>NC_140413.1:185711803-190564303 GCF_965140295.1 Lepidochelys olivacea
TACTCAGAGGAACTTTAACCCAATTGGCGGGGAGCCCTACCTTTTGCAAGCCTAACTCTCCCCAAAATTAGCAAATTTCTCCTGCAATCAGCCTCCAAATGTAATTCCGATGCACTGCTGGCCATTTGGGAGAGATCCCTGCTTGAAAAATGCTCTCCATGAGACATTAGTTCCAGATAACAGCAAGGCACGAATGTCTCCAGCGATCGTTCTCTAAATGCCATCACGATGCACCGCTGGTGATTTGGCAGAGATCCGTTCATGACAAGTCCTAGGCTTGAGACATTCACTCCAGACCACAGCTAGCTACTCATTGCTCCTCAAATCATCTTTCAAAATGCATTCGGATGAAAGCCCCTGGCATTACCGTTATTGAGAAAGGCTGTTCATTTGACATTCCTTCCAGGTTACTGCTAGGGACGAAATTCTCGGGAATCTTCCTCAAGAAGTCATCGGGATGCACTGCCGGCTACCTGGCAGAGAGCCCTTTTTAGAAAATTGCTACAAATGAAAAATGCATTCCAGATCACAGCTAGGTGCAAATTTCTCCTGCAATCATCCTCCAAATGTCATTCGGAGGCTCTGCTGGTCATTTGGCAGAGATCCGTTCGTGAAAATAGCTCAAGATGAAACATTCCAGATCAAAGCTTGGCACCAATGTCTCCAGGAGTCGTCCCCCAAATGTCATTCGGAAGCCCTGCAGGTCATTTGGCAGCGATCCGTTCGTGAAAATATCATGTCGAAAAGCATTCCATGTCCCTGGCTAGGGATGACTTTGCCCAAGGCAACTCGGACGCCTTGCTGCGCATTTGGGAGAGATCCATTCATGACAATTGCTAAACATGAGCCATTCACGCCAGATCCCTACTTGGCACATATTTCTTCTGGAATCGTACTCCAAATGGCTTTCGGGTGCACCACGGGCCATTTGGCAGAGATCCGTTCGTGAAAATAGCTAAAGATGAGACAATCGTTCTGGATCTCAGCTAGGACTAATTTCTCCTGGAATCGTCCTCCAAATGCCGTTCGGATGCAGTGCTGGGAAGTTGGCCGCGAACCCTTCATGAACGTTGCTAAACATGAGCTATTCAGTCCAGATCACTGCTTGGCAGGAATTTCTCATGGAATCGTCCTCCAAATGTCGTTACGATGCACTGCTTACCATTTCCAGAGATCCAGCCAGGACAATTCCTAAAAATGAAATATTCAGTCCAGGTCACAGCTAGACACGAATATGCCCTGGCATCGTCCTCCAAGAGCCAGTCGGATACGCTGCTGGGCATTTGGCAGCTATCCATTCCTGAACAATATTATTCATGTAGAAAAGCATTCCATGTCCCTGCTAGGGACGGCTTTGTCCTACAATCGACCTCCAAGTGCAAATCGGAGGCATTGCTGGTATTTGGCAGAGACCCTTCCTGAAAATTGCTAAACATGAGACATTCACTTCACATCACTGCTAGCCACCAATTTCTCCTGGAATCATTCTCCAAATGCCGTTCGGATGCACTGCTTGCCATTTGGCAGAGCAGTAAAGAGTTTTGCTTGCTTCATCTAGTTCGAGGACCGACCACTTCTAAATAATCAGGCTAGTAGCCCAATGGCGCTCATAGGAAGAGTCCATGACAATTTGTCACAAGCACGGGTCACTAATGATTTTCTCTTTCTTTGTAAGTTCCACGGAACCGATCTTTCCCTAATGCTCAGGACCGTATCCTAACTCTTTTAAAATGAAAATGCTCCGAGAAACGAGTCACCCGCGGGGATCACTAACGAGTTTTGTTTTGTTTGTAACGTTCATGATGCCCTCTCTTCCAAATGACCAAGGGAAACCTAGTGGCTTTTAGATGACGAGTCCGTGACAACGTTTGTCTCAAGTGCTGTTCGTTAATGACGTTCTCTCTAGTTCTAATTTTCCCTAACCGCTCTACTGCAAATGACAGTAAGGACAGACTCCTAAATGCTTTAAAAAAGGAGGCTTTCAGAAGTATTTGCCAAACCCCTAGTGGTCAAGAATGAGTTTAACCTTTCTTTAGGACAGGATCCTAAAAGCTGTAATGTGAAGATTCCGCGACAAATGTATCCCCCGCTATGGTGAGCGAAGCGTTTTGCTTTGTTATTCATCTGCACGGAGCGAGCCTTCCAAATGAGGCCAGACTCCAAACTGTCTGAAGTGGAAGATTCCATAAGAAATGTGTCACAAGCACCGATCAGTAATGAGTTTCGCTTTCTTTTCAATGTCACCATGCGCTCCCTTCCAGATGATCTGGATAGACTCATAATGGCTTGAAGACTTGGATTCCGTGAGAAATTTCACAAAGCACTGATCACTACTGACTTTCTCTTGCTTTAGCACTTTCACTGCCCGATAAAGCCCATCTCTTCAGGACCCTCTCGTAACGCCTTTTAAATGAATAGTCACAGATAACTTTTCCTCCAGCAATGATGAGTAATCAGGTTCTCTTTCTTTGCAGCTTTCTATGCCGAAGAATCAGGATAGTAGTATGATGGCTTTAAGATGAAGGCTGCATGACACATTTGAGCATGAGAAAAGAGTTTTGCTTTCTTTGTAATTCTCACCAGCCGATCTCTTCTTCTTAACGATGAGGACAGACTCTCAAGGGCTGTAAGATGACGATTCCATGAGAAATTTGTCATAAGCATTCATTAATAATTCCCTTCCCTTTCTTTCTAATTTTCTCCAACCGATCAAGCCCAAAAGCTCAGGACAGGATCCGAACAGCTTGAAAATGAAGATTCCATGAGAAGTTTGTGCCCAGCCTTGATTAGGGCTGAGTTGTCCTTTCTTTGTACTTTTTACGAGCCCACGTCGTCTAGTGGCACAAGACAGTTGGAGTTAAGCTGTGGGTAGGACGCCACGTCCTCAGGGTTATTCCTGACCAAGTGTGGTTCCTGTGTGCAGGCCACATGCAGTTAGAGTTAGGGAAGGGCGGAGCTCCCAGCCCTAGGTTAGTGTTCTCAGCGCTAGGGTTAGGGTTCATACGGGTAGGAATCCCGATCCTAGTGTTTCCTCGACCACAGGAAACGTAAGCCTCCGTGCAAGTGGCCTTCCCGTGGGAACCCTAATGCTAGGGTTCGGGCCTTACCCATAGCCACCCTAAGGCAATCCACCCATCTGCAGGACCTCTATGCCTAAACTGAGCTGGCCTAACCATTGGAACCCTTACTTCAACTGGCCTAGGCATAGAACCCTAACCCTAACGCCAAGTGGCCTACCCGTAAGAATCCCAATGCTAGGGTGGGAATCCCTTCCCAGAGCAAGCCTATTTCAGCGTGGCTCACCCATAGGAACCATAACCCAACTCCCCTTGGTCTAGCAATGGGAACCCTACCCCTTAGTCCAAAGGGCCTAGCTAGGGAAACCCTAACGCTGACGCCAAGTGGGCTAAGGAGCCCTAACGCCTATCCCTAACTCCAACTGACCTACTCAGAGGAACTTTAACCCAATTGGCGGGGAGCCCTACCTTTTGCAAGCCTAACTCTCCCCAAAATTAGCAAATTTCTCCTGCAATCAGCCTCCAAATGTAATTCCGATGCACTGCTGGCCATTTGGGAGAGATCCCTGCTTGAAAAATGCTCTCCATGAGACATTAGTTCCAGATAACAGCAAGGCACGAATGTCTCCAGCGATCGTTCTCTAAATGCCATCACGATGCACCGCTGGTGATTTGGCAGAGATCCGTTCATGACAAGTCCTAGGCTTGAGACATTCACTCCAGAGCACAGCTAGCTACTCATTGCTCCTCAAATCATCTTTCAAAATGCATTCGGATGAAAGCCCCTGGCATTACCGTTATTGAGAAAGGCTGTTCATTTGACATTCCTTCCAGGTTACTGCTAGGGACGAAATTCTCGGGAATCTTCCTCAAGAAGTCATCGGGATGCACTGCCGGCTACCTGGCAGAGAGCCCTTTTTAGAAAATTGCTACAAATGAAAAATGCATTCCAGATCACAGCTAGGTGCAAATTTCTCCTGCAATCATCCTCCAAATGTCATTCGGAGGCTCTGCTGGTCATTTGGCAGAGATCCGTTCGTGAAAATAGCTCAAGATGAAACATTCCAGATCAAAGCTTGGCACCAATGTCTCCAGGAGTCGTCCCCCAAATGTCATTCGGAAGCCCTGCAGGTCATTTGGCAGCGATCCGTTCGTGAAAATATCATGTCGAAAAGCATTCCATGTCCCTGGCTAGGGATGACTTTGCCCAAGGCAACTCGGACGCCTTGCTGCGCATTTGGGAGAGATCCATTCATGACAATTGCTAAACATGAGCCATTCACGCCAGATCCCTACTTGGCACATATTTCTTCTGGAATCGTACTCCAAATGGCTTTCGGGTGCACCACGGGCCATTTGGCAGAGATCCGTTCGTGAAAATAGCTAAAGATGAGACAATCGTTCTGGATCTCAGCTAGGACTAATTTCTCCTGGAATCGTCCTCCAAATGCCGTTCGGATGCAGTGCTGGGAAGTTGGCAGCGAACCCTTCATGAACGTTGCTAAACATGAGCTATTCAGTCCAGATCACTGCTTGGCAGGAATTTCTCATGGAATCGTCCTCCAAATGTCGTTACGATGCACTGCTTACCATTTCCAGAGATCCAGCCAGGACAATTCCTAAAAATGAAATATTCAGTCCAGGTCACAGCTAGACACGAATATGCCCTGGCATCGTCCTCCAAGAGCCAGTCGGATACGCTGCTGGGCATTTGGCAGCTATCCATTCCTGAACAATATTATTCATGTAGAAAAGCATTCCATGTCCCTGCTAGGGACGGCTTTGTCCTACAATCGACCTCCAAGTGCAAATCGGAGGCATTGCTGGTATTTGGCAGAGACCCTTCCTGAAAATTGCTAAACATGAGACATTCACTTCACATCACTGCTAGCCACCAATTTCTCCTGGAATCATTCTCCAAATGCCGTTCGGATGCACTGCTTGCCATTTGGCAGAGCAGTAAAGAGTTTTGCTTGCTTCATCTAAGTTCGAGGACCGACCACTTCTAAATAATCAGGCTAGTAGCCCAATGGCGCTCATAGGAAGAGTCCATGACAATTTGTCACAAGCACGGGTCACTAATGATTTTCTCTTTCTTTGTAAGTTCCACGGAACCGATCTTTCCCTAATGCTCAGGACCGTATCCTAACTCTTTTAAAATGAAAATGCTCCGAGAAACGAGTCACCCGCGGGGATCACTAACGAGTTTTGTTTTGTTTGTAACGTTCATGATGCCCTCTCTTCCAAATGACCAAGGGAAACCTAGTGGCTTTTAGATGACGAGTCCGTGACAACGTTTGTCTCAAGTGCTGTTCGTTAATGACGTTCTCTCTAGTTCTAATTTTCCCTAACCGCTCTACTGCAAATGACAGTAAGGACAGACTCCTAAATGCTTTAAAAAAGGAGGCTTTCAGAAGTATTTGCCAAACCCCTAGTGGTCAAGAATGAGTTTAACCTTTCTTTAGGACAGGATCCTAAAAGCTGTAATGTGAAGATTCCGCGACAAATGTATCCCCCGCTATGGTGAGCGAAGCGTTTTGCTTTGTTATTCATCTGCACGGAGCGAGCCTTCCAAATGAGGCCAGACTCCAAACTGTCTGAAGTGGAAGATTCCATAAGAAATGTGTCACAAGCACCGATCAGTAATGAGTTTCGCTTTCTTTTCAATGTCACCATGCGCTCCCTTCCAGATGATCTGGATAGACTCATAATGGCTTGAAGACTTGGATTCCGTGAGAAATTTCACAAAGCACTGATCACTACTGACTTTCTCTTGCTTTAGCACTTTCACTGCCCGATAAAGCCCATCTCTTCAGGACCCTCTCGTAACGCCTTTTAAATGAATAGTCACAGATAACTTTTCCTCCAGCAATGATGAGTAATCAGGTTCTCTTTCTTTGCAGCTTTCTATGCCGAAGAATCAGGATAGTAGTATGATGGCTTTAAGATGAAGGCTGCATGACACATTTGAGCATGAGAAAAGAGTTTTGCTTTCTTTGTAATTCTCACCAGCCGATCTCTTCTTCTTAACGATGAGGACAGACTCTCAAGGGCTGTAAGATGACGATTCCATGAGAAATTTGTCATAAGCATTCATTAATAATTCCCTTCCCTTTCTTTCTAATTTTCTCCAACCGATCAAGCCCAAAAGCTCAGGACAGGATCCGAACAGCTTGAAAATGAAGATTCCATGAGAAGTTTGTGCCCAGCCTTGATTAGGGCTGAGTTGTCCTTTCTTTGTACTTTTTACGAGCCCACGTCGTCTAGTGGCACAAGACAGTTGGAGTTAAGCTGTGGGTAGGACGCCACGTCCTCAGGGTTATTCCTGACCAAGTGTGGTTCCTGTGTGCAGGCCACATGCAGTTAGAGTTAGGGAAGGGCGGAGCTCCCAGCCCTAGGTTAGTGTTCTCAGCGCTAGGGTTAGGGTTCATACGGGTAGGAATCCCGATCCTAGTGTTTCCTCGACCACAGGAAACGTAAGCCTCCGTGCAAGTGGCCTTCCCGTGGGAACCCTAATGCTAGGGTTCGGGCCTTACCCATAGCCACCCTAAGGCAATCCACCCATCTGCAGGACCTCTATGCCTAAACTGAGCTGGCCTAACCATTGGAACCCTTACTTCAACTGGCCTAGGCATAGAACCCTAACCCTAACGCCAAGTGGCCTACCCGTAAGAATCCCAATGCTAGGGTGGGAATCCCTTCCCAGAGCAAGCCTATTTCAGCGTGGCTCACCCATAGGAACCATAACCCAACTCCCCTTGGTCTAGCAATGGGAACCCTACCCCTTAGTCCAAAGGGCCTAGCTAGGGAAACCCTAACGCTGACGCCAAGTGGGCTAAGGAGCCCTAACGCCTATCCCTAACTCCAACTGACCTACTCAGAGGAACTTTAACCCAATTGGCGGGGAGCCCTACCTTTTGCAAGCCTAACTCTCCCCAAAATTAGCAAATTTCTCCTGCAATCAGCCTCCAAATGTAATTCCGATGCACTGCTGGCCATTTGGGAGAGATCCCTGCTTGAAAAATGCTCTCCATGAGACATTAGTTCCAGATAACAGCAAGGCACGAATGTCTCCAGCGATCGTTCTCTAAATGCCATCACGATGCACCGCTGGTGATTTGGCAGAGATCCGTTCATGACAAGTCCTAGGCTTGAGACATTCACTCCAGAGCACAGCTAGCTACTCATTGCTCCTCAAATCATCTTTCAAAATGCATTCGGATGAAAGCCCCTGGCATTACCGTTATTGAGAAAGGCTGTTCATTTGACATTCCTTCCAGGTTACTGCTAGGGACGAAATTCTCGGGAATCTTCCTCAAGAAGTCATCGGGATGCACTGCCGGCTACCTGGCAGAGAGCCCTTTTTAGAAAATTGCTACAAATGAAAAATGCATTCCAGATCACAGCTAGGTGCAAATTTCTCCTGCAATCATCCTCCAAATGTCATTCGGAGGCTCTGCTGGTCATTTGGCAGAGATCCGTTCGTGAAAATAGCTCAAGATGAAACATTCCAGATCAAAGCTTGGCACCAATGTCTCCAGGAGTCGTCCCCCAAATGTCATTCGGAAGCCCTGCAGGTCATTTGGCAGCGATCCGTTCGTGAAAATATCATGTCGAAAAGCATTCCATGTCCCTGGCTAGGGATGACTTTGCCCAAGGCAACTCGGACGCCTTGCTGCGCATTTGGGAGAGATCCATTCATGACAATTGCTAAACATGAGCCATTCACGCCAGATCCCTACTTGGCACATATTTCTTCTGGAATCGTACTCCAAATGGCTTTCGGGTGCACCACGGGCCATTTGGCAGAGATCCGTTCGTGAAAATAGCTAAAGATGAGACAATCGTTCTGGATCTCAGCTAGGACTAATTTCTCCTGGAATCGTCCTCCAAATGCCGTTCGGATGCAGTGCTGGGAAGTTGGCCGCGAACCCTTCATGAACGTTGCTAAACATGAGCTATTCAGTCCAGATCACTGCTTGGCAGGAATTTCTCATGGAATCGTCCTCCAAATGTCGTTACGATGCACTGCTTACCATTTCCAGAGATCCAGCCAGGACAATTCCTAAAAATGAAATATTCAGTCCAGGTCACAGCTAGACACGAATATGCCCTGGCATCGTCCTCCAAGAGCCAGTCGGATACGCTGCTGGGCATTTGGCAGCTATCCATTCCTGAACAATATTATTCATGTAGAAAAGCATTCCATGTCCCTGCTAGGGACGGCTTTGTCCTACAATCGACCTCCAAGTGCAAATCGGAGGCATTGCTGGTATTTGGCAGAGACCCTTCCTGAAAATTGCTAAACATGAGACATTCACTTCACATCACTGCTAGCCACCAATTTCTCCTGGAATCATTCTCCAAATGCCGTTCGGATGCACTGCTTGCCATTTGGCAGAGCAGTAAAGAGTTTTGCTTGCTTCATCTAGTTCGAGGACCGACCACTTCTAAATAATCAGGCTAGTAGCCCAATGGCGCTCATAGGAAGAGTCCATGACAATTTGTCACAAGCACGGGTCACTAATGATTTTCTCTTTCTTTGTAAGTTCCACGGAACCGATCTTTCCCTAATGCTCAGGACCGTATCCTAACTCTTTTAAAATGAAAATGCTCCGAGAAACGAGTCACCCGCGGGGATCACTAACGAGTTTTGTTTTGTTTGTAACGTTCATGATGCCCTCTCTTCCAAATGACCAAGGGAAACCTAGTGGCTTTTAGATGACGAGTCCGTGACAACGTTTGTCTCAAGTGCTGTTCGTTAATGACGTTCTCTCTAGTTCTAATTTTCCCTAACCGCTCTACTGCAAATGACAGTAAGGACAGACTCCTAAATGCTTTAAAAAAGGAGGCTTTCAGAAGTATTTGCCAAACCCCTAGTGGTCAAGAATGAGTTTAACCTTTCTTTAGGACAGGATCCTAAAAGCTGTAATGTGAAGATTCCGCGACAAATGTATCCCCCGCTATGGTGAGCGAAGCGTTTTGCTTTGTTATTCATCTGCACGGAGCGAGCCTTCCAAATGAGGCCAGACTCCAAACTGTCTGAAGTGGAAGATTCCATAAGAAATGTGTCACAAGCACCGATCAGTAATGAGTTTCGCTTTCTTTTCAATGTCACCATGCGCTCCCTTCCAGATGATCTGGATAGACTCATAATGGCTTGAAGACTTGGATTCCGTGAGAAATTTCACAAAGCACTGATCACTACTGACTTTCTCTTGCTTTAGCACTTTCACTGCCCGATAAAGCCCATCTCTTCAGGACCCTCTCGTAACGCCTTTTAAATGAATAGTCACAGATAACTTTTCCTCCAGCAATGATGAGTAATCAGGTTCTCTTTCTTTGCAGCTTTCTATGCCGAAGAATCAGGATAGTAGTATGATGGCTTTAAGATGAAGGCTGCATGACACATTTGAGCATGAGAAAAGAGTTTTGCTTTCTTTGTAATTCTCACCAGCCGATCTCTTCTTCTTAACGATGAGGACAGACTCTCAAGGGCTGTAAGATGACGATTCCATGAGAAATTTGTCATAAGCATTCATTAATAATTCCCTTCCCTTTCTTTCTAATTTTCTCCAACCGATCAAGCCCAAAAGCTCAGGACAGGATCCGAACAGCTTGAAAATGAAGATTCCATGAGAAGTTTGTGCCCAGCCTTGATTAGGGCTGAGTTGTCCTTTCTTTGTACTTTTTACGAGCCCACGTCGTCTAGTGGCACAAGACAGTTGGAGTTAAGCTGTGGGTAGGACGCCACGTCCTCAGGGTTATTCCTGACCAAGTGTGGTTCCTGTGTGCAGGCCACATGCAGTTAGAGTTAGGGAAGGGCGGAGCTCCCAGCCCTAGGTTAGTGTTCTCAGCGCTAGGGTTAGGGTTCATACGGGTAGGAATCCCGATCCTAGTGTTTCCTCGACCACAGGAAACGTAAGCCTCCGTGCAAGTGGCCTTCCCGTGGGAACCCTAATGCTAGGGTTCGGGCCTTACCCATAGCCACCCTAAGGCAATCCACCCATCTGCAGGACCTCTATGCCTAAACTGAGCTGGCCTAACCATTGGAACCCTTACTTCAACTGGCCTAGGCATAGAACCCTAACCCTAACGCCAAGTGGCCTACCCGTAAGAATCCCAATGCTAGGGTGGGAATCCCTTCCCAGAGCAAGCCTATTTCAGCGTGGCTCACCCATAGGAACCATAACCCAACTCCCCTTGGTCTAGCAATGGGAACCCTACCCCTTAGTCCAAAGGGCCTAGCTAGGGAAACCCTAACGCTGACGCCAAGTGGGCTAAGGAGCCCTAACGCCTATCCCTAACTCCAACTGACCTACTCAGAGGAACTTTAACCCAATTGGCGGGGAGCCCTACCTTTTGCAAGCCTAACTCTCCCCAAAATTAGCAAATTTCTCCTGCAATCAGCCTCCAAATGTAATTCCGATGCACTGCTGGCCATTTGGGAGAGATCCCTGCTTGAAAAATGCTCTCCATGAGACATTAGTTCCAGATAACAGCAAGGCACGAATGTCTCCAGCGATCGTTCTCTAAATGCCATCACGATGCACCGCTGGTGATTTGGCAGAGATCCGTTCATGACAAGTCCTAGGCTTGAGACATTCACTCCAGAGCACAGCTAGCTACTCATTGCTCCTCAAATCATCTTTCAAAATGCATTCGGATGAAAGCCCCTGGCATTACCGTTATTGAGAAAGGCTGTTCATTTGACATTCCTTCCAGGTTACTGCTAGGGACGAAATTCTCGGGAATCTTCCTCAAGAAGTCATCGGGATGCACTGCCGGCTACCTGGCAGAGAGCCCTTTTTAGAAAATTGCTACAAATGAAAAATGCATTCCAGATCACAGCTAGGTGCAAATTTCTCCTGCAATCATCCTCCAAATGTCATTCGGAGGCTCTGCTGGTCATTTGGCAGAGATCCGTTCGTGAAAATAGCTCAAGATGAAACATTCCAGATCAAAGCTTGGCACCAATGTCTCCAGGAGTCGTCCCCCAAATGTCATTCGGAAGCCCTGCAGGTCATTTGGCAGCGATCCGTTCGTGAAAATATCATGTCGAAAAGCATTCCATGTCCCTGGCTAGGGATGACTTTGCCCAAGGCAACTCGGACGCCTTGCTGCGCATTTGGGAGAGATCCATTCATGACAATTGCTAAACATGAGCCATTCACGCCAGATCCCTACTTGGCACATATTTCTTCTGGAATCGTACTCCAAATGGCTTTCGGGTGCACCACGGGCCATTTGGCAGAGATCCGTTCGTGAAAATAGCTAAAGATGAGACAATCGTTCTGGATCTCAGCTAGGACTAATTTCTCCTGGAATCGTCCTCCAAATGCCGTTCGGATGCAGTGCTGGGAAGTTGGCCGCGAACCCTTCATGAACGTTGCTAAACATGAGCTATTCAGTCCAGATCACTGCTTGGCAGGAATTTCTCATGGAATCGTCCTCCAAATGTCGTTACGATGCACTGCTTACCATTTCCAGAGATCCAGCCAGGACAATTCCTAAAAATGAAATATTCAGTCCAGGTCACAGCTAGACACGAATATGCCCTGGCATCGTCCTCCAAGAGCCAGTCGGATACGCTGCTGGGCATTTGGCAGCTATCCATTCCTGAACAATATTATTCATGTAGAAAAGCATTCCATGTCCCTGCTAGGGACGGCTTTGTCCTACAATCGACCTCCAAGTGCAAATCGGAGGCATTGCTGGTATTTGGCAGAGACCCTTCCTGAAAATTGCTAAACATGAGACATTCACTTCACATCACTGCTAGCCACCAATTTCTCCTGGAATCATTCTCCAAATGCCGTTCGGATGCACTGCTTGCCATTTGGCAGAGCAGTAAAGAGTTTTGCTTGCTTCATCTAGTTCGAGGACCGACCACTTCTAAATAATCAGGCTAGTAGCCCAATGGCGCTCATAGGAAGAGTCCATGACAATTTGTCACAAGCACGGGTCACTAATGATTTTCTCTTTCTTTGTAAGTTCCACGGAACCGATCTTTCCCTAATGCTCAGGACCGTATCCTAACTCTTTTAAAATGAAAATGCTCCGAGAAACGAGTCACCCGCGGGGATCACTAACGAGTTTTGTTTTGTTTGTAACGTTCATGATGCCCTCTCTTCCAAATGACCAAGGGAAACCTAGTGGCTTTTAGATGACGAGTCCGTGACAACGTTTGTCTCAAGTGCTGTTCGTTAATGACGTTCTCTCTAGTTCTAATTTTCCCTAACCGCTCTACTGCAAATGACAGTAAGGACAGACTCCTAAATGCTTTAAAAAAGGAGGCTTTCAGAAGTATTTGCCAAACCCCTAGTGGTCAAGAATGAGTTTAACCTTTCTTTAGGACAGGATCCTAAAAGCTGTAATGTGAAGATTCCGCGACAAATGTATCCCCCGCTATGGTGAGCGAAGCGTTTTGCTTTGTTATTCATCTGCACGGAGCGAGCCTTCCAAATGAGGCCAGACTCCAAACTGTCTGAAGTGGAAGATTCCATAAGAAATGTGTCACAAGCACCGATCAGTAATGAGTTTCGCTTTCTTTTCAATGTCACCATGCGCTCCCTTCCAGATGATCTGGATAGACTCATAATGGCTTGAAGACTTGGATTCCGTGAGAAATTTCACAAAGCACTGATCACTACTGACTTTCTCTTGCTTTAGCACTTTCACTGCCCGATAAAGCCCATCTCTTCAGGACCCTCTCGTAACGCCTTTTAAATGAATAGTCACAGATAACTTTTCCTCCAGCAATGATGAGTAATCAGGTTCTCTTTCTTTGCAGCTTTCTATGCCGAAGAATCAGGATAGTAGTATGATGGCTTTAAGATGAAGGCTGCATGACACATTTGAGCATGAGAAAAGAGTTTTGCTTTCTTTGTAATTCTCACCAGCCGATCTCTTCTTCTTAACGATGAGGACAGACTCTCAAGGGCTGTAAGATGACGATTCCATGAGAAATTTGTCATAAGCATTCATTAATAATTCCCTTCCCTTTCTTTCTAATTTTCTCCAACCGATCAAGCCCAAAAGCTCAGGACAGGATCCGAACAGCTTGAAAATGAAGATTCCATGAGAAGTTTGTGCCCAGCCTTGATTAGGGCTGAGTTGTCCTTTCTTTGTACTTTTTACGAGCCCACGTCGTCTAGTGGCACAAGACAGTTGGAGTTAAGCTGTGGGTAGGACGCCACGTCCTCAGGGTTATTCCTGACCAAGTGTGGTTCCTGTGTGCAGGCCACATGCAGTTAGAGTTAGGGAAGGGCGGAGCTCCCAGCCCTAGGTTAGTGTTCTCAGCGCTAGGGTTAGGGTTCATACGGGTAGGAATCCCGATCCTAGTGTTTCCTCGACCACAGGAAACGTAAGCCTCCGTGCAAGTGGCCTTCCCGTGGGAACCCTAATGCTAGGGTTCGGGCCTTACCCATAGCCACCCTAAGGCAATCCACCCATCTGCAGGACCTCTATGCCTAAACTGAGCTGGCCTAACCATTGGAACCCTTACTTCAACTGGCCTAGGCATAGAACCCTAACCCTAACGCCAAGTGGCCTACCCGTAAGAATCCCAATGCTAGGGTGGGAATCCCTTCCCAGAGCAAGCCTATTTCAGCGTGGCTCACCCATAGGAACCATAACCCAACTCCCCTTGGTCTAGCAATGGGAACCCTACCCCTTAGTCCAAAGGGCCTAGCTAGGGAAACCCTAACGCTGACGCCAAGTGGGCTAAGGAGCCCTAACGCCTATCCCTAACTCCAACTGACCTACTCAGAGGAACTTTAACCCAATTGGCGGGGAGCCCTACCTTTTGCAAGCCTAACTCTCCCCAAAATTAGCAAATTTCTCCTGCAATCAGCCTCCAAATGTAATTCCGATGCACTGCTGGCCATTTGGGAGAGATCCCTGCTTGAAAAATGCTCTCCATGAGACATTAGTTCCAGATAACAGCAAGGCACGAATGTCTCCAGCGATCGTTCTCTAAATGCCATCACGATGCACCGCTGGTGATTTGGCAGAGATCCGTTCATGACAAGTCCTAGGCTTGAGACATTCACTCCAGAGCACAGCTAGCTACTCATTGCTCCTCAAATCATCTTTCAAAATGCATTCGGATGAAAGCCCCTGGCATTACCGTTATTGAGAAAGGCTGTTCATTTGACATTCCTTCCAGGTTACTGCTAGGGACGAAATTCTCGGGAATCTTCCTCAAGAAGTCATCGGGATGCACTGCCGGCTACCTGGCAGAGAGCCCTTTTTAGAAAATTGCTACAAATGAAAAATGCATTCCAGATCACAGCTAGGTGCAAATTTCTCCTGCAATCATCCTCCAAATGTCATTCGGAGGCTCTGCTGGTCATTTGGCAGAGATCCGTTCGTGAAAATAGCTCAAGATGAAACATTCCAGATCAAAGCTTGGCACCAATGTCTCCAGGAGTCGTCCCCCAAATGTCATTCGGAAGCCCTGCAGGTCATTTGGCAGCGATCCGTTCGTGAAAATATCATGTCGAAAAGCATTCCATGTCCCTGGCTAGGGATGACTTTGCCCAAGGCAACTCGGACGCCTTGCTGCGCATTTGGGAGAGATCCATTCATGACAATTGCTAAACATGAGCCATTCACGCCAGATCCCTACTTGGCACATATTTCTTCTGGAATCGTACTCCAAATGGCTTTCGGGTGCACCACGGGCCATTTGGCAGAGATCCGTTCGTGAAAATAGCTAAAGATGAGACAATCGTTCTGGATCTCAGCTAGGACTAATTTCTCCTGGAATCGTCCTCCAAATGCCGTTCGGATGCAGTGCTGGGAAGTTGGCCGCGAACCCTTCATGAACGTTGCTAAACATGAGCTATTCAGTCCAGATCACTGCTTGGCAGGAATTTCTCATGGAATCGTCCTCCAAATGTCGTTACGATGCACTGCTTACCATTTCCAGAGATCCAGCCAGGACAATTCCTAAAAATGAAATATTCAGTCCAGGTCACAGCTAGACACGAATATGCCCTGGCATCGTCCTCCAAGAGCCAGTCGGATACGCTGCTGGGCATTTGGCAGCTATCCATTCCTGAACAATATTATTCATGTAGAAAAGCATTCCATGTCCCTGCTAGGGACGGCTTTGTCCTACAATCGACCTCCAAGTGCAAATCGGAGGCATTGCTGGTATTTGGCAGAGACCCTTCCTGAAAATTGCTAAACATGAGACATTCACTTCACATCACTGCTAGCCACCAATTTCTCCTGGAATCATTCTCCAAATGCCGTTCGGATGCACTGCTTGCCATTTGGCAGAGCAGTAAAGAGTTTTGCTTGCTTCATCTAGTTCGAGGACCGACCACTTCTAAATAATCAGGCTAGTAGCCCAATGGCGCTCATAGGAAGAGTCCATGACAATTTGTCACAAGCACGGGTCACTAATGATTTTCTCTTTCTTTGTAAGTTCCACGGAACCGATCTTTCCCTAATGCTCAGGACCGTATCCTAACTCTTTTAAAATGAAAATGCTCCGAGAAACGAGTCACCCGCGGGGATCACTAACGAGTTTTGTTTTGTTTGTAACGTTCATGATGCCCTCTCTTCCAAATGACCAAGGGAAACCTAGTGGCTTTTAGATGACGAGTCCGTGACAACGTTTGTCTCAAGTGCTGTTCGTTAATGACGTTCTCTCTAGTTCTAATTTTCCCTAACCGCTCTACTGCAAATGACAGTAAGGACAGACTCCTAAATGCTTTAAAAAAGGAGGCTTTCAGAAGTATTTGCCAAACCCCTAGTGGTCAAGAATGAGTTTAACCTTTCTTTAGGACAGGATCCTAAAAGCTGTAATGTGAAGATTCCGCGACAAATGTATCCCCCGCTATGGTGAGCGAAGCGTTTTGCTTTGTTATTCATCTGCACGGAGCGAGCCTTCCAAATGAGGCCAGACTCCAAACTGTCTGAAGTGGAAGATTCCATAAGAAATGTGTCACAAGCACCGATCAGTAATGAGTTTCGCTTTCTTTTCAATGTCACCATGCGCTCCCTTCCAGATGATCTGGATAGACTCATAATGGCTTGAAGACTTGGATTCCGTGAGAAATTTCACAAAGCACTGATCACTACTGACTTTCTCTTGCTTTAGCACTTTCACTGCCCGATAAAGCCCATCTCTTCAGGACCCTCTCGTAACGCCTTTTAAATGAATAGTCACAGATAACTTTTCCTCCAGCAATGATGAGTAATCAGGTTCTCTTTCTTTGCAGCTTTCTATGCCGAAGAATCAGGATAGTAGTATGATGGCTTTAAGATGAAGGCTGCATGACACATTTGAGCATGAGAAAAGAGTTTTGCTTTCTTTGTAATTCTCACCAGCCGATCTCTTCTTCTTAACGATGAGGACAGACTCTCAAGGGCTGTAAGATGACGATTCCATGAGAAATTTGTCATAAGCATTCATTAATAATTCCCTTCCCTTTCTTTCTAATTTTCTCCAACCGATCAAGCCCAAAAGCTCAGGACAGGATCCGAACAGCTTGAAAATGAAGATTCCATGAGAAGTTTGTGCCCAGCCTTGATTAGGGCTGAGTTGTCCTTTCTTTGTACTTTTTACGAGCCCACGTCGTCTAGTGGCACAAGACAGTTGGAGTTAAGCTGTGGGTAGGACGCCACGTCCTCAGGGTTATTCCTGACCAAGTGTGGTTCCTGTGTGCAGGCCACATGCAGTTAGAGTTAGGGAAGGGCGGAGCTCCCAGCCCTAGGTTAGTGTTCTCAGCGCTAGGGTTAGGGTTCATACGGGTAGGAATCCCGATCCTAGTGTTTCCTCGACCACAGGAAACGTAAGCCTCCGTGCAAGTGGCCTTCCCGTGGGAACCCTAATGCTAGGGTTCGGGCCTTACCCATAGCCACCCTAAGGCAATCCACCCATCTGCAGGACCTCTATGCCTAAACTGAGCTGGCCTAACCATTGGAACCCTTACTTCAACTGGCCTAGGCATAGAACCCTAACCCTAACGCCAAGTGGCCTACCCGTAAGAATCCCAATGCTAGGGTGGGAATCCCTTCCCAGAGCAAGCCTATTTCAGCGTGGCTCACCCATAGGAACCATAACCCAACTCCCCTTGGTCTAGCAATGGGAACCCTACCCCTTAGTCCAAAGGGCCTAGCTAGGGAAACCCTAACGCTGACGCCAAGTGGGCTAAGGAGCCCTAACGCCTATCCCTAACTCCAACTGACCTACTCAGAGGAACTTTAACCCAATTGGCGGGGAGCCCTACCTTTTGCAAGCCTAACTCTCCCCAAAATTAGCAAATTTCTCCTGCAATCAGCCTCCAAATGTAATTCCGATGCACTGCTGGCCATTTGGGAGAGATCCCTGCTTGAAAAATGCTCTCCATGAGACATTAGTTCCAGATAACAGCAAGGCACGAATGTCTCCAGCGATCGTTCTCTAAATGCCATCACGATGCACCGCTGGTGATTTGGCAGAGATCCGTTCATGACAAGTCCTAGGCTTGAGACATTCACTCCAGAGCACAGCTAGCTACTCATTGCTCCTCAAATCATCTTTCAAAATGCATTCGGATGAAAGCCCCTGGCATTACCGTTATTGAGAAAGGCTGTTCATTTGACATTCCTTCCAGGTTACTGCTAGGGACGAAATTCTCGGGAATCTTCCTCAAGAAGTCATCGGGATGCACTGCCGGCTACCTGGCAGAGAGCCCTTTTTAGAAAATTGCTACAAATGAAAAATGCATTCCAGATCACAGCTAGGTGCAAATTTCTCCTGCAATCATCCTCCAAATGTCATTCGGAGGCTCTGCTGGTCATTTGGCAGAGATCCGTTCGTGAAAATAGCTCAAGATGAAACATTCCAGATCAAAGCTTGGCACCAATGTCTCCAGGAGTCGTCCCCCAAATGTCATTCGGAAGCCCTGCAGGTCATTTGGCAGCGATCCGTTCGTGAAAATATCATGTCGAAAAGCATTCCATGTCCCTGGCTAGGGATGACTTTGCCCAAGGCAACTCGGACGCCTTGCTGCGCATTTGGGAGAGATCCATTCATGACAATTGCTAAACATGAGCCATTCACGCCAGATCCCTACTTGGCACATATTTCTTCTGGAATCGTACTCCAAATGGCTTTCGGGTGCACCACGGGCCATTTGGCAGAGATCCGTTCGTGAAAATAGCTAAAGATGAGACAATCGTTCTGGATCTCAGCTAGGACTAATTTCTCCTGGAATCGTCCTCCAAATGCCGTTCGGATGCAGTGCTGGGAAGTTGGCCGCGAACCCTTCATGAACGTTGCTAAACATGAGCTATTCAGTCCAGATCACTGCTTGGCAGGAATTTCTCATGGAATCGTCCTCCAAATGTCGTTACGATGCACTGCTTACCATTTCCAGAGATCCAGCCAGGACAATTCCTAAAAATGAAATATTCAGTCCAGGTCACAGCTAGACACGAATATGCCCTGGCATCGTCCTCCAAGAGCCAGTCGGATACGCTGCTGGGCATTTGGCAGCTATCCATTCCTGAACAATATTATTCATGTAGAAAAGCATTCCATGTCCCTGCTAGGGACGGCTTTGTCCTACAATCGACCTCCAAGTGCAAATCGGAGGCATTGCTGGTATTTGGCAGAGACCCTTCCTGAAAATTGCTAAACATGAGACATTCACTTCACATCACTGCTAGCCACCAATTTCTCCTGGAATCATTCTCCAAATGCCGTTCGGATGCACTGCTTGCCATTTGGCAGAGCAGTAAAGAGTTTTGCTTGCTTCATCTAGTTCGAGGACCGACCACTTCTAAATAATCAGGCTAGTAGCCCAATGGCGCTCATAGGAAGAGTCCATGACAATTTGTCACAAGCACGGGTCACTAATGATTTTCTCTTTCTTTGTAAGTTCCACGGAACCGATCTTTCCCTAATGCTCAGGACCGTATCCTAACTCTTTTAAAATGAAAATGCTCCGAGAAACGAGTCACCCGCGGGGATCACTAACGAGTTTTGTTTTGTTTGTAACGTTCATGATGCCCTCTCTTCCAAATGACCAAGGGAAACCTAGTGGCTTTTAGATGACGAGTCCGTGACAACGTTTGTCTCAAGTGCTGTTCGTTAATGACGTTCTCTCTAGTTCTAATTTTCCCTAACCGCTCTACTGCAAATGACAGTAAGGACAGACTCCTAAATGCTTTAAAAAAGGAGGCTTTCAGAAGTATTTGCCAAACCCCTAGTGGTCAAGAATGAGTTTAACCTTTCTTTAGGACAGGATCCTAAAAGCTGTAATGTGAAGATTCCGCGACAAATGTATCCCCCGCTATGGTGAGCGAAGCGTTTTGCTTTGTTATTCATCTGCACGGAGCGAGCCTTCCAAATGAGGCCAGACTCCAAACTGTCTGAAGTGGAAGATTCCATAAGAAATGTGTCACAAGCACCGATCAGTAATGAGTTTCGCTTTCTTTTCAATGTCACCATGCGCTCCCTTCCAGATGATCTGGATAGACTCATAATGGCTTGAAGACTTGGATTCCGTGAGAAATTTCACAAAGCACTGATCACTACTGACTTTCTCTTGCTTTAGCACTTTCACTGCCCGATAAAGCCCATCTCTTCAGGACCCTCTCGTAACGCCTTTTAAATGAATAGTCACAGATAACTTTTCCTCCAGCAATGATGAGTAATCAGGTTCTCTTTCTTTGCAGCTTTCTATGCCGAAGAATCAGGATAGTAGTATGATGGCTTTAAGATGAAGGCTGCATGACACATTTGAGCATGAGAAAAGAGTTTTGCTTTCTTTGTAATTCTCACCAGCCGATCTCTTCTTCTTAACGATGAGGACAGACTCTCAAGGGCTGTAAGATGACGATTCCATGAGAAATTTGTCATAAGCATTCATTAATAATTCCCTTCCCTTTCTTTCTAATTTTCTCCAACCGATCAAGCCCAAAAGCTCAGGACAGGATCCGAACAGCTTGAAAATGAAGATTCCATGAGAAGTTTGTGCCCAGCCTTGATTAGGGCTGAGTTGTCCTTTCTTTGTACTTTTTACGAGCCCACGTCGTCTAGTGGCACAAGACAGTTGGAGTTAAGCTGTGGGTAGGACGCCACGTCCTCAGGGTTATTCCTGACCAAGTGTGGTTCCTGTGTGCAGGCCACATGCAGTTAGAGTTAGGGAAGGGCGGAGCTCCCAGCCCTAGGTTAGTGTTCTCAGCGCTAGGGTTAGGGTTCATACGGGTAGGAATCCCGATCCTAGTGTTTCCTCGACCACAGGAAACGTAAGCCTCCGTGCAAGTGGCCTTCCCGTGGGAACCCTAATGCTAGGGTTCGGGCCTTACCCATAGCCACCCTAAGGCAATCCACCCATCTGCAGGACCTCTATGCCTAAACTGAGCTGGCCTAACCATTGGAACCCTTACTTCAACTGGCCTAGGCATAGAACCCTAACCCTAACGCCAAGTGGCCTACCCGTAAGAATCCCAATGCTAGGGTGGGAATCCCTTCCCAGAGCAAGCCTATTTCAGCGTGGCTCACCCATAGGAACCATAACCCAACTCCCCTTGGTCTAGCAATGGGAACCCTACCCCTTAGTCCAAAGGGCCTAGCTAGGGAAACCCTAACGCTGACGCCAAGTGGGCTAAGGAGCCCTAACGCCTATCCCTAACTCCAACTGACCTACTCAGAGGAACTTTAACCCAATTGGCGGGGAGCCCTACCTTTTGCAAGCCTAACTCTCCCCAAAATTAGCAAATTTCTCCTGCAATCAGCCTCCAAATGTAATTCCGATGCACTGCTGGCCATTTGGGAGAGATCCCTGCTTGAAAAATGCTCTCCATGAGACATTAGTTCCAGATAACAGCAAGGCACGAATGTCTCCAGCGATCGTTCTCTAAATGCCATCACGATGCACCGCTGGTGATTTGGCAGAGATCCGTTCATGACAAGTCCTAGGCTTGAGACATTCACTCCAGAGCACAGCTAGCTACTCATTGCTCCTCAAATCATCTTTCAAAATGCATTCGGATGAAAGCCCCTGGCATTACCGTTATTGAGAAAGGCTGTTCATTTGACATTCCTTCCAGGTTACTGCTAGGGACGAAATTCTCGGGAATCTTCCTCAAGAAGTCATCGGGATGCACTGCCGGCTACCTGGCAGAGAGCCCTTTTTAGAAAATTGCTACAAATGAAAAATGCATTCCAGATCACAGCTAGGTGCAAATTTCTCCTGCAATCATCCTCCAAATGTCATTCGGAGGCTCTGCTGGTCATTTGGCAGAGATCCGTTCGTGAAAATAGCTCAAGATGAAACATTCCAGATCAAAGCTTGGCACCAATGTCTCCAGGAGTCGTCCCCCAAATGTCATTCGGAAGCCCTGCAGGTCATTTGGCAGCGATCCGTTCGTGAAAATATCATGTCGAAAAGCATTCCATGTCCCTGGCTAGGGATGACTTTGCCCAAGGCAACTCGGACGCCTTGCTGCGCATTTGGGAGAGATCCATTCATGACAATTGCTAAACATGAGCCATTCACGCCAGATCCCTACTTGGCACATATTTCTTCTGGAATCGTACTCCAAATGGCTTTCGGGTGCACCACGGGCCATTTGGCAGAGATCCGTTCGTGAAAATAGCTAAAGATGAGACAATCGTTCTGGATCTCAGCTAGGACTAATTTCTCCTGGAATCGTCCTCCAAATGCCGTTCGGATGCAGTGCTGGGAAGTTGGCCGCGAACCCTTCATGAACGTTGCTAAACATGAGCTATTCAGTCCAGATCACTGCTTGGCAGGAATTTCTCATGGAATCGTCCTCCAAATGTCGTTACGATGCACTGCTTACCATTTCCAGAGATCCAGCCAGGACAATTCCTAAAAATGAAATATTCAGTCCAGGTCACAGCTAGACACGAATATGCCCTGGCATCGTCCTCCAAGAGCCAGTCGGATACGCTGCTGGGCATTTGGCAGCTATCCATTCCTGAACAATATTATTCATGTAGAAAAGCATTCCATGTCCCTGCTAGGGACGGCTTTGTCCTACAATCGACCTCCAAGTGCAAATCGGAGGCATTGCTGGTATTTGGCAGAGACCCTTCCTGAAAATTGCTAAACATGAGACATTCACTTCACATCACTGCTAGCCACCAATTTCTCCTGGAATCATTCTCCAAATGCCGTTCGGATGCACTGCTTGCCATTTGGCAGAGCAGTAAAGAGTTTTGCTTGCTTCATCTAGTTCGAGGACCGACCACTTCTAAATAATCAGGCTAGTAGCCCAATGGCGCTCATAGGAAGAGTCCATGACAATTTGTCACAAGCACGGGTCACTAATGATTTTCTCTTTCTTTGTAAGTTCCACGGAACCGATCTTTCCCTAATGCTCAGGACCGTATCCTAACTCTTTTAAAATGAAAATGCTCCGAGAAACGAGTCACCCGCGGGGATCACTAACGAGTTTTGTTTTGTTTGTAACGTTCATGATGCCCTCTCTTCCAAATGACCAAGGGAAACCTAGTGGCTTTTAGATGACGAGTCCGTGACAACGTTTGTCTCAAGTGCTGTTCGTTAATGACGTTCTCTCTAGTTCTAATTTTCCCTAACCGCTCTACTGCAAATGACAGTAAGGACAGACTCCTAAATGCTTTAAAAAAGGAGGCTTTCAGAAGTATTTGCCAAACCCCTAGTGGTCAAGAATGAGTTTAACCTTTCTTTAGGACAGGATCCTAAAAGCTGTAATGTGAAGATTCCGCGACAAATGTATCCCCCGCTATGGTGAGCGAAGCGTTTTGCTTTGTTATTCATCTGCACGGAGCGAGCCTTCCAAATGAGGCCAGACTCCAAACTGTCTGAAGTGGAAGATTCCATAAGAAATGTGTCACAAGCACCGATCAGTAATGAGTTTCGCTTTCTTTTCAATGTCACCATGCGCTCCCTTCCAGATGATCTGGATAGACTCATAATGGCTTGAAGACTTGGATTCCGTGAGAAATTTCACAAAGCACTGATCACTACTGACTTTCTCTTGCTTTAGCACTTTCACTGCCCGATAAAGCCCATCTCTTCAGGACCCTCTCGTAACGCCTTTTAAATGAATAGTCACAGATAACTTTTCCTCCAGCAATGATGAGTAATCAGGTTCTCTTTCTTTGCAGCTTTCTATGCCGAAGAATCAGGATAGTAGTATGATGGCTTTAAGATGAAGGCTGCATGACACATTTGAGCATGAGAAAAGAGTTTTGCTTTCTTTGTAATTCTCACCAGCCGATCTCTTCTTCTTAACGATGAGGACAGACTCTCAAGGGCTGTAAGATGACGATTCCATGAGAAATTTGTCATAAGCATTCATTAATAATTCCCTTCCCTTTCTTTCTAATTTTCTCCAACCGATCAAGCCCAAAAGCTCAGGACAGGATCCGAACAGCTTGAAAATGAAGATTCCATGAGAAGTTTGTGCCCAGCCTTGATTAGGGCTGAGTTGTCCTTTCTTTGTACTTTTTACGAGCCCACGTCGTCTAGTGGCACAAGACAGTTGGAGTTAAGCTGTGGGTAGGACGCCACGTCCTCAGGGTTATTCCTGACCAAGTGTGGTTCCTGTGTGCAGGCCACATGCAGTTAGAGTTAGGGAAGGGCGGAGCTCCCAGCCCTAGGTTAGTGTTCTCAGCGCTAGGGTTAGGGTTCATACGGGTAGGAATCCCGATCCTAGTGTTTCCTCGACCACAGGAAACGTAAGCCTCCGTGCAAGTGGCCTTCCCGTGGGAACCCTAATGCTAGGGTTCGGGCCTTACCCATAGCCACCCTAAGGCAATCCACCCATCTGCAGGACCTCTATGCCTAAACTGAGCTGGCCTAACCATTGGAACCCTTACTTCAACTGGCCTAGGCATAGAACCCTAACCCTAACGCCAAGTGGCCTACCCGTAAGAATCCCAATGCTAGGGTGGGAATCCCTTCCCAGAGCAAGCCTATTTCAGCGTGGCTCACCCATAGGAACCATAACCCAACTCCCCTTGGTCTAGCAATGGGAACCCTACCCCTTAGTCCAAAGGGCCTAGCTAGGGAAACCCTAACGCTGACGCCAAGTGGGCTAAGGAGCCCTAACGCCTATCCCTAACTCCAACTGACCTACTCAGAGGAACTTTAACCCAATTGGCGGGGAGCCCTACCTTTTGCAAGCCTAACTCTCCCCAAAATTAGCAAATTTCTCCTGCAATCAGCCTCCAAATGTAATTCCGATGCACTGCTGGCCATTTGGGAGAGATCCCTGCTTGAAAAATGCTCTCCATGAGACATTAGTTCCAGATAACAGCAAGGCACGAATGTCTCCAGCGATCGTTCTCTAAATGCCATCACGATGCACCGCTGGTGATTTGGCAGAGATCCGTTCATGACAAGTCCTAGGCTTGAGACATTCACTCCAGAGCACAGCTAGCTACTCATTGCTCCTCAAATCATCTTTCAAAATGCATTCGGATGAAAGCCCCTGGCATTACCGTTATTGAGAAAGGCTGTTCATTTGACATTCCTTCCAGGTTACTGCTAGGGACGAAATTCTCGGGAATCTTCCTCAAGAAGTCATCGGGATGCACTGCCGGCTACCTGGCAGAGAGCCCTTTTTAGAAAATTGCTACAAATGAAAAATGCATTCCAGATCACAGCTAGGTGCAAATTTCTCCTGCAATCATCCTCCAAATGTCATTCGGAGGCTCTGCTGGTCATTTGGCAGAGATCCGTTCGTGAAAATAGCTCAAGATGAAACATTCCAGATCAAAGCTTGGCACCAATGTCTCCAGGAGTCGTCCCCCAAATGTCATTCGGAAGCCCTGCAGGTCATTTGGCAGCGATCCGTTCGTGAAAATATCATGTCGAAAAGCATTCCATGTCCCTGGCTAGGGATGACTTTGCCCAAGGCAACTCGGACGCCTTGCTGCGCATTTGGGAGAGATCCATTCATGACAATTGCTAAACATGAGCCATTCACGCCAGATCCCTACTTGGCACATATTTCTTCTGGAATCGTACTCCAAATGGCTTTCGGGTGCACCACGGGCCATTTGGCAGAGATCCGTTCGTGAAAATAGCTAAAGATGAGACAATCGTTCTGGATCTCAGCTAGGACTAATTTCTCCTGGAATCGTCCTCCAAATGCCGTTCGGATGCAGTGCTGGGAAGTTGGCCGCGAACCCTTCATGAACGTTGCTAAACATGAGCTATTCAGTCCAGATCACTGCTTGGCAGGAATTTCTCATGGAATCGTCCTCCAAATGTCGTTACGATGCACTGCTTACCATTTCCAGAGATCCAGCCAGGACAATTCCTAAAAATGAAATATTCAGTCCAGGTCACAGCTAGACACGAATATGCCCTGGCATCGTCCTCCAAGAGCCAGTCGGATACGCTGCTGGGCATTTGGCAGCTATCCATTCCTGAACAATATTATTCATGTAGAAAAGCATTCCATGTCCCTGCTAGGGACGGCTTTGTCCTACAATCGACCTCCAAGTGCAAATCGGAGGCATTGCTGGTATTTGGCAGAGACCCTTCCTGAAAATTGCTAAACATGAGACATTCACTTCACATCACTGCTAGCCACCAATTTCTCCTGGAATCATTCTCCAAATGCCGTTCGGATGCACTGCTTGCCATTTGGCAGAGCAGTAAAGAGTTTTGCTTGCTTCATCTAGTTCGAGGACCGACCACTTCTAAATAATCAGGCTAGTAGCCCAATGGCGCTCATAGGAAGAGTCCATGACAATTTGTCACAAGCACGGGTCACTAATGATTTTCTCTTTCTTTGTAAGTTCCACGGAACCGATCTTTCCCTAATGCTCAGGACCGTATCCTAACTCTTTTAAAATGAAAATGCTCCGAGAAACGAGTCACCCGCGGGGATCACTAACGAGTTTTGTTTTGTTTGTAACGTTCATGATGCCCTCTCTTCCAAATGACCAAGGGAAACCTAGTGGCTTTTAGATGACGAGTCCGTGACAACGTTTGTCTCAAGTGCTGTTCGTTAATGACGTTCTCTCTAGTTCTAATTTTCCCTAACCGCTCTACTGCAAATGACAGTAAGGACAGACTCCTAAATGCTTTAAAAAAGGAGGCTTTCAGAAGTATTTGCCAAACCCCTAGTGGTCAAGAATGAGTTTAACCTTTCTTTAGGACAGGATCCTAAAAGCTGTAATGTGAAGATTCCGCGACAAATGTATCCCCCGCTATGGTGAGCGAAGCGTTTTGCTTTGTTATTCATCTGCACGGAGCGAGCCTTCCAAATGAGGCCAGACTCCAAACTGTCTGAAGTGGAAGATTCCATAAGAAATGTGTCACAAGCACCGATCAGTAATGAGTTTCGCTTTCTTTTCAATGTCACCATGCGCTCCCTTCCAGATGATCTGGATAGACTCATAATGGCTTGAAGACTTGGATTCCGTGAGAAATTTCACAAAGCACTGATCACTACTGACTTTCTCTTGCTTTAGCACTTTCACTGCCCGATAAAGCCCATCTCTTCAGGACCCTCTCGTAACGCCTTTTAAATGAATAGTCACAGATAACTTTTCCTCCAGCAATGATGAGTAATCAGGTTCTCTTTCTTTGCAGCTTTCTATGCCGAAGAATCAGGATAGTAGTATGATGGCTTTAAGATGAAGGCTGCATGACACATTTGAGCATGAGAAAAGAGTTTTGCTTTCTTTGTAATTCTCACCAGCCGATCTCTTCTTCTTAACGATGAGGACAGACTCTCAAGGGCTGTAAGATGACGATTCCATGAGAAATTTGTCATAAGCATTCATTAATAATTCCCTTCCCTTTCTTTCTAATTTTCTCCAACCGATCAAGCCCAAAAGCTCAGGACAGGATCCGAACAGCTTGAAAATGAAGATTCCATGAGAAGTTTGTGCCCAGCCTTGATTAGGGCTGAGTTGTCCTTTCTTTGTACTTTTTACGAGCCCACGTCGTCTAGTGGCACAAGACAGTTGGAGTTAAGCTGTGGGTAGGACGCCACGTCCTCAGGGTTATTCCTGACCAAGTGTGGTTCCTGTGTGCAGGCCACATGCAGTTAGAGTTAGGGAAGGGCGGAGCTCCCAGCCCTAGGTTAGTGTTCTCAGCGCTAGGGTTAGGGTTCATACGGGTAGGAATCCCGATCCTAGTGTTTCCTCGACCACAGGAAACGTAAGCCTCCGTGCAAGTGGCCTTCCCGTGGGAACCCTAATGCTAGGGTTCGGGCCTTACCCATAGCCACCCTAAGGCAATCCACCCATCTGCAGGACCTCTATGCCTAAACTGAGCTGGCCTAACCATTGGAACCCTTACTTCAACTGGCCTAGGCATAGAACCCTAACCCTAACGCCAAGTGGCCTACCCGTAAGAATCCCAATGCTAGGGTGGGAATCCCTTCCCAGAGCAAGCCTATTTCAGCGTGGCTCACCCATAGGAACCATAACCCAGCTCCCCTTGGTCTAGCAATGGGAACCCTACCCCTTAGTCCAAAGGGCCTAGCTAGGGAAACCCTAACGCTGACGCCAAGTGGGCTAAGGAGCCCTAACGCCTATCCCTAACTCCAACTGACCTACTCAGAGGAACTTTAACCCAATTGGCGGGGAGCCCTACCTTTTGCAAGCCTAACTCTCCCCAAAATTAGCAAATTTCTCCTGCAATCAGCCTCCAAATGTAATTCCGATGCACTGCTGGCCATTTGGGAGAGATCCCTGCTTGAAAAATGCTCTCCATGAGACATTAGTTCCAGATAACAGCAAGGCACGAATGTCTCCAGCGATCGTTCTCTAAATGCCATCACGATGCACCGCTGGTGATTTGGCAGAGATCCGTTCATGACAAGTCCTAGGCTTGAGACATTCACTCCAGACCACAGCTAGCTACTCATTGCTCCTCAAATCATCTTTCAAAATGCATTCGGATGAAAGCCCCTGGCATTACCGTTATTGAGAAAGGCTGTTCATTTGACATTCCTTCCAGGTTACTGCTAGGGACGAAATTCTCGGGAATCTTCCTCAAGAAGTCATCGGGATGCACTGCCGGCTACCTGGCAGAGAGCCCTTTTTAGAAAATTGCTACAAATGAAAAATGCATTCCAGATCACAGCTAGGTGCAAATTTCTCCTGCAATCATCCTCCAAATGTCATTCGGAGGCTCTGCTGGTCATTTGGCAGAGATCCGTTCGTGAAAATAGCTCAAGATGAAACATTCCAGATCAAAGCTTGGCACCAATGTCTCCAGGAGTCGTCCCCCAAATGTCATTCGGAAGCCCTGCAGGTCATTTGGCAGCGATCCGTTCGTGAAAATATCATGTCGAAAAGCATTCCATGTCCCTGGCTAGGGATGACTTTGCCCAAGGCAACTCGGACGCCTTGCTGCGCATTTGGGAGAGATCCATTCATGACAATTGCTAAACATGAGCCATTCACGCCAGATCCCTACTTGGCACATATTTCTTCTGGAATCGTACTCCAAATGGCTTTCGGGTGCACCACGGGCCATTTGGCAGAGATCCGTTCGTGAAAATAGCTAAAGATGAGACAATCGTTCTGGATCTCAGCTAGGACTAATTTCTCCTGGAATCGTCCTCCAAATGCCGTTCGGATGCAGTGCTGGGAAGTTGGCCGCGAACCCTTCATGAACGTTGCTAAACATGAGCTATTCAGTCCAGATCACTGCTTGGCAGGAATTTCTCATGGAATCGTCCTCCAAATGTCGTTACGATGCACTGCTTACCATTTCCAGAGATCCAGCCAGGACAATTCCTAAAAATGAAATATTCAGTCCAGGTCACAGCTAGACACGAATATGCCCTGGCATCGTCCTCCAAGAGCCAGTCGGATACGCTGCTGGGCATTTGGCAGCTATCCATTCCTGAACAATATTATTCATGTAGAAAAGCATTCCATGTCCCTGCTAGGGACGGCTTTGTCCTACAATCGACCTCCAAGTGCAAATCGGAGGCATTGCTGGTATTTGGCAGAGACCCTTCCTGAAAATTGCTAAACATGAGACATTCACTTCACATCACTGCTAGCCACCAATTTCTCCTGGAATCATTCTCCAAATGCCGTTCGGATGCACTGCTTGCCATTTGGCAGAGCAGTAAAGAGTTTTGCTTGCTTCATCTAGTTCGAGGACCGACCACTTCTAAATAATCAGGCTAGTAGCCCAATGGCGCTCATAGGAAGAGTCCATGACAATTTGTCACAAGCACGGGTCACTAATGATTTTCTCTTTCTTTGTAAGTTCCACGGAACCGATCTTTCCCTAATGCTCAGGACCGTATCCTAACTCTTTTAAAATGAAAATGCTCCGAGAAACGAGTCACCCGCGGGGATCACTAACGAGTTTTGTTTTGTTTGTAACGTTCATGATGCCCTCTCTTCCAAATGACCAAGGGAAACCTAGTGGCTTTTAGATGACGAGTCCGTGACAACGTTTGTCTCAAGTGCTGTTCGTTAATGACGTTCTCTCTAGTTCTAATTTTCCCTAACCGCTCTACTGCAAATGACAGTAAGGACAGACTCCTAAATGCTTTAAAAAAGGAGGCTTTCAGAAGTATTTGCCAAACCCCTAGTGGTCAAGAATGAGTTTAACCTTTCTTTAGGACAGGATCCTAAAAGCTGTAATGTGAAGATTCCGCGACAAATGTATCCCCCGCTATGGTGAGCGAAGCGTTTTGCTTTGTTATTCATCTGCACGGAGCGAGCCTTCCAAATGAGGCCAGACTCCAAACTGTCTGAAGTGGAAGATTCCATAAGAAATGTGTCACAAGCACCGATCAGTAATGAGTTTCGCTTTCTTTTCAATGTCACCATGCGCTCCCTTCCAGATGATCTGGATAGACTCATAATGGCTTGAAGACTTGGATTCCGTGAGAAATTTCACAAAGCACTGATCACTACTGACTTTCTCTTGCTTTAGCACTTTCACTGCCCGATAAAGCCCATCTCTTCAGGACCCTCTCGTAACGCCTTTTAAATGAATAGTCACAGATAACTTTTCCTCCAGCAATGATGAGTAATCAGGTTCTCTTTCTTTGCAGCTTTCTATGCCGAAGAATCAGGATAGTAGTATGATGGCTTTAAGATGAAGGCTGCATGACACATTTGAGCATGAGAAAAGAGTTTTGCTTTCTTTGTAATTCTCACCAGCCGATCTCTTCTTCTTAACGATGAGGACAGACTCTCAAGGGCTGTAAGATGACGATTCCATGAGAAATTTGTCATAAGCATTCATTAATAATTCCCTTCCCTTTCTTTCTAATTTTCTCCAACCGATCAAGCCCAAAAGCTCAGGACAGGATCCGAACAGCTTGAAAATGAAGATTCCATGAGAAGTTTGTGCCCAGCCTTGATTAGGGCTGAGTTGTCCTTTCTTTGTACTTTTTACGAGCCCACGTCGTCTAGTGGCACAAGACAGTTGGAGTTAAGCTGTGGGTAGGACGCCACGTCCTCAGGGTTATTCCTGACCAAGTGTGGTTCCTGTGTGCAGGCCACATGCAGTTAGAGTTAGGGAAGGGCGGAGCTCCCAGCCCTAGGTTAGTGTTCTCAGCGCTAGGGTTAGGGTTCATACGGGTAGGAATCCCGATCCTAGTGTTTCCTCGACCACAGGAAACGTAAGCCTCCGTGCAAGTGGCCTTCCCGTGGGAACCCTAATGCTAGGGTTCGGGCCTTACCCATAGCCACCCTAAGGCAATCCACCCATCTGCAGGACCTCTATGCCTAAACTGAGCTGGCCTAACCATTGGAACCCTTACTTCAACTGGCCTAGGCATAGAACCCTAACCCTAACGCCAAGTGGCCTACCCGTAAGAATCCCAATGCTAGGGTGGGAATCCCTTCCCAGAGCAAGCCTATTTCAGCGTGGCTCACCCATAGGAACCATAACCCAGCTCCCCTTGGTCTAGCAATGGGAACCCTACCCCTTAGTCCAAAGGGCCTAGCTAGGGAAACCCTAACGCTGACGCCAAGTGGGCTAAGGAGCCCTAACGCCTATCCCTAACTCCAACTGACCTACTCAGAGGAACTTTAACCCAATTGGCGGGGAGCCCTACCTTTTGCAAGCCTAACTCTCCCCAAAATTAGCAAATTTCTCCTGCAATCAGCCTCCAAATGTAATTCCGATGCACTGCTGGCCATTTGGGAGAGATCCCTGCTTGAAAAATGCTCTCCATGAGACATTAGTTCCAGATAACAGCAAGGCACGAATGTCTCCAGCGATCGTTCTCTAAATGCCATCACGATGCACCGCTGGTGATTTGGCAGAGATCCGTTCATGACAAGTCCTAGGCTTGAGACATTCACTCCAGAGCACAGCTAGCTACTCATTGCTCCTCAAATCATCTTTCAAAATGCATTCGGATGAAAGCCCCTGGCATTACCGTTATTGAGAAAGGCTGTTCATTTGACATTCCTTCCAGGTTACTGCTAGGGACGAAATTCTCGGGAATCTTCCTCAAGAAGTCATCGGGATGCACTGCCGGCTACCTGGCAGAGAGCCCTTTTTAGAAAATTGCTACAAATGAAAAATGCATTCCAGATCACAGCTAGGTGCAAATTTCTCCTGCAATCATCCTCCAAATGTCATTCGGAGGCTCTGCTGGTCATTTGGCAGAGATCCGTTCGTGAAAATAGCTCAAGATGAAACATTCCAGATCAAAGCTTGGCACCAATGTCTCCAGGAGTCGTCCCCCAAATGTCATTCGGAAGCCCTGCAGGTCATTTGGCAGCGATCCGTTCGTGAAAATATCATGTCGAAAAGCATTCCATGTCCCTGGCTAGGGATGACTTTGCCCAAGGCAACTCGGACGCCTTGCTGCGCATTTGGGAGAGATCCATTCATGACAATTGCTAAACATGAGCCATTCACGCCAGATCCCTACTTGGCACATATTTCTTCTGGAATCGTACTCCAAATGGCTTTCGGGTGCACCACGGGCCATTTGGCAGAGATCCGTTCGTGAAAATAGCTAAAGATGAGACAATCGTTCTGGATCTCAGCTAGGACTAATTTCTCCTGGAATCGTCCTCCAAATGCCGTTCGGATGCAGTGCTGGGAAGTTGGCCGCGAACCCTTCATGAACGTTGCTAAACATGAGCTATTCAGTCCAGATCACTGCTTGGCAGGAATTTCTCATGGAATCGTCCTCCAAATGTCGTTACGATGCACTGCTTACCATTTCCAGAGATCCAGCCAGGACAATTCCTAAAAATGAAATATTCAGTCCAGGTCACAGCTAGACACGAATATGCCCTGGCATCGTCCTCCAAGAGCCAGTCGGATACGCTGCTGGGCATTTGGCAGCTATCCATTCCTGAACAATATTATTCATGTAGAAAAGCATTCCATGTCCCTGCTAGGGACGGCTTTGTCCTACAATCGACCTCCAAGTGCAAATCGGAGGCATTGCTGGTATTTGGCAGAGACCCTTCCTGAAAATTGCTAAACATGAGACATTCACTTCACATCACTGCTAGCCACCAATTTCTCCTGGAATCATTCTCCAAATGCCGTTCGGATGCACTGCTTGCCATTTGGCAGAGCAGTAAAGAGTTTTGCTTGCTTCATCTAGTTCGAGGACCGACCACTTCTAAATAATCAGGCTAGTAGCCCAATGGCGCTCATAGGAAGAGTCCATGACAATTTGTCACAAGCACGGGTCACTAATGATTTTCTCTTTCTTTGTAAGTTCCACGGAACCGATCTTTCCCTAATGCTCAGGACCGTATCCTAACTCTTTTAAAATGAAAATGCTCCGAGAAACGAGTCACCCGCGGGGATCACTAACGAGTTTTGTTTTGTTTGTAACGTTCATGATGCCCTCTCTTCCAAATGACCAAGGGAAACCTAGTGGCTTTTAGATGACGAGTCCGTGACAACGTTTGTCTCAAGTGCTGTTCGTTAATGACGTTCTCTCTAGTTCTAATTTTCCCTAACCGCTCTACTGCAAATGACAGTAAGGACAGACTCCTAAATGCTTTAAAAAAGGAGGCTTTCAGAAGTATTTGCCAAACCCCTAGTGGTCAAGAATGAGTTTAACCTTTCTTTAGGACAGGATCCTAAAAGCTGTAATGTGAAGATTCCGCGACAAATGTATCCCCCGCTATGGTGAGCGAAGCGTTTTGCTTTGTTATTCATCTGCACGGAGCGAGCCTTCCAAATGAGGCCAGACTCCAAACTGTCTGAAGTGGAAGATTCCATAAGAAATGTGTCACAAGCACCGATCAGTAATGAGTTTCGCTTTCTTTTCAATGTCACCATGCGCTCCCTTCCAGATGATCTGGATAGACTCATAATGGCTTGAAGACTTGGATTCCGTGAGAAATTTCACAAAGCACTGATCACTACTGACTTTCTCTTGCTTTAGCACTTTCACTGCCCGATAAAGCCCATCTCTTCAGGACCCTCTCGTAACGCTTTTTAAATGAATAGTCACAGATAACTTTTCCTCCAGCAATGATGAGTAATCAGGTTCTCTTTCTTTGCAGCTTTCTATGCCGAAGAATCAGGATAGTAGTATGATGGCTTTAAGATGAAGGCTGCATGACACATTTGAGCATGAGAAAAGAGTTTTGCTTTCTTTGTAATTCTCACCAGCCGATCTCTTCTTCTTAACGATGAGGACAGACTCTCAAGGGCTGTAAGATGACGATTCCATGAGAAATTTGTCATAAGCATTCATTAATAATTCCCTTCCCTTTCTTTCTAATTTTCTCCAACCGATCAAGCCCAAAAGCTCAGGACAGGATCCGAACAGCTTGAAAATGAAGATTCCATGAGAAGTTTGTGCCCAGCCTTGATTAGGGCTGAGTTGTCCTTTCTTTGTACTTTTTACGAGCCCACGTCGTCTAGTGGCACAAGACAGTTGGAGTTAAGCTGTGGGTAGGACGCCACGTCCTCAGGGTTATTCCTGACCAAGTGTGGTTCCTGTGTGCAGGCCACATGCAGTTAGAGTTAGGGAAGGGCGGAGCTCCCAGCCCTAGGTTAGTGTTCTCAGCGCTAGGGTTAGGGTTCATACGGGTAGGAATCCCGATCCTAGTGTTTCCTCGACCACAGGAAACGTAAGCCTCCGTGCAAGTGGCCTTCCCGTGGGAACCCTAATGCTAGGGTTCGGGCCTTACCCATAGCCACCCTAAGGCAATCCACCCATCTGCAGGACCTCTATGCCTAAACTGAGCTGGCCTAACCATTGGAACCCTTACTTCAACTGGCCTAGGCATAGAACCCTAACCCTAACGCCAAGTGGCCTACCCGTAAGAATCCCAATGCTAGGGTGGGAATCCCTTCCCAGAGCAAGCCTATTTCAGCGTGGCTCACCCATAGGAACCATAACCCAACTCCCCTTGGTCTAGCAATGGGAACCCTACCCCTTAGTCCAAAGGGCCTAGCTAGGGAAACCCTAACGCTGACGCCAAGTGGGCTAAGGAGCCCTAACGCCTATCCCTAACTCCAACTGACCTACTCAGAGGAACTTTAACCCAATTGGCGGGGAGCCCTACCTTTTGCAAGCCTAACTCTCCCCAAAATTAGCAAATTTCTCCTGCAATCAGCCTCCAAATGTAATTCCGATGCACTGCTGGCCATTTGGGAGAGATCCCTGCTTGAAAAATGCTCTCCATGAGACATTAGTTCCAGATAACAGCAAGGCACGAATGTCTCCAGCGATCGTTCTCTAAATGCCATCACGATGCACCGCTGGTGATTTGGCAGAGATCCGTTCATGACAAGTCCTAGGCTTGAGACATTCACTCCAGACCACAGCTAGCTACTCATTGCTCCTCAAATCATCTTTCAAAATGCATTCGGATGAAAGCCCCTGGCATTACCGTTATTGAGAAAGGCTGTTCATTTGACATTCCTTCCAGGTTACTGCTAGGGACGAAATTCTCGGGAATCTTCCTCAAGAAGTCATCGGGATGCACTGCCGGCTACCTGGCAGAGAGCCCTTTTTAGAAAATTGCTACAAATGAAAAATGCATTCCAGATCACAGCTAGGTGCAAATTTCTCCTGCAATCATCCTCCAAATGTCATTCGGAGGCTCTGCTGGTCATTTGGCAGAGATCCGTTCGTGAAAATAGCTCAAGATGAAACATTCCAGATCAAAGCTTGGCACCAATGTCTCCAGGAGTCGTCCCCCAAATGTCATTCGGAAGCCCTGCAGGTCATTTGGCAGCGATCCGTTCGTGAAAATATCATGTCGAAAAGCATTCCATGTCCCTGGCTAGGGATGACTTTGCCCAAGGCAACTCGGACGCCTTGCTGCGCATTTGGGAGAGATCCATTCATGACAATTGCTAAACATGAGCCATTCACGCCAGATCCCTACTTGGCACATATTTCTTCTGGAATCGTACTCCAAATGGCTTTCGGGTGCACCACGGGCCATTTGGCAGAGATCCGTTCGTGAAAATAGCTAAAGATGAGACAATCGTTCTGGATCTCAGCTAGGACTAATTTCTCCTGGAATCGTCCTCCAAATGCCGTTCGGATGCAGTGCTGGGAAGTTGGCCGCGAACCCTTCATGAACGTTGCTAAACATGAGCTATTCAGTCCAGATCACTGCTTGGCAGGAATTTCTCATGGAATCGTCCTCCAAATGTCGTTACGATGCACTGCTTACCATTTCCAGAGATCCAGCCAGGACAATTCCTAAAAATGAAATATTCAGTCCAGGTCACAGCTAGACACGAATATGCCCTGGCATCGTCCTCCAAGAGCCAGTCGGATACGCTGCTGGGCATTTGGCAGCTATCCATTCCTGAACAATATTATTCATGTAGAAAAGCATTCCATGTCCCTGCTAGGGACGGCTTTGTCCTACAATCGACCTCCAAGTGCAAATCGGAGGCATTGCTGGTATTTGGCAGAGACCCTTCCTGAAAATTGCTAAACATGAGACATTCACTTCACATCACTGCTAGCCACCAATTTCTCCTGGAATCATTCTCCAAATGCCGTTCGGATGCACTGCTTGCCATTTGGCAGAGCAGTAAAGAGTTTTGCTTGCTTCATCTAGTTCGAGGACCGACCACTTCTAAATAATCAGGCTAGTAGCCCAATGGCGCTCATAGGAAGAGTCCATGACAATTTGTCACAAGCACGGGTCACTAATGATTTTCTCTTTCTTTGTAAGTTCCACGGAACCGATCTTTCCCTAATGCTCAGGACCGTATCCTAACTCTTTTAAAATGAAAATGCTCCGAGAAACGAGTCACCCGCGGGGATCACTAACGAGTTTTGTTTTGTTTGTAACGTTCATGATGCCCTCTCTTCCAAATGACCAAGGGAAACCTAGTGGCTTTTAGATGACGAGTCCGTGACAACGTTTGTCTCAAGTGCTGTTCGTTAATGACGTTCTCTCTAGTTCTAATTTTCCCTAACCGCTCTACTGCAAATGACAGTAAGGACAGACTCCTAAATGCTTTAAAAAAGGAGGCTTTCAGAAGTATTTGCCAAACCCCTAGTGGTCAAGAATGAGTTTAACCTTTCTTTAGGACAGGATCCTAAAAGCTGTAATGTGAAGATTCCGCGACAAATGTATCCCCCGCTATGGTGAGCGAAGCGTTTTGCTTTGTTATTCATCTGCACGGAGCGAGCCTTCCAAATGAGGCCAGACTCCAAACTGTCTGAAGTGGAAGATTCCATAAGAAATGTGTCACAAGCACCGATCAGTAATGAGTTTCGCTTTCTTTTCAATGTCACCATGCGCTCCCTTCCAGATGATCTGGATAGACTCATAATGGCTTGAAGACTTGGATTCCGTGAGAAATTTCACAAAGCACTGATCACTACTGACTTTCTCTTGCTTTAGCACTTTCACTGCCCGATAAAGCCCATCTCTTCAGGACCCTCTCGTAACGCCTTTTAAATGAATAGTCACAGATAACTTTTCCTCCAGCAATGATGAGTAATCAGGTTCTCTTTCTTTGCAGCTTTCTATGCCGAAGAATCAGGATAGTAGTATGATGGCTTTAAGATGAAGGCTGCATGACACATTTGAGCATGAGAAAAGAGTTTTGCTTTCTTTGTAATTCTCACCAGCCGATCTCTTCTTCTTAACGATGAGGACAGACTCTCAAGGGCTGTAAGATGACGATTCCATGAGAAATTTGTCATAAGCATTCATTAATAATTCCCTTCCCTTTCTTTCTAATTTTCTCCAACCGATCAAGCCCAAAAGCTCAGGACAGGATCCGAACAGCTTGAAAATGAAGATTCCATGAGAAGTTTGTGCCCAGCCTTGATTAGGGCTGAGTTGTCCTTTCTTTGTACTTTTTACGAGCCCACGTCGTCTAGTGGCACAAGACAGTTGGAGTTAAGCTGTGGGTAGGACGCCACGTCCTCAGGGTTATTCCTGACCAAGTGTGGTTCCTGTGTGCAGGCCACATGCAGTTAGAGTTAGGGAAGGGCGGAGCTCCCAGCCCTAGGTTAGTGTTCTCAGCGCTAGGGTTAGGGTTCATACGGGTAGGAATCCCGATCCTAGTGTTTCCTCGACCACAGGAAACGTAAGCCTCCGTGCAAGTGGCCTTCCCGTGGGAACCCTAATGCTAGGGTTCGGGCCTTACCCATAGCCACCCTAAGGCAATCCACCCATCTGCAGGACCTCTATGCCTAAACTGAGCTGGCCTAACCATTGGAACCCTTACTTCAACTGGCCTAGGCATAGAACCCTAACCCTAACGCCAAGTGGCCTACCCGTAAGAATCCCAATGCTAGGGTGGGAATCCCTTCCCAGAGCAAGCCTATTTCAGCGTGGCTCACCCATAGGAACCATAACCCAACTCCCCTTGGTCTAGCAATGGGAACCCTACCCCTTAGTCCAAAGGGCCTAGCTAGGGAAACCCTAACGCTGACGCCAAGTGGGCTAAGGAGCCCTAACGCCTATCCCTAACTCCAACTGACCTACTCAGAGGAACTTTAACCCAATTGGCGGGGAGCCCTACCTTTTGCAAGCCTAACTCTCCCCAAAATTAGCAAATTTCTCCTGCAATCAGCCTCCAAATGTAATTCCGATGCACTGCTGGCCATTTGGGAGAGATCCCTGCTTGAAAAATGCTCTCCATGAGACATTAGTTCCAGATAACAGCAAGGCACGAATGTCTCCAGCGATCGTTCTCTAAATGCCATCACGATGCACCGCTGGTGATTTGGCAGAGATCCGTTCATGACAAGTCCTAGGCTTGAGACATTCACTCCAGACCACAGCTAGCTACTCATTGCTCCTCAAATCATCTTTCAAAATGCATTCGGATGAAAGCCCCTGGCATTACCGTTATTGAGAAAGGCTGTTCATTTGACATTCCTTCCAGGTTACTGCTAGGGACGAAATTCTCGGGAATCTTCCTCAAGAAGTCATCGGGATGCACTGCCGGCTACCTGGCAGAGAGCCCTTTTTAGAAAATTGCTACAAATGAAAAATGCATTCCAGATCACAGCTAGGTGCAAATTTCTCCTGCAATCATCCTCCAAATGTCATTCGGAGGCTCTGCTGGTCATTTGGCAGAGATCCGTTCGTGAAAATAGCTCAAGATGAAACATTCCAGATCAAAGCTTGGCACCAATGTCTCCAGGAGTCGTCCCCCAAATGTCATTCGGAAGCCCTGCAGGTCATTTGGCAGCGATCCGTTCGTGAAAATATCATGTCGAAAAGCATTCCATGTCCCTGGCTAGGGATGACTTTGCCCAAGGCAACTCGGACGCCTTGCTGCGCATTTGGGAGAGATCCATTCATGACAATTGCTAAACATGAGCCATTCACGCCAGATCCCTACTTGGCACATATTTCTTCTGGAATCGTACTCCAAATGGCTTTCGGGTGCACCACGGGCCATTTGGCAGAGATCCGTTCGTGAAAATAGCTAAAGATGAGACAATCGTTCTGGATCTCAGCTAGGACTAATTTCTCCTGGAATCGTCCTCCAAATGCCGTTCGGATGCAGTGCTGGGAAGTTGGCCGCGAACCCTTCATGAACGTTGCTAAACATGAGCTATTCAGTCCAGATCACTGCTTGGCAGGAATTTCTCATGGAATCGTCCTCCAAATGTCGTTACGATGCACTGCTTACCATTTCCAGAGATCCAGCCAGGACAATTCCTAAAAATGAAATATTCAGTCCAGGTCACAGCTAGACACGAATATGCCCTGGCATCGTCCTCCAAGAGCCAGTCGGATACGCTGCTGGGCATTTGGCAGCTATCCATTCCTGAACAATATTATTCATGTAGAAAAGCATTCCATGTCCCTGCTAGGGACGGCTTTGTCCTACAATCGACCTCCAAGTGCAAATCGGAGGCATTGCTGGTATTTGGCAGAGACCCTTCCTGAAAATTGCTAAACATGAGACATTCACTTCACATCACTGCTAGCCACCAATTTCTCCTGGAATCATTCTCCAAATGCCGTTCGGATGCACTGCTTGCCATTTGGCAGAGCAGTAAAGAGTTTTGCTTGCTTCATCTAGTTCGAGGACCGACCACTTCTAAATAATCAGGCTAGTAGCCCAATGGCGCTCATAGGAAGAGTCCATGACAATTTGTCACAAGCACGGGTCACTAATGATTTTCTCTTTCTTTGTAAGTTCCACGGAACCGATCTTTCCCTAATGCTCAGGACCGTATCCTAACTCTTTTAAAATGAAAATGCTCCGAGAAACGAGTCACCCGCGGGGATCACTAACGAGTTTTGTTTTGTTTGTAACGTTCATGATGCCCTCTCTTCCAAATGACCAAGGGAAACCTAGTGGCTTTTAGATGACGAGTCCGTGACAACGTTTGTCTCAAGTGCTGTTCGTTAATGACGTTCTCTCTAGTTCTAATTTTCCCTAACCGCTCTACTGCAAATGACAGTAAGGACAGACTCCTAAATGCTTTAAAAAAGGAGGCTTTCAGAAGTATTTGCCAAACCCCTAGTGGTCAAGAATGAGTTTAACCTTTCTTTAGGACAGGATCCTAAAAGCTGTAATGTGAAGATTCCGCGACAAATGTATCCCCCGCTATGGTGAGCGAAGCGTTTTGCTTTGTTATTCATCTGCACGGAGCGAGCCTTCCAAATGAGGCCAGACTCCAAACTGTCTGAAGTGGAAGATTCCATAAGAAATGTGTCACAAGCACCGATCAGTAATGAGTTTCGCTTTCTTTTCAATGTCACCATGCGCTCCCTTCCAGATGATCTGGATAGACTCATAATGGCTTGAAGACTTGGATTCCGTGAGAAATTTCACAAAGCACTGATCACTACTGACTTTCTCTTGCTTTAGCACTTTCACTGCCCGATAAAGCCCATCTCTTCAGGACCCTCTCGTAACGCCTTTTAAATGAATAGTCACAGATAACTTTTCCTCCAGCAATGATGAGTAATCAGGTTCTCTTTCTTTGCAGCTTTCTATGCCGAAGAATCAGGATAGTAGTATGATGGCTTTAAGATGAAGGCTGCATGACACATTTGAGCATGAGAAAAGAGTTTTGCTTTCTTTGTAATTCTCACCAGCCGATCTCTTCTTCTTAACGATGAGGACAGACTCTCAAGGGCTGTAAGATGACGATTCCATGAGAAATTTGTCATAAGCATTCATTAATAATTCCCTTCCCTTTCTTTCTAATTTTCTCCAACCGATCAAGCCCAAAAGCTCAGGACAGGATCCGAACAGCTTGAAAATGAAGATTCCATGAGAAGTTTGTGCCCAGCCTTGATTAGGGCTGAGTTGTCCTTTCTTTGTACTTTTTACGAGCCCACGTCGTCTAGTGGCACAAGACAGTTGGAGTTAAGCTGTGGGTAGGACGCCACGTCCTCAGGGTTATTCCTGACCAAGTGTGGTTCCTGTGTGCAGGCCACATGCAGTTAGAGTTAGGGAAGGGCGGAGCTCCCAGCCCTAGGTTAGTGTTCTCAGCGCTAGGGTTAGGGTTCATACGGGTAGGAATCCCGATCCTAGTGTTTCCTCGACCACAGGAAACGTAAGCCTCCGTGCAAGTGGCCTTCCCGTGGGAACCCTAATGCTAGGGTTCGGGCCTTACCCATAGCCACCCTAAGGCAATCCACCCATCTGCAGGACCTCTATGCCTAAACTGAGCTGGCCTAACCATTGGAACCCTTACTTCAACTGGCCTAGGCATAGAACCCTAACCCTAACGCCAAGTGGCCTACCCGTAAGAATCCCAATGCTAGGGTGGGAATCCCTTCCCAGAGCAAGCCTATTTCAGCGTGGCTCACCCATAGGAACCATAACCCAACTCCCCTTGGTCTAGCAATGGGAACCCTACCCCTTAGTCCAAAGGGCCTAGCTAGGGAAACCCTAACGCTGACGCCAAGTGGGCTAAGGAGCCCTAACGCCTATCCCTAACTCCAACTGACCTACTCAGAGGAACTTTAACCCAATTGGCGGGGAGCCCTACCTTTTGCAAGCCTAACTCTCCCCAAAATTAGCAAATTTCTCCTGCAATCAGCCTCCAAATGTAATTCCGATGCACTGCTGGCCATTTGGGAGAGATCCCTGCTTGAAAAATGCTCTCCATGAGACATTAGTTCCAGATAACAGCAAGGCACGAATGTCTCCAGCGATCGTTCTCTAAATGCCATCACGATGCACCGCTGGTGATTTGGCAGAGATCCGTTCATGACAAGTCCTAGGCTTGAGACATTCACTCCAGAGCACAGCTAGCTACTCATTGCTCCTCAAATCATCTTTCAAAATGCATTCGGATGAAAGCCCCTGGCATTACCGTTATTGAGAAAGGCTGTTCATTTGACATTCCTTCCAGGTTACTGCTAGGGACGAAATTCTCGGGAATCTTCCTCAAGAAGTCATCGGGATGCACTGCCGGCTACCTGGCAGAGAGCCCTTTTTAGAAAATTGCTACAAATGAAAAATGCATTCCAGATCACAGCTAGGTGCAAATTTCTCCTGCAATCATCCTCCAAATGTCATTCGGAGGCTCTGCTGGTCATTTGGCAGAGATCCGTTCGTGAAAATAGCTCAAGATGAAACATTCCAGATCAAAGCTTGGCACCAATGTCTCCAGGAGTCGTCCCCCAAATGTCATTCGGAAGCCCTGCAGGTCATTTGGCAGCGATCCGTTCGTGAAAATATCATGTCGAAAAGCATTCCATGTCCCTGGCTAGGGATGACTTTGCCCAAGGCAACTCGGACGCCTTGCTGCGCATTTGGGAGAGATCCATTCATGACAATTGCTAAACATGAGCCATTCACGCCAGATCCCTACTTGGCACATATTTCTTCTGGAATCGTACTCCAAATGGCTTTCGGGTGCACCACGGGCCATTTGGCAGAGATCCGTTCGTGAAAATAGCTAAAGATGAGACAATCGTTCTGGATCTCAGCTAGGACTAATTTCTCCTGGAATCGTCCTCCAAATGCCGTTCGGATGCAGTGCTGGGAAGTTGGCCGCGAACCCTTCATGAACGTTGCTAAACATGAGCTATTCAGTCCAGATCACTGCTTGGCAGGAATTTCTCATGGAATCGTCCTCCAAATGTCGTTACGATGCACTGCTTACCATTTCCAGAGATCCAGCCAGGACAATTCCTAAAAATGAAATATTCAGTCCAGGTCACAGCTAGACACGAATATGCCCTGGCATCGTCCTCCAAGAGCCAGTCGGATACGCTGCTGGGCATTTGGCAGCTATCCATTCCTGAACAATATTATTCATGTAGAAAAGCATTCCATGTCCCTGCTAGGGACGGCTTTGTCCTACAATCGACCTCCAAGTGCAAATCGGAGGCATTGCTGGTATTTGGCAGAGACCCTTCCTGAAAATTGCTAAACATGAGACATTCACTTCACATCACTGCTAGCCACCAATTTCTCCTGGAATCATTCTCCAAATGCCGTTCGGATGCACTGCTTGCCATTTGGCAGAGCAGTAAAGAGTTTTGCTTGCTTCATCTAGTTCGAGGACCGACCACTTCTAAATAATCAGGCTAGTAGCCCAATGGCGCTCATAGGAAGAGTCCATGACAATTTGTCACAAGCACGGGTCACTAATGATTTTCTCTTTCTTTGTAAGTTCCACGGAACCGATCTTTCCCTAATGCTCAGGACCGTATCCTAACTCTTTTAAAATGAAAATGCTCCGAGAAACGAGTCACCCGCGGGGATCACTAACGAGTTTTGTTTTGTTTGTAACGTTCATGATGCCCTCTCTTCCAAATGACCAAGGGAAACCTAGTGGCTTTTAGATGACGAGTCCGTGACAACGTTTGTCTCAAGTGCTGTTCGTTAATGACGTTCTCTCTAGTTCTAATTTTCCCTAACCGCTCTACTGCAAATGACAGTAAGGACAGACTCCTAAATGCTTTAAAAAAGGAGGCTTTCAGAAGTATTTGCCAAACCCCTAGTGGTCAAGAATGAGTTTAACCTTTCTTTAGGACAGGATCCTAAAAGCTGTAATGTGAAGATTCCGCGACAAATGTATCCCCCGCTATGGTGAGCGAAGCGTTTTGCTTTGTTATTCATCTGCACGGAGCGAGCCTTCCAAATGAGGCCAGACTCCAAACTGTCTGAAGTGGAAGATTCCATAAGAAATGTGTCACAAGCACCGATCAGTAATGAGTTTCGCTTTCTTTTCAATGTCACCATGCGCTCCCTTCCAGATGATCTGGATAGACTCATAATGGCTTGAAGACTTGGATTCCGTGAGAAATTTCACAAAGCACTGATCACTACTGACTTTCTCTTGCTTTAGCACTTTCACTGCCCGATAAAGCCCATCTCTTCAGGACCCTCTCGTAACGCCTTTTAAATGAATAGTCACAGATAACTTTTCCTCCAGCAATGATGAGTAATCAGGTTCTCTTTCTTTGCAGCTTTCTATGCCGAAGAATCAGGATAGTAGTATGATGGCTTTAAGATGAAGGCTGCATGACACATTTGAGCATGAGAAAAGAGTTTTGCTTTCTTTGTAATTCTCACCAGCCGATCTCTTCTTCTTAACGATGAGGACAGACTCTCAAGGGCTGTAAGATGACGATTCCATGAGAAATTTGTCATAAGCATTCATTAATAATTCCCTTCCCTTTCTTTCTAATTTTCTCCAACCGATCAAGCCCAAAAGCTCAGGACAGGATCCGAACAGCTTGAAAATGAAGATTCCATGAGAAGTTTGTGCCCAGCCTTGATTAGGGCTGAGTTGTCCTTTCTTTGTACTTTTTACGAGCCCACGTCGTCTAGTGGCACAAGACAGTTGGAGTTAAGCTGTGGGTAGGACGCCACGTCCTCAGGGTTATTCCTGACCAAGTGTGGTTCCTGTGTGCAGGCCACATGCAGTTAGAGTTAGGGAAGGGCGGAGCTCCCAGCCCTAGGTTAGTGTTCTCAGCGCTAGGGTTAGGGTTCATACGGGTAGGAATCCCGATCCTAGTGTTTCCTCGACCACAGGAAACGTAAGCCTCCGTGCAAGTGGCCTTCCCGTGGGAACCCTAATGCTAGGGTTCGGGCCTTACCCATAGCCACCCTAAGGCAATCCACCCATCTGCAGGACCTCTATGCCTAAACTGAGCTGGCCTAACCATTGGAACCCTTACTTCAACTGGCCTAGGCATAGAACCCTAACCCTAACGCCAAGTGGCCTACCCGTAAGAATCCCAATGCTAGGGTGGGAATCCCTTCCCAGAGCAAGCCTATTTCAGCGTGGCTCACCCATAGGAACCATAACCCAACTCCCCTTGGTCTAGCAATGGGAACCCTACCCCTTAGTCCAAAGGGCCTAGCTAGGGAAACCCTAACGCTGACGCCAAGTGGGCTAAGGAGCCCTAACGCCTATCCCTAACTCCAACTGACCTACTCAGAGGAACTTTAACCCAATTGGCGGGGAGCCCTACCTTTTGCAAGCCTAACTCTCCCCAAAATTAGCAAATTTCTCCTGCAATCAGCCTCCAAATGTAATTCCGATGCACTGCTGGCCATTTGGGAGAGATCCCTGCTTGAAAAATGCTCTCCATGAGACATTAGTTCCAGATAACAGCAAGGCACGAATGTCTCCAGCGATCGTTCTCTAAATGCCATCACGATGCACCGCTGGTGATTTGGCAGAGATCCGTTCATGACAAGTCCTAGGCTTGAGACATTCACTCCAGACCACAGCTAGCTACTCATTGCTCCTCAAATCATCTTTCAAAATGCATTCGGATGAAAGCCCCTGGCATTACCGTTATTGAGAAAGGCTGTTCATTTGACATTCCTTCCAGGTTACTGCTAGGGACGAAATTCTCGGGAATCTTCCTCAAGAAGTCATCGGGATGCACTGCCGGCTACCTGGCAGAGAGCCCTTTTTAGAAAATTGCTACAAATGAAAAATGCATTCCAGATCACAGCTAGGTGCAAATTTCTCCTGCAATCATCCTCCAAATGTCATTCGGAGGCTCTGCTGGTCATTTGGCAGAGATCCGTTCGTGAAAATAGCTCAAGATGAAACATTCCAGATCAAAGCTTGGCACCAATGTCTCCAGGAGTCGTCCCCCAAATGTCATTCGGAAGCCCTGCAGGTCATTTGGCAGCGATCCGTTCGTGAAAATATCATGTCGAAAAGCATTCCATGTCCCTGGCTAGGGATGACTTTGCCCAAGGCAACTCGGACGCCTTGCTGCGCATTTGGGAGAGATCCATTCATGACAATTGCTAAACATGAGCCATTCACGCCAGATCCCTACTTGGCACATATTTCTTCTGGAATCGTACTCCAAATGGCTTTCGGGTGCACCACGGGCCATTTGGCAGAGATCCGTTCGTGAAAATAGCTAAAGATGAGACAATCGTTCTGGATCTCAGCTAGGACTAATTTCTCCTGGAATCGTCCTCCAAATGCCGTTCGGATGCAGTGCTGGGAAGTTGGCCGCGAACCCTTCATGAACGTTGCTAAACATGAGCTATTCAGTCCAGATCACTGCTTGGCAGGAATTTCTCATGGAATCGTCCTCCAAATGTCGTTACGATGCACTGCTTACCATTTCCAGAGATCCAGCCAGGACAATTCCTAAAAATGAAATATTCAGTCCAGGTCACAGCTAGACACGAATATGCCCTGGCATCGTCCTCCAAGAGCCAGTCGGATACGCTGCTGGGCATTTGGCAGCTATCCATTCCTGAACAATATTATTCATGTAGAAAAGCATTCCATGTCCCTGCTAGGGACGGCTTTGTCCTACAATCGACCTCCAAGTGCAAATCGGAGGCATTGCTGGTATTTGGCAGAGACCCTTCCTGAAAATTGCTAAACATGAGACATTCACTTCACATCACTGCTAGCCACCAATTTCTCCTGGAATCATTCTCCAAATGCCGTTCGGATGCACTGCTTGCCATTTGGCAGAGCAGTAAAGAGTTTTGCTTGCTTCATCTAGTTCGAGGACCGACCACTTCTAAATAATCAGGCTAGTAGCCCAATGGCGCTCATAGGAAGAGTCCATGACAATTTGTCACAAGCACGGGTCACTAATGATTTTCTCTTTCTTTGTAAGTTCCACGGAACCGATCTTTCCCTAATGCTCAGGACCGTATCCTAACTCTTTTAAAATGAAAATGCTCCGAGAAACGAGTCACCCGCGGGGATCACTAACGAGTTTTGTTTTGTTTGTAACGTTCATGATGCCCTCTCTTCCAAATGACCAAGGGAAACCTAGTGGCTTTTAGATGACGAGTCCGTGACAACGTTTGTCTCAAGTGCTGTTCGTTAATGACGTTCTCTCTAGTTCTAATTTTCCCTAACCGCTCTACTGCAAATGACAGTAAGGACAGACTCCTAAATGCTTTAAAAAAGGAGGCTTTCAGAAGTATTTGCCAAACCCCTAGTGGTCAAGAATGAGTTTAACCTTTCTTTAGGACAGGATCCTAAAAGCTGTAATGTGAAGATTCCGCGACAAATGTATCCCCCGCTATGGTGAGCGAAGCGTTTTGCTTTGTTATTCATCTGCACGGAGCGAGCCTTCCAAATGAGGCCAGACTCCAAACTGTCTGAAGTGGAAGATTCCATAAGAAATGTGTCACAAGCACCGATCAGTAATGAGTTTCGCTTTCTTTTCAATGTCACCATGCGCTCCCTTCCAGATGATCTGGATAGACTCATAATGGCTTGAAGACTTGGATTCCGTGAGAAATTTCACAAAGCACTGATCACTACTGACTTTCTCTTGCTTTAGCACTTTCACTGCCCGATAAAGCCCATCTCTTCAGGACCCTCTCGTAACGCCTTTTAAATGAATAGTCACAGATAACTTTTCCTCCAGCAATGATGAGTAATCAGGTTCTCTTTCTTTGCAGCTTTCTATGCCGAAGAATCAGGATAGTAGTATGATGGCTTTAAGATGAAGGCTGCATGACACATTTGAGCATGAGAAAAGAGTTTTGCTTTCTTTGTAATTCTCACCAGCCGATCTCTTCTTCTTAACGATGAGGACAGACTCTCAAGGGCTGTAAGATGACGATTCCATGAGAAATTTGTCATAAGCATTCATTAATAATTCCCTTCCCTTTCTTTCTAATTTTCTCCAACCGATCAAGCCCAAAAGCTCAGGACAGGATCCGAACAGCTTGAAAATGAAGATTCCATGAGAAGTTTGTGCCCAGCCTTGATTAGGGCTGAGTTGTCCTTTCTTTGTACTTTTTACGAGCCCACGTCGTCTAGTGGCACAAGACAGTTGGAGTTAAGCTGTGGGTAGGACGCCACGTCCTCAGGGTTATTCCTGACCAAGTGTGGTTCCTGTGTGCAGGCCACATGCAGTTAGAGTTAGGGAAGGGCGGAGCTCCCAGCCCTAGGTTAGTGTTCTCAGCGCTAGGGTTAGGGTTCATACGGGTAGGAATCCCGATCCTAGTGTTTCCTCGACCACAGGAAACGTAAGCCTCCGTGCAAGTGGCCTTCCCGTGGGAACCCTAATGCTAGGGTTCGGGCCTTACCCATAGCCACCCTAAGGCAATCCACCCATCTGCAGGACCTCTATGCCTAAACTGAGCTGGCCTAACCATTGGAACCCTTACTTCAACTGGCCTAGGCATAGAACCCTAACCCTAACGCCAAGTGGCCTACCCGTAAGAATCCCAATGCTAGGGTGGGAATCCCTTCCCAGAGCAAGCCTATTTCAGCGTGGCTCACCCATAGGAACCATAACCCAACTCCCCTTGGTCTAGCAATGGGAACCCTACCCCTTAGTCCAAAGGGCCTAGCTAGGGAAACCCTAACGCTGACGCCAAGTGGGCTAAGGAGCCCTAACGCCTATCCCTAACTCCAACTGACCTACTCAGAGGAACTTTAACCCAATTGGCGGGGAGCCCTACCTTTTGCAAGCCTAACTCTCCCCAAAATTAGCAAATTTCTCCTGCAATCAGCCTCCAAATGTAATTCCGATGCACTGCTGGCCATTTGGGAGAGATCCCTGCTTGAAAAATGCTCTCCATGAGACATTAGTTCCAGATAACAGCAAGGCACGAATGTCTCCAGCGATCGTTCTCTAAATGCCATCACGATGCACCGCTGGTGATTTGGCAGAGATCCGTTCATGACAAGTCCTAGGCTTGAGACATTCACTCCAGAGCACAGCTAGCTACTCATTGCTCCTCAAATCATCTTTCAAAATGCATTCGGATGAAAGCCCCTGGCATTACCGTTATTGAGAAAGGCTGTTCATTTGACATTCCTTCCAGGTTACTGCTAGGGACGAAATTCTCGGGAATCTTCCTCAAGAAGTCATCGGGATGCACTGCCGGCTACCTGGCAGAGAGCCCTTTTTAGAAAATTGCTACAAATGAAAAATGCATTCCAGATCACAGCTAGGTGCAAATTTCTCCTGCAATCATCCTCCAAATGTCATTCGGAGGCTCTGCTGGTCATTTGGCAGAGATCCGTTCGTGAAAATAGCTCAAGATGAAACATTCCAGATCAAAGCTTGGCACCAATGTCTCCAGGAGTCGTCCCCCAAATGTCATTCGGAAGCCCTGCAGGTCATTTGGCAGCGATCCGTTCGTGAAAATATCATGTCGAAAAGCATTCCATGTCCCTGGCTAGGGATGACTTTGCCCAAGGCAACTCGGACGCCTTGCTGCGCATTTGGGAGAGATCCATTCATGACAATTGCTAAACATGAGCCATTCACGCCAGATCCCTACTTGGCACATATTTCTTCTGGAATCGTACTCCAAATGGCTTTCGGGTGCACCACGGGCCATTTGGCAGAGATCCGTTCGTGAAAATAGCTAAAGATGAGACAATCGTTCTGGATCTCAGCTAGGACTAATTTCTCCTGGAATCGTCCTCCAAATGCCGTTCGGATGCAGTGCTGGGAAGTTGGCCGCGAACCCTTCATGAACGTTGCTAAACATGAGCTATTCAGTCCAGATCACTGCTTGGCAGGAATTTCTCATGGAATCGTCCTCCAAATGTCGTTACGATGCACTGCTTACCATTTCCAGAGATCCAGCCAGGACAATTCCTAAAAATGAAATATTCAGTCCAGGTCACAGCTAGACACGAATATGCCCTGGCATCGTCCTCCAAGAGCCAGTCGGATACGCTGCTGGGCATTTGGCAGCTATCCATTCCTGAACAATATTATTCATGTAGAAAAGCATTCCATGTCCCTGCTAGGGACGGCTTTGTCCTACAATCGACCTCCAAGTGCAAATCGGAGGCATTGCTGGTATTTGGCAGAGACCCTTCCTGAAAATTGCTAAACATGAGACATTCACTTCACATCACTGCTAGCCACCAATTTCTCCTGGAATCATTCTCCAAATGCCGTTCGGATGCACTGCTTGCCATTTGGCAGAGCAGTAAAGAGTTTTGCTTGCTTCATCTAGTTCGAGGACCGACCACTTCTAAATAATCAGGCTAGTAGCCCAATGGCGCTCATAGGAAGAGTCCATGACAATTTGTCACAAGCACGGGTCACTAATGATTTTCTCTTTCTTTGTAAGTTCCACGGAACCGATCTTTCCCTAATGCTCAGGACCGTATCCTAACTCTTTTAAAATGAAAATGCTCCGAGAAACGAGTCACCCGCGGGGATCACTAACGAGTTTTGTTTTGTTTGTAACGTTCATGATGCCCTCTCTTCCAAATGACCAAGGGAAACCTAGTGGCTTTTAGATGACGAGTCCGTGACAACGTTTGTCTCAAGTGCTGTTCGTTAATGACGTTCTCTCTAGTTCTAATTTTCCCTAACCGCTCTACTGCAAATGACAGTAAGGACAGACTCCTAAATGCTTTAAAAAAGGAGGCTTTCAGAAGTATTTGCCAAACCCCTAGTGGTCAAGAATGAGTTTAACCTTTCTTTAGGACAGGATCCTAAAAGCTGTAATGTGAAGATTCCGCGACAAATGTATCCCCCGCTATGGTGAGCGAAGCGTTTTGCTTTGTTATTCATCTGCACGGAGCGAGCCTTCCAAATGAGGCCAGACTCCAAACTGTCTGAAGTGGAAGATTCCATAAGAAATGTGTCACAAGCACCGATCAGTAATGAGTTTCGCTTTCTTTTCAATGTCACCATGCGCTCCCTTCCAGATGATCTGGATAGACTCATAATGGCTTGAAGACTTGGATTCCGTGAGAAATTTCACAAAGCACTGATCACTACTGACTTTCTCTTGCTTTAGCACTTTCACTGCCCGATAAAGCCCATCTCTTCAGGACCCTCTCGTAACGCCTTTTAAATGAATAGTCACAGATAACTTTTCCTCCAGCAATGATGAGTAATCAGGTTCTCTTTCTTTGCAGCTTTCTATGCCGAAGAATCAGGATAGTAGTATGATGGCTTTAAGATGAAGGCTGCATGACACATTTGAGCATGAGAAAAGAGTTTTGCTTTCTTTGTAATTCTCACCAGCCGATCTCTTCTTCTTAACGATGAGGACAGACTCTCAAGGGCTGTAAGATGACGATTCCATGAGAAATTTGTCATAAACATTCATTAATAATTCCCTTCCCTTTCTTTCTAATTTTCTCCAACCGATCAAGCCCAAAAGCTCAGGACAGGATCCGAACAGCTTGAAAATGAAGATTCCATGAGAAGTTTGTGCCCAGCCTTGATTAGGGCTGAGTTGTCCTTTCTTTGTACTTTTTACGAGCCCACGTCGTCTAGTGGCACAAGACAGTTGGAGTTAAGCTGTGGGTAGGACGCCACGTCCTCAGGGTTATTCCTGACCAAGTGTGGTTCCTGTGTGCAGGCCACATGCAGTTAGAGTTAGGGAAGGGCGGAGCTCCCAGCCCTAGGTTAGTGTTCTCAGCGCTAGGGTTAGGGTTCATACGGGTAGGAATCCCGATCCTAGTGTTTCCTCGACCACAGGAAACGTAAGCCTCCGTGCAAGTGGCCTTCCCGTGGGAACCCTAATGCTAGGGTTCGGGCCTTACCCATAGCCACCCTAAGGCAATCCACCCATCTGCAGGACCTCTATGCCTAAACTGAGCTGGCCTAACCATTGGAACCCTTACTTCAACTGGCCTAGGCATAGAACCCTAACCCTAACGCCAAGTGGCCTACCCGTAAGAATCCCAATGCTAGGGTGGGAATCCCTTCCCAGAGCAAGCCTATTTCAGCGTGGCTCACCCATAGGAACCATAACCCAACTCCCCTTGGTCTAGCAATGGGAACCCTACCCCTTAGTCCAAAGGGCCTAGCTAGGGAAACCCTAACGCTGACGCCAAGTGGGCTAAGGAGCCCTAACGCCTATCCCTAACTCCAACTGACCTACTCAGAGGAACTTTAACCCAATTGGCGGGGAGCCCTACCTTTTGCAAGCCTAACTCTCCCCAAAATTAGCAAATTTCTCCTGCAATCAGCCTCCAAATGTAATTCCGATGCACTGCTGGCCATTTGGGAGAGATCCCTGCTTGAAAAATGCTCTCCATGAGACATTAGTTCCAGATAACAGCAAGGCACGAATGTCTCCAGCGATCGTTCTCTAAATGCCATCACGATGCACCGCTGGTGATTTGGCAGAGATCCGTTCATGACAAGTCCTAGGCTTGAGACATTCACTCCAGACCACAGCTAGCTACTCATTGCTCCTCAAATCATCTTTCAAAATGCATTCGGATGAAAGCCCCTGGCATTACCGTTATTGAGAAAGGCTGTTCATTTGACATTCCTTCCAGGTTACTGCTAGGGACGAAATTCTCGGGAATCTTCCTCAAGAAGTCATCGGGATGCACTGCCGGCTACCTGGCAGAGAGCCCTTTTTAGAAAATTGCTACAAATGAAAAATGCATTCCAGATCACAGCTAGGTGCAAATTTCTCCTGCAATCATCCTCCAAATGTCATTCGGAGGCTCTGCTGGTCATTTGGCAGAGATCCGTTCGTGAAAATAGCTCAAGATGAAACATTCCAGATCAAAGCTTGGCACCAATGTCTCCAGGAGTCGTCCCCCAAATGTCATTCGGAAGCCCTGCAGGTCATTTGGCAGCGATCCGTTCGTGAAAATATCATGTCGAAAAGCATTCCATGTCCCTGGCTAGGGATGACTTTGCCCAAGGCAACTCGGACGCCTTGCTGCGCATTTGGGAGAGATCCATTCATGACAATTGCTAAACATGAGCCATTCACGCCAGATCCCTACTTGGCACATATTTCTTCTGGAATCGTACTCCAAATGGCTTTCGGGTGCACCACGGGCCATTTGGCAGAGATCCGTTCGTGAAAATAGCTAAAGATGAGACAATCGTTCTGGATCTCAGCTAGGACTAATTTCTCCTGGAATCGTCCTCCAAATGCCGTTCGGATGCAGTGCTGGGAAGTTGGCCGCGAACCCTTCATGAACGTTGCTAAACATGAGCTATTCAGTCCAGATCACTGCTTGGCAGGAATTTCTCATGGAATCGTCCTCCAAATGTCGTTACGATGCACTGCTTACCATTTCCAGAGATCCAGCCAGGACAATTCCTAAAAATGAAATATTCAGTCCAGGTCACAGCTAGACACGAATATGCCCTGGCATCGTCCTCCAAGAGCCAGTCGGATACGCTGCTGGGCATTTGGCAGCTATCCATTCCTGAACAATATTATTCATGTAGAAAAGCATTCCATGTCCCTGCTAGGGACGGCTTTGTCCTACAATCGACCTCCAAGTGCAAATCGGAGGCATTGCTGGTATTTGGCAGAGACCCTTCCTGAAAATTGCTAAACATGAGACATTCACTTCACATCACTGCTAGCCACCAATTTCTCCTGGAATCATTCTCCAAATGCCGTTCGGATGCACTGCTTGCCATTTGGCAGAGCAGTAAAGAGTTTTGCTTGCTTCATCTAGTTCGAGGACCGACCACTTCTAAATAATCAGGCTAGTAGCCCAATGGCGCTCATAGGAAGAGTCCATGACAATTTGTCACAAGCACGGGTCACTAATGATTTTCTCTTTCTTTGTAAGTTCCACGGAACCGATCTTTCCCTAATGCTCAGGACCGTATCCTAACTCTTTTAAAATGAAAATGCTCCGAGAAACGAGTCACCCGCGGGGATCACTAACGAGTTTTGTTTTGTTTGTAACGTTCATGATGACCTCTCTTCCAAATGACCAAGGGAAACCTAGTGGCTTTTAGATGACGAGTCCGTGACAACGTTTGTCTCAAGTGCTGTTCGTTAATGACGTTCTCTCTAGTTCTAATTTTCCCTAACCGCTCTACTGCAAATGACAGTAAGGACAGACTCCTAAATGCTTTAAAAAAGGAGGCTTTCAGAAGTATTTGCCAAACCCCTAGTGGTCAAGAATGAGTTTAACCTTTCTTTAGGACAGGATCCTAAAAGCTGTAATGTGAAGATTCCGCGACAAATGTATCCCCCGCTATGGTGAGCGAAGCGTTTTGCTTTGTTATTCATCTGCACGGAGCGAGCCTTCCAAATGAGGCCAGACTCCAAACTGTCTGAAGTGGAAGATTCCATAAGAAATGTGTCACAAGCACCGATCAGTAATGAGTTTCGCTTTCTTTTCAATGTCACCATGCGCTCCCTTCCAGATGATCTGGATAGACTCATAATGGCTTGAAGACTTGGATTCCGTGAGAAATTTCACAAAGCACTGATCACTACTGACTTTCTCTTGCTTTAGCACTTTCACTGCCCGATAAAGCCCATCTCTTCAGGACCCTCTCGTAACGCCTTTTAAATGAATAGTCACAGATAACTTTTCCTCCAGCAATGATGAGTAATCAGGTTCTCTTTCTTTGCAGCTTTCTATGCCGAAGAATCAGGATAGTAGTATGATGGCTTTAAGATGAAGGCTGCATGACACATTTGAGCATGAGAAAAGAGTTTTGCTTTCTTTGTAATTCTCACCAGCCGATCTCTTCTTCTTAACGATGAGGACAGACTCTCAAGGGCTGTAAGATGACGATTCCATGAGAAATTTGTCATAAGCATTCATTAATAATTCCCTTCCCTTTCTTTCTAATTTTCTCCAACCGATCAAGCCCAAAAGCTCAGGACAGGATCCGAACAGCTTGAAAATGAAGATTCCATGAGAAGTTTGTGCCCAGCCTTGATTAGGGCTGAGTTGTCCTTTCTTTGTACTTTTTACGAGCCCACGTCGTCTAGTGGCACAAGACAGTTGGAGTTAAGCTGTGGGTAGGACGCCACGTCCTCAGGGTTATTCCTGACCAAGTGTGGTTCCTGTGTGCAGGCCACATGCAGTTAGAGTTAGGGAAGGGCGGAGCTCCCAGCCCTAGGTTAGTGTTCTCAGCGCTAGGGTTAGGGTTCATACGGGTAGGAATCCCGATCCTAGTGTTTCCTCGACCACAGGAAACGTAAGCCTCCGTGCAAGTGGCCTTCCCGTGGGAACCCTAATGCTAGGGTTCGGGCCTTACCCATAGCCACCCTAAGGCAATCCACCCATCTGCAGGACCTCTATGCCTAAACTGAGCTGGCCTAACCATTGGAACCCTTACTTCAACTGGCCTAGGCATAGAACCCTAACCCTAACGCCAAGTGGCCTACCCGTAAGAATCCCAATGCTAGGGTGGGAATCCCTTCCCAGAGCAAGCCTATTTCAGCGTGGCTCACCCATAGGAACCATAACCCAACTCCCCTTGGTCTAGCAATGGGAACCCTACCCCTTAGTCCAAAGGGCCTAGCTAGGGAAACCCTAACGCTGACGCCAAGTGGGCTAAGGAGCCCTAACGCCTATCCCTAACTCCAACTGACCTACTCAGAGGAACTTTAACCCAATTGGCGGGGAGCCCTACCTTTTGCAAGCCTAACTCTCCCCAAAATTAGCAAATTTCTCCTGCAATCAGCCTCCAAATGTAATTCCGATGCACTGCTGGCCATTTGGGAGAGATCCCTGCTTGAAAAATGCTCTCCATGAGACATTAGTTCCAGATAACAGCAAGGCACGAATGTCTCCAGCGATCGTTCTCTAAATGCCATCACGATGCACCGCTGGTGATTTGGCAGAGATCCGTTCATGACAAGTCCTAGGCTTGAGACATTCACTCCAGACCACAGCTAGCTACTCATTGCTCCTCAAATCATCTTTCAAAATGCATTCGGATGAAAGCCCCTGGCATTACCGTTATTGAGAAAGGCTGTTCATTTGACATTCCTTCCAGGTTACTGCTAGGGACGAAATTCTCGGGAATCTTCCTCAAGAAGTCATCGGGATGCACTGCCGGCTACCTGGCAGAGAGCCCTTTTTAGAAAATTGCTACAAATGAAAAATGCATTCCAGATCACAGCTAGGTGCAAATTTCTCCTGCAATCATCCTCCAAATGTCATTCGGAGGCTCTGCTGGTCATTTGGCAGAGATCCGTTCGTGAAAATAGCTCAAGATGAAACATTCCAGATCAAAGCTTGGCACCAATGTCTCCAGGAGTCGTCCCCCAAATGTCATTCGGAAGCCCTGCAGGTCATTTGGCAGCGATCCGTTCGTGAAAATATCATGTCGAAAAGCATTCCATGTCCCTGGCTAGGGATGACTTTGCCCAAGGCAACTCGGACGCCTTGCTGCGCATTTGGGAGAGATCCATTCATGACAATTGCTAAACATGAGCCATTCACGCCAGATCCCTACTTGGCACATATTTCTTCTGGAATCGTACTCCAAATGGCTTTCGGGTGCACCACGGGCCATTTGGCAGAGATCCGTTCGTGAAAATAGCTAAAGATGAGACAATCGTTCTGGATCTCAGCTAGGACTAATTTCTCCTGGAATCGTCCTCCAAATGCCGTTCGGATGCAGTGCTGGGAAGTTGGCCGCGAACCCTTCATGAACGTTGCTAAACATGAGCTATTCAGTCCAGATCACTGCTTGGCAGGAATTTCTCATGGAATCGTCCTCCAAATGTCGTTACGATGCACTGCTTACCATTTCCAGAGATCCAGCCAGGACAATTCCTAAAAATGAAATATTCAGTCCAGGTCACAGCTAGACACGAATATGCCCTGGCATCGTCCTCCAAGAGCCAGTCGGATACGCTGCTGGGCATTTGGCAGCTATCCATTCCTGAACAATATTATTCATGTAGAAAAGCATTCCATGTCCCTGCTAGGGACGGCTTTGTCCTACAATCGACCTCCAAGTGCAAATCGGAGGCATTGCTGGTATTTGGCAGAGACCCTTCCTGAAAATTGCTAAACATGAGACATTCACTTCACATCACTGCTAGCCACCAATTTCTCCTGGAATCATTCTCCAAATGCCGTTCGGATGCACTGCTTGCCATTTGGCAGAGCAGTAAAGAGTTTTGCTTGCTTCATCTAGTTCGAGGACCGACCACTTCTAAATAATCAGGCTAGTAGCCCAATGGCGCTCATAGGAAGAGTCCATGACAATTTGTCACAAGCACGGGTCACTAATGATTTTCTCTTTCTTTGTAAGTTCCACGGAACCGATCTTTCCCTAATGCTCAGGACCGTATCCTAACTCTTTTAAAATGAAAATGCTCCGAGAAACGAGTCACCCGCGGGGATCACTAACGAGTTTTGTTTTGTTTGTAACGTTCATGATGCCCTCTCTTCCAAATGACCAAGGGAAACCTAGTGGCTTTTAGATGACGAGTCCGTGACAACGTTTGTCTCAAGTGCTGTTCGTTAATGACGTTCTCTCTAGTTCTAATTTTCCCTAACCGCTCTACTGCAAATGACAGTAAGGACAGACTCCTAAATGCTTTAAAAAAGGAGGCTTTCAGAAGTATTTGCCAAACCCCTAGTGGTCAAGAATGAGTTTAACCTTTCTTTAGGACAGGATCCTAAAAGCTGTAATGTGAAGATTCCGCGACAAATGTATCCCCCGCTATGGTGAGCGAAGCGTTTTGCTTTGTTATTCATCTGCACGGAGCGAGCCTTCCAAATGAGGCCAGACTCCAAACTGTCTGAAGTGGAAGATTCCATAAGAAATGTGTCACAAGCACCGATCAGTAATGAGTTTCGCTTTCTTTTCAATGTCACCATGCGCTCCCTTCCAGATGATCTGGATAGACTCATAATGGCTTGAAGACTTGGATTCCGTGAGAAATTTCACAAAGCACTGATCACTACTGACTTTCTCTTGCTTTAGCACTTTCACTGCCCGATAAAGCCCATCTCTTCAGGACCCTCTCGTAACGCCTTTTAAATGAATAGTCACAGATAACTTTTCCTCCAGCAATGATGAGTAATCAGGTTCTCTTTCTTTGCAGCTTTCTATGCCGAAGAATCAGGATAGTAGTATGATGGCTTTAAGATGAAGGCTGCATGACACATTTGAGCATGAGAAAAGAGTTTTGCTTTCTTTGTAATTCTCACCAGCCGATCTCTTCTTCTTAACGATGAGGACAGACTCTCAAGGGCTGTAAGATGACGATTCCATGAGAAATTTGTCATAAGCATTCATTAATAATTCCCTTCCCTTTCTTTCTAATTTTCTCCAACCGATCAAGCCCAAAAGCTCAGGACAGGATCCGAACAGCTTGAAAATGAAGATTCCATGAGAAGTTTGTGCCCAGCCTTGATTAGGGCTGAGTTGTCCTTTCTTTGTACTTTTTACGAGCCCACGTCGTCTAGTGGCACAAGACAGTTGGAGTTAAGCTGTGGGTAGGACGCCACGTCCTCAGGGTTATTCCTGACCAAGTGTGGTTCCTGTGTGCAGGCCACATGCAGTTAGAGTTAGGGAAGGGCGGAGCTCCCAGCCCTAGGTTAGTGTTCTCAGCGCTAGGGTTAGGGTTCATACGGGTAGGAATCCCGATCCTAGTGTTTCCTCGACCACAGGAAACGTAAGCCTCCGTGCAAGTGGCCTTCCCGTGGGAACCCTAATGCTAGGGTTCGGGCCTTACCCATAGCCACCCTAAGGCAATCCACCCATCTGCAGGACCTCTATGCCTAAACTGAGCTGGCCTAACCATTGGAACCCTTACTTCAACTGGCCTAGGCATAGAACCCTAACCCTAACGCCAAGTGGCCTACCCGTAAGAATCCCAATGCTAGGGTGGGAATCCCTTCCCAGAGCAAGCCTATTTCAGCGTGGCTCACCCATAGGAACCATAACCCAACTCCCCTTGGTCTAGCAATGGGAACCCTACCCCTTAGTCCAAAGGGCCTAGCTAGGGAAACCCTAACGCTGACGCCAAGTGGGCTAAGGAGCCCTAACGCCTATCCCTAACTCCAACTGACCTACTCAGAGGAACTTTAACCCAATTGGCGGGGAGCCCTACCTTTTGCAAGCCTAACTCTCCCCAAAATTAGCAAATTTCTCCTGCAATCAGCCTCCAAATGTAATTCCGATGCACTGCTGGCCATTTGGGAGAGATCCCTGCTTGAAAAATGCTCTCCATGAGACATTAGTTCCAGATAACAGCAAGGCACGAATGTCTCCAGCGATCGTTCTCTAAATGCCATCACGATGCACCGCTGGTGATTTGGCAGAGATCCGTTCATGACAAGTCCTAGGCTTGAGACATTCACTCCAGACCACAGCTAGCTACTCATTGCTCCTCAAATCATCTTTCAAAATGCATTCGGATGAAAGCCCCTGGCATTACCGTTATTGAGAAAGGCTGTTCATTTGACATTCCTTCCAGGTTACTGCTAGGGACGAAATTCTCGGGAATCTTCCTCAAGAAGTCATCGGGATGCACTGCCGGCTACCTGGCAGAGAGCCCTTTTTAGAAAATTGCTACAAATGAAAAATGCATTCCAGATCACAGCTAGGTGCAAATTTCTCCTGCAATCATCCTCCAAATGTCATTCGGAGGCTCTGCTGGTCATTTGGCAGAGATCCGTTCGTGAAAATAGCTCAAGATGAAACATTCCAGATCAAAGCTTGGCACCAATGTCTCCAGGAGTCGTCCCCCAAATGTCATTCGGAAGCCCTGCAGGTCATTTGGCAGCGATCCGTTCGTGAAAATATCATGTCGAAAAGCATTCCATGTCCCTGGCTAGGGATGACTTTGCCCAAGGCAACTCGGACGCCTTGCTGCGCATTTGGGAGAGATCCATTCATGACAATTGCTAAACATGAGCCATTCACGCCAGATCCCTACTTGGCACATATTTCTTCTGGAATCGTACTCCAAATGGCTTTCGGGTGCACCACGGGCCATTTGGCAGAGATCCGTTCGTGAAAATAGCTAAAGATGAGACAATCGTTCTGGATCTCAGCTAGGACTAATTTCTCCTGGAATCGTCCTCCAAATGCCGTTCGGATGCAGTGCTGGGAAGTTGGCCGCGAACCCTTCATGAACGTTGCTAAACATGAGCTATTCAGTCCAGATCACTGCTTGGCAGGAATTTCTCATGGAATCGTCCTCCAAATGTCGTTACGATGCACTGCTTACCATTTCCAGAGATCCAGCCAGGACAATTCCTAAAAATGAAATATTCAGTCCAGGTCACAGCTAGACACGAATATGCCCTGGCATCGTCCTCCAAGAGCCAGTCGGATACGCTGCTGGGCATTTGGCAGCTATCCATTCCTGAACAATATTATTCATGTAGAAAAGCATTCCATGTCCCTGCTAGGGACGGCTTTGTCCTACAATCGACCTCCAAGTGCAAATCGGAGGCATTGCTGGTATTTGGCAGAGACCCTTCCTGAAAATTGCTAAACATGAGACATTCACTTCACATCACTGCTAGCCACCAATTTCTCCTGGAATCATTCTCCAAATGCCGTTCGGATGCACTGCTTGCCATTTGGCAGAGCAGTAAAGAGTTTTGCTTGCTTCATCTAGTTCGAGGACCGACCACTTCTAAATAATCAGGCTAGTAGCCCAATGGCGCTCATAGGAAGAGTCCATGACAATTTGTCACAAGCACGGGTCACTAATGATTTTCTCTTTCTTTGTAAGTTCCACGGAACCGATCTTTCCCTAATGCTCAGGACCGTATCCTAACTCTTTTAAAATGAAAATGCTCCGAGAAACGAGTCACCCGCGGGGATCACTAACGAGTTTTGTTTTGTTTGTAACGTTCATGATGCCCTCTCTTCCAAATGACCAAGGGAAACCTAGTGGCTTTTAGATGACGAGTCCGTGACAACGTTTGTCTCAAGTGCTGTTCGTTAATGACGTTCTCTCTAGTTCTAATTTTCCCTAACCGCTCTACTGCAAATGACAGTAAGGACAGACTCCTAAATGCTTTAAAAAAGGAGGCTTTCAGAAGTATTTGCCAAACCCCTAGTGGTCAAGAATGAGTTTAACCTTTCTTTAGGACAGGATCCTAAAAGCTGTAATGTGAAGATTCCGCGACAAATGTATCCCCCGCTATGGTGAGCGAAGCGTTTTGCTTTGTTATTCATCTGCACGGAGCGAGCCTTCCAAATGAGGCCAGACTCCAAACTGTCTGAAGTGGAAGATTCCATAAGAAATGTGTCACAAGCACCGATCAGTAATGAGTTTCGCTTTCTTTTCAATGTCACCATGCGCTCCCTTCCAGATGATCTGGATAGACTCATAATGGCTTGAAGACTTGGATTCCGTGAGAAATTTCACAAAGCACTGATCACTACTGACTTTCTCTTGCTTTAGCACTTTCACTGCCCGATAAAGCCCATCTCTTCAGGACCCTCTCGTAACGCCTTTTAAATGAATAGTCACAGATAACTTTTCCTCCAGCAATGATGAGTAATCAGGTTCTCTTTCTTTGCAGCTTTCTATGCCGAAGAATCAGGATAGTAGTATGATGGCTTTAAGATGAAGGCTGCATGACACATTTGAGCATGAGAAAAGAGTTTTGCTTTCTTTGTAATTCTCACCAGCCGATCTCTTCTTCTTAACGATGAGGACAGACTCTCAAGGGCTGTAAGATGACGATTCCATGAGAAATTTGTCATAAGCATTCATTAATAATTCCCTTCCCTTTCTTTCTAATTTTCTCCAACCGATCAAGCCCAAAAGCTCAGGACAGGATCCGAACAGCTTGAAAATGAAGATTCCATGAGAAGTTTGTGCCCAGCCTTGATTAGGGCTGAGTTGTCCTTTCTTTGTACTTTTTACGAGCCCACGTCGTCTAGTGGCACAAGACAGTTGGAGTTAAGCTGTGGGTAGGACGCCACGTCCTCAGGGTTATTCCTGACCAAGTGTGGTTCCTGTGTGCAGGCCACATGCAGTTAGAGTTAGGGAAGGGCGGAGCTCCCAGCCCTAGGTTAGTGTTCTCAGCGCTAGGGTTAGGGTTCATACGGGTAGGAATCCCGATCCTAGTGTTTCCTCGACCACAGGAAACGTAAGCCTCCGTGCAAGTGGCCTTCCCGTGGGAACCCTAATGCTAGGGTTCGGGCCTTACCCATAGCCACCCTAAGGCAATCCACCCATCTGCAGGACCTCTATGCCTAAACTGAGCTGGCCTAACCATTGGAACCCTTACTTCAACTGGCCTAGGCATAGAACCCTAACCCTAACGCCAAGTGGCCTACCCGTAAGAATCCCAATGCTAGGGTGGGAATCCCTTCCCAGAGCAAGCCTATTTCAGCGTGGCTCACCCATAGGAACCATAACCCAACTCCCCTTGGTCTAGCAATGGGAACCCTACCCCTTAGTCCAAAGGGCCTAGCTAGGGAAACCCTAACGCTGACGCCAAGTGGGCTAAGGAGCCCTAACGCCTATCCCTAACTCCAACTGACCTACTCAGAGGAACTTTAACCCAATTGGCGGGGAGCCCTACCTTTTGCAAGCCTAACTCTCCCCAAAATTAGCAAATTTCTCCTGCAATCAGCCTCCAAATGTAATTCCGATGCACTGCTGGCCATTTGGGAGAGATCCCTGCTTGAAAAATGCTCTCCATGAGACATTAGTTCCAGATAACAGCAAGGCACGAATGTCTCCAGCGATCGTTCTCTAAATGCCATCACGATGCACCGCTGGTGATTTGGCAGAGATCCGTTCATGACAAGTCCTAGGCTTGAGACATTCACTCCAGACCACAGCTAGCTACTCATTGCTCCTCAAATCATCTTTCAAAATGCATTCGGATGAAAGCCCCTGGCATTACCGTTATTGAGAAAGGCTGTTCATTTGACATTCCTTCCAGGTTACTGCTAGGGACGAAATTCTCGGGAATCTTCCTCAAGAAGTCATCGGGATGCACTGCCGGCTACCTGGCAGAGAGCCCTTTTTAGAAAATTGCTACAAATGAAAAATGCATTCCAGATCACAGCTAGGTGCAAATTTCTCCTGCAATCATCCTCCAAATGTCATTCGGAGGCTCTGCTGGTCATTTGGCAGAGATCCGTTCGTGAAAATAGCTCAAGATGAAACATTCCAGATCAAAGCTTGGCACCAATGTCTCCAGGAGTCGTCCCCCAAATGTCATTCGGAAGCCCTGCAGGTCATTTGGCAGCGATCCGTTCGTGAAAATATCATGTCGAAAAGCATTCCATGTCCCTGGCTAGGGATGACTTTGCCCAAGGCAACTCGGACGCCTTGCTGCGCATTTGGGAGAGATCCATTCATGACAATTGCTAAACATGAGCCATTCACGCCAGATCCCTACTTGGCACATATTTCTTCTGGAATCGTACTCCAAATGGCTTTCGGGTGCACCACGGGCCATTTGGCAGAGATCCGTTCGTGAAAATAGCTAAAGATGAGACAATCGTTCTGGATCTCAGCTAGGACTAATTTCTCCTGGAATCGTCCTCCAAATGCCGTTCGGATGCAGTGCTGGGAAGTTGGCCGCGAACCCTTCATGAACGTTGCTAAACATGAGCTATTCAGTCCAGATCACTGCTTGGCAGGAATTTCTCATGGAATCGTCCTCCAAATGTCGTTACGATGCACTGCTTACCATTTCCAGAGATCCAGCCAGGACAATTCCTAAAAATGAAATATTCAGTCCAGGTCACAGCTAGACACGAATATGCCCTGGCATCGTCCTCCAAGAGCCAGTCGGATACGCTGCTGGGCATTTGGCAGCTATCCATTCCTGAACAATATTATTCATGTAGAAAAGCATTCCATGTCCCTGCTAGGGACGGCTTTGTCCTACAATCGACCTCCAAGTGCAAATCGGAGGCATTGCTGGTATTTGGCAGAGACCCTTCCTGAAAATTGCTAAACATGAGACATTCACTTCACATCACTGCTAGCCACCAATTTCTCCTGGAATCATTCTCCAAATGCCGTTCGGATGCACTGCTTGCCATTTGGCAGAGCAGTAAAGAGTTTTGCTTGCTTCATCTAGTTCGAGGACCGACCACTTCTAAATAATCAGGCTAGTAGCCCAATGGCGCTCATAGGAAGAGTCCATGACAATTTGTCACAAGCACGGGTCACTAATGATTTTCTCTTTCTTTGTAAGTTCCACGGAACCGATCTTTCCCTAATGCTCAGGACCGTATCCTAACTCTTTTAAAATGAAAATGCTCCGAGAAACGAGTCACCCGCGGGGATCACTAACGAGTTTTGTTTTGTTTGTAACGTTCATGATGCCCTCTCTTCCAAATGACCAAGGGAAACCTAGTGGCTTTTAGATGACGAGTCCGTGACAACGTTTGTCTCAAGTGCTGTTCGTTAATGACGTTCTCTCTAGTTCTAATTTTCCCTAACCGCTCTACTGCAAATGACAGTAAGGACAGACTCCTAAATGCTTTAAAAAAGGAGGCTTTCAGAAGTATTTGCCAAACCCCTAGTGGTCAAGAATGAGTTTAACCTTTCTTTAGGACAGGATCCTAAAAGCTGTAATGTGAAGATTCCGCGACAAATGTATCCCCCGCTATGGTGAGCGAAGCGTTTTGCTTTGTTATTCATCTGCACGGAGCGAGCCTTCCAAATGAGGCCAGACTCCAAACTGTCTGAAGTGGAAGATTCCATAAGAAATGTGTCACAAGCACCGATCAGTAATGAGTTTCGCTTTCTTTTCAATGTCACCATGCGCTCCCTTCCAGATGATCTGGATAGACTCATAATGGCTTGAAGACTTGGATTCCGTGAGAAATTTCACAAAGCACTGATCACTACTGACTTTCTCTTGCTTTAGCACTTTCACTGCCCGATAAAGCCCATCTCTTCAGGACCCTCTCGTAACGCCTTTTAAATGAATAGTCACAGATAACTTTTCCTCCAGCAATGATGAGTAATCAGGTTCTCTTTCTTTGCAGCTTTCTATGCCGAAGAATCAGGATAGTAGTATGATGGCTTTAAGATGAAGGCTGCATGACACATTTGAGCATGAGAAAAGAGTTTTGCTTTCTTTGTAATTCTCACCAGCCGATCTCTTCTTCTTAACGATGAGGACAGACTCTCAAGGGCTGTAAGATGACGATTCCATGAGAAATTTGTCATAAGCATTCATTAATAATTCCCTTCCCTTTCTTTCTAATTTTCTCCAACCGATCAAGCCCAAAAGCTCAGGACAGGATCCGAACAGCTTGAAAATGAAGATTCCATGAGAAGTTTGTGCCCAGCCTTGATTAGGGCTGAGTTGTCCTTTCTTTGTACTTTTTACGAGCCCACGTCGTCTAGTGGCACAAGACAGTTGGAGTTAAGCTGTGGGTAGGACGCCACGTCCTCAGGGTTATTCCTGACCAAGTGTGGTTCCTGTGTGCAGGCCACATGCAGTTAGAGTTAGGGAAGGGCGGAGCTCCCAGCCCTAGGTTAGTGTTCTCAGCGCTAGGGTTAGGGTTCATACGGGTAGGAATCCCGATCCTAGTGTTTCCTCGACCACAGGAAACGTAAGCCTCCGTGCAAGTGGCCTTCCCGTGGGAACCCTAATGCTAGGGTTCGGGCCTTACCCATAGCCACCCTAAGGCAATCCACCCATCTGCAGGACCTCTATGCCTAAACTGAGCTGGCCTAACCATTGGAACCCTTACTTCAACTGGCCTAGGCATAGAACCCTAACCCTAACGCCAAGTGGCCTACCCGTAAGAATCCCAATGCTAGGGTGGGAATCCCTTCCCAGAGCAAGCCTATTTCAGCGTGGCTCACCCATAGGAACCATAACCCAACTCCCCTTGGTCTAGCAATGGGAACCCTACCCCTTAGTCCAAAGGGCCTAGCTAGGGAAACCCTAACGCTGACGCCAAGTGGGCTAAGGAGCCCTAACGCCTATCCCTAACTCCAACTGACCTACTCAGAGGAACTTTAACCCAATTGGCGGGGAGCCCTACCTTTTGCAAGCCTAACTCTCCCCAAAATTAGCAAATTTCTCCTGCAATCAGCCTCCAAATGTAATTCCGATGCACTGCTGGCCATTTGGGAGAGATCCCTGCTTGAAAAATGCTCTCCATGAGACATTAGTTCCAGATAACAGCAAGGCACGAATGTCTCCAGCGATCGTTCTCTAAATGCCATCACGATGCACCGCTGGTGATTTGGCAGAGATCCGTTCATGACAAGTCCTAGGCTTGAGACATTCACTCCAGACCACAGCTAGCTACTCATTGCTCCTCAAATCATCTTTCAAAATGCATTCGGATGAAAGCCCCTGGCATTACCGTTATTGAGAAAGGCTGTTCATTTGACATTCCTTCCAGGTTACTGCTAGGGACGAAATTCTCGGGAATCTTCCTCAAGAAGTCATCGGGATGCACTGCCGGCTACCTGGCAGAGAGCCCTTTTTAGAAAATTGCTACAAATGAAAAATGCATTCCAGATCACAGCTAGGTGCAAATTTCTCCTGCAATCATCCTCCAAATGTCATTCGGAGGCTCTGCTGGTCATTTGGCAGAGATCCGTTCGTGAAAATAGCTCAAGATGAAACATTCCAGATCAAAGCTTGGCACCAATGTCTCCAGGAGTCGTCCCCCAAATGTCATTCGGAAGCCCTGCAGGTCATTTGGCAGCGATCCGTTCGTGAAAATATCATGTCGAAAAGCATTCCATGTCCCTGGCTAGGGATGACTTTGCCCAAGGCAACTCGGACGCCTTGCTGCGCATTTGGGAGAGATCCATTCATGACAATTGCTAAACATGAGCCATTCACGCCAGATCCCTACTTGGCACATATTTCTTCTGGAATCGTACTCCAAATGGCTTTCGGGTGCACCACGGGCCATTTGGCAGAGATCCGTTCGTGAAAATAGCTAAAGATGAGACAATCGTTCTGGATCTCAGCTAGGACTAATTTCTCCTGGAATCGTCCTCCAAATGCCGTTCGGATGCAGTGCTGGGAAGTTGGCCGCGAACCCTTCATGAACGTTGCTAAACATGAGCTATTCAGTCCAGATCACTGCTTGGCAGGAATTTCTCATGGAATCGTCCTCCAAATGTCGTTACGATGCACTGCTTACCATTTCCAGAGATCCAGCCAGGACAATTCCTAAAAATGAAATATTCAGTCCAGGTCACAGCTAGACACGAATATGCCCTGGCATCGTCCTCCAAGAGCCAGTCGGATACGCTGCTGGGCATTTGGCAGCTATCCATTCCTGAACAATATTATTCATGTAGAAAAGCATTCCATGTCCCTGCTAGGGACGGCTTTGTCCTACAATCGACCTCCAAGTGCAAATCGGAGGCATTGCTGGTATTTGGCAGAGACCCTTCCTGAAAATTGCTAAACATGAGACATTCACTTCACATCACTGCTAGCCACCAATTTCTCCTGGAATCATTCTCCAAATGCCGTTCGGATGCACTGCTTGCCATTTGGCAGAGCAGTAAAGAGTTTTGCTTGCTTCATCTAGTTCGAGGACCGACCACTTCTAAATAATCAGGCTAGTAGCCCAATGGCGCTCATAGGAAGAGTCCATGACAATTTGTCACAAGCACGGGTCACTAATGATTTTCTCTTTCTTTGTAAGTTCCACGGAACCGATCTTTCCCTAATGCTCAGGACCGTATCCTAACTCTTTTAAAATGAAAATGCTCCGAGAAACGAGTCACCCGCGGGGATCACTAACGAGTTTTGTTTTGTTTGTAACGTTCATGATGCCCTCTCTTCCAAATGACCAAGGGAAACCTAGTGGCTTTTAGATGACGAGTCCGTGACAACGTTTGTCTCAAGTGCTGTTCGTTAATGACGTTCTCTCTAGTTCTAATTTTCCCTAACCGCTCTACTGCAAATGACAGTAAGGACAGACTCCTAAATGCTTTAAAAAAGGAGGCTTTCAGAAGTATTTGCCAAACCCCTAGTGGTCAAGAATGAGTTTAACCTTTCTTTAGGACAGGATCCTAAAAGCTGTAATGTGAAGATTCCGCGACAAATGTATCCCCCGCTATGGTGAGCGAAGCGTTTTGCTTTGTTATTCATCTGCACGGAGCGAGCCTTCCAAATGAGGCCAGACTCCAAACTGTCTGAAGTGGAAGATTCCATAAGAAATGTGTCACAAGCACCGATCAGTAATGAGTTTCGCTTTCTTTTCAATGTCACCATGCGCTCCCTTCCAGATGATCTGGATAGACTCATAATGGCTTGAAGACTTGGATTCCGTGAGAAATTTCACAAAGCACTGATCACTACTGACTTTCTCTTGCTTTAGCACTTTCACTGCCCGATAAAGCCCATCTCTTCAGGACCCTCTCGTAACGCCTTTTAAATGAATAGTCACAGATAACTTTTCCTCCAGCAATGATGAGTAATCAGGTTCTCTTTCTTTGCAGCTTTCTATGCCGAAGAATCAGGATAGTAGTATGATGGCTTTAAGATGAAGGCTGCATGACACATTTGAGCATGAGAAAAGAGTTTTGCTTTCTTTGTAATTCTCACCAGCCGATCTCTTCTTCTTAACGATGAGGACAGACTCTCAAGGGCTGTAAGATGACGATTCCATGAGAAATTTGTCATAAGCATTCATTAATAATTCCCTTCCCTTTCTTTCTAATTTTCTCCAACCGATCAAGCCCAAAAGCTCAGGACAGGATCCGAACAGCTTGAAAATGAAGATTCCATGAGAAGTTTGTGCCCAGCCTTGATTAGGGCTGAGTTGTCCTTTCTTTGTACTTTTTACGAGCCCACGTCGTCTAGTGGCACAAGACAGTTGGAGTTAAGCTGTGGGTAGGACGCCACGTCCTCAGGGTTATTCCTGACCAAGTGTGGTTCCTGTGTGCAGGCCACATGCAGTTAGAGTTAGGGAAGGGCGGAGCTCCCAGCCCTAGGTTAGTGTTCTCAGCGCTAGGGTTAGGGTTCATACGGGTAGGAATCCCGATCCTAGTGTTTCCTCGACCACAGGAAACGTAAGCCTCCGTGCAAGTGGCCTTCCCGTGGGAACCCTAATGCTAGGGTTCGGGCCTTACCCATAGCCACCCTAAGGCAATCCACCCATCTGCAGGACCTCTATGCCTAAACTGAGCTGGCCTAACCATTGGAACCCTTACTTCAACTGGCCTAGGCATAGAACCCTAACCCTAACGCCAAGTGGCCTACCCGTAAGAATCCCAATGCTAGGGTGGGAATCCCTTCCCAGAGCAAGCCTATTTCAGCGTGGCTCACCCATAGGAACCATAACCCAACTCCCCTTGGTCTAGCAATGGGAACCCTACCCCTTAGTCCAAAGGGCCTAGCTAGGGAAACCCTAACGCTGACGCCAAGTGGGCTAAGGAGCCCTAACGCCTATCCCTAACTCCAACTGACCTACTCAGAGGAACTTTAACCCAATTGGCGGGGAGCCCTACCTTTTGCAAGCCTAACTCTCCCCAAAATTAGCAAATTTCTCCTGCAATCAGCCTCCAAATGTAATTCCGATGCACTGCTGGCCATTTGGGAGAGATCCCTGCTTGAAAAATGCTCTCCATGAGACATTAGTTCCAGATAACAGCAAGGCACGAATGTCTCCAGCGATCGTTCTCTAAATGCCATCACGATGCACCGCTGGTGATTTGGCAGAGATCCGTTCATGACAAGTCCTAGGCTTGAGACATTCACTCCAGAGCACAGCTAGCTACTCATTGCTCCTCAAATCATCTTTCAAAATGCATTCGGATGAAAGCCCCTGGCATTACCGTTATTGAGAAAGGCTGTTCATTTGACATTCCTTCCAGGTTACTGCTAGGGACGAAATTCTCGGGAATCTTCCTCAAGAAGTCATCGGGATGCACTGCCGGCTACCTGGCAGAGAGCCCTTTTTAGAAAATTGCTACAAATGAAAAATGCATTCCAGATCACAGCTAGGTGCAAATTTCTCCTGCAATCATCCTCCAAATGTCATTCGGAGGCTCTGCTGGTCATTTGGCAGAGATCCGTTCGTGAAAATAGCTCAAGATGAAACATTCCAGATCAAAGCTTGGCACCAATGTCTCCAGGAGTCGTCCCCCAAATGTCATTCGGAAGCCCTGCAGGTCATTTGGCAGCGATCCGTTCGTGAAAATATCATGTCGAAAAGCATTCCATGTCCCTGGCTAGGGATGACTTTGCCCAAGGCAACTCGGACGCCTTGCTGCGCATTTGGGAGAGATCCATTCATGACAATTGCTAAACATGAGCCATTCACGCCAGATCCCTACTTGGCACATATTTCTTCTGGAATCGTACTCCAAATGGCTTTCGGGTGCACCACGGGCCATTTGGCAGAGATCCGTTCGTGAAAATAGCTAAAGATGAGACAATCGTTCTGGATCTCAGCTAGGACTAATTTCTCCTGGAATCGTCCTCCAAATGCCGTTCGGATGCAGTGCTGGGAAGTTGGCCGCGAACCCTTCATGAACGTTGCTAAACATGAGCTATTCAGTCCAGATCACTGCTTGGCAGGAATTTCTCATGGAATCGTCCTCCAAATGTCGTTACGATGCACTGCTTACCATTTCCAGAGATCCAGCCAGGACAATTCCTAAAAATGAAATATTCAGTCCAGGTCACAGCTAGACACGAATATGCCCTGGCATCGTCCTCCAAGAGCCAGTCGGATACGCTGCTGGGCATTTGGCAGCTATCCATTCCTGAACAATATTATTCATGTAGAAAAGCATTCCATGTCCCTGCTAGGGACGGCTTTGTCCTACAATCGACCTCCAAGTGCAAATCGGAGGCATTGCTGGTATTTGGCAGAGACCCTTCCTGAAAATTGCTAAACATGAGACATTCACTTCACATCACTGCTAGCCACCAATTTCTCCTGGAATCATTCTCCAAATGCCGTTCGGATGCACTGCTTGCCATTTGGCAGAGCAGTAAAGAGTTTTGCTTGCTTCATCTAGTTCGAGGACCGACCACTTCTAAATAATCAGGCTAGTAGCCCAATGGCGCTCATAGGAAGAGTCCATGACAATTTGTCACAAGCACGGGTCACTAATGATTTTCTCTTTCTTTGTAAGTTCCACGGAACCGATCTTTCCCTAATGCTCAGGACCGTATCCTAACTCTTTTAAAATGAAAATGCTCCGAGAAACGAGTCACCCGCGGGGATCACTAACGAGTTTTGTTTTGTTTGTAACGTTCATGATGCCCTCTCTTCCAAATGACCAAGGGAAACCTAGTGGCTTTTAGATGACGAGTCCGTGACAACGTTTGTCTCAAGTGCTGTTCGTTAATGACGTTCTCTCTAGTTCTAATTTTCCCTAACCGCTCTACTGCAAATGACAGTAAGGACAGACTCCTAAATGCTTTAAAAAAGGAGGCTTTCAGAAGTATTTGCCAAACCCCTAGTGGTCAAGAATGAGTTTAACCTTTCTTTAGGACAGGATCCTAAAAGCTGTAATGTGAAGATTCCGCGACAAATGTATCCCCCGCTATGGTGAGCGAAGCGTTTTGCTTTGTTATTCATCTGCACGGAGCGAGCCTTCCAAATGAGGCCAGACTCCAAACTGTCTGAAGTGGAAGATTCCATAAGAAATGTGTCACAAGCACCGATCAGTAATGAGTTTCGCTTTCTTTTCAATGTCACCATGCGCTCCCTTCCAGATGATCTGGATAGACTCATAATGGCTTGAAGACTTGGATTCCGTGAGAAATTTCACAAAGCACTGATCACTACTGACTTTCTCTTGCTTTAGCACTTTCACTGCCCGATAAAGCCCATCTCTTCAGGACCCTCTCGTAACGCCTTTTAAATGAATAGTCACAGATAACTTTTCCTCCAGCAATGATGAGTAATCAGGTTCTCTTTCTTTGCAGCTTTCTATGCCGAAGAATCAGGATAGTAGTATGATGGCTTTAAGATGAAGGCTGCATGACACATTTGAGCATGAGAAAAGAGTTTTGCTTTCTTTGTAATTCTCACCAGCCGATCTCTTCTTCTTAACGATGAGGACAGACTCTCAAGGGCTGTAAGATGACGATTCCATGAGAAATTTGTCATAAGCATTCATTAATAATTCCCTTCCCTTTCTTTCTAATTTTCTCCAACCGATCAAGCCCAAAAGCTCAGGACAGGATCCGAACAGCTTGAAAATGAAGATTCCATGAGAAGTTTGTGCCCAGCCTTGATTAGGGCTGAGTTGTCCTTTCTTTGTACTTTTTACGAGCCCACGTCGTCTAGTGGCACAAGACAGTTGGAGTTAAGCTGTGGGTAGGACGCCACGTCCTCAGGGTTATTCCTGACCAAGTGTGGTTCCTGTGTGCAGGCCACATGCAGTTAGAGTTAGGGAAGGGCGGAGCTCCCAGCCCTAGGTTAGTGTTCTCAGCGCTAGGGTTAGGGTTCATACGGGTAGGAATCCCGATCCTAGTGTTTCCTCGACCACAGGAAACGTAAGCCTCCGTGCAAGTGGCCTTCCCGTGGGAACCCTAATGCTAGGGTTCGGGCCTTACCCATAGCCACCCTAAGGCAATCCACCCATCTGCAGGACCTCTATGCCTAAACTGAGCTGGCCTAACCATTGGAACCCTTACTTCAACTGGCCTAGGCATAGAACCCTAACCCTAACGCCAAGTGGCCTACCCGTAAGAATCCCAATGCTAGGGTGGGAATCCCTTCCCAGAGCAAGCCTATTTCAGCGTGGCTCACCCATAGGAACCATAACCCAACTCCCCTTGGTCTAGCAATGGGAACCCTACCCCTTAGTCCAAAGGGCCTAGCTAGGGAAACCCTAACGCTGACGCCAAGTGGGCTAAGGAGCCCTAACGCCTATCCCTAACTCCAACTGACCTACTCAGAGGAACTTTAACCCAATTGGCGGGGAGCCCTACCTTTTGCAAGCCTAACTCTCCCCAAAATTAGCAAATTTCTCCTGCAATCAGCCTCCAAATGTAATTCCGATGCACTGCTGGCCATTTGGGAGAGATCCCTGCTTGAAAAATGCTCTCCATGAGACATTAGTTCCAGATAACAGCAAGGCACGAATGTCTCCAGCGATCGTTCTCTAAATGCCATCACGATGCACCGCTGGTGATTTGGCAGAGATCCGTTCATGACAAGTCCTAGGCTTGAGACATTCACTCCAGACCACAGCTAGCTACTCATTGCTCCTCAAATCATCTTTCAAAATGCATTCGGATGAAAGCCCCTGGCATTACCGTTATTGAGAAAGGCTGTTCATTTGACATTCCTTCCAGGTTACTGCTAGGGACGAAATTCTCGGGAATCTTCCTCAAGAAGTCATCGGGATGCACTGCCGGCTACCTGGCAGAGAGCCCTTTTTAGAAAATTGCTACAAATGAAAAATGCATTCCAGATCACAGCTAGGTGCAAATTTCTCCTGCAATCATCCTCCAAATGTCATTCGGAGGCTCTGCTGGTCATTTGGCAGAGATCCGTTCGTGAAAATAGCTCAAGATGAAACATTCCAGATCAAAGCTTGGCACCAATGTCTCCAGGAGTCGTCCCCCAAATGTCATTCGGAAGCCCTGCAGGTCATTTGGCAGCGATCCGTTCGTGAAAATATCATGTCGAAAAGCATTCCATGTCCCTGGCTAGGGATGACTTTGCCCAAGGCAACTCGGACGCCTTGCTGCGCATTTGGGAGAGATCCATTCATGACAATTGCTAAACATGAGCCATTCACGCCAGATCCCTACTTGGCACATATTTCTTCTGGAATCGTACTCCAAATGGCTTTCGGGTGCACCACGGGCCATTTGGCAGAGATCCGTTCGTGAAAATAGCTAAAGATGAGACAATCGTTCTGGATCTCAGCTAGGACTAATTTCTCCTGGAATCGTCCTCCAAATGCCGTTCGGATGCAGTGCTGGGAAGTTGGCCGCGAACCCTTCATGAACGTTGCTAAACATGAGCTATTCAGTCCAGATCACTGCTTGGCAGGAATTTCTCATGGAATCGTCCTCCAAATGTCGTTACGATGCACTGCTTACCATTTCCAGAGATCCAGCCAGGACAATTCCTAAAAATGAAATATTCAGTCCAGGTCACAGCTAGACACGAATATGCCCTGGCATCGTCCTCCAAGAGCCAGTCGGATACGCTGCTGGGCATTTGGCAGCTATCCATTCCTGAACAATATTATTCATGTAGAAAAGCATTCCATGTCCCTGCTAGGGACGGCTTTGTCCTACAATCGACCTCCAAGTGCAAATCGGAGGCATTGCTGGTATTTGGCAGAGACCCTTCCTGAAAATTGCTAAACATGAGACATTCACTTCACATCACTGCTAGCCACCAATTTCTCCTGGAATCATTCTCCAAATGCCGTTCGGATGCACTGCTTGCCATTTGGCAGAGCAGTAAAGAGTTTTGCTTGCTTCATCTAGTTCGAGGACCGACCACTTCTAAATAATCAGGCTAGTAGCCCAATGGCGCTCATAGGAAGAGTCCATGACAATTTGTCACAAGCACGGGTCACTAATGATTTTCTCTTTCTTTGTAAGTTCCACGGAACCGATCTTTCCCTAATGCTCAGGACCGTATCCTAACTCTTTTAAAATGAAAATGCTCCGAGAAACGAGTCACCCGCGGGGATCACTAACGAGTTTTGTTTTGTTTGTAACGTTCATGATGCCCTCTCTTCCAAATGACCAAGGGAAACCTAGTGGCTTTTAGATGACGAGTCCGTGACAACGTTTGTCTCAAGTGCTGTTCGTTAATGACGTTCTCTCTAGTTCTAATTTTCCCTAACCGCTCTACTGCAAATGACAGTAAGGACAGACTCCTAAATGCTTTAAAAAAGGAGGCTTTCAGAAGTATTTGCCAAACCCCTAGTGGTCAAGAATGAGTTTAACCTTTCTTTAGGACAGGATCCTAAAAGCTGTAATGTGAAGATTCCGCGACAAATGTATCCCCCGCTATGGTGAGCGAAGCGTTTTGCTTTGTTATTCATCTGCACGGAGCGAGCCTTCCAAATGAGGCCAGACTCCAAACTGTCTGAAGTGGAAGATTCCATAAGAAATGTGTCACAAGCACCGATCAGTAATGAGTTTCGCTTTCTTTTCAATGTCACCATGCGCTCCCTTCCAGATGATCTGGATAGACTCATAATGGCTTGAAGACTTGGATTCCGTGAGAAATTTCACAAAGCACTGATCACTACTGACTTTCTCTTGCTTTAGCACTTTCACTGCCCGATAAAGCCCATCTCTTCAGGACCCTCTCGTAACGCCTTTTAAATGAATAGTCACAGATAACTTTTCCTCCAGCAATGATGAGTAATCAGGTTCTCTTTCTTTGCAGCTTTCTATGCCGAAGAATCAGGATAGTAGTATGATGGCTTTAAGATGAAGGCTGCATGACACATTTGAGCATGAGAAAAGAGTTTTGCTTTCTTTGTAATTCTCACCAGCCGATCTCTTCTTCTTAACGATGAGGACAGACTCTCAAGGGCTGTAAGATGACGATTCCATGAGAAATTTGTCATAAGCATTCATTAATAATTCCCTTCCCTTTCTTTCTAATTTTCTCCAACCGATCAAGCCCAAAAGCTCAGGACAGGATCCGAACAGCTTGAAAATGAAGATTCCATGAGAAGTTTGTGCCCAGCCTTGATTAGGGCTGAGTTGTCCTTTCTTTGTACTTTTTACGAGCCCACGTCGTCTAGTGGCACAAGACAGTTGGAGTTAAGCTGTGGGTAGGACGCCACGTCCTCAGGGTTATTCCTGACCAAGTGTGGTTCCTGTGTGCAGGCCACATGCAGTTAGAGTTAGGGAAGGGCGGAGCTCCCAGCCCTAGGTTAGTGTTCTCAGCGCTAGGGTTAGGGTTCATACGGGTAGGAATCCCGATCCTAGTGTTTCCTCGACCACAGGAAACGTAAGCCTCCGTGCAAGTGGCCTTCCCGTGGGAACCCTAATGCTAGGGTTCGGGCCTTACCCATAGCCACCCTAAGGCAATCCACCCATCTGCAGGACCTCTATGCCTAAACTGAGCTGGCCTAACCATTGGAACCCTTACTTCAACTGGCCTAGGCATAGAACCCTAACCCTAACGCCAAGTGGCCTACCCGTAAGAATCCCAATGCTAGGGTGGGAATCCCTTCCCAGAGCAAGCCTATTTCAGCGTGGCTCACCCATAGGAACCATAACCCAACTCCCCTTGGTCTAGCAATGGGAACCCTACCCCTTAGTCCAAAGGGCCTAGCTAGGGAAACCCTAACGCTGACGCCAAGTGGGCTAAGGAGCCCTAACGCCTATCCCTAACTCCAACTGACCTACTCAGAGGAACTTTAACCCAATTGGCGGGGAGCCCTACCTTTTGCAAGCCTAACTCTCCCCAAAATTAGCAAATTTCTCCTGCAATCAGCCTCCAAATGTAATTCCGATGCACTGCTGGCCATTTGGGAGAGATCCCTGCTTGAAAAATGCTCTCCATGAGACATTAGTTCCAGATAACAGCAAGGCACGAATGTCTCCAGCGATCGTTCTCTAAATGCCATCACGATGCACCGCTGGTGATTTGGCAGAGATCCGTTCATGACAAGTCCTAGGCTTGAGACATTCACTCCAGAGCACAGCTAGCTACTCATTGCTCCTCAAATCATCTTTCAAAATGCATTCGGATGAAAGCCCCTGGCATTACCGTTATTGAGAAAGGCTGTTCATTTGACATTCCTTCCAGGTTACTGCTAGGGACGAAATTCTCGGGAATCTTCCTCAAGAAGTCATCGGGATGCACTGCCGGCTACCTGGCAGAGAGCCCTTTTTAGAAAATTGCTACAAATGAAAAATGCATTCCAGATCACAGCTAGGTGCAAATTTCTCCTGCAATCATCCTCCAAATGTCATTCGGAGGCTCTGCTGGTCATTTGGCAGAGATCCGTTCGTGAAAATAGCTCAAGATGAAACATTCCAGATCAAAGCTTGGCACCAATGTCTCCAGGAGTCGTCCCCCAAATGTCATTCGGAAGCCCTGCAGGTCATTTGGCAGCGATCCGTTCGTGAAAATATCATGTCGAAAAGCATTCCATGTCCCTGGCTAGGGATGACTTTGCCCAAGGCAACTCGGACGCCTTGCTGCGCATTTGGGAGAGATCCATTCATGACAATTGCTAAACATGAGCCATTCACGCCAGATCCCTACTTGGCACATATTTCTTCTGGAATCGTACTCCAAATGGCTTTCGGGTGCACCACGGGCCATTTGGCAGAGATCCGTTCGTGAAAATAGCTAAAGATGAGACAATCGTTCTGGATCTCAGCTAGGACTAATTTCTCCTGGAATCGTCCTCCAAATGCCGTTCGGATGCAGTGCTGGGAAGTTGGCCGCGAACCCTTCATGAACGTTGCTAAACATGAGCTATTCAGTCCAGATCACTGCTTGGCAGGAATTTCTCATGGAATCGTCCTCCAAATGTCGTTACGATGCACTGCTTACCATTTCCAGAGATCCAGCCAGGACAATTCCTAAAAATGAAATATTCAGTCCAGGTCACAGCTAGACACGAATATGCCCTGGCATCGTCCTCCAAGAGCCAGTCGGATACGCTGCTGGGCATTTGGCAGCTATCCATTCCTGAACAATATTATTCATGTAGAAAAGCATTCCATGTCCCTGCTAGGGACGGCTTTGTCCTACAATCGACCTCCAAGTGCAAATCGGAGGCATTGCTGGTATTTGGCAGAGACCCTTCCTGAAAATTGCTAAACATGAGACATTCACTTCACATCACTGCTAGCCACCAATTTCTCCTGGAATCATTCTCCAAATGCCGTTCGGATGCACTGCTTGCCATTTGGCAGAGCAGTAAAGAGTTTTGCTTGCTTCATCTAGTTCGAGGACCGACCACTTCTAAATAATCAGGCTAGTAGCCCAATGGCGCTCATAGGAAGAGTCCATGACAATTTGTCACAAGCACGGGTCACTAATGATTTTCTCTTTCTTTGTAAGTTCCACGGAACCGATCTTTCCCTAATGCTCAGGACCGTATCCTAACTCTTTTAAAATGAAAATGCTCCGAGAAACGAGTCACCCGCGGGGATCACTAACGAGTTTTGTTTTGTTTGTAACGTTCATGATGCCCTCTCTTCCAAATGACCAAGGGAAACCTAGTGGCTTTTAGATGACGAGTCCGTGACAACGTTTGTCTCAAGTGCTGTTCGTTAATGACGTTCTCTCTAGTTCTAATTTTCCCTAACCGCTCTACTGCAAATGACAGTAAGGACAGACTCCTAAATGCTTTAAAAAAGGAGGCTTTCAGAAGTATTTGCCAAACCCCTAGTGGTCAAGAATGAGTTTAACCTTTCTTTAGGACAGGATCCTAAAAGCTGTAATGTGAAGATTCCGCGACAAATGTATCCCCCGCTATGGTGAGCGAAGCGTTTTGCTTTGTTATTCATCTGCACGGAGCGAGCCTTCCAAATGAGGCCAGACTCCGAACTGTCTGAAGTGGAAGATTCCATAAGAAATGTGTCACAAGCACCGATCAGTAATGAGTTTCGCTTTCTTTTCAATGTCACCATGCGCTCCCTTCCAGATGATCTGGATAGACTCATAATGGCTTGAAGACTTGGATTCCGTGAGAAATTTCACAAAGCACTGATCACTACTGACTTTCTCTTGCTTTAGCACTTTCACTGCCCGATAAAGCCCATCTCTTCAGGACCCTCTCGTAACGCCTTTTAAATGAATAGTCACAGATAACTTTTCCTCCAGCAATGATGAGTAATCAGGTTCTCTTTCTTTGCAGCTTTCTATGCCGAAGAATCAGGATAGTAGTATGATGGCTTTAAGATGAAGGCTGCATGACACATTTGAGCATGAGAAAAGAGTTTTGCTTTCTTTGTAATTCTCACCAGCCGATCTCTTCTTCTTAACGATGAGGACAGACTCTCAAGGGCTGTAAGATGACGATTCCATGAGAAATTTGTCATAAGCATTCATTAATAATTCCCTTCCCTTTCTTTCTAATTTTCTCCAACCGATCAAGCCCAAAAGCTCAGGACAGGATCCGAACAGCTTGAAAATGAAGATTCCATGAGAAGTTTGTGCCCAGCCTTGATTAGGGCTGAGTTGTCCTTTCTTTGTACTTTTTACGAGCCCACGTCGTCTAGTGGCACAAGACAGTTGGAGTTAAGCTGTGGGTAGGACGCCACGTCCTCAGGGTTATTCCTGACCAAGTGTGGTTCCTGTGTGCAGGCCACATGCAGTTAGAGTTAGGGAAGGGCGGAGCTCCCAGCCCTAGGTTAGTGTTCTCAGCGCTAGGGTTAGGGTTCATACGGGTAGGAATCCCGATCCTAGTGTTTCCTCGACCACAGGAAACGTAAGCCTCCGTGCAAGTGGCCTTCCCGTGGGAACCCTAATGCTAGGGTTCGGGCCTTACCCATAGCCACCCTAAGGCAATCCACCCATCTGCAGGACCTCTATGCCTAAACTGAGCTGGCCTAACCATTGGAACCCTTACTTCAACTGGCCTAGGCATAGAACCCTAACCCTAACGCCAAGTGGCCTACCCGTAAGAATCCCAATGCTAGGGTGGGAATCCCTTCCCAGAGCAAGCCTATTTCAGCGTGGCTCACCCATAGGAACCATAACCCAACTCCCCTTGGTCTAGCAATGGGAACCCTACCCCTTAGTCCAAAGGGCCTAGCTAGGGAAACCCTAACGCTGACGCCAAGTGGGCTAAGGAGCCCTAACGCCTATCCCTAACTCCAACTGACCTACTCAGAGGAACTTTAACCCAATTGGCGGGGAGCCCTACCTTTTGCAAGCCTAACTCTCCCCAAAATTAGCAAATTTCTCCTGCAATCAGCCTCCAAATGTAATTCCGATGCACTGCTGGCCATTTGGGAGAGATCCCTGCTTGAAAAATGCTCTCCATGAGACATTAGTTCCAGATAACAGCAAGGCACGAATGTCTCCAGCGATCGTTCTCTAAATGCCATCACGATGCACCGCTGGTGATTTGGCAGAGATCCGTTCATGACAAGTCCTAGGCTTGAGACATTCACTCCAGAGCACAGCTAGCTACTCATTGCTCCTCAAATCATCTTTCAAAATGCATTCGGATGAAAGCCCCTGGCATTACCGTTATTGAGAAAGGCTGTTCATTTGACATTCCTTCCAGGTTACTGCTAGGGACGAAATTCTCGGGAATCTTCCTCAAGAAGTCATCGGGATGCACTGCCGGCTACCTGGCAGAGAGCCCTTTTTAGAAAATTGCTACAAATGAAAAATGCATTCCAGATCACAGCTAGGTGCAAATTTCTCCTGCAATCATCCTCCAAATGTCATTCGGAGGCTCTGCTGGTCATTTGGCAGAGATCCGTTCGTGAAAATAGCTCAAGATGAAACATTCCAGATCAAAGCTTGGCACCAATGTCTCCAGGAGTCGTCCCCCAAATGTCATTCGGAAGCCCTGCAGGTCATTTGGCAGCGATCCGTTCGTGAAAATATCATGTCGAAAAGCATTCCATGTCCCTGGCTAGGGATGACTTTGCCCAAGGCAACTCGGACGCCTTGCTGCGCATTTGGGAGAGATCCATTCATGACAATTGCTAAACATGAGCCATTCACGCCAGATCCCTACTTGGCACATATTTCTTCTGGAATCGTACTCCAAATGGCTTTCGGGTGCACCACGGGCCATTTGGCAGAGATCCGTTCGTGAAAATAGCTAAAGATGAGACAATCGTTCTGGATCTCAGCTAGGACTAATTTCTCCTGGAATCGTCCTCCAAATGCCGTTCGGATGCAGTGCTGGGAAGTTGGCCGCGAACCCTTCATGAACGTTGCTAAACATGAGCTATTCAGTCCAGATCACTGCTTGGCAGGAATTTCTCATGGAATCGTCCTCCAAATGTCGTTACGATGCACTGCTTACCATTTCCAGAGATCCAGCCAGGACAATTCCTAAAAATGAAATATTCAGTCCAGGTCACAGCTAGACACGAATATGCCCTGGCATCGTCCTCCAAGAGCCAGTCGGATACGCTGCTGGGCATTTGGCAGCTATCCATTCCTGAACAATATTATTCATGTAGAAAAGCATTCCATGTCCCTGCTAGGGACGGCTTTGTCCTACAATCGACCTCCAAGTGCAAATCGGAGGCATTGCTGGTATTTGGCAGAGACCCTTCCTGAAAATTGCTAAACATGAGACATTCACTTCACATCACTGCTAGCCACCAATTTCTCCTGGAATCATTCTCCAAATGCCGTTCGGATGCACTGCTTGCCATTTGGCAGAGCAGTAAAGAGTTTTGCTTGCTTCATCTAGTTCGAGGACCGACCACTTCTAAATAATCAGGCTAGTAGCCCAATGGCGCTCATAGGAAGAGTCCATGACAATTTGTCACAAGCACGGGTCACTAATGATTTTCTCTTTCTTTGTAAGTTCCACGGAACCGATCTTTCCCTAATGCTCAGGACCGTATCCTAACTCTTTTAAAATGAAAATGCTCCGAGAAACGAGTCACCCGCGGGGATCACTAACGAGTTTTGTTTTGTTTGTAACGTTCATGATGCCCTCTCTTCCAAATGACCAAGGGAAACCTAGTGGCTTTTAGATGACGAGTCCGTGACAACGTTTGTCTCAAGTGCTGTTCGTTAATGACGTTCTCTCTAGTTCTAATTTTCCCTAACCGCTCTACTGCAAATGACAGTAAGGACAGACTCCTAAATGCTTTAAAAAAGGAGGCTTTCAGAAGTATTTGCCAAACCCCTAGTGGTCAAGAATGAGTTTAACCTTTCTTTAGGACAGGATCCTAAAAGCTGTAATGTGAAGATTCCGCGACAAATGTATCCCCCGCTATGGTGAGCGAAGCGTTTTGCTTTGTTATTCATCTGCACGGAGCGAGCCTTCCAAATGAGGCCAGACTCCAAACTGTCTGAAGTGGAAGATTCCATAAGAAATGTGTCACAAGCACCGATCAGTAATGAGTTTCGCTTTCTTTTCAATGTCACCATGCGCTCCCTTCCAGATGATCTGGATAGACTCATAATGGCTTGAAGACTTGGATTCCGTGAGAAATTTCACAAAGCACTGATCACTACTGACTTTCTCTTGCTTTAGCACTTTCACTGCCCGATAAAGCCCATCTCTTCAGGACCCTCTCGTAACGCCTTTTAAATGAATAGTCACAGATAACTTTTCCTCCAGCAATGATGAGTAATCAGGTTCTCTTTCTTTGCAGCTTTCTATGCCGAAGAATCAGGATAGTAGTATGATGGCTTTAAGATGAAGGCTGCATGACACATTTGAGCATGAGAAAAGAGTTTTGCTTTCTTTGTAATTCTCACCAGCCGATCTCTTCTTCTTAACGATGAGGACAGACTCTCAAGGGCTGTAAGATGACGATTCCATGAGAAATTTGTCATAAGCATTCATTAATAATTCCCTTCCCTTTCTTTCTAATTTTCTCCAACCGATCAAGCCCAAAAGCTCAGGACAGGATCCGAACAGCTTGAAAATGAAGATTCCATGAGAAGTTTGTGCCCAGCCTTGATTAGGGCTGAGTTGTCCTTTCTTTGTACTTTTTACGAGCCCACGTCGTCTAGTGGCACAAGACAGTTGGAGTTAAGCTGTGGGTAGGACGCCACGTCCTCAGGGTTATTCCTGACCAAGTGTGGTTCCTGTGTGCAGGCCACATGCAGTTAGAGTTAGGGAAGGGCGGAGCTCCCAGCCCTAGGTTAGTGTTCTCAGCGCTAGGGTTAGGGTTCATACGGGTAGGAATCCCGATCCTAGTGTTTCCTCGACCACAGGAAACGTAAGCCTCCGTGCAAGTGGCCTTCCCGTGGGAACCCTAATGCTAGGGTTCGGGCCTTACCCATAGCCACCCTAAGGCAATCCACCCATCTGCAGGACCTCTATGCCTAAACTGAGCTGGCCTAACCATTGGAACCCTTACTTCAACTGGCCTAGGCATAGAACCCTAACCCTAACGCCAAGTGGCCTACCCGTAAGAATCCCAATGCTAGGGTGGGAATCCCTTCCCAGAGCAAGCCTATTTCAGCGTGGCTCACCCATAGGAACCATAACCCAACTCCCCTTGGTCTAGCAATGGGAACCCTACCCCTTAGTCCAAAGGGCCTAGCTAGGGAAACCCTAACGCTGACGCCAAGTGGGCTAAGGAGCCCTAACGCCTATCCCTAACTCCAACTGACCTACTCAGAGGAACTTTAACCCAATTGGCGGGGAGCCCTACCTTTTGCAAGCCTAACTCTCCCCAAAATTAGCAAATTTCTCCTGCAATCAGCCTCCAAATGTAATTCCGATGCACTGCTGGCCATTTGGGAGAGATCCCTGCTTGAAAAATGCTCTCCATGAGACATTAGTTCCAGATAACAGCAAGGCACGAATGTCTCCAGCGATCGTTCTCTAAATGCCATCACGATGCACCGCTGGTGATTTGGCAGAGATCCGTTCATGACAAGTCCTAGGCTTGAGACATTCACTCCAGAGCACAGCTAGCTACTCATTGCTCCTCAAATCATCTTTCAAAATGCATTCGGATGAAAGCCCCTGGCATTACCGTTATTGAGAAAGGCTGTTCATTTGACATTCCTTCCAGGTTACTGCTAGGGACGAAATTCTCGGGAATCTTCCTCAAGAAGTCATCGGGATGCACTGCCGGCTACCTGGCAGAGAGCCCTTTTTAGAAAATTGCTACAAATGAAAAATGCATTCCAGATCACAGCTAGGTGCAAATTTCTCCTGCAATCATCCTCCAAATGTCATTCGGAGGCTCTGCTGGTCATTTGGCAGAGATCCGTTCGTGAAAATAGCTCAAGATGAAACATTCCAGATCAAAGCTTGGCACCAATGTCTCCAGGAGTCGTCCCCCAAATGTCATTCGGAAGCCCTGCAGGTCATTTGGCAGCGATCCGTTCGTGAAAATATCATGTCGAAAAGCATTCCATGTCCCTGGCTAGGGATGACTTTGCCCAAGGCAACTCGGACGCCTTGCTGCGCATTTGGGAGAGATCCATTCATGACAATTGCTAAACATGAGCCATTCACGCCAGATCCCTACTTGGCACATATTTCTTCTGGAATCGTACTCCAAATGGCTTTCGGGTGCACCACGGGCCATTTGGCAGAGATCCGTTCGTGAAAATAGCTAAAGATGAGACAATCGTTCTGGATCTCAGCTAGGACTAATTTCTCCTGGAATCGTCCTCCAAATGCCGTTCGGATGCAGTGCTGGGAAGTTGGCCGCGAACCCTTCATGAACGTTGCTAAACATGAGCTATTCAGTCCAGATCACTGCTTGGCAGGAATTTCTCATGGAATCGTCCTCCAAATGTCGTTACGATGCACTGCTTACCATTTCCAGAGATCCAGCCAGGACAATTCCTAAAAATGAAATATTCAGTCCAGGTCACAGCTAGACACGAATATGCCCTGGCATCGTCCTCCAAGAGCCAGTCGGATACGCTGCTGGGCATTTGGCAGCTATCCATTCCTGAACAATATTATTCATGTAGAAAAGCATTCCATGTCCCTGCTAGGGACGGCTTTGTCCTACAATCGACCTCCAAGTGCAAATCGGAGGCATTGCTGGTATTTGGCAGAGACCCTTCCTGAAAATTGCTAAACATGAGACATTCACTTCACATCACTGCTAGCCACCAATTTCTCCTGGAATCATTCTCCAAATGCCGTTCGGATGCACTGCTTGCCATTTGGCAGAGCAGTAAAGAGTTTTGCTTGCTTCATCTAGTTCGAGGACCGACCACTTCTAAATAATCAGGCTAGTAGCCCAATGGCGCTCATAGGAAGAGTCCATGACAATTTGTCACAAGCACGGGTCACTAATGATTTTCTCTTTCTTTGTAAGTTCCACGGAACCGATCTTTCCCTAATGCTCAGGACCGTATCCTAACTCTTTTAAAATGAAAATGCTCCGAGAAACGAGTCACCCGCGGGGATCACTAACGAGTTTTGTTTTGTTTGTAACGTTCATGATGCCCTCTCTTCCAAATGACCAAGGGAAACCTAGTGGCTTTTAGATGACGAGTCCGTGACAACGTTTGTCTCAAGTGCTGTTCGTTAATGACGTTCTCTCTAGTTCTAATTTTCCCTAACCGCTCTACTGCAAATGACAGTAAGGACAGACTCCTAAATGCTTTAAAAAAGGAGGCTTTCAGAAGTATTTGCCAAACCCCTAGTGGTCAAGAATGAGTTTAACCTTTCTTTAGGACAGGATCCTAAAAGCTGTAATGTGAAGATTCCGCGACAAATGTATCCCCCGCTATGGTGAGCGAAGCGTTTTGCTTTGTTATTCATCTGCACGGAGCGAGCCTTCCAAATGAGGCCAGACTCCAAACTGTCTGAAGTGGAAGATTCCATAAGAAATGTGTCACAAGCACCGATCAGTAATGAGTTTCGCTTTCTTTTCAATGTCACCATGCGCTCCCTTCCAGATGATCTGGATAGACTCATAATGGCTTGAAGACTTGGATTCCGTGAGAAATTTCACAAAGCACTGATCACTACTGACTTTCTCTTGCTTTAGCACTTTCACTGCCCGATAAAGCCCATCTCTTCAGGACCCTCTCGTAACGCCTTTTAAATGAATAGTCACAGATAACTTTTCCTCCAGCAATGATGAGTAATCAGGTTCTCTTTCTTTGCAGCTTTCTATGCCGAAGAATCAGGATAGTAGTATGATGGCTTTAAGATGAAGGCTGCATGACACATTTGAGCATGAGAAAAGAGTTTTGCTTTCTTTGTAATTCTCACCAGCCGATCTCTTCTTCTTAACGATGAGGACAGACTCTCAAGGGCTGTAAGATGACGATTCCATGAGAAATTTGTCATAAGCATTCATTAATAATTCCCTTCCCTTTCTTTCTAATTTTCTCCAACCGATCAAGCCCAAAAGCTCAGGACAGGATCCGAACAGCTTGAAAATGAAGATTCCATGAGAAGTTTGTGCCCAGCCTTGATTAGGGCTGAGTTGTCCTTTCTTTGTACTTTTTACGAGCCCACGTCGTCTAGTGGCACAAGACAGTTGGAGTTAAGCTGTGGGTAGGACGCCACGTCCTCAGGGTTATTCCTGACCAAGTGTGGTTCCTGTGTGCAGGCCACATGCAGTTAGAGTTAGGGAAGGGCGGAGCTCCCAGCCCTAGGTTAGTGTTCTCAGCGCTAGGGTTAGGGTTCATACGGGTAGGAATCCCGATCCTAGTGTTTCCTCGACCACAGGAAACGTAAGCCTCCGTGCAAGTGGCCTTCCCGTGGGAACCCTAATGCTAGGGTTCGGGCCTTACCCATAGCCACCCTAAGGCAATCCACCCATCTGCAGGACCTCTATGCCTAAACTGAGCTGGCCTAACCATTGGAACCCTTACTTCAACTGGCCTAGGCATAGAACCCTAACCCTAACGCCAAGTGGCCTACCCGTAAGAATCCCAATGCTAGGGTGGGAATCCCTTCCCAGAGCAAGCCTATTTCAGCGTGGCTCACCCATAGGAACCATAACCCAACTCCCCTTGGTCTAGCAATGGGAACCCTACCCCTTAGTCCAAAGGGCCTAGCTAGGGAAACCCTAACGCTGACGCCAAGTGGGCTAAGGAGCCCTAACGCCTATCCCTAACTCCAACTGACCTACTCAGAGGAACTTTAACCCAATTGGCGGGGAGCCCTACCTTTTGCAAGCCTAACTCTCCCCAAAATTAGCAAATTTCTCCTGCAATCAGCCTCCAAATGTAATTCCGATGCACTGCTGGCCATTTGGGAGAGATCCCTGCTTGAAAAATGCTCTCCATGAGACATTAGTTCCAGATAACAGCAAGGCACGAATGTCTCCAGCGATCGTTCTCTAAATGCCATCACGATGCACCGCTGGTGATTTGGCAGAGATCCGTTCATGACAAGTCCTAGGCTTGAGACATTCACTCCAGAGCACAGCTAGCTACTCATTGCTCCTCAAATCATCTTTCAAAATGCATTCGGATGAAAGCCCCTGGCATTACCGTTATTGAGAAAGGCTGTTCATTTGACATTCCTTCCAGGTTACTGCTAGGGACGAAATTCTCGGGAATCTTCCTCAAGAAGTCATCGGGATGCACTGCCGGCTACCTGGCAGAGAGCCCTTTTTAGAAAATTGCTACAAATGAAAAATGCATTCCAGATCACAGCTAGGTGCAAATTTCTCCTGCAATCATCCTCCAAATGTCATTCGGAGGCTCTGCTGGTCATTTGGCAGAGATCCGTTCGTGAAAATAGCTCAAGATGAAACATTCCAGATCAAAGCTTGGCACCAATGTCTCCAGGAGTCGTCCCCCAAATGTCATTCGGAAGCCCTGCAGGTCATTTGGCAGCGATCCGTTCGTGAAAATATCATGTCGAAAAGCATTCCATGTCCCTGGCTAGGGATGACTTTGCCCAAGGCAACTCGGACGCCTTGCTGCGCATTTGGGAGAGATCCATTCATGACAATTGCTAAACATGAGCCATTCACGCCAGATCCCTACTTGGCACATATTTCTTCTGGAATCGTACTCCAAATGGCTTTCGGGTGCACCACGGGCCATTTGGCAGAGATCCGTTCGTGAAAATAGCTAAAGATGAGACAATCGTTCTGGATCTCAGCTAGGACTAATTTCTCCTGGAATCGTCCTCCAAATGCCGTTCGGATGCAGTGCTGGGAAGTTGGCCGCGAACCCTTCATGAACGTTGCTAAACATGAGCTATTCAGTCCAGATCACTGCTTGGCAGGAATTTCTCATGGAATCGTCCTCCAAATGTCGTTACGATGCACTGCTTACCATTTCCAGAGATCCAGCCAGGACAATTCCTAAAAATGAAATATTCAGTCCAGGTCACAGCTAGACACGAATATGCCCTGGCATCGTCCTCCAAGAGCCAGTCGGATACGCTGCTGGGCATTTGGCAGCTATCCATTCCTGAACAATATTATTCATGTAGAAAAGCATTCCATGTCCCTGCTAGGGACGGCTTTGTCCTACAATCGACCTCCAAGTGCAAATCGGAGGCATTGCTGGTATTTGGCAGAGACCCTTCCTGAAAATTGCTAAACATGAGACATTCACTTCACATCACTGCTAGCCACCAATTTCTCCTGGAATCATTCTCCAAATGCCGTTCGGATGCACTGCTTGCCATTTGGCAGAGCAGTAAAGAGTTTTGCTTGCTTCATCTAGTTCGAGGACCGACCACTTCTAAATAATCAGGCTAGTAGCCCAATGGCGCTCATAGGAAGAGTCCATGACAATTTGTCACAAGCACGGGTCACTAATGATTTTCTCTTTCTTTGTAAGTTCCACGGAACCGATCTTTCCCTAATGCTCAGGACCGTATCCTAACTCTTTTAAAATGAAAATGCTCCGAGAAACGAGTCACCCGCGGGGATCACTAACGAGTTTTGTTTTGTTTGTAACGTTCATGATGCCCTCTCTTCCAAATGACCAAGGGAAACCTAGTGGCTTTTAGATGACGAGTCCGTGACAACGTTTGTCTCAAGTGCTGTTCGTTAATGACGTTCTCTCTAGTTCTAATTTTCCCTAACCGCTCTACTGCAAATGACAGTAAGGACAGACTCCTAAATGCTTTAAAAAAGGAGGCTTTCAGAAGTATTTGCCAAACCCCTAGTGGTCAAGAATGAGTTTAACCTTTCTTTAGGACAGGATCCTAAAAGCTGTAATGTGAAGATTCCGCGACAAATGTATCCCCCGCTATGGTGAGCGAAGCGTTTTGCTTTGTTATTCATCTGCACGGAGCGAGCCTTCCAAATGAGGCCAGACTCCAAACTGTCTGAAGTGGAAGATTCCATAAGAAATGTGTCACAAGCACCGATCAGTAATGAGTTTCGCTTTCTTTTCAATGTCACCATGCGCTCCCTTCCAGATGATCTGGATAGACTCATAATGGCTTGAAGACTTGGATTCCGTGAGAAATTTCACAAAGCACTGATCACTACTGACTTTCTCTTGCTTTAGCACTTTCACTGCCCGATAAAGCCCATCTCTTCAGGACCCTCTCGTAACGCCTTTTAAATGAATAGTCACAGATAACTTTTCCTCCAGCAATGATGAGTAATCAGGTTCTCTTTCTTTGCAGCTTTCTATGCCGAAGAATCAGGATAGTAGTATGATGGCTTTAAGATGAAGGCTGCATGACACATTTGAGCATGAGAAAAGAGTTTTGCTTTCTTTGTAATTCTCACCAGCCGATCTCTTCTTCTTAACGATGAGGACAGACTCTCAAGGGCTGTAAGATGACGATTCCATGAGAAATTTGTCATAAGCATTCATTAATAATTCCCTTCCCTTTCTTTCTAATTTTCTCCAACCGATCAAGCCCAAAAGCTCAGGACAGGATCCGAACAGCTTGAAAATGAAGATTCCATGAGAAGTTTGTGCCCAGCCTTGATTAGGGCTGAGTTGTCCTTTCTTTGTACTTTTTACGAGCCCACGTCGTCTAGTGGCACAAGACAGTTGGAGTTAAGCTGTGGGTAGGACGCCACGTCCTCAGGGTTATTCCTGACCAAGTGTGGTTCCTGTGTGCAGGCCACATGCAGTTAGAGTTAGGGAAGGGCGGAGCTCCCAGCCCTAGGTTAGTGTTCTCAGCGCTAGGGTTAGGGTTCATACGGGTAGGAATCCCGATCCTAGTGTTTCCTCGACCACAGGAAACGTAAGCCTCCGTGCAAGTGGCCTTCCCGTGGGAACCCTAATGCTAGGGTTCGGGCCTTACCCATAGCCACCCTAAGGCAATCCACCCATCTGCAGGACCTCTATGCCTAAACTGAGCTGGCCTAACCATTGGAACCCTTACTTCAACTGGCCTAGGCATAGAACCCTAACCCTAACGCCAAGTGGCCTACCCGTAAGAATCCCAATGCTAGGGTGGGAATCCCTTCCCAGAGCAAGCCTATTTCAGCGTGGCTCACCCATAGGAACCATAACCCAACTCCCCTTGGTCTAGCAATGGGAACCCTACCCCTTAGTCCAAAGGGCCTAGCTAGGGAAACCCTAACGCTGACGCCAAGTGGGCTAAGGAGCCCTAACGCCTATCCCTAACTCCAACTGACCTACTCAGAGGAACTTTAACCCAATTGGCGGGGAGCCCTACCTTTTGCAAGCCTAACTCTCCCCAAAATTAGCAAATTTCTCCTGCAATCAGCCTCCAAATGTAATTCCGATGCACTGCTGGCCATTTGGGAGAGATCCCTGCTTGAAAAATGCTCTCCATGAGACATTAGTTCCAGATAACAGCAAGGCACGAATGTCTCCAGCGATCGTTCTCTAAATGCCATCACGATGCACCGCTGGTGATTTGGCAGAGATCCGTTCATGACAAGTCCTAGGCTTGAGACATTCACTCCAGAGCACAGCTAGCTACTCATTGCTCCTCAAATCATCTTTCAAAATGCATTCGGATGAAAGCCCCTGGCATTACCGTTATTGAGAAAGGCTGTTCATTTGACATTCCTTCCAGGTTACTGCTAGGGACGAAATTCTCGGGAATCTTCCTCAAGAAGTCATCGGGATGCACTGCCGGCTACCTGGCAGAGAGCCCTTTTTAGAAAATTGCTACAAATGAAAAATGCATTCCAGATCACAGCTAGGTGCAAATTTCTCCTGCAATCATCCTCCAAATGTCATTCGGAGGCTCTGCTGGTCATTTGGCAGAGATCCGTTCGTGAAAATAGCTCAAGATGAAACATTCCAGATCAAAGCTTGGCACCAATGTCTCCAGGAGTCGTCCCCCAAATGTCATTCGGAAGCCCTGCAGGTCATTTGGCAGCGATCCGTTCGTGAAAATATCATGTCGAAAAGCATTCCATGTCCCTGGCTAGGGATGACTTTGCCCAAGGCAACTCGGACGCCTTGCTGCGCATTTGGGAGAGATCCATTCATGACAATTGCTAAACATGAGCCATTCACGCCAGATCCCTACTTGGCACATATTTCTTCTGGAATCGTACTCCAAATGGCTTTCGGGTGCACCACGGGCCATTTGGCAGAGATCCGTTCGTGAAAATAGCTAAAGATGAGACAATCGTTCTGGATCTCAGCTAGGACTAATTTCTCCTGGAATCGTCCTCCAAATGCCGTTCGGATGCAGTGCTGGGAAGTTGGCCGCGAACCCTTCATGAACGTTGCTAAACATGAGCTATTCAGTCCAGATCACTGCTTGGCAGGAATTTCTCATGGAATCGTCCTCCAAATGTCGTTACGATGCACTGCTTACCATTTCCAGAGATCCAGCCAGGACAATTCCTAAAAATGAAATATTCAGTCCAGGTCACAGCTAGACACGAATATGCCCTGGCATCGTCCTCCAAGAGCCAGTCGGATACGCTGCTGGGCATTTGGCAGCTATCCATTCCTGAACAATATTATTCATGTAGAAAAGCATTCCATGTCCCTGCTAGGGACGGCTTTGTCCTACAATCGACCTCCAAGTGCAAATCGGAGGCATTGCTGGTATTTGGCAGAGACCCTTCCTGAAAATTGCTAAACATGAGACATTCACTTCACATCACTGCTAGCCACCAATTTCTCCTGGAATCATTCTCCAAATGCCGTTCGGATGCACTGCTTGCCATTTGGCAGAGCAGTAAAGAGTTTTGCTTGCTTCATCTAGTTCGAGGACCGACCACTTCTAAATAATCAGGCTAGTAGCCCAATGGCGCTCATAGGAAGAGTCCATGACAATTTGTCACAAGCACGGGTCACTAATGATTTTCTCTTTCTTTGTAAGTTCCACGGAACCGATCTTTCCCTAATGCTCAGGACCGTATCCTAACTCTTTTAAAATGAAAATGCTCCGAGAAACGAGTCACCCGCGGGGATCACTAACGAGTTTTGTTTTGTTTGTAACGTTCATGATGCCCTCTCTTCCAAATGACCAAGGGAAACCTAGGGGCTTTTAGATGACGAGTCCGTGACAACGTTTGTCTCAAGTGCTGTTCGTTAATGACGTTCTCTCTAGTTCTAATTTTCCCTAACCGCTCTACTGCAAATGACAGTAAGGACAGACTCCTAAATGCTTTAAAAAAGGAGGCTTTCAGAAGTATTTGCCAAACCCCTAGTGGTCAAGAATGAGTTTAACCTTTCTTTAGGACAGGATCCTAAAAGCTGTAATGTGAAGATTCCGCGACAAATGTATCCCCCGCTATGGTGAGCGAAGCGTTTTGCTTTGTTATTCATCTGCACGGAGCGAGCCTTCCAAATGAGGCCAGACTCCAAACTGTCTGAAGTGGAAGATTCCATAAGAAATGTGTCACAAGCACCGATCAGTAATGAGTTTCGCTTTCTTTTCAATGTCACCATGCGCTCCCTTCCAGATGATCTGGATAGACTCATAATGGCTTGAAGACTTGGATTCCGTGAGAAATTTCACAAAGCACTGATCACTACTGACTTTCTCTTGCTTTAGCACTTTCACTGCCCGATAAAGCCCATCTCTTCAGGACCCTCTCGTAACGCCTTTTAAATGAATAGTCACAGATAACTTTTCCTCCAGCAATGATGAGTAATCAGGTTCTCTTTCTTTGCAGCTTTCTATGCCGAAGAATCAGGATAGTAGTATGATGGCTTTAAGATGAAGGCTGCATGACACATTTGAGCATGAGAAAAGAGTTTTGCTTTCTTTGTAATTCTCACCAGCCGATCTCTTCTTCTTAACGATGAGGACAGACTCTCAAGGGCTGTAAGATGACGATTCCATGAGAAATTTGTCATAAGCATTCATTAATAATTCCCTTCCCTTTCTTTCTAATTTTCTCCAACCGATCAAGCCCAAAAGCTCAGGACAGGATCCGAACAGCTTGAAAATGAAGATTCCATGAGAAGTTTGTGCCCAGCCTTGATTAGGGCTGAGTTGTCCTTTCTTTGTACTTTTTACGAGCCCACGTCGTCTAGTGGCACAAGACAGTTGGAGTTAAGCTGTGGGTAGGACGCCACGTCCTCAGGGTTATTCCTGACCAAGTGTGGTTCCTGTGTGCAGGCCACATGCAGTTAGAGTTAGGGAAGGGCGGAGCTCCCAGCCCTAGGTTAGTGTTCTCAGCGCTAGGGTTAGGGTTCATACGGGTAGGAATCCCGATCCTAGTGTTTCCTCGACCACAGGAAACGTAAGCCTCCGTGCAAGTGGCCTTCCCGTGGGAACCCTAATGCTAGGGTTCGGGCCTTACCCATAGCCACCCTAAGGCAATCCACCCATCTGCAGGACCTCTATGCCTAAACTGAGCTGGCCTAACCATTGGAACCCTTACTTCAACTGGCCTAGGCATAGAACCCTAACCCTAACGCCAAGTGGCCTACCCGTAAGAATCCCAATGCTAGGGTGGGAATCCCTTCCCAGAGCAAGCCTATTTCAGCGTGGCTCACCCATAGGAACCATAACCCAACTCCCCTTGGTCTAGCAATGGGAACCCTACCCCTTAGTCCAAAGGGCCTAGCTAGGGAAACCCTAACGCTGACGCCAAGTGGGCTAAGGAGCCCTAACGCCTATCCCTAACTCCAACTGACCTACTCAGAGGAACTTTAACCCAATTGGCGGGGAGCCCTACCTTTTGCAAGCCTAACTCTCCCCAAAATTAGCAAATTTCTCCTGCAATCAGCCTCCAAATGTAATTCCGATGCACTGCTGGCCATTTGGGAGAGATCCCTGCTTGAAAAATGCTCTCCATGAGACATTAGTTCCAGATAACAGCAAGGCACGAATGTCTCCAGCGATCGTTCTCTAAATGCCATCACGATGCACCGCTGGTGATTTGGCAGAGATCCGTTCATGACAAGTCCTAGGCTTGAGACATTCACTCCAGACCACAGCTAGCTACTCATTGCTCCTCAAATCATCTTTCAAAATGCATTCGGATGAAAGCCCCTGGCATTACCGTTATTGAGAAAGGCTGTTCATTTGACATTCCTTCCAGGTTACTGCTAGGGACGAAATTCTCGGGAATCTTCCTCAAGAAGTCATCGGGATGCACTGCCGGCTACCTGGCAGAGAGCCCTTTTTAGAAAATTGCTACAAATGAAAAATGCATTCCAGATCACAGCTAGGTGCAAATTTCTCCTGCAATCATCCTCCAAATGTCATTCGGAGGCTCTGCTGGTCATTTGGCAGAGATCCGTTCGTGAAAATAGCTCAAGATGAAACATTCCAGATCAAAGCTTGGCACCAATGTCTCCAGGAATCGTCCCCCAAATGTCATTCGGAAGCCCTGCAGGTCATTTGGCAGCGATCCGTTCGTGAAAATATCATGTCGAAAAGCATTCCATGTCCCTGGCTAGGGATGACTTTGCCCAAGGCAACTCGGACGCCTTGCTGCGCATTTGGGAGAGATCCATTCATGACAATTGCTAAACATGAGCCATTCACGCCAGATCCCTACTTGGCACATATTTCTTCTGGAATCGTACTCCAAATGGCTTTCGGGTGCACCACGGGCCATTTGGCAGAGATCCGTTCGTGAAAATAGCTAAAGATGAGACAATCGTTCTGGATCTCAGCTAGGACTAATTTCTCCTGGAATCGTCCTCCAAATGCCGTTCGGATGCAGTGCTGGGAAGTTGGCAGCGAACCCTTCATGAACGTTGCTAAACATGAGCTATTCAGTCCAGATCACTGCTTGGCAGGAATTTCTCATGGAATCGTCCTCCAAATGTCGTTACGATGCACTGCTTACCATTTCCAGAGATCCAGCCAGGACAATTCCTAAAAATGAAATATTCAGTCCAGGTCACAGCTAGACACGAATATGCCCTGGCATCGTCCTCCAAGAGCCAGTCGGATACGCTGCTGGGCATTTGGCAGCTATCCATTCCTGAACAATATTATTCATGTAGAAAAGCATTCCATGTCCCTGCTAGGGACGGCTTTGTCCTACAATCGACCTCCAAGTGCAAATCGGAGGCATTGCTGGTATTTGGCAGAGACCCTTCCTGAAAATTGCTAAACATGAGACATTCACTTCACATCACTGCTAGCCACCAATTTCTCCTGGAATCATTCTCCAAATGCCGTTCGGATGCACTGCTTGCCATTTGGCAGAGCAGTAAAGAGTTTTGCTTGCTTCATCTAGTTCGAGGACCGACCACTTCTAAATAATCAGGCTAGTAGCCCAATGGCGCTCATAGGAAGAGTCCATGACAATTTGTCACAAGCACGGGTCACTAATGATTTTCTCTTTCTTTGTAAGTTCCACGGAACCGATCTTTCCCTAATGCTCAGGACCGTATCCTAACTCTTTTAAAATGAAAATGCTCCGAGAAACGAGTCACCCGCGGGGATCACTAACGAGTTTTGTTTTGTTTGTAACGTTCATGATGCCCTCTCTTCCAAATGACCAAGGGAAACCTAGGGGCTTTTAGATGACGAGTCCGTGACAACGTTTGTCTCAAGTGCTGTTCGTTAATGACGTTCTCTCTAGTTCTAATTTTCCCTAACCGCTCTACTGCAAATGACAGTAAGGACAGACTCCTAAATGCTTTAAAAAAGGAGGCTTTCAGAAGTATTTGCCAAACCCCTAGTGGTCAAGAATGAGTTTAACCTTTCTTTAGGACAGGATCCTAAAAGCTGTAATGTGAAGATTCCGCGACAAATGTATCCCCCGCTATGGTGAGCGAAGCGTTTTGCTTTGTTATTCATCTGCACGGAGCGAGCCTTCCAAATGAGGCCAGACTCCAAACTGTCTGAAGTGGAAGATTCCATAAGAAATGTGTCACAAGCACCGATCAGTAATGAGTTTCGCTTTCTTTTCAATGTCACCATGCGCTCCCTTCCAGATGATCTGGATAGACTCATAATGGCTTGAAGACTTGGATTCCGTGAGAAATTTCACAAAGCACTGATCACTACTGACTTTCTCTTGCTTTAGCACTTTCACTGCCCGATAAAGCCCATCTCTTCAGGACCCTCTCGTAACGCCTTTTAAATGAATAGTCACAGATAACTTTTCCTCCAGCAATGATGAGTAATCAGGTTCTCTTTCTTTGCAGCTTTCTATGCCGAAGAATCAGGATAGTAGTATGATGGCTTTAAGATGAAGGCTGCATGACACATTTGAGCATGAGAAAAGAGTTTTGCTTTCTTTGTAATTCTCACCAGCCGATCTCTTCTTCTTAACGATGAGGACAGACTCTCAAGGGCTGTAAGATGACGATTCCATGAGAAATTTGTCATAAGCATTCATTAATAATTCCCTTCCCTTTCTTTCTAATTTTCTCCAACCGATCAAGCCCAAAAGCTCAGGACAGGATCCGAACAGCTTGAAAATGAAGATTCCATGAGAAGTTTGTGCCCAGCCTTGATTAGGGCTGAGTTGTCCTTTCTTTGTACTTTTTACGAGCCCACGTCGTCTAGTGGCACAAGACAGTTGGAGTTAAGCTGTGGGTAGGACGCCACGTCCTCAGGGTTATTCCTGACCAAGTGTGGTTCCTGTGTGCAGGCCACATGCAGTTAGAGTTAGGGAAGGGCGGAGCTCCCAGCCCTAGGTTAGTGTTCTCAGCGCTAGGGTTAGGGTTCATACGGGTAGGAATCCCGATCCTAGTGTTTCCTCGACCACAGGAAACGTAAGCCTCCGTGCAAGTGGCCTTCCCGTGGGAACCCTAATGCTAGGGTTCGGGCCTTACCCATAGCCACCCTAAGGCAATCCACCCATCTGCAGGACCTCTATGCCTAAACTGAGCTGGCCTAACCATTGGAACCCTTACTTCAACTGGCCTAGGCATAGAACCCTAACCCTAACGCCAAGTGGCCTACCCGTAAGAATCCCAATGCTAGGGTGGGAATCCCTTCCCAGAGCAAGCCTATTTCAGCGTGGCTCACCCATAGGAACCATAACCCAACTCCCCTTGGTCTAGCAATGGGAACCCTACCCCTTAGTCCAAAGGGCCTAGCTAGGGAAACCCTAACGCTGACGCCAAGTGGGCTAAGGAGCCCTAACGCCTATCCCTAACTCCAACTGACCTACTCAGAGGAACTTTAACCCAATTGGCGGGGAGCCCTACCTTTTGCAAGCCTAACTCTCCCCAAAATTAGCAAATTTCTCCTGCAATCAGCCTCCAAATGTAATTCCGATGCACTGCTGGCCATTTGGGAGAGATCCCTGCTTGAAAAATGCTCTCCATGAGACATTAGTTCCAGATAACAGCAAGGCACGAATGTCTCCAGCGATCGTTCTCTAAATGCCATCACGATGCACCGCTGGTGATTTGGCAGAGATCCGTTCATGACAAGTCCTAGGCTTGAGACATTCACTCCAGACCACAGCTAGCTACTCATTGCTCCTCAAATCATCTTTCAAAATGCATTCGGATGAAAGCCCCTGGCATTACCGTTATTGAGAAAGGCTGTTCATTTGACATTCCTTCCAGGTTACTGCTAGGGACGAAATTCTCGGGAATCTTCCTCAAGAAGTCATCGGGATGCACTGCCGGCTACCTGGCAGAGAGCCCTTTTTAGAAAATTGCTACAAATGAAAAATGCATTCCAGATCACAGCTAGGTGCAAATTTCTCCTGCAATCATCCTCCAAATGTCATTCGGAGGCTCTGCTGGTCATTTGGCAGAGATCCGTTCGTGAAAATAGCTCAAGATGAAACATTCCAGATCAAAGCTTGGCACCAATGTCTCCAGGAATCGTCCCCCAAATGTCATTCGGAAGCCCTGCAGGTCATTTGGCAGCGATCCGTTCGTGAAAATATCATGTCGAAAAGCATTCCATGTCCCTGGCTAGGGATGACTTTGCCCAAGGCAACTCGGACGCCTTGCTGCGCATTTGGGAGAGATCCATTCATGACAATTGCTAAACATGAGCCATTCACGCCAGATCCCTACTTGGCACATATTTCTTCTGGAATCGTACTCCAAATGGCTTTCGGGTGCACCACGGGCCATTTGGCAGAGATCCGTTCGTGAAAATAGCTAAAGATGAGACAATCGTTCTGGATCTCAGCTAGGACTAATTTCTCCTGGAATCGTCCTCCAAATGCCGTTCGGATGCAGTGCTGGGAAGTTGGCCGCGAACCCTTCATGAACGTTGCTAAACATGAGCTATTCAGTCCAGATCACTGCTTGGCAGGAATTTCTCATGGAATCGTCCTCCAAATGTCGTTACGATGCACTGCTTACCATTTCCAGAGATCCAGCCAGGACAATTCCTAAAAATGAAATATTCAGTCCAGGTCACAGCTAGACACGAATATGCCCTGGCATCGTCCTCCAAGAGCCAGTCGGATACGCTGCTGGGCATTTGGCAGCTATCCATTCCTGAACAATATTATTCATGTAGAAAAGCATTCCATGTCCCTGCTAGGGACGGCTTTGTCCTACAATCGACCTCCAAGTGCAAATCGGAGGCATTGCTGGTATTTGGCAGAGACCCTTCCTGAAAATTGCTAAACATGAGACATTCACTTCACATCACTGCTAGCCACCAATTTCTCCTGGAATCATTCTCCAAATGCCGTTCGGATGCACTGCTTGCCATTTGGCAGAGCAGTAAAGAGTTTTGCTTGCTTCATCTAGTTCGAGGACCGACCACTTCTAAATAATCAGGCTAGTAGCCCAATGGCGCTCATAGGAAGAGTCCATGACAATTTGTCACAAGCACGGGTCACTAATGATTTTCTCTTTCTTTGTAAGTTCCACGGAACCGATCTTTCCCTAATGCTCAGGACCGTATCCTAACTCTTTTAAAATGAAAATGCTCCGAGAAACGAGTCACCCGCGGGGATCACTAACGAGTTTTGTTTTGTTTGTAACGTTCATGATGCCCTCTCTTCCAAATGACCAAGGGAAACCTAGGGGCTTTTAGATGACGAGTCCGTGACAACGTTTGTCTCAAGTGCTGTTCGTTAATGACGTTCTCTCTAGTTCTAATTTTCCCTAACCGCTCTACTGCAAATGACAGTAAGGACAGACTCCTAAATGCTTTAAAAAAGGAGGCTTTCAGAAGTATTTGCCAAACCCCTAGTGGTCAAGAATGAGTTTAACCTTTCTTTAGGACAGGATCCTAAAAGCTGTAATGTGAAGATTCCGCGACAAATGTATCCCCCGCTATGGTGAGCGAAGCGTTTTGCTTTGTTATTCATCTGCACGGAGCGAGCCTTCCAAATGAGGCCAGACTCCAAACTGTCTGAAGTGGAAGATTCCATAAGAAATGTGTCACAAGCACCGATCAGTAATGAGTTTCGCTTTCTTTTCAATGTCACCATGCGCTCCCTTCCAGATGATCTGGATAGACTCATAATGGCTTGAAGACTTGGATTCCGTGAGAAATTTCACAAAGCACTGATCACTACTGACTTTCTCTTGCTTTAGCACTTTCACTGCCCGATAAAGCCCATCTCTTCAGGACCCTCTCGTAACGCCTTTTAAATGAATAGTCACAGATAACTTTTCCTCCAGCAATGATGAGTAATCAGGTTCTCTTTCTTTGCAGCTTTCTATGCCGAAGAATCAGGATAGTAGTATGATGGCTTTAAGATGAAGGCTGCATGACACATTTGAGCATGAGAAAAGAGTTTTGCTTTCTTTGTAATTCTCACCAGCCGATCTCTTCTTCTTAACGATGAGGACAGACTCTCAAGGGCTGTAAGATGACGATTCCATGAGAAATTTGTCATAAGCATTCATTAATAATTCCCTTCCCTTTCTTTCTAATTTTCTCCAACCGATCAAGCCCAAAAGCTCAGGACAGGATCCGAACAGCTTGAAAATGAAGATTCCATGAGAAGTTTGTGCCCAGCCTTGATTAGGGCTGAGTTGTCCTTTCTTTGTACTTTTTACGAGCCCACGTCGTCTAGTGGCACAAGACAGTTGGAGTTAAGCTGTGGGTAGGACGCCACGTCCTCAGGGTTATTCCTGACCAAGTGTGGTTCCTGTGTGCAGGCCACATGCAGTTAGAGTTAGGGAAGGGCGGAGCTCCCAGCCCTAGGTTAGTGTTCTCAGCGCTAGGGTTAGGGTTCATACGGGTAGGAATCCCGATCCTAGTGTTTCCTCGACCACAGGAAACGTAAGCCTCCGTGCAAGTGGCCTTCCCGTGGGAACCCTAATGCTAGGGTTCGGGCCTTACCCATAGCCACCCTAAGGCAATCCACCCATCTGCAGGACCTCTATGCCTAAACTGAGCTGGCCTAACCATTGGAACCCTTACTTCAACTGGCCTAGGCATAGAACCCTAACCCTAACGCCAAGTGGCCTACCCGTAAGAATCCCAATGCTAGGGTGGGAATCCCTTCCCAGAGCAAGCCTATTTCAGCGTGGCTCACCCATAGGAACCATAACCCAACTCCCCTTGGTCTAGCAATGGGAACCCTACCCCTTAGTCCAAAGGGCCTAGCTAGGGAAACCCTAACGCTGACGCCAAGTGGGCTAAGGAGCCCTAACGCCTATCCCTAACTCCAACTGACCTACTCAGAGGAACTTTAACCCAATTGGCGGGGAGCCCTACCTTTTGCAAGCCTAACTCTCCCCAAAATTAGCAAATTTCTCCTGCAATCAGCCTCCAAATGTAATTCCGATGCACTGCTGGCCATTTGGGAGAGATCCCTGCTTGAAAAATGCTCTCCATGAGACATTAGTTCCAGATAACAGCAAGGCACGAATGTCTCCAGCGATCGTTCTCTAAATGCCATCACGATGCACCGCTGGTGATTTGGCAGAGATCCGTTCATGACAAGTCCTAGGCTTGAGACATTCACTCCAGAGCACAGCTAGCTACTCATTGCTCCTCAAATCATCTTTCAAAATGCATTCGGATGAAAGCCCCTGGCATTACCGTTATTGAGAAAGGCTGTTCATTTGACATTCCTTCCAGGTTACTGCTAGGGACGAAATTCTCGGGAATCTTCCTCAAGAAGTCATCGGGATGCACTGCCGGCTACCTGGCAGAGAGCCCTTTTTAGAAAATTGCTACAAATGAAAAATGCATTCCAGATCACAGCTAGGTGCAAATTTCTCCTGCAATCATCCTCCAAATGTCATTCGGAGGCTCTGCTGGTCATTTGGCAGAGATCCGTTCGTGAAAATAGCTCAAGATGAAACATTCCAGATCAAAGCTTGGCACCAATGTCTCCAGGAATCGTCCCCCAAATGTCATTCGGAAGCCCTGCAGGTCATTTGGCAGCGATCCGTTCGTGAAAATATCATGTCGAAAAGCATTCCATGTCCCTGGCTAGGGATGACTTTGCCCAAGGCAACTCGGACGCCTTGCTGCGCATTTGGGAGAGATCCATTCATGACAATTGCTAAACATGAGCCATTCACGCCAGATCCCTACTTGGCACATATTTCTTCTGGAATCGTACTCCAAATGGCTTTCGGGTGCACCACGGGCCATTTGGCAGAGATCCGTTCGTGAAAATAGCTAAAGATGAGACAATCGTTCTGGATCTCAGCTAGGACTAATTTCTCCTGGAATCGTCCTCCAAATGCCGTTCGGATGCAGTGCTGGGAAGTTGGCCGCGAACCCTTCATGAACGTTGCTAAACATGAGCTATTCAGTCCAGATCACTGCTTGGCAGGAATTTCTCATGGAATCGTCCTCCAAATGTCGTTACGATGCACTGCTTACCATTTCCAGAGATCCAGCCAGGACAATTCCTAAAAATGAAATATTCAGTCCAGGTCACAGCTAGACACGAATATGCCCTGGCATCGTCCTCCAAGAGCCAGTCGGATACGCTGCTGGGCATTTGGCAGCTATCCATTCCTGAACAATATTATTCATGTAGAAAAGCATTCCATGTCCCTGCTAGGGACGGCTTTGTCCTACAATCGACCTCCAAGTGCAAATCGGAGGCATTGCTGGTATTTGGCAGAGACCCTTCCTGAAAATTGCTAAACATGAGACATTCACTTCACATCACTGCTAGCCACCAATTTCTCCTGGAATCATTCTCCAAATGCCGTTCGGATGCACTGCTTGCCATTTGGCAGAGCAGTAAAGAGTTTTGCTTGCTTCATCTAGTTCGAGGACCGACCACTTCTAAATAATCAGGCTAGTAGCCCAATGGCGCTCATAGGAAGAGTCCATGACAATTTGTCACAAGCACGGGTCACTAATGATTTTCTCTTTCTTTGTAAGTTCCACGGAACCGATCTTTCCCTAATGCTCAGGACCGTATCCTAACTCTTTTAAAATGAAAATGCTCCGAGAAACGAGTCACCCGCGGGGATCACTAACGAGTTTTGTTTTGTTTGTAACGTTCATGATGCCCTCTCTTCCAAATGACCAAGGGAAACCTAGGGGCTTTTAGATGACGAGTCCGTGACAACGTTTGTCTCAAGTGCTGTTCGTTAATGACGTTCTCTCTAGTTCTAATTTTCCCTAACCGCTCTACTGCAAATGACAGTAAGGACAGACTCCTAAATGCTTTAAAAAAGGAGGCTTTCAGAAGTATTTGCCAAACCCCTAGTGGTCAAGAATGAGTTTAACCTTTCTTTAGGACAGGATCCTAAAAGCTGTAATGTGAAGATTCCGCGACAAATGTATCCCCCGCTATGGTGAGCGAAGCGTTTTGCTTTGTTATTCATCTGCACGGAGCGAGCCTTCCAAATGAGGCCAGACTCCAAACTGTCTGAAGTGGAAGATTCCATAAGAAATGTGTCACAAGCACCGATCAGTAATGAGTTTCGCTTTCTTTTCAATGTCACCATGCGCTCCCTTCCAGATGATCTGGATAGACTCATAATGGCTTGAAGACTTGGATTCCGTGAGAAATTTCACAAAGCACTGATCACTACTGACTTTCTCTTGCTTTAGCACTTTCACTGCCCGATAAAGCCCATCTCTTCAGGACCCTCTCGTAACGCCTTTTAAATGAATAGTCACAGATAACTTTTCCTCCAGCAATGATGAGTAATCAGGTTCTCTTTCTTTGCAGCTTTCTATGCCGAAGAATCAGGATAGTAGTATGATGGCTTTAAGATGAAGGCTGCATGACACATTTGAGCATGAGAAAAGAGTTTTGCTTTCTTTGTAATTCTCACCAGCCGATCTCTTCTTCTTAACGATGAGGACAGACTCTCAAGGGCTGTAAGATGACGATTCCATGAGAAATTTGTCATAAGCATTCATTAATAATTCCCTTCCCTTTCTTTCTAATTTTCTCCAACCGATCAAGCCCAAAAGCTCAGGACAGGATCCGAACAGCTTGAAAATGAAGATTCCATGAGAAGTTTGTGCCCAGCCTTGATTAGGGCTGAGTTGTCCTTTCTTTGTACTTTTTACGAGCCCACGTCGTCTAGTGGCACAAGACAGTTGGAGTTAAGCTGTGGGTAGGACGCCACGTCCTCAGGGTTATTCCTGACCAAGTGTGGTTCCTGTGTGCAGGCCACATGCAGTTAGAGTTAGGGAAGGGCGGAGCTCCCAGCCCTAGGTTAGTGTTCTCAGCGCTAGGGTTAGGGTTCATACGGGTAGGAATCCCGATCCTAGTGTTTCCTCGACCACAGGAAACGTAAGCCTCCGTGCAAGTGGCCTTCCCGTGGGAACCCTAATGCTAGGGTTCGGGCCTTACCCATAGCCACCCTAAGGCAATCCACCCATCTGCAGGACCTCTATGCCTAAACTGAGCTGGCCTAACCATTGGAACCCTTACTTCAACTGGCCTAGGCATAGAACCCTAACCCTAACGCCAAGTGGCCTACCCGTAAGAATCCCAATGCTAGGGTGGGAATCCCTTCCCAGAGCAAGCCTATTTCAGCGTGGCTCACCCATAGGAACCATAACCCAACTCCCCTTGGTCTAGCAATGGGAACCCTACCCCTTAGTCCAAAGGGCCTAGCTAGGGAAACCCTAACGCTGACGCCAAGTGGGCTAAGGAGCCCTAACGCCTATCCCTAACTCCAACTGACCTACTCAGAGGAACTTTAACCCAATTGGCGGGGAGCCCTACCTTTTGCAAGCCTAACTCTCCCCAAAATTAGCAAATTTCTCCTGCAATCAGCCTCCAAATGTAATTCCGATGCACTGCTGGCCATTTGGGAGAGATCCCTGCTTGAAAAATGCTCTCCATGAGACATTAGTTCCAGATAACAGCAAGGCACGAATGTCTCCAGCGATCGTTCTCTAAATGCCATCACGATGCACCGCTGGTGATTTGGCAGAGATCCGTTCATGACAAGTCCTAGGCTTGAGACATTCACTCCAGAGCACAGCTAGCTACTCATTGCTCCTCAAATCATCTTTCAAAATGCATTCGGATGAAAGCCCCTGGCATTACCGTTATTGAGAAAGGCTGTTCATTTGACATTCCTTCCAGGTTACTGCTAGGGACGAAATTCTCGGGAATCTTCCTCAAGAAGTCATCGGGATGCACTGCCGGCTACCTGGCAGAGAGCCCTTTTTAGAAAATTGCTACAAATGAAAAATGCATTCCAGATCACAGCTAGGTGCAAATTTCTCCTGCAATCATCCTCCAAATGTCATTCGGAGGCTCTGCTGGTCATTTGGCAGAGATCCGTTCGTGAAAATAGCTCAAGATGAAACATTCCAGATCAAAGCTTGGCACCAATGTCTCCAGGAGTCGTCCCCCAAATGTCATTCGGAAGCCCTGCAGGTCATTTGGCAGCGATCCGTTCGTGAAAATATCATGTCGAAAAGCATTCCATGTCCCTGGCTAGGGATGACTTTGCCCAAGGCAACTCGGACGCCTTGCTGCGCATTTGGGAGAGATCCATTCATGACAATTGCTAAACATGAGCCATTCACGCCAGATCCCTACTTGGCACATATTTCTTCTGGAATCGTACTCCAAATGGCTTTCGGGTGCACCACGGGCCATTTGGCAGAGATCCGTTCGTGAAAATAGCTAAAGATGAGACAATCGTTCTGGATCTCAGCTAGGACTAATTTCTCCTGGAATCGTCCTCCAAATGCCGTTCGGATGCAGTGCTGGGAAGTTGGCCGCGAACCCTTCATGAACGTTGCTAAGCATGAGCTATTCAGTCCAGATCACTGCTTGGCAGGAATTTCTCATGGAATCGTCCTCCAAATGTCGTTACGATGCACTGCTTACCATTTCCAGAGATCCAGCCAGGACAATTCCTAAAAATGAAATATTCAGTCCAGGTCACAGCTAGACACGAATATGCCCTGGCATCGTCCTCCAAGAGCCAGTCGGATACGCTGCTGGGCATTTGGCAGCTATCCATTCCTGAACAATATTATTCATGTAGAAAAGCATTCCATGTCCCTGCTAGGGACGGCTTTGTCCTACAATCGACCTCCAAGTGCAAATCGGAGGCATTGCTGGTATTTGGCAGAGACCCTTCCTGAAAATTGCTAAACATGAGACATTCACTTCACATCACTGCTAGCCACCAATTTCTCCTGGAATCATTCTCCAAATGCCGTTCGGATGCACTGCTTGCCATTTGGCAGAGCAGTAAAGAGTTTTGCTTGCTTCATCTAGTTCGAGGACCGACCACTTCTAAATAATCAGGCTAGTAGCCCAATGGCGCTCATAGGAAGAGTCCATGACAATTTGTCACAAGCACGGGTCACTAATGATTTTCTCTTTCTTTGTAAGTTCCACGGAACCGATCTTTCCCTAATGCTCAGGACCGTATCCTAACTCTTTTAAAATGAAAATGCTCCGAGAAACGAGTCACCCGCGGGGATCACTAACGAGTTTTGTTTTGTTTGTAACGTTCATGATGCCCTCTCTTCCAAATGACCAAGGGAAACCTAGGGGCTTTTAGATGACGAGTCCGTGACAACGTTTGTCTCAAGTGCTGTTCGTTAATGACGTTCTCTCTAGTTCTAATTTTCCCTAACCGCTCTACTGCAAATGACAGTAAGGACAGACTCCTAAATGCTTTAAAAAAGGAGGCTTTCAGAAGTATTTGCCAAACCCCTAGTGGTCAAGAATGAGTTTAACCTTTCTTTAGGACAGGATCCTAAAAGCTGTAATGTGAAGATTCCGCGACAAATGTATCCCCCGCTATGGTGAGCGAAGCGTTTTGCTTTGTTATTCATCTGCACGGAGCGAGCCTTCCAAATGAGGCCAGACTCCAAACTGTCTGAAGTGGAAGATTCCATAAGAAATGTGTCACAAGCACCGATCAGTAATGAGTTTCGCTTTCTTTTCAATGTCACCATGCGCTCCCTTCCAGATGATCTGGATAGACTCATAATGGCTTGAAGACTTGGATTCCGTGAGAAATTTCACAAAGCACTGATCACTACTGACTTTCTCTTGCTTTAGCACTTTCACTGCCCGATAAAGCCCATCTCTTCAGGACCCTCTCGTAACGCCTTTTAAATGAATAGTCACAGATAACTTTTCCTCCAGCAATGATGAGTAATCAGGTTCTCTTTCTTTGCAGCTTTCTATGCCGAAGAATCAGGATAGTAGTATGATGGCTTTAAGATGAAGGCTGCATGACACATTTGAGCATGAGAAAAGAGTTTTGCTTTCTTTGTAATTCTCACCAGCCGATCTCTTCTTCTTAACGATGAGGACAGACTCTCAAGGGCTGTAAGATGACGATTCCATGAGAAATTTGTCATAAGCATTCATTAATAATTCCCTTCCCTTTCTTTCTAATTTTCTCCAACCGATCAAGCCCAAAAGCTCAGGACAGGATCCGAACAGCTTGAAAATGAAGATTCCATGAGAAGTTTGTGCCCAGCCTTGATTAGGGCTGAGTTGTCCTTTCTTTGTACTTTTTACGAGCCCACGTCGTCTAGTGGCACAAGACAGTTGGAGTTAAGCTGTGGGTAGGACGCCACGTCCTCAGGGTTATTCCTGACCAAGTGTGGTTCCTGTGTGCAGGCCACATGCAGTTAGAGTTAGGGAAGGGCGGAGCTCCCAGCCCTAGGTTAGTGTTCTCAGCGCTAGGGTTAGGGTTCATACGGGTAGGAATCCCGATCCTAGTGTTTCCTCGACCACAGGAAACGTAAGCCTCCGTGCAAGTGGCCTTCCCGTGGGAACCCTAATGCTAGGGTTCGGGCCTTACCCATAGCCACCCTAAGGCAATCCACCCATCTGCAGGACCTCTATGCCTAAACTGAGCTGGCCTAACCATTGGAACCCTTACTTCAACTGGCCTAGGCATAGAACCCTAACCCTAACGCCAAGTGGCCTACCCGTAAGAATCCCAATGCTAGGGTGGGAATCCCTTCCCAGAGCAAGCCTATTTCAGCGTGGCTCACCCATAGGAACCATAACCCAACTCCCCTTGGTCTAGCAATGGGAACCCTACCCCTTAGTCCAAAGGGCCTAGCTAGGGAAACCCTAACGCTGACGCCAAGTGGGCTAAGGAGCCCTAACGCCTATCCCTAACTCCAACTGACCTACTCAGAGGAACTTTAACCCAATTGGCGGGGAGCCCTACCTTTTGCAAGCCTAACTCTCCCCAAAATTAGCAAATTTCTCCTGCAATCAGCCTCCAAATGTAATTCCGATGCACTGCTGGCCATTTGGGAGAGATCCCTGCTTGAAAAATGCTCTCCATGAGACATTAGTTCCAGATAACAGCAAGGCACGAATGTCTCCAGCGATCGTTCTCTAAATGCCATCACGATGCACCGCTGGTGATTTGGCAGAGATCCGTTCATGACAAGTCCTAGGCTTGAGACATTCACTCCAGACCACAGCTAGCTACTCATTGCTCCTCAAATCATCTTTCAAAATGCATTCGGATGAAAGCCCCTGGCATTACCGTTATTGAGAAAGGCTGTTCATTTGACATTCCTTCCAGGTTACTGCTAGGGACGAAATTCTCGGGAATCTTCCTCAAGAAGTCATCGGGATGCACTGCCGGCTACCTGGCAGAGAGCCCTTTTTAGAAAATTGCTACAAATGAAAAATGCATTCCAGATCACAGCTAGGTGCAAATTTCTCCTGCAATCATCCTCCAAATGTCATTCGGAGGCTCTGCTGGTCATTTGGCAGAGATCCGTTCGTGAAAATAGCTCAAGATGAAACATTCCAGATCAAAGCTTGGCACCAATGTCTCCAGGAATCGTCCCCCAAATGTCATTCGGAAGCCCTGCAGGTCATTTGGCAGCGATCCGTTCGTGAAAATATCATGTCGAAAAGCATTCCATGTCCCTGGCTAGGGATGACTTTGCCCAAGGCAACTCGGACGCCTTGCTGCGCATTTGGGAGAGATCCATTCATGACAATTGCTAAACATGAGCCATTCACGCCAGATCCCTACTTGGCACATATTTCTTCTGGAATCGTACTCCAAATGGCTTTCGGGTGCACCACGGGCCATTTGGCAGAGATCCGTTCGTGAAAATAGCTAAAGATGAGACAATCGTTCTGGATCTCAGCTAGGACTAATTTCTCCTGGAATCGTCCTCCAAATGCCGTTCGGATGCAGTGCTGGGAAGTTGGCCGCGAACCCTTCATGAACGTTGCTAAACATGAGCTATTCAGTCCAGATCACTGCTTGGCAGGAATTTCTCATGGAATCGTCCTCCAAATGTCGTTACGATGCACTGCTTACCATTTCCAGAGATCCAGCCAGGACAATTCCTAAAAATGAAATATTCAGTCCAGGTCACAGCTAGACACGAATATGCCCTGGCATCGTCCTCCAAGAGCCAGTCGGATACGCTGCTGGGCATTTGGCAGCTATCCATTCCTGAACAATATTATTCATGTAGAAAAGCATTCCATGTCCCTGCTAGGGACGGCTTTGTCCTACAATCGACCTCCAAGTGCAAATCGGAGGCATTGCTGGTATTTGGCAGAGACCCTTCCTGAAAATTGCTAAACATGAGACATTCACTTCACATCACTGCTAGCCACCAATTTCTCCTGGAATCATTCTCCAAATGCCGTTCGGATGCACTGCTTGCCATTTGGCAGAGCAGTAAAGAGTTTTGCTTGCTTCATCTAGTTCGAGGACCGACCACTTCTAAATAATCAGGCTAGTAGCCCAATGGCGCTCATAGGAAGAGTCCATGACAATTTGTCACAAGCACGGGTCACTAATGATTTTCTCTTTCTTTGTAAGTTCCACGGAACCGATCTTTCCCTAATGCTCAGGACCGTATCCTAACTCTTTTAAAATGAAAATGCTCCGAGAAACGAGTCACCCGCGGGGATCACTAACGAGTTTTGTTTTGTTTGTAACGTTCATGATGCCCTCTCTTCCAAATGACCAAGGGAAACCTAGGGGCTTTTAGATGACGAGTCCGTGACAACGTTTGTCTCAAGTGCTGTTCGTTAATGACGTTCTCTCTAGTTCTAATTTTCCCTAACCGCTCTACTGCAAATGACAGTAAGGACAGACTCCTAAATGCTTTAAAAAAGGAGGCTTTCAGAAGTATTTGCCAAACCCCTAGTGGTCAAGAATGAGTTTAACCTTTCTTTAGGACAGGATCCTAAAAGCTGTAATGTGAAGATTCCGCGACAAATGTATCCCCCGCTATGGTGAGCGAAGCGTTTTGCTTTGTTATTCATCTGCACGGAGCGAGCCTTCCAAATGAGGCCAGACTCCAAACTGTCTGAAGTGGAAGATTCCATAAGAAATGTGTCACAAGCACCGATCAGTAATGAGTTTCGCTTTCTTTTCAATGTCACCATGCGCTCCCTTCCAGATGATCTGGATAGACTCATAATGGCTTGAAGACTTGGATTCCGTGAGAAATTTCACAAAGCACTGATCACTACTGACTTTCTCTTGCTTTAGCACTTTCACTGCCCGATAAAGCCCATCTCTTCAGGACCCTCTCGTAACGCCTTTTAAATGAATAGTCACAGATAACTTTTCCTCCAGCAATGATGAGTAATCAGGTTCTCTTTCTTTGCAGCTTTCTATGCCGAAGAATCAGGATAGTAGTATGATGGCTTTAAGATGAAGGCTGCATGACACATTTGAGCATGAGAAAAGAGTTTTGCTTTCTTTGTAATTCTCACCAGCCGATCTCTTCTTCTTAACGATGAGGACAGACTCTCAAGGGCTGTAAGATGACGATTCCATGAGAAATTTGTCATAAGCATTCATTAATAATTCCCTTCCCTTTCTTTCTAATTTTCTCCAACCGATCAAGCCCAAAAGCTCAGGACAGGATCCGAACAGCTTGAAAATGAAGATTCCATGAGAAGTTTGTGCCCAGCCTTGATTAGGGCTGAGTTGTCCTTTCTTTGTACTTTTTACGAGCCCACGTCGTCTAGTGGCACAAGACAGTTGGAGTTAAGCTGTGGGTAGGACGCCACGTCCTCAGGGTTATTCCTGACCAAGTGTGGTTCCTGTGTGCAGGCCACATGCAGTTAGAGTTAGGGAAGGGCGGAGCTCCCAGCCCTAGGTTAGTGTTCTCAGCGCTAGGGTTAGGGTTCATACGGGTAGGAATCCCGATCCTAGTGTTTCCTCGACCACAGGAAACGTAAGCCTCCGTGCAAGTGGCCTTCCCGTGGGAACCCTAATGCTAGGGTTCGGGCCTTACCCATAGCCACCCTAAGGCAATCCACCCATCTGCAGGACCTCTATGCCTAAACTGAGCTGGCCTAACCATTGGAACCCTTACTTCAACTGGCCTAGGCATAGAACCCTAACCCTAACGCCAAGTGGCCTACCCGTAAGAATCCCAATGCTAGGGTGGGAATCCCTTCCCAGAGCAAGCCTATTTCAGCGTGGCTCACCCATAGGAACCATAACCCAACTCCCCTTGGTCTAGCAATGGGAACCCTACCCCTTAGTCCAAAGGGCCTAGCTAGGGAAACCCTAACGCTGACGCCAAGTGGGCTAAGGAGCCCTAACGCCTATCCCTAACTCCAACTGACCTACTCAGAGGAACTTTAACCCAATTGGCGGGGAGCCCTACCTTTTGCAAGCCTAACTCTCCCCAAAATTAGCAAATTTCTCCTGCAATCAGCCTCCAAATGTAATTCCGATGCACTGCTGGCCATTTGGGAGAGATCCCTGCTTGAAAAATGCTCTCCATGAGACATTAGTTCCAGATAACAGCAAGGCACGAATGTCTCCAGCGATCGTTCTCTAAATGCCATCACGATGCACCGCTGGTGATTTGGCAGAGATCCGTTCATGACAAGTCCTAGGCTTGAGACATTCACTCCAGAGCACAGCTAGCTACTCATTGCTCCTCAAATCATCTTTCAAAATGCATTCGGATGAAAGCCCCTGGCATTACCGTTATTGAGAAAGGCTGTTCATTTGACATTCCTTCCAGGTTACTGCTAGGGACGAAATTCTCGGGAATCTTCCTCAAGAAGTCATCGGGATGCACTGCCGGCTACCTGGCAGAGAGCCCTTTTTAGAAAATTGCTACAAATGAAAAATGCATTCCAGATCACAGCTAGGTGCAAATTTCTCCTGCAATCATCCTCCAAATGTCATTCGGAGGCTCTGCTGGTCATTTGGCAGAGATCCGTTCGTGAAAATAGCTCAAGATGAAACATTCCAGATCAAAGCTTGGCACCAATGTCTCCAGGAGTCGTCCCCCAAATGTCATTCGGAAGCCCTGCAGGTCATTTGGCAGCGATCCGTTCGTGAAAATATCATGTCGAAAAGCATTCCATGTCCCTGGCTAGGGATGACTTTGCCCAAGGCAACTCGGACGCCTTGCTGCGCATTTGGGAGAGATCCATTCATGACAATTGCTAAACATGAGCCATTCACGCCAGATCCCTACTTGGCACATATTTCTTCTGGAATCGTACTCCAAATGGCTTTCGGGTGCACCACGGGCCATTTGGCAGAGATCCGTTCGTGAAAATAGCTAAAGATGAGACAATCGTTCTGGATCTCAGCTAGGACTAATTTCTCCTGGAATCGTCCTCCAAATGCCGTTCGGATGCAGTGCTGGGAAGTTGGCCGCGAACCCTTCATGAACGTTGCTAAGCATGAGCTATTCAGTCCAGATCACTGCTTGGCAGGAATTTCTCATGGAATCGTCCTCCAAATGTCGTTACGATGCACTGCTTACCATTTCCAGAGATCCAGCCAGGACAATTCCTAAAAATGAAATATTCAGTCCAGGTCACAGCTAGACACGAATATGCCCTGGCATCGTCCTCCAAGAGCCAGTCGGATACGCTGCTGGGCATTTGGCAGCTATCCATTCCTGAACAATATTATTCATGTAGAAAAGCATTCCATGTCCCTGCTAGGGACGGCTTTGTCCTACAATCGACCTCCAAGTGCAAATCGGAGGCATTGCTGGTATTTGGCAGAGACCCTTCCTGAAAATTGCTAAACATGAGACATTCACTTCACATCACTGCTAGCCACCAATTTCTCCTGGAATCATTCTCCAAATGCCGTTCGGATGCACTGCTTGCCATTTGGCAGAGCAGTAAAGAGTTTTGCTTGCTTCATCTAGTTCGAGGACCGACCACTTCTAAATAATCAGGCTAGTAGCCCAATGGCGCTCATAGGAAGAGTCCATGACAATTTGTCACAAGCACGGGTCACTAATGATTTTCTCTTTCTTTGTAAGTTCCACGGAACCGATCTTTCCCTAATGCTCAGGACCGTATCCTAACTCTTTTAAAATGAAAATGCTCCGAGAAACGAGTCACCCGCGGGGATCACTAACGAGTTTTGTTTTGTTTGTAACGTTCATGATGCCCTCTCTTCCAAATGACCAAGGGAAACCTAGGGGCTTTTAGATGACGAGTCCGTGACAACGTTTGTCTCAAGTGCTGTTCGTTAATGACGTTCTCTCTAGTTCTAATTTTCCCTAACCGCTCTACTGCAAATGACAGTAAGGACAGACTCCTAAATGCTTTAAAAAAGGAGGCTTTCAGAAGTATTTGCCAAACCCCTAGTGGTCAAGAATGAGTTTAACCTTTCTTTAGGACAGGATCCTAAAAGCTGTAATGTGAAGATTCCGCGACAAATGTATCCCCCGCTATGGTGAGCGAAGCGTTTTGCTTTGTTATTCATCTGCACGGAGCGAGCCTTCCAAATGAGGCCAGACTCCAAACTGTCTGAAGTGGAAGATTCCATAAGAAATGTGTCACAAGCACCGATCAGTAATGAGTTTCGCTTTCTTTTCAATGTCACCATGCGCTCCCTTCCAGATGATCTGGATAGACTCATAATGGCTTGAAGACTTGGATTCCGTGAGAAATTTCACAAAGCACTGATCACTACTGACTTTCTCTTGCTTTAGCACTTTCACTGCCCGATAAAGCCCATCTCTTCAGGACCCTCTCGTAACGCCTTTTAAATGAATAGTCACAGATAACTTTTCCTCCAGCAATGATGAGTAATCAGGTTCTCTTTCTTTGCAGCTTTCTATGCCGAAGAATCAGGATAGTAGTATGATGGCTTTAAGATGAAGGCTGCATGACACATTTGAGCATGAGAAAAGAGTTTTGCTTTCTTTGTAATTCTCACCAGCCGATCTCTTCTTCTTAACGATGAGGACAGACTCTCAAGGGCTGTAAGATGACGATTCCATGAGAAATTTGTCATAAGCATTCATTAATAATTCCCTTCCCTTTCTTTCTAATTTTCTCCAACCGATCAAGCCCAAAAGCTCAGGACAGGATCCGAACAGCTTGAAAATGAAGATTCCATGAGAAGTTTGTGCCCAGCCTTGATTAGGGCTGAGTTGTCCTTTCTTTGTACTTTTTACGAGCCCACGTCGTCTAGTGGCACAAGACAGTTGGAGTTAAGCTGTGGGTAGGACGCCACGTCCTCAGGGTTATTCCTGACCAAGTGTGGTTCCTGTGTGCAGGCCACATGCAGTTAGAGTTAGGGAAGGGCGGAGCTCCCAGCCCTAGGTTAGTGTTCTCAGCGCTAGGGTTAGGGTTCATACGGGTAGGAATCCCGATCCTAGTGTTTCCTCGACCACAGGAAACGTAAGCCTCCGTGCAAGTGGCCTTCCCGTGGGAACCCTAATGCTAGGGTTCGGGCCTTACCCATAGCCACCCTAAGGCAATCCACCCATCTGCAGGACCTCTATGCCTAAACTGAGCTGGCCTAACCATTGGAACCCTTACTTCAACTGGCCTAGGCATAGAACCCTAACCCTAACGCCAAGTGGCCTACCCGTAAGAATCCCAATGCTAGGGTGGGAATCCCTTCCCAGAGCAAGCCTATTTCAGCGTGGCTCACCCATAGGAACCATAACCCAACTCCCCTTGGTCTAGCAATGGGAACCCTACCCCTTAGTCCAAAGGGCCTAGCTAGGGAAACCCTAACGCTGACGCCAAGTGGGCTAAGGAGCCCTAACGCCTATCCCTAACTCCAACTGACCTACTCAGAGGAACTTTAACCCAATTGGCGGGGAGCCCTACCTTTTGCAAGCCTAACTCTCCCCAAAATTAGCAAATTTCTCCTGCAATCAGCCTCCAAATGTAATTCCGATGCACTGCTGGCCATTTGGGAGAGATCCCTGCTTGAAAAATGCTCTCCATGAGACATTAGTTCCAGATAACAGCAAGGCACGAATGTCTCCAGCGATCGTTCTCTAAATGCCATCACGATGCACCGCTGGTGATTTGGCAGAGATCCGTTCATGACAAGTCCTAGGCTTGAGACATTCACTCCAGACCACAGCTAGCTACTCATTGCTCCTCAAATCATCTTTCAAAATGCATTCGGATGAAAGCCCCTGGCATTACCGTTATTGAGAAAGGCTGTTCATTTGACATTCCTTCCAGGTTACTGCTAGGGACGAAATTCTCGGGAATCTTCCTCAAGAAGTCATCGGGATGCACTGCCGGCTACCTGGCAGAGAGCCCTTTTTAGAAAATTGCTACAAATGAAAAATGCATTCCAGATCACAGCTAGGTGCAAATTTCTCCTGCAATCATCCTCCAAATGTCATTCGGAGGCTCTGCTGGTCATTTGGCAGAGATCCGTTCGTGAAAATAGCTCAAGATGAAACATTCCAGATCAAAGCTTGGCACCAATGTCTCCAGGAATCGTCCCCCAAATGTCATTCGGAAGCCCTGCAGGTCATTTGGCAGCGATCCGTTCGTGAAAATATCATGTCGAAAAGCATTCCATGTCCCTGGCTAGGGATGACTTTGCCCAAGGCAACTCGGACGCCTTGCTGCGCATTTGGGAGAGATCCATTCATGACAATTGCTAAACATGAGCCATTCACGCCAGATCCCTACTTGGCACATATTTCTTCTGGAATCGTACTCCAAATGGCTTTCGGGTGCACCACGGGCCATTTGGCAGAGATCCGTTCGTGAAAATAGCTAAAGATGAGACAATCGTTCTGGATCTCAGCTAGGACTAATTTCTCCTGGAATCGTCCTCCAAATGCCGTTCGGATGCAGTGCTGGGAAGTTGGCCGCGAACCCTTCATGAACGTTGCTAAACATGAGCTATTCAGTCCAGATCACTGCTTGGCAGGAATTTCTCATGGAATCGTCCTCCAAATGTCGTTACGATGCACTGCTTACCATTTCCAGAGATCCAGCCAGGACAATTCCTAAAAATGAAATATTCAGTCCAGGTCACAGCTAGACACGAATATGCCCTGGCATCGTCCTCCAAGAGCCAGTCGGATACGCTGCTGGGCATTTGGCAGCTATCCATTCCTGAACAATATTATTCATGTAGAAAAGCATTCCATGTCCCTGCTAGGGACGGCTTTGTCCTACAATCGACCTCCAAGTGCAAATCGGAGGCATTGCTGGTATTTGGCAGAGACCCTTCCTGAAAATTGCTAAACATGAGACATTCACTTCACATCACTGCTAGCCACCAATTTCTCCTGGAATCATTCTCCAAATGCCGTTCGGATGCACTGCTTGCCATTTGGCAGAGCAGTAAAGAGTTTTGCTTGCTTCATCTAGTTCGAGGACCGACCACTTCTAAATAATCAGGCTAGTAGCCCAATGGCGCTCATAGGAAGAGTCCATGACAATTTGTCACAAGCACGGGTCACTAATGATTTTCTCTTTCTTTGTAAGTTCCACGGAACCGATCTTTCCCTAATGCTCAGGACCGTATCCTAACTCTTTTAAAATGAAAATGCTCCGAGAAACGAGTCACCCGCGGGGATCACTAACGAGTTTTGTTTTGTTTGTAACGTTCATGATGCCCTCTCTTCCAAATGACCAAGGGAAACCTAGGGGCTTTTAGATGACGAGTCCGTGACAACGTTTGTCTCAAGTGCTGTTCGTTAATGACGTTCTCTCTAGTTCTAATTTTCCCTAACCGCTCTACTGCAAATGACAGTAAGGACAGACTCCTAAATGCTTTAAAAAAGGAGGCTTTCAGAAGTATTTGCCAAACCCCTAGTGGTCAAGAATGAGTTTAACCTTTCTTTAGGACAGGATCCTAAAAGCTGTAATGTGAAGATTCCGCGACAAATGTATCCCCCGCTATGGTGAGCGAAGCGTTTTGCTTTGTTATTCATCTGCACGGAGCGAGCCTTCCAAATGAGGCCAGACTCCAAACTGTCTGAAGTGGAAGATTCCATAAGAAATGTGTCACAAGCACCGATCAGTAATGAGTTTCGCTTTCTTTTCAATGTCACCATGCGCTCCCTTCCAGATGATCTGGATAGACTCATAATGGCTTGAAGACTTGGATTCCGTGAGAAATTTCACAAAGCACTGATCACTACTGACTTTCTCTTGCTTTAGCACTTTCACTGCCCGATAAAGCCCATCTCTTCAGGACCCTCTCGTAACGCCTTTTAAATGAATAGTCACAGATAACTTTTCCTCCAGCAATGATGAGTAATCAGGTTCTCTTTCTTTGCAGCTTTCTATGCCGAAGAATCAGGATAGTAGTATGATGGCTTTAAGATGAAGGCTGCATGACACATTTGAGCATGAGAAAAGAGTTTTGCTTTCTTTGTAATTCTCACCAGCCGATCTCTTCTTCTTAACGATGAGGACAGACTCTCAAGGGCTGTAAGATGACGATTCCATGAGAAATTTGTCATAAGCATTCATTAATAATTCCCTTCCCTTTCTTTCTAATTTTCTCCAACCGATCAAGCCCAAAAGCTCAGGACAGGATCCGAACAGCTTGAAAATGAAGATTCCATGAGAAGTTTGTGCCCAGCCTTGATTAGGGCTGAGTTGTCCTTTCTTTGTACTTTTTACGAGCCCACGTCGTCTAGTGGCACAAGACAGTTGGAGTTAAGCTGTGGGTAGGACGCCACGTCCTCAGGGTTATTCCTGACCAAGTGTGGTTCCTGTGTGCAGGCCACATGCAGTTAGAGTTAGGGAAGGGCGGAGCTCCCAGCCCTAGGTTAGTGTTCTCAGCGCTAGGGTTAGGGTTCATACGGGTAGGAATCCCGATCCTAGTGTTTCCTCGACCACAGGAAACGTAAGCCTCCGTGCAAGTGGCCTTCCCGTGGGAACCCTAATGCTAGGGTTCGGGCCTTACCCATAGCCACCCTAAGGCAATCCACCCATCTGCAGGACCTCTATGCCTAAACTGAGCTGGCCTAACCATTGGAACCCTTACTTCAACTGGCCTAGGCATAGAACCCTAACCCTAACGCCAAGTGGCCTACCCGTAAGAATCCCAATGCTAGGGTGGGAATCCCTTCCCAGAGCAAGCCTATTTCAGCGTGGCTCACCCATAGGAACCATAACCCAACTCCCCTTGGTCTAGCAATGGGAACCCTACCCCTTAGTCCAAAGGGCCTAGCTAGGGAAACCCTAACGCTGACGCCAAGTGGGCTAAGGAGCCCTAACGCCTATCCCTAACTCCAACTGACCTACTCAGAGGAACTTTAACCCAATTGGCGGGGAGCCCTACCTTTTGCAAGCCTAACTCTCCCCAAAATTAGCAAATTTCTCCTGCAATCAGCCTCCAAATGTAATTCCGATGCACTGCTGGCCATTTGGGAGAGATCCCTGCTTGAAAAATGCTCTCCATGAGACATTAGTTCCAGATAACAGCAAGGCACGAATGTCTCCAGCGATCGTTCTCTAAATGCCATCACGATGCACCGCTGGTGATTTGGCAGAGATCCGTTCATGACAAGTCCTAGGCTTGAGACATTCACTCCAGAGCACAGCTAGCTACTCATTGCTCCTCAAATCATCTTTCAAAATGCATTCGGATGAAAGCCCCTGGCATTACCGTTATTGAGAAAGGCTGTTCATTTGACATTCCTTCCAGGTTACTGCTAGGGACGAAATTCTCGGGAATCTTCCTCAAGAAGTCATCGGGATGCACTGCCGGCTACCTGGCAGAGAGCCCTTTTTAGAAAATTGCTACAAATGAAAAATGCATTCCAGATCACAGCTAGGTGCAAATTTCTCCTGCAATCATCCTCCAAATGTCATTCGGAGGCTCTGCTGGTCATTTGGCAGAGATCCGTTCGTGAAAATAGCTCAAGATGAAACATTCCAGATCAAAGCTTGGCACCAATGTCTCCAGGAGTCGTCCCCCAAATGTCATTCGGAAGCCCTGCAGGTCATTTGGCAGCGATCCGTTCGTGAAAATATCATGTCGAAAAGCATTCCATGTCCCTGGCTAGGGATGACTTTGCCCAAGGCAACTCGGACGCCTTGCTGCGCATTTGGGAGAGATCCATTCATGACAATTGCTAAACATGAGCCATTCACGCCAGATCCCTACTTGGCACATATTTCTTCTGGAATCGTACTCCAAATGGCTTTCGGGTGCACCACGGGCCATTTGGCAGAGATCCGTTCGTGAAAATAGCTAAAGATGAGACAATCGTTCTGGATCTCAGCTAGGACTAATTTCTCCTGGAATCGTCCTCCAAATGCCGTTCGGATGCAGTGCTGGGAAGTTGGCCGCGAACCCTTCATGAACGTTGCTAAGCATGAGCTATTCAGTCCAGATCACTGCTTGGCAGGAATTTCTCATGGAATCGTCCTCCAAATGTCGTTACGATGCACTGCTTACCATTTCCAGAGATCCAGCCAGGACAATTCCTAAAAATGAAATATTCAGTCCAGGTCACAGCTAGACACGAATATGCCCTGGCATCGTCCTCCAAGAGCCAGTCGGATACGCTGCTGGGCATTTGGCAGCTATCCATTCCTGAACAATATTATTCATGTAGAAAAGCATTCCATGTCCCTGCTAGGGACGGCTTTGTCCTACAATCGACCTCCAAGTGCAAATCGGAGGCATTGCTGGTATTTGGCAGAGACCCTTCCTGAAAATTGCTAAACATGAGACATTCACTTCACATCACTGCTAGCCACCAATTTCTCCTGGAATCATTCTCCAAATGCCGTTCGGATGCACTGCTTGCCATTTGGCAGAGCAGTAAAGAGTTTTGCTTGCTTCATCTAGTTCGAGGACCGACCACTTCTAAATAATCAGGCTAGTAGCCCAATGGCGCTCATAGGAAGAGTCCATGACAATTTGTCACAAGCACGGGTCACTAATGATTTTCTCTTTCTTTGTAAGTTCCACGGAACCGATCTTTCCCTAATGCTCAGGACCGTATCCTAACTCTTTTAAAATGAAAATGCTCCGAGAAACGAGTCACCCGCGGGGATCACTAACGAGTTTTGTTTTGTTTGTAACGTTCATGATGCCCTCTCTTCCAAATGACCAAGGGAAACCTAGTGGCTTTTAGATGACGAGTCCGTGACAACGTTTGTCTCAAGTGCTGTTCGTTAATGACGTTCTCTCTAGTTCTAATTTTCCCTAACCGCTCTACTGCAAATGACAGTAAGGACAGACTCCTAAATGCTTTAAAAAAGGAGGCTTTCAGAAGTATTTGCCAAACCCCTAGTGGTCAAGAATGAGTTTAACCTTTCTTTAGGACAGGATCCTAAAAGCTGTAATGTGAAGATTCCGCGACAAATGTATCCCCCGCTATGGTGAGCGAAGCGTTTTGCTTTGTTATTCATCTGCACGGAGCGAGCCTTCCAAATGAGGCCAGACTCCAAACTGTCTGAAGTGGAAGATTCCATAAGAAATGTGTCACAAGCACCGATCAGTAATGAGTTTCGCTTTCTTTTCAATGTCACCATGCGCTCCCTTCCAGATGATCTGGATAGACTCATAATGGCTTGAAGACTTGGATTCCGTGAGAAATTTCACAAAGCACTGATCACTACTGACTTTCTCTTGCTTTAGCACTTTCACTGCCCGATAAAGCCCATCTCTTCAGGACCCTCTCGTAACGCCTTTTAAATGAATAGTCACAGATAACTTTTCCTCCAGCAATGATGAGTAATCAGGTTCTCTTTCTTTGCAGCTTTCTATGCCGAAGAATCAGGATAGTAGTATGATGGCTTTAAGATGAAGGCTGCATGACACATTTGAGCATGAGAAAAGAGTTTTGCTTTCTTTGTAATTCTCACCAGCCGATCTCTTCTTCTTAACGATGAGGACAGACTCTCAAGGGCTGTAAGATGACGATTCCATGAGAAATTTGTCATAAGCATTCATTAATAATTCCCTTCCCTTTCTTTCTAATTTTCTCCAACCGATCAAGCCCAAAAGCTCAGGACAGGATCCGAACAGCTTGAAAATGAAGATTCCATGAGAAGTTTGTGCCCAGCCTTGATTAGGGCTGAGTTGTCCTTTCTTTGTACTTTTTACGAGCCCACGTCGTCTAGTGGCACAAGACAGTTGGAGTTAAGCTGTGGGTAGGACGCCACGTCCTCAGGGTTATTCCTGACCAAGTGTGGTTCCTGTGTGCAGGCCACATGCAGTTAGAGTTAGGGAAGGGCGGAGCTCCCAGCCCTAGGTTAGTGTTCTCAGCGCTAGGGTTAGGGTTCATACGGGTAGGAATCCCGATCCTAGTGTTTCCTCGACCACAGGAAACGTAAGCCTCCGTGCAAGTGGCCTTCCCGTGGGAACCCTAATGCTAGGGTTCGGGCCTTACCCATAGCCACCCTAAGGCAATCCACCCATCTGCAGGACCTCTATGCCTAAACTGAGCTGGCCTAACCATTGGAACCCTTACTTCAACTGGCCTAGGCATAGAACCCTAACCCTAACGCCAAGTGGCCTACCCGTAAGAATCCCAATGCTAGGGTGGGAATCCCTTCCCAGAGCAAGCCTATTTCAGCGTGGCTCACCCATAGGAACCATAACCCAACTCCCCTTGGTCTAGCAATGGGAACCCTACCCCTTAGTCCAAAGGGCCTAGCTAGGGAAACCCTAACGCTGACGCCAAGTGGGCTAAGGAGCCCTAACGCCTATCCCTAACTCCAACTGACCTACTCAGAGGAACTTTAACCCAATTGGCGGGGAGCCCTACCTTTTGCAAGCCTAACTCTCCCCAAAATTAGCAAATTTCTCCTGCAATCAGCCTCCAAATGTAATTCCGATGCACTGCTGGCCATTTGGGAGAGATCCCTGCTTGAAAAATGCTCTCCATGAGACATTAGTTCCAGATAACAGCAAGGCACGAATGTCTCCAGCGATCGTTCTCTAAATGCCATCACGATGCACCGCTGGTGATTTGGCAGAGATCCGTTCATGACAAGTCCTAGGCTTGAGACATTCACTCCAGACCACAGCTAGCTACTCATTGCTCCTCAAATCATCTTTCAAAATGCATTCGGATGAAAGCCCCTGGCATTACCGTTATTGAGAAAGGCTGTTCATTTGACATTCCTTCCAGGTTACTGCTAGGGACGAAATTCTCGGGAATCTTCCTCAAGAAGTCATCGGGATGCACTGCCGGCTACCTGGCAGAGAGCCCTTTTTAGAAAATTGCTACAAATGAAAAATGCATTCCAGATCACAGCTAGGTGCAAATTTCTCCTGCAATCATCCTCCAAATGTCATTCGGAGGCTCTGCTGGTCATTTGGCAGAGATCCGTTCGTGAAAATAGCTCAAGATGAAACATTCCAGATCAAAGCTTGGCACCAATGTCTCCAGGAATCGTCCCCCAAATGTCATTCGGAAGCCCTGCAGGTCATTTGGCAGCGATCCGTTCGTGAAAATATCATGTCGAAAAGCATTCCATGTCCCTGGCTAGGGATGACTTTGCCCAAGGCAACTCGGACGCCTTGCTGCGCATTTGGGAGAGATCCATTCATGACAATTGCTAAACATGAGCCATTCACGCCAGATCCCTACTTGGCACATATTTCTTCTGGAATCGTACTCCAAATGGCTTTCGGGTGCACCACGGGCCATTTGGCAGAGATCCGTTCGTGAAAATAGCTAAAGATGAGACAATCGTTCTGGATCTCAGCTAGGACTAATTTCTCCTGGAATCGTCCTCCAAATGCCGTTCGGATGCAGTGCTGGGAAGTTGGCCGCGAACCCTTCATGAACGTTGCTAAACATGAGCTATTCAGTCCAGATCACTGCTTGGCAGGAATTTCTCATGGAATCGTCCTCCAAATGTCGTTACGATGCACTGCTTACCATTTCCAGAGATCCAGCCAGGACAATTCCTAAAAATGAAATATTCAGTCCAGGTCACAGCTAGACACGAATATGCCCTGGCATCGTCCTCCAAGAGCCAGTCGGATACGCTGCTGGGCATTTGGCAGCTATCCATTCCTGAACAATATTATTCATGTAGAAAAGCATTCCATGTCCCTGCTAGGGACGGCTTTGTCCTACAATCGACCTCCAAGTGCAAATCGGAGGCATTGCTGGTATTTGGCAGAGACCCTTCCTGAAAATTGCTAAACATGAGACATTCACTTCACATCACTGCTAGCCACCAATTTCTCCTGGAATCATTCTCCAAATGCCGTTCGGATGCACTGCTTGCCATTTGGCAGAGCAGTAAAGAGTTTTGCTTGCTTCATCTAGTTCGAGGACCGACCACTTCTAAATAATCAGGCTAGTAGCCCAATGGCGCTCATAGGAAGAGTCCATGACAATTTGTCACAAGCACGGGTCACTAATGATTTTCTCTTTCTTTGTAAGTTCCACGGAACCGATCTTTCCCTAATGCTCAGGACCGTATCCTAACTCTTTTAAAATGAAAATGCTCCGAGAAACGAGTCACCCGCGGGGATCACTAACGAGTTTTGTTTTGTTTGTAACGTTCATGATGCCCTCTCTTCCAAATGACCAAGGGAAACCTAGGGGCTTTTAGATGACGAGTCCGTGACAACGTTTGTCTCAAGTGCTGTTCGTTAATGACGTTCTCTCTAGTTCTAATTTTCCCTAACCGCTCTACTGCAAATGACAGTAAGGACAGACTCCTAAATGCTTTAAAAAAGGAGGCTTTCAGAAGTATTTGCCAAACCCCTAGTGGTCAAGAATGAGTTTAACCTTTCTTTAGGACAGGATCCTAAAAGCTGTAATGTGAAGATTCCGCGACAAATGTATCCCCCGCTATGGTGAGCGAAGCGTTTTGCTTTGTTATTCATCTGCACGGAGCGAGCCTTCCAAATGAGGCCAGACTCCAAACTGTCTGAAGTGGAAGATTCCATAAGAAATGTGTCACAAGCACCGATCAGTAATGAGTTTCGCTTTCTTTTCAATGTCACCATGCGCTCCCTTCCAGATGATCTGGATAGACTCATAATGGCTTGAAGACTTGGATTCCGTGAGAAATTTCACAAAGCACTGATCACTACTGACTTTCTCTTGCTTTAGCACTTTCACTGCCCGATAAAGCCCATCTCTTCAGGACCCTCTCGTAACGCCTTTTAAATGAATAGTCACAGATAACTTTTCCTCCAGCAATGATGAGTAATCAGGTTCTCTTTCTTTGCAGCTTTCTATGCCGAAGAATCAGGATAGTAGTATGATGGCTTTAAGATGAAGGCTGCATGACACATTTGAGCATGAGAAAAGAGTTTTGCTTTCTTTGTAATTCTCACCAGCCGATCTCTTCTTCTTAACGATGAGGACAGACTCTCAAGGGCTGTAAGATGACGATTCCATGAGAAATTTGTCATAAGCATTCATTAATAATTCCCTTCCCTTTCTTTCTAATTTTCTCCAACCGATCAAGCCCAAAAGCTCAGGACAGGATCCGAACAGCTTGAAAATGAAGATTCCATGAGAAGTTTGTGCCCAGCCTTGATTAGGGCTGAGTTGTCCTTTCTTTGTACTTTTTACGAGCCCACGTCGTCTAGTGGCACAAGACAGTTGGAGTTAAGCTGTGGGTAGGACGCCACGTCCTCAGGGTTATTCCTGACCAAGTGTGGTTCCTGTGTGCAGGCCACATGCAGTTAGAGTTAGGGAAGGGCGGAGCTCCCAGCCCTAGGTTAGTGTTCTCAGCGCTAGGGTTAGGGTTCATACGGGTAGGAATCCCGATCCTAGTGTTTCCTCGACCACAGGAAACGTAAGCCTCCGTGCAAGTGGCCTTCCCGTGGGAACCCTAATGCTAGGGTTCGGGCCTTACCCATAGCCACCCTAAGGCAATCCACCCATCTGCAGGACCTCTATGCCTAAACTGAGCTGGCCTAACCATTGGAACCCTTACTTCAACTGGCCTAGGCATAGAACCCTAACCCTAACGCCAAGTGGCCTACCCGTAAGAATCCCAATGCTAGGGTGGGAATCCCTTCCCAGAGCAAGCCTATTTCAGCGTGGCTCACCCATAGGAACCATAACCCAACTCCCCTTGGTCTAGCAATGGGAACCCTACCCCTTAGTCCAAAGGGCCTAGCTAGGGAAACCCTAACGCTGACGCCAAGTGGGCTAAGGAGCCCTAACGCCTATCCCTAACTCCAACTGACCTACTCAGAGGAACTTTAACCCAATTGGCGGGGAGCCCTACCTTTTGCAAGCCTAACTCTCCCCAAAATTAGCAAATTTCTCCTGCAATCAGCCTCCAAATGTAATTCCGATGCACTGCTGGCCATTTGGGAGAGATCCCTGCTTGAAAAATGCTCTCCATGAGACATTAGTTCCAGATAACAGCAAGGCACGAATGTCTCCAGCGATCGTTCTCTAAATGCCATCACGATGCACCGCTGGTGATTTGGCAGAGATCCGTTCATGACAAGTCCTAGGCTTGAGACATTCACTCCAGACCACAGCTAGCTACTCATTGCTCCTCAAATCATCTTTCAAAATGCATTCGGATGAAAGCCCCTGGCATTACCGTTATTGAGAAAGGCTGTTCATTTGACATTCCTTCCAGGTTACTGCTAGGGACGAAATTCTCGGGAATCTTCCTCAAGAAGTCATCGGGATGCACTGCCGGCTACCTGGCAGAGAGCCCTTTTTAGAAAATTGCTACAAATGAAAAATGCATTCCAGATCACAGCTAGGTGCAAATTTCTCCTGCAATCATCCTCCAAATGTCATTCGGAGGCTCTGCTGGTCATTTGGCAGAGATCCGTTCGTGAAAATAGCTCAAGATGAAACATTCCAGATCAAAGCTTGGCACCAATGTCTCCAGGAATCGTCCCCCAAATGTCATTCGGAAGCCCTGCAGGTCATTTGGCAGCGATCCGTTCGTGAAAATATCATGTCGAAAAGCATTCCATGTCCCTGGCTAGGGATGACTTTGCCCAAGGCAACTCGGACGCCTTGCTGCGCATTTGGGAGAGATCCATTCATGACAATTGCTAAACATGAGCCATTCACGCCAGATCCCTACTTGGCACATATTTCTTCTGGAATCGTACTCCAAATGGCTTTCGGGTGCACCACGGGCCATTTGGCAGAGATCCGTTCGTGAAAATAGCTAAAGATGAGACAATCGTTCTGGATCTCAGCTAGGACTAATTTCTCCTGGAATCGTCCTCCAAATGCCGTTCGGATGCAGTGCTGGGAAGTTGGCCGCGAACCCTTCATGAACGTTGCTAAACATGAGCTATTCAGTCCAGATCACTGCTTGGCAGGAATTTCTCATGGAATCGTCCTCCAAATGTCGTTACGATGCACTGCTTACCATTTCCAGAGATCCAGCCAGGACAATTCCTAAAAATGAAATATTCAGTCCAGGTCACAGCTAGACACGAATATGCCCTGGCATCGTCCTCCAAGAGCCAGTCGGATACGCTGCTGGGCATTTGGCAGCTATCCATTCCTGAACAATATTATTCATGTAGAAAAGCATTCCATGTCCCTGCTAGGGACGGCTTTGTCCTACAATCGACCTCCAAGTGCAAATCGGAGGCATTGCTGGTATTTGGCAGAGACCCTTCCTGAAAATTGCTAAACATGAGACATTCACTTCACATCACTGCTAGCCACCAATTTCTCCTGGAATCATTCTCCAAATGCCGTTCGGATGCACTGCTTGCCATTTGGCAGAGCAGTAAAGAGTTTTGCTTGCTTCATCTAGTTCGAGGACCGACCACTTCTAAATAATCAGGCTAGTAGCCCAATGGCGCTCATAGGAAGAGTCCATGACAATTTGTCACAAGCACGGGTCACTAATGATTTTCTCTTTCTTTGTAAGTTCCACGGAACCGATCTTTCCCTAATGCTCAGGACCGTATCCTAACTCTTTTAAAATGAAAATGCTCCGAGAAACGAGTCACCCGCGGGGATCACTAACGAGTTTTGTTTTGTTTGTAACGTTCATGATGCCCTCTCTTCCAAATGACCAAGGGAAACCTAGGGGCTTTTAGATGACGAGTCCGTGACAACGTTTGTCTCAAGTGCTGTTCGTTAATGACGTTCTCTCTAGTTCTAATTTTCCCTAACCGCTCTACTGCAAATGACAGTAAGGACAGACTCCTAAATGCTTTAAAAAAGGAGGCTTTCAGAAGTATTTGCCAAACCCCTAGTGGTCAAGAATGAGTTTAACCTTTCTTTAGGACAGGATCCTAAAAGCTGTAATGTGAAGATTCCGCGACAAATGTATCCCCCGCTATGGTGAGCGAAGCGTTTTGCTTTGTTATTCATCTGCACGGAGCGAGCCTTCCAAATGAGGCCAGACTCCAAACTGTCTGAAGTGGAAGATTCCATAAGAAATGTGTCACAAGCACCGATCAGTAATGAGTTTCGCTTTCTTTTCAATGTCACCATGCGCTCCCTTCCAGATGATCTGGATAGACTCATAATGGCTTGAAGACTTGGATTCCGTGAGAAATTTCACAAAGCACTGATCACTACTGACTTTCTCTTGCTTTAGCACTTTCACTGCCCGATAAAGCCCATCTCTTCAGGACCCTCTCGTAACGCCTTTTAAATGAATAGTCACAGATAACTTTTCCTCCAGCAATGATGAGTAATCAGGTTCTCTTTCTTTGCAGCTTTCTATGCCGAAGAATCAGGATAGTAGTATGATGGCTTTAAGATGAAGGCTGCATGACACATTTGAGCATGAGAAAAGAGTTTTGCTTTCTTTGTAATTCTCACCAGCCGATCTCTTCTTCTTAACGATGAGGACAGACTCTCAAGGGCTGTAAGATGACGATTCCATGAGAAATTTGTCATAAGCATTCATTAATAATTCCCTTCCCTTTCTTTCTAATTTTCTCCAACCGATCAAGCCCAAAAGCTCAGGACAGGATCCGAACAGCTTGAAAATGAAGATTCCATGAGAAGTTTGTGCCCAGCCTTGATTAGGGCTGAGTTGTCCTTTCTTTGTACTTTTTACGAGCCCACGTCGTCTAGTGGCACAAGACAGTTGGAGTTAAGCTGTGGGTAGGACGCCACGTCCTCAGGGTTATTCCTGACCAAGTGTGGTTCCTGTGTGCAGGCCACATGCAGTTAGAGTTAGGGAAGGGCGGAGCTCCCAGCCCTAGGTTAGTGTTCTCAGCGCTAGGGTTAGGGTTCATACGGGTAGGAATCCCGATCCTAGTGTTTCCTCGACCACAGGAAACGTAAGCCTCCGTGCAAGTGGCCTTCCCGTGGGAACCCTAATGCTAGGGTTCGGGCCTTACCCATAGCCACCCTAAGGCAATCCACCCATCTGCAGGACCTCTATGCCTAAACTGAGCTGGCCTAACCATTGGAACCCTTACTTCAACTGGCCTAGGCATAGAACCCTAACCCTAACGCCAAGTGGCCTACCCGTAAGAATCCCAATGCTAGGGTGGGAATCCCTTCCCAGAGCAAGCCTATTTCAGCGTGGCTCACCCATAGGAACCATAACCCAACTCCCCTTGGTCTAGCAATGGGAACCCTACCCCTTAGTCCAAAGGGCCTAGCTAGGGAAACCCTAACGCTGACGCCAAGTGGGCTAAGGAGCCCTAACGCCTATCCCTAACTCCAACTGACCTACTCAGAGGAACTTTAACCCAATTGGCGGGGAGCCCTACCTTTTGCAAGCCTAACTCTCCCCAAAATTAGCAAATTTCTCCTGCAATCAGCCTCCAAATGTAATTCCGATGCACTGCTGGCCATTTGGGAGAGATCCCTGCTTGAAAAATGCTCTCCATGAGACATTAGTTCCAGATAACAGCAAGGCACGAATGTCTCCAGCGATCGTTCTCTAAATGCCATCACGATGCACCGCTGGTGATTTGGCAGAGATCCGTTCATGACAAGTCCTAGGCTTGAGACATTCACTCCAGACCACAGCTAGCTACTCATTGCTCCTCAAATCATCTTTCAAAATGCATTCGGATGAAAGCCCCTGGCATTACCGTTATTGAGAAAGGCTGTTCATTTGACATTCCTTCCAGGTTACTGCTAGGGACGAAATTCTCGGGAATCTTCCTCAAGAAGTCATCGGGATGCACTGCCGGCTACCTGGCAGAGAGCCCTTTTTAGAAAATTGCTACAAATGAAAAATGCATTCCAGATCACAGCTAGGTGCAAATTTCTCCTGCAATCATCCTCCAAATGTCATTCGGAGGCTCTGCTGGTCATTTGGCAGAGATCCGTTCGTGAAAATAGCTCAAGATGAAACATTCCAGATCAAAGCTTGGCACCAATGTCTCCAGGAGTCGTCCCCCAAATGTCATTCGGAAGCCCTGCAGGTCATTTGGCAGCGATCCGTTCGTGAAAATATCATGTCGAAAAGCATTCCATGTCCCTGGCTAGGGATGACTTTGCCCAAGGCAACTCGGACGCCTTGCTGCGCATTTGGGAGAGATCCATTCATGACAATTGCTAAACATGAGCCATTCACGCCAGATCCCTACTTGGCACATATTTCTTCTGGAATCGTACTCCAAATGGCTTTCGGGTGCACCACGGGCCATTTGGCAGAGATCCGTTCGTGAAAATAGCTAAAGATGAGACAATCGTTCTGGATCTCAGCTAGGACTAATTTCTCCTGGAATCGTCCTCCAAATGCCGTTCGGATGCAGTGCTGGGAAGTTGGCCGCGAACCCTTCATGAACGTTGCTAAACATGAGCTATTCAGTCCAGATCACTGCTTGGCAGGAATTTCTCATGGAATCGTCCTCCAAATGTCGTTACGATGCACTGCTTACCATTTCCAGAGATCCAGCCAGGACAATTCCTAAAAATGAAATATTCAGTCCAGGTCACAGCTAGACACGAATATGCCCTGGCATCGTCCTCCAAGAGCCAGTCGGATACGCTGCTGGGCATTTGGCAGCTATCCATTCCTGAACAATATTATTCATGTAGAAAAGCATTCCATGTCCCTGCTAGGGACGGCTTTGTCCTACAATCGACCTCCAAGTGCAAATCGGAGGCATTGCTGGTATTTGGCAGAGACCCTTCCTGAAAATTGCTAAACATGAGACATTCACTTCACATCACTGCTAGCCACCAATTTCTCCTGGAATCATTCTCCAAATGCCGTTCGGATGCACTGCTTGCCATTTGGCAGAGCAGTAAAGAGTTTTGCTTGCTTCATCTAGTTCGAGGACCGACCACTTCTAAATAATCAGGCTAGTAGCCCAATGGCGCTCATAGGAAGAGTCCATGACAATTTGTCACAAGCACGGGTCACTAATGATTTTCTCTTTCTTTGTAAGTTCCACGGAACCGATCTTTCCCTAATGCTCAGGACCGTATCCTAACTCTTTTAAAATGAAAATGCTCCGAGAAACGAGTCACCCGCGGGGATCACTAACGAGTTTTGTTTTGTTTGTAACGTTCATGATGCCCTCTCTTCCAAATGACCAAGGGAAACCTAGTGGCTTTTAGATGACGAGTCCGTGACAACGTTTGTCTCAAGTGCTGTTCGTTAATGACGTTCTCTCTAGTTCTAATTTTCCCTAACCGCTCTACTGCAAATGACAGTAAGGACAGACTCCTAAATGCTTTAAAAAAGGAGGCTTTCAGAAGTATTTGCCAAACCCCTAGTGGTCAAGAATGAGTTTAACCTTTCTTTAGGACAGGATCCTAAAAGCTGTAATGTGAAGATTCCGCGACAAATGTATCCCCCGCTATGGTGAGCGAAGCGTTTTGCTTTGTTATTCATCTGCACGGAGCGAGCCTTCCAAATGAGGCCAGACTCCAAACTGTCTGAAGTGGAAGATTCCATAAGAAATGTGTCACAAGCACCGATCAGTAATGAGTTTCGCTTTCTTTTCAATGTCACCATGCGCTCCCTTCCAGATGATCTGGATAGACTCATAATGGCTTGAAGACTTGGATTCCGTGAGAAATTTCACAAAGCACTGATCACTACTGACTTTCTCTTGCTTTAGCACTTTCACTGCCCGATAAAGCCCATCTCTTCAGGACCCTCTCGTAACGCCTTTTAAATGAATAGTCACAGATAACTTTTCCTCCAGCAATGATGAGTAATCAGGTTCTCTTTCTTTGCAGCTTTCTATGCCGAAGAATCAGGATAGTAGTATGATGGCTTTAAGATGAAGGCTGCATGACACATTTGAGCATGAGAAAAGAGTTTTGCTTTCTTTGTAATTCTCACCAGCCGATCTCTTCTTCATAACGATGAGGACAGACTCTCAAGGGCTGTAAGATGACGATTCCATGAGAAATTTGTCATAAGCATTCATTAATAATTCCCTTCCCTTTCTTTCTAATTTTCTCCAACCGATCAAGCCCAAAAGCTCAGGACAGGATCCGAACAGCTTGAAAATGAAGATTCCATGAGAAGTTTGTGCCCAGCCTTGATTAGGGCTGAGTTGTCCTTTCTTTGTACTTTTTACGAGCCCACGTCGTCTAGTGGCACAAGACAGTTGGAGTTAAGCTGTGGGTAGGACGCCACGTCCTCAGGGTTATTCCTGACCAAGTGTGGTTCCTGTGTGCAGGCCACATGCAGTTAGAGTTAGGGAAGGGCGGAGCTCCCAGCCCTAGGTTAGTGTTCTCAGCGCTAGGGTTAGGGTTCATACGGGTAGGAATCCCGATCCTAGTGTTTCCTCGACCACAGGAAACGTAAGCCTCCGTGCAAGTGGCCTTCCCGTGGGAACCCTAATGCTAGGGTTCGGGCCTTACCCATAGCCACCCTAAGGCAATCCACCCATCTGCAGGACCTCTATGCCTAAACTGAGCTGGCCTAACCATTGGAACCCTTACTTCAACTGGCCTAGGCATAGAACCCTAACCCTAACGCCAAGTGGCCTACCCGTAAGAATCCCAATGCTAGGGTGGGAATCCCTTCCCAGAGCAAGCCTATTTCAGCGTGGCTCACCCATAGGAACCATAACCCAACTCCCCTTGGTCTAGCAATGGGAACCCTACCCCTTAGTCCAAAGGGCCTAGCTAGGGAAACCCTAACGCTGACGCCAAGTGGGCTAAGGAGCCCTAACGCCTATCCCTAACTCCAACTGACCTACTCAGAGGAACTTTAACCCAATTGGCGGGGAGCCCTACCTTTTGCAAGCCTAACTCTCCCCAAAATTAGCAAATTTCTCCTGCAATCAGCCTCCAAATGTAATTCCGATGCACTGCTGGCCATTTGGGAGAGATCCCTGCTTGAAAAATGCTCTCCATGAGACATTAGTTCCAGATAACAGCAAGGCACGAATGTCTCCAGCGATCGTTCTCTAAATGCCATCACGATGCACCGCTGGTGATTTGGCAGAGATCCGTTCATGACAAGTCCTAGGCTTGAGACATTCACTCCAGACCACAGCTAGCTACTCATTGCTCCTCAAATCATCTTTCAAAATGCATTCGGATGAAAGCCCCTGGCATTACCGTTATTGAGAAAGGCTGTTCATTTGACATTCCTTCCAGGTTACTGCTAGGGACGAAATTCTCGGGAATCTTCCTCAAGAAGTCATCGGGATGCACTGCCGGCTACCTGGCAGAGAGCCCTTTTTAGAAAATTGCTACAAATGAAAAATGCATTCCAGATCACAGCTAGGTGCAAATTTCTCCTGCAATCATCCTCCAAATGTCATTCGGAGGCTCTGCTGGTCATTTGGCAGAGATCCGTTCGTGAAAATAGCTCAAGATGAAACATTCCAGATCAAAGCTTGGCACCAATGTCTCCAGGAGTCGTCCCCCAAATGTCATTCGGAAGCCCTGCAGGTCATTTGGCAGCGATCCGTTCGTGAAAATATCATGTCGAAAAGCATTCCATGTCCCTGGCTAGGGATGACTTTGCCCAAGGCAACTCGGACGCCTTGCTGCGCATTTGGGAGAGATCCATTCATGACAATTGCTAAACATGAGCCATTCACGCCAGATCCCTACTTGGCACATATTTCTTCTGGAATCGTACTCCAAATGGCTTTCGGGTGCACCACGGGCCATTTGGCAGAGATCCGTTCGTGAAAATAGCTAAAGATGAGACAATCGTTCTGGATCTCAGCTAGGACTAATTTCTCCTGGAATCGTCCTCCAAATGCCGTTCGGATGCAGTGCTGGGAAGTTGGCCGCGAACCCTTCATGAACGTTGCTAAGCATGAGCTATTCAGTCCAGATCACTGCTTGGCAGGAATTTCTCATGGAATCGTCCTCCAAATGTCGTTACGATGCACTGCTTACCATTTCCAGAGATCCAGCCAGGACAATTCCTAAAAATGAAATATTCAGTCCAGGTCACAGCTAGACACGAATATGCCCTGGCATCGTCCTCCAAGAGCCAGTCGGATACGCTGCTGGGCATTTGGCAGCTATCCATTCCTGAACAATATTATTCATGTAGAAAAGCATTCCATGGCCCTGCTAGGGACGGCTTTGTCCTACAATCGACCTCCAAGTGCAAATCGGAGGCATTGCTGGTATTTGGCAGAGACCCTTCCTGAAAATTGCTAAACATGAGACATTCACTTCACATCACTGCTAGCCACCAATTTCTCCTGGAATCATTCTCCAAATGCCGTTCGGATGCACTGCTTGCCATTTGGCAGAGCAGTAAAGAGTTTTGCTTGCTTCATCTAGTTCGAGGACCGACCACTTCTAAATAATCAGGCTAGTAGCCCAATGGCGCTCATAGGAAGAGTCCATGACAATTTGTCACAAGCACGGGTCACTAATGATTTTCTCTTTCTTTGTAAGTTCCACGGAACCGATCTTTCCCTAATGCTCAGGACCGTATCCTAACTCTTTTAAAATGAAAATGCTCCGAGAAACGAGTCACCCGCGGGGATCACTAACGAGTTTTGTTTTGTTTGTAACGTTCATGATGCCCTCTCTTCCAAATGACCAAGGGAAACCTAGTGGCTTTTAGATGACGAGTCCGTGACAACGTTTGTCTCAAGTGCTGTTCGTTAATGACGTTCTCTCTAGTTCTAATTTTCCCTAACCGCTCTACTGCAAATGACAGTAAGGACAGACTCCTAAATGCTTTAAAAAAGGAGGCTTTCAGAAGTATTTGCCAAACCCCTAGTGGTCAAGAATGAGTTTAACCTTTCTTTAGGACAGGATCCTAAAAGCTGTAATGTGAAGATTCCGCGACAAATGTATCCCCCGCTATGGTGAGCGAAGCGTTTTGCTTTGTTATTCATCTGCACGGAGCGAGCCTTCCAAATGAGGCCAGACTCCAAACTGTCTGAAGTGGAAGATTCCATAAGAAATGTGTCACAAGCACCGATCAGTAATGAGTTTCGCTTTCTTTTCAATGTCACCATGCGCTCCCTTCCAGATGATCTGGATAGACTCATAATGGCTTGAAGACTTGGATTCCGTGAGAAATTTCACAAAGCACTGATCACTACTGACTTTCTCTTGCTTTAGCACTTTCACTGCCCGATAAAGCCCATCTCTTCAGGACCCTCTCGTAACGCCTTTTAAATGAATAGTCACAGATAACTTTTCCTCCAGCAATGATGAGTAATCAGGTTCTCTTTCTTTGCAGCTTTCTATGCCGAAGAATCAGGATAGTAGTATGATGGCTTTAAGATGAAGGCTGCATGACACATTTGAGCATGAGAAAAGAGTTTTGCTTTCTTTGTAATTCTCACCAGCCGATCTCTTCTTCTTAACGATGAGGACAGACTCTCAAGGGCTGTAAGATGACGATTCCATGAGAAATTTGTCATAAGCATTCATTAATAATTCCCTTCCCTTTCTTTCTAATTTTCTCCAACCGATCAAGCCCAAAAGCTCAGGACAGGATCCGAACAGCTTGAAAATGAAGATTCCATGAGAAGTTTGTGCCCAGCCTTGATTAGGGCTGAGTTGTCCTTTCTTTGTACTTTTTACGAGCCCACGTCGTCTAGTGGCACAAGACAGTTGGAGTTAAGCTGTGGGTAGGACGCCACGTCCTCAGGGTTATTCCTGACCAAGTGTGGTTCCTGTGTGCAGGCCACATGCAGTTAGAGTTAGGGAAGGGCGGAGCTCCCAGCCCTAGGTTAGTGTTCTCAGCGCTAGGGTTAGGGTTCATACGGGTAGGAATCCCGATCCTAGTGTTTCCTCGACCACAGGAAACGTAAGCCTCCGTGCAAGTGGCCTTCCCGTGGGAACCCTAATGCTAGGGTTCGGGCCTTACCCATAGCCACCCTAAGGCAATCCACCCATCTGCAGGACCTCTATGCCTAAACTGAGCTGGCCTAACCATTGGAACCCTTACTTCAACTGGCCTAGGCATAGAACCCTAACCCTAACGCCAAGTGGCCTACCCGTAAGAATCCCAATGCTAGGGTGGGAATCCCTTCCCAGAGCAAGCCTATTTCAGCGTGGCTCACCCATAGGAACCATAACCCAACTCCCCTTGGTCTAGCAATGGGAACCCTACCCCTTAGTCCAAAGGGCCTAGCTAGGGAAACCCTAACGCTGACGCCAAGTGGGCTAAGGAGCCCTAACGCCTATCCCTAACTCCAACTGACCTACTCAGAGGAACTTTAACCCAATTGGCGGGGAGCCCTACCTTTTGCAAGCCTAACTCTCCCCAAAATTAGCAAATTTCTCCTGCAATCAGCCTCCAAATGTAATTCCGATGCACTGCTGGCCATTTGGGAGAGATCCCTGCTTGAAAAATGCTCTCCATGAGACATTAGTTCCAGATAACAGCAAGGCACGAATGTCTCCAGCGATCGTTCTCTAAATGCCATCACGATGCACCGCTGGTGATTTGGCAGAGATCCGTTCATGACAAGTCCTAGGCTTGAGACATTCACTCCAGACCACAGCTAGCTACTCATTGCTCCTCAAATCATCTTTCAAAATGCATTCGGATGAAAGCCCCTGGCATTACCGTTATTGAGAAAGGCTGTTCATTTGACATTCCTTCCAGGTTACTGCTAGGGACGAAATTCTCGGGAATCTTCCTCAAGAAGTCATCGGGATGCACTGCCGGCTACCTGGCAGAGAGCCCTTTTTAGAAAATTGCTACAAATGAAAAATGCATTCCAGATCACAGCTAGGTGCAAATTTCTCCTGCAATCATCCTCCAAATGTCATTCGGAGGCTCTGCTGGTCATTTGGCAGAGATCCGTTCGTGAAAATAGCTCAAGATGAAACATTCCAGATCAAAGCTTGGCACCAATGTCTCCAGGAGTCGTCCCCCAAATGTCATTCGGAAGCCCTGCAGGTCATTTGGCAGCGATCCGTTCGTGAAAATATCATGTCGAAAAGCATTCCATGTCCCTGGCTAGGGATGACTTTGCCCAAGGCAACTCGGACGCCTTGCTGCGCATTTGGGAGAGATCCATTCATGACAATTGCTAAACATGAGCCATTCACGCCAGATCCCTACTTGGCACATATTTCTTCTGGAATCGTACTCCAAATGGCTTTCGGGTGCACCACGGGCCATTTGGCAGAGATCCGTTCGTGAAAATAGCTAAAGATGAGACAATCGTTCTGGATCTCAGCTAGGACTAATTTCTCCTGGAATCGTCCTCCAAATGCCGTTCGGATGCAGTGCTGGGAAGTTGGCCGCGAACCCTTCATGAACGTTGCTAAGCATGAGCTATTCAGTCCAGATCACTGCTTGGCAGGAATTTCTCATGGAATCGTCCTCCAAATGTCGTTACGATGCACTGCTTACCATTTCCAGAGATCCAGCCAGGACAATTCCTAAAAATGAAATATTCAGTCCAGGTCACAGCTAGACACGAATATGCCCTGGCATCGTCCTCCAAGAGCCAGTCGGATACGCTGCTGGGCATTTGGCAGCTATCCATTCCTGAACAATATTATTCATGTAGAAAAGCATTCCATGTCCCTGCTAGGGACGGCTTTGTCCTACAATCGACCTCCAAGTGCAAATCGGAGGCATTGCTGGTATTTGGCAGAGACCCTTCCTGAAAATTGCTAAACATGAGACATTCACTTCACATCACTGCTAGCCACCAATTTCTCCTGGAATCATTCTCCAAATGCCGTTCGGATGCACTGCTTGCCATTTGGCAGAGCAGTAAAGAGTTTTGCTTGCTTCATCTAGTTCGAGGACCGACCACTTCTAAATAATCAGGCTAGTAGCCCAATGGCGCTCATAGGAAGAGTCCATGACAATTTGTCACAAGCACGGGTCACTAATGATTTTCTCTTTCTTTGTAAGTTCCACGGAACCGATCTTTCCCTAATGCTCAGGACCGTATCCTAACTCTTTTAAAATGAAAATGCTCCGAGAAACGAGTCACCCGCGGGGATCACTAACGAGTTTTGTTTTGTTTGTAACGTTCATGATGCCCTCTCTTCCAAATGACCAAGGGAAACCTAGTGGCTTTTAGATGACGAGTCCGTGACAACGTTTGTCTCAAGTGCTGTTCGTTAATGACGTTCTCTCTAGTTCTAATTTTCCCTAACCGCTCTACTGCAAATGACAGTAAGGACAGACTCCTAAATGCTTTAAAAAAGGAGGCTTTCAGAAGTATTTGCCAAACCCCTAGTGGTCAAGAATGAGTTTAACCTTTCTTTAGGACAGGATCCTAAAAGCTGTAATGTGAAGATTCCGCGACAAATGTATCCCCCGCTATGGTGAGCGAAGCGTTTTGCTTTGTTATTCATCTGCACGGAGCGAGCCTTCCAAATGAGGCCAGACTCCAAACTGTCTGAAGTGGAAGATTCCATAAGAAATGTGTCACAAGCACCGATCAGTAATGAGTTTCGCTTTCTTTTCAATGTCACCATGCGCTCCCTTCCAGATGATCTGGATAGACTCATAATGGCTTGAAGACTTGGATTCCGTGAGAAATTTCACAAAGCACTGATCACTACTGACTTTCTCTTGCTTTAGCACTTTCACTGCCCGATAAAGCCCATCTCTTCAGGACCCTCTCGTAACGCCTTTTAAATGAATAGTCACAGATAACTTTTCCTCCAGCAATGATGAGTAATCAGGTTCTCTTTCTTTGCAGCTTTCTATGCCGAAGAATCAGGATAGTAGTATGATGGCTTTAAGATGAAGGCTGCATGACACATTTGAGCATGAGAAAAGAGTTTTGCTTTCTTTGTAATTCTCACCAGCCGATCTCTTCTTCTTAACGATGAGGACAGACTCTCAAGGGCTGTAAGATGACGATTCCATGAGAAATTTGTCATAAGCATTCATTAATAATTCCCTTCCCTTTCTTTCTAATTTTCTCCAACCGATCAAGCCCAAAAGCTCAGGACAGGATCCGAACAGCTTGAAAATGAAGATTCCATGAGAAGTTTGTGCCCAGCCTTGATTAGGGCTGAGTTGTCCTTTCTTTGTACTTTTTACGAGCCCACGTCGTCTAGTGGCACAAGACAGTTGGAGTTAAGCTGTGGGTAGGACGCCACGTCCTCAGGGTTATTCCTGACCAAGTGTGGTTCCTGTGTGCAGGCCACATGCAGTTAGAGTTAGGGAAGGGCGGAGCTCCCAGCCCTAGGTTAGTGTTCTCAGCGCTAGGGTTAGGGTTCATACGGGTAGGAATCCCGATCCTAGTGTTTCCTCGACCACAGGAAACGTAAGCCTCCGTGCAAGTGGCCTTCCCGTGGGAACCCTAATGCTAGGGTTCGGGCCTTACCCATAGCCACCCTAAGGCAATCCACCCATCTGCAGGACCTCTATGCCTAAACTGAGCTGGCCTAACCATTGGAACCCTTACTTCAACTGGCCTAGGCATAGAACCCTAACCCTAACGCCAAGTGGCCTACCCGTAAGAATCCCAATGCTAGGGTGGGAATCCCTTCCCAGAGCAAGCCTATTTCAGCGTGGCTCACCCATAGGAACCATAACCCAACTCCCCTTGGTCTAGCAATGGGAACCCTACCCCTTAGTCCAAAGGGCCTAGCTAGGGAAACCCTAACGCTGACGCCAAGTGGGCTAAGGAGCCCTAACGCCTATCCCTAACTCCAACTGACCTACTCAGAGGAACTTTAACCCAATTGGCGGGGAGCCCTACCTTTTGCAAGCCTAACTCTCCCCAAAATTAGCAAATTTCTCCTGCAATCAGCCTCCAAATGTAATTCCGATGCACTGCTGGCCATTTGGGAGAGATCCCTGCTTGAAAAATGCTCTCCATGAGACATTAGTTCCAGATAACAGCAAGGCACGAATGTCTCCAGCGATCGTTCTCTAAATGCCATCACGATGCACCGCTGGTGATTTGGCAGAGATCCGTTCATGACAAGTCCTAGGCTTGAGACATTCACTCCAGACCACAGCTAGCTACTCATTGCTCCTCAAATCATCTTTCAAAATGCATTCGGATGAAAGCCCCTGGCATTACCGTTATTGAGAAAGGCTGTTCATTTGACATTCCTTCCAGGTTACTGCTAGGAATCAGGTTCTCTTTCTTTGCAGCTTTCTATGCCGAAGAATCAGGATAGTAGTATGATGGCTTTAAGATGAAGGCTGCATGACACATTTGAGCATGAGAAAAGAGTTTTGCTTTCTTTGTAATTCTCACCAGCCGATCTCTTCTTCTTAACGATGAGGACAGACTCTCAAGGGCTGTAAGATGACGATTCCATGAGAAATTTGTCATAAGCATTCATTAATAATTCCCTTCCCTTTCTTTCTAATTTTCTCCAACCGATCAAGCCCAAAAGCTCAGGACAGGATCCGAACAGCTTGAAAATGAAGATTCCATGAGAAGTTTGTGCCCAGCCTTGATTAGGGCTGAGTTGTCCTTTCTTTGTACTTTTTACGAGCCCACGTCGTCTAGTGGCACAAGACAGTTGGAGTTAAGCTGTGGGTAGGACGCCACGTCCTCAGGGTTATTCCTGACCAAGTGTGGTTCCTGTGTGCAGGCCACATGCAGTTAGAGTTAGGGAAGGGCGGAGCTCCCAGCCCTAGGTTAGTGTTCTCAGCGCTAGGGTTAGGGTTCATACGGGTAGGAATCCCGATCCTAGTGTTTCCTCGACCACAGGAAACGTAAGCCTCCGTGCAAGTGGCCTTCCCGTGGGAACCCTAATGCTAGGGTTCGGGCCTTACCCATAGCCACCCTAAGGCAATCCACCCATCTGCAGGACCTCTATGCCTAAACTGAGCTGGCCTAACCATTGGAACCCTTACTTCAACTGGCCTAGGCATAGAACCCTAACCCTAACGCCAAGTGGCCTACCCGTAAGAATCCCAATGCTAGGGTGGGAATCCCTTCCCAGAGCAAGCCTATTTCAGCGTGGCTCACCCATAGGAACCATAACCCAACTCCCCTTGGTCTAGCAATGGGAACCCTACCCCTTAGTCCAAAGGGCCTAGCTAGGGAAACCCTAACGCTGACGCCAAGTGGGCTAAGGAGCCCTAACGCCTATCCCTAACTCCAACTGACCTACTCAGAGGAACTTTAACCCAATTGGCGGGGAGCCCTACCTTTTGCAAGCCTAACTCTCCCCAAAATTAGCAAATTTCTCCTGCAATCAGCCTCCAAATGTAATTCCGATGCACTGCTGGCCATTTGGGAGAGATCCCTGCTTGAAAAATGCTCTCCATGAGACATTAGTTCCAGATAACAGCAAGGCACGAATGTCTCCAGCGATCGTTCTCTAAATGCCATCACGATGCACCGCTGGTGATTTGGCAGAGATCCGTTCATGACAAGTCCTAGGCTTGAGACATTCACTCCAGACCACAGCTAGCTACTCATTGCTCCTCAAATCATCTTTCAAAATGCATTCGGATGAAAGCCCCTGGCATTACCGTTATTGAGAAAGGCTGTTCATTTGACATTCCTTCCAGGTTACTGCTAGGGACGAAATTCTCGGGAATCTTCCTCAAGAAGTCATCGGGATGCACTGCCGGCTACCTGGCAGAGAGCCCTTTTTAGAAAATTGCTACAAATGAAAAATGCATTCCAGATCACAGCTAGGTGCAAATTTCTCCTGCAATCATCCTCCAAATGTCATTCGGAGGCTCTGCTGGTCATTTGGCAGAGATCCGTTCGTGAAAATAGCTCAAGATGAAACATTCCAGATCAAAGCTTGGCACCAATGTCTCCAGGAGTCGTCCCCCAAATGTCATTCGGAAGCCCTGCAGGTCATTTGGCAGCGATCCGTTCGTGAAAATATCATGTCGAAAAGCATTCCATGTCCCTGGCTAGGGATGACTTTGCCCAAGGCAACTCGGACGCCTTGCTGCGCATTTGGGAGAGATCCATTCATGACAATTGCTAAACATGAGCCATTCACGCCAGATCCCTACTTGGCACATATTTCTTCTGGAATCGTACTCCAAATGGCTTTCGGGTGCACCACGGGCCATTTGGCAGAGATCCGTTCGTGAAAATAGCTAAAGATGAGACAATCGTTCTGGATCTCAGCTAGGACTAATTTCTCCTGGAATCGTCCTCCAAATGCCGTTCGGATGCAGTGCTGGGAAGTTGGCCGCGAACCCTTCATGAACGTTGCTAAGCATGAGCTATTCAGTCCAGATCACTGCTTGGCAGGAATTTCTCATGGAATCGTCCTCCAAATGTCGTTACGATGCACTGCTTACCATTTCCAGAGATCCAGCCAGGACAATTCCTAAAAATGAAATATTCAGTCCAGGTCACAGCTAGACACGAATATGCCCTGGCATCGTCCTCCAAGAGCCAGTCGGATACGCTGCTGGGCATTTGGCAGCTATCCATTCCTGAACAATATTATTCATGTAGAAAAGCATTCCATGGCCCTGCTAGGGACGGCTTTGTCCTACAATCGACCTCCAAGTGCAAATCGGAGGCATTGCTGGTATTTGGCAGAGACCCTTCCTGAAAATTGCTAAACATGAGACATTCACTTCACATCACTGCTAGCCACCAATTTCTCCTGGAATCATTCTCCAAATGCCGTTCGGATGCACTGCTTGCCATTTGGCAGAGCAGTAAAGAGTTTTGCTTGCTTCATCTAGTTCGAGGACCGACCACTTCTAAATAATCAGGCTAGTAGCCCAATGGCGCTCATAGGAAGAGTCCATGACAATTTGTCACAAGCACGGGTCACTAATGATTTTCTCTTTCTTTGTAAGTTCCACGGAACCGATCTTTCCCTAATGCTCAGGACCGTATCCTAACTCTTTTAAAATGAAAATGCTCCGAGAAACGAGTCACCCGCGGGGATCACTAACGAGTTTTGTTTTGTTTGTAACGTTCATGATGCCCTCTCTTCCAAATGACCAAGGGAAACCTAGTGGCTTTTAGATGACGAGTCCGTGACAACGTTTGTCTCAAGTGCTGTTCGTTAATGACGTTCTCTCTAGTTCTAATTTTCCCTAACCGCTCTACTGCAAATGACAGTAAGGACAGACTCCTAAATGCTTTAAAAAAGGAGGCTTTCAGAAGTATTTGCCAAACCCCTAGTGGTCAAGAATGAGTTTAACCTTTCTTTAGGACAGGATCCTAAAAGCTGTAATGTGAAGATTCCGCGACAAATGTATCCCCCGCTATGGTGAGCGAAGCGTTTTGCTTTGTTATTCATCTGCACGGAGCGAGCCTTCCAAATGAGGCCAGACTCCAAACTGTCTGAAGTGGAAGATTCCATAAGAAATGTGTCACAAGCACCGATCAGTAATGAGTTTCGCTTTCTTTTCAATGTCACCATGCGCTCCCTTCCAGATGATCTGGATAGACTCATAATGGCTTGAAGACTTGGATTCCGTGAGAAATTTCACAAAGCACTGATCACTACTGACTTTCTCTTGCTTTAGCACTTTCACTGCCCGATAAAGCCCATCTCTTCAGGACCCTCTCGTAACGCCTTTTAAATGAATAGTCACAGATAACTTTTCCTCCAGCAATGATGAGTAATCAGGTTCTCTTTCTTTGCAGCTTTCTATGCCGAAGAATCAGGATAGTAGTATGATGGCTTTAAGATGAAGGCTGCATGACACATTTGAGCATGAGAAAAGAGTTTTGCTTTCTTTGTAATTCTCACCAGCCGATCTCTTCTTCTTAACGATGAGGACAGACTCTCAAGGGCTGTAAGATGACGATTCCATGAGAAATTTGTCATAAGCATTCATTAATAATTCCCTTCCCTTTCTTTCTAATTTTCTCCAACCGATCAAGCCCAAAAGCTCAGGACAGGATCCGAACAGCTTGAAAATGAAGATTCCATGAGAAGTTTGTGCCCAGCCTTGATTAGGGCTGAGTTGTCCTTTCTTTGTACTTTTTACGAGCCCACGTCGTCTAGTGGCACAAGACAGTTGGAGTTAAGCTGTGGGTAGGACGCCACGTCCTCAGGGTTATTCCTGACCAAGTGTGGTTCCTGTGTGCAGGCCACATGCAGTTAGAGTTAGGGAAGGGCGGAGCTCCCAGCCCTAGGTTAGTGTTCTCAGCGCTAGGGTTAGGGTTCATACGGGTAGGAATCCCGATCCTAGTGTTTCCTCGACCACAGGAAACGTAAGCCTCCGTGCAAGTGGCCTTCCCGTGGGAACCCTAATGCTAGGGTTCGGGCCTTACCCATAGCCACCCTAAGGCAATCCACCCATCTGCAGGACCTCTATGCCTAAACTGAGCTGGCCTAACCATTGGAACCCTTACTTCAACTGGCCTAGGCATAGAACCCTAACCCTAACGCCAAGTGGCCTACCCGTAAGAATCCCAATGCTAGGGTGGGAATCCCTTCCCAGAGCAAGCCTATTTCAGCGTGGCTCACCCATAGGAACCATAACCCAACTCCCCTTGGTCTAGCAATGGGAACCCTACCCCTTAGTCCAAAGGGCCTAGCTAGGGAAACCCTAACGCTGACGCCAAGTGGGCTAAGGAGCCCTAACGCCTATCCCTAACTCCAACTGACCTACTCAGAGGAACTTTAACCCAATTGGCGGGGAGCCCTACCTTTTGCAAGCCTAACTCTCCCCAAAATTAGCAAATTTCTCCTGCAATCAGCCTCCAAATGTAATTCCGATGCACTGCTGGCCATTTGGGAGAGATCCCTGCTTGAAAAATGCTCTCCATGAGACATTAGTTCCAGATAACAGCAAGGCACGAATGTCTCCAGCGATCGTTCTCTAAATGCCATCACGATGCACCGCTGGTGATTTGGCAGAGATCCGTTCATGACAAGTCCTAGGCTTGAGACATTCACTCCAGACCACAGCTAGCTACTCATTGCTCCTCAAATCATCTTTCAAAATGCATTCGGATGAAAGCCCCTGGCATTACCGTTATTGAGAAAGGCTGTTCATTTGACATTCCTTCCAGGTTACTGCTAGGGACGAAATTCTCGGGAATCTTCCTCAAGAAGTCATCGGGATGCACTGCCGGCTACCTGGCAGAGAGCCCTTTTTAGAAAATTGCTACAAATGAAAAATGCATTCCAGAGCACAGCTAGGTGCAAATTTCTCCTGCAATCATCCTCCAAATGTCATTCGGAGGCTCTGCTGGTCATTTGGCAGAGATCCGTTCGTGAAAATAGCTCAAGATGAAACATTCCAGATCAAAGCTTGGCACCAATGTCTCCAGGAATCGTCCCCCAAATGTCATTCGGAAGCCCTGCAGGTCATTTGGCAGCGATCCGTTCGTGAAAATATCATGTCGAAAAGCATTCCATGTCCCTGGCTAGGGATGACTTTGCCCAAGGCAACTCGGACGCCTTGCTGCGCATTTGGGAGAGATCCATTCATGACAATTGCTAAACATGAGCCATTCACGCCAGATCCCTACTTGGCACATATTTCTTCTGGAATCGTACTCCAAATGGCTTTCGGGTGCACCACGGGCCATTTGGCAGAGATCCGTTCGTGAAAATAGCTAAAGATGAGACAATCGTTCTGGATCTCAGCTAGGACTAATTTCTCCTGGAATCGTCCTCCAAATGCCGTTCGGATGCAGTGCTGGGAAGTTGGCCGCGAACCCTTCATGAACGTTGCTAAACATGAGCTATTCAGTCCAGATCACTGCTTGGCAGGAATTTCTCATGGAATCGTCCTCCAAATGTCGTTACGATGCACTGCTTACCATTTCCAGAGATCCAGCCAGGACAATTCCTAAAAATGAAATATTCAGTCCAGGTCACAGCTAGACACGAATATGCCCTGGCATCGTCCTCCAAGAGCCAGTCGGATACGCTGCTGGGCATTTGGCAGCTATCCATTCCTGAACAATATTATTCATGTAGAAAAGCATTCCATGTCCCTGCTAGGGACGGCTTTGTCCTACAATCGACCTCCAAGTGCAAATCGGAGGCATTGCTGGTATTTGGCAGAGACCCTTCCTGAAAATTGCTAAACATGAGACATTCACTTCACATCACTGCTAGCCACCAATTTCTCCTGGAATCATTCTCCAAATGCCGTTCGGATGCACTGCTTGCCATTTGGCAGAGCAGTAAAGAGTTTTGCTTGCTTCATCTAGTTCGAGGACCGACCACTTCTAAATAATCAGGCTAGTAGCCCAATGGCGCTCATAGGAAGAGTCCATGACAATTTGTCACAAGCACGGGTCACTAATGATTTTCTCTTTCTTTGTAAGTTCCACGGAACCGATCTTTCCCTAATGCTCAGGACCGTATCCTAACTCTTTTAAAATGAAAATGCTCCGAGAAACGAGTCACCCGCGGGGATCACTAACGAGTTTTGTTTTGTTTGTAACGTTCATGATGCCCTCTCTTCCAAATGACCAAGGGAAACCTAGTGGCTTTTAGATGACGAGTCCGTGACAACGTTTGTCTCAAGTGCTGTTCGTTAATGACGTTCTCTCTAGTTCTAATTTTCCCTAACCGCTCTACTGCAAATGACAGTAAGGACAGACTCCTAAATGCTTTAAAAAAGGAGGCTTTCAGAAGTATTTGCCAAACCCCTAGTGGTCAAGAATGAGTTTAACCTTTCTTTAGGACAGGATCCTAAAAGCTGTAATGTGAAGATTCTGCGACAAATGTATCCCCCGCTATGGTGAGCGAAGCGTTTTGCTTTGTTATTCATCTGCACGGAGCGAGCCTTCCAAATGAGGCCAGACTCCAAACTGTCTGAAGTGGAAGATTCCATAAGAAATGTGTCACAAGCACCGATCAGTAATGAGTTTCGCTTTCTTTTCAATGTCACCATGCGCTCCCTTCCAGATGATCTGGATAGACTCATAATGGCTTGAAGACTTGGATTCCGTGAGAAATTTCACAAAGCACTGATCACTACTGACTTTCTCTTGCTTTAGCACTTTCACTGCCCGATAAAGCCCATCTCTTCAGGACCCTCTCGTAACGCCTTTTAAATGAATAGTCACAGATAACTTTTCCTCCAGCAATGATGAGTAATCAGGTTCTCTTTCTTTGCAGCTTTCTATGCCGAAGAATCAGGATAGTAGTATGATGGCTTTAAGATGAAGGCTGCATGACACATTTGAGCATGAGAAAAGAGTTTTGCTTTCTTTGTAATTCTCACCAGCCGATCTCTTCTTCTTAACGATGAGGACAGACTCTCAAGGGCTGTAAGATGACGATTCCATGAGAAATTTGTCATAAGCATTCATTAATAATTCCCTTCCCTTTCTTTCTAATTTTCTCCAACCGATCAAGCCCAAAAGCTCAGGACAGGATCCGAACAGCTTGAAAATGAAGATTCCATGAGAAGTTTGTGCCCAGCCTTGATTAGGGCTGAGTTGTCCTTTCTTTGTACTTTTTACGAGCCCACGTCGTCTAGTGGCACAAGACAGTTGGAGTTAAGCTGTGGGTAGGACGCCACGTCCTCAGGGTTATTCCTGACCAAGTGTGGTTCCTGTGTGCAGGCCACATGCAGTTAGAGTTAGGGAAGGGCGGAGCTCCCAGCCCTAGGTTAGTGTTCTCAGCGCTAGGGTTAGGGTTCATACGGGTAGGAATCCCGATCCTAGTGTTTCCTCGACCACAGGAAACGTAAGCCTCCGTGCAAGTGGCCTTCCCGTGGGAACCCTAATGCTAGGGTTCGGGCCTTACCCATAGCCACCCTAAGGCAATCCACCCATCTGCAGGACCTCTATGCCTAAACTGAGCTGGCCTAACCATTGGAACCCTTACTTCAACTGGCCTAGGCATAGAACCCTAACCCTAACGCCAAGTGGCCTACCCGTAAGAATCCCAATGCTAGGGTGGGAATCCCTTCCCAGAGCAAGCCTATTTCAGCGTGGCTCACCCATAGGAACCATAACCCAACTCCCCTTGGTCTAGCAATGGGAACCCTACCCCTTAGTCCAAAGGGCCTAGCTAGGGAAACCCTAACGCTGACGCCAAGTGGGCTAAGGAGCCCTAACGCCTATCCCTAACTCCAACTGACCTACTCAGAGGAACTTTAACCCAATTGGCGGGGAGCCCTACCTTTTGCAAGCCTAACTCTCCCCAAAATTAGCAAATTTCTCCTGCAATCAGCCTCCAAATGTAATTCCGATGCACTGCTGGCCATTTGGGAGAGATCCCTGCTTGAAAAATGCTCTCCATGAGACATTAGTTCCAGATAACAGCAAGGCACGAATGTCTCCAGCGATCGTTCTCTAAATGCCATCACGATGCACCGCTGGTGATTTGGCAGAGATCCGTTCATGACAAGTCCTAGGCTTGAGACATTCACTCCAGACCACAGCTAGCTACTCATTGCTCCTCAAATCATCTTTCAAAATGCATTCGGATGAAAGCCCCTGGCATTACCGTTATTGAGAAAGGCTGTTCATTTGACATTCCTTCCAGGTTACTGCTAGGGACGAAATTCTCGGGAATCTTCCTCAAGAAGTCATCGGGATGCACTGCCGGCTACCTGGCAGAGAGCCCTTTTTAGAAAATTGCTACAAATGAAAAATGCATTCCAGATCACAGCTAGGTGCAAATTTCTCCTGCAATCATCCTCCAAATGTCATTCGGAGGCTCTGCTGGTCATTTGGCAGAGATCCGTTCGTGAAAATAGCTCAAGATGAAACATTCCAGATCAAAGCTTGGCACCAATGTCTCCAGGAATCGTCCCCCAAATGTCATTCGGAAGCCCTGCAGGTCATTTGGCAGCGATCCGTTCGTGAAAATATCATGTCGAAAAGCATTCCATGTCCCTGGCTAGGGATGACTTTGCCCAAGGCAACTCGGACGCCTTGCTGCGCATTTGGGAGAGATCCATTCATGACAATTGCTAAACATGAGCCATTCACGCCAGATCCCTACTTGGCACATATTTCTTCTGGAATCGTACTCCAAATGGCTTTCGGGTGCACCACGGGCCATTTGGCAGAGATCCGTTCGTGAAAATAGCTAAAGATGAGACAATCGTTCTGGATCTCAGCTAGGACTAATTTCTCCTGGAATCGTCCTCCAAATGCCGTTCGGATGCAGTGCTGGGAAGTTGGCCGCGAACCCTTCATGAACGTTGCTAAACATGAGCTATTCAGTCCAGATCACTGCTTGGCAGGAATTTCTCATGGAATCGTCCTCCAAATGTCGTTACGATGCACTGCTTACCATTTCCAGAGATCCAGCCAGGACAATTCCTAAAAATGAAATATTCAGTCCAGGTCACAGCTAGACACGAATATGCCCTGGCATCGTCCTCCAAGAGCCAGTCGGATACGCTGCTGGGCATTTGGCAGCTATCCATTCCTGAACAATATTATTCATGTAGAAAAGCATTCCATGTCCCTGCTAGGGACGGCTTTGTCCTACAATCGACCTCCAAGTGCAAATCGGAGGCATTGCTGGTATTTGGCAGAGACCCTTCCTGAAAATTGCTAAACATGAGACATTCACTTCACATCACTGCTAGCCACCAATTTCTCCTGGAATCATTCTCCAAATGCCGTTCGGATGCACTGCTTGCCATTTGGCAGAGCAGTAAAGAGTTTTGCTTGCTTCATCTAGTTCGAGGACCGACCACTTCTAAATAATCAGGCTAGTAGCCCAATGGCGCTCATAGGAAGAGTCCATGACAATTTGTCACAAGCACGGGTCACTAATGATTTTCTCTTTCTTTGTAAGTTCCACGGAACCGATCTTTCCCTAATGCTCAGGACCGTATCCTAACTCTTTTAAAATGAAAATGCTCCGAGAAACGAGTCACCCGCGGGGATCACTAACGAGTTTTGTTTTGTTTGTAACGTTCATGATGCCCTCTCTTCCAAATGACCAAGGGAAACCTAGGGGCTTTTAGATGACGAGTCCGTGACAACGTTTGTCTCAAGTGCTGTTCGTTAATGACGTTCTCTCTAGTTCTAATTTTCCCTAACCGCTCTACTGCAAATGACAGTAAGGACAGACTCCTAAATGCTTTAAAAAAGGAGGCTTTCAGAAGTATTTGCCAAACCCCTAGTGGTCAAGAATGAGTTTAACCTTTCTTTAGGACAGGATCCTAAAAGCTGTAATGTGAAGATTCCGCGACAAATGTATCCCCCGCTATGGTGAGCGAAGCGTTTTGCTTTGTTATTCATCTGCACGGAGCGAGCCTTCCAAATGAGGCCAGACTCCAAACTGTCTGAAGTGGAAGATTCCATAAGAAATGTGTCACAAGCACCGATCAGTAATGAGTTTCGCTTTCTTTTCAATGTCACCATGCGCTCCCTTCCAGATGATCTGGATAGACTCATAATGGCTTGAAGACTTGGATTCCGTGAGAAATTTCACAAAGCACTGATCACTACTGACTTTCTCTTGCTTTAGCACTTTCACTGCCCGATAAAGCCCATCTCTTCAGGACCCTCTCGTAACGCCTTTTAAATGAATAGTCACAGATAACTTTTCCTCCAGCAATGATGAGTAATCAGGTTCTCTTTCTTTGCAGCTTTCTATGCCGAAGAATCAGGATAGTAGTATGATGGCTTTAAGATGAAGGCTGCATGACACATTTGAGCATGAGAAAAGAGTTTTGCTTTCTTTGTAATTCTCACCAGCCGATCTCTTCTTCTTAACGATGAGGACAGACTCTCAAGGGCTGTAAGATGACGATTCCATGAGAAATTTGTCATAAGCATTCATTAATAATTCCCTTCCCTTTCTTTCTAATTTTCTCCAACCGATCAAGCCCAAAAGCTCAGGACAGGATCCGAACAGCTTGAAAATGAAGATTCCATGAGAAGTTTGTGCCCAGCCTTGATTAGGGCTGAGTTGTCCTTTCTTTGTACTTTTTACGAGCCCACGTCGTCTAGTGGCACAAGACAGTTGGAGTTAAGCTGTGGGTAGGACGCCACGTCCTCAGGGTTATTCCTGACCAAGTGTGGTTCCTGTGTGCAGGCCACATGCAGTTAGAGTTAGGGAAGGGCGGAGCTCCCAGCCCTAGGTTAGTGTTCTCAGCGCTAGGGTTAGGGTTCATACGGGTAGGAATCCCGATCCTAGTGTTTCCTCGACCACAGGAAACGTAAGCCTCCGTGCAAGTGGCCTTCCCGTGGGAACCCTAATGCTAGGGTTCGGGCCTTACCCATAGCCACCCTAAGGCAATCCACCCATCTGCAGGACCTCTATGCCTAAACTGAGCTGGCCTAACCATTGGAACCCTTACTTCAACTGGCCTAGGCATAGAACCCTAACCCTAACGCCAAGTGGCCTACCCGTAAGAATCCCAATGCTAGGGTGGGAATCCCTTCCCAGAGCAAGCCTATTTCAGCGTGGCTCACCCATAGGAACCATAACCCAACTCCCCTTGGTCTAGCAATGGGAACCCTACCCCTTAGTCCAAAGGGCCTAGCTAGGGAAACCCTAACGCTGACGCCAAGTGGGCTAAGGAGCCCTAACGCCTATCCCTAACTCCAACTGACCTACTCAGAGGAACTTTAACCCAATTGGCGGGGAGCCCTACCTTTTGCAAGCCTAACTCTCCCCAAAATTAGCAAATTTCTCCTGCAATCAGCCTCCAAATGTAATTCCGATGCACTGCTGGCCATTTGGGAGAGATCCCTGCTTGAAAAATGCTCTCCATGAGACATTAGTTCCAGATAACAGCAAGGCACGAATGTCTCCAGCGATCGTTCTCTAAATGCCATCACGATGCACCGCTGGTGATTTGGCAGAGATCCGTTCATGACAAGTCCTAGGCTTGAGACATTCACTCCAGACCACAGCTAGCTACTCATTGCTCCTCAAATCATCTTTCAAAATGCATTCGGATGAAAGCCCCTGGCATTACCGTTATTGAGAAAGGCTGTTCATTTGACATTCCTTCCAGGTTACTGCTAGGGACGAAATTCTCGGGAATCTTCCTCAAGAAGTCATCGGGATGCACTGCCGGCTACCTGGCAGAGAGCCCTTTTTAGAAAATTGCTACAAATGAAAAATGCATTCCAGATCACAGCTAGGTGCAAATTTCTCCTGCAATCATCCTCCAAATGTCATTCGGAGGCTCTGCTGGTCATTTGGCAGAGATCCGTTCGTGAAAATAGCTCAAGATGAAACATTCCAGATCAAAGCTTGGCACCAATGTCTCCAGGAGTCGTCCCCCAAATGTCATTCGGAAGCCCTGCAGGTCATTTGGCAGCGATCCGTTCGTGAAAATATCATGTCGAAAAGCATTCCATGTCCCTGGCTAGGGATGACTTTGCCCAAGGCAACTCGGACGCCTTGCTGCGCATTTGGGAGAGATCCATTCATGACAATTGCTAAACATGAGCCATTCACGCCAGATCCCTACTTGGCACATATTTCTTCTGGAATCGTACTCCAAATGGCTTTCGGGTGCACCACGGGCCATTTGGCAGAGATCCGTTCGTGAAAATAGCTAAAGATGAGACAATCGTTCTGGATCTCAGCTAGGACTAATTTCTCCTGGAATCGTCCTCCAAATGCCGTTCGGATGCAGTGCTGGGAAGTTGGCCGCGAACCCTTCATGAACGTTGCTAAACATGAGCTATTCAGTCCAGATCACTGCTTGGCAGGAATTTCTCATGGAATCGTCCTCCAAATGTCGTTACGATGCACTGCTTACCATTTCCAGAGATCCAGCCAGGACAATTCCTAAAAATGAAATATTCAGTCCAGGTCACAGCTAGACACGAATATGCCCTGGCATCGTCCTCCAAGAGCCAGTCGGATACGCTGCTGGGCATTTGGCAGCTATCCATTCCTGAACAATATTATTCATGTAGAAAAGCATTCCATGTCCCTGCTAGGGACGGCTTTGTCCTACAATCGACCTCCAAGTGCAAATCGGAGGCATTGCTGGTATTTGGCAGAGACCCTTCCTGAAAATTGCTAAACATGAGACATTCACTTCACATCACTGCTAGCCACCAATTTCTCCTGGAATCATTCTCCAAATGCCGTTCGGATGCACTGCTTGCCATTTGGCAGAGCAGTAAAGAGTTTTGCTTGCTTCATCTAGTTCGAGGACCGACCACTTCTAAATAATCAGGCTAGTAGCCCAATGGCGCTCATAGGAAGAGTCCATGACAATTTGTCACAAGCACGGGTCACTAATGATTTTCTCTTTCTTTGTAAGTTCCACGGAACCGATCTTTCCCTAATGCTCAGGACCGTATCCTAACTCTTTTAAAATGAAAATGCTCCGAGAAACGAGTCACCCGCGGGGATCACTAACGAGTTTTGTTTTGTTTGTAACGTTCATGATGCCCTCTCTTCCAAATGACCAAGGGAAACCTAGTGGCTTTTAGATGACGAGTCCGTGACAACGTTTGTCTCAAGTGCTGTTCGTTAATGACGTTCTCTCTAGTTCTAATTTTCCCTAACCGCTCTACTGCAAATGACAGTAAGGACAGACTCCTAAATGCTTTAAAAAAGGAGGCTTTCAGAAGTATTTGCCAAACCCCTAGTGGTCAAGAATGAGTTTAACCTTTCTTTAGGACAGGATCCTAAAAGCTGTAATGTGAAGATTCCGCGACAAATGTATCCCCCGCTATGGTGAGCGAAGCGTTTTGCTTTGTTATTCATCTGCACGGAGCGAGCCTTCCAAATGAGGCCAGACTCCAAACTGTCTGAAGTGGAAGATTCCATAAGAAATGTGTCACAAGCACCGATCAGTAATGAGTTTCGCTTTCTTTTCAATGTCACCATGCGCTCCCTTCCAGATGATCTGGATAGACTCATAATGGCTTGAAGACTTGGATTCCGTGAGAAATTTCACAAAGCACTGATCACTACTGACTTTCTCTTGCTTTAGCACTTTCACTGCCCGATAAAGCCCATCTCTTCAGGACCCTCTCGTAACGCCTTTTAAATGAATAGTCACAGATAACTTTTCCTCCAGCAATGATGAGTAATCAGGTTCTCTTTCTTTGCAGCTTTCTATGCCGAAGAATCAGGATAGTAGTATGATGGCTTTAAGATGAAGGCTGCATGACACATTTGAGCATGAGAAAAGAGTTTTGCTTTCTTTGTAATTCTCACCAGCCGATCTCTTCTTCTTAACGATGAGGACAGACTCTCAAGGGCTGTAAGATGACGATTCCATGAGAAATTTGTCATAAGCATTCATTAATAATTCCCTTCCCTTTCTTTCTAATTTTCTCCAACCGATCAAGCCCAAAAGCTCAGGACAGGATCCGAACAGCTTGAAAATGAAGATTCCATGAGAAGTTTGTGCCCAGCCTTGATTAGGGCTGAGTTGTCCTTTCTTTGTACTTTTTACGAGCCCACGTCGTCTAGTGGCACAAGACAGTTGGAGTTAAGCTGTGGGTAGGACGCCACGTCCTCAGGGTTATTCCTGACCAAGTGTGGTTCCTGTGTGCAGGCCACATGCAGTTAGAGTTAGGGAAGGGCGGAGCTCCCAGCCCTAGGTTAGTGTTCTCAGCGCTAGGGTTAGGGTTCATACGGGTAGGAATCCCGATCCTAGTGTTTCCTCGACCACAGGAAACGTAAGCCTCCGTGCAAGTGGCCTTCCCGTGGGAACCCTAATGCTAGGGTTCGGGCCTTACCCATAGCCACCCTAAGGCAATCCACCCATCTGCAGGACCTCTATGCCTAAACTGAGCTGGCCTAACCATTGGAACCCTTACTTCAACTGGCCTAGGCATAGAACCCTAACCCTAACGCCAAGTGGCCTACCCGTAAGAATCCCAATGCTAGGGTGGGAATCCCTTCCCAGAGCAAGCCTATTTCAGCGTGGCTCACCCATAGGAACCATAACCCAACTCCCCTTGGTCTAGCAATGGGAACCCTACCCCTTAGTCCAAAGGGCCTAGCTAGGGAAACCCTAACGCTGACGCCAAGTGGGCTAAGGAGCCCTAACGCCTATCCCTAACTCCAACTGACCTACTCAGAGGAACTTTAACCCAATTGGCGGGGAGCCCTACCTTTTGCAAGCCTAACTCTCCCCAAAATTAGCAAATTTCTCCTGCAATCAGCCTCCAAATGTAATTCCGATGCACTGCTGGCCATTTGGGAGAGATCCCTGCTTGAAAAATGCTCTCCATGAGACATTAGTTCCAGATAACAGCAAGGCACGAATGTCTCCAGCGATCGTTCTCTAAATGCCATCACGATGCACCGCTGGTGATTTGGCAGAGATCCGTTCATGACAAGTCCTAGGCTTGAGACATTCACTCCAGACCACAGCTAGCTACTCATTGCTCCTCAAATCATCTTTCAAAATGCATTCGGATGAAAGCCCCTGGCATTACCGTTATTGAGAAAGGCTGTTCATTTGACATTCCTTCCAGGTTACTGCTAGGGACGAAATTCTCGGGAATCTTCCTCAAGAAGTCATCGGGATGCACTGCCGGCTACCTGGCAGAGAGCCCTTTTTAGAAAATTGCTACAAATGAAAAATGCATTCCAGATCACAGCTAGGTGCAAATTTCTCCTGCAATCATCCTCCAAATGTCATTCGGAGGCTCTGCTGGTCATTTGGCAGAGATCCGTTCGTGAAAATAGCTCAAGATGAAACATTCCAGATCAAAGCTTGGCACCAATGTCTCCAGGAGTCGTCCCCCAAATGTCATTCGGAAGCCCTGCAGGTCATTTGGCAGCGATCCGTTCGTGAAAATATCATGTCGAAAAGCATTCCATGTCCCTGGCTAGGGATGACTTTGCCCAAGGCAACTCGGACGCCTTGCTGCGCATTTGGGAGAGATCCATTCATGACAATTGCTAAACATGAGCCATTCACGCCAGATCCCTACTTGGCACATATTTCTTCTGGAATCGTACTCCAAATGGCTTTCGGGTGCACCACGGGCCATTTGGCAGAGATCCGTTCGTGAAAATAGCTAAAGATGAGACAATCGTTCTGGATCTCAGCTAGGACTAATTTCTCCTGGAATCGTCCTCCAAATGCCGTTCGGATGCAGTGCTGGGAAGTTGGCCGCGAACCCTTCATGAACGTTGCTAAACATGAGCTATTCAGTCCAGATCACTGCTTGGCAGGAATTTCTCATGGAATCGTCCTCCAAATGTCGTTACGATGCACTGCTTACCATTTCCAGAGATCCAGCCAGGACAATTCCTAAAAATGAAATATTCAGTCCAGGTCACAGCTAGACACGAATATGCCCTGGCATCGTCCTCCAAGAGCCAGTCGGATACGCTGCTGGGCATTTGGCAGCTATCCATTCCTGAACAATATTATTCATGTAGAAAAGCATTCCATGTCCCTGCTAGGGACGGCTTTGTCCTACAATCGACCTCCAAGTGCAAATCGGAGGCATTGCTGGTATTTGGCAGAGACCCTTCCTGAAAATTGCTAAACATGAGACATTCACTTCACATCACTGCTAGCCACCAATTTCTCCTGGAATCATTCTCCAAATGCCGTTCGGATGCACTGCTTGCCATTTGGCAGAGCAGTAAAGAGTTTTGCTTGCTTCATCTAGTTCGAGGACCGACCACTTCTAAATAATCAGGCTAGTAGCCCAATGGCGCTCATAGGAAGAGTCCATGACAATTTGTCACAAGCACGGGTCACTAATGATTTTCTCTTTCTTTGTAAGTTCCACGGAACCGATCTTTCCCTAATGCTCAGGACCGTATCCTAACTCTTTTAAAATGAAAATGCTCCGAGAAACGAGTCACCCGCGGGGATCACTAACGAGTTTTGTTTTGTTTGTAACGTTCATGATGCCCTCTCTTCCAAATGACCAAGGGAAACCTAGTGGCTTTTAGATGACGAGTCCGTGACAACGTTTGTCTCAAGTGCTGTTCGTTAATGACGTTCTCTCTAGTTCTAATTTTCCCTAACCGCTCTACTGCAAATGACAGTAAGGACAGACTCCTAAATGCTTTAAAAAAGGAGGCTTTCAGAAGTATTTGCCAAACCCCTAGTGGTCAAGAATGAGTTTAACCTTTCTTTAGGACAGGATCCTAAAAGCTGTAATGTGAAGATTCCGCGACAAATGTATCCCCCGCTATGGTGAGCGAAGCGTTTTGCTTTGTTATTCATCTGCACGGAGCGAGCCTTCCAAATGAGGCCAGACTCCAAACTGTCTGAAGTGGAAGATTCCATAAGAAATGTGTCACAAGCACCGATCAGTAATGAGTTTCGCTTTCTTTTCAATGTCACCATGCGCTCCCTTCCAGATGATCTGGATAGACTCATAATGGCTTGAAGACTTGGATTCCGTGAGAAATTTCACAAAGCACTGATCACTACTGACTTTCTCTTGCTTTAGCACTTTCACTGCCCGATAAAGCCCATCTCTTCAGGACCCTCTCGTAACGCCTTTTAAATGAATAGTCACAGATAACTTTTCCTCCAGCAATGATGAGTAATCAGGTTCTCTTTCTTTGCAGCTTTCTATGCCGAAGAATCAGGATAGTAGTATGATGGCTTTAAGATGAAGGCTGCATGACACATTTGAGCATGAGAAAAGAGTTTTGCTTTCTTTGTAATTCTCACCAGCCGATCTCTTCTTCTTAACGATGAGGACAGACTCTCAAGGGCTGTAAGATGACGATTCCATGAGAAATTTGTCATAAGCATTCATTAATAATTCCCTTCCCTTTCTTTCTAATTTTCTCCAACCGATCAAGCCCAAAAGCTCAGGACAGGATCCGAACAGCTTGAAAATGAAGATTCCATGAGAAGTTTGTGCCCAGCCTTGATTAGGGCTGAGTTGTCCTTTCTTTGTACTTTTTACGAGCCCACGTCGTCTAGTGGCACAAGACAGTTGGAGTTAAGCTGTGGGTAGGACGCCACGTCCTCAGGGTTATTCCTGACCAAGTGTGGTTCCTGTGTGCAGGCCACATGCAGTTAGAGTTAGGGAAGGGCGGAGCTCCCAGCCCTAGGTTAGTGTTCTCAGCGCTAGGGTTAGGGTTCATACGGGTAGGAATCCCGATCCTAGTGTTTCCTCGACCACAGGAAACGTAAGCCTCCGTGCAAGTGGCCTTCCCGTGGGAACCCTAATGCTAGGGTTCGGGCCTTACCCATAGCCACCCTAAGGCAATCCACCCATCTGCAGGACCTCTATGCCTAAACTGAGCTGGCCTAACCATTGGAACCCTTACTTCAACTGGCCTAGGCATAGAACCCTAACCCTAACGCCAAGTGGCCTACCCGTAAGAATCCCAATGCTAGGGTGGGAATCCCTTCCCAGAGCAAGCCTATTTCAGCGTGGCTCACCCATAGGAACCATAACCCAACTCCCCTTGGTCTAGCAATGGGAACCCTACCCCTTAGTCCAAAGGGCCTAGCTAGGGAAACCCTAACGCTGACGCCAAGTGGGCTAAGGAGCCCTAACGCCTATCCCTAACTCCAACTGACCTACTCAGAGGAACTTTAACCCAATTGGCGGGGAGCCCTACCTTTTGCAAGCCTAACTCTCCCCAAAATTAGCAAATTTCTCCTGCAATCAGCCTCCAAATGTAATTCCGATGCACTGCTGGCCATTTGGGAGAGATCCCTGCTTGAAAAATGCTCTCCATGAGACATTAGTTCCAGATAACAGCAAGGCACGAATGTCTCCAGCGATCGTTCTCTAAATGCCATCACGATGCACCGCTGGTGATTTGGCAGAGATCCGTTCATGACAAGTCCTAGGCTTGAGACATTCACTCCAGACCACAGCTAGCTACTCATTGCTCCTCAAATCATCTTTCAAAATGCATTCGGATGAAAGCCCCTGGCATTACCGTTATTGAGAAAGGCTGTTCATTTGACATTCCTTCCAGGTTACTGCTAGGAATCAGGTTCTCTTTCTTTGCAGCTTTCTATGCCGAAGAATCAGGATAGTAGTATGATGGCTTTAAGATGAAGGCTGCATGACACATTTGAGCATGAGAAAAGAGTTTTGCTTTCTTTGTAATTCTCACCAGCCGATCTCTTCTTCTTAACGATGAGGACAGACTCTCAAGGGCTGTAAGATGACGATTCCATGAGAAATTTGTCATAAGCATTCATTAATAATTCCCTTCCCTTTCTTTCTAATTTTCTCCAACCGATCAAGCCCAAAAGCTCAGGACAGGATCCGAACAGCTTGAAAATGAAGATTCCATGAGAAGTTTGTGCCCAGCCTTGATTAGGGCTGAGTTGTCCTTTCTTTGTACTTTTTACGAGCCCACGTCGTCTAGTGGCACAAGACAGTTGGAGTTAAGCTGTGGGTAGGACGCCACGTCCTCAGGGTTATTCCTGACCAAGTGTGGTTCCTGTGTGCAGGCCACATGCAGTTAGAGTTAGGGAAGGGCGGAGCTCCCAGCCCTAGGTTAGTGTTCTCAGCGCTAGGGTTAGGGTTCATACGGGTAGGAATCCCGATCCTAGTGTTTCCTCGACCACAGGAAACGTAAGCCTCCGTGCAAGTGGCCTTCCCGTGGGAACCCTAATGCTAGGGTTCGGGCCTTACCCATAGCCACCCTAAGGCAATCCACCCATCTGCAGGACCTCTATGCCTAAACTGAGCTGGCCTAACCATTGGAACCCTTACTTCAACTGGCCTAGGCATAGAACCCTAACCCTAACGCCAAGTGGCCTACCCGTAAGAATCCCAATGCTAGGGTGGGAATCCCTTCCCAGAGCAAGCCTATTTCAGCGTGGCTCACCCATAGGAACCATAACCCAACTCCCCTTGGTCTAGCAATGGGAACCCTACCCCTTAGTCCAAAGGGCCTAGCTAGGGAAACCCTAACGCTGACGCCAAGTGGGCTAAGGAGCCCTAACGCCTATCCCTAACTCCAACTGACCTACTCAGAGGAACTTTAACCCAATTGGCGGGGAGCCCTACCTTTTGCAAGCCTAACTCTCCCCAAAATTAGCAAATTTCTCCTGCAATCAGCCTCCAAATGTAATTCCGATGCACTGCTGGCCATTTGGGAGAGATCCCTGCTTGAAAAATGCTCTCCATGAGACATTAGTTCCAGATAACAGCAAGGCACGAATGTCTCCAGCGATCGTTCTCTAAATGCCATCACGATGCACCGCTGGTGATTTGGCAGAGATCCGTTCATGACAAGTCCTAGGCTTGAGACATTCACTCCAGAGCACAGCTAGCTACTCATTGCTCCTCAAATCATCTTTCAAAATGCATTCGGATGAAAGCCCCTGGCATTACCGTTATTGAGAAAGGCTGTTCATTTGACATTCCTTCCAGGTTACTGCTAGGGACGAAATTCTCGGGAATCTTCCTCAAGAAGTCATCGGGATGCACTGCCGGCTACCTGGCAGAGAGCCCTTTTTAGAAAATTGCTACAAATGAAAAATGCATTCCAGATCACAGCTAGGTGCAAATTTCTCCTGCAATCATCCTCCAAATGTCATTCGGAGGCTCTGCTGGTCATTTGGCAGAGATCCGTTCGTGAAAATAGCTCAAGATGAAACATTCCAGATCAAAGCTTGGCACCAATGTCTCCAGGAGTCGTCCCCCAAATGTCATTCGGAAGCCCTGCAGGTCATTTGGCAGCGATCCGTTCGTGAAAATATCATGTCGAAAAGCATTCCATGTCCCTGGCTAGGGATGACTTTGCCCAAGGCAACTCGGACGCCTTGCTGCGCATTTGGGAGAGATCCATTCATGACAATTGCTAAACATGAGCCATTCACGCCAGATCCCTACTTGGCACATATTTCTTCTGGAATCGTACTCCAAATGGCTTTCGGGTGCACCACGGGCCATTTGGCAGAGATCCGTTCGTGAAAATAGCTAAAGATGAGACAATCGTTCTGGATCTCAGCTAGGACTAATTTCTCCTGGAATCGTCCTCCAAATGCCGTTCGGATGCAGTGCTGGGAAGTTGGCCGCGAACCCTTCATGAACGTTGCTAAGCATGAGCTATTCAGTCCAGATCACTGCTTGGCAGGAATTTCTCATGGAATCGTCCTCCAAATGTCGTTACGATGCACTGCTTACCATTTCCAGAGATCCAGCCAGGACAATTCCTAAAAATGAAATATTCAGTCCAGGTCACAGCTAGACACGAATATGCCCTGGCATCGTCCTCCAAGAGCCAGTCGGATACGCTGCTGGGCATTTGGCAGCTATCCATTCCTGAACAATATTATTCATGTAGAAAAGCATTCCATGGCCCTGCTAGGGACGGCTTTGTCCTACAATCGACCTCCAAGTGCAAATCGGAGGCATTGCTGGTATTTGGCAGAGACCCTTCCTGAAAATTGCTAAACATGAGACATTCACTTCACATCACTGCTAGCCACCAATTTCTCCTGGAATCATTCTCCAAATGCCGTTCGGATGCACTGCTTGCCATTTGGCAGAGCAGTAAAGAGTTTTGCTTGCTTCATCTAGTTCGAGGACCGACCACTTCTAAATAATCAGGCTAGTAGCCCAATGGCGCTCATAGGAAGAGTCCATGACAATTTGTCACAAGCACGGGTCACTAATGATTTTCTCTTTCTTTGTAAGTTCCACGGAACCGATCTTTCCCTAATGCTCAGGACCGTATCCTAACTCTTTTAAAATGAAAATGCTCCGAGAAACGAGTCACCCGCGGGGATCACTAACGAGTTTTGTTTTGTTTGTAACGTTCATGATGCCCTCTCTTCCAAATGACCAAGGGAAACCTAGTGGCTTTTAGATGACGAGTCCGTGACAACGTTTGTCTCAAGTGCTGTTCGTTAATGACGTTCTCTCTAGTTCTAATTTTCCCTAACCGCTCTACTGCAAATGACAGTAAGGACAGACTCCTAAATGCTTTAAAAAAGGAGGCTTTCAGAAGTATTTGCCAAACCCCTAGTGGTCAAGAATGAGTTTAACCTTTCTTTAGGACAGGATCCTAAAAGCTGTAATGTGAAGATTCCGCGACAAATGTATCCCCCGCTATGGTGAGCGAAGCGTTTTGCTTTGTTATTCATCTGCACGGAGCGAGCCTTCCAAATGAGGCCAGACTCCAAACTGTCTGAAGTGGAAGATTCCATAAGAAATGTGTCACAAGCACCGATCAGTAATGAGTTTCGCTTTCTTTTCAATGTCACCATGCGCTCCCTTCCAGATGATCTGGATAGACTCATAATGGCTTGAAGACTTGGATTCCGTGAGAAATTTCACAAAGCACTGATCACTACTGACTTTCTCTTGCTTTAGCACTTTCACTGCCCGATAAAGCCCATCTCTTCAGGACCCTCTCGTAACGCCTTTTAAATGAATAGTCACAGATAACTTTTCCTCCAGCAATGATGAGTAATCAGGTTCTCTTTCTTTGCAGCTTTCTATGCCGAAGAATCAGGATAGTAGTATGATGGCTTTAAGATGAAGGCTGCATGACACATTTGAGCATGAGAAAAGAGTTTTGCTTTCTTTGTAATTCTCACCAGCCGATCTCTTCTTCTTAACGATGAGGACAGACTCTCAAGGGCTGTAAGATGACGATTCCATGAGAAATTTGTCATAAGCATTCATTAATAATTCCCTTCCCTTTCTTTCTAATTTTCTCCAACCGATCAAGCCCAAAAGCTCAGGACAGGATCCGAACAGCTTGAAAATGAAGATTCCATGAGAAGTTTGTGCCCAGCCTTGATTAGGGCTGAGTTGTCCTTTCTTTGTACTTTTTACGAGCCCACGTCGTCTAGTGGCACAAGACAGTTGGAGTTAAGCTGTGGGTAGGACGCCACGTCCTCAGGGTTATTCCTGACCAAGTGTGGTTCCTGTGTGCAGGCCACATGCAGTTAGAGTTAGGGAAGGGCGGAGCTCCCAGCCCTAGGTTAGTGTTCTCAGCGCTAGGGTTAGGGTTCATACGGGTAGGAATCCCGATCCTAGTGTTTCCTCGACCACAGGAAACGTAAGCCTCCGTGCAAGTGGCCTTCCCGTGGGAACCCTAATGCTAGGGTTCGGGCCTTACCCATAGCCACCCTAAGGCAATCCACCCATCTGCAGGACCTCTATGCCTAAACTGAGCTGGCCTAACCATTGGAACCCTTACTTCAACTGGCCTAGGCATAGAACCCTAACCCTAACGCCAAGTGGCCTACCCGTAAGAATCCCAATGCTAGGGTGGGAATCCCTTCCCAGAGCAAGCCTATTTCAGCGTGGCTCACCCATAGGAACCATAACCCAACTCCCCTTGGTCTAGCAATGGGAACCCTACCCCTTAGTCCAAAGGGCCTAGCTAGGGAAACCCTAACGCTGACGCCAAGTGGGCTAAGGAGCCCTAACGCCTATCCCTAACTCCAACTGACCTACTCAGAGGAACTTTAACCCAATTGGCGGGGAGCCCTACCTTTTGCAAGCCTAACTCTCCCCAAAATTAGCAAATTTCTCCTGCAATCAGCCTCCAAATGTAATTCCGATGCACTGCTGGCCATTTGGGAGAGATCCCTGCTTGAAAAATGCTCTCCATGAGACATTAGTTCCAGATAACAGCAAGGCACGAATGTCTCCAGCGATCGTTCTCTAAATGCCATCACGATGCACCGCTGGTGATTTGGCAGAGATCCGTTCATGACAAGTCCTAGGCTTGAGACATTCACTCCAGACCACAGCTAGCTACTCATTGCTCCTCAAATCATCTTTCAAAATGCATTCGGATGAAAGCCCCTGGCATTACCGTTATTGAGAAAGGCTGTTCATTTGACATTCCTTCCAGGTTACTGCTAGGGACGAAATTCTCGGGAATCTTCCTCAAGAAGTCATCGGGATGCACTGCCGGCTACCTGGCAGAGAGCCCTTTTTAGAAAATTGCTACAAATGAAAAATGCATTCCAGATCACAGCTAGGTGCAAATTTCTCCTGCAATCATCCTCCAAATGTCATTCGGAGGCTCTGCTGGTCATTTGGCAGAGATCCGTTCGTGAAAATAGCTCAAGATGAAACATTCCAGATCAAAGCTTGGCACCAATGTCTCCAGGAGTCGTCCCCCAAATGTCATTCGGAAGCCCTGCAGGTCATTTGGCAGCGATCCGTTCGTGAAAATATCATGTCGAAAAGCATTCCATGTCCCTGGCTAGGGATGACTTTGCCCAAGGCAACTCGGACGCCTTGCTGCGCATTTGGGAGAGATCCATTCATGACAATTGCTAAACATGAGCCATTCACGCCAGATCCCTACTTGGCACATATTTCTTCTGGAATCGTACTCCAAATGGCTTTCGGGTGCACCACGGGCCATTTGGCAGAGATCCGTTCGTGAAAATAGCTAAAGATGAGACAATCGTTCTGGATCTCAGCTAGGACTAATTTCTCCTGGAATCGTCCTCCAAATGCCGTTCGGATGCAGTGCTGGGAAGTTGGCCGCGAACCCTTCATGAACGTTGCTAAACATGAGCTATTCAGTCCAGATCACTGCTTGGCAGGAATTTCTCATGGAATCGTCCTCCAAATGTCGTTACGATGCACTGCTTACCATTTCCAGAGATCCAGCCAGGACAATTCCTAAAAATGAAATATTCAGTCCAGGTCACAGCTAGACACGAATATGCCCTGGCATCGTCCTCCAAGAGCCAGTCGGATACGCTGCTGGGCATTTGGCAGCTATCCATTCCTGAACAATATTATTCATGTAGAAAAGCATTCCATGTCCCTGCTAGGGACGGCTTTGTCCTACAATCGACCTCCAAGTGCAAATCGGAGGCATTGCTGGTATTTGGCAGAGACCCTTCCTGAAAATTGCTAAACATGAGACATTCACTTCACATCACTGCTAGCCACCAATTTCTCCTGGAATCATTCTCCAAATGCCGTTCGGATGCACTGCTTGCCATTTGGCAGAGCAGTAAAGAGTTTTGCTTGCTTCATCTAGTTCGAGGACCGACCACTTCTAAATAATCAGGCTAGTAGCCCAATGGCGCTCATAGGAAGAGTCCATGACAATTTGTCACAAGCACGGGTCACTAATGATTTTCTCTTTCTTTGTAAGTTCCACGGAACCGATCTTTCCCTAATGCTCAGGACCGTATCCTAACTCTTTTAAAATGAAAATGCTCCGAGAAACGAGTCACCCGCGGGGATCACTAACGAGTTTTGTTTTGTTTGTAACGTTCATGATGCCCTCTCTTCCAAATGACCAAGGGAAACCTAGTGGCTTTTAGATGACGAGTCCGTGACAACGTTTGTCTCAAGTGCTGTTCGTTAATGACGTTCTCTCTAGTTCTAATTTTCCCTAACCGCTCTACTGCAAATGACAGTAAGGACAGACTCCTAAATGCTTTAAAAAAGGAGGCTTTCAGAAGTATTTGCCAAACCCCTAGTGGTCAAGAATGAGTTTAACCTTTCTTTAGGACAGGATCCTAAAAGCTGTAATGTGAAGATTCCGCGACAAATGTATCCCCCGCTATGGTGAGCGAAGCGTTTTGCTTTGTTATTCATCTGCACGGAGCGAGCCTTCCAAATGAGGCCAGACTCCAAACTGTCTGAAGTGGAAGATTCCATAAGAAATGTGTCACAAGCACCGATCAGTAATGAGTTTCGCTTTCTTTTCAATGTCACCATGCGCTCCCTTCCAGATGATCTGGATAGACTCATAATGGCTTGAAGACTTGGATTCCGTGAGAAATTTCACAAAGCACTGATCACTACTGACTTTCTCTTGCTTTAGCACTTTCACTGCCCGATAAAGCCCATCTCTTCAGGACCCTCTCGTAACGCCTTTTAAATGAATAGTCACAGATAACTTTTCCTCCAGCAATGATGAGTAATCAGGTTCTCTTTCTTTGCAGCTTTCTATGCCGAAGAATCAGGATAGTAGTATGATGGCTTTAAGATGAAGGCTGCATGACACATTTGAGCATGAGAAAAGAGTTTTGCTTTCTTTGTAATTCTCACCAGCCGATCTCTTCTTCTTAACGATGAGGACAGACTCTCAAGGGCTGTAAGATGACGATTCCATGAGAAATTTGTCATAAGCATTCATTAATAATTCCCTTCCCTTTCTTTCTAATTTTCTCCAACCGATCAAGCCCAAAAGCTCAGGACAGGATCCGAACAGCTTGAAAATGAAGATTCCATGAGAAGTTTGTGCCCAGCCTTGATTAGGGCTGAGTTGTCCTTTCTTTGTACTTTTTACGAGCCCACGTCGTCTAGTGGCACAAGACAGTTGGAGTTAAGCTGTGGGTAGGACGCCACGTCCTCAGGGTTATTCCTGACCAAGTGTGGTTCCTGTGTGCAGGCCACATGCAGTTAGAGTTAGGGAAGGGCGGAGCTCCCAGCCCTAGGTTAGTGTTCTCAGCGCTAGGGTTAGGGTTCATACGGGTAGGAATCCCGATCCTAGTGTTTCCTCGACCACAGGAAACGTAAGCCTCCGTGCAAGTGGCCTTCCCGTGGGAACCCTAATGCTAGGGTTCGGGCCTTACCCATAGCCACCCTAAGGCAATCCACCCATCTGCAGGACCTCTATGCCTAAACTGAGCTGGCCTAACCATTGGAACCCTTACTTCAACTGGCCTAGGCATAGAACCCTAACCCTAACGCCAAGTGGCCTACCCGTAAGAATCCCAATGCTAGGGTGGGAATCCCTTCCCAGAGCAAGCCTATTTCAGCGTGGCTCACCCATAGGAACCATAACCCAACTCCCCTTGGTCTAGCAATGGGAACCCTACCCCTTAGTCCAAAGGGCCTAGCTAGGGAAACCCTAACGCTGACGCCAAGTGGGCTAAGGAGCCCTAACGCCTATCCCTAACTCCAACTGACCTACTCAGAGGAACTTTAACCCAATTGGCGGGGAGCCCTACCTTTTGCAAGCCTAACTCTCCCCAAAATTAGCAAATTTCTCCTGCAATCAGCCTCCAAATGTAATTCCGATGCACTGCTGGCCATTTGGGAGAGATCCCTGCTTGAAAAATGCTCTCCATGAGACATTAGTTCCAGATAACAGCAAGGCACGAATGTCTCCAGCGATCGTTCTCTAAATGCCATCACGATGCACCGCTGGTGATTTGGCAGAGATCCGTTCATGACAAGTCCTAGGCTTGAGACATTCACTCCAGACCACAGCTAGCTACTCATTGCTCCTCAAATCATCTTTCAAAATGCATTCGGATGAAAGCCCCTGGCATTACCGTTATTGAGAAAGGCTGTTCATTTGACATTCCTTCCAGGTTACTGCTAGGGACGAAATTCTCGGGAATCTTCCTCAAGAAGTCATCGGGATGCACTGCCGGCTACCTGGCAGAGAGCCCTTTTTAGAAAATTGCTACAAATGAAAAATGCATTCCAGATCACAGCTAGGTGCAAATTTCTCCTGCAATCATCCTCCAAATGTCATTCGGAGGCTCTGCTGGTCATTTGGCAGAGATCCGTTCGTGAAAATAGCTCAAGATGAAACATTCCAGATCAAAGCTTGGCACCAATGTCTCCAGGAGTCGTCCCCCAAATGTCATTCGGAAGCCCTGCAGGTCATTTGGCAGCGATCCGTTCGTGAAAATATCATGTCGAAAAGCATTCCATGTCCCTGGCTAGGGATGACTTTGCCCAAGGCAACTCGGACGCCTTGCTGCGCATTTGGGAGAGATCCATTCATGACAATTGCTAAACATGAGCCATTCACGCCAGATCCCTACTTGGCACATATTTCTTCTGGAATCGTACTCCAAATGGCTTTCGGGTGCACCACGGGCCATTTGGCAGAGATCCGTTCGTGAAAATAGCTAAAGATGAGACAATCGTTCTGGATCTCAGCTAGGACTAATTTCTCCTGGAATCGTCCTCCAAATGCCGTTCGGATGCAGTGCTGGGAAGTTGGCCGCGAACCCTTCATGAACGTTGCTAAACATGAGCTATTCAGTCCAGATCACTGCTTGGCAGGAATTTCTCATGGAATCGTCCTCCAAATGTCGTTACGATGCACTGCTTACCATTTCCAGAGATCCAGCCAGGACAATTCCTAAAAATGAAATATTCAGTCCAGGTCACAGCTAGACACGAATATGCCCTGGCATCGTCCTCCAAGAGCCAGTCGGATACGCTGCTGGGCATTTGGCAGCTATCCATTCCTGAACAATATTATTCATGTAGAAAAGCATTCCATGTCCCTGCTAGGGACGGCTTTGTCCTACAATCGACCTCCAAGTGCAAATCGGAGGCATTGCTGGTATTTGGCAGAGACCCTTCCTGAAAATTGCTAAACATGAGACATTCACTTCACATCACTGCTAGCCACCAATTTCTCCTGGAATCATTCTCCAAATGCCGTTCGGATGCACTGCTTGCCATTTGGCAGAGCAGTAAAGAGTTTTGCTTGCTTCATCTAGTTCGAGGACCGACCACTTCTAAATAATCAGGCTAGTAGCCCAATGGCGCTCATAGGAAGAGTCCATGACAATTTGTCACAAGCACGGGTCACTAATGATTTTCTCTTTCTTTGTAAGTTCCACGGAACCGATCTTTCCCTAATGCTCAGGACCGTATCCTAACTCTTTTAAAATGAAAATGCTCCGAGAAACGAGTCACCCGCGGGGATCACTAACGAGTTTTGTTTTGTTTGTAACGTTCATGATGCCCTCTCTTCCAAATGACCAAGGGAAACCTAGGGGCTTTTAGATGACGAGTCCGTGACAACGTTTGTCTCAAGTGCTGTTCGTTAATGACGTTCTCTCTAGTTCTAATTTTCCCTAACCGCTCTACTGCAAATGACAGTAAGGACAGACTCCTAAATGCTTTAAAAAAGGAGGCTTTCAGAAGTATTTGCCAAACCCCTAGTGGTCAAGAATGAGTTTAACCTTTCTTTAGGACAGGATCCTAAAAGCTGTAATGTGAAGATTCCGCGACAAATGTATCCCCCGCTATGGTGAGCGAAGCGTTTTGCTTTGTTATTCATCTGCACGGAGCGAGCCTTCCAAATGAGGCCAGACTCCAAACTGTCTGAAGTGGAAGATTCCATAAGAAATGTGTCACAAGCACCGATCAGTAATGAGTTTCGCTTTCTTTTCAATGTCACCATGCGCTCCCTTCCAGATGATCTGGATAGACTCATAATGGCTTGAAGACTTGGATTCCGTGAGAAATTTCACAAAGCACTGATCACTACTGACTTTCTCTTGCTTTAGCACTTTCACTGCCCGATAAAGCCCATCTCTTCAGGACCCTCTCGTAACGCCTTTTAAATGAATAGTCACAGATAACTTTTCCTCCAGCAATGATGAGTAATCAGGTTCTCTTTCTTTGCAGCTTTCTATGCCGAAGAATCAGGATAGTAGTATGATGGCTTTAAGATGAAGGCTGCATGACACATTTGAGCATGAGAAAAGAGTTTTGCTTTCTTTGTAATTCTCACCAGCCGATCTCTTCTTCTTAACGATGAGGACAGACTCTCAAGGGCTGTAAGATGACGATTCCATGAGAAATTTGTCATAAGCATTCATTAATAATTCCCTTCCCTTTCTTTCTAATTTTCTCCAACCGATCAAGCCCAAAAGCTCAGGACAGGATCCGAACAGCTTGAAAATGAAGATTCCATGAGAAGTTTGTGCCCAGCCTTGATTAGGGCTGAGTTGTCCTTTCTTTGTACTTTTTACGAGCCCACGTCGTCTAGTGGCACAAGACAGTTGGAGTTAAGCTGTGGGTAGGACGCCACGTCCTCAGGGTTATTCCTGACCAAGTGTGGTTCCTGTGTGCAGGCCACATGCAGTTAGAGTTAGGGAAGGGCGGAGCTCCCAGCCCTAGGTTAGTGTTCTCAGCGCTAGGGTTAGGGTTCATACGGGTAGGAATCCCGATCCTAGTGTTTCCTCGACCACAGGAAACGTAAGCCTCCGTGCAAGTGGCCTTCCCGTGGGAACCCTAATGCTAGGGTTCGGGCCTTACCCATAGCCACCCTAAGGCAATCCACCCATCTGCAGGACCTCTATGCCTAAACTGAGCTGGCCTAACCATTGGAACCCTTACTTCAACTGGCCTAGGCATAGAACCCTAACCCTAACGCCAAGTGGCCTACCCGTAAGAATCCCAATGCTAGGGTGGGAATCCCTTCCCAGAGCAAGCCTATTTCAGCGTGGCTCACCCATAGGAACCATAACCCAACTCCCCTTGGTCTAGCAATGGGAACCCTACCCCTTAGTCCAAAGGGCCTAGCTAGGGAAACCCTAACGCTGACGCCAAGTGGGCTAAGGAGCCCTAACGCCTATCCCTAACTCCAACTGACCTACTCAGAGGAACTTTAACCCAATTGGCGGGGAGCCCTACCTTTTGCAAGCCTAACTCTCCCCAAAATTAGCAAATTTCTCCTGCAATCAGCCTCCAAATGTAATTCCGATGCACTGCTGGCCATTTGGGAGAGATCCCTGCTTGAAAAATGCTCTCCATGAGACATTAGTTCCAGATAACAGCAAGGCACGAATGTCTCCAGCGATCGTTCTCTAAATGCCATCACGATGCACCGCTGGTGATTTGGCAGAGATCCGTTCATGACAAGTCCTAGGCTTGAGACATTCACTCCAGACCACAGCTAGCTACTCATTGCTCCTCAAATCATCTTTCAAAATGCATTCGGATGAAAGCCCCTGGCATTACCGTTATTGAGAAAGGCTGTTCATTTGACATTCCTTCCAGGTTACTGCTAGGGACGAAATTCTCGGGAATCTTCCTCAAGAAGTCATCGGGATGCACTGCCGGCTACCTGGCAGAGAGCCCTTTTTAGAAAATTGCTACAAATGAAAAATGCATTCCAGATCACAGCTAGGTGCAAATTTCTCCTGCAATCATCCTCCAAATGTCATTCGGAGGCTCTGCTGGTCATTTGGCAGAGATCCGTTCGTGAAAATAGCTCAAGATGAAACATTCCAGATCAAAGCTTGGCACCAATGTCTCCAGGAGTCGTCCCCCAAATGTCATTCGGAAGCCCTGCAGGTCATTTGGCAGCGATCCGTTCGTGAAAATATCATGTCGAAAAGCATTCCATGTCCCTGGCTAGGGATGACTTTGCCCAAGGCAACTCGGACGCCTTGCTGCGCATTTGGGAGAGATCCATTCATGACAATTGCTAAACATGAGCCATTCACGCCAGATCCCTACTTGGCACATATTTCTTCTGGAATCGTACTCCAAATGGCTTTCGGGTGCACCACGGGCCATTTGGCAGAGATCCGTTCGTGAAAATAGCTAAAGATGAGACAATCGTTCTGGATCTCAGCTAGGACTAATTTCTCCTGGAATCGTCCTCCAAATGCCGTTCGGATGCAGTGCTGGGAAGTTGGCCGCGAACCCTTCATGAACGTTGCTAAACATGAGCTATTCAGTCCAGATCACTGCTTGGCAGGAATTTCTCATGGAATCGTCCTCCAAATGTCGTTACGATGCACTGCTTACCATTTCCAGAGATCCAGCCAGGACAATTCCTAAAAATGAAATATTCAGTCCAGGTCACAGCTAGACACGAATATGCCCTGGCATCGTCCTCCAAGAGCCAGTCGGATACGCTGCTGGGCATTTGGCAGCTATCCATTCCTGAACAATATTATTCATGTAGAAAAGCATTCCATGTCCCTGCTAGGGACGGCTTTGTCCTACAATCGACCTCCAAGTGCAAATCGGAGGCATTGCTGGTATTTGGCAGAGACCCTTCCTGAAAATTGCTAAACATGAGACATTCACTTCACATCACTGCTAGCCACCAATTTCTCCTGGAATCATTCTCCAAATGCCGTTCGGATGCACTGCTTGCCATTTGGCAGAGCAGTAAAGAGTTTTGCTTGCTTCATCTAGTTCGAGGACCGACCACTTCTAAATAATCAGGCTAGTAGCCCAATGGCGCTCATAGGAAGAGTCCATGACAATTTGTCACAAGCACGGGTCACTAATGATTTTCTCTTTCTTTGTAAGTTCCACGGAACCGATCTTTCCCTAATGCTCAGGACCGTATCCTAACTCTTTTAAAATGAAAATGCTCCGAGAAACGAGTCACCCGCGGGGATCACTAACGAGTTTTGTTTTGTTTGTAACGTTCATGATGCCCTCTCTTCCAAATGACCAAGGGAAACCTAGGGGCTTTTAGATGACGAGTCCGTGACAACGTTTGTCTCAAGTGCTGTTCGTTAATGACGTTCTCTCTAGTTCTAATTTTCCCTAACCGCTCTACTGCAAATGACAGTAAGGACAGACTCCTAAATGCTTTAAAAAAGGAGGCTTTCAGAAGTATTTGCCAAACCCCTAGTGGTCAAGAATGAGTTTAACCTTTCTTTAGGACAGGATCCTAAAAGCTGTAATGTGAAGATTCCGCGACAAATGTATCCCCCGCTATGGTGAGCGAAGCGTTTTGCTTTGTTATTCATCTGCACGGAGCGAGCCTTCCAAATGAGGCCAGACTCCAAACTGTCTGAAGTGGAAGATTCCATAAGAAATGTGTCACAAGCACCGATCAGTAATGAGTTTCGCTTTCTTTTCAATGTCACCATGCGCTCCCTTCCAGATGATCTGGATAGACTCATAATGGCTTGAAGACTTGGATTCCGTGAGAAATTTCACAAAGCACTGATCACTACTGACTTTCTCTTGCTTTAGCACTTTCACTGCCCGATAAAGCCCATCTCTTCAGGACCCTCTCGTAACGCCTTTTAAATGAATAGTCACAGATAACTTTTCCTCCAGCAATGATGAGTAATCAGGTTCTCTTTCTTTGCAGCTTTCTATGCCGAAGAATCAGGATAGTAGTATGATGGCTTTAAGATGAAGGCTGCATGACACATTTGAGCATGAGAAAAGAGTTTTGCTTTCTTTGTAATTCTCACCAGCCGATCTCTTCTTCTTAACGATGAGGACAGACTCTCAAGGGCTGTAAGATGACGATTCCATGAGAAATTTGTCATAAGCATTCATTAATAATTCCCTTCCCTTTCTTTCTAATTTTCTCCAACCGATCAAGCCCAAAAGCTCAGGACAGGATCCGAACAGCTTGAAAATGAAGATTCCATGAGAAGTTTGTGCCCAGCCTTGATTAGGGCTGAGTTGTCCTTTCTTTGTACTTTTTACGAGCCCACGTCGTCTAGTGGCACAAGACAGTTGGAGTTAAGCTGTGGGTAGGACGCCACGTCCTCAGGGTTATTCCTGACCAAGTGTGGTTCCTGTGTGCAGGCCACATGCAGTTAGAGTTAGGGAAGGGCGGAGCTCCCAGCCCTAGGTTAGTGTTCTCAGCGCTAGGGTTAGGGTTCATACGGGTAGGAATCCCGATCCTAGTGTTTCCTCGACCACAGGAAACGTAAGCCTCCGTGCAAGTGGCCTTCCCGTGGGAACCCTAATGCTAGGGTTCGGGCCTTACCCATAGCCACCCTAAGGCAATCCACCCATCTGCAGGACCTCTATGCCTAAACTGAGCTGGCCTAACCATTGGAACCCTTACTTCAACTGGCCTAGGCATAGAACCCTAACCCTAACGCCAAGTGGCCTACCCGTAAGAATCCCAATGCTAGGGTGGGAATCCCTTCCCAGAGCAAGCCTATTTCAGCGTGGCTCACCCATAGGAACCATAACCCAACTCCCCTTGGTCTAGCAATGGGAACCCTACCCCTTAGTCCAAAGGGCCTAGCTAGGGAAACCCTAACGCTGACGCCAAGTGGGCTAAGGAGCCCTAACGCCTATCCCTAACTCCAACTGACCTACTCAGAGGAACTTTAACCCAATTGGCGGGGAGCCCTACCTTTTGCAAGCCTAACTCTCCCCAAAATTAGCAAATTTCTCCTGCAATCAGCCTCCAAATGTAATTCCGATGCACTGCTGGCCATTTGGGAGAGATCCCTGCTTGAAAAATGCTCTCCATGAGACATTAGTTCCAGATAACAGCAAGGCACGAATGTCTCCAGCGATCGTTCTCTAAATGCCATCACGATGCACCGCTGGTGATTTGGCAGAGATCCGTTCATGACAAGTCCTAGGCTCGAGACATTCACTCCAGACCACAGCTAGCTACTCATTGCTCCTCAAATCATCTTTCAAAATGCATTCGGATGAAAGCCCCTGGCATTACCGTTATTGAGAAAGGCTGTTCATTTGACATTCCTTCCAGGTTACTGCTAGGGACGAAATTCTCGGGAATCTTCCTCAAGAAGTCATCGGGATGCACTGCCGGCTACCTGGCAGAGAGCCCTTTTTAGAAAATTGCTACAAATGAAAAATGCATTCCAGATCACAGCTAGGTGCAAATTTCTCCTGCAATCATCCTCCAAATGTCATTCGGAGGCTCTGCTGGTCATTTGGCAGAGATCCGTTCGTGAAAATAGCTCAAGATGAAACATTCCAGATCAAAGCTTGGCACCAATGTCTCCAGGAGTCGTCCCCCAAATGTCATTCGGAAGCCCTGCAGGTCATTTGGCAGCGATCCGTTCGTGAAAATATCATGTCGAAAAGCATTCCATGTCCCTGGCTAGGGATGACTTTGCCCAAGGCAACTCGGACGCCTTGCTGCGCATTTGGGAGAGATCCATTCATGACAATTGCTAAACATGAGCCATTCACGCCAGATCCCTACTTGGCACATATTTCTTCTGGAATCGTACTCCAAATGGCTTTCGGGTGCACCACGGGCCATTTGGCAGAGATCCGTTCGTGAAAATAGCTAAAGATGAGACAATCGTTCTGGATCTCAGCTAGGACTAATTTCTCCTGGAATCGTCCTCCAAATGCCGTTCGGATGCAGTGCTGGGAAGTTGGCCGCGAACCCTTCATGAACGTTGCTAAACATGAGCTATTCAGTCCAGATCACTGCTTGGCAGGAATTTCTCATGGAATCGTCCTCCAAATGTCGTTACGATGCACTGCTTACCATTTCCAGAGATCCAGCCAGGACAATTCCTAAAAATGAAATATTCAGTCCAGGTCACAGCTAGACACGAATATGCCCTGGCATCGTCCTCCAAGAGCCAGTCGGATACGCTGCTGGGCATTTGGCAGCTATCCATTCCTGAACAATATTATTCATGTAGAAAAGCATTCCATGTCCCTGCTAGGGACGGCTTTGTCCTACAATCGACCTCCAAGTGCAAATCGGAGGCATTGCTGGTATTTGGCAGAGACCCTTCCTGAAAATTGCTAAACATGAGACATTCACTTCACATCACTGCTAGCCACCAATTTCTCCTGGAATCATTCTCCAAATGCCGTTCGGATGCACTGCTTGCCATTTGGCAGAGCAGTAAAGAGTTTTGCTTGCTTCATCTAAGTTCGAGGACCGACCACTTCTAAATAATCAGGCTAGTAGCCCAATGGCGCTCATAGGAAGAGTCCATGACAATTTGTCACAAGCACGGGTCACTAATGATTTTCTCTTTCTTTGTAAGTTCCACGGAACCGATCTTTCCCTAATGCTCAGGACCGTATCCTAACTCTTTTAAAATGAAAATGCTCCGAGAAACGAGTCACCCGCGGGGATCACTAACGAGTTTTGTTTTGTTTGTAACGTTCATGATGCCCTCTCTTCCAAATGACCAAGGGAAACCTAGTGGCTTTTAGATGACGAGTCCGTGACAACGTTTGTCTCAAGTGCTGTTCGTTAATGACGTTCTCTCTAGTTCTAATTTTCCCTAACCGCTCTACTGCAAATGACAGTAAGGACAGACTCCTAAATGCTTTAAAAAAGGAGGCTTTCAGAAGTATTTGCCAAACCCCTAGTGGTCAAGAATGAGTTTAACCTTTCTTTAGGACAGGATCCTAAAAGCTGTAATGTGAAGATTCCGCGACAAATGTATCCCCCGCTATGGTGAGCGAAGCGTTTTGCTTTGTTATTCATCTGCACGGAGCGAGCCTTCCAAATGAGGCCAGACTCCAAACTGTCTGAAGTGGAAGATTCCATAAGAAATGTGTCACAAGCACCGATCAGTAATGAGTTTCGCTTTCTTTTCAATGTCACCATGCGCTCCCTTCCAGATGATCTGGATAGACTCATAATGGCTTGAAGACTTGGATTCCGTGAGAAATTTCACAAAGCACTGATCACTACTGACTTTCTCTTGCTTTAGCACTTTCACTGCCCGATAAAGCCCATCTCTTCAGGACCCTCTCGTAACGCCTTTTAAATGAATAGTCACAGATAACTTTTCCTCCAGCAATGATGAGTAATCAGGTTCTCTTTCTTTGCAGCTTTCTATGCCGAAGAATCAGGATAGTAGTATGATGGCTTTAAGATGAAGGCTGCATGACACATTTGAGCATGAGAAAAGAGTTTTGCTTTCTTTGTAATTCTCACCAGCCGATCTCTTCTTCTTAACGATGAGGACAGACTCTCAAGGGCTGTAAGATGACGATTCCATGAGAAATTTGTCATAAGCATTCATTAATAATTCCCTTCCCTTTCTTTCTAATTTTCTCCAACCGATCAAGCCCAAAAGCTCAGGACAGGATCCGAACAGCTTGAAAATGAAGATTCCATGAGAAGTTTGTGCCCAGCCTTGATTAGGGCTGAGTTGTCCTTTCTTTGTACTTTTTACGAGCCCACGTCGTCTAGTGGCACAAGACAGTTGGAGTTAAGCTGTGGGTAGGACGCCACGTCCTCAGGGTTATTCCTGACCAAGTGTGGTTCCTGTGTGCAGGCCACATGCAGTTAGAGTTAGGGAAGGGCGGAGCTCCCAGCCCTAGGTTAGTGTTCTCAGCGCTAGGGTTAGGGTTCATACGGGTAGGAATCCCGATCCTAGTGTTTCCTCGACCACAGGAAACGTAAGCCTCCGTGCAAGTGGCCTTCCCGTGGGAACCCTAATGCTAGGGTTCGGGCCTTACCCATAGCCACCCTAAGGCAATCCACCCATCTGCAGGACCTCTATGCCTAAACTGAGCTGGCCTAACCATTGGAACCCTTACTTCAACTGGCCTAGGCATAGAACCCTAACCCTAACGCCAAGTGGCCTACCCGTAAGAATCCCAATGCTAGGGTGGGAATCCCTTCCCAGAGCAAGCCTATTTCAGCGTGGCTCACCCATAGGAACCATAACCCAACTCCCCTTGGTCTAGCAATGGGAACCCTACCCCTTAGTCCAAAGGGCCTAGCTAGGGAAACCCTAACGCTGACGCCAAGTGGGCTAAGGAGCCCTAACGCCTATCCCTAACTCCAACTGACCTACTCAGAGGAACTTTAACCCAATTGGCGGGGAGCCCTACCTTTTGCAAGCCTAACTCTCCCCAAAATTAGCAAATTTCTCCTGCAATCAGCCTCCAAATGTAATTCCGATGCACTGCTGGCCATTTGGGAGAGATCCCTGCTTGAAAAATGCTCTCCATGAGACATTAGTTCCAGATAACAGCAAGGCACGAATGTCTCCAGCGATCGTTCTCTAAATGCCATCACGATGCACCGCTGGTGATTTGGCAGAGATCCGTTCATGACAAGTCCTAGGCTCGAGACATTCACTCCAGACCACAGCTAGCTACTCATTGCTCCTCAAATCATCTTTCAAAATGCATTCGGATGAAAGCCCCTGGCATTACCGTTATTGAGAAAGGCTGTTCATTTGACATTCCTTCCAGGTTACTGCTAGGGACGAAATTCTCGGGAATCTTCCTCAAGAAGTCATCGGGATGCACTGCCGGCTACCTGGCAGAGAGCCCTTTTTAGAAAATTGCTACAAATGAAAAATGCATTCCAGATCACAGCTAGGTGCAAATTTCTCCTGCAATCATCCTCCAAATGTCATTCGGAGGCTCTGCTGGTCATTTGGCAGAGATCCGTTCGTGAAAATAGCTCAAGATGAAACATTCCAGATCAAAGCTTGGCACCAATGTCTCCAGGAGTCGTCCCCCAAATGTCATTCGGAAGCCCTGCAGGTCATTTGGCAGCGATCCGTTCGTGAAAATATCATGTCGAAAAGCATTCCATGTCCCTGGCTAGGGATGACTTTGCCCAAGGCAACTCGGACGCCTTGCTGCGCATTTGGGAGAGATCCATTCATGACAATTGCTAAACATGAGCCATTCACGCCAGATCCCTACTTGGCACATATTTCTTCTGGAATCGTACTCCAAATGGCTTTCGGGTGCACCACGGGCCATTTGGCAGAGATCCGTTCGTGAAAATAGCTAAAGATGAGACAATCGTTCTGGATCTCAGCTAGGACTAATTTCTCCTGGAATCATCCTCCAAATGCCGTTCGGATGCAGTGCTGGGAAGTTGGCAGCGAACCCTTCATGAACGTTGCTAAACATGAGCTATTCAGTCCAGATCACTGCTTGGCAGGAATTTCTCATGGAATCGTCCTCCAAATGTCGTTACGATGCACTGCTTACCATTTCCAGAGATCCAGCCAGGACAATTCCTAAAAATGAAATATTCAGTCCAGGTCACAGCTAGACACGAATATGCCCTGGCATCGTCCTCCAAGAGCCAGTCGGATACGCTGCTGGGCATTTGGCAGCTATCCATTCCTGAACAATATTATTCATGTAGAAAAGCATTCCATGTCCCTGCTAGGGACGGCTTTGTCCTACAATCGACCTCCAAGTGCAAATCGGAGGCATTGCTGGTATTTGGCAGAGACCCTTCCTGAAAATTGCTAAACATGAGACATTCACTTCACATCACTGCTAGCCACCAATTTCTCCTGGAATCATTCTCCAAATGCCGTTCGGATGCACTGCTTGCCATTTGGCAGAGCAGTAAAGAGTTTTGCTTGCTTCATCTAAGTTCGAGGACCGACCACTTCTAAATAATCAGGCTAGTAGCCCAATGGCGCTCATAGGAAGAGTCCATGACAATTTGTCACAAGCACGGGTCACTAATGATTTTCTCTTTCTTTGTAAGTTCCACGGAACCGATCTTTCCCTAATGCTCAGGACCGTATCCTAACTCTTTTAAAATGAAAATGCTCCGAGAAACGAGTCACCCGCGGGGATCACTAACGAGTTTTGTTTTGTTTGTAACGTTCATGATGCCCTCTCTTCCAAATGACCAAGGGAAACCTAGTGGCTTTTAGATGACGAGTCCGTGACAACGTTTGTCTCAAGTGCTGTTCGTTAATGACGTTCTCTCTAGTTCTAATTTTCCCTAACCGCTCTACTGCAAATGACAGTAAGGACAGACTCCTAAATGCTTTAAAAAAGGAGGCTTTCAGAAGTATTTGCCAAACCCCTAGTGGTCAAGAATGAGTTTAACCTTTCTTTAGGACAGGATCCTAAAAGCTGTAATGTGAAGATTCCGCGACAAATGTATCCCCCGCTATGGTGAGCGAAGCATTTTGCTTTGTTATTCATCTGCACGGAGCGAGCCTTCCAAATGAGGCCAGACTCCAAACTGTCTGAAGTGGAAGATTCCATAAGAAATGTGTCACAAGCACCGATCAGTAATGAGTTTCGCTTTCTTTTCAATGTCACCATGCGCTCCCTTCCAGATGATCTGGATAGACTCATAATGGCTTGAAGACTTGGATTCCGTGAGAAATTTCACAAAGCACTGATCACTACTGACTTTCTCTTGCTTTAGCACTTTCACTGCCCGATAAAGCCCATCTCTTCAGGACCCTCTCGTAACGCCTTTTAAATGAATAGTCACAGATAACTTTTCCTCCAGCAATGATGAGTAATCAGGTTCTCTTTCTTTGCAGCTTTCTATGCCGAAGAATCAGGATAGTAGTATGATGGCTTTAAGATGAAGGCTGCATGACACATTTGAGCATGAGAAAAGAGTTTTGCTTTCTTTGTAATTCTCACCAGCCGATCTCTTCTTCTTAACGATGAGGACAGACTCTCAAGGGCTGTAAGATGACGATTCCATGAGAAATTTGTCATAAGCATTCATTAATAATTCCCTTCCCTTTCTTTCTAATTTTCTCCAACCGATCAAGCCCAAAAGCTCAGGACAGGATCCGAACAGCTTGAAAATGAAGATTCCATGAGAAGTTTGTGCCCAGCCTTGATTAGGGCTGAGTTGTCCTTTCTTTGTACTTTTTACGAGCCCACGTCGTCTAGTGGCACAAGACAGTTGGAGTTAAGCTGTGGGTAGGACGCCACGTCCTCAGGGTTATTCCTGACCAAGTGTGGTTCCTGTGTGCAGGCCACATGCAGTTAGAGTTAGGGAAGGGCGGAGCTCCCAGCCCTAGGTTAGTGTTCTCAGCGCTAGGGTTAGGGTTCATACGGGTAGGAATCCCGATCCTAGTGTTTCCTCGACCACAGGAAACGTAAGCCTCCGTGCAAGTGGCCTTCCCGTGGGAACCCTAATGCTAGGGTTCGGGCCTTACCCATAGCCACCCTAAGGCAATCCACCCATCTGCAGGACCTCTATGCCTAAACTGAGCTGGCCTAACCATTGGAACCCTTACTTCAACTGGCCTAGGCATAGAACCCTAACCCTAACGCCAAGTGGCCTACCCGTAAGAATCCCAATGCTAGGGTGGGAATCCCTTCCCAGAGCAAGCCTATTTCAGCGTGGCTCACCCATAGGAACCATAACCCAACTCCCCTTGGTCTAGCAATGGGAACCCTACCCCTTAGTCCAAAGGGCCTAGCTAGGGAAACCCTAACGCTGACGCCAAGTGGGCTAAGGAGCCCTAACGCCTATCCCTAACTCCAACTGACCTACTCAGAGGAACTTTAACCCAATTGGCGGGGAGCCCTACCTTTTGCAAGCCTAACTCTCCCCAAAATTAGCAAATTTCTCCTGCAATCAGCCTCCAAATGTAATTCCGATGCACTGCTGGCCATTTGGGAGAGATCCCTGCTTGAAAAATGCTCTCCATGAGACATTAGTTCCAGATAACAGCAAGGCACGAATGTCTCCAGCGATCGTTCTCTAAATGCCATCACGATGCACCGCTGGTGATTTGGCAGAGATCCGTTCATGACAAGTCCTAGGCTCGAGACATTCACTCCAGACCACAGCTAGCTACTCATTGCTCCTCAAATCATCTTTCAAAATGCATTCGGATGAAAGCCCCTGGCATTACCGTTATTGAGAAAGGCTGTTCATTTGACATTCCTTCCAGGTTACTGCTAGGGACGAAATTCTCGGGAATCTTCCTCAAGAAGTCATCGGGATGCACTGCCGGCTACCTGGCAGAGAGCCCTTTTTAGAAAATTGCTACAAATGAAAAATGCATTCCAGATCACAGCTAGGTGCAAATTTCTCCTGCAATCATCCTCCAAATGTCATTCGGAGGCTCTGCTGGTCATTTGGCAGAGATCCGTTCGTGAAAATAGCTCAAGATGAAACATTCCAGATCAAAGCTTGGCACCAATGTCTCCAGGAGTCGTCCCCCAAATGTCATTCGGAAGCCCTGCAGGTCATTTGGCAGCGATCCGTTCGTGAAAATATCATGTCGAAAAGCATTCCATGTCCCTGGCTAGGGATGACTTTGCCCAAGGCAACTCGGACGCCTTGCTGCGCATTTGGGAGAGATCCATTCATGACAATTGCTAAACATGAGCCATTCACGCCAGATCCCTACTTGGCACATATTTCTTCTGGAATCGTACTCCAAATGGCTTTCGGGTGCACCACGGGCCATTTGGCAGAGATCCGTTCGTGAAAATAGCTAAAGATGAGACAATCGTTCTGGATCTCAGCTAGGACTAATTTCTCCTGGAATCGTCCTCCAAATGCCGTTCGGATGCAGTGCTGGGAAGTTGGCAGCGAACCCTTCATGAACGTTGCTAAACATGAGCTATTCAGTCCAGATCACTGCTTGGCAGGAATTTCTCATGGAATCGTCCTCCAAATGTCGTTACGATGCACTGCTTACCATTTCCAGAGATCCAGCCAGGACAATTCCTAAAAATGAAATATTCAGTCCAGGTCACAGCTAGACACGAATATGCCCTGGCATCGTCCTCCAAGAGCCAGTCGGATACGCTGCTGGGCATTTGGCAGCTATCCATTCCTGAACAATATTATTCATGTAGAAAAGCATTCCATGTCCCTGCTAGGGACGGCTTTGTCCTACAATCGACCTCCAAGTGCAAATCGGAGGCATTGCTGGTATTTGGCAGAGACCCTTCCTGAAAATTGCTAAACATGAGACATTCACTTCACATCACTGCTAGCCACCAATTTCTCCTGGAATCATTCTCCAAATGCCGTTCGGATGCACTGCTTGCCATTTGGCAGAGCAGTAAAGAGTTTTGCTTGCTTCATCTAAGTTCGAGGACCGACCACTTCTAAATAATCAGGCTAGTAGCCCAATGGCGCTCATAGGAAGAGTCCATGACAATTTGTCACAAGCACGGGTCACTAATGATTTTCTCTTTCTTTGTAAGTTCCACGGAACCGATCTTTCCCTAATGCTCAGGACCGTATCCTAACTCTTTTAAAATGAAAATGCTCCGAGAAACGAGTCACCCGCGGGGATCACTAACGAGTTTTGTTTTGTTTGTAACGTTCATGATGCCCTCTCTTCCAAATGACCAAGGGAAACCTAGGGGCTTTTAGATGACGAGTCCGTGACAACGTTTGTCTCAAGTGCTGTTCGTTAATGACGTTCTCTCTAGTTCTAATTTTCCCTAACCGCTCTACTGCAAATGACAGTAAGGACAGACTCCTAAATGCTTTAAAAAAGGAGGCTTTCAGAAGTATTTGCCAAACCCCTAGTGGTCAAGAATGAGTTTAACCTTTCTTTAGGACAGGATCCTAAAAGCTGTAATGTGAAGATTCCGCGACAAATGTATCCCCCGCTATGGTGAGCGAAGCGTTTTGCTTTGTTATTCATCTGCACGGAGCGAGCCTTCCAAATGAGGCCAGACTCCAAACTGTCTGAAGTGGAAGATTCCATAAGAAATGTGTCACAAGCACCGATCAGTAATGAGTTTCGCTTTCTTTTCAATGTCACCATGCGCTCCCTTCCAGATGATCTGGATAGACTCATAATGGCTTGAAGACTTGGATTCCGTGAGAAATTTCACAAAGCACTGATCACTACTGACTTTCTCTTGCTTTAGCACTTTCACTGCCCGATAAAGCCCATCTCTTCAGGACCCTCTCGTAACGCCTTTTAAATGAATAGTCACAGATAACTTTTCCTCCAGCAATGATGAGTAATCAGGTTCTCTTTCTTTGCAGCTTTCTATGCCGAAGAATCAGGATAGTAGTATGATGGCTTTAAGATGAAGGCTGCATGACACATTTGAGCATGAGAAAAGAGTTTTGCTTTCTTTGTAATTCTCACCAGCCGATCTCTTCTTCTTAACGATGAGGACAGACTCTCAAGGGCTGTAAGATGACGATTCCATGAGAAATTTGTCATAAGCATTCATTAATAATTCCCTTCCCTTTCTTTCTAATTTTCTCCAACCGATCAAGCCCAAAAGCTCAGGACAGGATCCGAACAGCTTGAAAATGAAGATTCCATGAGAAGTTTGTGCCCAGCCTTGATTAGGGCTGAGTTGTCCTTTCTTTGTACTTTTTACGAGCCCACGTCGTCTAGTGGCACAAGACAGTTGGAGTTAAGCTGTGGGTAGGACGCCACGTCCTCAGGGTTATTCCTGACCAAGTGTGGTTCCTGTGTGCAGGCCACATGCAGTTAGAGTTAGGGAAGGGCGGAGCTCCCAGCCCTAGGTTAGTGTTCTCAGCGCTAGGGTTAGGGTTCATACGGGTAGGAATCCCGATCCTAGTGTTTCCTCGACCACAGGAAACGTAAGCCTCCGTGCAAGTGGCCTTCCCGTGGGAACCCTAATGCTAGGGTTCGGGCCTTACCCATAGCCACCCTAAGGCAATCCACCCATCTGCAGGACCTCTATGCCTAAACTGAGCTGGCCTAACCATTGGAACCCTTACTTCAACTGGCCTAGGCATAGAACCCTAACCCTAACGCCAAGTGGCCTACCCGTAAGAATCCCAATGCTAGGGTGGGAATCCCTTCCCAGAGCAAGCCTATTTCAGCGTGGCTCACCCATAGGAACCATAACCCAACTCCCCTTGGTCTAGCAATGGGAACCCTACCCCTTAGTCCAAAGGGCCTAGCTAGGGAAACCCTAACGCTGACGCCAAGTGGGCTAAGGAGCCCTAACGCCTATCCCTAACTCCAACTGACCTACTCAGAGGAACTTTAACCCAATTGGCGGGGAGCCCTACCTTTTGCAAGCCTAACTCTCCCCAAAATTAGCAAATTTCTCCTGCAATCAGCCTCCAAATGTAATTCCGATGCACTGCTGGCCATTTGGGAGAGATCCCTGCTTGAAAAATGCTCTCCATGAGACATTAGTTCCAGATAACAGCAAGGCACGAATGTCTCCAGCGATCGTTCTCTAAATGCCATCACGATGCACCGCTGGTGATTTGGCAGAGATCCGTTCATGACAAGTCCTAGGCTTGAGACATTCACTCCAGACCACAGCTAGCTACTCATTGCTCCTCAAATCATCTTTCAAAATGCATTCGGATGAAAGCCCCTGGCATTACCGTTATTGAGAAAGGCTGTTCATTTGACATTCCTTCCAGGTTACTGCTAGGGACGAAATTCTCGGGAATCTTCCTCAAGAAGTCATCGGGATGCACTGCCGGCTACCTGGCAGAGAGCCCTTTTTAGAAAATTGCTACAAATGAAAAATGCATTCCAGATCACAGCTAGGTGCAAATTTCTCCTGCAATCATCCTCCAAATGTCATTCGGAGGCTCTGCTGGTCATTTGGCAGAGATCCGTTCGTGAAAATAGCTCAAGATGAAACATTCCAGATCAAAGCTTGGCACCAATGTCTCCAGGAGTCGTCCCCCAAATGTCATTCGGAAGCCCTGCAGGTCATTTGGCAGCGATCCGTTCGTGAAAATATCATGTCGAAAAGCATTCCATGTCCCTGGCTAGGGATGACTTTGCCCAAGGCAACTCGGACGCCTTGCTGCGCATTTGGGAGAGATCCATTCATGACAATTGCTAAACATGAGCCATTCACGCCAGATCCCTACTTGGCACATATTTCTTCTGGAATCGTACTCCAAATGGCTTTCGGGTGCACCACGGGCCATTTGGCAGAGATCCGTTCGTGAAAATAGCTAAAGATGAGACAATCGTTCTGGATCTCAGCTAGGACTAATTTCTCCTGGAATCGTCCTCCAAATGCCGTTCGGATGCAGTGCTGGGAAGTTGGCCGCGAACCCTTCATGAACGTTGCTAAACATGAGCTATTCAGTCCAGATCACTGCTTGGCAGGAATTTCTCATGGAATCGTCCTCCAAATGTCGTTACGATGCACTGCTTACCATTTCCAGAGATCCAGCCAGGACAATTCCTAAAAATGAAATATTCAGTCCAGGTCACAGCTAGACACGAATATGCCCTGGCATCGTCCTCCAAGAGCCAGTCGGATACGCTGCTGGGCATTTGGCAGCTATCCATTCCTGAACAATATTATTCATGTAGAAAAGCATTCCATGTCCCTGCTAGGGACGGCTTTGTCCTACAATCGACCTCCAAGTGCAAATCGGAGGCATTGCTGGTATTTGGCAGAGACCCTTCCTGAAAATTGCTAAACATGAGACATTCACTTCACATCACTGCTAGCCACCAATTTCTCCTGGAATCATTCTCCAAATGCCGTTCGGATGCACTGCTTGCCATTTGGCAGAGCAGTAAAGAGTTTTGCTTGCTTCATCTAGTTCGAGGACCGACCACTTCTAAATAATCAGGCTAGTAGCCCAATGGCGCTCATAGGAAGAGTCCATGACAATTTGTCACAAGCACGGGTCACTAATGATTTTCTCTTTCTTTGTAAGTTCCACGGAACCGATCTTTCCCTAATGCTCAGGACCGTATCCTAACTCTTTTAAAATGAAAATGCTCCGAGAAACGAGTCACCCGCGGGGATCACTAACGAGTTTTGTTTTGTTTGTAACGTTCATGATGCCCTCTCTTCCAAATGACCAAGGGAAACCTAGGGGCTTTTAGATGACGAGTCCGTGACAACGTTTGTCTCAAGTGCTGTTCGTTAATGACGTTCTCTCTAGTTCTAATTTTCCCTAACCGCTCTACTGCAAATGACAGTAAGGACAGACTCCTAAATGCTTTAAAAAAGGAGGCTTTCAGAAGTATTTGCCAAACCCCTAGTGGTCAAGAATGAGTTTAACCTTTCTTTAGGACAGGATCCTAAAAGCTGTAATGTGAAGATTCCGCGACAAATGTATCCCCCGCTATGGTGAGCGAAGCGTTTTGCTTTGTTATTCATCTGCACGGAGCGAGCCTTCCAAATGAGGCCAGACTCCAAACTGTCTGAAGTGGAAGATTCCATAAGAAATGTGTCACAAGCACCGATCAGTAATGAGTTTCGCTTTCTTTTCAATGTCACCATGCGCTCCCTTCCAGATGATCTGGATAGACTCATAATGGCTTGAAGACTTGGATTCCGTGAGAAATTTCACAAAGCACTGATCACTACTGACTTTCTCTTGCTTTAGCACTTTCACTGCCCGATAAAGCCCATCTCTTCAGGACCCTCTCGTAACGCCTTTTAAATGAATAGTCACAGATAACTTTTCCTCCAGCAATGATGAGTAATCAGGTTCTCTTTCTTTGCAGCTTTCTATGCCGAAGAATCAGGATAGTAGTATGATGGCTTTAAGATGAAGGCTGCATGACACATTTGAGCATGAGAAAAGAGTTTTGCTTTCTTTGTAATTCTCACCAGCCGATCTCTTCTTCTTAACGATGAGGACAGACTCTCAAGGGCTGTAAGATGACGATTCCATGAGAAATTTGTCATAAGCATTCATTAATAATTCCCTTCCCTTTCTTTCTAATTTTCTCCAACCGATCAAGCCCAAAAGCTCAGGACAGGATCCGAACAGCTTGAAAATGAAGATTCCATGAGAAGTTTGTGCCCAGCCTTGATTAGGGCTGAGTTGTCCTTTCTTTGTACTTTTTACGAGCCCACGTCGTCTAGTGGCACAAGACAGTTGGAGTTAAGCTGTGGGTAGGACGCCACGTCCTCAGGGTTATTCCTGACCAAGTGTGGTTCCTGTGTGCAGGCCACATGCAGTTAGAGTTAGGGAAGGGCGGAGCTCCCAGCCCTAGGTTAGTGTTCTCAGCGCTAGGGTTAGGGTTCATACGGGTAGGAATCCCGATCCTAGTGTTTCCTCGACCACAGGAAACGTAAGCCTCCGTGCAAGTGGCCTTCCCGTGGGAACCCTAATGCTAGGGTTCGGGCCTTACCCATAGCCACCCTAAGGCAATCCACCCATCTGCAGGACCTCTATGCCTAAACTGAGCTGGCCTAACCATTGGAACCCTTACTTCAACTGGCCTAGGCATAGAACCCTAACCCTAACGCCAAGTGGCCTACCCGTAAGAATCCCAATGCTAGGGTGGGAATCCCTTCCCAGAGCAAGCCTATTTCAGCGTGGCTCACCCATAGGAACCATAACCCAACTCCCCTTGGTCTAGCAATGGGAACCCTACCCCTTAGTCCAAAGGGCCTAGCTAGGGAAACCCTAACGCTGACGCCAAGTGGGCTAAGGAGCCCTAACGCCTATCCCTAACTCCAACTGACCTACTCAGAGGAACTTTAACCCAATTGGCGGGGAGCCCTACCTTTTGCAAGCCTAACTCTCCCCAAAATTAGCAAATTTCTCCTGCAATCAGCCTCCAAATGTAATTCCGATGCACTGCTGGCCATTTGGGAGAGATCCCTGCTTGAAAAATGCTCTCCATGAGACATTAGTTCCAGATAACAGCAAGGCACGAATGTCTCCAGCGATCGTTCTCTAAATGCCATCACGATGCACCGCTGGTGATTTGGCAGAGATCCGTTCATGACAAGTCCTAGGCTCGAGACATTCACTCCAGACCACAGCTAGCTACTCATTGCTCCTCAAATCATCTTTCAAAATGCATTCGGATGAAAGCCCCTGGCATTACCGTTATTGAGAAAGGCTGTTCATTTGACATTCCTTCCAGGTTACTGCTAGGGACGAAATTCTCGGGAATCTTCCTCAAGAAGTCATCGGGATGCACTGCCGGCTACCTGGCAGAGAGCCCTTTTTAGAAAATTGCTACAAATGAAAAATGCATTCCAGATCACAGCTAGGTGCAAATTTCTCCTGCAATCATCCTCCAAATGTCATTCGGAGGCTCTGCTGGTCATTTGGCAGAGATCCGTTCGTGAAAATAGCTCAAGATGAAACATTCCAGATCAAAGCTTGGCACCAATGTCTCCAGGAGTCGTCCCCCAAATGTCATTCGGAAGCCCTGCAGGTCATTTGGCAGCGATCCGTTCGTGAAAATATCATGTCGAAAAGCATTCCATGTCCCTGGCTAGGGATGACTTTGCCCAAGGCAACTCGGACGCCTTGCTGCGCATTTGGGAGAGATCCATTCATGACAATTGCTAAACATGAGCCATTCACGCCAGATCCCTACTTGGCACATATTTCTTCTGGAATCGTACTCCAAATGGCTTTCGGGTGCACCACGGGCCATTTGGCAGAGATCCGTTCGTGAAAATAGCTAAAGATGAGACAATCGTTCTGGATCTCAGCTAGGACTAATTTCTCCTGGAATCGTCCTCCAAATGCCGTTCGGATGCAGTGCTGGGAAGTTGGCCGCGAACCCTTCATGAACGTTGCTAAACATGAGCTATTCAGTCCAGATCACTGCTTGGCAGGAATTTCTCATGGAATCGTCCTCCAAATGTCGTTACGATGCACTGCTTACCATTTCCAGAGATCCAGCCAGGACAATTCCTAAAAATGAAATATTCAGTCCAGGTCACAGCTAGACACGAATATGCCCTGGCATCGTCCTCCAAGAGCCAGTCGGATACGCTGCTGGGCATTTGGCAGCTATCCATTCCTGAACAATATTATTCATGTAGAAAAGCATTCCATGTCCCTGCTAGGGACGGCTTTGTCCTACAATCGACCTCCAAGTGCAAATCGGAGGCATTGCTGGTATTTGGCAGAGACCCTTCCTGAAAATTGCTAAACATGAGACATTCACTTCACATCACTGCTAGCCACCAATTTCTCCTGGAATCATTCTCCAAATGCCGTTCGGATGCACTGCTTGCCATTTGGCAGAGCAGTAAAGAGTTTTGCTTGCTTCATCTAAGTTCGAGGACCGACCACTTCTAAATAATCAGGCTAGTAGCCCAATGGCGCTCATAGGAAGAGTCCATGACAATTTGTCACAAGCACGGGTCACTAATGATTTTCTCTTTCTTTGTAAGTTCCACGGAACCGATCTTTCCCTAATGCTCAGGACCGTATCCTAACTCTTTTAAAATGAAAATGCTCCGAGAAACGAGTCACCCGCGGGGATCACTAACGAGTTTTGTTTTGTTTGTAACGTTCATGATGCCCTCTCTTCCAAATGACCAAGGGAAACCTAGTGGCTTTTAGATGACGAGTCCGTGACAACGTTTGTCTCAAGTGCTGTTCGTTAATGACGTTCTCTCTAGTTCTAATTTTCCCTAACCGCTCTACTGCAAATGACAGTAAGGACAGACTCCTAAATGCTTTAAAAAAGGAGGCTTTCAGAAGTATTTGCCAAACCCCTAGTGGTCAAGAATGAGTTTAACCTTTCTTTAGGACAGGATCCTAAAAGCTGTAATGTGAAGATTCCGCGACAAATGTATCCCCCGCTATGGTGAGCGAAGCGTTTTGCTTTGTTATTCATCTGCACGGAGCGAGCCTTCCAAATGAGGCCAGACTCCAAACTGTCTGAAGTGGAAGATTCCATAAGAAATGTGTCACAAGCACCGATCAGTAATGAGTTTCGCTTTCTTTTCAATGTCACCATGCGCTCCCTTCCAGATGATCTGGATAGACTCATAATGGCTTGAAGACTTGGATTCCGTGAGAAATTTCACAAAGCACTGATCACTACTGACTTTCTCTTGCTTTAGCACTTTCACTGCCCGATAAAGCCCATCTCTTCAGGACCCTCTCGTAACGCCTTTTAAATGAATAGTCACAGATAACTTTTCCTCCAGCAATGATGAGTAATCAGGTTCTCTTTCTTTGCAGCTTTCTATGCCGAAGAATCAGGATAGTAGTATGATGGCTTTAAGATGAAGGCTGCATGACACATTTGAGCATGAGAAAAGAGTTTTGCTTTCTTTGTAATTCTCACCAGCCGATCTCTTCTTCTTAACGATGAGGACAGACTCTCAAGGGCTGTAAGATGACGATTCCATGAGAAATTTGTCATAAGCATTCATTAATAATTCCCTTCCCTTTCTTTCTAATTTTCTCCAACCGATCAAGCCCAAAAGCTCAGGACAGGATCCGAACAGCTTGAAAATGAAGATTCCATGAGAAGTTTGTGCCCAGCCTTGATTAGGGCTGAGTTGTCCTTTCTTTGTACTTTTTACGAGCCCACGTCGTCTAGTGGCACAAGACAGTTGGAGTTAAGCTGTGGGTAGGACGCCACGTCCTCAGGGTTATTCCTGACCAAGTGTGGTTCCTGTGTGCAGGCCACATGCAGTTAGAGTTAGGGAAGGGCGGAGCTCCCAGCCCTAGGTTAGTGTTCTCAGCGCTAGGGTTAGGGTTCATACGGGTAGGAATCCCGATCCTAGTGTTTCCTCGACCACAGGAAACGTAAGCCTCCGTGCAAGTGGCCTTCCCGTGGGAACCCTAATGCTAGGGTTCGGGCCTTACCCATAGCCACCCTAAGGCAATCCACCCATCTGCAGGACCTCTATGCCTAAACTGAGCTGGCCTAACCATTGGAACCCTTACTTCAACTGGCCTAGGCATAGAACCCTAACCCTAACGCCAAGTGGCCTACCCGTAAGAATCCCAATGCTAGGGTGGGAATCCCTTCCCAGAGCAAGCCTATTTCAGCGTGGCTCACCCATAGGAACCATAACCCAACTCCCCTTGGTCTAGCAATGGGAACCCTACCCCTTAGTCCAAAGGGCCTAGCTAGGGAAACCCTAACGCTGACGCCAAGTGGGCTAAGGAGCCCTAACGCCTATCCCTAACTCCAACTGACCTACTCAGAGGAACTTTAACCCAATTGGCGGGGAGCCCTACCTTTTGCAAGCCTAACTCTCCCCAAAATTAGCAAATTTCTCCTGCAATCAGCCTCCAAATGTAATTCCGATGCACTGCTGGCCATTTGGGAGAGATCCCTGCTTGAAAAATGCTCTCCATGAGACATTAGTTCCAGATAACAGCAAGGCACGAATGTCTCCAGCGATCGTTCTCTAAATGCCATCACGATGCACCGCTGGTGATTTGGCAGAGATCCGTTCATGACAAGTCCTAGGCTCGAGACATTCACTCCAGACCACAGCTAGCTACTCATTGCTCCTCAAATCATCTTTCAAAATGCATTCGGATGAAAGCCCCTGGCATTACCGTTATTGAGAAAGGCTGTTCATTTGACATTCCTTCCAGGTTACTGCTAGGGACGAAATTCTCGGGAATCTTCCTCAAGAAGTCATCGGGATGCACTGCCGGCTACCTGGCAGAGAGCCCTTTTTAGAAAATTGCTACAAATGAAAAATGCATTCCAGATCACAGCTAGGTGCAAATTTCTCCTGCAATCATCCTCCAAATGTCATTCGGAGGCTCTGCTGGTCATTTGGCAGAGATCCGTTCGTGAAAATAGCTCAAGATGAAACATTCCAGATCAAAGCTTGGCACCAATGTCTCCAGGAGTCGTCCCCCAAATGTCATTCGGAAGCCCTGCAGGTCATTTGGCAGCGATCCGTTCGTGAAAATATCATGTCGAAAAGCATTCCATGTCCCTGGCTAGGGATGACTTTGCCCAAGGCAACTCGGACGCCTTGCTGCGCATTTGGGAGAGATCCATTCATGACAATTGCTAAACATGAGCCATTCACGCCAGATCCCTACTTGGCACATATTTCTTCTGGAATCGTACTCCAAATGGCTTTCGGGTGCACCACGGGCCATTTGGCAGAGATCCGTTCGTGAAAATAGCTAAAGATGAGACAATCGTTCTGGATCTCAGCTAGGACTAATTTCTCCTGGAATCATCCTCCAAATGCCGTTCGGATGCAGTGCTGGGAAGTTGGCAGCGAACCCTTCATGAACGTTGCTAAACATGAGCTATTCAGTCCAGATCACTGCTTGGCAGGAATTTCTCATGGAATCGTCCTCCAAATGTCGTTACGATGCACTGCTTACCATTTCCAGAGATCCAGCCAGGACAATTCCTAAAAATGAAATATTCAGTCCAGGTCACAGCTAGACACGAATATGCCCTGGCATCGTCCTCCAAGAGCCAGTCGGATACGCTGCTGGGCATTTGGCAGCTATCCATTCCTGAACAATATTATTCATGTAGAAAAGCATTCCATGTCCCTGCTAGGGACGGCTTTGTCCTACAATCGACCTCCAAGTGCAAATCGGAGGCATTGCTGGTATTTGGCAGAGACCCTTCCTGAAAATTGCTAAACATGAGACATTCACTTCACATCACTGCTAGCCACCAATTTCTCCTGGAATCATTCTCCAAATGCCGTTCGGATGCACTGCTTGCCATTTGGCAGAGCAGTAAAGAGTTTTGCTTGCTTCATCTAAGTTCGAGGACCGACCACTTCTAAATAATCAGGCTAGTAGCCCAATGGCGCTCATAGGAAGAGTCCATGACAATTTGTCACAAGCACGGGTCACTAATGATTTTCTCTTTCTTTGTAAGTTCCACGGAACCGATCTTTCCCTAATGCTCAGGACCGTATCCTAACTCTTTTAAAATGAAAATGCTCCGAGAAACGAGTCACCCGCGGGGATCACTAACGAGTTTTGTTTTGTTTGTAACGTTCATGATGCCCTCTCTTCCAAATGACCAAGGGAAACCTAGTGGCTTTTAGATGACGAGTCCGTGACAACGTTTGTCTCAAGTGCTGTTCGTTAATGACGTTCTCTCTAGTTCTAATTTTCCCTAACCGCTCTACTGCAAATGACAGTAAGGACAGACTCCTAAATGCTTTAAAAAAGGAGGCTTTCAGAAGTATTTGCCAAACCCCTAGTGGTCAAGAATGAGTTTAACCTTTCTTTAGGACAGGATCCTAAAAGCTGTAATGTGAAGATTCCGCGACAAATGTATCCCCCGCTATGGTGAGCGAAGCATTTTGCTTTGTTATTCATCTGCACGGAGCGAGCCTTCCAAATGAGGCCAGACTCCAAACTGTCTGAAGTGGAAGATTCCATAAGAAATGTGTCACAAGCACCGATCAGTAATGAGTTTCGCTTTCTTTTCAATGTCACCATGCGCTCCCTTCCAGATGATCTGGATAGACTCATAATGGCTTGAAGACTTGGATTCCGTGAGAAATTTCACAAAGCACTGATCACTACTGACTTTCTCTTGCTTTAGCACTTTCACTGCCCGATAAAGCCCATCTCTTCAGGACCCTCTCGTAACGCCTTTTAAATGAATAGTCACAGATAACTTTTCCTCCAGCAATGATGAGTAATCAGGTTCTCTTTCTTTGCAGCTTTCTATGCCGAAGAATCAGGATAGTAGTATGATGGCTTTAAGATGAAGGCTGCATGACACATTTGAGCATGAGAAAAGAGTTTTGCTTTCTTTGTAATTCTCACCAGCCGATCTCTTCTTCTTAACGATGAGGACAGACTCTCAAGGGCTGTAAGATGACGATTCCATGAGAAATTTGTCATAAGCATTCATTAATAATTCCCTTCCCTTTCTTTCTAATTTTCTCCAACCGATCAAGCCCAAAAGCTCAGGACAGGATCCGAACAGCTTGAAAATGAAGATTCCATGAGAAGTTTGTGCCCAGCCTTGATTAGGGCTGAGTTGTCCTTTCTTTGTACTTTTTACGAGCCCACGTCGTCTAGTGGCACAAGACAGTTGGAGTTAAGCTGTGGGTAGGACGCCACGTCCTCAGGGTTATTCCTGACCAAGTGTGGTTCCTGTGTGCAGGCCACATGCAGTTAGAGTTAGGGAAGGGCGGAGCTCCCAGCCCTAGGTTAGTGTTCTCAGCGCTAGGGTTAGGGTTCATACGGGTAGGAATCCCGATCCTAGTGTTTCCTCGACCACAGGAAACGTAAGCCTCCGTGCAAGTGGCCTTCCCGTGGGAACCCTAATGCTAGGGTTCGGGCCTTACCCATAGCCACCCTAAGGCAATCCACCCATCTGCAGGACCTCTATGCCTAAACTGAGCTGGCCTAACCATTGGAACCCTTACTTCAACTGGCCTAGGCATAGAACCCTAACCCTAACGCCAAGTGGCCTACCCGTAAGAATCCCAATGCTAGGGTGGGAATCCCTTCCCAGAGCAAGCCTATTTCAGCGTGGCTCACCCATAGGAACCATAACCCAACTCCCCTTGGTCTAGCAATGGGAACCCTACCCCTTAGTCCAAAGGGCCTAGCTAGGGAAACCCTAACGCTGACGCCAAGTGGGCTAAGGAGCCCTAACGCCTATCCCTAACTCCAACTGACCTACTCAGAGGAACTTTAACCCAATTGGCGGGGAGCCCTACCTTTTGCAAGCCTAACTCTCCCCAAAATTAGCAAATTTCTCCTGCAATCAGCCTCCAAATGTAATTCCGATGCACTGCTGGCCATTTGGGAGAGATCCCTGCTTGAAAAATGCTCTCCATGAGACATTAGTTCCAGATAACAGCAAGGCACGAATGTCTCCAGCGATCGTTCTCTAAATGCCATCACGATGCACCGCTGGTGATTTGGCAGAGATCCGTTCATGACAAGTCCTAGGCTCGAGACATTCACTCCAGACCACAGCTAGCTACTCATTGCTCCTCAAATCATCTTTCAAAATGCATTCGGATGAAAGCCCCTGGCATTACCGTTATTGAGAAAGGCTGTTCATTTGACATTCCTTCCAGGTTACTGCTAGGGACGAAATTCTCGGGAATCTTCCTCAAGAAGTCATCGGGATGCACTGCCGGCTACCTGGCAGAGAGCCCTTTTTAGAAAATTGCTACAAATGAAAAATGCATTCCAGATCACAGCTAGGTGCAAATTTCTCCTGCAATCATCCTCCAAATGTCATTCGGAGGCTCTGCTGGTCATTTGGCAGAGATCCGTTCGTGAAAATAGCTCAAGATGAAACATTCCAGATCAAAGCTTGGCACCAATGTCTCCAGGAGTCGTCCCCCAAATGTCATTCGGAAGCCCTGCAGGTCATTTGGCAGCGATCCGTTCGTGAAAATATCATGTCGAAAAGCATTCCATGTCCCTGGCTAGGGATGACTTTGCCCAAGGCAACTCGGACGCCTTGCTGCGCATTTGGGAGAGATCCATTCATGACAATTGCTAAACATGAGCCATTCACGCCAGATCCCTACTTGGCACATATTTCTTCTGGAATCGTACTCCAAATGGCTTTCGGGTGCACCACGGGCCATTTGGCAGAGATCCGTTCGTGAAAATAGCTAAAGATGAGACAATCGTTCTGGATCTCAGCTAGGACTAATTTCTCCTGGAATCGTCCTCCAAATGCCGTTCGGATGCAGTGCTGGGAAGTTGGCAGCGAACCCTTCATGAACGTTGCTAAACATGAGCTATTCAGTCCAGATCACTGCTTGGCAGGAATTTCTCATGGAATCGTCCTCCAAATGTCGTTACGATGCACTGCTTACCATTTCCAGAGATCCAGCCAGGACAATTCCTAAAAATGAAATATTCAGTCCAGGTCACAGCTAGACACGAATATGCCCTGGCATCGTCCTCCAAGAGCCAGTCGGATACGCTGCTGGGCATTTGGCAGCTATCCATTCCTGAACAATATTATTCATGTAGAAAAGCATTCCATGTCCCTGCTAGGGACGGCTTTGTCCTACAATCGACCTCCAAGTGCAAATCGGAGGCATTGCTGGTATTTGGCAGAGACCCTTCCTGAAAATTGCTAAACATGAGACATTCACTTCACATCACTGCTAGCCACCAATTTCTCCTGGAATCATTCTCCAAATGCCGTTCGGATGCACTGCTTGCCATTTGGCAGAGCAGTAAAGAGTTTTGCTTGCTTCATCTAAGTTCGAGGACCGACCACTTCTAAATAATCAGGCTAGTAGCCCAATGGCGCTCATAGGAAGAGTCCATGACAATTTGTCACAAGCACGGGTCACTAATGATTTTCTCTTTCTTTGTAAGTTCCACGGAACCGATCTTTCCCTAATGCTCAGGACCGTATCCTAACTCTTTTAAAATGAAAATGCTCCGAGAAACGAGTCACCCGCGGGGATCACTAACGAGTTTTGTTTTGTTTGTAACGTTCATGATGCCCTCTCTTCCAAATGACCAAGGGAAACCTAGTGGCTTTTAGATGACGAGTCCGTGACAACGTTTGTCTCAAGTGCTGTTCGTTAATGACGTTCTCTCTAGTTCTAATTTTCCCTAACCGCTCTACTGCAAATGACAGTAAGGACAGACTCCTAAATGCTTTAAAAAAGGAGGCTTTCAGAAGTATTTGCCAAACCCCTAGTGGTCAAGAATGAGTTTAACCTTTCTTTAGGACAGGATCCTAAAAGCTGTAATGTGAAGATTCCGCGACAAATGTATCCCCCGCTATGGTGAGCGAAGCGTTTTGCTTTGTTATTCATCTGCACGGAGCGAGCCTTCCAAATGAGGCCAGACTCCAAACTGTCTGAAGTGGAAGATTCCATAAGAAATGTGTCACAAGCACCGATCAGTAATGAGTTTCGCTTTCTTTTCAATGTCACCATGCGCTCCCTTCCAGATGATCTGGATAGACTCATAATGGCTTGAAGACTTGGATTCCGTGAGAAATTTCACAAAGCACTGATCACTACTGACTTTCTCTTGCTTTAGCACTTTCACTGCCCGATAAAGCCCATCTCTTCAGGACCCTCTCGTAACGCCTTTTAAATGAATAGTCACAGATAACTTTTCCTCCAGCAATGATGAGTAATCAGGTTCTCTTTCTTTGCAGCTTTCTATGCCGAAGAATCAGGATAGTAGTATGATGGCTTTAAGATGAAGGCTGCATGACACATTTGAGCATGAGAAAAGAGTTTTGCTTTCTTTGTAATTCTCACCAGCCGATCTCTTCTTCTTAACGATGAGGACAGACTCTCAAGGGCTGTAAGATGACGATTCCATGAGAAATTTGTCATAAGCATTCATTAATAATTCCCTTCCCTTTCTTTCTAATTTTCTCCAACCGATCAAGCCCAAAAGCTCAGGACAGGATCCGAACAGCTTGAAAATGAAGATTCCATGAGAAGTTTGTGCCCAGCCTTGATTAGGGCTGAGTTGTCCTTTCTTTGTACTTTTTACGAGCCCACGTCGTCTAGTGGCACAAGACAGTTGGAGTTAAGCTGTGGGTAGGACGCCACGTCCTCAGGGTTATTCCTGACCAAGTGTGGTTCCTGTGTGCAGGCCACATGCAGTTAGAGTTAGGGAAGGGCGGAGCTCCCAGCCCTAGGTTAGTGTTCTCAGCGCTAGGGTTAGGGTTCATACGGGTAGGAATCCCGATCCTAGTGTTTCCTCGACCACAGGAAACGTAAGCCTCCGTGCAAGTGGCCTTCCCGTGGGAACCCTAATGCTAGGGTTCGGGCCTTACCCATAGCCACCCTAAGGCAATCCACCCATCTGCAGGACCTCTATGCCTAAACTGAGCTGGCCTAACCATTGGAACCCTTACTTCAACTGGCCTAGGCATAGAACCCTAACCCTAACGCCAAGTGGCCTACCCGTAAGAATCCCAATGCTAGGGTGGGAATCCCTTCCCAGAGCAAGCCTATTTCAGCGTGGCTCACCCATAGGAACCATAACCCAACTCCCCTTGGTCTAGCAATGGGAACCCTACCCCTTAGTCCAAAGGGCCTAGCTAGGGAAACCCTAACGCTGACGCCAAGTGGGCTAAGGAGCCCTAACGCCTATCCCTAACTCCAACTGACCTACTCAGAGGAACTTTAACCCAATTGGCGGGGAGCCCTACCTTTTGCAAGCCTAACTCTCCCCAAAATTAGCAAATTTCTCCTGCAATCAGCCTCCAAATGTAATTCCGATGCACTGCTGGCCATTTGGGAGAGATCCCTGCTTGAAAAATGCTCTCCATGAGACATTAGTTCCAGATAACAGCAAGGCACGAATGTCTCCAGCGATCGTTCTCTAAATGCCATCACGATGCACCGCTGGTGATTTGGCAGAGATCCGTTCATGACAAGTCCTAGGCTCGAGACATTCACTCCAGACCACAGCTAGCTACTCATTGCTCCTCAAATCATCTTTCAAAATGCATTCGGATGAAAGCCCCTGGCATTACCGTTATTGAGAAAGGCTGTTCATTTGACATTCCTTCCAGGTTACTGCTAGGGACGAAATTCTCGGGAATCTTCCTCAAGAAGTCATCGGGATGCACTGCCGGCTACCTGGCAGAGAGCCCTTTTTAGAAAATTGCTACAAATGAAAAATGCATTCCAGATCACAGCTAGGTGCAAATTTCTCCTGCAATCATCCTCCAAATGTCATTCGGAGGCTCTGCTGGTCATTTGGCAGAGATCCGTTCGTGAAAATAGCTCAAGATGAAACATTCCAGATCAAAGCTTGGCACCAATGTCTCCAGGAGTCGTCCCCCAAATGTCATTCGGAAGCCCTGCAGGTCATTTGGCAGCGATCCGTTCGTGAAAATATCATGTCGAAAAGCATTCCATGTCCCTGGCTAGGGATGACTTTGCCCAAGGCAACTCGGACGCCTTGCTGCGCATTTGGGAGAGATCCATTCATGACAATTGCTAAACATGAGCCATTCACGCCAGATCCCTACTTGGCACATATTTCTTCTGGAATCGTACTCCAAATGGCTTTCGGGTGCACCACGGGCCATTTGGCAGAGATCCGTTCGTGAAAATAGCTAAAGATGAGACAATCGTTCTGGATCTCAGCTAGGACTAATTTCTCCTGGAATCGTCCTCCAAATGCCGTTCGGATGCAGTGCTGGGAAGTTGGCAGCGAACCCTTCATGAACGTTGCTAAACATGAGCTATTCAGTCCAGATCACTGCTTGGCAGGAATTTCTCATGGAATCGTCCTCCAAATGTCGTTACGATGCACTGCTTACCATTTCCAGAGATCCAGCCAGGACAATTCCTAAAAATGAAATATTCAGTCCAGGTCACAGCTAGACACGAATATGCCCTGGCATCGTCCTCCAAGAGCCAGTCGGATACGCTGCTGGGCATTTGGCAGCTATCCATTCCTGAACAATATTATTCATGTAGAAAAGCATTCCATGTCCCTGCTAGGGACGGCTTTGTCCTACAATCGACCTCCAAGTGCAAATCGGAGGCATTGCTGGTATTTGGCAGAGACCCTTCCTGAAAATTGCTAAACATGAGACATTCACTTCACATCACTGCTAGCCACCAATTTCTCCTGGAATCATTCTCCAAATGCCGTTCGGATGCACTGCTTGCCATTTGGCAGAGCAGTAAAGAGTTTTGCTTGCTTCATCTAAGTTCGAGGACCGACCACTTCTAAATAATCAGGCTAGTAGCCCAATGGCGCTCATAGGAAGAGTCCATGACAATTTGTCACAAGCACGGGTCACTAATGATTTTCTCTTTCTTTGTAAGTTCCACGGAACCGATCTTTCCCTAATGCTCAGGACCGTATCCTAACTCTTTTAAAATGAAAATGCTCCGAGAAACGAGTCACCCGCGGGGATCACTAACGAGTTTTGTTTTGTTTGTAACGTTCATGATGCCCTCTCTTCCAAATGACCAAGGGAAACCTAGTGGCTTTTAGATGACGAGTCCGTGACAACGTTTGTCTCAAGTGCTGTTCGTTAATGACGTTCTCTCTAGTTCTAATTTTCCCTAACCGCTCTACTGCAAATGACAGTAAGGACAGACTCCTAAATGCTTTAAAAAAGGAGGCTTTCAGAAGTATTTGCCAAACCCCTAGTGGTCAAGAATGAGTTTAACCTTTCTTTAGGACAGGATCCTAAAAGCTGTAATGTGAAGATTCCGCGACAAATGTATCCCCCGCTATGGTGAGCGAAGCGTTTTGCTTTGTTATTCATCTGCACGGAGCGAGCCTTCCAAATGAGGCCAGACTCCAAACTGTCTGAAGTGGAAGATTCCATAAGAAATGTGTCACAAGCACCGATCAGTAATGAGTTTCGCTTTCTTTTCAATGTCACCATGCGCTCCCTTCCAGATGATCTGGATAGACTCATAATGGCTTGAAGACTTGGATTCCGTGAGAAATTTCACAAAGCACTGATCACTACTGACTTTCTCTTGCTTTAGCACTTTCACTGCCCGATAAAGCCCATCTCTTCAGGACCCTCTCGTAACGCCTTTTAAATGAATAGTCACAGATAACTTTTCCTCCAGCAATGATGAGTAATCAGGTTCTCTTTCTTTGCAGCTTTCTATGCCGAAGAATCAGGATAGTAGTATGATGGCTTTAAGATGAAGGCTGCATGACACATTTGAGCATGAGAAAAGAGTTTTGCTTTCTTTGTAATTCTCACCAGCCGATCTCTTCTTCTTAACGATGAGGACAGACTCTCAAGGGCTGTAAGATGACGATTCCATGAGAAATTTGTCATAAGCATTCATTAATAATTCCCTTCCCTTTCTTTCTAATTTTCTCCAACCGATCAAGCCCAAAAGCTCAGGACAGGATCCGAACAGCTTGAAAATGAAGATTCCATGAGAAGTTTGTGCCCAGCCTTGATTAGGGCTGAGTTGTCCTTTCTTTGTACTTTTTACGAGCCCACGTCGTCTAGTGGCACAAGACAGTTGGAGTTAAGCTGTGGGTAGGACGCCACGTCCTCAGGGTTATTCCTGACCAAGTGTGGTTCCTGTGTGCAGGCCACATGCAGTTAGAGTTAGGGAAGGGCGGAGCTCCCAGCCCTAGGTTAGTGTTCTCAGCGCTAGGGTTAGGGTTCATACGGGTAGGAATCCCGATCCTAGTGTTTCCTCGACCACAGGAAACGTAAGCCTCCGTGCAAGTGGCCTTCCCGTGGGAACCCTAATGCTAGGGTTCGGGCCTTACCCATAGCCACCCTAAGGCAATCCACCCATCTGCAGGACCTCTATGCCTAAACTGAGCTGGCCTAACCATTGGAACCCTTACTTCAACTGGCCTAGGCATAGAACCCTAACCCTAACGCCAAGTGGCCTACCCGTAAGAATCCCAATGCTAGGGTGGGAATCCCTTCCCAGAGCAAGCCTATTTCAGCGTGGCTCACCCATAGGAACCATAACCCAACTCCCCTTGGTCTAGCAATGGGAACCCTACCCCTTAGTCCAAAGGGCCTAGCTAGGGAAACCCTAACGCTGACGCCAAGTGGGCTAAGGAGCCCTAACGCCTATCCCTAACTCCAACTGACCTACTCAGAGGAACTTTAACCCAATTGGCGGGGAGCCCTACCTTTTGCAAGCCTAACTCTCCCCAAAATTAGCAAATTTCTCCTGCAATCAGCCTCCAAATGTAATTCCGATGCACTGCTGGCCATTTGGGAGAGATCCCTGCTTGAAAAATGCTCTCCATGAGACATTAGTTCCAGATAACAGCAAGGCACGAATGTCTCCAGCGATCGTTCTCTAAATGCCATCACGATGCACCGCTGGTGATTTGGCAGAGATCCGTTCATGACAAGTCCTAGGCTCGAGACATTCACTCCAGACCACAGCTAGCTACTCATTGCTCCTCAAATCATCTTTCAAAATGCATTCGGATGAAAGCCCCTGGCATTACCGTTATTGAGAAAGGCTGTTCATTTGACATTCCTTCCAGGTTACTGCTAGGGACGAAATTCTCGGGAATCTTCCTCAAGAAGTCATCGGGATGCACTGCCGGCTACCTGGCAGAGAGCCCTTTTTAGAAAATTGCTACAAATGAAAAATGCATTCCAGATCACAGCTAGGTGCAAATTTCTCCTGCAATCATCCTCCAAATGTCATTCGGAGGCTCTGCTGGTCATTTGGCAGAGATCCGTTCGTGAAAATAGCTCAAGATGAAACATTCCAGATCAAAGCTTGGCACCAATGTCTCCAGGAGTCGTCCCCCAAATGTCATTCGGAAGCCCTGCAGGTCATTTGGCAGCGATCCGTTCGTGAAAATATCATGTCGAAAAGCATTCCATGTCCCTGGCTAGGGATGACTTTGCCCAAGGCAACTCGGACGCCTTGCTGCGCATTTGGGAGAGATCCATTCATGACAATTGCTAAACATGAGCCATTCACGCCAGATCCCTACTTGGCACATATTTCTTCTGGAATCGTACTCCAAATGGCTTTCGGGTGCACCACGGGCCATTTGGCAGAGATCCGTTCGTGAAAATAGCTAAAGATGAGACAATCGTTCTGGATCTCAGCTAGGACTAATTTCTCCTGGAATCGTCCTCCAAATGCCGTTCGGATGCAGTGCTGGGAAGTTGGCAGCGAACCCTTCATGAACGTTGCTAAACATGAGCTATTCAGTCCAGATCACTGCTTGGCAGGAATTTCTCATGGAATCGTCCTCCAAATGTCGTTACGATGCACTGCTTACCATTTCCAGAGATCCAGCCAGGACAATTCCTAAAAATGAAATATTCAGTCCAGGTCACAGCTAGACACGAATATGCCCTGGCATCGTCCTCCAAGAGCCAGTCGGATACGCTGCTGGGCATTTGGCAGCTATCCATTCCTGAACAATATTATTCATGTAGAAAAGCATTCCATGTCCCTGCTAGGGACGGCTTTGTCCTACAATCGACCTCCAAGTGCAAATCGGAGGCATTGCTGGTATTTGGCAGAGACCCTTCCTGAAAATTGCTAAACATGAGACATTCACTTCACATCACTGCTAGCCACCAATTTCTCCTGGAATCATTCTCCAAATGCCGTTCGGATGCACTGCTTGCCATTTGGCAGAGCAGTAAAGAGTTTTGCTTGCTTCATCTAAGTTCGAGGACCGACCACTTCTAAATAATCAGGCTAGTAGCCCAATGGCGCTCATAGGAAGAGTCCATGACAATTTGTCACAAGCACGGGTCACTAATGATTTTCTCTTTCTTTGTAAGTTCCACGGAACCGATCTTTCCCTAATGCTCAGGACCGTATCCTAACTCTTTTAAAATGAAAATGCTCCGAGAAACGAGTCACCCGCGGGGATCACTAACGAGTTTTGTTTTGTTTGTAACGTTCATGATGCCCTCTCTTCCAAATGACCAAGGGAAACCTAGTGGCTTTTAGATGACGAGTCCGTGACAACGTTTGTCTCAAGTGCTGTTCGTTAATGACGTTCTCTCTAGTTCTAATTTTCCCTAACCGCTCTACTGCAAATGACAGTAAGGACAGACTCCTAAATGCTTTAAAAAAGGAGGCTTTCAGAAGTATTTGCCAAACCCCTAGTGGTCAAGAATGAGTTTAACCTTTCTTTAGGACAGGATCCTAAAAGCTGTAATGTGAAGATTCCGCGACAAATGTATCCCCCGCTATGGTGAGCGAAGCGTTTTGCTTTGTTATTCATCTGCACGGAGCGAGCCTTCCAAATGAGGCCAGACTCCAAACTGTCTGAAGTGGAAGATTCCATAAGAAATGTGTCACAAGCACCGATCAGTAATGAGTTTCGCTTTCTTTTCAATGTCACCATGCGCTCCCTTCCAGATGATCTGGATAGACTCATAATGGCTTGAAGACTTGGATTCCGTGAGAAATTTCACAAAGCACTGATCACTACTGACTTTCTCTTGCTTTAGCACTTTCACTGCCCGATAAAGCCCATCTCTTCAGGACCCTCTCGTAACGCCTTTTAAATGAATAGTCACAGATAACTTTTCCTCCAGCAATGATGAGTAATCAGGTTCTCTTTCTTTGCAGCTTTCTATGCCGAAGAATCAGGATAGTAGTATGATGGCTTTAAGATGAAGGCTGCATGACACATTTGAGCATGAGAAAAGAGTTTTGCTTTCTTTGTAATTCTCACCAGCCGATCTCTTCTTCTTAACGATGAGGACAGACTCTCAAGGGCTGTAAGATGACGATTCCATGAGAAATTTGTCATAAGCATTCATTAATAATTCCCTTCCCTTTCTTTCTAATTTTCTCCAACCGATCAAGCCCAAAAGCTCAGGACAGGATCCGAACAGCTTGAAAATGAAGATTCCATGAGAAGTTTGTGCCCAGCCTTGATTAGGGCTGAGTTGTCCTTTCTTTGTACTTTTTACGAGCCCACGTCGTCTAGTGGCACAAGACAGTTGGAGTTAAGCTGTGGGTAGGACGCCACGTCCTCAGGGTTATTCCTGACCAAGTGTGGTTCCTGTGTGCAGGCCACATGCAGTTAGAGTTAGGGAAGGGCGGAGCTCCCAGCCCTAGGTTAGTGTTCTCAGCGCTAGGGTTAGGGTTCATACGGGTAGGAATCCCGATCCTAGTGTTTCCTCGACCACAGGAAACGTAAGCCTCCGTGCAAGTGGCCTTCCCGTGGGAACCCTAATGCTAGGGTTCGGGCCTTACCCATAGCCACCCTAAGGCAATCCACCCATCTGCAGGACCTCTATGCCTAAACTGAGCTGGCCTAACCATTGGAACCCTTACTTCAACTGGCCTAGGCATAGAACCCTAACCCTAACGCCAAGTGGCCTACCCGTAAGAATCCCAATGCTAGGGTGGGAATCCCTTCCCAGAGCAAGCCTATTTCAGCGTGGCTCACCCATAGGAACCATAACCCAACTCCCCTTGGTCTAGCAATGGGAACCCTACCCCTTAGTCCAAAGGGCCTAGCTAGGGAAACCCTAACGCTGACGCCAAGTGGGCTAAGGAGCCCTAACGCCTATCCCTAACTCCAACTGACCTACTCAGAGGAACTTTAACCCAATTGGCGGGGAGCCCTACCTTTTGCAAGCCTAACTCTCCCCAAAATTAGCAAATTTCTCCTGCAATCAGCCTCCAAATGTAATTCCGATGCACTGCTGGCCATTTGGGAGAGATCCCTGCTTGAAAAATGCTCTCCATGAGACATTAGTTCCAGATAACAGCAAGGCACGAATGTCTCCAGCGATCGTTCTCTAAATGCCATCACGATGCACCGCTGGTGATTTGGCAGAGATCCGTTCATGACAAGTCCTAGGCTCGAGACATTCACTCCAGACCACAGCTAGCTACTCATTGCTCCTCAAATCATCTTTCAAAATGCATTCGGATGAAAGCCCCTGGCATTACCGTTATTGAGAAAGGCTGTTCATTTGACATTCCTTCCAGGTTACTGCTAGGGACGAAATTCTCGGGAATCTTCCTCAAGAAGTCATCGGGATGCACTGCCGGCTACCTGGCAGAGAGCCCTTTTTAGAAAATTGCTACAAATGAAAAATGCATTCCAGATCACAGCTAGGTGCAAATTTCTCCTGCAATCATCCTCCAAATGTCATTCGGAGGCTCTGCTGGTCATTTGGCAGAGATCCGTTCGTGAAAATAGCTCAAGATGAAACATTCCAGATCAAAGCTTGGCACCAATGTCTCCAGGAGTCGTCCCCCAAATGTCATTCGGAAGCCCTGCAGGTCATTTGGCAGCGATCCGTTCGTGAAAATATCATGTCGAAAAGCATTCCATGTCCCTGGCTAGGGATGACTTTGCCCAAGGCAACTCGGACGCCTTGCTGCGCATTTGGGAGAGATCCATTCATGACAATTGCTAAACATGAGCCATTCACGCCAGATCCCTACTTGGCACATATTTCTTCTGGAATCGTACTCCAAATGGCTTTCGGGTGCACCACGGGCCATTTGGCAGAGATCCGTTCGTGAAAATAGCTAAAGATGAGACAATCGTTCTGGATCTCAGCTAGGACTAATTTCTCCTGGAATCGTCCTCCAAATGCCGTTCGGATGCAGTGCTGGGAAGTTGGCAGCGAACCCTTCATGAACGTTGCTAAACATGAGCTATTCAGTCCAGATCACTGCTTGGCAGGAATTTCTCATGGAATCGTCCTCCAAATGTCGTTACGATGCACTGCTTACCATTTCCAGAGATCCAGCCAGGACAATTCCTAAAAATGAAATATTCAGTCCAGGTCACAGCTAGACACGAATATGCCCTGGCATCGTCCTCCAAGAGCCAGTCGGATACGCTGCTGGGCATTTGGCAGCTATCCATTCCTGAACAATATTATTCATGTAGAAAAGCATTCCATGTCCCTGCTAGGGACGGCTTTGTCCTACAATCGACCTCCAAGTGCAAATCGGAGGCATTGCTGGTATTTGGCAGAGACCCTTCCTGAAAATTGCTAAACATGAGACATTCACTTCACATCACTGCTAGCCACCAAGTTCTCCTGGAATCATTCTCCAAATGCCGTTCGGATGCACTGCTTGCCATTTGGCAGAGCAGTAAAGAGTTTTGCTTGCTTCATCTAAGTTCGAGGACCGACCACTTCTAAATAATCAGGCTAGTAGCCCAATGGCGCTCATAGGAAGAGTCCATGACAATTTGTCACAAGCACGGGTCACTAATGATTTTCTCTTTCTTTGTAAGTTCCACGGAACCGATCTTTCCCTAATGCTCAGGACCGTATCCTAACTCTTTTAAAATGAAAATGCTCCGAGAAACGAGTCACCCGCGGGGATCACTAACGAGTTTTGTTTTGTTTGTAACGTTCATGATGCCCTCTCTTCCAAATGACCAAGGGAAACCTAGTGGCTTTTAGATGACGAGTCCGTGACAACGTTTGTCTCAAGTGCTGTTCGTTAATGACGTTCTCTCTAGTTCTAATTTTCCCTAACCGCTCTACTGCAAATGACAGTAAGGACAGACTCCTAAATGCTTTAAAAAAGGAGGCTTTCAGAAGTATTTGCCAAACCCCTAGTGGTCAAGAATGAGTTTAACCTTTCTTTAGGACAGGATCCTAAAAGCTGTAATGTGAAGATTCCGCGACAAATGTATCCCCCGCTATGGTGAGCGAAGCGTTTTGCTTTGTTATTCATCTGCACGGAGCGAGCCTTCCAAATGAGGCCAGACTCCAAACTGTCTGAAGTGGAAGATTCCATAAGAAATGTGTCACAAGCACCGATCAGTAATGAGTTTCGCTTTCTTTTCAATGTCACCATGCGCTCCCTTCCAGATGATCTGGATAGACTCATAATGGCTTGAAGACTTGGATTCCGTGAGAAATTTCACAAAGCACTGATCACTACTGACTTTCTCTTGCTTTAGCACTTTCACTGCCCGATAAAGCCCATCTCTTCAGGACCCTCTCGTAACGCCTTTTAAATGAATAGTCACAGATAACTTTTCCTCCAGCAATGATGAGTAATCAGGTTCTCTTTCTTTGCAGCTTTCTATGCCGAAGAATCAGGATAGTAGTATGATGGCTTTAAGATGAAGGCTGCATGACACATTTGAGCATGAGAAAAGAGTTTTGCTTTCTTTGTAATTCTCACCAGCCGATCTCTTCTTCATAACGATGAGGACAGACTCTCAAGGGCTGTAAGATGACGATTCCATGAGAAATTTGTCATAAGCATTCATTAATAATTCCCTTCCCTTTCTTTCTAATTTTCTCCAACCGATCAAGCCCAAAAGCTCAGGACAGGATCCGAACAGCTTGAAAATGAAGATTCCATGAGAAGTTTGTGCCCAGCCTTGATTAGGGCTGAGTTGTCCTTTCTTTGTACTTTTTACGAGCCCACGTCGTCTAGTGGCACAAGACAGTTGGAGTTAAGCTGTGGGTAGGACGCCACGTCCTCAGGGTTATTCCTGACCAAGTGTGGTTCCTGTGTGCAGGCCACATGCAGTTAGAGTTAGGGAAGGGCGGAGCTCCCAGCCCTAGGTTAGTGTTCTCAGCGCTAGGGTTAGGGTTCATACGGGTAGGAATCCCGATCCTAGTGTTTCCTCGACCACAGGAAACGTAAGCCTCCGTGCAAGTGGCCTTCCCGTGGGAACCCTAATGCTAGGGTTCGGGCCTTACCCATAGCCACCCTAAGGCAATCCACCCATCTGCAGGACCTCTATGCCTAAACTGAGCTGGCCTAACCATTGGAACCCTTACTTCAACTGGCCTAGGCATAGAACCCTAACCCTAACGCCAAGTGGCCTACCCGTAAGAATCCCAATGCTAGGGTGGGAATCCCTTCCCAGAGCAAGCCTATTTCAGCGTGGCTCACCCATAGGAACCATAACCCAACTCCCCTTGGTCTAGCAATGGGAACCCTACCCCTTAGTCCAAAGGGCCTAGCTAGGGAAACCCTAACGCTGACGCCAAGTGGGCTAAGGAGCCCTAACGCCTATCCCTAACTCCAACTGACCTACTCAGAGGAACTTTAACCCAATTGGCGGGGAGCCCTACCTTTTGCAAGCCTAACTCTCCCCAAAATTAGCAAATTTCTCCTGCAATCAGCCTCCAAATGTAATTCCGATGCACTGCTGGCCATTTGGGAGAGATCCCTGCTTGAAAAATGCTCTCCATGAGACATTAGTTCCAGATAACAGCAAGGCACGAATGTCTCCAGCGATCGTTCTCTAAATGCCATCACGATGCACCGCTGGTGATTTGGCAGAGATCCGTTCATGACAAGTCCTAGGCTTGAGACATTCACTCCAGAGCACAGCTAGCTACTCATTGCTCCTCAAATCATCTTTCAAAATGCATTCGGATGAAAGCCCCTGGCATTACCGTTATTGAGAAAGGCTGTTCATTTGACATTCCTTCCAGGTTACTGCTAGGGACGAAATTCTCGGGAATCTTCCTCAAGAAGTCATCGGGATGCACTGCCGGCTACCTGGCAGAGAGCCCTTTTTAGAAAATTGCTACAAATGAAAAATGCATTCCAGATCACAGCTAGGTGCAAATTTCTCCTGCAATCATCCTCCAAATGTCATTCGGAGGCTCTGCTGGTCATTTGGCAGAGATCCGTTCGTGAAAATAGCTCAAGATGAAACATTCCAGATCAAAGCTTGGCACCAATGTCTCCAGGAGTCGTCCCCCAAATGTCATTCGGAAGCCCTGCAGGTCATTTGGCAGCGATCCGTTCGTGAAAATATCATGTCGAAAAGCATTCCATGTCCCTGGCTAGGGATGACTTTGCCCAAGGCAACTCGGACGCCTTGCTGCGCATTTGGGAGAGATCCATTCATGACAATTGCTAAACATGAGCCATTCACGCCAGATCCCTACTTGGCACATATTTCTTCTGGAATCGTACTCCAAATGGCTTTCGGGTGCACCACGGGCCATTTGGCAGAGATCCGTTCGTGAAAATAGCTAAAGATGAGACAATCGTTCTGGATCTCAGCTAGGACTAATTTCTCCTGGAATCGTCCTCCAAATGCCGTTCGGATGCAGTGCTGGGAAGTTGGCCGCGAACCCTTCATGAACGTTGCTAAACATGAGCTATTCAGTCCAGATCACTGCTTGGCAGGAATTTCTCATGGAATCGTCCTCCAAATGTCGTTACGATGCACTGCTTACCATTTCCAGAGATCCAGCCAGGACAATTCCTAAAAATGAAATATTCAGTCCAGGTCACAGCTAGACACGAATATGCCCTGGCATCGTCCTCCAAGAGCCAGTCGGATACGCTGCTGGGCATTTGGCAGCTATCCATTCCTGAACAATATTATTCATGTAGAAAAGCATTCCATGTCCCTGCTAGGGACGGCTTTGTCCTACAATCGACCTCCAAGTGCAAATCGGAGGCATTGCTGGTATTTGGCAGAGACCCTTCCTGAAAATTGCTAAACATGAGACATTCACTTCACATCACTGCTAGCCACCAATTTCTCCTGGAATCATTCTCCAAATGCCGTTCGGATGCACTGCTTGCCATTTGGCAGAGCAGTAAAGAGTTTTGCTTGCTTCATCTAGTTCGAGGACCGACCACTTCTAAATAATCAGGCTAGTAGCCCAATGGCGCTCATAGGAAGAGTCCATGACAATTTGTCACAAGCACGGGTCACTAATGATTTTCTCTTTCTTTGTAAGTTCCACGGAACCGATCTTTCCCTAATGCTCAGGACCGTATCCTAACTCTTTTAAAATGAAAATGCTCCGAGAAACGAGTCACCCGCGGGGATCACTAACGAGTTTTGTTTTGTTTGTAACGTTCATGATGCCCTCTCTTCCAAATGACCAAGGGAAACCTAGTGGCTTTTAGATGACGAGTCCGTGACAACGTTTGTCTCAAGTGCTGTTCGTTAATGACGTTCTCTCTAGTTCTAATTTTCCCTAACCGCTCTACTGCAAATGACAGTAAGGACAGACTCCTAAATGCTTTAAAAAAGGAGGCTTTCAGAAGTATTTGCCAAACCCCTAGTGGTCAAGAATGAGTTTAACCTTTCTTTAGGACAGGATCCTAAAAGCTGTAATGTGAAGATTCCGCGACAAATGTATCCCCCGCTATGGTGAGCGAAGCGTTTTGCTTTGTTATTCATCTGCACGGAGCGAGCCTTCCAAATGAGGCCAGACTCCAAACTGTCTGAAGTGGAAGATTCCATAAGAAATGTGTCACAAGCACCGATCAGTAATGAGTTTCGCTTTCTTTTCAATGTCACCATGCGCTCCCTTCCAGATGATCTGGATAGACTCATAATGGCTTGAAGACTTGGATTCCGTGAGAAATTTCACAAAGCACTGATCACTACTGACTTTCTCTTGCTTTAGCACTTTCACTGCCCGATAAAGCCCATCTCTTCAGGACCCTCTCGTAACGCCTTTTAAATGAATAGTCACAGATAACTTTTCCTCCAGCAATGATGAGTAATCAGGTTCTCTTTCTTTGCAGCTTTCTATGCCGAAGAATCAGGATAGTAGTATGATGGCTTTAAGATGAAGGCTGCATGACACATTTGAGCATGAGAAAAGAGTTTTGCTTTCTTTGTAATTCTCACCAGCCGATCTCTTCTTCTTAACGATGAGGACAGACTCTCAAGGGCTGTAAGATGACGATTCCATGAGAAATTTGTCATAAGCATTCATTAATAATTCCCTTCCCTTTCTTTCTAATTTTCTCCAACCGATCAAGCCCAAAAGCTCAGGACAGGATCCGAACAGCTTGAAAATGAAGATTCCATGAGAAGTTTGTGCCCAGCCTTGATTAGGGCTGAGTTGTCCTTTCTTTGTACTTTTTACGAGCCCACGTCGTCTAGTGGCACAAGACAGTTGGAGTTAAGCTGTGGGTAGGACGCCACGTCCTCAGGGTTATTCCTGACCAAGTGTGGTTCCTGTGTGCAGGCCACATGCAGTTAGAGTTAGGGAAGGGCGGAGCTCCCAGCCCTAGGTTAGTGTTCTCAGCGCTAGGGTTAGGGTTCATACGGGTAGGAATCCCGATCCTAGTGTTTCCTCGACCACAGGAAACGTAAGCCTCCGTGCAAGTGGCCTTCCCGTGGGAACCCTAATGCTAGGGTTCGGGCCTTACCCATAGCCACCCTAAGGCAATCCACCCATCTGCAGGACCTCTATGCCTAAACTGAGCTGGCCTAACCATTGGAACCCTTACTTCAACTGGCCTAGGCATAGAACCCTAACCCTAACGCCAAGTGGCCTACCCGTAAGAATCCCAATGCTAGGGTGGGAATCCCTTCCCAGAGCAAGCCTATTTCAGCGTGGCTCACCCATAGGAACCATAACCCAACTCCCCTTGGTCTAGCAATGGGAACCCTACCCCTTAGTCCAAAGGGCCTAGCTAGGGAAACCCTAACGCTGACGCCAAGTGGGCTAAGGAGCCCTAACGCCTATCCCTAACTCCAACTGACCTACTCAGAGGAACTTTAACCCAATTGGCGGGGAGCCCTACCTTTTGCAAGCCTAACTCTCCCCAAAATTAGCAAATTTCTCCTGCAATCAGCCTCCAAATGTAATTCCGATGCACTGCTGGCCATTTGGGAGAGATCCCTGCTTGAAAAATGCTCTCCATGAGACATTAGTTCCAGATAACAGCAAGGCACGAATGTCTCCAGCGATCGTTCTCTAAATGCCATCACGATGCACCGCTGGTGATTTGGCAGAGATCCGTTCATGACAAGTCCTAGGCTTGAGACATTCACTCCAGAGCACAGCTAGCTACTCATTGCTCCTCAAATCATCTTTCAAAATGCATTCGGATGAAAGCCCCTGGCATTACCGTTATTGAGAAAGGCTGTTCATTTGACATTCCTTCCAGGTTACTGCTAGGGACGAAATTCTCGGGAATCTTCCTCAAGAAGTCATCGGGATGCACTGCCGGCTACCTGGCAGAGAGCCCTTTTTAGAAAATTGCTACAAATGAAAAATGCATTCCAGATCACAGCTAGGTGCAAATTTCTCCTGCAATCATCCTCCAAATGTCATTCGGAGGCTCTGCTGGTCATTTGGCAGAGATCCGTTCGTGAAAATAGCTCAAGATGAAACATTCCAGATCAAAGCTTGGCACCAATGTCTCCAGGAGTCGTCCCCCAAATGTCATTCGGAAGCCCTGCAGGTCATTTGGCAGCGATCCGTTCGTGAAAATATCATGTCGAAAAGCATTCCATGTCCCTGGCTAGGGATGACTTTGCCCAAGGCAACTCGGACGCCTTGCTGCGCATTTGGGAGAGATCCATTCATGACAATTGCTAAACATGAGCCATTCACGCCAGATCCCTACTTGGCACATATTTCTTCTGGAATCGTACTCCAAATGGCTTTCGGGTGCACCACGGGCCATTTGGCAGAGATCCGTTCGTGAAAATAGCTAAAGATGAGACAATCGTTCTGGATCTCAGCTAGGACTAATTTCTCCTGGAATCGTCCTCCAAATGCCGTTCGGATGCAGTGCTGGGAAGTTGGCCGCGAACCCTTCATGAACGTTGCTAAACATGAGCTATTCAGTCCAGATCACTGCTTGGCAGGAATTTCTCATGGAATCGTCCTCCAAATGTCGTTACGATGCACTGCTTACCATTTCCAGAGATCCAGCCAGGACAATTCCTAAAAATGAAATATTCAGTCCAGGTCACAGCTAGACACGAATATGCCCTGGCATCGTCCTCCAAGAGCCAGTCGGATACGCTGCTGGGCATTTGGCAGCTATCCATTCCTGAACAATATTATTCATGTAGAAAAGCATTCCATGTCCCTGCTAGGGACGGCTTTGTCCTACAATCGACCTCCAAGTGCAAATCGGAGGCATTGCTGGTATTTGGCAGAGACCCTTCCTGAAAATTGCTAAACATGAGACATTCACTTCACATCACTGCTAGCCACCAATTTCTCCTGGAATCATTCTCCAAATGCCGTTCGGATGCACTGCTTGCCATTTGGCAGAGCAGTAAAGAGTTTTGCTTGCTTCATCTAAGTTCGAGGACCGACCACTTCTAAATAATCAGGCTAGTAGCCCAATGGCGCTCATAGGAAGAGTCCATGACAATTTGTCACAAGCACGGGTCACTAATGATTTTCTCTTTCTTTGTAAGTTCCACGGAACCGATCTTTCCCTAATGCTCAGGACCGTATCCTAACTCTTTTAAAATGAAAATGCTCCGAGAAACGAGTCACCCGCGGGGATCACTAACGAGTTTTGTTTTGTTTGTAACGTTCATGATGCCCTCTCTTCCAAATGACCAAGGGAAACCTAGTGGCTTTTAGATGACGAGTCCGTGACAACGTTTGTCTCAAGTGCTGTTCGTTAATGACGTTCTCTCTAGTTCTAATTTTCCCTAACCGCTCTACTGCAAATGACAGTAAGGACAGACTCCTAAATGCTTTAAAAAAGGAGGCTTTCAGAAGTATTTGCCAAACCCCTAGTGGTCAAGAATGAGTTTAACCTTTCTTTAGGACAGGATCCTAAAAGCTGTAATGTGAAGATTCCGCGACAAATGTATCCCCCGCTATGGTGAGCGAAGCGTTTTGCTTTGTTATTCATCTGCACGGAGCGAGCCTTCCAAATGAGGCCAGACTCCAAACTGTCTGAAGTGGAAGATTCCATAAGAAATGTGTCACAAGCACCGATCAGTAATGAGTTTCGCTTTCTTTTCAATGTCACCATGCGCTCCCTTCCAGATGATCTGGATAGACTCATAATGGCTTGAAGACTTGGATTCCGTGAGAAATTTCACAAAGCACTGATCACTACTGACTTTCTCTTGCTTTAGCACTTTCACTGCCCGATAAAGCCCATCTCTTCAGGACCCTCTCGTAACGCCTTTTAAATGAATAGTCACAGATAACTTTTCCTCCAGCAATGATGAGTAATCAGGTTCTCTTTCTTTGCAGCTTTCTATGCCGAAGAATCAGGATAGTAGTATGATGGCTTTAAGATGAAGGCTGCATGACACATTTGAGCATGAGAAAAGAGTTTTGCTTTCTTTGTAATTCTCACCAGCCGATCTCTTCTTCTTAACGATGAGGACAGACTCTCAAGGGCTGTAAGATGACGATTCCATGAGAAATTTGTCATAAGCATTCATTAATAATTCCCTTCCCTTTCTTTCTAATTTTCTCCAACCGATCAAGCCCAAAAGCTCAGGACAGGATCCGAACAGCTTGAAAATGAAGATTCCATGAGAAGTTTGTGCCCAGCCTTGATTAGGGCTGAGTTGTCCTTTCTTTGTACTTTTTACGAGCCCACGTCGTCTAGTGGCACAAGACAGTTGGAGTTAAGCTGTGGGTAGGACGCCACGTCCTCAGGGTTATTCCTGACCAAGTGTGGTTCCTGTGTGCAGGCCACATGCAGTTAGAGTTAGGGAAGGGCGGAGCTCCCAGCCCTAGGTTAGTGTTCTCAGCGCTAGGGTTAGGGTTCATACGGGTAGGAATCCCGATCCTAGTGTTTCCTCGACCACAGGAAACGTAAGCCTCCGTGCAAGTGGCCTTCCCGTGGGAACCCTAATGCTAGGGTTCGGGCCTTACCCATAGCCACCCTAAGGCAATCCACCCATCTGCAGGACCTCTATGCCTAAACTGAGCTGGCCTAACCATTGGAACCCTTACTTCAACTGGCCTAGGCATAGAACCCTAACCCTAACGCCAAGTGGCCTACCCGTAAGAATCCCAATGCTAGGGTGGGAATCCCTTCCCAGAGCAAGCCTATTTCAGCGTGGCTCACCCATAGGAACCATAACCCAACTCCCCTTGGTCTAGCAATGGGAACCCTACCCCTTAGTCCAAAGGGCCTAGCTAGGGAAACCCTAACGCTGACGCCAAGTGGGCTAAGGAGCCCTAACGCCTATCCCTAACTCCAACTGACCTACTCAGAGGAACTTTAACCCAATTGGCGGGGAGCCCTACCTTTTGCAAGCCTAACTCTCCCCAAAATTAGCAAATTTCTCCTGCAATCAGCCTCCAAATGTAATTCCGATGCACTGCTGGCCATTTGGGAGAGATCCCTGCTTGAAAAATGCTCTCCATGAGACATTAGTTCCAGATAACAGCAAGGCACGAATGTCTCCAGCGATCGTTCTCTAAATGCCATCACGATGCACCGCTGGTGATTTGGCAGAGATCCGTTCATGACAAGTCCTAGGCTCGAGACATTCACTCCAGACCACAGCTAGCTACTCATTGCTCCTCAAATCATCTTTCAAAATGCATTCGGATGAAAGCCCCTGGCATTACCGTTATTGAGAAAGGCTGTTCATTTGACATTCCTTCCAGGTTACTGCTAGGGACGAAATTCTCGGGAATCTTCCTCAAGAAGTCATCGGGATGCACTGCCGGCTACCTGGCAGAGAGCCCTTTTTAGAAAATTGCTACAAATGAAAAATGCATTCCAGATCACAGCTAGGTGCAAATTTCTCCTGCAATCATCCTCCAAATGTCATTCGGAGGCTCTGCTGGTCATTTGGCAGAGATCCGTTCGTGAAAATAGCTCAAGATGAAACATTCCAGATCAAAGCTTGGCACCAATGTCTCCAGGAGTCGTCCCCCAAATGTCATTCGGAAGCCCTGCAGGTCATTTGGCAGCGATCCGTTCGTGAAAATATCATGTCGAAAAGCATTCCATGTCCCTGGCTAGGGATGACTTTGCCCAAGGCAACTCGGACGCCTTGCTGCGCATTTGGGAGAGATCCATTCATGACAATTGCTAAACATGAGCCATTCACGCCAGATCCCTACTTGGCACATATTTCTTCTGGAATCGTACTCCAAATGGCTTTCGGGTGCACCACGGGCCATTTGGCAGAGATCCGTTCGTGAAAATAGCTAAAGATGAGACAATCGTTCTGGATCTCAGCTAGGACTAATTTCTCCTGGAATCGTCCTCCAAATGCCGTTCGGATGCAGTGCTGGGAAGTTGGCAGCGAACCCTTCATGAACGTTGCTAAACATGAGCTATTCAGTCCAGATCACTGCTTGGCAGGAATTTCTCATGGAATCGTCCTCCAAATGTCGTTACGATGCACTGCTTACCATTTCCAGAGATCCAGCCAGGACAATTCCTAAAAATGAAATATTCAGTCCAGGTCACAGCTAGACACGAATATGCCCTGGCATCGTCCTCCAAGAGCCAGTCGGATACGCTGCTGGGCATTTGGCAGCTATCCATTCCTGAACAATATTATTCATGTAGAAAAGCATTCCATGTCCCTGCTAGGGACGGCTTTGTCCTACAATCGACCTCCAAGTGCAAATCGGAGGCATTGCTGGTATTTGGCAGAGACCCTTCCTGAAAATTGCTAAACATGAGACATTCACTTCACATCACTGCTAGCCACCAATTTCTCCTGGAATCATTCTCCAAATGCCGTTCGGATGCACTGCTTGCCATTTGGCAGAGCAGTAAAGAGTTTTGCTTGCTTCATCTAAGTTCGAGGACCGACCACTTCTAAATAATCAGGCTAGTAGCCCAATGGCGCTCATAGGAAGAGTCCATGACAATTTGTCACAAGCACGGGTCACTAATGATTTTCTCTTTCTTTGTAAGTTCCACGGAACCGATCTTTCCCTAATGCTCAGGACCGTATCCTAACTCTTTTAAAATGAAAATGCTCCGAGAAACGAGTCACCCGCGGGGATCACTAACGAGTTTTGTTTTGTTTGTAACGTTCATGATGCCCTCTCTTCCAAATGACCAAGGGAAACCTAGTGGCTTTTAGATGACGAGTCCGTGACAACGTTTGTCTCAAGTGCTGTTCGTTAATGACGTTCTCTCTAGTTCTAATTTTCCCTAACCGCTCTACTGCAAATGACAGTAAGGACAGACTCCTAAATGCTTTAAAAAAGGAGGCTTTCAGAAGTATTTGCCAAACCCCTAGTGGTCAAGAATGAGTTTAACCTTTCTTTAGGACAGGATCCTAAAAGCTGTAATGTGAAGATTCCGCGACAAATGTATCCCCCGCTATGGTGAGCGAAGCGTTTTGCTTTGTTATTCATCTGCACGGAGCGAGCCTTCCAAATGAGGCCAGACTCCAAACTGTCTGAAGTGGAAGATTCCATAAGAAATGTGTCACAAGCACCGATCAGTAATGAGTTTCGCTTTCTTTTCAATGTCACCATGCGCTCCCTTCCAGATGATCTGGATAGACTCATAATGGCTTGAAGACTTGGATTCCGTGAGAAATTTCACAAAGCACTGATCACTACTGACTTTCTCTTGCTTTAGCACTTTCACTGCCCGATAAAGCCCATCTCTTCAGGACCCTCTCGTAACGCCTTTTAAATGAATAGTCACAGATAACTTTTCCTCCAGCAATGATGAGTAATCAGGTTCTCTTTCTTTGCAGCTTTCTATGCCGAAGAATCAGGATAGTAGTATGATGGCTTTAAGATGAAGGCTGCATGACACATTTGAGCATGAGAAAAGAGTTTTGCTTTCTTTGTAATTCTCACCAGCCGATCTCTTCTTCTTAACGATGAGGACAGACTCTCAAGGGCTGTAAGATGACGATTCCATGAGAAATTTGTCATAAGCATTCATTAATAATTCCCTTCCCTTTCTTTCTAATTTTCTCCAACCGATCAAGCCCAAAAGCTCAGGACAGGATCCGAACAGCTTGAAAATGAAGATTCCATGAGAAGTTTGTGCCCAGCCTTGATTAGGGCTGAGTTGTCCTTTCTTTGTACTTTTTACGAGCCCACGTCGTCTAGTGGCACAAGACAGTTGGAGTTAAGCTGTGGGTAGGACGCCACGTCCTCAGGGTTATTCCTGACCAAGTGTGGTTCCTGTGTGCAGGCCACATGCAGTTAGAGTTAGGGAAGGGCGGAGCTCCCAGCCCTAGGTTAGTGTTCTCAGCGCTAGGGTTAGGGTTCATACGGGTAGGAATCCCGATCCTAGTGTTTCCTCGACCACAGGAAACGTAAGCCTCCGTGCAAGTGGCCTTCCCGTGGGAACCCTAATGCTAGGGTTCGGGCCTTACCCATAGCCACCCTAAGGCAATCCACCCATCTGCAGGACCTCTATGCCTAAACTGAGCTGGCCTAACCATTGGAACCCTTACTTCAACTGGCCTAGGCATAGAACCCTAACCCTAACGCCAAGTGGCCTACCCGTAAGAATCCCAATGCTAGGGTGGGAATCCCTTCCCAGAGCAAGCCTATTTCAGCGTGGCTCACCCATAGGAACCATAACCCAACTCCCCTTGGTCTAGCAATGGGAACCCTACCCCTTAGTCCAAAGGGCCTAGCTAGGGAAACCCTAACGCTGACGCCAAGTGGGCTAAGGAGCCCTAACGCCTATCCCTAACTCCAACTGACCTACTCAGAGGAACTTTAACCCAATTGGCGGGGAGCCCTACCTTTTGCAAGCCTAACTCTCCCCAAAATTAGCAAATTTCTCCTGCAATCAGCCTCCAAATGTAATTCCGATGCACTGCTGGCCATTTGGGAGAGATCCCTGCTTGAAAAATGCTCTCCATGAGACATTAGTTCCAGATAACAGCAAGGCACGAATGTCTCCAGCGATCGTTCTCTAAATGCCATCACGATGCACCGCTGGTGATTTGGCAGAGATCCGTTCATGACAAGTCCTAGGCTTGAGACATTCACTCCAGAGCACAGCTAGCTACTCATTGCTCCTCAAATCATCTTTCAAAATGCATTCGGATGAAAGCCCCTGGCATTACCGTTATTGAGAAAGGCTGTTCATTTGACATTCCTTCCAGGTTACTGCTAGGGACGAAATTCTCGGGAATCTTCCTCAAGAAGTCATCGGGATGCACTGCCGGCTACCTGGCAGAGAGCCCTTTTTAGAAAATTGCTACAAATGAAAAATGCATTCCAGATCACAGCTAGGTGCAAATTTCTCCTGCAATCATCCTCCAAATGTCATTCGGAGGCTCTGCTGGTCATTTGGCAGAGATCCGTTCGTGAAAATAGCTCAAGATGAAACATTCCAGATCAAAGCTTGGCACCAATGTCTCCAGGAGTCGTCCCCCAAATGTCATTCGGAAGCCCTGCAGGTCATTTGGCAGCGATCCGTTCGTGAAAATATCATGTCGAAAAGCATTCCATGTCCCTGGCTAGGGATGACTTTGCCCAAGGCAACTCGGACGCCTTGCTGCGCATTTGGGAGAGATCCATTCATGACAATTGCTAAACATGAGCCATTCACGCCAGATCCCTACTTGGCACATATTTCTTCTGGAATCGTACTCCAAATGGCTTTCGGGTGCACCACGGGCCATTTGGCAGAGATCCGTTCGTGAAAATAGCTAAAGATGAGACAATCGTTCTGGATCTCAGCTAGGACTAATTTCTCCTGGAATCGTCCTCCAAATGCCGTTCGGATGCAGTGCTGGGAAGTTGGCCGCGAACCCTTCATGAACGTTGCTAAACATGAGCTATTCAGTCCAGATCACTGCTTGGCAGGAATTTCTCATGGAATCGTCCTCCAAATGTCGTTACGATGCACTGCTTACCATTTCCAGAGATCCAGCCAGGACAATTCCTAAAAATGAAATATTCAGTCCAGGTCACAGCTAGACACGAATATGCCCTGGCATCGTCCTCCAAGAGCCAGTCGGATACGCTGCTGGGCATTTGGCAGCTATCCATTCCTGAACAATATTATTCATGTAGAAAAGCATTCCATGTCCCTGCTAGGGACGGCTTTGTCCTACAATCGACCTCCAAGTGCAAATCGGAGGCATTGCTGGTATTTGGCAGAGACCCTTCCTGAAAATTGCTAAACATGAGACATTCACTTCACATCACTGCTAGCCACCAATTTCTCCTGGAATCATTCTCCAAATGCCGTTCGGATGCACTGCTTGCCATTTGGCAGAGCAGTAAAGAGTTTTGCTTGCTTCATCTAAGTTCGAGGACCGACCACTTCTAAATAATCAGGCTAGTAGCCCAATGGCGCTCATAGGAAGAGTCCATGACAATTTGTCACAAGCACGGGTCACTAATGATTTTCTCTTTCTTTGTAAGTTCCACGGAACCGATCTTTCCCTAATGCTCAGGACCGTATCCTAACTCTTTTAAAATGAAAATGCTCCGAGAAACGAGTCACCCGCGGGGATCACTAACGAGTTTTGTTTTGTTTGTAACGTTCATGATGCCCTCTCTTCCAAATGACCAAGGGAAACCTAGTGGCTTTTAGATGACGAGTCCGTGACAACGTTTGTCTCAAGTGCTGTTCGTTAATGACGTTCTCTCTAGTTCTAATTTTCCCTAACCGCTCTACTGCAAATGACAGTAAGGACAGACTCCTAAATGCTTTAAAAAAGGAGGCTTTCAGAAGTATTTGCCAAACCCCTAGTGGTCAAGAATGAGTTTAACCTTTCTTTAGGACAGGATCCTAAAAGCTGTAATGTGAAGATTCCGCGACAAATGTATCCCCCGCTATGGTGAGCGAAGCGTTTTGCTTTGTTATTCATCTGCACGGAGCGAGCCTTCCAAATGAGGCCAGACTCCAAACTGTCTGAAGTGGAAGATTCCATAAGAAATGTGTCACAAGCACCGATCAGTAATGAGTTTCGCTTTCTTTTCAATGTCACCATGCGCTCCCTTCCAGATGATCTGGATAGACTCATAATGGCTTGAAGACTTGGATTCCGTGAGAAATTTCACAAAGCACTGATCACTACTGACTTTCTCTTGCTTTAGCACTTTCACTGCCCGATAAAGCCCATCTCTTCAGGACCCTCTCGTAACGCCTTTTAAATGAATAGTCACAGATAACTTTTCCTCCAGCAATGATGAGTAATCAGGTTCTCTTTCTTTGCAGCTTTCTATGCCGAAGAATCAGGATAGTAGTATGATGGCTTTAAGATGAAGGCTGCATGACACATTTGAGCATGAGAAAAGAGTTTTGCTTTCTTTGTAATTCTCACCAGCCGATCTCTTCTTCTTAACGATGAGGACAGACTCTCAAGGGCTGTAAGATGACGATTCCATGAGAAATTTGTCATAAGCATTCATTAATAATTCCCTTCCCTTTCTTTCTAATTTTCTCCAACCGATCAAGCCCAAAAGCTCAGGACAGGATCCGAACAGCTTGAAAATGAAGATTCCATGAGAAGTTTGTGCCCAGCCTTGATTAGGGCTGAGTTGTCCTTTCTTTGTACTTTTTACGAGCCCACGTCGTCTAGTGGCACAAGACAGTTGGAGTTAAGCTGTGGGTAGGACGCCACGTCCTCAGGGTTATTCCTGACCAAGTGTGGTTCCTGTGTGCAGGCCACATGCAGTTAGAGTTAGGGAAGGGCGGAGCTCCCAGCCCTAGGTTAGTGTTCTCAGCGCTAGGGTTAGGGTTCATACGGGTAGGAATCCCGATCCTAGTGTTTCCTCGACCACAGGAAACGTAAGCCTCCGTGCAAGTGGCCTTCCCGTGGGAACCCTAATGCTAGGGTTCGGGCCTTACCCATAGCCACCCTAAGGCAATCCACCCATCTGCAGGACCTCTATGCCTAAACTGAGCTGGCCTAACCATTGGAACCCTTACTTCAACTGGCCTAGGCATAGAACCCTAACCCTAACGCCAAGTGGCCTACCCGTAAGAATCCCAATGCTAGGGTGGGAATCCCTTCCCAGAGCAAGCCTATTTCAGCGTGGCTCACCCATAGGAACCATAACCCAACTCCCCTTGGTCTAGCAATGGGAACCCTACCCCTTAGTCCAAAGGGCCTAGCTAGGGAAACCCTAACGCTGACGCCAAGTGGGCTAAGGAGCCCTAACGCCTATCCCTAACTCCAACTGACCTACTCAGAGGAACTTTAACCCAATTGGCGGGGAGCCCTACCTTTTGCAAGCCTAACTCTCCCCAAAATTAGCAAATTTCTCCTGCAATCAGCCTCCAAATGTAATTCCGATGCACTGCTGGCCATTTGGGAGAGATCCCTGCTTGAAAAATGCTCTCCATGAGACATTAGTTCCAGATAACAGCAAGGCACGAATGTCTCCAGCGATCGTTCTCTAAATGCCATCACGATGCACCGCTGGTGATTTGGCAGAGATCCGTTCATGACAAGTCCTAGGCTTGAGACATTCACTCCAGACCACAGCTAGCTACTCATTGCTCCTCAAATCATCTTTCAAAATGCATTCGGATGAAAGCCCCTGGCATTACCGTTATTGAGAAAGGCTGTTCATTTGACATTCCTTCCAGGTTACTGCTAGGGACGAAATTCTCGGGAATCTTCCTCAAGAAGTCATCGGGATGCACTGCCGGCTACCTGGCAGAGAGCCCTTTTTAGAAAATTGCTACAAATGAAAAATGCATTCCAGATCACAGCTAGGTGCAAATTTCTCCTGCAATCATCCTCCAAATGTCATTCGGAGGCTCTGCTGGTCATTTGGCAGAGATCCGTTCGTGAAAATAGCTCAAGATGAAACATTCCAGATCAAAGCTTGGCACCAATGTCTCCAGGAGTCGTCCCCCAAATGTCATTCGGAAGCCCTGCAGGTCATTTGGCAGCGATCCGTTCGTGAAAATATCATGTCGAAAAGCATTCCATGTCCCTGGCTAGGGATGACTTTGCCCAAGGCAACTCGGACGCCTTGCTGCGCATTTGGGAGAGATCCATTCATGACAATTGCTAAACATGAGCCATTCACGCCAGATCCCTACTTGGCACATATTTCTTCTGGAATCGTACTCCAAATGGCTTTCGGGTGCACCACGGGCCATTTGGCAGAGATCCGTTCGTGAAAATAGCTAAAGATGAGACAATCGTTCTGGATCTCAGCTAGGACTAATTTCTCCTGGAATCGTCCTCCAAATGCCGTTCGGATGCAGTGCTGGGAAGTTGGCAGCGAACCCTTCATGAACGTTGCTAAACATGAGCTATTCAGTCCAGATCACTGCTTGGCAGGAATTTCTCATGGAATCGTCCTCCAAATGTCGTTACGATGCACTGCTTACCATTTCCAGAGATCCAGCCAGGACAATTCCTAAAAATGAAATATTCAGTCCAGGTCACAGCTAGACACGAATATGCCCTGGCATCGTCCTCCAAGAGCCAGTCGGATACGCTGCTGGGCATTTGGCAGCTATCCATTCCTGAACAATATTATTCATGTAGAAAAGCATTCCATGTCCCTGCTAGGGACGGCTTTGTCCTACAATCGACCTCCAAGTGCAAATCGGAGGCATTGCTGGTATTTGGCAGAGACCCTTCCTGAAAATTGCTAAACATGAGACATTCACTTCACATCACTGCTAGCCACCAATTTCTCCTGGAATCATTCTCCAAATGCCGTTCGGATGCACTGCTTGCCATTTGGCAGAGCAGTAAAGAGTTTTGCTTGCTTCATCTAAGTTCGAGGACCGACCACTTCTAAATAATCAGGCTAGTAGCCCAATGGCGCTCATAGGAAGAGTCCATGACAATTTGTCACAAGCACGGGTCACTAATGATTTTCTCTTTCTTTGTAAGTTCCACGGAACCGATCTTTCCCTAATGCTCAGGACCGTATCCTAACTCTTTTAAAATGAAAATGCTCCGAGAAACGAGTCACCCGCGGGGATCACTAACGAGTTTTGTTTTGTTTGTAACGTTCATGATGCCCTCTCTTCCAAATGACCAAGGGAAACCTAGTGGCTTTTAGATGACGAGTCCGTGACAACGTTTGTCTCAAGTGCTGTTCGTTAATGACGTTCTCTCTAGTTCTAATTTTCCCTAACCGCTCTACTGCAAATGACAGTAAGGACAGACTCCTAAATGCTTTAAAAAAGGAGGCTTTCAGAAGTATTTGCCAAACCCCTAGTGGTCAAGAATGAGTTTAACCTTTCTTTAGGACAGGATCCTAAAAGCTGTAATGTGAAGATTCCGCGACAAATGTATCCCCCGCTATGGTGAGCGAAGCGTTTTGCTTTGTTATTCATCTGCACGGAGCGAGCCTTCCAAATGAGGCCAGACTCCAAACTGTCTGAAGTGGAAGATTCCATAAGAAATGTGTCACAAGCACCGATCAGTAATGAGTTTCGCTTTCTTTTCAATGTCACCATGCGCTCCCTTCCAGATGATCTGGATAGACTCATAATGGCTTGAAGACTTGGATTCCGTGAGAAATTTCACAAAGCACTGATCACTACTGACTTTCTCTTGCTTTAGCACTTTCACTGCCCGATAAAGCCCATCTCTTCAGGACCCTCTCGTAACGCCTTTTAAATGAATAGTCACAGATAACTTTTCCTCCAGCAATGATGAGTAATCAGGTTCTCTTTCTTTGCAGCTTTCTATGCCGAAGAATCAGGATAGTAGTATGATGGCTTTAAGATGAAGGCTGCATGACACATTTGAGCATGAGAAAAGAGTTTTGCTTTCTTTGTAATTCTCACCAGCCGATCTCTTCTTCTTAACGATGAGGACAGACTCTCAAGGGCTGTAAGATGACGATTCCATGAGAAATTTGTCATAAGCATTCATTAATAATTCCCTTCCCTTTCTTTCTAATTTTCTCCAACCGATCAAGCCCAAAAGCTCAGGACAGGATCCGAACAGCTTGAAAATGAAGATTCCATGAGAAGTTTGTGCCCAGCCTTGATTAGGGCTGAGTTGTCCTTTCTTTGTACTTTTTACGAGCCCACGTCGTCTAGTGGCACAAGACAGTTGGAGTTAAGCTGTGGGTAGGACGCCACGTCCTCAGGGTTATTCCTGACCAAGTGTGGTTCCTGTGTGCAGGCCACATGCAGTTAGAGTTAGGGAAGGGCGGAGCTCCCAGCCCTAGGTTAGTGTTCTCAGCGCTAGGGTTAGGGTTCATACGGGTAGGAATCCCGATCCTAGTGTTTCCTCGACCACAGGAAACGTAAGCCTCCGTGCAAGTGGCCTTCCCGTGGGAACCCTAATGCTAGGGTTCGGGCCTTACCCATAGCCACCCTAAGGCAATCCACCCATCTGCAGGACCTCTATGCCTAAACTGAGCTGGCCTAACCATTGGAACCCTTACTTCAACTGGCCTAGGCATAGAACCCTAACCCTAACGCCAAGTGGCCTACCCGTAAGAATCCCAATGCTAGGGTGGGAATCCCTTCCCAGAGCAAGCCTATTTCAGCGTGGCTCACCCATAGGAACCATAACCCAACTCCCCTTGGTCTAGCAATGGGAACCCTACCCCTTAGTCCAAAGGGCCTAGCTAGGGAAACCCTAACGCTGACGCCAAGTGGGCTAAGGAGCCCTAACGCCTATCCCTAACTCCAACTGACCTACTCAGAGGAACTTTAACCCAATTGGCGGGGAGCCCTACCTTTTGCAAGCCTAACTCTCCCCAAAATTAGCAAATTTCTCCTGCAATCAGCCTCCAAATGTAATTCCGATGCACTGCTGGCCATTTGGGAGAGATCCCTGCTTGAAAAATGCTCTCCATGAGACATTAGTTCCAGATAACAGCAAGGCACGAATGTCTCCAGCGATCGTTCTCTAAATGCCATCACGATGCACCGCTGGTGATTTGGCAGAGATCCGTTCATGACAAGTCCTAGGCTTGAGACATTCACTCCAGAGCACAGCTAGCTACTCATTGCTCCTCAAATCATCTTTCAAAATGCATTCGGATGAAAGCCCCTGGCATTACCGTTATTGAGAAAGGCTGTTCATTTGACATTCCTTCCAGGTTACTGCTAGGGACGAAATTCTCGGGAATCTTCCTCAAGAAGTCATCGGGATGCACTGCCGGCTACCTGGCAGAGAGCCCTTTTTAGAAAATTGCTACAAATGAAAAATGCATTCCAGATCACAGCTAGGTGCAAATTTCTCCTGCAATCATCCTCCAAATGTCATTCGGAGGCTCTGCTGGTCATTTGGCAGAGATCCGTTCGTGAAAATAGCTCAAGATGAAACATTCCAGATCAAAGCTTGGCACCAATGTCTCCAGGAGTCGTCCCCCAAATGTCATTCGGAAGCCCTGCAGGTCATTTGGCAGCGATCCGTTCGTGAAAATATCATGTCGAAAAGCATTCCATGTCCCTGGCTAGGGATGACTTTGCCCAAGGCAACTCGGACGCCTTGCTGCGCATTTGGGAGAGATCCATTCATGACAATTGCTAAACATGAGCCATTCACGCCAGATCCCTACTTGGCACATATTTCTTCTGGAATCGTACTCCAAATGGCTTTCGGGTGCACCACGGGCCATTTGGCAGAGATCCGTTCGTGAAAATAGCTAAAGATGAGACAATCGTTCTGGATCTCAGCTAGGACTAATTTCTCCTGGAATCGTCCTCCAAATGCCGTTCGGATGCAGTGCTGGGAAGTTGGCCGCGAACCCTTCATGAACGTTGCTAAACATGAGCTATTCAGTCCAGATCACTGCTTGGCAGGAATTTCTCATGGAATCGTCCTCCAAATGTCGTTACGATGCACTGCTTACCATTTCCAGAGATCCAGCCAGGACAATTCCTAAAAATGAAATATTCAGTCCAGGTCACAGCTAGACACGAATATGCCCTGGCATCGTCCTCCAAGAGCCAGTCGGATACGCTGCTGGGCATTTGGCAGCTATCCATTCCTGAACAATATTATTCATGTAGAAAAGCATTCCATGTCCCTGCTAGGGACGGCTTTGTCCTACAATCGACCTCCAAGTGCAAATCGGAGGCATTGCTGGTATTTGGCAGAGACCCTTCCTGAAAATTGCTAAACATGAGACATTCACTTCACATCACTGCTAGCCACCAATTTCTCCTGGAATCATTCTCCAAATGCCGTTCGGATGCACTGCTTGCCATTTGGCAGAGCAGTAAAGAGTTTTGCTTGCTTCATCTAAGTTCGAGGACCGACCACTTCTAAATAATCAGGCTAGTAGCCCAATGGCGCTCATAGGAAGAGTCCATGACAATTTGTCACAAGCACGGGTCACTAATGATTTTCTCTTTCTTTGTAAGTTCCACGGAACCGATCTTTCCCTAATGCTCAGGACCGTATCCTAACTCTTTTAAAATGAAAATGCTCCGAGAAACGAGTCACCCGCGGGGATCACTAACGAGTTTTGTTTTGTTTGTAACGTTCATGATGCCCTCTCTTCCAAATGACCAAGGGAAACCTAGTGGCTTTTAGATGACGAGTCCGTGACAACGTTTGTCTCAAGTGCTGTTCGTTAATGACGTTCTCTCTAGTTCTAATTTTCCCTAACCGCTCTACTGCAAATGACAGTAAGGACAGACTCCTAAATGCTTTAAAAAAGGAGGCTTTCAGAAGTATTTGCCAAACCCCTAGTGGTCAAGAATGAGTTTAACCTTTCTTTAGGACAGGATCCTAAAAGCTGTAATGTGAAGATTCCGCGACAAATGTATCCCCCGCTATGGTGAGCGAAGCGTTTTGCTTTGTTATTCATCTGCACGGAGCGAGCCTTCCAAATGAGGCCAGACTCCAAACTGTCTGAAGTGGAAGATTCCATAAGAAATGTGTCACAAGCACCGATCAGTAATGAGTTTCGCTTTCTTTTCAATGTCACCATGCGCTCCCTTCCAGATGATCTGGATAGACTCATAATGGCTTGAAGACTTGGATTCCGTGAGAAATTTCACAAAGCACTGATCACTACTGACTTTCTCTTGCTTTAGCACTTTCACTGCCCGATAAAGCCCATCTCTTCAGGACCCTCTCGTAACGCCTTTTAAATGAATAGTCACAGATAACTTTTCCTCCAGCAATGATGAGTAATCAGGTTCTCTTTCTTTGCAGCTTTCTATGCCGAAGAATCAGGATAGTAGTATGATGGCTTTAAGATGAAGGCTGCATGACACATTTGAGCATGAGAAAAGAGTTTTGCTTTCTTTGTAATTCTCACCAGCCGATCTCTTCTTCTTAACGATGAGGACAGACTCTCAAGGGCTGTAAGATGACGATTCCATGAGAAATTTGTCATAAGCATTCATTAATAATTCCCTTCCCTTTCTTTCTAATTTTCTCCAACCGATCAAGCCCAAAAGCTCAGGACAGGATCCGAACAGCTTGAAAATGAAGATTCCATGAGAAGTTTGTGCCCAGCCTTGATTAGGGCTGAGTTGTCCTTTCTTTGTACTTTTTACGAGCCCACGTCGTCTAGTGGCACAAGACAGTTGGAGTTAAGCTGTGGGTAGGACGCCACGTCCTCAGGGTTATTCCTGACCAAGTGTGGTTCCTGTGTGCAGGCCACATGCAGTTAGAGTTAGGGAAGGGCGGAGCTCCCAGCCCTAGGTTAGTGTTCTCAGCGCTAGGGTTAGGGTTCATACGGGTAGGAATCCCGATCCTAGTGTTTCCTCGACCACAGGAAACGTAAGCCTCCGTGCAAGTGGCCTTCCCGTGGGAACCCTAATGCTAGGGTTCGGGCCTTACCCATAGCCACCCTAAGGCAATCCACCCATCTGCAGGACCTCTATGCCTAAACTGAGCTGGCCTAACCATTGGAACCCTTACTTCAACTGGCCTAGGCATAGAACCCTAACCCTAACGCCAAGTGGCCTACCCGTAAGAATCCCAATGCTAGGGTGGGAATCCCTTCCCAGAGCAAGCCTATTTCAGCGTGGCTCACCCATAGGAACCATAACCCAACTCCCCTTGGTCTAGCAATGGGAACCCTACCCCTTAGTCCAAAGGGCCTAGCTAGGGAAACCCTAACGCTGACGCCAAGTGGGCTAAGGAGCCCTAACGCCTATCCCTAACTCCAACTGACCTACTCAGAGGAACTTTAACCCAATTGGCGGGGAGCCCTACCTTTTGCAAGCCTAACTCTCCCCAAAATTAGCAAATTTCTCCTGCAATCAGCCTCCAAATGTAATTCCGATGCACTGCTGGCCATTTGGGAGAGATCCCTGCTTGAAAAATGCTCTCCATGAGACATTAGTTCCAGATAACAGCAAGGCACGAATGTCTCCAGCGATCGTTCTCTAAATGCCATCACGATGCACCGCTGGTGATTTGGCAGAGATCCGTTCATGACAAGTCCTAGGCTCGAGACATTCACTCCAGACCACAGCTAGCTACTCATTGCTCCTCAAATCATCTTTCAAAATGCATTCGGATGAAAGCCCCTGGCATTACCGTTATTGAGAAAGGCTGTTCATTTGACATTCCTTCCAGGTTACTGCTAGGGACGAAATTCTCGGGAATCTTCCTCAAGAAGTCATCGGGATGCACTGCCGGCTACCTGGCAGAGAGCCCTTTTTAGAAAATTGCTACAAATGAAAAATGCATTCCAGATCACAGCTAGGTGCAAATTTCTCCTGCAATCATCCTCCAAATGTCATTCGGAGGCTCTGCTGGTCATTTGGCAGAGATCCGTTCGTGAAAATAGCTCAAGATGAAACATTCCAGATCAAAGCTTGGCACCAATGTCTCCAGGAGTCGTCCCCCAAATGTCATTCGGAAGCCCTGCAGGTCATTTGGCAGCGATCCGTTCGTGAAAATATCATGTCGAAAAGCATTCCATGTCCCTGGCTAGGGATGACTTTGCCCAAGGCAACTCGGACGCCTTGCTGCGCATTTGGGAGAGATCCATTCATGACAATTGCTAAACATGAGCCATTCACGCCAGATCCCTACTTGGCACATATTTCTTCTGGAATCGTACTCCAAATGGCTTTCGGGTGCACCACGGGCCATTTGGCAGAGATCCGTTCGTGAAAATAGCTAAAGATGAGACAATCGTTCTGGATCTCAGCTAGGACTAATTTCTCCTGGAATCGTCCTCCAAATGCCGTTCGGATGCAGTGCTGGGAAGTTGGCAGCGAACCCTTCATGAACGTTGCTAAACATGAGCTATTCAGTCCAGATCACTGCTTGGCAGGAATTTCTCATGGAATCGTCCTCCAAATGTCGTTACGATGCACTGCTTACCATTTCCAGAGATCCAGCCAGGACAATTCCTAAAAATGAAATATTCAGTCCAGGTCACAGCTAGACACGAATATGCCCTGGCATCGTCCTCCAAGAGCCAGTCGGATACGCTGCTGGGCATTTGGCAGCTATCCATTCCTGAACAATATTATTCATGTAGAAAAGCATTCCATGTCCCTGCTAGGGACGGCTTTGTCCTACAATCGACCTCCAAGTGCAAATCGGAGGCATTGCTGGTATTTGGCAGAGACCCTTCCTGAAAATTGCTAAACATGAGACATTCACTTCACATCACTGCTAGCCACCAATTTCTCCTGGAATCATTCTCCAAATGCCGTTCGGATGCACTGCTTGCCATTTGGCAGAGCAGTAAAGAGTTTTGCTTGCTTCATCTAAGTTCGAGGACCGACCACTTCTAAATAATCAGGCTAGTAGCCCAATGGCGCTCATAGGAAGAGTCCATGACAATTTGTCACAAGCACGGGTCACTAATGATTTTCTCTTTCTTTGTAAGTTCCACGGAACCGATCTTTCCCTAATGCTCAGGACCGTATCCTAACTCTTTTAAAATGAAAATGCTCCGAGAAACGAGTCACCCGCGGGGATCACTAACGAGTTTTGTTTTGTTTGTAACGTTCATGATGCCCTCTCTTCCAAATGACCAAGGGAAACCTAGTGGCTTTTAGATGACGAGTCCGTGACAACGTTTGTCTCAAGTGCTGTTCGTTAATGACGTTCTCTCTAGTTCTAATTTTCCCTAACCGCTCTACTGCAAATGACAGTAAGGACAGACTCCTAAATGCTTTAAAAAAGGAGGCTTTCAGAAGTATTTGCCAAACCCCTAGTGGTCAAGAATGAGTTTAACCTTTCTTTAGGACAGGATCCTAAAAGCTGTAATGTGAAGATTCCGCGACAAATGTATCCCCCGCTATGGTGAGCGAAGCGTTTTGCTTTGTTATTCATCTGCACGGAGCGAGCCTTCCAAATGAGGCCAGACTCCAAACTGTCTGAAGTGGAAGATTCCATAAGAAATGTGTCACAAGCACCGATCAGTAATGAGTTTCGCTTTCTTTTCAATGTCACCATGCGCTCCCTTCCAGATGATCTGGATAGACTCATAATGGCTTGAAGACTTGGATTCCGTGAGAAATTTCACAAAGCACTGATCACTACTGACTTTCTCTTGCTTTAGCACTTTCACTGCCCGATAAAGCCCATCTCTTCAGGACCCTCTCGTAACGCCTTTTAAATGAATAGTCACAGATAACTTTTCCTCCAGCAATGATGAGTAATCAGGTTCTCTTTCTTTGCAGCTTTCTATGCCGAAGAATCAGGATAGTAGTATGATGGCTTTAAGATGAAGGCTGCATGACACATTTGAGCATGAGAAAAGAGTTTTGCTTTCTTTGTAATTCTCACCAGCCGATCTCTTCTTCTTAACGATGAGGACAGACTCTCAAGGGCTGTAAGATGACGATTCCATGAGAAATTTGTCATAAGCATTCATTAATAATTCCCTTCCCTTTCTTTCTAATTTTCTCCAACCGATCAAGCCCAAAAGCTCAGGACAGGATCCGAACAGCTTGAAAATGAAGATTCCATGAGAAGTTTGTGCCCAGCCTTGATTAGGGCTGAGTTGTCCTTTCTTTGTACTTTTTACGAGCCCACGTCGTCTAGTGGCACAAGACAGTTGGAGTTAAGCTGTGGGTAGGACGCCACGTCCTCAGGGTTATTCCTGACCAAGTGTGGTTCCTGTGTGCAGGCCACATGCAGTTAGAGTTAGGGAAGGGCGGAGCTCCCAGCCCTAGGTTAGTGTTCTCAGCGCTAGGGTTAGGGTTCATACGGGTAGGAATCCCGATCCTAGTGTTTCCTCGACCACAGGAAACGTAAGCCTCCGTGCAAGTGGCCTTCCCGTGGGAACCCTAATGCTAGGGTTCGGGCCTTACCCATAGCCACCCTAAGGCAATCCACCCATCTGCAGGACCTCTATGCCTAAACTGAGCTGGCCTAACCATTGGAACCCTTACTTCAACTGGCCTAGGCATAGAACCCTAACCCTAACGCCAAGTGGCCTACCCGTAAGAATCCCAATGCTAGGGTGGGAATCCCTTCCCAGAGCAAGCCTATTTCAGCGTGGCTCACCCATAGGAACCATAACCCAACTCCCCTTGGTCTAGCAATGGGAACCCTACCCCTTAGTCCAAAGGGCCTAGCTAGGGAAACCCTAACGCTGACGCCAAGTGGGCTAAGGAGCCCTAACGCCTATCCCTAACTCCAACTGACCTACTCAGAGGAACTTTAACCCAATTGGCGGGGAGCCCTACCTTTTGCAAGCCTAACTCTCCCCAAAATTAGCAAATTTCTCCTGCAATCAGCCTCCAAATGTAATTCCGATGCACTGCTGGCCATTTGGGAGAGATCCCTGCTTGAAAAATGCTCTCCATGAGACATTAGTTCCAGATAACAGCAAGGCACGAATGTCTCCAGCGATCGTTCTCTAAATGCCATCACGATGCACCGCTGGTGATTTGGCAGAGATCCGTTCATGACAAGTCCTAGGCTCGAGACATTCACTCCAGACCACAGCTAGCTACTCATTGCTCCTCAAATCATCTTTCAAAATGCATTCGGATGAAAGCCCCTGGCATTACCGTTATTGAGAAAGGCTGTTCATTTGACATTCCTTCCAGGTTACTGCTAGGGACGAAATTCTCGGGAATCTTCCTCAAGAAGTCATCGGGATGCACTGCCGGCTACCTGGCAGAGAGCCCTTTTTAGAAAATTGCTACAAATGAAAAATGCATTCCAGATCACAGCTAGGTGCAAATTTCTCCTGCAATCATCCTCCAAATGTCATTCGGAGGCTCTGCTGGTCATTTGGCAGAGATCCGTTCGTGAAAATAGCTCAAGATGAAACATTCCAGATCAAAGCTTGGCACCAATGTCTCCAGGAGTCGTCCCCCAAATGTCATTCGGAAGCCCTGCAGGTCATTTGGCAGCGATCCGTTCGTGAAAATATCATGTCGAAAAGCATTCCATGTCCCTGGCTAGGGATGACTTTGCCCAAGGCAACTCGGACGCCTTGCTGCGCATTTGGGAGAGATCCATTCATGACAATTGCTAAACATGAGCCATTCACGCCAGATCCCTACTTGGCACATATTTCTTCTGGAATCGTACTCCAAATGGCTTTCGGGTGCACCACGGGCCATTTGGCAGAGATCCGTTCGTGAAAATAGCTAAAGATGAGACAATCGTTCTGGATCTCAGCTAGGACTAATTTCTCCTGGAATCGTCCTCCAAATGCCGTTCGGATGCAGTGCTGGGAAGTTGGCAGCGAACCCTTCATGAACGTTGCTAAACATGAGCTATTCAGTCCAGATCACTGCTTGGCAGGAATTTCTCATGGAATCGTCCTCCAAATGTCGTTACGATGCACTGCTTACCATTTCCAGAGATCCAGCCAGGACAATTCCTAAAAATGAAATATTCAGTCCAGGTCACAGCTAGACACGAATATGCCCTGGCATCGTCCTCCAAGAGCCAGTCGGATACGCTGCTGGGCATTTGGCAGCTATCCATTCCTGAACAATATTATTCATGTAGAAAAGCATTCCATGTCCCTGCTAGGGACGGCTTTGTCCTACAATCGACCTCCAAGTGCAAATCGGAGGCATTGCTGGTATTTGGCAGAGACCCTTCCTGAAAATTGCTAAACATGAGACATTCACTTCACATCACTGCTAGCCACCAATTTCTCCTGGAATCATTCTCCAAATGCCGTTCGGATGCACTGCTTGCCATTTGGCAGAGCAGTAAAGAGTTTTGCTTGCTTCATCTAAGTTCGAGGACCGACCACTTCTAAATAATCAGGCTAGTAGCCCAATGGCGCTCATAGGAAGAGTCCATGACAATTTGTCACAAGCACGGGTCACTAATGATTTTCTCTTTCTTTGTAAGTTCCACGGAACCGATCTTTCCCTAATGCTCAGGACCGTATCCTAACTCTTTTAAAATGAAAATGCTCCGAGAAACGAGTCACCCGCGGGGATCACTAACGAGTTTTGTTTTGTTTGTAACGTTCATGATGCCCTCTCTTCCAAATGACCAAGGGAAACCTAGTGGCTTTTAGATGACGAGTCCGTGACAACGTTTGTCTCAAGTGCTGTTCGTTAATGACGTTCTCTCTAGTTCTAATTTTCCCTAACCGCTCTACTGCAAATGACAGTAAGGACAGACTCCTAAATGCTTTAAAAAAGGAGGCTTTCAGAAGTATTTGCCAAACCCCTAGTGGTCAAGAATGAGTTTAACCTTTCTTTAGGACAGGATCCTAAAAGCTGTAATGTGAAGATTCCGCGACAAATGTATCCCCCGCTATGGTGAGCGAAGCGTTTTGCTTTGTTATTCATCTGCACGGAGCGAGCCTTCCAAATGAGGCCAGACTCCAAACTGTCTGAAGTGGAAGATTCCATAAGAAATGTGTCACAAGCACCGATCAGTAATGAGTTTCGCTTTCTTTTCAATGTCACCATGCGCTCCCTTCCAGATGATCTGGATAGACTCATAATGGCTTGAAGACTTGGATTCCGTGAGAAATTTCACAAAGCACTGATCACTACTGACTTTCTCTTGCTTTAGCACTTTCACTGCCCGATAAAGCCCATCTCTTCAGGACCCTCTCGTAACGCCTTTTAAATGAATAGTCACAGATAACTTTTCCTCCAGCAATGATGAGTAATCAGGTTCTCTTTCTTTGCAGCTTTCTATGCCGAAGAATCAGGATAGTAGTATGATGGCTTTAAGATGAAGGCTGCATGACACATTTGAGCATGAGAAAAGAGTTTTGCTTTCTTTGTAATTCTCACCAGCCGATCTCTTCTTCTTAACGATGAGGACAGACTCTCAAGGGCTGTAAGATGACGATTCCATGAGAAATTTGTCATAAGCATTCATTAATAATTCCCTTCCCTTTCTTTCTAATTTTCTCCAACCGATCAAGCCCAAAAGCTCAGGACAGGATCCGAACAGCTTGAAAATGAAGATTCCATGAGAAGTTTGTGCCCAGCCTTGATTAGGGCTGAGTTGTCCTTTCTTTGTACTTTTTACGAGCCCACGTCGTCTAGTGGCACAAGACAGTTGGAGTTAAGCTGTGGGTAGGACGCCACGTCCTCAGGGTTATTCCTGACCAAGTGTGGTTCCTGTGTGCAGGCCACATGCAGTTAGAGTTAGGGAAGGGCGGAGCTCCCAGCCCTAGGTTAGTGTTCTCAGCGCTAGGGTTAGGGTTCATACGGGTAGGAATCCCGATCCTAGTGTTTCCTCGACCACAGGAAACGTAAGCCTCCGTGCAAGTGGCCTTCCCGTGGGAACCCTAATGCTAGGGTTCGGGCCTTACCCATAGCCACCCTAAGGCAATCCACCCATCTGCAGGACCTCTATGCCTAAACTGAGCTGGCCTAACCATTGGAACCCTTACTTCAACTGGCCTAGGCATAGAACCCTAACCCTAACGCCAAGTGGCCTACCCGTAAGAATCCCAATGCTAGGGTGGGAATCCCTTCCCAGAGCAAGCCTATTTCAGCGTGGCTCACCCATAGGAACCATAACCCAACTCCCCTTGGTCTAGCAATGGGAACCCTACCCCTTAGTCCAAAGGGCCTAGCTAGGGAAACCCTAACGCTGACGCCAAGTGGGCTAAGGAGCCCTAACGCCTATCCCTAACTCCAACTGACCTACTCAGAGGAACTTTAACCCAATTGGCGGGGAGCCCTACCTTTTGCAAGCCTAACTCTCCCCAAAATTAGCAAATTTCTCCTGCAATCAGCCTCCAAATGTAATTCCGATGCACTGCTGGCCATTTGGGAGAGATCCCTGCTTGAAAAATGCTCTCCATGAGACATTAGTTCCAGATAACAGCAAGGCACGAATGTCTCCAGCGATCGTTCTCTAAATGCCATCACGATGCACCGCTGGTGATTTGGCAGAGATCCGTTCATGACAAGTCCTAGGCTCGAGACATTCACTCCAGACCACAGCTAGCTACTCATTGCTCCTCAAATCATCTTTCAAAATGCATTCGGATGAAAGCCCCTGGCATTACCGTTATTGAGAAAGGCTGTTCATTTGACATTCCTTCCAGGTTACTGCTAGGGACGAAATTCTCGGGAATCTTCCTCAAGAAGTCATCGGGATGCACTGCCGGCTACCTGGCAGAGAGCCCTTTTTAGAAAATTGCTACAAATGAAAAATGCATTCCAGATCACAGCTAGGTGCAAATTTCTCCTGCAATCATCCTCCAAATGTCATTCGGAGGCTCTGCTGGTCATTTGGCAGAGATCCGTTCGTGAAAATAGCTCAAGATGAAACATTCCAGATCAAAGCTTGGCACCAATGTCTCCAGGAGTCGTCCCCCAAATGTCATTCGGAAGCCCTGCAGGTCATTTGGCAGCGATCCGTTCGTGAAAATATCATGTCGAAAAGCATTCCATGTCCCTGGCTAGGGATGACTTTGCCCAAGGCAACTCGGACGCCTTGCTGCGCATTTGGGAGAGATCCATTCATGACAATTGCTAAACATGAGCCATTCACGCCAGATCCCTACTTGGCACATATTTCTTCTGGAATCGTACTCCAAATGGCTTTCGGGTGCACCACGGGCCATTTGGCAGAGATCCGTTCGTGAAAATAGCTAAAGATGAGACAATCGTTCTGGATCTCAGCTAGGACTAATTTCTCCTGGAATCGTCCTCCAAATGCCGTTCGGATGCAGTGCTGGGAAGTTGGCAGCGAACCCTTCATGAACGTTGCTAAACATGAGCTATTCAGTCCAGATCACTGCTTGGCAGGAATTTCTCATGGAATCGTCCTCCAAATGTCGTTACGATGCACTGCTTACCATTTCCAGAGATCCAGCCAGGACAATTCCTAAAAATGAAATATTCAGTCCAGGTCACAGCTAGACACGAATATGCCCTGGCATCGTCCTCCAAGAGCCAGTCGGATACGCTGCTGGGCATTTGGCAGCTATCCATTCCTGAACAATATTATTCATGTAGAAAAGCATTCCATGTCCCTGCTAGGGACGGCTTTGTCCTACAATCGACCTCCAAGTGCAAATCGGAGGCATTGCTGGTATTTGGCAGAGACCCTTCCTGAAAATTGCTAAACATGAGACATTCACTTCACATCACTGCTAGCCACCAATTTCTCCTGGAATCATTCTCCAAATGCCGTTCGGATGCACTGCTTGCCATTTGGCAGAGCAGTAAAGAGTTTTGCTTGCTTCATCTAAGTTCGAGGACCGACCACTTCTAAATAATCAGGCTAGTAGCCCAATGGCGCTCATAGGAAGAGTCCATGACAATTTGTCACAAGCACGGGTCACTAATGATTTTCTCTTTCTTTGTAAGTTCCACGGAACCGATCTTTCCCTAATGCTCAGGACCGTATCCTAACTCTTTTAAAATGAAAATGCTCCGAGAAACGAGTCACCCGCGGGGATCACTAACGAGTTTTGTTTTGTTTGTAACGTTCATGATGCCCTCTCTTCCAAATGACCAAGGGAAACCTAGTGGCTTTTAGATGACGAGTCCGTGACAACGTTTGTCTCAAGTGCTGTTCGTTAATGACGTTCTCTCTAGTTCTAATTTTCCCTAACCGCTCTACTGCAAATGACAGTAAGGACAGACTCCTAAATGCTTTAAAAAAGGAGGCTTTCAGAAGTATTTGCCAAACCCCTAGTGGTCAAGAATGAGTTTAACCTTTCTTTAGGACAGGATCCTAAAAGCTGTAATGTGAAGATTCCGCGACAAATGTATCCCCCGCTATGGTGAGCGAAGCGTTTTGCTTTGTTATTCATCTGCACGGAGCGAGCCTTCCAAATGAGGCCAGACTCCAAACTGTCTGAAGTGGAAGATTCCATAAGAAATGTGTCACAAGCACCGATCAGTAATGAGTTTCGCTTTCTTTTCAATGTCACCATGCGCTCCCTTCCAGATGATCTGGATAGACTCATAATGGCTTGAAGACTTGGATTCCGTGAGAAATTTCACAAAGCACTGATCACTACTGACTTTCTCTTGCTTTAGCACTTTCACTGCCCGATAAAGCCCATCTCTTCAGGACCCTCTCGTAACGCCTTTTAAATGAATAGTCACAGATAACTTTTCCTCCAGCAATGATGAGTAATCAGGTTCTCTTTCTTTGCAGCTTTCTATGCCGAAGAATCAGGATAGTAGTATGATGGCTTTAAGATGAAGGCTGCATGACACATTTGAGCATGAGAAAAGAGTTTTGCTTTCTTTGTAATTCTCACCAGCCGATCTCTTCTTCTTAACGATGAGGACAGACTCTCAAGGGCTGTAAGATGACGATTCCATGAGAAATTTGTCATAAGCATTCATTAATAATTCCCTTCCCTTTCTTTCTAATTTTCTCCAACCGATCAAGCCCAAAAGCTCAGGACAGGATCCGAACAGCTTGAAAATGAAGATTCCATGAGAAGTTTGTGCCCAGCCTTGATTAGGGCTGAGTTGTCCTTTCTTTGTACTTTTTACGAGCCCACGTCGTCTAGTGGCACAAGACAGTTGGAGTTAAGCTGTGGGTAGGACGCCACGTCCTCAGGGTTATTCCTGACCAAGTGTGGTTCCTGTGTGCAGGCCACATGCAGTTAGAGTTAGGGAAGGGCGGAGCTCCCAGCCCTAGGTTAGTGTTCTCAGCGCTAGGGTTAGGGTTCATACGGGTAGGAATCCCGATCCTAGTGTTTCCTCGACCACAGGAAACGTAAGCCTCCGTGCAAGTGGCCTTCCCGTGGGAACCCTAATGCTAGGGTTCGGGCCTTACCCATAGCCACCCTAAGGCAATCCACCCATCTGCAGGACCTCTATGCCTAAACTGAGCTGGCCTAACCATTGGAACCCTTACTTCAACTGGCCTAGGCATAGAACCCTAACCCTAACGCCAAGTGGCCTACCCGTAAGAATCCCAATGCTAGGGTGGGAATCCCTTCCCAGAGCAAGCCTATTTCAGCGTGGCTCACCCATAGGAACCATAACCCAACTCCCCTTGGTCTAGCAATGGGAACCCTACCCCTTAGTCCAAAGGGCCTAGCTAGGGAAACCCTAACGCTGACGCCAAGTGGGCTAAGGAGCCCTAACGCCTATCCCTAACTCCAACTGACCTACTCAGAGGAACTTTAACCCAATTGGCGGGGAGCCCTACCTTTTGCAAGCCTAACTCTCCCCAAAATTAGCAAATTTCTCCTGCAATCAGCCTCCAAATGTAATTCCGATGCACTGCTGGCCATTTGGGAGAGATCCCTGCTTGAAAAATGCTCTCCATGAGACATTAGTTCCAGATAACAGCAAGGCACGAATGTCTCCAGCGATCGTTCTCTAAATGCCATCACGATGCACCGCTGGTGATTTGGCAGAGATCCGTTCATGACAAGTCCTAGGCTCGAGACATTCACTCCAGACCACAGCTAGCTACTCATTGCTCCTCAAATCATCTTTCAAAATGCATTCGGATGAAAGCCCCTGGCATTACCGTTATTGAGAAAGGCTGTTCATTTGACATTCCTTCCAGGTTACTGCTAGGGACGAAATTCTCGGGAATCTTCCTCAAGAAGTCATCGGGATGCACTGCCGGCTACCTGGCAGAGAGCCCTTTTTAGAAAATTGCTACAAATGAAAAATGCATTCCAGATCACAGCTAGGTGCAAATTTCTCCTGCAATCATCCTCCAAATGTCATTCGGAGGCTCTGCTGGTCATTTGGCAGAGATCCGTTCGTGAAAATAGCTCAAGATGAAACATTCCAGATCAAAGCTTGGCACCAATGTCTCCAGGAGTCGTCCCCCAAATGTCATTCGGAAGCCCTGCAGGTCATTTGGCAGCGATCCGTTCGTGAAAATATCATGTCGAAAAGCATTCCATGTCCCTGGCTAGGGATGACTTTGCCCAAGGCAACTCGGACGCCTTGCTGCGCATTTGGGAGAGATCCATTCATGACAATTGCTAAACATGAGCCATTCACGCCAGATCCCTACTTGGCACATATTTCTTCTGGAATCGTACTCCAAATGGCTTTCGGGTGCACCACGGGCCATTTGGCAGAGATCCGTTCGTGAAAATAGCTAAAGATGAGACAATCGTTCTGGATCTCAGCTAGGACTAATTTCTCCTGGAATCGTCCTCCAAATGCCGTTCGGATGCAGTGCTGGGAAGTTGGCAGCGAACCCTTCATGAACGTTGCTAAACATGAGCTATTCAGTCCAGATCACTGCTTGGCAGGAATTTCTCATGGAATCGTCCTCCAAATGTCGTTACGATGCACTGCTTACCATTTCCAGAGATCCAGCCAGGACAATTCCTAAAAATGAAATATTCAGTCCAGGTCACAGCTAGACACGAATATGCCCTGGCATCGTCCTCCAAGAGCCAGTCGGATACGCTGCTGGGCATTTGGCAGCTATCCATTCCTGAACAATATTATTCATGTAGAAAAGCATTCCATGTCCCTGCTAGGGACGGCTTTGTCCTACAATCGACCTCCAAGTGCAAATCGGAGGCATTGCTGGTATTTGGCAGAGACCCTTCCTGAAAATTGCTAAACATGAGACATTCACTTCACATCACTGCTAGCCACCAATTTCTCCTGGAATCATTCTCCAAATGCCGTTCGGATGCACTGCTTGCCATTTGGCAGAGCAGTAAAGAGTTTTGCTTGCTTCATCTAAGTTCGAGGACCGACCACTTCTAAATAATCAGGCTAGTAGCCCAATGGCGCTCATAGGAAGAGTCCATGACAATTTGTCACAAGCACGGGTCACTAATGATTTTCTCTTTCTTTGTAAGTTCCACGGAACCGATCTTTCCCTAATGCTCAGGACCGTATCCTAACTCTTTTAAAATGAAAATGCTCCGAGAAACGAGTCACCCGCGGGGATCACTAACGAGTTTTGTTTTGTTTGTAACGTTCATGATGCCCTCTCTTCCAAATGACCAAGGGAAACCTAGTGGCTTTTAGATGACGAGTCCGTGACAACGTTTGTCTCAAGTGCTGTTCGTTAATGACGTTCTCTCTAGTTCTAATTTTCCCTAACCGCTCTACTGCAAATGACAGTAAGGACAGACTCCTAAATGCTTTAAAAAAGGAGGCTTTCAGAAGTATTTGCCAAACCCCTAGTGGTCAAGAATGAGTTTAACCTTTCTTTAGGACAGGATCCTAAAAGCTGTAATGTGAAGATTCCGCGACAAATGTATCCCCCGCTATGGTGAGCGAAGCGTTTTGCTTTGTTATTCATCTGCACGGAGCGAGCCTTCCAAATGAGGCCAGACTCCAAACTGTCTGAAGTGGAAGATTCCATAAGAAATGTGTCACAAGCACCGATCAGTAATGAGTTTCGCTTTCTTTTCAATGTCACCATGCGCTCCCTTCCAGATGATCTGGATAGACTCATAATGGCTTGAAGACTTGGATTCCGTGAGAAATTTCACAAAGCACTGATCACTACTGACTTTCTCTTGCTTTAGCACTTTCACTGCCCGATAAAGCCCATCTCTTCAGGACCCTCTCGTAACGCCTTTTAAATGAATAGTCACAGATAACTTTTCCTCCAGCAATGATGAGTAATCAGGTTCTCTTTCTTTGCAGCTTTCTATGCCGAAGAATCAGGATAGTAGTATGATGGCTTTAAGATGAAGGCTGCATGACACATTTGAGCATGAGAAAAGAGTTTTGCTTTCTTTGTAATTCTCACCAGCCGATCTCTTCTTCTTAACGATGAGGACAGACTCTCAAGGGCTGTAAGATGACGATTCCATGAGAAATTTGTCATAAGCATTCATTAATAATTCCCTTCCCTTTCTTTCTAATTTTCTCCAACCGATCAAGCCCAAAAGCTCAGGACAGGATCCGAACAGCTTGAAAATGAAGATTCCATGAGAAGTTTGTGCCCAGCCTTGATTAGGGCTGAGTTGTCCTTTCTTTGTACTTTTTACGAGCCCACGTCGTCTAGTGGCACAAGACAGTTGGAGTTAAGCTGTGGGTAGGACGCCACGTCCTCAGGGTTATTCCTGACCAAGTGTGGTTCCTGTGTGCAGGCCACATGCAGTTAGAGTTAGGGAAGGGCGGAGCTCCCAGCCCTAGGTTAGTGTTCTCAGCGCTAGGGTTAGGGTTCATACGGGTAGGAATCCCGATCCTAGTGTTTCCTCGACCACAGGAAACGTAAGCCTCCGTGCAAGTGGCCTTCCCGTGGGAACCCTAATGCTAGGGTTCGGGCCTTACCCATAGCCACCCTAAGGCAATCCACCCATCTGCAGGACCTCTATGCCTAAACTGAGCTGGCCTAACCATTGGAACCCTTACTTCAACTGGCCTAGGCATAGAACCCTAACCCTAACGCCAAGTGGCCTACCCGTAAGAATCCCAATGCTAGGGTGGGAATCCCTTCCCAGAGCAAGCCTATTTCAGCGTGGCTCACCCATAGGAACCATAACCCAACTCCCCTTGGTCTAGCAATGGGAACCCTACCCCTTAGTCCAAAGGGCCTAGCTAGGGAAACCCTAACGCTGACGCCAAGTGGGCTAAGGAGCCCTAACGCCTATCCCTAACTCCAACTGACCTACTCAGAGGAACTTTAACCCAATTGGCGGGGAGCCCTACCTTTTGCAAGCCTAACTCTCCCCAAAATTAGCAAATTTCTCCTGCAATCAGCCTCCAAATGTAATTCCGATGCACTGCTGGCCATTTGGGAGAGATCCCTGCTTGAAAAATGCTCTCCATGAGACATTAGTTCCAGATAACAGCAAGGCACGAATGTCTCCAGCGATCGTTCTCTAAATGCCATCACGATGCACCGCTGGTGATTTGGCAGAGATCCGTTCATGACAAGTCCTAGGCTCGAGACATTCACTCCAGAGCACAGCTAGCTACTCATTGCTCCTCAAATCATCTTTCAAAATGCATTCGGATGAAAGCCCCTGGCATTACCGTTATTGAGAAAGGCTGTTCATTTGACATTCCTTCCAGGTTACTGCTAGGGACGAAATTCTCGGGAATCTTCCTCAAGAAGTCATCGGGATGCACTGCCGGCTACCTGGCAGAGAGCCCTTTTTAGAAAATTGCTACAAATGAAAAATGCATTCCAGATCACAGCTAGGTGCAAATTTCTCCTGCAATCATCCTCCAAATGTCATTCGGAGGCTCTGCTGGTCATTTGGCAGAGATCCGTTCGTGAAAATAGCTCAAGATGAAACATTCCAGATCAAAGCTTGGCACCAATGTCTCCAGGAGTCGTCCCCCAAATGTCATTCGGAAGCCCTGCAGGTCATTTGGCAGCGATCCGTTCGTGAAAATATCATGTCGAAAAGCATTCCATGTCCCTGGCTAGGGATGACTTTGCCCAAGGCAACTCGGACGCCTTGCTGCGCATTTGGGAGAGATCCATTCATGACAATTGCTAAACATGAGCCATTCACGCCAGATCCCTACTTGGCACATATTTCTTCTGGAATCGTACTCCAAATGGCTTTCGGGTGCACCACGGGCCATTTGGCAGAGATCCGTTCGTGAAAATAGCTAAAGATGAGACAATCGTTCTGGATCTCAGCTAGGACTAATTTCTCCTGGAATCGTCCTCCAAATGCCGTTCGGATGCAGTGCTGGGAAGTTGGCCGCGAACCCTTCATGAACGTTGCTAAACATGAGCTATTCAGTCCAGATCACTGCTTGGCAGGAATTTCTCATGGAATCGTCCTCCAAATGTCGTTACGATGCACTGCTTACCATTTCCAGAGATCCAGCCAGGACAATTCCTAAAAATGAAATATTCAGTCCAGGTCACAGCTAGACACGAATATGCCCTGGCATCGTCCTCCAAGAGCCAGTCGGATACGCTGCTGGGCATTTGGCAGCTATCCATTCCTGAACAATATTATTCATGTAGAAAAGCATTCCATGTCCCTGCTAGGGACGGCTTTGTCCTACAATCGACCTCCAAGTGCAAATCGGAGGCATTGCTGGTATTTGGCAGAGACCCTTCCTGAAAATTGCTAAACATGAGACATTCACTTCACATCACTGCTAGCCACCAATTTCTCCTGGAATCATTCTCCAAATGCCGTTCGGATGCACTGCTTGCCATTTGGCAGAGCAGTAAAGAGTTTTGCTTGCTTCATCTAAGTTCGAGGACCGACCACTTCTAAATAATCAGGCTAGTAGCCCAATGGCGCTCATAGGAAGAGTCCATGACAATTTGTCACAAGCACGGGTCACTAATGATTTTCTCTTTCTTTGTAAGTTCCACGGAACCGATCTTTCCCTAATGCTCAGGACCGTATCCTAACTCTTTTAAAATGAAAATGCTCCGAGAAACGAGTCACCCGCGGGGATCACTAACGAGTTTTGTTTTGTTTGTAACGTTCATGATGCCCTCTCTTCCAAATGACCAAGGGAAACCTAGTGGCTTTTAGATGACGAGTCCGTGACAACGTTTGTCTCAAGTGCTGTTCGTTAATGACGTTCTCTCTAGTTCTAATTTTCCCTAACCGCTCTACTGCAAATGACAGTAAGGACAGACTCCTAAATGCTTTAAAAAAGGAGGCTTTCAGAAGTATTTGCCAAACCCCTAGTGGTCAAGAATGAGTTTAACCTTTCTTTAGGACAGGATCCTAAAAGCTGTAATGTGAAGATTCCGCGACAAATGTATCCCCCGCTATGGTGAGCGAAGCGTTTTGCTTTGTTATTCATCTGCACGGAGCGAGCCTTCCAAATGAGGCCAGACTCCAAACTGTCTGAAGTGGAAGATTCCATAAGAAATGTGTCACAAGCACCGATCAGTAATGAGTTTCGCTTTCTTTTCAATGTCACCATGCGCTCCCTTCCAGATGATCTGGATAGACTCATAATGGCTTGAAGACTTGGATTCCGTGAGAAATTTCACAAAGCACTGATCACTACTGACTTTCTCTTGCTTTAGCACTTTCACTGCCCGATAAAGCCCATCTCTTCAGGACCCTCTCGTAACGCCTTTTAAATGAATAGTCACAGATAACTTTTCCTCCAGCAATGATGAGTAATCAGGTTCTCTTTCTTTGCAGCTTTCTATGCCGAAGAATCAGGATAGTAGTATGATGGCTTTAAGATGAAGGCTGCATGACACATTTGAGCATGAGAAAAGAGTTTTGCTTTCTTTGTAATTCTCACCAGCCGATCTCTTCTTCTTAACGATGAGGACAGACTCTCAAGGGCTGTAAGATGACGATTCCATGAGAAATTTGTCATAAGCATTCATTAATAATTCCCTTCCCTTTCTTTCTAATTTTCTCCAACCGATCAAGCCCAAAAGCTCAGGACAGGATCCGAACAGCTTGAAAATGAAGATTCCATGAGAAGTTTGTGCCCAGCCTTGATTAGGGCTGAGTTGTCCTTTCTTTGTACTTTTTACGAGCCCACGTCGTCTAGTGGCACAAGACAGTTGGAGTTAAGCTGTGGGTAGGACGCCACGTCCTCAGGGTTATTCCTGACCAAGTGTGGTTCCTGTGTGCAGGCCACATGCAGTTAGAGTTAGGGAAGGGCGGAGCTCCCAGCCCTAGGTTAGTGTTCTCAGCGCTAGGGTTAGGGTTCATACGGGTAGGAATCCCGATCCTAGTGTTTCCTCGACCACAGGAAACGTAAGCCTCCGTGCAAGTGGCCTTCCCGTGGGAACCCTAATGCTAGGGTTCGGGCCTTACCCATAGCCACCCTAAGGCAATCCACCCATCTGCAGGACCTCTATGCCTAAACTGAGCTGGCCTAACCATTGGAACCCTTACTTCAACTGGCCTAGGCATAGAACCCTAACCCTAACGCCAAGTGGCCTACCCGTAAGAATCCCAATGCTAGGGTGGGAATCCCTTCCCAGAGCAAGCCTATTTCAGCGTGGCTCACCCATAGGAACCATAACCCAACTCCCCTTGGTCTAGCAATGGGAACCCTACCCCTTAGTCCAAAGGGCCTAGCTAGGGAAACCCTAACGCTGACGCCAAGTGGGCTAAGGAGCCCTAACGCCTATCCCTAACTCCAACTGACCTACTCAGAGGAACTTTAACCCAATTGGCGGGGAGCCCTACCTTTTGCAAGCCTAACTCTCCCCAAAATTAGCAAATTTCTCCTGCAATCAGCCTCCAAATGTAATTCCGATGCACTGCTGGCCATTTGGGAGAGATCCCTGCTTGAAAAATGCTCTCCATGAGACATTAGTTCCAGATAACAGCAAGGCACGAATGTCTCCAGCGATCGTTCTCTAAATGCCATCACGATGCACCGCTGGTGATTTGGCAGAGATCCGTTCATGACAAGTCCTAGGCTCGAGACATTCACTCCAGACCACAGCTAGCTACTCATTGCTCCTCAAATCATCTTTCAAAATGCATTCGGATGAAAGCCCCTGGCATTACCGTTATTGAGAAAGGCTGTTCATTTGACATTCCTTCCAGGTTACTGCTAGGGACGAAATTCTCGGGAATCTTCCTCAAGAAGTCATCGGGATGCACTGCCGGCTACCTGGCAGAGAGCCCTTTTTAGAAAATTGCTACAAATGAAAAATGCATTCCAGATCACAGCTAGGTGCAAATTTCTCCTGCAATCATCCTCCAAATGTCATTCGGAGGCTCTGCTGGTCATTTGGCAGAGATCCGTTCGTGAAAATAGCTCAAGATGAAACATTCCAGATCAAAGCTTGGCACCAATGTCTCCAGGAGTCGTCCCCCAAATGTCATTCGGAAGCCCTGCAGGTCATTTGGCAGCGATCCGTTCGTGAAAATATCATGTCGAAAAGCATTCCATGTCCCTGGCTAGGGATGACTTTGCCCAAGGCAACTCGGACGCCTTGCTGCGCATTTGGGAGAGATCCATTCATGACAATTGCTAAACATGAGCCATTCACGCCAGATCCCTACTTGGCACATATTTCTTCTGGAATCGTACTCCAAATGGCTTTCGGGTGCACCACGGGCCATTTGGCAGAGATCCGTTCGTGAAAATAGCTAAAGATGAGACAATCGTTCTGGATCTCAGCTAGGACTAATTTCTCCTGGAATCGTCCTCCAAATGCCGTTCGGATGCAGTGCTGGGAAGTTGGCAGCGAACCCTTCATGAACGTTGCTAAACATGAGCTATTCAGTCCAGATCACTGCTTGGCAGGAATTTCTCATGGAATCGTCCTCCAAATGTCGTTACGATGCACTGCTTACCATTTCCAGAGATCCAGCCAGGACAATTCCTAAAAATGAAATATTCAGTCCAGGTCACAGCTAGACACGAATATGCCCTGGCATCGTCCTCCAAGAGCCAGTCGGATACGCTGCTGGGCATTTGGCAGCTATCCATTCCTGAACAATATTATTCATGTAGAAAAGCATTCCATGTCCCTGCTAGGGACGGCTTTGTCCTACAATCGACCTCCAAGTGCAAATCGGAGGCATTGCTGGTATTTGGCAGAGACCCTTCCTGAAAATTGCTAAACATGAGACATTCACTTCACATCACTGCTAGCCACCAATTTCTCCTGGAATCATTCTCCAAATGCCGTTCGGATGCACTGCTTGCCATTTGGCAGAGCAGTAAAGAGTTTTGCTTGCTTCATCTAAGTTCGAGGACCGACCACTTCTAAATAATCAGGCTAGTAGCCCAATGGCGCTCATAGGAAGAGTCCATGACAATTTGTCACAAGCATGGGTCACTAATGATTTTCTCTTTCTTTGTAAGTTCCACGGAACCGATCTTTCCCTAATGCTCAGGACCGTATCCTAACTCTTTTAAAATGAAAATGCTCCGAGAAACGAGTCACCCGCGGGGATCACTAACGAGTTTTGTTTTGTTTGTAACGTTCATGATGCCCTCTCTTCCAAATGACCAAGGGAAACCTAGTGGCTTTTAGATGACGAGTCCGTGACAACGTTTGTCTCAAGTGCTGTTCGTTAATGACGTTCTCTCTAGTTCTAATTTTCCCTAACCGCTCTACTGCAAATGACAGTAAGGACAGACTCCTAAATGCTTTAAAAAAGGAGGCTTTCAGAAGTATTTGCCAAACCCCTAGTGGTCAAGAATGAGTTTAACCTTTCTTTAGGACAGGATCCTAAAAGCTGTAATGTGAAGATTCCGCGACAAATGTATCCCCCGCTATGGTGAGCGAAGCGTTTTGCTTTGTTATTCATCTGCACGGAGCGAGCCTTCCAAATGAGGCCAGACTCCAAACTGTCTGAAGTGGAAGATTCCATAAGAAATGTGTCACAAGCACCGATCAGTAATGAGTTTCGCTTTCTTTTCAATGTCACCATGCGCTCCCTTCCAGATGATCTGGATAGACTCATAATGGCTTGAAGACTTGGATTCCGTGAGAAATTTCACAAAGCACTGATCACTACTGACTTTCTCTTGCTTTAGCACTTTCACTGCCCGATAAAGCCCATCTCTTCAGGACCCTCTCGTAACGCCTTTTAAATGAATAGTCACAGATAACTTTTCCTCCAGCAATGATGAGTAATCAGGTTCTCTTTCTTTGCAGCTTTCTATGCCGAAGAATCAGGATAGTAGTATGATGGCTTTAAGATGAAGGCTGCATGACACATTTGAGCATGAGAAAAGAGTTTTGCTTTCTTTGTAATTCTCACCAGCCGATCTCTTCTTCTTAACGATGAGGACAGACTCTCAAGGGCTGTAAGATGACGATTCCATGAGAAATTTGTCATAAGCATTCATTAATAATTCCCTTCCCTTTCTTTCTAATTTTCTCCAACCGATCAAGCCCAAAAGCTCAGGACAGGATCCGAACAGCTTGAAAATGAAGATTCCATGAGAAGTTTGTGCCCAGCCTTGATTAGGGCTGAGTTGTCCTTTCTTTGTACTTTTTACGAGCCCACGTCGTCTAGTGGCACAAGACAGTTGGAGTTAAGCTGTGGGTAGGACGCCACGTCCTCAGGGTTATTCCTGACCAAGTGTGGTTCCTGTGTGCAGGCCACATGCAGTTAGAGTTAGGGAAGGGCGGAGCTCCCAGCCCTAGGTTAGTGTTCTCAGCGCTAGGGTTAGGGTTCATACGGGTAGGAATCCCGATCCTAGTGTTTCCTCGACCACAGGAAACGTAAGCCTCCGTGCAAGTGGCCTTCCCGTGGGAACCCTAATGCTAGGGTTCGGGCCTTACCCATAGCCACCCTAAGGCAATCCACCCATCTGCAGGACCTCTATGCCTAAACTGAGCTGGCCTAACCATTGGAACCCTTACTTCAACTGGCCTAGGCATAGAACCCTAACCCTAACGCCAAGTGGCCTACCCGTAAGAATCCCAATGCTAGGGTGGGAATCCCTTCCCAGAGCAAGCCTATTTCAGCGTGGCTCACCCATAGGGACCATAACCCAACTCCCCTTGGTCTAGCAATGGGAACCCTACCCCTTAGTCCAAAGGGCCTAGCTAGGGAAACCCTAACGCTGACGCCAAGTGGGCTAAGGAGCCCTAACGCCTATCCCTAACTCCAACTGACCTACTCAGAGGAACTTTAACCCAATTGGCGGGGAGCCCTACCTTTTGTAAGCCTAACTCTCCCCAAAATTAGCAAATTTCTCCTGCAATCAGCCTCCAAATGTAATTCCGATGCACTGCTGGCCATTTGGGAGAGATCCCTGCTTGAAAAATGCTCTCCATGAGACATTAGTTCCAGATAACAGCAAGGCACGAATGTCTCCAGCGATCGTTCTCTAAATGCCATCACGATGCACCGCTGGTGATTTGGCAGAGATCCGTTCATGACAAGTCCTAGGCTCGAGACATTCACTCCAGACCACAGCTAGCTACTCATTGCTCCTCAAATCATCTTTCAAAATGCATTCGGATGAAAGCCCCTGGCATTACCGTTATTGAGAAAGGCTGTTCATTTGACATTCCTTCCAGGTTACTGCTAGGGACGAAATTCTCGGGAATCTTCCTCAAGAAGTCATCGGGATGCACTGCCGGCTACCTGGCAGAGAGCCCTTTTTAGAAAATTGCTACAAATGAAAAATGCATTCCAGATCACAGCTAGGTGCAAATTTCTCCTGCAATCATCCTCCAAATGTCATTCGGAGGCTCTGCTGGTCATTTGGCAGAGATCCGTTCGTGAAAATAGCTCAAGATGAAACATTCCAGATCAAAGCTTGGCACCAATGTCTCCAGGAGTCGTCCCCCAAATGTCATTCGGAAGCCCTGCAGGTCATTTGGCAGCGATCCGTTCGTGAAAATATCATGTCGAAAAGCATTCCATGTCCCTGGCTAGGGATGACTTTGCCCAAGGCAACTCGGACGCCTTGCTGCGCATTTGGGAGAGATCCATTCATGACAATTGCTAAACATGAGCCATTCACGCCAGATCCCTACTTGGCACATATTTCTTCTGGAATCGTACTCCAAATGGCTTTCGGGTGCACCACGGGCCATTTGGCAGAGATCCGTTCGTGAAAATAGCTAAAGATGAGACAATCGTTCTGGATCTCAGCTAGGACTAATTTCTCCTGGAATCGTCCTCCAAATGCCGTTCGGATGCAGTGCTGGGAAGTTGGCAGCGAACCCTTCATGAACGTTGCTAAACATGAGCTATTCAGTCCAGATCACTGCTTGGCAGGAATTTCTCATGGAATCGTCCTCCAAATGTCGTTACGATGCACTGCTTACCATTTCCAGAGATCCAGCCAGGACAATTCCTAAAAATGAAATATTCAGTCCAGGTCACAGCTAGACACGAATATGCCCTGGCATCGTCCTCCAAGAGCCAGTCGGATACGCTGCTGGGCATTTGGCAGCTATCCATTCCTGAACAATATTATTCATGTAGAAAAGCATTCCATGTCCCTGCTAGGGACGGCTTTGTCCTACAATCGACCTCCAAGTGCAAATCGGAGGCATTGCTGGTATTTGGCAGAGACCCTTCCTGAAAATTGCTAAACATGAGACATTCACTTCACATCACTGCTAGCCACCAATTTCTCCTGGAATCATTCTCCAAATGCCGTTCGGATGCACTGCTTGCCATTTGGCAGAGCAGTAAAGAGTTTTGCTTGCTTCATCTAAGTTCGAGGACCGACCACTTCTAAATAATCAGGCTAGTAGCCCAATGGCGCTCATAGGAAGAGTCCATGACAATTTGTCACAAGCACGGGTCACTAATGATTTTCTCTTTCTTTGTAAGTTCCACGGAACCGATCTTTCCCTAATGCTCAGGACCGTATCCTAACTCTTTTAAAATGAAAATGCTCCGAGAAACGAGTCACCCGCGGGGATCACTAACGAGTTTTGTTTTGTTTGTAACGTTCATGATGCCCTCTCTTCCAAATGACCAAGGGAAACCTAGTGGCTTTTAGATGACGAGTCCGTGACAACGTTTGTCTCAAGTGCTGTTCGTTAATGACGTTCTCTCTAGTTCTAATTTTCCCTAACCGCTCTACTGCAAATGACAGTAAGGACAGACTCCTAAATGCTTTAAAAAAGGAGGCTTTCAGAAGTATTTGCCAAACCCCTAGTGGTCAAGAATGAGTTTAACCTTTCTTTAGGACAGGATCCTAAAAGCTGTAATGTGAAGATTCCGCGACAAATGTATCCCCCGCTATGGTGAGCGAAGCGTTTTGCTTTGTTATTCATCTGCACGGAGCGAGCCTTCCAAATGAGGCCAGACTCCAAACTGTCTGAAGTGGAAGATTCCATAAGAAATGTGTCACAAGCACCGATCAGTAATGAGTTTCGCTTTCTTTTCAATGTCACCATGCGCTCCCTTCCAGATGATCTGGATAGACTCATAATGGCTTGAAGACTTGGATTCCGTGAGAAATTTCACAAAGCACTGATCACTACTGACTTTCTCTTGCTTTAGCACTTTCACTGCCCGATAAAGCCCATCTCTTCAGGACCCTCTCGTAACGCCTTTTAAATGAATAGTCACAGATAACTTTTCCTCCAGCAATGATGAGTAATCAGGTTCTCTTTCTTTGCAGCTTTCTATGCCGAAGAATCAGGATAGTAGTATGATGGCTTTAAGATGAAGGCTGCATGACACATTTGAGCATGAGAAAAGAGTTTTGCTTTCTTTGTAATTCTCACCAGCCGATCTCTTCTTCTTAACGATGAGGACAGACTCTCAAGGGCTGTAAGATGACGATTCCATGAGAAATTTGTCATAAGCATTCATTAATAATTCCCTTCCCTTTCTTTCTAATTTTCTCCAACCGATCAAGCCCAAAAGCTCAGGACAGGATCCGAACAGCTTGAAAATGAAGATTCCATGAGAAGTTTGTGCCCAGCCTTGATTAGGGCTGAGTTGTCCTTTCTTTGTACTTTTTACGAGCCCACGTCGTCTAGTGGCACAAGACAGTTGGAGTTAAGCTGTGGGTAGGACGCCACGTCCTCAGGGTTATTCCTGACCAAGTGTGGTTCCTGTGTGCAGGCCACATGCAGTTAGAGTTAGGGAAGGGCGGAGCTCCCAGCCCTAGGTTAGTGTTCTCAGCGCTAGGGTTAGGGTTCATACGGGTAGGAATCCCGATCCTAGTGTTTCCTCGACCACAGGAAACGTAAGCCTCCGTGCAAGTGGCCTTCCCGTGGGAACCCTAATGCTAGGGTTCGGGCCTTACCCATAGCCACCCTAAGGCAATCCACCCATCTGCAGGACCTCTATGCCTAAACTGAGCTGGCCTAACCATTGGAACCCTTACTTCAACTGGCCTAGGCATAGAACCCTAACCCTAACGCCAAGTGGCCTACCCGTAAGAATCCCAATGCTAGGGTGGGAATCCCTTCCCAGAGCAAGCCTATTTCAGCGTGGCTCACCCATAGGAACCATAACCCAACTCCCCTTGGTCTAGCAATGGGAACCCTACCCCTTAGTCCAAAGGGCCTAGCTAGGGAAACCCTAACGCTGACGCCAAGTGGGCTAAGGAGCCCTAACGCCTATCCCTAACTCCAACTGACCTACTCAGAGGAACTTTAACCCAATTGGCGGGGAGCCCTACCTTTTGCAAGCCTAACTCTCCCCAAAATTAGCAAATTTCTCCTGCAATCAGCCTCCAAATGTAATTCCGATGCACTGCTGGCCATTTGGGAGAGATCCCTGCTTGAAAAATGCTCTCCATGAGACATTAGTTCCAGATAACAGCAAGGCACGAATGTCTCCAGCGATCGTTCTCTAAATGCCATCACGATGCACCGCTGGTGATTTGGCAGAGATCCGTTCATGACAAGTCCTAGGCTCGAGACATTCACTCCAGACCACAGCTAGCTACTCATTGCTCCTCAAATCATCTTTCAAAATGCATTCGGATGAAAGCCCCTGGCATTACCGTTATTGAGAAAGGCTGTTCATTTGACATTCCTTCCAGGTTACTGCTAGGGACGAAATTCTCGGGAATCTTCCTCAAGAAGTCATCGGGATGCACTGCCGGCTACCTGGCAGAGAGCCCTTTTTAGAAAATTGCTACAAATGAAAAATGCATTCCAGATCACAGCTAGGTGCAAATTTCTCCTGCAATCATCCTCCAAATGTCATTCGGAGGCTCTGCTGGTCATTTGGCAGAGATCCGTTCGTGAAAATAGCTCAAGATGAAACATTCCAGATCAAAGCTTGGCACCAATGTCTCCAGGAGTCGTCCCCCAAATGTCATTCGGAAGCCCTGCAGGTCATTTGGCAGCGATCCGTTCGTGAAAATATCATGTCGAAAAGCATTCCATGTCCCTGGCTAGGGATGACTTTGCCCAAGGCAACTCGGACGCCTTGCTGCGCATTTGGGAGAGATCCATTCATGACAATTGCTAAACATGAGCCATTCACGCCAGATCCCTACTTGGCACATATTTCTTCTGGAATCGTACTCCAAATGGCTTTCGGGTGCACCACGGGCCATTTGGCAGAGATCCGTTCGTGAAAATAGCTAAAGATGAGACAATCGTTCTGGATCTCAGCTAGGACTAATTTCTCCTGGAATCGTCCTCCAAATGCCGTTCGGATGCAGTGCTGGGAAGTTGGCAGCGAACCCTTCATGAACGTTGCTAAACATGAGCTATTCAGTCCAGATCACTGCTTGGCAGGAATTTCTCATGGAATCGTCCTCCAAATGTCGTTACGATGCACTGCTTACCATTTCCAGAGATCCAGCCAGGACAATTCCTAAAAATGAAATATTCAGTCCAGGTCACAGCTAGACACGAATATGCCCTGGCATCGTCCTCCAAGAGCCAGTCGGATACGCTGCTGGGCATTTGGCAGCTATCCATTCCTGAACAATATTATTCATGTAGAAAAGCATTCCATGTCCCTGCTAGGGACGGCTTTGTCCTACAATCGACCTCCAAGTGCAAATCGGAGGCATTGCTGGTATTTGGCAGAGACCCTTCCTGAAAATTGCTAAACATGAGACATTCACTTCACATCACTGCTAGCCACCAATTTCTCCTGGAATCATTCTCCAAATGCCGTTCGGATGCACTGCTTGCCATTTGGCAGAGCAGTAAAGAGTTTTGCTTGCTTCATCTAAGTTCGAGGACCGACCACTTCTAAATAATCAGGCTAGTAGCCCAATGGCGCTCATAGGAAGAGTCCATGACAATTTGTCACAAGCACGGGTCACTAATGATTTTCTCTTTCTTTGTAAGTTCCACGGAACCGATCTTTCCCTAATGCTCAGGACCGTATCCTAACTCTTTTAAAATGAAAATGCTCCGAGAAACGAGTCACCCGCGGGGATCACTAACGAGTTTTGTTTTGTTTGTAACGTTCATGATGCCCTCTCTTCCAAATGACCAAGGGAAACCTAGTGGCTTTTAGATGACGAGTCCGTGACAACGTTTGTCTCAAGTGCTGTTCGTTAATGACGTTCTCTCTAGTTCTAATTTTCCCTAACCGCTCTACTGCAAATGACAGTAAGGACAGACTCCTAAATGCTTTAAAAAAGGAGGCTTTCAGAAGTATTTGCCAAACCCCTAGTGGTCAAGAATGAGTTTAACCTTTCTTTAGGACAGGATCCTAAAAGCTGTAATGTGAAGATTCCGCGACAAATGTATCCCCCGCTATGGTGAGCGAAGCGTTTTGCTTTGTTATTCATCTGCACGGAGCGAGCCTTCCAAATGAGGCCAGACTCCAAACTGTCTGAAGTGGAAGATTCCATAAGAAATGTGTCACAAGCACCGATCAGTAATGAGTTTCGCTTTCTTTTCAATGTCACCATGCGCTCCCTTCCAGATGATCTGGATAGACTCATAATGGCTTGAAGACTTGGATTCCGTGAGAAATTTCACAAAGCACTGATCACTACTGACTTTCTCTTGCTTTAGCACTTTCACTGCCCGATAAAGCCCATCTCTTCAGGACCCTCTCGTAACGCCTTTTAAATGAATAGTCACAGATAACTTTTCCTCCAGCAATGATGAGTAATCAGGTTCTCTTTCTTTGCAGCTTTCTATGCCGAAGAATCAGGATAGTAGTATGATGGCTTTAAGATGAAGGCTGCATGACACATTTGAGCATGAGAAAAGAGTTTTGCTTTCTTTGTAATTCTCACCAGCCGATCTCTTCTTCTTAACGATGAGGACAGACTCTCAAGGGCTGTAAGATGACGATTCCATGAGAAATTTGTCATAAGCATTCATTAATAATTCCCTTCCCTTTCTTTCTAATTTTCTCCAACCGATCAAGCCCAAAAGCTCAGGACAGGATCCGAACAGCTTGAAAATGAAGATTCCATGAGAAGTTTGTGCCCAGCCTTGATTAGGGCTGAGTTGTCCTTTCTTTGTACTTTTTACGAGCCCACGTCGTCTAGTGGCACAAGACAGTTGGAGTTAAGCTGTGGGTAGGACGCCACGTCCTCAGGGTTATTCCTGACCAAGTGTGGTTCCTGTGTGCAGGCCACATGCAGTTAGAGTTAGGGAAGGGCGGAGCTCCCAGCCCTAGGTTAGTGTTCTCAGCGCTAGGGTTAGGGTTCATACGGGTAGGAATCCCGATCCTAGTGTTTCCTCGACCACAGGAAACGTAAGCCTCCGTGCAAGTGGCCTTCCCGTGGGAACCCTAATCCTAGGGTTCGGGCCTTACCCATAGCCACCCTAAGGCAATCCACCCATCTGCAGGACCTCTATGCCTAAACTGAGCTGGCCTAACCATTGGAACCCTTACTTCAACTGGCCTATGCATAGAACCCTAACCCTAACGCCAAGTGGCCTACCCGTAAGAATCCTAATGCTAGGGTGGGAATCCCAGGAATCGTCCCCCAAATGTCATTTGGAAGCCCTGCAGGTCATTTGGCAGCGATCCGTTTGTGAAAATATCATGTAGAAAAGCATTCGGATGCTCTGCCGGTCCTTTATGATTTATGATTCACTGTTCGCTGTTTCTCAAAATTTGCTGCAAAGTTTTTACTTTGCTTTTAAGATTGGTAATGTCCTCCCATAAACCTGACAGACACCCTACAAAAAGACAGCTTTTTTTAAATTACGGGATGACGTGTATGCCAGGGAAGTTTCCACCCACCCCTAGATGGCTGGCCAATCCTGAGAATCCGTGGGGGAGAGGGGGTGGGACCGCATAAGGACCCCCATTCTCCACTAGTTTACTAATAAACCCCTTAGTTGGGGTTGCAGTAAAGGGCCTGTTCACTTTACTCATCGAATCCATGGTGAGACGTGGTGATCAGTCAGGAGGATGATATTTTTGAATATCTGACTACCGTTGAAGGATGTGTGTAATACATAGAATCCCTGTTAAGAGAGTTCCTACCCTGATTTCTAAATTAACTGTTAAAGCTCAAAAATGTATTCAGTGGAATGCCTATTGAAGATGCTTTAGACTATTGTAAATTTTAAAGTACTTTTTTGCAAAGTTTTCAGATTACCCCTGAAACATAAAATCAGACTACTCCTCTAAACTTAAAAATCTATATTTTCTAGTTAATACATTTTTTTATTCTACCTAAAGCAGTGCATTTGTTTGAAGCGCATCAAACAAATGGGGATAACAAGCTTGGTACATAATTTCTTTGTTCAACTGATGAGCTCATATAAGCTTGCGGCGTCCAGCAGGCATAACGGGACATTGCAAGATGGAGGTTCCTAGGGTTGTGTCTGGGACCGGACATATTGGGTAGTGTCATTTGGTTGCACAATCCAAGTAGCGGCTGGCCAAAAGTGCTCACTCACGTAACTAGGAGCAACTTACATGATAGAGGCTGTGCGTGAACAACCCAAGCGTGGGGGTTCTCACAGCAGAGCAGGGTAAGGCCGTTGAGGATTGGAGTGACCTAGCAGATCACCAGTTCAGACAACACCAGGGGAACGTCACAACCACTCATCTCAACTATCTGGGAGGAACTAGATTGGCTGTGAGTATGTAAAGTTACAGTACTTGGTTTGACAGTTGTTTACATGAGTAATGTAATGAAAGAGGAAATTAAAAACAACAACCTGAGATCACCAAGAGATCAATCCACTGGATGACACTGAGAAGATGAAGAACAGCTCAAACAGAGAAAAGTAAATTTTCCAAACAGATAATAGGATCATATACAATAGGACTGGTGAATTGTAAATATGGATGATATTTTCAAATATAAGTATGCTATTATTTATTGAAATAATAGAGAGGGTTAAACTGATAAAACAACTGAAAATTTAAAATAATTTCCAAAGCCTAATAAAGCAGGAGTGATGGCAAATTGGTAAAGAATTATACTGGGTTTGCAGACAAAAGCTATACATTTTTTGGTTGTTAGAATACAAAGATAAAAAAGGCAGGCAAGTAGGATGATTCTTTAATTATGTTATTTACAGACCACCAAAACAATTACAGAAAATGGCTTAGTAATTTTTATTGATAAGGAAGGGCTATTCGGAGCTCAGGACACTAAATGTAATTACTCAAGTACAGATTATGCCACCAGCTGCATAAAACTAAGGTAAAACTATATAGTGCAAGGAGTATTTCTCTCACACATACCACACAGTTTGTTCCATGTTCCAAATTGCACCATTGCCTGAGGTTCTTTCTTTAATGTATAATTTTATATGTAATTATATAAAGCAGTACAATTATTTTACAAAAAAAGAAAATTAAGTATATTGGAATAGCGAATCAAAATATTGGGAAAACTATAGCCCCTCATTATCCCCAGAGGCCTTTAATTCCTGTTTTCTTCAGTGTTCATTATAATGTCTCCAAGAGAGTATACTGTACTTAGTCTCACGATGGTCCTAATCCAACACTGTAAAAGGGTGCGACTGATCATGTGGCACCTCGTGCTGGCTGTCTTGGGAATTAGCTCTGCGTGTTAGTGCGCCCTCTTTGTGTGGTGCCTCGCCGCTGTCACTCCTGCTCTAGGACCCGCATCTCTCCAAGGACCATGGCGTCCTCTTCAGTGACACAGTCCTCCGGCCATGCCACTCACTGTGCTCTCTCCTTCCACGGGATCTTTCAGGGGACCTTAGTGGTTACTGTAGTGAATTCTCTAGCTTCTTCCCCATGGTTGCAGCATCCTCTTTCCGCTTGCCTCAGGGACTCGGCCTGCAAACCCCAGCAGCCAGCCAGGAGCGGACTCCTGCTCCCCTGGCTTCTCTCCTGGTCCTCCCCTGGTCCAGGGTGCTGGCAGTTCTCTCAGCCCTCCAAGGACACAGTTCTTCCTCCCTGGGCTCCCAGCAGAGAACTGCCCTCCTCTGCTCTGCAGCTCCCTTTTTATATGGACCTATTTGGCCCTGACTGGCTGCTCTCTTCAGCCCTTCTTTGATTGGCTGCCTCCTGCGCAGCCTCCCTAGGGCTCTATTAATCCCTTAGAGCGCAGTGTGGGGCAGGCGCCCCATCACAAATGCCTACTGAAGTCAATTTAAAAACACCCATACAGTTCAGTGGGCTTTGGATCAGGCCCCAAGTGGTAAAAAATAATAATACAGGGAAAGTCAGTGATTTAAGGAAATAAACTGTTCACAGGGCTACAGAAAAATAGGGGGAAAAAAGGTCTGACGATGAGATTTTTTGAAATACCCCCAGTATTGGGATGATTTACAGCATGCCATACCTTAGCTTTTTAATCTATTTTTCCGATATGTCTATAGACTACTGTTATGGGGAAGCACTCCATCACCCTTTGGAGCGGGCCCAGGGGCATCATAGCCCCATGGCAGCATCCAAATGACCACCCTTCGCATCAGGGCAGTATGGCCTAGTGGCCAGAGTCAATTAGGTGGCTCGCCACTGCAGGGCTGTGTGGCCTAGCGGGAGTGGGTCACCACCCAAAAGTGGATGGCAGCCAGGGTAGGGGGGACCAGGCCCTCCCTACTCCTCTGGGTCCCAACCTAGGGCCTATCAGTAGTGAATGGATTCACCACTAGGTCAGTGGGGATCTACCCAAAATATTCTACAACCGGATCAATGTCTAGTTCCCCTGGGCTACTTCCTACCCTGTTTTCCAGTGCTGCCATCCACAGATCTTCTGGGTCCCTAGGGTCATCAGCTGGTGAAGCTCCCTACAGCACCATCTGCTCCTGGAGTTCCACAGGTAGCTAGGTATTTGCCTGGGTCTCAGTGTGCCTGGCCTCCAGGGTCTGGGGCTCTAGCAGTTTGTGCGAGGGAGCCTGCAATGTATGTCCTCCTTCCTCAGGGGGTCAGGCTAGACTGAGCTGGGTGGCTCCCTTTTATACTGGTGCTCCCATTGAAGCATGCCCAGCAGTGGCGATGGGGTGTGGCTTCCTCAGCTCACACTATGGGGTTAACCCCTTCTTGTCCAGTGTGGGGCAGGTACACCCCATTACACAACCTCCCACTCAAGAGGGTACCTGGCGGGTGCCTCTCCACCTCCTTCTCCCTGCCCACTCTTGAAAAGAAATCCGCATTGGCATGTGTCCTAGCTGGTTGGTATAGTATGCAGAAGTCATAGGGCTGGAGGGAAAGGTACCATCGCATGAGCCAGGCGTTGGTGTTTTTCATGCTGTTAAGCCCCCAGAGGGGTTTGTGGTCGGTGATCAATTGGAAGGCGTTTCCCAGCAGGTAGTATTGTAGGGTATCAACCACCCACTTTATGGCGAGGGCCTCCTTTTGGATGGTAGAATACTAGGGGTCCCTAGGGAACAACTTGCAACTGAGGTAGACGCTTGGATGCTCTTCCCAATCTGTCTCCTGTGACAGGACATCCCAAGCTCCACCTCCTAGGTATCAGTCTGGAGGATGAAGGGCCTTGTAAAGCCTGGGTGCATCAGGACCAGTTCCTGGGCTAGCCACTTCTTTAGGGCACAGAAGGCCTCCTCACATTCCTCAGACCATTAAACCCTTCGGAGCTGCGAGTTCTTTGTCAGGTCTGACAGGGGCCCCTAGCGCCGCAAAGCCCAGCACAAAGTGGTGTATTATCCAGCCAACCCAAGGAACTGTCACACTTCTTTCTTTGTTGACAGGGTGGAATAATCCCACAGGGCTTGCACCTTATCTACTAAGGGCCATGGTTTTCCCCCCCTCCCATGGTGTTTCCAAGGTAGGTTACTTCTCTCTGCCTGAGGTGGCACTTGGCCAAGTTCACTGTGAGCCCAGCCTCTGTGAGGGCTCCTAGTACGTTGGAGAGGTGCTGGAGGTGATCTTCCCAATTGACACTATAGATCACGATATCATTGATGTATGCTGCTGCAGACTGATGATGGGGCTGCAGGATCTGGTTCATCAACCACTGGGATGTGGCAGCTGTTCCATGCAGTCCAAACAGCATCATCACAAATTGGAATGGGCCAAACTGAGTAGGGAAGGCTGTTTTTGCCTGCAAATTTGGCATCAGGGGTATTTAACAATACCCTTTTTTCAGGTCCAGGGTAGATAGGAACTTACCCCGCCCAACTGCTCCAGGAACTCTACTATCCAGGGCGTCACAAAGGGAGATGACATTGACCTTCTGAAAGTCAATGCAGAATTGGATGGCCCCATCTGGTTTTGGGATGAGACTATTGGGCTCTGCCATTCACTCCATGATTCCTCCACTACTCCCAGGTCCAGCATCATCTCTAACTCCTTCTGGACAGCTGCCCACATCGTCCTAGGAAGGGGCCAGTGGGTGTTGCACACCTTTTGCAGGATAGTGGTGATGTGGTGGCTCACAGCAGTTGTCCACCCCGGACGAACTGATAAGACATCCAGGAAGGCCTGCACTAGACATCACAGCTGTTCCTGCTGCACAAGGCTGAGCTCTTGTCCCATCATTACCAGTCTCAAATGCAGGGGTCCCTTGATGAGAGGCCCCAGTTCAGGTTACAGGGGGTAAGGAGTGACGAGTAGGCTTTCTTTGGCCTTCTAGGCTTTCACTTAGTTTACATGGTAGGTACTTACCTCATTTTGCCATCCAGGCAGCTGGATCTCGTAGTCCACTGGCTCTACCTGCCATGCAATCTCAAAGGGGCCCTGTCACTTAGCCAAGAACTTTGACTTAGCAAAGCGTAGCAAGAGCAGGACCTGGTCTTCTGACTCAAAACTATGTAGCCTGGCCCCCTTATACTGCCATTGCTGTGCCTGTTGTGCCTGTAGTAGGTTCTCCTGGGCAAAGAGCCCCGCAATGTTTAGAGCTGTTTGCATAGCTGTAACACATAGCAGGCTGACCCTATGACCCTGATTTCTTGTTCCTCCCAGTTCTCCCTTAAGAGATCAAGGATGCTCCTGGGTTGCCTCCCATAGAGGAGCTTGAACGGGTAGAAACCTGTAAACTCTTGGGGGACTTCCTGCACTACAAACAGCAAGACTGGTAGCAATGTATCCCAGTGCCAAGGGTCTTCCTCTATGATCTTGTGTAGCATCACCTTTACAGTCCCATTGAACCTCTCCTCTAGACTGTCTGGGAGTCTTGGGGGCCTGAATGTTCACTAACTGGCATCATTTGACCATTAACCATGACAACATGTTGGTGCCCTGGTCTGTCAGTATTTCACGCAGTTTCCCAACCTTGGCAAAGATCTTCACAAGGTCCATGGTGATGTTGGGTGCCCTGGTTGCATGCAGGGGTTTGGCCTCGGGGTATCAAGCTGCATAGTCAATGACCACAAGGATGTGGTCAATGACCACAAGAATATCCTGCCCTGCTCTTCTCCAGCAGTCCCATGAGGTCCATGCTGATGCATTTGAAAGGCACTCCAACCATGGGGAGTGAGATGAGGGGGCCCTTGGTATCCCCTTTGGTCCGGCTCATTGACATTCAGGACAGAAGGCACAGTAGTCCTTAACCTCTTGGTGTATGCCTGGCCAAAATACCTTCGAGTCACCCTCTGAAGGTCTTCTCTTTCCACAGGTACCCCACCTGGGGCACAGAGTGGGCTAAGTGTAGGAGGCCCTGTTGCATCTTCTGTGGGACCAGCAACTGCCAGAAGTCTTTCCATGTGTGTGGGTCTTTAACCACCTTGTAGACATGATCCATCCAGATCTCAGGGTCCCCGTGGAAGCTTAGGGCACTCACTCCCTCTTGGTCTGGGGTTGTTGCCTGTTCCCAGGCCCAGCATAGGGTCAGGTCTTCCCTCTGTCTCCGGATGAAATCCCCGTTGAGTTCCAGCTCTGCCTGGGCATCCTCCCCACATCAGAGTGCAAGTTGCTCGGGGTCTTGGACAGTTTTGAGGGCCCTGATACGTTACACTCCATATTCTTCATAGAAATATTGTTGTGATATGAATATGGCATAACTAAGATATGTTTCACGCAAGATGGGTCATATGAGACATCACTGGAAAGGTTATGATTTGCTGAATGTGTTTATCCAATTTGTATGCATGTATCATTTCTGTATCTGGAGTTAGGAATATTAACTATGTAACAATTACAACTGTGTTTTCACTTGGGAAACGCCCACCAGACAGTAGGCAAAGAGCCTGGATCAGCCATTAAGGAGAACAATAGAACTTTGAAAATGCTAATCTCACACCTTCCTGAGATGTTTACTGGGATACTGCACTGACACAGCAGGGTCAGGTGACCATGTCACCTGGTACCAGACAATGTCTTAACTTGCTGGTACTTTGCCACTGTAGTGGGATGGGGATCAAACAAATAATTCCCATTTTAGGTAAAGCCTTTTGAAGGCTGGTGAGGGGGTTACTTGACTCTCCTCTATTGCCTGCCCAGGAAGGGAGACTGCTACAAACACCTCGAGGGAAAGGTATGGTTGAGTCCAGGCTGAGACAGGTGTCCAGTTTGTAAAGAGGAGTAACTGGAACTCTAAGCTACAGAAACTTGCCTAAACTTGCCTAAAACATTGAGGGTGAGAAATTACATTTTGTAACCTGTTTCTTGAGTGTATTAAGCCTAGTTTGCATGTTTTGTTTTATTTGCTCAGTAATCTGCTTTGTTCTGTTTGCTATCCCCTTTAATCACTTAAAATTTACCTTTTGTAGTTAATAAACTGTGACAATGTTCCAAGCCTGTATTGGTGGGTCCTGCACTTCCAGGCTGATTCAGTGGCCTCAGAAGCTCGCTAAAGCCCTGAATATGACCTCCCTTTCTCAGTATAGCAGCAAAGGTCAAAGCTTATTGAGCTACTTTAATCACAGGCCAGTATGGGAGGTAGGAAGATGGAATACCCACAGTCTCTGTTGTTCCTTAGAGCTCAGTAGGTGCAGTTTGGCCCCCTGTCTGGACCAAAGTCTGCTTCCCCTCTTAAGGGGATCTTTGTAGAGCATAGGGGGAAGGGGGGAGGAACCCAGGCACACCCTCTACTCTGGGTTCCAGCCCAGGGACTCCAATGGTAGCAGCTGTTGGTGGCTTTCCCTTTACCACTGACGCTGCTTTGATTCCCTGGGCCACTTCCCCGTGGTCCCCTTTCCCTAGCTTCACCCTTACCTCAGGATTCAGCAATGCTTCCTCTCCTCCAGCTCCTTTCACCTGGGCTTCCCTCAAGGGAAGTGGAAAGGAGAGCTTATAAGCAGTATGAGTGAGACCTTGATTGGTTCCAGCTGTCTCCATTAGCCTAATGGCCTTACTGACCCTTTGCCAATTAATTGGGGTCAGGTGCCGGCATTAGCCTAACAACCTTAACTGGTTAATTGGTGTCAGGTGTCTTGATTGGCCTGGAGTAGCCTTTGTTTGGCTATCCAGGGAACAGGGACCTGTTCATTCTGAGGTTGATCTACCTGCCTTCTACTACTCTCTTATATCCTTCTGGTCTGAGTCTGTCACAAACCTGATTTCTTATTTATAACATAACCCAGTTTGTGCAATTCATATCGGGGCGGAGGAGAGGAAAGAAGCTGTGCATATCCCTCCACATTGAGGGACAGGGCCATTTTTATGAGCTTGAGCTGTGCAGATTTTTCTATATAGCACAAGACAACATTATTTTGGGTTTACTCCCCAAAGGGGGTGTGCACTTGAGTGCTGAGTAAATCCCTGAGCTGATTCTTCCCACACAGTGCTGATTTCAGTCTGTGTCTGCAGCTGGGGGTGGCCTTACCTGTGTATGTGCTAGAGAAGGATTGAAGGCCCAATACAGCAAGGACAAGGTGAGGAAGCCCAGGCTGGTGGAATGGATGGACACAGTGAGACCCCAAAACATCAGGTGGCATCCCTTACCAGGGATGGGGGGTTCCAACACAGGCCCTACCCCAAGGTTGGGGTTTGTGAGATAGCCAAGTAACCCCCTGTTTGCTGGCCCTCTCTTCTTCCTGTCTTGGGGTGGGCAGCCGCATTCTCATAGAAGCTCCAGGAACCATGGCCAGTCATGTCCCAGGATCATGGGGTAGGTCAATTTGGGGGCCTGGTTGACCTGGTGGACACTGTCTTGGTAGGTGGTCTCCAATCTTAGCCCGACTGTACATCTCTGTGGATGCACTGTAGGTGTATCTCAGTCCCTGCCAATTCGCAGTTTGGGATCAGGCCAACTTGGACGAACTTCTGACTACACCTGGAGTTGACCAAGGCCATTGCTGGGGTGCCCTTCAACCTATGTGGGGCTCAGAGTTTCTGATGCCAGTCTGATCTAAGATGGCTGCCTTCACCTTCCCATATTCCAGGGTGTCCTGGGGGGGTCTAGGTTTTGATAGGCTGACTGAGCTGGTCCCACCAGATATGGGGCCAGAAGGGTAGCCCAGGACTCTGGGGGCCACCAGGCGGTGGTGGCAACCCACTCAAAAGTTACCAGGAACACCTCAGGGTCATCGCCTCATCTTTGTGAGCCATTCAGGGAGACCAACTGGGAAGTCCCCACATCTGAGTCAACTGGGGTGGAGGAATGTGATCCTCCTTGTCATATTAGTGCTGCCATCTGCTGGATCAAGCATTCTTGTTGGGTCTGGTGTTAGGCAGACAGCTCTCGCATCATTTGTTGTTACTGGGCTGTAGTAGCTGTGTCTGGTGCTGGTGCTGCTGCATTGCCTGCTGCTACTTCAGCAGCACCAGCAGCTACTTCAGAATCTTGTTCATCTCCATCCTAGCTCGGTGCAATCGACAAACAGAAGAAGAAGGGGCGTCCAGCTCGGGCCTTTTAGCAGATCCCGGTCATTGCTTGCATTCGCCACCAATTGTCACAGGGCAGGTACACTACTCCTTGGGGAATTCTGCACCACTGTACATGTGAAGAATTCATGTCTCCTGCAGAATTTTATTTTTTTCCCCAGCAGAAAACATTCTGACCCAGAAGTGCTGCAATTCTGCCTTTTGCCCACCAGAGGCCACTGTGGTGCCAGAACAGCCAACAACATGAATGCAGCAGGCTGTTCTGGTGCCACAGAGGCCTCTGGTGGGCAAAAGGCAGAACTGCAGCACTTCTGGGGCACAATGTATTTTCTATGGGGAAAAAAAATTCTGTGTGTGCACAGTGGCACGGAATTCACCCAGGTGAAGAAGTTCATCACAGCACCCGGCCTGCAGAGTCAGGTTAGGACAGAGTGGGGCACATGGGGCTGCGGGGGGGTCACAGACTGGGGTTCAGAAGGGCTAGTGGGGGGGACAGACTGGGGCATGGGCTCAGGAGCTAGCATGGTGACAGCGTTGAGCCAGGGGCTGAATGGGAGTGGGGGTGCATGGCCCCATGGGGAGGAGGCTGCAGGGACCCATCAGGATGGGGGCATGTGTGGAGATGGGGGAGATGTACCTGACTGAATGGGAGAGGCTTGGGATCACTCAAGGTCTGCATGGGCAAGGCTCCCCAACTCCCTAACAATCCTATCCCTCCCCCCGAAAAAAACCTGTTCCACACTTCTCCCACCCACACACAACAACCCTGCAGGTTCACTCAAGGCTCCTTCCCTTTCCCTCAGTTCCTCCATTATCCCTGACACTTCCTAAGCTTTTGCATTGCTTCTGATGGGTGCATGAAATACTGTTCTGTATTTTAATTTAAATGAATTACTCAAAGTTTTGTATTAATATGCCTAGCAAGGAATATATTTGTCAAAAAAAATTACCGGAACCTTTTTGTGTGTGTGTCTGTATTGTTACAGACATACATTCTGGCAGATACTTTGAAATAAATTACCAAATAATTGAAACTGGCATGATTATATTGTGTTATTTTGACAAAGAAAATATGCAAAATTTTGCAGAATTTTAAAATATTGTGCACAGAATTTTAATTTTTTTAGTGCAGAATTCCTCCAGGAGTAGTATACCCTGTCACACTTTGTAGAGGTGGATGGGGCATTATAGCCCCATGGTTGAGTCCAAATGACCACCCTCCTCTGAATGGCTGTGTGGCCTAGTGGCTGGGGGGTAGTAGGTTTCTACCCAGGAATGGGTGGCATCTGGGGCAGTGGGACCCGGGCCCACCCTACTCCACTGAATTGCAACCTAGGGCTCTGTCAGTGGCAGGGACAGTGCTAGGATGTTTCGTGCCCTAGGTGAAAGTTCCACCTTCCCCACCCCCGGGAGCCCTGCGGCAGCTCCCTGCTCCCCCTCTGACCTGAGGCACGCCTGGTGTGGCAGCTCCCAGCCGCTGCCCCCCCTCCCTCCCCTTGGCCCAGGGAGCCGCTTGCGGCAACTCCCCGCCGTGCGTCAGATCCCCGCCCCAGCTCAACTCTGCTCCACCTCCTCCCCAAGCATGCCACCGCCGCTCCGCTTCTCCCACCTCCCAGGCTTGCGGCGCCAATCAGCTGTTTGGTGCTGCAAGCCTGGGAGGGAGAGAAGCAGAGTGGGGCGGCATACTCGGGGAGGAGGCGGAGCAGAGGTGAGCTGGGGTGGGGAGCAGTTCCCCTGTGCACCGCACCCGCTCCCTGTTACTTGCTGCAGGTGGCCCTCCCCGCAGCCCCCTGCCCCAGCTCACCTCCGCTCCGGAGCGCGCTTTTGGCCACCTCCAACCACTTGGCGCCCTAGGCGACCACCTAGTTCGCCTAGTGGTTGCACCGGCCCTGGTCAGCGGTGAATGGATTCACCACTAGGTCAGCAGGGATCCTCTGCCTTTGTCCTGGTTCCACAATTGGATCAACGTAAAGTTCCCCTGGAGTACCTCCTACCCTGTTTTCCAGTGCTGCCATCCATTAGTCTTCTGGTCCTCCGGGGTTGTCAGCTGGCGAAGCTCCCGACAGCGCTGTCTCCCCTTGGGCTTCCATGGGCAGCTGGGTATCTGCCTGGGTTTTGGCATGCCTGGTCTCTGGGGTCTGGGGCTCCGACAGCTCCCAGGAGGAAGTCTGCAATCTGCGTCCTCCTTCCTCAGTGGTTAGGCCAGACTGAGCTGGGCTGCTTCCTTTTATTCCGAAGCTCCTGTTGGAGCATGCCCAGCAGTGGCGAAGGAATGTGGCTTCCTTAACTTACAATATGAGGTTAATCCCTTTTTGTCCAGTGCAGGGCAGGTATACCCTTTCACAACTACCTTTAAATTACCTGTGCAAGAGGGAGATAGGAAGATCTACAAAATATAAGCAGAATTAAATTAATAGCTAGATCAATTTTTCCCCAGTCCTGCGAAGTTCTGAATACTTCCAGAGGGGTGCTGAGTACCCTCCATTCATTAACTTCAGTGCAAGCTGAGAATGCACAGTACCTCAAAGGATTAATGCTCAAAGGCTAATTAAAGGATTGACAACAAACTAGACATGAGACTAAAGTCTGATTATACAAAAACTGTGCTAAAGAAAATAAGGAAAATGCATATTCAAGAAGATTTTAATCTTTTGGTTGATTAAGCCAGTAAATTGAATTAATGTAAAATAATATCTCTTGGGACAATGAACCAATATAGTCATCACTTTCTAAATGGAATTGTCATACAGGAAACTGGCCAGGAAAAGCATTTTAGAATTACTGAAGCCATCATATCAACAAGCAGTGTGATCAAAATAAAATTATTGTAGGAGAAGAGCTTTAGCTCCCGTGCATTTTACAAATGAAGACCATCGAGTAACACCTACTCTTCTATCGTGACCGTTGTTGTATATTTAACTTTTGCAATGCACTTGTAATTTTTAAAAAATATCATTTTACACTAAAGGTGGGGAAGTATGGAGTGAATAGGAATTGGTAATATCCCTTTATCCTTTCAAATAGTTTGTGAGCAGGCCCTCACTATCTTCTACGTTTCAGAAGCCACCAGAATCCAGCCAGAGCAGCAGTGTGTATAATTTGTGAGCTCTCTAATGGCTTCTGAAATACAGCAGATAATGATGGCTCCTAGAGGGACTATTTAAAGGGATACTACACAATTTCTTTACACATCAGCAGTTTTTCCCATTCTGGGTGCTCAGGGCAGAGGAGGAGACAATCTTCAATATACAATGAGATGAAGAAAATGGCAGGAACCTAGTTCAACCTCAACTTCCACTGCAGATATGCATCCATAGATGTGGGTAAAGCAGCTGGTGACTCCTTGAAAACTATCTTTGCTGCCACAGCAACCAATGCAGCTGCCCACAAAAGCGGCTCACAGATGTAAAGGGCTGTATGCTCAGGCAGCATCCTATCGGACCATGCTCTTTTTCTATGCTGTCAATGCCCTTATCACATGTGGCCCAAGCCTAATGAACCACCAATGGACAACCCCTCTCCAGCAGCAGTGAATGGAGACCAGACAGAGGGGAAAAATAAATCCTAGCGGTATTTTAATATAATTTTCTTTGGTGTTATAAGTGAAAGTATGAGAAGACTGATGTTTACAATATCCACTCACACATAGAGCAACTATGTGTACTGCAACAACACAGTTATATAAGATATGGTGAAGTATTGAATCTTATCTTGACTTTTACTGATAATGCATTTGGGAGAGTATCTGTGAAACAGAATAAATCAGTATTCCTTTAGTGCTCTGTACAGTTGAACTAGTGCCATGGTTTACTAAATGACAAGGTTATCTACATTAGAGAATGAAGAATTAGGGTTATGGGGCATATACTGATGTCGCTACTTCCCAATGTTTTTGTTTCAGAAAAAAGTCTGATAAAATTTACTCATTCACATTTATACAAGATATAAAAATAGCTCTATGACATTTATGTAAAGAATTAAATATAATAGATTAAATAACTGAAAATATTCACATAGTATTCAGTGGGGAAGAAATATTATAGTTACATAAGATTCAGTTTTCTAAAACTAAACATCTTCCAACATGTAAATAGAGTAAATAGAGTTTCCTAATTACAATTTAGCTAAAGCCTTTGAAATTCAGTGAGAGTATATCATTTTATTAATCCTATGCTTGGTTTCTCATAGTTATGTCTTTGGGATTCTTGGTCCTATAAATCTTTCAGTACCAGCTTTACTGAATGGGGATTCATGCATCACAATAATTGTTAAAACTGCTCTTTCTTAAAATTACCAATATAAGTTACCTAGTTCCTAATCAGCACAATGCACTTCAACACATAAGTTTTATAATATCAAAATGTAAAAGAGTGGGAAGTATCTTAAATCTTTAAAAAGTACACTTCTGTAAAGTAACGTTAAATATATATTTAAATCTTTTAAGCACACACTACTTAGCTTCTACAGGTGGGATCCACAAAGGGGACTTAGGTTTGTAAATGCCACTTTAGGTGCCTATATCCAACATTTAGGCAAGTAATTCTCAAACTTTTTTACTGCTGACCCCTTTCACATAGCAAGCCCCTGAGTGCGACTCCCCTTATAAATTAAAAACACTTTAAAATATATTTAACTCCATTATAAATGCTGGAGGCAAAGCAGGGTTGGGGTGGAGGTTGACAGCTCATGATCCCACATGTAATAACCTTGTAACCCCCTGAAGGGTCCCGACCCCCAGTTTGAGAAGCCCTGATTTAGGCACTACTGACATCCACAAAATTCCTGCTTAGCTGATGCATAATGCTGTAGGCATCTGAACTCCTTAATTGCCTACGTTTCTGCCATTGAAGTCCACTTGGCACCTACACCTCAGCAGCTTGGTGTGGACACAGCTGCCTAAATCCTGACACCACCCAGCTGCTTGGCACATGATTCAAGCTCCAGTGGGATCACAGCCTAGAGGCATTCCCCCACTTATCTTGCCTTTGGGGCCCAATCTAGTAGGTATGCTCAAAGCACTCACCTGGGAGGTAGGAGACCAAGTACAACTCCCTGGTTCATGTCAGAGAAGTGGGGGAGGGATTTGAACCAGAGCCATCCACATCCTGGTTGAATGTTGTAATCACTGGGAAAAAGTTATGCGAAGTTTTACAGATACTTAGATGTCTAAAAATGTAGATAGGTATCAGGTGGGATTTTCAAGCTTTTGAAAAATCCCACTAGATGCCGATCTGTATCTTTAGGAACCTAAATAATTTTACAAACCTGGCCCTAACAGCATACAAAATTAAACATAGACTTGACGCCAAAAGACATAGTTTAAATCTGTGAGTTATATTGCTCTCATATTGTCAGGATGGGAGACACTCATGTAAGTGTACATTACATCATGGCCTGAAGACTGCCAAATCTACTCTCTGGCATACTACCAGGGGGGAGTGAATTCCAGACACAAAGGACTTCCACTGTGAAAGCTCTGTTGCCACTTCTAGAAAGTTCAGTTTTAGCAACCAGCAGCATAAGCGTCCCAACAGACCTTAGCTGCAGGAAGGGGTATAAGGGGAAAGGCAGTTTCTCCAGTAACTGGCTTCCTGGCCAATCAGGGTTTTTAATATGTATCCAACACCTTATCCACATAGTTACAAAGGCATTTGGCTTTGACTTCTTTCTTCTTCTTTTTTTCGCATTTCCACAGATTTTATTCTGCATGCAGAAATGTTTCTTATTTTCTTTAGCTATTCATTTAGAAAAAAAGCTCATGTGCTATAATAACAGTCTGTGTGTATGATAATAACAATAAGCAATAATTTAAATATCTATATAATTTTGGACAAAGCAGGAAGCACATTCTAACATATAAACTTGGCATGTAACTGCTGAAAAAGACAACTGCATTCAGTACAAATGGTGGCTGTGAAGAAAGAATCAGTTAAGCATGGTCTTTTATGCATTTTAAAAATTGTTTATGAAAATAGGGAGGATGGTACAGATCTGGGAAAAGTTGGAAGGAAGCTTTATTAGTATTAAGTAAAGAAACTTGGGTGGGGAAATGCTCCCCACTCGCTGCACAAATCCCAAGAAGCCAACCATGATTTCCCCATTTGCACACCTACCCTCAATGTTGGAGTCCCAGCAGAGACACTTTGCGGCCACTATTGCAATATTAGGTACAGCGTGCCCACAACGCAGAGGTGGTTAGCCCATAGATATACAGAGTTGCAGTCCCCTTTCATGGCTGTGTCAAGAAAGCTCCAGCAGGGTTGGGCTCTGTGACAAGCAGGTATGCAGAACACCATAATGGTATGCAGGCCCTAAACATCCTACATACCTTGTGCCAGAACTGCAGTACAAATGTGGAGGAAGAGATCAGATTTGACTTTGCGTCGAGTGAGTTTTTATGAAACATTTAACTTTTATTTTGCAGACTTCATATGGAAGTACTCAAAAAAGATACTACACAATTGAGTCATGAAAAAAGATTGAAGGCACCAGCCACAATACACAGCAAGCCAGTGAAGAATGAGAAGATTGCAGATATTTTATTAATAAACCAAAGCTTGTATAAGTTTTTGGTTCCTTGAGGCTTTTATATTTTCTATTTCTCATATTAAAGAAAACATGGCTCCCAGGTCTCTGAAAGATGGTTTCCCCCTCCCCTCTTAATAAAAGTGTCCCAAATAGAGCTAAATCATGTAATAGTGGTGTGACATTGCACTCCATATGTTTTATGGCAATATGTTTATGAGTGTAAATATGATGTAACTGGAATATGCCTTATGCAGAAGGTCTCTTGTAAGGTATCATAACAAAGGTTATAACCTACTGAATATATTCCTCCTATTTGTATGTATCATTCTTGTATCTGAAGCGAGAAATATAAAGTATAACTCTGAGGTCCTATTGTAATTATGCGAAGTGTGGGCCATTGATGGTGGTTTAGAATCTTGATGGCTCCAGTTGACTGGGACAATTGGTTGTAAATGGCTCTGTTTACTTGCAAGCCTTTCTGTGTTTGTGTAAGCAGCCCAGGCAGAATGGAGGCTGGGGGTCTCAGAGGACATGTGACCATGTTACATGATGCTGAACTCCATCTTAAATCTGGTACTTTCCTATTTTGAAGGAGGGGTGGGGACCCAGAGAGACAAAAGATTCCCGCCTTGGGCCAAAGTTATAAAAGGGATGGAACAGAACAAAGGGGGCTGCCGGTCATGAGAAATCCCTTAGTTACCATCTGAGCTGGAACTAACAAGGACTGTACCTGGGAAAAGGATTGGGCCCAGACTAGGAAGGAGTCTAGTCTGTGAAAGAAGCTTATTGGAACATCTCTGAGGGTGAGATTTTACCTGTAAACAGTTTCTTAATGTATTAGGCTTAGACTTGCATGTTTTTGTTTTATTTTGCTTGGTGATTTACTTTGTTCTATCTGTCATTAAATGAAACCACTTAAATTCTACTTTTTATACTTAATAAAATCACTTTTGTTTATTAATTAACCCAGACTAAGTGATTAATATCTGGGGGAGCAAACAGCTGTGCATATCTCTCTATCAGTGTTATAGAGGGGGGACAATTTATGAGTTTACCCTGTATAAGCTTTATACAGAGTAAAACGGATTTATTTGGGGGTTGGATCCCATTGGGAACTGGGTGTCTTGGTGCTGGAGATAAGTGACTTGCTGAGCAGTTTTTGGTTAAAGTCTGCAGATTTGGAGGCATAGACCAGACCTGGGTCTGTGTTGCAGCGGGCTAGCATGTCTGGCTCAACAAGGCAGGGTTCTGGAGTCCCAAGTTGGCAAGGAAAACGAGCTCAGAGGTAATTCCAGCATGTCAGGTGACAGTCCCAAGGAGGTCTCTGTGACCGAACCCATCACAAGTGGTCTCTGTTAGTTGAACAACCAGGAGTCCGGTGGCACCTTGAAGACTAACAAATTTATTTGGGCATAAACTGCTATCATTAACTTATTCTGGGGAAAAATCTTTATGTCTCTTGTTGTTACAGGGAGACCAATACCTCTTCTACCTCACACTCCCAACCCCCAGAAAAGAAGGTATTATTACAGCTTCGTTGTTGTGTCTGCTCATAAAAGGGTGGAACAACTTAGCAGTAATCAGTAACACTATAACATTTATTTACAGTACACAGTACCTCTGCAGAACGCCTCTAGATGGTCATTTTCAGGGTTCTTATAATATGTGGTTTAACAGGCATTGGTGAGGCCTCATCTGAAGTACTGAGTCCAGTTTTGGGCCCCACACTATAAGAAGGATGTGGAAAAATTGGAAATAGTCCAGTAGAGGGCAACAAAAAATATTAGGGGGCTGGAGCACACGACTTATGAGGAGAGGCTGAGGGAACTGGGATTATTTAGTCTGCAGAAAAGAAGAATGAGGGGGGATTTGACAGCTGCTTTCAACTACCTGAAAGGGGGGTTCCAAAGAGGATGGATCTAGGCTGTTCTCAGTGGTACCAGATGACAGAACAAGGAGTAATGGTCTCAAGTTGCAGTGGAAGAGGTTTAGGTTAGATATTAGAAAAAACTTAGGAGAGTGGTAAAGTACTGGAATAGGTTACCTAGGGAGGTGGTGGAATCTCCTTCCTTAGAGGCTTTTAAGGTCAGGTTTGACAAAGCCCTGGCTGGTATGATTTAGTTGGGGTAGGTGCTGCTTTGAGCAGGGGGTTGGACTAGATGATGTCCCTTCCAACCCTGATATTCTATGATTCTATGATTCTTTTGTGGGTAAAAAACCCCACTTCTTCAGATGCATGGAGTGAAAATTACAGATACAGGTATAAATATACTGGCACATGAAGAGAAGGGAGTTTTTGTAGTGAGCCAGTAGACCATTAACAATCTACAACCTATCCTGGAAAATGATCCCTCTCTCTCACAGACCTTGGGAGGCAGGCCAGTCCTCGCTTACAGACAGCCCCCCAACCTGAAGCAAATACTCACCAGGAACTACACACCACACCACAGAAACACTAACCAGGAACCAATCCCTGTAACAAACCCCATTGCCTACTCTGTCCCTATATGTACTCTAGCAACACTATCAGAGGACCCAACCACTTCAGCCACACCATCAGGGGCTCATTCACCTGCAACGTAATATATGCCATCGTGTGCCAGCAATGCCCCTCTGCCATGTACATTGGCCATACTGGACAGACTATACATAAAAGAATAAATGGACACAAATCACACATCAGGAATGGTAACGTACAAAAGACAGTAGGAGAACACTTCAATCTCCCTGGACATCAATAACAGATTTAAAAGTAGTCATCCTTCAACAAAAATACTTCAGAAACAGACTTCAAAGAGAAACTGCAGAGCTACAATTTATTTGCAAACTTAACACCATTAATTTGGGCTTGAATGGGGACTGGGAGTGGCTGGCTCACTACAATTTTCCCTCTTTTGGTATTGACACCTCCTCCTCAATTATTAAGAGTGGACCACATCCACCCTGACTGAATTGGCCTTGTCAACTCTGGTTCTCCACTTGTAAGGTAACTCCCTTCTCTTCCTGTGCCAGTATATTTATGCCTGTATCCGTAATTTTCACTCCATGCATCTGAAGAAGTGGGGTTTTTTACCCAGGAAAGCTTATGTCCAAATAATCTGTTAGTCTTTAAAGTGCCACCAGACTCCTTGTTGTTTTTGTGGATACAGACTTACATAGCTACCCCTCTGATACTTGGCACCATGTTGTTAGTTGGTATAACCTAGCTTTTAGGCCTCTGGAGGTAAAAAGTCATTCTGGAACTCAAGGCAGTAATACAAACCAAACCAACTCTTGCTCAGCATGGCTGCCAAAGCAACGTCTTCTGGGGATTATTTACTAGCTGGATTTACACACTATCTAGAATTTAAAGCTGCTTTTCCTTGACAGTGAATCCCTCTATGGTGTAGCTTCCACAGTGGGTGCTATGACGCATAAATTATATTTCCTCATGATCATTGAATTAAATCTGGTCTATTACCTGGACCCTGTGTGACTTTCAGAATTCTGCTAAAGTACAATTCCCAAAAGCACCATGAAGGGGTCAAATAGTAACAACCTTTGTGATACCAAAAATCAAATTCAAAACCTTGAACACTTTAGGGATCTAGGGCACTTTCACTGCATATGAAGGTAAGTACTTTTGTGCTATTACCTCCTTCTCTCTAGGGACACACCATAGCATAGCACACTGTATTGGAGAGTCTCATATCTGGTGTTTTAGGTATAGCCCCTGCTCCTGGAGTCCTTTTAATTTGTGAGATTCTCAGCTTTAGTTAAAAAATGGATGTGTGTAGCCCTTATTGCTGCAGAGAAAAGCTAGAAAACATGGACGCTAAAGGGCCAAACCCCAGAAGGCAAATAAAAAGACCCCAAGTTTTTATTTTTTAAAACCTCATGATTTGTCAGCCAATCTCAGGCTTTCTGGGTGTCTGGGTCACGCTGTGTTTGAAGGCTTGAGGTTGGCAAACCTTGTAATATTTCCATTGGAAATAGCTCAATAGGCAGGTCTTTAAACAGAGGGGAGCAGGGGTGGAAGGCAGCCAAGGAAAATTTAGTTAGAAATAGTGAGGGTGTGTGTGTGTAAGCAGAGACTGTTCCCACTGTGGGGGAAGGGGGAGAAAGGTAGGAGTGAGGGGATGTAGGGAGGGGAGTGGCGGACCCAAAGGTTGAGGCAATAGAGGGCGAGAAGCTTGACAGCAGGAAGGGAAAGAAGAGGATGGGGAAACTGTACGTGAGCAATGGCGCAGACAGGGTGCCCGGCGCCGCAGGACACTCCCCCACCTTGGCCGTTGCTCCGCAGCCCATTTGTTTCCCCTCAGCCGCAGTTTCTGACAGCTGCAGCCATCACCCAAAGCCACCAAGCTGCATATCCAACGCCACAGCAACCACTAGGGGACGGGGCGGGGTCCTAGTCGCGTTGCACCTTGGGACTTGTAGGCGCTCACAGACTCTACCCTGCCCGGCGAGGCGACTCAAAGGCGCGGGTGAAACTCCAATCCCCATGATCCACTTTGAGAGGCTGCCAAGCAGGTTCCGCGAGGAGCAGGCTCAGCTGTGGGCGTTGGGGTTTCCAACCGAACCTCTCCGATTCTCCAAAGCCGCTTACGCCAACTCACTAACCTTCCCGCCCACATTGAGTGAGGCGCCAGGGCTGCCTAGGAAACATGCCTGGCCGTGTGCGCTGGAGACTGAGCCCCGGGAGGGGGAAGGAGGGGACGCCGGTCAGCCAGCCAGCCAGCCAGCCAAGGGAGTGCCATTCTCCTCTCCGCGCTGCCTGGGTGAGCTGTACTCGCCTCTGTCGCCACTCGCCTCGGAGCACATGAACCAGGCTGCGGAGAAGAGCGCTGCTGCCAGGTGGGTGACAGATAGCGACCGCTTGGGCGCGCTGCTTTAGCTGTGGGCTTTTTTGTCAGGTCACATCCCCCCACTACCACTCCCTAGTGGGGCACGGTGCCCTGTGTTATACCTCCTCCCCCCACACCGAGGAGCATTGCTTTGGCTGTGGGGTTAGTAGTATCCGTTCGCTTCCCTGGGGCACGGTGCCCTGCGTTATTCCCTCTCCCCCCCCGCCCCAGACAGAGGGGATCGTTGCTTTGGCTGTGGGGTTAGTATCCATTCTCCCCTCTCGGGCACGATGCCCTGCGTTATTCCCGCCCCCCCCCCCCGGAGATCATTGCTCTGGCTGTGGGTGTTCGTATCCGTTCATCCCTGTGGGAACATTTCTCTGGCTGGGGGTATTCGTGTCAGATTACCTCCTGTGCAGGATGATGCCCCGTTTTACTCCTATGGGGAATATTGCTCAGCATGTGACATGAAGTTTAAAGCTCTCCAGTCCAGTCCCCTCTGTGGAGTGTTGCTCTGGGGGACAGCGCCGGGTTATACCACCACCATGGACTATTGTTTTGAGTGTGATGACGGATTATATTCCTTGTGTGGAGTATATCTTTGTGTGTGATGCCAGATTTTACCCGAAAGGTCGTATTGCTTTCAGTGTGGATTCATTGATAGTAGGTTATGTACTAAGTGGGGAATATTGCTTATGTGTTTGGGGGAGGCACCACTGAGGAATACTGCTGTGGTTGTGAGGTACAGTTTATATTAACCGATACCAATACACTCTGGGTTAGTTTGTTAATATAAGGTTAAATGGAGGATAATGAATATGGTTAGAGGCATATTCTGTGGAAAATGCATGGTTTAGCCTTTTGCTGGTTAGCTTATTCCTATCCTCCCTTCCATCTAGTACTGAACAGTGTTATCTGCATGAGTCTTTGCTTTTCTTCTTCTCTGATTCAGAAATCTCTCTCTGACGTTTGTGACTGGCTTTTTGGTGAATGAGTGTGGTGTGAGGTGAATGTTACAAAGGATGTGGAGAAACCACACAGAAAGGATACGAACTAAAAATTTAATTCCGGCTTTAGGGTAAGGAAAAGGAAATCATGAAAGTATGTGTTGGCGCAGGGAAAAAATTGTTATTCCAAAACATGGTAGTAAACATTTTTTTAAAAATGCTTTCTTGACTTGATGGTAAATTGAAATGTTTTGGTGGCTGCAAAATGGACAGTGTTTGAATTAAATTGTTGTTTTAGACTCCGAGAGAGCTATTTTTTTAGGACGGAGCGGGGAAGAGGTCATCTTGTTTGGATGTATTATGTTATTTCTGTTTCTCTTGAACATTATCCTGTATGCAGATTGACAATTGCAAATGAATTATGGTGGAAAATCTGAGAAGAATTCCGTATAACTCGCTTAGAACTGACAGAATAAATTCAGATTTATTGCTGGAAAACCCTTACACTTTGCATTTTAAGTTCACGTTTATTTTACATTTAAAATATACTTTTTTCCCTTTTTTATTTTCAGTTTAAATCTACAGACATAAATTTTAAAAGGGAAAAATCCAGAAAGCCTCTTTTTGCAGGAAGACAAGAAAGTGCATTAGAGGAGACACAGCCCGGACTCTTCTCCAGGTGGTGGTGACATACAGAAGTTACTTTGCCTTTGGAAAGAAAAGACCTGTGTGACATTAATTTACGTGTATGTGCATTATCCCCCTTCCTCGCCCCAGAAGTTGTCTGGGCTGCAAAGCAGCGGGGAGGCTGCAGCTGCTTGTCTCGGGCAACAGAAGATTATGGTGCCAGCACAATAGTAGCAGCCGCGGCAGGAACAGCAGCAGCAGCAGAGCTGGTCCGTGAATGTGTGTTCTGATTAAAATCAGCATTGGAAAGTGCAACCTGAAAATTCAGCAGCTAGGCAGGAATTGATAACGTTTAAAAGAGGGAAACATTTTAAGGGGGAAGAGGGAGGGCGGCACTAGGTTTTGTGTGTGCTTGTGGGAGTGGGGATTGATTATCATGGCGGATCGGACAGCTCCTAGATGCCAGCTACGTCTGGAATGGGTTTACGGGTACAGGGGTCACCAGTGCCGCAACAACCTGTACTACACGGCAGGCAAGGAGGTGGTTTACTTCGTGGCTGGAGTCGGGGTGATTTATAACACCAGAGAGCACACCCAGAAGTTCTTCTTGGGACACAACGATGATATTATCAGGTAAGGGGGGGGGCAGACAGTTGGTGTGTGTGTGGGTTAATAGGGAGGGGCGGGGAGAGGAGAACTAGTAAATACCTCCTCCTCTACTCACCTCTGAGCATGTTTCTTTAATTTTAGGGAGAAGCACAGGTTGTCATCAAAGGCCTGGGTGAAATCTAGATCTGTCTGGATCCTGCTGATCTTTTTTGTATTGAAGCCCCCAAATTGGAACTCAGAATAGAAAATGAGTTTAGCCTCTCCTATTGCACCACAAACAAACAAACAAAAAACACCACCACCACAACAAGAAAAATCAAAAAAGTTTAGTGCAAAAACTTTACTGCAAAAGCCCTGCCAATTTTCGGACCACAGTCCCTTAATGATGATGTCTAAATAGAGAATATGCTGTAGATGCTACTCTTACAGCAATAAAATCTGGACTGCAGACATCCCAGTTCAACAGTATCACAAATGCACCTGAATCCTGCCATTTTTTGGTTCCCACACTGCCAATTCCACTTCAACAAAGAACATGTTTAGTTGCTCATGCCCCAGGAAAATTGTGTGCCAGTGCATTCTGTTCAACAGAACTACAAAAGTCCAGATTCAACACCTGAATCCTGAATTAAGCCAAGTTTTCATCTCAGTCTCTCGAATTCTACTGCCTAAATAGAGAACATGTTTAGCCATGCCTGCTGTACCTTTAGCATTGCAAAAATTTGGATTCAGTTTCTGGGTTCAGCTGGATTCTGCCAAATTTTGTTCACAAACACAGAAATTGTATCAACAAAACAGAGAACAAATTTTGCTTCGACTATTCCACCAGAGAAATCTGGACCCCAGTACAAAAAAGCTGCATGGACTGCTGAAGCCAGTTAACTGTTGGCCACCTACCATTTTTTTTACCACCTAAATTTAGTATAGATGAAACTTCTCCTACTCAAGCAGAGTAATCTGGAATTCAGAATAGTACATGATGAATCATGGTGCAACAGTGCTGCAGAAAACACATATCCAGCAGTTGAACGTAGGGGTGTCCATCTAGGTTTTGCCACTGAATATGCAAATACTGCAATTGTCAGATAACCATACTGGAATCATAGCTTACAGAAATCCATCTACCTTATACAACATGATGTCTTTCACTACCACATACATATGTTAGTTTGCTCATTTACCTCCCTCTTTTCATTGGGTGCACTTACAAAGTTCATTCTGGTTTTAAAGGTATTCCCAATCCATGCGACATTCTTTATTTAAATTTTATTTCTTGAAATGCTACTACCTCTAAAACCAGAATGAACTTTTTAAAAGTACCCATGGTAGTTCATTAAATGCCTGGTACCTCCCTTTTATATTGCTGGTCATTTATTTATTCCTTAGAAGCTAGAAAGTATAATAATTAAGGTCCATATTTAGCAATGTATATATGAGTTTTATTTTAATACACTCATTCAAAGCTTTGATTTTGTTTCATTTCCATCTGCTAAGGAAATAGTGTCCTGATGATTACTATTGTATAAATTGTATGGCTGGTCATTTATGGAACATTTCTGAGGATTGTTTCCAGTACACTGCATATGTACTAAATTTTGATGATAAAACAGGGGGAGGGTATGTAGGTGTTAAGCATTGGCATTTTGACACTACATGCTAGTTTTATTCTAATTGTAAAGGATAGTAGTATGCAAATCAGTTATTTAAATCAAAAAGCTGTTTGAGGACTAGTCCTGTGGTTAGCGTAATATGCTGGGATTTGAAACTACAGTTCAATTCCTGAGCTGTTAGGGCTGATAATTCTGCTGAGTCAGCATGTTCCACTCCTGGAGGTGGCAGGAGTATTTTGCATTGCTCAAAATGAGTGCTCTGTTGCCAAGTAAATAGCAGCATCAATGGGATCCAAATAGGCGTTCCATGTATCTCTTCATAGCCAAGGAAGGTTGCTGGGATGTGGGGCTTAGGAAAAGACAAGTCTTCTGCTGATAGAATATTTTTCTTTTTGCATTTGTAATACTTGATGCCTTTATTCCTTTGGTACATTTTGTGATTCTCATTAATAGAGAATTCAGGCACAGCATCCAATATAGCCACTTTTTAGCTGGATGTTCACTGGTATGATAAGCAGTGAAGTGCTTAATAAATGTTAACATTTAAATTGTCACAGTTAGGTGTCAGAGCCAACATCTTATTGAGATGAATGGGCAATAGTTCTTCAGTATTTCCATTGGTGCTATTGTTTTACTTCTTCTATGTCCAGACTCATGACAACAGTGCATAAATTTGCAATATGAAAGTTCATTGTAACTAAAGGGGTTTGTAACTTTTTTTTTTTAATTAAAATGAAACTTTACACTTTGGAAAATACTGCAGAATCAGTATGAAGGCCTTGAATGTGTGGTTTTTCTGCCTCCATAGGTTCCTATTGGCTCCATTTGTAGCAAAAGCTTTCAGGGATGTACTGTTTTTATGAGAGTTGATGAACCCTATAAAAACATTTATAGAGATTGAGAGTTACCATCCCACTTTGCAGTGTTTTACCAAAGTCATGGGCATCAATGTTTTTCCATAATGAAAAGGTCACATGTTAAAAAAAAAAATTAATTGTACTTCCACTAGTTCACAAATTGCCCTGTCTTTGGCTTTGTGTCAACATCATGCAGTGGATATAGTTCCTTTTTGGCTAAGTTAAACAAGAGCCTCTTAAATTACACTTAGAGTTCAGATTGGAGGTGGGGAAAAGTAGTGATACTTTTCCAAGATCCAGCCCTCCCCCCAAATCAATTTCTGTGCACTTGAGACACCACTCTTGGTGGAATGTCTAGATGTTCAAAATATGATCATGTGGGCTCTGCTATGGTCTTTCTTCACAGAGGGAGGGAAATAAATGGTGATATTCTCTCAAGCACCATCTACTTCTGATGGAAAAATGAGATGTCAATCACAGTAGATTGTGCTGTCTTCATAATACAATTCTCCATCTCCTTTATATGCTTTGATCAGCTGTGAAATAATTAATGATGTTCATATTTAAATTATTATTGTTGTGAGTGTGAGCCATCACATCATTGTGGTGAATAGGGGCAGTTCACACCTCACAGGACTATTGTTACAGTCTCTCTGAAGATTCAGGCAGACATAGAATCATAGACATCAGTCATAGACATCAATTACATTTGTGCTTTTTATGGTTTTCTTCATAATCAGAGGGTTTGAGATTTACTTTTTTTTTTAAATTAAAACATAAATTCCGGAGCACAAGATACTACCACTGTGTGGCTGGCTAAGGGTACAGCATATTGCTACCTATGCACCAAAACCTTACACACATGACTTACTCCCATTGAGTTCAAAGTTACTCACATGTGTAAGTTTTTTCAGAATTGGGCCGGTTGTGAGCTGAATTCAGGATGAGTTGTAACACTAATCCATTCAGATGTTAGGGTCATCATCTGGTTTGAGTAAAGTGAAACTGTGGGTTTGAAGCGGACAAGTTATAGTGAACGGCAAACAAAGTAAATACAAGTATATGATGGAATAAGTTATGTAACTTCATTATTTTAAGACTTCTTCCCACAAAATGCTCCTTCTCATTAGAGAAACAACATACACTTTTAGGTCTTAATCTGCAAGTCGATGCACTGGTATGGATCCTCTTTTATGTAATCCCTTTAACTTCAATGGAAGACCACATAAGTGCAAGAGTCTGGGGCCCTAGTTTTGACAGTAACTGAAGTCTTTCAAGAGAACCTCAGTTTTCCTGGCACTTGCATTTTAAATTATTTGTTTAGCAACTAGCATTGTCATCTTTCTTCTATCTTAAATGAAATGTTGAAAGAGGAATTTTATCACTAAATTTGTGATAATATGTTAAAGCTGGAAAGTCTTAATAATAATGATAATAATAATAATAATAATAATGATACCTAACTTTTAGCTAGAGCTTTTCATCATTAGATTCTAAAGGAGGTAAATATAATTATCCCCATTTTACAGATGTTGAAACTGAGGTATAGGGAGGTGAAATGAGTTGCTCATTGTCACTTAGTAGGCAAGTGGCTGGTGTCCCAGGTTAGTGCTGTACTCTTAGGCCATGCTGTCTCTCTTTCTTTAGTCTGAAGGTGTCCAGAATAGTAAATTTCTGCAGTCTGTGTATACCAAAAAGAAGTTTACCGTGGGAAATAGTTAAAATATATTAATTTCATCAGTTTAGATTTTTTTCTGTATAGTTTTTAAATGCAATTGATAATTTGATTATTTTTTAAATTGGTGCAATGTCTGAAATTGCATAGTTAGTCTGTAAACACAGTACTTAATATTTTGGGTTCTAATTGGTCAAATTCATCTCTAGGGTAACTCCATTGTCTGATCTCATAGTTTACATTCCACAACAAAATACAGTCTTCTGAAACTTGGAGAAAAATTGCCAGTGGCAGAAACATAGTCAGAATTTTGGGATTTCTAGATCTAAACTACATTTCCAAGAATTTCTACAGTATTTAACAGTTTCTTAATAGCTTTGAAGTTATTAGAGGTTTTTAGAAATCACACTGGTTTTGTTGTTTCTGCAGTTCTTAAAACACAGTATGACTCGTAACTGTGTTTGCCTTGACTGATCTGTTGAATACCTAAATAATATAATTTTATACATCTACAAGACCACATTTGTATTCTAGCTGGGAAAAAAATAACTCAGCTGTGAGGCAGGAAACCACAAATCACACCACATTTATTATAGGTTTTTTATAGTAATCTTTGCCTCTGGATATTAACTAGAAAGCCAACCTGCTAACCTCTGGTAACAAACCATGTTATTTATGTGAGAGAGACTGCAACTTAATAATAATGTGGGATTTGTCAGAACAAGTCTGTAAGTACTATGGTATATGTGTTCCACTGTGCTGACATGCTAGGAGGTTAAGATACATTGCAAAATATTGACGTGCCACCGGTGATGGGTTGAGTGAGTAGATGGAGGTTTGGTTTATTTCTTACAGTAATCATTTCAGAAGATAGAAAACATAGAGAATGACTACACATTTTTGCCAGGTTGATAGAGTTGTGAAAAAGAAATGTGATGCTTGAATCAATGCCACTTGTTCCTGGGGATATTATATATTACTGTAGAGAAAAAAAATGAAGACAAAGTCATGGTCATCAACCACCTGGAGTTAAACCATTTTTGTTTCAGTGGATAAAGTACAATATTTTAAAAATTGTGTATTGTAATAATGTTATGTTTACATGGAGTCTCTTATGCCCAAAGATTCTAAAGTACTTAACAAACTTTACATACAGTTATTGTTTTTTATAATGGTACCTGTTGGCGAATGTTCATCACACAATGATAACCAAACTATTACAGTTATTTGCTATGCTACCCGCAGGAAAAACTGACCTGTAGTTTATGGTGACTTTAATAGCAACCAATGCACATAGAGCACCACTGAAATGCAACTTGCTTTGGGGTAGGCAAGTGGTACCAATAGGTACAGCTCATTGAATAATAGCAGTAATTCCTTGTTACAGTTTTAATGGTAACCCCCAAACTGTTTCAGTTCAAAAGAAAAGACTTAGGAAGAACAATAATAGAATACCATTTATTTAAATATTTTTGGATGTTTTCTACATTGTCAAATATATTGATTTCAATTACAACACACAATACAAAGTGTACAGTGTTCACTTTGTATTTATTTTTGATTACAAGTATTTGCACTGTAAAAAAACAGAAATAGTATTTTTCAATTCACCTAATACAAGTACTGCAGTGCAGTCTCTTTATCATGAAAGTTGAACTTACAAATGTAGAATTACATACAAAAAACTGCATTCAAAAATAAAAAATGTAAAATTTTAGAGCCTGTTAAGCCAGTCACTCAGACAAACAAGTTTGTTTGAATTTGCAGGAGATAATACTGCCCGGTTCTTGTTTATGTCACATGACAGTCAGAACAGGCGTTCTCATGGCGCTGTTGTAGCCGAAATCACAAGGTATTTATGTGCCAGATGCACTAAAGATTCATATGTCCTTTCATGCTTCAACCACCATTCCAGGGGACATGCGTCCATGCTGATGATGGGTTCTGTTCGATAAGAATCCAAAGCAGTGCGGACCGACACATGTTTATTTTCATTATCTAAGTCAGATGCCACCAGTACAAGGTTGATTTTCTTTTTTGGTGGTTCGAGTTCTGTAGTTTCTGCATTGTAGTGTTGCTCTTTTAGGACTTCTGAAAGCATGCTCCATACCTCATCCCTCTCAGATTTTGGAAGGCACTTCAGATTCTTAAACCGTGGTTCGAGAGCTGTAGCTATCTTTAGAAATCTTACATTGGTACCTTCTTTGCGTTTTGTCAAATCTGCAGAGAAAGTGTTCTTAAAATGAACAAGATGTGCTGAGTCATCATCTGAGCCTGCTGTAACATGAAATATATGGCAGAATGCTAGTAAAACAGAGCAGGGGACATACAATTCTGCCCCAAGGAGTTCAGTCACAAATTTAATTAACACATTATTTTTTTAACGAACATCATCAACATGGAAGAATGTCCTCTGGAATGATGACTGAAGCATGAAGTTGGCATGTTTAGCATATCTGGCACATAAATACCTTGTAATGCTGGCTACGAAGTGCCATGCAAATACCTGTTCTCACTTTCTGGTGACATTTGTGGCAAATTGCCGGCATTACTTTGATGGGTCTCGCGCTCTTTCTTCTTGGGGAGGGTTCAGGGCACCATTTCTTGCCCCTGAACTGGGGTATTAACTGCCCCACTAGTGTCCTGGAGGAGGGGAGTGAAGAGGGAGGGACCTGGGCCTACCCTGTACTCCAGGTCCCTGCCCAGGGGCGTAGGGATAGCAGTAAACCGCTTGAACTAGCGGTACCTTCCCCTGGACTACTTCCCTCTCCTGCCCTTCAGCTTGTGGGGCTTCCTGCCCTCCCTCTGCACAAACCAGGTGTCCCTTTACCTAGGGTCTTGGTCTTCTTAGCCCACCACAGCACTTCTCCAAACTCTCCTGTGCTTCCCTCCAAACCGCTCTCTGCTCCAACACCAATCCACTCAGCTTCAATCCTTCCCCGTCTGATTGAAGCAGGGTTTTTTTTATCAGTGACTGGCTTCAGGTGCGCTTATTGGTTTCAGGTGCTTTAATTAATCTATAGCAAACTTTTTTCCCTCTATAGGGAATAAGGCTCCCTTCTAACACTCTCCTGCTGCAACATGAGGGAAACCCTGGCGCACGTATATTTAGATTGTGCCAGATTGCAGCCCCTTTTCCGGCTCCTCACGAATATTTTATTACGCTTTTGGCTCCACTTTTCCCCTCACCTTTTTATTTACACACTCCCCATCCGTGGCCCCACAAAATCGCGAGATCTCCTGGTTAACCTCCTCCTAGCCCTAGCTAAAACAGCCATTTATAAAACCAGAGAGGGGAGGTTGGCTAATGAAGCATCCTGCGATTGTAGGGCCATTTTCCGATCCTCAGTACATTCACTTATCCGGGCGGAGTTCCTCTGGGCGGCGTCCACCGACTCCCTTGATGCCTTTAAGGAGCGGTGGGCGCTGTCCGAGGTTCTCTGCTTGGTGACCCCGTCCGGTTCCCTCCGTCTGACCCTTTGATTGAGGGGAAGAGCGAGAGACTCCAGCCCCAGCCATCGCCGCTGTGGATACCATCATCACTGTCACCTAGGAGGGGTCCTATAACACGTGGGTGTAATCCCCCCTCCTACCCCAAACCGCCCACCCCGCAGCCATGCCCATCTTGTCGGGCACTCTCAGGAGAGGAATAATCGGTGACACTGGGTGTGGCACTAGGTAACTCGAGGGGGTGGAAGACCACGAGTGTCGAGGAAGCCCCCCCGCTCTAGGCCACCAGGTAACTCAGGAGGGTGGAAGACCACGAGTGTCGAGGAAGCCCCCCGCTCTGGGCCCAGGCTAGTCTGAACACTTCTCCCTCCTGAAGGCTGCTGTGTTATACCTTCTGTTTGCTCTTGTTTTGTTGCATAGTTTTGCTTAACTCTTTGGTGATTCTTTGTAAGTGTTACACAAATAAAATTCTTTTCTGCTTCCAAAAACAAAAACAAAAAAAAACACTCTCCTGCTGCCTTCGGGCCATGCTGTATCACACATTGTAGATAGGAAGAGGGCAGCATTATTTCCTGTAAATGTAAACAAACTTGCTTGTCTTAGCGATTGGCTAAACAAGAAGTAGGACTGAGTGGACTTGTAGGGTCTGAAGTTTTACATTGTTTTGTTTTTGAGTGCAGTTATGTAGCAAAAAAAAAATCTACATTTGTAAGTTGCACTTTCAGGACAAAGACAATTTTCAATCTTTTGAACAATTTGCTTTTACACACAGCACTTGCCCCTTGGCATGACTGGCAATCACAGAAGGTTGTACAATCATCATCAGTTTAATTCTGCTTCTTGCTAATTCTGGTACAGAGGCTGTTGTGGAAATGGGAAGTGAAAGGATTTAAAAGACAGAAATTTGTTTTTCAATGCTTCATCCTCCCCTCTGTATCTGGGGAAGGGGAGCAATTCCACATTTGTAATATTGGCCTCTTATCCCAGGAAATCCTGAGGCTTTGCAGGATTTTAGCTCTGTTTGTGGTAGCCAGTTTGGATTTACCTGGATTCACCTTTCACCCACCAGGCATCTGTTTACTTACAGATGTATTAACTTCTGCTGTTCTCCCTTGTGTGCAAGGGACCACCTTTTGGAAAGGATGGGTTCTGCGGTCATCTGTGGCAGAAGAGATGGCAGGAGCCAGAGGTGAAAGTAAGCTGGTACGCCCCGGTACGGCGTACCGGCAAGAGCCCATGCGCCGTACTGGGGTGGATTGGCTTCCCCAGGCGGCAATTTAAAGGGCTGGAGCTCCCAGCAGCGGCTCCCAGCAGGGCTCGGGTGGCAATTTAAAGGGCCCAGGGCTTCTGCCTCAGCTACTGACCCTGGCCGTTTAAATAGCCGCTGGAGTGGCAGCAGGGCTCCAGGGATGATTTAAAGAGTCAGGGGCTCTGGTAGCTGCTACCACCCCGGGTCCTTTAAATTGTCCCCGGAGCCCTGGGGTAGCAGTGGCGGGGCTCTGGCGGCTATTTAAAGGGCCCGGGGCAGTAATGGCGGCCGGAGCCCCCGGCCCTTTAAATAGCCACCGCAGCCCTGCCTCCGCTACCCCAGGGCTCCAGCAGGCTCTGGGGACGATTTAAAGGACCCAGGGTGGTAGCGGCAACTGGAGCCCCGGACCCTTTAAATCGCCGCCCGAGCCCTGCTGCTGGAGCCCCGGGGTCGTGGCGGCAATTTAAAGGGCCCGGGGCTCCACTGCAGTAGTGGCGGCTGGGAGCCCCTGGCCCTTTAAATCCTCCCCGGAGCTCCCCACTGCTGCGGGCGGCAGAAAGGACCAGAGCACCTAGCCACTGCGGACAGTGGGGGCCCCACAGCTCCTGGGGGGGCTCCAAGCTGCCATTGATTGGGAGGGGGAGGGGATCCTGCAGCTCCTGACCATGGTGGGAGGGGGACCCTGGAGCTCTGAGCCCCCTCGGATGGTTGGGGCCCCTGGATCTCCCAGCTGAGCACCCACAGCTGCCCAGTGGCTCCCCATTTTGTCATGGATATTTTTAGTAAAAGTCAGGGACAGGTCACAGGCTTCTGTGAATTTTTCTTTATTGCCCGTGATCTGTCTGTGACTTTTAATAAAAATGTCCGTTACAGAATCTTTGCCTTAATTATCGTTACTAAGTGTGTGGTTCCATGTCTTATTTACTCCCCATCAAAATCCTGATCTGAATGCAGAATTATTTTCTTTATGGATTTTTCTATGGTTTTCGTCACTATAGAATATAATGCTTATATTAATGAATATATTCATTATATATTAATGAATATAATGCTTATATTAATGAATATATTTTTACAAGACCCCTATGAAATAATTTTATCATCTCCATTTTACAAATGGGGAATTGAAGCGCAGAGAGTGTTTACACTTTATGAAATGCATGTAAGTTGCTTCATGTATTAATTCTACTTATAATGGCTATAAGGTAATACTTGTTTGCTATATAGCAGTAGAATGTACTATGTAACTCACCAAACAAGAAAACTTTATCTAATGCAAAATGTGAAATCCCTGTGAAAGATATTATCTCTTGCCCATCAGAAAGGACTATCAAAACTAAATGGGCTATTGTGGGACATCATAATACAAAGACTTTAATTGCCCCTTCATATATATATGCAGGAGCTATATGCAAAAGGGCTCGTCCCATCAGCTTGATTTCTGGAAGAAGGAAATAAAGTCAATGAACAAGAAAATTTTTCATCTCTTTTGCTATTTGGACTCTGACAAGGCCAGAGCTATAAAACAGAAGTAGAGATCCCCAGGGTCAACCTGGATTAGCCCTAAAAGACATTCAGAGCTGGCAGATTACTACAACTATCACTTTTAAAAACCATAAACTGTAACTCATTTGTGTATATAAGTTTTCATGCTTTAACCTTGTAATATCTCTTTCTTTTCTTAAATTTACTACAGTATTGGCTGTAAGTGTTCGTCTTTGGTTTGAGACCTGAGGTACAAATTGACCTCGGGTGAGTGACTGGTCTCTTGGGACTGGAAGCAACCTGAATCTTATGTGATTCTTGCTGTATAGCAACCAAGTATCACTAATTCAATCTTGCCTGGGTGACACAATAGACTGGACTGCCCTGGGGAACTGTTTGTGACTCCATGATAAATATGCTTCAAAAGTTCACATTTGTTACTGGGTTGGTGAAATTAAATTATAGAGCATACAGCCAGCTGAAAGTATCTGTCCTGCTTTTTGACTGGCTGCCCTTTGGCTGGCACTCATGCTAGTGAACCATTCAAGACCGCATGATGGATGCATTCTCAGCAGCACTGATACTTTTTTAATAGATTCTTACACGCTAAGAATGTTTTTCCTCCCACTTATATCTAATGTTACCACACTTACCATTTCTGTAATGAGACTCCTTTCTGCATTAAAAAAAGCGTCAGCATCTGCTTCTGATGGATTTAATGCAGAGTTTGGAATCTATTGACCAGATACATTATTGATTCAAGCTATAACCATCCCAGCCCCCTTCTTCAAAAGTGCTTAAACTCAAAATGTTGAATGACCGGATCATCAAGAAATTGATCATTCTTTTTGTAAGGAGGTGAATGAATAGTTGCAAATGCAATATATACAGCAACAAAATGTACTGTATATGCAAACAAGCATGAACATTTATACATGCCAACTGACTGTTTTTCTTGTCTCCATTGGGGAGCAGGGACTTTCGGCTGTGCTTGATTTGTATTCCTTTACATTAAAAAAAATAGCTTTTAAGTAGGGCTGTCAATTAATCACAGTTAACACACACGATTAACTCAAAAAAATTCATCGCGATTAATCACTGTTTTAATTGCACTGTTAAACAATAGAATACCAATTGAAATGTATTCAATATTTTGGATGTTTTTATACATTTTCATATATATTGTTTTCTGTGTTGTAACTGAAATCAAAGTGTATACTATTTTTTGATTACAAATATTTGCATTGTAAAAATGATAAATAAAAGAACTAGTATTTTTTTCAATTTACCTCATACAAGTACTGTAGTGCAATCTTTGTTGTAAAAGTGCAACTTACAAATGTAGAATTATGTACAAAAAAACTGCATCCAAAAATAAAACAATGTAAAATTTTAGAGCCTCCACTCAGTCCTACTTCTTGTTCAGCCAATCGCTAAGACAAACAAGTTTGTTTACATTTACAGGAGATAATGCTGCTCTCTCTTCTTATCTACAATGTCACCAGAAAGTGAGAACAGGCATTTGCATGGCACTTTTGAAGTCAGCATTTACGTGCCAGATATGCTAAACATTTGTATGCCTCTTCATGCTTCGGCCACCATTCCAGAGGACATGCTTCCATGCTGATGATGCTCGTTAAAAAAATAATGTGTTAATTAAATTTGTGACTGAACTCCTTGGGGGAGAATTGTATGTCCCCTGCTCTGTTTTGCCTGCATTCTGCCATATATTTCATGTTATAGGAGGCTTGGATGATGACCCAGCACGTTATTCATTTTAAGAACACTTTCACTGCAGATTTCACAAAATGCAGAGATGGTATCAATGTGAGATTTCTAAAGATAGCTACAACACTTGACCCAAAGTTTAAGAATCTGAAGTGCCTTCCAAAATCTGAAAGGACGAAGTGCAGAGCATGCTTTCAGAAGTCTTAAAAGAGCAACACTCCAATGCGGAAGCTACAGAACCCGAATCACCAATAAAGAAAATCAACCTTGCGCTGGTGGCATCTGACTCAGATAATGAGATTTGGATTCTTATTGAGCAGAACCCATCATCAGCATGGATGCATGTCCCCTGGAATGGTGGTTGAAGCATGAAAGTACATATGAATCTTCAGTGCATCTGGCATGTAAATATCTTGCGATTCTGGCTACATTAGTGCCATAATAATGCCTGTTCTGATTGTCAGGTGACACTGTAAACAGTAACCAGGCAGTATTATCTCCTGCAAATGTAACAAACTTGTTTGTCTGAGCAATTGGCTTAACAAGAAGTAGGACTGAGTGGACTCTAAAAATTTACATTGTTTTATTTTTGAGTGCATTTTTTTGTATATAATTCTACATTTGTAAGTTCAACTTTCATGATAAAGAGATTGCACTACAGTACTTGTATTAGGTGAATTGAAAAATACTATTTCTGTTGTTTTTTTACAGTGCAAATACTTGTAATAAAAATAAATGTAAAGTGAGCACTGTACACTTTATATTCTGTGTTGTAATTGAAATCAATATATTTGAAAATGTAGAAAACACCCAAAAATATTTAAATAAATGGTATTCTATTATTGTTTAATAGTGCGATTAATCACGATTAATATTTTTAACTGTGTGATTAATCTCTATTAATTTTTTTAATCACTTGACAGCCCTACTTATAACTAATCTAATTTATTCTCCCCCCTTTTTTTTTGCTAGTAACATGTTGAGCAAAATTCACCCCTGGTGTAACTTCACTGATGTCAGTATTTTCATGTAGCATATTGTGTTTAAACTTGAAATGAAGAGGCAGAAGAGCAACATCCTGTATTCTAGTGAATTAACATGAGTGTAGTGGTTTTGGAAGCAGAGCAGCACCTGTTGCAATAAAGATTTTTTTAATTGTGGGCTTTGTGGGCAGGAGGTTGCGGAGGGCTACTGAAGCTTTCACTTGGCTTTGGAGGCAAATGTTTGGAAGGTAGTAACTGGAACAGCAGCAGATTCAAAGTGTATTGGGGAGGAGGAAGAGCGAAGAAAGAGATTTTAAGGAAAGAAATAAAAGGTGTGTGAGATTTTAAATCCCAAATCTGGGGGAGGGGTGGTCCGTAATTTTTTTTTAAATACATATACTGTGGAAGAATAGTAATGCCAAAGAAAAGACATCCATTCCTCTCATTTCATTTTGTTTTTAATTTTCAGCTTTTATTTGTTTTTCTTGTCTCAGTTAGTTGATTCATTCTTTTCTTACTAATTTTACCCATTAACAATGCTTAGATCTGTATGTCTGCCTCTCCTTCCCTTACTCTATAGTCAAAGCAATCACACTTATGGAGGTGGGGCTGCTGGGATCAACTGTGTATGCTTGCTTACTATCCCTGCTTTTCTGTTTAGCTGCTATCATTTGCAGACAGTGATGCATCCAGCACTCTAGTTTCAGAACAATGAATGGAAACAGCACAGGAGATTATTGTGAAGCTTTGAGACATCAGAGAAGTACCTCATCCCTCCCTCTTCCAAGTTATAATTTTGGCAGCTTGCTGCTCTGTCTACATAAGGAGCTATTTATTTAAGTTTTATGTTTCACCATTGAAAATATTTCTGGAACTTCCCTCTGGATTGTTACAGACTGTCTACATACCTGTTCACAACTCTAAAATAATCCAATTTATCTTCCATCTAGTAATGTCTCTCCATCTGTCTTCCCTCAGATGTGCTCATGGACTTCCCCCTTACCATTCCATCTTTGTCTCTTTCATAGAATCATAGAATATCAGGGTTGGAAGGGACCTCAGGAGGTCATCTAGTCCAACCCCCTGCTCAGTGCAGGACCAATCCCCAATTTTTGCCCCAGATCCCTAAATGGCCCCCTCAACAATTGAAGTCACAACCCTAGGTTTAGCAGGCCAATGCTCAAACCACTGAGCTATCCCTCCCCTCATGAAAGGGACTCCTAACATTTCACATACCATCCATCTCTGCTACTCACTTCACCATACTTCATTCTTCTCCTGTCTTCTTTATACAGAACTAGCATTTTCATCTTAATGTGGTTCCTGTGATTATTTGAGAATGTTCACAGGAGGCTGGGGAGCTTTGATGTTAATGCAACTAGAATCATATTAGGATAGAAACGCAGGATCTATGCTTGCAGGTGAAAGTTGAAAGGGGAGGCTGATGTATGTTGCTTTCACACTGAGAATTATGCAGTAGAGAATGGTACACTTTGGCTATTGGTGTACAATAGATTTCCTTGACCTGCAGCTGCACTCCAACCTGGAAAAGAAGTCCTGGATAGCTTCTGCTGACCACTCCATGCTCATCAGGACCTTTCATGAGAACAGGGATAATCTGTTTTGCCTGACTTTAAGTGGTCAAATAGACTATTTGTAAGTGCAGCTGGGATAAAATCTGTTGAGACTACATTTCACAGGCTGAATCTCAGAGTTTCAAAAAGAGATGATAAAAATATCTCCCATCAGAATTGTGATCTTTGTGCTACCAAAATTCATGTGTGATCAGGAATCAGACCCTGCGTTGCATAAGAGAAACTGAAGATTTCCTGGACAGACATCAGGATATGCTTCTACAGACAACGTTCTGAAGATTCAGAGCAGGCTGCACTGTGGGGACAGGAGGACGGTGAAGAAATTTGGCAGCATGTGACCTCCAGAAGAAGAAAGGGGAGCGTCCATGTACCAGCAACGCAGATACAGGTAAGTAATCGTTTTCGTGTTCTCTCCACAGGTACTAATGCGGAGAGTGGACTAGATGATACATCTGAGGGAAGGGAACAGAAGGAGACTCCGCCGATTGGAAGGCATGAGATGCACTTTCCTAGGGTTGGGGGTTCCACGCCCACCACTCCCAAGAGAAGGAGGTGGGTGGTGGTGGTCGGGGACTCTCAGGGGGACTGAGTCATCTATCTGCCGCACCGATCAGGAAAAGTGAGAAGTCTGCTGCTTGCCAGGAGCTAGGATTCACGATGTGACGGAGAGACTGCCCAGACTCATCAAGCCCTCAGATCGCTACCCCTTCCTGCTTCTCCATGTGGGCACCAATGATACTGCCAAGAATGACCTTGAGTGGATCACTGCAGACTACGTGGCTCTGGGAAGAAGGATAAAGGAGTTTGAGGTGCAAGTGGTGTTCACGTCCATCCTCCCCGTGGAAAGAAAAGGACTGGGTAGAGACCGTCGAATCGTGGAAGTCAACAAATGGCTATGCAGGTGGTGTCGGGGAGAAGGCTTTGGATTCTTTCACCATGGGATGGTGTTCCAAGAAGGAGGAGTGCTAGGCAAAGACAGCTCCACCTAACGAAGAGAGGGAAGAGCACCTTCGCAAGCAGGCTGGCTAACCTAGTGAGGAGGGCTTTAAACTAGGTTCACTGGGGGAAGGAGACCAAAGCCCTGAGGTAAGCCCAGAGGAAGCACAAGCAGGAGCGCGCTAAAGGGCAGGGCTCCTGCCTGATACTGAGAAAGAAGGACGATCAGCAAGTTATCTCAAGTGCCTGTACACAAATGCAAGGAGCCTGGGAAACAAGCAGGGAGAACTGGAAATCCTGGCACAGTCAAGGAATTATGATGTGATTGGAATAACAGAGACTTGGTGGGATAACTCACATGACTGGAGTACTGTCATGGAGGGATATAAACTGTTCAGGAAGGACAGGCAGGGCAGAAAAGGTGGGGGAGTTGCATTGTATGTAAGGGAGCAGTATGACTACTCAGAGCTCCGATATGAAACTGTAGAAAAACCTGAGAGTCTCTGGATTAAGTTTAGAAGTGTGAGCAACAAGGCTGATGTCGTGGTGGGAGTCTGCTGTAGACCACCGGACCAGGGGGATGAGGTGGACGAGGCTTTCTTCCAGCAACTCATGGAAGTTACTAGATCACAGGCCCTGTTTCTCATGGGAGACTTCAATCACCCTGGTATCTGCTGGGAGAGCAATACAGCAGTGCACAGACAATCCAGGAAGTTTTTGGAAAGTGTAGGGGACAATTTCCTGATGCAAGTGCTGGAGGAACCAACTAGGGGCAGAGCTCTTCTTGACCTGCTGCTCACAAACCGGGAAGAATTAGTAGGGGAAGCAAAAGTGGATGGGAACCTGGGAGGCAGTGACCATATGATGGTCCAATTCAGAATCCTGACATAGGGAAGAAAGGAGAGCAGCAGAATACGGACCCTGGACTTCAGAAAAGCAGACTTTGACTCCCTCAGGGAACTGATGGGCAGGATCCTCTGGGAGAATAACATGAGGGGGAAAGGAGTCCAGGAGAGCTGGCTGTATTTTAAAGAATCCTTATTGAGGTTACAGGGACAAACCATCCCGATGTGTCGAAAGAATAGTAAATATGGCAGGTGACCAGCTTGGCTTAACAGTGAAATCCTTGCTGATCTTAAACACAAAAAAGAAGCTTACAAGAAGTGGAAGATTGGACAAATGACCAGGGAAGAGTATAAAAATATTGCTCGGGGATGCAGGAGTGAAATCAGGAAGGCCAAATCACACCTGGAGTTGCAGCTAGCAAGAGATGTTAAGAGTAACAAGAAGGGTTTCTTCAGGTATGTTGGCAACAAGAAGAAAGTCCAGGAAAGTGTGGGCCCCTTACTGAATGAGGGAGGCAACCGAGTGACCAAGGATGTGGAAAAAGCTTATGTACTCAATGCTTTTTTTGCCTCTGTCTTCACGAACAAGGTCAGCTCCCAGTCTATTGCGCTGGGCAGCACAACATGGGGAGGAGGTGACCAGCCCTCTGTGGAGAAAGAAGTGGTTCGGGACTATTTAGAAAAGTTGGACGAGCACAAGTCCATGGGGCCGGATGCACTGCATCCGAGAGTGCTAAAGGAGTTGGCAGCTGTGATTGCAGAGCCATTGGCCATTATCTTTGAAAACTCATGGCGATCGGGGGAAGTTCTGGACGACTGGAAAAACGCTAATGTAGTGCCCATCTTTAAAAAAGGGAAGAAGGAGGATCTTGGGAACTACAGGCCAGTCAGCTTCACCTCAGTCCCTGGAAAAATCATGGAGCAGGTCCTCAAGGAATCAATTCTGAAGCACATAGAGGAGAGGAAAGTGATCAGGAACAGTAAGCATGGATTCACCAAGGGCAAGTCATGCCTGACTAAGCTAATTGCCTTCTAGGACGAGATAACTGGCTCTGTGGATGAGGGGAAAGCAGTGGACGTGTTGTTCCTTGACTTTAGCAAAGCTTTTGACATGGTCTCCCGCAGTATTCTTGCCAGCAAGTTAAAGAAGTATGGGCTGGATGAATGGACTATAAGGTGGATAGAAAGTTGGCTAGATTGTCAGGCTCAACAAGTAGTGATCAATGACTCCATGTCTAGTTGGCAGCCGGTATCAAGTGGAGTGCCCCAAGGGTCGGTCCTGGGGCTGGTTTTGTTCAATATCTTCATAAATGATCTGGAGGATGGTGTGGATTGCACCCTCAGCAAGTTTGCAGATGACACTAAACTGGAGGAGAGGTAGATACACTGGAGGGTAGGGATAGGACACAGAGGGCCCTAGACAAATTGGAGGATTGGACCAAAAGAAATCTGATGAGGTTCAACAAGGACAAGTGCAGAGTCCTGCACTTAGGATGGAAGAATCCCATGCACCGCTACAGACTAGGGACCCAATGGCTTGGCAGCAGTTCTGCAGAAAAGGACCTAGGGGTGACAGTGGACGAGAAGCTGGATATGAGTCAACAGTGTGCCGTCGTTGCCAAGAAGGCCAGTGGCATTTTGGGATGTATATGTGGGGGCATTGCCAGCAGATGAAGGGACGTGATCGTTCCCCTCTATTCGACATTGGTGAGGCCTCTTCTGGAGTACTGTGTCCAGTTTTGGGCCCCACACTACAAGAAGGATGTGGAAAAATTGGAAAACGTCCAGCAGAGGGCAACAAAACTGATTAGGGGACTGGAACACATGACTTATGAGGAGAGGCTGAGGGAACTGGAATTGTTTAGTCTGCGGAAGAGAAGAATGAGGGGGGATTTGATAGCTGCTTTCAACTACCTGAAAGGGGGTTCCAAAGAGGATGGATCTAGACTGTTCTCAGTGGTAGCAGATGATAGGACAAGGAGTAATGGTCTCAAGTTGCATTGTGGGAGGTTAAGGTTGGATATTAGGAAAAACTTTTTCACTCGGAGGGTGGTGAAACACTGGAATGCGTTACCTAGGGAGGTGGTGGAATCTCCTTCCTTCGAAGTTTTTAAGGTCAGGCTTGACAAAACCGTGGGTGGGATGATTTATTTGGGGATTGGTCCCGCTTTGAGCAGGGGGTTGGACTAGATGACCTCCTGAGGTCCCTTCCAACCCTGATATTCAATGATTCTGTGATCAGATTGTGCTGCAGTGCCATTCTGTTCAGTGTCACCACTTAAATATGCCAAAACTGTTCTATACACAGCACTCGTGAGTATAAATCACAACTGGCTGGAATGAAAATTGTAGAACCTTTTTCTCAAAACATTTAATTCTGAAGTATTTTTTCTTTTTTTTGTTGTTACTTGCCCTGTTCTATTGGGTTGGGTAACTTGAATTATGTGATCAGTATCTATTTAGCTTTCAATTCTGGCCTACTTTTCATTTTCCCCCATGTAACTTTGCACTGTTACTGCCAATTCCCCTCTTTAGTAGATTGTAATGCAGCCATATGGGTCTGTTCTGTCAAGATTCTTAATAATTGAGGAGATTGAATTGTATTGAAAATTTTGAGCTAAATGTTTTCTAATATTGTCTAAAATAATTAAAGGAATATTTCAGTATTCCTTTCTATGATGGTGAATTTTTGGAGCTCTTTTATAAAGTATAAATTATTGTTATGAAAGATGCAAAAAAGACATTTTAAATAGCTAATAGCAATAGATTTCTATAGTAATAATTTATACTAACACTAATGTAAAGATATTTTAAAAAATACTAATGTGTACTATTTATTACTGATTTTCATTTTCAGTGTATTGTGATAAGAAAATAAGGCAACAGTTTGTATCCCTTGTAGCTTCTCAAATGCTTCTATGATTCATCAGTAGAGCTTCTGGAACAGTTGGCATCTGACATATCCACAATGGAGATATCATTCAAATTCTCCAAAGACATCAGCAACACTCAGAACAAATAATTTCCTTGCCCTCAAACAGTATTTCAGTCTCTATAGGAATTCAATATACACACCACCTTGTATAAAAATGTTAGTAAACTCACAATTAGTTTATATTGTAAAATAGATCTTTATGTTGATTTTCTAGCTTCAGTAGATTTGTTCCTTGATAAGAGGGCTTTGAAGAGGGCTTTAGACTGTAGTAGCACACAGTTATTTACCAAGAGCTGATTCTTGTTCACTTTACTCACACAAGTAGTCCCACTGAAGTTCCTTCTTTTTTCACCTTTTGTTGAAGTCAGTGGGGCTATTGTAAGTGAGGCAAGTAAATGGATGTGTTATTTTATAAACTGGTGTTTTCCTTTCTGCTGTTGGTTACCAGGACCAAATAATGTGCACTGTGGCTTATAGATGTGATCAAAAGTTTATAACTACTCACTTGGAAAATCTCTAAAGACTTAACAAAATGTCTGTGTACTAGTAATAGAATCATAGAATATTAGGGTTGGAAGAGACATCAGGAGGTCATCTAGTCCAATCCCCTGCTCAAATCCCCTGACCACTGCGTGACAGAATCAGCTCCAGCTAGTAGAAGCAGCCAAATACAGGACCTTTGGTCATTTTGACATTTGGAGAACTTTCTACAGTTTTGACTGGACTCTGTCTGTCTTGTGCTGGTTGGCTGTTTGCTCCAATACTCCCTTTCCTTCCATTTTTTTCATCTCAGTTTCACTCCATGTCTGTCCTTCTTACCCTTGTGTCCCCTGCCCTGTCTCTGTCACCCCTTCCCTTCCTTTTTCTTTCCATTTAGTTTACCTACTCCTTCCTCTTCCCCAAAAAATCATGAAATTAACATGTTGTTTGCCACCATCCCATTGTTCACTCTGCTTGTGTTTATACCTATTTTTCCACCCTGTGTCTGTCTTGTCTATTTAGATTGTATGCTCTTCAGGGTAGGGACCATCTACTAGTCTCTGTGTGTACAGTGCCTAGCACAATAGGGCCCCACTCTCGGTTGGCCTTTAGGCAAAATAGACATGTTTAAATAAAAAAATATTATATGTCATAGGTCATATACTGCTACAGTAACAGACCACAAAAATTCTCCTTTATTTCTTTGATAGAGGTATGTGCTTTTGGAGAATAAAGGATTGGAATTCTGTCCCCACCGTGGCTGTGAATTTCAGGTGGTCATGGTGTGTAGTATAGTGACAAACTGTGATGGCCACAGATTTGTTACAATATCTTGCATGTTCTCCCTCCCCATCTCTCTAATTATGAGTGTGAACTCATAGTACCATCTATTTCCTTATCTTCTATTTAGCTTTTATATTGTGATAGCATATTCTCTAATCAAATGGATTTGTATACCCATATGGGTTCTACATGTCAAGCTTTTGCCACTGTTACATGACTGGCTGTCCTCTGCAAGGGATTATTAAGCAACTGAGCACAGTGCATTCCCAGTTTGTCAGAAGTGAGTGTGTTATTTTGGCTGTTCCTCACACTTTTAAAAATGATGGTTAAAGTAGATAAATGACAAATCTTGATCTTTACATAAAACAAAGTCATTTTTATTTTTGTTTTGAGGCCCCACCTCCCTTTCCCTCCAGTTGCTCTTTCACGGAGACTTGCTATTAATGTAATCAACAATGGCTGAAGGGCACAGCAGACACACCTGCCAGCAAATACAACACAGAAGAGCAACTTCAGGGGAGAGGCAGTAGGGAGAAGCACCTGTTCCCTCCATTACCCCAGAAATAGGAAAAATATGTGGTGATGAGGAAGGAACTGGTCATAAAAGACAAAGGGAAAAGGAGGGATCTGGCAATGTGGGAGGAATATCCTGCACTCTCAAAAATGAGACAGCAAGCCTTGGCAACCACTAATGAGCACCTCTCCTCATGGCTTCTTCTTGATCTGCTGGTAGTAGGAGTAAACTGGGCCTTTTTTCACCCTTCTCCCTCTTTGCTATCTTTACTATTTCTCCTGTAGTGAAGGGTATAGTATCTCTCTGTAGACAGTGCCAGGAGAGAGGGGAGGAATACAGAGGTCACTGTTTGATCTGCTGCCAGAAAAGAGTTGAGAACAAAGGGAAAACAACAGGAAAAAAAGCTCACTGTTGGAAACTCAAGCTGTAGAATGGAGCAGGTGCTGCTTCCTCCTCCTTCCCTGGTTCTTCTGCTGGTCATGCCTCTGCTGATGACAAAGAAAATTCTCAGTAGGGAGTCGAGCTTCTGGAGGAAAATCAATGTTCCTTGAAGAATCCTTAAGCCCTGAATCTGGTAAATAGGTACAGTTGCCTGTGAAGGTTCAGAAGTTCTGTTCTACAGTTGGTTGAAATCTGGAAATTTTAAAGTGTTGGAATTTCTCATGAAACAAAATTTGTGAAAAAAATGCATTTAGAAGTACCTAATTGCTCTGTTTTGATAAGGTCCAAGTGCTTTGTTCAAGTATCATATATAATTAATATGTATTAGGAAAAATGATAACATTGAAATTAAACACTTGGACCGTATTGAAACAAAGTAAAACATTTCAATGAAATTGATATGTTCTTGTGAAATATTTACATTTTTTCTAATCTGTATTTTTCAATGGAAATTTGTTCCCTTGGAAAAATTTTCACTCAGCTCACTGTTCTCATCCAACACTTTATGACTCTCATAAGAATGGCAATGCTAGGTCAGACTAAAAGTCCATCCAGCCCAGTATCCTGTCTTCCGACAGTGGCCAATGCAAGGTACTTCAAAGGGAATGAACAGAACAGGTAATCATCAAGTGATCCATCCCCTGTTGTCGATTCCCAGCCTCTGGCAAATGAAGGCTAGGGACACCATTCCTGCCCATCCTGGCTAATAGCCATGGGTGGACCTATCCTCCATGAATTTATCTAGTTATAGTCTTGGCCTTCACAACATCCTCTGGCAAAGACTTCCACAGGTTGACTGTGCATTGTGTGAAGAAATACTTCCTTTTATTTGTTTTAAACCTGCTGCCTATTAATTTCATTTGGGGACCCCTAATTCTTTTGTTATGAGAAGGAGTATATTATACTTTCCTATGTACTTCCTTCAGACCAATCATGATTTTATAGACCTCTATCATATCCACCCTTAGTCATATCTTTTCGAAGTTGAAGAGTCCCAGTCTTATTAATCTCTCCTCATATGGAAGCTGTTCCATACCCCTAATAATTTTTGTTGCCCTTTTCTGTATCTTTTACAATTCCAATATATCTTTTTTGAGATGGGGTGACCAGATCTGCACTCAATATTCAAAATGTGGGCGTAGCATGGATTTATATAGAGGCAATATGATATTTTCAGTATTATTAGCTATGCCTTTCGTAATGCCTTTTGATTCCCAACATTCCGTTAGCTTTTTTGTCTGCCTCTGCATATTGAGTGGATGTTTTCAGAGTACTATCCAAAATGACTTCAAGATCTCTTTCTTGAGGGGTAACAGCTAATTTAGACCCCATCATTTTATATGTATACTTGCAATTGTGTTTTCCAATGTGCATTACAAAATTCAGGTTGGGAAGGGGTTTTCTGTTTTTCTTAGCCCTTATTTAGATGTTTATTTCTTGGACTATGAAAGTTTTCCATGTTCAAGAGTGTATGATGATAACTTTTAAAAATGTGATTGTCTATTATAAAAGCCAGTTTCTTTAGGCCAGGTTATTTAAACCTGTATAAGTAGATTGTAGTGATTCTGAAGGGAGACGTTTTTAAGTAAGAAATTATATATGGTAGGTCTCAATTGTCATCTCTGTGATTGATGTAACAAGGCCAAAAGATCTGTGCTGCTCTTAGGAGGTAACCAGTATTCTGTGAAGTCAGTGAATGAAATACAGTTCTTGCGATGAAGATGTATGTTGTGATGTGGAGCTATTGTGTTGGAAATATAAAAGCAAGATGAAAATCAGTGACTTTCCAGCATTATATTCATAAATAGTGCTTTTGGCATACGAAGGCCTTTACTTCGCTTCTGTTAAACATATTTTCCATACGAGGTGTGTTTTGAAATCTAATATGTAACTTTTCAACAGCAGCAGCAGCAGCAGCATAGGTTTGGAAATATTTTTTGCAAGACCTAAAAAGATAAAAAACACTTTTCATCACAGTCTAGAAATATATAATATGTAACTAAACATATATTAACCCCACTAAATAGCACTACAGTGTTAGCCATTCAATTTCTTTCCTTTTGATCCATTTCTGCAGTTATTACAAAGAAATGAATGGCTTATAATGAGTAACTGTTCCAGTTGTTAGTGTTTTTGTTTGCTGTACCTGCTGTGGGCTGCTCTTTCCTGGTTGCACGGAAATAATAATTATAGGAGTTGCTAATAGTTGCAGGGGGGAGGGCAGTATTTCTTGCACAGTACCCTGTGGAGAAATTTGACTAATAATTTGAGTGAGTGACTTGTAGCCAGTATTGCTGGGGGTGCTTCTGCACCCCCTGGCCAGTAGTAGTAATAACAAACATCAAAGACATGGTTTCCATCACCCCCACTATAAAAATTGTTCCAGCACCCCTACTTGTAGCCAGCACTGTTCCTGGCTCTGCCACTGACTTAGGGTTGATTTACATAAGTGTTTGTAATGATTTTTAACTATATATCAGTTTTAGAAACCAATATAATTAAAGTGGTACAGTTCCTAGTGTGAATGCACATATACGTTGTTCCAATTAACTATACCAATTTCTAAACAATATAATTAAATGGATACAAAAACTAATGTAGACAAGCCGTTCATATATGAAATCAGTCAGGACACTCTCTCTGTATTTCAATTTCCCTGTCTGTAAAATGGCCATGTTACCAAGCATCACAGAGGTGTTGAGGCTTAATCAATGTTTATAAAGTTGGATGAAATGAAAAATATTTACTCAGGGGAAGATAATCAGGCATGCCACTCAAAGGCTATAAATGAAAGCAGGCAAGTTTAAGGGCATGCCTACACTCGGATTTTAGTTACTGGTGTGCCTATACCAATGTAACTGCAGTGGTGTTGCATTAATGCAAACCCCTACTGTATATGCACTTACTGGTGTAAAGAGTGACTTGGACTAGGGTTGCCAACTTTCTGATTGCAGAAAACTGAACACCCTTGCCCTGCCCCGAGGCCCTGCCCCTGCCCCACCCCTTCCCCAAGGCTGCACTCCCCACTAACTCCATCCCCCTCCCTCTATCGCTTGCTCTCTCGTTCACTCTCTCATTTTCACCAGGCTGGGGCAAGGGATGGGGTGTGAAAGGGGGTGAGGGCTCTGGCTGAGAGTGTGGGCTCTGGGGTGGGGCCAGAAGTGAGGGATTGGAGTGTGGGAGGGAGCTGGGGCAGGGGCTTGAGGTGCAGAAAGGGGATGAGGGCTCTGGTGTGGGGCTGAGGGCTCTGGTGTGCAGGAGGGGGCTGGGGCTGAGGAGTTCAGAGTGCTCTGGGAAGGAGTTTTGGTGAGGAAAGGGGCTTAGGGCTGAGCAAGGGATTGGGATGCGGGAGGGGGTGCAGGGTGTGGGCACTGGGAGGGAGTTTGGGTGCGAGAGGGGGATCAGGGCTGGGGCCAGGGTTAGGCATGTGGCAATTTTTGTTAGTGTAAAAAAATTACAGTGGGACTAGATAGAGAAAGATAATTAAAAGATAACTTTAATGCACTACAATTTTACCTAAGGATTATTGTTTCTTCCTTATTTGTGGAATGCATAAAGCAAACTTACTGACTTTCTCTTGAATATATAAAATATTATTTAGATATTGTTGTTTTTAATTAATGTTTCTAAAATCTGAGAATTGTTCACTAGTTCTGTATTTAAAAACTTCATATTAATAAAACACCAGACTATTCATAAAAGTGCAGTTTAGAAACAGTTACAGTTGCTCCATTTAAAAGCTGGATATTTAATACTGATATTACATTTATAGGGGTTTTTACAGTATTTCCTATCTGAAGCCCTGTATTGATAGAATTGTTCCAGACAATAAGAATACATGCATTCTGTACAGTTACTAGCCTGTTGCTGTACACTTTCCCCCATCAGTTATAGTTCCTCACAGCCTGGTTGTGGGGGATTTGATTTATATGGTAATTGATGAACAGGCAAGGCCTTGACCAAGAATTTATTAATGAAAACAATCTATAATGAAGCACAGACTTTTGGGAATATGCCGTTTTCTTTTTTTTAAATAGCAATGCTCATTATTTTAGCATCCACAGCAGGATCCCTGTTAAAGTAGAATAATTATATGTGCCAATCATGTGTTCCAGTAGAGACCGATTAAACATTTTTATAAAACTCATTAGTGAATCTTTCTGGTCTGGTGGCCTTGCCAGATGGTAAACACTTACTCTACCAACACAATTTCTATTGCAGTAGTATCCATCTCCAAAAGTATCTTTTCTTTCTAAAATGATTCTTGTAGTTTAAGGGAAGGCAAATAATCATTTCCTGCTCTAAAGTAGTTTTCCTGGTTTTGTGTAGTAATTTGTACGCATTTTAAAATGTCACTGTCGAGACTGGAATGAGCAAGAGCTTGAGTCAAATGTTTAGATTTGGAACCCAAACTTCTCTAAGGAGGTGTATGGCTTGGTGATCCACTTCAAGACCTTATAAAGTTATGACCAAGTTGCACTAGCACTAGCAACGAGACTGATTATCTTGTTTGGTAAATCTTTACTATGGCCTATCTTTAACCTCCTAGTTTTGAACAAATATTCTAACTTAATTATATTTTTCTCAGATAAAATAGGGATAACATAGACATCTCTTGTTTCCTGCCACCAGCCAGATATGGGAAGTTGAACTGAACTTGTAGAGAACTTTGTATTCAGAAAAAATAACTTTTTTTTTAAATTAGAGCTTTTACTTTAGGGTTCTAAATACATAATTAGGTCCTGATTCTGCAAACTTTTAAACACATGATTAACTTTAATCATGTCAGTAATACCATTGGTGTCAATAACACTGCTTATGTGCTTAAAGTTAAGCATGTTCATAACTTTATGTAACACCAAGGCCCAAAGTACTTAAATAATATTTCTGTCTAGATTTTCAAATTGTAGATCACCTAGCAGTTCCCAATGGGAGATGCTGGATTATCAGAACATTGGAAATATCAGGCTACTTATTTAAGAGTCTAAAACTTTAGGTTATTTTTGGAAGTGTTTGCTCAAGATTTTAAAATACAAAATCAACAATATTTGAAATACACAGAATTAAAATTCCAGTTATTAGCTGTAGCTAGATATTGTGTCTAAAATCGTAAGGTGCTCCACTTTAGGTGTCCATGTGCCCTGTGCTTGTAATCGAAGATTTTTAATAGTAGTGCCTGCTTGGGTTGTCCATGCACTGTCGCCATCTCACGCTGCCTCCGGTGGTTACATAACACTGCATGACCAACCGTCCCTCCGTTCCTTCTCTGCTGCCTTTGGCTTGAGTCGGAGCACTTAGCAGCTCCTTTTATCTACATTTAGTATAAGATTCATTTATGGAAAATAGTTTAGTTAGCAGTTAGTTAGTAGTTATTCTTACCCTTCCTACTTATTTTATCTTACTTTCTTAAAAAAACCAACCAAACAAAAGTTGTTTTTCTTCTATCCTTATATTCCTTATTAGGAAAATAAGTTTCAGTTTATCTAGAGTTTTACTGTGTCGTTCCTCCCCTCCCCCCCATTCTGGGACAGAAAACTATCTGGTATGCCTGGCTTTCTGGGATTAAAAACGGTGCCTGACATGCAGGCTGTCAATCCCTGTTTCTGACGGACACGCACAGTGTGTCTGCTGTCTTGGAGAGACACATATCCCTCAGAAGTGCTCGCATTGCCATAATCGAAAGGCCAGAACAAGGAAAATGAGGGATCTCCAATTTAAGCTTATACAATGGAAAAATCTCTGCAACCAGCCTCAGATCCTGAGTTGAGGACCGGCCCGGCCAACAGTCGCCAACAGCAGCCTCTGACAAAGGTCCTGTCACAATAGCTCCTCCTAGAGGGCCTTTGCCCAAGAAGGCTACAAAAAAGTGGGCTGAGCTTTCACCTCCACAGGAAGCAGCTAAGAAAAAACACTCCCCTGCTGCCAAGACCACTTCAGCATAGTTTATGGCACCTGGTATGTTGGACTCTGAGACACCGGGACTGTCAGCTGAATAATAATAATAATAATGGGGGATTTCAACTATTCCCATATTGACTAGGTATATGTCACCTCAGGCCGGGATGCAGAGATAAAGTTTCTTGACACCTTAAATGACTACTTCTTGGACCAGCTAGTCCTAGAACCCACAAGAGGAGAGGCAATTCTTGATTTAGTCCTAAGTGGAGCACAGGATCTGATCCAAGAGGTGAATATAGCTGGACCCCTTGGTAATAGTGACCATAATATAATTAAATTTAACATCCCTGTGGCGGGGAAAACACCACAGCAGCCCAACACCGTAGCATTTAATTTCAGAAAGGGGAACTACACAAAAATGAGGAGGTTAGTGAAACAGAAATCAAAAGGTACAGCGCCAATAGTGAAATCCCTGCAAGCTGCATGGAAACCTTTCAGAGACATAATAGAGACTCAACTTGAATATATACCCAAATTAAAAAACATAGTAAGAGAAACAAAAAAGTGCCACTGTGGCTAAACAACAAAGTAAAAGAAGCAGTGAGAGGCAAAAAGACATCCTTTAAAAAGTGGAAGTTAAATCCTAGTGAGGAAAATACAAAGAAGCATAAAATCTGGCAAATGAAGAGTAAAAATATAATTAGGAAGGCCAAAAAGGAATTTGAAGAACAGCTAGCCAAAGACTCAAAAAGTAATAACAATTTTTTTTAAGTACATCAGAAGCAGGAAGCCTGCTAAACAACCAGTGGGACCATTGGACGATTGAGATGCTAAAGGAGCACTCAAGGATGATAAGGCCATTGCAGAGAAACTAAGGGTATGTCTACACTACAAAATTAGGTTGATTTTATAGAAGTTGATTTTTAGACTTCAATTTTCTATAGTTGATTGCATATGTCTAAACTAAGCACATTAAGTCAGCGGAGTGCATCCTCACTACTGTGGCTAGCATCGATTTATGGAGTGGTGCACTGTGGGTCTCCGCCGCCCATTGGACTTCTGGGTTAAGCTCCCAATGCCTGATGGGGCAAAAATATTGTTGTGGGTGGTTTTGGGTACATGTCATCAGTCGCCCCTCCCTCCATGAAAGCAACGGCAGACAATTGTTTTGCGCCTTTTTTCCTGGGTTACCCGTGCAGATGCCATACCACGGCAAGCATGGAGCCCGCTCAGTGCACTGTCACCGCTGCTGTTGCAGCAGATGGTGCAGTAGGACTGGTAGCCGTCCTCATCGGACATGTAGCTTGGCCGGGGGTTCTTCCCTGCCCGGCTCCTAGCAACCTCCAGGGCATGGTGTACGGCTCCACTGCTTCCGCTGCAATTCTGCTCTCCTGCTCTTTTGCGAGCTGGAGGCTTCTGCCTCAGGCTGCTCTCCCAGCCAGCAGCACCGCATGGTTGCACCTACCCCAGCCTACCCCTTGCTCTCATGCCTCATGAAGCCTGGACAGTAGTAAAAAGCAGTTCAACTATAGGCTGAGCAAGTGCAGAATGGTGGTACAATGTGCCTTTGGACGTTTAAAAGCTCGCAGGCACTGTTTGCTGACTAGGTCAGACCTCAGTGCAGCCAACATTCCCATTGTTATTGCTGCTTGCTGTGTGCTTCATAATATCTGTGAGAGTAAGGGGGTGACGTTTATGGTGGGGTGGGAGGTTGAGGCAAATCGCCTAGCATCCGATTTTGAGCAGCCAGACAGCAGGGCGATAGGAAGAGCACAGCAAGGCACACTGTGCATCAGAGAGGCTTTGAAAACCAGTTTCATGACTGTCCAGGCTTTGGTGTGACAGTTGTGTGTGTTTCTCCTTGATGCAACCCCGCCCCCTTTGTTGATTTTAATTCCCTGTAAGCCAACCACCTTCCCCCCTTCGAAATAAAGTAACTATTGTTTTGAAACCATGCATTCTTGCTTTATTAATTAAAAAAAATGAGAACGGACAAGGTAGCCCGGGTAGGGTGGGGGAGGAGGGAAGGAAAAGGCCACATTGCTTATTGTAGCAACACTAAAAATTAAACTGTTTGAATGAGAGCCTTCTGTTGCTTGGGCCATCCTCTGGAGTGGAGTGGCTGGGTGCCCAGAGCCTTCCCCCCGGCCCTGCGTTCTTGGGCATCTAGGTGAGGAGATTATGGAACATGGGGAGGAGGTTAGGCGGTTATACAGTGGATGCGGCGGGGGTCTGTGCTCTTGTTGCCTTTCCTGCAGCTCCAACAGATGCCTCATCATGTCTGTTTACTCCCCCCAACAGATGCTTCATCATGTCCGTTTGCTCCCCCACTAACCTCAGCATCGCGTCCTGCCTCTGCTCTTCGCACTCACTTAATTCTTTCCTGGTTTCTGCCACTGAATGCCTCCATGCATTAAGCTGTGCCCTATCAGTGCAGGAGGACTGCATCAGCTTGGAAAACATGTCATTGCGAGTGCGTTCTTTTCGCCTTCTAATCTGCGATAACCTCAGGGATGGAGATGATTGAGGGACTGCATGGTCACCTGTACTGCTGAGTGCTGCTGAGTTCACCACGCTGACCAAACAGAAAATTAAATTCAAAAGTTCCTGGCGCTTTTTCTGTGTACCTGGCTAGTGCATTGGAGTTCAAAGTGCTGTCCAGAGTGGTCACAATGGAGCACACTGGGATAGCTCCTGGAGGCCAATACTGTCGATTTGCATCCGCACTACCCCAAATTTGACCCAGCAAGGTCAATTTTAGCGCTACTCCCCTTGTCGGGGAGGAGTACAGAAGTTGATTTTAAGATCCCTTTAGGTTGACGGAACGGGGTTGGTTGTGCGGACGCAGTCATTTTTAAATCGACCTAACACGGCTAAATTCAACCTAACTCCATAGTATAGACCAGGGCTAAATGAATTCTTTGCATCAGTCTTCACGGCTGAGGATGTGAGGGAGATTCTGAAACCTGAGCCATTCTTTTTAGGTGACAAATTTGAGGAACTGTCCCAGAATGAGATGTCATTAGAGGAGGTTTTGGAACAAATTGATAAACTAAACAGTAATAAGTCACCAGGACCAGATGGTATTCACCCAAGAGTTCTGAAGGAACTCAAATGCGAAATTGCAGAACTACTAACTGTACTCTGTAACCTATCATTTAAATCAGCTTCTGTACCAAATGATTGGAGGATAGCTAATGCGATGCCAATTTTTAAAAAGGGCTCCAGAGGTGATCCTGGCAACTACAGGCCAGTAAGCTTGACTTCAGTACCTGGCAAACTGGTTGAAACTATAGTAAAAAACATAATTGTCAGACACATAGATGAACATAATTTGTGTGGGAAAAGTCAACATAGTTTTTGTAAAGGGAAATCATGTCTCACCAATCTGTTAGAATTCTTTTAGGTGGTCAACAAGCATGTGGACAAAGGGGAACCAGTGGATATAGTGTACTTAGATTTTCAGAAAGCCTTTGACAAGGTCCCTCACCAAAGGCTCTTAAGCAAAGTAAGCTGTCAAGGGATAAGAGGGAAGGTCCTCTCATGGATTGGTAACTGGTTAAAAGATAGGAAATAAAGGATAGGAATAAATGGTTAGTTTTCATAATGGAGAGACCTAAATAGTGGTGTGTACTGGGACCAGTCCTATTCAACATATTCATAAATGATCTGGAAAAAGAGGTAAACAGTAAGGCGGCAAAATTTGCAGATGATACAAAACTATTCAAGATAGTTAAGTCCCAGGCAGACGGCGAAGAGCTACAGAAGGATCTCTCAAAACTGGGTGACTGGACAACAAAACAGCAGATGAAATTCAACGTTGATAAATGCAAAGTAATGCACATTGGAAAACATAATGCCAACTGTACATATAAAATGATTGGGTCTAAATTAGCTGTTACCACTCAAAAAAGAGATCTTGGAATCATTGTGGATAGTTTTCTGAAAACATCCACTCAAATGTGCAGCGGCAGTCAAAGAAGTGAACAGAATGTTGGGAATCGTTAAAAAAGGGGTCCTTGTGGCCCAAATTTATTTGGGTATAAGCTTTCATGGGCAAGAACCCACTTCAGAAATATCATATTGCCTCTATATAAATCCATGGTATGCCCACATCTTGAATATTGCGTGCAGCTGTGGGTGCCCATGTCAAAAAAGATATATTGGAATTGGAAAAGGTTCAGAAAAGGGAAAAAAAATGATTAGGGGTATGGAACGGCTTCCGTATGAGGAAAGATTAATAAGACTGGGACTTTTCAGCTTGGAAAAGAGACGACTAAGGGATATGATTGAGGTCTATAAAATCATGACTGGTGTGGAGAAAGTAGATAAGGAAGTGTTTTTTACTCTTTTTCATAACACAAGAACTGGGGGTCACCAAATGAAATTAATAGGCAGCAGGTTTAAAACAAAAAAAAGGAAGTATTTCTTCATACAACATACAGTCAATCTGGAACTCTTTGCCAGAGGATGTTGTGAAGGCCAAGACTATAACAGGGTTCAAAAAAGAACTAGATAAATTCATGGAGGATAGGTCCATCAATGGCTGTTTGCCAGGATGGGGTTGTCCCTAGCATTTGTTTGCCAGAAGCTGGGAATGAGCAACAGGGAAGGGATCACTTGATGATTACCTGTTCATTCCCTCTGGGGCACCTGGCATTGGTCACTGTTGGAGGACAGAATGCTGGGCTAGATGGACCTTTGGTCTGACCCAGCATGGGCATTCTTATGTTCTTACACTAGTAATCCTTTGGATCACTTGAAAGAAAGGTTAATGCTTAAACCATGAACATTTGAATTTAACCTGTGTGGTAAAGACAGGGAAACTCTCTGTGTGTGTGTAATATAATACACACACACACATGCTTTAAGAAAAAAGATGACTAGGAGGGGAAATACTTTGTCATCAGGATGCAGTGAAGGTAGACACAGATGAGCAGAGAACTTCTAGCCCTGCTACCCAGTTAGTGTGTAGGTGAATCTTGGAATCTGGGTGTGAGTGTTTGTTGAAGTTATAGTTGATAAATTTTAGAGGGACATGTGTGAATCTTCAGAGTATGTCTACACTTTGAGCTGGGAATATAATTTCCAGCTCGAGGAGACGTACCTGCATTAGCTCTGATTGAGCTATTGAACTAGAAACAGTGTAGCCATGGCAGCAGGAGGGGCTAGATGCTCTGTGACCCTAGACCAGAGGTTTTCAACCTGTGGTCTATATACCCCTGCTGATTCACAGACTATGTCTAAGATTTTCAAAGGGTTCCACATCTCCATTTGAAATTTTTTAGGGGTCTGCAAATGAAAAAAGGTTGAAAACCCCTGCCCTAAACACATACTCCAGATGACTAGCTCCTCCCACTGCTAGTGCCATCACAGCGACACTCTGTTTTAGTGCAGGTATGTCTCCTTGAACTGGGAATTGCATCCCCAGTTCAAAGTGTAGACATACCCTTTAACTTCCAGATTCCCCTTTTCTTTCAATCTGACATAAATGCAATTCAGTGGCAGCATCTTTAAAAATTACAACCACATAACTGCTATTCAGACATACACTGCATTCCTGTGGAGAGAATGGCTATGGGAAAATGATGTTGCATTCAATATGTTCTAGACAGGGAGTACTTTCCCCTCAAACGGAGCAGCCTGTGAAACCAGGAAAAAATCAGAGCTCCTTTGAGCAAGCAGCAGTGGGGAGGCTCATTTCAGCTGGGTTAGGTCCTAATGTGGTTACCCCCAGATCCATTTTAGTGCCCAGGGCGAACAAGCATATTTGCACCCCATACCATTTTTGGGGGTCATTTTTCCACCCCATTCAGAGGTGACATGTAATTATTCATAATGGGGAGGGGGACAGGTGACCACCCCATGGAGGTTTGCAAACTGTGGGGCGCACACCTCACGGGTTGGGGAGGAATGTTTTTGGGGGAGAGTGGCAATGCCACGTGGATTGGTCCGGTGACATCAGACGGGGCTCAGGGAGGGAACACCACCTCTACCTCACCTCAGCAGGCCACCCAGCCTGTCTGGGTTGGGGGGGCACCTCTGGCCCCATCTTTCTGCCCCTATGGCTTTGCACCCTGGGTGGCTGCCCCACTTGCCCCACCCTGATTACGGCCCTGGCTACTTCTTTATTGTATTCCTAGAACAGAAACAAAATGGTGGCACCTAAAGGAATAGGGCAACACACTAAATAGCGTGCTCTCCAATACGCTTATTCCTCAAAAGTATTCTCTATTCTTTCGGGGTTTTTTAATGGACAGCCACAATTAATTTGGGTAATTCTCTTCCAAACAATGTATTTAGTTACAGAATAATCATAGTGAAAGATGTTCTAATTTGAGCCCTATGTGGTCCAGCTAGATATTTAGCCTTCTAAATCACCTCCTACCACAGATTCTAAGTGTTTTTCCCCATGTGTAACTTTTATGGAAGTAAACATGAACAGAGTGTAAACTGATTCACTGTTGTCTCCTGAATCTGTAGTCATCCTGAAATGATACTTCTGAGAACACTGTAAGTGTCCCATTCATCTGAATGGGTAATTTCTAAAAAGGAATGATGAAACTTTTCAGATAGTTACCTATTTCACTGCTGATCATTTTAGCAGACATTCAGTTAATGTTCTTATCCCACAATCTTAAACCACCTCCGCGCTTCTTCTGTGCCAAAAGCTCCAAATATTTCCTACTTAGCTCCATAGGCATAGTTTGACTTCTATATTTAGGGGGGCAGCCCCAGTCAGGCCAATGGGGCTTTGTGTGTGTGTGTGTGTGGGAGGGGGGGAATTTTGTGCCTGCCAGAGGCTTGCAGTTTGTGGGGGCAATGCCTCCATCTCCCCCAGCCATGCTCAAGCTTAGCTCTCAAATCTCTAGTTTCCTGTGACTACTCCAACATAAATATTCATTGCCAATAGAAAAATTGAAAATACTATACTATTGTAAAATTGAACTTAACAATATAAACAAAACAGGGGCTACTGTCAGGGCCGGCTCCAGGCACCAGCATTCCAAGCAGGTGCTTGGGGTAGCAGTTAGAAAGGGGCGGCAGTTCCTCCGGCCATGGCAGTAATTTGGCGGCAGCTTCTCTGTTCCGCCCGCCGTGGTGGCAAATCAGTGGCAGCTTCTTCCTTTTGCTGTCTGCGGGGGCAGTTTTTTTCACTGCTTGGGGCGCAAAAACTGTAGAGCCAGCCCTGGCTACTGTATTGATTGTATTCTTTTTTGTGTCTCGTTTTGTAAACTCCATTTTTATATTTATTTGAAGCTGCCTCTGAATTTGCAGTTTGCTATGCCAGGGACTCTCAGTGAAAGCCAGCTGAGATATGGGCAGGAGAGTAGGGAGATATTGGGGTGAGGACTGCCTGCTCCTCTGTGCGGGGTCTGACATCCCTTCTCCTAATTCTGTATTTCCTGGTTTTCAAAAGATTGATATGAAACTTACCCTTCATTTCCTGGTTTTTACTAAGTTTGAGTTTTGTTGGTTTGAATTTGATGTTCTGGAACAGCATGATATACCACAAGTTTTTTTGTTTTTTTTTTGGGCGGGGGGGCTTTTGGGGCTTGCGGGGGGGAGGGGGTTGGTCAGTGAATTTAGGTTTACCTTGCAGCAGAGTATGCGGGGCCTGGGTTATACTATTTTGCAGTAACAAGCATATACAAATAACAAAGAGTGTAAGAATGTTGCTTGACATACTTTATAATATATTTACTTTTAAAGAGATGCATAAGGGCAGTGTTCAAAATCAGTTTCTCTGTAACCCCAATGGGAGTTACATAACTAAAAACCCAGCATAGTTACATAACTAAAAACCCAGCATAGTATTTTTTAAACATTGCTATCTATATACAAAAAGGAGGTAGCACGAGTACTGTTTGATATGGCTGTTGCTAATTTTTCTTGAATATCAGAGAAAATAAGGTAAAATATATAGGTACAGGAAATTTCAGCTTTCCTGAGGATTTAGTAACTAAAAATATATCCATAAACACATGCAATTCCTTGTTTCAGAGGTAGAAGCAGTAGTTTGACTCCCCATCCCCTCTGAGGTTTTGATTCTTTAAAAAATATATAACGATGATGATGAAGGCCTTCCTGTAGTTTAAATTAATTGTGAAAAATACATTTTACTCAGCTGCTGGCTTACTTTTTTTTTTAAATTTGAACTGAAATTTGCATACTAATTTCTAAAACCATGGAAATACAAAGAGAGGCCCATGGAAGAAACAGGTCTATCAGATAAATGAAACTATTTAAAATACAATAGTTTATATTTTTGTTGACAATACACTAGCTAAAATCTGACTGTGTGCTGAATTGTACTATGTGTTGATCGTCTTAATCTGTCTCAGTTGAACATACTGTTTAAATTTAGCAAGCTAAATTAAGATGGAAACAATTTGAAATACTCTTCCCTAGAGATTGTTGCTATGAAGGTTCTGATATGTTAAAGGAGTTGGGATTTTTGAAAACTGAAAAAAATCAGTGATTTGTTTTCATCTTTGATTACTCTACAATATTGTGCTGAACTAGAGAATTAAGTGTGGGTTTAAACTATATTCTCTTCTAGCCTGGCTGTACACCCAGATAAAACCTTAGTTGCTACTGGACAGGTTGGGAAGGACCCTTACATTTGCATCTGGGATTCCTACAGTGTACTGACTCTTTCTGTTCTTAAGGATGTGCATACACATGGAGTTGCCTGCTTGGCTTTTGATTCAGATGGCCAGGTTTGTATATTTTCAGTTTATATTTTTCTTCTATTTAAGTTTACACATAAAATATATATTTTTATATATGTAGCCTGCATATAGAATTATAGCATTACATCAGAACTGTATACTGTAGTTTAAAATTTTAATGCTAATACAGAATCCAAAATAGTGCAAATATATCTCTTTTTCAAAAAGAAATGCTTCTGGGGCCAAGACCACAGCCTAGCACTCCAGCTAGTTGTATGGGGCACTGGGCAGATGCCAATGGTAGACATAGCCCTCCATGGCCCAAATGCAGCCCTATCCCCTGAGGAGTTAGTATTGGAGAAACTGCACAGTGTGGGGATCGTTTGGTCCTCAGAACCAGCCAATGTCCACCTGCGCCTGCTGTTCAGAGAGCTTCTACAGTGCATTGATATACACTGTGTCCTCGCAATCCTGTCCCTCCTTGGGCAGCAGAACTGCATTGGTCTCACTGTTAAGGGATTCTCACCAGCTGTAATGCAGAGTACATTTAATTTAATAAAGTGTTTGAAATAGAAAAGCTGTGTGGCTTTGGAGCTTAGCATCGGAATCCTGAAAAAAACAAACAGAAGACCAGTCACAAAAATCTCTGAGAATCAGAGTGTTTTGACCATATGATTAACTAGATATTTTTAAGAAAGATGGAAGTCAAATATAAATGGAGAATTGGATTTTTTGTTATTGGCCACAATAAGTAAGTTTCAAGAAGAAAAAGTAATGGTAAACCACAAGGACTTTAACATAAATAGTGTGCTTCACACAGAGACCTGAACAAATTATTACAAACAGTTCATCCCTACAGAAAGATTACCTGTGTAATATTGTCACTATCAATGTCTGGAATATTCCACTGTGTAAATTTTTGTCGCCTTAAAATTCCTACCCTATGTTAGTTTTAAAGACACTTATGGGTGCCTAGATCTTTCTAGAGGCCATCTGCACTAGGGTACATTTCACCTTGTGCAATCTTCCCTACAAAGTTTAATCCCAACCGAGAGAGAATTGAATTTGCATGTTTTAAAAAAATAATCAGTCAGCTATATTCGTTTTGGGTTGCACAATCAGATAACGCAGGTATGCTCCCACTGATATCCCCGAGAGTTGGATTGTCTGTATCTGTGGGCAGATTTGGACCATGATGTTTTAAAATAATAGTCTCATATGGAACAAAACTAACTTTAATTTTTAATGTAAATTAACCTCTTTTCACTCACTTTAAAATTTAATCTGAAAGGAAGGACACTGCCAGAAGCAACCTCTCTTTATCATATCTTATTTATAACAGTACATTACTTTAGTCTCAAATTAATAAATGTGATTGTTAATTTTGCTACCTAGTAACATAGAAAGATCTGTGAAATGGTTAATAGACATGAGAGGAATGAGGGATTTTAAGAAATTTCAAGGGTCGCGGGTGTTAAACCAATTCAACAGCTAATTTTTTTCCTAGGATTGTAATAATAATAGTTATTACATAGTGCTTTACATTGCACAGCATTACCTAATTAACATTATTATGGGTTGCTCCTCCAGATTTAAGCTTGCTTTCTATTTCAAGCCCAATTTTCAACTCTCTTCCCCCAACTTCCTGAAAAAGGAAACCAGTCCCTCTGAAATTTCATACACCATATCTCATCCCCAGTGTACAGTCTTTCTGGGAAGACTGGGAAAAAATGGGAAGGGAGTTGTAATGTTATAATGTTTATTGTGTCCCAAAAATCTCCTAACTTTCTTGTGTCCTCCTATTTCTGAAATGACTGGTAGTTTAATGGTTAAATATGGAGATAGGCATTTAGTCAGAATTTCAAAAGTGCCTAATTTCAGAGTAGCAGCCATGTTAGTCTGTATTCGCAAAAAGAAAAGGAGTACTTGTGGCACCTTAGAGACTAACCAATTTATTTGCGCATAAGCTTTCGTGAGCTACAGCTCACTTCATCGGATGCATCCGATGAAGTGAGCTGTAGCTCACGAAAGCTTATGCTCAAAAGTGCCTAAGACCACTAAGTGCATTTGAAAATCTTACTATTTGAATATCTGAATTTTTAGGCGTTTAAATACTGCTAAAATTTTGGCCCCTTACCCTACAAGTTCCAAATTTGTTGACCTTGCATAACAGTGTTCTAGAGATGCAGTGGGAGTAAGGGTTGGGGTTGAAGTTGGGGTTTAGTGTGGGAATTCCAAAGATATAAAGAACTATTTTTACAAACATGATATAAACTGACCAGATGCTGAGTATAGATTTGCTGCTTTAGCTGTGGGGCTGAGCCAGAATTGGAGGGCATGGATTTGGGGGTGAGGAGACCAGGAGGGACATGGATTCATGAAAACCAGGTACACGGAGCTTATAGCTGTCAACAGTTCCATTTTGGCCAAGACACTTCTAGGTTCTGAACACCACTGTGCGAAATTTGTGTCCTGTTCTGAGACTAGATAGATTCCACCTACATATGTATTACTCACTTCCTTCAGATGCACCCCGTTATCCCTTTACACCGAATGCATTTTAAAATTGAAAAACCAATAAATATCTTGGGCTGAAAAGGGAGAATAAGGTTATCTACATGTTACTATACTCTATCATCAGTAAAACATACAAAAGATCAATCTGCAGTTTAAATCAGGAAATATTTTATGTACATTTTTATTTATGTATACTTAGTAAGATGCCGAGTTTCAGAGACAAATATATTTAGTCAGGCTTGGGAGAATTTGGGCTTTTTATAATTTTGATGGATAATAATGTTTGTTTTAAGTATTTTTATACTTTTATTTATTTTCACAGTTGCACAAAATTATGGGTTTTAAGCAATTTTTTTTATTTTTATGGATTTACATTTTCACAGTTGTGAGAAATAATGGGGAAAGTCAGATAATTATTTAATTACAATAGTCATTGAGATTCAAACAGTTAAAGTGTTATAACCATTAAAACACAACTTGTCATCATCATATCAAAATATACAAAGAAAGTATCCTTAAATCACACTCTGATAGGTTCTCAAGTACTGTTTTTCTTATTTTGCCTATCTGAAAATTCCAATTATTATTGGTGGACTATTTTTCATCAGTTTTTGGGGGTGAACAGTGAAATCAACATTTACAGACATTTACAGATAAAAATCTAACCCTTCCCAGCCTGTATTTAGTATAATCTTGCTATTAGAATTTTTTATAATTAAATACTAAAGTGAAATACATCCTGAATGTCCAGCACACCGGTCTGAGCTGCTGCCACTTAAGAATGCATTTTTTCCCGTTTGATTGGGAAAATGTTACTTTCTTTATCAGATTTTATGGCCTAGGTAGTTTACAAATTTTTAACGAAAAGAACTGTAAATTTGCATATAGCTGAAGATATGTTTTGTTGATAGCTAAATTTTTTATATTTTGCATCTTCAGAATTTATTCATAGCTACCGTAAAATTAACGAGGAAACAATTTACTTGAATCAGGAACTAACTATGACCATATTGCAAGCTGAAGTTAGTAGGCTTCTCAAAAGTGCTGGGTTCTACCCCTTATCAGCCTGCAGATTTAGAGCTGATATTTTTACATATTAAACATAGTTCAAACATGCATAGGGTTGCCACCTGTCTGAGTTTTACTCGGACAGAATGGTTTTTGGCTTCTGTGTCTGGGTGCCATTTAGGGTTGCCAGGTACCTGGTTTGCAATTGGAAAGTCCAGTAGAAAAGGGGACCTGACAGTGTCCAGTCAGATGTAGTGACCATACACCAGCCCTTGCTCATTCAGGGTCGCCTCCTACCTGCTGGCAGGCTCCTTGTCAGGATGCAGCAGCTCCCATCCCAGCCTCGGAGCAAAGGGAGCCCAGTGCAGGGAGGCGGGGAAGGAGGTGGAGACGATCCATCAAGTGATGTGTGGGGGGAGAGGAGAAAGTGACTGGGGTGGGGCTTCGAGGGGAATAGGCGGCACAAGGGCAGGGCCTGAGGGAAAGGGGTGGGGACGGAGCTGTGAGGGAAGGGGTGGGGGCAGAGCTGAGAGGAAGGGCCAGGGGGCGAGGCCTCAGGGGTTTGATTACCAGTAATTAGAAAGTTGCCAACCCTAAACGTGCACTACAATTAACCATTTTTGTGTTTCAAATAATAGGACTGCCAAAAAATTATTTTAGACACTTTTTTCTTTCTTTACACTTAATTCCAAAATAAATTAGTTTTATTTTTGATACCATGAGTATAAAGATGTTAAAACTGAGTTCAGCTTTTGTGCCACAATTTTATATAAGCAGCTGGAGTTCTGACCCTGCTGCTAATAAAACATAGTGTATGCATATTCCAAATTTACCCCCTTTCTGGTATTTCAGATAACACTAACATAAATCTCAAACTATTCTTTATCCCCAAATTGCATGTTCCTAGGCTTTTCCCGAAGAACTGCCTTATCCCAGAGTTTCATATCTTCTTCACTGAAGAGAAGCTTCAATTCCTTTTATCTCGTTGGGATTTAATTCTTCTTACTGTATGTGCAATGTGCCTCAGGTGTTACGTGACTAGAATTCATCACTGAATTTGATCTGCTGGTTGGATCATTGGTATCCCTAGCTTGGGCTAGGTACAGACTGGGATTGTGACATGAACACTGATCCATGGCCCCTGGGATTTAATTGAATCCACCTGTTGCTATAATTGAGTAGTGATTCAGCATCATCACACATTGTTACTCTCTCAACATACACACACGAGAAATTACAGTAAAGTCAGATTAACTTATTTGCAGGTTCATTACCCTGCACAAACCAGGAAAAATATAGATGCATTTGGCAGCCAGCAGAGGAAAATAATTTTAGTTGTTCACCAGAATGCAGTTCATGATTTGTAGCAGGCTTTGGGCATGCACTATTTCCTAGATAGAGTTCAACTAGGACCAGTGATACTAAGAGATGACAAGTGGTGTGTCACATCCCAAGAAGCCAAAGGTAGAGATGCATTTCAGTGTTGTTAAATAAAGGAATGGTGACTATAAAGTGCTTAGGTGCATTTTTGTTTACTTTTCTGAATCCAGGAATTTCTTTCATTTTCTGGGATCTATAGCTGGGGAAAAAACAGGACAGGGAGGGTTTGAGGGGGATGCACATGGTCACCTCCCACAAAGCCTATGAGAAATCTAGCATTAAGTTATAGCAATATGAGGCTATATTAGCTCTGCCTCATCGCCCTTCATGCCATGAAATGCCCTCTGATGGGACATAGGGGACAATTCCTGGCTCAGTGTACTCTGACTGTCTAGTTGTGGAGAGGATAGCCAAGCATGGAGGCACATGGCCTTGTATTCCTGCAAATCCCCATGAGTTGGTGCATTTTTTTTTGCTCTTTTGCCTGGTATAGCTGTGACAGATTTCTCTTACCAATCTGCCTGACGCGTCAGGTGATCAGGCTGAGGCCGCAGGATCGTTAGGGGAGGAGATGATGGAGCACATCAAGTGACTGAGTTTTAAAGCTTTATTGATAAAATAATAAAATAACAGTGGAGAGTGCTGGGGTGGGGGTGTCCCCATGTCACTCAGAGGAAGGAAGAAAGCGTTACTGCCCCAAGCCCTAACCCACTTTCATACTCACACCCACACTACCCTGGGCTGGCCAAGCCTGGGTGTAACATAAGAAGAAGAGGGGGAAGGGTGGACGGGAATTCTTGTCCTGTGCACAGGTTGCCCAGGGTCCGCTGTTGATCTCCGATTTGCCTCAGCTCCTGGGAGGGTTTTTAAGTCCCTGAGGTCTCTTGCAGGTGTCTCCTTCTGGGACCTTTGTTCCCCAAGCTCTGTGTACCAGTTCAAACTGGCCTTCCATGGCTTCCTCAGCTTTCCTAAAACACACCGGCTTTAGAGATGCAAGACTTTGTTTTCCCCCTCGCTGGCCTTCGTTGTCTCCTAGTTTTAGCAATCTCTGCAGTCCTGTCCGGCTTGTTTCTTGTTTCTAAGGGTTAGTTGGGGTTGGGTGAGATACGGATGGAGCGGCAGGCTTCTTGGCTGCAGAGAGTTTGTTTGAGTGCAGTGGCCTTGGACTGGGGCCAGTGTCTTATCTGTAGGCTGAGCTGAAGCATTGATTAACCCGTTCTCTTCTCTCCCTCTTCTTCTTTGGCCTTGTACAGCCTGCAAAGGAACCTTTCACTTACACTCACACCTTTAACCCTTCCCAGAATACTTTGCAATGCCTGCAACAGCGTAAGCAACATACAATGCTGATCTGCCGCCCCAGGGGACCCCCTGAGGGAGGGGGCCATTGGGTTGTGACATTCTCCCCCTTGATTCCGAATCAACATTTAGTTGTGAGGGGACACGATTTAAGTTTCCACCCTCCCTCTGACACGGTGGCTAGTTTCACCATTGGCCTTCTACACAAGCATCAATATAGCACAAACAGAATTGTTAGGGCAAGAACAATTGCATACACTAGCCGGTAGTGGCTTCTGGCTTTGTTAATAAAATAGCATAGCACATCCCCTCGCTGGCACAGATGCCCCATCTGGATGGCCGTGGCAAAGGCAGCTTTCTCCATATTAAATGTGTGTTGTAACACGGTGAAGGAGGAGGCATCTGCCTGGAACACAATAAGTTGGTCCCGGGTGTATGTCAAGGGGAGGAAAACATTGGGCGTAATCCATGAAAAATTAAACACAATATAATTAGAAACATTAATATTGCTTTGAATAACAGTGGGCCAATGCACCAAAAAATTGTGCACTTGAGATTGTAATCGCAAATCGAGGGGCACCCTGGGGTAGGTGGTCCTCCAAACACACGCAGAGGTATTGGTAAACAGATGTGCCTTGGTGGGGGCGTATCCTGATGCCTCCCCTTCCCAGCAGATGTGTTGACCCATCTCGTAAAAGCAGCCTGGCGTCACCTTTTCTTTACACATCATTTGGGGGGCTCCATAAGCCATAATTGCCAGGTGATGCCCTCTGCAATCCATACATGCTGATGGTCAGTGGCCATGGTCAGCACATACCTCTTAACTGTGTTGTTGTAGGGAGCCACCTCCTGCACGTCGCCATGGACCACCCAGTCCCAGAGGCAGCCTTCCCACAAGCCGGGTTGGATTTTTATAGCTGGGGCCCACACTCCCTTCATGGGACCAAAGGGTGTAAAGGAGCAGGTTGTGCTGGTGCCCTTCCAGTTTGTGCGCCTCCAGAAGTAGCAAAAAGGTGATTGCTCCCAGGGGATCCCTGAGTGGGAGTGGATTTCCCCTGGCCAAGATCCATGGAGCACATTCTCCTGTATGCTCTGGACTTGTTGGGTCAAATATTGTTGGAGTTGAGCGCACACCGAATCCCATGCTAGTTGGCCCCCACCCCAAATTATGGTTTTAATCAGTCCCCACAAGGTATCCCGTGTGTGGAGGGCCAATTCGACAGTGTGTTTGAGGGTGGAGGTGGCCACTGTTAGGTGGGTGAGATCTGCACTTGTGATCAGCCCCATGGCCTTTTCCAATTGTCCCAACCGCTCAACCCTCATAGCCCCTTGTTGAATATTCTAAATGCTAGCTGCCGTATTGGCCCTATCCCACAAGGAGCCCACTAAGGTCCGCCTCCCCCGGGGGAGTAAAGACAACGTTTGTCTGAGGAGGGCAAGTTGAAGGGTGGCCCCCCTTGTACAATTGGGGAGGAAAGTGGGGACCTGACAGCATGTCAGAGGCAGGAAAACATCTAAAGCTCCCAGGGTGGCATTAAGGAGGATCCAGCATTGAGTGGCTGCTTCCCATTTGGTAGCCGGTGACATCTGCCACCACCGCTGGTGGGGGGAGATGTGGAGGTGTTTTCCTAGATTTATTCCTTGAATACTTTGGGCTAGGCGGAGGAGGTTACAATTTAAACAGGGATGCTGGAAATCATTCGGGGCATGTAATATTTCCCTCCCTACACTGGCGAGATGTGTGTGTGTATGAGGGGATAATATATGTGATATATCAACATGTGGAACTGTGGGGCTCAGGTTGAACTTTACACCAGCCAGGGATTAAGAGCGCAACCACATCCTGCTTCCAGCTGCCAATGTGGAGAGTTGATTCGAATGGCATGCTGAATCCTCCTGTGATATTGAAAACCTCTCTGTGTACCCTCCCATCTGTGGTCCGCTCGAGCCATCGCTCCCAGGTTTCCCCTTTCCAATGGAACCACAAGCACGGGCAGTAGGAATGGAGATTGTCCTCCTCCAAAGGTAGGGGCCATTGTTCCCAGATGGAAGTAAATTCTATGGGCGAGGGGTTCGAAAGGCGTTGGGATGCAGTGTTGTCTCCGGTAGTGTTGCTTGGTGGGGTAGGGGGCCCTTCTGGGTCGATCCCATCTGGGATCCAATTGGGGAGGGATATGCAGGGCCAGGGGACCTGGTGTTCTCGGCAGGGGGCTGCCCCGGGGAGGATACCCAGGTAATACATGGTGCCATATTCCCAGGATAACGTGCCACAATTGCCTCCCTGCCAGTGGATAATTGATTGTTTCTTGCACCAGGACCAATTCTGAACAGTGGTAAAATTAACAAAGGAGGCCTAAAACAGTGGGACCCCAAGGATTCCCATAGAGAAATACCACCAAACATACATTGTTTTGTCCTGACAAATTTTGCAGGCTTGAAGCAGCAAGAGCAATCCCACCACTCCTGGTTGGGGTGTCCCTGGGCTCTTGCTATTACTGCCTTGCCCTGTTAATAAAGCAAAAAGGGAAAGAAAAAAGGAAGAGTAACAGAAATGCATCTACTGGGGAAACCAAGGCACATATAAAACTCTCTAAATCATTAATCGTTCCATTACAGCTCTTCCTGGCTTCTGTCATGGATGTCGTTTGCCTGGCTTAGGAGGTCACAACAACAATATTCTCTTCAGGGATCAATATTTTGTCCAGGGATTGCTTCCCAAGGGGCTGCTCATTTCGCTCCAGGCTACCACATGAGGAACAGGGTTTGTCCCCCTGGGACCCATGGAAGGTCCAGGGCCACCCACCAAGTATTTTGCTGTGGCCCCAAGGTGTCTATCCGGACGATGCATTGCCCCCAAGGCTCCTCCTCTCCAGCCTTACGCCATACTGTGGCTTGGGCCCCATCGGTGGCTCGAACCATGGAGAGCCTTTGGAGGTACTTTTCCTCCTCATCATTATAATCATCCAGATAATCCCATGGACAGATGGAAACCTGGATGGTCCAGGCAGGTGGCTGGTCCACAACTGAGTCCCATGATGCCATGACCAGGAACCTAGGGAGAAACATATGTTTTGAGTTGATTGGCGTGTGCTCATTTTAGTTTACCAGGTAGCTGAAGCTGGTACACTACCGGAGAGATGCGGTTCACCACAGGATATGGGCCATTTGGCATCTAAGGTGTGGGCCTCTCTCTCATCTAAGGTGTGGGCCTCCCGTTTCTGCAGCATCACCTCATCTCTAATTTGCCACCCCGGGACGTCTTTAATTACGGTCCCTTTGTGTTTGGCTTTTTCTCTGTCTAAAGCGGCTTCTACGGCTTCGCAGGTTTCACAAAGTTCCTCCCTCAGCTGGGTAATATACCGACCATCTGGTGAATTGGTGGGTAAATTCCCTTCCCATTCCCACAGATTGCCCCACATCATTGGGCAACCAAAAAGGATATGGTAGAGGGTGTACCCGGTACCTAGGCAGTTAGAATTGCATAAAGCTGCCAAAACAGTTGGCAGCTTCCCGGGCCAATCCATTCCCGAAGTGGAACACATTTTATGGAGGGCATTCTTCAAATCCTGATTTTGCCTTTCCACAGCACCACTGCTCTGTGGCTGATAGCTAATGTGTATTTGCTGCTTAATGTTCAGGGCAGCAAGCAAGGATTTAAGGACCTCTTCCACACCTTACCCCACCTGGTCAGAGCCGATAATCCAGGGTGTGCCGTATCGGCAGAAGATTTCCTCATAGAGGTTTCTTGGCAGCCACACCCACTGTATTGACCTGGGTTGGAAATGCCTCTGTCCAGGCTGAAAACACATCAGTTATCACCAGGAGGTATTTATACCCCTCCTTTGTTGTTGGTAGCAAATCAATAAAGTCCATTTGCAGATGGTGCCATACCTCTTGGGTTCTTTGCCCCTGCAGGATGGGGAGTTGGCCTCCTCGCTTTACCTGGGCACACTTAAGACATCCCTCTACAATCCATTTACCATTTGCTTTTGTTTTGGCCATTGTGCCACCTGCCTGACTTTGAAGAGTGTTCCCTCCATCCCCTCATGTGCCCACTCATGTAATTCTCGGACTATGTCCTCCTGCTCGGCGGTTGCTAGTCCTGTGACTAATGCCGCTACCTTGCTTGAACGGATTCGAGTCATCTTATCCATTCATCCATTCCATTCATGAAGTAATCCCTTGTCTTTATGGGCATGTGATTTCACCCAGGTGATGGAGACCTCCCCGTTTCGTGCTCTGTACAACATCATTATCTCTTGCCACCTTTCTTGATGTTTGAAGGGTTTACAGTCTGCAGTATTCCAGTTATCCTTTTCCCAATAAAACATGTATGTTGATACTCCTCGTACCACACATTCATTGTCTGCTACCAGGTATACTGCAAAGTCCTTCCCCAACTGACTCTCATATTTCAGAACCTGGAGCACGGCTTCTATCTCAGTGTCTTGTGCTGAACCATGCGCTAGGTTCCCAGTGAGACTCACTTCCCTCCACTCAGAGCTGTCCACTGGATGTACCGATTCCCTTGGTGGAAAAAGCAGGATCCATCTGTAAACCATAAATGGTTAGCCTGGGTTTAGTCGTGGAGGATTGGGAGGGGGTCCCATTCTCGGGTAGCTGTCCGTTCCTGCTCCACTACCTCACGAGAATGCTCGGCGCCCTGTTCCACCAAAGCTGCTCTGAGCAGATCCGAGGATTGCAGAGTCTCCGATGCCACCCCGCTTTGGGTAAGAAACAGGGTCCACTTTGCCAAGTGGGTATTCGAGACCAAACTCATTTTGGACCCGGTTAAAATGTGTTTCAGGGGCGTGTGCAGGGTCTGCTATATTATTGGCGCTCCCTCGATGTATGCTTGGAAAGTCTGCACTGCCCATAGCGCTGCCAAGCACTCCTTTTCACAGGGGCTATATTTCACCTCTGGCTGCTTTAGGGCCAATCATAGGCAACTGGGATCAGCCAACCCTCCACATTTTTCTGAAGGAGGACAGCCCCCTGTGCCTCTGGACCGCAGGACAGCCGGAGGTAAAAAGGTTTGGTAGTATCTGGGAAAGCGAGGACTGGCGCTCGCAAGGCAGCTTACTTTAAGGCATCAAAGGCAGTTTCTTGCGGTTCCTCCCAATTCCACCTTGCTCTCTTTTTGAGCAGTGCCCATAAGGGGCAAGTGAGAGTGGCAAAATCAGGAATATGATTCCGAATAAAATTAAAGCCCCCCGAAATGGTGTGCAGTTGTTTTAAATTGGTGGGTTTCTTCATCTCACACAATGCGCGGACTTTTGCCACATCTACTAGCCTATCCTTTTCCCCCAGCGTAATACCCGAGTAGAAGACTGACCGCTGGACCAATTGCGCCTTTTTTAATGACAACTTGAACCCAGTTTCCTCAACTGTATTTAACAGAGTTCTGGTGATATCTCGCACCTGGGGTTCCGTTTCCCCGTGCACTAACAAATCATCCATGTATGAAATGACGTGGCAACGGATCTCGGGAGGCAGTTTGTCTAGCATAGCCACCACATGTTGGTGTGCAATGGAGGGGGCATTGTGGAATGCCGTAAAGGTGAACTTGCATAAAGGTGAACTATTTCCCCCTAAACTGAAACGCAAAGTGGTCCTGGGAGGCAGAGGTAAGGGGTAAAGCAAAAAAGCAATTGGCTAGGTCGATTACCGAAAACCATCTGTCGTGGCTGCACATGGAACAAAACCTCAGGCATTGAGGTGACCACCGGGGCCATCATCGGGGTGCCTTGGTTTACTTTCTGGTAATCTATGGTGAGGCGCCAGGTCTGACCTCCCACTTTCAGCACTGGTCAAACCGGGGTGTTAAAGGGGCTATGGGTAGTCCAGAGCACTCCTTGTTTCTCCAAGTCGGCAATCACCCCGGCTATGCCCTCCTCCGTGGCTTTGGAGTAAGGATACTGGCGTTGTGAGGGAACGGGGGACCCTACCACCTCAACCAGCACTGTCTTATGCCTACCACAGTCAGATGGATACATTTGCCACACCCCAGCACTGTCTGCCTCCAATATGCTTCCTCCTCTACGGTAAGCGCTGTCATTGGGGCGGTGGCAAACCTCCCCCCCTCGTCCTGGGGCAGAGGCATGCACTGCTCCTGCCATAGTGTGCCCCCTTGGTCATAAGGATTAAACCATAGCCCCTGCTCCAGTATCCAGGGCATTCCCAAGGTCACCCTCTTCATGGATGAAGGGTCAATAGTAAATGAGGCATGCAAAACCGTCCCTACAATGGTCACTGGGACCTGGTTGCAGGTCTGTCACTGTTGCGGCCCAGAATTGAAGGCCGAGACATGGGTGGGAAGCCCCGGGTTGTCCTCAACAGGGGGAAGTTTAATACATTGGTACCCACCCCAGTGTCTAGTAGGGCCATACAGGGCCACTCAGTGAGTACAATGGCAATTTTGGGGTGTCGGTTAGAGTCCCAGGTTACCTTACCCCACTACTGCCAGCAGGACCCCTGGCTGACAATGGGGCTGCCCTAGCCAGAGCCCTAACTGGGGTCCCCAGTCTGCAGGAGTTGATCATGGGGCTGGCGATAATCTTCCACCGGAGGGATGGAAGGGGTGGCTGCCGCCACGGGCCTGGGCAGGGGTGGCTGCTGATCGCCCACCATGTGGGCCCAGGTTTCGTGGATGCTGGTGGCTTGTTCATCCCGCCTGGCCGAGAGGGCAAATAGCCTTTCCACCAACAGGACAGTGGGTTTCTTATCCCACCGTCTCATGTCCTCCCCCAGAGCCCTGAGGGCATGCCAAGTTTGCTTCTGCACCTCCATCACTATCCTCTCCTCATCCTCTTTAGTTAACAGCATGAACTGGCCTGTCACAACCAAATGGCCCCCTCCCCTCAGGGAGTCTCCGGGGAAGGCAGATAAGCATTGTTTGTGGCTAACGCTGTTGCAAGCATCACAAAGCATTTTGGGGAGGGTCAAAGGTGTGCGAGTGGGGAGTGGAAGTTTCCTTTACAGGGTACGAGAGGTTGAGAGGGGGGAGAAGAAAAAAAGAGCAGAGAACGGGTTAAGTCAACATTTTAGCTAGCTCAGTCGGAAGATAAGATGCTGGCCCCAGCAGACTTGGCTGACAGCCGAGAAAGACGGGGGCTTAAGGCTTTCCCAAGCAGCCATAAAAAAAAAAAGAACTAAGTTAAGCAGCGCTGCAGAGATAGCAGTGAGGACAGTAAGAGCAAATAAAACAGCAACAGCAAAGGCCAATAGAAGGAAAAACAAAGTCTCCGGAGCCGGGATGTTTTGGGAAACTGAGGAGGCCACAGCAAGCCGGTTTGAAGTGACACAAAGAGCACCAGGAACAGCGGTCGCAAAATAAAACACCCCCAAAGGAGCTCAGGACTTAAAACCCTCCTGAGAGCTGGAGCACTTTGGAGATCAGCAGCAGACCCAGACGGCCTGGGCCCAGGACAGCACTCCCGTCCACCTTTACCCCACATCTCTTCTTCTGACGTTACACTCAGACTTGGCCAGTCTCGGGTAGCGTGTATGTGAGTATGAAAGTGGGTTAGAGCTTGGGACATTAATGCTTTCTTTCTTCCCCTGAGTGATGTGGGAGTGTTCCCAGCACTCTCTGCTGTTACATTATTTTATCAATAAAGCTTTAAAACTTAGACACTTGATGTGTTCTGTACCTCCTCCCCAAAGATCCTGTGGCATCTGCCTAATTCACTGACGCCCTAGGCAGATTGGTAATAAAAATCTGTCACAGGCCCTCCTATGTTCTGACTGGCCCTCGGTTGGCCCCTTTCCACCTTCCCCTGGCATCCGGTTGGTATATGTGGGGGTGCCGCCACCTTTACCCATTTAATTGGCTCCCCAAAATGCTTAGCGATTTGCATGATTTTATCCTTTAACACCTCCCAATTTGCGTGTTCGCCTTTGGCCCAGAGCCCTAGTCTATCCCTCCACCAGTCATTTATCTCTTCCATCAGCTCCCGTAACTGAGCGACGGTCCATGGAAACTGGCCAATAAAGCGCTGCTCTGCTTTCGCCGTCTGAATTTGTCCCAAGACAGCCGCAATTAAACTCTGTTGATAAAAATAGTCTAACCTGGTTTGCCCAGGGGCCTGATCTAGGTTAGATAAATATTTTCGTTTGTCCCTAGCGGAAAGAAGAATGTTTGCCAAGGCTTGAACGACAGGCAACCCCTTTCCCAGCAATTCGGCCACCGTGGTTTTTAGGGTGGAGGCCAGCTCTGGGCTGGCAGCTGTGAGCACCCGCTCAGTCTCTTGCTGGGACAAATTTATTTATATGTATGATGTTCCAAAGGGAAAGGAGCCAGTTAGCGGCCTTTTCCGTTTTGAAGGGGCCGAGCTCACGAGCCAGCATATCTGCCGGGTCCAGCGGACTCTGAATTCTGGCTGAAATACGCTGAGTCTCGACCCAATTCCCATCCTGGAGTTGCTCAGTGGACCTCTCCTCCATTTTAATGTGGGCTGCTATCGGGGTGCAACAAGAATCCACCTACCCTTGGGGATCCTCGCAAAGGGAAAAACCAAAGCCCTCACACGGGTCACCCTGTTATGCAGACAAAACTACACAGGATCGTTTCAGGGGACAAGACAAGATGTCACCTTTATTATAACACAATTTGATTTATGACCAATAACTAATATCTAATACCTATGTACACCCCCCCCCAAATGTTCTGCAGCTGCTGTGTAGTTACCAGTCCTGAGTGTAGCTTGAGTTCGTGGCTTGGGTTCATAGCTTGTGGCAGCTAACTGGCCAGAAGAGTTGGGCACAAGGAAGAGCTGGGTCTCTATTGGGCATGCACCGACGTCCTTCCAAGTTGGCAGCAGAATGTTACCCTCCAAAATCTTCCATCTCATCCATCCTTTTTGTAGGCTTTAGTTTGAATCCAGAGTCTATAGGTCTTGCTGTGTCTTGCTGCCTCTGGGTTTGGTGTGATTGATAACACGTCAGTTGCAGACATGACTTTCAGCCTGGAACCTGGCTTTGATGTTTCTTCAATTGTACTTTTGTTCTTTTCTTTTTAGGGTGGACTCTTCTTGCTTTGTCAGGGCTGTTGTCTGCTTCTTCAGCCATTGGTGCTTATACTTTATTTCATCAGGACAGGCTGAGGCTGGAAGTTGATGCCATCATCCATACATACCTCATTCACACATCTAAACTAAGCTAATAAGATTACAGCAGGGTTTTGCAAAAATGAAGGTTGCAGCAAGCTTTTACAAAATGGAGTGAGCATTTTAAAATGGAGTTTGGAACAAGTTAAAATGGAGTTTGAGTTACAATATGGACAAGTGTAAGGAATGGCAAACAGTGAACAGAAGTTACAATACAGACAAGTATAATGAATGACAAACAGTGAGCAGAAGTTAGAATGTTGAAACATAAAGAAAAGGAGTACTTGTGGCACCTTAGAGACTAACCAATTTATTTGAGCATGAGTTTTCGTGAGCTACAGCTCACTTCATCGGATGCATACTGTGGAAACTGCAGAAGACATTATATACACAGAGACCATGAAACAATACCTCCTCCCACCCCACTCTCCTGCTGGTAATAGCTTATCTAAAGTGATCATCAAGTTGGGCCATTTCCAGCACAAATCCAGGTTTTCTCACCCTCCGCCCCCCCACCACAAACTCACTCTCCTGCTGGTAATAGCCCATCCAAAGTGACCACTCTCTTTAAAATGTGTATGATAATCAAGGTGGCCCATTTCCAGCACTAATCCAGGTTTTCTCATTCCCCCACCCCCCTCCAAAAAAATGGTTTTTGGAGGGGGGTGGGGGAGTGAGAAAACTTGGATTTGTGCTGGAAATGGCCCAACTTGATGATCACTTTAGATAAGCTATTACCAGCAGGAGAGTGGGGTGGGAGGAGGTATTGTTTCATGGTCTCTGTGTATATAATGTCTTCTGCAGTTTCCACAGTATGCATCCGATGAAGTGAGCTGTAGCTCACGAAAGCTCATGCTCAAATAAATTGGTTAGTCTCTAAGGTGCCACAAGTACTCCTTTTCTTTTTGCTAATACAGACTAACATGGCTGTTACTCTGAATGTTGAAACAGTGTAAGTTTGAGTGATTTAAGCAGCAATTGGATTGAAAGTGAAACTCAATTAGCCAGTTATTGGGGTAATCGGTTTCATGAATGAATGTTGTTTCATTCATAAAAACTTTGCTTATGAAGTTATATTAATATAAGTGAACAATTAAAAACAATTTTATTGATCAGTTCTACAACCTGAATCATCCCCCGTGAGGCTCGCCACCTGGACTGAACATACGGCCAACTGATGTTTTAACTGTTCAATTTCCTTTTCGTGTCAGTCACACTGCCACTGTGGTGTATGCTGAGCACGAATGGTCAAATCTTTGACAAGCCCCTGAAGGGCCAGTACTTGCAGCTTTTCTTGGGTGTAGGCTTCGGTTGCTGCCTGATTAGTGATTTGCGCTTTTAGTTGCTCAATTTCCACTAGTTGTCGGGTACATGTCTCTTCCCTTCTCCCCAACTCCTCTTTCTGTCCCGACGACATTTGATACCACATGGCTGCTGCAGTCCATACTGAGCCCACAGCTGCCCCTAGGTTTTTACCCTTTTGCTTTTCATACTCGGCATACAAGTCTAGTAAATCCTGCCAAGTAAGCACGCCCCTCTGAAGCTCCGCCACAGAACCCCAGGGATTGTATCCCACTTTGGTGAGAGCCCTCTCCAGCTGGGAGAGTTCCCCACCCACCCCTTTGCAAGAGGTAAGAGGGTCCCGTCCCCCTTTGCTGCCTCCCCCGTGGCATGGGCACCCAGTCCCCCAGCCTCCTGGGACCCCACTGTTTATGCCATTGCCCACGATTGTGGGACTCCCGAGTCTGTAGCTGTACCCTTCTGTTTCCTGAACATTATTATCACAAACCGTTAGTACCACTCTGAAGGTCTTTTAATCATGGGAGATTTCACGCTGCCTGTTAGGGGGCTTATTCCTTCACCCACTTACTTCCCTGGTCCTTCTCACATGAACAGAGAGCAACAATACCCGAAGTCCAAAGGTGCAAACAATTCGATGTTTATTGGGGTGAACTTCCAGCAAGCATGATTCCAGTTTCCTTCCTTAGTATCCTCCTTCCCAGCTCTGACACCACAGAGCCTTACACCTGTGTCCCTGTTCCCATTCCTACCCTTAGCCAAACATGATTCCATCTTCCTTACTCCCATTCCCTGTTCCCATTTCCCCCTTTAGCAAAACATGATTCCAATTTTCTTACCCCCATTCCCTGTTCCCATCTCACACACCCACATGCCCACCCCCACCCACACCCAGTCACTTCCTCATTGACTACAGATTATATAGTAAAACTTGAGTTCTGCTTAGCTATACCTTAACCAATCATTTTCCTGAAATTTAACTAACCAATCCTAACATATTGTAACATGATTATGTAACCAATTATATCCCACCACCTCAATTAGTTTACACCCAGCAAAATTAATTATACAGCAGACAGGAACAATCACAGAACCAGACAGAGATTATACAGACAAACAACAGCAAAGTGGGAACTATAATGACAAAACAATACAGAAGTGAGGATTTCACATCCCAGCTATTGATAAGTGAGTTCTTGCCAGACAGGATGCTATCAAACTAAGTTTCCTTTTACATTTTCTAGGCACTTCCCTTTCTCTGGAGGTGATAGGAATACAATTCTGTCCTGATAGTGCCTAACAGCCCAATAGCACCTTATTTCAATGTGACTAGTTTGGAATGTGAGGATGTGACCGTTCGCTTCCCAGCTTATGGCTGCCTCTGCTGCTTAGCCAAAGGCCTGAGCCTAAGCACAGGACCACAAACTGTCACAGTAAGAGAAGGCCCTTACACTGGCAGACAGTGGTTTTGATTCTTTCTTTTATACCTCTATCACTAGCCAAGTGATAAGAATACACCTAAATTCTTAGAGTATAGGCCTTTACAGACAGGCCTGAATATCTATATCCTAACACTGCCCACACCGGCACTGGGGCTTACAATGCTCACTCCCTCCCGGCCTGGAGGGCAGGACGCTAAGCTTCCCTCCATATTACTCGGTCCTCTACCACCGAGGGTCCATACACCAAATCCAAAGCCCCGTCCTGGGCAGAGTGAGAAACCCTAAGTTCTCCTCCTATGCTCAGTCATACTATGACTGAGGGTGTATGCACCGAGGATTATTCCTTCCGCTTGGAGCAAGGGTCTCTAAGCCATCCTCCGGTTACCCGGCAGTTCTATGGCTGGGGGTGGACCCACCTGCACCCTTCCCCCACCGACTGGGTGGAGAGGCAGGATACTGAACCAGATGAACCACTGGTGTTATCCAATAGGAAAATTTCTATGTTCCTGCATCCTCATAAGGACCTGTGAAATTAGGCAAAATTTGAAGAGACTTGGTATGCTAATTTATATCTTAAACATCTCTTCTTCGTCTGTTTGTCTATAGCCATAGCCTGGACAAAAAGGGATTTTTGCTTTCTTTGTTTCTTGGGAGAGGGCAGTTCATTTATTTGTATTAAGCTGTTAAAATAATTAATTATGCATTCTTTCAAAAACAAAATTGAAAATTAAAGGATAAATTATAGTTATAAAATGCTACTAGAAAAGTCCACAAAAATGAGCACCATAGACATAATGAAATGTGGTGGTGTGCGTGGTGGGAGAGGAGTGTTTTAATCACCCATTTATTTTTAATAACAGGTCAGTAAGATGTGAATGCCAGATTGTTGTGCTACTGAAGCAAATGCTTCAGATCTTCTGATGAATTTAGCCTATGTATGGTACACTTAAAAGTCAGGTAATTAATTTCAAGCTTCTAGAAAAGACTAGAATTTTTGGCATGTCCTAATAATAAATAAATTTTTAACATGGATATCTTGATGGTATCTTTAGCAATTTAGTTTTAATTTGAGTCATATTTGTACACATACTATGCTCAGTTGAAAGACTTATTTTGGGCTGATCTTCAATTAACTAGATGCTTTTTTTTCCCCCTTAGTGTTTAGCCTCAGTGGGACTGGATGCCAAAAATACTGTATGTATTTGGGATTGGAAGAAAGGAAAACTACTAGCAACAGCTACTGGCCATTCAGATAGGGTAATCCTATAGAAGGAATTATCTGAATTTTGTCTGAAGCATTTCCCAATAACTTCTGTAAAATTTTTGTTTCTAAATTGTATTATTTTTTCATTAAGTTAGTGCACAGCAAGGTCCATCAAGTGGATCTGAGTGGAGTATATTGCCCAAAATTAGGAAATGTCAAAGCAATTTCACCACCAGTCAAAAAAAACCACACAAACACACACACATATGATCATTAAGATAAATGAATCTTTTCACTGTGCATATATATTTTACTATGCATGGTATATCTGTGAATATTTCACATGATAGAATATACATAAATAATGGCAACAGAACAAAACAATATGTGTTTATACTGTCTGTATGTACTTTGTGAGTTGGGTGAGTTCAGTGCTTCACTGTTGTGTACTATATTTCTAACACATCAAGATTAATGTTTTTATTCGTTTTTCAAAATTACTCTTTTAGGGTCTGATGCAACTCCCATTGATGTCTGTGGAAGTTTCGCTACTGACTTCAAAGGGAGCTGTTTCAGGCTCTGTTTCTCTAAGCCATGATCGAAGTGTTTCAACACTTAGCCCTTCAAGCCCTCCCCACAGTGAAAGTAAAAGGGTGTTTGGCAGGGGATTGTCTAATCTGATCCTAAATTCTAGTGGTTGAATGTTTTTGTTCTTCTTCGAGAACATGTCCATTCAACTTAGGTGTGTGTGGTTGCCACATATACCAATGCTGGAAGTATTTCCCTCAGCAGTATCTGTAGGGGACTGGCTCTGATGCCCCCTGGAGTGGCACACACAAGCCATGGTATACAGGGCACCGCCGGTTCCCCTCAGCCTCAGTTCCTTCTTGTCTCCAGTGATGGTGCTGGAACTGTTGCTGCTTCAGCTAGTGCTGTTGCTGCTCGTTCGTACGAACTAGCTATCTCTTGTATTAAAGTGTATATAGTTTTCTGTTAGTGTTTGTAAATCCCTTAGCTATAGTTAGAGACTTCATAGGTTCCGAATGGGACTTTGCCTCGGGATGGGGCATGCCCCAGTCCCCAGGCTTTTAGTTCTGTGATCGCTGCAAGAGACCCATGCCCACTAGTGAACCACACAGCAGTTGTCTGTGTTGCTTGGGCGAAGGACAAGTTAGTGAGAAGTGCAAAATTTGCAAGTCCTCCAAGCCAAGGACTAAGAAGGAGTGCAATATTTGTTTAAGAACGTGCCTTATGGAGTTGGCCCTCACACTGGCACCAGAGCAACGCTCCAACTCGGCGCCGAGTACCACGACCTCAGTACGCAGTGCCCCACTGGGACTGTCCACTGGCCACTATCGTTCCCCATCCATGGCTCCAACCAAGAAGGCCAAGAAGGTGGGGCGAGGCTGGTCTCCAACCTCCCGCAAGGGAAAGGATAAGACTGGGTGTGAGCAAGGTCCCATGCCAGGCAACTCAAGAAGGAACTGAGGTGGGGGGAACTGGCAGTGCCCTATATACCATGGCATGTTCGCGCCACTCCAGGGGGCGCTGGAGCCAGTCTCCTACAGATAGTGCTGAGGGAAAAAACTTCTGGCACCGGTGCATGTGGTGAGCACACACACCTAAATTGAATGGACATGAGCAACACATCTTGAAGAACACCAGTAATGGAAAAAGTCTTTTCTGGTGTGAGGGTCATAAGACATTGCTGCAGTCTGTCATTTACATATTTTAAGAAGTATAGTACTTAGAAAATACTTCAAAATCACAACTTTTTATAAAGAAGATTTACATTTTATATTTTGAAAGACAGTGTTTATTATACTAAATGACTGGTTGCATACTTAACATGATAAAATACTTGTTAACTGACTGGAGTAGCTACTGTGCTTTGAATCAAAATGGAGAAATTAGGCAAGGGGTGTGTGTGTGGGTGTGTGTGTGTGTGTATATATAGTAAATGAAACAATTCACACTACTGTGGCTCTTTTGGGTAATGTTGATTGCTAGTTTGGCTCCTGAACCTCTGAGGTCTGAATATCACTAGTCTACATTTTAAAAAGAAACTAGTGATTTGGGTGCCTCAATTTTTGGGTACTCAAATTGAGACACCATGAAAGGGCCTGAATTTCAGAGGTTGGCTGCTCAGTGTTTTCTGAAATTCAGGCCCCTCTAAAGTATCTAAAGATGGAGAACCAAAGACTGAGGCACTCTTGAAAGTTTGGGCCATAGTATAAACTCTTTATTTTCAAACTTTATACAATATTTCCCTGAGGGCCTGATTGTGCAGTTATTACTGAGACTAAGTTCCCATTGACCTCAACAGGAGTTCTGAGTAAAAAATGTGGGATATAGTTCTTAATTTTGAAATATGCTTACTTTGTATTATATACAAAAATATATATTGCTTGCCAAAATGACTAATGTAATTTTATTATGTAAATTTCTGTGAATATTACCACTTTAGCTGCATTACATAAGATGGCATACTGGGTTAGTATTGCCTAACCTGACCTGGGTACACCTTTTCCCATAGATAATGAGTGAAGATGAGTAATGGTCTCTCCTCTTAACTTTTGGGGGACATTAGCTCACATCACACAACTTGCACTTTATTTTCCCCAGTTTGGCACAGTAAATTTCTCTGGGACTATAATAGGTGGGTTGTTGCAAGTTATGAATGAGATCTGCTGGCAGAGCTGTGTGTGGAAGCCTGCAAGCACATGTCTGCATTATCCCTCAGTCTAGCTATAGTTATACTTGTCATTCATGTCATACAGCATTATATTCACCTAAACATTATGCTGTTGATTTAATCAAATACTGAGCAATAGAACTGCATTTAAAAATGTGCAAAAGTAAATTAAATATATGGCAGATTCAACTGGTTTATAATTCAAAGTAGCATCTTTGAATATTTTTAACAGATTTTTGATATTTCCTGGGATCCATATCAGCCAAACAGAATGGTTAGCTGTGGAGTGAAACATATAAAGGTAAATTGGTTTTGTTGCTTTTATATTTTCATTTGTTAATGTTTATGAAGTCATTCGATGTCCTGAACTGCTTGCCTATTTTCTTTCAGTAGGTGGCATCCTGGCACCCCCAAAGCCCATGAACACTATCTAGTTTTCTAGGTTTGCAGCCAATTCGAGATGATGAGGGAAACTTTCAGAAATATGAAGTGATTGCAGTGCAGGACAGCTTATCAAGCAAAGTATAAACATTTAATGTCTTAATATTTACCAATACTCACTCCCATTTTTGGCTTCTGCCCTCTCTATTCCACCAAACTGCTCACCAACATCTTCAGTTATCTCTTCCTAGTTAAATCTCAATAAGACATCATTGAAAAGGTCTGAAAGGATTGATTCACTCACTGAGGCTAAGAAAATTGCAGAACCATGGATCACTTGATGATTACCTGTTTTGTTCATGCCCTCTGAAGTACCTGGCATTGGTCACTGTCAGAAGACAGGATACTGGGCTAGATGGACCATTGGTCTGACCCAGTATGGACATTCTTATGTTATGTTCTTATGAATGAGATAGGGATCCTAACTGCTCAGCCAGTCTGGACAGAGACTACAGAGAAGGTATGAGAGGAGTCACTCCATGCTGCTAGACATCCTCTGCAGCTTTGGGAGTCAGATTTCTTAGAGATCCTTGGTTTTCCACTCCATTTTTTGGCCCAGCTCCCTGTACCTCTGATCTCAGGGAACTGAGGAGAGAACCTGAGTACTCCACAGCTCCAGTATTTGTTCCTTCCCACAATTTTGCACAGGAGGCACATGTGGACCTAAATACATATTTGTAAATTACCTTCCTGTTGCCTTACTTTGTTGCCTAGTATCAAAATTTAAATGGGACCAAAATTTAAGTAAAATTGAAAGCAAAATGAAAATCCCCCCCAAAAGGTTCATATTTTGGATAAAACCTCCTTGGGTTTATGCAAAGCTTGGAGGAAGTCCCTCACTTGGCCAAAGTTTTCTGTTTTCCCCTGTCTTTGAGATGCATCTCTACCAGATGGCAATTATTTCCCATGATTAGAGGTGGGAAAAATTTTAAACAGAAGTTTTAGGAAACTTGCTAATCTTTCTAGCTCTGGTGGCTGAGAAGTTTGAACGCTAAACTGACACTATTTTCAAAACTGTGGGGTGGTTTTGGCAGTAGTTATGCCATTTGCTGTGTTCTGCAAGCTGCTTCTCAAAAACCTATCTTTAGTTAGCACCCATGCTTTGTTAAAATGGTCATAATTAACCATCCAAACAAACAGATACAGATTAAGGCATGCCATAAAACTGTGTGTTGAAATCTTTGAGGATTAGGTGTTGGATTCCCATCAAAAGATGTACAAACAGTAGTCCATACTATATCTTAAGGTTAGAAGGATGGGATCTCTGCTTGAACTTAGAGGTAGATAACATAAATAGCTTCTCCAGCTCTATACTATAGAGTATTTACTCTGTGTTGTAGAATCAAGATTAATATTTGGGGAGGAAGAAATGGGGAAAGTGTAGTCTTTTCTCTGAGCTTCTCTCTAGTCAAGCAACCCAAACTATTTCTGAAGTGTACTGCAGCTGAGCTTTTTGCTGAATGTCTAGGCTGGGTATCAAAGCCACACCTGCAACCTTCCACATTTCTCAAAGCCTGCATGCAATTTCAGATGAGTAAGTACCATTGGCTTTTAAATACATTTAAAAGGTTGTGAAGAGCTTTGAGGTCTACACTTAAAAACACTGTGTAAGAGGTAGGTGTTATTCTTATTTTTCTTATTAATTACTTTGCAGGATCAGGTTAATTTAGCTTCCTACATATATAGTTAGGTACCTAAGTTTAGCAAAAGTCTTGGCAAAAGTGACTTGCCACATATAAAATTATCCCTAAGTGGTACAGGAGGAAGAGCAGAGTCTGAGTTCTCTCTTCTGTAGACACTCAGTCCTGGCAATCTGTGTCCCACAGACACTTGGCCAGAGGGCCCCAGGCTGGAATGGAGTTGAGTCTGTCGCTGAACTTGCTGTAGGCAGGAATCACAGCTGCTACCTCCTGCCTAGTCAGAAATGCTGGCCACCCACATCAGTGGGCGGGGAAGTTGGTAGGGTAAGTGCTGAAATGGGGATAGTCCCAGTAGCAAGGACACTCAGCAAGGGACAATAGGAAGTTCCTCCCCCTGGGAGGCACCGATTTGCCAGCTAGAGGAGAGGGGTGCAGATTGGCCAACATTCCCCAGCTCCCAAGATTTATCTGGTGCAGGGACAATGTGGAGCCTCTTCCAGCTCCATTCCAGCAGCCCAGCCTACCCATTCGAAGTAGGAATGGGAAACCAGCCAGACAGGTGCTGCGGGTCTAGCTGATCGCCTGTTTAGGGAGTCAGGAAGGAATTTTTTCTTCCATGGGCCAATTGGCAGAGGACCAGAGAGTCTTTTGCCATCCTTGCAGCATCTTCAAGCCACAGTGGGTTAAATAGGAATGCTCTTACTGCCTGACTGAGGTACTGGAGTGATGGTGTTTATTTGTCACAACTTGCAGCCAGTTTCTACTGTGGCTAAGAGAATAAAATGAATGGCTCCAAGAGGTAAAAGATCTTGGATTTTGGTGACGGGCCTTGGGCTCATGTGATAGAGGCAGATCTTGTGGCCCTCATAGGCTGAGGTCACAACCCTGCTGCATCTTCTGTCCCATTCATGGGGGAGGGTGCTGAGACTCAGACAGAGCTGAGTCCTGGGGGTAGGCTGAGGAGAGCCACACTACGTTATGGGTTATATGGTATAGGAGAATATGGGTGATGGACAAGTAGGGCCCATCCCTTTTGTTAAAGTTTAATAAAATTTGCAGCCTGCTGCTTTATTCCATGCATGTGTTTGTCTTCATTTTGCTGCTGTGTCCACATCAATATCCCCTGCTGGGGTGGAGGCTGCACTGGATATGCCACCTCCTATTGAATTATTTTGCTAAACTGTTGTTAGTGGGGCAGCAGTTATGAGTTCTAATGAGTCTTAAACTAGGTATAATTTGCTGCCTCCCCTTTCTCCCTCTACAGCCAACCAAAAATTAGGTGGGGGGGCAGTATAGTGTTCCCGAAGTTTGAAAGCTGTGTGGAAAATGTTCCCCTTCCACACCTGGAATTAGGCCTATGTTAAAAAGATATGGAAATTGGAGATGGGCCCCAAACCAAAATCCTTGATCCAAACACTTTCAACTCTAAGGAAGTTCATATCAAGATCTGAATTTTGTTATAAATGCCCAAAGCATGTTCTTAATTTGTCTCAGATTACAATCTTATGGTTATAAATGGCTCATAATCTTGTCTTTCATGACTTCCTATCAGCACACACTACTGTTGGGCTAAATTCTGAGAGTCTTACTTGATCCTCATTCAGGCAAACTTGATGGGAATTTTACATGAATAAGTACTAAGAGAAGACCTCAGGACTTGGTCTTATTTTTTATTTCTACAGCCCATAGTTATGTATGGAGCTCTGCAAACAAACAAGACAAGTCCCTTGTTTAAGAAGATTCCATTCTATTATATATCACACATGAAAAGGTGACAGACAAAGTGAGGGTGAGGTTATTAGAAGAATGAGGGTAACAATAATAAAACAGCATGAGTTATTTTTCAGTTTAATACATATACACACAAAAAAATTAACTATCACATTGTGTATGTGATCTTAAGATCTACTGTGGTAGTTTTCCATTCTTTATAAGTTATTTGTAGCATGATGGAACAGTCAGTTAAGAGGCAAGATCCATATAAGTGTCTAGCTCAGTTACTGAACAATATGTAGAGATGTCTGTAAACATCTGCAAACTGATGTCAAAACCAAAAATGCTGCAGAGACTTCTCTTCATGTATCATTTACATTTCATAGTTTTGGACGTTGTGTGGAAATGCACTGACAGCAAAAAGAGGAATATTTGGCAAAACAGGAGATCTCCAAACTATCCTTTGCTTAGCATGTGCAAAAGAAGATATCACGTACTCTGGTGCTTTAAATGGAGACATCTATGTTTGGAAAGGGCTAAACTTAGTCCGCACAATTCAAGGAGCTCACAGTGTAAGTTATATTTTTAATTCTAACTTATGAAAATTAACCTTGTTCACTGAATTGAAGAACTGTAATGGATCTGTAATATTTCAAAAGATTCTAATCTGTGTCAAATCGTAACAGAATGTATAGTGTTCACTAAGACTTTATGAATTGTTCACTTTATACTCTGATTATGTAGGTATTTAAGTATTAGCTACAGTATCTTGTTCTACTGACAGAACTGCTGCTGTTGTTTGTTTGTGTGTAGTTTTGATACTGATTTCACCAAACAGACTTAAATGTAAGGTATCATCTTGATAGATTTTTAAGGTGCCTTCAGTTCTGAATAGACCAATTGTATAAACATAGATTCTAATATGTTAGTCTTATTTAATATGCTAGTCTTATTTAAAATAGGATTCCCAATATTCCATACCAAGGATTTTCATTAAAATGAGATCTTAAGCATAACAAGCATCTTATGTGTTTTTCTCAGTAACCAAGGCAATAAGAACATGAGCAAATCTGCTTTACAATGGAATTTCTCTTTGGCTTGCTCACATAACGTGGAAATGATTTTAAAAACTCTCATTAAATACTAAAAATGTAATTTGAATCAAACAAAAATCTCAATCTATTCAGTGTAGATGAACACTGGAGCTAAAAAATAGCAGAGGCATATTTTACTACTGTAAATGTTTATTTCATATTCCTAAACATTCAACTTTAGTGCCTTAATTAGATTACATATGTTCATGTTTCCTTTTGTTCTCAAGGTAAAGGCAGAGCATTCTTTTAACATCTTGTCCTCAATACATTTGAAACTGCTAGAAACAACTGTATTGAATACAGTATTGAATACAGTGTTCCACTGTGTTTTCTCTGAACATGTGGGTAGGGATTGTTTCCTTAGTGTTATGCTATAAGAGCTACCCAGGGGATTTATATTTCTGGAACCTTGGTAGAAACAACAGTCTCGATATACAGTTGTTGCTGAGCCTCAGTGGTTATGAGCCTAAGAAAGACACAGCTTTGCTGACATTGTATGAAGAATCACAGTAATATTCAAAAATTGAGTTCCATCATGGAATGAGCCACCCAAATACCCCAAGAGAACCTGCTTCAATAGAGAAATAACCCCCCCTCTGACCACACACCCCTAGTTGTCACCTACCACCCATCACTAGAACCCATATGGGGTATTATCAAACAACTACAACCCATATTCAATGCATACCCCACCCGGAAATAAATCTTTCCTGGACCCTGTAAGGGTTTGGACTCAGCTGGCGGCGCCTCCTGCTGGTCATCCTGGGAATTAGCTCTATTTCCAGCCCAGAGCGCCCTCCGCAGGCCAGTGATCCCACCTTACCACTCGTCCCTGGTCCCTCCCAGGATCTGGTGCCCTTGCCTTGGGTGCTGCCCCCTGGCAGTGCCCCCACTCCCTGGGTCTCCCCGCCCCAGGGAACTTTCACCCACTATCCCCATACCGCCTCAGTCATGGCTACTGCCAGTCACCATCTAGCCCCGCACCCTGGGGCGGACTGCAGTGTAAAAGCCAATCATCACAGGAAACAAGGGGTTTGGACTGGCTGCCTTTACCCACCTTCAGGCTGCCCCTCTGCAACCCCAATACTTATATGGGCCTGGGACCAGACCCTGCAGCCTGGGGAGTTGCTGGCCTAGAGCTTCCCAGCTCCTGAGGCCTTTCCCCAGCCCTGCCTCACTCTAGGTCCCTCAGGTGAATTCCCCCACAGCCAGGCCTGTCTCTCTCTCCAGCCAGAGAGAGTCTGCCTGAACTTCTGGCTCCCAGCCTTTATAAGGGCCAGCTGGGCCCTGACTGGGGCGTGGCCCAGCTGCAGCTACTTCCCCACTCAGCCCAGCTTCTAGCCTAGCTGGCTTTTCAGCCCTTCAGGGCAAGAGCAGGTGACCACCCAATTATAGACCCACTCTTGTGGACCCAACCGGTCCCCCTGCCCCTTCTCCATGAGCTGGCTGTACGACTTGCAGCCGGTTTGTTTCCAGACCGCACCAAGGAAACACCTATACACGCTTGTGCTCCACACTCTTTACTTCCTCACCCTCGTGTCCTGCACCAATACAAAGTGGCGGGACCTCCTGCCACCTTTAGAAGGTGAGGAGCCCTGGTGGGCCAGCCAATACTCCACCCTGGTCCCGAGGCCCAGCGGGGATATCAGCTGGCGGCTCCTTCATGGGGCCGTGAGCACGGGCGTGTATTTGGCGCGTTTTACCCCTATCCCAGACACCTGCCCCTTCTGCGGCGTGAGGGAGACTCTGGTACACATTTACTTGGAGTGCTCCAGGTTGCAGCCCCTATTCCGGCTCCTCACAAATATCCTGTTATGTTTCTGGCTGCACTTTTCCCCTCACCTCCTTCTCTATGCACTCCTATCCATGGCCCCACAAAGTCACGGGACCTCCTGGTCAACCTCCTCTTGGCCCTGGCTAAAACGGCCATGTATAAAACCAGGGAGAGGAGGTTGGCCAATGGAGACTCCTGTGTCTGTGGGGCCTGTTTCCGATCCTCTATCTGTTCACGTATCCGGGCAGAGTTCCTCTGGGCGGCGTCCACTGGCTCTCTTGATGCCTTTGAGGAGCAGTGGGTGCTGTCCGGGGTTCTCTGCTCGGTGTCCCTGTCAGGCTTCCTTCTTTTGACCCTTTGACTGCACTCCTGTCCCTGTTATTTCATTAGTTGTCCCCCAGAAAAATTTGGTTTCCAGGTCCTGTAGATCTTCCCCTTAGGCTGGGGTGGGGGTCCTTAAGCAGTGGGCAGGCTCCTGCCCGCCCACTTCCTGGAACCCAATAGGTACAGACCCATTCTTCTGGCCTTCAAATAACCTCCCAACCTCTCCAACCTCCTCATCACACACAAGCTCCCCACAGACCAGGACATACCAACTCAAAGTGGCGTCAGACCCTGCCAGAACAACAGATGCAAAACTTGCAGACATATCTTCCACTACTACAATGATAAAAAAAATCCCACAACACCCCTTTCAAGATCCATGGGCCCTACACATGCCTTTCATAACATGTTGTGTACCTCATTTAGTGCACTAAATGCCCCAATAACAACTATGTGGGTGAACTTACACAGAAAAATGATAAAAGACAAAAACATCACTTCACCTGTGGGTGAACACTTTTCACAAAGCAATCGCTTTATATTTGACCTCTCCGTCCTCATCCTCAAAGGAAACCTGCATAACACTTCCAAAAGTTGAGTCTGGAAGCTTAAATTAATAACTTTGGTAGACATTAAAAATCATGGACTGAATAGAGAGATTGGATTTATGGCTTATTACAACAATCTATAACCTACTAACGGCCACTTAATCTTGAATGATCCCTTGAAATATGTGTTAACTACTTATGCTAAACAACCTGTTCCATCTTGTACTTAGTTGTGACACTCTGATTTAAGTTTCTCAAACCTCATGAAGAGCTCTATGTAAGCTTGAAAGCTTGTCTCTCTCACCAACAGAAGTTGGTCCAATAAAAGATATTACAGTAGAGACAAGGTGGGTGATACATTAGTAAGCATTCTAACAAGTACTGTAAAACTATTGTAATGTAGAAGAACATGGCAATCCATAAATTTTGCCTTTTTTAAAAGTGAAAAAGCAATTCAAACTACAGTAGATACTTTTTGTGCCAACAAAAAATGAAATGCAAACTCTTTCAGTTTACATCAGATTCCAAATGATTCCTGAACTGAATTCATGAAACGTTGTCTGAGCCATCTCTGCACCTGTAAGAATATTTGTATCAATTGTTTGCTTGTTTTGTTTATTCTGGGTGACCATTTATTGTGAGTGTCCTATCGTTTAATTAATACTCCTTTGTAACAACATTAATTAAATTTAATTTACAGTCACATATGTACACTATGTGTATGACATTTATACAAAAAGTTCCATTATAATTCACAATCAATGGATTGGTAAGATAGCACTTGAAATAAACTGTCACCTGTGTGTTTGGTTTGTTTTCTGAGTGGAGAGCATCTTGTCTTTTAAACAGTATTATCTAACAGTTCTTAACAGTTTCTGCTTTAAGAAGAGCATACTCAAACACACTTGGATTTGTTTTTATGTTTAAATTATTATCAACTTTCAAAACTATTATACTATTGATTAACAGGCTGGAATTTTTAGTATGTATGGTTGTGAGGAAGGTTTTGCCACTGGTGGGAGAGATGGTTGTATTCGGTTATGGGACACCGATTTCAAGCCAATAACTAAAATTGATCTCAGGGAGACTGAACAAGGATACAAAGGTAATACAATTATTTGTGAGTGGATTTTGATATATTTGGATAATGGATGTTACATTTTAATACAATATAAAGTGTTAATGCCTGTGCATACTGTTGAATTTTACCAGATTGGATAGACTATATACAGATTTTTAAACTGAATTATTTTGTTTGACAATAGTGTTTTTGAATATCTTTGAGCAGCTTTCATATTCCATAGTAAAAATAGAAGGGTGCTTTGTCATCTTTTTTCCATACTGTGGAAGTTCAGAACATGATCTACAAAGGTACACTCATCACAAAAGTGTAAGACTGAGGTTACTCATGCTTTCTGAGCACAAGAGAGGGGAAGCCAGTCATTATGACTCTTAATGTTCAATATTTTTCTTCGAGTGCTTGTTCATGTCCATTCCATATTAGGTATGTGCACACCCTCCAGCACGCGCTGGAGATTTTTCCCTTAGGGGTATCCACTGGCCGAGCTCTAGTGCCTGCTGGAGCCATGCACTCATGTGCCAGTATAAGGGGTGCTACTGGCTATGCACCCTCTTAATTCCTTCTTACCGTCCTTGACTGTTGCTGGAATGACCCTTCTTGCTTCGGCAAGATTTTCTTCCCAGTGTTTTTTGGACTCTAACTCTTCATTCTTAGTTATCATAGTTTAGTGTATATCGTTTTTGAAATTAGAATTAATGTACATAATTAGCTCCTGTCGTTGAGGGACTCCTTTGCACCATGGGCCAGGCATGCCTCAGTCTCCAGGCTTCAAACCTTGTGCATCCTGTGGCAAACCTATGCTTGTGAGTGACCCACACTCCAGCTGCTTGAAGTGCTTGGGGGAAACTCATGTGAAGGTCAATTGCCAGATCTGTCGGGACTTCAAATCCTGCACTAAAAAAGACAGACATTAGGCTGAAGGCTATCCTCAGGGAAGCTGCCCTCAGACCAGCCTCAGAGCAGAGCCACTACAATATGGTGCTGAGCACTTTGGCGTGAGTGCGAAGTGCTCCTCCAGCATCAAGCTCTTCCCGGCACTGTTCACCATCTCCAGTGCCGAGGAAGAAGCACAAAAAGCAGTGCATTGACAGAGGGCACTTGCTGGTGCAGAAGAAGGACAAGGGGTGGGAAGGCAGCACAGTGAGACCTGTGCTAGGCCACTCTTCCACTCCCAGGCCCATAATGGCACCATTGACTCTGGCTAGAGCACTGAGTCCAGTGTGGGACCCTCTGCCAACACCCAGAAGCAACTGTGGCACCAGTGATCTGAGTATTCCATTGACACCGGAGGCTTTCCAAGCTGTGAGGGACCCATTTGCTTTCCCGGTTCCCCCGACTCCATTGGTACACCCTCCAACTCCAATGTCCAGAAGCAGAAAGGAACAAGGGGCGTCAGGCTCCTTCCAGGATCAGGGCCCCTGACACCCTCTAGAGGCTAGCTGATCCTGATCTCAGCATCCAAATAATCTCTGGTCCACCGCTGGTCTCTGGACCCCCGGCACTGCACGGTGGCGGAATCAGGAACTGTTCCACTGTGGTCTCCAAGAGAGGGCTCCTGTTCTGAGTCTGAAGGGAACTGTAGGTGCAACCTAAGGCTCACCACCGGTACCCAACCTATGCACCACCAGCGTTTGGTACTGATCACCCCCCAGCACCTGGCCAGCGGGTCACTGGCCAATGCAGTGGTCTTACTGGAACCCCTTGGGGTTTCCCCTGGCACTAGGTCCTCCCTCCCGTTGCTCCTACTCAGTGGTTTCTGAGAGACAGGCTTTCGCTCCTTCTCAGTCATCACTGGACCCCGACTCCAGTACTGACCCAAGTACCAATGTTCAGAAGATGGCTCTGGTGGATGTCATTGGGGCTGAGGAAAAAGAGGGCTCCCCTCCTCTGGTGCAAGCCTCCTATTCATCCTCTTCAGATAAGGCTGTCTTGGGACCAGGTGTCCTCTTCCATAGGATGATTTCAGGGCCCACTGGTACCTTTTGAAGTGGATAGCTGCAAATCTGGGTCTGGAAATTGAGGATCTTAAAGAGACATCACACAGCCCTTAGTAATACCATGGCTGCAGCAGCTCCATCCAAGGTGGCCTTACCCATCAATGAGGCTGTGATGGGGCTGGTCAAGGCCCTGTGGCAAACTCCTCCTTTGCTCTCCACCTCAAAGAGGGCACAGAAGAAGTATTATGTGCCAGCGAGTGGGTTCGTACACTTATACTTGCACCCCCCGTCCAGTGTCCCTGATTGTGTCTGTAGCAAATGAGAGGGACAGGCAGGGCCAGTTGAGCGCTACCCCTAAACAAAAAGAGGTGAAGAAACTGGACCTTTTTAAAGAAAGGTTTATTCGACAGGTAGCGTTCAACTACATATCTCTAACCAGCAAGCTTTGCTGGGGTGATAAGATTATAATCTGTGGGACTCCCTGGCTAAATTTAAAGACTCTCTGCCCCAAGATTCAAGGCAGGAGTTCACTGCCCTCTTGGAAGAGGGAAAGAATATGGCCAGGACCTCTCTCCAGGCAGCTCTGGATGCAGCTGACTTGGCAGCTGGAATAATGGCCTATATTGTCACCACGAGGCATTCTTGGCTCCAGTCCTCATGGCTTCCTCATGAGGTCCAACAGTCCATCCAGAACCTCTCCTTCAAAGGCTCCTCTCTATTCTCAGAGCAGACAGACATGAGACTTCACAGCCTGAAGGACTGAAGGGCCATCCTATGATCCCTAGGCCTTTATACTCCATCAGTTTCCAGGAAGCACTTTAGGCCCCAGCAGCCTCCTTGTTTCTCGGTGTCTCCAAGACAAGAGCCCTACAAAAGAAAAGGGAGAGGTTATAACTGGCAGAGGTCTCAGAGGTACTCTGGGGAGTTCAAGCAGGCCTTTTGAAGGTATGCCAGAAGGCGCTATACCGTCACCACTTCAGATCCGTCTCCCCTTTTATTTTTGGACTGTCTGTCCCATTTCAGCCCAGCATAGTCATACATAACCTTGGACCATTGGGTTCTAAGTACAATGACAATTGGCTATACCCTTCAGTTTTTATCCCTTCTCTCCCACACCCCCATTCCCATGCCTCTTCAGGGACCCTTCTCACGAGCAACTCCTTGTCCAGGAGGTGCAATACCTCCTACAAATGGGGGCTGTGGAGGAGGTTCCACAAGACTTGAGAGGAAAGGGGTTTTAATCCTGATATTTCCTAATCTCAAAGGTCAAAGGGGGCCTCCAGCCCATTCTGGACCTGCATTGCCTCAACAGATACCTCCCTGGATCCCGGAGACTGGTATGCTGCCCTTGACTTAAAGGATGTATACTTTCACATTTCTATCTTATGTAGTCACAGAAGATTTCTCAGGTTTTTCGTGACTCAGCACCACTACCAATTCACCGCTCTTCCCTTCAGCCTATCAGCGGCCCCCGGGGTTATCATGAAGTGTATGGTGGTAGTAGCAGCCTTCCTCAGACGGTGAGGCATCTACCCATACCTTGATGATGGCTGATCAAAGATCGGTCACAGGCTCAAGTTCAGAACAGCATTAGCACAGTCCAAGCCACCTTCCAAGTGCTGGGCCTGCTGATAAACGAATGGAAATCAACTCTTGGCCCGGCTCAGGGAATAGAATTTATTGGGGCAGCACTCAACGCGACCCAAGACAGGGCCTTCCTGCCACAGCCCCGATTCCAGACCATGTCGGACCTGATATCCAGTGTCATGGTTTACCCGATTATGGCAGCTTGGGTTTGTGTCAAGCTACTGGGGCACATGATGGCATGTACTTACATGGTTCAAGATGCAAGACTGCACTTCAGACCCCTCCAGATATGGTTAGCATCAGTATATTCCTTGAGCAGACAACACTTGGATTCTGTGGTTTCTCCCCTAGTCCTCACCTCCCTGGAATGGTGGAAAGACCCAAGATCAGTAATGATGGGGGTGCCCTTTGTTACCCCTCAAGCATCAGTAGTTTTAATCTTGAATGCACTTGGGTGGGGAGTCCACCTCAACAATCTCAGGACTTGGGGCCTCTGGTTCCAAGAAGAAGTCCCTGAACATAAACGTCAGGAAGCTCAGGGCAGTACTCTTAGCTTGCCAAATGTTCCTTCCCCAGCTGTCAGGTCAGGTGCTGCAAGTCCTGACAGACAATAATGTGGTCATGTTCTATATCTACAAGCAGGGAGGGGCCCTATCTTTGGCCCTGTGTCAGGATGCCATATGTCTACTTCTGTACAAAGCACTCCATTCATCTTGAGGTATCACATCTGGTGATGGAGGGAACACACTACATTTTTTTTAAAGGTACAGATCTACATTTTAAAAAGTGAACTTTAATTTTGAGTTCCCAATTTGAGACCACTGGAGTCTGATATTCATAGAGGTTGAGCACATGAAAACCCTATTAGACTGATTTGGAGCTGTGGATACTCAGCACGGTGAGTACACACACAAAAATTGAGGCCCACTACAAATTAGAGGCTGCTTTTGAAAATTTTGACAATAGTATTTCTTGCATCTAAATATGCTTCCCACAATTTTACTGGAGATATTCTGCCTGATGGAGGCAAAATGTCTCCACCCAATATCTTATCGCTCTGGAAACCAATTATACCTTTAAAACTTTGATTACAATAAATTAATTGGAGCAGAACAAAAAATAAAGAACAAAATAATTCAGTGCAGTGAAATGATCTTTGCAAACTGCGTTCAGACCAACTTCATTCTTAGGTTGTCTTCAGCCAACTCTAACTGCAACTGTTACCAGCTGACAATCTTTTAAACTCTACATCTCAGAAAGTTCCACACCTGAAAGGTGCTGCAACCACAGAGTGTTGCCACAATTATTAAAGCTCCATATGCCATACTCCTCTCCTTTAATTTTTAAACCATAGATTTATGACCTGATTTGCATAGATGATGAGCACCCATAGTTTTTGTTGAGGCCAATGGTAACTATAGTAATACAATATCTCTGAAAGTGAGGCCATTTTGTCTTCTGGAAGGTATATAATGCCATTTTGATTAAGGGTGCCTGTTGGACAAACAACTGTCACGTACTCCTCCGGCTCTTGATTTACATGTTCAGAATCACCTTCTATATTAACATTAATATTGGAATTATCAGCAGGCCAGTAAAAAGGATAACAATTTTTTTCTTAGAAACCATATAGTTATCATCAATGTCAATACCCTTTCTATTTTCTGAAATTTTATCTTGTAACAACTGGACAGTGTGTTTGTTATTTCTTTATTTTACTTCAACCAGGTATGTTATTCATCCTGACACTTGTAAAATGTATATCTATATGTGAAAAGTATATCTAGACACGCTTCTGACAAGCAAAATGCCTCCAGTCACTGCTATATGGTTAAGCAAGTCCCCTTAGCATGTTCTCAAAGTTCCAATCTAGTTCTTAGAGTTCTGTTTGCATACTTTCTAGCCTTCAAAGCTCTCAAATGGACCCTGACAGCAAAGTTTGTTTGCTGACACAATTCTGGTTTCATGCATTTTTGGCAGCCAGCATTTTAATGACTAATGTCCATTTCCACAGAAATAATCTGTAGAAACTGTATTTATATCAGTTTATGATCCATTTCTGAAGCACCCAATTCCCAGAAACACTTTCTAAAAAATTGTGGAGGGAAAATAAAAAAGAGGAGTGGGTAAGTCCTGACCCCTTTGACAGATCTGGTCCTGAGAATTCAAGAAGGCCAAACTCTGACATGAAGAAAAAAAAACAGAATAACCACCAAATGCTAAAACTTTGGTGAAGCATTACTATATTCTGGCTGGGAACAGCCCCTCATGCGGTCTGTTTCTAATAAAAGTAAGAATGAGCTATATGTAGACCTGTACATAGAAACCATTGCTGGCTATTACAGTGCACACACATAAACATTCAGCCTCTTTGTTTCCCCTTGTAGTGGCCCTGTGAAGCACCCTTCATATTTTGGAAAGTCCAGTATAGGAATAATACATTTCTATCCTGTACTCTGCTTGCTGCTCGTGAACTTTCTGGCAGGTGTCTGTTGTGTCTCTGAATTTGCTAAGTTAAGAGAATTTTCTGCAGAAAATTATTGCTTCAAAATAATAAATAAAATTAAGAAGCCATGATTTATTTATAAAGGTCATCTATTCCTAATGTGCTATCTGCAAAGACCATCTTACTGTCCTTCTGCAGGTGGTCTACAGAATGCATTTTCATCTTGGAGTAAGTTAAGCTATTTTGCTTCCTTTGCTAAAAGGAAGAAAACTCACATTAGGGTTGCTATTAAATTATATTTATTTGATGCCATTACCTCTACCATCTGTTAAATGTTAAAGGATACAAAACACTTACAGGAGAGCAACTAAGTTCAGAAGAAAATTATATACCAACAGCAAAATGACAGGGATGTAGACTATCAATGCTAATTCTTACTGTCTCCTTACACGACAAGACTAATTAGTACAAAATTCCATTTTCAGAGCAAATAATGAGCTCAATTTCCACTTAAAGGTAAATGTGAATGTTAACATAATTCTTTTTATTAGTAAATAACAAATTAAGTGACTTCTAAGTAGCAATAAGTTAAAACTAGAAACATTTACCTAACCCTTTCTCTCCTGAGCTTTTGGGGTTCAGATAAAATAGCATTTGAACCACTCATGTTTTAAATCTGTTTTTCCAAAACCAGAAGAAATTTTGTCACTTTGCACTGAGATGGCAGTGACAAAGATTAGAAATCTTACTTAAGCAAGCCAGTAAATACTGAATTATGCTACAGCTATCCTATAGGAAGAAAGTGCTTTGTGTTGAAAAATTTAAAGGGGTTCTGTCCATGTGCATAATCATTTAGATTAAGTAAGAAGAAATGTATCTGTGAAAACTGCTTTCTAACAATAGACAGACTCTTAAAATATTAATTTAGGGCATGAAAACGGTTACAGATCATAAAATCCAAGCAACCTGTGGTCTTACCTCTCTCTGTCCCTACCCTTTGTTGTCTGTCTTCTCATGCCCTCTTTTCTGTTTTCTCTCTCCACTGTATCCTTTCAATGTGATGCTTCTCTCACCTGCCTCCTTTGTCCCTGCTTCCATCTCTAGCCCTTTCTTTGGTTCCTGTATTGTGACCCACTGCTGATCCATTCTGTTTGCTAGCTACAGATTTAATTTAATTAACCTTTCCATATCTTGTTCTTCGAGAACTCTAATCACTGGAGCTCTGCCAGAGAGCACTTTAGAGATCAGGATTCTTGTCTGTTTCACTTTGTTGATAGTGCACGTAGACTCTGATCCAGTAAAACACATGCTTAACTTTAAGTGGTTGAGCAGCCCCATAAAAGTAGTCTACATCCCTGTCAAGGTCTTGGGATTCTTCAGAACTCTGGAAATTCCATGATGACTTCAGGTATCTTCTATGTGGTCCTGGTTCATTTAAGCATGTGCTAAACACTAAGTATGTGAGTAGTCCCAATTTCTCCCCCACACCACCTCCCACCTCCCTTTGTTTCTTTCCTAAGCAGTTTGCAGAGGCGGCCCGCTGCTGGACTTACAATTGTTTTAGTACTAGAGTGATATCAGGAATTTGTAAATTTTCTTGCACTGACCAGCCATCCTCTTCCTGCAGTATACCAAAACTTTTCCATGGTAGAAATGCCACTGTCACAGTTCAGGGCAATTACACCTGTATTTCCCGCCAGTGGTCCAGCCAAGGAACCCAATCTCAGGCTTCCAGCTCTTCAGCTGTTGCCTCTCTTGGGTGGAGACACAAGTCTATCTCCATTCTGACCATGGCATTTTCAGGTCACACAGTTCCCTGGTGTCACTGTGTGTTTCCCATCACAGACAGGTTGCCTCAGGATACTTGCTTGCTTTCTCTTCAGAGACTGTTAACAGGTGTAATTGTTACAGATATGTTACCAAACAGCACTTCCTATGCAAACCTACTTTATTCTTAAGATAAAAAGCATTACAGAGGAAGCATATTGAAAACTATAAAATAACCTACACGCATACTAATAAGCTTACCAGAGTTGACCCCAATTCTAACATGGATTCTTCTTCGAGTGCATGTCCATTGCAATCAGGTGTGTGCTCACGCATGTGCACGTTGGCCAGAAGATTTTTCCCCTAGCAGCATCCGTTGGGTCAGCCTGGGTGCCCCCTGGAGTCACGCCTTCATAGCACCCAATATAGAGCCCTGCTGACCCGCTACCCCCTCAGTTCCTTCTTACCGCCAGTGACGGTGGCTGGAACTTCCCTTAGCTGTTGCTTAGTAAGTTTGTTTTTCTCTTGTTGTATATAATTACCTTAGCTTAGTTTAGTGTTCTTAGTATAGAGATTGTTGGGGGTTCCCCCCATGCCAGCTCCTAGGAACTGTGGTATGCCGCGGTCCCCGGGTTTTAAAAACTGTGTGGCCTGCACAAAGTGCACACCAAAGAGCGATCCGCACTTGTCCTGTTTATGGTGCTTAGGGGAGAGCCATCAAAAAGATCACTGTAAGATCTGCCGTGAGTTCCGTCCAAGAACTCTTAAAGAAAGGGAACAGCAGCTTAAGATGATCCTCATGGAGGCAACCCTGTGCCCCTACTCTGACCCGGGCTCAGGGGACCCGATCCCCAATGAATCATCCTCGACGCAGAGCACCTCGGCACCATTGTTGAGCTTGGCGCTGAGCAAGGACTCCTCCCGAGACTCTCAGCACCGACGTTGCTCCACATGGCGCCCAACTGATAGTAGGCATCAATCCCATTCGCTGGTGCCTCAGAAGTAAAAGAAGCCGGACAACTGCTTTCCTCTGGCTAAACCAAGAGAAGTGTATCCCCTGCCAGGGCCGTGTTGACTCCTGACCAAGTGAGGCAGTCGAGTCTGGCGCCACCTCAGTCGTTGGTTCCTACACAGCAGCTACAGCTCCCGTTGATGCCGGAGGCTTACCAAGCTGCTCAAGACCTCCTTGCATCTTATGGTACCGTTCTCGCCCACCAGGAGGGAGGAACCTTCAGCAGTGGCGGACCAGCCCCATCCTCTGGTGCAGTCAAAGGGGAAGCCGACTATGATGTCGATGCGTTCCCCCTCACCGTGCCCCTTGACGCCAACTCGTTTGGACGGAGAGCTTACCCGCTTCTCAAGCTCTCGACGCTCAAGACACCGAGGATTGGCTTTTGACACGGTCTCCCACAGTATTCTTGTCAGCAAGTTAAGGAAGTATGGGCTGGATGAATGCACTATAAGGTGGGTAGAAAGCTGGCTAGATTGTCGGGCTTAACAGGTAGTGATCAATGGCTCCATGTCTAGTTGGCAGCCGGTATCAAGTGGAGTGCCCCAAGGGTCGGTCCTGGGGCCGGTTTTGTTCAATATCTTCATAAATGATCTGGAGGACGGTGTGGATTGCACTCTCAGCAAAGTTGCGGATGATACTAAACTGGGAGGAGTGGTAGATACGCTGGAGGGGAGGGATAGGATACAGAAGGACCTAGACAAATTGGAGGATTGAGCCAAAAGAAATCTGATGAGGTTCAATAAGGATAAGTGCAGGGTCCTGCACTTAGGACGGAAGAACCCAATGCACCGCTACAGACTAGGGACCGAATGGCTAGGCAGCAGTTCTGTGGAAAAGGACCTAGGGGTGACAGTGGACGAGAAGCTGGATATGAGTCAGCAGTGTGCCCTTGTTGCCAAGAAGGCCAATGGCATTTTGGGATGTATAAGTAGGGGCATAGCGAGCAGATCGAGGGACGTGATCGTTCCCCTCTATTCGACATTGGTGAGGCCTCATCTGGAGTACTGTGTCCAGTTTTGGGCCCCACACTTCAAGAAGGATGTGGATAAATTGGAGAGAGTCCAGCGAAGGGCAACAAAAATGATTAGGGGACTGGAACACATGAGTTATGAGAAGAGGCTGAGGGAGCTGGGATTGTTTAGCCTGCAGAAGAGAAGAATGAGGGGGGATTTGATAGCTGCTTTCAACTACCTGAAAGGGGGTTCCAAAGAGGATGGCTCTAGACTGTTCTCAATGGTAGCAGATGACAGAACGAGGAGTAATGGTCTCAAGTTGCAGTGGGGGAGGTTTAGATTGGATATTAGGAAAAACTTTTTCACTAAGAGGGTGGTGAAACACTGGAATGCGTTACCTAGGGAGGTGGTAGAATCTCCTTCCTTAGAGGTTTTTAAGATCAGGCTTGACAAAGCCGTGGGTGGGATGATTTAACTGGGAATTGGTCCTGCTTCGAGCAGGGGGTTGGACTAGATGACCTTCAGGGGTCCCTTCCAACCCTGATATTCTATGATTCCTCCGTGGTCTTCAGTCTCAGAGACCTCGGAGTCAGAGTCAGACTCCTATCGCTCTGGGAGAAGCAGGAGCTGCAGATCGAGGTCCAGGAGAGGCAGGAGACAGCCCCAGGCATGGCCTCCGCAGTGGCAGAACCCGCCTCAGTGGCCCTTCTTGACCCCCTGGGCCTTTCATCAAGGACAGGGAGGAACCCAGGGTCACCACTCCGCAATGTCTTCTGTGGCTTCAGCCACCCTTTGTCTCGCCATCAGCTGCTCACCTGCCTTTGGTGCCTGCAATTCCAACACCTCCGTCAATGACACCGTCGTTGACTCCAGCACTGTGCTTGGCTCCGACCTTGGTACCACCCTTGGCAGCGTCTTTGCGCCCGTCTCCCACACTGGCACTATTATCGATGTTGACCTCCGCCTCCCTTGGCTCCTGTGAGCGGGCCGACACAGCTCCCTCCGTCATACTGGTGGCGGCGCCAACACTTGCTCCAACGTCTACAGCCCCGGTACCGTCGGCAGCACCACTGGCACCAACGCTGTTCCGAGAGTCTCGGGACCCTTTGGGAGCGGACAGCAGGGAGCATCCACTCATTGTAAATGCTTCATCCTCTTCATCAACGGACGAAGCATTGGTGGGGACAGCCAGACCTCCTGTGCTAGAGGACAATAGAGTGCTGCAGCAGTTGCTGCTCAGGGCTGCCCAGAGTCTGGGCATTAAGGGCAAGGAGGTGGTAGAGGAGACTGATTCAATGGTGGACATCCTCGCACCTTCCAGACCTTCCCGTATTGCCCTTCCACTTATTAAAACCATTGTGGACACCACCAAGACCCTGTGGCAGACCCCAGCTTCCTTGCCACCCACTGCCAAGCACAACAAGAGGTGTTATTTCGTGCCTTCCAGAGGGTTCGAACATTTGTACTCCCACCCACCCCCTGACTCTCTGGTGGTCGATGCAGCTAACCAGCATGAGAGACAGGGCTTCCAAGGATCCTCCCCAAAAAACAGGGAGGCTAAGCGCCTAGACCTTGTGTGGAGAAAGGTCTACTCTACAGGGGGTTTGAAGCTCTGTATTGTGAACCAACAGGCCATCATAAGCAGGTATTCGTACACCTGTGCAGCAATGGCTAAATTTACAGAGCTCATCCCTTCAGACTCCCAAACTGAGTTCTCAGCCTTGCTGGAGGAGGGGAAGCTAGTCTCCCGTGCTTCCCTCCAGGCTGCATTGGACGCTGCAGATGCCGCCAGTAGGGTTATGGTGACAGAGGTAGCTATGAAGAGGGGTTCCTGGCTCCAAGTATCAGTGCTACCCTACGAGATCCAGCAAACTATTGAGGACCTTTCATTTGAGGGTGAGACTCTTTTCTCTGAAAAGACAGACAAGACACCCTCAAGTCCTTGGGTCTGCACACCCCCGCCACGCAGCAGAGACACTTCCACCCGTAACCTCCTCAGAGATTCCAGCAGCAGAACCAGTGGGACAGTTCTTGGAGGAGGAACAGGATTGGCAGGAGGAGGCAACACCCATCCTCAGGCCAGGGCTTTGGCCAGCCCAAACCGCCCTCTGGCCCTAAACCAGCCTTTTGAATGTGCAGTCGAGAACGGCACACCAGATCACAGACTGGAACTACTCTGCCTTACCTTTTTTTCCCGATGATCCCCTTTCTACCGTGAATGGTCCCATATCACCTCGGACTGTTGGGTGCTCCACCCATCCAATTCTGTGCCCTCCTGCCCTTCCCCCCCCTTTCCCATCCCTCTTCAGGGACCCTTCTTATGAGCAACTTCTCATACAGGAGATAGTCGCTCCTATCAATAGGGGCAGCGGAGGAGGTTCCTCTGGAGCACAGGAGCGAGGGTTTCTATTCCTGGTATTTCCTAATACCGAAAGCCAAAGGTGGCCTCAGGTCTATTTTGGACCTGCGAGAACTCAACAAGTTTGTGAGGAAACTCAAGTTCCATACGACCTCCTTGGCCTCCATCATCCCTTCACTAGATCCAGGATATTGGTATGCCGCCCTCGACTTGAAGGACGCGTATTTTCATATCGCAATCACTCAGACCCACAGGAAGTACCTCAAGTTTGTGGTCAATGGTTCTCACTACCAATTTACTATCCTCCCATTCAGCCTGTCAGCAGCACCTCGAGTATTCACCAAGTGCATGGCAGTCATCGCTGCATTCTTGCAGAGGCATCAGGTACAGGTGTTTCCGTACCTCGACGACTGGCTGATCAAAGGCCGCTCCAGCAGTCACATTTATCAAAGTCACCTTCGAGAGTGTGGGTCTGCTTCTAAACGAAGCAGAATCGACTCTGTCTCCCATCCAGAGGATAGAGTTCACAGGGGCAGTACTGGACTCGACCCAAGCCAGGGTATACCTGCCACAGGTGAGGTTTCAGGCCCTCAATGACATAATCTGGGGAGTCATGCAGTTTCCCACCACTACAGCAAAAAACTGCCTGAAGCGTCTCGGACACATGGCAGCCTATACATATGTGGTGCCACATGCCAGACTCAGGCTTCGGCCACTCCAGTTGTTGAGTTCTGCACATCCTAGACTATTTCCTTCATCTGAAGCAGGAAGGTCTCTCGTTGCCTTCTATAAGAGTGCACTTGGCTGCCATCTCGGCCTTCCACCCAGGTGTGCAAGGCTGCTCGATTTTCGCTATCCCCATGCTCAGCTGATTCCCAAAAGGGCTTGATAAGTTATACCCTCATGTCCATCAACTGGTCCCTGCCTGGGACCTCAACTTGGTCCTCTCGAGGCTCATGGGGCCCCCCTTTGAGCCTTTAGCAACATACTCCCTGCTCTACCTCTCCTACAGGGTCTTATTCCTGGTGGCGATAACCTCGGCCTTGACATCAGACCCTCCCTACACTGTGTTCTTTAAGGACAAGGTTCAGCTCAGGCCTCACCCTGCTTTCCTCCGGAAGGTTGTATCGCAGTTTCACATCAAGCAGGACATCTTCTTCTTGGTTTTCTACTCTAAACCTCATTCCAGTGGCAGGGAGCAGAGACTCCACATCAGTCTATGACCCAGCCCGGGACACCTTGGACAGGATCGTGACCCTTCCTCGCCCGATCCTCGATTCGCTCTGGTGGGGGATTGATGCCCGGCAGGTGTGCTCAGGGGTCCCCTTTGCTGCCCCACAGCCATCTCTGTCGTTAGTGACAGACGCATCAGCCTTGGGCTGGGGAGCTCATTTGGGGGACCACAGAACTCAAGGCCTCTGGTTGAAAGCAGATCTGCGTCTCCACATCAATGTCAGAGAGCTCAGAGTGGTGCACCTAGCATGTCAAACATTCTGCCCTTACCTAACCGATCAATGTATATCAGTCATGACAGACAATACAACAGCAATGTCCTATATCAACAAATGGGGGTGCAAGCTCCTATCCCCTGTACCAAGAAGCCTTCATGCTATGGGACTTCTGTGGAGAACATTCAATCCACCTGCAGGCATTGTACCTCCCCAGGATTCAGAATGAGCTGGCGGACCACCTCAGCAGGTCATTCGGCAGCCACGAGTGGTCCCTTCACTTGGATGTCACAAATTCAATCTTCCAGAGGTGGGGCTTTCCCCTGATGGACCTCTTCACCATGTGACGCAACAGGAAGTGCCAGCAGTTCTGCTCCTTCCAGAATCACAGCCCAGGCTCCACCGTGGATGCGTTCCCCCTCTACTGGGGAGGTGCTTTCCTATACGCCTTCCCACCAATACTGCTTGTTCACAAGGTGCTACTCAAGATTCGCAGAGATCGAGCTCAGGTCATACTGATAGCAGTGGCCTGGGCCCATCAGCACTGGTACACATTCCTCCTAGACATGTCGGTGGGAGCCCCGATTACTTTGCTGCTCTCCCTGGACCTTCTCACACAAGATCATGGACGTCTCCAACACCCAAACCTCCAGTCGCTCCATCTTACAGTGTGGAAGCTCCATGGTTAAACCTGTCAGAGCTTTCCTGTTCAGACCAGGTCAGATAGGTCCTTCTTGGCAGTAGGAAGCCCTTGATGAGGGCCACGTACCTTGACAAGTGGAAGAGAATTTCAATCTGGTCGATGTAGTGCCGCTTGCCCCTGACGCTCACTTCAGTACCGCACATCCTAGACTATCTCCTTCATCTGAAACAGGAAGGTCTCTCGTTGCCTTCTATAAGAGTGCACTTGGCTGCCATCTTGGCCTTCCGGCCAGGTGTGCAAGGCCACTCAATTTTCGCTATCCCCATGCTCAGCTGATTCCCAAAAGGGCTTGGTAAGTTATACCCTCATGTCCATCAACTGGTCCCTGCCTGGGACCTCAACTTGGTCATTTCGAGGCTCATGGGGTCCCCCTTTGAGCCTTTAGCAACATACTCCCTGCTCTACCTCTCCTACAAGGTCTCATTCCTGGTGGCGATAACCTTGGCCTTGACATCAGACCCTCCCTACACTGTGTTCTTTAAGGACAAGGTTCAGCTCAGGCCTCACCCTGCTTTCCTCCGGAAGGTTGTATCGCAGTTTCACATCAACCAGGACACCTTCTTCTTGGTTTTCTACCCTAAACCTCATTCCAGTGGCAGGGAGCAGAGACTCCACACTCTGGATGTCTGCAAAGCGCTGGCCTTTTACACTGAGAGAACGAAACCATTCAGAAAGTTGGTCCAGTTGTTCGTGGCAGTGGCGGACAGGATGAACGGTCAGCTGGTTTCATCCCAATGCTTTTCGTCATGGATCATGTCCTGTATCCATGAGTGCTACTACCTGGCAGGTGTTCCTGCATCTCCAATCACTGCGCACTCTACCATGGCGCAGGCTTCATCTACGGTGTTCTTGGCTCAGTTTCCCACCCAGAAAATCTGCAAAGCAGCAATGTAATCTTCCATACACACTTTCGCTGTGCATTATGCAATTACCCAACAAGTCAGAGACGATGCGGTCTTCGGAAGAGCAGTACTCCAATCAATGGACAGCTACGACCCCACCTCCTAAATTTGGCTTGGGAGTTACCTGATTGGAATGAACATGAACAAGCACTCGAAGAAGAAAAAACAGTTACTCACTTCTCGTAACGGTTGTTCTTTGAGATGTGTTGTTCATATCCATTCCAATACCCACCTTCCTACCCTCTGTCGGACTAGCTGTCAAGAAGGAACTGATGGGGTGGTGGGTCAGCAGGGCTATATATTGGGCGCCATGAAGGCGCGACTCCAGGTGGCGCCCAGGCTGACCCGACGGATGCTGCTAGGGGAAAAATCTTCCAGCCAACATGCACGTGCGCACACACTCACCTGATTGGAATGGACATGAACAACACATCTCAAAGAATAACAGTTACGAGAAGTGCTCTGACAGGAGCAGTCCTTATTCATAGAATATTAGGGTTGGAAAAGACCTGAGGATATCATCTAGTCCAATCCCCTGCTCAAAGCAGGACCAACACCAACTAAATCATCCCAGCCAGGGCTTTGTCAAGCTGGGCCTTAAAAACCTCTAAAGATGGAGATTCCACCACCTCCCTAGGTAACCCATTCCAGTGCTTCACCACCCTCCTAGTGAAACAGTGCTTCCTACTATCCAACCTAGACCCCCCCCACTGAAACTTGAGACCATTGCTTCTTGTTCGGTCATTTGCCACCACTGAGAACAGCTGAGCTCCATCCTCTTTGGAATCCCCCTTCAGGTAGTTGAAGGCTGCTATCAAAAGCCCCTCACTCTTCTCTTCTGCAGACTAAACAAGCCCAGTTCCCTCAGCCACTCCTCGTAAGTCATGTGTCCCAGCCTTCTGATAATTTTCGTTGCCCTCCTCTGGACTCTCTCTAATTTGTCCATATCCCTTCTGTAGTGGGAGGACCAAAACTGGACGCAATACTCCTGATGTGGCCTCACCAGTGCCAGATAGAGGGGAATAATCACTTCCCTTGATCTGCTGGCAATGCTTCTACTACTACAGCCCAATATGCCGTTGGCCTTCTTGGCAACAAGGGCACACAGTTGACTCATATCCAGCTTCTCATCCACTGTAATCCCCAGGTCCTTTTTTGCAGAACTGCTGCTTAACCAGTCAGTCCCCAGCCTGTAGCGGTGCGTGGGATTCTTCCTTCCTAAGTGCAGGACTCTGCACTTGTCCTTGTTGAACCTCATCAGATTTATTTTGGTCCAATCCTCCAATTTGTCTAGGTCACTCTGGACCCTATCCCTCTCCCCCCAGCTTAGTGTCATCTGTGAACTTGCTGAGGGTGTAATTCATCCCCTTATCCAGATCATTAATAAAAGATGTTGAGCAAAACTGGCCCCAGGATTGACCCCTGGGGCACTCCACTTGATACCAGCTGCCAACTAGACATCAAGCCGTTGATCACTACCCTTTGAGCCCAACAATCTAGCCAGCTTTCTATTCAATGCCTCATCCAAGGAGATTCCTTTGTGGTCACCAGTTCATCACACCTTCAGCTCAGAAAAAGCAACCAGGATTCTGAAACCTCAGTAGGCTCAGTCCTTCCAGCCCTATCCTAAGGATTGGGGCCCCCTGTGGACCAGGAGTCCCATCTGTTTGCTTGATCAGGAAAAAAGTCATGAACAAGTTAAAAACCAGTTTGTCTTTTGGTCCTTGGAGAATCCAGTTTGAACTTGTATATGCATACCTCTCCAAGACCATGGCTCCAAAAGGTTGATAAGGGAGGAAGTACAGTGACATCCTCCATCACCATTAGAGAAGGTACATACAGTGCCACAATAACATGTACACAATTGCATTTTTAATACAATGCACCCCAAAGGTATTAACCCTATTTCAGTAAAGTTAAACTTAATTCAATAAAGTTCATTCAGGATATTGCTGGAAATTGTCAGTCTCTCACAGCCACTATACACAATCTGATCACTAGCACAGCATTTACACTTAAATCTAAATCTACCAGCGTGTTAATAGTACACCTGATGAAGAATACAGTTTCCTTCACATATATACTAGGAATGATTTCTCTCTAGAAATTTAAAATAGGTTTGGTGTACATGTCATAAGATTGTCTACACACCATGCTTTACTGCAATTACTGAGGATTTGTAAGGGATATCAGAACTCCATTCCCTATGCTGATTTTGGTGCCCTTCAGGAGGAGGCTGTTGTAAGACCTGAGCTTAAACCATTTCCTAGATAACTTATGGAACGGTACAGACTAAATCATCTTCTGTGTTTTTGTGTTTTTTTGGAAGTTGGCAAGACAGAAGGCATGAACATTCTTTTATCCCTTTCAAGGGGACAGCACAAAATGCTAATACATATATTTTATTCATAGTGGGGATTTTATTGACAAGCAATATTAAAATAATAAAGCAATAATAAAATACCAACACTTAACAATATTTTATTCAAGTATTGTTTTATTATAAAATCTGTAGCTGGAATTGACTTTGTCATGGATTTTAACATGACAATTTGACTTTTCATTCATTCATTTCATCCCCCCATACTTCATCCCACTACAGAAGTTACTGATTTTTTGATAATTTACTAAAGCAGGCAACCAGACAGAAAATGCTATCAAGTTGTTACTGTCTTATTTTAAAGTGTTCATTCTCAGCAGACTTTCTTCTCTTGTAGGAGATATTGAGATAGAGAGCCCTAATCTTCACATTTAGTTACCTAAATTGATAGCCAATCCCATATTTGGTTCTTAAAATTGGTTCTTACTGTGTTAAAAATGGACATACCTTTATGGCTATTTGAATGTCCAAATACAGAATTGGGCCATCTAAGTGAAGAGCTTAACTTTGCAAAACTGAGCCCAGAGTCTCTACATTATATGTAAGGCAGGGTCAAGAAATTGATTTCAGGGCTTTTCGGACTGGGCAACATGAGAAAAATCAAGACTGAAAGTTCAGTAAACGTTAAAGTATCTGTTTTCAGAGTAGCAGCCGTGTTAGTCTGTATCCGCAAAAAGAAAAGGAGTACTTGTGACACCTTAGAGACTAACAAATTTATTTGAGCATAAGCTTTTGTGAGCTACAGCTCACTTCATCGCATGCATCCGAAAGCTTATGCTCAAATAAATTTGTTAGTCTGTAAGGTGCCACAAGTACTCCTTTTCTTTTTATTAAAGTATCTGTAATGCTACCCACCTGGTTTAATGGGTGGGAGACTTGATTGGATCCACTAGGTACATGATAGCTTTAGATAGAATGAAAGGGGAAGTGTATGCAGGGATAGGCCTCTGCTCCCGCTACATGCTCCTCTGCCAGTTGGCCAGGCTGATAGAGAAGTGCTGATTGGCTCCTTGCTTCCCACAATCATTAATTTAAACCCTTCCCAGGGATTCTTGAGACTCTTGCCCCATTTTATCTGAAAACGCCCTTCATCCCTGTAGTTGGGCATGTCTGAAAATTTTAATCATAGTTCAGTAACTCACTTTATGAATCCTAAGTCATTGAAGAGAACAGTATGAACAACTGCACATTTTTACTTTCACTTTAGAAACAGATAGCATCAGAAGCTGTGCATGTAAAAGAGGAAGCATAATGAACTGGCAGAATAAATGGTGAACTGAATGATCTGAAACTTAAACCTAAAACTAATCAATTAGAGATTCATTTCTTTGTGAAGTTTTCAGTGACAAATGTTTATAATGATATTTTGAGGTTGAAATCACTTCCATTTGCATATTTCTGGGACATGGCACATCTGTTTATATAGTAGAAAGGAGTCTGTTCTGACAAAGCAGATGCCAAGCCTGTCTCCAATGAGATTAACTATTCTGTGGTGTTCATCCATAGGTACTTTATTAATACAGACACTGTCGGTATCCCAGAGATAGAAATTATTAATCACTTTCCATATCACATAAAACCCATTACTTACAGTTCTTAAATAAATGACTTTGTATAAATTCATCTATGGTAATTGCTCAGGTTAAAAAGGAATCTAATTTTGCAAATATATGTAGGCAGATCCACAAATTAGCAAAAATATTGCATATTTAAAAAGATAGCATGAAATCTGATTGTAATATTAGGCTTGACGTTAAAATAAAAAATAAACTTAATCAGTAGATTAAACCTGTGGAAAATGAAAAAGTAACTATAAAGACGTATTTACGCCTCTCTACCTCCCAAAACCTAAATATGATCTGATTATCCTTTTCCTTGTACTAGTTTTACAGCAGTGTAACTCTTTTGACTGGAGTTATTCCCAGTTTACACTGGGGGAATGGAAAGTCAGACCCAAAAGTATAGAGACTTAAAATTATGTGGAATCAATTATTTAATTTTTATAATTAATTATATTGCCTGACTCATGATTCACTAGTGTAAATCATAGAATCATAGAATATCAGGGTTGGAAGGGACCCCTGAAGGTCATCTAGTCCAACCCCCTGCTCGAAGCAGGACCAATTCCCAGTTAAATCATCCCAGCCACGGCTTTGTCAAGCCTGACCTTAAAAACCTCTAAGGAAGGAGATTCTACCACCTCCCTAGGTAACGCATTCCAGTGTTTCACCACCCTCTTAGTGAAAAAGTTTTTCCTAATATCCAATCTAAACCTCCCCCACTGCAACTTGAGACCATTACTCCTCGTTCTGTCATCTGCTACCATTGAGAACAGTCTAGAGCCATCCTCTTTGGAACCCCCTTTCAGGTAGTTGAAAGCAGCTATCAAATCCCCCCTCATTCTTCTCTTCTGCAGGCTAAACAATCCCAGCTCCCTCAGCTCTCCTCATAAGTCATGTGTTCTAGACCCCTAATCATTTTTGTTGCCCTTCGTTGGACTCTCTCCAATTTATCCACATCCTTCTTGTAGTGTGGGGCCCAAAACTGGACACAGTACTCCAGATGAGGCCTCACCAATGTCGAATAGAGGGGAACGATCACGTCCCTCGATCTGCTCGCTATGCCCCTACTTATACATCCCAAAATGCCATTGGCCTTCTTGGCAACAAGGGCACACTGCTGACTCATATCCAGTTTCTCGTCCACTGTCACCCCTAGGTCCTTTTCCGCAGAACTGCTGCCTAGCCATTCGGTCCCTAGTCTGTAGCGGTGCATTGGATTCTTCCATCCTAAGTGCAGGACCCTGCACTTATCCTTATTGAACCTCATCAGATTTCTTTTGGCCCAATCCTCCAATTTGTCTAGGTCCTTCTGTATCCTATCCCTCCCCTCCAGTGTATCTACCACTCCTCCCAGTTTAGTATCATCCGCAACTTTGCTGAGAGTGCAATCCACACCATCCTCCAGATCATTTATGAAGATATTGAACAAAACCGGCCCCAGGACCGACCCTTGGGGCACTCCACTTGATACCGGCTGCCAACTAGACATGGAGCCATTGATCACTACCCGTTGAGCCCGATAATCTAGCCAGCTTTCTACCCACCTTATAGTGCATTCATCCAGCCCATACTTCCTTAACTTGCTGACAAGAATACTGTGGGAGACCGTGTCAAAAGCTTTGCTAAAGTCAAGAAACAATGCATCCACTGCTTTCCCTTCATCCACAGAACCAGTAATCTCATCATAAAAGGCGATTAGATTAGTCAGGCATGACCTTCCCTTGGTGAATCCATGCTGGCTGTTCCTGATCACTTTCCTCTCATGCAAGTGCATCAGGATTGATTCTTTGAGGATTTAATTTTGATTCTTTAATTTACAATAACAGTGAAATCTCAGCCTGTCTGTGATATAGATGTATATTTGGTTTTAAAGTGAGGGTTGTTTCTTGTAATGAAGGACCCACTTCACTGTGGTTTAAAAATAATCCTTTTCCTTATAAAAAAAGCAGGAGGGAGGATGATTTGTGAGGCAAATATACTCTTGTGTTTAAATCACAGGACTGATAAATGGAAAATCTGCATGTCACTTCCACTTTTGCCACAGATTTCCTGCACACACTAGAGTAAGTTACTTAGGCCAGGTCTCCCTCTGGAGAAATTTACCAAAATTTAAAAATAGAACCACTGAGAGTCACAGTGTAGATAAGGCTGTGGTTACGGGAATCATTTTTATCACAGTTTTAGTTAAGCCTGCTTAAAAAGCAATTCTAATGAAAATGATGTTAAAAACAGTTCCAGTCACAGGAACCTAGCCTAATCTAAATTTCCCACAAGTTTTAACACAGGTGAATTTGTGTTAAATAAAGTTGGATTTTTTGGGGGGTACATTTCCCCATTATAGACAAAGCTTAGGAGACTGATTCTGTGACATGATGAGCACACTCAACTCCCACCATAGGCAGTAGGAGTTCTGGGCATTCAGCGCTTCTCAGGATTGCCCTTGCATCTCGCAGTGCCTTAACTTCCTTATTTGTAAAATGGGAATAATTATATTTGCCTTATCTCATAGAAGTGCAATTATAGCTTTCTATTTAGCTTTATAGCTAGGTAAGCTATAAAATGCCTTCAGTCTTCAGACTGAAGACACTAAGTAAGTTCAAAATATAGTTGTTATAAAGGAATTTTTAAAATTTCTATTCTTTATTATGTTGGATATAACTTTGTCTTGTTATTACTGATGACCTAAAACTACTCTGTTCTTTGTCAGGTTTGTCCATCCGAAGTGTTTGTTGGAAAGGAGACAGACTTTTAGCAGGGACACAGGACAGTGAAATATTTGAGGTGATAGTGAGAGAAAGAGATAAACCAATGCTGATAATGCAGGGTCATTGTGAAGGGGAGCTCTGGGCCCTGGCAGTCCATCCAAAGAAGCCTTTAGCTGTCACAGGCAGTGATGATCGATCCGTACGGTAAGGCTGGAGCTCATTTACTGCTATATATTCAATTAGTCATGTACTTTTAACAAGAACATTTTTAACCAATATTCTTTTCGAAACATTTGTCATTTCTTTAAAAATAGGTTTAGTGGTGAGTAAAGAATTGCAACAATTTCCCAAGAAATTGTAAAACCTTCAGCTTAATTAAGATAGTATTTTTTCTACTTACTTCCTTGCAGCCATACCTTTGAATCATCCCTAGTGTCCAAATTCCATAAATCATGTAAAACCCATCAGAAATTGCCTGCAAAAAGGTAGGCTTAAAGCATGCTGAATTTCATTTCTTCCTGTGCCTAAAATGGAAGGCATTAACCTAACATATTTAATCATTGATATTGTCACATTTTCCTCTTGTATTTATGAGCGTATTAAACAAACTTGGCCCCAATTCCCCAAAATACTTGATGAGGTCCAATTTCTCTTTAGTATATACAACAATTGGAAATTAGTAGGACTGTCAAGTGATTAAAAAAAATTAATAGTGATTAATGGTGGGATTAAAAAATTAATTGCACTGTTAAACAATAATAGAATACCATTTATTTAAATATTTTTGGATGTTTTCTACATTTTAAAATATATTGATTTCAATTACAACACAGAATACAAAGTGTACAGTCTCACTTTATATTTATTTTTGATTACAAGTATTGGCACTGTAAAAAACCAGAAATAGTATTTTCAATTAATTAATTCAATTAATTCAATTAATACAAGTACTGTAGTGCAATCTCTTTATCATGAAAGTTGAACTTACAAATGTAGAATTATGTACAAAAAACTGCATTCAAAAATAAAACAATGCAAAATTTTAGAGCCTGCAAGTCCACTCAGTCCTACTTCTTGTTAATCCAGTTGCTCAGATAAACAAGTTTGTTTACATTTGCAGGAGATAATGCTGCCCGGTTCTTGTTTACAGTGTCTCCTGACAGTCAGAACAGGCATTCTCATTGCACTGTTATGGCCCGAAATTGCAAGATATTTATGTGCTGAATGCACTAAAGATTCATGTGTTCCTTCGTACTTCAACCACCATTCCAGTGGACATGCGTCCATGGTGATGATGGGTTTTGGTCGATAAGAATCCAAAGCAGTGCGGATCGACACATGTTCATTTTCATTATCTGAGTCAGATGCCACCAGCACAAGGTTGATTTTCTTTTTTGGTGATTCGGGTCCTATAGTTTCTGCATTGGAGTGTTGCCCTTTTAAGACTTCTGAAAGCATTTTCTATACACCTTTCAGATTTTGGAAGGCACTTCAGATTCTTAAACCTTGCATCGAGAGCTGTAGCTATCTTTAGAAATCTCACATTCGTACCTTCTTTGCATTTTGTGAAATCTGCAGTGAAAGTGTTCTTAAAATGAACAACATGTGCTGGGTCACCATCCAAGCCTCCTATAACAGGAAATATATGGCAGAATGCGAGTAAAACAGAACAGGGGACATACAGTTCTCCCCCAAGGAGTTCAGTCATAGAGTCATAGAATCATAGAATAGTAGCGTTGGAAGAGACCTCAGGAGATCATCTAGTCCAATCCCCTTCTCAAAGCAGGACCAACACCAACTAAATCATTCCAGCCAGGGCTTTATCAAGCTGGGCCTTAAAAACCTCTAAGGATGGAGATTCCACACCTCCCTAGGTAACCCATTCCAGTGCTTCACCACCCTCCTAGTGAAACAGTGCTTCCTACTATCCAACCTAGACCCCCCCCACTGAAACTTGAGACCATTGCTTCTTGTTCGGTCATTTGCCACCACTGAGAACAGCTGAGCTCCATCCTCTTTGGAATCCCCCTTCAGGTAGTTGAAGGCTGCTATCAAAAGCCCCTCACTCTTCTCTTCTGCAGACTAAACAAGCCCAGTTCCCTCAGCCACTCCTCGTAAGTCATGTGTCCCAGCCTTCTGATAATTTTCGTTGTCCTCCTCTGGACTCTCTCCAATTTGTCCACATTCTTTCTGTGGTGGGGGGCCAAAACTGGACGCAGTACTTCAGATGTGACCTCACCAGTGCCGAATAGAAGGGAATTATCACTTCCCTCGATCTGCTGGCAATGCTCCTACTAATGTAGCCCAATATGCCGTTAGCCTTCCTGGCAACAAGGGCACACTGCTGACTCACATCCAGCTTCTCATCCACTGTAATCCCCGGGTCCTTTTCTGCAGAACTGCTGCTTGCCAGTCAGTCCCCAGTCTGTAGCGGTGCATGGGATTCTTCCTTCCTAAGTGCAGGACTCTGCACTTGTCCTTGTTGAACCTCATCAGATTTATTTTGGTCCAATCCTCCAATTTGTCTCGGTCACTCTGGACGCTATCCCTACCCTCCAGCATATCTACCTCTCCCCCCAAGCTAAGTGTCATCTGCGAACTTGCTGAGGGTGTAATTCATCCCCTTATCCAGATCATTAATGAAGATATTGATGAAAACCTGCCCCAGGACCAACCCCTGGGGCACTCTGCTTGATACCGGCTGCAAATAGACATCAAGCCATTGATTACTACCCATTGAGCCCGACGATCTAGCCAGGTTTCTATCCACCTTATACTATTCACCCAATCCATAATTTTTTAACTTGCCTGCAAGAATACTGTGGGAGACCTTATCAAAAGCTTTGTTAAAGTCAAGATATATCACGTCCACTGCTTTCCCCATATCCACAGTGCCAGTTATCTCATCATAGAAGGCAATCATGTTGGTCAGGCATGACTTGTCCTTGGTGAATCCATGTTGACTGTTCCTGATCACCTTCCTCTCCTCCAAGTGTTTCAAAATGGTTTCCTTGAGGACCTGCTCCATGATTTTTCCAGGAACTGAGGTGAGGTTTACCAGTCTGTAGTTCCCCAGGTTCTCCTTCTTCCCTTTTTAAAAGATGGGCACTATATTTGTCTTTTTCTAATCGTCCCAGACCTCCCCCGATCACCAGGAGTTTTCAAAGATAATGGCCAACGGCTCTGCAATCACATCAGCCATTTCCCTCAGCGCCCTCGGATGCATTAGATCTGGACCCATGGACTTGTGCATATCCAGCTTTTTAAATAGTCCTTAACTCAGGGGTGGGCAAACTACGGCCCACAGGCCACATCTGGCCCTCCAGCCGGTTTCATCTGGCCCTCAAGCTCCTGCTGGGTTGTGAGGTTTGGGGCTTGCTCTGCTCCCGTGCTCCCGCCGGAGAGCGGGGTCGGAGGCCGCTCCGTGTGTGCGTGCCAAGGCTCCCAGAAGCAGCAGCATGTCCCCCCTCTGGCTCCTACATTTAGGGTCAGCCAGGGGGCTCCGCGCGCTGCCCCCGTCCCAAGTGCCAACCCTGCAAATCCCATTGGCCGGAAGCTGCAGTGAATGGGAGCTGCAGGGGCAGCTCCTGCAGATGGGGCAGTGCCAGAGCTGGAGAAGGGACATGCCGCTACTTCCAGGAGCTGCTTGAGGTAAGCGCTGCCCGGAGCCTGCACTCCTGACCCCTCCTGTGCCCCAACCCTCTGCCCCAGCCCTGATCCCTCTCCCGCACCCAAACCCACTGCCCCAACCCGGAGTCCCCTCCCGCACCCTGAACTCCTCATTTCTGGCCTCACCCCATAGCCCACACCCCCAGCCAGAGCCCTCAGCCCCTCCTGCACCCCAACCCTAATTTTGTGAGCATTCATGGCCCACCATACAATTTCCATACCCAGATATGGCCCTCGGGCCAAAAGGTTTGCCCACCCCTGCCTTAACTTGTTATTTCACCACTGAGGGCTGCTCACCTCCTCCCCATACTGTGTTGCCCAGGACAGCAGTATGGGAGCTGACCTTGTCAGACCTTGTCTGTGAAGACTGAGGCAAAAAAACATTGAGTACTTCAGCTTTTTCCACATCATGTGTCACTAGGTTGCCGCCTCCATTCAGTAAGGGTCCCACACTTTCCCTGACCTTTTTCTTGTTACTAACATACCTGTAGAAACCCTTCTTGTTACCCTTCACATCCCTTGCTAGCTGCAACTCCAGTTGTGTTTTGGCCTTCCTGATCACACCCCTGAATGCTCAAGCAATATTTTTATACTCCTGGCTGGTCATTTGTCCAATCTTCCACTTCTTGTAAGCTTCCTTTTTGTGTTTAAACTCACCAAAGATTTCTCTGTTAAGCCAAGCTGGTCGCCTGCCATATTTGCTATTCTTTTGGCACATTGGGATGGTTTGTTCCTGCACCCTCAATAAGGCTTCTTTAAAATACAGCCAGCTTTCCTGGACTCCTTTCCCCCTCATATTAGCCTCCCAGGGGATCCTGCCCATCTGTTCCCTAAGGGAGTCAAAGTCTGCTTTTCTGAAGTCCAGGGTCCATATTTTGCTACTCTCCTTTCTTCCTTTTGTGAGAATCCTGAACTCAACCATCTCATGGTCACTGCTGCCCAGGTTGCTACCCACTTCTACTTCCCCTACCAATTCTTCCCTGTTTGTAAGCAGCAAGTCAAGAGGAAAATGGCCCCTGGTTGGTTCCTCCAGTACTTGTACCACAAAGTTGTCCCCAACATTCTTCAAAAACTTCCTGGATTGTCTGTGCACTGCTGTATTGCTCTCCCAGCAGATGTCAGGGTGATTGAAGTCTCCCATTAGAACCAGGGCATGTGTTCTGGAAACTTCAGTTAATTGTCTGAAGAAAGCCTCATCTACCTCATCCTCCTGGTCTGATGGTCAATAGCACATGCTCACCACGACATCACCCTTGTTGCTCTCACTTCTAAACTTAACCCAAAGACTCTCAACAGGCTTTTCTCCAGTTTCATACAGGAGCTCTGAGCAATCATACTGCTCTCTTACATACAGTGCAACTCCTCCACCTTTCCTCCCCTGCCTGTCCTTCCTGAACAGTTTATACCCATACATGACAGGCTCCAGTCATGTGAGCTACCCCACCAAATCTCTGTTATTCCAATAACATCATAGTTCTTTGTCTGTGCCAGGATTTCCTATTCTTCCTGCTTGTTTCCCTGGCTTCTTGCATTCGTGTACATGCACCTAAAATAACTAGCCGATTGCCCTGCTTTCTCAGTATGAATCAGGAGGCCCCCCCTGTTGCACTCTCCTCCTTGTGTTTCCTCCCAGTATCCCACTTACTTCAGGGCTTAGCTCACTATCCCCCAGCGAATCTAGTTTAAAGCCCTCCTCACTAGGTTAGCAAGCCTGCCTGCGAAGATACTCTTCTCTTACTTTGTTAGGTGGATCCCATCTCTTCCTAGCAATCCTTCTTCCCAGAACAATATCCCATGGTTGAGGAATCCAAAGCCTTCTCTCTGACACCACCTGCGTAACCATGTATTTATCTCCACAATTTGATGGTCCCTACCTGGGCCTTTTCCTTTGACAGGGAGGATGGACAAAAACACAACTTGCACCTCAAACTCCTTTATCCTTCTTCCCAGAGCCACTTAGTCTGCAGTAACCTGCTCAAGGTCATTCTTGGCAGAATCATTGGTGCCCACATGGAGAAGTACTCACAAATTTAATTAACACATTTTTTTAACGAGCGTCATCAGCACGGAAGCATATCCTTTGGAATGGTGGCCCTTCGGCATGAAGGGGCATATGAATGTTTAGCATATCTAGCACGTAAATACCATGCAATGCTGGCTACAAAAGTGCCATGCAAATTCCTGTTCTCACTTTCTGGTGACATTGTCAATAAGAAGGGGGCAGCATCATCTCCTGTAAATGTAAACAAACTTGCTTGTCTAAGCGATTGGCTGAACAAGAAGTAGGACTGAGTGGACTTGTAGGATCTGAAGTTTTACATTGTTTTGTTTTTGAATGTTGTTACTTAAACAAAAAAAATCTACATTTGTAAGTTGCACTTTCACGACAGAGATTGCATTACAGTACTTGTATGAGGTGAATTGAAAAATACTATTTCTTTTATTTATCATTTTTACAGTGCAAATATTTGTAATCAAAAACACTTTGATTTCAATTACAACACAGAATACAATATATATGAAAATGTATAAAAACATCCAAAATATTTAATAAATTTCCATTGGTATTCTATTGTTTAATGGTTCAATTAAAACAGTGATTAATTGCGATTAATTGACAGCCCTAGAAATTATGCCCTTCAGAGTGACCATTGTGGATTTCAAAGCATGAATGCATTTACTCATATTTGTTAGTTTACTCTTAGAATACTCACGTTTCTCAAATTATTTTAAAAAGTAGTGAGTTATTGGGAAAACATACAGACTAAACAGCACCTAAGGTGCTGTAGTTTTGGATTTATGTCTTTGGGCCAAATCCTATATCCAGTGTACAGGTGCATCAAGTTTATAACCACACATAAAATTACCAGACATTGGAGGACGTGAAATAAAAAAGCTAAGATCCACATAAATCATTGTGTGTAGGCGGTGCAGGTATAAGATCATTATATATTAGTTATTTCTAATTTTACTAAACTTAAGCAATTAGAGAGTACGGTGACTTAAACAATTCAGGCTGAAATTTTTCATGCCATGTGCCTGCCTCAGGCTGAAATTTTCCAAAAATGTTAGTTAAGACAAGTCAGCCATGTCAGAGAACAAGATGAGGAAAAAATACACTGTCTGTGTTGACAAAAAATTCCTACAACCAATTTATTGAAAATTTCCTGTGTCTCCATGCTTTGGAGCAGGGACTTAAAATTTGGCAGGAGGGCGTCTCTTGGTTAAACTCTCTGTGTTTCTTTACTTCTGCATTCATAAGATGGGATAGACACAGATTAATAAGTTTTATGATTTATGGATTGGTTTGAATATTATTTTATATCTGTGCTTTTTCCTGCCATTAAATGTACTGAACCATCAGTAAACCTCCAACATCAAAACTGTTTCCTTCTGTGCCGGTGTGGTTGCTGCAGCTCCTGGGCTGCAGACATCAGTATGTGGTCCAGTAAATAAACATCAGATATATGATAGAAGAGGCTGGAATATTACCAAGAGAATAGTTAAGGTTTATAAAAGTCAATGATTTCAACCAATTAATAGAAAAACTTCCAAAGAAAGATTTTTTTTTTACCTTATTTGAAAATACATGCACTGTTTGTGCAATAATAGCGAACTTCAGCCAGAGCCTCTAGTTTTGCACTCACAAAAGAGCATACACAGGCATTTGATCTATACAAAATGTGCATTTCTCATTTCCATGCACAAAGTCAAGTCCTTACTTCCTCATTTTCACATGAAAATACCTGTATGTGTGCAAAATAGTTACATGAACTTTTTTTGCAGGTGTGAAATCATAGGCCATAGCTAAATGTTCGGTTGCAGGGAATGGACTGTCCTTTCATTCCTCAACCTGTATTTTGGAAAACCAAACTACAGTACTTGCACTTAAATACACAGCATCTAATCTTCCCAGTATATAGAGAAATGGAAACCACATGCAGAAGACTAACTTGGAGGCAAGGTTTATCCCTATGTTTGTACTGAATTATGAAGTCTTAAGTGAAACAGAAACTAAAGCAAACTTTCACTGTTGGGGAGACCTGCCCATGGATCTCGTTTAGTAGAAATAAACTCCAGTGTTTCTCAACTTGCATTGCAGATCTCACTATGGAATGATTCCAGATCTCCAGTCCCCATCTGCATTCCTCATACTCATGATGAGAGTCCAACTGACAGCTATTTTTGTATCTGGAAGTAAATATAAGTGTGTTACTAATACAAAGTGCTTCACTCTGGCTACAAACATAAAATGTGCACTTTAGTTACTCTTTATGTTTACAGAATATCAGGGCAGTTGATATTGATGCTATCTGAAGTACTACCGTTTATCCTGGAGAATCAGATGGCTTTTTTCAGACTGTTTTCCAAAAATACCTTTTATGCAAAGGCCAAGGATCGTGTATTTTAAATTTCTGTGCTGGACTCTCTGTCCACCCATGATTAGTTACCAGCAGATTAGGTTATTGACAGAAGAGGGTAGGAGTGTAGAGAAAGCATTTTATGTGACATTGTAGCAGAGTCTATGTACCTGCCCTATTGAAGTGCATAAGTCTGCCCCAGTTTCCCCTCCCAAGTCTCATAGCACACAACTAGTGTTTCATCTAAAGTCTCTCCTTTGGGGTCTGATTTATTGGTATTGTTAAGCAAGTATCCACCCATCACCTCTGAATCCAATCCCGGCTTTTCAAGTCCTTTCTGGCATTTTAACTGGGAATTGGTCCTGCTTTGAGCAGGGGGTTGGACTAGATGACCTTCTGGGGTCCCTTCCAACCCTGATATTCTATGATTCTATGATTTTCAGCCAGATTTCACATTCACCCTTGTATTAGGGCTCCCTAGCGTCTCCCTAGCAAGGCCTCCTGCTAATCTTGTGCCTGCCCAGCCTAAGCCCTCTCTGTGAAGAGCGTTCTGATGGTTCCACTTGAGAGACTTCACCACAGTTATTCCCCAGGCAGTTGTCTGTCTGCCTGTCTCTGTAGAGCATCCTCTCCCAAGTCATTCCTGTTCTCTGACTCAGACTAAGAGGAAGCCAGACCTTTTCAGAGGTGTTGCTTCCAGCTAGTCACATGATCTTTTCCAGTCATACACTCCCTCTGACTAGGGGACTTCACCTGGGAGCTCCTTGGTTTTCTGAGTCAGGAGTAAAACAAAGACAGAACAGAGCCCTAGCTCCCTAAAAAGGGCCAGCTCACTCTGTGACACACATGAATGTCAGTGAAGTGATAGCTATATTACACACTTGCTTTTAGTCTTATTTCACCTAGGCTTTTCCCTGCTACTGCTAATTTGTGGTGTGGCAGAAGCAAGATCGTATGATATAGTTGAAAAGCAGGTGTGAAACATGTCTTTCATTTTACTGAATGCCACAAATAGTGTCTGTAAACCGTTAAAGAATAGCTTATCTTAGACTACTTCTTTCAGTGTCCTTTGTGCCAGTGGGTGCAACTCAGTCCATGGAACCTTTTCATTGCAGTTGGAGCACTCATACACACCTCCTGCCCTTCTCTTCTGCTTTCCTGGACATTCTGAGGGTGTATAAGAGGAAGTGTTGCACCCTCTGGTGCCTCCTTTTGTTCCAACTGCAGCAGCAGATGGACTTGAACCTTTCCAGATCCTTCTTTCAAGTAGATATTAGTGTCCGAGCCTAGTGCAATTTGTAGTGTTAGTTTGTTAAGGAAAAGTTTTATTCTTAGCATAGTTAACAGTACTTAGTTCTTCAGCTTTGACTACTTCTTCTGTGATGGATCCAAAGGTGAAGACACCTGGCTTTAAAATGTGTGCCTCTTGTCTGTGGTCTTTCTGGTCAAGGCAGGGCCATATTTGATGCTTGGAGTGTCTCACTGGGGGCCACTCTCCTTTGAGGTACTCTATTTGCAGCTCCTTTACCAAGGAGTACCTAAGGAATGCCATAACAGGCAGCAAGCCCTAATGCTCCAAAAAGCTTTGGTTGCGAAGCCTGTCAGATCTGATACCTCAAAGAGATCTGAACACAAGATGCAAGTTCCAAGATTGTTGTACAGTTGGTTCCTAAATAACTGGATTCAACCTTAAAACATTCAGAGACACTGTCAGTGCCAGCTTCTGAGATAACAACCAAACTATAGTAAAAACCATCAGAGCTTCCTAAATTAATTCCTAAAAAGATTGCATGAGACAAGAAGTCTCCTGTTAGCAGAGCCAAGTTACGTTCAGAAAACTCCTCAGATCTGGATCGAAGAACACTGAATTCTAAACCAAAGATGAGAAGTTTGGATCAGGGTGAATTGTTACCTCAAGTTCATCCTTCAGTTCCAAGGATTGCATCAGATCCAAAGAGTTCTGGAACCAGTTGCCAATTCTCCATTGCCAATTCTCAGTTTCAACTGTTGTGATATTATGAATACATTACATAGATCCACAGTTGGATAATTTACCAGATCTGAAAAGGCATTGCCTAAAGGGGATAAAAAGAACATTCCTGCGAGTCACAGTTCTCAGAACTCTCCATCTGAGAAACAGAGGCGGTTGAATGAGCTATCTCAGTTTTCCATGGACCCTTCCTTCCTGCCCCCATTTTTGGGCTCCTTCTGTAAAGTTTTTTCATGATTCGCCATTTTCCACATATCAGTTCCTGTAGTTTCACCAATAGTGTCTGTTTGCAAATGTTCTGACAGGGCTATTATTCAACTCAGCAGCTCCATTGGTAACAAACATCTTGGATGCCTCCAACAAAGGGTGGAGAGTACACCTCAACAGATTAGCAGTTTGAGGTTATTGGAGCTCTCAAGAAAAGAGACTATCTATAAATGTCCTAGAATTGAGTGATCTGTTTGGCTCTCAAATCTTTTCTATCTCACATCCAGAAAAAGGTAGTGGAAGTTGTCACAGACTGTATGCCAGCAGTATATTACATGAACAAACAGAACAAACAGGCTCATTCTCAGCCTAGCCAAGAAGCAGTCAAATGGGTGTTTCCAGCAGAGTAGTTTGTCTCACAGTTGTGTATCTAGCAGGAGCCTAACTGAGCAGAGATGTAACAGGATTTGTATGATAATTGTTAAAGAAATTGGTGATAGATGACATCTTCAGCATGTGAGGATTCCAGGACATAGATATTTCTGCAAATCGAAAGAATATGAAGTGTCACCACTTTTGCTCAAGAGCAGGGCGAGAGAGAGAGAGAGAGAGCGAGTCTGTCTGTATCAGATGCTTTCACCTAAACTGGGGGAAGGGTCAGTTCTGTTCCCCCCCACCACTTTCCTCTCATTCAGAGAGTGATAAAGAAGATAAGGCAAGGTAGTAACAGGATAATTCCAGTTGCCCCCCCAAGACAAGAATAGTTCGTGGATCTTCTTCAACTCTCCAAGGAAATGTACAGACTTAAAAAGACAAAATGTGCAGTGAATGTAAGCATACTTACTGTGGATCAATTTGTAGAAGCTGGCATTTCATTTCTGCGTTTGATAGTATTGAAAGTCTGTAATCATAAGTATTGTGCTTTGATTCTCAATTTTTTGTGTAGATTATGGAGCCTTGCTGATCATGCCTTGATTGCTCGCTGTAATATGGAAGAAGCTGTGCGCAGTGTATCTTTCAGTCCTGATGGATCTCAGCTAGCTCTTGGAATGAAAGATGGCTCCTTCATTGTTCTCAGAGTAAGGTAGGACAGTGAATTGTATTTCAGCACTGATGACTCTTCTTGTAACTCAAGGCCAAATCCTGAAGTCCTTTAGAAAATACTTTTTAAATCAGTGGGTATTTTGTTTAGAAAAAATTTGAATAAAAAATTATCAAAGCCTCTAGGTATTTCTCCTCAGTTGGCTTTAGAGGTGACTACTACTACTACTAATGTGTATTACACCCATGCTTTAATGTATAATTTTATTTAAATTTAACATAAAATGTCTCTCATGACATCACTAATAATGTTGTCTAAGTTTAAGCTTTCAAACTTAGCATTTTCAAGTGAAAAGCATCTGTCTTATGGCTTAGTAGCTCTGAAATTAAACACATCTTTTGGGGAACAGAAACCATGTTTATGACATGCTAATAGATGCTAGGTTTGAGAAGGACCTCTTCGGTCACCAAGTCCATTTCCTGCATGAATGTAGGAAAGCCTGCTATCTGTAATAATTTCTTTAGTGATGTCAGAAGGAAAGTATGTGAACATTTGCATGTTAAGTGAAAATCAAACTTCCCATGTAATAGGACAGCTCCTTTTAACTCTTTAGAATGATTTTTTTCTATTTCAAAAGCCATAGTACAAGCTATTTTTTGTTGGAATAATGGAATGGAAGAAGTGCAACAGCAAATGAAATATTTAGGTAGGAAGAAAAACCTATAGACAGTGGGAGATCTGTGAAAGTTGCTGTAGTACACTTTTACCATACTGGGTCAGATTTTAAAACATGTACCCACATTTCACCAGGAGAACAGATATATAAATAAAGTTCTCATTTGTGAGCAAAACTCAAGTGACTGTGCATGAGAACAGATAACTAAATATGTAACCACTACACATGCACATGCTGCTTGGTAAGTTCCATAGGCGTGCATACATATTTTGTAGCTGCAATGAAGGTATATGTATATGAAAAATTGGCCTATTATTTTTCCCCATAAAATAATCCCATATTTTACATAACTCATTACCCAAATGGGATCTAAAGTTTCCAGACTTGATTCTCCACTGCCTTGCAGCTTGTGTAAAGTTGTGCACCACTGTGCTAAGTAAGAGTAAAATGCTACTGGTCTCTTTTGATAGTGTTTTACCCTTAATTGCAGAGATGCAAATGCCTATACAAAGTGCAGAAGCAATCCACAGTCAGAACCTCCATTTTTCTGCTTCATGTTATATGAAATAGAAAACACAAACATAGGTGCTCATTACCCATTCATTTCTATGGAAAGCCAGAGCAATATAACGTGTATCTTACTGCGCACTCTTTACTCCAGGAAGACCTTCATTTATTTCAACAGAGGTTTTGCATGAGTAAAAGATTCTGAATAGGGTCCTAAGAAATCATTTATTATTGAGGTTGGTGGATAAAGGAATTAATGAATACACAATAGAAGTAAAATGCATGATATTGTTCTGCAGTCAAGGCTTGTTAATAGGAAAAAAGGAACATTTCTTTGGATACTTGAAGTACACATCCCAAATATAAGTACAAAGGTATTCCTCACCCAGTGAAGGTTTGCAAAAGGTGTGCACTAAGAGGGTATTAATAATCATAGAATATCAGGGTTGGAAGGGACATCAGGTGGTCATCTAGTCCAACCCCCTGCTCAACGCAGGACCAATCCCCAACTAAATCATCCCAGACAGGGCTTTGTCAAGCCTGACCTTAAAAACCTCAAAGGAAGGAGAATCCACCACCTCACTAGGAAACCCATTCCAGTGTTTCATCACCCTCCTAGTGAAAAAGTTTTTCCTAATTTCCAACCTAGACCTCCCCACTGCAACTTGAGACCATTACTCCTTGTTCTCTCATCTGCTACCTCTGAGAACAGTCTAGATCCATCTTCTAGGGAACCCCCTTTCAGGTAGTTAGAATCATAGAATATCAGGGTTGGAAGGGACCTCAGGAGGTCATCTAGTCCAACCCCCTGCTCAAAGCAGAACCAATCCCCAATTAAATCATCCCATCCAGGGCTTTGTCAAGTCTGACCTTAAAAACTTCTAAGGAAGGAGATGCTACCACCTCCCTAGGTAACGCATTCCAGTGTTTCACCACCCTCCTAGTGAAATTTTTTTTCCTAATATCCAACCTAAACCTCCCCCACTGCAACTTGAGACCGTTACTTTTCATGCTATCATCTGCTACCACTGAGAACAGTCTAGATCCATCCTCTTTGAAACCCCCTTTCAGGTAGCTGAAAGCAGCTATCAAATCCCCCCTCATTCTTCTCTTCTGCAGAAGAAATAATCCCAGTTCCCTCAGCCTCTCCTCATAAGTCATGTGCTCCTGCCCCTTAATCATTTTTGTTGCTAGACTCTTTTTCCAATTTATCCACATCCTTCTTGTAGTGTGGGGCCCAAAACTGGACACAGTACTCCAGATGAGGCCTCACCAATGCCGAATAGAGGGGAATGATCACGTCCCTCGATCTGCTGGCAATGCTACTACTTATACAGCCCAAAATATACTGTTAGCCTTCTTCGGAAAAAGGGCACACTGTTGACTCATATCCAGCTTCTCATCCACTGTAACCACTAGGTCCTTTTCTGCAGAACTGCTGCCTAGCTGCTCGGTCCCCAGTCTATAGCAGTGCATGGGATTCTTCCATCCTAAGTGCAGGACTCTGCACTTGTCCTTGTTGAACCTCATCAGATTTCTTTTGGCCCAATCCCCTAATTTGTCTAGGTCCCTCTGTATCCTATCCTTACCCTCCAGTGTATCTTCCACTCCTCCCAGTTTAGTGTCATCTACAAACTTGCTGAGGGTGCAATCCACGCCATCCTCCAGATCATTAATGAAGATATTGAACAAAACCGGCCCCAGGACCGACCCTTGGGGCACTCCGCTTGAAACCAGCTGCCAACTAGACATGGAGGCATTGATCACTACCCGTTGAGCTCGATGATCTAGCCAGGTTTCTGTCCACCTTATAGTCCATTCATCCAGCCCATGCTTCTTTAACTTGCTGGCAAGAATACTGTGGGAGACCCTATCAAAAGCTTTGCTGAAGTCAAGGAATAACACGTCCACTGCTTTCCCTTCATCCACAGAGCCAGTTATCTGGTCATAAAAGGCAATTAGAGTAGTCAGGCATGATTTGCCCTTGGTGAATCCATGCTGGCTGTTACTGATCACTTTCCTCTCCTCTAAGTGCTTCAGAATTGATTCCTTGAGGACCTGCTCCATGATTTGTCCAGGGACTGAGGTGAGGCTGACTGGCCTGTAGTTCCCAGGATCCTCCTTCTTCCCTTTTTTAAAGATGGGCCCTACATTACCCTTTTTCCAGTCATCCGGGACCTCCCCCGATCACCATGAGTTTTCAAAGATAATAGCCAATGGCTCTGCAATCCCATCTGCTGACTCCTTTAGCACTCTCGGATGCAGCACATCCGGCCCCATGGACGTGTGCTCATCCAGCTTTTCTAAATAGTCCCGAACCACTTCTTTCTCCACAGAGGGCTGGTCACCTCCTCCTCATACTGTGCTGCCCAGTGCTGTGTTCTGGGAGTTGACCTTCTTCGTGAAGACAGAAGCAAAAAAGCATTAAGTACATTAGCTTTTTCCACATCCTCTGTCACTAGGTTGCCTCCCCCATTCAGTAAGGGGCCCACACTTTCCCTGACCTTCTTCTTGTTGCTAACGTATCTGTAGAAACCCTTTGTGTTACTCTTAACATCCCTTGCTAGCTGCAACTTCAAGTGTGATTTGGCCTTCCTGATTTCACTCCTGCATGCCTGAGCAATATTTTTATACTCCTCCCTGGTCATTTGTCCAATCTTCCACTTCCTGTAAGCTTCTTTTTTGTGTTTAAGATCAGCAAGGATTTCACAGTTAAGCCAAGCTGGTCGCCTGCCATATTTACTATTCTTTCTACACATCAGGATGGTTTGTCCCTGCAACCTCCATAAGGATTCTATAAAATACAGGCAGCTCTCCTGGACTCCTTTCCCCCTCATTATTCTCCCAGGGGATCCTGCCCATCAGTTCCCTGAGGGAGTCAAAGTCTGCTTTTCTGAAGTCCAAGGTCTGTATTCTGCTGCTCTCCTTTCTTCCTTGTGTCAGGATCCTGAACTCGACGATCTCATGGTCACTGCCTCCCAGGTTCCCATCCACTTTTACTTCCCCTACTAATTCTTCCCAGTTTGTGAGCAGCAGACCAGTTCTTCTGGTCAAGAAGAACTCTGCCCCTAGTTGGTTCCTGCAGCACTTGCACCAGGAAATTGTCCCCTACACTTTCCAAAAACTTTCTGGATTGTCAGTGCACTGCTTTATTGTTCTCTGTGACAAAGTTCCTCCTCTGCCTTGGTGGATCCTGTGCTTATTGGCGGATTTGCTCGCCTCAGAGATTCACGGCAGCCGTCAGTTTGGCCACTTTTGCCAGTGGCTCAAACCTGCTGTTCACTCAGCTAACTTCATCACTGGCCAGCATGGGGAAAAGGAGGAGAACAATCCTTGCTGGCCCACCTAGTGGGTTGGGGGACAGGCCAGAGACCTTCCCTTCTGGTGGGACCCACAATCAAGGTCAACTCCTCTTATATCAAATAGGGAGTTAGGGGGATGGTGGGAACCCGGGCCCGCCCTTTACTCTGGGTTCCAGCCCAGGGCCCTGTGGATTGCAGCTGTCTACAGTGTCTCCTGTAACAGTTGCGTGACAGCTACAACTCCCTGGGCTACTTCCCTGTGGCCTCCCCCAAGCACCTTCTTTATCCTCACAGTAGGATCTTCCTCCTGAAGCCTGATTACACTTGTATTCCTCAGTCCTCCATCTGCACACCTTCTCACTCCCTGCTCCTTGCACGCTCTCCACTAACTGGTGGGAGGTCCTTTTTAAACCATGTGTCCTGATCAGTCTGCCTGCTATAATTGATTGTAGTATGTTCTTAATTGGCTCCAGGTGTCTTAATTAGCTTGCCCGTCTTAATTGGTTCTAGCAGGTTCCTGATTGCTCTCGTGCAGCCTCTAGTGCAGTCAGTCAGGGAACAGCAACCGGCTGCCTCTCCAGTGGCCAGTAGATCAGCCCTCGACTCCTCTCCTATAGCCCTCTGGCTTGGAGGGAGGCTGCTGCTGGGGCTGCTGCATGGGAGGGAGCCCCTTTGCCTCACTACAGGGACTGATCAGTCTGCTCTGGCTGCCCTGCTGGCTGGAGCTCCTCTCTGGCTGCCCTGGTAGCTAGAGCTCCTCTCTGGCTGGAGCTATCCCTCACTTGGGCTGCTGCTGCTGGCTGGAGCTCCCTCCCTCCCTGAAGGACTGCTGCTGGCTGGCTGGTGGGAGCTCCCTTCCCTGGAGGACTGCTGCTGCTACTGCTGGTGTGGGGGAGGAGGGCCTTGCTGGCCTGCCCCTCCATTCCCACCTCCATCCCTCCGGAGGGAGAACCAAGGACTCCATTGCCGACACCACCACCTGCCGCCTGCTTGCTGCTGCTGACTGCTGCTCCTGAGCCTGCTGCCTCATCGAGGAGGAGGGAGACTGCTGCGGGACACTGTGGAGGGGGTTGATTGGCATTATTGGACTGAGTGACTCTAACACCTGTGCTCCTGGGGTGGTGGTAGCCTTTGCTGCTGTGGGGGGTCTGGGGAAGGGCATGGAGTCCTCCCCATAGCCTAGTTGCCCCCCTTCACACTTTCCTCCACCACCACCACTATCACCACCGCCACCCCCTCCACCAACCCAGTTAAACATTGACACCTGCTGCTCACCCCTTGACAGGGCCATTTGCTCCTCCCCTTACCACCATCTGGGACTGTACCTAGCAGCAAGCAAGGACTGGAGTGAACCTCACCAGTGCTCGTGGGTGCACCCCCCCCTTGGACTTGGCCCCTCTGCCCCAGTTGCGTTGGGCCAGGGGCTGCCCCACTACTCCCGCCACAGCCCAGTTTTTCCCTCCCTCCCTACTGTAGCCCCAGAAATTTTTTTCCTCCTGTTGTTTGCCTGCCCTGCCATGACCCCGCCCTAGGTTTGTGAGTTTGTTGCTTTGCGTGCCCTGTCTTTTCCAACAGTTTGTTTTTTCCCTGTTCTACCTGCCCCGCCCACAGCTATTTCACCACCTGTTTCTACTCCCCTGTCTCCCATTGGCCCCCTGACCCAGCCAGCCCACCGCACTGTGCGCCCATGTCCTTTCCCTGAGCGCTTGTGCCCCCACTCCTTTAAGTTGTATACCCTGATCACCGCACCACCCTGATGCCATTGTACCCCTTTCCCATCCGAGTGCAGCCGGAGGAGCCGGTACCCCGCCCTGCGCCTGTGATTGTGCCCCCCTTTTGCCCCTGTGTCCCCACTCCACTTTCACCCTCCCCTGCCTGCAGCCTAGTGGGGAGGAGTGGTTGCTTATTCCATTTCCCCCGGTCCCTCCTGTAGTCCCCCGCCCACTGGTACCCTCCTTCCCTGACCGCAGCCTAGCAGGAAGCAGTGGTTACCCAATTCCCTCCCTCCGATCCCCCTGCCCCTCCTGCTGGACTTTCCTCACCTGCGTGTTGCTTAGCTGGGAGGAGCGGCTGCCCATCGCTCCACCCCCATATTAGGGCCTCGTCTTGCTACCATGGAGGTCCTGCCCCTACTCCCACCCCTGCTCCTGCCTTGCTGACCCTGTGGTTCCCCCCTTTGCTGCCGCCCCGCCTGCCCCTGCGGCTGACCTCTTGGCCACGACTGGTCCAGACTCCGCCGCTGCAGTGGCCCCCTTTCCACAAGCAAAAAGGACCAGGAGAACAAGAAGGGCAAAGACCCCGCCTGGAAAACTAAACCTCCTGCGGGCGGGGCCGCCCTTCCCACCATGGCCCTGACACCTACCATGACCCCTCCTTCCCCTGCCATTCCTTCCACCAGCTCTGGGGGTGCTCCATCTCAGGCCCCCAGGTGGCTGCCACCCCTCCGCATGCCACCATGCCATCCACCCCGCTGCCGCCTTCGGTACCATTCCTGGCGGCCGGGGTCCCTTCCCCTCCTGGTACCCACCTCGCCCCACGTTGAAATGTACGTACGGGCGTTGTCGAGAGTGGTGGGGCCCACGGCCATCATGGCGGCCTCCAAAATGTATGGAAAAGTCGTGTTCTTCCTGGTGTCAGAGGCTGCCACTCAGGAGGTGGTGGAGAAGGGCCTGGCAGTTGGGAGCGTGTTTGTCCCCCTGGAACCTGTGGAGGACCTGGGCGTATGGGTGGTGTTGACCTCCATCCCACCCTTTCTTCCCAACGCTGCCCTGTTACCTGCCCTCTCCACCCTGGGGAAGCCAATTTCGGTCATCAGCCCTCTCCCACTGGTCTGTAAGGACCCTGCCCTCTGTCACGTCCTATCCTTCCGCCGGCAGGTCCAACTCCAACTGCCACTGGCGGTGCATGACGGGGTGGTGCTCAAGGGGTCCTTCCTGGTGCCTTACCAGGGGGCCCACTACCGGGTCCACTACACAACGGGGGAGGCCCGGTGCTTCCTCTGCCTGATGACAGGGCATGTTCAGAAGGACTGCCCCCTGGCCCGGGACCCCTGAGGCCTGGAGGGTGCCGGCCCTGTCATCACCAGTGACCCTGGTGGCCTGGCTACTGCTGCCACCACCCCTCCTCCTCCTGCCGTAGCCCCTGCTCGGGCCATGGGGACAGCCCCCCTGTCACACCCAGAGGAGCGGGCGGGCCTCGTCTCCGTCAGCTGCAGTTCGGCTGCCCAAGGGAGAGGGCCTGCCCCCGGGGGAGGTTTCCCTTCCCGCCACTGTCCTGCCCTTGCTGCCCCGGAACCACTGACCTTGCACCCTGGCCCTATCCCTCCTGACCTGCCCTCCACCTCAGGAGGGTGCTCGTCTGGGGGAAGCGTGGTGCCCGCAAATCACAGGCTCGATCCCTCCCCTCCAAGGAGGAGGGAGAGGAAGCCCCCTAAAAGATGCTGCAGGGGGCTGATGCTGCTAAACCTTCTGTCGTGCCCCCAGATGGGGCCCAGCAGGAGGCACTGGCCACGGAAGCTGTGGCAGCGAACAAAGGCCCCCTTGCCGAGTCCCCTCCTGAGGAGGCCTGTGTAGGAGTTCCCCTGGCCCTTGTGCCACCTGTGCCCCCTGCCGCTGCTGATACCAGGGCAATCGTTGCCCCGGTTACTGGTGGGGAGGACTCTGGGGCTGCGGGGACTGATTTTACGTCCATCTTTGAGGAGATTAAGGCCCAGGGTCTGATCCCAGTCACCCAGGGGGAGGACAACCCCCCGCCAGCGGGCCTTGATCTGGGCAGTGGCTTAGTCCTGCTGCCCCTTCCTCCTGCCTGCCCCTTACCTCCAGCTGTCACACCTACTCTAGACCTTGGGGCGCCCCTGGCCCTCCCTATTTGCCAGACACAGATAGCATTACATCTGAGGCCGCTGAGCCCCTCGGGGTGATGGCCGATGCCGAGCAGCCGGGCCCCGAGCCTGTGGGTGGACCCTCTAGCACCCGGACAGAGTGGTTAGCCTCCCCTCAGCAGGGGGCCCCACTGCTGACTCCACCGTGCCTACCACCGTGGCTGTGGGTGACGCACTTCCTGCAACTCCCATGCCTGGCTTAGGCGAAGGCCCCCCTCCCACCTCTACCCCATTGGCCCTGAGCCCTGGTCGAGAGGAGCCACACCCCGGCAGCTTGGCTGCTGGGGACCATGAACCCATTTCTGACCCTGCTCACACTCCTGTCCCTGCCCCCAATCCTGCTCCTGGCCCCTCTCCTGCCCCAGGCCCAGCCTCAGTCCCCGTTCGCACTTTAGGCCCTGGCCCAGCTCCTGCTCCCAAAGCACTGCCTACTTCTCTCCCCTTCACCTCCTGTGCTATTGCCGCCCCCGAGGATGTCTCATTTCCTCTATCCATGGACAACCCTCGGGGTGGTTTTTGTCTCTCTTTTTTCCGACACTATTGGGGCTGCAATATTCCCTCTGCCGTCCCCTCCCTTGCTGGGGATGGGGACAGGCTGCCCCGTGCAGTTTCTCCGGGGCTCGCCCCCCTGTTTGCCCGTCTCTGCAGGCCACGGGGATCTCTCAGGGGCCCCACCAGAGGATGGCAGCAAGCTGTCTGCCACGTCCCCCTCTGCACTGATGGATGAGCTGCGCCATTTTCTAATGGAAACCTGTGGCTCAAAGGGCAAGGTGCAGCTCGCCCTCCAGCACTGGGGGGACTTCTATCACATTCTCCGGGCTGTGAAGGCCCTTTTGAGGGAGTGGAGAGGGACCGGGAGGCAGGACATTGCGGCCTACCGACGGGTCCGCAAGTTCCGCAACTCCCTATTGACCTTTGGGGTCAAGACCAGGTTGTTGTGGGGCCCCCTGGAGGCTCTCGATCACCCTGCCCGTGAGGATCCACCCCAGCCCTCACTATGACAGTCACCATCTTTGCTACATTGAACACCCAGGGCTGTAGGGTGGGTCTCTGCAGGAGCCAAGTGCTCTCCTTCTTTTGGGAGGGGAGGTACTCTGTGATCTTCCTGCTGGAGACCCACACGGCTTCAGCCGTTGAGGCTAGCTGGTGGCTGGAGTGGGGGGAACGGGGTTTATTTTAGCTACCTCAGCGCCCATTTGGCTGGGGTGGCCACCCAGTTCTCCCCCAAGCTACGGCCTGAGGTGCTGGGGGTTGCCGAGGTCGTGCCGGGCCGCCTGCTGCACGTCCAAGCCTATGTGGAGGGGCTGATCTTAAACCTAGTCAATGTTTACATCCCAAACATGGGCCCGGACCGGGTGCACTTTTACTGGCAGGCGTTGGCCTTCCTTGGCACCCTGGATCCTCATGAGTGCCTCATGAGGGCGGGGATTTCAACACCACCCTCGAGGACCGACACCGCTCAGGACTCAAGAGTTCACTGGCTGCCGCGGGTGTCCTCAGGGAGATCATGGACCTTCACTCCCTGATGGACATCTGGCGCAACCACCACCTGGATGACGATACCGCCTTCACCTATGTCCAGGTGGAGGATGATCAGTCGCGCCACTTCCAGTTGGACCAGATTTATCTCTCCTGTTTCCATCTGGCATGAGCCCACGCCTCCGGCATCCGGTCGGCCCCGTTCACGGATCACCACTTGGTGACTGTGACGGCCTCCCTCAGTTCAGAGAGGCGAGGGCCGGCCTATTGGCATTTTAATAACAGCTTGCTGGAGGATGTGGGCTTCGTGGCACCCTTCCAGGAGTCTGGCTGGCCTGTTGGGGGCAGCAACATGCCTTTCCCTCGGCACGGCAATGGTGGGATGTGGGGAAGGTATGCGTGGGGTCTTTTGCCGAGACTACACCTGTGGCGCTAGCCGGCCGAGGGATGAGGTGATAGGGCAGTTGGAGTGGGAGGTCTTAGAGCTAGAGAGGCATCTGGCCTCCGGCCCCGAGGATCCACCCCTCTGCGCAGCGTACCAGGAGAAACGGGAGGAGCTCTGGGCCCTGGAGGACCATCAGCCCCGGGGTGTCTTTGTTCGATCCCACATCTGTCTTCTTCGGGAGATGGATTGTGGCTCCCGCTTCTTCTATGCCCTGGAGAAAAAGCGGAGAGCCAAAAAGCATGTCACCTGCCTCCTGGTGGAGGACAGTGCCCCCCTCACGGATCTGGAGGAGATGCGTGGAAGGGCCAAGACCTTCTATGCCAGCCTATTCTCCCCAGATCCGACCAACACTGAAGCCTGTAGGGTTCTCTGGACTGAACTCCCGATGGTCAGCGTGGGCAACTGAGACCAGCTGGAGCTGCGTCTCTCTCTGGCCGAGTTCTCGGAAGCCCTCTGTCTCATGCCCTCCAACAAATCTCTGGGCATGGATGGGCTGAATGTGGAGTTCTACCACATCTTCTGGGACGTCCTCGGCCCAGACCTCTTCACCATCTGGGCCTAGTCCTTGAAAAGCGGGGTCCTCCCTTTCTCGTGCAGGCGAGCCATGCTCACCTTATTGATGAAGAAAGGGGACCTCCGTGACTTATGGAACTGGCGTACCAACTTGCTCCTCAGCACGGACTACAAGGTCGTAGTGAAGGCCATCTTGCTATGTCTGGGGTCCGTACTGGTGAATGTGGTCCATCCCGACCAGACCTACACCATTCCGGGCCGGACCATCTTCAATAACTTGTACCTGGTCCGGGACCTCTTGGAGCTGGGGCGTAGGGATGGTCTGTCGTTCGCCCTCCTGTCCCTGGCCAAGGAGAAGGCATTTGACAGGATGGACCACTGGTATCTCCTGGGCACTCTGCAAGCGTTAGGCTTCGAGCCCCAGTTTGTGGGCTTTCTCCAGGTACTGTATGATGAGGCGGAGTGTCTGGTTAGGCTCAACTGGACCCTGACCGAGCCAGTCAGCTTCAGGTGGGCAGTATGGCAAGGGTGCTCCCTCTCAGGCCAGCTGTACGCTCTGGCGATTGAGCCCTTCCTCTGTCTCCTCCGCAGGTGCTTTGGGAGCCAGAGCTGCGGCTGGTCCTGTCAGCGTACGTCGACGACGTGCTCCTCATGGTTCAGGACCCGGGCAACCTGATGCTGGTGGAGGCCTGCCAGGTCGTTTACTCGGTGGCCTCCTCCACCCGGGTCAACTGGGTCAAGAGCTCTGGCCTGGTGGTTGGGGACGGGTGGCAGGCGAGCTCCCTCCCACCCATGCTTCAAGCCATCTGGTGGAGCGTGTGTCCACTGCTCTATCTCTAGCTCCGCTCCTTCCATCCGATGCGGAGGCCCCCTGAAAGACCAGGAAGGGAGTCACTGACACCGAGTCTTCTGTCTTGCCCCCGGGTGCATCCTATCTGCTAGAGCCGGCTGGGGATGATGTGGCAGCAATGGAGGGTAGCACTGCCTCACCTCTGGAGTCCCTCCCTCGGGGGCCCACCGATGGAACCCCTTCTGCTCCCTTGCCACCTGAACTCCCTGCATGCTCCAAGGCAAGTGTCGCTTCAGGCACCAGCAAGGAGGTCCCCGGTGTGATGGGTGGTGATTTCCCCTCCATCTTCAAGGAGATTGAGGCCCTGGGTCTGACCCCAGTCACTCAGGGAGAGGACAACCCAGGGGTTGTCTCTGCCAGGGGGCCTCAATCTGGGTGACCTCACCCCGGCGCCCCCTCCCCATGCTCCATCCCCCTAACTGCTGCTTCTGCTCCCGCTTCCAAGGAACCCCTGGACTCTTCCACCAGCTCTGCCGCAGATGACCCCCCACTAATGGCCGCCGAGACTATTGAGGTGACAGCCAGTGCCATGCGGCCGGGACCTGAGTCACCAGGGGCATCCCTCGTTGATGCGGGGCAGCCGACCTCCTTCCCGGGTGGAGGCCCCACTGCTGCTTCCCCACCTATAGATGCCATGGCCACAATACCTGCCTTGGAGCGCAAGCCCAGTATCATCGAAGGCCCTCTTCCCACTCCACAGACCCCTGAGCCTGGCCGAGAGGTGCCGCCCTTCAGTGGCTCAGCTGCTGGGGTCCATGATCCCACTTCTGCCCCTCTCCCCAACCCTGCTCCCGACCTCTGCACTGCCCCTGATGCCGACCCAGGCCTCCTCCCCTCCACGTCCCATGCTGCTACTGCTGCCCCTGGGGCTGTCTCCTTCCCCTTCCCGGAAGACGACCCACAAGGAGCGGCCTTCGTGTTCCCCTGTCCCGACCCCCTAGGGGCTGCTATTTTCCCTCCGCTGCCCCCTACTGAGCCAAGGTCTGAGGTGGGCTGCGTGGCACCAGCACATCGGGCACCACGTCAGGGGTCCGCCCCCTGCCTGCCCGTCTTGGTAGGCCACAGGGCTTCGACAGGGGCCCCACTAGAGGACGGCTAGGGGCCTGTAACTCTGCCCCCCGATAGGCTGTGAGAGGAGCTGCAAGAGTTTCTCCAGGATGCCTGTGAGTCCCGGAACAAGGTGCAACTCGCTCTCCAGCTCTGGGGGGACTTTTATCAAATCCTCCGGGCCATAAGGGCCATTCTGGGGGAGGGTAAAGGGACTGGGAGGCAGGCCGCTTTGACCTACAAATGGGCCTGCAGCTTCTGTGACTCTTTGCTCACCTACAGGGTAGGTCATGGTTTGCTGCACGACCCAATGGGGGCCATGAGCATCCCTGCCAGTGAGGATCGCCCCCAGGCCTCCCCATGGCATCCATCATCTTCACAACATTAAACACCCGGGGCTGTAGGATGGGTCTCCGCAGGTGCCAGGTGCTCTCCTTCCTTCGGGAGTGGGGATACTCTGCAGTTTTCCTGCAGGAGACCCATACGGATCCAGCCATAGAAGCAAGTTGACAGCTGGAGTGGGGGGACAGGGTCTATTTTAGCCACCTCACAGTTCGTACAGCTGGAGTGGCTACCCTGTTCTCCCCTGACCTACGGCCTGAGGTGCTGGGGATCACCGAGGCTGTGATGAGCCGCCTGCTGCACCTCCGGGTCTGTATGGAGGGGATAGTGATCAGCCTCATCAACGTTTACGCCCTGACATTGGGCCTGGAGCGGCTGCACTTTTATCAGCAGGCATCCACCTTCCTTGGCTTTTCGGATCCTTGCGAGTGCCTGATCCTGGGTGAGGACTTTAATACCACCCTCGAGGAGCAGGACCACTTGGGGACTGAGCAGTGCCCAGCCGCCATGGATGTCCTCCAGGAGACTGTCAACCGTCACTCCCTGGTGGATGTCTGGCGCGACCACCACCTGGACGACGTCTCGATGTTCACCTTCATCCAGGTGGAGGCCCATTGGTCGTGCCACTCCCAGTTGGACCGCATTTACTTCTCATGCTGTCACCTTTCATGGCATCCAGCCGGCCCCGTTCTCAGATCACCACCTAACGACCATGACGGAGAGGCTGGGGCTGGCCTATTGGCACTTTAATAACAGCTTGTTGGAGGATGTGGGCTTCGTGGCATCCTTCTGAGAATTCTGGCTGGCCTTTCTCTCGGCGCGGCGGCAGTGGGACGTGGGGAAGGTGTGTGACCGGCTCTTCTGCCACCACTACACCCGGGGCACCAGCTGATGGAGAGATGCGACAATAGAGCAGTTGGAACGGGAGGTCTTAGAGCTGGAGAGGCGTCTGGCCACCAGCCCCGAGGATCCATCCCTCTGCGGAGCATGCCAGGAGAAGTGGGAGGAGCCCTCGAGGACCATCGGGCCCCGGGGTGCCTTTGTTCAATCCCGCATCCACCTCCTTTGGGAGATATATCGTGGCTCCCGCTTCTTCTATGCCCTGGAGAAAAAGAGTGGGGCCAAGAAGTACATCACCTGCCTCTGGTAGAGGACAGCACCCCCCTCACGGATCCAGCGGAGATGTGCGGGAGGACCAGGGCCTTCCATGCAGGCCTTTTCTCACTGGATCTGACCAATCCTGATGCTTGCAGAGTGCTCTGGAATGGCCTCCTGACGGTCAGCGTGGGCAACCAAGACCGGCTAGAGCTGCCTCTCACTCTGGCTGAGTTCTTGGAAGCCCTCCGCCACATGCCCACCAATAAATCTCCGGGCATGGATGGGCTGACCGTGGAGTTCTACCACATGTTCTGGGAATTCCTCAACCTGGACCTTGTCACCGTCTGGGCCAAGTCCTCAGAGAGCGGGGTCCTCCCCCTGTCTTGCAGGCAAGCCGTGCTTGCCTTGCTCCCAAAGAAGGGGGACCCCCGCGACCTTTGGAATTGGCGTCCTGTCTTGCTCCTCAGCACGGACTACAAAGTCATAGCGAAGGCCATCTTTGCTGCGGCTGGGGTCTGTGGTGGCAGACGTGGTCCACACCGACCAGACCTACACCATCCCGGGCCATACCATCTTTGATAATCTGTATTTGGTCCGGGATCTCTTGGAGCTCGGGTGTAGGGATGGTCTGTCTTTCACCCTTCTGTCCCTGAATCAGAAGAAGGCATTCGATAGGGTGGACCACGGGTAGCTCCTGGGCACTCTGTGCGCGTTCAGCTTCAGATACCAGTTTGTGGGTTTTCTCCAGGTGCTGTGCATCTCCGCGGAGTGTCTGGTTAGGCTCAACTGGACCCTGACAGAGCCGGTCAGCTTCGGGCGGGGAGTATGGCAGGGGTGCCCCCTCTCGGGCCAGCTGTACGCTCTGGTGATCGAGCCCTTCCTCTGTCTCCTCCGCCGGAGGCTGATTGTGTTGGTGCTGCGGGAACCGGAGCTGCGGCTGGTCCTGTTGGCTTAAGCTGGTGACATGCTCCTCGTGGTCCAGGACCTGGGCAACTTGGTGCAGGTGGAGGCTTGCCAGGCCGTCTACTCAGCGGCCTCCTCCACCCGGGTCAGCTGGGTCAAGAGCTCTGGCCTGGTGGTCGTGGACAGGTGGCAGGCGAGCTCCCTCCCACCTGTGCTTCAGGCCATCCAGTGGAGCGTGGGTCCGCTGCTCTATCTTGGCATTTACCTTTCTGTCATGCATCCGTCTCCACCGGAGAACTGGCAAGGTTTAGAGGGCAGGGTGGTAGAGCAGCTCTGGAGATGGGCAGGACTACTCCAGTGCCTCTTCCTTCGAGAGAGGGCACTGGTGCTCAATCAGCTAGTCCTGTCCATGCTCTGGCACTGGCTAAAAACACTCTGGTCCCAGCCCCGGATTTCCTGGCCAACCTCCGGAAGTCGGTTCTGGAGTTCTTCTGGCCAGGACTGTACTGGGTCTCTGCAGGGTTCCTCCACCTGCCCCTGGAGGAGGGAGGACAGGGCCTGAAGTGCCTGCGCACTCAGGTCCACGTCTTCTGCCTTCAGGCCCTGCAGAGGCTCCTTTATGGTGCAGGTAGTTCGGTGTGGAGTGTACTGGTGCACGCCTTCCTGCGCTGCTTCCGAGGGCTCCAATACAACCAGCAGCTCCTTTATCTCCATCCAAGGGGTCTTCCGCAAGACCTCTCCGGGCTGCCGGTCTTCTACCAGGACCTTCTCTGGACCTGGAAACTGGTTTTGGCCACCAGGTCCATGACGGCCGCCAAGGGGGCGGATCTCCTCGCGGAGCCCCTGCCACACAACCGCCATCTCTGTGTGCAGGTGGTGGAGTCCCCCTCGGTGTGCCAGAGGTTGGTCCTGGCGGAAGTCACCAGAGTTGGAGACCTCTGGACTACGACTGGGGATACTGTCTGGATCCCATGACTTTCCCTCAGCGCATGGGGCTCTCCAGACCTCGTACTTCCCGGCGTGTACTTGAGGAGGTGAGGGCCGCTTTACCGCCCACTGCTCGGGTTTTCCTCTACTGGGTCCTGCGAGAGGGCACGTCATGCCCACCCTCCACCCCAGGTCCTCTGGACCTTTTCATTGGGCCCCTGCCCTGTAGACCTGCCAGGCCATCCCACCCCTTTACCGCGACCCAGTTGCACAACTTGCAGCTGGTTCGGTTCCAGACCGTGCCAAGAAAACACCTGTACACGCTCGTGCTCCACACTCTTCACCTCCTCACCCTCATGTCCCGCCCCGACATGAAGTGGCGGGACCTCTTGCCACCTCTTGAGGGTGAGGAGCCCCGGTGGGCCAGCCTATATTCCACCCTGGTCCTGAGGCCCACTGGAGATGTCAGCTGGCAGATCCTTCACAGAGCCGTGAGCATGGGTGTGTACTTGGTGCAGTTCGCTCCCCTCCCAGACACCTGCCCCTTTTGTGGCATGAGGGAGACCCTGGTGCATGTGTACCTGGAGTGCGCCAGGTTGCAGCCCGTATTCCGGCTCCTCTTGGATATACTATTACGTTTTTGGTTACACTTTTCCCCTCACCTGTTCATCTACGCACTCCCCATCCATGGCCCCCAAAGTTGCCGGACCTCCTTGTCAACCTCCTCCTAGCCCTGGCCAAAATGGCCATCTACAAAACCAGGGAGAGGAGGTTGGCTGACAGGGTTTCCTGTGACTGGGGGGCCTATTTCCGCTCCTCAGTCCATTCACACATCTGGGCAGAGTTCCTCTAGGCAGCGTCCACTGGCTCTTTTGACACCTTTGAGGAGCAGTCTGGGGTACTCCTCGTCTGGTTCCCTTCATTTAGCCCTGTGACCTCACTCCCGTTCCTGTTATCTCATTAGTTGTCCCCCACAATTATTTGGAATCCCGGATCTGTGGATCCTCCCCTTAGGCTGGGGGAGGTCATTTAGTAGTGGCCTGGCTCCAGCCGCCCACTTCCTGGATACCAACAGGACTATTCTGCTGTACCCAACTGGCCTGGGTCTATCACATCTCCCAGCAGATATCGGGGTGATTGAAGTCCCCCATGAGAACCAGGGCCTGTGATCTAGTAACTGCTGTTAGTTGCCTGAAGAAAGCCTCGTCCACCTCATCCCCCTGGTCTGGTGGTCTATAGCAGACTCCCACCACGACATCACCCTTGTTGCTCACACTTCTAAACTTAATCCAGAGACTCTCAGGTTTTTCTGCAGTTTCATACTGGAGCTTTGAGCAGTCATACTGCTCTCTTATATAGAATGCAACTCCCCCACCTTTTCTACCCTACCTGTCCTTTCTAAACAGTTTATATCCATCCATGACAGTCCTCCAGTCATGTGATTTATCCCACCAAGTCTCTGTTATTCCAATCACATCATAATTCCTTGACTGTGCCAGGACTTTCAGTCTCCCTGCTTGTTTCCCAGGCTTCTTGCATTTGTGTATAGGCATTTTGTGTATAATCTTGTGGCTGGGAAAGCATAAACAGTGAAGAAAACCCAGGGAGAACTGTCAGCTATTCTCTAACACAAAAATGGTATTTAAACTGCTGTATAGTCATACAATTCTTATTTAAAGTCATTAAAAGTACTGCCACATAGTAGTACTAGTACAGACTTTTACAAAGCTTAATTTATAAAGAATGTAGTAATATTACATTAAAACTCCTTTTAAAAGATTAGTTTCATTCTTCTCTGGCAATTAATCTCATCTCTGACTCACAGTAATCTTGTTTTTGCTGATTTGGCTGGCATTTAACATTATTCATGATTCTGATGTTAGATACTGGTAATAACAAATCTGGGTCCATTGTTCTAGCCTTAAAAATATGACAATGTTTTTGTGTGAAACCCTAAGTGTAAGTGTTTCTCCATCTCTTCCTGTTTCAAGATTTCTTGGAAGATGAGCAATTCCGCAAACCCTGAACGTAGGAAACTATGGGTTCTGGCAATATATATTTCTCTTTTTTTTTTAGGGTCAAACTCTGATCCAAATGGACTCTGTGGCGTGTAGCTCGCAGAATCTCAGTGATTTGGGCCCTATGGCCATGAACGGGAAATCTAGAGGGTGGATCTTCCTTCTCAATAGTAGCATTTCCCGTTGTGGAGTGGTTATATCAGCTGCATTCACTACTAAACTATTGCTTAGAGTAGGTAGAACATTTTTTTGTCAAAACACTTTTTCAAGAAAAAGTGTTTTTTTGAGATGTGTTGCATATGTCCATTCCACTGCAGGTGTGTGCAAGCCCACTTGTCAGAGATTTTTCCCTTGCCATGCAAAAGTATAAAGGGCAGAGCTGCCCCGACCCTCGCCCCCCCGCCCAGTTCCTTCTTACCATGTGTGAAAGTTGTAGGAATGTGTGGTCTTGCAATTGCAAAATTTTCCCTCATATTTGTATGTAGTTGGTACGTGTTTTAGTAGTTTTTGTAGTTTGGACTGTTTGGTAGATATAGAAATATTGTTTTTTAAAATGTTTTTAAAGCTTCAATTCCCATTGCTGAGTCCCAGTGGTGGGGCAGGCATGGCTTGGTCAACGGGTTTCAACTTGGTCAGCTGCCCTTCCTGCAAGAAACCAATGCCAGTGAGTGACCTACACTCAGGATGCCTGAAGTGTCATGGAGAGACACATTGGGATCAGTGTCAAATTTGGAGGGACTTTAACCCAATAACCAAGAAAAACAGGGAGGCCAGACTCAAGTTTCTTCTGATGAAGGCAGCCCTGCATCAACCCTTAGAGCCTTCGGAGTAGGAACTGAGTGCATCTGCATCCATCAGAATTGTTCCCTCTGTTTTGATTGAGCTTTGGGGCCTATTGCCCTCCCTGGTACTTTGGGAGAGACACCAGACGAAAGCATTTAAGGGCCCAGTCTCTGGGAGATTGAGGTCCACAGCACCTCAGTCCAGCAAGCACATGGACGAGCACAACAGAGTATACTCAAGGCCAAGACATTTACCAAGGCAGTCATCTGCTCAGGAGGGACTGTCCACTCTAGCACCAGCACCGTTGAGATTGACCTCCGAAGTGGCTCCATTTAGTTCAACAGTACCTCTACTCTGGCTTATGTGACAGCATGGAATGTGGTGATTCTCAATGTGCTGGCTTTGCTAGCAATCCAAGAATCTTCTTGCCCAGTACCAGTGCTCACTGTAACTTTACTGACTTTGTCCCAGCATGGGGTACAGTGGGTGCCTCTAGTCCTCCGTGTAGCTCTTCATGTGGTACTGTCAAGAAGGAAGCCAGCCATGATCTCACTGATAGCACCATCTCCAGGCTCCCAACATTGATCCTGGGCAATGATTGGAACAGCGCCTACTTGGTTAGAGGAGGCTGGTTCATCTTCAGACTCTGAGTTTGGCTCCTGTGTGTCACAACCGGACCGTGAACCATTCCCCTTCCACAGCCTACCATCCTTGGTATTTCTTGGAGGCTCCATCTTGGCCATCAAGCAGAGATCATTAACTGGGAAGTAGTTGGGCTCTGAGACCTTACCAATGGCCATTTTGTACCCCTGGGTTTTTTTTTCCTGCCTCCAGGTCATCTCCATGCACTCCCTACTTTGCTTCATCAAGTAGGCACCAAGATCTACCACACCAGGTGCAGAGGGAGACCACTCCCAGTAACAGGCTCAGTACCCAGCAAGAGGAAATTCTCCCTTTAGAGGAATTGAAGAAGGCTCCACTACAGCCAGTTTTGGCATCCTCCTCTTCATCACCTGATGAGGTAGTGGTATCAAAAAGTTCCTCACTTCCCCCCGAGGATTATAGGGGTCAGCAGGACTTATTCAAGAGGGTGACTTCCACACTGGATATCCAGGTTGAAGAGGTTGGAAAAAGGTCTCACAGGCTGGTCAACATCTTAGCTTCTGTGGAACCATCTAGAGTAGTGCTTCCAATTAATGAAGCTATTCTGAGCCCACCAAGGTGCTGTGGCAGACTCCTTCTTCGCTTCTCTCACCTAGCAGAAAGGGCCAAGCACAGATATTCTGTCCTCTCAGAGGGATTTCAACATTTTTACACCAACCCCACTCCGGGATTGGTGGTAGTCTGAGGTGCCAATGAGAGAGAATGCCAGTGGCAGCAGGTATCTACCCCCAAAGGAAAGGCTGCAAAGAAGTTAGATCTCTTTAGCAAAGACTTTAGCAAAGCTTTTGATACAGTCTCCTACAGTATTCTTGCCAGTGAGTTAAAAAAGTATGGACTGGATGAATGGACTGTAAGATGGATAGAAAGCTAGCTAGATTGTTGGGCTCAGTGGTTAATGATCAACGGCTTGATGTCTAGTTGGCAGCCGGTATCAAGCGGAGTGCCCCAGGGGTCAGTCCGGTTTTGTTCAACATCTTTATTAATGATCTGGATGATGGGATAGATTGCACTCTCAGCAAGTTTGCGGATGACACTAAGCTGGGGGGAGAGGTAGATACGCTGGAGGGTCCAGAGTGACGGAGACAAATTGGAGGATTGGGCCAAAATAAATCTGATGATGTTCAACAAGGATAAGTGCAGAGTCTTGCACTTAGGAAGGAAGAATCCCACGCACCGCTACAGGCTGGGGACCGACTGGCAAGCAGAAGTTCTGCAGAAAAGGACCTGGGGATTACAGTGGATGTGAAGCTGGGATATGAGTCAGCAGTGTGCCCTTGTTGCCAGCTAACGGCGTATTGGGCTACATTAGTTGGATCATTGCCAGCAGATTGAGTGAAGTGATTATTCCCCTCTATTCGGCACTGGTGAGGCCACATCTGGAGTATTGCATCCAGTTTTGGGCCCCCCACCACAGAAAGGATGTGGACAAATTGGAGAGTGTCCAGTGGAGGGCAACAAAAATGATCAGGGCGCTGGGGCACATGACTTACGAGGAGAGGCTGAGGGAACTGGGCTTGTTTATTCTGCAGAAGAGAAGAGTGAGGGGGGATTTGATAGCAGCCTTCAACTACCTGAAGGGGGGTTCCAAAGACAATGGAACTTATCTGTTCTCAGTGGTGGCAGATGACAGAACAAGGAGCAATGGGCTCAAGTTGCAGTGGGGGAGTGTAGCGGGGCGGTCACCCCACTCTGGTTTAGAAGGGGTTAAAAACAGCCCTGGGAAAGGCTTGAGGCAGTCAATCAGGGCCCAGCTGGGCCAGTATAAGAAGGGCTCCTGGGGAGAAGGAAGTCAGTCTTGCTCCAGCAGTGGAGCAGATGGACAGTAGTACTGGGACAGAGCAGTACTGGGAAAGAGCAGGCTGAGCTGGGGATCTCTGACCTGGCGACCTTCCAGGCTGAGGCTGAGGCCTTGCAGCAAAGGCCTGAGGAGGTACTAGGGCTGCAGGGAGGCAGCCAGGGCAAGAAAAGGCAGCAGGTCCAGCCCCCTTGCCAGTGTTGAGTGGCCATTTCAGACTGAAGTTTGCCCCTGAGAGAAGGGGCTAGATGATGACTGGCAGTAGCCACTGAGGCAAGGTGATTATAGGGGCTGAGAAGGGAGACCCAGAGGGTGGGGACACTGCCGTGGGGCAGCACCCCAAGGTAAGGGGCACTGTGGTCCAGGTGGGATGCGGGGCCTGAAGTGGTAAAGATAAAGCGACTGCAGAGGGGCAGGTAAGGGCAGGGGAGAAACTGGCTAGAGGAGGGTGCTCCTGAGCTGGATGAGCTAATTCCTGGACTGACCAGCAGGAGGTGCTGCGCCAGTGCATCAGCACTGTTACACATGGTGGAAAACGTGGGCATGTGCAGTCCACCCCTGATACAAGAGGAATTGTGAGGACTGGGCAAGGTGCCAATATAGGGGGAAGGGATGATGGATCCCGCCTATGTAGAGGGTTTTTTCACGGAGGGCTCTTATGCTGTCCCTGGCTAGACTCCAGCATCGGTGCCCCAGTGAAAGGGGACTGGTGTGCAGTGATGAAGGCTAGAGACCCTACTACAGGTGATCCAGGAGGGACAACGGGAGATGAATTGGGCCCTGCAGGAACAGATAGGACAGCTGTTTGATCAGAGGGCCCTTGTAAGACTCCTGAGGAAGGAATCCAGGAAAGACCACAGAGCGTGGTGGGAAAAGCCCGGCACCAGGGCCAGGAGGCCAGTGGTGGAGTACAGGACTTGTTATGCCTGCAGGAGGTGTGGACTTTTCAGAATGGAGGATTCGGACTTCTGAAGTCCAATTTTGCTTTTAGAAAGTGTTTAGTATGTCTGTCTTAATTTAAATATTTTTGGGTTTCATATTTACAAGTCCATAATTTATATTCTTGCTTTTGGTTCTTGCAGAGATATGACAGAGGTAGTTCATATTAAAGACCGAAAGGAAGTAATTCATGAAATGAAATTTTCACCAGATGGCTCTTATCTTGCTGTGGGTTCTAATGATGGCTTCGTGGATATCTATGCAGTTGCTCAACGATACAAGAAGATAGGAGAATGCAACAAGTCTTCTAGTTTTATTACTTATATTGACTGGTCTGTGGATAGTAAATTCTTGCAAACCAATGATGGTGCAGGAGAGCGACTGTTCTACAAGATGCCATGTAAGTTCAGAGAAGTTAGTTTTATGAACAAATAAGCTAGTTTGATGGTTTCTAAGAGGACAATACAATATGTGTATTCAAATTTTACATCTCAAAGCAGAAATACTTGTTTATTATTTACCTAAATATCTACTGTTTACTTATAAAATCAGATATATTTACCATTCATATTAATCTTTAGGTTTAGTAAAAAGAAATATCTTTCCAAATCTGTATTCATCTAATTGCATATTTCCCATAGTATTAGTTACATTATATACTGATCCACTAAAGAAATAAATTCTAGATCATCATGAATGTCTGAAAAAGCCACCCTTTGTTATACACTGGTTTAATTCCTTTCATATAATGCAGAATTCTGGAATTGGTGGTTAAACTAATTATTAAGAATGTAATTACTAGAAGATGGGAGAAACTTGTCTGGGTAAATGTCAAATGTATCCTTGAAATATAAATGTTTTCAAAATTCCATGATTATTAGTGGCACTCCAAAATGACACTGTTAAGGTTTGACAGGGCCACTGGAAATCATGAACACAGACCATGCCTGAAAGTCCTCAGCAGAAGACTGTAAATGTACGGGTAACAGCAGTTTGAAGAGCAGTACAGCCTAAAATGTAGTAACGAGTTTAGTATTAGAAAGAGGGACCTAGAGGAGAGTTCATTGTACCCAAGAGAGTAGCTAATTCACTTTAAACCTAAACTTGTCCACTCTTCCAATATTGACCTTATGTAGAATAAAAAACTGCTAATCATAAGAGCTGGTCAGAAAATGGAGTCCCATTCCCCACCATGCCCAGGTTTCCGGGATCTAGGATTCCGGCTGAGCATCACAGAGCCTGAGAGTCATGGGAACTCAGTCTTGAGACAGAGCTCTCAAGATATGCAGGCTCCAGGGCACAGCGTTGGGAACCTGCAGGTTCTGGGATGGAACCCCACACCACCAGGGGGAACCCCACAGCAGGGAGCCTGGAAGCCATGACAACCGTGGCTCAAGCTGGGGCTTTCAGGATTTATGGGCTTTCTGCTGTGGAACTGGGATCCTGGGAGACCTAAGCCTGGGACAGTCTGCATGATATGGCTGCCCTGGATACGCAGACTCTGGGAGCCCAGGCAGCTGCTGACTAAAATTGACATTCTTGTCCATTTCACTGCTGCTTGTTTCTCCCAAACTGGAAATCCTGAGTTTTAGCCAGATCTACTAATCATGAGAAAGTATGTAATGGTTTTGTGACATTGACAAAATAAAGATTATGATGAGACTACTAAACTCATTTTCACTTGTGACCTTGGCCAGGATTTGAATCCAGATCACCAAAAGTGAAAAGCTAATTTATTGGCCTGCACCAAAATTTAGAATTTTAAAGATTCTTTATATTATTTATACATTTGAAAGGACAAGCACTTAATAAATTCTTTGGGGCTTGATCATATGAGTTTGTACAGTACCTAGCACAACAGGATCACAATCCTGAATGGATCCTCTGAGTGCTACCATAGTAAAAAGAATTAATTTTGTTTAAAGCTTAATAAGAAAGTATCTAGATTAAAACTGCCTCTCAGATTTAGAAAAATATGATGAATAACAGGAAAAGATTTTGTTTTGGTTTAAAACATGTCTTCAGCAAAATGAGCTTAAAAACTAGTTTAAAAATGATTACCTAAATCTCTCATGTTAAACTTTATTTAATTGTCATCACTGTGTTAACTTTAAAATGAACAAATCTTTAAAAAAAATCAGTTTACGATCAGCATTCCTCTATTTCTCAAAGTTTGCATCACTTGAGGTTTCCATATCTGCATGTAGTATGCATATATCCTCGGGAGTAACAATTTGAAGGGTTTTTTGCTAATATTATATAAAATATTATACAGAGGAAAAAATGTTTACTTTAATAAATTATGGCACATTAACTAAATTAAGCTAAATTAAGCATTTAGATAACATAGTGATAGGCACTTTAGAATTGTTGATAGATTTACATTTAGATTAAAATGTTTGGAATATTCTTCTGGACAAGAAATCCAGTGGGCTGTACATCCCTAATTGCTTTATAATCATTTTAGAATGAAAGCTAAAGATTTAGTCTATACTTAATAATTTTGAAGAAAAAAGAAATGTTACAATTAATAGATTTCAGATAATTTTTAATGTCTACTGTAGAGATGAGCTTGAACCAAAAACCCTGACCCAGCTCTAATTTAGTGAAGTTTTAAAATTAGATTGCTTTCTTTTCATCTGACATCTCCTTATATGTTTAAAATGTAGCTAATGAATACTATCACATATGGTAAGCTTAACTTTGTTTCCCCTACAGAATTGGTATAGTCTTCTTGGGACAAGTCCAAAGTTCTTCATAACAATTCTTGAAATTATTCTTCAATGAAATTTGACTTCAAACATTACTCTGCTGATCAGCTCATGTTATGTTGCTGATACAAGCTTAATACAATAGGATTACTTGCGATCATTGCAAATGAAACATGAATAAAAATGTTTGTCAGCTAATATTCTTTCCCCAATTATATTTATTCTCCTAGTACATTCAAGACATTCAGAAATGCTGTTTACATAGGGAGCATTAAAGATTACCATGAAGTAATAACATGTGTAATTAACTTAGAGGAAAGCTATTACCTATAGAAAAGTCTTTGTTAATGTAAAGAGTCATTGTATAGTGACAGGTTAACCAAATAGTCTCATTTATTTGATCTTATATAATCCAATAAAGCAAACTCCTGTACCAGTTATAAAAGTGAAATTAATAAATGGAGGTAGATTTAGGATAGGATATTTTAGAACTTTAGTCCCCATTTCAAAATTTGAATGAGTACATATTATTTTATTAATTTTATGGCACCTAAAAGTGTTCTATTTATTTATGTGTATATGTAAGTTAGAGACATTTCTTTTGCTATAGAAGATGTGACTTTTTGAGTCAAAATGGTGTAAAATCAGGATCTAGATAATCTGTGTAAAGTGCTCAGATTCTACAGTGATGATCTAGGAAAAATCATAACCAGCTAGATCATATTTATTCAAAATAAAATAATCTTTCTTTGTTTCTTGACATAAAAATACTGAGCTCAGAAAGAACACACAACTAACTATAATGGAGAAAAGCCTCTTTTTAATGGAAAGATAGTTGGTTAAACAGCGTATTAATTTGACTGTTTTCAGCTGGGAAGCATTTAACCAGCAAAGATGAGATCAAAGGAATTCACTGGGCCTCATGGACCTGCGTGATAGGGCCTGAAGTGAATGGAATTTGGCCAAAATATACCAACATTACAGATGTCAACTCTGTGGATGGAAATTACAGCAGCTCAGTGCTCGTGTCTGGAGATGATTTTGGATTTGTTAAATTATTCAAATTTCCTTGCCTAAAGAAAGGTAAGACACACTTTTTTCTTCTCAGGAATTCAGTAATTAAACTGCCACTGAATGCATGTTATATTACACTGATATTATACTAATATAATTACTGGGATTTAATCTCCCCTTGATGCCCATTCAAAACTACCATTAATATTAATGAGAATGATGTGTACATATGAGAGAATATGTTCCACTGATTCTAAAATGATCATTCAGTCAATGCTTGTGATGTTTCAGTGGAGTGGGTATTGCCTTATGTAACACTTAATATAAGCAGATGTCAAATAAGGCTTGTCAAGGTTTCTTCCCCACTCTGAACTCTGGGGTACAGATGTGAGGACCTGAATGAAAGACCCCCTAAGCTTATTTTTACTAGCTTAGGTTAAAAACTTTCCCAAGGCACAAACGTTGCCTTGTCCTTGAACAGTATGCTACCACCACCAAGTGATTTAGGCGAAGAACAGGGAAAGGACCACTTGGAGTTCCTATTTCCCCAAAATATCCCCCCAAGCCCTTACACCCTCTTTCCTGGGGAGGCTTGAAAATAAACAAGATGAGCACAAACCAGCCTTGGATTTTTAAGACCCAAAGAAACCCAGTCAGATTCTTAAAAATCAGAACTTTATTAGAAGAACAATAAAAGATAAGAGAACAACTCTGAAAGATCAGAATGGAAGATAATCTTACAGGCAGTCAGTTTCAAAACATAGAGAATCCCTCTAGGCAAAACCTTAAGTTACAAAAAGACACAAAAACAGGAATACACATTTCCTGCAGCGCAGCAAATTTACAAGCCAAAACAAGAAAAACCTAATGCATTTTCTAGCTAGATTACTTACTAACTTTACAGGAGTTGGAGGGCTTGCATCCTTGATCGGTTCCCGGCAAAGGTATCACACAGACAGACAAAAGTCTTTTTCCCCTCCTCCAGATTTGAAAGTATCTTGTCCCCTCATTGGTCATTTTGGTTCAGGTGCCAGCGAGGTCACCTTAGCTTCTTAACCCTTTACAGCTGAAAGGATTTTGCCTCTGGCCAGGAGGTTACCTTTCCATTTATTTTTATGACAAGGCTATTCTAATCACTTTCCAGAAGAGTGTATTTCTTTTTCCCTGCATATTTTAGATCCTTGCCTTTTATTAAAATATTCCTATCTAACCATTCTGGAAAACATCCACTTGTTGCAATTGAGCAATTGTTATGATCATAGCATCTTTATAACTGTATCCTATAAAAATCATCTCCTTACGAGCATAGTATATTCCTGTATTGATGAGACAGACTGGGGCTTTCTCAAATGTTTGGATCCTGGTTCTTGAGAAACCAGTCAGCTCTGCAACAGACTTACGTTGGTACCCAGTCAGCTCTGCAACATACCTATATTGGTATAACTATGTCGCTCAGGGGTGTGAAAAAAAGGGCCTGAGCAATGTAATTATACCGACCTAACCTCCTGTGTAAATAGCGCAATGTCAGCAGGACTGAATGGCTAGGCAGCAGTTCTGCAGAAAAGGACCTAGGGGTTACAGTGGACGTGAAGCTGGATATGAGTCAACAGTGTACCATTGATGCCATGAAGGCCAATGGCATTTTGGGATGTATAAGTAGGGGCATTGTCAACAGATCGAGGGTTGTGATCGTTCCCCTCTATTCGACATTGGTGAGGCCTCATCTGGAGTACTGTGTCCAGTTTTGGGGGCCAGACTACAAGAAGGAAGTGGAAAAATTGGAAAGAGTCCAGCGGAGGGCAACAAAAATGATTAGGGGACTGGAATTCATGACTTATGAGGAGAGGCTGAGGGAACTGGGATTGTTTAGTCTGCTGAAGAGAAGAATGAGGGGGGATTTGATAGCTGCTTTCAACTACCTGAAAGGGGGTTTCAAAGAGGATGGATCTAGACTGTTCTCAGTGGTAGCAGATGATAGCATGAAGAGTAAAGGTCTCAAGTTACAGTGGGGGAGGTTTAGGTTGGATATTAGGAAAAACTTTTTCACTTGGAGGGTGGTGAAACACTGGAATGGTTTACCTAGGGAGGTGGTGGAATCTCCTTCTCTTGAAGTTGTTAAGGTGAGGCTTGACAAAGCCCTGTCTGGGATGATTTAGTTGGGGATTGGTCCTGCTTTGAACAGGGGGTTGGACTAGATGACCTCCTGAGGTCCCTTCCAACACTGATATTCTATGATTCTATGTACTTCATGTGCCTGAGACTCGAAGATTCATGTTAGTAGTGTTCATTGGTCTGTGTCTGTGCTGTTCCTGTCCTCTTGCACCAAATCAAGGGTAAAAGGGGCAGTGTGGACTGATTGTTTCTCCAATTCCTTTCTGCCACCACATGGCATGAGACAGAGCCTACAATGTCCAGAGATTTGATCCTTCTACTTGATTCTGTAAATATTATATGTATGAAGTTCTGTTAGATAGTTATTAGTTTGCTCAATATAGTTAGTTAGGACTTGGGAGTTTGCCTCCCTGCTCCTGATTTGGGGTTGGGAATATGGCTTGATCAATGATGAGTGACTGTCAGAGGCGCCTGTACTGCCTCAGAGAAGTGCACATCTCCGTCAAGTGCAGTATGTGCTGCTCTTTCCTCAGGCAAATTTACCAGGTACAAAAATTCAAGCTGAAGAGACATCTGATAGAGTGTGCAATGAGAGCTCAGTCATATCCAGGCGAGGAGACTGCCCCTCCCTTGTTCTGGTCAGAAGCTTCAAAAAACATGCCTCCTAGCACCATTACTTTCGACACAGGGATGGGTAAGAATAGAGCCAAGGGCTCTTTTTCTCAGGGGAGGCATTCTCAAAAATCTAGAAAGGTGTGCCCCTTGAAGTCCACCTCTAAGGGGAGTGCTTCTTCCCCAACACTTTCTGTGTTGCGTGACTCTTTGCACCCTGTCCCAAAAGGTTCAGAAAATCTGAAGAGTCACTGCACCAATTTGCAGGCTCCAAAAACTAAAGGTGCTTCAGCTCCAGTACTGTCTGCAACAGCTGGTCTGTCATCAGTAACGAACAAGGACTGACATTGTGAGCCTAGACTGGGTCAACCCCCAGTACCAGCAAAGGAAAAGCATAGAGATTCCCTTGAACCGATGGTACCTTCATGCTCACATAGTGAAGTGTTGGTTTCCAAGGGATTTCATAGAATCATAGAATATCAGGGTTGGAACGGACCTCAGGAGGTCATCTAGTCCAACCCTCTGCTCAAAGCAGGACCAATCCCCAATTTTTGCCCCAGAACCCTAAATGGCCCCCTCAAGGATTGAACTCACAACCCTGGGTTTAGCAGACCAATGCTCAAACTACTGAGCTATCACTCCCGCCCCCTTCATACACTGGCTCTGTCAATATGGGGAGAAACTAACTGAGGAGAGGTATATGACAACAGAATATCCTCCCAGATCTGCGGTCTCTCATCTTATTGGACCTGGTCCCGTCTAGGGAGGTTCTGACACCATCAGTCCATGAGCACTATAAAGGGAGAAGCTGGTCTCCGGTCTGTCTACCAACATAGGCATTGCAGCCCTACCATACTGCTGGCACCCCATTAGAATTGAACCCTACATTCTCCTTTTCAAGACAATCCAACACTGAGGAGGAACTGACATCTCTACCACAGAAGGTGAGCCCAGATAAAGGATTGAGAAGCTCCTGGGCTCCCCCACGACCTATGCTATGGGGACTACCTCAACTCATGTTGGATTTTTCTCACTGGCCTTACTGGGGATGTGGGACCCACACATGCAGTATTCAGAAGTGGTACAGTCCTGTCAAGAATCACAGCATCCTTTCTCCTCCAAGAGAGCAACCTGGCCTGCTCCATGAGCCTGTGGAGGAAGAAGAGCCAGATTCAGCAGTTTGGCTGGTTTTGCCAAGAATATCATCTTCGTCTCCTAAAACGGCAGTTGCCCCGGTCTCACCGTCTCTGCTGGATGATCACAGCAGATCCTGGAGCTGTTAAGGAGGGTTGCTGATATACTCCAGATTCCTCTGAAGGAAGTCCAAGAGACATCCCACAAACTCCTGGACATTTTACAAAATGCAGTGCGTCCAAGGTGGTCATATCCTCTAGTGGCCAAAGTAGTGACATACTCCAACAACATGTGCAGCTATTCCTAAGAGGGCAGAAAAGAGGTACTTTGTTCCAAGTGAGGGAGCAGAATTTTTATTCATGCATCTTGCCCTGAATTTCCTGGTTGTTCAGGCTGCTCCAGAAAGGAGTAGGCAACAAGACACCCCTTCAGATAAGGAGGCTAAATGCTTGGACCTCCTAGGGAAAAAAGTGTTTACAGCTTCCAGTCTGCATTTCCAAATAGCCAGTTATCAGGCACTACGTGTGAAGTATGATTTCATCAACTACTGCAAGTTTTCGGAATTCAGACAAGTTCCTTCAGGAAGACAAAGTGCAATTCCAAGCCCTCCAACCTGCTGCCTGTTAATTTCATTTTGTGACCCCTAGTTCTTGAAGATAAACATCAATGACCTAGAGTTCACAGTTAATGTATCTGATGTGGTTTTCATAAATAAACTAGAAAGAATATGATCAGTCCTATTCCAGAGAGAAAAATCAACTTCTTCTGTCCTGGTGAAAGCAAAATTTCCTATCTCTGTGTGCACTGATCATTAAGGGAAAGATGAACAATAAGACTTGCATGGCAGAATTGTGGAATTAGAACCAGAAACATCCTCACTCATCAGGTTAGCAGGCTGGTGACTGACCTCTTTGTATCGGAAAACAGCAGTACAGTGACCTGTAGCCTCTTCAGGAAAGATCAAGATGTGATGTGGTGAATGACTTCTCACAAAGCTGGGCAATGTTTCTTCCATATGCCTTCCCGCCTTTTCCACTGCTTTCCAGGACTATACAAGAGAGTTACTTTTTATGCCTTTCTGACTGAAGAAGTCTGGACTCCTAGGCATGATTAACTTAGAATTGGACCTTTGGTTGTCTCTGTCTCACAGAGGAGGTTTGCTATTGCAAAAGTCAGTCATCCCATATTGTAAAACCCAATCCTTATCCTGGTCCAGACAGGTTCAAAATGGATACTTGTGTGAAGTGATTTTCAAAAGAAGTCAATGAATAGAACTTATTCTACTGGCTAGTGCAAAGTCCATATTTTAACTACTATGTTAAGTATAGCCTTGACTTCCCCCAGGAGGTGTTAATGTGGCCTTAATAGGCAAAGAGGTTAAGCCTTTTTGGTATAATGTCCTCAGCATGTTCAAGAAAAGGAAGTTTTGTACAAATCCCAACATTAAATGCTTCCTTAGGGCACCAACCTTTATTCTAGTCCCACAAGCTCATAAATAAATACATCGGAACCTAAATTCCCTCTAAGCTGTGTGGCCGGGTGGCCACCCAGCAGGCTATCAAATGCCGGCACTTCAGGTGTCCCTCTCCACACTGCTGTGCTGCTCCTGCCCTCTGCCTTGGAGCCCCTGGCCAGCTGCTACCGGGAGGGGGAGGTGGGCACTGATGTCAGGGTGTCCCCCTTCCCCTGTCCCTGTACCCCATCTCCACAGAGCTGGGGGCGACATGACAGGGCTCAGGACAGGGCTCAGGATGGAGGGAGCTTGCTGGCAGCTGTTGCTGTGTCTGGACAAGCAGGCTTCAGACTGCTGAGTGCCAATCTACTTAAAAGGGCAGCGTACTTAAAGGGGCAGTGTGTGTGTGTCTCTCTGTCACGCATTTGCACTGATGGCATGCAAAATCCAACCTCAGAAGATTATTTTATCTCAGGAAATACTGAACATACTGAGCTACTGTTCTCATTTTTGTTAGACAGCTCATCAGTAGTTTGGTGGTGAAAGGGACTCTCTTCATCCTAGTTTTAAGAATAATTTCTATTCCATTTTCTGGTCAGAATTATACAGAGGGGACTGGGGAATGTTTTATAATTCCATCACTACTTTGTTTTGGTAAAGGACTTCTATTGTTGTTATACTCTGTCTGAAGTTTCATCCAGATTAGGAAGAGATCAAGATTTGATGGAGGTCACCTGACCTTGACCAGCTATATTGAGCTAAAAGTTGTTGACCTTGTGTGTACAGTAGAGTAAAGGCTGGGGTTAGGTAAAATTTGTTAGCTAATCCCAATTTCCTTTCTTAATCTAGACAGACCCTTAGAAGATATGTAAATGGTATCCCCTAAAACCAACTCCAGCACTGCCATGTTGCTGCCTACTTGCTCGTATTTCTTTTTTGCAGTCTAATCATTTCACCATTTCAATTCTGTCATACAGTTGCCTTGAGGGACCAAGCAAGAGTCTCAATAGCACAGCTGAACCTTGTGCTTTTTTATAATTGTACCACACTATGCTGTTACTTTGCTGATGATTTGGCTTTTTATTGTATTTTATTTCAGCATAAAATTTAAAAAAATAACCTCCTATCTTTGGGCCATATAATGAAACTGTTAGGATGGTGGAAGTTTGATTTGAAATGTTGGAAATTTGCAAGAGCATGCAAGCCATGAGACAGATTTTTAATGTATGGTCCCATTAAAAAGAAAACAATTTATATGTACTGTCCTATCACCTTTTTAAAAAATTAACTATATAATTTGTTCATTCAGTGGCTATTTTCACTTTTAACAATTTTATTTTTATATATTTTAGGAGCTAAATTTAGAAAATATGCAGGCCACTCAGCACATGTAACTAATGTACGTTGGTCACATGATTTTCAGTGGGTGTTAAGTACAGGAGGTGCTGATCACTCTGTTTTTCAGTGGAGATTTATTCCAGAAAGTGTAACAAATGAAATTCTTGAAACAGCATCCCAAGGTAAAAATTACCATTTTCTGAAAATTTGCTTATGATGTTTATTTTGTTGTTTTTGTTTCATAAAAATCAAAGAAATATGTAGCACTGATGCAGAAGGTTGTGTTGGATGAAGAGAAAAATATTATTTTTCATATTAGTCTTTGGAATACCACACATCCAGCTTGCACAGGGCCTTTTGCTTTCCTGTAGATTCATGAGAGTTAATAGACTAGTGTATGTCCCAGGCAAAATCCACTCAAATAATCCTGTAGCAGGATTCAGGGAATTTATCTGGGAAGATTCCAGAGATATTTTCAACTCACATCAAATATAAGAAGCTTGTAAGAGGGAGAGATGTATGAGATCAGAGTCAGTTTTCAAAATTGAACACCTGAATTGTGTACACAAATCCTAATTGTGCATGAAAAAGGCAATTAGCTGTGTAAATGCCATTTTGTGTGTCTATGTGTAAATATGCATATGAACATGTGAGATTTGTGTGTACAATTTAATGGTCATATTTGAAAATTGCACTTGTAATGTGCATTGTGCCTGTAATATTGAACAGAAGCATATAAATTACATAACGTCAACTGCTAAATATTGGATTTCCCTGCAGGAAATCTTTCACATGGTCTCAGGCCCTGCAGAAATTAACTGATTTTTTCCATGTGATATAACACATTATTTCAAGCAAGTAGAGGGATCACACATCATGCAATATTTCAGGATAACCATAAAATTTCTGCATGTCATCACTATAAAAGGTAAAAAGGTAGTTACAGATAATGTATAATCCCAGTTGAGTGAATTCCATTAATTATTATTAGGGCTGTCAAGCGATTACAAAAATTAATCATGAGTAATTGTGCGATTAAAAAAAAGAATCGCAATTAATCTCATTGTTAAACAATAATAGAAGACCATTTATTTAAATATTTTTGGAAGTTTTCTACATTTTCAAATATATTGATTTCAATTACAACAAAGAATGCAAAGTGTAGAGTGCTCACTTTATATTTATTTTTTATTACAAGTATTTACCCTGTAAAAAAACAAAAGAAAAAGTATTTTTCAATTCACCTAATACAAGTACTATAGTGCAATCTCTTTATCATGAAAGTTGAACTTAAAAATGTAGAATTATGTACAAAAAAACCTGCATTCAAAAATTAAACCATGTAAAATTTTAGAGCCTGCAAGTCCACTCAGCCCTGCTTCTTGTTAAGCCAATTGCTCAGACAAACAAGTTTATTTACATTTGCAGGAGATAATGCTGCCCGCTTCTTGTTTACAATGTCACCTGAAAGTGAGAACAGGCGTTCTCATGGCACAGTTGTAGCTGTCATTGCAAGATATTTACATGCCAGATGTGCTAAAAATTCATATGTCCTTTCATACTTCAACCACCATTCCAGGGGACATGTGATCATGCTCATGATGGGCTCGATAACAATCCAAAGCAGTGTGGACTGATGCATGTTCATTTTCATTATCTTAGTCAGATGCCACCAGCAGAAGGTTGATTTTCTTTTTTGGTGGTTTGGGTTCTGTAGGTTCCGCATTTCAGTTTTGCTCTTTTAAGACTTCTGAAAGCATGCTCGACGCCTCGTCCCTCTCAGATTTTGGAAGGCACTTCAGATTCTTAAACCTTGGGTCGAGTGCTGTAGCTATCTTTAGAAATCTCACATTGGCACCTTCTTTGCATTTTGTGAAATCTGCAGAGAAAGTGTTCTTAAAATGAACAACATATGCTGGGTCATCATCCGACCCTGCTATAACATGTAATATATGGCAGAATGCGCGTAAAACAGAGCTGGGTACATGAAGTTCTCCCCCAAGGAGTTCAGTCACAAATTTAATTAACGCGTTATTTTTTAACGAGCGTCATCAGCTTGGAAGCATGTCCTCTGGCATGGTGGCCGAAGCATGAAGGGGCATACGAATGTTTAGCATATCTGGCACGTAAATACCTTGCAATGCTGGCTACAAAAGTGCCATGCAAATGCCTGTTCTCACTTTCTGGTGACATTCTAAATAAGAAGTGGGCAGTATTATCTCCTGTAATTGTAAACATACTTTTTTGTCTTAGCAATTGGCTGAACAAGAAGTAGGAATGAGTGGACTTGTAGGGTCTGAAGGTTTACATTGTTTTGTTTTTTGAGTGCAGTTATGTAGCAAAAAAATTCTACATTTGTAAGTTGGACTTTCACGAGCAAGAAATTGCACTACAGTACTTGTATTTGGTGAACTGAAAAATACTGTTTCTTTTGTTTATCATTTTTACAGTGCAAATATTTGTAATAAAAATAATATAGACTTTGATTTCAATTAAAAGACAGAATATAATATATATAAAAATGTAGAAAAACATCCAAAATATTTAAATATTTCAATTGGTATCCTATTGTTTAACAGTGCGATTAAAACTGTGATTAATCGTGATTAATTTTTTTTTAGTTAATCGTGTGAGTTAACTATGATTAGTTGACAGCCCTAATCATTATTCAGGGTTTTACAATAGAGACCTTGGCATTGAAGTGGGAGAATTATCTGTCTTTACCTTTGCGATACAAAACCAGAAATGTTCACCAAGTCCATAGAATGTTTGCAAACACTTTAAAGCTTCTGAAGGTTTTGCGTTAATTCCTGGTAGTCTAAAAAATTGTGAAAATGTGACATAATATTCTGTTCTGACTAGATAATAACTATTACATGTGGATTGATTTTTATGCAGAGGGAGGTATTGAGTCATACAGTGAAGAGTCAGATTCTGATTTATCTGATGTGCCAGAGCTAGATTCAGATATTGAGCAGGAAGCTCAAATCAACTATGATCGCCAAGTGAGTAAAAATGAATATACAGATGTAAACTCAGCTGCCTAATAATCCACTGTAACTTTTCAGTAAAGCCAGTTAAAATAAAGTTGCAGCAAATTCATCTGTCTACTTTGAGAAAAAATATTTTGACAATATTTATGCAACCAATATACAAAATAAAAGCAGTGTGTACTTTAGCTACAGATGAGTATTTGAAAAGCATTTAAGAAAAAGTGCCTATATATACAAAAGCCTTATACTAGTATGATAGATATGTCCTTTTATTATCATGCCCATCAGCTTCAATGAAGTTTCACTCAGCCTGTATTATAATATATCACACATAAAAAGTACTTTAAAAGAACACTATTAAAGTTTCAAAATCAAGAACTCGGAAGTATGGAAATGACAGAATTAAGGATGCTGTGCAGCCTTAATTCTTTCTCCTTGTGTGTATGCATTATGATAGATTTTAATTATATGTTCACATACTATTTTTTCCACAGAACCAATGCCTCATTTAGTTTACAGAATGGTGCTGCTCTTGGGATGAATTAGGGTGGTATAATAAAGGAGGCTGTTGTCTGTAGGACCTTGCCTCATTTGCTGCAGAAATTGGAAGGTGTGTGTTGAATGAGGTAGGGGATTAGCAGGAAGAAAAAGAAAGCTCTGATGGTCAAGGCAGTTAAATGCTACTGTCTTGGAAAATTGGATTTTATCCCTGACTTTGCCACAGAATTCTGTGTGATGCTGAGCAAGTCATTTAAATCAGGCTTTTTAGAAGTAGTCATTAATTGTGTGTTCCTCATTTTCTGGGAGTTCGACTTGATACCCTGGGGTCTGATTTGCAGAAGTACTGAGAACTCACAGCTGCAACTGAAGTCAATGATGAACTCCGCTTTGAACATAAAAAATGCTAACTAATAATGGTAGTTATTCTGAAAAATCACATCCTCCCTGTCTCACGTTGGTCATCCAAATTAGTGGATACTTTGAACTTACTCTCTGTGCCGCAGCTCCCTACAGTAAAATGGAATAATGCCACCTCCTCATCTCACAGAGGTGTTGTGAACATAAATTAATGAATGTTTGTGAAGCATTCAGATACTATTGAGACAAGCACCATAGAAAGGGACATGAGGAAATTAATAATTCTTTGTTCAGAGTGTAGGTAAATGAGGCCTAGGTTCACACACTGAACGAAACAAAATATTGGATAGCTGCTTATTAAGTGAGCAATGTCCATCCTGTGCCCTAACTGAGGAAGGGGTCCTGTGGAAAAATAGTGTATCATCATGTAATTAAAGACTGTATCATAATGGCACAAGGGGGCCAAATTAAGCTTCCACATGTTGGGGAAGCACTGACTCTGAAAAAGATTTGGGGTCAGTGGTGGCTACGCAGCTGAACATGACCTCCCAATGTGATGCTGTGGCCAAAAAAGCTAATCCTGGAATGCATAAACAGGGAAATCTCAAGTAGGAGTAGGGAGGTTATTTTACTTCAGTATTTGGACTGGTGTGACTGCTGCAGGAATACTGAGTCCAGTTCTGGTGCCCACAATTCAAGAAGGATGTTGATAAATTGGAGAGGGTTCAGAGAAGAGCCACAAGTATGATTAAAGGATTAGAAAACATGCCTTATAAGTGATAGACACAAAGAGCTCAATCTATTTAATTTAACAAAGACAGTAAGGGGTGATTTGATCATCATCTATAAGTATCTACACAGGGAACAAATATTTAATAATGGGCTGTTCAGTCTAGCAGAGAAAGGTATGACACAATCCAATGGCTGGAAGTTAAAGCTAGACAAATTTAGACTGGAAATAAAATGTAAATTTTTGACAGAGTAATTAACCATTGGAACAATTTACCAATAGTCATGGTGGTGTGTTCATCACTGATAATTTTTGAATCAGGATTGGACATTTTTCTAACAAATATATTATTGGAATTATTGTGGGCAAGGTCAATGGTCCGTGTAATACTGGAGGTCAGACTAGATGATCACAATGGTCCCGCCTTGAAATCTATGAATCTATGAACATCAGGAGTAAAATCAGGAAGACCAAATCACAACTGGAGTAGCAGCTAGCAAGAGATGTTAAGAGTAACAAGAAGGGTTTCTTCAGGTATGATAGCAACAAGAAGAAAGTCAAGGAAAGTGTGGGCCCCTTACTGAATGAGGGAGGCAACCTAGTGACCGAGGATGTGGAAAAAGCTAATGTACTCAATGCTTTTTTTGCCTCTGTCTTCACGAACAAGGTCAGCTCCCAGACTACTGCACTGGGCAGCACAGCATAGGGAGGAGGTGACCAGCCCTCTGTGGAGAAAGAAGTGGTTCGGGACTATTTAGAAAAGCTGGACGAGCACAAGTCCATGGGGCCGGATGCGCTGCATCCGAGAGTGCTAAAGGAGTTGGCGGATGTGATTGCAGAGCCATTGGCCATTATCTTTGAAAACTCATGGCGATCGGGGGAAGTCCCAGATGACTGGAAAAAGGCTAATGTAGTGCCCATCTTTAAAAAAGGGAAGAAGGAGGATCCTGGGAACTACAGGCCAGTCAGCCTCACCTCAGTCCCTGGAAAAATCATGGAGCAAGTCCTCAAGGAATCAATTCTGAAGCACTTAGAGGAGAGGAAACTGATCAGTAACAGTCAGCATGGATTCACCAAGGGCAAGTCATGCCTGACTAATCTAATTGCCTTCTATGATGAGATAACTGGCTCTGTGGATGAGGGGAAAGTGGTGGACGTGTTGTTCCTTGACTTTAGCAAAGCTTTTGACACGGTCTCCCACAGTATTCTTGCCAGCAAGTTAAAGAAGTATGGGCTGGATGAATGGATTATAAGGTGGATAGAAAGTTGGCGAGATTGTCGGGCTCAGTGGGTAGTGATCAATGGCTCCATGTCTAGTTAGTGGCTGGTATCAAGTGGAGTGCCCCAAGGGTCGGTCCTGGGGCTGGTTTTGTTCAATATCTTCATAAATGATCTGGAGGATGGTGTGGATTGCACCCTCAGCAAGTTTGCAGATGACACTAAACTGAGAGGAGAGGTAGATACGCTGGAGGGTAGGGATAGGATACAGAGGGCCCTAGACAAATTAGAGGATTGGACCAAAAGAAATCTGTTGAGGTTCAACAAGGACAAGTGCAGAGTCCTGCACTTAGGATGGAAGAATCCCATGCACCGCTACAGACTAGGGACCAAATGGCTTGGCAGCAGTTCTGCAGAAAAGGACCTAGGGGTTACAGTGGACGAGAAGCTGGATATGAGTCAACAGTGTGCCCTTGTTGCCAAGAAGGCCAATGGCATTTTGGGCTGTATAAGTAGGGGCATTGCCAGCAGATTGAGGGATGTGATTGTTCCTCTCTATTTGACATTGGTGAGGCCTCATCTGGAGTACTGTGTCCAGTTTTGGGTCCCACACTACAAGAAGGATGTGGAAAAATTGGAAAGAGTCCAGCGGAGGGCAACAAAAATGATTAGGGGACCGGAATTCATGACTTACGAGGAGAGGCTGAGGGAACCGGGATTGTTTAGCCTGCAGAAGAGAAGAATGAGGGGGGATTTGATAGCTGCTTTCAACTACCTGAAAGGGGGTTCCAAAGAGGATGGCTCTAGACTGTTCTCAGTGGTAGCTGATGACAGAACAAGGAGTAACGGTCTCAAGTTGCAGTGGGGGAGGTTTAGGTTGGATATTAGGAAAAACTTTTTCACCCGGAGGGTGGTGAAACACTGGAATGGGTTACCTAGGGAGGTGGTGGAATCTCCTTCCTTAGATATTTTTAAGGTCAGGTTTGACAAAGCCCTGTCTGGGATGATTTAGTTGGGGATTGGTCCTGCTTTGAGCAGGGGGTTGTACTAGATGACCTCCTGAGGTCCCTTCCAAGCCTGATATTCTATGATCAATTCTGGCAATTCCTAACTTCTGGGAGCTTGAGTTTACAGCCTTAATAATGGTCTTTTAATTTAGTTTCTTGTGTGTAATTGTCTATGTTTTTAAAAAGCAAACTGAAGGAACAGAAATTTGATCATGTGGCATCATATTGACACACATGGGTCATCAGCAGGATTAGAACCTTAAGATCCACTGCACTGACCTCTGAGCTAGTGGAGTAACTGATAGCAACAGTAGGTTACTGTCCTCTATGTCAATTAGCACTAGAGGGTGTTTAAACACACATCTTGCCTGTGGGTTTCACAGGTGTTTGCTAACAGCAGACGAATGGTGAGACTCAGTAATCTTGGGTTCTATTCAAGGCTTTAGAGGGGCGTGTGCTCTAGTGGGCACAAACTCTTCTGCCCATTCCTCTCCAGCTTAACCCGTTCTGTCCTATCCCTTCTCTTAAGACTTCTCATCTCAGTTCCATTCTTTTTGCCTACCCAGTCTCCTCTTCCGGGCTTAGTCTCCTAACCCCCCCATACTCCCAGTGTCCTTGCCAAACCCAGTTCCCCACTCCTGGCTCCTTGTCCTCTCTGTCTGTCCCATTCCTCCCTGCCCACCCCCCAACACTGGCTCCCTGTCTCCCTCCCTGGGATCCTTATTCAAATTTAGTCCTCCCTTCTTACTCCTCACCCTGCTGCTTGCCCCAGTCTCCTCACTCTGTGGCAACTTGTCCCAATCTTTTTGCCTGTCAAGTCCTAGTTCCTCCCCCACACCCTCCTGCTCCTTGTCAGATCTTCTCTCCTGCCCCCGTTCACCCCCGACTGATTTCTAGTCCCAGTCACAGATCCTTGTCCAATCTCAGTGTCGTCCCCTGCCGCCAGCGGCTCCCAGTACTCCACATGTCTCACTAGCTTCCAGGCTCCTTGCTCAACCAGTTCCAGCCTCCTCTCCCTCCCTGTTCCCAGTTTTAGTTACCATGCCCTGCCAGTCCCAGAGTCCTTGTCCAACCAATCTTAATTCCCCCCACACATACCACCAACTCCCAGTAACACTTTCTCTCCCTTCCCCCTTCATCCCCAGTCTCACCAGACTTCTTTCCCCAATGTACTCGTTTCTTCCCTTCCCTGGTCCATCTTTTGTCCCCTCTACATTTGAATCAGATGGCTTCCTCCTTCACACTGTCTGAGTTCCAGCATGGGATTGGGGAGGGTGTCATTGACAGTGCAGGAGAGACAGGCTCCGTACTCTCACTTCCAGTATCCAGCCCCATTCTGACTCACAGCAGCTGGGATCAGCCATTACAGTGAAAGTCCAGCTTCATACTTGTAGTCCTGTGTTGGAGCCACTGTGAGGGGATGAAGCATGCTAGATGTGAGGACAGAAAATTTGGATATTTTAGAACTGAGAGATGTGAGAAGCTCGAGCATGTTCAATGTGGACAGAAAATTTGGATATTTTAGCTGCTAAAGTTGAAAAAGTCTCTAGTGAGGATGTGTGAACAGTGATTTTTCAAAGGCTTGTAGCTTGGCGAAATATTGGCAGATTTTCAGATGGATGGTAAAGGGCACATCCCTGAAACAAATGCCAGATTTCAAGTCCTTGCTCCAAATCATAGATGATAAAGATATTCAAAAAAAAGGTAGCCAGAATTACTTTATTATAAGTAAGAGTGCATTTTTCATTAGCCTCATTAGTGGAAACAACTGAACAGTTTTGGCTGAAATTAGAGATAGACTAGAATTTTCAAAAGTGCCTAGTCCCATTTTCAGACGTGACTTATCTTCTTACTTTTCACTTTTGAAGATGGAACTTAGGCTCCTAAATTACTTTGGCACTTTTGAAAATGTTACCTATAATATTTTATGTTTCATTGTTAGTGTAACGGTGTGGCTTGCCCCATGCACTGGAGAGCCTGGGGCTAAAAAAAAAACTGATTACAAAATGAGCCCCACCTGAGGGGAATCAGACAATTTCCCATATCAAGCAGAAAGTGGCTGCAGTAAAGCAGACTGAGCTGGGCTTAAGTGGTGATAAAGCTTGGCTGGGGAAAGAGATGGAGGAAGAGCCAGAGCAAGAAGGAAAGCTTTCTAGGCAGGGAGGAGACAGAGAGACCCAGAGGAGAACTGAAAAGATTGGATAGGAAGCAGCCCAGACAGAACTGCAGCACAGGTAAAGGAACAGACCTATTTATTCAGTACGTGGCCTTAAGTCAAAACCCAGAGGGTGGAACTGGGTTCACCTACAAAGGGGGCATACAAATCCTTCGCAAGGATTATTGAGCCTAGGATGGGGGGCCTACAGACTATGCCCTGAAGATAGGCAGATGATTAGCCCCAGAGAGGGTGGAAGAATTTTGTTTATGTTAAAGACGTTTGGGGACTCTTTGTTTGGACAGTTGTGACTCTGAAAGGGGTGGACTTAAGATGGTGACCCAGCTAAAGGGCCAAGTTACTGGAAGAGAAGCCACCACAGTGCCCGAGCAACTGTTGGCAGGGTGGTGCTAGAGTAGCAAGAGAATTGCTATGCCACGTCTGGCTAGGAGGGAGGCCCTAGTAGTGAGTGGACTTATTTACAGGTGGCATCCTTTAAAAGTTTTTGAAGATGGTGTTTGAAACCAGATGAAAACAGTGTGTGAACAGTACAGTGTATGCTAGTGACAGGCAAAATGTCTAGAGTTTGTGTTTGTATACTCATCCAAAATTTCAGATGCTTATCTGAACCTCTGTGTGGTAACATTTCCAGATCAGACATTCTTATGATGTTTTCAGCACCCCTGGGGTCAGGGGTGCTAAAAATTAGGTCATAATTTCAAATGTGTGGAAATAGCTTTTGTTGCAAGAGATTTTGGTACTCCACTGCCATCTAAAACCAAGAAATGAAGAGATGTACAAAAAAAAGAAATAATTTAAAGCTATATTTCAGCCTCGTGGTGAATTTAATTGATGTCACAACCTCTAAGTGGCGTCAAACAGCTCTAGGAGTTCCACAATGTTTCAACATCTCTAACTGATTTACATGTATAATATTTTGTATCTCTGGTATATATATTAAGACTGTAATTCCATCTCGGGATTCTGGTGACATTTGCAAATCACTTAAGTAATGTGCTTATTGTATATGTCACCAGAACTTATTGATGGAATTATTTCATTATTATGTACAGGTTTAAGTATATGTATTAAGTTGAAAAAAGAAATTTAGAGTATCAGTATTAAAAATCCTGTTCACAAAGTAGTATGTGATACATGAAACTTCTTGAATAGCAATGACCTTTCCCTGACCTTCCATTAATACCACTAGTGGGGATCCTCCTCCTCTCTTTAGGGCAGGGATCATGACTTCTTCTGTCTTGTGCATTGTTGAGCACACTGACATACAACTAATATTTTTCATTATTATTATTTAAGGAACTGGTCAGTGTGTATTTATATTCAATTCACTTGAGATGTATAATTAAGTGTAACTTATTCTTCAGGTTTACAAAGAAGATCTACCTCAGCTGCAACAACAAAGTAAAGAGAAAAACCATTCAGTGCCCTTCCTTAAAAGAGAGAGAGCTCCTGAGGACAGCTTAAAACTGCAGTTTGTACATGGGTATTGTAACTACTAAGTAAAGGTTCTTGGACTTTTCTTTTGTAAGCCAAAATTTCCATTGAATAGCACAGTGCTTAAATAGACACTCTTAAACACACCTTAATTAACTTGAGGTAAAGTATTTGATGTAACATTTTCCACTGCTTACCCACAGGTAAATTACTGGTATTGTGGTAAAAATGGGAATATCACCTATACATTTCTCTTCTTTTCAGTTGTGATTGTTAGAGAGGAGGATAGAAAGAGGTACCAATGTACCTAAGTAATAACCAAGCATTATCTTTTTTTTTAAGATCACCTTTTCAACTCAGAGTTGACTTTCCTTGGTATTTCCTGGAGCAGTCATTAGGTCCATTGGCTATGGTTGTTGTAATTAGTAGAAATGTGTGATACATTTGCAGCACAAAAGCATGCAAAGCTTTCCTGGGTGTAATTTTGTATGAACTTCAGCTAATTTTATGATTTCTCATCCAGATCATAGGAACTCTGTGTTTTCTCATGATTTTGATGCAAATCAGGTGAACACTGACAGTTCTGGATGAGTTTTTGGTTCAGTTAATCCCCAAAATCAAAGTGAAATTTGAGTCATAATTGTTTGAATGCAGAAAAAAAGGTATACTTAACTAGTGCAAAGAAAACCATGGAGTTTTACGCAGCTCTAGTCGTTAACAATTATGAATGTAATATAAGACATTTAAATGGTTGTAGTCAGCCTGTATATTATGATATTTTGGGTCTAGCTCAGGTAAGTCATTTGCGTAGTTAGATTGTTTTCCCCCAAAGTACATGGATATTTTTGGTGGCATATTAAACTTCCCTTGCTTTATATTTATTTCAGTTACAGAGGCTACGACTGTCGAAATAATTTGTTCTACACGCAAACTGGAGAAGTAGTTTACCACATAGCTGCTGTTGCCATTGTATACAGTAGGCAACAACACACCCAAAGACTATATCTTGGTCATGATGATGACATCCTCAGCTTAACCATCCATCCAATGAAAGACTATGTTGCTACTGGACAGGTATGTATCTAGGAGTGTTGGTCATAACAAAACAACTTAAGGAATTCTCTATCACAAACTATATTTGAGAAATGCAAAACAGTTTGTGTACCTTTGTCATAAAGAAAGGTATTTTTCTGCTTTGAAAATCACAGATTAAATGTTTTGCTACCCATGTCATTGCCTAACTGCTAGGGAAAGCAGTAGTGGAAACCATGACTGTGACACTGTTACAGTATTCCTAAAAAACAGAAATTAGAGTCTCCTATTGTGGCATTTGGAAAGTTGCTTATTCACTCTGAACCTTTGCTCCTCATCTGTAAAATGTAGAAAATAATACATATTTCCCTACCTCCCAAGAGTCTTCTAATGTTTACTTAGGTTTTTATTATTTTATTATATTTGTATAACAGTAGCACCTAAAGGTCCCAAGTAGGCAAGGATCTCATTGTGTTAGGCACCATACTGACAAAGTAAAAGACTGTCCTGATGCAAAAAGCTTTAATTCTTAATTCTAAGATATGACAGGATGGTGAGACCGGGCCAGGGAGCAGCCGCGTAGCCAGGTGGAGGGAACAGGGGGAGGGTGGATGAGCTAATGATAGTAACAGAATATTTGTGTAAAGATTAGCAATGTTCACAATCTTTAGGTATAATAAGATGAACAACAACAGTAACATTAGATTCCTGATTGATAGGGCTGCAGATTTGTCATAGCATTTTTTAAACAAAAATCAGGGAGCAGTTATGGCAGATACAGTAAAAGTCATAGGTTACCAAATTTACCTTGACTTCTCCCTGACTTTTGATTTAAAAAATTATTGTACTCCTTGCCCTGCTGAGGAGGTATGGACCATCCACAGCAGCACCTTTAACCTCAGGATTGCAACCCTAATCCTGACTTGGTGTGGAAGGGAGGGCTGCCCAAGGAGAGGGAGGATGCTCTGAAAAGTGAGAGCCTGCACACGCTCATCCTGCAGCAGCAGGTCCTGTGGGCCTGTGCCTGGCACCCTGCTCTGGGCATTGTGACTTGGCATGTTTGCTCTGGTTTGCCCAGCACTCCCCCCCGCCACATTATGACAGAGGTTGGGTGGGCCAATCCTGAGTGGCACTGCAACCTGGTGTACGAGGTCATAATGCCCAAAGCAGGGAGCTGGGCCCAGCCCTGTGGGATCAGAGCTGCTGCTGCTGAGAGTGAGTGACTGACAGAAAAAGTCACGGGCAAATGGGAAAATCACACTAAAGGTGCCTTTTTTTTCCACCCACTAAGACAAACCTGTAGTCTACTGTTTCCCTATCCATTCTCATCAGGCAGGGATTTGTACTCATCATGGCAGGGGTGAGTGTTGAGGGATTTGAAGAAAGATGAAATCGAACTATATGGATTATAAAAGTGAGTTTTACTTATTCATAAGGAGTGGTAATGGGGGAAAGCTCAAAGGTGTCTAGGGAGAAGCTGACTGGTGGGCAGTAAAGACTGGGAATGTTGGAGAAGGAAAAGCAGGCATCATCATCATCATGATATAAATTACTAGATCAACTATGTAGCGTGGGACCAAGTCCTGAAAAGGCTTATAGATAGAGACAAGAAACATATGTTGGATGTGTAGATAAGTGAAAGCATTGGAGAAACTCAAAGAGAAGACTGATGTGCTCAGAACCAGGAAGATAATCCTAGAAGCAGCATTTTGAATAGACTTGAGGGGAACAAAGGTGCAGCAGTTAAGGCCAGGGAGGAGGAAGTTGCAGCAGTTAAGATGCAAGATAAGGGCCTAGATGAGAATTTGATCGTGTAGAGAGAGAAAAGATCAAATTTTAGAAACATTCTTTACCACAAAGTGGAGAGATTTAGACGCAGCCTAGATGTGTGGATTTCAAAGGAGGGTTGAATTAAAGATGATGCCCAGAGGGGAAAGGAGGGAGAGGAGAGGCTTTGGGACAAAATATAAGACCTCTGATTTGGGAATGTTGCATTTAAATTGAATGGCTGGACATCCACAAAGAGATGTCAGAAGGACAGGCTGAGATTTAAGTTTGTGCAGATGAAGGCAAGTCTGAAGTGGATATGAAGTCAAAGTTTTGTTTATGGATAAGATCATCCAGAGACAGAATGCAGAGGAAGAAGAGTGTAAAGGCTGGAGCTCTCTTGAACCTCCAACATTAGTTACAGGCATATGAGGAGGACCTACCAAACAAAACGCTGAAGAAATTATTAAAGAGGTAGGAAGAGAACTAGGAATAGTCACAAAAGCTGAGGGAAGGTGAAATTTTAAAAGACCATGGCCAGCAGCATCAAAGTAGCCAGTAGGTCAAGGAGGACAAGGATGTATCCATGTTATTTGGATGCAAAGTGCTCAATAGACCCTTTGTTAAGTGTGGCTTCTGTGGAGTGTAAAGCTGGAAGTCAGATTGGAGAGGATCTAGGCTGGAATGGGAGGGAAGGAACTTCAGACAGTGGTTCTAGAAGGTGCATTGAAAGAATTTGGAAATGAACAAGAGAAGAGAGATTGGGTGATAATTTTAAAGGAAGCTACAGTGAGGTGGTTTTTGTTTGATTTTAAGATGGGGGAGACCAAAGCATGCTCATACAGGGAGGGGAAGGAAGAAATAGAGTAGGGGGTGAGGGAGGTCAGGAGACTGGAAGAAACTGGAGGAGGAGGAAAGCAGGAGAGTATGCAGTGAAAAAGGAGAGATGAGAAGAAGGTTATGCCAGATGGTTTTCAACATTTCCTTTGAAGGCTGTGCAGAGATGGGGGGAAGGGACAGAAAAGGGAGGTAAAAAAAAAGACAGCTGGGGTTGTGGGTGTGGGATTGAGTGAAGGTGGAGAAGTAGACCTGTGTGGCTAAAAGGATGGCAAAACTGAAAGAAGTGAATTAGTGGAAGAAGTCTGTATGGTTGTGGGATATCTACCATAAGAGAAGGTGAGGAAGAGGGCACTGAGAATGAAAGAGAAGTTCTCGGTGTTGATGGATAGGAAATCACAGGAGGATGGGGTTTCTGGGCAATGCTGAGGGGCAGGTGGGTGATAGTAAGGGAGATGTGGTAGTGACCAGGGAAATGGAAGTCAGAGATGGAGAAATTGGAGAGAGCAGTTCTTCATGAAGATAAGATCTAATGAGTGCAAAGGTTAATGCTTCTAAAGTATTTTGAAGATGCAAAAGTGCTAAATACTGTTATAGTAATTTAGGAACAGCTATTAAGATTAGCATTCTAATTTAGGTTGGAAGAGATGCTGCTATTCATGTGTGGGACACACAGACACTAAAATGTTTATCGTTGCTGAAAGGCCAGCACCAAAGAGGAGTATGTGCACTGGATTTTTCAGGTAAGCAACAACCCACACACATCAGAATGAATTATTAAAATTAGTTTAGTCTAAAAATGAAATTTATCTTTTAGATAAAAGGACATTTTTATAATTAAGATCAATTTCACATGGGCTGTTTGATAAGAGTGGGATTGTGTATGGGAATCAAGTACATGGCCTTTTTTTTTTTGCCCTAAAAATGGATTATTATTTAAGTGCTGCTCCCTGTGCATATTCCAATTGCGGGTGCGCATGTGCGCCATTCACCAGAGCCAGAACTGTTCATAGTAGTTTCCATTGACTCACATGTGCGTCGTACATTGACCACATGACTCATCCGAGGCTTTAAGAGGCTGTGTGGGTTGACTCCACTCCAGAGTCAGAATCCTCTGTTCCTCTGTGGTCTTAGTGAGCTAAGAGTACTGCATTTGCCTTTGTACCTAGTTCTTTCTAGTTAGATAGTTGTCCATTCATTCATAGTAGTTAGTTAGGGGAAATTCAAGGGAGAACCTATCTGGGACTTCTCCTCCTCCCCAGACCCAACAAGCGAGTTTCAAGAACTGTGCCTCGTGCCCTTACCCCTTTTTGGTGGGTGACGAACACACTCGTGGCCTGTACTGCCTGGGTGAAGCCCACATAGTTTCTCGCTGCTCCATCTGCTGCTCATTTCCATTGCGGACCCGAGCTGCTCATGAACTTCGCCTCCATAATTTTCTAATGGAGGAGGCAATGTGCCCACATGTGCAACCAGACCCAGCTCTGATGGAACCACCAGAGCGGCGCCCATCACCGATGGTGAGCGACTCACCGGGTCCCTCATGTGCGGCACCGGCCAGGTTTGTATAATATTTGGTGGTGCCCAGAATGGGTCCAAGTCCTGCCCCCCCACACATACACCTGCCTAAGGCTCTGGGAGGGAGTTTGGGTGCAGGAGAGGGTTTGGGGTGCCAGCTCTGGGAGGAAGTTTGGGTACAGGAGGGGTGCAGGCTCTGGGACAGAGTTTGGATGCTGGATGCAGGCTCTGGGCTGGGGCAGGGAGTTGACATGGCCCTTTCCCCGGCCTTCTCCTACAGCCTGGAACCATGACACCAGTCCTATCCTCTGGGATATGATCCTGCAGTCGACCTGTGGTTCCTTTACCAATGCATGGCGATCCCTACTCCTGGCCTTACTGGCCCTCATGGGACCCCTACCACCATTTCAGTATGCATCGCTCGCATGGTCTGTCTCCTGTTTCAGGAGGAACCCCTGGGTGCTCCCACTCCATCAGCACTGCTGGCCTCAGTGGCACCATCGGAACCAGCAGTCCCTATAGGCACTTTGTCGTCACTGGACGATGCCCTTATTCCACCTTCCCTCTCACCACCAGATGACCATGCACAATTGATGGCTTCTGCACTCAGTCTCCCAGTAGAGGATGTTCAAGACTCCCAGGACCAATTCCTGGACATCCTTCAACCTTCCAGACTGTCTCGTACCGCCTTACCAATACATGGTGCCATCTTACAGTCAGCCCAAGCTTTATGGCATATGCCAGCATCCTGCACCCCCACACCAAAAGTGAGTGGAATGCCGATACTTTATCCCCTCTAAGGGCGCTGATTTCCTTTTTACCCACCCACCACCTAACTCTCTGGTTGTCCACACTGCCACCGAATGCACCCGTCAGCAACACTTCAAGTCTGCTCTTCCAGACTACACTGCTATAAAACTGAACTTGCGAGGCATCATCCACCAGGGCTTTCATTATCGAATTCCATTCCTTCCCTCCTTGCCACCTGCCTGGTGGCCAACCTTCCAAAGATGGTCTCCACGAAGATGCCACTGCCCTCCTCTGATAGGGTGCCATAGAACCTGTCCCATAATGCTACCATGGCCATAGCTTCTATTCCCCCTCTTTCCTCATTCCGAAAAAAGGAGGTGGTCTTTGCTCCATCCTGGACCTCTACTCCCTGAATAAGTTTATTCACAAGTTTCATTTCAGGATGGTCACCCTCACTCTCATTATCCCCTCCCTTCCCCATGGAGGTTGGTTCATGGCTCTTGATATGAAAGATGCATACTTTCACATAGACACCCACCCCACTCATCGCTAATTCCTCCATTTCACAGTGGGCAGTGCCCATTATCAATTCTGTGTCCTCCGCTTCAGAATCGCTGACACCCCCGTGTCTTCACAAAGGTCTTCGCAGTCGTGGCAGCCCACATGTGCTGACTGGGCCATTCCCTTTTCTCTTACCTGGACAACTGGTTTCTTGCGGCGCCCTCTTGCTCCCATCTCCTCGCCACTATACGGACTTGCCGTACCCTCCTCAGCAGCTTCGGTATCTGCATCAACGAGGACAAGTCGATTCTCGACTCTACCCACACACTCACTTTCATAGGGGCACGACTGAACTCTGTCTCGGCCCACGCTTTTCCTCCATAGGACCACTTTGCCACCCTTACTTCCCTTATTACGACACTCCAGCACCATCCACAGACACACATCTGTCAGTGCCTCCCTCCTGAGCCATATGGTGGCCTGCACTGCTGTTATACTGTATGCCCACCTTCATATACGTTGCCTTCATCTCTGGCTCCGTACTGTCTATGATCCACAATTGGACTGACTAAACAAACCACTCATCCTCCCTCCTCCTGTTTTGACTTCTCTTGTTTGGTGGTGCAACCCATCCACAGTTCTAGTGGGCTTCCTGTTTACATCTCCGATGTCCAGCACCACTCTCACCACGGACGTTTTGCTGGTAGGCTGGGGCACCTATCTAAATGACTGCACAGCACAAGGCCTTTGGTCAGAGATGCAGAGATGCACATCAATGTCCTGGAGCTATAGGTGGTCCATCTTGCCTGTCAATCCTTTCTGTCCTTCCTCCACTCCCACAATGTCCAAGTACTGTCAAACAAGATGACGGATGTCAGATACATCAAAAAACAGGACGGTGCAGGGTCCCCTTCTCTCTGTCCGGAAGCTGTCCATATTTGATGCCTCCGACACAAGATCATCCTACATGCAGTGCACCTCCCGGGCACCAGCAACTCTCTGGCAGATAGACTCGTCCACTCCTTCCATGCCAACTACGAGTGGGAACTCTGCAAACCCCCTCTCCAATCTGTCTTTTGTCGGTGGGGCATGTCACTTTGGGACTTCTTCGCAATGTCCACAAACTTCCCCTCTTCTGCTCCTGAGGGGGCCTGGACCCGGGCTCACAGGGTGATGCCCTTCTCATTCCCTGGACTTCAGATCTCCTCTATGCCTTCCAACCCATTCCACTTCTCCCCCAGGTTCTATGCTAAGTGTGCAGGGACTGCACAATGGTTATCCTCATGGCTTCCTCCTGGCCTTGCCAATACTGGTACACCAATCTTCTCCAACTCTTCGTCACCCCCCATTCCTCTTCCCACCCTCCTAGATCTCCTGATGCAGGATGCCACCATCACATCTCTCCAGACTCCATTTCCATTCTTGTCCTCCTAGACGACTATCTTCATCTGCACTAATCAGGCCTCACTCACTCCTCCATTCATGTTCATCTAGCAGCGCTCAGTGCCTTCCTTCCTCCTGGGGATGGCTTCTCCGTCTTTACTCACCCAACAACCTCCCAATTCCTCTGGGGCCTCCTCGATGCCTTTCACCTCTTGCAGAAGCCTGCACTGTCTTATCTCAATGTGGTCCTCTCTGTTTTCAGCAAGCCACCTTTCAAACCCTTTGCTACCTGCTCCCTCACTTACCTCTCCAAGAAAGTAATCTTCTTGGTAGCCATCACCTCTGCACACCATGTCAGTGAACTGGCGGCCATGATGGCAGACCCACCATTCACGGTCTTCCACAAGGACAAAGTCTCCTTATGTCTGCACCCCAAGTTTGTACCCAAGGTGGCTTCCTCTTTCCACTTCAACCAAAGTATATACGTTCCGGTCGTCTACCTCAAACACCATACCTCACCCATGGAGTATGCGTTCCACTCCCTTGATGTCTTCAGAGCACTAGCCTTTTATCTCTACTCCACTTGTGCTTTCTGTGCATCCCCCCGTCTCTTTGTTGCCATCGCAGAGCGCTGCCACACCTCCACCCTCTCCTCACAATGACTCTCCAAGTGGATCTCCCACTGCATCGAGACCTGCTATGAGCTCTCTGGCACTCCTCTTCCACTGGGAGTCACAGCCCATTCCACAAGGGCATATGCTGCCACATCAGCCTTCCTGGCAGGAGATACGTTGAGCTGCCACTTGATCCTCCATCCACACCTTCTCCACTCATTATGCCATTGCTCCCTCCACAACTGCGGATGCAGCAGTCGGTCACGCTGTCTTACAGACTTGTTCTTTTCGAGAGCTCTCACGCCAGCCTCATGCTGACCACTGTTCGCTACTCTCCTGCATTTGGAATCCACATAGGGACCAGCACTCGAAGAAGAGAAGGTTACTTACTGTAACTGAAAGTTCTTTGAGATGTGTGATCCCTATCTGGATTCCAATCCCTCCCTCTTTCTCCTCTGCTCCAGGCTCCATTCGTTATGGGTACGAGGGAACTAGAGTGGTGTCGACCTACACAGCCTCTTAAAGCCTCAGGCATGCCATGCGGTCAATGCACAACACACGTGCGGGTCAACGGATACTGCTTTGAACAGTTCCTGCTCTGGTGCATGGTATATATGCGCGCCCGCATTTGGAATCTAGATAGGGACCACGCATCTCAAAGAACCTCCGGTTACAGTAAGTAACCTTCTCATCTCTCTGGTCTCTAGTCAGCCAAAATATCAGTGGCCTCCTGGAATGCACTTGCCATAGCAAGCCAGCCTATTCAAGGAGAAGATAGACGAGATGTATGTAGTCCCAATGAAATCATGTACTTCTGTGAGTTTTCTACATATAATAAGAGTACAGCTATTAGATTCAATTTATTGGATGTTTACAGGATGGTGTAATTATTTTGAAGTAGACAAAAGAGTCACCTGGAGCATGTAAGCAAGATGGAAGTGTAATTTGCATGCTGTAATTTGCATGCAATTCTTAAATTGTGGTTAGAGATGCCCAAATACAGGAGTGTGTCTGAGGCAGAGGACAGTACAAAGCATCGTTGTCTGTTGCTGTTCTAATCTCCTTCTGAGATGGGCTTGTATTGTCTGGGTTGCCTCACTTTTTGAGAGGCAAGATTCAAGAGTGGGAGAAAGACTGTCTCAGTATTGCAAACCCCCACATGTTCAAAAATCATGAGTCAGGCCCCCCAAAATCATCAGATAGGATTAAAATCATAACATTTTAAAAGAAAACTACTGACTACTGGTTTACCTTTAAGGTGCTCTTGGGTCACATTTTCAAACTTTTCTCTGCAACCATGAGGGCTAGAAATTTCATTCTTTTTTTTTTTAAATGAAAGCTCAGATCCTCAAGTATTTGCATAACTTTGGGAGCTAGGGCTTTAAGAAAACCGTCAAATATTGTGAGCTTAGTGATAAAATTGCAAGAGTTAGCTACACTGGTGTCCATAAACAGGAAGGTGACAGGAGTGGGAGAAAAGGTCCATTAAGGAGTATTGGACTAGGAGGAAGAGATGGTAGCTTGATAATAAAAGATTGTCCAAGGGCCCTGAAATTTTAGTGGATCCAGTTTTCCTTTTAGCCTTTGTTCTCAACAATATCTTGTCAATGCATGATGCAGAGCTACTAGCAGTTTGATATTCAGACATAGGCTTAATTGCTCCTTGTGAACTTTTGTGATTATCTGATTTAAACATCTCTGAACTTCAAAAAAGTTTGGATCTGAATCTAAATTTTGCGGCTGCTCTGTTTCTAAAATAGGTACTTGTTTGAGTGATGGTCCCTATGCTTATTCCACTGGAGGTGCACATGTGCTCCACATGCCTGAAACTGGAAGATTTTTTTCACTAGCAGTGTCCATTAATCCATGCCTGCCCTCTTCTCCTCATGTTCTGAACCAAGGACATAAGGGGCAGTGCAGATCAACCATCTCTTCAGTTCCATTCTATCACCCATGGTCTGAGACTGAACTTATGCAGAGCCACCAAGGAACAGAAGCCCTGTCCGCTCTTAAGCAACAGGGGCCATATATGCTATCCTGGAGGATCTTACTATCTGTGCAGGCCTGGAATTGCCAATTCTATCTAATCCAGTCCTAACCAGGGAGGTCCCCATACCATCTGTTCAACACTCACAGGTACCAATGACTAGCTGAGGTATAATAAGACCACCAGTACAGAGGGCACCACCCATCAATACAAAGACCTCACACTCCTCCCAACAAATCTGGAATCAACAGGAGAGCATCACCAGTCTTTTCAAAGTGGGCAGTCAGCCCCAACAGATGATCCAAGAACTCATGAGCATCTTCCCACTCTCACAGGAAGGACTATCAGAATCAGTGTTACCCTCCCTTCCTCGTTACCCCCATGATCCCTGGCACTGCACTTATTTGGGTCCCTGGGATCTGTAATTGAGACAGCCTGATACAGGTAATCCCGCAGGGGTGAGTGGTTCAGCTGATCAGGTTGCTGATTTTCCTCAGAGTGTTTCTGAGTGGATTGAGGTTCTTCAGGGTCCGTTCTCATGCAAGGATGCTCAGACAGGAAGTAGACTCCCTGCTTCCTCCAGGAGCCATAGAAACAGTACAAGGGAAAAGGATTATACTCAAGATACTTCCTCATCCCCAAGAAGAAAGGAGACTGAAGGCCCATAGTAGATTTGAAACAGCTGGATGTCTTCATCCACAGCCTGAAGTTCAGAGTGATCACCCTGACCTTTATAGTTCCCTCATGGACTTATAGAGGTCAGGGTGATCATTCTGTTTACAGCTCTTGATGTAAAGATATCACATTCTGGGGTGCAATTCAGATTAGTGAGAGGTTATGTCACTGCTTGTCCTGTAATCCTGAGTGCCTTAAATGCTCTGCTTCTGTAGCCTCATGTCTGGATATTCCCAGTCAACATGCACTGAGTGTCTGTGTGTTGAGTAGCCCTGGTTCAGCAACTCTGACTCCAGCAGCCTGCTTTTTTCACCACAGTCACACTCTGGTCTCCACCAGCTTTGGTTACTACTATCCAAGTGATCCCAACACACACCTACCCCTGAATTTCCCCCAAACCATGTACCATGAAATGTCCAGCCCCTCCTGGAACATTCAGAGGAGTGATAAGTTCTGTTGCTCCTTTAAAAAGACAAAAGCGCAGCACCTTCTTGCTTTAACTGCAGTTAATATGACTTCAAGTGAAACACAGTCCTGGGTTGATTCAGAATAGAAGTAAAAGGTTATTTAATGAAAGAGAGGTTTTCAGTGAGTTGAAGTATAAGGGATAAAATCAGAAATGGTTACAGGTAAATAAAAGTGAAAAATGCTTTCTAGTAACCAAAATTTAACCAAACTACAGCCTTGGTTCAAGATGAGTTTCTTACCACACGTCCTTCCAGCAAGATTGCTGTCCGCCCCATTGGTCAGGATTTCCCACAAAATACAAAGTGCTTGGTTCCTTTGTAAGTCGTGGGTGAAGTATAACTTGGAGTTCTTTGCCCCTCTCTTTTATAGAAAGGTATCCTTCTCAAAGTTCAGTGCCCCTGCTGTGAGGAATGGGCCATGAAGTCAAATGAAGAAGGTTCCATGCTGGTTTCTTCCCCGCTGGTGCTTTCTACAATGCAAATTTATCTGTCCATGCAGTCTCTGATATGCCAGTGAATGGCCACTTGTCTGATTTACTTGAAAAAAGTCAAGGAAAGTGTGGGCCCCTTACTGAATGAGGGAGGCAACCTAATGACAGAGGATGTGGAAAAAGCTAATGTACTCCATGCTTTTTTGCTTCTGTCTTCACGAAGAAGGTCAGCTCCCAGAATACTGCACTGGGCAGCACAGTATGGGGAGGAGGCGACCAGCCCTCTATGGAGAAAGAAGTGGTTCGGGACTATTTAGAAAAGCTAGACGAGCACAAGTCCATGGGGCCAGATGCGTTGCATCTGAGGGTGGTAAAGGAGTCAGCGGATGTGATTGCAGAGCCATTGGCCATTATCTTTGAAAACCCATGGTGATCGGGGGAGGTCCCAGATGACTGGAAAAAGGGTAATGTAGTGCCCATCTTTAAAAAAGGGAAGAAGGAGGATCCTGGGAACTACAGGCCAGTCAGCCTCACCTCAGTCCCTGGAAAAATCATGGAGCAGGTCCTCAGGGAATCAATTCTGAAGCACTTAGAGGAGAGGAAAGTGATCAGTAACAGTCAGCATGGATTCACCAAGGGCAAGTCATGCTTGACTAATCTAATTGCCTTTTATGACCAGATAACTGGCTCTGTGGATGAGGGGAAAGCAGTGGATGTGTTATTCCTTGACTTCAGCAAAGCTTTTGATAGGGTCTCCCACAGTATTCTTGCCAGCAAGTTAAAGAGGTATGGGCTGGATGAATGGACTATAAGGTGGATAGAAAGTTGGCTAGATTGTTGGGCTCAACGGATAGTGATCAATGGCTCCATGTCTAGTTGGCAGCTGGAATCAAGTGGAGTGCCCCAAGGGTCGGTCCTTGGGCCAGTTTTGTTCAATATTTTCTTTAATGATCTGGAGGATGGCATGGACTGCACCCTCAGCAAGTTTGCAGATGACACTAAATTGGGAGGAGAGGCAGATATGCTGGAGGGTAGGGATAGGATACAGAGGGCCCTAGACAAATTAGAGGATTGGGCCAAAAGAAATCTGATGACGTTCAACAAGGACAAGTGCAGAGTCTTGCACTTAGGATGGAAGAATTCCATGCACCGCTGCAGACTAGGGACCGAATGGCTAGGCAGCAGTTCTGCAGAAGAGGACCTAGGGGTTACGGTGGACAAGAAGCTGGGTACGAGTCAACAGTGTGCCCTTGTTGCCAAGAAGGCCAATGGCATTTTTGGATGTATAAGTGGGGCATTGCCAGCAGATTGAGGGACATGATCGTTCCCCTCTAATCAAAATTGGTGAGGCCTCATTTGGAGTACTGTGTCCAGTTTTGGGCCCCACACTACAAGAAGGATGTGGAAAAATTGGAAAGAGTCCAGCGGAGTGAACAAAAATGATCAGGGGACTGGAACACATGACTTATGGGGAGAAGCTGAGGGAACTGGGGTTGTTTAGTCTGCGGAAGAGAAGAATGAGGGGGGATTTGATAGCTGCTTTCAACTACCTGAAAGGGGTTCCAAAGAGGATGGATCTAGACTGTTTTCAGTGGTAGCAGATGATAGAATGAATAGTAATGGTCTCAAGTTGCAGTGGGGGAGGTCTAGGTTGGATATTAGGAAAAACTTTTTCACTCGGAGGGTGGTGAAACACTGGAATGCGTTACCTAGGGAGGTGGTGGAATCTCCTTCTCTTGAAGTTGTCAAGGTGAGGCTTGAGAAAGCCCTGTCTGGGATGATTTAGTTGGGGATTGGTCCTGCTTTGAGTAGGGGGTTGGACTAGATGACCTCTTGAAGTCCCTTCCAACCCTGATATTCTATGATTCAACTAAATCCTCAGATGACAGTAGGATCCTGTCTTGTCTTCCTAGGTCAGATAGCTTTATGCATATTTGTGACATCCTTTGTGAGATTTTGTCTAAGAAGTCTACAGATTTGGTTGTGGACAGTCTACGCACCAAGCAAGCACAGTCCAGACAAACTGGTCTCACTTCCCCACAGAGTTCTGACTTCATTTATCTGGTGGGAAAACAGGGAGGCAGTGTGTGAGGGGATTTCCTTTGCTCCTCTGCCACCCACAAAAAGATTGATCAGAGGCCTCCCTCCTACGCAGGGGAGCCTTTCTCATCAAACAAATAGCACAGGGTAGTTAGACCCAACAACAGGGTACTTGGATCCTCATGGCCTGTAGACACTCCAGAGGCCTACAGTCTACAGTCCATGAGGCCTGCAAACAATTCCTGCTGTTTATTTGAACTCTGCATGTTCAAGTCATGTCTAAGAAGATGACAGCTTATTTTATATATGAGCAGGGAGGAGCAAGGTCCATCCCTCTTTTCACAGAAGCTATCAAACTCTGGAACTGGTGCATTCACCACCAAATCATCCTCTCGGCAGTGCAGTTTCTGGGAGTGCAGAGTGCTCTGGCAGACAGCCTCAGTCTGCATTTCTCCAGAGAGCACAAGTGGGAACTACAGAATTTGGTGGTACTTCAACAGTGGAGATTCCCATTATGAGATTTCTTTGTGTCCCAAGAGACAAAGAAATACCTGATCTACTGCTCCAGTGCAGTTCAGGGCCTCTATTCCAGAGGAGATGCATTTCTAGTGCAATGGTCAGAACCACGATGTTTGCATTTTGGCCCATCCCTCTCTTACCTCAAGTTCAGAGGAAAATTAAACAAGAAAAAGCATCAATGATTCTAGTTGCTTCTCAGTAGCTGAGATAGTTCTAGTTTAAAAGCATTCTCCAGATGGCCTTGTGTACATGCATTGACATTCAGCTTTTCTCAGGCCTGTTGACCCAGGACAAGGGCAAGATCCTCCACTCCAACCCAGCGTATCTCTATCTAACAGCTTGGTATTTGGATGGGTGATGAATCTAGAGCGATTGTGCTCAGCAGCAGTACAATCCATGGTCACAGTACAATCCATCCTTAACAATAGCAGAAAAGACTCAACAAGAAAATGCTGTACAGCAAAATGGAAAAGGTTGTTCTACCTGGTGCCAGTGTTATCAGGTACCCCCCCTCCCCGAGGTTGCTGAGATCCCTACTATTCTGGACTACCTCCTCTTTCTAAAAACATCTAGACTACTAGCGCTTTGCGAGTGCACTTGGCAGCTATTAGCACCTTTCACCCTCTGGTTGACAGACATTCGCTCTTCACCTATTCCACCAGAGTATGGTTTCTGAAGGAACTAGTCAGAACTCTTCCTCCAGTGCTGAAGACTACCCTGATATGGGACCTCAGCATTAACAGATTGTCCATTTGACCCTGTGGCTCTTTGCTCATCTATCTATGAAGGTTTCTTTCCTGGTTCCAATCACCTCAGCTAGAAGAAAGCATGGGCAAGCTAGGGGCCTTTATCAGGGATCCTCCTTCTATGGTCTTCCATAAGAATAAGGTTTTCTTTAGGTTACATCCTAAATTTATTGCTAAAGTAATCTCAGAATTCTATCTGAATCAGATCATCCACTTTCCTATCTTCTATCCAAAGCCCCATGCCACTAGAGAAGAAAGGAGGCTCTGCTCTCCAGATGTCTGTCAAGTCTTGGCATTTGACCTGCAAAGGACGAAACCCTTCAGGAAATCTCCTAAATTGCTTGTTTCCTTTGCGTCCCCTCTCATACTTTCAGCTATATCTGCACAGAGACGTTCCAAATGAATACCAGGCTGCATCCTGCTTTGCATGTGTTGATGCTGACCCCGCCCCTACAGGGTGTGAGAGCCCACTTGACCAGAGCTCAGGCTGGGCTGGTAGCTTCATTTCATGATGCCTCTCTTCTGGAGAGCTATAGAGTGGCAACTTGAAACTCTGTGCATACATTTGTGGGACATTGCACTGTGGTACAAGGTTCTATGGCAGGTGTATCCCTTGGCAGAGCACTCCTGCTATCTGGAACAGCGGGGTTTCTCATACCTTCCTCCTCAATGAATACTATTTGTGAGTCACCTCATGTGGAATACATGTAGGGACCATCACTTAACAAAGTCTGGTTACTTCCCTGGTACAGTAACTGGAGTTCTTTGATATGTATGGTCCCTAATGTGTATTCCATTACCTACCCTCCTTCTCCCCTGCTTCTGATCCTTATTCTATGGTCTATGCCCTCAGTTTGGAACATGAGGAGGAGAAAGGCTAAGGTACAGACCAAAGGATGCTACCAATGAAAAATCTTCTGATCTCGGAGGCACATGGAGTGCATGCACATCTCAAGTGGAATATACATAGGAACTATACATTTCAAAGAACTCCAGTTACTGTCACGGTAAGTATCCAGATTTTCAACCAAAATTCTGGATTCAAATACCCAATAAGGTTAGGAAAAATTTAGAACTGGATCCCATTTTTCAGCTTGGGCCTATCTCTAGTTGTGCTGTATCATGTCAACACATAAGAGTGACTTTGTGATGCTACTATATGTTAACCACCAATGTATTGGAAAATTGTAAACACTTGTTCATGCACTGGTTGGAATTTTTAAATGTTAATAAAATGTCTGTTTTTAAAATTATGGAGGGTTTAATACATAATAATACCATAAGGTACCAGCCATAAGTAAAAGTTTTTAAAATTTTATACATTTTTAATATGAAATCCTTTCTCTCAGAGTTGTGATATTTCATTGTTGACTGAGGTTTTTGAATAAGTTATTTATCTAACAAAGTAAGTTAAGTGAACACAGTATTGGTGCTGTTGTAATTTTGCATGGCTGCATTCTGTGACTCAGTCTCTGCAACTGGGTTGTCCTGTCTTTGTGTGTGCAATGATCAACAACAATTGCGGTGCTGTATAGTATATTGCATGGTATGTGGCAACTTTAAACCTCCTCTTGAAGTTTACCCCTAAACAGCAGAACGGTTCCTCAAAAATTACAAAATTAAACAACAGTTTTTTGCCTCACTCTAACTAAAAAGCAGAAATTGGAAACTAAATAAAATGTTGCACTGAATATTCCCAAATTTTCAACCCTAATTAAATATGTATGATGAAACATAGTCTAATTATAATGCTTTTAAAAATAGGAATGGATAGAGGTGTTGGTATTCAGAGCTAGCCCTAGGGAAAAGTTCTTCTAGGTTCAGGTTTGCATTCAACAGTGTTAGTAACTTGTAAACTACTCCAAAATTAAGGAAATCTTGCAAGATCAGATCATCTGTCCTTGAAAATTTTCTGCAAACTTTGGCTGTTCTGGTGGTGATTTGGGATGCACCTGGATTCAAACTAGACTACAAACACCTACCCTTCAAGTTTTGGATCTTTATCAGGAACGTTAACTGTAGGGTTTGGTTAAAATCTAGTGATTTTACTGCCAGGAGCAGCCTTTTGGGTGTTGAATAATTTGTCACTAAGGGATCTAAACTAGCTGTTATCACTTAGGAAAGAGATCTTAGAGTCATCGTGGATAGTTCTCTGAAAATGTCTGCTTAATGTGCAGTGGCAGTCAAAACAGCTAGCAATGTAAGAGCCTTTAGGAAAGGGATAGATAATAAGATGGAAAATATCATAATGCCACTATATAAATCCATGATATGCTCACACCATGACTAGTGCATGCAGTTCTGGTCACCCCATCTCAAAAACATATATTAGACTTAGAAAAGACACAGAGATGGGCAACAAAAATGATTAAGAATATGGAACGGCTTCCATGTGAGGAGAAATTAAAAAGACTTCTCATTTTAGAAGAGAAATGACTAAAGAGGGATATAATAGAGGTCTATAAAATCACAAATGATTTGGAGAAAGTGAATAGGGAAGTGTTATTTACTCCTTCACCGAAAACACAAACCAGGGGTCATCCAACGAAATTCATAGGCAGCAGGTTTACAACAAACAAAAGGAAGTATTACTTCACATGATGCACATTCAACCTCTAACTCATTGCCAGAGGATGCTGTAAAGGCCAAAAGTATAACTCAATTCAACAAAGAATTAATAAGTTCATGAGGTAGGTCCATCAATGGCCATTAGTCAAGATGGTCAGGGATGCATCCCCGTGCTCTGGGTGTCCCTAAATTTCTGATTGCTAGAATCTGGGACTGGACAACAGGGAATGGATAACTCAATACATTTCTCTGTTCTGTTCACTCTCACTGAAGCATCTGGCACCAGCCACTGTTGGAAGACAGGATACTGGGCTAGATGGATTGATCTGCCCTAGTATGGCCATTCTTATGTTCTACAAGGACTGCCAGTTTGGACCCTTAATTTTCATGTGACAAGCATGCCTAGAATTCTTATACCTAAAGTTTACCAACCTTCTCTGATGCAAAATTTTTTGAAAATAGACTTAATCTTATATATGTTAGCTTCTTCAACGTAAAGTGCTTAAACATTTTTATTGCTACATTTTCAGCATGTAATGATCTTTATCAATCTGTTTGGCACTAAGGTCATGCCTAGACAAGGAAAATAGGTTGAGTTTTAAAATGGATTGGTTAGCACCTTAAACAGTGTGTTTTAAACCATAGTTGTCATAAACATAAAGGGAAGGGTAACCACCTTTCTGTACACAGTGCTATAAAATCCCTCCTGGCCAGAGGCAAAATCCTTTCAACTGTAAAGGGTTAAGAAGCTAAGGTAACCTTGCTGGCACCTGACCCAAAATGACCAATGAAGGGACAAGATACTTTCAAATCTGGAGGGGGAGAAAAGGTTTTGGTCTGTCTGTGTGATACCTTTGCCGGGAACAGATCAAGGATACAAGCCTTCCAACTCCTGTAAAGTTAGTAAGTAATCTAGCTAGAAAATGTGTTAGGTTTTCTTTGTTTTTTTGGCTTGTAAATTCACTGTGCTGGAGGAGGAAATGTGTATTTTTGTAACTTAAGGTTTTGCCTAGAGGGATTCTCTATGTTTTGAATCTGACTGCCTGTAAGATTATCTTCCATTCTGATCTTAGAGTTGTTCTCTTAACTTTTTTTGTTTTTCTAATAAAGTTCTGACTTTTAAGAACCTGATTGATTTTTCATTGTTCTTAAGATCCAAGGGTTTGGGTCTGTGTTCACCTGTACCAATTGGTGAGGATATTATTCTCTAGCCTTCCCCAGGAAAGGGGGTGTAGGGCTTGGGGGGATATTTTCGGGGAAGACGTCTCCAAGTGGTCTCTTTCCTTGTTCTTTGTTTAAATCGCTTGGTGGTGGCAGCGTACCAGGTTTTTAACCTAAGCTGGTTCCCAAGGCAAGAAAGAAATCTGTGCCTTGGGGAAGTTTTAACCTAAGCTGGTAAGAATAAGCTTAGGGGGTCTTTCATGCAGGTCCCCACATCTGTACCCTAGAGTTCAGAAGGAACCTTGGGGAAGGAACCTTGCAGTAGTATAGACAGAGCTGAACACCTTTAAAAATGTGTTAGCTGGTCCTGGTCAACCAGAGGATTTCCCATCTATTATAGTGTTTAGAAACATATTCTTAAATACAACCTGTTTTTCTACTTTATATATGGCCTAAGAGAAAACAAAAGGGGTTTAAAAAAATACAGGATTTGTACTCTCAGTATCCTTGAAATATAATAGATTCACTATCCACTAAACCATCTTTGTTAATGCGAACAGGAATTTAACATTAATGAGAATTTGAAGGTGCTTTATTATCAGCTTTAGAGAGTCTAATCATACTATTTCATGAATGTAACAAATCTAATAAGAATTAGGTGGAAGGAAAAATTGACTTATTTTAAAATTAATATAAGGGTCATAACTTTCAGTGATTGTGTTACCTAGTTTATATCAATATCTACATTATTACAAATGTTAATGAATATACAAACAGAATTGAAATGTGTTTTACTTCTTCAACATAAAGTAAATATTTCACCTGCATTTTAGTTTTAGTTTACTTTTTATGTAAGACTATATATGTCCTTTTATAAGCACAAAGCATGAACTGGGCACCTGTCTGTTAGTGATAGGTCTGTACAAAAATACAAAAAAATACAGTCTTTGGTATTGTCATGGCAGTACCTTAGGCCCTGATCATGCAAACACACATGCTTAACTTTAAGCATATGAGTAATCCCACTGACTTCAGTTGACGTCATTGGCGTTCTGCATGAACACACGAGGTGTACCTACATCTCATTGCAGGGTTGGGTCCGGTGGTGGTGGTGGTAGTAGTAGTAGCTTTCCCCCACACACCCAAATTAGTTTCAAGTTGCATTTGTCTGATACTTGGTGTTATTGCATTCATGCAACGTTATGTGTGCCCTGGGTGGCAAATTTAACACCTGTAATTTCCCATATATATTAACCAGATTATATGTAATTTAGTGGATAAAGTTCTGCCTTATATTTCAAATGTATAGAGTTTAAATCTAGGTGAGATTGTTTTCTTAATGAAAAGTTTTCATATCTTTTTTCTATGTCAAATGTATTGCTTTTTAGCACTTTTTACCCTTGAACATTGTATTTTTCTAAGAAGTATGTAAACAGATCTTTTTCTTAAAGAAGCAAAACATATTAACTCTTTGACCTTCCATTGTTAGCTTCCTTTATCACTACCAGTACCAAAGCAAGATTATATTCTTGCCGTCTTTTTCCTTTTTATCTCCTTTTATTTCTTGTTTCCTTCTCTTTTATTTCTTTGCAATCACAATTGTCCTCCTTTTCCCACTTCTTTACTTCCTGCCTCTTAATTACTCTTCCTCCTCCCTTTTAGTTCCATTCCACTCCCAATACAGTTCCTCTCTCTACTTCCTTAAGTCCCCATTGCATTTCCTTTTTTACCTTGCTTCTCCTATGGCTCAATCCTGCTAGATACTGAGCACTCTGACTACAGTCCAGCAAAGCATTTAAGCACCTACTTAACTTTAAACATTTGAGTAGCCCTGTGGAAGTCATTTAAGTTCTATGGCCTGTGTATTCAGGAGTCAGACTAGATTACCATAGTGGTCCCTTCCATAACCCAGGGTGCCTGGGGTAGCCCAAACTGGAAATGCCAAGGTCAGGGCAGATATTCCCAAGTCAGGGCAGATACTCCCAAGGAAATGCCAAAGGAGAGCAGATACTCCTAAGAATGGTGGGTAACACTGAAGTTAAACTCCCCAACCAGTCCCAAACTGTTCTTCTGAACCCCACACTGGTTATCAAAAAGCAAAAAAAAAAAGGAATCACATAGCCCCATTATTGCATTCCAGTTCTCTGGCTCCTATTCAGCACCTAGATCCAGTACAGTAAGAAGTTATTTTAAAACTCGGCTCACTATACACAATGTTCTTCAGACCCCAAATGGACAGCCACATTACCAGGTCAATATTAGGTTGGATCTTACCCAAAATACCATGCCGCCAGCCAATCCTTTAGTGTCTAAAACTAAAGGTTTATTACAGGGGTCGGCAACCTGCGGCATGTGTACCAAAGGCGGCACATGAGCTGATTTTTACTGGCATGCTGCTGCCAGCCGGGGTCCCGGCTGCTGGCCCCACTCAGCCTGCTTCCTGCCTGGGTGAACAGAATCCCAGGCTGGCAGCAGGCTGAGCGGGGCTGGCGGCTGGGATGCTGGCTGGCAGGAACTAGTGGACGGAACCCCAGACCGGCGGCGGGCTGAGGCGCTTAGCCCACCAATGGTCTGCAGTTCTGTCTGCCAGCCACCCTGAGCCCGCTGATGGTCTGGAGTTCCGGCCCCCGGCCCCTTGCCAGCCGGGGTCTTGGCCGCCTGCCCCGCTCAGCCCTCTGACAAGTCCGGGGTTCCGGCTGCCTGCCCCTTGCCAGCTTGGGTCCTGGCCATCGGCCCTGCTCAGCCTGCTGCTGGCTGGGATACCAGCCGCCTGCTCCACTCACCTCGCTGCTGGTCTGGGGTTCCAGGGGCCTGGCCCCTGCTAGCTGGGGTCCTGGCCACCGGCCCTGCTCAGCCCACTGGCAGTCTGGGGTTCCATCAGGGGGCCCCTGTAAATGTAAATTTATTACTGGCATGTGAAACCTTAAATTAATGAAGACTTGGCATGCCACTTCTCAAAGGTTGTCAATCCCTCGTTTATTATAAAGAAGAAAGAAAGAACAAGAAGAGAGCTGTTAAATGGTAAAGCAGTCACATACATACAAATATTCAAAGTCCATTTATCAGGTTCTTAGCAGTATTGGTGAGTTTGCTGGCTTGTTCAGGGCTTCAGTTGTAGCAAAATTCCTCCAGACGTAAGAAGCAGGAATGAAGACAAGAAGCAGGATAGAAGACAAAATGGAGATGATGCAGCTGCCCTTTATAGTCCTTTTGCCATATGCCTGGTACTTCCTTTGTTCCAAACACAAACTCATAGCACATGGCATTAAAGGGCCTTATAGTTCTTTCCACAGGCATGCCCCTGCATGCCGTGCTGAGTCAAAAGTTGTAGTCCCTGGCCCTTTCAATGGATTCATTGTACAGTTGATGTCCCTTAATGGACATCAAGCAGGGGACTGGGGCACATGACTTACGAGGAGAGACTGCGGGAACTGGGCTTGTTTAGTCTGCAGAAGAGAAGAGTGAGGGGGGATTTGATAGCAGCCTTCAACTACCTGAAGGGGACTTCCAAAGAGGACGGACCTTCGTTGTTCTGAGTAGTGGCAGATGACAGAACAAGGAGCAATGGTCTCAAGTTGCAGTGGGGGAGGTTTAGGTTGGATATTAGGAAACACTATTTCATTAGTAGGGTGGTGAAATAGTGGAATGGGTTACCTAGGGAGGTGGTGGAATCTCCATTCTTAGGGGTTTTTAAGCCCTAGGTTGACAAAGCCGTGGCTGGGATGATTTAGTTGGTGTTGGTCCTGCTTGGAGCAGGGGGTTGGACTAGATGACCTCCTGAGGTCTCTTCCAACCGTAATCTTCTATGATGCCATTCTGTCTGGGAGTGTCACCCAGAAACACAGTACAAGTTTGGAAATACAGATATACCCTCCATATCTATAACTCATAATACAAAGGAGATACAAGCATATAAACAATATTATCATACTTATAACATTTTCACAAATACCTTACATGCCATATCTGATCAGATTCCTTGCAATTTTATAATATTGGTGGTATTAATAATGTAAATGGTATCCCATATTCCATATAGCATCACACTTTCTGCCTGTGGAATCTGAGGGTACAGATCATAGAATCATAGAAACATAGAAACATAGAATATCAGGGTTGGAAGGGACCTCAGGAGGTCATCTAGTCCAACCCCCTGCTCAAAAGCAGGACCCATCCTCAATTAAATCATCCCAGCCAGGGCTTTGTCAAGCCTGACCTTAAAAACTTCTAAGGAAGGAGATTCCACCACCTCCCTAGGCAACTCATTCCAGTGTTTCACCACCCTCCTAGTGAAAAAGTTTTTCCTAATATCCAACCTAAACCTCCCCCCTGCAACTTGAGACCATTACTCCTTGTCCTGTCCTCTTCCACCACTGAGAATAGTCTAGAACCATCCTCTCTGGAACTACCTCTCAGGTAGTTGAAAGCAGCTATCAAATCCCCCCCCCTCATTCTTCTCTTCTGCAGACTAAACAATCCCAGTTCCCTCAGCCTCTCCTCATCAATCATGTGTTCCAGACCCCTAATCATTTTTGTTGCCCTTCGCTAGACTCTCTCCAATTTATCCACATCCTTCTTGTAGTGTGGGGCCCAAAACTGAACACAGAACTCCAGATGAGGCCTCACCAATGTCGAATAGAGGGGGACGATCACGTCCCTCGATCTGCTCGCTATGCCCCTACTTATACATCCCAAAATGCCATTGGCCTTCTTGGCAACAAGGGCACACTGCTGACTCATATCCAGCTTCTCGTCCGCTGTCACCCCTAAGTCCTTTTCCGCAGAACTGCTGCCTAGCCATTCAGTCCCTAGTCTGTAGCTGTGCAGTGGGTTCTTCCATCCTAAATGCAGGACCCTTGTCCTTGTTGAACCTCATCAGATTTCTTTTGGCCCAATCCACCAATTTGTCTAGGTCCCTCTGTATCCTATCCCTGCCCTCCAGCATATCTACCACTCCTCCCAGTTTAGTATCATCCGCAAATTTGCTGAGAGTGCAATCCACACCATCCTCCAGATCATTTATGAAGATATTGAACAAAACCGGCCCCAGGACCGACCCCTGGGGCACTCCACTTGACACCGGCTGCCAACTAGACATGGAGCCATTGATCACTACCCGTTGAGCCCGACAATCTAGCCAACTTTCTACCCATCTTATAGTGCATTCATCCAGCCCATATTTCCTTAACTTGCTGACAAGAATACTGTGGGAGACCGTGTCAAAAGCTTTGCTAAAGTCAAGATACAAGCTTTGCTAAAGTCAAGATACAGATGTGGGGACCTGCATGAAAGACCCCCTAAGCTTATTTTTACCAGCTTAGGTTAAAACTTCCCCAAGATACAAACTATTTTTCTTTTGTCCTGGGACTTTATTGCTGCCACCACAATGCGTGTGACAAATATAACAGGGAAAGAACCCACTTGGAAACATCTTTCCCCAAAAAATCCCCCCAAGCCCTACATCCTCTTTCCTGGGGAAGGCTTAATAAAGATCCTCCCAATTTGCATAGGTGAACACAGACCCAAACCCTTGGATCTTAAGAACAATGAAAAAGCAATCAGGTTCTTAAAAGAAGAATTTTAATTCAAGAAAAAGTAAAGGAATCACCTCTGTAAAATCAGGATGGTAAATACCTTTCAAGGTAATCAGATTCAAAACATAGAGAATCCCTCTAGGCAAAACCTTAAGTTACAAAAAGACACAAAAACAGGAATATACATTCCATTCAGCACAACTTATTTTATCAGCCATTTAAACAAAACAGACTCTAACGCATATCTAACTAGATATGCTAGATTAATCTATCATAGATTCAACTATGATAACAACTAGATTAATCCTTTACAGGAGTTCTGACTTGCATTCCTGCTCTGGTCCCGGCAAAAGCAACACACACACAGACAGAGAGAACCCTTTGTCCCCCCACTCCCTCCAGCTTTGAAAGTATCTTGTCTCCTCATTGGTCATTTTGGTCAGGTGCCAGCGAGGTTGTCTTAGCTTCTTAACCCTTTACAGGTGAAAGGGTTTTTGTCTCTGGCCAGGAGGGATTTAAAGGTGTTTACCCTTCCCGTTATATTTATGACAGCCCTACACCCCCTTTCCTGGGGAAGGCTTGATAATAATATCCTCACCAATTGGTACAGGTGAACACAGACCCAAACCCTTGGATTTTAAGAACAATAAAAAAATCAATCAGGTTCTTTAAAAGAAGAATTTTATTTAAAGAAAAGGTAAAAGAATCACCTCTGGAAAATTAGGTTGGTAAATACTTTACAGGGTAATTAGATTTAAAACATAGGGAATCCCTCTAGGCAAAACCTTAAGTTACAAAAAGACACAAAAACAGGAATACACATTCCCTCCAGCACAGTGAATTTTACAAGCCAAAACACAAAAGAAAATCTAATGCATTTTCTAGCTAGATTAATTACTAACTTTACAGGAGTTGGAAGGCTTGCATTCTTGATTTGTTTCCGGCAAAGGTATTACACAGACAGACAAAACCCTTTGTCCCCCCCTCCAGATTTGAAAGAATCTTGTCTCCTTATTGGCCATTTTGGGTCAGGTGCCAGCGGGGTTACCTTAGCTTTTTAACCCTTTAGAGGTGAAAGGATTTTGCCTGTGTCCGGGAGGGATTTTATAGCACTGTATAGAGAAAGTGGTTACCCTTCCCTTTATAATTATGACAGGGCGGTACTATTCTTCCATTTGACAGCTCAGGACCTGAGGGACAGAGGGTGAAATTCACAAAGGCATTTGGCACTGTGACGATATGCACAATTATACCTAACATTTAAGCACCTAGAAATTCATTAGGATTCACAAAACCTGAATTAGGTGCTCAGATTTCTTATTCTGTGAATGAAGAGCTACAGGACGTTCTGATGTGGGTCTCTCCCAGTCTCTCCTGCTGAAGCTGTTGCACTTTAAATTAAATAATTCAAGCCTCTGGAGTTGGGGGTCTCATAAATATAAAGGGAAGGCTAACAACCTTTATGTATGCAGTAACATAAAATCCCTTCTGGCCAGAGGTACAGAATCACTTATCTGTAAGGGGTTAATCAGTTCAATTAACCTAGTTGGCACCTGACCAGAAGGACCAGAAGGACCAATGGGGAAATACTTTCAAATCTGGAGGCGGGAACGTTTTGTTTGTACCCTCTTTGTTTGTTCCCTCTCGGGACAGAGAGAGAGAGAGTCTATGACAGAGCGAGACCAAGCAGGTAAACCAGCTCCTAAAAAGATCCTGAAATGATACATCTAAAATTGCAGAAATTGTAAGTAATAGCAAGGAAATGCATTAGATCATCTTTTGTTTTTAGCTTGTGAATTTTCCTTATGCTAAGAGGGAGGTTTATTCCTGTCTTTGTAACTTTGAAGTTGAGCCTAGAGGGGAATCCTCTGTGTTTTAAATCTTTTTATTACACTGTAAAAAGTACCTTCCATCCTGATTTTTGCAGATGTGATTCTTTTACTTTTTTTTTAAAATAAAGTTCTTCTTTTAAGAACCTGATTGATTTTCAGTGCCCTTAAAACAAAGGGGTTTGGTTTGTGCTCACATTGTACCAATTGGTGAGGATATTATTCTCAAGCCTCCCCAGGAAAGCGGCTGAAGAGGTTTGGGGGGATATTTTGGGGCAATAGGGACTCCAAGGGGACCTTTTCCTGAATCTTTGTCTAAATCACTTGGTAGTGGTGGCAATACCACCCAAGGACATGGAAAGGATTTGTGCCTTGGGGAAGTTTTTAACCTAAGCTGGTAGAAATAAGCTTAGGGGGTCTTTCATGCGGGTCCCCACATCTGTACCCCAGAGTTCAGAGTGGGGAAGGAACCTTGACATGGTGGCAGAGCGGTGGGATCATTTTCAGATCATTTTGAACCAGAAGCACAACAGGATTTTAAAAGGTTTTGTAAAAGGTGATTGCAGCTGTAGATTCTGTCTCTCTGCCTGGGGGGCAGAGCAGCAGGCATAACAAAAGGATTTTTCTGTAGGCTGAGAACAGGTATCAGGAAAAAAAGGTATCAGGTTATAGCACAGCAAAATTTTACAAGCCAGTTTTTTTGTTTTGTTTTCTTTTCTTTCTAACTCTCGGGTGTAAAGTTAGTTAAAAACAGAGAGGTTAGGATGACAGACTGCACTGTTCAACAGAAGTTGTAATTAGCCAGCTTTGAGGCTGAGGAAAAACAAAAGGAACATGAAAGACGGGTATAACTCAGAAAGATGGAGGCAAAAGAAAAAGAAATAGAGGCTGCCCACAGGAGACAAATGGAGGCAAAGGAAAAAGAAACGGAAGAGAAGGAAAAAGAGAGGAAGCATGCACTGGAGATGGAGAAGGCAAAGGCTCAGCAGAATGTACCGAATAACCCTAACAATCCTTCCCCAGCAATCCACAAATGGGAGCAACTATGTCCACAGTATGATGAATCCAGTGATATTGCTGAATATTTTCTCACCTTTGAGAGACTGTGCACACTCCATAAAATTCCTGAAGCTCACAAGATGACCACATTCATTGCAAAATTGACTGAAAAAGCTCTGGACATATTCAAGATGCCTATTAATGAGGCTTCTGACTATAATAAATTAAAGAATTTGATTTTAAAACAATTTCAAGTTACGCCTAAAACTTACAGACTAAAATTTAAAGCCCTTAAAAGAGGATCTGGACTAAGTAATGTGGCTTATGTAAACCAAATAACAAATCTGTTTGATAAATGGCTCAAAGAATGGGATGTAACTAGCTTTGGAGAAATGTGGAATTTAATGATACAGGAGCAATTCCTGAATATGTCCAAGGATGATATAAAACAGTGTTTATGGGATAAGAAAATAGACTCAGCAGGAAGTCTTGCTTCTTATGCTGATCAATACGAGCAGTCCCAGACTGCCAAAGAGGCAGGGCAAAACAAAACAGGTGGAGGGAGGAGAGAGGAACAACTCTGGTCGCAGTTTGAACGGATACCAGAAGGAACACCCTCAAACTACACCCTACTACCGGGGGCAGCCCAAGGCCCCAACTACACCCCAAGGAGCACTCCAGACACCTTATCGTCCCACCACACCATTCTCCAGCAACCCACCTCGCCCCAGTGACCCGTCAGCTGGACGATGTTTTAAATGTAACAAGCTGGGGCAGGTAAAGGCCAACTGCCCCCAAAACCCCAACAGATTACAGTTCATTACACCAGGGTCCCACCAAATGTCCTGAGGCCCAGATGCCTCCCAGATACCCTCAAAGCAGAGGAAAACTCTAAGTGTGGGCAGGAAAAAGGTTACAGCATGGAGGGACACTGGAGCACAAGTGTCAGCCATCCATGCTTCCTTAGTGGACCCCAATTTAATCAACCCAGAGGTCCAAGTGATGATTCAACCCTTCAAGTCAAACTCTTTTGACTTGCCCACAGCCAAGTTGCCTGTCCAGTACAAGGGCTGATCAGGAATGTGGACTTTTGCAGTCTATGTTGATTATCCCATCCCCATGCTGTTGGGGAAAGACTTGGCCAATCATGTGAAACTAGCTAAGAGGGTGGGAATGGTCACCCGCAGCCAGGCTAAGCAAGGAACCTTAACACACCCTACCTCACATGGATGCTGTGAGGTAAAAATACATTTTAAAAAGAAAAGGAGTACTAGTGGCGCCATAGAGACTAACCAATTTATTTGAGCATAAGCTTTCGATGCATCCGATGAAATGAGCTGTAGCTCACAAAAGCTTATGCTCAAATAAATTGGTTAGTCTCTAAGATGCCACTAGTACTCCTTTTCTTTTTGTGAATACAGACTAACATGGCTGCTACTCTGAAACCTACATTTTAAAAGACTGTGAAGTCCTCAGATACTATTGTAATGAGGTCATACAAGTACTTTATATCGTAGACATGATAGCTAACACATATTAAAACACAACTTGTTTTTCTAGTCTAGACATGGACTGTACATGTAAGATACAGCTTGCAGGGGAGAGGCTTAAGGTGATGGCTGACAACCACACAGGTGTGAGATCCTTGACAATTGGTTTCCCATTGTCAAGAAATGCAGTGCCCTCTACTCTGCTCCCGTTCTCACATTCATCTATCTATTAGTTAGTTGCTCTAACAATCACCTATGTGCCTTCTTCCACATGGTCTGCTATGCATGGTCCAGCCTTCCTGAGCTCATCCTCCAGGCCTCAACCTGTTCACATTAAAGTCCTTCTTAAACACCTATTTCTGTTGTAACCCATAATTAATCTAGTTGATTTGTATAGAAAATCCATTTTATAGTTCCCCTTCCTTGAAGTATGTTTACTTTGCTGTTTGTCCATCAAAGAACTCTTCAAGGCAGGCATCACCCCTTCTTATGTGTCCGGAAAATGCCTCGCATATTATGGGTGCTACCATAAACATATAATAATATCCAGAACAATAGAATGTTATAATGGATGTGGGAGCTCTCCCAGTATTTAGGTACTTAGTTCCACAAAACTGAGTTACTGGGAATGATATGTTGTTTTGCAAACAGTTACTGGATTTTTCAGTACAAAAGTCTGTTTCCTTTCGCATATAGTACAACAGGTACACACATTTTTTCAGAATCCTTCATTGTGTCCTGCTCTGAAAATTCTGCCTACAAATTCATAGTCTCAAATTATTCCGATGCCAATTGCAACTTGTTAGTTAAAGTGGAGTTCTGTTCCGCATGTAAAGCAGGGATATTAATAAAGAATTTTTACAAAGAAACATTTCTTTATTGCTAGTCAATACTTCACTTGGAAACAAATCCTATTCTTAGCATACAGCTTGATAACCAGATGTGTGCTTAGGAGTTCTTCAAGTACAGTGGGAGAATTAATTCTTACCCATGTTTAGAGAGCAGCAGTTGAGCTGTTTCACAATCGCTGCTGCATAAACCTATGTTCTTCTTCAAGTGATTGTCCACCCAGATTCCACTCTCAGTGCTCATGTCCCCATGCATTTGAGATTGGATTATTTTTGAATAGCAGTGCCTGTTGTTTCAATGGCTGTGCTCTGCATGCCTTCACATCCAGTGAAGTCTCATGAGAGACCGTTGAAATAGGGAGTAGACTCCCTGCTTCAACTCAGAGCAATGGAAGAAGTGTCCTTAGAATTCACAGGAAAGGGCTTTCATTCCCATTACTTCCTACTTCCAAACAAGAAAGGGGGTTGGAGACCCATCCTCAATCTTTGCGGTCTCAACATGTTTATTCATCATTTCTAATTCTGCGTCATCAGCTAGCTTCCGTAATATCTTCCCTGGATCCTCTGGACTGATTCATAGCTCTCAACCTTCAAGATGCTTACTTTCATACCTCCATCTTCCCAGCTCACAGAAAGTACCTGAGATTCCTGGTAGGAGCATCTCAATACCAATACAGAGTCCTGTCTTTTGGGTTCTCAGGAGCTTCTCAGGTCTTCACTGAAGTCCTGTCTGCACATCTTTGTAGGTGAGGAATACAGGTTTATCCTTATGTAGATGACTTGGTGGTTCAGGGAAAATCCCTACAGCAGGAAACCGACTAGATTTATTAGAATCATAGAAGATTAGGGTTGGAAGAGTCCTCAGGAAGTCATCTAGTCCAACTCCCTGCTCAAATAAGGACCAACACCAACTAAATCATCCCAGGTAGGGCTTTGTCAAGCCGGGCCTTAAAAACCAGTAAGAATGGAGATTCCACCACCTCCCTAGGTAACCCATTCTAGTGCTTCACCACCCTCCTAGTGAAATAGTTTTTCCTAATATCCAACCTAGACCTCCCCCACTGCAACTTGAGACCATTGCTCCTTGTTCTGTCATCTGTTCTGTTCTGTCATCTGCCACTAATAAGAACAGCCGAGCTCCATCCTCTTTGGAACCCCCCTTCAAGTAGTTGAAGGCTGCTGTCAAATCCCCCCTCACTCTTATTTTCTGTAGACTAAATAAGCCTGGTTTCCTTAGCCTCTTTCATAAGTCATGTGCCGCAGCCCCCTAATAATTTTTGTTACCCTCTGCTGGACTCTCTCCAATTTGTCCACATCTTTTCTGTAGTGGAGGGCCCAAAACTGGGTGCAATGCTCCAGATGTGGTCTCACCAGTGCTGAATAGAGGGGAATAAATCACTTCCCTTGATCTGCTGGCAATGCTCCTACTAATGCAGCCCAATATACCATTAGCTTTCTTGGCAACAAGGGCACACTGTTGACCATATCCAGCTTCTCATGCATTGTAATCCCCAGGTCCTTTTCTGCAGAACTGCCGTGTAGCCAGTTGGTCCCCAGCCTGTAGCACTGCATGGGATTCTTCCATCCTAAGTGCAGAACTCTGCACTTGTCCTTGTTGAACCTCATCAGATTTCTTTTGGCCCAATTCTTCAATTAGTCTAGGTCACTCTGGACCCTATCCCTAGCCTCCAGCGTATCTGGATAGAGTACCCCCCAGCTTAGTGTCATCCGCGAACTTGCTGAGGGTGCAATCCATCCCATCATCCAGATCATTAATGAAGATGTTGAACAAAATTGACCTTAGGACTGACTAGGATTAGATCCTCCATCTGTTTACCTCACTGGGGCTAAAAGTCAACAAGGAAAAGTCCATTTTGACCCTGACTCAGACCATGCAGTTCATTGGTGCCGTATTAAATTCCAAATGATGATAGGCCAGAGCATTTTGGACATTTCCCAGAACACCAATGAGATGTGCCTCAAAGTCATGTGACACATGGCATCTTGTGCCTTTGTTACACAGCATGCTATACTTTGCCTTTAGCCTCTGCAAGGATAGTTGAGATCAGCCTATCCACCGAACAGACACAGCATGAACCTGTTGGTCACAGTTGCTCTAGAAGTCCTATTCTCATTAAATTGCTGGACAGAACCACTTCAGCTGTGCAATGGAATTCCTTTCTTGGTGCCTCTTCCTACCTGGGCCTTGGTGATGGATGCCTACACAGAAGCATGGGAAGCTTGCCTCGAACAAGTCAGGATTCAATTATTATGGTCTCCATGGAAAGCCATGCTACATATAAATGTCCTGGAGCTCAGAGCCATATGGTTGGCATGCAAAGCCTTTTTACCCCTTCCCTAAGGCCTCACCATTCAAATGCTGACAGACAACATCACTGCAATGTACTGTATTGACAAACATTGTCAGGGAGGGGACACATTTCTCCCTCTCTCCCCCAACACACAATGTGTCAAGAGACAACACAACTTTGGAACTGGTGCATACTTCACCATTTTACACCAGTAGCCCTCTACCTACTTGGGCTACAAAACCAACTAGTGGATCAATTCAGCAAGGATTTTTCAGTGAATCACAAATGGTCCCTCAACGACTCAGTCTTCCATGACATCATCTTCAGGTGGGTTTCCCTATTTGTGCCCAGAGGGGGCACAAGCCTGGGTTCGCTGACAGAAGCTTTTCTTCTCTCATGGGCACCAGGACTATTCTGTGCCTTCCCACAGATTTCTATGATACACAGAGTTCTTCGAAAACTACAACAGAATGCAGGCCATGTGATCATGGTAGCCCCTGCATGGACCTGGCAGTTTTGGTTCTCCATCCTGGTGAATCTATCTTTCTGACTTCTCTCTGACTTAGTTTCCCACCACTAAGGCCAGATCCTGCACCCAGCTCCAGCAGGACCACCCAGGTGGTGGCTGAATGACTTCATTAAAGAAGAGCTGCTCATCTGAATTAAAAAACATCTTGTTACAAAGCAGAAAAACCTTCAACCAGAATGACCTACAGGGCTAAATGGGGGAGATTTTCTATCATGGTGGTTCAGCAGCAGCTTTTGCCATTGACAACCTCAGTCCTGACTCTTTTGAACTATTTACTTACCCTGAAGCAATCTACACTTCGTTAGTTCAATCAGGATACACTTAACAGTGATCTCAGCAAATAACCCTCCAGTTCAGAGTTACACTATATTTTCACATCCCTTGATGTGGAGATTTTTTAAGGGTCTCACTCATGTGAGTGGCTGGCTAGATTGTCGGGCTCAACGGGTAGTGATCAATGGCTCCATGTCTAGTTGGCAGCCGGTGTCAAGTGGAGTGCCCCAGGGGTCGGTCCTGGGGCCGATTTTGTTCAATATCTTCATAAATGATCTGGAGGATGGTGTGGATTGCACTCTCAGCAAATTTGCGGATGATACTAAACTGGGAGGAGTGGTAGATACGCTGGAGGGGAGGGATAGGATACAGAAGGACCTAGACAAATTGGAGGATTGGGCCAAAAGAAATCTGATGAGGTTCAATAAGGATAAGTGCAGGGTCCTGCACTTAGGACGGAAGAACCCAATGCACAGCTACAGACTAGGGACCGAATGGCTAGGCAGCAGTTCTGCGGAAAAGGACCTAGGGGTGACAGTGGACGAGAAGCTGAATATGAGTCAGCAGTGTGCCCTTGTTGCCAAGAAGGCCAATGGCATTTTGGGATGTATAAGTAGGGGCATAGCGAGCAGATTGAGGGACGTGATCGTTCCCCTCTATTCGACATTGGTGAGGCCTCATCTGGAGTACTCTGTCCAGTTTTGGGCCCCACACTACAAGAAGGATGTGGATAAACTGGAGAATCCAGCGAAGGGCAACAAAAATGATTAGGGGACTGGAACACATGAGTTATGAGGAGAGGCTGAGGGAGCTGGGATTGTTTAGCCTGCAGAAGAGAAGAATGAGGGGGGATTTGATAGCTGCTTTCAACTACCTGAAAGGGGGTTCCAAAGAGGATGGCTCTAGACTGTTCTCAATGGTAGCAGATGACAGAACGAGGAGTAATGGTCTCAAGTTGCAGTGGGGGAGGTTTAGATTGGATATTAGGAAAAACTTTTTCACTAAGAGGGTGGTGAAATACTGGAATGCGTTACCTAGGGAGGTGGTAGAATCTCCTTCCTTAGAGGTTTTTAAGGTCAGGCTTGACAAAGCCCTGGCTGGGATGATTTAACTGGGAATTGGTCCTGCTTCGAGCAGGGGGTTGGACTAGATGACCTTCTGGGGTCCCTTCCAACCCTGATATTCTATGATTCTATGATTCTATGTCTTCCCATCTATTGGGTAGCTTCCCTCTTCCTGTGAATTCAACTTAGTTGTCATTCAGTTAATGGGATCCAACCCCCTTTGTACTCTTGGCAACCTGCTTTCTTTACTACCTGTCAATAAAAATGGCCTTTCTGATGGCTACTACTTCAGTTAGTAGAGTGGCAGAAAGTCAGTCCTTTATGGCAGTCCCAGTTTACACCATATTTCATAAAGACAAGGTCAACCTTAGGCTGTACCCGAAGTTCCTTCTTAAGGTAGGCTTGGATTTTCACCTCAGTCATATATATCTGCCTACCAGTTTTCCCCCAAAACTTCATTCCACCCCAGGCAAAACAAAACTTCATACCGTAGACTTGGTGAGGCTTTATCCTTTTCTTTGGAAGTCATTTAGATCCTCTCCCAGACTGTTTGTGGCTTTCATACAAAGGGTTACTGGGTAACCTATTTCCATGCAGAGGTTATCTAAATGGATTTCAGATCATATTAAGAATTGCTATCAGATGGATAAGAAGTATCCTCCCAGTTACATTAGAACCCAGTCCACTAAGGCTCAGGCAGTCTCTGCCGCTTGCTTGGGTAATATACTAATATCTGAAATATGTAGGGTGAAACCTGTAATTCTGTTAATACATTTACTTCCCATTATACCCTGGTACAGACTTCCAGATTGGATAGCCAACTCTGATAATGCAATCCTGCAGTCGCTCTTTAAATAGGACATCTCTTTCCACCTTGAGGCTTGAGATAACTGCTTGCCAGTCACCAAGAGTGGAAGCTGTATGGGCAATCATTCAAAGAAAGAATGGTTACTTTACAGTAACTGTGGTTCTTCGAGATATGTTTTTGCTTTTTTTGCCTCTGTCTTCATGAACAAGGTCAGCTCCCAGACTACTGCACTGGGCAGCACAGTATGGGGAGGAAGTGACCAGCCCTCTGTGGAGAAAGAAGTGGTTCCGGACTATTTAAAAAAGCTGGATGAGCACAAGTCCTTGGGGCCAGATGCACTACATCAGTGGGTGCTAAAGGAGTTGGCAGATTGCAGAGCCATTGGCCATTATCTTCGAAAACTCACGGCAATCAGGAGAGGTCCCTGACGACTGGAAAAAGGTGAATGTAGTGCCCATCTTTAAAAAAGGGAAGAAGGAGGATCTGGGGAACTACAAGCCAGTCAGTCTCACCACAGTCCCTGGAAAAATCATGGAGCAGGTCCTCGAGGAATCAATTTTGAAGCACTTAGAGGAGAGGAAAGTAATCAGGAACAGTCAGCATGGATTCACCAAGGGCAAGTCATGCCTGACTAACTTAATTGCCTTCTATGATGAGATAACTGGCTCTGTGGATGAGGGGAAAGCCATGGATGTTATTCCTTGACTTTAGCAAAACTTTTGACATGGTCTCCCACAGTATTCTTGCCAGCAAGTTAAAGAAGTATGGGCTGGATGAATGGACTATAAGGTGGATAGAAAGCTGGCTAGATTGTCGGGCTTAACGGGTAATGATCAATGGCTCCATGTCTAGTTGATAGCCGGTATCACGTGGAGTGCCCCAAGGGTCGGTCCTGGGGCCGGTTTTGTTCAATATCTTCATTAATGATCTGGAAGATGGCGTGGATTGCACCCTCAGCAAGTGTTTGCAGACTACACTAAACTGGGAGGAGTGGTAGATATGCTGGAGGGTAGGGATAAGATACAGAGGAACCTAGACAAATTAGAGGATTGGACCAAAAGAAATATGATGACGTTCAACAAGGACAAGTGCAGAGTCCTGCACTTAGGATGGAAGAATCCCATGCACTGCTACAGACTAGGGACCGAATGGCTAGGCAGCAGTTCTGCGGAAAAGGACCTAGGGGTTACAGTGGACGAGAAGCTGGATATGAGTCAGCAGTGTGCCCTTGTTGCCAAGAAGGCCAATGGCATTTTGGGATGTATAAGTAGGGGCATAGCGAGCAGATCGAGGGACGTGATCGTTCCCCTCTATTCGACATTGGTGAGGCCTCATCTGGAGTACTGTGTCCAGTTTTGGGCCCCACACTCCATGGATGTGGAAAAATTGGAAAGAGTCCAGCAGATGGCAACAAAAATGATTAGGGGGCTGGAGCACATGATTGATGAGGAGAGGCTGAGGGAACTGGGATTATTTAGTCTGCGGAAGAGAAGAATGAGGGGGGGGGGATTTGATAGCTGCTTTCAGCTACCTGAAAGGGGGTTCCAAAGAGGATGGATCTAGACTGTTCTCAGTGGTAGCAGATGAGAGAACAAGGAGTAATGGTCTCAAGTTGCAGTGGGGGAGGTTTAGGTTGGATATTAGGAAAAACTTTTTCACTAGGAGGGTGGTGAAGCACTGGAATGGGTTACCTAGGGAGATGGTGGAATCTCCTTCCTTAGAGGTTTTTAAGGTCAGGCTTGACAAAGCCCTGGCTGGGATGATTTAGTTGGGGATTAGACCTGCTTTGAGCAGGGGGTTGAACTAGATGACCTCCTGAGGTCCCTTCCAACCCTGATATTCTATGATTCTGTGTTGACCCATAAAAATTCCATGGCCTACTCTTCTTCCCTAAGGACTAATTCAGAGTCCTGTCTATATGGGATTCTTACTGGTGAAGGAAGTGAATTGCAGTTGAAGCTCCTTTATACCCTCAGCTGTGGCGGTTGTGAGGTTATGCAGGTTCAGGCATGGCCCCCGTGGAATTGCTATTCAAAAATAATCTAATCTCACATGAATGAGAGAGTGGAATCTGTATGGACAACACCTCTTGAAAAACCACAGTTACTACAGGGTAAGTAACCATTCTTTCCTCCTATATCCTCCTATATCCCTTTTCATGGTGGTCAATTGGCTAATGGATCGAATAGTTACACACAAGACTTGCAGCTGTGTGCTCTTAAACCTACTCTCCGTGGTAGAGTGAATGGTTTCTCCATATAGCTGTATAGACCCTTGCACATTTCTCAAATCTTAACCTCAACCCGGCACAATACAACTGTACCATTCTGCTGCATTCAAGGCCTTTTGTTTCAAGTCAGAGGATCAAGAACTGTAAAAGTATAGAATCATAGAATCATAGAATCTCAGGGTTGGAAGGGACCCCTGAAGGTCATCTAGTCCAACCCCCTGCTCAAAGCAGGACCAATTCCCAGTTAAATCATCCCAGCCAGGGCTTTGTCAAGCCTGATCTTAAAAACCTCTAAGGAAGGAGATTCTACCACCTCCCTAGGTAACGCATTCCAGTGTTTCACCACCCTCTTAGTGAAAAAGTTTTTCCTAATATCCAATCTAAACCTCCCCCACTGCAACTTGAGACCATTACTCCTCGTTCTGTCATCTGCTACCATTGAGAACAGTCTAGAGCCATCCTCTTTGGAACCCCCTTTCAGGTAGTTGAAAGCAGCTATCAAATCCCCCCTCATTCTTCTCTTCTGCAGGCTAAACAATCCCAGCTCCCTCAGCCTCTCCTCATAAGTCATGTGTTCTAGACCCCTAATCATTTTTGTTGCCCTTCGCTGGATTCTCCAGTTTATCCACATCCTTCTTGTAGTGTGGGGCCCAAAACTGGACAGAGTACTCCAGATGAGGCCTCACCAATGTCGAATAGAGGGGAACGATCATGTCCCTCGATCTGCTTGCTATGCCCCTACTTATACATCCCAAAATGCCATTGGCCTTCTTGGCAACAAGGGCACACTGCTGACTCATATCCAGCTTCTCGTCCACTGTCACCCCTAGGTCCTTTTCCGCAGAACTGCTGCCTAGCCATTCAGTCCCTAGTCTGTAGCTGTGCATTGGATTCTTCCGTCCTAAGTGCAGGACCCTGCACTTATCCTTATTGAACCTCATCAGATTTCTTTTGGCCCAATCCTCCAATTTGTCTAGGTCCTTCTGTATCCTATCCCTCCCCTCCAGCGTATCTACCACTCCTCCCAGTTTAGTATCATCCGCAAATTTGCTGAGAGTGCAATCCACACCATCCTCCAGATCATTTATGAAGATATTGAACAAAACCGGCCCCAGGACCGACCCTTGGGGCACTCCACTTGATACCGGCTGCCAACTAGACATGGAGCCATTGATCACTACCCGTTGAGCCCGACAATCTAGCCAGCTTTCTACCCACCTTATAGTGCATTCATCCAGCCCATACTTCCTTAACTTGCTGACAAGAATACTGTGGGAGACCGTGTCAAAAGCTTTGCTAAAGTCAAGAAACAATACATCCACTGCTTTCCCTTCATCCACAGAACCAGTAATCTCATCATAAAAGGCGATTAGATTAGTCAGGCATGACCTTCCCTTGGTGAATCCATGCTGGCTGTTCCTGATCACTTTCCTCTCATGCAAGTGCATCAGGATTGATTCTTTGAGGAACTGCTCCATGATTTTTCCAGGGACTGAGGTGAGGCTGACTGGCCTGTAGTTCCCAGGATCCTCCTTCTTCCCTTTTTTAAAGATTGGCACTACATTAGCCTTTTTCCAGTCATCCGGGACTTCCCCCATTCGCCACGAGTTCTCAAAGATAATGGCCAATGGCTCTGCAATCACAGCCGCCAATTCCTTCAGCACTCTCAGATGCAACTCGTCCGGCCCCATGGACTTGTGCACGTCCAGCTTTTCTAAATAGTCTCTAACCACCTCTATCTCCACAGAGGGCTGGCCATCTCTTCCCCATTTTGTGATGCCCAGCGCAGCAGTCTGGGAGCTGACCTTGTTAGTGAAGACAGAGGCAAAAAAAGCATTGAGTACATTAGCTTTTTCCACATCCTCTGTCACTAGGTTGCCTCCCTCATTCAGTAAGGGGCCCACACTTTCCTTGGCTTTCTTCTTGTTGCCATCATACCTGAAGAAACCCTTCAAACCCTACTTGTACTTGACTATGTATTTGTTGCCCACCATAAAACATTCCATTTTGTTATGACTGCTTTGAAATTCAATTTGCAGTATATTTGTTGTGTTGTACAAGCTGTTAATGAAATATCACCTTTGATATTGTATATTATTTTTGTACAGCTGATGGGAAGTTTTTGGCATCTATTGGGTTAGATGATAATCACACCATTGTATTTTGGGATTGGAAAAAAGGAGAAAAGATAGCCACAACAAGGTAAGAATATTTCCAAGTGCAAACATGCACTGCGATGATCACTGCCTATTCCGATCACCATTTTACTTTGTTCTGTATAATATTAACTAAAAATTTTAAGATATTGTTTGGAATAAAAAATATCACATCTCTCTGAAAACAGTAATGTTTCAGAAGAATATATCTAGGTAAAAAACATTAGGATATATAGTTTAAAATTGGAAAATTCTGTAAACTGTTTCTACCGGGAACTCCCTATCCTTTCTGGGAAGATTGCTGCATTGGAATCTTAATAAAAAAGAATAACCCTTTATAGGGCTCATGTAACATTTTTTTTTTTCATTCTTTCATCCCTTGACCCAGGATTGTCAAAATCATTTAAGTCAAAAATTGTATATTTTTCCTTATATGATGGATAGTATTCTGGATTGAAGATTCCCTCTCGATGTACATATACTGCTTTATATCAAATAAGGGGAGGTGGGTCCTCTAATATAAACAGATTTTTCCAGGCCTATTGGTACTGCCAGGTCACCTGTCTCCCTGCTGAATCAGCAGTTTCTGCAGTATTTGTCCCTTTGAGTCACTAACAGGAAGCTTAGCTGCTAACAGCAGTGGTTAAGAAACTTTTGCTTGAAACAGATAGTATGAATAGAATTGGTCTGCAGGTCATATTTCTGATAGATTTTTTTATTTTAAAATATGGAATAGCAATTGTTTCTTTTTATTAAAATAGTTTTGTTCGTAGCAAGATTCAGACAAGAATGTTAAAAATTTATAACAAACTAAAGAAAGAGAGTCTGACAAAGTGGGCATTCACCAACGAAAGCTTATGCTCCAATACATCTGTTAGTCTATAAGATGCCACAGGACTCTTTGCCTCTTTTAAAGAAAGAGAAAATCTTGCTCCCTCTCTCTCTCCCTACACTCTTCAAGGAAGTATTCTCTGTCAGCTTCTCATAATACACAAATTATTTCTTTAATACATCTTTTACTCTTACTTATATAGCAAATGTAAAGGGTTCATGACATTTTTTTTACTTTGAATAAGGGGTAGCCCACCTGAAAAGGTTTGAGAAATGCGTTCCATACCATATGAAACTTGGGATGCCAAGTTACTCACCGGGGTATACAGAAATTGTTTCTGTCTCTAATGGTTCACCAGAGAATGGTTGTTAAAATCAAGAGGGTCATCAGAATTATATGACTTTTTTTAAGGTCTGATATTTTGGACCTATCTAGAACAAATTACATGGTCATTCTAGAAAGCTGAGAATCCCCATTTTAAAATACTAATAATATAAAGTATCTGTTTCTACCCTTGATGATTGACAACACATTGAATTTAGAAATTAGCATTAGTGCCCATCTAGCATTACTTTTTTTGCACAGGTCCAAAACTGAACATAGAAGATCCCAGAACTCAAACAACTGTAACTGTAATTGCCTGAGAACTGGCTTGAAGACTTATCTGCTGCTAGTTAAACTATCCTCTGAAATATAATTTTAGTTTTTGTCCTTCTAATTATTCTTTTACTTTGTATCATCTTATCTCACATTTCCTAGTCCGCCTTGCCACATTTATTTAAATATTTTAAAATTCCTACTTATCTGTCTCTTTATACATCCTTTACATCTCTGCCTAATTGAATTGACTTTTGTTGCCTATTTCCTTGCTCTAAGCCTTAACTAGACTCAAAGTCAATTGTTCCACCTACACTTTCTGACTTATTTACCACTTTGCTATAGTCTGTTTCCCATATTGTAGGATACTGTAGAGGAGTGACTGCCTCATAGCACCTCCTCATGGTCCTAGGGCAGCCCTTCATACAGTGCCTCACCTCCCTTCTTGCATCCCCAAATAAACTCCATGCAGGGTTTTCCCAGTCCAGTCATTACAGCTCTCCTTAGGATCTGATTTAGTAACTTAAAGTTCAAAGTTAAAAACAAAGTCTGTCCTCCAGTCTGATACAGCCCAAACGCCCCCACTCTGGTCAGAGTCCTTCTTGCCTTAGCAGGCTATGCTCAACCCTTCCTAGCTGGAGCAATTCCTCTGGACTCAGGGTCTTCTATGTAGGATCTTCGATGCAGGAGCCTTTCTCACTCTCTACAGTCTCCTAATCTTCCTTCTTTACTGCAGCCACCTTCTGCTCTTTATCAGAAACTGTCTCATTCCTTGCAGGTGGGGCTCATTCTGTAATCAGGGTTGGCTTGGCCCTCAGCCCAAAGGCAAGTCACCCTGTTACAGCTACATTCTACCATCCCTCATTCTGGCAGAAAAATGCATAATGAGATCCAATGATGGGAAGTTAAAGCTAGCCAAATTCAGATTACTGAGGTGCCAACTTTTTAAAGCAAGGTTAATTAAACATTGGCACAACTTATTCAGGGATGTGGAGGATTCTCAGTCACGTAGACCTTAATTCAAGACTGGCTATCTTTCTGAAAGACATGCTGTATGTAGTTCAAACACGTTGTGGATTTGATACAGAAATTATTGGGTGACATTCTTTGGCTTGTATTATGGAGGAGGTCAGATTAGATTATCATACCTCTGAGCCTGTTTTCCCTGCCAGCTTGGGATTTCAGTACCTTTAGAAGTGCTCCTGTCTCCAGAACTCAGATATCCAGCTCCCAATGGGGTCCAAACCCGAAATGAATCCGTAAACTCATAAATTGTTCGCCCTCTATAACACTAATAGAGAGATATGCACAGATGTTTCCCCCCTCCTCCCCAGGTATTAATGCTTACTCTGGGTTAATTAATAAGTAAAAAGTGATTTTATTAAATATAAAAAGTAGGATTTAAGTAGTTCCAAGTAATAACAGACAGAACAAAGTGAATTACCAAGCAAAATAAAATAAAACACACAAGTGTAAGCCTAATACAGTAAAAAACTAAATGCAGGTAAATCTCACCCTCAGAGATGTTCCAATAAGCTTCTTTCACAGACTGGATGCCTTTGTAGTCTGGGCCCAATCTTTTCCCTTGGTACAGTCCTTGTTCCAGCTCAGGTGGTAGCTAGGGGATTTCTCATGACTGCAGCCCCCTTTGTTCTGTTCCACCCCCTTATATACCTTTTGCACAAGGCAGGAATCCTTTGTCCCTCTCTGGGTTCAAACCCCACCTTCTAAATGGAAAAGCACCAGGTTAAAGATGGATTCCAGTTCAGGTGACATGATCACATGTCACTGTAAGACTTCATCACGCACTTGCCAGCACACAGGTGTACAGGAAGTTTTACAAATAAACAGAGCCATCTACAACCAATTGTCCTGGTTAATGGGAGCCATCAAGATTCCAAGCCACCATTAATGGCTCTGACTTTGCATAATTACAATAGGACCTCAGAGTTATATTTCATATTTCTAGTTTCAGATACAAGAATGATACATTTATACAAATAGGATGAACACACTGAGTAGGTTATAAGCTTTGTAATGATACCTTACAAGAGACCTTTTGCATGAAGCATATTCCAGTTACATTATATTCACACTCATTAGCACATTTTCATAACATCATATGGAGTGCACTGTCACACTCTGTTAGCCAGATACTAGGAATGGGCACAGGAGATGGATCATTTGATGATTACCTGTTCTGTTCACTCCCTCTGAAGCACCTGGCATTCACCACTCTCAGAAGACAGGATACTGGGCTAGATGGACCATTGGTCTGACCCAGTGTGGCCATGCTTATGTTCTTAAGAAAACTGACCAAGCTGAATCCTGTTCAGGGGGTCCCTAACACATTGAACTGAAAGAGACTCTAAAGCAGCAGGGCCTGATTATGAGGCCTGCTGATTGGATAGACAACCCTGCAACAGTAACTGTGGCACCTGAAACACTCTGGGCTCTTGCAAAGCTTGCTGTGGGTTCATCTGGCAGCTGTTTTAACTATCTACCCATCAACTGACCAGTCCTCAGTCTTCTCCCACTCATGACAGAGAGGTTACTGAAAGTCATCTTATGGATGTCTCCATCAGTCTGATGTCATGGGCTCTCCCAGTAGTGAAGGAACTAGGTGTGGTGGGGTGACTTCAAGTTTGCTGGAATGCATGAGGAGAGGAAGGTTGCATGCACCATCCCAGTGGATACTGCTGACTAGAAAATTCTCTGATGCATTCTCACTAAATGTGCACTCACCAGCTGTGGAATATATATTCAAACTACACATCTCGAAGAACATGAGGTACCATATGGGTAAGTAACCTTTTTATCCAAAATGTTACTCGTTTGAAGTTGCTTTGTAGAAAGTTGTAAAACATTCAAAAATGTATAAAATTATTTATTGAAATATGTTCAGTCTTTTTTTTATCATGTGTTTGTTTATTGCAGGGGCCAAAAAGAAAAAATATTTGTAGTGAAGTGTAATCCACATCATGTAGACAAACTAGTCACAGTTGGGATGAAACATATCAAATTTTGGCAACAAGCAGGTACTGTACTGGGTTAATATTTTAATGCATTTGTATATCAGGAGTCTCAGTCTATCTGAAGTTTCTAGTAATCAAAATACAATAAAATTGCAGAACCTACTTCTGGATCTGTAAATGACACCATGTTCCTGCCCTTTTCTTTGGAAGACATCTCCAACTAATAGCCATATTAACTCTAATAATAATGCTAAAGAGACTCCACTGAGCATGCTTCTTTGGCTCTCAGAAAAGATGCATTCCTGTGGCTTGGCTGAACCACTTGGCCAGATGCAGAGACAAGAGGTGTGACCTTTCCTATAGGGAAGCCAGCTGGTAGTTATGAGTCTTAATGACCTCAAGCTGGACTGCTAAAAATGGTAGTGTTTGAATTCCAGCTACCATTGTAACACTTCTGTAATCCTCGTGGTTTCCAGATAGAAATTTCTTTAGAAAAATCAGAAAGACATAGCAGCCTTGACTCAAGTTGCCAGACGGAACAGCTGGGTTTGTGAGTGTTCTCAAAACACCTACTGTCTGGGAAAAAATGGAGACCAATTATTTTGCATAAGTTATCATGGTTTACATTTATCCTATGGGCCAAAAAATTTCTATCGCCATGTCATGATATTGTCATTCATAGTAACACAGTATCATGACTATGTATGAAACACACACAGGATTTTTACCAGGTTACATTCAGTAAGAACATTTTTTATACTCTTCAAACTATTAAGCAAATCTTGCAGACTGGTAGTGACCATTCTTCTTGACTGTCCTATCAAAGTTAGGAGAGAGAGCAAACATGTAGACTTGATTTTTGAGTAAGGATTTTGGCTAACCTGCTCTCCAGGGCTATTACTCTCATACTCATGAAGTACTGTGTAAAGTAATTTTGGATTAAGCCTTGGCTCTGTTAAGATCAATAAAGACAGGCAGCATAAGGATAGCTAAAACTAGAACTGAAGCTAACTCAGAATGACATAGTTTACAAGAGGCCATGCTGGTTTATAAAGCCAAAATGGCTCAGGTACCAACAGATTAAAGAAGACAAGATTTTATTATATTTCGTTATTACTGTAATTAAATAAAAGCACATGCAGTATTACTGGACAAAGTCTGGTATATGTATTCACATTAAATAGCACCTTTCTCCATGGATAGACTCATTGGAATAAATGAGATTTATTGTAGAATAAGCTACTCCTCATTGTAAAAGTATCTGAATCTGGGCCTATATGTGTAAACTGAAGCAAATTAATCAAATTCTATATTATTTCCTTATTATCCTAGTACATATTGTATTTATATTTTTGTCTAGGATCATTCATTCTTTGTGCTCTTAGGCCCAAGCTGTGACCTCTGTACCAAGGAAATGGTTTTGGCACACTATGGTTCTCTGGCAGTCAAGTGAGGACAGAATCCTTCCACTCAGTCTGCAGAACTGCTCCATGCCCACTTCTACAACCTTCATACTATACATAGCTTCTGCATTATCGTGCCCACCTCCACAGAGGAAAAGGAGATTTGGCAGGTGGATTTGTGGAGCAATTAATTCACCAACCAGGCCCTTACTTTCTCTGTCTGATCTCTGCCCAAGATAGAAGAAAACTCTGCACACAGTTGCGGGGGTATAGTAGCACTACATGAATTTCCCACATTCTACTGTCTTGCTGTGCATTGAAAGCCCAACATTATTATTGCCTGCTTAGTATTTCACATTCACAGCAAGTTTTGGGGACAGAATTTTTGTCCTTCAGAGCACTGAGGATACAAATGGAAAATGTAGTGAGATTTAATGTTGTTCACATTACAGGAGGAGGTTTTACATCCAAACGAGGGACCTTTGGAAATATTGGGAAACTGGAAACTATGATGAATATTTCTTATGGGCGAATAGAAGATCTGGTTTTCTCTGGAGCTGCTACTGGAGACATTTACATCTGGAAAGATATTCTGTTGCTTAAGACAGTGAAAGCCCATGATGGACCAGTATTTGCTATGCATGCATTGGATAAGGTATTCATCTTCTCATGTAGTCTGTTTTCTGTTCATTATTTTCATAACAATTGAGGATTTTCAAAGTGCATAGACAGGAAGGGTATATTCTAAAAAAGACACCTGTGGTTTTGTACAGAAGTACATCAGTACATTGTGTTTTGTTAGTGAAAACAATGGATGTGCTTTAAAAAACATGGCTTCTGTATCAGCAAAACAGATTTCCATAGATAAAATGGAATGTGGCTAAACCACAAAATGTAATTGACAATAATGAGCTGCAATGTTTTGTGGTGATATACTTCTTTGCCAATATTTAATGTATTGATCTATGATCAGTAACGTTCTAAGCTGAGCCAAAATACTGGAACTCTGAAATATACAGAATCCACATTCACTATGTACACATTTCTTTCATTTCCATGTCTTTGGAGGCATGCAGCGTAACAAAGAATATTTTTAATACTCCATCACCGCCACAAAACCTGTTTTTATGATGAAGCTGTTCATGCATTGGGAGCCTCCATGGTCGCACTAATGCCTTTTTCATTAGAATATCACAGAGACAAGAAAAACTTCCAACATGCAAGGATGATATTGTTTTCAAGATACTTTGAATAACTGGCAAAACTATTTATTCTTTTTTGTAGTGTCATTAGTAAATCCTTACATGAAAATGTGGCAAATTATATTTTAATTTCTACCACATAAACATATTCTTTTAAAGTATAGTTAAGGCTGGGGGCTAAATTGTGCCCCCAGATATTAACCGACAACTTGAAGTCTGTGGGAGTTGCATATGCTTATCTGAGTAAACAGTTTGATCCTAGGAATTATAATTGTAAATGTTTGTAGGACTGGGCTCTAAGGAAGGTGCTCTCTGCTCCTTTAATACCTATGTGCAGGACATCTGTAATTTGACTACAGATTTTGGGTGAGACTCCTACGCAAAACAGACAAAGAAGAAGTTGTACTGTAACTTGATCAATATGGACATATTTTATGAATTAACATTTTAATGTAGAACATTGGTATTTAAATACATTTTTCAAACTGTGTTTGTGCAGGGTTTTGTAACAGGTGGAAAAGATGGAGTTGTGGCACTCTGGGATGATATGTTTGAGAGGTGCCTGAAGACATATGCTATTAAAAGAGCAGCATTATCCTCTAGCTCTAAAGGTATTATTTTTCAGAATATATTGATAAAGGATATATGCATGAGGGTTGGTAAAATGGCATGAAAAAGTGTCAAAATCTTACCAAAACAACCAGTTGGCCAATTAAATTCTTCCCTCATTCTCCTGACATTTGGCATTAGTTTTGGATAAGTAACAGCCTTTAAAAAAAAAGTGTCACCAACTTGTTTTTCCAACCATTTCAAAATGCATTCTCCATGTTAAATAACTAGCTTTTCAAGTGCCCCCTCTACATGGCCAGATTTCTGAGTAGAAGCAGATTCTCTGTAAATTTAAAGAACCCTGTGAATTATGGTATTTCAGACACAGTATCTTTCTCAACCCCACCCCCATTCCCAACTATTACATAAATCCACAGGTCAGTGAACTGCTTGCCAAACAAGTATATCTTACATATTATGTTGTGACTATCCTAAATAGATTCTGCTCATAGATAATGTAAGGTACAATACTAACCGAGACCTTTCTTTGATTTTGCAAATAAGAAGTTTAAATCACATTTTTTAATCTTTCAGGTTTACTTTTGGAAGATAATCCCTCCATTCGTGCCATCACCTTAGGACATGGGCATATACTAGTGGGGACCAGAAATGGAGAGATACTTGAAATTGATAAAAGTGGCCCCATGACTCTGCTTGTTCAGGTACAATACTAATATTCTTCATCAAAAAGTTTATAAGAATGCAAGAATTCCTAAGATTTCCCCAATTGCTCTCTTTTTGTTTTCTTTAATACTCTTGTTCAGTTATTCGCCATCCCTCCCTGTCACTGTTCATTCAGAAACTAGTGTACAGTAGGACCTTGCTGATTCATACTGATGAGTTGGAGACCTGTTGTGAATTTCTAATTTTTGAGGGGGAAAAAACAAGTAAGAGCCCATTAACATTGAGTACTATTGAGTCTTTTCATTTACTTTAGTGGGAGCTGGATTAGGACCTATGGAAATATATATATATATATATATATATATAAACAATAAAAACTAGAAAGGAGGGCTTTTGCAACACAAAATGTAATTTGTTCATTTTATTTTGACAGTTGTGGTTCAGTTTATTTATGCTAAAATCATATAGCATACTAGTAAATATTCTATATTTTATTTTGTAATAAATGTTAAGTTTTAGTAAACTGACAGCTCACTACAGTAATCTGCTATTACATCTTTCCTGAGAAGTGGAGAGACAGCTATTTGTGTGATTTATAACATCTATGGATTTAGCAAAATATTTAACAAATTTCTGGTATATGTGCCCCTTGAGATCTCTGATGTTGTTTTGTTTTAATAACTGTACCAACTTTGCAGGATAGCACTCCTTTTATAGTGAAAATTGTTTAAGATCTCCTTTTGTATGTTTTGGGTGGTTTTTTTTAAAGTCTAGTATGGAGTTTATTGTAATTTGATCCACTTTTTGGGAGTTTGAGCCACTTTTTAAAAATAAAACTTCAGTTAAAGTAGTCAAAAATGTTTCTTTTGTTTTATTTACATTCTATTTTATTAAATCATAGATATATCTAAAATTTCTAGTGTTTTTACAAAACATTATTTCTTATCTATATTACTGTTGTATGGAATTAGTTCCAGGCATGTAAAGCAATCTTGCAGTTTCTGCTACTTGTGTGATAGCCATAACAATATGGGGTATGAGCAGATGTATTTTGTACTTGAGTTTTAACCAGAACATTTGAAATTATAATTTTCTCATATATTTCTGCTCTGACAAATGCTAATGCGGTGTGATACTGAAACTGTATGAAAATAACCTGATTTCTGTGGTGAGTTCTGCTGATAAAAAAATATATATGTGGTGCCTGCATCTAGCATAATAAAGTGATATGGAAATAATTTTTATAATTTGTCATCCATACAAAATTACTGTTATATCAACTGAAGTACAAATAGAAAATATGTAAGATGTGACCATGATGGCCTGATGAACCAGTAAACTTTTGTTGTTTTAGTGGAGTTTTTTCATGTCTACAAAATGCAAATAGCTAAACTGGAATAATTCACAGTAATAAGAAATGAGCTGACCTTGTCCTTCAGTAGACTCATAGATTATAAGGGACCACTGTGATCATCTAGTTTGACCTCCTGCATAACACAGGCCATGGGACTTCCCCAAAATAATTCTTTTAGAAATACATCCAATCTTGATTTAAAAAGGGTCAGTGATGGATAATCCACCATGACCATTGGTAAGTAATTCCAAATGGTTGATGGTAATGGTCACTGTTAAAAATGTACACCTTATTTCCAATCTGAATTTGTCTAGCTTCAACTTCCAGCCACTGGATCATGTTATACCTTTCTCTATTAGACTGAGGAGAGAATATTAAAGATTTGATCTACATATATATACTGTGGCAAGTTGGCTGATGTTAGTATGGTGGGTCCTGCGCTTTTCTTGGTAGGGGGCTAAGATGCCACCCTTGCCCCTGCTCTTGGGATGCTGAGGTCCCCAATAGTAGCCTGGGAAGGTGGTAGAGAAGGGAAGCGGGGGAGGATCTGGATTTGCTCCTCACTCTGAGCCCCAGCCCCTCTCAATCCCTGCGGGTTCTTACCCTCTTCTGCCTTGGGTGGGGAACCTTCAGTCCTTAGATGTTGGGGGAGGAAGTCTCCCTCCCCTGTTGAGGCAGGGTCTCCCTTACTTCGGTTCTCTGGTTTTTCAAATCTTACAACACACCTCCAAGCTCCAGTCCTTTCTCCTTCCTCCTCCTCCCCTGACTGCCTGAAGCAGGGGGTTTTATTAGGTTCCTGACAGGGCTTAATTGACTACAGGTGCTCCAATTAACCTTTAGCAACCCTCCCTAGTCTACAGGGAACCACACCTTAATTAACCTAGGGTTTATATATTTCCCCTCTACCACTGCTCCCTGGCCCTCCTGTATCACATATCCCTCCCCACCCCCACCCCGCTCAACACCATGGGGTTGGGCTACTTGGGACGAGAAACAGTGTTGTCGTGACAGGCTGTCCGTGTTGCCATGTCGGCTTCTGGCTCTATGCTGTATCCGGAAGTGGAAATGCTGTAGGGATAGAAACCATCTAGTCACTCATGCATTCCTCTCCTTGTTTGTGTGCATCCAGTGGAGTGGGGTGTGGTCTGTCACAAGGGTGAACTGCCGCCCAATTAGGTAGTACCATAGAATCTCCATGGCCCATTTAACCGCTAAGCATTCTTTTTCTACTATGGCGTACCATTGCTCTCTGGGCAGGAGCTTTCGGCTAAGTTAAAGGATTGGGTGCTTCTCATCCCCCACCATCTGTCCTACCTCCAAGGCGTCTGTTTGTAGGATGAACTCCTTTTTGAAATCTGGGGCTATGAGCACTGGATGGCTGCAGAGGGCCGTCCTTAGGTCTGTGAAAGCTTCTTCTGCCGCTTTGGTCCACTTAACTATCTCTGGGCCCCGAGCTCTTATCAGGTCCGTCAGAGGTGCTGCCCTTGTGGCGAAGTGAGAGATGAACTGGCGATAGTACCCCACTATCCCTAAGAATGCTCTGACTTGCTTCTTGTGCATCGGGCGGGGCCATTCCTCTATTGTCTTCACTTTGTTCCATTGGGGCTTCACCAGGCCCCTTCCGACTACATACCCGCGATATCTGGCCTTGGCTAACCCTATTGCACATTTGGATGGGTTAGCGGTGAGGCCAGTCTGTCTAAGAGCATCCAGTACTGCTTCCACTTTCCCCAGGTGCGTCTCCCAGTCAGGGCTATGGATTACCACATCATCTAAATAGGCGGCTGCATACTTGCCATGGGGTCGAAGTAATCTATCCATCAATCATTGGAAAGTCACAGGGGCCCCATGGAGCCCAAAAAGGAGGACGGGGTATTGGAAAAGGCCATCGGGTGTAGAGAAAGCGGTTTTTTCCTTGGCGTCCTCAGCCAGGGGGATTTGCCAGTAGCCTTTTGTCAAATCCAAGGTGGTCAACTATCGGGCCTTGCCTAACTGATCCACCAGCTCATCAATACATGATATTGGGTAGTCATCGAATTGGAATACCTCATTTAACTTCCGGAAGTCATTACAAAACCTCAGGCTGCCATCAGGCTTGGGGACCAAGACAATAGGGCTGGACCACTGGCTGTGTGATTCCTCAATCACCCCAAATTCCAGCATCTTCTTTACTTCTGCCCTAATTTCTTCTCTTTTTGCCTCTGGTATGCGATATGGTTTTATCGTCACCCTTGCTCTGGGACAGGTGATGATATGGTGTTGGATCAGTGTTGTACGGCCTGGTTGTGTGGAGAACACGTCTTGGTTCCACTGGATCATGTCGACTACCTCTGTTCATTGTTCTGGGGCTAATTCGGGGGATATCTTTACCTGCCCTTGTGGGCCATCTGCCTGGGATGGAACCGGCAGGACGGCCAGGCACGTCTCCTGATCAAGCCAGGGTTTCAGTAAGTTGACGTGGTATATCTGCTCTGGCCTTCGGCAGTCTGCCTGCTTCACCTTATAATTCACCTCCCCAACGGCTTCCACGATCTCATAGGGTCCATGCCAACTGGCCAGGAGCTTATTTCTGTTGTTGGTACCAGCACCAGCACCCGTTCTCCTGGTTGAAATGTCTGTGTTTTTGCCTGACAATTGTAGTACTTGTGCTTTTTCCAAATGCTCTCGTACTGTGGGGGTCACTTGGGCTATTCGTTCTCTCATCTGGGCTATGTGTACAATGACGTTCTTCCCTGGGTTGGGTTGTTCCTCCCATTCCTCCTTCACGATGTCTAATATGACATGTGGGTGGCGTCCATACAGTAACTCGAAGGGGGAGGATCCAGTAGATTCATAGATTCTTAGATACTAAGGTCAGAAGGGACCATTATGATCATCTAGTCTGACCTCCTGCACAACGCAGGCCACAGAATCTCACCCACCCACTCCTGCAAAAAACCTCTCACCTATGTCTGAGCTATTGAAGTCCTCAAATCGTGGTTTAAAGACTTCAAGGAGCAGAGAATCCTCCAGCAAGTGACCTGTGCCCCATGCTACAGAGGAAGGCGAAAAACCTCCAGGGCCTCTTCCAATCTGCCCTGGAGGAAAATTCCTTCCTGATCCCAAATATGACGATCAGCTAAACCCTGAGCATATGGGCAAGATTCACCAGCCAGATACTACAGAAAATTCCTGGCCCTCCTGTATCACAATACTTACAAACTATAATCAAATTACCCCTTAATCTTCTCTTTGTTAAGCCAAATAGATTGAGCTCTTTGGGTCTATCACATTAGGGCATGTTGTCTTATCCTTTAATCATTCTTGTGGCTCTTCTCTGAACTCTCTCCAATTTATCAACATCCTTGTTGAATTGCGGGCACAGTATACCAGCAGTGGTCACACCAGCTCCAAATATAGAGGTAAAATAATCTGTCAACTCATACTCAAGATTCCTCTGTTTATGCATGTGAGAAAAATCACTGAAAAGGTACGAGAAAGAGGGAGGTAGCATGGAGTGCTCTTTACTATAGACCTGTCTCCTTTTAGCCAAATTAAAATTTTGGCTTCTCTTTCTGATATTTGACATAGGTCAAACAGAGCTCTTAATCTGTTCACCTCCAAATCCTCTCCCCCATCTCCTTTCTTGATCACTGTGGACATCACCACCATCCTGCCTGTCATTCAGGCCTGTAACTTGAGCAGCATCTAGTACTGGATAACTGTATCCAAACTGGAGGAAATCCAGAGAAGAGCAACAAAAATTATTAAAGGGATATAAAGATTGACTTATGAGAAAAAATTAAAAGAACGAAACAATGACTAATACCAGATCAGAATCCTGCAAAAGGCTTAACTTCCATAAACTTCATTGAGAAAGTTGCCTGTGTTAGGATCTCAGGATAGCACCCTAAAATGGATATAACTGTCTCCTGTACAAGTATCGAAGGGTGGAAGAGAGAGAATTTGTTTAGGATTGTACAAGGTTTACACCTAGTAGTGATGAGATTAAATGAAAGAAATCACAGAATCACAGAATATCAAGGTTGGAAGGGACCTCAGGAGATCATCTACTCCAACCCCCTGCTCAAAGCAGGACCAATCCCCATTTTTTGCCCCAGATCAACAGCCCCCTCAAGGATTGAACTCACAACCCTGGGTTTAGCAGGCCAATGCTCAAACTACTGAGCTATCCCACCCCCCAAATGTACATTTAGGCTGATTATCGGGGCGGGACCTGACAGTAAGTTCTCTTAGGGAATGTCTACACAAGCAGGGAGAACTGGAAGTCCTGGCACAGTCAAGGAATTAAGATGTGATTGGAATAACAGAGACTTGGTGGGGTAACTCACATGACTGGAGTATTGTCAGACGGATATAAACTGTTCAGAAAGGACAGGCAGGGCAGAAAAGGTGGGGGAGTTGCATTGTATGTAAGAGAGCAGTATGACTGCTCAGAGCTCTGGTATGAAACTGCAGAAAAACCTGAGAGTCTCTGGATTAAGTTTAGAAGTGTGAGCAACAAGGGTGATGTCATAGTGGGAGTCTGCTATAGACCACCGGACCAGGGGGATGAGGTGGATGAGGCTTTCTTCCGGCACTAACGGAAGTTACTAGATCGCAGGCCCTGGTTCTCATGGGAGACTTCAAACACCCTGATATCTGCTGGCAGAGCAATACAGCAGTGCACAGACAATCCAGGAAGTTTTTGGAAGGTGTAGGGGACAATTTCCTAGTGCAAGTGCTGGAGGAACCAACTAGGGGCAGAGCTCTTCTCGACCTGCTACTCACAAACTGGGAAGAATTAGTAGGGGAAGCAAAAGGGGAACCAGGGAGGCAGTGACCATGAGATGGTCAAGTACAGGATCCTGAGACAAGGAAGAAAGGAGAGCAGCAGAATACGGACTCTGGACTTCAGAAAAACAGACTTTGACTCTCTCATGGACCTGATGGGCAGGATCCCCTGGGAAAATAACATGAGGGGGAAAGGAGTCCAGGAGAGCTGGCTGTATTTTAGAGAATCCTTATTGAGGTTACAGGGACAAACCATCCCGATGTGTAGAAAGAATAGTAAATATGGCAGGTGACCAGCTAGGCTTAACAGTGAAATCCTTGCTGATCTTAAACACAAAAAAGAAGCTTACAGGAAGTGGAAGATTGGACAAATGACCAGGGAGGAGTATAAAAATATTGCTCAGGAATGCAGGAGTGAAACCAGTAAGGCCAAATCACACTTAGAATTGCAGATAGCAAGAGATGTTAAGAGTAACAAGAAGGGTTTCTTCAGGTATGTTAGCAACAAGAAGAAAGTCAAGGAAAGTGTGAACCCCTTACTGAATGAGGGAGGCAACCTAGTGACAGAGGATGTGGGAAAAGCTAATGTACTCGGTACCTTTTTTGCCTCTGTCTTCACGAACAAGGTCAGCTCCCAGACTACTGCACTGGGCAGCACAGTATGGGGAGGAGATGACCAGCCCTCTGTGGAAAAAGAAGTGGTTTGGGACTATTTAGAAAAGCTGGATGTGCACAAGTCCATGGGGCCGGATGCGCTGCATCCGAGAGTGCTAAAGGAGTTGGCGGATGTGTTTGCAGAGCCATTGGCCATTATCTTTGAAAACTCATGGCAATCGGGGGAAGTCCCAGATGACTGGAAAAAGGTTAATGTAGTGCCCATCTTTAAAAAAGGGAAGAAGGAGGATCCGGGAAACTATAGGCCAGTCAGCCTCACCTCAGTCCCTGGACAAGTCATGGAGCAAGTCCTCAAGGAATCAATTCTGAAGCACTTAGAGGAGAGGAAAGTGATCAGGAACAGTCAGCATGGATTCACCAAGGGCAAGTCATGCCTGACTAATCTAATTGCCTTTTATGACGAGATAACTGGCTCTGTGGATGAGAGGAAAGCAGTGGTTGTGTTATTCCTTGACTTTAGCAGAGATTTTGATAGAGTCTCCCACAGTTTTCTTGCCAGCAAGTTAAAGAAGTATGGGCTGGATGAATGGTCGATAAGGTGGATAGAAAGCTGACTAGATCGTCGGGCTCAGTGGGTAGTGATCAATGGCTCCATGTCTAGTTGGCAGCTGGTATCAAGCGAAGTGTGCCAAGGGTCGGTCCAGGGGGTTGGTTTTGTTCAATATCTTCATTAATGATCTGGAGGATGGCGTGGATTGCACTGTCAGCAAGTTTGCAGGTGACACTAACTAGGAGGAGAGGTAGATACGCTGGAGGGTAGGGATAGGATACAGAGGGCCCTAGACAAATTAGAGGATTGGGCCAAAAGAAATCTGATGAGGTTCAAAAAGGATAAGTGCAGAGTCCTGCACTTAGGACAGAAGAATCCCATGCACCGCTACAGACTAGGGATTGAATGGCTCGGCAGCAGTTCTGCAGAAAAGGACCTAGGGGTTACAGTGGACGAGAAGCTGGATATGAGTCAACAGTCTGCCCTTGTTGCCAAGAAGACCAATGGCATTTTGGGCTGTATAAGTAGGGGCATTGCCAGCAGATCGAGGGACGTGATCGTTCCCCTCTATTCGACATTGGTGAGGCCTCATCTGGACTACGGTGTCGAGTTTTGGGCCCCACACTACAAGAAGGATGTGGAAAAATGGAGAGAGTCCAGCGAAGGGCAACAAAAATGATTGGGGATCTGGAACACATGAGTTATGAGGAGAGTCTGAGGGAACTGGGATTGTTTAGTCTACGGAAGAGAAGAATGAGGAGGGATTTGATAGCTGCTTTCAACTACCTGAAAGGGGGTTCCAAAGAGGATAGATCTAGACTGTTCTCAGTCATAGCAGATGACAGAACAAGGAGTAATGGTCTCAAGTTTCAGTGGGGGAGGTTTAGATTGGATATTAGGAAAAACTTTTTCACTAGGAGGGTGGTGAAGCACTGGAATGGGTTACCTAGGGAGGTGGTGGAATCTCCTTCCTTAGAGGTTTTTAAGGTCAGGCTTGGCAAAGCCCTGGCTGGGATGATTTAGTTTGGGATTGATCCTGCTTGGAGCAGGGGGTTGGACTAGATGATCTTCTGAGGTCCCTTCCAACCCTGATATTCTATGATTCTATGATTGGGTTGGAGCTGGGGAGTGGGGGATGATTCCCTGCTTGAGGACACATATTTGTACTATTCTGATTGAGCTAGTGCACTAAAAATAGTGTAGTCACAGCAGCTTGAGCAGCGAGAGGGCCTAGCCACCCAGAATGCATGCCCATCAGAGACACTGAGAATGTATTTGGGGCAGCTTGTCCCTCAAGTTGCCATGGCTGCATTTTTAGCCCACTAGCTTCATCAGTGTGTATGTGTGTCTCCTTGTGCTGGGAATTTATATCTCCATCTTGAAGTGTAGACATATCCTTCCTTAGAATGAGAAACATCTTCTGAAGGAGGTGGTGGAAGCCCTGTTATCTGAGACATTTAAAAGATTAGACAGCAGTAGAAAATGCACTAGCAGGGGGTGGCCTACAGACATTAAAAGGTGTTATCCATCCTTAACTTCTATGACTTTCCTTAGGGGCATATGGAAGGAGAAGTGTGGGGTTTGGCAGCTCACCCTCTCTTGCCTATCTGTGCAACGGTGAGTGATGATAAAACACTGAGACTCTGGGAACTTTCCTCACAACACCGCATGTTAGCAGTGAGGAAACTCAAAAAAGGTAATTTTTTCCTTTGACTGTAAATACTGCAAGAGTAATAATACTGCACTGCATTTGTATAGTGCCTTCCATCCATGTCTCTCAATGCACTCTGCAGAGATAAATGAATTAAGTCTTTAATATCCCTACTAGGTTGATAGGGAATAGGAGGATAGGAGAGAATCTGGGACACAGAAGGGGTGATGTCCCTGACATAAAGCAGGTATGTGGCAAACAAGGGAAAAGAACCCATTTCCCCTGACTCTACAAGTCCTATGTTTTAACCATAAAATCATTCTCCCTCCCTAAGGACATTTTAAAGCCCACAAATTGTGTGTTTATTGTTCTGCTTTAAAAAGTTTTCTTACCAAGTTACAGACAAGATGATTTTCCATGTGATAAAAAGTAGTCAGGATCAGGATCCAGTGGCAATGTGAACTTTATATTTTATTCCCCCACTTCAACTTCTGGGCAGCTGGTCAATTATGGACTACATAGAGCAGTGAGTAACTGTTGAAGGGGTGCCTCCTGAAAATTCCAACTTCTATTTCATTTGTAGATTCCTTCAGGAATTTTTATTTTATTTTATTTAAAACTAAAGGCTTGATTTTTAGTGACAGACCAGAAGTGCAGGAACTCTAATTGGCTGAGAGAAAGTAGAGTCACTATCAGTATGCTTTAGTGAGGCAAACTGAGGGTGAATCAGATCTGCTGTATAGGACATTGTGGTCAGAATTAATACTGGGAGAAAAGTTGATAGTGGGAGGTTCTAGGCATATGGTTTTGCCCCACCAAAGTGGAACCATCACAAGGTCATAAACCAAAGGAGTTTTCATATGTGGGGCACAGTGTCTCTGAAAGATTTGCATGGTCAGGTGAGTCAGAATGGCTCCTTGGATTTTCATTCTGGATTTCCATTTTTATGTTAATCCTAGTTCTTCTTGTTTTGGCTGTATTTATAGCATAACTAGACTGTGTTATTCATGCTTTTAGATAATGTAACCCCCTTCCAAGACTGATATTTCTGTGGCCGCTTTATCCTTTGTCAGTTTGAAGATTTAAAATACAGAGTGAATTCCCATGGAAATCCAGGAAAGCAGTTTGTAGTTCTACTTTCATATGATATTTTTGTTTTAACAAATAACAGTTATGAAGTTAGGCTGTCTCACTAAGGTTAGGAGGGTATGATCCCCCTGAGCTGGCCAGAAAAGCTGCCCCCGTCCCTGCTCTGCTCCCGCTCCACCTCTTCCCACCCCTGCTCCACCTCAGCCCCGCCCCCACTTCATTCCTTCCCCTGAACTACGTCCTGAGGGACTGCAGGAGGGGTCGGGCATGCCCTGCACTCATGGGGCGGCAGGAAGTGAAGCGACCCGGCCCCAGCCAGCTCTGCTCTGCCGGCTCCCAGCCATGCCGCCGGTGAGTGCCTGGGGGTGGTTTCCCCCTGCCCCCCAAGTCCCAAGCCTGGGAGCCAGGAAAGCAGAGCAAAGCTGGCTGGGGCTGGGTCACTCTACTTCCCGCCGCCCCTTGAGTGTGGGGTCAGGTCCGCCCTGCAATCACCGGGTGGCCGGAAGTGGAGTGAGCCGGCCCCAACCCACTCCGCTCCACCAGCTTGTGTTGGGGGGCGGTTCCCCCCCTGCTCCCCAAGCCTGCTCTTGCCCTGCCCCCCCTAGACCTTGGGGGACCCCCCCCGTCCCCACGGAGACCTGGGGCCAGCCCCCACCCCACACCACAATGTCTAGGGACAGCCCTCGACAGAGGTGTGATTGCAGTTCACCTAGACATACCCATGGTAACTTTAATCTACCTAGCACAACTACAAATAGTAGTGAAGATGTGGCAGCATGGATTCCAGCATAGGCTATTAACGTGAGTGTGTATGAATATACAGCCTGTGCCGTGGTCTGTGCCACCATGTCTTCACCGCTCTGTTTAGCTGTACTAGCTAGATTAAAGGTAGTGTCAGTATGCCAACATGATCTGCAATCACACCTCTGATTGCGTGTAAACATATCCTAAAAAATGATTAATTTATAGACTTTTTCTGTGGGGAGACCTTCTAGCTGTAGATTATTGCTGGTTTCCTCAGTCCAAAATTATAAACAGTAAGGTGTTTCTTTTGAATTTCTTTTCCAGGTGGAAGATGCTGTGCCTTTTCTCCTGATGGGAAAGCCTTGGCTGTAGGGTTGAATGATGGGAGTTTTCTGGTAGTGAATGCTGATACTGTTGAAGATCTGGTCTCTTTCCACCACAGAAAGGAAATGATCTCTGATATCAAATTTTCACGAGGTGCAGTCAAAGGATAAAATAAGTTGTTTGTTGTTTTTGTTTTCAATAAAAAACCTAAAATGGAATGTTAAGAGTGCAAATTTGTTTTACATGTGAACCATGGCTGTTAGATATTTTTCATTCTGATATGTTTGTACAGAGTCTAGCACAATGGGCCCCTAATCCAGACTGAGGTGTTTGAGTACTACTGCAATAGAAATAAGTAATAATAATAATATTAATTAATAATAATAATAATATCAAGAATATTCACAAATACTTTAGTTAACTTGGATGTCTTTCTTTTACAGACTCAGGAAAATATCTGGCAGTGGCTTCCCATGATAATTTTGTAGATATTTACAATGTGCTTACCAGCAAAAGAGTTGGCATCTGCAAAGGTGCATCTAGCTATATCACACACATTGACTGGGACTCAAGAGGTAAAATCTTTGACCAAATATGTGAATTGAAATGCCTGTAATTACAGTAAAAGTAAATGTCAAATGTGTGCCTGTTCCAGTTATGCTATAGAAAAACTGCCTCATAATATCCCTTTGTTCCACCAAAAATGCTCTTATACATCACACATCCCAACTGCAATTCATTTTTATTGATGGAATGCATACTTACATACAACATCTGTGCTGAAGATTGTGGTACTTAGAACATCTAACTACAATGTCACTCATGAATGTAATGTTGCTCTTTTTCTTTACCTGATGCTCTGTGGTTGCATGCTAGCAACATATAACACGTATCTATTCCACCTCTCATTACTTATTTCCTTTCTTCTTCTGTTCACTGAGCACTACGTGGCATTTATAGTGATGAAGCCAGTCAGAGAGCATTACCAAAATCAAACCATACTGTGATACAAGTAGCCTCATTTTCTTAGTCTTTTTCAAATGTAGATATAATTTTCCATGGATATGCCACTTTTAGTTCCGTCTCCTTGTGTGAAATTATAATGAGGATTTGCTGTATTTAACAAGTAATTACAAAAATGTTTGCCTATTATACTGAAATATTTTAATATTTCACAATGGCAAATTTTATGAATTTTAGCTACATGCAGTTGCACAGTCCAAAGCTGGTTAAACATAACCTTCTTCAACTCTATCTGTTGAACAGTCTTCTGGTAATCGAGCGTCATGTTTCATAATACTGTACAGCTCTAACTTTCTGAAAGGTTTAAAAAAAAACCCAAGTTTTGAATAAGTAAGGAAGCAAAGACTGGTATGCATTCCTGTCTATGGGGATTTCTGACTGGGGGAAATTTCCGATGTAAGCAGTGTCAGGATGAGCTCCACCCTGACATCTGGTGGTGAGGTGTGGCAAGTTGTGGAAAAGAACTTCAGGGGCCATGTCATTTGCATAGGCACACTGCCCAAATGGTCACTTTGGCTGCTGTGGGATCCCCAGTGTCTCTGTTATTGGGGCAGGAAGAATAAATTGTTATTACCCTGATTATGGGAACTGTGCTTGGAACTGTACTTAGCCTTTTGTTATGATGGAGGGACTCACCATCAACTAAGTGGCACTCGCTAGGCAAGGGTCATGAGTTTCAAAACTCTGTGAATTGAGAGAGGCTGGGGACAAGTATTAATACTTGGTGGCATGGGCCCCTTGGTGAGGGTCTTACATGCTAATTGCACTTCCTCGTCTCTCCACTGTGGAATATCAGAGCTAATTTTGATTTCATTAGAAGTCTGGTTACAGGCTGCTGAGCTCACTTTGGGCTAACAGTGCACCAGCACTGAGGCTCCCCTACTACAAGCTGAATTCACCAAAAAGCTGAACTGCCTAAGAGCTGAAATCACTGAGCGTTGTGTTAAGTAGTGGGGGAGCCTGAAGATATATTGTGGAGCAGTTCGCGGGATGGCTGGAGTGCCTTGTGGACAGGCTGGTGGAGCAGTTCGTAGGATGGCGGGAGCTGCTGGTGGGACGTGGAGCAGTTTGTGGACCGGCTGGTGGAGCAGTTCGTGGGACAGCGGGAGCTGCTTGTGGGCCGTGGAGCGAAGGAGTTCGTGGGGCGGCTGGCGGAGCGGAGCGAAGCCTATGGAGCTGTGGGGCGGTCAGCTTCAGATCATGTAAGGTGCCTCTTACCCCCGTCCCATCTCCACCCAGGTTGGGAGGTAAACCTCCTCAGATAAACTTTCGAACTCTGGGGCTGCCCTGACCAGGGACAGAGACTTTTGGGTCATTGGACTTTTGGGACTTTGGGTGATTTGGGGTTGCTGGACTCAAGAACCAAAGGGAAAGGGGCATGCCCCAATGTGCTTGGGGTGGGTTTTTTTTTGCTCCTGGGTTGTGTTATAAATCCTGTTGGTGGTGTTTCCCCAACATAATGCCACATTGTTTCTCTCTGTTATTAAAAGGCTTTTTGCTACACTCAGACTATGTGCTTGCGAGAGGGGAAGTATTGCCTCTTGGAGGCACCCAGCGGTGGTGGTATATATTTGTCCCAGGTCACTGGGTGGGGGCTTGAGCCGGTTTGCATTGTGTTATTGGAATGGATCCCTTAGATATTGAACCCGGCCCTTGTTGCTGCCAATTCTGACGGGAAGAAGGGTTACACCAACAAAAGGAGTAGTACATTAAATAATTTGATCACAGTCATCCAGGAGAATGTGCTGACCTACCAGTTTAAAAAGACTTAAGTATGATTATTGTTTATTTAGTCCTCTAATTTTTTAGGAAGTTTTTTTGCCCTTTTCTCTCTCTCTCTTACCTGGCATCCAACTGACCTGTGCTCCTGTCAGGGTTCCTTCCCCACTCTGAACTCTAGGGTACAGATATGGGGACCCACATGGAAGACCCCCTAAGCTTATTCTTACTAGCTTAGGTTAACGACTTCCCCAAGGTACAAACTTTGCCTTCTCCTTGAACAGTATGCTGCTGCCACCAAGCGTTTTAAACAAAGAACAGAGAAAGAGCCCACTTGGAGATGTCTTTCCCCAAAATATCCCCCCAAGTCCTACACACCACCTTTCCTGGGGAGGCTTGAGAATAATATCCTAAGCAATTTGTTAAAAAATCATCAAAGACCCAAACCCCTGGATCTTGGAACAATGGGAAAATCAGTCAGGTTCTTAAAAGAAGGATTTTATTTAAAAAAAAAGAAAGGTAAAAATCATCTCTGTAAAATCAGGATGGAAAATACTTTACAGGATATTCAGATTCAAAACACAGAGGTTCCCCCTCTGGGCAAAACCTTAAAGTTACAGAAAACAGGAATAAACCTCCCTCTTAACACAGGGAAAATTCACATAAAACAAAAGATAAACAAATCCGCCTTGCCAGGCTTACTTATACTGGTTGCAATATTGGAGATTTGGATTAGGATGGGTTGGAGAAAATGGATTTCTGTCTGGCCTCTCTCAGTCCCAAGAGAGAACAAACACGTAAACAAAGAGCACAAAACAAAAGCCTTCCTTTCCCCAAGATTTGAAAGTATCTTGTCCCCTTATTGGTCATTTGGGTCAGGTGCCAGCCAGGTTAGCTGAGCTTCTTAACCCTTCACAGGTAACAGGATGTTGCCTCTGGCCAGGAGGGATTTTATAGCACTGTATACAGAAAGGTGGTTACCCTTCCCTTTATATTTATGACAGCTCCTGATCAAGGAGGGCTGGATACCCCTCTTTTAGAAGCCTGCTATTGTTACTTCTGATTTGATTGGATGAGGCTGATGCAGTCTGAAAGTGAGGGACTTCTGATCTTATCATATAAGCATTCAGGTTCTGAATTATGACACTATCATATAAGCATGGTAGATGCCAATATACTCTCCAGTTTTAAACCTGCTTTCATGATCAGCTCTTGAATCCTTAAATATTAGAATCCCTTCAATTAAGTCAATTCCAAACAGTTATTAGTTCTTGAGCTACCTCTTCCTCTTTCTAACTTCTCCAGTCCGCTAACTGGATCGATTTACTTTAAAATATTTCACTTTCTGACTCTTTTATACATGTGCTTTGTACAGTACCAGACACCCTCCTCAGTACTTGAGGCTCAGGGATGAGAGTAAAACAAAAGCATTACAATAAGCTTCTCTTTGATCTTATTTTAATATTAAAGAACATGTACAAGTTTGCAAGTTATCCAGCATACCAGTTATGTCACACCAATTCTCTGTCAAGAGCAACAACTACTGAACATTTTCCCACTTTGAGGGATATGTCTGACATAAGGGGAAGTGAAAAAAAAAGTGTGTGTGAGTCCTTTTCATAGTGTGACAAAGTTCCTGCTCTACCTTGGTGGGTCTTGCGCTTATTGGCGGATTTGCTCGCCTTGGAGCTTCACGGCAGCCCTCAGCTTGGCCGTTTTTCTGAACCCACAGTCCAGGTCGACTCCTCCTGTGTCTGACCAGGAGTTGGGAGGATTTGGGGGGAACCCGGGCCCGTCCTCTACTCCGGGTTCCAGCCCAGGGCCCTGTGGAATGCGGCTGTCTAGAGTGCCTCCTGGAACAGCTATGCGACAGCTACAACTCCCTGGGCTACTTCCCCATGGCCTCCTCCCAACACCGTCTTTATCCTCACCATAGGACCTTCCTCCTGGTGTCTGATAATGCTTGTACACCTCAGTCCTCCAATACTCCGCGTTCTCACTCTCAGCTCCTAGTGCCTCTTGCTTCCAACTCCTCACACGCACACCACAAACTGAAGTGAGCGCCTTTTTAAAACCCAGGTGCCCTGATTAGCCTGCCTTAATTGAGTCTAGCAGCTTCTTGATTGGCTGCAGGTGTTCTAATCAGCCTATCTTAATTGTCTCCAGAAGGTTCCTGATTGTTCTGGAACCTTCCCTGTTGGGAAACGGAACGTCCCTCGCTTCCTCCCCAGCTATCTGCTTTCTATTCTTTCCTAAAGCCCCCTGGCCTGGATTTTTCTTACTTTTTGACCCTGCTTCAGTTCCCCCCTGCCCCAACCGGGCCAGACGCTTTTTCTTTGTTTTGTTTTTTTTTTGCTGTTTTTCTGCTGCCGTTCAAGTGCTGGTCAGTTGCCAGCTTGCTGCCAGCCCCCCCCCCCCATGCCTGCCCTCGGACGCTGCTACTGCTTTAGTTGAAACCCCCGGGGTGGGGGAGAGGACTGCCGACCCGCTCCCCGGAGGAGGGGGGTGGAAGCCCCCAGACTCAGCCGTTTTGCTGTTATTTCTGAACCCGTACTGAGCTAAGAAGATTCTTCTTATTTCTGCAACATTCCTGGCCTGCTGAAAGCCTCATTACAAAGCTGGAAGAGAAGATAGCCGACAGAAAAAATCACCCAGGGAAGCTACGAACCATCGTGGAGGGGGCCGTAAGACTGAGTAACTTTTGAATTGTACTCTCGTGTGGGGGGAGTTTGACTGTGTTTTAACTGCGTTTGTAGGGGCACAGGGGGTGTAGCATGGAGCCGCCCCCCGATCTATCGGTGCCCCCCCAACATTATTACAACCGTCACGGCCCGCCCCGCTGTCCGTCCCTGCTGGCAATTTGCCATCTACCTCTGGATTCAGCTGCTTTCCCTGAATTCCACTGTCTGGACCGGAAACAACAGCTGACCAAACGAGACTCTTTGGACAAACACACGTCTGTCCACGTCCCCCCCCCCAGACTTTTTACCCCACAGTTTGCCCCTATTACCGGACCCCAACTCCTGTTTCCTCCCCTGTCCAGTCCGACCCATTTGGCACCCCCACCCTCCCACCTGCAGCCCAGTAGGGAGGAGTGGTTAATCTGCTTCCCCCTCCCCCCTCCTCCTTCTGGTGTCTCCCCGTCTCTCCCTGCTCACAATGACGGGGAATGAGAGGGGTGAGGCCCCTCTAACAACCTCAGTTGCCCCTCCCCCACCTACCCCCCTGCCCAAGCCCTCCCCCACTGCTGCCAAAACACCTGCCACCGCCACCGCTGGGGCATTGGCAGCAGGAAGCACCGGGGTGACTACTGCCACTGCTACGCCCACCGCCCCCCCAGATTCTAGGAAAACCCCCCCAGTTGGCCGGAAAGACCAGGGTGTGAAGAAAGGAAAGGGCCCCGTTAAAACCACCAGGACCTCCATGGCAGCGGCTGCCCCCACCACTGTGGCCTCGTTATCGACCATGGCGTCCCTCCCTGCTGTTCCCTCCACCAGCTCTGCGAACGTCCCTTTCCCGGCCCCCAGGACGTATGCCCGGGCGGTGGTAGCCCCCCGCACACCTGCCGCCTCATCATCTCGCCCACCCACCGCCTCCGCTACCATCAATAGCGGCCGGGGCCCCTTTCCCACCATGACCAGGAAGCACGGCGTCCGTTGCCTCCTGGTGCCCGCCTCACCCCTCGTGGAGACATATGTGCAGGCGTTGGCGAGGGTGGTAGGACCCACGGCTATTGTGGTGGCCTCCAAAATGTACGGGAAGGTTGTCTTTTTCTTAGCATCGGAGGCTGCCACCCAGGAGGTGGTGGAGAAGGGCCTGGCGGTGGGGGGGGTGTTTGTCCCCCTGGAGCCGCTAGAGGACCTGGGCGTTTTCCTAGTCCTCACCTCTGTCCCTCCCTTTCTACCCAATGCTGCCCTGTTACCCGCTCTCTCCACCCTGGGGAAACTCGTTTCTGTCATCAGCCCTCTCCCGTTGGGCTGCAAGGACCTCACCCTCTGTCACGTCCTCTCTTTCCGCTGGCAAGTGCAGCTTCTACCGCCGGCGGCGGCACGTGACAGAGAGGCGCTCGAGGGGTCCTTCCTAGTCTCTTACCAGGGAGCCCGCTATCGGGTCTTTTACTCCACGGGAGAGGCCCGGTGCTACCTCTGCCGATCAGCAGGGCATGTCCGAAGAGACTGCCCTTTGGCCCAGCGGGGAGGGGCACCCAAGACCCCCGAGACCTGGCAGGACATCGGCTCCATTGTTGCCAACGTCCCTGGCCGCCCGGCACCTGAAACCACCTCTCCTCCTGCTCGATCCACCGCTGCTCCCATCCGGGCCCAAGAGACACCTCCCCTACAACGCCCAGACGAGCAAGGGAGTCCCACCCTTGCTATTAACAATCCGGCAGAGCCTATGGAGGAGGGTGCAGCAAAGATATTACTGGGTATAGGAGAGGGCCTGCCACAACGAGAACCCCCCGCCCCTCATGCTGCCTCACCGTTACCCCCCCGAGCCCCTGAACCATCGCCTCTGCCCCCCGACACGACCCCTGCTAACCAACCCCCAGACGATGCTATGTAGGGCTGGACCCTCGTCTAGGGGAAGCGAGGCAAGCGGAAGGCTCGAGCTCCACTGCACCCATCCGATGCGGAGGCCCCCCGGAAGACCAGGAAGGGAGGCACTGATACTGAGCCTTCCGCTATGCCCACGAGTGAGATCCATCTGCTGGTGTTGGGAGGGGAAGACAGAATAGCATTGGAAGGTAGGATCTCCCCTCCACGGGAGACCCTCCCCTCCGAGACCCCTGAGGAAGCCCCTTCTGCCTGGATACCACCCGAACTCCCCGCGAACCCCGAAGTGACTGTCGAGGCGGGCGCCAGAGGAGAGACCCCTGGGGTGGCAGAAGACGACCTCTCCTCCATGTATGAGGAGATCGAGGCCCTAGGTTTGACCCCGGTCACCCAGGGGGAGGATGACCTACTGCCGGCTGGCCTCAATCTGGGCAACCTCACCCCAGTCCCCCTTTCCCCATGCTCCCTCCCCCTAACCGCCTTCCCGGGCGGGCACCCTACAGAAGGTGGTCCCCTACCTGATGCCATGGCTGCCAAATCCACCACAGAGCCTGCGCCTAGCATCACTGGGAGCCCCCTCCCTCATCCCTCAACCCTCGAATCTGCTCAGGAGGCACCACCTCTCAACTGCTTGCCTCCCGAAGCCCAGAGCCTTGCCTCTGCCCCTGCCCACACCCCGTCCCTGCCCAATCCACTTCCTCCTGCAATGCTATTGCCGCCCCTGGGGTTATTTCTTTCCCGTTTTTTGCGGATTCCCCCCAGGGAGCAGCCTTTGCATTTTACTGCCCCGACCCATTAGGAACTGCAATTTTCCCTCCGCCATCCCCTTCTACCCCAAGGCGTAAGATGGACCTAATAACTTTAGCCTGTCAGATGCCCCATCAGTGGTCCACACCCTGCCTGCCTGCCTCAGCGGACCACGAGGCTGCACCAAGAGCCCCACCAGGGAATAACCTGGAAATCGCAACCCCACCCCCCCATGAGCTGCGAAAAGCATTGCGGGAGTTTTTAGAAAACATCCGTGGCTCCCGCAACAGGGTACAGCTGGCTCTCCAGCTATGGGGGGACTTTGATCAACTCCTCCAGGCCACAAGGGCCCTTATAAAGGAGGGTAGAGGGAAAGGAAGGCACGGTGCCGCGGCCTACGGGTGGGCCCGCGGCTTCCATGATGATTTACTCACTTACGGGATGGGTCATGGATCGTTGCGCGACCCGCCGGGGGCCGTGAACACCTCCGCCAATAAGGAACCCCCACCCCCCAGCCCTCCGCATGACGCCTCTCATTATCGCAACTTTGAACACCAGGGGCTGTAGGATGGCTCTCTGCAGGTCCCATGTGCTCTCTTACCTTCGGGAAGGGGGGTACTCTGTAGTTTTCCTGCAGGAGACCCATACAGATCCGACCGCCGAGGACAGCTGGTGGCTGGAGTGGGGGGACGGGGTCTACTTTAGCCACTTCACGATTCGGCAAGCTGGAGTGGCGACCCTGTTCTCCCCCAACCTACGGCCCGAGGTGCTAGGGGTCACTGAGGCCGTGCCGGGCCACCTGCTGCATCTCCGAGTCCGTATGGAGGGGCTCGTGGTCAACTTTGTTGATATCTATGCCCCGACAACGAGCCCGAAATGGCCACAATTCTATCAGCGGGTGTCCGACTTCCTCAGCATCCTAGATTCTCACGAGTGCCTAGTCCTGGGAGGGGAATTTAACACCACCCTCGAGGAACGGGACCGCTCAGGGGCCGAGCTGAGCCCGGCCGCTGCGAACATTCTCAGAGAAATAGTCGAATATCACTCCCTAGTAGACGTGTGGCGTGACCACCACCCAGATGACACTTCCACGTTCACCTTTGTCCGGGTAGAGGCCCATCGGTCACACCACTCTCGTTTGGATCGTATTTATTTATCCCGTTTCCATCTTTCACAGGCCCACTCCTCCAACATTCGGCCGGCCCCATTTTCCGACCATCATTTAGCCACCATAACAGCCTCCCTCCATGCAGAGAGGCCGGGGCCGGCCTATTGGCACTTTAACAACAGCCTGTTGGAGGATGAGGGCTTCGTGACATCCTTCCGGGAGTTTTGGCTGGCCTGGCGAGAGCAGCGGCGTGCCTTTCCCTCTGTGTGGCGATGGTGGGATCTAGGGAAGGTGCGCGCCAAGCTCTTCTGCCGTGACTACACCCGGGGCACCAGCCGATGGAGGAATACAGCGATAGAGCAGTTGGAACGGGAGGTCTTAGAGATGGAGAGGCATCTGGCCACCAGCCCCGAGGACCTGTTCCTCTGCGGAGCGTGCCGGGAGAAGTAGGAGGAGCTCCGGGCCCTCGAGGACCATCGGGCCCGAGGTGCCTTTGTTGGATCCCGCATCCGCCTCCTTCAGGAGATGGACCGCGGCTCCCGTTTCTTCTATGCCCTGGAGAAAACGAGGGGGGCCAAGAAACACGTCACCTGCCTTCTAGCAGAAGATGGCGCCCCCCTCATGGATCCGGTGGAGATGTGTGGGAGGGCCCGTGACTTCTACACAAGCCTTTTCTCCCCGGATCCGACCGATCCTGGCGCTTGCAGGGTGCTCTGGGAGGAACTCCCCACGGTCAGCGTGGGCGACCGAGACCGGCTAGAGCTGCCCCTCACCCTGGCCGAGTTCTCGGAAGCCCTTTGTCGCATGCCCACCAATAAATCTCCGGACATGGACGGGCTGACCGTGGAGTTCTACCGCACGTCCTTGGCCCAGACCTAGCCACTGTCTGGGCTGAGTCTTTGCAGGGCGGGGTCCTCCCTCTTTCGTGCAGGCGAGCAGTGCTCACCTTGTTGCCGAAGAAGGGGGACCTCCGCGATTTATGAAACTGGCGTCTCGTCTCACTCCTTAGCACGGACTACAAAATCGTAGTGAAAGCAATCTCGCTGCGGCTAGGGTCCGTGATGGCGGACGTGACCAGACCAGACCTATACTGTCCTGGGTCGTAGCATTTTTGACAACCTATTTCTAGTCCGAGACCTTTTGGAACTCGGGCGTAGAGACGGTCTGTCGTTCACCCTCCTGTCTCTTGATCAGGAGAAGGCGTTCGATAGAGTAGACCACGAGTACCTCCTGAGCACTCTGCAGGCTTTGGATTCGGACCTCAGTTTGTGAGCTTTCTCCAGGTGCTGTATGCCTCCGCGGAGTGTTTGGTTAGGCTCAACTGGACCCTGACCGAGCCGGTCAGCTTCGGGCGAGGAGTGTGGCAGAGGTGCCCCCTCTCGGGCCAGCTGTACGCTCTGGTGATTGAGACTTTCCTCTGTCTCCTCCGCAGGAGGTTGACAGGGTTGGTGCTGCGGGAGCCGGAGCTGCAGCTGGTCCTGTCGGCGTACGCCGATGACGTGCTCCTCGTGGTCCAGGACCCGGGCGACTTGGTGCAGGTGGAGGCTTGCCAGGCCATCTACTCGGCAGCCTCCTCCGCCCGAGTCAACTGGGTCAAGAGCTCTGGCTTGGAGATGGGGGACTGGCGACAGGTGAGCTCCCTCCCACCCGTGCTTCAGACCATCCGGTGGAGTGCGGGTCCACTGCTCTACCTAGGCGTTTACCTTTCTGCCACGCGCCCTTCCCCGCCGGAGAACTGGCAAAATTTAGAGGGCGGGGTGATAGAGCGGCTCCGGAAATGGACGAGGCTACTCCAATGTCTCTCCCTCCAAGGGAGAGCACTGGTGCTTAACCAACTAGTCCTGTCCACGCTCTGGTAATGGCTCAACACCCTGGTTCCGGCCCCGGGTTTCCTGACCAACCTCCGCACAACGATTCTAGAGTTCTTTTGGTCAGGAATGCACTGGGCCCCTGTTGGGGTTCTTCATCTACCCCTGAAGGAAGGAGGGAAGGGCCTGAAGTGTCTGCACACTCAGGTCCGTGTCTTCCGCCTCCAGGCCCTGCAGAGGCTCCTTTATAGTGCAGGTAGTTCGACGTGGAGCATATTGGCACACGCCTTCCTGCGCCGCTTCCAAGGGCTCCAATATGATCGGCAGCTCTTTTATCTCTGTCTGAGAGGTTTTCCGCGAGACCTCTCCGGGCTGCCGATCTTCTACCAGGACCTCCTCCAGACCTGGAAACTGTTCTCAACGACCAGGTCTGTGGAGGCCACCGTGGGAGCAGATCTCCTCACGGAGCCCCTGCTACACAACCCCCCAGCTCCGTGTGCAGGTGGCGGAGTCCCGCTCGGTGCGCCAGAGTTTGGTCCTGGCGGAAGTCACGAGAGTCAGAGACCTCTTGGACTACGACCAGGGAGACTGGCTGGATCCCCTGATGCTCGCTCGGTGCATGGGGCTCTCCAGACCTCGTACCCCCCGGCGCATACTTCAGGAGGTGAAGGCCTCCTTGACGCCTGCTGCTCAGGCTTATCTCAACCGAGCCCTGCACGAGGGCGCACCCCGCCCACGCTCTACCCCAGGCCCGCCGGACCTTTCAATTGGGCCCCTACCCCGTAGATCCCAACAAACCCCTCACCCTTTCACTGCGAGCCAGCTGCATGAATTGCAGCCGGTCAGCTTCCAAATCGCGCCACGGAAATATTTATACACACTCACACTTCACGCCCTTCACGCCCACACCCTGGTGTCCCGCCCTGATACAAAGTGCGAGACCTCCTGCCACCTTTGGAGGGTGAGCAACCTCGGTGGGGCAGCCTGTATTCCACCTTGGTCCTGAGGCCCGTCGGGGACATTAGTTGGCGGCTCCTTCACGGAGCTGTGAGCACGGGCGTGTTTTTGACGCGTTTCACCCCCATCCCGGATACTTGCCCTTTTTGCAATGTGAGGGAAACCCTGGTGCACGTATATTTAGAGTGTGCCAGATTGCAGCCCCTTTTCCGGCTCCTCACGAATATTTTATTACGCTTTTGGCTCCACTTTTCCCCTCACCTTTTTATCTACACACTGCCCATCCATGGCCCCACAAAATCGCGAGATCTCCTGGTTAACCTCCTCCTAGCCCTAGCTAAAACAGCCATTTATAAAACCAGAGAGGGGAGGTTGGCTAATGAAGCGTCCTGCGATTGTAGGGCCGTTTTCCGATCCTCAGTACAATTACGTATCCGGGTGGAGTTCCTCTGGGCGGCGTCCACCGACTCCCTTGACGCCTTCGAGGAGCGGTGGGCGCTGTCCAAGGTTCTCTGCTTGGTGACCCCATCCGGTTCCCTCCGTCTGACCCTTTGATTGAGGGGAAGAGCGAGAGACCCCAGCCCCAGCCGTTGCCGCTGTGGATACCATCATCACTGTCACCTAGGAGGGGTTCTATAACATGTGGGTGTACACCCTGCCCCACCCCCAAACCGCCCACCCCACAGCCGTGCCCATCTTCTTGGGCATTCTCAGGAGAGGAATAATCGGTGACACTGGGCATAGCACTAGGTAACTCGAGGGGGTGGAAGACCACGAGTGTCGAGGAAATCCCCCCGCTCTAGGCCACCAGGTAACTCAGGAGGGTGGAAGACCACGAATGTCAAGGAAGCCCCCCCGCTCTGGGCCCAGGCTAGCCTGAACACTTCTCCCTCCTGAAAGCTGCTGTGTCATACCTTCTGTTTGCTTTTGTTTTGTTGCATAGTTTTGCTTTATCCTCTTTGGTGATTCTTTGTAAGTGTTACACAAATAAAATTCTTTTCTGCTTCAAAAAAAAAAATTACTCTCCTGTAGCCATCTGGCCCGACCCTGTCACAATAGGTATGATTCTAGTGAAGAAGTGGAATGTTGTACTTACACCAAAATCCCACTTTGCAGTTTGGAAGGGAGGGTGTAGTCAACAGAGGAATAGAAGTGATATGCAGCTTTTATATTTTAATTTCTCTTCATCAGACTGTACTGTGGGTCAGGCTCTATGCATTTTTATTAGAACATGGGCCAAGATAATGTCACTCTTAACTAGTTAAGCTCTTTGGAGCAGGGACCATCTTTTTGTTCTCTCGTTGTACTGCATCTAGAACAATGGGGTCATAGTCAATGACGAGGGCTCCTTGGCACTATGGTGATACAAACAATAACAACTTGTTTTACAATACCTGTACATCAAGTTGTGGGATATGATACATGTATGACACTTCTCGGGGCACCCAGTGCAGTGAGTCCTCCTTGTCCGCCCAACCAGTCTGTCAGCCACTCAAGCACTCTCTGATCACTGGATGCTCACAGAAATGCCAGGTCCTCTGTTTCCAAAGAAACAGTGTACCCCAGTTTTACGTCAGCCCACCACTTCTGTATCACACAGCACTTGGGCTCAATTATAGTAAAACAAAAGGAAATTTATTTAAGTAAGACTAGAGATTCAAATAAAAACAAGTGTGAATGATGGAAACAAATGGTTACATACAAAACAAAATCATAAAATGTGAACTAGGGCCTACACTTGTCAATAATTACTTTTCCTATTTAAGGCTTTGTCTACACCACAGAGTTTTGTCGATGCAAGTTACGCTTATGATCAAAAACCAGTATAATTACATAATTTGTGCATGTTCACCTAATGCTCCTTCTGTCAGCAGAGCACATTCACAGTTGGTGCTTTAGCATCAACAGAGAGAGCAGTGCACTCTGGGTGGCTATCCAACTGTGCTACTCGCTACCTTCTGCAACTAGGAGTTGTGGGAGGGTGGAATGGATTGCAGTGCATCATGGGTGTGGGCTCAACATCCCATGATGCAGTTTTTCCTTCCCATCATTCCATGGGCTTCCAACTGCATTTCATGACATTTTTCATTGGCCCCTGTTTACTGTGTGCCCACCATCTCTGTCTGAAAGGATGGATCCTACACTGCTCTCTACTGTTGTGGTCACTGTTATAAACATATTGCGGCTGCTCATACAGTATATCATGAGCACCCAATCTGAACAGGAATCCAAGATGCCTGACCTGCTGTGTGCCATGGAAAGAAACACCACCAGATTAGTTTGGCCATTTTGAAGCACTTGGAGGAGAGGAAGGTGATCAGGAACATTCAACATGGGTTCACCAAGGGCAAGTCATGCCTACCAACCTGATTGCCTTCTATGATGAGATAACTGGCTCTGTGGATATGGGGAAAGCAGTGGATGTGATATATCTTGACTTTAGCAAAGCTTTTGATACTGTCTCCCAGAGTATTCTTGCCAGCAAGTTAAAGAAGTATGGATTGGATGAATGGACTATTAGGTGGATAGAAAGATGGCTAGATTGTCAGGCTCAATGGGTAGTGATCAACAGTTCGATGTCTAGTTGGCAGCTGGTATCAAGTGGCATGCCCCAGGGGTCGGTCCTGTGGCCTATTTTGTTCAACATCTTTATTAATGATCTGGATGATGGGATGAAGTGCGCCCTCAGCAACTTCACAGATGACACTAAGCTGGGGGAGAAGTAGATACGCTGGAGGGTAGGGATAGGGTCCAGAGTGACCTAGACAAATTGGAGAATTGGGCCAAAAGAAATCTGATGAGGTTCAACAAGGACAAGTGCAGAGTCCTGCACTTAGGAAGGAAGAAACTCATGCACCGTTACAGGCTGGGGACCGACTGGCCAAGCAGTAGTTCTGCAGAAAAGAATCTGGGGATTACAGTGGACAAGAAGCTGGATATAAGTCAGCAGTGTGTGCTTGTTGCCAAGAAGGCCAACACCATATTGGACTGTATTAGTAGGAGCATTGCCAGCAGATTGAGGGAAGTGATTATTCCCCTCTGTTTGGCACTGGTGAGGCCACACCTGAAGTATTGCGTCCAGTTTTGGTCCCCCCACTACAGAAGGGATGTGGACAAATGGAGAGAGTCCAGCAGAGGGCAACAGAAATTATTAGGGGGCTGGGGCACATAACTTACGAGGAGAGGCTGAAGGAACTGGGGTTATTTAATCTGCAGAAGAGAAGATTTGACAGCAGCCTTCAATTACCTGAAGGGTGGTTCCAAAGAGGATGGAGCTAGGCTGTTGTCAATGGCGGCAGATGACAGAACAAGAAGCAATGGTCTCAAGTTTCAGTGGGAGAGGTCTAGGTTGGATATTAGGAAACACTATTTCACTAGGAGGGTGGTGAAGCAGTGGAATGGGTTACCTAGGGAGGTGGTGGAATCTCCTTCATTAGAGGTTTTTAAGGCCCGGGTTGATAAAGCCCTGGCTGGGATGGTTTAGTTGGTGTTGGTCCTGTTTTGAGCAGGGGATTGGACTAGATGACCTCCTGAGGTCTCTTCCAACCCTTATATTCTATGATTCTGTAATTCTATGATTCACAGAGCAGCTGCACATGGAGGACCATCATTTTTGGGTTCAGGAAACAAGCACTGAGTAGTGGGATCACATTATTATACAGGTCTGGGATGACAAGCAGTAACTGCAGAACTTTCAGATGTGGAAAGGCTTCCTGGAACTGTTTGTGGAACTTGCCCCACCACTGTGGTGCAAGGACACCAAAATGAGAGCAGCCCTCTCGGTGGAGAAGTGCGTGGTGATAGCTGTGTGGAAGCTGGCAACTCCAGACTGCTACCAGTCAGTCACATATTGATTTGGAGCCTGGAAGTCCAACGTTGAGGTTGCATTAATGCACATGTGCAGGACCATTAATCTTATTCTGCTATGAAGGACTGTGACTCTTGGCAATGTGCGTAAAATACTGGATGACTTTACAACAATGGGAATCCCTAACTGCGGTAGGATGATAATTGCCTAGCATATCCCAAATTTGGCCACGGACCATCTTGGAACAGAGTACATCTATAGAAAGGGGTACTTATCTATGGTATTGCAGGCACGTGTGGATCCCCATGGTCATTTCATTGACATGAACGCAGGGTGGTCAGGGAAAGGTGCATGACGCACACATCTTCAGGAACACTGGCCTGTACAGAAAGCTGCAAGCAGGGACTTTCTTTCCAGTCCAGAAGATTCCAATGGGGGATGTTAAAATGCCCATAGTGATCCTGGGTGACCCAGCGTACCTCTTACTCCCATGGCTCATGAAGCCTTACGTGGAAAACCTGGACAGCAGCAAGGAGTGCTTCAACAATAGGCTGAACAGGTGCAGAATGATCCTAGAATGTGTCTTTGGCAGATTAAAAGCATGCTGGTGCTGCCTTTTAGGCAGGTTAGACCTAAATGAGGAAAATATTCCCATGGTCATAGCCGTCTGCTATGAGCTCCATAATATTGTGAAACTAAGGGTAAAAAGTTTCCCCCAGGGTGGAGCATGGAGGCGCATTGCCTGGCAGCTAATTTTGAGCAGCTAGATACCACGGCTATTAAAGGGGCACAACGGGAGGCTATTTGAATCAAGGAGGCTTTGAGGCACCATTTTGACAATGAGTACAAGTAATGTAAGTCTTTGTATACAGCACTCTGCCATGCTTTGTTAACTTGCTGCCTTTCATGAAAATTTTGATGATTCCTGACCATGATTTGTAATCTGCAAATGTTCCAGTTGCCACTGTGTATTAATTTCAGCAGCAAGCTCCATATATAGGAGACAAATAAAGATTGATTATTTTTCAGCGAGTATGTTTTTATTAAAAAACAATTAACAACATACAGAAAACGCTTGGTGGAAAGTCAGATAACAGTGAAGGACAGTGTCCTGATGTAGGCTCCCATAGCTGTGTGTAACTCCAGGTATCATTTTGGAAGCTGTCTGAAGGGGTGGAGTGAATGGGGTACTGAGACTGCCAGGAAGATGCAAGGAATGGGTGGGAGGAGTTTAGGGAGGGCATGGCAAGCAGTTCTGTTTCAGCTGCAGGGGGGCTGAGCACGGATGTATTCTGCTTACAGTGTGATTAGGGATTTCAACACCTCTATTTGCTCTTCCATCACTTTTATCATCTGCTCCTGGCTAAAATTTTCTCCTGGCTTTCCTTACTGTTCTGCCTTTGGCTTTCTAATTTTCGTTTACAGTCTCTCTCCACACCCTGCGTTCTTGTTTTTTGGCATCTGAGGATTGGAGCACCTCTTGAAATATGTCCTCCTTGCTCCCTTCCTTATCTGGTGGAGGCGCTGCACTTGTGTGTAGGGGGTTCCCCAGAAGACCACATCTTCAGAAGCATAAGAAACAATAAACAGAAGCATGATTGTTAATGCACATAAAGCATCAAATCATTACAGTGAAATGTACCTCTTTTCAAATTTGAATTAGTTTCTCAGTGTCCCTGGCAAGCACACAGCTCAGTGAATGCCCTAAACATGGTGAGTTCACCCAGGAAAGGGGCATTCAAGATGGGGCAAAGGGTCTAGGTCAGTGGTCCACACACTGTTGGGCGCGCCTCTATAGGGGGGTGCAGAGGAACATCCGCGGGGTGTGGTGGGCCTGGGCCAGCCCCCCCAGGAGACAGGGAGAGAGCGCCACTCTGCCCATAGTTCTGCTTCAGCCCCAGTCCCAGCTTTCCAGATACTAAAAGTCTGGTTACCTGCAGTAACTGGCTTCTGCCACTCGGGGGGTGGGAAGAGCAGCAGCTGCTGCTGGAGCCTGGAGGAGCATTCAGAGATGGCTCTAGCAAGAGAGGTACCGGCAGCTCCCCTGTCCTGCCCCATGTGTGGCTCCCACTCCCCTGTCCTGCCCCCTCACCTCTCCACCCCCAGAGTGCAGCTCCCCCTCCCCTGTCCTGCCCCATTCACCCACTCGCCTCCCACCCCAGCTTCTGGGCAGGGCTCAGACCAGGTAAGAGGGGGGTGCAAGTGAAAAAGTTTGGGGACTGCTGGTCTAGGTGGTTTTTTAAGGGATCACTGCAGGCAACGAGGGGCAATATTGTAAATTCTGCTACCATTTTGCACATGTCATTGAAGCCAGTATCTTACTCCTGAGGGTAAGCAAGGATTCAAGGGTGCATATCCTGTATGCATGCAGCTTCAGACCAGGTCCTTGTGCTGCTCACTGTGTGCCACTTTGGTCCCTGCACAAGTGATTGCTGATTGATGCCGGCAATCCTACGTTTCCTACAATGGAGGAAGGAACAAAGCAGCTCTGCCAAGGAACTTTTGGCAGAGGATTGATGAGTATCTCCAGGAAAGTTTCCTAGAGATCTCTCTGGAGGATTCCAGTGAACTCTCAGTGTGCATTAGCACACTGTTCCATCCCATTGTGTAGCTGCACAGGGGGAATGTCCAGCACACACAAACACAGCTAATCTTGTGTGGAAGAAAAACACAGTCTTCACTCTTAGGTTGTTTGCAACAAGTCAGAGACAATTTATTCTCAAGCAGTTCCAAGGGGGAGAGTGCGCACAGACAGGGATTCCCCCTTCCTAGGCAGGTCTCCGCATGATAAACAATTAGGGCAAGCATTTATGCCTTTTGTTACATACAATAATGATCAACTGCTGCGTCTTGTTTATACATATTTATTCCTGATATCTTACTTTTTCTCAGCAGTTCCTGCTACAGTCTGCATTCCATTCTTATCTATCACAAGGTCAAAACAGCATCTCTTACAGTTTTTCCGCTCGCTTCCCACTCGCCAAGGCCCTGCCTTAAAGTCTCACATTATTAGAGTTAGAGTTAGCCTGACTCTTACTCTATTCCTAAGAAAACTAAGATGTCTGTGTCCAAATCCCTTTTATCCCTTTTTTACTTCCACACTCCCCCTTTTTGTGCTTCTAGCACAACTATCAGTCTTAAACCTCCATTTCATCAAACCTTGTATTTCTGATTCTAGATCAAATGGTTCAGCCTCATGGGCTTTGGTTGGATGCAATGACAATGCCTGGTTAGTATGAACATGGAAGGTGTTATTATTATTACGTCCTTTACAACAACAATAACATAATCCTGAATTGAACAACAGCAATGAAAGCATTAACATTCCCATTGTAATAATATGATGGGGTTGTTTTATAGGCCTAGTTACATAGCACAATGCATCATAATTAGTATATAATGTAGACACTCTATAGGCAGTATGGAAGGCATATTTTTCAATTTGATATATATTTTGAAGCATATGAATTTGACCTTGTAATTCAGAGATTTGCCGGACCTCTGGTAGGAGTGAAAGCAAATTTTGGAACTGGTCAGGTACTAAGGCAGTCCAATTAAAGGGTATCTGAAACCTAAGGGCTGATTGTAGGATTCTATCTGCAGGCCAATAAATAATATGATTGCCTGCAGCAGTGGTGAGATTAAAATGTATGTCTTGCAAAGTGGTGGCCTTAATATACACATAACTGTCATTACTCTGTCAGGGTAGTTCCTTGTCCCATACCCTCCCAACAAACGTTGTCATGAACAGTGACAACTTCCCCTGGCTTCAGTTTTCATACACACTGAAGCTGTGCGGGTTCTAAAGGCCAGAGTGTCCATTGACTCCCTATCCCTATCCAAATGTTGGGTGTTATTCCAGGAGCACTGACTATAAATCGGTTAGGCATATCAGGTAGTTTAATTTCCCAAATGTCTCAGTGAATTATCCAATCCCACATGCATCGTCCCCACAAACCCGGCAGGATTCGGTATGTGGGGGCCCACATCCCTTCAATCAGTCTGTATGCTTGGAAGGAGCACTGCGAATGTCTGCACTTCCACTCAGAAAATCTCCAAGTACGTCTCCATGGCCACAGATCAGATGATACTCCTGAAGTATCTGTAAGGGCAGTGGGCCAAGCCTGATGCTCCAGATCACTCCGAATGGCCATGAGCTGGTCATTCAGGAAATCCTGAATTTCTGAACGAGCCAGATCCCACTGCAATGCCTTCCCAGCCTCAGTGATATTTAGTACCATCGTCATCAGAAGTTTCTGGGTCATTGAACTAAGGGCGGAGATAACTTGTAATTCACCAACTCCAGCCTGTACCTGGGTTAACTGTGCTCCAGTAATAAGACTTGTGGCTTTTTCCAACTGTCCTAATTTCTCTTCATGTTGTTGGCCTTTATAAATATTCCAAAATTGCAGCTGCACTATTGGCACCATCCTATAGGTGTCCCGCCAAGTCCCTCTTCTTTCTAGAGGAAACCCAGGCCCTTTGCTGTGCTAACCTAATGGCAGCCCCTTTCGAGCCATTAGGATATGTAGAGGTGACCTGAAAACTGGATAAGGGCAGCGTGAATTTTATAGTCTCTAGTGTAGTATTAATCAAAGTCCATTGATATCCTAACACATCTCTCTTTAGTGAAGTACCATACTACACCACATCTGTTGGCTAAACACTTTCATATATTTCCGAGAGACATTAGCATTAATAGCATAGGAAGGGGTATATTGCAATATGGTGCAGGTTAAATTATCAGTTACTGGGATTATTTCAATGCAGGTAAAATTTCCAGTGGCAGAACAGACTCTTCGGGTATATGTTTGATTATTCACTAATTGGGTGACCAAATAACAATAAGGGCCTCTTTCATCTAACATACTGCAGACTCCAGGAATGGCCATCATATCTACCTCACTATAGAACCCATTAATCTTAATTTCCGATTCTTGGGGCTCATTTGTAGTGATATATATTTCTATTTCCACCGACCCATTTGTTTTCCACTCAATTGTTCGCTCATATGACATATTCTGAACTTTAAAAAATAAGTTTCTGAACAAAATTTCAGTAAATCACTAAGATATGAAGGTCTTGGCCATTGGGTTTCATTAGAATATACAGTATTGTCTGTATTTGGGTAAATTACAGGGGTGGTGGCAAAGGTGGAGGAGATGGTCAGGGTAATATTCATGGCAGCAAGGCGTCTTTGGTATTCGTCATCGGGAAGCCAATTAGGGAGGGCAGTACATTCTGATGGTACTTGTCCGTAAGCACAAAGCCCAGACCCTGAAAGAAATCCAAACCACCACTCAACTCCACATTCCCAAGAATGGTCCCGGCAGTTCCCTCTCTGCCAATATACAATACTCCATTTCCTCCACAAGGGCCAATTTTTAATGTCCTTTGTCGTCAGGAATTCCTGGACCGTGGTGGTTTCAGCAGAGCGAGTGTTCCTTCTTCTCTCTTGGAACAGTCGTGGTTTAGCATTATGCAGGCTGGAGGTTACTAGCCCATCACCCTGAAATGATTTGGTTCTTCTAGCAAAATCCAAATGCATGGTAGTTCTGTCAGTGGACAAGGGAGAGGTTACTAGCACTTCACCTTGTCCTTTTCTCCTGCTGTCCAAAAGAAACAGCAGCACCAGAAGGAGAAATAGACTAATCATCAGACAGAGAGTCATCTCAAGGTGGAGGGGCCCTTTTGCAGTGAGAAGTGTGGGCCCAGGCAATCAGTCCAACAGCGGTGTTGGTAGTTAACAGGACTTGGTAAGGGCCTTTCCAGTGTGGGGTCAGGGCGGTCTTTCACTGATAGACCTTTATGTAGACCCAATCTCCTGGTTCCAGCGAGTGGTAGGGTTGCTCAGGATCCTTGGGTAGTGCTTCTTTCACCTGTGTATAAAGAGACCTAACACATTTCATTAGTGCCTGACAATAATTAAGCATTGTGTCATCCATTAAATGAATGTCCATCTGGGCGAGGGTCAGCGGAGGTGCTGCTCAAAGCTGCATCGGGCATCCTGTCAGAATCTCATGAGGACTGAGTCCAGTCTTTCGATTGGGAGTGGCCCTCATATTCATCAATGCTAATGGGAGGGCATCTGGCCACTTTAAGTTCATCTCAGCACAGATCTTGGCTAGTTTATTTTTCAAAATCCCATTTTGACGTTCCACTGTCCCGGCAGACTGCGGGTGGTGGGGGCAATGGAGATTGTGTTGGATCTACAAAGCTGCACATAACTCTTTTACAATCTGTCCAGTGAAATGAGTTCCACGATCACTGTTAATACTCACAGGTATGCCAAATCATGGTACAAAATCCTTAAGCAAAAGTTTCACAACAGTCTTGGCATCTGCCCTTCTGCAAGGGAAGGCCTCAACTCAACTTGAAAAAACATCAACTAAAACTAACACATACTCATAATTACAACATTTAGGCATTTGAATAAAATCAATCTGAATATTTACAAAAGGTCCCCATGGAGGGGGATGTGCTGCCTGCCTAACTTTAACAGCTTTACCAACATTGTGCTGCTGGCAAATCATACATTGTTTACAGTAGTGGTGTGCAATAGAAGAAAAACCCAGCCCACGCCAGTCCCGTTTAACTGCAGCAACCATCCCCCCTTTGCTTACGTGCGCTGCTCCATGGTACATGCGAGCAAAATAGGGCAAGAGCACCTCAGGTGCAACCAGGCAGCCGTCCAGGGAATGCCAAAGGTGATCAGGGTGTAAAATGCAAAATATCATGACCAAGGTAATGAACTCTGGGTTGGCACAACTGGAGTTTTTCCTGAGATGCCTTGTGACCCTTGGCAGCAAGAGCTGTCAGAAGAACTAAAGAATCAGTTTTACAGGATTCAAAGAAAGGGGATGCCAACAAAAGATCATCCACATATTGTATGAGTACAGATTTTCCTGGAAAGACCACATTGTCCAGATCCTTCTTCAGGATCTGGGAAAACAGGGATGGAGATTCGGTATACCCTTGGGGTAAGTGAGTCCAGGTGTACTGGAGCCCTTTATAGGTAAAGGCAAACAAATATTGGCTATCAGGATGAATGAGAATGGAAAAGAAAGCTGAACAAAGGTCCACAACAGTAAAGTGAGTGGCTGTAGGGGGAATGCAAGAAAGAATAGTAGTTTGGTTAGGAACCACTGGAAAGAATGGCAAGACAGCAGCATTAACCCCGTGTAGATCTTGAACAAACAGGTGTTTTTTCCTGGTTTCTTTATGGGGAAAATAGGTGTATTACAAGAACTAGTAGTAGGAACAATAATACCCTGCTGTAACAAGGAATCCATTACTGGAGCTATTCCCTCCTCTGTTTCAGGGTGCAGTAGATATTGTGGTACCCGTGGAAGTGATTGAGAAGGATCAACAAAAATCTTAACTGGTTCGGCTGTTCGAATCTGCCCCACTTCATTTGCATGCCAAGACCAAAAATAAGAGGACACTTGTGACAACAAGTGAACAAGATCAGGGCTGAGAGCTGCATGTGGTCTGGCTGGCACTGTTGTGTGCAGTGTAGCCGGCACCAGATTGGTATTCTCATCAGGAACTTGTAAGAATACGCCATCTGGTGTACAATAGATAGTACAGCCTAATTTACACAAAAGATCCCATCCCAACAAATTAACAGGAGAGGATGGGCTGAGTAAAAAGGCATGTTGATCAGAAAGGGGTCCCAGGGCAACAGAAAGGGGTTTTGTGACAGGATGTGGAACAGATTGGTTTGAAATACCAATGGCATTAATAGACAAGGATGACAAGGGAACAGAGGGAAACTCTAAAGATCTTAAGGCCGATCTGCTAGCTCCAGTGTCCACAAGACGAGCAACAGATTGGCCTGCAATTTCACAATTTACATATGGGCCTTCTTGATTAGTAGGAATTAAAGGATTCATGATGCAGTTACGTTCCCTCAAGCTGTCCTAATAAGAGTTGGTTTGTGGGGAAAAAACAGGTGCTTCAGGGTTTGGGAAAGGGGGTGGAGGATTTTGAGGCTGTCAGTTCAGGCATTCCTGGGAACTACAGGCCAGTCAGCCTCACCTCAGTCCCTAGAAAAATCATGGAGCAGGTCCTCAAAGAATCAATCCTGAAGCACTTGCATGAGAGGAAAGTGATCAGGAACAGCCAGCATGGATTCACCAAGGGAAGGTCATGCCTGACTAATCTAATCGCCTTTTATGATGAGATTACTGGTTCTGTGGATGAAGGGAAAGCAGTGGATGTATTGTTTCTTGACTTTAGCAAAGCTTTTGACACGGTCTCCCACAGTATTCTTGTCAGCAAGTTAAGGAAGTATGGGCTGGATGAATGCACTATAAGGTGGGTAGAAAGCTGGCTAGATTGTCGGGCTCAACGGGTAGTGATCAATGGCTCCGTGTCTAGTTGGCAGCTGGTATCAAGTGGAGTGCCAGGGTCAGTCCTGGGGCCGGTTTTGTTCAATATCTTCATAAATGATCTGGAGGATGGTGTGGATTGCACTCTCAGCAAATTTGCGGATGATACTAAACTGGGAGGAGTGGTAGATATGCTGGAGGGGAGGGATAGGATACAGAAGGACCTAGACAAATTGGAGGATTGGGCCAAAAGAAATCTGATGAGGTTCAATAAGGATAAATGCAGGGTCCTGCACTTAGGATGGAAGAATCCAATGCACCGCTACAGACTAGGGACCGAATGGCTAGGCAGCAGTTCTGCGGAAAAGGACCTAGGGGTGACAGTGGACAAGAAGCTGGATATGAGTCAGCAGTGTGCCCTTGTTGCCAAGAAGGCCAATGGCATTTTGGGATGTATAAGTAGGGGCATAGCGAGCAGATCGAGGGACGTGATCGTTCCCCTCTATTCGACATTGGTGAGGCCTCATCTGGAGTACTGTGTCCAGTTTTGGGCCCCACACTTCAAGAAGGATGTGGATAAATTGGAGAGAGTCCAGCGAAGGGCAGCAAAAATGATTAGGGGACTGGAACACATGAGTTATGAGGAGAGGCTGAGGGAGCTGGGATTGTTTAGCCTGCAGAAGAAAAGAATGAGGGGGGATTTGATAGCTGCTTTCAACTACCTGAAAGGGGGTTCCAAAGAGGATGGCTCTAGACTGTTCTCAATGGTAGCAGATGACCGAACGAGGAGTAATGGTCTCAAGTTGCAGTGGGGGAGGTTTAGATTGGATATTAGGATAAACTTTTTCACTAAGAGGGTGGTGAAACACTGGAATGCGTTACCTAGGGAGGTGGTAGAATCTCCTTCCTTAGAGGTTTTTAAGGTCAGGCTTGACAAAGCCCTGGCTGGGATGATTTAACTGGGAATTGGTCCTGCTTCGAGCAGGGGGTTGGACTAGATGACCTTCTGGGGTCCCTTCCAACCCTGATATTCTATGATTCTATGATTTCTCCAGTGTCCCTCCTGGCCACAAAAGTGGCATGCAGTGTTCCTTGCTGGGGCAGGATATGAGGGACCTCTCCCCCGAACTCGTCCTTGTCTGCCCCTCATTACCCCATGGCCTCTATACTGATAAATTTGCAACTGCAAGGCCAAGAGTTTTGTTTCAGAACTTTATTTTTTCTGCTCTATGCAAGCTGAACAATGGTTAGCAACTGTCACCAATTCAGAAAGAAGTTTAGTTTGCCAACCAATGCAGATAACCCTTAACTGCTGCTGAACCCTTGGTAAGAGTCCTTGAACAAAGGCAGCCCCCACTGCCTCTCTGGCATTGGTATCAGGCTGGGCAATTCCCGAATGTTGTTCAAATACCTTAGTTAGTCTATCTAGATAATCGGCGGGGGATTCGCCTTTGTTCTGTTTACAGTTATTGATCTTTGTCCAATCCGTTTTCCTAGGGCAGACCTCCGGAATGGCATTCAAGAGGAGATTCCTAGCCTCAGTCAGGGCATCTCCAATTCTGGGGTCAGCACCAGGCCATTGGGCCTGAGCAACTAGTCGTTGTTGAACCCTGGCTGGCAGAACTACTCGCAAGAGTTGGTTAACATCTGCCCATGATGGATTGTAACACTGAATCACTGTCCGGAGCTCCTCTCTAAACTTTTCTGGCTCCTCTCTAACATTAGGAAATTCCTTTACTAAATTTCTAAGGTCCCCTGGCGTCCCAGGGGCATGAACTGTAACCAAATTATTTCCATCACCCGGCAATTGTCTTAAGGGAACCTGAAACACTAATATCTGGCTCCTAGTGTGGTGGGAAAATGGGCTAGAAAAATCAGAGTCAGGTGAGCTGCTAGAGGGATCGGAACAAATCCTTGGCTGCTGATAGGTCGGCGAAGAGGAAGGCCCCCTCCAGGAGAAAGAACAATTTGTGTAGTCGATACATGTGGCAGTGAGGTTTGTGCTGCCTCATGGAGATCATTAGAAGGCGCAACTTGTGGAGGGGAGGGAGGAGGCAATGGCTGCTGCCGTGGAGCACTGCTGAAAAGATCCACAATGTCCTCAACGGCTTCATCCTCACTCTCAGTCTTGACTAATTGGGGATATAAAGGAGCTGAGGGAGTAGCTCGGGCAGGGAGGCATCCGGATTCTTTACATTTAGTTTTCAAATCCTGTAATTGAGTTTTTAATTTTTCCTGGGAGTCCTTCAGACTCCACACTCGAGACTCATAGAGTCTCTTTGTAGCTTCCTCCCACCAATAAACAACTTGTTCCCACTGTATATCAGGGATTTTGGGAGATTTAAGGGTTCCTCTGAGATATATGATTTTATCTAGATCGAAGGTACCTTCTAGTGGGAATTGTTTAGATGGGTTATCACGCATGTAAAAACTTCTATTTTCTAAATACCTGCAGGTCCTAGGACCATAATGCACATACATGTAGTACACAGGAGCACCCTTCAGTGGTGCGGAGGAATTCTTAGACTGTCCCCCACCCATTTTGCAGTCACACAGGGGAGTATCCTGTCCACTCAACAGCTCATATGGGACCCCTGTCCTTTCAGCGGCTCATAAATTAGGGAAGATTTTCACTCACACACCCCAAGAAAGGGTCCACTGGGTCACGGTTTCCACCGACTAGCGGCTTAAGTCTGGACCTGGTCAGCAGCTCATTAGTAAGGAAAGAATCTCCACTGGGTCACAAGGTTCAGCTGACCCCCCCCATTGCTTTCAGAACTCCCACATGGGGTAGCCCTGGGGCGGCTGGAGTCAGCTTAAGTCCTGGACTTGATCAGCAGTTCATACCCCCCTTCATTCATTCATACACACACATTCATTCCCCATATCCTGATGCATCTCATTTAACAATAACCTTAGTTCTTTATGTCTGGACTTAATACAACCTTTCCCTTATTTGAGGTGGCCAAAACCACTCAGCACCTATGCATTAACCTTATTGAGGGCGGCAAGACTACTCCTCAGTACTGCATATAACTAACCTTATTGAGGGTGGCAAAACTAAATCCACAGTACCACTTCAAACTAACCTTATTGAGGGTGGCAACAGTTCCTCAGTATCGCTTTGCATCTGATCTTGTTGCTTAATCAATAAGTTTGCATGGCGTAAGCCTCAAAGTGACAGGCGGCCCCAAGGGCAGTCCTCCTCCGAAACCCCCAATAGAGATTTCAAAAGGTCTCTTACCTCTATTGTGGCGCCATGGGGTTTGAAGGGGAACGGTCTGCAGTAGTTGACGCTGTCTCAGCCGGGCGTTGCCATCCGAGTCACAGCACCAAATTGTGGAAGAAAAACACAGTGTTCACTTTTAGGTTGTTTCCAACAAGTCAGAGACAATTTATTCTCAAGCAGTTGCAAGGGGGAGGGTGCGCACGGACAGGGATTCCCCCTTCCTAGGCAGGTCTCTGCAAGATAAACAAGGCAAGCATTTATACCTTTTGTTACATATAATAATGATAAACTTCTCCATCTTGTTTATACATATTCCTTCCTGATATCTTACTTTTTCTCAGCAGTTCCTGCTACAGTCTGCATTCCATTCTTATCTAACACAAGGTCAACACGGCATCTCTTACCATTTTCCCACTCGCTTCTCACTCACCCAGGCCCTGCCTTAAAGTCTCGCTTTATTAGAGTTAGAGTTAACCTGACTCTTACTCTATTTTTAAGAAAACTAAGATGTCTGCATCCAAATCCCCTTTATCCCTTTGTTACTTCCACACTTGTACATTTCTATCCCTTAACCCACTTCTAGTGTATAACAAAGCAAAGGACAGCTCTACCTCATATAACTGAGCAGCATCAACTCAAAAAGATAACTTACCAGAGTTCCCCTTTCCTGCATCATGTGCACCAGAGATGGAGTGTTGGGACTGGCTCAAACCCTCCTGGGTCAAGAAGAGGTCCTGGCTTGCCACAGTACTGGACGACCCAGTCGCCTCTCCCATCTTGTCCTCCAACTTGACCTCCTCTTCCACGACTTTGTTCTCAGGATTGAATCCACTGTCCACTGCCTCTAGCTCCTCCCCATCCCCAAACTATCCCCAGGTCTCCTGGCAGTAGAGATGGGGTTGCCACCAAGGATAGCGTTCAACTCCTTATAGAAGCAGCAGGACTTCAGCACAGCACCAGAGTGACAGTTTGACTCCCTTGCCTTCTGGTACGCCTGCCACAGCCCCTTTATCGTCACACAGCACTGATGTGTCTCCCATTTGTAACCCTTATCCAACATGCCACAAGAAATTTGACTGTAGGTATCAAAGTTCCTATAGCTGGAGCAGAGCTGGGATTGCACAGCCTCCTCTCCCCACAGTACCAGCAGATCCAACAACTTAGGTGTGCTCCAAAAAGGAGAGTATTTGCTGCATGGAGCCTCTATGGTCAGCTAAGAAGATGCAATGTGAGCTGTCCATGCTGAGCAAACAGGAAGTGGAATTTCAAAAATTCCCAGGCCTTTAAATGGGGAGGGACGAATACCTGTGTACCTGGCTGCAGAACAGTGAAGTTTGAACTGCTGACCAGAGCTGATTGCGTCCTGGAGGCCACTTACAGCAACATAACCAAGCTCAGTGTCTACACTGACACTTTGTCAATATAACTTTGCCGCAAAAAGCTCTATGCTTCTCATGGAAGTGGTTTTATTTTGACAGTGAAGCAGAAGAGTTTTGTTGGCAGAAGGAGCATTGTAGTGTGTACAACTCCACTGTTTTGTTGATGAAAGCTGACTTTTGTCGACAAAACTCTGTAGTGTAGACAAGCACATTTTTACCCCAAAGTTCAATCTTTGGCAGCACTTGCTAGCCCCAAGGAGCTAGAAACCAGTCTTCCATGAAGCACCCGTGCTCATCAAGGTACCTCCTCAGTGAACAGACCCAGCGTGTCTTTTTCCACCCTGTTATCTACTGAATCAGTCTTTTGTCTTTATTCGCAGACAGGGTGTCAAGGTTCCTTCTCCACTACCAAGTGTTTTAAACAAAAAACAGGGAAAGAGCCCATGTCATAAATATAAAGGGAAGGGTAACCACCTTTCTGTACACAGAACTATAAAATCCCTCCTGGCCAGAGGCAAAACCCTTTCACCTGTAAAAGGTTAACAAGCTAAGATAACCTCGCTGGCACCTGACCAAAATGACCAATAAGGAGACAAGATACTTTCAAAACTGGAGGCGGGGGAACAAAGGGTCTGTCTGTCTGTGTGATGCTTTTGCCGGGAACAGATTGGGAATGCTCTTCATAACTCCTTAAGTTAGTAAGTAGTCAAGCGAGAAATGCGTTACTTTTCCTTTTGTTTAATGGCTGGTAAAATAGCTGTGCTGAAAGGAATGTATATTCCTGTTTTTGTGTCTTTTTGTAACTTAAGGTTTTGCCTAGAGGGATTCTCTATGTTTTGAAACTGATTACCCTGTAAGGTATTTACCATCCTGATTTTACGGAGGTGATTCTTTTACCTTTTCTTTAATTAAAATTCTTCTTTTAAGAACCCGATTGCTTTTTCAAGATCCAAGGGTTTGGGTCTGTGTTCACCTGTACAAATTGGTGAGGATTCTTATCAAGTCTTCCCCAGGAAAGGGGGTGTGGGACTTGGGGGGAAGACGTCTCCAAGTAGGCTCTTTCCCTGTTCTTTGTTTAACACGCTTGGTGGTGGCAGCATAGGGTTCCCCACTTGGAACTCGCTGAAATGGAACCTCAATGAAGAAAGCCCTCTGTGAAGAAAGAAGTGGTTCGGGACTATTTAGAAAAGCACAAGTCTATGGGGCCAGATGCGTTGCATCTGAGAGTGCTAAAGGAATTGGCGGATGTGATTGCAGAGCCATTGACCATTATCTTTGAAAACTCATGGTGATCAGGGGAAGTCCCGGAAGACTGGAAAACGGCTAATGTAGTGCCAATCTTTAAAAAAGGGAAGAAGGAGGATCCCGGGAACTACAGGCCAGTCAGCCTCACCTCAGTCCCTGGAAAAATCATGGAGCAGGTCCTCAAGGAATCAATTCTGAAGCACTTAGAGGAGAGGAAAGTGATCAGGAACAGTTAGCATGGATTCATCAAGGGCAAGTCATGCGTGACTAATCTAATTGCCTTCTATGATGAGATAACTGGCTCTGTGGATGAAGGGAAAGCAGTGGACGTGTTATTCCTTGACTTTAGCAAAGCTTTTGACACAGTCTCCCACAGTATTCTTGTCAGCAAGTTAAAGAAGTATGGGCTGGATGGATGCACTACAAGGTGGGTAGAAAGTTGGCTAGATTGTTGGGCTCAATGGGTAGTGATCAATGGCTCCATGTCTAGTTGGCAGCCAGTATCTAGCGGAGAGCCCCAAGGGTCGGTCCTGGGGCTGGTTTTGTTCAATATCTTCATTAATGATCTGGAGGATGGTGTGGATTGCACCCTCAGCAAGTTTGCGGATGACACTAAACTGGGAGGAGAGGTAGATAAGCTGGAGGGTAGGGATAGGATACACAGGGACCTAGACAAATTGGAGGATTGGGCCAAAAGTAATCTGATGAGGTTCAACAAGGACAAGTGCAGAGTCCTGCACTTTCCCAAATGGTCTTTGGTTCTGTTCACCCCAGCATGGCCACTAGGATTATTGTGGGCTAAGCTTAATAGGTTTACTCGGTACTTACTTGGAACTACCAACTGTCTCTGAGGATGCCAGTCTTCCTGGTGTCCACCAGAAAGAGTTTTCTTGTATAAAAGTCCTCTTTCTACAACAAACCTGGATCGATTAGAAGAGCTGAGAGGTGGTGAGTTGCTCCATGCCACCATCCAAGCTCTCTGGAGGCTTTCATCTGCTTCCTGTTTGGTCTGGAACTGTTCCCTTGATGCTGGAGACATCAGTTCCTCTTCGGATTGTGGACCTGGGCTTGGTTTCTCTGGAAGCAATGCAGGTGATGGGGTTGTTTTCGTTGACTGTGAACTGCTGTCCACTGGTGCACTATGTTGGGTTTCAGGCTCTGGCTGAGCTTCTTGTTTAGGGTCATCTGCTGCTGCTACCGGTGCAGGTTCAGTGGGGCCCTCTGGTGTTGGGGTTGCAAGTACTGGATTCAGTGCTGGGAATGGTTCTGGTGCTGGTTGTTCCGCCGGTTCCAGTTCTGGGACTGGCTTTGTCTGGGTCTCTGTGACTGGATCCGCTACTGCTGTTGCAGACATTGGCATGGGGTCTGGTTCCATCACCTCTGACCGGGTCCTGGTAGAAGTTTCCGGAACAGAGCTAGGTGTGACAGCTTGCTTAGCCTGGCTGTGGGTGACCATTCCCACGCTCTTGGCTAACTTCACATGATTGGCTAAGTCTTCTCCCAACAGCATGGGGATGGGATCATCATAGACTGCAAAAGTCCATGTTCCTGACCAGCCCTTGTACTGGACAGGCAACTTGGCTGTAGGCAAGTCAAAAGACTTTGACTTGAAGGGTTGAATCGTCTCTTGGACCTCTGGGTCGATTAAATTGGGGTCCACTAAGGAAGCATGAATAGCCGACACTTGTGCTCCAGTGTCCCTCCATACTGTGACCTTCTTCCCACCCACACTCACTGTTTCTCTCTGCTCTGAGGTATCTGGGAGGTATGTGGGCCTGAGGACCTCTGGTGTGATTCCGGTGCAATGAACTGTAATCTGTTGGAGTTCTTGGGGCAGTTGACCTTTACATGCCCCGGCTCATTACATTTAAAACATCGTCCAGCTGACGGGTCACTGGGGCAAGGTGGGTTGCTGGAGAACATTGTGGCGTGATGCAGAGGTGTCTGGAGTGTTCCTTGGTGTGTAGCTGGGGCCTTGGGCTGCCCCCGGTAGTAGAGGGTGGTCTGAATGTGTCCCTTCTGGTATCCGCTCCAATTGCAACCAGGATTGTTTTTCTCTCCTCCCTCCACCTATTTTGTTCTGGTTTGCCCCGCCTCTCTGGCGGTCTGGGACTGCTTGTATTGATCAGCATAAGAAGCAAGACTTTCTGCTGAGTCCATTTTCTTATCCCATAAACACTGTTTTATTTCCTCCTTGGACATATTCAGGAATTGCTCCTGAGTCATCAAATCACACATTCCTTCAAAGCTAGTTACACCCCTTCCTTTGACCCATTTATCTAACAGGTCCTTCATCTGGTTTATATAAGCCACATTACTTCATCCAGGTCCTCTCTTAAGGGCTCTAAATTTTACTCTGGTTTCAGAGTAGCAGCTGCGTTAGTCTGTATCCACAAAAAGAAAAGGAATACTTGTGGCACCTTAGAGACTAACAAATTTATTTGAGCATAAGCTTTCATTAGCTACAGCTCACTTTACTCTGTAAGTTTTAGGTGTAACTTGAAATGGCTTTAAAATCAAATTCTTTAATTTATTATAGTCAGAAACCTCATCAATAGGCATCTTGAATATGTCCAAGCTCTTAAAGTCAATTTTGAGACCAATGTGGTCATCTTGTGAGCTTCAGGAATTTTATGGAGTGTGCACAGTCTCTCAAAGGTGAGAAAATATTCAGCAATATCACTGGATTCATCATACTGTGGACATAGTCGCTCCCATTTGTGGATTGCTGGGGAAGGATTGTTAGGGTTATTCGGTACATTCTGCTGAGCCTTTGCCTTCTCCATCTCCAGTGCATGCTTCCTCTCTTTTTCCTTCTCTTCCATTTCTTTTTCCTTTGCCTCCATTTGTCTCCTGTGGGCAGCCTCCATTTCTTTTTCTTTTGCCTCCATTTCCATCTTTCTGAGTTATACCCGTCTCTCGTGTTCCTTTTGTTTTTCCTCAGCCTCAAAGCTGGCTAATTACAACTTCTGTTGAACAGTGCAGTCTGTCATCCTAACCTCTCTGTTTTTAACTAACTTTACACCCGAGAGTTAGAAAGAAAAGAAAAGAAAACAAAAAAACTGGCTTGTAAAATTTTGCTGTGCTGTAACCTGATACCTTTTTTTCCTGATAGCTGTTCTCAGCCTATAGAAAAATCCTTTTGTTATGCCTGCTGCTCTGTCCCCCAGGCAGAGAGACAGAATCTACAGCTGCAATCACCTTTTACAAAACCTTTTAAAATCCTGCTGTGCTTCCGGTTCAAAATGATCTGAAAATGATCCCACTGCTCTGCCACCATGTCAAGGTTCCTTCCCCACTCTGAACTCTAGGGTTCAGATGTGGGGATCTGCATGAAAAACCCCCTAAGCTTATTTTTACCAGCTTAGGTTAAACACTTCCCCAAGGTACGAACTTTGCCTTGTCCTTGAACCGTATGCTGCCACCACCAAGCGTGTTAAACAAAGAACAGGGAAAGAGCCCACTCAGAGATGTCTTCCCCCAAAATATCCCCCCATGCCCTACACCCCCTTTCCTGTGGAAGGCTTGATAAGAATCCTCACCAATTTGTACAGGTGAACACAGACCCAAACCCTTGGATCTTGAAAAAGCAATCGGGTTCTTAAAAGAAGAATTTTAATTAAAGAAAAGGTAAAAGGATCACCTCCGTAAAATCAGGATGGTAAATACCTTACAGGGTAATCAGATTCAAAATATAGAGAATCCCTCTAGGCAAAACCTTAAGTTACAAAAAGACACAAAAACAGGAATATACATTCCATCCAGCACAGCTTATTTTACCAGCCATTCAACAAACGTAAATCTAATGCATTTTTAGCTAGATTACTTACTAACTTAACAGGAGTTGTAAGTCTGCATTCCTGATCTGTTCCCAGCAGAAGCATCACACAGACAGACAGACCCTTTGTTCCCCCCCCCTCCAGTTTTCAATGTATCTTGTCTCCTTATTGGTCATTTTGGTCAGGTGCCAGTTAGGTTACCTTAGCTTCTTAACCCTTTACAGGTGAAAGGGTTTTGCCTCTGGCCAGGAGGGATTTTATAGCACTGTATACAGAAAGGTGGTTACCCTTCCCTTTATATTTATGACACAGGACAACCCCCCCCCCCACTGTCATATTGTTCCTTTTCACTTTCAAGTGGTTTTGATGTTTTTATAGTTTATCTCTGAGATTTTTCCATTGACTTTTAAGAGTTGTTGCAAAGGTGGGCAATCGAACAATACATTACATAATTAGCTAGCCAGGGAGGGGTGGCAACTCCCTCCTGCCTGAATGGGCCATCACTGAGGCATATGATTCCCAGGTGACTCACTTTTACCCCATAACTGTAAGCATAATTTTCAATATAGTTACAATATTCTTTAAATATTACCAGTACACACATCTCGCAATGATTATGAGTATTGATAAGTTGCAAGCTTTCAGTACTTCAAGCCTCATATATTACCCTTTATGGATAAATACAGTGAAAGTGGTGTATTTGGTGTAGTGAGTTTCTCAGGTCTGAGACAGGAGTTGCTTGTAAAGAACAGTGAACCCTTTGCCAGTGGGCACCAGAGGGCCTAGTGTTACAACATGTACAGCGGATAATGCCTGTCTTAAGAATAGGGACACTGAAATCCCTTTAAGTATCTTTAAAATTATTTGGAGATGATCTATCTGCTGAGATTTTGAAGGAACACATATGAAAGGACACCATTAGCTCCTTTTTTGTTGTTGATTTTACTCCCCATTATTTCTACTACTACCTAGAAGATGTAGGCGAGCATTCATTTCCATTACATCTTTTGCCTTTTCCCTGAAGCTCATGCTGATTTACCCCCTTCCCCTCTGTATTTGTAATGGTCTTGAAAGCAACATGGCTTCCGAAAAGATATTGTCTACTTCATCCACAGGTTATTTGGTCATACTGTTCAACATAGTAGAGAAGAATAAAATAGATCATAGAATCATAGAATATCAGGGTTGGAAGGGACCTCAGGAGGTCATCCAGTCCAACCCCCTGCTCAAAGCAGGACCAATCCCCAATTTTTGCCCCAGATCCCTAAATGGCCCCCTCAAGGATTGAACTCACAACCCTGGGTTTAGCAGGCCAATGCTCAAACCACTGAGCTATTCCTCCCCCCAAGATGATCAGATACTACAGTGATGGGCAGCAATATAACTCCTCCCCCCACCCCCCAGTAGATAGAATAATCCCTACATGGCAAAAAATAATGAGTTACATTCTATGACCCTAGTTATGCAAGAGGTCAGACAAGATGACCTCCTGTGGCCTTAACAGCTATTGCCTCATACTGTATTTTTCCTTGTTTGGGTCCTGCCATCATCTGGGCCTCCAGCAGAACTGAACATGGCTCTTGGAATAATGGGCCACATCCTCCGTTGAAGTAAATCAACATGACTCCATTAGAACTACACTATTTACACTGGCTGAGGATCTGATCCAGTGTTTCTTAGTTAATAACTGCTTCCCTTATAAAACCACACTATTTAGATACTGGAAAACCTCTTTCATAGTAAATTCCCAAGTGGATTTTTAAAAAATAACTTAATTTTTGACCAAATTTTAAATTTGTGGGTGCTGCCTTCAATTTCTGGTTGAGACTTATACAGGAGGGTGTTGTTCCTGATGACAAGTGGGCAGAATATCCAGGCAGCACACATGCAGCTGATAAATATATTCCCAGTATCTGCCTAGGAGTAAGAAAATGTTTTGCTCCTGCTTGAAGGCTCTAGCACAGTAGATGGGGGAGGGTGGCAGATTTCTAGCACTGCCAGAGGTCAGCTACCTTATGTTGTTTTTCCTCCATCAATGGAAGGGGTGAAGAAACCTTTCAGACCCTGAGCATCCCAGCTCTTTACCAATCAAGGGAAGCTCCAAAGTCATTTTATAGTGGCCTACAGGACCCCTGTAACTTTTCAGCGATAGATTTATTTTAGAAATCTATCTTTCTTGCTGTTTCAGTTATATCATAAAACTCAAATTTAAGGCAGCCTGTTTATTTTTTCTGTTTCTCCCCTTCCTGCCCAATGGCTTATTAATGAACCAATCCCTGCAACAAATCCTGTTGCCATCTCTGTCTGCATATGTATTCAAGAGACACCATTATAGGACCTAATCACATCAGCTATTCCATCAGAGGCTTGTTCAGCTGCACATCTACCAATGTGATATATGCCATCCTGTGCCAGCAATGCCCCTCTGCCATGTACATTGGCCAAACCAGACAGTCTCTACGCAAAAGAATAAATGGACACAAATCAGACATCAAGAATTGTAACATTCAAATTCCAGTAGGAGAGCACTTCAATCTCCCTGGAAATTCAATAAGAGACTTAAAAGTGGCAATTCTTCAAAAAAACTTCAAAAACAGATTTTGATGGGAAACTGCAGAACTGGAATTAATTTGCAAACTGGACACCATCAAATTAGGCCTGAATAAAGCCTGGGAATAGATGGGTCACTACAGAAAGTAATTTTCCCTCTGCTGATACTTACACCTTCTTGTCAACTGTTGGAAATGGGCGACGTCCACCTTGATTGCATTGGCCTCATTAGCACTACAAAAGTAATTTTCCCTCTGTTGATATCCACCCCTTCTTGTCAACTGTTGAGAAAAGGTCACTTCCACCTTAATTGAATTGGCCTCGTTAGCATTGACCCCCCACTTGGTAAGGCAACTCCCATCTTTTCATGTGGTGTAATATATATACTGCTTACTGTATTTTTCTCTCCATACATCTGATGAAGTGGGTTTTAGCCCATGAAAGCTTATGCTCAAATAAATTTGTTAGTCTCTAAGGTGCCACAAGGACTCCTCGTTGTTTTTGCTGATACAGACTAACACGGCTACCACTCTGAAATAATGTACATTCAGTTTCACATAAGCCTGCCTAATAGTTAGCATACAATTTGGATCACATTCGTAATGTTTGTATTCAAGGATTGTTTGTTATACATTTGTATAGGGCAGTGCTCTAATAGAGAGAGAGAGAGATTTATAACTTTTTTTAAATCACTGTACAACCATCTGTAAAATAATCATGAAAAGTACATCTGTTCATCTTCATTTACCATGATAATGAAAACACTAATAAAGTATTACTTACATAGGGTGAATAGAGTTTTGCAAGGTTGTTATATGAAGTCTCACATTTAGGACTTGATCCAGCAAAGTGCTAAGCACCTCTGAGGCTACTCAGCACCATGTGTCACTTGGCCCGTACTCTGCTGTTTGTGAGTAGTATCTAAACAACCATTTTTAGAAACTGAATTGGACTGTATTTATTTTAGTGCTCTGTAGGTCATTCTTATCATTTTGTCACAAATACCTATGCAGGATGTGCATTCAAGTTTTTCATAACACCTCATCACTCAATAAAAAAGGCACTTCATAATATTCCAAATCATGTATAAAATAAATAATAAACTCATATTTCACATACAGGAAAGTTATTGCAAGTCAATTCTGGTGCCAAAGAACAGCTATTTTTTGAAGCACCAAGAGGAAAAAGACATATTATACGAGCTGCTGAGGTATGGATCATACTAATTACATTTTCTGAATACTTCACTCAGTACTAACTTGAAGGTTTTACATTGTGAATGTTGTTATATGATACTACTGAAAATTAGTGTATTACTTATTTAAATGGTATGTCTTCTTCATATACCTTCCCCTATGCTACCACGCTTTCAAGTTTACAAAGTGCTTCACAGACATTAGTGAATCTTCACAACAGCCCTGTGAAGTAGACCTTTGTAAGTATTATACAAATGTTACATATACAAAAGTTAATCCTTATAATGGGTATAATTAGAACTGCTTAATCACTCAGTATCATACCTTTCATAACAGCTACATTACTCTAAGCCAGGGATCGGCAACCTTTGGCACGTGGCCCGCCAGGGTAAGCCCCCTGGTGGGCCGGGCCGGTTTGTTTATCTGCCGTGTCAGTAGGTTCAGCCAATCGCAGCTCCCACTGCCTGTGGTTCGCTGCTCCAGGCCAATGGGGGCTGCGGGAAGCAGCGCAGGCCAAGGAATGTGCTGGCCGCCGTTTCCCACAGCCCTCGTTGGTCTGGAACGGCGAACCGTGGCCAGTGGGAGCTGCAATCAGCCAAACCTGTGAACGTGGCATGTAAACAAACTGTCCCGGCCCGCCAAGGGGCTTACCCTGGCGGGCCACATGCCAAAGGTTGCCGATCCCTGCTCTAAGCACTTAACAAACATTAGTATTTCAAAATTAGAACCATTTCAGATAAGCACTTAATTCAGATCTGATCACATATTGTAAATATTGTGGGTGAGATTTTCAAAAGTACTTGGCATTGAACTAACTTTTCTCTCTCATTGAAATAAATTGAAAAATAGATTAAAAAGTACAGATTTACTAAAATTCTCACAATAAATCTCAGAATGAAACTACATAAGTACAGGAAAGACAACACCAAATTTTCCATCACCTGCAATATCTGCAGGTGCATCCATTTGTTCTTTTAGAAGAAGGATTTATGTGCAAATATATATTTGTGCATTTCAGACAAGTTTTCCACATAATCTCTTTGCATGAACAATCACTTCTTTTGTATTTAATCTGTGTGCAGGCAATTTAAGTGCAATTTAGGAAGCTACTTTTAAAAATATGTGGCCTCATTTTAAGGGATGCTGAACACCTGCAACTCTTAATGAGAGCTGCCAATATTCATCACCTCTGAAAATCTCTAAACAGTTTAAATCCAAATGACAATGACCAATGATTTCTCCCTCGAGAATAAAAAATGTATAGCAAAAAAGTAAAATTCCAGGAACTCTACCTTGTAGTATAGGAGTTTTAATAAAGGACATATTTAGCATTAATCAGCTGGAAATAAACACTGTAAGCTAACAAAAAGAAAAAATCATTTTGGCCAAGCCCATATGCAAGTTGATCTGTTTGTTAGTATCATAGTTCAAGAGAAAAATGTAACAACTAAAGCAGTGTATTAGACATTTGTCAAGATACTTTGTTTTGGGAATTTTTGTTTCCAGATAGAGAAGATTGAATGGGATACCTGGACATGTGTTCTTGGTCCTACTTGTGAAGGAATCTGGCCCATGCATAGTGATGTCACTGTTGTAAATGCAGCTACTCTTACAAAAGATGGTTCACTGTTAGCTACAGGAGATGACTTTGGTTTTGTGAAGCTTTTTTCATATCCTGTAAAGGTAATAAATAGTATTTACTCATCAGATTAGAAGCCATGCTGGAAATGGTAGTGGGGAAGATTTCTGTAGGAAAATGTGAAAAATGAATAGTTTAAGTGATAACGTGTATTCTTTATATTGCAGGGGCAACGTGCTAAGTTCAAGAAGTATGTGGGTCATAGTGCCCATGTAACCAACGTTCGATGGTTACATAATGATTCTGTGCTACTGACTGTAGGTGGTGCAGATACTGCTTTGATGATCTGGACTAGGGAGTTTGTGGGCATCCAAGAGAGTAAACTGGTTGACAGTGAGGAGTCAGATACAGATGCAGAAGAGGATGGAGGTAAAAGCAGAATATGAAAAATACATATTAAATTTAGCCCTGATCTCACAAAGACTCACATACATTCTTAACTTTAAGCATGTGAGGAATTCCATTGAGTTCAATGGGACTCCTCATGTGCTTAAAGTTAAGTAAGTGCTTAAAATTAACTATGTGTAAGTCTTTGTAGGATCAGGACCTTAGACTGCTTCTGTTGTTGCAAATCTTTCTATTTCTTATTTCTCCAATACAAAACTGAAAACAAACTACACAGGTGTCATTTTATCTTTCACATTATTTAAGGTTATGACAGTGATGTTGCAAGAGAAAAGGCTATTGACTATACAACAAAGATCTATGCAGTAAGCATCCGAGAAATGGAAGGCACAAAGCCGCACCAGCAGCTGAAGGAGGTTTTAGTTGAGGAAAGGTATGGCATTCATCTCCATATATTCAATAAATTCTTCTGACTTTCCTTTTATTGAACTCTAAAAAGTAGGTTATAAATATTGACAAGACAGCATTTTAAATTCTTATGTCCCAGTGCATCATGGGTTAAATTGGGAATATGTTTGTGTGCCTTGGGCAGTGAGGAAGGGATTTTTGTTAATCACAGATTTTTGTTAATTTGTCAATCTTTTTTTTTCCAAATTGATATGTACAGTCTTACGTATTCTTACTTTTAGATATGAAGTGAAACATTAAACTTAAGGTTCACCCAAATAGGAAGGAATACCTGCTAGTCTTTGTGAACTTACACCTTCAAAACTATAGGATGAAATCAAATCAAATCTCAAGTTAAATGAGTTGACTTGATTCATCTTGATCTCAGTCTAGAGGATGTTTGTCCTTATCATTAAACCATAGAACTCAGCAGTCTGCCTTCAAGAGTGGTTTAGGACGTGAATAAAAAGGGCGTTACTGGTCAGATCTGAACTATACTGTGCTCTTTGGGTGAAGATGCTCATTTTTAAAAATATTTATTGTTTAAAAATATTCCGACTTGCCTGTGCATTTAGTTTCAGTACCAGCCTTATATCCTATAAATTCCTTCTGAGTATTTTTGAATTCCCCTTCTACCTTTTACATAGCCAGTGTATGCTGTCTTAATTAGTGTGTGTTTGTTTTAAAAGATGGAACTGGTAGCCTCACCTATAGTTTAGGTTGCCTGACCATTTACATTATAAGACAGTAAGGAGAAGGAGGAATGCAGAGGGGTGAGAAATTGGGAGGAAGATAAGGAGAGAGGGGTGTTGCAGAAGCCAGAGGGTAAGAAGTAGCAAAAGGCGTGTGGGACAGGAGCCAAGGTGGAGCAGAGGGGAACAGAGACAGGCCAGGGACATAAGGGTCTGTTCTGTGACCACTACAGCATGCTTCCCTACAGAACCAGGTATTGAACCTAGGAGTCCTGAGTTTCTACATTATTCTGCTTTGAGCAAATCACTGGCATTACTCCACTGTGAAAGCACTGGCAAAGTATGTGCCTAATCCACATGGAGGATAACACTCTAGTGCTGCTACCAGTTACTATGTTAGCTCAAGTGGTAAAAGTCTGTGCTGTGGATCTAAAGATCTGAACCCTACTGATGACTCAGAACAGAAAACCATGTAGTGACCTGGCTGGAAGAGTGTCACGAAGAGGAGGCTGCAGTTCCTGGAGTGAGAGGGGCCGCAGAGTGAGATAGGATGTGTGAAGACACCATCAAATAGGGATGTGATGCCTGGCAGAGCTAATCCCCAGGACAACCAGGGGGAGGCGCCACTAGCAATGAGAGCTTCCCAGGACAGCCTCTCACATAGAGATTTACTCAAAGTCCTTCCACGCAAAACATCTCAGGCCGTCTTCTCCGGCACTGCCCTGATGGTGCCTCTTCCCCAGTGGCTGGTACGGGAACTCTGGCCTGCCCAGTACTCCGGGTCCCAGTCCAGGGACACTGAACCCAGCAGTTCTGGGCTTTACTTTCTCAGCCCTCACTAACTTTTGAGTGCTTGACTTTGCAACCTTAATCTTTTTTTTAATGTAATTCTCTAATTAAGAAAAAACACCAAAAAACAGAAATTTCACCTCCAGCCAGAGCCCTCACCCCCTCCCACACCTCAATCCTCTCCCCCCATACCCTGAATCCCTAATTTCTGGCCCCGCCCTGGAACCCACATCCCCAGCCAGAGCACTCACTCTCTCCTTCACCCCAACCCCCTGCCCCAGCCCGGTGAAAGTGAGTGAGTGTGGTGGAGAGCAAGTGATGAAGGGAGCGGGGAATGGAGTGAGTGGGGGGCAGGGCTTTGGAGAAGGGACAGGGCAGGGACAAGGCCTCAGGGAAGGGGCGGGGCAGGGGCAAACAAGGGCATTTGGTTTTGTGCGATTAGAAAATTGGCAACCCTACAGCTGAGCCTGCTTGCAATCATGTTCCTGCTCCCTGGCTCCCCCTCCAGGTGTAGCCTGTGGAGTTAATTGGCCTCCCAGGCCATCTTAACCCCTTCCAATCTTGTGTGGGGCAGACACCCCATCACAGAGGCCTACAATAATTTAAGTGTCAAATTTTATTTTTATTTTTTAATTAGTACCACCTACCAATAAAAAATTGGGGGGCATAGTTTTGTTATTTACTGTAGTTCTTGCAAGTAAATAGAAAAAAGAGTAGATTAATAACTACTTGGCAATTATCGGGTGACTCCATATTTCAAGGAGCCCAGATGTTCTATTCATTATGTGGCATTTGTAGTGCAAACTTTGTGCTATGTGGAACTGCAAAATGGATATCAAACCTGGAAATAGAAATAGGATACACTGGAAATTAAAATGGATTAACAATATGTATTTTTGTGATTTACTAGTTAGAGTGCAGGACTCAGTCAAGAATCCTGAATTCTATTCTCAGTTTAATTTTCTTGCATGTAGGATGATGTTCAGCTGCTTTTATTGTTGTTTTTAAGGATGTGATGGGTTATATAGTGGACCTATTTAGTATACGGCTTTTAAAAAATTAGATTCTTATATTAGGCCCTGATTTTGGAAAGCCTCTAAACCTGTTCTTAAATCCACCTCTATTCAGGAAAGCACTTAAGCATTTGCTTAAGTTCTGTTGAAATCAATGAGACTTAAGCACATATTTAAACAAATGCTTATGTGCCCTTCCTGATTAGAGATGCTTTCCTGGGTCAAAACCTCCTGCTGCACAGGAGGAACACAATAATTCATTGCAAAATCCACAGCCAAAATTTTCAAACTGGCATGCTTAAAACTGGACACCTATATCCATATGTAAGCACTTAAAATCCCTGACATTTCCCATTGACTTTAATGGGAGCTCTGGATATCCAGCATCTCAGAAAACCAGGACATTTATTTAAGTGCCCAAATGAAAATATAGACACCTAATCCAAAGAACCTGAATTTTAAAATTTTGGTCCACATATTTTGGGACCCACAATTTTTGGAACAAAGACATGGAGTCCCAGAGTTCATGTGTTTTTAAAAATTTACATTTGGGCATCATTTTTCCCCCTGCTTTCACCATATGTACATCTTCTCTACTTTCTTTCTTAGTAGCAAAATCTTTGTACTTCATTTTATCTTTCTGTAAAATGTGTATAATGATACCTACTACACATCAACATTTTGAGGATCATTTAGAAATGTTAAGTTTTAATTGGGGGCAAATAGACCTAAGTCAGTAATATGCATGGAATACCACACTGGATCCAGAAAACACAATGCCAAAATATACTGGGCCACATTCCCTCATATGTTCTGGCTGCTTATGCTGCTTGGGTGATACAAAGTAGCTGTATCTTTAGTTTAACTGACTAAAAGTCTGGTTTACACCTGTTTGGCATTGTTGAATCATTAAAAGCAGCCACAGCATACCATGAATCTGACCCACCGTGTTTACAAGACTACTAAATCTTCATCATTACATTAATGACTGGTGGTATAGAAGATACATGTTTCCTCATTATATGATATATTGGCCCAGATTTCCCCCCACATTTGGACTGCTTTGTGCTATTCATCCTTACATTACATTACATTACAGCTGCTGCAGTTAGCTGTAGGAGAATCAGACCAGAGCAGAGGGATTCTCTGGTGAAGCAGAGCCAGTAGACCTGCTCCTACACCACTCCCCCAACCTGTGGCTGTGATAAGGAACACGGCCTACGGAAGGGAGGTGCTTTGTTCCAGTAGTCCCCAACTGTTAAAATAACTTCTTGGCAATCAGTATAAATTAGAACACCACTCAAGCTGCTGTAAACTACTGCAGAGGACAATCCACGCCACAGTCAGCCTGAGATTGAGAGAGTACAATCGTAGCTTACAACATCCCCCATCTGTTGTCCTCTGTGTGTTCTTCAGCCATTGTTTCTGTCCAATAATCAAAACTAGCATATTACATTTTAACAGCTATCTGAAATTTTTCAAAAATCCCTTATCATGCAGATTAAGAGCTGCATTTTTCCATGTGTTTCACAAAAGATTCACAGGCTGATGTTCATATTTTTATATATGAAAGGTATGGTTTGGGTTACTTTAATCACATATTTATATACATGGAGTTTGCAGATCCGATGACCTTATTGTGGATCACACACATTTCATATGTAGCTTACTGGATAATAATATGTGTTAAACATATGCAAATCATATTTGATACACGTAGTTCATCTGAGTTATTTGTACAAGAGACAAATAAATATGACTCATACATTTTATGATACAAAGTTTCTTCAGTCTGAATGAGGTAGTTTGTTTTTATATGAACCCATCAAACAATACAATTACAATATAAATAATTATGAATTCTCCCAAGATACTAATCACTACTCATCATTATGTTCCTATATGCAACCTAGGCACGTATTAACCGAGCTCAAGGGAAGAGTTCACAGTTTACAAGATCACTGGACAAATATGTGAAGGTATCTGAAGCATTCATAGACACCTGCTTCTCTGAGGCCAATTGTATAGGATCTGTCAGGGCTGGCCTTTACCATGAGGCAAACTGAGATGCCAGACTGTGTGGGGGGCACCACTAGGACCCAGAGTGTAGAAAATTCTGTCTGCTGCTGGTGCATATGTATTCTCTCTGCTCTAGATGCACAGAGATGGTGGAGTGCTGTGCTGGAGGAAGGAGGGCACAAGAGACATAACAGGCAGGCAGGAGAAAAGGTGAGAGGGAATAACAGAAAGCAGCAGGAGCTGCAGGGAGAGAGAGGAGGAGGAGGAGCCTCTTATGTACCTCTCTAGCACCCCCAGGAGCCTGGACTGATTAACACCAGCTTCTCAGGGAGCTTCTTTCTTTCCTGCTGCTTCTCTGAATCCACTTGAGGCAAACAGGCAGTCAACTGAAGTAGTAGGAACCAGTTAGACCCTTAAGAAGCTGATATCTTCCCTTACTCAGGCCCTTTTACCAGCCTGCGTATTTGTCCCCTTCAGTTGTGTGTTGAGAGCCACTATAGCTGACACAGAACAGCACTCATGAGTGAAAGAGGAAAACACGCCTCTGGGGCAGCATTCAGAAAAAGAAAGAAAGCAAAGGAAGCTTTTCTATCTAAGCAGGAAGGAGCTCTCCTGAGATATACAGGCACAAATGTTCACGTTGAGCCTTCCGGCCCCAGTGAGGATGTGAGTGGTGAGGAGATGCCTGATCTTCCAATTAGAGTGCAGGTGACCTGGCAGCTACTGCAGCTTAGAATCATAGAATCATAGAATATCAGGGTTGGAAGGGACCTCAGGAGGTCATCTAGTCCAACCCCCTGCTCAAAGCAGGACTGATCCCCAATTAAATCATCCCAGCCAGGGCTTTGTCAAGCCTGACCTTAAAAACTTCTAAGGAAGGAGATTCTAACCACCTCCCTGGGTAATGCATTCCAGTGTTTCACCATCCTCCTAGTGAAAAAGTTTTTCCTAATATCCAACCTAAATCTCCCCCACTGCAACTTGAGACCATTACTCCTTGTTCTGTCATCAGCTACCACTGAGAACAGTCTAGAGCCATCCTCTTTGGAACCCCCTTTCAGGTAGTTGAAATCAGCTATCAAATCCCACCTCATTCTTCTCTTCCATAGATTAAACATCCCCAGTTCCCTCAGCCTCTCCTCACAACTCATGTGCTCCAGTCCCCTAATCATTTTTGTTGCCCTCCGCTGGACTCTTTCCAATTTTTCCTCATCCTTCTTGTAGTGTGGGGCCCAAAACTAGACACAGTACTCCAGATGAGGCCTCACCAGAGTCGAATAGAGGGGAACGATCACGTCCCTCGATCTGCTGGCAATGCCCCTACTTATACATCCCAAAATGCCATTGGCCTTCTTGGCAACAAGGGCACACTGTTGACTCATATCCAGCTTCTCATCCACTGTAACCCTTAGGTCCTTTTCTGCAGAACTGCTGCCTAGCCATTTGGTCCCTAGTCTGTAGAGGTGCATTGGATTCTTCCGTCCTAAGTGCAGGACTCTGCACTTGTCCTTGTTGAACCTCATCAGATTTCTTTTGGCCCAATCCTCCAATTTGTCTAGGTCCCTGTGTATCCTATCCCTACCCTCCAGCATATCTACCTCTCCTCCTAGTTTAGTGTCATCTGCAAACTTGCTGAGGGTGCAATCCACAACATCCTCCAGATCATTAATGAAGATATTGAACAAAATCAGTCTAACCAGTCTCGTTCAGTCTAATGTTTCAGCCACATTGGGTTCTACAGGAACAAAGGACTGGAAAAATCTGGCTAGAAATGTGGCATGCTATGAGAATGCAGCAAATCACCAGAGAGCATTCCATAGGTGGAAAGAGCTTGAGATGAGACTAAGGTTAAAGACCACCATAGATGATCAGAATCAAGAGAAGATTGCATCAGTGTCTCTTTACTGGTGAAATGTTCTGAAAAGGCTCATTGCCATTGTGAGAATGCTTGCTACCCAAAACCTAGCATTGCGTGGCACTTCAGATCAGCCGTATGTGCCAAACAGTGGAAACTTCCTTAAAATTGTGGAGCTGATGGCTGAGTTTGATGCTGTACTCCAGGAGCATCTAAGAAGAGTCACCACTCAAGAAATGTACACACACCACTACCTTGGAAAAACAATTCAAAATGAGATCATACAGTTACTGGCAACAAAAGTCAAACAGAAGATTGTGGCAGATCTGAAGTCAGCAAGATATTACTCTGTTATTCTGGACTGCACACCTGACATAAGCCATACAGAACAAATGACTTTAATCGTGCGTTTTGTAACAACAACAGAACCTAGTGAAAATGTCCCTGCAATGGCGACTGTCAGAGAGCATTTTCTAGAATTTATTGACATTGATGATACTACAGGAGCTAGTATGACAAATGTGCTTCTTAAAAAGCTGGAAGTTATGGGAATTGTGAGAGCTGACATGAGAGGTCAGGGCTACGATAATGGTGCCAACATGAGAGAAAAGAACAGAGGAGTGCAGACACAGATCTGAGAGTTAAACCCTTGAGCTTTTTTTGTCCCATGCAGTTCTCATTCAGTGAACTTGGTGGTCAGTAATGCAGCATCAGCTTCTAGTGAGGCTGCTGAATTTTTTAGTGTAATTCAAAGCATGTATGTATTTTTCTCTACATCAGCTCATTGATGGCAAATTTTGAAGCAACATCTGGGAACATCCTCTCTGACACTGAAACCACTGAGTCCCACATGATGGGAAAGTTGAGTGGAGGCGATAAAGCCTATCGAACACCAAATTGGGAAGATAGATGATGCCATAGTTGCCATTATGGAGGATAATGCTATGACAGGAACTGTTCATGGGAGAACAGCGGCAGAGGGAAATGGAATCCCCAGAAACATAGATAACTTCAAATTTCTGTGTGGCTTAGTGTTGTGGCATGACATACTGTTTGAAATAAATGTTGTAAGCAAGAGACTCCAAGGTGTTGACCTTGATATATCTGGAGCAATGGAATAACTGGACAAAGCAAAGTCATACCTACAGTCTTACTGGTCAGATGAGGGATTTCCAAACGTTCTGAAGAGTGCACAGAAGTTGGCAGAGAAACTTCACACTGAAGCTATTTTCCCACTCATTCAAGAATACAAGAGTCACCAAAGAAGACATTTTGATTACGAGGCATGGGATAATCCCATATGAGACCCCAAACAACAATTCAAAGTTGAATTCTTTAACCAGGTGCTAGATTGTGCAATACAGTCAGTTGAAGAACGTTTCATGCAACTAAAGGAACACAGCAGTATATTTGGGATGTTGTATGATATTCCAAAACTCCTCACTATACCTGAAGAAGACCTACACCAGCAATGCAGGGCACTAGAGACAGTGTTGACACATGATGACATGTGTGATATTGATGTGAGTGATTTAGGTGATGAACTGAAAGCCCTTTCAAGATACATTTCATCAGGATCAACTCCAAAGGCTGTTCTGGAATATATATGCACAAATAAGATGACCACCCTCTTTCCAAATGCTTTTGTTGCTCTGCACATACTTCTAACACTTTCTGTAACAGTTGCCAGCGGAGAACACAGCTTCTCCAAGATGAAGTTAATAAAAACACATCTACGCTCCACAATGACACAGGAGAGGCTGGTTGGCCTTGCAACAATCTCAATAGAGCATGAGCTGGCCCAGACTGTGGACCTTTAGGAAGCAGTTCAAATGTTTTCAGCCAAGAAGGCACGGAAAGCACCACTTTGATTATAGAAACAGATAAAAATGCCAGTGTTTACTATACAGACAAGAAAAGTTACATTTGCTGTTCAGGCATCTGAAAGTTAAGTGTTACTTAAAATTTTTGAACAAGGCATTTTAAGTTGTTAGTTCTCCTTTATTGGTGTAGGTAGCAGAGCAGTACCATGAGAGGCGTGGAACAGGAAGAAGGCAGAATTGAGACCTTTCAAAGTTTTGGCCCAAGCGAGGGGCCATGGGGGCATCATTTGAACTCCCCACCTCAGGTGTCAAAATGTTGTGGGATCTGCTGATGGCATCAGAGCTCACCACTGCACAAAGTGTGTTGAAGTTGAGACATAGGGGTGCAAATCTCAATTCCATTACATTTTATGCTCCCATGATATTAAGTGCTGACAGTATTGTTGGCACTGAGATTAAATTTCAGTACATCAGTGCAAAACTTTTCAGTACAAATTAAGTGAACACATCAGGCTGTTCATTATTTCTTGCTGTGTTCTTCAGTCAAAGATCTGATCCATCAGAGGCTTCAATTGCCTCAGCAGAGTCATAGACCTTCTTATGTCAGGAATAGAAAAGTGGGGTTCCATTAGAGCAGAGCAGGCAAAGCAAAGCTTCACTTGACATGGAGGTGGTATTGATGACCAGAGTGGTGCATTCAGTCATCAAAAATTCTAGAGCCGTTATACATTAAGATGAAATTGATGAATTGTCTGTTGATGGCCAACAGGGGGTTGTTGAGGTCTGGCTTTGGGACTGTCAAGGTTCCCCACTCTGAACTCTAGGGTACAGATGTGGGGACCTGCATGAAAACCTCCTAAGCTTACGTTTACCAGCTTTGGTTAAAACTTTCCCAAGGTACAAACTATTTTACCCTTTACCCTTGGACTTCCACTGCCACCACCAAACTTTATCTGGGTTCCTGAAAAAATGTAGTTTGGAAACATCTTTCCCCCCAAAATCCTCCCAAACTTGCACCCCACTTCCTGGGGAAGGTTTGGTAAAAATCCTCACCAATTTGCATAGGTGACCACAGACCCAAACCCTTGGATCTTAGAACAATGAAAAAGCATTCAGTTTCCTTACAAGAAGACTTTTTATAGAAGTAAAAAAGAATCACCTCTGTAAAATCAGGATGGGAAATACCTTACAGGGTAATTAGATTCAAAACATAGAGAATCCCTCTAGGCAAAACCTTAAGTTACAAAAAAGACACACAAACAGGAATATTCATTCTATTCGGCACAGCTATTTTCTCAGCCATTTAAAGAAATCATAATCTAATGCATCTCTAGCTAGATTACTTACTAAATTCTAAGATTCCATTCCTGTTCTGTCCACAGCAAAAGCAGCACACAGACAGACACAGACCCTTTGTTTTTCTACCTCCTCCCAGATTTTGAAACTATCTTGTCTCCTCATTGGTCATTTTGGTCAGGTGCCAGCGAGGTTACCTTTAGCTTCTTAACCCTTTACAGGTGAGAGGATTTTTCCTCTGGCCAGGAGGGATTTTAAAGGGGTTTACCCTTCCCTTTACATTTATGACAGGGACCAATCTGGCTGATACATGGAACACTGATGTAGAATCTCCAGGTCTGCTAGGCTGGATGACTTTATATTAGATGTCTGGGAAACATCAGAGGAGGCCAAGAGAGGCTAGATGGGAGCTAACAACTTGCTAGGACATTTGGAAGCAAGTCTCATAGCTGTGCCAGTCATACTCATACTCTTTTCCCAGGCTCAAGATTGAACATTTATACCAGTCTGTGAGGGACATATCCAACCACACTCTGAACACTTCCTAAAGATGCTGGGCTGCCTTCTCTCCATACCTGCAAGAATACAAAGAGTTGGACATAGAACAAACTATACAAAGTAAAAAAACTAAAAGTTTCCTCTTGCCAATGGCTAGGAAGGCCTCAATTCTTTGACATAGCAGGAGTTGCCAGGCTTGGCATCCCCGGTATTGATTACTGGGGATAGTACCGAGCATTGATGGAGCCAGTCACAAAACTTCTTTACATCTACTACAAATGAAGGTGTTGAAGCTCCATAGTTCAGGAAAGATTACTCCTTGAGAAAGCTGACAAGACATTGAGCTGAACCAGTTCAGCAGGCTAGCAACAAAATGTTTTATCCTAATGGAGGCCTGGGTTTGAGCAGTTTCAGCCTACTGTTTGCCAATGAAAGCTGAAAGTGTTGCAAAGGTGACTTTCTCCATGCCTGGGGAAGGAGGGTAGACTTTGTGGCTTTGGTTTACTCCTCTGCATTCAGTCTTTGGAAAAGCAAAAGGGAAGAAGAGCTGAGATTTCAGTGGTGAAATGATGATCCAGTTTGATGGGCCACGAGCTTAACCATTTTTTAATAGGTCCTCAAATAAAATGTGAAGTGACCAGCTCCCCATTCTCCATCACACAATTTTTCTTCCTTTCTTCAGATAGTCTCCCCACAAACTCCTGCATCAGTCTTCATTCCCTTTATACCCCCTAAGCCATGCACCTGTATGCATGTCATTACGCAAGCATAAACAGTCTTCACCCACACCCAGGCATACCAGATATATGCCAGCATCCACACACGTTAGTCACACACCAAGACGTGCACTAACACTAGTGGTAGACAGGCAAGAGTACCTTCCATGGTATTGTCAGAGGAGCAGGAGGGTTCCAGCCTTCAAGTGCCTCTCTTCAGCCCCTGAGACAGAGAAGTTCCTCACTCCCCATCCCCACAGACAAGAGAAAGGGAGCCAGGGGGATGTTTTTGTCTCTGAAGGGAGCCATCAGAACCCACCTCTCTCTTCAAGCAGGGTTGTGGGGAAGCAGGTCTATTCCACTGTCTCCCTCCCTATGTAGAAGGAGATAGGCTCAACTGTTCTTGCTCCTCCATGGGAGAGAGGCTATAAGGAGACAGTTGATTATGATAGCTGAATTGCCGCTAGCAGAGTGAGTAGGGACTTTGAACTCCATCCCGTTGTTGCAATGTGCCCTGTTTTCACCACACATCGAAGCTCTATGCAGAGACAGCACAGGCAAAGCCAGTGGAGTACAGATCAAAGTCCTGTGCTGCACTGGACTTCCAATTCAGGGGCAGACTAACAGGGGTCGGTCCTGGGGCCGGTTTTGTTCAACATCTTTATTAATGATCTGGATGATGGGATTGATTGATTGATTGTATCCTCAGAAAGTTCACAGATGACACTAAGCTGGGGGGAGAAGTAGATACGATGGAGGGTAGGGATAGGGTCCAGAGTGACCTAGACAAATTGGAGGATTGAGCCAAAAGAAATCTGATGAGGTTCAACAAGGACAAGTACGGAGTTCTGCACTTAGGAAGGAAGAACCCCATGCACCGCTACAGGCTGGGGGCTGACTGGCTAAGCAGCAGTTCTGCAGAAAAGGACTTGGGGATTACAGTGGACGAGAAGTTGGATATGAGTCAGCAGTGTGCCCTTGTTGCCAAGAAGGCCAACGGCATATTGGGCTGTATTAGTAGGAGCATTGCCAGCAGATTGAGGGAAGTGATTATTCCCCTGTATTCAGCACTGGTGAGGCCACACCTGGAGTATTGCATCCAGTTTTGGTCCCTCCACTACAGAAGGAATGTGGACAAATTGGAGAGAGTCCAGTGGATGAAAACAAAAATGATTAGGGGGCTGGGGCACATGACTTACGAGGAGAGGCTGAGGGAACTGGCATTATTTAGTCTGCAGAAGAGAAGAATGAGGGGGGATTTGATAGCAGCCTTCAATTACCTGAAGGGGGGTTCCAAAGAGGATGGAGCTAGGCTGTTCTCAGTGGTGGCAGATGACAGAACAAGAAGCAATGGTCTCAAGTTTCAGTGGGGGAGGTCTAGGTTGGATATTAGAAAACACTATTTCACTAGAAGGGTGGTAAAGCAGTGGAATGGGTTACCTAGGGAGGTGGTGGAATCTCCATCCTTAGATGTTTTTAAGGCCTGGCTTGACAAAACCTTGGCTGGGATGATTTAGTTGGTGTTGGTCCTGCTTTGAGCAGGGGATTGGACTAGATGACCTCCTGAAGTCTCTTCCAACCCTAATATTCCATGATTCTATGATTCTGTGACACTCCAAAGTGCCGAGCCTCTAAGGAGCAGGATTTTCATCCTCGTACAGGGGAAGACAACAACTTCGTAAGCCCATCTGGACAAGTCTAACCTAACCTAAGTCAATGCCTTCAGAAAGGAGTTAAAACCCCTTGTAGCATATGCTTTTCCTTTACTGCTTTAGTTGCTTAATAAAAATAATAATTGCATAAGTACCTCTGAGGATTATAGAAATCATATAGTATATCTGCCTTACAAGGTGTGAGACTAGTCATGGCCCAGGGTTGGGAGCCCTTGAGGCCTAGCAGAGTCCAGTGGCAATGAACTGGTCAGGGAGTCCGGGTGAAGCCTCTTCAGCAGTTGTAGTTTTAGCATGTAACAGTAGGTATATATCTACATTGCAATTAAATACCCATGGCTGGCCTGCGTCAGCTGACTTGGTGTATTGGGCTCAGGCTGCAGGGCTGTAATATTGCGGTATGGATGTTTGGGCTCAGGCTGGAGCCTGGGCTCTGGGACCCTCCCCCTAGCAGAGATGGAGCTCCGGGGAGGTGGGGCTGGGGGTGCAATTTTAAAATGTCTTCTCAGATGTATTAGTTTGTGCATTGAATTAAGATAATTAATTCATTGTTGTTTCTTTCTCCTCTCCCCCACCTTGTTTTTCTTCTTCCCCCTCCCTCCATATCTGTCTTCCTCTCTCCCCTTATTTCTCTTTTCTTTTCTTGCTCGTCTGATTGGCATTCTGCTCCCTGCTCTGCCTATGTAATTTAGGAATGGGGTGTCAATCAGAGGTGCTGAAGGAACAGTCTCGCGGTGTGGGAGCCCAAAGAGCAGCGCTCCCACACCACGGGACACTTTGGTCAGTGGCAAGACTGTCCCGGCCAATCCAGGACAATTGTAAGCCATGTTATATATTACTTAGGAAAATACATAAAAATTATGTCTTATGTGAGAAACAGTTTAATGGTTGAATTGGGATCATTTTAACTGACCAAAGCTAGAATTTAAATGACAAGAAGTATAATGATCCTGTTGCCTAACATTATGTTTCATGCCACTAATATGGGAGGCACAATAATGTTTGCATTTTGTGTTCTGCTAACACTAATTCATATCCTGTGTTTGCAGCATTCATTTGTTTGACTTGCATGTCTACATGAACTAACAACCTAATACCTATGGTGATGGAAAATCCTTCAATGCAGGTTGAATATATGGAAAACCAAAAGCAGTGTTAGCATGTCTAGTCCTCTGTTTTATATCACACTAGTCTGTACCATTTACTGTAAGTTATCTGTCATAGGCTGTTTTTCATAGGCTGTCATAGGCTGATTTGTAATCCTACACTGTAGTAGGGTATAAAAAGAGGATTTTCCTATCTTCAGATATTGGTTATTCTTTTGTTGATGATTTATTTCTTATAACACAAGGGCTCAGTTTTCAAACAAGCCTCCAAAATTGCACACACATTTTTGCACCATAAATTGAATGGCTAGATGCATAGTTACACAATTTGCTCATACAAATATGTATTTTACATGTATAATTTTGTGGGTGCAATTTCAGAAGCCAGCTTGGAAATGAATCCCCATTTGTATACACGCATTTGTGGAGACTATTCAGAATGTATTGGAGAAAAATATATTTGGGGTATAGGAAATAACACAATGAGTCTTTTAACAGAAGAGTGGTCATTGGGGTAGAGTGGAGTCTTCTGGGATCCTACTTTTTTACCTTCTCTATAGCTCGATGTCAAAATGACCTATTCAAGCTGTAATTGACAGGACACTGCTTCTACTGTGGTTCTCCCCCAGAACTTGAACATATTGTGACTGCTATACTCCCAGCCGCTGGCAGCCTAATGAACTCAGGATCAATCTCATATCCTCTACAACGCAGCCATTGTGCTGCTGCCAGATCAGAGGCATGGCCCCAGACTGTTTTTTTGTTTGTGTGAAGCTTTGTGTGCTTGGAAATGAAGTCATTCCGGTACAGTGCATCTATCCACACAAAGCGCCATCAACATTTCTCTATTGTAACTTGAAAATTGCTTTCCGCTCCAGCATTGTTCAGGAACTGTCAACTGCTTTGAGGTTTTTTTGTCATGTGGACTGGAGTCCACTAGGGACCATAGGGAAACCTTCAAAGGCATGTCATTTATGACCTGGCTTGAATCCAATCATCCAGAGGTGAGAAGCTAATGTATTCACCCACCATACTACCTCCTTCATTCCAAAAGATCTCCATATATTATTGAGTGAATATTTTTATTTACCAAATATTCCCAGCTACCAACAGTCTTATCATGGATGTATTAAATTAATACAATCAATGGAAGAGACTCTCTCCCCCAACACACCAAATACAAACCCAGCCCCAGCACCTGAGAGAAGTCTGTGAAAAGAGACATACTTTGCAGGGTATGCTTAATGTCAGCAAACTTGGATTTTGTCAGACTGCTAAGGGAAATAAATACCAGAGATGAGGAATTTCCAGTAAAATCAGCTAGCCATTTAAATTTGGGGACTGTTGGCTTGAGTGCCTCAGCTGATCATAACTACTCTGATAGTATGTGGGGAGAAAGTGATCTCTCACGTAGCTGGTAAATAAGTTATACAAAGCTTTTTAGCTCAGAGTTAACAACTTAAATTTTTCCTGGAAGCCAGTGAAGCAAGAAACTGATGCAATATCCTGTCTGCAACAGGATCTTCCAAGTTGCCCTATTTGTGCATAATATTATATAGGAAGGAACCATAGATAGGTGCAGGAGGCCTATACCAAGATCCTGCAGTAGCTAAACAGCTTCGCAGGATATTTACAACAATCAGCTAATTTAAAAATAAAGGTCTCTAGTTCCCATTCAGAACTGTTCGTATTGATCTTCTTTTCTGCTTGTTCATGTTTGGAGACTGAATTAGAATTACATGTGAATGCAATCAATAGCTTCCTTTCTTAAAATATATGAAAATGGCTATGACCACCATGCATTCTCCAATATCTTATTTTTGTTTTAAAGAGTGCATCAGCATACATGTAAAATCATGCAGAGTACTGCAAAAATGTTAGTGACTTTGTTGTGCTGTTATTATGATTTTTTTAAATGATGTTTTCTTCTAACCTTGTTTAAATTTTGTTATATTCCAAAGCAGGCTATTTCCAGTGTCAAATAACATTATTTTTACTCCCCTGTCCAATATCCATGAAATGTTAAGTAAAAGTAATGACAAAAAAAATTGCATAGCCTAACTATTACTTGAATATTATCAGGTTATTATAATACACTTCCATATATATATGAGGATGGGAGAACATGAAGAAGTTTTAGGTTTCACAAAGTCTTTAAAACTTTTTTGAAAAGTTATTGATGTTTTGTAACACATTTTAGAATGATGAGAAAAAGATGTGCATTCCTTCTCAGCACCCAATGGAAATTACTTTTAAGGTCTCACTTACATCTTTTATGATATGAACAACTTTTTATTAAATCTCAGAGTATAACTTTGTTGCCCAAACAGATTTTCCAGGTTTGGATCCCCTTATTCTCTCTCTGACCATGCCTTTCTCTTCTTGGGAATATGCTTTCTCTCAGGCTTGTTTGTTTTCTTTTTCTGTTATCAGAGCATGCGCTCTCCAGCTAGCCACCTTAGAATCATAGAATCATAGAATATCAGGGTTGGAAGGGACGTCAGGAGGTCATCTTGTCCAACCCCCTGCTCAAAGGAGGATCAATCCCCAGGTAAATCATCCCAGCCAGGGCTTTGTCAAGCCTGACCTTAAAAACTTCTAAGGAAGGAGATTCCATCACCTCCCTAGGTAACGCATTCCAGTGTTTCACCACCCTCCTAGTGAAAAAGATTTTCCTAATATCCAACCTAAACCTCCCACACTGCAACTTGAGACCATTACTCCTTGTTCTGTCATCTGCTACCACTGAGAACAGTCTAGATCCATCTTCTTGGGAACCCCCTCTTAGGTAGTTGAAAGCAGCTATCAAATCCCCCCTCATTCTTCTCTTCCGCAGACTAAACAATCCCAGTTCCCTCAGCCTCTCCTCATAAGTCATGTGTTCCAGTCCCCTAATCATTTTTGTTGCCCTGTGCTGGACGTTTTCCTATTTTTCCACGTCCTTCTGGAAAAAACTGGACACAGTACTCCAGATGAGGCCTCACCAATGTCAAATAGAGGGGAACGATCACATCCCTCAATCTGCTGGCAATGCCCCTACTTATACAGCCCAAAATGCCATTGGCCTTCTTGGCATCAAGGGCACACTGTTGACTCATACCCAGCTTCTCAACCACTGTAACCTCTAGGTCCTTTTCTGCAGATCTGCTGTCTAGCCATTCGGTCCCTAGTCTGTAGCGGTGCATGGGATTCTTCCGTCCTAAGTGCAGGACTCTGCACTTGTCCTTGTTGAACCTCATCAGATTTCTTTTGGCCCAATCCTCTAATTTGTCTAGGACCCTCTGTATCCTATCCCTACCCTCCAGCGTATCTACCTCTCCTCCCAGTTTAGTGTCATCTGCAAACTTGCTGAGGGTGCAATCCACACCATCCTCCAGATCATTAATGAAGATATTGAACAAAACCAGCCCGAGGACCGCACTCCACTTGATACCGGCTGCCAACTAGACATGGAGCCATTGATCACTACCCGTTGAGCCCGACAATCTAGCCAGCTTTCTATCCACCTTATAGTCCATTCATCCAGCCCATACTTCTTTAACTTACTGGCAAGAATACTGTGGGAGACCATGTCAAAAGCTTTGCTAAAGTCAAGGAACAACACGTCCACTTCTTTCCTCTCATCCACAGAGCCAGTTATCTCATCATAGAAGGCAATTAGATTAGTCAGGCATGACTTGCCCTTGGTGAATCCATGCTGACTGTTCCTGATCACTTTCCTCTCCTCTAAGTGCTTGCCCACCTTTGTGTCCCACTTGGCACCCAGGTCTTCCTCTCTGCCCATCTCTTTGCTTTTGGGCTCACCCCAGTGGTAAGCTGGAGCCAGTTCCCACTGGTTTGCTAGAACCGGTTGTTAAATTTAGAAGCCCTTTTAGAATCGGTTGTTCTGCGAAGACCAACCGGTTCTAAAAGGGCTTCTAAATTTAACTGGCCAAAAGTGGCGCCTTAGGCGCTGACTCCATGGGTGCTCCGGGGCTAGAGCACCCATGGGGAAAATTTGGTGGGTGCAGAGCACCCACCGGCAGCTCCCCGTCCCACCCCACCCCCGGCCCCAGCTCACCTCACCTCCGCTCCGCCTCCTCCCCTGAATGCACCACCCCACCCTGCTTCTCCGCCCCCCCACAGGCTTCCCGCGAATCAGCTGTTCGCGTGGGAAGCCGGGGCGGGCTGAGAAGCAGGTGGCGGCTTCGGACTCAGACCCAGGGAGGCGGAGGTGAGCTGGGGCGGGGTGTGCGAGGAGGGCCGCCCACGCCGCAGCAGGTAACCCTGGGGTGGGGTGTAGGGGAACCGCTCCCCACCCCAGGTCGCCTCCGCCACCCTTGGCCTGAGTGTGAAGCCGCTGCTGCCTGCTTCTCAGCCCTTCCAGGCTTCCCACCGAACAGCTGATTCACGGGAAGCCCGGGGAGGGGGCGGAGAAGCAGAGCGGGGCGGTGCCTTCAGGGGAGGAGGCAGAGCGGAGATGATCTGGGGCCGGGCGCAGAGTGGGGAGCTACTGGTGGGTGCTCTGCACCCACCAAATTTTCCCCATGGGTGCTCTAGCCCCAGAGCACCCAGGGAGTCTGCGCCTATTGTGCCACTTTTGATGTGATCAGTGGGGGGAGTGGCCGCTCCCCCTGCTCCCCCCCAGCTATGCTCCCCCACCCCTAGGAGCCAGAGGGACCTGCCAGATGCTTCCTGGGAGCTGCCCCAGATAAGCACCACCAGGACTCCCCACCTCACCCCCCGGCAGGTCCCTCTGGCTCTTAGGGGTGGGGTGGCACCCACTACGGTGGCCCACGAGACCCTCCTGCCCAGTTCTGGGGGCAGTCAGGGGACAGGGGTGGATGGGGCAGGGGTTCTGGGGGAGGGCAAGTCAAGGAATGCAGGGGGTTGGATGGGACAGGAGTCCCGGGGAGCGGGGGTGGGCAACGACCCCCTCATGGAGTGAGGAGGGAACCAGTTGTTAAGATTTTGGCAGCTCATCACTGGCTCACCCTCAATCTCAGTTGCCAGGACTTTTTCCTCTGCCTCTCTCAGGTGACAGCGGCTTTATTTGTCTCTTTCATGTAAGGTCCTCTCTGACGGCCCAATCCTGTTTCCAATAACTTCACTAGGAACAGGTTTCTCATTATTGTTATCATTTTTATTACACTTGCACTGATCAGTCAAATTGTACTATGTGCTGTACACGCACAGACCAAGAGACAATCCCTGCCCCGGAGAACTTATCCTAATTCTTTCTGACCTGCTGTTTCTACTCCTTTACTCTCCTTCCTAAGTAGCTCTGTCTCTTTTTCTTTCTGCAGTCAGGCCTCTTTTTCTCTTCCTTCAGCAACTTGTACCCTTTTCTCTCAGCCCTGACTCCATTTCCTCTAAGACATCTCCCCTTTTCTCCCTCTCTCTTTCAAATCTCCCACTCCCAATGTTTCACCTTGCCACTTAATTTGTTTGCCCTCCCAATACTGCCACCTCTGCTCACCCATGTTTTATCCTCCTCTTTCTGCTGCTACAACTAAATATTTCACTACAGACTTATTGGTTAGCTGAAGGGAGGAAGAGAACTGTCACTCACATCTTTTTCCACTCCCACCTAACCATCCATAGAAACAGCAGAGCTAATTCTGTTCTGACTCACACAGGTATAAATCTGGATTAAGTCCATTGAATATGAGTTACATCTGTGTAAAACGGGTGTAAGAACAGACTAAGGCCCATTATTACTAAAAGAAACAAAGTCTGTAGTGATTCAGAGTGCCTGCAAAAATTAAAGCCCATAACATTTGAGTGTGTCTAAATTTTTCTAGAATTCATTCCTCCTATCTCTTACTGTGCACACATTTTCTTTAAATTACTGGAAAGAAATGGTTAATACTTGTATTATGTTTTAACTTGCTTTCCTTTGGAGGCAGGGAATTGTCAAGTAAGTATTAACACACAGGAAAAATACAGGTTTCTATAAATGTGCAGAACTGGTCACAAAGGGTAAATATATTTAATTTATTACAATGCAAATTTCTCACCCTCAACACTGCCATCTTAAGTTTCAACCAAATTAACGATGACCATAGACTTTTTAAAAGTGAAAATGAACTTAATGCTGCTTTTCTTTTACATTTCTTTTATGAACCACAATATGAAAATAAAGCACTGAATGCATATGTGTATATATATATATGTATATATAAATACATACAATATTTGTGTGTGTATGTACTGTGTGTGTGTATATATATATGTGAGTGTGTTTATATTTTCAAAATAAATTGTGTGTTGGCTACTTAATCCTGGCTTGCTTTTGTCATAAACTTTAACAGACATTCTTAGGGGAAGAAACGTAAAATCAATTCATTTTAAAATTATACTAAAACAGAAAAAAGAGCAGGAAACATGCAAGAAAACAATTGATGCTTTTCTGAATTGTTCATTTAAAGGCCTCATACTAGTTCTGGGTTCAAATTGGCCTTTGCAAAATGTTCTAGCTTAGCTTAATGTTTTATATGGAATGAAATTTTATGACCGTTTACTTCTCATCTAGTCTCTGGTGGTGATTATACCACGGTTTGGTCCAGTTATCACTGATGATTACATAATGTGTTTCGATTGAACAATTTCAGAGAAAATAAAGGAACCTGGTTTCCCTGAGAACAAAAAAATAGAAACTGTCTCAGTACACAAGTTGGCCTACCAAGAAACAACAGGAAGTAGGCTAAATTATGAGCTGAACTAAAATACAAATAAACGTCCATTGTGTGAAACTCTCAGCAGCACTCATGAGACTGTTGTTATGTTTCCAAGAGTTACAGTTTCTATAAGGCACTCCGAAAAAGCTAAAATACACAAAAGTATTCTCAGTTCAGTATAAAGTGTGTGGGAAGCATTAATAAAGCTTCCTTTTTTTCTCCCTGTCCTGTAGGAGTTTGCCCGGTGATGCCAGGGTATGACCTTTCTGAATTTGTAGACTGGTGCACTCTTTAATTTCTGTTTTAGTTCTTGCTGGCATGCTTGAATAGCATGGTTTGTGCCACCCAGGAATGACTGATCAACTCTGAAAATGCTTGTGCATGATTAAAATGGCCAAAATATTTGTACAAACCGTACTAAGTTTCTTACTTGGTTTTATTTGCTGCTTACAAGGGGATCAAGGTAACTCTTTCCTCTTTTATTGTCACAAGATCACCTGCTGATATATTTTGTTCATGTATATTTTGAGCTTTTATTTTCCTGGTTGAGTTGTGGGGGTTTTGTTTGTTTACTTTTAATTTGTTTACTTTTGATTTTGTTTTGCTCTTTTTGAGTCCAACTTTCTGTGCTACATAATGTTGCAATAAATACACTAGCTCTATGCTTTGTGAAATGTTGCCCTTAAAATACCCCAAAGATTAGATCACCAAAGAAGAAGCAGCTCAGATTAAATAAAAAGGAATAAGTTATCATTTACTGTTTGCATCTGAAGTGATTTTTTTGCCAAGTAAGGATTAATTATACAAGAATTACAATGCAAGTACAGCAGGCATTTCAGACTTATTAATTATCTTCTCCTTTGTTTTCTCTGTGCTTGTTTCAGGCCACCAGTTAGCAGAGCTGCTCCTCAGCCTGAGAAACTACAAAAGAATGATATCAACAAAAAAAAGAAACTGGTTGAGGTCAGGCTTAGCACTTTTTTTTCTTCTTTTTTTTTAGGATTAATGTTTATTGGGTGAATTTCACCCATACTTCGAATGCAGACTAAAGTCACATATGTGCCTGGTTGTGACTCTCTGTACATCCCTAATTTACACAGACATTTGCTATATTAAACATGTTAATAACTAGCTACACATTGGTCATTTGCACATGCAGTTATCATGACTGCATACGAAATAAAAATGGTGCCCCAAATTATGCTGTTTTTTGTGTATTTGGGAGTGCACATTTTTCTGAAAACGTAGTCCCTAATTTTAAAAATATATGTTCACTAAATGCACTGAGCAAGCCAAATACTATAGCTGTCTATGGATACTATCTGCAGCAATTACTTGGCCTGTCAATATCACATAGGTTTTTAAAATAATCTGTACTATGCCCATCAGTGACCTGCACACGAGGTGCCTTCATTGCCTCGGGAAGGCACATATTAAAGAGAAGTGCAGGATCCTCAAAAACTTCAGACCTCCCACTCTCAAAGACAGGGACATCAGATTAAAAGCCCTATTAATGGAGGCTGCCCTGTGCCCCACGTTGTAACCATGCCGCTCCGACTCAGCACTGAGCACCTCGGCATTGGTGTGGAGTGCTCCCCCAGCACTGGCATCTTTCTGGCACCGCTCCCCCTTTTCCATGTCTAAGAAGAAGCATAAGAAGTTGCAGTTGAACCGAAGTTGTTCCCTAGCACCACGCACCACGCACAACTGGAAATTGGAATCTCCACATGAGTCGAGACCCCTGCAGGGCTACTCATTTTCCCTGAAGCCACTTTGGGCAGTGGCTACTCCACCCAGTGCACTGAGCCCAAATCAGGATCCACCACCGACTACCAGGATTGGTCAGGGCCTGCAACATTTCTTGGTGCCTTCAACGCCGGAGGCGTTCCAAGTGGCAGGAGGTTGATGTCTCTCCCAGTGCCACATACGCCTCATCTACCCCTCGAAGGCGGTTCCCTCTAAAGGGAAGCCTGCGATGAGACCCCCCCATCTGGGCCTCCAACACAGCACCGATCTCCTTCACAGCACTGATCCCTGGTCCATTGCTCCCCATCACTACATAGTCACTCTCCAGCCGGCCAGTCTCCGCCTGCCTGACTCCAATCCCCGGCACCACAAAGTGCATCTCTGGTGCCAAGACACCAGTCGTTGTCTCCGAGGCATCGCTCCCTGTCATGACGTCTGTCCCCAATCAGCCAGGTACCAGATAGCATGTGACAGCTTCAGCCCCACCCTGGTCTCCCAGGGAGGAGTCTTCCTCGGGATGTGAGTGTGAGCCCTCCCGACCCCCAAGGCATCATCAGCTCTGATCGCATGGGCCAGAACTGGCGACAGGCCCACTGTTGAGCCCCTGGCTGTCCACCCAATAGCCACCCCAATGGCAGTATTGAACCTTCTGGGGGTTTCCACTCATATTCAAACCCCTCTGTGGTTTCTGAGGGCCAGACCTTAGCTTTGGCACTATAGGCACCAGGCGATGTACAGGCATCAGATTCTGAGCCGGACCTCGGCACGAAGACCCCTGCACAATTGGCACCTGTGGCCGAGGAGGAACCAGCCACACCGCCTATAGCTGTCTCCTCCTCCTCTTCCCCGGAGGAGGCAGTGACCGGGCCTGCCAGTCCTTTGCCACCTGACAACTTGCGTGCCCATCAACAGCTGCTCAAAAGAGTGGCCTCCAACTTGGGACTGCAAATCAAGGTTCTCAAAGAACTGGCTGAGAGCCTATTCGACATCTTTGCTGCAGCAGCTCCTTCTAAGGTGGCCTTACCAGTGCACGACAGGGGTGCTAAAACCGGTAAAAGCATTGTGGCCAACGCCATCTTCTCTGCCCCCAACTTCAAAGAGGGCAGAGAAAAAGTACTATGTCCTGACTCAGGGGTTTGAGTACATGTATTCTCACCCTCCCCCTGGGTCGCTGGTGGTCTCGACAGCCAATGAAAGAGATAGACGGGGCAGTTTAGTGTAACCCCTGAAAACAAGGATGCTAACAAACTGGACCTTTTCAGAAGAAAAGTTTATTCAGCAGCCAGTTTCCAGTTATGTATTGGAAAGGCTAAGATTTTGTCATGGATATATTTAGTAAAAGTCATGGATCGGTCATGGGCAATAAACAAAAATTCATGGAAGCCTGTGACCTGACTCTGACTTTCACTAAATATATTCCTGACAAAATGGGGAGAGGGGTTCAGCACCCACTGCTGCTGGGAGCACCCACTGTGCTGCCTCAATGAGTGGGAGCTCTGGGGTCCCCCACATGTGGTTTCTGAGCAGCTCAGGGTGGGGTCCACCACCCATGGCAACAGGGAGCTCCGGGATCTCCCACTGCCTTTGGGGGCTGGCCTGCTGCAGGGTCTCCTCACCCCCCATGGTGGCTGGGACCTCTGGGGGGTTCCCCTGCCACAGCTGGACAGCTTCAGGGTCCACCCACTGCCTGCCGTGACTGGGCAGCTGTAGGGGGTCCCCCCACTGCCTGCCACAGGTAGGCAGCTGGGTGGGATCCCTCTGCCACCCACTGCAGCTGGGTAGCTGCAGGGTCCTCCCGCCACCCGCCATGGCTGGGCAGCTGTGTGGGGTTCCCCTGCCACCCATCATAGCTGAGAGCTGCAGGGTCCCCCCATCAGGGTGAGGGGCTGGGAGCTGCGGGAGGCCGGCTGGGAGCTCCAGCCCCAAGGCAGAAAATGTCATGGAGGTCTCTGGAAGTCATGGATTCCGTGACTTCCGTGACCTCCATGTAGGCTGACCAGGTAGCAAGTGCGAAAAATCAGGACGGGGGTGGGGAGTAATAGGCACCTATATAAGCAAAAGCCCCAAATATTGGGACTGTCCCTCTAAAATTGGGACATCTGGTCACCCTACCTCCATGACATAATTGTAGCCTTATGTATTGCCAACCAGCAAGCTCTACTTGGGCGATACAGTAACAACACTTGGGACTAGATGGCCAAGTTTTCACAGACTCCCTGCCTCAGGAGGCAAGACAGGATTTCTCGGCCATCTTGGAGGAGGTTAAGGCGGTGGCCAGGGCCTCTCTTCAAGTGGTGCTGGATGCAGCTGTCTGTGCCTCACAATCTATGTCCTCAGCTATGACCCTGAGGCATAGTTCATGGCTGAAGTCTTCTGGGCTGTCAAACGAGGACCAGTTCTCTTTTCGCAGCAAATGGACACAAAGCTGCAGAGGCTAAAGAACTCAAGGGTCAGCCTCCATTCCCTCCTATTGTATACACCTTAGGGCCACCAGCCACCCCCACTGCCACCCAGATACCCAGGTCCACTTCACCAGCCCTCCTATAGAAAGAGGGACAAAGGTTATAAGCTGTGTCAATTGGCCCCATCTTCCTCGGCCTCCTAACTGGGCCCTGCCCATTACCAAGGTGGTTTGAGGCAGTCATTTTGAAGGTGCGCCCAGCTTAGGGTGACGCACCATACTTGCACCTGGATCCAGCCCCTTCTCTATTCCTGAACCAGCTTTTCCCATTCCTTACTGCTTGGTCCAGAATCACCTCAGACCATTGGGTGCTCAACACCATAACATCTGGTTACATCCTGCAGTTCTCCTCCATCCCTCCCTCCCACCCCCCTTCCCTGTTCCTCTTCAGGGACACTTCTCACAAGCAGCTCCTCGCCCAGGAGGTGGAGACCCTCTTGCATAGGGGCCATGGAGGAAGTCCCTCAGAACATGAGAGGAAAGGGTTTCTATTCACAGTATTTCCTAATCCCAAAGACTAAAGGGGGCCTCACACCCATTCTAGACCTGCACTGCCTCAACAAATATCTCAAAAAGTTGACATTTTGCATGGTCTCTCTGGCCTCCATCATCCCCTCCCTGGATCCAGGAGACTGGTTCGCCACCCTCGATTTGAAGGATGCATATTTCCACATTTCTATTTTCCATGGGCACAGGAGATTCCTCTGTTTTGTGGTGGGCCAGAGTCATTACCAGTGTACGGCGCTGCTCTTCAGTCTCCCCTCCCCTCCAAGGGTCTTCATGAAATGTATGGCGATAGTGGCAGTAGAGGTGGAGAGGCATACAGATTTATCCACATCTAGTCATGGTTCTGCCACACATTCTGTTGTCCCTGGTGTGGTGGACAGACCTGCATGTGATATTGGAGGGGGTCCCCTTCATAACCCCTCCCCATCAGTGACACTGGTTTCTGATGCTTCAGACTTAGGGTGGGGAGCCAACTTCAGCACTCAAGGTCTCTGATTGTGGGAGGAACGCTCCCTACACATAAATATCAGGGAACTCAGGGTGATATGCCTGGCTTACCAGGCGTTCCTTCCCTACCTGAGAGGTGGGGTAGTCCAAGTTCTAATGGTAGTCCAAGTTCTTATATCAACAAGCAGGGTGGAGCCCACTCCTCAGCCCTGTGTCAGGAGGCGCTCAGGCTATGGGACTTCTCCATCCAACATACCATTCATCTCGTAGCATTGCACCTCCCAGGGGCCAGGAATGCACCAGCAGATCTCAGCAGGTCCTTCTTGTCTCACTCCACTGAAAGGTGGTCAATGTGAGCTTCTACAGGTGGGGGACTCCCCAGGTTGACCTGTTCGCCTCCAGGAAGAACAGAAAATGCTATTGATTCTGTTTGATCTGCAAGCTCAACAGTGGCTCCCTGTCTGATGCCTTTTTGTTCCCATGGTCGGGGGCACTGATATACGCCTTCCTCCTGATTCCACTGGTGCACCGGAACTTCTTAAAGATCAAGCGGGACAGAGCAAGGGTTATCCTGATAGCTCCGGCGTGGCCACACCAACATTGGCTTGGCATGCTGTTGCAACTCTCAACAGCAGTGCCGTGAGAGTTCCCGCTCTGGCCGGACTTATTGTACCAGAATCATGGTCATAAGCTGCACCCGAACCTAGCATCCCTGCATCTGATGAAGTGGCTGCTGCATGGCTGAATGAGGAGGAACAAGCATGCTCAACTCAAGTCCAGCAAGTCCTGATGGGTAGCAGAAAGCCCTCCACAAGGGCAGCCTACCTGGCCAAATGGAAACACTTTTCATGTTGGGCCTTGGACCAGAATCTGTCTCCTGACCAAGTCGCTTGGAGTGACTTTATCCTCAAGTTCGCAACCCTATTGTGATTTAGTTGGGGATTGGTCCTGCTTTGAGCAGGGGGTTGGACTAGATGACCTCCTGAGATCCCTTCCAAATCTGAGATTCTATGATTCTATGATTCTATCCCAGCTTGGGACCTGAACCTGGTACTGTCAAGGCTCACAGGGCCCTCCTTAGAGCCATTAGCCTCGTGCTCATTGCTGCTCCTCTCATAGAAGGTCTCCTTCCATATTACAATCACTTTGGCCCGAAGAGTCTCCAAAATTAGAGTGCTCACATGGGAACCACCCTATACTGAGTTCTACAAGGATAAGATCCAGCTGCGACCACACCCAGCCTTCTTACCGAAGGTGGTGTCGCAATTTCGCAATTATCAGAACATTTTCCTCCCAGAGTTCTTTCCAAAACCTCACAAATCCAGTGAAGATTACACACCCTGGATGTTAGGCGGGCCTTATCCTTTTACATGGAGAGGCTCTGACCTTTCCGAAAATCGACTCAGCTCTTTGTCGCAGTGGCGCATAGGATGGAAGATCTGCCCATCTCTTTGCAGAGAATCTCTTCATGGATAACAGCCTGCATCAAGTTTTGTTATGAACAGGTAAAAGTACCCACCGCTGGCAATTGTAACCACCCATTCCACAAGAGCCCAGGCCTCATCAGCAGCCTTCCTGGCCCAGGTGCTGGTTCAAGACATCTGTAGAGTCGCTACCTTGTTGGCTGTCCATACCTTTGTGTCCAATTACGCCATCATCCAGCAGGCCCGGGACAATGCCAGTTTCAGCAGAGCACTGTTGCAGGCTGCATGTCCGTGAACTCTGAGCCCACCTCCAGGGATACTGCTTGTGAGTCACCTAACATGGAATCAACATGAACAAGCACTCAAAGTAGAAAAAACAGTCACCTACCTTTCATAAATGTTGTTCTTCGATATGTGTTACTGATGTCCATTCCATGACCCATCATCTGTCACCTCTGTCAGATTTGATGGCAAGAGCCGGCCCTATGGATACCAGTAGGGGAAAAATTTCCGACAACCCTGCACGTGGGCACACACACACCTAACATGGAATGGACATGAGCAACGCATCTTGAAGAATAACAGTTACAAAAGGTAGGTAACTTTTTTTTACACATAACTTTTGCACTGCAATTTCTTTAAATTGATTTGGGTGAAAAAAATAATAAATGTATATCATAGAATTATAGAATATATGTTTGTTGACCTTAAATTTACCTTAAATAGCCCTTAAAGAAACAACCAGTTTATAGCTGACTGATTTATTTAAAAAGAAAGGGAGTACTTTTAGCACCTTAGAGACTAACAAATTTATTTGAGCGTAAGCTTTCGTGAGCTACAGCTCACTTCATCGGATGCATGCAGTGGAAAATACAGGGGGGAGATTTTGTATACACAGAGAATATGAAACAATGGGTGTTACCACACACACTCCCCCCTGTATTTTCCACTGCATGCATCCGATGAAGTGAGCTGTAGCTCACGAAAGCTTATGCTCAAACAAATTTGTTAGTCTCTAAGGTGCCACAAATACTCCTTTTCTTTTTGCGGATACAGCCTAACACGGCTGCTACTCTGAAACCTGATTTATTTAAGAATCAGAATATGAATTCAGTGGTCTAGTCAACCAGTAGTATTGTAGATAGTCAATGAAAATGTCATCCTTAAAATAGTAGAGTAGGGAAATTTTACTAATTATTGTTTAATTATTTCTTTGCCTCCCGAAATATTTGCTTGTCTAATTGGTTTAGCACCCTGCTTTATCTGATCCAAACATGGTTGGTAACTCCCTTGTTTGTTTTTATTCCACTATCTAATCTTTTTTCTTTACTTAACTAGGAGCTGGCTTTAGACCATGTTTTTGGATACAGAGGATTTGATTGTCGCAACAACCTTCATTACCTCAATGATGGTGCTGATATTATTTTCCACACAGCTGCAGCAGGCATAGTTCAAAATCTTTCCACAGGTAATTCACAATGAAACAGTACTGTGAAATTAAAAAAACAAAAACAAACCCCAAAAAACAAAAAACACAAAAAATCTATGGCCAAGACAACCTTTTCATTCAACAATCATAATTTTGTCACTTTCTTACATGTCTTTTTTCTTTTTGTATCCTGGTAGGGAATTCATGTAAATTAGTCTATAGTTGTTGGTTACTGTACTGTAGTATGAATGTAATAGGGTGCCACTGTTTTTTTGTGAAGCCACCCTGTTCCTGTGAGCAGATGTAGCTCCTGTGAGATATGGTATGCAAATCCTTGCAAGCATTTGTGACTGTCCCTTGTTAAAATTCACCCTGGATATAAGAGAGATGGTAGTGGCTCTCTAGGAAAAGAGAGCCTAGGGTTGAGTTGAATAGGGTTACCATATTTCAGGTTCCCAAAAAGAGGGAGACTGTGGGAGTATAGTTGGGGGAGCTAGAGAGGGTACCTGTAGCGGGGTACTCACTGGAGAGGGGGGCAGTGTCATGCCCTGACATGGTGGCAAGGTGGCTAGCACAAGCTCAGGACACAGCACCAGACATCAATCACCACATTCCTGCAAGACCCCCCCACTCCAAGGATGGGAACTGGGGCCTGGGTGGGTGGGATACAGCAGCTGTGGCTTTCAGGAGAGTGGACCAATCAGCTGTGGATGCAGGGAAGGAAACAATCAAAGAGCGGACCTACCGGGCCACTTTCTGAGCTGCAGCTTGTCTGCTCTGCAGATGTCCTGGATATTTCCTGTGTTTGAAAAATCCACCCAGAGAGAGAAAGGAAGCTCAAAAAAGAGGCAATGTCTGGGAAAACCAAGACGTGTGGTAACCCTAGGGCTGAACAGTCCTCAGTCCTCCCAACCTGTTGTATCATTTTACTTTTTTAACACAATCACATCCCGTTTGCACAATGTGTGTATGCTGTGTTTTGGAGAGGCTAAGAACACAACCTTCTCTTCATATAACAACAGGAGGAGGAGGAGGAGGAGCAAGGAGAAGTCTGGCCATGCTCCACAGCCCCAACCAGTGCTTAATTTATAATGAAAGAGTTGCTGGGGCTCAAGCAATCAGATTCCAAGGTTCAAGCAATTTTTTTACTTTCATAACTGACACGGCAAGCTCAGAGGTGCTGGGACTATGAACTGCCAAGCCTAGAGGTGCCGGGGCTCAGACTTGGCAAGCCCTGGCACAAATTAAGCACCAGCCCCAACCCTTCCATATCCCCCAGATTTCCATGGAGAAATACACTTGGGAGTTAATACTGCTCTTAGCTGTATTTACTCCCTCTCAGTCCCAGGCCTTGTCTACACTAGAGTTTTTGTCGACACAAGTTACACCAACAATAAAAAAACTATATAATTACATTGCTTGTGCATGTTCACACAATGTTCCTTCTCTCTGCGGAGCACATCCGCATTTGGTGCGCTAGCATTGACAGTGAGAGCAGTGCACTGTGGATAGCTATCCCACTGTGCTACTCACCACCTTCTGCAGCTAGGAGTTGTGGGAAGATGGAGTGGATCACAGTGCATCATGGGAGTGGGCTCAATGTTTTTTCTGTCCCATCATTTCGTGGACTTCCGACTGCATTTCATGCCATTTTTAGTGGTCCCTGATTACTGTGCACCTGCCATACCTGCCTGGAAGGATGGATCCTGCACTGCTCTCTACTGTTGGGGTTACTGTTATGAACACATTGTGGATGCTCATGCAGTATATCATGAGCACCCAATCTGAATAGGCATTTGAGATGCTTCATCTGCTGTGTGCCATGGAAAGAAACACCACTTTTGGATTGATGGAGCAGCTGCACATGGTGGACCATCGCTTTTGGGCTCAGGAAACAAGCATAGAGTGGTGGGATTGCATCACTGTGCAAGTCTGGGATGATGAGAGGTGGCTGCAGAACTTTCGGATGCGGAAAGCCACCTTCCTGGAAATGTGTGTGGAGCTCGCCCCAGCACTGCGGCACAAGGACACCAGAATGATAGCAGCCCTCTCGGTGGAGAAGTGCATGGCGATCACTGTGTGGAAGCTGGCAACTCCAGACTGCTACCAGTCAGTCACATATCGGTTTGGAGTCTGGAAGCCCAATGTTGGGGTTCTGTTAACACAAGTGTGCAGGGCCATTAATCACATCCTGCTACAAAGGACTGTGACTCTTGACAATGTGTGTGAAATAGTGGATTGCTTTACCGCAATGGATTCCCTGACTGCGGTGGTGTAATAGAGGACTAGCATATCCCAATCTTGGCCCTAGACCATCTTGTGATGGAGTACATCTATAGAAAGGGGTACTTCTTTATTGTAGTGCAGGTGCTTGTGGATCACTGTGGTCGTTTCATTGACATCAACACAGGGTGGTCAGGGAAAGGTGCATGACTCATACATCTTCAGGAACACTGGCCTGTATAGAAAGCTGCAAGCAGGAACTTTCTTTCCAAACCAGAAGATTCCAATGGGGGATGTTGAAATGCCCATAGTGATCCTGGGAGACCCAGCATACCCCTTACTCCCGTGGCTCATGAAGCCTTACATGGGAAACCTGGACAGAAGTAAGGAGCACTTCAACAATAGACTGAGCAGGTACAGAATGACCATTGAATGTACGTTTGACAGATTAAAAGCACACTGGGGCTGCCTTTATGGCAGATTTGATCTAAATGGGGAAGATATTCTCATGGTCATAGCAGCCTGCTGTGTGCTCCATAATATTGTGACACTAAGAGTAAAAAGTTTCCCCCAGGATGGAGCACGGAGGCGGATTACCTGGCAGCTGATTTTGAGCAGCCGGATACCAAGGCTATTAGAGGGGCACAACAGGAGGCTATTTGAATCAAGGAGGCTTTGAGGCACCATTTTGACAATGAGCACCAATAATGTAAATCTTTTTATACAGCATTTTGCCATGCTTTGTTAACATGCTGCCTTGCATGAAAATTTTGATGATTCCTGACCATAATTTGTAGTCTGCAAATGTTCCAGTTGCCACTGTATATTAATTCCAGCAGCAACCACCGTGTGTAGGACACAAATAAAGATTATCTTTCAGAGAGTATGTTTTTATTAAAAGCCAATTAACAACACACACAAAACGCTTGGTGTAAAGAGAGATAACAGTGAAGGGCAGTGTCCTGATATAGGCTCTAATAGCTGTGTATAACTCAAGCAATCATTTTGGAAGCTGTCTGAAGGGGTGGAGTGAATGCGGTATTGAGACGGGCCAGGAAGATGCAAAGAATGGGTGGGAGCAGTTTGGGGAGGGCATAGCAAGCAGTGCCGTATCAGCTGTGGGGGAGAGGGGTGAGCATGCATGTATTCTGCCTGTAGTGTGATTAGGGACTTCAACATCTCCATTTGCTCCTCCATCACTTTTATTATCTATGCCTGGCCCATTAAAATTTGCTCCTGGCTCTCCTTACTGCCCTGCCTTCTAGTTTCTAATTTTCATTTCAAGTCCCTCTCCATGCCCTGTGTTCTTGTTTTTTGGTGTCTGAGGATTGGTGCACCTCTCAAAACATGTCCTCCTTATCTGGCAGAGGCACTCCACCGGTGTGTAGGGGGTTCCTTGAAGGCCACATCTGCAGAGACACAAGAAACAGAACCATGATGGTTATTGCAGCATTGAATCATTACAGTAAAATACACCTCTTTTAAAATATGAATCAGTTTCTCACTGTCCCTTGGCAAGCACACAGCTCGGTGAACATCATAAACATAGTGAGTTCACCCGGCGGTGGGGGGAGGGGTGTGTGCTCAAGATGGGGCAAAGGGTCTAGGTGTTTTTTTAAGGGGATCACTGCAAGGCATTGGGATAAAATTACAAATTCTGCCACCATTTTCCACAGGCAGGGTCACTGAAGCCAGTCCTGAGGGTAAGCAAGGGTGCATCTCCTGCATGCATGCGGCTTCAGACTGGGTCCATATGCTGCTCATTGTGGCTGCTTCAGTCCCTGCACAGGTGATTGCCAATTGGCACGGGAAAGTTTCCCTTATTGGGGGAAGGAACAAAGCAGCTCTGCCAGGGAACCTTCAGCAGAGGATTGGCAAGTACCTCCAGAAAAGTGTCCTAGAGATCTCTCTGCAGGATTCCCGTGAAATCTCAGTGTGCATTAATACATGTTCCATCCTACTGCATAGCTGCATAGGGGAATGTGCAAGCGCATCTAGTCTTGTACATTTCTATCCCTTAACCCACTTCTATCATATAACAAAGCAAAGCTCTACCTCATGTAACTGAGCAGCATCAACTCAAAAAGACCAGTTACCACAGCTCCGCTCTCCTGCATCATGTGCACCATAAATGGAGTGCTGGACTGGCTCAAACCCTCCTGGATCTAGAAGAGGTCCAGGCTCACCATAGTACCGAACAAGCCTGTCACCTGTCCCATCTTGTTTTCCAACTCGACCTCCTCTTCCACCGCTTCATCCTCAGCATTGAGTCAACTGTCCACTGTCTCCAGCCCCCTTCTCCCCCCAAAGTATCCTGGGTCTCTTGGTGGTGGAGGTGGGGTCACTGCTGAGGATCCGAGCATCCAACTGTGATTTCCCTACACCCCCCCGAATTTCCCCAACACCCCCCACCCCCAGTTTTGTGAACTAGTTACATGCCAATTTAGTGACTGTTTGGAAATTTGAAACATTAATACACATTTTAAAAGCATATACAGTGTATGATAAAATACGTGTATCTGAAAAAGTATAATAGATTTGAAAAGTATGAACATGGACTAGCTTCCTTATACAGCTGTTGTTTTTTATGACAATGTCCGTGCATTCATTTCGGTGATGTTGGCCAACCTAATAATTTCAAATGATGATTTGTAAGCAAAGTCTAAATGAGCTCTCCCTGACAGCTAGCAATGAGCTGGGGCTAGGGGGAAAGGCTTCAGGACCAGATTGCATTTACATTCACACCTAATCTACCTAAGTATCCAGCAAACAATTTTGCAGCCTTTTCACGTAGTTTGTCAGCATCGGCTTTGATGATCAGTTTGACAAACCAAGCTGCTCCACTTTTACCAATTATAGCATTGGGAAGCTTTCCTTCTTCATAAGCTTTTTTACAAGAGGAGCACCAGTAGCCATCTTTTGTAACTTCAATAAACGGGAACACTTTGACCGACAAACATCGGGAATGTCTTTAGGTTTTGGAGACACTGCTTCTTCAGTAGGTAGCTGTATTTGTGCTTCGGGCTGGTCGGATGTAGAGATACCACTTGAATCTTAAGATGCCATGTTGATATATTCTTGGTTCTTGATGTATTCTTCACCTTGGTTAGGTTTTGAGGCCTTTGAGTGGAAAAATTGTTGGGTTTTTTTGTCTTTTCATTTTCACTTTGACCTGCAACATATAAAAGAGATATGAATAAAGTAAATGTTTTGTTAGGATAATGGAAATTTAACATAAGGATAATGCAAGTTACACCAAAACACATAACAGGTCTAGATTTCTAAAAAAATATAAATTTTAAAAAAATGTATTTAATTTAAATTGACTTTTGAAAAGTAAGCCATCATGGGATAAGAGGGAAGTCCTCTCATGGATAAGTAACTGGTTAAAAGATGGGAAACAAAGGGTAGGAATAAATTATCAGTTTTCAGAATGGAGAGAGATAAATAGTGGTATCCCTGAGGGGTCGGTAGTGGGACCATTACTGTTCAACATATTCATAAATGATCTGGAAAAATGGGTAAACAGTGAGGTGGCAAAATTTGCAGATGATACAAAACTATTCAAGATAGTTAAATCCCAGGCAGACTGCAAAGAGTTACAAAGGGATCTCACAAAACTGGGTGACTGAGCAACAAAATGGCAGATGAAATTCAAGGTTGATAAATGCAAAGTAATACACATTGGAAAACAATCTCAGCTATACATACAAAATGATGGAGTCTGAATTAGCTATTACCACTCAAGAAAGAGATCTTGGAGTCATTGTGGATAGTTCTCTGAAAACATCCACTGCAGCGGCAGTCAAAAAAGCAAACAGAATGTTGGGAATCATTAAGAAAGGGATAGATAATAAGACAGAAAATATCATATTGCCTCTATATAAATCCATGGTACATGCACACCTTGAATACTGTGTGCAGATCTGGTCACCTCATCCCAAAAAAAGATATATTGGAATTGGAAAAGGTACAGTGATGGGCAACTAAAATGATTAGGAGTATGAAACAGGAGGAGAGATTAAAATGACTGGGAATTTTCAGCTTAGAAAAGAGACAACTAAGGGGGGATATGATAGAGGTCTATAAAATCTTGACTGGTATGAAGAAAGTGAATAATGAAATGTTATTTAATCCTTCACATAACACAAGAACTAGCAGTCATCCAATGAAATTAATAGGCAACAGGTGTTAAAAAAACAAAAGGAAGTACTTCTTCACACAACATAAAGTCAACCCGTGGAACTCTTTGCCAGGGGATGCTGTGAAGACCAAAACTATAACAGGATTTTAAAAAGAACTAGATAAATTCCTGGAGAATAGGTCCATCAGTGGCTATTATCCATGCTCTGAGTGTCCCTAGCCTGTTTGCCAGAAGCTGGGAATGGGCAACAGTGGATGGATCACTTGATGATTACCTGTTCTGTTCATTCCCTCTGAAGCACCTGGCCTTGACCACTGTCGGAAGACAGGATACTGGGCTATATGGACCACTGGTCTGACCCAGTATGACCATTCTTATGTAAAATTAATTATGATAATAAAAATGTTTAGTATAGAAACTCCCCAACATAATGACCTCTCAAGATAGCAATGATGTGAGATAACAACCTTGGCAAATAATGCATTTTAAAAATCTTGGCCGACTAGAAAACATATTTATATAAGTTTCCATTTCCAGTCACAAATCTAGCATTCTAGAGCAAAATCACTAAAATATAGTCCAACAAACAAATGTTTATTTAATGTGCCCCTCACTTTTCCTTCCACCGTACCCCACTCACTGGTGTTGTCCTTGGTCAGTGGAGACTCAGAGTTCAGAGGAGCTTTCACGTGAGTACACCTCCCAGGTGGAGGGCAAGCAGGTACCTTGCTCGTTCCTCCAGCTGCTCACTGTTCGCTCTGGCCACTGCTGTTTGTTGTGCCACAGTTCACTCCACCACTCTGTTGCCAATGGCCCTGCGCAGTCACCTCCGGCTGCCAACTGCCACTGTGACCTCTGCAAGTTGGTTTCTTGAGGTTCCACCCAGCTCTCAGTGATTTCAGCTGAGCTCTCAGTGGGGGAACCTCACTAGTGCAGTCTGGGCTGTGTCTTCCACAGAAACACTGTCCCCACAGCAGGACTAAGCACGTAGACCTGATTATCAGTGATTTCAGCTGCAGTGGTCACTTAACAGAACAAAAGACTATCTATGAAGCCTAATCAGCTCTGTCTTTAAACAGTGGAGAGGGACAGGTCCCCACCCTCTCTCTTGATGCCCTCAATCAGCACAGGCTAAGTACAGTTCTACTGCCCTTTACTCATACAATAAGAACAACAACATTTCATTCCCCCCCCCACATTCAAGTGATTTGTAACCCAACCCCAGCCAAAATCTATCACTTGGGCAACACAGTTCTGTAGTGCATCAACATACAGAAAGCTTTATAAGCTTTCAACACCGGCCTCTGGAGTGCATCAACATACAGAAAGCTTTATAAGCCCACTTTCAAAGCCAATTTTAGAAGTACTTAATGAGGCTGTTAAGAATACTGGAGACACAACACAGTTCATGCAAACAAACATGGCTGTGGCATCCTACTTTCTATTTAAGCAAGAGATACCACACACCACAAACTGGAGGCCAATGTTAAGTGCATTGTCACTTGTTCATCCTGAAGTTGAACACTGGTTCCGAACAAGACCAGCAAATGCTCACTATCTTTCTGCAAGAAACTCAACTGACTGGCTAGAAGCATGCGGTGCAACAGTGAAAGACTCAACAGTTGAAAAAGTGAAGAACTCTCTCTCTCACCACATTCAAAAAAACTGCATACATGGCTAATGAATGCACCGATGCAAATTGGCATCAAGTATTAAGTCCTTGTGTATGTTATTTTGATATCAGGGGTAGGCCAGTAGATGCATTTCTAGATGTTCAAATTATAGAAGACACATCGGCTGCATCTATGACAACCCACATCTTAGAAGAGTTAAATGCTTGTCAGTTGGACCCCAAACAGATGGCTGCTTGGCATTTGATGGAGCTACAAACTTCTCTGGAAGACATGGTGGAGTACAAGCTTTGCTCAGAGAAAAGTGTAACCCTAATCTCTCCTTTGCACACTGCAGAGGCCATCTACTCCAACTAGCACTAGTAGGAGCTGCAGAATCTTAAAAAGACATTTAAAAAGCTATAAGTTTAATGTCTTCATTATGTTATTTTTTCAGCATGAGTCCAAAAAGACTGAATATCTTGGAAAATATAGAAGGTACACTGGGACTGAAGTTCAAATTAGTCCAACCTGGGAAAAACCCCTGGCTTTCTCATGAGTGATCCTTGGCTGTTGTCTTAAAATTACTCCATCCATTATTACTGGCTTTGGAAATTATCTACCAAGATGAGATGGATCTAAGTAGCGAGGCTGGTGGATTACTTTTGCTACTACGTTTAGAGAAGACTATTGCCACTCTCTATCTCGTAAGTCTACCGTTAAAACCACTTGGGTCATTAAACAGTGCCATCCAGGCATCTGCTACAACAGTAGTAGATTTTTGTCCAACAATAGAAGCTACATTTGGATCAATCAGAGAGCTATCCATTGAAAAAGTACTGGAAGAAGCAAAGACTTCAGTCCAGAAGTTGACTAATGAAGGCATTTATATTGAATCCTTAAGTGAAGAAGACAAGAAGTGTTTGTTAAGACAACTGAAAAAGTACACAGACTTGATTCTTAAAAATCTACAACAGCGACTTCTAGACTCTACTCAACCTCTAGGTAACTTTTACAGATGCCTGTCCTATACAACACCAACAGGTGAGTGGAATGAGGCACTACCAGCAATGGGCCTGCCATGTGATCAGGACAGAATAGAGAATTTGAACACAGAGTGGAATATCATATGACGAATGAATGAAGATTTGACTTCAACTTCTTTTTTATCATCACTAGTGGCTCGACCTGATCTTTGTGTTCTGTTTCCTGGGATGAAAGAAGTAGGAATTCATCTCTTGCTACTCCCAGTCACAACAGCTGCAGTTGAGCGTTCTTTTTCATCATTGAATAGAATTTTGTGTTCTGAAAGAAGTCACCCTCTGCCTGATCATGTGAATGAACTAATGAGTATATCAATTGAAGGAATGGAAGTACCGGACTCATGAGAAGCCACCAAAGATGAACGCATTGCATTCCAGAAGTTCTTTAACAGAGTTCTGAAAAATTATAACAAGAAACCAAGAAGGATGTAGACATAGTGCTTCATAGAAGGCTTGAGTAGCCAACTTTAATTTGTATTAAATCTAATAAAATGGTCATGAAACATTTTTCAGTTTTTACTATGATGCCATACAGCCCACCTTCACCCTCACAGTGTCACCCCTCATCAGCCCTGACACACGCACCCCCATAAATTCGAACACCCCCCCTAATTTCAATTCCTGGGGAAACGACTGCGTGGCAGGTCTTCAGCACAGTACCAGAGCAACAGTTTGACTCCCTTGCCTTCTGGTACGCCTGCCCCAGCTCATTTATCTTTGCACAGCACTGATGTGTTTCCTGTTTCTAGCCCTTATTCAACAAGCCATGAGAAATCTGACCATAGGTATCAAAGTTCCTATGGCTGGAATAGAGCTGGGACTGCACACCCTTCTCTCCCCACAGTACCAGCAGATCCAACAACTCAGGTGTGCTCCAAACAGGACAGTAGTTTCTGTGTAGACCATAGTCAGCTGGGAAGTTGTGATGTGAGCTGTCCATGCCAAGCAAACAGGTAGTGGAATTTTAAAAATTCCCAGGCCTTTAGAGGGGCAGGGGTGGATGATCAAACTGCTGACCAGCATGGTCAGGGTGGGCATTGTGGGACACCTCCTGAAGGCCATTTACAGCAACATAGCCAAGCGCAGTGTATACACTGACACTTTGTCGATGTAACTTTTCCACAAAAAGCTCTATACCTCTTGTTGAGGTCGTTTTATTTTGTTGGAAAAGCAGGAGAGTTTTGTCAGTGGAAGGAGCATTATAGTGTGTATACCTCCACTGTTTTGTCAACAAAATTCTGTAGTGCAGACAAGGCCCCAGTCTGTAACTGCTACTGAGTAGCTAGAGGGAACCAAGATAATTTCAGCAGTACATCCTAAGGATCTTCCTGCTAGGAAGAAAGGAGTGCCATCTGAGCCATTGTGTCTCCATCACTTTGGGAATGCCCTTTCCAGTGCATCCCCAGTATCTGTGTGGTTGGGAGGCATTATCCTATCTACACTGTTTTCCCTCTCCATCCTTGAGGGGATAATTTGCTAAATGAACTTCACAAAGCTTTAGTGTTCCTCTGACCCCCTCTCACAGGTTTTTCCACTTAAGAGAGAGATCTGAGTTATGCATTGTTCACCTTTGTCCTTGCCCTGTCCTTGCCTTGGCTGCTCCCTAGTCATCCCTGGTTGTAACTATTTGAAAAAGAGCAAACAGCCTTTTTGTGAACAGTTTTAAAACTCTGTTTATAGCAGGTTTGTGCTGTATTTTAAGTAATGATTGCCCTGCCTTCCATCCCTTCCCTTGATCATTTAGTGTGGCCCATAGCAATAGATTGTTAGAAAAATTCTTCACTGCCATTGCTGAAATACTATTTTTAATAAAAACGTAATTGAATTTTCTTAGGAAGTCAGAGTTTCTACCTGGAGCATACTGATGATATTCTCTGCCTCACTGTGAACCAGCACCCGAAATATAAAAACGTTGTGGCTACCAGTCAGATTGGTAAGTGATTCTCCATATTAACAAAGTATTACTTAAAATTTATCAGGGGGACTGATTAATTGGGGCTGGGTGCGTTCATATTTAGGAATCTGGGAATTATCAGAGTTACTTTCCCAAGATTATCCTTTCACTCTTAATGAAATCACCAATTTTCGGCATTTTCTTATTATTTAAATCTGTCTGTCATCTCTGATTGTGAGCCACTGAATTTTAGATCATGGGACATCATGTGTTATAATAATGTGAAAAAGAAAAAAAATTGAATAGGACTGCTCCCACCAAGCCACTGTTCTGTAGTATGACAAAGACATTACTGAACAATGAAAGCATTACAATGAAACCACCTTCATAAAACCTCAGAAAGTGAAGCAGAATAAGAGAAAACTGCAATGAACTCCCTTTAGTAGTAAAAAACAGTTTGAGCTCCTAAGGCCCAATTCTGAAATCATACTTATGTGAGTAATCTTTACTCACATGAGTGGTTCCAATGGGTTACTCACAGGACTAAGAGCTGCATGATCAAGGCCCTTCAGATGCAAGCTTCAAGATAGAAAAATAGGGTCTGATTTCCCTTTTCACTTAAGCTGATTTAACACTGCTGTAAGTAACTCCACTGAAATTTGCACAGTTATTCCTGATTTTACACCACAGTAAGTGGGAGAAGACTCAAACCCATAACTTTTATACTAATGAAACTTAACAGTGAGACAGGGAAATGTCAGTATATCAACACCTTGACAAATTGTCCTTATCAGTTGTGAGGTTCTGAGCATGATCAGTTCTCATTGAAATTAATACAAATTTGGTTATTGAGCAGGCTCAAAGGTAGGGAAAATATATTTAGCTATCTATTAGCCTTATTTGAAATTCAAGTTCAAATATTAATATTAGGAAAAATATTCAAAAAAACTTTTAGTTTTTTACTTCTGTCAAAAGAGTACCTAGTGTGCTATTGCAAAGGAAGATTTTGCAGTTTCTTTATTCATTGTTTTGTTATTAAAATTCACATGCTATTTATAGAAGATTAGAACTTGCCTGTAAATGCATCCTGGGCTAAAACTCAAAATAAAAAGGTTTCAGGACAGGAGCAAATGTTATTTTATACTTTAGGGGAAAACAGTTCAGCAAAAAACAGACACATTCTGTTTGCTGTTGCCTTCTTATTCTCAGGGTTTTTATAACATTTAAAAAGAAAAATGCCTTTTCCCTATTGTTTTCACTCTGTCTGCCTCTATGTTATTCAGGTGACTCCACAGTGTCCAGTTAAATTCATTAATAATATTCTATAATAATAATTTACATGTATATAACACTTTTTATCCTGAAGGGTCCCAAAGTTCATTACACACTAGCTATATATGAGCTCTCTGAAATGCATTCACTTCTGGAGTGAACCATAGCACAGCATGCTGCACAACATTGAGGATAAGAGAAATATAAGAACATTTACAAAAAGTGCAGTGGAATCTTTAATGCCCACAGAAAGCATCGTGTGTTTAACTTAAGATCTCATCTGACAGAATAGTTGACTCTGTAGTTCATGCAACAATGCTAAAGTAGAGCTCAGTCCTACAAAGATTTAAGCTTGTGTGTAATTTTACTCATGTGAGTAGTCCAACTGAAGTCACCAGTTTAAGTGAAAGGAGAATCTCACCCTGTATTGCTCTTCTGATATTTGGGGTCAAAAGGGCATTTTCATGGAACTCTCATCAGAGTAACCCTTGCCCATGACTTCATTAGGACTACTCATTTGAGTATATACCCTTACAGGATTGGAACCTAAGTTTCAATTTCTTATATTTGGAAAACATTCATTCATAGTATCTTGGAGATAGCTTATACTATCATGTCCTAAATTTTGAAATAGAACCCAAATTGCATACTTTTTCCGAGCCCTTTAAAAAATATGTTTAGGAACTGTTATACTCACATGTTCCTTAGAATAAAATACTTGTACATTTTTCTCAACTAGATTCCTGTGATGGGATGGCATGAAAAAAACAAATTTTGCAGAACAGCTCCTTTCTTCTTTTCTGTCATTGTTTAAAGAACCCATAAAATCAGTGTGTCTGACTTTTAGTCAATATCCTACATAAAATATCGACACATTTTAGTGTAAAAATCACTTAATGTAAAAAAGCCTGCATAGCTCTAGCATTAAATGCCTTAATTAAAACAGGAAAAGCAATCAATATTGTTGGTTATCATTTTATATTTGTGTATAAAAGACAGTGTTCCTAAAGAACATCAATGATATTCCTGCTTTTTTTATTTTGTTTATTTAATCCATATCCATTTTCAAATTTTTAATTTTGTGCTTCCTTCTGGTGCTGATGCTGAGTTCAGCATTAGAAACATGACTTATTTCAGCTATCGTTTTCCCTTGGTTCTTCCTCATTTGCTGTTGCTCTCACAATGCAGGTGACATAACAGAATTTCCAGGTAAGGCTGTTTTGTGAGTTCTAATCAACGCAATTATGTAAAAGTTTCATGTTACCTGGTTGTATCTGTGTGAATTGCAGATACAAGTAAAAACATCAACAGACAGTTTATTTTGCATGAGGCTCTCCAGGAGTGTTTTGTTGATCATTTAGAATTTGTCTTATTTCATGAACTACAGTAATTTTCTCCTATGTTTCATAAGCTATTACAAGCTTCTTCTTTTTTTTGAGTTGTGTGGTTCTTAATCTTTTAAAAAATGTTTTTAAATGTCTGTTTAAATGCCGTTCTTGAAAATGCTTATTTTATATTGAAGCCTTCACAAATTGAATTAATTCCATTTTAATGCATATCTTTGCATTAAGGTACAACTCCTTCTATTCATGTATGGGATGCTATGAATAAGCAGAGTCTTTCTACGCTGCGCTGCTTCCATGCCAAAGGGGTCAACTATATTAACTTCAGTGCTACTGGCAAACTTCTGGTGTCAGTAGGAGTTGATCCAGAACATACTATCACTGTGTGGAGGTGGCAAGAAGGTAAATCTAGAGCCCCAGCTCTTTATTATTTGCAATTATTTACTTTGTCCGTCAAGACTTTGTGATTAGCCCCATGTGTGACACAGATAAATCAGACGACAACTCTTCTGTACTAAGTGGTCCATTCTATCTTCAATAAATTCATATAACTATCATCAAGGTGAAATTTAGCTTATACAAGGATATACATATACAAGGATATACATCATCAGGGGCAGCTCTCCCGATTTTGCCGCCCCAAGCAGCCGCCGCCGAATTGCCACCGCCACTACAGCGGCAGAGCTGCCACCAAAAGCTGCCGCGGCGGGAAGGGCAGTGGAGCTGCTGCCGAATTGCTGCTGCGGGACACTGACTGCCGACCCATTCTAAATGCCGCCCCAAGCACCTGCTTGGAAAGCTGGTGCCTGGAGCTGGCCCTGTACATCATGTGTCAAGAAACCCAATAGGTGTGGGAGAGGGCTCTGTTCTGTAATACAATTCCTGGTTTCCACTTATCTAGCAGAGAAGAAGAATGTGACTGCAGACTCTCTCAGTAATTAATAGAACCTCATTAGTGGTCCTTAAATCAGGGAAGTTTTCGTCAGATCTTCCAGTGAGAGATGTGGAAAATGGATCTCTTTGCCACTCACTGCACAAGAAACTACTGGCCTTCTGATCTTAGCTCTAGGAGAAGACCATACACTAGAAATTGTTGATTCCTTCATTTATTATGGAGTGAGGCTCCTGTATGGCTTAATTAATGGTGCTCCAGAGTGTCACAGTTCAGGGCAACTGCACTTGTATTTTTTAACATGGTCCAGCAAGGGCAACCACTTAGGCTCCCAGCTCCTCAGCTCTCTTGGGCAGAGACCCATGTCTCTCTCTCTTCTGACCAGGGTTTTCCTCAGCTGCACAGTTCCCTGCCTATACTGTGAGTTCCCCAGCAAGCCAGACTACCTAAAAAGGCCTGTGTCTGAACTTTGCTTTCTCTCCAGAGGCTATAAACAGAATAATTACCACAGTTGTATGTTACCACACAGCTAAGCAAGCACATTTATTCATAAAATGAAAGTTTTACATATAAAATATACTAAAAACAATAAACAAACCTACACACATGCTAATAAGCTTACCCCCTGCTCCAGCAAGGGCTCTAGTAGGTGATCAGTCCTTCAAACCCCACACAGGGGTTTTCTGTGTTTACAAGTTCATAACAGCATTTTGCTCAGAACAAGAACACCTATGCATAGGTTGGCCTTTAGACTGTTTGGGTCTTTGATCTTCAGAGACTGAATCAGTCAGACAATGGTTCTCTCCTCAGGGCAAAACCTCAAACAAGGTTGAGTCCCGAGGTGGGAATATGCATTCCTCTCCCTCCGGGTATTTCCTAGAACACCCATTTAACATTGTCCCAAAAGTTCCTTCTTGTCTGGAGTATTGTTTAAAAAAATGATTCCTCTCCCCTCAGTAACCCCTCATTTGCCAGCAAAAAACTGCAATTCCAGCAGTTGCTAATATGCAGACAGAAGATTTGCGGGGCTTTAGTCAGGAAAGGAAGTTCTGGGACATGTCTTCCCTGGCAGGAGCCTTGCAAGCCTGCCTGCAGGCAGGGCAGCAGCAGTGAGCGGGACCTGCAGCCCAGATGCTGGGGCTTTCTACAGAGACATGGGGAGCTGGGGGCTCCATACTTCCTACACTGTCTGGGGTTTGGGGCTCAGCATGTCCTTCCTTTGGTGCAGCCTTCCCCTCCCTCCCTCCTTGGCAGGACACAGCTTGGAGATGTACTGTGCAGCTCCAGCACCTGGGCTGCAGCCCCCTCTGTACTACTGCCCTGCCCACAGCCTCCTCTCCAAGCCCACAGCCCTTTACTTCCTGTGCAGTCTCTGTGCGCAGGCAGGTTTGTGGGGCTGCAGCCCCAGAAGGAAGCACTGCTCCTATCTTCCAAAAAATATTGTTACTAAGAGGCCCGCCATTGCCAATATCCAAATCCCATTACCATTAAAGTCAATAGGACAAGATTTGTTCCCAGCAAAATGTTGCTGTGAATTGGAAGTTCTTGACTTCTTGTCAAGTATCTTGACAACTTGTCAACTAATTAATAAGGTGTCAATAGTTGGTTCCTATTAAGTAGAATCTATTCTAGTTCTTTGAAGCTTATAACACTTCTTAGGGTTTATATTGTCCAGCTCTCCTCCCTAGAGAAGTTACATACAATCCCACAATAATATATAAACTTTGTATTTATAATCCAATAGACTCCAAAGCTATTTAAACTTAATTCAATAAGATCTCACATAAATATTGAAGGAAATTCCTGTATCTGTCAGACTGACCAGGTCAGGAGACACAATGGTTCAGTGATCTTAATGGATCCATAAGATTTAGTTTTCAACCATGCAGTAAGTAGATCAGTGATAATAATTCCCATCAGGCTGAGAGTCTGTATGTAATCACTCACAACCAGGGCAATTCACTCATCCTGCCACTATTTTTCCCATTCCTGCACAATGTTCCCTCTAATTTTTGACAGGCCGTGTGCTCAGAAAATTTCTTCTGTGCAAATCGTTGTGCTTCTGTGCAAATTTTTGTGCGTGCGGTGTTTCGCTGTGTGCACGGGGTTTAGGATCTGTGTGCACACGCACACCAGCACAGCTTAGAGGGAACAGTGCTCCTGCATATCCATCCCTATGAGGTTCTTCTCCACAAGCCTGATATTAAAAAGTATTTTCTTTGTATTTGGTATGGACTAAAACCCTTAAACCCCAAAGTTTTAATTGCATTTGACTTATAGGTACTGCAGTCTTAAAGGGGCCATGTCTCAAATGGTTCTGATTGTATTTTTTAGTGTTTTGACCTGGCATGCTTGCAGTTAGCAGTTCATGGCATGGCTCATACTATCAAGGTAGAGTGGCCCCTAAACTGGTGTTCTTCTTTGAGTACTGGTCCCTATGTGTATTCCACTATTGGTATGCATACACTGCATGTACCCAGAGCCAAAGAATTTTGAAAGTAGGATCCATTTGTCCGCACATCAACGTTTCCTAAGTGTGGGTGTTGTGAAGGGTTAGCCAGGGTCAGGGGGCTTGCAAGATGTATAAATTAAGATAAATTAAGCAATGGTGCAAGGTGGGTGTGTTTATTTCTTTTCCTGAACAGGGACTCATCCTTTGGTGTCTGGAAAGTAGTGCCCTAAGTTATCCAGTAGCACCAGTCAACTTATTTTTATAAAAGCACATGGAAGATTAATTTTGCAGGTAACTTTAGCATTATTTTTAATGTCTTCTTAATTTAAAACAGGGGCTAAAGTGGCTAGCAGAGGAGGACATCTGGAGAGAATATTTGTTGTAGAGTTCCGCCCAGATTCAGACACTCAGTTTGTATCTGCTGGGGTAAAACACATGAAGTTCTGGACACTAGCCGGCAGTGCTTTACTTTATAAAAAAGGAGTCGTTGGATCCAGGGAAGATGCCAAAATGCAAACCATGCTTTCTGTTGCCTTCGGAGCTGTGAGTTCAAATTGCTTGTTATGAAATTTCAATAATTTTTTATTAAAACCTGAAAGTATCAATGCTAGTTTGGATGAAATTCACTCCAATGTGGATGACCTATGCAAGGCTCTGTGAACCCTTATTCCACACTTAAACCCTTAACTTGGGACTTTTAAATGGTGCTCAGAGCATTGCAGGGGTCTTCTTGAACTGGGATTTGTCCCATAATAAATATCCTTTGGAATATTAGTGCTTACCTGGGACATCGCCTGATGTGTTTTTTATTTCCAATACTTAAATTATTTAGCAGTTGAGCAGTTAATTTAGAAAAATTAAATATTTTAATTTTGTTATGAGATTTTATATAAAAAAATTTCCCATGATGTTATATGTGACATACTGTAGTAATATAGCTTGTGATGACACTGTATAGTCCTTTCTATGTGTTCATTAGGGAACAAGTTAATGGCCGAATTTGATTTTAAGGGCACACGCAGATGTGCATTAGCCTGAAAATGGAGTGTTAATGTGAGTGAGCTGTAGCTCACGAAAGCTTATGCTCAAATAAATTGGTTAGTCTCTAAGGTGCCACAAGTACTCCTTTTCTTAATGTGAGACCAGAATCTTATCCAGTCTCTGCCTCTTGCAGAAACCCCATGCAGATTATTCTTGCCAGGGACAGGCATAATCTATACAAGACACCAATGGTAACACTAAACCTGCCCTTAAACTTCCATGCTAAACAACAGGGCCAAGGTTTTAAATACAGGTGCATAAAGATAGGCTCCTAACTCCTCAGTTAAGTGCCCAAATAAGTGACCTTATTGTCAAAAATGCCTGGCACCCATCTGCTCCCTTTGATTTCATGGCATTACAGTGTTGTAAATCTGGAATAATGCAGTGGAGAATAAGGCCCAAAACCACAGCTGTTGTAGACTATACTATTAATTATTTCTCATGACATAAGTTCCAAGGTGTAACCCCATTACTTGTCATCACAAAATTCTTTTCATACATAAAGGTCTACCTGCGGACAAGTCAAAACTCAGAGTTATTAATCACTGTTTATTCAGTAGAAAACAATAATCAACAAAAAAAAGCAATAATGTACTGTTAACTCAGTTCAACCTTTTCATTTGTATTTCTCATGGAGAGATTCCCAGAAATTATATCTTCTATAAACTGAGACCCACTTCCTATAAGGGAGCACTGTTTGCTGGGAGCACTGAACAAAAGTTGATTACACTCCAAAATCAGTAGGTAGACCCTCTCCAAAACACTTATAATCCAGACAGTTTACGCATGTCCAAAGGAAGTTTTGTTCTTCGAGAATGTGTCAGTGTGTATCCCACTGTATGCATGCATATGCCTCATGTGAGAGACCAGAATTTTTTGAGGAACTGTGTGCACTGAGGCGAGGCACATATCCTGTGCTTCTTTGTGTTCCCATGTGAGGGCATAAAGGTTGAGGCGGTGGCTGCTCCCCTCCCAGAGTTCCCTCTTACCACCTGTGGCAGCAAGATGGAACCTGGAAAGTGTTTGACCCCCTACTTCTGAGCTTTGGCTAAACCTTCTGCAGACCTTCTGAACTCCTTTAATTGTCTTGATCTTCAACCTCTGTGTTCATATTGACCCATCTAGACCAATATCGATAAGAACATAAGAATGGCCCTACTGGGTCAGACCAAAGATCCATCTAGCCCAGTATCCTGTCTTCTGACAGTGGCCAGTGCCAGGTGCCCCAGAGGAAATGAACAGAATAGGTAATCATCAAGTGATCCATCTCCTGTTGCTCATTTCCAACTTCTGGCAAACAGAGGGTAGGGACACCATTCCTGCCCACCCTGGCTAATAGCCATTGATGGACCTTGTCAAGGTTCCTCCCCCACTCTGAACTCTAGGGTACAGATGTGGGGACCTGCATGAAAAACCTCCTAAGCTTATCTTTACCAGCTTAAGTCAAAACTTCCCCAAGGTACAAAATATTCCACCCTTTGTCCTTGGATTGGCCGCTACCACCACGAAACTAATACTGGTTACTGGGGAAGAGCTGTTTGGACATGTCTTTCCCCCCAAAATACTTCCCAAAACCTTGCACCCCACTTCCTGGACAAGGTTTGGTAAAAAGCCTCACCAATTTGCCTAGGTGACTACAGACCCAGACCCTTGGATCTTAAGAACAATGAACAATCCTCCCAACACTTGCACCCCCCCTTTCCTGGGAAATGTTGGATAAAAAGTCTCACCAATTTGCATAGGTGACCACAGACCCAAACCCTTGGATCTGAGAACAATGAAAAAGCATTCAGTTTTCTTACAAGAAGACTTTTAATAAAAATAGAAGTAAATAGAAATAAAGAAATTCCCCCTGTAAAATCAGGATGGTAGATACCTTACAGGGTAATTAGATTCAAAACATAGAGAACCCCTCTAGGCAAAACCTTAAGTTACAAAAAAGATACACAGACAGAAATAGTTATTCTATTCAGCACAGTTCTTTTCTCAGCCATTTAAAGAAATCATAATCTAACACGTACCTAGCTAGATTACTTACTAAAAGTTCTAAGACTCCATTCCTGATCTATCCCCGGCAAAGACAGAATATAGACAGACACACAGACCCTTTGTTTCTCTCCCTCCTCCCAGCTTTTGAAAGTATCTTGTCTCCTCATTGGTCATTTTGGTCAGGTGCCAGCGAGGTTACCTTTAGCTTCTTAACCCTTTACAGGTGAGAGGAGCTTTCCCCTGGCCAGGAGGGATTTCAAAGGGGTTTATCCTTCCCTTTATATTTATGACAGACCTATTTTCCATGAATTTATCTAGTTCTTTTTTGAACCCTGTTATGGTCTTGGCCTTCACAACATCCTCTGTCAAGGAGTTCCACAGGTTGACTGTGCGTTATGTGAAGAAATACTTCCTTTCATTTGTGTGACCCCTAGTTTTCATTTGGTGACCCCTAGTTCTTGTGTTATGAGAAGTAGTAAACAACACTTCCTTATCTACTTTCTCTACACCGGTCATGATTTTATAGACCTCAATCATATCTCCCCTTAGCCGTCTCTTTTCCAAGCTGAAAAGTCCCAGTCTTATTAATCTCTCCTTATATGGAAGCCATTCCATACCCCTAATAGTTTTTGTTGTCGTTTTCTAGACCTTTTCCAATTCCAGTATATCTTTTTCGAGGTGGAGCGACCACATCTGCACACAGTGTTCAAGATGTAGGCATACCATTGTATTTATAGAGAGGCAATATGATGTTTTCTGTCCTATTATCTAGCCCTTTCTTAATTATTTCCAGCATTCTGTTCACTTTTTTGACTGCCGCTGCACATTGAGTGGATGTTTTCAGAGAGCTATCCACAATGACTCCAAGATCTCTTTCTTGAGTGGTAACAGCTAATTTAGACCCCATCATTTTATATGTATAGTTGGGATTATGCTTTCTAATGTGCATTTATCAACATTGAAATTAATCTGCCATTTTTTTGCCCAGTCATCCAGTTTTGAGAGATCCCTTTGTGGCTCTTCGCAATCTGCCTGGGTCTTAACTATCTTTAGTAATTTTGTATCATCTGCAAATTTTGCCACCTCACTGTTTATCCCTTTTTCCATATCATTTATGAATATGTTGAATAGGACTTGTCCCAGAACAGACCCCTGCGGGACACCACTATTTACCTCTCTCCATTCTGAAAACTGACCATTTATACCTACCCTTTGTTTCCTATCTTTTAACCAGTTACCAATCCATGAGAGCACCTTCCCTCTTATCCCATGGCAGCTTATTTGCATAAGAGCCTTTGGTGAGTGACCTTGTCAAAGGCTTTCTGAAAATCTAAGAACACTATATCCGCTGGATCCCCTTGGTCCACATGCTTGTTGACCCCCTCAAAGAATTCTAGTAGATTGATGAGGCATGATTTCCCTTTGCTAAAACCATGTTGACTCTTCCTCAACAAATTATGTTCATCTCTATGTCTGACAATATTGTTCTTTATTATAGTTTCAACCAGTTTTCCCGGTACTGACAAGCTCCAAGATCCTCCTACTGGACAAACCAATGTCATCCAGCTCGCTGTCAGTAGACAGACTACACCCAAAACTTGCACAGAAAATACTGTGCCAAGAAAGTAACCAGCATAGTCAGACTTCCAGGCCTGTAATTGCAGGGATCACCTCTGGAGCCCTTTTAAAAAATTGGCATCACATTAGCTATCCTCCAGTCATGTGGTACAGATGCTGATTTAAATGATAGGTTACAGACTACAGTTAGTAGTTCTGCAATTTCACATTTGAGTTCCTTCAGAATTCTTGGGTGAATACCATCTGGTCCTGTTGACTTATTACTGTTTAATGTATCAATTTGTTTCAAAACCTCCTCTAATGATACCTCAATCTGGGAGAGTTCTTCAGATCTGTCACCTAAAAACAATGGCTCAGGTTTGGAAATCTCCCTCACATCCTCAGCCATGAAGACTGTTGCAAAGAATTCATTTAGTTTCTCCGCAATGGCCTTATCATCCTTGAGTGCTCCTCATCTCGATCATCCAGTGGCCCCATTGGTTGTTTAGCAGGCTTCCTGCTTCTGATGTACTTTTTAAAAAATTGCTATTACTAGCTAGACTTTCTTGTGACGTTCCCCTCTGGTGTTGTCTGGACCGGTAATCTACTAGGTCACTCCAATTCTTGACTCTGGGAGCCAGCTTTATCCACCTCTGCTGTGGGAACCCAGGAGCCTCTGGCATGTAAGCTGCTCCTTAGATTGAAATGAATGAAACTAGCCAATATCTCCGGTCCCAGACACAACCCTAGGAACCTCCGTCTTGCAGTGTCCAGTTACGCCCACTGGACATTACAGCTTTATATGAGTTCGTCAATTTAACAAAAAAATTGGTATGTACCAGGCTTGTTATCCCAAGGGGAGTTTCTGACATGCTTCAACCAAACACATGCTTCAGGTAAATAAACAAACAGATTTATTGACTACAAAGATAAATTTTAAGTGATTATAAGTCAGAGCATAACAGATCGGATTTGGTCAAATGAAATAAAAGCAAAATGCATTCTAAGCTGATTTTAACACTTTCAGTACCCTTACAAACTTAGATGCTTCTTTCCTCAGGCTGGCTGGTTGCTCTTCAGCCAGGCTTTACCCTTTGATCAGCGCTTCAGTTGCTTGGTGTGGTGTCTCTATAGATGTAGCTGGAAGAGAGAAAGAGAGCATGGCAAACGTCTCTCCCTTTTATCATGTCCTTTCTTCCCTCTTGGCTTTTCTCCTCCTCCTTCAGAGTCAGGTGAGCATTACTTCATCACAGTCCCATCCTGACTAAAGGAATGGGGGTGACTCACTTGAACAGATCATTTTATTCCTGTGAGGCTGGGCTAGGTTTGTCTCATACCTGCCCTGATGAGGTGAGAACTGCCTCTCTGCTCTTGGAGAGCTTTCGCCTGGGCTTATTTTAAGCCATGAGGATACATTTTAGCCTCATAACTATATACATGAAATTATAACCTATAACATTTCTGTAACAATTACTATAACATCACTATAACAACAATGTTCAGTGCATCATGAGCCTTCTGAAGACACCCAACATGACAAACTTTGCATTGGATACCACACAGTCATTTTACAAGGATGAACGTGGGGGTGCTGGGTGTTCCCCGAGGTACAGAGCATCACACACACATAAACTTGGACACCTTCATTTACAGACCTCCTTGTGCAAGGCTGTCAGGGTTCCTTCCCCACTCTGAACTCTAGGGTACAGATGTGGGGACCTGCATGAAAGACCCCCCAAGCTTATTCAGCTTAGGTTAAAAACTTGCCCAAAGTACAAACTTTGCCTTGTCCTTGAACAGTATGCTGCCATCATCAAGCAATTTAAACAAAGAACAGGGAAAGAGACCACTGGGAGACATCATCCCCCAAAATATCCCCCCAAGCCCTACACCCCCTTTCCTGGGGAAGGCTTGATATTAATATCCTCACCAATTGGTACAGACCCAAACCTTTGGATCTTAAGAACAATGAAAAATCAATCAGGTTCTTAAAAGAAGAATTTTATTTAAAGAAAAAGTAAAAGAACCACCTCTGTAAAATCAGGATGGTAAATACTTTACAGAATAATCAGATTCAAAACATAGAAAATCCCTCTAGGCAAAACCTTAAGTTACAAAAAGACACAAAAACAGGAATACACATTCCCTCCAGCACAGCTTATTTTACCAGCCATTAAACAAAAGAAAATCTAACGCATTTTCTAGCTAGATTACTTACTAACTTTACAGGAGTTGGAAGGCTTGCATCCTTGATCTGTTCCCGGCAAAGGTCTCACACAGACAGACAAAAACCTTTTTCCACCCCCTTCAGATTTTAAAGTATCTTGTCCCCTCATTGGTCATTTTGGGTCAGTTGCCAGCAAGGTTACCTTAGCTTCTTAACCCTTTACAGGTGAAAGGATTTTGCCTCTGGCCAGGAGGGATTTTATAGCACTGTACAGAGAAAGGTGGTTACCCTTCCCTTTATATTTATGACAGAGGCTTCTTAACATGGCATGCTCAAAACCTGTGAGCTTCAAGCCCTATCCATTCTGTGATGGATTAAGTCCCTTAAAAGATGGGCACAGTAAGTGCCTCTTCTATCTCGGAGAGTCCCACATAGCTAGCAGATGCCCAGTGTGCCTGTCATTTTCTGCTAGAATGCAGAAGTTGCAAGACAGAAGCCTCAAATTCCACCTTCTGGAATAATCCATGAAGGTCTCACTAGAGCCTGAGGAGACAAGCTCCAAGATCCTCCTAGTGGACAAGCCAGTGTCATCCAGCTCTCTATCAGTAGACAGACTATATCCAAAACTGGCACAGAAAATACTGTGCCAAGAAAGTAACCAGCATAGTCACCCCGTCACCAAAGCCACTGGCATCATTGGCATCACAACAGGCACCAACACTGTCATAAACATACAGCTAAGGTTTCAGAGTAGCAGCCGATGAAGTGAGCTGTAGCTCAGGAAAGCTTATGCTCAAATATTTTTATTAATACAGCTAAGGGTAGCATAAAATCCCTCCTTTACCTGTAAAGGGTTAATCAGTTCCATAAACCTAGTTGGCACCTGACCAGAAGGACCAATGGGGAAAGAAGATACTTTCAAATCTGTGGGTGGGAGGTTTTTGTTTGTGCTGTTGTTGTTCTCTCCCGAGACAAAGAGAGAGACCAAGCAAGTAATCCAGCTCCTACTGAATGATACATCTAAAATTACAGAAATAGTAAGGAAATGTGTTAGAGTATCTTTTGTTTTAGCTTGTGAATTTTCCCTATGCTAAGAGGAAGGTTTATTCCTGTTTTTTGGTAACTTTAAAGTTTTGCCTAGAGGGGAATCCTCTGTGTTTTAAATCTAATTATTACTCTGTAAAATTATCTTCCATCCTGATTTTACAGAGGTGTTTCTTTTACTTTTTTTTCTTTATAATAAAAGTTCTGTTTTAAAGAATCTGGTTGGGGTTTTTAGTGTCCTAAAAACCCAAGGGTCTGGTCCATGCTCACCTTGTTTACTCTCAAGCCTCCCCAGGAAAGGGGGTGAAGGGGCTTGGGGGGATATTTTGGGGAAACAGGAAATCCCAGTGGTCCTTTTCCTAAATCTTTGTCTAACTTACTTGATGGAGGCAGCGATACCGTTCCAAGGACAAGGAAGAATTTGTGCCTTGGGGAAGTTTTTAACCTAAGCTGGTAGAAATAAGCTTAGGGGGTCTTTCATGTGGGTCCCCACATCTGTACCCTAGAGTTCAGAGTGGGGAGGGAACCCTGACAAACACCTAGAATGTCAAAGTCCAGCACCGTCAGGAATCGCTACAAACATAGAGGCAGAGATTCCAGGGGAACTTGGTGTCCTTCCATAAGGACAGAAAACACTAAGTCTCTGGAGAAAAATCTACCAGGCCTCCCATGGCATCAAGGGCTATAGGAAAGGAGCAGACTACAGTGTATGAGACCCAGCTGGCACCAAGCCTGCTCCAGGACTGCACCCTTCAGTGTTAACAGTGACTATGGAGGACAGATCTAGGGGATAACCAGGACAACCACTAGTGCCAAAGGACATGCCAGTACAGACCTTGGTACTGAGAGTGCCGCACATTTCATCCATGCCCCTAGAAGAGAGCAACTCCTCACCAGGTCATATAGTCTCCCTGTCCTCAAGTACAGAACCCTACCCCCTCAGGTCAGTGGTCAACACCCTGGGGAGATCTCCCTGATTCCCCTACGTGAATCAGCCGCCACCAGCTTTTCAGGACTGGCATAAGATTGGCGACTACCTAGAGAGCCAACTGTACTAATACAGCAGGCCATAGTGGCCCTATTTGGGTTACTAGGGTCCACTGTCTCAGTCTTCACCACACTTGACAAGAGGAAGAAGTCACTCTCCCCTTCAGCATTGCTAGTCAGACCGCTGCCACCGGAGAACCAGGAAGAACCAAATCTGGGGCCAGAGCAACTCCAACGCCCCCTATCACCACCTAAGGATCTCTCATCTTCATCTTGTGACAAAGTGACACAAGTACCAGTGTCTGATGACTTTAAATCATTTCAGTGGCAACTTCTGCGGATTGCTGACACTCTGAAGTAGAAATAGCAGTGATATCAGAGAACCCCCACAAGCTATTTGACATCCTGTTAGCTTCTGGTCAAGCCAGGATTGCCTTCCCCATAAATGAAGAACTGCTTGACCCAGCCAAGGCCCTGTGGCAGGCATTTGCCACAACAATGAGGTACCAAGTACCTTCAATGTGATTTGAGGACTTCTACACACACTCCAACCCCAGGCTCCTTAGTTATGAACAGGAGAAGTCTAAGTGGAGCAAGCGTGGCCCCAAAGACAACTGAACCTATTTGGGAAAAAATCACTGTGACATTGCAGTCTATATGATTTTAGGAAAATATGCTAATGAGTGTGAATATAATGTAATTGGAATATGCTGCAAAAGGTCTCTTGTAAGGTATCATCACAAAGTTTATAATCTACTGAGTGTGGTCATCCTATGTATATAAATGTATCACTCTTGTATCTTAAACTAGAAATATAAAATATAACTCTGAGGTCCTATTGTAGTTATGCAAAGTGTGGGCCATTAATGGTGATTTGGAATCTTGATGGCTCCCATTAACCAGGACAATTGACTGTAGATGGCTCTGTTTGCTTTCAGGCCTTCCTGTGAGTCAGACTGGGAGGAATGAAGGCTTGGGGGTCTCACAGGACATGTGATCATGTCACCTAGCACTGAAATCCATCTTAAACCTGGTGCGTTTCCATTTAGAAGGCAGGGTGGAGACCCAGAGAGACAAAAGATTCCCACCTTGTGCCAAAGCTATATAAGGGGGTGGAACAGAACAAAGGGGGCTGCAATCATGAGAAATCCCCTAGCTACCACCTGAGCTGGAACAAGGGGTGTACCAGGGGAAAGGATTGTGCCCAGACTAGGAAGGCGTCCAGTCTGTGATAGAAGCTTATTGAAACATCTGAGGGTCAGGTTTTATCTGTATTCAGTTTTGTACTGTATTAGGCATAGACTTGCATGTTTTATTTTATTTTGCTTGGTAATTCACTTTGTTCTGTCTGTTATTACTTGGAACCACTTAAACCCTACTTCTTGTATTTAATAAAATCACTTTTTACTTATTAATTAACCCAGGGTATGCATTAATACCGTGGGGGGGAGAGGGAAGGAACAGCTGTGCATATCAGTGTTATAGAGGGTGAACAATTTATGACTTTACCCTGTATAAGCTTTATATAGGGTAAAACGGATTTATTTGGGGTTTGGACCCCATTGGGAGCTGGGCATCTGAGTGTTAGAGACAGGAACACTTCTTAAGCTGTTTTCAGTGAAGCCTACAGCCGTTAGGGGACGTGGTTCAGACCTGGGTCTGGGTTTGCAGCCAGCTAGCATGTCTGTCTCAAACCAGGCAAGGTACTGAAGTCCCAAGCTGCCAGGAAAAACAGACTTAGAAGTAGTCTCAGCACATCATTTGGCAGTTCCCAAGGGGGTTTCTGTGATCCAACCCATCACAGTCACATTCTTCTGCCTCTCTATAGCTTCACCTTGCTCACTGCCATATCTAACTGGCTGAGTATGACTTCTTAAATTGGGACAGGGCAATCAGTTTGAAGCCAGTGGAGGCACTGATACCAAAGATCCGGGACTCTATGCTGCTCCTGAAAAAAGGTGGCACTGGCATTCAATTCTCTCCAGGTCCACCTAGCAATAATACTGGCCTGTCACTCTAATACAGAAGCACACAATATTTTCACATCCAATGGTATCAACATTCTTTAAAGGCCTTCTTCATACCCTGTGGTTTGACACCTGGTTCTTTGGTGGGACCTCGGTATCATTCTTGTGAAGCTCATGGATCCTCTGTTTGAGCCACTGTCAGAAGGCTGCATATACTACCGTACCATTAAGGTGGTCTTCCTGGTGTCCATCAGTTCAGAGAGTCAGTGAGCTCCAAGTTCTCATAGCCAGACCACCTTACATATCCTTCTGTAAAGACACAGTGGTGATGAGACCACACCCCAAGTTCATCCTTAAGATACTCTCAGACTTTCACCTAAACCAATGAATTACTGTGCAAGTCTCCTTCCCAAAGCTGCACTCAATGCTGGGAGCGGATAAATTACACATCCTGGATGTTTCCAGAGCTTTGCTGTATTACATACCTTAATAGGCCAAGCCATTTTGGCAGTCTCCCCCAACCTTTGTTGACATTTCTGGTTCATCCAAAAACCAAGATATCTCATTGCAGAGAATCTCAAAGTGGATCACAAAATGCATTTACACTTGTTAGCTATCTGATAAGCCTTCCCCTTTCATCATCAAGGCACAGTCCACCAGAGCACAAGCTGCGTGCATTGCCTGCTTCAGAAATGTTCCAGTCTCTGAGCTCTGCAAGGTTACAACATGAAGTACACTAACTCTTGTGAAACATTATGCCTTTGATGTGGTGAAGAGGGCAGATGTGACGTTTGAGAGAGTAATACTTCAATCGTTCTCTGACTTACTCAACTGATACTCCTCCCTCCCACCATTCAGCTTGACAGTCATCTACAGCGGGGCTCACACTGACACACATTCAAAGAAGAAAGGATGGCTACTTACCTGGCAGTAACTATGTTTTTTTGAGATGTTGTAGGTGTGGATCTCACAACCTTTCATCCATCCCCACTTTTTAGAGTCCTCACCTAACAAGGGATTTGAATTGCAAAGCAACTGAAGGAGAGTTGTGGCCACCTCACCCTTTATGCCCTCATGTGAGAACACAAGAAGGCACCAGGCAGAGGGTGAATGTGTGGCCCCAGTGGACACTGATAATTTCAGTCTTGTACACACAGGGCACATGCACACCTACAGGGAAATCCACATTGACTACAGCATCTTGAAGAACCGTAGATACTATAGGGTAAGCAATTGTTCTTTTCCAAATTATGATTTTACTAAAATACTGTGGTTGTATCACAGTGGACTTTTCTGTGAGAAATACAGTAATGAGAAGAGAGTTTTAATTCAGTTTCCTAAAGAAGCAGTAAAAATGTTATTAATGATTTCTACAGTGGAGGTTGTTTCTGTTTGTTACAGAATAACCTTACGTTTACTGGTGCCATAAATGGAGATGTATATGTGTGGAAGGATCATTTTCTGGTTAGATTGGTGGCAAAAGCTCATACAGGTCCAGTGTTTACAATGTACACAACTCTTCGAGATGGACTAATTGTAACTGGAGGGAAGGAAAGACCGTAAGATACACATCTTCCTAAAATACATTGTTTATGTCTGTGTCAGATTATTAGATAATTATTATTTATACAAAGCCCTAGATGTGCATAGTGCTTCATAGATATATAAAAAACAGAGGTACCTGCCCCACAAATCTTATAATCTAAATGACACAAAACACAGCAAGGGATGTTAATAAGTAAAATAGGGAGGGAAGATGTGGGGCACAACAGTGGAATGGGGAGCAGGAGGAGCGGCAGTATGGCAGCAGAGGTAACTTTTGTGCAATCTCCCTTCTATTTTGTGGGGTTTCTGACCTCCTGCATAGTAGAGGCTGACAGCAGCATTTTTGTCATAATTGTTAGATTTACTCAAATTCCAGACTCTCTCTTCTGACCATTTCTTTATCTTTGATTTACAAGATACTCTGTTTTCCAGAAGTCAAATATACTTTTTTCAGAGTTGACCACTTTTACAGCCAATGTGATAGTGGTTTGAGATTAATTAACAGAGAGACTGTGGCAAGGCACCTTCTTGGTCTCACCAGCCTCAGCTGTTTTTAGCCTTGGTGGGACGGACTTAGGGTAAAACAGTCTCTCTTAGCTGTACAGGGGCAGTCCGTCCTTCTCTTAGCCAGTGTTTTTGGCTTGTTTTTCTCCCTTATGGGAGGGAATGCAGCCTCCCCTCCTGGAGAGGCTTGCTCACTTGCTGCTACTCGCCTACTGGTAGCTTGACTCCTTCTCTCTCCCCCCGCCCTTCTCCCCAGAGGGGGAGGGTTTAAAAAGGTCTCAGGCAGCCCTTAGTTGGAATCAGATGATCCTAATTGACCTCATGTAATTCCCTCTCAGCTGATCCTAATTGATCTCTGGTAACCCTTTCTCTGCTGAACCTGATCGAACTGTAGTCACCCCTCCCCAGTTGATAGGGAGGAGGGCCTTTTAACCTTCTGGGACTGTTTTCGTCCCTCCCCTTGCAGCCATTTGTCCTGAATTTATCACAAAACTTATTTGCTGTTTACATCATGGTAGTGGTAGTAGTAGTAATAGTATTAGTACTGCTTTGGAAAATATGCAAAACGATGGCTTGATACACTCATTTTTATTATTTCCTTACCATAATACAGTAATGCAACTTCTTTAAATACAGTACAAGGAGATAATGCGTATGTTTTGATATTTAAACAATAATTTCTAAAAAGTACTACTTTAGCAATGAAATCTGCATATTTAATAAATTCCAATCAGTGGGAAAGGAGAATTCCATATAATATTTGACAACATGCTCTTTTTCAGGACAAAGGAAGGAGGTGCTGTAAAATTGTGGGACCAGGAGATGAAGCGCTGCCGAGCATTTCAGCTTGAGACAGGACAGCTCATTGAGTGTGTGCGCTCGGTTTGTAGAGGAAAAGTAAGTGAGTCAAAATGACAAGTTTTACAATTTACTGCCTACTCTCATCATAAGAAGTCCCTATGTTATTCTTGATGTTGTTCTTGTTGCATGGAGGAGCAGGAAGAGAGCAAAGAGATTATAATCACTGAGACCCCCTCTAAGTTTATGTGCACAAAATTTTATGTGCAAAAATTTTAGCTCAGTTTGCATGCACTAATCTACCTGATTTACATGCCCATTTGCACATCAAAATATGGGGTATGAATTCCAAAGGGATGTATGAACATTTTTAGAAGTCTGGCTAAAACTGGGCCTCTATGAGCCAAATGCTGTGCTTAGATCAATTCATGTGGAACTTCAGAGAGATTCCTGTTGACTTCGTGGGAGTCACACATGCATCTGAGGGCAGAAATGGCTTTAGACCCTGATTTGATCCTCAAGTGAAGTCAGTGGAACTACTCATACGCTTAAAGTTAGGCACTGCTTTTAAGTACCTTGCTAAATTTAGACCTTGGAGATTTAATGTAATGTTGATTCATGTGCAACAACTCTTAAAAACAGAATACTTTTGTTTTGCATTTGTGTAATATATGGCGGTATTTTTAGATGTAAATGATAGGCAAAGAATTCTACTTTAAAAGGTGAATTGCAACATTTGATTTAAACTGTATAATCCTGAAACCAGTAATAGAATACACTATAATCCTAAACATGTTAATTATAATAGTTTTCTGTTTAATATAAAAAAAGTAAAAAGTTGTGTAACTCAGCCTGAATAGTTGATTTTTTTGCACCAGTAAAATGTAGACATTATAGCCTGACTTTTATGGTAATGAGCAAACAATTGCACATTTATATTTTTAGGCACAAACAGTACATGTCTAACAGCTATTTGCACATGCTGATACATAATGATATTGGCTCTATTTAACTTTGCATTATTAGATCCTAGGAATTCAGGATATCCTTGATCTTCTAAACATTTTGTGTTAGTGAACTACAGTCAAAGGTTCAAATTCAGTGGCAATAATAATAATATTACTGTGGAGGAGATGCAGAGATACAGAGATTCAGTGGTAAAAGAATATAAGATAAAAATAATGAAAGATAAAGAATGTGGAAAACATTGACATTTTTTCCTAATCTTGTGGATGAATGTTGTGTTCATGGCAGTCAAGGGCTGATAACGTAAGCAGGTGCTACAATTTATCGTAAGTTATCTGAATCCTTCCAACATCACTGCTACTCCACTTCTGTGTCTGTCATGAGCAGAGTCTGCCAATCATGCAAAATTGTATATAAACTCTAAAATCTGGACAAAAAACCCCTAGGGACCTAAACCAGGATTTGAAAATTGGCTTCTGGAAATGAAAGGCTAGTTCACTTAATATATTGTTTCAAGATGCTGAATGAAGCATAAATCAAGACTAGTTATAATAAGTTCTCTGTTACACTTCTTATATTTTAATGTGTTGATATTATGTGCATTATTTTGATAATCTGGTTCTCACCATATTTGACTACAACAGGGCAAAATTTTAGTGGGAACCAAAGATGGGGAAATACTTGAAGTAGGAGAAAAAAATGCTGCTTCAAACCTGCTGATTGACAATCACATGGAAGGGGAGATTTGGGGTTTAGCAGCTCATCCCACAAAAGACATATTTGTCACTGCAAGTAATGATGGAACAGCAAGAATCTGGGACCTCTGTGACAAAGTGAGTACCATTTAAACTAAGAAGCATTGTCATCAGTAGCAGTATCATTACGTAATCAAGATTTTTCCAACTGTGAGCTATGTGTTGCCCTCTGTCCATGTATGCAACTCTCTTTGAAGTATGCACATGTAACCCTTCTGCCCGTCAGAGTTGGCAGCAACAAGGGCCGGGTTCAATATCTAGGGGTTCCATTCCAATAACACAATGCAAACCGGCTCGAGCCCCCACCCAGTGACCTGGGAAAAATATATACCACCCCCGCTGGGCGCCGGTGAGGTGTGGCAAGTTGTGGAAAAGAACTTCAGGGGCCGATCTCATTTGCATAGGCACACCCACCACGCCTAGAATGAGACCATAGCTGCCCAAATGGTCACTTTGGCTGCTGTGGGATCCCCAGTGTCTCTGTTATTGGGGCAGGAAGAATAAATTGTTATTACCCTGATTATGGGAACTGTGCTTGGAACTGTACGTGGCCTTTTGTTATGATGGAGGGATTCACCATCAACTAAGTAGCACTCGCTAGGCAAGGGTCATGGGTTCCAAAACTGTGTGAATGGAGAGAGGCTGGGGACAAGTAGTAGTACTTGGTGGCATGGGCCCCTTGGTGAGGGCCTTACATGCTGATTGCACTTCCTCCTCTCTCCACTGTGGAATATCAGAGCTAATTTTGATTTCATTAGAAGTCTAGTTATAGGCTGCTGAGCTCACTTTGGGCTGACAGTGCACCAGCACTGGGGCTCCCCTACTATAAGCTGAATTCACCTAAGAGCTGAAATCACTGAGTGTTGTGTTAAGTAGTGGGGGAGCCTGAAGATATATTGTGGAGCAGTTTGCGGGACGGCTGGTGAAGCAGTTCGACGCGGAGCAGTGTGTGGATGGCAGGAGCTGCTTGTGGGCCGTGGAGCTGAGTTCGTGGGGCAGCTGAGCGAAGGAGTTCGTGGGGCGGCTGGCGGAGCGGAGCGCAGCTGAGCGAAGGAGTTCGTGGGGCGGCTGGCGGAGCGCCGCTATGGAGCTATGGGGCGGTCAGCTTCAGATCACGTAAGGTGCCTCTTACCCCCGTCCCATTTCCACCCAGGTTGGGAGGTAAAGCTCCGCCGATAAACTTTCGAACTCTGGGGCTGCCCTGACCAGGGACAGAGACTTTTGGGGCATTGGACTTTTGGGACTTTGGGTGATTTGGGGTTGCTGGACTCAAGAACCAAAGGGAAAAGGGCATGCCCCAATTTGCCTGGGGTGGGGTTGTTTTTGCTCATGGGTTGTGTTATGAATCCTGTTGGTGGTGTTTCCCCAACATAATGCCACATTGTTTCTCTCTGTTATTAAAAGACTTTTGCTACACTCAGACTATGTGCTTGCGAGAGGGGAAGTATTGCCTCTTGGAGGCGCCCAGCGGGGGTGGTATATATTTTTCCCAGGTCACTGGGTGGGGGCTCGAGCCGGTTTGCATTGTGTTATTGGAATGGAACCCCTAGATATTGAACCCGGCCCTTGTTGCTGCCAACTCTGACGGGCAGAAGGGTTACATCAATCAGCATGTAAGGCCCTCACCAAGGGGCCCATGCCACCAAGTACTACTACTTGTCCCCAGCCTCTCTCCATTCACACAGTTTTGGAACCCATGACCCTTGCCTAGCGAGTGCTACTTAGTTGATGGTGAATCCCTCCATCATAACAAAAGGCCACGTACAGTTCCAAGCACAGTTCCCATAATCAGGGTAATAACAATTTATTCTTCCTGCCCCAATAACAGAGACACTGGGGATCCCACAGCAGCCAAAGTGACCATTTGGGCAGCTATGGTCTCATTCTAGGCGTGGTGGGTGTGCCTATGCAAATGAGATCGGCCCCTGAAGTTCTTTTCCACAACTTGCCACACCTCACCACCAGATGTCAGGGTGGAGCTCATCCTGACACTGCTTACATCCTCCCCCCAGCCGAGACTTTGTCGTCCTGACAAATCACACTCCCTTTATACCAACTCATTGGTTTCCTCCAAAGGGCCTCAGGAAGCCCACTTTAGCTTCCACAAGCCTGTGTGCTAAATGTATTGGCTCCTCACTAGTCACCCCAGGTGCATCATAAGTTAACCGTTTCACTGGTCTTATCACCCTGTCTCGTCTATTGAGAATCTCTGTTGCCGAGGTAGGGGGAACATCCTCTTGAGTGACGGATGGAGAGGCTTCCCTGGAGGGTCCCTCGGCTACTGGCGTAGGCCCCTGCACTCCTAGTTCTAACGCTGGAGGGTCCAAGGTGCCCAGGACATCCTCTACCTGTCTGTCCCCATTGTCCAATAACCTGTGTGTGTCATCACAGGGGGGTCTCATCAGCAGCACCGGGGTATCAGAAATGGGCCTAAATAGTTCCGCCATTGGGTTTAGGGCGGAAGAGGGAAAACTCTCGTTTGGTTCAGCTGATCGAGACTGAAATCTTGTCTCCATCCCAGGATACACCAGGGTTGTGTCTTCCTCCTCAGACTCACTCTCAGATGTGCAGAATAGGGGTAAGTTAGCTGCAGGGGGCCCACTGTCTGTGTTGGATGGCGGCTTTGGTCTAGCACCTCTGTTCTGCCCGGCGGCCCTGCCGTGGCCCATCTCACAAGGGGTGCTTACCAATTCCCCCACAGGGAGCAAAAGGTTTCTATGCACCGTCTTTATTTGCCCTGGACCGTCTTCAGGTTTGATCTTGTAGACTGGCAGATCTCCCAGCTTTTCCATCACCAGGTAAGGTATTGCCTTCCATCTGTCAGCTATCTTGTGTTTGCCAGCAATACCCAAATTTCGCAGCAGGACTCTGTCCCCCGACTGGAGCTCCTGCGAACGCACTCTAGCATCATATCGATGTTTGTTGCGGTCTGCGTTCTTCCGAGCCGCAGCGGTAGCTAAGCGATAAGCATCCCGCAGCTTTTCTCTTAGTCGGGATACATACTGCTGATGAGTTTCATAGCTATCTCCATCCTCTGATACACCAAAGCACAAGTCTATGGGTAATCTTGGTTCTCGCCCAAACATCAAGAGATATGGGGTGACTCCCGTAGCATCGTTCTTTGTGGCATTGTAGGCATGCACCAGAAATGCGACATGCTGGCTCCAGGTTGCCTTCTGCTCTGGTCGCAAAGTTCCCAACATATCTAATAGGGTTCGATTGAACCTCTCGGGCTGAGGATCACCTTGGGGGTGATAAGGCGTTGTCCTAGACTTTTTAATTCCTGCTATCTTCAGCACCTCCTTCAGAAGGTGACTCTCAAAATCCCGCCCCTGATCAGAGTGTATCCGAGCCGGGAATCCATAGACTGAGAAATATTTGTCCCACAATACTCGAGCAACGGTGGTGGCCCTCTGATCACGTGTGGGATATGCTTGTGCATACCGTGTAAAATGGTCAGTCACTACTAGAATGTTTCCAACATTCCTCTTGTCTACCTCCACAGACAAGAAATCAATGCATACCAACTCCAAAGGTTTGTTGCTGGTGATGTTCTTGAGATATGCAGCCCTCGTGGGCAGAGTTTTCCTTTGAACACATCGAGCGCAAGTCTCACATTTCCTGCGAACATCTTCAGCCATTCGGGGCCAATAGAACCTACTACGAATAAGTTCCAGGGTCCTCTCCATCCCTAAATGCCCAAAGTCATCATGCAGGGCCCTCATGGCCAGGGCTCTGTACTTTTTTGGCAGTACTAGTTGTGCTCGTTGTTTTTGTAAAGGGTCAGTGGTCATTCGGTGTAGCACTCCCTGAATCAGTTTTAGTTTGGTCCATTCTCTCAATAGTAGTTTACCCTCCGGGTTAGGTGGGACAACCGCAGCTGGGCTTCGCCCCTCCCTTTTGGCAAGTAGTGTATCACGAATGTCAATATCTTGCCGCTGGGCTTCTTGCCAGTCAGCCGCATTGAGCATGGGCAAAGGAGATTGGTCTAATGCAATATAGTTCACCGAAGCAGAAGGCATGCATTCAGGGGGCAGGCCCAAAGCTTCTGCAACACATCCCTGAAAGTCTTCACGGGCCTCTGGCTCTCGGCGACTCACACTGCAAATAGCTCTCACTCCATCTGTGGGTATCACAGCAACTTCTGGAGCCTGCGGACGCCTGGACAATGCATCTGCATCTACATTGCTTCTCCCTGATCGGTACTGAATGCTGAACTCATAGCTAGCCAAGGCGGCCACCCATCTCTGCCCTGTAGCATCCAGCTTAGCACTTGTTAACACATAAGTCAGTGGATTGTTGTCTGTCCACACCTGGAACTGAGCACCATACAAGTAGTCTCGAAATTTCTCAGTGATGGCCCATTTCAAGGCCAAAAACTCCAGCTTGTGGGTGGGATAGCGAGTTTCACTATCAGACAATCCTCGGCTGGCAAAGGCTACCGGTTTACATTTGCCTTCCACTTCCTGGTACAGGACTGCTCCCAGACCCTCCAAACTGTAACCCTTCTGCCCGTCAGAGTTGGCAGCAACAAGGGCCGGGTTCAATATCTAGGGGTTCCATTCCAATAACACAATGCAAACCGGCTCGAGCCCCCACCCAGTGACCTGGGAAAAATATATACCACCCCCGCTGGGCGCCTCCAAGAGGCAATACTTCCCCTCTCGCAAACACATAGTCTGAGTGTAGCAAAAGTCTTTTAATAACAGAGAGAAACAATGTGGCATTATGTTGGGGAAACACCACCAACAGGATTCATAACACAACCCATGAGCAAAAACAACCCCACCCCAGGCAAATTGGGGCATGCCCTTTTCCCTTTGGTTCTTGAGTCCAGCAACCCCAAATCACCCAAAGTCCCAAAAGTCCAATGCCCCAGAAGTCTCTGTCCCTGGTCAGGGCAGCCCCAGAGTTCGAAAGTTTATCGGCGGAGCTTTACCTCCCAACCTGGGTGGAAATGGGACGGGGGTAAGAGGCACCTTACGTGATCTGAAGCTGACCGCCCCATAGCTCCATAGCGGCGCTCCGCCAGCCGCCCCACGAACTCCTTCGCTCAGCTGCGCTCCGCTCCGCCAGCCGCCCCACGAACTCCTTCGCTCAGCTGCGCTCCGCTCCGCCAGCCGCCCCACAAACTCCTTCGCTCAGCTGCGCTCCGCTCCGCCAGCCGCCCCACGAACTCCTTCGCTCAGCTGCCCCACGAACTCAGCTCCACGGCCCACAAGCAGCTCCTGCCATCCACACACTGCTCCGCGTCGAACTGCTTCACCAGCCGTCCCGCAAACTGCTCCACAATATATCTTCAGGCTCCCCCACTACTTAACACAACACTCAGTGATTTCAGCTCTTAGGTGAATTCAGCTTATAGTAGGGGAGCCCCAGTGCTGGTGCACTGTCAGCCCAAAGTGAGCTCAGCAGCCTATAACTAGACTTCTAATGAAATCAAAATTAGCTCTGATATTCCACAGTGGAGAGAGGAGGAAGTGCAATCAGCATGTAAGGCCCTCACCAAGGGGCCCATGCCACCAAGTACTACTACTTGTCCCCAGCCTCTCTCCATTCACACAGTTTTGGAACCCATGACCCTTGCCTAGCGAGTGCTACTTAGTTGATGGTGAATCCCTCCATCATAACAAAAGGCCACGTACAGTTCCAAGCACAGTTCCCATAATCAGGGTAATAACAATTTATTCTTCCTGCCCCAATAACAGAGACACTGGGGATCCCACAGCAGCCAAAGTGACCATTTGGGCAGCTATGGTCTCATTCTAGGCGTGGTGGGTGTGCCTATGCAAATGAGATCGGCCCCTGAAGTTCTTTTCCACAACTTGCCACACCTCACCACCAGATGTCAGGGTGGAGCTCATCCTGACACTGCTTACACACATATACAGGGCAGTGTTTGTCCCTGTATTTCCATGTTGTTCCCAGCTTAATCTGTAGTTGTGTGAGATGGTCTTTTGTGATATGGTTTATTGCTGTTTCTAAAGGAAATGTATCTGCATTTTGCTGAGATGTGCAGCTATTTGAAACCTCCCAGGCTTAAGAAGTGCTTTCTGTCATGTATGGACTGTGAAATGTATTTTAAAAAAAAGTTTAGAAGTTATAGAATGGCTTGGGTCAATGTTCTAATTGAATGCAAACAGCTAGGGTGCACAGAGCCAGCAGTGGGGAAAGTATACACTGTGCCTTAAAAAACTGTGTAGAAAGTGCTCCAAAGCTCCCTGTCTGCAAACATAATACCTCCTTCCATCACCACTTAAGTTCTGTAGCTCCACTGCCCCCAGAGCTGTATCTTAGTCTTAAATTTGCATTAATTATCTGATTGGACCTGGGTTATGTCTACACTACTGACTTCTGCCAGCAGAGTTATGTCTGTCAGGTATGTGAAGAGATGTGATCCCTGAACAACATAGCTGTGCTGGCAGAAGTCCCTAGTGTAGATTCAGTTATACCAGCAAAGCTCACACTTTTAGCATTATAGCTTGTTTTGCTTGGGAAAGTATGTGGAATAAGATAATAAAAGCACCCCTTTACTGGAATAATTTACATCCAAATTACCTGACAGTGGCTCAAAGATAGTATGGATCATTTTTTAACATCAAATAAATTTAATATAAACACAGTAAGGTAAGTGAAGAAGCAGGAGCATTATAATGTATGATGGCATTAACTGGTTTAACAAATCAAAAGAAGAACTTCATATTTAATAGTTAAATAAATTATTCAAATCAGTGTTAAACCCATATAGAAACTGATTTTATAAACTTTTTTGCTGGGCTACCTCCTTGTAATGAGTTCAGTGCAAGATGACTGGAAGCACTGAAATGTCCATTTTAATTAAAGCCTTACTTTCAAATTTATTTCACAATGTCTGTCTGGTGAGAAGTGCCTTACTATGCGAAATTTCAGACTGACATTTTGAGGAAACTGTACAATTTTCTTTTAAGTAAGGGTCTTTTTGTTCTTTTATAGATAGCTTTGCTTAAGTCTATTTACTTGATAGTTTTCTATAAAGAGAAAAAACTAGTAAGAAATCATTGTTTTTGTTGATACAGAAATTGCTGAATAAAGTGAATTTAGGCCATGCTGCAAGATGTGCTGCATATAGTCCTGATGGTGAGATGGTAGCTATTGGCATGAAGAATGGAGAATTTGTCATCTTACTTGTAAACAGTCTTAAAGTTTGGGGCAAAAAACGAGATCGGAAATCAGCTATTCAGGATATCAGGTACATCAAAAATTCATTTGAAATAGGACAATATTGCCCTAAACCTGCAGTCCTTATTTAGGGTCATTTCCTGATTGAACTAGGCTGGATTCTCTTTAACTGAAATCTTTAAATCAAGATTAGAGGATTTCAGTAACTCAGCCAAAGGTTGTGGGCCTACTATGGGAATGGGTGGGTGAAGTTCTGTGGCCAGTGCTGTACAGAAGGTCAGACTAGGTGATCATGATGGCCCCTTCAGGCCTTAAAGTCTAGGATTCTAATCTCCACCTGAATACAGCTAGTAATCTTTGCATATTAGACTTTTAATATGAGGAGTTAATGTTACATTACAATATCACCACATAGCACTGGGAAATCCCCTAGCTCAGCCTCAAAGAATAAATGGTACTTTGCCCATATCGTTAGGCACTTTACAATAATGAAATATTAACAATTCTTAACTACATATGCTTCAAGCATCAGTGTGCCTTTCTGATTCAACTGTTTCAACATCAGTGGTGAGGTTTGGTCTGGCTCAGAACTTGCTATTGTTTTTCAGTCTTGTCTTAGAAAACATTGAACTTTTATACCTTAAGAATTGTGGAACAAAGCAAACAAAAATCTTAACAAATGCAGCAATACAGCAAATTATATCCCTGCTTCATGATTTGTTGTCTAGAATCAGCCCTGATAATAGATTTTTGGCTGTTGGCTCACAAGAACATACTGTCGATTTTTATGACCTCACCCAAGGCACAACCTTAAACCGGATAGGCTACTGCAAAGATATTCCAAGTTTTGTCATTCAGATGGATTTTTCAGCAGACAGCAGATATATTCAGGTATGTTTTAGGTGGGCATGCAGTTGTTTAGAGTTCCTCTCATTAATTTATCATCAAACACTTAAAGGAACAAAATTAAGCATGTAAAAAGCCTTCCAAAAGTCTGGCCTGTAAAGCATAGGAATAAAGAGCTCTGTTCATCCACCATCATCCCCTAAATCTATCAGTTGTCCCAAGACATCAAGTACAAGCCTTGCTATGAAATGAATGATCTGTGAGTTAGAAGAGCATTTTGGGATACTGGCATGCAAGTGAGTATAACCAGCATCCCAATTTTCATCAAAATTCCTGTATTCAAAACTGCAATAACAAATAGCTGTTGGGCTGGAGTTAAGGGTTAATGAATCTAGGGATTTGTAACTACAGTTATATAGTACCCTATTAGGACTTATCAGTATGGTAGAATTACCTGGCCTAACAAAGGCAAAATCTGGGTCTAGAGTACACACAGTAATGGTAGAACAGTAAAAATGGGTACATTTGTGATGGGTTGGACCCCCCCCCCCAGGATGTCACCTGGTGTGCTGGGATGCCAGAGTCAGACTATTCTGCCAGCCTGGGTCCCCATTTACCTGGCCTTGCTAGGTTAGGTTCCCCAGCCTTTTCCAGCCAAGCACACAGGCAGGGCCACATTCACCTGCACAGAGAGCCAGAGATCCGCTCTGGGAAGGCTGAGCTTAAGGGGCTTGTCACAGCACCCAGATGTCCATCCCCACTTGGAGTACAAACCCAAAATTATATGAAAGTCATCTCTTCCCTCAATGTGGAGGAGGGTGTACACAACGTCTCGCCCCTTCCCCCACTTAGAAATCACATAAACTGGGTTATATTATAAACTGGAAATAAATTTATTAACTATAACAGGTGTGTTTTAAGTAGGTAAGGGGGTAGCTGACAGAACAAGTCAGATTACTAAGAAAATAAAACAGAGCACGCAAACTAAGCTTAATACACTAAAGAAACTGGTTACATGTAAGTTCTCATCTTAAATGTGATTCTAATAGTCTTCTTCACAGGCCAGACCCCCTTCCAGCCTGGCTTCAGTTCTTTCCCCCAGTTCAGTCTTAGTTGTTCTAGCTGTCATCTTGGGTGGGGAAGCAGGGGAGCTCTCACGACCAGGATTACCTCACTCCCCACCCTTAAATAGGATTTGCATAAGGCAGGAGTCCTTGTTTCCTAGTTTGACTCCCTTGCCTTCCAGTGGAAAGTTACAATACGTCCCAGGTAATGTTTTAGTATCAGGTGACAAGACCACCTGACTCTGTAGGGCCCCTATAGCCATTCTTCACAGGCTGACCCGCACATTCACAGGAAGACTAAGCACTTTTACAGTCCATTGTCTCTTGCTGATGGGCCATCAGCACTGTCGGGCTTTTTCACTGTTGTTCCTGAAGTGTTAGCGGGTGGTGTGAGATGGGGGGAGAGGGCAGTAGTTGTGTACACCCTCCTCCACATTGAGAGAAGAGGTGAATTTCATAATATATCTTTGGGTCTGTACTCCAAGGGAGTGCTGGAGCAAGTCCCTTCAGCTGAGTCTTCCCAGAGCTGATCTGCAGCTGGGTGAGAGGAGGTTTTAAGAGCCTGGCTGAGCAGGACAGGTTAAAGGGGACCCAGGCTGGCAGAACAGGTAGACTAAGGGGTATCTCAGCACACCAGGTGACATCCCAGGATGGGTCCAACCCATCACAACATTCTTTCACTAGTGTGTTCTGCAAAGTACACAGAAAAAGGCTGGTCACACTCAAAAGTACTCTGTAACCCTAGGGCTCAAATATGCCTTTAGCGTGCTGATCATCAGCAAAGCGGTATTGTGCATGACACCATTTGAAGCTCCCAAATGTGTGGGGGGAGCATACCTGTTGCTACTCCTTTTAAGCATAGCATGTGCTCTTCTCCACAGCTCAGCAGTTATGCTATTTACTGTAAAGGCGGGTGGGAGGGGGGGCAGACCCTTGTCTTTTAAAAATGTCATTGCCCCTTTGGGATCACAAAAGTAGTAGCAGTCCTTGCATGAGGACTGTAAGTTTGGCTAGTTCTTGCTAGAGGACTTAGGGAGTAGGGATTTTGTTTTACCTTGCACTGCTTCAAGGGGCCAGCAATGTTTTGGCCTATAATTTTAGTTATGGAAGCTGAGAGCATAAAGCCTTCTCTTTACTCTCAGATACTGTATGAAAAAAGCCATCTCTCTAAGACTGAGCATAGTGCAATGTATATCATCACATAGCAAGAGGATCTACTGGCAACAAGTAGCTATGCAAAAGCTCTTTATTAGCTAGATGCAAAGTTAGTTTCACAGTCTTAGTACCATGGCAGTTTCCCTCGTGTTCTCAGAGCTGTTGAATGATCAGTTATTACTGATAATCCACTGCTGGTGAATAATCTCTCAATCAGATTAGTGCAGATAATATACAGTATCTCACATATTTTTGTCAAAGTCTACAGTACTAAAGTACATGAACCCAAATGGTTCATGGTTTCCCTCCAAGGTGTCTTTGATGCTGCCAACTTTGACAGGAAGATGTGAGATAGTACAGATAATAATCTGATTGAGAGATTATTCATCAGCAATGGATTGTTAGTATAAAATGCTCATTCTATAGCCAAATCATTAGTTCATACTGTAAATTTGTTGTGATTAGTTTATATTGTATATAACTCAATTACAGAAGCCCAAGAAAAGCTATAAACTTAGAGATATAGGTGAACTGCTATATTGTACATATGGAGACCATTAGTGTTAAGAAATAAACTTTTAATTTTAAAATATTGAAATAACATCAAAATACATTTATGGAAAGGTTAATCTACTCTTTCTACATTCAGGTATCAACCGGTGCCTATAAACGACAGGTTCATGAGGTGCCATTGGGAAAGCAAGTGGCAGATGCCACACTAATAGAAAAGATCACATGGGCCACATGGACAAGGTGATGAAATGTCTAAAACCCAAAGAACTTGTTTTTACAAGCAACTGATTGTGCATGAATCTGTACTACAGAAATAGGATAAGTGAACGTACTGTTATGAAAGTGCAGTTAGTGCTGGGATTCACAGAGTTTTGGGCTCTTTTAGATTTGCAGAACTATTATATGAAGAATGCTAGCTCTTTTGCTTTTCTGAGGCCCTGTCTGCACCGAACTTTTAGAATGAATTTGTAACTAGTTGGTGTCACAGTTGACACCATACATGGTTTGTAGCCACACACACAATGTGGTTGGTATTCAGGATTACCCCCTACCCACATCTGTGTAATCACTCTTGGCCAGTCCCCTTTACTCCCAGCAAGCTGAGCTGCCTGATATCCCAGAATGCATTGCCTCCTGCATTGCTGATGCCACTTTGTGTTGCGCCCTCCAGGCACTCTGTCCTTTGCTGAGGCACTCTGCGGTAATGTCCCACATTTTGCCAGAATGCACCAATACACACACAGTTAGGCAGCATGATGGATGTGGCTAGAAAGAAAGCAGGGCTGACATGGTCATGTTATGAAAAAGCTGTTGCATGGACACTACTTAAATGTGGTTATTACAACTGAGTTACATAGGACCATCACAACCTGATTAAAAAAGCATGGCTGTATGCTTAGTGTAGCCAGAGCTGTAATGTCTGTTGAACAGCACAGCCAAGTTACCCTCCATGGCTTTTTAATTACAGTGTAGTTTAAAACTGTAATGAACTATACTAATGCCATTGGTATAGGCATTAATCAAAAGATCTGACAGTATCCAGTGAAATGACAATACGCACAAGCTCTTAGCTTAGCTCTTAGGGAACAAGGGTAGAATTGCATAACACACTTGCTCTTACTGCTTTGTTATCAAGCAAACACAAGACTGCAATGCCGTAGCTATTACTATGGCCTCTTCTGTCAGAGAGTGTAAGGGGGTGTGGGGGGGTGCAGATACATTTGAGAGCTGATATGTGGGCAAACATTCTAAGTGAGGAAAAAACAGCTATTTTAAGAAACACTCTAGATACAAACAATAATCCCCCTCACTTGAGGAGGTAGGGCCCAGGAAAGGAGTACTACTAAGAGGCATCACTGCTATAAAATTTCAGTGTGAGTGGGAGCAAAAATGTGGGGGAAAGGAAGAGTGTCTCACTGAGGCAGGATGTATTTGTATCTCACATGAGGGGAGGCTATTTGGGGGCTAGTGCCTCATGAGGGACGAGGTTGTGCATCTTGAGGGGACTTGTGTTGTGGTCTCGGGCATGGGGAAAAATGAACACATGTGGGGTGCTCTCTCTGTATTATGAAGATGCATTTGGGTGCAATAATGCACGAGGACAAGGTGAATCCCTAGGGAGAGCAGTTTACTAATGGTCACCCGCCATTGTCCTGCTGTAAAGCCAACCATTATGCCCATAATATTGGTCCAGCAGAGGTACTGGCCCATGCTTCTTCATAACTATCTTCTTCTTTTATGTTTTGGAGCAGTGTTCTTGGAGATGAAGTCATTGGGATTTGGCCAAGAAATGCTGATAAAGCAGATGTCAACTGTGCATGTGTGACCCATGCTGGTTTAAATATAGTGACAGGAGATGATTTTGGTCTGGTGAAACTTTTTGACTTTCCATGCACAGAAAAATTTGTAAGTGTATATTTTAGCTTTTATTTTAATCTAAGATGCTAGGCTTTGTGTTTAACCAGTTTTACCATGGCCTGAAGGCAAAGAAGTGCCAGTAGGTTAGAAGTGTGTTACACTAAAAGAAATGTTTCAGAGTAGCAGTCGTGTTAGTCTGTATTCGCAAAAAGGAGTACTTGTGGCACCTTAGAGTCTAACAAATTTATTTGAGCATAAGCTTTCATGAGCTACAGCTCACTTCATTGGATGCATTTGCGTATTTTCATATACTTGCAAAAGAACATAGGGTTGTTTTTGTTAATGGCTGTAATAGTTTATTTATTGTCTGCAATATTCTGTCTTTCTAATAGGCCAAACACAAGCGTTATTTTGGTCATTCTGCTCATGTTACCAACATACGCTTTTCTCATGATGACAAGTATGTTATAAGTACAGGAGGAAATGACTGCAGGTAACTCCTTATTTTACTAATCAAGAATTTTGTAAACAGGTATGGTCCACCCCCATTACAACACTGTGTTTAGCATCTTCTCAGAGCATGCTGCCACACTGTATCCAAAATCCATTTATATAGCAACACAAAGGCTAGGCTAAAACACTCTCAGTACTTGGCTATCAAGGCTAGAGTGTTGATGAGGATGTTACGCTCAATAAACACAGGTCAGAAAATTTAACACATTTTTTTAAAGACAAATAATACAAAAGACGACCTCAAAGATCACAAATCAGGATAAAAAGTTATAAGGAATAGCAACCCTCATGCTTCGGATTTAAACTAACCATGACGGGGTACAGAGTAGCAGCCGTGTTAGTCTGTATTTGCAAAAAGAAAAGGAGTACTTGTGGCACCTTAGAGACTAACCAATTTATTTGGTTAGTCTCTAAGGTGCCATAAGTACTCCTTTTCTCATGACGGGGTAGATTCCCAAAGGCATCACTATCAGTCACAAAACCCTTACTCAGCTGCCTCTTACCCTAGAGCAGTGGTCCCCAACCTTTCTGTGGGAATAGTATATTCCTATTCCCAGAAGACTGTGGTGGGTGCCAGACAGCCCGCCGCCGCAACATTTCGGAAGGACACAACAAGGCCTGGGCTAACCCCCACAGACGGCCAAGGAGGGAGCACGACCCAGTCCCGCTCCACCCCCAGCTCTGATGGAGTCCCAGTTGTGGCACCACTCCCGGCCCCAGCCTTGGCCCCCAACCATGGCCCAGCCACAGCTTCCACTCTCAGTCCCGCCCCTAGCCTCAGCCCCCAGTTGTGCCTCCACTCCCGGCCCCTGCTTTGGCCCCCGACTGTGGCCCCGCCCCCGGCTCCATTCCCACCCACAGACCCGCTCCCAGCTGCGACCCCCCCCAACCTTGGCCCCCTTGCCCCGTCCGCCCCTGGGAGCTGCAACCATGAAAATCTTGGGGACCACTGCCCTAGAGGCACCTAGTATCTACCTCTTTGATGGAAAAGACCCCAAAGCACCCACCCAAATTTCAGCAGCTAAGTCCATAGAATCATAGAATATCAGGGTTGGAAGGGACCTCAGGAGGTCATCTAGTCCAACCCCCTGCTCAAAGCAGGACCAATCCCCAACTAAATCATCCCAGCCAGGGCTTTGTCAAGCCTGACCTTAAAAACTTCTAAGGAAGGAGGTTCCACCACCTCCCTAGGTAACGCATTCCAGTGTTTCACCACCCTCCTAGTGAAAAAGTTTTTCCTAATATCCAACCTAAACCTCCCCCACTGCAACTACCCAACAGCTTGCTACCTAAACCCCAGCAGAAGTCATGCTTAGAGCACATTCTAAGCCCCCATAAGATGGTAAGGAGGCACATAACCTTTAGTCCGTGGTTAGAGCACTCATATAGGGTGACCCGATGTTCCCATTTTATAGGGACAGTTCCAAGATTTGGGGCTTTGTCTTATATAGGTGATTACCCCCCACCCCCGACCTGATTTTTCACGCTTGCTATCTGGTCACCCTAGGTGTGGGAGACCAACGTTCAAGTCTTCCCTCTGCCTGAGGGGGAAGAAGGGAGTTGAATTTAGGTTTCTCACCTGCAGGGGAGAGCCCTACTCTAGACTATAGAGCCACTCAACTCCCCTGCTGGCCCAATGCCTATATATAATTATTCATTTAATAATTTATTCACAGTGGAACAGCTCCAACAGGAGAAATTAAGAGTGATCCACCCCAGCATATCCCATAGCTCAGGGGTTAAGGCATGCTCCTGAGAGGTGGGAGACCCAAGTTCAAAATCTTGCTCCATGTTAGCTGGAGAGGAACTGAACACACATCTCCCACATCACAGGTCAGTGTCCTAGCCCCTGGACTAAAGTGTATAAGGGAGTGGGGGCATAATGCAGCAGCAGCATTTATTCCAAAACAAACAGCTTCAGTACCTAACTCCAGGACAGGGGCCCTAGTTGTGAATCCTGAGCAGATATAAGGGTATCCCTTCAGCCCAGTACAATCATAGAATATCAGGGTTGGAAGGGACCTCAGGAAGTCATCTAGTCCAACCTGCTGCTCAAAGCAGGACCAATCCCCAATTTTTGCCCCCGATCTCTCAGTGTCCCCCTCAAGGATTGAACTCACAACCCTAGGTTTAGCAAGCCAATGCTCAAACCACTAGCTACCATACCCCTCAATGCTAGGATACACTCAGGGACTTTTAGAGCAGGCCAGCAGGTTCCACAGGGCCAGTTAGTGTGTATCCAACTGGTCAGTCATAGTATTTACACCTGGCTTGTGTACACTAATGCAGCATGTAGACAAGCCCTTAGGTTTAGGTTACATCCGTCTCATTGGCTTTGGTGTCTTCCCACTCATCTTGTTGGCTTTTTGGATCCCATTCTCAGCTGCCTAATCCACCCCAATCATTGTGTAGGACGTTGGACTCTCAGATGGGAGACAGGTTGAAGTCTCTGCTCTGAATCAGGCAGAGGACAGATTGGAGGCTATATAGCCCAGAGGTAGGAAAGCACTGGTCTATGAGTGGGGCTCCGGTTCAGTATAGTAATACATATAATTATTATGAATAATAATCCTCAAAAAACAGGTAAGCAGAAATGCAAGAAACAAACTCCAAGTATGGCTAAATGGCAAATTTCAAGAGCTTAGTTGAGCCATACAGAGATCCAGAAAATAGAAATGCAGCTCAAGCAGAAAAGTAAGCAATGCCAGTGAAATGTAAGGTGTAACTAGAGTGCTTTGACAGAGGAGCAACTAACCATAGCCATAACACAATGAAGTTCATGTAGATGAGAAGCAGAAAGGCTGCAAGAGAAAGTAGCTATTGACCTAGCACAGGCAAAAGGAGTAAGTAAATGGCCACTGTGAGGAAGCTGAAGTAGTGCTTTGTATCAGTTGTCCTAGAGCATGGTAGTGAGATACCTACATTTTTTATGTACGCAAAATGAGGCAGTGTTTGAAGTGTCAAAAATGAAAGTGCTGGCAGAAACCGATTCCCATAGCTTATGACAACCCTGACAGATTGGAGATTAGGCAAATCTTTCCTATCAGTTATTCACAGATGCTTAGTCAGTGTATCCTGTACCAACCTCATTCAGAGGAAAATTTCACAGACAGGACAATTGATCTGATCCACATAGGAATTGCTAATGGTTCTATGGAAATATGCATATTTTTATGACTCACAAAACCAAATACTGGTTCAAGTGTAACTGTTGAGCAGTTTACAATGTGCTATGCAAACATTAAGTAACCATCAACATGCCAGTGACTTTGCCCAAAGGCACACAATGAGTTAGGGTATAGTCAAGATTAAAATTCAGCCACTGTACCATGCTGACTTCTCTCGGAAGCAAGCTGGATAATTTGTGAACAAATGCTGAAAGGAAAAAAACCACCCCCGTACTAGATGTTTACAGTTGTATGAATAAGGGAGCAGTGTTCTTTGAAAAGTGACTGCAAAAATGTATCATAGGGCTCCATAGTCATTTTCTCTTATTGACATCCATACTAAACCTGCTCAGTTTGGGAGTAAAAGGATAGGGTTTTTTTTTTCCACAAGTGCTGAAGCCACAAACACAACCTGCAATCTGTACAGTATTATTCTAGTGCTAATTGTTAAAGACAACTTTACCACCATTTAACTTTTTTAGTGTATTTGTGTGGAGATGTCTTTGAAAGAGGAATTCCCTTGCTTCTGGTGCTGCAACTATCATGTGACTTCAGAGGAGTGACGAGTCACCCCAGTCCACAATGCTTTGGCTGCTCTAATTTCATAACAAAAATGCTGCATGGATTACACACTTTTGGAATCTGAGTGTGGTAATATTGAGTGCTACTATGATTTTGTATTTGAAAGACTGTGATGCCCTTGCAATGGAAGCTGAAGTTTTAAAGGTTGTTCCTAGGCCTCAGCAACGAACAGTTTGATCATTAAACTGCTTTTGCTAAATATTTTATAATTATTCCAAGCAGCTACAACTGTAGCCTAAAAAAAACCTTTTGAGCATCACAAACCCTAAAACGTAACACAGCATTTAATTTGTGAATCTGTAAAATCATTTCTTTACACCTTCTTTCAGGAATGTTCCCATTTTAAGACAACTGTTAGACACTCTTGTTTGGAATTGTATGCATTGTGAATAAAGCTTTATATTGTTTTTAAATGACCGCAGGGGGTTTCACATTCACTTTCAATAACTAAGCAAACCAAGTTTCAGAGTAGCAGCCGTGTTAGTCTGTATTCGCAAAAAGAAAAGGAGTACTTGTGGCGCCTTAGAGACTAACAAATTTATTTACGCATAAGCTTTCTGAAGTGAGCTGTAGCTCATGAAAGCTCATGCTTAAATAAATTTGTTAGTCTCCAAGGTGCCACAAGTACTCCTTTTCTTTTTGTAAATAAACCAAGTAACACATTTTTAGAATTCATTATTTTTTTTAAAAAAAGAACACATTTAATTTAAAAAGTTCTTTATCCATGAAGTGCCTTTGAAGAGTTTGCCAATAGGCCTCCCACCACTGTCAGCTTTCTGCATATGGTGCTATAAACTTCCATCCTGAGGAGGGCTTAACACAAACACCTTTTCCAGATCTGACGTGGTCAGCATTTTCTGCTGTTACTATTCTTAATACTGTCACAACTGAACTCCAAAATGTTTCCTTCAGAGAGAACATACATACTGTTATACAAGCAATTATCTGAACCTCCTGTTTGTCAGTGACATGAACAATCTGTTAAGGGGTAGAATGTATCTGGCTCAAGAAGGTAGCAGGTCAAAGACAGGATTTAAGCTCAAATCTGAGGGATGATATGGGTACAAAGCACTTTTTTCAGGGAGGGGGAAAGAAAATCATTAAATCTGTTATCTTCTTGTGCTCCTCCCTCTCTTTGGGTCTGTGCTTTATATTTGACTACTTATACAGTAAAAGATTAGTAAATTGATTTGGACTCTTCCAAAAAGCATCATTTCCCATCTTTTACTCAGGAAGAGCTTCTTGGAGATGTGCTAATTGTACATAATGAATGACAGGTAAACCAGTAAGAAGAGACTGCACAACCTTAGGTTAATCTGGCAACCATTCATATGCTGTTTAGAAACATGTATGTGACATTAACAAAAATAAAAAGAACTGGATGAAAATTCAAATGGAATGCTTTTGTCAGAAAATGCCATTTTGTCAAAACCAAATCTTTCGACAGAAATTGTCTATTTCAGTGAAATTTAGTTTTAAAAAAGTCTCAACTAGCATACAGTGTAAATGCTCCATTTTGAGTTTTCATTTCAAAACAACTTTTCATTTTGGTATATATTTCATATTATAAACAAATGTAAGAAGTGAAATGTTTTGATTGACCCAAACCTTTTTTGGGGGATGTGGGTGTGTGTGTGTCTAAGTAAATGTGGGTTACAGGAAATCTTGTTTTTGTTCCAAAGCAAAACAAAATTCCTGAAAAATGGAAATTCTCGTTCTTGCACATCTCTGATAAGAAGGTAGCTATTGGCTATAAAATATCATAGAAAAGAGAGAAGACAAGCATTATCAAAATGTAATGAATATATATTTAACACAAAAGTGCTTGAGGAAGCTTAGTGAATTTTTTTTTAAATAAATGGAAATTTTGCCTTACAATACTCTACAAAAGATCAGTTTGTCAGACACAGAATAGGAGACCCTATGTAGTCTTTTTCTTTTTTTTTAATGAAAGCTTTTCTGTATTAAGATAATGTAACCATGTTGGGTGAGCATTTTCTTTGCCTATGTTGTCATGTTGGCCTTTCACGTTGATTGTATCCTGAATAAAAATAATTGTGTGATGGAATGAATTGCTAAATGATGATTTGTGAAAAATATTTAAAAGCAATAGTTGTCTATCAGGAAAACATTTCAATAAATATGATTTGTATATGTTTATGTCGTTTTATTTTATATATAATATGCTAAGAAGTAATGCTGTATTATATTGTATATGAAAATACTAATGCATGAATTTATTTTTCAATGGCCACATAACTATTTGAAAACCTGTGTGTCAAATACATTTGGTTATAAATTTTCATTGATCTTATTTTTACAGTCAAGTTAGTAGAATCAATAAGTTATCCTGAAAAATTGCTGGACTCACTTCGTATCCCTCTCAATTTTCCAAAGTGCTGAACTACATAAAACAGATGCTCGACTGACTTGTGTAATAAATATATATATTATAATCTGGAAGTCTCCTCAAGACAAAACACCAAAATTCTTTAAGTCTATAAGCTTTATTGATACTTGGGTTTTTTGTTTTTACATTTCACAATGCATTCCACAGACTTAGTTCAATACAGCTTAAACCACAAGTGTATACATTTTCATTTGTAATTTCTTGCATAACAATGCTCGACATTTTCAAACATTTGCAGCATTAGATATTTGCTCCACAGATTATGTTTGTGCAACACAGTGTATGCTCGAAGTTTTATGTGTGTGCAAGTTCATTTGTTTTTTTTAAATAGATGGTAGTGTTTCTAGAAATATTTTATTTTTCAAGTTTGTGCGCTATGGCTAGTCCTAAAATCAGTCCATTTTCTGAACTATCAAGCACTGTGGAGCAGCTGAAAGATCCAAGCTTTGTGAAATACTACATATTATATATATATATATATATATATATATATATATATATATGCAATTGATAAAACAATAAAATCACAATACAGCTACACTTATACCAAAAAGACAAAGTTTTTCAAACTTGCTTTAATGGTATATTCTTCTAAACATCTCATTTTAGAAAATCTGCCTCAATCGACCCAGACCATACACAGTGCACAAAATGGGAAATGTTATCCTCTGCTCTACCTTTTCTTGAATGCAGCAAGACTACCTCTGATGAAGCACAATATACAGCTTTCTCAAATCTTTTGTATTAGCTGGTGCTGCACACAGGATAAACAAAGATGATTAGTTTTAATTCCATACATAGCAGCTTACAATAATTAAGATGATGAAACACATGGCAGTCAAAACAGGTATTTTTCCTCAAACACTGTGCTGCTAAAATATAAAGATCTGTGAAATTGCACTGCAATGTCAAGGTTTTGCTATTCCCTGACCCTCCCTATGTAATTCAAATGAATATTTCCCCCCTGAAAGATGAACTCCAATTGACAAGTTGCTTCAGGCTTTTTACTCAGTTTTGCGTTTCAATCCAGGTATTTTAGCTTGGACCCTGAAAGAGTGAGAGAAAATTAAAAAGGTATTTAAATGTGGAAATACAGCAATATTTATAGCATAAATGTAGCCTTGAAAATGTCAATGTTTAAAGATAATTATCATAGATACATTAATTTGCAACAGTAAGAAAATTGGCAGTAAAGTTGCTAAATCCCTCTTCAGAGCCCTGCTCTGCTGAGGACCTAAAGTCTTCTGCATATAAATCCACATATCTGGACTGCTATTAGAATTGCATGATTCAAACATTTTCCATCAAATATTTTTTACTGCACTGCAAGGAATCAGTTAATTCTGTAAATCTCCCACAGTTTTTAAGTACGTTTTTCCTCTTGATGACTATATATAGCTTCCTTAACATACCCAAGGTATTGTACGTACATCAAAAAGTCTATCTATACAAGCTAGTTTGAAACAGCCAACATAAACTCACTTAGTCACTGCATCTCTGGCAGTCTTGTTCACAAGTCCCAAATAATGGTCAATTTGAGCCTGAAATTTAAGAGAAAAAACAGAAAAGTTAGCTGTTTAGCTTTACTGCTGCTAAAGGCTGCTTTACTACTTGCAAGTCATCATTGTTCCTTGTCTAATTAGTTTATGCTTCATTAACTGCCCTGAAAAATTTTAAGACAAGCAAAGAGCCCATTTTTGTTTATTTCAGGGTTTCATATAATTTTTTGCAAATCACAGGCATAAAACTATTCTGCTCGCATCTCTACCAACCAGTAAATGAAACAGCCCAGCTTGTAGCATGAACAGTGCTATATGGTGAAGGAAGAGACTTTCCCAGATGGACAGATACTGGGACTCACTGCAAAAAGGAAGCTGAATCAATACTGTACATACACCTGCAGGAAAATCTCACTATTCTTTGCCCCTCCCAGCCACAGACAACACAAAGTGGCAGAATGGTCAACCCCTCTTTCTGAACGTGGAAAGGCCTGCTACTGTAGGTTCTTAGATTCTAACCAGCTCATTCAGTAAGTCGCCATCACTATTTGCTTTTTGAAATGCATGTGATGCAGTAGGGATTAATAAGTATGTTCACTTGCAAACACCACAATCGGTATATCCTAGCGTTTCATGTGTTTCTTCCATATAAGTAGTCTAGTTACTAGCAGCTCAAACCACCCTTTTCTTCAGACTCCTCCTACACAGAGTGTACAACCAAGACCTTTATATGCACAAAAACAAATGTACTGTTCACACTTCTGTTTTGCTTTATTTTGAGGAACTATTGTATTGATAGCTCCAAAACAGGTGATAACTTATATATTAAGAGTCCCAACCATTCCTGGGCTCTTCCTGACAGTGCAGTATTGGGTCTCTGTATATGTATACTGTTAGAAGCACAATGCTTTGAACAAGTGATATATCGCAGTTCCCTTCTGCTATTCTCCACATACACCTGGACAGTTACTAGAGATCCCATGGCACTTTGAAGAGGGTGATTAACTGAATGCTGGCTGGCACACTGGAGTTTAACAGGTTCCAAACAGTCAAGTCTGCACACGGGCCAGTTATGGGCACTTAATAGCAACTGGCTTTCCTCCTAATCACTATACAACTAGGATGTTACAAAAGTAGTGTATTACCACTGAAACAGAACAGCCACGCTGGATTGCAGAAGGGTGGGATGGAGCCCACCATAAAAATGTATATTACTAGTCACACATTATCAATAGTAGGAGTTTCTAACCAGTGGTTCAGAAATTTCCCTGGACATTGACAGTAAAACTGCTAAATCTCTCAGCTTCTGCCAAGGCAGAGTCTCTCTTGAGAGTTCATTATCTTGGTACACTTGATCACTCCATTGCAGAGCCCCGTGATCTGTCTTTTATAAGAAATAATTCCCTTGCAATGAAAACATGGAGCCTATTCCCCTCTGATTGTTTGGACAGCAGAACATAGGAGCTGCCAACTTTCAAGGACCGCAGGGCTTTTGATGAATTTACCTCAAACATTTGGACTTCCCTCCAACGTAAGAAAAATCTACCTCACACACCTGAAAATCATTTGACCTGTAGGCTTAGAACGAGGAATACTATCCGTCATGACTATCAGGATCAATCTGAAGCAGAGTGCATAAGCAGAGCCTTGTTTGTTTTCGGCATGTCTCACTGGGAGCCAGAATGTACTGGTATTAATTCAGTTCCTTTGCCGTCAGAGATTGAAGGCTTCATAAGTGAGGTTGGGCATTTTAAAGGGATTATTTTTATACTTTCAGAAAGCAACAATCAGCTGGTGATTTAAGTCAGTGGGACTAGGAAGCCTGCAGACAGGGTAAGTTGTCAGTCTTCCTCTTCCAGGGCCATGTGACTTCCCTTCATCTTATGGGTACTTCCCTCTTTTCTGATGCTGAGTGATCTTTGCTGTGCAAGTGGGTTTGAGAGCAGATGATGGGAGTGTCCCAAAACTGCTCTGTGCGCCTCATTGTATTTGGTCCCTGCTGCCTTCTTCACTGTGTTGCCCCTTTACACTGGTCTTTATTGTACAGGTGCTTTTCAGAGAGAAGGAATCCCTGTGTCAGTGCTCATCTGGTCAACTACTCTATGCCCTGATGGATCCAATTCCTGCCTAGTACTGCTACAATCTCCTGTCCCTCCCAGCAATTACTGTCTTCAACAGATTTACCAGAGGAGCATTAGACTGTGCCAAGCTCCCGCTACGTGCGTTAGCCAGTAGTACAAATCACATGGGCTCAAGAATAAATGTCTGCAATGCCAGCTTCAAGGTGGCTTCTCAAAAAAACTATATAAATTACTTACTGAGATTTTACATAACTCAGATATTGCTACTTTAGTACTGAACAAATTGGGATCAGAGGGAGAGAAGGTGAAATCATACTAAGCAAACCTCTCTTATAATTACTATATGCTTCACATATTTCCTAAAGAGGGGAAATGCACTATGGGCTTTAATTGTACTACTCATTGTAACACTGTCAGAAAACCTGCACTGGCCATTTTTAGAAACAATATCAGGTGTTGAGGTTAAAGGTTTAGGAGACTAAAATCAGATTTCTAGTTATTCATTCTTAAGTGTTTCTGATTCAACAGGAGTAATTTTTAATCAGACATTTGTGAATGTCAGACATTAAGCACTCACCTGATGTCTCTCATAAATAACAGGAACACTGAAGAGAGAAATCAGAGCTGGAAAGGAACAGAGCGGGTTTAAATACAAACAAGATAAAGACGCCACTCAACTAAAATTTAAAAACAGTTTTCACAGCCTGGCATATTTTTAAAAAAGCAAAAAAGAGAACTAAATCACAATGCAAAAATTGTTAGGCTATTGTAATTTAAATGGATCTCATAAGAAAAAGATGTTCTGTAGCAATACTGTATTAGTTACAATTCAGGTTTCTGTCATCCTGGTGGAACGGGACAGTAACCAGTTTTGCACCATCATATAATTTGTACAAGGCAACTGGAATTTGAAAGTAAGAACTACAGGTAGCCTAGAAAGCAATGAGCAAAACTAAATATGATTTTTTAAATGATGTTGTTTTGTCCTGAAAGTCAGCAACCTAAGGACAAACAATGAAATTCAAAAATACTATTTTTATAATTCCACAATCTAAAAAAATAAAATAAAAGATCATGCAACAACCTACATTGTGTTGTACTGCGAGTAGATACACACAGCATTTAAGAGGCTTCAATACTTTTCCAGGGTTATTTTGCAAAGCAAAGTATTTAACACAATTTAAAGCACTTACCCAGTATCAGTAATGTCAGACCATTAAACAAGGCACCAACATAGGTGAATACCCACATCAACACTGCAAACTGAAAGAACAAAGGTCAGTTAGGCCATAAACAGTCTAATCAAGATGTGTTCATTAGAACATTAAGAGAGGTGCCTTTAACAAAATTACCCTTCTCTAAAGGCGTGTATAAAACTCAACAAAAAAACACTTTGTATGTCAAAGATGATTATAGATGAGGGACTGTATGGGTGAGGCGATGGGTAATAGGATACGCAGCCTTTCATTTCGAGGTCACAAGTCTGAATTTAGCCCAGGTCAATAGTGACCAAGAAGCTACTACCATTTCATGACTATTCAGTGTTCTCCGCACTCATACAGCACTTTCAATCCACAGTGCTTTATGATGATGGATAAACATGATTATTTTTTCCTTACAGATGGAGTAAGTGAGGCACGGTGGGAGGATAACTGTCTTGCCCAAGGTCACACAGCAAGTCAGTGGCGGAGATAAAATAGAACCCAGGTCTCCTGACTTACAACCCAACACCCAAATCCACAAGGTCAGAGCCACCCCTTTACATAGGTTGTGAGTTGGTGAAATTAAGCCTATACAAGAGTCAACATCACAAAAAGCACCATTAGAACCACATTTTTGCTGGTTTGACTCAGTTCAGATGCCAAGAATTAAATTGTCTGTTAGAGATGGTAATGTTGTGTCAGGGCACAGGCCTGTTTGAAAGGCAGTGTGGAAGAAATGGCAAGTTTATTTTCCTTCCTTCTTCATTTTAAATGAACAGTACAGATACTCTTACAAGTGTGGATTCAGTTATTAAATATTCATAGTAGGAAGGAGTCAGAGTCCATCTTCCATTTTATGGCACAGAACATTTAAACCAAAAAGCATAAAGCCTTAAGAATTAAAAGTGCTGATGGAATTTTAAGGTTACAAAAAAGATTTAAAATTCTAGACTAACAAAAATTTAGAAAATAAGTGTAGATTCTGGTAGGAAAGACTCCTGAAACCCATGTATTGCTGTACTGGGCATAATATCCATAAATCATACTGCAGAATTAATCTCTCTCTCACTCACACAGTCTGGCCCAAATCCTCTGCTTGTGCCCAGTCCATACTCAGTACAGCAGAGTGAATCAGGAAGGCAGGACTTTGTTTGGACTTGGAGCAGTACTGCTGATAGAAAGATTTGCCTCCATGCTCTATGCAGAGCAAGCCCAAAATTATGTAAGTTCTGAATCTATAATTTTTTAAAACTTTTGTCAACTTTATATTGAGATTACAGAAGTGGCAACCTCAGGACCCTATTGGGTCCCATTTAGTAAAGGACAGTCACAAAATCATAGTAATGTAAAGTGAAAAAACACACTATTGCAAGAACAAGCACTTTCTAAAATTAAGTAGCATACGCTGAAGACACTAGAGCCCAGCTTAGCCTCCCATCCATATATTCATCTCCTTTATGCTGAGGTACTACATAGAATAAGGAAGTTTACTGATCCCAAAAAGTAACTGTTGTTGCTTTTTCTTAGTAAGATTTTTTAAAGCTCTTTATTTCTCTGGCTCCAAGCCAGAGTGAAGCATAAGCAGCCCAAAGTCTATCACAAAGATAATACTGCTTTTCCTGCATGGCTCCATACAGGAAAGAATGAACTCAAAGTCTAAAGTTCACTGTCTATGTGAGTTACAGTGATATTCTTGTCTTCTACTGTAATCCTGATGGGTGAATCAAGTGCCATAAGTAATTCTTTACCCACTTTATTCCAATTATTAGTAACTGATTACACAATACAAGTACTTTGTAATCTAATTTAATGGCCAATTAAAATAAAAACCATAGGTCAGTTTCTTCAAGTTGTTTTACTATGAGCAAGTTCAAGTAAAGTAATGGGCTCCATCATTCAAGTAACAACATGGCTTCACAGTATTCATGTCCTAACAGAAATGTTCTTTATTGCACGAGTTTTGGATGAATCACTATATAACCACACACCCAACACAATATAGTTCCCTTCCTTGGCTTTTCCTGGCAAGTACTGTACATAGCTATCCGTTGAAGTTATAAGTGAAAGAGTTCCTTTGAACTTTACCATATACAGTACAAATATTTTAGATGCCATTTTAAACCATCATGAGTCCACACTGTTTAATCAAAACATCTCAGAAATGATTACACCTAGATTTCACTATTAGCATAAGTACATATGGTAAACTGGACTCTACTCCTGTTCTACTTTCAAATTCAGTAATATGGAATATTATGTAAAAGCATAAATGTAATTTTCTATACTCAAGATGTTTATTTAAATAGATGAGACAACGTCATTTGTTGACCAGGGCCCTTATTAGGCATAAAAATCTCAATATTTTAAAGTTTTCCTACAACAGAAACTACTTCAGAGCCATGAAATTTTGTAAGCTGACTTTACAGTTTATTGATTTCATACAAAGACTGCATCCAAACTACCATACAATAAAAAGTGCATTAGGTTTAAGTAGGTTAAAGCTTTCCTCCAAGACAAATGAGACTCTTTCAATTCTATTCTGAAGTCAAAAGAAATTGAAGAAAAAGAAATAATAGTTTAGCAGGATAAACAGCAGCTTTCCTGAAGCTCACAAACCAAGCTATTTAAAAAAAACAAAAAAAAATTTGGAAGGAATTTTCTCTTTTCTTGCTTTCATTAATAATGACTGAATGAAAGTCAGATCTTCAAGAACAGTTTGGCTGTCCATTCTTTTCTCTTAACCGATAGTCTAATTCTTTCTTTGTGGCATCACAAGCAGTTGGTATGTAAATTCTCATATCACAAATGAGGGCTTGCACCTTAAGGAGCACCTTAATTATTGAAATCTTTTTGCCAGACAAAAGCCCTTCGTGATTGAGTTTTTCCCTGATGTATTTCCTGAGACAAATCCACAAGTTTTTAGTCCTGGCCAAAAGAGGCTTTAAATCTACCTCCTAAATCTAAGGCTAAAACATGCCTCACAAATAACTAACTATAAGAGCACACAATATATGGAGGAAATTTGCTTTTTTTTTTTTTTTAAAAGGGCAATTTAAAAGGTCATTGATTATATATCAAAATGTGACTTTGGTCATTTCACAGCTGTTCAATTGGCTAGAACAGTGGTTTTCAACCTGTGGTGCGCAGACCCTTTGGGTCCGCAGACTATGTGTAAGGGGTCCGTGGAAGGTTGTCGTTACCATAGAACTGTGGTTTTCAACCTGTGGTCTATAGTTCAGTTCCCTCTTATTGAGTGTGAAAGTGGTGTACTCTTCCCCGAGAGGATCACTCAGTGTGACAATTGAGAGGGAGGGGCAGCAGTCAGAATATAGTCACTGCAGAAACTCATGCAGAAGTAGAAACAGATCCGTTTAGACCACTTCACCAGGACTACTGTAACAACAGAAACCATGTAAACAGAAATGGGAAGTGCAAGAAATGAGAACTCACAGGATCTTTATAAAAGGAACTCAAACCTCCCTGCTGCTAAAGATTTCAATTATATGACAGGTTTCAGAGCAGCAGCCGTGTTAGTCTGTATCCGCAAAAAGAAAAGGAGGACTTGTGGCACCTTAGAGACTAACAAATTTATTTGAGCATAAGCTTTCGTGAGCTACAGCTGAAGTGAGCTGTAGCTCACGAAAGCTTATGCTCAAATAAATTTGTTAGTCTCTAAGGTGCCACAAGTCCTCCTTTTCTTTTTAATTCTATGACAGTGTTATGTACCCTCTCCCTGGGACTGTGGGAGTCTGCACTGCAACAGGTAGAACCGGACACAGAGGGAAAGGATATAACAGGTGGTTGAGAGAACTATTTACAAGTCAATTATTGGTGGAGTCTTGTACATTAGCAAATGTGATATTCATGTCAAATGCCATTTGAAATGTAATGTTCATCGATGCTTTAGGTAATCTCAAGCTGCACAGCTATAAATGTTCTTTTGGGTATTTAAGATTAGCAGAATGAGAAACTGTACCTAGAAATTCAATGGCCAGATGCTGGCCACTTACTGGTGCTGACACGTGAGCCAAAAAACAAAAACAGAAAGGAGTTAGACTGTGCCCAGCTATCCCCAAATTCAGATTTTTAAAGAAATGGACACATTCCAAATACCTTTAACATCTGACCACTGGCTCAATTTAAACCTCTCTTTCTAAGCCCTGTTGAGGAAAGTCAAATCTACAGCTGTATGTTGTATGCTTTATCATTTACCTTCAGAGAATCAACTAAGTCATCGACTAAGAAAAGACGTCTGAGCTCCTTTACTGTGCCATTAATGTGGCCAAGTGCAGCATTGCTGTACTTCTGGACAAGCTCCTCAGACACAGCAACATCAGTCTCCAAGTAAGCCCTACAAAATGAAAGAATCATTCATGAGACACAAGCTTTACCTGCTTGTTTTTTACGTTACTAAATCAGGTCTTCTCTGCTCTGGAAGACTCTATAGCAGCGGTTCTCAAACAGTGGGTCAGGACCCCAAAGTGGGTCACGTCCCCGTTTTAATGCAGAAAAAAGCAGCAAAAAAGAGCAAAGGCAGTATTAAAAAAATTCTTTGCAGCTCACCTTTAAGCAATAATCAACACGAAGAGATGGATAAAGTTACTCTTCATTTTATTAAGTCTTCTAAATGGAATTTCTTTAAGCAAATGATTGTTAATGTTCTAGAGAAGGATTCTGGTCCAAAAGGATTTAGTGCCTCACTTCTTGGAAGTGAAAGGTTAAGGTTTGCAATTTGCAACAGGCCAGACTTCCTCCATTCTGCCTGCAATCTCCCTCTCTCTGCTTAAAGTCTGAAGATTTAGCTGAAAGTTCGAGGAATTTTCCAATCAGAAAGATAAAAATCCTGTAATCCTGATAAAGTGTTCTCACATGCCCCCATCCCCCACTCCATATCCCACCTTTTCCATTTACTACTAAACAGAGTCGCTAGGTCAGTATTAGATTCTTTAAATAGAAAATGATCATTTTAAAATTTAGTTTCATGTCCAGTAAGGGCTCAGAGGGGAGATCTTGTTTATCTGGAATATGGCACGCAATTCTATCTACACTGCCCCATGACTGGCAAATTAGTTCTGTTCTACATCTACTCATTAAGACACCTATTTTATTTAACAGGTAATTAGAATTATGAGAGACATTTTATATTATTTATACAGTTGTGTAAAGTATTGTTTACTTGGAAAAAGTATTTATTGTTTTACAATTCTCAAAAAGCGTGCTACGTGTCCCACAAAACCACAAACAAAAGAGGACAGATTCCCAGCCCTGAGGAGTTTGAAATCTAAGTTCAAGCAAACTGCAATATAGCGGGGCAACCAGTCCGAATGGAAAGAGGGGATGTCAAAAATGAAGCTAGCACACAGCATGTTAGGACAACAAAGACATTTATGTTATTCATTGCTGGTAGGCATTCTAGAAGAATGTGAATGAAGAAGTGGATCTTTACATGGGATCTAAAAGAGGAGATGGTAAGGGCCATAGGGACCAACTCAAAAAGGGTATTCCAAGGTAAGTGAGCAGTGCTGGGAGAGGGGGGAAAACAGAAGAGAAGTGGACAAATGGGGCATCAAGGCTGCTAATACTGGCAGAACTGAGCCTTCAAGAGACAACCTTGGACAAGGAAGGAGGGGCAGAGTTATGCAGGGCCTTGATGATGAGGTGTCTGGCATGACTTGATCAATAGGTCAGAAACATGGACCTGGTAACTGCTTTTTGTATGGATTGTCAGGGAGAGGAGAGGCCAGGGAGGAACAGTTTGTAGCGAATAAGAAAGAAGGGCCTGAATGAGAATATCCACTGTATGGACAGAAAGAAAAGGTCAGATCTTAGAAATGTTGTGGAGTTAACTATGTACTTACTGTAAACCAGTTTGTACTTATTGAAAACCAGTTATAGAGAAACTGCATTCAGAGTACTCCAACTACCAGTTCCTTTAATTTAAAGGCTTTCCCTTTTAAACCAGCTTCATTAAGGCTGGCCAGTATCCTATTTTGCATTGTTCTGCTGAATGCTATTACAACTGTGGGTCTATGTTTTTAATGTCAATAGCCACAGATGCATTTTTCCTGATCTGTCTGCACTGTAACATTACCCCTTCTTAGAGAGTTTTCACCCTCCCCAATTTAAAGGAACACCCTATTGCAGGCAGCTGTTGGCTTTAGGGGGTTGACTGGCCACTTCTCTAAGCATTTACAGAGTGCAGATGAGGAGATTCCAAAGGGGAGGACGGATGAGCTGCCTCAGCAAACCTCTCTTGCTTTGGTTTTGAAGGAATGGAAGGGAGGGAGGGAAGGGAGAACTGACCCTAAGACCACCACAGGAAGGCTACATCTGTCCTCATGGAGGAGAGGTTTTAAAAAGCTACCACATATCAATCTTATCTGGAAAAGAGAATTGGCAATAGCACAAAAAAAGCAGCTGAAGAAAAGTAAACTGGGAAAATGGAGGAGAAAAGGAGACTGAACCATATTTTGGAATGGAGAGGAGGAAAGTTGCTGGATGGTGTGGCTGGTTGTGCAATAAGGAAACATGCACTCTTAATAATTATTTTAATGCATTAATGTGAAGTTTACAGCTCTAAAGACCTAATTCTACAGTAGGTGCACTGCTATGGCCTACATGAACCCAATAGTAATAGCAAAGCTCCCTGATTTTCTAACCACACGAACTATGCCCATGCCACATTCTTGGGAGTGGGCACAGTTATTATTTAACAAGTTAATCATCTGTTCTCTTTGGGGATTTCAATGAACTCAGTCATCCAAGTCTTCAAAATTGGCCCTGTTTGAATTTGAAAATTGAAACTGTTTACAGTTTTCCTCATTGGAGTCCAAGTTTTCAGAATTATCCACTGATCAGGTCACAATGAACCCGGATATTGCATCTAACAAATTGCTTATAATCCAACCAAATGGACTCATTTAGAATATAGCTGCATTATTGCACATTCATGCTAGCATAGTAAGAGTTAAGCATCCTATTAAGAAAGGATTTCAGAAAGAGCTATATAACAAAATGTGAATAATCAGCAACAGAACATATCTTCTGCTGTATTTACTAATCTTTACCAAACCACAAATTGCTTTACAGTTATCCAAGTATGACATTTTCAATGGCTTAGTACTTGATGTCAGGGCATATCTGAAGTGTTGAATCAAGTATTAATGTGTAAGTAAGTTCGATGAACCAAACTGAAATATATATAAAGTTTTAGAGTGCAACTGGAGTCTGTCTTGCCTTTTTGAAGAAATACACTATGTCAGACAAACAGCCTTAATTCATTTTCCTTAACATTTTTTGTGTCCATTCTATGAAATTATTTTGTGAAAATACCAATTATGTTTGAGAGTAGCTACAGTTGAGAGAGAGAGAGAGAGAGAGAGAGAGAGAGAGATTGTACAGTATTGAGGCTGTTTTACATTGCCATGCACTGGTACAGTATATATATATTCAAATGTAGTTAGCTGCATCTGTAGTGATAATCCGACAAACATGTACTTTGTATTAAAGAAAAACCTCACCTAAATGGGTGGCCTTCATCGGACTTCTGGATTGCCTGGATAACTCCCTTGTATATCCTGAAGCTGATCGTCACAGAAAGAAGGGCCAAGGCAATGTAAGCTGTCACACTCACAATGCTGAATACTGTTAATGAAAGCAGCAGGAACAAGCTGGCACCAAACACCACTCCTGTCTTCTTAATGTCTCGCCAGTAAAGGAGGTCAACAACTAAAAGTTAAAAGGTCTGAAATTAGAATACAAGACCTCTTACATCCATATGACAAGTGTACATTTGTTTTATCTGAATATTACATCTTAAATAATTGAACCCAATATCTCATATTTCTACATTATTAAAAGTTTATAATTATAAACAATAAGCATTCTGAGAAGAGTTGGAACTGGTTTTACACTAGACTCTGGATTATTGGAATTACCCAAAATGCATTTGCTAAAATTCAAGGGCAGTTCTACCCTGAAAAGAGACTACATCAAAATGAAATCTTAATTAATCTGCTCTTCGTGAGCATTCTGAGTCACACTTGCTCACAACAGTGACAAGTTTTTACTGCTTTTTACTCCTGTACCTCTGTGCACCCAACAGCTAAAAGAAAGATTCTGTTTTTCTTGAGGCTAATCAACAGAATTGTTTACTGAATTGGAAACCACTACACCCGTGTAAACCCAATGAAGGCAAGTGCACAGATATCACCGAGGGCAGCATTTTAAGACAGTGGGGCTGGTTACACAAATATAACTGAAGGCATAATTGGGCTTGCAAAACCTTTTCTATTGGTGATGATGCTGATGCAAAGTTAGGAACAATCATGGAAATGTAGGGCTGGAAGGGACCTCAGGAGAACCCAGTTTGATTTCCAGTCAAAGCTAAATTTGCAAGCCAATGATGCGCAAAATGTTTATTTGTAAACTGAGCATATATTTTCTATATAACCATAGAAACACATGATGCCATTTTTAGTATTACTGTTCAGACTAATTGCTCTTTGCGTAAATCTTTGGCCACTGGGTTAAAATATCAAGTTTCCTCTTTCTGGGTTTGAGTCTGCTGCATTTTTAAGTGAAGTATCACAGATTTAGTGAGAACCTCCATTGTAGCATGCAGGAGTATTTGATCTAACCAGGTTTTATACACTTCTCAATGCTATGTAATGGGAAACGTCATGGGTGAGTTTTGAGTTGCCTAACTTTATAGCTGATTTCTTGGGCGTGGGGGGCAGGGGTTCTCTTCCACATCATCACTCTCCATCAATAGTGATTATGTAAAATTTATTAGATACAGAGCTCAATATAAGAGGGTAAAAGAAAAAACCTTTATTAGCATTATAAATAATGTTAGCTAGTTATCCAGTCTTTTCAAAATGTGAAGCACTACTATGTTTATTATCTGTTCTAAAACCACTGGGACATCTGTTTATCTGCCTGAATTTGGTTATATTAAGCTTTATGTGAGCTTAGCACTCCAACAGCATCTTGTCTACCTTAAGAATTTTACTCTAACTACAAAACAACCACAATCCAGAATAAATCCGTATATTAATTCAAAACAAGATAAGCAGTTGAAATAACATTAGGTGGTATGTATAATCTGATGGAAATTTGTATGCACTAGCTTTAAATAATTATGTGCTACCTTAGGGCCAGATCCCGCTAATACCTGTGTAGACATAACTTTACTATCATACATAAAAAGCCAATAGAATTATTCATACAACTGCACACGCATAAGCAATTTTGGAACTGAAGCCTTCCTTTCAGCATTTTAAAATCATTTCAATACAAGATTTGAACTAATCAGCTGGTGGTAGAAAAACAAGAACTCTATGCTTTGAAACTTCTAAAAAAAACCTGACAATTTTCATATATGTACAATAGCTTCACTGTTATGATTTTTTTATTTTAAGATCTGCATTAATCGTATGTTATTGTCTCTTTATAGGGACAGTTTGTAACAGTGGTAAAGGACTACATCTGCACAGTTAAAAACAACAAATGTAATGGCAGTAATTCAGCAATCACGAAAATTCCCAGTAACATTCACTGGAAAGGTAGATATTCTAAAATTGGAGTAGTCCGTAAGGGTCCATCTGTATAGTGACTTCCAAAAAACTAGAGTCCTAGCTTCAAATACTTTGTTCCTTAATGACTGAAGATTGGTGACCTCAATCTACTCCCTTCCTTCATTTGGACCTGGAACTGTATTTGCATTTTACATTTCCCCCACATATACTCTGCCCTGTCCCATTCAAAATGAGAAATACCATATAAGCCCCAATGCTAATCCCACATGTATACTGTTTCATTTCATTTTTCAATAATGTAAACAATCTTGTAAAACAATTACAAAATTGAACTGTAACTTTTAGTCCATGTGGCTGAGAAAAGATAAAAGCTGCTTTAAATCCCCCCCCCCCCCCCCCAAGACAAGGTAATTTAGAAAATCCAAACTGTATATTAGTGAAAACAGCCTGCTGGCTTTAAACACAGTATACTCACAAAAGGTAAACATACTCTGGGACACTCTGAACAGTATCCTTCCTTATGCTAATTGTGTTTGCTTAAATTTACATTGTCTAAACTACAATTACAGTCCTTCAATGTAAGTATTCCAGGCCTAATCTAAAGCAAGTGCAGCTGTCTACATATGGTAAGCATGAATTGTCATCTGGCACATCTAAAAATAGTACTGCTAGCATCCATGCCTCACATGCAGAACTCATCCAATTACATTTTGCCTTTAAAGCAAATGCAGTGATAAGAGGCTGATTGCTGAATTCTCTGAAGTCTTTTCTATCACAGGTTCTTATTTTTAAGGCTGAACAGTTTCAATAGCTGTTTTTGTGACAAAAACAAGCGCTTTTATATTTAATCTGAAAATCCTCTCCCAAAAAATAAATGAGCCACAAGAAACTGTTTTTGTCTTTTGAACAAATTAAAAGCCTCAGGATTCACAAGAGAGTTTTAAATTCATGTATATATATTAAAACAAAAAAGAACTAACCAATTTTGGCATCCATCTTGAGTTTGCCTGCATGCACCCAGATCTTGTACAGCTGACAAGCCAGAACCTTTTCACTTCCGGCTAGGGTATTCAAAGGTCAACTGATATACGCAACTGCCTGCCGCCTCACTACTACAGTTAGAAGCCTCACAGACTAACACAGAATGCTTTAAGCGTTCAGCCAATAGTTGTTTCTCCAGTAAGTCCTTGGAATGCAGTTAAAGTATTAAAAAAAAAAAAAAAAAAAAAGATATTTGCAACAGAATCAGACAAGTAAACATTCTACATCTAGCATAAAAAAGATTTCAGGGCCAAATAAAGATTCTATATAGAAAAAAGGAAAGAACAAAGAAAGGACAAAATCCCATCTCATTTAAGAGACTTTAATGCATGAATCAGAAAACATTTCTCAAATACCCTCCTGTAGTCTAACAGTTAAGTTGAAATTTTTGATGACTGTTTCATTCAAATACCAGTTAAAAAAAAAAAAAGTTCACAGCTGCAGACAACTACAATTTTTTGGCCTGATTTTACAATTGCTGGTGTACTAACATGGGAATCTATTAAGAAGCATTGAATATCTGCAGCTTTAACAGGCATCTATAGGGTGCAATATTTCTGTCAAATCAACCATCTACAATACGTATTATGATAGTACCTTATATGGGAAAATTCCTGTGAAGGTCTTATGTTAACCCTTACTATACCATCATTTTCCAGTAAGACAAATTAAAACAAATATATACATGACTTCCAAAATGTTATGTTTTCTGCTTAAAAGACCATTAGAAAAAAAACAGATGTAAAAAATAAAGCTGTTGTTTTTATTTAAACCAGGGGTATCCAAACAGGTTAGAGAACAAATATGACAGGGCCATTTGTGGGCTAGAAGCTTGGCCCTCTTCGTAATTTAGATTTTCTAGATACAAAAATCCTCTTTAGGCTTGGCTGCCTCATTCTGCTTCTGAGCAAGTACCACACAGGTCTTCAAAAATTGCAGCATCTTCTGTGAAAAGCATTAGGCAGTCAAAGCCAAGGAAGAGCTATCAGCAAGGGATCAAAGTAGCTACAAAACAGAGGCAGGCAAGAATGAAGAAGCATTCTTCCTCTGTGGGCTACTACACAGGATTTTGCAGGTTACTGAGGACTGTAAACTAAAGATCCTTGGTTTAAACCAATATTTACCAACAAAACCATTCACAAAAACTTAAGCCAAGACAACAGTGACTGCAAGATGCTGGTGAGTTTTGCGACTGTACCAGAAAGAAACTGATCTCATTGCCCCTTTCACTGAAATGAAAGCCTTCAGTCTAGTGCTGCTCATATTTAAATTAAGGGATGGCTACATACATTTGCAAAATGTGTGCATTGATAATAGTTATGAGAGCACTCACTCTAGATTGTGTTATAACCTGATTTACTCCTGGCTCGAAACTGACTTTAAACCATGTAACAAAATCACGGTACATTTCAGATCTTTACAGTTCTGCGAGGATCTGTCTGTGTTACAATTACTAGGGAGTCAGAGGATCTAGCTACAACACAATTCCATAGATGAGATCTTATTCATCTTCCATAATGGGAATAAAGCAATCAAAAAAAGGGGGGGGGAGAAGAGGCTGGGGCAAGGGGAGGGATAGCTCAGTGGTTTGAGCATTTGCCTGCTAAACCCAGGGTTGTAAATTCAATCCTTGAGGGGGCCACTTAGGGATCTGGGGCAAAAATTGGAGATTGGTCCTGCTTTGAGCAAGGGGTTGGACTAGATGACCTCCTGAGATCCCCTCCAACCCTGATATTCTATGATTCTATGAATGTTACAGAAGACAGTTAAAGTCTCTTCTATACTGAAAGCTGGAACAGTGTTGTAACCAGATCCACAGCTCAAATGTAATTATAATGTAGACAGGCCTAAAAGAAGGTTGAGGGGAGATATGATTGCTCTCTAAAAATATATCAGAGGGATAAATACTGGAGAGGGAGAGGAATTATTTAAGCTCAGTACCAATGTGGACACAAGAACAAATGGATATAAACTGGTCACTGGGAAGTTTAGACTTGAAATTAGACGAAGGTTTCAAACCATCAGAGGAGTGAAGTTTTGGAATAGCCTTCCAAGGGAAGCAGTGGGGGCAAAAGATCTATCTGGCTTTAAGATTAAACTTGATAAGTTTATGGAGGAGATGTTATGATGGGATAACATGATTTCGGTAATTAATTGATCTTTAAATATTCATGGTAAATAGGCCTAATGGCCTGTGATGAGATGTTAGATGGGGTGGGATCTGAGTTACCCAGGAAAGAATTTTCTGTAGTATCTGGCTGGTGAATCTTGCCCATATGCTCAGGGTTTAGCTGATCACCATATTTGGGGTCGGGAAGGAATTTTCCTCCAGGGCAGACTGGAAGAGGCCCTGGAGGTTTTTCACCTTCCTCTGTAGCATGGGGTACAGGTCACTTGCTGGAGGATTCTCTGCTCCTTGAAGTCTTTTAACCACGATTTGAGGACTTCAATAGCTCAGATATAGGTGAGAGGTTTTTTGCAGGAGTGGGTGGGTGAGATTCTGTGGCCTGCGTTGTGCAGGAGGTCGGACTAGATGATCATAATGGTCCCTTCTGACCTTAGTATCTATGAACCTATGAATATGGTTAAAGTATGGCTTGGTCCAATCAGCTCCACCCTCTTGACCTCTGACCTTGTCTCACGTCCCATGATTGATTTTAAGATTGCTGTAAGTGGAATGACACCACAGGGGTATACTCAAAATTTTGTAGTGTAGACTGGCCCTTCTACTATGGGCTTATCTACTCAGGCACATCCAGGAAATTAACTAATGGTGTGAATTTGAAGTGGATACATTAAACTGCAGCAAATCCCTGGTGAACACCCTCATTCAGAATTCAAGTGAATTAACACTACTTTAATTCTGAAGTGGCATCCACATGGGGATTTAATGTGGTTCAATGAATCATCTTCAAATTAACACCTTTAGTTAATTCAGATTAATTTTCCTGCCTGTTCCCATGTAGGCAAGCCCTGAGAAGCAGCACTACAGTCATGGACATTTGCTTTGAGAGCACTGTAAAGTCAAAGAGCCATATTTCTCCCAGAGCTCATTGCAGGGATCAAAAGGAGGCAATCTGCCCTGCTCAGGGGCTGCTGGGTCTCCAAAATGTTATGTTTTCTACTTAAAAGACCCTTAGGAAAAAAACAGATGTAAAAAATAAAGCTGCTGTTTTAATTTAAACCAGGGGTATCCAAACAGGCTAGAGAACAAATATGATGTCCTAAAGTGCACCATACTGCTGGCCCATGGGGCCACTGCAAGGCATAATATATTCAGGACATAAGAATACTCTGGCCATGCCTCCTCCTTTCCCTTATCTTACTCCTGGGGGAATTCTGTAACAATAACAGAACACTGGAAAGAACCCAAAGAACACTGGAAACCCACCATAATTACTAGACTATTCCAAAACTGGAAGGCAAATACTACCTGAAAAATACATGTATTCATGAGACAATGTACCACCTTTTTCTCTCATTTCAAGATTAGTAGTGACTGGACGTCTAACATAGTGAATGCCAGTGAAAACGAGGTAGGATCAGTGGCTAAAATAGGGAAAGAACAAGTTAATTACTTAGATTAGGTTAGATATCTTCAGGTCACCAGGGACAGATGAAATACATCCTAGAATACTCAAGGAGCTGACTGAAGAGATAACAGATCCATTAGCGATTATCTTCAACAAGTCATGGAAGATGGGAAGAGATTCCAGAGGACTGGAAAAGGGCAAATATAGTGCCGATCTATAGAAAGGGAAATAAGGACAACGTGGGGAATTACAGATCAGTCAGCTTAACTTCAGTACCCAGAAAGATAATGAAAAAAATAATTAGGCAATCAATTAGCAAACACCTAGAAGATGATAAGGTGATAAGTAACAGTCAGCATGGATTTGTCAAGAACAAATTATGTCAAACCAACCTAATAGCTTTCCTAGACAGGGTAACAAAGCCTGGTAGATAGAGGGGAAGCGGTAGATATGGTATATCTTGACTTTACTAAGGCTTTTGATACTGGCTCACATGACCACCTCATAAACAAACTAGGGAAATATAACCTAGGCGGAGCTATTATAAGGTGGGGGCATAACTTGCTGGAAAACCATTTCAAGAAAGTAGTTATCAGTGATTCACAATCAAGCTGGAAGAGGATGACGAGTGGGGTCCCACAGGAATCAGTTCCTGGGTCCAGTTCTGTTCAATATCTTCATCAATTATTTAGATAATGGCATAGAGAGTACACTTACAAAGTTTGTGGACGATACCTACCAAGCTGTGGGAATTTTGGGGGGAAAGACGTTTCCAAGCGGGCTCTTTCCCGGTTATATTTGTTAGACGCTTGGTGGTGGCAGCAATAAAGTCCAGGGACAAAAGGTAAAATAGTTTGTATCTTGGGGAAGTTTTAACCTAAGCTGGTAAAAATAAGCTTAGGGGGTTTTTCATGCAGGTCCCCTCATCTGTACCCTAGAGTTCAGAGTGGGGAAGGAACCTTGACAGCCAGTTATAAAAATAGTCAAACTTGGACATACCAGTACCAAGCTTAACAGGGCCCCTTAAGAAGTTATTTCTGAGTATGTAGATCTAAAAAGCTTATCAACAGGACAAAATCTGAAGCTCACACATACAAATAGGACTTAAATTCTTACAGAGTACTTCTAAATGATTCAGAAAGAGTCAGAAGGGTGATTGCAGATTGGTGGTTACTGGACAAAGGTCACACTATTTTAAACTCAACTACTTATCTAAAACTATTGTAGATTATGCTGGCAAATTCTGAAAGTTAGTCATAAAAATACTTATTTGTGATCCAGTAAGAGAGATTGTAAACAATCAATGTTTTTAAGCATACAATATAAATAGACTATAACAAGAGAAAGTCTGGTGTACTGTGCTTCCACCTAGTGTTCATTAAATGAGTAAATTACATGGGTGCTAAGATGGCTTCCCAATATGTCAACCTCTTCATGGGCCACCTTGAAGAAGAATTTCTGGACAAATGCACCATGAAACCAATGATATATCTGAGATACATCAATGATATTTTCATCCTCTGGACAGAGGACCTAAACAGATTTCCATCACTATCCATTAAGCTCTCTCTAAAACACCCCCACACTAACATCAACTTCATGGACACCATGATCAGCTTCAATGATGGTACCCTACAGACAACTATGCATAGGGCCCTACCAAATTAATGGCCATGAAAAACGCATCACGGACCATGAAATCTGGTTTCCCCCCATGAAATCTTGTCTTTTGTGTCCTTTTACCCTATACTATACAAATTTCACAGGGGAGACCAGTGTTTCTCAAATTGGGGTCCTGACTCGAAAGGGAGTTGCAGGGCTGGGGCCACACGGTTATTTTTGGGGGGGATAGAGGGTCACAGTATTGCCATTCTGCGCTGCCTTCAGAGCTGGGTGGCTGGGGAGTAGTGACTGCTAACTGAGGGCCCACCTCTGCAGGCAGCAGCACAGAAGTAAGGGTGGCAATACCATAGTATGCCATCCTTACTTCTGCACTGCTGCTGGCAGCGGTGCTAAGAGCAGCGGTACCGCAACCCCCCTACAATAACCTTGCAAACTCACACACAACTCTTTTTTGGGTCAGGACCCCTACAAGTACAACACTGTGAAATTTCAAATTTAAATTGATGAAATCATGAAATTTATGATTTTTTAAGTCCTATGACAGTGAAACTGACCAAAATGGACTGTGAATTTGGTAGGGCCCTACCTATACACAAGAAACACACAGACCACCACATCTACCTTCACGGATCCAGTAACAAGCCCAAACACACCAAGAAATCTGTTATCTACAGTCAAAAGAACAGGAGTACTTGTGGCACCTTAGAGACTAACAAATTTATTAGAGCGTAAGCTTTCCTGGGCTACTTAAGGAAATAGATTCAACATGTGTAATGACCCAGCCACTCCCAGTCTCTCATTACACATATTGAATCTATTTCCTTAAGTTAAGTATCCTCACACCTTCTTGTCAACTGTCTAAATGGGCCATCTTGATTATCACGACAAAAGTTTTTTTCTCCTGCTGATAATAGCTCATCTTAACTAATTAGCCTCTCACAGTTTGTATGGTAACTTCCAACTTGTGTGTGTGTGTGTGTGTGTGTGTATGTGTATATATATCTTCTTACTATATGTTCCATTCTGTGCATCCAATGAAGTGGGCTGTAGTCCACGAAAGCTTATGCTTAAATAAATTTGTTAGTCTCTAAGGTGTCACAAGTACTCCTGTTCTTTTTGCGGATACAGACTAACAAGGCTGCTACTCCGAAACTTACCTTAGTGCCTGACTGTAGATATCACAGATTATGCTTCAAGAAGGAAGTCTGGGATGTACACCTTACACTCAAAACTGCCTTCCCCAAATAAGGACACTCCCCCAAAGTAGATTGCATCATGGAATGAGTCACCCAAATACCCCAAAAGAATCTGCTTCAATACAGTAATAAAACCCTCTCCAACCACACACCTCTAGTTGTCACCTACCACCCTACACTGGAACCCATACAGCATATCATCAAACTTTCAACCCATACTGGGAACCACACCCTGAAATAAATCTTTTCCTTGAACCTCCTCTTCCGGCCTTCAAACAACCCTCCAACATATCCAAGCTCATCATCAGAAGCAAGCCAGATCAGGACCCACCAACTCAAAGCAGCATCAGACCCTGCCAGAACAGATGCAAAACCTGCAGACATAGCTTCACTGCTATGATCATCAACATCCCCCACAACACAAGTCTCAAGATCCATAGGTCCTACACTTGCCTATCACATGTGGTGTACCTTATCCAGTGCACTAAATGCCCAAACAATTGTGTGGGTGAAACTAGACAATCACTATGCTCTTGAATGAACTCACAAACAAAAATGATAGAAAACAAGAACACCTTATCATCTGTGGGTGAACACTTTTCGCAAAGCCATCACTCTGTATCTGACCTCTCAGTTTTCATCCTCAAAGGAAACCTGCACAACACTCTCAAAAGACAAGCCTGAGAACTTAAATTCTTAACTTTGCTAGACACTAAAAACATGGACTGAACAGAGATATTGGATTTATGGCTTATTACAATAATCTATAACACATTTAACTCCTCCCTCCTCCAGTTATTTTTCCCCTTTCCCCTATATGACTGGAGAGGTGTTAACAGGCCTTGAACGGTCCCTGTGACACTGCACTCCATATGTTTAGGGAAATATGCTTATGAATGTGAATATAATATAACTGGAATATGCTTCATGCAAAAGGTCTCTTTATAAGCTTTGTAATGATACCTTACAATCTACTGAGTGTGTTCATCCTATTTGTATGAATGTATCATTCTTGTATCTGAAGCTACAAATATAAAGTATTACTCTGAAGTCCTGTTGTAATTATGCAAAGATTGGGCCATTAATGGTGGTTTAGAATCTTGATGGCTCCCATTGACTGGGACAATTGGTTGTAAATGGCTCTGTTTACTTGTAAGCCTTTCTGTGTTCCTGTGAGTCAGGCTGGAAAGAATGGAGACTTGGGGCCTCACAGGACATGTGACCATGTCACTGAAATCCATCTTAAACCTGGTGCTTTTCCATTTAGAAGGACGGGTGGGGATCCAGAGACAAAAGATTCCCGCCTTGTGCCAAAGTTATAAAAGGGGGTGGAACAGAACAAAGGGGGCTGCAATCATGAGAAATCCCCTAGCTACCACCTGAGCTGGAACAAGGGCTGTACCCAGGGGAAGGATTGTGCCCAGACTGGGAAGGCGTCAAGTCTGTGATAGAAGCTTATTGAAATATCTGAGGGTGAGGTTTTATCTGTAAACAGATGCTTAATGTATTAGCTTTAGACTTGCATGTTTTGTTTTATTTTGCTTGGTAACTTACTTTGTTCTGTTATTTCTTGAAACCACTTAAATCCTACTTTTTATACTTAATAAAATCACTTTTGTTTATTAACCCAGAGTAAGTGATTAATACCTGGAGGAGCAAACAGCTGTGCATCTCTCTCTATCAGTGTTATAGAGAGCAGACAATTTATGAGTTTACCCTGTATAAACTTTATACAGAGTAAAACGGATTTATTCGGGGTTTGGATCCCATTGGGAACTGGGTGCCTGGGTGCTGGAGATAAGTGACTTGCTGAGCAGTTTTTGGTTAAAGTCTGCAGCTTTGGGGGTGTGGACCAGACCTGGGTCTGTGTTGCAGCAGACTAGCATGGCACCCCCACAAGGCAGGGTTCTGGAGTCCCAAGCTGGCAGTGGAAAACGAGCTCAGAGGTAATTTCAGCACGTCAGGTGACAGTCCCAAGGGGGACTCTGTGACCAAACCTGCCAAAGTCCCTTAAAATGTGTGTTAATTACTTAGGCTAAACAATATATGCCATCCTGCCTTTAGCTGCAACACTGAGTACATTTTCCAGACTTGAAGAGCTCTGTGTAAGCTTGAAAGCTTGTCAATAAAAGGTATTACTGCACCTACCTTGTCTCTCTAGAATCTTGAGACCAACACAGCATAGATTACACTTCACACAGGCACATTTAACCTCATTAAATTTGATTGCTTTAACAATTAACAGGACTTAAAAACTTTGAAAGCAACATATTGGTTAAATCAGGGCTGCATTGACATTTGTGCGGTACACACTGAACCAAGCTATTCCGTGCTATGCTATGTAGGACTGCAAAAATCTAACCAGCTAAGATATTTGCAGTGTGTCATACAAGCTATTTTTCTTTTTTAAATATTTTTTGTTACTTTGTATTGGTCATCATTTATTCCTTTTACTCTAGACCTTTAGCATTTTTACATACTTCACCATGTCTTACAACTTTAAAAAAAATTATGCTACAAGTCTGTTTTACTGAAAAATAACCACAGTTTAGCTTAATAAAAATGTTAAATAAATAGCAAATACCCTTATCTTTCCAACTGCTCAGCTGACTGTCCATCTCTCCTCACGATCTACTCTCCAGCTGTGATTATCAATTATGCATACCAATAGAATAGCTGCAATTGGAGAAATCTACAGTCTGAAATATGAAACATCAGTTTCCCCAGAGGTCTGCAGTCTTGTCTGCTGCACAACTGCAGCAGGACCTAAGTCACATGACTGTCTTCTGGGTGTGGAGCAGACTGACGCAGTGCAATCTGTAACTAAGCTACCAATACTCCAGCACTAATTCTTCAGTTCAATCTCCATAGTTCTGCAAACATTTCCTTGCTGGTAGTACCACACAGAACGAAGGGAGTCGGGGAGGTAGGGAAAGGAATCTCCAGTGCAAAGGAAATCAGCTTTTCCTCAAAGCAGCTAGGCTAAACTTGAAATGTATCAATACTACAACATTACATACAGGCTTTTGCAACAAAGCTAAACTACCTCAATCTTGCTTTTTTGTCACATTGCCAGAGGTTATAAAATTCATGCTCACAGCAAGACTTCACCAGATAAACTTAAAATGGTTTGCTCTTACGAAAAAATGGAAAGATGAAAGTTTATATTTACATTTCTACAAAATCGGTCTTTCCCTTCCCCCCACCTATGCAGATTTCTGACACAGCTTGCATGAAAATCTCAGTCATCTTGTTATATTTATAACCTTAATTTTTTTGTCAACTATATATTTCATTTTCCTTGGGAAGGTAGGAAACCTGAAGTGCTTTATCATTCTGTCTACACCTCTAATGAAGTAGTTAAGAAGCGCATAAAGAGACTGAAGGAAATCTCAATAACAGAAATACCTCCCAATAACCTTAATCCTTAAAAACAGCTTGACTCATTCTTTATTCACACCTTATTTACTCCTGGGGGAATTGTGCACCTAAAATTAAAAATTCTGCAAAATTCTACATATTTTATTTGTCGAAAAAACATAGTATAATCATACCAATTTCCATTATTTTCGTGGTTCATTTCAAAATACCCGTCAGCAAGTATGTCTGTAACAATACAGACAACAAAAAAGATTCAGGAAATATTTTTTGACAAATAGATTCCTTGCTAGGCATATTAATAGAGAACTTTGAGTAATAATTCATTTAAACTTCAATACAGACCCATATTTCCCGCCCCCCTCAGAAGCAGTGCAAAGGCTTGGGAGAGTCAGAGGTAATGGAGGAGCTGAGGGAGAGGGAAATAATTGCCGGGAAGGAGCCTGGGTGTGAACTTGGAGGGTTGTTGGGTTGGCATTCAGCCCCTGCCCCCCCCACTGTGTTCCTGCACTCATCTCCCATTCAGCCCCCACCCCAGTCTGTCCCACCCCCAGCCCTTCTGAACCCAACCTGTGACCCTCCAGCAGCCCCATGTGTCCCACGCTGTCCATTCCCCCATATCCTGTGCTTCCTAACCCAGCCTGTTCTCTTCCCTATCCACAGCTGGGGCTGCTGCTGGGCAAGAGCAGCAGCTTTCTGTCCTGGCACCACAGCAGCCCATGGTGGGCAAAAAATGTAACTGCAGCACTTTTCTGCGGAAAAAAAAAATTCTGTGGGGCACATGAATTCTGTGTGTGGGCAGTGATGCAGAATTCCCCAGGAGTACTTAATGCAGAAGTATTAGCATAAAAACGTTTTTCCTACTAAATATAAACAATCTTAGATCCAGTTATTTTACTAGCATGCAGAGATGCTCATGATTTTATCATATTTTGAGTTATTCTTAAAGCCCCCAATCCAGGAATCACAAATCTGAATTTTCAAAATGAGTTTCCAGCCCTAATGGATGTGCAGAAGTGCTTGAAAACATGACACAAATATAACCTAAAGACTCAAAATCCAGAAGAATCCCAAATATTTTAAAAATCTCATTTTTGGGGGGCCTGAGTCATGATTTCTGAGTACTTGGGTTTATCAATACTGAGCATGCCAAAAAGTTCCCCAATGCTGTCTAGAAACATAGCCAAGACTTGATGTGTCATATTATAAACACAAACCAGAAAGAGAAGTTCCTAAAATGATATCAAAGTGTGCTCTTGTGGCTGGTGCTAAATTAATGATTTGCATCTTAATACTCAGCTTCCTCTGCCGAATGTGTAAATCTCTCGTATTGTAAAATGTTATCTTGCACAGACCTTTACAGTGATTTGCACTCAGTTACTACGAATAAAATGCCTCTTGACTTTAGGTTTGCATCTGTTGTTTTAGACTTAATAGGTGTAACAGACATCTAAATGTTATTCACTTTAAAAATTACCATAACCTTTATGTTCACAGCTATATACATTTCCTCAGATCTTATCTTTAGATTTTATGGCACTTTAGTCTTATTTTAGAAAGTTTTATTTGACTATAAATACAGTGAATGCAAAAAAATTTGAAAGTTGGCTTCCCCCGCTTAAACTGTAACTGAATGTAGGCTGGTTACTACCAAAATGAGCTTTACCATCTTTTCCCGTTTTCCTCTCACTTGAGATGAACTCCATTAAAAACCACCCAAAACTGACTCCTTGTTGAGCTTGACATGCATGGTTGGGCAACAGCTTCTCTTCAACACTCAGGAACATTAGTCACCAACCAGCACACAGATTTTGCTGTTACTGAAGCTCTAGACCAACTCTCTTTTTAGCCTGGAAGAAGGTAATTCCTAAATTCTTGCTTTCTGAAGATATAATTTTTTGTTGTTATTGCTATGTAAGAGCTAGGTACTATTATTATTATTTAAATGGTTTAACTCTTAATTATGATAAAGCTGTACTCACTTTAGTGTCCATACAATTATTTATTTTCTGCTGCTGACACCTACCCTTCTCGCCTACAGTAATTTAGAACAGATATAACTTTATTAGTCATTTAAAATTAATAAACAAACCCTGATGCTGTAGGTATCTCTTGTAGCCAGTGGTAAAATTCTTGTAAGTGTACAATTAAAATCTGTCCCTTTTTCTCTCTTGTTCTTTGTGTTTTAATACACACACACACACACACACACACACACGATACAAAGAGCATACTAGGTACACTAGAAGTCACTATTGCTTCGTTAGCCTCCTGGACAGATCCTTCTCACCTCCCTACCCCTGTACTCAGATCTCTTCCTTTATTCTCTACATGTACAATATTTATTCCTCCTTCTCTGTGCAGTCATTTAGTCTAAATGCTCTGTACAGTCAAATCTGTGCCCCTCAGTAATTACTAATTTCAGGCAGCCACAATTTAGGGTGGGATTTTTACAAAGCATTCTGCATTGCCCTAACTCTACTCCCACTGAAGTTAATGGTAAAATGCCCACTGAATTCTCTGGAAACAGAGTTAGACCAACACTCAGTGCTTATGAAAATCCAAATGTTAATGTACACATGACCAAAAACTCTACAGCTTCTCAATAATCCTGCAACTACAGAATGTTTATTAATAAAGAGGCCTAAAGACCAGGCAGTGGTCTAGCCTTCTGCCTCTGGACAACTGGGATCCAAAATCTGTTTGGTTATCTAAATTAAGTCCTTAATGAAACTGTCTAACATTACGAGACTATTTATCACAAAAGCCAGCATAAGGGGAAGCTGCTGCTCAGGAGAGACCAAAGAGTGGAATAGCAGGGGTGATGCAGGCTGAAGTGAACTACCACAGAACTTGACTGCATAATGCTAAGTAATAGGCACTACTACTGGTCTCATTTCATAATTAAAATTCACAAAGTTTTCCATCCATAAGGAAATTCTGCAGATTTGTACACTCCGAACAGTTTCAATGGAAAACACTTCTTCTGCTTCTTCATCTTAACTGGGAAGTGTCCCTTCTCCTTTCAGCCAGTAGTAGAGGCAAGATAAGACAAACTGAACAGCACTTAGAGCACAAAAATTTAATCAGGATTGACTTAATGTAAAATGTATTTCTGAAAGAAATTTTGAAGCCTCTTCAGAGTTAGCTTTCTTTCATTGATGGTACTACACAGGTGCAGGGCTGCTCTTTATGTTTGACTGCGCTACAGACTTGAGTATTTGAAATCAATGGAGATGAATATCTGGATAATGTGGATACAAAGTAACATTTAGTTATTTCTCTTGCTTTGAGCTTCATATAAAATGATTTGGTTTTTAGTTATAGACTTGCACAAGGCAAGTATCATACTAATGCTCTCATTATGTAAAAACAGATATTTCATGATTTTTAACACAGAATCGGAGTGCATGTGCAACAGTTCAACAGCCTTTTTGGATTGCTGTTTAGTACTTTGATTTAGTCTCCAAATTAAGTTTTACTTCCTATGGACCAATATAATGGAGATTGAAGTGCTGGTATGCTGGCAGCATTTCGTCTAAACTATATCCACATGCACTTGGCCGGGTTTGAGTTCACAAACAAGACACTCATACAAACCTATAAAAGCACTGAAATTCTTAGCTGGAAGTTAAACCAAAACATTTTCAGAAACTGGTGCTTAAATTAGGAACCTAAATAAGTGGTCTGATTTCCAGAAGTGCAGAAAACCCACATCTCCCACTGACTTTCATCTGGGATTTATGATATTCCATACTTTTGTATGTTGTGTGTTTGGGGGACAGGAGGGCAGAAAGATTAAAAAAATTACAAACAATAACATCACTTAAGGGTAACACTACTGGCATATGAGTATTTTTCATAAAACTATGCAAGTAAAAGCAGGTATTATTCAAATACACAGAGGGGTGAATGAAGTTTGGGAAACGGAAGAGGATCAAGAAATGTAATGGGCTTTTCATTCCTAACTTCAAAGAGCATTTCAGATAAAGAAAGAAAAACAAAGCTATTTGACAATATCCTATTGAACTGCTCTGCTTAGGAGTTTGTCATGCCTTTGTACAGTACTGTGTTGGTTGAAAAATATCCACTAAATTACCCTTTTCATTTACAAACACTAGGTGGCACCAAAAGCCTCACCTACAGATATTCCTCTCAATGCAATTGTTATATACTTAAGTTTCTGAAAGCGTGAACTGCACGGGGAGATTTTGGCAAACCAGTAAAGTGCCTGAAACCACTATTGCTTATTGCTAAAAACAGCCGAATCAGCAGGCCGTAAAATGGCCGTGCAGCAGCCTTAGCATAACCAAGGTGCCACAGAAAGGGCAGCTTGACCCCACGTCCTTCCTGACAAGAAGTGTGTTGAAATTGCTGATACACGCATTTTAGAAGAACAGGACGCTTGTCCATGTGCCCTCAGGAATGTGTCTGACAGGGCCTCAAGACATGCAAACTCTGAAAAAAACACACCTGGTTAATCGATGACCAGAAGGAAACCTCTTGCTTGACCTTTGAAACTGTTTCCTTAATAAGTTTTCTTTATGTGACATGTCATTGTATTACTAATATATAAATTAGGGGGGGGAAGTTTGAGTTAGCTGGGAGAGTTTGGGAGGGTTTTTTCAGGAATTCTCCCCTGGATACATCTTGTGGTCCCCACCGGAAGACAGAAGATTAGGCTACCGGAAGGCTGCCGCTGTGCCACTCGAGAGCCACACTCAGCTTCAGTAATTATCGAGGGTTGGGGGTGTTTTACTAATCTGTTGCGGACGTGTGTAAGTGCTTGAGACTAAATAAAGTTTAGTTGTAAGTGAAAGCACTCTTGTGTTGTCCTGTTTGTGCCAGCCATCTATCAGTCGGCCGGCCATGTTTCTCCTGATTTATTTCCTGACACCACCTTGCACAGAGTAAAAGTTACCAAGAGCTTTGGGTTGAAAGAACCCCGGGTAACAGATCAAATACATACTAAGAATTATGGATCAGACATTGTTTGACAATTATAGAAAACTACCCAGGGATTTGCTGGGCAGCGTTAATTCAACTTACCTGCACTAAAATGGAACAATAATAAAAAATTAAAAAGACAGATAGCTTTAAAATGTACTCTATTTGAGCAATGGACTTCACAATATTTAATCAATTTGTAACCCATTAAAGGGTTCCATGTAGTACAATGTGGTCCAGGGATATCAAGAGTAATTGGCAGAAACAGGAAGACTGAATAACATGGAAATGAACAGTTCTGAACGACATCAAGCACCTTAACATGAAATGGGAAGATTTGGAGAGATGGGGAAAGCAGTGGACATGATCTATCTTGACTTTAGCAAAGCTTTTGATATGGTCTCCCACAGTATTCTTGCCAGCAAGTTAAAAAAGTATGGATTGGATGAATGAACTGTAACCGTGGTTCTCAAACTTTTGGACCGGTGACCCCTTTCACATAGCAAGCCTCTTGAGTGCGATCCCCCCTTATACATTAAAAACACTTTTAATATATTTAATATCATTATAAATGCTGGAAGCAGAGCATGGTTTGGATTGGAGGCTGACAGCTTGTGACCCCCCATGTAAAAACCTCATGACCCCCTGTGGGGTCCCAAGCCCCAGTTGAAGAACCCGTGGACTATAAGGTGGATAGAAAGTTGGCTAGATTGTCGGGCTCAACGGGCCGTGATCAACGGCTCGATGTCTAGTTGGCAGCCGGTATCAAGCAGAGTACCCTAGGGGTCAGTCCTGGGACCGGTTTTGTTCAACATCTTTATTAATGATCTGGATGATGGGATGGATTGCACCCTCAGCAAGTTTGCAGATGATTCTAAGCTGGGGGAAGAGGTAGATATGCTGGAGGGAAGGGATAGGTTCGAGAGTGACCTAGACAAATTGGAGGATTGGGCCAAAAGAAATCTGATGCGGTTCAACAAGGACAAGTTCAGAGTCCGGCATTTAGGAAGTAGGAATCCCATACACCGCTACAGGCTAGGGACTGACTGGCTGAGCAGCAGTTCTGCAGAAAAGGACCTGGGGATTACAGTGGACGAGAAGCTGGATATGAGTCAGCAGTGTGCCCTTGTTGCCAAGAAGGCCAATAGCATATTGGGCTGTATTAGCAGGAGCATTGCCAGCAGTTTGAGGGAAGTGATTATTCCCCTCTATTCGGCACTGGTGAGGCCACCTCTGAGTATTGCATCCAGTTTTGGTCCCCCCACTACAGAAGGGATGTGGACAAATTGGACAGAGTCCAGTGGAGAGCAACAGAAATGATCAGGGGGCTTGGGCACATGACTTATGAGGAGAGGCTGACGGAACAGGGTTTGTTTAGTCTGCAGAAGAGGAGAGTGATGGGGGATTTGATAGCAGCATTCAACTACCTGAAGGGGGGTTCCAAAGAGGATGGAGCTCGGCTGTTCTCAGTGGTGGCAGATAACAGAACAAGGAGCAACGGTCTCAGGTTACAGTGGGGGAGGTCTAGGTTGGATATTAGAAAACACTATTTCACTAGGAGGGTGGTGAAGCACTGGGTAACCTACGGAGGTGGCAGAATCTCCATCCTTAGAGGTTTCTAAGGCCTGGCTTGACAAAGCCCTGGCTGGGATGATTTAGTTGGTGGTGGTCCTGCTTTGAGCAGGGGGTTGGACTAGATGACCTCCTGAGGTCTCCTCCAACCCTAATCTTCTATGATTCTATGACGGGCAGTTGACAGGAAAGGATGGCAAATGTGGGTAGCCCAATGTGCAGCAAAGCATGGGATGGACTAAGTTATTTCATGGATTGGCATGGGTGAACAAGAGAAAATGTGCAAGGAGTTCACAAACCCTTTGAAGAAATGTTGGCAGTGTAAAAGTGTGTATTAAGCAACACCAGTTTAATTGAACTTTTAGCTTCAGATCTGAGTATTAGCCTTGAACCAATTAATTTCTTCATTTCTTAGGACCTATGGTTCATCACTGCTGCAGCATCACTGATTAGACCAAAGGTGGAAGCACCAGTCCAAGCACAGGCATAACCATTGCTTCGACAAGGTCGTGAACCTCAGATCCTTTTGCTAGCCTAGAAACATACGTGGGCGTATATATTAAGTGCTTTGGTTCAAGAAGATTCTTACCACAACTATTCACATACAATTTTAAAGTAAATGGTTTTAGAACCAACAGGGTTATAGCTTCTGTGGCACTTAACGAGACCTACATCTTCACACAGACAACAACAAACAGGAACTGCAAGACAGCAAAAGAAAAGAAAAGAAAAAAAAAAGAGCACAGCGCATTGACTAATAAGAAACTAGAGAGAAATTTAAGCTGCACATTTTTCTGAATCCACATTCTCATCAATTTGAAAACTGATGAAAGATGGATTTTTGGAAACCAGAAAACGGTAAAAGTAATTTTGTCAACAAATTGCCTCCAGGTTCCAACAATCTATAACTATCTTTCCTATAAACTGACAGGTCTCAAGAAAATATCACATTAGCTTTAAGACAAGTGGGAACAAATACAAATTGCTGCAATAGCCTTTTTACCTCAGTACCTTAGTGTGCACTAATCTTGGAAGAAAGATGTTTTTCCTCCTCTAAAATAATGTAGCATGTCATTTTTATTAATGACCATGGCACAAAAAGTAAGTGTGCTAATAAAATTTGTGGATGACACAAAGTTGGGAGATATTGCCAATACAGAAGAGGACAAGGATATCATACAAGAAGATCTGGCCAACCTTGAAAACTAGAGTAATAGAAATGGGATGAAATTTAATAGTGCAGAGTCATGCATTTAGGGACTAACAACAAGAATTCTTGCTATAAGCTGGGGACATATCAGTTGGAAGCGACAGTGGAGGAGAAAGACCATGGTGTATTGGTTGACGAGAGGATAACTATGAGCAGCCAAATGTGATGCGACCATGAAAAAGGCTACTACAATCTTAGGATGCATCAGGCAAGGCACTGGTGGGACCTCATCTAGAGCACTGTCTGCAATTCTTGTCTCCCATGTTTAAGATGAATACAAACTTGAACAGGTGCAGAGAAGGGCTACTAGGATGATCCAAGGAATGGAAAACTTACCTTATGAGCGGAGACTCAAAGAGCTTGGCTTATTTAGCCTAACCAAAATAAGGCTGAGGGGAGATATGATTACTCTCTATAAATATATCAGAAGGAGGAAGAGGAGTTATTTAAATTAAGTGCCAATGTGGACACAAGAACAAATGGTTATAAACCGGCTATCAACAAGTTTAGGTTCGAAATTAGATGAAGGTTTCTAACCACCAGAGGAAAGAAGTTCTGGAACAGCCTTCCAAAGGGAATAGTGGGGACAAAAAAATAAAATAACTGGCTTCAAGACTGATAACTTGATGGAGTATGAGGCGACTGCCCACAATAGCACGTAGCCAATCTGCAACAGCTAGCAGAAAATATCTCTAGTGGCTGGTGATGGGATACTAGATGGGAAGGGCTCTGAGTTACTACAGAGAATTCTTTCCCACGTGTCTGGCTGGTGGGTCTTGCCCCCATGCTTAGGGTTTGACTGCCATATTTGGGGTTGTGAAGGAATTTTCCCCCAGGTCAGATTGATGGAGGCCTTAGGGGGATTTTCACCTTTCTCTGCAGCATGGGGCCTGGGTCACTTGCAGATTTAAACTAGTATAAATGGTGGATTCTCTGTGACTTAAAGTCTTTAAATTATGATTTGAGGATTTCAGAAATTCAGCCAGAGGTTATGGGTAAGGCTCCATGTTTGTCACGGATTCTGTGACTTTCCATCACCTCCGTGACTTCTGCAGCGGCCGGTGCACCTAAGCAGCTCAGGCAGCCCCAGGCCAGGTTCACCAGCCACTGCTGGGGCAGTCTTAGGGGCTCCCCCCGCTTCCCAGCAGTAGGAATTTGGGTGGGGGGGCTCAGGATTGGGGTGCGGTGCTTACCCGCAGCTCCCATTGACCACAGTTCCCAGCCAAAGGGAGCTGCAGAACCGGGGCTTGGGGTGGAGCAGAGGCAGCATGTGGAGCTAGGGTCGCCTCTTCCCAGGAGCCGGGTACGGAGCCTGCTTCAGGCCCCCCAGACTCCTCCCCCAGCACCTGCATCTTCCCCTGTGCTGCACCCCCGAACACTCACGGTGCCCCCCCCAACCAACTGTGGGGGGGCCCCCAGGCCACGCCTCCCACCCCAGCACCCACGGCGCCCCCTCCTGAACCGCCCCTCCCCCCAAGTTTTAGTCAGGGGTATATATAAAAGTCATGGACAAGTCACGGGCTGCAAATTTTTGTTTACTGCCCGTGACTTGTCCATGACTTTTACTAAAAGTACTCGTGATTAAAACATAGCCTTAGTTATGGGTCTATTACAGGAGAGTGTGGGTGAGGTTCTGTGGCCTGCAACGTGCAAGAGGTCAGACCAGATGGTCATGATGGTCCCTTCTGGCGTTAAAGTCTAGGAATCTATTACCAATGTGCTTTAAAAGGTTCTTGTTCAAAATAATAACTTTTTTTTTAAACAGATGATAGCTTCCCTGAGTTCAAATGATGAGAAACTAGTTTCAAGAAAAATGCCCAGAGAGGTCAACTGGTATTGGATGTGAAGTCTTCATAAAACAGCAAAGGAACACTTTGTAATAATATAAATACAGCTATACTAAGTGGCAACAGGATCCGGAAAGGAAAAGAAAAGATCTTTCTGTTTATTTTAGAGAAATAGCAGCAACTTTTAGGAAGGAAAAAGTCTGCATTTAATTTTAGAATGTTGTGTAATTTTAAATTGTAAGCTCTTGAAGTAGAATCATAGAATCATAGAATATCAGGGTTGGAAGGGACCCCAGAAGGTCATCTAGTCCAACCCCCTGCTCAAAGCAGGACCAATTCCCAGTTAAATCATCCCAGCCAGGGCTTTGTCAAGCCTGACCTTAAAAACCTCTAAGGAAGGAGATTCTACCACCTCCCTAGGTAACGCATTCCAGTGTTTCACCACCCTCTTAGTGAAAAAGTTTTTCCTAATATCCAATCTAAGTAGGCACTGGATAAATAAGGTAATGGTACCAGTACACACACACACACACACACACAAAACAGAACCCTTATGGAATTTTAAGTCTGCTGCATGCAGGTAACATGGAATACCAACACAAAGTATAAAAATTAAACTGCACATCATGCATGTAGTAAAACAAGAATTCACAGAATTCAGATTAATAGGGATACATACGCTGAAATGATTGCGGATTCCAAAGTATCAACATTTATACTAAACTTGTGCCAGAAGCAGATTTCCAGTAAATCACAGGCTTATGTACAATTCACAAGAATTTTTCAAGAAGGAACATAGTGTTCTGCACCAAAAAGGCAAACACCGTTTTATTTTATCCCACAACTGAGCTGGATTTGAATGAGGCATATAGTTTGGAGCAGTAATTATAAAACATGAAATGCTGAGAGTCCTATCCTCTACCTTTCTGCTACTTTAAATCAACGTGAACGTAAGGAAATACTATGCTAGAGTACAGCTCACTAAGATCTCATTTTAAAAATAAAAAATGGGCATCTCTAATATAACTGTGTACAATGTGTACAAAGTGATTTTAATGTTCACAGAATATTGGACTTCTTACTGCTCAGCATTTTCAATAATGTGAATATTAAGATATCCGATGTACACATCGGCCCACTGATTACAGCACTGGAAAGCAATACATAAGTTATTGCTTAGGCTATATCAGTGCGCCTTTGATGGCTACAAGTTGTACATGAAAAACTACCCAGAAAGTGTTAAGATCTGATTTATGATTAAATTCTGTAGGTGAAGAAACAAAAGCATTTGAGATTAACTCATACAATGTAAATTAAGAGACTAACCGCCCCAGTTACTATGGCAACATGCCTTTGAGGAATAATTTGGTTTCAAAACTTGTGGCTAGCAACATGGAGATAACATACATGGCTTTGAGCAATAAAAGCTGGTTTCCAGGGCTTTTGATGTCCCGTTTATTGAGGAGCACCAAAGAATTTTGAAGTAAGCAGTAAGCTGTTCTCTTAGCTCAGGGTAAAGCTCTCTATCAACAGACCATCAGTAAAAAGAGGAGAGGAGAAGACTGGGGAAGGGAAATCCACCCTGAGTGGCTGGTAGGCAAGACTGAACACAAAAAAATAATGATGCAGTCAGGATGGGGAAAATGTTAATACAGTTCTCACACTTTAAGCCGTGGGCACCAGAAATATGTTAGACAATGAAATGTACAAATAGTGATCCATTTTAAAAAAAGAGACGTCATTAATGCTTAAGTTTAGCTAAAGAAATATGTTGATTAGTGAAGTGCAAGACAGTGTATGAAGATTACCTGAGGATTTACTCATCTTTGCTGTAAATATAGCAGTAGATTTTTTCTTGTCTTTAACAGAAGCAACTTCTCTCTCAGCTTCTTTCACAAGGGTTTCAGGTTTTCCTATACTGACTACCTCTTTCTCAGTGGACAAACGTGAAACATCAGTAGGCAGTAACACCAACTTGGATCCTTCAGGCACTTCTCTGACCAAAGCCTCTGAGGACTTTATCAAGGCATGAATATTTTCTTCAGCTTTCACTTGCACATTCTTTAAAGACAGATCATGGGGTAGTTCTGGACAAGGTAAGTGACCCGTCTCAGCTTTGAGCACATTAGTAATCTGTTTACTTTCATCTTTGTGCGATATTTCTTTGTCAGTGTTTTTTGTCACAAATTTAGGAGCAGTTTTAGGACTGATTAATGTCATAAAGTCTTCGGTCAGTGGGACTGGAGATGACTCTGTGGGTAAGAGAACTTTGTCTACTATTTTTGGTTCCTTAAAAACAGACATATCATCTGAATCGGCCACAGTACTCAACTCCTCCATTTGAAGAGGAATTTTCCCCTTCTTGGCTATTTCTATAAAAGCTGACTCAGAGGGCAAAGTAGTAGTAGTTATGGAAGATTCCAATTCAGGTTGGAAAGACTCCAAATAGGGTTTGCCAGTAGAATGTAGCAAATCTGTACGTCCTTCCTTACCATCATCATCTGTTACAATCTTGTCAGTATTTTCAACTGATTTATCTTCCACCGTGAGGGATGCAACTACTGGTTCTTTCTGAGGAAGCTCAGGTGTTGGCTGACCACTAAACAAGGCAGTTTTACCAGACTGGGGTGACATCTTTTCAAAGGACTCAATATGTTCGGGCACATGCTGTGAAACACATTCTGTTATTAGTGTCTCTGAATAATCTATAAAGGTTGGAGAAGCAGATTCACTGGAGACCTTTGTTTCTTTAATTAAGTCACAAGCAATCGATATATAAGGAGTCTCTATTTCTTCAGCAACTGCACTACTCTTATGATCAGGTTCTTTTAATACAGCTTCCTCCTTTGCTTCTTGTGCCTGTGTTAATAATACATTCACTGCCTCTTCGTATGGTGGAGATTTCCCAGACTCTTGTTGTACATTCTCATAATCAATGACAGGAGTAAAAGCTTCTGATGGGGAGGCTTCACGCTGCCCAGCAGTAGCATCTGCACCAGCAGCTCCAGTGTTTAATGGGGCTTCCATAACAATATCAGGCAAGACTGGAGATGGGGCAGCTTCAGCTCCTTCAAACGAGGGACAGAGCTGTATCACAGGTTTCAAAGGCTCTTGTGATGACTCAGATGTTTGGACTAAATCTATCTTTGTTTCATAAACAAGTTTTGTACATGTTGCATCATGCATTTCACTTTCATATGCTTCTTGTACTAAATCTGGAGTAAGACCTTCAGACATATTTGCTGCAGTATCAGCAGACTTCTCTGATAAACTATCTGTTTCAGCATAGTCAGCTTCCTGGTTATGCCTGGCTACTACTTCAATACAGGTATCATTCTGTTCTGTGCCAATCTGGGCTTTCATTTCTGCTATTTTTTTCTCATCCGTTTTATTTTCTGACATCTCCTCCTCTAATGGAGAAAGAGTTTTAGCCATATTGTCATCAAATGTTACAGCAGATTCAAATTTAGCACAAGTAATATAAGCTTGTGAAGATTCTTTTATAGCTTCTGGGGTGTTTGGGAAGGAAAGATCTTCATTACTGCTTTCACTTTTGTTTTCAAGATCTTTTTGTATTGTTAGTATCTGAAGTTTATCTGCATCATATTTCTCATCTAAACTGCTTTCTAATTTGCTATCTACCTGACTTCCAACAACCACTTTCAAGCTGCTACCTCCATGGCAAGTATCTTTTACCTCCCATATTGGTTCAAATGGTTTGAAGTCTACATATTCTTCCCTTATAGGAGTGTTTTCTTCGAAAACCACTTTTTCACCATGATCACTGCTATCATATTTCACTTTCTCAGAAGATGCCTCTTCATCATGCTTTCCAAATAAATCAACGGGCACTTCTGGAGATGTATGTTGCTGATGTGCAGGGTTTTTTTCTAGGTTAAACCTTTCTTTACTGTTCTCTAGCAGCTTTTCTTCTATAGTCTGTGATATAATGGCTGCTTCTGCTTTAGCAAATGGGAATTCCATTTCTGAATATTCCATCTCTGGAACATCTCTGGCATTTTTCTCTACAAGAAATGGATTCCTTGCAATTTCTTTATAAGCCTCACTTTCATTTTTGCTGTAAATGCCTCTTGCAGGTAATCCATCTGATAGCATATCAAAGGTTGTGTGCTCTTTAAAGGGATCGGCTGAGAGAGGAGAGAGGGAAGGAAGAGAAGCAGCAGTGTCAAGCAGGACTGCAGTGAAATCCTCTTGGCCAGACGACATAGCGCTACCTGGCTTCTCCTGCAAGTCCATAACTTTTTCTGTGACCATGGACAGAAAGGAAAGTTAGAGAATGCAAGTGTTCTTAAAGTTAATGCAAACTGTATGACAAGTTCAAAATAATATTAGTTATTAAAACATTCCTCTAAAACTATCATAAATATTACTAGCCATTAAAATAAAGTGTGGGTTAGAATATAATGTTATTCTATTTCACATCTTTTAGCAAGCAGGGAAGTATGCAAAAGGTTAGAGAAGCAGCAACTTTATGCAGTGCAAGGATTAGTTAAGATCAAAAAATCAAAGAAGAACAGTATCCAATCCAAGTATCACCAACAAGAATGTTAGGGAACTCTAACCAGGTGTGTGTGTTGGCTGGGAGGTGGGAGGGGAATTGGTCTTATTTTCCCTTTTACAAAAAAAAGATTCAATGGATAGCATATTAGAGGAACGGCCACTGAGTAAATGCTATACCATGGAGTTCATTTTCACATAAAATACTGCAAAAAGTTATTACTGATTAAAGCTTTTGCTAGTCAGTGAGAGCAACTATGCTTTAAAATTTTAACCTGTTAATTGTATCACATGATTTCCTGTATCAAGAGTCCAAGAATCCACAGAGCAGTAGCTTGTTTATAACAGTCACTATCTGCCATCTATGGAAACAAATGCATATTTGAATCTTGAGCAGATAAACTGCAAGCTTAGAATTTGGAAGATAAATGCTATTCTTGGACCCATGCCAACTTTTGGTAAATGCAAACTAGTTGGAAGGAGTTAATGAGGTGACAGTCAAAGTGCAGAATGTATTCTAAGACAAAAGGCTAGCAGAAAGAACTTGCCTGCAGAGGAGTGCATCAGAGGCTCAGATGCAGCAGGAAGAGCAAAAAGGGTCTCATCTGAAAAACAAATACATAGAACCTCAGCAGAAATAAATGAAGGCTAGGTAGTTTGAAAAGAAGAGTAAGCAAGCAAGTATTCAGTTCACAATCAGTAACAATGTGTAACTAGTATTTACATCCACATTAGAAACCACAGGACTATACACAAACCAGAAAGTATGGTGTCTCTGAATTCAAAATTCTCCATTTTATCATGAGGGCGTTACTAAGGCTACATATGCTTCCCCATACCCCAAGCCAGGAGCTCGTTCTAAGACAGAGCAGTAAACTACAGCAATTAGTCTTCATTCTTAATTGTCCAAGCATCCATGATAAACTAGTACTCCTTGGGGAATTCTGAGCCACTGTCCATGCAGAATTTGTGCAGTAATTAATGTTGTGCACGCAGAATTTCCTTTTCCCCACAGAATTCCCACAAAAATGGGCTACAGAGCTGCTGGCCACCACTCAGGGCCGCTGAACCCAGCAGATAAAAGACACTGCCGTGGGAGGGGGAGGAGGAGGAGGAGCTGGAGGGTTCCCGGCAGCTGCAGTTCTCAGCACGCCCTGAAAGAAGTGGGCAGCGTGCAGGAAACTCCACACAAGGCCAGGATGCAGCATCAGGCTTCCTGGCTCTGGGGGTTAGAGGGTGAAGGTGTCTGGGGTGGGGTGGGCTCCACAGCTGGGCTCTGGGGGGGAGGGGATGTGAGTGTCTGGGCTGGGGGAGGGCCCACAGCTGAGCTCTGGGGGATAGGGTGTGCATGTGAGTGTCTAGGTCGGGGGTTCTGCAGGTGGGCTCTGGAGGATGAGAGGGTACAAGTGTCTGGGCTGGGAGGGCCCTGCAGCTAGGCTCTGGGTGTGGTGGGGGTAGTGAGTGCGGGTGTCTGGGCTGGGGGACTGCCACACAGCTGGGCTCGGGGGGGGGGGGGGGAATGCAGGTGTCTGGCCTTCCTGCTGGGCTCTGACAAATAAAATATGCAGAATTTTGCAGAATTTTAAAATATTGTGTGCAGAATTTTTAGTTTTTTGGTGCAGAATTCCCCCAGGAGTATACTAAAGCAGAGGTTCTCCAACCGGGGTCCATGGACCCCTCAGGGTCAGTAAGGATACTCCAGGGGGTCCACAAGTCATGTCCAGGGCCACTGGCCCCACTGATCAACTCCTCCCCTGCCCTCCCAGTGCCTCCTGCACGCTGCGGAACACCTGTTCCATGGTGTGCAGGAGGTGCTGGGAGGGAGGGGAAGGAGCGGGGATGGGGCACAATCAGGGGAGGGAGCAGAAAGAGGCAGAGAAGAGATGGGGTAAGGGGTCTTGGGGGGGAGGGCCTGGGGCTGAGCGGTACCCCCAGGGAAAATCAGAAGCCGGCTTGGGCATCCGCAAAAATTTTTAAATCAAAATGTGGGTCCTCGGGTTGCTAAAGTTTGAGAGCCACTGTACTAGACTCCTAACAATATAAAAGAACAAATTACCTAGAGCTGACACCGCCATGCTGTCCTTAGTTTACCCATTGTACCCACGTGTCACAGAAAGATGACTAATCTTGCAACATTCAAGTACAAGATAGGAATTTAAAGGGAAGCCTTCAAGTTAAAGCTGCTATAGGACATTAAAGATAGGAAATGCAAAAAATATAATGTAGTTAACTTAATTTTAATATTTAAATTATCCCAATTACACACTTAATTTCCCATCTCATTGAGATAAGCAGGGTAGAAGGGTTGCTATTATTTGTTTAAAAACAACTTTTCTGAATGGCTAAGTTTACAGAAACACACACTAAGTTCTCCTAAAAAGCAGGCTGCAAGACAATGTAAACGGTCTTTTGTTGCTTTGTTTTTAATCTGGGTAATTCCCAGAGATCTTCATGGTGCTTCCTAGCAACATCACAAAATATCAGAAGTCTTATTGTAAGCTACAGCATCTATGATGTCACATAACAATGCATTACAAGATATCTTCAGTGAACTAGGAAGTACTAAAGAGTTGTACAGAGGTGTCCACCTTTAAATGAATTTTATAATCTGCAGGATATTTCAAGATACAGAAAAACATTACAGAGAGGCTCCAAAATAATGAATTCTGCAATTTCATCCATATGATTTTCTTCAGTTCCTGATAATATGTTAGTATAATTTATTTGGAAGAACTTTCCGAGGAGTTTCTGTATAATATTTACACACTGGCTGTCCAACTAAGAATCTGAGCACAACACATAAGCCAGATTCAATGTACAATGTGGCATGTAAAAAGGTGCAAAACATGTTCAATGCGTAGCAAACAAATGAAAAAAAAAATCACTTCTATCATTCAGCCAATTTTTGCCAAAGCTGGTTGTACAAGTAGCTTAAAATGAACACTGTTCACATGCCAAATTTCAAAGTTCAGCCAATTTAGTTTTATGAAATAAATGTCTTTTCTTTTTAAAAGAAAAAATTAGGGGTTGGGGTTTTTTACACTTCTAGAACTAAAATGGCTAAAAGGATTTGCTCAAACTCTTTATCCTAACGTTCATTTTAGCAACCACTAGTAGAAAATTTCAACCCTAATTCAGAACATGTGAAAGCAATGTTCTAATTGAAACTCTGTAACACTAACTATGGCAGATACTATTAAGTGACTATTCTAATACAGACTAGATACTCTCACTGGACACTAGTCAGCATGCAGTACTGCAGGTCATAAAAGAACAAGTGTATTACTGGCTGAGATTCTATGGCTTGTGTTATGCAATCCTCTTGGCGAGACGACATAGTGCAAGAGGTCAAACTAGATAATCGCCAACCAAGCAAAGGAAGGTCTAACACTCAGTGCAACTACATTCCTCTATCAGTAACAATAATTTTGGAAAGCTGCATGCCATCAACTTCAAATTTTCAGGTTATGTTTTATGCATCAGTGATCACAAGCCTATTGATTTGGCACAAACCAGAACACCCCGGAAAAACCCAGTTCACATCAAAAACAGATGCAGGTGGTCCTCTAGAGGACTCTCTTTGCAGTACTATGCTGCTAACTCTACATATCAGAGGCAGCAGCTCAGCTTCCTGAAGCCTGGACTCTATCAGAAATAAAAAGGAAGGTTTGTGGGGGGAAAGGAATGAGGACCCAGAGAGGGGAAGTGGAGGTGGAAGGGGTTCAAGTCAAACACACTCTTTTTAAAATGAGAAGTCCCAGTCTTATTAATCTCTCCTCATATGGAAGCCGTTCCATAACCCTAATAATTTTTGTTGCCCTTTTCTGAACCTTTTCCAATTCCAGTATATCTTTTTGAGATGGGGCAACCACATCTGCACACAGTATTCAAGATGTGGAAGTACCATGGATTTATATAGAGGCAATATGATTTTTTCTCTCCTATTATTTATCACTTTCTTAATGATTCCCAGCATTCTGTTTGCTTTTTTGACTGCCGCTGCATTGAGTGGATGTTTTCAGAGCACTATCCACAATGACTCCAAGATCTCTTTCTTGAGTGGTAACGGCTAATTTAGACCCCATCATTTTATATGTATAGTTGGGATTATGCTTTCCAATGTGCATTACTTTGCATTTATCAACATTGAATTTCATCTGCCATTTTGTTGCCCAATCACCCAGTTTTGTGAGATCCTTTTGTCGCTCTTCGCAGTCTGCCTGGGACTTAACTATCTTGAGTAGTTTTGTATCATCTGCAAATTTTGCCACCTCACTGTTTACCCCTTTTCCCAGATCATTTATGAATATGTTGAATAGGACTGGTCCCAGAACAGACCCCTGGGGGACACCACTATTTACCTCTCTCCATTCCGAGAACTGACCATTTATACCTACCCTTTGTTTCCTATCTTTTAACCAGTTACCAATCTACGAGACCACCTTCCCTCTTATCCCATGGCAGCTTACTTTGCGTAAGGGAATTTGGTGAGAGGCTGGTGGTTCTCCTCCTCTAAGGCACACCAAACCAGCCAAACAGAGAGGACTTCGGTTTTACCCCACTAGCTAACCATAAGTCATACAAGCAATTCCCTTAGACACTCCAGTTTCCCAGTATCACCACCAGTGCCACTCGTTATGGGGACGAATGGTTATGAAGTCAATACCCCAGTAAAAGAAAAAAGGTTCTCCCGATCCCAAGCCCCAGACCCAGATCAATATACAAGTCAGATCTTACCCACAAATCACGCTGTTGCCAATCCTTTAGAATCTAAAATCTAAAGGTTGATTTAGAAAAGAAAGAAATATAGATGAGAGCTAAGACTGGTTAAATGGAATCAATTACATACAGTAATGGCAAAGTTCTTGGTTCAGGCTTGTAGCAGTGATGGAATAAACTGCAGGTTCAAATGAAGTCTCTGGAGTCCATCCACAGCTGGGATGGGTCATTCAGTCCTTTGTTCAGAGCTTCAGTTTGCAGCAAAGTTCCTCCAGAAGCAAGAAGCAGGACTGAAGAAAAAATTGAGGGGTTTCCAGGGCCTTTTATATTCTCTCTCTTGTGGGCGGAAACCCCTTGGTTTTCCTGTGCAAAATCACAGCAACAAGATGGAGTTTGGAGTCACATGTCCATGCATCACTCAGTTCTTCACAGGCCGACGCCATTGTTTATATGTTAGTTTGAACCAGAGGTCGGCAACCTTTCAGAAGTGGTGTGCCAAGTCTTCATTTATTCATTCTAATTTAAGGTTTCGTGTGCCAGTATTACATTTTAACGTTTTTTAGACGGTCTCTTTCTATAAGTCTATAATATATAACTAAACTATTGTTGTATGTAAAGTAAATAAGGTTTTAAAAATGTTTAAGAAGCTTCAATTAAATTAAAATGCAGAGCCTCCCGGCCCGGTGGTCAGGACCAGGGCAGTGTGTGTGCCACTGAAAATCAGCTCACGTGCCGCCTTCGGCGATCGTGCCATAGGTTGCCTACCCCTGGTTTGAACGTTCCCAGGAAAGCTCACATGTGGATTGGCATCTCCCAAAGTTCATTGTCAGTTAAGTGTTTTTTGATTGGGCACTTACTGAGAATAGTCCTTTCCCAAGAAGCGGACCAAATCCTTCATTGAGGCTACTTAGAATCAAAACACATTGAGATACAAGTACGTAGCCAATATTCATAACTTCAACTACAAAAATGATACACACATGATACACAATGATACATGGCAGAGGGGCATTGCTGGCACATGATGGCATATATCACATTGGTGGATGTGCAGGTGAACGAGCCTCTGATAGTGTGGCTGATGTTATTAGGCCCCGTGATGGTGTCCCCTGAATAGATATGTGGGCACAGTTGGCAACGGGCTTGTTGCAAGGATAGGTTCCTGGGTTAGTGGTTCTGTTGTGTGGTATACATGCCATGCTATACATGGTATATATGCCATCATGTGCCAGCAATGCCCCTCTGCCACGTACATTGGTCAAACTGGACAGTCTCTATGTAAAAGAATAAATAGACACAAATCAGAGGTCAAGAATTATAACATTCATAAACTAGTCTGAGAACACTTCAATCTCTCTGGTCACACGATTACAGACATGAAAGTTGCGATATTACAACAAAAAAACTTCAAATCCAGACTCCAGCAAGAGACTGTTGAATTGGAATTCATTTGCAAATTGGATACAATTAACTTAGGCTTAAATAGAGACTGGGAGTGGCTAAGTCATTATGCAAGGTAACCTATTTCCCCTTGTTTTTTCCTACCCTCCTCCTGTCAGACGTTCTTGTTAAACCCTGGATTTGTGCTGGAAATGGCCCACCTTGATTATCATACACATTGGAAGGAGAGTGGTCACTTTAGATAAGCTATTACCAGCAGGAGAGTGGGGTGGGGGGAGGTATTTTTTCATGCTTTGTGTGTATAAAAAGATCTTCTACACTTTCCACAGTATGCATCCGATGAAGTGAGCTGTAGCACACGAAAGCTTATGCTCAAATAAATTGGTTAGTCTCTAAGGTGCCACAAGTACTCCTTTTCTTTTTGCGAATACAGACTAACACGGCTGTTACTCTGAAACCTATGGTATAGTTTGATTCATTTACGATTTTTACTTCATTTGATTCTATGCTTTCTTTCACATATAATACCACTCCCCCACCAGCACGACCTGTTCTGTCATTCAGATATATTATGTACCCTGTTATTACAGTATCCCTTTGATTATCCTCATTACACCAAGTTTCTGTGATGCCTATTATATCAATAGCCTCATTTAATACAAGTCACTCTAGTTCACCCATTTTATTATTTAGACTTCTAGCATTGGTATATAAGCACTTTAAAAACTTGTCTCCTTTTAACTGTCTGGCACTACACAATATAATTGAATGGAACTCTTTTTTATTTTACTGTTTCTGATCAGACCCTGTATTTTATCATTTTCCATCCTCTCGTCCTCACTAGGACATAGAGATTCTCTATTAATAGATCCTCCCCTAAGGGATGTCTGAACCACCTGCTCCTCAGCACCTGTCAGCTTTCCCCCAGCCCTTAGTTTAAAAACTGCTCTACGACCTTTTTAACGTTAAGTGCCAGCAATCTTGTTCCATTTTGGTTTAGGTGGAGCCCATCCTTTCTGTATAGGCTACCCCTTTCCAAAAGTTTCCCCAGTTCCTAATAAATATAAACCCCTCCTCCCTACACCATCGTCTCATCTAGGCATTGAGACTCTGCAGTTCTGCTCGTCTAACTGGCCCTACATGTGGAACTGGGAGCATCTCAGAGAATGCTACCATGGAGGTCCTGGACTTCAATCTCTTTCCTAGCAGCCTAAATTTAGCCTCCAGGACCTCTCTCCTATCCTTCCCTATGTCATTGGTACCTACATGTACCAAGACTACCAGCTCCTCCCCAGCACTACACATAAGTCTATCTAGATGTCTCGAGAGATCCGCAACCTCTGCGCCAGGCAGGCAAGTCACCATGCGGTTCTCCCGGTCATCGCAAACCAGCTATCTATGTTTCTAATGATTGAATCACCCATTACTAATACCTGTCTTTTTCTAATAGCTGGCGTTCCCTTCCCCTGGAAAGGTATCGTCAGGATGAGAGGATACCACATCATCATCTGGAAGGAGGGTCCCAACTATGGGATTGTTTCCCTCTGCTCCAGTTTGATGTTCTCCTTCCCTGGGACTTTCATCCTCCTCAGCAGCACAGAGGCTGTCAGACCAGTGGTGGGACCATTCTACTGTGTCCCAGAAAGTCTCATCTATGTACCTCTCTGTCTCCCTCAGCTCTTCCAGTTCAGCCACCCTGGTCTCCAAAGCCCGTACACGGTCTCTGAGTACAGGAGCTCCTTGCACCGAATGCACACACATATGCCACTGCCTATAGGGCAGGTACATGCTGCATTGGGTGCAATAAACTGGGTAGCCCCCACTCTGTTGCTGGACTTCTCCCTGCATTTTCTTTTTACTCCAGCTGGTTCCTTTATTGTTTTGTTTATATCAAGGGGATGTTTTTGGCTTTTAAGTTTAAAGAATGTTGAGTTCTAGCCCCTGCTCACACTCCCCCTGTAAACTCCCTCGCCAAACTCCCCTGTTAGCCGCTCCTGGTCGCGAGCTCCTCTGGTCGCTTAGGAGCAGACTTTTTAAAGCCCTGGTCTCGGAGTAGCCCCGCCCCCTGGTTAAGGGTTGATAGGTGCTAAGAGGCTTAGGGATCACAGTTTTTCACCAAGAAAGTTAATAGGAAACAAGGTACAATAAACATTGACATCTTCAAGAGAAAAAGGAGTTGAATGTCCAAGACAGAACAAAAATTATTTTGACAACGTCTTTGTTTTTCCAGAGGGTCCTAGCCAGCAGAGAAAGGAAAGAAGGGGATACTACCATGCCCTTCAACAGAAGGGAACCCATATGGGTAAAATCCTCCATCCTCAGCTTTGGATCTGGAAACCAAAATTGATGGACCCTAACTAGGAAGGAGAAGTCACCTTTGAAAATTTTTCCTTCATCAGTTTTTTTTTTATCCTTCATCAGTTTATTCTAAACTTTTCATTAGTATAAATGGACATTAAATGAATATTTTTCTATGCAAGAATCTCATGACAAAAAAACAAGAGCATAATCTGAAAGCTGTCCAAAAAAAAAGACTTGTCTGCAAAGGGAGTCATTCTTGGAATAGCTACATCTGGACGCTTTTATTCTTATTTGTTCTGTAATAAGCACATTCACACAAGGTGTTAATCAGGAATACTTAATTTATTCTGAATTTACTTTCATGTGTAGACAAAGCCTACATTCAATTTAAATGATTTCCCATTGTGATACAACTACTACAATTACCACATTGTACCAAAGTGTTTAAGGAATACAAAATAAAGAACACAATTAGATACTTAAGTATCACTTTGCAACTCTGCAATCAGTAATTGGATTTTTTCCATTAACTGAAGCCATATTTAGGCTATGTCTACACTATAGACGTTAAAGCAGCACAGCTGTTCCACTGCAGCTGCACTGCTGTAAGGTCTCCCATGTAGCCACTCCAGGCTGATGGGAGAGAGCTCTCCTGCCGACATAATTAAACCACCCCAAAGGAGCAGTGGTAGCTATGTAGGTGGGAGAGAGCTTTCCCGCCGACAGCACTGTTCACACCGGCGCTTTAGTCAGCAAAACTTATGTCAGTCAGGAGCATATTTTTTCAGCCCCCTGACCGACAAAAGTTTTGCCAACAAGTGCTAGTACAGACAATGCCTTCGTCAAGCTGTAGTTTAGAAGACCCAGCTGTCAACTTACTTGCTGATAAGCAATTGGGAAGAGTCTTTATCGATTTAAAAACAACGGATATAAGTTGGTCACATAAGTCAAGAAAGCTAGTAAGACAGCTAATGGAAAAAAAAATCTCTGCAGACCTTCTATCGGGAACTAAGTAACATTTCTTCAAGAAGCAGATATCTTCACCCTCCATTTGTTGAAGGCTACATATGAAGTATTTCAAAGCCCTTAAACCATCTAATAAGAACACCTGGCAGAGTAAAAACCCAAGGTTCTCTCACTAACTGAACTTTGGACAAGTTACTAAAGGTTTCCTTTGACACAGCTTTCCCACCTGTAAAATGAAACTCAGATCCACCTTGTGAAGTGCTTTCAGAACCTTGGATGAAATGAATTGCAAGCTGCTATAACAGTGAAGATCAATAAAGTTTTATATGTAAAAAGAAACCGTAGTTTTGACATATTGAGGATATCAGTTAAAGCTAGATGTAGTCAGATGTGTTAAAAGGATCCATGAACTATAATTACCCACTGGAAGACAGAAGATGCTAGCCTCCTTCTACAATATTTTAGGTCCTCTCACATTTTCATGCAATTCATGCAAACTGGAGTCATGCAATTTAATCTGAAGACTGGTACATTAATCTAGTAGTCTCCCATACAGAATGTGTCATCTCAGACCAATGACAAAAATGGACTCAAAACAAGTACTTTACTTCAAGTTCTGCAACCTACTTCCCCCACTTCCAAGATCATTACAAAAAATCTTCACACCTGCTCACAGCTTTTCCCCATCTCAGCACCAATGAACATATCATCTTATGGCTAAATAACAATTTTCTATTGAATGAGTCCAAGTTCTTCACCATCAGGCTTGCACATCTCCTAAAGAAATTGGTAGTTATTTCTGAAGCAACAATTCTTCCTCTGGAAAGGAAGACTACTGAAATGGATTACTCAAAAGTAGTTTATAAAGATCCGAACGTCTGAACTGACAGCACTAGGGACGTAGCTCCACTTTATTTTATTTAGCCACAAAGTAAAAGCAACACAAACTGCACAACTGCAAGATTCGCTACACCATCCTGCCATACTGATAAGTCAGAACAGCGACTAAAGATAAGCTAGTTCAGTCCTTTACCACATTACTGAGGAGGTAATCATTGTTTATCATTTTTACAGTGCAAATATTTGTAATAAATAGAAAGTAGACACTATATGCTTTGTATTCTGTGTTGTAAAATTGAAATAAAATATTTGAAAATGCAGGAAAATATCCAAAATATTTAATAAATTTCAATTGGTATTCTATTGTTTAACAGTGCGATTAAAACGGTGATTAATCTCGATTAATTTTTTTATCGCGATTCATCTTTTTTGAGTTAATCGCATGAGTTAACTGTGATTAATCGACAGCCCTAGTTAGTATTTAATAATAATTTTTGAATGTGTGAATATTTGTTTATTGTTGTATTTATATTGTTATTTTTGTTACTAGCTCTGTAAATTATAGAATGAGAGAAACGGGAGCTGCCCCTTTAAGAACAGGGTGAATACCCCTGCAGTGAGCACTTTCAGAGGCCTATCAGCGATGTATATGTTGCTGTCTGAGGAGGCTAGCTTGCTTTGGGAGGACTTGGCCTACAAGAAGCTCTGAAGAAAGGTTAGAATTCCAAGAATAAACTGAGTTCTCATTCAAAAACTGAGCCTTGCTTCTGAAAGCATAACAAATTTGGAGGGTCCATCAAGATTCCTTGTAATGGACTACATATAGAGGTTGATCAGGCTAACAGGCATACGTCTTTTAGCTCTTACAGTAGAAGCTCACACTTTTTAAAAACAAGAGGTCAGGGTTCTTTCCCCATTACTGATGACCTACAAAGGGAAATGTTGTTACATCAGCAGCAGAAGAGGTAAGTCCAGGACAGTTAAGCAGAATAGAATGAGGCAGCTGGGGAGCAGGGAGAACAGAACCAAATGGCTAGGAAATATGTCTAGGGAACAGAGAAGCAGGTGCAGGGAGAGAGGTGAAGGGGGACAGGCAGCAGAGAACTCAAGTGCAGGGGAGTAGAGGGAGAGTAGAACGATTGGGAGTGTGGATATGTAAAAAACTGCCCACACTGTCTACCTTTAAAAAAAAAAAAAAAAAGGGAGGATGAAACTTTTACTAAGTTGGGTTCTGCCTCAGGATAATATTCAAGAGCCCTTAACTTAAGAGGTAAGTAAAGCACAAGCCAACATGGCACTGCAACAAAACTTTGGGGCAGGTGGTGGGGGGCAGTCTTCCCATTTGTTAAGGTAAGTGAAAAAGTATCCTTGAAATAGGGACCCTGACAGCAGCAAAGTGAAACTAGCATGTCAGTTTCACACTTATGCTCAAATCAGCAAAGGCTGCAAAGGAGTAAGGGATTGAAAATGACTGAAGCCCTTCTCCCCTGCTGTTGACAGAATAGCTTCCCTCCTGCAGCCAGGAGAGCTCCAAATTGACAGATCTCACCTAACCAAGGCAAATATGAAAGGCGGGATCTTTCATTCAAAGTGCTGCCCTGAACTCTACTGGAAGTTTGGTCTACTTCTCCCTTTCCAGACAACAGAGAAAGGAGGAGTGTCTGTGCTTCGCTTCCTACTACAGCACTGCTTTTAAAGCACACTGGGCTCATTCTCTGGACCCCTGTCCAAAAATAAATAAATAAATAGTACCATCCTCAGGCTAGTAGATGTAGTCCTCTAGGCAATATGGTTTGATTTTCCAGAGATGACAATTACCCACAACTCCCATGGAAGTAAAATTTAGATGCTCAGCGCAAAATTAGGCCCACAGGTGACTGACTAAAGTTAGGCCCACAGGTGACTGTTTTCAAGCCCTCCACTTCAAAAATTTAATAGATGCTTTTGACTTCACTGATAGTAAAGGAAAAAGTAATAACTCCCTCTCATATCCAGATAGATGGGCAATGACGGTCTGAAAATTTCAGACAAAGTGATGAAGCATAGTTCCTCCCTGAATAACCATGATCATGGAAACAAGAGCAGAAGAGGAAAAACTGAAAATAGCACTACTGGAACCAGTCAACCCACTGATCACTCACCTCTCCTACACATCACATAAGAACACTGCTCTAAAAGAGGAAACTGAATAGCAAAATAAAGCTATATTCTAAGTTTGATATATGTAGAGGAAAATTGTAATGTAGGACATACTCACTGTATTACGTTAGGAGTGAAAATAAGAGTATCTCAAACATAAACAAACATTAATAACCAAGAAAAATATCATCTTGATAACCTGATGATGCTGACAGGAAACGTTGCCTGGGAAAGGCATATATCGAAGTTGTTGCATGCCACATTCTATCTTAACTTTGTACATCTGTCTTTTCTACATATTCCAATGGTGTACTGCTTTTTCTGTATTGGACAACTTATTAATATTCATTTACTCATACATTTACTCAATTCTGACACTGAAGGTACAGATTCCTTTGTCCAAAATGTCATCATACATGTTCTTACTACAGGCAATACTACTACTCCATTCTTTGTTTATTTTAAATAGAACGTCTAAATTATTCAAAATGCAAACAACTGAATTAAAACAAATACAAGGAAATCTCACATATTGTAGACAACTTCTGCCCAAAAGTGATTTTTCTAAATTCTAAGTCAAACACATGAAATCACAAAGCATATCCGAAGCATATACAACAGAACAGAAAGTGTATGCAATTAAAATCCTCAAAAACAGGCTGAACTGTTACATATATACATCCCATCTTAGTTGTCAGCTATATTACCTCAGGACACAGGCACAAATTTAATCCTGTCAATTTTATACAGTGACTAAAAAAGTGACCTAAACTGGAGCCAAACTAAACACTTATGTAGGGATAAACTGTTCCAACATCAGCTATTAAGCTAACTGCTCCAGCGCAAAAACTGTTGAAGTTTAAAAATATACACAATATGTTTGAAATATAAAATATTCTTCCATATAAGAAAACTGGAGTTACTCATGTAGTCCTTAAATAAAGCAAATATATAGACAATATTTCTAGAGTGAGACATCAAAGAGTTAAAAGTAGTTTCAGAAACAAGTACTCAAAATATTTCCCTACTGCTTACTAGACAAAGACTAAGGCTACTAGCATGAGTAAACTACAGGGCTGCCGTGCCCCCTACCTAAAAGCCATGCTTTCCCAAAGAGCCCATCCTACATCAAAAAGAAAAGGAGTACTTGTGGCACCTTAGAGACTAACAAATTTATATCAGTCAATTCTGCACCACTACTTTAAACTAATTTTGTCTTCAATAAATTCTGCCCCTTCCAAGTGAAGTTTTACACCCTTCTTATTAACGTCTGGTCTCTCTCTGAAAATACCACCCAGGTCATCATTATCCTCTGTTTTATACATCATTTCTACTCTATAAAGAAGAAATGGCTCAGGAACTGCTCTGCTCCCTGCCTTTCCCTTTCTCTGAAAAACAACAGATTCAGGAACTCTGCCCCCTACCTCCTGCTAAAAGGAGTGCAAGTGGCCTGCTCTGTTCCTTCCTCCCCACTCTGATCAAGCACTTCTCCATTCCTACACAAAGGCACTTTTCCTGGGCAAAATTTCTACTCGGCCATCAACTATTATCCCTTCCCCTATACACCTCAGCCCACTTGCTTGTGAAGGACCCATACAAACAGAAAAACTAACTACATGAAAACAAACCAGCAAATCTATTTTCACACAATGCTGTCAAATATACAAATTAAATAAACTGAAACAACAGGAAAAGTTTACATTACAAATTTCCTTCAGTTACAGTAATCTTTGATGCTAAATGTAACAATTGTAAGTGACAGTACTTTTAGAAGGAAGTGCAATTTTTACATTGGTGTCCTTTTAACAAAGTTCTTCTAAAAGATGCGTAACAAATTAACCTAAAACCCAGAAGAAACATTTGCTTAAGAAGTCCATCTCACTGAGAGTCTTTATTCCCACCACTGTACCTAGGTATTACTGCACTTTTGTATCTTTGCCTTGCTTATGTATTATTGCACATGGGTCATTATGAGTTAAGGATAACATAATTATGAGGCATCTTGATTTCTTCTCTTTTATTATTTAAAAAGAAGTCACACTTCTTTGGCTATGATCTTGTCAAGTTTCAACTAAGCATGACTGGTGCTAAAATAAAATGGCAATGAGCACAATCATAGATTAGACAGAGCTATGCTGGTCAGTACGTGGGATTGGGAGACTTTCAAAGAAAGTCTATAGGAGTGCCGGTGGTAGCTCAACAAGCTTCAGCACTTTAGTCTGTATCAGCACTGAACCAGTACTCACCATGATGTAAGGAGCACTCTACTGTTGGAGATGCTGTCTCTACAATGAAACAGAACCAAGAGCAAGGCCATTTGTGGTCTCTAACAGCCCTATGGTGGAAGTGAGGGATGGGAGGTTGTGATCTATTTCCATACCTGTAATAACATGCGTACCTATATATGTCTTTAGTACTCAGCATATGCTTTTGTATTACATTAATTTTCTTTTGGGGGGAGAAGGTTTCATTTTAATTTTGATAGTTTTTAGCAAACAACACAGAATTTACAATAAAGAAGCCATTTACAAACAAAATTTTATTGCACTCTTTGTAAGGGTATGTGTGGAGGAAGTTATCTATTTATATTTTGCCTAACTACATCCCTGTGAGATTGACTTAAGACAGGAGGAAAGTTGTTTATCTCTTCCCCCTCTTTCTTCCCCACCCAGTACCAAATAAATAGTACTTTAAATACACACACACACACACACACATATATATATATATATTCTGGGGCAGGATACAAAGTGATCCTAACACTGTAGTATGTTCACATTACTGCTCACTAAGAATACTAAAGATCTAGGACTATCACTGTACTAGTAAAAACACCACAAATTATTTTTACAGCAATAGATAATTTAGCTATTAAATGCAAAACAAAAAAAAATCCCAGAAGAGGAATAAATGACACAGACAGGGAAATCAGGGAAACAATTAGGTCTCAGATAGCTTTTGAATTTAACACTTAAAGAATCCACCAGCTCCACGCTGTTCGGTTGTGTCGCCCATTTTAACAGCACCACTCCTCTATTACCTAATGCGCTCTAATTAGCTCTTAGCTTTAGTCCTTTTTTTCAAATGAATTCCCCACTGTCCCTCCCTAATTCGGAATATGGGGGAGGGTTTCCACTACAGACAACACCCAGCAACAGTACGAGGTCTGTCTGCATTCTCCACTGCTGCTATTACTGCAGCTACGTTGCGACTGCGTCTGAGGAAACCGGGCGGCGGCACGCAGCAGGAAATCGCCCCCCCTTTTCCTAAGCGTGGCACCAGAGGGGGGAGGCGCTCCACTCAGCCAGTCTCCGCCCAGCATGAGCGGCGGGGTCGAGGAGGTGGGGCGCTGGGGGACAATGGACGGGTGGAACAAGCAGCTTCGCCACCACCCTTGTCTCCAGACAGCGACAAGAGACTTGAAGACAAAAAATGCGCACCACTACACGGCGCAGAGCCCAGTGAGAAGCAGCAGCCAACGCAGCGTTTTTCCCGTCCCCCATTTAATATATATTATTTTAAAAGACCAAGTCGAGAATCTGCCTTGAATCAGCAGCTCTAAGTCCCGGGGCGCAGACGTGCAGGAGGAGGAGGCGGGAACAGCCAAGAAGGGAGCGGGGGAGCGAAGAAGGCGGCGTGGGGGAGGCAGTGGACAGAAAAGAGATGAGCTAGAGGAAGATGAGCGGGCAGCAGCAACGGGACGTGGAGAGACTCACGTGGCTCTTGTTCCCAGGCTGCTGCGGGCAGCATCCCCCTCGCACGCACACCTCGCTCCCGGGGTCACCGAGTCCGGCCATGTCCCAGACTAGGACCCGAGGTGCCTCAGGAGGCCAGCAAAGGCTGCGGACAAAGGGGAAACGCCCTGTTCCGCACGGCTGCTGCAGACTGGGGCCGCCGGCGTTGCTGGGGAAGGAGAGTGTGGGAGCCGGGGTGCCCCTTCCTCTCCCCGCCACAGCCCCTCTAGCTCCAATGCACCCCCACCGCAAAGCCAGCCACGCCCTCTAGCGCGGCTACTGCCCTCCCCCGGAGCGGGAACCAGGCCGCAGGGTGGGATGTGGGGGATGGCACTTACCAGCACAGCCGGAGGACGATCCCCTTCTCCTGGGACCAGCGGCGGGGTGTGTCGGCAAGGAGCTGCGGGCAGGGGGCTCCGATTTGGGAGGCAGGGGGGCGGGGGACTCGGGCTCAGGCGGGGGGGGCGGGCTGGAGAAGGAGGAGAGGGCGGGAGGTCTCCTGTCCGGTTGCGGCTGAGGCTGCTCGGGGGCTATAGGGCTGAGGGTCTCCCCGGAGCCTCCGAGGTCCAGCAGCGGGGCGGGGGCCGCGGCCATGGCCGGCAGCTTCCTCTCCATCACCTCGTCGAAGTCCTCGTCGTCCTCGTCGTCCACTTCCTCCTCCTCGGGGTGCCGCACGAACTGGTACTGGAAGTGGGGCTGCTGTGTCCGGGCTGGGCCGGAGGAGGAGACCAGGGGGAACTGGTCCGGCTCATCCATGGTGCTGGGGCCGCAGGAACAATGAGTGAGCGGGGCTTTCTCCGCCAGCTCCTTGGGCTGCTCGCACTGGCGGGGGGTTGCGCAGCTGCCGCGGTGCCGTGCCGAACCTCCACGCCCTGTTGAGTCAGACTGGGGAGCAGAGGCAGAGCTGACGCCCCGCTTCACGAGAGTAGAGAGGGATAGCCTGGCTAGCCAATGGGAGGGGGAGAGGAAGCAGGGACACACTCGGGGAACCAATAAGAGGCTGCTGCTGCCGCCTCGCCTCCGCCTTATGAATATTCAACAGGGCATGGATGCTGGCTTCTGAACAGGAATAGAAAAGTCGGGTGAAGTTCGGTGCAGAGAATGTGGGTGGGGCGATCCCTGAAGGGTGGGGAGCCTGTGTTGGGCAGGGGGAGGGAGGGAGACTCTGTGGCGGGGGTATGTGTGTTTCTGAGGGGAGCTGTGTGTGTGATGCGGGGATGGGCACTGGGACTGCGTGCGTTTGAAGGTTGGTGTCTTACTGTAAAGGGAAAGGGGGGGTTTCTATAACTGAGGGGGGCTGGGGAGAATGGGAGCTCTTTGTGTCTGAGGGGGAGAGGATGGCCTGTATGGCTGCAGAGAGTGGGGGCGCTCTGTTAATGGGGCGGTGAGGGGTGGGGTTCTATGTGTACAGCGGGGAGGGGAGGCTGTATAGCGGAGATAAAAGGAGGGGGAAAGGATGGGTCCATTTCAGGGTGCCGCCCCTAGGAGGATCAGCAATAGCTCCTAGTCTGCGCTTCAGACAACAATCTGCTGCGTGCCAGACATTTTGTGGCACAAAACTTTTTCTGCGAGGGGCGGAGGGACAAGGAGAGGCTGGAAGAATCCTCTTTGTCAGACATTGGCAGGCTGCTGTGGTGTCTTGCTGCTATAGATGCAGTAATGAGCGAATCACATCTCTCTCTGCACAAGGGCTATATACAGTAGCTCTCCAACCTGCATTAGGTTTATAAATGGTGGGATGAGTCAGCCCCATGAGTGACACAGCTAAAAGCTTAAACTCTGAAAAAGAATTTGGAATAATGCCAGGCTAATTTCTTCATCAATTTTTGGGGCTCAGTTTCTTGATTCAACAATTTCTAATAGTCAAGGCCAGGCCAACCTTAAATGCATTAAATAAAATTTCGGACCTGATTTTGTGATGTTGAGCACCACCTATTGCAAAATGCACCCTCAACTTCCCTTGTTTTCAAGGTGAATTGAGGGTCCTCAGTACATCTTAACTAGAGATCATCACCTTGCTGGATCAGTCCACTGGTGAACAGGAAGAACAGTCATTTTATGACTTTTATTTTATTTTATTATTTTATTTACTTATTTTATTTGAGCTTATGCTCAAATAAATTGATTAGTCTCTAGGGTGCCACAAGTACTCCTTTTCATTTTAGTCAGTTATACTTCTCAGAATCATAAAATAAGGAAGTCAACATTAAAGAATATCTATGGGATACCATATCTACATTTAAAACTTTTATATAAAATGTTATGTTTGTATAGCAGTTACTCACAAGTATCTCACAAGACTGTATACAGACACCACCACTGAAATACAGCCACTGATGGAATGGAAGGTGGTGACCAGTCAGTATGCCACTCAATAGCATAATTGGTGGAGGGGTGCAAAAGAGGAATGAAATTTTGGCAAAAGTACCAGAGGAAAAAAATGCCCTATGCACAAAAAATACCTTGACTATTCCATGTCCATGCAGAGAAGACAAGACCCCTGTTTTTAAGTTATTATTCAAAAGACCTGTACACAGTAAGTTTCATGGCACTGTCTTGCCTTTCATAAGCAAAGCATCCCAAATTGGTTTTCAAAGCATTGATGAGTACTGTTATCACACTGACTGTAGCCTTCTGTAGGCGTGGAAGTTGTACTGGTTTAATTTAAATTTGTTTTTAAACCAATTCCTAATCAATTTAAATTAAACTGAAATAAGACTGGTTTAAACAGAAATAAGTGTGTCTACAGAACCTTAGCACCAGTTTAACTAAATCAACACAGTCACCACAGCTAGGACAAGCTAGCAGAGTCTCACATTTCATTGCCTCTCTAATGGCATAATCCTCTACTCTTCCGAACTGCATACCTCTGGATCATGGACACACACATTCCTTGATTTCATATATATGTGTTTAGAGGTCAATTTATGGGGACATTCACAGTGAGATGCAAACAACAAATCCATCTAGGTGTGACAGTTACAGAAAAAGGAACGGTGTAAATGGGAAATTCTCTCTCTCCTTATTTAAGTATAAAATAAAAAGCACCAAATACCCTTTCTAACTTCAGGGCCCAATTCTACCACATTTACTTACATTGCATTCTACATACCCAAATGAGCAGTCCTATTCAGTGGAGATATTTACATAGAATCATAGAATATCAGGGTTGGAAGGGACCTCAGGAGGTCATTTAGTTCAACCCTCTGCTCAAAGCAGGGCCAATTCCCAACTAAATCATCCCAGCCAGGGCTTTGTCAAGCCAGGCCTTAGAAACCTCTAAGGATGGAGATTCCACCACCTCCCTAGGTTACCCAGTGCTTCACCACCCTCCTAGTGAAATAGTGTTTTCTAATATCCAACCTAGACCTCCCCCACTGCAACTTGAGACCATTACTCTTTGTTCTGTCATCTGCTACCACTGAGAACAGTTCTAGATCCATCCTCTTTGGAACCCCCTTTCAGGTAGTTGAAAGCAGCTGTCAAATCCCCCCTCATTCTTCTCTTCCGCGACTAAACAATCCCAGTTTCCTCAGCCTCTCCTCATAAGTCATGTGTTCCAGTACCCTAAGCATTTTTGTTGCCCTCCTCTGGACTCTTTCCAATTTTTCCACATCCTTCTTCTAGTGTGGGGCCCAAAACTGGACACAGTACTCCAGATGAGGCCTCACCAATGTCAAATAGAGGGGAATGATCATGGCCCTCGATCTGCTAGCAATGCTCCTACTTATACAGCCAAAAATGTCATTGGCCTTCTTGGCAACAAGGGCACACTGTTGACTCATATCCAGCTTCTCGTCCACTGTAACCCCTAGGTCCTTTTCTGCAGAACTGCTGCCTAGCTGCTCGGTCCCTAGTCTGTAGCAGTGCATGGGATTCTTCCATCCTAAGTGCAAGACTCTGCACTTGTCCTTGTTGAACCTCATCAGATTTCTTTTGGCCCAATCCTCTAATTTGTCTAGGGCCCTCTGTATCCTATCCCTCCCCTCCAGCGTATCTACCACTCCTCCCAGTTTAGTATCATCCGCAAATTTGCTGAGAGTGCAATCTACACCATCCTCCAGATCATTTATGAAGATATTGAAGAAAACCAGCCCTAGGACCGACCCTTGGGGCACTCCACTTGATACCAGCCACTAACTAGACATGGAGCCATTGATCACTACCCGTTAAGCCCAAGGATCTAGCCAGCTTTCTATCCACCTTATAGTCCATTCATCCAGCCCATACTTCTTTAACTTGCTGGCAAGAATACTGTGGGAGACCATGTCAAAAGCTTTGCTAAAGTCAAGGAATAACACGTCCACTGCTTTCCCCTCATCCACAGAGCCAGTTATCTCATCATAGAAGGCAACTAGATTAGTCAGGCATGACTTGCCCTTGGTGAATCCATGCTGACTGTTCCTGATCACTTTCCTCTCCTCTACGTGCTTCAGAATTGATTCCTTGAGGACCTGCTGCATGATTTTTCCAGGGACTGAGGTGAGGCTTACCGGCCTGTAGTTCTCTGGATCCTCCTTCTTCCCTTTTTTAAAGATGGGCACTACATTAGCCTTTTTCCAGTCGTCCAGGACTTCCCCCGATTGCCATGAGTTTTCAAAGATAATGGCCAATGGCTCTGCAATCACATCCGTCAACTCCTTTAGCACTCTCGGATGCAGCGCATCCAGCCCCATGGACTTGTGCTCATCCAGCTTTTCTAAATAGTCCCAAACCACTTCTTTGTCCACAGAGGGCTGGTCACCTCCTCCCCATGCTGTGCTGCCCAGTGCAGTAGTCTGGGAGCTGACCTTGTTCGTGAAGACAGAGGCAAAAAAAGCATTGACTACATTAGCTTTTTCCACATCCTCTGTTACTAGGTTGCCTGCCTCATTCAGTAAGGGGCCCACACTTTCCTTGACTTTCTTCTTGTTGCTAACATACCTGAAGAAACCCTTCTTGTTACTCTTAACATCTCTTGCTAGCTGCAACTCCAGGTGTGATTTGGCCTTTCTGGTTTCACTTCTGCATGCCTGAGCAATATTTTTATACTCCTCCCTGGTCATTTGTCCAATCTTCCACTTCCTGTAAGCTTCTTTTTTGTGTTTAAGATCAGCAAGGATTTCATTGTTAATCCAAGCTGGTTGCCTGCCATATTTACTATTCTTTCTACACATCGGGATGGTTTGTCCCTGTAACCTCAATAAGGATTCTTTAAAATACAGCCAGCTCTCCTGGACTCCTTTCCCCCTCATGTTATTCTCCCAGAGGATCCTGCCCATCAGTTCCCTGAGGGAGTCAAAGTCTGCTTTTCTGAAGTCCAGGGTCTGTATTCTACTGCTCTCCTTTCTTCCTTGTGTCAACCATCTCATGGTCACTGCCTCCCAGGTTCCCATCCACTTTTGCTTCCCCTACTGATTCTTCCCAGTTTGTGAGCAGCAAGTCAAGAAGAGCTCTGCCCCTAGGTTGGTTCCTCCAGCACTTGCACCAGGAAATTGTCCCCTACACTTTCCAATAACTTCCTGAATTGTCTGTGCACTGCTGTATTGCTCTCCCAGCAGATATCAAGGTAATTGAAGTCTCCCATGAGAACCAGGGCCTGCAATCTAGTAACTTCCATTAGTTCCCAGAAGAAAGCCTCGTCCACCTCATCCCCCTAGTCCAGTGGTCTACAGAAGATTCCCAACACAACATCACCCTTGTTGCTCGCACTTCTAAACTTAATCCAGAGACTCTCAGGTTTTTCTGCAGTTTCATACCAGAGCTCTGAGTAGTCATACTGCTCTCTTGCATACAATGCAACTCCCCCACGTTTTCTGCTTTGTCTGTCCTTACTGAACAGTTTATATCCATCCATGACAGTACTCCAGTCATGTGAGTTATCCCACCAAGTCTCTGTTATTCCAATCACATCATAATTCCTTGACTGTGCCAGGACTTCCAGTTCTCCCTGCTTGTTTCCCAGGCTTCTTGCATTTGTGTATAGACACTTAAGATAACTTGCTGATCGTCCCGCTTTCTCAGTATGAGGCAGGAGCCCTCCCCTCTCGTGCTCTCCTACTCATGGGTCTTCCCAGTATCCCACTTCCCCACTTACCTCAGGGCTTTAGTCTCCTTCCCCCGGTGAACCTAGTTTAAAGCCCTCCTCACTAGGTTAGCCAGCCTGCTTGTGAAGATGCTCTTCCCTCTCTTCGTTAGGTGGAGCCCGTCTCTGCCTAGCACTCCTCCTTCTTGGAACACCATCCCATGGTCAAAGAATCTAAAGCCTTCTCTCCAACACCACCTGCGTAGCCATTCATTGACTTCCACGATTCAACGGTCTCTTCCCGGGCCTTTTCCTTCCACAGGGAGGATGGACAAGAACACCACTTGCACCTCAAACCCCTTTATCCTTCTTCCCGGAGCCACGTAGTCTGCAGTGATACGCTCAAGGTCATTCTTGGCAGTATCATTGGTGCCCACGTGGAGAAGGAGGAAGGGATAGCAATCTGAGGGCTTGATGAGTCTCGGCAGTCTCTCCGTCACATCGTGAATCCTAGCTCCTGGCAAGGAACAGACTTTTCGGTTTTCCCGGTCGGGGCGGCAGATAGATGACTCATTCCCCTTTAGGAGGAAGTCCCCGACCACCACCACCCGCCTCCTTCTTTTGGGAGCAGTGGTCATGGAACCCCTATCTCTAGAACAGCGCATCTCATGCCTTCCAATTGGCGGAGTCTCCTTCTGTTCCCTTCCCTCAGATGTATCATCTGGTCCATTCTCCGCATTAGTACCTGTGGAGAGAACATGAAAACGGTTGCTTACCTGTATCTGCATTGCTGGTACATGGACGCTCCCCTTTCTTCTTCTGGAGGTCACATGCTGCCAAATTTCTTCACTGTCCTTCTGTCCCTGCTGCGCAGCCTGCTCTGAATCTTGGCAGTATCACTGGTGCCCACGTGGAGAAGCAGGAAGGGGTAGCAATCTGAGGGCTTGATGAGTCTCGGCAGTCTCTCCATCACATCGTGAATCCTAGCTCCTGGCAAGCAGCAGACTTCTTGGTTTTCCCGGTCGGGGCAGCAGATAGATGACTCTGTCCCCCTGAGGAGGAAGTCCCCGACCACCACCACCCGCCTCTTTCTTTTGGGAGCGGTGGTCGTGGAACCCCCATCCCTGGAACAGTGAATCTCATGCCTTCCAATCAGCGGAGTCTCCTTCTGTTCCCTTCCCTCAGATGTATCATCTAGTCCACTCTCTGCATTAGTACCTGTGGAAAGAATGTGAAAATGGTTGCTTACCTGTATCTGCATTGCTGGTACATGGACGCTCCCCTTTCTTCTTCTGGAGGTCACATGCTGCCAAATTTCTTCACTGTCCTTCTGTCCCTGCTGTGCAGCCTGCTCTGAATCTTCAGAACATTGTGTCCATAGAAGCATATCCTGACGTCTGTCCAGGAAATCTTCAGTTTCTCTTATGCAACACAGGGCTGATACTTGTTTCTCCAGACCTGGAACCTTCTCTTCCAATGTGGAGACCAGCTTGCACTTTGTACAGACAAAGTCGCTTCTGTCCTGTGGAAGAAAGATGAGCTATGTGACTTCTTGCATTAAGTAAGGTTTGCAGAATTGTGTCTTCATGGTGAAGTTTACCCCTTTGCAAAGGGCCAGCACAAGGCCTAGACAAAAGTTCATCCTTTGTGAACTGCCTAGGTCCCTGCACTTGGGTTCTGTCTGCTGCCTAGCAAACAAATAGCTCTACTTCTAAAACAGTTGACCTCAGAAGGGATTGATGGGGCTGTAGAATCATAGAATATCAGGGTTGGAAGGGACCTCAGGAGGTCATCTATTCCAACCCCTTGCTCAAAAGCAGGACCAATCCCCAACTAAATCATCCCAGCCAGGGCTTTGTCAAGCCTGACCTTAAAAACTTCTAAGGAAGGAGATTCCACCACCTCCCTAGGCAACGCATTCCAGTGTTTCACCACCCTCATAGTGAAAAAGTTTTTCCTAATATCCAACCTAAACCTCCCCCACTGCAACTTGAGACCATTACTCCTTGTCCTGTCCTCTTCTACCACTGAGAATAGTCTAGAACCATCCTCTCTGGAACCACCTCTCAGGTAGTTGTAGGTAGCTATCAAATCCCCCCTCATTCTTCTCTTCTGCAGACTAAACAATCCCAGTTCCCTCAGCCTCTCCTCATAAGTCATGTGTTCCAGACCCCTAATCATTTTTGTTGCCCTTCGCAGGACTCTTTCCAATTTATCCACATCCTTCGTGTAGTGTGGGCCCCAAAACTGGACACAGTACTCCAGATGAGGCCTCACCAATGTCGAATAGAGGGGGACGATCACGTCCCTCTATCTGCTCGCTATGCCCTTACTTATACATCCCAAAATGCCATTGGCCTTCTTGGCAACAAGGGCACACTGCTGACTCATATCCAGCTTCTCGTCCACTGTCACCCCTAGGTCCTTTTCCGCAGAACTGCTGCCTAGCCATTCGGTCCCTAGTCTGTAGCTGTGCATTGGGTTCTTCCGTCCTAAGTGCAGGACCCTGCACTTATCCTTATTGAACCTCATCAGATTTCTTTTGGCCCAATCCTCCAATTTGTCTAGGTCCCTCTGTATCCTATCCTGTAGATCTATAGTTCACAATTCTCAGCTTATTAGTAACTGAAAAATACATATGTGAAAATTCTCAATTTCCTTTGTTGTTCAAAACAGTATTTGGTATAAATGACTGCACCTCGGGGGACCACCCAGCACCCACATGTTCATCCTTGTAAAATGATTGTGTGGTATCCAATGCAAAGTTTGTCATGTTGGGTGTCTTCAGAAGGCTCATGATGCAATGAGCGTTGTTGTTATAGTGATATTATAGTAATTGTTACAGTAATGTTATAGGTTATAATTTCATGTATATAGTTACGAGGCTGAAAATGTATCCTCGTGGCTTAAAATAAGCCCAGGCAAAAACTCTCCAAGAGCAGAGAGGCAGTTCACACCTCATCAGGGCAGGTATGAGACAAACCCAGGCCAGCCTCACAGAAACAAAGGATGCTGGCCTAGATAGCAACAAAAGGATATGTTCGAGAGAGTCAACCCCTACCTTTGGGATTGCGATGAGGTAATGCTCACCTGATTCTGAAGCGGGGGAGCAAAACCAAGAGGGAAGAAAGGACATGATAAAAGGGAGAGACGTTTGCCATGCTCTCTCTCTCTCTCTCTCTCTCTCTCACTCACCTACAACTACAAATACCACACCAAGCAACTGAAGTGTTGATCAAAGGGGAGAGCCTGGCTGAAGAGCAACCAGCCAACCTGTGGTGAGAAGCCTCTAAGTTTGTAAGGGCATTGAAAATGTTAAGATCAGCTTAGAATGTATTTTGCTTTTATTTCATTTGACCAAATCTGACTTGTTATGCTTTGACTTATAATCACTTAAAATTTATCTTTGTAGTCAATAAATCTGTTTGGTTTGAAGTGTGTCAGAGACTCCCCTTGGGATAACAAGCCTGGTATTTCTGAATTTCTTTGTTAAATTGCCGAACTCATATAAGCTTGCAGCGTCCAGCAGGCATAACTGGACACTGCAAGACAGAGAGTTTCCTAGGGTTGTGTCTGGGACTGGAGATACTGGCTAGTGTCATCAGTTGCACAATCCAAAGAGCAGATCAATCAAGGATTGTAGTTACCTAGTAAATCACCAGTCCGGATAACACTAGAGGGGAATGTCACAATGACATATTTAATCTACCCATATAATAGATCCGGCAGAGGCAGCACCAGTATAAGATCCTACCACTGTGCCTCATCCTAGACCTAGATAAATCACCTGATGGCAGAAAGGGCAGTTCAGTTTCCATGCTTACATTCAGTCCTTGTGTTTTTTGCTGAAACTAACAATTAGTGCAGATTTTCTTCAAGTGTACCCAAACTGAACTGAGACCACTCTCTCATTTCACGATAGCCATGAAATTATAATGATTTTGAAATTAATTATTATTGACATGGGCTGGATTCAGACCAGTGATGTGGAGACAAAAGGCCCATAAGCCAACTATTTTTAATTCCATAATAAGTTTATCCCTTTTTATGCCTTCCTAAGTGACAAATCTGATTTCATTTGAACAGCTGCATTTTATACCCAAGCTTAAAGCTGCTCTGATGTGGAACTCAACCTAGATCACACACATTTGTTCAGTTTCCTGACAACCATGTAGAATGTGTGTGAGAAAACAGTTTTAAGTCAGTTTCAAGAGTACAGCGAAGGTGACATAAGTATCACTATTAAAAAAATCGAAAGTTTCACTGCATGTGAATAAGCACTTAAAACAATGTATAAGGGTTGGGTTTTATGTTTGTTCTAACATTTTTGCTTCCTGGGGACAAACAATTCATCCATGTGCAAATTTTAGTCATCCTTTGTATAGTAATATAATTAAGAATGATTTAGTGGCAGCAAGGTAGTTTGATTAAATTACAGGTGGTGCTAAAACAGAACACAGAGGCAGGCTTTCCCATCTGGAATAAATGGGTCAAATTCGACCCTTAATTACACCTATTTAGCCCCATTGAAGTTAATGGATTGTAGATATGTTAAGTGAAGGCAAAACTGGGCCCAGTGGACCAACTCATACATATAAAAATCAGGAGGACTGCACTGCTTTACCCGGGTTGAATTTAGTCCAGTGTCTAACTTCAAGTCTTGAAATTCACCTTGAACTAGGATAGTTATCCCTGAATACTACTTCTGATCAAGTAAAGGTTGTGGAGACAGTAAGGTGGAGAAGCATGGGCCAGGTTCCCTAGTGTAACTCCACTGAAGTCAACTGAATTGCACCAGGGATGAATTTGAGCCATTGGTATTTAAACATAGGATCTACCCTCACCAGCCTTCAACGATTCATCCAGTTTCTTTTGTTAGCACCCACAGAATCATAGAATATCAGGATTGGAAGGGACCTCAGGAGGTCATCTAGTCCAAACCCCTGCTCAAAGCAGGACCAATCCCCAACTAAATCATCCCAGCCAGGGCTTTGTCAAGCCTGACCTTAAAAACTTCAAAGGAAGGAGATTCCACCGCCTCCCTAGGTAACGTATTCCAGTGATTCACCACCCTGCTAGTGAAAAGGTTTTTCCTAATATCCAACCTAAACCTCCCCCACTGCAACTTGAGACCATTACTCTTTGTTCTGCCATCTGCACTGAGAACAGTTCTAGATCCATCCTCTTTGGAACCCCCTTTCAGGCAGTTGAAAGCAGCTATCAAATCCCCCCTCATTCTTCTCTTCTGCAGACTAAATAATCCCAGTTTCCTCAGCCTCTCCTCATAAATCATGTACTCCAGCCCCCTAATCATTTTTGTTGCCCTCCTCTGGACTCTTTCCAATTTTTCCACATCCTTCTTGTAGTGTGGGGCCCAAAACGACACAGTACTCCAGATGAGGCCTCACCAATGTCGAATAGAGGGGAACGATCACATCCCTCGATCTGCTGGCAATGCTCCTACTTATACAGCCCAAAATGCAGTTAGCCTTCTTGGTAACAAGGGCACACTGTTGACTCATATCCAGCTTCTCGTCCACTGTAACCCCTAGGTCCTTTTCTGCAGAACTGCTGCCTAGCTGCTCGGTCCCTAGTCTGTAGCAGTGCATGGGATTCTTCCATCCTAAGTGCAAGACTCTGCACTTGTCCTTGTTGAACCTCATCAGATTTCTTTTGGCCCAATCCTCTAATTTATCTAGGTCCCTGTGTATCCTATCCCTACCCTCCAGCATATCTACCTCTCCTCCCAGTTTAGTGTCATCTGCAAACTTGCTGGGGGTGCAATCCACACCATCCTCCAGATCATTAATGAAGAAATTGAACAAAACCAGCCCCAGGACCGACTTTGAGGCACTCCGCTTGATACCGACTGCCGACTAGACATGCAGACATTGATCACTACCCGTTGAGCCCGAGGATCTAGCCAGCTTTCTATCCACCTTATAGTCCATTCATCCAGCCCATACTTCTTTAACTTGCTGGCAAGAATACTGTGGGAGACCGTGTCAAAAGCTTTGCTAAAGTCAAGGAATAACATGTCCACTGCTTTCCCCTCATCCACAGAGCCAGTTATCTCGTCATAGAAGGCAATTAGGTTAGTCAGGCATGACTTGCCCTTGGTGAATCCATGCTGGCTGTTCCTGATCACTTTCCTCTCCTCTAAGTGCTTCAGAATTGATTCCTTGAGGACCTACTCCATGATTTTTCCTGGGTCTGAGGTGAGGCTGATTGGCCTGTAGTTCCCCAGATCCTACTTCTTCCCTTTTTAAAAGATGGGCACTACATTAGCCTTTTTCCAGTCATCCCATAATACATGAGTGTCTCCAAAGTACTTAAGAAAGACATAATACTTCTCTATTCTTTCCTATCATGTGGTAGTAAGTCTCTAGATCATATGTGAGATAGATGATTAAAAACTGAATGTTATGCAAATACAATGCTGAGTGCTTTTGACATCTTTAGGAAGCTTAAAATGAATTTAGTGAGTTACTTAAGAAATTAATCAAAAGTAGGCCCATAGTCCAAAGCTTTTATTTATACTAAAAATAATGGGTCAAATTCTCTGCACAGTTCCATTATTTTTAGTGGCGTTTCACGCATGTCACCAGCAAAGAATCTGACCTAAAATATTTTACTAAAAGCAAGATTCACATACATTCATTCATTGCATACTGGAAGAGAACACATGTTTTTATTTTCTGTACTGCAAATAACAGCAATTTAGTTGAACAAGTTGTTTATCATTTTATCTGAAGTTCTAAAATGGTTTTTATCTTTTGTTGTGGATTAAAGGTGGATTAAAAGTTCCCTTAAAATGTATATTTTCAGACTACAGAGAACCTATTTGTAACTAGTTAAATAATTTTAACACAGTCACAATGACAGCACAAATTGAAATTTCACTAATCCCTGATTTTGACTTTTGGAAGTAAATAAGAAATATATGTAATTGATCATTTTTAAATATAATCCTTCATACGCTGTACCACAGAATGGTTGTATGTGTGTGTCAGTTACCACCTAAAGAGAAAGGAAAGTGTTTTTATTTAAAGAGGAAGTGACTTAATATCTTGGAGGGAGGTAAGGAGGAAGTTCCAAGTGGATTGAGCAATCCAAGTCAACAGGCTGTAGAAATTACAACTCCTAAGTACTTAATATATGTTGTACAACAACAATTCTATTAATTGTTTAGAAAGACATTTTAGTCTTATAAAATTTTACAATAGTAGTTAGAGTCCACTGCAGATATTTAACTGGATCATTTGAAAACTGAAAGGAAAGTCTATATATAAAGGAAAGTCTAAAATAAAGCAGTCTATAATTTAAAAAAATATACTGGGTAATATTTTTCAATTTCCTTTGGTAGTGTTGAAGATAGTTGTGTTTTATAAGGGCATTCTTCTTCACATCCCAGTGTGACCTTCTGCTCAATCTTACACTAAAGTAATATCAGAGTCTACTGCTAGGAAAATCATTTTAATTTTACAAATTTGGCATTACGACTTTACAGCAGGATCACACAGGAAGGGCATTTGGCCTGTGATGGTTTAAACACAAATGTGTGGTAATTTAAAAACAAAGTGTTCAGTTGCAGGACTAGATGCAGCTCTGTCCCCTTTCTGGCTTTTCTCAGCACATTCCCTCACATGTCAGCCTCATGCCTTTACCTCTCATTAGGTGGAATTCTGCTTTTCTCCCCCACTTAGTCCTGGCTCTGGGTATTGACCATTCTTATCCAGAAGTCTGACTGAGTTCAGACACCTGCAGTTTTTCGCTTCAGAAGTTTGTGACCAGTGGTATACAGTGACAAAATAGCCTTCTTGAAACAAAGTATTATATATTTAAACAATAGGAACAAAGCATTTAGAGAAAAAGGATTTTTAAAAAGTCTACTCTTATGTCTATCCTACCGAGAAGTTTTACCATCCCCTGATGGTAACGGATGCAGGCCTGTCTTCTTCAGACATACCCTATTGGGGTCTGTGTATCACTCTGGTTCCCTCAAACAATTACTCCTCTCTTCTGAAGGAGAGTCCCTAAACCTTACTATAGTTCTTTTGATCTCTAATGTTCCCAGGCCTTTTTCAGTCCTGGTATTTTCTTTTAACAACCCTCAAGCATTTGCTGAGTGGTGAGTTATCTTGAGCCATTCTGTCTCTTTCCTGGTTGTTTTTCCTCCGCAATAGCCCCCTGTAACAGGGAGGACATCTGAATGCCCCCTCACGGCCTGAGATGGCTCTGCAGTGTCCTGCTTCATTATCCGTCCTCTCTCGTAACCCAATAACTTACTTCAGGCTCTCTTGATGCAGTAATACCCTCCTTGGGGCTGGTTTGTTATAAAAAGCTTGTGCAAAATAGTCAATAACAAAAGTCCCAAACATATAGTCTGTTTCTCACCCCAGTGCAACATTAGAACTCCTGACATCTCATCCCTTGATGTCATACACCGGTGCCTCTGGCCATGCCCAGACTACATCAGTCCTATTCTGTCCCTCTGACCCAGGACAGCCACTCCAGCCCATATAGCTGGAGTGCAACCCTGCTGTGCATTGTGGAAACCCCCAGAGTTTCTCTGCTGGGAACATCCCTCAGTCCCACTGGTCTTCTCACTGGTCCTCTGTATCTAGCTCTTCAGCCTTGAAGATGTCAGCAGGTAAGCTCCTCCACTCCTCTCTTGCTTTTAGACCTCTGCAGCCTTTGGTTCTGGCTCTCTGGCTTACCTCCAAGATGTTAACTCCATCCCTGCTCTCTAGCCTTCTGCTCACTCTGGCTTGGGGACACCAGTCTGCAAACTCCTCTTTCTGCTCTCCTAGCTTCAGCCTTTCTCTCAGGAACCACTCACATGCAATCTCCGGCCCCTCTCATCTCTTTCTCCCAAGTACCCCTGCCTCACTGAGTCTCTTCCTGGCCAAGGTGCCTTCTTTTAAGTTCAAACTGGAAGCAGTGGATGAGGCACAGGTGCACTCCACCGGACCAGGGGGATGAGGTAGATGAGGCTTTCTTCTGGCAGCTCACGGAAGCTACTAGATCGCATGCCCTGATTCTCATGGGTGACTTTAATTTTCCTGATATCTGCTGGGAGAGCAATACAGCAGTGCATAGACAATCCAGGAAGTTTTTGGAAAGCGTAGGGGACAATTTCCTGGCGCAAGTGCTAGAGGAGCCAACTAGGGGGGGGCGCTTTTCTTGACCTGCTGCTCACAAACCGGGTAGAATTAGTGGGGGAAGCAAAAGTGGATGGGAATCTGGGAGGCAGTGACCATGAGTTGGTTGAGTTCAGGATCCTGATGCAGGGAAGAAAGGTAAGCAGCAGGCTACGGACCCTGGACTTCAGGAAAGCAGACTTCGACTCCCTCAGGGAACGGATGGCCAGGATCCCCTGGGGGACTAACATGAAGGGGAAAGGAGTCCAGGAGAGCTGGCTGTATTTCAAGGAATCCCTGTTGAGGTTACAGGGACAAACCATCCCGATGAGTCAAAAGAATAGTAAATATGGCAGGCGACCAGCTTGGCTTAATGGTGAAATCCTAGCGGATCTTAAACATAAAAAAGAAGCTTACAAGAAGTGGAAGGTTGGACATATGACCAGGGAAGAGTATAAAAATATTGCTCGGGCATGTAGGAATGATATCAGGAGGGCCAAATCGCACCTGGAGCTGCAGCTAGCAAGAGATGTCAAGAGTAACAAGAAGGGTTTCTTCAGGTATGTTGGCAACAAGAAGAAAGCCAAGGAAAGTGTGGGCCCCTTACTGAATGAGGGAGGCAACCTAGTGACAGAGGATGTGGAAAAAGCTAATGTACTCAATGCTTTTTTTGCCTCTGTCTTCACTAACAAGGTCAGCTCCCAGACTGCTGCGCTGGGCATCACAAAATGGGAAAGAGATGGCCAGCCCTCTGTGGAGATAGAGGTGGTTAGGGACTATTTAGAAAAGCTGGACGTGCACAGGTCCATGGGGCTGGACGAGTTGCATCCGAGAGTGCTGAAGGAATTGGCGGCTGTGATTGCAGAGCCATTGGCCATTATCTTTGAAAACTCGTGGCGAACGGGGGAAGTCCCGGACAACTGGAAAAAGGCTAATGTAGTGCCAATCTTTAAAAAAGGGAAGAAGGAGGATCCTGGGAACTACAGGCCAGTCAGCCTCACCTCAGTCCCTGGAAAAATCATGGAGCAGGTCCTCAAAGAATCAATCCTGAAGCACTTGCATGAGAGGAAAGTGATCAGGAACAGCCAGCATGGATTCACCAAGGGAAGGTCATGCCTGACTAATGTAATCGCCTTTTATGATGAGATTACTGGTTCTGTGGATGAAGGGAAAGCAGTGGATGTATTGTTTCTTGACTTTAGCAAAGCTTTGACATGGTCTCCCACAGTATTCTTGTCAGCAAGTTAAGGAAGTATGGGCTGGATGAATGCACTATAAGGTGGGTAGAAAGCTGGCTAGATTGTCGGGCTCAACGGGTAGTGATCAATGGCTCCATGTCTAGTTGGCAGCCGGTGTCAAGTGGAGTGCCCCAGGGGTCGGTCCTGGGCCGGTTTTGTTCAATATCTTCATAAATGATCTGGAGGATGGTGTGGATTGCACTCTCAGCAAATTTGCGGATGATACTAAACTGGGAGGAGTGGTAGATACGCTGGAGGGGAGGGATAGGATACAGAAGGACCTAGACAAATTGGAGGATTGGGCCAAAAGAAATCTGATGAGGTTCAATAAGGATAAGTGCAGGGTCCTGCACTTAGGACGGAAGAATCCAATGCACCGCTACAGACTAGGGGCCGAATGGCTAGGCAGCAGTTCTGCGGAAAAGGACCTAGGGGTGACAGTGGATGAGAAGCTGGATATGAGTCAGCAGTGTGCCCTTGTTGCCAAGAAGGCCAATGGCATTTTGGGATGTATAAGTAGGGGCATAGCGAGCAGATGGAGGGACGTGATCGTTCCCCTCTATTTGACATTGGTGAGGCCTCATCTGGAGTACTGTGTCCAGTTTTGGGCCCCACACTACAAGAAGGATGTGGATAAATTGGAGAGAGTCCAGCGAAGGGCAACAAAAATGATTAGGGGTCTAGAACACATGACTTATGGAGTAGAGGACAAGTTCCAAGTGGTTCAAAGGATGGCTCCATTAACTTTGCTAATACCAGTTGCAGATCCCATGGCGGGTAGGTTCTAGCAACTGTGGATATGATCTGTCCAGCCCTTTCAAAAACCTGATAGTGATGGGATTGGAAAAGAGAGATCTGTTATTCATCAATGGGTGGAAAGCTGAGCTGGGTCCCAGATGAACCCTGATAGAGCTAACTGCTAGTAGTCCAATATGTGATGGGTGGGAGCCTGCTCCAGAGAAACACCTTTCTGGTGGGACCAGATGGAAAAACACTTCCATTTAGCCAGGTAAGTACTCCTGCTTGAAGGCTTTCTATTCTTTAGAAGTACTTTGTGTACGTTCTTTAAGAAAGCTTTTTCCAACAGTGTTAGCTATGAAGCATCCATGCTTCCTAGTGTAAGGACTACAGGCTGGCGTGGAGGAGGCATCCTGGAAAACCACATCTGGGTCCAGCAGGAGAGACAGTAGAAGTCTAACTAACAAGGCTAGTAGGTTTGAGAACCAGTGTTGCCAAGGCCACGCTGGCGCTAAAGGTGATCATGCTCTTGTTTGGTCTTGGATAAAGCTCTGGGCAATAGCAGAATCAGAGGGAAGGCATACAGTAGCGCATTCTTCCAGGGCAACAGGAAGACATCTGTCAATCACCCTGGGTTGTGACACACACATACACCCAGGAACAAACTGATGGCACTTTCTGTTGAACCTTGTTGCAAATGGGTCCTGTCAAGGTTCCTCACTCACTCTGAACTCTAGGGTAAAGATGTGGGGACCTGCATGAAAACCTCCTAAGCTTACTTTTACCAGCTTAGGTTAAAACTTCCCCAAGGTACAAATTAATTTTATCCTTTGTCCTTGGAATATCCACTGCCACCACCAAACTCTAACTGGGTTTACTGGGAAACGTAGTTTGGACACGTCTTACCCCCCAAAATCCTCCCAACCCTTGCACCCCACTTCCTGGGAAAGGTTTGGTAAAAATCCTCACCAATTTGCATAGGTGACCACAGACCCAAACCCTTGGATCTGAGAACAATGAAAAAGCATTCAGTTTTCTTACAAGAAGACTTTTAATAGAAGTAAAGAAATCATCTCTGTAAAATCAGGATGGTAGATACCTTACAGGGTAATTAGATTCAAAACATAGAGAACCCCTCTAGGCAAAACCTTAAGTTACAAAAAAGACACACAGACAGAAATAGTCATTCTATTCAGCACAGTTCCTTTCTCAGCCATTTAAAGAAATCATAATCTAACACATACCTAGCTAGATTACTTACTAAAAGTTCTAAGACTCCTTTCCTGTTCTATCCCAGGCAAAAGCAGTATACAGACAGACACAGACCCTTTGTTTCTCTCCCTCCTCCCAGCTTTTGAAAGTATCTTGTCTCCTCATTGGTCATTTTGGTCAGGTGCCAGCGAGGTTACCTTTAGCTTCTTAACCCTTTACAGGTGAGAGGATTTTTCCTCTGGCCAGGAGGGATTTTAAAGGGGTTTACCCTTCCCTTTGTATTTATGACAGCTGCTATATGCACTGGGGGGATTTTTCTGTAGCCAGCTACATCAGCTTTAGGGCTTGCTTCGCAATGACAGCACAGCATGAAGCTACCCAAACACAATGGAGAATGACAGGTTTCAGAGTAACAGCCGTGTTAGTCTGTATTCGCAAAAAGAAAAGGAGTACTTGTGGCACCTCAGAGACTAACCAATTTATTTGAGCATAAGCTTTCGTGAGCTACAGCTCACTTCATCGGATGCATACATACAATGGAGAATATGGACCAAAAAATGTCCTCACTATTATAGCAGCAGCATGTTTAGCATGTCTAAATGAAAACATGTTTACACATGTACATTTTATTCAAAGGGATATTGGAGTGTTTCTGTTTTTTAGGTAAGTAATATAGTAAATAAAATATACTTAGAAATGTTACCTTATTCTTCACATATATTCACAGTAACAACATGGAGATGAGAAGTGTAAGAAATGTTTTTGTTCATTATTAGATATGGTGCTTGTTCTTTGTTATATCTAGTTAAAACAATATGTACCTCAGATAATATCATGTGGGTAAGAGGGTTGTGACGGTGTACCCCATAAGGCTTTATGGAAATATGCTTATTAATGTACATATGACATAACTGAAATATGTTTTATGCTACACATGCCATGTAATATATCTATGTAAAGGTTATGATCTATTCATCCTATTTGTATGCATGTCTCTTTTTTGTATTTGAAGTTATGAATATTGGCTATGTACTTGCTTGATTTTTAAGTAGCCTTAGTAAAGCATTTGATCAGCTTCTTGAGAAAGGAATATGCAAATTAAGTGGCCAACCAAGAAGCACTTAACGGACAATGGATCTTGAAAGGCTCCAATCCACATAAGAAGTCTACATGAGGACGTTCAAGGTAGCATGTGAACCATGGCTGCTACCTGTAAGTTCTGAGTCATGCATGAACACGCGACTCGCCCATGTGACTCCAAAACTCCATCTTGTTGCTGGAATTCTACACAGGGGAAGGACGGGGTATCCACCCACAAGAGAAAGTCTATTTAAACCCCCGGGAGACCCCTCCATTTTGTCTTCAGCTGGCTCAAGAGATAGCCTCCCCACCCGCAAGGATACCTGAAAGAAACTGGAACAAAGGACAGTAACTACAGGGGGTGTGAGTGATTGCTGGATCCAGACTAGAAGGAGACTAGTCTGTAAAAGGAAACTTACTGGAACTCCTCTGAGGGTGAGGTTTTATCTGTATTCAGTTTTCTTACTGTATTAGGCATAGACTTGTGGGTTTTATTTTATTTTACTTGGTAATTCAGTTTGTGCTGTCTGTTACTACTTGGAACCACTTAAATCCTTCTTTCTGTATTTAATAAAATCACTTTTTACTTATTAATTAACCCAGAGTATGTATTAATATGGGGGGGGGGCAAACAGCTGTGCATATCTGTCTATCAGTGTTATAGAGGGTGAACAATTTATGAGTTTACCCCGTATAAGCTTTATACAAGGTAAAATGGATTTATCTGGGGTTTGGACCCCATTGGGAGTTGGGCATCTGAGTGTTACAGACAAGAACACTTCTTAAACTGCTTTCAGTTTAAGCCTACAGCTGTTAGGGGACGTGGTTCAGACCTGGGTCTGGGTTTGCAGCAGGCTAGCGGATCTGGCTCAAACCAGGCAGGGCACTGAAGTCCCAAGCTGCCAGGACAAGAAAGCAGGGGCAGAAGTAGTCTTGGCACATCAGTTGGCAGCCCCCAGGGGGTTTCTGTGATCCAACCCATCACAAGGGTTTTAGAATGTAGTTACCCTAAACGAAAGAAAAAAAATCTGAACATCTGTATCATGTAAGACCGCCCTTGACCATTGAGAAATACAGCAAATATCAGACATTTCAGAACACTTAAGATGAGCTCTGCGAAGCCTGAAAGCTTCTACCTTCCACCAACAGAAGTTGGTCCCATAAAAGATATTACTTCACCAATCTTCTCTCTGAGAATACAGCCAGTCATTTCTCTTACTGCCTAAAAAGTAAAGTTTATCATTATATCATAATTATAAAATAACTTACTTTTGCATAGCATCTTTCATTTGAAAGGACCCCAAGATGACTTGCATCTTTAAACTGACATTAAAATAATAAACAAGGAACACTGTATCTACCGTCAAAATGTACCTGCCTCTGAAGTGAAGCATAGCAACCATTTAATAGTGCACAACACTTTACAGTAAGTGAGAACATGATGTGAAGAATGTATCAAATTGAAACTCATGGGGAATTTTAGGTAAATAGAAGTAATTAACCAAGTTGGATTTTGGCCAGGCCAAGCTTACAAAAAGAACCAGAAGATCTTTAAAGACAAGTGGTTAAGACATCAGTTTTATATCTTGTTCAAATTATAGCACCTCTAGAAACACAATGTCCTTAACATCCTGACAGGACATTGCTTCAACATTGACTTAGAATGAAACAGCCACATATCTAATTATTTGCTGCAGCACTTAGGTTTTCCTGGGTAACCTCACACCAAAACACTGACACAAACTAAGGGCTTGTCTACACAGACCAGCACTTCAGGCTACAGGGGTGTGAACTTCAGCGAGTTCCAAGGAGTATGTTAACACAGACTAGGTACCTTTTAGTTTACACAGCAGTGTCCATATGGGGCAGCTACACCGCAGCACTTCAGTGTTCACTGCAGTTCACACCCCCATATTCTTCAATGTGATGCGATGTAGACTTAGCCTAAGACTGCTAACTTTTAAGATCTAACAGTATCGTGAGGCCGAAGGTAAACCTTGTCCTGATAGACTGAATAGGGAGGCTCTGATACCAGAGTGCTCAACTTGCCCACTTTCCTCACTGAGGTAATTATGATTGAGAATGCCACCTTCACAGAGAAGTGGAGTAGAGGACAAGTTCCAAGTGGTTCAAAGGATGGCTCCATTAACTTTGCTAATACCAGTTGCAGATCCCATGGCGGGTAGGTTCTAGCAACTGTGGATATGATCTGTCCAGCCCTTTCAAAAACCTGATAGTGATGGGATTGGAAAAGAGAGATCTGTTATTCATCAATGGGTGGAAAGCTGAGCTGGGTCCCAGATGAACCCTGATAGAGCTAACTGCTAGTAGTCCCATATGTGATGGGTGGGAGCCTGCTCCAGAGAAATACCTTTCTGGTGGGACCAGATGGAAAAACACTTCCATTTAGCCAGGTAAGTACTCCTGCTTGAAGGCTTTCTATTCTTTAGAAGTACTTTGTGTACGTTCTTTAAGAAAGCTTTTTCCAACAGTGTTAGCTATGAAGCATCCATGCTTCCTAGTGTAAGGACTACAGGCTGGCGTGGAGGAGGCATCCTGGAAAACCACATCTGGGTCCAGCAGGAGAGACAGTAGAAGTCTAACTAACAAGGCTAGTAGGTTTGAGAACCAGTGTTGTCAAGGCCACGCTGGCGCTAAAGGTGATCATGCTCTTGTTTGGTCTTGGATAAAGCTCTGGGCAATAGCAGAATCAGAGGGAAGGCATACAGTAGCGCATTCTTCCAGGGCAACAGGAAGACATCTGTCAATCACCCTGGGTTGTGACACACACATACACCCAGGAACAAACTGATGGCACTTTCTGTTGAACCTTGTTGCAAATGGGTCCTGTCAAGGTTCCTCACTCACTCTGAACTCTAGGGTACAGATGTGGGGACCTGCATGAAAACCTCCTAAGCTTACTTTTACCAGCTTAGGTTAAAACTTCCCCAAGGTACAAATTAATTTTATCCTTTGTCCTTGGAATATCCACTGCCACCACCAAACTCTAACTGGGTTTACTGGGAAACGTAGTTTGGACACGTCTTACCCCCCAAAATCCTCCCAACCCTTGCACCCCACTTCCTGGGAAAGGTTTGGTAAAAATCCTCACCAATTTGCATAGGTGACCACAGACCCAAACCCTTGGATCTGAGAACAATGAAAAAGCATTCAGTTTTCTTACAAGAAGACTTTTAATAGAAATAGAAGTAAAGGAATCACCTCTGTAAAATCAGGATGGTAGATACCTTACAGGGTAATTAGATTCAAAACATAGAGAATCCCTCTAGGCAAACCCTTAAGTTACAAAAAAGACACACAGACAGAAACAGTCATTCTATTCAGCACAATTCTTTTCTCAGCCATTTAAAGAAATCATAATCTAACACATACCTAGCTAGATTACTTACTAAAGTTCTAAGACTCCATTCCTGGTCTATCCCCGGCAAAAGCATCATACAGACAGACACAGACCCTTTGTTTCTCTCCCTCCTCCCAGCTTTTGAAAGTATCTTGTCTCCTCATTGGTCATTTTGGTCAGGTGCCAGCGAAGTTACCTTTAGCTTCTTAACCCTTTACAGGTGAGAGGATTTTTCCTCTGGCCAGGAGGGATTTTAAAGGGGTTTACCCTTCCCTTTATATTTATGACAGGTCCACTTGGGGGTTCCTCAACAGATGGAAGATGGATCAGGCCACGTCCAGAAGCAGTGACCACTCATGGTGATTGGTGAAGGACCTGCTCAGATGATCTGCCAGTGTATTCTGCACTCCTGAAAGTTAAGCAGATCTCAGATGAATGGAGTTGGCTTGCAGAATTCCCAAGAGAGAATCACCTCCTGGCACAATTGAGTGTATCCTCCTTGTCTGTTCATGTAAAACATAGTTGCTGTGTTGTCTGTTAACACTAGCAGATTTCCCCTTCCCCGGTGACAGATTTATGTTACCAACCTGCCTGAGGCGTCAGGTGATCAGGCTGAGGCCACAAGATCATTAGGGGAGGAGATGAAGGAGCACACCAAGTGACTAAGTTTAAAGCTTTATTAATAAAATAAAGTAAAATAACAGCGGAGAGTGCGGGGAGTTCCCCACGTCCCTCAGAGGAAGGAAGAAAGTGTTAGTGCCCCAAGCCCTAACCCACTTTCATACTCACATACGCACTACCCGAGGCTGGCCAAGCCTAGGTGTAATGTAAGAAGAAGAGGGGGAGAAGTGGACAGGAGTTCTGTCCTGTGCACAAGTCGTCCAGGGTCCGCTGTTGATCTCTGATTTGTTTCCACTCCTGGGAGGGTTTTAAGTCCTGGGGTCTCTTGGGGGCGTCTCGTTCAGGGACCTCTGTCCCCCGTGCTCTGTGTACCAGTCCAAACCGGCCTTCCGTGGCTTCCTCAGCTTTCCCAAAACACACCGGCTTCAGGGACATGAAAATCGTTGTTTTTCCCCTCTCTGGCCTTCCCTATCTCACTAGTTTTTGCAGCCCCTGCAGTTCTGTTCAGCTGAATCCTCCTTTCTCACGGCTGGTCGGGGTTGGAATCCAGGCCCCTGTCTTTCTTGGCAGGAAGCCGAGAGTCAGTTGTGTGCAGTGGCCTTGGGCTGAAGTCAGTGTCTTATCTTCGGACCTAGCTGGAGCATCGAGTTAACCCATTCCTGTCTCTCTCTTCCTTCCCCTTTGGTCTCTCATAACCTGCAAAGGAATATTTCACTCCACACTCACACCTTTAACCCTTCCCAAAATGCCTTGCCATGCCTGCAACAGCGTTAGCAACATACAATGCCAATCTGTCTCCCCAGGGTACCCCCTGAGGGAGGGAGCCATTGGGTTGTGACCCCTCCCCCCCAATATTTGGAAGGAAGGCCAAACAAGCTAGATGGACCACTCACAATTCCCTGATGTTTATATGTGCCTTCAAATCTTGGATAGACCAAAGACAGCAGGGACCCTATGTGCACAGATCAATACATATGTGACTAAAGTGAGCACTGGCTGTGGGGAGGCAAAGGGGACCCCCATACTTTCAGAGGGTCTGTCCACCAATCCAGAGAGAACAAGATTAGGATTGGTACTCAGATCTCCATATCTAGATGATGATGGCTCAGGGAATACCCCAAAGCTAGCCATCCTTGTAGCTTTCTGAGGTGCAATCTGGTGTACTGCACTACATAAGTACATGCTGCCATGTGCCCTAGGAACCTGAGGCAGCTGCATACCGTGATGACCAGATGTGCTTTTTGTTCCAGAATTATGCCCCATAGTGTTTCAAACCTCTATTGCAATAGAAAAGCTTTGGCCTTCGTAGAGTCCAGGACCATGCCAATAAATTCTTTGCTCTGAACTGGTTTCAGAACTGATTTGTCCACATTGACTAGGAGCTCCAGCATGCCAAAAGTAGACTGGATAATGACTACACTGGACAGTACCTGGCCTGGCCTCTCACTAGTCAGTGATCCAGTTAAGGGAATACATGGACACCTGACTTTCAAAGGAACATTGCTACCATCACCATGCACTTGAAGATATGAAGAGCTGCCGACAGGCCAGATGAAAGCACTGTAGATTGGTAGTAAATTCCATTTACCACTAATCTGAGAAACGTCTTTCAAGTTGAGGGTAGCATACCAGTTCTTATGCTTCAGGGAAAGAATAATGGAAGCTAGGGTAACCAAGCAGAATTTTATTTTCTTCAGGAATTTTACCTCTCTTAGAGCTAAGATAAAAAAAAGGTTGTCTCAGGCCTTTGGATTTTATTCCCCCTGAACATAAGAATGGCCATACTGCGTCAGACCAACAGTGTATCTAGCCCAAGTATCCTGTCTTCTGACAGCGGCCAGTGCCAAATGCTTCAGAGGGAGTGAGCAGAACAGGACAATTTATCAAGTGATGCATCCCCTGTCATCTAGTCCCAGTTTCTAGCAGTCAGAGATTTAGGGACACCTAGAGCATGGGTTGCATCCCTAACCATATAGGCTAATAGCTGTTGATGGACCTATCCTCCATGAACTTATTAAATTCTTTTTTGAACCCAGTTTATGTTTGGCTTTTACAGCATCCCCTGGCAATAGTTCAATAGATTAACTATGCATTGTGTGAAGAAGTACTTCCTTATGTTTCTTGTAAACCTGCTACCTATTAATTGCATTGAGTGACCACTGGTTCGTGTTATGTGATGGAGTAAATAACACTTCCTTATTCACTTTCTCCACACCATTAATAATTTTATAAATCTCTGTCACATCCTCCTCCCACAATTCATCTCTCTTCCAAAGTGAACAGTCTCAATCTTTTCAATCTGTACTCATATGGAAGCTGTTCCATACCCCTAATCATTTTTGTTCCCCTTCTCTGTATTTTTTCCAATTCTAATATATATTTTTTGAGGTAGAACAACCAGAACTTCACACGTTATTCAAGGTGTGGCGTACCATGAATTTATATACTGCCATTTTATTTTCTGTCTTATCTATCCCTTTTCTAATGGTTCCTAACATTGTTAGCCTTTTTGACTGCCACTGCACATTGAGCAAATGTTTTCACAGAACTACCCATGATGACTCCAAGATCTCTTTCTGGAGTATAACAGCTAATTTAGACCTCATCATTTTGTATGTATAGTTGGGATTATGTTTCCCAGTGTGCATTGCTTTTCATTTATCAACATTGAATTTCATCTGCCATTTTCTTGCCCAGTCACTCAGTTTTGTAACTCTTCTCAGTCTGCTTTGGATTTAACTATCCTTAGTAATTTTGTATCATTTGCAAATTTTGCCATCTCACTGTTTACCTCTTTTTACAGATTATTTATGAATATGTTGAACAGCACTGGTCCCATTACAGATCCCTGGGGGACCCTGCTATTTACCTCTCTCCACTGTGAAAACTGACCATTTATTCCTACTCTTTGTTTTCTGTCTTTTAGCCAGTTACTGACCCATGAGAGGACCTTCTCTCTTTTCCCACGATTCCTTACTTTGCTTTAGAGCCTTTAGTGAGGGACCTTGTAAAAGGCTTCCTGAAAGTACCAAGTCCACTGGATCACCTTTGTCCACATGTCCACATGTTTGTTGACACCCTTAAATAATTCTAATAGATTGGTGAGGCATGATTTCCCTTTACAAAAGTCATGTTGACTCTTCCCCAACATATTGTGTTCATCTTTGTGTCTGATAATTCTGTTCTTTACTATAGTTTCAACTAGTTTTTCTGGTACTAAAGTTAGGCTTACATGCCTGTACTTGCCAGCACTGCCTCTGGAGCCTTTTTTTTAAAAATCAGAATCACATTAGCTATCCACGAACCATCTGGTACAGAAGTTGTTTTAAGCAATAGGCTAGACAGCACAGTTAGTAGTTCTGCAATTTCATATTTGAGTTCCTTCAGAACTCTTGAGTGAATACCATCTGTTCCTGATGACTTACTACTGTTTAATTTATCAATTTGTTCCAAAACCACTTCTACTGACAACTCTAGCTGGGACAGTTCCTCAGATTTGTCACCTAAAAAGAATAGCTCCGGGGTGAGAATCTCCCTCATATCCTCTGCCATGAAGATGGATACAAAGAATGAATTGGCTTCCTTAAGTGCTCCTTTAGCACCTTGATCATCTATTGGCCCCGTTGACTGTTTGGCAGGCTTCCTGATTCTGATGTACTTTAAAAAATTGCTGTTAGTTTTTGCATGTTTTGCTCGTTGCTCTTCAAATTCTTTTTTGGCCTGACTAATTATACTTTTACATTTAACCTGCCAGAGTTTATGTTGCTTTCTATTTTCCTCAGTAGGATTTGACTTCCGGTTTTTGAGTGGATGTCTTTGTGTCCCCTTCCTCTGTGGCCACCTGCTTAAAGGAGCAATTGGACCTCCTGCTGAAGGACAGTCTTGTGAAAGTGGTACCTGAAAAGGAGCAGGGAATAGGGTTGAGAAGGGGTAATAGAAACCCCAAAGCCACCATGGTTAAGACCCACTTTTCTAAGGTGATGTGGGACCAAGTCCTTAGGAAGTGGGATCAACAATTGGCAAATAGAGGGCGAGAAGTGGATGGTACTCTGGGGACTAGCAGTCTGTTCTCGACCAACACATCAAACACTTGTTTGAATGAAGTTGCTGGATGACAGGAACCTGCAATTGAAGAAGAGGGTGGTGGTGTCAGTCACCTCCTGTAATTTCTGCCCCTTTTTCTTGATAGGTCTTGGGACCGAGGCATAAAGCCCAGATATCTGTGGGTCTACTGCAGATAGAACTGCTTCCTTATGTCACCAGCATGTTTCAAAGTGACTTCGGTATTGCTATGGAATCCTTCTAGGCTATGGAGCCTATGATTTATCTTTCCAAAAAAAGGGAAGGACTTTCAAGTGGGATGTCTTTGACGGTCTGCTGGATCTCTGATGACTGCAACCATGTATTATATAGTTATGGCAGACTTGAGCTGCTGATTCAGCTGCATCCAACCTGGCCTGAAGGGCTTTTCTGGCCTCTAGCTTGTCCTCCTCCACCATTGCAGTGAATTGCTGGCTGCAGTCATCCAGTAACTTGTCCTTAAACTTCAATATGTTATCCCACAAGGTGAACTCATACTGACTGAGAAGTGCCTGTTGATTTGCAATCCAAAATTTCAGACCCCCTGTAGAATAAAGTTTTCAACCAAAAAGGTCCAGTTTCTTTGAGTCCTTTCCTTTTGGTGTCAATGCCTGGTGTCCCTGCTTCTCCCACTCATCAGCTGTGGCAACTACTAAGAAGCCCAGTGGGAGATACATGCACAGATGCTCAAATCCCTTAGAGGGGACATAGTATCTCTTCTTTGCCCTTTTCACTACTGGGGAGGAGGTATGATGGGGTCTGCCACAATGCCTTGACCAGCTCCATAATATCTTCACTGATTGGGAGAGCCACCCTGGTGGGTCTGCTGAAGTCAAAATATCCACCAGTTTGTGGGATTTCTCGCAGACTCCCTCCACTTGGATATCCAGGACTATGGCTACTCTTTTTAGGAAGTCCTGATGAGCTCTATAACCATCTGGTGAAGAAGAGTCACTCACTACCTCTACCATCTTATCTAGTGATAAGGAAGAGGAAGCATACAGATGTTGAAACAGTTTGCTCTATCTCCTGTACTACAGGAACCACAAGAGTGGTTTCCGCCTGCTCAGCCCCAGTCCTGGTACCGATGACAGGAGGATGTTGTCTCCCAGTGCATACACAAGGAGACAGACTGTGATGGATGAAGGGAACGCCCTTGGGTTCCAGAAAGGTTATTTACATAGACTTGGGACCCAATGCTGACTGGGCCATTGCTGAGGCTGCTGTGGTAACCATAGGACATAAGTCTCCAAAGGAGGATACATGTCCTGTCTAGACTGAGACACATAGGATCCATCCTCCAAGTCTGAAGATGAAGAATCTGAGTCCTCCGATAAAGGGGAAGCAGGACCTGTTGGTACTGGAGAAAGATAGCCAGAACCGGAAGATAATGGTACTTGAGAAATCATAGCTAGTTTTCCTCTCAACAGTATTGTCTTCCAAGGTAAGGAAAGTGTAGGTGACATCAGCATTGCATGTTTCAGAGGAGCCAGAGTAGAGTCCCTAGGCATTGATACTGGCTGAAATCTTTCCTGTACTACCAGAGAAACTGGCACCAAGAGGTTAAGTGGCTCCCTAGCAGCTGCATATGCCTCTGGTGTCAATAGTACCACTAATACCTCCTGGCTCTGAAGTGCTGGGAGATAGCCTGAAGAAGCTGCAGTGAGCACTTCAGTGGTCAGTCTTGATGGACCTGGCACAGGTTCTGGAGTTGATGACCCCTTCGTCACTGAAGAGTGTTTTGGGGAGTGCCTCCTTTCAGTGTCCCTTCCAGAGCTTTTGCCTTTAGAAGGTTTCAACTAATGGGGATATTATAAAGCAAGGTACCAAGACCCTGCAGATCTTGTGTCTCTTCCTCAGCACCAGAAACAGCAATTGAGCTCTCGACTGAGATGACTCAGGAAGAGTACTCTGGACCTATGCTGATGTACCCAGTGCCCCATTCTGGCTCTGAGGGTGAACAGAGTGCTGCCTCCGTAAGAATACAATTAAACCTGACTGCTCTGTCCTTTTTTTAAGCAAGGCTTAAATCAGGGATGGGGAACCTATGACCCATGGGCTGGATCCAGCCCTTTGCTTAATTTCACCCGGCCTGCAGCCCTGTAGGTTCCCTACCCCTGCCCTAGGGGGTAGTGAGGACATGGGGCTTTGTAGTGTTCACCACCTGGGCCCTGGGCAGGGGATGGGGGAAGGCAACGGGGCGGCCGCACCTCCTCCTCAGCACTGGCCCCGCTTATGGCGACGCTGGGCACATCTGGGCTTCTCCTCGTCCAGCAGCCACCGCTGCCCTAAGCACCCAGCCCGACACTCCATTAGCACGTCCCCTCTTCCTGCCCAGCCCCAGAGGCAGGGGCAGCCCCAGCGAAGGCAGCGCCAAGCCCCTGCAGCAGCCAGGGACATGTCCAACCAGGGGGCCTGGACAAACAGGCCTGTCAAGCTGTGACTGACAGGTGAGAAGGGGCCAGGGGAGGTCCCAGGATGAAGTATAGGCCCCGCCAAGCCCCAGCTCTGATCCACTGCCAGACGCAGGGACAGGAGGAGGGAGTGGGAAGAAGGAGGTAATGGTGGAGGTGAGAAGGGGGCTGGGGGCCAAGAGCTGGGTTTTGTGAGGAGACGGGGAGGGGGTAGGTGGCTGGGGGAGAAGCCTGGATTGTGGCGGTATAGGCTGCTTTGGGGAAAAAGGGCCTATGACAGTAGCACTTTTAACTTTTTTTTTAATAGCATTTTTAGTGTATGCAGTCTATCATCATTGTTACTTATTCAAATATGTTGCTGGTGGAGTGGGTGGTAGGCTAATGCTTGCATTGGCATGGCAACCGGTGACTAATTTGCGAATCTTGTGCATATGACGCGGTTGTCATTTCCTCCCGATCATGCAGCACTTTTCTTCATTTCAACGCTCATTCTTCAGCAACTGTTGTTGCAGGTTGCTTGAAGATTAAAACAGTGTTCCAACCCTGTATGCTTCCTTTTTAAAATGGCTACTACAACCAAACGAAGAAAAGTAGATGCGGCCTGCGATTGACTTTTTTCTGTGGGTTAACGGCCCCTGATAGAAAAAAGGTTCCCCACCCCTGGCTTAAATCCTTTACAAATGTGACATTTGTCACTCACATGGGACTCCCCCAAGCATTTAAGGTAGCTGGGGTGTGTGTCACTCCCCAGCAATGGTTTGCTCCATGAGCAACATGATTTAAACCCTAGAGCCTGAGCCATAGCTCTGGCACTGATACTGAAAATTGAACCAGTTAGTCTAAAGACCTAAAAACTGAAACTTATATCTAACCAACCACTACTCTAACTATCACAGAATTATAGAATATCAGGGTTGGAAGGGACCTCAGGAGGTCATCTAGTCCAACCCCCTGCTCAAAGCAGGACCAATCCCCAACTAAATCATCCCAGCCAGGGCTTTATCAAGCCTGACCTTAAAAACCTCTAAGGAAGGAGATTCCACCACCTCCCTAGGTAACGCATTCCAGTGATTCACCACCCTCCTAGTGAAAAAGTTTTTCCTAATATCCAACCTAAACCTCCCCCATTGCAACTTGAGACCATTATTCCTTGTTCTGTCATCAGCTACCACTGAGAACAGTCTAGATCCATCCCCTTTGGAACCCCCTTTCAGGTAGTTGAAAGCAGCTATCAAATCTCCCCTCATTCTTCTCTTCTGCAGACTAAATAATCCCAGTTCCCTTAGCCTCTCCTCATAAGTCATGTGTTCCAGTCCCCTATCATTTTTGTTGCCCTCCGCTGGACGTTTTCCAATTTTCCCACATCCTTCTTGTAGTGTGGGGCCCAAAACTGGACACAGTACTCCAGATGAGGCCTCACCAATGTCGAATAGAGGGGAACGATCACATCCCTCGATCTGTTGGCTATGCCCCTACTTATACAGCCCAAAATACCGTTAGCTTTTTTGGCAACGGGGGCACACTGTTGACTCATATCCAGCTTCTCGTACACTATAACCCCTAGGTCCTTTTCTGCGGAATTGCTGCCTCGCCATTCGGTCCCTAGTCTGTAGCGGTGCATGGGATTCTTCCATCCTAAGTGCAGGACTCTACACTTGTCCTTGTTGAACCTCATCAGATTTCTTTTGGCCCTATCCTCTAATTTGTCTAGGGCCCTCTGTATCCTATCCCTACCCTCCAGCGTATCTACCACTTCTTCCAGTTTAGTGTCATCTGCAAACTTGCTGAGGATGCAGTCCACGCCATCCTCCAGATCATTAATGAAGATATTGAACAAAACCGGCCCCAGGACTGACCCTTGGGGCACTCCGCTTGATACCAGCTGCTGACTAGACATGGAGCCATTGATCACTACCCATTGAGCCCTAAGGATCTAGCCAGCTTTCTATCCACCTTATAGTCCATTCATCCAGCCCATACTTCTTTAACTTGCTGGCAAGAATACTGTGGAAGACCTTGTCAAAAGCTTTGCTAAAGTCAAGGAATAACACATCCATTGCTTTCCCCTCATCCACAGATCCAGTTATCTCGTCAGAGAAGGCAATTAAGTTAGTCAGGCATGACTTGCCCTTGGTGAATCCATGCTGAATGTTCCTGATCACTTTCCTCTCCTCTAAGTGCTTCACAATTGATTCCTTGAGGACCTGCTCCATGATTTTTCCAGGGACTGAGGTGAGGCTTACTGGCTTGTAGTTTCCTGCATCCTCCTTCTTCCCTTTTTTAAAGATGGGCACTACATTAGCCTTTTTCCAGTCATCCAGGACCTCCCCCAGTAGCAGGGGTTTGGGTGTGGGGGGGCTCAGGGCTGGGGGTTGGGGTGTGGGGCAGTGCTTACTTGGGGTGGGGCTCCCTGGAAGGGTGACAGGAACTCCCCTCCCTCAGCTCCTAGCTCCACGTACTGCCTCCACGTGCAGGCACCTCCCCCACAGTTCCCATTGGCTGCAGTTCCCAGCCAATGGGAGCTGCAGAATTGGGACTTGGGGCAGAGCGGAGGCAGCAGGTGGAGTTAGGAGCTCGAGTCGCCGCTACCCAGGAACCAGATAGGGAATCTGACCCAGCCCCACCAACACCCCCGCAGCCCCTGCAGCACCCTCTTCCCTAGCACCCTTGGCCTCCCAAGTTTTAGTCAGGGGTATATAGTAAAAGTCATGGACAGGTCATGGGCAGTGAATTTTTGTTTACTGCCCGTGACCTGTCTGTGACTTTTACTAAAAATACCTGTGACTAAAACGTAGCCTTACATATAACACATGCTGAAATTGACTTCACCAGTACAGATAGATTATTAGTTCAGATTAACTGTTTCAAGTCTATCAATTAGAACTAGAGTTTTATATAGCAAGGAGTTTAAAGTATGAGCCTAAAAATAAATAAGCACATGCTGGAAAGAATGTAGATGCTTTCAGAGAGATCAGATAAGCTATTTGTGATTTATAACTTCTGCCTAAAAAAATACCACATCAGCTGTCAAAGAATGCAATCTCTAATCCAGTCTTTTGCTATTGATGTTTCTTCATATCAGATTTCCACCATTTCCATCTTGTGTTATCATTATTTCTGTATGGAGAGCAAATGTTCATTTACAGCATTTTAAGTTTAACACCTCTGAATTATTGTAGATATTTTTTCAAGACAATTTTAAGAACTTACTTACTCCACTGTATCTTCTCCTATTTAAGATCTCCCACAGTTCCAAGCTTCTCCCGGTAAACATTCCTACATTCCAACTTGCATATATCTCAGTTTAATCTGCTTACTCACTCACTTCTTTAGCAGCCCTTGTCCAGTTAAAACAGTCAGGCAAGGCTGATTTATGTCGCTTGCAGGGTATGCCCTAGCCAGGTATGCCCCCTGAATTTCCTCAGCACTCCCCTAGTGTTGCCAATTTAGTCATTGGCTGGAAATTTGAATTTAAATTGAAACACTAACACACATTTTAAAAGCATATACAATATAAAATACTTGTACCTGAAAAAGCATAATAGGTTTAAAAAGTATGAACAAAGAGTAGCTTCCTCACACAGCTGTTGTTTTTTATGACGATGTTGGTTCATTTGTTTTGGTGATGTTGGCCAACCTAATAATTTCAAATTATGATTTGTAAACAAGGTCTGAATGAACTTTTTCTTGACAGCTAGTGATGAGCTGGGGGAGGAAGGAAAGGCTTTAGGATCACACTGTATTATTACTCTGCCTAGTTATCTAGCAGACAGAACTGTGTTGCCCAAGTGATCAATTTTTCCTGGTGTTGAGTTACAAATCACTTTACTGTGTGAGTAAAAGATACCAGAACTGTACTTAGACTGTCCTGATTGAGGGAGTTACCCTCAGTGCTTAATTTGTGCCAGGGCTTGCCAGGGCTGGGAGGTGAACTCATGCAAAAGCACCGCTGAACTCTGGTCTCCACTGACCAAGTACAACAACTCTGAGTGGGGTGCAGTGGAGGGAGAAGGAAGGGGCACATTAAAGGAACATTTGTTTTTTGGACTGTTTTAGTGACTTTGCTCCATAGTGCTAGATTTGTGACTTAGTCCAAGATTTTTAAAACACATTATTTGTCAAGGTTGTTATCTCACATCATCACTATCTCAAGGGGTCGTTATCTTGGGGAGTTTCTGTACTAAACATTTTTATTATATTAATTTTAACCTAAGAATGGCCATATTGGGTCAGACCAATGCTCCATAGAATCATAGAATATCAGAATTGGAAGGGATTTCAGCAGGTCATCTAGTCCAACCCCCTGCTCAAAGCAGGACCAATCCTCAACTAAATCATCCCAGCCAGGGCTTTGTCAAGCCTGACCTTAAAAATATCTAAGGAAGGAGATTCCATCACCTCCCTAGGTAATGCATTCCAGTGCTTCTCCACCCTCCTAGTGAAAAAGTTTTTCCTAATATCCAACCTAAACCTCCCCCACTGCAACTTGAGACCATTATTCCTTGTTCTGTCATCAGCTACCACTGAGAACAGTCTAGATCCATCCCCTTTGGAACCGCCTTTCAGGTAGTTGAAAGCAGCTATCAAATCCCCCCTCATTCTTCTCTTCCGCAGACTAAACAATCCCAGTTCCCTCAGCCTCTCCTCATAAGTCATGTGTTCCAGTCCCCTAAGCATTTTTGTTGTCCTCCGCTGGATGTTTTCCAATTTTTCCAATCCTTCTTGTAGTGTGGGGCCCAAAACTGGACACAGTACTCCAGATGAGGCCTTACCAATGTTGAACAGAGGGGAACGATCACGTCCCTCGATCTGCTGGCAATGCCCCTACATATACATCCCAAAATGCCATTGGCCTTCTTGGCAACAAGGGCACACTGTTGACTCATATCCAGCTTCTCGTCCACTGTAACCCCTAGGTTCTTTTCTGCAGAACTGCTGCCGAGCCATTCAATCCCTAGTCTGTAGCGGTGCATGGGATTCTTCCATCCTAAGTGCAGGACTCTGCACTTCTCCTTCTTGAACCTCATCAGATTTCTTTTGGCCCAATCCTCTAATTTGTCTAGGGCCCTCTGTATCCTATCCCTACCCTCCAGTGTATCTACCTCTCCTCCCAGTTTAGTGTCATCTGCAAACTTGCTGAGGGTGCAATCCATACCATCCTCCAGGTCATTTATGAAGATATTGAACAAAACCGGCCCCAGGACCAACCCTTGGGGCACTCCACTTGATACCGGCTGCCAACTAGACATGGAGCCATTGATCACTACCCGTTGAGCCCGACAATCTAGCCAACTTTCTATCCACCTTATAGTCCATTTATCCAGCCCATACTTCTTTAACTTGCTGACAAGAATACTGTGGGAGACCGTGTCAAAAGCTTTGCTAAAGTCAAGGAACAACACGTCCACCGCTTTCCCCTCATCCACAGATCCAGTTATCTCGTCATAGAAGGCAATTAGATTAGTCAGACATGACTTGCCCTTGGTGAATCCATGCTGACTCTTTCTGATCACTTTCCTCTCCTCAAAGTGCTTCAGAATTGATTCCTTGAGGATCTGCTCCATGATTTTTCCAAGGACTGAGGTGAGGCTGACTGGCCTGTAGTTCCCAGGATCTTCCTTTTCCCCTTTTTTGAAGATGGGCACTACATTAGCCTTTTTCCAGTTGGGACTTCCCCGGATAGCCATGAGTTTTCAAAGATAATGGCCAATGGCTCTGCAATCACAGCCACCAACTCCTTCAGCACTCTCGGATGCAGCGCATCCGGCCCCATGGACTTGTGCTCGTCCAGCTTTTCTAAATAGTCCCGAACCACTTCGTTCTCCACAGAGGGCTGGTCACCTTCTCCCCATGCTGTGCTGCCCAGTGCAGTAGTCTCTGAGCTGACCTTGTTCGTGAAGATAGAGGCAAAAAAAAGCATTGAGTATATTAGCTTTTTCCACATCCTCTGTCACTAGGTTTCCTCCATCATTCAGTAAGGGGCCCACACTTTCCTTGACTTCTTGTTGCTAACATACCTAAAGAAACCCTTCTTGTTACTCTTAACATCTCTTGCTAGCTGCAACTCCAGGTGTGATTTGGCCTTCCTGATTTCACTCCTGCATCCCCAAGCAATATTTTTATACTCTTCCCTGGTCATTTGTCCTATCTTCCACTCCTTGTAAGCTTCTTTTTTGTGTTCAAGATCAGCAAGGATTTCACTGTTAAGCCAAGCTGGTCGCCTGCCATATTTACTATTCTTTCTACACATGGGATGGTTTGTCCCTGTAACCTCAATAAAGATTCTTTAAAATAGAGCCAGCTCTCCTGGACTCCTTTCCCCCTCATGTTATTCTCCCATTTAACTCAGAATCCTGTCTTCCGACAGTGGCCAATGCCAGGTGCTTCAAAGGGAATGAACAGAACAGGCAATCATCAAGTGATCCATCCCCTGTCATCCACTCCTAGCTTCTGGTGAACAGAGGTTAGGGACACTCAGAGCATGGGATTGCATCCCTGCACATCTTGGCTAATACCCATTGACGGACTTATCCTCCATGAAAGTATCTAGTACTTTTTTGAACTCTGTTATAGTTTTGGCCTTCACAACATCCTCTGACAAAATGTTCCACAGGGTGACTGAGCATTGTGTGAAGAAATACTTCCTTTTGTTTGTTTTAAACCTGCTGTCATTTAATTTCACCCATAGTTCTTGTTTTAAGTGATGGGGTAAATAACATTTCCTCATTCACTTTCTTCACACCAGTCAAGATTTTATAGACCTCTTAAGTCATCTCTTTTCCAAGCTGCAAATTCCCAGTCTTTTTAATCTCTCCTCATATGGAATCTGTTCCAAACCCCGAATCATTTTAGTTGCCCTTCTCTGTACCTTTTCCAATTTCAATATATCTTTTTTGAGATGGGGTGACCAGAACTGCATGCAGTATTCAAGATGTGGATGTATCATGGATTTATATAGTAAAAGTGGAGGAGTTTGGTTTGCAGGGAGATCAGCAAAGCCAATACTGACAATCTACCTGAAAAGGCTGCAAAACACCAAGCCTCTGGACTGCATCGACATGCAGAAAGCCTTATAAGCCAGTCATTGTCCAAGCCAATTTTAGAAATACTTTATAAGGCTGTTAAGAATCCTGGAGACACAACACAGTTTATGTGAACAAACATAGCTGTCGCATCATACTTTCTATTTAAGCAAGAAATACCACACTACAAACTGGAGGTCAATGTTAAATGCATTGTTACTTGTTAATCCTGATAGGTTAATCAGGACACTGGTTCTGAACAAGACCGAGAAATGCTTGCTATCTTTCTGCAAAAGATTCAACTAACTGGTTAGAAGCATACAGTACAACAGTGAAAGACTCAGCAGTTGAAAAAGTGAAGAACTCTCTCACTGCATACAGAAAATGTGCATTCATGGCTGATGAATGAACCAATGCAAATGGGTGTCAAGTATTAAGACACTGGGTACGTTATCTTGATGTCAGTGTTAGGCCAGTACGTGAATTTCTAGATGTTCAGGTTAGAGAAGACACATTGACTGCATCTGTGACAACCCACATCTTAGAAGCGTTAAATGCTTGTAAATTGAACCCCAAACAGATGGCTGCATGTGCATTTGATGGTGCTGCAAACTTCTCTGGAAGATATAGTGGATTACAGGGTTTGCTCAGAGAAAAGTTTAACCTTAATCTCTCCTATACACACTGCAGAAGCCACCTACTCCAAATAGCACTAGCATGAGCTGCAGAATTTTCAAAGGACATTAAAAAAGCCACACATTTAATGTCTTCGTTATATTCTTTTTTTTCAGCAAGAGTCCAAAAGGACAGAACATCTTGGAAAAAATTGAAGATACACTGGGACTGAAGTTCAAATTAGTCCAACCTGGGAAAACCCACTGGCTTTCTCATGAGCGATCCTTGGCTGTTGTCTTAAAATTACTGCAACCATTATTACTGGCTTTGGAAAGTATCTACCGAGATGGGATGGATCTAAGTAGTGAGGCTGGTGGACTACTTTTGCTACTAAGTTCAGAGAAGACAATCACCATTCTCTCTTGTAAGTCTACTGTTGAAACCACTTGGGTCATTAAACAATGCCATTCAGGTATCTGCTACAATAGTAGTAGGTCTTTGTCCAAGAATAGGAGCTACCCTTGGATCAATCAGAGAGATATCCATTGAAAACATACTGAAAGAAGCAAAGACTTCAGTCCAGAAGTTGACTAATGAAGGCACTTATATTGAATCCTTAAGTGAAGAGGACAAGAAGTGCTTTTTAAGCCAGGTGAAAAAGTACATAGACTTGATTCTTACAAATCTTCAATAGCGATTTTTGGATTCTACTCAGCCTCCACATAACTTTTACAGATGCCTGTCTTATAAAACACAGACAGTTGAGTGGAGTGAGGCACTACCAGCAATGGGGCTGCTATGTGATCAGGACAGAATAGAGAATTTGAACACAGAGTAGAATATCATACAATGAACAAATGAAGATTTGACTTCAACTTCTTCTTTATAATCACTAGCGGTTCGACCCAATATTTGTGCTATGTTTCCTGGGATGAAAGAAGTAAGAATTCATCTCTTGCCACTCCCAGTCACAACAGCTACAGTTGAGCAGTTTTTTTCCTCATTGAATAGAATTTTGTGTTCTGAAAGAAGTCACCTTCTGCCTGATCTTGAGCATATCATGAAGGATTGGATGTACTGGACACACAAGAACCCACCAAAGATGAACGCACTGCATCTGAGAAGTTAATTAACAGAGCTGTGCAAAATTACAACAAGAAACAAAAAAGGATGTAGATGTAGTACTACACAGAAGGCTTGACTAGCCAGCTTTAATTTCTGTGATGATTTTAAAACATGAGTTAAATCTAATAAAATGGTGGTGAAAGATTTTTCACTTTTTACTATAGTGCCATACAGCCCACCTTCGCCATCATGATCTCACTCCTCATCGGACCTCATCCCCCTGTATATTCAAACACCGCCCCCTAATTTCAATTCCTGGGGAAAACACTGGCCCTAGCCCTCTGAGGTACACTTGACATGGATATCAGTTCACATAAGTGTTTCTATTGGATGAGCTTTACAAGTCAGCTATCCTAGCCTGGCAGCCTGAATTTGAAAGCAGAGTTTCCCTTCTTCTAGGTGAGCTGCCTACTGAGGCTACAGAACCCTACATGCCCTGGCAAGACTTATTTTAAAGTGGTCTTTATTTCCCTTGACAGCTTCGTCATAGAGCCTGTCATAAATATAAAGGGAAGGGTAAACCCCTTTGAAATCCCTCCTGGCCAGGGGAAAGCTCCTCTCACCTGTAAAGGGTTAAGAAGCTAAAGGTAACCTCGCTGGCACCTGACCAAAATGACCAATGAGGAGACAAGATACTTTCAAAAGCTGGGAGGAGGGAGAGAAACAAAGGGTCTGTGTCTGTCTGTATACTGCTTTTGCCGGGGATAGACCAGGAATGGAGTCTTAGAACTTTTAGTAAGTAATCTAGCTAGGTATGTGTTAGATTATGATTTCTTTAAATGGCTGAGAAAAGAATTGTGCTGAATAGAATAACTATTTCTGTCTGTATATCTTTTTTGTAACTTAAGGTTTGCCTAGAGGGGTTCTCTATGTTTTTGAATCTAATTACCCTGTAAGATATCTACCATCCTGATTTTACAGGGGGGATTTCTTTATTTCTATTTACTTCTATTTTTTATTAAAAGTCTTCTTGTAAAAAACTGAATGCTTTTTCATTGTTCTCAGATCCAAGGGTTTGGGTCTGTGGTCACCTATACAAATTGGTGAGGCTTTTTTATCCAACATTTCCCAGGAAAGGGGGGGTGCAAGTGTTGGGAGGAGTGTTCATTGTTCTTAAGATCCAAGGGTCTGGGTCTGTAGTCACCTAGGCAAATTGGTGAGGCTTTTTACCAAACCTTGTCCAGGAAGTGGGGTGCAGGGTTTTGGGAAGTATTTTGGGGGGAAAGACGCGTCCAAACAGCTCTTCCCCAGTAACCAGTATTAGTCTGGTGGTGGTAGCGGCCAGTCCAAGGACAACGGGGGGAATATTTTGTACCTTGGGGAAGTTTTGACCTAAGCTGGTAAAGATAAGCTTAGGAGGTTTTTTTCATGCAGGTCCCCACATCTGTACCCTAGAGTTCAGAGTGGGGGAGGAACCTTGACATGGTGGCACAGTGGTGGGATTAACCTGAAATCATTTTGAGATCCAGTTGAGATTTTTTGAACTAGAAATACAGATTTTAGAAAGGAAATTTTTTTTTCCTTTGGAAAGGAAGTCCAGAAAGCAGCTGAAACTGAAAGCTGAAACTGTGGCCAAGCAGAGACAAAAGGGGATTATCTTTGTGAATTGCAGGTTTTCTTTGCCTGGAGGCAGGGTACTTAACTCCTGCAGGGAAATTCACAGTCTTCCAACCCAGAGGTTTTTTTTCTTTTCTTCCTAAAAGTAAATAGGGGGTGTGTGTTCTACCCATTTGCTTTTTCTTTGGGCTGGATAAGCAGGTTTCCAAGTAGTTGGAGGTTTTTTGCTTTAATTTGGGCCCAGAGCAGAGACAAGGGAATTGTCTTTTTCTGTAGGCTGACAATCACTATCAGAGAATAGGTATTCTATTCCAGCACAGCAAAATTTTACAGCCAAGTTTTGTTTGTTTATTTCTAAACCTCGGGTGTAAAGTTAGTTAAAAACAGAGAGGTTAGAATGACAAAATCCGTGGCTCGACTACAGCTCGAATTAGCCAAATTTCAGGCTGAGGAAAGACAAAGGGAACATGAAAGACAGATAGAACTCATGCGGCTGAAGAAGGAACAACAAAAGAGAGGCAGCGAGAGAAGCAGAACAACACCAAGCGGCTGCTCACAGGAGAGCTATGGAAGCAAGGGACAAAGAACTGGAGGAGAAGGAAAAAGAGAGGAAGTATGTGGAGGAGATGGAGAAGATAAAGGCTCAGCAGAATATCCCAACAAACCCTAGTAATCCTTCTCCAAGTACCACTTCCCATCCCAGAAAGTTCCCCACCTACAAGGCAGGCGATGATACTGAGGCCTTCCTAGAAAACTTTGAAAGGGCCTGCCTTGGGTACAACATCTCTACTGATCAATACATGGTAGAGCTGAGGCCGCAGCTCAGTGGACCCTTAGCTGAGGTGGCAGCTGAAATGCCTAAAGAACACATGAACAAGTATGAACTGTTTAAATCCAAGGCGAGAGTCAGAATGGGGATAACACCCGAGCAGTCTCGTCAGAGGTTCAGAGCCCTAAGGTGGAAACCAGACATGTCATTTACCCGACATGCCTACCACATTGTGAAACATTGGGATGCCTGGATATCAGGAGCAAGTGTTGAATCTCCAGTAAATTTGCCCTTCCTAATGCAAATGGAACAATTCTTAGAGGGTGTTCCTGAGGAAATAGAAAGATACATCCTAGACGGGAAGCCCAAAACTGTAATCGAGGCAAGAGAGATTGGAGCCAGATGGGTGGAGGTGGCAGAGAAGAAGAAAACTGGTCACAGTTGGAGCGGAGACCAGAAGGGACCACCCCAGACCACACCCTATTACCGGGGGCCGCCCAAAGCCCCACCTACCTCCCAAAGAACCCTCCAGACCCCTTATCGTCCCACCACCCCGTTCTCCAGCAACCCACCTCGCCCCAGTGACCCGTCAGCTGGACGATGTTTTAAATGTAACGAGCTGGGGCATGTAAAGGCCAACTGCCCCAAGAACCCCAACAGATTACAGTTCATTGCACCGGAATCACACCAGAGGTCCACAGGCCCAGATACCTCCCAGATACCCTTGGAGCGGAGGGAAACTGTGAGTGTGGGCGGGAAGAAGGTCACCGCGTGGAGGGACACCGGAGCACAAGTGTCAGCAATCCATGCTTCCTTAGTGGACCCCAATTTAATCAACCCAGAGATCCAAGTGACGATTCAACCCTTCAAGTCCAACTCTTTCAATTTGCCTACAGCCAAGTTGCCTGTCCAGTACCAGGGCTGGTCAGGAATGTGGACTTTTGCAGTCTATGATGATTATCCCATCCCCATGCTGTTGGGGGAAGACTTGGCCAATCACGTGAAGCAGGCCAAGAGGGTGGGAACGGTCACCCGCAGCCAGGCTAAACAAGCCGTGAGGCCTAGCTCTGTTCCGGAAACTTCTATCAGGGCCCGGTCAGAGGTGATGGACCCAGACCCCAGGCCAATGTCTGCAACAGCAGTAGTGGATCCAGTCCCAGAAAGCCAGACGGAACCAGTCCCAGAACCAGAACCAGCCGAACAACCAACACCAGACCCCGTGTCAGCACTGAATCCAGTACTTGCAACCTCAACACCAGAGGGCCCCACCGAACCTGAACTGGCAGCAGCCGATAACCCGACCCAAGAGGCTCAGCCGGAGCCTGAATCCCAACATAGTGCACCAGTGGAGAGTGGTTCACAGTCAACAGAAACAGCTCCATCCCCTATATCGCTTCCAGAGGGACCAAGCCTAGGTCCACAATCCAATGAGGAACTGATGTCTCCAGCATCAAGGGAACAGTTCCAGACCGAACAGAAAGCAGATGAAAGCCTCCAGAGAGCTTGGACGGCGGCACGGAGCAACCCACCGCCTCTCAGCTCTTCTAATCGATCCAGGTTTCTTGTAGAAAGAGGACTTTTATACAAGGAAACTCTTTCTGGGAGACACCAGGAAGACTGGCATCCTCAGAGACAGTTGGTAGTTCCAACTAAATACTGGGCCAAGCTCTCGAGCTTAGCCCATGATCACCCTAGTGGCCATGCTGGGGTGAACAGGACCAAAGACCGTTTGGGGGGGTCATTCCACTGGGAGGGAATGGGCAAGGATGTTTCTACCTATGTCCAGTCTTGTGAGGTGTGCCAAAGAGTGGGAAAACCCCAAGACCAGGTCAAAGCCCCTCTACAACCACTCCCCATCATTGAAGTTCCATTTCAGCGAGTAGCTGTGGATATTCTGGGTCCTTTTCCGAAAAAGACACCCAGAGGAAAGCAGTACATACTGACTTTCATGGATTTTGCTACCCGATGGCCGGAAGCAGTAGCTCTAAGCAACACCAGGGCTAAAAGTGTGTGCCAGGCACTAGCAGACATTTTTGCCAGGGTAGGTTGGCCCTCCGACATCCTCACAGATGCAGGGACTAATTTCCTGGCAGGAACTATGGAAAACCTTTGGGAAGCTCATGGGGTAAATCACTTGGTTGCCACTCCTTACCACCATCAAACAAATGGCATGGTGGAGAAGTTTAATGGAACTTTGGGGGCCATGATACGTAAATTCATAAATGAGCACTCCAATGATTGGGACCTAGTGTTGCAGCAGTTGCTCTTTGCCTACAGAGCTGTACCACATCCCAGTTTAGGGTTTTCCCCATTTGAACTTGTATATGGCCGTGAGGTTAAGGGGCCATTGCAGTTGGTGAAGCAGCAATGGGAGGGATTTACACCTTCTCCAGGAACTAATATTCTGGACTTTGTAACCAACCTACAAAACACCCTCCGAACCTCTTTAGCCGTTGCTAAAGAAAACTTACAGGATGCTCAAAAAGAGCAAAAAGCCTGGTATGATAAACATGCCAGAGAGCATTCCTTCAAAGTAGGGGACCAGGTCATGGTCTTAAAGGCGCTCCAGGCCCATAAAATGGAAGCATCGTGGGAAGGGCCATTCATGGTCCAGGAGTGCCTGGGAGCTGTTAATTATCTCATAGCATTCCCCACCTCCAACCAAAAGCCTAAGGTGTACCATATTAATTCTCTAAAGCCCTTTTATTCCAGAGAATTAAAGGTTTGTCAGTTTACAGCCCAGGGAGGAGACGACGCTGAGTGGCCTGAAGGTGTCTACTACGAAGGGAAATGTGCTGGTGGTGTGGAAGAGGTGAACCTCTCCATGACCCTTGGGCATATGCAGCAACAGCAGATCCAGGAGCTGTGCACTAGCTACGCGCCAACGTTCTCAGCCACCCCAGGACTGACTGAACGGGCATACCACTCCATTGACACAGGTAATGCTCACCCAATTAGGGTCCAACCTTACCGGGTGTCTCCTCAAGCTAAAACTGCTATAGAACGGGAGATCCAAGATATGTTACAGATGGGTGTAATCTGCCCCTCTGAAAGTGCATGGGCATCTCCAGTGGTTCTAGTTCCCAAACCAGATGGGGAAATACGTTTTTGCGTGGACTACTGTAAGCTAAATGCTGTAACTCGCCCAGACAACTATCCAATGCCATGCACAGATGAACTATTAGAGAAACTGGGACGGGCCCAGTTCATCTCTACCTTGGACTTAACCAAGGGGTACTGGCAGGTACCGCTAGATGAATCTGCCAAGGAAAGGTCAGCCTTCATCACACATCTCGGGCTGTATGAATTTAATGTACTCACTTTTGGGCTGCGAAATGCACCCGCCACTTTCCAAAGACTTGTAGATGGTCTCCTAGCGGGATTAGGAGAATATGCAGTCGCCTACCTCGACGATGTGGCCATATTTTCGGATTCCTGGGCAGACCACCTGGAACATCTACAAAAAGTCCTTGAGCGCATAAGGGAGGCAGGACTAACTGTTAAGGCTAAGAAGTGTCAAATAGGCCTAAACAGAGTGACTTACCTTGGACACCAGGTGGGTCAAGGAACTATCAGCCCCCTACAGGCCAAAGTGGATGCTATCCAAAAGTGGCCTGTCCTAAAGTCAAAGAAACAGGTTCAATCCTTCTTAGGCTTGGCCGGTTATTACAGACGATTTGTACCGCACTACAGCCAAATCGCTGCCCCACTGACAGACCTAACCAAAAAGAAACAGCCAAATGCTGTTCAGTGGACCGAAAAGTGTCAGAAGGCCTTTAACAAGCTTAAAGCAACACTCATGTCTGACCCTGTACTAAGGGCCCCAGACTTTGACAAACGGTTTCTAGTAACCACAGATGCGTCCGAGCGTGGTGTGGGAGCAGTTTTAATGCAGAAAGGACCGGATCAAGAATTCCACCCTGTAGTGTTTCTCAGCAAAAAACTGTCTGAGAGGGAAAGCAACTGGTCAGTCACTGAAAAAGAATGTTATGCCATTGTCTACGCTCTGGAAAAGCTACGCCCATATGTTTGGGGACGGCGTTTCCACCTGCAAACCGACCATGCTGCACTAAAGTGGCTTCACACCGTCAAAGAAACTAACAAAAAACTTCTTCGGTGGAGTTTAGCTCTCCAAGATTTTGATTTCGACATCCAACGCATCTCAGGAGCTTCTAACAAAGTGGCTGATGCACTCTCCCATGAAAGTTTCCCAGAATCAACTGGTTAAAATCGTCCTTGAGATGTGGAAAATATTGTTAGTCTTTATGTACTTGGTAGTATATTTAGAGATGCATGTGTCTTATTAACTCTGTTTTCCTAGAGCTCCAGGAAGAAATCCCAGCCAGTGTTTCACCCTAGCTAAGATTTGGGGGGCGTGTCATAAATATAAAGGGAAGGGTAAACCCCTTTGAAATCCCTCCTGGCCAGGGAAAAGCTCCTCTCACCTGTAAAGGGTTAAGAAGCTAAAGGTAACCTCGCTGGCACCTGACCAAAATGACCAATGAGGAGACAAGATACTTTCAAAAGCTGGGAGGAGGGAGAGAAACAAAGGGTCTGTGTCTGTCTATATGCTGGACTTTGCCGGGGATAGACCAGGAATGGAGTCTTAGAACTTTTAGTAAGTAATCTAGCTAGGTATGTGTTAGATTATGATTTCTTTAAATGGCTGAGAAAAGAATTGTGCTGAATAGAATAACTATTTCTGTCTGTATATCTTTTTTGTAACTTAAGGTTTTGCCTAGAGGGGTTCTCTATGTTTTTGAATCTAATTACCCTGTAAGATATCTACCATCCTGATTTTACAGGGGGGATTTCTTTATTTCTATTTACTTCTATTTTTTATTAAAAGTCTTCTTGTAAAAAAACTGAATGCTTTTTCATTGTTCTCAGATCCAAGGGTTTGGGTCTGTGGTCACCTATACAAATTGGTGAGGCTTTTTTATCCAACATTTCCCAGGAAAGGGGGGGTGCAAGTGTTGGGAGGAGTGTTCATTGTTCTTAAGATCCAAGGGTCTGGGTCTGTAGTCACCTAGGCAAATTGGTGAGGCTTTTTACCAAACCTTGTCCAGGAAGTGGGGTGCAGGGTTTTGGGAAGTATTTTGGGGGGAAAGACGCGTCCAAACAGCTCTTCCCCAGTAACCAGTATTAGTTTGGTGGTGGTAGCGGCCAGTCCAAGGACAACGGGGGGAATATTTTGTACCTTGGGGAAGTTTTGACCTAAGCTGGTAAAGATAAGCTTAGGAGGTTTTTTTCATGCAGGTCCCCACATCTGTACCCTAGAGTTCAGAGTGGGGGAGGAACCTTGACAGAGCCTATGTGGCATTTTATAGAGGTAGCCACACCGCCAGCATCCCACCATGCCCTGCTGAGAGATGCCACCAGTTGATCTGCAACTGCTTATTCACAGCTGTTCAGCATCTGCAGGACATTCCCCTATCTTGTGGCAAGCCACAAGAAGAGAAGTCAGTATGCTCTTGTGGGGGAAATTGCTGTTAACCTTGCTGTTGAAACTGACCCCATCCCATTCTGTGGCAAAATCTATGTACTATATGCAACATATGCAAGAGCTGTAATGCAAGAGGCCTACAGGCCTGCATCCTGTAGGACTTGGCTTAAACAAAAGTTACGTATGCTAGGCTGTGGCACTTGACCCAGATAATGGACCAGGCCAATCTCTAACTAGAAAAGAACTAAAAGGGCCTCCAGAAGAGTCCCTAGCTGTCCGTTATATGCACCCTCCACCCTGCAAACGTCCCTATTCAAAACGCTGCCACAGCAAACCACAGATCTTGATAAGATCTTGATAATAACACGGTGCATCAGCACTGTGCTAGTTATGAAACTGCCCTTCCATTAATTCCTTATAAGGTTTTATTAATAATGCTTGAGTGGTAAGGAAATGTATCATTTGGCTTGAATTTGGACCTATATAAGTCTGGTATTATAGGGGCAGGGCAGAGAGAGACCAGGGTGGCACCTGTGTGTGACCATCTCTGTCTCCTTCTCCCGGAATGCTTGTATTCAATAAAAGGACCTCAGACTGTTTGAACCAAACAGATGGTGTGACTCGTTTTCCACAACAATTTGGGGGCTCATCCGGGATCCACCATATACCATCCATGACTACAGGACCGCAGGCCGTTTCCCTCTGAACCCAAGGCGACATGTAAAAGGTAAGAGACCTTTGAAATCTCTATACTGGGTTTTCAGTGGAGAACTGACTGTAGGCTCTGGAATTGGGTGAGTTGCGTGCTGGATCTGAACTTTCATAGTATCATAGAACCATAGAATATCAGGGTTGGAAGAGACCTCAGGAGGTCATCTAGTCCACCCCCCTGCTCAAAGCAGGACCAATCCCCAATTAAATCTTTATTATCAAACAGCTCTGACGCCTTCAGGTAGGCTGGAAAAGTCACAAAGGTGGCTGTCTAGGACTTAGTCTGTGTGTGTGTGTGTGTGTGCCAGTGTGAAAGTAAGGGTCACAGAAAGATGCCCAGAGCCCTCTGCGAAGCTTTGCTCATGACCAGAGGTGTCTCTAAAGCAAGCTCTGTGACCCCAATGGAAAAGGGCGGTAAAAGCCTTGGCTGAGATGGGCCGTTTCTGCATGGCTTGAAATGGACCCCGTCTAAGGCAAGGAAAGCGTGTGTGTCCCTATTTTCCATTCTTGGACGACCCTAATTCTTTGGCCATTGACTGATCCTGCACCTCGCCTGAAGCAACAGAGTATGCAGCTCTACCTGACGCTCTTTACAAAAGGGGGCTGTGGGGAAGGTCATAGGCTAGGACCACTGAGTGGTCTTACATCTCCCTGATGGAATAGAGCATGCGGCACTAACCGACGCTCTTCGCTGAAGGGGGTTGTGAGAGGGTCATGGACATCCTCTGTAAATCTTCCTTGTACAAGTGTGTTTCCCTTAACTTCTTTCCTCTGTCCACATTTCCTGTAAGTCTTTCCTGTGTGAGTGACCCGAGTGAAAGTGAACTGGGGACTGAGGGCCGAACATCCCCCAGGAAGGTTGGATACTGGGGGGCCGGAGGATCCAAGGGGATCCCTGCCTCACCAGGAACTGTTATACTGGGATGCCAGGAACTGGGGAAATGGGGGCCGGTGGGTCCAGAGGGATCACTGTCTCCCCAAAAGGCCTAGTCCTTTCACTTGCAAGTTTCTAGAAAAATGGAATTGGCATACCAGGGATGATTCAAAATTACGGTCTCCCATAGAAGAAAAGTTTTGACCTTGACAACATTGTGCACCTCAGAGGCACACTTCTGGCAAATGTTTGATGCATATTTCAATTGGTATGGAGAAACAGATGGTGTGACTCGTTTTCCACAATAATCTCCACCATAGAAATGAAGATGTTGAGATGGTCAAATGGTTAGACACTCTGCAATAAGAAACAAAATGAGGTTGTGAGGAGGCTAATGCAGGTTGCCCCAATTGAAGATAAGTTGAGGGAGGGTAGGCTATATTGGTATGGACATGTCCAGTGGAGCCCTGAGAGTTATATTGGTAAAATGGCCTTTACAATGATGGTGAATGGAAGACGACCAAGGGAGAGGCCAAAGATTATGTACATGGACTGGATATCAGCAGACTTTAGAGAGACCAATTTGTATGACAGCCAGATGTACCTGGCTGTCATAAGTTTTGTAAGAAGGCTATAAAAGCCACCAACCCCTGAATAGGGAAGTGGCAAGAAAGAAGACGACGATGACTTAGTCCACTGTATATTTTTATTTTTACAGAAAGGAAATCATAATGAATGGATTAAGGCTAAATGGGGCTGTGACGCTGTATGGAATATGGGAGAAGCTTTATGATATTGTTGATACCAATATTATAAAATTGCAATGAATCTGACCAGATATGCTGTGTTAGGTATCTGTGCAAATGTTACAATTTGCAAGTATGATAATCTTATGTATATGTTTCTATCACCTTTGTATTGTAAGTTATAGATATGTATGGTATATCTGTATTTGCAATCTTGTGCTATGTTTCTGGGTGACTCCCCCAGACAGAATGGCATCAGCACTAAGCTGGCTTGATGGCCCATCAAGGGACAGCAACTGCTTAATGAACCATTCCTTCCAACTCAGTGTTGAGTCCAGACCCTGAGACCACAACATATGGATCTTAAGGATGCAATGATCCTGCCCAATTCTACCCTTAGATTGGTGGGGTTTCATATAGAAGGCTGTTACCAGATTCTTCTCCTATCCTTAACCCTACATTACCTAATCCACTTGAAGAAACTATGGCAAGATGCTATCAACTTCCATATTTTTAGACTGTTTTAACTTGAGCATGTTCTGTACAAAAATACATAAGGTAATAAAAGATATGGATTTGAAGGCCAATATACTTTGATTGTTTCTGATCCAAATCCTGACCATTTTAACCTTTAATAAGTAAAAATAGCTGTTCAAAGTTATAGCAGACAGTCTTAAAATATAATTTGCCACACTGATTGAATCCAGTCTTTCCTGCAGTGTAGCATTAAAATGTGGAATAGACCCATATGATGGAAGAAATCACAACCCAACTGAAGATATCCTTTGATAAACATCTTCTGAGATGCTGGCTAGCCCTAGACAATCTTTATTTCCTTGCCTCCATTGTTCCTTGAATGCAGTCCCTCTGCACTGAATCTGTGTTCACCCAGCCATCACCCTCACATTCAATTCCCTCCTAAAATCTCATATTTGCCTCCAAAAGTCACCTACAGGGAATAGAAACATAGGTACAAATGCTACCAGTTATATATGTAACCTCCTGTTTATGTCCAGAAATCAGGTGGCTAGATATCTAACTAGTAACATTTTTCACCTTAAATGTTTTGTTTTAAATATGTTTCTCTGTAATGCTTTTACCTTAAGGATAAATGTGCTTGCTTGTAAAGAGCTGTGGTAACTTTTAACTGCAAGCAATTACACTGTTCATACCTCTGGAGAGAAAGCAAAGTGCAGACACTGGCCTTTTCAACAGTCAGGCTTGCTGAGGATATCACAATGTAGAGGCAGATAACTATGCAGCCTGGAAAACCCCCAGTCAGGAGGGAGAGATACATGTGTCTCTACCCAGAGAGGTGATGGCTGAGGAACCAAGAACCTAGACTGGGTGCTGTTGAGGGACCACAGAGGGGGAACTCCAATGTGAAATTGCAGAACTACTAACTGTGGTATGTAACCTATCATTTAAATCAGCTTCTGTACCAGATAACTGGAGGATAGCTAATGTGACACCAATTTTTTAAAAAGGCTCCAGAGGTGATCCTGGCAATTACAGGCTGATAAGTCTAACTTCAGTACCGGGCAAACTGGTTGAAACTACAGTAAAGCACAAGAGCAAATCTGCACAGACACACCCCTAGAACACCGAGCACGGGTATTCTATCTGCTACCCAAGATCCATAAACCTGGAAATCCTGGACGCCCCATCATCTCAGGCATTGGTACCCTGACAGCAGGATTGTCTGGCTATGTAGACTCCCTCCTCAGGCCCTACGCTACCAGCACTCCTCGCTATCTTCGAGACACCACTGACTTCCTGAGGAAACTACAATTCATCAGTGATCTTCCTGAAAACACCATCCTAGCCACTATGGATGTAGAAGCTCTCTACACCAACATTCCACACAAAGATGAACTACAAGCTGTCAGGAACAGTATCCCCGATAATGTCACGGCAAACCTGGTGGCTGAACTTTGTGACTTTGTCCTCACCCATAACTATTTCACATTTGGGGACAATGCATACCTTCAAATCAGCGGCACTGCTATGGGTACCTGCATGGCCCTACAATATGCCAACATTTTTATGGCTGACTTAGAACAACGCTTCCTCAGCTCTCGTCCAACCCCTCAGACAGAGACAAACACCTATAAGATCTCTATCAAGCGTTCTTACAACTACCCACCTGCTGAAGTGAAGAAACAGATTGACAGAGCCAGAAGAGTACCCAAAAGTCACCTACTACAGGACAGCCCCAACAAAGAAAGTAACAGAACGCCACTAGCCGTCACCTTCAGTTCCCAACTAAAACCACTCCAGCGCATCATCAAGGATCTATAACCTATCCTGAAGGACGACCCATTACTCTCACAGATCTTTGGAGACAGGCCTGTCTTGCTCACAGACAGTCCCCCAACCTGAAGGAAATACTCACCAGCAACCACACACCACACAACAAAAACATGAACCCAGGAACCTATCCTTGTAACAAAGTCCGTTGCCAACTATGTCCACCTATCTATTCAGGGGACACCATCATAGGGCCTAATCACATCAGCCACACTATCAGAGGCTTGTTCACCTGCACATCTATCAATGTGCCAGCAATGCCCCTCTGCCATGTACATTGGCCAAACCAGACAGTCTCTATGTAAAAGAATAAATGGACACAAATCAGACGTCAAGAATTATAACATTCAAAAACCAGTCGGAGAACACTTCAATCTTTCTGGTCACTCGATTACAGACCTAAAAGTCGCAATATTACAACAAAAAAACTTCAAAAACAGACTCCAATGACAGGTTTCAGAGTAGCAGCCATGTTAGTCTGTATTCGCAAAAAGAAAAGGAGTACTAGTGGCACCTTAGAGACTAACCAATTTATTTGAGCATAAGCTTTCGTGAGAAACTGCTGAATTGGAATTAATTTGCAAACTGGACACCATTAAATTAGGCTTGAATAATAAGGCTGGGAGTGGATGTGTCATTACACAAAGTAAAACTATTTCCCTATGTTTATTTCCCCTCCTACTGTTCCTCACATGTTCTTGTCAACTGCTGGAAATGGCCCATCTTGATTATCACTACAAAAGGGTTTTTTTTGTTTTTTTGTCTTTTCTTTTCTTTCCTCTCCTGCTGGTAATAGCTCACCTTAACTGATCACTCTTGTTATAGTGTGCATGGTAACACCCATTGTTTTATGTTCTTTGTGTACATAAAATCGTCCTACTGTATTTTCCACTGCATGCATCTGATGAAGTGGGCTGTAGCCCATGAAAGCTTATGCTCAAATAAATTTGTTAGTCTCTAAGGAGCCACAAGTACTCCTGTTCTTTTTTTAGTAAAGAACAGAAATATCAGACACATAGATGAACATGATTTGTTGGGGAAAAGTCAATAGGGTTTTTGTAAAAAGAAACCATGCCTCACCAATCTACTAGAATTTTTTCAGGGGGGTCAACGAACGTGGACAAGGGTGATCCAGTGGATATAGTGTACTTAATGTTAGAGGGCTTATTCCTTCACCCGCTCACTTCCCTGGTCCTTCTTGCATGAACAGAGAGCAACAATACCTGAAGTCCAAAGGTGCAAACAATTCAATGTTTATTGGGGTGAACTTCCAGCAAGCAATGATTCCAATTTCCTTCCTTAGTGTTCCCCTTCCCAGCTCTGACACCACAGAACCTTGCCTGTGTCCCTGTTCCCATTCGCTGTTTCCATTCCCCCCTTTAGCAAAACATGATTCCAATTCCCTCACCCCCATTCCCCGTTTCCATTCCCCACCTTTCTTCCTGATTGACTGCAGACTATATAGTAAAACTTGAGTTCTGCTTAGCTATACCTTAACCAATCATTTTACTGAAATTTAACTAACCAATCCTAACATACTGCAACATGATTATTTAACCACCTTAATTAGTTTACACCCAGCAAAATTAATTATACAGCAGACAGAAACAATCACGGAACCAGACAGAGACCATGCAAATAAACAATAGCAAAGTGGGAACTATAATGACAAAACAATACAGAAGTGAGGATTTCACAACTACATCTATAAAGACATAAGGGTTTCCCAGCTGTGTCTATTGATAAGTGAGTTCTTACCAAACAGAAAACTGTCAAACTAAATTTTCCTTTTACATCTTCTAGGCTCTTCCCTTTCTCTGGAGGTGATTGATCACATCACCTTCCTAACAGCCCCAGATTGCCTTCTTTCAATGTGACTAGTTTGGAATGTGAGGATGTGACCATACTCTTCCTAGCTTATGGCTGCCTCTGCTGCTTAGCCAAAGGCCTTAGCCTAAGAACAGGGCCTCAGACTGTCACAGTAAGAGAAGGCCCTTTCACCGGCAGATAGTGATTTTGATTCTTTCTTTTATACCTCTATAACTAGACAAGTGATAAGAATACACCTAAATTCTTAAAGTATAGGCCTTTGCAGAAGGCCTGAATATCTATATCCTAACTCTTAGATTTTCAGAAAGCCTTTGACAAGGTCCTTCACCAAAGGCTCTTAAGAAAAGTTAAGCTGTCAGGGGATAAGAGGGATGGTCCTCTCATGGATCAGTAACTGGTAGCTAACGAGGCCAATGCAATCAAGGTGGCTCATTAGTACTGCAAAAGTAATTTTCCCTCTTGTGGTATTCACCCCTTCTTGTCAACTGTTGAGAATAGGCCACTTCCACCTTAATTGAATTGGCTCATTAGCACAGACCCCCCCACTTGGTAAGGCAACTTCTATCTTTTTATGTGCTCTAACATATATTCTGCTTACTGTATTTTTCACTCCATGCATCTGATGAAGTGGGTTTTAGCCCATGAAAGCTTATGCTCAAATAAATTTATTAGTCTCTAAGGTGCCACAAGGACTCCTCATTGTTTTTGCTGATACAGGCTAACACGGATACCACTCTGAAAACTACTTAAGATACTTAAGTCCCAAGCAGATCAAAGAGCTACAAAAGGATCTCACAGAACTGGGTGACTGGGCAATAAAATGGCAGATGAAATTTAGTGTTGATAAATGCAAAGTAATGCACATTGTAAAACATAATCCCAACTATACATATAAAATGATGGAGTCTAAATTAGCAGTTACCACTCAAGAAAGAGATCTTGGAGTCATTATGGATAGTTCTCTGAAAACATCCACTCAATGTGGACCGGCAGTCAAATAAGTGAACAGAATGCTGGGAATAATTAAGAAAGGGATAGATAATAGGACAGAAAATATCATGTTGCCTCTATATAAATCCATGTTACACCCACATCTTGAATACTGTGTGCAGATGTGGTTGTCCCATCTAAAAAAGATATATTGGAATTGGAAAAGGTTCAGAAAAGGGCAACAAAAATGATTAGGGGTATGGAATGGCTTCTGTATGAGGAGAGATTAATAAGACTGGGACTTTTCAGGTTGGAAAAGAGATGACTAAGGGGGGCGGATATGAGAGAGGTCTATAAAATCATGACCAGTGTGGAGAAAGTAAACAAGGAAGTGTTATTTACTCCTCATAACACAAGAACTAGGGGTCATCAAATGAAATTAATAGGCAGCAGGTTTAAAACAAACAAAAGAAAGTATTTTTTCACACAGCGCATAGTCAACCTGTGGAACTCCTTGCCAGAGGATGTTGTGAAGGCTAAGACTATAACGGGGTTCAAAAAAGAACTAGATAAGTTCATGGAGGATAGGTCCATCAATGGCTATTAGCCAGGATGGGCAGGGATGGTGTCCCTAGCCTCTGTTTGCCAGAAGCTGGGAATGGGCAACAGGGGATGGATCACTTGATGATTACCTGTTCTGTTCATTCCCTCTGAAGCACTGGGCTAGATGGACCTTTTGTCTGAACCACTATGACCGTCCTTATGTTCTTATGGGAATACAGGTGTTGTTGCCCTGAACTCTGACAACCTCAATCTATAATTTTATATACACATATACAAAAATACATATGCAAAGGCTGAAGTAAAAAAGTAAATTACATTGGTTCTGGTCTGATCAGGTTTTGTTTTCTTTTACTAGATTCAATATTATTCTTAGGATAGTGCTTGGTACTTCCAATCAAGGCTCCACTGTGTTAGTAGGCACTGTAAAGTCATGTAACAAAGAAGACAATTCTTCTGCCAGGCAACTCAAAATTTACATGAGAGTAGGCAACAGCTAGATGAAATAGACAAACAGTATGGGGGTGGGTTGGGAGGATGAGGTAATATCAAAACTAACAGAGTTTAGCAGAAAAACAGAAGTCACAGTTCAACATTTGCCTTCCTACTTAGCTTTGTTTGGTTTCAGGATTATTTCGTTTCTATTTCATGTGTTGCTAGACTCCCCTGGACTTGAGAGACATATCTAAATCAAAGCAAGTAACAATATCCACTACCATACAGAGAGAGAGAAAGAATGAGAGAGAAACTAATCATGCAATAAAAATAAAAATAGTAAAAATCAGGGACCCATTATGCCAAAATCAGCATCCTATTGTGCTGGGCTCTGAACAAACACAGAGAGAAACCAGTATATACTAGTATATATTGTATATGAACATTATACATATATTTGACTGTGTCCATCTCCCCACACCCTTATGTGTGTTCTCTTAGGTTGTAAACTCTTCAGGCAGGGACCACATTTACCTCTATGCTTGTACAGAGCCTAACACAATGGAGTCCCAATCGTGATCACAGCCTTAGTACACTACCATAATATAAATATTATATAATAATAAAAAAAAACTACTACCAGCTTCTTTTTGAAGCCACACTTCTCCCAAGTCCAACGACAGGCCAAACATGTCAGCTGTCAGCATTGCCCAGCAAATAGGCAGAACACTAACTGGTAACCGAGACTGTAAAACTTCAAAAGAGCCATTTATAACCATAGGACCTCTTAATGCCAACTGGCAGAGGGTACAGGGGTACATAAGTGTTACAGGGATCCCCTTGTACTGGCATTAACATTGTAGTTCACCAAAAAGTGTCATGTAAAGTTTCTACTGAAAGATTGTGTCACACTGATCATTATAATCTTTGCAAAATGTATATTCAGATAATATGTAAGGAGATATATACATATATTGGAAAGTATGTTGTTAAGCTCTTGTAGCTAAAGGCAGGTCACCCAGAGGTAGCATTTCTTAGGTCAAGTTCCAGACAGAAGATGGGAGACACTTATCTCCCTGGTTGACCATTGTGTGCCTTACAACAGATGTCTACTAGCACATTGAGTCAAATGCTAATGAAGAGCTTATAGGGACTTCAGAAGGAAAATTAACGGAAAGAGATATAGTGAGGGGACAGACCCTATTTTCAGGTGAAGATCAAAGGTCTGAGCTGGTATATCTGGGGGTGCAGAAAGACATCCTGGCACCCTTCATTGGGGGAGGCAAGCTGCCAGCTGGCTTGGCTCATGAAAGAAGGTCTCAGTCATATTGGCTGAAAAACACTGTGAGAAGGACTTAGGGGTAAGCAGTACCTTATTAGGCAAGAGTGCATTTTGTGAGTTGAGTTTAGGCTCTAAAGTGCATGTTATGATTTTGTTTTATATGTAACCCTTTGTTTCCAGTATTTCTGTTTCCTATCATATGAATCTCTATTCTTTGTTAAATAAACTTACACTTGATTTCCAATAAACAAATCTTAGTGCTGTGTATTAAGTGGAGCTGTATTCTAAAATGTATCTAGAATCATAGAATATCAGGCTTGGAAGGGACCTCAGAAGGTCATTGAGTCCAAACCCCTGCTCAAAGCAGAACCAATCCCCAACTAAATCATCCCAGCCAGGGCTTTGTCAAGCCTGACCTTAAAAACTTCTAAGGAAGGAGATTCCACCACCTCCCTAGGTAACGCATTCCAGTGTTTCACCACCCTCCTAGTGAAAAAGTTTTTCCTAATATCCCAACCTAAACCTCCCCCACTGCAACTTGAGACCATTACTCCTTGTTCTGTCATCAGCTACCACTGAGAACAGTCTAGATCCATCCTCTTTGGAACCCCCTTTCAGGTAGTTGAGAGCAGCTATCAAATCCCCCCTCATTCTTCTCTTCCGCAGACTAAACAATCCCAGTTCCCTCAGCCTCTCCTCATAAGATCCAGTCCCCTAATCATTTTACCCTTTATCCAGTGGATAAAGGGCTGGACACCACACGGGGACACTCAGAGGACTCAGAGGTTGGAGCGTGCCTATCATTAGGCTTCATGAGGGACAGTGGAGCCTGTGTGGGCTGAGAGGGGCGTGGTTAAGTTGCCTGTGGCTGGGAGAGGCAGGGAGCTGACCCTTGGCAGGCACAGACAAGGCTCCCTCATGCTAAGAGCAGGTGGTAGCAAGGTGCCTCACAATACTGGGTGCCCTTGGAAGCATCAGACCATTACTGAATGCTTAAACTTTATCCATACAAGTTAATAGTATAGTATGCAGGACAATTTTGTTTCCATTAAGAAAAGAATGAAACATTTTTCAAGCAAGATGCAATAAGCAGATAAACTCCAGGTATCAGATTTAGAAAAATATTGGTCTGCACATGCCTGCTATTTGTTTTAAAATGTTTCTGAGCATTGGCAACATAGAGGTGTGTGGTGTATATGTATGCAACTTGTGTAGCCATACCACCTTGGGCACTGTCACATCAGATTTCACAAGTTAGGCAGGGTGAGGCCTGGTCAGTACCTTGAGGTGGAATCCCAAAGGTTGCTACAAGATATGGTGCTGGGGATTCCTTTTCCCTACACTGTTGTGTAGTGCTGCTGACATCATTATTAGGTGTGTGGCATTCTTGCCGAGGAATGCCTGTGTAAGTAACAGGGTACACAAAGAGTGATTGTCTTTTCCTATCTGCTGCTTTTTAAACAGTAAGACAAATGTTTTGAGTGATACACCTTTAACAGGAGCAGCGATGACATGTTGGAATCAGGGGGTTGTGTGGCAATTGTTTGTGGGTGGGAGAGCTGGAAGTGGCACTTGGGGGTGCCAGTTTGGTATGGGAATAGGAGAGAATCTAAGAATGACAGTTTGGCAAGTTAGCTGGTCTTTGCAGTTTGAGGGGGCCATAGGGCAGGACAGTTGGGCAGGGCAGTGGCAGTTGGGAGCTGAGAACAGCAGGTGGATAAAGAAGGAAATGAGCAGAATAAAATGGACTGACAGGAGTAGGGTCCCCTTTAAGAAGGTTAAATGAGAGCAAAGAGGAAAAGTTAACAAGAAACAGTGTAAAGTATATAACAAGACCAATGTAAGGAAATTGAAAGTGAGATGATGAAAGAAAAAAAGATAGAATAAGGGAACCCTGCTTATAGTGAGAGCAGAGAAAGTAGATGGGGCAGAAAGCCATATTGACAAATTCAGCTGAACAGATAAATGATCTGCAAATTATCTCACTGTATTGAGTGTATGGACGGCTTGAATCGCTGCCTAACAAACTTCTTGTTTAATTTTAAAAAAAATCCTATACTGTTTCTCGTTTTTATCCTCTCCTATTCAAATCTTCTTCCTAAGGACTAAATTCTTTTCTCAGATAGGCACACACAACTCTCACGGAAGTTAAGGGCAGTTGTGCATGGGTATCTGAGGGCACAATTACTAAGGCAGAAGTTAAATCTGGTGCAGGGTGAATGGATTTGGGCCAGTACTGCTACTGCAGTTACTAATATTGTGAGGACTGGATTTTGCAGCCTTGACTACCAAAATCAGGGGCACAAGGTCACCCAGCCTTTTCAACAGCTACATTTCCATGGTGTGTGAAGTGACTTGGCTCCTGTGGAGATTCAGTTTGTAAATCTGTAAAGCTTTAATGAAAAGAAGGCATTATACTATATAAACCAATATTTGATATGGCCATATACACATATCTATTAAATAATTAATAATTCACGTATCTTAACAGAGGCATACCAACACTCAGATATATACTTGTAGAGGGATAATTTGTAACCAAATGATAATTAAACAAAACAATAGCAAAAGACACGACAGTAATAGCCAAAAGGAGCCTTGACTGTATAATAATTGGTAAGCAAATATCTTTGTTAAGCAATAGATATGGTTGAAAAGAATTACAGTGGATTCTGCTTAACATGCAGAAACCACATTAGAATTGCCATAAGATAATTTTCTACTGTGAAAAAATCAAAAGTAGGAAAGTCTGGAGGTGAATAGTGAAGGGATGCAGCCATTTCACTCATGTCATACGTTACTTCACTTGAAGTAAATATGACTCCAGCACTACCCATTTCCAAAACAAAATGTGACAAGCTCAAATGAAAAAAATCAAAATATGCTAAACTTGCAAAAGCTTGAGAGAATAATTCTATGTGAATGATGCCTAACTGAAGAAACCCCGGCACCTCTGAGAATAAAATCTTGTTGAGACTATAGAGCTGAATTTTGCTGTGTAAAATCGGTTTCTTCACATGACACCGAATACCTCACAGCATGAGGTTAGAAATACTAAACGTAATCAGCAGTACCCACCTGGATATCAAGGAATACAAGAACAGATCCCAACATGTCCCCCTTTCTGTACCAGCTTGCAGAGTTGAGCTCACATACTGGCAGGGGTGAAAGTAACTGAGGCCACTTACTGGTACGGGGCAGGGCGACTCCGGCCCCTGGAAGGGGCAGGGCGACTCCGGCCCCTGGAAGGGGCAGGGCCTCGGGTGGAAGGGGTGGGGCTGGGGGGGTCAGCATCCCCAGCCAGCCCTTCCAGTCCGGCTGGCCCACGCTGCCCAGGGCTCCCGTGTTGATTTAAAGGGCCCAAGGCTCTGGATGTCACTGCTGCCATAGCGGCAGCGGCGTCCGGAGCCTCGGGCCCTTTTAAATCACCGGCCCCAGGGCAGCTGTTCCCTTTGGCCCCCCACCTGTCGGCGGCCGGGGGGGCCAAAAGGGGCAGGAATGTTAAAGCACTGCAGGGTCCTTTGCCGCAGCCCCGGCGACATGGGGGTGCAGCAACATTAAAGCGCTGCGGCGGCAAAGGACCATCCTTAAAGTGCTGCTGTGGCAGTGCTTTAATGTACTTGCCCCTTTTGCCTCCCCTGTCAGCGGCTGTCATAAATATAAAGGGAAGGGTAAACACCTTTAAAATCCCTCCTGGCCAGAGGAAAAACCCTTTCACCTGTAAAGGGTTAAGAAGCTCGGATAACCTCTCTGGCACCTGACCACAATGACCAATGAGGAGACAAGAAACTTTCAAAGCTGGAGTGGGGGAGAAACAAAAGGTCTGGGTCTGTCTGTGTGATGCTTTTGCCAGGGACAGAACAGGAATGGAGTCTTAGAACTTAGTAAGTAATCTAGCTAGATATGCGTTAGATTCTGATTTCTTTAAACGGCTGAGAAAATAAGCTGTGCTGAATGGAATGGATATTCCTGTTTTTGTGTCTTTTTGTAACTTAAGGTTTTGCCGAGAGGGATTCTCTATGTTTTGAATCTAATTACCATCCTGATTTTACAGAGGGGATTTTTACCTTTTTTTTTTAATAAAATTCTTCTTTTAAGAACTGATTGATTTTTTTCAGTGACAAAGATCCAGGGATTTGGGTCTGTGTTTACTTTGTAACCAATTGGTTAGGATATTATTCTCAAGCCTCCCTAGGAAAGGGGGTGGAAGGGCTTGGGGGGATATTTTGCGGGAAGAGGAACTCCAAGTGGTCGTTTCCCTGTTTCTTTGTCTAAATCACTTGGTGGTGGCAGCATACTGTTCAAGGACAAGGCGGAATTTGTGCCTTGGGAAAGTTTTTAACCTAAGCTCGTAAAAATAAACTTAGGGGGTCTTTCATGCGGGTCCCCACATCTGTACCCCCAGAGTTCAGAGTGGGGAAGGAGCCTAAGAGTGGAGTTTTTATAGAGAAAACTTAATACTTCAAGCAAATTAGATTATATCCTGGCAAACCCCTCTGTACTAAATTATAATGTTAAATGAATTGAGCTAATTGAACATTGCCACCTCTCATACTACTTCCTTTGGCCTTTGATCATTTGTCCCATTACTGCTGGTAGTAATGTAAGCAGAGTCAGAATGAGCTCTACCCTGACATCTGGTGGTGAGCTGTGGAAAAGGACTTCAGGGGCTGATCTCGTTTGCATGGGCATACCCACCCTGCCTAGCATGACGAACTGCTTGCCCAAATGGTCACTTTGGCTGCTGTGGGATCCCTAGTCTCTTTGTTATTGAGGCAGGAGTAATAAAGGTTGTTATCCTGGTTATGTGACTCAAAGACAGTAGAACTGTACTTGGCATTTTATGTTGGAGGGACTCACCCTCAACTAAGTAGCACTAGCTAGGCAAGGGACATGGGTTCCAAAACCCAGTGAAGTGGGAAAGTTGGGGGATAGGTATGTGTACATGGCAGTGTGTGCCCTGCCTTCTCTAAACACGACTTTGACCTCTCCACTGTGTAATAACAGAGCTAATTATCCACTGGGAGTCTTGTCACATGCTGTAGAGCTGAAATCACTGATACCTAGGTCTAAGCATTAGACCTACTTTGGGCTAGTGGTGCACCAGCACTGAGGCTCCCCTACTACCAGCTAAAATTACTGAGAGCTGCGTTAAGTGTGGGGGGGGCCTGAAGACAATCGGTGAGTGGCTAGCAGAGAGGTGTGGAGAGCGGAGCGCATAGCAGGGCTGCTGGTGGAGAGGAGTGGACAGCAGGATAGCTAGCGGAGAGGTGCAGAGAGTGGAGAGGAGCAGCCAACAGGATGGCTGGCGGAGAGGTGCAGCTGGTGGTGAAGACTGCAGCAGAACCCCATGGAGAGGCGTGGCACTTGGCTGTCAATCCGAGCAGCGGAGCATGTAAGATGCCCCCCATACCTTCCTCCACTTCCATGCAGGCTGAGAGGTAAACTCTGCAGATGAACTTCTGAACTCTGGGGGCTGCACTGACCAAGGACAGAAACTGGGCGGGGGGGGGGGAGGAAGAGTGACTATTGGGTTGCTGGACTTAAGACCCTAAGGAGAAAAGGACACTGCCAGACTTACTTGGGGGTGGGTCTTTTGCTCATGGTTTGTGTTATGAATCCTGTTTGTGGTATTTCCCCAATGAAATGCCGCATTGTTTCCCTCCTTTATTAAAGGGCTTTTGCGACACTCAGACTCTGTGCTTGCGAGAGGGGTAGTATTGCCTCTTAGAAGTGCCCAGGGGGGTGGTATGTAATTGTCCCAGGTCACTGGGTGGGGGCTCGAGCCGGTTTTGCATTGTGTTATTGAAACGGAACTCCTAGATACTGAACCCGGCCCTTGTTGCTGCCAACTCTGACGGGCAGAAGGGTTACAGTAATAAAGCATAAATATAACAATTATGATTATGTAAGCACATATGGGATTGCAACTGCACTAGAGAATACTAAAATCCGAGCCTTGGCTATTTTAAGCATTCAACTCAATAAACTAATTGATGAGACAGTTTAAACATCGGTCAATGATTATTTTCACTAAGATCAGAAAAATTGTGGGGCTTTTTGCCGTAAACTCTCTAAGTAAAACTTGTTTTCACATCATTCCAGTCATGAAGAAGCTGAAATTTTAAATTATTTTTTCCATCCCACTCCCCCACCCCAAAAAAATGATAAATGCTGTTCTGAGAATCATACCTTGCAGAACCCTTATGAAATCTGTTCTCAGAAAAATAACTAGATCTGGTTAGAGAACATAGCCTGCATTTTAAAATCTGTCCTTATTTTGGTACAAAGATACAAAGTAGTTAGAACAAACTGCATAGCAGAAGGCCTATTTCAGAGCTTTAAAAGGCATTGAGTGAGAAGGATGTCCCTTGTCCCCCCTTTATTCTCCTAGAAAGGTTGGCTCAGCTCCAACCTTTCCTAAATATAGCTATATGTGATCAGCTAGCAAATTATTTCAGAAATATCTTATCTATAAATATAAGAAAATTAAATTATTCAACCACTTTATCTTTCAGGGATCATTTTCCTTGTGGTCTGTTTCATATTCTTACTCTCCATGAGAGTCACATGATATTTATATAAACTTAATGTCAAACAAGTGCAAGCAATACCTGCCGTGTAACTGCTATTGTATTTACAGTATAACTGCAATGTAGCAATCGTTTTTAACATAGTAAAGGAAGGTGCAGCTTTGCACTTGACAGAGGGTCTGTAGGACCTTTTTAAAACAGAGGGAACCCAACAGTATTTTTATTTGAGTGACAGGAGCTGTTCGAGTGATGATGGTATTTATAGGATGAGGTCACATATTCAAGCTGTTCAGATACAAAAGTGTTCAAAGATGTCAGTCAGGCTCAAAGTAGATAAAAAGAGCATCAGCTTATCAGTCAGGCATTTCTAGTGCTACTACGATAGTCACATTTATTAATGCAAGCCATGTACAAGAGACTCAACTCCCTGACAGGAAGGACTGTTCTAAAGCCTGATTCCTTTATCACTATTTACCAAAGTTAAAAAATGTGGACTATAGAGGGAGGTGCTTGTGCACACACATTTCAATGCTTCAAGGAAAACAATATATTTCATATTTTAAGTAACATATTTTGGTCCAAATTGAGAAAGCTCTAGGGAGGAGAGGGGAGTTTTAACACAGTGACGGGCAAACATTTTGGCCTGAGGACCACATCAGGTTTCTGAAATTGTATAGAGGGCTGGTTAGGGGAGGCTGTGCCTCCACAAACAGCCAGGCGTGGCCCGGCCCCTGCCCCCTATCCGATCCCCCCCCTGCTTCTCGCCCCCTGACAGACCCCCAGGACTCCTGCCCCATCCCCATGGTGTTCCATGAAGGAGAAATGCTGGGCAGAGACGGGCTCCACCTAACAAAGAGAGGGAAGAGCATCTTTGCGAGCAGGCTGGCTAACCTAGTGAGGAGGGCTTTAAACTACGTTCACTGGGGGAAGGAGACCAAAGCCCTGAGGTAAGTGGGCAAGTGGGATACCGGGAGGAAGCACAGGCAGGAACGTGTGTGAGGGGAGGGCTCCTACCTCATACTGAGAATGAGGGGTGATCAGCAGGTTATCTCAAGTGCCTATATACAAATGCACAAAGCCTTGGAAACAAGCAGAGAGAACTGGAGGTCCTGGTGAAGGCAAGGAATTATGACATGATTGGAATAACAGAGACTTGGTGGGATAACTCACATGACTGGAGTACTGTCATGGATGATTATAAACTGTTCAGGAAGGACAGGCAGGGCAGAAAAGGTGGGGGAGTAGCACTGTATGTAAGGGAGCAGTATGACTGCTCAGAGCTCCGGAATGAAACTGCAGAAAAACCTGAGTGTCTCTGGATTAAGTTTAGAAGTCTGAGCAACAAGAGTGATGTAGTGGTGGGAGTCTGCTATAGACCACCGGACCAGGGGGATGAGGTGGATGAGGCTTTCTTCTGGCAACTCGCAGAAGCTACTAAATCGCACGCCCTGGTTCTCATGGGCGACGTTAATCATCCTGATATCTGCTGGGAGAGCACTACAGCGGTGCACAGACAATCCAGGAAGTTTCTGGAAAATGTAGGGGACAATTTCCTGGTGCAAGTGCTGGAGGAGCCAACTAGGGGGAGAGCTTTTCTTGACCTGCTGTTAGCCGATGGCCAAGGATGTTTGGTGAGATGCCAGCTATGCCCGCTTTATACCATCCGTGACTTTAACCACTAGGACGCATTGTCCCTTCGCGGCGGGCAGCCCGGGCTAGGCTGACAGATGCCCCAAGGTCCTAAACACCTGTGACTTTAACTGCTAGAGCTCAGAGCTCCTTCGCAGTGGGCAGTCAACACTGACTGACAGGTGCCCCAATGGCACCACTAAGAGCCTCACCACACCCGTGACTTTAACTGCTAGAGCTCAGAGCTCCTTCGCAGTGGGCAGTCAGGATTGACTGACAGGCACCCCAAGAGTTTGCCCCATGGAGGCGGCACAACTCAACGCTAGGCTCTTAGTACTCCCACCTAATGGCCAGGCTTTATAGCCAAAACGGCTGAGGTTCTTTAATTGTGTTGGCTGCTTTACAGTAAACCAGAGAAACAAGTCAGGCTTATGCACAAATGGTTACCAAAATTTATTAAACTAGATTCTAATCATGTGGTTACAAAATTGCTAGTGCCTACTTATTTAAATGTAGAGATGTTACACACACAAACAAGTTACAGAACTGAAGCCACAATCCCAAAGAAAGAAAACAAAGTATAGAGCTCTATTTCAAAATATGTGTACACTAAAGATAGGAGATCAGGTGTGGGTGCTTCTTACCCTCCTTGCATCTCTCAATTCCAGCGGTGCCAAGCCAGGATCACTCAATTCTGCGGAAAGACGAATAAGGGACAAGGCTTAGGGACCCTCTTAGCTGCAGAAGCCTTGGGAGGCTGTCACTTATCTGACCAGCAGATAGATAGTAAAAAGCACTCAAAAATCATGGTGCTGTAGGTCCCATACTTATACCTCTGTACTCCTTTATTCTCTTTCTCCTTTCTTATGCCAAATTGGGGCTGGTCTGTCTGGGTGACGCCAGCTCTCGCAAGAGTAGTTTACACTTGCAAGGGAGAGAAACAATAAGTTTCGACTACTGGACATTCCTTTTATTAGGGTAAATATTTTCCTACCTAGGACGTTGGGGTGTGTGCATCACGCTATTTAGTAGGGGCTAAGAGCCATGTCTGAAACAGCTTCTCTGTCTGCTGTGAGCCTAATCGTTGTATATGTTCCCAGAGGCACATTGTAGCAGCACACCTGTGCTTCTCACAGCTTCAAAGGCTGTGCTGGAATTTATGTTAAGTGCCCTGTTGTTTTGCTTCCCTTGTGTTCCCAGCAATGCTGGTCTGGGGCCGGGGGGCGGAGGGGCTGGCTGTCTGGCTACACCTGCTGCTCACAAACTGGGAAGAATTAGTAGGGGAAGCAAAAGTGGATGGGAATCTGGGAGGCAGTGACCATGAGTTGGTCGAGTTCAGGATCCTGACACAGGGAAGAAAGGGAAGCAGCAGAATATGGACCCTGGACTTCAGGAAAGCAGACTTCGATTCCCTCAGGGAACTGATGGGTAGGATCCCCTGGGGGAATAACATGAGGGGGAAAGGAGTCCAGGAGAGCTGGCTGTATTTCAAAGAATCCCTATTGAGGGTACAGGGACAAACCATCCCGATGTGTCGAAAGAATAGTAAATATGGCAGGCAACCAACTTGGCTTAACAGTGAAATCCTTGCGGATCTTAAACATAAAAAGGAAGCTTACAAGATGTGGAAGATTGGACAAATGACCAGGGAAGAGTATAAAAATGTTGCTCGGGCATGTAAGAATGAAATCAGGAGGGCCAAATCACACCTGGAGCTGTAGCTAGCAAGAGATGTTAAGAGTAACAAGAAGGGTTTCTTCAGGTATGTTGGCAACAAGAAGAAAGCCAAGGAAAGTGTGGGCCCCTTACTGAATGAGGGAGGCAACCTAGTGACAGAGGATGTGGAAAAAGCTAATGTACTCAATGCTTTTTTTGCCTCTGTCTTCACGAACAAGGTCAGCTCCCAGACTGCTGTGCTGGGCAACACAGCATGGGGAGTAGGTGGCCAGCCCTCTGTGGAGAAAGAAGTGGTTCGGGACTATTTAGAAAAGCTGGACGTGCACAAGTCCATGGGGCCGGATGCGTTGCATCCGAGAGTGCTAAAGGAGTTGGTGGCTGTGATTGCAGAGCCATTGGCCATTATCTTTGAAAACTCATGGCGATCGGGGGAAGTCCCGGACGACTGTAAAAAGGCTAATGTAGTGCCCATCTTTAAAAAAGGGAAGAAGGAGGATCCTGGGAACTACAGGCCAATCAGCCTCACCTCAGTCCCTGGAAAAATCATGGAGCAGGTCCTCAAGGAATCAATCCTGAAGCACTTAGAGGAGAGGAAAGTGATCAGGAACAGTCAGCATGGATTCACCAAGGGAAGGTCATGCTTGACTAATCTAATCGCCTTCTATGGTGACATTACTGGGTCTGTGGATGAAGGGAAAGCAGTGGATGTATTGTTTCTTGACTTTAGCAAAGCTTTTGACACGGTCTCCCACAGTATTCTTGTCAGCAAGTTAAAGAAGTATGGGCTGGATGAATGCACTGTAAGGTGGGTAGAAAGTTGGCTAGATTGTTGGGCTCAACGGGTAGTGATCAATGGCTCCATGTCTAGATGGCAGCCGGTATCAAGTGGAGTGTCCAAGGGTTGGTCCTGGGGCCGGTTTTGTTCAATATCTTCATAAATTATCTGGAGGATGGTGTGGATTGCACTCTCTGCAAATTTGCGGATGATACTAAACTAGGAGGAGTGGTAGATATGGTGGCAGGTAGGGATAGGATACAGAAAGACCTAGACAGATTGGAGGATTGGGCCAAAAGAAATCTGATGAGGTTCAACAAGGATAAGTGCATGGTCCTGCACTTAGGACGGAAGAATCCAATGCACCGCTACAGACTAGCTAGGCAGGCTAGTTCTGCGGAAAAGGACCTAGGGGTGACAGTGGACAAGAAGCTGGATACGAGTGTGCCCTTGTTGCCAAGAAGGCCAATGGCATTTTGGGATGTATAAGTAGGGGCATAGCCAGCAGATCGAGGGATGTGATCATTCCCCTCTATTCGACATTGGTGAGGCCTCATCTGGAGTACTGTGTCCAGTTTTGGGCCCCACACTACAAGAAGGATGTGGAAAAATTGGAGAGAGTCCAGTGAAGGGCAACAAAAATGATTAGGGGTCTGGAACACATGACTTATGAGGAGAGGCTGAGGGAACTGGGATTGTTTAGTCTGCAGAAGAGAAGAATGAGGGGGGATTTGATAGCTGCTTTCAACTACCTGAGAGGTGGTTCCAAAGAGGATGGTTCTAGGCTATTCTCAGTGGTAGAAGATGACAGGACAAGGAGTAATGGTCTCAAGTTGCAGTGGGGGAGGTTTAGGTTGGATATTAGGAAAAACTTTTTCACTAGGAGGGTGATGAAACACTGGAATGCGTTACCTAGGGAGGTGGTGGAATCTCCTTCTGTCATAAATATAAAGGGAAGGGTAAACCCCTTTGAAATCCCTCCTGGCCAGGAGAAAGCTCCTCTCACCTGTAAAGGGTTAAGAAGCTAAAGGTAACCTCGCTGGCACCTGACCAAAATGACCAATGAGGAGACAAGATACTTTCAAAAGCTGGGAAGAGGGAGAGAAACAAAGGGTCTGTGTGTCTGTCTATATTCTGTCTTTGCCGGGGATAGACCAGGAATGGAGTCTTAGAACTTTTAATAAGTAATCTAGCTAGGTATGTGTTAGATTATGTTTTCTTTAAATGGCTGAGAAAAGAACTGTGCTGAATAGAATAACTATTTCTGTCTGTGTATCTTTTTTGTAACTTAAGGTTTTGCCTAGAGGGGTTCTCTATGTTTTGAATCTAATTTCCCTGTAAGGTATCTACCATCCTGATTTTACAGGGGGAATTTCTTTATTTCTATTTACTTCTATTTTTATTAAAAGTCTTCTTGTAAGAAAACTGAATGCTTTTTCATTGATCTCAGATCCAAGGGTTTGGGTCTGTGGTCACCTATGCAAATTGGTGAGGCTTTTTATCCAACATTTCCCAGGAAAGGGAGGGTGCAAGTGTTGGGAGGATTGTTCATTGTTCTTAAGATCCAAGGGTCTGGGTCTGTAGTCACCTAGGCAAATTGGTGAGGCTTTTTACCAAACCTTGTCCAGAAAGTGGGGTGCAAGGTTTTGGGAAGTATTTTGGGGAAAAGACGTGTCCAAACAGCTCTTTCCCAGTAACCAGTATTAGTTTGGTGGTGGTAGCGGCCAATCCAAGGACAAAGGGTGGAATATTTTGTACCTTGGGGAATTTTTGACCTAAGCTGGTAAAGATATGCTTAGGAGGTTTTTCATGCAGGTCCCCACATCTGTACCCTAGAGTTCAGAGTGGGGGAGGAACCTTGACACCTTCCTTAGAAGTTTTTAAGGTCAGGCTTGATAAAGCCCTGGCTGGGATGATTTAATTGTGGATTGGTCCTGCTTTGAGCAGGGGGTTGAACTAGATGACCTCCTGAGGTCCCTTCCTACCCTGATATTCTGTGATTCTGTGATTCTATGATCTACCCCTCCCTGTCCCCTGACCACCCCTGTACCCACCGCCCCTGACTGCCCCCCACCACCCCATCCAACCCCTCCTCTCATTCCTGACTTTCCCCCCCAGGACCCCTGCCCCATCCTGCGGGGGAGGGGGAACAGCAGGGGAGGAGCCAGGGACTAGCCTCCCAGGCCAGGAGCTCAGGGGCCGGGCAGGAGGGTCCTGTGGGCTTCAGTGGGAGATCTCGCTGAATATGCTCCCTGTATTAGGGCATATTTGAATATCTCAGTTTCCACACAGGAAGGGCTAACCACCAGTTTTGTCATTATCCCATTAGCCCAATAGACTGGGTTTAATCATAGAGAATCATAGAGAGAGAGAGAATCATAGAATATCAGGGTTGGAAGAGACCTCAGGGGGTCATCTATTCCAACCCCCTGCTTAAAGCAGGACCAATTCCCAATTTTTGCCCCAGATCCCTAAATGGCCTCCTCAAGGATTGAACTCACAACCCTGGGTTTAGCAGGCTAATGCTCAAACCACTGAGCTATCCCTCCCCCCAATTTAAGGCTAAATTTAGACCTGGTGTAAGTGTATGCAATTTCACTAATAACACCACGGCTGAATTTGACCTTATGTGTTAAAGGCACTTAAGTACAGAATTTAAACAACTGTTAATACATTGGGACAAATTTTAGATTTGATATAAGCATGTACAATTAAACTAAACTCAGTGGAATTGTACCTACTTACACAAGGCCTGAATTTGACCCACTGTCTCTAGGACAAAGTTCCTTTCAAATGTAATTGGTTAAAAAATTCTCCTTTTTTCTAACCCCAAGCAATCTTAGACAGACTGATATCTAGTTGGTGGCTGGCAGTAATGGCTATGGAGGACAGCCAGGAATATGACTGTTTTAATGCATTACAGCAGTAAAGCACAAAGGCACACTGCATTTAGGAGCAGGTTCTGGGGAGCAGCAATTTTGTGAATGCAAAGTAGTCTGGCTGGAGATTTGAACACCAAACTGTTTTGCTGCAGCTCTAAAAGTGGTGCTACATCTGTGTAAGCTTTGCTGATGCTTCTATTGTTGATTATACATCCATGTCCAAAGCAATAATAGCAACAATATCCAACATTGTGCATAAAAATAGACTAGGAAAAATATCCCAACTCTATGCCCACTCATTTATCACAAATACTAATGATTCTTGATTACAACAGTAGCAAGAAAAAAGAGGAATGGGAAAAAGGGAGTCAGAGGATTCATAGCATTTCTTATTAAAGGAGATGCAGATTATCTATTTTCTTTGAAATTCCTGGAAAAAGAAGTACAAGTTAACTAAAAACAAAACTATGTTTAACTGAAAATTTTAAACTGTATCATGCAATTTACGTAAAAATGGTCCAATGATTTTACCACTGATTTCAATGCAAAAGGATTTACTTCCTGCCCTGATTTTAATTTCTTCCTTCCTGTTAGCAGTTAAATGGCAGCCTCAATAGAAAAAGCTCATTGATATCAACAATCACAGAGAAGTCTAAATTTCAATAAGGTTCCTCAAACAATATTTGTTATTTAAACATTTTAACTGGTATGCTTTATGTATATAAAGCTGGATATGAGTCAACAGTGTGCCCTTGTTGCCAAGAAGGCCAATGGCATTTTGGGATGCATAAGTAGGGGCATTGCCAGCAGATTGAAGGACGTGATCTTTCCCCTCTATTTGACACTGGTGAGGCCTCATCTGGAGTACTGTGTCCAGTTTTGGGCCCCACACTACAAGAAGGAAGTGGAAAAATTGGAGAGAGTCCAGCGAAGAGCAACAAAAATGATTAGCAAAAAGAAAAGGAGTACTTGTGGCACCTTAGAAACTAACCAATTTATCTGAGCATAATTAGTTTCTAAGGTGCCACAAGTACTCCTTTTCTTTTTGCGAATACAGACTAACACGGCTGTTACTCTGAAAAATGATTAGGGGACTGGAACACATGAGTTCTGAGGAGAGGCTGAGGGAACTGGGGATGTTTAGTCTATGGAAGAGAAGAATGAGGGGGGATTTGATAGCTGCTTTCAACTACCTGAAAGTGGGTTCCAAAGACGATGGATCTAGATTGTTCTCAGTGGTAGCAGATGACAGAACAAGGAGTAATGGTCTCAAGTTGCAGTGGGGGAGGTTTAGGTTGGATATTAGGACAAACTTTTTCACTAGGAGGGTGGTGAAACACTGGAATGCGTTACCTAGGGAGGTGGTGGAATCTCCTTCCTTTGAAGTTTTTAAGGTCAGGCTTGACAAAGCCCTGGCTGGGATGATTTAATTGTGGATTGGTCCTGCTTTGAGCAGGGGGTTGGACTAGATGACCTCCTGAGGTCCCTTCCAACCCTGATATTCTATGATTCTATTTATAATAATTTTTATTACACTGGAATCCAAAATGTGCTAGGCATTGCAACAATTATGTAGGGACAAAATTAGAAAGGTCAAGGCACAAAATGAGATTAAGCGAGCTAGAGATATGCAGGGTAACAGGAAAGCATTCTACAAATACATTAGAAAGAAGAAGAAGACCAAGAAAAGGGTAGGACCATTACTCAATGAGGTGGGAAAAACAATAACAGAAAATGTGTAAATGGCAGAGGTGCTTAATGACTTCATTGTTTCAGTTTTCACCAAGAAGGTTGGTAGTGATTGGACATCCAACAGTGAAAATGAGGTAGGATCAGAGACTAAAATAGGGAAAGAACAAGTTAAAAATTACTTAGACAAGTTAGATGTCTTCAAGTCACCAGGGACTGATGAAATACATCCTAGCATCCTAGAATACTCAAGAAGCTGACTGAGGAGATATCTGGGCCATTAGCAATTGTCTTAGAAAAGTCATGGAAGACAGGTGAGATTCCAGAGGACTGGAAAAGGGCAAATCTATAAAAAGGGAAATCTATAAAATAGGGACAACCTGGGGAATTACAGACCAGTCAGCTTTACTTCACTACCCAGAAAGATAATGGAGCAAATAATTTAACGATCAATTTGCAAGCACCTAGAAGACAAGGTGATAAGTAACAGTCATCATGGATTTGTCAAGAACAAATTGTGTCAAACCATCCTAGTAGCTTTCTTTGACAGGGTAACAAGCCTTGTGGATGGGGCGGAAGTGGTCTATCTTGACTTTACTAAGGCTTCTCGCATGACCTTCTCATAAACAAACCAGGGAAATACAACCTAGATGGAGTTACTATAAGGTGAGTGGATAACTGGTTGGAAAACCATTCCCAGAGAGTAGTTATCAGTGATACACAGGCAAGCTGGAAGGGCATATCAAATGGGGTCCTGCAGGGATCAGTTCTGGGTCTGGTTTTGTTCAATATCTTCATCAATGACTTAGATAATGGCATACAGAGTACACTTATAAAGTTTGCAGATGACACCAAGCTGGAAGGGGTTGTAAGTGTTTTGGAAGATAGGATTAAAATTCAAAATGATCTGGACAAACTGGATAAATGGTCTGAAGTAAATAGGATGAAATTCAATAAGGACAAATACAAAGTACTCCACTTAGGAAGGAACAACCAGTTGCACACATACAAAATGGGAATTGACTGCCTAGGAAAGAGTACTACTGAAAGGGATCTGGGGGTCATAGTAGATCACAAGCTAAATATGAGTCAACAGTGTAACACTGTTGCAAAAAAGCAAACATCGTTCTGGGATGTATTAGCAGGCGTGTTGAAAACAAGACATAAGAAGCAATTCTTCTGGTCTACTCCACACTGATATGGCCTCTACTGGAGTATTGTGTCCAGTTCTCGGTGCCACATTTCAGGAAAGATGCGGACAAATTGGAGAAAGTCCAGGGAAAAGCAACAAAAGTGATTAAAGATCTAGAAAAGATGACATATGAAGGAAGATTGAAAAAACTGGGTTTGTTTAGTCTGGAGAAGAGAAGACTGGAAGGGGACATGATAACAGTTTTCAAATACACAAAAGGTTGTTACAAGGAAGAGGGAGAAAAATTGTTCTCCTTAACCTCTGAGGACAGGACAAGAAGCAATGGGGTTAAATTGCAGCAAGCGAGGTTTAGGTTGGAAATTAGGTAAAACTTCCTAGCTGTCAGGGGAGTTAAGCACTGGAATAATTTGCCTAGGGAGGTTGTGGAATCTCCATCATTGGAGATTTTTAAGAGCTGGTTAGACAAACACGTGTCAGAGAGGGTCTAGATAACACTTAGTCCTGCCATGAGTGCAAAGGACTGGACTAGATGACCTCTTGAGGTCCTTTCTAGTCCTACAGTTTTATGATTCTATGAATTATATAGGAAGGCACACTTGCTCTTTTGAAGAGTTTTCATGATCTAAGGCCCTGATGCTGAAAACATTTATGCACATGTGTTGTCATAAATATAGAGGGAAGGGTAACAACCTTTATGTATGCAGTAGCATAAAATCCCTCCTTGGCAGCTGTACTGAATCACCTTACCTGTAAGGACTTAAGCAGTTCAAATAACCTAGTTGGCACCTGACCAGAAGGACCAATGAGGAAAGAAGATACTTTCAAATCTGGGGGGGAAGGATTTGTTTGTTGTTCTCTTTTGTTGTTCCCTCTCCGGACGGAGGGAGAAGCCAAGCAGGTACAACATCTCCTGAAAATATACCTGGAATAATCCATCTAAAACCACAAGAAATTGTAAGAAGGGTAAGGAAATGCATTAGGTTAACTTTTGTTTTGGCTTGTGAATTTTTCTGTGCTACAGAGGTAGTTTTATTCCTACTTTTGTAACTGTGAAGCTGAGCCCAGAGGGGAATTCTCTGTGTTTTAAACCTTTTTATTAGCCTGTAAAGTTACCTTCCATCCTGATTTTGCAGGTGCGATTCTTTTATTTTTTCTTTATAATAAAGTTATTTCTTTTAAGAACCTGATTGATTTTCAGTCTCCTGAAGACAAAGGGTCTGGTCTGTGCTCACATTGCTAAGGCAATTCGTTGGTATACTATTCTCAAGCTTCCCCAGGAAAGGGGGTGAAAGGGCTTGGGAGGATATTTTGGGGGGATAAGGATTCCAAGTGACCCTTCCCTGAATTTTTGTGTAAATCACTTGGTGGTGGCAGCAATACCCTCCAAGAACAAGGAAAGGAATTTGTGGCTTGGGAAAGTTTTAATCTAAGCTGGTAAAAAATAAGCTTAGGGGGTCTTTCATGTGGGTCCCCACATCTGTACCCCAGAGTTCAGAGTGGGGCAGGGGGAACCCTGACATGAGTAATCCCATTTTGTTCAATGGGACTACTCATATGCATAAAGTTACTCATATGCATAAGTATTCATAGGTTTGAGCCTAAAATGTTTGACAGAAAATAGTGGAGATAAACATCGGCTGAAATTTAGCTGTCATTCAGAGGTTTCTCTTGTAATCTTTTATGTAACGTTTTATATGACATATATTTTCTATGGCTTCATAAGTTTAGTGTAATTAGTTACCAACATCTCACTCTGAGACGGTATTTATATTGGAGTTACTTTATATTATCATAGGCATACTTGGATTGGGTCTATTTTTCTAGCAATTATATCAGTAAATCTCATTACTGCATTTGTAGCTTACTCTAAATCAGAGGTGGGCAAACTATGGCCCAGCCTGTGGGACCGTCCTGCTCGGCCCTTAAGCTCCTGGCTGGGAAGACTAGCCCCTGGCCCCTCTCCTGCTGTCCCCCATCCCCCACAATTATGCCACCACGCAGGGCTGCGAGCTCCTGCCGCTCTGAGCGGCATGGTAAGGGGGCGGTAGCAGCGGTGCATGCGTGCGGCAGCGAAGGGGGTGGGTAGGGGGTCCCAGGGGGCAGTCAGGGGATGGGAAGCAGGGGGCGGTTGGATGGGGCGGAGGTTCTGGGATGGGGCGGTCTGGGGTCGGGGAACGGGGGGAGTTGGATAGGGCATGGGAGTCCTGGGAGGGTCTGTCAGGGGGCGGGGGTGTGGATAGGGGTCGGGGCAGTCAGGGGACAGGGAGCAGGGGGGGTTGGATGGGGGTGGGGTCCCGGGAGGGTGGTTAGGGGCGGGGGGTGGTGGGAGGGGGCGGTTAGGAGACAAGGAGCGGTGAGGGGATTGGATGGGTCAGAGGTTCTGAGGGGGCAGTCAGGGGGCGGGAAGTGGGTGGGGGTGGATAGGGAGTGGGGGCCAGGCTGTTTGGGGGCACAGCCTTCCCTACCCGGCCCTCCATACAGTTTTGTACCCCTCTGTGGCCCTCGGGCCAAACAGTTTGCCCACCCCTGCTCTAAATTCTATTTTACTGTGTAGTGTATTGCTGAAATGTTACAAAACAAAGGTTTATGGCCTATTTTCACTTGTATTGTTCCCCATTTACATATTATAAGCCAAAAGCTTTTACAAATGTACAGATCTATTCCTACAAACTCTTATGCATATGAGTAATTTCGCTCATGTGAATAGTCCCATTTTACTCAATGGCACTACTAATGAGAGAAAAGAATTGGACCCAAAGAAAGGAACTGAATGGCTGGCACTGAATGTAAGAAGTCAGCAATCCTTAAAGGCCAGATTCTGTAGTTTCCATTCCAATGGGACTTTTGGCAGCCAGAGTTAGGCGAATTAGGGCCTAAATAGATGCCAGAAGTTCATGTATGAAAAGGGATAATTGCAAGATGGCAAACTTTTCAAAATTTGATACCAAACTTCAGTGTTTGTCTTTGTTAATCAAGCAATAAAAGTGGGTCAAGGTGGGTGAGGGTCTTTAATGAGGTCTGAGTTCATCATTATGTTCTTGCCCTTGCATAATATAATCCCTTTAAACGATTTTTTATCATATTACCTGTGAAATATACCTAAAATAGCAACTAAAAAGAACAGTATTTTTAATTACTTTTACTCCACTATGACTATTATCATAAATGTGATGATGTAGCAACTCACTTGTTTCCCACCCCCCCATTTTAGACAGAAACTAGCTGAAATGGAAGATATTCAGATTTTCCTTGATTATTTCTACTACACAGAAAGAGGAAATATGTAATGTCAATCCTCCATGAATGATCAGTGAAGATACTGGGACTTGAATACAAAACCCACTGGAGTAATAAGTCTCATCAACTGATGGGATATTTCATTAACTTATTTGCTATTGGAAAAATATTATCACTGGCATGAAAAAAATATCTTCTGGTTTACTTCAGGAGTGATTAAGTTATTTTTCTCTCTCTTTTTCCCCATGATGACCTCATATAGTTCTCTCTTTGCGCCTTCCTTGTTATAAAATAAAAGAAATCTACACTGAAAAATACATGTTTTGCTCTCTGGTGTGTGGGAAGATGTAACAGCTTACATTTCCTCTTGCGGTATGAATACTGTTCATTATCTCCTTTGTTTAGACCTACATATATTTATCTCAAACAGAAAAATTGTGACTAGGCTAAATAAAGATAACAAGACTCTCTATCTTGGAGACTCTTGCTATCTGAAATGCAAACAATTTATATTTGCTGAAAATGGTAGAAACCTACCACTGCCAATCAAAAATTTCCTTTCAGTGGACAAATAAACTTGACGTAAAATAATTGCACCAAATTTACACTTCCTGAGCCTGAAAGGATGCAAGTGCTTGTGACTCCCACTGAAGACATTTGTTTCTCTTAGGATCACTGTGCCTCACCACAATAGCTGCAATCATAGAATCATAGAATATTAGGATCAGAAGAGACCTCAGGTGGTCATCTAGTCCAAACCCTGCTCAAAGCAGGACCAATCCCCAACTAAATCATCCCAGCCAGGGCTTTGTCAAGCTGGGCCTTAAAAACCTCTAAGGAAGGAGATTCCACCACCTCCGTAGGTAGCCCATTCCAGTGCTTCACTACCCTCCTAGTGAAACAGTGTTTCCTAATATCCAACCTAGACCTTCCCCACTGCAATTTGAGATCTTGCTTCTTGTTCTGTCATCTGCCACCACTGAGAACAGCCGAGCTCCATCCTCTTTGGCAGGGCCGTCCCTAACTATTCTGGGGCCCTACGCAGCCACCCCATGGGGGTGGAAGGGTGGGGCCCCAGGCCTCTGCAAGGGGGGGCGGGGATGGCCCCAGGCCTCCATGAGGGGCGGTGGCTTGGGGGGTAGGGGGAAACCTTACCGGAGGTGCAGCTGGGGCTGGGACCCTGCACTTCTGACCCAGAGTGAGTGCAGGCCCGGCCCTGCTGCATTCCTCAAGGGCTGGAAGAGGTGGGACTGGGGCGGAGCAGGGGTGGGGGCGGAGCAGGGAGGGGGCTTTGGGAAAGGGGCAGGGGTGGGGGGCCTGGAGAAGAGGCAGGGTAGGGGCTGGAGTAGCACGCAGCTGTGCAGGGCACCAGGATATTTGGTGCCCCAAGTTTCCTGGTGCCCTACGCAGCTGCGTACTTTGTGTATGGGTAAGGATGGCCCTGCTCTTTGGAACCCTCCTTCAGGTAATAGAAGGGTGATGTCAAATCCCCTCTCACTCTTCTCTTCTGCAGATTAAATAACCCCAGTTCCCTCAGCCTCTCCTCGTAAGTCATGTGCCCCAGCCCCCTAATCATTTTCGTTGCCCTGCGCTGGACTCTCTCCAATTTGTCCACATCCCTTCTGTAGTCGGGGGACCAAAACTGGACACAATACTCTAGGTGTGGCCTCACCAGTGCCGAATAGAGGGGAATAATCACTTTTCTCAATCTGCTGGCAATGCTCCTACTAATACAGCCCAATATGCCATTGGCCTTCTTGGCAACAAGGGCACACTGCTGACTCATATCCAGCTTCTCGTCCACTGTAATCCCCAGGTCCTTTTCTGCAGAACTCATGCTTAGCCAGTTGGTCCCCAGCCTGTAGCAACGCGTGGGATTCTTCCTTCCTAAGTGCAGAACTCTGCACTTGTGCTTGTTGACCTCATCAGATTTCTTTTAGCCCAATCCTCCAATTTATCTAGGTAACTCTGGACTCTATCCCTGCCCTGCATTGTATCAACCTTTCCCCCCAGCTTAGTGTCATCTGTGAACTTGCTGAGGGTGCAATTAACCCCATCATCCAGATCATTAATAAAGATCTTGAACAAAACCGGCCCCAGGACCGACCTCTGGGGCACTCCATTTAATACCGGCTGCCAACTAGACATCGAGCCGTTGATCACTACCCATTGAGCCTGACAATCCAGCCAGCTTTCTATCCTCCTTATAGTCCATTCATCCAATCCATACTTTTTTAACTTGCTGGCAAGAATACTGTGGGAGACCATATCAAAAACTTTGCTAAAGTCAAGATATATCACATCCACCACTTTCCGCATATCCACAGAGCCAGTTATCTCATCATAGAAGGCAATTCGGTTGGTCAGGTATGACTTGCCCTTGGTGAATCCATGTTGACTGTTCCTGATCACCTTCCTCTCCTCCAAGTGCTTCAAAATGGATTCCTTGAGGCCCTGTGTCAGGGTTCCCTCCCCACTCTGAACTCTAGGGTACAGATGTGGGGACCCGTATGAAAGACCCCCTAAGCTTATTTCTACCAGCTTAGGTTAAAAACTTCCCCAAGGCACAAATCCTTCCTTGTCCTGGGATGGGTACTGCTGCCATCACCAAGTGAGTTAGACAAAAATTCATGAAAAGAACCACTTGGAGTTCCTGTTTCCCTAAAATATCCCCCCAAGCCCCTTCACCCCCTTTCCTGGGGAGGCTTGAGAATAATCTACCAACCAAATAGGTAAACTAGATTCTTAAAAAACAGAACTTTATTATAAAGAGGAAAAAAAAGGAAAAGAAGCACCTCTGTAAAATCAGGATGGAAGGTAACTTTACAGGGTAATCAGATTCAAAACACAGAGGATTCCCCTCTAGGCAAAACTTTAAAGTTACAAAAAAACAGGAATAAACCTCCCTCTTAGCACAGGGAAAATTCACAAGCTAAAAACAAAAGATAATGTAACATGCCTTGCCTTATTTACTTACTCTTTTTGCAATATTGAGACTCATTTTAGGATGATTTTCGGAGAAGGAGTTTTCTGACTTGATGCTTCTCTGCTTCCCCAGGGAACACACAAAACAAAGAGCACAAACAAAGCCTTCCCACCCCCCAGATTTGAAAGTATCTTCTTTCCCCATTGGTCCTTTTGTTCAGGTGCCAACCAGGTTATTTGAGCTTCTTAATCCCTTACAGGTAAGGAGGAATTCTAGGCTACCCTTAACTGTATGGTTATGACAACCTGCTCCATGATTTTTCCAGGGACTGAAGTTAGGCTGCAGTTCCCCGGGTTTTCTTTTTTTCCGTTTTTAAATATGGGCACTATATTTGCCTTTTTCCAGTCATCCAGGACTTCCCCTGATCACCACGAATTTTCAGAGATAATGGCCAATGGCTCTGCAATCACATCAGCCAACTCCCTCAGCACCCTTGGATGCATTATAGCTGGACCCATGGACTTGTGCATGTCCAACTTTTCTAAATAGTCCTTAACCTGTTCTTTCACCACTGAGGGCTGCTCACCTACTCCCCATGCGTATTGCCCAGTGCAGCAGTCTGGGAGCTGCACTTGTCTGTGAAGACTGAGGCAAAAAAAGCATTGAGTACTTCAGCTTTTTCCACATCATCTGTCACTAGGTTGCCTCCCCCATTCAGTAGGTCCCACACTTTCCCTGACCACCTTTTTATTGCTAACATACCTATAGAACCCCTTCTTGTTACCCTTCACATTCCTTGCTAGCTGCAACTCCAGTTGTGCCTTAGCCTTCCTGATTATACCCCTGCATTAATTATTTATTATTATTATTAATAATAATAATAAACACATTTTACAAAAACTAAAGACATCAGGTCAGATCCTCAGCTGATACAAACTGGTATAACTACATTGACTTCAAGCTCCAACAAAGTTTTTGACTTCAACGGAACAATGCCCATTTATATCAACAGATGTGGCCCATGGTCTTATAATCTAGACTGCTTTGACCATGCCTCTCTCCAGGCCTTGCTGCCCACTCTTTGGGCAACACTGGCCATCTGTGGTCCTCCCAATGCCTCACAGGGGAGATTACAGACACTTTGTCACTGGTCCTGGTAGAGGGCAAGTTGATTTTACACCTTTGCCCTCTCCTGCAGCAACCAGGATTCCACATGAACTCTGATGGTGGAAGCTAGCCAGGGGATAAACTGAATTAATATATGTAAAATAATCAGGCAGACTTTGACTGTGACTCTTTTATTACTGGGGAAGATGCACAATCCAGAGAGAACATAGCCCTGTTGGGAACTTCTTAGTCATATATTTGACAACCAGTTTCAAACATAGTTGTTGTTGCTCTTAGCATGATTCAAGCCACTGTGCAGACAGACCTTAGAATCTCATTCCTTAGATGCACCCACGGCATCATAATAAGCTCCCAGAAACATGTTTCTTGTGGGCGGGCATGGGTGGGGTAATTTAATTGTTGGTCAACCTGCGATGGATTGTATTATTAAACACAATCAAGTGTATGTTAATAAGCATTCTGAAAATCATAAATCTATTTTAAAGCCATTTTCCCATGGCTAATTCCAGTCTCTAGAATATAGTGAATGTCTGAATAACCACTGAGATAAATTAAACATTCCCTAAGATTTCCACAAAGTACTTTTTAACCAAGGTCATTTATTTCCATGACATCTGATTTGTGGGGTACTAGGAAGAATTTTACCATCTTAATATTTCATGGTGTTGACCTGCCAGGTGATCCAGTTTATTCAAGGGTCCTACTGAATACAGCTGCTACAGTACCTTTAGATATCTGATTCATAACGTTTGCTATCACTTCTTATACATGGAGTTTAGAGGAAGGTGGCTTGTGTCAGTTACTTATCAGATATACCTCTAGTTATGTTCTGAAGTAACTGTATGGAATCATTTCTAATTAGCTGTTAATTGAAGACAGTGGTTTGTTAGAATTCTGATTACAAACTGCACTTACTATGGGCCAGATCCTCAGCTGTTGTAAATCAGCATATCTCCATCCAAGTCAATGGAACTACACTGATTTACATGAACAGACTATCTGGCCCTATGAGTTTTCTTTCAGAAAAGATGTACTTTTAAAACATACTGGGCCTGACTCTACTCTCATTTACAACAGTGTAAACTGGAGTATCTCCCTTGAAATCAGTGGAAGTATCCCAGCGTTAAACCAGTGTGAGTTCAGAATAGGCACTTGATTTTTCTAATATCATTGGGATTTTGTCAAACACCAACATGAAAAGAATAACCCCTCAACTGAAATGTGTCATTATCTATTTGAGCCATTTATAGGATATGCCACCTCATGCAGCACTGTCCTGTCTGACAGCCATAACAAGTAGTTTGTACTGCTAGTTGCTTCAGGCTTTCGACATCAGATCCCTGAGAATGCTGTTGGAAGACTGATTCAGCTCTATCAAGTGACACTGCGATGCCACTTCAATCCCCAGCCTGACTAGTCTCTGCTGAGGCACATTTCCTGAGGAATAAGCCTTCTTGCTAACCCCCATATTCTTTGCTGAATCACTGATGAGTTCACAGTGCACCTGGCTGTAAAACGTCTCTCTTTCCTTTTTGAAAACAATTGTAATGAACTGCAAAGAGCCAAATCTCTATTGGATCATAGATTCCGTACGCTGAAGAAAGCAAACTTTCTAAAAGCCACTTATGATATTATTGCAGCTTTGTCTGCCTTTTTTCTTCAGCTTCCACTTTTTCTTCTGCCTCTTTCTTCCCTCTTCTTCAGGGCTTGTTTCCCTCCAAAAAATGGCGATCTACCTTTTTGTAACTGTTGTTCTTTGAGATGTGTTGCTCATGTCCATTCCATTCTAGATGCATGCGCGCCCCCGTGCACAGTCGTCAGAGATTTTTGCCTTAGTGGTATCCATAGGGTCAAAAATAACTCCCCCTTGAGTGCCATGCTCATGTGTTGGTATAATAGGCACTGCCAACCCTACGCCCTCTCAGCTTCTTACTGGCAACTCCACCAGAGGGGTTAGAGGGTAGATAATGGAATGGACATGAGCAACACATCTCAAAGAACAACAGTTACAAAAGGTAACAGTTTTTTCTTCTTTGAGTGCTTGTTCATGTCGATTCCATTCTAGGTGACTCATAAGCAGTATCCTCAGAGGTGGGCTCAGAGTTCAGTCTAGTGGCTTGCAGCACTGCTCTACTGAAGGCAGCACCATCCCAGGTCTGCTGGGTAAGTGAGTAATGGGACTTGAACGTTGAATGGGCAGTTGCAATCACCAGAGGTGGCACCTTTGCCTTATCATAGCAGCAGTGAATGCAGGCAGTGATCCAAGAAGAAATTCTTTGAGCAGGCACTGGACGACCTTTCATCCTGTTAGCCACTGCAACAAACAATTGTGTCAACTTGCGGAACGGCTTGGTCCTTTCAATGTAGAAGACTAGCATCCTCCTGATGTCTAGGGAATGCAACTTACACTCCTCCTCCAACTTATGCAGCTTTGGAAAGAAGACAGGTAAGTAAATGTCCTGGCCCACATGAAACTGTGAGACCACCTTGGGCAGGAAAGCTGGATGCAGCTGTAGCTGGACCTTGTCTTTGTAGAAGAATGTATAGGGCGGTTCTAAGGTAAGCACCCTAATCTCAGAGACATGGTGGGCAGGGGGGAGTGTTATCGCAACTAGAAATGCGACCTTCCAGGACAGGAGAAGGAGAGAGCAGGAAGCCAGAGGCTCGAAGGGAGATTCCAAGAGTCATGACAGCACAAGATTCAGGTCCCATGGTGGAACGGGGTCCCTGAAATGTGGGTAGAGGTGCTCAAGGCCCTTGAGTAACCTGGCAGTCACCCTCGAGTGGTGGACGGAAGGCCGAAATAGCAGCCAAGTGGACCTTAATAGATGACAAGGACAGGCCTTGGAGCTTGAGATGCAGAAGGTAGTCCAGGATCAACTGCAGCAAGGCCTGCTTGGTCAGAATACCTTTATCTGAGGTCCAACAAGCTAATGGTGTCCATTTGGCAGGTAGGTGGCTCTGGTGGAAGGCTTTCTCCTGCCCATCAGGATCTGCTGGACAGTGGCCGAGCACTCCTGCTCCTCCACATTTAACCATACAGCAGCCAAGCTGTCAGGTGCAGCGCTGCTAGGTTTGGATGCAGAAGACTGCCATGGTTTTGGGACAGCAGGTCCGGCCTGAGTGGCAGCTATAACAGAGCAGCCACCAAGAGATCCAGCAACATGCTGAATCAGTGATGGCACAGCCAAGCTGGAGCTATGAGGATCACCTTCGCCCAATTTTTATGAGGACTCAGTGAATAAGTGGCACTGGAGGAAAGGTGTACAACAGAGCCCCTGACCACGGGAGCAGAAAAGTGTCCAGCAGGCAGCGTCTGTCGATCCCCCAAAATGAGCAGTAAACATGGCATTTCCTGTTCTGCCTGGACACGAACAGGTCTGCTTGGCGAGTTCCCCACATCTGGAAGATGAAGCTAACCACTTCCAGATGGAGGGACCACTCATGGTGAGATGAGAAGGTCCTGCTGAGGTGATCTGCCAAAGCATTCCTGGCCCTGGAGAGGTGTGCACTACGAGATGGATGCTGTATTGTACACAGTAGTTTCAGAGACTAAGAGCTTCCTGACAAAAGGAAGACAATCTGGCTCTGCCCTGCTTGTTGATGTAGAACATAGCTGTTGCATTGTTCATCAGGACCTGGACCACCCTGCCTTTTATGTGAGGTAGGAAGGCTTAGTAGGCAAGGCGAACTGCTCTGAGCTCCCTGACGTTGATATGTAGGGAGCAATCATGACTTGACCAACGACCTGGCATACTGAAATCGCCCAGGGGGGCTCCCCACCCCAGGTCTGACGCATCAGAGACGAGGGTCACCAATGGGGACAGAACCACGAAGGGAACCCCCTCCAACACCAGTGCAGTACTCTGCTACCAGGTGAGTAATGACAGTATGTGGTCTGGAACCCTGACCACATGGTCCATGCTGTGTCTGTTGGGGACATAGACTGACACCAGCCATTCCTGTGAGGGCCTGAAGTGGAGCCACGCATGCCAGATCACATAAGTGCAGGCCACCATGGGTCCCAACAATTGCAGGCATGTGTGAGCAGTGGTGAGAGGGTCGGCTTGCATGCATGAGATGAGGTCCACCATGGCTTGGAACTGGGCCTCGGGGAAGAAGGCTCTGGCCTGAGTAGAGTCGAGGACCACTCCAATGAACTCTATGCATTGCATCAGGATTAAGGTCAACTTTTTCTCATTTATTAACAGCCTCAGGTTGTGACAGATGGAACAAACTAGATCGAGATGATCCTGGGACTGACACATGATCCTGGGACTGACCCTTTATTAGCCAGTCTTTGAGGTACAGGTAAATTTGAAAACCCCGGTGCCTCAAGTAAGCAGATACTGGTGCTATGCACTTTGAGAACTCTCTTGGGTCTGACGAGAGACTGAATGGCAATGCCATGAATTGGAAATGGCTCTGGCCCAGCGTAAAATGAAGGAAGCGCCTGTGCTATGGGAAAATAGAAATATGGAGGAATACGCATCCTTCAAGTCGAGGATGACATACCAGTCTCCTGGATCCAGGGAGGGGATGTTGGAGGCCAGGGAGACCATGTGAAACTTCAACATTTTGAGAGACTTGTTGAGATGATGCAGATCCAAAATGGGTCTAAGGCCCCCTTTTGCTTTTGGGATTAGGAAGTAGGGGGAGTATCGTAGAATCATAGAATATCAGGGTTGGAAGGGACTTCAGGAGGTCATCTAGTCCAACCCCCTGCTTCAAGCAGGACCAATCCCCAACTAAATCATCCCAGACAAGGCTTTGTCAAGCCTGACCTTAAAAACTTCTAAGGAAGGAGATTCCACCACCTCCCTAGGAACACATTCCAGTGTTTCACCACCCTCCTAGTGAAAAAGTTTTTCCTAATATCCAACCTAAACCTTCCCCACTGCAACTTGAGACCATTGCTCCTCATTCTGTCATCTGCTACCACTGAGAACAGAGAGTAGAACTTCTGCTTTCATGTCTCAAGGGACCTTCTCCACCGCCCCTAGGCGCAGGAGGTTCTTTCTCAACCTCTTGGACGAGGAGTTGCTCGTGAGAAGAGTCCCTGAACAGGGACAGGGAAGGGGGAATGGGAGGGAGGTTCAGCCATGAACTGCAGGGTGGAGCCTGAGAATATTACTTTGAGCACCCAACGGTCTGAGGTCAGCTGAGACCAATCTGACTGGATGGGGCGGAGGTGGTTGAGGAAAGAGTGAGAGAGTGGATCCCGGGAAGTGACTGGGGCATCCTCCTCTAGCACACCCTCAAAATGACTGCTTCTAGCCTCCTTAGTTTCTGGAAGGGCCAGGCTGAGCAGATGAACAGGAAGACAACAGGTGTTGCCATTTAGACCACTTGTCTCTATCCTTTCTCCTGTAGGTGCCCAGCTGGGGAGTCCCCTCAGGACCTAGACTGTGGAGGTAGAGGAGGGAGAGGGCATAACGGCTTCCTGGCCTGCTAAGAAGTATGGAGGCTTAAGGAGTGGAGGGTGGCATGCGAGTCTTTAAGGCCATGGAGTCTTGCATCTGTGAGCTAGGAGAAGAGCCACGCCCCCTCAGACAGGAGGTCCTGAATGGTGTCTTGTATCACCTGGGATAACCCGGAGGACTGCAACCAGGAACTGCTCCTCATGGCCACCGCAGAGGCGACCACCCTGGCCACTAGGTGTATCCCAAGTCATTTAAAGGGCCCCTTTTGCCACCACTATGTCCTCATCCACCAAAGTGGCAAACTCCTGGGCTCTTATTTTGCATTTCTCTCTTATCTTTTCTTACTTATAGGGAGTGCACTCTCTCTCATCCTTTCCCTATTCTTTCCCTCCTTCCATCCCCATTTTCCTCCCCCTTCCCTTTCTTCCCTCCATATTATCCATCATCTTTGTCTTCATCCCTTCCATCCATTCCCTTCCCTTGGTTCTTTGTCTGCCCACATTACCTCAGGCAACTCCCTTCCTCTCTGTCCCCTGTGCCACTAGTTGTGCTACCACCAAGTTCCCTTTCCCTTTCCTTTGTCACCAATTCCCCCCCCCCCCAGATCCCTTGTTCCCTCAGTTCTTTTTCCCTTTCCCCAAGTTCTGTCTTCCCATTTCTTTGCCAAGCTTTCTTTCTTAAATTCTGTTTCCTCGACTCCCCAGTTGATCCATGTACTTACTCTCCAGTTGTTAGGTACAGTGAGGAGGAAGGAACAGGGTGCTATAGGAGAGCTATGCTGTGCTCTCTCCCCTCTGTAAAGTATCCCTGCAGTCTTGGGCTGATCCAAAGCCATGTGACTCAATGGAAGCCTTCCCAATAACTTCAGTGGCTTTGGATCAGGCCCCAGATGGGTTGTTTGCAGGAGGTGCTCAGACACTTGTAGGATTGGGTCCAGTGGGAGATGGTAACAGTCTCAAATTTGGTTAAAACATAGAATTAGTTACAGATGTTAAATAAGAGATATATACTTTCTTTCAGTGTTTGTGGTGTGCTTGCTGCTTGATTGAAATATACCATGTGGTCTGTTTGTTTGGGGTACTGTGTGCTGAGCCTCGCAGTCTACTAGGCAAGACTGAGAGCTTCTTAACCAGACTTTGATCCTCAGCCCTTTAGCACCCATCAACCCTTAACCAGGGGGTGGGTCTACTAAGGAAGACCAGGGCTTTAAAAAGCTTGCTCCTAAGCAACCAGAGGAGCTAGCAACCAGGAGCGGCTAACAGGGGAGTTTTGTGAGGGAGTTTAGAGAGGGAGTGTGTGTGTGTGGGGAAGCTGGATAACTTAACGTTCTTTAAACTTCTTTAAATTTAAGGCCAAAAATATCCCTGATCATAGAATCATAGAAGATGAGGCTTGAAAGCGACCTCAGGAGCTCATCTAGTCCAACCCCTTGCTCAAAGCAGGACCAAAAAAAATAAAATAAAAAAAAGCATCAACAAAGGAATGAGCTGCAGGAGTAAAAAGAGAATGCTGGCAGAAGTCCAGCAACAAGTGGGGGCCATCCAGTTTATTGCACCCAATGCAGCATGTATGATTACCTGCCCTATGGGCAGGTGGCATATGTGTGCATTCAGTGCAAGGAGCTCCTGGTTCTCAGAGACCGTGTACGGGCTTTGGAGACCAGAGTGGCTGAACTGTAGAAGCTAAAGGAGACAGAAAGGTACATAGATGAGATTTTCTGGGACACAGTAGAATGGTCCCACCCCTGGTCTGACAGCCTCTGTGCAGTTGAAGGGGATGAAAGTCTCAGAGAAGGAGAACATCCAACTGGGGCACAAAGAAACAATCCCATAGTTTGGACCCTCCTTCCAGATGATGTCATGGTATCCTCTCGCACTGAGGATACCTCTCCGGGGGAGGGAACTAGGTTATTAGGAAGAGACAGGTAATAGTTATGCGGGATCTGATCATTAGAAACATAGATAGCTGAGTTTGTGATGACTGGGAGAACCACATGGTGACTTGCCTGCCTGGGGTGAAGGTTGCGGATCTCTCAAGACATCTAGATAGACTTATGTGTAGTGCTGGGGAGGAGTTGGTACCTGTGATACATGTAAGTGCCAATGACATAGGGAAGAATAGGAGAGAGGTCATGAAGGCTAAATTTAGGCTGCTAGGTAAGATGACTTATGAGGAGAGGTTGAGGGAACTGGGATTGTTTAGTCTATGGAAGAGAAGAATGAGGGGGGATTTGATAGCTGCTTTCAACTACCTGAAAGTGGGTTCCAAAGACGATGGATCTAGATTGTTCTCAGTGGTAGCAGATGACAGAACAAGGAGTAATGGTCTCAAGTTGCAGTGGGGGAGGTTTAGGTTGGATATTAGGACAAACTTTTTCACTAGGAGGGTGGTGAAACACTGGAATGCGTTACCTAGGGAGGTGGTAGAATCTCCTTCCTTAGAAGTTTTTAAGATCAGGCTTGACAAAGCCCTGTCTGGGATGATTTAGTTGGGGATTGGTCCTGCTTTGAGCAGGGGGTTGGACTAGATGACCTCCTGAGGTCCCTTCCAACCCTGATATTCTATGATTCTATGACTGAAGTCCAGGACCTCCATGGTAGCATTCTCTGAAATGCTTCCAGTTCCATGCGCAGGGCCAGTTAGACAGGCAGAACTGCAGGATCTCAATGTGTGGATGAGATGATGTTGCAGGAAGGAGGGGTTTAGATTTGTTAGGAACTGGGGTGACTTTTGGGAAAGGGGGAGCCTATACAGGAAGGATGGGCTCCACCTAAACCAAAATGGAACCGGATTGCCGGCATTTAAAATTAAAAAGGGAATAGAGCAGTTTTTAAACTATGGGCTGAGAGAAAGCCAACGGATGTGGAGGAGCACGTGGTTCAGACAGAGACATCCCTTAAGGGAGGCTCTATTAATGGAGATTATCTATGTCCTAGGAAGGAGGAGAGGATGGAAGATGATAAAATAAGGGTAGGATCTGATGAGAAACAGTCAAATGAAAAAGAATCCCATTCAATTACATCATATAATGGCAGACAGCTAAAAAGTGACAAGTTTTTAAAGTGGTTATATATAAATGATAGAAGTCTATATAATAAGATGGGTGGACTAGAGTGCCTTGTATTAAATGAGAATATTGATATAATAGGCATCCAAGAAACTTGGTGGAATGAGGATAATCAATGCGACAGAGTCATACCAAGGTACAAAATATATCGAAAGGACAGAACAGGATGTGCTGGTGGGGGAGTGACACTATATGTGAAAGAAAGCATAGAATCAAATGAAGTAAACATCTTAAATGAACTAAACTGTACCATAAAGAAAAGGAGTACTTGTGGCACCTTAGAGACTAACCAATTTATTTGAGCATAAGCTTTCGTGAGCTACAGCTCACTTCATCGGATGCATACTATGGAAAGTGTAGAAGATCTTTTTATATACACACAAAGCATGAAAAAATACCTCCTCCCACCCCACTCTCCTGCTGGTAATAGCTTATCTAAAGTGACCACTATCCTTACAATGTGTATGATAAACAAGGTGGGCCATTTCCAGCACAAATCCAGGGTTTAACAAGAACATCTGGGGGGGGGGGGTAAGAAAAAACAAAAAAACAAGGGGAAATAGGTTACCTTGCATAATGACTTAGCCACTCCCAGTCTCTATTCAAGCCTAAGTTAATTGTATCCAATTTGCAGATGAATTCCAATTCAACAGTTTCTCGCTGGAGTCTGGATTTGAAGTTTTTTTGTTGTAATTTCATGTCTGTAATCGCGTGACCAGCGAGATTGAAATGTTCTCCAACTGGTTTATGAATTCTTGACATCTGATTTGTGTCCATTTATTCTTTTATGTAGAGACTGTCCAGTTTGACCAATGTACATGGCAGAGGGGCATTGCTGGCACATGATGGCATATATCACATTGGTGGATGTGCAGGTGAACGAGCCTCTGATAGTGTGGCTGATGTTATTAGGCCCTGTGATGGTGTCCCCTGAATAGATATGTGGGCACAGTTGGCAACGGGCTTTGTTGCAAGGATAGGTTCCTGGGTTAGTGGTTCTGTTGTGTGGTATGTGGTTGCTGGTGAGTATTTGCTTCAGGTTGGGGGGCTGTCTGTAGGCAAGGACTGGCCTGTCTCCCAAGATTTGTGAGAGTGTTGGGTCATCCTTCAGGATAGGTTGTAGATCCTTAATAATGCGTTGGAGGGGTTTTAGTTGGGGGCTGAAGGTGACGGCTAGTGGCGTTCTGTTATTTTCTTTGTTAGGCCTGTCCTGTAGTAGGAGACTTCTGGGAACTCTTCTGGCTCTATCAATCTGTTTCTTCACTTCCGCAGGTGGGTATTGTAGTTGTAAGAATGCTTGATAGAGCTCTTGTAGGTGTTTGTCTCTGTCTGAGGGGTTGGAGCAAATGCGGTTGTATCGCAGAGCTTGGCTGTAGATGATGGATCGTGTGGTGTGGTCAGGGTGAAAGCTGGAGGCATGTAGGTAGGAATAGCGGTCAGTAGGTTTCCGGTATAGGGTGGTGTTTATGTGACCATCGTTTATCAGCACTGTAGTGTCCAGGAAGTGGATCTCTTGTGTGGACTGGACCAGGCTGAGGTTGATGGTGGGATGGAAATTGTTGAAATCATGGTGGAATTCCTCAAGGGCTTCTTTTCCATGGGTCCAGATGATGAAGATGTCATCAATATAGCGCAAGTAGAGTAGGGGCGTTAGGGGACGAGAGCTGAGGAAGTGTTGTTCTAAGTCAGCCATAAAAATGTTGGCATACTGTGGGGCCATGTGGGTACCCATAGCAGTGCCGCTGATCTGAAGGTATACAGTGTCCCCAAATGTAAAATAGTTATGGGTAAGGACAAAGTCACAAAGTTCAGCCACCAGGTTAGCCGTGACATTATCGGGGATACTGTTCCTGATGGCTTGTAGTTCATCTTTGTGTGGAATGTTGGTGTAGAAGGCTTCTTCCATAGTGGCCAGGATGGTGTTATCAGGAAGATCACTGATGGATTGTAGTTTCCTCAGGAAGTCAGTGGTGTCTCGAAGGTAGCTGGGAGTAGGGCCTGAGGAGGGAGTCTACATAGCCAGACAATCCTGCTGTCAGGGTGCCAATGCCTGAGATGATGGGACGCCCAGGATTTCCAGGTTTATGGATCTTGGGTAGTAGATAGAATATCCCAGGTTGGGGTTCCAGGGGTGTGTCTGTGCGGATTTGATCTTGTGCTTTTTCAGGGAGTTTCTTGAGCAAATGCTGTAGTTTCTTTGGTAACTCTCAGTGGGATCAGAGGGTAATGGCTTGTAGAAAGTGGTGTTGGAGAGCTGCCGAGCAGCCTCTTGTTCATATTCCGACCTATTCATGATCACATCAGCACCTCCTTTGTCAGCCTTTTTGATTATGATGTCAGAATTTTAGAGACTAATTTTAGAGACTAACACATTTATTTGGGCATAAGCTTTCGTGTATGAAACCTGCTTCATCAGATGCATCCAGTGGAAAAAACAGTAGGAAGATATAGATAGATAGATGGGGAGAGAGAGAGAGAATATGAAAAAATGGGGGTTGCCATACCAACTCTAACAAAAGTAATCAATTAAGGTGGGCTGTTATCAGCAGGAGAAAAAAAACTTTTGTAGTGATAATCAGAATGGCCCATTTCAAACAGTTTGATTATCCTGATTATCACTACAAAAGTTTTTTTTCTCCTGCTGATAATAGCCCACCTTAGTTGATTACTCTTGTTAGAGTTGGTATGGCAACCCCCATTTTTTTCCACTGCATGCATCTGACGAAGTGGGTTTAGCCCACGAAAGCTTTTGCCCAAATACATTTGTTAGTCTTTAAGGTGCCACAAGTACTCCTTGTTCTTTTTTTGAAAAAAATTGGTGTCATATTAGCTATCCTCCAGTCCTACAGAAGCTGATTTAAATGAGAGTTTACAAACTACAGTTAGTAGTTCTGCAATTTCACATTTGAGTTCCTTCAGAACTGTTGGGTGAATACCATCTGCTCTCGGTGACTTATTACTGTTTAGTTTATCAATTTGTTCCAAAACCTCCTCTAATGACACCTGAATCTGGGTCAGTTCCTCAGATTTGTCACCTAAAAAGAATGACTCCAGTTTGGGAACCTCCCTCACATCCTCAGCCGTGAAGACCAATGCAAAGAATTCATTTAGTTTCTCCTCAATGGCCTTATCATCCTTGAGTGCTCCTTTAGAATCTCTATCGTCCAGTGGCTCCACTGGTTGTTTAGCAGGCTTCCTGCTTCTGATGTACTTTTAAAAAATTGCTGTTACTTTTTGAGTCTTTGGCTAGCTACTCTTCAAATTCTTTTTTGGCCTTCCTAATTATATATTTACACTTCATTTGCCAGAGTTTATGATCCTTTCTATATTCCTCACTAGGATTTAACTTCCACTTTTTAAAAGATGCCTTTTTGTCTCTCATTGCTTCTTTCACTTTGTTGTTTAGCCATGGTGGCACTTTTTGGTTCTCTTACTATGTTTTTTAATTTGGGGTATATATTTAAGTTGAGCCTCTATTATGTTTTCTGAAAAAGATTTCCATGCAGCTTGCAGGAATTTCACTTTTGGCACTATACCTTTTAATTTCTGTTTAACTAACTTCCTAATTTTTGTGTAGTCCCCCTTTCTGAAATTAAATGCTACAGTGTTGGGCGGCTGTGGTATTTTCCCTGCCACAGGGATGTTAAATTTAATTATATTATGGTCACTATTACCAAGCTGTCCAGCTATATATGTCTCTTGGACCAGATCCTGTGCTCCCCTAAATCAAGAATTTCCTCTCCTCTTGTGGGTTCCAGGACTAGCTGCTCCAAGAAGCAGTCATTTAAGGTGTCAAGAAACTTCATCTCTGCATCCAATCCTGAGGTGACATGTACCCAGTCAATATGGGGATAGTTAAAATCCCTCATTGAGTTTTTTATATTTATAGCTTCTCTAATCTCCCTGGTCAGATGGTCAGTAATATATCCCTACTGCTATATTCTTATTATTAGAGCATGGAATTATTATCCATAGAGATTCTATGGTACAGTTTGACATTATGATGTCAGAACAAGTACTCCTTGTTCTTTTTGCTGATACAGACTAACATGGCTACCACTCTGAAACCAATTTTTTAAAAGGGCTCCAGAAGTGATCCCGGCAATTACAGACCTGACTTCAGTTTTGGCCAAACTGGTAGAAACTATAGAAAAGAACAAAACTGTCAGACACATAGATTAACATAATTTGTTGGTGGAAGAGTCAACAGAGTTTTTGTAAAGGGAAATCATGCCTCACCAATCTACTAGAATTCTTTCAGGGGGTCAACAAGCATGTGGACAAGGGGGATCCAGTGGATACAGTGTACTTAGAATTTCAGGAAACCTTTGACAAGGTCCCTCATCAAAGACTCTTAAACAAAGTAAGCTGTCATGGGATAAGAGGGAAGGTCGTCTCATAGATTGGTAACTGGTTAAAAGATAGGAAGCAAAGGGTAGGAATAAATGGTCAGTTCTCTCAGAATGGAGAGATAAATAGTGGTGTCCCCCAGAGGTCTGTACTGAAACCAGTCCTATTCAACATATTCATAAATGATCTGGAAAAAGGGGTAAACAGTGAGGTGGCAAAATTTGCAGATGAGACAAAACTACTCAAGACCCAAGCAGACTGCAAAGGGCTACAAAAGGATCTCACAAAACTGGATGACTGGGGAACAAAATGGCAGATGAAATTCAATGTTGATAAATGCAAAGTAATGCACATTGGAAAACATAATCCCAGCTATACATATAAAATGATAGAGTCTAAATTAGCTGTTACCATTCAAGAAAGAGATCTTGGAGTCATTATGGATAGTTCTCTGAAAACATCCACTCAATGTACAGCGGCAGTCAAAAAAGCAAACAGAATGTTGGGAATCATTAAGAAAAGGATAGATAATAAGACAGAAAATATCATATTTCCTCTATATAAATCCACGGTAAGCCCACATCTTGAACACTGTGTGCAGATATGGTCACCCCATCTCAAAAAAAGATATATTGGAATTGGAAAAGGTTCAGAAAAGGGCAACAAAAATTATTAGGAGTATGGAACGGCTTCTGTATGTATAAGACTGGGACTTTTCAGGTTGGAAAAGAGACGATTTGAGGGGGGAATATGACAGAGGTCTATAAAATCATGACTGCTGTGGAGAAAGTAAATAAGGAAGTGTTATTTACTTCTCATAACACAAGAACTAGGAATCACCAAATGAAATTAATAGGCAGCAGGTTTAAAACAAACAAAAGGAAGTATTTTTTCACACAGCACATATTCAACCTGTGGAACTCCTTGCCAGAGGATGTTGTGAAGGCCAAGACTATAACAGGGTTCAAAAAAGAACTAGGTAAGTTCATGGAGGATAGCTTAATCAATGGCTATTAGCCAGGATGGGCAGGGATGGTGTCCTTAGCCTCTGTTTGCCAGAAGCTGGGAATGGGCGACAGGGGATGGATCACTTGATGATTAACTGTTCTGTTCATTCCCTCTGGGGCACCTGGCATTGGCCACTGTTGGAAGACAGGATACTGAGCTAGATGGACCTTTGGTCTGACCCAGTATGGTCGTTCTTATGTTCTAATATTTAGGATTTTAAAAAATTACTTTATGAATTTCATTTTTCAAACAATAACAAAACAGCAATCTGATTTAGGTAAATAACAAATTAGCCCATAGGTGATGTTATTACATGTTGCAAAAGTATACCCAAAAAAACCCATCCCACCCTTTCTGACTTTCCTCAAACATCATCAATATTTTCTTTAAATTTCCCAATTTGCCTAGTTAATTTTCCATTGGCCTTGCCCATTTCCAACTGCCTGATCCATCTGGCCCCGTCAGCTTGTTGATTTTATCTGCTACTTTAAATCTGAAAGATTTCCATATTCCAATATTCCATATTCCATATTCAGGGCAGCAAACAATCTAACAGCACTCAGCTCTTAATCAGATTTCATAATGGATGTTACTGGCATTCATAATTCTACAATTTGCAACCCCCGCAGCTGTAACCCAGTAAGGAACACATATTAATAAAAGATCACTAACAAGAATCTATTTGATGCAAACAACTTAAAATGTAATTTTCCTACCGATCCCAAGGCCATGGAAAATTGAAAATGCTTTTTGTTCCTATTTCTCCCATTACATTTTTTTTTACAAACTTACAATTAAACAGAGAAGTCCCTACAAAGCAATTAGTACCAAGAAAACTATAAATTAGAAAACTATAATAAGTTAGCCCATCACTTACTAGCTAGCTATCAAATAGCATGCACTGAACTGTATACACACAATGACATAATAGAATAAAGCCCCACTTCTGCAACTGGATCCAGGTGGGTGGATCACTGCACCCACATGGAGCCCCATGGACTTCAAGGAGTCTCTGATGACTTTGAATCTGGTTTTTGGACTGAATTGGCTGACTCTGCCAGTTTACAGATACATAACAGAATTATCCCAAACCAGGATCAGTTCCTTACTCTTACTTCTGTCTTATTGTTAGGGTTCTCAGGTGTATATTTTGTATCAAATTGTCTGTCTTAAAACACTTAAAATTCATCCTCTTCCATGACAAAGCATTCTACGAATCCATCTTTATTCGTTCTTTATTTAAGAAGTGTGTGGGTTTCGTTTTTCACTACTAAGAGAGGTTGACAATGAACATACACACTGTTTTGCACAGACAGCTTATTTTTTTTCAGCTTATAATGATGGTGAATGTCAGTTTGCTCTCAAACCATACAGCACCCCATTAGCTTTTGAGACAAAAACCACCATCTGTCATAGAATTATAAAGATAAAAACTGGAGTATTGTAGGGCAACAAGTGCTGACTTCAGATTAAATGTCATGCACTATAAGCGAAAAGGGCTACAATGTGTCCACTTTCAAGAAAGAATGATTTACAGCAAAGCAATTTTTTTAACCCGGTGGGATGGGATTGAGTGTGGGAGGAACATGAAATCAGAAATTTTTTTTTTAAACTGGTCAGAACAGAAAGTGAAAAAACACTCAGCCCTGGTCTACACTATGAGTTTAGGTCAAATTTAGTAGGGTTAGATTGATTTAAACCTGCATCCGTCCTCACAATGAAGCCATTTTTGTCAACTTAATGGGCTTTTAAAATCGATTTCTGTACTCCTCCCCGAAGAGGGGATTAGCACTGAAATCGACATTGCTGGGAATTTGGGTTAGTGTGGACGTATTTCGACGGTATTGGCCTCCGGGAGCCATCCCACAGTGCTCCATTGTGACCACTTTGGACAGCACTCTCAACTCAGATGCACTGGCCAGGTACACACAAAAAGTCCCGCAAACTTTTGAATTCCATTTCCTGTTTGATCACCATGGCGTGACCATCACTCATCTGATCATCAGCAGAGATGACCATGGAGTCCCAGAATCACAAAAGAGCTCCAGCATGGACTGAACGGGAGCTATTGGATCTGATCACTATATGGGGAGATGAATCCATGCTATCCGAACTCCATTCCAAAAGACGAAATGCCAAAATATTTGAAAAAATCTCCAAGGGCATGAAGGACAGAGGCTATCACAGGGGCCCGCAACAGTGCCATATGAAACTTAAGGAGCTCAGGCAAGCCTACCAAAAAACCCAAGAGGCAAATGCCCGCTCGGGGTCAGAGCCCCAGACATGCCACTTCTATGATGAACTGCATGCAATTCTAGGGGGTGCCCCTACAACTACCCCACACCTGTACGTGGACTGCTGCAAGGGAGTCTCATGCAACAGGGATGAGAATTTGGGGGATGAGGAAGACGATGAGGAGGGGGAGGTTGAAGATAGCGCACACCAGGCAAGCAGAGAAGCCATTCTCCTCGACAGCCAGGAACTGTTTATCACCCTGGAGACAATACCCTCCCAACCCTCCTAACCTGGGCTCCCGGACCTTGAAGGTGGAGAAGGCAGTTCTGGTGACTGTACCTTTGTAAATATGATACATGGTTTAAAAGCAATCATGTTTAATGATTAAATTTGCCTTGAAGACTTGGGATGCATTTGCGGCCAGTACAGCTACTGGAAAAGTCTGTTAACTTGTCTGGGGATGGGGCGGAAATCCTCTAGGGACATCTCAATGAAGCTGTCCTGAATGTACTCCCAAAGCCTTTGCAAAAGGTTTCTGGGAAGGGCACCCTTATTGGGTCCTCCATGGTAGGACACTTTACCACAGCAGGCCAGTAGTACATAGTCTGGAATCATTGCACAACAAAGCATGGCAGCGTGTGGTCCCGGTGTTTGCTGGCATTCAAGCAACATCCGTTCTTTATCTCTCTGTGTTATCCTCAGGAGAGTGATATCATTCATGGTCACCTGGTTGAAATAGGGGAATTTTATTAAGGGGACATCAGAGGTGGCCGTTCCTTCTGGGCTGTTTGCCTGTGGCTGAAAAGAAATCATCCCCGCTGTCAGCCACATGGTGGAGGGAGGGGTGAAGTGATCATCCCAGAGAATTGGCGGGGAGGGGGGGTTAGTTGGGTTTGTGCTGCATGTTACCTCGAAAACATCAGATCCTCCTTTTAAATGGCCAATGTGTCTTTTTCAATTTTAATCTCCCTTTTTTCCTCCCACAGCTGCAAATGTTTCAACGCTGAGACTAGCATCTCCGTCCCAGAGGCTAGCGCAGATAAGAAGGCGAAAAAAATGCACTCGCGATGAAATGGTCTCTGAGCTCATGCAGTCCACCCAAACTGAAAGAGCCCAGCAGAATGAGTGGAGGCAGACAGTGGCAGAGTCCAGGAAAACACAAAATGAACATGAGGACAGGAGGGATGCACGAGAGGATAGCTGGCTGGAGCAACAGGAGAGGTGGCGGGATCAAGAGGAAAGGTGGCGGCAGCATGATGAAAGGAGGCAGGATGCAATGCTGAGGCTACTTGAGGATCAAACTGATATGCTCCAGCGTATGGTTGAGGTGCAGGAAAGGCACAGACCGCCACTGCAGCCCCTGTGTAACCAGCCGCCCTCCTCCCCAAGTTCCATAGCTTCCTCACACAGATGCCCAAAAATGGGGGTGGGGGCCTCCGGGCACCCAACCACTCCACCCCAGAGGACTGCCCAAGCAACAGAAGGCTGGCATTCAATAAGTTTTGAAGTGCAGTGTGGCCTTGTCCTTTCCTCCTCCCCTCATTCACCACCCCACCTGGTGCTTCCCTCCTCCCCCATCCCTCTCGGGATACCTTGGCAGTTATCCCCCTATTTGTGTGACGAATTAATAAAGAATGCATGAATTTGAAACAACCATGGCTTTATTGCCTCTGCAAGCGGTGATCGAAGGTGGGAGGGGAGGGCGGTTGGCTTATAGGGAAGTAGAGTGAACCAAGGGGGCGGGTTTTCATCAAGCAGAAACAAACCGAACTGTCACACGGTAGCCTGGTCAGCCATGAAACTGGTTTATAAAGCTTCTCTGATGCACAGCACGCCCTGCTGTGCTCTTCTAACTGCCCTGGTGTCTGGCTGCACATAATCGGTGGCCAGGCGATTTGCCTCAACTTCCCACCCCTCCATAACCGTCTCCCCCTTACGCTCACAGATATTGTGGAGCACACAGCAAGCAGTAATAACAGTGGGAATATTGGCTTCGCTGAGGTCTAACCGAGTCAGTAAACTGTGCCAGAACACTTTTAAATGTCCAAATGCACATTCTACCACCATTCTGCACTTGCTCAGCCTATAGGTGAACAGCTCCTGACTGTCCAGGGTGCCTGTGTATGGCTTCATGAGCCATGGCATTAAGGGGTAGGCTGGGTCCCCAAGGATCACTATAGGCATTTCAACATCCCCAACGTTATTTTCTGGTCTGGAAAGTAAGTCCCTTGCTGCAGCCGTTCCCACAGACCAGAGTTCCTAAAGATGCGAGCATCATGTACCTTTCCCAGCCATCCCACGTTGATGTTGGTGAAATGCCCCTTGTGATCCACCAGTGCTTGCAGCACCATTGAAAAGTACCCCTTTCGGTTTATGTACTGGCTGCCTTGGTGATCCGGTCCCAAGATAGGGATATGCGTTCCATCTATCGCCCCACCACAGTTAGGGAATCCCATTGCAGCAAAGCCATCCACTATGACCTGCACATTTCCCAGAGTCACTACCCTTGATAGCAGCAGCTCAGTGATTGCGTTGGCTACTTGGATCACAGTAGCCCCCACAGTAGATTTGCCCACTCCAGATTGATTCCAGTAGCTGTCTGGTGTTGCAAGCTTCCAGAGAGCTATGACCACTCACTTGTGAACTGTGAAGGCTGCTCTCATCTTGGTATTCTTGCACTTCAGGGCAGGGGAAAGCAAGTCACAAAGTTCCATGGAAGTGCCCTTACGCATGCGAAAGTTTCACAGCCACTGGGAATCATCCCAGACCTGCAACACTTTGTGATCCCACCAGTCTGTGCTTGTTTCCCAGGCCCAGAATCGGTGTTCCATGGCATGAGCCTGCCCCATTGCCACCAGGATAGCCAAATTGCCAGGACCCATGTTTTGAGAGAAGTCTGTGTCCATGTCCTCATCACACTCATCACCACGCTGCCATCACCTGCTCGCCTGCTTTTGCAGGTTCTGGTTCTGCATATACTGCAGGATAATGTGCGAGGTGTTTACAATGCTCATAACTGCCGTGGTGATCTGAGTGGGCTCCATGCTTGCCATGGTATGGCGTCTGCAGGACAGCAGAGTTGTAGGGGAAGCGGTTGTTGGATGACCAGTTTTGCAGACCTACTGCACTGACTGCTGCCAGGACACAACAGCTGAGCGGGCTGCACACTTGCCTTGGTATGGCGAGACACGAGCAGCTGAGCAGAGTTGCAGCGGAAGCGGCCCTCCGAGACCAGCAGGAGAGCAGAGTGGCAGCGGAAGCGGTGGATGATGACAGTCGTATAGAGGACCTGTGAGGTGGATTCATAGCATCAGCAGAGCAGGAGAGCAGAGTGGCAGCGGAAGCGGTGGATGACGACAACGGTTAGCAGTCCTACTGCACCGTCTGCTGAAAGCAGTATAGCGCCTGCACAGAAAGAAGGCGCGAAATGATTGTCTGCCATTGCTTTCATGGAGGGAGAGGTGACTGACAACATGTACCCAAAACCACCTGCGACAATGTTTTTGCCCCATCAGGCATTAGGAGCTTACCCCAGAATTCCAATGGGCGGCAGAAACTGCGGGAACTGTGGGATAGCTACCCACAGTGCAATGCTCCGAAAGTTGATGCTAGCACTCCACCGACTTAATGCGCTTAGTACATTAGTGTGGGGGGACACACAATTGACTGTATAAAATCGCTTTCTAAAAAATCGACTTCTATAAATTCGACCTAATTTCGTAGTGTAGACATATCCTTAGAGAAAGGTGCTGATGCTCTATGCTCCAGTTCTAGTCTGAAGGGCAGCTGACAAGGGGAAAATAATCCAGAGATATCCGGTGAATATAGATTTAAGACAGAGGGGGGAAAAAAGAGAGAGAGTAATGTTTCAAGAACTTCAGGAGAGACCAGATCCTGTCAGCAGAAGGAGGCTGAGTGGCCTATCCTAGAGGAATGGAAATGCATGACAAATATCCCCAGAAACTGCCAGAGATAGAGGAATTTAACCAAGAGAATGAAGAGGAAATTCACAGGAAGAGGAAATGGGAATTCAGAGCAAACACTGGGCAAATTGGCTGATGGAGACAGTGAAAGTGATAATTTTATACTGTATGGGGAAAAGTCTGTTAATATTTACATTGTGCAGTTCCAGTGAAATCACTGGAGTTTCATAGGTATAATTATGAGAGAAACTTGACCCAACATGGAATAAAATGAGTTTTGGTATAATAACGTTTCACTCTCATAACAATGATCATAGATAATAAGGACAGAGAACTGGGGTAATGGGAGCAAGTGTGTATTTATTTTTAAATGGGTATATTAATTAAAATATTAAGGGCCAAATTCTGCTCTCATATATACAGGAATAACTGTTACTAAGTCAGGTGGGAGTTGCATGTGTGTATCTAAGTTTGTCCCTTAGAAGATATACTGAATTCACCTGTTTTATGTGAAGTAACCTTAGGGACTGTGGAGACATAGAATAAGTGGTGTTTTAAGATTGCTCCATGATCTCAGCAGTGATCGTGAAGAGTCCAATATTATAGCATTGCAAACTTCTTAGTCTCTCATTATGTCAGAGAAACTTTATTAGCCTAAGCAGGAAATGGAGATAGGGACATTTCCATTTGTAATTGATTTTTCTAGATTGTCCCATTTGAGGGTCTAAAAATGAAAACTCTTTTATTGACAGAGCACAAACCAAAAGAAAAAAAATCCCAATATTTCCAAAGAAGATGAAGTCTCTCATCCTACACACAGAGTTGAGTATTTTGTTACATTGGATGGACACTGACCATAACTAGTATACTCACTTAGCATATGCATTTACCACTGTCCTCTCCTGGATGGAACATAACATCTGCTTTAAGTATGTGATTTCTAGTGACTGCAGCATACAAAGGCTATAAGCGCTACTGCTTTTAGTTCCATCAATGTATCTTATATATGCATATGACCACCATTATCATAGAATGTGAGTGCCTCACAATCCACAGTTATCTCCATTTTTTGAGAAACCGTGAGGCTAAATGACTTGCCCAAGGTCACACCGGAAGTCTGTGGCAGAACAGGGATATGAACCCTTGCTTCCCAAGTCTTAGGCTAGTTCTCCCAGCCACTGAACCATCCTTCCTCTCCTCAAATATGACTTGTAGAGGTCAAAAAATCCTGTGTTCTATCACCAGTAATGGAACTCCTCTGGTGTCTCCATTGGGAAGTATAGAATCACAGAAAATTCGGGTTGGAAGAGACCTCAAGAGGTCATCTAGTCCAGCCCCCTGCTTAAAGAGGAGCAACACCAACTAAATCATAACAGCCAGGGCTCTAAGGATGGAAATTCTATCACCTCCCTAGGTAACCCATTCCTGTGCTTCACCACCCTCCTAGTGAAATAGTTTTTCTTAATATCCAACCAAGACCTCCCCCACTGCAACTTGAGACCATTGCTCCTTGTTCTGTCATCTGCCACCCTTGAGAACAGCCTAGCTCCATTCTCTTTGGAACCCCCCTTCAGGCAATTGAAGGCTGGTATCAAATCCCCCCTCACTCTTCTCTTCTGCAGATTAAATAAGACCAGTCCCCTCAGCCCCTCCTCATAAGTCATGTGCCCCAGCCCTCTAATCATTTTTGTTGCCCTCCGCTGGACTCTCTACAATTTGTCCACATCCCTTCTCTACTGGACACACCAGTGCTGAATAGAGGAGAATAGTCACTTAGAATCACAGAATCATAGAATCATAGAATATCAGGTTTGGAAGGGACCTCAGGAGGTCATCTAGTCCAACCCCCTGCTCAAAGCAGGACCAATCCCCAACTAAATCATCCCAACCAGGGCTTTGTCAAGCCTGACCTTAAAAACTTCTAGGGAAGGAGATTCCACCACCTCCCTCGGTAACGCATTCCAGTGTTTCACCACCCTCCGAGGGAAAAAGATTTTCCTAATATCCAACCTAAACTTCCCCCACTGCAACTTGAGACCATTACTCTTCATGCTATCATCTGCTATCACTGAGAACAGTCTAGATCCATCCTCTTTGGAACCCCCTTTCAGGTAATTGAAAGCAGCTATCAAATCCCCCCTTGTTCTTCTCTTCTGCAGACTAAACAATCCCAGTTCCCTCAGCCTCTCCTCATAAGTCATGTGTTCCAGTCCCCTAATCATTTTTGTTGCCCTCCGCTGGACTCTTTCCAATTTTTCCACATCCTTCTTGTAGTGTGGGGCCCAAAACTGGACAGTACTCCAGATGAGGCCTCACCAATGTCGAATAGAGGGGAACGATCACATCCCTCGATCTGCTGGCAATGCCCCTACATATACATCCCAAAATGCCATTGGCCTTCTTGGCAACAAGGGCACACTGTTGACTCATATCCAGCTTCTCGTTCACTGTAACCCCTAGGTCCTTTTCTGCAGAACTGCTGCCTAGCCATTCGGTCCCAAGTCTGTAGCAGTGCATGGGATTCTTCCATCCTAAGTGAAAGACTCTGCATTTGTCCTTGTTGAACCTCATCAGATTTCTTTTGGCCCAATCCTCTAATTTGTCTAGGGCCCTCTGTATCCTATCCCTACTCTCCACCGTATCTACCTCTCCTCCCAGTTTAATGTCATCTGCAAACTTGCTGAGGGTGCAATCCACACCATCCTACAGGTCATTTATGAAGATACTGAACAAAACCGGCCCCAGGACCACCCCTTGGGGCACTCCACTTGATACCGGCTGCCAACTGGACATGGAACCATTGATCACTACCCCTTGAGCCCAAGGATCTAGCCAACTTTCTATCCACTTTATAGTCCATTTATCCAGCCCATACGTCTTTAACTTGCTGGCAAGAATACTATGGGAGACTGTGCCAAAAACTTTGCTAAAGTCAAGGAACAACACGTCCACCGCTTTCCCCTCATCCACAGAGCCAGTTATCTCATCATAGAAGGCAATTAGATTAGTCAGACTTCACTTGCCCTTGGTGAATCCATGCTGAGTGTTCCTGATCACTTTCCTCTCCTCTACGTGCTTCAGAATTGATTCCTTGAGGACCTGCTCCATGATTTTTCCAGGGACTGAGGTGAGGCTGACTGGCCTGTAGTTCCCAGGATCCTCCTTCTTCCCTTTTTTAAAGATGGGCACTACATTAGCCTTTTCCAGTCATCCTTAGACTTCCCCGGATCACCATGAGTTTTCAAAGATGATGGCCAATGGCTCTGCAATCACAGCCGCCAACTTCTTTAGCACTCTCGGATGCAGCGCATCCGGCCCCATGGACTTGTGCTCATCCAGCTTTTCTAAATAGTCCTGAACCGCTTCTTTCTCCACAGAGGGCTGGTCACCTCCTCCCCATGCTGTGCTGCCCAGTGCAGTAGTCTGGGAGCTGACCTATTTGTGAAGACAGAGGCAAAAAAAGCATTGAGTACATTAAGCTTTTTCCACATCCTCTGTCACTAGGTTGCCTCCCTCATTCAGTAAGGGGTCCACACTTTCCTTGACTTTCTTCTTCTTGCTAACATACTTGAAGAAACCCTTCTTGTTACTCTTAACATCTCTTGCTAGCTGCAACTCCAGGTGTGATTTGGCCTTCCTGATTTCACTCCTGCATACACAAGCAATATTTTTATACTCTTCCCTGGTCTTATGTCCAATCATCCACTTCTTGTAAGCTTCTTTTTTGTGTTTAAGATCAGCAAGGATTTTACTGTTAAGCCAAGCTGGTCGCCTGCCATATTTACTATTCTTTCTACACATCAGGATGGTTTGTCCCTGTAACCTCAATAAGGATTCTTTAAAATACAGCCAGCTCTCCTGGACTCCTTTCCCCCTCATATTATTCTCCCAGGGGATCCTGCCCATCAGTTCCCTGAGGGAGTCAAAGTCTGCTTTTCTGAAGTCCAAGGTCTGTATTCTGCTGCTCTCCTTTCTTCCTTGTGTCAGGATCCTGAACTCAACCATCTTTTGTCCTTGTGTCAGGATCCTGAACTCAACCATCTCATGGTCACTGCCTCGCAGGTTCCCATCCACTTTTGCTTCCCCTACTAATTCTTCCTGGTTTGTGAGCAGCAGGTCAAGAAGAGTTCTGTCCCTTGTTGGTTCCTCCAGCACTTGCACCAGGAAATTGTCCCCTACACTTTCCAAAAACTTCCTGGATTGTCTGTGCACCGCTGTATTGCTCTCCCAGCAGATATCAGTGTGATTGAAGTCTCCCATGAGAACCAGGGCCTGTGATCTAGTAACTTCTGTGAGTTGCCGGAAGAAAGTCTCGTCCACCTCATCCCCCTGGTCTGGTGGTCTATAGCAGACTCCCACCACGACATCAGCCTTGTTGCTCACGCTTCTAAACGTAATCCAGAGACTCTCAGGTTTTTCTGCAGTTTCATACTTGAGCTCTGAGCAATCATACTGCTCCCTTACATACAGTGCAACTCCCCCACCTTTTCTGCCCTGCCTGTCCTTCCTGAACAGTTTATATCCCTCCATGACAGTACTCCAGTCATGTGAGTTATCCCATCAAGTCTCTATTATTCCAATCACATCATAATTCCTTGACTGTGCCAGGACTTCTTAGAAAAGCGCTAGCCCATTATCCCCACATGTTCTGCCAGAGACAACTATGGTCCTTGTATCCCAGTGCTGTCCTGAGAGAACAGAAAAGCAGTTGTGTTTGGAACCAGAATGTAACACAGAATGAATGCTAGTCCCTGAATTCTCACACGTTGGGTCAGTCCTGGCTTGAGCATGGGAGCAGAAGTATCAGCTCTAAGGAGCAGAATCAACATCCTTTGGGAACTCCCCCACTTTTGTCTATAGACCTGAAGTACAGCCTCAGAAGCAGGAACCCTGTCCTCTCAGCTGCGGGAACAGGAGTATTGCAGAAGTAGCGTTACTTTCAGAAGAGGGAAGAAACTATGCAGTGGGAACTGGTGGTGCATAGGAATTTCAGAGTCACTTTGCAGAGGCTCTGCTTTAACCCAGTCAGAAAACTCATATGCAGATCCTGGATGTGGGAGTGTGCAAAGAATTCCATGGACAGTAGAGTTGTAAAATACTTTGAAGAATATTCGATCCAGCCCTGTAATTAAGAAGGACTGTCAGCTTTGGTGCATTTTATCTCCAGTTCTAAAGACCCAAGAGATGGATGGGACTAGGGCCTCCTTCCTTGGGAGAACATTCCACAGCTGGATAGAACTAAACCTTATGGTATTTCCCCCTAAGATTCTATTTATATTTTCCTTTTCCTCATTACTTCCCATTATTCCTTGTTGCAGTAACCCCCCCTTGCCCCAATTCGAACCCTATTTACTAGTGTCTACAGGACAGTGCTGCCCTTTGTGTTGCACAGATCCTAACTAAGTGACTAGATAGTTCATTTTTTCCTTTTCATCCTTTGTGATAAAATCTTGTTCCACAAAAGCTACTAGTAGGGCCACAGTCTCCAGTAGGTCATTTACAGCACAAACAGACCACTCCCACCCCCTTGATAATAGGGAAGATGCCTGCCTACCATTAAGCTTCACATTTCATGTGCTGTAACTCAGTGAAGCGAGATCATCAGAACTAAGTTACTAATAAAGGGTTATGTTATTGTTTTTCAAACTAAACAGCTGCCACAGTCACTCCTTTCCCAGGAAGACCACATCAGGAGCTGGAGGACCAGAAGGACACCTCCCAGGAGGGATGTAATGCAGCAGTGGGAAATGCATCAAAATCCATTACCAAAAGGGAATTTCTACTTCTCTTAAATATTTTTGCCATCGCTCCAGCCCACCAAGCTAACTTCTGTAGGTGCACATTCAAAACAATGGACCCCCCTGCTGTTGCCAACGAGGGTTGCAGCGCTACTGTTTTCATCACAGCAAACACAGGGCATTGCCAGCTGCACGGTAGGAGCTTATTATTCAAGACAGTGCAGGTTCATACAGTCACCTCAGCAGAGTAAACAACTAGCAGACACCTTTGCTCTGCCACGGAGACAGGTGAGTTTCCTCACACAGTTCCTGCAGAGGGATGGACATTAGAGACCGTGTGCAGGAATGTCAAAGAGGGATCACTGTTGAGAAGGAGTGAGCTCTGGGGAAGAATGTGAAGAAGGAGTGGGAAGTCCCAGGACACATGGGAAGAGGGAGAGACTGTTCCATGCAGAATGAGGGCAGGGAAGGCAGTATAATGGTGATGGAGAGAGGTTTACCAAGGGTCTGTGAGGAGGGAGGCCTGGGCTGAGTAAGGGGGAGCAGGAGGAGATGTAGGCAGGAGGAGCGGGGTAGGGCCTTGCAGGTGAAAAGTCTGACCTTGATGCAGGAGGCATGGGTAGGGCAGTGCAGGGATCTGAAGAAATAACTGAGCAGAGCATCAGGGGAGGAAGGTGATTTTAGCAGAAGCCTTTTGGCTGAGCAAGGGGAGAGGCTAAGCCAGGGAGGAAGAAGCTACAGGAGTCAAGGGGAGAGATGTCCAAGGGAGCAAGGTCTAGTGAAGAACAGAGAAAATTCAATGCCAGCTTGGGCATGGGAAGTGGGGGAGTAAAAGGCAAAATGGAGGTTGCAAGCCTGGGTGGTGTGCAGGTCAGGGGAAGAGAGGGAGCAGGATGGGATCAGGACTTCAGCTGACTCATGTCCCTTTGTCTCCTGTTGGTACAAGGAGGGCAGGGTATTCAGATTCAGGGACAGAGACTGCATGCCTTCTCCCCCCCCCCCCCCGCCACTTGCCTGCAACAGACAATTTAGCTGGTCCTCAGTAATCCCATAAGATTTATCCTGAAGGATTATTGTGCTGCATACCTGATCAGTTCCAAAATGTCAGGCAATGTTCTAACATCAATGGGCAGAACTCTACTGATTTTGGCAGGCCCAGATTAACCAATGTACACTTGGGGCACTTGCACAGGGTCTCCATCTGAACAAGGCCCCTGATCACTGCAGGGAGGGAAGCAGTGCTGTGACACCATGTACCTGGTCACAATGCCACTCACTCAAATTTGACACAGCTGCTCTTCTGGTCATGATGAAGCAGGGGCTGGGCAAAACCTGAGCAGTGCAGATCCGTGTAAGCACAGTGATGGGAGAAAACAATGCTGGGTGGCTGGGATTGGGAGGAGCCACCATAGCCCAAGATGGTAGTGTAGTGAAGTGCTGAGTGGGGAAGGGTTGTGGTGAATGTACAGGAAGGTCCTGGGGGCAGTGGGTGAGGGGCTGGGGGCAAACTGTTGGTGGCCAGAAGGCTTGGGGGTAACTGGGGGATGTTGGGGGTTGTGGCTGGTGGGGCTGAGGTGAGCAGGCTGTATGTCAGGGCTGCTGGGATGCCTGTGGGTGCTGTCAGGATAAGTGGGGGCTGGTGGAGGGTTGTTGAGGTATAGGTGGGGTGAGAGAGGCATTAGGAGCACTTTGCTGAGTGATCCCTGTGCAAGAGCTCAGCATACTCGGGAAATATGGTCTAGATGAAATTATTATAAGGCGGGTGCCCAAGTGGTTGAATGACCAAACTCAAAGAGTAGTTAGCAGTAAGATAAGGAGGGTGTATCTAGTAAAGTCCCACATGGGTCAATCCTGTCTGTTACTAGTCAATATTTTCATTAATGGCTTGGATAATGGAGTTAAAATATGCTTATAAAATTTGCAGATGCCACCAACCTGGGAGGGGTTGCAAGCACTTTGGAGGACAGGATTAAAATTCAAAATGACCTTGATAAATTGGAGAATTGGTCTGATTCAATAAGATGAACTTCAAGAGGCTGGGCTGGGACAGAGCAGGGGCGGGGGCCCTAGGGAAGAACCGGAGCAGGAGCTGGAGCAGCACACAGCTGCACAAGGCTCAGGAAATTTGGTGCCCAAAATTTCCTGGTGCTCTATGCAGCTGCGTACTTTGAGTATGGGTAAGGACGGCCCTGCCTGTGCTCTGCTATACAGCTTTTACCTAGCAAAACAAGTTTCCTCACAGCTATTCCTTCTAATAGACAAATAATTTCTTGTTATGAGTCTCAGGATTTTCAGTACAAAAAGGACGTTTCTGAAATCTCTAGGTATATTACTCCTCTTCTGTGCATTCCTTTTAAACAATTGTTTCAATTCAACCCCCATTTACTGGTGTCTACAGGACAGTGCTGCCCTTTGTGTTGCACAGATCCTAACTAAGTGACTAGATAGTTCATTTTTAAGTCAAGATTGAATGTTTTTTTAAAGATATGCTCTAGTTCAAATGGAATTATTTTAAGGAAAATCTATGGTCTGTGTTATACCGGAAGTCAGACTACATGATCACAGTGGTCCCGTATGGTCCTAGAATCTATTCATCTATATGCATGTGTGGTTTCCCTTTTGTCATAATTCCTCCTCTGAACCCCAATGTTCTATCTTTCTTTGTAGGACAATAATGGGTAAGGTCAGGTTCACTGCCTTAGTACAGACACCTTGTCTTCTTTTCTCCCTCTCCCATGGAAGAGGTAGAGGGGTCACACTGATGTTAAAGTATGGAGAGATTTTGAAAAAACTTTCAAAGACCCATACTCTATGACCACCATTCCATATTGAGACAAATGTTGTCTGCAATTGGTAAGGCTAACCAAAAACTGTGAGAGCTTTATGTTTGCATTTCCAAGGGGGCTTATATAGAGAGAGCCTTCATTCAGATAAGTAAAATATTAATATTTAAGATGCATAAATATTGTGTATTTGCATTCCTGAATTTCCAATACGCTTCTGAGTTCCACAGTGATTAGCTGGCACGAGAGATGGGAAAATAGGCAGCATGAAGGGAAAGCCTTCCAGTGCCATATTCCCACAGGACATTTTAAAAGTTTATGGATAGTTAATAATTAAGGTTATGTTTCTGCCTTGGAAATTTTTGATAAATTACATGGCATAGGTGTCAGGTTTCAGAGTGGTAGCCGTGTTAGTCTGTATCCGCAAAAAAACCAAGGAGTACTTGTGGCACCTTAGAGACTAACAAATTTATTTGGGCATAAGCTTTCATGGGCTAAAACCCACTTCATCGGATGCATGCAGTAGAAAATACATTAGGAAGATATATATTCACAGAGAACATGAAAAAATGGGTGTTGCCATACCAACTGTAACGAGACTAATCAATTAAGATGGGCTATTATCAGCAGGAGACTATCACTTTTGTAGTGATAATCAGGATGCCCCATTTCAAACAGTTGACAAGACAGCCCCCCAACCTGAAGCAAATACTCACCAGCAACCACACACCATACAACAAAAACACAAACCCAGGAACCTATCCTTGCAACGAAGCCCGTTGCCAACTCTGTTCACATATCTATTCAAGGGACACCATCGTAGGACCTAATCACATCAGCCACACCATCAGAGGCTCGTTCACCTACACATCTACCAATGTGATATATGCCATCATGTGCCAGCAATACCCCTCTTCCATGTACATTGGCCAAACTGGACAATCTCTACGAAAAAGAATAAATGGACATGTCAAGGTTCCTCCCCCACTCTGAACTCTAGGGTACAGATGTGGGGACCTGCATGAAAAACCTCCTAAGCTTATCTTTACCAGCTTAGGTCAAAACTTCCCCAAGGTACAAAATATTCCACCCGTTGTCCTTGGACTGGCCGCTACCACCACCAAACTAATACTGGTTACTGGGGAAGAGCTGTTTGGACGCGTCCTTCCCCCCAAAATACTTCCCAAAACCTTGCACCCCACTTCCTGGACAAGGTTTGGTAAAAAGCCTCACCAATTTGCCTAGGTGACTACAGACCCAGACCCTTGGATCTTAAGAACAATGAACAATCCTCCCAACACTTGCACCCCCCCTTTCCTGGGAAATGTTGGATAAAAAGCCTCACCAATTTGCATAGGTGACCACAGACCCAAACCCTTGGATCTGAGAACAATGAAAAAGCATTCAGTTTCTTACAAGAAGACTTTTAATAAAAATAGAAGTAAATAGAAATGAAGAAATCCCCCCTGTAAAATCAGGATGGTAGATATCTTACAGGGTAATTAGATTCAAAAACATAGAGAACCCCTCTAGGCAAAACCTTAAGTTACAAAAAAGATACACAGACAGAAATAGTTATTCTATTCAGCACAATTCTTTTCTCAGCCATTTAAAGAAATCATAATCTAACACATACCTAGCTAGATTACTTACTAAAAGTTCTAAGACTCCATTCCTGGTCTATCCCCGACAAAGACCAGCATATAGACAGACACGCAGACCCTTTGTTTCTCTCCCTCCTCCCAGCTTTTGAAAGTATCTTGTCTCCTCATTGGTCATTTTGGTCAGGTGCCAGCGAGGTTACCTTTAGCTTCTTAACCCTTTACAGGTGAGAGGAGCTTTCCCCTGGCCAGGAGGGATTTCAAAGGGGTTTACCCTTCCCTTTATATTTATGACAGGACACAAATCAGATGTCAAGAATTATAACATTCAAAAACCAGTCGGAGAACACTTCAACCTCCCTAGTCACTCAATTTCAGACCTAAAAGTCGCAATTCTCCAACAAAAAAGCTTCAGAAACAGACTCCAATGAGAAACTGCAGAATTGGAATTAATTTGCAAACTGGACACCATTAAATTAGGCTTGAATAAAGACTGGGAGTGGATGGGTCATTATAAAAAGTAAAAATTATTTCCCCATGCTAATTTTTCCCCTACTGTTACTCACACCTTCTTGTCAGCTGTTTGAAATGGGCCATCCTGATTATCACTACAAAAGTGTTTTTTTTCTCCTGCTGATAATAGCCCATCTTAATTGATTAGTCTTTTTACAGTTGGTATGGCAACACCCATTTTTTCATGTTCGCTGTGTATATGTATCTTCCTACTGTATTTTCCCCTGCATGCATCCGATGAAGTGGGTTTTAGCCCACAAAAGCTTATGCCCAAATAAATTTGTTAGTCTCTAAGGTGCCACAAGTACTCCTCATTTTTTTTACAGCATAGGTGTAACACTATAAGGCATGGAAAGGTGGAGCTGAGGGTGAAGATGTGAGAGCAACCCCACCTTGCACTCACCCAAGATATCAGCTGCTCCTGGGTCCCACCGGGCTGGCCCACATGGTCGCAGCACACAGGTTTAGTGTATCCACCCTCCATCTCCGTCTACAGAGAGGTGGCTCACCAAAGAAATGTTGTGACCACATGGGCCATGTCACAATGCCCAGAGCAGGGAGCCAGGCCCAACCCCACTGGACACAGGAGCCACTGATGCAGGGTCACTGACTTTATTGAAATTCAGTTATCATGAACACCGTGACCTCCAACCCAAAATTATTAGTGACAGTATGAAAATTAGGATGGCTGTAGTATAATCTGCTGTCCAGAGTCATGTCTGGTGTCCAGAGTCATAGGTAAGTTCACATCCACATTCTCCCTCATCAAGGAAAACATATTCAAAATTCAGTTACATATCAAATGCCTGTGAAAGAGCATGTGAGCTATATGACTATGCTGGTAATGTAATACATTAGGCAAAAACTTTAAATCTATGAGAATTTGGTTCTATAGCAACTCCTCTAAATATAATGACAGGCATTATTCTGGATATTTCTTTTATTCAGTGGATTTATACCCCATTTCCTAAGCCTGTGCAGCCTCTTCTGGGTGCCAAATTCAGTGCTGCCACATGGATAGCATAGACTTTCACTAAGGCTATGGTTACACTTGCAGATGTAGAGCGCTGGGAGTTAAACCAGCCCTTGGAGACCCAGCAGGGAAAGTGCTGCCATGTGTTTACACTGTCAGCTGCAAGTGCAGTGGCGTGGCCACATTAGCAACTCTTGCAACGCCACAGAGAGCAGTGCATTGTGGTAGCTATCCCAGTGAGCAAGTGGCTGCAACAGGCTTTTCAAAAGGGGTGGAGTGTGACAGGAAGTGTGTTGTGTGTATGTGGGGTAGAGAGTGTGTCAGCATGCTGTCTTGTAAATTCAGACAGCGGCAGGGGAAAGGGGTAAACCCCGACATCAGCACACACGCCCCTGCCTTTCTCTCACACACACTCACACATGCCTGCCTCTGTAGCAGGAGCATTCCACAGTAATGGTTTGCTTTGTCCTGGAGCAGATAAGCATACTGGCTGTCAAAAACGGAGCTTTGAAAGGGGATATCCACATGCCTGCAGCCGACTTCAAAACAATGACCAGAGTGGCCATTTGACTTCAAGGGATTATGGGACATTTCCAGAGGCCAATCACAGTGCAGTAATGCAACCCATTGTCCACACTGACACCCAGGTGTTTCAGCCAGGGCACAGCAAGCTCTATGCTTCTCATGGAGGTGGATTACCAGGAGCGCTCCAGCCACAGAGTCCAGGCGCTCTAAGCACCTTGCCAGTTTAGACACCTCAGGAGTTAGGGCCCCCAGAGCTGATTTAATGCTTTCTAACTTGCAAGTGTAGCCAAGCCCTAACACACTCACTCTTTATTCCTCCAAACAACTCTGGCATCAATAGAACTGGGTGATCTTACTACTGATGTACCATAGTATGTCTCATTCAAAATTTATCTCTGGCCCTAATTGTCATTGTTTGTCTGGTATTAACTGAGTCTATGTGAGTTATGTAGGTTTCAGAGTAGCAGCCGTGTTAGTCTGTATCCGCAAAAAGAAAAGGAGTACTTGTGGCACCTTAGAGACTAACAAATTTATTTGAGCATAAGCTTTCGTGAGCTACAGCTCACTTCATCAGATGCATGCAGTGGAAAATACAGTGGGGAGATTTTATATACACAGAGAACATGAAACAACAAGTGTTACCATACACACTGTAACAAGAGTGATCAGATAAGGTGAGCTATTACCTCGCACCCCAGGCCTGCCCCATTCCTTGCCTCTTGATCACAGCACCCCTCTGACCATGGCATCCTGGGTGATGGCCCATGTTGCCCACCCGTTAGGCCAGCCCTGCATACAACTCCATACTGTATGAGTTGGTTTTGTTTGCAGATGCCAGTGTTACTCAGCATAGAATCTGAAACAGAACCAGCGTGTGCCATTAAGACCACAGCAAGTTTTTGCTTGGGTAGTTTTCTTTTCATGCATTTTCACTAATCTCCAATCTGCTTCTTGCCTGCAAGGTACCACACAATCTCTCAGATGGTGTTTCAGAGACAGTCCAAATCAATTGGACAGAAATATACCAAAAAAAAAAAAAAAAAAAAGAGCGAGAGACAGAAGATTTACACATATAAGTTACATAGCTTGTCTTTCTCCAGTGGCTATGACCTACACAGAAATACTTCTAAGACCTGTTCGACATTACAGGGTAAACTCAGTTTTAGCGCTTTGCTCGAACTGGATGTTCTGGTGTTTTGCCACTGCTCATTTCTGTTCCATATCTGCTACCCAAAAGCAGACAGGAAGACAAAGTTATTAGACATAATGGGAAAAACAGGACTCTAATCATCAGTTTCAGGGTGCTGTGAATACTTATATACATTAAAGAGTGGTTTAAAACTGTATTTTTAAAATAGTAATATGTCAAAGTAGAATCATAATATTTTTAAACAACAAATACTTTAAAATCAATAGTTAACTTTAGTTCATGTTTATACTTACACCCTGTATTCACTTCCTGATTGAAGATAGAGACGGGGGTCACAAAAGGCCTACCAGCATTTTTATAAATTTGATTCAAGGCAAAAATGGATACATCCACATCACACTACAGCCAAACTTCCCCTAAGATAGAATGTTCAGTTCCAGGGTTTTGGTTCAAGTTAAAATAATCAACAATTAGGCCCATTTTGGAGTGTTGTACCGCTCCATACATATCAAGGAGGACAAGGTACTCACATGGCTTCTGCCGAAATTCCTCCAACAATTATGTCACTGTATTGTTTAGCTTTGGAAGGAGGCTTCAACAGTGGTGCAGGAGGCCTTCTTCTTGCTCACCCTGGAGATTAATTATGTCCTAACTCCGAGTCCCAGACCGAGGATCCTCAGATGAGATCCTAATAAATAATTGTGACACTCTGTACCCTATAACCCCCATATTCCTCATTTATATATAATTGTGATCTTGCATATAAAGCATGCCAGGTAAGGTATCAGGGGAAAGGTTATGATCTGCAGAAAGTCATTGTTCTATTTAAATATGTATGTCATTAGTGCATATGAAGTTATGGGATTGTACTGTATGGTTATCACTAAAACATGCTGTAAGTTGGGGAATCAGCCAGATATTAGGTCTCCAGAGACAACACCTGGGCGGGTGTCAAACAACGATCAACAGCCATAGTCTAGCAAGGAAGCTACAACGTACTTACTCACTTGCACAAGGCCACACCAGGAGAATTGCTCAACCTTGCCTGGGGAGTCAGCAATGCCCACCAGACATGCCTGGACTGTTCTCCAAGCACATGGGACTAAAGGTATAAAACAGAACACAGTGACCCCATGCTTCACCTTTTCTCCTCCCTCCATGGTGCAAGCAACAAGGACAAAGTGACAAAGCCCTGGCTGGGATGATTTAATTGGGGATGGGTCCTGCTTTTGAGCAGGGGGTTGGACTAGATGACCTCCTGAGGTCCCTTCCAACCCTGATATTCTATGATTCTGTGATTCTATGACATTCAAAAGACCAAAGACTCCAACAGAGGAGACTGGCCCAGGTTTCAAGGGTGAAACCTGTGTACTATGAATTGCAATCTCCAGTGGGGTGAGAAAAACTGCTTAATCTAGATGTTGCCCAGTTTAACACGGTTAAGAGTTTAAACTGTGCTTATATATTATTTTTCTTTTGGTAACCACTCTGACTTTTTGCCTATCACTTATAATTACTTAAAATCCATCTTTTGTAATCAATAAACATGTTTTACTAGTGAGTTTTCCTGAAGTGTTTGGTAAATCTGCCTAGGTTTACAAAGGCTGGTGTATATCCACTTTCCATTGTGAAAGTGGTGAACCAATTAATAAATTTGCACAGCTTGTCTTGAGCAGTGCAAAACAGTATATTCCTGAGGTACAAGGCTGGGAGCTGGGGGGATTTGGCTGTGTTACCAGATTTGCCTGTTACTTTGGGGTATGCTCATTTATTAGGGTTACTCTTCTGGTGAGGGGTGTGTTCTGTAATTCTATCAATGTACTGCTGGTGTCACTTGTGTTTTCATATGGAGCTCTACTTCTCCCTTCTGCAAGTCCCCTCCCCTGGAGCTATCCTGCAGGATCTAGGTTCCCCAGGGCTGGGTTCCTCCAGCCCCAGAATCAGATGAACACACACACACATACAGTCTAATAGAGAAAGGCTGAGTGGACCGGGTCAATCAGCACTCTCAAGCTGACCCCTTATATATTCCTGGACTCAGTGGCTGGGTCAAGCAGGATTTTCAAGCTGCCACCTTTATATGCCCCTAGACTCAATAAGCTGGGCCAAGCAGCACTGCCACCCTTATATGTCCCATGGACTCAGTGGACTGGGTCAAGCAGCACTTTCAAGCTGCCACCCTCGTGGCACGTCCCTAGCCCCACTTTCACATTACAATTTCTCCGGTAGTAACCCACTTGATGAGCAAACCCCACAGTATTTTGGGGCACTACAGGGATCTTTAGCTTAGGTAAGAGGAGCTTCAGAGTAAATGGGGAAGCCACAAAACAGGAAAGTTCACAGAGAGAGGGAGGGAAGCAAGCAGCTTAACCATAGAAGTTATTTATTGAATAATAGTAATAACCACACAAGGAGAGCCTAAACAAACATAACAGTTACCTTATTAAAGATTACAAAGGTCAAATATAGAAAACTGTATCTGATCAAACAATTCAGGGTTAAAAAGTTATACCTGAGGTAGAAAAAAAAACAGAGAGAGAGAGCACTGGGGGTCTCACCACTCCATGAAGCTTGAACTGGTCGGAGTTCCCAGGTGATGGTGGTAGCTCAGGGCTCTAGTGCTGGAGACAGGCAGAGCCCCCAGCATGATCAGTCAGGAGAAGATGAAGTCCCAGTGCAACTGATACAGAGTTTGGATCCAGGCATCAGAACCCTTACTTGAGCATGGGTAGGGCTTTTTGTAGGGAAAGAACAATGGTTCAAGGGAGAACACTAGATTTGTTTATGGGTAAACTGATGACTCAAGGGTTTTCTTTAGGATAGACAATAGGAACTTATCATTCCTGGCTATGGGTGGTGCTCCTTCAAGGGAGCTCACAATGCAATTAGGCAGCTTCACTATTTTGGATATCAGTCAAGGATTCATTACTAGAATTGGTCTGATAACTGCTGAGCTGGGTGTGTGTAGGTATAGGTTCATTAACATCTGGAGCAGAGATCCCCCATGATGCAGTGCTTCCCTGCTTTTCTGCTCCCAGAGTTCAGTGCGGTTCTTGCCTTGGAATCTCTGTTCTCCATTCTGTATGCTAATCAAGATGCCTCCCTGTCCCATCTTTGATGCAGATGAGGCTAGGAGAATCACCATAATCCTGTCACCCTTGTCAGGAGGGGTTTAGGTGTGTCTCCCACCACCTTTTCCTTGCTTTCTGTAAGTCTTTCTTCTGGTCAGTTTTGGTTCAAGCAGAGGCTGGAGAAGAGGGGTGTCCTTCATGAGTCAGACTGGCTGGATACCAGTGCAGACCCTGGTTCCCCAAGAACACAGAGCTGACTGGTATCAGCTGGTGTTTTTCTCTGTGTGATTCATGAGTGGCTCTGGGAGCATTCATGCAATCTAGCTGTGTGTGGGGCTCCACATGTGGTTGTGCTGAGTGATAACAGTGCCTGGAGGGGTTTGCTGCTTGTCACTAGCAAAGCATTGTGAGAGGCAGCCCAGGCTGGACAGTTAAGAGGACAGACCCAGGTGCACCCCAGGGATCCCATCACAATAACCCAAAGCAGCCCCAAAACAGAGATAGAGTATCCATTCACAGTGCACTGTTTACAGGGCTAGCCTTAAGCACAAACAAAGCAAGTGAAATCTTGAGTCACCACTTTTCTGGGCCCCATAATCTACATGGATGCTGAAACTCATTGACCAGCTCTATCTCCATTTCCAGTAGTACAACCACAGTGTGGTAGGCTGACTGCTAGGCCTGATCTTCCCTCTGGTAGTTGGCCTGGAGTAGGGAAGGAATTTAATGCTAGACATCCCTTTCCTCCTTGAAGAGGGAGTACTGTAAAAGGAAGTAATTCATAGATTGATTTCCTACTTCCCATAAGCTTGGGTACCTGCATGTCGTCAATCCAGCCCTGATCGTTTATGTCATTACCAGTCAACATACTATGTCTTTTCACTAACTTGCAGGTAGAGAGAATTTTCCCAAGAGCCAACCAGCTGCTGCTGTGTTCTGTCCTTTCCAAAGATTCAACTACACAATCATCAGCAGGATAAAATAGAGATAGATCAAGAAATGCAAGGGAATTTTTCATGTTTCTGTTTTCATCCTTGAGGCAGCATTTACAAGCCAAGTAAAGGGAGCCAAATTCATTTACAGTTACAAGTTCCAAGGGCACAGGAAGCTGCCAGTATGACATCTGCCTCAACTGCACCAGGGAAGCTGCCAGCACTTTGGATCCAAGACCTGTAAGAGAAGTTTTATCAGGGGACTCCACAGGAATAATAATATTTGCAGCATTGGTAACTAAGTCTATGATGAGGGGAATTATAGTATTATGCCAGCAAGAGAAAGATGACGTCAAGATGGCCAGACAACAAGCACTCTGCCTGATCTAGCAGGTGATCAGATTCAAACAGAGTGTGAAACATTTCTGAATTTTTATGTTATGGAACAACCCATCCTAATTGTTCAGCTACATCTCAGCTATGTGACTAAAGAAATTGCAATAGAAATTCTTATGTCTATATCATTCTTTTAATTTGGTGTCTGCTAAACTGACATTTGACCAGGTGGGCTGGGTTCAACAGCATCAGAAATTGTGACATCTGCCCTGTCCTTTTGCAGCAAGGAGAGAGGAATAGGAAAATGTATCTGTGCTTACCTGAAAGTGTTCTTTCTTCTATTTATAAGATCCATGGATCCATTACAATGAGTACTTCAGCCTGATTGAAGCTGTGGGGCAGAATGAGACCTGTCAGTCATTAACAGCAAGATATTGTCTTGCTCCCTGGAGTTCCCTCCAACTGAGATAATTTCCACAGCCAGGATAATTCACTTCTACTTTCCCAATTTACAGATTGTGTTAACTGTACTTTGAGGAAAAAGCACAATTTCCCCATGCTCCTCAGTAAGAAAATTCCCCCTAATGACAACAAAACCAAATTATTTTATGTCAATTTCCATCTCTAGTCTTGATGATCTGTTTGTCTCCAAGGCAGGCTGGATCTGTGGATCTTATTACTCAAAAAAGGGAATTTTTAGGTAAACAGATAAATTTTCCTATTCTTCATCATGCTAAAGGTCTACAGATCTGTTACAATGGGATCTTCACAGAAGCATGCCTGCAGGATGGGAAGCAGGATCATCCTTTAAATATGGACAAACAAAATGAGGATATTCCACTGGGAACTAAGGCATGTCCAAAAAAAAGTCATTGGCTGCAACTGGATGACCAATGTGCAGAATTTAGTGAACTTATGTATTGATGGCCATGTGGTCATCTAGCAGCTCTCAGTACAGAAGCCATGATTACTCTTCCCTGAGACTGTCAGTGCTCCTAAGGACTGGACTTTGGTTAAGCCTCAGAGAAAGAATATTTCTTAAATGTACTTGGGGACTGAATGTTATGACAGTTGTGAGGACTACCTATCTGAATTAAAAAGTACAATAGTGGATCTCTGTAGAGAAAGCTCCCAATTTCAAATAAAAAACCCTCACCTGATTGGAGATAGTAGCCATCAGGAAGTCTACTCTAATGGGTATGAAATATGTCACCTCCTGAAGGTTTCCAAACCTGGTGGTGCTGAATAGGAATAGAATGGAGGTTCCAAGATCGTGTTTTATTCCAACCCCGCGTCACAGGCCATGAAATCTGGTCTTTTGTGTGCTTTAACCCTATACTATACAGATTTCATAAGGGAGACCAGCGTTTCTCACATTGGGGGTCCTGACCTGTGTTCTCTCTAATTTTTTACATCCATGTGCAGAATGAATTTTGTTATGTGTACCAATCTGGAGGTGATGTGTGGTGGGAGTGGGACTGAGGGGTTCTGAGTGCAGGAGGGGGTTCAGGGCTGGGGCAGAGGGTTGGGTGCAGGGGGCGCAGGCTCTGGGGTGGGGCCGGGGATGAGGGGTTTGGGGTACAGGCTGCCCCCTGGCTATGGCAACTCCAATGGGGTTGGGCTGGGCTGGGGCAGAGGCTTCTCTTCCCAGCAGTTCCGGCAAGTCTGGGCTGGGCTGGGCCAGGGGAGGGACTCCTCTCCCCAGCAGCTATGGTGGGGCGGGGCTGGGACAGGGGAGCGACGCCTCTCCCCACCTGCACATCCCTTGATAGCCTGCTGCATGGCCACACAGCTTACAGGGAACATAGGTTCTGACCCAAAAGGGAGTTTCAGAAGAGTCACATGGTTATTTTGTGGGGGTCATGGTATTGCCAACCTTACTTCTGTGCTGCTGTTAGGGTTCCTTCCCCACTCTGAACTCTGTGGGGGACCCGCATGAAAGACCCCCTAAGCTTATTCTTACCAGCTTAGGTTAAAACTTCCCCAAGGCACAGATTCCCTTCTTGCCTTAGGAGTGCTGCCACCACCAAGTGATTTAACAAACAATCAGGGAAAGGACCACTTGGAGTCCTATTCCCCCAGAATATTCCCCCAAGCCTATATACCCCCTTTCCTGGGGAGGCTTGAGAATAATATCCTATAATAATAGGAGAATAATAATGTATAAGTAGGGGCATAGCGAGCAGATCGAGGGATGTGATCGTTCCCCTCTATTCGACATTGGTGAGGCCTCATCTGGAGTACTGTGTCCAGTTTTGGGCCCCACACTACAAGAAGGATGTGGATAAATTGGAGAGAGTCCAGCGAAGGGCAACAAAAATGATTAGGGGTCTAGAACACATGACTTATGAGGAGAGGCTGAGGGAACTGGGATTGTTTAGCCCGCAGAAGAGAAGAATGAGGGGGGATTTGATAGCTGCTTTCAACTACCTGAAAGGGGGTTCCAAAGAGGATGGCTCTAGACTGTTCTCAATGGTAGCAGATGACAGAACGAGGAGTAATGGTCTCAAGTTACAGTGGGGGAGGTTTAGATTGGATATTAGGAAAAACTTTTTCACTAAGAGGGTGGTGAAACACTGGAATGCGTTATCTAGGGAGGTGGTAGAATCTCCTTCCTTAGAGGTTTTTAAGGTCAGGCTTGACAAAGCCCTGGCTGGGATGATTTAACTGGGAATTGGTCCTGCTTCGAGCAGGGGGTTGGACTAGATGACCTTCAGGGGTCCCTTCCAACCCTGATATTCTATGATTCTATGATCCTAACCAACTGGTTACAAAATGATCAAAGACCCAAACCCCTAGGTCTTGTAACAATGGAAAAATCAGACAGGTTCTTAAAAAGAAGGATTTTACTTAAAGAGAAAAAGGTAAAAGAATCACCTCTGTAAACTTAGCCTGGTAGTTAACCTGACAGAGTAGCAGAAAATTCAAAGATCACAGAGGAACCCCCTCTAGCCTTAGTTTCAAAGTTACAATACAACAGGGATAAACCTTCCTCTAGCAAAGGTGTAGCAGGATGGCTACCCCACTCCTAAAAGAGAAGAGGTTAAAAGCAGCCCTAGAGAGGGCTGTGGCTGGGGATGGCTGACTGGGGAAGCAGCCGCAGCTGGGCCACACCCCAATCAGGCCCCAGCTGGGCTGTATAAAAAGGCTGTGAGCCAGCGGCCCAAGGAATCTCTCTCCAGACTGGGAGAGAGCAGGGCCTGTGTGACAGGGTACTGATGGTGCTGCAGTGCTAGGGAAGGAGCAGGCTGAGCAGGGTGCTCCAGGCTGGCAACTCCCCAGGCTGTAGGGCCTGGTCCAAGGCCCATATCGGTACTGGGAGACAGAGGAAGGCAACAGGTCCGAACCCCCTTGCCTATGATGAGTGGCCTTTACACTGCAGTCTGCGCCAGGGAGTGGGGGCTTGGTGATGACTGGCAGTAGCCCAGACTGAGGCAAGGTGGGGATAGTGGGTTGGAGGTTCCCCAGGAAGTGGAGACCCATAGGCAGGGTGTGGGGGTACTGCCAGGGGGCAGAACCACAGAGAAAGGGGCACCAGGGTCTGTGAGGGACACGGGGGCCAGAGCTGTGTGGATCACCAGCCTGCAGAGGATGCTCCATGCTGGAAAAGAGCTAATTCCCAGCAGGAGGTGCCGCAGGGGTGAGTCCGCTCCTTTAGAAAAGGGAAAATTCACAAGTTGAGAAAACAAAGATAAACTAATACGCCTTGCCTGGCTGTTACTTACAAGTTTGAAATAAGAGACTTGTTCAGAAAGATTTGGAGAATGTGGATTGATATCCGGTCCCTCTTAGTCCCAAGAGCGAACGGCCACAGAAAACAAAGAACCCAAAACGAAACCTCTTTTTCCCCCCTGCCCCGCCACCAGATTTGAAAGTATCTTTTGTCCCCATTGGTTTCTTTTTGGTCAGGTGCCAACCAGGTTACTTAAGCTTCTTAACCCCTTACAGGTAAGGAGGAATTTAGGCCACCCCTATGGTTATGACAGCTGCCTTGAGGTCTGGAGGGCACCTAGCTCTGAAGGCAGCGCCCGCTAGCAGCAGCACAGAAGTAAGGGTGGCAATATCATACTATGCCACCCTTACTTCTGAGCTGCTGCCTTCAGAGCTGGGCAGCCGGACAGTGGCAGCTGCTGACTGAGGGTGCAGCTCTGGAGGGTGCAGCTCTGCAGGCAGCAGTGCAGAAGTTAGGCTGGCAAAATATCATATCCTGCTATCCTTACTTCTGTGCTGCTGCTGGAAGCAGCTCTGCCTTCAGAACTGGGCTCCTGGCCAGCAGCCACCGTTCTCCAGCTGCCCAGCTCTGAAGGCAGCGCCACCGCCAGCAGCAGTGCAGAGTAAGGATAGCAATACCGCAACCCCCCTACAATAACCTTGAAATCCCACGCACAACTCCTTTATGGGTCAGGACCCCTACAATTACAACACTGTGAAATTTCAAATTTAAATAGCCTAAATCATTACATTTATTATTTTTTAAATCCTATGACCATGAAATTCACCAAAATGGACCATGAATTTGGTAAGGCTCTATATATAAATACAATAATTGGCTCTTTTATTCTTCCTGCTTGGGCCTGTTAGAAGTTTCTTACATTCCTCCTTCTCTATGCACAAGGGCTAGGGCCAATGGAAGTTTTAGCTTGGGATTCGCATAGCTTCACTACTGTCTGCATATCTGCTGGAGAAGGGGTGGAAAAATGAGGACTAGGGCCATGGTTTATCACCCCGCCTTTCAAGGAATGCTGCAGCTCTCTATGGTCATGATGCCTCCTAGAGATTCCACAGGTACGGTGCTCCTCAAACACCACCCTGGCTGTGGCTGACCCACTCTCTACACCAGCAAACACATTTAGTACACACATTAAATAAAACTTGCTCCTTCTGTGCTAAAGAATCAGTCTTTAGGCTACATGAAATGGCTGGCTGATTAGCATGACTGTAAAAAATATATGTTCTATACACTATATAATTGTAAGTAAAAACAATTTAAAAAAAAATTCTGTACCTGATACTCATTAAATTAAAAATAAAGGTGTTTTTGCCTCATATTTGCTTATAGAATTATTTTTAATAGGTTATAATAATCCCATGCAATTTTAGAGTACAGAGGCAACCAGGTTTGTGCAGTGGTTAGGTAGGAATGGAACACAGCTGTTTTGCACTTGCTACCTTAGTCTATGCACTGAAATAGTGGCCACTTCATGGACAATTTGTGCCTCCCCATACGGGGGGGACATAATCCAAAGGGAAGGACACATTATGATGGGTTCAGTCACAGAGACCCCCTTTTGGACTGTCACCTGATGTGTTGAGACTATCTCTGAGCCCTTTTTCTCTGCCAGTTTGGGCCTCCAGAACTCTGCCTTGTTGAGCCAGACACACCAGTCTGCTCCAACACAGACCCAGGGTCTGAACGACGTGCCCCAAAACTGCAGACTTAACTGAAAACAGCTTAGGAAGTGCTCCTGTCTCTAGCACCCAGACACCCAGCTCCCAAAGGGATCCAAACCCCAAATAAATCCGTTTTACCCTGTGTAAAGCTTATACAGAGTAAACTCATAAATTGTTCACCCTCTATGACACTGATAGAGAGGCATGCACAGCTGTTTGCCTCACCCCCCCCCCCCCAAGTATTAATACATACTCTGGGTTAATTAATAAGTAAAAAGTGGTTGTATTAAATACAAAAAGTAGGATTGAAGTGGTTCCAACTAATAACAGACAGAACAAAGTAAGTTACCAAGCAAAATAAAACAAAATGCGCAAGTCTAAGCCTAATACATTAAGAAACTAATTACAGATGAAATCTAACCCAGAGAGGTTCCAATAAGCTTCTTTTACAGACTGGACTCCTTCGTAGTCTGGGTCCAGCAATCACTCACAGCCCCGTAATTACTGTCTTTTGTTCCAGTTTCTTTCAGGCATCTCTTGGGGGTGGAAAGGTCACCTCTTGAGCCAGCTGAAGACAAAATGGAGAGGCTGCCAGAGCCTTTTATATTCTCTCTCTTGTGGGCGGAAGCTCCTTTGTTCTTCTGTGCAAAGTCACAGCAACAAGATGGAGTTTGTAGCCACCTGGGCAAGTCACATGTCCATAAATGATTCAGCTTTTTGCAGGCCAACACCATTGTTTACATGTTAGTTTGAACATTCCCAGGAAAGCTCATATGTGGATTGGGGTCTCCCAGAGTCCATTGTCAGTTAAGTGTTTCTTGATTAGGCACTTACTGAGAATAATCCTTTCTCAAGAAGCTTACCAAATGGTTCACTGAGGCTACTTAGAATCAAACTCATTGAGATACAAGTACATAGCCAATATTCATAACTTCAAATACAAAAATGATACACACATACAGACAGCATAATCATAACCAGCAAACTACAACCTTTCCATAGACTCCCCACTTGTCCTCCTCTGTACAAGACCTGGTACAACCATAGTACCCTGGTTGCAACAATGTTCTATACAGTCACAGTTCATGTCAATAACGTCACACATGTGACCACCCCATGTATCTTCTCTGCCCAATGACCCCCTCCCTGTGCCTCGCCTGAGGCTGCTGAACTCTCTTCACCCCACATTACCTGCAGGGGGAAGGGTCCTGTCCTTCTCCTGCTGCTCCACCCTGCCCCTGGCATATTCAGCCGGTCTCCCTGGCAGCTGGGTCCAGGAGGGAAGCGTGACAGAGCCACCTCTCATGGCTGAAGGTGGCCGCAGTAGGTCACTGCTCCATGAAGCACAGCAGCTTCCTGAGAGAGAACGTGTCTAGGGAGGCGGCGGTGGCCCGCTCCCTGCCCGGGCTCAGCTGCTGGTGACAAGGGCCAAGCATGCCAGAGGAGAGGGGGCTCTGGCTTGCTCAGCCACAGTCCCTGGAAGCCTGGCCTGGGCAGGCCACTGCCGCCTCAGCCAGGCTCTCTCAGGTGGCTGCTGCATTACATAGAGCAGTGACCCAGTGACTGGTGCGAGAAACAGCTGGTTCTGCTCCTTCCGCTCCCCACCCAGCCTGGCTGCCAGAGACGGAGCTGAGCATGCCAGGGTGGGTGGGGAGGGTAGGCACAATGGGAAGACAAGCCTCTCTCCCACCCTTCCCAGCTGGCCAATCTGCAGGGACACTTAGCGGCCTATTAAAATCTCCTGGATTGGTTTCCGTAGCCACCAGGAGATCGATTCCGATTCCAGGAGACTCCCGGCCAGTCCAGGAGGGTTGGCAACCCTAGCTACTATAAAGATGGGTGCATAACTGGTTGGAAAACCATTCCCAGAGAGTAGTTATCAGTGGTTCACAGTCATGTTGGAAGGGCATATCGAGTGTGGTCCCTCAGGAATCAGTTTTGCGTCCAGTTCTGTTCAATATTTTGATCAATGGTTTAGATAATGGCATAGAGAGAACACTGATAAAGTTTGTATACGATACCAAGCTGGGAGGGGTAACAAGTGCTTTGGAAGATAGAACTAAAATTCGAAATGATCTGAATAAACTGGAGAAATTATCTGAAGTTAATTGGATGAAATTCAATAAGGACAAATGCAAAGTACTTGTTTTAGGAAGGAACAATCAGTTGCACACATACAAAATGGGAAATGACTGCATAGGAAGGAGTCCTGCGGAAAGGGGTCACAAGCTAAATATGAGTTAACAGTGTAACACTGTTGCAAAAAAAAAAGCAAACATAATTCTAGAGGTATGTCTACACTACGAAATTAGGTTGAATTTATAGAAGTCAGGTTTTTAGAAATCAGTTTTATATATTTGAGTGTGTGCGTCCCCACAGAAAATGCTCTAAGTGCATTAAGTGAATTAACTCGGCGGAGCGCTTCCACAGTACCGAGGCTATAGTCGACTTCCGGAGTGTTGCACTGTGGGTAGCTATCCCACACTTCCCGCAGTCTCCGCTACCCATTGGAATTCTGGGTTGAGATCCCAATGCCTGATGGGACTAAAACATTGCCACGGGTGGTTCTGGGTACATATCGTCAGGCCCCCGTTCGTTCCCTCCCTCCCTCCGTGAAAGCAAGGGCAGACAATCGTTTCGCGCCTTTTTTCCTGAGTTACCTGTGCAGACGCCATACCACGGCAAGCATGGAGCCCGCTCAGGTAACCGTCACCGTATGTCTCCTGGGTGCTGGCAGACGCGGTACTGCATTGCTACACAGTAGCAGCAACCCATTGCCTTGTGGCAGCAGACGGTGCAATAGGACTGGTAGCCATCATCGTCATGTCCGAGGTGCTCCTGCCCACGTCGGCCAGGAGCGCTTGGACAGACATGGGCGCAGGGACTAAATTTGGAGTGACTTGACCAGGTCATTCTCTTTAGTCCTACAGTCAGTCCTATTGAACCATCTTATGGTGAGCAGGCAAGCGATACGGATTGCTAGCAGTCTTATTGCATCATCTTCTGCCGGGCAGCCATGTGATGTGGATGGCATGCAGTCCTTCTGCACCGTCTGCTGCCAGCCAAAGATGTAAAAGATAGATGGAGTGTATCAAAACAAGAAATAGACCAGATTTGTTTTGTACTCATTTGCACCCCCACCCCCGTCTAGGGAACTCATTCCTCTAGGTCACACTGCAATGTGACCTAGAGGAATGAGTTCCCTAGACGGGGGGCGGGGGGAGCAAATGAGTACAAAACAAATCTGGTCTATTTCTTGTTTTGATACACTCACAGGGAAGGTGCAGCAAGGTAAATCTAGCCATGTATCAAACAGAGGCCAGACTAACCTCCTTGTTCCAATAAGAACAATAACTTAGGTGCACCATTTCTTATTGGAACCCTCCGTGAAGTCCTGCCTGAAATACTCCTTGATGTAAAGCCACCCCCTTTGTTGATTTTAGCTCCCTGAAGGCAACCCTGTAAGCCGTGTCGTCAGTCACCCCTCCCTCCGTCAGAGCAACGGCAGACAATCATTCCGCGCCTTTTTTCTGAGCGGACGCCATACCAAGGCAAGCATGGAGGCCGTTCAGCTCACTTTGGCAATTAGGAGCACATTAAACACCACATGCATTATCCAGCAGTATATGCAGCACCAGAACCTGGCAGAGCGATACTGGGCGAGTAGGAGACGTCAGCGCAGTCGCGTGAGTGATCAGGACATGGACACAGATTTTCTCTGAAAGCATGGGCCCTGCCAATGCATGCATCATGGTGCTAATGGGGCAGGTTCATGCTGTGAAACGCCGATTCCGGGCTCAGAAAACAAGCACAGACTGGTGGGACCGCATAGTGTTGCAGGTCTGGGATGATTCCCAGTGGCTGCAACACTTTCGCATGCGTAAGGGCACTTTCATGGAACTTTGTGACTTGCTTTCCCCTGCCCTGAAGCGCATGAATACCAAGATGAGAGCAGCCCTCACAGTTGAGAGGCGAGTGGCGATAGCCCTGTGGAAGCTTGCAACGCCAGATAGCTACCGGTCAGTTGGGAATCAATTTGGAGTGGGCAAATCTACTGTGGGGGCTGCTGTGATGCAAGTAGCCCACGCAATCAAAGATCTGTTGATATCAAGGGTAGTGACCCTGGGAAATGTGCAGGTCATAGTGGATGGCTTTGCTGCAATGGGATTCCCTAACTGTGGTGGGGCCATAGACGAAACCCATATCCCTATCTTGGCACCGGAGCACCAAGCCGGTGAGTACATAAACCGCAAGGGGTACTTTTCAATAGTGCTGCAAGCTCTGGTGGATCACAAGGGATGTTTCACCAACATCAACGTGGGATGGCCAGGAAAGGTACATGACGCTCGCATCTTCAGGAACTCTGGTCTGTTTCAAAAGCTGCAGGAAGGGACTTTATTCCCAGACCAGAAAATAACTGTTGGGGATGTTGAAATGCCTATAGTTATCCTTGGGGACCCAGCCTACCCCTTAATGCCATGGTTCATGAAGCCGTACACAGGCAGCCTGGACAGTAGTCAGGAGCTGTTCAACTACAGGCTGAGCAAGTGCAGAATGGTGGTAGAATGTGCATTTGGACATTTAAAGGCGCGCTGGCGCAGTTTACTGACTCCCTTAGACCTCAGCAAAACCAATATTCCCACTGTTATTACTGCTTGCTGTGTGCTCCACAATATCTGTGAGAGTAAGGGGGAGATGTTTATGGCGGGGTGGGAAGTTGAGGCAAATCGCCTGGCTGCTGGTTACGCGCAGCCAGACACCAGGGCGGTTAGAAGAGCACAGGAGGGCGCGGTACACATCAGAGAAGCTTTGAAAACTAGTTTCATGACTGGCCAGGCTACGGTGTGAAAGTTCTCTTTGTTTCTCCTTGATGAAACCCCCCGCCCCCTGGTTCACTCTACTTCCCTGTAAGCTAACCACCCTCCCCTCCTCCCTTCGATCACCGCTTGCAGAGGCAATAAATTCATTGTTGCTTCACATTCATGCATTCTTTATTCATTCATCACACAAATAGGGGGATGACTACCAAGGTAGACCAGGAGGGGTGGTGGAGGAGGGAAGGAAAATGCCACACAGCACTTTAAGCACAGCACTTTAAAAGTTTACAACTTTAAAATTTATTGAATGCAGCCTTCTTTTTTTTGGGCAATCCTCTGTGGTGGAGTGGCTGGTTGGCCGGAGGCCCCGCCACCGCGTTCTTGGGCGTCTGGGTGTGGAGGCTATGGAACTTGGGGAGGAGGGCGGTTGGTTACACAGGGGCTGTAGTGGCAGTCTGTGCTCCAGCTGCCTTTGCTGCAGCTCAACCATACACTGGAGCATTCTGGTTTGATCCTCCAGCAGCCTCAGCATTGAATCCTGCCTCCTCTCATCACGCTGCCGCCACATTTGAGCTTCAGCCCTGTCTTCAGCCCGCCACTTACTCTCTTCAGCCCACCACCTCTCCTCCCGGTCATTTTGTGCTTTCCTGCACTCTGACATTATTTGCCTCCACGCATTCGTCTGTGCTCTGTCAGTGTGGGAGGACAGCATGAGCTCAGAGAACATTTCATCATGAGTGTGTTTTTTTTCTTTCTAATCTTCACTAGCCTCTGGGAAGGAGAAGATCCTGTGATCATTGAAACACATGCAGCTGGTGGAGAAAAAAAAAGGGACAGCGGTATTTAAAAAGACACATTTTATAAAACAGTGGCTACAGTCTTTCAGGGTAAACCTTGCTGTTAACATTACATACATAGCACATGTGCTTTCATTACAAGGTTGCATTTTGCCTTCCCCCACTGCGTGGCTACCCCTTCAACCCTCCCCCCTCCCCTTGGCTAACAGCGGGGAACATTTCCGTTCAGCCGCAGGCAAACAGCCCAGCAGGAACGGGCTCCTCTGAGTATCCCCTGAAGAAAAACACCCTATTTCAACCAGGTGACCATGAATGATATCTCACTCTCCTGAGGATAACACAGAGAGATAAAGAACGGACATTGATTGAACGCCAGCAAACATACACTGCAATGCTTTGTTGTACAATGATTCCCGAGTATGTGTTACTGGCCTGGAGTGGTAAAGTGTCCTACCATGAAGGACGCAATAAGGCTGCCCTCCCCAGAAACCTTTTGCAAAGGCTTTGGGAGTACATCCAGGAGAGCCGCGAATGCCAGGGCAAATTAATCCTTTCACATGCTTGTTTTTAAACCATGTATAGTATTTTAAAAGGTACACTCACCAGAGGTCCCTTCTCCGCCTGCCGGGTCCAGGAGGCAGCCTTGGGTGGGTTCGGGGGGTACTGGCTCCAAGTCCAGGGTGAGAAACAGTTCCTCGCTGTCAGGAAAACCGGTTTCTCCGCTTGCTTGCTGTGAGCTATCTACAACCTCATCATCATCATCATCTTCTTCGTCCCCAAAACCTGCTTCTGTGTTGTCTCCATCTCCATTGAAGGAGTCAAACAACACGGCTGGGGTAGTGGTGGCTGAACCCCCTAAAATGGCATGCAGCTCATCATAGAAGCGGCATGTTTGGGGCTCTGACCCGGAGTGGCCGTTCACCCCTCTGGTTTTCTGGTAGGCTTGCCTCAGCTCCTTAAGTTTCATGCGGCACTGCTTCGGATCCCTGTTATGGCCTCTGTCCTTCATGCCCTGATTTTGACAAAGGTTTTGGCATTTCGAAAACTGGAATGGAGTTCTGATAGCACGGATTCCTCTCCCCATACAGCAATCAGATCCCGTACCTCCCGTTCGGTCCATGCTGGAGCTCTTTTGCGATTCTGGGACTCCATCATGGTCACCTCTGCTGATGAGCTCTGCATGGTCACCTGCAGCTTGCCACGCTGGCCAAACAGGAAATGAGATTCAAAAGTTCGCAGTTCTTTTCCTGTCTACCTGGCCAGTGCATCTGAGTTGAGAGTGCTGTCCAGAGTGGTCACAATGGAGCACTCTGGGATAGCTCCCGGAGGCCAATACCGTCAAATTGTGTCCACAGTACCCCAAATTCGAGCCGGCAAGGCAGATTTAAGCGCTAATCCACTTGTCAGGGGTGGAGTACGGAAATTGATTTTAAGAGCCCTTTAAGTCAAAATAAAGGGCTTCATCGTGTGGACGGGTGCAGGTTTACATCGATTTAACGCTGCTAAATTCGACCTAAAGTCCTAGTGTAGACCAGGGCTAGTATGTATTAGCAGGAGTATTGTAAGCAAGACCCGATGAAGTGAGCTGTAGCTCACGAAAGCTCATGCTCAAATAAATTGGTTAGTCTCTAAGGTGCCACAAGTACTCCTTTTCTTTTTGCGAATACCGACTAACACGGCTGTTACTCTGAAGACACGAGAAGTAATTCTTCTGCTCTACTCTGCTCTGATTAGTACTCATCTGGAGTATTGTGTCCAGTTATGCATGCCACATTTCAGGAAAGATGTGGATAAATTGGAGAAAGTCCAGAGAAGAGCAACAAAAATTATTAAAGGTCTAGAAAATCTATGTGGGAAGATTGAGAAAATTGGGTTTGTTTAGTCTGGAGAAGAGAAGACTGAGAGGGGACATGACAACAGTTTTCAAGTACCTAAAAGGTTGTTACAAGGAGGAGGGAGAAAAATTATTCTCTTTAACCTCTGAGGATAGGACAAGGAGCTATGGGCTTAAATTACAGCAAAGTCTGCTTTGGTTGGACATTAGGAAAAGATTCCTAACTGTCAGGGTGGTAAAACACTACAATAAATTGCCTAGGAAGGTTGTGGAATCTCCATCATTTGAGATTTTTAAGAGCAAGTTAGACAAACACGTGTCAGGGATGGTCTAGATAATACTTAGTCCTTCCTTGAGTGCAGGGTACTGGGCTAGAAGATCTCTCGAGGTTCCTTCCACTCCTACTATTCTATGTAGATCTAATTTACCTGGCAAGCACTCAGGTACTGGAGTGATGGACACTATAGAGAACCCTAAAACAGACAGATTGACAACAACAGAATGGAAAACTGTTTATTTTAGACAGTATTCCAGTTATAAAGATGCTGGTTCATGCAAGTTAACTTCAGAGTGGGTGGGAAAAACCCCAAACAAACAGATTTTAATAATATGCTTTTTACAGCTCTGAATGTCTCCTAGTACAAGCAGAACAGCAGTTTCAGGCTGCTGATTTCTTTATGCAGAGGGATCCTCCATTATTCTTGCACCAGTAAATTGGAAACTGTGAAATATTCTTGGCTAGCAGAAGAGGAAGAAAGCTGCAGTCACATGTAGAGTCACACAGATGAAGTCATACACTGGCATAACAGCAAGTGTTGTCAGTTTTCAAAGGCCATCTGTAGCCAGCAGACTTAAACTGTCATCCCGGAAAAAGATGGAAACAACTCTAATGGGAGACTGCATTATCCCCTCCCTGGCAGTCTATGAAGTGAGGCTTGTTCTGTGAACACATACAGAAATCAAAGCACTACATTCTTTTTTTTTAAATGTTATTTTTTAAAGCTTAACAAAAAATTCAAATGACAGAAAAAAATGGGAAGAACCAGAGACAACACCAGATCTGAGGAGTCACTTTTGAACTACAAAATATATAAACTCATTTGCTGCAATAAGGAGAGAAAGATTGACCTAGTGAAGAATGCTTGCACTCCCGTGTGGATATATGAGCTTTGGGACTCTTCCGTGTAAGCTCTTTGAGACAAGGACTTCTCTTCTGTTTTTACAGTACCCAGCTCAGTGATCACCAGAAATATTATAAATAGCAGTTCAGTTCCCTGCACCAGTAAATGGCTGCACATTTTGAGAGGATACATTACTGTGACAAAGTGGGAATGTTTTTAATATTTTCTCTGAATACTGTGTGGGTGCCTCAGTTTCCCCTATGCATTTCTTAAGTATCTAGGTGGTGGGATAAGGGTGTGTGATTGCAGAGCCCTAGAGGGCTAGTGTGATGCTGTCTGCACAGAGAATGGCCGACACCCTGTCTCCTGGCAACTGATGGTCTGGGCCCCTCCCCTACAAGGTGCCGACTGAAGGTGTTGGAGAACAAAGAAATCAGGTGCCCTCCTGGCCTGGGAAAGAGACAAAAGCCAGAGGAGGGGCTGGAGGGCGTTTCAGTTTGGAGATGGTTTGGGAAACAGAGGGAGGCCGAGCACGAGGGGTCCTGTTTCTTGACTTTAGCAAAGCTTTTGACACGGTCTCCCACAGTATTCTTGTCAGCAAGTTAAGGAAGTATGGGCTGGATGAATGCACTATAAGGTGGGTAGAAAGCTGGCTAGATTGTCGGGCTCAACGGGTAGTGATCAATGGCTCCATGTCTAGTTGGCAGCCGGTGTCAAGTGGAGTGCCCCAGGGGTCGGTCCTGGGGCCGGTTTTGTTCAATATCTTCATAAATGATCTGGCGGATGGTGTAGATTGCACTCTCAGCAAATTTGCGGATGATACTAAACTGGGAGGAGTGGTAGATACGCTGGAGGGAAGGGATAGGATACAGAAGGACCGAGACAAATTGGAGGATTGGGCCAAAAGAAATCTGATGAGGTTCAATAAGGATAAGTGCAGGATCCTGCACTTAGGATGGAAGAATCCAATGCACCGCTACAGACTAGGGGCCGAATGGATAGGCAGCAGTTCTGCGGAAAAGGACCTAGGGGTGACAGTGGATGAGAAGCTGGATATGAGTCAGCAGTGTGCCCTTGTTGCCAAGAAGGCCAATGGCATTTTGGGATGTATAAGTAGGGGTATAGCGAGCAGATCGAGGGACGTGATCGTTCCCCTCTATTCGACATTGGTGAGGCCTCATCTGGAGTACTGTGTCCAGTTTTGGGCCCCACACTACAAGAAGGATGTGGATAAATTGGAGAGAGTCCAGCGAAGGGCAACAAAAATGATTGGGGTCTAGAACACATGACTTATGAGGAGAGGCTGAGGGAGCTGGGATTGTTTAGCCTGCAGAAGAGAAGAATGAGGGGGGATTTGATAGCTGCTTTCAACTACCTGAAAGGGGGTTCCAAAGAGGATGGCTCTAGACTGTTCTCAATGGTAGCAGATGACAGAACGAGGAGTAATGGTCTCAAGTTGCAGGGGGGGAGGTTTAGATTGGATATTAGGAAAAACTTTTTCACTAAGAGGGTGGTGAAACACTGGAATGCGTTACCTAGGGAGGTGGTAGAATCTCCTTCCTTAGAGGTTTTTAAGGTCAGGCTTGATGATTTAACTGGCTGGGATGATTTAACTGGGAATTGGTCCTGCTTTGAGCAGGGGGTTGGACTAGATGACCTTCTGGGGTCCCTTCCAACCCTGATATTCTATGATTCTATGATTCTATACCTATAAGCTATGTTTTGGACTGTGTTCCTGTCATCTGATAAATCTTCTATTCTACTGGCTGGCTGAGAGTCATGGTGGATCGCAGGAAATGGGGGGTGCAGGGCCCTGTCTCCCCCACACTCCGTGACAATTACATATTCCCAAGGAAAGATATGGAGGTGGCCTGAAATGTGTGTTGTATGTTCTCCAACAGGTAACTGTGATACAGGAGAGCCAGGGAGCAGTGGGAGAGTGCTAGAGGGGAAATATATAAACTCAAGGCTAATTAAGGTGTCGTTCCCTGTAGATTGGGGAAGGTGGCTGCAGGTTAATTGGAGCACCTGCAGTCAATTAAGGCCCTGTTAGGAACCTAATAAAACCCCCTGCGTCAGGTAGACAGAGGAAGAGGAGAAAGAACTGGAGTTTGGAGGCATGTTGAGAGGTTTGGAAGACCTGAGAATTGGAGTAAGGGAGACCCTGCCCAGCAGGACAGGGAGACTCCCTTTCCCCCAGCATCTGAGGACTGAGAGTAACCTGACCTAAGGGGGATAAGGGTAAGAAACCCACAGGGGTTGAGAGGGGCTGGGACTCAGAGCGAGGAGCAAACCTGGACCCCTCCCCTGCCTCCCTCCTCTATCCCTTTCCTGGGCTGGTAGCGGGGCCCTTGGCACCCAAGAGCAGGGGCAAAGGGGGGTATCTTAACTCCCCGCCAAGAAAAACGCAGGACCCACCAGACTAAAATTGGCCATCTTGCCACAGTAACATATTGCAAAATCAATCTGAAATTTGAGACAGGGGATCTGCAGGGGAAGAGGAAGCAGAGTATTTTCACTCTCTAATGCATGTAGGTTGCAGTAATGTGACAAGAGAAAAGAAATCATCACCTTCTTTATTCTTGAAGTGAATGATAAATATGCTTGTTTGGCTCCAGTGTGGGGAGGGGAAGAAGAACACTGAAGACTGCAAAATGAGGCTTGGGATCTGTGCCTGGCACTGATGCAAATGAAGGTACAACCATACAAACAGTAACACAATTAGACCATTCATTGCTCCTTCATTAGCAGCTTTTCTTTGCAATACCAACAAAAACAACTTTTTTTGTTTGAATGACCAACCAAGAGGATTGAAAGACAAAAAAGAGAGCCTAATTGGTGAGCATACAATGTGCACATAGTTTGTAAGATCTGTTTGTTATGCAAATAAAGTAATGCTGAATGTATAGGTGCAGTTAGTGTAATTCAATTTACACAACAGATTTAGTGAGGAAACTTACTGTAGCATACATGACATATCACTTTAACACACTTATGTTCTTAACAGAATATGTTCAGACACTAGACTAATCAGATATAAACTTCACACTGAGATCAAAGACCTGTTGTCTAGTTCATTTTTATAGTAAATGACAGAATACACATGTGAAAATCAAATATACAGGCAATGTTTTGTCATGTAAAAGGATGTTTATTATTAGTGGGAAATGATAAAATTAGTACTAAAAGCAATTCTATGTAACTTTATTTAAAATGGCCAAATGATCCCTGGTGTAATTCTGTTCACTTAATGGTCTTACATTAGGGATGAATTTAGACAGATAGGCTGGGTAGGCAGCACCACCTATTATTAAGGTTTTTCAACACTACCTATTATAAGACCCTGCTTTCAGTTACAACGTTGCAAAATTTTAACTGTTTGGGCTGCAACTTTTCATGCTGTCTGCCCAGGTTTTTTGTTTGTTTAGTTTCAGCCAGAATGATTCAGCCATTTCATGAAAGAGGCTAGAGAAAAATATATTGTTTGCCCGTGTTAAAAAATTCTGCCTTGTCTTTTAAAAGCTCTAGTGCCCCTATGCTTTGGGGCAGGGACTTGAAATTAGCTTTGTGTCAATGATGTGCCTTTTGCTATTTGCATGAAAATCTGTCCAAGTTATAAGCCTTTGAAGACTCTCAGTTTGCATATGTTCAATAGAGCCTTAGATTTTAGCAATTAAAATCTCTGACGATTCCATCCTCACTGATAATGTCAAGTCTCTCAGACGTGCTCGTAGTGCTGACCAGACTGCCCATGCACCATCCCCATAGAGTAACTGAGCAGGCTCCAGCCCAGGGCCATGGGGGCTCAGGTCTGCATCGTAATTGCTGCTTCAGACCAGGGTGGGGCTGGGTACCAGAACTGAGAACAGGGAGCCTCTCCTTCCTGTTTGCCCAATGACCCCCTGCTGGCACCCAGGCAGTGTGGAGGAGGAAGCTGTCTGATTCAAAAGCAGAGAGCACAAAAGCCAAACCAAGGGGAGGGAACAGTGTAAACTAGAACAAAGAGTCTGGTGAAGGTGGGACTGGAGGAGAGGAGGAGAATCTGTGATTAGGAATTAGATGAGAGGAGACTGACTGGAAGGAGTTGGAGCCAGGGAGTGAGGAGGCCTAGGATTGGTTGGATTGGGTCTGGGTGCCTTTTGCAGGAGGGTAGAGACTGGGCACCAAAGGGAAAAAAAAACGGAGGATGCATGAGGGAGGAACTAGGTGTCAATATGGCACCACATGATGGAATTTCTGTTTTTAATTTTTTTCTAAGTATGAAATTACTCACAAAATTATGTTAAAATAAGATGACTAAGGTTGCAAATCAAGCACTCAAAAGTTAAGAAATGCCAGAATCACGGTTGCTTGTGGAACCTTAATTTGCATCCCCTTGACATCCTCCCTCACCCTGTGCAGATGCATTATGATTTAAGCTTTACGTGAGCTCACACTATTTTTTCCACATGACGAGACCCCTGCCTCATTCAGAGCACACAATGGACTGCACGATGGACCTGCTTTGGGGATGAATCAGGGTTGTGCAGTGAGGTTGTTGTCTGCCTCAGTTGTCGCAAAAGCTGAAGGTGTGTAGTGAAGGAAACAGGGAACTGCAGGAAGAGAAAGGAGGGTCTTGATTAAGGCAGTTGAATGCTGCCCTGGAGAATGGATTCTATCCCTGCCTCTGGCACAGGGTTCTTGTGTGATGCTAGGCAAGTCACTTGAAGCAAACTTCTCACAGGTGGTCACTAATTGTGTGTTCTTCATTTTCTGGGTGCCCAACTTGAGACTCTGGGATCTGATTTGTAGAACAGCTGAATGCTCACAGCTACAACAGCAGTCAATGGGAGCTTTAATTTGAACATACAAAATGCTACATAGTGTTAAGTACTCTGAAAGATCAGGTCCTAAGTGCCTCAAGTTGGGCACTCAAAATTGGTAGATACTTTTGACCTTAATCTGTTCCTCAGGCCCACATCTCTGAAATTGGAATAGTAATACCCTCTAGTCTCTCAGAGTTGTTGTGAAGATAAATTCATTAATATTTGTGAAGCACTCTGATACTATAGTGATGAGCACCATAGAAAAAGCTCATGAGGAAATTAATTCTGTCTTCAGAGCAAGGTTTGAATAGTATATAGTCACTAGGCATGGGGCTACCCATTGAACAAAGGAGAGAGCCAAATAATGAATAGCTGCTCATTAAGTCCATCCTGTGCACTGAATGAGGCAGGGGGCCCTGTGGGGAAAAAACAGAATGTGATCATGTAATTAAAGACTGTAGAATAACGTATACATACAAGGAGGCCAAATTAAGATTGTTCAAGTAAACATTCTGGCATTTCCTAAATCATCTGAGTCAGATGCCACCAGCAGAAGGTTGATTTTTTTTTTTGGTGGTTCGGGTTCCGTAATTTCCACATCAGAGTGTTGCTCTTTTAAGACTTCTGAAAGCATGCTCCACACCTTGTCCCTCTCAGATTTTGGATGGCACTTCAGATTCTTAATCCTTAGGTTGAGTGCTGTAGCTTCTTTGCGTTTTGTCAGATCTGCAGTGACGGTGTTCGTAAATCAAACAACGTGCTGGATGAGACTGCTATAATAGGAAATATATGGCAGAATGTGGGCAAAACAGAGATGGGGACATACAATTCTCCCGCAAGGAGTTCAGTCAGAAATTTAACGCACTATTTTTTTAACAAACATCATCAGCATGGAAGCATGTTGTAGGGGCAAGGTTGTGGAAGATTGGCGAGGAGCTAAGTGGTGGACTGCGTACGTGACTGAATGTAAGCAGAGGATACAGGCAGTTCAATGAACTTTGTCCGACAGACCCTGCCAAGATATAGTTTAGCATAGTTCAGCATATTTTTTGCCTGTAAACAAGTCAGTTTATATAATAAGCATAAATCACGAATGTAATTCAGGTAACCAGCTGTTGACCCCATGTAACCTTGAGATAAGGGCGGCGAATATAACAACGCAGAGGACTCCCCCTCAGCGAAGTCCTACCTGATCAGCTGTCCTGAATAGCCAGAGTCCCCTGCAGCCCCTCCACAAGCCCTAGAGATTCCCCGCACAGCTTAGAGTGTAAGTTTTTCTTTCAATAAAGCATAGCTTGCTATTCTCAGGCCTGGGTGTCATCCTTTCGCTAGTATCTCCCCCGCCCTTGAGGGCATAATTGGCATCACAAACAGGATACCGGTGGGAGAATGCCTCTTTGGGGAAGGAAGGATAAGGGGGAGGGAGAGAGCCGCATCCCCGGGTGGCCCTCCACGGGACGGTGGGCACCAGTGGCTCACAACCTGGTGGGGTTGGTTGCCCCTGCCGCATGCCCAAGCTCGAGCAGGAGCCCGGAGTTACCCCAGTTAGGCTGGAGGAACTGATATCCAAACTCTGGCTGGCAAAAGCAGGACCCGCAGAGCGAAAAGTGGCGGGGGACCTGGGATTGGTCTTCCTGACTGTGCTCCACGCGGTGAACTAGGCGCTGCTGGTTCAGTGCCAGAGGATAGGACGATTAGAGACTGATCTGCAACAAGCAAAGGAGGCCCGTTCACTAACCCAGGAAGTCATCACCAGTACAGCTGAACAGGCCGAGCAGTTAGAGCACTGATGAGCAGTTATGGCGGCTCGCATTGCGAATCTCCAGCAGCAAAAGGGAGGACAGCAGGTCGTGTGCCCCCTTGCCGTACGCGCACTGGTGCGCAAAAGCAACTGGGATCCAGAGACCTGGGATGGGGACATTTGGGAGACAAGTGAGGACAAGTCCCCCAGGGAGGGGGATGGCGGGATGGCAGGGCTATACCCGCAGCTGCATCCCATTGTTGAGACACAGTACGAGGGACTGCACGGGGATAATGATAATATGGTAGGAAGGGATACTATCCAGGAATTTAAATCCTCCGAGATACAGGATTTTGTGCAGCATTTCAAGCAGCATCCCAAAGACTCTCTGCTGGCCTGGCTGCTACAGCTGTGGGTCGAGGGAGTGGATGTGATTACCTTTACCCCCTCTGAGCTAGGCCATATGGGCTCGCTAACCACAGACCCCCTCCTTCATAGAAGTCTCAAAGCAGGGGCCACTATGGAGACAGAATACCCGTATCCCTCCCTTATGTCATAGTTGGCCATGGCTATCAAAACCATCTGGAGTTCACCCACAGACATGGATGATGGATTGGAGCAGTGGGCTTCCATCCCAGAGGGGGTTAGCCAGCTCCGACAGCTAGGCATGAGCACAGGCATATTTGCCAAGGCTTTTGAAGGGCCTGACACCATGGAGATGACCCGCACCATCCGTACCCTGCTTCTGCGGAACGTGCCCCCACAGCTGAAGGCGATGATCCTTCCGATGGTTGGGGGAGCCATAGGGTCAGTGGGAGATGCGGCACAGCTCATGATGCAATTAACAGAAATTGATGGTATGATGAAGACCACAAAGCCGCTGTAGGTGAATGTGAAGCAAAAGGAGAGAGTTAGCCACAATATCATGTTCAAAGACCTATTGAAAGCGGGGATTCCCCTGGAGGAAGTGGCTGGGAAAACCAATGCTGAGCTGTTAAGATGCCGGTTACAGCTCAAGCTGGAACAGTGTGCCAAGGAAAGGATGGGAGCCCCAATGAGAGGAGGGCCCCCAAACAAGGTCGATAGTACCCCTCAGCAGCCCCAACTGTCTGCCCTGCTGGCAGACACTATTGGGCAGGCAGCTTCCACTCAATATAGGCAGGATGGTGGGTCCCCTGCACCCCCCATAGAGGTAAGACGATATGTAGTGGAGAGATCTACTGGCCTAGCGGGGGGCGACAACGAGTAATGGCCCTTGTGGACACAGGAGCGGAGGTGACTATACTACGTGGCACCCTGCCCCCTCAGGGCCAGTCGGTAATGGTGAGCAGCCTTGGAGGGGTGGATGTTCGGGCTGCGTCAATGCAGTTAAGGCTGGCCATCAGGAAGGCCCCCCCCCGCATACAAGTCACTGTCTTCATTGCCCCCATTCATGAATACATATGGGGTATAGACCTCCTCCAAGGGCAAACCACAGATAGTGGGGGCCCTTTTCCTTTGGGTGCCTGCTGTATGTCTGAGCGGTTGTAACCATGCTGTGGGGGCATCTGCGGTGGGACCCCATGGTGCTTCCGATCCCTACCACAGTGGTCAATACCAAACAGTATCGGATACGCGGTGGGCACGAGGAAATAACCGCCACTGTTAAAGCACTGCTCCAGACGGACATCATTCGCCCTGCCATGAGCACATTTAACAGCCCAATTTGGCCAGTCCATAAAAAGGACAGAACCTGGTGCATGACGGTTGACTACCATAACCTGAATAGGGTCAGCCCAACCCTAATGGCGGCAGTTTCCAACATGGTCTCCATCATGGAGTGCCTCGCAAGTAGGGCAGTGGCATGTAGTGGTGGATCTGGCAAATGCCTTCTTCTCCATTGCCAGTGCCCCGCAGAGCAAGAATCAGTTTGTCTTTACATGGGAGGATCAGTAGTACACGTTCACTGTGCTTCCCCAGGGCTATAAACATAGCCCTACCGTCTGTCACCAGCTAGTTAGTCGAGACCTGGAGCAAGTGACTCTCCCAGAGGGAGTGGTCCTAGAGCACTATATTGATGATGTCTCGCTGAGTGGGCCCCATGAGGCGGCACTCTCCGAGGACAAGAACAATGTCTTCCAGGCTCTGATGGCCAGGGGATGGGCCATCAACCCTAGTAAAATCCAGGGGCCCAGCCAGGAGGTGATCTTCTTGGGCATACTTTGGTGAACCTCAACGTAAAATCCCACAAAAGGCCACTGAAACAATTACCCACTTCCCAGAGCCCACTATTGTGTGCCAGGTTCAAATTTTCCTGGGTCTCCTTGGATATTGGCACACATTTATTCCCCAACTAGGGTATATTTTGCAGCCCATACAAGCAGTAGTCCAGAAGAAAGCCACGTTTCGTTGGGGGCCAAACAGAGTGCTGCATTCCAACAGGCTAAAAAGGTGCTCAGGCAGCACACAGTGCTGAGCCCAGGCAGACGAGGCACCCCCGTCGAACTTGAGATAACGGTGGTTGACCACGTGGCCTCGTGGGGGCTGTGGCAAGAGGAGCCCATAAGTTATTGGTCGCAATCCCTATGAGGCTTGGCTGAGCGTTATGCACCCCTTGAACAGCAGCTGCTTGCAGTGTATGGGCCCTGCAGCGGACTGAGCCCATAACAGGCGCAGAGCCTGTAAAGGTGTGTACCCTCCTTCCACTTATGGATTGGGTCCGGGACGAGAGCCCGCGCACGTGGAATGGGGTAGCCCAGACCCAAACCCTATGGAAATGGAAACATTACCTGCAGCTGTGTATACAAATGACCCAGGCAAGCATTACCTTCAAGGAACTGCCCTCTGGAGGCCAGTACACTTATGCCCTCCTGGTCGAAGTGCCTCAACCCTCCTGTATGAAGGCCTCTCCCTACGCCTCCTTGACCGAACAACAACGAGAGGCCGCGTGATTCACTGACGGATCGGCCTCGTATAGGGGGGCAGAACGATGGTGGTGAGCGGCCACATAGAATCATAGAATATCAGGGTTGGAAGGGACCTCAGGAGGTCATCTAGTCCAACCCCCTGCTCAAAAGCAGGACCCATACCCAATTAAATCATCACATATAATCCCTGCCTTGAGGAAATACTGTTTGAGACTGGTCTCGGCCTGTCTAGCCAGTGGGCTGAGCTACGGGCAGCATTTATGACCACCACAGAGAACCCAGGGCCCCTTTATCTATACACGGACAGCTGGGCAGTCTACAAAGGCATGACACAATGGATGGCCATCTGGCATGCAGCTGGCTGGAAAGTGTGTGACAAACCCCTTTGGGATTACGACATGTGGCCGGCCCTTTAGAATGCCTGTAGTCAGAGGCCCGTTGCTGTTTGTCATGTAGACGCCCACCTGATGGAGGAATCAGAGGAGGCCCGATTCAACAGAGAGGTAGACGACATAGTCACAGTATATGTAGTAGCTGCCCCCAGCATGGCCGAGTGGCTACATCAAAAGAGCAGACATCTGGGAGGGGAAAAGGCAATGCAATGGGCCACCGATTGTGGCTTGCAGACCACAATCGGCGCGCAGCAGGACACCTGTCAGCACTGCCCACTGGCTCTCCCACCAGTGCTTAAAAGCAGAGAAGGGGTACCTGAAGCGAGGCCAGAAACCTGGGGAAGTATGGCAGGTGGACTACATCAGCCTGCTGCCTGAGACTCAGCAACATAAATATGCACTAACTGTGGCAGACACATATTCAGGTCTGCTCTTTCTATACCCATGAGCAAGCGCCACACAGGAGCAGACTATAAAGGGATTGGAAGAACTCATCCGCCATTACGGATCCCCCTTAGAGGTGCAAAGTGATCAGTGGAAGTAAGAGAATGGGCTAGGGGACGGAAGATTGTGTGGGTGTTCCACATTGCATACCACTTGCAGCGCACCAGGCTCATTGAACACATGAATGGCTTGCTTAAAGAACAGTTACACAAACTATCTCCCACTGAATCACTGGCAGGGTGGAGCTGTAACCTCTGCCAAGCCCTGGCCGCGCTCAATGACCGCCTCTGTATGGCTCCACCCCATACGCTAGATTCAAGGGGGAGGTCATTGAGTGACCCCGTGTGTTGCGAGTGCAGCGTCTGCACCCACAAGCCCACCTCCCCATTCAGGCCACCCCAGGAAGTGCTGGTCTCAATTTGCAGGTCCCTCAAGAGAGCCTCACTCTACAGCCCAATAGCCGAAACCTTGTAAGTACTGGCCTAGCCATTGGACTCCCAAAGCACTATAATGGGTGCTTTGCCCCATGCAGCAGTCTGGTGCTTAAGGGCATAGATGTTGCTGTGGGAGTTATCGACCCTGACTATACTGGGGAGGTTGAGGTGTTCTTGGTTCATAATGGCCCGCAGGCAATGACTCTCCTCCAGGGCGAACGTATTGCACAGTTGATTTGCGAGCGCATTGGGTTGCCTGATGTGCAGGAGGTGGATGCACTTGCACCCACCACTCGGGTGGGGGGGAGTTTGGCTTAACTGGATGTGCAGTTTGGGTTCACAACCCCACCAGACATAACCCGTTCAAAGGGGAAATGCTAGCTAATGGCCCCAGGGACACTCATCTCGTACTGCTAAAAGGGGAAGATGCCCCAACTTATGTGCCCTCTAAACGTCTTTTTTCCAGGCAACCATAACCACTGCATTGCAGTTCAGGCAGCTCTGCGGAGTGTCCCAGTCACACCACCCAACAACCAATACCTGCGCAATGTCTCTACGACATGTCTTCTACGGTATAATCCTCAAACTAATTTTAGGTGCAACTGGTGTCCAAGCCACATGGCACGACAACTCAGCCATCCAGTGGATGCAGTCAGTGGCGCTAGCAGGTAACAAATCGGACTGTTGGTACTGCTTGCACGGTCCCCAATTGGCAAGCGCTGGCATTCCATGGGCTGCAGTGCCGTGGAATGAATCCTGGGCCCTTAACGACACCACCTTTCTCACCAAGTATAATGAAACGCCCTCTTACTGGCGCCAAGGGACACTGGAAGTGGTGTTGGGGAATGCGTATTGGTGTGTTCAGCGGCCTTCGGCAATGGATGCCGTTCATCCCATTGGAGAACTGCCCCCATCCTCATGTGCAGTGATAGCAGAATACCTGCCAGACACTGGGCAATTTAATGTTACTGCCGGCCCACCAGAATTGCAGAGTAAGTGGATGGCTGGAGAGACATGGGTCTCAAGTGATAATTGTTCCTGTTCTTCTGAAACCAATTTGACTTATACCAATGGCACCACCCTTTGCGAGTGGGGACTACATACCCATGGTTTTCTGTATTATTTCAATGCCAGTGCCCCTGTATGGAGGACGCGCCTCAGTACAGTTAGGTGCGGGCAAATTCCACGTGCACATTACTGGTCCCAGTGTAACCAAAGCTCTGATAGTTGGTGTCGCAACGCCTCTGATAGCACATGGCTCCCCATGGCAGGATTGCTGGGGCTGTACTGGCTATGCAGCCGCTGGGCGTATAAAACCCTACCCAACCAATGGTAAGTATGGTGCACATTGGGACGGCTCCTCCCATATACGTATGGAATGCAAACCATGCACACTCATGCAGTACACAATTACATATTGGTGGCACGTCCACGATGAAGCCCAAACCCCATTGTGCAGAGACCCACAGGCTTTCATTAGTTTGTCCGCGCTTTCCTTCCCTGGCTAGAGGTGGTTGAATTGGAGTGTGCTATTGTAAATATTTCAGCCACGTTAGAGGTTATAAAAAATATAACCATAGACACAATTCAAGCCCTGCAGTTAGAGGCAGCCTCTTTACCGCAAGTTGTATTACAAAATCGTATGGCATTGGACTATCTATTAGCCACTCAAGGCAGCATTTGTGCCTTGATTAATGAAAGTTGTTGTTTTTACTCAAATCAGGATAAGCGTATCAAGACGGATGTTCATAATACGCTGGACCACTTGAAGGTGTTACATGACGTGGGCTCTGAGACTTCTGTATGGGATGACCCTTGGCAGTGACTAACCTCCTGGCTTCCAGATCTCGGCGCCTGGGGAAGATGCATTGGGCTCCTGTTATTGATTGGACTATGTGGTTTTGTATGTGTGTTTGTCCTTCTTCAACGTTGCATGAATTGCTCCTCCACCCTCCTGGCCTGACTAACAACCCCCAAACCAGTGCGCACACTCGCCATGCCCTGGTGGCAGTAATGAACACACCGCAGTCCGCCAAGGGGTGGAGTGTCGGGGCAAGGTTGTGGAAGATTGGCGAGGAACTAAGTGGTGGACTGCGATGTGACTGAATGTAAGCGGAGAATGCAGGCAGTTCAATGAACTTTGTCCGACAGACCCTTCCAAGATATAGTTTAGCATAGTTCAGCATATTTTTGCCTATAAACAAGTCAGTTTATATAATAAGCATAAATCATGAATGTAATGGATGTAACCAGCTGTTCACCCCATGTAACCTCGAGATAAGCGTGGAGAATATAACACCACAGAGGACTCCCCCCCAGCGGAGTCCTGCCTGATCAGCTGTCCCGAATGGCCAGAGTCCCCTGCAGCCCCTCCGCGTGCCCCAAGGACTCCCCACGCAGATTGGAGCAGAAGTTCTTCCTTCAATAAAGTGTAGCTTGCTATTCTTAGGCCTGGGTGTCATCCTTTCGCTGGTATCTCCCCCGCCCTTGCGGGCATACATGTCCTCTGGAATGGTGGCTGAAGCATGAAAGGGCATATGAACGTTTAGCATTTCTGGCATGTAAATACCTTGCAATGCCAGCTACAAAAGTGCCATGCGAACACCTGTTCTCACTTTCAGGTGACATTGTAAATAAGAAGCAGGCAGCAGTATCTCTCATAAATGTAAACAAACTTGTTTTTCTTTGCGATTGGCTGAACAAAGGTAGGACTGAGTGGACTTGTAGGTTCTAAAGTGTTACATCATTTTGTTTTTGAGTGCAGTTATGTAACAAAAAAATCTACATTTGTAAATTACACTTTCACGATAGAGATTGCACTACATTACTTGTATGAGGTGAATTGAAAAATTATATTTATTTTGTTTACCATTTTTACAGTGCAAATATTTGTCATAAAAATAATATAAAGTAAGCACTGTACACTTTTGTCAGGGATCCCTCCCCACTCTGAACTTTGGATACAGATGTGGGGACCCGCATGAAAGAACGCCTAAGCTTATTTCTACCAGCTTAGGTTAAAACTTCCCGAAGGCACAAATTCTCCCTTGTACCTTGGATTAGGTAAACGCTGCCACCACCAAGTGATTTAACAAAGAATCAGGAAAAGGACCACTTGGAGTCCTATTTCCCCAAAATATCCCCCCAAGCCCTACACCCCCTTTCCTGAGGAGGCTTGAGAATAAACAAGATGAGCACAGACCAGCCTTGGTTTTTTTTAGGACACTAAAAAAACCAGTCAGATTCTTAAAAAAAACAGAACTTTTTTTAGAAAGAAAAAAGGTAAAAGAAGCACCTCTGTGAAATTAGAATGGGAGATAATCTCACAGGACAGTTAGATTCAAAACACAGAGAATTTCCCTCTAGGCAAAACCTTAAAGTTACAAAAAGAAAAACTAGGAATACACCTTCCTCTCAGCACAGAGAAAATCACAAGCCAAAACAAAAGATAATCTAATGCATTTCCTTGCTAAATACTTACTAAGGAGTTGGAGTGTTTACTTTCTTGTTCTGTCTCCGGCAAAAGCCACATGGAACAGACAAAACCTCTTCCTCCCCCACCCCCCGGATTTGAAAGTATCTTGTCCCCTTATTGGTCCTTTTGGTCAGGTGCCAGCCAGGTTACTTGAGCTTCTTAACCCTTTACAGGTAAGAGGTTTTTGTGCCTCTGGCCAGGAGGAATTTTATAGTACTGTATACAGACAGGTGGTTACCCTTCCCTTTATTTTTATGACAACTTTGTATTCTGTGTTGTAATAAAAATCAATATATTTGAAAATGTAGAAAAAAAGCCAAAAATGTTTAATAAATATCAATTGGTATTCTATTGTTTAACAGTGTGATTAATCACAATGAATTTTTTTAATCGCGGTTAATTTTTTGAGTTACTCGCGTGAGTTAACTGCAGTTAACCAACAGCCCTAATATAAACACAATATCAGCAGAATCTTGTGGGGATAGATAACTGACTTTGTGTACATTACAAACAATGGAAAAATTAAACCCTGCTTTAACTCCATTGAACTACACCAGGGATAAATTTGGACCACTATATTGTAAACATCACAGGCTAAATATTGCTCTCAGTCAATGGAGTTGCACAGATGTAATTGAGGGCAGAATTTGGGTCCTGTAGTCACTGTAGGATAGCTGTTTCACACAGAAGGCTATTTAATCTATCAACTTTTCTAAGTGATACCGTTCCTATTCCTAAAGGTTTTCCATTTAATAAAACAGAATAAACCAATATCAGATTAGTAACAGTCTTGACAAAGATCATCAATGGGTGTCCTAGCTAGCACAATTTGTTTCCAAATTTCCGTTTTATGTCCTAGTCATACTCCTGTAACACATCTAAACTACTCTTAATGCTTCCCCTTTAAAATGCATAATACTGGCCAAGCTGTTGGCCTAGTGGCATTATCACTCTGGCAGGAAAGCTCTGTTTGATTTCTGACCTCTTCTTTCCTTGTGCCTAGGACTGAGGCAGAAGAAGCAGTGAGGTCAACCCGGAGGAGGAGTGCCTTGTATCATACAAAAGCGACTCTTGACTCATTGTGGAGTAGCATTGATGTAATTCAGAGTATGTTTCTTTGTTTCAGAATCCTCCTCTGCTGAGATATAGTGCTAAAGGGATGTGACCAAGAGAAGTTAACATTTAAGAAAGGGGAGTGGAAGTTCCCCAAGGCTCCATGACAGGTCTGAAGGATTCCGCCAGGAGAAAAACAACAGATCTGATCTCTACTTAAATCAATGCAGGAATAGGAATCAAAAAAGACTCAAAGGAGAAAATAAACTAAGCCCTTGGTAATAGACCAGCAGGAATAACTGGCCAGGTGATAGTACTGCTGAAAAGGATCTGGGGGTTATAGTAGATCACAAATTGAACCTGAATCATAGTGATGCAGTTCCAAAGAAGGCTAATATCATTTTGGGGTATATTAACAGGAGTGTTGTATGTAAGACACAGGAGATAAGTGTCCCACTTTACATGGCACTGGTGTGAGGCCTCAACTGGAGAACCATGTCCAGTTCTGGGTTACACACTTTAGGAAAGATGTGGCCAAATTGGAGAGAGAACAACAAAAATGATAAAAGGTTTAGAAAACCCGGTCTATGAGGAAAGATTTAAAAAAAACTAGGCATGTTTAGTCTTGAGAAAGAAGATTGAGGGGGACCTGATAACAAATATATTAAAGGCTGTTATAAAGGGGACTGTGATCAATTGTTTTCCATGTGCACTGAAGGTAGGACAAATAGTAATGGGCTTAATCTGCAGCAAGGGAGATTTAAATTAGGTATTAGGAAAAACCTTCTAACTATAAGTGTAGTTAAGCTTCCCAAGGGAGATTGTGGAATCCCCATCATTGGAGATTTTTAAGAACAGGCTGGACAAATAGGGATGATCTGATTTACTGGGTCCTGCCTCAGCATAGGGGGATGGACTTGATGACTTCTCAAGGTCCCTTCCAGCCCTTCATTTCTAGGATTCTGTGATTGTTCGGATTTACAGTCAATCTAACATAGACTGCAGTTCAGAAATTAGATCAGAATGGCCTAAAATAAAAGCAGCTTGCTAAATTTAAGTGCTTTGGAATCTGAACCTGAACACTAGCCTTACCCTCAATTTCACATTGAGCCTAAACCTGTGCCTAAATCTAGTTTGAGTCTGAACAGCACTTCCTCAAACTATGGCTAAGCACTAATTCAATATATAGATCTTGAATGTGTTAGCTGCCTTGTTTCAAAAGTTACATAGTTATAAGTTATAATACAAATAACTGACAGTGATATAAGAGATCAGGTTGGACAGAAAGGGAAGAAAAATTTGTCTCCCTTTCTTTAATTTAATTTAATGCATCACTAATTTATGCAATGGGTCCCCTGATACTACAGTGATGGGTGCTTTACTAATGCATGACATTAAACAGAAGTTATTGTAATGTCATCAACTAAGTTTATCCAGACATTGTACAAATGAGTAGGGTACAAAATACTTAACAGATTTTTAAATGGTTTTGTGATGTTGAAGGGGACTGCTATTGATTAAAATGGATCAAAACCAAGTATTGCAAGTCTTACTTATTAGAACAGTTTCCTTAAAATCCCAGATAATAAGGGTATTTGTTTTTATTACCTTCCTGTCTAGAGATAAGGATGGATTAAACAATTTGGGCACACTGCCCATTGCAACCAGTTATAACCACCCTTTTTCACTGTACTCTTAGTCACAAAGATTTTCATTAACTTTAATAGCTTTTGGTTCAGTCCCAATTGCAGAAAATAAGAGTGAAATTACACAGCTATTCAAGTATTTTGTTTTAAATGCTGTCTATTGATAACAAAATAAGTAGTAAAAGCAGCACAAGTCCAAACTCATCAGTATACACATCATTTCCAGTTAACATCTTGTGCTGATTACATTGGAGTTTACAAAATTAAAAACAAGAAGGTTGAAGTTATGTTCAGTTTGAAATAAAGAAATGGAATAGGAAAACAGAAGCTAACATTTGTAACATTTTTAACACTGGTCTGAGTGTTGAACAATGCACTCCAACCAACAATGCACTCCAATGCACTCCATTTTTAAATGCAATGATCCATTGGTAATTATGTCCTGCTAGGTCTGTATCTAAGTAAATGCATTCCCCTGAATGTTAAACCTGCTGGAACAACCAAGTACAGTAAATGTCATTGAGGTACATGGAAATTGCGTTAAAGCTAGAGATGGCCTGAGAAGGTGTTTGAGCCAGATAGAAGCAGAGATGAGCGTGAAAATTACAGATGCAGGCATAAATATACTGACACATGAAGAGAAGGGAGTTACCTTACAAGTGGCGAACCAGTGTTAACAAGGCCAATTCAGTCAGGGTGGATGTGGTCCGCTCCCAATAATTGATGAGTAGGTGTCAATACTCAGAAGTCACCTACTACAGGACAGGCCCAACAAGGAAAATAAGAGAACTCCACTGGCCATCACGTACAGCCCCCAGCTAAAACCTCTCCAGCACATCATCAATGATCTACAATCTATCCTGGAAAACAATCCCTCACTCTCATAGACCTTGGGAGGCAGGCCAGTCCTCGCTTACAGACAGCCCCCCAATCTGAAACAAATACTCACCAGCAACTTCACATGACACCAAAGAAACACTAACCCGGGAACCAATCGTGTAACAAACCCCGTTGCCTACTCTGTTCCCATATGTACATTGGCCAAACCGGACAGTCTCTATGTCAAAGAATAAATGGGCACAAATCAGACAAATCAGATAGTAACATACAAAAGCCAGTAGGAGAACACTTCAATCTCCCTGGACATTCAATAACAGATTTAAAAGTAGCCATCCTTCAACAAAAAACCTTCAAAAACAGACTTCAAAGAGAAACTGCAGAGCTACAATTCATTTGCAAATTTAACACCATTAATTTGGGCTTGAATAGGGACTGGGAGTGGCTGGCTGGAAGGGCAGAAGGACAGTTTGGTTTGCTTTATTTTGAATCTTGGTTTATAAATTAATAAAGAAAAAGCCCTAAGCAAAGGAACTAGAACCGTGCACTTGTTTGGAGCATCATTTCACCTTCCCAGCTGGTGGATCAGCCCATCATTTTACATGTTAGAGCACATACACAGTGATCAGGGAGATGACAGGTAAAGGTCTTTGTAATTCCAGGTTTGTTTGTTTCTCTATATAAACTGTTCCCAGCCTAGTATTTATTAGTTCTATTATTTTTTAAGTGAAATGTAGTCAAGTGTTGTATGTGATGAGTCACAAGAGGCCTTTCAGGAGTGAGATGAACAAGGTGGGGAAGATGGCTAATTAGTACTTCAAAAGGTCAATTCAAGCTTCAGGGGTGCATTAAAGAATGAGCACAGACAGCTCTGAAAGGACAGCTCTGCATCTAATATTTGGATCAAGAGATAATGCCAAAGGCACATACAAACACAAATGGGATTTAAATTTGGACGCTCAATTAAGCCTCACTGATTAGACAAAGACCATTAAAACACATCCTCTTGTGCTGTAATTTAGTAGAACCAATGGATTATTATTGACGTTTTGATGCAGCTTTAACATATCTCTCAGAAGGAGTACAGATACAATGCAGGATCTGCTTCCATTTAAAAGTGTTCCTGTGAGTGAAACAGAAAATGTGCTGGGTATGATAAAGCTCTTACTATCAGCTGATATAATAGTGCAGCCTTTCAACAAATGAAAAACGTTGCAAAAGTTCCTAACCATGTGGCACTTGTCATCCATAGATGACAAATGCCTTCATAAAGGTTGGCAAGTGTCATTAATCCTGGTTTACAAAAGGAAAAACTGAGAGAAAACATGAGTGGCTTTTCCAAGGTCACACAATGTGTGTAGAGTGAGGTCTAGAGCCCTGGTCTCCTGATGGCATGCTCTAACTGCCTCCCCATTTACCTTTTTCCTCTCAAAACTGTCTCTTTTCAGTTACTTGAATATAAATCTGTTCTCAAAAACCAGAACAAAAGAAAAGGCAAATTGTATGATATCCCTGTCCCATTCACCACTTCCCCACCCTCAACAAATGGAGATATGACATACCCACCAATACATTCAACCATTGTTATAAACACTATCTGTAGCTGGAGATGTGCCCAAACCAGAACATGTGATTAAAATTCCCTTAAAATTTTGGGGCAAGTTCAGATGCAGACCTTGACTTCACAACTTGGCCCTATTTTTATCTAAATCATCTCAATTCATCCAGTTTTATTATTCATTTGTATTATCATCACACCTAGGAGCCCCAGTCATGGACCAGGAATGCTTTATTTGGGAAGATTAACCATGGCCATGCATCAGCTAATACTGCCAGTTCTTATATCCATCCTTGAAGTTGGTTGTTCTTTAAAAGTCCTTGTGGAGGAACTAAAAAGTTAAAACTGATTGATGTTTTTTGTCACTAGTACATGCCTGAGAGACTTCCAGCCAGTGGTCAAAAGGATCTGCCTGTAAAAAGGACCAATGCTGGACTTGAAGTGAGCATGTGAGAGGAAACCTATTTTAAAGCAGAGGCACAGAACTGTAGTCAGTATTGATATTTTAGTGGGCATCTTCCAGGCATCAGAGCACTTGCTCTCCATACTATGTCGGACTTGACTGAAAGCCATTCTATGTGGTCGAAGAAGGCAGTCTTGCTCCTGCCCTTTAATTCTGGGATCATAATGTGTTCCTATTAGGGCTGTCAAGTGATTAAAAAAATTAATCGTGATTAATCGTGCTGTTAAACAGTAATAGAATACCATTTATTTAAATATTTTGGATGTTTTCTACATTTTCAAATATGTTGATTTCAATTACAACACAAAGTACAGTGCTCACTTTATATTTATTTTTTATTACAAATATTTGCACTGTAAAAAACAAAAGAAATGGTATTTTTCAATTCATCTAATACAAGTACTGTATTGTAATCTCTTTATTATGGAAGTTGAACTTACAAATGTAGAATTATGTACAAAAAAATAACTGCATTCAAAATAAAACAATGTAAAACTGCAGAGCCTCCAAGTCCACTCTGTCCTTCTTGTTCAGCCAATCACTTAGACCAACAAGTTTGTTTACATTTGTAGGAAATAATGCTGCCTACTTCTTGTTTACAATGTCACATGAAAGTGAGAACAGGCATTCACATGCCACTGTTGTAGCTGGCGTCACAAGATATTTACATGCCAGATGTGCTAAAGAATCATATGTCCCTTCATGCTTCAACCACCATTCCAGGGGACACATGTCCATGCTAATGATGGGTTCTGCTCAATAATGATCCAAAGCAGTGCAGACCGATGCATGTTCACTTTCACCATCTGAGTCAGATGCCACCAGAAGAAAGGCTGATTTTCTTTTTTGGTGGTTCAGGTTTTGTAGTTTCCTCATTAGCGTGTTGCTCTTTTAAGACTTCTGAAAACATGCTCCACACTTCATCCCTCTCAGATTTTGGAAGGCACTTCAGATCCTTAACTCTTGGGTCAAGTGCTGTAGCTATCTTTAGAAATCTCACATTGGTACCTTCTTTGCGTTTTGTGAAATCTGCAGTGAAAGTGTTCTTAAAATGAACAACATGTGCTGGGTCATCATCTGAGCCTGCTATAACACAAAATATATGGCAGAATGCAGGTAAAACAGAGCAGGAGGGATATAATTCTTCCCCAAGGAGTTTAGTAAAAAATTTAATTAACACATTTTTTTAACAAGCGTCATCAGCACGGAAGCATGTCCTCTGGAATGGTGGCCAAAGCATGAAGGGGCATATGAATGTTTAGCATATCTGGCACATAAATACCAGCTACAAAAGTGCCATGCAAATGCCTGTTCTCACTTTCTGGTGACATTGTAAATAAGAAGAGAGCAGTATTATTTTCCGTAAATGTAAACAAACTCATTTATCTTACCGATTGGCTGAACAAGAAGTAGGACTAAGTGCATTTGTAGGCTCTAAAGTTTTACATTGTTTCATTTTTAAGTGCAGTTAGGTAACCAAAAAAGGTCTACTTTTGTAAGTTGCACTTTCACTATGAAGAGATTGCACTACGATACTTGTATGAGGTGAATTAAAAATATTATTTCTTTTGTTTATATTATTATTTTTATTACAAATATTTGCATTGTAAAAATGATAAAGAAGGTCTTGTCTATTTGCTGGATCAGAAAGAAGGCCCTGAGTAAGTTTAAACACAGGCTTTTATCCCAAAACCTTTGTTTGTCTGTTGGTATCTCTGGAATAACAGCCTGAACAAGTATATGCATGCCTCATCAGAAGAAGAAAGGCAAGCAGCAGGATACGGACCCTGGACTTCAGGAAAGCAGACTTCGACTCCCTCAGGGAACGGATGGCCAGGATCCTCTGGGGGACTAACTTGAAGGGGAAAGGAGTCCAGGAGAGCTGGCTGTATTTCAAGGAATCCCTGTTGAGGTTACAGGGACAAACCATCCCGATGAGTCGAAAGAATAGTAAATATGGCAGGCGACCAGCTTGGCTTAATAGTGAAATCCTAGCGGATCTTAAACATAAAAAAGAAGCTTACAAGAAGTGTAAGGTTGGACATATGACCAGGGAAGAGAATAAAAATATTGCTCGGGCACGTAGGAATGAAATCAGGAGGGCCAAATCGCACCTGGAGCTGCAGCTAGCGAGAGATGTCAAGAGTAACAAGAAGGGTTTCTTCAGGTATGTTGGCAACAAGAAGAAAGCCAAGGAAAGTGTGGCCCCTTACTGAATGAGGGAGGCAACCTAGTGACAGAGGATGTGGAAAAAGCTAATGTACTCAATGCTTTTTTTGCCTCTGTCTTCACTAACAAGGTCAGCTCCCAGACTGCTGCGCTGGGCATCACAAAATGGGGAAGAGATGGCCAGCCCTCTGTGGAGATAGAGGTGGTTAGGGACTATTTAGAAAAGCTGGACGTGCACAAGTCCATGGGGCTGGACGAGTTGCATCCGAGAGTGCTGAAGGAATTGGCAGTTGTGATTGCAGAGCCATTGGCCATTATCTTTGAAAACTCGTGGCGAACCGGGGAAGTCCCGGATGACTGGAAAAAGACTAATGTAGTGCCAATCTTTAAAAAAGGGAAGAAGGAGGATCCTGGGAACTACAGGCCAGTCAGCCTCACCTCAGTCCCTGGAAAAATCATGGAGCAGGTCCTCAAAGAATCAATCCTGAAGCACTTGCATGAGAGGAAGGTGATCAGGAACAGCCAGCATGGATTCACCAAGGGAAGGTCATGCCTGACTAATCTAATCGTCTTTTATGATGAGATTACTGGTTCTGTGGATGAAGGGAAAGCAGTGGATGTATTGTTTCTTGACTTTAGCAAAGCTTTTGACACGGTCTCCCACAGTATTCTTGTCAGCAAGTTAAGGAAGTATGGGCTGGATGAATGCACTATAAGGTGGGTAGAAAGCTGGCTAGATTGTCGGGCTCAACGGGTAGTGATCAATGGCTTCATGTCTAGTTGGCAGCCGGTATCAAGTGGAGTGCCCCAAGGGTCGGTCCTGGGGCCGGTTTTGTTCAATATCTTCATAAATGATCTGGAGGATGGTGTGGATTGCACTCTCAGCAAATTTGCGGATGATACTAAACTGGGAGGAGTGGTAGATACGCTGGAGGGGAGGGATAGGATACAGAAGGACCTAGATAAATTGGAGGATTGGGCCAAAAGAAATCTGATGAGGTTCAATAAGGATAAGTGCAGGGTCCTGCACTTAGGATGGAAGAATCCAATGCACCGCTACAGACTAGGGACCGAATAGCTCGGCAGCAGTTCTGCAGAAAAGGACCTAGGGGTGACAGTGAATGAGAAGCTGGATATGAGTCAGCAGTGTGCCCTTGTTGCCAAGAAGGCCAATGGCATTTTGGGATGTATAAGTAGGGGCATAGCGAGCAGATCGAGGGACGTGATCGTTCCCCTCTATTCGACATTGGTGAGGCCTCATCTGGAGTACTGTGTCCAGTTTTGGGCCCCACACTACAAGAAGGATGTGGATAAATTGGAGAGAGTCCAGCGAAGGGCAACAAAAATGATTAGGGGTCTAGAACACATGACTTATGAGGAGAGGCTGAGGGAGCTGGGATTGTTTAGCCTGCAGAAGAGAAGAATGAGGGGGGATTTGATAGCTGCTTTCAACTACCTGAAAGGGGGTTCCAAAGAGGATGGCTCTAGACTGTTCTCAATGGTAGCAGATGACAGAACGAGGAGTAATGGTCTCAAGTTGCAGTGGGGGAGGTTTAGATTGGATATTAGGAAAAACTTTTTCACTAAGAGGGTGGTGAAACACTGGAATGCGTTACCTAGGGAGGTGGTAGAATCTCCTTCCTTAGAGGTTTTTAAGGTCAAGCTTGACAAAGCCCTGGCTGGGATGATTTAACTGGGAATTGGTCCTGCTTCGAGCAGGGGGTTGGACTAGATGACCTTCTGGGGTCCCTTCCAACCCTGATATTCTATGATTCTATGATTCTAAGTGTTCAAAATCTAAGTGATTCACCTTAATCACCTCCCACTGTTTTTTGGGTCCTGGAGGAGCTGTGATAACTGACCTCCTGGAATTGTTAGCAATCCACAGTGACAGAAATTTAATACAATATGATCCCCTGAGACATTGCCTTTGATTGCAATAACTGTCACAGCACTAAGCCACAAAATTCAGATCTGGATTATGTACCTCCTCCAAAAACACTGTAGAGGGTGTGACGTTGCACTCCATATGTTTTATGGAAATATGCTTATGAGTGAGAATATGATGTAACTGGAATATGCTTTATGCAAAAGGTCTCTTGTAAGGTATCATAACAAAGGTTATAACCTACAGAATATATTCCTCCTATTGGTATGCATGTATCATTCTTGTATCTGAAGCTAGAAATACGAAGTATAACTCTGAGGTCCTATTGTAATTCTGCAAGGTGTGGGCCATTAATGGTGGTTTAGAATCTTGATGGCTCCCATTGAGTAGGACAATTGGTTGTAAATTGTTTATTTACCTGAAAACATTCCTACGTATGTGTGGGCCAACCCAGGAAGAATGGAGACTAGGGGTCTTATAGTGACCTGTGACCATGTCACATGATACTGGAATCCATCTTAATCCTTGTACTTTTCCATTGATGAGGCAGGGGTGGGGACAAGCACAGACAAAAGATTCCTGCCTTGTGCAAAAGCTATAAAAGGGGGTGTAGCAGGACAAAAGAGGCTGCCAGTCATGAGAAAACCCCTGCTTACTACCCGAGATGTCTGCTCGAACTAACAAGGACCATACCGGGGAAAGGATTGGGTCCAGATTAGGAAGGAGTCTAGTCTGTGAAAGAAGCTTATTGGAACATCTCTGAGGGTGAGCCCCCACCCAGTAACCTAGGAAAATTAAATGCTCCTCTGAGAGGCAATACTTCCCAACTCACAAGCACAGAGTCTGAGTGTAGAAAGGTTTCAGAGTAACAGCCGTCTTAGTCTGTATTAGCAAAAAGAAAAGGAGTACTTGTGGCACCTTAGAGACTAACCAATTTATTTGAACATAAGCTTTCGTGAGCTACAGCTCACTTCGTCGGATGCATACTGTGGAAAATACCTTTTGGTACGATGTCCATCTGTTTGCATTTGGAAAGGAAGATGATGTCTGTCTGTATCTGCACAAGTTTTTTCATGCAGTTGATAGATTTCCACTCCATACGGCTAAATTTCCACAGTATGCATCCGATGAAGTGAGCTGTAGCTCACAAAAGCTTATGTTCAAATAAATTGGTTAGTCTCTAAGGTGCCACAAGTACTCCTTTTCTTTTTGCAAATACAGACTAACACGGCTGTTACTCTGAAATAAAACTCTTGTGTTGCTAACCTGTCAGTGTCTTGTTCACTATAATAAAAGGAACTGAATTCACTTACATCTTTCAGATGCTGCAGATAGTAAACAATGAAATAACTCTGAGAAGTATCAAAATTATTTTGGTACTGTTTTTCAGCATATTCCAGGCTTTATACTGTGGGAATGCCTGTTATATTTGTGTTCTTTGTCTTGATTCTGAGGACCAGAATCTGCTGTCTGTTATATCAGTGTAAATCCAGAGTAATTCTAGTGGTAAATTAAATTACTCTGGATTTACACCCATGTAATTGGTCAGAATTTGGCCCCATTTTTATTCTTTTAACAGTGTGGCTGGCTCATCAGAAAGTAACTTAGTGCTATTACTACTAAGGTATTATCCATATCTAAATGTGAGTCAAGCTATAGAGTCAGCATGAGCTATAATAAGAGAGAAAAAAACAAGGGCCTGTTTTTTCTCCCACACTGCTGTAAATCAGAAGTAACTCCATTGAAATTAATGGGATTACACCAATGTAAAATTTAAGTGAGAGCAGAATCAGGCCCCCAAGTCTATAAGAAGATCCGAGGCTTGGAGATGCAGGTGGAAACAATGGTTGAGTTTCTAAGGGGATTGGGGCAGATGATGGAGTGAAGGCCAAAGGAGGCTGAAGGGAAAAGTTAAGACTTGCAGATGCAAGCTGGACTGAAGAACTCTGAGGGGAAACTGTTGGATAAGGAAAGTGGCCAGTGGAAGCATGTGACTACGAGAACCAGGCAGAGGAAAAGACCAGCTAGTAAAGGAGAAATAGAGCTCAGGAACAGGTTTGCTGAGTTGGAAAATGAAGAATGGACACAGCAGGCAGTAACTGAAGGTGGGAGGGCAAGGAAAAAGAAAAGAGCAGCTAGTCTTATAAGAAGAGAAGAGCCAATGGAGATACCCAGAGTTCAGAACCCCAGGAGAATACAGGATGACTCAGAAGATTGCAAGAGAGAACAAAAGCCAAGAGGACTTGCAGGCAGATAAAACAGGAGGAAGGCAAGAGAATAACACCTTCACCAGGAAAAACAGGTCTATGTGATTAGTGACTCCCTACTAAGAAAAACAGACAGGCTTGTCACCAGAGCTGATCCAGAGAACAGAAAGGTGTGTGTGCTGTCTTCCACGAGCTAAGATACAGAATGTGGACCTGAGGCTGAAGAGGATCCTAATGGGAGCAGGAAAGAATCCACTGATTGTCCTTCATGTGAGAACAAATGATACAGCTAGATTCTCATTAGAACATATCAAGGGAGACTATGCCAGGCTGAGAACACACTTAAGGAAATGGAGGCTCAGTGGGATTCTCACTAGTGCCTAGAGGAAGAGAACAAAAGCAAGACAAGATGATCATCAACAGATGGCTCAGGCAATGGTGCTATAAGAAAGGCTTTGGGATGTTTGACCACTGGAAGGCATTCATGGACAGTGGACTGTTATCATGGGATGGACTCCACCTGAGAAGAGAAACAGACTTCTGGGCTGGAGGTTAGCACAACTAATTAAAGGAGCTTTAAACAAAGAACTCAGGGGAAACGGGAAATGCTCATGTAATCCATACCTGATTTTAACATTGAGAAGGAGCTAAATCAAGTAAGAAAGGATACAGCAATGGGTAGGATAATGGACATTAAGAGGAAAGATCCTGCCAATAACAGTGAAGATAACGATCAGGTAGGCAATACTGGCAGAATGACTACCCAATTGGGCGAGGAATGTAGGCAAGGCCAAGGAGCAACAATTAAGATGTTTGTACAGGAATGAAAGGAGCCTGGGTAACAAAAAGGAGGAACTAATAGTACTGATGCAAGAAGTGAAACCAGGTATAATAGGGATAACAGAAATAGTAGAGTAATAGTCATGACTGGAGTACAGATATTGAAGGGTATGTGATAGTCAGGAAAGACAGAAATACAGGCAAAGATAGTGGAGTGGTATTGTATATTAACCATGAGGTAGATTGTAAAGAAATTATAACGGGTGGACTGGATAAGACAGTCTGTTTGGGTCAAAATCACTTTGGAAAAGAAAGGTACTAGAGGTTCCTGTGGATAGTCCTTGGAGTATGCTATAGACCCCCAGCATCCAATCTGGGTATGGATAGAGACCTCTTTAATATTTTTAATTAAATAAATTCTACTGGGAATTGTGTGATTATAGGATACTTTAACTTCCCACATACAGATTGGAGGACAAGTGCTACTAATAATAGTAGGGCCCAGATTTTCCGGGATGTGATAGCTGACAGATTTCTTCACCAAATACTTGCTGAACCAACAACAGGTGATGCCATTTTAGATTTGGTATTGATGAGTAGTGAGTGTAATGTTGTACCCCATAATGTTTTATGGAAATATGCTTATTAAAGGTGCTTAGGAAATATGCTTATGAAATATGACATAACTGGAATATATTTTATGCTAGACATGCCATGTAACATATCGCTGCAAAGGTTATGATCTACTGGATATATTCATCCTATTTGTATGCATGTATCATTTTTGTATTCAAAGTTATGAATATGGGCTATGTACTAGTTCAATTTTAAGTAGCCTCACTGAAGCAGTTGGGTCAGCTTCCTGAGAAAAGCAGTTGGTCAGCTTCTCAGTAAGTGCCCAATCAAGAAACACTTAAGCTAACAATGAACTTGGAGACGCCAATCCACATCTGAGCTTTCCCGGGAACGTGGCCTGGCTGGTAAGGAACTCAGTCAAGCATGGACATGTGACTTGCCCATGTGACTCCAAAACTCCATCTTGGAGCTGGATTCTGCATAGGAGACAGGAGGGGGTCTCCACCCACAAGAGAAAGTCTATTTAAGCCCCTAGGAGACCCCTCCATTTTGTTTTCAGCTGGCTCAAGAGGTAGCCTCTCCACCCCCAACGGATACCTGAAAGAAACTGGAACAAAGGACAGTAACCACAGGAGTGTGAATGATTGCTGGACCCAGACTAGAAGGAGACTAGTCTGTAAAAGCAGCTTACTGGAATGTCTCTGAGGGTGAGATTTCATCTGTAATCGCTTTCTTACTGTATTAGACATGGACTTGAGTGTTTTATTTTATTTTGCTTGTAATTCACTTTGTTCTGTCTGTTATTACTTGGAACCACTTAAGTCCTACTTTTTGTATTTAATAAAACCACTTTTTACTTATTTAACCCACAGTATGCATTAACACCTGGGGGGGAGGGGGCAAACAGTTGTGCATACCTCTCTATCAGTGTTATAGAGGACAGAAAATTTATGAGTTTACCCTGTATAAGCTTTACACAGGGTAAAACGGATTTATTTGGGATTTGGACCCCATTGGGAGCTGGGCATCTGAGTGTTGGAGACAGGCACACTTTTTAAGCTGTTTTCAGTTAAGCATGCAGCTTGTGTGGGATGTGGTTCAGACCTGGGGCTGTGGTTGTAGCAGGCAAGCATGTCTGGCACAACCAGGCAGGGTTCTGAAGTCCTAAGCTGCCAAGGAAAACAGGCTCAGAGGCAGTCTTGGCACATCAGATGGCAGTCCCAAGTGGGTTTCTGTGATCCAACCTGTCACAGTGAGGACCTCATAGAAGAACTGTAAAGGACAACCGTGGTTTGAGTGATCATGAGCTAATTCAGTTTAAACTAAATGGAAGGATAAATAAAAACAGATCTGCATTCTTCCTGTTTATATTGGTATTTGATGTTTCCAGCTCTCATGCCCACACCTCTGAAAATCTCTGCCAATGCAAACCCAGTTTATTTGTTGGCAAAGGCCGTATTTGAATATCTTCCTTTTCCGAAGGCTGTAATGCCTGTCTCTTAGCCAGCAATATGAACCAAGTAAGACTCTCATGATTGCCTCTGACGGTGTAATTCAATTGTCAGATGTGCATGTGCAACACCCACTGGAGTTAATAGGAACTGCAGCCATATCTCTGAAGGCAGAATGTGGCCCCCCAGGAAACAACTGTCTTCCTTGCTTCCAGAGGTCCCAAAATCTTATTCATTTCATTGGCAATGGGACTCATATGATGATTCCCTCCCTCCCCGCATAAAGACTGAAGCACAAAGATGGACAAAAGAAAAACTTGGAACTATTCAATACAAGGAAATATATAAACATACTTTCACAATATTCATTAACTAAATAGGCCAAGTTTGTTCTACACTGAATATACCTTCCCAGTTAAGACACACATGTATTAAAAGGGGATACTAATTTACATTTGATGGCAAAAAGAAGTATCAGCTCTATTTCTGAGTGATCAGTGTTTACTATAATTCATACAAATAACTATAACGATGCTTCGGTTGAATGTTGTTAGAGCTCCCTCAATTGCTTTACGGAAGAACTACAAGAAAACATGTTCCATTATCTTTGCATCATCATCAAATGGGGAAATCTGAACCACTCCTTCCTGTGAGGTAAGGATCGAGAGGATTTCTTGAGACAATCTTTCATGCTTATTTTCTGCACATGTATCTGCGATCTTCTTCCAACCTTCCAAGGTACAGACCGTATCATTTAAAATAACTTGTTCCAGTGCATCTGATGAAGAAAAAAATATCATGTAGTGGCACAGTATTTGCCCTCAATCAGTTTCTGCTTTGCTCATATTAAAACAAAGAACAAAAAGAGGCATGATCTTAGGGGATAATATGACTACAGATCAATAATTCTTTTTCCAGTTGGATAAATTCTAAGGGTAAGGACCAAATAAAGAGATAACTGATCAAAAATCCAATAGAAAAGTAGTGTTTACTTTATTTATAAAGATTAAAAGCCACATCCTCCCACAGCACTCAAAATCATGTCTGAAACCCCATGACCAGCAGAAAAACTGGAGAATGTGTAGCCCAATTCTGCCTTTTATTTTTATATAAAGTTAATGGATGTTTTGCTATTGACTTCAGTGGGAGTAGGATAAGGCCATCAGTTGGGAGTAATCATCACTGCAAGTGGAAAAACCAAATGCGCCAAGTTGCCAAATTACATGGCCAAGAAAGGTCCTTAACTCTAGAAGAAAATACAGGAATTTGCAGCAGACCCTACCAAAAGTGCTAATTTGAACACAGGACTGAGCAAGGCAGGCTGTAGCACATGGCAAAAGTAACTTTTTTGATCTCAAAGAGAGTACCATAAATACTGAGATTGCAGAATTGGACCCATTGTAAACAGAAGGTGCTTAGTTATTTTAATCACTCTCCAGTATAGATTAAGGATAACAGGAGCATCAACGACACAATAATTTATGGATTTGCAGTTTGTTTTTTGGAAAGTATCAATGGAAAGGGAAAAGGGAAAAGATTAACTATATGTTTTTAAATTAGCTGAATTAAATTTGTTAACACAATTAAATGATTGTGACCTCAATAACTTTGTTTTTATTCATTTTATTGCCATTTACAATGGAATTGCTTTGTAACTTCCCAGATACTGCAATGAAAATAGAGAAATGTGACATTTACATAACTTCACTATAAATGTCTGTTAATTATATCTTATTGTACTTACTCTTCTCACCCATGTTTATGTCCTCTAACAGTTGTAAACCATGCTCTTTGTGATCAGTATCAATGAGTGAGAGGATCGTAGCCCCAGTGGATAATAATGCTGGTTTCTCATTCCACTCTTGAGTTAGACAATGAATTAGCTCAATACTAGGACAGTTTTTCAGTAGGAATAAGTAATCATCTGAAAACAATTATCCAGGTCATTATACAGTTGTGGGTGTTCACACAAACATGATAACTCCAATTCTGATCTCACTGACCACGGTAAATCAGGTGAAAGTTCAAATAAGTTAGTGTAAAACTAGTATATGTGAGATCAGAATTTGGTCTCATTTATCTGGAAGAAAAGATAAACAGCACAATAATTAAATTCACAGATGATACTAACTAGGGAAGTGTTGCAAATATCAAAGAGGATAGAAATAATAAGAGAGACCTTGAAGTTGTTAGAAATATGGGCAAGAAATAAATTCAGACTGGAAAATGCAACCTAACAGAACAGAGGAATAATAATCTGAAGAAAGATATTAAATGGGAGAGAGTTACTTGGAAAGCAGCACTGTTGAAAAGGGGCCTAGGGAACTGCAGAGTGCAAAAGTGATATGAACTTGCATTGCTATATTGCCACAGAGAGAAGCTAATGTGATTTTAGTTTGCTTACACAGAGGTGTCACATCCCAGAACAGTGAAGTGACAGCCCCTCTCTCTATATAGCACTGGTGAGACAGCACCTATATTAGAATGCTGCAACAGTTATAGGCACCACAGCAGCAGATGCATATTGACATAACGGAGAGAAATCATTTAAAGAAAAATGACTGAGTGGATGGAGGAAATGGCATGAAGAAAAAATAAGATCCAAGTAGCACAATCCTGCAGCATGCTAAACATCTTCAGTATCTACTGCCTTTCCTGCATGACTGGGACCTAAATATGCATAGTTTGGCTAAATGACTGGACAGGATATGAATACTGTTGACAAGTATCTGAGGTTGTAAACACGGAGGGTGAAATTCTGGCCTCATTAAAGTCAATGATAAAATTTCCAGGACAAAGAAAAAATATTTACAGTGAGGCCTAATAGCCTAATTTTGATGGATCTATGATTCTGCTTAATCTGCATATCTGTTTTTTTTGAGAATTCACACTGACCAGTCCCGGGTACTATAAACATTAACTGCTGATGGTATGGTATCTGAGCAAATACATAATGTGTTCTGAAGTAAGAAGAGTTGACCAGATGGGATTTTTACATTTCTCTATTCAAGGTCTTGGGACAAGCTCAAAAGAACAACCAAGAGAGTTTAAATAGATAATTTTGCTATTTATTGAGGAACAGAACGTGCCCCAGATTCTTGTCTGTGTTAGGGCTGCTATTTTGCTGCTCTACTGTCTACACCAGTCCTAAAGCCACCTAGCCACCTGCAAGAGGATCACCCCAGTGCAATGGATGCTTTGTTGCTGTAGAACTGGCCTAACTGCTCATATACTATCCCCATTCATGACTGTCAGTGTAAGGTATATACCTGGGGAAAGGGGGCATGACCAGGTCTTCCCTGCAGTTCAGCAATCCTTGACTGCCATGATGGCAGCATGGGGCTATTGCCAGCTAGTGTAAATTAGAACAGCATATAGGCTGCTTTAACTCACTCCAGGGAACCAGCCCAGTACAGCCAGTTTAGGAATGGGGGGAGCACAAAGGTGCCATAAAGCCACCTTTGCACCCCTTTCCCCCCCACAAGTTGTGTTGTATACCCCTTCTGTGCAGCTGAGAATCAGGATCTATGCATCCAGTATGTGATGTAGTCTTTATGCTGCTTACTTCTTCAGCTAACATAATCAGACTAATCAACAGGACAAGATAATTTGAGGGTGCATCTGCATCTTGTTTACAAGGTGATAACTCTGAAGCTGAACGATCCACACTTCCAATACAAAGAAAAACCAATTTTAACTTTCAAATGATGTAATCACTAATACAGAAAATAAATAGATGCCTCAATTTATTTTAGGCCAGTAGCTTAACTTTTTAATTCTGTGGAACAACTTACAAAAGAGATCACCTCTGCTGAACCACATCCCTTTCTATAACCCACTCCTTCACCTTTCCCGCAGCATTCACTATCTTTTCTGAATGTGCCCATAGAACATATTTTCAGGATCAGTGCTCTGCAATATTACACCCTCTTTAGGGACATAAATATGGAACAATATGCCACTGCCTGTCAACATCAATGAATGATACTCAACTCAAAAATAAATAGTGAACAGGATTTTATCAGTATTAGCCACAATAAATGGGTTTGTTCAAGACAAAAAAAAGAGGTGGACCAAATATACATGCATGCCTGATGCTGAAGGAAATCCTATTTTAATGTAATACGCTGGCAAAATTATTGACAAGATTAGCATCATCTTGAGGTTTCGACAATTTTCAATTTGAATTTGTGCAACCAACATTTAAAAATCTATCAACATTTTCATTAGTTTGCATTCACAAATCAGCATTCTTTGATCTTTCAGAACATATCTTCACTTCGTCCATCGTCTTTGTTTTTCCCACCCATTGCAATGTACAGAGGATGAATGTTCCGCTGTACAGCCATGTTGACAAAAAACAATTTTTGTGAAAGCTACACTGGAAAGTCATACTATAGGACTGTCCCATGTATTTTTCAAAAACATAATATCTGGATTACACAGGGGCAAAGTGATTTTTGAAAAAGTCTCTAGGCCAGATCCATAGCTGGTGTAAATCAACATAGTTTCATCTATAATCAGTGGAGCTATGCTGATTTACACTGGCTGAGAATCTGGAGTATAAACTTATATATTTTGAGCTATCAATTAGAAATAAAAGCATTAAATTAAGTGCTGCATAATCCATAGATGCATCTTTTTTGTAAAGGTAAAAAACAGCAAGTGTACATCTAAATAGACATGCAACTCCATGCGCTTTCAATACAAAGCTATAAGGAAATGTGATTGCATGAGAGCAGAAACATATGGATCGAAATCCTGATTCCCCTGGCAAAACCCTTATTGACTTCACTGGGGCAAGGATTTCACCCCAGTGGGTATTGGACATGATTGTCTAGTTGTGTGTTCAACTGTGCTTTCCATCATAACTGATCAAGTGTCTTCACTTCCAAATATAGGCCCTAATCCTGCTAAAATTTAGGCACATGCTTAGTTTTACTCGTTCTGTGTGTCTAAGTGCCTGCAGAATCAGGACTTCAGTCAATATATTTGGATGCAGAATTAATCCAATTATGGTTTGACAAAAGAGAAAAGTACTTACTTCTAAAATGTAGTTATCTAAAATACAGAGCTGTAGTAATACCCAGGTTCCTAGCATGAGAGTGGTGAGGGGGTTTTCTATAGTTTAACTGCTCAATATTGGCGCCAGCACAGAACTTCCAAATTGGAAATGTACATAATCTGGAAACATCAGATGCATATATTTTCATAGAGTCATAGACTTTAAGGTCAGAAGGGACCATTATGATCGTCTAGTCTGACCTCCTGCACAACGCAGGCCACAGAATCTTACTCACCCACTCCTGTAATAAACCCCTAACCTATGTCTGAGCTACTGAAGTCCTCAATTCAAGGTGCAGAGAATCCTCCAGCAAGTGACCCCTGCCCCACACTGCAGAGGAAGGCAAAAAAACCCCAGGGCCTCTGCCAATCTGCCCTGGAGGAAAATTCCTTCCCAACCCCAAATATGGCTATCAGCTAAAAACCCTGAGCATGTGGGCAAAACTCACCAGCCAGACACCCAGGAAAGAATTCTCTGTAGTCACTCAGATCCCATCCCATCACAGGCCATTGGTCATATTTACCGCTAATAGTCAAAGATCAATTAATTGCCAAAGTTAGGCTATTCCATCATACCATCCCCTCCATAAACTTATCAAGCTTAGTCTTGAAGCCAGATATGTCTTTTGCCCCCACTGCTTCCCTTGGAAGGCTCTTCCAGAACTTCACTCCTCTAATGGTTAGAAACCCTTTGTCTAATTTCAAGTCTAAACTTCCTGATGGCCAGTTTATATCCATTAGTACCAATGTTGACACAAGAACAGAGCTTAAATAATTCCTCTCCCTCCCTAGTATTTAACCCTCTGATATATTTATGGAGAGCAATCATATCTCCCCTCAGCCTTCTTTTGGTTAGGCTAAACAAGCCAAGCTCTTTGAGTCTCCTTTCATTAGACAGATTTTCCATTCCTCGGATCATTCTAGTAGCCCTTCTCTGTACCTGTTCCACTTTGAACTCATCCTCCTCCACTAGAGGAGGTTTTGGAATTAATTGAGAAATTTAACAGTAACAAGTCACCGGGACCAGATGGCATTCACCCAAGAGTTGCGAAAGAACTCAAATGTGAAATTGCGGAACTATTAACTATGGTTTGTAACCTGTCCTTTAAATCAGCTATTGTACCCAATGACTGGAAGATAGCTAATGTAACACCAATATTTAAGAAGGGCTCTAGAGGTGATCCTGGCAATTACAGACCGGTAAGTCTAACGTCAGTACCAGGCAAATTAGCTGAAACAATAGTAAAGAATAAAATTGTCAGACAATAGAAGAACATAAATTGTTGCACAAAAGTCAACATGGTTTCTGTAAAGGGAGATCATGTCTTACTAATCCATTAGAGTTCTTTGAGGGGGTCAACAAACATGTGGACAAGAGGGATCCAGTGGACATAGTATACTTAGATTTCCAGAAAGCCTTTGACAAGGTCCCTCACCAAAGGCTCTTATGTAAGTTAAGTTGTCATGGGATGAGAGGGAAGATCCTTTCATGGACTGAGAACTGGTTAAAAGACAGGGAACAAAGGGTAGGAATAAATGGTAAATTTTCAGAATGGAGAGGGGTAACTAGTGGTGTTCCCCAAGGGTCAGTCCTAGGACCAATCCTATTCAACTTATTCATAAATGATCTGGAGAAAGGGGTAAACAGTGAGGTGGCAAAGTTTGCAGATGATACTAAACTGCTCAAGATAGTTAAGGCCAAAGCAGACTGTGAAGAACTTCAAAAGAATCTCACAAAACTAAGTGATTGGGCAACAAAATGGCAAATGAAATTTAATGTGGATAAATGTAAAGTAATGCACATTGGAAAAAATAACCCCAATTATACATACAATATGATGGGGGTTAATTTAACTACAATTAATCAGGAGAAAGATCTTGGAGTCATCGTGGATAGTTCTCTGAAGATGTCCACGCAGTGTGCAGCGGCAGTCAAAAAAGCAAATGGGATGTTAAGAATAATTTTAAAAGGCATAGAGAATAAGATGGAGAATATCTTATTGCCCTTATATAAATCCATGGTATGCCCACATCTTGAATACTGCGTACAGATGTTGTCCCCTCATCTCAAAAAAGATATACTGGCATTAGAAAAGGTTCAGAAAAGGGCAACTAAAATGATTAGGGGTTTGGAACAGGTCCTGTATGAGGAGAGATTAAAGAGACTAGGACTTTTCAGCTTGGAAAAGAGGAGACTAAAGGGGGATATGACAGAGGTATATAAAATCATGAGTGGTGTGGAAAAAGTGAATAAGGAAAAGTTATTTACTTGTTCCCATAATATAAGAACTAGGGGTCACCAAATGAAATTAATGGGGAGCAGGTTTAAAACAAATAAAAGGAAGTTCTTCTCCACTCAGCGCACAGTCAACCTGTGGAACTCCTTGCCTGAGGAGGTTATGAAAGCTAGGACTATAACAGGGTTTAAAAGAGAACTGGATAAATTCATGGAGATTAAGTCCATTAATGGCTATTAGCCAGGATAGGTAAGGAATGGTGTCCCTCGCCTCTGTTTGTCAGAGGGTGGAGGTGGATGGCAGGAGAGAGGTCACTTGATAATTACCTGTTAGGTTCACCCCCTCTGGGGCACCTGGCATTGGCTACTGTCAGTGGACAGGATACTGGGCTAGATGGACCTTTGGTCTGACCATTGTTATGTTCTTAAATATGGGAGACCAGAACTGCACACAGGGAAGAAAGGTAAGCAGCAGGATACGGACCCTGGACTTCAGGAAAGCAGACTTCGACTCCCTCAGGGAACGGATGGCCAGGATCCCCTGGGGGAGTAACTTGAAGGGGAAAGGAGTCCAGGAGAGCTGGCTGTATTTCAAGGAATCCCTGTTGAGGTTACAGGGACAAACCATCCCGATGAGTCGAAAGAATAGTAAATATGGCAGGCGACCAGCTTGGCTTAATGGTGAAATCCTAGTGGATCTTAAACATAAAAAAGAAGCTTACAAGAAGTGGAAGGTTGGACATATGACCAGGGAAGAGTATAAAAATATTGCTCGGGCATGTAGGAATGATATCAGGAGGGCCAAATCGCACCTGGAGCTGCAGCTAGCAAGAGATGTCAAGAGTAACAAGAAGGGTTTCTTCAGGTATGTTGGCAACAAGAAGAAAGCCAAGGAAAGTGTGGCCCCTTACTGAATGAGGGAGGCAACCTAGTGACAGAGGATGTGGAAAAAGCTAATGTACTCAATGCTTTTTTTGCCTCTGTCTTCACTAACAAGGTCAGCTCCCAGACTGCTGCGCTGGGCATCACAAAATGGGGAAGAGATGGCCAGCCCTCTGTGGAGATAGAGGTGGTTAGGGACTATTTAGAAAAGCTGGACGTGCACAAGTCCATGGGGCCGGACGAGTTGCATCCGAGAGTGCTGAAGGAATTGGTGGCTGTGATTGCAGAGCCATTAGCCATTATCTTTGAAAACTCGTGGCGAACGGGGGAAGTCCCGGATGACTGGAAAAAGGCTAATGTAGTGCCAATCTTTAAAAAAGGGAAGAAGGAGGATCCAGGAAACTATAGGCCAGTCAGCCTCACCTCAGTCCCTGGAAAAATTATGGAGCAGGTCCTCAAAGAATCAATCCTGAAGCACTTGCATGAGAGGAAAGTGATCAGGAACAGCCAGCATGGATTCACCAAGGGAAGGTCATGCCTGACTAATCTAATTGCCTTTTATGATGAGATTACTGGTTCTGTGGATGAAGGGAAAGCAGTGGATGTATTGTATCTTGATTTTAGCAAAGCTTTTGACACGGTCTCCCACAGTATTCTTGTCAGCAAGTTAAGGAAGTATGGGCTGGATGAATGCACTATAAGGTGGGTAGAAAGCTGGCTAGATTGTCGGGCTCAACGGGAAGTGATCAATGGCTCCATGTCTAGTTGGCAGCCGGTATCAAGTGGAGTGCCCCAAGGGTCGGTCCTGGGGCCGGTTTTGTTCAATATCTTCATAAATGATCTGGAGGATGGTGTGGATTGCACTCTCAGCAAATTTGCGGATGATACTAAATTGGGAGGAGTGGTAGATACGCTGGAGGGGAGGGATAGGATACAGAAGGACCTAGACAAATTGGAGGATTGGGCCAAAAGAAATCTGATGAGGTTCAATAAGGATAAGTGCAGGGTCCTGCACTTAGGATGGAAGAATCCAATGCACCGCTACAGACTAGGGACCGAATGGCTAGGCAGCAGTTCTGCGGAAAAGGACCTAGGGGTGACAGTGAATGAGAAGCTGGATATGAGTCAGCAGTGTGCCCTTGTTGCCAAGAAGGCCAATGGCATTTTGGGATGTATAAGTAGGGGCATAGCGAGCAGATCGAGGGACGTGATCGTTCCCCTCTATTCGACATTGGTGAGGCCTCATCTGGAGTACTGTGTCCAGTTTTGGGCCCCACACTACAAGAAGGATGTGGATAAATTGGAGAGAGTCCAGCGAAGGGCAACAAAAATGATTAGGGGTCTAGAACACATGACTTATGAGGAGAGGCTGAGGGAGCTGGGATTGTTTAGCCTGCAGAAGAGAAGAATGAGGGGGGATTTGATAGCTGCTTTCAACTACCTGAAAGGGGGTTCCAAAGAGGATGGCTCTAGACTGTTCTCAATGGTAGCAGATGACAGAACGAGGAGTAATGGTCTCAAGTTGCAGTGGGGGAGGTTTAGATTGGATATTAGGAAAAACTTTTTCACTAAGAGGGTGGTGAAACACTGGAATGCGTTACCTAGGGAGGTGGTAGAATCTCCTTCCTTAGAGGTTTTTAAGGTCAGGCTTGACAAAGCCCTGGCTGGGATGATTTAACTGGGAATTGGTCCTGCTTCGAGCAGGGGGTTGGACTAGATGACCTTCTGGGGTCCCTTCCAACCCTGATATTCTATGATTCTATTCCAAATTAGGTCTCACCAGTGCCTTGTACAATGGTACTACCACCTCCTTACTCTACTGGAAATACCTCGCCTGATGCATCCCAAGACCGCATTAGCTTTTTTCACGGCCATATCACATTGGCGGCTCACAGTCATCCTGTGATCAACCAATACTCCAAGGTCCTTCTCCTCCTCTGTTACTTCCAACTGATGAGTCCCCAGCTTATAACAAAAATTCTTGTTATTAATCCCTAAATGCATGAAGAAGCCTCGCCTCAGATGGGTAGTGGTTGTGGGTAGATCTATTATACCTAACTAAAACTTAAAAGAATAATTATTACAGCTAAATTATTTTCTCTTCTCCAAAGATACAAGCTGCAACAGACCCCCCTACTCACAGGGACTCTAACATCAGGGATGTTGCTATAAAAATATACACCATTATCTATTTATAAAAGATACTGAAATGCCACAAAATGTGTGTTCATAAATTATTAAATTAAATATTTATATACAAATAAATTAAACATATATACAAACATACATAAAAAGTTGGGAAGGATGGCAAGAGAACGCAAGAAATAAAATGCTTTATGAGAAATGTGAATAATAACTAGCAGAGAAATCCAAAAATAAATTAAAGGGGTTAGTGAATTAAAACACTCCTAGTTTGGCCAATATTCCTTAGGCTTTAAAAGACCTTGAACTTGCAGGTCTGCTATGCAATGACAATGCCATATGCAGTCAGACAGCTTTTAAACATGATGCTTTTGGAGACAACAGAATCTAATGTACTGGTGTCAAAAGAAATAAACGATGGATACTTTAAGGATTTAGCCCATCAGATAAAAACCTGAGGACATTTTCATGTCAAACTAGACAGAGGAACTCATTCACAACATTCTATGTCAAGTTTGGAGAGAAGGGCTGTCAAGGTTCCTTCCCCACTCTGAATTCTCGGGTACAGATGTGGGGACCTGCATGAAAGACCCCCTAAGCTTATTCTTACCAGCTTAGGTTAAAAACTTCCCCAAGGTACAAACTTTGCCTTGTCCTTGAACACCACCAAGCGTTTTAAACAAAGAACAGGAAAAGAGACCACTTGGAGACGTCTTCCCCCAAAATATCCCCCCCAAGCCCTACACCCACTTTCCTGGGGAAGGCTCGATAATAATCCTCACCAATTGGTACAGGTGAACACAGACCCAAACCCTTGGATCTTAAGAACAATGAAAAATCAATCCAGTTCTTAAAAGAAGAATTTTAATTAAAGAAAAGGTAAAAGAATCACCTCTGTAAAATCAGGATGGTAAATACCTTACAGGGTAATCAGATTCAAAACAGAGAGAATCCCTCTAGGCAAAACCTTCAGTTACAAAAAGACACAAAAACAGGAATACACATTCCCTCCAGCACAGCTTATTTTACAAGCCATTAAACAAAAGAAAATCTAACACATTTTCTAGCTAGATTACTTACTAACTTTACAGGAGTTGTAAGGCTTGCATTCCTGATCTGTTCCCAGCAGAATCATCACACAGACAGCCCAAATCCTTTGCCCCCCCACCTCCAGATTTGAAAGAATCTTGTCCCCTCACTGGCCATTTTAGGTCAGGTGCCAGCAGGGTTACCTTAGCTTCTTAACCCTTTACAGGTGAAAGGATTTTGCCTCTGGCCAGGAGGGATTTTATAGCACTGTATACAGAAAGGTGGTTACCCTTCCCTTTATATTTATGACAAGGGCTTTGCCAAGACAGAGGCTGGGAATGATTAACTATCAGAATCTGCTTTATAGACATATTCTCAGAGGGCCTGATTCTACACTTCAGTGCAGTTTATGTACCGAGTGTAAAATGGTGCCATTATGATTTGCCAGGGTTTTATAACCACTTTGCACAGGTGCAAATGACGCTAAGAACTCATTAGGCAATTACCTCAGTTTCCATTATCATATTTAAAGAATTTCTCTGCAGCCTCTAGTTATCAGATTAATGAATCTATGATTAAACTACAGATGGGTCAAACTAGCCTCTTAGATTTTGAAACTTTAGGCTATGGAGTCCTCTACCAATCTCACACTAGTCTCTATGGCAGATCAATCGGGAGCTACTGAAGCATGGTTCTCTGAAGAAATTCCCTATTTCCAACTGAACTAGTCACTTTAGTTGCTTTTAGGGTAACATATCTAGTTATTTATATTATTTACATATGCAGTGGCATCTTAAGAGCCAAATACTGCTTCCATTATACTCAATGAGAACAGAATTGGATTTTTACTGTGAATTTAAAATGTACAATTTAAAAATTTAGTCCAAAATGTTACCATGATAAGATTTAATTTTTAACCCTGAGATAAACATTTGATAGAAAAATGATGAAAGACAATATAATAAATGCCCTGTTATTTACCGAAAGTGAGGTGTTTGAATTGCTGTATATAATCCATTGCTCCACAAATTTGGCCCTGTTTACACAAGCACAGAGCAGCTTTCTTGTGCACGCCACACTGACTGTAGGCAATCTGAGCCAAAGCCAAACACTTGGACTTGTTGAATGGTTCCACCTCCCCATAGTCATAAATCACATCCCCTGCTGCCTCACAAAACGTCAGCCTGAAGAAAACAAGGTAATAAAACAAACCAGATAGTCATTTGTGTGTTTTCATAACTCTGGAGCACTTCAGAATCAGTTACACTGGAACTGGATTGTGTGTGAAAATACCAGACTGACTGCTCCCCTTCAGCTCTTGTGCCCCTCTGCCCTTGTCCCCAACTCTGCTTTTGAGTTAGGTTGTTTCCTCCTTCCCCTTCCACGTGCTTGGGCCACAGCAGACAGAGATCTAGGAGCACGGAACAGACAGCCTCTTCATCAGTGCCTGTGCCATGTTAGCCATTGGTGGTTGGAACAGGCAACTGCAGCCCCTGCAGCTCTCCTGTATATGTGTGATTCCAGTTGGGGTGCAAGAACGTGTATGGGGAAGGGAAATGTGTGTTCTGCCCACTTTGTGACACCTGGTAAGTCAGGCAAAGAGTCTGCTGCTGAGTTGGGAACCTACTCAGGGCATTCGTGGGGTAGACACATAAGAACCTCAGAGGATAATCAGTGCAGCTGGCATAAAGGAACTGTGTGAGGCTATAGCAAGTTCAGTGCAGACAAAATGTCTGGAGATTTCAGATATTTATAACTTGGCCAAATTTGGATGGACTGCCTCAGAGGCAGGAAAAAACACCTCCCTGACTCCAATGCTACTCTAACAAATTTCAAGTTCCTACTCCAATGCATGGAGTCTCCAGAACTCTTCAAAGAAAGAATTTTTTTTAACATTGGCAAAACAACCTACTTTTCTCTAATATCATTCTCAGAAATGGTTTTGTTTAAACTTTGCGAAGAAATTCAGACTGAGGAAGACATCTGGCATGGAAAATTTCAGCCTGAACAGGTAAAGCTTTGCAAAGTACAAGAAACTGAAAATGGGGGCTTATGATGGAAAGTGTTAAGCACCCTTAACTTTGGTATTGCTACCAGCTCTGCCTATAATTCAAGTAATTTTAGAATTTTTTAATATTTCTACAGTCCTATTCTAAAGTCATAATAAAGCACTTCAGAGTGTGCGTCAGGCTGAGACATCTTTACTAACCTTATAGTTTTGACAAAAGGATGTAGACCTCCTGTCCTCCTCCACATACGAGGCCTGGCTTGACATTTCAACATAATTTCCAGTGTCCTATTGATTTAGCAATTACTATAATTCTAGTGATATAATATGCTATAATGGCTCTTTTGGAAAGATTACCGCATGAGGTAGGAAAAGCCATAAAGAGACATGCCCCATATGTCAGAATTCTAATTAGATTAATGCCATGCTGAACAGTGGAAATCTCCCAAACTGTTCTTGTGCGATTTCCACTCTTTTAAAATGCATCTGAAATGGATCTGGAAAACAGGTTCCTTCCAGTTTAGGATTTGATCCAAACGCAAAATTGCAGAGGCACTATTAGTTCTGCAAATTTGAATTTGAATACTTCAATCCCCACAAATGAAATACAGGGGGTGGAAGATAGCTTTGAGTTTCCAGTTCAGGTTTGTCTCTTGAAGTAATTGTATTAAATACTGTATAGATACTGCTGTTATTATAGAAACAGTCACATATAAGAGTAAAAACAAAACTTCTAGCTTTTCCAATAACTGAAGGTTTTTAATTTTTAAAAAATGGTACCAGAACAAAAAACAGTCTCACGATCTGATTTTCATATAACTTTTTACTAGAGTATAGGAGAAAAGGGGCCTGAAACAAAATTTTGGTCTGCAGCGATCTAACAAAGGCTGATATCTTAAATGAAATGTTGCATTCTGCAAAAATAGCTTTTCATGCTCTTCATTTTTCTTGGTTTATGCCACGGTGAATTTAATAAATAGCACTGAAGAACTGTATCTGCGAGATTGCCATTTTGTGATATTGTGTTTGCATGGTTCTAATTCACAAGAAAAGGAGAGTGATCTTTTTTAACAGGCAAGGCCTGATCACTTAGAAAAAGCATGAATGCAACTTTTACAGGGGAAGGGTACATACCCATATGAATCCAAGTACACTACAGGCCTACTTACCTTTGCTGTGTGACCCAGTGCATAACTAGATTTAACTGTTTTTCAAACAATGCACATTTGATTGCTTCCAGAGTCATGGCTGCACACAGAGGGTGTCTAACTGCAGCACTTGAGCTTATGAGGGCCTCAAAATATCTCAGCAAAGGGAGAATCCTCCCTTTAACAGCACCAAGAGCTAGAAGGAGGAAAAGGAAAGTCACTGAGCAAAATATTTTGGAAAATAGCATTTATATTTTTCCAGTAGTTGGGGTGGTTTTTTTTGCTTTGCTGATGTCCCCAGAATCTCCTGGACAAATCTGAACTAAAGGCTCAATCCTGCAAGATGCTGAGCCCCCACTGCTGCCATGCTAGTCAATGAGAATTGAGGCTGCTCAGTACAGAAGATGGTGGGCACATCACATGATTGGACATTATCTGTGGACACCTAAAGGCAAATTTTCATAGCAAAATGTGTGGATTTAAACCACTGAGGCTACATAGAGTTGCCTAGTGAAATGCCTGCATATCACTTTGAAAATGAACCTCCTAGTGGTAAGGCTACAGACAGTTCACTATAAAACTTTCTGCATAGGATGTCGGTTTTATAGTTAAGAGTAAAGGCAACTTTAACCCAGTTTCCTTGCTTTGATCCTTCTTTTATTATTGATATATTATTACTTACTATTTGTATTGCAATAGCACCAATCATAATTGTGCCCTGTTGTGCTGTGCACTGTAAACCCCATAGGAAGACTCAGTCTGTATTCCCAAAGATTTATATCTAAGGCCCCAATCCTGAAAACATGTGTGCATACACTTATCTCTGCTCACATGAGTAGTGCCATTGAAGTCAATGGAACATAATTTTCAGCAAGTGAGTAAATTTTTGCCAGATCGGGCCCTAACATAAAGCTTACTGTCTAATTTGTAATTCAGATTCTGAATATTAATTTAACATAGTTCTTTTGTACTTCTTTACTTTTGGTCTTTAACAATTGCCTATAAAGTGAAAAGAGGAAGAAGAAGAAAAAAATAGTAATAAAATAAAATTCAGTGGTATTCTCAGCATTCCCTCCAGCACCTGCAGGGGAAAGACCAAGCTGCAACTGCTTCATCACTGACACCAGTGATGCTCACTGCATGTTGTGTCCTCAAATTCAAAGGAAGACAGAGTATGGAGGACTAAAAACAACCAAGGAACATGTCTGTATTTATCTCAGGCATGTAAACAGCATTACTGATCCTTACTGGACTGATAACGATCCGTATTTCACACCCTAATTATAAGCTGAATGGAACACTGTCAGGTGATTCAAACAACTTTTCTAGCTAATGCATAGGGCATGAAGGGCCAGATTTTCAAAGTTATATGAGCACGGTTGTGCACACCTATTTGCATACACTTAATTTATAAGTGGAAATAAGACAGTTTAAGTACAAGTATAGACAACTTCAAACTGGACCTTAAGGTCACTACTGAGCTGCACCACATAGGGAGGCAAAGTTGGTTTTATGCCTCCCCAGATTCTCAGCCTGACCAATGACTGAAATGGCCACCAGCGTAACTTAGCAAAACGTAGATAAGCCATTAGACTTCTCTACGTTTTGCTAGCTGCGGTGGGCTGTGGCCAAGAATTGAATGGAACTCTTTGTGTTCGGAGCTGCCCCGTCACCCAGAGCCTGCCACCCCCCTGAAACACAGGAGGAAGAGCAGGTGGCAAAGTCAGCCATGCTACCTTTATGCCACTCAAAGATTCCTTTGTGCAAGGAGAATCCAGTTGTGTGGCATCTTTGCATTGCCTGAGTGCAAAGTGACCAGACACGGCACCAAGAATCTGGACCCTTAGTCTACCCAACAATAAGAGACCTGTGGCACAGCTGCAGCTGGCCCAGGTCAGCTGACTTGAGCTCATGCTGCAGGGTTATAAAATTGCAACGTAGATGTTCAGGCTCAGACTGGAGCCCAGGCTCTGAGACCTGTGAAGAGAGTGAGTCTCAGAGGCTGGTCTCCAACCTGAGCATAAACATCTACACTATTATTATTAGCCATGCAGCCTGAGCCCCATGAGCCCAAGTCAGCTAACCTGGGCTCTGATACCTTGTGCCATGGGTTTTTTATTGCAGCATACCTTAGGTTATTTTTATATTTACTCTGAAGTGTTAAATGTAAAATCCAAACGCACAAGTAATTCACTTTTGTCCCTTCAAGGCTCCTTTCAATGTGAGTAATAGAGCCAGATTCTCAGCAGGCGTAAGTCAGTGTCGCACTATTTGAATCAACAGTGATGTCAATTTTTACCAGCTTAGAATGTGACCAACAGTATTTCCATCTAAATTCCATACCCTTAAATTTCATCATGGTTTCTTCATTGCGGAGAATTCCTCTAGGACAGTTTGCAGCATAAACTGCTGCAGCCTCATACTGACCATATGAAAACAATTCATTGAATCTAGGACAGATGAAGGAAAAGACAATGTAATATAGCACTGACACAAAAACAAAAAAGAAATGATCGGTTGATGATGTGGTGAACTAGCCAAGGAAGGAATTCCAGAAAGCCTAGAATCAAATGTCAAAGACATGGGCAATACCACGGCTTTAATACAAAGAATATATTAAAATATCTAGTACTTCTGTATGAAAGCAAATCTGGTGACAGCAAGTGGCAGTATTGAATGTCTCTCAGTTCCCCAAATTACCTTTATCCTCATCTTCATCTTTTGGTACACATCATCAGTATAGGCACTACACACTGGATCATAGAATGCTGACCACACTGCCTAGCAACTTATACAGTGTCCACAGTGGTGTTCAGGAACTGGATCATCAATGGAAAGCGGACCAAAAGAAAGGAGGCCTGACAAGGCATTTAAATGAGGAAATCAGGTTGCAAAGCACACAACACCAGCTGCGCAAGAGGGTAACCCAGAAAGTTGTCTACATCTGCATTAACTATTCAATGGTGAGATTCTGCCCATATTATGTTCTGCATGGGCTCCTAGGGGAGGGAGGGTGCAAGAAGCTTCCCCTTTGTGCTAAGAATGGCTGTTGGATAGTGTCATCCCTGATCCCCCTCAGTGCTGCTATCAGGCAGGGAGGACAGGGGAAGCTGATGCCGTGGTTTCCACACTGGCTCTTATCGCCAGCTGGGCATGGAGGACAGAGTGCACTGCACTTGCTCAAAGGGTGGCCAAGTTGCTGCTAAGGCATGTGGTCCCAGCCAGAATTCCTCCTCAGGGGTCCATCAACGACATGGTCTCTCTGCATCCCCTTCCAGTGTACCGGAGGGCAGTAGGAGTGAAATCTTGTCCCAAATTACTCCGTTAAGGGGAACCATATCTAGACTGGGAGTCCAGTTATCTGAACTCAGAGCCTATAATAATGATAGCCTATGATTAAGCCCCTGAAATGTCCCTACTAAAACTGGCTATGCCTCTATTATCATTCACCTCCTGACTGTGTCAATTAGATTTTCTCCTGAAAGACTGATTTGCTGCACTGCTGTTGGGTTAACAAATATTGATCTCCAGAAAGAAGCTGTTGCAGTTAGATTTCAATGTTATATTTAAGATGCTGATTTGGGAGGCACTGGTATGGTGGAATATGGCCTTTCAGCTCACGGATCAAACTGAGGTCAAATCCAGTCTAGACTGGTAGTACCTGGAAGCTGTTACCATTTCATGGTTATTCAGTGGACAGTGTAAAATGAGTTTATGATCTCATTCCAGTTCTTAGTTGCAAGAGTTTTAAAGATATTTAGGCACCTAAAGATGAAGACAGGCGCTCAGTGGGATTTTTAAAAGCACCTAACTCTCAACAGGCACCTAGTGCTTTTGAAAATCGTACTTGGTACCTATTGGTATCTTTAGGAAAAAATCTAGACCAAAGTAATCTCCTCAGAGGTGTTCATATCACCAACAAACAAACCCACCTCCACTGCTGGTACCTTTGTTGGCAGTTTCAGCAAACAGGCAAAGGATGGAATGGACTGTAAAGTTAAAACTACCCTTTACTCCCCAAAAGTGATCTTCCAGGACAGGGCTGACTCACATGAGTAGAGGAGTGTGGAGAAGCTGCTTTTGCTACATCTGGTCTGTGGATAACCAACTGTTGTTTAGATATTTTTTAGGTCAGGCTTGACAAAGCCCTGGCTGGGATGATTTAGTTGGGGATTGGTCCTGCTTTGAGCAGGGGGTTGGACTAGATGACCTCCTGAGGTCCCTTCCAACCCTGATATTCTATGTAGGTCCGCAGGGCTGTCAGGCTAGCAAGCACATTTTACAAACACCAGACATTCACAAAAAGAAGAAAAGAGTGCTCTTTTTACAAAATCCTAATTTGCCCTGGAGGGACTGCATTAAACATGATATGTTATCCAAACTCTGTAATGCTCTAAAGTGCTTACACAGAGTATAAGAGTTGCATTCTATTTACCTTTCAATATATTCAAGCAAATCTTCAGCCTCTTTACTCTTGCTGGGGTCATGTTCAAATATATGAGAGATGCTAAAGGCAGCAGCAGCTGAAAGTTAGACACATCAATGGGAGGTAAATGTGTTATTATTTCAATAGACAAAATCAGCATTAACATTGCAAGAGTACAAGAAGAGAATAGATTTTGATCCATAGAAATGTGTCTTTCAAGAAAGATGGGTTTACAGTTTTAGCCAGGCTATTTTGCATTAGCAAGCAGGAAAGGGACCTTCTATAAACTAATGCATGTTTCAAGCGTTGAAAAGACGGAAGAAGTCTCCCACAAGTGGAAATGTAATTAGGAAATGATTTCAATGAGGGCAGGTAAATTCTAGGACAAAGTTTCCCTGTCTATGTCCCCAGACACATACTCTTAGCATGCCAGAGATTAGGAATAAGAGGTGACACCCTAACGACCAAATTCTACTCATTGAAACATTCTACAGTTCCACCTGAAACCAATGCAGCTGCACAGAATGTCATCAGGGTAGAGTTTGGCCCTTAGCTCTGGGACAAGAGTGGAGACCACACTTTAAACTCCAACTAGCAGCAAACAACATACATAGGGACAAATTCTGATTTCAGTTACACCCATGTAAGTCCACTGAATTCAGTGCATAGATTTACAGGGATATAAATGGGAGCAGAATTTGACCCACAATCTAAAAGCCCATTAGAAGGAGCAGAGTGGAGGAACATAAGAGGTATCTCCCTTGATCTGTCTAACAATACAAGTTGAGAGCAACAAGTAAGATTCAATTTGATGCCAAGCGCATCACTGCACTCTACTCATGCAGCACCTGAGAGGATCTTGACAGTGTTTGGAGTGTGCTTAAATGCTCATAAAAAGGCTGATCATGTCAGAAGGCCTAAGGCAACCGACTGGAAAACATTTTAAAGATCCTTCACCATCACTACATCACTTGCCTAAATAACCTGGATGATTTGAAGTACGAGTAGCAGGAGACCTCTGTGACTCTGGAAAAAAACCTGAGGGATTTGGGTAGCACATGAGAGGTGGAGACTGTATAAACCACCTCAGGACACCTCAACTTCATCTTAACTGTAGTAAAACATCATAGACCAAATTCACCCCTGTATAACTCTGGTGAATATTTTCTATACCTTTATCAGATTTCTGGGCAAAAATCTTATTTTCCTAAAAGCTAGACACATGCAGCATCATGCATAGGGGAAATGGATGACCCAAGATCATTAGGGATGGGACTTTCAAAGGGACCTAAAGGAATTAGGGGCCCAACTTCCACTGACTCTAAATGGGATTTGGACACCTAATTTTTTCAGGCCCCTTTGAAAATCTCAACCCACATTTAAAAAAATAAAATAAAAATGTATAGGCCAGATTCTCAACTGGTATCAATGGAGCCATGCAATCTTATATCAATGGAAATAGACTAATTTACATGAGCTGAGAATCTGGTCCCATATTTTCCATGCTTCATAATATTGTCTGCCTATTTTTACTGGTTTTACCTTTTACAACTTCCTTCTTTTCCATGACTTGAGAGAGGAGTTCTTGCAAGGAGGTGCTCTTGTCAGATTTTGCCCAGGCAGACACAGCATTTGCAACCAATGTAATTCTATTATAACTATAAACAGTTTAAGAGGGAATCGAACATTTCATTAGGATCAGTGTAACTTCTCAGTAGTTTCCTATGAAGGATCAAGTTCATGCTAACCCTTAACTTCAAGGTTCTATAAAGCTCGACCTCTGCCCACATCTCTTCTCATTCTAATCCCTCCTTCCCTCCCTTCCACCCAAACCTTCCTCCCCAACTGCTTCCCTTTTATCCTTCTCCTACTCTCATCTTTGTGCTTTCCTCTTTGCTGCGCATTACAGATGGGAGTCTTTGTCTGTCCTAATGTAAATGGTACTGCTTCCTTTGAAACCCTTTGAAAATGCACTTCTTCCAAGCATCATTAATCCACCAAACATAGGAAGGCTGTCATATTTATGTCATTAAAAGCCTTATTCTGATTTGTATTGAATGCATCTTCAAATCACCAGCATACTATGAGCTAGATTTCCAGATCGCAGCAAGCTGCACTCAATTTATCTAAGGCACCTTTCATCTCTCACAATCTAAGAACTGATGGAGGGGGGGGGAGAAGGGGACAAAATTGCCCCTAGTGTAACTTAAAGCAGTCTAAGGGCTACTCTAGATTATACCAGTTAGAGTGGTCCCCTCAGTGCCACTTTGCCAACAGGGGATCTTCATCACCTGTCATCCAAGTATTCCCCCTACATCAGGGAAATCTCTGGCTGCACACTTGAGGCAGCTCTTTATCTCTTTTGTGCTGCTGGAGCAATAGACAGAACAGGGAGCCAGGACCTAACCCTAAATGACCACACTGCATGCTTTGTCAGTTGACTATAAGCTCTTAGGGGCAAGGAATTTTGCAAAGTACTGAGCACAATTAATACTGATATTGTTAATACCTCTATAACAATTAATAACATACCAAAGCTAAATCCATGTGACAGACAGAACACTGTAGAGAACATCCCTAACATAAAAAAAATATGTTGTAGGATGAACACTTGTACCTCAGTCTGAGTTTCTCATTCACTGCCTCTGCCTTATCTCGTAGTTCCAATGAGTGCTTGAGTTCCTGCTCTAGGCCAGCCTTGTTCTCCAGAGGGATGTATTTTGATATCATGTCAGCTTTCAGTTCCCGCACTCTCCCTTCCAGCTGAGCAAGGTGTCTAGAAAGAGCATCTAAGCTGAGAGATTCTTCTACAGTCAGACCTGTTGAAGAAGGAAATGTGTTTAATGAGCTCTTAATTGTGACAAACACATGTGGATACAGAAACTGTGGGACATGTAATTTGCTAGGGTTCTCTAATCTGAAAATCAAAACTGAACTTTGCAGCTCAGACATAATCCAAGTCTTCCTTTACTTTAGAGCCCATCTCTATTAATAAGTGAAAACGAATAATGTATAGAAGGTGATAAAAGTTTAGGGTTCAATAATATTCCAGAGCCGTAATTGAATCTGTTAGTTTTTGGTGTAATGTTCCAGCAGTGAGGACTTAGAAACAAATGTACAAATGCTGTGTTATATACTATAATGCACATCTAGTTATTTAGATTCCATTTGCTGAGTACTGACCAAACATTACTGGCCAGATTGTGACCACCTTCTGAGCAATGTGAGAGAAAGATACTATCTCCCCTGGCACTGCCACACACAAGCTGGTCACAATCAACCCTTGTTCGCAGTGGGGGAATTCAGCTCTGCTCTACAACCCCTTCGTGCTGGCCTGGCTGCACTGACTCCGAGTGGGATGTTCCCCATCCTAAGAAAACCCCCTGGTGCAAGAGGGTCTGTGCAGCAGCCCCAGAGATGGCTCTGCAACCCCTTGCAGAACGCCCTGCCATAACGAACATCCTAATGTAGGCCAGGGACAGACACAGGAATAGAAGGGGGGGGGCAGGGAAGGGGAGAGAAAAAGTGGTTGAGGCTTTCCTGTGCTCTAATGATTCTGCACTCCTGCAATTGCCAGTAGGGTCCATTGCAGCAGTAACAAGTTAGAACAGACCTCAGGGATGCCCCAGGTTGCACAAATGGGTTTAACTGGTCCCCAGCTGCTCCAGAATCAAGGAGATACAAGTTCTGTAACAGTCAGCATGCTCCCCAGGACTACCAAAGAGCTCTGGAAGGCATTATGCTCCCTGAAGCATGAATCCTTCCAGAGCTTCCACTGGGCCAGCGAGGTTCCATATCAGCCAAACATGGGCTAGTGCCTTACAGGATCACTGCAGCCTTTTGTGTATGTGGCTTCTCTTTAGTTAAGAGTAAAGCTTTAATCCAAAAGAAATGCTCAGGCTGCCTAACAAAATATTGGTCTTTACCTGGTATAGGCTTAGCAGGGTTTCTCTTTTTTCTTGGAGTCAAAGCTTCTGTAGAGGGCACTTTATTAATATTTCTTATTTTCAATATCAGATTTTGAATTCTAGCAGAATTTCTCTCAATAACTTTTACCCTGGAATAAAGAAAAGATTCTCCATTTTCTTTTCTACATTTTAGAATCCTAGATCATCAGGGCAAGCAGATGCTATACTAAGTTTGTCACGACACTATTCTGTCATTCTGTTACTTGTGTTCCCTAACATGCCATATTAATTGTATTTGATTCTGTTTGTGGCTAGGCAGCATTTCTCAAATGCAGCCACCAGGGGCTTTTCTTGCAACTGTGATGGGGTGGGGGTGAGTGGCAAAATAGCAGCCTGTCCCCGTCCTTGTTGCTCCTGGATGCCCCACCTTAGTGTTGATTGCTGGGGCTGTCAGCAGAAAGGCTCTGCCCCCCTCTGGAGACACCTGGGGCACAACCCTGGAGGATCAGGCAGCCAGTGAATTCCCCACCTTCCCAGGGCAGTGGGGCTCAGGCTTTGGGCTTCAGCCCTGGGATGGCAGGGCAGAAGGTTCTGACTGAGGGACTTTGGGCTCCAGCCCTGGGCTCTGGCTATGAGGCGGCAGACCCCAGGCTCCGGAGCTTCAGACTCCAGCCCCCTACTGCCTCTCCCAGCTCCCCATCCAGGGCTTAATTTGTCCCCTGGCTTGGCAGGGCTGAGTATGTCTACTGTGAAAAGTGATACTCACGTTTGTTAATAGTCTGTTCTGAAAAGTGATTTCTAGCTAGCAATCAATAAATAATGTTTTGGACATGTCTATGTGCATATTTATTTGTTTTTCCTAAAGCTAATTAAGTATTTTAGGGAAAAGTGTGAGAGTGGCTGCCAGCAAGAGTTGGTGGCCGTACTCTAAGGTCACCAAAAAAGTTGTCCTGAGAACCCCTGGACTAGAGGCATAGATTCATAGATATTTAGGTCAGAAGGGACCATTATGATCATCTAGTCTGAGCTCCTGCACAACGCAGGCCACAGAATTTCACCCACCACGCCTGCAAAAAACCTCTCATCTATGTCTGAGCTATTGAAGTCCTCAAATCGTGGTTTAAAGACTTCAAGGAGTAGAGAATCCTCCAGCAAGTGACCCGTGCCCCATGCTACAGAGGAAGGCGAACAACCTCCAGGGCCTGTTCCAATCTGCCCTGGAGGAAAATCCTTCCCGACCCCAAATATGGCGATCAGCTAAACCCTGAGCATATGGGCATGCACCTTCTGATAATCTTATCACATACATACAACTATATGACACCAGTAAAGTACAGGACAGTAAAGAAAGCCACATAGCAGACTGAGGGAAAGTGAATAATTCTTCCTCTGTTTTATACTTCTCATATTAAACAAAGTATCCTAATATAATACATTTTGACAATGAACCTTCACTTGGAAGTTATACTGTCTTTATTTTACAAATGGGGAAACTATATGTGTTTAACTCAAGAGCCTGATCCTGCAGTACTTATGGGGGCCAAATCTCCACAAGAATTGCAGAATCAGGCCTGGAAATACAAAAGTGAAACTATTCTTTTAACAATTACACAGCCATTTTGGAACTTCTACCTAATGAATAATAAAAGAATAAAACTAATTTTTAAAAATCACAACTGTGATAAACTAGCTACATTTTAAATTATTTACACACCAGAGTTAGTATCACACATGTTGCTTTACACAATATATTAGAGGTGGTCTTACTTGTCTTCAAGTTGGATTGTTCTTTTTCTATAACATATTAGAGTTGTAGGCTCAAATGCTAGAACTTTCAATTTTCCATGAAGATAAAATGCATTCCTTTGGCCCTTTTTTATCGCTTCAATAAATGCATCATACTCCTGTTTGATTGAAGTCAGAATGTTCTTGTACACAGTAACATGCTCTATTATCTGTGAAGACATGTTTTTCCATCTACAATGCGATATACTGACGTGGTTAATAGAACACCCCTCCTGACTCCCAGCAAATCTCCAAACAACACAACAGTCAGAGTAAATAGAAACAACTGGACACAGTGCACACTTCAAACTGCAGCACTGTGCTAATGCATCAGAAGCAGAACATAAAACTGACAAAGTCTGTTTTCATTGCCCAAGCTGATGAAAGCGCACAAACTATAAAGTGGTGACAAATGAACTCCACACTTCTTTCAGTTTAAATAATCTCAGATATTATTGAAGTTAAGGGATAATTTTCAGGACATGTGAACACTAGTCTTTATGCAGCTAGAAGAACCACTTTTCAGCAACATGAGATGCTTTCCTCAATAGGTACTAAGCCTGATGCCTTCAGAGCACTTATAGTTCTGGAAAGGTTAAGGAGGAAGGGACCAGGCTATGCCAATGTTTTTTTTAAATAGTATAAAGCATTAGCTCAAACTCACAATTTGGGGGAGGGGGGGGTTAATCCTGCAGCCCTTACTCATGCATGCAAAGGATGCAAAAACTGATTTTACATGCATGTAAAATTAGGTATGCAGAAGTCCCAGTTTTGATTCCTGTACATTACACCTCTCTTGGCAGCTGAAAAAAGCAAAGCACAATACAGAGAGAATCCCTTAGGACACAGTGGAAGGCTTTCAGGATCCTCAACCTTATTAAAGAGCAGCATTGATGGGCTCCAAAAGGTGTTATATCCAGTCCTCCTCAGCTAGAAGAGTCCCCATAACTGTGAGCATGACATATGAGAGATATGAAAGTGGAGAAAAAATGGGAGAGCTCCTCACTGACAGAGCAGAGGACTCTTCAAGAAACAAGTTTCAGAGTGGTAGCTGTGTTAGCCTGTATCAGCGAAAACAAACAGGAGTGCTTATGGCACCTTAGAGACTAACTAATTTATTTGGGAATAAGCTTTTGTGCGCTAAAACCTACTTCATCAGATGCATGGAGTGAAAAATACAGTAAGCAGTGTGTATATATATATACACATATACACTGCACATGGAACAGATAGGAGTGGCCTTACCAAGTGGGGGGGTTAGTGCTCACGAGACCAATCTAATTAAGGTGGAAGATAGAAAACAAGTTAGTTCTGTTTACATGAGAAAATGGAATTAGGAGTTTAACACCAGACCTTTATTTCTCAGACATTTACTGTACGTTATTAAGATCTTTCAGTTTGAAAGTTTGCAAGGGGGGAAAAATATCAACCCTTCTGAGACTTTACGTCTCAGGTTCTGTCTGCAATTAAAATGGCCAAGTTCAAGAAGGGAGTATATAATGGAATCAACAAACTAATTTTCAGTGTAGCCAATCAGCTGGGTGCCACTATAGATTTTGATTTATAAAGTCAAATGGATATTTACAGGAATAAAGCAGAGGCCAAGATTTTTCCTGTGAATACTGAGTCAATTTATGTAGTATTAATGGACATCAGATCAACTGGTTTAATGCATTTTAAATACCTTTAAAATGGAATATAGCCATAGAATATCAGGGTTGGAAGGGACCTCCAATCCCCTGCTCAAAGCAGGAAGAATCCCCAACTTCCTGTTGGGGATTGGTCAATGGGGAGTATCAGCTGGTTTTAAATTGCCAGCTCACTGAGTAGCTCCCTCACAGAGCAGTCAAACTCCATTTACTTGAGGGGAGAACTATTCAATACAAAAACATCAAAGTAAAAAGCCTTCAGAAATAAGGAATGGAACCTCTGATGAAGAAATGTTAAAAAGTAGAAGCGTTTGTGTGAAGCTTTGAGGAAATTCATTATCTTGCCACATCTTGACATAAGGGACAACGTTCAGGGCAAAAGAAGGAGCATACCTGTGCTGGTATTTAAAGACTTTCTATGAGTGTCATTGCCCCAAATTGTTCTAATGGTAGGCTATTCCAATTCTAATGTATTTTATAATGGCTGTGCAGTGAAGTGACTTGGTGGTCTCACTCTAGTTCCTAGATGTCTACATCACAAAACCACCAACAAAAGGAGAGCATTTGTTATGGCTCTCCGATAAAAGGCCAGACATTATAGCCTGATCCTGGGCTCCAGTCAGAGTACTCAATGCAACTAGAGGGACGGAAGCGCAAAGTCGCATTAATCCTAAAACAAGTAAGCAACAGTCTGATCTCCCACCAAAAGTTAGAGCTGCTTTAACTTACACCAGCTGTCAACAGTCCCAAGGGGCAGTTATGGCAGCCAGAGATCACAGACACCCCCTAGCCAGGGTGGATTTGATTTAAATCACTCGTCAGGAAGACTCAATTTGATCATGGATTTCTACATAAAAGTGCATTCTCATTGGTTGTTATAACCTTAATACATATTCTTCATAACTCAGAGATTGATGTAGGTTTCATTTTTAGAAGGTACACACTATACATTTGAAAGTGATTTTGAAAACTTTTCAGATTAGTTTTACAGCTACATCAGAAGAGGAATGATTGTTTGGTTATTTCATTTACCAAAAATAACTGAAGCAGATATTTATGAAGTCATTGGGAGGTGAACTATCCCCAATTCAACAGGTTAATCATTAATATTTGGAGGATTTTCTTGCCATGCTGTATTAGGAGGAGAACATCACCAGACAGACATTTAAATTGTTTTATTTAACTAAAAACATTATGTATTCTGGATTTTTTTCTTCAACGCCAAACATATTTTAACAAAACAAGCATATTAATTTTTTAATTTAGTTAGACATTCAAGTTTTTTCAAATCAGGTTTGTTTTTGTTTAAAATTGTTTTTAACTAAAACAGTTAGATGAATTAAAAAAAAATCAAACTATGTCAGCCAGGTCAACATGAGAAACTTAAAATATTGGCTTTTGCAGCTAACTCATTCATCGTCATCTTCATTTTCCTGTTTGTTCATAATCTGGAAAAGAAAAAACAAGCTTTCCTGCTTTTTCAGGTCCTAAACGATTTCTCAATTTGGAATGAATTAGTCCAAAAAGGAAGAAAATAATATTTCTACACCGGCAGAAGCTACTACAGTTAAAAGTGAGATCATCACTTCAACAATCTCTGAATCCAAGTGCTTGAAGTGACCTCCACCAGTTCACTGGAGAGACTTTCTTTAAAACATCAAACTTATATTTCTTGAATGCTTCACCTTTAGCTCTGAAGTTTATTACAGTTGGCATCATGGAGGGATGATTGCTGGATGTCCATGTCGTAGCCAACTACTCTTCTTCAGCAGTTAAGGTTTGACCCTAGTACCAAGTATTGAGAATATTTCCAAGAAAATGAGCTGGAGATAGTGCTGGTCCCATTTGTTTTTTTAATGCCTGTAATTTAAACTCTGTCATTGCACTTTTTTCTTTTTCAGATCTCACTCAGTTCCTTCCAAATTTCAATGGCAACAGCAATAAAACAGTTATTTCCCTGCATTTTGTTCAAGGCTACAGAAACAGGTTTCAGGGTACTCAGCATGTGTTCAACATTTCTCTTAAGCCCAATGTTGAGAACTTTGGCTGTGACAGTGCCATCTATGTTTTCATGATTTTGTTCACAAACTGTCATCAGTTCTTGATATACAGCTCAAGACAGTCCACTACTGAGTTCCATCGCATGTCTTGTGGGAGTTAGCTTGGTTCCTCCCACTTTTTTCAAAGCAGCCGCTGCAAAATGGTGGTTAGGGAAGTATTTTGCAATTTCAACAACATTAGCCTTTATTTCTGGAACACTGAAATCTTTGGCTAGGAGGCGCATCAAATGAGCACTGCAACCATATGTTATTAGCTTGGGACTCTCTTCACTCTTCTAAATCATTTCTTCTCATTTTGGATACATTTGCAGCATTGTCTGTGACCAAGCTGCATACTAGACATTTGAATTTTTTTTTTCAGTTTGTTATAGCTTTTACTTCTACTTCTTGTAAGTATGCTGCTGTGTGTGCGTATTTCCTGAAGACGTTCCCTTCTTCTCGTCACACAAGTACATACAACAGGATTATTGTGGACTTTGCTCCCCCATCAAGACTCAGGTTAACAATTCTACCCTCTAGACCTTTTGCACACTGCTCGATTTCTTTCATACACTTTACCCAGCAATTTGCCTGCGACATCTGCTCGTTGGTTGGACTGTATCCTGGCCAGAATGACTGAACCATGCTAATGAAGTGTGGGTTCTCAATCATACGGCAAGGAGAATTTGTTGCATATACAAACCGAGCAATTTTTCCATCAATTACCTCTTTTCGTAATCTGCTGGTTCTTATCACAAAGATATCTATGGTTGTTTCTGGATTATGGAGATTTTTTTTTGCTACAGGTGATATACTGTTGCTATGTGACATACATGATGTGACTGAAACATTATCATTGGCAGATAACTCTGAAACTATAGAACATAATGGTGATCTTGAAGGTAGATAATCTGCAGAATCCTGTATGTTGAGGATGGATTCTCCTAAAAAAATAAGACAATGCAGTTATTATTACCATACTGCTCATTTCGTATTATTAATTTCATTCACTGACACTAAGTACTAATTTAAAGGTGAAATTGTAAAAGGAAGATCTGCCTATTTCAGCTATTTTTATCACATTTATTTTTTATCACAACTGCATCTAAAATGATAGTACCAGAGAGTAACTAACAACTATATTTTTTGCTCAAACATGAGAATTCAAGAATAGTCCAGAAGGAGGACAGGCAGTCCTTAAGAAAGTAGCATGAAATAAAAAAGTTTACCAACCTGAAGATCCTGCATGTTCAGACATGTTCCTTTCATAATCTTCAACGCAACTTCCTCTTGAGAAGGAACACTTTTCATGATGTTGTTTCATTTGAGCAACTAGGCCTTGCATTTCTTTGTTGCACTGTTTGCATTTTGCATACCTGCCTGTCTTACCCACAGGCAGAGGAACTTCATTAAAATATTCCCAAACTGGGTCTTTTACGGCCTGCTGCCATGATAGGCTTTCCCTTCTAGTGAGAGAACAGAATTGGTAGATCTCAAATCAACGAAGGCTATACTCAGAAAGACCTCAAGACTTCTGGAATATGCTGCTCAAAAAGTTTCACTTTTGTTTCTACTGCCTGTCCCTCCCTTCTCACATTTATCTCCAGACTTCTTCTCCTTGTGCAGATCTATTCCACCCCCAACAATCTTCTATTCATAGAACTTTCTGAAACTTTGCACTTTTAGAGAGAGGTAAGGGATTGACTCTGTGTACACAAATATGCAGAGGGACAATAGGGTTGAGGTCTGTTATTTGTCACCTCCATATATTATTTATTTATTGTAAAACATTTTTGCTGTTAACTAATATGTTATCTCTGGAGACACAAATCAAGAACGGCAAAACTAAGCATCTCTGATGGTATCATATAGACTGAGCACTAAGTCCCATTGGGTAGATAGAAAGATTACCTAAATAATCTATACAAAAGCCCATGGAGGCCCATAAGATTGGGTCCCTAATCCATGAACTATTGGAACTTACTTACAAAACTTTTCTTAAACATTACATGAATATATTGTCTCATACTATAGAATTAGAATTTATAATCCCTATTTCATGATGAGATATCTTTGAGCTACAGTGTATCTTAATCAAAACTATCTTTAGATGATTTTTGATGAAAAAAATCTGATTTAAATATAAAAAATTGGATTTTTATTTTTTAAGTCATTGATTTTTATCCACCCTGATATTTGGGGACTTGCTGTAGATATATTTTCTTTTAATCTTCAGTCTATATAACTGACATTTTTCAAACTAGTAAATTCATTGTATAGCTCTCTAGAAGTGTGATTGGATGATAATTGATTCAATTTGGAATGACATAAGACAAGTTTTATGAAATGTCAAAAAGCAGGGTGGATACATATCACTGATTTTTTTTTAAAAAAATCAGATTTTTTAAATCAATTTGATTTAAATCAAATCCACCCTGATTTCATTGTATCTTTTCTATTCACAGTGAAGAAATGAACCGAGGGATGATGCTGAAATTGGAAAACCTGGTCCAGTTACATTGTGCTTGCAGACAGCTGCAGTGTCTTTCTTACAGGAAAATTCACAGAACACACTGGAAGCCTGTGAAGTCATCCACATACCCCATGCGGCCAATTCAGCTGCACCCACAGCTTTGGCAGACACATTCATCAGTGCTGTGCTCTCACAATATAGGCTTTTAGCTACAAAGAAGGTAATGAACAAGTTCCAACAACTACTTTATCCCTGTCTGAAAGTACAAAAAAAGCAATTTTTGAGCATTTTCATTATACAAATAGAAACTTTGTTACTGATGAATTTACTGTGTATAAGACGGTTACTCAACTGTATAGAAAATTTACTTTAGATTTACAAGACATATTAATATGTATGTAGATGTATTGCAGCTCTCTCCCAAACATTCATTTCAAGTTTTTTAAATCCAAATGTTGCAACACCAAAAATCTGAAAGAAAAACTGATTATAAACAAAAGTGAAAATGATTTTCATGATTCAAAATGAGTGCGATACAAAAAACAGTAAAAATGCTGCGAAGTGATTTTTAAATATTCACTATTTTAAGTTCTTTCAGTAATTTGTTTGTAATGGTAGGCAAAGAAATTTGTTTACAATTTACCATTTTTGTTTTCATTGGCCCTTTTAGAATTTTTTTTTTTAAATCATTGATTTTTATCCACCCTTCCCTAGCCCCATCTTCTTCCCTCAGTGATACCCCTTGGGCCAATGGCAAGGAAGGATGTGGTATAGAAGACACTGTAAAGACTGTATAGCATAGAGAAATCATACAATGTAATCCATGCATAATTGTAGTCTATGCTGGTTTTAGCGCAGCTCTGAAATACCAGAGCAGCACAAAATCGCCCTAACATGGGGGAGAATCTGGCCTTGTATGCCCATGGAGACAGTGCTACCCTTTCACCCCTAAACCCGGTATTTCCAGGTCAGAGATGAAGTACATTGGTGAGGAAGCTTATACTGCTGCTTCCAGTGCTGTACCTGTCTTACGGATGAAGACACTTATTCAGTCTTCAGGGCTGTCAAGCCAACCTCTTGTGAGCACTAAGGCCCAGCTTCTCAAAGGTATTTAGAATCCTAACATCTATTAATTTCATCGACTAGGCCAAATACCTTTGAGGATTTGAATCTAAAGTCTCATTTTAAAAAAAGACACACATCACTTCCTGTTTATCAGTGCATCTAAGATTGACAGCCCTTTCCACTGCTTGTTTACAAAGAAAATATTTTCCTATAGTGCTTTGTTACCTTGTCAAAAACATTTCTGTATATAATGTAATACTCCTCAGCTGGTCCTTGTTCTGTACAACCCACTTTTTCAATCTCTGTAATGATGTATCTTTGTATACTGTCCAAAAATTTCTTATTACTGTCAGGAACAATGGGAGGGAGAACTGAATGTCTGCTCACTCCAATATTATGGGTGGACATGGTTGAAAAGCAACACTTTCATTTCTTATAGAAAATTTAAGCCCGGTTCCCTCTTTTCTTCAACAGAAGTAAATGCTTCAGTGTAAACCTAAACAAAACATGAGACTGTTAAAATAATGTAGTATAAATGAGACACCAACTCATATTCATGTGTCAAGAGGTGCTATTCTTCATCTACTATAGCACTTTATTAATGCTTATCATCAAATGTTTCATTAATAAAAAAGACAAAATTTTCTTACCATTTGCACATAAACTATTGCATCTTGTGAACATCTGTTCTAGGTTTCTTTCCTATGTGATCTGTAACCATTTCCCTATCATCACTGCCAAATCTAGCCATTTTTCACTAATCAGAGGGGTGGTTGGAAGTCATCTCTGTTGTGCTACAAAAGACCCTGAGTCTGCAAGTTGCTCCACACTGGCGGCTCTCCAGACCCATGGAGCCCCAGTGTCTTCTGAGACTGCACCTGGCAACATGTGTCTGTCCAACTAGAAAAGGAGTACTTGTGGCACCTTAGAGACTAACCAATTTATTAGAGCATAAGCTTTCGTGAGCTACAGCTCACTTCATCAGATGCATATCGTGGAAACTGCAGCAGACTTTATATATACACAGAGAATATGAAACAATACCTCCTCCCACCCCACTGTCCTGCTGGTAATAGCTTATCTAAAGTGATCATCAGGTGGGCCATTTCCAGCACACCTGGATGGAGGTTGAGGGTGGAGGGTGAGAAAACCTGGATTTGTGCTGGAAATGGCCCACCTGATGATCACTTTAGATAAGCTATTACCAGCAGGACAGTGGGGTGGGAGGAGGTATTGTTTCATATTCTCTGTGTATATATAAAGTCTGCTGCAGTTTCCACGATATGCATCTGATGAAGTGAGCTGTAGCTCACGAAAGCTTATGCTCTAATAAATTGGTTAGTCTCTAAGGTGCCACAAGTACTCCTTTTCTTTTTGCGAATACAGACTAACACGGCTGTTACTCTGAAACCTGTCCAACTAGAGTAGTCTGCATGGTTGATATCTACATGTGGAGTGGTGGAAGGAAAGAGGGAACTGGAGAAAATAAGCATTTTCTGAATTTATACATTAATTTTACTTGACCAAACAAATCAAGTGAAGCAATGAGTAAAAGAACACATTATCCAAGTACTCTGCAAGAGAGCTGCTAAGTCAACTAGTCCAATCCCCTGCATCTATTTCCGAACACCTCTATGTAGTTTCCCAGAAGTGCCGCACTAGCCGAACTGACTGTGCTCTAGGCCAGCCATGTTTTCCTGCTACTCTCGTTGAGGGCCCCAGGTTTGCTCGACCGCAGCAACCCCACTTCTGTTTTGCTGACGGGCAGTGCCCGCATCACCCCACAACCCGACCTCGCTGCTCCTTACTGCTTTACCCCCAGCCCCTGCACAGGAGCAGGGCTCAGTGGGGCGCAGCTAAGGGCTCCCCGCCACGGGCCCGCCGCCGTGGAAACCAAAGGGGAGCCCGCGACCAACGCTGGCGGGGAGGAGTCGGGCCCACGCCAGGTTTTTGGGCCAGGGCCAGGGCCGAATCGCAGCACGAGCCGACCCACTCTCCGGCTGGTCCGCTACAGCGGGACGCACCACGCCGCTGCAGACGCCACTCAGGCCGCGGCGGCACTTCAGCCGGCTCACACCCCGACCAGCCGCAGCGCCCGTTACCGGTCACTGCGCTCTAATGGAGCGTGGGGGAGGGAGGAGTTCAGTCAGGTGCATTGTGGAAAATGTAGTTTCGTCCCCTCTTACGCACCCAACTTTTGACTACAACTTCCATCAGCCCGTTCATACGACCCCCTTCATGCCAACATGGAAAGCACAATCCCCAGGCGGTCCTGGTGTGTCTTGTACCGGCGGTGCATGCTGGGAGTTGTAGTCTCGCCCCAACGCATGCGCGGAGCGGCGCGCCGGCCTGGAGTCCCCTCCTCTCCCTAGGCTGGAAACCCCGTGCGGGCCGAACAGGGCTCTCTTTCCGGCATCCGCCATTCCGCGAGCAGGTCGGTGGTGAGTGTTCGCTTCTCCCCCACCTATTCCGCTCCCCTTACCGCGTGCTCCTCTCACCGCACTCTCTCTGCCCGCAGGTGCCGGCCGCGCCATGCAGATCTTCGTGAAGACCCTGACCGGGAAAACCATCACCCTCGAGGTGAGTGCGCCAGGGGCCGCACCCTCCCCTAGCAGTAGGCGCCCTATGCGTGGGGCGGTATGCACCCTTGCTCCGCATCTATAGGCGCCCGGTGCAGGGGTCGGAGGGACCATGCGCCCTCCCCATGTGTAGGCGCCCTGTGTGGGGATGGGGGCCCCTGGGCGCACACGGCCAGTGTCCGTCTGTAGGGGACGCGGATACTGGGGGGGGGGGGGCAGAGGGCCGAGTTCTCCCCACCGAACGCTGCCACGCGCGGCCCGGGCGCCTCTCGCCGCTGCCAGCCAGGGCTCGGCACAGTCCTCGGGCAAGGGTGGCTTTGTTTTTTCAAACCTCTTGTGAGGCGGCCTCTCTTTTGGGACAGTTCGAAGCAGTATGCACAAAGAGGCGCAGAATGGGAAAGCCCACCAGGACCCCCTAAATATCTCCCGCGGGGAGGGGGCCTTATATATAATCCGCCTCCTCTATAGTTGGTGAGTAAAGAGTACTGTTGAAATGGAAACATTCAAGATCCAGCCAATGCATAAAAATGACTTCACTGTTTAAGACACTAAGCCTGCCCTTGATTACGTGTTTTTGTAATTCTGTAATCCCACTTCCCTGTTCTGCCAAATGCTTCCCTTTGCTTTCTGAAAGACCTACACAAATAGGAGACATTGATTAGGCACAGTGTCAAATGTATAAACTAAATGCACTGAAAATATAATAAAGCCCCATTAATTTACAAACTTGTAAGGCGTTCATAGAATCATAGAATATCAGGGTTGGAAGGGACCTCAGGAGGTCATCTAGTCCAACCCCCTGCTCAAAAGCAGGACCCATCCCCAATTAAATCATCCCAGCCAAGGCTTTGTCAAGCCTGACCTTAAAAACTTCTAAGGAAGGAGATTCCACCACCTCCCTAGGCATTTTTATCTGTTGCTTGAAAGACTTAAAATTTGAGTCCACAATTTGAATTTGGTGTCTGTTTTTGTACGTCACTGTGCAAATGACAATATTACTGCAAAGAAATAAGATTGGTTTGATGCCTCTTAGAAAATCTGGCTTGTAGCTTTCACTGAAAAAATTTCATAGACCTGTATAGCTAATATAATTATATTTCAGAGTTTTAACAGTGGTTTTCCACTTTTTTTAATAATAGGTTGAGCCTTCGGATACTATAGAAAATGTGAAGGCCAAGATCCAGGATAAGGAAGGTAAGTTCAATACTCTTTGGACTCCTGTGTTCCCTACTCTGATCATTCTCCTTTAGATAAAGAGTAACTTACCTCAAATATCATTTCCCAAAAATCGGAGAGTATTTTCTATGACAGAGGTGGGCAAACTACGGCCTGTGGGACTGTCCTGCCCGGCCCCTGAGCTCCTGGCTAAGGAGGCTAGTCCCCAGCCCCTCCCCTACTGTTCTCCCTCCCCCACAGCCTCAGTGTGCCACGCCACCAGCGCTCTGAGCCACTGCTCCTGTTGGGCGGTGGGGCTGCGAGCTCCTGCTGCTCCGAGCAGCATGGGGATGAGGGGCAAGGGGTCCCGGGGGCAGACAGGGAGCAGGGGCTGGTTGGATGGGGCGGAGGTTTGGGGGGGCGACAGTCAAGAGATGGGGAACAGGGGGGCGATGGATAACTGTGGGAGCCTCGGGGGGGGGACTGTCGGGGGGCAGGGGTGTGGATAGGGAGCGGGGGAGGGGGGTTGGATGGGGGTGTGGTCCCAGGGGATGTGGATGTGGAGCAGTGGGGGTTGGATAGGCATAGGAATTCTGGGGGGCCCATCTGGGGGCAGGGCAGTCAGGGGGTAGGATGGGGGTGAGGTCCTGGGGGGTGGTTAGGGGCAGGGGGCCTGGGAGGGGGCAGTCGGGGGACAAGGAGCGGGGGGGTTGGATAGTTCGGAGCCGGCGGGGGCCAGGCTGTTTGGAGAGGCACAGCCTTCCCTACCCAGCCTTCCATACAGTTTCGCAACGCCAATGTTGGGCCAAAAAGTTTGCCCACCCCTGTTCTATGATCACTAGTATCAAAATTAAATTTCACTTACAGAAAAGTTTTGTAAGTGTATCTTCATGTCCTGCTGTCTATGTTCTGTAAATTTTATTTCTGTAGTGAGCATTGCTTTTGACTCTACTCTTATAGGAAATTTGAGTAGATTTTTTTATTTAATCTTGATTCACTTTTCCTTAGGAATTCCTCCTGATCAACAACGACTTATTTTTGCTGGCAAGCAGTTGGAAGATGGACGCACACTGTCTGACTACAATATTCAAAAGGTGCGTATCTTTCAGAGACTGCATATGGTATAATTATGGCCCTACCAAATTCATGGTCCATTTTGATCAATTTCAGTCACAGAATTTTTTAAATCGTAAATTTCATGATTTCAGCTATTTGAATCGGAAATGTCACAGTGTTGTAATTGCAGTGGTCCTGACCCAAAAAGGAGTAGTTGGGGTGGGGAGTCACAAGGCTATTGTGGGGGTGGGGTTTGCTGTATTGCCACCCTTACTTCTGTGCTGCTGGCGGCAATGCTGCCTTCACTGCTGGGCAGCTGGAGAGCGGTGGCTGCTGGCCAGGAGCCCAGCTCTGAAGTCGGAGCTGCTGCCTGCAGAGGTGGGCACTCAGTCAGCCTCCACCACTGTCCGGCCGCCCTGCTCTGAAGGCAGCAGTGCATTTTGGATCAGGACCCTCAATTTGAGAAATGCTAGTTTCCCCCATACAATCGGTGTAGTATGGGTGTAAAAGCACACACAAGACCAGATTTTGTGTTCAATGACACATTTTTCATGGCCACGAATTTGGTAGGGCCCTAAGTATAATGGAGAATTGCAGAAGCTCCAAGGGTGTGCAACCCTACTGTGACGGGTTTGGTCACAAAGACCCCCTTTGGACTGTCACCTGACATGCTGAAACTACCTCTGAGCCTGTTTTCTTTGTCAGCTTGGGACTCCAGAACCCTGTCTTTTTGAGCCAGACACGCTAGCCTGCTGCAACACAGACCCAGGGTCTGAACCATGCCCCCAAAGCTTCAGACTTAACTGAAAACAGCTCAGCAAGTACTCCTGTCTCCAGCACCCAGACACCAAGTTCCCAATGGGATCCAAATCCCCAAATAAATCTGTTTTACTCTGTATAAAGCTTATACGGAGTAAACGCAAATTGTCCGCCCTCTGTAACACTGATAGAGATGCACAGCTGTTTGCTTCCCCCAGGTACTAATTACTTACTCAGGGTTACATGATAAAAAAAAGTGATTTTATTAAGTATAGGGTTTAAGTGGTTTCAAGTAATAACAGACAGAACAAAGTAAGTTTCCAAGTAAAATAAAACAAAATATGCATGTCTTTCTTAATACATAAAGAAAGTGAATACAGGTAAGTCTCACCTTCAGAGATGTTCCAATAAGCTTCTTTCATAGAATATCAGGGTTGGAAGGGACTTCAGGAGGTGCAACCCCCTGCTCAAAGCAGGACCAATCCCCAGTTTCTGCCCCAGAACCCTAAATGGCCCCCTCAAGGATTGAATTCACAACCCTGGGTTTAGCCGGCCAATGCTCAAACCACTGAGCTATCCCTCCCCGCTTCTTTCACAGACTAGACTCCTCCTTAGTCTGGGCCCAATCCTTTTCCCCTAGTACAGTTCTTGTTAGTTCCAACTCAGGCGGTAACTAGGGAATTTCTCATGACTGCAGCCCCCTTTGTTCTGTTCCACCCCCTTTTATGGCTTTGGCACAAGGTGGGAATCTTTTGTCTTTCTGGGTTTTCACCCCTCCTCCTAAATGGAAAAGCACCAGGTTTAAGATGGATTCCAGTACCAGGTGACATGGTCACATGTCTTGTGAGACTCCAAGCCTCCATTCTTTCCGGCCTGACTCACAGGAACACAGGAAGGCTTACAAGTAAACAGAGCCATTTACAGCCAATTGTCAAAATTCTAAACCACCATTAATGGCCCACACTTTGCCATAGGACCTCGGAGTTAACTTCATATTTCTAGTTTTAGATACAAGAATAATACTGAGTAGATTATAAGCTTTGTAATGATACCTTACAAGATACCTTTTGTATAAAGCATATTCCAGTTACAATATACTCACGCTCCAAGCATATTTTCATAAAGCATATGGAGTGCAACATCACACCTATTTCCTGAGAGCATGGTAAGACTGCAATGATGTGGTGAAGAACCATGGCATATGGGCCAACTGCTGGTATAGGAAGGGGAAGCTTATGAGTGCAAAGATGAGCACAGTATTCTCCCAGAGAAGCTGGAGGACGTTAGTTAAGCTTAGTAACTTGATCTAAACACAGAAGTATGGGCATATTGTAACAGATCTATGGCAGCATTTCCAGATGAGTGTATTGACAATTGTTTTTTTGGGAATTAAGTCACTGAATAAGTGAAACAAAACACTGCAATCATCTAGTCTCTTATGAGAGCATGTGCAAGAGGACTTCTGCAGCTTGTTCAACTGCAAACTCATTGCTCACTTAACACTGCTCAGAATTTCTCTATACTAAGCACTAGTACTTAGTGATTGGACTTGAGATGTGCTGGTAATACAGATCACTGTATGTGTAGTGTAAAAAAAAAAAGAAGAAGAAAAGTCTCTGCTTGAAGGCTGCTACTGTTTACTAGCCTGCATGTTTTGGAATCAAGTTGTCTCATTTGGCCCATGGAACCATCTTGCCTGGCTCCTGAGCCCCCAGCCCCTCCCCCGCTGTCCCCCCTCCCCCGCAGCCTCACCTCACCATGCGGCCAGCACCCTGGGTGGCATGACTGGCTCCGGCTGGGACATGCGGCTGCAAGCTCCTTCCACTCTGATTTCATGGTATGGGGGCGGGGAGCGGCGGGGTTGGATAAGGGGCAGGAGGTCCCAGGGGGCAGACAGGGAGCAGGGGGTGGTTGGATGGGGCAGAGGTTGGGTGGGGGGAGGCGGTCAGGGAGCAGGGGCTGTTGGATAGGGGGGGGCTGTCAGGGAGCGGGGGTGTGGCTGGGGGTCAGGGCAGTTGGGGACAGGGAGCAGGGGGGGTTGGGGTCCTGGGGGGGGGCAGTTAGGAGTGTGGGGTCCCAGAAGGGAGCAGTTAGGGGACAAGGAGAAGGGGGGGTTGCATGGGTTGGGGGTTCTGGGGGGGGTGGGAAGTGGGAGGGGGACAGGCTGTTTGGGGAGGCACAGCCTTCCCTACCCAGCCCTCCATATAGTTTTGCAACCCCAATGTGGCCCTCGGGCCAAAAAGTTTGCCCACCCCTATACTATATTATCTTTGTTTTTCTAACAGGAATCAACTCTTCACCTTGTGCTGAGACTTCGTGGTGGTGCTAAGAAAAGAAAGAAGAAGTCTTACACTACCCCCAAGAAGAACAAGCATAAGAGAAAGAAGGTTAAGCTTGCTGTACTTAAATATTACAAGGTAAGAGTAACTAAAAGAATTGAGTAAACTTGACTCCTTGATAGAAGGGGGAGTTTGAGCTATAGCATCACCAGTAATAAGCATGTAGGTATTTAGTACATCCCTTGATGTTTGTTTATTGAATCCATAAGCTCTAGTTTCCAGGTGATTTTCTTTACATCTGCACATTTGAGTAACTGGAGAAAACGCAGAACTTGTAAGAGCAATAAACTTCCTCAAAGCTTTTTTTGGGGCTGCTTTATGAACCTGTTCCTATTCACAAACATAAATTTTGTAAATATGAAGAGAAAATGGCCAGTGTAATCAAATGCTTCTAATTTTGGTCAGAAAAGTTTGAGTTTGTAAACTTGCAGCCTCACCTGGAAGTTGATTGCACTGGTGAAAACTGATGCCTGGAATGGTAAATCATATGTCTACAACAGACTTAGTTGTGATCTCTCTAATTAATAAACCATTCTTCCGTGGCTTCCCATTGAGGGATTAGTGGCACTTTTGAGGCAAGGTGTGTCTAGAAAGATACAACATTACTTATGGAGCCTTTCCTTTTACAGGTGGATGAGAATGGTAAAATCAGTCGCCTGCGCCGAGAGTGCCCCTCTGAGGAATGTGGGGCTGGAGTCTTCATGGCCAGTCACTTTGACAGACATTACTGTGGCAAGTGCTGCCTGACATACTGCTTCAACAAACCAGAAGACAAGTAAATGTATCTGTGTTAATAAAAAAAACCCTCAGATTTTGCAGCGCTGTACATTTATTTTCCTTCTGGTGACCTACCTCATCCCTCCTTCTTCAGGAGCACTATTTCAGGAGATATATTCCCTCAAATCAGTGTACTGAGGTCCTGTTGGGTTGTGCCCACCCCTTGCTAAAGGACCCTCCCCCAGGGGCCTTAGGGGAGGATCCACAAGGTCCAGAAACTCAAATAATTATGGGGGACAATGTTAAAGGGTCAAACAAAGGGAATCCGAAGGGGACACCAAGCAGAGAACCCTGGACAGTGCCCACTGCTTTTCAAAGGTGTCAAGGGAGCCAGCTGACACTGCCCAGAGGAACTTTGCCCAGATACGTGAAAGGAGGGAGGACTGGAAATAGGCCCCACAGTCACAAAGAACTCCCCCAGCCAACATCCTCTCCCTGGTATTATAGGTGGCCACTTTGGCCATCGCCAGGAAGAGGTCAACGAGGAGGTCCCGTGACTTTGTGGGGCCATGGCTAGGGTGTGAGTATAGGAAAAGGTGAGGGGAAAAGTGCAGCCAAAAACATAAAAGGATGTTCAGGAGGAGTGGGAACAGAGGCTGCAACCTGGTGCACTCCAGGTACACTGCACCAGAGTCTCCCTCACTCCGCAATAGGGGCAGGCGTCCGGGATGAGGGTGAACCGCACCAAGTACATGCCTGTGCTCACGGCTCCGTGGACAAGCCCCCAACTAATATCCCCGGCGGGCCTTGGGACTAGGATGGAATACAGGCTGGCCCACCAGGGTTCCTCACCCTTAGCAGGTGTCAGTGGGTCCCACCATTTCATATCAGGGCAGGACACGAGAGTTAGGAAATGGAGGATGTGAAGCATGAGCATGTACAAGTGTTTCCTTCGTGTGGTCCGGAAGTGAACCGGCTGCAAATTGTTCCGCTGGCTCGCGGTGTACGGGTGGGATGGGAGGGTGGATGACTGGGCAGGGGAGCCCGGGGGTGCAGGATGGGCGAGGAGTACCATCTGCAGCTGGTCGAGGTAAACCTGAGCAGTGGGCAGTAAGGCTGCAATCACCTCCTGAAGTATGCACCAGTAGTATGAAGGGTGGAGAACCCCATGTGCTGAGCAAGCGTCAGGGGATCCAGATCGTAGTCCAGGAACCGTCTTGCTCTGACTCTGTTGAGATGCAGGAGCGGTAAAATAGGTGTAAGCAGTAGAGAAAAGAGTCAGGAACTCAGTTTTAATCTCAGCTGTATTGAGGCTGTCATCTTGGGCATCCTCTGAACTGCCCCCTCTATTTCCCACCTTTAAAATGGGGATAATACCTACTTTGCTGGAACTAAGTTTGGGGAACAGCATTAATTTGTATAGTGTTTAATAAGGAAAGTACTATAACTGAATTTAAGTTGCCTCCTTACTGCGGCCCTGTTTCTGGGATGTTACCTTGCAGTGAGTGTAAAATGACCAGTTTTTCATAGCCCATGTATAAATTAACATCCTGTTTTAATGATTACTTTCTGCTGCTTCTCAGCTTAATGAAGTCATTATAACACTGCAGTTCTCAGTGCTGCAGAGGAATGATTACTTCTAAAAATAAACTGTAAGACTTCATAGAATTACTATTGACCATAACAGCTTTATTACAAAACCTACCTTTAAGGCTATTTTAGAGTTTGATAGCCTTTTGGATTGAGTAGTTCAGTCCTAGCACTGTACAAGTAAAATAAAGGGGAGTGTTTCTACAAAATACTCAGCAGGGATTGTGCTTATCTAATGGAAAAGGCTTGATTGCCAGAATTCCTCTTTTGCTAGCAACAGTGAGGAAGCCCTGAATAGCCTCCCAGGCCCCTGTGAGATACTCACACATGGGGAAGCGGGCCAATAAGGGAGTTGAGGATAACATTTAAAAAGGAACTAATAGTTAAAATTGGAAGTTAAGGATGGTCTAAATGTTTAGGATTAAAATGAATAATGGGTGGCAATCTAAGGCTTGCTTTTTGTTTGGGGCAGATAAGCTAAAGGAGATATGATCTAGTGGCATTCTACAAAAATGTTATTTGGAATCAAGTTGTACTGCATTAGCCTGTAACTGCATGATAATTGCTACCATGTGTTCCCTTCCTCTTTGGTTATAAGCTTATTACCTTCAATTTAACTGATGCTTCTGGCTCGTGCTGTCTCCTGGATGCAGTGAAGAGAAGCTCTATTCATTGTGTAAAAGCATCAGTAAAGAACTTTTAAAACAATCCATCTTCCATGTAAAGAATATCTTTCTTCTTTGTAGTTATGAGCTGCAGATCTAAGAATGAGTTACTTGCCCTGATTAGGTTCAGTTCACACCATGCAGAACTGAGGTGCGCATTGTGCTGTACAATTGGGATGGGTAGAACTCTACATTGTTAACTTTCATTGGCGTTGATGCTACTTCACATAAGCTTGGGCTTGCCCTAATTATGCACATTATCATCACTACTGTCTTTGCAGGATGGCAGATGTGTGTAAGTGTCAAAGTTTAAGATGGATTCAGCTTTGCATTTCAGAGCTAAATTCTGTCCCCATGGTAGACAATGAATGAGGTTACATGTTTTCTGTATAGATTATTTAGGTTAATCTTTCTATCTACCCCATGGGACTCAGTGCTCAATCTAGATCAGTGCTACTCAAGCTATCTGATGTGGGGGACCGGCAATTTTTTTTTTCCAATGTGCACGAAGAACGGCAGCTGATGGCTCGTGGACCGGCACCGGTCCATGGAGCACCACTTTGAGTAGCATTGGTCTAGATACCGTCAAAGATGCTTAGTTTTGCAGTTCTCAAACTGGATTTGTGTCTCCAGAGATAACATGCTTGTTAACCGCAAACATGTTTTTAAATAAATAAATAATATATAGAGGTGAGAAATAACAGACTTCAACCCTATTGTCCCTCTGCAGATTTGTGTCCACAGAGTCAATCCCTTACCTCTCTCTAAAAGTGCAAAGTTTCAAAAAGTTCAATGAATAGAAGATTGTTGGGGGCGGAATAGATCTGGACAACGAGAAGAAATCTGGAGATAAATATGAGAAGGGAGGGATGGGCAATAGAAACAAAAGTGAAATTGTTTGAGCAGCATATTCCAGAAGTCTTGAGGTCTTTCTGAGTGTAGCCTTCATTGATTTGAGATCTACCAATACCATTCTCTCACTAGAAGGGAAAGCCTATCATGGCAGCAGGCCATAAAAGAGACCCAGTTTGGGAATATTTTAATGAAGTTCCTCTGCCTGTGGGTAAGACAGGCAGGTATGCAAAATATAAACAGTGCAACAAAGAAATGCAAGGCCCAGTTGCCCGAATGAAACAGCATCATGAGAAGTGTTCCTTCTCAGGAGGAAGCTGCATTGAAGATTATGAAAGGAACATGTCTGAACATGCAGGATCTTCAGGTTGGTAAACTTTTTTATTTCATGCTACTTTCTTAAGGACTGCCTGTCTTCCTTCTGGACTATTCTTGAATTCTCATGTTTGAGCAAAAAATATAGTTGTTAGTTACTCTCTGGTACTATCATTTTAGATTCAGTTGTGATAACAAATAAATAGCTGAAATAGGCAGATCTTCCTTTTACAATTTTGTGACAGACTTATGTTACCAACCTGCCTGAGGCGTCAGGTGATCAGGCTGAGGCCGCTGGATGGTTAGGGGAGGAGATGAAGGAGCATACCAAGTGACTAAGTTTAAAACTTTATTAATAAAATAAAGTAAAACAACAGCAAAGAGTGCTGGGGGTTCCCCACATCACTCAGAGGAAGGAAGAAAGCGTTAGTGCCCCAAGCCCTAACCCACTTTCATACTCACATCATGTATGTCACATAGCCACAGTATATCACCTGTAGCAAAAAGGAAAAAAAATCTCCATCATGCAGAAACAACCATCTATAAGTTTGTGATAAGAACCAGCAGATTACAAAAAGAGGTAATTGAAGAAAAGATTGCCCGGTTTGTTTATGCAACAAACTCTCCTTGCAGTATGATTGAGAACCCACACTTCATTAGCATGGTTCAGTCATTTTGACCAGGATACAGTCCAATCAACAGAGCAGATGTCTCAGGCAAATTGCTGGATAAAGTGTATAAAAGAGAAATGGAGCAGTGTGCAAAATGTCTAGAGGGTAGAATTGTTAACCTGAGTCTTGATGGGTGGAGCAATGTCCACAATGATCCTGTTGTATGTACTTGTGTGACAAGAGAAGAAGGGAATGTCTTCCTTACAGAAACAACTGATACATCAGGAAATGCACACATAGCAGAATACTTACAAGAAGTAGCAGTAAAAGCTATAACAAACTGGGGAAAAAATTCAAATGTCTAGTACGCAGCTTGGTCACAGACAATGCTGCAAATGTATCCAAGATGAGAAGAAATGATTTAGAAGAGAGTGAAGGGAGTCCCAAGCTAATAACATATGGTTGCAGTGCTCATTTGATGCACCTCCTAGCCAAAGACTTCAATGTTCCAGAAATAAAGGCTAATGTTGAAATTGCAAAATACTTCCCTAACACCACTTTGCAGCAGCTGCTCTGAAAAAAGTGGGAGGAACCAAGCTAACTCTCCCACAAGACATGCGATGGAACGCAGTAGTGAACTGTTTTGAGCACTATATCAAGAACTGGCCTAATCTGATGACAATTTGTGAACAAAATCATGAAAAAATAGATGGCACTGTCACAGCCAAAGTTGGGCTGAGAAAATGTTGAACACATGCTGAGTACCCTGAAGCCTATTTCTGTAGCCTTGAACAAAATGCAGGGAAATAGTTGTTTTATTGCTGATGCTGTTGAAATTTGGAAGGAACTGAGTGAGATCTGAAAAAGAGAAATATGCAATGACAGAGTTAAATGACAGGCATTAAAAAAACAAATGGGACAAGCACTATCTCCAGTTCATTTTCTTGCAAATATTCTTAATACTGTACTTGGTACCAGGGTCAGACCTTAACTGCTGAATGAAGAGGAGTTGGCTATTACATGGACATCCAGCAATCATCCCTCCATAATGCCAACTATAATAAACTTCAGAGCTAAGGGTGAACCATTCAAGAAATATGTTTGCTGCTGATGTTTTAAAGAAAGTCATACCAGTGAATTGGTGGAAGTCACTTAAGCAGTTGGATTCAGAGACTGTTGAAGTGATAATCTCACTTTTAACAGCAGTAACTTCTTCTGCTGGTATGGAAAGAATATTTTCTTCATTTGGTACCTGAAAAAGCAGGAAAGCTTGTTTTTTCTTTTCCAGATTATGAACAAACAGGAAAATGAAGATGACAATGAATGAGTTAGCTGCAGAAGCCAATATTTTACGTTTCTCATGTTGACATGGCTGCCATAGTTGATTTAATTTTTGTTTTTTTTAATATTTCATAACTATTTTAGTTAAAAACAATTTAAACAAAAATAAACTTGATTTTAAAAAACTTGAATGTCTAAATTCAAAAATTCATGCTTGTTTTGTTCAAATATGTTTGCCGTTGAAGAAAAAAATCCAGAATACATAATGTTGTTGTTTTAGTTAAATAAAACAATTTAAATGTCTGTCTGGTGATGTTCTTTTCCTAATACAGCAGGGCAAGAAAATCCTCCAAATATTAATGATTAACCTGTTGAATTAGAGAGAGTTCACCTCCCAATGACTTCATAAATATCTGTTTCAATTACATCTGGTAAATGAAATAACCAAACCATCATTCATTTTCTGATACAGCTGTAAACCTAATCTGAAAAGTTTTCAAAATAAATCACTTTAAAAATGTATAGTGTGTACCTTCTAAAACTGAAACCTACATCTATCTCTGAGTTGTGAAGAATATGTATTAAGGTCACAACCAACAAGAATGAATTTTTATGTAGAAATCCATGATTAAATTGAGTCTTCTTGACTAGTGATTTAAATCAAATCCACCCTGCCTATTGCACTGTCCCCTCCCATTTAGGAGCAACTCTACCTGGGGCCCAGGATGCACCTGTGAGGGCTGCAGAGGAAAAATACGGAAGGAGGTCTTCCACTCCTGCTGCTCACCAACCCTACATGTGAGGAGGAAAGAGTTTAACTTAAAATATGGTGATAGCTAATTAGGTCAATTTTATAGAAGTCTATCTTTAGAAATAGATTTTATACAGTCAATTATGTATGTCCCCACTAAATGCATCATGTCAGTGGAGTGTGTCCTCAATACCATGGCTAGCATCAACTCACGGAGCGGTGCACTGTGGGTAGCTATCCCACAGTTCCTGCAGTTTCTGCTGCCCATTGGAATTCTGGGTGCCTGATGTGGCAAAAACATTGTTTTGGGTACATGTTATCAGTCTCCCCTCCCACCATGAAAGCAACAGCAGACAATAGTTTTGTGCCTTTTTCCCTGGGTTAACCATGCAGATGCCATAGCATGGAGCCCGCTCAACTCACTGCTGCTGTTGTGAGCATTGTGAACACCTGCAGTATGTGCAGAACCTGGCTAAGAGATGCCAGGACGAGGACGATTGTGATGAGGATGTGGACACACATGTTCCTGAAAGCATGGGCTGTGGCAATTGGGACATCATGGTGGCAGTGGGGCTGGTTGATACAGTGGAATGCAGATTCTGGACCTGGCCAACAAGCACAGACTGGTGGGACTGCATGGTGTTGCAGGTATGGGATGCTTCACAGTGGCTGCAAAACTTTAGCATGTGTAAGGGCACTTTCCTTGAACTTGGTGAGTTGCTTTCCCCCACCCTGAAGCACAGGAATACCAAGATGAGAGCTGCCCTGACAGCTGAGAAGCAAGTGGCAATTGCCCTGTGAAAGCTTGCAACACCTGACTGCTACCTGTCAGTCGGGAATCAATTTGGAGTGGGAAAATCTACTGTGGGGACTGTTGTGATCTAAGTAGCCAATGCAATCACTGACGTTCTGCTATCAAGGGTAGTGACTCTGGGAAATGTGCGGTCACAGTGGATGGCTTTGCTGCAATGGGGTTCTCTAACTGTGGTGGGGCAATAGATGGAACACTTATCCCTATCTTGGCACCAGACCACCTTGCCAACCAGTACATAAACTGCAAGGGGTACTTCTCAATGGTGCTGCAAGGGACATTTCACCAACATCAATGTGGGATGGCTGAGAAAGGTGCATGACGCTCGCATCTTTAGGAACTCCAGGGTGTTTGCAAGAAGGGACTTACTTCCCAGACCAGAAAATTACCATTGAAATGCCAATAGTTATCCTTGGGGATCCAGCCTACCCCTTGCTCCTATGGCTCATGAAGCTGTACACGGGCAGTCTGGACAGCAGTAAGGAGCAGTTCAACTATAGGCTGAGCAAGTCCAGAATGATGGTAGAATGTGCATTTGGACATTTAAAAGCTCACTGGTGCTGTTTGCTAACCTCAGCGCAACCAACATTCCCATTGTTATTGCTGCTTGCTCCATTGCTATGAGAGTAAGGGGGAGATGTTTATGACCGGGTGGGAGATTAAGGCAAATCACCTGGTGGCTGATTCTGAGTAGCCAGACACCAAGGCACGCTGCACATCAGAGAGGCTTTGAAAACCAGTTTCATGACTAGCCAGGCTACAGTGTGACAGTTGTGTGTGTTTCTCCTTGCTGCAAACCCGCCCCCTTTGTTGATTTTAATTCCCTGTAAACCAACCACCCGCCCCCATTCGATCACAGCTAGCAAAGGAAAGTAACTATGGTTTTGAAACTATGCATTCTTTATTAATTTAAAAAAAAAAGTGAGAACTGACAAGGTAGCTCGGGTGGGGTGTGGGAGAAGGGAAGGACAAGGACAAGAACACTACAAATCAAAAAACTGTTAGAACAACAGCCTTCTGTTGCTTGGGCCATCCTCTGGAGTGGAGTGGCTGGATGCCCGGAGCCTCCCTCTCCGCATTCTTGTGCGTCTGGGTGAGGAGGATATGGAACTTGGGGAGGAGGGCAGGCGGTTGTACAATGGATGCAGCGGGGGTCTGTGCTCTTGTTGGCTTTCCTACAGCTCCACCAGATGCCTCACCATGTCCGTTTGCTCCCCAATTAGTCTCAGCATTGCCTCCTGTCTCTGCTCATCACAGTCACTTAATGCTTTCCTGGCCTCTGCCACTGAGTGCCTCAAGCTGTGCGGGAGGACTGCATGAGCTCAGAAAATATGTCATTGCGAGTGCATTTTTTCCACCTTCTAATCTGCGATAACCTCAGGGACGGAGATGATAGGGGGAGCATAGAAACATTTGCACCTATGGGGGGATAAAAAGGGAGAGTAGACTTTTAAGAAGATACATTTTGAGAACAAAAGGGAGACTCTTTCACAGTGAATCAAGCAATTCACAGCAGACAGCACATGTGCTTTAGGTACAAGGTTGCATTTTGCCTTTTATATTGAGCACCTGCCGGTATGGTGACACATCACACACGGCTGGGCAAGAGAATTTGGTTTCCAGGCAGCCATGGTAAGCCTTTTGGTATGTGGGGTTGGCTTCTTACATCTTCATAACATGTGGGAATGGTTTCAAACTGCAGCGCCCTCCTTTCCCATAGCAAGCAATGCCGGTTCAGTTTCACATTTAAAAGGAGGGGCTGCGGTTTTTGGGTGGATGTGCAGCACAGACCTCCCTCCACCCCATTGGGTGGCTATTCTCTGGGATGATCCCTTCAACTGTCCCCCCACCGCGTGGCTATTCTCTGGGATGATCCCTTTTAGCCAAGTGCAAACAGCCCAGCATGAACGGGGTCCTTTTACTATTCCCTTACAAAAATTCCCCTATTTCAACCAGGTGACCATGAATGATATCACTCTCCTGAAGCTAACACAGAAAGATATCGACCAAATGTTGCTTGAATGCGACCAAAACCCAGGACCATTCGCTGCCATACTTTGTGCTGCAATGATTCCAGACTATTTGCTACTGGCTTGGTGTGGTAAAGTGTCCTACTGTGGAGGACGAAATAAGGCAGCCCTCCCCAGAAACTTTCTGCAAAGGCTTTCAGAGTACCTCTAGGAGAGCTTCATGGAGATGTCCCTGGAGGACTCCCGCTCCATCCCCAGACACGTTAACAGACTTTTCCAGTAGCTGTACTGGCTGCGAATGCATCTCAATTCTTTTAAACCCTGTACTGTAGTTACAAATGTGCACTCACCAGAGGTGCCTTCTCTGGCTTCAGGGTCAGGGATCCCACCTTGGGAGAGTATTGGCTCCAGGGTGATGAAAAGGTCCTGGCTGCCAGGGAGAACGGATTCACCGCTTACCTGCTGCACATTCTCCTCTTCCTCATCCACAAAATCCTCCTCCCTGTTGTGTGAGACTCCCCCGTTGTAGGTGTCCACAGACAGTGGTGGGGTAGTGGTAGGGTTCCCCCCCTAGAATGCCAGGCAGCTGATCATACAAGCAACAAGTATGGGGCTCTGATCCGGAGCGACCGTTTGCCTCCTTTGTCTTTTGGTACGCTTGCCTGAGCTCCTTGACTTTCACACGGCACTGCTGTGTGTCCCTTTTGTATACTCTCTCCTCCATGCCCTGTGTGATCTTGGCATATATATTAGCATTTCTTCTTTTTGATCGGAGTTCGGCCTGCACAGATTCTTCTCCCCATACAGCAATCAGATCCAGTGTCTCCCTTTTGGTCCATGCTGGAGCTCGTTTGCGATTCTGGGGGGACTGCATGGTCACCTGTGCTGCTGAGCTTGCCAAACAAATAGGCAATGAAATTCAAAATTTCCCAGGACTTTTCCTGTGTATCTGGCTAGTGCAGTGGAGTTCAAAGTGCTGTCCAGAGTGGTCACATTGGAGCACTCTGGGATAGCTCCCGGAGGCCAATACCGTTGAATTGTGTCTGCACTACCCCAAATTTGACCCAGCAAGGTCGATTTTAGCGCTACTCCCCTCGCCGGGGAGGAGTACAGAAGTCAAAAGAATGGGGTTGGTTGTGTAGACGCAGTAATTTTAAAATCAACCCTAACGCGGCTAAATTCAACCTAACCCTGTTGTGTAGACCAGAGCTATGCAACATTCATTTTAAAATACAGGTCAATTCCATTATTTTATATACAAGACAAGGTGATTCAAGTGACTCGGTTTTTCTTTAAATTTGCCACAGTTTGCACATTAAATATGGTCTTATCTGTCATCATACAAACTAGACTCTTACAGAAGCTTGCTGTACTGCTCACAGAATATCACTAAATCAGACACTATGAAGATTATATTTATTTAAAAAAAAAGTCACATACCCACAACCCCTAAGGAAAAAAGTTAAGTTGTTTTGTCTGATAGGATTTTGAGCCTCAGTTTTGGTGATAGTTGCTTGTACATGGCTTGTTTACTGCTGTGGGGCAAGCTCTGCACTGGCCCTGCAAAGGGAAGGGTGGAGGGGGAGTCAGCAGCAATTTTGCTGTTTAACTTTGGCATGAGGGCAGTATCTCCTCTTTTTTGCATTGCTGTGCAGGGTACAGGAGATCAGTAACAGGAGCGTCCCCTTCCCACCCAAAGGAACCAGCAGCTGGGATCTTCACTCTCTTGCCCAGGGAGCATGGAGGGGGTGGGGAACCAGGGGAGTTCCCTTGTCTTTTCTCTAGACTCCTATAGTTGAGCTAGGGGTCACCTGAAAAGAAGAGCCCAGCTCCATCCCCCTGCATGGCACTCAGGTGACTGGCTAGGGGCTAGTCAAGACAAAACACAAATCCCTTTAAGATGACAGAGCAGGCCACTGCCCCCCCTATGCTTGCCAGCAGATGCCTGCATCTAAACTAACTAGGAGCAACAAAAGGCCAGGAGGAGCTAGATGAACTCTTTCCATGGTAATACAATAGTAAAATGAATACCCATAGACAGCAACACAGTTCTGGGTACAAGTCTAACCTTCTGAGACAGTTTTAGGAGGGAACTGCAGAAAGAGCTCTAGCAGCAACCACAGAACAGCATTAAATATATACACTACAATAATGCAAACAGTAGCAGAAATCACTAATATAATTACTTGGCATTTAAGTACCACAAAGCACATTTAAGGGCCACAAAGCATATCACAAAGATTAACATCACAACATCTGAGATAAAACAAGGAGTGGATAAAAACCTCATTTCAGATGGAAGTGAGGTTTTTACCCAAGAAAGCTTATGCTCAAATAAATCTGTTAGTCTTTAAGGTGCCACCAGACTCCTTGTTGTTTCTGTGGATACAGACTAACACAGCTACCCCCTGATACTTAACATCTGAGATGTAGCTGCTATTATCCTAATTTTACAGAGGGGAAATAGCATAACATGGTTAAGGCAGAGGCATTTCAAATGCAGATATCTAACTTCAGGCATTCAAAATATGCAAGTCTACCAAAGCAGGGATAGAACCTTGCCCTCGCTCTAATAATCGGACTACCTTATGCCAGGCAAACATGAGTCACAAATCTTAGATGCAAAAAGAAAAGGAGTACTTGTGGCACCTTAGAGACTAACCAATTTATTTAGTGAGCTACAGCTCACTTCATCGGATGCATACCGTGGAAACTGCAGCAGACTTTATATATACACAGAGAATATGAAACAATACCTCCTCCCACCCCACTGTCCTGCTGGTAATAGCTTATCTAAAGTGATCATCAGGTGGGCCATTTCCAGCACAAATTCAGGTTTTCTCACCCTCCACCCCCCCACACAAATTCACTCTCCTGCTGGGAGAGTAAGCTCATCCAAACTGACCACTCTCCAAGTTTAAATCCAAGTTAAACCAGAACATCTGGGGGGGAGGGGGGGAGGAAAAAACAAGAGGAAACAGGCTACCTTGCATAATGACTTAGCCACTCCCAGTGTCTATTTAAGCCTAAATTAATAGTATCCAATTTGCAAATGAATTCCAATTCAGCAGTACACGGCTGTTACTCTGAAATCTTAGATGAAATCATCTGGTGGATCAGCCTGTATTGAAATGAAGGCCAAATCTTTCATATAAAGTCACTTGTTTTCTCAAAGGCTGTAGTGACAGTACACTAATGGTTCCTTCTGTGTTTGTCTAGCCATTTTATTCTTTTCAGATAATATTTTAACAGGTGAATTATTTCTATCAGCCAAATGATGTTACCAATACAAACAGTATTACAGTGACCTGAAATAGTCCTTTCCTTCCTAGAAAGGTACTTTTTAGTTGTATCTGAAACATGCTAGGAGTCATTCTAGCACATTCTCTTCTGTCCCCAAAGAGTTAACACTGCCATGCTGGCTCCCATGCTTTCCTGTGTCGTGTGATCTCCTGGGTCTACAAAGTTGGCACAATCCTGCAGCAGTGAGGAAGCCACCCCTGTCATTCATAGCCCCTAAAACAAATCCTTTTACTTTTGAAATATCAGCTATTGACACCCCCATTAAGAACCCAATGAATTCTTACAATACAAGTCTCTTTGTAAGTGTCTTTAACATAAGAACATTCTGTAAAGGTGATCAGGAATAATGCAAGGCCTTTTCTCCATTACATTCAAGTGAAGTAAAATTATTTAAAATCCTGGATCCCATGAAATTGTCTGTTCAACTTCCTTTTCTTCATAGCAGATAATTTCATCTCCAATATTGAACTCTATGTTCTTATCCAAACTGAGGCCACAATCCATGCCAGTTTTTATTATCTGGACATCGTCTTTATGGTTCTTCAGTGAGGTTAAAAATCCTAGAGAGAATGAATGTCAATGCAGGAAAAAAACAGATTGAATATAAAGACTGTGGACTTCAAACAACCTCCGTCCTCCGACCCCCCAGAAAAGCAAAACCACTACATGGCAAGGCCAATGCAAGAAGGTTCTGATTTTTAGTGATGCTGAACCTCCATAATTTACACAGGTTCTGAAAATCAGGTGCTACTCCTTTCAAAGTTTAATTGATCTGACTATCTCCTTCCTACACGGACTGCTGTCAGGGGTTCAGAGCATGGGGAAGTTTCTTAAGAGGAGGGAACACCAGGATGATTAATCAAGAAAATGTCTGTCCAAAACCAATTCTGCAAGCATTGCTTAAGCAAGAAAGCAAGCTTTGCAGGAACTAGACATGTCCTTTTTAGGTGAAGTCCACTGTAAATAGTGTATTAAGTTGATTGAACAACTTTTTAAGGAGAAAATTCCACCTTCAGATATACCAAAACATTTTCATTGACTTCCATTGCCTGTATAGATCAGAGGACCTGATCTGGGCCTAAGAATCTAACTCCAATGGTGAGCATGTATGTGTAGTAGAATATTAGTGTGGATAAATGTTTTGATAGCCATTTTACTTACCTTTCCAAACAACATCTCTGTTACGAATTAGTTTAAACTTCAGCTTTCTATCTAACTGCCCCTTTTGTACTCGGCAGCCAGCCACTGGAACCTTGCTTTTTCCTACCGTGACACAGAAGGTAGCAAGAACAGAGGCTTCCCCTATGGAAAGATATGGAAGGACTAAGTGCAAGGGAAGAGAATACAAACTCCACCAGTAATGAATGCAATGCTTTGCTGTGCTCTCAAAACTTTAAAGTCTTCTGGACATTCTGCTACTGTGTATTGAGGAGAATAACTGCAGAAGAATTCTACGCAATCCAGTATAGTGGGAAAACTATCCTGGAGAATGAGCTTTGTGTATTTCCTCAACATACCATTTTAAATCAAGGACTACCCCACAAGAAAGGTCTAGTTTTTCAAGGCAATATTTACCATCCAGTGAAAACTTACCTATTATATGCTCTACTACAGATGGGGGCAATTTGCTGCTCAACTCATCTTTCAAGTCTTCAATAAGATGGTAGATAATATTGTGAAGTTTAATTTTTATTCCCTTTTTCGCAGCCAGCTGCTGAATAGATTTGTTTGCATTCACACTGAATCCATATATGACACCTGACAGATAAAACCACCACAGCTAATTATTAAATACAAACACTCCAAGTAGAGGAACTTCTTTGTTTTTCAAGCAGTAAGTGAAAACGTTTGGAAATGAGCTTGCAAAGGCTGTCCTGAAATATTAATGTAATATTTTATTCTTAGCACAGTCTGTACTTAACTAAAAATTGTTTGTTTTACTTGGGTTGAGATTTTCACATTTACTAATTTGAATTACAATCCTCTTTTCTCTTCCTTTTGGAATCAGGAGTCAAGATATCCTGAAATTGAGTGCTGGTAAAAGCAACATTACTGATTATAAAATTTCATTTTGCAGTTTCCTTATTTTAGCTTTTCCATCCATTTTTAAATCAGAGATCAGATACTGGGTCACTGCACGTACGCTAAGCACCATGTACATAACAATGCTATCTTACTTTAAGAAGAGTTGCTTCAATGGAAACCTCCACAAAATACTGTCCCTAGATCAGTGTAGTTTTAGCCATGTCAGTCCCAGGATATTAGAGAGACAAGATGGATGAGGTAATATCTTAAATTGGACCATCTTCTGTTGGGGAGAGAGACAAACTTTCAAGCCACACAGAGCTCTTCTTCAGGTTGAAAAAAAGAGCTCTATGTGGCTCAAAAGCTTCTCTCTCTCTCTCTCTCCAACGGAAGATGGTCCAATTAAAGATATACCTCACCCACTTTGTCTCTCTCAATTCCTAGATGATACAATTAAATGTAACAAAGCAGATAGATAGCCAGTCAGATCCTGTGATCCGGCTGAGCAATATGGTACATGAAAGAGCAGGATTGAAAGGGAGCTAATTATCTTGGGTCCAGAAAAGGCCAGCTCCTTATCTTGGTCTCCAGCATAAATCAGAGCAGTCTGAAGGAGGTTCTAATTTAGTCCCAGCTATGGCCCAGGGCAGTTCCAGCAACTGGGGATTAACTCAGGCATAGGGGCACTGGGAGGAGGTTACAACAGGAACCACTATGCCGGCCAACCACCTCCCCCACCAGGACTTCCCTGCACAAATGAATCCTCTGGGATCTGATTAAGCCAGTTGTCTGACTGCTTTGCACTGCTGAAGCAGCGTAAGGCAACCAGAATAAGGGTTCAAATCTAGAGCACTGTCTCCAACACACAAGTTTGCAGGTATTGTCTGCCACATTATAGACAATACAGTATTTTGTATACCCTTGTCTACATTACTTGCATTTTCACTAGAGTTCTAGCAGGATACCTGTTTGCACAGGTACTAGTATTTATTTTTATGAAAGAAAACTAGTATTTTTATGTTTCATACAAATTTACATTGATTGTATTGCTAATTAATTATTACACAGGAGAAACAAAAACTGAAAGCACAGCTACCCTGTTCATTTAATAAAATATGAAGGATTTCATACTGATTGTAAGATAACTGTCTAAATTTATACTTTACCCTGAAATGTTTCAGCAAGATTTATGTCATTTTCACTGATATCACCTACTCCAAAATGGATCACATCCAATTCACATTCATCGTTGGCATTATAGCTGTCCAGAATGTTTAGAATGGCCTCAGTAGAACCATCTACATCACCTAAATAGATCAAATGTTCTATTACTAGGCATTGTAAAATCAGAATAAACCAATACCAAAATTAACAAACAAAAAGACAAATGCTGCTACATGGGAATTCTAGATTGTACAGTGTCATAAAAAAGATGTAATATCTGGTGCATTATTCTTTTTGGCATACATAAGAGACTACTGAACATATTGCACAAACTTGAAAGTGTGGTGTTCTAGTCTGAAAAGTGACTGAATGCAACATCATTGGGGGGAGGAAGGTCAATGTTTGTTGCGTCTCAATGATTTTCAGATCAAGTTTGCTTAGTTTTGCAAATACTGTCAGCCCTGCACATTCAGCCTGGGATACTAAAGTCAAGCTGGGTTCTTCCTGGCTCTTGCATCATCAGTAAAGATTCTGCATGGCCTCAGTTCTACCAATGGAACACTATTGCCAATGGAGTTGAGCCAATATAATTGATGGCATACTTGCAGACTATGAGTCTGCACTGATAGCCCTGCAACTGGAATTTAGGGCCCGATCCTACAAATACTTGAGCATGTGAGTTATGTGTTTACACACATGAGTTTCAATAGGATTGCTCAAAGTTACTCACCTGCTTAAGTCTTTGCAGGATTAGTGCTTTAGTTGAGCAATGCTGTTGCTAAGGTAAGAACCAGAAGAGAAGCCCATAGTTGCTGGTTCGCTAGAGCTGACAGTAGTAAAAAATACATTTCTTAACAAGGTAAGCAGATATGTCTCTGAATAGACCCAGGAAGCAGTTCTGTTGAGTAAGAATATACCATACCTACATAGTAACTTTTCAGAGTAAAACCGTACTTTAATGTTATTGTAGTCATTAAGTTATGCTTACATTAACTTTCATAAAGAAAAACAACATTCCCTTCAGGAAGTTCTCTCTCAAAAGATTACAAGCCAGTGCTTAATTTTAGGACTGGAACAGAGTGGTTAAGAACTGTGGTTATTTAAGACATTTTCACACAGATTCCACTCTAGGGGTGCATGCAGCCCACATGCACAAGATTGGATTCTTTTGAATAGCAATGTCTGTTGAGGCTGCCCCTGTGCCTTGAATACTCGCTTACTCCCTGAAGCCAAGTGTATGAAAAGCAGGGTGCACACCTCAGTTCCTTCACCAATAAGAATCTCTTGGAAGCAGGTCTCCAATTAGCAGGGATGAAATGGGGGTCATGGAATCTGTGGATAACACATCTAAAAAAAAAAAAAAAAAAAAAAACACAGGTACTGTAGGGTAAGTAACTGTTCAAGTGATTGTCCACAGATTCCACTTTTGGTGACTAACAAACAGTTGCCTATTTACCAGTAACTAGGCAGCAGGAGTTCTACTTTAATACAGATTGCAGGACTGCCATGCCAAAGCTAGCATCCAATCTGGACGCTTGTGCCAGGGAATAGCAAGTGTAGATGTTTGGATTGAGTTCCATGTTGCTTCCTATGCAGATGTTAATCAAACATGCTGCAGAGGCCGCTTCAGTGTTAATATGTCCAGGGGGATCTTTCTTAGCCAAATCATAAGTCCTGAAGTAGTCCGAGACTCACTCGATATAATCCTTTCAGTGAATGCCAAAAAGAGAGTCCAAGACAGGTGTGCACAGGAATGGATTGGTCCAAATAAAAGGGCAATGCTCTGATGACTTCAAACATATGGAGGTTTATTTCACCCGGAATAGACAAGGGAAGAACAAAGAGAGATGAATCAACTGATTGATGTGAAAGCTGGAAATTCCTTTAGGGAGAAACTTTGGGTGAACTCTGAGATGAAAAGAAATGTCTTTTCCAGCAGAGGGGAAGTTCTGTCAGCTGTGCCTTGTCTTGGGATCACCACTGAGGTTGATCTAGCAATGACCTCCCATAGCCTCTCTGTAAGGAGAATCTGACATCTGTCCCACTGAAAGATGTCTCCATGCCATGCATCAGTGCTGATATAGAGTCCTACATCTACTGTAGTTAATACCTCAGTCAGTGCCAAGGAGGTGAGTAGCGCATACCACAGTGGTGGGTCTCAATATGGGCATACCCTATGCCAAGATGGACCATACCAAAGTACTTTGTGCCAGGGGCTTCAGTGCTGTGGTTGTTACCTTGCTGTAGGTAGCAGAGGCAGTACAGTCATTAGTGAAGGAAGAGATCCAATATGGTCCACAGCTTGGATAAAATCAGCTCATGCATGAAGAACATGCATGACTGACTGAAGCTGAACCCGAGCAAGACAGAGGTAATAGTAGCGGGCAGAGGAAAGCCTTTTGAATAGTTTGCAGCCACGGTACAGTTTCCTTTGGTTAAAGGCACACATCCATAACTGATCAATTTGGTCTGTAGTTTAGGAGTACGCTTGGATTCCCTGATGACAGGTGTGCACCTGAATGGATTGGTCCTATCCAGATAAAGTGCAATGCCCAGATGACTTCAAACACATAGAGGTTTATTTCACCCAGAATAGACAAGGAAGAACACAGGGAGATTAATGTGATTAATGCTTTTATCATCTCTAGTTGGCTAGGAGGCCCAGTCCCATCCTCTTGGATGACAACCGGACCTCAGTTATTTATGCCTTCATCAGTGCTCTGCTGAACTACAGCAAGGCAACATACCTGAAGCCTTCAGCACTTAGGAACTCCAACTAGAACAGAATGCTGCAGCATGTCTCCTCAGCAGCACAGGCTACTGAGAGCACATCAGATCTGTCCTCCGCTCTCTACGTTGCCTTCCCATAGAACAAAGCATCAAGTTCAAGGTTTTGATCCTTATCTTCAAAGTGCTGCATGGCCTGGGCTCAGGATACCAGAAACATTGCCTAAAGCTCCAGGATAAAGAGTGTGGTCAACAACTTTCCTTTTCTGGCACAATAAAACTCTCTACAATAAGGGTAAAACTCATCTGTGTAGGAGACAGAACTTTTCCTGGGGTTAGTCCCAGACTGGAATGAACTCCCTGCAAAATTAAGGACCATCACAAACCTCACCACCTTCTGTTCCAAATGCAAGGTGCATTTCTTTAACGTGCATTAAATACAAATACATAGCAACATTTATATTTTTTCTTTAAAAAAAATTATCTACCAGTACAAGACATACGCTTCACCCCCTGGGAAGAGGATCTCTAACACAGTTGTTTTAAAACTTTTTTTCTGGGGACCAAGTTGAAGAAAATTGTTGATGCCCATGACCCAACGGAACTGGGGATGAGGGGTTTAGGTGTGGGAGGGGCTCAGGGTTTGTGGGGGGGCTCAGGGCTGGGGTGCAGGAGGAGGTCAGGGCTCTGGGGTGGAGCCGGGGCTGCAGGGTTTGGGGTGCAGGAAGGGGTTCTGGGTTTGGGGGGCGGTGCAGGCTCTGGGATGGGGCCAGGGATGAGGGGTTTGGGGTGCAGGAAGGCGTTCCAGGTTTGGGGGGGCTCAGGGCTGGGGCAGAGGATTGAGGTGCAGAGTTACCTCCAGCAGCTCCCGGTCAGCAGCACAGCCGGGATGCAGAGGCAGGCTTCCCGCCTGTCCTGGCGCCACAGACTGCGCTGCACCCCGGAAGCGGCCAGCAACAGGTCCAGCTCCTAGGTGGAGGCGCACGCAAGCAACTTCACACAACTCTCACCCACAGGCACCGCACCGCCCACCCTCCAACTCCCTTTGGCTGGTTTCTGGCCAATGGGAGTGCGGAGCTGGTGCTCGGGCAGTGCGCAGAACCCTGTTGCACCCCTGCCTAGAAGCCGGACCCACTGCTGGCTGCTTCCAGGGCGCTGTGCAGTGTCGGAAAAGGTAGGCACCAGCCTGCCTTAGCTGGGCTGCACTGCTGTCGGGACTTTAAAGTCCCGGTCGGCGCTGCTGACCAGAGCAAGGCGACCCAATGCCTTAAATGCCACGACCCAGTACTGAGTCACGACTCATGATTTGAAAAACACTGCTCTAACTAACTGACAACAGCTGACAGACTTTAATCACACTGCTTAATGCACTACTGAAGGCACTCAGATATTACAGTGATGAGTGCGCTGTAAGAACCTACATATGAATAGAATAGACTGTTGGTGTTGGCTTGGGTTTTGCTGTAGGTGAACTGAAATGGGACTCCACCGTTAGGCTTTTAGAATAGTGAGCCTTACAGGAGACTTTCCATCCTGTTTGGAAAGGGGGATAAGTATCTGGGAGAACTCCTTAAAAGCCTTTTCTGAAAATATTGCCAATATGGTTGGCAAGCAGGGCTTGCCCTGGAGCTTAGAGTGGCATCTCAGCTCACTGGGGCACTCAATGCATGGGATAGGCCCCATATCAGGAGTGTCTTAAAAAGTCTGCCAAAATCTGATAAGGCTTGCATGGACCTTTCCAAGAGGATATATTTCTGTTTTGCCTCCTTCACTATTTGAGTCCTTTTGGAGAAGGACTCGGCAATCAAGAAGCACTCTGGAGCAAGGTCCTCTCCCAGGCACAGCAGCATCTGTGACTGGCATCCCTGTGTCACAGGAGGGACAGACCTTAAAACCTAGTGACCCGCAGTCAGTCATTTTAAGTTCTTGTTTGGGGGGGTGAGAGTAGATGGGCCATTATACAAGGGAGAGGGGTGTGTACAAGGAGTAAGACCCTTGTACAAAGGGAGAGAAAACCTAAGGGTTTTTTGGTTTTTAGAAGTCAATGGGCAAAGAAAACTTATCTAAGCAAAAAATAAACTAATAGAACTGTGTCAGCTAACTTGCTCAGGGCAAGAGATGTGAACACTAAAGGGTGCCATCTCACAGCCACAGGCAGTAAGGAACAAAATGTGCATTGTAGCCACCCCATCCTTTTTATACCCTCAGCTACAGGAAGCAAGAAGGGTACAGGTGAAACCCCAACAGTGTTATTCACAAGAATCAGATCTCACGCACCAGGAGTGGAATCTGCGTGGATACTCTCTCAAAGAAACACCTATAATTACAATAGGTTTACATTTAGACTTGGGAAATATGCACTAAAACATAACAGCACCTTTAACAATTACAGGTAGCACGTTTCTGTCACTCTCCACTCTCTCTTTAGACCTCATAGCTATTAGATGTTTGTTGGTTTTATATAACGCTGCTTTTCTCTGTCTCCAGGTCAGATTGGCTAGGCTCTCTCGCTCTTTCTTGTATGCATCTTTGTGTTCCTTTTGCTTTGCTTCAATAACTTCCATATCCTGTTTGATCTTCTCCTGTTGTTCAGCATAGTTTCTCCAGTCAACAACTTCACGTGCCCTTTGCTTGGCAGAAGAGACAGCACTGTTACTTATCAATATATAGTACTGGGCAGCTTGGTCTTAAACGCTTTTCTAGATGATTATCTAATGGACACCATTCAAGCGCTTTCTTAATTTTAACTTTGTTTAGTTAGACTGTAAAATAATACTTAAAATTAAAAGCAAAACAACCTAATTTTACACAGAAGACAACAGGAGAGGTGCCCAAGATAGACAAGTTCTCAAGCCAACATACAAGGGCATGGTAACAATTCCATAAACTACTGTGGAATAAACTGCATTATTTTGCTCCAAGGTATCTCTCACCTCACTCCATGGCACCAAAAAACTGACACCAGAACCATTTATCCAAAGCAACAAACAGAATCCTAAATGGATTTAGAAAACATACAATGGCCAATTCATAAGAGATTGTTGTAGCCTCTCTTCAGATTATTTGATATCAAAAAGTCACTGGAAAGGTATATTTAAGGGACTCCAAGGTCACAAGGAGAACGCTGAGCTGAGAAACCTGATATCAGAGGTGGGCTTCTGACATTTGGTCTTATAAAAGGGTCAGGGAAAAACACAGGAAGCTTTGGAGAGGCTGGAGTCTTAAATGATACTGCTTGTTCCCTCTAATGACACAAACAGTACCTACCTCCATTAGCTTTGGCAGAGTTTAAGTTAAAACAAGTTATGCACCCCAATTTGTTTTATTTTGAGTCTCATTAATTCTAAGATTAAGAATAATGAGCCCATTAATTCTTGGTTTATTTTATGTCATGTTTTAAAGTAATTATTATTATATGCTACTTAAAAGCGGACAACCTAAGTCCTTTGAGAGGCATGGGGGAAGAAATTAGTAATTATTCCTGGACACTCAGCCAAGGCAATACTGAAAGAGAAGCCACCCAGACACCAGCTAGTCAAGCAGAAGTAAAGGGAAATAGGAGACCACAGGTTACACTTCCATCCCACTGATAGATTGCTTTCTTTGGCTAAATGTGGAGCAGATCAACGTGAAAGTGCTGGAGAAGGGGAGGGAATAAGGGTTGTGTGTTTCAGTGGGTTCTTCAATCCTGTTGTGGAAAACCTATTCCAGGCCACATTTAGTACCCAGGTTGTGTCTTCAAGCCTTAGTTACCATGGCTCATTTTGAATGAACATTACCTTTTTTGTATTTAATTCCATCTACGTTACATACTGCAATACAAGTGTATTAGCTACGCATCAAGTTATTCTTGCTATACCTCAGATTCTACTTCAAGGATTTCAGCTCCGGCTGAAGGGATTTCCTTCCAGCCCACAACTTCCACCGGCATGCTGGGAGTGGCTTCATCTACTGTTTTGCCGTTTTCATCAAACATCAGGCGCACTTTTGCCCAGCTTTTACCTGCAACCAGAATACATCCTTTTCTCAGAGTTCCTCTCTGAATTATGGCCGTGGTTACTGGACTAGGAGGAGGCGAAAGGGGAAGACAGAAAAAGGTAAGTTTGCTATCATATTTACAGTTACATGCATTTAAGAAAAGACGAAAAAAGCATATATAGAACAGTATGGGCTATGATCTCAGAACACAGCTATTAAACATTTCACCACCTTGCAGAGGGAGTTTTAAAGGAGATTTGCAAAGAAAAAAAAATGGGCTGTATCCTTTTTAGTATCTTTAGTTGTATAAAGATGTTAAAAATTCAGCAACCTCCTCCTCTTCAATTAGGCACTGAGAAAAATCACAAAATATGGGACACCAAACAGTCCTCCAGAAAATCCAGGAAGTACCAGACACATTGCTTATATTTCTAAGGTAATAAACATCAAGCAGAATTTGTTGAAAAGAAACCTTCCAGGTCTCCCTTTATATTATATATAAAGAAATATAAAAATTGATTTCTCTCTTTTGCAGGTACCCTATAAATATCACCATTTTAAAGAACAAAGACACTTTTTAGGGGATTGTTCATAAAAAGTTCTCTTTTATAGTAAGTAAACTATGTAGGTTAAAAAACTGTCAGATTAATATTCTTTAATTTTTAAAAAAAAAATCTGCGTTGTTAATATTTTATTTAAACAAATTTAGTTTATGTTTTACCATATATGCTGTCTGCTTATACAACACTTTGTTCCACTGGAAAATAAAATAGCCCAATCAGTTCTTAACTGTTCATTTTCTGATTCCCATGCAATAAGGCAATAAATACTGCAACGTTTGGATTGCAAACATTGCTGACGAATTGTTAAACCCAAACAATCTTTTTTTCATTTAAAAATGAAGTTTTATTGAAATATACTAAGAATACTAGAGTTTTATATATATATTTTTTCAATTAAAACCTTAATTTTGGAAACCACCTGGACAATGACTCTTTAACCAAGTCAACTGGAATAAACTTAACAGAAACATTAATTAAAATTGGAAGGAAGACAGACAATTAGCTGACCTACCCTCTTCCTTTATCTGTGCGAGACTCTATTATGGTTCCCTCTACTAGGCCTGTGGAGTCTGCCTTCAGTTCCAAAACCTCTGCTAGAGCAACAGTTGCCTCTGCTAAAGCCATTAGGTTCTCACCCTGTACCAACAAACAGTTAAGAATTAAGGAGGCAGCTAGTTACAATAGGATCAGAAGATGAATTTTGAGTACCAGCATCTGTCCCAATACACATGATCCATAGTTCCCAATTCCACAATGCAATCCAATAGACCAGAGGGGTCACCGAAGTAATACATGATCAAGGCCTAAGACTGCAGTGCTAGCAGTCCTGAATGCAAGTAATAAAGATCAGGAAGCATGAAGGGGAGAGAGGGGGCCTTGCATATCATGAACAATAGCAGTCTGGTTAGTGCTGGAAATAGGAAGGGAGTTTAATCTTCCTATTAGTAAAACATTTCTTTTAAAAATATTTTCCACACTTGATTTTTTTTTTTTTGAGGAGTGGAGAGAGGTGGATGTGGGGACAAGGAGCAAATAGGGTAGGAGGAGGAAACTGGTGTGGTATGTAGGGTGCACCCTTTTCCCATTTCAGAACTAATTTTGCCCTCTCTCTCCTGACTCTGAGCAGCTGTCCCCAGCTTCCTCAGCGCTCCCATTAATAGGTTCAATTCAGAAAGACAGCAATAAAGTAATTGCAATGTTCCAGATTTAATTTCTGGCAAGATAAAGATAATTTTGGTCACCACAGAATCAAGTACCAGTAGCAAAGCTAGGATTTCAGATTATAGTAATTAACTACCAGTTGTCTACAGGAAGTAGATTTATGAGGCTTACTCTCTCCTGCTAGCTGTGTCCAAACTTTATTATGAAGGTTTATACTTGGTTTTGAATTATTTCTTTCTGCCTAACTTCAGCACTAACTCCTCTGGATGCCTTTTACTTAAAGCACAAATGAGAGTCAATGACAGAAGTCTGGAACAAATACCCACTAACAAAAATCAGAGGCAACTGGAAGTCTGTAATTCTACTGATAGTCTCTTGCAAGTTCAGGCCTTTAGGGAACAAGAAACTGAGAGCTCTTGGTTCCAACTGACTCCATTGAGAGCTCAGGGCACTCAGCATACTCCAGGAGTAGGCCCCAAGTCAAAACTCATTTTCCAAATGCCAAATCAAAGTATTCCACATGGCAGAATTTCCCGAACATGACCGAAACCATCAAAATTTTACCTTAAGTGCAGACATATGTACAGCCTGAACATCACCCCCATACTCTTCACAAACCACATCATGAGCCAGCAATTCTTTCTTCACTCTTTCAGGATCAGCTTCAGGTTTGTCACATTTGTTTATGGCAAGGATGATAGGAACTGAGAAAGAAATAAGTATCTCTCTCTCATACCAGTATCACAAGATTACCTTAATTTAGAGCTTAGATAAATGTGCCTTTTCTTCAGTTATTACTGTTTGCTACATGAAACACAAGTGAATCCTGTTTATACATTCAACAAGCACGTTTGTTTGCTAGGCTTAAAACAATGCTCATAAACTGTCTAAACATTGAAAATTACATTAATAAAATGATACCACTGCTGTTTTGGGTTGCAAAATTATGGGAAAACACAAGAAGTATTTTTTATTCTGTTTTTATTAAAACTGGTGCTAGTAACACTGCAATAAAGCCACGAACACTAGCTCCAGAGTGACATTTTGTAAATAGACAGTAGTGCTAAAGTATCTCTAGTATCATATCCAAGTATCTTTTTCTTACTGTGTCCTTACCCAATATAATAGAATGTTACTAATGTGTGTTATGCAAGAGGTCAGAGTAGATTATTATAATTAGGGTCCTACCAAATTCACAGCAACGAAAAATGCATCACAGATGGTGAAATCTGGTCTTTTGTGTGCTTTTACCTGACACTATACAGATTTCACAGGGAAGATCAGCGTTTCTCAAATTGGGGGTCCTGACCCTAAAAGGGAGTTGTGGGGGGGGGGGGGAAGGGTTTGCAAGGTTATTGGGGGGGGGTCACAGTATTGCCACCCTTACTTCTGCACTGCTACCTTCAGAGCTGGGCGGTCACAGAGTGGCGGGTGCTGACTGAGGGCCCAGGTTTGCAGGCAGCAGCCTAGAAATAAGGGTGGCAATACCATACTATGCCATCCTTACTTCTGCACTGCTGCTAGTGGTGGCTTTGCCTTCAGAGCTGGGCAGCTGGAAAGCAGCTGCTGCTGGCCGGGAGACCAGCTCTGACGGCACAGCCACCGTCAGCAGCAGCGCAGAAGTAAGGATGGTATGATATGGTATTGCCACCCTTACTTCTAGGATGCTGCTCACAGAGCTGGGGCCTAAGTCAGCAGCCGCCACTCTCTGGCTGCCCAACTCTGAAGGCAGCAGCGCAGAAGTAAGGGTGGCAATACCGCGACTGCCCTAAAATAACCTTGCAACCCCCCCGCAACTCCCTTTTGGGTCAGGACCCCCAATTTGAGAAATGCTGGTCTTCCCCATGAAATCTGCATATTATAGGGTAAAAGCACACAAAATACCAGATTTCACAGTCCATGACATGTTTTTCATGGCCTAGAAATTGGTAGGACCCTACTTATAATCTATGAACCTATAATACTCAGTACTATCTATCCTAGCTGTTTCTAAGATGCCTGTTACCAATATCTATATTAAGGAACCGCACAATATGCATCAGTCAACAAAGAGAATCAACACTAATGTTCATTTGTATTCACTAGCAAAATTAAAGTAGTAAGGAATAATTCTATTCACAAAAGCTAGAGGTGTAGTTATGTAGGTGTAATAACTATAGTAGAATTCTGCAAGTGCAAAGTTAGCTTCTCTCTGTCCACCACAAATAAAGTTTTCTGATGTCCCATTCTGTGCTTTAAAACATATGCTTTAGCATGTGAACTGGAAATCTGGAAGGATTCTCATGCCTGGTGGGCTGTAACCAGTGGTGTAGAAGCAGCACGAAAGGAAACTCTTCATGCCTCCCTCTGTAGTGATCCATATAGCCTAGCTACATGCAGCATTAATGGGTGTCAAAGGGGTTGCCACCTACCCTCCCACACCCTCAGTCAAGGAAGTTTATTATAACAGAGACCCTTCGGCAGCTGGGGGTCCACACTCTGAGAACTGTAGAGGAAAAAAAGCACCTTTTTTCTCTTCTCTGTGCATCACATTGCTCAATTTCATCAAAAGTCAGAACAATTTTGTGGTGGTGCATTTGCCAAAACTACTTTAGAACATTTAATCTTCTCTCCACTCAAAGTGATTCTGCAAACTCCTGCCTAACCTATACACTGTGAAAAAAAATGGGAATTTAAGCCCTGGTCAATTTGATGTAAAAGAGTTCATTACAATGCAACCTAGCTAAGGCTGCTGAGATCATGTGAGTGGCCCAAGATGGAAAATGTCTTTTCATAGCATTGTTTAGATCCATTTTTCTTTTGGTGGTAGAAGAGCTAATTACAAGAAGCTCAAGAAGAAAATCTTGAGATAGCAAAAGAACCATCAGCATATTTCAAAAAGGTCTCTTTAGCAAGGAGCCCATATTTGAATATCAAAGACTTTACTGTCGTTCACTGGCACAGATCTAACCCACAAAACAACTTTAGAGCTATTTAAAAAAAATATTTTGCAAAATCATTATTGAAATTTACCTTCCTATGAATAAAAGTTCCACCTTAACTATAGTGATAATGATAAAGAAAAAAAAAAACTTCCACACATGTCAAGAAAAATCAGTTGCCTTGAGTTAGTAATACTACAGAAAGCTTTTTAAAGAGTTACACGCAAATATATTTGTAATTAATGTGATAATATCTAGGCTACGATAAAAAAATTAATATTAAGCCTATAGAAATCAAGAAAAAAAATACTGAAGATACTGAAAAATCCCAGTGATGGCCATGTCACTGTTCTATGTGAAAAAACTAAGGATTATAAGACCCTGAAAAGTTGAAAGTGATTTGGAAACAAGTTTAGACCATAGAATGACAAGCTGACAAAGACTTCTGAAATTGCAAAGACATTTTCAAAATGGAATTATGAAACTGCTACACCTGAATAATTCTGATTTCTCTATAAAATGAGTAGAGGAAACTAGCCTTATGATTCTAGAGAGATGCTACTGAAGTCCCTCCACTCTGCAGATTGGGGTTAAAAAACAATCAGTGGGATCAGGCGTAGGTAGTACATTCCTCCAAGACCACATATGATCTGGAAAGCACTGAACAGGTACAATTCCCAGTGGGGTCCTTTAGGAGTTAGTTCTTGGCTGTATGCTACTCAATATTTCTATCAATAACCTGGAAGAAAACATAAGATCATCACTGGTAAAAGTTTACAAAAGTTGGGGAAGTGGTAAACAACTAAGAGGACAGGCCACTGACTCAGAAAGATCTGGATTGGTTGGTAAACTGGGCTCAACCAAAGAATATGCATTTTAAATTTAGATGTAAATGTACATATCTAGGAACAAAGAAGGTAGGCCATACTTACAGGATGGGGGACTCTATGTTGGGAAGCAGTGACTTTGAAAAAGATTTGGGGGTTGTGGTCGATAATCAGCTGAACAAGAGCTCCCAATGAGATGCTGTGGCCAAGAAAATTAACATGATCCTGGGATGCATAAACAGGGAAATCTCAAGTAGGAGTAGAAAGGTTTATTTTAGCTCAGTATTTGGCACTCGTACACCTGCTGCTGTAATACTATGTCCAGTTCTGTTGCCCACAATTGAAAAAGGATGTTGATAAATTGGAGCAAGTTCAGAGAAGAGCCATGGGAATGATTAAAAGAGTAGAAAACATGACTTATAGTGATAGATTGAGCTCTTTGAGTATATTTAGCTTAACAAGGAGAAAGTTAAGGGTGACTTGATTACAGTATCTCGATGGTGAACAAGTATTTAATAATGAGTTCTTCAGGTCTAGCAGAGAAAGGTACAATCTTATCCAATGGCCAGAAGTTGAGAGTAACCAACCACTGGAACAATTTACCACAGGTGGTGGTGGATTCTCCATCACTGACAATTTTAAAATCAAGATTGGATGTTTTTCTACAAGATGTTTTCTATTAAATTATTTTGGGGAAGTTTTATGGGCTGTGCTATACAGGTCAGATTAGATGATTACAACGGTCCCTTCTGGCCTCAGAATGTATTAGACATTTATATTGATACACAAGAGTCTCAGAGTAGCAGCTGTGTTAGTCTGTATTTGCAAAAAGAAAAGGAGGACTTGTGACACCTTAGAGACTAACAAATTTATTTGAGCATAAGCTTTTGTGAGCTACAGCTCACTTCACTGGATACATTCAGTTATTCCATAGGATTGTTTTAAGGAGAAAAACATCCCCAACCTGAATGGACTTGGATTTGGTTCGAGGATTATGTTTTGTGGGAGAGGACAGGCTGATATATGTTTTGTACGCATGTTTATTCTTTGAATTGTTACTACAGCATGTCTTGGTTTATAGTGCTGGATATTAACACACCACAAATGTAAAAAAAATGAAATGTTAAAAGGTCAAATATACTGTACCTTTGGCATTTTTAGCATGTTGAATAGATTCTATTGTTTGTTTCATTACTCCATCTTCTGCGGCTACAACCAATATGACAATATCAGTGATGTGTGTACCCCTTGCCCTCATTGCTGAAAAGGCAGCATGTCCTGGAGTATCAAGAAAAGTTACCTTTTCCCCAGAAGGCAAATATACTGTGAAAACATAATTTAAAACACAATACACTTCAAGCATAATCTTTCCCATAGTTTTGTTTGAACTAATACACCTTCCTCTATGAACAATTTGTATATCATCTATGAAAGTTAACACACTGTTTCTGTCATAGCAGATATCAAAAACGTGAAAAAAGCAGTGCTACTAATAAGCATAACCCTAGAGACAAACTCAGTGGTTAAAGGATGACGACGAGTTTAATTTATAAAGACTGGGGCTTCCAAGGGGATCTATAGCAGATCTACAATCGGAACTGGACGCTTATCGAAAGGGAGTTGGATGCCTGACTGCCTCAGTCCCCTCTGAAAAATCTATCACAGGGCCTTTTATCCATAAACATCCTAAAGTACATACATCACTTCACCCACCACTGAAATGCAGAGAGAGTTTTGAGGTGAAGCACAGCAAGCCTTCAGTTTAAAAAAGCAACACTATCCAACACTTTAATTTATATAAAACTATACGTAACACTTTTAATCTATGTATTTCTAAGAGTTTTATAAAAGAAGAGAAGTATAATTATTTTACAGGCAGGGAAACTGAAGCACAAATATGAAATGACTTGCCCACAGCAAGGTCAGTGGCAGAGCTGTGAACAAAACAAAAGAATGCGGAATCCAAACCCAACGTACTCTCCACTAGACCATGCTACCTCTCTCTAGGACAGGAAGGAAGAACAACATATCCAATTGTAACTACAAGAAGAATGGCAGGTAGGCACACTACAATTACCAAAATTGGAATTGGGCTAGGATGCAGGGTTTTTTCAAATCCTCACTCTTGCAAAAAGTGCCACGGGATCTTTAATGTCCCCAAATGACCGAGACCTTATAGTATTGTTTCAACATTGCAAATGGTATGCTTAATGCTTTTAAGGTCCATCCAAGCAGTATGTTCACGTTTTTTTCTGCTATATAGCAAAAAACCTTGCATATAATTGTATTCAGTTCAAGTAAACTGTAAGCAAAGCTGACTACTATATATAGTGTATAACAAACTGTTATATGTATGGTTAAATCATACCAAGAAAGGCACCAATATGCTGGGTGATGCCTCCTGCTTCCATTGCCGCCACTTGAGTTTTTCGCAGACTGTCAAGTAAAGTTGTTTTCCCATGATCAACATGGCCCAATATAGTAACAACTGGAGGCCTTGGGGTTAATAAAGCTGGATCAGCAGGAGGCCTAAAATAATAGCAAAACATTCGTTCTGTCAAACACTCTGTGTAATATCGATGGGCAATAACGACCTCTATGCATAATTAGTAGCCATGTATCATAGCTCAGTGTTTAATAGAACAGTCAAGTTCTTCCCCAGTCTTCACAAAGAAATAAATGTAATAAAAAATCATTGCTAACTAAAGCAAACAATCTTACTTAAATCAGCATCAATTAATACAGCAATCCCAATTAGATGAAGCAAGAAGCAACATTTTTAGACAGTTTCACAAAAATCAACATAAATTAAAACAGAAAGCGTCTTAACATTGATGTAGCAATTACATGGGCAAAGGAATCAAACCAGAAGTTAAAATTTATCTTTTAAATATTATCAGCTGTGTATCCCAAATGAGCTATTTTAATAGTAGTAGGAAAAAATCAAAAGAACAATCACAATTATACCTTCTCGCAGCATCTTTATTTTCTCTGACTTTTTCTTGTTTTAATTTTGCCCATTTGTACTTCATCCCTGATTTTTTAACAACTTCCTTGATCCAGACTTCTTCCAAAACGGAATCTGGTTCTAGTGAGTCTAGGTCAATGCCTGTGAGTAGCAGGGCTTCAAACACATGATCTGATTAAAGAAATAGTAAAAACATTTAACACTTGATCCTCCAGAAGATACCTGAGATAGAGGTACCCATTAATACAGTATGTGCTTTCATCCAATGCTCCATTCAAGGAAGTGCAGGGCAGTGAAGGAAAAGTAGCAGTTTTCCTTCCTTTTCTCGGTATGTTGTACGTGAATAAATAGTATAAATAAATGATTTATACACACAGTAGTTAATGTACATCTTCCCAAAATATTCTATTAATATAAAACATTCCTATAATATTGTATATTTATATGGGCCAATCATCTTCAATAAGCTGTTCTGAAACAGGATCATCTAATTAGATGATTTAATTATTTTATTAATATGCATAATTTTCAATTTTTTGATTCATAGATATTAAGGTCAGAAGGGACCATTATGATCATCTAGTCTGACCTCCTGCACAATGGAGGCCACAGAATCTCACCCATCCACTCCTGCAATAAACCTCTCACCTATGTCTGAGCTATTGAAGTCCTCAAATCGTGGTTTAAAGACTTCAAGGAGCAGAGAATCCTCCAGCAAGTGACCTGTGCCCCATGCTACAGAGGAAAGAGAAAAACCTCAAGGGCCTCTTCCAATCTGCCCTGGAGGAAAATTCCTTCCCGACCCCAAATATGGCGATCAGCTAAACCCTGAGCATATGGGAAAGATTCACCAGCCAGATACCCAGGAAAGAATTCTCTGTAGTAACTCAGATCCCACCCCATCTAACATCCCATTGGGCCTATTTATCATGAATATTTAAAGGTTAATTAATTGCCAAAATCATGTTATCCCATCATATCATCTCCTCCATAAACTTATCGAGTTTAATCTTAAAGCCAGATAGGTCTTTTGCCCCCACTGCTTCCCTTGGAAGGCTATTCCAAAACTTCACTCCTCTGATGGTTAGAAACCTTTGTCTAATTTCAAGTCTAAACTTCCCAATGACCAGTTTATATCCATTTGTTCTTGTGTCCACATTGGTACTGAGCTTAAATAATTCCTCTCCCTCTCCAGTATTTATCCCTCCGATATATTTATAGAGAGCAATCATATCTCCCTTCAACCTTATCTTAGTTAGGCTAAACAAGCCAAGCTCCTTGAGTCTCCTTTCATAAGACAGGTTTTCCATTCCTCAGATCATCCTAGTAGCCCTTCTCTGTACCTGTTCCAGTTTGAATTCATCCTTCTTAAACATGGGAGACCAGAACTGCACACAGTATTCCAGGTGAGGTCTCACCAGTGCCTGGTATAACGGTATACAATGATATATTTTCATCCTATGCACAGGACAAATGACTAGTAATAGAACCGAAATTTCATGTACATGTGGTAGTGCAAAACCCGGACAACTGGTGATGCAAAAAAAGTATTTACTGGTGGTCCATGGAAATATGCTGGTCACATGGCGCTGGTTCCTTATTTCCAGGTGTTAAACTGCATTAGGGATTGCTGAAAACACTTTCCCATTTAGTTCTATAGCAGCAGTTGCCAGAGGTATATTATGCAACTGTGAAGGGGGGCAGGGGGGAACCGTACAATTGCAAATAGGAACCAGCCGAAATTAACAGCCGAATTCTGCCCTCTAACGCATGCACAACCAAGGGTAAGACTCTCCTCCCCCACCAGGTTTCTGAGAAAGTGAGCAAATGGGTTTATTTTGCAGACGTACCTCCTCTATTATCCCAGCGTATCCCATTATAATTCATACTGAGTGTGCTACAGCACCAACAAATAAGAGGACACTTTCTCCTATCACCTGGGGAACATTTTTTAAAAATGTCTAGGTTGATCCAATTGTTTTATTTACTTATTTCAGCGGTTACCAGATCAAAGGAACTCAACTCATCTGAATTTGATGGTAGAGAAGTGCCACAGAGGATGACAAAACTCTCAGGCAAATCGGTTCATTCCCCCTCTTTTGTAGTACTGGAAATGCAGGAAACATTGCAACAATTAAGAGCTGCTAATGAGTGACATGAGCACTATTGGAAAACTTAGTGAGTAAGCAGACATCTCAGACATACACAAAGAGACATGGCAGATTTTCTTTATTCTCAGCACTGTGCTGAGAAAGGCTGTTAAGGTGGGCATTTACATGAGTACAGAATTAGGTATAAAAAAAACCCTGAAAATTAATATGATTCTGATAAACGATTTCAGGCATCAATTGTATAATATTTGCTGAAAGTGTAAAAATGTAGCACTATGCCCCTAAAACTTTATTAGTTTATATTAGTAAGTAAAACTTTGTCTGCGCTGGGAAAATAGCCCAATTTCAGCCATCACTGCAGCTGCACCACTGCAAAACCTCTAATGTAAATAAGGGAAGTTGCAATTTGCATGGACGGAGGTTACTCCTGTTTCAAACAGATGTAAGCTCTACTGGTGTAAATCCCAGCTTTCTCTGCCTACATTTGGGTTTTGCACTAGTACAGCTACAGCAATGGTTGAAATTGAGGCTAATTTCCAATGCAGACAAGGCCCACAATGTTCTAGATGAGAAAATATTTTAAAAGAGTGGAATTATAATTTGCTTGCTTGCTTGCTTGCTAGTGAAAAGTCAAGAACTATACACGCTGCTCAAAACATGCACTAATATGGCAACACCACTGCGATTTGTTTGGTCTTTTACCATCAGTTTTCAGCTTGGGGACCTCAACACACCAAGCCCTTCCTGACTGATGTCTGGTGGAAAGCTGTGCTAAAGATGTAGTGTTAGAGTGGTACTATGCTTCTGCACTGAAACATTTGCTTAAAAACAGTTGCATAATCCTAGTCAATTTCATTCACAATTTATCTCATATGTAAAGCATTTCACCATAGGAAGATGGTGCTATTCTAATTCTCTACCTGTTGGCTGGAAAATGAAGAACATGGGGGGAGGAGGGAAATCACATACAGAAGATGTAGGTGACAGAGACATATATACAAAAAAAAGTCACCTCAATTAAGGCAAAAATATGTCTTATCTAACGGTGGTGTTCCACAAAATGTTCATAATCAGGATTATATGGCTACTAACATTTTCTTTTCATTTTGTTAAAACTCTGATATAAGAAGTTTGTCTGGCAATGGACAGGGGATTATTGTGGATCCTGATGAGACAAGGTGTGTTAATCCAACTATAATATAGATAATTCCAGCATGACATTTCCTATAGCATTCTTCAAAACTCCATTATTGTCTTAAATAGAAGATTGTTGGATCTTCTTTCAAAAGAATAAATTGGCTCACCTATGTCTTTATCCATAGCTCTTGCAAGATCTTCAGCTGTCATCCTCTGCTGTATCTCTACCTCCTGCCTTTCTATTTTAGGTTTTATTGGTGGTAATTTCTGTTTCCCTGGTCTTTTCCCCTACAAAGGAGTAAGACACGTGCGTAAGGATACATGGGTGGCATAAATTAAGGAATGACTAATAAACAATATTTAAAGGGCCAATGAAAACAAAAATTGTAAGTTGTAAACAAATTTCTTTACCTACATTACAAAAAAATTACTGAAAGAACTGTTAAAATAGTGAATATTTAAAAATCACTTTGCAGCATTTTTACTGTTTTTTGCATCTCGCTCATTTTGAACAATGAAAATCATTTTCACTTTTGTTTATAGTCTGTTTTTCTTTCAGATTTTTGGTGTTGCAACATTTGGATTTAAAAAACTTGAAATGAATGTTCGGGAGAGAGCTGCAATGCATCTACATATATATTAATATGTCTTGTAAATCTAAAGTAAATTCTCTATACAGTGGAGTAACAATCTTATACACAATAAATTAATCACTAACAGAGTTTCTATTTATATAATGAAAATGCTCAAAAATTGCTTTTTTTGCACTTTGTACTTTCAGACAGGGATAAAGTAGTTGTTGGAACTTGTTCATTACCTCCTTTGTAGCTAAAAGCCTATATTGTGAGAGCACAGCACTGATGAATGTGTCTGTTTGCCAAAGCTGTGGGTGTGGCTGAATTGGCCGCATGGGGTATGTGGATGACTTCACAGGCTTCCAGTGTGTTCTGTGAATTTTCCTGTAAGAAAGACTGTGCAGCTGTCTGCAAGCACAATGTAACTGGACCAGGTTTTCCAGTTTCAGCATCATCCCTCGGTTCATTTCTTCACTGTGAACAGAAAAGATACAATGAAATCAGGGTGGATTTGATTTAAATCAAATTGATTTAAAAAGTCTGATTTTAAATAAAAATAATCTGATTTTTTTTAAAAAAATCATTGATATTTATCCACCCTGCTTTTTGACATTTCATAAAACTTGTCTTATGTCATTCCAAATTGAATCAATCATCATCCAATCGCACTTCTAGAGAACTATACAATGAATTTACTAGTTTGAAAAATGTCAGTTATATAGACTGAAGATTAAAAAAAAAAAAAAATCTACAAGTCCCCAAATATCAGGGTGGATAAAAATCAATGATTTTTTTTAAAAAATTGGATTTTTTTGAGAAAATGTTTTTTGAGGAAAAAACCTATCTAAAGATAGTTTTAATTAACATACTTTATACCTCAAAGATGTCTCATCAAGGAATAGGGATTATAAATTCAAATTCTATAGTATGAGACAATATATTCATGTAATGTTTAAGAAAATTTTTGTAAATAAATTCCAATAGTTCATAGATTAGGGACCCAATTTTATGCGGTTCCAGGGGTTTCTGTATAGATTATTTAGGTTAATCTTTCTATCTACCCAATGGGACTCAGTGCTCAGTCTAGTTGATACCATCAGAGATGCTTAGTTTTGCAGTTCTCAAACTGTGGATTTGTGTCTCCAGAGATAACATGCTTGTTAACAGCAAAAATGTTTTTAAATAAATAAATAAATAAATAAATATATAGAGGTGAGAAATAACCCTCAGAGAAATAACCCCGAGACCTCAACAGATTTGTCTCTCTGCAAATTGTGAAACACAGAGTCAATCCCTTACCTCTCTCTAAAAATGAAGAGAGTTTCAAAAAGTTCAACGAATAGAAGATTGTTGGGGGCAGAATAGATCTGGACAAGGAGAAGAAGTCTGGAGATAAATGTGAGAAGGGAGAGACAGGCAATAGAAACAAAAGTGAAACTGTTTGAGCAGCATATTCCAGAAGTCTTGAGGTCTTTCTGAGTGTAGCCTTCATTGATTTGAGATCTACCAATACCATTCTCTCACTAGAAGGGAAAGCCTATCATGGCAGCAGGCCATAAAAGAGACCCAGTTTAGGAATATTTTAATGAAGTTCCTCTGCCTGTGGGTAAGACAGGCAGGTATGCAAAATATAAACAGTGCAACAAAGAAATGCAAGGCCTAGTTGCTCAAATGAAACAACATCATGAAAAGTGTTCCTTCTCAAGAGGAAGTTGCGTTGAAGATTATGAAAGGAACATGTCTGAACATGCAGGATCTTCAGGTTGGTAAACTTTTTTATTTCATGCTACTTTCTTAAGGACTGCCTGTCTTCCTTCTGGACTATTCTTGAAGTCTGAGCAAAAAATATAGTTGTTAGTTACTCTCTGGTACCATCGTTTTAGATTGAGTTGTATGTGCTTATATGACAACAGAAGGAAATGTCTTCCTTACAGAAACAATTGATACATCAGGAAATGCACGCACAGCAGAATACTTACAAGAAGTAGCAGTAAAAGCTATAACAAAACTTGATTTAAATCAAACCCACCCTGCCAAATATAACAATAATCTTAATTCTAATCTGTGGGATTGTTCAGCAAAATGTTTTTTGCTACTGAACAAATCATAGAAGATTAGGGTTGGAAGAGACCTCAAGAGGTCATCTAGTCCAACCCCCTACTCAAAGCAGGACCAACACCAACTAAATCATCCCAGCCAGGGCTTTATCAAGCCGGGCCTTAAAACTTCTAAGGATGGAGATTCCACCACCTCTCTAGGTAACTCATTCCAGTGCTATACCACCCTCCTAGTGGAATAGTGTTTCCTAATATCCAACCCAGACCTCCCCCACTGCAACTTGATACCATTGCACCTTGTTCTGTCATCTGCTACACAGTCTGCCTTTGCAATTCTTTATCATGTGGAACTGTTGACAACTTGTAGCTTTTAGAATGGCTCGCCTTTATCTTTGAACCCCAAAGGTGCCCTTACATGGGGTTCTACATCATCATCCCACCTATTATGTTAGTAAGAGGGGACATGGGCTGTAGTGTTTTTGTTATGATGACAATACCCATTTCTACAGCAGCTGCTCACATCCATGACACTATGGTTTGGAAGAGGGGCTAACCTCACTAGACAAAGATAGAAACTGTGGTATCTATATCTAGATTTTAAGGCTGCAGGGTCCATTATAATAACCTAATCTAATATGCTGCCTAACACACACCATAAGTACTTATATGGCCCCTAGCACTGTAGTATCTAGGCAGTCTGGATGAAAGCATGTGAACATTACACTGGCACCCTTGATGATGGAGTGCAGTTGTCTTTTGTAACACAGGTCCACAATCTGGGAATTTATTAGATTACAGGCTGCTTCTAGATGCCTAGATAACAGCTGAAGCCAAGAGCACTTTTTTCATCTTGAGCTGGTCATCAGAACAAACTGATTTTCTGAATGTCAGTCTTGTTATTCTTATCACATCTGTGTCACTCTGAAACCAGGCCACCACAAGGCACACTCTCCCCAGCCTATTACTGATTGCAGACACAGGGAAATGGAGACTAGTGCTGAATGTGGCAGCCCACTTGTGAGGTGGTGCTTCTTGTCCTCCGCACCTCAGACCCGTGCTCCGCCAGCCACGCGAGCTGCCGCTTAGTTCCCACCTGGCGTTCAAGTTGACAGCTTTCAGCCAGAGCTTGACACGGCTCGGGAGCCGGCTGAGAAGTGGGGTCTCCTCAAGCGACATCAGCTCCGCTCAACCAGCGGCGCTGCTCCGAGTCAGGCCCCTTCGGTTGAACAGGGAGCAATCGGCGAGCAGGGCGTGTTCCTTGGGGCGGGGGGCGCACACCAAGGCCTTTCTCAACACCCCTAGCACCGCAGTCACAGTCAGCGGGCAGCGCCGGGGCTGTCTGGGAAGGACGGGTACGAGACGGGGACTACTCAGCCCCTGCCCCCCCCCCGAGGGGCCCAGCCCTGAGGCCAGCTCCGTGCCCATCAAACACCGCGCGCCCTCAGGTAAGCGCCGGCGGTCACCGTCACCTTACCTGCCAGGAGCCGCAAGCGAGCCGGAAACTCAGCAGAGCGCGCCGGGACACGTGACCCGTCGAGAGGCGGGGCAGAGGGGCAGGCGGGAAGAGGGCGTTGACAGCGGAGCGGAGCGGAGCGGAGCTGGCTGGTTCGCTGGGGCCCGTGCAGGGCGGGGCGGAGGCTGCAGGCCGTCGGGTTCGCGCGCGGAGCCCTGGGAGTGGGGGCTGGAGGGAGGCGGGGCTGGTCTATGCAACGCGGCGGCACAGCGGGGTTTGCGCTACCGGCGGCTGAGCTGTTAGCTAAAATACCGCGCCAGGCTGGGCTCCGCGCAGGGCCTGAGCCAACCGCTCTGGTGCTAGCGCTGCGTGTTCTGCTGCGAGTCTCTGGGGCTTAGTATTGTTCTTAGCGTCTGGAGCCCAGAGACTGGTGAGACTCTCCGCTGGGCTGTTTCATTGTTACAAGCAGTAAATGTCTGGCCTCCTGCTCGAGGCGACAAAGCCGGAAGTCAAATATAAAGAACCCTACACTTTTTATTTTTAAAATCTCAGGATTTTTAAGACAATCTCATAATGTCAGGGGTCTGACTCATTAATGTTAACACTTAGGGCTAGCAGCTCTGCAAGTATCAGCAGTGTAGAACCATTCTGATCCCTGGGGAATACACAGATAAAGTACCAAATCTTGCTCCCAATGAAGATCCTCCCTGCCACGGAAGCTTTTGATGTCCGTGTGATCGCTGTCTATGTAGCAGCATTTCTTGGTAAATACACGTCGGAATTTGTTAGTATGGACATATTATTAGAATGAAAGACCATGAAAGCTGCCAAAATTGAGCCAATACTAATGGATCAGTTATATCAATGACAAGATCGTTTCAATACGCTCCTCAGTTACCTGCCACCCGAGTGCAGTCTCTTCCATTTGAAGACGGGTAGAAGTTCCAACACAGCCACCTTCCTTCTTTCAAGAAGAGAACCAAATCAGTCCTAAACTACATATGATATAGACTTAATATAAATAATAACACTGATCACTTGTAGAGAGCTTTTTGCTTAAAATGCGTATGTATCAGGATATTTGTCAAAAGTACAAGTTGCTTAATTTCTCAGCAGTCTGAACTTCATGTCTGTAATTTAAGTATTTAAATGTTGGTCTCTCTTGCATACCAGGAAATACTTTATTCTATTTTTAGTTTTAGTATTTTTTGATCATAAGCCAAGGCCTTAAAATGGCTGGACAGATTTTTTAAAATCAAATGCTTTCTAAATTTGGCACACACATGACATCAGTGTAATAGATTAGAAGAAATTCCAAGAGGAAGCTACCACCTTTTAATAGCCTTTGAAAAATCTTTAATCTTTCTTTCCATTAATACTGCCTAAAAACCCACAGATAATCCCAAATGACATAATGTAATGCATCCTTTAGCCTGGGGGTGCTCTTGGGAGACTACTGGACTCACAGTGACCTGCTGTATGACCTGCAGCAGGTTATTGCAATTTGCAATTTCTTGGGAGGGTAATTCAGATTGTAGCTGTGATGTGGAAAGTAAGATAGCTGTACACTTGTGTACAAGTGTTTAAACTCTGTATTTTACATATTGGCATTGGATATAATGGCAGCCTCCTGATGCTTTAAGCAAACTGGCAAATGAACACCTTACTGTCACTCTCACAGTAAACAAGTACTGCATGTTTTGCTGTCCCTAATACCTTCCTGCACTAAGCAACTGCCTGTTTTGATTACACGGAATAGCCATCCTTCATTGCATTATGTAATGACTAGAAACACATTCACATGTTAGCTGTCACCATCTGCTGATGAATTTCCTAGGTGCCTTTTGAACATTTATAATGCATAATGCCCTTTTTGGCACATGTGTCTACGAAGACTCTCAAAGGGAATTTAAAATAAATCAGATCATAATCCTCTAGTGTACACTCGGGCAGATAGATCCTCAGCTGGTTTAAATGGTCATAGCATCATTGAAGTCAATGGTTTAATTGAAGTAGTGTTTAATTTGTCGACTTGCTGCATCAGTTATGAATGTAAAATAATTGCTTGAGCCCCTGCATCTCTTTCATTACAAATTAAGCACTGAATTGAAGTCAATGGAGCTATGATAATTTATGCCATTTGGGAGTCTATCCATCTTAGTCCAGTTGAAAATAGTTTGTAACACTAGAACTGCTGTGAATCAAGTATTTAACTTCTTTGTGCCCCAGTTTCTCCTAGGGATGTAAACAGGGTTTAAAAATAGTAACCATGTAACCTATTAAAATTCTATCGGTTAAACGGTTAACTGTTAAGGCAGGGAACTAGGGCTGTGGGGGTGCTGCAGCACCCCCATGTGTTACTGGGGGCTCCCGGCTGCTGCCGCCCAGGATCCGGGCTCCCAGCTGCTGGCCTAGCACCCAGGACTCCACTGCCTGCCCTGTGCCTGGGCTGGCAGTGGATCCCTGGGTGCAGGCCAGCAGCCAGGACCCTGGGTGGGGCCAGCAGCAGAGTTTAATTGTTAACCAAAACCAATAAGACTGATGTTTATTGGTTAACCAGTTAAACTTTTATATCCCTAGTTTCTCCATCTGTAAAATGGGGAAATAATAATACTTATCTATCTCATATGATTGTTGTGAAACTTAAGCAACTGTGGACAAAACCTTATAAAAAGACACTCAATAAATGCAAAGTATTACAAGAAGATACATGAAAGTGACACTTAAGTTGTGTTCCTAGAATAGAAAGGGACATGTACAATTGCAATGTATGTTGCAACTGCAGGATACCAAATCAGATCACTTGATTGCTATGTCAGATGCACAGGGTGTGGAGGTGGTGTCTGTGAAAAAATTAATTCAGAGAATTTTGGACTTACCAGAATGTTCTTTTTGGAAGGACTTTTAACATTAAAATATCAATCAGTCACTAGAGTTTCCTACAAATCTGTTTTGTGACTAAGCTTCTTTCTGATGATGTCTGGGAACAGTTCCATGTACTGTCAGAATGTTCTTCTAAGTAGCATTAGATCATATTTTGTCCATATCCTGTAACCACAGATACATACTGTTTCAAATTAAGGCTTTATTATAGTTTCCCTATTCTAGAACAAAGTGGGAATAGCTGGTGAATTATTTCAGATGTTGTAAGCCTGTATAATGGATTGACATTTATAAACACTTTCCCTTGAATTATGTGCTAGTTAATTCTTGGCTTTGTTCTTTCATCAGAAGTTTTAATTATTATTGGTTGCACTTTTAGTAATACATTTATATATTTCTTATTATAGTTTATTAGGCAGGTACACAGTCTAATTGCATGCTATTTTACTTGTTCTAATTTTTTTTTACTTTGAATTTCTCTTAATTCTTCATCAGCTAATGACCACTTTTTCAGTGGGTTGAAGCCCACTTGCATGAACAGAATTGTGTGTACAATTGTGTGCCTACATTAGCATGTGAAATTACTGTAGCTGCACATATAAATGGATAGTTAAATATCTAACTACCTATTTACAGTATTTAACTACCCATTTACACAGTTGTGGTAATTAGTCATATAATTAGGTTTCTTTTTAAAAATCTGTTTTTTGTTAATTGTATACAAGTTCATATTTAATCAAGAATATATTGTGACAAAGTTCCTCCTCTACCTTGGTGGGTCTTGCGCTTATTGGCAGATTTGCTCGCCTCGGAGATTCACAGCAGTGCTCAGTTTGGCCACTTTTGTGGCTCAGATCTGCCGTTCACTCAGTTGGCCTCATCACTGGCCAGTATGGGGAAAAGGAAGAACAATCCCTGCAGTCTCTGCTGCTCTACCTAATGGATCAGAGAACAGGCCAGAGACCTTCCCCTCTGGTGGAACCCACAGTCCAGGTCAACTCCTCCAGTATCAAGTAGGGAGTTGGGGGGGGGGGGTTAGGGGAGGGGGGAAATAGAGGGATGGGGGAACCCAGGCCCGCCCTCTACTCTAGGTTCCAGCCCAGGGCCCTGTGGATTGTAGCTGTCTACAGTGGCTCCTGTAACAACTGCGTGACAGCTACAATTCCTTGAGCTACTTCCCCATAACCTCCTCCCAACATCTTCTTTATTCTCACCACAGGACCTCCCTCCTGATGTCTGGTAATACTTGTATTTCTCCGTCTTCCAGTAGTCTGCCTTTTCACTCTCAGCTTCTTACTCCCACCTCCTTGCACATACACCACAAACTGAAGTGAGCTCCTTTTCAAACCCAGGTGCCCTGATTAGCCTGCCTGTCTTAATTGATTCCGGCAGCTTCTTGATTGGCTGCAGGTGGTGTAATCAGCCTGTCTGCCTTAATTGTTTCCAGAAATTTCCTTTCTGTTTCAAAAACCTTCCCTCTTACCTTACCCGGGGAAAAGGGACCTACTGAACCTGCTCTCCTGCTGCTGCTGCCGCCGCCGCCCTCTGGTCTGGGCTTTCCTTGCTTTTTGCCCCTGCTTTCGCCTTCCCCCCCAACCGGGCCAGACGCTCTCCCCCCTTTCTTTTCTTTTTGTTGTTTGTTTTCTTTCTCTGCTGTTGCTAGAGTGCTGGCCGGCTGTTAGCGCTCCCCCGCCCGCCCACGGACGCTGCTGCCGCTCTAGCTGAATCCCCCCCCGAGAGAGGGGGGGCCTGCTGACCCGCTCCCCGGAGGGGGGGAATGGAGGGACCCAGCCCCCAGACCCAGCCGCTTGCTGTTTGTTTGTGGACCCGTATTTGGCCGACAGGAATTTTTATCATCTGCTCCGGCATCCCTGGAATTTTGCAGCTGCGGACGAAGTCCAGAACAGAGAGAAAGAGAAACAGCCATCTACCAGAGGAACACTGCCCGGGGAACTTACAAATCACTATGGAGGGGGCCCAAGACTGAGTAACTTTCAAACTGTGCTCTCGTGTGGGGGGAGGCCTTGACTGTGTCGTGACTGTGTTTGTAGGGACATAGGGGGTATGGCACGGAGCTGCCTCCCGATCCATCTGTGTCCTCCCAACACCCACACTACCATCTTCACAACTGCCTCCTGCACCGTCATTGCTGGCTGTTTAATATCTGCCTCTGGACTTAGCTGCTCGCCCTGATTCCACCGTGTGGGCCAGAAGCACCAGCCAACCAAACAGGACTCTCTGGACAAGCGTACGGCGGTTCATGTGCCCACCCCCTCCCCCGAACTGCCCATCCCACAGCCTGTCCCTTTTTACCTGACCCCACTCCTGTTAACCACCTGCCACTGCCACCGCTGGGGCATCGGCAATGGAGGGCACCGGGGTGACCTCCGACGCTGCCATGCCCACCACCTCCCCAGACTCTAGGGGAGCCCCCCCAGCCGGCGGGAAAGGCCAGGGCAAGAAGAAGGGGAAGGGCCCAGCTAAAACCACCAGGCCCGCCATGGCAGGGGCCACCCCCACTGCTGCGGCCCTGCCACCGACCACGGCGTCCCTCCCCTCTGCCCCCTCCACCAGCTCTGCGGGGGTCCCTCCCTCACCCCCCAGGATGTATGCCCGGGTGGCGGCAGCCCCCCCCCCGCCTGCCACCTCGTCATCTCTCCCGCCCACCGCCTCCATCAAACAGCGGCCGGGGCCCCTTCCCCAGCATGACAAGTGAAGCACGATGTCCGATGCCTCCTGGTGCCCGCCTCGCCCCACGTGGAGACCTATGTGCGGGCGTTGGCGAGGGTAGTGGGGCTCTCAGCCATTGTGGCGGCCTCCAAAATGTATGGGAAGGTCATCTTCTTCTTGGCAGCGGAGGCTGCCACCCAGGAGGCGGTGGAGAGGGGCCTGGTGGCGGTGTGGGGGGGGTGTTTGTCCCCCTAGAGCTGCTAGAGGACCTGGGCGTCCGCCTGGTCCTGACCTCTGTCCCTCCTTTTCTCCCCAATGCTGCCCTGTTACCCGCCCTTTCCACCCTGGGGAAACCTGTTTCTGTCATCAGCCCTCTCCCGTTGGGCTGCAAGGACCCCACCCTCCATCACATCTTTTCCTTCCGCCGGCAAGTACAGCTTCTACTGCCATTGGCGGCGCATGACGGAGAGGCGCTCGAGGGGTCCTTCCTAGTCCCCCACCAGGGGGCCCGTTACCGGGTGTATTTCTCCACGGGGGAAGCCCGGTGCTACCTCTGCCGGGCGTCAGGACATGTCCGGAGGGACTGCCCCTTAGCTCGGCAAGGAGGGGCATCTGGGATCCCCGAGACCCGGCAGGACATCGGCCCCATCATTGCCAACACCCCTGGCTGCCTGATACCCGAACCCGTCCCCCCTCCTCTTCGGACCACCACTTCTTCTGCTCAGGCCCAAAGGGCACCTCCCCTACAACGCCCAGATGAGCGGGAGAGCCCCACCCTCTCTGATGACAATCTGGCGGGGCCTATGGAGAAGGGTGTGGCAGAGATACCACCAGGAATGGGAGAGAGCCTGCCCCAGGGAGAATCCTCCCTCCCTTATGCCGCTCCACCATCCCCCGCCAAGTCCCTGAGCCATCGCCTTTACCCCCTGACACGACCCCTGCTAACCAGCCCTCAGATGATGCCATGAAGGGCTGGGCCCTAGTCCAGGGGAAGCGAGGCAAGCGGAAGGCTCGAGCTCCGCCTCATCTACCCGAGGCGGAGGCCCCCTGGAAGACCAGGAAGGAGGGCACTGATGCCGAACCCTCCACTTTGCCCACAAGTGTGTCCCATCCACCAGTGTCAGCCGGGAAAGACGTGGTAGCACCGGACGGTAGTGTCTCCCCTCCACGGGAGACCCTCCCCTCCGAGACCCTCGAGGAAGCCCCTTCTGTCCTGACACTACCCGAAGCCCCTATGAACCCTGAGGCAACCGTGGCGGGTGCCAGCAGGGAGAACCCCGGGGCAACGGAAAGTGTCCTTTCCTCCGTGTTCGAGGAGATCGAGGCCCTAGATCTGACCCTGGTCACCCAGGGGGAGTATGACCTTTTGCCAGCAAACCTCGATTTGGGCAACCTCACTCCACCCCTCTTTTCCACATGCTCCCTCCCCCTAACTGCTGCTTCTGCTCCCACCTCCGAGGAGCCCCTGGACTCCTCCATCGACCCGGCCACTGATGGCACCCCGCTGACAACCACTGAGCCTGCTCAGGTGACAGCCAGCGCCACGCAGCCGGGACACAAGTCGCCAGGGGCACCCCCCATTGGTGCAGAGCAATCGATTTCCTTCCCGGGCGGGGGCCCAACAGAAGTTAATCCACCTCCTGATGCTGTAGCCACTAAATCCACCATAGAGCCCGCGCCCGGTATCACTGAGAGCTCCCTCCCCACCCCCTTAACCCTCGAGTCTTATCAGGAGGCACCACCATCCAGCTGCTTGCCTCCCGAAACCCAGAACCTCGCCTCTGCCCCTGCCCCTGCCCCAACCCCTATCCAATTTACCTCCTGCAATGTTATTGCCGCCACCGGGGCTGTCTCCTTCCCCTTCCCAACTGATGACCACCAGGGAGCAGCCTTTGTGTTCTCTTGCCCCGACCCATTAGGAGCTGCTATCTTCCCTCCACTGCCCCCTATCGCCCCAGAGCTTGAGGCAGGCCTAGAAGCTCCAGCTCATCAGGCACCCCGTCGGGGATCCGCACCCTGCTTCTCCGTTTTAGTGGACAACGGGGCTGCACCAAGGGCCCCGCCGGGGAACAACTGGGAAACCGTAACCCCACCCCCACATGAGCTGCGAGGAGAGCTGCGGAAGTTTTTAGAGGATGTCCATGGCTCCTGCAACAAGTACAGCTTGCTCTCCAGCGATGGGGGGATTTTTTTCAAATCCTCCGGGCCACAAGGGCCCTCATGGGGGAAGGTAAAGGGACAGGGAAGCAGGATGCCGCGGCCTACTGGTGGGTCTGCGTCTTTCGTGACCAATTACTCACCTACTGGATGAGTCAAGGACTGTTGCGTGGCCTGCTGGGGGATGCGAGCGTCCCTGCCAGTGAGGATCCCTCCTGGCCCCCCATGACACCTCTCACCATCGCAACGTTGAACACCCAGAGTTGTAGGATGGCTCTCCGCAGGTCCCAGGTGCTCTCCTTCCTTCGGGAGGGAGGGTACTCTGTGATTTTCCTGCAGGAGACCATACGGATCCGACCGCCGAAGACAGTTGGCGGCTGGAGTGGGGGGACAGGGTCTACTTTAGCCATTCCACGATTCGGCAGGCTGGAGTGGCGACCCTGTTCTCCCCCGACCTACGGCCCGAGGTGCTAGGGGTCGCCGAGGCCGTGCCGCATCACCTGCTGCATCTCCAGGTCCATATAGAGGGGCTCGTGGTTAACCTCGTTAACGTCTATGCCCCGACATCGGGCCCGGAGCAGCTGCAATTCTATCAGCAGGCGTCCGCCTTCCTCGGCACCTTAGATTCTCATGAGTGCCCGGTCCTGGGAGGGGATTTTAATCCCACCCTCAAGGAGCGAGACTGCTCGGGGACTGAGCAGAGCCCGGCCGCCGCGGACGTCCTCCGGGAGATAGTCGACCATCACTCCCTGGTGGACGTCTGGCGCGACCACCACCCGGACGACACCTCGACGTTCACCTTTGTCCGGGTGGAGGCCCGTCGGGTGCGCCACTCCCGGTTGGACCGTATCTATTTGTCACGCTTCCATCTCTCACAGGCCCACTCCTCCAGCATCCGGCTGGCCCCATTTTCCGATCATCACCTGGCCACCGTGACGGTCTCTCTCTGTGCGGAGAGGCCGGGGCCGGCCTATTGGCATTTTAATAACAGCTTGCTGGAGGATGTGGGCTTCGTGGCGTCCTTCCGGGAGTTCTGGTTGGCCTGGCGAGGGCAGCGGCGTGCCTTTCCCTCGGCGCGGCGGTGGTGGGACCTAGGGAAGGTGCGTGCCCGGCTCTTCTGCCGCGACTACACCCGGGGCGCCAGCCGACGGAGGGATGCGGCGATGGGGCAGCTGGAACGGGAGGTCTTCGAGCTGGAGAGGCGTCTCGCCGCCAGCCCTGAGGATCCATCCCTCTGCGGAGCGTGCCGGGAGAAGCGGGAGGAGCTCCGGGCCCTCGAGGACCATCGGGCCCGGGGCGCTTTTGTTCGATCCCGCATCCGCCTCCTTTGGGAGATGGATTGCGGCTCCTGCTTCTTCTACACCCTGGAGAAAAAGAGGGGGGCCAAGAAGCACATCACTTGCCTCCTCGCAGAGGACGGCACCCCCCTCATGGATCCAGTGGAGTTGTGCGGGAGGGCCAGGGCCTTCTACGCAGACCTTTTCTCCCCGGGTCCGACCGATTCTAGCGCTTGCAGAGTGCTCTGGGACGAACTCCCGACGGTCAGCGCGGGCGACCGAGACCGGCTAGAGCTGCCTCTCACTCTGGCTGAGTTCTCGGAAGCCCTCCGCCGCATGCCCACCAATAAATCTCCGGGCATGGACGGGCTGACCGTGGAGTTCTACCGCGCGTTCTGGGACGTCCTCGGCCCAGACTTAGTTACTGTCTGGGCCGAGTCTTTGCAGGGCGGGGTCCTCCCTCTTTCGTGCAGGCGAGCCGTGCTCGCCTTATTGCCAAAGAAGGGGGACCTCCGCGATTTACGGAATTGGCGTCCCGTCTCGCTCCTCAGCACGGACTATAAGGTTGTAGCGAAAGCCATCTCGTTGCGGCTGGGGTCCGTGCTGGCGGACGTGATCCACCCAGACCAGACCTACACCGTCCCGGGCCGCACCATCTTCGACAACCTCTATCTGGTCCGGGACCTTTTGGAACTCGGGTGTAGGGACGGTCTGTTGTTTGCCCTCCTGTCCCTGGATCAGGAGAAGGCGTTCGACAGGGTGGATCACGGGTATTTCCTGGGCACTCTGCGAGCGTTTGGCTTGGGTCCCCAGTTTGTGGGCTTTCTCCAGGTGCTGTATGCCTCCGCGGAGTGTCTGGTCAGGCTCAACTGGACCTTGACCGAACCGGTCAGCTTCGGGCGGGGAGTACGGCAGGGGTGCCCCCTCTCGGGCCAGCTGTATGCTCTGGCGATCGAGCCCTTCCTCTGTCTCCTCCGCAGGAGGTTGATGGGGTTGGCACTACGGGAGCCGGAGCTGCGGCTGGTCCTGTCGGCATACGCCGACGATGTACTCCTCGTGGTCCAGGATCCGGGCGACTTGGCACGGGTGGAGGCTTGCCAGGCTGTGTACTCGGCAGCCTCCTCCGCCTGGGTCAACTGGGTCAAGAGCTCTGGCTTGGTGGTAGGGGACTGGCGGCAGGCGAGCTCCCTCCCACCCGCGCTTCAAGCCATCCGGTGGAGCGCGGGTCCGCTGCTCTATCTCGGCGTTTACCTTTCAGCCACGCATCCGTCTCCGCCGGAGAACTGGCACGGTTTAGAGGGCAGGGTGGTAGAGCGGCTCCGGAGATGGACAGGACTGCTCCGGTGTCTGTCCTTTCGAGGGCGGGCACTGGTGCTCAACCAACTGGTCCTGTCCGTGCTCTGGTACCGGCTCAACACCCTGGCTCCGGCCCCGGATTTCCTGGCCAACCTCCAGAAATTGATTCTGGAGTTCTTCTGGTCAGGACTGCACTGGGTCTCTGCAGGGGTTCTCCATCTGCCCCTAGAGGAGGGAGGGCAGGGCCTGAAGTGTCTCCGCACTCAGGTCCACGTCTTCCGCCTCCAAGCCCTGCAGAGGCTCCTTTATGGTGCAGGTAGTCCGGCGTGGAGCGCACTGGTGCACGCCTTCCTGCGCCGCCTCCGAGGGCTCCGATACGACCGGCAGCTCTTTTATCTCCATCCGAGAGGTCTTCCACGAGACCTCTCCGGGCTGCCGGTCTTCTACCAGGACCTCTTCCGGACCTGGAAACTGTTCGCAGCGACCAGGTCCGTGGCGGCCTCCGTGGGGGAAGACCTCCTCGCGGAGCCCCTGCTACACAACCCCCAGCTCCGTGTGCAGGCGGCGGAGTCCCCCTCGGTGCGCCAGGGGTTGGTCCTGGCGGAAGTCACCAGAGTCGGAGACCTCCTGGACTACGACCGGGGAGACTGGCTGGATCCCCTGACTCTCGCTCAGTGCATGGGGCTCTCCAGACCTCGTACTGCCCTGTGCGTACTTCAGGAGGTGAGGGCCGCTTTGCTGCCCGCTGCTCGGGTTTACCTCGACCGGGTCCTGCGGGAGGGTGCGCCCCGCCCACCCTCCCCCCGAGGCCCTCCGGACCTTTTCATCGGGCCCCTGCCCTGCGGACCCGACCGACCCCCCCCCTTCACCGTGAGCCAGCTGCGCGAGCTGCAGCCGGTCCGGTTCCAGACCGCGCCAAAACGACATCTCTACACGCTCGTGCTCCACACCCTTCATGTCCTCACCCTCGCGTCCCGCCCTGACACAGTGGCGGGACCTCCTGCCACCTCTAGAGGGTGAGGAGCCCCGGTGGGCCAGCCTCTATTCCACCTTAGTGCCAAGGCCCGCCGGGGATATCAGTTGGCGGCTCCTTCACGGGGCCGTGAGCACGGGCGTGTATTTGGCGCGGTTCACCTCAATTCCGGACACCTGTCCCTTTTGCGGCGTGAGGGAAACCCTGGCGCACGTCTATCTGGAGTGCGCCAGGTTGCAGCCCCTATTCCGGCTCCTCACCAATCTTTTGTTACGGTTTTGGTTGCACTTTTCTCCTCACCTTCTTATCTACGCACTCCCTGTCCGTGGCCCCACTAAGTCGCAGGACCTCCTGGTCAACCTCCTCCTGGCCCTGGCTAAAGTGGCCATCTATAAAACCAGGGTGAGGAGGTTGGCCGATGGAGTCTCCTGCGACTGCGGGGCCTATTTCCGATCCTCTGTCCGTTCACGCCTCCGAGCGGAGTTCCTCTGGGCGGCGTCCACTGACTCCCTTGACGCCTTTGAGGAGCGGTGGGCGCTGTCCGGAGTTCTCTGCTCGGTGTCCCCGTCTGGTTCCCTTCGTTTGACCCTTTGACCGCACTCCCGTCCCTGTTTTTCATTAGTTGTCCCCCGTAATTAGTTGGCTCTCCAGGCCCTGTGGATCTCCCCCTTAGGCGGGGGGGGGGGATCCTTTTGTAGTGGACGAGCTCTGCCCACCCACTTCCTGGATCCCAATAGGACCTTAGATTCTCATGAGTGCCCGGTCCTGGGAGGGGATTTTAATACCACCCTCAAGGAGCGAGACTGCTTGGGGACCGAGCAGAGCCCGGCCGCCGCGGACACCCTCCGGGAGATAGTTGAACATCACTCCTTAGTGGATATCTGGTGTGACCACCACCCGGATGACACTTCCACGTTCACCTTTGTCCAGGTAGAAGCCCATCGGTCGAGCCACTCCCGGTTGGACCGCATTTATTTATCACGCTTTCATCTCTCACAAGCCCACTCCTCCAGCATTCGGCTGGCTCCATTTTCTGACCATCACCTAGCCACCGTGACAGCCTCCCTCTGTGCGGAGAGGCCGGGGCCAGCCTATTGGCATTTTAACAACAGCCTGTTGGAGGACGAAGACTTTGTGACGTCCTTCCGGGAATTCTGGCAGGCCTGGCAAGGGCAGCGGCGTGCCTTTCCCTCGGCGCGGTGATGGTGGGACCTGGGGAAGGTGCGCGCCCGGCTTTTCTGCCCCGACTACACCCGGGGAACCAGCCGACGGAGAAATGCGGCGATAGAGCTGTTGGAATGGGAGGTCTTAGAGCTGGAGAGGCGTTTGGCCGCCAGCCCCGAAGACCCACTCCTCTGCGGAGCGTGCCGGGAGAAGCGGGAGGAGCTCCGGGCCCTCGAGGACCATCGGGCCCGGGGCGCCTTTGTTCAATCCCTCATCCACTCCCGCTTCTTCTATGCTCTGGAGAAAACGAGGAACGCCCTGGGCCCCTGTAGGGGTTCTTCATCTACCCCTGAAGGAAGGAGAACAGGGCCTGAAGTGTCTACACAGTCAGGTCCATGTCTTCTGCCTCCAGGCCCTACAGAGGCTCCTCTATGGTGCAGGCAGTTTGGTGTGGAGCACACTGGCTCACACCATCCTGTGCCGCATCCAAGGGCTCCGATATGACCGGCATCTCTTTTATCTCTGTCTTTGAGGTCTTCCGCCAGACCTCTCGGGGCTGCCGGTCTTCTACCAGGACCTCCTCCGGACTTGGCAACTGTTTTTAACAGCCAGATCCGTGGTGGCCACCGAGGGGGTAGATCTCCTTGCGGAGCCCCTGCTACACAACCCCCAGCTCCGTGTGCAGGTGGCGGAGTCCCGCTCGGTGCACCAGAGCTTGATCCTGGCAGAAGTCACGAGAGTCGGAGACCTCCTAGACTACGACCGGGGAGACTGGCTGGATCCCCTGACGCTCACCCGGCGCATGGAGCTCTCCAGACCTCGCACCCCCCGGCGCGTACTTCAGCAGGCGAAGGCCGCTTTGCCGCCTGCTGCTCGAGCTTACCTCGACCGGGTCCTGCTGGAGGGCACGCCCCACCCACCCTCTACCCCAGGCCCGCTGGACCTTTTAATTGGACCCCTGCCCCACAGACCCAATCGACCCCCTCACCCCTTCACTGCGAGCTGGCTGCATGAACTGCAGCCAGTATGCTTCCAAACCGCACCAAGGAAACATCTATACACGCTCGTGCTCCACACCTTTCACGCCCTCACCCTAGTGTCCCGCCCTGACACAAAGTGGTGAGACCTTCTGCCACCTTTGGAGGGTGAGCAGCCCTGGTGGGCCAGCCTATATTCCACCTTGGTTCCGAGGCCCGTCGGGGACATCAGTTGGCGGCTCCTTCATGGAGCTGTGAGCACGGGCACGTACTTGGCGCGGTTCACCCCCGTCCCAGATACTTGTCTCTTTTGTGGCATGAAGGAAACCCTGGCACACGTATATTTGGAGTGCGCCAGGCTGCAGCCCCTGTTCCAGCTCCTCGCAAATATCCTATTATGTTTTTGGTTGCATTTTTCCCCTCACCTTTTTATTTATGCACTCCCCATCCGTGGCCTCACAAAGTTTCAGGATCTCCTAGTTAACCTCCTCCTGGCCCTGGCTAAAACGGCCATCTATAAAACCAGAGAGAGGATGTTGGCCGATGGAGTTTCCTGTGACTGTTGGGCCGTTTTCCAATCCTCAGTCTGTTTACATATCTGGGCGGAGTTCCTCTGGGCGGCGTCCACCGACTCCCTTGATGCTTTTGAGGAGCGGTGGGCGCTGTCCAAGGTTCTCTGCTCGGTGTCCCCATCCGAGTCCCTTTGTCTGACCCATTGACTGGGGGAGAGAGTAAGGGACCCCAGCCCCAACCATTGCTGCTGTGGACACCACCACTTTAGAGGGGTCCTTTCACACGTGGGTGCGCGTGCCCCCCCCCCCGATTGTCAACCCCACAGCCTGCCCCTCTTGTTGGGTGCTTTCAGAGGAGGGAATTGTTGGTGACACTCGGGCGTGGCACCAGGTAACTCGAGAGGGTGGAAGACCACAAGAGTTGAGGAAGCTCCCCACTCTGGACCCAGGCAAGCTTGAACACTTCTCTCCCCTGAAGCTAATGAGAAAACAATTGTGATTGGTTGCTGTGTTACACATTGCATATGCTGCTGTTTTTACTTTGTAAGTGTGTTATGCAAATAAAAAACATCTTTTGCTTCAAAAAAAAAATCACTCTCCTGTAGCCCTCTGGCCTGGAGGGAAAAGGAGGGAGAGGAATCATAGAATCATAGAATATCAGGGTTGGAAGGGACCCCAGAAGGTCATCTAGTCCAACCCCCTGCTCGAAGCAGGACCAAGTCCCAGTTAAATCATCCCAGCCAGGGCTTTGTCAAGCCTGACCTTAAAAACCTCTAAGGAAGGAGATTCTGCCACCTCCCTAGGTAACGCATTCCAGTGTTTCACCACCCTCTTAGTGAAAAAGTTTTTCCTAATATCCAATCTAAACCTCCCCCCCTGCAACTTGAGACCATTACTCCTCATTCTGTCGTTCTGTCTCCAGCAGGCTTTCAGGTAGTTGAAAGCAGCTATCAAATCCCCCCTCATTCTTCTCTTCTGCAGGCTAAACAATCCCAGCTCCCTCAGCCTCTCCTCATAAGTCATGTGTTCTAGACCCCTAATCATTTTTGTTGCCCTTCGCTGGACTCTCTCCAATTTATCCACATCCTTCTTATAGTGTGGGGCCCAAAACTGGACACAGTACTCCAGATGAGACCTCACCAATGTTGAATAGAGGGGAACGATCACGTCCCTCGATCTGCTCGCTATGCCCCTACTTATACATCCCAAAATGCCATTGGCCTTCTTGGCAACAAGGACACACTGCTGACTCATATCCAGCTTCTCGTCCACTGTCACCCCTAGGTCCTTTTCCGCAGAACTGCTGCCTAGCCATTCGGTCCCTAGTCTGTAGCGGTGCATTGGATTCTTCCATCCTATGTGCAGGACCCTGCACTTATCCTTATTGAACCTCATCAGATTTCTTCTGGCCCAATCCTCCAATTTGTCTAGGTCCTTCTGTATCCTATCCCTCCCCTCCAGCGTATCTACCACTCCTCCCAGTTTAGTATCATCCGCAAATTTGCTGAGAGTGCAATCCACACCATCCTCCAGATCATTTATGAAGATATTGAACAAAACCGGCCCCAGGACCGACCCTTGGGGCACTCCACTTGATACCGGCTGCCAACTAGACATGGAGCCATTGATCACTACCCTTTGAGCCCGACAATCTAGCCAGCTTTCTATCCACCTTATAGTCCATTCATCCAGCCCATACTTCCTTAACTTGCTGACAAGAATACTGTGGGAGACCGTGTCAAAAGGACTGTTGCTCCTGTTGCTGTTAGGCCCTGAGCTCTCCCTGCTGCTTCAGCTACTCCCCTGGCTGGGCCAGATACCAGCCCCCTTCTCTGCTACCTGGTTGCTGGCTGGCTGCTGGACCCCACACCCTCGGGTGCTGCTACTGCTCCAACTGCAGCCCCTTGTGGGGGGGCGGGCTTGCTAGCCCACTCCCCAGAGGGGGGGGAGTGAGGGACCCCAGCCCCAGCCGTTGCTGCTGTGGACACCACCACCACCTGAGAGGGGTCCTTTCTGTCTACCTGAACCACCACCTGGAGCTGCTGCTGTGGAGTCTGCTGCCTGGAGCTGCTGAAGCCCTGAGGAGGAGAAGAAGAGGACCATCTACTAGTGGGGGAGCAACTAAAGACTTTGCAGACTACCATGGAGGGGGCCTTTCGAACTGAGTAACTTTCAAACTGTGCTCTTGTGGTGGGAGTTTTGACTGTGTTTGTAGGGACACAGGGGGTGTGGTGTGGAGCTGCCCCGCAATCCACCTGTGTCCCCCTCAATCCCCACCACCGTTGCCCCCTCCACCACCCCCACTGGCTGTTTACCATCTGCCTCAGCTCTTGCCTCTGGACTCAGCTGCTTGCTTGGTTTGCTATGTCCTATTTCCACCCTTTGGGCCAGAAGCAGCAGCCAGCCTAAACAGACTTTGTGCAAGAGCACGTGGGGGCACATTGCCTCCCCCGGACTGCCCACCCCACAGCTTTGCACTTTGCTACCTGTCCCATTTGCCCCTTGCAGCCTTCCCCCCCTTTTACCCCAGCCCCCCTTACTAGCTTCAGTTTGTTTGCCTGCCCCACCCATTTCCCTCTGCAGCCTTTGTTCTGTTTGCCCCGCCTCAGCCACTGAAGCTAGCCCCTTGGTTTCCCTGCCCTAACTCCAGCCCGCTTAGCCCCTTGCTCTGTGCGCCCATGTCCCCTCCCATACGCTTGTGCCACTCCCCCCTTTTTTAGTTTAAACCCTCTTCACTGCACCCCTAATGCTGTTGTATTCCCCCTTCCCCTAGTGCAGCTAAGGGAGGCGGAATTCCACCCCGTGTCGGCAACTCACCCCTAGCCCCTGGTTTGTCCCCTCATCCGCCCACCCCTTTTGGCGCGCTCCTCCCCTGCCTGCAGCCTAGCGGGGAGGAGTGATCGACCTGCTTCCCCTTTCCCCTCCTCCTTCTGGTGTCTCCCCTTCCCTCCCTGCTCACAATGGCAGGGGACGAGACGGGTGGGGCCCCTCCAGAAAACCCCACCGTCCCTCCCCGACCTGCCACCCCATTGCCCCTCCCGAGCCCTTACCTCCACTGCCGCTGCTGAACCACCTGCTACTGCCCCCGCTGAAGCACTGGCAGCGGTGGACACCGGGGTGACCTCCGCTGCTGCCACGTCCCTCGCCCCCTCCGACTCTGGGGAAGCCCCTGCAGCCGGCAGGAAGGGCCAGGATAAAAAGAAGGGTAAGGGCCCTACAAAAAAGACCAAGCCCCCCTTTGCAGGAGCTGCCTCCACTGCCGCGGCCCCGCCACCGGCCGCGGCGTCCCTCCCTGCTGTTCCCTCCACCAGCACTGTGGGTGTCCGGCCCCCAGGGCGTATGCCCAGGTGGTGGCAGCCCCCCCGCCTATTGCTACATCATCTCTCCTGCCCACCGCCTCTGCTACCACCTATAGCAGCCGAGGCCCCTTCCCGACCTTGACCAGGAAGCACGGCATCCGTTGCCTCCTGGTCCCCGCCTTGTCCCACGTGGAGACCTACATGCGGGTGTTGGCGAGGGTGGTGGGGCCCACAGCCATTGTGGCGGCCTCCAAAATGTATGGAAAGGTCGTCATCTTCTTAGCAGCAGAGGCCGCCGCCCAGGAGGCGGTGGAGAAGGGCCTGGTGGTGGGGGGGGTGTTTGTCCCCCTAGAGCTGCGAGAGGACCTGGGCGTCCGTCTGGTCCTGACCTCTGTCCCTCCCTTTCTTCCCAATGCCGCCCTGTTACCCACCCTCTCTACCCTGGGGAAACCCATCTCCGTTGTCAGCCCTCTCCCACTGGGCTGCAAAGACCCCGCCCTCCGTCATGTCCTCTCGTTCCACGGGCAGGTGCAGCTTCAACTGCCGCCAGCAGCGCGTGACTGAGAGGCGCTCGAGGGGTCATTCCTGATCCTCTACAGGGGGCCCATTACCAGGTCCACTACTCTGTGGGGGAGGCCCAGTGCTACCTCTGCCGGGCGATGGGGCGCGTCCAGAGGGGCTGCCCCTTGGCCCGGCAAGGAGGGGCATCTGGGACCCCCGAGCCATGGCAGGGCACCGGCCCCTTCATTGCCGGCGCCCCTGGCTGCCCGGCGCCCAAAACCACTCCTCCTCCTTCCCAGTTCACCACTGCTCCCGCTCAGACCCAAGGGGCACCTCCCCCACTATGCCCAGACGAGCGGGAGAGCCCCGCCTCCACTGCTTGCAATCTGGCGGGGCCTGTGAAGGAGGGTGCAGCAGGGACACCGCCGGGCATGGGAGAGAGCCCCCCCCAGGGGGAATCCTCCCACCCTCGTGCTGCCCCACCATTACTCACCCGAGTCCCTGAGCCATCGCCTCTGCCCCCTGACATGACCCCTGCTAGCCAGCCCCTGGATGATGCCATGGAGGGCTGGGCCCTAGTTCAGGGGAAGCGGGGCAAGTGGAAGGCTTGAGCTCCACTTCTTCCATCCATTGTGGAGGCCCCCTAGAAGACCAGGAAGGGGGCACCAATGCCGAGCCTTCCGCTTTGCCCACGGGTGTATTCCATCCACCGGTGTCAGCTGGGGAAGACGTGGCAGCACCAGAAGGCAGTATCTCCCCTCCACGGTAGTCCCTCCCCTCCGAGGCCCCCGAGGGAGCTCTTCCTGCCCCAGTACCATCTGAAGCCCCTGTGAGCCCTGAGGCGACCATCGCTTCAGGTGCCAGTGCGGAGAACCACGGAGTGGTGGAAAGTGATCTCCGATCCATAATGAGGAGATCGAGGCCCTGGGTCTGACCCTGGTCACCCAGGGGGAGAACAACCCTTTGCCAGCGGGCCTCGATCTGAGCTACCTCCTTCAGCCCCCCTTTCCCCATGCTCCCTTCCCCTAACCGTTGCTTCCACTCCCACCTCTGAGGAGCCCCTGGACTCCTCTATCAACCCAGCCGCAGAAGGCACCCTTCAGACGGCTGCCGAGCCTGTTGAGGCGATGGCCAGTGCCACGTGGCCAGGACCCGAGCCACCAGGGGCACCCCTCTTTGGTGTGGAGCAATCAACCTCCTTCCCGGGCGGGGGCCCTACAGAAGATAGTCCACCTCCTGATACCGTGGCTGCCAAACCCACCATAGAGCCTGCTCCCGGCATTGCTGAGAGCCCACTCCCCACCCCTCCAACCTTTGAGCCTGACCGGGAGGTGCCACCATCCAGCTGCTTGGCTTCTGAAGCCCAGAATCTCGCCCCTGTCCCTGCCCTTGATGCTGGCCCTGCCCTTGATGCTGACCCTGTCCCTATCCCGTCCACCTCCTGCGATGTTATTGCTGCCCTGGGCCTGTCTCCTTCCCTTTTCTGACAAATGACCTGCAGGGAGTGGCCTTCGTGTTTCCCTGTCCTGACCCACTAGGGGCTGCTATCTTCCCTCTGCCGCCCCCTATTGCCCCAGGATTCGAGGCGGGCCACGTGGCGCCAGCCCATTGGGCGCCCCGTCGGGGGTCCACACCTTGCCTGCCCGTCTCGGTGGGCCACGGGGCTGTGCCAGGGGCCCCGTCAGGGGATGACCAGGAGACAGTAACCCTACCCCACCATGCGCTGCGAGAGGAGTTGCGGGAGTTTTTAGAAGACGTTCGTGGCTCCCGCAACAAGGTACAGCTTGCTCTCCAGCGATGGGGGGACTTTCATCAGATCCTCTGGGCCGCAAGGGCCCTTATGGGGGAGGGTAAAAGGACTGGGAAGCAGGTCACCGCAAGTCCGTAGCTTCTGTGACTCGTTGCTCACCTACGGGATAGGTCACGGTTTGCTGCGTGGCCCAATGGGGGCCGTGAACATCCCTGCCAGCGAGGATCCCCCCCAGCCCTCCTCATGGCACCTCTCATCATTGCACCATTGAATACTAGGGGCTGTAGGATGGGTCTCCGCAGGTCCCAGGTGTTCTCCTTCCTTCGGGAGGGGGGTATTCTGTGGTTTTCCTGCAAAAGACCCATATGGATCCGGCCACCGAAGACAGCTGGCAGCTGGACTGGGGGGACAGGGTCTACTTTAGCCATCTCACCGTTCGTACGGCTGGAGTGGTGACCCTGTTCTCCCCTGACTTACGGCCCAAGGTGCTGGGGATCGCCGAGGCTGTGCCGGGCCGCCTGCTGCACCTCCGGGTCCGTATGGAGGGGCTCGTGGTCAACCTCGTTAACATCTATGCCCCAACATTGGGCCCAGAGCGGCTGCAAATCTATCAGCAGGCGTCCACCTTCCTCGGCACCTTGGATCCTCACAAGTGCCTGGTCCTGGGCGGGGACTTCAACACCACCCTCGAAGAGCAGGACCACTCGGAGACCGAGCAGTGCCCGGCTGCCTCCGGGAGATAGTCTAACACCACTTCCTGGTAGACGTCTGGCGCGACCACCACCCAGATGACATTTCCACGTTCACCTTTGTCCGGGTGGAGGCCCATCGATCACGCCACTCCCGGTTGGACCGCATTTATTTATCACACTTCCACCTTTCACGAGCCCACTCCTCCAGCATCCAGCCGGCCCCATTTTCTGACCATTATTTAGCCACTGTGATGGCCTCCCTCTGCGTGGAGAGGCTGGGGCCGGCCTATTGGCATTTCAGCAACAGCTTGTTGGAGGATGTGAGCTTTGTGACATCCTTCTGGGAGTTCTGGCTGGCCTGGGTTGGGCAGCGGTGTGCCTTTCCCTCGGCACGGCGGTGGGGGACCTGGGGAAGATGCGCGCCCGGCTCCTCTGCCGTGATTACACCCAGAGCACCAGCCAATGGAGGGATGCGGCGATAGAGCACTTGGAACGGGAGGTCTTAGAGGTGGAGAGGCGTCTGGCCGCCAGGCCTGAGGATCCGCCCCTCTGCAGAGCATGCCAGGAGAAGCAGGAGGAGCTCCGGGCCTTCGAGGACCATTGGGCTCGGGGTGCCTTTGTTAGATCCCACCTCCGCCTCCTTCTGGAGATGGATCACGGCTCCCACTTCTTCTACGCCCTGGAGAAAAAGAGGGGGGCCAAGAAACACATCACCTGCTTTCTGGCAGAAGACTGCACCCCCCTCATGGATCCGGTGGAGGTGTGCGGGAGGGTGAGAGCCTTCTACGCAAGCCTTTTCTCCCCGGATCCGATCAATCCTAACGCTTGCAGAGTGCTCTGGGAGGAGCTCCCTACGGTCAACGTGGGCGACCAAGACCGGCTAGAGCTGCCTCTCACTCTGGCCGAGTTCTCGGAAGCCCTCCGTTGCATGCCCACCAATAAATCTCCAGACATGGACGGGCTGACCGTGGAGTTCCACCGCGTATTCTGGGACATCCTCGGCCCAGACCTAGTCACCATCTGGGCCGAGTCTTTGCAGAGCGGGGTTCTCCCTCTTTTATGCAGGCAAGCCATGCTCGCCTTATTGCCGAAGGAGCGGGACCTCCGTGATTTACGAAATTGGCGTCCTGTCTCGCTCCTCAGCATGGACTACAAAGTCGTGGCAAAAGCCATCTCGCTGCGGGTAGGGTCCATGCTGGCAGACGTGATCCATCCAGACAAGACCTACACCATCCCGGGCCACAGCATCTTTGTCAACCTATATCTGGTCTGGGACCTTTTGGAACTCGGGTGTAGGGATGGTCTGTCATTCGCCCTCCTGTCCTTGGATCAGGAGAAGGCATTCGACAGGGTGGCCCACGGGTATCTCCTAAGCATTCTGCAAGCGTTTGGCTTCGGACCCCAGTTTGTGGGTTTTCTCCTGGTGCTGTACGCCTCCGCAGAGTGTCTGGTCAGGCTCAACTGGACCCTGACCGAACCGGTCAGCTTCGGGCGAGGAGTACGGCAGAGGTGTCCCCTCTTGGGCCAGCTGTACGCTCTGGCGATCGAACCCTTCCTCTGTCTCCTCCGCAGGAGGTTGACGGGGTTGGTGCTGCAGGAGCCGGAGCTGAGGCTGGTCCTGTCGGCGTACGCCGACGACGTGCTCCTCGTGGTCCAGGACCCGGGCGACTTGGCGCGAGTGGAGGCATGCCAAGCCATCTTTTCGGCAGCCTCCTCCGCCCGAGTCAACTGGGTCAAGAGCTCTGGCTTGGCGGTGGGGGGCTGGCGGCAGGTAAGCTCCCTCCCACCCGCGCTTCAGACCATCCGGTGGAGTGCCGGCCCTCTGCTCTATCTCGGCGTTTACCTTTCTGCCACGCACCCTTCTCCGCCGGAGAACTGGCAAAATTTGGAAGGCGGCGTGATTGAGCGGATCAGGAAATGGACGAGGCTACTCCGATGTCTCTCCCTTCGGGGGAGAGCACTGGTGCTTAACCAACTAGTCCTGTCCACGCTCTGGTACCGGCTCAACACCCTAGCCCCGGCCCCGGGTTTCCTGTCCCACCTCCGGAGATTGATTCTGGAGTTCTTTTGGTCAGGATTGCACTGGGCCCCTGTTGGAGTTCTCCACTTGCCCCTGAAGGAAGGAGGGCAGGACCTGAAGTGTCTGTACACTCAGGTCCGCGTTTTCCGCCTCCAGGCCCTGCAGAGGCTCCTTTATAGTGCAGGTAGTTCGACGTGGAGCATATTGGCGCATGCCTTTTTACGCCGCTTCCATGGGCTCCGATATGACCGACAGCTCTTTTATCTTTGTCCGAGAGGTTTTCCGCGAGACCTCTCCGGGCTGCCGGATTTCTACCAGGACCTCCTCCGGGCCTGGAAACTGTTTTCAACGACCAGGTCCGTGGCGGCCATCGTGGGGGCAGATCTCCTCACGGAGCCCCTGCTACACAACCCCCAACTCTGTGTGCAGGCGGCGGAGTCCCGCACGGTGCGCCAGAGGTTGGTCCTGGCGGGAGTTACGAGGGTCGGGGACCTCCTGGACTATGACCGGGGGGACTGGCTGGATCCCCTGACGCTCGCTCAGCGCATGGGGCTCTCCAGACCTCGTACTGCCCTGTGCGTACTTCAGGAGGTGAAGGCCGCTTTGCCGCCCGCTGCTCGGGTTTACCTCTACCGGGTCCTGCATGAGGGCGCTCCCCCCCGCACCTTCCACCCCAGGCCCACTGGACCTTTTAATTGGGCCCCTACCCCGTGGACCCAACCGACCCTCCCCATCCCTTCACCGTGAGCCAGCTGCACGAGCTGCAGCTGGTCTGCTTCCAAACCGCGCCAAGGAAACATCTATACACGCTCATGCTCCACACCCTTCACGCCCTCACCCTCGTGTCCCACCCTGATACAAAATGGCAGGACCTCCTGCCACCTTTGGAAGGTGAGGACCCCCAGTGGGCCAGCCTATATTCCACCTTGGTCCCGTGGCCCACCGGGGATATCAGTTGGCAGCTCCTTCACAGAGTCGTGAGCACGGGCCTGTACTTGGCGCAGTTCACGCCTATCCCGGATACCTGTCCCTTTTGCAGCGTGAGGGAAACCTTGGCACACATATATTTGGAGTATGCCAGGATCCGGCTCCTCACCAATATTTTATTACATTTTTGGTTGCACTTTTCCCCTCACCTTCTTATTTATACACTCCCTATCCGAGCCCCCACAAAGTCACGGAATCTCCTGGTCAGCCTCCTCCTAGCCCTAGCTAAAATGGCCACCTATAAAACCAGAGTGAGGAGGTTGGCCGATGGAGTCTCTTGTGACTGTGGGGCCTATTTCCGATCCTCGGTCCGTTCACGTATCCGGGCAGAGTTCCTCTGGGCGGCATCCACTGACTCCCTTGATGCCTTTGAGGAGCAGTGGGCGCTGTCCGGGGTTCTCTGCTCGGTGTCCCCATCTGGTTCCCTTCATTTGACCCTGCCAAGTTTCCTTCCCCACTCTGAACTCTAGGGTACAGATGTGGGGACCTGCATGAAACCCCCCTAAGCTTATTTTTACCAGCTTAGGTTAAAACTTCCCCAAGGTGCAAACTATTTTCCTTTTTCTCTTGGACTTTATTGCTGCCACCACCAAGTGTCTAACAGATATATAACTGGGAAGGAGCCCGCTTGGAAACGTCTTTCCCCCCCAAATCCTCCTCAAACCCTACACACCCTTTCCTGGGGATGGCTTGATAAAAATCCTCACCAATTTGCATAGGTGAACCCAGACCCAAACCCTTGGATTTTAAGAACAATGAAAAAGCAATCAGGTTCTTAAAAGAAGAATTTTAATAGAAGAAAAAGTAAAAGAATCACCTCTGTAAAATCAGGATGGCAAATACCTTACAGGGTAATCAGATTCAAAACACAGAGAATCCCTCTGGGCAAAACCTTAAGTTACAAAAAGGCACAAAAACAGGAATCTACATTCCATTCAGCACAGCTTATTTTCTGAGCCATTTAAAGAAAACAGAATCTAACGCATATCTAGCTAGATTACTTACTAAGTTCTAAAACTCCATTCCTGTTCTGTCCCCGGCTAAAGCATCACACAGACAGAGAGAGCCTTTGTTTCTCCCCCCTCCAGCTTTTGAAAGTATCTTGTCTCCTTATTAGTCATTTTGGTCAGGTGCCAGTGGGGTTATCCTAGCTTCTTAACCTTTTACAGCTGAAAGGGTTTTTCCTCTGGCCAGGAGGGATTTTAAAGGTGTTTACCCTTCCCTTTATATTTATGACACACCCCCCAAATCACAGATAGGGTGAAACGCTGGCTGTGATTTCTTCCTGGAGCTCTAGGAGAAAACAGAGTTAATAAGACACATGCACCTCTAAATATACTACAAAGTATATAAAGACTAACAATATTTTCCACATCTCAAGGATGTTTTTAACCAGTTGATTCTGGAAAATTTTCGTGGGAGAGTGCATCAGCCACTTTGTTAGACGCTCCTGAGATGTGTTGGATGTTGAAATCAAAATCTCGGAGAGCTAAATTCAACCAAAGAAGTTTTTTGTTATTTCCCGTGGCGGTATGAAGCCACTGTAGCACAGCATGGTCGGTTTGCAGGTGGAAACGCCGTCCCCAAATGTATGGGCGTAGCTTTTCCGAGCATAGACAATGGCGTAACATTCTTTTTCACTGACTGACCAGTTGCTTTCCCTCTCAGACAGCTTCTTGCTGAGAAACACTACAGGGTGGAATTCTTGATCCGGTCCTTCCTGCATTAAAACTGCTCCCACACCATGCTCAGATGCATCTGTGGTTACTAGGAATGGTTTGTCAAAGTCTGGGGCCGTTAGTGCAGGGTCAGACATGAGTGTTGCTTTAAGCTGGTTAAAGGCCTTCTGACACTCTTCGGTCCACTGAACAGCATTTGGCTGTTTCTTTTTGGTCTTTGGGGGGTTGATAGTTCCTTGACCCACCTGGTGTCCAAGTAAGTCACTCTGTTTAGGCCTATTTGACACTTCTTAGCCTTAACAGTTAGTCCTGCCTCCCTTATGCGCTCAAAGACTTTTTGTAGATGTTCCAGGTGTTCTGCCCAGGAATCCGAAAATATGGCCACATTGTCAAGGTAGGCGACTGCATATTCTCCTACTCCCGCTACGAGACCATCTACAAGTCTTTGGAAGGTGGCGGGTGCATTCCGCAGCCCGAAAGCGAGTACATTAAATTCATACAGCCCGACATGTGTGGTGAAGGCTGAACTTTCCTTGGCGGATTCATCTAGCAGTACCTGCCAGTACCCCTTGGTTAAGTCCAAGGTAGAGATGAACTGGGCCCGTCCCAGTTTCTCTAATAGTTCATCTGTGCGTGGCATTGCATAGTTGTCTGAGCAAGTTACAGCATTTAGCTTATGGTAGTCCACGCAAAAACGTATCTCCCCATCTGGTTTAGGAATTAGAACCACTGGAAATGCCCATGCACTGCCAGAGCGTTGGATTACACCCATCTGTAACATATCCAGGATCTACCGTTCTATAGCAGTTTTAGCTTGAGGAGACACCCGGTAAGGTTGGACTTTAATTGGGTGAGCATTACCTGTGTCAATGGAGTGGTATGCCCGTTCAGTCAGTCCTCGGGTGGCTGAGAACATCAGCGCGTAGCTAGTGCACAGCTCCTGGATCTGCTGTTGCTGCATATGCCCAAGGGTCATGGAGAGGTTCACCTCTTCCACGCCACCAGCACTTTTCCCTTCGTAGTAGACACCTTCAGGCCACTCAGCATCATCTCCTCCCTGGGCTGTAAACTGACTAACCTTTAATTCTCCGGAATAAAAGGGCTTTAGAGCATTAATATGGTATACCTTAGGCTTTCGGTTGGAGGTGGGGAATGCTATGAGATAATTAACAGCTCCCAGGTGCTCCTGGACCGTGAATGGCCCTTCCCATGACGCTTTCATTTTATGGGCCTGGAGCGCCTTTAAGACCATGACCTGGTCCCCTACTTTGAAGGAACGCTCTCTGGCATGTTTATCATACCAGGCTTTTTGCTCTTTTTGAGCATCCTGTAGGTTTTCTTTAGCAAGGGCTAGAGAGGTTCGGAGGGTGTTTTGTAGGTTGGTTACAAAGTCCAGAATGTTAGTTCCTGGAGAAGGTGTAAATCCCTCCCATTGCTGCTTCACCAACTGTAATGGCCCCTTAACCTCATGGCCATATACAATTTCAAATGGTGAAAACCCTAAACTAGGAAGTGGTACAGCTCTGTAGGCAAAGAGCAACTGCTGCAACACTAGGTCCCAATCATTGGAGTGCTCATTTATGAATTTACATATCATGGCCCCCAAAGTTCCATTAAACTTCTCCACCATGCCTTTGCTTCCCAAAGGCTTTCCATAGTTCCTGCCAGGAAATGAGTTCCTGCATCTGTTAGGATTTCGGAGGGCCAACCTACCCCGGCAAAAATGTCTGCTAGTGCCTGGCACACACTTTTAGCCCTGGTGTTGCTTAGAGCTCCTGCTTCCGGCCATCGGGTGGCAAAATCCATGAAAGTCAGTATGTACTGCTTTTCTCTGGGTGTCTTTTTCAGAAAAGGACCCAGAATATCCACAGCTAATCTCTGAAATGGAACTTCAATGAGAGGGGCTTTGACCTGGTCTTGGGGTTTTCCCACTCTTTGGCATACCTCACAAGACCGGACATAGGTAGAAACCTCCTTGCCCATTCCCTCCCAGTGGAATGACCTCCCCAAACGGTCTTTGGTCCTGTTCACCCCAGCATGGCCACTAGGATGATTATGGGCTAAGCTCGGTACTTAGTTGGAACTACCAACTGTCTCTGAGGATGCCAGTTTTCCTGGTGTCCACCAGAAAGCGTTTCCTTATATAAAAGTCCTTTTTCTACCACAAACCTGGATCGATTAGAAGAGCTGAGAGGCGGTGGGTTGCTCCGTGCCGCCATCCAAGCTTTCTGGAGGCTTTCATCTGCTTCCTATCAGTCTGGAACTGTTCCCCTGATGCTGGAGACATCAGTTCCTCATTGGATTGTGGACCTATACTTGGTCCCTCTGGAAGCGATGTAGGGGATGGGGCTGTTTCCGTTTACTGTGAACTGCTCTCTCCTGGTGCACTATGTTGGGGTTCAGGCTCTGGCTGAGCCTCTTGTGTAGGGTTATCGGCTGCTGTCGGTTCAGGTTTGGTGGGGCCCTCTGGTGTTGGGGTTGCAAGTACTGGGTTTAGTGCTGGCAATGGGTCTGGTGCTAGTTGTTCCGCCGGTTCTGGTTCTGGGACTGGCTCTGTCTGGGTCTCTGGGACTGGATCCACTACTGCTGTTGCAGACATTGGCCTGGGGTCCGGGTCCATCACCTCTGACCAGGTCCTAGTAGAAATTTCCAGAACAGAGCTAGGCGTGACGGCTGGTTTAGCCTGGCTGCGGGTGACCATTCCCACCCTCTTGGCCCACTTCACATGATTGGCCAAGTCTTCCCCCAACAGTATGGGGATGGGATAATCATCATAGACTGCAAAAGTCCACGTTCCTGACCAGCCCTGGTACTGGACAGGCAACTTGGCTGTAGGCAAATCGAAAGAGTTGGACTTGAAGGGTTGAATTGTCACTGGGATCTCTGGGTTGATGAAATTGGGGTCCACTAAGGAAGCATGGATAGCTGACACTTGTGCTCCGGTGTCCCTCTATTCGGTGACCTTCTTCCCGCCCACACTCACAGTTTCCCTCTGCTCCAAGGGTTTCTGGGAGGTATCTGGGCCTGAGGACCTCTGGTGTGATTCCGGTGCAATGAACTGTAATCTGTTGGGGTTCTTGGGGCAGCTGGCCTTTACATGCCCCGGCTCGTTACATTTAAAATATCGTCCAGCTGACGGGTCACTGGGGCGAGGTGGGTTGCTGGAGAATGGTGTGGCGGGACGATAAGGTGTCTGGAGGGTTCCTTGGGGGGTAGTTGGGGCCTTGGGCAGCCCCTGGTAGTAGGGGGTGGTCTGAGGTTGTCTCTTCTGGTATCCGTTCCAACTGTGACCAGTTTTTTTCTTCTCTGCCACCTCCACCCATTTGGCTCCAATCTCCCCCACTCAATTACAGTTTTGGGCTTCTCATCTAGGATGTATCTTTCTATTTCCTCAGGAACACCCTCTAAGAACTGCTCCTTTTGCATTAGGAAGGGCAAATCTTCTGGAGATTTAACACTTGCTCCTGATATCCAGGCATCCCAATGTTTCACAATGTGGTAGGCACGTCGGGTAAATGACACGTCTGGTTTCCACCTTAGGGCTCTGAACTGCCGATGGGAATGCTCGGGTGTTAGCCGCATTCTGACTCTCGCCTGGGTTTTAAACAGTTCATACTTGTTCATGTGTTCCTTAAGTATTTCAGCCTCCACCTCAGCTAAGGGTCCACTGAGCTGTGGCCTCAGCTCTACCGTGTATTGGTCTGTAGAGATGCTGTACCCAAGGCAGGCCCTTTCGAAGTTTCCTAAGAAGGCCTCGGTATCATTGCCTGCCTTGTAGGTGGGGAACTTTCTGGGATGGGAAGTGGTACCTGGAGAAGGCTTGCTAGGGTTTGTTGGTATATTCTGCTGAGCCTTTGCCTTCCCCATTTCCAGTGCATGCTTCCTGCCTTTTTCCTTCTCCTCCAGTTCTTTGTCCCTTGCCTCCAGTTCACTCCTGTGGGCAGCCTCCATTTCTTTTTCTTTGGCCGCTTGTGCATCCATCTCCATCTGTCTGAGTTCTACCCGTCTTTCATGTTCCTTTTGTCTTTCCTCAGCCTCAAATCTGGGTAATTCCAGCTTCTATTGAACAGTGCAGTCTTCATCCTAACCTCTCTGTTTTTAACTAACTTTATACCCGAGAGTTAGAAAGAAAACAAAACAAAAAAAACCTTGGCTTGTAAAATTTTGCGGTGCTGTCTGGATACCCATGTTCTCTGATAGTGGTTGTCAGCTTTCAGAAAAATCCTTAAAAAAAAAAAAAACCTAACACCTTTGTCTCCAGGTAAATAGGCAGAAAACCCCGCTAGTTGCTCTTAGGAAAAAGAAAAACTTCTTCAGGTCTGTGAAGATTTATAAATTTCCCTGCAGGAGGTTAACTACCCTGCCTTTAGGTAGAGAAAACTCCAGCTCACAAAAAGGCAATTCCCTTTTGTCTCTGCTCTGGCCCCAAAGCAGAGGAAAAAAAACTCTAACTGCTTTCAGCTTAAAACCTGCTTTCCAGCAGCCCAAAGGAAAAAATAATTCCTTTTAAAATCTGTGCTTCTGGTTCAAAAAATCTCAAATTGATCTCAAAATGATTTCAAATTAATCCCACTGCTCTGCCACCATGTCAAGGTTCTTTCCCCACTCTGAACTCTAGGGTACAGATGTGGGAACCTGCATGAAAACCCCCTAAGCTTATTTTTACCAGCTTAGGTTAAAACTTCCCCAAGGTGCAAACTATTTTCCCTTGGACTTTATTGCTGCCACCACCAAGCGTCTAACATATACATATAATAGGGAAAGAGCCTGCTTGGAAACGTCTTCCCCTCCCCCCAAATCCTCCCCAAACCCTACATCCCCCTTCCTGGGGAAGGCTTGATAAAAAATCCTCACCAATTTGCATAGGTGAACACAGACCCAAACCCTTGGATCTTAAGAACAATGAAAAAGCAATCAGGTTCTTAAAAGAAGAATTTTAATAGAAGTAAAAGAATCACCTCTGTAAAATCAGGATGGCAAATACCTCACAGGGTAATCACATTCAAAACACAGAGAATCCCTCTAGGCAAAATCTTAAGTTACAAAAAGGCACAAAAACAGGAATCTACATTCCATTCAGCACAGCTTATTTTCTGAGCCATTTAAAGAAAACAGAATCTAACGCATATCTAGCTAGATTACTTACTAAGTTCTAAGACTCCATTCCTGTTGTATCCCCAGCTAAAGTGTCACTCAGACAGGGAGTGCCTTTGTTTCTCCCCCCTCCAGCTTTTGAAAGTGTCTTGTCTTCTCATTGGTCAATTTGGTCAGGTGCCAGCGAGGTTATCCTAGCTGCTTAAGCGTTTACAGCTGAAAGGGTTTTTCCTCTGGCCAGGAGGGATTTAAAAGGTGTTTACCCTTCCCTTTATATTTATGACAGACCCTTTGACCACACTCCTGTCCCTGTTATTTCATTAGTTGTACCCCATATTTATTTGGTGTCCAGGTTCTGTGGATCCCCCTCTTAGGCTGGGGGGGGGGATCCTTTAGCAGTGGGTGGGTTTTGCCCACCCACTTCCCGGATCCCAATAGGATCACTCTCCTGTAGCCATCTGGCCTGACCCTGTCACATATCCCCCCCACTCTGCTCAACCCCACGGGTTTGGACAACTTGGGACGTCAGGCAGTGTACCCGTGACAAACCATCTGCATTGCCATGGTGGCTTCCCACCCAGTGTTTTATGGTGAATTGGAAAGGTTGTAGGAACAGAAACCATCTGGTCACCATTGCGTTCTTCTCTTTATTTCGCTGCGTCCACTGGAGGGGTGTGTGGTCGGTCACAGGGTAAACCGTTGTCCCAGCAGGTAATAACACAGTGTTTCCATAGCCCATTTCACAGCAAGGCACTCTCTCTCAACCATGGTATACTTCTGCTCTCTCGGGAGGAGTTTCCTGCTGAGGTAGAGGATTGGGTATTCTTCGTCTCTGACCATCTGCAATAGGACTGCTCCCAATCCTACTTCAGATGCATCTGTTTGTAAAATGAATTCTTTGTTGAAGTCTGGGGCTATAAGCACAGGGTTACTGCAGAGGTCTGTTGGTAGATCCGTGAATGCATTCTCAGCAGCATCAGCCGATTTCACCATATTGGGACCCTGGGCTTTTATCAGGTCTGTCAGGGGACTCGCTCTGGTAGCGAAATGGGGAATAAATCTCTGGCAGTACCCTACCATGCCCAGGACTGCCTGGACTTGCTTTTTCCAATTTGGCCGGGGCCAATTTTGGATAGCTTCCAGTTTGTTCAGTTGGGGCTTGACCATGCCCCTTCCTACAATGTAGCCAAGATATTTAGCCTCAGCTAGCACACTTGGCTGGATTGGCTGTAAGGCCAGCCCATCTTTGCGTGTCCAGAACTGCTTCCACCTTTTCCAAGTGGATCTCCCAGTTGGGGGTATGGATAACTACATCATCCAGGTGTGCAGCTGCATAACTGGTATGGGGCCGCAGGAGCTTGTCCATAAGATGCTGGAAGGTGGCAGGTGCCCCATGCAGTCCAAAAGGAAGAACACTATATTGAAAGAGAACCACTGGTGTCGAGAATGCCATCTTTTCTTTTGCATCTTTGACAAGGGGAATCTGCCAGTATCCCTTTGTTAAATCAAGGGTGGTCAAAAATTGGGCATTGCCCAGGTGGTCAACTAACTCATCAATACAGGGTATGGAGTATGTATCAAATTTGGATCTCTCGTTCAGCTGGCAAAAGTCATTACAAAACCTAGTGGTGCCATCGGGTTTGGGCACCAACACAGTCGGGCTCGACCACTGACTGTGGGACTCTTCTATGACTCCCAGTTCCAACATCCTTTTTACCTTTGCCTTGATCTCCTCCCTTTTTGCCACGGGGACCCAGTAGGGCCTTAAAGTTACCTTTGCCCCAGGGTCTGTGACAATGTGGTGATACGCTTCAGTGGACCAGCCTGGTGTGGTTGAAAACACGTCCTGGTACTGGTTGATCATCTCAGTTACCTCCTTATTCTGGTTCAGTGTCAGATCAGGGGATATCCTGATCTGCTCATGTAGGTTATTTCCTTGGATCAGGGCCTCTTGGTCCAGAAGCTTGCTTTCTGCCATGGGTACCAACACCATCAACTGATCCCCTGGTTGGAACTGTCAGACTTTTGCCTGGCAATTGTAATGGATTTGCTGGGCCTCCTGCGCCTTTTCCAAATATTCCTGTACAATAGGGGTGACCTGGGCTATCTGTTCTCACATCTGCAACACATGGTCAATTATATTTCTCCCCTTATTGGGTTCCTCTTCCCAGATTTCTTTTGCGATATCTAGTATGCCATGGGGGAGGTGTCCATATAATAACTCAAAGGGGGAAAACCTAGTTGAGGCCTGAGGTACCTCCCGGATGGCGAACATAAGGTAAGGTAGTAGGGTGTCCCAATCCTTCCTATCCCGACTTACCACCTTCCTTATCATAGCCTTGAGGGTTCAGTTAAACCTTTCTACCAGCCCATTGGTCTGTGGATGATAGACCGAAGACCTCAGGGTAAGTATATGGAGCAATGTACAGAGATCCTTCATTAGCTTCAACATAAACGGGGTTCCTTGGTCTGTTAATATCTTCTTTGGTAGCCCCACTCGGGCAAAGATCTCCACCAGCTCTTTGGCTCTCATTTTAGAGGCCGTGTTCTACCAGGAGCACAGCTTCTGGGTAGCGAGTAGCATAGTCCAAAACAACAAGTATGTAACGGTGGCCCCGTGCCATCTTCTCCAGGGGTCCCACCAGATCCATGGCTGTTTGCTCGAAGGGGACCTCTATGATGGGAAGAGGTCCTAAACGTGCCCTCAAGTGGGGACGGGGACTGTGCAGCTGACACTCTGGGCAGGACGCACAGTACATCCATACTTCTTCATGTACTCCGGGCCAAAAGAACGGTCATAGGACCTGTGCCAGGGTCTTCTCTACCCCCAAATGCCCCCCAAAAAGATGACTGTGGGCAAGACTTAATACAGTGTTCTGGAGTTTTTGAGGTACTAGGATCTGCTGTACCTTCTGTCCTTGTACTGGTGCAACCCGGTATAAGAGATCCTTCATTATGAAGTAGGGTCCTTGTCCCTGGGTTTTCCCTTCCAAGGGAACCCCATCTATTTCTGTCACCTCCTTCCTAATGTTGTCGTACCTTGGGTCTTCAGCCTGGTCCCACCCAAAATTTCCTCTCCTGGGGCTAATCTGCCCGAGTTCTAGGGTGCCAGTCTCTGTTGCCTCTACTGGTTCAGAGGCATTAGGATGGGGGTCAGACTCGAGTGCTTCTCCCTCCTGGGCAGCCTCCTGTTCAGCTGCTCGGGTCCACCTACCTACGAGAGCGACCCTCTAGCTTTGGGTCAGTATTCGGGTTCCCAAGACCTTAGCTGCCCTTCTTTCCCTTTTTGTCTTTCTACCCTGTCTGGGAGGGGAGAACAAATCTGGGGATATTTCAGAGAAGATTGGGGGTTGACAGTCTACTGTGGATGCCTCACTAATTTCAGGGTCCCCCTCTCTCTCCAAATCCCCTACTGGGAGTAAGTCTCCAATCCCTGGGAAGTCCCTTCCTATGAGCACTGGGTATGGGAGTTTAGGGACTACACCTGCTGCTACCTCAGAAGTGTTCCCCTGGATTTCAATTTTTACTGCGATGGTGGGGTAGTAACTAACTGTCCCATGGACGCATGTTATCCCCATATGTTTAGCCTGCAGCAGCTGACTACACTTCATGAGCCTCCCTGCGATAAGCATGATAGCACTCCCTGAATCAACCAGTGCTGTGGTCTCTACCCCATTTAGCTTCACTGGTCTGGTGTACATATGTGGGGTTAGTGAGACCCCCACAAGGTGGATTAAGGAACATGGGTCTGCCCAGTTCCCCAGGTTACACTGCATAGGCTCCTCGGCATTGGGACACTGTGCAGCTATGTGTCCCCACTTCCTGCAGGCATAACATCTGTATGGAGCCCTAGGCATTCCCCGGTCTCTTGATTTGGGCCTTCTAACATCACGATCTTCTTCTCCCTCAGTGTTCCGACTCTTTGTGGCTTGTGGTGGGCCTTCAGCCCCTCTCTTTTTCCACCTGGGCTCTCCTGGTGGCCCAGTCACCCAAGCTCTAGGGCTTGGTGCTGCTAGTTTAACCTGGGGTGCTTCTTCCTTAACTTGACGGCTCAGCTCCCTTGCCGTCCTTCGCCTCTCTACCAGTGCAACAACCTTGCCATAGGTGGAGGATTCGTTCTGGCTTATCAAGGTGTGAAGGTCTGGCGGTAGTCCTCTCATGTACAGGTCTATGACAAGAACCCCTTGTATCTCCTCCGGACTCTGGGACTCAATTCGTAACCACTTTCTTGCGAGATGGATGAGGTCATATAATTGGGACCACAGGGTTTTGTTTTCCTGGTACCTCCACTCATGATATCACTGGGCCCGCACTGCGGTCGTTACCCCAGATCTGGCCAGGATTTCTGCTTTCAGCTGGGGGTAATCTGCTGCAGCCTCTTCAGGCAAATCATAGTAGGCCTTCTGGGCCTCCCCACACAGGAATGGAGCGAGGATGCCAGACCACTGTTCTCGGGCCAGGCCTCCTGCAGAGCTGTTCTCTCAAAGGCCAGGAGGTACGCCTCTACATCATCCTCCCATGTCATTTTCTGCAGCCAATTGCTGGCCCACATGACCCACATCCCATCATGGCCGCAGTTCAGCTCTGTAAGGGCCTTTACCTGGTTTACCAGTTCCCGCAACATAGCCTGGTCTTGAGCAGCCTGGTCTATCAGCAAGCAATTAGTCTCTTCCTGCAGCCGCACTGCCTTCCATTGGGCAGCTGCCTGGACAGGGGTAGCCTCCTGCTGGGCAGCCGTGGCTTGTATCAGTGCCTGCACCACCTCCTCCATTGTGGAGGGGAAAAAAATAAACCCTCTTCTTTTTTTTTTTTAAATCCTCCTCCTTCTTCCACCATGCTGTGCACACCAAATCCCAGTTCTCACACCAGTTGTGACAAAGTTCCTCCTCTACCTTGGTGGGTCTTGCGCTTATTGGCAGATTTCCTCATCTCGGAGATTCACGGCAGTCCTCAGTTTGGCCACTTTCATGGCTCAAATCTGGCATTCACTCAGTTGGCCTCATCACTGAGGAAAAGGAAGAAGAACAATCCCCGCAGTCTCTGCTGATCCACCTAGCGGATTGGGGAACAGGCCAGAGACCTTCCCCTCTGGTGGAACCCACAGTCCAGGTCAACTCCTCTGGTATCAAGTAGGGAGTTGGGGGGGAATGGAGGGATGCGGGGAACCCAGGCCCGCCCTCTACTCCGGGTTCCAGCCCAGGTCCCTGTGGATTGCAGCTGTCTACAGTGGCTCCTGTAACAGCTGCATTACAGCTACAATTCCCTGGGCTACTTCCCCATGGCCTCCTCCCAACACCTTTATTCTCATCACAGGACCTTCCTCCTGATGTCTGGTAATGCTTGTACTTCTCAATCTTCCAGTAGTACTCCTTTTCACTCTCAGCTTTTTGCTCTTCTTGCTCCCAGCTCCTCACACACACACCACAAACTGAAGTGAGCTCCTTTTTAAACCCAGGTGCCCTGATTAGCCTGCCTGTCTTAATTGATTCTGGAAGCTTCTTGATTGGCTGCAGGTGTTGTAATCAGCCTGTCAGCCTTAATTGTTTCCAGAAAGTTCCTGATTGTTCTGGAACCGCCCCTGTTAGGAAACGGAACGTCTTTTGCTTGCTCCTCAGCTATCTGCTTTCTATTCTTTCCTAAAGCCCCCTGGCCCGGATTTTTCTTACTTTTTGCACCTGCCTTAGTCCCCCCCCGACCGGGCCAGACGCTTTTTTGATTTTTCTTTTTCTTTTTTGTGTTTTTTTTCCGTCTACGTCCTTCGCCGGCCAATCCCCCCCCACGCCTGCTTTCGAGCGCAGCTATTTGCCTCAGCTGAGCCCCCGGAGGAGGGGGGGGAAGATTGCTGATTTTGCTGTCCGGAGGGGGGAGTGGAAACCCCCAGACCCAGCCGTTTTGCCAGCAGCTCGGACCTTACAACATTCTTAACATACCGGAGGACTTGGAACACAGCCAACACAGCCGGAGACGGAGATTTCATCAGACAGAAGAAATATTATAAATCATCGCGACGAAGGCCGTAAGATTGAGTAACTTTCTGAATTATACTCTCGTGGGGGGGAGTTTGACTGTGATTACTTACGTTTGTGGCGGCACAGGGGGTGTGGCGTGGAGACCCCCACCCCCGATCCATCGGTGCCCCTACCCCCCCATCGTTATTACAACTGTCACGGCCCCCCCGCAGTCTGTCCCTGCTGGCAACCTGCCATCTCCCTTCGGATCCAGCTGTTTGCTTTGAACTTTGCCTTCCGGACCGGACCTAACAACCGACCAACCGAGACTCTTTGGACAAACGTGTGTGGGTCTGCACCCCCCCCCGGATTGCTTATCCCACAACTTGCCCCTTTTACTGGACCCCGATTTTGTTCCCCCCCCCTCCTCCCAGTCCCCCTCCCTCGGCATTTTTTTCCCTTCCCGTTCGCAGCCAGCGGAAGGAGGGGCTATTCCGCCTTCTCCCCTCCCCCCTCCTCCTTCCGGTGTCTCCCTGTCTCTCCCTGCTCACAATGGCGGGGAACGAGAGGGGCGAGACTGCTTTAATAAAATTAGTTGTTCCTTCCCCACCACCACCCCTGCCCAACCCCCAAGGTCCCCCCCCTACTACTATTGTTAAGGTACTTGCCACCCCCCCTGCTGGGGCACCGGTAGCAGGAGGCACCAGGGTGATTTCTGCTGCTGCTGCACCCACCACCCCCCCAGATTCTAGGAAACCCCCCCTGGTTCGCCAGAAGGGCCGGGGCGGGTGGAAAGGAAAGGGCCCCACTAAAACCACTGAGCCCTCCATGGCAGGGGCTGCCCCCACCGCTGTGGCCTCGTCATCAACCGTGGCGCCCCTCCCTGCGTTTCCCTCCACCAGCTCTGCGATTGTCCCTCCCCCGGCCCCCAGGACGTATGCCCGGGCGGCAGCGGGCTTCCCGCTGCCTGCCGCCTCGTCATCTCGCCCCCCCCTGCCTCCGCCACCATCACCAGCGGCCGAGGCCCTTTCCCCGCCTTGACCAGGAAGCACGGCGTCCGTTGCCTCCTGGTGCCCGCCTCGCCCCACGTGGAGACATACGTGCAGGCGTTGGCGAAGGTGGTAGGACCCACGGCTATTGTGGCGGCCTCCAAGATGTATGGGAAGGTCGTTTTCTTCTTAGCCTCGGAGGATGCCGCCCAGGAGGCGGTGGAGAGGGGCCTGACGGTAGGGGGGGTGTTTGTCCCCCTAGAACCGTTAGAAGACCTGGGCGTTCGCCTCGTCCTTACCTCCGTTCCTCCCTTCTTACCCAATGCTGCCCTGTTACCCGCCCTTTCCACCCTGGGGAAACTTGTTTCTGTCATCAGCCCTCTCCCGTTGGGCTGCAAGGACCCCACCCTCCGTCACATTTTTTCGTTCCGCCGGCAAGTGCAGCTTCTACCACCGGCAGGGGCGCGTGACGGAGAGGCGCTTGAGGGGTCCTTTCTAGTCCCCTACGAGGGAGCCCGCTATCGGGTCTTTTATTCTACCGGAGAGGCCCGGTGCTACCTCTGCCGCTCAGCGGGGCACGTCCGCAGAGACTGCCCTTTGGCTCGGGGGGGAGGGGCACCCGAAACCCCCGAGACCCGGCAGGACATCGGCCCCGTCGCTGCCGACGCCCCTGGCTGCCCAGTACCAGAAACCAACCCTCCTCCTACTCGACCCATCGCTGCTCCCGTCCGGGCCCAAGAGATACCTTCCCTACAATGCCCGGGCGAGCAAGGGGTTTCCACCCTTGCTAGTACCAACCCAATAGAGCCCATGGAGGAGGGTGTGGCAAGGATATTATCGGGTACAAGAGAGGGCCCTCCCCAAGGAGAAGCCCCCACCCCTCACGTTGCCCCACCGCTACCTTCCCGAACCCCTAAACCGTCGCCTCCGCCCCCCGACACGACCCCTGCTAACCAGCCCCCAGATGATGCTATGGAGGGCTGGACCCTAGTCCAGGGGAAGCGAGGCAAGCGGAAGGCTCGAGCTCCGCTGCATCCACCCGACGCGGAAGCCCCCCGGAAGACCAGGAAAGGAGGCACTGCTATCGAGCCTCCCGCCACGGCCGCGAGCGAGATCCATCCGCCGGTGTCGGGAGGAGAAGACGGACTGGCATTGGAGGGCAGAACCCCCCCTCCACGGGAGACCCTCCCCTCCGAGACTTCTGAGGACACCCCTTCTGCCTGGACGCTACCCGAACCCCCCGCGGACCCTGAGGCGGCCGTTGAGGCGGGCCCTAGAGGAGAGGCCCCCGGGGTGGCAGGAGTTGGCCTCTCCCCCGTGTATGCGGAGATTGAGGCCCTAGATTTGACCCCGGTCACCCAGGGAGGGGATGATTTGCTGCCGGCCGGCCTTGAGTTGGGCAGCCTTACCCCAGCCTCCCTTTCCCCATGCTCCTTCCCCCTATTTGCCTTCCCGGGTGAGCACCCTGCAGAAGGCGGTCCACCATCTGATGCCGTGACCGCTAAAACCACCATGGAGCCAGCACCTAGCATTATTGGGAGCCCCTCCCCTTCCCCCTTAACCCTTGACTCTGCTCAGGAGGCACTTTCCTTTAGCTGCTCGCCTCCTGCACCCCAGAGCCTTACCCCTGCCCCTGCCCCCACCCCTGCCCCTGCCCAAGGTCCCTCCTCCTGCAATGTTAATGCCACCCCTGGGGTTATTTCCTTTCCGCCTTTTGCAGACTCCCCCCAGGGAGCAGTCTTTGCACTTTCTAGTCGCGACCCGTTAGGAGTGGCAATTTTTCCCCTGCCATCCCCCTCCACCCCAAGGCGTGAAATGAATTTAATAACCCCAGCCTGTCAGACGCCCCGTCGGTGGTCCGCACCCTGTCTACCTGCCTTAGCGGACCACGAGGCTGTATTAAGAGGCCCATCAGGGAATACCTCGGGAATTGTAACCCCACCCCCCCATGAGCTGCGGCATGCGCTACGGAAGTTCCTAGAGCACTCCCGTGGCGCCCGCAATAGGGCACAGCTGGCTCTTCGGCTATGGGGGGACTTTGATCAACTCCTCCAGGCCACAAAGGCCCTTATAAAGGAGGGCAGGGGGCAAGGAAAGCGCGGTGCTGCGGCCTACGAGCGAGCCCGCAGCTTCCGAAGCGATCTACTCACCCACGGGATGGGTCATGGGTTGCTGTGCAACCCGCCGGGGGCCCTGAACCCCCCCGCCAATACGAGACCCCCACCCCCCCAGCCCTCCGTATGACGCCTCTTATTATTGCGACCCTGAATACCAGGGGCTGTAGGATGGCTCTCCGCAGGTCCCAGGTGCTCTCTTACCTTCGGGAGGGGAGGTACTCTGTAGTTTTCCTGCAGGAGACCCATACAGACCTGGCCGCCGAGGATAGGTGGCGGCTGGAGTGGGGGGACGGGGTATACTTTAGCCACTTTGCGACCTGGCAGGCTGGAGTGGCAACCCTATTCTCCCCCAACCTACGGCCTGAGGTGCTAGGGGTCAATGAGGCCGTGCCGGGCCACGTGCTGCACCTTCGAGTCCGTATGGAGGGGCTCGTGGTTAATCTTGTTAACATCTATGCCCCGCAACTGAGCTCCAGGCGGCCACAATTTTATCAGCAGGTGTCCGACTTTCTCGGCACCCTGGATTCGCACGAGTGCCTGGTCCTGGGAGGGGACTTTAACACCACCCTCGAGGAACGGGACCGCTCAGGGGCCGAACCGAGTCCAGCCGCTGCGAATATTCTCCAAAGGATAGTCGACCATCACTCCCTAGTGGACGTCTGGCGCAACCATCACCCAGATGACACCTCCACGTTCACCTTTGTCCGGGTGGAAGCCCATCGGTCACACCACTCTCGGTTGGACCGTATTTACTTATCCCGTTTCCATCTTTCACAGGCCCACTCCTCCGCCATTCGGCCGGCCCCATTCTCCGATCATCATTTAGTCGCTGTAACGGTTTCCCTCCGTGCAGAGAGACCGGGGCTGGCCTATTGGCACTTTAATAACAGCCTGTTGGAGGACGAGAGCTTTGTGATGTCCTTCCGGGAGTTTTGGCTGGCCTGGCGAGAGCAGTGGCGTGCCTTTCCCTCGGTGCGGCGATGGTGGGATCTTGGGAAGGTGCGCGCCAAGCTCTTCTGCCGTGACTACACTCGGGGCACCAGCCGACGGCGAAATGCGGCGATAGAGCAGCTGGAACGGGAGGTCTTAGAGATGGAGAGGCGCCTGGCCGCCGATCCCGAGGACCCGTCCCTCTGCGGAGCGTGCCGGGAGAAGCGGGAGGAGCTCCGGGCCCTTGAGGACCACCGGGCCCGAGGTGCCTTCGTTCGATCCCGCATCCGCCTCCTTCGGGAGATGGACCGCGGCTCCCGCTTCTTCTATGCCCTGGAGAAAACGAGGGGGGCCAAGAAACACGTCACCTGCCTTCTTGCGGAAGACGGCACCCCCCTCACGGGTCCGGAGGAGATGTGTGGGAGGGCCCGTGACTTCTACACAAGCCTTTTCTCCCCGGACCCGACCGATCCTGACGCTTGCGAGGTGCTCTGGGAGGAACTCCCCATGGTCAGCGTGGGCGACCGAGACCGACTAGAGCTGCCTCTCACCCTGGCCGAGTTCTCGGAAGCCCTCCGTCGCATGCCCACCAATAAATCTCCGGGCATGGACGGGCTGACCGTGGAGTTTTACCGCGCGTTCTGGGACATTCTCAGCCCAGACCTAGTCACCGTCTGGGCTGAGTCCTTGCAGAGCGGGGTCCTCCCTCTGTCATGCAGGCGAGCAGTGCTCGCTTTGCTGCCGAAGAAGGGGGACCTCCGCGATCTACGAAACTGGCGTCCCGTCTCACTCCTTAGCACGGATTACAAAATCGTAGCGAAAGCAATCTCACTGCGGCTAGGGTCCGTGATGGCGGACGTGGTCCACCCAGACCAGACCTATACTGTCCCGGGTCGCAGCATTTTCGACAACCTCTTTCTCGTCCGAGACCTTTTGGAACTCGGGCGGAGAGATGGTCTATCGTTCGCCCTCCTGTCTCTTGATCAGGAGAAGGCGTTCGATAGAGTAGATCATGGGTACCTCCTGAGCACTCTGCAGGCGTTTGGATTTGGACCTCAGTTTGTGAGTTTTCTCCGGGTGCTGTATGCCTCCGCGGAGTGTTTGGTTAGGCTCAACTGGACCCTGACTGAACCGGTCAGCTTCGGGCGAGGAGTGCGGCAAGGGTGCCCCCTCTCGGGCCAGTTGTATGCTCTGGCGATCGAGCCTTTCCTCTGTCTCCTCTGCAGGAGGATGACAGGGTTGGTGCTACGGGAGCCGGAGCTGCGGCTGGTCCTGTCGGCGTACGCCGATGACGTACTCCTCGTGGTCCAGGACCCGGGCGACTTGGCGCGAGTGGAGGCATGCCAAGCCATCTATTCGGCAGCCTCCTCCGCCCGAGTCAACTGGGTCAAGAGCTCTGGCTTGGCGGTGGGGGACTGGCGGCAGGTGAGCTCCCTCCCACCCGCACTTCAGACCATCCGGTGGAGTGCGGGTCCACTGCTCTATCTCGGCGTTTAACTTTCCGCCACGCATCCTTCCCCGCCGGAGAACTGGCAAAGTTTAGAGGGCGGGGTGATAGAGCGGATCCGGAGATGGGCGAGGCTTCTCCGATGTCTCTCCCTCCGAGGGAGAGCACTGGTGCTTAACCAACTAGTCCTGTCCACGCTCTGGTACCGGCTCAACACCCTGGCCCTGGCCCCGGGTTTCCTGACCCATCTCCGGAGATTGATTCTAGAGTTCTTTTGGTCAGGAATGCACTGGGCCCCTGTTGGAGTTCTTCATCTACCCCTGAAGGAAGAAGGGCAGGGCCTGAAGGGTCTGTACACTCAGGTCCGCGTCTTCCGCCTCCAGGCCCTGCAGAGGCTCTTTTATAGTGCAAGTAGTTCGGCGTGGAGCATACTGGCGCACGCCTTCCTGCGCCGTTTCCAAGGGTTTCGATATGACCGGCAGCTCTTTTATCTTTCTCCGAGGGGTTTTCCGCGAGACCTCTCCGGGCTGCCGGTCTTCTACCAGGACCTCCTCCGGACCTGGAAATTGTTTCTAACAACCAGGTCCGTGGCGGCCACCGTGGGGGCAGATCTCCTCACGGAGCCCCTGCTACACAACCCCCAGCTCCGTGTGCAGGTGGCGGAGTCCCGCTCGGTGCGCCAGAGGTTGGTCCTGGCGGAAGTCACGAGGGTCGGAGACCTCCTGGACTACGCCCGGAGAGACTGGCTGGATCCCCTGATGCTCGCTCGGCGCATGGGGCTCTCCAGCCTCCGTACCCCCTGGCGCGTACTTCAGGAGGTGAAGGCTGCCTTGACCCCCGCTGCTCGGGCTTATGTTAGCCGAGCCTTGTGCGAGGGCGCACCCCGCCCATCCCTTACCCCAGGCCCGCCGGACCTTTCCATCGGGCCCCCACCCCGTAGATCCCAACAAACCCCTCACCCTTTCACTGCAAGCCGGCTGCACGAACTGCAGCCGGTTAGTTTTCAAATTGCTCCACGGAAATACTTATATACACTTACGCTTCACGCCCTTCACGCCCACACCCTGGTGTCCCGCCCCGATACAAAGTGGCGGGATCTCCTGCCACCTTTGGAGGGTGAGCAACCTCGGTGGGCCAGCCTGTATTCCACCCTGGTCCCAAGGCCCGTCGGGGACATCAGTTGGCGGCTCCTTCACGGAGCTGTGAGCACGGGCGTGTTTTTGACATGGTTTACCCCCATTCCGGACACTTGTCCTTTTTGTAATGTGAGGGAAACCCTGGCGCATGTGTATTTAGAGTGTGCCAGATTGCAGCCCCTTTTCCGGCTCCTCACAAATATTTTATTACGCTTCTGGCTTCATTTTTCCCCCCACCTTTTTATCTATACACTTCCCATTCGTGGCCCCACAAAGTCGCGGGATCTTCTGGTCAACCTCCTCCTAGCTTTGGCTAAAACAGCCATTTATAAAACCAGAGAGAGGAGGTTGGCCCATGGAGCGTCCTGCGATTGTGGGGCCGTTTTTCGATCCTCAGTACACTCACGTATCCGGGCGGAGTTCCTCTGGGCGGCGTCCACCGACTCCCTCGAAGCCTTCGAGGAGCGGTGGGCGCTGTCTGGGGTTCTCTGCTCGGTGACCCCGTCCGGTTCCCTCCGTCTGACCCTTTGATTGAGGGGAAGAGCGAGAGACGCCAGCCCCAGCCGTTGCCGCTGTGGATACCATCATTCCTGTCATCTAGGAGGGGTCCTATAATACATGGGTGTCTACCCCCCCCTCCCTAACCTGCCCACCCCGCAGCCGTGCCCATCTTACCCGGGCACTCTCAGGAGGGGGAGGATCGGTGACACTGGGCGCGGCACTGGGTAACTCGAGGGGGTGGAAGACCATGAGTGTCGAGGAAGCCCCCCCGCTCTAGGCCACCAGGTAACTCAGGAGGGTGGAAGACCACGAGTGTCGAGGAAGCCCCCCCGCTCTGGGCCCAGGCTAGCCTGAACACTTCTCCCTCCTGAAAGCTGCTGTGTTATACCTTCTGATTGCGTTGTTTTGTTGCATAGTTGTTTTGTTTCCTTTGGTAATTCTGTAAGCGTTACCAATAAACTTTCTTTTTGTTTCAAAAAAAAAACCTTCCCTGCTCCCTTACCCAGGGAAAAGGGACCTCCTTCGCTTGCTGCTCATCTATCTGCTTTCTATTCTCTCCTAAAGCCCCCTGGCCTGGGCTTTTCTTACTTTTTGCTCCCACTTCAGTTCCTCCCCCCCCACCCCGACCGGGCCAGAGGCTTTTTCTTCGTTTTGGTTTTTTTTGCTGTTTTTTGCTGCCGTTCGAGTGCTGGTCGGCTGCCAGCTTGCTGCCAGCCCCCCCACGCCTGCTCTCGGATGCTGCTATTGCTCCAGCTGAAAACCCCGGACAGGGGGGGACTGCCGACCCGCTCCCTGGAGGAGGGGAGTGGAAACCCCCAGACCCAGCCATTTTGCTGTTTATTTCTGGACCCGTACCGGCCAAAAGGAACTTTTCTTATCCATTTGGTATTTCTGGAATGCGCCACAAAGCCCGGGAGAGAAGACTGCCGACAGAGAAATCGCCCAGGGAAGCTACGAACCATCGTGGAGGAGGCCATAAGACTGAGTAACTTTTGAACTGTACTCTCGTGTGGGAGGAGGTTTGACTGTGTCTTGACTGTGTTTGTAGGGGCACAGGGGGTGTGGCACAAAGCTGCCCCCCCGATCCATCGGTGCCCCCCCCAACACTACTACAACCGTCACGGCCCCCCCGCTGTCCGTCCCTGCTGGCAACTTGCCATCTGCCTCTGGATTCAGCTGCTTGCCCTGATTCCACCGTCCGGACCAGAAACAACAGCCGACCAAACGAGACTCTTTGGACAAACGCGTGTGGGTTCATGTCCCTCCCCCCCCCGGACTGTCCACCCCACAGTTTGCCCCACTACTTGACCCCAACTCCTGTTTCCTCCCCCTGTCCAGTCCGATCCATTTGCCCCCCCCCGCCCCCCAGCCTGCAGCCTAACAGGGAGAAGTGGTTAATCTGCTTCCCCCTCCCCCCTCCTCCTTCTGGTGTCTCCCCATCTCTCCCTGCTCAAGATGGCAGAGAATGAGAGGGGTGAGGCCCCTCTAACAACCTCAGCTGCCCCTCCCTCACCTACCCCCCCGATGCCCAACCCCCAAGCCTCTCCCCCCACTACTGCTGCCAAAACACCTGCCACCGCCCCCGCTGGGGCATCGGCAGCAGGAGGCACCGGGGCAATTACCGCCACTGCCATGCCCACCGCCCCCCCAGATTCTAGGAGAGCCCCCCCTAGTTGGCCGGAAAGGCCAGGGTGTGAAGAAGGGAAAGGGCCCCACTACAACCACCAGGCCCTCCATGCAGGGGCTGCTCCCACTGCTGTGGCCTCGTCATCAACCATGGCATCCCTCCCCGCTGTTCCCTCCACCAGCTCTGTGAGCGTCCCTCCCCCGGCCCCCAGGGCATATGCCCGGGTGGCGGTAGCCCCCCTGCCTGCCGCCTCATCATCTCGCCCACCCACCGCCTCCACCACCATCAATAGCAGCCGGGGCCCCTTTCCCACCATGTTCAGGAAACACGACGTCCATTGCCTCCTGGTACCCGCCTCGCCCCACATGGAGACATACATGCAGGTGTTGGCGAGGGTGGTAGGACCCACGGCTATTGTGGTGGCCTCCAAAATGTACAGGAAGGTCATCCTTTTCTTAGCATCAGAGGCTGCCGCCCAAGAGGTGGTGGAGAAGGATCTGGCGGTGGGGGGGGGGTGTTCGTCCCCACCCCCCCATGAGTCGCGAAAAGCGTTGAGGGAGTTTTTAGAAGACACCCATGGCTCCCGCAACAAGGTACAGCTAGCTCTCCAGCGATGAGGGGACTTTGACCAAATCCTCCAAGCCACAAGGGCCTTTATAAGAGAGGGTAGAGGGACAGGAAGGCAGGGTGCCACGGCCTACAGGCGGGTGCGCAGCTTCCGTGATAAATTATTCACTTATGGGATGGGTCACGGATTGTTGCGTGACCCGCTGGGGGCCACGAACACCCCCACCAACCCCCCCAGCCCTCCCCATGACGCCTCTCGTTATTGCAACCTTGAACACCAGGGGCTGTAGGATGGCTCTCCGCAGGTCCCAGGTGCTCTCTTTCCTTTGGGAGGTGGGGTACTCTGTAGTTTTCATGTAGGAGACCCATACGGATCCAACCGCCGAGGACAGCTGGCGGCTGGAGTGGGGGAATGGGGTCTACTTTAGCCGTTTCACAGTTTGACAGGCTGGAGTGGCGATCCTGTTCTCCCCCGACCTACGGCCCGAGGTGCTAGGGGTCACTGAGGCCGTGCCGGGCCACCTGCTGCATCTCTGGGTCCGTATGGAGGGGCTCGTGATCAACCTCATTAACATCTATGCCCCGAAAACGAGCCCAAAGCGGCCGCAATTCTATCAGCGGGTGTCCGACTTCCTCAGCACCCTAGATTCTCAGGAGTGCCTAGTCCTGGGAGGGGACTTTAACACCACCCTTGAGGAGCAGGACTGCTCAGGGGCCGAGCTGAGCCCAGCCGCCACAAACATTCTCCGAGAAATAGTCGAACATCACTCCCTAGTGGACGTCTGGTGTGACCACCACCCGTATGACACTTCCACTTTTACCTTTGTCTGGGTGGAGGCCCATAGGTCACACCACTCTTGGTTGGACCGTATTTATTTATCCCGTTTCCATCTTTCACAAGCCTACTCCTCCAACATTCGGCCGGCCCCATTTTCCAACCATCATTTAGCCACCATAACAGCCTCCCTCCGTGCAGAGAGGCCAGGGCCAGCCTATTGGCATTTTAACAACAGCCTGTTGGAGGATGAGGGCTTCGTGACGTCCTTCTGGGAGTTCTGGCAGGCCTGGTGAGAGCAGCGGTGTGCCTTTCCCTTGGCGCGGTGATGGTGGGATTTAGGGAAGGTGCGTGCCAAGCTCTGCTGCCGTGACTACACCCGGGGCACCAGCCGACAGAGAAATGCAGCGATAGAGCAGCTGGAAAGGGAGGTCTTAGAGATGGAGAGGCATCTGGCCGCCAGCCCCGAAGACCCGTTCCTCTGTGGAGCATGCCGGGAGAAGCGGGAGGAGCTCCGGGCCCTCGAGGACCATCACACCCGAGGTGCCTTTGTTCGATCCTGCATCCACCTCCTTCGGGAGATGGATCACGGCTCCTGTTTCTTCTATGCCCTGGAGAAAACGAGGGGGGCCAAGAAGCACATCACTTGCCTCCTCGCAGAGGACGGCACCCCCCTCATGGATCTGGTGGAGATGTGTGGGAGGGCCCGTGACTTGTACACAAGCCTTTTCTCCCCGGATCCGACCGATCCTGGCACTTGCAGGGTGCTCTGGGAGGAACTCCCCACGGTCAGCGTGGGTGACCGAGTCTGACTAGAGCTGCCTCTCACCCTGGCCGAGTTCTCGGAAGCCCTCTGTCGCATGCCCACCAATAAATCTCCAGTCATGGACGGGCTGACTTTAGAGTTCTACCACGTGTTCTGGGACATCCTTGGCCCAGACCTAGCCACTGTCTGGGCCGAGTCCTTGCAGGGCGGGGTCCTTCCACTTTCGTGCAGGCGAGCGGTGCTCGCCTTGTTGCCGAAGAAGGGGGACCTCCGCGATTTACGAAATTGGCACCCCGTCTTGCTCCTTAGCACGGACTATAAAATCATAGCGGAAGCAATCTCGCTGCGGCTAGGGTCTGTGATGGCGGACATGATCCACTGAGACCAGACCTACACTGTCCCGGGCTGCAGCATTTTTGACAACCTATTTCTAGTCTGAGACCTTTTGGAACTCGGGCATAGAGACGGTCTGTCATTCACCCTCCTATCTCTTGATCAGGAGAAGGCGTTCGATAGAGTGGACCATGGGTACCTCCTAGGCACTCTGCAGGCATTTGGATTCGGACCTCAGTTTGTGAGTTTTCTCCAGGTGCTGTACGCTTCCACGGAGTGTCTGGTTAGGCTCAACTGGACCCTGACCGAACTGGTCAGCTTCGGGCGAGGAGTACGGCAGGGGTGCCCCCTCTCAGGCCAGCTGTACACTCTGGCGATCGAGCCCTTCCTCTGTCTCCTCCGAAGGAGGTTGACAGGGTTGGTGCTGCGGGAGCCGGAGCTGTGGCTGGTCCTGTTGGCGTATGCCAATGACGTGCTCCTCATGGTCCAGGACCCGGGCGACTTGGTGTGGGTGGAGGCTTGCCAGGCCATCTATTCGGCAGCCTCCTCCGCCCGAGTCAACTGGGTCAAGAGCTCTGGCTTAGGGGTAGGGGACTGGCAGCAGGTGAACTCCCTCCCACCCGCGCTTCAGACCATCCAGTGGAGCACGGGTCCGCTGCTCTACCTTGGTGTTTACCTTTCTGCCATGCACCCTTCTTCGCCGGAGAACTGGCAAAATTTAGAAGGCGGGGTGCTAGAGCAGCTCCGGAAATGGACGAGGCTACTCCGCTGTCTCTCCCTCCGAGGGAGAGCGCTGGTGCTTAACCAACTAGTCCTGTCCACGCTCTGGTACCGGCTCAACACCCTGGTCCCGGCCCCGGGTTTCCTGAACAACCTCCGGACATCAATTCTAGAGTTCTTTTGGTCAGGAATGCACTGGGCCTCTGTTGGGGTTCTTCATCTACCCCTGAAGGAAGGAGGACAGGGCCTGAAGTGTCTGCACACCCAGGTCCGTGTCTTCCGCCTCCAAGCCCTGCAGAGGCTCCTCTATAGTGCAAGTAGCTCGACGTGGAGCATACTGGTGCATGCCTTCCTGCACTGCTTCCAAGGGCTCCGATACGACCGGCAGCTCTTTTATCTTTGTCCGAGAGGTTTTCTGCGAGACCTCTCCGGGCTGCTTGTCCTCTACCAGGACCTGGAAACTGTTTTCAACGACCAGGTCCACGGCGGCCACCGTGGGAGCAGATCTCCTCGCGGAGCCCCTGCTACATAACCCCCAGCTCCATGTACAGGTGGCGGAGTCCTGCTCGGTGCACCAGAGTTTGGTCCTGGGGGAAGTCACGAGCGTCGGAGACCTCCTGGACTACGACCGGGGAGACTGGCTGGATCCCCTGACGCTCACTTGGCACATGGGGCTCTCCAGACCTCGTACCCCCTGGCGCGTATTTCAGGAGGTGAAGGCCACTTTGACGCCCACTGCTCAGGCTTATCTCAACTGAGCCCTACGCGAGGGCACACCCTGCCCACGCTCTACCCAAGGCCTGCCGGATCTTTCAATTGGGCCCCTACCCCGTAGATCCCAGCAAACCCCTCACCCTTTCACTGCGAGCCGGCTGCACAAATTGCAGCCGGTCAGCTTTCAAACCGCACCAAGGAAACATCTATACACACTCACGCTTCACACCCTCACCCTGGTATACCGCCCCGATACAAAGTGGCGGGACCTCCTGCCACCTTTGGTGGGTGAGCAGCCCCGGTGGGCCAGCCTGTATTCCACCTTGGTCCCAAGGCCCGTTGGGGACATTAGTTGGCGGATCCTTCACGGAGCTGTGAGCACGGGCGTGTTTTTGATGCGGTTCTCCCGGATATTTGCCCTTTTTGCAATGTGAGGGAAACCCTGGCACATGTATATTTAGAGTGTGCCAGGCTGCAGCCCCTTTTTCAGCTCTTCATGAATATTTTATTACGCTTTTGGCTGCACTTTTCCCCTCACCTTTTTATTTACACACTCCCCATCCATGGCCCCACAAAGTCACAGGATCTCCTTCTAGCCCTAGCTAAAACAGCCATCTATAAAACCAGAGAGAGGAGGTTGGCCAATGAAGCGTCCTGCGACTGTAGGGCCATTTTCCGATCCTCAGTACATTCACGTATCTGGGAGGAGTTCCTCTGGGCGGCGTCCACCGACTCCCTTGACGCCTTCGAGGAGCGGTGGGTGCTGTCCGAGGTTCTCTGCTCGGTGACCCTGTCCGGTTCCCTCTGTCTGACCCTTTGATTGAGGGGAAGAGCGAGAGACCCCCAGCCATTGCCACTGTGGATACCATCATCACTGTCACCTAGGAAGGGTCCTATCACACGTGGGTGTACATCCCCGCCCTCTCCCCCAAACTGCCCACCCCGCAGCCATGCCCATCTTGTTGGGCACTCTCAGGAGAGGAATAATCTGTGGCACTGGGCATGGCACTAGGTAACTCGAGGGGGTGGAAGACCACGCGTGTCGAGGAAGCCCCCCCGCTCTAGGCCACCAGGTAACTCAGGAGGGTGGAAGACCATGAGTGTCGAGGAAGCCCCCCCCAGCTCTGGGCCTAGGCTAGCCTGAACACTTCTCCCTCCTGAAGGCTGCTGTGTTATACCTTGCGTTTGCTTTTGTTTTGTTGCATAGTTTTGTTTTTTCCTTTTTGGTGATTCTTTGTAAGTGTTATGCAAATAAAACTCCTTTTTGCTTAAAAAAAAAATCACTCTCCTGTAGCCAGCTGGCCTGACCCTGTCACAATATGTGAAATAATATTTTAAAAAGTAAGCTTTCACTGAGTTTTGTTTAATTCTACTTGGCATTGCTCACACGCTCATGACAGGAAACGTAGAGGCAGCTGCATACAGCAAAAGTTGGCTGGCCTATTTCTGTCTCCTCCACGAAGACTCAGAGAGATTGCTCCAGAGTTTTCCTATAACTGTCACAGCTAAGAATTGTAAAAGGGTATGGCCATGGGTAAAATGGGTGTAGTCTCATGTTTATGCTTTTACATATGTGTCCTCTCTGCCCAACAATGGTGCTTCAGCATTAAGCTCCCTGTGTGAGTTATTCCTGCTATTTGAGAAAAAGAATGCATGAAGGGCTGTGCATTGAACTGATTTTAGGCAGAATACAGTGCACAATGACACTATCTGCCTCAGTGTTGTAATCAGGAAACTAAGGCAAAATCTTTTTCTTAATAACACAATTTGTTTAAGAAAACAAATATATAATTTCATTCCCAAACGAGGTTCCACCTTCTAGTAGAGGGGCGAGGGGGAAAGACAGTCTTTCAGAGGAAGACTCCAAGGAGAGCTCCTACATTAGGATAGAAGGGAGGTGGATGAGTAATGGAGGTGTGGGGCACAGGTAAGGGCCAGCTGCTGTTAGTGCTGGCATGGGCCATGATATTTGAAAGTGGGCAGGAAGAGTACTACAAGTCTCGAACAAAGAAGCTTTGATGTCTCCAGGTGAAGTAGGGAACTGCTTTACAGGCAGCAGGAATATGCTTCCAACATCTCCCTCCTGCCCCCCCGATCTTGCTCTCTCTGAGTGGGTGGCAAGATCCCATCCTTATTAGCTTCCCCATCTACAGCAGTGCCTAGTGGCCCACCCATCCTCATGTGTATCGTGTAAATGATGTCCTGGCTTCTCTGATGTGGCCTAAACATTTAAACCAAACCAGCTCTCTTACATTCTTCTGGTCAAATCTGCTAATTACATTTGTGCGTCCAGTTTTACTAACAACACTGTTTGCATTACTGAGCACATTCTGAACAGATAAAACTGTTTTTCTTGACATGCTTTTCTCTGTCTTTAAATAAGAAGAGTCAGTTCATGTTGCTGTTAACCGCTTCTGGGACTTGCCTCTTTTAATCTATTGGTTTAAAGATGTTTGGAGCATCAGTTAGCATAATATCCTACAAGCCATTTTAAAGCCTTTCCAATTTATTGTTAAAGGGACATCATGATGCAACCCATATATCCAGAGATTCACGAAGGGGCTTCTTTGCTGGAACATCTCAATACTCAACACTTTTAAATAGCAGGTCACTTATTTAGGCATCTATATATGTATGGTTTTAGGAGCCTAATTTTAGGCACTTAATTTTAAAATTTTGGTCTAAACAGTTAAGTGAAAAAAGTTTCCATTGGTGCTGTTATTACTGTTATCGTCATCTTCTGCCTTTTCTCTAGTCCTTTCTATGTGTGCTGCACCCACCTGTTATACTTTGCCTCTATGTAGATTGTAAATTCCTTGAACAGGGGTTTGTCTTTTACTGTATGTTTTGTACAGAAATCAGCATAATAGAAGTCCAATCCTTATTACAGCCTCTGAGTGCTAGCATAAGACAATCATCACAATTGCCAATCTAGTATTTGAATTGTATTAACATATATAATCTCAAATTGATTTTTGTGAAAAAAATAAATACCAAAAATGAGTTTCATTAAGTATTTGTTTAAAGGTTAGTTATAGAGCAAAATTCTGAAGTAATGTGTCAGATTATGGAACTACAACCTAATTAAGATACCCCCCTGCACACACACACCTATATGAATACACAGACAGACATGTTCAATGGTTAGTGGGATTAGCGTTATGTCTCTTTTTAATTCTTCTTAAAGGAAGATTTATTATGTGGAATAAAATGTTTTGTCCATTAATGGCAACGGCTGTTACCTTACAGTTAAAATGTGACATATTTCATACAGTATGTTAACACATTTATTCAAATCAGATTATTATTATTTTTTTTTTTTGCAAAACAGCTCTCCAAATCAGAGTGAACCCAGGATTAATATTGACTTAATATCTGAACAATCAATTATTAGAATTAATGCAAATTTATTTCATTTGTAGCTAGCTTCCTGCTTGAAAATTGTTCACAAGACTTTTATATAAGCAAATACAGCCTACATACTGATGAAGAACATATCACAGACTTCCACAATAACTTTTAAATACTTAATCCAGACTGGCAAATCATTCCAAAATGGTAAAACACAAAGGGAAATATGTCACACAGATTTGGTTCTGGCCTGCTTACAAGAAAAGCCCTGCACAAGTTACTTAAGATATAAAAATTGAGACTTTTTAACATGTAAAATCAGATCTCTCAAGTGGCCTAGTGTTAATAACCCTGTATCACATCACAAGGGAGCCAAAGGCTAAATTCCCAGAAATGAAGGAGCTGCAGCATGGTATTTAGGCTCAGTCTGTCAAAAACATAGAGATCCTTGATTATATTAAAAAAAGGATGTCAGTATTCCTTCTTTTAATTCGGGTGAAAGTCAGGCAAAGGAATGCAAAGCAATTTGTGGGTGCTGCAAGACCAAACTTTTTTAAAATCAAAATATTTTGTAATTAATTGAGAAAAAATTATTTTTCAGATAGATTTTTAGAGAATTCTGTTCAACATTGGGAACTACCACTAACTATAAGAGTGTACTTCAGCCTTCGGAAATCATCATGTAAATCAGCTACCAGTCCTTTCCCATGATATTCACTTATAAACCAAACCAAACATTCTTGCCCTAGATTTGGCTAAACTGGTTTAGATACAGTAGCAAATACACCCTCCACCCATAAATTAAAGGGAACCTGTGCTCTGTTACCCTCATTCACAGCCATACAGAACATAACATTTGAGATTAACCCTCATTCCCATTCTGAACTCACACAGCAGTTAATCCTCCCAATAGATCTTGGGGTGGGGGAGAGATTCAGATCTCCTCTCCTGTAAACCTGCCTGTCTTTGCAGTTGTGGTTTGTGTAAGACCAGCTGCTGCGGAACGTCCGGCTCGTGTGGGACTGAGCTTTCAGCCATGGCCGTCCAGCCGCAACAGCCTCTGTCGTCTCGTGGGCTTTGGGAGGCGCTGGACATCCCAGTGGTCAGTGTGGAGCACCCCAGAGTGTCAGTAGCTATGCAGCCACCTATGATGCTGGGTCAGTGCAGCAGGGAGGGAGGTGCCACGTGTCTGTTAGGGAGCAGGAAGGGTGTAGGGCAGGGGTAGCCAATCTGAGCCTGAGAAGGAGCCAGAATTTACCAATGTACATTGCCAAAGAGCCACAGTAATACGTTAGCAGCCCCCCATCAGCCTCCACCCCCACTCCCAGCGCCTCCCACCCAGTGGCAGCCCCGCCGATCAGCACCTTTCCCTCTCTCCCCACATCTCCAAATCAGCTGTTTTGTGGTGTGCAGAAGGGGGAGGAGCGAGGGCATGGCAGGCTCAGGGGAGGGGGCGGGAAGGGGTGGAGTGGGGGCAGGCCTGTGGCAGAGCCAGGGGCTGAGCCGTGAGCACCCCCCGGCACATTGGGAAGTTGGCGCATGTAGCTCCAGCCCCAGAGTCGGTGCCTGCACAAGGAGCCGCAAACTAACTTCTGAAGAGCCGCACGTGGCTCCAGAGCCACAGGTCGGCCACCCCTGCCTTAACCTTTTTGAATCCCGGTTGGCAATTCCTACATTTGATAGAATTACAAAAATAGCGGATGGCAGGAAGGCAGTAGATGTAATATATTTGGGGACATACCGTGCCACTAGTTTTTAAGCTGAACTCTACATTCAGTCCCCTGAAGAGTTTTGTTTAAAAAGATGGACGATGGATTTTAATAAATCTTTCAATACTATGTCTCAAAATCTTACTGGAAAAATTATTTTGTGTTGGCATGGCGTGGCAGATCCCTTCATAGAATTTGGTACCCTTAGCCTTGATAATAGTGTCTCTCCTGGTACTGGATGAGTGTGTATCTCATTTGCTATTGCCTGTGCTGATCCCCCATTCCTCTTCGGATCAATGCTGCTCTCATGTTGGGCTTCAGACAACTCTGACTCTTTGCCCCATTGGGGCTGGTTCCCCTGTTATCAGCAGAGAACCTCAGGAACTCCTGAATATCCAGTTCAGGTTCATCTCCCCTTCATCATCACCCAATAGGTTTTTGAGATCTTCCTCGGATCACCATTGGTACTGAGATCACCATCTGTACTGGGTTGGGGACTCTTGGCTGCGGCATGCTGGCCACTAATATCTTTACCCCGGTGCCCAGTGGCCTCCTTGAGACACTCTTCAGCCTCTGGGGTCACACACTTTGACCTGATGGTGGCACCTGCTCCCAAACCACCCCATCTGGTAGTGACAGCTGCACCTGGTCCCTCTCGACTGTTGGGGTTATTCTGAGCAGATTCTGTGGTGCAAGAACAGAACTATTGTTGGCACAGCCAACCAAATCACCTCTTGGTCCTCTCTGGATGACTCTACTGTGCTGGAATCTTCTTCTCCGTGCCTGAGGACTTTAAAGTCATTTTGGGATGTATAAGTAGGGGCATAGCGAGCAGATTGAGGGACGTGATCGTTCCCCTCTATTTGACATTGGTGAGGCCTCATCTGGAGTACTGTGTCCAGTTTTGGGCCCCACACTTCAAGAAGGATGTGGATAAATTGGAGAGAGTCCAGCGAAGGGCAACAAAAATGATTAGGGGACTGGAACACATGAGTTATGAGGAGAGGCTGAGGGAGCTGGGATTGTTTAGCCTGCAGAAGAGAAGAATGAGGGGGGATTTGATAGCTGCTTTCAACTACCTGAAAGGGGGTTCCAAAGAGGATGGCTCTAGACTGTTCTCAATGGTAGCAGATGACAGAACGAGGAGTAATGGTCTCAAGTTGCAGGGGGGGAGGTTTAGATTGGATATTAGGAAAAAATTTTTCACTATGAGGGTGGTGAAACACTGGAATGCGTTACCTAGGGAGGTGGTAGAATCTCCTTCGTTAGAGGTTTTTAAGGTCAGGCTTGACAAAGCCCTGGCTGGGATGATTTAACTGGGAATTGGTCCTGCTTCGAGCAGGGGGTTGGACTAGGTGACCTTCAGGGGTCCCTTCCAACCCTGATATTCTATGATTCTATGAAAGCATATCAGGACTTCCTAAGATGAATGGCCACTGCCTTGAGCATCCAGGCAGAATTCCTGTGGGAGAATACACACAAACTGCTAGATATTCTCCAATCATCAGCTCTGGAGAGAAGAGCCCTCCGAATAAATGAGGCTCTCTTGGAGCCTGCAAAGGACCTCTGGCATAACTCCAGATTCATTGTAAAGCATTCAGAGAAGGGTTACTTCGTTCAGGGGTTTGAGGGTTTCTGCACCCACTTGTCCCCTAACTCTTGGCTGGTAACTGCAGCAAATGACAGGGCATGACAAGGCAGGTATATGTCCACCCCTAAGGACAAAGAGTCCAAAAGGTTGGATTTTATGGAGGAAAAGATTTATACCTTTTCTTCCCTGCAGATGCACATTGTGAACCAGTAGGCGTTGCTTTCCAAATATGACTTTGTTAATTGGGTGGCCATGTCACGCAGTCTGGAGTGGCTCATGATTGTGAGTGCCAACCTCAGGACAGACTTGTCAAAAAGCAGGACAGAATCCCCAAACCAATTGTATGTTCTATACTCAGACTTCACCAACCTAGTAACAAGCGTGGACTCTTAAAGCACTAAAACAGTCTCACCATGGTGTCACAGACAGTCCCCTTGGGCATTCAAGTCTATCTTGCAATCCAGGCAAGCTGGACTTACTGATAGATGGTTCCTTACACCAAAACACACAACAGGTTACTCCCAGGTTACTCCCAGTCCCAAATTCAGGTTACTCCCAGTCCCAAAGGACCAGTCACTTATCCCAGGTCAGTTGTACTCAGATTTCAAACCAAAGAAAACACTTCTAGCCAATCCTGTAATAAACTAACTAAAGGTTTATTAACTAGGAAAAATAAAAGGAGGTTATTTAAAAGGTTAAAACAGGAAACACACACACACACACACAAATCAGTTACAGTCTTAGATGTAAAAAGGTAAAGTAAATTTCTATAATATGCAGCTCTGTATGTTCTTCAGGGCTGACTCATGCCAAGCAGTAACTGGAAACAAGCCAGCAGCTTTGTTGACCTCCTCAGATTAATGAACACAAGAACCACTTCCACTTCTCCAAATAGGTTGCTCTGGTGGAGGGCTTCCTATTATTGAGCCTATTATTCCTCCTCCTCATCTAACCATGCAGCATCCACCCTGTGAGATGCAGGCAGCTGAACACTGGATTCAAAACCTGACCATGTTGCTGGGTCAGGAGGTTGGGATGAAGAGGAAGGGATATGGGAGGCCAAATCAATAAAGCAAGGAGGTCGGAGAACCAATAGTATCTCAGCTGTGATGGAGCAATGCCAATGAGCATGGCATGGTCCCGTTTCATCTTGAAAATGACCTGTGAGATTATTTGAATTAGTGGAAAAGCATATAGGAGTGCTTATTCTCAGCTCGGGTGAAAAGCATCAGCCAAGGAACCAGACAGAGACCCCCTCGGGAGTACAGCAGGCAGGCAAAAAAAATTGCTTGTTTTGTCTCATGGTGGGGGTGGGGGGTGCCCCAAACTGCAAAAATGGACTGTAGGATGTTGGGCTTCAGAGACCACTCGTTAATCAGAGAAATTTCTGCTGAGGTGATCTGCCAGGTGATTCTGGACCTCAGGTAAATCATTGACCTTGGGTGTAATGTTTCCCCTGATGCAAAATTACCAGACCCTGATCACCTCCTGACACAGCATGTTGGAGTGTACTTCTCCCTGTCTGTTTACATAATGCATCACAATGGTGTTGGTGATTATGAGAACCACTGAGTCCCTGATGTGATTTTGAAAAATCTGACAGGAATCAGATGGCCCAAAGCTCCAGAATATCGACATGCAGAGAAGCTTCCTATTCTGACCACAGGCTTGAACTTCCAGTGACACCAGATGTGCTCCCCAACCTGTTTAGGAGGCATCTATGACAATAGTTTTGGTCGGTGGGCAACTGTCATAAATATAAAGGGAAGGGTAACCACCTTTCTGTATACAGTGCTATAAAATCCCTCCTGGCCAGAGGCAAAATCCTTTTATCTGTAAAGGGTTAAGAAGCTAAGGTCACCTCGCTGGCACCTAACCCAAAATGACCAATGAGGGGACAAGATACTTTCAAATCTGGAGGGGACGACGACAAAGGTTTTTGTCTGTCTGTGTGATACCTTTGCTGGGAACAGATCAAGGATGCAAGCCTTCCAACTCCTGTAAAGTTAGCAAGTAATCTGTCTTGTGAAATTCGCTGTGCTGGAGGGAATGTGTATTCCTGTTTTTGTGTCTTTTTGTAACTTGAGGTTTTGCTAGAGGGATTCTCTATGTTTTGAATCTGATTACCCTGTAAAGTATTTACCATCCTGATTTACAGAGGTGATTCTTTTACCTTTTCTTTAAATAAAATTCTTCTTTTAAGAACCTGATTGCTTTTTCATTGTTCTTAAGATCCAAGGGTTTGGGTCTGTGTTCACCTGTACCAATTGGTGAGGATATTATCAAACCTTCCCCAGGAAAGGAGGTGTAGATCTTGGTGGGATATTTTGGGGGAAGACATCTCCAAGTAGTCTCTTTCCCTGTTCTTTGTTTAAATCGCTTGGTGGTGGCAGCGTATCAGGTTTTTAACCTAAACTGGTTCCCAAGGCAAGAAAGAAATCTGTGTCGTGGGGAAGTTTTAATCTAAGCTGGTAAGAATAAGCTTAGGGGGTCTTTCATGCAGGTCCCCACATCTGTACCCTAGAGTTCAGAGTGGGGAAGACACCTTGACAGCAACACAGTTTATTGCACCTGTTGTAAGTCAGTGTCAGTATTGGGCATGATAGCTGGTGTATTGAGATCCTGCATGCTCCAGATGCCTTCCAGGCACAAAGATATGTGCTGATTTTAGATCTGTCTCAGATCCTGCCCCCAAGTATGGATTTACGATGACATTTGGAATCTGATCACACATGATTGGGATTGTTGCACATGACATTGTGATACATGTGGTAGTCTTTATTGCTGCCAGTTTTGCAAAACAGCAAAGAAGACCAGCTACCACTCCAAAGTAACTCCCAGGGCTGAGGAACAAAGAACAAGAGACAACTCCATCACTTTCTATGCAGATCTCTTTGCAGTGCTTGTATGAATTTACTCCAATTTTTCCCAGCTTACCTGGTGCCTCTGCTCTCTGAAACTAAAATATTTATGGGGTTGCTAGGCAGCAGATGCCTGTGTGCAGGTGATACCACAGTATTGTTCCATCATCTCCTTTGATAAGGTAAGATATGGACAGGAGAATCCCAGTTGCTCCCTATACTGCCCAGCCAGCTCCATGTTGAATATCACCACACATTGATACATTATGGGTTTTTAGAACAAGAAATACAATAACCAAGGTAAGATGGGCTATCTTGTGGTTGGAGGAGGGGCCTGGAAGTTAGGACTCATGGGTTTTATTTCTTTTTCTGTTGCTAATTCACTATGGTTATGTCTACACTGGAAAAAAAAGTTATGTTCTTAACTTGGGTTGGCTAACCCATGTTAACTAACTCAGGTTAAAGTAGCAATGGAAACTGGACATTCCAGATTTTAATTCAGGTTAATAACTCTAATTAAATCTCAGCATCCCTTTATAGACTTTACTTGAGCTGTTAATGTGCGTTAAAAGCAGAGTTGTCATATCTTCATTGCTATTTTAACCCAAATTAGCTAACCAAATTTAAGAAGGCATGGAGGGTGGGGGAAGGGTGTTTGGCAGTGTAGATGTACCTTACGTGGCTTTTACTGAGCAGGTATGGTCATGATCCTACTGGTTTTACTTCTACAACATTTCCAAAATTCATTACTAGAAATCAGTGTACTTGAAAGAGTGAGGTGAAAAGCCATGGGGAAAAATGATAGATTGTAGAGGTAAAACTGGTGATTTTTTTTAATTGTACCTGCTCAATAACATTATCTATTTTGCCTTCATCACCTATAAGCATCCTAACCACACTCACGGGTCTCTTCTGTTTCCTGTAGCATGCGTGGGGTAAGGGCAACTATGTCCACACAAGGACTTAGGCTAGGTCTGAAATTAGCCCTACCCCATACTGGGTGAACAGAGTTGGGAATGGAGGAAACATGCTAATGTCATTCGGTGCCATTAATGTATATAGTTTGTAAAATTCTTGGGGGAGAAGGGTTTGACACAAATAGTTTGTGCTTAATTAGTTGCTTTGTCTGAAGTTGTTTCTGAGTAGGAGCATAATTTTGAAAATGAAAACAGTGTTGGTATCTGCCCTGTATTGAACTTGGTAACTTCCCCATCACACCCTTGAGTTTATATTAGGACTGTCGATTAATCACAGTTAACTCACGCAATTAACTAAAAAAAATTAATCGCAATTAATCGCACTGTTAAGCAATAGAATACCAACTGAAATTTAGTAAATATTTTGGATGTTTTTCTACATTTTCAAATCATAGAATCATAGAATATCAGGGTTGGAAGGGACCCCAGAAGGTCATCTAGTCCAACCCCCTGCTCGAAGCAGGACCAATTCCCAGTTAAATCATCCCAGCCAGGGGTTTGTCAAGCCTGACCTTAAAAACCTCTAACGAAGGAGATTCTACCACCTCCCTAGGTAACGCATTCCAGTGTTTCACCACCCTCATAGTGAAAAAGTTTTTCCTAATATCCAATCTAAACCTCCCCCCCTGCAACTTGAGACCATTACTCCTCGTTCTGTTGTCTGCTACCATTGAGAACAGTCTAGAGCCATCCTTTTTGGAACCCCCTTTCAGGTAGTTGAAAGCAGCTATCAAATCCCCCCTCATTCTTCTCTTCTGCAGGCTAAACAACCCCAGCTCCCTCAGCCTCTCCTCATAAGTCATGTGTTCTAGACCCCTAATCATTTTTGTTGCCCTTCGCTGGACTCTCTCCAATTTATCCACATCCTTCTTGTAGTGTGGGGCCCAAAACTGGACACAGTACTCCAGATGAGGCCTCACCAATGTAGAATAGAGGGGAACGATCATGTCCCTCGATCTGCTCACTATACCCCTACTTATACATCCCAAAATGCCATTGGCCTTGGCAACAAGGGCACACTGCTGACTCATATCCAGCTTCTCATCCACTGTCACCCCTAGGTCCTTTTCCGCAGAACTGCTGCCTGGCCATTCGGCCCCTAGTCTGTAGCGGTGCATTGGATTCTTCCGTCCTAAGTGCAGGACCCTGCACTTATCCTTATTGAACCTCATCAGATTTCTTTTGGCCCAATCCTCCAATTTGTCTAGGTCCTTCTGTATCCTATCCCTCCCCTCCAGCGTATCTACCACTCCTCCCAGTTTAGTATCATCCGCAAATTTGCTGAGAGTGCAATCTACACCATCCTCCAGATCATTTATGAAGATATTGAACAAAACCGGCCCCAGGACCGACCCCTGGGGCACTCCACTTGACACCGGCTGCCAACTAGACATGGAGCCATTGATCACTACCCGTTGAGCCCGACAATCTAGCCAGCTTTCTACCCACCTTATAGTGCATTCATCCAGCCCATACTTCCTTAACTTGCTGACAAGAATACTGTGGGAGACCATGTCAAAAGCTTTGCTAAAGTCAAGAAACAATACATCCACTGCTTTCCCTTCATCCACAGAACCAGTAATCTCATCATAAAAGGCGATTAGATTAGTCAGGCATGACCTTCCCTTGGTGAATCCATGCTGGCTGTTCCTGATCACTTTCCTCTCATGCAAGTGCTTCAGGATTGATTCTTTGAGGACCTGCTCCATGATTTTTCCAGGGACTGAGGTGAGGCTGACTGGCCTGTAGTTCCCAGGATCCTCCTTCTTCCCCTTTTTAAAGATTGGCACTACATTAGCTTTTTTCCAGTCATCCGGGACTTCCCCCGTTCGCCACGAGTTTTCAAAGATAATGGCCAGTGGCTCTGCAATCACAGCCGCCAATTCCTTCAGCACTCTCGGATGCAACTCGTCCGGCCCCATGGACTTGTGCACGTCCAGCTTTTCTAAATAGTCCCTAACCACCTCTATCTCCACAGAGGGCTGGCCATCTCTTCCCCATTTTGTGATGCCCAGCGCAGCAGTCTGGGAGCTGACCTTGTTAGTGAAGACAGAGGCAAAAAAAGCAAAAAGCAAAAGTATATTGACTTCTATTACAACACAAGTTTACAAAGTGCACAGTGATCACTTTATATTATTTTTATTACAAATATTTGCACTGTAAAAATGATAAACAGAAGAAATAGTATTTTTCAATTCACCTCATATAAGTACTGTAGTACAATCTCTTTATCATAAAAGTGCAACTTACAAATGTAGACTTCTTGTTACATAACTGCACTCAAAACCAAAACAATGTAAAACTTTAGAGCCTACAAGTCCACTCAGTCCTACTTCTTGTTCAGCCAATTGCTAAGACGAACAAGTTTGTTTACATTTACAGGAGATGCTGCTGCCTTTCTTATTTACAATGTCACCTGAAAGTGAAAACAGGCGTTCACATGGCACTTTTGTAGCTGGTGTTGCAAGGTATTTATGCACCAGATATGCTAAACATTTGTGTGCCCCTCCATGCTTCGGCCACCATTCCAGACGATATGCTTCATGCTGAAGATGCTCATTAAAAAATAATGCGTTAATTAAATTTGTCACTGAACTCCTTGGGAGAGAACCGTATGTCTTCAGCTCTGTTTTACCCGCATTCTGCCATATATTTCATGTTATAGCAGTCTCGGATGATGACCCAACACGTTTGCTTTAAGAACACTTTCACAGCAGATATGACAGAACGCAAAGACAACACCAATGTGAGCTTTCTAAAAACAGCTAGAGCACTTGACCCAAGGTTTAAGAATCTGAAGTGCTGTCCAAAATCTGAGAGGGACGAGATGTGAAGCATGCTTTCAGAAGTCTTAAAAGAGCAACACTCAGATGCAGAAACTACAGAACCCAAACCACCAAAAAAGAAAATCAACCTTCTGCTGGTGGCATCTGACTCAGATGATGAAAATGAACATGCATTGGTCTGCTCTGCTTTGGATCATTATCGAACAGAAGAACTCATCATAAGCATGAACACGTCCTATGGAATAGTGGTTGAAGATGAAGGGACATATGAATCTTTAGCGCATCTGGCGCATAAATACGTTGTGATGCCAGCTGAAACAGTGCCATGCAAATGCCTGTTCTCACTTTCAGGTGATATTGTAAACAAGAAGTGGGCAGTTTCTCCTGCAAATTGTAACCAAGTTTGTTTGTCTGATTGACTGGCTGAAATAGGACTGAGTGGGCTTGTATGCTTTAAAGTTTTACATTGTTTTATTTTTCAATGCAGTTATTTTTTGTCCATAATTCTACATTTACAAGTTCAACTTTCATGATAAAGAGATTGCACTACAGTACTTGTATGAGGTGAATTGAAAAATACTATTTCTTTTGTTTTTTACCATGCAAATATTTTTAATAAAGTGAGCACTATATACTCTGTATTCGGTGTTGTAATTGAAATCAATATATTTGAAAATGTAGAAAACATCCCAAAATATTTAAATAAATGGTATTCCATTATTAACAACACGATTAATCACGATTAATTTTAAAAGAATTACAGAAGTCGTTGTAAGACTAATGTAACTATAGACAGATTTTATTTTTCTCTTAAAATTTCTTTATGAAAAGGAACTTTTTTTTATACAGAATGTGAAGTTTAGTACAGTCTAATAAAAGATACCTGCCACTAAGCAACCAAAAAAATAACAGGGCATATTGATTCATACTATATTAATTATATTTTCCAGGTGTTCACTGTTGAAGAAATGATGCCTCATGTCCAATGTATGAAAGGAGGTCACAGTAAAAATCTTTTTTTTAAAGAAAAAAAGAAGAAAGGGTTCTGGCTGGTAACAATTCTGCATGACAAGCAAATTAATTTAAATGACCTCGCTAAGAAATTGGTTGTTGGGAATGGAAATCTGAGGTTTGCAGATGAAAATGCCGTGTTAGAAAAACTAAAAGTAGGCCAAGGCCATGCAACAACAGTGGCCCTTTTCTGTGACCACAGAGATGTGAAATTTGTATTGTCCAATGACAAACTCAGCAACCCTGGGCTTAAACCCGGAAGACTTTCTAAAGTTTGTGAAATCAACAGGACATGACCCTCATCATCATGCATTTTGATGAAAATATTAAGTAGTTGAATCTCACAAAAATTTAATTATTTCACATTGGGCATCACTTGTTATAAAGAAAAACTGATGAAAGTTTAACTAGAAATACAAATTTTGAAGTTACAGGCACAGACTTGAATATTTTTTCCAATTAGCTAAATTTGTATTTTATTATTTGGTGAAAAATATGTTGTCTTTGAATTATCCAAGGCTTAATAAAATATTCGTTTCACCTTATGGTAAAGATAAGATTTAAATTTCTTTTGCAGCCTACCAGTATGTACACAGTGTGTAGAGTCGTGATACTCAGACTGGGGTTCGCGAGCCGCAAGTGGCTCGTTACTGTGTCTCTTACTGCTCTTTGCAGCACAATATTAAAACACTGTGTGATTTAACTATTAACCAATCTAAGTTATTAACCAATCAGGATGTTTTTACTATGTTATTAACCAACTGTGGTTGATAAAATGATAATACAAGATCTGCCATTTTGCTGTGAAAAAATATAAAAAATAGTAAATGAAACAATGAATTTACACTACTGTAGCTCTTTTGGGTAATGCTGATCACTAATTTGGCTCCTGAACCACTGAGGACTGGTGTAGAGGGATAATCTTTCTCTGAAATAACTTTACAGCCTCTCTTTTTTTTTTAAAAAAAATATGCTAAAACGGCAATTTCTAATAATTCATACTGTGCTTGAATGCTGAGACTTGAAATACTGTCACTGTTGGGAAAAAACTGAATCAATCTAGTTCAAGTTCTAGTTAATCAACCAAGTCCTACCCCCCCCCCCCCAGATTTTCTGGTTTAACTTGGATTTAAACTTGAAGAGTGGTCAGTTTGGATAAGCTATTATCAGCAGGAGAGTGAGTTTGTGTGTGTATGGGGGTGGGGGGGATGTGAGAAAACCTGGATTTGTGCAGGAAATAGCCCAACTTGATTGTCATGCACATTGTGTAAAGAGTTGTCACTTTGGATGGGCTATCACCAGCAGGAGAGTGAATTTGTGTGGGGGGGGTGGAGGGTGAGAAAACCTGGATTTGTGCTGGAAATGGCCCACCTGATGATCACTTTAGATAAGCTATTACCAGCAGGACAGTGGGGTGGGAGGAGGTATTGTTTCATATTCTCTGTGTATATATAAAGTCTGCTGCAGTTTCCACGATATGCATCTGATGAAGTGAGCTGTAGCTCACAAAAGCTTATGCTCTAATAAATTGGTTAGTCTCTAAGGTGCCACAAGTACTCCTTTTCTTTTTGCCAAGTTCTAGTATTTGCAGTACATTTGAGACAGTGTTCTAAAATAATAGAGTAACTAACTTCATGAGAAGAATTGTCTATTTCTCCTATAGTTCACCTCCTCCGCACATTCCCCCCTCGCCCCCCCCCACATTGTTTCCACTTTAATGTTTTTTACCTAGAAAACCAACTTGGCTACATTAAAAGAAAACATATTTGATTATCTATTATCTTTGCTATATTTTTTCTCTCCCCCACAATTAGTATCATTTTACAGTCTCAGTGGAAACATGGTCCTTGCTGGGTGTCAGTCCTGTATTCAAGCCACTAGGTTTTTTGTAGACAACTTCTTTGGATAGATGATAAATTGGGTAATATAAGAGAAAGAGAGGAACTAAATTCAAATTTCAGGGTCAGATTATCTCCCTTGTGAAATGCCAGAGAGACCTTTTTATAAGGAAATTCCTGAAAGTAATTCCTTGCTGAGATTACTCCAGATTGTCCCATCAGGGAAGCAGTATTTGTCCCTTCCATCTAAAGAAACACCACTCCAAACTTGGCAGATCCTGAAGGATCCATTGAGGCCAGGCTCATCTGCAAGGAGGCTCTGACAACTAGAAGAATCCTACTCTTTGGCAACATGGCTCCAGAGGAGCAGTGCTTCTAGAGACTCCTCCCATCTGCCGCACCAGTCAGAAAGGCTAATGTAGCCTGAAGCTGTATTAACTTTTGCTTCTAACTTCTACTAAGCTGTGGGGACAATGTGCATGTTCCCTACCTCCACCCAGCCACCCTGGGAGGGCCCACTGCAGAACAATGCAGAAGCAGAGGCACCTGAATCTTTCATTTCTCCACTGAGGGGGTGGGAGCTGCACGTGGAGAAACCTTCCATGTGTGGATCCAGGAGGAAGAGGTGGGGGTTGATCTTAGGGATGTAAAAGTTTAACCAGTTAACCAATAAGCATCAGTCGTATCAGTTTTGGTTAATGATTAAACTCTGCTGCCGGCCCCACCCAGGACTCCGCTGCTGCCTCAGGCCCGGGGCCGGCAGCGGGGATCCTGGGCGCAGGCGGCAGGGGAGCCCCGCGTAAAATGTGGGGGTGCTGTAGCATCCCCCGCACTCCAAGTTCTCCACCGTAATGGTTAACCATTTAACCAATAGAATTTTAATAGGTTACACGGTTGCTATTTTTAAACCCTATTTACATCCCTAGTTGATCTAGCCCTTAGTATTTATTATTTTAGTATTATCCGCCAACAAGAATGACTCATTCACAACACTAATAACCCCTGCTCTACCCATTACTCCTGCTCCCTCCCTCTCAAAAAACCCACCCCTACTTCAATCAGATTTTCTGTTTCCACCAAAGAGAGAGGAGCCAGAGATTCCAGGAAGTCCACCAATCTATTTTACATGGAAGGGGCTTAGCTACTATGAGAGGCAATATAAAACCCGAAACTAAATAGAAGTTGGGTATTGAATAGTGAGGTGATACAATTTGCAGATAATCTCAATATAGTCAACATTAGACAAAACTAAGAAGAACTCTAGATAAACCAGATAAAGTTAGGTGACTGGGCAGAATGATAAAGAGATGAAATTCATTATTAACTATGCAAAGTAATCTACACGGAAAAGAATAATCCAAACTATTCATGACCATGGCTGGGATCTAAATTAACTATAACCAGTTAGAAATAAGACCTGAAGACAGCTCAGTGGAAACTTTTACTCAGTGTACAGCAATGTACAATACAAGCAAAAACATGACATGATATACACAGAATGAAACAGAAATAATAATTCATGTTTTCTGGCATTATATAAATCAATGGTACACCTGCACAGGGAGTACTGTGTTCAATTTTGGTCATGCTTTCTCAGAAAAAGAGAAAGAAGATGTCCAGGAAAAGATACTGAAAATAATCAAAGGAATGGAGAGACTTCTGGACAGAAATAAAAAAGACTGAGATTGTTTAATTTAGAAAGAAGACAAAAAACAGAAGTATAGAAAGTACTGAATGCTAAATCTTGAATTTCTATTTACCCCTATTTATTTTTACATAATATGAAAATGGAATAGACTGGAGAGACTGCCGAGACTCATCAAGCCCTCGGATCGCTACCCCTTCCTGCTTCTCCAGGTGGGCACCAACGATACTGCCAAGAATGACCTTGAGCGGATCACTGCAGACTACATGGCTCTGGGAAGAAGCATAAAGGAGTTTGAGGTGCAAGTGGTGTTCTCGTCCATCCTTCCCGTGGAAGGAAAAGGACTGGGTAGAGACCGTCGAATCATGGAAGTCAACGAATGGCTATGCAGGTGATGTTGGAGAGAAGGCTTTGGAGTTTTTGACCATTGGACAGTGTTCCAAGAAGGAGGAGTGCTAGGCAGAGATGGGCTCCACCTAACGAAGAGAGGGAAGAGCATCTTCGCAAGCAGGCTGGCTAACCTAGGGAGGAGGGCTTTAAACTAGGTTCACTGGGGGAAGGAGACCAAAGCCCTGAGGGAAGGAAGCACGAGCAGGAGCACACGAGAGGGGAGGGCTCCTGCCTCATACTGAGAATGAGGGACGATCAGCGAGTTATCTCAAGTGCCTATACACAAATGCAAGAAGCCTGGGAAACAAGCAGGGAGAACTGGAAGTCCTGGCATAGTCAAGGAATTATGATGTGATTGGAATAACAGAGACTTGGTGGGATAACTCACATGACTGGAGAACTGTCATGGATGGATATAAACTGTTCAGGAAGGACAGGCAGGGCAGAAAAGGTGGGGGAGTTGCATTGTATGTAAGGGAATAGTATGACTACTCAGAGCTCTGATATGAAACTGCAGAAAAACCTGAGAGTCTCTGGATTAAGTTTAGAAGTGTGAGCAACAAGGGTGATGTCGTGGTGGGAGTCTGCTGTAGACCACCGGACCAGGGGGATGAAGTGGATGAGGCTTTCTTCCGGCAACTCACAGAAGTTACTAGATCACAGGCCCTGGTTCTCATGGGAGACTTCAATCACCCTGATATCTGCTGGGACAGCAATACAGCGGTGCACAGACAATCCAGGAAGTTTTTGGAAAGTGTAGGGGACAATTTCCTGGTGCAAGTACTGGAAGAACCAACTAGGGGAAGAGCTCTTCTTGACTTGCTGCTCACAAACCAGGAAGAATTAGTAGGGGAAGCAAAAGTGGATGGGAACCTGCGAGGCAGTGACCATGAGATGGTCGAGTTCAGGATCCTGACACAGGGAAGAAAGGAGAGCAGCAGAATATGGACCCTGGCCTTCAGAAAAGCAGACTTTGACTCCCTCAGGGAACTGATGGGCAGGATCCCCTGGGAGAATAACATGAGGGGGAAAGGAGTCCAGGAGAGTTGGCTGTATTTTAAAGAATCCTTATTGAGGCTACAGGGACAAACCATCCCGATGTGTCGAAAGAATAGTAAACATGGCAGGCGACCAGCTTGGCTTCACAGTGAAATTCTTGCTGATCTTAAACACAGAAAAGAAGCTTACACAAGAAGTGGAAGATTGGACAAATGACCAGGGAAGAGTATAAAAATATTGCTTGGGGATGCAGGAGTGAAATCAGGAAGGCCAAATCACACCTGGAGTTGCAGCTAGCAAGAGATGTTAAGAGTAACAAGAAGGGTTTCTTCAGGTATGTTAGCATCAAGAAGAAAGTCAAGGAAAGTGTGGGCCCCTTACTGAATGATGGAGGCAACCTAGTGACAGAGGATGTGGAAAAAGCTAATGTACTCAAAGCTTTTTTTGCCTCTGTCTTCATGAACAAGGTCAGCTTCCAGACTACTGCACTGGGCAGCACAGCATGGGGAGGAGGTGACCAGCCCTCTGTGGAGAACGAAGTGGTTCGGGACTATTTAGAAAAGCTGAACGAGCACAAGTCCATGGGACCGGATGCACTGCATCCAAGAGTGCTAAAGGAGTTGGCAGATGTGATTGCAGAGCCATTGGCCATTATCTTTGAAAACTCATGGCGATCGGGGGAAGTCCCTGATGACTGGAAAAAGGGTAATGTAGTGCCCATCTTTAAAAAAAAGGAAGGAGGAGGATCCTGGGAACTACAGGCCAGTCAGCCTCACCTCAGTCCCTGGAAAAATCATGGAGCAGGTCCTCAAGGAATCAATTCTGAAGCACTTAGAGGAGAGGAAAGTGATCAGGAACAGTCAGCATGGATTCACCAAGGGCAAGTCATGCCTGACTAATCTAATTGCCTTCTATGACGAGATAACTGGCTTTGTGGATGAGGGGAAAGCAGTGGATGTGTTGTTCCTTGACTTTAGCAAAGCTTTTGACATGGTCTTCCACAGTATTCTTGCCAGTAAGTTAAAAGAAGTATGGGCTGGATGAATGGACTATAAGGTGGATAGAAAGCTGGCCAGATTGTCGGGCTCAACGGGTAGTGATCAGTGGCTCCATGTCTAGTTGGCAGCTGGTATCAAGTGGAGTGCCCCAAGGGGCAGTCCTCGGGCCAGTTTTGTTCAATATCTTCATAAATGATCTGAAGGATGGTGTGGATTGCACCCTCAGCAAGTTTGACACTAAACTGGGAGGAGAGGTAGATACGCTGGAGGATAGGGATAGGATACAGAGGGCCCTAGATAGGAAGTAGTTCAACTATACATGAGTTTACACATTTCAGTTAAAGAAAAGATCCAAATGCAACATCTTACACTTAGTAATGGTGGATGGGTTCAGTGCACTGCCTAGAGAACTCTGTAGCCACAAACAAATACAGTGAGATGTTAAAATACAGGATAACAAATTTGCAAAAGTGAAAGCACCCTTCTCTGAAAACTACCCTTTAAAGTACTCTCAGTTGGGCACCCAAAATCATTGATCACTTTTAAAAATGTAGGCCAGTGTTTTAAATTGACATCTGTTAAGTGTTTTGAAGCTAATGAACAAATTAATGAAGTTAATAAACAGAAATTACTTAAATCACTGTGAATAAGGGTCTCGTTACTGTCTAGGTATTTCTGAGGTGCAGAGCTGCATTTGTGAAAGTAATTTGGTAAATTCTACAGCTCTTAATGTTCACAAAGCAGCCTAAATTTTCAAGTTAAGCATATTCTCACCTTCTCCTCAAAAAGTCCAGCATCTGACATTTGTTCTCAACAACAGTAACAGCCAAGATTAATCAATTTCAAATACTGCATAGTTATAACTTTTTGCAAGTTTGTGACAATATTTGTACTTATGAATTTCAGTAAAATGTGTTAGCAGTGTTTTATAATACTGTAGCAAAATATAGTTAAGAACTATTTCTTCACAAATAAACAGAAAGTGAAATAATAAAACAAAGCAAACCAGAGGAGCTCTGCTCCATTAGTATGATTCCCTTTCTGAACAAAGATCCACTATCATATTAAGAGGTTATTGAAATTAAGTGACCACAGAGTCATCTCTTATTTAACACCAGTTGACAGAAAAAAAAAACCGTGTGTGTATATAGACAATGTGAATAAAAGTTATTTGGCTTGGCATTTTACTAATGTTCTTAAGTGTACACAATGCCAAACATTAAAAAAAAAGTCCTTAACAAGTATGTAAAGAAAAACACCGTTTTAAATTCGAATTTTTATAAAATGCTGTTTAAGTTCTGTGTCACACGTAGACACATTCCTTTAAGACAATTCCATTATTACCAATGTAATATTACACACATAGCAGCATAGTCTACACTAAAAATTATACATGAGGTCTTTTGTTAGAGTTGCATGCTGTCTCAGACAGAGAAAGCTTCAAAGAAATAATACATTTAGGGAATGTTATAGTAGCCTCTGCAGATGAGAACTCAGAAGAAAATTAAATGGAAATTATATATCATGTGGTATTATATCATTTACTATAATCTTAAAATTAGGAGCAACAAATTTTCCACTTCTTGTTCTAAACTGATGTAGTGTTGTTGCATTCTGTTAAACAGCAGTTGTGTTCCACTCCAGAGGTGCCTGAATTTCAGTAAGGGTGAAGGGGCTCTCATATTACATATACATAGACTGTTAAAAGCAGTGGCTCTCAAACTTTCCAGACTACTGTACCCCTTTCAGGAGTCTCATTTGTCTTGGGTATCCCAAGTTTCACCTCACTTAAAAATTACTTGCTTACAAAATCAGACATAAAAATATAAAAGTGCCATAGCACACTATTACTGAAAAATTGCTTACTTTCTCATTTTTATCATATAATTATAAAATAAATAAATTGGAATATAACTGTTGTACTTACATTTCAGTGTATAGTATATAAAGCAATATAAACAAATCATTGTATGAAATTTTAGTTTGTACTCACTTCGCTAATGCTTTTTATGTAGCCTGATACAAAACTAGGTGAATATCTAGAGGAGTTGATGTACCCTGGAAGACCTCTGCGTACCCCCAGGGGTATGCATACTCCTGGTTGAGAGCCACTGGTTTAAAGGATATAGAGATTGTAAAGGACATTTGTGGTGAAAGGGGTTATATACATTTTTTTAACTTATTCAGATAGGGTAAAAATCATAGGAGCAATAGAAGATCTGCTCATGTCCCTCTGCCCTGGGATGCGATCTGTAAGAGGGAAGTACTGGGAAAGAAATGACAAAGGGAACTTCTGCACTCTTTCTGTGCTAAAATGAGCTCTGTGCTATTAAGAACATAAAAAAGGCCATGTGTAGGGTCAGACCAAAGGTCCATCTAGCCCAGTATCCTGTCTATTGACCGTGGCCAATGCCAGGTGCCACAGAAAGCTGAAGCCTGAGCCCCACTGCCTGTGGCTGAAGCCAAAGCCCAAGCAACTTAGCTTTGTGGGGCCCCCCATGGTGTGGGTCCCCGGGCAATTGCCCTCCTTGCTACTCCCTAATGTCAGCCCTGGCTTTTAATCTACTCAATATGCAGAAAAACAATTATTGTGGCACAGGTGGGCCGTGGAGTTTTTATACCATGGGAAAGAACTCAGAAAGAAAAAGGTTGAGAACCCCTGAAGAGGGGACAATCTTGGGAGCTGTCAAGTGCCTGTACTGAGTTGACTAGTGTCCTCAACTCCCAATAAACTCCATCGTACTTGAGGACTCTCAGCACCTCTGAGAATTGAGCACTATCTGTTGATAATATACTGCATGTCTAGGCCAGACTAAGGAGCAGCTTCTGGATCAGTGCTTAGGTAGATCAAGTGGCTCCAAACCTGCTCATAGGGATATGGAAGGGCAGTAGTTAGCATTTCAGTCCACAAGTCAGGAACAGCACCTGAGTAGTTGTAGCACAGCCCCGAGGCCTGCTGTAGTTTGAAGGATGAATTGCTCCCAACTCCCTCATTTTTTCCACACAAAGACTGACTGCCTAGGCATTGGGAAGGGGAAGAGTGAATTTCACCTTTAATACATTAATTTTTATAATTTAAATTATATAATAATAAATGTACATTTCAGGCTAAAGCCTGCCTGGTGTCATAAATGTGCATTAGGAGACACAAAGGTGTAAAGAAAGACATAATGGGATGCAAAAGGCAGCATGTGTAGGAGGATCTGAAATGTAATATTAGCCAAACTCATTAGTGTATAAAAGAGCTAAATAAATGCAAAGCCAAGAAAGATGCTAATCTGAGAAAAAACACGTGGCCAATCAGAAACCTGATAAGCGTATATGCAGCTTATACATCAGAAGCACAAGATAGCCACAATAGCTGTGCATAATGTGCTTCATGGAAAAGCAATAAAAGAAGTACTGTGAAGCATGTTGGTCATGCCAATATATCACCCTGACCTACAATGGCAGGATTTTTCCTGGGCAGATACACTTTCTGGTATCCCTAGGTGCATACTGTTGCCTAGCCTTTGTAGCATATAACTAGGATGTAGCCATTAGCATGTATGCTTGTTAAATCATAAAGGAGTGCTTATTTATACTACTGATGTTGCTAATAATTCAGAACCTAATGGCATGAGGCTGAGTGCCGTCAATCCCCACTCTAATTTATGGGCATTGAGGCCATGCAGCAACTCACAGGGGCAGACCCTTAACAAGAATTCAGAAGTTTGATCAAGACTGAATAGAGAGATGCTTTCAAAATATTTTATGTTTCGGGTGTCTCCTACTATAGGTACCTTCAAGTCCTTATGAATGTATTTAGCACAGCAGCACTGTACTTTCTGTCTGCCAAACAATGTAAGGGGAACTTTTGTCTCTATGGGCTAGATCCACAATGGGGACTTAGGCTCAGGCACTGCAATGCCTAATGTCTAGGCACCCTGCTGCCCAGTAAATTCACAGCCCCGAGTTAGACATCTAAGCACAGGATTCAGAGAAGCCAGCATGCTGTGTAGCTAAACTAGCTAGTAGGAAATGCTGGAGAGAGAGGTGTGCCTTAAGCCCCACTACACAAAGGGAATTAGACACCTACGTTGAGGCTGGAGGGAGGTGCCTCCCTCTAGTCATGATTCACAGCTGTGAACCCTCTTCTGGAGTTGGGTACCTAGGGAAAGACAGAGACCCACTGCAGAATATCCTACAGTCTGGTCATTACGGCACTCACTTGGGAGGTGGGAAACCTGAGTTCAAATCCCTGCTCTGAATCAGGCAGAGTGGGGATTTGAACTTGGGTCTTCTGAGAAGTGCTCGAACTACTGAGCTATAGGGTATTTTGGGCTGGGACTCTCACAGTGTCAAATGTCAAAGTTGTTCCACTTTGTATAATCTACTTAAACATTCATTAGTGCAGAGCACCATGACCATCTCCACTGTGTTTTGGTCAGAACCTGATCTGGTAGGCATGTTCTTAGGTGGCTTATGAAAATGCCTACTGGATCATGCCCCGCAGGTGAGGTAGTCAGGGTAATGGCTAGCATAAGGATCTGCCAGGGCTAAGGCGCTGAGCATTTCATCAGCAGCAGAAATGTAGGCACCTAGAGGACTTTACTGGCGGAAACTTCGGTACCTATGGACTTTAGGCATTTACAGATAATGGGACAGTTGAACCGGGATTTTGAGGATCCAGATTTTGGGCCTAAACTCCGTGGTTCAAGCCCTACAAGTCCAATCATGCCTCCATTAAAATCAACGAGAGTTTGACACTGAAAATAACGGTAGCAGGATTGGGCCCTCTATTTGAGAGCATTAAGTCAGTGATAAAATAATCTATCATTGTGACAAGCTATCAGAAATGTTTTTTGTGTGGAGAATGGAAATTCTGTTCTGTGGAGGATTAAGAGATTTGTTTTAATTCCTGTTTGAATGACATCCGACAATTTCAAAATTCTCTGCAAAAGAAAATTTTAAAAAATCGTTTCAGATTTTGACAAAACTAAAACTTGTTTAGTTTTTGATTTTTTAATTTTCTATTATATAGGCTACTCCAAAAATTTCAAAATGAAGTTGTTTAGAAAGGAAAAAAATAAAAATGTTTCATTCTGATTGTATTGAAACAGGGTGTTTCAACATTGTCAGAACCACCCTCCTGCCAACCCCTCTACCCCCAATTTTGGCAAAATCAATATGATTTACAAAGTACTTAGATTTCGACGGAACTGCATTCTCAGATGGAAAATGTTTCTGTCAAAGTTTTTCCAACCAGCTCTAGTCTTTATAGATGGTCGTGAAAGCCTAAAAAAATAAATTATTACTACTTAAAACTATATATAGTTGCTCTGCCAAACAGGTTAAGGAATGTTGTGAACTTGGTGTAAATGTAGTCCATGGCTCTGATTCTGCAAACACTTATGGTCGTGCTTAACTTTACTTATGGGAATAATTCCATTAACATCGGTGGGATTAATCATGTAAAATTACTCATGTGCATAAGCGTTTGCTGGATTAAACCCTATGAAGTTACACAGTTAATTTGATTTTTTCATAGAACTATTAATGCACTTATTGATATATAAGAAAATAAAATTTTGATATTTAATATAAATTGGGATCGAGTGATAAGTCCATCTACGTTTCCCTGGGTTAACTAAATCTGCTTTTCTGTGCTCTTGCAAATGTCTTCAAGACAACAAATGCATACAAATATTTTAAAAGTACTAATAACATTTATCGATTTTAATGTAAAATTATCATTAACAGAATGTCTTATTAATAAAAGAGAATCTTAATGAGTGAACTGAGTGTGAAATGCAGATGACATTATTTACATAGTTTTTTGCCATAAGAAAACCTAAGCCACAGTCAGCATACATCAAAACACAAATTTTAAAAAAATAGTTAAAACACAAACATTTAGTGTAAGACAGTTTTATCCTGGGAATGCCATTTGTTGAAAAACTACATTAGGAAAAAAAAAGTCCTAGTAAAATTATTCTTGTCAATCTCCTGTAAAGAACTTCTGAACTTATCTGTGCAGTATAACTTGTGCATCTGGAAAACACAAGAATTTCTACATAGTGTGAATATTCCATCACTCCATCTTTATTATGGAGTTGTTCAAATGTTTTCATGTCGATAAACAGAATTTTCTTTTGCAGTATGCACCAAAATAATAATCAGCACAGATTTTTCTTTTAAAGAGCAACATCATGCAGATTATGCTAATCAAATAAGACAGTGAAGTGCCCGTAAGCTTGTGGGTTTTTTGTATCTGTACAGTAAATGTCCACAAAATACAATGGCATTTATTTCAGATTTACAGAACTAAATATAAACGGTTAGATTTTTGCTAATTATTAGCAGAAGCTGTAAGCAATCAGTGGCTAAATTCATAAACAAAAGATGAAAGACGTAGCATTTTATTCCTGGAGTAATTCTTGATATCTTAAATGGTTGGTCTTTAAGGAGATGAGAACTGTCCTTTATTCAGTAGATCTTAACAGTGCAATGTGCAACAATTCCTAAAACCGTCTAAAAAGTTTCATCAGTAGACTCCAGTAGAGCTCCTTGATTCAAGGAAGGAAGGAAGGTTTGTATTTCTTGCCTGCTCTATTCACGAAGAATTGTAAAAAGTTCCCTTAACGTTTTTTAAAATTATTATTATTGATTCCTATAGTCGACTGTCTTGTTACTTCAGAAACAAAGGCTTCATACTGAGACACTGAAGGACACTTTTCTCTCTGTGTTCAGTTGAAAGGTAGAAAAAGAAGAAAGAGAACATAAGAAAAGCTTAAAGTGTAGAAGAGATACAAAATTCAGAGTAAAGTTTCTAAAAGAACTTAACAGCATGCATCAGAGATTTAGTGAGAACAAGAAAAGGACAGAATGCCAAAGATAAACTTTACATAAAGGCAGTTTCCTTGCAATACAGAATAATTTGTAAAACTAACCTTTTTTGCTTTATAAAACTATTCTTTTGCATTTATCTGTCCCTTTCTAAATAAGTTCTAAATGATTTCAATACTGTTTCATAAGTTCATTTTCTTGAAGCTTTCTTTTATAAAGTTTTAACAGTTTTTAAAAGACATCCTAGAAATCTTATATATAAAATTGATGTCATTTTACAAGGAAAAAAAGTGTTAAAAGATTTCACGTTCCCTGCCCAGACAGGCAAACAAACCTAACTACAGCAGTCTGTTCTGGCTTTACTAATAAGCAAAATAGAAAGCCAGTTAAGCAAGCAATATTTACATCTGTTAATGCAATGTGCTCTTATTGTTATACATAATGCTGTTAGTTTGTTGTAAATGAAATTAATCTCATTTACATTTTGGGCAAGAAACTCACCACTTGGCCCATATCTCATGTAGTGGGTAATAGCATTAGGAGCTTTGTTGCTCCCTAGACCTGCTTTTTGAATTTCTGCTTTCTGGTATAGCTTCCACATCTGCAGGAGATAAAGCATTTCATGTTATTCAATTTGTTTAGCAGGACAAGAAAAAGCCCCCACTTTACAATACGCAGTTACTTAATAGTAGGATATACCTGCTCAAAGGTATAAAAATACTTTTTTGAGGGACAGGGTTGTTGAGGGAGAGGAAAGGAAGGAATTCACTAGAATAATCTACAGAGATATCTTAAAGGTCAACCTGTTATAAAAGTTCATATTTGCATTTTTAAAATAATTAAATATAAAATAATCAAATATTACTTTTCAAATCCACAAGAGGTTAAATACAACATTTAAATGTAATGGTCCTAAATCTGTGCCAGTATGAAAGGGCAAAACACCACTGAAATCAATGGAACTGTGTCCACTTACACCAGCAGAGATATTGGCTCAACTTTTGTTTGTTTGTTTAAACCTAACTGCTAGTAACACCCACTAAAATGGCTAAATTCAAGTCTGTAAAGTGGAAAATAACCTTTGCATGCAACAGATGTAACATGCACAATACAGTATCTTAACTAAGCGTTCATTTAGAAAAGCAAAGCTTCAAACAAACCTTTCGTTGCAAGCAAAATATTATTCCTGTTCATGGCAGAACAATTAATTAAATGTCTAATGTCCATTTTTGGCTGATGACCAAATACTCTGAATTACCATGCAAAATTTGATTTTTAGGTCTGGATTTTCATTTCTAAGGCCAGCAGGGACCAGGAGTTGCAGAGACATGGATCAAGAAATGAATGCATTGTATTGCTTTGTAGGAAGCCCTCTGATTGATCTAGGAGCAACACTGATGGGATCTGAAGGGAATCCCACAAAGCCTCCACAGCTGAAACAAGAATTAAAAGATTCAGCCATGATGTATGAGTATTTGTTAGGGAGTACAGTCCAGACGACTTCAGAGGAGAAAAACTCTCTGTGCATGAGCACATCTGTTTTTTTCCAAATATTAGAGCTGATGAGCAGCAGTTAATTTTTTTTGGTTGATTTTTCAAGGCAACTAAAATATTCCCTAATAATGGGTCTGCTCCCACTCCCATTAAAATCAATGGGGCAGGATCAGGCCCAACAGAAAACCAGGAACACAGGGTCACTTTTAAAATTCCTATGATCAATAGCACGTCAGAAATTTGAAAAATAAGGGGAAATAGTGATAGTGGCCCAAACTGAAAGAGGTCACTCCAGAACCCCAATGTGAAGATATGAAATTTAAAGGGGCTGATTTTCATTTATACAAAGCCTCTTAATATCACTCTGGTAGTGAAAATGAATATAAAAGAAAAATTGCATCCACTTTAAGACCCCTTTCTTTTGCCAGAGTTATTTTATTAGTTATCAAATTTAATTGGCGAGTGTGGTTCCTCATGACAGACCATCAAACATATCATTACCTACTATCCAATTTATAAATATGAAGGCAGCATTACTGCAGAAATGGGTTTGCTGTCAGTTACCCAACCCCCCAAAAGTACCAATGCTTGTAGTGTGCTTTCTGAGTTCCTGTAGGATACGTCAAGATTGTATAGATTTCCTATATAATTCCATAGATAATTTTTAAAATTTATTGTGCATATTTCTGTTCAACTGGCAGCACTGAATATGTTAAAAAATGAATTAAACACATATGGAACAACAAGAAGTGAAGCAGAATGAAATGACCCAAGACTGATGTACTTTGTGTGTGTGAGAATAAGAAGAATTATGTTGACAGCATTTCTTTTATTGTATTTAGGCCAGAAACCATCTTTAAAGGAGATACAGCAATGACATAATTGAGAAGCACAAGGCTGGACATAACCAAAGGATAAGTGAGAGATTTATCAGCCCATGAACTATGTAGGAGTGCAAACATGGTAAAGGAAGGCTATTTTATGTTTTGGAAGAAGCATAATTTGTTCCTTCGTGGAGTCTCTCTCAGACACTTTACGTTCTCCTCCCACCTTTAAAGGCAGTTCATCATGCAGAGGAGACCTGCCAATGGATTCCTCCAAAGTTCATCAATGATGCTCCTGTATCAGCTGACAATATTTCTAGAGAGTGACACAAAGGAATTACTGCTTCCCTCATGAAGAGCTATTCTTGCAGCACTTCTAGTCCTTGCTGACCTGGGACCAAAGGTATCAAATTTGGGTCCCCAGGTGGCAGTGCTGTGTACTGCCACAAGATTTCTGGCCAAAGAAGCACAATTTTAAAAGTTAGAATTCATTATTTTCAACAAGATATATTTTCTTCTCTCATGCAGGTTTTTATATAGCACAGCTACTTTTGATTTTTAAAACCTAAATATTTAATTGTGTTTCAATTTGTTAAAAAAATGCTGATGTCTACTTAAGGGTCCAGCTCTACAAGCTCATGCAATTTATAGCTGAAGTATGGTATAATTTTAAAGTTTGGGTGAAATTGTTTTAAGCTTAAATTGTTACCAGACTTAAAGTGTGATTTCAAGCAGTTGCAGAGATGCTAGAATTTTAAATAGCTTTTTTTCAACATTTTCTGTTTAGCTAAATTATTCCATAAAGCATTCCTAAATTGACAATTTATAATCAAATATTTAAATTATATTATTTCAGCTGCATTCATATTTAATATAGTCTTATTGTCAAATCTCATATGCCTCATTTTCTAACTAATCAATGTTTTATCTGCATAGGAAAAAAAAAGAATTTCCACCATAATTAGTAAAGATTTTTATTATTATTATACATTGTAAAAATTCTCATAAAACTATAGTGTTACTTGACTCCAAATAAAACAGCATATTGGACCACCTCTGTATGTCAGACATGGGAAGACAAACCACAGGAAAGGGAAAAAGAGGTAGAGGAGGATAATTTTTTCTATGCAACTGCTACACTTAATTTGATTGTTATATTTTTTAAATGACCATTTATGAATACTAACAATTGTTTTATTTATTAAAGTTCAAATATTTTAATAAATATGAACTGCAGTTCATATTTATTGTGCAAACTACAGGCACTGAATTATTTGGGCTACAACTTACTCCTTGAGCAAAATGACACACAAAACATAGTATAAATAAAAAGCAAAAGATACTGAAATCTCTCTAATTAGTTGGGGGTTTTTGCTAGTATTGTATACGTGCAAGAGGATAAACAGGCATTTTTGTATGGGTGATGCATCTGAAAACAAAAGTACAAGTGAGAAAAGTACCTTCCTGTTGGTAAAAATTACCTGGTTCTTTGTGCCATTTTTGGCAATGCAGCATGCAACTGCTTTAACATGCATTCAATAATGTATAGAAAAACAAAATATTTCTAGCAGGTGACAAATAAAAATACAGAACATTAGTTTGTATTAAGGCTTTTAGAGGCATGCAGAAAATATACAGTGCAATTAATGTTTCATGCAAGCTTTGGTGTGATTACAATTTTACATTTACGCATGCTGTAATACACAGCTGATTTTTATATCACCATTCAGAGGAAAACACCCACCCCTCATAAAGCTGCCAAGAAACTATTTTTTATTTTTAGTAGAACATTCTCTAAATCAGCTGACATTGACAAGAACATCGGTGTCATTTGTATTTAATATGACATCTCTCTTATCATACACAACCATACTCATACCAAACAGTTTGGTTATCTTCAGAAACCAGTAAAGGGGATTCAATCTTGCTAGTATTTACACGTGCAGAAGCAATAAATTCACTATTTAGAACTGACTGTGGGTTACTGTTATCAGACATATGGTCATCAGAAGATTGTTCATGATCTTTCTGTAAAGATTTAACTGATGAGACAAATGTCTCATCAGTTACCTTTGCTGTAGACCTTTGAGGTAATCCACTTATATTACTAACTAATTCAGTGTTAAGGGATAAAAATGGCTGTGACACATGGGCCACAGTAAATGACCCTGTGCTATCATTAGTTGATACACCAACTTTATCACTGAACACATTAGTGCTTGAAGTTTTGTCAACAAAATTTGACTTTCCCATCCTTGAATTCCTAGGCTTCTCAGATTTATATCCCAAGTGATCTGGTTTAATTGTATTACCTAAATCATTTTGTGGAACAGAATCTACATTGTAAGATGTATAATGAAAAAAATTAGAGGACTGCTGGTGTGCACAGTACTCACTAGATGCTGATGTAGATGGTGCTGGATCAATTGATACAGGCTGCCTACTGTCCTTAGATAAAAAATCATGAATGCTTGTTCTTCGAGTAGTTCCTTCTGCTGTAGAAATCACACTGCTTGCACGAGGTAAGGTAGCATAAGGGCTGCAATCTTTTGATTGTCGTTGTGATGGATTTGTTTGCACTTTTTGTTTGATTGACTTGACCTTTCCTTGAGTACCTGACGTCAATTTTATTGGAGAGCTGGTAAAGTACGTATCTTCAGTTTTATGCGGGCTGGGCCTTATAGGCTGTTCAGGTTTAGCTGACCTTCCATCTGAGAAGTCAACTGTGTTTTTCACACTTAATGATCTGACGATACCGCTGCTGACAGACGACTGTTTCCTTAGCTTTTCTTTTCCTGCCAACTCAGCAGATTCAGACAAACTTTTCATTACTTCATCTAAAAGATTCTCTTGGCTTGCACACCTTATCTGTCAAAACATATCCAAACAGCTTATTGTGTAGTTCTAATTTAATTTTTAAATTTACAAGAGAGATATTTCAGTCATCTTTATTACATGAAAGTGAAAAACAATTAGATTATTATTTTGTTTAAATACTACATTAATTTGAGTATGAGAGGGGTAGCTGTGTTAGTCTGGATCTGTAAAAGTGGCAAAGAGTCCTGTGGCACCTTATAGACTAACAGACATATTGGAGCATAAACTTCCGTGGGTGAATACCCACTTCGTTGGATGCATGGAGTGGAAATTTCCAGAGCCAGGTATAAATATGCAAGCAAGAATCAGGCTAGGGATAACGAGGTTAATTCCATCAGGGAGGATGAGGCCCTCTTCTAGCAGTTGAGGTGTGAACACCAAGGGAGGAGAAACTGCTTTTGTAGTTAGCGAGCCATTCACAGTCTTTGTTTAATCCTGAGCTGATGGTGTCAAACTTGCAAATGAACTGAAGCTCAGCAGTTTCTCTTTGAAGTCTGGTCCTGAAGGTTTTTTGCTGCAGGATGGCTACCTTTAAATCTGCTATTGTGTGTCCAGGGAGGTTGAAGTGTTCTCCTACAGGTTTTTGTATATTGCCATTCCTAATATCTGATTTATGTCCATTTATCCTTTTACATAGGGACTGTCCAGTTTGGCCGATGAACATAGCAAAGGGGCATTACTGGCTCATGATGGCATAGATTACATTGGTGGACGTGCAGGTGAATGAACCGGTGATGGTGTGGCTGATCTGGTTAGGTCCTGTGATGGTGTCGCTAATGTAGACATGATATCTACACCAGCGACACCATCACAGGACCTAACCAGATCAGCCACACAATCACTGGACCTAAACAGATCAGCCACACCATCACTGGTTCATTCACCTGCATGTCCACCAATGTAATCTACGCCAGTGGTTCTCAAAGCCGGTCCGCCGCTTGTTCAGGGAAAGCCCCTGGCGCACTGGACCGGTTTGTTTACCTGCCGTGTCCACAGGTTTGGACGATTGCGGCTCCCACTGGCCACGGTTCACTGCTCCAGGCCAATGAGGGCTGTGGGAAGGGCGGCCAGCACGTCCCTTGGCCCGTGCCACTTCCCGCAGCCCCCATTGGCCTGGAGCGGCGGACCAAGCTTTGAGAACCACTGATCTACGCCAGCATGTGCCAGGAACGCTCCTCTGCTATGTACATTGGCCAAACTGGACAGTCCCTATGTAAAAGGATAAATAGACATAAATCAGATATTAGGAATGGCAATATACAAAAACCTGTAGGAGAACACTTCAACCTCCCTGGACAAACAATAGCAGATTTAAAGGTAGCCATCCTGCAGCAAAAAACCTTCAGGACCAGACTTCAAAGAGAAACTGCTGAGCTTCAGTTCATTTGCAAATTTGACACCATCAGCTCACGATCCGACGAAATGGGTATTCACCTACAAAAGCTTATGCTCCAGTACGTCTGTTAGTCTGTAAGGTGCCACAGGACTCTTTGCCGCTTTTATATTAATTTGAATTGCTTAGGACTACTCATTAGTGATATTTTACCTCTTAAATTTGAATTGTATATAACTTTGAGCTATCATATAGATTGGCTATAAGGAAACATTCCTACCCTGGAAACTAGACGTCTGTGAAAGGCTGCAACTATCTGGAGTTCATGAGATATTACTTCTCCTCTGATATCAAGTAGCTCAACCAATCAAGTAATTAGAACTTCACACTCACATCTTCTCTCCCAGCTGCCTTCCTTTTCAATAACTAATTGATAATTTCCTTAACAATATGAACAATATGTACCAGTGTTTTGAGCCTAAAACTAGTGTGTGGAGTTCTGGATTCGAACCAGGTTCGAGCGGCTGAAAGAAATCCAATATGCAAAGTTGGAAGAAAGTTTCCTTTTCTGTTCAACTAGCTCCATCCATCTGGAATTCATAGGCTATATCTAGTAGTACTCAAAATCTTGACCAGGAGGAATTTTCAATTAAGTCATGACCTCATTTTCTCATGAAAAAGTAAAGAGGTGGTTTGGTAATAGCTCTTAAGCATCAGGGAATTCCCCAGTTCAATGATCTCTAGGACCCAGTGGTCTGAAGCAATGCTCGCCATTCTTGAAATCAAAAAGGACACAAAGTCCTCAAAAGATGGCGTAAAAGGGGAAGAAAGACAAGGATTTGGATACTCCAAGACTAGTTCTTTGGAGCATCCTCAAATTCACTGACTACATATGGCCCCCACCAGCAGGTCAGTCTACCAAGGTCTAGAAGGAAGAGCGTTGTCTCCCGTGGCAGGGACAGAATGACTTCTCCAATTGTGTGGGTCTTTGCTGGTAGCAAGCTCTTGAAGACGACTTCTGAAAGTGTCTGTTATGCAATCTAACTGAAGATTTCCTCTGAAAAACAGGCTAACTCAAGCGTAGCCACTGACTTTGTGCTTTTCTTTTTTTCCAAAATTCCAATAGTCTACAAACCACTTAAACACACACAAATCTATCCATATTCAGCAAAGCACTTAAGAAAAGGTTTAACATTAAGCATGTGAAATGAGACAATCATGGGGAACAGGGATGCATCTAAGCATGAGCTTACATACTTTGCTAAATCAAAGCTCAAGAGCATACCTGTCTTGGAGCTGAAATCATCTGTGTCTTCAAAAGTGAAGTCCACAACTTTTGCCTGGGCCTCAACTTAGAGACCAGAATTCCTGAGCCAGTTGGGTTTCCTAAGGAAGAGTCCTAACCAAAGTCCCACCAGTTTTGTCTAAGATATCACAGAAACTGTTGGAAACAGTCTGGCCTTTTTTAAAGAACTCTGGAAATTTCTGTTTCTTAACCCAGGAATGTACTGGTCCCCAAAAGTGGTTCTGGACCAGAAAAAAAATTATATCTGGCTATAACCCCCACCAATCATAATGTCAGGGAAGCTGAACAATAAACCTTTATTCCAAACATGACCAATCATTTGGACTCAATGACATCTTCCCATTTCTAGTTTTCTCACTTGCAACAGAAATCACAAGTGAGTACATTATAGGATGCTGGTAAAATAGATCAAATCCCTCCTTGGAAATTTCGTATGAAGGAATCAGGTTTCCTTGAGGCAGAAATACCACAGACAGGAGTGGTTCCAGACCTCTTTAGCTAGTTTCAACAAACCTTCATTGATTGGGAGGGCTATTCTTCCTTTCCCTTGGACTTCCAGGGAGTCCAAAAGTTTAAGTGGTGGCTTCCTGGCCAGGGGTGCTAAACCCAGAGCCCAGTAACATGTTAAACCACTGCCAGCAGCTGGAGTACCAATTCTTATGCTTATTGCTGAAAGCAGCTAAAAGGAGGTCTTTCTGACACCTCAGCACAGCTAACAGACCAGGAGGGGAGGGTGAAGTGAGTGACCTCAAGGAGAAACCATGACCCTCTGTCCTCCTGACATGTGGTTTTGCAAGATGGAAAGTCTGGCAATAGTTAACTATTGCTATACAGCTGGTTAACTGATGGAAAGTTCCCCTACCTGACTTGAATGTTTGGACACCGCTCAAGTTCCCTTGCAGATGGCTGGCTGGCCATTGGATGCTTGCAGTTATCCACTTGAGACCTCCCCCAAGACCCTGGGTAAATATGAATTTCTTGGGTGTTTTACTAACCTGTTGTGGACATGTGTAAGTGCTTGAGACTAAGTAAAGTATAGCTTTAAGTGAAAGCACTCTTGTATTGTCTTGTTTGTACCAACCATCTACTGGTCGCACGGCCGTATCTCCATTGATTTATTTCCTGACACCACCTCGCACAGGGTAAAGTTACTAAGAACTTTGGATTGAAAGAACCCCTGGTAACAATATCAGGAGTCACAGACACTCATCCCACCAAAACTAGAAAGATCCTAGCATCAATTGGAGAAGCTGAAACAGGCAAGACAGCCTCCTTAGATGATGCGTTAGAGGGGGGAAAACCTCTGAAGACAATCCTACCACTTTCTCCATCTTCATGAGGAGGGCTCTGACAGCAGTTCTCACTGAAGACAATTACCAGGCAGTGAGAAGAAAGGAAACCACTTTGGGGCATATGACTGCCCACCCAGCCACTACTGATGAGTATGCCCAGCTACAGCACTTAGGAGAGGAGCCCTCAACTTTTCTTTCCTAATGTGGTCATCAGGGAAGCAGCAACCACTTACAAATTGTTACGCTTTGTATTTATTTCTTTTAAATTTATACCAGGAGTGGATCGGTCTCCTTTTACTGGGGATGCACACACTGATTTAAGTACACTCCCTGCCATCTGAGCAGCTCTACTAATCCCAGATGGGTAGCAGCTCTTTTTCCCCACAGCACACTGAACCAGAATGCCACTTAGTTCCTACTTAGCATGCCATCTCACATTACATTCTGTAGTCTTCACCTTCCTTTTTCTGTTTTCCTTAACAAAAACTAAATTTTGGACCTGAAAATGAAGGGCTTTTCTACAGGAACATTTAGTTTGCATCAAGCTGTGGTGTGAATCTACCCCACACTAGCTTGCCACAGACTAACTGTCTGTATCAACACTGCTGACACTCATTATCAGTTCACTAATGCACTTTGATGTAGTCCTGATTCAAAAAAGACTAGATCAAAGTGTATTAACAATCTATTAATGCATGTCAGCAGGGTCCACATGGACAGATAGTCTGTGGCAGGCTAATGAGGGATATATTCATACCCCCAGCTTGCCATGAACTAATTACTTGTGTAGACAAACTATTATTTGACAGTGTCTCTTTAAAAGGATTTTAAGGGGGTCCTGCAATGGCACACGCTGTAAGTACCATATTAAATCTGTGCATAAATATAGGGTATTGTATAGCCCTAAAATTAAAATAATTTTTTAACTAACCTCTGTAGAAGTAATCTTGTTGCTTTCTTCTAAAAACTGCTGCAGAGTAACAACCTCACTTCCAGGAGAACCAGTTTTGATCTTCTGCTTTCCTTGATTATCCACTGTTTCAGGCATTTTTTCCTGGATCATGGGACTCGACTTAGTGTGACTTTTCAAATACTGGATAGGACTGCTGCTGCTGCTAGACCAAGCCTCATGTTCATGAAGCAGACTAAATTCTCCACTGCTGTGACTTTGTGGCCTACTTTGGTTGTTAACTCCACCTGCTTTTGGGTAAACAGTATTAAATATTCTATAATAAAAACTACATGAAAATAATTATTGAACAGCACATTCTGAACAATATCTGGAGGATTATTAGATGTCATTTAATAATGTCTGTTTATATACATTTTTAAAAACGCTGAAGACTCTAATTGTCCTATATTACTCAGATCAAATATCCTATTCTGAAATCATGTTATAATATGCAATTTTATCCCCTTGGCTTATCTGTTACAACTTTTCAACCTGACTTTTCAGTTTTTCAATGAAAAAAAAAGCCTTCACTTGAAATTTGTAAATTTATTTCCACAGTACTAGATTATAAGAGGTTAAATATATACAGAAGACTTTATGATTCAGTTCATGTTCAGCAACTCTGTAAAGCGTATATTGTCATCTGCTACTCATGTGACATCTTATATAAATGAGACATAAAAGGTGGAACATGAAACATATCATAGAATCATAGGACTGGAAGGGACCTCGAGAGGTCACATAGTCCAGTCCCCTGAACTCATGGCAGAACTAAGTATTATCAGACAGATGTTTGTCTAATCTGCTTTTAAAAATCTCCAGTAATAGAGATTCCACAACCACCCTGGGCAATTTATTCCAGTGCTTAACCACCCTGATAGTTAGGAAGTTTTTCCTAATGTCCAACCAAACCACCCTTGCTGCAATTTCAGCCCATTGCATCTTGTCCTAACCTGAGAGGTTACGAAGAATAATTTTTCTCCTTCCTCCTTGTAACAACCTTTTATGTACTTGAAAACTGCTATCATGACCTCTTTCAGTCTTCTCTTCTCAAGACTAAACAAACCCATTTTTTTCAGTCATCCTTGTTGCTCTTCTCTGGACTCTCTCCAATTTGTCCACATTTTTCCTGAAATGTGGCGCCCAGAACTGGACACAATACTCTAGTCAAGGCCTAATCAGTGCGGAGTAGAGTGGAAGAATTCCCTCTCCTGTCTTGCTTACAACACTCGTTAATACACCCCAGAATGATGTTTGCCTTTTTTTGCAAAAGTTTTACACTATTGACTCTCATTTAGCTTGTGATCCACTATGACACCCAGATCCCTTTCTGCAGGACTCCTTCCTAGGTAGTCCATTTCCCATTTTATATGTGTGCAACTGATTGTTCTTTCCCAAGTGGAGTACTTTGCATTTGTCCTTATTGAATTTCATCCTTTTTTTGTCAGTCCATTTCTCCAATTTGTCCAGATCATTTTGAATTTGAATCCTATCCTCCGAAGCATTTATGATCCCTCCCAGCTTGGTATTGTCCACAAACTTGAAGAAAATGACTCTTCAATTCTTCAACAGAATTTTCTAGAAAGGCTCCTCTAGAAAGGTTTTCCTTATACACCTCTACCCCAATATAACACGACCCGATATAACACGAATTCGGATATAACGCAGTAAAGCAGTGCTCCGGGGGTGGTGTGTGTGTGGGGGGGGGGGGGTTCAGGGCTGTGCGCTCCGGTGGATCAAAGCAAGTTCGATATAACGCAGTTTCACCTACAACACAATAAGATTTTTTGGCTCCCGAGGACAGCGTTATATTGGGGTGGAGGTGTATTGTCAATTTTAGTTTATTACAATTGTGACCTGAAGGAGGAACATAGCATTAAGTGCAAAAAATATTGCTGCTATATCAATTTTCTTTGATTTTCAATCTTTCTTATAGGATCAGAGTCAAAGATACTGATGAATAGTAAACTGCTCTCTACCCTTTTTGTTGTTTCTGAATAATGTAATTATATTTGAAGAAAGGAAAATTGTCAACAGTAGAAACTGTTGATGTACAATCTGGGGCACAAAATACCTCAGGGAATCTTTCACAGTAGAGAGTAACAAAATAAACAAGGCAAAAAACCGCTGTTCTAGTATTCGCTTCTAAATTACCAATAAACAGATATTATCAAGAAAGTACAGTAACTCCTAACTTAAAGCCGTCCCGGTTAACGTTGTTTCGTTATGTTGCTGATCAATTAAAGAACATGCTTGTTTAAAGTTGCGCAATGTTCCCTTATAACGTTGTTTGGCAGCCGCCTGCTTTGTCCACTGCTTGCAGAAAGAGCAGCCTGTTGGAGCTAGCTGGTGGGGGCTTGGAACTAGGGTGGGCTGGCAGCCCCTCATCAGCTCCCTTAAGTTCCCTGTGCGGCAGCCGCCCAGCAGGCTATCAATTGCTAGGCAGTTCAGCTGTCCCTCCCTGCACTGCCATGTGCTGCTCCTGCCCTCTGCCTTGGAGCTGCTCCTGGGAGCCTCCTGCTTCCTGTGCAGAGGGGGGAAGGAAGAGAGGTGCTAATGTGAGGGTGTCCGCCTCCTCCCGCTCCTGTACCTTATCTCCACAGAGCAGGGTAGGGACACGACAGGGCTCGGGACGGAGGGAGCTTGCTGGCAGCAGCTGCTGTATCAACTTGCTGATCTACTTAAAAAGACAGTGTACTTAGAGTGGGGTCAGCATACTTAAAGGGGCAATGCGCGTCTCTCTCACACACATGGTGTGTGTCTCTGTCTCTCTCTGCCATGCTGTCTCCCCTCCCTCCATTCGTGCTGCCTTGTAGAGTGTGAGGCTACATTAACAACAATATATCCACATTAGAGGTTTTTACTGTTAGGCTTGAGAAAGCCCTGGCTGGGATGATTTAGTTGGGGATTGGTCCCAATTTGAGCAGGGGGTTGGACCAGATGACCTCCTGAGGTCCCTTCCAACCGTGATATTCTATGATTCTGTGTTAATCCTTGAGGGCTCAGCCGAGTGCTAGTTCATCATTTAGCAGTAAGGCATTCCCTGGGAAATATCCCATGCTCTTACTTCACCACCTCAACCAAGCTTCACAATCATCATTGCTGTGTACAGTATTAAATTGTTTGTTTAAAACTTATACTGTGTATATGTGTGTATATATGTATTAAAATATAGTCTTTTGTCTAGCAAAAAATATTTTCTGGAACCTAATCCCCCTATTTACATTAATTCTTATGGGGAAATTGGATTCACTTAACATTGTTTCGCTTAAAGTATCATTTTTCAGGAACATAATTACAACGTTAAGCGAGGAGTTACTGTATTAGTCAAATACCTTATATGAAGTCTTATGAATGGTTGCTACTCTAACATATTCAGCATTCTTCAGTCAGCAGTAAATATAAAATCTTGTGGAAGCCCATCACAAACAGGATTAAAATGTTTTTTAAAAAATCTATATTAATACATGAAATATAGGGAATACTGCTAATACTCTGGTAACATTATCTAGTTTTCAAAGGCAAAATTTAAAAGTTTGTAAAGGTGACTGCATTTTATTCTATACACATCTCTATATATCTTGTAGTTATTTTGGTTAGTTTGTGTTGTACATTTTTACAGATTTTATTTCAGAGATAGGATGCCAGAAACACACAGACACAATACAGAAAATTAAGGAATATTATTTCCCTGTTTAAAAATGTAATTGAATTGAAATTAATTTTGTGGCTAAATTTTTTTTTTTTTTTTTTTTTAGAGAATATTTCTTTTTCTATAGTTAAGTCCAAAGCAGATTGCAAAGAGTTACAAAGGGATCTCATAATACTGAGTGCCTAGGCAACAAAATGGTAGATGAAATTCAATGTTGATAAATGCAAAGTAATGCACAGTGGACAACATAAAAATCCCAACTATACATATAAAATGATGGGGTCTAAATTTGCTGTTATCATTCAAGAAAGAGATCTTGGAGTCATTATGGAGTCATCACTTGGAGTCATCCCTGAAAACATCCACTCAATGTACAGCAGCAGTCAAAAAAACTAAGAGAATGTTGGGAATATTAGGAAATGAATAGATAAGATAGAAAATATTATATTGCCTCTATATAAATAAATGGTATGCCCACAACTTGAATACTACGTGCAGATCTGGTCACCCCATCTCAAACAAGATATACTGGAATTGGAAAAGATACAGAAAAGGGCAATAAAAATGATTAAGGGTATGGAACAGCTTCCATATGAGAAGAGATTAATAAAACTGGGACTTTTCAGCTTGGAAAAGAGACGACGAAGGGGGGATATGATAGAGTTCTATAAAATCATGACTGGTGTGGAGAAACTAAATAAGGAAGTGTTATTTATTCCTTCTCATAACATAAGAACTAGGGGTCACCAAATGAAATTAATAGGCATCAGATTTAAAACAAACAAAAGGAAGTATTTCTTCACACAACTCATAGTCAACCTGTAGAACTCTTTGCCAGAGAACGTTGTGAAGTCCAAGATTATAACAGGGTTCAAAAAAGAACTAGATAAATTCATGAAGGATAGGTCCATCAATGGCTATTAGCCAGGATAGGCAGGGATGGTGTCCCTACCCTCTGTTTGCCAGAAGCTGGGAATGGGCAACAGAGGATGGATCACTTGATGATTATCAGAGCTCCGGTACGAAACTGCAGAAAAACCTGAGTGTCTCTGGATTAAGTTTAGAAGTGTGAGCAACAGGAGTGATGTAGTGGTCGGAGTCTGCTATAGACCACCGGACCAGGGGGATGAGGTGGATGAAGCTTTCTTCCGGCAGCTCGCGGAAGCTACTAGATCGCATACCCTGGTTCTCATGGGTGACTTTAATTTTCCTGATATCTGCTGGGAGAGCAATACAGCGGTGCATAGACAATCCAGGAAGTTTTTGGAAAGCATAGGGGACAATTTCCTGGTGCACGTGCTAGAGGAGCCAACTGGGGGGGGAGCTTTTCTTGACCTGCTGCTCACAAACCAGGAAGAATTAGTAGGGGAAGCAAAAGTGGATGGGAATCTGGGAGGCAGTGATCATGAATTGATTGAGTTCAGGATCCTGACACAGGGAAGAAAGGGAAGCAGCAGGATACGGACCCTGGACTTCAGGAAAGCAGGCTTCGACTCCCTCAGGGAACGGATGGATAAGATCCCCTGGGGGACTAACATGAAGGGGAAAGGAGTCCAGGAGAGCTGGCTGTATTTCAAGGAATCCCTGTTGAGGTTACAGGGACAAACCATCCCGATGTGTCGAAAGAATAGTAAATATGGCAGGCGACCAGCTTGGCTTAACGGTGAAATCCTAGCGGATCTTAAGCATAAAAAAGAAGCTTACAAGAAGTGGAAGGTTGGACATATGACCAGGGAAGAGTATAAAAATATTGCTCGGGCATATAGGAATGAAATTAGGAGGGCCAAATCACACCTGGAGCTGCAGCTAGCGAGAGATGTTAAGAGTAACAAGAAGGGTTTCTTCAGGTATGTTGGTAACAAGAAGAAAGCCAAGGAAACTGTGGGCCCCTTACTGAATGAGGGAGGCAACCTAGTGACAGAGGATGTGGAAAAAGCTAATGTACTCAATGCTTTTTTTGCCTCTGTCTTCACGAACAAGGTCAGCTCCCAGAGTCTGCTATAGACCACCGGACCAGGGGGATGAGGTAGATGAGGCTTTCTTTCGGCAGCTCACGGAAGCTACTAGATCGCATGCCCTGATTCTCATGGGTGACTTTAATTTTCCTGATATCTGCTGGGAGAGCAATACAGCAGTACATAGACAATCCAGGAAGTTTTTGGAAAGCGTAGGGGACAATTTCCTGGCGCAAGTGCTAGAGGAGCCAACTAGGGGGGGGCGCTTTTCTTGACCTGCTGCTCACAAACCGGGTAGAATTAGTGGGGGAAGCAAAAGTGGATTGGAATCTGGGAGGCAGTGACCATGAGTTGGTTGAGTTCAGGATCCTGACGCAGGGAAGAAAGGTAAGCAGCAGGATACGGACCCTGGACTTCAGGAAAGCAGGCTTCGACTCCCTCAGGGAACGCATGGCCAGGATCCCCTGGGGGACTAACATGAAGGGGAAAGGAGTCCAGGAGGGCTGGCTGTATTTCAAGGAATCCCTGTTGAGGTTACAGGGACAAACCATCCCGATGAGTCGAAAGAATAGTAAATATGGCAGGTGACCAGCTTGGCTTAATGGTGAAATCCTAGTGGATCTTAAACATAAAAAAGAAGCTTACAAGAAGTGGAAGGTTGGACATATGACCAGGGAAGAGTATAAAAATATTGCTCGGGCATGTAGGAATGACATCAGGAGGGCCAAATCGCACCTGGAGCTGCAGCTAGCAAGAGATGTCAAGAGTAACAAGAAAGGTTTCTTCAGGTATGTTGGCAACAAGAAGAAAGCCAAGGAAACTGTGGGCCCCTTACTGAATGAGGGAGGCAACCTAGTGACAGAGGATGTGGAAAAAGCTAATGTACTCAATGCTTTTTTTGCCTCTGTCTTCACTAACAAGGTCAGCTCCCAGACTGCTGCGCTGGGCATCACAAAATGGGGAAGAGATGGCCAGCCCTCTGTGGAGATAGAGGTGGTTAGGGACTATTTAGAAAAGCTGGACGTGCACAAGTCCATGGGGCCGGACGAGTTGCATCCGAGAGTGCTGAAGGAATTGGCGGCTGTGATTGCAGAGCCATTGGCCATTATCTTTGAAAACTCGTGGCGAACGGGGGAAGTCCCGGACAACTGGAAAAAGGCTAATGTAGTGCCAATCTTTAAAAAAGGGAAGAAGGAGGATCCTGGGAACTACAGGCCAGTCAGCCTCACCTCAGTCCCTGGAAAAATCATGGAGCAGGTCCTCAAAGAATCAATCCTGAAGCACTTGCATGAGAGGAAAGTGATCAGGAACAGCCAGCATGGATTCACCAAGGGAAGGTCATGCCTGACTAATCTAATCGTCTTTTATGATGAGATTACTGGTTCTGTGGATGAAGGGAAAGCAGTGGATGTATTGTTTCTTGACTTTAGCAAAGCTTTTGACACGATCTCCCACAGTATTCTTGTCAGCAAGTTAAGGAAGTATGGGCTGGATGAATGCACTATAAGGTGGGTAGAAAGCTGGCTAGATTGTCGGGCTCAACGGGTAGTGATCAATGGCTCCATGTCTAGTTGGCAGCCGGTGTCAAGTGGAGTGCCCCAGGGGTCGGTCCTGGGGCTGGTTTTGTTCAATATCTTCATAAATGATCTGGAGGATGGTGTAGATTGCACTCTCAGCAAATTTGCGGATGATACTAAACTGGGAGGAGTGGTAGATACGCTGGAGGGGAGGGATAGGATACAGAAGGACCTAGACAAATTGGAGGATTGGGCCAAAAGAAATCTGATGAGGTTCAATAAGGATAAGTGCAGGGTCCTGCACTTAGGACGGAAGAATCCAATGCACCGCTACAGACTAGGGACCGAATGGCTAGGCAGCAGTTCTGCGGAAAAGGACCTAAGGGTGACAGTGGACGAGAAGCTGGATATGAGTCAGCAGTGTGCCCTTGTTGCCAAGAAGGCCAATGGCATTTTGGGATGTATAAGTAGGGGCATAGCGAGCAGATCGAGGGACGTGATCGTCCCCCTCTATTCGACATTGGTGAGGCCTCATCTGGAGTACTGTGTCCAGTTTTGGGCCCACACTACAAGAAGGATGTGGATAAATTGGAGAGAGTCCAGCGAAGGGCAACAAAAATGATTAGGGGTCTGGAACACATGAGTTATAAGGAGAGGCTGAGGGAACTGGGATTGTTTCGTCTGCAGAAGAGAAGAATGAGGGGGGATTTGATAGCTGCTTTCAACTACCTGAGAGGTAGTTCCAGAGAGGATGGTTCTAGACTATTCTCAGTGGTGGAAGAGGACAGGACAAGGAGTAATGCTCTCAAGTTGCAGTGGGGGAGGTTCAGGTTGGATATTAGGAAAAACTTTTTCACTAGGAGGGTGGTGAAACACTGGAATGCAATGCCTAGAGAGGTGGTGGAATCTCCTTCCTTAGAAGTTTTTAAGGTCAGGCTTGACAAAGCCCTGGCTGGGATGATTTAATTGGGGATGGGTCCTGCTTTTGAGCAGGGGGTTGGACTAGATGACCTTCAGGGGTCCCTTCCAACCCTGATATTCTATGATTCTACCTGTTCTGTTCATTCCCTCTGAAGCACCTGGCATTGGCCACTGTTGGACGACAGGATACTGTGCTAGGTGGACCATTGATCTGACCTAGTATGGGTGTTCGTATGTATGATCTATCTTACACTTATTTTAAAATAGTTTCAACTTCATACATTGTAATTGCTCCTATTTTAATATTTACTAAATGCATTTGAAGGTCTACTGTATTAATATTCTTCCCTAATTTGGAAAACGAAGGGCATAAAGCAGTGGTGGGCATGTTTTTCTTTTAACAATTTATGCGAGTGGTAGGCAACCTGCAGCTCGCGTCCTGCACGTGGCCTGTCAGGGTAATCCGCTGGTGGGCCGCCAGACAGTTTGTTTACATTTGCATGGCTTCCCACAGCTTCTAGTGGTCGCGGTTTGCCGTTCCCAGCCAATGGGAGCTGCGGGAAGCGGCATGGGCCATAGGGACGTGCTGGCCGCCGCTTCCCGCAGCTCCCATTGGCCGGGAATGGTGAACCGCTGCCACTGGGAGCTGCGGGTGGCTGTGCAAATGTAAACAAACTGTCTGGTGGCCCACCAGTGGATTTCTCTGATGGGCCGCATGCAGCCCGCGAGCTGCAGGTTGCCTACCACTGGCATAAATTGTTAAAAGAAAAACATGCCATGAATTTTTTATTTTATTTTTTTACCAGCCCATCTTACAAACAAAGTCATGGAAATGAAGCATAGATGGCAATTCACCTACACCATACCTTTGACTTCATGAAGTGAAGCGTTGTTATTGCTATTACTAGTGGATGTTCTGCCACTATCAAGGCTGGCTGGTCTGGAAGCTAAATGAAAAGTAAGGAGACAGAATGATAAACACAATTTTAGCAGATGACACTATACCTTTACATTCTGATCACAGAATGTTCTGAGGTAGGAATCATGCACTATTTCACAGGCTGAGCACGCCCATTGTCAACAAAGTGTTGTTTCTTACAGATCAGAAAGTGAAGGGATTTCCAGGCAGTCCAAGAGGACACTTTAGTAAAGGATGCTACAGGAACAGTAAGATACAAGGGAAAGAAAAACAGAAAACAGAGTGTATGTTTAGAATTGAAACAGATTTGTTAGTAGGAAACCAGGATTTTAGAAGAACACAGTGGCATGCAGAAAGCTGCTTGTGATTTGGTCACTTACAACAGATTTGACAAGGAACCTTGCACACTGTAGAAATGCCACAAACAGGAGGAGCAAGAGCATCTGCATAGTGAATGTCCTGTACTCCTCCCCAATATAAGCAGGGGTGCTAGAACAATTTGTATAATGGGGGTGCTGAGAGCCATTGAACCAAAACTGTTAACCCTGTATATAATGGAATCCACTTGAAGCCAGATGGTGCTACAGCACCTCCCCCATGCCCCTAGTTCTAGCATCTGTTAGTACAAAGGAAATAATTGCACTGTTAATATTTTCCAGAATACTAAATAACGATATTTTATTTCAATTTTGTTTATATTCATTTTAAAATATTTTAGTAAAGAAAAATAGTTTCAGTTTTATTTCTTGTAAGAAATTTCTTGTATTTATTTCTTTATTTAGCTTTTCCACTCTATATTTTTACTTGATGAAAAGACTTATTTTGTACTATGAAATATATAAAACTTTACTTTAAAATCAAGAAATGAATCACTGAAACGTAAAGAGCTTTTTAATGCAAGTCAAAATTTTCCTTCTTTCACAATTAAACCCAAATATATCTGAAAATGGGCAAAAAGAATTTGTATTCTGTTCAGGTGCATTTCATAGATATCGTCTACTAAAATACACAAGTTAGTGGAAAGATTATTTTATAGAAAAAGAAAAAGTATTAGGTTTGAAGAAATGGCACCATATAGTCAAGTCATGCGCAAAATATAGAAAACACACTCACTTGCAATGCTTCAATTCACTGTGTGCGCAAACATCGTTAGCATTCACATCATGTATTCTTAATTTATTATTTAATTCAAGTTCACATCTTACCATGAACTCTTGATCCTGTACTAGAATCATCACTAATGCCTTGTGGACTTACATCTTCAAAGGATGTAGTATCTATACATAGAGACATAAAACAGTATGTAAATTAAATTTCACGGCAAAAATGTAATATAAACATTTGTCATCTGTAAAATGTAATGAAATAATTATTTCAAATACAATCCATCTTTGCTTATGTAGCCTTTCTGTAGGAAAAACTCTAAGGTATTTTACAATACTAGCTATTAAACCCATTCAATTACTTCTTAGTACTGTAATTCAATTATTCAGGTTGTTTTCTACAGAAGAATGTGAAATATGAAGGAATAAAAACAGATTTATATACAATTGTTGTTACCAATATAATCACAACAGTGCAAAAAGCTTCTACCTATACCTTTATTATTTAGCAATTGCTTGGATCTGAAGCCTGAAGAAGAGTTGACAGTTGCAAAGTTGATAGCTGTAGTAGAGAAGGCCATAGCTCCCAATTCTTTTTTCCTTTTACCCGTAGATCTATCATCAGGGCCCTCCAGATGCTCAGAACTACCTGTCCATTGTCCTCCTGCTAGGACCATGGACTGCACCAGGTCATTCATGGCTGGGATGCAAATGAAAGCAAATGAATCAGCATGGTTGAATGTATTTTTTTTATTTTTATTTCGTATTGTAAAAAGTTTGACATTTGTCTAAGCATCAAGGCATATTGAATACTGAAAGCTACAAACACAAGATCATCCATGTTATGACATGCAATCAGCTCAATGAATGAAAAGTATTATAGGCCATACTTTCAGTTCAGATATGATTTTTAATTGATTTTATCAGATAAAAGTGCCATGCTTGTGCTGCAATGATATGCAATATATATGTTAGAAGCTTTGATATGTTGTTTTGCAAAGACAAATGGAATGAATAAGGGTAAGATGGGCAGAGGTGCTAACACAACATGAACTTTGGCAATGGTTGGGGTCCTTGTTCAGTGCAGGTTACTGCAGGAATACTGTATTTTGCATTATAGTAGTTAAAAGGATCTGAAAGAGATGGCATCCTATGATATACTGCTTTGTTTTACAACACTATAGAAGTGTCCACCCCCTTTTTAAAAAATAGAACATTTTAGTAAAGAATAAATGACACATATTCGAAAAGAGTAACAGACCACTTTATATCCTTGCACTATTTTCTCTATAGATTCTTTAAACCAAAAATTTAAGATATTTGTGGTTTATAAAATGCTTACTAAAAGTGGAATTTAAAACTATTCAAATGTCTATAGAGTGCACTGTACATTTATATACACATGCATGCACAATGTGTATATATAATAAATATGTATACAAATATATAAAATGTAATCACAATAAATCGAGTATGTATATATACAAATATTATTCAGTGCCAAGGTTTTTCAAAAATTCTTCCAGCTCCTTGTATTATAGCAGGACTTGCACATTGCAAAATAGTAAAAAACAGCACAGTCCAGGGGAAAGGTTAGTGAAAAATTAGTAATGGAAGCCGGTGTAGCCATTTAAAAGAAGCTAACTGTCAAAGTCTTACACATGGAGCGACGGTAGAAGGCCTTCATTTTGTCTTTTTCCTTCGGTCTGTTCCTCAAAAAGGGCAGTCTTTTCAGTGCAATCACTTTTATGTCATAGCATGAGGAAAAACGGAAACAGGGAAATGAAAGAAAAAAGGGAGAAGAACAGATGGAAGTTAAATGTTGAAACTAAGGATAGAAATGAATGTTTGAGTTTCAGCTATGTATGCTATGCTAAAAACTATTATTCTCATGCTGCTGAGTGATAATGAAATATGGAAACTACGCTATGAAACCTTCAATATACTCAGAAAAGCACTGAAGACAATGGTGAGGAACGTAATATATTTTGCAAGTGCAGAATGCCAAATTCTTGAAAAAACAAAAGTAACTTCTTTGCAGAGATTTATATAAAGAGATAGAGTTTTCCAAGAAAGTGGAAAATAGATTTATTCAAAAGGCCTAAAATTTGATTACTTTGTGATTTCAATAAAACATCCACTTTTCCTCTTTAAAAAAGAGTTTGAATCTTAATTACTTGCTATAATGTGTCTTTTCTAATTTGCTTTTCTCTTGTACTTTTCACTCATGATTTACATTTTTATAAGTTTTGATACATTATGTATTGTGCATATTAATTAAATAACTCTCTCTTTCACTCTTTGTTTCTGTACATTTTCTTTCTATGGACCACCTGTTCAAGGGACTATGTGAACGGAGTGCAGAAAACTGAAATAATAAACTACAAGTTTGTTATAAAGCTGCAGTGGTTGCTCAGATTTCCTGGTTGGCATGGTACCCTGCCAAATTGCTACTGGAAAAAAGTACCAAACAGAAGATTAACACCTCCTCCTGACCACCACAAAAAAAAAACAAAGAAAAAACAAACAAAAATGGGGGTGTGGTTATGACATTTTGGGGAGTCAGAAATATTAAAATAATACATGTAACATCTGCAAAAAGAACATTAAAATTATATTAATTATTACAATTAGAAAAAAGTCACAAGTTACTCCTGTCCTTAGGTTGGAGTGCAGTGCAACAGTAACTTGTTAATAGTGGACATCTGTGTCTTCACGTAGCATCATATAAATGTGTCAGCAGACTGCCAAGCATACAGGAGCAACATGCAAACAATGGAGATGCAAGGGCTTCATCTTTGACAGAAGGGAGCTCAGAAATCAAAAATTTCTTACAAATGCCCAGGCCCCTGCTTCATTTGCATGCTACCCAACATCACAATCTACAGGTTTTACATCTTGTCATTTGCCTCAAATTTGCCTGTTACATAGCCATTTAATATGCATGCACATGGATTTTTCTATATTTTTAGACACATCTGCTCCTTCTGTATTTCTCTGCACAAAAGGGGAAATATACCCTATATTTTGTTATATTTCTTTTTAGTTTGACGAAAATGGTGGTTCAACAGAAAAAATCAAAATGTCCAATTTCTGGTATCACCATTATGCAGTATTTCTAATACTGCTCTATTATAAGAACTATTTCATGTTAGAATTAATACAGCCATGCAAAATCACCATGAAATGGTACCAGGCCAAATAAATGCTACTTAGCCATAATTATGGTGTAAAAATAAAAAAAATTACTAGCCTGTCAAAAAAAAATTCCCTGGCCCCTAGTGAACAGGCAAATAGAATTTTGCATGGCTGGATTAACAATGCTAGAAATAGTATAATTTCAGCTACTTAAATCATAGAATCATAGAATATCAGGGTTGGAAGGGACCCCAGAAGGTCATCTAGTCCAACCCCCTGCTCGAAGCAGGACCAATTCCCAGTTAAATCATCCCAGCCAGGGCTTTGTCAAGCCTGACCTTAAAAACCTCTAAGGAAGGAGATTCTACCTTCTAGGCTTGGCAGCTGCAAGTGGCTCTTTAATGTGTCTTCTTGTGGGTCTTTGCAGCACCTTTTTAAACACAGTATGATTTAATTATTACCCAATCTAAGTTTATTAACCAATCAGGATGCTTTTACTATGTTATTAACCAATTGTAGAATACTTGCTCAGTCGTTTTGCTGTGAATTGATACATATACATACACACACACACACACAGACAGAGTAAATGAAACAATGAATTTATACTACTGTGGCTCTTTTGGGTAACGTTGATTGCTAATTTGGCTCCTAAACCACTGAGGTCTGAGTATCACTGGTACAGAGTGAGTTCTTTTCTGAAAGCCTATGGCACACTGGTGATTGATATCACCGTGAATTGTATGCATTACCACTATATAAGGAATTATGGATACTCATTGATATTGGGCTGTACAGTCTCTCCAGACAGGAGGGAATGCCACATTTATTAATTAAGCATGGTGGAATCAGAAACAATGGAAACCCCATTTACACAGAAATTGTATGGGGGATGAGAAGCCCACAGGAAGAGAAAGACACCATGAGATCATTCTGCCTCTTGAAAACAATTAATTGAATTTTGGAAGATATAAGCAAGGAGAGAAGCCATCTTGGGCATCCATCACTAGACAAATACAAGAGGCCAGAGCTCTTCCAAGCTAAGAAAAATATGTCCTTCAACCAAGGAGGATTGAAGTCTCTGGAACTGAAGATAGGTGAGAAATCTGAGTAGGCAAAGATCTTTCACTTAAGATGACATGGGAAGCAAGCACCTTGTACTTTTGTGGAAGGTCCCGCCTGGGGGAAAGATGGCCATGGCTGGGAAAAAGAACGACTAGGTAGAGAAACTAGCTTGAACAAAGACTGTATCTTACTAGATTAGGTTTAAGACTTTTAGATGCATGTTTTCACTTTTATTTGCTTGTAGCCCTTTCTAACTTTATTGCTTATACTTAGCATCACTTAATCTATGTCCTATTGTTAATAAATCTGTTTTATTTTACTATAAACCAACTCAATGCTGTGTTTAAAAGGAAGGGTGCATTTACTCAAGCTAAGTTAATAAGCCGTGATGTAGTTTTGTCTCTTTACAGGAGTATTGAACATTATTATTTCTCTGAGCTGTCCAGAAAAGGGCTGAACATTTCAGGGCACACAGTTTTTGGGAAATTTGGAATGGGGAGTGTGTTGGGGTCATCTTGCTGGTTGTAACCAAGGCTGGTTGAAGACAGAGTGTGACTGGTGTGTTGCTGGCAGGCTGCTGGCATCAGACTTCTGGACTCAGTGCTGCTGCTATATACAGATATTCATAGTGGCAGGCTGCTTGTGAGCAGCCCAGGTTGGGAGCTACAGCACTAAAGAGCTGTGAGGCACCCAGGGTTACAGGGCAGGTGGTGACAAAATCCTTTATTGGTCTGGACTGCCACCTGAATCCCATGACACACACTCCCTCTTTTTTCTTACTGAGTTAATTTTATTGTGGTTGTTTCTAACTGCATTTTGTTTTTCATCCAAACTGACAAGAAATTACCTTTGATTATGTGTTTTATAAAACCTGTGTTCATACTACAAAAAGTATACAGTCACAAGTAAATAATTACAGTTAAGACAATAGTTATCTTAACTTCATGGTGATTCTTGGTCTCTAAGAAACAGATCCACAAAAAGGGTTGGCTTGTGGCCCTCAGCTAACCTACAAAATGTGAGATTTAGCTGTAGATACTGATGGTGCTTAGCTCACTAAAGCAGATATCAAATCTGTCCTTTGATAGAATCTGCTCTTCTTCTTGTTGGAATCACATGATTGTTGCTATGTGTGACATATGGCTGAAACATTGCCTGAAAAATCCTTGTGACTGGTATGTGGAAGTGGAAATGCTTTTCTTGGCAGACGAAGCAGTGGCCAAAAGGTTTTAAACATGTCCTGGCATCTTTAATGAAGTGCATCTGTTTTGATGCTGAACAATTCAGGGTCCTCAGAGATCACATCTTCTATTGCCTTTTGTACCCCCCCCCACAAGTAAGGCAGAGGATTTTAGCCACAAAGACAAGAACAACATTACAGTGGTTGCCACTGTTCTCAAATCCAGTTGGAAGAACTACATTTCCACGCTGTTATATTAAAAAATTGTCAAAAAGACAATGAACTATATCTATTTTTCACAAATTATGACAACACAGTCACCAAGCTAGTCCAGTGCTTGGGTGAGGAACTCACGGATGAAGAACACCTTGAAGTTGATGCTGAACCTGAGAAAAACAGAAGTCATGCTGTTTAGAAGAGGCAAATACTTTTGAGAAGTTTGCGACAGCCATGACACATTATTTTCTACCTGAGGAAGTAAGCTCATCATTTGTAAAGTTAGGAGTGAAAGGAGGGGTAGGTCTAGACACTGAATCCCCAAGTCCTGATGTCTCTGCACTTCAAGAGCTTCCCCTACGTTCCTGTCTCAGTTCCCCTGGGAAGGCTGCCTTGGTTCACAGTGGAGCCAATGAAGCAGAACCACAGGAAACCTTTTAGGCACAGATGACCAAGGCTAGCAGGCAGCCAGAAACAGAGCTGAAGAGGATTTTTTTTAAGCTGAGAGCAGCTAGAGGGTTTTCTGTCTATTTGCCTGGAGACAGAGATGTTAGTTTTTTACAAAGAGGTTTTTCTTTTTTGAGCTTGAGTTTTCTCTACCTAAAGGCAGGGTAGTTAACCTCCTGCAGGGAAATTCACAAGTTGTTGTTTTTTTTTTCCTCTCCTAACTCTCAGATATAGCAAGAGTTAAGCACAAGAAAGCAGGAAAATGACTACCAGTGAAGCAGCTAATAAACTAGAGCTGGCCAGATTCGAACCTTGAGAGAAACAAAAAGAGCATGATAGACAGATGATCTTAAGGCGCTTGGAGGTGGAGGCAGAAAAAGCCAGGGTGGAGGCAGAGGAAGCTGCCCACAAGACAGCTATGGAGGCAGAAAACGCCAGGGTGGAAGCAGAGGAAACTGCCCCTAAGAGAGCTATGGAGGAGAAAGAGAAAGATAGGAAGCATGCACTGGAGATGGAGAAGGCAAGGGATCAGCAGAATATACCAACCAACCCTAGTAATCCTTCTCCAGGTACCACTTCCCATCCCAGAAAGTTCCCCACCTACAAGGCAGGCGATGATACCGAGGACTTCTTAGAAAACTTCGAAAGGGCCTGCCTTGGGTACAGCATCTCTACAGACCGGTACACGGTAGAGCTGAGGCCACAGCTCAGTGGAGCCTTAGCAGAGATTGCGGCTGAAATGCCAAAGGAACACATGAACAGTTATGAACTTTTTAAAACCCAGGCGAGAGTCAGAATGGGACTAACACCCGAGCATTCTCATCGGCAGTTCAGAGTCCTAAGGTGGAAACCAGACGTGTCATTTACTCGACATGCCTACCACATTGTGAAAAATTGGGATGCCTGGATATCAGGAGCAAGTGTTAAATCTCCAGAAGAGTTGCCCTTCCTAATGCAAATGGATCAGTTCTTAGAGGGTGTTCCTAAGGAAATAGAAAGGTACATCCTAGATGGGAAGCCCAAAACTGTAATCGAGGCAGGGGAGATTGGAGCCAAATGGGTGGAGGTGGCAGAAAAGAAAAAAAAACTAGTAGCAGTTGGAGCGAATATCAGAAGGGGCAACCCGAAACAAAACCCTATCACCGGGGGTAACTCAAGGCCCCACCTACATCCCAAGGAAAACCCCAGACACCTTATCGTCCCACCACACCATTCTCCAGCAACCCATCTCGCTCCAATGCCCAGTCAACTGGATGATGTTTTAAATGTAATGAGCTGGAACATGTGAAGGCCAACTGCCCCAAGAACCCCAGCAGATTACACTTCATTGCACTGGGGTTACACCAAAGGTCTTCAGGCCCAGATGTCTCCCAGATACCCTTAGAGTGAAGGGAAACTGTGTGTGGGCGGGAAGAAGGTTACAGAAAGGAGGAACACTGGAGCGCAGGTGTCAGCTATCCATCAATCCTTAGTGGACCCCAACTTAATCAACCCAGAGGTCCAAGTGATGATTCAACTCTTCAAGTCCAACTCTTTCAATTTGCCTACAGCCAAGTTGCCTGTCCAATACAAAGGCTGGTCAGCAATGTGGACTTTTGCGGTCTATGATGATTATTCCATTCCCATGCTGCTAGGGGAAGACTTGGCCAACCAGGTAAAGCTGGCCAAGAGGGTGGGAATGGTCACCCGCAGCCAGACTAAGCAAGCTTCCACACCTATCCCTGTTCCTGAGCCTTCCACCAGGGCCCCATCTGTGTTACCAGAGACCCAGATGGAGGTGGGGGAACCGGATCCCCTACCAATAACTGCAACAGCCATAGTGAATCCAGAGACCCAGCCAAAGCCAGTCCCCGAACCGAAACTGGCGAAGCAACCAGCAACAGAACCATTGCCAGCGCTGAGTCCAGTGCTTGCAACCCCGTCTACAGCTCGAACACCAGAGGGCACCATCGAGCCTGCACTGGCAGCAGCAGCAAATGACCCTACACAAGAGGCTCAGCCAGAGCCTGAAATACCCCATAGTGCACCAGCGGACAGCGGTTCACCATCAATGGAAACAGCCCCATCACCTGCATCATTTCCAGAGGGACCAAGCCGAGGTCCACAATCCATTGAGGAACTGATGTCTCCAGCATTAAGGGAACAGTTCCAGACTGAACAGGAAGCAGATGAAAGCCTCCAGAGAGCTTGGACAGAGGCATGGAGCAACCCACCGCCTCTCAACTCTTCTAATTGATCCCGATTTGTTGTAGAAAGACGACTTTTATACAAGGAAACTCTTTCTGGTGGACACCAGGAAAACTGGCATCCTCAGAGACAGCTGGTAGTTCCAACTAAGTACCGGGAAAAACTCTTGAGCTTAGCCCACAATCATCCTAGTGGCCATGCTGGGGTGAACAGGACCAAAGACCGTTTGGGGAGGTCATTCCACTGGGAGGGAATGGGCAACGATGTTTCTACCTATGTCCGGTCTTGTGAGGTATGCCAAAGCGTGGGAAAACCCCAAGACCAGGTCAAAGCCCCTCTGCAGCCACTCCCCATCATTGAGGTTCCATTTCAGCGAGTAGCTGTGGATATTCTGGGTCCTTTTCTGAAAAAGACACCCAGAGAAAAGCATTACATTCTGACTTTCATGGATTTTGCTACCCAATGACTGGAAGCAGTAGCTCTAAACAACACCAGGGCTAAAAGTGTGTGCCAGGCATTAACAGACATTTTTGCCAGGGTAGGTTGGCTCTCCCACACCCTCACAGATGCAGGAACTCATTTCCTGGCAGGAACTATGGAAAGCCTTTGGGAAGCTCATGGGGTAAAGAACTTGATTGCCACCCCTTACCACCATCAAACAAATGGCATGGTGGAGAAATTTAATGGAACTTTGGGGGCCATGATATGTAAATTCGTAAATGAGCACTCCAATGATTGGGACCTAGTGTTGCAGCAGTTGCTCTTTGCCTACAGAGCTGTACCCCATCCCAGTTTAGGGTTTTCCCCATTTGAACTTGTATATGGCCGCGAGGTTAAGGGGCCATTACAGTTGGTGAAGCAGCAATGGGAGGGGTTTACACTTTCTCCAGGAACTAACATTCTGGACTTTGTAACCAACCTACAAAACACCCTCCGAACCTCTTTAGCTCTTGCTAAAGAAAACCTAAAAGATGCTCAAAAAGAGCAAAAAGCCTGGTATGTTAAACATGCCAGAGAGCGTTCCTTCAAAGTTGGGGACCAGGTCATGGTCTTAAAGGTCCTCCAGGCCCATAAAATGAAAGCATCGTGGGAAGGGCCACTCACGGTCCAGGAGCGCCTGGGAGCTATTAATTATCTCATGGGATTCCCCACCTCCAACCGAAAGCCTAAGGTGTAGCATATTAATTCTCTAAAGCCCTTTCATTCCAGAGAATTAACAGTTTGTCAGTTTACAGCCCAGGGAGGAGATGACGCTGAGTGGCCTGAAGGTGCCTACTAAGAAGGGAAAAGTGATGGTGGTGTGGAAGAGGTGAACGTATGCAGTGACAGCAGATCAAGGAGCTGTGCACTAGCTACTCGCCGATGTTCTCAGCCACCCCAGGGCTGACTGAACGGGCATACCACTCCATTGACACAGGTAATGCTCACCCAATTAAAGTCCAACCTTACCGGGTGTCTCCTCAAGCTAAAACTGCTATAGAACAGGAGATCCAGGATATGCTACAGATGGGTGTAATATGCCCCTCTGGCAATGCATGGGCATCTCCAGCGGTTCTAGTTCCCAAAACAGATGAGGAGATACGTTTTTGCATGGACTACCATAAGTTAAATGCCGTAACTTGCCCAGACAACTATCCAATGCCATGCACAGATGAACTACTGGAGAAACTGGGATGGGCCCAGTTCATCTCTACCTTGGACTTAACCAAGGGGTACTGGCAGGTACAGCTAGCAGAATCCGCCAAGAAAAGGTCAGCCTTCACCACACATGTCCGGCTGTATGAATTTAATATGCTCCCTTTCGGGCTGCGGAATGCACCCACCACCTTCCAAAAACTTGTAGATGGTCTCCTAACAGGATTGGGAGAATATGCAGTCGCCTACCTTGATGATGTGGCCATATTTTCGGATTCCTGGGCAGAACACCTGGAACATCTACAAAAAGTCCTTGAGCGCATAAGGGAGGCAGGACTAACTGTTAAGGCTAAGAAGTGTCAAATAGGCCTAAACAGAGTGACTTACTTGGACACTAGGTGGGTCAAGGAACTATCAACCCCCTACAGGCCAAAGTGGATGCTATCCAAAAGTGGCCTGTCCCTCAGTCAAAGAAACAGGTTCAATCCTTCTTAGGCTTGGCTGGATATTACAGGCGATTTGTACTGCAATACAGTCAAATCACCGCCCCACTAACAGACCTAACCAAAAAGAAACAGCCAAATGCAGTTCAGTGGATTGAAGAGTGTCAGAAGGCCTTTAACCAGCTTAAAGCGACACTCATGTCTGACCCTGTGCTAAGGGCCCCAGACTTTGACAAACCGTTCCTAGTAACCACAGATGCGTCCCAGCATGGTGTGGGAGCAGTCTTAATGGAGGAAGGACCGAATCAAGAGTTCCATCCTGTCACGTTTCTCAGCAAGCAGCTGTCTGAGAGGGAAAGCCACTGGTCAATCAGTGAAAAGGAATGTTATGCCATTGTCTGTGCTCTGGAAAAGCTACGCCCATACTTTTGGGGATGGCATTTCCACCTGCAAACCGACCATGCTTGCGCTACAGTGGCTTCATACCGCCAATGGAAATAACAAAAAACTTATTCAGTGGAGTTTAGCTCTCCAAGATTTTGATTTCGACACAAAACACATTTCAGGAGCTTCTAACAAAGTGGCTGATGCACTCCCCCGTGAAAGTTTCCCAGAATCAACTGGTCCAAATCGTCCTTAAGATGTGGGAAATATTGTTAGTCTTTATACAGTTAGTAGTATATTTAGAGATGCGTGTGTCTTATTAACTCTGTTTTATTCTCGAGCTCCAGGAAGAAATCACATCCAGTGTTTCACCCTATCTGTGATTTGGGGGGCGTGTCATAAATATAAAGGGAAGAGTAACCGCCTTTCTGTATACAGTGCTATAAAATCCCTCCTGGCCAGAGGCAACATCCTGTTACCTGTAAAGGGTTAAGAAGCTCAGCTAACCTGGCTGGCACCTGACCCAAAGGACCAATAAGGGAACAAGAAACTTTCAAATCTTGGGGGGGGGGGCAGAGGGAGGCTTTTGTTTGTGCTCTTTGTTTACGTGTTTGTTCTCTCTTGGGACTGAGAGAGGCTAGACAGAAATCCATCTTTTCCAACCCATCCTAATCCAAGTCTCCAATATTGCAACCAGTGTAGGTATGCCAGGCAAGGCAGATTAGTTTATCTTTTGTTTTATGAGAATTTTCCCTGTGTTAAGAGGGAGGTTTATTCCTGTTTTCTGTAACTTTAAGGTTTTGCCCAGAGGGGGATCCTCTGTGTTTTTAATCTGAATAACCCTGTAAAGTATTTTCCATCCTGATTTTACAGAGGTGATTCGTTTACCTTTTCTTTAATTAAAATACTTCTTTTAAGAACCTGATTGATTTTTCATTGTTCTTAAGATCCAAGGCTTTGAGTCTGTGTTCACCTGTACAAATTGGTGAGGATTATTATCAAGCCTTCCCCAGAAAAGGGGGTGTAGGGGTTGGGGGGATACTTTGGGGAAAGATGTCTCCAAGTGATCTCTTTTCCTGTTCTTTGTTTAAAACGCTTGGTGGTGGCAGCATACTGTTTAAGGCCGAGGCAAAGTTTGTACCTTGGGGAAGTTTTTAACCTAAGCTGGTAAGAATAAGCTTAGGGGGGTCTTTTATGCGGGTCCCCACATCTGTACCCTAGAGTTCAGAGTGGGGAAGGAACCCTGATACCATGTCTTTAGCTTATACAAGCATAACAATTAAATACAATGGTTGTTAATAACTTAGCTTAATTACAATATTTTTTTCAAAGAAAGCCTATACACAAGATTTCAATTAATTTTAACTACTGTATATAGAGGAAATTTTGAAGAATCTGTGTTATTCCATTATTAAGATAATTTTAGACAAAGAAAAGATCGACACCAATGCTACATTTCTTAAAGGACCCATTTAAAATTAATTTTAACTCATAAAATAATTAACAGATTTACTTGTAAATTCTAAAAAAAAAATAGTATCTATATTTAAAGAGTAAGTGCCGAAAGTTTGCGGAAGATATACTCTATTTTTCATATATAACAAAATGGATGAATTGGTGCTGTAAGCACAAAACAGAACACAACCTTAGCTATGAAACTATGACCAGTGCCTCCATAATAAAGAACAGGAGAGTTCTCTGTCTCTAGATTCAGAGCTTCAGCAAGTCTCACGAGGAGAGGTGGAGAGACTGACATTAAAGCCTAAGATTAATCCAGAAATGAGGAAGATGGTGATTCTCCCTCTTGAGAAGGGTTATCTACCTGAAGCCTCTTCATCTTCACAATCTTCTGAAGCCAACAAGGGCCTAGGAAAAGATAGCAGTTGAGAGGACAGATATTCATTTTGGAGATGGAAATCTGACAGGAGATAGTCTCTTTTAGCTCTTTTTCATGGAAAAGATTTATGAATCTTTTGGACCCCAGAAAGTTAGTTGAGCCAACATCAGTCAATAAAGCCAGGATCACCACTTTATAGGGATAAACGTGGATTTGATGATCTCAAGTTGTAGTTCTTAGTAGGTTTACAGAATAAAACAATCTGAAAGGAGTGGAAAGCCCTGGACGGCGAGGGATCTTAGGTGAACCTGAGGCTCTATACATTATGACATTGAGGTTAACCCTCAGCCATGGAACCTACTGCTCCAGGTTACTGTACTGATGAAACATGAAAAGGGATTACGTTGCAAAAGAGAATTCCGTGCCCAGAGCTACAAAAGAGAAAGATGACAAAGCTTGACTTGCCCACAAGCTGAGTTTCTCCTATTCACTTAGAATCCAATACACAAGAGGTGGGCAAACTATGGCCCACGGGCCACATCTGACCCGTCAGACCATTTAATCTGGCCCTCAGCTCCAACCGGGGAGCGGGGTCGGGGCTTGCCATGCTCTGCGCAGCTCCCTGGAAGCAGCCAGCAAGACCCGACCCCAGCTCCTTTGTAGTATGCAGAGGCGTGGCCATGTGGCTCTGAGCACTGCCCCGTCGACAGGTGCTGCCCTCGCAGCTCCTATTGGCCGTAGATCCCGGCCAATGGGAGCTGTAGGAGTGGTGCCTGTGCACAGGACAGCGCACAGAGCCGCCTGGCCACGCCTTGGAGCCAGAGTGGGTACATGCTTCCGGGAGCTGCTTTCAGTAAGCGCCGCCTGGAGTCTGGACCCCATCCCCCTGCCTACACCCCAATCCCCTGCCCCATCCCTGATCCTCCTCCCACCCTCCGAACCCCTCGATCCCAGAGCCCCCTCCTGCATCCCAAGCCCCTCATCCCCAGCCCCACTCCAGAGCCCTCACACCCCCCAACCCGGAGCCCCTCCCATACCCTGAACTCCTCATTTCTGGCCACACACCCATCTGGAGCCCTCACCTCCTCCCGTACCCTTACCCCAATTTCATGAGCATTCATGGCCCACCATACAATTTACATACCCCAATGTGGCCCTCAGGCCAAAAAGTTTGCCCACCCCTGCAATAGAACCCACAAAATGGGGATGAAAGGTGCAATGTATGGATATATCTACTCAAAGAACTCCAGTTATAGATGAGTAAATCCTCTTTGAGGATTGTTGGTATATGTTCCCACTCTTGGAGATTCACAAAGAGTAACAAATCCCTAAGGAGATGGGAATGAGGAGGATTATTTAACTGAATAATGATTATTGTAGAATTACTCTCCTAGACTGGGCATTAGATCATAAGGCCAGGCCAACAGTGATGCTGTGTAAAAATACTGACAGCAATCCAGGTAGCAGCTCTGTATATTTCCAAAACTGCAACATTCAGGGATCTGATTCTCCATTATCATACAGCATTTTTGTATAAAGGATCTAATCCACTTTGACAAGCATTGATAGGAAATATCAGAAATATTTTGTTCCATAATCCTGTCACCATAAACTAGAAATAATATGGGGGATTATTTATGGAATGGTGTTATTTTATTAAGGTACAAGATAAAAGCCCTCTTAGCAACTAGTCACTGCTTTGTTGAAGATCTCGGTCTTCTTAAACCGGGGCCTGTTTTTATCATTAATGGATTTATGAAAGATTTAGTCTAGTTAAGGTCCTCTCTTGTTATACACAAGCAACTCATGGTAGCACCACATTTGAGGGGAGACTAATCCTTGTAGTGAGGACAAAACGAATGAAGGCAAGCAAAATAAAAAATATCCAGTATTTATATAGGCAAGGGAAGGGTTGTAATTATTTTAATCTGCATCAGGTTCAAATTGCTTCTTTTCAAAGTGTCACATAACCTTTTATAGCCAACTCCTTTTAAGAAACTAGGAATTTCAAGCACTTCTTTTCAGCAAGATTGTCCCTAGATGTATTGGCACCCTATCCAAAGACAGACTCTTCCAGATTCTCTCATGCTCTACTTTTAATTTCCGTAAAAGTATGTGAAATAATACAGAATTTATTATTGTTTTTAAAATTTTTATTAAGTTTGCACACTAAGAGCCAAAATCAAAAACCACCATGTGAGATTTTTTTTTTTAAATAAAGGAAATTCTCCCCTGGGATGAACATTGGAATACCAAATTTTCACCTTATATATTCTGAAGTCACTTAGATATTAAACTTTAAAAGGTATGAATTATAATATAAGGGTACATTGATGCTTTATATGTAACATCAATATCTCACTGGTAATAAATGTATTAACTAATCAATAATGCAACTTGTTTAACAAGGAATGTAATGGCAAAAAACTAATTACCTGCCACTGGAAATTTCATGACTTAAATTATTGATGAACAACAAAAGAAACAAGTAAAGGTTGCATAAAATACTCTAGGCTATGTGAATCCTAACAGCTAGGACAAAGTGGCTCATTCAGGGTAACAATTAGTGTCTGGCAAACGTCAATTCCCCCTACGTCAGGAACTTATCAGTTATTTCTCTCTGTAGCTCTGCCTATCTCTAGGATCAGTAGTGATCTGTGTCCTTCTAACTACTTATATCGCTCCACAGCTCTTTCTGTTCTCTATTATATTGTTGCCAAAACCCATCATCATGAGGTTTACAAGACACATGATCTTTTAGCAGCTAATGGTTGTTAGTATGGACACAATATGAAGAGGCACACTCGAGGAGAGTGGGAGTCTCATGGGAATGAGAGAAAACAAACAAAGCAGAAGGAGGTGGATTAGGGAGAGAGGAACAGTGCCATCTGACCTTCCATTTGAAGTTCTGACAGGCTAAATGCCATTATTCTGATCCAATAACCCTACCTAATTCTGCATCCCTGATATACTGTAAATTCATTTTAATGTATTTAATTACATTTACTGAAATGCTAAAATAGGGCATCTATCCATATACACTCTAGGCGGGGTTTGAAGCTGTACCACTGAAGTCAATGGGAGTTTTGCCCTTGACCTAAAGATTACAGGCCTTGGAAGCTCTTAACATTATTTAAAGATTTCCAACTGATTTGTTCTTTCTTAAGTAGTTTTGAAGTTTTTACAACATCTTGGAAATATACTTAACCAAACAGTATTTCAAACTAAAATTGTTTTGTAACTACTCACTACTGCTCTTTTTGGTTCCCAGTGTCTGGCCATCTTCAAGAGAGTTTGAGCCCACCGAGGAACTATCTTGACTGTCCTGATGGGGTAGCTGAAGAAATCCTTCGCTGGACTCCGAACGGGTAGGTATAAGAGTCAGAGACTTCAGACGCTCGCGGTTAACATCTTTCTTAGATTTTATCAATTTCCTCATTTTTAGAGTAATCCAATTGCCCCTTCTGTTATAATAAAATTAAATCCATTATTGCATTTATAATTCATTACTTTATAAAATGCATAATTTAAAAAATATTTTGTGTGCATGTTTAACTACAATATGTGGGCATGCTCTGCTCCCATAGAAGTCAATGGGAATTTTACCATCAACTTCAATAGGGGCACAACTGGGTCCTTAGCGTGTTTAAATTTCTGGTTATACTCATTTTCATAAAATATATTCAAGCAGTACCTTCTGGGGGGGGATGGCTCATAAAATTTATACTGATCCATAATCTTCTCCTCTAATTTCTCCTTTTGTCGTCTCAATTCATTTAACTTGTCACTGTAAATAGAAATTAATCAAAATTGCTATTTTAGCAGTTATTTATATATTTATATAATATTACATAGAATCATAGAATATCAGAGTTGGAAGGGACCTCAGGAGGTCATCTAGTCCAACCCCCTGCTCAAAGCAGGACCAATCCCCAATTAAATCATCCCAGCCAGGGCTTTGTGTTTTTAGGTATCTGATAGCAGACTTTCTTTCACCTAAGAATAAGAGGGAGCAGCATAAAAATTGCCAAGAAACAGAGATCTCTAAGTAATAAAGAGGAAGAAAGAGAAATACAGAAAATATGATGCAAAGATATATCTAAATGAATACATTTTAAAGACTTTCATGGGCCATTTACGGTCTTTAATATAATGTAATGCTTTACTTTATGAACATAGCATGCACATATAGGATACAATAAAGTAGTATTTAAAACACTTTCTTTTTACTGCTAAAGGAAGCAAAAGTTCTCTGCTGGAAAAAGCAACAGAATTTTTAAAGGACTCTGGGATGCTTGTTTGAAGTGGAAGGAGGAATAAATATTTTTTTTCAGTAGATCCACATACCATAAAAACCATGTATTTTTATTTTTTTTTAGTTTTTAAAAATCAAGATTTCTGGTTGTGATTATCAGCAATTGATATATAATACAATTACTTTAGTTATGTTTGAAGAAAAAATACAAGAAAATAGGGTATGAGAGTATTATGTAATGTATCAGCCAGTAGAAGGTGTTTTTTAAAATTTGTAAGCTTGCCGTTGTCATATTTCTGAACAGCGGTTTCATAATTTTTGGTATACCTACATGTACTGTCTTTGTTCAACGTGGAAAAGATCCTTGCTTTCCATATTCTGCTCCAGTAATGTTCTATTTTGTAGCATTAATGTCTGAATTTGATCAAGCAGATGTCTGTTTTCTTCCTCCAGATTTCCTTTAAGCTGGCTAAGCAACTGTTAAAAATGTACAAAACAGTATAAATGTACAAAATGTATAAAACTGAGCATGCTGCCTGGTTTACAGGCTTACCTAGAAAATATAAGCAGGACACACAAAGGCTTCAGTAACTCAGGCAAAAGACAAAGAAAGATCAAATAAATCAACTCAGAAATGTTTCTTTTAACATTTTAATATTTTGTTAATTGGCTGGATTCACTTTAACTAGCAGAGCAATCATAACTGCAATAGAAAAATATCTTACTAATATAGGAGTCAAGAAATTATTTTTGACCTAAACTCTTGACAGTGAATACCAAGATATATGTTACAAAAATAAAAATAAACAAATTTCCTCTGTTTTTGAGATGAGTTTTAAGGGTATTATTAAGTTGTTGCAGCAGAACACTGTGGCCCTGAAACAGCTTATTGCCAAGCAGACACTAAGAGAAGCTGAAGAAGCTTTAAAGTTCCTTTGGTGGATAGTTTCAATTATCCTTTCTGCAGGATCTTTTTGGGGAAAAAAACCATTCACAGCAGGAAATGGTGTCTTTTGCCAGGGATGCCACTGCTGCATTAACTATAGAGAAGATGAAGACGAAATCTCTGGGTTGTACTATAATGCACAATTTCTGGACTTGATGACTAAGCCTTTCCTATTGTTGGGTGTTTCCCATTCTTCCCTAATGATGTCCTTGAATGAGGAATTGAAGGGAGACAACTTGATTTTGGATAGAAGATTTAGCTTGCTTGTCTTCTTTCTCTCCTCATAGTGTCAAACATATCTAAGACCAAGAACCTTTCCGAATTCTCTAGTTAGGGATTATACTGTGAAGCTGAGAGTTCCCCTACTATGGAGATGGGTTTTTTTGTCTTTTACTTTTACTTTATTTTTGCTTTTAGAAGATCGATTTTCATCAACAGAGGATCTGTTCCTTTTCTTACAGACTTGTCTCCCCACAGCTTCACTGTGACTTAAGGTTTATGAGGCTATGGAGGAAATGGAGCAGATGTGGGGGAGAAGGCAGCTTTTTGCCCCCGTACTCATTATCCTCCAATATTAAAGAGGTAATGTTAAGAGTGCAAATCCTCCTTTTGTGAAGGACATTCAGATAAGCAGGCCAGACTCCTTACCTAGTGATTCAATTGCCTACTTATGCAGGGAGCTTCTTTTTAAAAAAAAATGGATTGGACTGGAGGTTGGGGAATTTTTGGATTCAGCATTGAAGAATCTCTGTTTGGTGAGGAGGATCCAGTGTGCTCAGTCCATGGTATTGAAGAAGACTGACCTTTCTTTGTTGAGGTTTCTTTGGAGAAGTCTTGACCTGTGCATAGGGAGTGAAAGGCTCCAACATGGCCATCTAGACTTTTGAGCCCCTTCTCCTGGTAAGAAAGTGTCCACAGACTTTGAACTGCTGTGGCATAGCTCTTCTGAAGCTCCTGAGAGCACCAGGAAACAAACCCTCAGGAAATTTTGATTTCCAAGGGACTAGGATAGGCTAGGACAGGGGTTCTCAAACTGGGGGTCAGGACCCCTAAGGGGTCGTGAGCTGTCAGACTCCACCCCAAACCCTGCTTTCCCTCCAGCATTTATAATGGTGTTAAATATATTAAAAAGTGTTTTTCCATTTATAAGGGGGGGTCACATTCAGAGGCTTGGTATGTGAAAGGGGTCACTAGTACAAAAGTTTGAGAACCACTGGGCTAGGAAAAGATTTTTCTCACTGATGTCTCTAAATAAGTTTTAAAAGCCAGGATGCTAATAAACAAAGGTAAAATCACTGAACTGCCACTCTATTAATACTATGCACACAGAGAATCTAGCTGTATGCCTAGAAGGAGACAGGACCCATCTTCAGAGCCCATGGACAAGTCTGAATGGCCTCTGGTATTTACAGGAAAAGAAACACAAACTCAAATATGTTGGACTGAAAGAGAAGTCAAAATCCAGGAAAAAATTATTTGAAAAGTATTTTATAATCTTAAAATTTGAACTAGAGTTCCATTTTTCTAACATATCACCTATATTTAGTCAAGAAAATTGTCTAGCACCTTGCAATGTTAACACAGCCGAAAAAGTTCAGAGAGCTATATTTAAAAGTTTGCAGTACCAACATTTACAGTGACTCTCAGAAACCTGCATTTTTTAATGTTCTGATCTCCTGGTGATTTCTTAATTTCTATTCGGAATTAAATTGAATGACTAACTATCTATTTATTTCTCTATACATCCCATGCTCACTATCACCAATAGACTATTTAAAATAATTCCTGCTAAGATGAAGTGGAATTTTGTCTCCATGGATATAATGAATATGATGTAATGACACTGAGAAGGAATTATATCCCATGATAGTTTATTTCAGTCCAGTCACATCTTGCTTGCAGTAATAAAAAGCTAAACTGTGGCCTATCTTGTGTGACAGTACAAGGGAGTAACAGAGTGTTGTAATATTTGGGCCTCCAAATTCACCTTAATTATGATGAGTTCAACTGTGAGAAGCGAGTTAAAGTTTATAAAATATCACAATAACCTGTAACAAGAAATGTTGATGGGAAAAGGTAAAAAGGGAGACAGAAAGACTAAATTAGTCCACACAAAAAAGGCCTACTTTCAAAGACTGGGTTAAAATCATGCCTAGTAAACAAGAGAAATGTGGAACCAGAAATCAATGGACCAAAACTGATGTGTCAGAAATAAGATTAATTAATAAACAAAATAACAAGGGGATGGGTTATTCCACTCATCATTCCCTTTTGAGGTTTTTAAAAAGAAAAGACTTGGGGGAAAAAAATTAGCAGGAGGCAACTGCTGGCTGGGAGATGAGTGGACAGGAAAGGAGCAACTTCACCATCATGGCTGCCACTCTACTGTCTCCTGGGACCTCAGGATCCATTGTGTCATTGTTGGGCCTTTGTCATCCTAAACCCAAGAGATGTCCTGACCAGAGTGGGTCAGAGACAGAGGGATCCAGATGACATTGCCATCTCCACCTTTACTGGCTCCAGCTAAATCCCAATCACCACCTGGGATATGACACTGTCTTATCCATTCCCCCCCAGTAGGTCCTTTTTCTCCTCCACTTTATTCCTTCTCTTTCCTATCACTCACCTTTTCCTCCTGTCTAATAACAACCTGTTTTATTTGGTCACAACTGTATTTTGCAACACTGATGTAATCCAGTGACCAGAGAGGCAACTAAAAGCAATGCCCTAAACCAGGGGTGGGCAAACTATGGCCCATGGCCCACATCTGGCCTGTCAGACCATTTAATCTGGCCCTCAGCTCCAGCTGGGGACTGGGGTCAGGTGCTTGCCCCGGTCTGTGTGGCTCCCAGGAAGCAGCCGGCATGACCCACCTCCGGCTCCTACATAGTATGCAGAGGCATGGCCAGGCGGCTCTGCTGTTGGCCCGTCCACAGGTGCCGCCCTCACAACTCCCATTGGCTACAGTTCCCAGCCAATGGGAGCTGCAGGGGTGGCGCCTGTGGACTGGGCAGCGCGCAGAGCCACCTGGCCGTGCCTCGGAGCCGGATGGGGGACATGCTTCTGGGAGCTGCTTGCAGTAAGTACCGCCCGGAGCCTGCACCCCTGAGCACCCCCCCAAACTCCTGCCACAGCCCTGATCCCCCTCCCAGCCTCCAAACCCCTCAATCCCAGACCAGAGCCCCCTCTTGTACCCCAAGCCCCTCATCCCCAGCCCCACCTCAGAGCCCTCACCCCCCGGTGCCCCAACAGCCTGCCCCATTCCTGATCCCCCTCCCACCCTCAGAATCCCTCCATCCCAGCCTGGAGCCCCCTCCTGTACCCCAAACCCCTCATCCCCAGCCCCACCCCAGAGCCCTCACCCCCCAACCTGGAGCCCCCTCCCGCACTCTGAACTCCTCATTTCTGGCTGCAACCCCAGCTGGAGCCCTCATCCCCTCCTGCACCCCTACCCCCAATTTCATGAGCATTCATGGCCCGCCATACAATTTCCATACCCCAATGTGGCCCTCAGGCCAAAAAGTTTGCCCACCCCTGCCCTAAACAGCCCTATGCTGGTACAAGTTTGCCAGGTCTCGGAGTGGCTATTAAGACCAAATGCCATGAATGTGTTTTCCGGCAGTGAGGTTACAAGTGACTGAACATGAAAGACAGAAGTTGCATTTTCTCTGGTTGTGGTTCTTTTCTCTCCCTTTTTGTGTGTTTGTCTCGTTTTGTTTTCTCGGAAACAGGTTCAGACTTTTACAATAGCAACAATAACAACTCCTCCAGCTCAGCTCAATCAACTTTCATTCTTTTCTCCATAAAAAGGGCTGTCAAGCAATTAAATAAAAATTATTGTAATGTTAAACAATAATAAAATACCTTTTATTTACATATTTTTGGATATTTTCTACATTTTCAAATATACTGATTTCAATTACAACACACAATACAAAGTGTACAGTGCTCACTTTATATTTATTTTTGATTACAAATATTTGCACTGTAAAAAAACAAAATAAATTGTATTTTTCAATTCACCTAATACAAGTACTGTACTGCAATCTTTTTATCATGAAAGTTGAACTTTCAAATGTAGAATTAAGTACAAAAAACTCCACCTGGATTCAAAAATAAAAACGTAAAACTTTAGAGTCTACAAGTCCACTCAGTCCTACTTCTTATTCAGCCAATTGTGCCGACAAGCAAGTCTGTTTACATTTGCAGGAGATAATACTGCCTGCTTCTTATTTACAATGTCATGTGAAAGTGAGAACAGGCGTTCGCATGGCACTGTTGTAGCCAGCATTGCAAGATAATTACGTGTCAGATGCGCTAAAGATTCATATATACCTTCATACTTCAACCACCATTCCAGAGGACATGCATCCATGCTGATGACGGGTTCTGCTCAATAACAATACAAAGCAGTGTGGACCAACGCATGTTCATTTTCAACATCTGAATCAGATGCCACTAGCAGAAGGCTGATTTTCTTTTTTGGTGGTTTGGGTTCTGTAGTTTCCGCATTGGAGCGTTGCTCTTTTAAGACTTCTGAAAGCATGGTCCACACCTTGTCCCTTTCACATTTTGAAAGGCACTTCAGATTCTTAAACTCTGGATCGAGTGCTATCTTTAGAAATCTCACACTGGTACCTTTGTGTTTTGTCAAATATGTAGAGAAACTGTTCTTAAAACGAACAACATGTGCTGGGTCATCATCTGAGACTGCTATAACATGAAATACATGGCAGAATGCGGATAAAACAGAGCAGAAGTCATACAGTTCTCCCCCAAGTAGTTCAGTCACAAATTTAATTAACACATTATTTTTTTAACGAGTGTCATCAGCATGGAAGCATGTCCTCTGGAATGGTGGCCAAAGCATGAAGGCGCATATGAAAGTTTAGCATATCTGGCACACAAATACCTTGCAACGCCGGCTACAAAAGTGCCATGCGAATGCTTGTTCTCACTTTCTGGTGACACCGTAAATAAGAAGCAGGCAGCATTATCCCCCGTAAATGTAAACAAACTTGTTTATCTTAGCGATTGGCTGAACAAAAAGCAGGACTGAGTGGACTGTAGGCGCTAAAGTTTTACATTTTTTTGGTTTTTAAGTGCAGGTATGTAACAAAAAAAAATCTACATTTGTAAGTTGCACTTTCACGATAAAGAGATTGAAGTACAGTACTTGTATGAGGTGAACTAAAAGTACTATTTCTTTTATCATTTTTACAGTGCAAATATTTGTAATAAAATAATAATATAAAGAGCACTGTACACTTTGTATTCTGTGTTGTAACTGAAATCAATATATTTGAAAATGTAGAAAAACATCCAAAAATATTTAATAAATTTCAGTTGGTATTCTATGATTTAAGGAGTCAGGTCAGGCTATACCTGACACCGTACTGAAAGTTGATGGTACTACCTGCAGCTCATCAAACCCACTGCCTTGTGGGTGAATTCAAGAGTAATGTAAGGCTATGAGACTAAACTCAGATAGAAAATCTGAAGTGGAGCCCCAAAGGCGATCAGGTACTAATATTTTAGTATCTTTTCGGCAACTCCTGCAGTGGATTGGGTACCAGAAGTATTGGTTCTTCCTCTCCGCTGGATTTTTCCGGTGATGCCAAGATGGAGGTCCTGATGCATGGGCAACTCAGGGCCTCCATATCATCCGCCCAGGCTCGCACTCTGGAGAGGTACTCCAGCTTTGCCTTGAGTGTCGACACAACTTGGGAGGCAGCAGTCAATGGTTCATAGAATCATAGAATATCAGCGTTGGAAGGGACCCCTGATGGTCATCTAGTCCAACCCCCTGCTCGAAGCAGGTCCAATTCCCAGTTAAATCATCCCAGCCAGGGCTTTGTCAAGCCTGACCTTAAAAACCTCTAAGGAAGGAGATTCTACCACCTCCCTAGGTAACGCATTCCAGTGTTTCACCACCCTCTTAGTGAAAAAGTTTTTCCTAATATCCAATCTAAACCTCCCCCACTGCAACTTGAGACCATTACTCCTCGTTCTGTCATCTGCTACCATTGAGAACAGTCTAGAGCCATCCTCTTTGGAACCCCCTTTCAGGTAGTTGAAAGCAGCTATCAAATCCCACCTCATTCTTCTCTTCTGCAGGCTAAACAATCCCAGCTCCCTCAGCCTCTCCTCATAAGTCATGTGTTCTAGACCCCTAATCATTTTTGTTGCCCTTCACTGGACTCTCTCCAATTTATTCACATCCTTCTTGTAGTGTGGGGCCCAAAACTGGACACAGTACTCCAGATGAGGCCTCACCAATGTCGAATAGAGGGGAACGATCACGTCCCTCGATCTGCTCGCTATGCCCCTACTTATACATCCCAAAATGCCATTGGCCTTCTTGGCAACAAGGGCACACTGCTGACTCATATCCAGCTTCTCGTCCACTGTCACCCTTAGGTCCTTTTCCGCAGAACTGCTGCCTAGTCATTCAGTCCCTAGTCTGTAGCGGTGCATTGGATTCTTCCATCCTAAGTGCAGGACCCTGCACTTATCCTTATTGAACCTCATCAGATTTCTTTTGGCCCAATCCTCCAATTTGTCTAGGTCCTTCTGTATCCTATCCCTCCCCTCCAGCGTATCTACCACTCCTCCCCATTTAGTATCATCCGCAAATTTGCTGAGAGTGCAATCTACACCATCCTCCAGATCATTTATGAAGATATTGAACAAAACCGGCCCCAGGACCGACCCTTGGGGCACTCCACTTGACACCGGCTTCCAACTAGACATGGAGCCATTGATCACTACCCGTTGAGCCCGACAATCTAGCCAGCTTTCTACCCACCTTATAGTGCATTCATCCAGCACATACTTCCTTAACTTGCGGACAAGAATACTGTGGGAGACCGTGTCAAAAGCTTTGCTAAAGTCAAGAAACAATACATCCACTGCTTTCCCTTCATCCACAGAACCAGTAATCTCATCATAAAAGACGATTAGATTAGTCAGGCATGACCTTCCCTTGGTGAATCCATGCTGGCTGTTCCTGATCACTTTCCTCTCATGCAAGTGCTTCAGGATTGATTCTTTGAGGACCTGCTCCATGATTTTTCCAGGGACTGAGGTGAGGCTGACTGGCCTGTAGTTCCCAGGATCCTCCTTCTTCCCTTTTTTAAAGATTGGCACTACATTAGCCTTTTTCCAGTCATCCGGGACTTCCCCCGTTCGCCACGAGTTTTCAAAGATAATGGCCAATGGCTCTGCAATCACAGCCGCCAATTCCTTCAGCACTCTCGGATGCAATTCGTCCGGCCCCATGGACTTGTGCACGTCCAGCTTTTCTAAATAGTCCCTAACCACCTCTATCTCCACAGAGGGCTGGCCATCTCTTCCCCATTTTGTGATGCCCAGCGCAGCAGTCTGGGAGCTAACCTTGTTAGTGAAAACAGAGGCAAAAAAAGCATTGAGTACATTAGCTTTTTCCACATCCTCTGTCACTAGGGGGCCTCCCTCATTCAGTAAGGGGCCCACACTTTCCTTGGCTTTCTTCTTGTTGCCAACATACCTGAAAAAACCCTTCTTGTTACTCTTGACATCTCTCGCTAGCTGCAGCTCCAGGTGCGATTTGGCCCTCCTGATGTCATTCCTACATGCCCGAGCAATATTTTTATACTCTTCCCTGGTCATATGTCCAACCTTCCACTTCTTGTAAGCTTCTTTTTTATGTTTAAGATCCACTAGGATTTCACCATTAAGCCAAGCTGGTCGCCTGCCATATTTACTATTCTTTCGACTCATTGGGATGGTTTGTCCCTGTAACCTCAGCAGGGATTCCTTGAAATACAGCCAGCTCTCCTGGACTCCTTTCCCCTTCATGTTAGTCCCCCAGGGGATCCTGGCCATCCGTTCCCTGAGGGAGTCGAAGTCTGCTTTCCTGAAGTCCAGGGTCCGTATCCTGCTGCTTCCCTTTCTTCCCTGTGTCAGGATCCTGAACTCAACCAACTCATGGTCACTGCCTCCCAGATTCCCATCCACTTTTGCTTCCCCCACTAATTCTACCCGGTTTGTGAGCAGCAGGTCAAGAAAAGCGCCCCCCCTAGTTGGCTCCTCTAGCAGTTGTGCCAGGAAATTGTCCCCTACGCTTTCCAAAAACTTCCTGGATTGTCTATGCACCGCTGTATTGCTCTCCCAGCAGATATCAGGAAAATTAAAGTCACCCATGAGAATCAGGGCATGCGATCTAGTAGCTTCGGTGAGCTGCTGGAAGAAAGCCTCATCTACCTCATCCCCCTGGTCCGGTGGTCTATAGCAGACTCCCACCACTACATCACTCTTGTTGCACACACTTCTAAACTTAATCCAGAGACACTCAGGTTTTTCTACAGTTTCGTACCGGAGCTCTGAGCAGTCATACTGCTCCCTTACATACAGTGCTACTCCCCCACCTTTTCTGCCCTGCCTGTCCTTCCTGAACAGTTTATAACCATCCATGACAGTACTCCAGTCATGTGAGTTATCCCACCAAGTCTCTGTTATTCCAATCACGTCATAGTTCCTTGACTTCACCAGGACCTCCAGTTCTCCCTGGTTGTTTCCTGCTTGTTTTGTGCATTCGTATATAAGCACTTGAGATAACCTGTTGATCGCCCCTCATTCCCAGTATGAGGCAGAAGCCCTCCCCTCACAGACATTGCTGCCTGTGCTTCCTCCCGGTATCCCGCTTTCCTACTTACCTCAGGGCTTTGGTCTCCTTCCCCCGGTGAACCTAGTTTAAAGCCCTCCTCACTAGGTTAGCCAGCCTGCTGGCAAAGATGCTCTTCCCTCTCTTCGTAAGATGGAGCCCGTCTCTGCCCAGCACTCCTCCTTCATAGAAAACCATCCCATGGTCAAAGAATCCAAAGCCTTCTCTCTGACACCACCTGCGTAGCCATTCGTTGACTTCGACGATTCGACGGTCCCTACCCAGGCCTTTTCCTTCCACGGGGAGGATGGACGAGAACACCACTTGCGCTAAGCTCTTACTTGATTGGTGTAGAGTTGAGCACCAGGGGCTGTCTCCAGCGGTTGGAGAGATCATCATATCTCACTAGACAATCACTGCTCGCCATAAAACTGGGCAGGCCCCAGACAATAGGGTGTTGTCTTGCCACAGTCTGCCTGCTTCAATGGGTGCTTGGAGCTTAGAGTTTTATAACTTGACAAGTGGACTGTAATCAATGCACCAGGCAAGTCAAGTAAAAGAAAGAAAACATCCTTTAAGACAAGGTGCTGGAATGTTCGCACCATGACAACTGGATTATCTGAGGACCTTCAACAGATTAACGATGTACGTAAAACTGCCATGATCAATGACTCAATGTGGATATCGCATCCCTCCAAGAAACAAGGCTAGCCTCAAGCGGACCTCTCAGAGAAAAAGACTACACATTTTTCTGGCAGGGGAAAAGCTCAGAAGAAACACGAGAGCATGGAGTGGGATTTTCCATTAAGAATTCACTTCTGGAGGTGAGTGAGCCACCTACAAATGGATCAGAGAGAATTTTGGCACTACGCTTGTTCACATCTGAGGGTCCAGTCAACCTTGTGAGCGAGTATGCCCCAACACTCTCCTCGTCTTCTGACATCAAGGACCAGTTCTACAACCAGTTGAACACCACCACCAGCAAGATTCCAAAACACGAATATGTTTTCCTGGTAGGGGAGTTTAATGTGAAGGTGGGAGCAGATCATGAAGCATGGACAAACTGTCTTGGTCAACACAGAATTGGTAAGATGAATGGAAACGGTCAGAGACTGCTAGAATTCTGTTCCTATTACGACCTCTGTGTAACAAACTCTATTCTTCCAGACAAAGTCGCAAAGAAGTGTCTTGGAAACATCCCAGATCTGGCCACTGGCACCAACTGGATCTTACCATTACAAGGTGTGCTAACCTTAACATCGTCCTCATTACCCACAGTTATCAAAGTGCTGATTGTGACACAGATCACTCTCTGGTATATAGCAAGGTCAGACTTAAACCAAAGAAGATATATAGATCTAAAGTAAAAGGATATCCTTGTATTAACCTCAGTGCCATAGTGGACCAAGAAAAGTCACAGCAGTACAAGAACATACTACAACAATCTCTTGACACCAGTAACTGTGCCACAAGCACCCAGCTGACATGGGAGCAACTGAAGAACACAATCCACGATGCAGCTCTGTCAGTCTCTGGGAAGAAGGAAAACAAGACCAACAACTGGTTTGACACATATTCCAGTGTGTTGACACCAGTTATAGGGGTCAAACATAGAGCCCAAACCAACTACAAGAGAGACTCAAATGAAAAAACCTTACAAACATAGAAGTGGCAAGAACCAAGGTACAACAAACTGCTTGATGCTGTCCCAATGACTATTGGCTGCACTTATGTGAAAGCATCCAAATAGCAGCTGATGCAGGCAACACCAGAAACATATACAATGGAATCAAGAAAGCCTTGGGTCCAACTTTAAAGAAGACAGCCCCACTGAAATCAACAACAGGGGGAAACAATCAACGAGAACTAGGGGTCACCAAATGAAATTAATAGGCAGCAGGTTTAGAACAAAGAAAAGGAAGCATTTCTTCACACAACGCACAGCCAACCTGTGGAACTCTTTGCCAGAGGATGTTGTGAAGGCCAAGACTATAACAGGGTTCAAAAAAGAACTAGATAAATTAATGGAGGATAGGTCCATCAATGGTTATTAGCCAGGATGGGCAGGGATGGTATCTCTAGCCTCTGTTTGCCAGAATGAGTGACAGGGAATGGATCACTTGATGATTACCTGTTCTGTTCATTCCCTCTATGTCACCTGGCATTGACCACTGTCGGAAGACAGGATACTGGGCTAGATGGACCTTTGGTCTGACCCAATATGGGCGTTCTTAAGTTCCACTGCGCTTGGTTATGTCACTGTAAATGGCCTCCAGGAGATGTCGCACAATGACAGAGGAGGCTGTGCAGTCCTAGCTCTGCTCCAGCTGAAGGAACTCTGATATCTGTGGTCAGATTTCTTGTGGCATGTTGGATAAGGGCTATGAATGGGACACACATCAGTGCTATGTGAAGATAAAGGAGCTGATGCAGGCATACCAGAAGGCAAGGGAGTCAAACCGTATCTCTCATCCTCAGCGGTGACCCCACCTCTACCGCCAAGAGCCTGGTGTATACTTCCGCAGGGCTGGAGACAGCGGACAGCAGACTCAACCCCAAGGATGAAGTCATGGATGAGGAGGTCAAGTTGGAGGACAATGTGGAGCATGAAGCAGGGTCATCCAGTGGCACGGCGAGTCAGGACCTCTTTTCTACTCCAGAAGAGTCTAGCCAGTCACAGGCAGTCTGTCTCTGGTGTGCATAATGCAGGACAGGAAAACTCTGGTAAGTGATCTTGTTGAGTTGATGCTGCTCGGTTATATGAGGTAGAGCTGTCCTTTGCTTTGTATATTCTAGAAGTGGATGAAGGGGTAGAAATGTACAAGACTAGCTGTGTTTGCATGTGCTTCACATTCTCTGTGCAGCTAAGCAGTGCGGTGGAACAGTGTGTTAATGCACACTGAGATTTCACAAGAATCTTCCACAGAGAACTTTAGGAAACTTTCTTGGAGGTACTCGCCAATCCTATGCCAAAGGTTCCTTGGCAGAGCTGCTCTATTCCTTTCCACGTTGTAGGAAACTTTCCCCGTCAATCACAACCTTTTGTGCAGGGACCAAAGTGGCACACAAGCAAGCAGCAATGGGACCTGGTCTGAAGCCACACGCATGCATGAGATGCTTACCCTCAGGAGTGATATATCAGCTTCAGTGACCCCCACCTGTGGAAAATGGTGGCAGAATTTACAATATTGTCCCTAGTCACCTGCAGTGATCCCCTTAAAAAAACATTGAGATCCTTTGCCTCATCTTGAGTGGCACCCCTTGGCTGAACTCACCATGTTTAGGGTGTTTGCCGAGCTGTGTGCTTGCCAAGGGACAGTGAGAAACTGATTCGTATTTAAAAAGAGGTGCATTTTACTATAATGATTCGATGCTGCGCATGCGCTATCATGCTTTTGTTTATTTTTTCTTGTGCTTCTGCTTCAGGGGAACCCCTTACACATTGCTGGGGTGCCTCAGCCAGATAAGGAAACAACCAAGAAGGAGCAAGGACAACATGTTTCAAGAGGTTCTCCAATCCTCAGAGGCTGAAAAACAAGAATGCAGGGCATGGAGAGAGATGTTAAAAGAAAATTATAAAAAAAGACACAAAAAGGAGAGCCAGGAGTGAACTTTCATGGGCCAGGAGCGGATGATAAAAGTGATGGAGGAGCAAATGGAGATGTTGAAGTCCCTAATCACGCTGTAGGCAGCATTCTTGTGTGCTCAGCCCCCCCATGCAGCCGATACAGAACTACTTTCCATGCCCTCCCCAAACTCCTCCCACACATTCCTTGCAACTTTCCGGCTTATCTTGGTACCCCGTTCACTCCACCCCTTCTGACAGCTTCCAAAATGATAGCTGGACTTACACACAGCTATAAGAGCCTATACTGTCCTTCATTGTTATCTCCCTTCCCACCAAGCCTTTTGTGTGTGTTGCTAATTGGTATTTAATGAAAACATACTCTCTGAAAAATAACTAATCTTTATTTGTCTCCTACACATGGTGGCTGCTGCTGGAATCACAGTGGCAATCTGATCATTTGCTGAGTACAAATCATGGTCAGGAATTATCAAAATGTTCATGCAAGGTGGCAAGTTAACAAAGCATGGCAGAGTGCTGTATAGAATGACACTTTACTGGATCTCATTGTCAAATATTGCCTCAAAGCCTCCCTGATTCGAATAGCCCCCCATTGTACCTTTCCAATAGTCCAGGTATCTGGCTCCTCGAAATCAGCTGCCAGGCGATCTGCCTCTGTACTCCATCCTGGGAGAAACTTTTCACCCTTAGCCTCACAAATATTTTGGAGTGCACAGCTCTCCCAGCATGCTTTTAATCTGCCAAGGGCACATTCAATGGTTATTCTGGACCTGCTCAGCCTATTGTTCAAGCACTCCTTGCTGATGTCAAGGTTTCCTGTGTAAGGCTACATGAGCCATGAGAGTAAGGGGTACACTGGGTCTCCCCAGGATCACTTTGGGTATTTCAACATCCCCCATTTGAATCTTCTGGTCTGGAAAGAAAGTCACTGCTTGCAGCTTTCTGTATAGGCCAGAGCTCCTGAAGATACATGTGTCATGCACCTTCCCAGAATACCCTGTGTTCATGTCAGTGAAATGCCACAGTGATCCACAAGCGCCTGAAATACCATAGAGAAGTATCCCTTTCTATTGATGTACTCCATCGCAAGATGGTCTGGGGCCAAAATTGGGATATGTGAGCTATCTATCACCCCGCTGCAGTTAGGGAATCCCATTGCCACAAAGCCATCCACTATTTCATACACATTGCCAAGATTCACAGCACTTCATAGCACGATGTGATTAATGGCCCTACAAGCTTGCATTAATGCAGCCCCAATGGTGGACTTCCCGATTCCAAACTGATTCACGACTGTGACTGACCAGTAGCAGTCTGGAGTTGCCAGTTTCCACAAGTGATCACCACGCAATGCTCCACCGAGAGGGCAGCTCTCATTTTGTTGTCCTTGTGCTTCAGTGCTAAGGTGAGCTCCACACACAGTTCCAGGAAGGTGGGTTTCTGCATCCAAAAGTTTTGGAGCCACTGGTCGTCATCCCAGATCTGCATAATGATGCAATCCCACCACTCAGTGCTTGTTTCCTGAGCCCAAAAGCAACGGTCCACCGTGTGCAGCTGCTCCGTGAATGCCAAAAATAATCTGCTGTTGTTTCTTTCCATGGCACACAGCAAATCAGGTGCCTTTCAACAGTAGACAGCAGTTCAAGATCCATCCTTTCAGACAGAGATGGCGGCTATACAGTAAGCAGGGGCCATTGAAAAGCTCACTTGAAAGCCCAGGGAATGTTGGGACAGAAAAAACGGCATAATGGGATGTTGAGCCTGCACCCATGATGCACTGCAATCCATGCTGCCTTCCCACAACTCCTAGCTGCAGAAGGTGGAGAGTAGCACAATGTGATAGCTACCCAGACTGCTCTCTCTGTCAATGCTACAGCACCAAGTGTGGATGTGCTCTGCCGACAGAAGGAGTGCTGTGTGAAGATGCACAAGAGATGTAATTATACTGGTTTCTGATCGTCAGCAAAACTTGTGTCGACAAAACTCTGTAGTGTAGACAAAGCCTAACTTTGTCCTTCCTAATTTACCTGGAAGTTTCTATAACAGTAGAAGGCAGCAAATGTATGGTTATTTTATTTCTGTTGAAACAAGAACCTGTCCACTGACATGGATTGCTTTCAGGTATTTAAATTAAAAGCTCAGGAGGGTATGCACACCTTTGGTGTTTGATAAACAAATATGTTTTGTTTTCCTTCTGAAAAAGATCACAGATATCTTTCTCTAAAATTTGTGATAAAGATCTTAGCATCCCACTTGAGAAAGATCTTGTTCACTGCTTTATGGTTCATGAATCAGTTTTTATGACACTGTAATTGCATTAGATTGTAAATTCTTCATAGCAATGATGTTTCAGAGGCTTATGGCTTGGTCTAATTTGGGCAGATCTTCAAGGGGATGGCAAAAGACACAACTCTGCCACTACAACTACACTAAGACTAATAAACTAAGGTACATAGAAGAAAACCATTGAGAAGTGCCTTGCTGAAGCAAGAGGCGTTGTTCCAGCACCCTTCACTGGTGCTAAGAAGGAACTGAGAGCGTGCAGGGCTGGTGGCATAAGCACGCGGCAACACAGGGCACTAGAGCTCGCCTGATGGATACCACTGAGGGAAAAATCTCCAGCAACGGTGCACGCGGCGTGCACACACCTAACGTGGAATGGACATGAGCAAGCATTCAAAAAGCAGGGAGGTTCATTTTTCTTCTTAACAGTTATATTAGAACTGTCCGATTACCTATAAAAGCAGATACATTAATAAAATCTAGCAAATTGCATAATATTATCTGAATTTACAATGCTATAGTAATTGAAGTATTAACAGAAGAGATTAAAAAACTTTAACTTACCTCACACTGATTATTCAGTTTTGTAGATGTAATATCCAGTTGTTGGTACTGTTCTTTCAGTTTAGAAAATTCAGCTTCTAATCGTGTTTGTTCTAGTTTGGAATTGTTCAATAAGCTTTTCAAATTCTTATGGTCAGTTTGAAGAACTTCATTCTCTCTCAAAAGTTGACTGTATGTATGATTTAGCCTGTAATTAAAAGATGTCATATAAGAATATATATAGATAAAAAGATAATACATATTTTAACCAGAATTTTGTTTAAAGCATGTAACTTCCATAATTCTATGCTATTTGTAACATGAGTGACACACATTCTTTGGAAGAATATATGAACTAATTAATAGCCTCTAGTCACCAGTCTGGTTAGATCAAGATATTCTACTCTCTGAAAATTCTATTCTCATTAAGAGATAGGAAGAGTGATTGATTTCTGGGAAATTATATTATTATAGAACTCAAATTGTGGGCAAGTATTTTCTTTTCAAAATGAAATACCTTTCATATTTTAACTCTATGCTTGGGAAAAACACACGGCTGCTGAAAGTTTAAAAAGGAAAAGATTTAAGTGAAACTTTGTTTTTAGATCAAGTAACCATAGTTAGGATCCAAATCTGGTCTCAAGTAAAGGACAATAAAAGCACAGCAGAGGTTTACAGTAGTACACTAGATCCTGTTTAACTGTGGAACCAGACCAAAAAAAGAAGGAAACTGGATGCACAGGAGAGCGAGACATTCCATTATTTGGAGTAGAAGCCATGTGTAGGTGGGATCCTTCACTCTTTACAGGAGTCTGACCTAAGCCCAAAGAAGGCTCAAGAGCGATGAGTAAAATGAGGCAGGGAAACGTGTATGTATTTTTATTATTTTGGATAGATCTGAACATTTCTTGTACTCGCTAAAGTAAAGAACAATTGTGTTTAGGAACCCCATAAAGTCTGTGTGTCTATTTGCTTATAACTATCACATGTCCTCAAAGAGGTGAATTGTAAATTCAGAGCACCTCTAAAGTTGTTGCTCTGGAAAGAGTGTGCTTAAGTTACTGGGGAGGCTAAGTGGGTCAGTACTGGTCCAGGGAGCCTATGAAAACTGGGTAGTGGGGCTTCATTTCCATGAAGAGGTAAAAGTCAGTCTGTGCATAGGAAGTGTAGTCCTAAAACCTACTCAGATCAAGGGAAGCTTCAGGGTACACAGACCCAGTTTGTACAGCTCAAAACACTGCAGACTGATGTGCATCCAACTAGGGGGAGCTCTACCAGGGCTGTACAACAACTAAGTTGGGGAGGAAATCATTAAAAAGCCCCTCATTTCACAGGGTTAGACTGTGACTTGGACTACAGGCCCATGCAGAGGAGACATACCATATGCAATAATATACTTTATATACAAAGGCATATACTATATGCAATAATACAAAATATTACACATGAGCAAATTAACTTAAATTATGGTTGCTGTGGGAAATGCAAGTTTGAATTTCTTGACTTTTATCAAGTTTAAAACCTCAGCCTTAATACCGTACAAATGTTGGCTTTTTCATTTAATAATATATTTAAATCTAAATAAAGTATCAGATTTTTTATTTACCTATCATTTTCGTCACGAAGTTTTTTGTATTCTGCTGCTACAGTTTCATGTTTTTTGCTTTGCTGCAACATTTTCTCTTGTTCTACTTTGAGCACTTTTTCCAACTCCTCTAATTGCACTTTTTGTTTCAGTAACTGATTGTACCTGTAAACAAGATTATATAAAAATGTTGGTTATATCCTCTAGAACTAATAAAAATAGCTAAGGATGTAATTTCAATTTTGAACAAGGAGAAATTTATTCAAGGAGTTATGATCTAAATGACAGATTAAGAAACATTCATTTTATTCAACCTAATTTATACAACAATGTTCTTGTATTATTATGAAATGCAGATTTTTAATGTTACTCACAAGATCCATCTTACATATTTATGCTTACCTATCTTCTAAGTCCTTATGTTCCACCTCAAGATTTTTGTGTGCAGACTTGAGGCTTCCATGTTTGGCAATTAGAGATTCATATTCGGAAGCTTGACGTTCATGAAGATGTTCCAGTTTTTCATGATCTTTGACCAGTGAATCATACAATGATTTCAGATCCTCTAGTTCCTTGAGTATAGATTCATTTTCATTTTCCAAGGCAGACTGTTGGATCAGCAGTTGTGCATTCTGATTCATAAGAGATGTACTTTGAGAATTAAGGGTAGAATTTTCAACCTGCAGTTGTAAACAATGTTATCAGAAATAAAGGAAACTCCATTTAATTTAGTATCATCAACAATGAAAGTGGGGATTAGCATACTATAGTTATTAAGGTAACAAAGGACTTTAGGTCCTTTAATCTAGTCTAACTCCCCCTAGTGAAGGACTGGCCTCAAAATTAATTAAATGTTTTTTTAAATCTAATATACTTATGAATACTTCAGTGACTTCAACAACTTCATTAGCCAAGTTGTTCTATTATCTAACGCACCTTAAGGGTAATAATTTTACCTGATACTTAATTTAAATGGTATATTTTAGTTTCAAATGGTACATCCTTAGGTAAGTCATTATGGCCACAATTCAGGAAAGCATTTAAGCATATGGTTAAGTTCATTTCTATTCAGGAAAGCATTTAATTGTGTGCTTAACTTCATGCCTCTTCTTAAATGCTTTCCTGAAGAAAGATTCTTTCTGACTTTTAAGCAGTGAGGTTGACAGGTCTATTAAAAAATGTTTTGGATACCAATGTTTATCACTATCTGATCACTAGAAATCCTTTGAACAGGTGAGCCAGAACTGTGACTATTACTTGAAGAAAGGAAATTTTCAGGTAAGCATGCATGTTTTTTCTATTCTTCATTGTATTCCAGAGATCCATTACAATGGGATTTCAATCAACAGTGTCCATCTAGAGTGGGGAAATGGAAATAAAGTTAAATCAATAGCACCTAAGTGAAACTGTGTTCATTCTCTTTTACTGAGAAACTACACTGCAGAGCGCCCTTCTGCCAAAAATAATGGCAGCTGATGAATGGATGTCCAATTTATAAAATTTGGAGACAGGATGCACTGAAGAACAAGTGGCTGCCTTGAAGATCTTCCCATGGAGGCATACAATTTTTCTACCCATAAAGTCATCATTGCATCATTGCCCTTAAGGCGTGGGCCCTGAGGTTTGACAGAGGTGTAAGATTCTTTAATTTTGTATGCCTCTGAAATACTCAGTTTAATCCCTGGACTTCATAAGGGGTTTAGTACACTTAGTATATATCCTGAAGTAATGGCAAACATCAAGTGTGAATTAGAACTCTCCCATGGGTGGGAAGGCTTCGGGTAGAAGCACAGAAGGACTATTTCTTGATATGTATTGAAGATGGAAATTAATTTGAGGAAGAACCAACTTAACATTCAAAGGCCTGCTCTGTCCAAAAGGAACACACAGTACTGAGATCCTTTTGAGGGGACTTCTGTGGTAGATGAATCAGCCACCCATGTTTTAAATGGAATTTAACAATTCCTTCCTAGGTTCCAAAGGGTGCAGTTAGTACAGCAAGGGCTAGATTGTGACAGTATGAAGAACGTATCAGAAAGTCTTTCCCATAGAAGCATCTGATGTTCAGATATACAGACATTTTTCTTCTTTCAAATACAGAATACTTGCTAATATGGATATTTGGCCTTAAAGAGTGATGGCTTTGAAGCCCATATTGAGGCTTTCTTGGAGAAATTCTAAGATATGTTTAACTTCTGCTCATGTAGGGGACACAGCTTGACATCTGCAGCAATACCTGAATCTTAGCCAAGTTTTGGAGTATGTCTTATTTGTTGCCTGTGTTACCTTTTTTCTAAGATACTTTCCTTCAAAATCCAAGCAGCTAGGTTCTGTCCGTCCGGATCTGGATACAGGGTTGGTCCCAGAGACAATAACTTGTCTGCAGAGTAAGTATATTTGTGGCTCACAAGCTAGATTGAGCAGGTCAAAGAACCATCATGTACTCCTTCACCTATAAGGGGCTATCAATATTACCATTGTTTCTTCCCCCTCCCCCCGACCCTTTTTCTGTATAGTCCTTGGGATTTGCAAAATAGAAAATTTCGTACCCAATAATTTTCATTCTACTAACAGCATCCCCACAATTCTGATATGTATGGGCTATTCCTCTCCTGTGTGAAGTTTCTGGAGGTGGTTTAAAGCTACAGCACAGCCCTTTGCCTGCTTGCTGCCTGATGAGTCATGCCAAGCTGTGAAAAAAACTCCTAGACAATGATTAGTAACAATAATTTCAGCGCCAACCAATTAACCATGTACAACAGGCCACTACATAAGAAGCAACTATCCAAATAAAATGCTGACCTGTAGTGGTGAAGCCATACAGGTTGGGTAGAACTGTGGGAGACACTGCTAGCAGAAAGGAAATGATCAGCTTCGAAATTTTCCATTCTGCAGCCCAGCATCTCCCTCAATTCTGATTCATATGGCAAGCAGTGAACAGGAGAAGGGAGAGATACAAAGTGAACATAAAAAACAGGAAAGACACACTTTTTTGAACTGCTCAAATGGCAAGGTTATGTCTGGACCACCACTTGCAGCACCTTCCTGTCCAAGGAGTGCTCTGTAGAGACAGAAAGTCCACCTTATAATGCTTGATAGAGGTGTTGGCCGATGGCAATGTGGCTGCCATAGAGATATCTGTGGTGGAAGCACATGCTTTCTGGGCCCATGAGGTTGCAATGGGCCTTGTAAATGTGCCTTGATTCCTTCTGGAACAGGTGCGCCCCAGATGGCTTGTTTGCCTCAAAGCTGTAAATCTAATTAATCTAGTAAGAGATAGTTTGGATGCCCTAAGCAGCTCAAGATCAAAGGAAATGAACAGGAAGCCCAATCTCCTTGTGGATTCTGTAAGCTTGATATAAGTCTTTAGTGCTCTCAGTCTGCCTTTTGGTTCAGCTCTCCTTTTACGTGTATTGTCTTTAGAGAACAGAGAGTTTTGTCTGCCCATTCCATCACTTCTGCATGTAGTGCTACACTCCTTGTTCCGCCTTGATTGTTTATGTATGTAGCTGTGGTCGTGTTGTCTGGTTGGAACAAGACGTTCTTGCCCTCCAGGTAGCTCTGGAATCTCAGTAGAGCTAGTTTGACAGCTGTGAGCTTCAAGAGCTTGATGCTGAGGCTCTTTTTCCCAGAACTCCAGATTCATTATGTCATTCTGGCTCCCAGAAGTGCTCCCCATCCCTCAGAAAAGTGTCTGTTGTGAGAACCTGCAAACCGGGAAGGCATATGGGAAGACGCCTAAAGACATTGTCTATGGCCAGCCATCATCTTAGGAAAGCTAGTACCTGACTAGGAACCAGTAACTGGTCTTACATTCGCTCCAGGCAATGGTCCCATTCTCTCAGAAGAAAGACCGGAGACACCTGATATGTGACCTCACCTATGGGGAGACCCGTATGTGCGAGACAAAAAGGCCCAGTGGCTAGACAGAACAGAGGCTCTTGGCCTCCAGCATTTGTTCAGCATGGATATCAGATACTGGATCTTCTGGAATCTGTCTAGCAATGGGTTCATCTTCATCACTGAAGTGTCTGTCTCCAGTCTATGTTTGCTGAGGGAATCAGGGAGCTTTTCTTGGTGTTATTGCAAAGTCAGGCACTTGGAAGCAATCCAGAGTCCACTGTGCCTTGCTGTGACCACTACCAACCACCTAAGACTGTAGGTGCAGAAGATGGATCAAAAGGAAGAGTCTTTGTTATGCTCAGAATGTTGTTGGTTTGAAGGAAAATTAATCTAGGTTTCCTTAGAAACTTCTGCTCCAGATATTTTCCCCTTGCCAGGGTATCAGACTCCTTTCTTGGGTATCCTGTATTAGTAGGAACCTGGATTGCTGTAGACTTTGACAGTCAGGGCTGAGGCCTCTCTGCAGTCTCAGTTACTAATTTCTCTAATGTTTTTCCCACTAATTCTTCACCTGTAAGGTTGGATGCACAAAATATCAGTTTAGGATGAACAATGACTATTCATGGATGTAACATGACATCCTTGTAGCCACCAAATTAGAATCCATTGCTCATCACAAATCACATCAAGGGCTTTACCAAGACAGGACCCAAGACATCTCATTTGAATCAAGGATCATACCCCAGAAGTTGAGCCACTTGTTTACAACAAAGTAAGCTTCCTACTAAAGATATGAAAAGCTTTTGGTCTGAACAGCTATAGATGAGGCTTTGAAATTGCTGAGTAGTGTATCATCACTCTTATGGTCTATGGGGTCTGAAGGTGTGACTATCTTTCACTGGTAGAACTCTGGCTGCACTAACCTTAGGCTCCCAAACTTTGTGAAATTTCTTTGTTTTATAGATAGATTAGATAGACTAAATAGATATAAACATTTTAGTTTAACATTCGGTTTAATCAGTTGACCTTATTTGGATGTAATGATGCCCTCAAAGGAGGCATCAATGGGAAAATGTGTCGTAATTATGTTTGGAAGGAAAGATAGGTTATTAATATTTATACATTCCTTACAGCCCACTCACTGACATCCTGTCTTAAAAAAGCTATGTAAATTATTGGTGTGGGGTTTGTTTGGTAGGTGTGGTACTTCTTCCATGGATGTTTACGATGGGGAGAGGGTTGTATACTATTCATCTTGGTCTGGGGAACCAGACAACAGAAGAGGGGTACTGGTACACATACCTCAAATGTGCAAATAGTTGAGAGTTGTCCTCATGAGCCTGAAAGTGCCCTGCCTGCTCCCCCCGGCTGGTGAGCACCCAAGTAAGTGCTGTACAAGGAACCTAGAACCATTTGGAGCTTTACTCAGGAAATCAAGATCATTTTGAACATGGGAAGGGATTTCTCACTTACCCCTCTGTAATCCCAAGAAGGTGCAGCTTCATGGGGAGTGGATTTCTCAAGAGCCTCTGTTCTGGCCACAGACTGCCTGAAGTGCTCTAGACTTTGATGTGCAGCCAGCCTGTGGAGCAGGGGAGGGATAGAGAGACAGACTGTCAGCTGCTGTCTCAAATTTTAGCCCCTTTCCCTGGCACATCGATAGTCCTTGGGCTGAAATCCACACTGGCACAATTTCCATTAGGCTGCAGCCTGAGGCAAGGCTGCACAGGAGGCACAGGCTTCTCATCATGCCCAGACATGCTGCAAGTTGGGGAAGGGGTGGTAAGTATGGTACAGAGCACTGAGAGAGAGATTCTGTGAAGATAAACACTCCCTAAGGGGGAAAAGGCATAGGAGAAGAGGTTTAACTCCTGATTTTCACCTCACTTGTTCATTAACAATAATAATCCCTGCCTTGCAAAGGACACATTTGCTTTTGCCATTTTGGGAGGATTTACCCCAGAGTATCATGAGAATTGCCTGATTCACAGTGCGAGGAAAGAGCTGTGTAGTTCTCCTGCTTCTGCTTCTCTCCACAGGGAATCTAAGACCCACTTCAGGACTTGTGGGGGGAACCAGTAGCCCAGAAAGCTCTCATCTTTATGGTCCTTTGTTGCCCTGGACGTACCCTGAGTCATTTCATTTGGATGAAGTTCTCCTAGTCCTCAGAGCCTACCCTGTGTCTCTTGGTCAGGTTTTTCTGTGTAGTTGCAGCTACTTCGGGGGGTGGTGTAGAGAGGCTCCAACTTGTCTGAGTCAGAGCCCTGTGTCCTAGCAGAAATATGGTCAGCTGCATGCAGGCTTGGCAATTTTTACCTTATGCTGAGCCTGAGAAACGTATCTCATATACGGAGCACCTTTTGGATTTTGCCCAGTGCTTGAACGGTTGTTCTGCCAGGCCTCAAAGGGGGCACAGCAGCTTGGCAGGAAGGCACCGCAGCAGAGATTTCATATGGTTGTTGCCACCACACTGCTCAGAACCTGAACCAGGAAGTGGTGAGAAGGTTTGAAAGCAAATAAAAAGGCTTTAACTTCCTGAAAAATGGCTAAAAATAATTTTTTTTTAAAAAAAGCATGTGAGTGAAGCAAACCACCACTTGACCGCTGCCGTGGAGTCAGAAGATCTGGCAGCAAGCACGAGAAGGAGGCATGGATAGCATAGGCTGTGCTGTAGCTTTGAACCAGAAACCGCACACTGGAGGGCAAGAGCCTATATCAGAATTATGGGAGACACTGGGCTGCAGAAAAGGAGAAGGCATAGAGACAAGAACTTGGCCAGTTCTGAATGTTTATGTTGTTTCAGCCTCTGGATTCAGTCACCTACAGAAATAGCAAGATGCCTTCTTGTTTCTGGAAGAAAACAGGTCCATCACTGATCTGCCAAATAAACGGACCAGGGATGAGAATATTTCTGAGTGTGGACTCTATTCCACTTGAGTTAATGTTTGTTTGCAGAGCCAATCTATCATTTTCAATTTCCCTTGAGGTACACGATGCACAGCAACAAGAAGTTTTGTTCTTCTCAAGTCAACATGAGCAGAGCTTTTTTCTTAAATGGTATGGTCATAACCAACATATGTCTACTGCCTAAAGAGAGGGTCAATGCTTTGAGACCATAACTGACTACTCTGAGCTCTAGCCAGTCAATGCTATGCTTTCTCTCTTCTGCAGACATGATCCCGGAATTGTCAGTTTCTGAAAGCACCCTCCTAGTTTCAACCTCCTAGACTGATGTCTGTTGTAATTACTGTTCCAACTCACTTGCTGACTGCCTCTTTGAGGCTAAATCCTTTTTCATCAGCCAACTGAAGGAGATAGATACAATCCATATGACTTTGATTTTCACAACAGGCTGGAGTAGGATGGGATGTGGAAAAGATAACAGAGCTGGAGAGCTCTCGTATGTATCCTGGCACACTGCAGATTGTTTATTGAAGATACTAACAATCCCAACATGTTTAGTAGGGCAGAAAATGACATTTCTTCAGCAACTTTTACTTCCTTTATAGACCGCTTAATCTTTTTCTGTTATTCTCTGGAGATGCTCTCCTTGTGCCTCATTGGGTTTATCTTCATAACCAAAAGAATGATGAAAATGTACTGGGGATATTACATTTTTTCTTCTCTTTATCTAACTACAATGTTCCAGAAGCTGCTTGGATTTCAGGTAATTTGCTTCTGCTTTCTCTCTGGATAGAACCCTGATCAGGTCATCCAAGGAGGGGAAATGCTGCTTCTAATACTACTATTGTATATCTTCTCTGGACTATGCCCAGAACTTATTTGTTCAAAGTCAACAGCAGTCATCAATTCACAAATTAAAGGAGTCTGATACCAATTTGCTGTTCATTTTGGACTAGGGATAGGAAGGAAGTCATTCAGTGTGTTCTGAGGAGGCTGACAGCTGATCTGAGAATTCACTTGTTTCAGCCTTTTCTGGTTTAATTATATCTTCTTGTGTAACTGCTGTCTCTATATGCTGTGTTTGTTAGTGTAAAATACCAGAAATGATTGGTTAGGCTTAAAATAAGGCTTTTACTTTCTGTAATGTATAATAGCAGGGGTCAAGGCTCTCTTGGTCATTTCTGATGATTCACCTATTTTCCCATAGATTCTCTAAAGAGGTTGCCTCTGGGCAGTAAGTATTTTGAAGCCACTGTAAGTTGTTTAGTTGAGATCCATGGAACTTCATGTGCCTGTAAGAGAGTGCATGGTATCCCATTGCTCTAACTAAGAACAAGGGATGAAGGTTTCAAGTGATGATCCAAAACAAAGGCAGCCACATGGGAGATTTTCCAGAGAGAGGCCCTTAGGCTGTATCCTTTCTTAGTTCTGAGTGTAATGTCTACAAGAGAATCTATCTATACCAGGATTGGCCAGGCAAAACAAACAGAAACTGCTGAGGCTTTCATGGTGGCTGATGTAGCTTCATAATTCCTGTGGAGGGAGAAGTCTAATTCTTATGTCCAGGTGACTTTATGGAAGAAATCCAATTCACCGGGAGTGTCCTTCAACCAAGGAGGATAAAGCCAAATCTGCCATTGCAATGAAACTACGTCAGATTTCAACTGATGTATGTTGTGGTCCTTTTTGGCCTATTTTCCTAGACTCTTCAATGTAGCTGTGAACTCCCAGTCATCTTTTATGATATCCTGCAAGACGATATGGAAAAGGATACATGGTTTCAATGTGAAACCAAATAGGAACTTTTCCTAGTTATTAAATTCCTTTTCCCTTCTGTTCAGATTCTTTTTCTTTCTGGGGGTCTGGAGGGATATTAGAACTGCAGTGGCCTTTCTAAGAATGGTAGCAATTTGTTCACAATATCTTGTTAATTGAGAGCTTTGTATGTACTCCCTAAAGCTGTTTGATCCTTGGAGCCCTAAAAAACATAAGATCCATTTGCAAGAGGAATTCATTTATTGGAGAAACTGTATTTGAAAACATAGGTAGCCTGAGAGGGATGGCAATTTAGCTTTGATTTCCTTAAGGTATCTTTGTGAATGTTAATTTTGTTTTCATAGCTCCCAGGACCAAAGCATATGGCTTTATTTTTTTCTGAGCAAATTACATTGCACTTATCTGAATTAAATCTCCTATTAATTTTGGCCCACTTCTCTACATTTTCATTCAGTGTGTTCACAATCTTTCCTCTTTTAGTATTATGTGTCAATTTACACTTCATTACTTCTAACTCATTTAAGAAAATATTAAAGAGTATCTCACCTAATATTAGTTCTCAGAGTGCTTTAACTGCTTACATCACCAGAAGTCAGAAGTTAAGAACGTAAAAGAAAGGGTGTGGAAGGAGGCTGACAAAGTACACTTAGTTCCTGTGCATGAATTCCAAGGGTTTTAAATATGATAAATGTATGATGTTAATATCTTGTTGTAGCAATTTATGACTGACTGTTATTAGTGCAAACTAGAAATGGTGCAAGGTGCTTTGATTTCCATGTCAACTGAAATTGTGATTGCTAGTGCCAAACAGTTTATAGCAAAGCTCTGACTTGAAAAAAATCTACCTTTATTTTGAATCGGATGATAAAAGCAAAATATAAAATGTAACCTGCAGCTTGGCATTCTGAGTTTGTAAGGTTGTATTTTGCTCCTGTAAAGAAACAGTCTGTCTCTGAAGTGATAGAATCTGAGCTTGTAGATTATTGTTCTGGGTCTCGAGTTGCTTTAGTTGAGTTTTCAGTGCTTGTTTCTCTGCCTGCAGGGTAGCATTCTTAAAAAAGGAAAAAAGGTTAAAGATAGAAGAATCATGCATATCAAGAGGACATTGTTTATATTTTAGGTTAGTTTACCTAAAAAGAAGATTATTTATTTTAAATACAAGTAAGACGAAGTTATGGGTTTCCATTAAAATCACAAGAGAGAAGCAATTGTGAGATACAGCTTCCACACTGTTATTAATTTATCTGTTTTTTGCTTATGAATGTAGTGGCCACACTAACCTGAGATATTCATACAGGGATGGAGGGAGGGCACATTTTCAAAACTGGCTCCAAACTAGACGTTCAAATGGCGCTAGTACAATTACTGTCTTACACTCAAATCCCTGTTTGTATGTGACACCCATAGATGTGTCATTAGCTGCAGAGACTGAACCTTGAACCTCTGGTTCTAAAACTATAAGCCTCTGCTATTTGAGCTAAAAGATTCAGATCTGACAATGCAAAGACTGTAGGAGACCCATAAAGCGCTATGTGGTTCAAACCCTAGAGAAAGACAGAGTCATACTGTGTAAGTGTGGATTACACATTCACCCTGGCCATGGAAGTTCATCCTAAGTGTCAGGGGTCTATCCCGATTAAATCTCCACAGGGGCCATCACTTGTAATGTGACACTCCTGGGAGTAAAAGCATGAGCCTCTACTGGCTGAGCTAGAAAACCCACGTTTGTTAACTCACGTGTTTACTTTGGCCACCTCACTCTCACGTCACATTAAACAAGTAAAATTAAAACAACTTACATTTCTTTCTACTTCTATTAATCTATCTTTAACCTTCAATAGTTCTCTAGTAGTTTCCTGATTTTCCTTTTCCCATTTATTGACAGACTGGGTTTCTTCACCAGTTCTTGGAGGAGAATTCTGTACCATCCTTTCCTCCTCTTGTCTTTGCTTCAGGGCTTCATAGTTTTTTTTCACCTAAAATCAATTAAGACAATTACAAAAATTGAAAATATAACCTCCAATCTCTTTGTTTAACTATGTGTGAATGTAATTTGCACAGGACAAGAAACTCAATGAATATTTTCAATACTTATAATTGTGAATTTAACTGTGGGAGTTTACACATACTATATAAATATAAAACATGAAACTGCCAGAAGAGCGTGTTTGACATATGTATCTTTTGTGCACTCAATTGTACTTCAAATTAATTATACAAGTGTAAAAATCTAGATGGGTAAATTTCATAGATGACCATCCCATTCCAAATGTTTAAAGTTTTATCACTAAATTCTAGATTTCTTGGGAAGTGAGGATCCTTTGTACCCCAAATCAAGCCCTGAGTTCAACTGCATTTTTCTCTTTTACCCACAATCAAAGCTCTGTGACTTGGCCCATGATGTAACTCCTAGTTACAACCTGTCTTATCACTTATTTTAACTCTTATCTGCAAGACACAGTCCTGCCAACTCTGTGAGTTCAAAAATTATGATCCAAGCCAAAAGAAGTCATGAGATTGGCTTGAAAATCATGCTTTCTGTAAAAATATCAATATTCCTTTTTGGTTTGCTTTTGGGATTTCTTTTATAAAGTCTTAGAGATCACCCTCTGCTCTCCCTTGTGTATGGATTTTTGGATGAAAACACAGACAAAATGCAACAGAAATTGAGAGGGTCTCCCCTCTTCTTTTTCCTGACTGATGAAGGCAAAGGTTCTCTGAACTCTCCCCAATAAATGCACTTTCCCTTCCAGACAGTTTCTGGGTACTATTGTCAGGTCCCTATTCTGTTTCCCACCACCTCTCCATTGAGTACTTCTGGCCTTCCCCAATCATCATCCTCTGCCTCTCCACTGGGCATTGTATTGTTTTTGGCTCCCTTCTCTGGCATTTTCTCCTACCTCAATGAGCACTGCTTCCTGTCCTCTTCCCCACTATCACCTATATACACTATTTCAGCAGCAGTGTGGAGAAAAATGCAAGCTGAAGATGGGTGGAAACAGGGATTCCCCTCCTCAAAGTGACCCTCTTTAATCACCATCTTTCCTGTGGGAATTGGTCGTGTCTTGGAGTTGCCACTGGCTGGTGTCTCTAGTCTGACTCCTGCTGCTTTCCTTGCCTTGTTGGACTCTGCAGGATTCTGTACATGCACAAAAGTGCAGAGCAAGCAGCTGAGACACTGGACTAATCAGTAAGTCAAGGAAATGCAGCCTCTAGTTTCAATTGCAACAATTGTTCACCCATAATTCTTCAACTGTAAACCACTGTACATGACATTGAACAGAAAGTACTGCAAAAACTGTAGCTCTTGAGATAAATTCACAAGAATTAGCAATGCTGAAGACATAAAACTGTTGTCTTAAGGTCTAAACTCAGTAAATAATTTGTTTTTTAAACACTGTTCCTCACACACACCAAGTCTTGTCGAAAAATTCAAGACCTCCATCATGAATCACCATTCTAATATTTTTACTGAACAAAGATCTGAATTCTTATGCAACATGAGTTTTTAAAAATTTAGTGCTCAGAAAATTACAGACAAGCTTTCCTGTGTCTTGTAATATAGAATGCACTACTTCTGAAGCTTAAGTATTTTGAGAGAGAAGTGAATTATTTTGTCAAGTGCACTTAATTTTGTAAGAATGTCATTATAAACTGCAAATAAAATTGGAAAATAAGAATGGTGTTCAAGAATTTTATAATCTGAGGAAAAAAATGGTCATGTCATTTTTTCCTTACTGTTTTAAGTTCCTGGCGCAGCTGCTGGTTTAAATTTGTTGACTCTTCTAAACGAGCTTCCAAAGCCGCAATTTTTTCTTCTTTTATTTCTAGAGACTTCTTTAACGTAGACTCTAACTTTGACTCCAAAAGCTTGTACCTACTACTCAATGACATTTAAAAATATATATTTTTATTATCTCCTATTTCAAGAAAGAAAAAAATTCTTTGAGACTTATTTTTTTTAAATGACATACATATTTTAAAATTCTGGGTGAATATAGTGCTATTGAAAAAAAATGGTTACTAACCTTCTGTAACTGTTGTTCTTTGAGATGGATTGCACATGTCCATTCCAATGTAGGTGTGTGTGTGGCCCAAGCCTAGTTGCCGGAAATTTTTCCCCTGTGGTAACTGCTGGGTCAGCTCTGGCACCCTCTGGTGTCGCACACTCATAGCACCAGTAGAAAGGGCTTGCCAACCCTGCACCCCCTCAGTTCCTTCTTTCCAGCTAACTACGTTAAGAGAGGAAGGAGGGTGGGTTTTGGAATAGACATGTGAAACACATCTCGAAGAACAACAGTTACGGAAGGTTAGTAACTGTTTTTTCTTTTTCGAGTGCTTGCACACGTCCATTCCAATGTAAGTGACTTGCAAGCAGTTGTATATGAGTGTAGTGTGGCGGCTGCCCCACTCCATAGGAAAAAGGGCTGGAACAGGCCAGAGAGGCTGCGCAGACCAGCCTCCAATCAGCAAAGGCCTGTGGAGAGACAATCAGGGCAAAGGAAGAGGCAGCCTATCAGGGCTGGGCTGGGCCCTAAATAAGGCCTGCCTAGCAAAGGAGAGGGCAGTCTCTCCCTGACTAGCAAGGGAGGAGGACTAGCTCCTGAGCTAAGGACGTAGCACCTTGGACAGAGCAGTGTTGGGCAGTCTCAGGGGAGCAGAGGAGAGCTCCATGCCAGGCTGCAGCCCCTGCTAAAAAGGGTAGAGAAGGTGCACAGGGCCAAAGGGGGAGTGTCCCAGGGAAGATAGATGGACAAGAGGGGAGCGAAGGAGGGGAGAGAGAGGCTGCTGGTAAAGAGTCACTGGGTTGGGACCTAAAGTAGCGGGTGGGCCTGGGTCCCCCCCTTCCCCTGCACCTGCTCACAGAGGAGTCTGGCCGAGACAGACTGCAACTTGCCCTGAGGTGAGGGGCTAGACTTTGGGGTTGTGCTTGGCCACTGAGGCAGGTGCAAGCCGAAGGACTGTTGTTACCCCCCATCCCCCGGAAGGGGGTGAGAATGGAGTAGTGGGCACTGCCAGAGGGCAATGTCCTGAAGCGGACACCGCCGAGCAGGGAGCAAGGCGATTCCCAAATCAGCAGAGCAGACAACAGGCGAGACACCACACGCAGAGAGTGCTCCACAGCTGACAAGAGCTAATTCCTGGAGCAACCAGCCGGAGGTGCCAGTGGTGGTGAGTCATGACCCCGTTACAAGGAGAGAGGCTCAGAGTTCATGGACATGCTGACAGCCTGTTGGGTGATGGCTGTCACAGAGCTCACGGATTACTTGACTTTAACAGGACTTCTTCGGTTGACTCAGCCTGCCACAGTGGCGGGACTAGAGCAGCCGTCAGCTCCCATCCAAGAGCAGTGCTGGGGCCAGAGTAGTAGCTGGCGATCAGCCCACACTGCAGGAGCAGTGGCCAGGGACAGGAGCAGCAGCCCCTGGGGCTGGGGCTCAGCCACTGGTACAAGAGCAGCGGCCCCTGGGGCTGGAGCCACGATCCGGGCTCAGTCAGCCCCCCACCGCAGGAGCAGCAGCAAGGCCGGAGCAACGGATGGTGGTCAGCCCCCAATGGGGCTCTCACTATTAGTCACCCTCCCCGGCTATTTTTACTAAAAGTCACGGACAGGTCGTGAGCTTACATGAATTTGTGTTTGTTGCTGGTTTTGCAGTCAGACCTATCCATGACTTTTACTAAAAATACCTGTGACAAAATCTTAATCTTAGTGATGGCATAGTGTGCTGAGAACGTATACACTGATGACCAGGTTGCCGCACTGCAGATGTCCTGAATAGGGATTTGCACTAGGAAAGTGGCTCAGCAGGCCTGTGATCTTGTGGAATGAGCAGTCAGGTTAGCTGGAGACGGAACTCCTACCTACTTACAACACATGCAAATGCATGATATGATCCAGGACGAGATTCTCTGAGTGGAGATAGGGAATCCCTTGATCCTCTCTGCTACCACTATGAACAGATGGGTAGATCTATGAAACAACGTAGTCCATTCTATATAGAACATTAGGGCCCTTCTAACATCTAGAGAGTGTAGCTGTTGCTCCTCCCTATTCTCATGTGGTTTTGGGAAGAAAACTGGAAGGAACATTGCTTGACTGCAATGGAAGTGCGAAAACCCTTTTGGGAGAAAAGCAGGGAGTGGACACAATTGTACCTTATCCTTGAAGAAAACTGTGTATGGGGGTTCTGACGTGAGCCACACATCTCTGAAACCTTTCTGGCTGAAGTGATGGCCACTAAAAAGGCCACCTTCCAGCAGAGGTGAGTTAATGAGTATGTCACCAGCAGCTCAAGCAGGTGACCCAAGACCCATAAGCTTTGATAAGGCGAGTTTAGGTCTCAGGGAAGAATGGGATCTTTAACCTGAGGGTATAACCTCTCTAGGTCTTTAAGGAAATGGATAACTACCACATGAAAGAAGACAGACTGCCTGTTGACTGGGGGATGGGAGGCTGATATCATGCAAGGTGGACCTTGACAGAAGAAATAGCCAAGCCTTGCTGTTTCAGATGCAACAGGTACTCCAATATAACTTGCAATGAAGAACTCAAGGGTAGAATTCCATGCTGGGAAAACCAGATGAAGAACTGCTTCCATTTTGCAAAGTAAGTAGCCCTGGTGGAGGGCTTCCCACTAACTAGCAGGACCTGATGAACCTGCTCCAAGCAAACCTGCTCTTCAGGATTCAGCCATGGAGCTTCCAGGCCATCAGATGAAGAGAGCTGAGGTTCGGATGGAGCAACCGACCATAGAATCATAGAATATCAGGGTTGGAAGGGACCTCAGGTCGTCATCTAGTCCAACCCCCTGCTCAAAGCAGGACCAATCCCCAATTAAATCATCCCAGCCAGGGCTTTGTTAAGCCTGACCTTAAAAACTTCTAAGGAAGGAGATTCTATCACCTCCCTAGATAACGCATTCCAGTGTTTCACCACCCTCCTAGTGAAAAAGTTTTTCCTAATATCCAACCTAAACCTCCCCCACTGAAACTTGAGACCATTACTCCTTGTCCTCTCCTCTTCTACCACTGAGAATAGTCTAGAACCATCCTCTCTGGAACCACCTCTCAGGTAGTTGAAAGCAGCTATCAAATCCCCCCTCATTCTTCTCTTCTGCAGACTAAACAATCCGAGTTCCCTCAGCTTCTCCTCATAAGTCATGTGTTCCAGACCCCTAATCATTTTTGTTGCCCTTCGCTGGACTCTCTCCAATTTATCCACATCCTTCTTGTAGCGTGGGGCTCAAAACTGGACAAAGTACTCCAGATGAGGCCTCACCAATGTCGGATAGAGGGGGACGATCACGTGCCTCGATCTGCTCATTATGCCCCTACTTATACATCCCAAAATGCCATTGGCCTTCTTGGCAACAAAGGCACACTGCTGACTCATATCCAGCTTCTTGTCCACTGTCACCCCTAGGTCCTTTTCCGCAGAACTGCTGCCTAGCCATTCGGTCCCTAGTCTGTAGCTGTGCATTGGGTTCCTCTGTCCTAAGTGCAGGACCCTGCACTTATCCTTATTGAACCTCATCAGAGGTTCTTGGAGATCATGGTCCTTGGAGATCAGGTCTGGATATAAAGGAAACGGGAGCAGGGCCCTCCACTGAGAGGCCTAACAGGGTGGCGAACCAATGTTGCCTGGGCATTGCTGGGGCTATGAGAATGACCTAGTCCTGCTTGATCTTCATCAGAACCTTGTGAACTAGTGGGATAGAAGGAAACACGTAATACAGGTGATCTGTCCACAGTAGCAAGAAAGCATCTGCGAGAGACCCTGGGCTGTGGCCTCACAGGGAACAGAACTGGTGGCATTTCCTGTTGATTTGGGTAGCAAACAGATCTCTCTGGGGAATCCCCCACTGTTGGAAAATGTCCCTTGTGATATCTGGCCAAAGGGACTACTTGTGGTGAATGGAGAAAGACCGGCTAAGGTGAAATGCCAGTTGGTTCTGCACTCCCAGGAGGGAGAAGCCTTGAGGTAGATTGAATGTGCTATGCAGAACTCCCACAGATTAACTGCTTCCTGGGACAGCAGGAAAGAACGTGCCCCACTCAGTCTCTTGATGTAAAACATGGCAGTCATATTGTCCCGGACAGCCATTATGTCTTTGTTCACAATGTGAGACAGGAAGGATAATGAGAGAGCGTTCTTCTGGAGACTAAAGGCCTTGAGTCCTGAGAGGCGCTAAGTGGGCTCCCCAGCCCAGCACCAATGTGTCCAAAACCACCGACATCGAAGGTTGGGGCCGCGAAAAGGGTACCCTCTCACAAATCGTGTGATGGTCCAGCCACTAATCCTGGGAAATGAGGACCTGAAGATGTATGGAGAGAATCGAGTCCAGATGGTGACAGATGGGTGAGAACACTGTGGCCAGCCACGCCTGAAGAGGTCTGACGCGTAGCCTCACATGTTGCATGATGCATGTGGCCCAGGAGTCTCAGACAGCTCCACACTGTTGTAAGTGGGTGGGCCTTGAGGGACCTTATCAGGATTGTGATCGCCTGAAATGAGTCTCCTGGGAGGAAGGCTCTGGCCTGAGTGGAACTGAGTACTGCTCCAATGAACTGTATCCTCTGCACTGGGACGAGGATAAACTTTTGCATGTTTATTAGCAGGTCTAATGCCTGGAAAGTTGACTGGATGAGGTGGATTCTACATTCCACCTGAGCCCTGGACTGGCCTTTGACTAACCAGTTGTTGAGATATGGGAAGACGTGCACTCCCTGTCTCCTCAGGAAGGCCGTTACCACCGCCATGCCTTTGGTGAAGACATGCGCATGGTTACCATCGAGACCAATCCCTAGGATCCAGACAGGGAATGATGGAGGCCAGAGAGATCATGCAGAACTTTAGATTCTTGAGGTAGCTGTTGAGGCGGTGCAGGTTTATAGTAGGTCTGAGACCACCCTTGGCTTTCAGAATTAGGAAATAATGGGAGTAGAACCCCCCCTTTCCTCTCAAGTTTTGCTGAACCTCTTCCACAGCTCCCATCCAAAGGAGGGATTGGACTTCTTGGACCAAGAATTGCTCGTGAGAAGGGTCCCTGAAGAGGGATGGGGAGGGGAATGGGAAGGGTGGGTAGAAAGAAACTGGAGAGTGTATTCTACTTCCACCATGCTCAGCACCCAGAGGTCCGAGGTGATAGGGGCCCAGGCATTGATAAATTGGGACAGGGGTTCCAAAAACAGAGGGACAACTGGATTCAATATAACAGGGAGTGGGATGGCAACCTCGAGCATCCCATCAAAAGGAGAGCTTCAAGCTCCCTGAGTGCCTGGGAGCAGCACGTCAGCCCCGAGGCGGAAGCTGGTGGAGGAGGCCTACGCTCAAACCTCCTGCTCCTTCTCCTCTATGGGTCTTGACAGGCCAGTGGGGCAAAGCATTGTTCTGCTCAGAGAAGAGTGAGGATCCTTCAAAGGGGAGATCCTGGAGGGCTTGCTGGACGTCTTGAGGAAGACTGGAAAACTGTAACCAAGAGCTCCTTTGCATGGTTACCATCGAGACCATGGATCTGGCCACGGAATCAGTTGCATTCAGGGCTGCCTGCAAGGAGGCCCTCGCTATGGTTTTCCCTTTGTTAACCAGTGAGGAGAACACCTGGCTAGCTTCTTAAGGGAACAGATCTTTAAACTTGTGTATGACACCCCACATATTAAAGTCATAGTGACCCAGCAGTGCCTGCTGGTTTGCTATTTTCAGTTGCATCCCTCCAGTAAAGTAGATCTTTCTGACAAATAAGTCCAACTTTTTGGAGTCTTTTGTCTTAGACAGTGCCCCCAATTGCCCTTGGTGATCTCTTTAATTGGTGGACGATACTACAGGGGACCGTGGAGGGGGATACAAGTATAAGAACTTGCAAATTTGGACTCACAAATAATACTTCTGCTTCCTATGTTTTGACATAGGGGGAAGGGAAGCAGTGGGTCTGCCACAGAACTGTAACAAGGTCCATGATAGCCTCATTGAGTGGCAGGGCCACCCTTGAGGGGCCCTCCGCTGTCAAGATGTCCAGCAGGCTATGAGAGGACTCTGTGACCACCTCTACCTGGATGTCCAAATTCAAGGCCACCTGCTTTAACAAATGCTGGAGAGCCTTGTGGTCATCTTGGGGAGAAGACACGCCAGCTGCCAATACTGTCTCATTCGGGGAGGAGGAGGAGGAAGCCAGCATTGGTTGAGGGCCCTCCACCCCTTCTTCCATATTGTCTGGAACTCGCGGGCCCTCTTCTTGAAGCTCGGTACTGGAGTCCAGATGGGGAGTCTCCCATCGAGGCATTGGTGGTGCTCTATGGAAGCCACCAAATAGGAGTGCCTTGAGAAAGGACCCTGCGCGGGGGGACGGGACGGACGGGGACCTGTATGGGTTCCAAAAGGGCCATTGCATTGGCACTGGCACCGAAGAATGAGAGGGGCAAGCACTTGGTGGTACCCCTGTGTTTGGTATGGTGGGGTAGAAGTGCCTTGGGGAGTAGTGTGGGTGGCTGCGAGGGTGAGAGGAGTGTGACCCCACTTCTGACTCTGAAGACATAGGGTCTGGGCAAGGTGACCAGGGAGCTGTGGACCCCATTGTTGCTGGAGATCAGTGCTGTGATGGTGAAGTCTGCGCTGGTCCTGATACTGGGAAGAGGCTGGAAGATGGTTCCCTGTCTGACTGTACCGGTGGTGCCAACTCCTGCACTGCTGGAGATATAGGCACTGGCAACAAGAACAGGTCCCTGGCTGCTGTGAACGCCTCCAGAGTTGACGGCCTCATAAACATACTGGTACTACACTGCCTGCCTGAAGATGGAACCTCTGGAGCCAGAGTCAGCAGGGCCAGCTGTTGCGGTGCCGAGGTAGAAGAGTGGCCTGACACAGTTCTCACTCTATCCCAGTCCCCATGCCTGGCCGACTTCAGTGACAGGGATTGAACCCTCTCAGCCGGCTGCCTCTTGCGCTTCTTTTTAGGAAACAGGGATGGGGAATGGTGCCAAGATTCTCGCACAGTGGTAGGAGCACTCCGCATGAACACCGAGTTTCTCAGTGCCAAGTCCAAGCAACTTGGTTCCGAAGTGGATCTCAGAGCTGCCTCCATAAGAAGGGACATTCAATCTCGCCTCTCGATCCTTTTTCTGTGAAAGGTTTGAAGTCTTTACAGATCTGGCACTGGTCCTTTCAGTCAATCTCTGCCAAGCACTTGAGACACCTCAACTGCTGGTTTCTCAAGGGCTTTGACTTGCCACAGGAGGCACAGGGCTTGAAGCCTGGTGACTGAGGCATGCCCCATGACCAGGGAGTGGATGAACTTCGCCAACTGAAGGAGAAAAGGTCTGCCCTTATAGACTAAAACTGACTAACTATAACTATTTTAACTACATACACCACAAAAAACAGTGAAAACCACTGGAAAAGTTTGCCGAAGCAAAGAGAGCAGTTCCAGAGATCATCATGGGTGGTAAGAAGGGACCGAGGAGGTGCAGGGTCAGCAGGGCCCTTTATAGTGGCACTATGAGTGCATGGCACTGGAGGGCACCAGAGCTGACCCAACAGATACCACTAGAGGAAAAATTTCTGGCGACTGTGCTCAAGGCATGCACATGCCTACACTGGAATAAACATGTTCAAGCACTCGAAGGTGTTGGACTGACGCCCTAGTAGTGGCAATGTAAGCTTCCTTGACTCCCTGCCAACATGCTTCACTGGTGTCTTGGCAGGACCATGTGTAGGAGTGAATATAGTTCAGTATCCATGCCCATTCAATCCTAGGAACCTTTGATTAAATTGCAGAGAAAAGTACAGTACCATTGGACATGGATTGGATTTGACCCAACATTAATGATGAAAGTCTCATTATCCTATTACCAAAACTCGAGCCCTCCAATACTTTCTTTAGATATTTTTTAAGGGATAGTTGTCAAAGTTGTCACATCTTGAAAAATTTTACCCTCCATCACCCTTTTAAAATATATTCCTTGATACAGAAAAAGCTACCATATCTACAAAATCAACAGCAACACACAAACTAAAGATGCAGGTTTTGGTTGGACCATTAGTGGGCATGTGAGAAGAGCACTCTTTCTTTTGGCTCCATTTCAATCAGCGAAGCACAGAACTGAACTTGATTAGACTCCTGTGCTCTGAAGTATTTAGAGAACAAGATTCGCATCAGTTTCTATTTCCTGCTTGCTCACAAACCAGAGGCACAAAGGAGGAGGAGGAGAAATAGAGTATTGTGCACGTGCATGCTTATTTCATGTACATGTTCACATGTGAATTGCTCACCCAGCTCAGCTCCTGATATTTATAGCCCTTGTTTGGGAGGATTTTACTATATTATAGAGCATGAAAACAAAACACCCGCCACCCCGCATATATTTAGGGGTAAGTGGTCATATTTAAAATATTTAGGTTTGTAACAATATCTCTTGGGATTGTCAGTGACGGATAATCTTAAAGAACTGTTGTCTATTTCAGAAAAACTTAAGTCACAGTCATTAATTTTTTTAAAAAATAGCTTAATCATTTTACTTATTCCCTCATTAGTATATGCTCATTTTTTTCTTATTATTTTTATGTTAGCCATTTCCACTTTCTCCAAGTGTAAGGCAAAATTGAACATGTTAGCAACTTGATTTCAGAAAAAACATATTAGGCTTATTAAATGGAACACACTATCTGTGATTCTTGAAGCCACAGCTACATCCGGACAGGAATTGAAGCAGAGGACCAAGAATAAAAGGATTTAAAAGAGGATGCAGTGGATTTTAAAGAGTCACCATCATATGAGGGGGAGATTACCCCAGAATTTCCGAGTTTACCTATTTGAGAGCCCATATAAACATCAAATTGCAAATAAAAAAATCTTCCAACTGTAACTGAGAACTAGACTAGACTATACAAAGAAGTGAAAAAGAAAAAGACTAGCAGAGACCTCACATCCAACATTTTTGGAAAATGTAGGGGACAATTTCCTGGTGCAAGTGCTGGAGGAACCAACTAGGAGCAGAGCTCTTCTTGACCCGCTGCTCACAAACCAGGAAGAATTAGTAGGGGAAGCAAAAGTGGATGGGAATCTAGGAGGCAGTGACCATGAAATGGTCGAGTTCAGGATCCTAACACAGGAAGAAAAGAGAGCAGCAGAATACGGATCCTGGACTTCAGAAAAGCAGACTTTGACTCCCTCAGGCAACTGATGGGCAAGATCCCCTGGGAGAATAACATGAGGGGGAAAGGAGTCCAGGAGAGCTGGCTGTATTTTAAAGAATCCTTATTGAAGTTACAGGGACAAACCATCCCGATGTGTAGAAAGAATAGTAAATATGGCAGGCGACTAGCTTAGCTTAACAGTGAAATCCTTGCTGCTCTTCAATACAAAAAAGAAGCTTACAAGAAGTGGAAGATTGGACAAATGACCAGGGATGAGTATAAAAATATTGCTTGGGCTTGCAGGAGTGAAATCAGGAAGGCCAAATCACACCTGGAGTTGCAGCTAGCAAGAGATGTTAAGAGTAACAAGAAGGGTTTCTTCAGGTATGTTAGCAACAAGAAGAAAGTCAAGGAAAGCGTGGGCCCCTTACTGAATGAGGGAGGCAACCTAGTGACAGAGGATGTGGAAAAAGCTAATGTACTCAATGCTTTTTTTGCCTCTGTCTTCACGAACAAGGTCAGCTCCCAGACTACTGCACTGAGCAGCACAGCATGGGGAGAAGGTGACCAGCCCTCTGTGGAGAAAGAAGTGGTTTGGGACTATTTAGAAAAGCTGGACGAGCACAAGTCCATGGGGCCGGATGCGTTGCATCCGAGAGTGCTTAAGGAGTTGGCGGATGTGATTGCAGAGCCATTGGCCATTATCTTTGAAAACTCATGGCGATCGGGGGAGGTCCCAGATGACTAGAAAAAGGCTAATATAGTGCCCATCTTTAAAAAAGGGAAAGAAGAGGATCCTGGGAACTACAGGCCAGTCAGCCTCACCTCAGTCCCTGGAAAAATCATGGAGCAGGTTCTGAAGGAAGCAATTCTGAAGCACTTAGAGGAGAGGAATGTGATCAGGAACAGTCAGCATGGATTCACCAAGGGCAAGTCATGTCTGACTAATCTAATTGCCTTCTATGACGAGATAACTGGTTCTGTGGATGAAGGGAAAGCAGTGGACGTGTTGTTCCTTGACTTTAGCAAAGCTTTTGACATGGTCTCCCACAGTATTCTTGCCAGCAAGTTAAAGAACTATGGGCTGGATGAATGGACTGTAAGGTGGATAGAAAGCTGCCTGGATTGTCGGGCTCAACGGGAAGTGATCAATGGCTCCATGTCTAGTTGGCAGCCGGTATCAAGTGGAGTACCCCAGGGGTCGGTCCTGGGGCCGGTTTTGTTCAATATCTTCATAAATGATCTGGAGGATGGTGTGGATTGCACCCTCAGCAAGTTTGCAGATGACACTAAACTGGGAGGAGTGGTAGATACACTGGAGGGGAGGGATAGGATACAGAGGGACCTAGACAAATTGGAGGATTGGGCCAAAAGAAATCTGATGAGTTTCAACAAGGACAAGTGCAGAGTCCTGCACTTAGGACGGAAGACTCCAATGCACCGCTACAGACTAGGGACCAAATGGCTAGGCAGCAGTTCTGCAGAAAAGGACCTAGAGGTTACAGTGGACGAGAAGCTGGATATGAGTCAACAGTGTGCCCTTGTTGCCAAGAAGGCCAATGGCATTTTGGGATGTATAAGTAGGGGCATTGCAAGCAGATCGAGGGACGTGATCGTTCCCCTCCATTCAACATTGGTGAGGCCTCATCTGGAGTACTGTGTCCAGTTTTGGGCCCCACACTACACGAAGGATGTGGAAAAATTGGAAAGAGTCCAGCGGAGGGCAACAAAAATGATTAAGGGACTGGAACACATGACTTATGAGGAGAGGCTGAGGGAACTGGGGATGTTTAGTCTTCAGAAGAGAAGAATGAGGGGGGATTTGATGGCTGCTTTCAAGTACCTGAAAGGGGGTTCCAAAGAGGATGGCTCTAGACTGTTCTCTGCGGTAGCAGATGACAGAACAAGGAGTAATGGTCTCAAGTTGCAGTGGGGGAGATTTAGGTTGGATATTAGGAAAAACTTTTTCACTATGAGGGTGGTGAAACACTGGAATGCGTTACCTAGGGAGGTGGTGGAATCGCCTTCCCTAGAAGTTTTTAAGGTCAGGCTTGACAAAGCCCTGGCTGGGATGATTTAGTCAGGGATCGGTCCTGCTTTGAGCAGAGGGTTGGACTAGATGACCTCCTGAGGTCCTTTCCAACCCTGATATTCTATGATTCTATGAACCTCCATGGATTAGGAGGCTGCACATGCGAAGACATCTTCTAACCTAATTTGAGACTTCAGTGTCAGATTGGGGTGGAAGAACCATGAATCCACTTTGTCTAAAGATAAAAATCCAACCCTAAGTGCTTGAAAGTGCAAAGAAACAGACGGAAAAATCTTTAATGTCATCATTATCAGGCTATGTGAGATTAGGCCCAGACAGAGGAAAGATTTTAAGATACTGCTAACAATGCTCAGTACAAAAAATGCCAATCCCACCCTCCATCCCAAGAAATAAGAAAGACTAGATATATCTGGAATATTTTCTATCTCCATGACCAAAAAATGGGGAGCCAGACAAGGAATACTCTGCAATAGAAAACAGCCCTGTGGATAAAGACTATTACTATCCCCATCATTAGAGGTTTTTTAGAACAGTGCAAAAGGCTGGACTTGATGAATTCTCAAGGTCCCTTCCAGCCCTACATTTCTATGATTTTATATGAGTGATTGTTTACTTTAAGCAGTGAAGGCTGAACTACAGGAATACAAATGGTGACCTTCTGGCCTACCAGAAATCAATCCAGATACCTTCTAGGTGAAAGTAAGGGGTAAGAATAATGGATCCAAAGACATGACAATTTTAGAAGTTATTATCCCAAATGAACTAATCTATTTCTTGGGTAAAACAAACATTCATCATCCGCAGTCCTCCAACTTAGTCTGGAGCCATTGTGTCTGCAATGGCATCTTGAAAAAGATAGTGATATCAGCTAGGACAGCATCCATGATATGTGTTGCCCTGAAAGAACATTTATTTTGAACAGCAACACCTATAACTGTCCAACTAATCTTGGAAGCAAGGGGAGCAATGAAGAGGTCGGGAGAGGAGTCAGCAATATATTCAGTGTCATCAATGGATCGTGGACCCAGGAATTGACAAAACATGGAAAAAAGCTATTAGTTACTCCCTAAGGACAAGTAATTTCTCATTTTCCTCCTGGACTCACGTCTATAGCTCCAATAAAATCACTTAAAATGGGAGGGAAATCATCTAAACTAGATGCTCCAGGGAGAAGGGAGAAATCTTTATGTAGTGATACCCTTGGCCAGGTCACCTGCTGGGACTGAACCTATGATATCTGGATCTAAAAGCAGACACCCTTGAAGAAGGCGACTGATGAGGAAATCGATCTTGTAGAGTGTATGTGGAGTGCGGATGGAGATGCTAAACTGTGAATCTAGTGACAGAGTGTGATACAGTTCTAGACCTATTTAGAAAGTCTCTAAGCTGAAACTGCTGTGCTTTTAGACCTATCTACAATGGAAAGGAAGAGCCTAGGAGATTTCCTAAAAGCCTTTGTCTTGTCCAAATAGAAAGCCAATGCTCTCCTTACATCAAGAGTATGTAGAACAGCTTCCCTATTATTCTGGTGTGGTTTGGGGTAAAAGGTTGGGATGTAAATGAAATGATTCATGTGAAATGGGGAAGTCACTTTGGTGGTGAACCTTAGGTGTGGTCTGAGTGTGACTTTGTCAGGAAAGTACACTGAAAAGGGAGAATGCACCATCAGGGCCGTTGTCTCCTCTATCCTCCTTGCTGAGCTAATAGCAATCAGAAATGCCATCTTCATTGAAAGGTGAGTTAGTGAACAAGTGGCCACAGGTTTCAAAGGGCTGTCTCGTCAGTCCTTTAAATACTAAATTCAGGTCCCATTGTGGGTAGAATGTCTGGGTTGGGGACAGAGGTTCGCTATGCTTTTAAGGAACCTCTTCATAGTTGGGTGCAAGAAAACCGAGTACCGTTCTATTTGTTGGTGAAAAGTTACTATTGTCGCTAAGTGTACCTTTAGTGAACTAACAGAGTCTCCTGATTTCTTAAGAGACAGTAAATAGTCTAAAACTATTGGTAGAGTGGCAGTATTTGGGGTAATTCTTCTGGAATGGCATCACATCTGAAACCTCGTCCACTTTTGTAGGTAAATATGATGGGAAGTCACTTTCCTACTGTGAAGTAACACTTTCTGTATCTCCGCAGAGCAGGATGTTTCTATGTGGTGGAACCATGAAAGTGCCAAGCTTTGAGCCAGAAAATCCACAGGTTGGGATGGAGAGAGCGTCCATCATTCTGCGAGAGGTGGTAAGGAGTGGGTTGAAGAATCATCTATGGACACAGTGCCAGTTGTAACAGGTGAGGATACCACATCCTTCTCAGCCAGGTGGGAGTGATCAGTATGACGTTTGCTCTCTTTTTATTTTCAACAGGACTTTCAGCAACAGAGGGAATGAGGGAAAGGCATAAAGAAGACCCTTGTCCCATGAGAAGAGGAGTGCATCCCCCATGAAGTGCTGGCTGATGGCTGTTCTGGACCAGTACTGTGGATATTTCTTTTTCTGTTAAGTGGCGAACAAGTCTATTATTGGTATCCCCCATCATCGGAATATGTTGTGGAGTGTCACCCAATCTATTTCCCATTCATGGTCATGTGGGAATTGGCAGTTAAAACTATCCACTGTTGTGTTGTGCACTCCTGGTTGGTACGCCTCTGCACCAGTTTCATAGCTTTAGTGCTTCATCACAAAGGGAGGGTGATCTGGTACCTCCTTGACAATTTATGTAGTACATGGACGCTATATTATCCGTCATGACCTTTGTGTGTGTGCCTCTGATCAACAGAAGGTAGTGAGCACCTACGTTCCTGACCACTCTGAGTTCAAGGAGGTTGATGTGAAGACACACCTTGGAGGGTGACCATTTGCCCTGTACAGTGAGGTCGTTGAGATGTGCGCCCCATCTTATGAGTGATGTGTCAGTGGTGAGAAGTAGTAATGAGGGAGTCTGTGCAAACGGGATTCCCATGCAGACGTTTGCTGCACCAATTCAAGGATTGTTTGATCTTGGTGGGCAGAGATAGTGCTTTGTCTAGGTTGTCTTTGTTTGGTCTGTAAACCAAGCTAAACCATGACTGGAGGCATCTCATGTGAAGTCTGGCATGAGCTATCACAAATGTGCCTGCAGCCATGTGCCCCAGAAGAAGGCGGCAGTGTCTGGTTGATATTTAAGGGCTGGTTTGCACTGTCTATAGGCATGGAGAGACAGAGAAATCTGTGTTCTGGAAGGAGCACGCTCACTCGGGCAGAGTGGAGATTGGCTCCTATGAATTCTAGTCTCTGTACCAGTTAATGTCGACTTTTTTATGTTGATTTGTAGACCCAGACTTCTGAGTAAATCCAAAATCGTATCGGTAACTCATTCAGCTTCAGCGAAGGATGGTGTCCTGAGGAGACAATCATTTAGGTAAAGGTAGATCACAATGGCCTGGGAACGTAAGTAGGCTGCCATTACAGAGAGGACCTTAGAGAATACTCTGGGGGCCAATGAGAGGCCAAAAGGGAGTACTTCATACTTGTAATGCTCTTGGCCTAGTGTGATTGTTAGGTATTGGTGAATCACTGAGGTGAATCACAGTATGTCTGAAATATGGAAAAGACAGTTACCTGTTTCGTAACTGGTGTTCTTCAAGATGTGTTGCTCATGTCCATTCCATTGAAAGTGTGTGTGCTCGCCACATGCAGTGGTGCTGGAAGTTTTTCCCTCAGCGATATCCATAGGAGACCGGCTCTGGCGCCCTCTGGAGTGGCGCCTATATGGCACAGTATAAGGGGCACTGCTGGCTTCCTCCACCCTCAGTTCCTTCTTGCGGGAAACTCTGATAGTGGGGAAGGAGGGCGGGTCATAAAATGGACATGAGCAACATCTCGAAGAACACCAGTTACGAAACAGGTAATTGTCTTTTCTTCTTCGATTGCTTGCTCATGTCCATTCCATTGTAGGTGACTCCCAAGCAGTGCCACCGGACATGGGTAGGAGTTCATGGACGTGTCAACTGGAACACAGCTCTGCTGAATCCAGCATCATCCCTGGCCTGCTGGGTGATGGCATAATGCGTCATGAACATGTGTACCAATGACCACGTGGCAGCTCTGCAGATGTCCTGGATGGGGACGTATGCTAGGAAGGCCGCCAAGGACGCTTGTGCCCTGGTCGAGTGGGCCTTTAGTATAGGTGGCAGCTCGGACCGTGCCAACTCATAACAGGTCCGGATACATGAGGTGATCTGGTTAGAAATCCTCTGAGAGAACACCAGTAGGCCTTTCATCCTGTCCACGGTCATGATAAAAAGTTGGGTCGACTTGCAGAAGGCCTTGGTACGCTCCAGGTAGAAGGCTAGGGCGCGATGGACATCCAAGGTGTGCCGCCGCCTCTTCTCCGCAGTTGAGTGCGGCTTTGGACAGAGAATCTGGAGAAAGATATCCTGTTAAAATGGAAGTGAGATACCACCGTGAGCAGGAATGCAGGATGGGTTTGCAGCTGGACCTTGTCCTTGTAGAAAACCATGTAACGGGGCTCTGAAGTGAGGGCTTTAATCTCGGAAACTCGTCTCACCGAGGTAATGGCTACAAGGAAAGCTACCTTCCATGACAGATGTGAAAGGGAGCAGGAGGCCAGTGGCTCAAAGAGAGGCCCCATGAGCCTCAAGAGGACAAGGTTGAGGTCCCATTGTGGAATCGGGTCCAGGACTGGTGGGAAGAGCCGCTTTATTCTTTTCAGGAACCAGATGGACATGTCATGCGAGAACACCTATTTGTCCTGAACCTGCTGGTGGAAAGCCAACATGGCTGCCAAGTGCACCTTTATGGCGGAAAGCGCGAGTCCTTGTTGCTTAAGGTAGAACAGGTAATTGAGGATGGACTGCACAGAGGACCGTCGGGGAGATGCCACGCTCCTCCACCCAGCAGGAGAATTGCTTCCACTTTGCCAGGTAAGTTGCTCTGGTGGAGGGCTTTCTGCTTTCCAAGAGTACCTGCTGTACCTGGCTGGAGCAGGATCTTTCCTCTGGATTCAGCCACCAAGCCGTGAAGTGGAGGGAGGGAAGGTTCGGATGCAGAAGCCATCCATGGTCTTACGAGAGGAGATCCGGACGGCTGGGCAGTGGCAATGGGGGTGCCACGGCTAGGTTCATAAGTGTGCCGAACCAATGCTTGCGAGGCCACACAGGGCATCCATGATTACCCTTGCCTTGTCTCTTTTGACTTTTACTAGGACTCTGCTGACCAGCAAAATCAGCAGGAATGCATACATCAGATCCCCCTCCCATGACAGAAGGAAAGCATCAGAAAGGGAGTCCCTGCCTAGGCCTTGGAGAGAGCGGAAGTGCTGGCACTTCCTGTTCTGCCTGGTGGCAAACAGGTCCACTTGGGGAGCACCCCACCTTCAGAAGAGCACCTGGACAACCTCCGGGTGGAGGGACCACTCGTGGGGAGAGAAGAAGAACCTGCTGAGGCGATCCGCCAGTGCATTTCAGATGCCGGGGAGGTGTGATGTCTCCAGGTGGATGTCGTGCTGGATGCAAAAGTCCCACAAACAAAGTGCTTCCTGACAGATGGCCGAGGAGTGAGCTCCCCCTTGCCTGTTGGTGTAGAACATCGAGGCTGTATTGTCCGTGAGTATATATGCACTTTGAGTGGAAAGGTGTGGCAGGAAGACTCCGTAGGCTAGGTGAACTGTCCTGAGCTCTCTTACGTTTACGTGCAATGTCAGCTCCTCTGGGGATCATGTCCCTTGGGTCCGCAAGGTGCCGAGATGCACTCCCCAGGTAAGGTCGGAAGCATCCGATATCAGAGATACCGAGGGTTGGGACTCTCAAATGGAACTCCTTCCAGGACCACCCTAATCGGTCCACCACTGCAGGGAGCTAAGTACCTTTGGTGGAATCATGACTATCTTGTCCAGATGGTCTCTGGGCAGGGTGTAGATTGTTGACAACCACTGTTGGAAGGGTCGCAGCCTGAGCCTCGCATGAGGGACAACGTAAGTGCATGCCGCTATGGCCCAGCAGCTTGAGGCAGACCCGGGCTATGGTGAGGGGATACATAGAGATGCTGGGAATCAGACTCGCCATCGTCTCGAATCTGTCCTGCGGCAGAAATGTTCTGGCACAGATGGAGTTGAGGACTGCTCCGACGAATTCTATGTACTGGGACTAAAGTTGATTTTTCCTCGTTTATCAACAGGCCCAGAGCACAGTACATGAGCTCCAGCACTGAGATGTTGTGTTGGACCTGAGACCTAGATGAGACCCTTGATGAGCCAGTCGTCGAGGTACGGGTAAAACTGGATACCTTGCTGCCTAAGAAAGGCCGCCACCACCGCCATGCATTTGGCAAACACCCTCGGAGCTGTAGACAGTCCGAATGGGAGCACCGTGAACTGGCAGTGAGCGTGACCCACTGTGAAGAGCGGGAATCGTCTGTGTACCTGGAATATTGATATATGGAAGTATGTGTCCTTCAAACTGAGGCTGGCATACGAGTCTCCCGGATCCAGGGCGGGAATGATGGAGGCTAGGGAGACCAGGCAGAATTTCAACTTCTTGAGATATTTGTTGAGGTCTCACAGGTCCAGAATGGGTCTTAGACCTCCTTTGGCTTTGGGGATTAGAAAGTACTGGGAATAGAATCCCTTGCCCCTGTACTCCTGAGGGACTTCTTCCACGGCCCCCAGCTGCAGAAGGCCCTGAACCTCATGAATGAGCAGTTGCTCATGACAAGGGTCCCTGAAGGACAGGGAAGAGTGGTGGGAGAGGGGGACACAAAGAAACTGGAGGGTATAAGCCTGTGCCATGGTGTTGAGGACCCAACGGTCCAAAGTTATGGAAGCCCATGCAGGGAGGAAATGAGACAGATGGTTGGAAAAGCACAGAGAAGCAGGATCAGGGATACAGGCTAGTAGGTCACCCTCAGGTGCACCCTCAAAATCCCTGCTTGCCACCCTGTTGTTTGATAGCACTCAACTGGGCAGAGGACAGTGGCTGGTGACCTGGCCGGGGTCTGTAACCCCTGCTCTTGTGGGGGAGGTTTAGGCTGGACATTAGGAAAAACTTTTTCACTAGGAGGGTGGTGAAACACTGGAATGCGTTACCTAGGGAGATGGTGGAATCTCCTTCCTTAGATATTTTTAAGGTCAGGCTTGACAAAGCCCTGGCTGGGATGATTTAGTTGGGGATTGGACTAGATGGCCTCCTGAGGTCCCTTCCAACCCTGATATTCTATGATTCTCTTTTTACAGGCAGGTTCCGACCTGGGTTGGCTCCCAGAGTCCTGGGCCTGTTGAGGCTTGAACCGCTTTCTGGATGGGCCCAGGGTGTAGAGGCCCAGGGTCTTCAGCGTTGCATGGGAGTCCTTGAGCCTGGGCAGTTTTGTTTCTGTTTGTTCAGCAAACAGAGCTTGGCCATTGAATGGGAGGTCCTGTATTGACTGTTGGACTTCTGTCGACAGGCCCAAAGACTGCAGCCAGGATGCCCTCCTGATCGAGATGGCCGAGGCCATGGTTCTAGCCGCAGAGTCCACCACATCTGAGGCTGCCTAGAGGGCCACTCCGGCCACTGCTTTGCCCTCTTCGAGGATTGCGTGGAACTCCTTCTTGAGATTCTCAGGCAGCGAATCCCCGAACTTGGCCATGGACTGCCACATATTAAAATCATAGCAGCCAGGCAGGGCCTGGTGGTTGGCCACCTGCAGCTGGACACCCGAGGACGAATAAGTCTTTCTTCTGAACAAATCGAGCCTCTTCAAGTCTTTATTTTTCGGGGTGGAGCCTGGCTGGCCTTGCCTTTCCTGCTCATTGACCTCGGAGACCACTAGGGAGCTTGGAGCAGGGTGCGTATAAAGGTACTCATGAGCTTTAGGAGGCACATAGTACTTGTGTTCTGCCTTTTTTGAAACAGGAGGCAGCGATGAGGGGGTCTGCCACAGAGACTTGGTGATCTTTGCTACCCCTCCCCCCCCCATGTAAAGGCAACACCACCCTGGCTGGGGCTGCCGAGCTAAAGACATCAAATAGGGAGTCTGAGGGTTCCTCCAGGTCCTCAGCATGAAGACCCAAATTCAAGGTGACCCTTCTTAGCAGCTCTTGATGGGCCTTAGCATCATCCTGCGGAACTGGATGAGGGGGCCCTGTAATCGCCTCATCAGGCGAAGATGAGGAGGAAGCTGGTACCAGAGGATCTGTTGCCTCTGAAGGCTGCTCAGCTGGTTCCTCCATGGTATAGATGCGAGTCCGGTGCATCAGAAACAGAAAGGTCTCTTGAGTATTGGAAGTCTGGTGATGCCATAGGCATCGGTACCGATAGTGGTTGGTAGTGCTGGGATGACTACAATGATGGTGTTGTAGATGCAGTCCTCGCAGAACGTGTGCCAAAGACAGTACTGACGTTGATTTCCATACCAAAGGAGCCTTCCCCAAGGCAGGTTCTCTATCTTTGTCTTATCCTGTCATTACCAAAGTTTCTTTGCCTCTGCCAGTGGGTCCTTAGGCATACCCTGTCCATGGGGTCCCCAGATGGGAGGGGGTGGTTGGGATTGAACAAAAAACGAAGTTGAAAGATTTTCTAAAAAAATAAAAGAATAAAGAAATGTAAAGGAAACACTAAGAAGTAGTTTCCTCTTTTTAAACAAGTAGCAAGTCTTTAGAAGTTAATGATCTGCTAGCTGACAGCTAAAGCTCCGTCTCTAGCCAGGGGCAGTTGAGAAAGAACTAAGGAGGGTTTGCCTGCGCAAGGCTGGTTAGCTTCATGACAGAGCACAGGTGGGGGACAGTGCATGTACAGGCCAAACAGACACTGCTACCAACATTCTCTGATCAGCAGCGCAGAGACGCAAACATACCTACGGTGGAGCACCCAGAGGGACATTTCGAAGAAGAAGAACATTTATTACAATATTATAATATTTTCAATGACACTCCCATTTTGGGCCTAACTCTATTTAATGTCTTTTTTAAAATAATGCTGTCAGGGTTCCCTCCCCACTCTGAACTCTAGGGTACAGACGTGGGGATCCGCATGAAAGACCCCCTAAGCTTATTTTTACCAGCTTAGGTTAAAAACTTTCCCAAGGCACAAACTTCGCCTTGTTCTTGAACAGTATGCTGCGACCTCCAAGTGCTTTAACAAAGAACCAGGGAAAACAACCACTTGGAGTTCCTATTTCCCCCAAAATGTCCCCCCAAGCCCTTACTCCCCCTTTCCTGGGGAGGCTTGAGAATAAACAAGATGAGCACAAACGCCTTGGATTTTTAAGACCCTAAAAACCCAATCAGATTCTTAAAAAACAGAACTTTATTAGAAGAACAAAAAAAAATAAGAGAACAACTCTGTAAGATCAGAATGGAAGATAATCTTAGAGGAAGTCAGATTCAAAATATAGAGAATCCTTCTAGGCAAAACCTTAAGTTACAAAAAGACACAAAAACAGGAATACACAATTCCACCAGCACAGTGAATTTACAAGCCAAAACAAAGAAAACCTAATGCATTTTCTAGCTAGATTACTTGCTAACTTTACAGGAGTTGGAGAGCTTGCATCCTTGATCTGTTCTCAGCAAAGGTGTCACACAGACAGACAAACCCCCCCCCCCTCCAGATTTGAAAGTATCTTGTCCCCTCATTGGTCATTTTGGGTCAGGTGCAGCAGGGTTACCTTAGCTTCTTAACCCTTTACAGGTGAAAGGATTTTGCCTCTGGCCAGGAGGGATTTTATAGCATTGTATACAGAAAGGTGGTTACCCTTCCCTTTATATTTATGACAAATGCTATATGGAGAAAACCGTAGGAAGGAAAACCATTTTATTATTGTAAATGAAAAACAAACGTTTGCCAAACTATCCCAAACTGGTCTAGGCACTCTCACCTGTCATCTGTGCTCTGTTCATCATGCAAGAGGCGCTCTTTATTTAAACCTATCTTTTCAAGTTCATGGGTAAGTTTTTCAAGCTCATTATTCATTTGCTGGGTCTTCAGTTTTTCATTCACCAAATCCTTATCCAAAATAAACAAAAAAATCAATCTAAAATGTTAAATTAATAATGCAGACTTAGTTTCTGGAAACTGTCCATGCACTAAATTTCTGTGATTACATGTAGCTTGTGCAACCTGTTAATATAACTTCTTCCTTCCTCCCAACTATTAACTTCTGGTAAATACAAGTCTGATTTCATCTTAGATGTGTACTTCCTTTTTTTTTGCATGACTTCCTGTCTAAACTTGATTTGAACATGAGGATAAAAAAATACCAAACTAGTTTAGCAGTATCAGAGTGAAATAATAATTATTAAATGATAATTATTAAAGTTTAAATACAATATTTAATATGTAAATACTATTAATTTAAGCACACCAACAAGGTAGGAACATGATTTTTTCAGAAATTACTAGTAGACATATTTTCTGTATGTTACAACTGTTAAAAAAGCTATTATGATCTTATAGACACACAGCACTTAGCTGTATTAGATTTATGATGGACAGATAATAGAAGAATGGAAATTAGTCAAATTACCTCTCGTAATGTGACAAGTGTTTTCTTATCAATGGTAGCTCTTTTCACAAGTTCTTTATTTTCTTTTTCTAGCTCTTTTAGACGTACACAAGACTCTTTAAATATACCTATTTCTTTACATAGAGATTTGTTTTCCTTTTCCAGATTACTAATTTTTATATTGTTCTCTTCTAAAGTACTGTCTTTAATTTCTGCCTGTTGTCGGAGTCTCTTATTCTCTTTTTCTAGTTGTTTCTTATCCTTTTCCAGCTGAGAAGTCTCTTGTTCCAACAGCTTATTTTCCTTCTCTAATTGCTCTAGGCGTTTACTAGAGATTTTTAATTCTTCCAGATTCTTTTGCAGAGTTTGGTTTTCAGACTCTAAATCTTGTAGTTCACTTTCCAATTGTTGAATCTTTTTGTTACTATTTTCTAATGCTTTCTGTAGCCTTTGGTTTTCTGTATCTAAACCTTGGTAGCTGACTTCTAAACGTTCTGTTTTCTTACAAGAAGCTTTCATAAACTCCAACCCTTTTTTAAGTTGCTCCTTTTCACTTTCCAATTCCTTATTTTCTAACTGTAATTGAGCCATCTTGATGCTTGTACACTTCAAAGATTCAACTGTTCTTCTTAGTTCTAAATTTTCTTCATCAAGTTGTGAATTCTCTTTCTCCAATGATTCTAACTGAAAAGTAAGGTTTTTTAAGCTATCTAAAGTTTTTTTCAACTTTCTATTTTCCACTTCCAGATCTGAGTTTTCTTGCTCTAAGGCTTCTATCTTCTCACAAGTAATTTTTAAATTGGTAATCTTTTTCTGTAATAACTCATTCTCCTTTTCAAGATGATGCAACTCATTCTCAAGCTCTTCTGCTCTTTCTCCTTTCTCTTTATAATGTTCCAGTTCTTTCCTCAATTGTTTTTTCTCAAATTCAATCTTATTTAGCTTACTGCTGGTCTCTTTGATAGATTCATGGAGGATTTTATTTTCTTTTTCAATATCTTTCACTCTTGCTTCAGCACTGATTTGGGACCGTTGCCTTAGAGCAGCTACTGTTTGATTTAAATGTTCATTCTCCTGTTCCAATATTTTAATCTAATTATTTGAAAAAAAATTATAAATTTAGGTCCGTACCATGCCAAAAATAATTTATTTCTATACATAAACAGCAGTCTACTGAGGTAAAACAGATGGAGATGGATTATATTATACATCACTTCCTCTTTAATATATGGTAAAACAAAAGTTCTGCTGTGGTTTATTCTACTATATTATAACATGTTCTACTATATTATATACCATGTAACATAACACACATTGTGTGTGTGTAGAGGTGATGGCTATGCAATAAACTGTAAATACAGACAAATTTTCAAGTACATCAGTTTGTCTATTTTAAGATTATATAAACAGTCAAAACCAACATACATTATTAGCTTCACTCTCTTTCTGGTTGCCATTTAACCCAATAATGGATTCTTTTCCCAAAACAACATCTTGAGAAATAAAATATAGTAGAAATAGGCATATCAGCAAAAATCCAAACATCCAGTCAGACTATGGCAAAAGACTTTTTGAAAGATTCTGAATGCAGTTTAAGAAAAAAATACCTCATCATTTTATTTGAAAATATAGAAAGTTCATCTTTGAGGTTTGCAGAGTCTATAATTGCAGTTCCACTGATTTTTGTGACTGTTTACGCCAAGGCTATTTTAACCTTTCATTAAAAAAGTTACTAGTCCTCTTTCTTTCAAAGATTATGTTACTTACCTGTCTCTCTGAATTTTCTCGAAGTGTCTCAATGGTCTTTTCAAGTTGTGCTTTTTCTTTCATCAGATCTTTGCTCATATTTTGACTATTCTGAAGACTTTGTTTCTCTTGGCTAATTTCATTCTCAAGTCCTTCCAACTGTGGGGAAAACATATTAAAATTCATCCAGAGATGACTATGAACATAAATGACTATTCTTATCGAGGTGAAGTGAAAAGATTATAATTATTATTTTTGTTTTCCACATGTGTTATACGGCCCGATCTAACACCTGTTAAAGTCAATGGAAAGATTCTCATTGACTTCAATGGAGCTGGATCAAGTCCATAAGTTTGTATTTAAGATCTGGCAAATATTACAATCTCTATCCCACCTAAAATAAGCTTTAATCTAAAAATTAAAAAAATCTAGCCCACTTTGTTGTAAAGATAGCCTTCAATATGGAAAATATTGTTTGGTTTGAAAGTTTCCTGAAAATCATGAACTATTCATGAAGATTTTTTGAAACATCTCAGTCGCTCCACACTTGACCTGTATTTTCAACTGCTATGTGACCAAGATCCTACCTTCCATGATTATTCCTGGCATCTGGAATCTTCACAACACTAGTTCACCTGAAGCACAGAGAGTTCCTTTATCCTATTTTGCAATTATTTTATTTATTAACAGATCTATTCTTTTATAACAGAAATTGGACAAATTGGAGAGAGTCAAGAGGAGAGCAACAAAAATAATAAAAGGTTTAGAAAATCTGACCTATGAGGAAAGGTTAAGGAAAGTAGACATGTTTAGTCTTGAGAAAAGAAGACTGAAGGGTGACCTGATAACAGTCTTCAAATATCTTATGGCTAAAGAGTACTGTGATCAAATGTTCTCCATGCCCCCTGGAGGTAGGGCAAGAAGTAATGGGCTTAATCTGCAGTAAGGGAGATTCAGGTTAGTTAGGAAAAACTTTCTACCTGTAAGATAGTTAAGCTCTGGAATATGCTTCCAAGGGAAGTTGTGCAATCCCCATCATTGGAGGTTTTTAAGAACAGGTTAGACAAACACCTGTCAGGGATAATCTAGGTTTACTTCATTCTGCCTCAGCACAGGAGTCTGGACTTGATGACTTCTCAAGATCCCTTCCATCCCTACAGCGCTATGATTCTATGAAATCTTACAAAACTTGTTTTACAACTTAAATAGAGATAAACTCAGTATACACAAAATAAACAATTATAAATTGGCTTAATGAAGTCCCTAAAGCTGTACTGAGGTGGCCTGCTGCTAATAGTTGCTTTCTTCAGCTTTATGGTATTGATCACAAATTGTGGTTGATGCTTTTCTCCTTTTCGTCGTCTTGTCTGTTTGTAGTGTCAGTTAAAGTATTTGTGTACATCTACACCACATACTTCTTCTAGCAGCATGTAGTGTACGTACATGTTTAGCCCCTTTGATGGGAGGTCTACCCCACACAAGGCTTGAAAGGATTGCACCTGGAGGAGGAGCCAGGGAGCAGGGGTTGATTAAATGAAGCTCAGCTGGGTAAGAACAAGAAGGACCTGTATAAAGCCCAGGATCTGGTAGCAGAAGGGGGGCTGCAGGGAAGTAATCTGCAATCACTCCCTGGAAGAAGGGAGGTGTGTTGGAGCTATAGAGAGCAGTCTACACTTACACCCTGGGGGGAAGGAGTTTGAGCTGGTACACCCAAAAGGGTGGGGTGAACTAGAAGCTGTAAGAAGGAGTCCAGGGAAGGAGCAACAAGGGCAGAGAGAAAGCATACCACAGTTATCAGGTACAGGGTCCCTGGACTGGAACCTGGAGCATTGGATGGGTCCGGGTTCTCATACTGGCCACTGGGGAAGTGGCACCATCTGGACAGTGCTGGAGAAGACTGCCTGAGACTGTGTCATAAATATAAAGGGAAGGGTAAACCCCTTTAAAATCCCTCCTGGCCAGAGGAAATATCCTCTCACCTGTAAAGGGTTAAGAAGCTAAAGGTAACCTCGTTGGCACCTGACCAAAATGACCAATGAGGAGACAAGACACTTTCAAAAGCTGGGAGGAGGGAGAGAAACAAAGGGTCTCTGTCTGTCTGTATGCTGCTTTTGCCAGGGATAGAGCAGGAATGGAGTCTTAGAACTTTTAGTAAGTAATCTAGCTAGGTATGTGTTAGATTATTATTTCTTTAAATGGCTGAGAAAAGAGTTGTGCTGAATAGAATGACTATTCCTGTCTGTGTGTCTTTTTTGTAACTTAAGGTTTTCCCTAGAGAGATTCTCTTTGTTTTGAATCTAATTACCCTGTAAGGTATCTACCATCCTGATTTTACAGAGGGTGATTCCTTTACTTCTATTAAAAGTCTTCTTGTAAGAAAACTGAATGCTTTTTCATTGTTCTAAGATCCAAGGGTTTGGGTCTGTGGTCACCCATGCAAATTGGTGAGGATTTTTACCAAACCTTCCCCAGGAAGTGGGGTGAAAGGATTGGGAGGATTTTGGGGGGAAAGACGTGTCTAAACTACGTTTCCCAGTAAACCCAGTTAAAGTTTGGTGGTGGCAGTGGAAATTCCAAGGGCAAAGGGTAAAATTAATTAGTACCTTGGGGAAGTTTTAACCTAAGCTGGTAAAAGTAAGCTTAGGAGGTTTTCATGCAGGCCCCCACATCTGTACCCTAGAGTTCAGAGTGGGGAAGGAATCTTGACAGTGTGGAAGGACTTTGGGTAAGCCCTAGAAGGGGAAACCACGTAGTGACCCAGCTGGAGGGCTGAGTCATGAAGAGGAGGCTGCAGTTTCTGGAGTAAGAGGGGCTGCAGGGCAAGATAGGACAGGTGAAGACACAACCAGAGGAGGGTGCAACAGCTGGCAGAGCTATTCCCCAGGACGGTCAGGAGGAGGCACCACTGGAAGTGAGTAGAACACAATTATAAATAGCAGGTTAGCCAGCGAGGCATGGCTTAGGCGAGTAAAGACACCCCTGAAGGGTGAGGATATGTACATGAGTATGTACCCGAAATGGCTAACTGATGTCTCCCCATCCACACTGCTAATTTTAGCAGTGTAATGTCCCACTACCAGAACCTTTACCCAGCAGTGGGGAATGGCTCTGGAAGGGGAAGGCAACGGGGAAAGGCTCAGGCAGCTCCCCCTGCTGGAGCCCTTCCCCACCGCAGGTACAGACTGGCATCAGGGAAAGGCTTTGGCAGCTCCCTGGTGCTGAAGCTCTTCTCCTCCACAGGGAAAAACTTCAGCAGCAGGGAAAGGCTCTGTCAGGGGGAAGGAGTCTTGCTCTGGCAAGGGGAAGGCAGGAGGTTTTTCTCATTGCAGTGAAAGACTCCAGCAGTGGGGAGCACCTGAAGTGTTTCCCCACTGCCAAGTCTTTCACTGACAAATACAGCTAAACACTACAGTGGGGACGAAGCTTGATTTTCACAGTGCTGTGCAGCTACATATTCACTACATGCCGGTGACGCTGTGTGTAGTGTAGACATAGCTTCTGCGTCCCTTTATCCTGATCACCTTAACTACATTATCTGCATTGTGATGGTCTGGAGAGGCCACTTATTAAATTATTTTAGCAAACTGAAGGAAAGATGAGGAGATCTCCTTATCCTCTTATTCTGTTAGAGTTTACCCTGTCTCTGGATAATGGTAAACCATCTCCATCTGGACTTTTATCTCAAGGAATCATAAGTATACATTTTTTGTCTATAAAATAGGCCACATTTTACTAGATGATGGATATTTCAAAAATTTTCCTTAGGAAAGATTCCCTTTGCTGCTACAAGGCATTCACTGCTTCCCTGCCCACGCTTTCATTTCTACAAATTATACATTATACTCTATATATTTTTAAAGAATTAAGGATAAACTTTTCCTGAAAAGGGTACTTTATATATGGAGTTATTTTGCCAAATGGTGCTGCTGCCTCCCACCTTGGTTATGAGAATGCATAATTATTTAAATGTGGAAACAAATGAACATATTTCCTAGTCCCCCACTCCTTTTGTTTGCAAGCACCTGCATCCACAGGGCACAGGCTTTATCACAGGCAAAGTGAGAAATTTTTGGGCAAACACTTGTTAAAACTGACAGCACACCATTTCACCAATATTTCTAATAATGGCTTCAGACCACCATTATTCTCACATCAAGTGGTGAACCAGCCACCACATATGGGGAACTCACTCAGTTTTTCTAGAGTCCATCCTTCCACTACAGACCAAAGATTACAATATCTGGCATCTTATCCCTCAGATCTGCCACAAGGATAGATACTATAGGAAGTAATAAAATAATTATGTGAGAAATATAATTCAGACAGGACACTTCTCTCATTCACATACCACTAAGGGCCAAACATACCAATCACATCCACATTCACCATTCATATGAAGGCTGAAAACTCCCCTATACCTATCCTATTCTCTCTCCTCATGGGCTGGTGACATCCAACCTTCAAATGAAGTTCTAAGATTCATCTTTACCTCAATCTATGGACTCTGACCACAAATCCCATAGTATTCTTGGGCTAAGTGAAGTCTTTACTTCTGCCCTTCCTAGAGGGAAGACAGCATGTACAGTAGCTGAGAGGGATGAGGTGTGGAACATGCTTTCAGAAGTCTTAAAAGAGCTACACTCCAATGTATCCAAACAGAACCCAAAACACCAAAAAAGAAAATCAACCTTCTGCTGGTGGCATCTGACTTAGATGATGAAAGTGAATATGCATTGATCTGCACTGTTCTGGATCATTATCGAACAGAACCCGTCATCAGCATGGACGCATGTCTTCTGGAATGGTGGTCAAATGAGGAGACATGAATCTTTAGTGCATCTGGCACATAAATATTTTGCAACACTGGCTACAACAATGCCATGTGAACGCCTGTTCTCACTTTCAGGTGACATTGTAAATAAGAAGTGGGCAGCATTATCTCCTGCAAATGTAAACAAATATTTTTGTCTTACTGATTGCCTGATCAGGAAGTAGGACTAAGTGGACTTGTAGGCTCTAAAGTTTGACATTGTTTTGTTTCTGAGTGCAGGGTTTTTTTGTACGTAATTCTACATTTGTAAGTTCAACTTTCATGATAAAAAGATTGCACTAAAGTACTTGTATTAGGTGAATTGAAAAATACTGTTTCTTTTGTTTATCATTTTTACAGTGCATATATTTGTAATAAAAAATAAATATAAAGTGAGCACTGTACACTTTGTATTCTGTGTTGTAACTGAAATCAATATATTTGAAAATGTAGAACACATCGAAAAATATTTAAATGGTATTCTATTTTTTAAAAGTGCGATTAATCATGATGAATGTTTTTAATCGCTTGAGAGTCCTAGCTATTAACATAATTTTATATGGCAATATAAAAGCTTAACTCTATTTTGACATTTGTTGTCTGGTAATGTATTACTGATGAGAGCAAGAGTTTATGACACCTGCTCATTTGAAGATTACATCTGACCACAATTTTTGTAACAGGTAACGAGATGAATATGCTAAATTAACTATCTTGTGTTTAGTTGCAGAAGTGTTGCAAATTGAAAAGGTAAATCTCTTGAAAATCTGCTATAAGGGAAAAATCTGGAAAGGCGAATTCCCCAAACTTACTCAAGTCTCAACTGCTAAAATTATTTCAACTGTCCCTGGGATCCAGATAACTGTCTCACTGATACCAATGTTCTATTCAATCTGTTCAAAATTCCAATCTGATAATTTTATATTATGAGGCTGGGGTGCTGGGTACCTTAATACATCATAAGAGAAGTTTGTTGTGGAACAATTATAAAAAGGCCCAAAAATAGAGGTATCCCTCAAAATGCAACACAGGGAAAATTAATACAATTTTTTTTTGGTAATGATCTGCAAACATAATGTTGGACTTTGAGTAAAAGCCCTTTGAAAACCCATGTTTAAAGAAGATAAAGAAAATACTGACATTTTGAGGGTGTGGCACTTTTTAGAATAATATACACAACATAGTGGATTACGATACCGAAACATAAACATGAGGAACTGCTAAATGGTACGATTAAGATCCTTGTTAGTTATACTATAATAATTTACAGTTATGGATAATGAATGAGTTTAGATGAGACAACACTTACGCCAAGGCCTTGCTGGCATAAGTGTGGTTTTCCCAGTTTTTTCTCCACTTGTAGAGATTTGCTTAAAATTATGTTATTGCTCACAGGACAAAAGTAATATGTTGTGCTGGTAGATGTTAGGTAAAACAAACAAATTTGAAAGGATAAAAAGCCCACTCTACTGGGAAAACCCAGAAGCAGGGTGAGACAGAAACAGAATAACTAACAGCAAATGTGTAAATTGTAGCTTGGACATGCATATTGTACAGGTTATCTAAAACAAATACTACATGTACTTAATGCTGATTTAAGAAAGGTTCATAAATATGTAATGAGGAAATAAATAAATAAAAATTAAAAAAGACGCTAGATACTATTTTCTTTTACTAGTTGAGAAACTGAAAGAACGGGACTGATGGACCAGGCTGGAGATAAGAGGCGGCAATGACCATCACGAAGTACCAGAGAAGTTTCCAGTGCCCCAGAATGCAGTAACTTGAGCCTGCTATAGTATTTTGAGATCACATATGAGCACCCTCCAATGGCTGCAGAGAGAATGCAACCAAGTTCAACAGGATGCTGGAGGGAAGAGCAATTGATGGTAAATGAAGAGTGAGGGAAGGGGAGAGTTTGAAAAGCCCACTCCCCAGCTACCAGAGGGTGTGTGTGAGGGTATTAAAAGAGAGAGTCCCAAGTCTCAAACTACTTACCACTTGAAGTAAGGAAGGAATGAAGGAAGCTGCAAGAGCACCCTGTGAAGGAGCAGGCCATAAGGGCTAAAAAGCAGACGCAAGAGACACAACAGGGGGAACCACCATAGGTGCACCAGACAGAAACTGTTCAAGGAAACCAGCCAATGGAGAAGAGGGTAAAGAAATCTGAACTTGTAGAGCCATTACCCCTCTTAGGGCCTGGAGCCTGCAGAACTTGTGCAGGGTCCACAGGGAGGGGGAGGTTTAATCATAGAATCATAGAATATCAGGGTTGGAAGGGACCCCTGAAGGTCATCTAGTCCAACCCCCTGCTCGAAGCAGGACCAATTCCCAGTTAAATCATCCCAGCCAGGGCTTTGTCAAGCCTGACCTTAAAAACCTCTAAGGAAGGAGATTCTACCACCTCCCTAGGTAACGCGTTCCAGTGTTTCACCACCCTCTTAGTGAAAAAGTTTTTCCTAATATCCAATCTAAACCTCCCCCCCTGCAACTTGAGACCATTACTCCTCGCTCTGTCATCTGCTACCATTGAGAACAGTCTAGAGCCATCCTCTTTGGAACCCCCTTTCAGATAGTTGAAAGCAGCTACCAAATCCCCTCTCATTCTTCTCTTCTGCAGACTAAACAATCCCAGTTCCCTCAGCCTCTCCTCATAAGTCATGTGTTCCAGACCCCTAATCATTTTTGTTGCCCTTCGCTGGACTCTCTCCAATTTATCCACATCCTTCTTGTAGTGTGGGGCCCAAAACTGGACACAGTACTCCAGATGAGGCCTCACCAATGTTGAATAGAGGGGAACGATCACGTCCCTCGATCTGCTCGCTATGCCCCTACTTATACATCCCAAAATGCCATTGGCCTTCTTGGCAACAAGAGCACACTGCTGACTCATATCCAGCTTCTCATTCACTGTCACCCCTAGGTCCTTTTCCGCAGAACTGCTGCCTAGCCATTTGGTCCCTAGTCTGTAGCGGTGCATTGGATTCTTCCATCCTAAGTGCAGGACCCTGCACTTATCCTTATTGAACCTCATCAGATTTCTTTTGGCCCAATCCTCCCATTTGTCTAGGTCCTTCTGTATCCTATCCCTCCCCTCCAGCGTATCTACCACTCCTCCCAGTTTAGCATCATCTGCAAATTTGCTGAGAGTGCAATCCACACCATCCTCCAAATCATTTATGAAGATATTGAACAAAACCGGCCCCAGGACCGACCCTTGGGGCACTCCACTTGATACCGGCTGCCAACTAGACATGGAGCCATTGATCACTACCCGTTGAGCCCGACAATCTAGCCAGCTTTCTACCCACCTTATACTGGAGTACAATCTCTTTATCATGAAAGTTGAACTTACAAATGTAGAATTATGAACAAAAAATAATTGCATTAAAAAGTAAAACAATGTAAAACTTTAGAGCCTACAAGTCCACTCAGTCTTACCTCTTGTTCAGCCAATCGCTAAGACGAACAAGTTTGTTTACTTTTATGGGAGATAATGTTGCCTGCTTCTTATTTATAATGTCACCTGAAAGTGAGAGCAGCCATTCGTATGGCATATTTGTAGCCGGTGTTGCCAGGTATTTACGTGCCAGATGTGGTATATATTTGTATGCTCCTTCATGCTTCAGCCACCATTCCAGAGGACATGCTTCCATGCTGAAGATGCTCGTTTAAAAAATGTGTTAATTACATTTGTGACTTAAGTCCTTGAGGGAGAATTGCATGTCTCCTGCACTGTTTTACCTGCATTCTGCCATATATTTCATGTTATAGCACTCTCGGATGATGACCCAGAACGTTTGTTTTAAGAATGCTTTCTGTCAAGGTTCCTCCCCCACTCTGAACTCTAGGGTACAGATGTGGGGACCTGCATGGAAAACCTCCTAAGCTTTATCTTTACCACCTTAGGTCAAAACTTCTCCAAGGTACAAAATATTCCACCCGTCATCCTTGGATTGGCCGCTACCACCACCAAACTAATACTGGTTACTGGGGAAGAGCTGTTTGGACGCGTCTTTCCCCCCAAAATACTTCCCAAAACCTTGCACCCCACTTCCTGGACAAGGTTTGGTAAAAAGCCTCACCAATTTGCCTAGGTGACTACAGACCCAGACCCTTGGATCTTAAGAACAATGAACAATCCTCCCAACACTTGCACCCCCCCTTTCCTGGGAAATGTTGGATAAAAAGCCTCACCAATTTGCATAGGTGACCACAGACCCAAACCCTTGGATCTGAGAACAATGAAAAAGCATTCAGTTTCTTACAAGAAGACTTTTAATAAAGTAGAAGTAAATAGAAATAAAGAAATCCCCCCCTGTAAAATCAGGATGGTAGATATCTTACAGGGTAATTAGATTCAAAAACATAGAGAACCCCTCTAGGCAAAACCTTAAGTTACAAAAAAGATACACAGACAGAAATAGTTATTCTATTCAGCACAATTCTTTACTCAGCCATTGAAAGAAATCATAATCTAACACATACCTAGCTAGATTACTTACTAAAAGTTCTAAGACTCCATTCCTGGTCTATCCCCGGCAGAAAACCAGCATATAGACAGACACACAGACCCTTTGTTTCTCTCCCTCCTCCCAGCTTTTGAAAGTATCTTGTCTCCTCATTGGTCATTTTGGTCAGGTGCCAGCGAGGTTACCTTTAGCTTCTTAACCCTTTACAGGTGAGAGGAGCTTTCCCCTGGCCAGGAGGGATTTCAAAGGGGTTTACCCTTCCCTTTATATTTATGACACTTTCACTGCAGATTTGACGAAATGCAAAGAAGGTGCCAATGTGAGATTTCTAAAAATAGCTACAGCACTCGACCCAAGGTTTAAGAATCTGAAGTGCCTTCCAAAATTTGAGAAGGACAAGGTGTGGAGCATGTTTTCTGAAGTCTTAAAAGAGCAACATTCCAATGCAGAGACTACAGAACCCGAAGCACAAACGAAGAAAATCAACCTTCTGCTGGTGGCATCTGACTTAGATGATGAAAATGAACATGCGTCGGTCTGCACTGCTTTGGATCGTTATCAAGCAGAACCCATCATCAGCGTGGACGCATGTCCTCTGAAATGGTGGTCAAAGCATGAAGGGACATCTGAATCTTTAGTGCATCTGGCATGTAAATACCTTGCAACACCATGCCATGCAAACGCCTGTTCTCACTTTCAGGTGACACTATAAACAAGGAGCAGGCAGCATTATCTCCTGCACATGTAAGCACACTTGTTCGTCTGAGCGATTGGCTGAACAAGTAGTAGGACGGATGGAGAGGACTTGTAGGCTCTAAAGTTTAATGTTTTATTTTTGAATGCAAGTATTTTTTGTGCATAATTCTACATTTGTAACTTCAACTTTCATGATAAAGAGATTTTACTCCAGTATTTGTATTAAGTTAATTGAAAAATACTATTTCTTTTATTTTTACAGTGCTAATATTTATAATAAAAATAAATATAAAGTGAACACTGAGTACTTTGAATTCTGTGTTGAAACTGAAATCAATATATCAGAAAATGTGGAAACCATCCAAAAATACATAAATAAATGGTATTCTATTATTGTTTGATAATTTATTATTAATTTTTTTAATCGTGATTTATTTATTTTTTATCACTTGACAGCCCTAGTCAAGAGCTACACTCCATGCTTCCAGGAAAGAGGCATGAAAAAAGACTGAAGGGCTGGCGGTGGACTCAGCCTATTAAGTCTTTTGAGTCAGGCACTTAGGCTTTCATTATGATTTGTCTCCGTACTTCCGGGTAATTGGTGCTGTAACATCAGCTGTTCTGTTCTTCCAGCAAGAGAGGTGCAAAGTGAGATGCTCAACAAAATTCAATTTAAGAATATACTTGGTGACTTCTTCAGTATCTATGAAACTGGGAGCTTTTAAAACTAGATTCTTTATACTGGTTCATATTTATTAAGTTCATCACGATAAATATCTTAGCATCTCTAAATATCAGGAGATATGCTGTGTTTTATGTATCTTTTCTAAGACTGGAAACTGAAGTTAATGTTGAAAAAGTAACAGTACAACAAAGAAAAAAAGAAAACATTATAGTTTTACAAACACAGACATCAGAAATCCAAGAAATTCTAGGTTAAGTTTAAATTCAAAACAAAATAACCTTCAACAAATCCAATGTTGTGAAGTATGGAAATTTCTAGTTAAAGTACTACGAACAACCTAACTTTGCCCCTTGCTTCCCTACACAAACATACATACACAGCTCAACCACCTAGCTCAACACAGCCCACACTTAGTTCAACCATTATTCAGCAAAAAAGTTCGTACTGATGCTGAAAATAGAGCTGGCTGAAACCTTTACAGAGTTCCTGAGCTGTGCAGAAACAGCCATGATAGATATTCCACACTTTAGTTAGTCACTAGTGAACAAGTCCAAAACAAAACCACCCAGTTCTCTCTAAATTAGTTCTATGCACTAAATCACATCAAGGACTCTTAAGTCAAACAAGTTTCTAGGCCAAGCTGTTCTGAAAATATAATGTGACAAAGATATGCCATTAAAATAGATGTTACAATAATTTTCAGAAAGTTAAGTTCCACACATGTCAGATTCACTGCAACAGTTTCATCAAAATTCCACTTTGGCTAAAGACCACAGATGCAAAATCTTAAATACAAACAACTTTTTTTTGAGAGAGAGAGATTGTAGCAAAGGGGGCAAAATCAGATTCAGAATGGAAAGCCTGATTTAGTCTTAATTATGAAAAGACTAATCTCTCTCTCTCTCTCACTCACACACACACACACACACACACACAAAACACTTTAGCACATGTGAGTAATGCATCCATCCCAAACTCATGCTGATAAAACCTGACATACCACACCTTTTATAGTCTATTTGATCATATTATACATGCACATATTGAGGGTTACCTTTTTGCTAAGCCTTTGGTTTTCTTTTTCCATTTTTAGAATCTTTGAATTACAGCCTTCTAGAGAACCCATTATATTTTGTAGCTCTTCCACCGTCTTCAGCAAACTCTGATTTTCCATTTCCAGCTTAAGCAATCTACTTGATGTCAATTCATTCACTTCATGGCCAAGTGACTTTCGTGGCACTGTAAGATTTAAAAGAAATGGAGCTTACTTATCATTAACTGAAGAACTTTGAGGTGAGCCTGTGCATTTTTAGACTTCTGGGATAAAAAGGCCTGCACCACGATCCTCCAAAATCTTCTAGTCAGCATTGTTTGTTGGGGCCACTCACACATCTCTCCCCCCCACCTAAGAACACCTACGAAATTGTGGATGAAGGAGGACTGAAAAAAAATGATTACTAACCTTTCTGTAACTGTTGTTCTTTGAGATGTGTTCCTCATGTCCATTCCACTTTAGGTGTGCACGTGCCACATGCACAGTTGCTGAAGATTTCCCCCTCAGTGGTATCTGTCAGGCCGGCCAGCTCCTCTCAGTTCTTTCTTGCTGGCTATCTCTGACCAAGGGGCAGAAGGGTGAATTGTGGAATGGACATGAGCAACACATCTCAAAGAACAACAGTTACAGAAATGTCAGTAACTGTTTTTTCTTTGAGTGTTTGCTCATGTTCATCCCATGTTAGGTGACGCCCAAGCAGTACCTTAGGAGATGGGCTCGGAGTTCCTAGACATATGGAATGCAAGACTGCTCTATCAAACCTGACATCATCTGTAGCCTTCCGGGTAACGGTGTAATGGTATGAAAAAGTATGCACCGATGATCAAGTCACTGCTCTACAAATATCCTAGATTGGGACCTGGGCCAGAAACGCTGCTGAGAACACTTGAGCTCTTGTCGAGTGGGTGGTCAAGAGAGCAGGAGGCAGGGCACACACCTCCTCACAGAATGTGCAAATGCAGGAAGTGATCCATGATGAAATTCTTTGGACCAAAATTGGCAGGCTTTTTGTCGTCTGCTATTGTCACAAAGAGCTGCGTAGACTTGCAGAACGGTTTGGTCCTTTCTATATAGAAAGCCACGGCCTGCCTAACATCCAGCATGTGGAAACGCTGCTCCTCCCTATTCGTGAGCAGTTTTGGGAAGAATACTTGCAAGAAGACAGTAATGAGGCTATGGAACTGCGAAACCATCTTCGGGAGGAACGCGGGGTGGGGAAGTTGTACCTTGTCCTTAAAGAACACTGTATAAGGGGGTTCTGATGTAAGGACCCTGATATCTCAGACTCTCCTGGCCAAGGTAATTGCTACCAGGAAGGTGACCTTCCAGAAGACGTACAACAAGGGGCATGATGCCAGCGGCTCATAGAGAGGGCCTGAGAGTCTTAACAGGACCAGGTTCAGGTCCCATGGTGGAACGGGTTCACGAATCTGAGGGTATAGTCCCTCTAAGCCCTTGAGGAAGTGAATAGACATTTTGTGAGGAAAAAAAACAACCTTCCATCCACCAAAGGGTGGAAGGTGGAAATGGCCACTAGGTGTACCTTAATCAATGAAATGGCTAGGCCCTGCTGTTTCAGATGAAGCAGATACTCCAGCATGGACTGGAAAGGTGACCTACCAGGTGAGAGGCCTCACTGGGACGACCACATGGAGAAACGTTTCTACTTGGCAAGGTAAATCGCTCTAGTAGATGGTTTCCTACTGCATAGCAATACCTGGTGGACTTGCTTCACTGCATTTAACCATGGAGCTTCTGCGCGGTCAGGTGGAGGGCCTTGAGGTTTGGGTGGAGAATCAGCGGTGATTTTGCCAGATCAGGTATGAGGGGGAGGGAATGGCATCGGGGTCACAATAGGTCCAATAACGTGCCAAACCAGTGCTGGTGTGGCCATGCTAGGACTATAAGAATAAAAGATGGTTACTTTTTGTAACTGTTGTTCTTCAAGATGTGTTGTTCATGTCCATTCCATTGTAGATGTGTGCGCTTGCCACATGCACTGGTGGTGGAAGTTTTTCACGTAGTGTTAGCCATAGGGGACCAACTCTGGTGCCCTCTGGAATGGCGCCCGTATGCCCCAGTATAACGGGCACCGCCTGCTCCCCCATCCCTCAGTTCCTTCTTGCCGGAACTCCAACACAGGGGAAGGTGGGTGGGTCCTGGAATGGACATGAGCAACACATCTTGCAAAACAACTGTTACAAAAGGTAACCATCTTTTCTTCTTCAAGTGCTTGCTCATGTCCATTCCATTGTAAGTGACTCCCAAGCAGTACCATGGGAGGCAAGTAGGAGTTCATGGACATGTTGATTGCAACACAGCTCTGCCAAATCCAGTGTCATCTCTGGCTTGATGAGTGGTGGCATAATGTGTTGTGAATGTGTGTACCGAAGACCACGTCCTGGCCCTGCAGATGTCCTGGATAGGAACGTGCACCAGGAAGGCAGCTGAAGACGACAGAGTCCAGTCAAATTAGCCTTCATTATTGGTGGAAGCACAGCCTGCTCCAACTCGTAACAAGTATGGATGCTATTTATGATCCAATTCCAAATCCCCCGAGGACACCAGAAAACCCTTCATCCTGTTAGCTACTGCAATAAAGAGCTTGGTCGACATGCGGAAGGGCTTGGTGCACTCCAGGTAGAATGCCAGGGTGTGCCTGACATCTAGAGTGTGTAGCCACCTCTCCTCAATGATTGTGTGAGGCTTTGGAGAGAACACTGGGAGGAAGATATAAAATCACAGAAGATTAGAGCTGGAAGAGACCTCAGGAGGTCATCTAGTCCAACCCCCTGCTCAAAGCAGGACCAACACCAACTAAATTATCCCAGCCAAGGCTTTGTCAAGCCAGGCCTTAAAAACTGCTAATGATAGAGATTCCACCACCTCCCTAGGTAACTCATTCCAGTGCTTTACCACCCTCCTAGTGAAATAGCTTTTCCTAATATCCAACCTAGACCTCCCCCACTGCAACTTGAGACCATTACTCCTTGTTCTGCCATCTGAGAACAGCCGAGCTTCATCCTCTTTGAAACCCCCCTTCAGGTAGTTGAAGGCTGCTATCAAATCCCCAGTCACTCATCTCTTTTGCAGACTAAATAAGCCCTGTTCCCTCAGCCTTTCCTCGTAAGTCATGTGCCCCAGCCCCCTAATCATTGTCACTGCCCTCCGCTGGACTCTCTCCAATTTGTCCTCATCATTTCTGTAGCGAGGGACCCAAAATTGGACGCAATACTTCAGATCTGGCCTCACCAGTGCCAAAGAGAGGGGAAAAAATCACTTCCCTCGATCTGCTGGCAATTCTCCTACTAATGCAGCTCAATATGCCGTTAGCCTTCTTGGCGACAAGGGCACACTGTTGACTCATATCCAGCTTCTTGTCCACTGTAATCCCCAGGTCCTTTTCTGCAGAACGCCACTTAGCCAGCCTGTAGCAGTGCATGGGATTCTTCTGTCCTCAGTGAAGGACTCTGCACTTGTTCTTGTTGAACCTCATCAGATTTCTTTTGGCCCAATCCTCTAATTTGTCTAGGTCACTCTGGACCCATTCCTACCCTCCAGCATATCTACCTCTCCCTCCAGCTTAGTGTCAACCGCGAACTTGCTGAGGGTGCAATCCATCCCATCATCCAGATCATTAATTAATATGTTGAACAAAACCAGCCCCAGGAGTGACCCCTGGGACACACTGTTTGATACCAGCAGCCAACTATAAATCAAGCAGTTGATCACTACCCACTGAGCCCAACGATCTAGCCAGTTTTCTATCCACCGTATAGTCCATTCATCCAATCCATACTTCTTTAACTTCCTGGCAGGAATACTGTGGGAGACAGTATCAAAAGCTTTGCTGAAGTCAAGGTATATCACATCTACTGCTTTCCCGATATCCACAGAGCCAGTTATCTCACCATAGAAGGCAATCCAGTTGGTCATGCATGACTTGCTCTGTCAAGGGTACTTTCCCCACTCTGAACTCTAGGGTACAGATGTGGGGACCTGCATGAAAGACCCCCATAAGCTTATTCTTACCAGCTTAGGTTAAAACTTCTCCAAGGCACAGATTTCTTTCTTGCCTTGGGAACCAGCTTAGGTTAAAAACCTGATACGCTGCCACCACCAAGCGATTTAAACAAAGAACAGGGAAAGAGACCACTTGGAGATGTCTTTCCCCAAAATATCCCCCCAAGCCCTACACCCCCTTTCCTGGGGAAGGCTTGATAATAATATCCTCACCAATTGGTACAGGTGAACACAGACCCAAACCCTTGGATCTTAAGAACAATGAAAAAGCAATCAGGTTCTTAAAAGAAGAATTTTATTTAAAGAAAAGGTAAAAGAATCACGTCTGTAAAATCAGGATGGTAAATACTTTACAGGGTAATCAGATTCAAAACATAGAGAAACCCTCTAGGCAAAATCTTAAGTTACAAAAAGACACAAAAACAGGAATACACATTCCCTCCAGCACAGCGAATTTCACAAGTAAAAAAAACAAAAGAAAATCTAATGCATTTTCTCGCTAGATTACTTACTAACTTTACAGGAGTTGGAAGGCTTGCATCCTTGATCTGTTCCCAGCAAAGGTATCACACAGACAGACAGACAAAAAACTCCCCCCCCCTTCCAGATTTGAAAGTATCTTGTCCCCTCATTGGTCATTTTGGGTCAGGTGCCAGCGAGGTGACCTTAGCTTCTTAACCCTTTACAGGTGAAAGGATTTTGCCTCTGGCCAGGAGGGATTTTATAGCACTGTGTACAGAAAGGTGGTTACCCTTCCCTTTATATTTATGACACTTGCCCTTGGTGAATCCATGATGACTGTTCCTGATCACCTTCCTCTCCTCCAAGTGCTTCAAAATGGATTCCTTGAGGACCTGCTCCATTATTTTTCCAGGGACTGAGGTGAGGTTGACCGGTCTGTAGTTCCCCAGATTCTCCTTCTTCCCTTTTAAAAAACGGGCACTATATTTGCCATATATAAGATATTCTGACAGGTTTCAAGAGTAGCAGCCATGTTAGTCTGTATTCGCAAAAAGAAAAGGAGTACTTGTGGCACCTTAGAGACTAACAAATTTATCTGAGCATAAGCTTTCGTGAGCTACAGCTCACTTCATCGGATGCATTCAGTGGAAAATACAGTGAGGAGATTTATATACACACAGAACATGAAAAAATGGGTGTTATCATACACACTGTAAGGAGAGTGATCACTTAGGATGAGCTATTACCAGCAGGAGAGCCGGGGGGGGGGGGACTTTTGTAGTGATAATCAAGGTGGGCCATTTCCAGCAGTTAACAGGAATGTCTGAGGAACAGTGGTGTGTGTGTGTGTGGGGGGGGGGGGAAACAAGCATGGGGAAATAGTTTTACTTTGTGTAATGACCCATCCACTCCCAGTCTCTATTCAAGCCTAAGTTAATTGTATCCAGTTTGCAAATTAATTCCAATTCAGCAGTCTATCATTGGAGTCTGTTTTTGAAGTCTTTTTGTTGTAATATTGCGACTTTTAGGTCTGTAATTGAGTGACCAGAGAGATTGAAGTGTTCTCCAACTGGTTTATGAATGTTATAATTCTTGACATCTGATTTGTGTCCTATTATTCTTTTACATAGAGACTGTCCAGTTTGACCAATGTACATGGCAGAGGGGCATTGCTGGCACATGATGGCATATATCACATTGGTAGATGTGCAGGTGAATGAGCCTCTGATATCACTACAACAGGTTTTCTTCTCCCCCCCCCCCCCCCCCGCTCTCCTGCTGGTAATAGCTCATCTTAAGTGATCACTCTCCTTACAGTGTGTATGATAACACCCATTTTTTCATGTTCTGTGTGTATATAAATCTCTGTGTATAAAATGTATTTTCCACTGAATGCATCTGACGAAGTGAGCTGTAGCTCATGAAAGCTTATGGTCAAATAAATTGGTTAGTCTCTAAGGTGCCACAAGTACTCCTTTTCTTTATAAGATATTCTGGTTGATATGGAAGTGTGACACCACCTTTGGCAGCAAGACTGGATGGGGCTGCAGTTGGACTTTGTCCTTGTAAAATACTGTGTACGGGGACTCTGAAGTGAGGGCTTTAATTTCAGAGACACATCTCGCCAAGGTAATAGCTACAACAAGTGGGAAATGGAACAAGAAGCCATAGGCTCAAAGGGTGGATCCGTGAGCCTGGAGAGGACCAGGTTGAGGTCCCAATGGGGAACTGGGTCCCGAACCAGTTGAAAGAGTCTTTTAAGGCCCTTCAAGAACCTGATCAACGTCTCATGCGAGAAGACCAATCTATCCTGGGTACGAGGATGGAAGGCCGATATGGCAGCCAGGTGCACCATGATCGAAGAGAAGGTGAGACCCCGGTGCTTTAAAGTGAAGCAGGTAATCCAGGATGAACTGCAGAGACAACTGGGTTGGGGAGATATTCCACTCCAATGCCCAGGAGAAGGAACACTTCCACTTTGCCAGGTAAGTTGCTCTGGTGGAGGACTTTCTGCTCTCCAAGAGAACCTGCTGTACCTGACTAGAACAGAATTGTTCCTCTGGATTCAGCCATGCAGCATCCAAGCTGTGAGGTGGAGAGAGGTGAGGTTCGGGTGCAGAAGTCGACCGTGATCCTGCAAGACTAGGTCCGGGTGGCTGGCAAGTGGCCATGGGGCTGCAACAGCCAGGTCCATGAGCATGCCAAACCAATGCTGGCGAAGCCATGCTCAGGCAATCATAATGACCCATGCCTTGTCCCTCTTGATTTTTGAGAGGACTGCTGATGAGCGGAATTGGCGGGCAGGCGTACATCAGGTCCCTGAGCAAGACAGGAGAAAGGCATCGGATAGTGAGCCTCTGCCGAGACCTTGGAGAGCACAAAACTGATGACAGTTTCTGTTCTGTCTGGTACAGGTCCACTCAGGGAGCACACCACTTCTGGAAGAGTATTCGGACAACCTGCAAGCAAAGGGACCACTCGTAGTGAGAGAAGAAGGACCTGCTGAGGTGATCCATCACCGTGTTCTGGATGTTGGGGAGGTGCGAGGCTTCCAGGTAGGTTGCATGCTGGATGCAGAACTCCCAGCACAGAGCTGATGATCAAGCTTCCCCCGCCTGTTGACATAGAACACTGAGGCCGTGTTGTCTGTCTTTCACCACTCAGCCGGAGGGTTGGAGAAGGAAGACACTTCAAACCAGACAGATGGCTCTGAGCTCCCTGATGTTTATATGCAATGTGAGCTCCTTTTGAGACCACAACCCTTGAGTCCTCAGTGTACCGAGATGCGCTCCCCAACCAAGGTTGGATGCACCTGAAATCAGGGAGACCATGGGTTGCGGGCTTGTGAACGGCACACCTTCCAACACCAGAATTGGGTCAGACCACCACTGAAGAGAGGTAAGCACCCACGGAGGGATCGTGATGACCCTGTCTAGGTGATGTCTGTCTAGGGAGTAGATCGACACCAGCCACATCTGGAGGGCATGCAGCCTGAGTCTTGCATGTCAGACTACGTACATGCATGCTGCCATGTGCCCCAATAGTGTAAGACAGACCCTGGCAGTGGTGAGCAGATGGGCAGTGATGCTGGCAATCAGATCTGACTTTGCCCTGAACGTGGCCTCTGGCAGGAATGCTCTGTCTCAGAGAGAGTCAAGTACCACTCCGATAAACTCCATCCATTGGACCTGGATCAACATTGATTTTTGTTTGTTTATCAACAGGCCCAGAGCTTAACAAATGGCTTGCAACATCTCGACGCTGTGCTGGACCTGGACCGGCCGTTGATGAGTCAATCATCAAGGTACTGGTAAATCTGGATACCCCGACATCTGAGGTAGGCCACCACTACTGATATGTATTTTGTAAACACCACTGTTGCTGTTGCTAGGCCAAAAGGGAGCACTGCAAATTGGCATTGGGTGGTCCCAACTACGAAATGTAGGAACAGTCTGTGTCAGTGAAATATTGATATGTGAAAGTGAGCATCTTTCAGATCGAGGGCAGCATACCAGTCTCCTGGATCCAGGGAAGGAATGATGGAAGCCAAGGAGACCATGTGGAACTTCAACTTCTTGAGATACTTGTTGATGTTTCGCAGGTCGAGGATGGGGCGTAGGCCGCCCTTGGCTTTTGGGATAAAAAAATAGTGTGAATAAAATGCTTTCCCCCTCAAGTGCAGAGGGACTTCCTCCATGGCTCCCACCCACAGAAGGCCCTGCATTTGAGCGAGCAGATGCTCGTGAGAAGTATCCCTGAAGAGGGACGGGGACGGAGGGTGGGAGGGGTGGATAGAAATAAACTGGAAGGTATATCCCCCTGCTTCTGTACTGAGGACCCATTGGACCGATGTTACAGAAGCCCAGGCAGGGAGGAATGGGGACAGATAGTTGGAAAATAACATGGGAGCAGGATCCAGGACACAGACTGGAAGGTTGCTCTCAAGCACACCCTCAAAATGCCTGCTTGTTACCTGATTAGTTATGGGGGGAGCTCAAGTGAGCTGAAGGTGCTGGCTGATGGCCTTGCTGGCACTTATAGTCCTTGCCCTTCTTGTGGAAGGGCTCTGACCAAGGTTGGCTCCCAAACTGGTGGGGCTGTTGTTGCTTAAACCGCTTCCTCAGCGGTCCTGGCATGTAAAGGCCCAGGGAGTGTAAGGTAGCCCTAAAGTCTTTCAGGCCATGTAATTTACGGTCTGTTTGCTCCAAAAACAATGCCAGGCCATCGAATGGGAGGTCTTGGATGGATTGTTGAAGCTCCATCGATAGGCCCAATGACTGCAACCAGGACATCTACCTCATAGAAATGGCTGAAGCCATGACCCAGGCTGCAGAGTCTGCTGCATCTGAGGCCACTTGGAGCGCTGCCCTGGCCACAACTGTGCCCTCATTGAGGATATCCAGGAATTCCTTCCTGGGCTCCTCTGGCAGTGAATCTGTAAACTTGGCCATGGAATGCCAAATATTAAAATCATAACAGCCAAGTAAGGCCTGACGGTTGGCCACTCTCAGCTGGAGGCTGGATGTAGAATAATTTTTTCTACCAAAGAGATCGAGCCTCTTTGCCTCCTTGTTCTTAGGTGTTGTTCCCAGTTGGCCCTGCCTATCACACTCATTAGCTGCCAACACAACCAGTGAGCTTGGGGCAGGGTGGGTATAAAGATAGTCAGTACCTCTTACTGGGGACGTAGTATTTTCTTTCCGCCCACTTGGAGATGGGGGGCAGGGAGGAGGGTGTCTGGCACAGGGCCTTAGTCATTTTCACCACTCCCTTGTGCACTGGCAATGCCACCTTGCTTCACTTAGCACACTGAACAGGGAGTCTGAGGGCTCTGCCAGCTCCTCGGCTTCCAGCCCCATGAGTCCTGGTGGGCTCTTGCATCATACTGGGGAACCGACTGAGAGGACCCCGTTATTGCCTCACTGGGGGGCGGGTGGGAGACTGTCACTGACTATATTTCAGAAGTCCCCAAGGCCAACCTATGCTCCTGCAATGGGTGGGGAAATCCCCAGGAGTTCCATAGTTGCCAATGAGCCGGTCACTGGCCCTGGGGCCATGCTGCCACTGGTGGCCCAGAGGGGAATACCGGTGCCTCCAGTGGGTGGTCTTGGCCTGCGGGAAGGGACTCCTCCTCACTGTCCGAGCCCGAGGAGGGAGAGACTTGACTGGAGGACCAGGACGGTACCAAGGCTAGCCTGTCTACCCCAATCCCGTTGGCTCTGGGTGCAGACCTCCATTGAGGACCTGTATGGGGGCGATGGTGCTGGTTGCCGCAACCCAGTGATCGGTGGCGGTGTTTGGAGGATCAGTGACGGTATCCTGGTGATCGACACCTCACACTTAAGAGAGTGATTCCGCTCTGTAGATTGGGAGTGGGAATGACAAGACCGATGTGTTGGAGACCGTTGACATGCCCACGGTGAACTGTACTGGCAATCCGGCAACTGGTGAAGGGGCTCCGGGGACTGGCGTCTCAACCCTTCAGAACGGTGCCATGAGCAGCCTGAAAGGCCTCCGCCATGGATGGCACAGTGCCTCTACTGCTTCCTGGGGTGGAAGGCGGGTCATGAATTGGGCTTGACAGCTCAGCAGGCGTTGGATCCTGGCCACCATCCAGAGGGGAAAGGCTGCACTGAGTGGGTCTTTGCTCTCCTCCTACTCTCTCCTTCCCTTTACAGGATGTAGGAGAATGCCCCCTCCCAGCCTTCCTCTGCTTTTTAGCCGGTACCGGGGATGGGGATCAGTGCTGGTCAGAGGTCAGTGCTGGTGGCACGCTCTGCACTGAGGCCACAGTGGTTGGAGTAGAGTCCGATCTCATCAGTTCCGAGGCTGGTGGAGTCCATAAGGAGCACTCGGAGATGAATGTCCCGGTCTTTTTTGATCCATGGACTGAAGCTCTTGCAAATGCGACACTTGTCACTCACATGGGTTTCCCCTAAACACTTTAGGCCGCTTCTATGGGGATAACTGACAGCCATGGGTTTTTTGCAACAGTCACAAGGTTTGAAGCCTGGGGCCCAGGGCATGTCCCATTCCTAGACTGAGTCCTGCCTGCGACTATTTCTAACTTAACACTAAGGGAACTATTAACTATAAAACTATACTATATACTTTATAAAACTGTACTAAACTATACTATATACTTTAAAACTATACTATACACAACAAATTCACTACTAGGCACAGTAGAGACAGAAAGAAAAGCTTGCGAAGCAAGGAGGTGTTCCAGCACCATCACCAGCGGTAAGAAGGAACTAAGCGAGGGGGGAGCCAGTGACGGCCCTTATACTAGCGCATATGTGTGCCACTCCAGAGTTTCTTGAGATAACTGTTGAGGAAATGCAGGTCATGGATGGGTCTGAGACCCCCATTTGGCCTTCAGGATTATGAAATAACGGGAGTAAAACCCTTTCCCTCTCAAGCTCTGAGGTACCTTCTCCACAGCCTCCTGGGGTAAAAGCTGCTCATGAGAAGGGTCCCTGAAGAGGGATGAGGAAGTGGGGTGGGAGGGAGAGACAGAAATAAACTGGAGAGTGTAACCTTCCTCCACTGTACTCAGTATCCAGCAGTCCAGGCTGAAGCGGGAAAGAGAGTTTGAAAACAAAATGAGGGCAGGATCCAGTTCAGAAACTAGTATAACGTCTTTGGGCACCTCCTCAAAAGTTCTGCTTGGGGCCTCCCCAGTATCTTTGAGAGACCGGTAGCAAGGCTGAAGAGGGTGGGGGCAGATGTCTTCATTTATAACCCAATTTGCTTCTCAAACAGGTCCTGGTGCAGTGCTGAAGCCAAGAAGCAGACCGGTTGTTGAGGCCTGAAGTGTTTCCTTGAAGGTGCTGGTGCATATAGACCCAGGGACTAAGAGTGACTCTAGAATCCTTCAGGCTGTGAAGCTTCACAACCATTTGTTCAGAGAAGAGTAAAGGTCACTTACAGGCATGGGCTTGCTGCAGAAAGCAGAGGGCTTGAAACCTGGGGACTGAGGCATGCCCTGGCACCGGGAGTGGACGAAAATCTGCTAACAGGGCGAGAAGTGCCAACTAACTATATATGACTAATCTACAACAGTCCAAACTGAGAAAATAAAGAACTGGGATAGAAAAACCAGGGAAAAGGACTAAACTAAAACCACTGAGTAAGAGTTTGCTAAAGCAAGAGGAGCTGTTCTAGCAACCATCATGGACAGTAAGAAAGAACTGAGAAGGTGCGGAGTTGGCCAGGCCCTTTATACCAGCAGATGAGTGCGCGGCAACAGAGGGTGCTAGAGCAGGCCCAATGGATATCACTGAGGGAAAAATCAATGACTGTGAACATGAACCTAACGTGGAATGGACATGAATAAGCATTCAAAGAAGAACTACCAAAATAAATATCAGCTTTGGATGCCAGCTCAAGAAAGCATTACAAATTATTGCAATTTCACTTTTCCAAATCAGAGCTCAGCTAGGGAAACATCTGCTTGAAGCACATACAGAGAACTTCAGGTAGCAGCTCTGCAAAACTGTATGAGGAACATTGTGCAAAGACATCCTATAGATGCTGCCTTCAATCTAGCTGGGTATGCTTTGATACAGTGTTCTCAACAACAGTTCCGTGAACCAGCACCAGTGCCTGAGATCTCCCTGACACAGTTTAGGAAGGAAGGAAGCCAGTACCAAAAAGGGTGAAAAGAGAGGGTTAGTTACCCTCTGCAGTAAGTAAGGCTCTTCGAGATGTGTCTCCCTATGGGTACTCCTCTGTAGGTGCAACCGTGCCACCTGCACCTGGGCTCGGAGATCTTCACCAGCGGTGCCTGTCGGACCACACATGCACACCTCCCCTCTCTTACACTGTATGCGGAACGTGTACATAGTGCTGTGCTGTCCGACCACCCCCAGTTCCTTCTCTGATGCAGAGTGTATATTTTCAGCTCCAAAGCAGAGGGGAGGAGGGCAGGTAGTGGAGCACCCATAGGGACACACATCTCAAAGAACCTCAGTTACTGCACAGGGAGAGTAACTCTCTATTCTTTGAGTGATATCCCTTTGAGTGCTCCTCTGTAGATGACAATAAAGTAGTGCCCATAGTAGGAAGGCTGGGGTTTTGGAGCGACATGTACTGCTGAGGATAGGACAGCATGTCCAAGGAGAGTGTCTGTTATGGCATTGTGCATAACAGCATAGTGCTGGGTTAAAGTGTCTGTCAATGCCCATGTGGCAGTCTTACAAATGTCATCAATGGAGACATGATTAAGAAAGCAATCGGGGAGATAACGATCACATGGAATATGTTCTGATTGAGGTAGGAGGTTGTCTATTGTGGAGTTCGTAAGATAAACATATAGACTGTGAGATCCATTTACAGAAGTATTGTTTAAATATAGCACTGCCTCGGGATTATTTGGTGGTGGAGAGGAACAATCATGGCAACTTCCAGAAGGGTTAAGTCGTGTCCAAGTAGAAGGCTAATTGTGCTCCTCAATCAGCACGACGGTCCAGTACAGTGAGAAGTTATTTAAAAACTCTGCTCACTATACAAAATGGCCTTCTGATCCACAAAGGGCCAGCCACTTTACCAGATCAATATTAGTTTGGATCTTACCCCAAATATCATACTGCCAGCCAATCCTTCAGTATCTAAAACTAAAGGTTTATTATAAAAGAAAAGAAAAACCAAAGAGAGAGTTGTTATATTGTCAAAGGAGTCAGATACATACTTAAGACTTCAAAGTCCATATTTCAGGTTCTTAGCAATAGTATTGAGTTTGCTGGTTTGAAAGTCCCTCTGGAGCACATCCACAGCTTGGATGGGTCATTCAGTCCTTTGTTCAATGCTTCAGTTTGTTTTGAACTGTTTGTAGAGAACCCCAATTTCCAGAGGTTGGAAGCAAAACTGAAGACCAAACTGGGGAAGATGCAGCAGCCTTTTATATTCTTTTGCCATGTGGCTCGTACTCCCTTTGTCCCAAACACAAATTTACAGCACATGGCATAGAAAAGCCTTTAGAGTTCTCTGTCCACAAGCATGCCCCTACATGTCTTGCTAACTCATAGGTTGTAGCCCCTGCCATCTCTCAATGGGTTAATTGTATAGCTGATTGCCTTTGATAGGCCATCAAGCAGGCTGGATAATGCTGATGCCAATCTGTCTGGGGGTATCACCCAGAAACACAGCACAAAGTTTGAAATACAGATATATCACACATATTTGTAATTCACAATACAAAGATATAAACAAGATTATCATACTCGGTGTCAGGGGGCTTATTCCTTCACTCACTTACTTCCCTGGTCCTTCTCGCATGAACAGAGAGCAACAATACCCGAAGTCCAAAGGTGCAAACAATTCGATGTTTTCTGGGGTGAACTTCTAGCAAGCATAATTCCAGTTTCCTTCCTTAGTGTCCCCCTTCCCAGCTCTGACACCACAGAGCCTTACCTGTGTCCTTCTTCCCATTCCCCCCCCTTAGCAAAACATGATTCCAATTTCCCAAACCCCCATTCCCTGTTCCCATTCCCCACCCCCTTACTTCCTGATTGACTGCAGACTATACAGTAAAACTTGAGTTCTGCTTAGCCATATCTTAACCAATCATTTTACTGAAATTTAACTAACCAATCCTAACACATTGTAACATGATTATTTAATCAATTATACCCCACCACCTTAATTAGTTTACACCCAGCAAAATTAATTATACAGCAGACAGAAACAATCACAGAACCAGATAGAGACCATGCAAACAAACAATAGCAAAGTGGGAACTATAATGACAAAACAATACAGAAGTGTGGATTTCACAACTATATCTATAAAGACATAAGGGTTTCCCAGCTGTGTCTATTGATAAGTGAGTTCTTACCGAACAGAAAACTATCAAACTAAGCTTCCTTTTACATCCTCTAGGCTCTTCCCTTTCTCTGGAGATGATAGATCAGATCACCTTTCTAACAGCCCCAGATTGCCTTATTTCAGTGTGACTAGTTTGGAATGTGAGGTGTTAGGATATAGATATTCAGGCCTGTCTGCAAAGGCCTATACTTTAAGAATTTAGGTATATGTTTATCATTTAGCTAGTTATAGAGGTATAAAAGAGAGGATCAAAATCACTGTCTGCTGGTGTAAGGGCCTTCTCTTACTGTGACAGTCTGAGGCCCTGTTCTTAGGCTAAGGCCTTTGCCTAAGTAGCAGAGGCAGCCATAAGCTGGGAAGCGAACAGTCACATCCTTACATTCCAAACTAGTCACACTGAAATAAGGTGCTATTGGACTGTTAGAAATACAATCCTGTCCTGATAATGCCTATCACCTAGGGTAAGAGTAGGGGTCAGTTGGGTAATGTGATAATGCCTATCGGCTAGGGTAAGAGTTGGGGTCAGTTGGGTTCCCTGGACTAGAGCTAGGTTTACAAAGGATAGGACTCCTTCACCTAGGATTAAACTTGGGATCAAATGGGCTCCCTAGCCAGGGTTTAGGATTAGAAAGGGTAGAGTTCGCAGGCCTAGGATTAAGGTTGGGTTCTTTAGGGCTCCCTAAAGGGTTAGGATTGTGGTCAGTAGATCTCTCAGGATTTAGGATTAGGGTTGGGGTCAGCAGGGCTCCCCAGCCTAGATGTAGGATCAGTAGGGCTCCCCACTCCAGGGTTAGGGCTGCAAAGGGTAGGTCCTCCTGGCCTTAGGTTAAGGTTGTTGTTAGCGACAAAAGGGAAAATAGAATGTTTGAAGTAAAATGTTTCAGGTATTCTGTATGTGCATTCATTTTTCACTAACCTCCTAGAATGTTCTGAACCTTTGTAGAATCTCATGGAACTTTCCAGACTTTCTGAGAACTACATTTTCCTTGAACCTCTTAGAATGTTGTCAGCCATGCCCTTGTGGGTATATAAGGGACAGGGTATCACTGGTCAGCCAGTGAGATATGAGAACGAAATGAGAGCCCAGACGCGATATTGTGAACCTTTGTTTTATTGTGTAATTGTGAAACTGTACTTGTGTTTTAAGACTTGTCTACCCAATTTTGGTGCATAGTTCAATTTCTTGATGTTAGTACATTTCAGTTATTCTTAAAATTAAAGTTTTTATAAGCTAAGATAAAAGAGAAAGTTACTCAATCTATGCAGTAACTGAGGTTCTTCAAGATGTATGTCCCTGTGGGTGCTCCACTTAAAGGTGTCAGTGCATCTGGGCGCCATTAATCGGAGATTCTTGGTAGCAGTTTCTGTCTGGGTCATATGTACGCAGCGGTCATCTTGCAGCGCTGTTGATGCCTTTTCTAGCACGTGACCCAACCCCTTCAGTTCCTTCTCTACCGTAGAGTCCTTACTGAAAACTCCAAAGTCGAGGGAAGGAGGGTGGGTAGTGGAGCACCCACAGGGACACACATCTTGAAGAACCTCAGTTACTGCACAGGGTGAGTAACCTTCTCTTCGTCTTTGAGCGATGTCCCTGTCGTGTTCCACGTGATTGTAGAGCAGTGCCCCGCTCAGGACGGAAGGGTCTTCGGAGTTTTATGTATAGATGAGGCTAGTACCGTTAGTCCTAGCATCACATCTAAGCCTGAGCTTTGAGTTATTGCATACTGGTTTGTGAGTGTGTGTTCTGAGGCCCAGGTGGCCGCTCTACATATGTCTATAATGGGTACATTGTTCAAGAAGGTATTGAGGTAATCATATATCTTGTCAAATCAGTTTTGATCCCTGATGGCAGGGGGGGTCCGTTTTGTTTTGTTGATAACATAAATGCATGCAAGTAGATAGTCATTTTGATAGTCTCTGTGTGGATATAGCAGAGCCTTTGGAACGCTCTGTAATGGACACAAAAAGCCTTGGAGAGATTCGAAAAAGCTTAGTTCTAAGTAGAATGCAATTGTGCATCTGATAGTCCAAGGTATGCAGAATAGCCTCTTGTGTGTTTCCATGAGGTCTGGGATAGAATGTAGGCAGGTGGATCGGCTGGTTGAGATGAAATGCTGAGATACTTTGGGCATGAATTTGGGTGTGCTCTCAATGTGACCCTATCCTTAAAAAATATGGGGTATGGAGGGTACACCATGAGAGCTCCTAATTTGCTTTCTCGTCGTGCAGATGTGATTGTGACTAAGAATGCTAACTTCATAGACAGGTAAAGTAGGGAGCAGGTAGCTAATGGTTCAAACAGAGATCTGGTGAGGCCTCTGAGGACCGGGTTTAAGTCTCATGCTGGAGTTGGGACGCATATTTCTGGATAAACATTCTGTATCCCTGTGAAAAAGCTTTTAGTAATTGGGTATGCAAATATTAACATTCTGTCGATTTTGTGATGGAAGGTGGGGTAATGGCTGCAAGATGCACTTTAATGGACTTGTTGAAAGTCCTGGATTTTTTAATTCCAGTATGTAGTCTAACACCAATGGAAGTGGTGCCGTGACTGCAGTTTTTCGTTTGTTCTGACACCATAAGGAGAATCTTTTCCATTTTTGGAGGTAAGTAGTATTTGTGATTAGTCTCTTGCTGTTTAGTAATATGTATTTGACCTGTTCTGAACAGGTTAACTCATCGTGATGGAGCCATGGAGGAGCCACACCTTCAAGTGAAGTGTCTCCAGATTCAGATGGAGAATCTGGCCGTTGTCCTGTGATAACAGGTCCAACCTGAGTGGGAGAGATCATGGAGTGCATGTCGCCATGCACATCAGGTAAGGATACAAGGTCTGTCTGGGTTACGTTGGGACTATTAGCTTGACCTTGGCTTTGTCTGCCCATATCCTGTGTGTTACTCATGAGATCATCTGTATCTGCGGGAATGCATAAAGAAGAGGAGCATCTCATCTGATTCGGAAAGTGTCCCCTAAAGATTGGTGCCCCAGTCTTGCTCATGAGCAAAAATGTGGACACTTTTGGTTCTGTGATGTCATGAACAGGTCGATGAGGGGGAACCCCCATAATTGGAATATGGGTTGTAACATTGTTGTACAGTTCCCATTGGTGGTCCTGGGAAAAATGTCTGCTTAGTGTGTCCGCTGTCATGTTTTGGTGACCGGTTATATAGGAGGTGGTGATACTGAAGTTGTGGGTTATGCACCAGTTCCACAGTCTCAATGCATAGGCAACAGGAGCAGGCTCCCCCTTGCCAATTTATGTAGAACATTCATGCAATGTTTTTGGACATTACTCATTTTGGTCATTTGATATTTGTTTTGTTCTTTATCAGTGGAAGGAAGTGAGCATATGTATTGCGAACTGCGTGTAGTTTGAGGAGGTTGATGCGTAACTGTGTCTCCATAGGAGACCACGTCCCCTAGATGGTGTGGTGGTTCACATAGGCACCCCAACCAATCAGCGAGACATCTGTTGTGATCAGTACAGATGGCGGGTCCTGTTGCAAAGGGACCCACGTGCACACATTCTCTGGTTGTGTCCACCACTGTAATGATTGTTGGACATTCATTGTCACTGTTAGACTTTTATTCAGGCTGTGCTCATTTGGTATGTATACCGCACTCAGCCAGCCTTCTAGGCAACACATAAGTAGTCGAGCATACCTTTCTACAAAAGTGGTGGCAGCCGTGTAACCTAGTAAGCATAGGCAGGTGCGTGCTGATACCCGCAGGCTGTTTGTGACTACCAATATGAGGTTGGTCAGTGTCAGGAATCTGGTCACTGGGAGTGATGGTCTGGGCTCTATGAAGTCCAGGTGTGTGCCAATGAAGTCCAATTGTTGTACTGGGACTGAGGTTGATTTTTGTTCACTTATTCATAACCCTAGGCTCCAAAAAAGGATGGTAGTCCTTTGACTGATGTCTATTGTTTCTACTTGGGTGGAACCCTTCAGTAGACAATTGTCTAGATATGGGAATATTATGATCCCTTGCCTGCGCAGATGTGCCATTACTACCGCAAGGGTTTTGGAGAATACTCTCAGAGTGGTCGACAGTCTAAATGGTAGAACTTTTTACTCAAAGGGGTCACTTCCCACTATGAAACTTAGGAACCTCCTGTGTGCGGGATGTACGGTGATATGGAACGTCGAGGGCTGAGAACCAGTCCCCCCTTTACAGTGCTGGTATTATTGAGGCCAGTGTGACCATCTTGAATCTTTGGTTCGTATGAACTTGTTGAGTTTTCTGAGATCTAAAATGGGTCTACATCAATGTTCCCTCTAACTTTTTCCATCCATATGCAGAATAAATGTTATGTGCACCAAGGTATGTGCGGATGTGCGCCACCAGTAGAAACAAAAAACCTAGATATAATATATATTTTTAAAAAGTTACTATAGGAATAATTACTCCAGCCAGGACAGGTTAGGCATTTTAGAACTCACTACTCAAAGAATTAAATTTAAATGTAAGAGAAATAAAAATTATGAAATGCATAGACCAGTCAAAACACTAAAATAACACACTTTGAAAGAATAAAATTACAGATAATATATGTGCATTGTAGGAAGTACCAAGAAGTAACAGCAACAATAATACAAATATGTGTTGGGAGGTGAGTGTGACACAGAGTGTGTGTGTGTGTGTGAGAGAAAGAGAGAGAGAGACAGACAGAGACACACACACACAGACAGTGTGTGCGCTGGCTGCTGGGGACGTTTCTAAAAGACGTTGTGTGCTGTCTCTTTAAGTCACTCACTGAAAGCTCTCCTGCTCTGTCCTGACTCTCAGCTCTGTCTCCCCTGCCCCATATCTGAGGAGATGAGGTACATGGGCAGGGGAGAGTGGGGGGGGGGGAGAGTGTGGAGGGGGCAGAGAGATAGAGACTGTGTGAGCTGGCTGCTGGGGAAGTCTCAGAGACAGTGTGCTGTCTCTTTCAGAAAGGCACTCACTCATCACCCAGAAGCTGGAGTATTCAGACCTCAGACTGCAGCAGTTCCGAGTCTTGATCCAGGCTGTCCCCTCTGCCCTGCTCTGCAGAGATGAGGTATGGGTCAGTGGAAGGGTGACACCCTGACATAAGCACCCCCTAACCCCCTGGCTCTACACAGCCAGTAGAAGGGTCCCGGGAGCACCTGCAGGATGGAGTAACATGGCAGCAAAGCAGCAGGGGGAGGGGCACCTGAACACACACTGCTGGATGTGAGCACTCTGCTAATCAGCTGCGCGGCACTTGAATCTCTCCTGGGCGGCCGTCCAACTGCACAGCTTACAGGGAAGGGAACATAGGCCTCCATTCTCAATTTTTCTTCTGGATTAAGTAGTAGTGGAAATAGAAACCCTTCCCCTTGTGTTGTGATAGAACATGTTCCATGGCACCTAACTGTAGAAGATGATTTATTTCTTGTTGTAGGCAGTACTTATGAGAAGGGTCCCTGAAGAGAGGCGGAGAGGAAGACTGGGCAGGTGGGGTGGAACGAGTGCGATGGAGCAACCCTACCTTATTATCTCTAGTACCCATTGGTCCGTGGTAATGGGTGCCCAGGTGTAATAAAAAGGGCATAGGCGGTGACCAAAAATGTGGGTAATTTCTGTAGTTGGCACTGTTTGACAGGGGAGATCTTTCAGACCCTTGACGAATGTTTCAAAATTGTGGCTTGGCTGGCATTGTTTGAGATGTTGCAGACTGCTACTGCTGAGTTCGGCGTCTCTGCATTCTTGTGGGTGTATAAACGCCTAGAGTGAGGAGAGTCGCCAGTGAGTCCTTCATGGAGTGACGAACTTCATCCATTCTGGCAGAATACAGTTTTTCTCTATTGAATGGTAGGTCCTCTATCTTCCCTTGGAGGTCTTTTGGGATCCCGGATGACATGATGCTCTGCGCTTGACTACTGCCCTGGCTGTCATTCATGTGGCCATGTCTGCCACATCAATGGATGCATGCAGCACTGTTCTGGCAACAAACTGTCCCTTGCTAATAATGGCCTTGAATTGTTCTAGTTTTTCCTCAGGGATGTCATTGAGGAATTCGTTCATTTTGTTATAATTATATTTCAGCAGGAGGGCAGCATAGTTGGTAGTGAGGAACTGTAAGGTTGCAGAACAATAGACCTTACGGCCGAATAGGTCTAGTCTCTTCTAGTCTTTATCTAGAGCAGACAACCTATTCTGTAGCTGTTTCCCTTGTTCATTTCCCACTTCCACCAGTAGGGAGTTGGGCTGGGGGTGCAAAAAAAGGAAGTCCATCCCCTTTGTTGGTATGAAGTATTTTCAGTCAATTCTCTTACACATTGGGGAACAGTTGCTGGTGTTCGTGAGACTGTGACTGCCGGTTCCATCAACGCATCATTGGTAGGGTAGAGCTATCTTCGACGTGGAGGCCGCGTGTAAAATTTCAAGGAGTCTGTGTTGGTTTTCCATCACCTCCTTGAAAGGGATGTTCTGGCTTTGTGCTACTTGGCGGAATAACTCCTGAAATTGTTTGAAATCGTCTACTGCAGTGGGGGGCAGTAGCATTGCTGCCTCATCCAGTGATGAAGGTGAATTGTGGGCAGGCAAAATGTGCTGTTCCGTGTCTTCGTCTCTTTCCTCTCCCATTTCCTCAGGGGCCTCCGAGACCTCCTGTAAGGAGGCCGTTATGGGGCGTATATGTCTCTGAGGAGTGGGAGGTCTGAGACAGTGTGCCCTGTAGGTCGCCCATGGGTCCTATTTAGGCCATTGCATTGTGAAAGGTATGGGTAGGCACATCCATGGGTTTTCCTTTCATGGTTGCATATCTCAGGCATGTGGTCCCTGGATCTGATGGGTCCCAGCAATGGTCCTGTGCCAGTGGGCGAGGAATGGCATGATGAGAAGATGCCCTCTTCCTTGTCACTGTCCTCCTCGCCTGAAAAAGGTGGGGCAATGGGAAAATTTGGTTGCTCCTGTGCTGTCTGCACCAGAGAGCTGTCCATGCTGAATAATGGAGAGCCTCGAGTGGAGGACATCGTCATGTCGGTATGTTGTGTAAACCAACAAGGTGCCAAGGATTTTGGTGCAGCGTTCATGGGTCCTGACGATTTTGATGTTGCCATGGTCAGTGCCGTTTGTGTGTGCAGTGGTTTAACTGGTGCTGATGGTGCCATTTTAGATCTCTTGGTCAGTGCCGATACTGTTGGTGGTATTGGCTTAGTTATTGGAGATGCCTGCGATGCCGTCACTTTCACCAGCATTTTCAGTGCCCTAGAGGAGGAGAGTGGCTTGTGTTTGCCTCTTCTCTCCTTACCCTTGACAGCAGAGGCCCCAGAGTGGGTGGGGCCAGAGGTTCCCAGTACCTCAAAGGTGCTCACTCTCAGCATGGGTGGCACTGAGGATAGCAACTGTGCAGGAGACAGTTTTCATTTTAACGGTTCTCTCTTTGTGGGGACAACATTGCTTTTTTCCTCATTTTCTTAGAGAAAGGAGTCTTTCCCACCTCCAGTGATGACATGCCTCGAGAGTCCCCAGTCGAGGGGTCCTGTTATTCGGGGTCAGAGGCTGGCTGGAGAGACTTTTCCATGAGGAAAGGTTTCAGGTGGAGATCTCTATCACACCTGGCTCTAGCCTTGACGTTGCTGCAGTAAGTGCAGTTTTGTGGTATGAGTGACACATAGTGAATCCCAAAATGGGCATAGAATCCCTACAAGAGTTGCATGTCTTAAAGCCTGGAGAACCAGGCCTGTTGTTAAGGTTCCTCGCTGAGGTAACTTTTATCAGAGAAAAGAAACTAAAGGGTGTGTGGAGTTTTGTTGAAACTATAATTAACTACTAACTGAAACTTAACTATTTCTAAATAATACTATTTCTAATTCCTTTTCTAGGTTTGTTGTCAACACCATTACAGAGCTTTGTCTCTCTGTCCCTGAGGATGGTTGAGAAGGAACTGAGGGGGTTTGGTCACATGCGCTAGAAGGGGTGCCAACAGTACTGCAAGGCGACCACTGCACAAGCGCAAACCAGATGGACACTACTATTGAAAATCTCCGATCAACAGTGCCAGGTCGCATTGACACGTGAAGTAGAGCACCCACGGAGACATCACTCAAAGAAGAATGAATTTGCTTATATATGGCATGTATAAATGCAGATTTACAGATCCTAGCATGCAAATTTATCATCTTATATGACAGTGATAAATCATGTATGAAAATCATGTATCAAATTTGTGAAATGGGCTAAAATGCAATAAAAATAAGGTATTCAAAAGTTTAACAAATAGACGGGGGGGGGGGCATCATTTGGCCTAAGGTCAGCCCTATCACCAGCCCATGATTAGGGTTCGAGCTGTAGGCTTCCTGGCCAACAGTTGGGATTGGAGTCAGTAGTGGTCTATGGTTAGATTTTAAAAGGGTAGGACTCCCCAATTCAGGGTTAGGGTTACAAACTATATGGCCCTCCAGTCTAAGGGGCTGGTTCAATAGGGATCCTCGGCCTAGGGTTACAAAAAGTAGAGCTCATTGGCCTACAGTTAGGATTAGAGTCAGCAGGTCTCCCCTGCCTACGGTTAGGTTTGGGTTAGGGTCTGGGTCAGCAGGGCTCTCTAGTCTAGGGTTTTAGTTGCAAAGAGTAGGTCTCCTGGGGCTTGGGTTACAATTTAAGTCAGTAGAGCTTCCTGGGCTAAGGTTAGGGTTCCAAAGGGTACAGCTTGTTCATTGTTTATACAAAGTTCCAAGGACTGGGACAAGACGCCCATGTAGCTCTGAACCAAAGTCTGGAGACAGATATGCTTTACCCCTGAGAATATTTTGGTTTTGCTCCCCAAATGGTTGTCGGGCTTGCAGTTTGAGGTCAGTACTATAGTCAGAAGGAAAAGTATCTCAGGGATAACTTCTGGTTGGTTGGTAATCAGGAAAATCCTCTTTGGAATCCAGCAGATCGGTCACCAACCCTCTGTTGTTCCTAAAGGGCTGTTACTAAAGGTCAGAAGTACGTCCCTTGATATAGTGCTCACAGTGCCTGATAGTTAGCAATTTTCACCCATAGTGTGGGAAAGAAATGTCCCCACATAGCTATACATTTAATTTGTGTCTGCTCTCAGTTATGAATCCATGACTTGCAAGTTATCTGAAACAACCAAACCCCTCTCAAACCGCTCTCAAGTGTCAGACCAAACTTTTTCACTGGATCTGGTGACGGTTCAGACAAAGGGTGAAAGCTCATAATTCTTTCCAACCTTGAAGTAGAATATGTACTGGGACTAGAATGTGGGCAATATGGCACTGGGAAAATCAAATATGTCCAGTGCTCAGGTAATATGGTCCCAAGAATCACTGTATATAAATTCTTTTGATAGCTCTGCTCTGTTGAAACCAGGTAGCTCCTCTCAATATGCTTTCTCCACTCCTTGTCCAGGTAATTGCATACAAACAGGAAAACCCTGCATATCTAGGGATTTGGTACCAGCAGATGATATTGAAGCAAGATTCAGGTAAAGCTCTTTTTGGCTTGTTCTCAGATCTGAAGCATCAACACCAGTGCCTACAACATTAGGTGTCTTGGGAGTGGGAGTAGAAAGACTGGCCTTTTGAGTCTTGGCTGGTTTCAAAGTCAGTACACTGAAACCAGATTCAACAGTCTTAGCCAACGTTAGTATCAAGAAGTACTGAGACACTGACTGAGACCCAGAAGATACATAAGGTCTCTCTATATAATGCCCAGGAAAAGATTTTTCAAAATGTTTAGGTGCTGAGGGTGTCTCAGCACTCAGGAAACAATCTGGGACTTCACTTCCTCTGCCAATTAGCAGGCACTGCCAATGATGTTGAAGGTAGCTTAGGAAAACCAGAGTGGGAGGATTTTGGAGCTTATGAAGGCTGTGCTGTGCCCTGCTTGGAATCCCAGCCTGGAAATTTGGGCGTTTCTGATGATTTTGCCTGCAGAGATTCCCACAATAGGACGTTCTAGAGCAGGAGTCAGTGACCTTTGGCATGCAGCCCATCAGGGTAGTGCTGCTTCCTCCAGCTCCCACTGGCCGGTAACTGCGGCCACTGGGAACTGCATGGGACTGTGCCTGCAGACGGTCAACGTAAACAAAATGTCTCATGGCCCACCAGCGGATTACCCTGATGGGCAGCATGCTGAAAGTCGCTGACCCCGTTCTAGAGCTTCAGATGATGATCCCTGCAGGCTGTGGGTGAGACAGATCAGCAGACCTCACACCTGTCCAGAACCATCAGCAGGTTTATGCCAACCCTCCAGTTCTGTATGGGACTAGATGATGCCTGTGCTGGACAGGAACCATTTCTTCTTTCTTAAATAAAGAAAAGTTGACTAACTACAATCTAACTAAAATAAAAATAACCCAAACAGGGCAAAAGAAAAAATGACAAGAGAAGCATCTAGGACATTTCACACACACTGAGTTCACTGCACCTTCAGAGATCCACAAAGAATTGAAGGATGGTTTGGGCCCAGGGACGTAGTTTGGGGGGGAGAGCGTTGCCCGCAAAATTCCAGCCTTGGACAGGCGCAGAATTTCCCTCATCATGTGCAGCCCCATTGGCCTGACTGGAGCTGTCCCCCGCCCCCAAATACAGAAGTCAAACTATGCCCATGTTTCGGCCACTCCCCTTTACAGCCTCAGAATCCTGCACTAGATGAGGGAGATTCCAGAGGTGCACAGCACAGGGGCTTTAATTTTACAAGTGGGAAAGTGCAGAGGCCATTCCAAGTGGAACTATCATCATTAACAGATGCCTGTTTTAGCCAGTTGATTCCAAAGAAGATGGAAATTTCTATATTAATGGTATATTTTTCTTCAGCATGTCACAAAAATCATTATATAAATAAAGGTCTTTTAGTTATTTTCATGCTGTTTTCTAAATTAAACAAATTGGGTCAAATTGTCAGCTGGTGTAAACCTGTATAGCTCTACTGAAGATGATTTCACCTTATACGTATGACTGTAGAAATAACTATGCATGTAAATAGGTCACTTCAAACATCAGTATTTTCAAAATTATTTCATAGTATTACTCTGATACCCTGTTTAACTATGCTATTCCAAATTTCTATTTAAACTAGTGGCAAGTATTCATTTACCTTCAGAAAGCTCAGTAGTTCTGTTAATCTGTTCAAGTTCCCAGCCAAGATGTAATGATTCATCCATGCTTTGTTTCTGAGCCATTTCTAGAGTCATATTTTCCTCCATGAGTTCCTCGATTTTTTTTCTGTCCATATCACGCTCCTTAAAAATTAACATGAACCCTTTAAAATAGTCTGCCTCAAAATGCACAAAAATATAAAATTCAATAGCCATTTGTAACATTGCACTCCATATGCTTTATGAAAATATGCTTGGAATGTGAATATTATGTAACTGGAATATGCTTTATGCAAAAGGTCTCTTGTAAGGTATCATTACAAAGCTTATAATATACTGAGTGTGTTCATCACATTTGTATAAATGTATCATTCTTGTACCTGATGCTAAAAATATGAAGTATTACTCTGAAGTTCTATTGTAACTATGCAAAGTGTGGGCCATTAATGGTGGCCTGGAATCTTGATAAGAAGATAAGAATGGACATACTGGGTCAGACCAAAGGTCCATCCAGTCCAGTATCCTGTCTACCGACAGTGGCCAATGACAGGTGCCCCAGAGGGAGTGAACCTAACAGGTAATGATCAAGTGATTCCCCCCACCCCTCGCCTTCCATCTCCACTCTCTGACAAACAGAGGCTAGGGACATCATTCCTTACCCATCCCAGCTAATAGCCGTTAATGGACTTAACCTCCATGAATTTATCTAGTTCTCTTTTAAACCCTGTTATAGTCCTAGCCTTCACAACCTCCTCAGGCAAGAAGTTCCACACGTTGACTGAGTGTTGTGTGAAGAAGAACTTCCTTTTATTTGTTGTAAACCTGCTGCCCATTAATTTCATTTGGTGGCCCCTAGTTCTTATATTATGGGAACAAGTAAATCACTTTTCCTTATTCACTTTCTTCACACCACTCATGATTTTATATACCTGTGTCATATCCCCCCTTAGTCTCCTCTCTTCCAAGCTGAAAAGTCCTAGTCTCTTTAATCTCTCCTCATATGGGACCTGTTCCAAAGCTCTTATCATTTTAGTTGCCCTTCTCTGAACCTTTTCTAATGCCAGTGTATCTTTTTTGAGATGAGGGGACCACAACTGTACGCGGTATTCAAGATGTGGGCGTACCATGGATTTATATAACGGCAATAAGAAATTCTCCGTCTTATTTTCTCTCTCTTTTTTAATGATTCCTAACATTCCATTTGCTTTTTTGACTGCCGCTGCACACTGCGTGGACATCTTCAGAGAACTATCCACGATGACTCCAAGATCTCTTTCCTGATTAGTTGTAGTTAAATTAGCCCCCATCATATTGTATGTATAGTTGGGATTATTTTTTCCAATGTGCATTATTTTACATTTATCCACATTAAATTTCATTTGCCATTTTGTTGCCCAATCACTTAGTTTTGTGAGATCTTTTTGAAGTTCTTCACAGTCTGCTTTGGTCTTAACTATCTTGAGCAGTTTAGTATTGTCTGCAAACTTTGCCCTCACTGTTTACCCCTTTCTCCAGATCATTTGTGAATACAATGAATTGGATTGGTCCTAGGACTGACCCTTGGGGAACACCACTAGTTACCCCACTCCATTCTGAAAATTTACCAAAATTTGGCTCGCTTTAACTAGGACAATTGGTTGTAAATGGCTCTGTTTACTTGTAAGCTTACCAGTGGGTAATGAAGTCTCACAGGACATGTGAACATATCACATGATACTGGAATCCATCTTAAACCTGGCTCTTTTCCGTTTAGAAGGAAGGGTAAGAACCCAGAGAGAGACAAAGGATTCCCGCCTTGTGCCAAAGATATAAAAGGGGGTGGAATAGAATAAAGTGGGCTGCCGGTCATGAGAAATCCCCTAGTTACCATTTGAGCTGGAACTAACAAGAACTGTACCGGGGAAACGATTGGGCCCAGAATAAGGAGTCCAGTCTGTGAAAGAAGCTTATTGGAACACCTCTGAGGGTGAGATTTACCTCTATTCAGTTTCTTAAATGTATTAGGCTTAGACTTGCATGTTTTGTTTTATTTTGCTTGGTACCTTACTTTGTTCTGTCTGTTATTACTTGAACCACTTAAATCCTACTTTTTGTACTTAATAAAATCACTTTTGTTTATTAATTAACCAAGAGTAAGTGATTAATATCTGGGGGAGCAAACAGCTGTGCATATCTCTCTATCAGTGTTATAGAGGGAGGACAATTTATGAGTTTACCTGTATAAGCTTTATGCAGAGTAAAACGGATTTATTTGGGGTTTGGATCCCATTGGGAACTGGGTGTCTGGGTGCTGGAGATAGGTGATTTGCTGAGCAGCTTTTGGTTCAAGTCTGCAGCTTTGGGGGTGTGGACCAGACCTGGGTCTGTGTTGCAGCAGACTAGCATGTCTGGCTCAACAAGGCAGGGTCCTGGAGTCCCAAGCTGGCAGTGGAAAACGGGCTCAGAGGTAATTCCAGCACGTCAGGTGACAGTCCCAAGGGGGTCTCTGTGACCGAACCTGTCACACCATTATTTTACAAAATACTAACAGTTGGATTCTCTGGTCTGCTAAGGCCACTTCTGGACTGATTACAATGGTCTCAAAGTGACTGGAAACAAATCATGGAAAATTTCCCCTGTACAAAGGAACTCTCTTGTCAGCATTAGGCTTGGGGAGGTGGCTCTACTCAGTCCGCCACCCCCAGCTCCAAAGTAAAGGGAAGGAGGGTGTTTATCATTTTGGTAAGGCATGCTAGCATTTTGGTAAGATAAATAAGATTATAAATAAGATAAATCACATATTAAAAAAAGAAAAATAATGTTAATAGTTATACAAACATTATTTGTTCTTTTAAACTTAATATTGCATTGTCTGTATTAGAGCTGGTTAAAACACAGAAAATATTTTTGTGAAAATATTTGTGAAAACTTTGCTGTTTTTTGTCAACTTTCCAAATTTTGACCAATTCAATTTTGGATGAATATTCAACCAGATACCATCTTTCTCTCAAAGAAGGTTTTAATTGCTATCACTGGTTCTATATTCCTGTTCAACAGACTCCCCTTAGCAACAGATGTCTCTTTACGCAGAACTGAAGCTATTGAAGAAAATAACATCATGTTTGTGTGTCTGAAAATTGTAAGCTATTCAGGCCCTACTTTTTTCTTCCACTGAGTCTTGAAGGCCTTCCATTATTAAAACTTTCAAATGTAAATTCAAAAAACAACAGTTATATTTTTCTTAAAAACACAGTTATGAGTGTCATCTTCTATTTAAATACTTACCATCTCCATATCATGTAGTTTAGCTTTTAATTGCAGATTCTCCTTTTCCAGTTCATGTAATTTATCAGAACGGGCTCGGGTCCCTTCTAGTTGATCTTCCAACATTGTCTTTGTTTCCAACAATACCTGATTGTCTTCTTTTAACTCCTTCAAGAGTTAAACAGAAATCAAAGTTTTCTCATTCATACCAAAGCTGAATTCAGCATATCTAGTTTTTAAAATATCAATGTAAGAATACAAAATGAATTTTAATGGTAAAAACAAAAACTTGTTTTATACTATTTTCTACGGCTCCCGATTATCGCACTTAACTCATGCCATTAACTCAAAAAAATTAATCACGATTAAAAAAATTAATTGCAATTAATCACACAGTTAAACAGTAGAATACCAATTGAAATTTATTAAATACTTTGGATGTTTTTCTACATTTTCAAATATATTGATTTCAGTTACAACACAGAATACGAAGTGTACAGTGTGCTCTTTAGATTATTTTTGATTGCAAATATTTGCACTGTAAAAATGATAAACAAAAATATTATTTTTCAATTCACCTCATACAAGTACTTTGTACAATCTCTTTATGGTGAAAGTGTAACTTACAAATGTAGATTTATTTAATTACATAACTGCACTCATAAACAAAACAATGTAAAACTTTAGAGCCCACAAATCCACTCGGTCCTAATTCTTGTTCAGCCAATCACTAAGACAAAAAAGTTTGTTTACATTTAAGGGAGAAAATGCTGCCTGCTTCTTTATTACAATGCCACCTGAAAGTGAGAACAGCCATCACACAGCATTTTTGTAGCGGGCGTTGCAAGGTATTTACTTGCCAGATTTGCTAAACATTTGTATACCCATTCGTGCTTCGGCCACCATTCCAAAGGACATGCTTCCATGCTGATGATACTTGTTAAAAAAATGTTAATTAAATTTGTTACAGAACTCCTTGAGGGAGAATTGTATGTCTCCTGCTCTGTTTTACCTGCATTCTGCCATATATTTCATGTTATAGCAGTCTTGGATGATGATCCAGCACATAGAATCATAGAGTATTAGGGTTGGAAGATACCTCAGGAGGTCATCTAGTCCAATCCTCTGCTCAAAGCAGGACCAACACCAACTATGTTTGTTTTAAGAATACTTTCACTTCAGGTTTCACAAAACGCAAAGAAAGTACCATAATGAGATTTCTAAAAATAGCTACAGCACTTGACCCAAGGTTTAAGAATCTGAAATACCTTCCAAAATCTGAGCCGGACAAGGTGTGGAGCATGCTTTCAGAAGCCTTAAAAAAGCAACACTCCAATGCGGAAACTACAGAACCCAAACCACCAAAAAAGAAAATCAACCTTCTGGTGGCATCTGACTTAGATGATGAAAATGAACATGCATTAGTCCTCTCTGCTTTGGATCATTATCGAGCAGAACCCATCATCAGTCCTCTGGAATGGTGGTTAAAGCATGAAGGGACATATGAATCTTTAGCGCATTTTGCATGTAAATATCTTGCAACACTGGCTACAACGATGCCATGCGAATGCCTGTTCTCACTTTCAGGTGACATTGTAAACAAGAAGCAGGCAGCATTATCTCCTGCAAATTGTAATCAAACTTGTTTCTCTGAGTGACTGGCTGAAGTAGGACTGAGTGGACTCGTAGGCTCTAAAGTTGTACATTGTTATATTTTTGAATGCAGTTATTTTTTTGTACATAATTATACATTTGTAAGTTCAACTTTCATGATAGAGAGATTGCACCTTAGTACTTGTATTAGGGGAATTGAAAAATACTATTTATTTTGTTTTTTACACTGCAAATATATATAAAAATAAATATAAGTGAGCACTGTATTCTTTGTATTGTGTGTTGTAATTGAAACCAAAATATTAGAAAATGTAAAAAACATCCAAAAATATTTAAATAAATGGTATTCTATTATTAACAGCACAATTAATCGTTAATTTTTTTAATCGTGAGATTAATCATGATTAATTTTTAATCGCTTGAGAGCCCTATTTTCATAAAAAATGCATTTCCAACTGCATGTTACACAACAAAATGTTTGAGTGCTAAAAATTACATCTGAAATATTAAAATCAGACCTCTATTATGATTCAAGCAGACTGAAGTCTATATGAAATTTTAAGTAACTGTACTGTAAACATTTACTATCCAACTATTATTAGCTTAGGAAAAAGAAATGTTCAGTAAAATTATATGGATAAATGCATTGCCAATAATTGTGATTTGGCCTCAATTATCTCTGGATTTTGAAATTTGATCTGGACAGGCACAATCCCAGTCAGTGTCCTGGCTGCAACAAACAGGAGTTGTAGGGTTGTTCTTTTTTAAAACAATGTTGGCTTCCCTTGCACAGAGGAACAATACTAGTTTTGCAGTACTTGGAGGACCACTGTTGCCAGTGAGGTGGAGGCTGGATTTTCCTTGTAGGACATGGGAAATTAAGCCACTCTAGCCTAAGCAATTGTTGTTCCTGTTAACTGAGTTGCATATTCAAAATACCACCAATATTTCAAAATATTAGGCAAAAAGTACTTGTTCAACTGCAACCACCTCTTTGTTCAATAAAACACCTCTCCCTCTTCCTTGTGCCACCATTTAATAAATTATTTTAATATCAAATAGATCCCTCAAGTTGAAGGAATTAGAGATCAAAGCATTAAAGAGTACTTACTAATAAAGCATAATTATTTGTATATGCACATACATCCATTTTGCCTAGACCCATAATTACATGTCTAATACTGTTGAAAATGCAATAGCATGCTTAAGGGGTCCCAACAGCTTCAACTGATGCATATGTACTAGCAGTTTTCATATCCTTTAATGGTATCTGACGAAAATATTAACGAACCTACAAGAACTCAGTTTGATTCATTCAAGCCAAGCATATCTTTTTCAAATGTCAGCACAAGCCAGCTGCAATCTATGAAACTGATATTGAACGAAGAAATCTTGACTTCATGTTCCTTACTTCACAAATGTTAAAAATTATTTTCGAATATTATTTTAGGTGCACAAATGACTAGGGGTGTGTGTGTGGCGGGGGTGGTGTGGTGTGGTGTGTGCATTTGTTTTAAACCAGCATTTTAGGAACATGAAAATTCCATCTGTTTAGCTACTTGGCCACTTTGTTATTTTCAGTTCTGCCTTCATCAAGTCTTTCATCATATTGTTCTTGAAATCATTTATATACTATAGTGAAATTCATCCCTTTCAGATGGCCCACATATGAGTGTCCTCTTCTTCACAGGCACACCATGGAAAATGCACTATGTGCTCTAGCATCTGACTTTCAAATGCTCACCTACAGATTAATTTTCTTGACCAACTTCAAAATTTTGTTTCATTGTTATCTGCATGACTTAAACTCTATGCTCTCATTTTTAGTGGAAATTTTTAGTTTCTACGCTTTTTGTGTAATTTGAACATATTTTGGGGAAAAATAGCTTCTTGTTAATTAAAGTATTTTCTGCAATCTAATGTTAAATTTTATTTTGCCCTTAATTTATGTGCTACTGCAACACTTATTTCTATGGTTCTCCAAATCAGTTTCTCTATATTTTTAAATGATTTCATTTTTTTCTAGAGAGACAAGGTGAGTAAGGTAATATCTTTTATTGGACCAACTTCTGTTAGTGAGAGAGACAAGCTTTTGAGCTTACATAGTGCTCTTCTTCAGGTCTGGGAAAGTAAGGGCAGGTCTACATGCCGCTATTTCATATCTGGTGAAGACACTCAAGCTTCTGGGATAGATCTCACCCATTGGCTTAACAACTCCACCTCCATGAGAGGCAGTAGCTATGTTGGCAGGAGAGGCTCTCTTGCTGACATATTGCTATCTACATAGGGGATTAATGTCGGTATAACTACATCGCTCAGGGGTGTGGATTTTTCACACTACTGAGCTATGTAGTTATACCAAAGTAAGCATGTAGTGTAGAACAAGCCAAATTTAAAGTATCACTGCTAAACACAAGGGTTGAACAGAAAGTTTAAACATAAGTAGTTAACTTTGAATAGTCCTTGAAATATGTATTAAGTGGCCTGTTGACACCCGTTCAGTCACAGGGAAGAAAGGAAGGGAAGGAGGAGGAAAAAAAACAGCTGGAGGGTTTGTTAGTGCATTACATATTGTTGTAATAACCCATAAATCCAATGTCTGTGGTCAGTCCATGATTTTTAGTGTCTAGCAAAGTTATGAATTTAATAACTCCTGGGATCGTCTTTTAATAGTGTGCAGGTTTCCTTTCAGGACGAGGACTGAGAAGTCAGACATAGAGTGATCTCTCTGGGAAAAGTGTTCACCCACAGGTGATAGGGTGTTTTTGTGTTTGATTATTTTCCTGTGCGAGTTCATTCAAGAGCCTAGTGAAAAGAAAAGGAGTACACTTCATCGGATGCATTCAGTGGAAAATACAGTGGGGAGATTTATATACACAGAGAACATGAAACAATGGGTGTTACCATACACACTATAACAAGAGAGCTATTACCAGCAGGAGAGCGGGGGCGGGGGGAACCTTTTGTAGTGATAATCAAGGTGGGCCATTTCCAGTAGTTGACAAGAATGTCTGAGGAACAGTGGGGAGTGGAGGGGGGAATAAACATGGGGAAATAGTTTTACTTTGTGCAATGACCCATCCACTCCCAGTCTCTATTCAAGCCTAAGTTAATTGTATCCAGTTTGAAAATTAATTTCAATTCAGCAGTCTCTCATTGGAGTCTGTTTTTGTAGTTTTTTTGTTGAAGAATTTCCACTTTTAGGTCTGTAATTGAGTGACCAAAGAGATTGAAGTGTTCTCCAACTGGTTTTTGAATGTTATAATTCTTGACGTCTGATTTGTGTCCATTTATTCTTTTACGTAGAGCCTAGTGATTGTCTGGTTTCACCCACATAATTGTTATTGGGGCATATTTTATCCAATCAAGCCTAGTTTCCAACACCACAATTTTAGTTCACTGATTTCAGGTTCCACACTTGAACACTTGAGCTTGTTCAGGAATGGTAGGTTTGATGACAGATTGTTGATTGCTCCATTTGTTGTACCCAGGTAAGGTTTCGTCAGAGTTGGGAGTTGGTCAGACTATTGCGTGGTTTAAGGTGGGATAGTAGAACAACTTCATCACAGAAGGCCATGTTGACATGGATGCAAAAATCCCCCAAGAAAACGAGTCTTAAGAACTTCACCACCATTGATAACAATGTCTCAGTTCCAGAAATCAAAAAAGGTCCCACATAACTGTCTCCCAACAGACGTCTTGTAACTTGTCTCTTACCACAGTTCTCAAGTACCTTCTCTACTTTGCCAGTGATGTTGGCTTTGAAGCTCCGTTCATCTCATTTTTCCCTTTCTAGGAACACAGGAATTGCCATACTTCATCAGAACAGTTTTGTCCTGTTTTTGACAGTAGCTAGCCAGATGCTTCAGAAGAAAGAGCAACAATTCCCCATAGAAGTCTTTTATGCAATAATCTGCTTATTGGGAAGTTTTTTTCTACTCTCATCAATTAGTAGCTATCTTATGCTTTTAAATATGGTTTTATATTCTTCAAAAATGTTTTATCCTATCTAATGTAACTGTGAATGTTCCAGTCTATATGAATGTCTCATCCTTTTCTGAATCCTTCTAAGGTCTTGGCTTCAATGATATCTGACTATGTGTTCCATAGCTTAATTATAAACTGCATACAAATGTATTTTCTTTCATCAGTTTCAAATTTGCTGCCTTGCAATTTCATTGATTCCCTCAGTGTTCTATGAAAGGAAAGAGCAAAGAATAGTACCAAACTGACTTTCTCTATATCATACATTATTTTACATATTTCTGTCATGTGATCTTTTATTTTATCCCTCTCTAAACTAAGTATTCCTAATTTTTTTCAATTTTCTCTTCACATGGAAATATTTTCATGTTTCTAATAATCTCTATCATCTGTCTGTAAAACCTCTTCTATTTTCTGTTATATCATTTTTCAAGTTGAGTGACTAGACTTAACACAGTTTTCAAGGTAAGGATGTCCCATCAGGTTATATAATGTCATTATAAAAGTTACAGTGTTTTATATCATATGTTATACAGACTAACACTGCTTGTTTTTTGACTGCTGCTTCATAATGAAGACAGGACATTAGTGAAATGTCAAAATGACACTGAAATCTTTTTCCCAAGTTAGTTTTCAACTTAGCAACATAGTTCAAATTATTCCTTCCAATAAACATTACCTTGCATTTATTGAATGTGATCTGCCAATTTGTCTAGTTTTCTTAGGTTCCCCTGAAGTTCCTTACAGACTTTTCTGATTTTGACTACCCTTAATAATTTTGCATTCTGTGCAAATTTTGTGACATCCCCATTCACCTGCTGTTTCCAGACAAAGGTCGTGGCCTCAGTAAAGATAATTGGGCATCCCACTGTCTTTTTTGTCTCTTACCAATTTCTAATTCATGATAGAATTTGAAATGTCTCTTCAATTCTATCTCTGTCTTTTCCCATGTTTTATGCATGAAATACCGTCCTAATCCTGGTTCACCATGCCAACTTCTTTTCCTCATTCAGATCATTCCTGAAAACTTCCTTCCCCCATGATACCCAGAAGAAATGAATGAAAAATTAAACTTAAAATAAATTTCAAGCTAACTCCCTCTAGGGTGTTTCCCATGTCTTCTTTATATCTGCTTGTAGACCCTGATCCTGCAAGTGGATCAGCATAGATGGACCCATGCACTAACAGAGAGTCTTGCTGACTTCAAATGAAACTCCATGTGGATAGATATTTGAACACTCATCTTGAAAACAACAATTTATCAGACAAGATAGAATAATATATTGCAGTGCAAGAATCTATCAAATTGCTTTCATGTCTTCATTTCTTTCATGTCAAAATAAAAAAAAAAGAGAGAAAGCAATATCAATTGGCAACACGTTTTTTACTAAAAAAACAAATTGTATATGATTAAGAATTGCTTTAAATATACCTCAACTCTAGCCTTGTAAAATACAATATCATGCAGCCTCTCTTTGTATCGGCTGACTTCACTTTCAAGCTTGTCAACTCGGATTGCCTTCTCACGGAGTGCGTCTAACTCATCACGGTACACTCTGGCAGAGCGCGCATCCGAAAGCAAATTCATGTTCTAGAAAATAAAAAATTAAGTTATATGATAGGTATATGAGATGATATATTGTTCATCTCTTTTTCTATTTTTTCACAAACCTAGATGGATTGCCTAATTGGAATATATAAACATAATGTATATTTACACAAATTACATGTCCAGATTTTGTTTCCTATCTAACACTAAAGCTCTTAAAGGGGGGTTCAGTGAGTTTCAACATATATTTCTTTCAAGTAGAACAAAGAAAAATTACTTCAATGTGATTAAATTCCTACCCAAAAGATCCACATTATTTGTCATTTCTTACATGAGCAACTTGAAAATGCTTTAAAGCAAATACAAAAACGCTGAATCTTCTTTATGTGTCTTAATTCTCAATTCAAACCAAAACTGTGATGGGGTATATAGGAAGGGGCTAGAGAGGCCCTGGTGGCAGGGCTAGTGTCCACCCACAACCCACTATCTGGCCCTGTCTATCATGCATGATAGGAAGGTGACATTTAAAAGGGAGAACCCTGCAGTAAATAGGGGGAAAGGAGCAAGATTGCCCTAAATAGCAGACAGCAGGAGCAACTTCTGATGCTGCAGTATGAACTTCTAAGCAGATCTTCACCCTAACCCTGAGGAAAGTACAGTGGACTACCAGGGTAAGACAGACAGGCAGAGCCTGCCACAGAGCAATTTCCCCCAACCTGTTACATTAGGGATGGATTTTTGGCACCACCCCACCCCCTTTTGCGGTGACCTCAGGGAGGGAGTATCCCTGAAGGCATGGGGGTTTGTGACTTTCATTTTGATCCCCCAGCTAGAGAGACTCAAGCAGGGGTGCCATTTCAGATAGGGGTGGGGGGGAAAGACAATTTTAACTGTGATTCAAGGGACCACTTAGGCACTTGAAAACTAATTTTTTGCAGATAATAACTTAGAAATTAGCTGACAGAAGCACTGTATCTCATTCCTATATAAAGAAAGAAAAAACATACAAACAACAATTAAACCCACATTTTAAGTGTATACGTAAGATTAGAACAATCAGGAGATAATACAGCAAGATATTGCCAATCCCAAACCTTGAGGTATCAGTTCTGAAGCCTTGACACAGATAGCAGATACACATATTTGGATGTTAGCAGCACGGATCTATAAAAAACAAATTTTGGCAGCCAAATTTTACAGATTTGCTTGTGTTTATGTTAACTGAAGGGTTTATACAAACAGTTACGATATATATGAAGGATTAAGTTAGAAGGATGTTTCTTGTGTGTTGCTGTAAGGATTAGTGAGAGTAAACATCACCGCAATGAAATTCACAGATGGTACTGAAGGTTATGAGACTCTGCCATACCCTCAGAAATGTTAGAGTAAGTACAACAGGAGATAAGAATACTTACCAGCAGGAAAAGGAGATATAGCCGACAGCTGCAAAATGGCTGCTTGAGGGCAGCAGCTCCTCAAAAGGTATTCTGGGGAAAGGTCCTAGAAAAGTGCAACCACACTCTGGGGAGATTTGATAAAATCCAGACATTCACCAGAGGAATCAGTGTTTCTGTGTCACAGCCGATGGACCTGACCCAAAGCCCATTGTAGGCAAAGGAAAGACCCCCACAGACAAGTGGGACTAAATGGTAGAATAAATGGCCACACTGGTGCCATTCACTAAAAAATTAGAGAGTTGGAAAAAAATTGGGAAAATTTTAAGTGTATTTAAAACAATATTTTTGGTGGCGGCAGCACACACTTGTTTCTTCACCGCAAGGTGGTCTACTCTGCAGTGCTATTCTTGCAGCCTGAATCTTCCAAAGCTGGCCTGTCTGTGAGGATAATTATCATCTGAATGTGCCTGGCGCAGCAGCCCCCTCCCCCACCTGAGCAACCTCATATCTATTGGTGTCACAAAGGGCTTGCCTTAGAAGCAAAAGGCCTTTTAACATGTTGACATGTGAAGGGTGAGGGGCAGATCATGATGAAATCTACAGCAAGCATCTTCCGGCCTAAGCACAGAGCTTGAGAGCTTCCTGCCTCCCACCATTACCTGAGCATGTTTGTTTCAGGAATGAAAAAGTGTTGCAGAAGCTCCCAGCCCTACCAGATACACCTCTGCATTCTTATTTGCTGAGCAAAGAATAGGCCAGTGAGGGAAGGGGGGAGAGGAGTGAGCGACGTCACTCCCAGCCAGTGGTACGAAACTGGGTGGAGGCGTGGAGGAGCCCCCTCTGCCTCACCTAAATGGTCCCCCTGGACTTCAGGAGGCCCACAAAACGCAGATAGCAGGGAAGTGGGGGCGGTGTCGCAACTACCCAGTGTAGACAACTGAGTGTGGTCAGGTTCCCCCACCCCCTGAGGGAGGAATCACCAAGGACTCGTTACAAAACCCCTGACAATGCTGAGCAATACTAGTACTGAACTAGTATTTTAAAAAATAGAGTCACTGATGAATGAGAACAAAAGTACAATACAATTGCCTTCAGAAAAAAAAAGAATTTCTTGTCACTTTAACAGTAACATATAGTAAAGACAACACAGAATGTTTATTTACCTTACTAGAACTGTCGTTTTTCGAGATGTGTCGTCCACATGTATTCCACTTCTCATGCACACAAGATCAGACACTTTTGAATAGCAGTGTCTGTTGGGGCTGCATCTGTGCCCTGCATGCTCTCCAGTGACTGATAGCTTAGAGAGCACAAAGCGTGGTGCGGCTGCAACCACTCTCAAGTTTCTTCACCAAAACAGAATACAGATTGCCAAATAGCCCACAGTAGCAGGGAAGAAGGGCAGGTTGTTGAATATATGTGTATAACAGATGTCAAAGAATCACTAGTTATGGGAAAGTAAACTGTTTTTTCTTCTTTGAGTGATTGTCCACGGGTATTATGGTAACCCATGAGCAGTAAATAAAGACCTGGAGATGGGTACTTAGAGTCTACTGAAACAATGACAGTAGGACAAGTCTGCCAAAACAGGTGTCAGGATCAGGATGTGGGTGGTCTGACCTAGTGGTTAGTGTAACCCCCAAATTTTACATTTGTGTGTAACCCCAGAATTTGACAGTATTCAGTCAGCCATCTTTTGTGTCCAGGTAGTGCTAGCTAAAGAACAAATAACACATAGCTAGGAATAATCGTAGACCCTGAGAGGCAAGGCCAGACAGCTGCATATTTGCTGTTTGTCTAATCAGAGTGGGAGGGATTTAATGTACCATGAAAATGGAAGGAATGTTTGGACAGTCAACGTTGGTTAGGAGCCTCTGACATATACGTTTTATTGTTGTTATGACTAGAAATGCTTTAATAATAAGAGATAATGAGTAGTTTGCTGAAACTGGGAGAACTGGTGACCCACCGGGGTTACTTATGGTGACCCACTAGGAATCAGTATGAGTTATGTGCTTTGTTTAAGTTCGCTATAAAAGATTAGGTGAAAGAATATACTTTGAAGCAATCCAAGGAAGCTTTTCTTTGGGCAAGAATCTGGTACCTAAACTCCCCAGCAACTGGACAGAAGGAGGGCCCTTGGAAGGCTGGTTGCTGATTCCTCAAAACCATTTCAGCCTTTGGGTATATAAAATTTTTGGAATGCTCTAACCCTACTGCTACAGCTTGTGTATGTGTGTGTGCACGCATGTTTAAGACCTAATGAAAAAGTAGTGTTAGGTAAAAGCACTTTGGTTTGTGCCAATCATTTAGCAGACAGAGGAGCTGACACCACCTGGAGAAAAACAGTTAAGTTAAATCTTAACTTAAATCTCCTGTGTGTATATAAATCTCCTCACTGTATTTTCCACTGAATGCATCCGATGAAGTGAGCTGTAGCTCATGAAAGCTTATGCTCAAATAAATTGGTTAATCTCTAAGGTGCCACAAGTCCTCCTTTTCTAGTTAAGTTACTACTGCTTTGGGTTCTGAAAACCCTGGGTAAGAGTTAGAGTCAAGGCCCAGCCTAGTATTAGAACCAGGACCCTGCTTAGTGCTTAGAACCAGGGACAGTGCCCAATATGGAAACATCATCAAGGAACACCACTGACGTTGCCTGCACTCTTGTCAAACGCACAAATATCTGTTGAGGGGCACACCAGACGCTATCTCGTAAGCACTCCTGATGCAAGATGTTATCCACCTGGAGATGGTCTGCACCGAGACCTCTTGACACTTCATACAGTCCGCATATATTATGAATAGGTGAGAAAAGGTGCTGAGGCACCGAACTGTTCCGTCCTGTCCAGAAAGAAGGCTAGACAACAGCTAACATGTAGAGTGGCACTGCTCCTCTGGAAAGGAATGCAGTTCGGGAAAAAATACGGGCAAGTACACCACCTGGTGCAGGTGAAATTGGGAGACCATCTTGGAAACAAACTTCAAGAGTGGTCAACCTTGTCCCTGAAGCACTGTGTGTAAGGAGAACCAGCCATGAAGGCCTGTAACTCACTCTCTCCTGGTCAAAGTAATGGCTATCAAGAATGCCATCTTCTGAGACAGGAGGGACAGTGGGCAGGAAGGAAGGAGCTCTAATGGAGACCCCATCAGAGCTGCTAAAACCATGTTCAGGTCCCACAAGGAGGCTGGCTCTTGGACTGGAGGATGTAGGCGGAGGAGCCCGCTGAGAAATCTCATCACCAAAGCTTTTGAGGAAACTGACTTCCCTTCGATGGGCAGATGAAAAGCTGATATTGCTGCCACATGCACTCTCAAAGAACTGAGTGCTAGGCCAATTCCTGAAGGTGCAGCAAGTACTCCAAGATGTCCTGGCTGGAAGTGTCTGCCGGACGGGTCCCATGGGCTAAGGACCAAATGGAAAACCTCTTCCACTTCACCAAGTAGGCTGCTCCAGTGGAAGGCTTCTTACTGTTAAGTAGTACCTGTTGGACAGTCTCGGAACAACAACCCTTCAATCTCATTCAGCCACCACGCCATCAGGGACAGCAGGGCCATCGCTAGTTGAAAGGTGAGGCCATAGTACTGCTTGAGGAGGTCGCGAAGGAGAGGAAGCGGCGTGGAAGGCTGAAATGACAGTGAGAAGATACAAGAACAAGTGCTGTCTTGACCACACCAGGTGATGAGGATGAGTCTGGCTCGGTCTGCCTTGAGCCTGGCAATCACAGAGTCATAGAATATCAGGGTTGGAAGGAATCTCAGGAGGTCATCTAGTCCAACTGCCTGCAGGACCAATCCCCAACTAAATCATCCCAGACAGGGCTTTGTCAAGCCTGACCTTAAAAACTCTAAAGAAGGAGATTCCACCACCTCCCTAGGTAACCCATTCCAGTGCTTCACCACCCTCCTAGTGAAAAAGTTTTTCTTAATAGCCAATCTAAACCTCTCCCACTGCAACTTGAGACCATTACTCCTTGTTCTGTCATGATCTGGGTAAGGACCGGTATAAGAGGGAATGCATACAGCAGACCTCGCTTTCAGCTGCAGTGGAAGGCGTTGGAGAGGGAGCCCAGGCCGAGATCAGAATAGGCAATACTTCCTGTTTTCACTCGTCACAAAGCAGTCGATTGTGGGAATGCCCCAAGTTGCAACCACCCCCCGGAGGACCTCTGTCTTCAGGGACCAATCATGGCTCGGGGAGAAGACCCTGCTGAGATGATCAGCAAGACAACTCTGGACCCCCGGCAAATGGAAAACTATTGTTTTCCATTGGGGGTAATGTCCTCATCAATACAGAATTGCCACAGATTGATTGTCTCCAGGCAGAGTGCTCTGGAGCAAGCTCACCCTTGTTTATTCATGTTGTACATCACGGTAGTATTGTCCGTGAGTATGTGAATCACTGAATGTCTGATCCAGTCCCGAAAGGCACAACATGCATTCTGGCTCCAACACACTGATATGGAGCAAGGGGTCCTGCTCTGACCACAGGCCCTGCACCCACAACGAGTCTAGATGCACTCCCCCAACCCAGAAGGGATGCATCAATAACCACTGGTGGAAAGGGCCAAGCGAAGGGGACCCCTTGGTACACACTGCATGGCCAAGGAAGCTGAACCAATCTGTCAAGAAAGTACAGGGTAGGGCAATAAACCGTCCTGAGCCACATCTGTGAAGAGGACAAAAGCATAACCTGGCAAGATAAACCACCTGGTACATGCGGACATGTGGCTCAACGGGCTCAGGCACACACGAACCATCATAGATGTTTGCGATTGTAGGCTGAGGTCCAGCTGTCAGATCACCTGGAAGCAATCGGCTGGCAGAAATGCTCTTGACTTCGTGAAACTAAAAGGGCCCCAATTCACTCTATTTGCTGAGTGGGGACCAAAGTCAACTTGATGGTGTTTAGAATGAGCCCCAGATGGTCAAGCAAGTGCATGGTGGTATTGAAATAGGCACAAACTTCTTCTCTGGAGCCGCCCTTCAACAACCAGTTGCTGAGACAGAGAAAGACATGGATTCCCTTCCTCTTGAGATATGCCATGACCACCGCCATGCATTTGGTGATGAAGACCCAGGGGGCAGAAGAGAGACTGAAAGGAAGAACCATGTAATGAAAATGGCAGTCTCCTACCATGAAGTGAAGATACTTCAGTGTGGCCATTCTGCTGAATCACAGGAAGTAGGTGTCTTGAAGGTCCAGAGCAGCAAACCAGTTGTTCTGAAACAGCACCTGGCGGATAGCTGACAGAGTAACCATGCGGAACCTCATATATTTGATTAACTTGTTGAGTCATAGAATCATAGACTTTAAGGTCAGAAGGGACCATTATGATTATCTAGTCTGACCTCCTGCATAATGCAGGCCACATAAGCTCACCCACCCACTCCTGTAATAAAACCTAACCTGTGTCTGAACTATTGAAGTCCTCAAATTGTGGTTTAAAGACTTCAAGGTGCAGAGAATCCTCCAGCAAGTGACTCATGCCCCATGCTGCAGACGAAGGTGAAAAACCCCCAGGGCCTCTGCCAATCTGCCCTGAAGGAAAATTCCTTTCCGACCCCAAGTATGGTGATCAGCTAAACCCTGAGCATGTGGGCAAGACTCACCAGCCAGACACCCAGGGAAGAATTCTCTGTAGTAACTCAGATCCCACCCCATCTAACATCCCATCCTAGGCCATTGGGCATATTTACCGCTAATAGTCAAAGATCAATTAATTGCCAAAATTAGGCTATCCCATCATACCATCCCCTCCATAAACGTATCAAGCTTAGTCTTGAAGACAGATATGTCTTTTGCCACACTGCTCCCTTTGGAAGGCTATTCCAAAACTTCACTCCTCTGATGGTTAGAAACCTTTGTCTAATTTCAAGTCTAAACTTCCTGATGGCCAGTTTATATCCATTTGTTCTTGTGTCCACATTGGTACTGAGCTTAAATAATTCCTCTCCCTCCCTGGTATTTATCCCTCTGATATATTTATAGAGAGCAACCATATCTCCCCTATGCCTTCTTTTGATTAGGCTAAACATGCCAAGCTCTTTGAATCTCCTTTCATAAGACAGGTTTTTCATTCCTCTGATCATCCTAGTAACCCTTCTCTGTACCTGTTCCAGTTTGAATTAATCCTTCTTAAACATGGGAGACCAGAACTGCACACAATATTCCAGATGAGGTCTCACCAGTGCCTTGTATAATGGTACTAACACCTCCTTATCTCTACTGGAAATACCTCGTCTGATGCATCCCAAGACTGCATTAGTTTTTTTCACAGCCATATCACATTGGCGGCTCAGAGTCATCCTGTGATCAACCAATACTTTGAGGTTCTTCTCCTCCTCTGTTACTTCCATGTGATGCTTCCCAGTGATGAGTCTGCAGAGGTTGAGGATGGGCCTCATCCTGTCCTTGGATTTCAAAATCAGGAAATGCTAGGAATAGAACACACATCTGTGGTGTTGTGGCAGACCCAACTCTACCACTCCCAATGCTATCAGAGAGCTAAGCCATGCAGAGATGTGCTGGCCGCTGCTTCCCACAGCTCCCATTGGTTGGGAACAGCAAACTGCTGTGCCTGCGGATGGTCAATGTCAGCAAAATGTCTCGCAGCCTGCAATCTGATTACCCTGATGGGCCACATGTGGCCCGCAGGCCGCAGGTTGCTCACCACTGGCATAGCCTGATCTGACAGTGTCTAGGACCCTGCTGTCCAATGTTATTGAGATCCAGGCATTGAAAAAACAAGCCAGCCTGTCCCCAAAGGAACAGGGAGGAGGAAGAACAACTGGCAGAGTACTCTGGACCAATGACTCAAAACAGGCGCTCAGCAGATATCAAAGGAGGGTGCATTGAGCGCCCAGGTCCCAAGCTCCAGTGATTCCTCTTATGAAACCTATCCTGCTTCCTGGAATAGTCTCGCTGTCTTGGGGGAACGGGTTGGACAAAGTGGGGCTGTGGCTTATACGGCTGGTGCTGTTGTGCCCCATAATGGCATCTGTAAGTGGTTCCTCCTTGTCAGCATCCGAGGAAGGCTACCAAGCTGCTGAGAGCCGATCAACAGGAGATTAGCACCAATAACAGTCTGTAGCCAGCCCTCCGGCTGGGGCAGGCAGCAGGCACAGTAAGGCTCAGCCCTCTAGATGGGGCCGAGCAATATCAAGCAGTCAGGCTCAAGCACTCTGGGCAGGGCAGAGCAATGGCAGCCTATGACCCAACTCCTTGGCTGGGTAGACAGCAAAAAGTCAGGCTCAGGCCCTCTGGGCGGGGCAGAGCAAAAGCAGTCTATGACTCAGCTCCCTGGCTGGGCAGACAGCAAACAAATGCAGGCCATCCTGCCTAAGGTGAGTAGGCTACTACCCTCAGGGTGGTGTTAGCAGCAGTGGGTAGGGGGACCCAGGCCAGTGCTACTCCACTGGGTCCCACAGCGGTGGGAAATCCTGCCACTGGGTCATCAAAGGTTCTACTGAAACATGCTTACTGTAGATTCAGCAAACACAACCGGACTAATGTCTGGTTTCCCTGGGCTACTACTTACCCTTACTTGTGCCCTCAGGATACTCGACAGCCAGCAGTTCCAGCAGCTCCTCCGGGTATTCACCGGGCGGCAGCTCCTCCAAGTACTCCCCCAGAAGCAGGAGTTGATACAGGTCAGTTCCTGATTCAGTGGCCAGCAGCAAGGCAGCAGTGTCTGACTCCTTCTCTGGCTCTCCCTCAACTGAGCTGCAGGCCCCACCTCTTATACTTCCTGTTCTGCCCCTCCGCTTCCAGCACAAGGGGCAGGCCTAGCCTGGCTCGGCCCACCAGGGGGCGGGGAGTGGTTCGTCCCTGTCAGCGTCACAGGGAGGCCACTCTGTCTCGCTACAGTGTCTCTGCGCCAATGGGGAGTACACCCCCAGTAACAGCAGGGTAGCCTTCAAATCTTCAAAAGAATGGAGGGTTTAATCTGTTTTGTCCAAGAATAGGGTTCAGCCATCAAACGGCAAGTCCTCAATTGTTTGCTGGACATCCAGCGCAATCCCTGAGATCTGGAGCCAAGAAACCCTCCTCATAGTAATAGCTTAAGTCATCACCCTGGCCAAGCGTCTGCCATATTGTGGTCAGATTATAAGGCCATCTTTGCCACTAAGGAGCCCTCAGCAACCAACTCCTGAAATTCATCCCGGGAGGTCTCAGGCAAATGCTCTTCAAACATAGCCATAACTGACTAATTAAGAAAGTCATATTTGGTCAGCAGGTCTTGCTGATTTGTAACCCCCAGCTGAAGGGACAACAAGATGTAGATCTGCCTTCCCTACCATGTATCAAGGGAGGGTCAGAAGCCCCCACACCATCCTGCATGCCGGAGTTGGTACCGAGCTGGCCTGCACTCTTAGAGGAGGCAGAAGAGTCACTCCAGGACCTGGAACATCCCCAGTTGGTTTTATGTAACCTCTTCCTTGGCACTGATGACAGAGAATTATTTCTGTGCCTCTCTGGAGGTGACCCAACCCCAGAACTAGGGGCAGCCAATCTACCTCCAAGCCCAAGGGTGATATGAGGCTTGAGGAAGGACTCAAGACCTGAGGAAGGCCTCTGTACCAGGTCAGGCATCATGGCCTTCTCAAGTAGGTGCTGCTTCAGGCAAAGGTGCCGCGCCACCTGAGTCCTCTTCTTGAACAAACAACAGATCGAGCAGTGTTCCTTCAGGTGGGCTTCACCAAGTCAAAGCAGACAGTGCATACAGGGGTCACTGTTGGGCATTGCCCCACACGAACGGCAGTGCGTGAACCCTGCTAAGGGCATCACCGGGCGGGGGGGGGGCAGTACCATTAAAAATGACACTATACTAACTCTAAACTAATGAACGACTAATGATCAACTATATACGGAACAACTAGGCTAGAAAATACAAGTTCACGAGGTTGTGGAGCAATAACCACACAGAGCTCCAACTCCAGCTGATGGGTGGTAAGAAGGAATTGAGCCAGGGGAGGGGCGACAGCTATGAGGCACGAGCACTGCCCCTCTGTGGGTACTAGGCACAAGTCTCTGGCTCCAGTGCATGAGGCATGCACACACCTACTGGGAATACATGTCTGCATTTACTCAAAGATGAATCTCTTTTTGTACATTTGTCCATCTCTCTATGAATCACAATAGGAGGACCAAAGTTCTTCCACTTACGATAGTATCTATGAATGACCTGAAATATGGTTTTATATATAGGTGTACTGAAGAATAATTGAAAAGTGCCTTTTCACCCTTTGTTTATCAACAGACATACACAAAATAGAGAATTAAAAATGAAGGCTACTGGAGCTTTTCAAGATACGCCTCTGTACATTCACATTTGTGGGGTATTCTGGTGGTACAACATAGATGTGAGACTTTTGCACAGGCCACTCTTTGAAGACCCATTAATATATAATAAGTGATAATTTTTGCAATTAAGACAAACTGGATAAAGTCAATCAATTAATAAGTTATAAAAGTTCATTCATATTTATAGATGTGATATTAATGCAACAAAACAAAAATACTGCATAAGTTGAAAAATGAAAATAATACTGTTATGGAGATGGTCAAATTCTTAAAAGTTATGTTGACTTTGTATAATAGATGTCCAAGATACACACCTCCTGCTGCAGTCTCTTTAGCTCAGCCTCCAACTGTTCAAGTTCTTGTTTACAATCCAGCAACTGCTCAGTTTTTTCCTCCCTTGAAAAAACAAAAAATGTAATTAAAATAATATAGTACTATACCACTATACCACTGAATCATTGTCTTATTTGCCAATATTTAAATTACTGACAGTAGCTGGGCAACAATAACTACCTCTTGATATTACTCAAACTTTTCTTTATTTAATCCATAATTTCTGGGAGTTTTGCATTGCAAAACAAAAGCTACAGCAAATCAATGTATGTTATAGAGAACAAAATTTTTGAGGAATAAAGTATTACTAACCTGTTTCCTAATGGCTGTTTTTCACGATGTGTTGCATATGTCCATTCCACTGCAAGTGTGCGCGTACCCAGTGCACTGTTGGAGATTCTTTCATCAGTGGCACCTGTCAGGGCACTGCATGTGCCCACTGCTGCCTTGGACTGCTGTGCGATGGTATAAAGGGCAGAAATGCCCTCAATCCTCCACAGTTCCTTCTCACCAGACAGACTCCAATATAAAGGGAAAGGAGGGTGGGTCTTGGAATGGAGATGTGCAACACCTCCAAAAGAAAAAACTGGTACTAACCTTCCATAACTGTTCTTCAAGATGTGTTGCTTATGTTCATTTCATGTCAGGCGTGTGCGTACCATATGCACCGCTGCTGGAGATTATTCCCTTAGTGGTGTCCATAGGGGCCGGTCCTAGCGCTCCCGAAACCGTGCACTTATGAGCCGGTATAAGGGGCGCTGCCGGCCCCACACCCTTTCAGTTCCTTCTTGCCGGTAACTCTAACAGAGGGGAAGGAGGCCGGGTCATGGAATGGACTTGAGCAACACATTTCAAAGAACAACAGTTACAGAACATTAATAACCATTTTTTCTTCTTCAAGTGCTTGCTCATATCGATTCCATGCTAGGTGACTTCCAAGCAGTATCCCTGGTGGTGGACTCAGAGTTCATGGACATGTCGACTGGAACACTGCTCTCCCAAAAGTGACATCGTCAGAGCCTGCTGGGTGATGGCATAATGGGACGTGAAGGTATGAATTCATGACCATGTCGTGGCCCTGCAGATGTCCTGGATTGGAATCTGCCCGAGGAATGCTTCTGACAAAGCCTGGGCCCTTGTAGAATGGGCTGTAACAATGGCCGGAGGTGGAACTTTTGCCTGCTCATAGCACATCCTGATGCAGGCAGTTATTCAGGCTGAGATCCTCTGGGATGATACCAGCAAATCTTTCATCCTGTCCACCATCGCTATAAAGAGCCATGTTGTCTTGCGGAAGGGTTCAATATAGAAGGCTAGCACCCGCCTAACGTCTAAGGTATGCGGCCAATGTTCCTCATCCGATCTGTGAGACTACAGAAGCAAGACAGGCAGAAAAATGTCCTAGTTGTTATGGAACTGTGACACCACCATTGGCAGGAAGGACAGCTGGGGGCACAGTAGGACCTTGTCCTTGAAGAACACCATATAAGAGGGTTCTGAAGTTTGGGCTCTAATTTCAGAGACCCTTCTGGCCAATCTAATTGTCACTAGGAAGGCCATCTTCCATGAGAAGAGCAGCAGCAAACAAGATGCCAACAGTTCAAAGTGGGGGTTCTGTGAGCCTTGACAGTACCAGATTCAAGATTCAGACAGTACCAGATTCATGGGGGAATTGGGTCGCAAAACTGAGGGTACAGTTTTTCCAAGGCATTAAGGAACCTGACTGTTATCTCGTGCATGAAGACTGATTTACCTTGGACTGGAGGGTGGAACGCCGAGATGGCCGCAAGGTGGACCTTGACTGATGATAGGGTCAGACCCTGGTACTTCAGGTGGAGTGAATAATCCAAGATGGACTAGACGACTGAGAGGGGGAAAGACCCTGATCAGAGGCCCAACAAGTGAAGTGCTTCCACTTAGCAAAATAGGTCGCTCTGGTAGAGGGTTTCCCTCTACCCAGTAAGACTTGCTGGACCTGCTCCGAGCAGGCCCACTCCCAAGGGTTCAACCATGCAGCAGCCAAGCCATCAGATGCAGGGACAAAAGGTTTGGGTGAAGCAACTGACCTTGGTTCTGCGAGATCAAATCCAGGCGTAGCGGGAGCTCTAGTGTGGCTGCTACCAAAAGGTCCAGAAGCATGCCGAACCAATCAAGATAAAGATCACAGAAGGGACAAGGCGAGGGTTAAGGACCCTGTGGACTAAGGGTGTTGGGTGGGAAGGTATACAGCAGTTCCACTGCCCACAAGAGCAGGGAGGCATCAGACACGGAGCCCTGGCCGAGACCATGCATTGAGAAAAAATGCAGGAATCTCCTGTTCTGTCTGGAAGCAAAAAGGTCCCCCACTTCTGGAAGATGGAGTTGACAACCAACGGGTGCAGGGACCACTCAGGTGTGAGAAGAACCTGCTGAGGAGATCCACCAGTGCATTCCGGCCCCCAGGGAGATGTGACACCTTGAGGTGAACGGCGTGTTCCACACAAAAGTCTCACAATCGAAGAGCCTCCTGACACAGGGCTGAGGAGCGAGCTCATCCTTGCTTGCTGATGTAGAACATCGTGGCCATATTTTTTGTCAAGATCTGTACAGCTCTCCCTGACAGGTAGGGAAGGAATGCCTAGCAGGCCAAGAGTATCATCCTGAGTTCCCTGACATTTATGTGAAGAGAGATATCCTCCTGGGACCAGAGGCCCTGAGTACAGAGACTGCTGAGGTGGGCTCCCCACTTCAGGTCTTCATCATCTGAGACCAATGTCACTGACAGTTATGGGGCAGTGAAGGGGACTCGGTTCATCACCATTCACGGTTCTGACCAGCAAGTCAATGATGCCAGAACGCTCAATGGAATTGCGAGAAGCAAGTCCAAGTGGTGTCTGCTGGGGGAGTAAACTGATGCCAGCCACATCTACAGAGGTCTGAGATGCAGCCATGCATATTGCACCACCTAAGTACATACTGCCTTGTGGCCCAGCAGCCTGAGTCATGCCCAGGAGATCATAAGCAGATAGGCCTTGATGTGGGCGATGAGTTCTGACATCGGTTGGAACCAGGTCTCCGGCAGGTAGGCCCTGGCCTGAGTAGAGTTGAGCACTGCTCCTATAAACCCTATTTTCTGAACTGGGATCAGAGTTGATTTCTGCTCGTTCATAAGCAGACCCAGCTCTCGACACGTGGGCAGTACTATGCTGAAGTTGTAATGGACCTGAGCTTGTAAACCGCCTTTGACTAGCCAGTTGTCAAAATATGGATAGATCTACATGCCTCGACATCTCAGGTAAACTGCCACCGCAGCCATGCACTTTGTGAAAACCATTGGGGCTGACAAGAGACCGAAGGGGAATGCGGTGAATTGGTAGTGGCACAGTACCACCATGAACCGGAGGAATCTCCTGTGCCCACGGAAGATTGAGATGTGGAAATAAGCGTCTTTTAAATCAAGGGTGGCATACCAGTCTCCCGGATCCAGGGCAGGGATGATGGAGGCCAGAGAGACCATGCAGACCTTCAACGTTTTAAAATATTTGTTGAGTCGACGCAGGTCTAGGATGGGCCTGATGCCCCCTTCGGCCTTTGGGATTAGGAAATATAAGGAGTAAAAACCCCTTCCTCCTCAGATCTCAAGCAACTTCCTCTATAGCCCCCCACACGCAGGAGGGATTCCACCTCCTGGACGAGGAGCTGCTCGTGAGAAGGGTCCCTGAAGAGGGACGGGGTTGGGAGGTGCAACGGGGAGGATGGATGAAAACTGCCACAGTCTGAGGTTATTCAGGACTATGCAGTACGGAAAGGAAACAAGTGATCCAATACCAAAAGAGGGCGTGGATCCTGGGTCAAGTCTGGTACGCTGTCCTCGGGCACACTCTCAAAAGGCCTACCTCAAGCAACCGGGGTATCTTCCTGAGCCCAACTGGGGAATCAAAGACGACTGAGTGGGCTATCAGCACTTATATCCTCTCCCTTTTTCTCTCATAGGGCTTGTGCCTGGGATGACCCGAGAACCGGAGAGGCGGCTGCGACCGGACTGTCTTCTGGAGGCCAGAGTCGTGTACAGGCCCAAAAAGTGCAGAGCAGCCTAAAGTCCTTCAGGCCATGCAACTTAGCTCTAGTCTACACTACGAGTTTAGGTCAGATTTAGCAGCGTTAGATCGGTTTAGCCCTGCACCCGTCCATACTACAAAGCCATTTTTTCTGACTTTAAGGGCTCTTAAAACTGGTTTCTGTGCTCCTTCCCGACGAGTGGATTAGCACTGAAATTGACCTTGCTGGGTCGAATTTGGGGTAGTGTAGATGCAATTTGACGGTATTGGCCTCTGGGAGCTATCCCAGAGTGCTCGATTGTGACCGCTCTGGACAGCACTCTCAACTCAGATGCACTGGCCAGGTAGACAGGAAAAGCCCTGCAAACTTTTGAATTTTATTTCCTGTTGGGCCAATGTGGTGAGCTCATCAGCAGAGGTGACCATGGAGTCCCAGAATTGCAAAAGAGCTCCAGCATGGACCGAAAGGGAGGTACTGGATCTGATCGCTGTATGGAGAGAAGAATCCGTGCTATCAGAACTCCATTCCAAAAGACGAAATGCCAAAATATTTGAAAAAATCTCCAAGGGCATGAAGGACAGAGACTATCATAGGGACCCGCAGCAGTGGCGAGTGAAACTTAAGAAGCTCAGGCAAGCGTACCAAAAAACCCAAGCGGAAAATGCCCACTCGGGGTCAGAGCCCCAGACATGCTGCTTCTATGATGAGCTGCATGCAATTCTAGGTGGTGCCCCTACCACTGCCCCACCCCTGTATGTGGACTCCTGCAAGGGGGGAGTCTCACGCAACAGGGATGAGGATTTGGGGGACGAGGAAGGTGATGAGGAGGGGAAGGTTGAAGATCGCGAACACCAGGCAAGCCGAGAAAATGTTCTCCCTGACAGCCAGGAACTGTTTATCACCTTGGATCCTCCCAACCCGGGCTCCCGGATCTTGAAGGCAGAGAAGACAGCTCTGGTGAGCGTACCTTTGTAAATATAATACACGGTTTAAAAGCAAGCATGTTTAATGATTAATTTGCCCTGAAGACTTGGGATGCATTCGCAGCCAGTACAGCTACTGGAAAAGTCTGTTAACATGTATGGGGATGGAGCGGAAATCCTCCAGGGACATCTCAATGAAGCTCTCCTGGATGCACTCCCAAAGCCTTTGCAAAAGTTTCTGGGGAGGGCAGCCTTATTGCATCCTCCATGGTAGGACACTTTACCACAGCAGGCCAGCAGCACGTAGTCTGGAATCACTGCACAACAAAGCATGGCAGCGTATGGTCCCGGTGTTTGTTGGCATTCAAGCAACATCCGTTCTTTATCTCCCCGTGTTATCCTCAAGAGAGTGACGTCATTCATGGTCATCTGGTTGAAATAGGGGAATTTTATTAAGGGGACATTCAGAGGAGGCTGTTCCTGCTGGGCTGTTTGCCTGTGGCTGAACAGAAATCATCCCCGCTGTTAGCCAAGCGGTCTGGGAAGGGGTGAAGCGATCATCCCATAGAATTAGCAGGGAGGGGGTTAGTTGGGTTTGTGCTGCGCGTTAACACAAAAACCGCAGCCCCTCCTTTTAAATACCAACCCACTTTAAAGGGCCAACCCAACAGGTGCTTGGTATGTGAAATGAGGGTGCTGCTGTTTGAAACCATTCCCACATGTCAGGAAGGTTAAAGAAGCCAAAAGACTGTGACTTAGCATGTCTGCCTGCAAGCCAAATTCTGTTGCCCGCCAGCCCTGCATGTGTGATCTCTCACACCATACCGGCAGGCCATCAATATAAGAGGCAAAATGCGACCTTCTAAAGGTATGTAATGTTAACAGCTTGGTTCACCGTGAAAGAGTCTACCCATTGTTCTCTAAAATGTCTCTTTTTAAAGACTAATCTCCCTTTTTCCCTCCCGCAGCTGCAAATGTTTCAACACTCCCCCTATCATCTCCGTCGCAGAAGCTATCAAAGATTAGAAGCCGAAAAAACCGCACTTCTGATGAAATGTTCTCTGAGCTTATGCAGGCCTCCCACACTGAAAGAGTCCAGCACAATGCGCTGAGGGAGACAATGTCAGAGTCCAGGAAAGCACAAAATGAACGCGAGGACAGGAGGAACGAGCGAGAGGAGAGGTGGCGTCAGCGTGATCAGAGAGGCAGGATACAATGGTGAGGCTACTGGAGGATCAAACTGATATGCTCCAGTGTATGGTTGAGGTGCAGAAAAGGCAGCAGGAGCACAGACGGCCGCTGCAGCCCCTGTGTAATCAACCGCTCTCCTCCCCAAGTTCCATACCACCCAGACGCCAAAGAATGCGGTGGGGGGGCCTCCAGGCACCCAATCACTCCACACCAGAGGACTGCCCAAGCAACAGAAAGCTGGCATTCAATAAGTTTTGAACTGTAGTGTGGCCTTGTCCTTCCATCCTCCCCTCATCCACCACCCCTCCTGGGCTACCTTGGCAGTTATCCCCACATTTGTGTGATGAATTAATAAAGAATGCATGAATTTGAAACAACAATGACTTTATTGCCTCTGCAAGTGGTGATCAAAGGGGGGAGGGGAGGATGGTTGGCTTGCAGGGAAGTAGAATGAACCAAGGGGGTGGACTTTCATCAAGAAACAAACAGAAATTTCACACCATAGCCTGGCAAGTCATGAAACTGGTTTTCAAAGCAGGGCGCGCTGCGCATCAGAGAAGCTGTGCTCTTCTAATCGCTCTGGTGTCTAGTTGCGCGTAATCAGCAGCCAGGCAATTTGCCTCAACCTCCCACCCCGCCATAAATGTCTCCCCCTTACGCTCACAGACATTGTGGAGCACACAGCAAGCAGTAATAACAATGGGAATATTGATTTTGCTGAGGTCTAACAGAGTCAGTAAACTGTGCCAGCGCACTTATAAACATCCAAATGCACATTCTACCACCATTCTGCACTTGCTCAGCCTATAGGTGAACAGCTCCTGACTACTGTCCAGGGTGCCTGTGTATGGCTTCATGAGCCATGGCATTAAGGGGTAGGCTAGGTCCCCAAGGATACATATAGGCATTTCAACATCCTCAACAGTTATTTTCTGGTCTGGGAATAAAGTCCCTTCCTGCAGCCGTTCCCACAGACCAGAGTTCCTAAAGATGCGAGCATCATGTACCTTTCCCGGCCATCCCACGTTGATGTTGGTGAAACGTCCCTTGTGATCCACCAGTGCTTGCAGCACCATTGAAAAGTACCCCTTTCGGTTTATGTACTGGCTGCCTTGGTGATCCGGTCCCAAGATAGGGATATGCGTTCCATCTATCGCCCCACCACAGTTAGGGAATCCTATTGCAGCAAAGCCCTCCACTATGAGCTGCACATTTCCCAGAGTCACTACCCTTCATAGCAGCAGCTCAGTGATTGTGTTGGCTACTTGGATCACAGCAGCCCCCACAGTAGATTTGCCCACTCCAAATTGATTCCCAACTGACCAGCAGCTGTCTGGTGTTGCAAGCTTCCAGAGGGCTATCGCCACTCGCTTGTGAACTGTCAGGGCTGCTCTCATCTTGGTATTCTGGCGCTTCAGGGCAGGGGAAAGCAAGTCACAAAGTTCCATGAAAGTGCCCTTACGCATACGAAGGTTTTCCAGCCATTGGGAATCGTCCCAGACCTGCAACACTATTCGGTCCCACCAGTCTGTGCTTGTTTCCCAGGCCCAGAATCGGCGCTCCATGGCATGAGCCTGCCCCATTGCCACCAGGATAGCCAAACTGTCGGGGCCCGTACTTTGAGAGAAGTCTGTGTCCATGTCCTCATCACTCTCCTCACTGCGCTGCCGTCGCCTACTCGCCTGCTTTTGCAGGTTCTGGTTCTGCATATACTGCATGATAATGCGCGTGGTATTTAGAGAGGTCACAACTGCCGCGGTGATCTGAGCGGGCTCCATGCTTGCTGTGGTATGGCATAAGCAGGAGAGCAGAGTGACAGAGAGTGGATGACGATGCTGACAGCAATATGGCACCTTCACGGAAAAAGGTGCGAAACGATTGTCGGCCATTGCTTTCACGGGGGGAGGGAGAGGTAGGCTGGCAGCAGACCGTGCTGCTGGCTGGGAGAGCAGCCTGAGGCAGAATGGCCCCCTCAAGGATTGAACTCACAACCCTGGGTTTAGCAGGCTCAAACCACTGAGCTATCCCGCTGCCAATATTCAAGGCACGTCTGAATCTCCATTAGACAAAACTTAAAGAAGAGAATGACCTGAGTCACTCCCATTTATGTGCAGGCACCCCTGACAGACTTTACCGAGCAGGCTCCATGCTTGCGTGGTATGGCGTCTGCACGGGTAACCCATGAAAAATGGCGCGAAACGATTGTCTGCCGTTGCTTTCACAGAGGGAGGGAGGAAATGGGGGCCTGACAACATGTACCCAGAATCATCCATGACAATGTTTTTTGCCCCATCAAGCATTGGGATCTCAACCCAGAATTCCAATGGGTGGCGGAGACTGCGGGAACTGTGGGATAGCTACCCACAGTGCAACACTCCGGAAGTCGACGCTAACCTCCGTACTGTGGATGCACTCTGCCGACTTAATGGTCTTAAGTGGGGACACACACAATCGACTGTATAAAATCCCTTTCTAAAAATTCGACTTCTATAAATTCAACCTCATTTCGTAGTGTAGACATACCCTTCATGTCTGTCTGCTCCGAGACCAAGGGGAGGTCTTGGACTCACTGCTGCACCTCGTGAGAGACCTGATGATTGCAGCCACAAACTGTGACACACAGACACCGCCCACGCCATTGAGCCTGGCTGCTGAATCAGCCACATCTAAGGCAGCCTGAAGCGAGGCTCTGGGCACTGACTTGCCTTCCTCCAGGATGGCCAAGAATTCCTGCCTTGACTCCTGAGGCAGGGAGTCTTTAAACTTGGCCATCGAGTCCCAAATATTAAAATCATATCTCCACAGCAATGCCTGCTGATTGGAGAAACAAAGTTTTAGGCTGGCTGTCTAATACACCTTTCTACTAAACAAATCGACCCTCCCTGCATCCTTATTTTTAGGGGTCACACTTGCTTGTGAGGAGAAGTCCTAATCAAATTCGCAAGGTAGCCTGGGAGGGGTGGGTGAGGAGGGAAAAACTGCAGGGGGGGGGTGGTGGATGAGGGGAGGCAGGAAAGACAAGGCCACACTACAGTTCAAAACTTATTGAATGCCAGCCTTCTGTTACTTGGGCAATCCTTTGGGGTGGAGTGGCTGGGTGCCTGTAGCCTCCCCACCCACGTTCTTGGGTGTCTGGGTCAGGAGGATATGGAACTTGGGGAGGAGGGCAGGCGTTTATACATGGGCTGCAGCGGTGGTCTGTGCTCCTGCTGCCTTTCCTGCAGCTCCACCAGATGCCTGAGCATGTCAGTTTGCTCCCCCATTAGCCTCAGCATTGCATCCTGCCTCCTCTCATTGCGCTCCTCCCTCCTCTCATCGTGTTCATTTAATGCTTTCCTGGACTCTGCCATTGTTTGCCTCCACGCATTCTGAGGAGCTCTTTCAGTGCGGGAGGACTGCATGAGCTCTGAGAACATTTCATCGTGAGTGCGGTTTTTTCGCCTTCTAATCTGCCCTAGCCTCTTGGATGGACATGATAGGGGGAGCGTAGGAACATTTGCAGCTGCGGAACGAAAAAAAAGGGAGAGTCGTATGTAAAAAGATACATTTTAGAGAACAAAGGAAAGACTATTTCACACTGAATCAAGCGATTCACATTACATAGCACATGTGCTTTTGGTACAAGGTCGCATTTTGCCTCTTATATTGAGTGTTTGCTAGTTTGGTGTGAGACATCACACACGCTCGGTTGGGCAACAGAATTCGGCTTGGTAGGGCAAAGGGTTTCGTCTTCTTCAACCTTCATAACATGTGGGAACAGTTTCAAACAGCAGTGCCCTCCTTTCCCATACCAAGCAAAGCCTGCTGGGAAGATCCCTGTCAGCCAAACGCAAACAGCTCAGTATGAACGGACCTCCCCGCACCGTGTGGCTAACAGCAGGGATGATTTCTTTTCAGCCAAAGGCAAACAGCCCAGCAGCAATGGGCACCTCCGAATGTCCCCTTAAACAAATTTGCCGTATTTCAACCAGGTGACCATGAATGATATCACTCTCCTGAGGATAGCACAGAGAGTACCTCCAGGAGAGCTTCATGGAGATGTCCCTGGAGGATTTCCACTCCTTCCCAAGATGTGTTAAAAGACTTTTCCAGTAGCTATACTGGCTGCAAATGCATCCCAAGTCTTCAGGGCAAATTAATCATTAAACACGCTTGCTTTTAAACCGTGTATTATATTTACAAAGGTACACTCACCAGAGGTGCCTTCTCCAGCTTCATGGTCTGGAAGCCCACCTTGAGAGGGTATTGGCTCCAGGGTGATGAACAGTTCCTGGCTGCAGGGGAAAAGGGATTCTCCTCTTGCCTGCTGTGTGCTATCCTCAACCTCCTCCTCCTCATCCACAAAATCCTCATCCCTGTTGCGTGAGACTCCCCCATTGCAGGAGTCCACGGACAGTGGTGGGGAAGTGGTAGGGGCTCCCCCTAGAATTGCATGCAGCTCATCATAGAAGCGGCATATATAGGGCTCTGACCCAGAGCAACCATTTGCATCCTTTGTTTTTTGGTAGGCTTGCCTAAGCTCCTTAACTTTCACGTGGCACTGCTGTGTGTCCCTTTTGTAGCCTCTGTCCATCATGCCCTTGGAGATTTTGGCAAATATATTGGCATTTTGTCTTTTGGAATGGAGTTCTGCCTGCACGGATTCTTCTCCCCATACAGAGATCAGATCCAGTACCTCTCATTCGGTCCATGCTGGAGCTCTTTTGCAATTCTGGGACGCCATGGTCACCTGCGCTGATGAGCTCTGCATGGTCACCTCTGCTGATGAGCTTGCCACGCTGGCCAAACAGAAAATGAAATTCAAAAGTTCCTGGGGCTTTTCCTGTCTACTTGGCCAGTGCATCTGACTTGAAAATGGTGTCCAGAGCGGTCACAATGGAGCACTCTGGGATAGCTCCCGGAGGTCAATACCATAGAATTACGTCCAAACTACCCCAAATTCGACCCAGCGAGGTCGATTTTAGCGCTACTTCCTTCGCCGGGGAGGAGTACAGAAATCAATTTTAAGAGCCCTTAAAGTCGACAAAACAGGCATGGTCATGTGGATGGCTGCAGGGTTAAATCCACCTAACACTGCTAAATTCGACCTAAACTCCTAGTGTAGACCAGGGCTAACTATTTTAATTCACTAACAAGAGAAAACTATACACAACCAAAAAAGTCCGAACCACTAGGGTAAGAAAGCCTTACAAGCGCAAGAGACTAATCCAGCAACCATCATGGGCGGTAAGAAGAAACTGAGAGGGTGTCGAACCAGTGGTGCCCCTTATACTGGCACATGACCGTGGGACTCCGGGGGGGGGTGTTAGAACTGGCCCTATGGATACCACTAAGGGAAAAATCTCCAGCAACTATGCATATAGGTGCGCGCACACATAGCATGGAATCAACATAAGCAAGCACTCGAACAACAAAAGTTACGGTACAGGTTAGTAACAGTTTCTTATCCTTGACCTAGTGAGGAGGGCTTTAAACTAGGTTCACCGGGGGAAGGAGACCAAAGCCCTGAGGTAAGTGAGCAAGCAGGATACCAGGAGGAAGCACAGGCAGGAACATCTGTGAGGGCAGGGCTCCTACCTCATACTGAGAATGAGGGGCGATCAGGAGGTTATCTCAAGTGCCTATATACAAATGCAGAAAGCCTTGGAAATAAGCAGGGAGAACTGGAGGTCCTGGTGAAGGCAAGGAATTATGACGTGATTGGAATAACAGAGACTTGGTGGGATAACTCACATGACTGGAGTACTGTCATGGATGGTTATAAACTATTCAGGAAGGACAGGCAGGGCAGAAAAGGTGGGGGAGTAGCACTGTATGTAAGGGAGCAGTATGACTGCTCAGAGCTCCGGTATGAAACTGCAGAAAAACCTGAGTGTCTCTGGATTAAGTTTAGAAGTGTGAGCAACAAGAGTAATGTAATGGTGGGAGTCTGCTATAGACCACCGGATCAGGGGGATGAGGTGGATGAGGCTTTCTTCCAGCAACTCGCAGAAGCTACTAGATCTACTACTAGAAGCTACTAGATCGCCCTGGTTCTCATGGGCGACTTTAATCATCCTGATATCTGTTGGGAGAGCACTACAGTGGTGCACAGACAATCCACGAAATTTTTTGAAAATGTAGGGGACAATTTCCTGGTGCAAGTGCTGGAGGAGCCAACTAGGGGGAAAGCTTTTCTTGACCTATGCTGCTCACAAACCCGGAAGAATTAGTGGGGGAAGCAAAAGTGGAGGCAGTGACCATGAGTTGGTCGAGTTCAGGATCCTGACACAGGGAAGAAAGGGAAGCAGCAGAATACGGACCCTGGAATTCAGAAAAGCAGACTTCGACTCCCTCAAAAAACTGATGGGTAGGATCCCCTGTGGGAAAAACATGAGGGGGAAAGGAGTCCAGGAGAGCTGGCTGTATTTCAAAGAATCCCTATTGAGGTTACAGGGACAAACCATCCCGATGTGTCAAAAGAATAGTAAATATGGCAGGCGACCAGCTTGGCTTAACAGTGAAATCCTTGCGGATCTTAAACATAAAAAAGAAGCTTACAAGATGTGGAAGATTGGACAAATGACCAGGGAAGAGTATAAAAATGTTGCTCGGGCATGTAGGAATGAAATCAGGAGGGCCAAATCGTACCTGGAGCTGCAGCTAGCAAGAGATGTCAAGAGTAACAAGAAGGGTTTCTTCAGGTATGTTGGCAACAAGAAGAAAGTCCAGGAAAGTGTGGGCCCCTTACTGAATGAGGGAGGCAACCTAGTGACAGAGGATGTGGAAAAAGCTAATGTACTCAATGCTTTTTTTGCCTCTGTCTTCACGAACAAGGTCAGCTCCCAGACTGCTGCGCTGGGCAACACAGCACAGGGAGTAGGTGGCCAGCCCTCTGTGGAGAAAGAAATGGTTAGGGACTATTTAGAAAAGCTGGACGTGCACAAGTCCATGGGGCAGGATGCGTTGCATCCGAGAGTGCTAAAGGAGTTGGCGCTGTGATTGCAGAGCCATTGGCCATTATCTTTGAAAACTCATGGCTATCCGGGAAGTCCCAACTGGAAAAAGGCTAATGTAGTGCCCATCTTTAAAAAAGGGAAGAAGGAGGATCCTGGGAACTACAGGCCAGTCAGCCTCACCTCAGTCCCTGGAAAAATCATGGAGCAGGTCCTCAAAGAATCAATCCTGAAGCACTTAGAGGAGAGGAAAGTGATCAGGAACAGTCAGCATGGATTCACCAAGGGAAGGTCATGCCTGACTAATCTAATCGCCTTTTATGATGAGATTACTGGTTCTGTGGATGAAGGGAAAGCAGTGGATGTATTGTATCTTGACTTTAGCAAAGCTTTTGACACGGTCTCCCACAGTATTCTTGTCAGCAAGTTAAGGAAGTATGGGCTGGATGAATGCACCATAAGGTGGGTAGAAAGTTGGCTAGATTGTCGGGCTCAACGGGTAGTGATCAATGGCTCCATGTCTAGTTGGCAGCCGGTGTCAAGTGGAGTGCCCCAGGGGTCGGTCCTGGGGCCGGTTTTGTTCAATATCTTCATAAATGATCTGGAGGATGGTGTGGATTGCCATCTCAGCAAATTTGCGGATGATACTAAACTGGGAGGAGTGGTAGATATGCTGGAGGGGAGGGATAGGATACAGAAGGACCTAGACAAATTGGAGGATTGGGCCAAAAGAAATCTGATGAGGTTCAATAAGGATAAGTGCAGGGTCCTGCACTTAGGACGGAAGAACCCAATGCACAGCTACAGACTAGGGACCGAATGGCTGGGCAGCAGTTCTGCGGAAAAGGACCTGGGGTGACAGTGGACGAGAAGCTGGATATGAGTCAGCAGTGTGCCCTTGTTGCCAAGAAGGCCAATGGCATTTTGGGATGTATAAGTAGGGGCATAGCGAGCAGATCGAGGGACGTGATCGTTCCCCTCTATTCGACATTGGTGAGGCCTCATCTGGAGTACTGTGTCCAGTTTTGGGCCCCACACTACAAGAAAGATGTGGATAAATTGGAGAGAGTCCAGCGAAGGGCAACAAAAATGATTAGGGGTCTGGAACACATGACTTATGAGGAGAGGCTGAGGGAACTGGGATTGTTTAGTCTGCGTAAGAGAAGAATGAGGGGGGATTTGATAGCTGCTTTCAACTACCTGAGAGGTAGTTCCAGAGAGGATGGTTCTAGACTATTCTCAGTGGTGGAAGAGGACAGGACAAGGAGTAATGGTCTCAAGGTGCAGTGTGGGAGGTTCAGGTTGGATATTAGGAAAAACTTTTTCACTAGGAGGGTGGTGAAACACTGGAATGCGTTGCCTAGAGAGGTGGTGGAATCTCCTTCCTTAGAAGTTTTTAAGGTCAGGCTTGACAAAGCCCTGGCTGGGATGATTTAATTGGGGATGGGTCCTGCTTTTGAGCAGGGGGTTGGACTAGATGACCTCCTGAGGTCCCTTCCAACCCTGATATTCTATGATTCTATGATGAGGTTCAACAAGGATAAGTGCAGGGTCTGCATTTAGGACGGAAGAATCCATTGCACCGCTACAGACTAGGGACCGAATGGCTAGGCAGCAGTTCTGCGGAAAAGGACCTGGGGTGACAGTGGACGAGAAGCTAGATATGAGTCAACAGTGTCCCCTTATTGCCAAGAAGGCCAATGGTATTTTGGGATGTATAAGTAGGGGCATAGCCAACAGACCGAAGGACGTGATCGTTCCCCTCTATTCGACATTGGTGAGGCCTCACCTGGAGTACTGTGTCCAGTTTTGGGCCCCACACTACAAGAAGGATTATGAGGAGAGGCTTATGAGGAGAGGCTGAGGGAGCTGGGATTGTTTAGCCTGCAGAAGAGAAGAATGAGGGGGGATTTGATAGCTGCTTTCAACTACCTGAAAGGGGGTTCCAAAGAGGATGGCTCTAGACTGTTCTCAATGGTAGCAGATGAGAGAACAAGGAGTAATGGTCTCAAGTTGCAGGGGGGGAGGTTTAGATTGGATATTAGGAAAAACTTTTTCACTAAGAGGGTGGTGAAACACTGGAATGAGTTACCTAGGGAGGTGGTAGAATCTCCTTCCTTAGAGGTTTTTAAGGTCAGGCTTGACAAAGCCCTGGCTGGGATGATTTAACTGGGAATTGGTCCTGCTTTGAGCAGGGGGTTGGACTAGATGACCTTCTGGGGTCCCTTCCAACCCTGATATTCTATGATTCTAAGGATGTGGAGAAATTGGAGAGAGTCCAGCGAAGGGCAACAAAAATGATTAGGGGTCTGGAACACATGACTTATGAGGAGAGGCTGAGGGAACTGGGATTGTTTAGTCTGCAGAAGAGAAGAATGAGGGGGGATTTGATAGCTGCTTTCAACTACCTGAGAGGTGCTTCCAAAGAGGATGGTTCTAGATTATTCTCAGTGGTAGAAGATGACAGGACAAGGAGTAATGGTCTCAAGTTGCAGTGGGGGAGGTTTAGGTTGGATATTAGGAAAAACGTTTTCACTAGGATGGTGGTGAAACACTGAATGCGTTACCTAGGGAGGTGGTAGAATCTCCTTCCTTAGAAGTTTTTAAGGGTCAGGCTTGACAAAGCCCTGGCTGGGATGATTTAATTGGGGATTGGTCCTGCTTTGAGCAGGGAGTTGGACTAGATGACCTCCTGAGGTCCCTTCCAACCCTGATATTCTATGATTCTATGATGAGTTTAAGGTACTCCATGATTCATCATCATCTGGGCATGGTAGATTTGGTGCCTACATGAATTTTAGCTTCTCTGGACTGGGGGACCATCTCAGCCAATGTATGTGTGGACCTTCCATTTGCCCCTTCTCAGCCTACTTTGACCTTAGTTACAAACACTTCTGCCCAAGGTTGGGGGACCACTTGGGATTCCTGCAGACTCAAGGTCTGTGGTCTGCCCAGGATTTAACTCTCCCCATAAATATAACAGAATTGAGAACTATTTGACTAGCTTGTCCTGATTTCCTTCCCCATATCAACAGAGAAAGAATTTGTTAGTGCTTACATACAATACAGCTGTCATGTTTTGTGTGAACAGGCATGGAGGGGCCTCGTTGACTCTGCTGTGCTGAGAGGCAGTTCTAGTGTGGGACTTTTGTATCAACCACTTAATCCACCTCAAAGCCTCCCACTTTCTGGGTGTACAGAACTGTCTGGGAGACCAGTTGAGCATGAGTGGTGTCTCTGTCCAGATGCAACCAGGTTTGTTTTCCAGCTGTGGGAGATTCGCAAGGTAGGAGAGACGCCCTGGCTGACACCACGCCCAGAAGTGCCCTGATAAACTCTATGAACTGCGCGGGGACTAACATGGACTTGGTATCATTTACCAACAGCCCAGAGAGGCGCACATGGACATAAGGAGTGCCATGTGATCCTGCACCTGCGACCTGGAGCTGCCCTTGACCAGCCAGTCGTCGAGTTAGGGGAAGACCTGGACCCTCCCACATCTGAGGTAGGCCACCACCACAGACATACACTTTGTGAATACCCTGGGAGCCATGGACAGTTTACGGTCCTTCCGTTTGGCCTGGTAGTGCTCCTGCCCAACCGTTAAAAGGAGGAAACATCTATATCCCTCTAATATATGAATGTGGAAGTACATGTTCTGCAGATCAAGGGCAGTGTACCAGTCCCCAGGATCCAGGGAGTGGATGATGGAGGCCAGAGAGACAATGCAAAACTTGAGCTTTACTGGTTCAGTCTTTGCAGGTCCAGGATGGGCCTGAGCCCCCCTTTGGCCTTTGGGAGAAGAAAGTAGTGGGAGTGGAAACCCTTGTGTATGAACTCCGCTGGTACCACCTCCACTGCTCCTAAGCCAAGGAGCCACCTCACCTCCTGCTTGAGCAGGGTCTCATGAGGGGGCCCTGAGAAGGGACGGGGTGAGGTAGAGGTAAACTGGAGGGTGTAACCCCAGGAGAGAGTGATGAGGACTCAATCGGTCCGAGGTTAGTCACGACCAGTCTGGGAGAAAAGCACACAACCGGCTGGAGAAGGGAAGCTTTATTGCACGTGGATCCCTGGAATGAACTGGTAAGTTGCCCCCGAGCATCTTGTCAAAACTGACACTTTCCCGCCTGTTTGCCCTTAGAGGGTGCAGACCGTGATTGCCTCTGCAGGCGTTTCTTATAGTCCCTTGACTTTTTATAAGGGGGCTCATATTTAGAGTAGGTGGCCTGGGTGGGAGCCTGCTGCAGCTTAAACTTGGTCCTGTTCGGGGCTGGGACATACAGGTCAAGGGTCTTTAGCGTTATACAGGAATCTTTCAGGCATGGCAATTTCATGTCCGTCTGTTCCACAAACAGGGCCTTGCCATTGAATGGAATGTCCTGTAATGAGTTCTGCGCCTCTCTGGACAACCCAGACAGCAGAAGCTATGATGCCCTCCTCATGGACACCACGGAGGCCATGGACCTTGCAGTAGTATCTGTAGCATCAGAGGCTGCCTGAAGGGCTACCCTGGCAGCAACCGTACCCTCTTCCACCAGAGCCTTGAACTCCTTTTTGTCACGCTCTTGGAGGGAATCCTCGAATTTGGGCAAAGAGCCCCACAAATTGAACTCATACCTCTCCAGGAGGGCCTTGGTGGTTTGACACCCTTAGTTGGAAACTGGAGGATGAATAAACTTTTCTACCAAATAGATCCAGCCTCCTTGAGTCCTTATTTTTAGGAGTAGGGATTGGTTGACTTTGCCTCTCCCTGTGGTTAATCGACTCCACCACTACGGAGTTGGGGGCAGGGTGGGTGTACAGAATTCATGCCCTTTGGCAGGTACAAAGTATTTCCGTTTTCCCCTCAAAGAAATGGGGAGCAAAGAAGCTGGGGTTTGCCACAAGGCATTGGAAATCTTTGCCACCCCTTCATGGAGAGGGAGAACCACCCTGCCCGGCGCTGAAGCCAAGAGGACGTTGAAGGGGGAGTCCGAGGGTTCATCCATCTCCTCGGCTTGAAGCCATCCTTTTCAATGGTTCTTGGTGGGCTTTCGAGTCCTCCTGTGGGACAGGCGGAGGAGGGGTCATGACTGCCTCATCCGGGGAGGACGAGGATGGGGGTGCAGAACTCTGCGTACCCACCGGAACCATAGGTCCCACCACTGGGTCCCCCTCCGGGCGCAGGACCAGGGATGAGCGCCCCACCGACTCCTTCCTGGGAGGCTGAGATAGGGAGGCTGATGGGGGCTGCATCGGGTGCCACGGGGCCCATTGGTACCACGATGCCAGCCAAGGGGCTCGGTGCCACTGCACCTGCTCTGGCACCAGGGGAGCAGGCTGTTCAGCCTGACTGGCCTGTCACAACGGCTGATGACTGCGAAGGGAGGCCGGGCTGGCATACGACCTGCTACTATCCCAGGACTGGGAGGAGCGGTGACGTCGGGAATGGTACCAACCATGAGACCGTGATCCAGGCGTGGAGGACTGGGAGTTCTGCCGGTAGCAGCTGCTCCGTGATCGGCTCCGACCGGCGGATCCGTGACGGCAAGGTGGCGGAGATCGATGACTGGGACTGTGAGAGCGGTGCCATGGCAGGGACCTCAAGCAAGACAAAGAACGGGAATGGCGTCGATGCACGTACCACACTGGCCTACGGTAGCCTCTCGGAGATGAGGACCTCGGGTGCCAACTGTCCTAGTGTTGATGGAACATGCTCTTCTTGCGAGGCCTACAATCCCTTGAGGTGGAGCAGTGCCTGGAACCCCTGCCAATTGGTACCAAGCCAGACAACCTGGTGGCGGTCGATGGTGACCAGCACGGACTGCGCACGGGGTGGTCGCTGAGTGGGGAACGGCGTCGGGAACATTCCCTAGACTGACCAGCACCGTACAGGCAGCGACTGCAGAGATCCAAGCAGCTGCTTGCCTATAGACTGGGGACCCAACGGTGGCAGTGCCCCTGCACTGGCAGAGACATAATGTCCCGAGCCACATGCAGGGCCTCCGGCGTGGAAGGCATCTGGACATCAGGGAAGGCAGGCTCAGAGTGTGCCGGGCTACTCTGCTCAACTTGAGTGGGAGGCCGGGAGGCCAATGGGGACCGAGAGCTGCCCAACATGGGTCTAGTTTCTCCCCCGGTCTTACTCAGGTGTTTTGGCAGAGAAGACCTTTTCTTAGCCTTCTCGGAGTGCCCCGTGGACAGGGAGCGGTGACAGGTGGTGGAGGGTACCGAAGGGTCGCCATGCACTGATGCCGTGGTGCTCAGCAACAACTAGGAGCAGTGCAATGGTTCTGGGTTCAATGGTTCTGGGTTCAAGGCCAACTCCATCAAAATGGCTCGGGGCTGAATGTCCCGCTTCTTCTTGGTCCGAGGCTTGAAGGATCTGCAAATCTTCCAGTAATCGCTGAGATGGGTCTCCCCAGACAGCACAAACAGTCCGCATGCGAATCACTCACTGGCATCAGTTGCTTCCAAGTGTCGCAAGACTTAAAGCCCAGGGCATTGGCATGCCCCGACCTGGGCACACTGAACTAACTCTAAAATAACTAAAAACTAGTTCGACTACAGGTATTACTAGCTATAAACTAATGAAATCCAAGAAGGAAGCTACAGCAAAGCTGGAGCAAAGCAGTTCTGACACACCTTCACTGGCGGCAACAAGGAACTGAGGGTGGGGGGACCGCACAGCGCCTGTGATACCCGGCCATGGCGGCACCACTGCAGGGGCCGCTAGGGGTGCTCCCCTACGGGTACTGCTCGGGGAAAAACTTCTGGCACCGGTGCACGTGGCAAGCACGCACACCTATTGTGGAATACACATGAGCAATCGCTCAGAGAAGAAACTCCCTCATCCAGAAACAACCATACATAAGTTTGTGATAAGAACCAGCAGATTACAAAAAGAGGTAATTGATAAAAAAATTACCCGGTTTGTTTATGCAACAAACTCTCCTTGCCATATGATTGAGAAACCACACTTCATTAACATGGTTGTGTCATTAAGACCAGGATACAATCCACCCAACAGAGCAGATGTCACAGGCAAATTGGTGGATAAAGTGTATGAAAGAGAAATTGAGCAGTGTGCAAAAGGTCTAGAAGGTAAAATTGTTAACATGAGTCTTGATGGGTGGAGCAATGTCCACAATGATCCTGTTGTACGTACTTGTGTGACAAGAGAAGAAGTGAATGTCTTCCTTACAGAAACAATTGATACTTCAGGAAATGCACACACAGCAGAGTACTTACAAGAAGTAGCAGAAAAAGCTTTGAAAAAAAATTCAAATGTCTAGTACGCAGCTTGCTCAGAGACAATACTGCAAATGTATCCAAGATGAGAAGAAATGATTTAGAAGAGAGTGAAGGGAGTCCCAAGCTAATAACATACAGTTGCAGTGCTCATTTCATGCACCTCCTAGCCAAAGACTTCAGTGTTTCAGAAATAAAGGCTCATGATGTTGAAATTGCAAAATTTCTTGTCATCTAGTCCAACCCCCTGCTCAAAGCAGGACCAATCTCCGACTAAATCATCCCAGCCAGGGCTTTGTCAAGCCTGACCTTAAAAACCTCTAAGGAAAGAGATTCCACCACTTCCCTAGGTAACCCATTCCAGTGCTTCACCACCCTACTAGTGAAAAAGCTTTTCCTAATATCCAACTGAAGTGAGTTGGAGTGGCCTCCCTCCTCCAGGGCGAGCGAGGATCTGCTACACTCCCATTCGAGGGCGATGCCTACGTCGCCCCACCCCCCTCACCGGAAATACAGGGGTGGGGCCGGAGGAGGACGGGGTGACCCTGCACCTGCTGTGCCCAAGCTCCGGACACTGACAAGGACTGGCCCGGAGTGCCCGCCGCTGTGTACCCCGAGGAGCTAGATGAGGCCTGGAGGCCAGAGGTACCAACCCCTGGGGAGGCAGGAAGTAGCCCAGAGGCAGCCACAGACTGAGTCGGCCACAGACTAAGCCACAGACTGCTAGGGCCCTGGGCTGGGATGTGGTGGAGTAGGGTGGGCCCTCATCACCCTGCCCACACCCCGGGAAGCCAACTCTTGCCTGGTACTGGGAAGGTCCTGCTGTGGAAGAAGGCGCCTCCCTCCCCAGGCACCCAGCTAAGACTATATTGTTTGCTGTCTGCCTGAGCCCTGCCCAGGCTAAAGTCAGCCCTGAGGCTGTTTGGTTACAGACTGCCTGAGCCTCCTCAAGCCCAGGCCCCAGCCCACTGATAGACTTGGCTTAAGCGACGACAGATTGAGTCGCCCAGATCAGGCTAACGCCTGATGGGGACTGTGTGTCGCCCAGCTCCACTGGGGGCCCTGGATTGTCCTGCGGACTCTGGTTCTGGCCAGACAGGACCGGATGGAGTGAGCGAGGGTCCCCTACACCAACCTAAACCTCCCCCAATGAAACTTGAGACCATTACTCATTGTTCTGTCATATACTACCACTGAGAACAGTCTAGATCCATCCTCTTTGGAATCCCCTTTCAGGTACTTGAGAACAGCTATCAAATCCCCGCTCATTCTTCTCTTCTGCAGACTAAATAATCACAGTTCCCTCAGCCTCTCCTCAGAAGTCATGTGCTCCAGCCGCCTAATCATATTTGTTGCCCTCGGCTGGACTCTTTCCAATTTTTCCACATCCTTCTTGTAGTGTGGGGACTGGACACAGTACTCCAGATGAGGCCTCACCAATGCCGAATAGAGGGGAATGATCATGTCCCTTGATCTGCTGGCAATGCTCCTACTTATACAGACCAAAATGCCGTTAACCTTCTTGGCAACAAGGGCACACTGTTGACTCATATCCAGCTTCTCATCCACCGTAACCCTTGGTCCTTTTCTGCGGAACTGCTGCTTAGCCACTCAGTCCCTAGACTGTAGCAGTGCATGGGATTCTTCCATCCTAAGTGCAGGACTCTGCACTTGTCCTTCTTGAACCTCATCAGATTTCTTTTGGCCTACTCCTCTAATTTGTCTAGGTCCCTCTATATCCTATCCCTACCCTCCAGCGTATCTACCATTCCTCCCAGTTTAGTGTCATCTGCAAACTTGCTGAGGGTGCAATCCACACCATCCTCCAGATCATTAATGAAGATATTGAACAAAACTGGCCCCAGGACCAACCCTTGGGGCACTCTGTTTGACACCAGCTGCCAACTAAACATCGAGCCATTGATCACTACCCGTTGAGCCTGATGATCTAGCCAGCTTTCTATCCACCTTATAGTCCATTCATTCAGCCCATACGTCTTTAACTTGCTGGCAAGAATACTGTGGGAGACCCTATCAAAAGCTTTGCTAAAGTCAAGGAATAACAGACCCACTGCTTTCCCCTCATCCACAGAGCCAGTTATCTCATCATAGAAGGCAATTAGGTTAGTCAGGCATGACTTGCCCTTGGTGAATCCATGCTGACTGTTCCTGATCACTTTCCTCTCCTCTAAGTGCTTCAAAATGGATTCCTTGAGGACCTGCTCCATGATTTTTCCAGGGACCGAGGTGAAGCTGACTGGCCTGTAGCTCCCCAGATCCTCCTCCTTTTCCTTTTTAAAGATGAGCACTACATTAGCCTTTTTCCAGTCATCTGGGACCTCCCCCGATCACCATGACTTTTCAAAGATAATGGCCAATGGCTTTGCAATCACATCTGCCAACTCCTTTAGCACCCTCAGATGCAGCGCATCCGGCCCCATGGACTTGTGCTCATGCAGCTTATCTAAATTGTCCTGAACCACTTCTTTCTCCACAGAGGGCTGGTCACCTTCTCCCCATGCTGTGCTGCCCAGTGCAGTAGTCTGGGAGCTGACCTTGTTCCTGAAAACAGAGGCAAAAAAAGCATCCAATACTTCAGCTTTTTCCACATCCTGTCTCACTAGGTTGCCTCCCTCATTCAGTAAGGAGCCCACACTTTCCTTGACTTTCTTCTTGTTGCTAACATACCTGAAGAAACCCTTCTTGTTACTCTTAACATCTCTTGCTAGCTGCAACTCCAGGTGTGATTTGGTCTTCCTGATTTCACTCCTGCATACCCGAGCAATATTCTTATACTCTTTCCTGGTCATTTGTCCAATCTTCCACTTCTTGTGTAAGCTTCTTTTTTGTGTTTAAGATCAGCAAGGATTTCACTGTTAAGCCAAGCTGGTCACCTGCCATATTTACTATTCTTTCTACACATCGGGATGACTTGTTCCTGCAACCTCAATAAGGATTCTTTAAAATACAGCCAACTCTCCTCGACTCCTTTCCCCCTCACGTTATTCTCCCAGGGGATCCTGCCCATCAGTTCCCTGAGGGAGTCAAAGTCTGCTTTTCTGAAGTCCAGGGTCTGTATTCTGCTGCTCTCCTTTCTTCCTTGTGTCAGGATCCTGAACTCAACCATCTCATGGTCACTGCCTCGCAGGTTCCCATCCACTTTTGCTTCCCCTACTAATTCTTCCCTGTTTGCGAGCAGCAGGTCAAGAAGAGCTCTGCCCCTCATTGGTTTCTCCAGAAAATTGTCCCCTACACTTTCCAAAAACTTCCTGGATTGCCTGTGCACTGCTGTATTACTCTCCCAGCAGATATCAGGGTGATTGAAGTCTCCCATGAGAACCAGGGCCTGCGATCTAGTAACTTCTGCGAGTTGCCGGAAGAAAGCCTCGTCCACCTCATCCCCCTGGTCTGGTGTTCTACTGCAGACTCTCATCACGACATCATGTTGTTGCTCATACTTCTAAACTTAATCCAGAGACTCTCATGTTTTTCTGCAGTTTCATACTGGAGCTCTGACCAGTTATACTGCTCTCTTACATACAATGCAATTCTTCCACCTTTTGTTCAACTTCCATAACAACCACTTTGCAGCAGCTGCTCTGAAAAAAGTGGAAGGAACCAAGTTAACTCTCCCACAAGACGTGTGATGGAACTCAGTAGTGGACTGTTTTGGACACTATATCAAGAACTGGCCTAACCTAATGACAGTTTGTGAACAAAATCGTGAAAAAATAGCTGGCACTTTCACAGCCAAAGTTCTCAACACTGGGCTTGAGAAAATGTTGAACACATGCTTAGTATCCTGAAGCCTATTTCTGTAGCTTTGAACAAAATGCAGGGAAATAGCTGTTTTATTGTTAAAAGAAAAGGAGTACTTGTGGCACCTTAGAGACTAACAAATTTATTTGAGTATAAGCTTTTGTGAGCTACAGCTCACTTCATCGGATGCATTCAGTGGAAAATACAGTGGGGAGATTGATGACACTGTTGAAATTTGGAAGGAACTGAGTGAGATCTTAAAAAGAGAAATATGCAATGACAGAGTTAAATTACAAGATTAAAAAAACGAATGTGACAAGCACTATCTCCAGCTCATTTTCTTGCAAATATTCTAAGTACTCGGCACCAGGGTCAAACCTTAACTGCTGAAGAAGAAGAGTTCGCTATGACATGGACATCCAGCAATCATCCCCTCCATAATGCCAACTACAATAAACTTCAGAGCTAAGGGTGAACCATTCAAGAAATATATGTTTGCTGATGATGTTTTAAAGAAAGTCACACAAGTGAACTGGTGGAAGTCACTTAAGCACTCGGATTCAGAGACTGTTGAAGTGATAATCTCACTTTTAAGAGCAATACGCTTCTTCTGCTGGTGTAGAAAGAATATTTTCTTCCTTTGGAATGATTCATTCCAAATTGAGAAATCGTTTGGGAACTGAAAAAGCAGGAAAGCTTGTTTTTCTTTTCCAGATTATGAACAAACAGGAAAATGACGGTGAAGATGACTGAGCTAGCTGCAGAAGCCAATATTTTAAGTTTTGTCATGTTGACCTGGCTGACATAGTCGATTTAATTTTTGTTTTTTTAAATAAAATATTTCCTTTAACTATTTTAGTTTAAAACAATTTAAACCAAACCAAACCTGATTTTACAAAACTTGAATGTTTAACTAAATTCAAAAATTCATATGCTTGTTTTGTTAAAATATTATATGTTTGTTGTTGAAAAAAAAATCCAGAATACATAACATTGTTGTTTTGGTTAAATAAAACAATTTAAATGTCTGTCTGGTGATGTTCTCCTCCTAATACGGCATGGCAAGAAAATCCTCCAAATATTAACGATTAACCTGTTGAATTGGAGATAGTTCACCTCCCAGTGACTTCATAAATATCTGCTTCAATTACTTTTGGTAAATGAAGTAACCAAACAATCATTCCTTTTCTGATATAGCTGTAAAACTAATCTGAAAAGTTTTCAAAATAAATCACTTTTAAAATGTATACAGTATACCTTCTAAAAATGAAACCTACGTCTATCTCTGAGTTGTAAAGAATATGTATTAAGGTCTTAACAATGAACAAGAATGAACTTTTATGTAAAAATCCATGGTTAAATCGAGTCTTCCTGACTAGTGATTTAAATCAAATCCACTCTGATTTTTTTCATTTTTTCTTCATTGCTCCAATATAGGGGTGAATTAAGGTTGTTTCAGTGCCTTTACTGATAATAATAAGATACAGTTTAGCTACATAATTTCTTCAAATATAGCCTAAGCACAAATTTCAATAAGCCTAAGCGTTATGGAAAATCTGAAGTGTCGGCATTATTCCACCAAGATAATTCAGGACAAAAAACAGAGAAGTGCAAAATTTCTTAAAGATGTCTGTTTTAAAAATGATTTTAATTCAGACTAACACATCTACTTGTGAATTCTCAGAAAATTCATTCCATACTCAAAAAATAAGTTAAATAAGTTTAGTGAAGATATGCTTTATTGTGCATATGTTACAAAGGTTGAACCCTTGATTTACAAGCAAAACTCAATTCAATCTCAATGAAAACCCAATTAATTAGAGAGGCTACCAGTGCCTCTATAATTCAATTCCTCTCCAGGTTAAAAAAAGTTTCAGTTTGAAATATCACACATTCAGATATATTATTACATTTCTGAGTGGTCTTTGACTTTATTTGACAAGTGAAATAGAAAAGAAACATAAATAAGAGGGACTAAGAGAACTATCTTGACTTTAGCAAAGCTTTTGATACCGTCTCCCATAGTATTCTTGCCAGCAAGTTAAAGAAGTACGGGCTGAATGAATGGACTATAAGGTGGATAGAAAGCTGGCTAGATCATCAGGCTCAACGGGTAGTGATCAATGGCTCGATGTCTAGTTGGCAGCTGGTATCAAACAGAGTGCCCCAAGGGTCGGTCCTGCAGCCGGTTTTCTTCAACATCTTCATTAATGATCTGGATGATGGGATGAATTGCACCCTCAGCAAGTTCGCAGATGACTTCTCTACTTCTCTATACTGATATCCAGAAATCACATATTTTTGATATAGGCAAATTCTGCATAATATTGCACATTATTAGATTAGGGCACTATGACTTTTCTATTAACGTTTATGTTCCTTGCTTACATCTCACTCATATTTTTAAATAGAAATCTACAAGCAGTTTGATTTCGATACATTGAATTAAGTGTGTATGAATACAGTTTCTTGCAGTGTCTTCATTACACCGAATTCTTGGATCATATTTTGTATCTAATTCCTTGTGCAGCATGCTAAAAATATATCTCAAAACAATCTTCATATACTTTTTTAAGGAATTGTACGGTATATGGTATAGGTTAAAATGAACTATGAAGTTAGTCTACAAGAAACAGCTTACACTGTCTGTCATCTAGGACTACTTATTTTTTGACTCAAGATACGAATCTATTTGTATTTTCACAATTTTAAATGCAACCCAATATATAGTATAGAGTCCCAAATGTGACTGACAGTTTAATAATTTAAAGAAGTCTAAGATTTTCAATATACTCCTATGCCTAGAGGAAATGTATTTATAAATTAAATTCAAATACAGTGCAAAACGTTAAATGTTCAGAGCCTTCACTGTGGTTCTAATTGTATGCTTCAACTAAAGACTAGAGAGAATTGTACTAAATTATAACGAACATACTGGTGTTCACTGTTTAGGCTATCTATTAACTGCCAATCAAACTAATAACAGTAATTTTTTCACTAATTTTCTTGGTGCAGCTGTTTATAGAATATCCTGGGCGGGCTCATTTCAATAGACACATAATAATACAGACATCAGAAAATGAGAGCCACATCTTTTGTTCTATAGTCCTCATAAAGACTAAAATGTAGTGGGGGAGGGGGTTTCTGAATGAATCAGCCAGATAGTTCAAAAAGAAAAGGAGTACTTTTGGAACCTTAGAGACTAACCAATTTATTTGAGCATAAGCTTTCATGAGCTACAGCTCACTTCATTGGATGCAATCAGTTGCATCACCTGTTGGGTGATGGCGTACTGCGACATGAAGGTGTGGATGGAAGACCACGTTGCTGCCTTGCATATGTCCTGTATAGGGACCAGCGCAAGGAATGCTGTGGACGAAGCCTGTGCTCTTGTGGAGTGTGCTGTCAGCGGATGGGCTGGAATCTTAACTAGGTCACAGAATGTTCTGATGCAGGACGTGATCCACGATGAAATGCGCTGGGACGAGATGGGAAGCCCCTTCATTCTCTCAGCGATTGCAATAAAGAGCTGTGGTGACCTATGAAACAGCTTTGTGCGCTCAATTTAGAATGCTACGGCTCGCCTGACATCCAGGGAATGGAGCATTCACTCTGTTACTGTCATGTGGCTTAGGGAAGCACACAGGTAAAAATATGTCCTGGTTCACATGAAACTGGGAGACCACCTTTGGTAGAAAAGCGGGGTGAGGGCATAGCTGCAACTTTTCTTTATAAAAGACCATATAGGGAGGCTTGGAAGTCAGGGCTCTGAGCTCAGAGATCCTTCTGGCCGAGGTTATGGCCACCAGAAAGGCCACCTTCCAGGAAAGGTAGGAGAGAAGGCAGGTCACCATAGGCTTGAAAGGGGGCCTCATGAGCGTGGACAGGACCAGGATGAGGTCCCACTGGGGAACAACTGTCGCACCTGGGGATAAAGCTTGTCCAAACCCTTGAGAAACTGGCCCTCCATGGGATTTCCGAAGACTGATCTACCTGCTGCCCCCAGGTGGAAGGCTGAAATGGCAGCCAGGTGTACTTTTATAGATGATACTGCCAACCCCTGCTGCTTGAGGTACGGTACATAGTCCAAAAAAGGAGAATTGATGCTTGCTGCGGAGGGCTGTCCATCTGCAGAGTCCAGATGGAAAACCGATTCCACTTTGCCAGGTACTTGGCACGAGTGGAGGGTTTCCTACTTCCCAGCAGAACTTCCCTGAGTCCTAACACGGAAGCTTGAGTGGGTTCAACCATGGAGTTTCCATGCCGTGAGGTGGGGAGACTCCAGGTTGGGGTGTTGTAGACAGCCATGGTCCTGTGTGATGAGGGTTGTGCACACGGAAGGGTTACTGGTCTGCCCACTGAGAGGTTCAACCGCATGGTGAACCAGTGCTGGCGGGGCCCACGCTGGTGCTATGAGGATCAAGAAAGCCCTGTCCCAGTGAGACCTTGAGGAGGACTTTGTGTATGAGAGCGGAAGGGTGGGAACGTACAGCAGGTGACTCGTCCATGAAAGGTGAAAGGCGTCCGCAATTGAGCCTGGGCTGTGGTTCAGAAATGAGCAGAACTGCTAGGACTTCCTGTTGCTCCCCATCGCGGCTGAAGCAGTCGGCTAGCTTGTTTTGCGTTCCCAGAAGATACGACACCTCTAGGTGTATCGAGTGGGCAATGCAAAAGTCTCATAGCACAAGGGCTTCCTGGCACAGGGGAGAGGAGCACCACCCTGTTTGTTTATATAGAACATCGCTGTGGTGTTGTCCATCAGCACCAACACACAAGCCCTGAGGTGGGCCTGGAATGCTTGGCATGCCAGACGAACCGCCCTCAGCTCCCTTACATTGTTGTGCAGCGATAGTTCTGTGTGGGACCATAGGCCTTGGGTTCTTATATTGCCCAGGTGCGCTCCCCAACCGAGCGCCGAGGCGTCCGTAACCAGCGATAGCATAGGTTGGGGTTTGGCAAAAGGTTCTCCCGCACAGACCACTTGTGGCTGCAGCCACCAGCGGAGAGACTCAAGAATGCGCAGGGGGGGAGGGTGATTAATCTGTCTAGTGGGTCCCTGCTGGGCCTGTGCCCCTGCGCCAACCACACCCTGAGAGGCTGAAGGCACAATCTGGCATGATGAACCACCTATGTGCAGGCCGCCATATGCCCCAACAGTTTCATGCAATTTCTGGCTGTCATTGTGGGGAATCGGTGAAGGTTCTTGATAATGTCCCTGAGTGCTTGGAAGTGCAGCTTGGGCAGGAGCGCCCTGGCTTGCGTGGAGTCCGAGAGAGTTCCTATGAATTCAATTCTTTGCATTGCGTCTAGTGTGGATTTGGGCACGTTCAACATGGAGCCCAGCCTGAGGAAGGTGGCCCGAGCCAGACACACATGCTCCAAAGCCTGTGCTTGCGACTTGGCAAGCCAGTCATCCAGGTACGGGAAAACTTGCACCTGATGTCTGTGGAGGAAGGCTGCCACGACCACCATACACTTTGTGAATACCCAGAGGGCTGCCGAAAGCAGAAACGGGAGTACCCTGAACTGGTAGTGGTGGCTGCTGACCACAAAGTGAAGAAATCGTCTCTGGGTCGGGATAATGGAGATATTAAAGTACGCATCTTTCAAGCCGAGTCCCCTGGATCCATAGAAGGAATGATGGAGGCCAGGGAGACCATGTGAAACTTCACTTTCCTTATGAATGTGTTGAGGTCTCGCAGATCCAGTATAGGCCAGAGCCTACCCTTGGCTTTGCGGATGAGGAAACAGCAGGAGTAGAACCCCTTGTCTCTGAACTACTGAGGAACCTTCTCTACTGCCCATATAGCGAGGAGCGATTGCACCTCCTGCAGAAGGAGTTGTTCCTGAGAAGGGTCCCTGAAGAGGGATGGGGAATGGGGGTGGGAGGAAACAGAATTGGATAGAATATCCCACAACCACTGTGCTGAGGACCCAGCAATCTGACATGATCTGGGACCAAGCACAGTCAAAGTGGGACAGTTGATTCACAAAGAGGGGATAAGGATACGGTGCTGGTCCTCTGTCCTCGGGCACATCTTCAAAAGTTTGGCTTCGGGCCAGGGGGCTTTTTCGAAGAACCCTGGCCTTGGCCTGAGGAGGACTACGACAGGCGCCTCCTATTATTCCTGCCCCGTCTCCTAGACAAGTCTCACTTTGGGGGCCCGGAATAGAAGCGGGACGGGGGCTGACGCCTAAATGGCTTTCTTTGGGGTGCAGAGGTGTGGATCCCCAAAGACTTTAGAGTCGCCCACAAGTCCTTAACACTGCGCAAGTGAGAGTCCGTATTTAGGGCAAAGAAGCCCGCGCAGTCAAAGGGCAGGTCCTGGATAGTGTTCTGGACCTCCGGTGGTATCCCCAACACTTACAGCCACACGCTGCGTCTCATTGTAATGGCAGTGTCCATAGTCCGAGCCGCTGAGTCTGCTGTGTCTAATACAGCCTGGAGGGAGGTTCTTGAGACCACCCTGCCCTCCTCTAAAAGCGCATTAAACTCCTTGCACGAGTCAGCTGGGAGCAACTCCTGAAACTTTGCTAATGTGCTCCAGGAATTGAAAGCATAGCGGTTGAGTACCGCTTGCTGGTTGGCCACTCGAAGCTGGAGCCCACCGGTCAAGTAGACCTTTCGGCCGAAAAGGTCCAGCTTCTTAGCGTCTTGTGACTTTGGAGCGGGACCTAGCTACCCCTACCTCTACTTGTGATTTGCCGCATCGACCACTAGAGTCCCCAGTTGGGAGTGGATGAAAAGGTGTTCATACCCTTTCTGCAACACAAAATAACGTCTCTCCACCACTGCAGTGGTGGGTGGTACCGAGGCTGGAGTCTGCCAGAGCACCCTAGTAGTGTTCTGGATAGTTCTAATCAGGGGCAAGGCCAACCTAGATGGACCCTCCAGAGCAAGGATGTCCACCATCGGGTCTGACTCCTCCGTGACCACCTCTGCCTGTAGGTTTAGGTTCAGGGCCATGCCTAAGAAGGTCCTGGTGTTCCCTGGTGTCCATCACTAGTATGGTGGTGCCCGCCACTGTCTCATCCAGCAAGGAGGAGGCCCATGGGACCGGGTCTTCCTGCCCTCCTGGCTCCCTAGACGCTGGGTCGGGTGCATTGGTCCCCCCCCTCCGTGACTGGAGGTGGCTCCAGTACAACTGGTGGTGCTGGTTCGGGTGCTGCGCCTGAGTGTGGACACCCAGAATCCTTGTCCCGTGAGGGGTCCTCCAGAGCTCTGGGGGTGTGGCATGACATCGATATTGCTGAGGGGGGAGCACGAGGTGCAGATGCCACCAATGCGGCCCTGGAGCCCTGACGCTGAGCATGATAGGCCCAAGAAATCCAAAAGAGCCCCTGTACTGGGCCCTGCCACTGGGGTGGCCCGGATACCGCCGGTGCTGACAAGTCCAAGACTCTGCAGTGCTGGCACCGAGAGCGGTACTGGCTGTGTCGGGAGACAGAAGACTCAGCCTCTGACTCAGAAAAGTACTCTGAGCCCTACCACAGGGGGGCAGAGTGAGACAGTGCCGGGGAGCGGCGCTGTCACATCATAGGCTTGGCCCAAGAATGAACAGGGGGTGGTGCCGCTGTCAGTGCTGCTGACGGTGCCTGAACTTGGTCCAGTGTCTGCAGCAGTGCTGGAGCTCGCATCTGCGGGGCCGAGGACTGTGGCGTCATGGCAATAAGGTCCTGCGCTGCCTCGTAGTTATCTAGCATGGAACGGGGGTCGAGCTCTCCCTCCCAAGTCAGGGAGTCCACCAGCACCGGACTCAACGGACCTCCAGTCAGGGCCGGAGTCAATGGTGCCAGGTCTTGAGGGCCAGGCCGTGGGTGTTCCGCTGCGGGACGCACCCAGCTGGAATCCCCTTGCAGCTTCTTAACCGGGGGGGCCGACTCCATCAGGAGAAGCTTTAAACGAGTCTCGCTCTCTTTTAGTCCTGGGTCTAAAGCTCCTGAAAAGTGCGCACTTGTCTGTCTGTCTGATGACCTTCTCTTAGGCACTTAAGACAAGCAGCATGCGGATCACCTCTGGGCCTAGGGTTTACACTCCTCTTGCATACTTTAAACCCCTAGGGAAAACTGGTGGTGGGAGGGGGTGACAGGGGCAAAGTTAGCTTGACTATAAACTATTATACAACTACTGTTATTACAACTCAATTAAGCTATTTACAAATAAGAAAAGGGAACCAACAGGTAGCCACTTGCGAATGCAAGAGACTGAGCTGCTCCAACAACCTTCACTGGTGGTAAGAAGGAACTGAGCAGGCAGCAAGTCAGCAGGGTCCTATATACACTGCCATGAAGGCGTCACTCCATGGGCCTCCACAGCAAACCTGATGGGTACTGGTAGGGGAAAAACCTATTGGAATGCACATGAGCAATCACTTGAAGAACATAATCTTTTTGAAAGTCCTGACCTGCTCACAGCCCACAGCTCTCTGCTTCACCCTGCCTTTTCCCTAGTGCCTCAATTGTTGAGGCAAATATATTCCCGCACAAGATTACATCTATAAAAAGACACATTTAAAGCACAGTAAGGCACATACCACTGATACAGTAGTAATGGAGGATAAGACAGACAGGGAATTACACTGGTGTCTGCACCTGAAATAATACCAGTGCACCATGTAAACTGAAAGGCAGTGCTGAATTAGGGTTTGTCTTCAAAGAGAAGTTAGTGGTCAGCAAGCTAGAGTGTGAATTTACAGCACACTAGCTACTCTGCACTAACTCCCTATGTGGACATGTTTACTGTGCAGTAAAAGTGCCTTGGGGCATTTTAGCTAAGTATACTTATAAGCATACTAAGCTAAAGTACGGTTGGGCATTTGACCAGTCCAAAATAACTGCATAATAATTGACTAATCAAACATTGGTCAAATATGGCCAAATAATGACAAAAATGGTCAAATATTTTAAAGCACTATTATTAGAACAACAGTAACAAAAAAAGGGTAAGATTTTATGGTCTTCACTAGGCTTAGCCTTAGATACATGCTTATGCCTAATTACAAAAATCAAGTTACTTAAATGTGTAAAAAATATAAAACACAATGAAATGAGGTTCTAAAAAATGAAAGAATCATGACTACCTTTTTTAGACATGTCAGGTTAGCATTTAAATGCAAACATTATTCAAGACTGAACAGTTACCAAAAAAAAAAGAAAAATAATTTTTAAATTACTAGGTAGGCAGCAAGCAAACTCTTCATGCAACTTGCTTTTCATTAACTTCTTTTTCTTTATCAGCTTCAACTGCTTCATCTATATCTTTGTCATCCTCATCACTTATCAGTATCTCCTTCTTGCTCTTCATCTGATGAATACAGTAAACTCTTCATCTGCCATTTTCTTCTCCAATCTTAAATTGTGATGCGCAGTCACCAGATTCCCAGTAGTGGAGGTCTGCAGTCTACTTCTGATTTTTGAACGAATGATTCCGCAAACCAACCAATTTAGTTCTGCACAAGCAGTCGTACACAGAAGTGTTAAAAGAATTTCTACCACTTTGCAGCTAGAATGCAATGAGGACACAACCCTTTCCACCACGATGGAAGTGCAGAAGTATTTCAATTCAGCTGCTGGGATTGCACTCCATATTGTTTTATGTTTTATGACTGAATGAGCTGATTCTTGTTTTATAATTTCCTGCCTTGGTCAGAATTGTTTGTTCATTTGTATATCCTTTAAAATTTTCAACAGCCACTATGAAGTTACAGGCTGAATCAAACTTCTCATCAGAAATGTCTTGGCTCCTGAAGTGTGGTTCAAGAAGGTAAGCCCTGACTGGGATGATATAGTTGGGGATTTGTCCTGCTTTGAGCAGGGAGTTGGACTAGATGACCTCCTGAGGTCCCTTCCACCCCCGATATTCTATGATTCTATGAAGTAACAACAAGCAAAAAGAAAAGGAGTACTTGTGGCACCTTAGAGACTAACCAACTTATTTGAGCATAAGCTCTGATGCATCTGATGAAGTGAGCTGTAGCTCACAAAAGCTTATGCTCAAATAAATTGGTTAGTCTCTAAGGTGCCACAAGTACTCCTTTTCTTTTTGCGAATACAGACTAACACGGCTGCTACTCTGAAACTTGTCTATTATCTTCTTCTCTTCAGCTTTTGCAAGTGGACTGTGTTCATTATTCTCACAAATATGTCTCTTACAAGTGTTGTTGTAGCCATATTGGTCCCAGGATGTGAGAGACCAAGGTAGGTGAGCACATATCTTTTATTGGATCAACTTCTGCTGGTGGAAGAGATAAGACAAGCTTTTGAGCTACACAAAATCTCTTCCACTGATCCAATGAAGGATATTATTTCTCCCAAATAAGTTTTAACACCAAGAACAAGTTCCTGAACATCAGACAATACAGAACTATCATTTTCCAATTCGGAATGGACTGAGCTACAAGTTCAGGCAGTGAAATTAATTTTTGCGTTTCAGATCCAAAAAGGCATTGTCTTCAAGAATATCAGTGAGGATTTTTCAGAGGCAGCACCTAGCCACCATTTCTTCAAGCTGACTGACTAGCTTTCTTGCTTATTTGAAGATCTTTGAGACATTTAATAGAAGATGCCCATTGAGTACAACAAGCCTTACTCAGTGCGGATGAAATTGAGTGCTGTATTAACTGACACTGAAAAAGGCTGTTGACACTTCTTTGTTTTTTAAAAAATTGACAATGCTTTTCATTTTCGAGGCATGATGAGAAAGTTGTCAGATCTTCAATTTCACCAGTGAAAACCTGCATTGTATGGGCAGCTCATTCATAACACAGAACATTTATCAATGAAGACCAAGCAGAGCTTCCATATTAGCCACTTCGTCAGCCACAAATGAAATAACCTTCCGTTGACCCAAGTCCATTATATTTTTTTAACTGGTCAGCTATACGTTGGGCTGTATAATGATGCTCAGTTATGCAATGGAACAAGTAAAACTCTGGTTGTGGAGCTGTTATCATGAAGTTGATGACAGTCTCATTGCTCCATCCATCAGACACTAGAGACATGAGGGGTTTGTGCAATAAGAACACCAGCTCTCTTTTTTCACATCATCCACTTCAGCATTCAGAAGACTTCCTGCAAGCTGTTTCCTACTTAGTATTTTGTAAATTGGACAAAACTTATGAAAAAATTATAGCATATAAGGATTACTGACTATATTAAGTGTACTACTGGCATAAATACCTCTAGCAAATCTACAATTAAGTTCATTTTTCTGGTAACAGGACACTCTATCCAAAAACCTCTTAATACCACTTTCAAAAACATCTGAAGACTTTTCAGAAGTAGGAGTTTTAAATGCTGAACCAGATGGAGTAGTAAAATTCTTATTAGAAGATCAAGAAATGGCATTTGCTTCACTTTCATTGTCATATCACTATCTTCATCAAAAGACTCCATGTGTTGTGATACTGCTGCCGAAGACAAAGTAGGAGAATGCAGACAAATTTTGATGCAGACCACTTTTCCCTTTCTTGTTGTTTGATCATAATAATCTATCTTTGACAGTAGTTGGACATATATCACAAGAATTCAACAAGTGTTTCTTCATTCTAAATACATGTGTTCTACTCAGAAAAAGATCTTCCACATAGTTTGAACAGTTTTTCCATGTTCCTATCTAGTAAAAAATTTCCATGCAAATGATTTTGGCTTTCTCCTACTCTGCATAATTTATTATGTCACTGGTGGGTGAGGTAGAATCTTTTATTGGACAAACTTCTGTTGGTGAGAGAGATAAGTTTTCAAGAGACACAGAGCTCTGTGAGCTGTAGCTCACGAAATCTTATGCTCAAATAAATTTGTTAGTCTAAGGTGCCACAAGTACTCCTTTTCTTTTTGTGAATACAGACTAACACGGCTGCTACTCTGAAACCTGTTCTTGTATTTCAGTCAACCAGTAGCCATTCAGTTCTATTTCTAACTGATCCTATTCCAGAAGAATCCAGTAAATCAAAATGCTTTTGGGCATGCTGCCCTCTCCTCCCCAGGACGCTTACAGACTCCCAGATCACATAAAGGGGAGCAGTTGGCCACTCCTTCCTGCAGCAAAAACAATCAACTCATAAGCAGCAAAAGAAGCAGAAACAGAGCAGGGAGAGAAGGACTTCTATAGAGATGTGATGTCACAACACTGTCAATCGCACAGAACTTTTTATATGATCAGTAAGGTTTTGGCTGAGGATAAACAGGAGGGGTCGAATAACAGGTGGTCATTATTTGACTGGCTTACCAAGCCTAAGGTAAAGTACACAAGAATGTGTAAGAATGTACACATAGGGAGTTAGTGGGGTTACACCTACTGTGCTGTAAATTCACACCCTAGCTTTCTGTGCACTAACTTCTCATATAGACAGGCCTTTACATTATCTGAAGATTGTGAATGTGAAATGGCTCAATTACACCAACCAGGCACCACAGGTTTAACATAAGTCACTGAACTGCATGGCAACTCAGGATTGGTCAAGTATATCCCAAACCCGCAAGGAGTTCCCAAATATGCGAACCCTCAGAAAGTTGCATAGTATACTTTTATGAGCACTTCACACTCATTTTACATCATCACAATGACACAAACTAACCACAACATACTCAAAAGTTCAACTTATTGTTCTGTTGATATGTTCATAGCTAAAACATCAATGAATTCTCAATATACAGTAAGAGAAAGAGCACATATACTAAGACACATCTGAAACTACAGCTGTTATTACAATAAAATTCTCACACTCTAGATAATATATAATAGTAATAGCTCCAAAATATATTTAAAACTACTGTTTCATATTTAAAACTGGACAATTGGCCTAGAGAGTACAGTATTGTGTGAGGTCAGCAATACTGTAAGACCCAAGAACCCAATTCTCGCATTGAGATTCATTTCCAATCAATATGTACTTACAGCTCCTGCCTAAGTCTTCTTATTTTTGCTTTGGCATCTGCTAGCTCCACTGACAAGTGCTGTCTGCTTTCAGTGCGTTTAATGCCTGGAGATCCACAAGGTGATTGTGCTGCTGACGCATGAGGTAGAAAATGAAGACAGTCCCGTTCTTCAGAAAGCTCTACGATAGTCTAAGAAATAAAACACAACAAGCATATAAGCACTTCAGATGGCTGTTTATATGTCAAAAAGTAACAAATAACTTTTAAAGGTATAGTAAATCAAAGATTGAAATGATACAAGAACTAAACTAATATGGTCTTGTGGTAAAAAAACAAGTTGGAATCAGGAATACTAGGTTCAATTCCTAGCTCTGCCACAGACCTCCTTTGTGACTTTTGGCAAGTCACATAAGATTTTCAAAAACAGAAGCTTAAATTTAGACTTCTAGTCTCATATTTAAGTACCAAGTAAGAGGCCTGATTCTCAAAAATGTTCACCACCCAACAGTTTCCATTGACTTTATTGAGAACAGCAAGGTTCTCAGCACTTTTGAAAATCAGCTTATTTATTTAGGAGCTATGACACAGGGCCAGAAAGGGTTAAGCAACTTGCAGGCTAAATGACCCAAATTCAACCTTTAAAGACATCTGAGAGAAGTATGTAAATACTAACTAGGGCTATTCCTTATAAATAGCTAACATAGCTATGTTAAATAGACTAGAGTTTTGAAATGCAAACCTGTATTGTTAGAGAATTAGAGGTAATATTAACTGTATGTGTTTTTATGTTGTTAGTTGTTAACCATGTAAACCACCACTGATGTAAACAAATAGTTCCTGTCTATTACTATAGCTATTGATTCAGAGATCAAAAGAGAATATTAACATTTAGATTAAACTTGGCTGTAATAGTGTAATTGTCTATATTTCTCTTTGAAGGTTGTAGTAAACTGTCTTTGACCTGCTTAATGGATAATTACCTTATGCTAATGAATGCAACCAGTTACCTGTGTATACATAGGAAATAGGTAATTCTACTTCAAAGCAACTATTCTTCACCCAATGGATCAACCTGATATTGGACATTGAACTGAACTTATGGACAAACTCTGAAAGAACTCTTTGAAACTTTAAAGCTCACCATCTCCACTATTAAACTGATAATTTATTCAATTCTGTATGTATAATGATCTTTTAACCACACTCTCTCTCTCTTTTCTTTTTTAATAAAGTTTAGTTTAGTTAATAAGAATGGCCTGTAAGCTATATTTGGGTAAGATCTTCCCTGATGCTCCCTGACTCAGATGAGAGAAGAGTAGAGAGTCAGGAAGGGACAAAACCATCAAGTCTTTAGCTACTATATAGGAGGTGTAGACAATACCAATATGGTACTGGATAGGATGGTACTGACTGTGAGCTGGGAGGCTTCATCAGTAATGACCCTGTTAGTGCTGGTCTTGCGAACAAAGTCATTGGGGATGATCTTGTTGACCAAAATTACCAGTACCAAGGCCATTAGTACTCATGGAAACTGAACCTCTAGAGACGGTGCAGAAGATAACGGTACTGGGCCCTTTGAGGAACAATTAGACCATGGCAAGATGGGGTGTGAAACTAAACTGCAGTAGTCTGCCATAGTATAACAGTCTGTGTGCACCCTGTTGATGCATGTTAACAGTCCTCTTTGAAATGGGACTAGTTCATAGTGCATTAATGGACTGTTAACGTGTCAGCAGGGAGCATATGGACAGTGAGACTGCAGAAGGTTACCGCAGGGTAGATTCACACCCCAGTTTGCCATGGTCTAATTGTCTGTAAAAACAAACTTTATGTTGTTGAATGGGCACTAAGCACCAGTATGTCAAAGTGCACTACAAAACTTTTAGTGAGGTAGCAGGGTCCACATGGTGACTTAGACCAGTGGTTCTCAACCAGAGGTAAGGGTATCCTTAGGGGTACACAGAGGTCTTCCAGAGCGTACATCAACTCATCTAGATATATGCCTAGTTTTACAGCAGGCTACATAAAAAACACTAGCGAAGTCAGTATAAACTAAAATTTCATATAGACATGACTTGTTTATACTGCTCTATATATTATACACTGAAATATAAGTACAATATTTATATTCCAATTGATCTATTTTATAATTTTATGGTAAAAATGAGAAAGTACTCAATTTTTCAGTAATAGTGTGCTGTGACATTTTGAATTTTTATGTCTGATTTTGTAACCCAGTAGTTTTTAAGTGACGTTTAACTTGGGGCTACGCAAGACAAATCAGACTCCTGAAAGGGGTACAATAGTCTGGAAAGGTTGAGAGCCACTGATTTAGACTTGGTCTACACTACAAACATTGGTCGATGGAAACCACCTTATGTCAACCTGTATGCGTCTACACTACCAGGTCCCTCCTACCAACCTAACTCAACTGTTATGTCGACTTAATTACTCCACCTCTGCGAGAGACATAGCGCTTAATTTGATGATGTTGGTCGACAGAGAGGCAGTATAGACACAGCACTGTATAAATCGACTGTATTGGCCTCCAGCAGATGTGCCACAATGCTCCGCTGTGACCACTCTGGTGATGGTTTTCAACTCTGCTGCACAGCCACCGGGTACACAGGAAACAGCCCCTCCCCTTTAAAACCCTTGGAATTTTTGAATTCCCATTTCCTGTTTGACAGTGTTTTCCCCAGGAATTGAAATTAGGGAGGTGTTCGAATTTACGGGCTTGGGGGGTCTCAGGGCCGATCAGAGGTGCAACCATGAGGGTGAAGGTGGGCTCTATGGCACCATAGTAAAAACTGAAAAATGTTTCATGACTATTAGATTTAACTCATGTTTTAAAATCATCACACAAATTAAAGTTGGCTACTCAAGCCTTCTATGAAGCACTACATCTACATCCTTCTCGGTTTCTTGTTATAATTTTGCACAACTCTGTTACTGAACTTCTTGAATGCAATGCTTTCATTTTTGGTGGCTTCTCGTATGTCCGATACTTACATTCCTTCAACTGATATGCTCATTAGTTCATTCACATGATCAGGCAGAAGGTGACTTCTTTCAGAACACAAAGTTCTGTTCAATGATGAAAAAGAACACTCAACTGTAGCTGTTGTGACTGGGAGTAGCAAGAGATACATTCCTACTTCTTTCATCCCAGGAAACATAGCACAAAGATCAGTTTGAGCCATTAGTGATGATAAAAAAGAAGTTGAAGTCAAATCTTCATTCATTCATTGTCTGAGACTCCAACCTGTGTTCAAATTCTCTATTCTGTCCTGAGCACACAGCAGCCCCATTGCTGGTAGTGTTTCACTCCGCTCAACTGTCGGTGTTTTATAGGACAGCAAAAGCTATGTAGAGGTTCAGTAGAATCCAGAAGTCGCTGTTGTAGGGTTTTAAGAATCAAAGTCTGTGTACTTTTTCAGCTGGCTTAACAAATACTTCTTGTCTTCTTCACTTAAGGATTCAATATAAATGCCTTCATTAGTCAACTTCTGGACTGAAGCCTTTGCTTCTTCCAGTACTTTTTCAATGGACAGCTCTCTGATTGATCCAAATGTAGCTTCTATTGCTGGACAAAGAGCTACTACTGTTGTAGCAGATGCCTGGATGGCATTGTTTAATGACCCAAGTGGTTTCAACAGTAGACTTACAAGAGAGAGAATGGCAATAGTCTTCTCTGAACATAGTAGCAAAACCCTAAGCCTCACTACTTAGATCCATCCCATCTTGGTAGATACTTTCCAAAGCCAGTAATAATGGCTGGAGTAATTTTAAGACAACAGCCAAGGATCAATCATGAGAAAACCAGAGGGTTTTCCCAGGTTGGACTAATTTGAACTTCAGTCCCAGTGTATCTTCCATATTTTCCTAGATATTCAGTCTTTTTTGGACTCTTGCTGAAAAAAGAATATAATGAAGACACCAAATTTATAGCTTTGTTAATGCCTTTTGAAGAGTCTGCAGTTTGTACTAGCACTAGTTGGAGTAGATGGCCTCTGCAGCGTACATAGGAGAGATTAAGCTTACACTTTTCTCTGAGCAAAACTTGTACTCCACCATGTCTTTCAGAGAAGTTTGCAGCTCCATCAAATGCACAAGCAGCCATCCGTTTGGAGTCCAACTGACAAGCATTTAACTCCTCTAAGATGTGGGTTGCCACAGACGCAGCTGATGTGTCTTCTATAACTTGAACACCTAGAAATGCATCTACTGGCCTACCACTGACATCAAGATAAAGTACACAATGACTTAATACTTGATGCCCATTTGCATCGGTGCATTCATCAGCCACGTATGCAAATTTTTTGAATGTGGTGAGAGAGTTCTTCACTTTTTCAACTGTTGAGTCTTTCACTGTTGCACCACATGCTTGTAGCCAGTCAGTTGAGTTTCTTGCAGAAAGATAGTGAGCATTTGCTGGTCTTGTTCGGAACCAGTGTTCAACTTCAGGGTGAACAAGTGACAATGCACTTAACATTGGCCTCCAGTTTGTAATGTGTGGTATCTCTTGCTTAAATAGAAAGTAGGATGGCACAGCCATGTTTGTTCGCATGAACTGTGTTGTGTCTCCAGCATTCTTAACAGCTTCATTAACACTCACCGGTGTTGTCCTTGGTCAGTGGAGACTCAGCATTCAGAGGTGCTTTCACATGAGTTCACCTCCCAGCTGGGGGACAAGAAGGCACCTTGCTCGTTCCTCCAGCTGCTCACTGTTCGCTCTGGCCACTGTTGTTCATTGTGCCACCGTTCACTCCATCACTCTGTTGCCAATGGCCCTGCGCTGTCACCTGCCACTGTGACCTCTGCAAGTGGTCTCTTGAGGTTCCACCCAGCTCTCAGTGATTTCAGCTGATCTCTCAGTGGGGGAACCTCGCTGCTAGTACAGACTGGACCGTCTCTTCCACAGAAACACTGTCCCACAGCAGGTCTAAGCACTTAGACCTGATTATCAGTGATTTCAGCTGTAGTGGTCACTTAACAGAACAAAAGACTATCTATGGAGCCTAATCAGCTCTTTCTTTAAACAGTAGAGAGGGGCAGTCAAATAGTACTTGTGACTCAGGCAGACCATCAAGCAAAACACCTGTCCCCACCCTCTCATAAGAACATAAGAATGGCCATACCAAAGGTTCATCCAGCCCAGCATCCTGTCTACCGACAGTGGCCAATACCAGGTGCCCCAGAGGGAGTGAACCTAACAGGTAATGATCAAGTGATCTCTCTCCTGCCATCCATCTCCTCCCTCTGACAAACACAGACTAGGGACACCATTTCTTACCCATCCCAGCTAATAGCCATTAATGGACTTAACCTCCATGAATGTTTCCAGTTCTCTTTTAAACCCTGTTATAGTCCTAGCCTTCATAATCTCCTCAGGCAAGGAGTTCCCACAGGTTGACTGTGCGCTGAGTGAACAAGAATTTCCTTTTGTTTTAAACCTGCTGCCCATTAATTTCATTTGGTGGCCCCTAAGTTCTTATATTATGGGAACAAGTAAATAACTTTTCCTTATTCACTTTCTCCACACCACTCATGATTTTATATACCATGATCATATCCTCCCTTAGTCTCCTCTTTTCCAAGCTGAAAAGCCCTAGCCTCTTTAATCTCTCCTCATATGGGACCTGTTCCAAACCCCTAATCATTTTAGTTGCCCTTTTCTGAACCTTTTCTAATGCCAGTATATCTTTTTTGAGATGATGAGACTACAACTGTACGCAGTATTCAAGATGTGGGTGCACCATGGATTTATATAAGGGCAATAAGATATTCTCCATCTTATTCTCTATCCTCTCTCTTGATGCCCTCAATCAGCACAGGCTAAGTACAGTTCCACTGCCCTTTACTCATACAATAAGAATAACAACATTTCATTACCCACCCCCGCCCCACATTCAAGTGATTTGTAACCCAACCCCAGCCAAAATCTATCACTTGGGCAACACAGCTCTGTTTGCTGGATATCTAGGTGATTAGGTGTGAATGTAAATACAATCTGGTCCTGAAGCCTTTCCCCCCAGCCCCCAGTTCATCACTAGCTGTCAGGGAGAGCTCATTTAGAGTTTGCTTACAAATCATCATTTGAAATTATTACGTTGGCCAACATCACCGAAATGAAAGCACTGACATTGTCATAAAAAACAACACCTGTATAAGGAAGCTAGCCTATGTTCATACTTTTCAAATCTATTATACTTAAGTGTGTATTAATGTTTCAATTTCAATTCAAATTTCCAAACAGTCACTAAATTGGCAACACTGCATGTAATTAGTTCACAAAACTGGGGTGAAGGGGTGTTGGGGAAATTCGGGGGGGGGGGTGTAGGGAAATCCCTGCTGTTTGATCAGCATGGAGAGCTCGGCAGCCCAGCTGATCAAGATGACTCAACGCACCGAACGCACTCCAGTCTGGAGTACATAGAAGGTGGTGGATCTTATTGGTCTGTGGAGAGAATAGTTTGTGCAGGCACAGCTCCGATCCAGCCATAGAAAAGTCGACACATACAAAAAGATTGCGTGGGGCATGGTGGAAAAGAGCTACACCAGGGACATACAGCAGTGCTGTGTGAAAATCGAAGAACTTCAGCAAGTGTACCAGAAGACAAGGGACACAAACAGTCATTCTGGTTCTGCACCACAGACATGCCACGTCTACAATGAGCTGCATGCGATTCTCAGTGGCGACCCCACAACTACCCACAAATGCAGCGTGGATACCTCACAAAAGTCTGAGTCCGGGGCCACCTGAGGAACAAGGAGAGAATTGTGGATGAGGAAGAGGAGAATGGGAGACAGGCAAGCCGGGGATCCATTCTCCCCAAGAGTCAGGAGCTATTTTTAACCTCAGAGCAGTCCAGCTGGTCGCAAGACAGCATAATGGCCGAGCGGGATGCCGGGAAAGGCACCTCTGGTGAGTATGCAATTTCAATCACTCTTATATTTTATGTTTAATTTGAAGAAAAAGTGAGGTGCAGTGGGTATCTGTTTCCCAGTGTACGCTCGAACTACGGAGACGGTGCCCCTGGAAAATCATAGAATATCAAGGTTGGAAGGGACCTCAGGAGGTCATCTAGTCCAACCCCCTGCTCAAAGCAGGACCAATCCCCAACTAAATCATGCCAGCCAGGGCTTTGTCAAGCCTGACCTTAAAAACCTCTAAGGAAGGAGATTCCAGGACTGCACTAGGTAACCCATTCCAGTGCTTCACAACCCTCCTAGTGAAAAAGTTTTTCCTAATATCCAACCTATACCTCTCCCACTGCAACTTGAGACCATTACTCCTTGTTCTGTCATATGCTACCACTGACAAGAGGCTAGATCCATCCTCTTTGGAACCCCCTTTAAGGTAGTTGAAAGCAGCTATCAAATCCCCCCTCATTCTTCTCTTCTGCAGACTAAACAATCCCAGTTTCCTCAGCCTTTCCTCATACTTCATGTGCTCCAGCCCCCTAATCATTTTTGTTGCCCTCTGCTGGACTCTTTCCAATTTTTCCACATCCTTCTTGTAGTGTGAGGCCCAAAACTGGACACAGTACTCCAGATAAGGCCTCACCAATGCCGAATAGAGGGGAATGATCATGTGCCTTGATCTGCTGGCAATGATTGTTGCAACTCAAGTTGCAGTGGGGGAGGTTTAGATTGGATATTAGGAAAAACTTCTTCACTAAGAGGGTGGTGAAACACTGGAATGCGTTACCTAGGGAGGTGGTAGAATCTCCTTCCTTAGAGGTTTTTAAGGTCAGGCTTGACAAAGCCCTGGCTGGGATGATTTAACTGGGAATTGGTCCTGCTTCGAGCAGGGGGTTGGACTAGATGACCTTCTGGGGTCCCTTCCAACCCTGATATTCTATGATTCTATGATCGAACTTATACAGCCCAAAAGACTGTTTATGTCCTCCAGGGAGATCTCCAGGAAACACTCTGCTATCCTTTGCAGAAGGTTGCTGGAGAGGGTTGTCTTATTTCTACCACCTCAGTAGGACACTTTCCCATGCCACTCTAGTATTAATTCTGCTGGCATCATTCCAGTACACAGCATAAGGACCAGGTCTTTACCCAGGTGCTTGCAGCATCTGCTCCCTTGCCACCTCTTTTACCCTCAGGAGACTAATAACCCATAGGGTCACCTTGGGAGATGGTGGAAGCTTTCATTACAAGTACTCATACTGCAAACAGAGCACGTGATCCGCCACCCAAGGTACCTCAAACACGTTTTCTCTAACATGCCTGTGGTTTGGATGGTTGGGATCTGCTTGACCTTGGAATCTGCAAGCCCAGGGCAACTGCTACCAGCAGTGTTAAGGGGGGGCAGAGGGGAGGGAGTGTGATTTTAAAATACCAACTTTGTACTAGGGTATGCACTGACAATGGTTGCCTTGTGCTTTGCATGCCTTACAGTAGAAAGCTTGGCCTTTAGCATATCCTCCACACTGTCGGAGAGGCTTTAACAGATTAGAAGACAGAAAAAGAATTTGTGATGACCTAAGTTCCCTCTAAGCTGTGCGGCTGCGCAGCTGCCTATTAAGCCTCAGGCAGGGGCTAAGGGCCCTCCCCACCGGCCCCAGCGCGGACCTGCAGCAGCCTGGAGAGGTTGCTCCTCACCGTTGGCCACAGTGCATCCCTGCCGTGGCCAAGGGAGAAGAGTCCCTCACCGTTGGCCCCAGCGCAGACCTGTCTCGGCCGGGGGAGAGAAGCCCTTCCCTCAGCCCAGCCCAGGGCCACCAGAGCTGCCGGGGAGAAGAGCCCCTCCCTTGTCCCAACCCAGCCCCGCTGGAGCTGCCACGGCTGGGGAGAGGTGCCTCTCCTCCAGCCCCAAGCTGCTGTGGCAAGAGAGGGCTGAGAGGAGTCATCTCTCCCCACCGCAGCTCTAGGGTAGCCTGCACCTTGAACCCCTCATCCCTGGCTCCACCCCAGAGCCCACCTCCCCACCGCACCCCAACCCTCTGCCCCAGCCCTAAGCCCCCCCCGCATGCCAAACCCCTCATCCCCAGCCCCACCCCAGAGCCCTCATCCCCAGCCAGAGCCCTCATCCTCCCACACCCCAACCCTCTGCCTCAGCCCTGAGCCCCCTCCCACACTCTGAACCCCTAGGCCCCACCTCCATATTGGTGCACATAACAAAATTCATTCTGCACATGGACATAAAAGATCAGAGGGAACACTGGTGATGACGTGTTCAGCGAGATAATGAATGCCTCTGGGACAGCTGATATGGAGCTAAAAGCCTGGAAGATTTCATTGTCTGAAAAACTGGACATGGACAGCAAGAGAGTATTCTGGAAGCATGAACATGCCATGCAAGATGAGATGCTGATGATTATGAAGGATCAATCAGACATGTTGAGGAGTCTGATTGAGCTTCAAGAAAAACAGCTTGAGGCTAGACTCCCTCTGCAGCCCCTGCAGAACGGCCTGCAAACATCACCCTATTCCAAAATCCCCCTTCCCCAAACTTCCAGGAAGTGGGGGTGGGGGGAGGGAAGGTGCAGTATCCCTTCCACACAACACCTGGGGAGGGTACTAAGAGCAAATGGGGGTCATTTTAAGACCTTTGATAGGCAAGACTTCTGTGCTTACACAGAAAAGCTGACTTGATTTCTCCCCTCCCAATTTTATCACACTGTTTGCTCAAGGTTAAACTATTTTCCTGGTCTTTCGGTTTGTTTGTGTAATTAAAGTCAATGTTAGAATAATGAAATATTCTTTATTTATTCTAAGCATGGAGATTTGGTGGGTAGAAGGGGAGACACAGGGAAACTGATGCAACGGAGGGGATGGTATGGGAATGCAGCCCAATATGCCATTAGCCTTCTTGGCAACAAGTTGCACAATACTGTGTGCCACTTACCATAACAGTATTCTGGCTCATTACTGAAACAGGTTTTCAAAGTCTCCCAGAGAGGCAGAGCTCCTTGCTGGGCTCTTCTTATTGCCCTGGTATCTGGCTGCTCAAAATTAGCTGCCAGCCTATCCGCCTTCATGCCCCACACCTGTGGAAACTTCTCTCCTTTGATGAACAGATATTATGGAGCCCACAGCAGCCAGCGATAACAATGGGGATATTGCTTTCACTGAGGTCTAGCCTAGTAAGCCAACTGCGCCAGCAACCCTTTAAATGTCCAAAGGTACATTCCACCACCATTCTGCACTTGCTCAGCCGACTGTTGAACTACTCCTTACTGCTGTCCAGGTGGCCAGCATATGGCTTCATTCAGCAGTTCTGCAGAAAAGGACCTAGGGGTTACAGTGGACGAGAAGCTGGATATGAGTCAAAAGTGTACCCTTGTTGCCAAGAAGGCCAATGGCATTTTGGGATGTATAAGTAGGGGCATTGCCAGCAGATCGAGGGGGATGTGATCGTTCCCCTCTATTCGACACTGGTGAGGCCTCACCTGGAGTACTGTGTCCAGTTTTGGGCCCCACACTACAAGAAGGATGTGGAAAAATTGGAAAGTGTCCAGTGGAGGGCAACAAAAATGATTAGGGGTCTGGAACACATGACTTATGAGGAGAGACTGAGGGAACTGGAGATGTTTAGTCTACGGAAGAGAAGAATGAGGAGGGATTTGATAGCTGCTTTCAACTACCTGAAAGGGGGTTCCAAAGAGGATGGCTCTAGACTGTTCTCAATGGTAGCAGATGACAGAACAAGGAGTAATGGTCTCAAGTTTCAGTGGGGGAGGTTTAGGTTGGATATTAGGAACAACTTTTTCACTAGGAGGGTGGTGAAACACTGGAATGCGTTACCTAGGGAGGTGGTGGAATCTCCTTCCTTAGAAGATTTTAAGGTCAGGATTGACAAAGCCCTTGCTGGGATGATTTAATTGGGGATCAGTCCTGCTTTGAGCAGGGGGTTGGACTAGATGACCTCCTGAGGTCCCTTCCAACCCTGATATTCTATGATTCATGAGCCATGGGAGCAAGGATTAGTCTGGGTCTCCAAGGATCGCTATTGGCATTTCTACATCATCTATGGTTATTTTGCAATCTGATTGCAGGTTTATGAACAATGCACATGTCATGCACTTTTCCTGGCCATCCCACGTTGATGTACATGAAATGCTCCCTGTGATCCACCAGCACTTGCAACACCATTGAAAGGTATCCCTTTCAGTTTATGTACTCTCTGGCTAGGTGGTCTGGTGCCAAGATAGGGATATGCATGTCATATATTGCCCACTGCAGTTAGGGAACCCCATCCACTATGTCCTGCACATTTCCCAGAGCCACTACCCTTCTTAGCAGAAGTCAATTAATGTCCCTGCCAACTTCGATCACAACAGCTCCAACAGTGGATTTACCAATTCCAAATTGATTCCACATGGAAAAGTAGCAGTCCGACATTGCTAGCTTCCACAAAGCAATTGTCACTCACTCCTCTGCTATCAGCAGCTTTAGTATTGCTGTGCTTCAGGGCTGGGGAAAGCTCTGCACAAAGTTCCTGGAAAGTGGCCTTCCACATTCGAAAGTTCTGCAGCCATTGCTCATCATCCCCTAACTACATAACGATGCAATCCCACCAGTCAATGCTTTTTTCCCAGAACCAGAAATGGAGTTCCACCATGTTCTGCTGCTGTGCAACTGCTAGCAGCAACTGGGAATTGTTTCAGTCTATGGCTTGCAGCAGGGCTGCTCGAAGGACATTGTAACGTTCCGTGTGGCAGCGCATGTCTCAGCTCTGGAAATACTGCAGGATAAGGTGTGAGGCATTTGTAATGCTCACAACAAGAAAGCACAGCTGAGCAGGGTCCATGCTTCTCAGGCTATGACGTATGCGTGGCAAAGCCAGGCTTTTGAAAACAGGCGTGAAAAAGTATGGGTTGTTTGCCACTAATATCAGGGTAGCGAGACAGGGAGGGAGGAAACTGCATCTTGGGAGGTTGAAGCCATGTTCCCATTCTACCCTGAGACAATGTTTTGATCCCACGAGGCACTGCAAGCCCTTCCCAAAACCCCCAAAGGCTAGTTGCACTTTGGGATAGCTACCCATGGTGCACTGCTCTGTGCATTGATGCAAGCGCTGCTAGTGAGGATGCACTCTACCAAGACAATGAGCATGGTTTGGGCAAGCCCAATCAGCTTAATTATTGCAGCGGCTACATGTCGACTTAAATTAAGCGGGGGAAGAGGTAGATACACTGGAGGGTAGGGATAGGGTCCAGAGTGACCTAGACAAATTGGAGGATTGGGCTAAAAGAAATCCGATGAGGTTCAACAAGGACAAGTGCAGAGTCCTGCACTTAGGACGGAAGAATCCCATGCACTGCTAAAGGCTGGGGACAGACTGGCTAAGCAGCAGTTCTGCAGAAAAGTACCCAGGGATTACAGTGGATGAGAAGCTGGAGAGGAGTCAGCAGTGTGCCCTTTTGCCAAGAAGGCTAATGGCATATTGGGCTGCATTAGTAGGAGCACTGCCAGCAGAATAGGGAAGTGATTATTCCCCTCTCTTCAGCACTGGTGAGGCCACATCAGGAGTATTGCGTCCAGTTTTGGGCCCCCCACTACAGAAAGGATGTGGACAAATTGGAGCGAGTCCAGCGGAGGGCAACGAAACACTATTTCACTAGGAGGGTGGCGAAGCACTGGAATGGGTTACCTAGGGAGGTGGTGGAATCTCCATCCTTAGAGGTTTTTAAGGCCCGGCTTGACAAAGCCCTGGCTGGGATGATTTAGTTCATGTTGGTCCTGCCTTGAGCAGGGGGTTGGACTAGATGACCTCCTGATATCTCTTCCAACCCTAATCTTCTATGATTCTATGATCTTATGAAATTAAGTTGACTTAACTTTGTAGTGTAGACATGTCCTTAGTGTGTGGCACTGCAGAATTACATCTTGTCTTGTCATGCATTAACTCTCTGTGTAAATATGTACCAAAGAAGTGCTATAAAAGTGTTGACAACAGTGAGCTGTGAGGCACCACTAAAGCTCTGACTTTGTAACCACAGGCAGTGAGAAGGAACTGCGAGGGTGCTGAGGCAGCCCTGCCCTTTTTTCCCTCTGATGGTGGCATCAGGACACAGGGTGCATGTGTCACCCCCAGAGGTACAGCTAATCAAGTCTCCAGCTCAAGTGCATGGGGAACGCACATACCTAAGGTGAAGGAACTAAAGTGGAACATACATGCGCACAAACAGCTGAAGAACCACCTAACCTTAGGCTCCTACTTAGGAAAACCTTGCATTTAAATGTCTCTTTTGTCTTCTTCCTCAACTGTAAAATGGGGTATTAATACTTACCTAGCTCTCCATGACGTTTTGGAGCAAAATTAATTAATATTGTAAAACACTTTAAGATCTTCAGATGAAAGGTGCTATGATTGCAAAAGTTTTATTTTTTGTTTTTGTTAATAGTATTGTGCTAATGCCTGAGGTTCCCAATCAAGATTGGAGCCCCATTACTCTAAGCTCTGTATCAAAATAAGATATGGCCCCTACCTTAAAGAGTTTACTATCTAGAGCTCCGATCCTGCAAAGACCTACACATGTGCTTAACTGTATACAGAGTGATCAATCGCACTGAAATCTAACTCTTTTCCTGACCCAATGACTGTTCATTGTCATTCTTTTATAAAAGAAAGGGAAAGGGGGGGCACTGAACCTGCATCTTCCATATTTCAGGAGAGTACCCTAACCACTGGGCTAAAAGTTATAAGGAAGGGCTAGCAATCTTCCTCCCCTCTTACCTCCCTTTTTTTTATGAATCTAGTCCTCCTTTGCTTTTGTCAAAATGCTTGAATTTAAAACAAACAAAAAAATCAAGTCAGACCAAAACAAAACATTTTGTTTCAACTTTTCAATTCATCAAAAAATGTTTTTAAAAAATCGTTTTCAGTTCAATCAGAAAAAAAACTGTTTTTGGATTTTTCATAACTCTCAGCAAACCAAAAATCCATTATTCACCCAATTCTATATGTAACAGGCACGTAGCTTTCAAATCCTTCCACTCCTTCATTTATTCCTCATTACTTGTCTAGGAAGATACTGGGCATAGCTCCGAACAGCCCTTCATTGTCAATTTCCAATTGTGCTTCTGTCATAAACATTCAGCTAAGGGTAGAATAAAATCCCTCCTTTACCTATAAAGGGTTAAGAAGCTCAGATAACCTGGTTGGCACCTGATCAAAAGAACCAAAAGGGGGAGAAGACACTTTCTAATCTGTGGGGGAAGGTTTTTGTTTTGTGTTTCTTTGTGTTCTCTTGGGAGGCAGAGACACACCAGGTCGGGGAAATCCATCTCCTCCAAACAATCCTGAAACGAGTCTCTAATATTACAAAAGTGTAAGTAAACAAGGCAAGGCACATGACGTTATCTTTTGTTTTAGCTTGTGAATTTTCCCTGTGCTAAGAGGGAGGTTTATCCCTGTTTTTTGTAACTTTAAAGTTTTGCCTAGAGAGGAATACTCTGTTTTGAATCTGATTACCCTGTAAAGTTACCTTCCATCCTGATTTTACAGAGGTGCTTCTTTACTGTTTTTTCTTTATAATAAAGTTCTGTTTTTTAAGAATCTGATTGGTTTTTAGTGTCCTAAAACTCCAAGGGTCTGGTCTGTGCTCACCTGGTTTACCTATTTGGTTGGTAGATTATTCTCAAGCCTCCCCAGGAAAGGGGATGAAGGGGCTTGGGGGGATATTTTAGGGAAACAGGAACTCCAAGTGGTCCTTTTCCTGAATCTTTGTCTAACTCACTTGGTGGTGGAAGCAGTACCCATTCAAGGACAAGGAAGGATTTGTGCCTTCGGGAAGTTTTTAACCTAAGCTGGTAAATATAAGATTAGGGGGTCTTTCATGCGGGTCCCCACATCTGTACCCCAGAGTTCAGAGTGTGGAGGGAACCCTGACAGCTTCCCTTTTCATTAGTATTTGGATCCCTTATTTTCCATAATGGATTTAGTGAAAGATAATAAATGTTCACCTTTTAAATCACTTCACTGCTCATGTGTGAGATTTCCAAATATTATTATTTTGAACATTTCTCTCTCTGGGAGCATAGATAGCTACACTGCTATCCAAACAGCTATTCATAGGATCCTAAATTAAGTCATACAAGAGTCAGTCACTCTGTTTTTCCAACTTGCTTTCTATTTTTATATAGTCTACTAGTCTCTAATGTAATTTACTTCCTATATACACATTATGATGATCAAATCAATAACTATTAGTAATATAATTAAACGTACATGGTTGCATAACACTTTATTTTCTAATCCCTTGTTTTCGTATGCTTAGAAATTTCTAGAACATTCACATTGGGCTGATTTTTTTCTGAGTGGCCTCTGGTGATATTCATTGGGGAAAAAAAGTTTGAACAAAACCCATTGAAGCTGTACTTGAGATAAGGGAGATTTAGGTTAAAAAAAAATCTCTTTTCAGTTTAGCCGTAATTTCTGAACACAGCTCTGATAACAGCAGACATTTTAAGTTGTTTTTTAACATGGCTTAGACAAAGTCCTCCTTGAGGACTCATATCTTTGTTTAGTTCACAATATAATTGTTTTTATTTAACAAAAAGTTAGAAACATTTGAAAATTTCAAACTCAAAACACTAAGTTAAATCAAAGGGTGCACACTTAACATAGGCAAATTTTGAGCTGTATCTTCTCGCACAAAGTGGACACTCTTAAAAGCTATTGAAAGGAAGACTAACAAAACTTACACCACTCAGGCTGCAATTTTCCAGGCCTGGTTTTTATCTATGTTCTTATATTGTATTCCTCAATGTAGTAGCTGAGTACCTTACACATTTAAATGAAGACAAGATTGACCTCTGTATCTTTTACTTTCTTTCCCCATTCTGTAGGGCTTTAAAAAAATATAATATTGAGATATGGCTCAGTTGAAGAAACTTGGCTGCATTTCCAACTGAAAGTGCTGAGGTTTGTGATCATTTTATCTAAAAGCCAGTTCCACGGTTGTGGGGGCCAATCCCCGAGAAAGCAGTCTCCTGTACACACAATTCTCCCTCATGAGGCACACAGTTCCATTATTCCAGTAGAATGTACCTGTCACAGGAGGTCAAGATTAAATACAGCAAGGCAATCCTCCAAGTAACTTGGATAAATCCATGGAAGGCTCTGAAGAGCAGGACTGCAACCTTGAAATAAACCCAGTGATCAAATAAGAAGTTAGTGAAGAGAATGGAGCACTGAGATGACATACTTTCAACAGCTTGTGCTGCTGACTAAGAGAACCATTATGTACTGGACCAATTTTTGAGACCAGTAGTTTCACTCCAGTAGGTGCAGATCATCATGGCTAAGTGACAGGATGGAACATAGTCTTCTAGTCAGCTGCAGGGGGAAAAGGGTGTGGCTTTCAGGATATTCCGAATTAGTGAGTTATGCAGGTGAACATCGAAGTCATGGATCTTCTTAACGATCCGACAACATGGTGTCAATGGAGTGTGATGCATTGAAGATGGAAAGTTCTGCAAAAATTTCCCTTTCCCTACCAGCATCACAACAGACTCTTCCAGTTTCAGCTTCATCCAGCTGTTTATCACAGCCACACTCTTAAGAGGAATTGGAAAATGACCGTGATTGCATCTGATGTAAATGTATCATAGACTTGAATGCATCTACGTACTGCTGAAATGTTAGTCCGCACTGTCTCACAATGGATCCTACCAGTTTCATATGGATGTGTAACAGGTTGGGGAATACGATGGATCTTTGTAGAACTCTACAAGTAATATCTCTACAGGCAGTAGAATAGGCACCCATCATGACTCTGTGCATGCAGCGTGAGAACACCTGAACTCCCACTGACCTCTGCCACATTCCTGAAGTAGGGTAGAAGCACTACGTTGTTGACTCAGTTGTTGTGGAGATGCCCAGCAATATGAGCATGGATGTATGCTAATTCACCATCATCAAGAGGAGATCGATGTCTCCAACCCTATTTATTTTCTATGATTCAGGAGATAGGTGGAACTGGAGATGACCACTGAAGAAGATGGCTGCACTGAGGAATGTTTTTTTAACTGCAGTTCTGACTACAGAATGCTTTAGGGTGGATATTAGATTTCCCTCCACTTGGGTGGTATTGACCATTTCTCTCATTTTGTGATTTCCTGCTGTGTTTCTGTGTCTTCCTGTCATGAAATAGAGCAAACTCAGAAAAAGAAGGTGATGTGTTATCAAGTCTGCATCCAATGTATTGCTCAAGTCCAGAAAAATCACCTTGGATGCAGGCAATTTTCTCTGAGAAGACTTTGCAAAGGAAAGTTCTAGAGCTGAACTGAGGCAGTCTCAGTAGATCAAATGATTCAAGGTTTGGAGTAGTGTTCAGCGTGGCATGATTAGCAGCTGTTATGGTGAAAGAAAGGTAGGACCCATTGTGCTTTTTTCACTGTCAAGGCATACAGATTCCTTGTGCAACTCTGTCTGCTTGCGTTTTCCACCACTGATACTTGAGTTTTCCTTCTTCCCACTTCCGTCGCAGACCACATGGAGAACTGAGGAAGTGATGGGGAGTGAGTGTCCTCAGTTAATAGGATAAACTGACTGTAGTTAATGAGGTAGGAGCTCTTCAGAAATAACATTATGTGATCATATAATTAAAGACATCATAATGCGTATGGACATGGGGACAGTTTTTTCTTAAATTTCAATATCCAAACATGTCTATTTCTGCTTCTCTGAGGACATCACACAGGAGTCTCACTCCCGGGCATCTTGTTCCTATCATGAAACCACAGAAGCTCCCAAATATCAAAACTTCTGAGTCTAAGGGACAGCAGTAGTGGGAGTAGGGTGTATGCCAGGCCCCCTATTGAATATCATGTGATACACCTCTCCAACAATTATATATACGGCTGCCTGTAAATTCTATGCCAATCCCTTCCTTTCTGTGTCATGTAATCTGTGCATCATATTTGACTTCAACCTCTCTTTAGACCTGTACATCCAACATGTATGCAAAAAATGCTGCATCCTCCTCCATATTGTTTCCAATATTTCACTTTTCCCTCTCACTACACTACTAAAACCCTCACCCTTGCTTCCTGTCTTTCCTACTACCACCTCCTTTCTCTGGTCCCCCCCAGAACCCACTTTGCTTTACTTAGATCAAAATACTGCTTAAAGATCAGAGCTACAGCCAGAAACCAAGAAAACAGAAGGAGATTTACACAGGTATTTTAAATACATTCTTTATTGCTGGGAGAAGGAGGTAAGAGCAGGAGGGGGAGAATATTGTTTAGTGTGAACATCTCTGTAAAATCAAACGAGCCATAAACATTTGCCTCTTTTTATTTTATAATTGGCTTATGGAGTGAAACTCTTTTGGATTCCAAGTCTCAAAGTCCATTGGACCACATTATTTTGGAGAAATTAACATATGTGGATAATCAGCTCAAAACACATGTGGCAAATTGCTGGTACTCCTATGATGGGTCCCACACTTTCTCTTCTGGGGGGGGCGGGGTTTCAGAGTGCCATTTCTCACCCCTGAATTGGGGTATTAACTGTGCCACTAGTATCGCAGAGAAGGGGAATGGAGAGGAAGAGGGACCCGGGCCCGCCCTCTACTCCGGTCCCAGCCCAGTGGCCCTAGGGATAGCGGCAAACCACTTGAATTAGCGATTCCTTCCCATGGGCTATTTCCCTCTCCGGCCTTTCAGCTTGTGGGGCTTCCTGCCCTCTCTCTCTGCTTGGACCAGGTTTCTCCCAACCCCTTGTCTGTGGAGTCCCTCTGCTCTGCACAAGCCAGGTTTCCCTTTACCTAGGGTCGTGGTCTTCTGGCCCGCCACAGCACTTCTCCAAACTCTCCTCTGTTTCCCTCCAAACTGCTCTCTGCTCCAACACCAAAGCACTCTGCTTCAACTCCTCCAACTGCCTGATTGAAGCAGGGGTTTTTTATCAGGTGCTCTAATTAATCTATAGCAACCTCTCTTCCCTCTACAGGGAATCATAGAATCATAGAATATCAGGGTTGGAAGGGACCCCAGAAGGTCATCTAGTCCAACCCCCTACTCGAAGCAGGACCAATTCCCAGTTAAATCATCCCAGCCAGGGCTTTGTCAAATCTGACCTTAAAAACCTCTAAGGAAGGAGATTCTACCACCTCCCTAGGCAACGCATTCCAGTGTTTCACCACCCTCTTAGTGAAAAAGTTTTTCCTAATATCCAATCTAAACCTCCCCCACTGCAACTTGAGACCATTACTCCTCGTTCTGTCATCTGCTACCATTGAGAACAGTCTAGAGCCATCCTCTTTGGAACCCCCTATCAGGTAGTTGAAAGCAGCTATCAAATCCCCCCTCATTCTTCTCTTCTGCAGGCTAAACAATCCCAGCTCCCTCAGCCTCTCCTCATAAGTCATGTGTTCTAGACCCCTAAACATTTTTGTTGCCCTTCGCTGGACTCTCTCCAATTTATCCACATCCTTCTTGTAGTGTGGGGCCCAAAACTGGACACAGTACTCCAGATGAGGCCTCACCAATGTCGAATAGAGGGGAACGATCACGTCCCTCGATCAGCTCGCTATGCCCCTACTTATACAGCCCAAAATGCCATTGGCCTTCTTGGCAACAAGGACACACTGCTGACTCATATCCAGCTTCTCGTCCACTGTCACCCCTAGGTCCTTTTCCGCAGAACTGCTGCCTAGCCATTCGGTCCCTAGTCTGTAGCGGTGCATTGGATTCTTCCATCCTAAGTGCAGGACCCTGCACTTATCCTTATTGAACCTCATCAGATTTCTTTTGGCCCAATCCTCCAATTTGTCTAGGTCCTTCCGTATCCTATCCCTCCCCTCCAGCGTATCTACCACTCCTCCCAGTTTAGTATCATCCGCAAATTTGCTGAGAGTGCAATCCACACCATCCTCCAGATCATTTATGAAGATATTGAACAAAACCGGCCCCAGGACCGACCCTTGGGGCACTCCACTTGATACCGGCTGCCAACTAGACATGGAGCCATTGATCACTACCCGTTGAGCCCGACAATCTAGCCAGCTTTCTACCCACCTTATAGTGCATTCATCCAGCCCATACTTCCTTAATTTGCTGACAAGAATATTGTGGGAGACCGTGTCAAAAGCTTTGCTAAAGTCAAGAAACAATACATCCACTGCTTTCCCTTCATCCACAGAACCAGTAATCTCATCATAAAAGACGATTAGATTAGTCAGGCATGACCTTCCCTTGGTGAATCCATGCTGGCTGTTCCTGATCACTTTCCTCTCATGCAAGTGCTTCAGGATTGATTCTTTGAGGACCTGCTCCATGATTTTTCCAGGGACTGAGGTGAGGCTGACTGGCCTGTAGTTCCCAGGATCCTCCTTCTTCCCTTTTTTAAAGATTGGCACTACATTAGCCTTTTTCCAGTCATCCGGGACTTCCCCCGTTCGCCACGAGTTTTCAAAGATAATGGCCAATGGCTCTGCAATCACAGCCGCCAATTCCTTTAGCACTCTCGGATGCAACTCGTCCGGACCCATGGACTTGTGCACATCCAGCTTTTCTAAATAGTCCCTAACCACCTCTATCTTCACAGAGGGCTGGCCATCTCTTCCCCATTTTGTGATGCCCAGCGCAGCAGTCTGGGAGCTGACCTTGTTCGTGAAGACAGAGGCAAAAAAAGCATTGAGTACATTAGCTTTTTCCACATCCTCTGTCACTAGGTTGCCTCCCTCATTCAGTAAGGGGCCACACTTTCCTTGGCTTTCTTCTTGTTGCCAACATACCTGAAGAAACCCTTCTTGTTACTCTTAACATCTCTTGCTAGCTGCAGCTCCAGGTGCTATTTGGCCCTCCTGATATCATTCCTACATGCCCGAGCAATATTTTTATACTCTTCCCTGGTCATATGTCCAACCTTACACTTCTTGTAAGCTTCTTTTTTATGTTTAAGATCCACTAGGATTTCACTGTTAAGCCAAGCTGGTCGCCTGCCATATTTACTATTCTTTCGACTCATCGGGATGGTTTGTCCCTGTAACCTCAACAGGGATTCCTTGAAGTACAGCCAGCTCTCCTGGACTCCTTTCCCCTTCAAGTTAGTCCCCCAGGGGATCCTGGCCATCCGTTCCCTGAGGGAGTCGAAGTCTGCTTTCCTGAAATCCAGGGTCCGTATCCTGCTGCTTACCTTTCTTCCCTGCGTCAGGATCCTGAACTCAACCAACTCATGGTCACTGCCTCCCAGATTCCCATCCACTTTTGCTTCCCCCACTAATTCTACCTGGTTTGTGAGCAGCAGGTCAAGAAAAGCGCCCCCCCCCAGTTGGCTCCTCTAGCACTTGCGCCAGGAAATTGTCCCCTACGCTTTCCAAAAACTTCCTGGATTGTCTATGCACCGCTGTATTGCTCTCCCAGCAGATATCAGGAAAATTAAAGTCACCCATGAGAATCAGGGCATGCGATCTAGTAGCTTCAGTGAGCTGCCGGAAGAAAGCCTCATCTACCTCATCCCCCTGGTCTGGTGGTCTATAGCAGACTCCCACCACTACATCACTCTTGTTGCACACACTTCTAAACTTAATCCAGAGACACTCAGGTTTTTCTGCAGTTTCGTACCGGAGCTCTGAGCAGTCATACTGCTCCCTTACATACAGTGCTACTCCCCCACCTTTTCTGCCCTGCCTGTCCTTCCTGAACAGTTTATAACCATCCATGACAGTACTCCAGTCATGTGAGTTATCCCACCAAGTCTCTGTTATTCCAATCACGTCATAGTTCCTTGACATCACCAGGACCTCCAGTTCTCCCTGCTTGTTTCCAAGGCTTTGTGCATTTGTATATAAGCACTTGAGATAACCTGTTGATCGCCCCTCATTCCCAGTATGAGGCAGGAGCCCTCCCCTCACAGACATTCCTGCCTGTGCTTCCTCCCGGTATCCCGCTTTCCCACTTACCTCAGGGCTTTGGTCTCCTTCCCCCGGTGAACCTAGTTTAAAGCCCTCCTGATGATAAGATGATGATAAGATAAAGCTCTTATCATCCTGGGGCTTACATATCTCACCTCTGGCCATGCTGTATCACACACAATATAAAATTATGACTTCAAAAATGTTCAGTCTATGCTCAGAAAGAATATTGTATCAAAGTCAGACTCTTTTATAAAACTATTGTCATCCTCTCAATTAATCCAAATTCTATGGCTTTTCTATCTGACAAATGTCTGATCAAAATTGGGAACTGGATGAAAGTAAACTGGCTGAGACACAATTTAAACAAAACTCTAAATGGCTGGGATAAATATCTGAAGGAATAGGCAAGAGATGTATCTGCGCTCTGTTGTGGGGGGTATGTCCAGCACTGAAATGATTAATAACTTGCGAGTGTTACGAAATTCGTTCCTGTTTCTGGATTCTCACATAATAATAGTAGTTTGTGTTGTCTTTCTGTGTGTCTAGAGATGAGGCTGTGTGACCTTTCCTTTCTAACATGGACTCTATACATGGTCTGAAATTCTTGCAGATCCTGCACTTCTAACATATGCCTCACCAAGCCACATAGGCAGCTTGTGTGTGGGTCACTGATTGGCATAGGTTTGTTGCATGCAGCTTATGGCTTAAACCCCAGGGACCAGGGCGTACCCCGTCCCTGGGGCTATGTCCCCAATGGGACTCCGCTACTAATGACTACTAACTATAAAACTAAAACTACAATAACTATGTAGAAGAAAAACTCAGAGTCCAAGCGAAAGAAACCACTATTGGGCTTGTGAAAGCAAGGAGCATTCCAACAACCATCACTAGTGGAAAGAAGGAGCTGAGAGGGCGCAGGGCCGACAGTGCCCAGTATGCTGGCACGTAAGCAAGGGGCTCCAGAGCTGGCCCAACAGATACCACTACAGGAAACATTTCCAATGACCATGCACGTGAGCACGCACACACCTAACATGGAATTGAGATATGGAACAACTTGAAGAAGTGTTATTTCAAGCCATGCTGCCAACTGATAAAAGTTCAAAGAATGTATATTATCTATTTTCAAAAATTCCAAACTGTTTAATTTTAAAAAGGTATTTTCTTATACTTTTTATTTTTAAATAATAAAGCACATACAACATACCTCAGAATGTTCATCTCTTTCATCTATAAGTCTTTTTAAATGTAATGCCATATTTTTCAAGAGAGGCTCGATATATTCTTGTGACAGAATGCTGACATCCATCCACTGCAGATCAAACACATTTTCCTGATTATGAGTTACCTATAGGAGAAAGAAATAATTGTGAAAACAACCTTTATGTGCTATTTAATTATAAGAATGCACAAGAAGTATAACAAGAGGAATAATTGTGAAAACTCCTTTTAACTCTTGTCTCCCAGCACAGTTTATCCTCCATGGATTCTAATACATTACAAAAATGTCTGACAATTAAAAATATTTTAAGTTGTATTTGATGGAATAGTTTCTCTATCCACAATGAAAACCTGGAAAGCAGATCAATTAGGCTTAGATGCAACTACAGATGAAATATTATTTAAAAGCCTACTCTGGCACAGAACTATTTCTTTTTGCCAAATTAAATTCTTATACAGAATTTGCACAAAGAATTTTTACTAAAATAAAAATCCTGTAATTTTAAGTAATTCTGAGAACCTGAGATTTGTGCCACGGAAACTAATTACCTGAAGAGTGCCATTGCAATTTATTGTGAGCACACACTTGCTCACAATATCTCCTTTTATTTCATTCATTTATAATACTTTATGATTTTTTTAAAAATAATTTTATCTAGAATATTAAAAATATGTGCACAAATCACATCTTGCAGAAGTATTACATTTTAATATTCTGATGGGTTGGATCACAGGAAACGCCCTTGGGAACTGCCACCTGATGTGCTGAGACTACCTCTGAGCCCCTTTTCCCTGGCAGCCTGGGACTTCAGTGCCCTTCCTGCTTTGAGCCAGACACACTAGCCTGCTACAAACACAGACCCATGTCTGAACCACATCCCCCAAAAGTTGCAGGCTTAACTGAAAACAGCTTAAGAAGTGTTCCTGTCTTTAACACTCAGATACCCTACTTCCAATGAGGTCCAAACTCCAAATAAATCCGTTTTACCCTGTATAAAGCTTATACAGGGTAAACTCAAACTGTTTGCCCTTTATAACACTGATAGAGAGGTATGCACAGCTGTTTGTCCCCACCCCCCCCCCAAGTATTAATACATATTCTGGGTTAATTAATAAGTAAAAAGTGATTTTATTAAATACAAAAAGTAGAATGTAAGTGGTTCCAAGTAATAACAGACAGAACAAAGTGAGTTACCAAGCAAAATAAAATAAAACACGCAAGTCTAAGTCTAATACAGTAAGCAAGTGATTACAGATGAAATCTCATCCTCAGAGATGTTCTAATAAGTTTCTTTTACAGACTAGTCTCCTTCTAGTCTGGGTCCAGCAATCACACGCACCCCTGAGGTTACTGTCCTTTGTTCCAGTTTCTTTTAGGTATCCTTTGGGGGTGGCGAGGCTACCTCTTGAGCCAGCTGAAGACAAAATGGTGGAGTCTCCCAGGACTTTATATACAGTAACTCCCCCTCGCTTAATGTTGTTTTGATCTTACGTCCCTGCTCCATTACAGAACATGCTCTGCTTAAAGTTGTGCAATGCTCCGCTATAAAGTCGTTTGGCTGCCTGCTTTGTCAACAGCTGGCAGACCCCCTATGAGCTCCCCTACACCCCCCCCCAGCGCCTCCCGCCTGCTGGTAGACCCTGCCAATCAGCACCTTTTCCCTGCTCCCCCCGCCTCCTGCCCACGGCAATCAGATGGTTTGCGGCGTTCGGGAGGAGGGAGGAGTGAGGACTTGGTGCACAGGCTCCCCCTCCCTGCCCTGACTCCTGAACACTGCAAACCAGCTGATTGCTACAGGCAGGAGTCAGGGGAGGGAAGGGAGAGCCTGTGTACCGCATCCTTACTCCTCCCCCATCCCTCTCCTGACTGCGGCAATCAGCTGCTTTGCGGCACTCAGGAGGCAGGGCAGGGAGAGGGGAGGAGCAAGGATGCGGCATGCGGAGTTGGCGGATGTGATTGCAGAGCCATTGGCCATTATCTTTGAAAACTCAGGGCAATCGGGGGAGGTCCCAGATGACTGGAAAAAGGCTAACGTAGTGCCCATCTTTAAAAAAGGGAAGGAGGAGGATCCTGGGAACTACAGGCCAGTCAGCCTCACCTGGAAAAATCATGGAGCAGGTCCTCAAGGAATCAATTCTGAAGCACTTAGAGGAGAGGAAAGTGATCAGGAACAGTCAGCATGGATTCACCAAGGGCAAGCCATGCCTGACTAATCTAATTGCCCTCTATGACGAGATAACTGGCTCTGTGGATGAAGGGAAAGTAGTGGACGTGTTGTTCCTTGACTTTAGCAAAGCTTTTGACACGGTCTCCCACAGACTTCTTTAACTTGCTGGCAAGAATAATGGGCTAGATGAATGGTCTATAAGGTGGATAGAAAGCTGGCTAGATAGTCGGGCTCAATGGGTAGTGATCAATGGCTCCATGTCTAGTTGGCAGCCGGTATCAAGTGGAGTGCCCCAGGGGTCGGTCCTGGGGCCGGTATTGTTCAATATCTTCATAAATGATCTGGAGGATGGTGTGGATTGCACTCTCAGCAAGTTTGCAGATGACACTAAACTGGGAGGAGTGGTAGATACGCTGGTAGATATTCTATGATCTATGATTCTATGATAAAGTGGGAGGAGGTGGGGGGGAGAAGAGGCGGGTTAAGGCTGGCCTGCACATTCTGAGTGATGACGATCCTGAGAGGGAACACAGCTCCAAAGTGATTAGGGGAGTTGGTCATTTAATCATAGAATCATAGAATATCAGGGTTGGAAGGGACCTCAGGAGGTCATCTAGTCCAACCTCCTGCTCAAAGCAGGACTGATCCCCAATTAAATCATCCCAGCCAGGACTTTGTCAAGCCTGACCTTAAAAACCTCTAAGGAAGGAGATTCCATCACCTCCCTAGGTAACGCATTCCAATGTTTCATCACCCTCCTAGCGAAAACGTTTTTCCTAACATCCAACCTAAATCTCCCCCACTGCAACTTGAGACCATTACTCCTTGTTCTGTCATCTGCTACCACTGACAACAGTCTAGAGCCATCCTCTTTGGAACCCCTTTCAGGTACTTGAAAGCAGCTATCAAATCCCCCCTCATTCTTCTCTTCCACAGACTAAACATCCCCAGTTCCCTCAGCCTCTCCTCATAACTCATGTATTCCAGTCCCCTAATCATTTTTGTTGCCCTCCGCTGGACTCTTTCCAATTTTTCCACATCCTTCTTGTAGTGTGAGGCCCAAAACTGGACACAGTACTCCAGGTGAGGCCTCACCAGTGTCGAATAGAGGGGAACGATCACATCCCCCTCGATCTGCTGGCAATGCCCCTACTTATACATCCCAAAATGCCATTGGTCTTCTTGGCAACAAGGGCACACTGTTGACTCGTATCCAGCTTCTCGTCCACTGTAACCCCTAGGTCCTTTTCTGCAGAACTGCTGCCTAGCCATTCTGTCCCTCGTCTGTAGCGGTGCATTGGATTCTTCCATCCTAAATGCAGGACTCTGCACTTGTCCTTGTTGAACCTCATCAGATTTCTTTTGGCCCATATCTAATAACTTGCTATAAAGAAATTTACAGAGAAAAAAAAAAGAAAACAACAATCTCTAGGTGTGTTTTTTCGAGTTCAGAAAGTTCAGCAAGTACAGCAAGAGAAGCAGCTGAACAATTCACCCTCTTTCACTCTCTGACTCCACCACCTCAGCCAAGCTTCATACTCCGCAATGATGATTGTCGTATTAAATTGTTTCTTTAAAATTGTTTCAAACTTATACCTGTATTAAATTGCTTGTTTAAAATGTATATAATGCCTTTTGTCTGGCAAAAAAAATTCCATGGAACCTAATCCCCCCTATTTACATTAATTCTTATGGGGAAATTGGATTCGCTTAACATCGTTTTGCTTAAAGTCGCATTTTTCAGGAACATAACTACAACGTTAAGTGAGGAGTTACTGTAGTTTCTCTCCTGTGGGTGGAAACCCCTCTCTCCCCCGTGTAGAATTCCAACTACAAGATGGAGTCTTGGAGTCACATGGGCAAGTCACATGTCCATGCATAACTTAGTTCTCTACAGGGACGTTCCCAGGAAAGCTCAGATGTGCACTGACATCTATCAAGGTCCACTGTTCACCAAGTACTTCCATTTACTTGAATAACCCCTTCACAATATGTTGATCAAATCTGCCTTAGGTGCTTTCTACAGCAAACACTTTAAATACAAGAATAGAGCCAATGCTCATAACTTCAGATATAAAAATGATACATGCATGCAAATAGGATGAATACATGCAATAGAACATAAGCTTTGCAAAGATATGTTACACGGCATATCTAGCATAAAACATATTCCAGTTATGTCACATTTACATTCATAAGCATATTTTTAGCCTGGGAACTGATAGCAGAAGGGGTCTGCAGTCACTCCCTGAGAGAAGGTAGGTGTGATTAAAGCTAGAGGCAGGTAGCCTACAGCTACTCTACTCTACCCTACTCTACTAGGAGGGAGTTGGGAGGCTGGCAAACCTGAGGTGGGGAGAGCCAGAAAGGTAGGAAAGGCTCAGGGAAAGAGGCAGCAGGTCTAGGAAGGAACAGACCTTGGCTGCTGATTAGAGGGTCCCTGAGCTGGAACCTGGAATAGAGGGTGGGGCCAGGTTCCCATACCAGCCACTGGGGAAGTGGCACCAGCTGGGCAGGGGATAGGAAGACTGCCTGAACCTTTTCATAAGAGACTTTGTTACCCTGGAAGGTGAGGACCATAGTGACCTGGCCAGAGGGCCAAGTCACGAAGAAGCAGCAGCAGCTCCTGGTGCGAGAGAGCGGCTGCAGACAGAGAGTGAGAAGAAGAGACAGAGTGCAACTGCAGAAAGGGGTGTCAGCCTCACAGAGGTAATCCCCAGAACCACCAGGAAGAGGCACCATCCAGTGATGAGTAGAGCACCCAGTCACAAGAAATCAAAGATTTCTAGTCTCATACAAAACATTTCGTTTAAGAAGCCACATCTTTGTGAACAGCATAAAAGAACCCTATGAATAAGTTATCTAACATCCTTAATTTCAAATGAAAGATTAATCAAACAATATTAACATCCAACAGTATTTCATTTCAGCAAAATAAAAATGGAACATCAAAAGAGGTAAAATACAACCGTGAGAGCCTGGGGCATGACAGATGCTGCACCATGCTTCCATGTGTGAGACCTACACTTAAGAGTGACCTCAAGATGACATAATAAAACCAATGCATTCTTCTTCCTGCCTACGTTGAGTTTGAAATTAAAGTACAGCCTGACTGCTTGTTTTCTTCTTGTACCTGGTTAAGTGCCTTATTCACAAGGTGAGCATAGTTGCAATAAGAAACGGATGGTATGGTATGTTTATTTGGGAAAAAATATGCTTGTAACTTAGAGTGAATGGAAACTTTAAGAGTTCCAGACTTAAACCCCAGACTCCCATGCTGTCAATTTCTCCTTCCTGGCTTACCAGGCCTCTGCGCTGAGCTCAGATAGAATTAGGAAGGCTTACAGGCAGCAACAGAAACAGAAAGTAGCTGACAGAGCTGGGAAATTCCATTAGCTATTCTTGGCAGAGCTTCTTACTGTAATGGCAAAATAAGGGAATAAATTTTAACATATTGTCTGTAAATATTTGCAATCTACACTATAGTGCACAGGTAATTATCATGTGTGGTTGCTTAGCTAAATGGATCTGAAAAAATATTACTGGAAATTCAATGGGGCTTGTTCATTTAAAATGTGGTGATTACATTAAATCTACAGGATTAAAAAAAGAGATTTCAGTCCTCTTACCTGAAAAACTCAACTCATATTTAATGGTAGAGTAGCTACCAGACCTCCAAAATATATACATGTTCCCCAAGATACACAAGATACAAGCATATTTCTTGAGGCAAAAAAGATTACTCACTAAGGGCAAGATCCTGCGAATTGATTAATCGAGGCACATCTGTGTGCTTGCATAGAACGCAGTTGATGGATCCATTTATATAATCTAGGTCTAAATATTATTTTGTTCCTTTAATCCCTGTATACAGCCCAATACAGTGGATCCACACTCTGCTTTAAAGAACCATATTTTTAACAAATCACTTTTTTCTGATTCAGTTCATACTAACGTATCTGTACTAGATAGAACTAAATTTCACATTTATTACATATACTAGTATGAACTGTAATGAAGAGATCTCTGAGCCTTTAGCGATTATGTGTGAGAACTCATGGAGGATGCGAGAGATACCAGAGGAATATAAAAAGGCAAATATAGTACCTGTGTATAAAAAGGAGAATAAGGACAACCCAGGGAATTATAAACCAGTGGTTTTAACTTCTGTACCCATAAAGATAATAGAGCAAATAAACAAACAATCAATTTGTAAACATCTAGAAGAGAATATGGTGATAGGTAACTGTCAACATAATTTGTCAAGAACAAATCACGTCAAACCAACCTAATATTCTTCGACAGGGTAACAATGCTTGTGGATAGGATGGAAGCAGTAGATGTGATATAGCTTGACTTAGTAAGGCTTTTGATACTGTCTCACATAACTTTCTCATGAGAAAACTAGAGATATATAGTTTAGATGACCCTACTATAAGATGGGTGCACAACTGGTTAGAAAAATCATACTAAGAGTAGTTATCAATGGTTCACAGTCAAGCTGGAAGGACATATCAAGTAGAGTCACACAGGGATCTGTCCTGGGTCCAATTCTATTCAATATCTTCATAAATTATTTGGATAACGGCAGAGAGAGTACACCTGTAAAGTTTGAGTATAATACCAAGATGGGAAGGATTGCAAGTGTTTTGGAGGACAGGATTAGAATTTAAAACGATCTTGACAAACTGGAAACATGGGCTGAAATAAACAGGATGAAATTCAATAAGGACAAATGCAAAGTACTACACTTAGGAAAGAATACTCAATTACAAAAATAAATAATGGGAAATGACTACCTATGAAGGAGTACTGCTGTAAAGGATCTAGGAGTTATAGTGGATCACAAATTAAATATGAGTCAACAATGTAATACTGTTGCAAAAAAAGTAAATATTCTGGGATGTATTAGGAGGAGTGTCGGTAAGCAAGACATTAGAAGTAATTCTTCCACTCTACTCAGCACTGATAAGACCTCAAAGGGAGTACTGTGTCCAGTTCTGGACACCGCACTTTGGGAGAAAATGTGGACAAATTGGAGAAAGTCCAGAGAAGAGCAACAAAAATGATTAAGGGTCTAGAAAACATTACCTACAAGGAAAGACTGAAAAAGAGGAAGTTACTCACCTTGTGCAGTAACGATAGTTCTTCGAGATGTGTCCCACGATGGGTGCTCCATGGTACGTGTGCTTGTGTCCTTGTGCTGCTGATCAGAGAACTTTGGTAGTGTCCATTAGGCTCATGCATGAGGTTAGCCAGCGCGCACGGGCTTACCCTCCTCAGTTTCTTCTTTACCACAGAGTCATTGACAAGAACTCCGAAGTAGAGGGGAGAAAGGTGGGTTGTGGAGCACCCGTAGGACACACATCTCAAAGAACCATTGTTACTGCACAAGGTGAGTACCTTCCTCTTCTTTTTTGAGTTGTGTCTGTATGAGTGCTCTATGGTAGGTGACTCCCAAGCAATATCCCTACTCGTGGGCTGGGACTTTGGGGCAGAGTCAGTTACAGATGACAGCACTGCGGCGCTGAAGTTGGCACTGGAGGCAGAATCCCCAGTGATCGTACAATTTTGTGCAAAAGTGTGGACTAATGGCCATGTCTCTGCTCTACAGATCTCTTGAAGAAGGCAACAGATTAGGAGATTGACCTCATGGAGCGTGTTCAAATAGAGTCTGGAGGAGTTGTCTAATGCAATTCGAGACCCACTTAGAGAGCCTTTTGGCTGATATTGCTGAGTCCTTGGACCTTTCCGCAATGGAAATGAAAAGTGTACGGGACTTCCTCAAGGCCTTTGTTCTATCCAGGTACAAAGCCAGGGCTCTCCTGACATCTACGGTATGTAATATAGCCTCCCTGTTGTCTTGGTGAGGCCTGGGGTAGAAGATTAGAATGTGAATCAATTGATACATGTGAAATGGAGAGGTTACCTTAGCGATAAATTTTAGATGTGTCCTGAGCATAACCTTGTCCAGAAAAAATATTGTGTAGGGGGGATATGCCATCAAAGCTGCTCTCTCTCCTATTCTCCTGGACGAGGTAATTGCCAAAAGGAAGATCACCTCCATTGATAGGTACACCAGCAAACAGGTGGCCATGGGTTTGAAAGGCAGTCTAGTCAACCCTTTTGGTACCAGGTTTAGGTCCCCCGTAGGAGCAGGAAGTCGAGATTGTGCGAAAAGGTTCACCATATCCTTGAGGAACCGATTAGTGGTTGGGTGTGACAGCATTGAGCATCTCTCAATAGGTTGGTGGAAAGCTGTTATGTGAACTCAGAGAGCTTAGAGATAGACTATGCATTTACCTTAAAGAAATCGGGCCTAAGATATATGGAAGAATCACGGATGTTGGGGAGATTTGCTGGACAGAATACAAAGTCTGAAACGTGCACCATTTCTGCAGGTAAGCGCGTCAAGTCGAGGACTTTCTGCTGTGCAACAGAACCTCTTGTACCTCTCTTGAACAGGAGTTTTCTATATTTTGGAACCAAGCAGGAGCCATGCCTTGAGGCAGACAATCCCAAGTGGGGATTTAGGGTGCATTTTCTGTCCTGCAAGGAGGTGCAGTATGGCTGGGAGAGAGATCAGCAGGCATGTCACAAGCTGTGACAAGTAGGGAAACCAGGTCTTTCTGGGCCAAGTAGGAACAATCAGAATGACATGGGTTCCATCTCTTTTTATTTCCAGCAGGACATTCACAAGTAGGGAAAATGGAGGAAAGACAAAGAGAAGGTCCTTCTCCCAGGGGATGAGGAGGGCCTCGCCCAGGGAACGTTGACCCATCCCCACTCTGGAGCAGTAGCATGGGCATTTCTTATTCAGGTGAGTGTTGAACAGGTCTGTGGACTGTGTCCATCATAAGCTGAATATGTCATGAAGCACAATCAGGTCTATCTCCCAATCATGGTTGTATGGGAATTTGCAACTGAGATTTCCACTATCAAGTTTTGTGTTCAGGCAATGTAACATTGTGGGAGATGCACCAGTTGCATAGCCTGATCACCTCGGTGCATATGGAGGGTGATCTGGCTCTCCCCTGACTATTGTATGTAGGCTATGTTGTCTGTTAGGATCTTCATGTGTGATCCTCTGATCAGCTGGAGGAAATGGGTGCAGGCGTTCCTGACCATTCTTAGCTTGAGAAGATTGATGTGAAGGGACAGCTCCATGGGTGACCACTTGTGTTGTGAGGCCATTTAGATGTGCAACCCACCATATCAGTGATGTGTTGGTGGTGAGCAGCAATGACAGCGAGGTTTGGGAAAAGGGGATCCCTTTGCAAATGTTGGTAGGGCTCTTCCTTCAGTCTAAGGAGTTTTTGACCCTGCTGGGTGGTGACAGGGATTTGTCCAGCCTGTCCCTGTTTGTAGACCAAGCTGAACCACATTTGGAGGCATCACATGTGAAACCTGGCATGTGGTATTACCGTTGTGCTTGCTGCCATGTGCCCCAGGAGTTGGAGGCAGAGTCTGACTAATATTTTTAGGCTGCTTTGAACAGCATCTCGAAGTGTGGCTAATGAAAGAAATTAGTGCTGAGAAAAGAGTTCTCTGGCCTGTAACGAGTCAAAGTCAGCCTCTATGAATTCCAGGCACTGCATCAGAGTGAGAGCTGACATCTGGATTTTGATCTGTAGACTCAGCTCTATAAATCAGTGGATAGTTGCTTTGGTGACTCGGTGAGCCTCCTGGAGAGATTAGGCTCTGAGGAGGCAATCATTGAGGTAAAGGTAAATCTTTATCCCTTGACACCGTGAGTGGCTATCACCCAGAGAACCTTGGACAATAATCTCAAGGCCGACAATAGCCTGAAGGGAAGCACTCTGTATCCGTAGTGGTCTTGTCCCTGGATAAATCTGAGAAATCGTCTGTGAGCCAGTAGGATAGAGATGATCGAGGACCGAAAACCAGTCTCCCTGTTCCAATCCTGGAATGATTGTTGATAAAGTGACCATTTTGAATTTTTGAGCCTGGACAAACTCTTTGAGAGCTCCGAGGTCTAGTATGGGTCTCCAACCTCCCTTCCTCTTCTGTATTAGGAAATAAAGAGAGTAAAACCCTCCTCCTTGTAGATGTTGAGGTACTGGTTCTGTTGCTCCTAACTGGAGGAGACTATTGACTTCTTGTCATAGAACCATAGAATATCAAGGTTGGAAGGGACCTCAGGAGATCATCTAGTCCAACCCCCTGCTCAAAGCAGGACCAATCCGCAATTTTTGCCCCAGATTCGTAAATCGCCCCCTCAAGGATTGAACTCACAACCCTGGGTTTAGCAGGCCAATGCTCAAACCACTGAGCTATCCTCCCGCACCTGAGCTATCCCTCCCCCATTGTTCTAAACTCATGAGAAGGATCCCTGAAGAGGGACAAGGAAGGGTGTTGTGGAGGGGGTAGGGAACTGAAATAGATGGAGTACTCAGTTCAAATGATTTCTAGGACCCATCAGTCCAATGTTATGCGTTTCCAGGCACTGCGGAATACTGCCACTCGGTGATCAAATGGGTGTGAAGCATTGGTCGGCTGTATCAGTTGGTGGGAGTGGTCCAGTGGCGCTTCGACCCGCCTGTCAAAACTGGTGTTTGGACATAGAGGGCTGGGACAATGAAGATTGCAAGCCAGATAGTTTCTGCTTGGGGAATTTTGCTTTCTTCCTTTGCAGTTTGTATTGTCACTGAGGTTGATATTGGGATGTATATGGTCTACGCTGGGACTCGGGACTAAATTGTCTCCTTTGTCCCAGCGTGTAGATACCCAACGACTGGAATGTAACCCACGAATCCTTCAGGGTATGAAGGGAAGCGTCAGTCTTCTCTGCAAAGAGCTTTGTGGCCTCAAAGGGGAGGTCCTCAACAGTAGACTGCAGGATTTCAGGAAATCTGACAGATGGAGCCATGATGTTCATTACATCACCACTGCCATGGAAATTAAGCTAGCTACTTTGTCAGCAACGTTGAGGGCTGATTGCAGCTTTGTCCTTGCCACTACTTGTCCCACCTGTATAATGGCCTTAAATTGGTCACAGTGTGACTCTAGCACCAACTCAGTAAAGTCATTCAACTTTGAATAGTTAATATAATCGTATTTCACTGTGAAGGCCTGATAGTTGGTGATACGGAAATGGAATGTAGCCAAGAGTACACCTTCCTACCAAAAAGGTCCAGGCGCTTTCAATCCCAGTCTTGTGGAGTAGCCCTCGACTCATGTCATCAGCCGCATGAGTTGACGGCATCCACCATGATGGAGTTGGGTGGTAGGTGGGAGAAAAAGAATTCAGATTCCTTCATGGGTCATAGTACTTTTTGTCTGCTCACTTGCACGTCAGTCCTACTATCACCGGGATTTGCCATATTGTTCTTGCTGGGTCTAAAATAGTCTCATTAATCAGGAGGGCAATCTTGGAGGAGGACGAGGAGTGGGGGATGTCAAAGAGCTGATGGTGGGTGTCCTTGACTTCCTTCAATGGTATCTTAAGGGTGTCCACCATCCTCTTTGCCACTTCCTGGAAGAGATGAAAGTGGTCTGCCAGATATGGTGGGGAAGGCATAACAGTCAGGAAAGGAGGAAGATATGGTCCTCAGTGTCACCTCTTCCCCAGTATCATCCTCCTGTTTCTCCAGGATGTCTTGGAGGTTCCAAAGCTCTGGAAGCCGCGGCTGAAGGGGTATGCCTTGAGGGATCCCAGATGAGGCTTGGAGCTCGAGAGACATGTTGGCGGTATGCTTCCCACGGGTCCCAATAAGACCACGGGGATAGTGGTGGCATAGAGCGTGGTGGCAGTGCCCATGGGTGGCTGTACCATGATTTCGGTGGTGGGAACATCTGCAGGTATGGGCCTTGCTTGTACTGAGCACCATATGAAGCCTGAGAGGAGTACTGGGATGTTCTTTCCTCCAGCACACTGTCTGAACTTTCGCTAGAGAGTTGGGGATTGAGGCATGGCAGCGGTGACAATTCCCATGCCAAGCAGAGGCTCAGTGCAGAGGTTGCAGTACCAAGAAGCAGGGATCCCAGTACATCTGATATACGGAGGTTGCTGGAGTGGAAGAATTCTGTTGGTATTGACTGCCCCAGTGTTGCGTGTCAGAGGCAGACAGGGGTCTTGTCCATACGACCTGCTCTGGTGCCGGGTGAGGCATTGATGATAGTACTGATAATGATTCGCGTATTGGGGGTGCCTTTTTAGTGGAGTGCTTACTCCTGTCTCTCGGTGCCGATGACTCAGTGCCCGTGCCCATCAGGTCCGTGGACATGTCAACAGTACCGACTGCTGTTGGTCTCTGTGAGCCATGAGTTCTGGACTAAGATGGTCTTGGTGTCCAAGAAACCGAACAAGATGGAGAATGCCTATGGAGATCTCAGGGCTCACTTTTGGGGACTTCTGGCTCTCCTCTAAGATGACTTCTAGGAGGGGTCAGCAGTCTGTTTCTTCGATCCACACCCCTTAGATGGCTGTGGAGAAGATTCACATCTATCCAGGCACTTGCAGCACAAGTTCTGCGTGGGTCTGAAAGCAGCCTCCATTAAAATAATCTTCTGCCTGAGCAGTCTGTCCTTATGGGAATGTGGCCAGATTTGCTGGCAGAGACTACACTTTTTCTGGATGTGGCCCTCCCCAAGGCGACAAATGCACTTAAGAGTCCTTGTCTGTAATCGGAATTGCCTCCTTGCAAGTGAGGCGCTTCTTGAAAGCTGGTGAACCGGGTATACCCAATGGGGGAGTGGGGGGGAAGGATCCCTGGAAGGGAAAAAAAAAGCAGGAAAATGAAGTTTTGGGGGGAGTTTTGTTTTTGGTTTTTTTTTTTTAATTTTTGGTGGGATAAAATAAGAGGGAAAAGAACAATAAACTATACTATATTAACAAAATAACTATATAAAAGTGAATAAAGCAAAATCCATCTCTAATAAGGGGCAGTTGAGAAGTAACTGAGGAGGCTTAGCCCGCGTGTGCTCGCTAGCCTCATGGCGCAGCACGAGGGGAGACCGACAGCGCATGTGTGGGCCTAATGAACACTACTACTGAAGTTCTACAATCAGCAGTGGGGAGACACAAACAAACCTACCATGGAGCACCCACAGGGACACTACTCAAAGAAAAAATTGGGTTTGTTTAGTTTGGGAAGAGAAGTCTTGGGGCATGTGATAAGTCTTCTAGTATATAAAAGGTTGTCATAAAGAGAAGGGTGATAAATTGTTCTCCTTATCCACTGAGGACAACACAAAAAGTAATCGCCATTGCTGCAATTTAAGCCCATTAAAGGTTAGACATCAGGAAAAGCTTCCTAACTGTAAGGATAGTTAAGCATTGGAACAAATTATCTATGGTATCTCAGTCATTGGAGGTTTTAAGGAACAGCACAGATGGCCAAACGTACCAACCCTCCAAGCAGCATATCACAATCTTCAGAAGTTCGAGAGCTGGGGCTGAAGCCCCGAGACACCCCCCCCACACACACACACACTTCATTCTGCCAGAGGCAATGCGAGGGGGAGGCATATGGTATCACATGCCCCTCCCCCAAGATTTTTGCCAGGGTTTGCTGGCTAGGTCACATGGTGCTGCCAGCCCCATCCCTGCACAGCAGCTGCTGGATCTGGCAAGTTGGGAGCTGTGGCCGTGCGGAGAGGCAGCGGCAAACAGCTGGGAGCTGCAGGAAGAGCTGCTGCCTCTCCCCGCAAAGCTAAAGCGACAGCCCCTCCCTGCAGCTCCCAGGTGTTTGCCGATGCCTCTCCACACGGAGCTAACACCTGGGAGCTGCAGGGAGGGGCCGCTGACGATAAGAGGTGGGGCATAATTCAAGCTGTTGGGGGTGCCGAACCTTCAAATTATGCCCCTTCACTCTCAGCAGGCACCAGACGTCTCTGGCAGAAGCCCCTAGCACCATCACCGGACAGAAACCCCAAGTCTCTCCCCCTCTCAGTCTGGTAGACAGAGAATGGGAAAGGAGTGGGGGGTTCCACAAGCCATACTTTCACTGTAAAAGAGTATGCTGCAGTTTGGCCACCCCTGGGTTAGACAAATACCTCTCAGGAATGGTCTAGATAATACTGACTCCTGCCTCAGTGCAGCAGACTAGAGTATATGATCTATCAAGATCCCACCAAGTCCTACACTACTATGATTCTGTGATGGAAAAAACTATTCAGTATGAAAAAAATGTTTTTATTCAAGTACCACCTTTAGAAGAAATGTGATTTACTCTCACTCTTATAAAATAAAGCCTTCTCAATTAATGTTCTCTAATGCAATCGTTTAATGTTAATGTCAAATAGATTTGCCTTGTTTTTGACTAAACAAAATTATTCTTCTTTCCTTAATATTCCAGCAAAAATAAAAATCACTTGGATATCAGGTAGTACAAAAGTAACAAATACCTCTTGAATGTGGGCAGCAACAGCTGCTCTTGTATCAAAATCTAAACCTTGGATTCTTTCAATGAATTCTTCTTTTTTCTGACACTAAAAGAAATACATTAACCACAATTATTTATCGTATCTCCTTAGTATATCCTGAGAGCTAAAAGCTGACGAAAAAATAATTATCAGCTGTCCAATCCCCTAACTGGCTAGTACAGATTGAATGTAATTATAGCAAAATATTGTAGTTTCTGCTTGACTTTTAATATTAGTGAACTGACACTATATTCACTTTGAAAAAAATTGATGAAGGGGGCTTCTTAAAATTAACTTATTTCTTGCTCAGATTCTATGATGATGTTTACTTCATAAATACCTTTTTTTAGTACTCAAACAACCAATCTCCCTGAACTGTTTTTTACACTATTCAACTGAAACCAGCTGTACAGTATACTGTACTTTTCTAATTAACTTTGACCCAATCAAAAATAGCGTATTTAGAAAAGTTTAGCATAGTTTAAAAAAAACCCACAACTTTCATGGATAAAGTGGTCATTAATTTAATGAACTATCATAGGTATGATCTTTAATCAAATTGGATAGTTACAAGCTAATCATGTTATAGGCCCTGATCCTGCAAAAAGACTTAAATACCATTTTAGCTTTACACAGACAAGAAGTTATGTTATTTTCAGATCACGAGACATGGATCATGTGATGATGTTTTCTAATAATTTTATTTTCAGTAGGTCAGTGTAGATTTCATTTAATCTGATTGAAGGGGATCAGCAAAGTAGAAGAAAGATTTATATGCACATGAATAGTGCAACTAACCATATACACACAGATCAGCAGGCGCACAAGTCATTGCTGGATTGGTGCCACAGTGAGTAAATGTTACTCAACTGAGCCCTCTCAGACTAAATTCAATCTACACTAGCCTTTTGGTATAATAAACATAAAATTTAGGGCTATCGATTAATCGCACTTAACTCGCACAATTAACATAAAACAATTAATCGCAGTTTTAATCGCATTGTTAAACAATAGAATCCCAATTGAAATGTATTAAATATTTTTGGATGTTCTTATACAATTTCAAATATATTGATTTCAACTACAACACAGAATACAAAGTGTATAGTGCTCACTTTATATTATTTTTTATCACAGATATTTGCACTATAAAAATGATAAACAAAACAGATAGTATTTTTCAGTTCACCTCATACAAGTACTGTGCTGCAATCTCTTTATCATGAAAGTACAACTTACAAATGTAGGCATTTTTTGTTACATAACTGCACTCAAAAACAACACTGTGTAAAAATTTAGAGCCTACAAGTCCACTCGATCCTACTTCTTGTTCAGCCAACCGTTAAGACAAACAAGTTTCTTTACATTTACAGGAGATAATGCTGCCTGCTTCTTATTTACACTGTCATCTGAAAGTGAGAATAGGGGTTCGCATGGCAATTGCAAGGTAATTACATGCCAGATACTAAAGATTCGTATGTCCCTTCATGCTTCAGCCACCATTCCAGAGGACATGCTTCCATGCTGATGATGCTTGTTAAAAAAAATAACGTGTTAATTAAATCAAGACTGAATTCCTTTGGAGAGAATTGTATGCCTCCTACTCTGTTTTACCCACATTCTGTCATATATTTCATGTTACGTTTCATCCCAACACCCAGCACTCGACCCAAGGTTTAAGAATCTGAAGTGCCTTCCAAAATCTGAAAGGGACGAGGTGTGGAACATGCTTTCAGAAGTCTTAAAAGAGCAAGAATACGACGCAGAAACTACAGAACCCGAACCACCAAAAAACAAAATCAATCTTCTGCTGGTGGCATCTGACTCAGATGATGAAAATCAACATGCATTGGTCTGCACTGTTTTGAATAGTTATCGAGCAGAACCTGTCATCAGCATGGACATTTGTCCTCTAGAATGGTGGGTGAAGCATGAAGGGACATATGAATCTTTAATATCTTGCAACGGCGGCTATGATAGTGCCATATGAATGCCTGTTTTCACTTTCAGGTGACACTGTAAACAAGAAGCAGGCAGCATTATTGCCCGCAAATGTAAACAAACTTGTTGGTCTGAGCGATTGGCTGAACAAGAAGAAGGACTGAGTGGACTTGTAGGCTTTAAAGATGTATTTTTTTTAAGTTTTGAACGCAGGTATGTTTGTACATAATTCTACATTTGTAAGTTCATCTTTCATGATAAAGAGATTGCACTAAAGAGATTGTAGAATTGAAAAATACTATTTCTTTTGTTTTTTTACAGTTCAAATATTTGTAATCAAAAATAATATAAAGTGAGCACTGTACACTTCGTATTCTGTGTTGTAACTGAAATCAATATATTTGCAAATGTAGAAAACATTCAAAAATATTTAAATAAATGGTATTCTATTATTGTTTCACACCATTAATTGCACCACTAATCACAATTTTTTTAATTGCTTGATATCCCTAATAAAATTGTATAACAGATCATCATCATATGATCCATGTCTTCTAATCTGAAAATGACTCTCTCAGCTTCACCTTGATACTTTATGATATCTGTACCAGATAATTAACTGATACTAATTTAGTTCAGCTTTATCTTTTCAGTTCATGTCAGACTTTCAAACCCTGGCCTTTATTTATGCAGGTACAAATAATTACAGTAACTCCTCACTTAAAGTCATCCCGGTTAGCATTGTTACATTGCTGATCAATTAGAAAACATGCTCATTTAAAGTTGTGCAATGCTCCCTTATAACATTGTTTGGCAGCTGCCTGCTTTGTCCACTGCTTGCAAAAAGAGCAGCCTGTTGGAGCTAGCTGGTGGAGGCTTGGAAACCAGGGTTGGCCGGCAGCCCCTCTATCAGCTCCCTGCTCCCCTAAGTTCCCTGTGCAGCAGCCGCCCAGCAGGCTATCAATTGCCAGCAGTTCAGCTGTCCCTCCCCTAACTGCCATGTGCTGCTCCTGCCCTTGTCTCGGAGCTGCTCCAAAGAGCTTCCTGCTTGCGGGGCGGGGAGGGGGGGGCGGAGGCTAATGTCAGGGTGTCCCCCTCCCCTCACTCCTGCTCCCCCATCTCCACAGGGGAGGGGACAAGAAAGGGCTCAGAATGGAGGGAGCTTGCTGGCAGCAGCTACTGTATCAACTCGCTTATCTGCTTAAAAAGGCAGTGTACCTAGAGTGGGGTAAGCCTACTTAAAGCGGCAATGCACGTCTCTCTCTCTCTCTCTCTCTCTCTCTCTCTCACACACACACACACACACAAGTCTCTGTCTCTCTCTGCCATGCTGTCTCCCCTCCTTCCATTCCTGCTGCCTTGCTAATGTAGCCTCACACTCTACAACAATGTGTTAACAATTGAGGGCTCAGCCAAGTCCTAGTTCATCATTTAGCCGTTAGGCATTCCCTGGGAAATATGCCCCCCTCTGACTTCACCAGGCATTCCCTGGGAAATATGCCCCCCTCTGACTTCACCACCTCAACCAAGCTTCACAATCATCATTCCTGTGTACAGTATTGTTTGTTTAAAATTTATATTGTGTGCGCATATGTATCTATCTATATATAAAATATAGTTTTTTGTCTGGCGAAAAAAATTTCCCTGGAACCTAACCCCCCATTTATATTAATTCTTATGGAGAAACTGGATTCTCTTAACATCGTTTTGCCTAAAGTAGCATTTTTCAGCAACATAACTACAACGTTAAGCGAGGAGTTACTGTATGAGCACAATTTAGAACGTGTAGCAAAGATAATTGACAATTTTAAGGCGCCAATCCTGATTAGTGGGTTACAATGCCAAAATGGAGGCCTGGTTAGAGCTACAGTGAAAAGGTGGGACTTTATTTCATAGATACCAAAACAAACATCAAGTGACTGTTATCCTATGAAAATGCGTTATTCCATTACTATTATATCTTAAATATACAACAGAATTTCACCTACATCTTATTTTGCTCATTACATTATACTTTGCCAGTCAATGTCCTGTCATATCCACACCAGTTTGGTAAACCCAGACCTTGCCTGTAATTCTAATGTGCACATTAAAGGTCAGTTTCGTTTCCATTATTTATTTAAGGCTACCACTCTGAATGCCTTATTCCCACTGGTGAACAATTACTCGTGCAAATAATCCCATTGAAATCAATTAGATAAATTCATGGAGAATAGGTCTATCAATGGTCATTAGCCAGGATGGGAAGGGATGGTGTCCCTAGCCTCTGCTTGCCAGAAGCTGGGAATGATATTTACCTGTTCTGTTCATTCCCTCTGAAGCACCTGGCACTGGTGACTCTTGGAAGATTTGGTTTGACTCAGTATGCTCGTTCTTATGTTCTCATGAGATTAATTGTGTAAGTAAATATTTATCAATAGGACTAAAGGGTTCATAATTTGGCCCTAAGATTGATAAAGATACACACTTTCTATGATTTGCAATAGAAACTTTGATTATAGGGAATGCATAAGGGAGTTCAGTTATTTAGTTTCAATTGAACTTAAATCAAGCACACAAATAGGCAGCCTAGATGCAAATATTTTCTTTTAAAAGAATATTTTATAATGCTTTTTCTTCAAAAGTAAAATAATTCTTTGATAGTTTGAATGACCCTCTTAAACAGAATTTATGAAAGGGGGAAATATAATGCACTTTTAACTTTAGAACACCAAGAAAACTAAATAAAACAAATTAACATTAATAAAACAACGAGAAATGCTAAAAATTAAGGTTGCTCAAACAATATTAACTCATTCATGTTGTTTGTGTGTCATATTAAGCATTCCAATTTTGCTTACTAAATGTAAACCTTAATACATTAAGACAAAGATACTTTGTTATTTATTTATACTATAAAATATACAGAATTTGCAATGTCACCATCTTAATATTGTTAAAGCAATCTTAAAACTGTTGGAATTTCCTGATTTGAGTTAATGCTGTATTAAAAAACAAATTGGGGGGATGAGGAGAGGAGAGGATATGTTTGCATCAGGAAACAACCATTAAAAATGTGTAATACAACAACAGCATGTAAAAAAACATATTTAAATACTTACCTGAACTGCACAGCCAAGTAAGAGTAAAAGTAGTTTTTTAATTTCTTCAGTGCCTGGCTCTAAAATAAAATAAATTATTGTGGGTGCAAGTAACTGTTCAGATAGGGTTTCAAATCTGATCTTTCTTTATGAAAAGCTCTTTTACTGAATTGCACATTTTATTTATCACCATTATCTTTATACAATTGAGCATTTTGGCTTAGTTCAGAATAATAACAAAGATGATGAGGGAATGTATCTCAAAGCTTTCAGCTCCTTGTTCCTTTGTCTTTTAAAATAGTAACTTTCAGCACACACACACACTTGATTACTCACAAGTAGTTTCAAAAATAAGAGGAGGTTACTTACTGTAACTGGAGATCCTTTGAGATGTATGGTCCCTATTTGGACTCCAGACATGACTGCGAATGCGCACCACGTGCCAGAGCTGTTTGTAGTAGTGTCTGTTGATCCACACATGCATAGGCCATGCGGTGTGTCCGAGGCTTTAAGAGGCTGTGCAGGTCTATACCACTACAGGTCCCTCTTACCAGCATGCAATGGATCCCGCAACAGAGGGGACTGAAGGCGGGTATTGGAATCCAAATAGGGACGGACCACACATCTTGAAGAAACTTCAATTACAATAAGTAATCTCCTCTTCTTCTTTGAGTGATGGTCCCTATATGGATTCCAGATGTGGGTGAGCAGCAAGCAGTGTTCAGCCTGGAGATGGGTGGAAGGACTCACAAGAAGTTACAGTCTGTAGGACGGCACAGCCGACTGTTACATCCACCACCGCTGCTGCAGCAATGGCACAGCGAGTGGTAAAGGTGTGGACAGAGGCCCACGTGTCCGCCTTACAAATGTCCTGCCATGGCATGTCCACGAGGAAGGCACACGTGGCAGCACACGCCTGTGTGAAGTGGGCCATTCACTCCCGGAGGCGGAGGAATGTGAGAGAGGGTATTCCTCAATGCAATGGGAGATCCATTAAGAGGGGCACTGGGAGAAGAGGGCATGGCCCCGGCAGTGTTCTGTGATGGCAAGGAAGAGCCTGGGTGAGACGTGGGTCCACTGGAGATAAAAGGTCAGTGCCCGGCAGACATTGAGAGAATGCAGCGTTTTCCCTTTGGGGGAGATGTGCAGTTTGGGGTAGAAGATCGGAAGGTGGATGCACTGGCTGAGGTAGAATGGAGAGGCCAGCTTGGGGAGAAATTTGGGGTGCAGGCACAGGGAGACTTTGTCTTTGTGGAAGACAGTAAAGGGTGGGTCGGCCATCATGGCCGCTAGCTTGCTCACCTGTCTTGCCGAGGTGATGGCCACCAAGAAGATCATCTTCACAGAGAGGTGGGCGAGAGAGCAAGTTGCGAGAGGTCTGAAGGCAGCTTAGTGAGGGCAGAGAGAACGAGATTCAGGTCCAAAGAATGGGTAGGATTCCACACTGACAGAAAGGCATTGAGTAGGCTACGCAGGAAGAGGGTGGTGGTCAGGTGAGTGAAGACCAAGAAGCTGTCCACGGGGAGGAGGAAGGCACTCAGCATCGCCAGGTGGACGCAGATGGAAGAGGTGGCAAGGCCTGAGAAGGTACTCCAGGAGGATGGGAATGGAGATGGAGTCCAGAGGGTAGTGGTGGCGGTGCACCCAGGTGGTGAAGTGTCGCAGTTTTGCTTGGTAGACTGCTGTCTGCTGTGTGTGAGGATGTTGTGCATGGGTATCGAATGTGCATTGGTATGGAACATGCTTTGCCTACACATGAACCCCATCCAAATACCAACACATAAGTGGGAACAGCTTTCGGTTGGAGTGCCACAGGCAACCTTACACCTGTGTGAAGAGATCCAGGAGGAGGGGAAGGCAGATCAGGGTGTGAGCAGAGAGGTGGAGGACATCAGTGAAACAATACTGGCAAGGCCAGGAGGGGGCTACCGGAATGACCATCATGCAGTCCTGCCACACCTCGCTCAGGACTTGCGGGAGCAGGGGAATGGGCGGAAAGGCATAGCATAGTTCGGTGGTTCAGTGCAAGAGAAGGACGTCACCCTGTGATCCTGGCCCGAGGGTTCCTTTGGAACAGAAAAGGGGAAGTTTCTGGTTTGCAGCAGTCACAAAGAGGTGATATGCATAGAAGGACCTGCTGAGTGTGTCCACCAGGTGCCCAGGAGATGCATGCATGGAGGGTGAACCCATGCCTGAGGCACCAGTTCTAGAGGAAAATGGCCTCTGCACAGAGGGAGAAGGACCAGGCACTGCCTTGCTTGTTGATATACATAACTGCTGTCATGTTGTCAGACAGCAGCTGAATGTGCCGGGATCTGATGAGGGACAGGAACACCCAACAGGAAAGGCGGGCAGCCCGCAATTCCAGAATGTTGATGTACATCCACACCTCTCGCGGAATCCAGTGGCCCTGTGCCATATGGCCCTCCAAATGAGCGTCTCCCCAAGCAAGGGAGGCATCCGTGGTAAGAGTGGTGTGAACAGTGGGAGGAACGAACAGAGTGCTGACCAAGATTTTGGACGTGTTGGTCCACCATGTGTGGGAAGCCAGGATGGAGGAACTGGGTGGGAAGCAGGACCAGTTTGTTCAAAAGGTCCAACTGCAGCATGCAGATTGACCGGAGCCACAGTTGTAGGCAGCGCATATGCAGGCTGGCATGAGGTGTTATGGAGATGCAGGCCGCCATGCAGCCCAGGAGGGAAAGGCACTGGTAGATAGTGCATATGCAGTTTGCAGCGTAGCTGCATGATGAAAAAGGTAAGGGTAGCAAAACAGTCCGTTGGGAGGAAGACTCGGCCCACGAGAAAATACAGACATGCCCTTATAAACGTGAACATACAGGTAGGTGTGCCCTTGTCCTCGCTGATACAGATGCCCAGGCCAGCAAGGAGAGCCCAGAGGGTCTGGATAGTGGAGAGGAGATAAAGGTGCACGACGGCACAACAAGGAGCCACTCATCCAGGAAACACGGAGTGGCCAAAACAACTCATGTGGGCTGCGGTGACAGCAAAGACCTTTGCAAACACGTGGGGAGCAGTGGTGATACCAAAGGGAAGGACCCAAACCTGGTAATGAGAATGTCCCGCCATGAAACGAAGGAACTTCCAATGAGCTGGGTGGATGTCAACATGGAAATAAGCATCCTTCATATCAAGAGCCGTGAACCAGGCTCGAAGGAGAAGGCATGGGCAAATGAGAGGGAGCGTGACCATGTTCAGCAACTGAAGGTCCAGAAGCACGCGACGGCCATTCCCCTTCTTCAGCATAAGGAAATAGGGGGAATAGAACCCACGGTCACAGTAATGACGAGGAACTCATTCTATGGTGTCCTTCCGGAGGAGGCTGTGGTGGGAAGGATTCCCATGGCCACCAAGGGGTGGACGATGAGGGAAAATGAGAGGAATTCTATCAAGTACCCCGGTGGATGATGTCCAGAACCCATCAATAATCTTGCCCAAATTTTGGGTGAGCCAGGCAAGATGACCCACAAAAACGATCTGGGTCACTGTGGGAGAGGTAGGAGGAGGTTCGCAGGTCTCAAGGGAGGAGTCAAAATGGCTGTTTGGACAGATGGTGTGAGGGAACCGAGGCAGCAGAAGTGCCAGCGGCGAAATTAGTCAACAGTGTGCCCTTGTTGCCAAGAAGGCTAACGGCATTTTGGGCTGTATAAGTAGGAGCATTGCCAGCAGATCAAGGGACGTGATCACTCCCTCTATTCAGCATTGGTGAGGCCTCATCTGGAGTATGGTGTCCAGTTTGGAGTCCCGCACTACAAGAAGGATGTGGATAAATTGGAAAATGTCCAGCGGAGGGCAACAAAAACGATTAGGGGACTGGAGCATATGACTTATGAGGAGAAGCTGAGGGAACTGGGATTATTTAGTCTGCAGAAGAGAAGAATGAGGGGGGATTTGATAGCTGCTTTCAACTACCTGAAAGGGGGTTCCAAAGAGGATGGATCTAGACTGTTGTCAGTGGTAGCTGATGACAGAACAAGGAGTAATGGTCTCAAATTGCAATGGGGGAGGTTTAGGTTGGATATTAGGAAAAACTTTTTCACTAGGAGGGTGGTGAAGCACTGGAATGGGTTACCTAGGGCGGTAGTGGAATCTCCTTCCTTAGAGGTTTTTAAGGTCAGGCTTGACAAAGCCCTGGCTGGGATGATTTAGTTGGGGATTGGTCCTGCTTTGAGCAGGGGGGTGGACTAGATAACCTCCTGAGGTCCCTTCCAACCCTGACAGTCTATGATTCTCTGTAATAGCTGTGTCGCTGGATGCGCGGATGACAGTAAGACTGTTTCTGGGGACACTGAAAGTAGGGCTGGTAGGTGGCACAGAAAGGGTCTTTGTTGCCTGCAGATCGTGGCTGGGGTGTAAATACCAAGCAACCACAAATTGGCACGGGAATCCTTGAAAGAGTGGAGGAATTTGTCTGTCTTGTCGCTAAAGAGTTTTTGGTTGTCAAAGGGGAGGTCCTCAGTGGTCTGGATCTCCGTAGGGAAGCTGGAGAATTGGAGCTAGGAATCCTGGTGGAGCATGACACCGGTCACTAGAGTGTGGGACGCAGTGTCAGCGGCTTCGACTGCAGCTTAGAGAGCCACCTTGGCAACCAGCTTGCCCTCGTTCAGCAGCATCTGGAAATCTTGCTGTTTCTCCACCAGGAGGAAAGCCTGGAACTCCACCAGCTTCAGGTAGGAAAGGAAATTGTATTTTGCCAAAAAGGCCTAGTAAGTGGCAATATAGAACTGGAGGCCCACAGAGGAATAAACTTTGCACCCCAGAAGGTCCAATTTCTTTGCCACCCTGCTCCTCCTCTTTTCCCTGAAAGCCTGCTCCCAGCAAGCCAGAAGCCGGCGCGGGACCGGGGAGCTCAGGCTCCTCCACCTGCCTGGGGTAGGTGGGCCCGAGAGTAACCCCTGACCCGTGTCTCAGCCCAGGACAGGTGAAGGGCTCCACACAGCTGCCAGTGCATCTCTTATGCCAACCCAGCTCCAGCAGGGGGGCGAGGCTTTGAAGCCAGGCTATGGTAAGAGTGGCCCAGGCAGCTGTGGGGAGACACAGACCTACCACCTGCCCTGGGTGGGGGGGTCCAGGGTGAGGGGACATGGTCTGGAGGCTGCTCTCAGGTCCCCCCACTCTGGGCGGATGGAGGGTCCACGGCTCCCCACAGCTGCCTGGGCTCCAGCTGCCAGCCTGGCCAGGAGGCGGGGCCTTGGGGGGGAAGAGGAGGGGCAGGGGTGGGGCCCATGGCAAAAAGTGGATGGACCAGGCCTGTCCACTTTCAAAAAAGGGGGAGGGCCTTGCTCCGCCCCCTTTTCCGGTGCCCCTGGCGGGGAGGTGGCCTTGAAGTGTTGCTGGCAGGAGCATTCAGTCACTGCATGGATCACAAGCGAATTGGGTGGTGTAAACAGGTAAATCAGATGAAGTAGCGGCATTCAGTGCACTTCGTAGTAGGGACACAGGAGGCTGGGGTGCGCCAGACCACTTGGGCCAGTTGGAGGATGGCCACGTGGATAGGGAGGACAGTCCGGGAGGGTCCCAGCAGTGGCAGAACATCCAGGAACAGGTTTTGCAAGTCCTGGACCTCCTCCACCAAGAGGTTGAGAGCCACAACCACTCACCAAAGCAGGTCATGGTATTGGCTATGGTCGACTGGAGGGTAGAGGGAAGGAGAAATAAGCGCATCGTATGGGGACAACGAGGCCCCAATGGGAACCGTCAGTGCCAGTGGAATGGGAACCTCCTGCAGTTCTTCATAAATGGAGGAGGGTGCAGTATGGTGGCAGCGGCAGCACCCCGCAGTCTTGGAAAGGGTCACAAACAGGCCAATAGGGTCAAGCGTATGTGTCGCTGGGCATCGGTGGCCCTTGGGGATAGCAGAACCACATGTTGGAAGAAGGTCAGTATGTGGGCAGAGAGGGTGGCAGTTGCCGAGGATCCAGACTGTAGGAGCAAGCAGGTGAGAATGAGGAGTCTGGCTCGGAAACCCACTCAGATTCTGAGGAGAAGCGGGGCTACTGGTACTGGCTATGCTGTTCGTGCGAAGCGAGACAGTGCAGGGCACTGCTCAGGGAAGAGTAGGAGAGGTTCATTTGCCAGAGATTGAAGCCTCAAGCCATCCATGGAACCAGGGGGAGCCAGCATATGTAAATGCAACTCCTGGGTTCCCTGTCAGACTAGTAAGGCCCATAAGAGTGGAGTGAGGTGAAAAAGTGAAAGATACCTCCCTGCTGTGTTCAGAAGGGGAAGAAAAAAATGTGCACTTTTCCACTACCTACACTGGTGGCACAGACAGACACTTGGATCTATTCCTGGCTGCTGTCCTCAATCCTCAAATTGTCCAGACAAGAGCAACATATGCACTCCCATCCTATTTACATTTACTACTTGTAAGCATTCTAGCCAAAGTTTTCAAATTTGTGTATCTAAATCTAGGCACCTTAAGTCTCTATTTACACGCTTAAATAAGTGACCTCATTTTGAAGTGTGCTAATCAAGCATATTTCACACTACAGTAAATTAAAACTGTGGGTTTACAGACCCACACCTCTGAAAATTAGACCACTTATTTAGGTACCCAAGTTTGATATTTATTGTATGTTCAAAAGGTCAACATAAGTCAATGCAAATACAAAAATCACAAAAACAACAACTAGGATCTCCCATAAATTAAAAATATGTATTTTACTAAGGGAGCATTATTTCAGTTAAAAATTGCAGTTGGCAGGATCATGCCTCATTCCTGTGGAGTGAACTGAGACCATGGCTTTTATATTTAATAATCCTGCCAGGATGACAGTCAATCTGCAAATAATCATACAACAATCCCATTCTATTACATTTTCCCCTTCTATATTAAGACAACATTTTCATGGGTATATTGGGATGCCTTAGCTTTCATACTTCTGTATTTTGAAATGCTAAGCTGTCATGTGCAAACATGTCTCCCTACAATATGTTTAATATAAATGCTGGCTATTATTCCCTTACCCGTATCTTGCAGGGAGAGATTTCAGATTTTCCCTAAAATACCTCACCGAGTGCACATAATTTTCAATGGATCCAACTCAAGACAGGATTTTAGTGTTCCACCATTAGAAATATGCCATTATATTAAGGAAGTAACAGAGGAACACAATAGTGCCATGCTGGATCATGCCAGTGGTCCATCTAGTCTAATATCCTATCTTCCAACAGCAGTCTGTACTAGATGCTTCAAAGAAAGGTGTATGAAACCCTTGAATACACAGTTATTGAAGAACCTGTCCCCCAGGGAAAGTTTCCTCTTAAAACCTAAAAGTTAGGGACTGGTATGGCCTGAAGCATAAGGGTTAATACTCTTTCCAAAACTCTTATTTAATCTTTGAATCCAAATAAGCACCCAGTTCTTTTTTGACATCTGATAAATTCCTAGCATCAGTGATGGTGGCAATAAGTTATACAGGCAGTGTGCATTAGGTGAAAAAATATCAAATTATCAATTCTGATTTTGTCACTTTCAAATTTCATTGAATGTCCCCTTGTTCTTTCATTATGAAATAGGATGAACAGAAGACCCTGATTTACCTTTTCTATATCATCCATTATTTTATATATTTTTATAATGTTCATCTTATTCCTTTCCTCTCAATCTTTTCAATCACTGTTCATGAGAATTTTTCCATACCTCTTATTCTCACTGCCTGGCTCTGAAGCACCTCCATTTCTGCTATATAATTTTTGAGAACTGAACACAGGACTCCAAGTGAGGGCATACCACTGATTTATATTATGGCATTGTAATTCTTTCCAAATGATTTTCCAGCCTAACATCGTTTTTGCTTTTTTTTTTTTTTTTTTAAATCACTGCTGCAGCTAGAGCAGAGCTCTTCATGGAATTTTCCGAGTGATGGCCAGGCCTTTTACCTGAGTTGATAGTTAAATTAGGACCACGTAAGGTATATGAGTAGCTCAAATTACTCATTGTAATGTACATTTCACACTGTATCTGTCAACACTGAATTTCATCTCCCATCAGGTTGCCCATACACTTAACCTAATTAGGTGTGTCTGAAGTTCCTCTCAGTTTTCTCCCATCTTGAGCAAAAAGAAAAGGAGGACTTGTGGCACCTTAGAGACTAACAAATTTATTTGAGCATAAGCTTTCGTGAGCAACAGCACACTTCATCGGATGCATTCAGTGGAAAATAAATGAGGGAAGCAACCTAGTGACAGAGGATGTGGAAAAAGCTAATGTACTCAATGCTTTTTTTGCCTCTGTCTTCACGAACAAGGTCAGCTCCCAGACTGCTGCGCTGGGCATCACAACATGGGGAACAGATGGCCAGCCCTCTGTGGAGAAAGAGGTGGTTAGGCACTATTTAGAAAAGCTGGACGTGCACAAGTCCATGGGGCCGGACGAGTTGCATCCGAGAGTGCTAAAGGAATTGGCGGCTGTGATTGCATAGCCATTGGCCATTATCTTTGAAAACTCGTGGCGAACGGGGGAAGTCCCGGATGACTGGAAAAAGGCTAATGTAGTGCCAATCTTTAAAAAAGGGAAGAAGGAGGATCCTGGGAACTACAGGCCAGTTAGCCTCACCTCAGCCCCAGGAAAAATCATGGAGCAGGTCCTCAAAGAATCAATCCTGAATCACTTAGAGGAGAGGAAAGTGATCAGGAACAGTCAGCATGGATTCACCAAGGGAAGGTCATGCCTGACTAATCTAATCGCCTTCTGTGATGAGATTACTGGTTCTGTGGATGAGGGGAACGCGGTGGATGTATTGTATCTTGACTTTAGCAAAGCTTTTGACACGGTCTCCCACAGTATTCTTGTCAGCAAGTTAAAGAAGTATGGGCTGGATGAATGCACTATAAGGTGGGTAGAAAGTTGGCTAGATTGTCGGGCTCAACGGGTAGTGATCAATGGCTCCATGTGTAGTTGACAGCCGGTGTCAAGTGGAGTGCCCCAGGGGTCAGTCCTGGGGCCGGTTTTGTTCAATATCTTCATAAATGATCTGGAGGATGGTGTGGTTTGCACTCTCAGCAAATTTGCGGATGATACTAAACTGGGAGGAGTGGTAGATACGCTGGAAGGCAGGGATAGGATACAGAGGGACCTAGACAAATTGGAGGATTGGGCCAAAAGAAATCTGATGAGGTTCAAGAAGGATAAGTGCAGGGTCCTGCACTTAGGACGGAAGAACCCAATGCACAGCTACAGACTAGGGACCGAATGGCTAGGCAGCAGTTCTGCGGAAAAGGACCTAGGGGTGACAGTGGACGAGAAGCTGGATATGAGTCAGCAGTGTGCCCTTGTTGCCAAGAAGGCCAATGGCATTTTGGGATGTATAAGTAGGGGCATTGCCAGCAGATCGAGGGACGTGATCGTCCCCCTCTATCCGACATTGGTGAGGCCTCATCTGGAGTACTGTATCCAGTTTTGGGCCTCACACTACAAGAAGGATGTGGATAAATTGGAAAGAATCCAGCGAAGGGCAACAAAAATGATTAGGGGTCTGGAACACATGACTTATGAGGAGAGGCTGAGGGAACTGGGATTGTTTAGTCTGCGGAAGAGAAGAATGAGAGGGGATTTGATAGCTGCTTTCAACTACCTGAGAGGTGGTTCCAAAGAGGATGGTTCTAGACTATTCTCAGTGGTAGAAGAGGACAGGACAAGGAGTAATGGTCTCTAGTTGCAGTGGGGGAGGTTTAGGTTGGATACTAGGAAAAACTTTTTCACTAGGAGGGTGGTGAAACACTGGAATGCGTTACCTAGGGAGGTGGTAGAATCTCCTTCCTTAGAAGTTTTTAAGGTCAGGCTTGACAAAGCCCTGGCTGGGATGATTTAATTGGGGATTGGTCCTGCTTTGAGCAGGGGGTTGGACTAGATGACCTCCTGAGGTCCCTTCCAACCCTGATATTCTATGATTCTATGAAAATACAGTGGGGAGATTTATATACACAGAGAACATGAAACAATGGGTGCTACCATACACACGGTAACGAGAGTGATCAGGTAAGGTGAGCTATTACCAACAGGAGAGCGAGGGGGGGGACCTTTTGTAGTGATTATCAAGGTGGGCCATTTCCAGCAGTTGACAAGAATGTATGAGGAACAGTGGGGAGGGGGGAATAAAAATGGGAAAATAGTTTTACTTTGTGTAATGACACATCCACTCCCAGTCTTTATTCAAGCCTAAGTTAATTGTGTCCAGTTTGCAAATTAATTCCAATTCAGCAGTCTCTCGTTGGAGTCTGTTTTTGAAGTTTTTTTGTTGAAGAATTGCCACTTTTAGGTCTGTAATCGAGTGACCAAAGAGATTGAAGTGTTCTCCAACTGGTTTTTGAATGTTACAATTCTTGACGTCTGATTTGTGTCCGTTTATTGTTTTACATAGAGACTGTCCAGTTTGGCCAATGTATATGGCAGAGGGGCATTGCTGGCACATGATGGCATATATCACATTGGTAGATGTGCAGGTGAACAAGCCTCTGATAGTGTGGCTGATGTGATTAGGCCCTATGATGGTGTCCCCTGAATAGATATGTGGACACAGTTGGCAAAGGGCTTTGTTGCAAGGATAGGTTCCTGGGTTAGTGGTTCTGTTGTGCGGTTGCTGGTGAGTATTCGCTTCAGGTTGGGGGGCTGTCTGTAAGCAAGGACTGGCCTGTCTCCCAAGATCTGTGAGAGTGATGGGTCGTCCTTCAGGATAAGTTGTAGATCCTTGATGATGTGTTGAAGAGGTTTTAGCTGGGGGCTGAAGGTGATGGCTAGTGGCATTGTTATTTTCTTTGTTGGGTCTGTCCTGTAGTAGGGTACTCTTTTGGCTCTGTCAATCTGTTTCTTCACTTCAGCAGGTGGGTACTGTAGTTGTAAGAATGTTTGATAGAGATCTTGTAGGTGTTTGTCTCTGTCTGAGGGGTTGGAGCAAATGCGGTTGTATCGTAGAGCTTGGCCGTAGACAATGGATCGTGTGGTGTTCCTCAGACATTCTTGTCAACTGCTGGAAATGGCCCACCTCGATTATCGCTACAAAAGGTTCTCCTCCCCCCCCCCCGCTCTTCTGCTGGTAATAGCTCACCTTACCTGATCACTCTCATTACAGTGTGTATGGTAACACCCATTGTTTTATGTTCTCTGTGTATATAAATCTCCCCACTGTATTTTCCACTGAATTCATCCGATGAAGTGAGCTGTAGCTCACAAAAGCTTATGCTCAAATAAATTAGTTAGTCTCTAAGGTGCCACAAGTCCTCCTAAATAATTTTGTGCCATCTTCAAATTTTGCTACCTCACCGCTCATCCCTTTTCCAGATACTTAATATATTTAAGTACAATGACCTGGTATTTAACCTTGTGATACCATACTGTTAGCCTTTTCCTATTACAAATATTAACCATTTACTCCTATCTTTGTTTTCTCTCTCTTAATCAGTTTTTGATACATGACAGTACCTGGCCCCTCACATCTGATTTTACTAACATTTTTAAAAAATGAAGGACTCAGTCAAACAAGACAGAAGCAGGTGTTAAATGATCACAGGCAATAAAAGAAAAAACTAATAAAAAGAGATGAGGTCTCTGAAGCAGGTAAAAGCAAATCCATGGAATGTTTTGAACTATAACATGCAATAACTGAACAGTCAGTGGTGTTTGAGAATGGCAGGAACATGTTCAGACTTCTTACTACACATGAGAAATGAGGCAGAAGTATTCTATTTATACTAAAACCTAGGGAGTTGAGACCCAGGCTATATGTGCACACAGCTCCCAGAAGTGAGCCTCCCAGCTGGGTCGACAGATGTGTGCTAACGGGCTTGCGCCAGCGCTCTAAAAATAGCTGCATAGACAATAGTTTGAAGTTGCAGCTGGAACTCAGGTTCTGAAATCCGCCCCACCCCTTGGCTTCAGAGACTAAGCTATGACTTCAAAGCACTATCTATACAGCTATTTTCAGAATGTTAGTGCAAGCCCCTCTACCTCAAGTCTGTCAGCCATGGCTGAGAGACTTGCTTCCATGGGCTATGTGGACATACCCTCAGTGTCCTAGGAGAAGATAGCAGCAACAGTCAAGATTAGAAAAGATAAAGTCACAAATGAGTGGAGGCACAGTACCCAGGAAAATGGGATATGTTACAGACATGGCTATTGAGACAGATTTACAGATATGGGAGGCGAAAGGAAAGCTCAGGGTCAAGGATAATGTCAAGATTCAAAATAGTGGATTTGACAAGAGAGATAACAGATAGGTAGTTTTGTTTGAAATGGTTTCTCTTGCCCAAGAGAAATAATTCCTCTTGTCATGCACTGAAGCATGGAATAGAAAAAATTAAAAAGACAGTTATAGTTTAATATAAATCCCAATGGGAGCATCTCTACCTCGAGGTTTTATTTGTTTAATATTTTGTGGTTTTTATTGTTGACCTTCAGATCTGAGCAGAAGCAATGAAATTCATCATTCTGTAGTCAAGTGTTTGCTAAAATTTTCATCAAGCCCTCTGGCGTGGCTCATTCCTACCTGAGCTACATTTTCAATGAGCTAACTACAAATTGAAAAAAAAATAAAAAATAAAAAACACTTACCAGAAAAAGGATTTTTGCCAATTATTAAGACATTTGGCAAAGACATCATGATCAACTGCTGCAAAGTCTCCTGTGGAAATTGATAAAATTAATATTTTTAATTCATGTGTACTGAACCAAGTCAAACATCAAATGCTAATCACACTTAAATTGAAATTAGTGAAATAGGAGTAGCTTCTAAATAACATATATCTTAATTCAAACTCATTCACACATATTCTAGATTTAACTATTTGGGCTTTGTAAAAACCTTAAAGCTTTGCATCAGTTCTACAAAAGCTTTGTTCTCTTTCTGTTGGCTGCAGAACTCTTATAACTGGGCACTGAAGTGTAGTGAAGTCCCAGAATAGTGAAATCCCCTAGTGGCACAGAGCCAGCCTACAGATCCTGAATCAAAGGAAGAATGCAGCAAAAAAAAAAAAAAAAAAGCCTTTTAAATTAGCTGATGTTTACAGTCCTATTAATAGACAATTGATAAATGTATTTATTTACTTTATACTTTATTTAAGAAAATGAAAATTACAAATATTAGTCATTCCACTTTTTACTAGCTGTTGTTTTGCTTATATGTTTTAACAGAGAGTTATGCAGGTATTAACTAAATCTAAAACAAAATACACAGGTATTCTTAAAATGCTTAAAACTGTAAGTGAAGCAAACTACCATGAAAGATCCACTTTCCTTTATTTCCAAGTACATACTTTTGGAGGCTTGCCTGGACTTGGATTTGTGACAATTAATGTTATTAACCGCCACCCATCTGTGTAGCTGCACTGGTATGATTCTGAGTGCAGAGAGGGAAAGTCACTATTTGCACGAGAAGATTTTAGCCTGGGGTAAGACTGTCTACACTAGGGAGCACTTCAGCAGAACTACAGTGACAGTTGTTCACTGAATGCTGTAATCAAGGCAACTCCCCAGTCTAAACAGAACCTAATTCTTTTGAGGCAAAGTGGTTTACTTTCAGTGCCCAGATGTTTATACCACAGCAGACGCCACCCCACGTGAAGCTTTGAAGTAACATTTTTGTATTTCTCATTATGGCACAGATTCAGCAACATGTACAATACCAATACCCAACACAAAATATAATACAACATACACACAATATACAATACACTCTAGTGCAGTGGTTCTCAAACTTTTTTTTTCCACAGACCATTTGAAAATTGCTGAGGGTCTTGACGAAACACTTAATGATCTTTCCAAATGTTGTTTGTACTGTTAGCTAACTATTATAAAGCACTTTGGATAAAAGCACTATATAAAAATAACTTAATAATTAATGTTATTTTTTCTACAAATAAAAGCACACACCTTATATTTTAATATCAGTAGTCTTACCTTTCTAATGTGATGGATGTGCCCTTTCTCTCCCGCCGCAGCAGCCCCCGAGCTGGGGCTGGGAAGGAGAGGGGGTCTCTCCCTCTCTCCCACATCGCAGCAGCCCCTGAGCTGGGGTTCGGAAGGAGGGGGGTCTCCCCCCAGCCACAGAGCTGAGGCTGGGAAGGAGGGCCATCTCTCCCGGGCAGCTGCAGCCCTGGAGCTGTGGAAAGTCGCCTCTTTCTCTGGCTGCCACAGCCCTGCACATCCCATATTTTCCCCACCCTCTCTTCTGATCCCACTGCCCCCCTCCGACCTACCCCCTATTCGCCGCAAGGCTGCCACCTCACCTTACATGTGCGTCTTCTCCAGGGTCCAGGCACCTAATTAGTGGAGCCACGCCTGCGCGGCTCCACTAACTAGGTGGGTGGCCCTTCATTATCTTGTGTGCAGCCGCCCAGTCGTGCACCTTAGAGGGAACTATCCACGGACCACCTGAATGGAGCTCGCGGACCACAGTTTGAGAACCTGTGCTCTGGTGATTAACTGCATGTAAGAGAGCAAATTTAAGAATCAAAATCAGAAATGCTAATTCACTTGATGCAGCAAGTCTAAAAATGATGTTTCTGAGGATGGGACTTGTTTTACAGGTAAGTACTGTAGGAGACTTTTACAACTGAAAGTAGGATTTCTTGCAAGTATTCTTAGCTATAGCTATACACTAATGTGTAACACAGCTTTCAACACATGGTATAAGGATGAGCAAAAGTATCGCTCAACTGGTTAACATTAGAGTAAAACTAATTAGACCTGTGTTGCATATGCCTTAAGTGAGTTATACAGTAGACAGCAGAGAAAGCAAGGTGTAAACCTCTTCAGTTCCCTCAGTAAAGGACCAACCACTTAATGGAAAGTTCCCACTGATAGTAACAGCTGTTTAAGCTTTAAAAGACCCTGATCAACATGGCCCAGTAAATTTTACAGAAAATATTTAGGTGGTAGTTTTGACCTATTTAAATATCAAAGATTTCTGATTAATAATCATAGAATCATAGAATATCAGGGTTGGAAGGGACCTCTGGAGGTCATCTAGTCCAACCCCCTGCTTAAAGCAGGACCAATCCCCAACTGAATCATCCCAGAGAGGGCTTTGTCAAGCCTGACCTTAAAAACTTCTAAGGAAGAAGATTCCACCACCTCCCTACGTAATGCATTCCAGTGTTTCACCACCCTCCTAGTGAAAAAGTTTTTCCTAATATCTAACCTAAATCTCCCCCACTGCAACTTGAGACCATTACTCCTTGTTCTGTCATCTGCTACCACTGAGAACAGTCTAGAGCCATCCTCTTTGGAACCCCCTTTCAGGTACTTGAAAGCGGCTATCAAATCAGCCCTCATTCTTCTCTTCCGTAGACTAAACATCCCCAGTTCCCTCAGCCTCTCCTCATAACTCATGTGTTCCAGTCCCCTAATCATTTTTGTTGCCCTCCGCTGGACTCTTTCCAATTTTTCCACATCCTTCTTATAGTGTGGGGCCCAAAACTGGACACAGTACTCCAGGTGAGGCCTCACCAGTGTCGAATAGAGGGGAACGATCACGTCCCTCGATCTGCTCGCTATGCCCCTACTTATACAGCCCAAAATGCCATTGGCCTTCTTGGCAACAAGGGCACACTGTTGACTCATATCCAGCTTCTCGTCCACTGTCACCCCTAGGTCCTTTTCTGCAGAACTGCTGCCAAGCCATTCAGTCCCTAGTCAGTAGCGGTGCATGGGATTCTTCCGTCCTAAGTGCAGGACTCTGCATTTGTCCTTCTTGAACCTCATCAGATTTCTTATGGCCCAATCTTCCAATTTGTCTAGGGCCCTCTGTATCCTATCCCTGCCCTCCAGCGTATCTACCTCTCCTCCAGTTTAGTGTCATCTGCAAACTTGCTGAGGGTGCAAACCACACCATCCTCCAGATCATTTATGAAGATATTGAACAAAACCGGCCCCAGGACCGACCCCTGGGGCACTCCACTTGACACCGGCTGCCAACTAGACATGGAGCCATTGATCACTATCCGCTGAGCCCAACAATCTAGCCAACTTTCTATCCACCTTATAGTCCATTTATCCAGCCTATACTTCTTTAACTTGCTGGCAAGAATACTGTGGAAGACTGTGTCAAAAACTTTGCTAAAGTCAAGGAACAACATGTCCACCGCTTTCCCCTCATCCACAGAACCAGTAATCTCATCATAGAAGGCGATTAGATTAGTCAGGCATGACCTTCCCTTGGTGAATCTATGCTGACTGTTCCTGATCACTTTCCTCTCCTCTAAGTGATTCAGGATTGATTCTTTGAGGACCTGCTCCATGATTTTTCCTGGGACTGAGGTGAGGCTGACTGGCCTGTAGTTCCCAGGATCCTCCTCCTTCCCTTTTTTAAAGATTGGCACTACATTAGCCTTTTTCCAGTCATCCGGGACTTCCCCCGTTCGCCACGAGTTTTCAAAGATAATGGCCAATGGCTCTGCAATCACAGCCGCCAATTCCTTTAGCACTCTCGAATGCAACTCGTCCGGCCCCATGGACTTGTGCACATCCAGCTTTTCTAAATAGTCCCTAACCACCTCTTTCTCCACTGAGGGCTGGCCATTTATTCCCCATGTTGTGATGCCCAGCGCAGCAGTCTGGGAGCTGACCTTGTTCGTGAAGACAGAGGCAAAAAAAGCATTGAGTACATTAGCTTTTTCCACATCCTCTGTCACTAGGTTGCCTCCCTCATTCATTAAGTGGCCCACACTTTCCTTGGCTTTCTTCTTGTTGCCAGCATACCTGAAGAAACCCTTCTTGTTACTCTTAACATCTCTTGCTAGCTGCAACTCCAGGTGTGATTTGGTCTTCCTGATTTCACTCCTGCATACCCGAGCAATATTCTTATACTCTTTCCTGGTCATTTGTCCAATCTTCCACTTCTTGTGTAAGCTTCTTTTTTATGCTTAAGATCCGCTAGGATTTCACCGTTACGCCATTTTCCCTGTATTTATAAAGTTTCACTCATTTAAAGTTATGTTTGTTTGCATATGTTTGGAATAAAAATCTGTTTATGAAAACTTAATTAATCTTTATTAGTTCACAACATATGGGGGCTGGGACTGACAGAATTCAAAGAATAGCAATAGGTTCATTTGAAGTGTCGTATTACCAAACACAGAGCACTCATTACAAGATTCATACTGGGGTGCTAAAAAAACAATGCCAAACAGAGCACGCTACAACACACATTACTGTAGCTCATTATTGAAACGGTCTTTCAAAGCCTCCCTGAGCTGTATAGCTCCCTGTTGAACTCTTCTTATAGTCCTGGTATCTGGCTGCTCAAAATCATCAGCCAGCTGTTTCACCTCTGTGCTCCACCCTTGCAGAAACTTCTCCCCCTTTGCTTCACTGATATTATGAAGCGCACAGCAGGTAACTATAACCGTGGAGATATTTTTTTCACTAAAGTCTAATCATGTGAGTAGACAGCTCCAGTGCCCTTTCATATGGCCAAAAGCACATTCAGCAGTCATTCTGCACCTGCTGAGCCTATAGTTGAGCTGGTAAAACAATCTAAAATTATTTAACAGATGTTACACAGTTGTTTTTTTCTCTTTTTCAGTGGCAAGGGTGCTAAGCAGAATTAGATGAGTGAACTTTCTATGTTAATGATATCACACCCTAAAAACAGTCTCAAATGAATATGCAAATATTCTAATTATCAACAACTTCATGTTTGTAAGGCCAGTTATTCTTCCAACGGAATTAAAACAAATTCTCAATAGGTTCAATTAATGTAGACAGTTCTCTATGATGTAAAACAGTTTCAGATAGTGTTGATACCAGGCATACCTTTTTTCTTGAAATAACTATAATATTTCTAGATTATCTAGCTACATTGGACAGTGGTTTTCTATTTGCGCTCTCTCTCTCTCTCATGTGTGTGTGTGTGTGTGTTTGTGTTTTAGTACTTCTTTGTCTGGGAATCCCTACTGCCCTCACTTCCCCTACGTGATGAGAGTCATCTGACTGATGTTCCCATACCATGCTCAGCTGCAGATAGGTGTGACAGCATGACCATGTCCTTGCCTGGGACCAGGTCCACAACTTTTGTCAGCATTGTCCATGCTGAATGCACTGGAAAAGAATGTGTGATACATAGAACCAAGGCCCTGAATGCTGGAGTGAAACACATAGTAACACTAAATAATTTAGGATAGGAAGCAAGAATTCCAAGCAGTTTCCATTGGAAATGGTAACTCATGTATACAGAGATACAGTTACAGATACAGAGATAATTTCCCAAACTGGAATTTGGCCAGAATATCATGATTAACCTTGTTCTTGTAAAAAGTGCCAGGGAATCTGCAACAACAAGTGCGAAAGACTTAAGTTTACTTTTCACACAAAAGATCTCAAAGTGACTACCCTTCAACAAAAAAACTTTGAAAACAGACTCCAACGAGAGATTGCTGAATTGGAATTAATTTGCAAATTGGATACAATTAACTTAGGCTTGAATAGAGACTGGGAGTGGTTGAGTCATTATATTAAGTAAAACTATTTCCCCTTGTTTATTCCTCCCCCCCACTGTTCCTCAGACGTTCTTGTTAACTCCTGGAAATGTGCTGGAAATGGCCCACCTTGATTATCACTTCAAAAGGTTCTCTCTCCCCCCACCCCACTCTCCTGCTGGTAATAGCTCATCTTAAGTGATCACTCTCCTTACAACGTGTATTTTTTCATGGTCTGTGTGTATATAAAATCTCCTCACTGTACTTTCCACTGCATGCATCCGATGAAGTGAGCTGTAGCTCACAAAAGCTTATGCTCAAATAAACTGGTTAGTCTCTAAGGTGCCACAAGTACTCCTTTTCTTTTTGCGAATACAGACTAACATGGCTGCTACTCTGAAACCACAAAAAAGATAGTACTCAAGTTACTTCCACAGCACTGTGCTAACTCAAAGTGAAAAGTGCCATATACAGAATTACCAGTACCACTTTATGCCAATTAAAAAACTGACTATTATCTTGTAAGAATTGGAACTAGTTATTTAATAGAGAAACCGGAAATACAAAATGAACTTGAATTGTGCAGTCTTAGTGAAATTGTGGCCACCAAAACCAGATGGAAAGTTTTGCTGTTGTTATGCTGAGAGGTACCCGTGACTGCTTGAATCAAAAACCTTTTTGAGAATGCATGTGAACACACCCTCTAATTAATATAACTGTCAGGATGAGTTAACCAGAAGTTCCCCAACCCACCCCCACTTAAGACTGAGTGGACAGAGGGGTTTTGCTGAGCATTTGTGTGTGGAGGTGGGAAGGCAAAATACACAGAAACAAAGATAGATTTTAAGTGATCATAAGTGGTAGGCATAAAAGATCAGAATTAGTTACCATAGAAAATTAAAGGTAAGCGCAAAATCTAAATCTTAAACCTTATTACACTAGGCAGTATTTAGATCAAGCAATTTTCCCACCCCATGGGATGTTACAGTTCATAATACACAGACCTCTCTCTCAAGCCTGGAACAAGTCTCCTAAGATGAAGTCTTCTGTCTTTCCAGCATTCTTGTTGCTTCCAGCACAGGTGGGGGAGGAGAAAGTTCCAAAGCATGGTGCCACTGTCCCCCATTTTATACCCTTAGTCCGTGTGCCTTGTCTACACTACAGAGTTTTGTTGACAAAAGGCAACTTTTGTCAACGAAACAGTGGGTGCATACAAACTATGATGGGACTTTTGGTGCAAAACTGCCTTGTTGTGGTGACAAAATAAACCCCTGACAAGAGACAAAAAGCTTTTTGCGCAAAAGTTATGTCGACAAAGCGCCAATGTAGACACTACGCTTGATTTTACTGCTTTAATTGGCTTCCAGGAGGTGTCTCACAATGCCCATCCTGACCGCTATAGTCAGAAGTTTGAACTCCACTGCCCTGAAGACAGGTAAACAACCATCCGTCCCTCCCCCTTTCAAGCCCCAGGAATTTTTGAAATTCCATTCCTGTTTGCTTGGCATGGAGAGGTTTCATCGCATCTCCCCAGGTGACCATGGCGGCTCCATGCAGCAAACGCTCTCCCGCTTGGACCACTGTGGATCTGCTAAGTATTTGGGGAGAGGAGGCTATGCAGTCCCAGCTGCGCTTCAGCCGTAGAAATTTTGATACCTACAGGCAAATTTCTCAAGACTTGTCCAAAAAGGGGTATGACTGGGACACAATGCAGTGCAGAGCAAAGATAAAGGAGCTGAGGCAGGCATACCGTAAGGCAACGGAGCCAAACTGTCGCGCCGGTGCTTCACCCAAGACCTACCGGTTCTATAAGGAACTGGACACGATCCTTGGAGGTGACCGCACCTCCACCACCAAGAGCCCCGTAGATACTTCGGCAGGCCTGGAGGTGGCAGAAAGAGGACCTAACCCGGAGGACAAAGTCATTGATGAACAGGTGCAGTTAGACAATAATGTGGAGCCCCCGGCCGGGTCACTTGGTGGGGCAGACAGCAAGGAACTCTTCATCACTCTGGAGGTGTCTAGCCAGTCTCAAAAATTGCTCTTCTGTGAGCAAGAAGCAGGAGAGGAGACGCCTAGTAAGTGGCTGTGATTTGTGTAGTGCGGAGGTAGGTTCAGGGTATAGAAAGGTACAAGACTGGCTCTGTTTCTGTGTGCCAGACATTTCCCTGTGAGCTAATCAGTACAGCACAGGGGATTAATGCATGCCGAGATCTCACAGGAATCCTCCAAAGAGATCTCTTAGGAAACTTTCCTGGAGGTGCTTGTCAATCCTCTGCTGAAGGTTCCTCGGAAGAGCTGCTTTGTTCCTTCCCGCATTGTAAGAAACTTTCATATGATATCTTACATGGAAAGCTTTGTATGAAATATCACAACTGTATATGAACCTTGCAAAAGGAATTAAAACCAATAGTAAAAGGTTCTATAGCCATATAAATAAGAAGAAAACAAAGAAGAAGTGGGACCGCTAAACACTGAGGATGGAGTGGAGGTCAAGGATAATCTAGGCATGGCCCAATATCTAAACAAATACTTTGCCTCAGTCTTTAATAAGACTAAAGAGGATCTTAGGGATAATGGTAGCATGACGAATGGGAATGAGGATAAGGAGGTAGAGATTACCATATCTGAGGTAGAAGCGAAACTCGAACAGCTTAATGGGACTAAATCGGGGGGCCCAGATAATCTTCATCCAAGAATATTAAAGGAATTGGCACATGAAATTGCAAGCCCATTAGCAAGAATTTGTAATGAATCTGTAAACTCAGGAGTTGTACCATATGATTGGAGAATTGCTAACATCGTTCCTATTTTCAAGAAAGGGAAAAAAAGTGATCCCGGTAATTATAGGCCTGTTAGTTTGACATCTGTAGTATGCAAGGTCTTGGAAAAAATTTTGAAGGAGAAGGTAATTAAGGACATTGAAGTAAATGGGATAAAATACAACACAGTTTTACAAAAGGTAGATTGTGCCAAACCAACCTGATCTCCTTCTTTGAGAAAGTAACAGATTTTTTAGACAAAGGAAACGCAGTGGATCTAATTTACCTAGATTTCAGTAAGGCGTTTGATACCGTGTCACATGGGGAATTATTAGTTAAATTGGACAAGATGGGGATCAATAGGAAAATTGAAAGGTAGATAAGGAATTGGTTAAAGGGGAGACTACAACGGGTCCTACTGAAAGGTGAACTGTCAGGCTGGAGGGAGGTTACCAGTGGAGTTCCTCAAGGATCGGTTTTTGGACCAATCTAATTTAATCTTTTTATTACTGACCTCGGCACAAAAAGTGGAAGTGTGCTAATAAAGTTTGCGGACGATACAAAGCTGGGAGGTAATGCCAATTTAGAGAAGGACCGGGATATCCTACAGGAGGATCTGGATGACCTTGTAAACTGGAGTAATAGTAATAGGATTAAATTTAATAGTGAGAAGTGTAAGGTCATGCATTTAGGGATTAATAACAAGAATTTTAGTTATAAGCTGGGGATGCATCAATTAGACGCATCAATTGGAGGAGAAGGACCTTGGAGTATTGATCGATCATAGGAGGACTATGAGCCGCCAATGTGATATGGCCGTGAAAAAAGCTAATGCGGTCTTGGGATGCATCAGGAGAGGTATTTCCGGTAGAGATAAGGAGGTTTTAGTACCATTATACAAGGCACTGGTGAGACCTCACCTGGAATACTGTGTGCAGTTCTGGTCTCCCATGTTTAAGAAGGATGAATTCAAACTGGAACAGGTACAGAGGAGGGCTACTAGGATGATCCGAGGACTGGAAAACTTGTCTTATGAAAGGAGACTCAAGGAGCTTGGCTTGTTTAGCCTAACTAAGATAAGGTTGAGGGGAGATATGATTGCTCTCTATAAATATATCAGAGGGATAAATACTGGAGAGGGAGAGGAATTATTTAAGCTCAGTACCAATGTGGACACAAGAATGAATGGATATAAACTGGCCACCAGGAAGTTTAGACTTGAAATTAGACGAAGGTTTCTAACCATCAGAGGAGGGAAGTTTTGGAATAGCCTTCCAAGGGAAGCTGTGGGGGCAAAAGATCTATCTGGCTTTAAGATTAAACTCGATAAGTTTATGGAGGAGATGGTATGATGGGATAACATGGGGGTTTTGGTAATTAAATATTCATGGTAAATAGGCCCAATGCCCTGTGATGGGATATTAGATGGGGCGGGATCTGAGTTACCCAGGAAAGAATTTTCTGTAGTATCTGGCTGGTGAATCTTGCCCATATGCTCAGGGTTTAGCTGATCGCCATAACTGGGGTCGGGAAGGAATTTTCCTCCAGGGCAGATTGGAAGAGGCCCTGGAGGTTTTTCGCCTTCCTCTGTAGCATGGGGCACAGGTCACTTGCTGGAGGATTCTCTGCTCCTTGAAGTCTTTAAACCACAATTTGAGGACTTCAATAGCTCGGACATAGGTGAGAGGTTTTTCACAAGAGTGGTGGGTAAAATTCTGTGGCCTGAGTTGTGCAGGAGGTCAGACTAGATGATCATAATGGTCCCTTCTAACCTAAATATCTATGAAAAAGTAGCCCAGGGAGTTGCAGCTGTTACAGAAAGCTGCCCAGAAAGACAAACATTCCATTTATTCAGGTAAGTAGCCCTTGTAGAAGGCTTCCTGCTATTAAAGTAGAACATCCTGAACTACCACTGAGCAATGTACCTCTTCTACACCTAACCACTGATGAACCACATTGTGGGGTGGAGCATTTGAAGATTTGGAGGCAGCACATGCATAGTGGTTCTTGATTACTCACAGAAGCAGAGGCTACCCGGTGGAAACCATTCAGAGCTTGGAATACCACAGTTATCTCAGCCAGCAAACCACTAGGAAAGGTAAGATAAGTACCCACATCTTAGCTCTCAAACAAACTATGAACCCAGAGGCTCCAACTACTCAACACAGAGGGTAAGAAGGAATTGAGCACAAGGAGATGGGAAGAGTGGAGCCTTCCCTACAGATACCGGTAAAGAAAACTCTCCAATGTTCATGCATGAGATGTGCACAAACCTCCAATGTAATGGACAAGTGCGAGGACTCAAAGAACTTTATCTTCACTATAATGATCATTTTTACAGTTGCCAAACATGTCAGTGTCATCAGGCAGGCACACACTTACAATAATCATACATGACACAGCCTCACATTCAATTGATTTCAACATTCGATTGACAGATTATTTAACATGGTAGCCCAAGACTATACAAATGATCCAGGAACAAAATGTTATGATTAAAATCAATGAACAGTAAAATAGTGCCCCACTAAGTCCCCAAACCTGTACTGTGCATTGTATAGATTACAGGCAGACCCCCATATCATACAGAACCACAATGACTTCAATAGGGCTATGTGGGGGCGCACAGTCTGCCCACACAATACTATGCCTTCTATCACATTAAAATAAAATAAAATAGCGAAGCTATAGCTGTGGAATTAGCTCATCACTGGGTTTCTCAAGTACTTCCTGTTAGGGAAACTCAACCAAATGATAAACAAAAATCAAACAAAAAATTTAAGTAGTTCTTTCAGGGTTCCCTCCCCACTCTGAACTCTAGGGTACAGACGTGGGGACCCACATGACAGACCCCCTAAGCTTATTTCTACCATCTTCGGTTAAAAACTCCCCAAGGCACAAATTCTCCCTTCTACCTTGGATTACATAACGCTGCCACCACCAAGTGCTTTAGACAAACTCAGGGAAAGGACCACTTGGAGTTCCTACTCCCCACTAATATCCCCCCAAACTCCCACACCCCCTTTCCTGGGGAGGCTTGAGAATAAACAAGATGAGCACAGACCAACCTTGGGTTTTTTTAAGGACACTAAAAAAAAAAAACCCAATCAGATTCTAAAAGAAACAGAACTTTATTAGAAAGAAAAAAGGTAAAAGAAGCACCTCTATAAAATTAGAATGGAAGATAATCTTACAGGGCAATCAGACTCAAAAACACAGAGGATTTCCATCTGGGCCAAACTTTAAAGTTACAAAAAGAAAACCAGGAATATACCTTCCTCTCAGCACAGAGAAAATCACAAGCCAAAACAAAAATAAGCTAACACATTCTCTTGCTAGTACTTACTAATTCTAATGAAGTTGGTTGCTTGTTTCCTTGATCTGTGTCCAGCAAGCACACAGAACAGACAGACCAAAACCTTTTTCCCCCACCCCAGATTTGAAAGAATCTTGTCCCCTTATTGGTCCTTTTGATCAGGTGCCAGCCAGGTTACCTGAGCTTCTTAACCCTTTACAAGTAAAAAGATTTTGTGCCTCTGGCCAGGTGGGATTTTATAGTACTGTATACAGGAAGGTTGTTACCCTTCCCTTTATATTTATGACAAGTTCCTTCAACAGTAATAAAAATTTAATGAAAGTCATCGTAAACCGGGGGGCAATTTGCAGACTTTGATTTCATATGTGATATACTTATCCCTTATTTGCACAAAATGTATGTGGATTCAGAGGCTGCTGGTTGACATTAAATGATTTAATATGAGAGCAACTCAGAACAGTGAATAATCAGCTATATGGACAGATCAATAATTCAAATTTTAGTTGTTTTCAGATCCCCTTCCTACTTTGGAATATAATCACCAGAACCAGGCATACACTGAACAGTGGTAAATGTTGACTAAAAGACAAATTGAAAAAAATAAACTCATACAGTTGTGGTTTTAATTGCTCCCCTTGCTTTTGTCAGACTCATCTCTAAAAATTTATTAAGAACTTGTTCAAAAATCTACATAAAAGGCAGCAAGAGAAAAAATTACTTACCTGATAATAAGATTTTATTTGTCTCACCAAAATAGACAAATTTTGAATCCTAAGTGATGCATCATTGTTGACTTTCTTATTTACTCTCTGGCTGGTGGATTTAGGGTTGCTGCAAGAAAAAAGAAAAAGAAAACTAATTACCAACAAGTATTACACTGACAGATTCATATTTTTGAGATCTTTCTCTAAACAAGTAAAAATAGAAAATGACTGACAAATCCAATCATCTGAAACATCCAGTACAATTACTAATTACTGTGAATACTGGGGCAGACGCCCCAAGCCCCAGTCCAGTTAATACAGATAGCTGGATAATGGAGGCTCGGATAAACGGGGTTCTACTGTATATCAATTTACAGTACCCTGCTGCTAAAGATTATAAGAGCAGATCCTCAGCTATTATAAATTGTCATAGCTCCACTGAAGTCAATTTACAAGAACGAAGCATCTTGTGTTATCTAAGCTGATAAAATATTCCAACTGGAAAATATTAATAGTGTATTCCTAAGCACACCAATGCTTTTAGACTTTTTTTTTTCCTTTTCCTCCTATGATTGTGGAGGTGTTAACAGGTCACTTCACTTTGAATGGTCCCATGAAATGTGTTAACTACTTATGCTAAACAATCTGTTCCACTTTGCATTTACTTTTGACACTGAGTACATTTCCCAAACCTAAAGAGCTCTGTGTAAGCTTAAAAGCTTGTCTCTCTCACCAACAGAAGTTGGTCCAATAAAAGATACTACCTCACCCACCTTGTCTCTGTAATATCACGAGACCAATAGGGCTACGGTAAAATTGCATACATCTTGACAGGAGCAGTCACAAGGGCAAATGGGGGGACAAAGAACACTGGCATGTGACGGAGATAAATGAGAGGGTGCAGAATTCTTGGCATGGGGGAGGAAGGAGGGGAAAATGGGGTGGCACAGACCCTGACACTGGGGAGAAGGGAGGAATGGGGGCCGCACTGATCCCCTGGCATGCTGGATGGGTGGAAATGGGAAGCACACAGTGCCCCTGATATGAAGGTAATGTGGGGCACACAGAGCAGGAAGGGAAGAACAGAAGGTAATAGTATAAAGCCATCACAGAGAAACACAGAGCCCCTGATATGTGGTGAAAGGAGGACTGGGAAGGGGTGTTTGTGTGTATGGGCAGGTAGGGAGGGGAGTTTATGCCAGGAGTCCCTGAAATAGAGGGACCATGTGGGGAGGAATTGAGGGATGCAAGGAGCCCTTGGTGTGTGCCATGAGGTTGGTCTACAGAGGCAACAAGGTGTGTGATCCTCTAGTTAGAATTTATAAGAAGCTAAAATATTATATATTTTAATGTCACTGCTGGTAGAATATCTTTGAATTTTACAAGACTGCTATGCCAAAAAACAAAATATTGAAAATTAAGGACCTAATTTTGTAAACACTTAAGTGGGAATACAACTTTGCTCGCATGAGTTCACCATTGATTTCACTGAGTTTACCAAGATTATTCATATGGTTAAAGCTAAAGCATGTGCTAAAATTGAATTTTTAATAAAAACTTTTCCTCTCAGTAGGATAAAACTTTTGTCACTTGAAAACCCAACTGCTTCAGGGTCAACAACTACAAGTTTAGACTTTCAATACATTAACAAAGTTGCTATGAACTATATTTATGGTTTGTCTTCACAGTTAACTCAAGTGTTGCCCCCTAATTCCATTCCTATCCACACACGAAAATCCTTAACTCAAATACAGTGGCGCTCAGGGCCGTCCTTAGGATTTATGCAGCCCTACGCAGTATTAAACAAACTACTACCACTATGCCTGCCAGCAGCCCGCGCTCGCAGCCCAAGGGTGGGGAGGGACAAGGCAGCAAAGGATACCGAGATGCCCGGCCCGCCTCACCACGGTGGAGAATCATAGTTCCCCCCAGAGACCCCCGTACTCTCTCCTTCACACAGAATGTGTGGTGCTGGCGCATTTGGATCTGTGAATATGGCCCCCACCAAAGGAGACTGCAGTGCGCGCTAGGCATGCGGGAGCCAACCCACTCTTACCTGCTGTCATGGGCAGTGGGTGAAGCTGCCGCTTGGGGAGGCTAGCTCCCCAGCCCACCTCTTCTGCCTGTGGCCCCACCCATACTCCACTCCTGCTTCGCCCTAGGCCCCTCCCCAATCTGCCCAGGCCCCGCCCCCTCCCCATTGTTTCCCTCCTCTCTTCCCTCCCCCACCCTGCTCACCCCCTTCCAGCCAAAACCCTGAACCCAAATGAAGCAAATGGCATATGAAAAAAACACTCTTCTGCAATTTCTTTCTAAATAAAATGAAGCATGTTTTCCACTGCATACCAGATGGTGAAGACTGGACATGCAGAAGGTACCTAATTAAAAGCACTGAATTTGGGAATAAAAAATGTCAGTCACAGGGTTTTTTTATATATACCCTGAAGTTTTATTTGCAAAAACTTTGTAGTAAGGGCGAGTCAGCTATCTTGCTGAATACAATATTAAATATTATGGAATACATGAGGCAGTTCTTCTCTGTTTTACATTTTCTTAATCAGTATTTCCAAGATGATTTTATATTTTAAATGAACTCTTAAACCTTCATAAAGTAATCATTCCAGATTACTACATATTTAACTCACTGAAACAAAGCCATTATTTTAAATTAATCAGTCACAGAGGTTTAGTGTGTTCATAACAACGTTCATTGCTTTCAGAAAAAAGGAACACTAATTTACTTTGTGTGATCTCCATAACAATAGACATGTTTATGAAATTTCACCAACTTTAAAAAATATGTTTCCAAATATTCTAGGCATAACAAAGGATTTTATATCTTACTAGGTACTCATTTTGCGGGAGGGTTCTCTTAAAACGAGTTCATAAGATAGTCAGAAGTAAAGAAAGGGAAACTCTCTGTCCGGCTATCTGGAAGGAAAGGGGTGTTGTCCCTTTAAGGGCTCTCTTCAATGAGGGGGCAGGGGCTGAAGGGAGAAAGGGATGGACAGGAAGACTTTGGAAGCAAGTTTTTTTTTTTACTATAGTAATTAAAATTAAAATGTGTATTTTAGATAACGGTGGTCTTTTGAAGGATTTAGTTAAACTATATGCCTGAAGATCCAAGCATTTAAGGCTAAAGATGAGTGTGCATCTAAAAATCTATGCAAAGATTTTTTTATAGAGATGTGATTTTATAATTTTCACCAACTCACTAATGAAATATTTTTAAAACAAATTTTAAACTAAGGTCCTGTAGACTAACATGTTCCGAGTAGATATTACAATAATGCACAATTGTTTTTGTCAGAAATTCAGAAACCTTATATACCTGGAGGTTGGGAAATGCCTGTTAAATGGCTTCATTACCACTTGAGTGGCGATTTAACAGTTTCAGTGTTGTGCAAATAGGTCTGGCAGGCTGGAAGGCTTTTTAACTTTTAGGTTACTAGATACCCTCCACAGTTAAGAATCACCAGGCTGCAGCAGCCAGCTGTGGGAGCCTGCAGGAAGGGTCAGGAAGTTTTTGGAAAGTGTAGGGGACAATTTCCTGGTGCAAGTGCTAGACGAACCAACTAGGGGCAGAGCTCTTCTTGACCTGCTGCTCACAAACGGAAGAATTAGTAGGGGAAGCAAAAGTGGATGGGAACGTGGGAGGCACTGACCATGGGATGGTCGAGTTCAGGATCCTGACACAAGGAAGAAAGGAGAGCAGCAGAATGCAGACCCTGGACTTCAGAAAAGGAGACTTTGACTCCCTCAGGCAACTGATGGGCAGGATCCCCTGGGAGAATAACATGAAGGGGAAAGGAGTCCAGGAGAGCTGGTTGTATTTTAAAGAATCCTTATTGAGGTTGCAGGAACAAACCACCCCGATATGTAGAAAGAATAGTAAATATGGCAGGTGACCAGCTTGGCTTAACAGTGAAATCCTTGCTGATCTTAAACACAAAAAAGAAGCTTACAAGAAGTGGAAGATTGGACAAATGACCAGGGAGGAGTATAAAAATATTCCTCAGGCATGCAGGAGTGAAATCAGGAAGGCCAAATCACACTTGGAGTTGCAGCTAGTAAGGGATGTTAAAAGTAACAAGAAGGGTGGTCAGGGAAAGGGTGGGCCCCTTACTGAATGGGGGAGGCAAACTAGTGACAGAGGATGTGGAAACAGCTAATGCACTCAATGCTTTTTTTGCCTCTGACTTCACGAACAAGGTCAGCTCCCAGACTACTGCACTGGGTAGCACAGTATGGGGAGGAGGTGACCAGCCCTCTGTGGAGAGAGTGGTGGTTCAGGACTATTTAGAAAAGCTGGACGAGCACAAGTCCATGGGGCCAGATGTGATGCATCCGAGGGTGCTAAAGGGGTTGGCGGATGTGATTGCAGAGCCATTGGCCATTATCTTTGAAAATTAATGGCGATCGGGGGAGGTCCTGGATGACTGGAAAAAGGCTACTTTAGTGACCCATCTTTAAAGAAGGAAGAAGGAGGATCTGGTGAACTACAGGCCCCTCAGCCTCACCTCAGTCCCTGGAAAAATCATGGAGCAGGTCCTCAAGGAATCCATTTTGAAGCACTTAGAGGAGAGGAAAGTGATCAGGAACAGTCAGCATGGATTCACCAAAAGCAAGGCATGTCTGACTAACCTAATTGCCTTCTATGATGAGATTACTGGCTCTGTGGATGAGGAGAAAGCAGTGGACGTTGTATTCCTTGACTTTAGTAAAGATTTTGATAGGGTCTCCCACAGTATTCTTGCCAGCAAGTTAAAGAAGTATGGGCTGGATGAATGGACTATACGGTTGATAGAAAGCTGGCTAGATCATCAGGCTCAACAGGTAGCGATCAATGGCTCTATGTCTAGTTGGCAGCCGGTATGACAGAACAAGGAGTAATGGTCTCAAGTTGCAGTGGGGGAGGTTTAAGTTGGATATTAGGAAAAAAAATTTCACTCGGAGGGTGGTGAAGCACTGGAATGGGTTACCTAGAGAGGTGGTAGAATCTCCTTCCTTAGAGGTTTTTAAGGTCAGGCTTGACAAAGCCCTGGCTGGGATGATTTAGTTGGGGACTGATCCTGCTTTGAGCAGGGAGTTGGACTAGATGACCTCCTGACGTCCCTTCCACCCTGAGATTCTATGAGATTCTATGATAAAAGAGGGACAGGAAGAGCCAGGAGGGTGGACACTGAGACCCAGTGGTGCCCCAAATTTTCAGGTGCCCTACACAGCCGCATATGTTGCATATGCCTAAGGACGGCCCTGGTGGGGCTGTTAGTTTGTGTTGGCTGACCTGTCAGGGAGTAGAGGCTACAGCCTGAGTTAGCACAACTTGTCAGCTACTAACACAATTGCTCTTGCAGTAATCCAATCACTGTGTGATGTTCCAGTATTATTTTGAAGTGTGGCCATTCTCATTCAAATAAGATTACTTTAAGAGGAGTTAACTCGAGTTATCTACATTCACGTTAACTCTGCCGTGAAAATCAGCCTTATACACACACACGTAAAAAATATAAGCCTAAAATTAGGCTCCTAAAGCTTATACTTAGCCATTTCACAGTGACATTTTAAAAAGCATCTAACTGATCAGAAGTACAACTCCAATGGACTTCAAACTGCAAACTTTGGTGTCAGGGTATAGCTTGGATGAAGCATTCCAGCTTCCTGTACGTTAAGCTTCCACAAGTCAAGAAAGATAAGTGGTTGTAAATAGAGCACAGGCTATCAATTTTGTATTTTGAGTTTGTGTTCCCTTCACAGTAAGGATGTTAATGAGGCCCTAGATTTATCTTTTTCAGTATAGCTGAGCATTTTAAATATGAAACTTCTTAGTAGAAAATATCTCTATGTAAAATCTGAAATTCTAAGACCAATTAGGAAACAAAAGACACAAGGAAAAATCAACAAATTTATCAATTTAAGACTATAAAATGGGAAGTAAAGAATGAGCAATATATATGAATTTTAAAAAGCAATTTAAATTTTAAAACCATGTTTAAATCATGTTTTGTAGCCATTTAAGAGCAGAAAAACACTTTCACATCAAAATTGTAATGTTTTTCACTCACTCTGCTATAGTGTAAAATCATTATACAAGGTGCAGGGCAACACAGAATGAGGCCTACCAACCCACTCAGACTCAGTTATTTTAAGAATCCAATATGCATACAATCGTTCTTGCTTAGATTTGTAATATTATGTATCTGGCAAAATTGGCATACAAACAGATTCTTACTGATCATAACTGGAGTATTGTGCTGGTTATTATATTCTGTAAAAATGACTAGGGAGACCATTTTGGATGAGTCATTCACAAGGTGGATATAGTAATCAGAAAAGTGATTAAATAGAGACCAATGTATGGGTTAAATCTGAACATGTTTGGCAAATATTAAGATTTGATAACCCCTTAGAGAGCCAAATTCATACAGAGATTTGTGAAACTCAAAGGGCAGAATGCAGGATAAATTCTGCTGATTAACTGATCTCTGCATGCCATCTAAAGTTTTCTACTTCTGCATTCGTATCTCCAAAATGGAGCTTTGGGCCATTAATATTCACCTTTAATCTTTATTGCTATCTGATTATTTCTAGGCTTTTTCATGATCTTTAGCAGAATTTCTGCAGCCATATGTTTTTGCTGTGAGTCTCCTGTTCCTATCATTCCATTGAAGAGTACTGCAGCTTCCTGGATCAAAACCTAAAATTGCACTCTTATTTAATGCCATCAGCCAAAACATAATAAAACTGTACAAATTGCAAGAATTTTAAATACTGATATTACAACAGGTCAGACTCTTGAAAGTAGACTTTTGCTCCAAGTTTCTTTAACTTGAAAAGTTGGTATAAAGTCTAAAAGAACACCTGCAAATAATGAACAAACAAAATAATATTTAGCTTTTATATAGCACTTAACATCCTCATAGTACTCCACAAACCTGAATCTTCACACTTCTAAAACAAAGTATTATTATCCCAATCTTGCAGATGTGAAACGGATTCAGAGAAGTTAGGTACTGAATATTTGCACTAAAGCTGCATAGTCAGTGCCAGAGATGGAATTAGAACCCAGGAGTTCTTAGAACACAAGCTCTTGGTCCCATGCCACATCCACTAATCAATACTATATTACATACATGCTCTACTCCTGGGAAATAGGGGGGGAGGGATAGCTCAGTGGCTTGAGCATTGGCCTGCTAAACCCAGGGTTGTGAGTTCAATCCTTGAGGGGGCCATTTGGGATCTGGGGCAAAAATTGGGGATTGGTCCTGCTTTGGGCAGGGGGTTGGACTAGATGACCTCCTGAGGCCCCTTCCAACTCTGATATTCTATGATTCTATGAAAATTCTGTATCACTGCGCATGCGCAGAATTCATAGCCCCCGCAGATTTCTTTGCTTCCCTGCAGAAAAATTATTTCTGATGGGGAAGCAAAGGGAAGCCACAAGAGCAATCATGCGCCCCTCCACAGCAGTGCAGGCAGGGCAGTTTGGGTGCCTGGAGCAGCCAGTAGGGATGTAAATCACCACCAGGGCCAGGAGGGCTGGGCAATCATACGTGTGAGAGAGAGACACTCTGTCCCTCTCGCTCACTATTTCACAACAGTTGGCGTAGAGGGGCAGGGCTTTGGGGGTTTTCTGAGGAGGTAGGTGTGGTGCAGGCTCTGTCCCCTCAGGCACAGCAGAACGTAGCAGCCTGCCTGCTTAGTGAATTGTTCCCATTGTTCTCAGTGAATTCCCCCCGGGAGCATAAAACAGGTGTAAAAATTTTAAGGTTTCTTTACATTGCCAAAGTGGTATAAAGGAGACTTATTGTAAAGGACAGTATGGCCTTATAAATGCTTATGGTGCTTTAGTGATTAGAACTGGTCTAAATTCTTGGAGTGAAAAAATTTCCTATCAAAGTGTGCTCCATGAACTGTTTGCTACTGACCTTTCTGGAGATAGTCAGTAGCCAATATAAATTGTGAGTTTGAGTCCCCAGCCCTTGCTTGCTCTTCAGTTGCCTGTGATGTAACACTGAGCATATGGCTGAATATATTTGTTGACTAGACGTAAAGGGTCAATACTAGCTACATTACTATTAGACCGAGGGGGTTTGGGGATTTCCTCAAATGCTCCCCACTCCCATTCTCCATCCATTGTACTGTAGTTTAAATAAATGATCAAAATAATTGTAACCAGCATGATTATATTGTGTTATTTTAACGAATAAAATATTCAGAATTTTAAAATATTGTGCACAGAATTTTTAACGTTTTGGTTCAGAATTTCCCCAGGAGTAATGCTCATGTAACTACACAATTAAAACAGGCACTAGTCCAGTACTTACAAGAAACATACCCTGCAACCAGGAAGTGCATACTAATAAAGGCTGTGTTTCTCACTGACCCCACTTGTCCCTTTTCTCTTTAAGACAATACCTAAAAAATTAAATGCAAAAAAAAAAACCCATGCTTATATAAAATAAGAACATGAAGTTTAAAAATCATAAGTAGTCAAGGAAAAGATGTAGCTCCAAAAGCACCATTAACTCTGTGGATTGCCCACATATGTATTTTGGGATATAAATACATTATGTTACCTGTTCAAAAAACTTCAATATTTATTATTATTAGTTAAGAACAAATTATACTTGACGCTATACCAGTCACAAATATAGGCCCTACCCAGAGCAGCCAAAAGAAGTAGATTCTAAATCACAAGTTACCCTTGATTTTACAATTCTTAAAGTAGAGCTCCAACAAGATAAAGAAAGCAAAAATTCTGTTTTCTTTCTTCAGGTTTCTACTGAAACATTTTAAGCTTGTTGTTTGGTTGATACACACCATTATAATATGTTCATGAAATGTAGTATTATCCTGTGAAACCTGCCAACTTGCTCTATGAAAAACGATGCTTTACACTGTGAAAAACATTTACCCATGACATCTGTCTTCTGTCTTCTGCTCTTCCAGACTCCTTTTGATGATCAATGCCTACTTCTCTCTGTTCTCCCCATTCTCCATCAACAGATTTAATGAGTGTGTCATGAGTTCCCTTTTCTTCCCATCTCTTTGTCTTCTTCAAGGTACCATCCAGCTCTTCTTTCAACTCTTCACACAAATATACATAACTTACTTCCCCAACTCATCTTCCTTAGACTTTGACACATATCTCTCTTTATTCCCCTGACATTAATCCCCACACTTCTTCTAAAGACACGTATTTCCAAATCTACAATTCATCTGAATTATCTTGCCCAGTCACCACATCATTCACTTTGAATCTGTTCTTTTATTAAACTGTTCATTTTGATTTTTCCAAATCCCATTGCAACACTTGTTACTCTTGCAACATTGAACACTCTCACCCATCCAATCACTCAATTCTTTTTGTGATCTTCAACCAATTAGACACTGCTGATCTTAGCTACCTCCTTCCCTTCTTGTTCTTGAGGCTTTTGTCAATACTATGGTCTTTACATTTTACCCTAAACTTACTAGCCCACTCCTTTCCTCCTTGCTCACACTGCTGTGACTGCATCTTTAATCTACAATTTTGCCTCTTCTGCTGCTCAATGAAATCCAGTTACTATACACAGGGCCATCCCTACCCATACGCAAAGTACGCAGCTGTGTAGGGCACCAGGAAATTTGGGGCACCAAATTTCCTGGTGCCCTGTGCAGCTCCATGCTGTTCCAGCCCCTGCCGTGCCCCTTCCTCATGGCCCCCGCCCCTGCTCTGACCCAGCCCCGCCTTCTCTCACCCCTGTTCCACCCCAGCCCCCCTCTCCCTGGCCCTTATCAGCCCCAGGGCCCCCCCCCTCCCCTGAGGCCTGCAGCAGGGCCGGGCCTGCACTCTCCGGCACCAGGAATTACAGGGACCCGGCACTAGTGGCGCCGCCGGTGAGTACTCGGAGGCGGTTCCCCCCTGGCCCCCAAGCCAGCCCTGCCCCCCTATGTGAAGGCCTGGGGACCCACACAAACACACGGGGAGGGGCTGCATAGGGCCCCAGAATAGCTAGGGACAGCCCTCGCTATACACACATCTTCCTCTTTACATCTACTCTCTTTTCTCAACTTTACTTTCCTCTCTTCCAAGATTCTCCTACCTCATTTACTTGTCATACTGCCAATTCCTGAGTGAACTCTCCTACGTTCAACTCTCCATGATCTTTTTACACCCACCCATTCACCACATCTTGTTTTGCTCAGGATCTTGACATTTCAAAAAAAAAAAACCACCAAGTTTTCACTATGCAACACCTTTTCTCCCTGTCTTTTTTTATACCTTCTTCCCTCTCAGGCAGGTCTTCTGATTGCTCTCACACAGTCTCTGTCACTCTGTTTTACACCATATACTTGGAACAGCGTTCTTTCTACTTCTCTGGCATATGATATCTGTGTACTCAGGGTGGATAAAAATCAACGATTTCTTTTAAAAAAATTTAAAAAATTTGATTTTTTTGTTTAAATCGGTTTTTGATAAAATGGTTTTTGAGGAAAAAACTATCTAAAGATAGTTTTAATTAAGATACATTATAGCTCAAAGAGATCTCATAATGAAATAGGGATTATACATTCTCATTCTACAGTATGAGACAATATATTCATTAAATGTTTAAGAAAAGTTTTATAAATGAGTTCCAACAGTTCATGGATTAAGGACCCAATCTTATGAGGTTCCAGGGGATTCTGTATAGAATATTTAGGTTAATCTTTCTATTTACTCAGTGCTCAGGCTAGAAGATACCATCAGAGATTCTTAGTTTTGCAGTTCTCAAACTGTGGATTTGTGTCTCCAGAGATAACATGCTTGTTAACAGCAAAAATGTTTGTAAATAAATAAATAAATACTATATAGAGGTGAGAAATAACAGATCTCAACCCTATTGTCCCTCTGCATATTTGTACACACAGAATCAACCTCTTACCTCTCTCTAAAAGTACAAAGTTTCAAAAAGTACAATAATTAGAAGATTGTTGGGGACTGAATAGATCTGGACAAGGAGAAGTCGTCTGGAGATAAATGTGAGAAGGGACGGACAGGCAATAGAAACAAAAGTGAAACTGTTTGAGCAGCATATTCCAGAAGTGTTGAGGTCTTTCTGAGTGTAGCCTTCATTGATTTGAGATCTACCAATACCATTCTCTCACTAGAAGGGAAAACCTATCATGGCAGCAGGACATAAAAGAGACCCAGTTTGGGAATATTTTAATGAAGTTCCTCTGCCTGTGGGTAAGACAGGCAGGTATGCAAAATATAAACAGTGCAACAAAGAAATGCAAGGCCTAGTTGCCCGAATGAAACAACATCATGAAAAGTGTTCCTTCTCAAGAGGAAGCTGCACTGAAGATTATGAAATGAACATGTCTGAACATGCAGGATCTTCAGGTTGGTAAACTTTTTTATTTCATGCTACTTTCTTAAGGACTGCCTGTCTTCCTTCTGGACTATTCTTGAATTCTCATGTTTGAGCAAAAAATATAGTTGTTAGTTACTCTCTGGTACTATCATTTTAGATGCAGTTGTGATAAAAAATAAATGTGATAACAATAGCTGAAATAGGCAGATCTTCCTTTTACAATTTCACCTTTAAAGTAGTACTGAGTGTCAGTGGATGCAATGAGTAATACTAAATGAGCAGTATGGTAATAATAATTAAATAACTGCATTGAATTATTTTGTTTAGGAGAATCAATCCTCAACATACAGGTTTCTGAAGACTGTCCACTTTCAAGATCACCATAATTTTCTATAGTTTCAGAGTTATCTGACAATGATAATGTTTCAGTCACATCATGTATGTCACATAGCCACAGTATATCACCTGTAGCGAAAAGAAAAAAAAAATCTCCGTCATCCAGAAACAACCATAAATAAGTTTATGATAAGAACCAGCAGATTACAAAAAGAGGTAATTAATGAAAAAATTGCCCGGTTTGTTTATGCAACAAACTCTCCTTGCAGTATGATTGAGGACCCACACTTCATTAACATGGTTCAGTCATTATGACCAGGATACAGTCCACCCAACAGAGCAGATGTCGCAGGTAAACTGCTGGATAAAGTGTATGAAAGAGAAATTGAGCAGTGTGCAAAAGATCTAGAGGGTAGAATTGTTAACCTGAGTCTTGATGGGTGGAGCAATGTACACAATGATCCTCTTGTATGTGCTTGTGTGACAAGAGAAGGGAATGTCTTCCTTACATAAACAATTGATACATCAGAAAACACACAGACAGCAGAATACTTACAAGAAGTAGCAGTAAAAGCTATAACAAACTGTGGGAAAAAAATTCAAATGTCTAGTATTCAGCTTGGTCACAGACAGACAATGCTGCAAATGTATCCAAGATAAGAAGAAATGATTTAGAAGAGAGTGAAGGGAGTCCCAAGCTAATAACATATGGTTGCAGTGCTAATTTGATGCACCGCCTAGCCAAAGACTTCAATGTTCCAGAAATAAAGGCTAATGTTGTTGAAATTGCAAAATACTTCCCTAACAACCAAAGCTGCAATGCAAAAAGTGGAAGGAACCAAGCTAAGTTTCCCACAAGACGTGCGATGGAACTCAGTAGTGGACTGTTTTGAGCACTATATCAAGAACTGGCTTAATCTGATGACAGTTTGTGAACAAAATCGTAAAAAAATAGATGGCACCTTCACAGACAAAGTTCTCAACATTGGGCTTAAGAGAAATGTTGAACACATCCTGAGTACCCTGAAGCCTATTTCTGTAGCCTTGAACAAAATGCGGGGAAATAGCTGTTTTATTGCTGACGCTGTTGAAATTTGGAAGGAACTGAGTGAGATCTTAAAAAGAGAAATATGCAATGACAGAGTTAAATTACAAGCATTAAAAAAAAAGAATGGGACAAGCACTATCTCCTGTTCATTTTCTTGCAAATATTCTCTCAATACTCGGAACCAGATTCAAACCTTAACTGCTGAAGAAGAAGAGTTGGCTATGACATGCACATCCAGCAATCATCCCTCCATAATGCCAACTACAATAAACTTCTGAGCTAAGGGTGAACCATTCAAGAAATATGTTTCCTGATAATGTTTTAAAGAAAGTCACACAAGTGAACTGGTGGAAGACACTTAAGCACTTGGATTCAGAGACTGTTGAAGTGATAATCTCACTTTTAAGAGCAATAAGCTTCTTCTGCTGGTGTAGAAAGACTATTTTCTTCCTTTGGACTAATTCATTCCAAATTGAAAAATCGTTTTGGAACTGAAAAAGTAGGAAAGCTTGTTTTTCTTTTCTAGATTATGAACAAACAGGAAAATGACGGTGAAGATGACTGAACTAGCTGCAGAAGCCAATCTTTTAAATTTCTCATGTTCACCTGGCTGACATAATAGATTTAATTTTTGTATTTTTTAAAAAAAAACAATTTTAACAAAAACAAACCTGATTTTAAAAAACTTGAATGTTTAACTAAATTCAAAAATTCATACAATGTTTTAACAAAACAAGCATATGTTTGCTGTTGAAGAAAAAAATCCATAATACATAATGCTGTTTTAGTTAAATAAAACAATTTAAATGTCTGTCTGGTGATGTGCTCTTCCTAATACAGCATGGCAAGAAAATCCTCCAAATATTAATGATTAACCTGTTGAACTGGAGATAGCTCACCTCCCAATGACTTCATAAATATCTGCTTCAATTACCTTTGGTAAATGAAATAACCAATCAATCATTCATTTTCTGATATGTAAAACATCTGATATGTAAAACTTGCTGAAAAGTTTTCAGAATAAATCACTTTAAAAATGTATTGTGTACACCTTCTAAAAATGAAACCTACATCTATCTCTGAGTTGTGAAGAATATGTATTAAAGGTTATACCAAACAACAAGAATTCAGTTTTATGTAGAAATCCATGATTAAATCGAGTCTTGCTGACTAGTGATTTAAATCATGATTTAAATAAATCTGATTTAAATCAAATCCACCCACTCTGTACTCCCTTCATATTCCTCCTTAAAACCCACTTCTTATAGAAGTTCTTCCTAATGCATCTTGTTCTCACCCATAATTTCTCCACAGCCTTCCATCCCTGAACTGTTGCACAATGCCTTGTCTATCTCAAATTGTAAGTTTTAAAATGTAAACCTTTCATCAAACACTGAGATGGCCTGGATGAATCAAGCCTCCCACCACCCAAAATAAATCTGCTGATTGAGATTTTGGGAGTGCTGTGGTGGAGGAAAAAAAAAAACACTCCTTTTCTTGCGCCGTGCAACAATATAAGAAATAAACGAACAAAGAAACCATTACTTTTGATGCAGTCAAACATGGGACTTGCACTCCAACCATTGTTCCTTGTGCCTAATCTGTCACCAGTCATCTGTAAACCAGGATGACTGGTAAGCATAAAGCTGGGGAAGCTGACGCTTGGGGCCACACTATTGATACATGAGGATGAAAGACTCAATAACTTTGTAGGACTATAAAAAGTGGTCTATTGAGAAAACAATGTACTCAGAGTCATCTGGAAATGCTCAGGTTCCATTAATCTCTGAGAATGCACCATCAAAACAGGTTCCTTGCCCTCACAGGAGAAATTGGACCTCAAATTGCAGGAACTAGTGATCAGTCCATAATAAGAACATGAGAACGGCCATACTGGGTCAGACCAAAGGTCCATCTAGCCCAGTATCCTCTCTTCTGAAAGTGGCCAATGCCAGGTGCCCCAGAGGGAATTAACAGAACAGGTAATCATCAAGTGATCCATTCCCTTTCGCCCACTCCCAGCTTCTGGCAAACAGAGGCTAGGGACACCATCCCTGCCCATCCTCGCTAATAGTCATTGATGGACCTATCCACCATGAACTTATCTAGTTCTTTTTTGAACCTTGTTACAGTCTTGGCCTTCACAACATCTTCTGGCAAGAGGTTCCACAGGTTGACTGTGCGTTGTGTGAAAAAATACTTCCTTCTGTTTGTTTTAAACCTGCTGCCTTTTTAAAAATTGGTATCACATTAGCTATCCTCCAATCATTTGGTACAGAAGCTGATTTAAATAATAGGTTACAAACTACAGTTAGTAGTTCTGCAATTTCACATTTGAGTTCCTTCAGAACTCTTGGATGAATACCATCTGGTCCTGGTGACTTATTACAGTTTAGTTTATCAATTTGTTCCAAAAACCTCCTCTAATGACACCTCAATCTGGGACAGTTCCTCAGATCTGTCACCTAAAACGAATGGCTTCGATTTGGGAATCTCCCTAACATCCTCAGACGTGAAGACTGATGCAAATAATTCATTTAGTTTTTCCGCAATGACCTTATCATCCCTGAGTGCTCCTTTAGCATCTCTATCATCCAGTGGCACCACTAGTTCTTGAGCAGGCTTCCTGCTTCCGATGTACTTTAAAAAAATTTGCTATTACTTTTTGAGTCTTTGGCTAGATGTTCTTCAAATTATTTTTTGGCCTTCCTAATGATATTTTTACACTTCATTTGCTAGACTTTATGTTCCTTTCTATTTTCCTCACTAGGATTTAACTTCCACTTTTTGAAGGATGCCTTTTCGTCTCCCACTGCTTCTTTTATGTTGTTGTTTAGCCCCAGTGGCACTTTTTTGGTTCTCTTACTATGTTTTTTAATTTGGGGTATACATTTAAGTTGAGCCTCTATTATGATGTCTTTAAAAAATTTCCATTCAGCTTGCAGGGATTTCACTTTTTGCGCTGTATCTTTTAATTTCTAACTAATTTCCTCACTTTTGTGTAGTTCCCCTTTCTGAAATTAAATGCTACAGTGTTGGGTGCTGTGGTGTTTTCCCCGCCACAGGGATGTTAAATTTAATTATATTATGGTCACTATTGTCAAGTGGCCCAGCTATATTCACCACTTGGACCAGATCCTGTGCTTCACTTAGAACTAAAACAAGAATTGCCTGTCCTCTAATGGGTTCCAGAACTAGCTGCTCCAAGAAGCAGTAATTTAAGGTGTCAAGAAACTTGATCTTTGCATCCTGTCCTGAGGTGGCATGTGCCCAGTCAATATGGGGATAGTTGAAATCTCCCATTATTATTGAGGTTTTTTTTTTATTTTTATAGCCTCTCTGATCTCCCTGAGCATTTCATAGTCACTATCACCATCCTGGTCAGGTGGTCGGTAATATATTCCTACTGCTATAGTCTTATTATTAGAGCATGGAATTACTATCCATAGAGATTCTATGGTACAGTTTGGGTCATTTAAGATATTTACTTCATTTTATTATACACTTTCTTTCACCCTTTCATTCTCTTATCCCAGTAAAAGTATCACAGATTGTGAATTAATCCATCTATCAGATGCCTTTGATATCATTGATCATGTGGTGTCGATAATTCATCAAATGCCCTCGCAGGAATCAACAGAGTTCTTCTTTGGTGGCACTGCTCCTTTCTTTCAGAGAGAATCCAGAATGTAATACTGGATAATTCCTTTTCAGCCCTACAGGCACCTACCAAGGTGAGAAGAGAAGGGTGGTGGAGAATTCCACTTATCTCTTCTATTTGAGGTGTACATCGGGCCTTTAGGACAGTTATGAAAAAATATAGACTGACGTGTTTTCAATATGATTATAACACCTGGTTCTATATCTCCATTTCATTAAGCTCCGTCTTCGCCAACCTGATGGTTGGTCACTTCCTCAAGGGTCTGGAACGCCTACATCCGCAGATCAGACAGCCTGTCCGTGTGTGGGACCTTAACCTGGTCCTCTCCAGGCTAATGGGGCCCCCGTTCGAATGGGGGCCCCATTAGCCTGGAGAGGACCAGGTTAAGGTCCCACACACGAACAGGCTGTCTGATCTGTGGATGTAGGCGTTCCAGACCCTTGAGGAAGTGACCAACCATCAGGTTGGCGAAGACGGAGCGACCACATGCTCCCGGGTGGAAGGCCAAGACAGCAGCGAGATGTACCCTTATGGAGGACTCTGCCAGCCCTTGCTGTTTCAGGTGCAGAAGGTACTCTAAGATGAGAGGTACAGGTGCCTGGAAAAGAGATGTACGACGTTGGTCACACCAACAAGTAAATCTCTTCCACTTTGCCAGATATGTGGCTCTAGTGGAGGGCTTCCTGCTGCCGATGAGGACCTCTCTTACTTGTTCTGAGCACAGAAGCTCCATGGGATTCAGCCATGAAGCTTCCAAGCCACGAGGTGGAGGAACTGCAGGTCAGGGTGATGAAGGCGACCATGGTCCTGAGTGATTAGGTTGGGGAGGAAAGGCAACATGACCAGGGTGTCTACTGACAGTTCTAGGAGCGTGGTGTGCCAATATTGTCCAGGCCATGCTTTATTCTGTCCAGAATTATTTCTGCCCTGTCCCTGCAGACGTTGAGTAGGACCTTGAGCAGGAGAGGGAATGGGGGAAAGGTGTAGACCAGGGTAGAATCATAGATTAGGGTTGGAAGAAACCTCAGGAGGTCATCTAGTCCAACCCCCTGCTCAAGGCAGGACCAATCCCCAACTAAATCATCCCAGCCAGGCCTTTGTCTAGCCAGGCTTTAAAAATATCTAAGGATGGAGATTCCACCACCTCCCTAGGTAACCTATCCCAGTGCTTCACCAGCCTCCTACTGAAATAGGGTTTCCTAATATCCAACCTAGACCTCCCCCATTGCAACTTGAGACCATTGCTCCTTGTTTTGTCATCTGCCACCACTGAGAACAGCCGAGCTCCATCTTCTTTGGAACCTCCCTTCCAGGTAGTTGAAGGCTGGTATCAAATCCCCCCTCATTCTTCTCTTCTGCAGACTAAACGAGCCCAGTTCCCTCAGCCTCTCCTCATAAGTCATGTGCCCCAGACCCCTGATCATTTTCGTTGTCCTCTGCTGGACTCTCTCCAATTTGTCCACATCCTTTTTCTGTAGTGGGGGTCAAAGGAATGAATCTGTGTTTGATCGTGGGCTGTGTCTCTAGAAGGAGCAGAACATTGGGCACTTCCTGTTGCTCCGGGTGGCAAACAGGCTGACCTGGGGAAACCCCCACTTTTGGAAGATGAGGTTTATGATGTCCATCTGGATGGACCACTCGTGCGCTTGGAAGGACCTGCTAAGGTGGTCCGTCAGTACATTCAGAACTCCTGGTAGAAGGGATGCTTCCAGGTGAATTGAGTGGGCTACACAGAACTCCCACAGCCAGAGAGTTTCCTGACATAGGGGAGAGGAACGGGCTCCACCCTACTTGTTGATGTAAAACATGGCAGTGGTGTTGTCCGTTAGAACTACTATGCACTGACCTCGTAGTCGGGCCTGAAAAGTCTGGCATGCTAGTTGCACAGCCCTCAGCTCCTTGATGTTGATATAGAGGGAGAGCTCGTACTCTGACGAAAGACCCTGCGTTTGGAGGTCCCCCAAATGCACCCCCAACCCCAGAGCTGACATGTCCATTACCAGTGACATGGAAGGCTGAGGGCTGTTGAGGGGCACTCCTTCAAACATTGCCTGAGGGTCAAGCCACCACTGAAGGGACATGAACACCTGCCCCGGCACCGTGACCACTGAATTCAAGCTGTTGCATCCCGGGCAGTAGGCCAAAGCAAACCATGCCTGTAGAGGCCTGAGCCTCAGTCTGGTGTTCTGGGTCACATAACTGTAGGCAGCCATGTGACTCAGGCATCCCCTTGCTGTAGTGGTTGGGTATTGCCGGAGGCCTTGAATGATGTTCATGATGGCTTGGAAACGGGGTTCTGGCAAACGTGCTCTTGCCTGAACCGAGTCTAACACTGCCCCGATGAATTATATTCTTTGGGTCAGTTCCAAGGTTGATTTCCTCAAGTTGAGGAGACCACCTAGTCACTCAAATGTAGATCTGACTCACCCGATTTGAGACCCCACCTGCCACCTGGTGCGGTCCCTGCGCAGTCAGTCATTGAGGTAGGGGTATACCTGCATATGCCTCCGATGGAGGAAAGTGGCCACGACTGACATGCACTTGGTGAACACTCAGGGGGCTGTTGAGAGGCCGAATGGAAGGACTATGAATTTATAATATTTGTGGCCGACCACGAAGCGTAGGAATCGCTGGTGCACAGATCGAATCGCTGGTGCACAGATCGAATCGCTATATGGAAGTACACGTTTTTCATGTCGAGGGCAGTGTACCAGTCTCCCTGATCCAGGGAGGGAATAATGGTGCCCAGGGAGACCATATGGAACTTCAACTTTGCCATGAACTTGTTGAGTCCTCGGAGATCTGGAATGGGTCTGAGGCCCCCTTTGGCCTTGGGGATTAAGAAGTATCAGGAGTAGAATCCCTTGTTCCAGAGTTCCTGAGGAACCTCCTCCATCGCTCCCAAGGCGAGGAGCACCTGCACCTTCTGGATAAGGAGTTGTTCATAAGAAGAGTCCCTAAAGAGGGACAGGGAAGGGAGGTGGAAGGGAGGACAGGAGCAGAACTGGAGAGAATATCTCACTTCTGCCATACGGAGGACCCAGCAGTCCGAAGTTATTTGGGACCAAGCACGGTAGAAGTGGGACAGACTATTCAAAAAAAGACAGGAAAGGATCCAGAATTGAGGCTGGTGCGCCGTCCTTAGGTGCCCCTTCAAAAGGCATGCCTGGAACCAGACCATGGTTTAGTCGGGCACTGGCCCTGCCCGGACGGGGGATTGGAAGGCTTTCATCTGCCATTCCTGTCCCTCCTCTTATAAAGGTCCTGCCTCGGTCGAGGAAGATAGGAGCACTACTGCTGAGGCGCTTGTCGTCCTTGGACTTAGGTCCTGGGTCTTGTTGTCCCTGCCTCTCCTTCTCATTTACTGCAGCCACCAACAACAAGTAAAGCTGCGGGTGTGTGAAGAGGTATTTGTACCCCTTAGATGAGACAAAATACTTCCTCTCCACGCCCTTCACGGTGGAAGGGATGGAGGCTGGGTCTGCCAAATGATCTTAGCATTGACCTGTATGGTCCTGATGAGAGATAGAGCCACCCTCAATGGACCTTCTGGAGCCAGAATGTCGACCATTGGGTCCTCCAACTCCACAATAGTCTCAGCCTGCAAACCCATATTTCGTGCCAACCTGTGAAGGAGGTCCTGGTGGGCGCAGCTGTCTATGTGGGGTGGTCCCAAGATGGAGGTGCCTACAACCACCTCGTCTGGCAAGGAAGATGAGCAAGCTAATGGGGGGAAAGGGTCCTCCTGACACTCTTGGTCTCCAGGGGCCTCCTGTCCTGCCTCATTGACAGGGCCAGCCACACCTGGATCAGGCTCAGGGGTTGGTTCCAGGAGAGGGCAAGGAAATAGTACCTCTTCGGCACCCCTTGGGTGGGGTGACTGGCGGAAGCCTCCGGCATCCGTGGTTCAGAGGTGGATGACCGGGAACCTTTAGTTGGGTGCCCTGGGTCTGGTGGTATGCCCATGGGGTCCAAAATGGCCGTTGCGCTGGTCCCTGCCACTGCGCAGGCCATGGTCCTGCCACCAACTCAGGCCTTCCACGGCCCAACCGGTGCCAGCCCGGCTCAGAGTATCTAGACCCAGTCTCCGAGTTTGAAGATGGGAACCGGGACTGTGATGGCCAGGGCGGTGCAGAGCGGAGCTGGACTGGTGAGTGGCACCACGCTGGGGAGCGGTGCCGCAAGGCTGGGGAGCAGTGCAGGGCCAAAGTTGACAGTGTCATCTCCAAAGACTATGGCACTGAGTCCTCCTCTTTGGGACGCACCCCACTGGCCAACTCCAAAGGGGTGGGTATCTAAGCCAGAGATCCACTCCTTCCCTGCTCCTGGTGCCGCTCTTGTGCCAGGAAGTGTGACCGGTGCCAGGTCGATCCCTCTAGTTTTGGTGCTGGGGACCACAGTGCTGTGAGTCTCTCCCAGAGTCTTTCCACGGTGCCACTTCTACCACTGCCACCAGGGTGCTGCGCACCAATGAGCTCGGTGCCGAGTCTTGCCGAGCCGATGTAGGTTGCGGTCTGAGTGCCGCCTCCATAAGGATTTGCTTGAGGTGAAAGTCTCGCTCCTTTTTTGTTCGGGGGTGAAACGCTTTACAAGTCGTACACTTGTCTGTTTGGTGTGCTTCCCCCACACACTTTAAACAAGTGTCATGGGGATCGCCCGTTGGCATGGGCTTGTGGCAAGACTTGAACCCCTGGGACTTGGGCATGTAAGCCCCGCAAGGAGAATGCGGTCAGGGTGGAGAGTAAACACCCCAGTTCAACAGCTAACTAACTGCTCACTATAAGAACTAACTAAGAACTATGAAGTACAAACAGTCAAAATGCTAGGGAAACATGGAGAGTTTGCAAAGCAAGACGCCACAGTTCCGACAACCATCACTGGAAAGAACTGAGGCGGGGCTGGGTCAGCAGGGTCATATATTGAATACCATGAAGGCGCCACTCCAGGGGGCTCCACAGCCGACCTGACGGATGCTGCTAGAGTAGAAACTTTCTGATAACTGTGCACGCGGCGCACACACACCTAATTGGAATCGATATGAGAAATCACTCAAAGAGGAACTGTAGAATATAACAAACATATTGCTTCCTTTCATAGAGGATATCTGTCCATCAATTGTAACTTGGATGAACATCTTGGGATCTGGTTAGATGTCCAGTAGCTTTGAATGAATGCTTTTCACAATCTGCATCTGGACAGAAGGTTGAGAACATCTCTCATGGGATGAAATCCTGCCCCCATTAACTTCAGTGGGGATAGCAGTTTACCTCTGGTGTGGAACATACTGCTGTGGTCTATGTCTTTGTTACCTCAAGAATGAATTAATACAATGTGCTCTAAATGGGGCTACACCTTAAAAAGATTTGGAAGCTGAAGCTTACACAGAAAGAAACAGCCCAATTAGTAAGTGAAGAATCCTTTTGTGAGTACATGACACCAGTGCCTCAAGATCTCCATTGGCTGCCTTCTGAACTCTAGACGGTGTTTAAACTGTTGATTTTGAACTATAAAGCCTTATTAAATATCTTGAAATCTGCTAGAGCAGAGCTGGGTAAACTACAGCCCCTGGGACCATTCTGCCTGGCCCTTGAGCTCCCGACCAGGGAGGCTAGCCGCCGGCCCCTCCCTTGCTTTCCCCCCTCCCCCACACCTACACCGCCACGTGGGACTCTGGGCAGCGGGGCTGTGCACTCCTGCAGGGCAGCACGGCAGTGTGTTTGGCACCGGCCGGGCGGTGTGGCTGCCAGACATGCTGCTTTGAGCGGCATGGTAACGGGGAGGGGAGCAGGGGGGTTAGATAAGGGGTAGGAGGTTCCAGGGGGCAGTCAGGGGACAGGGGGCAGTTGGATGGGGCGGGGCTGTCAGGGGGCAGGGAGGGGTTCGATAGGGTTCCCCGGGGGCCTGTCAGGGGGCGGGGGTGTGGATAGGGGTTGGGGCAGTCGGGGGACAGGGATGGAGGGGTCCCAGGGGGCAGTTAGGGGCACAGGGTCCTGGGAGGGGGCAGTCAGGGAACAAGGAGTGGGGGGGTTGGATGGGTCTGGGGTTCTAAGGGGGGCAAGTCAGGGGGCAGGAAGTGGGAGGGGTTGGATAAGGGGCAGAGGCCAGGCTGTTTGGGGAGGCACAGCCTTCCCTATCTGCCCCTCAATACAGTTTTGCAACCCTGATGTGGTTGCAAACCCTCAGGCCAAAAAGTTTGCCCACCCCTGTGCTAGAGAGACAGACCACCTATCTCCCCACACGATGCTGCCACAGTGTCAATCATTGGAGATGCTAGAGCTTGAACATCCCTAGTTTATGAAAATGAGCTGCTGGCAGGACATTTTCCATGAGAGCCTTCTGACTTCAAAACTCACTCTTCTCCCCACCCCCAACTTTGAAATTGCATGAATCTGGAGAACTTCAGGCACTCCTCAAAGTCTATCTTTTTAGACATTTGGGAAGGTCCGAGATTTCTAGAATGTGGAATTTTGGGTGTTTCTGGGATTGGGGGTGTTGGTTTTTTTTTTTTGCAAAATAGTTAAGCTTTAAAGCATCACGCTGGTTTTGTTTTCTATTATATCCTATTGTTATGAGTTCATGTTTAACAGTTTGCCAGCATGCCAAGAATCTGGAATATACATAATTGTATATTTTTAGATCACAAAAATCTTTTATAATTTATAATTATAAATTAAAAGTTTTAAACAGCTAAATCAGGAAAAAGTACTTTTAAAACTGTAAAGAAATAGATTTCTATAAAAAAAGATAAACATGTCAAATAACTGTTTATGAGCTTGATTTTATAAACAGTTTCAATACAAAAGATTTGGAAAACATACAATGGTTCTCTGAATGTTTGTTTATGCCAGGATGTTTACTATTTTCTTTTAATTGTAGCTAATGTTTTACTTGTCTCCTTTCAAATAATGCGTGTATGGTAGATAAATAATCTGAATCATTAACAATTGTAAATTTCTACTCAAAATAGAAAATTCTGCTTACTAGAATATATTTGATCTGAAGTCACTAAAATATCTAACTACTACATTACTGAAAATTAGAAAAAAATACCTCTCAAAACCGAAGATACAGAGAAATAACTTATGAAAAAAATACATTTTTCTGTTCTACAAACTGATTTTGGTTGTCAACAGTAGATGATCATAGAATATCAAGGTTGGAAGGGACCTCAGGAGGTCATCTAGTCCAACCCCCTGCTCAAAGCAGGGCCAATCCCCAATTTTTGGCCCAGATCCCTAAATGGCCCCCTTAAGGATTAAACTCACAACCCTGGGTTTAGCAGGCCAGTGCTCAAACCACTGAGTTATCCCTCCCCCTCTTAAAAAAGAATTTTGCATGAAAAAACAAAAGATGCTAGATACAACCTCACTAGTCACACTATAGATATTTTTCAAGGCAATGAATCCTACAACTCTGAATAGCTCCTTTTGTAAAATGGAATATTAAAATGCTTCACTGGCTAATAGCCTAGCAAAATAAGAGCAAATCTGTGTAGAAGTCAATAGACAGCACACTAGTAAAAGATAGCCTTAAGCAATTTTACATTTAGCAGCAACCTACTTATGACAAGTTACATTAATTTCAACTGAGATAACAGACAAAAGCATCTACCACTGTAATACATTAGTTTAAAAAACACAGAAAATGGGGTGACCTCAGTTATTCTAAAATACTATCAGTACCATGAACTACAGTTTGAGACCTCATTTAATCAGGGATTATATATCTTTACTTATTCACTGACCAAAATCTATCAGAAATAGGAATATGATAGCTTAATGGCTTCATACTTAAGTCTAAACAGACTACAAACCAGTTGTATCCTCTCTTGCCATATTTTATTTGATGGTGCTTAATGACTAAATCCTGTAGTGCATTGCACCCTAATTTTAAAGACAAGATTACAAAACACTGGTTTCAACATTCAATTTATTGTAACAAATAAATTCAAACAAAATTAAGATACTGTTAGCCAACAGCCAAGGATGTTTGGTGAGGTGCCAGCTATGCCCGTTTATACCATCCGTGACTTTAACCGCTAGGACGCACTGTCCCTTCGCGGCGGGCAGCCCGGGCTAGGCTGACGGATGCCCCAAGGTCCTAACCACCCGTGACTTTAACTGCTAGAGCTCAGAGCTCCTTCGCAGCGGGCAGTCAATACTGACTGACAGGTGCCCCAATGGCAGCACTAAGAGCCTCTCCACACCCGTGACTTTAACTGCTAGAGCTCAGAGCTCCTTCGCAGCGGGCAGCCAGGATTGACTGACAGGTGCCCCAAGAGTTTGCCCCGTGGAGGTGGCACAACTCAACGCTAGGCTCTTAGTACTCTCACCTAATGGCCAGGCTTTAGAGCCAAAACGGCTGAGGTTCTTTAATTGTGTTGGCTGCTTTACAGTAAACCAGAGAAAACAAGTCAGGCTTATGCATAAATGGTTACCAAAATTTATTAAGCTAGATTCTAATCATGTGGTTACAAAATTGCTAGTGCCTACTTATTTAAATGTAGAGATGTTACACACACAAACAAGTTAAAAAACTGAAGCCACAATCCCAAAGAAAGAAAACAAAGTATAGAGCTCTATTTCAAAATATGTGTACACTAAAGATAGGAGATCAGGTGTGGGTGCTTCTTACCCTCCTTGCATCTCTCAATTCCAGCGGTGCCAAGCCAGGATCGGTCACTCAATTCCGCGGAAAGACGAATAAGGGACAAGGCGTAGGGACCCTCTTAGCTGCAGAAGCCTTGGGAGGCTGTCACTTATCTGACCAGCAGATAGATAGTGAAAAGCACTCAAAAATCATGGTGCTGTAGGTCCCCTACTTATACCTCTGTACTCCTTTATTCTCTTTCTCCTTTCTTATGCCAAATTGAGGCTGGTCTGTCTGGGCGACGCCAGCTTTCCCAAGAGTAGTTTACACTTGCAAAGGAGAGAAACAATAAGTTTCGACTACTGGACATTTCTTTTATCAGGGTAAATATTTTCCCACCTAGGATGTTGGTGTGTGTGCATCACGCTATTTAGTAGGGGCTAAGAGCCATGTCTGTCACAGGGCCTCTGCCTGCTGTGAGCTTAATCGTTGTATCTGTTCCCAGAGGCACATTGTAGCAGCACACCTGTGCTTTCACAGCTTCAAAGGCTGTGCTGGAATATATGTTAAGTGCCCTGTTCCGGCTTCCTCCTGTGTTTCCAGCAATGCTGGTCGGGGGAGGGGGGGGGGGCGCTGGCTGTCTGGCTACAGATACAAACTAGCTGCACAAGTTTTCTAAGTTCTACAAAGCAAAAACTGGTTGTTCCAGTATATGAATTTTCAAATTAAGTATCTGAACGTTTACTTTTTCAGAGAAATGTTGTTGGCTAAATACATTAAGTCAAAAGCCTCTAAAGAGAATACTGTCTGTGCATCAACTACTTTTAAAACTTCTGATATAAAAGTCTGTATAGATTTCGCATCCTGCTTCAACATTTCTACTGTTTATAAATCACAGAAAATACTAAACATGTTTAACAAACTAAGCAAGTAAAGTCATACACAGTCCAATTTATTGTAACATTTACAGTAAGACAGGTGTCTTCACTGGAGTACAGCAATACCAATCAACTCCTTTCCTACTTTATTCTGCATGTGCTTAAGCAGCTCAAGTAACAATATAGAAAATGACATGTTGAAGCATCAAAATGAGTTCTTGGAAGCACCTCTGCATAAGGAACTGTGGTATAATAACTTCTACTCTTTCATTACCTATCAATTGTTTGGCCAGTCCTTATCTGCACAAAGGTCTGGTCTACACTATGAGGTTAGGTCAAATTTAGCCACGTTAGGTCGATTTTAAAATGAATGGGTCCACACAACCAACCCCGTTCTGTCGACTTAAAGGGCTCTTAAAATTGACTGCTGTACTCCTCCCTGGCGAGGGAACTAGCGCTAAAATCGACCTTGCTGGGTCGAATTTGGGATAGTGCGGATGCAAATCGACAGTATTGGCCTCCAGGAGCTACCCCAGAGTGCTCCATTGTGACCACTCTGGACACCACTTTGAACTCCAATGCACTAGCCCGGTACACAGGAAAAGCCCCGGGAAATTTTGAATTTCATTTCCTGTTTGGTCAGCGTAGCAAGCTCAGCAGCACAGGTGACCAAGCAGTCCCCCCAGAATCTCAAACGAGCTCCAGCATGGACTGAAATGGAAACACTTGATCTGATTGCTGTATCGGGACAAGCATCTGTGCAGGTAGAACTCCGATCAAAAAGAAGAAATGCAAATATATTTGCCAAAATCTCACAGGACGTGTTGGAGAGAGGCTAAACCAGGGATGCACAGCAGTGCCGCGTGAAAGTTAAGGAGTTCAGGCAAGCCTACCAAAAGACAAAGGATGCAAATGGTTGCTCTGGGTCAGAGCCCCATATATGCTGCTTCTATGACCAGCTGCATGCCATTCTAGGAGGGGACCCTACCACTACCCCACCACTGTCCATGGACACCTGCAAGGGGGGAGGAGGATTTTGTGGAAGAGGAGGAGGAGGAGAATGTGCAGCAGGCAAGCAGTGAATCTGTTCTCCCTGACAGCCAGGACCTTTCCATCACCCTGGAGTCAATACCCTCCCAAGGGATCCCCGACCCTGAAGCTGGAGAAGGCACCTCTGGTGAGTGCACATTTGTAACTACAGTACAGGGTTTAAAAGCAATAGTGTTTAATGTTTGATTTGCCCTGAAAAATTGGGATGCATTCATGGCCAGTACAGCTACTGGAAAAGTCTGTTTATAGGTTTGGGGATGGAGTGGGAATCCTCCAGGGACATCTCCATGAAGCTCTCCTAGAGGTACTCTGAAAGTATTCTGGAATCATTGCAGCACAAAGCATGGCAGTGAATGGTCCTAGGTTTTGCTCGCATTCAATCAACATTTGGTCTATATCTTTCTGTGTTAGCCTCAGGAGAGTGATATCATTCATAGTCACCTGGTTAAAATACAGAAATTTTTGTAAAGGAACAGTAAAAGAACCCCATTCATGCTGGGCTGTTTGCGCTTGGCTAAAAGGGATCATCCCAGAGAATAGCCACGCAGTGGGGTGGGGGGGAGGTGTGTTCTGCACACCCACCCGAAAACCGAAGCCCCTCCTTTTAAATGTGAAACCCAACCCATTGCTTGCTATGGGAAAGGATGGTGCTGCAGTTTGAAACCATTCCCACATGTTATGAAGGCATAAGAAGTCAACCCCGCATACCAAAAGCTTTATCATGGCTGCCTGGAAACCGAATTCTGTTGCCCAGCTGTTTGTGATGTCTCATCATAATGGCAGGTGCTCAATATAAAAGGCAAATATGACCCTGTACCTAAAGCACTTGTGCTGTCTGCTGTGAATTGCTTGATTCACTGTGAAAGAGTCTCCCTTTTGTTCTCAGAAATGTATCATCTTAAATTTTACTCTCCCTTTTTATCTCCCCCCAGGAGGAAATGTTTCTAGGCTCCCCCTATCATCTCTGTCCCTGAGGTTATCGCAGATTAGAAGGCAAAAAAAATGCACTTGCGATGACAGGTTTTCCGAGCTCATGCAGTCCTCCCGCACTGATAGGGCACAGCTGAATTCATGGAGACATTCAGTGTTAGAGGCTAGGAAAGCATTACGTGAGTGCGAAGAGCAGAGGTAGGAGCATGAGGAGCAGAGGCAGGAGGCAATGCTGAGGCTAATGGGGGAGCAAATTGACATGATGAAGCGTCTATGGGAGCTGCAGGAAAGCCAACAAGAACACCGACCCCCACTGCATCCATTGTATGACCGCCTGCCCTCCTCCCCAAGTTCCATATCCTCCTCACCCAGGCGCCCAAGAATGCGAAGGGGGAGGCTCCGGGCACCCAGCCACTCCACTCCAGAGGATGGCCCAAGCAACAGAAGGCTGTAATTCAAACAATTTTGATTTGTAGTGTGGCTACAATAACCAAAGTGGCCTTGTCCTTCCCTCATCCCGCACCCCACCCAACCCAGGCTACCTTGTCAGTTATCTCACTTTCTAAAAAATTAATAAAGAAAGAACGTATGGTTTCAAAACAATAGTTACTTCATTTCCTTTGCCAGCTGTGATTGAAGGGGGGAGGGTGGTTGGCTTACAGGGAATTAAAATCAACAAAGGGTGCAGGTTTGCAGCAAGGAGAAATACACACAACTGTCACACCGCAGCCTGGCCAGTCACTAAACTGGTTTTCAAAGCTTCTCTGATGCGCAGCACGCCTTGCTGTGCTCTTCTAACCACCCTGGTGTCTGGCTACTCAAAATCAGATGCCAGGCAATTTGCCTCAACCTCCCAACCCGCCATAAACGTCTCCCCCTTACTCTCACAGATATTATGGCGTACACAGCAAGCAGCAATAACAATGGGAATGTTGGTTGCGCTGAGGCCTAACCTAGTCAGCAAACAGCACCAGCGAGCTTTTAAATGTCCAAAGGCACATTCTACCACCATTCTGCACTTGCTCAGCCTATAGTTGAACTGCTCCTTACTACTGTCCAGGTTGCCTGTGTACGGCTTCATGAGCCATGGGAGCAGGGGTAGGCTGGGTCCCCAAGGATAACTATTGGCATTTCAACATCCCCAGTGGTAATTTTCTGATCTGGGAAGTAAGTCCCTTCTTACAACTGCTCGAACAGCCCGGAGTTCCTAAAGATGCGAGCATCATGCACCTTTCCCAGCCATCCCACGTTGATGTCACTGAAACGTCCCTTGTGATCCACCAGTGCTTGCAGCACCATTGAGAAGTACCCCTTGTGTTTTACTTACTGGTTGCCAAGGTGGTCCAGTGCCAAGACAGGGATATGCATTCCACCTATCGCCCCACCACAGTTAGGGAACCCCATTGCAGCAAAGCAATCCAGTATGACCTGCATATTTCCCAGAGTCACTTCGCTTGATAACAGAAAGTCAATGATTGCATTGGCTACTTGGATCACAGCAGCCCCCACAGTACATTTGCCCACTCCAAATTGATTCCCGACTGACAGGTAGCAGTCAGGCATAGCAAACTTCCACAGGGCTATCGCCACTCACTTCTCAACTGTCAGGGCAGCTCTCATCTTGGTATTCCTGCGCTTTAGAGCAGGGGAAAGCAACTCACAGCATTCCAGGAAAGTGGCCTTACGCATGTGAAAGTTTTGCAGCCACTGGGAATCGTCCCATACCTGCAACACTATGTGGTCCCATCAGTCTGTGCTTGTTTGCCAGGCCCAGAATCGGCGGTCCACTGTATCAACCAGCCCCACTGCCGCCATGATCTCCCAATTGCCACAGCCCATGCTTTCAGGAACATCCGTGTCCATGCACTCATCAAAATCATCCTCATGCTGGCGTCTCTTAGCCCGGTTCTGCATATACTCCAAGATAATGCGTGAGGAGTTTACAATGCTCACAACAGCAGTAGTGAGCTGAGCGGGCTCCATGCTTGCCAAGGTATTGCATCTGCAGGAGAGCAGAGTTGCAGCGGAAGCGGTGGATGACGATGGATGCCGTAAGAATAGATATTTATACAGAACGACAAGAGGACCTGCGAAGTGGATTCATGGCACCAGGAGAGCAGAGTTGCAGCGGAAGCGGTGGATGACAACAACATGGAGAAATTTGCTATTGAGACTGAGCTCATTTACAAGAACAGGAGAGCAGAGTTGCAGCGGAAGCGGTGGATGATGATGGTTAGCAGTCGTAGTGCACCATCTGCTGACAGCAACACCCAGGACACAACAGCAGCGGTGATGGTGAGCTGAGCTAAGTGGGCTCCATGCTTGCCGTGGTATGGCGTCTGCACGGAAACAAGGCGGAAAACGATTGTCTGTCGTTGCTTTCACGGAGGGAGGGGCGACTGATGACATGTACCCAAAACCACCCACGACAATGTTTTGCCCCATCAGGCATTGGGAGCTTAACCCTGAATTCCAGTGGGTGGCAGAGACTGCTGGAACTGTGGGATAGCTACCCACAGTACACCGTTCCGTAAGTCGATACTAGCCACGGTAGGAGGACACACACTGCTGACTTAATGCACTTAGTGTGGACATATGCGATCGACTGTATAAAATCGATTTCTAAAAATCAACTTCTATAAAAACAACCTAATTTTGTACTGTAGACATACCCTAAATATTAATGATCTGAGCCTGCAAAATATGGCTTATCTGGAGGTGGATTCAATGACACTTTTCGCCAACTTGTACCCGTACAAATTACTTGGAACAGAGTTTCTCAAATACGCACCTTGGCCGCATACAGCCACCAAAGGCTTTTCTTGTGGCCACAGCCTCCTGGACAGTGATGGCGGGGAGGGGGGAGACACAACAAAGCAGTGGACCCTACCATCAGGCCACCAGCAAAGGTTGGGCCCTGCCCCGCCTCTGGAGAGACAAACACTGGAGGAACAGGCAGCCAGTGAGTTCCCCACCTTTCTGGGGGTGGTGCGTGGCAGTCTCCAGCTGCGGGGCTTCAGGTTCTGGCCACACGCCAGCGGGCTCTGTGACTGTAAGGCTTTGGGCTCCTGCCATGGGACTTGAAGCTGTCTCCAGACCCCATCCCCTGTGCAGGTTCAACACCCCTTGCCATCATCCCTGGCTCCCCCTGCCTCTTCTGGTCCCGGGCTTCGGCCACGTGGCAGCAGGCTTCGGCTCCAGCCCCAGGCTAATCTCACCCAACCCCTGCTGTTTTCTCCAGCCCTAGACTTTGGCCGTGCCGCAGCAGGCTCCATCCCCCAGCTGTGGGGCTTGGGCTCCAGGATCCTGCCGCAGGGCTTCGGGCTCGGGTCCTGGCCCCCACCCTCGGCCATGCAGTGGCAGGTGCCTCCCTGTCACTGAGCAAGTCTACTATGATTGTATGATTGTTAATATCACTTTTCACAACAGACTTAGTAGCTAGCTGGGAGGCTATGAAGAGTCATATTAACATACAAGTATCACTTTTCACAGCAGCAGACTGACTGGCTAGCAAGTATTAAAAAAAAAGCAATCAAAAAAGCAAAAGAAACAACAACAAAAAAGAAGAACGTGCAAAGCACCATATTTTTGCTTCTATTTTGTTTAGGTCCAGTAAAGAATAGAGACAACTGTACATTATTTTTATTCTTGACTCTGCAAAAAAAAAAACCTTACATAATAAATTACTTTGATTTGGACATGTATATGTGCATATTTATTTATTTCTAAAAGTTAATTAAGTATTTTAGGGAAAAGTGTCAGAGTGGCCCCCAGCAAGGGTTGGTGGCCGCACTCTGAGGCCATCCAAAAATTTGTTTGTGAGAACCTGACTTAGAAGATCTTATACAGGTAAAGTCTGCAAATCCTTACTTGTTTCCACCTCCCCTTACACTTGTATTGGCGTAAACCCTGAACAGTTTATGAACATCTTCACTGGCAGCAGGGGACTGGACCCCCTGCCTAGAATAGTGAAAAATACAATAAAGAAATATATAACAACTCTCTGTAAAAGCCAGGTAACCTCAAGCTTGTGCACTATAGTGCCTTGAAAATTATGATCAGTTATGCAATCAAATAACGATCCAAGGCCCGGATCCACAAAGAGACGTAGGCATTGCAATGCCTAACTTTTAGGCACCTAGAAAATCACTGAAACAATACAGAGAACCACAACATCTGGTTTAGGTGCCTAGGCTCCGTATACAACAGTGGTGGGCAACTTGCGGTCCATCAGGGTAATCTGATTGCAGGCCGCAAGACGTTTTGCTGATGTTGACCGTCCGGGAACAGTGATCTGAGGCCACTGGGAGCTGCGGGGGTGTGCCGTGCCTGCAGACAGTTAATGTCAGCAAAATGTCTCGCGGCCCGCAATCAGATTACCCTGATGGGCCGCAGGTTGCCCACCATTGCTATACAATGAATGGTGAAACAGGGTACCTAAGAATGGGATTCACAAAAGCCAGGACTTTGACTAGTTCAGATGACTCGCTGCCTAATAGGAGATGCTAACAAGAGAGGTTTATCATAGAGTTAGGCACTTAAGTCCAGGCCACAGGTAACGTAAGAACGGCCAAACTGGGTCAGACCAATGGTCCATCTAGCCCAGTACCCTGCCTTCTGACAGTGGCCAATCCCAGGTGCCTCAGAGGGAAGAACAGAACCATCAAGTGATCTATCCCCCGTCACCCATTCCCAGCTTCTGGAAGCACCTAGCTCTGCTAGCAATCAACAGATGGGAACACCTCTCGGAGTCTAGCAGTTTAAGCACCTAAGTCATTTCTGATGCGAATGAATTAGATACCTGTCACACTCCACACAGAACGGAGGGAAATGGTGCCCATCTTATAGCTTTTAGCCAGTGGTCAGAACACTCATCCTGGATGTGGGGGACCCAGGTTCAATTTCCACCTCTGCCTGAGGGAGGGAAAGGATTTGAACAGGGGTCTTTTACACTTCTCAGCAGAGTACTCTAACCACTAGGCTAACAAATATTCTTTTGATGTGGGTCTCGCTATCTCCTGTTGAAGCTGTTTCACTATGGATAAATTCTTAGAGAGACATTGGGCCACAGAGATTGAGAATGACTCTACAGTCCATTGATTAGGGTAACCACCTGGGAGGTGGGAGATCCAGGGTCCAGTCTCCCTGTTCCAATGAATAATTATTTATACATAATGGAACTGCTTCAACAGGAGAGAGTGAGTGAGACCCACATCCAATTATCTCACAGCCCTGTTGTTAGAGCCCTCTCCTGAGAGGTGAGGGAGAACTCTGTTCAAATTCTTTCCTCCTCTTCAGGCAGAGGGGTAATTGAGCCTGGGTCTCCCATATTATAAGGGTGAGAGGGCTAACCAATGTCAAAAAATTATAAGGTGGGCAACACCACCAATACCGCCAACTCCTTTGGATTGATTCTATATGGGGACTGATCTGTTAGATGTGAGCACACCTACTGAATTGAGCCCCACAGGGAAACTAGATACGCTTCTATCTCCCCCCAGTGGACTGCACTGGGGCTTAGGTGGCAGACAACCATTCAGATGTCTAGATTGATGCAGCAGTGCACATGCCCAGAGGCAGAAATACAGGTGCCTAGGGATCTTTTCCCCTGAAAACTTAGGCACCAAGTAAGTTTAGGAGCCTACAGGATTAGGTGGCAGATGAGTGAGAGTTTTATATATCACAGTGGAGCCCAAAACTGAAACTTAGGCACCCAAATACCTTTGTTGATCTGGACCCAGATGTCCCAGACCTCAATGTTTCTGCAAATGAGGACATGTACCCATGGTTGAGAACAACTGTTTTAGACAATCCTTAAGATTTATTAATTTTTTTCCCCTGTGAAACTAGGTTTAGAATAAATTATGTTATTTAAACAGTGGTACAAACAGCTACAGTAGAAGAAAGATGGTTACTCACCTTGTGCAGTAACTGAATTTGTTCAAGATGTGAGTGCTCCACTTCAGGTGTTGGTGTGTCCCTGTGCCTTTAATCAGAGAATTTTATCAGCAGTGTCCATCCAGGTTGCGCATGCGTGGTCCCTGTCTCACAGTGCTGATGGTGCCTCATCTAGTGTGTGCGTGACCTGACCCCCTCAGTTCCTTCTCTATCGTAGAGTCCAAACTAGAACTCCAAAGTAGAGGGGAGCATGGTGGGTAGTGGAGCACCCACAGTAACACAAATCTCGAAGAACCTGAGTTACTGCACAGAGAATCATAGAATCTTATCATAGAATATCAAGATTGGAAGGGACCTCAGGAAGTCATCTCGTCCAAGCCCCTGCTCAAAGCAGGACCAATCCCCAATTTTTGCCCCAGATCCCTAAATCGCCCCCTCAAGGATTGAACTCAAAACCCTACGTTTAGCAGGCCAATGCTCAAACCACTGAGCTATCCCTCCCCCCGCCCCCCCATCTTCTTCGAGTGATGTCCAGTCCTAGCAGTGCATCGGAGCCTGACCTCTGGGCACTAACATAGCGTATTGTGAACATGTGTTCAGATGCCCAGGCAGCAGCTCTAATACGTCTATGAGTGAAACATTATTTAGGAAGGCTACTGAAGTTGCTATTGATCTGGTAGAGTGAATTCTGATCCCAGATGGGGGTAGCAGATACTTTTGTTGGTACCAGAGGTGAATGCAGCCTGAAATCTATTTTGATAATCTCTGTGTGGAGATCGTGGAGCCTTTAGAATGCTCCATGATAGAAACAAAAAGCCTTGGTGATTTTCTGAAAAGCTTAGTTCTATTGAAGTAGAATGCTAATGCATATCTGACATCCAGGGTATCTACTATGGAGTCCTCTGCACACAAATGATGTTTAGAAAAGAATGCTGGGAGATGGATTGGCTGATTTATGTGGAAGGACGAAGATACTTTAGGTATACATTTTGAATGTGGTCTTAGAGTGACCTTGTCCTTGAAGAAAATGGTATAGAGTGGGTGGGCCATGAGAGCCCCTACCTCATCCACACGGCGGGTCGATGTAATAAATACTAAGAATGCCACCTTCATTGATAGGTGTGTCAGAGACCATGTCACTAACGGTTCAAATGGGGGCCTGGTAAGGCACCATAATACCAGGTTCAGGTTCAATGGTGGCATGAGTGCGCATACATCAGGGTAAACATTCCATCAATTTTGTGATGGAAAGTGGTAACAGCCACTAGATTTACTTTGATCAAACTAATGGATAGTCCAGACAGTTTTAGTTTCAACTAGTAGTCCAATATCAAGACCAGAGGTGTGGAAACTGCAGCAGTTCGTTTGTCTTGGCACCATATGCAGAATCTCTTCCATTTCTGAAGGAAAGTATTGCGCCTGGTTACCCTTCTACTGTTGAGTAATATGTATTTCACCTGTTCCAAAAACAGGCTAGTTCATCATGATGGAACCATGTAAGAGCCACATAAGAACATAAGAACAGCCATACTGGGTCAGATCAAAGGTCCATCTAGTCCAGTATCCTGCCTTCCGACAGTGGCTAATGCCAGGTGCCCCAAAGGGAATGAACAGAACAGGTAATCATCATGTGATCCATCATGTGAACCATCACCCACTTCCAGCTTCTAGCAAACAGAGGCTAGGGATACCATCCCTGCCCATTCTGGTTAATAGTCATTGATGGAAATATCCTCCACGCCTTCAGGTGAAGTCTCCCAAGGTTTGGATGGTGAACCTGTCCGGCATCCCATGATAGAAGACCATACTGGGTCTATCGTATGACTTTCACCTTGTTGATATGTATTTTGTGTATCACCCATGATAGCAAAGCTATCCATGGGTATGTATATAGAAGTGGTGCTTCCCATTTTTGGAAGAAGACATCCCCCAGCACTAGGGAGTCCCAGACCTGTTCTCAAACAGAATTGTGGGCATTTCTAGTTCTGCGATGTTGTAAAGAGGTTGACGGATCGGTTGCCCCATTGTTGGAATATGTTCTGTAAGACCACATCATTTAGTTCACATTCAAGAAACAATCCCTGCTCAAAGAAAAGGAGTACCTGTGGCACGTTAGAGACTAACAAATTTATTTGAGCATAAGCTTTCGTGAGCTACAGCTCACTTCATCAGATGCATGCAGCTCACGAAAGCTTATGCTCAAACAAATTTGTTAGTCTCTAAAATGCCACTAGTACTCCTTTTCTTTTTGCAGATACAAACTAACACAGCTGCTACTCTGAATCCCTGCTTAGCATGTCTGCTGTAGTGTTCGGACAGCCTGGGAGGTAAGAGGCTGAGATGTTGATATTTTGTCTGATTACCAATTCCATAGTTTCATGGCTTCAGTGCATAGGGAGTGAGATCAGACTCCTCCCTGTCAATTTATGTAAAACATACAAGCAACGTTGTCAGTCATTACTCAAATGTTCTTGTTCTTTATCAATGTAGGAAATGAAGGCAAGCATGGCAAACTGCGCGGAGTTCTAATCGGCTTATGTAGAACCGTGTCTCTGAGGGAGACCACTTGCCCTGAATCGCAGGATGTTGGAGATGGGCTCTCCAGCCTATCAAGGAGGCATCAGTTGCGACTATTATGGAGGGTGGATTCTGAGTGAAAGGGACCCCCACACACACATTGTTGGGTTGTGTCCACCGACGTAGAGTCTCTGACTTTGGGTGGTATCATGTCTTTTTAGGCAATGTTCGTGTGGTATGTAAATGGTTCTGAGCCAACCCTGGAGGCAACACATGTGGAGACCGTCATGTGGTACCACAAATGTGGTTGTAGCCATGTGGTCCAAGAGTTGGAGGCGGGTGCGTGCCCATATGCGTGGGCTGTTCATTACTGAGGAGATGACTTTGGTCACAGTGAGAAACCTGTTCGCTGGTAGTGATGAGGAAGTTACTCACCTTGTGCAGTAACGATGGTTCTTCAAGATGTGTGTCCCCATGGGTGCTTCACTTTAGGCGTCTGTGTGTCCCTGCACCTCTAATCGAAGATTTTTGGTAGCAGTGTCCTGTTGAGCCTGCGCATGTGCTCTCCCTCCCTCGTGGTCTGCCTCGAGGCTATTGGAGTGCGCGATGTGACAGAGAGACTGCCGAGACTCATCAAGCCCTCGGATTGCTACCCCTTCCTGCTTCTCCACGTGGGCACCAATGATACTGCCAAGAATGACCTTGAGCGGATCACTGCGGACTACGTGGCTCTGGGAAGAAGGATAAAGGAGTTGGAGGCGCAAGTGGTGTTCTCGTCCATCCTTCCTGTGGAAGGAAAAGGCCTGGGTAGGGACCGTCGAATCGTCGAAATCAACGAATGGCTACGCAGGTGGTGTCGGAGAGAAGGCTTTGGATTCTTTGACCATGGGATGGTGTTCCATGAAGGAGGAGTGCTGGGCAGAGACGGGCTCCATCTTACGAAGAGAGGGAAGAGCATCTTTGCCAGCAGGCTGGCTAACCTAGTGAGGAGGGCTTTAAACTAGGTTCACCGGGGGAAGGAGACCAAAGCCCTGAGGTAAGTGGTAAAGCGGGATACCGGGAGGAAGCAGTGGCACCCAAACCTTAACCACAGGCTATTTCACCACCGCCTGCCCCACCAGCCAGAGCAGCACCGACGACCATATCAACAACAATGCCATTGGTACCAACTACTTTACTTTACCTACAGCGCCGAATACATTGGCACTGATCACTTAGCACTAAAATTACTGCACATTGACACTCTCTTCATCATAAAGACCTATTAGTCTCGTTGATGCTGGAATCACCACTCTTCAGCTCTGACGGCTCTCCAATGCTCGTGGATGCACCACCAGCCCCTCCTCTGTCCAGTGAGGAGGACAATGATGAGGAAGAGGATGTCTTTCTTCCAGGAACACTTCACCTGCCTGACCAACGCCTTCCCCTGGGCCCCTATGATTGAGGCATTATTATGGACAAGATATATGCCCATGGTATGGGCCACCCATGGATGGGCCCTCCTCTGCTGTTTCCAACAGATTGTGCCTTACTAGGACCTATGTGCCACTTATAGATAGGCATCACAGGAAGCCCCCCAACCCCTACAGGGAGGGGATTAAATCCCCACCACTACCATTGGTACCTGGACAGTTGGAAACTGCTGAGGATACCTTTGAGGAATGGGAGGCGGATATAGCACTGGAGCTAGCAACTCCTTTTTTTTCCCCAGACAAAGCCATCATGTCTCCTCCATCCATAGCTGCCGCCAACTTTAAACCATTTCAGGAGCTCTTCAAACGGGTGGCGGATGCTCTAGAGATCCCTCTTGAGGAAGTCTCAGAGGCCCAACATAAACTCTTGGATATCCTACAAGCCTTCTCAGCTTCCACAATAGTGCTTCCAATCAATGATGCACTAATGGAGCCAGCCAAAACAGTTTGACAGACCCCGGCCACCATACCACCCACTTGTAAGAGGGCTGACAAAAAAATATGTACCCTCAAAAGGTGTAGACTTCCTCTTTTCCCCACCCAGCTCCAAATTCTCTCGTAATGGACGCTGTCAACCAACACTGTAGACAGCAACAATACAGGTTGACGCCTAATGACAAAGATGGTTGACCCTTCTGGCTGCAAGGTCTATTCTTCAGTGACCCTGCAGTTACAGGTTGCCAATTACATGGCCCTCTTTGCAAAATATAACCACGGCAACTACTCAAAATTTATGGATTTCATTAGTGATATCACGGAGGACAAAAGGGACCACTTTAAATCTCTCATATCTGAAGAACAGCTTGTGGCCAGAACCACCTTAGATGTGTCTGACACAGTGGCAAGCTCCCTGGCCACTGTGGTGGTCATGCGCTGGGCAACATGGCTCCATTCTTTTCGCTTCCCCAGGAAGATACAGTCCACTGTAGAGGACCTCCCATTCAACGCACAGAAGCTGTTCCCCTCAAAGATGGACAAAGTCCTCCACACAATGAAAGACTCCCGAGCGACCCTCCGTATGCTGGGTATTTACACGCCTGCAACCAAGAGAAGGCAAACCAGGTATTGGTCTTACCAGCGCAACAGATATGCCCCATATGCCCAACATTAGCGCCAGTATGAGCCCCTAAAACACACACAGAGACGCCGGCCTCCACAGCCACAATCATCAGCATCTCAATCGTCCTCCTCGAAGCAGCAATTTTGAGGACTTGGTTGAGGGTCTGGATGAACTCCTCCACTCTACATGCTGATAACACCAACCATCTCCCATTATGGGAACCATTTGAACCCCTTCTTTTTGGCGTGGGCTTCCATGACCCCGGAATTGTGGGCCCTAGAAATAATATGCACATAATATCCATCCCTTTTATCTTCACCTCCCCACCTCAGGTCCCCGTCCCCGTCCCTCTTTAGGGATGCTTCTCATGAACACCTTATATAAAAAGAAGTAAACCACCTTCTACATCTTGGTGCTGTGGAACAAGTTCCTCCATAACATAGGGGGAAAGGTTTCTTCTTGCACTACTTCTTAACCCAAGAGAAAAACGGAGGATGGATACCGATCCTTGAACTCAGAAAGCTTAACAAATTTTTGAGGGTCCAGCGGTTCAGGATGGTCACATTAGCCATGATAATACTAGCAATTATTATACCTGCACTGGAACGAGAGGACTGGTTCTCAGCCCTTGACCTTCAAGATGCCTATTTCCACATAAAAATATACCCGCTCATGAGAGGTTTTTGAGATTTACTCTGAGAACAAATCACTACCAATACAAGGTCCTACCTTTTGGTCTTTCCACAGCACCACGCCTGTTCTCCAAAATCTTTGCAGTAGTATTGGCACACCTTTGCAAACAAGGGATTATAATTTTCCCCTACCTTGACAATTGTTAACTAAAAGCTCCCACTCAGGCAGACACTTAATTAAAAAGAAAAGGAGTACTTGTGGCACCTTAGAGTCTAACAAATTTATGTGAGCATAAGCTTTCGTGAGCTACAGCTCACTTCATCGGATGGTATGCATCCGATGAAGTGAGCTGTAGCTCACAAAAGTTTATGTTCAAATAAATGTGTTAGTCTCTAAGGAGACACTTCATTGTTACTCACAGAACGATTGCCCTCTTCCTGAGTCTGGGACTATAGATAAACACATAAAAATTGATTTTAAACTTTGTACAGCAGTTGGACTTCATCGGGGCCCATCTTGACTCCCTGGAAGCCAAAGCTGCTTCTTTGAGTAGTGTCCCTATGAGTGCTCCACTTTAGGTGTCTGTGTGCCGCTGCACCTCTAATCTGAGATTTTTGGTAGCAGTGTCCGGTTGAGCCGGCACATATGCTCTCCCTACCTCCTGGTCTGCCTGGAGGCTATTTAGCACTACAGGGGAACCCCCCTCACTTCCTTCTCTACCGCCTTTGGCCTCTGACAAAGGAGCAGTTGTCCCTTCCTTATCTGTGTCATTAACATAAGTAGTGTTTGTTTTGTTATCTTTGTACTCCCTAAAAGTACTCAGGCTAGTGTTTTATTTTATTTTATTCCTTCCCTGTCAGGGGGCATTTCCCACCCCCCCCCTTCCCCAGGCATCTAGTAGACTCCTAATTATTTTATTTTTCTGTTTAAAAAAAAATTTGAAGATGATGTTCTTCTGCATATTCCTCCCTGCAAGGGGATGACAACCCCTTGCCCCGGGGCTTGCCTGGCTCTCTCTGCTCCAAGAGGTGCCTCTCCTGCCAGGAGTCAGTTCCTGTAATGGCCAGACACTGACTGTGTCTGGGAGACCCTCACAGAAGTGCTTTACCTGCCACACCTAAAACTGCAGCCTCACAGGAGCTGGGAGCTGAAGTAAAAATTCCTCCCTATAGAGAAAACACTTCAGTCTGCAGGGGACTCTGGTGGGTGTTGACCCCCGATCATCCCCGGAGCTTTCACTTCAAAAGGGGTCGAGTGGTGAAGAGGAGGGGAGAGAGAGAGAGAGGAAAAAAAAGCCACCAGCAGACTCCCCCGGAAACGCTCCTCAGAGAAACTGGCCTGCCAGAGGGGTGTTCCCCAGTGCGGCCATCTCGGCACCGATCCCCAAGTAGCTGCCCAGCCAGTGGGACTCCCCAGAGCGGCCACCTCAGTAGGACAATACCAGCAGCGGAACCTCCTGCTGTGAGCTCAGCTGCCGCTCTGATTCGGCAGCGGGGCTTCCTGCTGTGAGCTCAGCTGCTGCAGGGTTTGGCACTGAAGCTCTGGAAGCTGAAACCTGAGAAGGGGCTTCCTGTTGTGAGCTCTACCCTGCTCTGAGCTCTGCTCTCCGCAAGGACAAGGGGCTTCTGTAAGCTCTGTGCTGATCCAAGTTCTACTTTGGGCAACTACTGCACCAAGAGGGCACAGTTGCCGTACCATCATTAAAAGAGCGACACAGAGAAGCCCTGTTGTCAGCGCTGCTTCCGCACAGAGACACCAGAGGCTTCCACCCTCATGCTCTGAGGCAATGGTACCATCCCCTAAGGAGAGGGGACAGTTACCGTACCATCTCTAAAAGAGCGGCATAGAGAAACCCTTTGGTACCAGATGCAACAAAACTCCCATCTAGGAAGTGTTCTGCACCTTCCCAACCATTGATACCGACTACAGACACTCCTCTGGGGTTCCAGATGAGCCCATGGTAACACAGGTGCTCTGATACTCTGGAGACCTGTGGCCTCAGTACCCAGGGAGAGACAATTACCATACCGTCTCCAAAAAAGTGGCACCAACAACTTTTTGTACTGGGCAAAACTCTCATTTAGGGAGTGCTCTGCCCAACTATTGGTACTGACAATGTGCCGTGGACCCTCCTCTATAGTACCAAATGAACCCATGGTACTGGATGAGCTCTGGTACCCTGGAGAATTGATGATTGGGGAAGAACCACACTCTCCATTACTTGGTACCAGGACCCCGATATCGAACACATCCCGGCACCCAGAATCGCTCTTAGCACTGGGCTGTATACTGCCAATACCCCAGTCAGCGGCACCCTTACTCACTGACGAATCTGACACTGGCCAGGAGGAGATCATTCCCTGGCCCCTGAAGGTGGCCCACCACTACACTACAAGGGTCATCCCCAATTCCATCATGCCAACCGCCCGTGCCTGCCTTCCTGCCTCTCCCTCCCAAGGCCATATTGTAACTCTTCGGGTATATACCTACACATGGCGCGACTGTCTCCAGTGTCTCTCAGGGAGAGTCCACTGGATGGTTTGCTACAGCCTGGCACCTGAGCCAGGACAGGAGAAAGCACTTCCTTAAGCGGTGTCAATGGTGCTGCAGGACAGGAGGTAGAATCACAGGACAGGAAGGGACCTTGAGAGATCATATAGTCCAGTGCCCTGCACTCATGGAAGGACTAAGCATTATCTAGACCATTCCTGACAGGTGTTTGTCTAACCTGCTCTTAAAAAATCTCCAATGATGGAGACTCCACAACCTCCCTAGGCAATTTATTCCAGTGCTTAACCGCCCTGACAGATAGCAATTTTTTCCTAATGTCCAACCCAAACCTCCCTTAATGCAATTTAAGCCCATTGCTTCTTGTCCTATCCTCAAAGGTTAAGTAGAACAATTTTTCTTCCTCCTCCTTGTAACAGCCATTTATGTACTTGAAAACTGTTATGTCCCCTTCCAGTCTTCTCTTTTCCAGACTAAGCAAACCCAATTTTTTCAATCTTCCCATATAGGTCATGTTTTCTAGACCTTTAATCATTTTTGTCACTTTTCTCTGGACGCTCTCCAATTTGTCCACATCTTTCCTGAAATGTGGAGCGCAGACTGGACACAATACTCCAGTTGAGGCATAATCAGCGCAGAGTAGAGCTGAAGAATTACTTTTCGTGTCTTTGCTTACAACAGTCCTGCTAATACATCCCAGAATTATTTTTTGCTTTTTTTGCAACAGCGTTACACCATTGACTCATATTTATGACCCCCCATATCCCTTTCTGCAGTACTCCTTCCTAGGCATTCATTTCCCATTTTGTATGTGTGCAACTGATTGTGCCTTCCTAAATGAAGTACTTTGCTTTTGTCCTTACTGAATTTCATCCTATTTACTTCAGATCATTTCTTCAGTTCGTCCAGATCATTTTGAATTTTAATCCTATCTTCAAAAGCACTTGCAACCCCTCCCAGCTTGGTATCATCTGCAAACTTTATAAGTATAGTCTATGCCGTTATCTAAATCATTGAAGAAGATATCTAACACAATGGGATCTAGAACTGATCCCTGCAGGACCCCACTCGTTATGTCCTTTCAGCATGACTGTGAAACACTGGTAACTACTCTCTGGGAATGGTTTTCCAACCAGTTATTCACCCACCTTATAGTAGCTCCATCTAGGTTGCATTTCCCTAGTTTATTTATAAGAAGATCATGTGAGACAGTATCAAAAGTCAAGATATACCACGTCTACCGCTTCCCCCCATCCACAAGGCTTGTTATCCTGTCAAAGAAAGCTATCAGGTTGGTTTGACACAATTTGTTCTTGACAAATCCATGCTGTTACTTATCACCTTATTATCTTCTAGATGTTTGCAAATTGATTGCTTAGTTATTTGTTCTGTTCTCTTTCTAGGTACAGAAGTTAAGCGATTGGTCTGTAATTCCCCTGGGTTGTCCTTATTTCCCTTTTTATAAATGGGCACTATATTTGCCCTCTTCCAGTCTTCTGGAATCTCTCCTGTCTTCAAAGATTTTTCAAAGATAATTGTTAATGGCTCAGATATCTCCTCAGTCAGCTCCTTGAGTATTCTAGGATGCATTTCATCAGGCCCCGGTGACTGGAAGACATATAATTTGTGTAAGTAATTTTTAACTTGTTCTTTCCCTATTTTAGCCTCTTCTGATCCTACCTCATTTTCACTGGTATTCACTATGTTAGACGTCCAATCACCGCCAACCTTCTTGGTGAAAAACGAAACAGAAGTCATTAAGCACCTCTGCCATTTCCACATTTTCTGTTATTGTTTTTCCCACTTCATTGAGTAACGGTCCTACCCTGTCCTTGATCTTCCTTCTAATGTATTTGTAGAATGTTTTCTTGTTACCCTTTATGTCTCTAGCTAGTTTGATCTCATTTTGTGCCTTGGCCTTTCTAATTTTGTCCCTACATACTTGTGTTATTTGTTTATATTAATCCTTTGTAGTTTGACCTAGTTTCCATTTTTTGTAGGACTCTTTTTTTATTATTTTTAGATCTCCTGCTTAAGCCAGGATGGTCTCTTGCCATACTTCCTATGTTTCCTACGCAGTGGGATAGTTTGCTCTTGTGCCCTTAACAATGTCTCTCTGAAAAACTGCCAACTGTCTTCAATTGTTTTTCCCCTTAGACTTGCTTCTCATGGGATCTTACCTACCAAATCCCCGACTTTGCTAAAGTCTGCCTTTTTGAAATCCATTATCTTTATTTTTCTAGGTAGGCTTGCTTTTACCTCTTACTTCCAAACCAATGTGCCTGGGGTTGGCATAGGCCATAGTGTGAGCAGTGTTGGAGGATCCCGGTGTCTCATAGGTATTCAGCCATGGTGCGGTTGGTACCAAGGAAAAACACCAAGCTGGAGACCGCTTCTTTTTGGTCATCTCTCTCTGAACTGAAGTGAAGTATCTTTCCTTGTTGATTTTTTTGAGGAATGACCCTTCCCCTGTGACAAGGGTAAGATCTCTGTTTACCCTTGTCTAGGGGGAGTCTGCTGACTGGGTCTGAAGCTGGATGCACGGATTTTTCCAAGAGAATGAGCTTGAGACGTAAGTCTCTATCCCTTCTAGTGAGAGCCTTTAGGTTGTTGCAGTGAGCACATTTCTGAGGGATGTGCAACTCACCCAGACACCGGATCACAGAATCATAGAATATCAGGGTTGCAAGGGACCTCAGGAGGTCATCTAGTCCAACCCCCTGCTCAAAAGCAGGACCCATCCCCAATTAAATCATCCCAGACACGGCTTTGTCAAACCTGACCTTAAAAACTTCTAAGGAAGGAGATTCCACCAACTCCCTAGGTAACGCATTCCAGTGTTTCACCACCCTCCTAGTGAAAAAGTTTTTCTTAATATCCAACCTAAACATCCCCCACTGCAACTTGAGACCATTACTCCTTGTTCTGTCATCTGCTACCGCTGAGAACAGTCTAGATCCATCCTTTTTGGAACCCCCTTTCAGGTAGTTGAAAGCAGCTATCAAATCCCCCTTCATTCTTCTCTTCCACAGACTAAACAATCCCAGTTCCCTCAGCCTCTCCTCTTAAGTCATCTGTTCCAGTCCCCTAATCATTTTTGTTGCCCTCCACTGGACTCTTTCCAATTTTTCCACATCCTTCTTGTAGCGTGGGGCCCAAAACTGGACACAGTACTCCAGATGAGGTCTCACCAATGTTGAATAGAGGGGAATGACCACATCCCTTGATCTGCTGGCAATGCCCCTACTTATACAGCCCAAAATGCCATTGGCCTTCTTGGCAACAAGGACACACTGTTGACTCATATCCAGCTTCTCGACCACTGTAACCCCTAGGTCCTTTTCTGCAGAACTGCTGCCTAGCCATTCGGTCCCTAGTCTGTAGCGGTGCATGGGAATCTTCGGTCCTAACTGCAGGACTCTGCCCTTGTCCTTGTTGAACCTCATCAGATTTCTTTTGGCTCAATCCTCTAATTTGTCCAGGGCCCTCTGTATCCTATCCCTACCCTCCACCGTATCTACCTCTCCTCCCAGTTTAGTGTCATTTGCAAACTTGCTAAGGGTGCAATCCACACCATCCTCCAGATCATTAATAAAGATATTGAACAAAAACGGCCCGAGGACCGACCCTTGGAGCACTCCACTTGATACCGGCTGCAGTGAGAGTCGCCATCTGACAGTGGCATGGTGTCCCAACATGACAGGCAGTGCTTGAATCTGAGCAAGCCAGGCATAACTGGAATAACTATGATTCACCGTAAGAGTGATCCATAACTAATATAAGGGAAAAGTTGGGGGGTTTCTTGGTTGTTTTTTTTTTAAAGGATAGAAAAACAGGGAAGAGAGTGTAAGTACGTACTAAGAAACTAAACTACTCTAAAAAAAACTATTTTAACACTAAACGAGCTATCTCTGTGACACTGTGGAGAGCTCCATCTCAGGCAGAGAAGGGTGAGAAGTAACCGAGGAAGAGGAAGTCAGGTCACACGAGCTGTATGACGTGCCAACAGCACTGTGAGATAGGGACTGCGGATGCGCAACCCAGACATACACTGCTGCTGAAATTTTCCGATCAAAGGCGCAACACCTGAAGTGGAGCACCCACACAGACATCACTCAATGAAGAATCTCATTTTTTTAAAGGTTTCAGAGTAACAGCCATGTTAGTCTGTATTCGCAAAAAGAAAAGGAGTACTTGTGGCACCTTAGAGACTAACCAATTTATTTGAGCATGAGCTTTCGTGAGCTACAGCTCACTTCATCGGATGCATACCGTGGAAACTGCAGCAGACTTTATATATACACAGAGAATATGAAACAATACCTCATATTTCATGTTTCATATTCTCTGTGTATATATAAAGTCTGCTGCAGTTTCCACGGTATGCATCCGATCAAGTGAGCTGTAGCTCACGAAAGCTCATGCTCAAATAAATTGGTTAGTCTCTAAGGTGCCACAAGTACTCCTTTTATTTTTTTAAAGCAATGCACTGAGTAATATTTAGTGATTGACTTTTTTTTCCATTTCGTTTCACGAACCAGATTTGACAATAAGGGGCTATGAACATCCATCTACATCATTTACAACTTCCCAGTCATCATATGTCAGACAGTAAGTTACCTGTATAAAAAAAAAAAAGTCTTCATCATCCAGTAAAACCATAGATGAGTTCACAATCAGGACCAGCAAATTCCAGAAAGACTCCATAGATGAAAAGATTGTTCAGTTCATTTATGCAACAAGTTCTTCCTTTCGTCTTGTTCAATACAAACAGTTCTTTGATATGATTCAATCATTACGACCACATCACTCTCCACCCGGCAGAGCAGACATTGCTGGAAGGTTGCTGGATATAGTGCATGAAAGGAAATTGGAAAGCCTACAAAATACACTTATGTGAAATTAATTAATCTGAGTCTTGATGGGTAGAGAAATACACAATTATCCAGTAATATATGCTTGACAACAGAAGATGGGGTTATCTATTTTACAGAAAAAAATGATACAACAGGAAACGCCCATACAACAGAATACTTAAAAGTAGTAACACTAAAAGTTCTAACAAACTCAGGGGGAGGGATAGCTCAGTGGTTTGAGCACTGGCCTGCTAAACCCAGGGTTGTGAGTTCAATCCTTGAGGGGGCCATTTAGGGATCTGGGGCAAAAATTGGGGATTGGTCCTGCTTTGAGCAGGGGGTTGGACTAGATGATCTCCTGAGGTCCTTTCCAATCCTGATATTCTATGATTCTATGTGACTCTGAGGGTAAAGAGAAAGAGTAAACCTCCTCCAGATCTCTTTGGTGTACTCTGTTCTGCAGTTGATACCACGGTTGGTTTGGTAATGACCTTCTGTAGCCTCTCAATGAGAGATGAATCTGATACCTATCCCACAAAAAGGTCTCTCACTGTTGCCAAGAAGGCCAATGGCATATTGGAATGTATTAGTAGGAGCATTGCCAGCAGATTGAGGGAAGAGATTATTCCCCTCTATTGTGCACTGGTGAGGCCATACATGGAGTATTGTGTCCAGTTTTGGTCCCCCCCACTACAGAAGGGATGTGGACAAATTGGAGAGAGTCCAGAGGAGGGCAACAAAAATGATTATGGGGCTGGGGCACATGACGACTTACGAGGAGAGGCTGAGGGACCTGGGGTTATTTAGTCTGCAGAAGAGCGAGTGAGGGGAGATTTGATAGCAGCCTTCAATTACCTGAAGGGGGGTTCCAAAGAGGATGGAGCTCGGCTGTCTCAGTGGTGGCGATGACAGAACAAGAACCAGTGGTCTCAAGCTGCAGTGGGGTAGATCTAGGTTGGATATTAGGAAACACTATTTCACTAGGAGGGTGGTGAAGCCCTAGAATGGGTTACCTAGGGAGGTGGTGGAATCTCCATCCTTAAAGGTTTTTAAGGCCTGGCTTGACAAAGCCTTGGCTGGAATGATTTAGTTGGTGTTGGTCCTGCTTTCAGCAGGGGATTGGACTAGATGACCTCCTGAGGTCTCTTCAAACCCTAATATTCTATGATTCTATATATATGGTTGCAGTGCCAACACAGAGAGCTCATGCACTGCCAGAACTCAAAACTCCAAGGTGCCAAAGAGGTAGTCGTGATGAGGAAAGGAGTCTTGGTATGGGAGTGTTTGGTGCTGACATGCATGATGCTGAGATGCTCAATGCTGAGATGCTCGATGCCAGCAGACAGTGTCTTCCTACTGGTATCAGAGGCACTGTGGTCCTTGGAATGGAAAGAGAGTTTCTGTGCTGACTTGGATTTTGGTGCCAAGTCACTGTTTCTGGAGGAGTAAGCCTTAGAGGCTTTCTGTCCCCCGTTCAGAGAACAGGATTGATACTTGCCCAGGTCCCAGGAGTGGTGCTACTTACAGCCCTTTTCTGATTGTGTTACCGATGCTGCTGACAAGGGGGCTTATGCAAAGTAGCCTGGGAGCTCAGAATGGCATCTTAGCTCATTGCTAAACTGGCCACATGGGACTGACCCAATACCTGAAGCTTCTCTGAAGATGTACCCAGATCTAATAAAGCTTGCATGGATCTTTCCAGGAGGAAGAGCTTCAATTACCCCACTCTCCTTCTGAATCCTCTTAGACGAAGTACTTGCAGATCAAGCAGCCTGCCTAAGTATGGTCCTCTCCAAAACACAAAAGACATCAGTGTACCTATTGTTACGGAGACAGCAGCATCACAGGACGGTAGATCTTAATCTGGTGATTTAGTGCCAGCCATTTTAGGCCACTGTAAAGGGTGTTAGGCCCTTATATGAGGGGAAACCCTATCACACCTCTGTTCCAAAATTAACTAACTACAGCCACTTGTCAATAGTAAACTAAGATTATCAAGGAAGCCTATCAACACCAAACTAACTTCTCCTATTCACTGAAAAACTGTTCTAGCTTGTTAACAGCAAGGACAGTGGACACTACAGAATTCTGTCTCAGCCATAAGTGCATATGCACTGCCCCAAAAGATCGAGCTATTCAAAAGAATCCAATATGATGCACATAAGGCACTTGTGCCCTAAGAGTAGAATCTGTATGGACAATCACTTGAACTAATTTTCAAAGTAACAAGGAATCTATTAGGAACAGGGCAGACAACTACAAAGGAGACAGTGCCATCCTAATTAAAAAACAAAGTCTGAAGCTCTGGTACAAAGTTGGAACCCCAGACCCTAATGGTCACAATTCCAATAGAGTTCCTTTGCCAACCATGATCAAAAAAACTGAAATGGAAAATTCTGAAGGACACTGAAGACTGGAATTTGGTCTATGCATTAATGCCTCAAAGAGTTAAAAATATTTGAGAGCTAAGGGAGTTCTCGTCTGTTTCACACTAGAAGCACAACCCTCAAGAGAAGCAATCCAATCACTATATCTTTAGAGAAGAAATTACTCACCTTGTGCAGTAACGAAGGTTCTTCGAAATGTGTGTCCCCTGTGGGTGCTCCACTTCAGGTGTTGGTGCGTTCCTGCGTCGGAGATTTTTGGTAGCAGTGCTCAGTCGGGGCATGCGTGCACAGTAATTGTTTTGCGGTGCCATTAGCACCTCATCTAGCACGTGCATGACCAGACCCTTTCACTTCCTTTTCTACCACAGAGCTCAATTAGAAAACTCCAAAGTAGAGGGGAGGAGGCTGGGTAGTGGAGCACCAACAGGGACACACATCTCACAGAACCTTTGTTCCTGTACAAAGTGAGTAAAAGACAGTTACTCACCTTCCTGTAACTGTTGTTTTCCAAGATGTGTTCTTCACGTCCATTCCAATCAAGTGTGCGCTCAGCGTGCACCGTCGTTGGAAACTTTTTCCCTTAGCAGCTCCCGTCGGGTTGGCCAGGGAGCCCCCTGGGGTGGCGTCTGTGACAGGTGTGGTCACAGAGACCCCCTTGGGACTGTCACCTGACATGCTGAAACTACCTCTGAGCCAGTTTTCTCTCTCAGCTTGGGACTCCAGAACCCTGTCTTGTTGAGCCAGACATGCTAGCCTGCAACACAGATGCAGGGTCTGAACCACACCCCCAAAGCTGCAAACTTAACTGAAAACAGCTCAGCAAGTACTCCTGTCTCCAGCACCCAGACACCCAGTTCCCAATGGGATCCAAACCCCATCTAAATCCATTTTACTCGGTATAAAGCTTATATGGGGTAAACTTATAAATTGTTCGCCCTCTACTATACTGATAGAGAGATATGCACAGCTGTTTGCTCCCCCAGGTATTAATCGCTTACTCTGGGTTAATTAATAAACAAAAGTGACTTTATTAAGTATAAAAAGTAGGATTTAAGTGGTTTCAAGTAATAATAGACAGAACAAAGTAAGTTAGCAAGCAAAATAAAACAAAACACGCAAGTCTAAGCCTAATACATTAAGAAACTGGATACAGGTAAACCTCACCCTTAGAGATGTTCCAATAAGCTTCTTTCACAGACTAGATTCCTTCCTAGTCTGGGCCCAATCCTTTCCCTGGCACAGTTCTTGTTAGTTCCAGCTCAGGTGGTAACTAGAGCTTTTCTCATAACTGGCCACCCCTTTCTCCTGCTCTACCCCCTTAATATCTTTGGCGTAAGGCAGGAATCTTTTGTCTCTCTGGGTCCCCACCCCTCCTCCTAAATGGAAAAGCACCAGGTTTAAGATGGATTCCAGTATCAGATGACATGGTCACATGTCACTGTAAGACCTCATTCTTCATTACCCACAAGCTGGCCCACAAGGCTTGGAGGGGAATAAACCATCTACAACCAATTGTTCTAGTTAATGGGAGTCATCAAGATTCTAAACCACCATTAATGGCCCACACTTTGCATAATTACAATAGGACTTCAAAGTATACGTCATATTTCTAGCTTTAGATACAAGAATGATACATTCATACAAATAGGATGAACATGCTCAATAGATTATAAGCTTTGTAATGAAACCTTATAAGAGACCTTTTCCATAAAGCATATTCCAGTTACATTATATTCACACTCAAACATATTTCCATAAAACACATGGAGTGCAACATCACAGCGCCCTCATGGTGCTCAATATACGATGACTTTGACGACCCAAACGCCCTTTGGTTCCTTCTTGCCGGCTACTCCGACAGAGGGGAAGGAGGGTGGTTATTGGAATAGATGTGAACAACACATCTCGAAGAACAACAGTTACAAGAAGGTGAGTAACCATCTTTTCTTCTTCGAGTGATTGTTCAAGTTGATTCCAATCAGGTGACTCCCAAGCTCTCCCACAGGGGTGGGGTCAGCGTTAAGGAATCACTGACTGGAGTACTGCTCTGCCGAGAGCTGAATCATCTCTAGCATGTTGGGTAATGGCATAGTGAGTGGCAAACGTATGCACCAAGTACCAGGTTGCAGCTCTTCAGTCCTCCTGGATGGGCACCTAGGCCAGGAAAGCGGCGGATGAGACTTGAGATCTTGTTGAGTGGGCCGCAATAGCCAGGGCTGGGACCTTGGCAGGGTCATAACAGGTACGGATGCAGTCTGTAATCCAGGAAGAGATGTGTTGTGAGGAGACCGGTTTGACTTCCTGAAAGGCTTCACACATTCAACGTAGAATGCTAGCGCGCTCTGCACATCGAAAGAATGAAACCTCTGCTCCTGTGCGTTGGCATGTGGCTTGAGACAGAAAACTGGCAGAAAAGTGTCCTGGCTGAGGTGGAATTGTGATACCACCTTGGGCAGGAAAGCTGGGTGCAGTCTGAGTTATACCTTATCCTTGTGGAAGACTAGAGGGATCGGGGGAGTGGGGGGTTGGAGGTTAGTGCTTTTAACTCCAACATCCTCCTGGCCTATGTGATGGCAACCAGAATGGCCACCTTCTATGAGAGATACAGAAGGGAACATGTAGCCAATGGCTCGAATGGGGCTCCCATTAGTCTAGCTAGGACCAGGTTGAGATCCCAAGTTGGTACCGGTGGGCAGGACTGTGGGTATAGCCGTTCTATGCCATTAAGGAAATGGCCAACCATAGGGTTGGGGAAGACTGAACACCTCAGCTCTCCCAGATGGAACACTGAGATGGTCGTGTGGTGTACCCTAATGGATGATCTGGCCAGGCCTTGCTGCTTCAGGTGCAGTAGATAGTCCAGGATGAATGGTATACATGCCTGAAGTGGGGCTGTGTGACTGCAATCACACAAGCACAAGAATCTTTTCCATTTGGCCAGGTAGGTGGCCCTGGTGGAAGATTTCCTGTTCCCAAGCAGCACCTCCCTCGCCAATTCCGTGCATTGGAGCTCCCTTGCGTTTAACCATGAAGCTTCCAGGCCATGAAATGGAGGAACTGGAGGTCCAGGTGAAGCAGGAAGCTGTGGTCCAGTGTAATCGGGTTGGGGAGGAGCAGCAGCATGATTGGGGTGCCCACTGACAGCTCCAGAAGCGTGGTGTACCAATCTTGGCGTGGCCACACAGGAGCCAGCAGAATTACCTCTGCCTTGTCTCTGCGGATCTTGAGGAGAACCTTGTGGACGAGTGGTATTGGAGGGAAGGCATACAGTAGACGGTTCCTCCAGTGCATCATGAATGGGTGTGAGACAGAACCCAGACAGTGCTTTTGGAAGGAGCAAAACGTTGGACACTTCCTGTTGCTCCTGGTGGCGAATAGGTCTACCTGGGGAAACCCCCACCTTTAGAAGATGGAATGTATGACGTCTGTCCGGATGGACCACTCGTGACCTCAGAACGACCTGCTGAGGTGGTCTGCAAGCTCAGTGCATGCTCCTGGGAGATAGGACGCCTCTAGGTGAATGGAGTGGGCTATACAAAAATCCCACAGGTGGACAGCCTCCTGACAGAGAGGGGAGGAGCGGGCTCTGCCCTGCTTGTTTATGTAAAACATGGTGGTGGTGGTATCGGTCAACACCACCATGCACTGTCCTTGCAACATGGCATGGAAGGTTTCGCAGGCTAGTCTCACTGCTCTGAGTTCCTTTATATTGATGTAGAACGGGATCTCGGACTGCGACCACATGCCCTGAGTCTGTAGGTCTCCTAGGTGTGCCCCCCAAACCAGGTCTGATGCATCCATTACTAAGGTCATGGATGGTTGAAGGGTGGTGAATGGAACTCCTCTGCAGACCAGGTGAGGGTCCAACCACCAGCCTACAGTATCTAAGACTCACAACGAAACTATTACTACCGAGTCTAAACTGTCTCAACCCGGGTGATAAGCTGAGGTGAGCCACACCTGGAAAGGCCTGAGCCTCAGCCTGGCATGCCTGACCACATAGGTGCATGCTGCCATGTGTCCCAGGAAGCTGAGGCATATCTTCAAGGGGTATTCTCTGAGAGTCTGAATGACTCAAATAAATTTGTTAGTCTCTAAGGTGCCACAAGTACTCCTTTTCTTTTTGCGGATACACATTAACACGGTGGCTACTCTGAATGACGTTTGACAGTGTTTGGAATCTGGGCTCTGGTAGAATGGCTCTTACCTGAACCAAGTCCAGCACTGCCCCCAAGTAATTCTATTCATTGGGAGGGTGACAACGTTGACTTGTCCACATTGAGGAGACCTAGTCTCTGGAAGGTCTCTCTGACTAACTTGACCTGGGACTCCACCTGGCACCCCCACAGCAGCCAGCCATCAACGTAGTGATACACCTGCACCTGCCTCTTTCGGAGAAAGGCCGCGACTGCTGACATGCACTTGGTGAACACCTGGGACGCTGCTGATAACCTGAATGGGAGCACTGTGAACCGATAATGTATGCAGTTGACAGCAAACCTCAGGAAATGTTTGTGGGCCGGCCAAATGGCTATATAGAAGTACGTGTCTTTCATGCCAAGGGCAGCGTACCAGTCCCCTGGATCCAGGGAAGGAACAATTGTGCTCAGGGAGACCAAGCAGAACTTCAACTTTACCATGAACTAATTGAGTCCTCGCAGGTCTAAGACAGATCTGAGACCCCCCTTTGCCTTGGGGATTAGGAAATAACAGGAATAGAATCCCTTGTCCCTTAGCTCCTGAGAAACCTCCTCCACCGCTCCCATGGCAAGGAGCGCCTGCACCTCCTGGATAAGGAGTTGCTCATGAGAGGGGTCACTGAAGAGGGGCGGGGAAGGTGGGTGGGAGGGAGGGAAAGAGCAGAATTGGAGAGAATATCCCACTTCTACCATGCGAAGAACCCAGCGGTCTGATGTTATATGGGACCACGCATAGTAGAAGTTGGATAGACAGTTCAAAAAATGGTGTGGAGGGTGGGGAGAAGGATCCATAACAGTGACTGGTACGCCATTATCAGGTGTCCCTTCAAAACCCTTGCTTGTATCCTGACGATGGCTTCCTTGGGCCTTGCCCTGAGTCAGGGTTGGAGAGTACACATCTGGAATTCCTGTCCCTACGGCGGTATGTATCGTGCCTCAGGCGAGGTTGGTGTTGCCTCTGCTGCTATAGGGGCTGAGGCTTGAAAGGCTTTCTTTGGGTAACAGGCGTGTGCATCCCCAGAGATTTCATAGTTGCCCTGGAATCTTTTAGGCTCTTGAGCCTAAAAGTAGTAATGGTCTCAAGTTGCAGTGGGGGAGGTTGAGGTTGGATATTAGGAAAAACTTTTTCACTAGGAGGGTGGTGAAACACTGGAATGCATTACCTAGGGAGGTGGTAGAATCTCCTTCCTTAGAAGTTTTTAAGGTCAGGCTTGACAAAGCCCTGTCTGGGATGATTTAATTGGGGATTGGTCCTACTTTGAGCAGGGGGTTGGACTAGATGACCTCCTGAATTCCCTTCCAACCCTGATTTTCTATGATTCTATGAATCTGTCTGGTCCGAAAACAGCCCTGCACCCTCAAAGGGAAGGTGCTGAAGGTCTGCTGAATTTCCAGTGGAAGCCCGGAAGCTTGGAGCCAAGCTGTTCTCCTCACGACCACCCCCGAGAACATGGTATGTGCCACAGAGTCAGCTGAGTTGAGTGAGGCCTGCAGGGATGTCCTGGCCACTGCCTTCCCCTCCTTGACCAGAGCCAAGAACTCAGCCTTTGACTCAACAGGGAGTAACTCTCCCTGGGAATAACTCTCAACAGCAGGACTAGGAAGGAATGTGACTTCAGTTTGAAGCAGCTATTAATAGAAGCTGCACTCCATCCAGTGGCCCCCAACCGCCAAGTCCCGGTCCTAAGCTTGGTGAGGAGCGCCCCGGAGTCAGTCCATGAACTGGTACCGAGGAAGGACTCTGGTGCTAGAGACCCTCGGTACTGAAGATCCCCGGCACCGCAGCATGGTGCAGCACCCCGACACCAGTCAGCCTCCCCAGTGCTCCTTAAGTGCCATAAGAAGGTGGACAGAGGGCGCTCTCCTCCGAGAGCGAGACCATCTGGGGAGACTTTGCTGCCTCAGAGGAAGGATTCAACTTCCAAACAGCAAGATCTCTTGCTGTAGACTCCGGCGACCCAGTTGGTACCGTTGAGTTCGGCACTCAGCGATTCTCTGGCGGGGCAGTGCTTGGTGGAGGAGTTGGAACCCCCCCTCCACCCCAGATACTTTCTATCAGCTCTTTTGCAGCCTCGAAAGTACTGCACCTCAGCCCCTTGCTGTTAGAGAGAAACCTCCAGCACCACCAAGACGGGTGCCATCTAGAGGCAAACCTGCTATGATGAGGCCCTCTTCCTCACCAGACTGGCACCGTTCACTGCACTGTTCTAGGTCTACATCACCACAACACCCCCCAGCACTGGCTTTGGTACAAGATCGCCCAGTGCAGGGAGCGCAACGTTCTGTGTCTCCAGCACCGAGGAGTTGGCACTGATTGTGGTCGCCCGCTCTTGTTCGGCACCATGATACCGCACCAGAATGCAGGAGCCGTTCTCCGGCACTGGACTTGCGGCACCAGTCGAAAGACTGCACCGATCCTCTACACAATCATGATTGTCAAAATTGTATTTAGCTAAGAGGGCTGAGTAATTGGCAACCCGGAATTGTAGTGCAGCTGACGAGTACACCTTTCAGCCAAAAAGGTCTAAATGTTTATTTCTTTGTCCTGGGGAGTGAGCCAATATTGGGGTTGTTTGCTCTGGCGGCTCGCCGCTTCCACAACTAGGGAATTAGGTTACGGGTGTTAAAAAGGAAGTGCATCCCTTTAGCTGGGATAAAGTATTTTCTGTCTGCTCTGTTGGTGATATGCGGTATTGTCATGTGCATCTGCCAAATGTTCTCCACCGGTTCCATTATCGCATCATTTATGGGTAGTGCTATATTAGATGATGCCTATTTGCAGCAACTTGTGGTGGTTTTCTTGCACCTCCTTCAGTAGGATGTGTTGGCTGGCGGCTACTCTTTTAAAGAATTGTTTCAGGTCATCCACTGTGGTTGGTGGAGGTGGCATTACTGCTTCATCGGGGAAGAGAATGAGTTGTGGGCCAGTGAAATGCTCTGATGTCTCCCAGCTTGGGTGTGATGGAGGTGATCGGATTTCACCCCGGTCGGAGTTGAGGGTTTGATGTAGTGAGCCTTATACACCCCTCATGGGTCCCAGTGGGGCCATTGCTTAGTAAAGGGCATGGGTGGACAGATCCAGGGCTGCCCACACCATCTCACGACTCTGATGGGTCTTAGTTTTCATTGCTTCCCATGAGGTTCCATGGGAGAGGAGTGTTGGGAGGAAAAGCAGCTCCCATGTAAATCCTCCTCCGCATTCATTGGAGATGGGTGGGGGAGCAGGTGAAGTGGGTATCTGCTCCGATATTTGGCCTGGAGATTCATTGGTGCGAAGCAGGTGTGATTGTGGCATCAAAGAGACTACAATATCTCTGTGTTGCAGAAACTGTTGCAAACTGTTTCTGTGCTGATGATGCCGTTGTTGTAGATTTGGTTGGTGCCATGATCGATTTGCGTGTAGTCTTGGTCGGGACAGTCAGCGCCGTTCTCGGTCTGTCAGTCGGTGGTGATGACTCTGTCGGTGCCAGTGATGGCTGCATTGCCAGTGGTACGTGTCTCTGCACTGTGTCACATACCAGGGTGGTCAGTGCTGTAGAGGAGGAGGCACTGTGGCTTGACTCCATATTGGTGCGATGGGGCTCAGCAGAGGTCTGCGAAGGGACGGTGCCAGAGGTGCCCAGAGCCTCAAAGGTGCTAACTCTAGCCAAGCTCAGCAGCAAGGACGGCAACCTCGCAGAGGACGTCTTCTTTTTCTGAGTGTTCCTGTGAGGGGAGGTCACAGCTCACTTCCTAGAAATTTTGGAACACTGAGCACTTTCTTTAGCAGAGGTTTCGCCCAGGAAGCCACCTGCTGACATTGGTTTTGGTCCTGTATCAGTAGGCTGAAGTGACTTTTCCATTAGGATCATTTTGAGGTGAAGGTCTCTGTCGCACTGTGCCCAGGCTTTCAGGTTACTGCAATGGGCACATTTTTGAGGGATATGCATCTCCAACAAACATCAGACACACATAAAGTGGCTACTGGAGATTGGCATCACCCCATGGAAGGAGTCACATCTTTTAAAGCCAGGAGAACCAGGCATCATAACCGTTAAGAGTTCCCGAGTGGGGAATGGGGAAATAATAAAAAAGTTGGTTGGGTTTTTTTGGAAAAAGGATATCTAACTAATCTAAACTACATAAGTTAGCAGTAATTAAATAAGTCTTGTTTATTTATTTCTAGATTTAACAAAAAGGTAGCACTGCCACTGAGCTCCGTCTGCAGCCGAAGACAGTTGAGAAGAAACTGAAAGCATTGGGTCGTGCATACGCTCGACGAGGCGCCAACAGCACTGCGAAACAACTACTGCATATGTGCGCCCGACCAAGCACTGCTACCAAAAACTTCCGATCTCTGGCAGAGGGATGCATCGACACCTGAAGTGCTGCACCCACAGGGACAATTACCTCAGAGTCAAGCAGCAAATTTAGTTCTTTAAATCTTTCCTTCAACCTCCAGATCATGTTTCTTGGTCTTCTCTGAGCTGCCCCTAATTTGTCAATATCTTCCTGGTAATGTGGTGCCCAACCTTGAATAAGATTCAAGCTACAGTCTCACTATCACTGTAGAGAGACTATTGGCTCCGTGGCATAATGCCTCTACATATGAAGCATGCAGCCTAAAATTGCACTGGCCATTTGATTTTTGGGGGGTTTGACATGATTTTTAAACCTCTGAAGTTGGCAATACTGTTCACTACAACCTTCATCATATTTGTATAATGCTTTGAAGATGTGAAGTGTTAAATTAGCATGTAAATCGCTGTTAGTGTGTAAACTAGTGTTCAATTTGTCATATCAGCCTTATGTGCCTCTCCCCACAACACTCACCATGTATTCTCTATGGGGCTGCACAATTACTACAGACTCCTCTCCTTTACATACTGGATTTTATTCCAAAACCTTAGCATTCCTTTAAAAAAAAAATCAAACACTTCCAAACAAACTGTTGAAGTGCTGTCTTTCTGAGTACACAGGTAGCTTGAATTAACAGTTCCAGGAGAGGCATAAATTACCTCATCCATCTCAAGGACATAACTCTAAATTTTTGTTGCAATTTAAATGTCAGCGTTGTTAGCTACTTCACTGCTGATCATTTAAGCTGAAACATCCAACTTGTGCTCATTCCACAATTCACAACTGTCTCCTAGACCTTCCACAGAGGCAAGAAGCTCCTTCGCTACCAAAATCTACAGTTTAACCTGACATACTGAAAATTTAGAGACAAAGTAAAAAATAAGCTGAATATGAAAACCACCACCTCACAGGCTACAGTACCGATTATGTTCATTTTTAATATTTAATAAATATCTCCCAATTTTAATTTACTTAACGTTGGCAGAATGTCCAGTATGCCACACTGGAATGCTGCAGAAACCAGGAAGGCCCTTCCTGCAGAAGTGAGGAACAGCGTGCAGAAGAATTCAAAGAGCCTTGATGTTAGATCTCGTTTAGCATTACTGCTTTCCAAGTTTCTTCTTGATTGACCATATTTCAGATTAATACACCACATGAAAAACAGCTTATGCTTTTCTAAATTGAAACTCATTTTATTATTTTTTCTAACCTCCGTAGGAATTACTGTATTATTTTTCAATTTTCTTTGAGAAAATTTGCAAACTCTTCAAATACAGTATCCCCCAAAAGTTTAATCAAAGTGACAGTGTCACAATTCCAATTGCAAATTTTTAACTACTATTTAAAAAAATATTTCGCATGAACCTGTAATGTGATGCTTAATGAGGACCACTTCACCACATCAATGTAGCTTCATTCAAGTAGAGGGGTCTACTTATCCATATAATACTTCTGGATTGGGGCCTGAGATTGCTGAAGTAAAAGATTAGAGAACACAACTCCAGTGTCACGATGTAATAACCATGAAGTTGTACCTAATATATTTCAGTGTCTGTGGTACCACATTTGATTAAACTGATTTTTAAAGATATATTAGGCTTTTTCCCCCGATGGTATCACTTCAAGGCAGAGTTAAAGTTGTCTGGGTGCCTCAACTATGCTTTTCCGTACCTTATATGTTTGGTTTCCTTCAAAGTTCAACCTCCAATTTTGAGGATGATATGATGTATAATACATACACAACAAAGAGAGAACTTCTGCTTTAAAAGTGAAAACCTCATCTCAATTTTAACTGTGGTGCTGCAATAAGCATTTTCATAGTATGCTCAGTAACCTATTTCCAGATCATTAATGAAGAGGTTAAATAAAGCAGGACCTAACACACACCACAACTAAGTACAGTAAATTGTCTTGGTTTACAGTTCTTCGGCTGTTTTCAATCTACATGACAATATTCCTGTTCAAGACAATTTGAATTAATTTTCCAATAAGAATTCATGAGAGACTACCAAATATTTTAGTAAACTTGAAATATTACACTTAACATGTTCCCCCCTCATCTACTCACTTTCTAATTCTGTGATAAAGAAGTCAAGCTTTTCTGGAAATATTTTTATTACATAAACCTGTAATGCTTATTGACTATGATTCCATTACCCTTTTAATATGTGTTCCACTATTTTCAGTGCTTGAAAATCCCACTCAGCCACAGAGAGTGGAAAACTTAAATAGGAATGTGTGCTGACCACCTGCGGAGCAGCTCCTTCTAGGTGTGGGGAGAGACTAGGACAATGAACAAAGCAGTCTAAATTTATGCTCCTTTTTCATAAAGGTAATAGAAAGGAACGAATAAGGAGCATGTGTGTAGGTGAGCAAGTTGCAGTGGGGGAGGTTTAGATTGGATATTAGGAAAAACTTTTTCACTAAGAGGGTGGTGAAACACTGGAATGCATTACCTAGGGAGGTGGTAGAATCTCCTTCCTTAGAGGTTTTTAAGGTCAGGCTTGACAAAGCCCTGTCTGGGATGATTTAACTGGGAATTGGTCCTGCTTCGAGCAGGGGGTTGGACTAGATGACCTTCAGGGGTCCCTTCCAACCCTGATATTCTATGATTCTATAAGTGTTCATGAAAAGAGGAGAGAAATTTTGGTGGGGAAAGTAAAAAGGAAAGCAGAAAAGGAGAGAAGGGAAAAGGAAACAACAGACAAAAAATAGCACAGGAAAAGATATACAATGATCTATGATATGGAAGAAAAAGTGGAGTGAACCCAGGGAGCTTGGATAAGAAAAATAACAAAAATATAGTAAATTATTTTAACTTAGGCTTGAAGAAAGACTGGGAGTGAATGGGTCATAACACAAAGTAAAATTGGTTAGTCTCTAAGGTGCCACAAGTACTCCTTTTCTATTTCCCAATGTTTATTCCCTCCTCCCCCTGTTCCTCAGACGTTCTTGTCAACTGCTGGAAATGCCCACCTTAATGATCACTACAAAAGGTTTCCCCTCCCCTGCCGCCGCCCCTCCCCCCCCCCGCCCCGCTCTCCTGCTGATAATAACTCACCTGATTGGATCACTCTCGTTACAGTGTGTATGGTAACACCCATTGTTTCATGTTCTCTGTGTATATAAATCTCCCCACTGTATTTTCCACTACATGCATCCGATAAAGTGAGCTGTAGCTCATGAAAGCTTATGCTCAAATCAATTTGTTAGTCTCTAAGGTGCCACAAGTACTCCTTTTCTTTTTGCAGATACAGACTAACACGGCTGCTACTCTGAAACCAACAGTAAATTATATACATGAAATAGGTAAAAGACTGACAATGCTACAATTACAGCAGCTGCATACAACAGTTTCATGCCTTAAAATTACAGGAGAGTATGACTGGATCAGTATACTTTAACCTGGCTAGTACAGTCTGTGAGGTTAACAAATGTCAAGCAGATTTTTCACACACTGACAGATTTACTAGTGATAGAAATTAGCTGCCAAGACCACTCACTTTCTTTTTTGAAAATATTACAATTGCTTTTCTTCAATTTTCTGATACTTTCCCCAGTTATCCATGATTTTTCAAAAATAACTGTCAGTACTACAGTAAGTTTGTTAGCTAATTCACTTAATATTCCAGGATGACTATCATTCAGACATGCTACATGTTCAAATTTTCCATGCATTTATTCACCTATTCTTTGTACAAATAACTATTGATAGTAACACTATTACTAACAGAACAGACCACAATCTGGCCACAGGAGTTCAAAATTTCATGCAATAACAAAGGAATTTATTTCCCCCTAGCCAATACACCTCCTGACGAACCACAGAGGAATGTTCTTATGGTGGTGCTATTATTGTACATAGCACTCAGAAGGAGCAGAGTGAAAACAGTATCTTCATTATATATTTCATTCTCTTGCTGCAAATGCTGTTAAGAAAGTAGTATATCCAGGAGCCACAAGCATGATCCTTTGTAAAGAGAAAAATATCTACACAAAAATGGTAAGGTAAAACAGGTATCCTGCAAATCGCAAATCCCCTTCTCCAACCAAAAAAGGGGAACAGACAGACTTAGAAGGGTAAGAAAAGACTTGCAGAAAATAAACGTAGGGAGACTGACAGAAGTGAAGATAGTGGAGAAGGAGAAATCCATAAAATCTAAAAGTGAGAGAGAAATAAACTTAAAAGTAAAAAGAGGAAAGGGGGGGAAATAAAATAATTTCTTAATTTTAGGGGTGACAGTTGTATTCAAAAGAAACTCAAATACAATAGAAGGATAAACTAGAATCCAAAACTTAAAAACAGACAAAATAAAACCTCCTTTTACCATTTTGGAATTCTCGTCTATTTGGAAGTCCTTCTTTGAAAGAGAGACACAAAAATTGCTTGTAGGAATTTAATTTCACATCAACTTAAACAGCTGTCTTCCAGCTATGACCAGCATAGAACATGAAAACAACTTTCCTATTGTTCTGTTTCAATCTGACTGCCACATGTGCTGCTTTCTGTAATATACAAACATGTATTGTTAACTACAGTATGTTAAAACAAAACAAATGTTCTGTCAACAATACTAAATAATCACTACCAATTCTCTACAATAAGCTCTCACACAACATATTTTCAGGCTACTTCAACCAACTGTAAGCTGTATTTAATTTTTACATAGCTATTTTACTAAAAGTTTTCTTGCCAAATTTAAAGCTTGTTTATTTTGCATTCCAAAATTTGATACACAGGCTGTTTAAGATTATATTCTAAGATGTACTTATCTATAAACAACTCCGTAGTAAAATAATTTAGTTTCTATGTATACAAAAAAGAAATTGAGAGTTTTAAAGCAAAACCAAATGATATGGAGGGGGGACACAGATAATTTCAGACTGAAATTTAGATTTGTTTTTATAAAAGTCTTACAAAACCTAATATTCGTCCAACTTGTGCTCAAGAACCCTTCTTTAAAATTTAATATCTTGCTAACTATCAGTTGGTCTCAAGTATTTCTTGAGTAAAAATTACTGAGAGGTTGAATTGGATCATTTCTAGTAGCACCTGACCTCTTCCATTATTTTTGTCGATTCCAGTCACAGTCTAGACCTGGAGACGGCAAAGAGATGGCACTCGCAGCACTGATGAATGATCTCCCGGCAATGAATGGAGGTCAAACATCCCTGCTAATTCTGCCTGACTTAAGAAAGGCATTCAAACACAGTTGACCATAAGGTGATGCTGACCTATTTATGGGACTTGAAAGGAGTAAACAAAATCGCCCTAAAGGTGATCTGCAAAGGAAAAAAAATAACTAGTGGGAATATGACATCACTGAAACCCTGTAAAACTGAGATATGGAGGGATTTTTAGTCAGATTTTAAAATTTTGTTTTTATCATCTATTAAACTCAACTACTGGCAAGTATTTGTGAAAAAAATCTTTGCAAATGATTTGACAACTATGACTACTTCATTTTTTCAGTCGTCCAAGACCTCCAGTAAAAAAACAAACAAAAAAAACCCCCGGGACCTGATATTTCTAATGTAAAAATAGAAAAACTTTTTTAAAAAATCAAATATCTCTTTTAAATAATAAAGGAGGATAAAAGGGTGACATTGTGACAGAGTGTATTATCCATCTGGGTCCCAAGGCGGGCAGGAAAGCAACTTGAACAGAAAGCTATGGATTTCCAGTCCAAGCAGGAAGATGTTAGTCATCATTGCCAGGAAACAGCTAAAGCCTATTAAGGTATGTCTACACTGCAATTAAACACCCAGGGCTGGTCCATGTCAGCGGACCTGGGGTTAAGGGCTCTGGCTAAGGGGCTGTTTAACAGTGGTGTAGACATTCGGGCTCAGACTAGACTATTTCAATATGTACAACCCAGTGACAACATTGAAAGTCACCAAGAAACTATATTTAGTACAGCATGCAACAGCTTTCTTTCTTAATGTGGAGAACCAATACCCATATCGCATCACACCAGTGATTTGCAGTCTTTTATTAATTTTCAGTACAGTTCCAGGTCACATTCAAGGTCCTGCTCTGCATCTTCAACATACTAACTGGACTAGAACGCTGCCTTCTCTTAGGCCATCTTTTCCTTTGACCTCAATGTGACAACTGCACTCTTTCAGGATGCTTTGAGTGTTGGAGCCCATATTTTAAATGTGAAGGTTGACAGCTACACAGATAAGAGAAGAATCCCCTCTCACCTGCAAAAGTGTTCTGATTACACATAGTAGGGAAAGAATGCTAGAATCTCCAGAATGGGTATAAAGTGTTTACTAGCTGAAACTGTCTGGATAACCAAGACAAACTAAACTGCACACAAATTCAAAACAAAAGGAAATACAGTGAAATCAGAGAATCAAGGGTGACGGAGAAAAACAGAGGTCAAAAGAAATGCGCAGAATAAATATAATTTTGTTTCATTCAGCTTTTTATAAAATAACTTTAAAAGAAGTTTATAAAACGAACTAGACTGTTAAGCTATGGGGAGTATCTTTACCGTCTCTTTCCAAACTCTCATCTTCTTCTGCCTATTATCTCTACTCCCCTAAATGTATCCAATACAAAGACAGTAGATATATAGCAACAAAGAGTTCAGTAAAGACTCATTATTCACTGAAGTGATGGTGTAGTGTACTTTACCTCTTTTTTTACTAATACAATTTAAGAAAGTATATATTTTACTCACCAAGAAGGGATGGCTCATTAAACACATATTTGGGAGATCAACATTTAAAACAGTTAATACCACTAGAATTTTTAGATAATCTTGTTCAAGATCACATCCTCCTTGAATGAACTGAAAAACTAACTCTGACTTTCTTTGTTCTCTTAGGGCATGTCTACACTACGGAATAAGGTCGAATTTATAGAAGTCGTTTTTTTAGAAATCGGTTTTATATATTCGAGTGTGTGTGTCCCCACAGAAAATGCTCTAAGTGCATTAAGTGCATTAACTCGGCGGAGTGCTTCCACAGTACCGAGGCTAGAGTCGACTTCCGGAGCGTTGCACTGTGGATAGCTATCCCACAGTTCCCGCAGTCTCCGCTGCCCATTGGAATTCTGGGTTGAGATCCCAATGCCTGATGGGGCTAAAACATTGTCGTGGGTGGTTCTGGGTACATATCGTCAGGCCCCCCTTCCCTCCCTCCCTCCGTGAAAGCAAGGGCAGACAATCGTTTCGTGCCTTTTTTCCTGAGTTACCTGTGCAGACGCCATACCACGGAAAGCATGGAGCCCGCTCAGGTAACCGTCACCGTATGTCTCCTGGGTGCTGGCAGACGTGGTACGGCATTGCTATACAGTAGCAGCAACCCATTGTCTTGTGGCAGCAGATGGTACAGTACGACTGGTAGCCATCCTCGTCATGTCCGAGGTGCTCCTGGCCACTTCGACTGGGAGCGCCTGGGCAGACATGGGCGCAGGGACTAAATTTGGAGTGACTTGACCAGGTCATTCTCTTTAGTCCTGCAGTCAGTCCTATTGAACTGTCTTATGGTGAGCAGGCAGGCGATACGGATTGCTAGCAGTCCTATTGCATCATCCTCTGCCGGGCAGACAAGAGATGAGGATGGTTAGCAGTCCTACTGCACCATCTTCTGCTGAGCAGCCATGAGATGTGGATGGCATGCAGTCCTTCAGCACCGTCTGCTGCCAGCCAAAGATATAAAAGATAGATGGAGTGGATCAAAACAAGAAATAGACCAGATTTGTTTTGTACTCATTTGCCTACTCCCCCGTCTAGGGGACTCATTCCTCTAGGTCACACTGCAGTCACTCACAGAGAAGGTGCAGTGAGGTAAATCTAGCCATGTATCAATCAGAGGCCAGGCTAACCTCCTTGTTCCAATAAGAACAATAACTTAGGTGCACCACTTCTTATTGGAACCCTCCGTGAAGTCCTGCCTGAAATACTCCTTGATGTAAAGACACCCCCTTTGTTGATTTTAGCTCCCTGAAGCCAACCCTGTAAGCCGTGTCCTCAGTCGCCCCTCCCTCCGTCAGAGCAATGGCAGACAATCATTCCACGCCTTTTTTCTGTGCGGACGCCATACCAAGGCAAGCATGGAGGCCGCTCAGCTCACTTTGGCAATTAGGAGCACATTAAACACCACACGCATTATCCAGCAGTATATGCAGCACCAGAACCTGGCAAAGCGATACCGGGCAAGGAGGCAACGTCAGCGCAGTCACGTGAGTGATCAGGACATGGACACAGATTTCTCTGAAAGCATGGGCCCTGCCAATGCATGCATCATGGTGCTAATGGGGCAGGTTCATGCTGTGGAACGCCGATTCTGGGCTCAAGAAACAAGCACAGACTGGTGGGACCGCATAGTGTTGCAGGTCTGGGACGATTCCCAGTGGCTGCAACACTTTTGCACGCATAAGGGCACTTTCATGGAACTTTGTGACTTGCTTTCCCCTGCCCTGAAGCGCATGAATACCAAGATGAGAGCAGCCCTCACAGTTGAGAAGCGAGTGGCAATAGCCCTTTGGCAGCTTGCAACGCCAGACAGCTACCGGTCAGTTGGGAATCAATTTGGAGTGGGCAAATCTACTGTGGGGGCTGCTGTGATGCAAGTAGCCCACGCAATCAAAGATCTGTTGATATCAAGGGTAGTGACCCTGGGAAATGTGCAGGTCATAGTGGATGGCTTTGCTGCAATGGGATTCCCTAACTGTGGTGGGGCCATAAACGGAACCCATATCCCTATCTTGGCACTGGAGCACCAAGCCGCCAAGTACATAAACCGCAAGGGGTACTTTTCAATAGTGCTGCAAGCTCTGGTGGATCACAAGGGACGTTTCACCAACATCAACGTGGGATGGCCGGGAAAGGTACATGACGCTCGCATCTTCAGGAACTCTGGTCTGTTTCAAAAGCTGCAGGAAGGGACTTTATTCCCAGACCAGAAAATAACTGTTGAGGATGTTGAAATGCCTATATGTATCCTTGGGGACCCAGCCTACCCCTTAATGCCATGGTTCATGAAGCCGTACACAGGCAGCCTGGACAGTAGTCAGGAGCTGTTCAACTACAGGCTGAGCAAGTGCAGAATGGTGGTAGAATGTGCATTTGAACGTTTAAAGGCGCGCTGGCGCAGTTCACTTAGACCTCAGCGAAACCAATATTCCCACTGTTATTACTGCTTGCTGTGTGCTCCACAATATCTGTGAGAGTAAGGGGGAGACGTTTATGGCGGGATGGGAGGTTGAGGCAAATCGCCTGGCTGCTGGTTACGTGCAGCCAGACACCAGGGCAGTTAGAAGAGCACAGGAGGGCACGGTACACATCAGAGAAGCTTTGAAAACCAGTTTCATGACTGGCCAGGCTACGGTGTGAAAGTTCTGTTTGTTTCTCCTTGATGAAACCCCTCGCCCCTTGGTTCACTCTACTTCCCTGTAAGCTAACCACCCTCCCCTCCTCCCTTCGATCACTGCTTGCAGAGGCAATAAAGTCATTGTTGCTTCACATTCATGCATTCTTTATTCATTCATCACACAAATAGGGGAATGACTACCAAGGTAGCCCAGGAGGGGTGGTGGAAGAGGGAAGGAAAATGCCACACAGCACTTTAAAAGTTTACAACTTTAAAATTTATTGAATGCCAGCCTTCTGTTTTTTGGGCAATCCTCTGTGGCGGAGTGGCTGGTTGGCCGGTGGCCCACCCACCGCGTTCTTGGGAGTCTGGGTGTGGAGGCTATGGAACTTGGGGAGGAGGGCGGTTGGTTACACAGGGGCTGCAGTGGCAGTCTGTGCTCCAGCTGCCTTTGCTGCAGCTCAACCATACACTGGAGCATACTGGTTTGCTCCTCCAGCAGCCTCCAGTGCATTTTTTTTTTCTTTCTAAGCTTCACTAGCCTCTGGGAAGGAGAAGATCCTGTGATCATTGAAACACATGCAGCTGGTGGAGAAAAAAAAAAGGGACAGCGGTGTTTAAAAAGACACTTTTTATAAAACAGTGGCTACACTCTTTCAGGGTAAACCTTGCTGTTAACATTACATACATAGCACATGTGCTTTCGTTACAAGGTCGCATTTTGCCTCCCCCCACCGTGTGGCTACCCCCTCAACCCTCCCCCCTCCCTCTGGCTAACAGCGGGGAACATTTCTGTTTAGCCACAGGCAAACAGCCCAGCAGGAATCGGCTCCTCTGAGTGTCCCCTGAAGAAAAGCACTCTATTTCAACCAGGTGACCATGAATGATATCTCACTCTCCTGAGGATAACACAGAGAGATAAAGAACGGATGTTGTTTGAACGCCAGCAAACATACACTGCAATGCTTTGTTGTACAATGATTCCCGAGTATGTGTTACTGGCCTGGAGTCGTAAAGTGTCCTACCATGAAGGACGCAATAAGGCTGCCCTCCCCAGAAACCTTTTGCAAAGGCTTTGGGAGTACATCCAGGAGAGCCGCGAATGCCAGGGCAAAGTAATCCTTCCACATGTTTGCTTTTAAACCATGTATAGTATTTTAAAAGGTACACTCACCAGAGGTCCCTTCTCCGCCTGCTGGGTCCAGGAGGCAGTCTTGGGTGGGTTCGGGGGGTACTGGCTCCAGGTCCAGGGTGAGAAACAGTTCCTGGCTGTTGGGAAAACCGGTTTCTCCGCTTGCTTGCTGTGAGCTATCTACAACCTCATCATCATCTTCTTCATCCCCAAAACCTGCTTCCGTATTGCCTCCATCTCCATTGAAGGAGTCAAACAACATGGCTGGGGTAGTGGTGGCTGAACCCCCTAAAATGGCATGCAGCTCATCATAGAAGCGGCATGTTTGGGGCTCTGACCCAGAGCGGCCGTTCGCCTCTCTGGTTTTCTGGTAGGCTTGCCTCAGCTCCTTCAGTTTCACGCGGCACTGCTTCGGGTCCCTGTTATGGCCTCTGTCCTTCATGCCCTGGGAGATTTTGACAAAGGTTTTGGCATTTCGGAAACTGGAACGGAGTTCTGATAGCACGGATTCCTCTCTCCAAACAGCGATCAGATCCCGTACCTCCCGTTCGGTCCATGCTGGAGCTCTTTTGCGATTCTGGGACTCCATCATAGTCACCTCTGCTGATGAGCTCTGCATGGTCACCTGCAGCTTGCCACGCTGGCCAAACAGGAAATGAGATTCAAAAGTTCGCAGTTCTTTTCCTGTCTACCTGACCAGTGCATCTGAGTTGAGAGTGCTGTCCAGAGCGGTCACAATGGAGCACTCTGGGATAGCTCCCAGAGGCCAATACCGTCGAATTGTGTCCACAGTACCCCAAATTTGAGCCGGCAAGGCCGATTTAAGCGCTAATCCACTTGTCAGGGGTGGAGTAAGGAAATCGATTTTAAGAGCCCTTTAAGTCAAAATAAAGGGCTTCATCGTGTGGGCGGGTGCAGGTTTACATCGATTTAATGCTGCTAAATTCGACCTAAAGTCCTAGTGTAGACCAAGGCTTACATAAAAGGATAGTGTGATTAGCTATTACTGCTACTTTTCTACCCTGCATATCCTTAGAGTGAAAATTGCATTTTCCTTTCCAAATTTTACATTTAACAAGTACTGATTTTTTGCTGTTTTCAGTAACTGAAGTTAACTTGGTTCTCGAAGTTGTCTCCATAGCTATTATTTGTCCATTATCTCTTATTTTACTTCTTAAAACTCCTACTTTTAACTCCTTCATATAGGAGGAATATCCCAGCACTTTTTTCCTTTGTACAAGGAAACTTTTGGCTACAAAGTCTACCAAAAATTCTCCATTAGCTGTCAGCAGAAGTATTGCTGATAGCATTTAAACTTTCAACAGCTGTTACGGAGAGACTTTGATACCCCCTCCCCCCCAAAAAAAGTTAATATGAATCATTAAATACACACACCATGTTAAGGCAGTGTTTAAATACTTCTGAAAAATGGGAAGTGTAAAACAATATATAGCTTAATATTGTTAATTCTGTATTAAGATATGTACCTATATGTGTAAAGACAACGTAACTGCAATGTCTTATTGTAAAAGCTCCAAAAATCAAATAAATTCTCCCCCCAAAACCAGTTACTTTCTTAAAAAGAAGTATGTTTTCTTACAGTTAACTGAATTCCAGAACACAGTAAATCCGATTAATGTGCAATTCATATTAACTGTGCAATATAAGACAAAGAAATAGAAGACGGCAATTTTTAAAAAAGGTAACTTTTCACAGCCCCATAATTTGTCTGAGTTTTCACTTGTAGGATAAGACTAAAACTGAACAGTGTAAGCAAAAAAGGGAATAGGACAAATAGGGGGAGTTGGAAAGTAGTGAAGAATAGATGTCAAAATAAAACAACTCTTCAAACTTAATTATGGAACCACTGCAGTGATTCCATAATAGCTAGCAGCCCAGATAAAATATAAAACTTTAAAAGGGTTACAGTGACTGGATAATAGTTTTTAACAGTACTTGTCACTAGAAAGATAAAATGTACTTAACCACCCATAATTTTTCCTTTCCTGAAATGGACACCTAGTTCTCAATGATCCATTGTGACTAGGTTATTCCTCTTCATCTTCCAAGAATGGAGGCTTCCCCCCCCTCCAATGTACTGCCAGCAGGTGGAGTTGTTCAGAGAACTTTGTGCCTTTTAACTCCCAAAGCTGAGAAGGCAAACTATAATTTCTGATTAATAAACATTACAAAGGACATCCAGGCAGGATACTCTATCTACTTATACATTTATTATACAAAAAATAGAAATGAAAATGTATGGCAAAGCAAGATCTCCCCATGAGGTAATCCTAAAATTTCTCCCTCTCTCTACAGAAAAACTCCATAAGAGACAAAGGAAGAACTGAGATATTTCATCTCCAACTGAAATGTAATGTAAAATTTGGTGAAATTGTAGGGGGGAGGAAGCTCATGGAACACCAGGCGCCACTTCAGAGAAGGACAAATTACACATGGATACGTAAATTTTACTTCTCCCCCTCACAGACACTTGCTGCACCATTAACCAATACAACTGGGAAGTAGCCAACAGTAAAACTAATGTCCACAAACAGGAAACTTAAACTATCAAGAAAACTGAACCAAGAGGAAAAACAGTTCTTTTTTGTCTTTTTTTCCTTCATTTCTTCTTCTTCCTTCTGCCACCACATAAAGGGTTTTAATGAAGGAAAACCAAGAGACTGCAGAACCTTTCATCTAAGAGCCATATCAGACAAAGACAACACATCTATTTTTCAGTGATGGATAACACAATACATTAAAGACCAAGTAGTCATATGCCAAAACACTGAACTTCTCTGCACAGAAAATGGTCATATGCCTAACAGAGTGAGTTCCCACTGAAGAAGGGTGATGTTCTATGAACAATTTGTAGGCCTGACAAACTACTGTATTTATTCATCTGGAAATAGTGGCTATGGATGGATGCCTTGCATCCCTTCTTAGGTCACCCAACTATCCTGAAATTGCATCAAATTTTTTTCCAAGGATTAGTCTTGCCTAAAGAGAATCTGAATGACCTGACCTCATCTAAAACGTGCAACTAATTATCCTACGTGTGGAAGGACTTGGCACAAAGGAAGTCAAATACCTTGATTCAAGGTTGGGGGACAGAAAACTCTAGTGCAGTCCTGAGAATTACCTCTAGGAAAAAATAAACTGCATATAAGGCTTCCAGATAAATACAGCCCCCAGACCTGCTAAGTCTTGTGGCCAATGTAACTGCCAACAAGAAAAACATTTAACAGTGAGAACAGGAAAAACTCCTTCATATAGTTAAAAAAAAAAAAAAAAGGGTTTAGGGATTACCTGATGTATTATGTTACTCTACTAGTCACCTGTCAGCATCTCTGTAGACACATATCTTTAAAGAATTGAGAGGGTGAGGGTGGTGCAAAGAAGGGCTAGGGGAGGAAGGAATGTACAACGAGGCTTGTAACAAAGAAACGTGGACCTACAAGGAGCTCCAATGTAAGACAAAATAGAATTCTTGTTCTTCTGATAGCACAACGAAGATCAAGTTCTCTGAATCCCTTGAAAAGCCAAGATTTGTAAAGTTTCTAGATTTGAGTGGGAAATCCATGAGCTCTTCTCAATATTCATGGTCCAGAAAGTAAAACCTCCCAAATTTGAGGGCAAGAATCTCAGGTGCCGTAGGTCTAGGAGGTTGACGATCTTGGAACAAAACTTTTCCCCCAATCTAAGAAGTTCAAGGATCCTGAACAGACACATGTAGGAATTTATGAGACTATTGATGCCCATGCCTGGACAACTAATTTCTGTTAACTGCTCAAAGACTTGATGATTTATTTCTCATGCTCATGTGTCCAACTGGGATCTACTTAGCTGACCTGCAGGCTGTTCTTTGGTGCAGAAGATAATCTGCTTCCTGATTTTGGAAATTCCTCTGATAAACGGGACAGTTTGTAGGGTAGTGAGGTGTATCAGCTCTGTGGAACAGTTTCCACATCCAGTCACTGTCACGCAAAGTAACTGGAGTTCCTAGAAGGAAAATATATCTCCCAGAGCTGTTACAAGAAATACAATTGGTTAACTCTTTCCTTGGGCAACTGGAGTAGAAGCAGAAAAGTCTGACAGGTCAGCCAAGTCCTGAGAAGTTACTGAGGAGTTCCTCTGAAAACAGATGAAGCAGCCCAGGGACTCAAGCAGCTGAAAGATTTGGTCAGTAAATACATCTATTATCTTGTACAGATAGGCTTATCAACAAATCATCTATGACCTTATCATAGACTGGCCATCAGAGATATCACTCGATAGGTGAGAAAACAAGAAACGTGAGAGAAGTCAAAAGGCATTGCCTGGAATTAGAAGTGGATCCACCATACTGCTAAGTGCAAGTAGCACAGCACAGCAAATTGTCACATGGGGCCAGGTGTCCTTATAAGACAATGAAAAATCCGAGAGAGAAAACTATCAGAAAGGCCTGGATTTACTGCAGAATTGAACCTTGTACAATGTCAATCAGTCTTGACAGAACCAGAGCTGGACAAAATTTGTCTACATTCTCTTTCTACACGGGAGAGAGATTTGAATGAACACCCCATAAAAATCCCCACAAAAGTAGTAACTGACTAAAGCAGTTTCCAATGTTGTTCTTCATTGCCTTTTTAGTGGCCCATCTGAAGGAAGGGTGACAGCATAGAGCAGAGGTGGGCAAACTACGGCCCGCGAGACCATCCTGCCCGGCCCTTCAGATCCAGGGCCGCGAGGCTAGCCCACGGCCCCTCCCCTGCTGTTCCCCCTCCCCCGCAGCCTCAGCTCACAGTGCCACCAGCGCTCTGGGCAGTGGGGCTGCAAGCTCCTGCCGGGCAGTGCTGCGGCGTGGCTGGCTCTGGCCAGGTGGCGCGGCTGCCAGTCCTGCTGCTCTGAGTGGCATGGTAAGGGGGCGGGGAGGGGTTCGATAAGGGGCAGGGAGTCCTGGGGGGCAGTCAGGGGACAGGGGGCAGTTGGATGGGGTGGAGGTTCTGGGTGGGGGGGGACGGAGGACGGTCAGGGGGTCCCGGGAGGGGACAGTCAGGGGACAAGGAACTGGGGGGGAGGGGATTTGGAGGGGTCGGGGGCCGATAGGGGGCGGGGGCCAGGCTGTTTGGGGAGGCACAGCCTTCCCTATCCAGCCCTCCATCCAATTTTGGAACCCCGATGTGGCCCTCAGGTCAAAAAGTTTGCCCACCCATGGTATAAATAAAGGTAGGAAACTTAAGTCTATGGGAATACTCTCCCTGAGAGTTTTGAGAACTAATCTGTCTGATGTGGATTTTTTAAAATTTTATGTGGAATGCTCAGAAACTTTGGAAGAAAGCTCAGTTCTAAGGGGAAAAATGGAGAAGCCCAAGGTGAGAGGTTTTCCCCCGCTTTCTCTCTTCCCCCGCCTTTTTTTGGTCATGGTACAGAAAAGCATCTTATTGAAGACTTGAAGTAACCATGTCAGAGAGTAAAGCAACTCCCAATCTATTGGGCTATCCAGTCTCACAGACAAAGACTGCTCCTTTTGCATCTAGCACTTTGCTGCTGCCCCAGTCTACAGCCTGCCCCTTGAACGGGCACGATAATGCCTTTTTATTTTTTATTTTTGAACACATTTATAGGAGCAGAGGATGATAAGGAATGAGGGAGGGAAGAGAGGAGAACTTGGCACAAGCACTCATGTTAAAGCCCCTGGTTTATGCAGTAATGCTCTTTGAGTCTTTAAAACCTTTGTGAAGTGGTTTTACACTTATGCAACAAAATGGTGTATTCACCTCCCTTAATGCTGACTTTCAGTGCAGCATCACAGCTGTTCAGATCATCCATTGGAACTAACAGGCTGATGATGTGAGCAACTAGAAACTCTCAGGAATGCCACTTGGATGAAAGTGACTGGCTGTCAAACTCAATAAAATGGCCAGGTAGGGCAACTGACATACATGAAGGGCACCTGGAAACATAAAAGCTTACCTGCACCTCTACCTGCAGTTTCCAGCTATTTCAGTGGCCTATTGAAACATGCAGGCTAGAAATATGGACTAAGCTGGTCTGTTGCACTCGTAATAAAACACCGAGTAGGTGTGGCAAAAAGGCAGTCTCTGTTAGACCACGCTGACAAAAGGCAGGCCAAACAGAGGGTCTGCTGGTATTGATAGCAGTATGGGCTAGTTTACTCTGCTGCATCCTGCAAAAAAAGAAAACAGAGAAGCCAGTGGTAGAATGGAACACTGGATTAGACCAAGCTTGAGGGAGCACGCAGAACACAAGACTTCCTCGCACCACAAGGCTGGCAGTATGGGCCACACCACCTTGCTGACTCACTGAGGAAAAGTCAGTGGAAGAAATGAGAAAAAAACAGAATAGACCATGCTGCACACACACATATCTGAATGAGTTGAAAGAAGAGGATCAGTGCTCAAAACCCTCAGACTGCAACAGTAACTGGTACCAAATACAGAGAAGTGGATATTTGAATCTATTTGAATAGATTTTTTTGTCTATTTTAAGCTGTGGTTTCCGTCTCAGAGCCTGTGGGATTCAGAGCTATCCTCAGAGGAAGGAGGGCTCAAAAAACCATACCGGGACAGGGGTTCAAGATACTGACCACAGCCAGGGCTGATTAAGGCCCTTCCTGCAACAAGTTGGGAAAATATATCTGGGTTATTGTGGTAGTCTGAAAGGAGTGGTGGTTAAGGAGGGTGGGATCCTGCAGGATGGCTTTTTTCCTGCCTCTCTGGTTTACCAGCTTTTTGGAGACGCTCCTGGACACCATATTTCACCTCAGTCAAAACAAAAAAAACAGCCAAGAATCTCTGGGTTGCTCATTCCCAAAGTCAGATCCCACTCCTGAATTTTCACCCCAAGTAACTTCACGATTAATTGTTACATTGCTGCCATGCTTCACCTCAGCATGGAGCACCAAGTAGCCAGGAACAACTGGCTTGGAGATTCTGCATGGTCAGTTTCAATTGTTTTCATGAGAAATTTAAAACGTTCTTTGATATTAATCAGTTTTTAAATTTATAACCTACCAAAAAGAGCAAAGTATTTTGTTCTACTGTATTCTACCACACAAATAAGAATTTGGAATTTCAATTCCTCCAGAGTCCAAAAAAAAAAAAATCTGCAGAGATTTGCAGTGTACTTCCCCAACTACACTAATGCACCATCTTCCTCCAGATCAATTATTTTTTTAACTCCAAGTTGACAGGATCAGAATCTTTCATAAGACTTCTCCAAAGACCAAGATGAGAACTTTTCACTTTGGCTCACATTAGAGTGAATTTCCACTAAAAATCAGAAATAGGGGTTTTTGTGGAAATTTTTTTTGGTGCAAAGAGGATCACTGGAAATCAACACAGGGACTTCAGCTCCCAACTTTACACACTTATAGTTCAATTTAAGTGAATGGGACTACGAACAAGTATAAAGTTAAGATCCAAACCTGCAAATGCTTACAACATATGCTTAAGAGGTAAATTCCCAACCAATTTAGAATGGCTGTCAAGTAATTTTAAAAAATTAATTGTGATTAATCGTGCTGTTAAACAAAACAATACCATTTATTTAAATAGTTTTGGATGTTTTCTACATTTTCAAATATTGATTTCAATTACAACACAGAACACAGTGTACAGTACTCACTTTATATTTTTGATCAAATATTTGCACTGTAAAAAACAAAAGAAATAGTATTTTTCAATTCACCTAATATAAGTACTTTAGTGCAATCTCTTTATCATGAAAGTTGAACTTACAAATGTAGAATTATGTAAAAAAATAACTGCATTGTTTGCTTTATTTTTGAATGTACAACTGTAGAGCCTGCAAGTCCACTCAGTCCTACTTCAGCCAATCGCTCAGACAAAGAAGTTTGGTTACAATTTGCAGGAGATAATGCTGCCCACTTCTTGTTTACAATGTTACCTGAAAGTGAGAACAGGCGTTCGCATGGCACTGTTGTAGCTGTCATCAAGATATTTATGTGCCCGATGCGCTAAAGATTCATATGTCCCTTCATGCTTCAACCACCATTCCAGAGGACATGCATCCCTGCTGATGATGGGTTCTGCTCGATAACGATCCAAAGCAGAGCAGACCAACATATGTTCATTTTCATCATCTGCGTCAGATGCCACCAGCAGAAGGTTGATTTTCTTTTCTGGTCATTCAGGTTCTGTCGTTTCCGCATTGAAGCGTTGCTCTTTTAAGGCTTCTGAAAGCATGCTCCACATCTCGCCCCTCTCAGATTTTGGACAGCACTTCAGATTCTTAAACCTTTGGTTGAGTGCTTTAGCTATTTTTATAAATCTCACAATGGTACCTTCTTTGTTTTATCAAATCTGCAGTGAAAGTATTCTTAAAACGAACATGTGCTGGGTCATCCGAGACTGCTATAATATGAAATATATGGCAGAATGTGGGTAAAACAGAGCAGGAGACAAATTTGTGACTGAGAGAATTGTAATTAACACTATCTTTTTAACGAGCAAAAGCCCCATCATCTCAGACATTCACACCCTGACAGTAGGATTGTCTGGCTATGTAGACTCCCTCCTGAGACCCTACGCTACCAGCACTCCCAGCTACCTTCGAGACACCACTGACTTCCTGAGGAAACTACAATGCATTGGTGATCTTCCTGAAAACACCATCCTGGCCACTATGGATGTAGAAACCCTCTACACCAATATTCCACACAAAGATGGACTACAAGCCGTCAGGAACAGTATCCCCGATAATGTCACTGCAAATCTGGTGGCTGAACTTTGTGACTTTGTCCTCACCCATAACTATTTCATATTTGGGAACAATGTATACCTTCAAATCAGCAGCACTGCTATGGCTCCACAGTATGCCAACATTTTTATGGCTGACTTAGAACAACGCTTCCTCAGCTCTCGTCCCCTAATGCCCCTACTCTACTTGCGCTACATTGATGACATCTTCATCATCTGGACCCATGGAAAAGAAGCCCTTGAGGAATTCCACCATGATTTCAACAACTTCCATCCCACCATCAACCTCAGCTTGGACCAGTCCACACAAGAGATCCACTTCCTGGACACTACAGTGCTAATAAGCGATGGTCACATAAACACCACCCTATACCGGAAACCTACTGACCACTATTCCTACCTGCATGTCTCTAGCTTTCATCCAGACCACACCACACGATCCATTGTCTACAGCCAAGCTCTACGATACAACCGCATTTACTCCAACCCCTCAGACAGAGACAAACACCTACAAGATCTCTGTCAAGCATTCTTACAACTACAATACCCACCTGCTGAAGTGAAGAAACAGATTGACAGAGCCAGAAGAGTTCCCAGAAGTTACCTACTACAGGACAGGCCCAACAAAGAAAATAACACAACGCCACTAGCCAAAACCTTCAGCCCCCAACTAAAACCTCTCCAACACATCGTCAAGGATCTACAACCTATCCTGAAGGACGACCCATCACTCTCACAGATCTTGGGAGATAGGCCAGTCCTTGCTTACAGACAGCCCCCCAACCTGAAGCAAATACTCACCAACAACCACACACCACACAACAGAACCACTAACCCAGGAACCTATCCTTGCAACAAAGTCCTTTGTCAACTGCGTCCACATATCTATTCAGGGGACACCATCATAGGGCCTAATCACATCAGCCACACCATCAGGGGCTCGTTCACCTGCTCATCTACCAATGTGATATATGACATTATGTGCCAGCAATGCCCCTCTGCCATGTACATTGGCCAAACGGGACAGTCTCTATGTAAAAGAATGAATGGACACAAATCAACCATCAAGAATTATAACATTCAAAAACCAGTCGGAGAACACTTCAATCTCTTTGGTCACTCGATTACAGACCTAGAAGTGGCAATTCTTCAACAAAAAACAAAAAAAATTGCAATTAATTTGCAAACTGGACACAATTAACTTAGGCTTGAATAAAGACTGGGAGTGGATGTGTCATTACAGAAAGTAAAACTATTTCCCCTTGTTTATTTCCCGTCCTACTGTCCTTGTCAACTGCTGGAAATGGCCCACCTTGATTATCACTACAAAAGGTCCCCCCCGCCTCTCCTGCTGGTAATAGCTCACCTTACACACTGTAACAAAAGTGATCAGGTGTGGTAACACCCATTGTTTCATGTTCTCTGTGTATATAAATCTCCCCACTGTATTTTCCACTGTATGCATCTGATGAAGTGAGCTGTAGCTCATGAAAGCTTATGCTCTAATAAATTTGTTAGTCTCTAAGGTGTCACAGGTACTTTTTTTTTTTTTTTTTTTTACAGATACAGACTAACACAGCTGCTACTCTGAAACCTAATTAACAGTGTGATTAATTGATTAATTTTTTAAGCGTGATAATTCTGAGTTAATTGCGTGAGTTAACTGCGATTAATCGACAGCCCTACAACTTAGATATATGCAGAGCAGAACATTAAGGGCCTGATCCTGGTAAAATGGAACTACTCACATGGACAGAATTAAGCACATACTGAAGGCCCTGTCTTGACGTGCAAAAGAGGTGTGTTTTTTCACTTGTTAGCTCAATAGAGTTACCTCAATTGTGAATGAAAAGCCTTCTTAATGCTTGTTAATACACAGACTAACATTTTAAGCCATGTTAACAGGTCATGTTTTAGCCTAGGTTAAACATTTCTGAACTGCACTGTTTTGGTACACACAGTACCATAAATATACAGCCACAACCTTCCAAAGCCACCACAAAATTACTCCATATATTTTTTTCTGGAAGGGCCTTTTTTAAAAGGGGGGGGGGAGAGAGAAGAGAACTGGAGCAGCAAATGTCTCTCTATATGCCTATCTTGGCCTGTGGGATTTATTTTAGAATTTTTACACAAGTCAGACCTTGTCCCATAATGATGAGAAACAGGGACCCAAATTTGAGAAAGATCATAGCCCAAAGTGTCTTACACCAAAAAACAGTCATAAAAATTTAATTGTAAACAGAGTCCTAATAACTAGGTCCCCTAAGATATATTTTTGTGCACATTCAACAGTATACATTCAATAAATATGAATTATCAACTTGTTTCTGCTGCTCCCCATCCCAAAAATATAGCATATTTACAGTTTTAAGTTTACTGAATTGTTATACCACTTTTAAAAGACCCCCTCCTTCCAAATTCCCGCCCTCGAGTCTGGCATTTACATGAAAGGGCGAAAATCTCATGAGGAAAACTGGATCAGTAGGGTCTGGGCGAAGCAGTAGCCTTTGACACTGCCTCCGATCAGTGATTTGACTAATTGTTGGCCTAATGCAGTAATGGAAAAGGAGTGTCAGAGCTTTCCTTCAACAATGCTGAGCAATAGTAACCTAGGAGTCCTGCTGGAGTTCATGCCATGCCTCTCCTTACCAACCTGCAGCAACTCAAGGGAGAAGAGTGAGGAGTCTTAATTAGCAGAAGTCACAATACTGTCCAGAAAAAAGAAAAGGAGTACTTGTGGCCCCTTAGAGACTAACAAATTTATTTGAGCATAAGCTTTCGTGAGCTACAGCTCACTTCATTGGATGTCCAGATAATCTCTTTGCCCATCTAGGCCATGTGCTCCAGGAATAATATATCTTGAAAAATGTCTCTTTCCTCAGTGAGTTGTGTTTGTTTTGTGTGAGGATTGTGGGGTTTTTTTTTTGTTTTTTTTTGGGAGGGGGGCGGGGGGAGTAAGCAGTTCAGTAAGAAGAAAATGGGCTGGATGGATGCACTACAAGGTGGGTAGAAAGTTGGCTAGATTGTCGGGCTCAACGGGTAGTGATCAATGGCTCCATGTCTAGTTGGCAGCTAGTATCTAGCGGAGTGCCCCAAGGGTCGGTCCTGGGGCCGGTTTTGTTCAATATCTTCATTAATGGTCTGGAGGATGGTGTGATTTAGTTGGGATTGGTCCTGCTCTGGGCAAGGGGTTGGACTAGATGACCTCCAGAGGTCCCTTCCAACTCTGATATTCTATGATTCTATGAAACCAGAGAAGCAACAAAGTGGGACCTAATCTGGAAGAGAACGAAGGACCTTGGAGTACTGGTTGATCACAGAATGACTATGAGCCACCAATATGATATGGCCATGAATAAAGCTAATGCGGTCTTGGGATGCATCAGGCGAGGTATTTCCAGTAGAGATAAGGAGGTTTTAGTACCTGGAATACTATGTGCAGTTCTGGTCTCCCATGTTTAAGAAGGATGAATTCAAACTGGAACAGATACAGAGAAGGGCTACTAGGATGATCCAAGGAATGGAAAACCTGTCTTATGAAAGGAGACTCAAGGAGCTTGGCTTGTTTAGCCTAACTAAAAGAAGTTTGAGGGGAGATATGATTACTCTCTATAAATATATCAGAGGGATAAATACCGGAGAGGAATTATTTAAGCTCAGTACCAGTGTGGACACAAGAACAAATGGATATAAACTGGTCATTGGGAAGTTTAGACTTGAAATTAGACAAAGGTTTCTAACCAGAGGAGTGAAGTTTTGGAATAGCCTTCCAAGGGAAGCAGTGGGGGCAAAAGACCTATCTGGCTTTAAGATTAAACTCGATAAGTTTTTGGAGGAGATGGTATGATGGGATAACATGATTTTGGCAATTAATTAATCTTTAAATATTCACAGTAAATAGGCCCAATGGCCTGTGATGGGATATTAGATGGGGTGGGATCTGAGTTACTACAAAGAATTCTTTCCTGGGTATCTGGCTGGTGAATCTTGCCCATATGCTCAGGGTTCAGCTGATCGCCATATTTGGGGTCAAGAAGGAATTTTCCTCCAGGGCAGCTTGGAAAAGGCCCTGGAGGTTTTTCGCCTTCCTCTGTAGCACGAGACACGGGTCAGTTGCTGGAGGATTCTCTGCTCCTTGAAGTCTTTAAACCATGATTTGAGGACTTCAATAGCTCAGACACAGGTGAGACGTTTATTGCAGGAGTGGGTGGGTGAGATTCTGTGGCCTCTGTTGTGCAGGAGGTCAGACTAGATTATCATAATGGTCCCTTCTGACCTTAATATCTATGAATCTATGAAAGAGAAAACCCACGAACAGAACAGGAGCAGAGGACATGTAAAGAAAAGGAGGAAACTCAAACATAATCCCAATTTGGGATTGAGAAAGAGGAAAAAATACAGAAACCTATTAATTTTAAAATGGGGGATTATAGCTGTTATTTGGCTATCAACCCAATTAACTGACTTATAGCAGAAAAAAATAAAAACAAAGCATCCCCACCCCAACTAAAGCACAACCTGTGTGACCTGGGACAATATATTATTGCACTCTTACTCAGTTTTTCTTTCTAGCAGTAAAACTGAGAGAAAATACACACTTCACAGCCTGTTACAATCGACCTAGTTTAAAACACAAGTTGATTAAAGCGCACTAGGGAACTTCTAGTGCGGCAGCAGTATCCTATGGCCACACTGACACTATGGCTACATCTATACTTGGAACTGGGGGTGTAATGCCCAGCTCAAGTACCCACACACACACTACCTCTCATCAACCTAGCGCACTAAAAACAGCAGTGTGGCTGCCATGGCAGAGGCTAGCCACACTGAGTACAAACCCACTTAGACCCCATGGAAACATACTCAGGGTGGCTATCCCGTGCCACTGTTTGCCACAGTCCATGCTACCGCAGTTACACTACTATTTTTAGCTCAATGAGAGCTATTGTGAGTACATCTGCTCAAGCTGGACTCACACCCCCAGCTCTAGAGTGTAGAGGAAGACTTAGTTTGTGGCAAGCTGGAGAGTAAATCTATGGTGTACTCAGCGTGCATACAGACACATACTAAGATGGCAAGGTCTTTTTTTTTTTTTTAAACTAAATTTCCATTAAGTTTTGGTAACTAAATCCCCTCTCAACTGTGGTATACATTGGTGATAAGCACAAAGCTAGCAAGCTACAATTACTCTGGGAAATTGATTTCTGTCACTTATGCTAGATCTACAATAGAAGCACTTTGCTGGTACAGCTATACCAGTACACTCTCTCAGCAAAGCGATCTTAGTGCAGAGTTTGTTTGCAAAACTGGCATTTTGCAAGTATACCTTATTCCATTCCAGCCCGCACCCCTATCCCTGAAGCAAAATAAACTACACTGGCAAAAGCACAGTTTTGCCAGTACAACTTCACCTACACTACAAACTTTTGCCTGCACAGCTGTGTCAGTCCGATCTCGTAATTCTTCACACCCATGACAGACATAGCAGGAAAATTTCACAATGTAGATCTGGGCTTATTTATATCAATAAAATGTCAGTTCTCTCCCTTAGGTAACCCTTCTGAACCAGAGGAATGTTTCACTTCCACTCAACTTTGCTCTCAACACTGTGTACACCAAAGGGAGTTATTAGAACATTAAGTTTGTGGTTTTTATTCATGATTAAGTATTTATGAGCCAGTTGTGACTACTGTTTATGAAAAAACTGATAATTTCATTGCCAGACATCAACTGTGTTATGGCAATAGTTGCTTCTCAAGTTAAGAATGAAGATAGCACCCTACCATAAATCCAATTTTTAAAACTTTCCTCAACTACCTCACAAAATTCCTCAGTCTTCCTGAAGTTTTGCACACATCTCATTTGAGGCCAATTTTTTTACTGGAAAATTGTCAAACAGTTCTAAATTACTGTACCATATTTTGAAAATTTAACTGAAGTTTATTTTTTGAAACTTATTCTTATACTTTTTTGCTTCAACATATCTCCAAAATGGGCCTAGAAACTCCAGATTTGTTTAGTTTTGTTGGCTTTGCTGAAAAGTGCTGTCACAATGCTAAGGGTAGTCTGGAATTCCTCCTAACCTGCAAGGGATTAAGAAGCTCAAATAACCTGGTTGGCACCTGACCAAAAGGACCAATGGGGAAAGAAGATACTTTCAAATCCGGGGGGAGAGGAAGGCTTTATTTTGGTGTGTTCTCTTGGGAAGCAGAGAAGCATCAGGTCAGAAAACTCCTTCTCCTATAAACCATCCTAAAAGTATCTCATATTACAAATTGTAAGTAAAAGCCAGGCAAGGCATGTTAGATTATCTTTGCTGGAGGAAGGTTTATTCCTGTTTTTTGTAACTTTGAAACTAAGCCTAGAGGAAGTTCTGCTGTGCTTTTGAATCTTTTGTTACCCTGTAAAGTTATTTTCCATCCTGATTTTACAGAGGTGATTTTTACCTTTTTTTAAAATAAAATCCTTCTTTTAAGAACCTGATTTCTCTCTTGTCCTAAGACCCAGGGCTTTGGGTCTGTGATCACTTTGTAACCAATTGGTTAGGATATTATTCTCAAGCCTTCCCAGGAAAGGGGGTGTAAGGGCTTGGGGGTGGATATTTTGGGGGAATAGGAACTCCAAGTGGTCCTTTCCCTGATTCTTTGTTAAATCACATGGTGGTGACAGCGACCAAGGGCAAATAATTTGTGCCTTGGGAAAGTTTTAACCTAAGCTGGTAGAAATAAGCTCAGGGGTTCTTTCATGAGGGTCCCCACATCTGTATCCTAGAGTTCAGAGTGGGGAGGGAATCCTGACAAGTGCCTTTTAGTATTTTTGGATAGGGCATTTAAGATATAAAGAGGGCCTTTATAAAAAATGTATAAGGAGCAACACTTATAAAACATTTATAGTATAAAGGTTATAAACAAACACTGACCTTCTGGCTCCAGCTGCTAGACTGAACCAGAGACGGGGAAGTAGGAGGCCAAAAGGAAATTTGGTGGAGCAGGATTCCAGGAAAGATACGAAGGGGAATGCCTGGAGATGGCGGCAGGAAAATGAAGGTACATGTGCACAGGTGTAATGGAACTGTGTTCCCCAGTCTCAGAAATATCTTAGAGCAGAGGTGGTAGGCAGGAGGGGAAGACCAGGACATTAAGGAAGGATGAGGGGGAATGAAGGACAGTTTACTGAACCACCAAAATAGAGAGGTGATGGGGTGCCACAAAGAGGACATGGAATAGGAACAAAGGAAAGGGGGCACAGAACTGGGGGAGGGCATATAGGGTTGGGTGGGCACGCATGCATGCGAAGGGGACCTAGGGGAGAAAAAGGAGGACAGGGAAAGACCAACTGTTGGAAAATTTCCATGAGGATATGTCTCTCCATGTCCTCTATTCCCTTCATCCATCCACTACTCCAATATATCACGCAAGTACAGATCCTACCACCATACACCTCCTATGGACTTGCTAACATGTGTAAGACGGAAGCCCTGCTTTAGATAAAATAAATCATTCGGCATTTATAAAATCCCATTTCTTATTTACAAGATCCTTTTCCAACAATAATATTTAGGGCCCTGTGTACACGGCAGCAATGGAATTTGTTCCTCCTTTTTGCACAATTGCGCTCCACAATCTTAAATTTCATTTTAAAAAATTCTAGCACTTCTGATAGCAAAGAGTTAAAAATGTGGACAAGTATAAAACGAACAGTGACACTTGCCTGTGTCTGTAACAGTAAGTCTGAGAGGTGTGCCCGATTCATCTCAATTGAGGGAAGAGGACATGGACTCTGCAGCTGCAAAATTTGACATTTTTCCAAGGTGTTACAGAATTCAACATTTTGCTTCTAAATTCACCTAACATTTTATTTTCCATCTCCCTACCCTGGCAGGATTTGCCTGCAGCTGCCTCTTGCCTCCAGCTTTTTTCACAAAGAGGAGTAAGTTAGTTTACAGTGCATGTTCTGCACACGTTGCAAGGAAATGGGGAGAGAAGGTTGCTGAGTAGGCCGCATACACAATATCATGGGAGTTGAGAGACCCCTGAGTGCAGTCAGCCACTAGAAAAAGCAGAGTGAAAAAAAATACTTACCCTCTAAAATAATCACTGTTAAAATATTGTTGAGAATTATAACTTACTAATTGATGTAATATTCATATTTTCAACCAAAAGACAGTTTGGACATGGATAATGGGAATGAGAATGCAATACAATAATGTTGCCCCAATATTTAGGGTCTGGTGCTACGGAATTTGGTCTTGTTCATCAGGGTACATAAGTCCCCAGTAATAATCTAGTTACTTTTTAATTTTGAGTTTTGTATATATTTTTGCAAACTTTAGTAGGAAGCAATGTAAGTCACATGGGGCTAGTGAATGATAAAGATTATACAGCAATGGAGAATTAGTTGAATTCCTTAATGTAACAGAACAGCCAGTGTTCTCGTGTAAAAATACTTCATTAACAGCTGGAGATGATCCTGCTGGTAGATGCTAAGTAGCTCCTCCTGACTCACCAGTGTGTTACTCCACGCAGATAGAGAACAAGACCACCTATGGTACTGATTGTACAGTCCTGAAAAAGGAATCCAAATAGCAGTAATCAAACTTGAACTTTAGCTGAACATTGTTATTTGTTGTTTATTTTCTCCAATAATAAAACCAAACTCCAGGAAGGCAGAAAGTTGACTCCACACAGTGTATGGACTATGTTTTAGAGCAGGATGAGAATGGTACCCACTCATACTTAGTATTACTAAAGCCGAAAATGTTAACTCTAAATGGTGAATTTCTAATTTATTTTTAAATATGCTTGATTTAGCTACCATTAGTTTTCAAGACCTAAATTCAGTTCTTTGAGAGCAATACTTGTAGTTTGCCTGTACTGCATGCTCTTTTTCCGCATCATTACCAAGAGGTTTATATCCCGATAGTGCTATTTCCATAACAGACATAAAGCACAATCAAAGAAACTCTTCCGTAAGACCATAATATAGCTGCAGGACACCATTATACGACTGAAAGCTCATGGATGGTGTAAATGTAATGATAGCCCCAAATCCTGCAAACATTTACACGTTGAACTTTATTTAATGGGACTAAACTTTGCAAGATCCAGGCCACAAACTACACTACTGTTAGATTTCCATAAAACACAAAAGATGTCTATATAATGTAGAATGCCATCTATTAAAGCTAAAACAAAAACAAACTTTCTATAAGAGACTGGTTATGACTGTGTTATCACTTTCTTACTTTAATAGTATGTAAACGTAACAATTTATGCACTGATTACATAACACTACCCGTAATCAACAATCAGTGGAATAACCTGCATACTCAGTAAATCCTTAGACCTACTGATTAACAAATATAATTGTAAATAGCATACTATGTTATCTGTTTCCACATGAGAATTAACAAATATTCGTGTTTCTACTTTTGTACAAAGTCCTGCGGTCTTGACATTCCCACATACAATAAAATATCTGAATGATCTAATGTGCTACTAAAATTGTATTATGTGATATGTTCCTCTCTACTGCAAAAAGACAAATTCATTTTCTTAAATATAGAGAAACGTGAAAATTTATAAATTCCAGCATAAGAGTTTGTACTCATAACATAAAAAATCTAGTAGTCACTATTGAGTCATAAAGGAATTTTCCATTTGTACAAGTTTTTAAATAGTTTAATTTATTTTGAAAAGACAGTACTAATCCAAGTATAACTGAGAAATTTACAATGTAACTTTAGACAACTTTTTTCAATTCAAAATATAATTTCTCTCTTTACTTTGTATTTCTTTTAGTAACTGGTACTTTAAATATGTAAATATTTAAGTTACAGGCCTTCTATACATCATAACCGTAACACATTTATATAGCAAGAAATATTTTAAGACTAAAAAATAGAAGATCAATAGTCAGGGCCTTTGTGATCTATGGATGAAAATATCTAAGAGCTAACAATGTATTATTATTATGTAAGTGCATGCAGATGTGCAATAGGAGCGCTATATACATTGAAAAAAAAATTAAGTAAAATACAGTTTTAAATACCATTTAATCTATTTTAGGTACTTATATGGTGACAGTTACTGTAGTATCTGAGCACCTCACAATCTTCAATGCATTTATCTTCACAGGGAATACGATTAACTTTATTTTACAGGTGGGGAACTGCGGCACAGAAAGACTAAGTGACTTGAGTCATACACGAAGTCTGTGTGAGAATAGGAAATCAAGTTCATAACTCCCAAGTCTCAAGCGACCTTTCTAATCGCTGGACTATCCTTCCTCCCTTAAAGAGTATTAGTTTGGAAGTTGTCTATGAAGTTCCCAGCAAAGGAAGAGATCCTCTGAAGTTTGTGTACCATATGGCAGCGGTTCTCAAACTTATTTGCTCGTGCTCCCCTTCTGTATGTCTGTAGTAGTTTACACCCCCGACCACCACACAAGTACATGTACCGATTTTAAAAAAAAAAATGCAACTCTCACTAAATATTAAAAACAGTAAGGCATTGATTCAAACAGAACCAACGATCCATTGTAACAAGAGCAAAACCGCAATTGTGGTCGATGCTACGACGCGGTGTACACAATTAATTGTAAGCAAATGGATTAACCTACAGTTGGCAATGACTTTGTATAATAATATGCAAGCTTAACAGAAATCGATCAAAATGCACAGCACCATCTAGAGTCAAATACACAGCGCCATCTGAGGGCCTGATATGTCTCGAATAATCAGCTTTGCTAATTCATTGCTATGGGTAAAATGTGTGCAGTCTCTCTCACACACACACACACAAACACACACACACCCCCCACACACAGAATACATTATGCACCCCCCAGGCTGGCCCACCTCCCCTCCAGTTTGAGAGCTTCTATCATACGACAGGGGTCCCATACTTTTTTCCCTGCGGCCCATCTGTGCAGCTGTGATAGGCACTACGGCCCACTATTAACACTTCTTGAGGAAAATTATTCATTTTAATTATTACATACATATAAAATGTAACACTGTAAATAAATAATGCACGTTTCCTTTTCATGATTAAATTGTACCAGCGGACCACCCAGGCCCACAATATGGGAACCCCTGCGATATAGTTTCATCTGCATGCAAAAGGAGCCAAAGATACATGCTAAATTACAAAGCGTTGAATTTTCTCTTTTTGACTGAGAACTGGTGAAATCAATGTAGATACAAATAAAAGTCTCAGTACCCACTGTATGACTATTGGAAACTAATTATTCTGACTGACATCTGCTTCCATAGTCATGAAACATCTTAGCTCTTGGCAGTAAAGTTTGTCCAGCTAGGAGTAAGGCACACTAAATGCCATACTAAAACTCCTGCTGGCTGGCTAATCCGGGACTGAACCAATGACCCTACTTTAAATCACACACGTTTTCTCTAACAAACAAAACCTCCTTTTAGATTGCACAATTATTTTAACATAAACCATTTCTAATCCGAGATTAATACTCCCCTTCATAAATTCATATAACATTTGTTTTAAAACATTTGGCAAAAATGAAATATGTACCAAAGCAGAAAAGCAGCAGGGCTTCAACCGTTGAAACAGTGTCCAATTGTTCATGTTCTGAACCTATGTAAACTACTTACTGTGATGGTTTCCCTACTCACATATTAACCAACACACACACACACACCAATCTCCAATACTGACACCAAAATCAGAAACACATAATATCATCCTATAAAAGGGTTTCAAGCCAATACATATTGCTATCTGCACTCCGGCACTAAAACACTAACATTAATACCATCAGACACTTGAAGCACACTAGTGTAGAATGTTAAGAAGATGATAGCACTTAATGTATTAGACACATGCTTCTGGTAGCACTTTTCACATCTAACGCAACTATCACTCCTAATGATTCTTGCTGGAACAACAGTTCATGCTCTCCATTGGAGTACGAAAGTATGGTGGTGTAAAGAATTTTTGTTTCTAACCCTATCACAAGATATCTAGACAATTACCACATTATGATTTTTAGAAAACTTTTCAAAAGCTAGTGTGTCTCAAAATGCACTAGTACTATTTTTTCTGTCACACTTCTCTTGTACATGGTAACTAAAGTTTTAAAGGAAGAGTATAGGTAAATGTTAAGGTTCATTTTAAAACTGCATCTATCTTTAAGTGCATAGCTCTGTAAGGGTTTTAAACTGCTGCCCGCTGCTGTAATATCTGAGCACTTTCCAGGTAAAATCAGTAGCAACAGCAAAGTGCCCAGTGGACCTCTTGGAGCCTTTGGCTCTCCTCCGTTTTTGAGGTAATATTTCTGCTGGGGGCATAGCTTTGTTTCTTGAGTTGTTTGTTTGTTTCAGTGGGTGTTTGGGAAGACGGGTGGAAATTCAACATTACAAGTAAAAAGAAAAGGAGTACTTGTGGCACCTTAGAGACTAACCAGTTTATTTGAGCATAAGCTTTCGTGAGCTACAGCTCTCACGAAAGCTTATCCTCAAATAAATTTGTTAGTCTCTAAGGTTCCACAAGTACTCCTTTTCTTTTTGCAAATACAGACTAACACGGCTGCTACTCTGAAACATTACGAGTGTAATTCTTGCTATAGTGAAAAGAACATGTATAAATTATCTACAATGTATGCACGGCATACAGTTTTTCAAACACCCATATCCTTTTCAAATCAAGAAAAGTAAGCCTTTGATGAAAAACTGCATTCATGCAAACTTCCAAAACAGACTTTTTTGCCATATTTTACCTATATACAGACAAAAGTGTCTGGTTGTCAGTGGGAGTTGGATTGGGCCCTAAAAGTCAACAGAAAGGCTCAAAATGAGCCTTTCAGTTGAAATACAGTCAAGCCTCAAACAAGCAACAGTTTTTCACCCTTACCAAATACAAATTTATAAAAGAGCAGTTGGAGAGATTTTGCTCAAACTTCCAAGAAACGTCAAGTTTGGACAGAGAGCAAGCACAGCAAATTTCAACCCAAAAGATTAATATTTTAGAAAAAAGTTACAAACATGAAAACAAGGTTATAACTGAAATTATTTTTACAAATATAAAATAATATTGGACACCACCAACTCCATCACTATTTCTAAATGTGATGCACATTCTATTGGCAAGACTATTAAATCATCTTTGTTTCAAAATTATCTGTAATGGATTTTGTATATTTTTGCATTTTATCTATACGTGCAATGACCACTTTTCTATGTTGACTACTTTTTCAGGATGTGGTCCAAGATTTACACACAAAGACAAGACAAAAAAAAAAAACCACCAGGGCCTGGAGCTTGGGCATAGATCCTCATGACAACTGTACCTGTTGACTTACTATTATTTTTAATAGTTCAGAGGAAGACTACTAACATATTTCTACAAGGATATTTTCTCAGATAAAATTCCAAAGACTTGAGAAATTTCTCAGAATTTCAGTCCTGATATTTTCAAGATTAAACTATTAAGTTTTTGACCAAAGTTAGTCACCAGCCTCCAATTAAAAATTAAACATTTTTATAATGAATAAAAATTCTGTTGCCAGCATATACATTCATGTAGTTGCCAAGTTACTTTAACTTTTCTGATTTGGATTATTTCAAATTCAATTATGCAGTAAAAACAGTGTTTCAATAAATTCATTGGTGGAAGACACTGTACTCTTCAATCACTTACAAATGTATGCAACAATAAAAGCTTTCTAAAAGAAGATGCACATTTTTTTAAAAGGGTTCTTATTGACCTCACCATATTTTGAACATTCCTCTGCAGGATTTATACTACAAAAATAAATTTTAAATATTGGTTCTACTGAAGTTAATGGCAAAAGTGACGCTTGACTTCAGAAGGCCGAAAACTTGGCTTTAAAGTTGCTCAGTACACCCAGTATACATATTTACAACACTGTACATAATACAATAAATAATTTAACAATATTTTTACCATGAGTGAAAACAGTATAAACAGAGTACAAGAATGTGCCCGGCCATCACTGGGCAGTATTCTTGATGAACAGCTGTCACTGCAAGCTGCTTACACACTGGTATATCTGTATTTATGTGTACAGTTATTCCTATCTAGATATCGAAGCATAGGTTAAATTTATATAGAAAGACTTTAAAATATTGTGGGGAGAAAAAAGCAAGGGCCAGCTTTAAATGAGAAGTTCTTTCCAGCAGTACCATCTTGCTTATTAGTGAAGTACAGTACTACAGAAAGATGTCACTATCTGGGCAATATACTAGTAAGCAATATTCCATAGTCACAACTGTGGTAGAAATCACAATGCTTCTTAATAAACTGACATATACTTCAGTTCTGTTTTTATTTAAACTTCAATAAGTGGAGCACTTGTTTACTCCAACAAACATATTTTCTAAATTGTGACTAATAATATATTAATCTAATTTGTTCATTTATGTAACTCATATACAATTATACATGCCTTTAAAACAATCAAAATGTTCAATAATTAGTTTCTGATACCAAACAGAAGAACTGTGTGGTGTATGGTTTGTGGCAATAAACAAAAAATTGGCGGCGGGGTGTCTGGTGCCCACCACAGTCTTCTGAGAATAGGAATACGCTATTCCCACAGAAAGGTTGGGAACCACTGTTCTACAGTATGAATAAAAATGTAGTCATACAACAATTCACAACCAGTGCTTACTAAAGTTTCTGATCCTGTAGAAACGAAGTAAAAAACAAGTGTGTCCCACTTAGAATGCATGCAATATATAATGGCGTATCACACAATTTCAAAAAATTGTATGCCACATGAACTAAAACAAAACATTAGAACTTTATCAACAGGCAAATTATTAGTCATTCTGGTCTTTTATTTAAGTTGTGCTTGACACACAAGTCCATTGCTATTCTTCAAGATTTTAATTTACATCTTTATTTTTAAACCATTTATGTCAAAATGAAACTGTATTTGCAGATGTTTATAAAAAACACAATTTCTATTAAATCTTACATTTCATGATCCTGTGGGTATTGCACCACATACTTTGCAATTGTATCATTTTTACCATACTGTCTCAGACTTGCAAATTCTAGTGGCAGTATCATATAATTAACAATAGAGTTCCAGATTTTGAATAGTAAATTTTAAAAATGTTTTCTACATTAGAAAAGAAAGGTTCCAGTGGCAACAAATTAGACTAAATGTAGTATAAATTAGATTCTCCTCATAACTGACCACATAAATACTTTTAGCCAAAACACAATTTTATGATCAGACATATTTACAAAGCGATGCCCGGAAGTCAAATGACATGTTGAAGAAACAAAAGACTTGACAAAAAATAAAATACACAATGACAAAAAACACATACACAGGCACTTACATTTGGAGCATGATTTCGTTCAAGAATATGCCATCCACTAGAGCCACATATTCCTCCAGGTTGCTCCGATTTCCTCCAGCTAAGGGTCCAAATGTCTTAACCTAAAATATAATCATCACCATGACACTAACTCCACCTCCAACTCTGCAGCTAGATATTTACCCTTAAAAATGCCATTTGGGAAAATTAATGCTTACCCAGGTGACAAGAGGGCTAGACATAAACTGCTCCAACAGTGGTGTGAATATCTCATTCTCCATTTTATAAAAAAGGCTAAAATCAATGTGGCTCCTTTGCTTCAAAAAATACAGATTTGCCTTCTTTGTAGCAACTCTCTAAAATGCTCCCAGGATTTAGCAGCAGCAAATGACCCCCATTTCTCCAAAGCAATATAAAAAACTGTGCACTGGCAACTGAGATTTATCCTCTTCTTTTTTTAAAAAATGCAATTGAAAGTCCATCTACATTCATTTCAGCCTTCCTATTGACGGGTCTCTCCCGCTCTACATAGTGAAGGGGAAGAAGGAAGGATGGAAGGAAAGAAAGGAGGAAGGCTTCTGGAGTCTACATCAGACAAAAAAAAAAAAAAAAAACCCTCCAGGCTACCGCTGCAACTCCTCACTCAGCGAGGAGGGGAAACCCCAGTTTAACTCTCCAGGCTAATCGCCCCCAGAGCAAGGAGAGGAGGAAGAGGGGGCAAATACCACTCAGCAGCCCCCACCTCAGATTAAACGTTGTGCCGACGAGAGGCACAGCCTCTGAACCCCCTCCCGCCCCCACTAGTGTCACAGGCAGCCCAGGGATAGGGAACCAGCCTACCCCCCAGCAGCGAGGGGAAGCTATTTCTAATCAGTTCCCCTTTCTAGCCCCCGCTGCCATCAACTGAACTGCGACAGAGAAGGGACAAGACCCCTTCCCACACGCACCCTGCCTCGCCCTGTGATCTCACCCTCCCCCACGCCCGTTGCTCTCGCAGCCTCCCTCCTTTCCGCGGCTTCTCAGCGCCCCACACCCCTATTGCTCCTTGGTGCCTCGCTGCTCCTGAGCCCCCCTACCTCCCAACAGACTCCTCAATCCCCCCTGCTCCCTTGGCTCCTCAACCTCCCGCTGAGAACTAATTTCCTTTGCAGGAACCGCCCCCCGTCCCTTCTCCAAGTAACGGCCACCAAGCCCAATCAGCCCCAGCACAACCGCATCACATTCTCTGTACACACGGCTCCAAGGAAAGCAAGAGCGGATGGATCCCTAGCTCGTCTCTGCAAAAGCGAAGAGTATCCCTCCGCCAGCCAGTTCTCCGCCTCCGCCTCTGGATGGTGGTGGAATTGAGGAGGGGGATGGGGGGAAACCTCTGCATGGCTCGCGCCCGCGCACACCACTTCAGCTCGCGCACTGCAGCTGCGGCAGCAAAGACGGCCGTCCATGGAGGGGCGGGACTCGGGAGCTCGGAGAAGCTTCAATAGACCGAAGGTGAGGGGTGGGGCGTGCCTCTGCCCTCAGGCTCCTCTGGGGGTGGACTGCTCTGCCTGCCCGCTGGCAGAAGGACACTGATTCAGTTTGACTCTCTATGGGGAAAAGGTGTGCGAGGGAACAGTGGGGTGAAACCCCTCTGGGGTGGGGGAAAAAAGGTGTCAATCTTCTCCAGTTCCCCTTGAGGAGAAAGAGAGGCGCTGAATTCTCCCTTTTCTGCCCCCTGCGGATGAGGTGGTTCAGCCACTCTCATAACCATGGATCGTAGGGGGGTTTTGAGGGAGGGGTCCTCTCTCTTTTTTTTTAAAGGTGAAATTGAGACACACCCACATAGACGAAACCAGTCTGCTTGAACTTGGGACAAAGAGGGGAACGAGGACGATCTTGTTAATGATGACAAGCAGTTTGTTCACCCACGCTATTGTCCTTGTGCTGTCTCCTGACTCTTGCCCATTCAATTCTCATCTCAAGCATTACATTAATATAGGGGATTTTATGTACTTAATATACTCAGACTGTATTGTATTGACAGAGCAGTTTACAAAATCTCCGACTAAATCCAACCACTTTCATGTGACAGGAAAGAAATTTTAGCTGCATATTTTCCAGTTAACTTTATCTTGTTTTTCCCGCCCTTCAAGCCTAATATGGTTCAAATTAAATCTTTGAAAAAATTCCAAATAGGGAAACAGATTGTGTTTTTAACCCAAATGTCTGCATACCATATCTGTCCTAATTCTCTAAGATTAGGAAGGAAATCTCCCTTAATGACCTCTTCTCTTCTACCCTGTAAAAGAGTAGAAAAAATAAATTATGGATTGAGGGGAAAATAGTCTTTAAATCAGATTTCAAATACAAGAGATTTACTGGTAAATTATTAACACACAACAAAAGTTGTAGATTTGGGTGGCTTTGCTTTGCAATGATGAGATTTCATCTCTCTGTAAATCAGTCATGGATGTATACAAAGCAAGGTCTTCTTTCTCTCCTTCCCTCCCAAAACCGGATGAGTAGGGAGGTTTCATTGTTAGTTTTGCCATGAAATGGGAACAGGCAGAAAAAAAAGTTGTGAAGTCTTGGACCAGAGTAAAAGTCTGGTGATACATGAGTGAAATAACGGCCAATAAACTACTAGACTTAAACACAACTACAAAAGCATTTTTGTAAAAGCCTGGATAACTAACCAGTAAGCTCTCCGTGTGCTATAAAGCATTTCCTGGGAATTAAAGACTGGCTAGGAGGAACTGCTGATCCCCAAGGCTCAGCTGCAGGTTAGTAACACCAGTTGATCTTCAATTCCTGGAAAATACTTTGGGCTGACATCTGTGTTATTATTATGAGATGAACATTTGATTAAACAGTTTTAAAAGTATGTTTTGTTTGGTTTTTTTCCAGCTTGGGTGTTGTATGACATCACTGACAGCAGGAGCACTCACTTTATGCATGTTCTGGGCATTTCTAGATAACGAGTATACTGTTTGCAGTGTTGTTGTAGCCCTGTTGGTCCCAAGATATTAGAGAGACAAGGTGGGTGAGGTAATATCTTTTATTGAACCAACTTCTGTTGATGAAAGAAACAAGCTTTTCAGCTACACAAACATGAAAAAGACCTCTATGAAGCTCGAAAGCTTGTCTCTTTCATCAACAGAAGTTGATCCAATAAAAGATATTACCTCATCCACATTGTCTCAGTATACGGAGCAGTCAGGCCACTGAATTTATGGTATCCATTTTATAATTTCTTTAAGAAGTCCACTGCAAATTGGTGCATCTCAACAAATGATTCATAGTTAATTGCAAAGTCTTGAGGTGTAGGCAAGGGAAAACAACCACATAAACAAAATGGGGAAAAAGTAATGTATTACTTTCATCATTTTTTTTTTTTAGAATAACCACACACTAAAATTGAAAAGCTGTTATAATTGCAGTAATTGTGAAATTCCAAATTCAAGAAAATTTACCTTGATTTCTGTTATACATCCTCAGATTAGCTTCAGAATTAATTACTAATGGGTTGGTCATTTATCATTGCAGAAGTGGCTGCAAAAATAGGGATTACTGGGGATTGTTTTATTAACAGTGTTGCTCAGTATGTATATAACTTCCCTCTGATAACTGACAAGACAGCATGGTGTTAGGTACAAATACACTGATGATACCCAGATATGTAGTTCTGTCTCAGCCAATCATGGCAACTCCGTCTTGGCACTCTTTCATTGCTTCATCAAGATTGAAGAGTGACATAAAACAGTTAGTTGAAACTAAACCACTCTACAGAAAAGGTATTGGTGGTGGGATGGGGAATTGTGGATGATGGCTAATCTATCTACTGTAGGGTTTGCCTCCCAGTGAGTCACTAAAGATACATATAAACATAGAATATCAGGGTTGGAAGGGACCTCAGGAGGTCATCTAGTCCAACCCTCTGCTCAAAGCAGGACCAATCCCCAATTAAATCATCCCAGCCAGGGCTTTGTCAAGCCTGACCTTAAAAACTTCTAAGGAAGGAGATTCTACCACCTCCCTAGGTAACGCATTCTAGTGTTTCACCACCTTCCTAGTGAAAAAGTTGTTCCTAATATCCAACCTAAACCTCCCCCACTGAAACTTGAGACCATTACTCCTTGTTCTGTCATCTGCTAGCACTGAGAACAGTCTAGAGCCATCCTTTTTGGAACCCCCCTTCAGATAGTTGAAAGGAGCTATCAAATCCCCCCTCATTCTTCTCTTACGCAGACTAAACAATCCCAGTTCCCTCAGCCTCTCCTCATAACTCATGTGTTCCAGACCCCTAATCATTTTTGTTGCCCTTCGCTGGACTCTCTCCAATTTATCCACATCTATCTTGTAGTGTGGGGCCCAAAACCGGACACAGTACTCCAGATGAGGCCTCACCAATGTCGAATAGAGGGGAACGATCATGTCCCTCGATCTGCTCGCTATGCCCCTACTTATACATCCCAAAATGCCATTGGCCTTCTTGGCAACAAGGGCACACTGCTGACTCATATCCAGCTTCTCGTCCACTGTCACCCCTAGGTCCTTTTCCGCAGAACTGCTGCCTAGCCATTCGGTCCCCAGTCTGTAGCTGTGCATTGGGTTCTTCCGTCCTAAGTGCAGGACCCTGCACTTGTCCTTATTGAACCTCATCAGATTTCTTTTGGCCCAATCCTCCAATTTGTCTAGGTCCCTCTGTATCCTATCCCTGCCCTCCAGCGTATCTACCACTCCTCCCAGTTTAGTATCATCCACAGATTTGCTGAGAGTGCAATCCACACCATCCTCCAGATCATTTATGAAGATATTGAACAAAACCGGCCCCAGGACCGACCCCTGGGGCACTCCACTTGACACCAGCTGCCAACTAGATATGGAGCCATTGATCACTACCCGTTGAGCCCGACAATCTAGCCAACTTTCTACCCACCTTATAGTGCATTCATCCAGCCCATGCTTCTTTAACTTGCTGACAAGAATACTGTGGGAGACTGTGTCAAAAGCTTTGCTAAAGTCAAGAAACAATACATCCACTGCTTTCCCTTCATCCACAGAACCAGTAATCTCATCATAAAAGGCGATTAGATTAGTCAGGCATGACCTTCCCTTGGTGAATCCATGCTGACTGTTCCTGATCACTTTCCTCTCATGTAAGTGCTTTAGGATTGATTCTTTGAGGACCTGCTCCATGATTTTTCCGGGGACTGAAGTGAGGCTGATTGGCCTGTAGTTTCCAGGATCCTTCTTCTTCCCTTTTTTTAAAGATTGGTACTACATTAGCCTTTTTCCAGTCATCCGGGACTTCCCCCGTTCACCACGAGTTTTCAAAGATAATGGCCAATGGCTCTGCAATCACAGCCGCCAATTCCTTTAGCACTCTCGGATGCAACTCATCCGGCCCCATGGACTTGTGCACGTCCAGCTTTTCTAAATAGTCCCTAACCACCTCTTTCTCCACAGAGGGCTGGCCATCTATTCCCCATGTTGTGATGCCCAGCGCAGCAGTCTGGGAGCTGACCTTGTTCGTGAAGACAGAGGCAAAAAAAGCATTTAGTACATTAGCTTTTTCCACATCCTCTGTCACTAGGTTGCCTCCCTCATTCATTAAGGGACCCACACTTTCCTTGGCTTTCTTCTTGTTGCCAACATACCTGAAGAAACCATTCTTGTTACTCTTGACATCTCTTGCTAGCTGCAGCTCCAGGTGCGATTTGGCCCTCCTGATTTCATTCCTACATGCCCGAGCAATATTTTTATACTCTTCCCTGGCCATATGTCCAACCTTCCACTTCTTGTAAGCTTCTTTTTTATGTTTAAGATCCGCTAGGATTTCACCGTTAAGCCAAGCTGGTCGCTTGCCATATTTACTATTCTTTCAACACATCGGGATGGTTTGTCCCTGTAACCTCAACAGGGATTCCTTGAAATACAGCCAGCTCTCCTGGACTCCTTTCCCCTTCATGTTAGTCCCCCAGGGGATCTTATCCATCCGTTCCCTGAGGGAGTCGAAGCCTGCTTTCCTGAAGTCCAGGGTCCGTATCCTGCTGCTTACCTTTCTTCCCTGTGTCAGGATCCTGAACTCAACCAACTCATGGTCACTGCCTCCCAGATTCCCATCCACTTTTGCTTCCCCCACTAATTCTTCCGGGTTTGTGAGAGGCAGGTCAAGAAAAGCTCCCCCCCCAGTTGGCTCCTCTAGCACTTGCATCAGGAAATTGTCCCCTACACTTTCCAAAAACTTCCTGGATTGTCGATGCACCGCTGTATTGCTCTCCCAGCAGATATCAGGAAAATTAAAGTCACCCATGAGAAGCAGGGCATGCGATTTAGTAGCTTCTGCGAGCTGCCGGAAGAAAGCCTCATCCACCTCATCCCCCTGGTCCGGTGGTCTATAGCAGACTCCCACCACTACATCACTCTTGTTGCTCTCACTTCTAAACTTAATCCAGAGACACTCAGGTTTTTCTGCAGTTTCGTACCGGAGCTCTGAGCAGTCATACTGCTCCCTTACATACAGTGCTACTCCCCCACCTTTTCTGCCCTGCCTGTCCTTCCTGAACAGTTTATAATCATCCATGACAGTACTCCAGTCATGTGAGTTATCCCACCAAGTCTCTGTTATTCCAATCACGTCATAATTCCTTGACATCACCAGGACCTCCAGTTCTCTCTGCTTGTTTCCAAGGCTTTGTGCATTCGTATATAAGCACTTGAGATAACCTGCTGATCGCCCCTCATTCTCAGTATGAGGCAGGAGCCCTCCCCTCACAGACATTCCTGCCTGTGCTTCCTCCCGGTATCCCGCTTTCCCACTTACCTCAGGGCTTTAGTCTCCTTCCCCCGGTGAACCTAGTTTAAAGCCCTCCTCACTAGGTTAGCCAGCCTGCTCGCAAAGATGCTTTTCCCTCTCTTCGTAAGATGGAGCCCGTCTCTGCCCAGCACTCCTCCTTCATGGAACACCATCCCATGGTCAAAGAATCCAAAGCCTTCTCTCCAACACCACCTGCGTAGCCATTTGTTGACTTCCACGATTCGACGGTCCCTACCCAGGCCTTTTCCTTCCACGGGGAGGATGGACGAGAACACCACTTGCGCCTTAAACTCCTTTATCCTTCTTCCCAGAGCCACGTAGTCCGCAGTGATCCGCTCAAGGTCATTCTTGGCAGTATCATTGGTGCCCATGTGGAGAAGCAGGAAGGGATAGCGATCCGAGGGCTTGATGAGTCTCGGCGGTCTCTCCGTCACATCGCAAATCTTAGCCCCCTGCAAGCAGCAGACTTCTCGGTTTTCCCGGTCAGGGCGGCAGATAGACGACTCAGTCCCCTGGAGGAGAGAGACCATCACCACCCGCCTTCTTCTCTTGGGAGTGGTGTTCGTGGAACCCCCCATCTCAGGACAGTGCATCTCATGCCTTCCAACCAGCGGAGTCTCCTTCTGCTTTCTCCCCCCAGACATATCATCTGGTCCACTCTCCGCAATGGTACCTGTGGAGAGAACATGAAAGCGGTTAGTTACCTGTGTCCGCGTTGCTGGAACCCGGACATTCCCCCTTCTTCTTCTGGAGGTCACATGTTGCCAAGCTTCTTCACTGGCCTCTTGGCTCCGCTATGCAACCTGCTCTAAATCTTTAGAGCTTTGTGCCCGTAGAAGCATATCCTGACTTTTGTCCAGAAAATCCTCCGTTTCTCATATGCAACGCAGAGTCGTTATCTGTTGCTCCAGACCTTCAATCTTCTCTTCCAATATGGAGACCAGATTGCACTTTGTACAGACAAAGTCACTTCTGTCCTGTGGAAGAAAGACAAACATGGCACATCCAGTGCAGGTCACAACAGCTGAACCCCTCCCTTCCATATCACCTTCCTACTATGAGCTTCCTCAGAGAAGTTGGCAAGATGTAAGCCTCACTGGGCTCACTCCAGGCGAACTCCCAGGCAAACTCCTGCTGTGTGCTGCTCTGCTGTTCTCCGCTGCTCAGCTGGTTCGCCGCCGCTCAGCTGGTTGGCGAAGCTCTGGCTATTTTTAAACAGCCAGGCTTCCCTGAAACAAACAAACAGACAGCCCCAGTGCCCGCCCCCTGCAGGCTACCAGCCAATCAGGCACTCGTTCAGGCTCTCACACTGCCCTCCCAGCAAACACGCACTCGGATACTCACCAATCCCAGGCAAAGTCCTGCTGTGTGCTGCTCTGCTGTTCCCCGCTGCTCTGCTGGTTCGCCGCCGCTCAGCTGGTTCACGAAGCTCCGGCTATTTTTTTACCTCAGAATGTGGAGGTTTTTTTACCGCATACTGAAATATGGAAATCCAATTTTTAGCAGTTTCAAGAGGATTTTGTTCACCTCTGAAATATTTAGAAGTTGTGAATTTTCTTTTATGGCACAGAACCACATCACTGAAATCCATGTCTTGCAACCTGTAGGATGGATTGCAATAATGCTTTTTACTTGAGGCTACACGACTGGTTATTATAGAATCATAGAATATCAGGGCTGCAAGGGACTTCAGGAGGTCATCTAGTCCAACTCCCTGCTCAAAGCAGGACCAATCCCCAACTAAATGATCCCAGCCAGGACTTTGTCAAGTTTGAAAACCTCGAAGGAAGGAGATTCCACCACCTCCCTAGGTAACCCATTCCAGTGCTTCACTACCCTCCTAGTAAAAAAGTTTTTCCTAACATCCAACCTAAACCTCCCCCACTGCAACTTGAGACCGTTACTCCTTGTTCTGTCATCTGCTAGCACTGAGAACAGTCTAGAGCCATCCTTTTTGGAACCCCCCTTCAGGTAGTTGAAAGCAGCTATCAAATCTCCCCTCATTCGTCTCTTCTGTAGACTAAACATCCCCAGTTACCTCAGCCTCTCCTCATAAGTCATGTGCTCCAGCCCCCTAATCATTTTTGTTGCCCTCCCCTGGACGTTTTCCAATTTTTCCACATCCTTCTTGTAGTGTGGGGGCCAAAACTGGACACAGTACTCCAGATGAGGCCTCCCCAATGTCGAATAGAGGGGAATGACCATGTCCCTCAATCTGCTGGCAGTGCCCCTACTTATACAGCCCAAAATGCCATTAGTCTTCTTGGCAACAAGGGCACACTGTTGACTCATATCCAGCTTCTCATCCACTGTAACCCTTGGTCCTTCCCTGCAGAACTGCTGCCTAGCCACTCGGTCCATAGTCTGTAGCAGTGCATGGGATTCTTCCGTCCTAACTGCAGGATTCTGCACTTGACCTTGTTGAATCTTATCAGATTTCTTTTGGCCCAATCCTCCAATTTGTCTAGGTCCCTCTGTATCCTATACCTACCCTCCAGCATATCTACCACTCCTCCCAGTTTAGTGTCATCTGCAAACTTGCTGAGGGTGCAGTCCACACCATCTTCCAGATCATTAATGAAGTCAAGTTGCAGTGGGGGAGGTTTAGATTGGATATTAGGAAAAACTTTTTCACTAAGAGGGTGGTGAAACACTGGAATGCGTTACCTAGGGAGGTGGTAGAATCTCCTTCCTTAGAGGTTTTTAAGGTCAGGCTTGACAAAGCCCTGGCTGGGATGATTTAACTGGGAATTGGTCCTGCTTTGAGCAGGGGGTTGGACTAGATGACCTTCTGGGGTCCCTTCCAACCCTGATATTCTATGATTCTATGAAGATACTGAACAAAACCAGCCCCAGGACCGACCCTTGGAGCACTCCGCTTGATACCGACTGCCAACTAGACATGGAGCCATTGATCACTACCTGCTGAGCCCAACAATCTAGCCAGCTTTCTATCCCCCTTATAGTCCATTCATCCAGCCCATACTCCTTTAACTTTCTGGCAAGAATACTGTGGGAGACCATATCAAAAGCTTTGCTAAAGTCAAGGAATAACAGACCCACTGCTTTCCTCTCATCCACAGAGCCAGTTATCTCATCATAGAAGGCAATTAGGTTAGTCAGGCATGACTTGCCCTGGGTGAATCTATGCTGACTGTTCCTGATCACTTTCCTCTCCTCTAAGTGCTTCAGAATTGATTCCTTGAGGACCTGCCCCATGATTTTTTCAGGGACTGAGGTGAGGCTGACTGGCCTGTAGTTCCCAGGATCCTCCTCCTTCCCTTTTTTAAAGATGTAATATTAGCCTTTTTCTAGTCATCCGGGACCTCTCCCTATCACCATGAGTTTTCAAAGACCATGGTAAATGGCTCTGCAATCACATCCGCCAACTCCTTTAGCACCCTTGGATGCCGCGCATCCAGTCCCATGGACTTGTGCTCATCCAGCTTTTCTAAATAGTCCCGAACCACTTCTTTCTCCACAGAGGGCTGGTCACCTCCTCCCCATGCTGTGCTGCCCAGTGCAGCAGTATGGGAACTGACCTTGTTCATGAAGACAGAGTCAAAAAAAGCATTGAGTACATTAGCTTTTTCCACATCCTCTGTCACTAGGTTGCCTCCCACGTTCACTAAGGGACCCACACTTTCCTTGTCTTTCTTCATGTTGCTAACATACCCGAAGAAACCCGTCTTGTTACTCTTAACATCTCTTGCTAGCTGCAACTCCAAGTGTGATTTGGCCTTACTGATTTCACTCCTGCATGCCTAAGCAATATTTTTATACTCCTTCCTGGTCATTTGTCCAGTCTTCTACTTCTTGTAAGCTTCTTTTTTGTGTTTAAGATCAGTAAGGATTTCACAGTTAAGCCAAGCTGGTCACCTGCCATAGTTACGATTCTTTCTACACATCGGGATGGATTGTTCCTGCAACCTCAATAAGGATTCTTTAAAATACAGCCAGCTCTCCTGGACCTCTTTCCCCCTCATGTTATTCTCCCAGGGGATCCTGCCCATCAGTTCCCTGAGGGAATCAAAGTCTGCTTTTCTGAAGTCCAGGGTCCGTATTCTGCTGCTCTCCTTTCTTCCTTGTGTCAGGATCCTGAACTTGATCATCTCATGGTCACTGCCATTTATTGTATAAATAAGCTGTAGAATTGCTCTGTGTCCTTTGCCAATAGGCTTCAGTAATATCTGAGGAGTTTGGCAATCTGTGTTCACTTCCAATTAAGTGAATGCAATTCTAAGTGTATGTCTACACTATGAAATTAGATTGATTTTATAGAAGTCAATTTTTAGAAAACTATTTTATACAGTCGATTTTGTGTGTCCCTACCAAGCACATTAAGTCAGCCGAGTGCGTCCTCACTACTGTGGCTAGAATCGACTCACGGAGCAGTGTACTGTGGGAAGCTATCCCACAGTTCCCGCAGTCTCCACTGCCCATTGGAATTCTGGGTTAAGCTCCCAATGCCTGATGGGGCAAAAACATTGTCAAGGGTGGTTTTGGGTACATGTCAGTCACCCCTCCCTCCTTTCCTCCCTCCGTGAAAGCAACGTCAGACAATTGTTTTGTGCCTTTTTTCCTGGGTTACCCTTGCAGATGCCATACCACGGCAAGCATGGAGGCCGCTCAGCTCACCGTTGCTGTTGTGAGCATTGTAAACTCCTCACGCATTATTCTGGAGTATGTGCAGAACCGGGCTAAGAGATGCCAGCAAAGGATGATTGTGATGAAGACAGAGACAGAGCCGTTCCTGAAAGCATGGGCTGTGGCAATTGGGACATCATGGTGGCAGTGGGGTTGGTTGAGACAGTGGAATGCCGATTCTGGGCCCGGCAAACAAGCACAGACTGGTGGGACCACATCGTGTTGCAGGTATGGGATGATTCACAGTGGCTGCAAAACTTTTGCATGTGTAAAGCCAATTTCCTTGAACTTTGTGAGTTGCTTTCCCCCACCCTGAAGTGCAGGAATACCAAGATGAGAGCTGCCCTGACAATTGAGAAGTGAGTGGTGATAGCCCTGTGGAAGCTTGCAACGCCTGACTGCTACCGGTCAGTCGGGAATCAGTTTGGTGTGGGCAAATCTACTGTGGAGACTGCTGTGATCCAAGTAGCCAATGCAATCACTGACGATCTGCTATCAAGGGTAGTGACTCTGGGAAATGTGCAGGTCATACTGGATGGCTTTGCTGCAATGGGGTTCCCTAAATGTGGTGGGGCGATAGACGGAACACATATCCCTATCTTGGCACCGGACCACCTTGGCAACCAGTACTTAAACAGCAAGAGGTACCTCTCAATGGTGCTACAAGCATTGGTGGATCACAAGGGACGTTTCAGCGACATCAACGTGGGATGGCCGGGAAAGGTGCATGACCCTCCCATCTTTAGGAACTCCGGGCTGTTCGAGCAGTTGCAAGAAGGACTTACTTCCCAGACCAGAAAATTACCATTGGGGATGTTGAAATGCCCGTAGTTATCCTTGGGGACCCAGCCTACCCCTTGCTCCCATGGCTCATGAAGCCATACACAGGCAACCTGGACAGTGGTAAGGAGCAGTTCAACTATAGGCTGAGCAAGTGCAGAATGGTGGTAGAATGTGCCTTTGGACATTTAAAAGCTCGCTGGTGCTGTTTGCTGACTAGGTTAGGCCTCAGCGCAACCAACATTCCCATTGTTATTGCTGCTTGTTGTGTGCTCCATAATATCTGTGAGAGTAAGGGGGAGATATTTATGGCGGGGTGGGAGGTTGAGGCAAATCGCCTGGCATCTGATTTTGAGAAGCCAAACACCAGGGCGATTAGAAGAGCACAGCTAGGCGCGCTGCGCATCAGAGAAGCTTTGAAAACCAGTTTAGTGACTGGCCGGGCTACGGTGTGACAGTTGTGCTTTTTCTCCTTGCTGCAAACCCGCCTCCTTTGTTGATTTTAATTCCCTGTAAGCCAACCACCCTCCCCCCTTCAATCACAGCTGGCAAAGGAAATGAAGTAACTATTGTTTTGAAACCATACGTTCTTTCTTTATTAATTTTTTAAAAAATGAGATAACTGACAAGGTAGCCTGGGTTGGGTGGGGTGCGGGATGAGGGAAGGACAAGGCCACATTGATTATTGTAGTCACACTACAAATCAAAACTGTTTGAATTACAGCCTTCTGTTGCTTGGGCCATCCTCTGGACTGGAGTGGCTGGGTGCCCGGAGCCTCCCCCTCAGCATTTTTGGGCATCTGGGTGAGGAGGATATGGAACTTGGGGAGGAGGGCAGGCAGTTATACAATGGATGCAGTGGGGCTCAGTGTTCTTGTTGGCTTTCCTGCAGCTCCAGCAGATGCTTCATCATGTCAGGTTTCAGAGTAACAGCCGTGTTAGTCTGTATTCGCAAAAAGAAAAGGAGTACTTGTGGCACCTTAGAGACTAACCAATTTATTTGAGCATAAGCTTTCATGAGCTACAGCTCACTTCATCGGATGCATACTGTGGAAAATACAGATGATGTTTTTATACACACAAACCATGAAAAAATGGGTGTTTATCACTACAAAAGATTTTCTCTCTCCCCCCCCACCCTACTCTCCTGCTGGTAATAGCTTATCTAAAGTGATCACTCTCCTTACAATATGTATGATAATCAAGGTGGGCCATTTCCAGAACAAATCCAGGTTTTCTCCCCTCCCCCTTCCCCAAACCCACTCTTCTGTTGGTAATAGCTTATCTAAAGTGATCACTCTCCTTACAATGTGTATGATAATCAAGGTGGGCCATTTCCAGCACAAATCCAGGGTTTAACAAGATCGTCTGAGGAACAGTGGTGGGGTAGACAATGGCTGTAGTGGCTGTAGACAATGGATCATGTGGTGAGGCCCCACAGTATGCCAACATTTTTATGGCTGACTTAGAAGAACGCTTCCTCAGCTCTCGTCCCCTAATGCCCCTACTCTACTTGCACTATATTGATGACATCTTCATCATCTGGACCCATCGAAAAGAAGCCCTTGAGGAATTCCACCATGATTTCAACAATTTCCATCCCACCATCAACCTCAGCCTGGTCCAGTCCACACAAGAGATCGACTTCCTGGACACTACAGTGCTAATAAACGATGGTCACATAAACACCACCCTATACCGGAAACCTACTGACCGCTATTCCTACCTACATGCCTCCTGCTTTCACCCTGACCACACCACACGATCCATTGTCTACAGCCAAGCTCTGCGATACAACCGCATTTGCTCCAACCCCTCAGACAGAGACAAACACCTATAAGATCTCTATCAAGCATTCTTACAACTACAGTACCCACCTGCGGAAGTGAAGAAACAGATTGATAGAGCCAGAAGAGTTCCCAGAAGTCACCTACTACAGGACAGGCCTAACAAAGAAAATAACAGAACGCTACTAGCCGTCACCTTCAGCCCCCAACTAAAACCCCTCCAACGCATTATCAAAGATCTACAACCTATCCTGAAGGATGACCCAACACTCTCACAAATCTTGGGAGACAGGCCAGTCCTTGCTTACAGATAGTCCCCCACCTGAAGCAAATACTCACCAGCAACCACATACCACACAACAGAACCACTAACCCAGGAAGCTATCCTTGCAACAAAGCCCGTTGCCAACTGTGCCCACATATCTATTCAGGGGACACCATCACAGGGCCTAATAACATCAGCCACACTATCAAAGGCTCATTCACCTGCACATCCACCAATGTGATATATGCCATCATGTGCCAGCAATGCCCCTCTGCCATGTACATTGGTCAAACTGGACAGTCTCTACATAAAAGAATAAATGGACACAAATCAGATGTCAAGAATTATAACATTCAAAAACCAGTCGGACAACACTTCAATCTCTCTGGTCACTCGATTTCTGATCTCAAAGTGACTATCCTTCAACAAAGAAACTTCGAAAACAGACTCCAACGAGAGACTGCTGAATTGGAATTAATTTGCAAATTGGATACAATTAACTTAGGCTTGAATAGAGACTGGGAATGGTTGAGTCATTATAAAAAGTAACCTATTTCCCCTTGTTTATTCCTTCACCCCCCCCCCACACTGTTCCTCAGACGTTCTTGTTAAACCCTGGATTTGTGCTGGAAATGGCCCACCTTGATTATCATACACATTGTAAGGAGAGTGATCACTTTAGATAAGCTATTACCAACAGGAGAGTGGGTTTGTGGGGGTGAGGGGGGGAGAGAAAACCTGGATTTGTGCTGGAAATGGCCCACCTTGATTATCATACACATTGTAAGAGATTGATCACTTTAGATAAGCTATTACCGGCAGGAGAGTAGGGTGGGGGGCGGGAGAGAAAACCTTTTGTAGTGATAAACACCCATTTTTTCATGGTTTGTGTGTATAAAAACATCATCTGTATTTTCCACAGTATGCATCCGATAAAGTGAGCTGTAGCTCACGAAAGCTTATGCTCAAATAAATTGGCTAGTCTCTAAGGTTCCACAAGTACTCCTTTTCTTTTCATCATGTCAGTTTGCTCCCCCATTAGCCTCAGCATCGCCTCCTGCCTCTGCTCTTCGTGCTCACTTAATGCGTTCCTGGCCTCTGTCATTGAATGCCTCCATGCATGAAGCTGTGCCCTATCAGTGAGGGAGGACTGCATGAGCTCGGAAAACATGTAATCGCGTGTGTGGTTTTTTTCGCCTTCTTATCTGCGATAACCTCAGGAACGGAGATGATAGAGGGAGCACAGAAACATTTGCACCTGGGGAGAGATAAAAAGGGAGAATAAAATTTAAGATGATACATTTCTGAGAACAAAAGGGAGACTCTTTCACAGTGAATGAAGCCATTCACAGCAGACAGCACATGTGCTTTAGGTACAGGGTCGTATTTTGCCTTTTATATTGAGCACCTGCCATTATGATGACACATCACAAACGGCTGGGCAACAGAATTTGGTTTCCAGGCAGCCATGGTAAGCCTTTTGATATGTGGGGTTGGCTTCTTACGTCTTCATAATGTAGAAATGGTTTCAAACTGCAGTGCTTTCCTTTCCCATAGCGAGCAATGTCGGTTGGGTTTCACATTTAAACGGAGGGGCTGCAGTTTTTGGGTGGATGTGCAGCACACACCTCCCCCAAGCCCACCGCGTGGCTATTCTCTGGGATGATCCCTTCATCCGTCCCCCCTGCCGTGTGGCTATTCTCTGGGATGATTCCTTTTAGCCAAGCACAAACAACCCAGCATGAACAGGGTCCTTTTACTGTTCCCTTACAAAATTCCCCTATTTCAACCAGGTGACCATGAATGATATCACTCTCCTCAGGCTAACACAGAAAGATAAAGACTGAATGTTGCTTGAATGGGACCAAAACCCAGGACCATTCGCTGCCACACTTTGTGCTGCAATGATTCCAGACTATTTGCTACTGGCTTGGCGTGGTAAAGTGTCCTACCGTGGAGGAAGAAATAAGGCAGCCCTCCCGAGAAACCTTCTGCAAAGGCTTTCAGAGTACCTCCAGTAGAACTTCATGGAGATGTCTCTGGAGGATCCCCAGACACATTAACAGACTTTTCCAGTAGTCGTACTGGCCGCAAATGCATCCCAATTGTTCAGGGCAAATCAAACATTAAACACTATTGCTTTTAACCCCTGTAGCATCATTACAAATGTGTACTCACCAGAGCTGCCTTCTCTGGCTTCAGGGTCAGGGATCCCGCCTTGGGACGGTATTGGCTCCAGAGTGATGAAAAGGTCCTGGCTGCTGGGGAGAACGGATTCATTGCTTGCCTGCTGCACATTCTCCTCCTCCTCCTCCTCCCTGTTGCATGAGACTCCTCCCTTGCAGGTGTCCACGGACAGTGGTGGGGTAGTGGTAGGGTCCCCCCCTTGAATGCCATGCAGCTGATCATAGATGTGGTATGTATGGGGCTCTGACCCAGAGCGACCATTTGCCTTCTTTGTCTTTGGTAGGCTTGCCTGAGCTCCTTAACTTTCACACAGCACTGCTGTGTGTCCTTGTAGCTTCTCTCCATCATGCCATTTGCGATTTTGGCATATATATTAGCATTTCTTCTTTTTGATTGGAGTTTGGCCTGCACAGACTCTTCTCCCCATACAGCAATCAGATCCAGGGTCTCCCTTTCGGTCCATGCTGGAGCTCGTTTGCGATTCTGGGGGGACTACATGGTCATCTGTGCTGCTGAGCTCGCCAACTGACCAAATAGGAAATGAAATTCAAAATTTCCCGGGGCTTTTCCTGTGTACCTGGCTAGTGCATTGGAGTTCAAAGTGGTGTCCAGAGTGGTCACATTGGAGCACTCTGGGATAGTGCCCGAAAGCCAATACTGTCGAATTGCATCCGCACTACCCCAAATTAGACCCAGCAAGGTCAATTTTAGTGCTACTCCCCTCACTGGGGAAGAGTACAGCAGTCAATTTTAAGAGCCCTTTAGGTCAATGGAGCGGGGTTGGTTGTGTAGATGCTTTTGTTTTAAAATCGACCTAACGCGGTTAAATTTGACCTAACCCTGTAGCGTAGACCAGGGCTAAGTCTTAGCGTTTCAAGCCATGAAAACTATGGTTTACTTTAGGAACTGTTTTCTGCTTTACATCCTGCTATATCAGATGTAATGTGGTTGGAACTGCTGTTCATCTTTATATATGGTGTAGGAATGATGGAAGGCACTTTCTCTGTCTAGGATCTGTGGGATGCTCTTCTCACTGTTTGCCTTAAGTATACTCTGGCATCCTTCTGGACAAGACTCAAAACTTTGTTTACTTTGTAGTTTTATACCTATGGTTCTGTATAAATAATTTGTGCTCCAATCTGATCACCCCATTTCAAAGATATGTAGCAGAATTAGAGAGGGTGCAAAAATGGCTGATTAAAATAATTTCAGATATGACAATATTTCCATATGAGGAGAAAATAGTAGGAACTGTTTAGTTTAGAGAAAAGATGAAGAAGGGACATGTGAGGGGTATATAAAATAGTAAATAGTATCAAGTTCAGTTAGATGCTCCTATTTACCCTCAAAACAAGTACAAAAAGGACATCTAATGAAATTAAAAGGCAATATATTTAAAACTGCTAGAAGGGATTTTTTTAAAAAACATAACACAGCCTTTGGAACTTGTTGCCAAACGATATCACTGGGTCAAAGAGTTAGCAGAATTCACACCAGGAGCGTACATTTTTACAAATGAGTATATCCACAGTTACATTAGATAAGGCAAAAATAATTATCAGGCACACAAGCCCTCTTACACAAGCCTCTCATAATTATTTGTAGCTTATCTACTGTTCCTCCTCACTTGGTACCTACTCATACATGGAGCCCAGTCCCAGGTGGCTTGCAATGGGAGGGGCTTCTGTCTGGTTAAGGAAGGGGTAGAGTTGTGGAGCTGACACTTTTCCACCATTGTTCTGCAGTCCTTCCCCTCCCCACCCTCCACCCAACCACATATACCAGTTCAGGGACCCTCAATTCACAGAAAGTAGAATGACCAACCTGCCTCTTCATACGCACCTTATTTTCACCATGTTACCTCATGGCTGTGTGTTGGTACCAGCACCATGGGAAGTACAAGTTAGACAGATTTGTGGGGCCAGGTATTAAGGGCTTCACCCTTCACTCTTGAAGTAAATGGAAGTTTTGCCAATGATTTCACTTGGCACAGGATCAGGCAGTTCAAATTCTGAAATTTCTAAGACATAGGTTTGGAGTTCAATCTCTTTTTGATTAAACTATTCTTGGCTTTATTTATTTAATTTAACTTTTTGAGATCTTCACTTTTTCAGTTTTTATCATTTGTTAGGTTTAATTTATACAAAAATCAGTTGTTAAAAACTTTTAGCAAAGGGCATAAATTAAGTGCCCAGTTCTGCAGATTGCTACTTATGTAAGTAAGAGTGTGCAGGATCAGTTTCATACTATTTTTTCCTTTTTTAAACTAACATTCCTCCGACTCCTCTCCTGTTCTAAAAAACCTTCCACAACCTTCTAAAGTTTTTAAATTAAAACGAAAAGCTAAGGACATATGCAAACTTTCTACACATATGGCAAGTGGCTGTCAGCAACACTCTCAAGTCCTCCTGAAGCCTGGTCTGCTAATTTGGATGAAATCATAGACATCACTAAAAAAAACCCAACAAAATTATACTTAGCAGCAAAGATCTATTTTACTCAGAGTTTCAAAATCTGCCCTAGTTACATTAGTTCCTACAGGTTTCCTACAGGGTAGGATTTCATTTATTTTCCCGTCTTCTCCATGGAATAGGAAATTTCATGGGGGGGGGGGTTGTTTTGTTTTTCAGTTAAACTAAGTAGGAAAATGTTTAAAGCATTATTTTACTTGTAAAATATAGAGACATTTGAATATTTTAAAATAGCTTTAAGGATTATTGATATTAACTCTTTTAAACATTCCAGAGCCAAACATTATCAAGAGTGTTTTGTATTTGTATGAAATGGTTCATTCAATAATCTATCTATGGGCAGACAAAGGAAGGAAAAATCCTGTTCTTTCAGGTTTATATTGTCTAAAACAGATCTGTTAGTACTTAATACAGTATGTGACCTACTTTGCTGAAAAAACAGCTTTAAGGATTAACCTTTTTTATTTAAAATGTAGTGTTTGTGTCTAAATACATTTGTTATAGAAGAGAATTTCTGAGCCATAAGAACATTAGGGCACTAAACTATCTAAACTACTACATGCCACAAGGGGCCACAACAGTGGTTCCCTTAACCCACCCAGCAATATTGTTAATCTATCCACCTATACTCTTAGCCCAGCAGAAGAATCTGTCTTGTCTCGGGACCTCTCCTTCTGCCTCTCATAGAATCATAATAATAGAATATCAGGGTTGGAAGGGACCTCAGGAGGTCATCTAGTCCAACCCCCTGCTCAAAGCAGGACCAATCCCCAATTTTTGCCCCAGATCCCTAAATGGCCCCCTCAAGGATTGAACTCACAACCCTGGGTTTAGCAGGCTAATGCTCAAACCACTGAGCTATCCCTCCACCCCCATGAACATAATACAGTTCTGTGGTGACCTAGAATCCTATTTTCAATGTCTCCGACTCAAGGAATATTTCCAACATACCTCTGAACAACATACTAACTCACAGAGACCTTCCTACCGACACTACAAAAAGAAGGATTCTGGGTGCAGTCCTCCTGAAGGTCGAAACAACAGACTGGACTTCTTACATAGAGTGCTTCCGCCAACGTGCACGGGCTGAAATTGTGGAAAAGCAGCATCACTTGCCCCATAACCTCAGCCGTGCAGAACACAATGCCATCCACGGCCTCAGAAACAACTCTGACATCATAATCAAAAAGGCTGACAAAGGAGATGCTGTCGTCATCATGAATAGGTCGAAATATGAACAAGAAGCTGCTAGGCAGCTCTCCAACACCACCTTCTACAAGCCATGACCCTCTGATCCCACTGAGGGTTACCAAAAGAAACTACACCATCTGCTCAAGAAACTCCCTGAAAAAGCACAAGAACAAATCCGCACAGACACACCCCTAGAATCCCGACCAGGGGTATTCTATCTGCTACCGAAGATCCATAAACCTGGAAATCCTGGATGCCCCATCATCTCAGGCATTGGCACCCTGACAGCAGGATTGTCTGGCTATGTAGACTCCCTCCTGAGACCCTACGCTACCAGTACTCCCAGCTATCTTCGAGACACCACTGACTTCCTGAGGAAACTACAATGCATCGGTGATCTTCCTGAAAACACCATCCTAGCCACTATGGATGTAGACACCCTCTGCACCAACATTCCACACAAAGATGGACTACAAGCCGTCAGGAACAGTATCCCCGATAATGTCACGGCAAACCTGGTGGCTGAACTTTGTGACTTTGTCCTCACCCATAACTATTTCATATTTGGGGACAATGTATACCTTCAAATCAGCGGCACTGCTATGGGTACCCGCATGGCTCCACAGTATGCCAACTTTTTTATGGCTGACTTAGAACAACACTTCCTCAGCTCTCGTCCCCTAATGCTCCTACTCTACTTGCACTACATTTGATGACATCTTCATCATCTGGACCCATGGAAAAGAAGCCCTTGAGGAATTCCACCATGATTTCAACAATTTCCATCCCACCATCATCTCAGCCTGGACCAGTCCACGCAAGAGATCCACTTCCTGGACACTACAGTGCTAATAAGCGATGGTCACATAAACACCACCCTATACCGGAAACCTACTGACCACTATTCCTACCTACATGTCTCCAGCTTTCATCCAGACCACACCACACGATCCATTGTCTACAGCCAAGCTCTACGATACAACCCCTCAGACAGAGACAAAAACACCTACAAGATCTCTATCAAGCATTCTTACAACTACAATACCCACCTGCTGAAGTGAAGAAACAGATTGACAGAGCCAGAAGAGTACCCAGAAGTCACCTACTACAGAACAGGCCCAACAAAGAAAATAACAGAATGCCACTAGCCCCATCACCTTCAGCCCCTAACTAAAACCTCTCCAACGCATCATCAAGGATCTACAACCTGTCCTGAAGGATGACCCATCACTCTCACAGATCTTGGGAGATAGGCCAGTCTTTGCTTACAGACAGGCCCGCAACCTGAAGCAAATACTCACCAGCAACCACACACCACACAACAAAGACACGAACCCAGGAACCTATCCTTGCAACAAAGGCCTTTGCCAACTGTGTCCACATAGCTATTCAGGGGACACCATCATAGGGCCTAATCACATCAGCCACACTATCAGAGGCTTGTTCACCTGCGCATCTACCAATGTGATATATGCCATCATGTGCCAGCAATGCCCCTCTGCCATGCACATTGGCCAAACGGGACAGTCTCTATGTAAAAGAATGAATGGACACAAATCAACCATCAAGAATTATAACATTCAAAAACCAATCGGAGAACACTTCAGTCTCTTTGGTCACTTGATTACAGACCTAAAAGTGGCAATTCTTCAACAAAAAACTTCAAAAACAGACTCGAACGAGAGACTGCTGAATTAGAATTAAGTTGCAAACTGGACACAATTAACTTAGTTTTATTTTGTGTAATGACACATCCACTCCCAGTCTTTATTCAAGCCTATTTCCCCTTGTTTATTTCCCCTCCTACTGTCCTTGTCAACTGCTGGAAATGGCCCACCTTGATTATCACTACAAAAGGTCCCCCCTCCCCCGGCTCTCCTGCTGGTAATAGCTCACCTTACCTGATCACTCTTGTTCCAGTCTGTATGGTAACACCCATTGTTTCATGTTCTCTGTGTATGTAAATCTCCACACTGTATGTTCCACTGCATGCATCCGATGAAGTGAGCTGTAGCTCATGAAAGCTTATGCTCAAATAAGTTTGTTAGTCTCTAAGGTGCCACAAGTACTCCTGTTCTTTTTGAAGAACATTAGTGAGTTTGTGGCACATTTTAGGAAGCTTCTAGAGATAGCATTATATAAACATAGGCACTCATCATCTCAGTGGGACCCCAGTCTGCCCTCTTATAAAGAATACATTCATTAGAACCAGGACTGGCACTTCAGAGTAAAGTTCTGCGCTGATTCAGCTAGCCCCTAGGGAGAGCATAGCATATTGTCTTTACCAGTCTTTGTGCACAAAGTTCCAAATCCTTCTATTTTTACTCAGGGCTGAATTGTGATCCCAAGTTTCATACACAGGGAAGACTCTGCATGTGCATTGCCCCTGCCCTGTAATGAGCCAGATATAAGCCACCTCTGTGTCATCCTCCTTAGAACTGTATGGAGGGCTCTTGACAGGGGAGAATGAAGGTATAGACATGATCAGTCTGCAGCAAAGACCCCAGCTCCTTAGATAATACAGTTTAATCAGAATCTGATATTTCATTAAAAAAAATCTAGCTCTCATAGTTGCAAAGAAACGATTGAAAACATGACGTGGGCATAATTAATGTGGAGATGTCTGTTTGAGTCTGCAGAGAGCCTAAAACAATAGCTATGAGATGTGTGAACAGCCTCATTCATCATTTTAATGTCAATACCCAATGGTCTGGGAATCTGTGCCAATACCACCCCAACAGGTGTTAGGAGGAGAAGAATTCAGACCCACTCCACCCACACAAGCAGATACACCCTGGCTGATGCAGAATGCACCACAGGGGCCTCTCTGCTACCTCCAATGTCTTTTGGGGGAAGAGGAGCAAAGGAAACCCCTGTTGCTACTCTCCCTGCCACTCCTGTTCAGGAGATGGCCCCCAGTGCCACTGTCCTGGCCCCTCTGGAAAAAGTGGAGGGGGTCTCCCATGCCCCTAGTACTTGAAGTGGGGGGCAGGGCTACAGGGGTGTGCCCATATTGTTATGTGCCCAGGGCTCCAGATGAAACCGTTACTCACCTTCTCGTAACCGTTGTTCTTCAAGATGTGTTGTTCATGTCCATTCCAATAAAGTGTGTGGACGCCGCTTGCATGGTCTTCGGAAATTTTTCCCTTAGCAGCTCCCGTCAGGTTGGCTGTGGAGCCCCCTGGAATGGTACCTTCATGGCGTTCAATATATGACCCTGCCGACCCAACCCCCCCTTCAGTTCCTTCTTGCTGGCTACTACGACAGAGGGGAAGGAGGGTGGTATTGGAATGGACGTGAACAACACATCTCAAAGAACAACAGTTATAAGAAGGTGAGTAACCGTTTCTTCTTCTTTGAGTGCTTGTTCACATTGATTCCAATCAGTTGACTCTCAAGCTCCACCCCGAAAGTGGTGTTAGAGTTAAGAAATAGTTGATTGGAGCACCGCTCTACCAAATGCTGCATCATCTCTGGCGTGTTGGATGATCGAACAGTGAGAGGTAAACATATGCACTGATGACCATGTTGCTGCCCTGCAGGTCTCTTGTATCAGTGTTTGGGCCAGAAACACTGATGATGAAGCTTGTGCCCTTGTGGAAATTGCCTTAATAGCCAGAGCTGGAACCTTAGCCAGCTCATAATGAGTGCAAATGCAGGCTGTAATCCAGGAAGATATTCTTTGAGATGAGACTGGGAGACCTTTGATCCAGTCTGCCACATCCATGAATAGTTGATTCGACTTCCTGAACAGCTGTGTGCGCTTGATGTAGAATGCTAGCACCCGCCGAACATCCAATGAGTGTAGCCTCTGCTCTTGTTGTGAGGCTTGTGATAAAAAACAGGTACAAAAATGTCTTGGCTAGTATGGAATTCTGACACTACCTTAGGAAGAAAGGCTGGGTGAGGTCTTAGTTGCACCTTGTCCATGTGGTAGACCGTGTATGGAGGATCGGAGGTAAGGGCCTTTACCTCTGATACCCTCCTAGCTGATATGATGGCAACCAAGATAAAGAAGGGAGCAAGTTGCCAACAATTCAAATGGGGGCTCCATTAGTCTGGAGAGGACCAGGCTAAGGTCCCATGCAGGAACAGGCTGTCTAACCTCTGTATGTAGCTGTTCCAGGCCCTTATGGAAATGTCCTTCCATTGGATTAGCGAATAGAAAATGCTCAGACACTCCCGGATGGGAAGGCCGAGATGGCTGCAAGGTGTGCCTTGATGGATGACACTGCCAGGCCCTGTTGGTTGAGGTGCAGAAGGTACTCCAGGATGTGTGGTATAGATGCCTGGAGTGGAGGTGTATGTTGTTGGGCACACCAGCAAGTGAACCTCTTCCACTGGGTTAGGTATGTGACCCCGGTGGATGGTTTCTTGCTGCTGAGTGGAATCTCCCTTACTGGTTCCAAGCACAGGAGCTCCATGGGGTTTAACCATGAAGCTTCCAGGCTGTGAGATGGAGGGACTGGAGGTCTGGGTGGTGAAGGCGACCGTGGTCCTGAGTGATCAGATCGTGGTTGAATAATAACATGATCGGGGTGTCCACTGACAGCTCCGGAAGTGTGGTGTACCAACGTTGATGGGGCCACGCTGGAGCCAGCAGAATTACCTCCGCTTTGTCTCTGTGGGTCTTGAGCAGCACCTTGTGCACGAGTGGAACTGGTGAGAGGGCATACATGTGTCGGGCTCCCCAGGGGAGCAGGAATGCATCCGTGATTGAACCCGGGCTATGTTTCTATAACAGAACATTGGGCACTTTCTGTTGCTCCGGGTGGAAAAGAGATCGACTTGGGGAAACCCCCACCTTTGAAAGATGGAATGAAGGACATCCAGATGGATGGACCACTCGTGGTTGTAGAACGATCTGCTTAGGTGATCCGCTAGTTCGTTCTGCCCTCCTGGGAGATAGGACGCCTCCAGGTGAATGCAGTGGGCTATGCAGAATTCCCATAGCTGGAGGGCCTCTCAACATAGCGGGGAAGAATGAGCTCCACCCTGCTTGTTGATGTAAAACATAGCAGTGGTGTTGTCCGTCATCACTGCAACGCACTGGCCTTGCAGCTGGGACTGGAAAGTTTGGCATGCTAGTCACACTGCTCTCAGCTCCCTGATATTAATATGGAGGGAAAGCTCATCCTGTGACCACAGGCCCTGTGTTCGGAGATCTCCCAGATGCGACCCCCAACCCAGAGCTGACACATCCATTACTAGGGACAAGGACGGCTGTGGGCTGTTGAAGGAACCACCTTCGCATACCATCTGAAGGTTGAGCCACCAAGGTAGGGACTTGAGTATATGTTCTGACACCGTCACTACAGAGTCCAGGCTGTCGCGTCCCACAGGGGCAGCAGGTTTGTATAATTTTTGGTGGTGCCCAGAACAGGTCCAAGTCCCATCCCCCCCCCCCCCCACACACACACACACCTGTGTTGTAAGCCAATATATATATTTTTAAATAATGTAAAAATGTGAGGGCTCTGGGGTGGGGCTGGTGATGAGGGGTTTGGGGGGGTGTGAGGGGCTCAGGCAGAGGGTTGGGATGCAGGGCTGAGGGGTGTCACTGTACATGCTCCTAGGGCCCCTCTCAGGCCCGGGAAGCCTCCTCACCTCCCCTGTGGTGGGTGCCGGGGGGGCTGCCATCACGTGTACCTCCTCCTCTCCTGCTGCCCCTCACTGTAGCCTCACAGGGAGTGGGTGGGTGGGGCTGCCCCTTGCCCAGCATGGGGACGGAGTGGTGACTGCAGGTTGGGGGGGCCTCCTGTACTGGTGGAGGGTCCCACCGGAAAACGAGGAACCGAGTGGCTAGGCAGCAGTTCTGCAGAAAAGGACCTAGGGTTACAGTGGACAAGAAGCTGGATATGTGTCAACAGTGTGCCCATGTTGCCAAGAAGGCTAACGGCATTTGGGGCTGTATAAGACATTGGTGAGGCCTCATCTAGACTACTGTGTCCAGTTTGGGGCCCCACACTACAAGAAGGATGTGGAAAAATTGGAAGGGGTCCAGCGGAGGGCAACCAAAATGATTAGGGGGTGGAGCACATGACTTATGAGGAGAGGCTAAGGGAACTGGGATTATTTAGTCTGCAGAAGAGAAGAATGAGGGGGAATTTGATAGCTGCTTTCAACTACCTGAAAGGGGGTTCCAAAGAGGATGGATCTAGACTGTTCTCAGTGGTAGGTGATGACAGAACAAAGAGTAATGGTCTCAAGTTGCAGTGGGGGAGGTTTAGGTTGGATATTAGGAACAACTTTTTCACTAGGAGGGTGGTGAAGCACTGGAATGGGTTACCTAGGGAGGTGGTGGAATCTCCTTCCTAAGAGGTTTTTAAGGTCAGGCTTGACAAAGCCCTGGCTGGGATGATTTAATTGCAGATTGATACTGCTTTGAGCAGGGGGTTGAACTAGATGACCTCCTGAGGTCCCTTCCAAACCTGATATTCTATGAAAAGGGAAGGGTCTGAGGCAGAAGGGCAGGGGCAGAGTCAGCCTGCCCTGGCACTAGTGAATGGGGGGCACTAGGACCCTGCGGCGGCAGTTGATGCCAGGAGCCAGCAGAGCGTAGTGTAATGAGGAGTTGAAAGGGACAGCCACCAGCGTGAGGCAGGGACGCTTTAGGACCCGGGAGAGGCACACAGGGGCAGCAAGTGGGGGGACACTTGGGAGAGGTGCACGGGGCCAGCAGGCGGGGTCAGGGGAGAGATCTGGCCCCAAACATTGGTGGAGCCGGGCCCCCGGGCCCTGAATATTGGTGGAGCCCGGGCACCACAGGCCCATATAACCCGCCCCCCCGGCGTCCCGGGTAGTATACCGATGCAAGCCACACTTGAAGGGGCCTGAGCCTCAGTTTAGGGTCTCGGACCATGTAAGTGCAGGCTGCCATGTGGCCAAGGAGACTCAGGCATCCCCTTGCAGTAGTGGTCAGGTACCACCTGAGGCTTTCGATAATGTCTGTCATGGCTTGGAATCATGTCTCTGGCAGGAACGCCCTTGCCTGTACTGAGCCCAGCACCACTCCGATTAATTCTATTCTTTGGGTCCGTGATAAGGTTGACTTGGTCATGTTGCGGAGGAGTCCCAGTCTCTCAAAAGTGGATCTGACTAAGTAGACCTGAGATTCCACCTGCTCCCTAGTACGCCCCCTGAGCAGCCGGTCGTCTAAGTATGGATATACCTGCACCTACCTCCTGTGGAGGAAGGCTGCTACGACCAACATGAATTTGGTGAACACTTGGGGGGCTGTTGACAGACTGAAGGGGAGGACTATGAACTGATAGTGTTTGTGGTTGACTACAAACTGCAGGAATCATCTACGCATGCTGAATGGCTATGTGAAAGTACGCGTCTTTCATGTTGAGGGCGGCGTACCAGTCTCCGGGATCCAAGGACAGGATAATAGAGCTCAGGGACACTATGCGGAACTTCAACTTTACCGTGAACTGGTTGACCCGTCGCAGGTCTAAAATGCGTCTGAGACCCCCCTTTGCTTTGAGGATTAGGAAATAGCGGGAGTAGAATCCCTTTCCACTTAACTCCCAAGGAACCTCCTCCACTGCCCCTATGGCAAGGAGCGACTGCACCTCCTGGATAAGGAGTTGCTCATGAGAAAGGTCCCTGAAGAGGAACGGAGAAGGGGGGTGGGAGGGAGGGGAGGAGCAGAATTGGAGAGAATATCCCATTTCTACCGTGCAAAGAACTTAGCAGTCCAATGTCATTTGGGACCAAGCATGGTACAACTGGGACAGGTGGTTCAGAAAACATGGATAAGGATATGGTGGAGAGACAGATGCACCATCCTCAGGCTCACCTTCAAAAGGCCTGTTAAGAGCCTGATGAAGTTTTGGACTGGCCTTGGCCTTGCCCCAAACAGGGGTTGGAAAGCTTGCACCTGCCGTTCCTGCCCCTTCGTCTATAGAAATCCTGCCTCAGCCGAGGAGGATATGGGTGCTGTTTTTGTGGTTGGGGCTTGAAGTGCTTGTGTTGGGTTGCCAGCATGTGCATTCCCAATGACTTCATGGTAGCCCTGGAGTTTTTCAAGCTGTGCAGCTTGGAGTCTGTCTGCTCAGAGAACAGCTCCACACCCTCAAAGGGAAGGTCCTGCAGAGTTTGCTGCAGCTCTTGGGGTAGCCCAGATGCCTGATGCCATAATGTCCTCCTTATGGCTATGCCTGAGGAGAGAGTATGGGTGGCCAAGTCTGCAGAGTCAACAATGTCGGAGAATTCTTCCCTAAAGTCCGCAGGGATCAGCTCTAAACTTCAACATGGAGGCCCATGAGTTGAAGTTATATCTACTGAGGATAGCTTGCTGGTTAGCTTTCTCAGCTGAAGGCCCCCAGTGGCATTGATGTTCTCACTGAAAAGGTCCATCCTTTTTGCCTCCTTAGATTTGGGGGCCGGCCCTTGTTGTCCCTGTCGCCCTTTCTTGTTAATCGCTGACACAACCAGAGAGCGTGGCTGCGGGTATGAGAAAAGATGGTTACTCACCTTCTTGTAACTGCTGTTCTTCGAGATGTGTTGTTCACATCCATTCCAATCAGCTGTGCATGCGCTGCATGCATGGTTGTCAGAAATTTTTCCCTTAGTAGCTCCTGTCGGGTCAGCTAGGGAGCCCCCCGGAGTGGCACCCTCATGGCACTCAATATATGACCCTGCCAACCCAACCCCCCTTCGGTTCCTTCTTGCCAGCTACTTCAACAACGGGAAGGAGGGTGGGTATTGGAATGGACATGAACAACACATCTTGAAGAACAACAGTTACAAGAAGGTGAGTAACCGTCTTTTCTTCTTCAAGTGCTTGTTCACATTGATTCCAATCAGGTGACTCCCAAGCTCTCTGGGGGTTGGGTTGGAGTTAAGGAATCACTGATTGGAGAACTGCCATGCCGAAAGTTGCATCCTCTCTAGCATGCTGGGTGATGGCAGAGTGGGTGGTAAATGTGTGCACTGAAGACCAGGTTGCCGCTCTGCAGATCTCCTGGATGGGTATCAGGCCAGGAAAGCGGCGGACAAGGCTTGAGCTTGTGTCAAGTGGGCTGTAATAGCCAGGGCTGGGTTGTAGCAGGTATAGATGCAATCTGTGACCCAGGAAGAAATGCGTTGTGAGGAGACCGGAAACCCCTTCATCTGGTCTGCTACCACTACAAACAGTTGGTTCAACTTCCTGACAGGCTTCATGTGCTCAATGTAGAATGCTAGCGCTCTCCGAACATCTAGTGAGTGAACCCCCTGCTCCTGTTTATTAGCATGTGGCTTGGGATAGACTAGTAGAAAAATGTCCTGGCCAATGTGGAATTGGGATACCACCTTGGGCAGGAAGATTCGGTGCAGCCTGAGTTGTACTTTGTCCTTATGGAAGATTGTGTAGAGGGGGGTCAGAGGTTAACACTTTTAACTCTGACACCCTCCTGGCTGATATGATGGCAACCAGGAATGCCACCTTCCACGAGAGATACAGAAGGGACTATGTGGCCAGAGGTTCGAATGGGGCCCCCATTAGCCTAGAGAGGACCAGATTGAGATCCCAAGCAGGTACCGGTGGTCGGGACTGTGATTATAGCCTTTCCATGCCTTTCAGGAGACAGCCCACAATGGAGCTGGCGAATACCGAGTGCCCCAGCTCTCCCAGGTGGAACATCTAGATGGCCGCGAGGTGTACTCTGATGGATGATCCTGCCAAACCTTGCTGCTTCAGATGCAGTAGATACTTCAGGATGAAAGGTATAGATGCCTGAAGTGGAGGTTCATGACTCTGCTCACACCAGCACTAGAACCTTTTCCACTGAGCTAGGTAAGTGGCCCTAGTGGAAGGTTTCCTGCTACCAAGCAGCACCTCCCTCTCTGATTCCGTGCATTGGAGCTCCATTGGGTTTAACCATGAAGCTTCCAAGCCATGAGATGGAGGGACTGGAGGTCCAGGTGAAGGAGGCAATCATGGTCCTGTGTGATCAGACTGGGGTCGAGCAGCAGTGCGATTGGGGTGTCCACTGACAGTCCAGAAACATGGTGTACCAATGTTGGCATGGCCATGCAGGGGCCAGCGGAATTACCTACGCCTTGTCTCTGCGGATCTTGAGCAGCACCTTTTGGACGAGTGGTATCACAGGGAAGGCATACAGTAGACACTCTTCCCAGGATAGCATAAACGCGTCCGAGATAGAGCTCGGACTGTGCTTTTGGAAAGAACAAAACGCTGGACACGTCCTGTTGCTCCTGGTGGCAAATAGGTCTACCCGGGGAATCCCCCACATTTGGAAGATGGAATGTATGACGTCTGGCGGATAGACCACTTATGATTGCGAAACGACTTGTTGAGATGGTCTGCAAGCTCGTTCCATACTCCAGGGAGCTAGGATGCCTCCAGGTGAACGGAGTTGGCTATACAAAAATCCCACAGCTGGAGAGCTTCCCGACAGAGAGGGGAGGAGCGGGCTCTGCCTTGCTTGTTTATGTAAAACGTGGTGGTGTCAGTCAGCACTGCCACACACAGAGCTTGTATTCTGGTCTGGAAGGTCTGACAGGCTAGTCTCACCGCTCTGAGCTCCTTTATATTGATGTGGAGTGGGATCTCGGACTGCAACCACTGGCCCTGTGTCTATAGGTCTCCAAAGTGGGCCCTCCAACCCAGGTCATGGATGGTTGAGGGATGCTAAATGGGACTCCTTCACAGACCATGCGAGGGTCCAACCACCAGCTTAGGGTATCTAAGAATCATAGAATCATAGAATATCAGGGTTGGAAGGGACCCCAGAAGGTCATCTAGTCCAACCCCCTGCTCAAAGCAGGACCAATTCCCAGTTAAATCATCCCAGCCAGGGCTTTGTCAAGCCTGACCTTAAAAACCTCTAAGGAAGGAGATTCTACCACCTCCCTAGGTAACGCATTCCAGTGTTTCACCACCCTCTTAGTGAAAAAGTTTTTCCTAATATCCAATCTAAACCTCCCCCACTGCAACTTGAGACCATTACTGCTCGTTCTGTCATCTGCTACCATTGAGAACAGTCTAGAGCCATCCTCTTTGGAACCCCCTTTCAGGTAGTTGAAAGCAGCTATCAAATCCCCCCTCATTCTTCTCTTCTGCAGGCTAAACAATCCCAGCTCCCTCAGCCTCTCCTCATAACTCATGTGTTCCAGTCCCCTAATCATTTTTGTTGCCCTTCGCTGGACTCTCTCCAATTTATCCACATCCTTCTTGAAGTGTGGGGCCCAAAACTGGACACAGTACTCCAGATGAGGCCTCACCAATGTCGAATAGAGGGGAACGATCACGTCCCTCGATCTGCTCGCTATGCCCCTACTTATACATCCCAAAATGCCATTGGCCTTCTTGGCAACAAGGGCACACTGCTGACTCATATCCAGCTTCTCGTCCACTGTCACCCCTAGGTCCTTTTCTGCAGAACTGCTGCCTAGCCATTCGGTCCCTAGTCTGTAGCTGTGCATTGGGTTCTTCCGTCCTAAGTGCAGGACCCTGCACTTATCCTTATTGAACCTCATCAGATTCCTTTTGGCCCAATCTTCCAATTGGTCTAGGTCCTTCTGTATCCTATCCCTCCCCTCCAGCGTATCTACCACTCCTCCCAGTTTAGTATCATCCGCAAATTTGCTGAGAGTGCAATCCACACCATCCTCCAGATCATTTATGAAGATATTGAATAAAACCGGCCCCAGGACCGACCCTTGGGGCACTCCACTTGATACCGGCTGCCAACTAGACATGGAGCCATTGATCACTACCCGTTGAGCCCGACAATTTAGCCAGCTTTCTACCCACCTTATAGTGCACTATAAGGTGGGTAGAAAGCTGGCTAAGACTCACCCCGGCATTGTTACTACTAAGTTCAAAGTGTCTCAACCTGGGTGATAAGCTGAGGCGAGCCATGCCTTGAGTGGTGCATGCCGCCATGTGTCCAAGGAGACTGAGGCATATCCTTGTGGTTGTAGTGGGGTATCGCCTGAGAGTCTGAATGATGCCTGTCAGTGCTTGAAATCTGGACTCTGGTAGTATCGCTCTTGCCTTAACCGAGTCCAGCACCGCCCCAATGAATTCTATTTCTTGGGTTGGTGACAGTGTCGACTTGTCCACATGGAGGAGGAGTGCTAGTCTCTGGAAGGTATCTCTGACTAACCGCACTTGGGACTCCACCTGCTCTCTGGAGCACCCCTGCAGCAGCCAGTCATCGAGGGAAGGATACACCTATACCTGGCTCTTGCGGAGAAAGGCTGCAATCTCCGACACGCACTTGGTGAACACCCGGGGGGCCATTGATAAACCAAATGGGAGCACCGTGAACTGAAAGTGTTTGAGTCGGCAACAAACCTCAGGAAACGTCTGTGGGCTGGCCAAATGGCTATATGAAAGTACACTACTTTCATGTCAAGAGCAACATACCAGTCCCCTGGATCCAGGGAAGGGATAATAGTGCTCAGGGAGACCATACGGAACTTCAACTTTACCATGAACTGATTGAGTCCTTGCAGGTCTAAGATGGGTCTGAGACCCCCCCTCCCCTCTGCCTTGGGGATTAGGAAATAACGGGAGTAGAATCCCTTGCCCCTTAGCTCCTGAGGAACTTCCTCCACTGCCCCTATGGTGAGGAGCAATTGCACCTCCTGGATAAGGAGTTGCTCATGAGAAGGGTCCTTGAAGAGGGACAGGGAAGGGGGGTGAGAGGGAGGGTAGGAGCAGAATTGGAATGAATATCCCACTTCTACCATGCAAAGAACCCAGTGGTCCAATGTTATATGGGACCACGCAGAATGGAAGTGGGATAGACTGTTCAGAAAGCAGGGGGAAGGATCCGGGATAGTGGCAGGTACACCATCCTTGGGTGTCCCTTTAAACCCGAGGGGCAGGTCTATCCATCGGTGACTGGGAAGGGTGACATCCTGAGGCCACTGACCTAGAAATCCTCGAACAGGTACCCTGGGCCTGATGGTAAGCCCAGGGGGTCCAGAAGGGCCATTGTGTGGCGGCCGGCCACTGAGGCTGCCAGGCTGCTTGTATGTCTCTTTGGCGCTTACCAGACCTATGTCTACTACGCCTTGAGTAATATGAGTCAGCGTCCGAGTATGAAGATCCTGAGGGCGATGAGCACAACGGTGCCAATGATCCCTGCACCGGTGGTCAGTGCTGCAGTGATCATGTCGAGGATCAGTGCTGGCTGTCCCATGACCGAGACCGGTGCTGTGTGTCTGGTGCTGGGGAACAGCTGCTGTGCTCCGGTGCTGCGTGTCAGTGCCCCTGCGAGGGTGTTCTAGATCGGTGCTGACCCCTCAGTGCTGGAGACATAGATTGTCGCACTACCTGTGCCATGCAATCTTGTACTGAGGCTGGTGCCGGGGAGTGTTGCAGCAATGGAGACCTGGAACAGTGCCGGGAACGGTGCCAGACCAACAATGAGGAGGACTTCATCATCACGGGCTTGCCTCTAGACAGAACCCATCTAGGTGGTGCCAGAGGCTTCTCTCTAACAGCTGGGGGCTGAGGTGCAGTTATTTCAATGAGCTCCTTAGCAGCCTCAATAGTGTCCGGTGTGGAGGGAGGCTCAAACACCTCCACTAGGCACTGCCCCCCCGGAGAGTCACTAAGTGCCAGGCTCAACGGTGCCATCTGGGGCACCAGAGTCGACAGCACAAGCTCTTGCTGCTTGGGAGCCGAGTCTTTCCTCTGGAGCAGCAAAGCCTCCCCTGATGGTCTCACAGCTCTCTGAGGAGAGTGCCCTCTGTCTGCCTTCTTATGGTGCTTGTGGGGCACCAGAGACGTGGGGCACTGCTCCTTGCTGCAGTGCCGGGGACCTTCGGTGCCAAGTCGAGTGGTGCCGGGCCACTGCCCCTGGCTGTTGTGCTGGGGAGCGCCTGTACCGAGGGTCTCTTGTACTAGAGTCCTTCCTCAGCACCATGTCACGTACTGATGCTGGAGCACTCCGTACGGACATGCTTGGTGCCAGGTCCTGACGGTTCTCAGCAGTGTGGGGATGCAGAGCGGATTCCATGCGAAGTTGCTTGAGGCCAAAATCTCACTCCTTTTTGGTTCTCAGACAAAAATCTCTGCAAATTTTTACCTCTCAGTCTGGTGCGCCTCCCCCAGATGCTTCAAGCAAGAGTTGTGGAGGTCACTAATGGGCATAGGCTTGTTGCTAGTAACACAGGGCTTAAAACCCTGGGCTCACAGCATGCCCCGGAGCCAGAGTTGAGGTTAGGGATTGGGGAGAGATCCCGCTCTCAACCCTTACTATCTGAACTATCTACTATGTAAATTAGACTAACTAGGGAGAAACCCTAAGGAAGACCTTTGCTGAGCAAGCGCTGTTCCAACGGCTATCACAGACAGTAAGAAGGAACCGAAGGGGGGTCAGGTCAGCAGGGTCATATATTGAGCACCATGAAGGTGCCACTCCAGGTGGGCTCCACAGCCAACCTGACGGGAGCTGCTAAGGGAAAACTTCCCAATGACCGTGCATGCGGTGGGCGCACACCTGATCGGAGTCGATGTGAACAAGCACTCAAAGAAGAATGCCTAATCTGGCCCTGACTCTTGACATGAGAGTGGCCTGTAGAGACTATGCTGGTCCATATTGGGTGGGGTGAGGGCAGGGAAAGATGCACATTGTTCTCATCTCACTGGCCCTGCATAGATACCCAAGGAAAGTTACATTTTCCCTTCACAGTAGGGCCCTATGGACAACCAGAGGCAGTATACAGAAGGGTGAAGGCACTGAGGGTCCAAAGTTGTTGAGGATGGTCCTGGCTTCCTGCAGATGCAGCAAAACCTCCATGACAACTGAATAATGTAGGAGAAATTGCACAAAATATTCTCAGAGATTTCTTCTCTGCAAGTCCCTCTATTCTAACTTGGCAAAAGTCCATTGACTTCAGGGAGGTGTTGCATGAGTAGAAACTGTAGAATTTGACCCTAATATCAGAGTAGTTTCAGGAAAAAATTAAGAATGAGACAGTGGTGTGGGGAGAATATTTTGAGTGGACAAGAGGGGATGGGCACAGAGGGGCAGCTTTTAACCCCTAAATGTTGTTAATCACGATTGGCATCTAACTGCCTATGTCAAGCTGTAACAAGCAGAGGGAGACCTGGGGACAGTCAGAGGAGAAGGGAAAGAGGCAGGACAGACAGAGATGTCTGTGTTGCTATCGGCAACTCCAAAACTGCTCTTCTGCACAACTGTCTCCAGACAAATGCATTAAACTTTGATACAGGGTAGAATATTGGTTGTAATAACATACTATACTTTTTGTTTCCAGACATCTTGATAAATGGTTCTCATCAAGCCATATGACTCTGATTTAGTCCATGTGGACACCAAATCCTTTAGCTTCTGAACTAAAGTATAACAGAGTGAAACACACATCTCCAATATTGATTTTAATTCATTATTTTTAATTTTTGATTTTGTAATGGTGGACTCTGTCTACAATAAACTATGACAACACGTGAAGTTTGAGAAGGTCTAAATTGACATTTTAAAATTAATTCAAGGAGAAGCAGGGTAGTCTAGTGGATATGACACAGGCAAGAGACCAGGTTCAAGTTCTGGCTTTGTCACTGAGTTGCTGTGTGATCTTAGGCAAGTTACTCTACTTCTGAGTTTTTCTGTCTCTAAATTATGGTAATAATGATGTTTACCTACTTTTTTCAAAGTACTTTGAGACTATGGAATGTATGAATGAAAGCGCTACATAAATTTTAAGTATTAAGTAATACTAAGTATAATAAATATTTGTGCGTGTGTTGCCTAACCTGTAAAACAATCTGTGGAAGTTTTAAATGTAAGTTAACATTTAACCTGAAAAGACATAAGTAAACTTGTTCCATTTCTTTTCAGTCAGCCTGTTGTCACTAGTGTTTCAGTTTTCATTGGCAGGAAACTGTGTGATGTCATTGTAGAAAGTCTGCTGATCTGACCAAGAGTAAATAGTGAGATTTCTCTCTTGCTAGTTATATTTATATTAACAGATTATTTTAAAAGGTGTTTAAATAGGTTTAGATTATTAAGAATGTCAACTATGTTAATATGAAGGCAAATAATGCCTCACAAATAAGTTTTACTTAAACTTACTACTTTGGTCTTTTAATTCAAACTATCTAATATTGCTTTAGTCCTGTCCTTTTTCTGATTCTAGTTAATTGAACTACAAGACTGGATGTAATATTTATTTCTTTTAATATTCTTTCATTCGTTATTTGCTCATAAATAGAAAAAGAATTGTAACCATCAGAACAATACATTAATAGCAGTAGTTTTCTCAGACAACAGCTTTTGCACTAAATCCTACCCTGGCCAGCAGAGTGAGGCAGAGAAGATGCACTCCCTTAAGAACATAAGAATGGCCATACTGGGTCAGACCAAAGGTTCATCCAGCCCAGTATCCTGTCTACTGACTGTGGCCAATGCCAGGAGCCCCAGAGGGAGTGAACCTAACAGGTAATGATCTAGAGATCTCTCTCCTGCCATCCGTCTCCATCCTCTGACAAACAGAGGCTAGGGACACCATTCCTTACCAATCCTGGCTAAAAGCCATTAATGGACGTAACTTCCATGAATTTATCCAGTTCTCTTTTAAACCCTGTTATAGTCCTAGCCTTCACAACCTCCTCAGGCAAGGAGTTCCACAGGTTGACTGCATGCTGTGTGAAGAAGAACTTCCTTTTATTTGTTTTAAACCTGCTACCCATTAATTTCATTTGGTGGCCCCTAGTTCTTATATTATGGGAATTAGTAAGTAACTTTTCTTTATTCACTTTCTACATACCACTCATGATTTTATATACTGCTATCATATCCCCCCTTAGTCTCCTCTTTTCCAAGCTGAAAAGTCCTAGCTTCTTTAATCTCTCCTCATATCGGACCCGTTCCAAACCCCTAATCATTTTAGTTGCCCTTTTCTGAACCTTTTCTAATGCCAGTATATCTTTTTTGAGATGAGGGGACCACATCTGTATGCAGTATTCAAGATGTGGGTGTACCATGGATTTATATAAGGGCAATAAGATATTCTCCGTCTTATTCTCTATCCCTTTTTTAATGATTCCTAAAATCCCATTTGCTTTTTTGACTGCTGCAGCACACAGAGAACTGTCCACAATGATTCCAAGATCTTTCTCCTGATTAGTTGTAGCTAAATTAGCTCCCATCATATTGTATGTATAGTTGGGGTTATTTTTTCCAATGTGCATTACTTTACATTTATCCACATTAAATTTCATTTGCCGTTTTGTTGCCCAATCACTTAGTTTTGTGAGAGCCGCTCCACTCAGGACTAGATCGAAAGTTGCCTCTCCTCTTGTGGATTCCTGTACCAGCTGCTCCAAGAAGCAGTCATTTAAAGTATCGAGAAATGTTGTCTCTGCATTTCATCCTGAGGTAACATGTACTCAGTCAATATGGGGATAATTGAAATCCCCCACTACTATTGAGTTTTTTATTTTGATAGCCTCTCTAATCTCCCTTAGCATTTCATCATCACTATCGCTGTCCTGGTCGGGTGGTCGATAGTAGATCCCTACTGTTATATTCTTATTAGAGCATAGAAATACTATCCATAGAGATTCTATGGAACATGTGGATTCATTTAAGATTTTTATTTCATTTGATTCTATATTTTCTCTCAATATAGTGCCACTCCCCCGCAACCTGTTCTGTCCTTCCAATATATTTTGTACCGGAATGATGCTAGATGCTGGGACTCTGTAGGGTTGCCAACCCTCCAGGATTGTCCTGGAGTCTTCAGAAATTAAAGATTAATCTTTAATTAATCTTAATTAAAGATTAAGTCATGTGATAAAACCTCCAGGAATACATACAACCCAAACTGGAAACCCTAACAACAGGGGAGGGATCACTCAATAATTGCCCTGTTCTGTTCATTCTCTCTGAAGCATCTGACATCGGCCACTGTCAGAAGACAGGATACTGAGCTAGATGGAGCATTGGTCTGATCCAGTACAGCCATTTTTATGTTCTTATATACCTGGATCCACAGACTACAATCAGCTGGAGACATGACACAGACAGAGGGTGTTGTATGCGCTGGCTTTAATCTCTACTGCATTCAAACATTATAGAGAGATTCTATCCTTTGGCTTAAATAGGCAGAAGAGGATCTCTACACCCTTTTGCTCTCTGCAAGAGGGTTGCTTACCTCTTTGGTCTCAGGTGTGGTGACTGGCTTGGTTTTCCTCTGCTGATAGAGTAAGTGTACCTCACTTTCCACGGATCTTCTCTGTCAGCCAAAAATAAAAGTTCAGCCATTGCAGGATAATGAAGAGTCCACACCAACCAGTCAGCCAAACAAAAAGCGTCACAGTTCTTCATGTTCCCCAGGCACAGTCCTTTCCCAGGCTACACACAACATTTTCCTTTTGGCTGCAGGGTTACCCAGTCTTGTTTCTGTATCATAGATTCTCTTTCACGTGCCTATATCAGCCATACCTCCTGATGGCCCCTCAGAGGTGTAGGGGAGATCTCTCCCCTCTCCTCTCTGCTGTGAGCTCCAGCCTTGGGCCTCAGAAGCAGTCATCCCCCCACTTCTTTTGTGCTCAGGGCTCCTTCCCATGCTTTGCCCTTCAGAAATATATCTTATAACCAGCCCCATCTTTGCTACTTGTCTCTCTCCAGGATCCTTATTCTTCTTCTTATACCCTCAAAACCTCATGTGAGCTCTTTGACTGAAGAGCCTCAGCAGCTAGGTCTCTTCCTATATTGAGGAAAGCAAGCAACTTTTTTACTATATCTCTTTCCAGCTTGCTGCTTTGTTACCAGCCTACTGTTCCCATATTCCTTTGGGAACTATAATTCTCAGAATGTCTTATTGCTCTTGGTTGGAATTTGGAATAGGGCTGAGCTGGACCTTGGGCCTGCCTTTAAAGGGAGTACTTTCTGTTATACTTGTCTTACACTACCGCACAGGGCAGAATGTATCCCTTTATGTTCACCGTGAGTGGCTTATAATTTTTAAGCCATTTATTTGTTTCGTAAACCAATTCAGAGCAGATAACATCTTTCTATTCAGTTAGTTGGGGAACTGAGAAGAAAGTAGAAAGATTTGTGCCCTAAGCCCTGATCCAATGCCCACAAAAGTCAACAGAAAGTATCCCATCAACTTCAGAGGGCTTAGATGAAGCCCATTGTTTTTAACTATCTAAAGCACAGAAGAGTAGTAAATATCAGCAATAATGATAAGCCTAAGACTGATTCTGTACTTTCTGCATACCAAATTTTTGTCTTCAATAGACATTCTACATATGGACTTCTAGTATCCACCAAAGTTCATTAAATAACCATCAGCACAATCAGAAAGGATACGTTTCTGGATTACTTTGATGCATGATTCTTATACATGCACGTGGTTATACCAACAATAGTAATAAAAATATACAAAATTATAACATAAGTAATAGACCATCCTGTTCAAACCATCCTAGTTCTTTGATTTCTCTGCCTCAGGATCTTCCATTTTGTTTTCATTTCTAATTGTATCACAAAGTCGTTTTTCCAATTGTTTGTCCCAGACAGGATGTCACCAGAATTTTCCAAAGGAGTGGGTTCAGAGTTCTTCCTTCCCGACCCTGGGCCCAGCCCCACACACACTCTTCCTGCTGCCACACACCCAGCCCCATGCTCTTCCCCCTCATATTGTTCCTCACCCAGCTACAAGCTCTCCCCACTGCACCCAGACCCATGATCTTTCTGCCCCACACCTAGCCATGAGCTCTTACCCAGAGAGGCAGTCAAGCTGAAGAACACTGTCCCCATTAGGGATCAGGCAGTTCTGGAAGCCCTAAACCCTATCCTCCTCCCACATTGGAGAAGAGGAAGGTGATCAGGAACAGTCAACATGGATTCACCAAGGGCAAGTCGTGCCTGACCAACCTGATTGCCTTCTATGATGAGATAACTGGCTCTGTAGATATGGGGAAAGTGGTAGACATGATATACCTTGACTTCAGCAAAGCTTTTGATACAGTCTCCCAGAGTATTCTTGCCAGCAAGTTAAAGAAGTATGGATTGGATGACTGGACTATAAGGTGGATAGAAAGCTGACTAGATTGTTGGCCTCAACAGGTAGTGATCAACATCTCGATGTCTAGTTAGCAGCTGTTATCAAGCGGAGTGCCCCAGAGGTCGGTCCGGTGGCCGGTTTTGTTCAACATCTTCATTAATGATCTGGATGATGGGATGGATTGCATCCTCAGCAAGTTCGCGGATGACACTAAATTGGGGGGAGAGGTAGATATGCTGGAGGGTAGGGATAGGGTCCAGAATGACCTAGACAAATTGGAGGATTGGGCCAAAAGAAATCTGATGAGGTTCAGCAAGGACAAGTGCAGAGTCTGCACTTAGGACGGAAGAATCCCATGCACTGCTACAGGCCAGGGACCGACTGGCTAAGCGGCAGTTCTGCAGAAAAGAACCTGGGGATTACAGTGGATGAGAAGCTGAATATGAGTCAACAGTGTGTCCTTGTTGCCAAGAAGGCTAACGGCATATTGGGTTGCATTAGGAGCATTACCAGCAGATCGAGTGAAGTGATTATGCCCCTCTCTTTGGCACCAGTAAGGCTACATCTGTAGTATTGAGTCCAGTTTTGGGCCCCCCACTACAGAAAGGATGTGGACAAATTGGAAAGAGTCCAGCGGAGGGCAACAAAAATTATTAGGGGGCTGGGGCACATGACTTACAGGGAGAGGCTGAGGGAACTGGGCTTATTTAGTCTGCGGAAGAGAAGAGTGAGGGGGGATTTGATAGAAGCCTTCAACTACCTGAAAGAGGATTCCAAAGAGCATGGAGCTAGGCTGTTCTCAGTGGTGGCTGATGACCGAACAAGGAGCAATGGTCTCAAGTTGTAATGGGGCAGGTCTAGGTTGGATATTAGGAAACGCTGTTTCACTAGGAGGGTGGTGAAGCACTGGAATGGGTTACCTAGGGAAGTGGTGGAATCTCCATCATTAGAGGTTTTTAAGGCCTAGGTTGACAAAGCCCTGGCTGGGATGATTTAGTTGGTGTTGGTCCTGCTTTGAGCAGGGAGTTGGACTAGATGACCTCCTGAGGTCACTTCCAACCCTAATCTTCTATGATTTTCACTTCCCCAGGAAGTACTAAAAACCAAAATCCTACACTCCTGGAGAATGGGAGTTCCAGGTGAATCCTGCTCTTCTTCTGTCTGAGGGTGGGGTGTACCATTGTCTGCCACCTGGAACTGGGGTACCACTGAGCTCTCTGACCCACCAGCCTGGGCTCCCTCTCTCACTGTGCTGCTGTGATAAGCTGCAGACCCATTCCCAGTCCTACACTTCCACCAGCATTCACACAGGTAGGGACACACCCAGCTGCAGTTACATGCAGGCTTGCTGATCAGCCATGCATGAACCAACAGTAAAAAAGGCTACAGCCAAGGTAACTCTCAGCTCCCCAGGCACGCACCTCCTCTGGAGCATAAACCCAAAATTATATCATCTTCCGGTGCACCGGGAACTATACAGCGTAAGCTCTCATAGAGTTCGCCACCTCAATGTGAAGAGGAAATACAATGTACATGTGTTAAACCAAGCTGAGATCTTTCCTCAGACACTTCACTTAAAGGTACATTGGGTTTAATTTGAAACATAAAAGAGGTTTATTAATTACAAAAGATAGATTTTAAATGATTATAAGTGATAGAAAACAGATCAAAGCAGATTACCTAGTAAATAAACAAAAATGCAAACTAAGCCTAAGATATTAGAAAGAAGGATATGAATTAGCAAATTCTCACTCTGGCTGATGATACAAGCAGGCTGTAGCTTCCTAAGACACAAGCTACACTTGCTCTGAAGCTTGGAATCCCCAGGTTTTCATACAGAGGCTAGAAATCCCTTTAGCCTGGGTCCAGCACATTCCCCTGTTCAGTCTTTGTTCCTCAAGTGTTTTCAGGAGTCTTCTTATGTGGGGAGTGAAGAACAACAAATGATGTCACTCCCTGCCTTATATAGCTTTAGCGTATGGCAGGAACCCTTCGTCCCAAACTCAGTTTGTGGAAAAACACTGACATCCCAAGATGGAGTCCAGAGTCATGTGGCCTGGTTACATGCCCTTCCATACGTTGCTGAGTCATAGCAGCCATTACTTACAGGCTGTCTGGAATGTTCACAGGAAGGTTAAGTTCTTCCAAGGTCCACTGTCTTTGCTGATGGGCCACCAGCACTGTCTGGCTTCTTCATTGTTGTACCGGAAAGGCTAGTTGTGGGTGTCACCCAGAGTAAGCACGATTGAAATACAGATATATAGTCAATATTCCTAACTTTAGATACAAAAATTATACATGCATAGAAATATGATAATCATATTCACCAAATCATAACTTTTCCAATGACACCTCACATGATCCGACTTGTACAAAATGCATCATAATTATGCCACAATCATATCATAATAATATCACTGTGAAGAATATGGGATGCAGTGTCCCTCAGACCCGGGAGGACTGCAAAGATGGAAGGGGAGCAAGCAGGCACAAGGAGGCTAAGCAAAATTTGAGTGAGTGGCGTTGCAACCTGGTGCACAAGGTTGCAGTGCCACTCAAATTTGGCCCAGCTGTCCCTCCATCATGATGGAGGCCAAATTTCCAGGTCTGATCAGGGACTAAGGGGATCTGGGCCCTCTGCCCCACCCCTCATTACACCCCAGTTCCAGAAAATACAGTTTTATACCCTTGTGAACAACTCAGTATTTAAACCAGTTCAGGAACATTTTTCTTAAGGCCCTTTTTTACCATGTGAGAACTTTTTGCCATGCTGGTAGAGTAGGACTAAGATCAAGAAATATTAGAATCGTATTCCCTCTAACTTCACTAGCTGTCCTTTTGAGTCATTATATAAAAACCTATGGTTCAGATTCAAAAAGTGGATGTGGCTGAATTAATAGAAAAAGGAATACTGAAGGTCTAGAGAAATATTTCACTGAAATCAAATATCACTATTTGATTATATCCACAACAATTCCTAAATACTATTCTCACACCGGGCTTTCCTGCAGTCATTATAGACCATGACCCACACACAGATGGGAACAACCTGCTTATCCACATCTTTGGGAGGTCTTTGTCAACAATCAAATTCTTTTTGCCATTATGTACATATAGTTAAACTCACTTACAATACCAATTTAATTTGGACCTTAAAGAGAATTGGAAAGAAGAAATTCTGTTATCCATCTCTGCTCATCCCTGGCAAACCTTGTGTCATAAAGTTAAAAGTAATTCAAGCTCTGTATATCAAAGGGGTGAAACAGAATCTATCAGGTACCTGAGCATTCATTCAAAGCAAATTTAGCAAGTCACAGAATGTTGGAGCTGCATTCAGTAGCAGGCAGTTTTTTTACAGGTGCCATATATTTGGCAATTACTGGCACTTGCATTCAATGATAACTTAACTTGTGGGTATTATCGGTACTGAATTAATGAATGTTGCCTAATAATATTAAGAAATGACTAGCTATATCAAGATTAGTGACTAAAAGAATTATAATGAGGAGATGGAAATCCAAGATTCCTATATATTATATAATCATCACTTAAGTGTGCTGTCCACAATAGCACTAAATGGAATAAATTATATTAAAACAGAAACAATTAGAAAAAATACTAACATATACTCATGCATCAAAGATGCACATTTCCTAATGCCTTAGTTCTATACATAGAATTTTCTTCTCCACTTTGCCATATTTTCTGATGTTCTTACCAGACATCACCTTGTGGAGTCTTTCTACCATCAGGCTTCTTTTTAACAAGTATTTTAGTGTTAGTTTGTTAGAGTCTATACTGTGACTACATTATATTATGTAAATGTTGTGTTCAGATCACAATTTATTTTTTCTTGCTGTATTAATGATACTTTATTGTTTATGCAACATTAAACAAAGAATTTAAAAATTAGTCAAAATATTTTTCCCCCAGCAATAAAGGGGTCCTCAATTCCTGTAGAACTCATTTTTTAGGCTTTCAGGTTCATGCTTCTTTCCTTCTTTCACCTTTTTTATACAGATTCAGCAGTGATGGGATAATTAATTTAGCAAAACTTATTGAATCATGATTTTCCATTCCCTCTACTATATTAAATTATTTTTCCCTCGCAGATGATTTTTTTAGGCTTCAACCCTACAGTTATATATCACTGTTTGCTTTGTCTGAGTTTTCTTAACCACTGTCATTTCAACAGCTGTTTTTTTGTATGTTCCTTTCCACATGGTCTAAATGTTTTTCCATCTTGTCCATGTGGCTCTCCTTACCGCATATTTGTGTAGAAAATACAAAATATCACTTTTTCTTCTAAGGAGATCATGCTACAATGAAGACTATTTTTTATTTTGCTCTGCAGTGCTTCCAAAACTTGTCATAAAGATTCATCATCACCGCAGGGAATAGCAGAGGATGGAAATGACTGAGAGTAAAAAGGCTGACTTTGGAAGAATTTTAAGGTTCTCCACAGTTTTGGTTTTATAGTTAGATGCCTGCATTGTGAATCTATTCTATACCATTTCACATGCTACTTATTTTCTGTCTCATGTTATAAAACTTGCAAACAATCCTCTGAAAAAAGGTAAAAGGTTTACTTTTATTTTTTTTAATTATTTTTCTGAGCATGATTAGATTTCCTGTCTTCATGTAGTTAGGTTCTGACTCCAGGCTGGTAATCTTAAATTCTGATGTTTGGCTGGGAAAGGGGTTATTTATTTTTACTTATTTTATTATTTTTAAATACTGTATAAATATAAATTTTAACCTATATTTTAAGATAGTAAATAAGGTCACGCTGGTGGTAAATGCACAATAATATTAACCAAAAAAGAAAAGGGAAAGCCTTTTTTCACAGGGCTTTTTAGCAAAGGTTACGCTGCTCAATTCAAACAATACAATAGCTCTTCAGATTTTAATGTTCTGTGGGTTGCAGAAGCTACTAACCATAGTCAATTTCTTAATGTATTAATATGCTTCATGGCTTTATATAGAACAAATAGTCAACTTTAACAATCTACCTTAAAATGAGATGGCTTCAACCATTTTAAGTCTGTATCTCTGTAGAGATCACAATAAACCTCTGTAGTACCACATGACTAGGGCCCTACCAAATTCATGGCCATGAAAAACACGTCACGGACTGTGAAATCAGACCTCCCCCATGAAATCTAGCTATTGGAGGGGAAGGTGAGGGGAAGGGCTGGGGCTGTCTCAGCCAGGGACTCCTACCGTGCACCAGGCTCCAGCTGCTAGTCCCAGCTGAGCTAGGGAGGGATGGAACTTCCACTTCCCCTGCCTGGCTGATCTTCGGGGGAGATCAGACCCAATTCTGGGTACCTCCCCTGGCTTCAGGAAGGTCCGCAGGTGCTCTGAAGGCAACGCAGAAGTGAGTGTGGCAATCTCGTAACCCCCCTACAACAGCTTTCTGACCCCCTTTTGGGTCGGAATCCTCACAGTTACACCACCATGAAATTTCAGATGTAAACATCTGAAATCGTGAAATTCCCTATTTTAAAAATCCTATGGTCATAAAATTGACCAAAATGGACCATGAATTTGTTACGGCCCTATAGATGATTGGAGGATAGCTAATATAACCCTGATTTTTTAAAAAGGCTCCAGAGGTGATCTTGGCAGTTACAGGCTGGTAAGCCTAACTTCAGTACCAGGCTAACTGGCTGAAACTATAGTAAAGAACAGAATGATCAGACACATAGATAAACATAATATGTGGGGAACAATCAACATGGCTTTTGTAAAGTGAAAGAATGCCTAAACAATCTATTCAAGTTCTCTGAGGGTGTCAACAAGCCTGTGGACAATGGTGATCCAGTTGATAGTATTGTACTTGTCCTTCCAGAAAGCCTTTGACAAGGTACCACACCAAAGACTCTTAAGCGAACTAAGCAGTCATGGGATAAGAGGGAAGGTCCTCTCATGTATCAGTAATTGGTTAAAAGATAGGAAATAAAGGGAGGAATAAATGGTCAGTTTTCATAGTGGAAAGAGGTAGATCGCTGGGTCCCCCAAGGATCTGTACTGGGACCAGTGCTGTTCAACATATTCATAAATGATCTGGAAAACAGAGTAAACAGTGAACATTTGCGGACAATACAAAATTAATCAAGATAGTTAAGTTCAAAGCTGACTACAAAGAGTTACAAGGGGATCTCACAAAACTGGGTGACTGGCTAACAAAATGGCAGGTGAAATTCAGTGTTGATAAATTCAAAGTAATGGACATTGGAAAACATAATTCCAAGTATACATACAAAATGATGGGTATTAAATTAGCTGTTACCACTCAAGAAAGAGATCTTGGAGTCATCATGGATAGTTCTCTGAAAGCGTCTACTCAATGTGCAGTGGCAGTCAAAAAAGCTAACAAGGTTAGGAACAAGGTTAGGTTAGGAAAGGGATAGATAATAAGACAGAAAGTATCATAATGCTACTATGTAAATCCATGGTATCCCCATACCTTGAATACTGTGTGAAGTTCTGGTTGCCCCATTTCAAAGAAGATATATTAGAATTGGAAAAGGTACAGAGGTAGGCAACAAATACGATTAGGGGTATACAATAGCTTCCATATGAGGAGAGATTGAAAAGACTGGGATTCTTCAGTTTAGAAAAGAAACGACTAAGGGGGATATGATAGAAGTCTATTTAATCACAAATGATGTAAAGAAAGTGAATAGGGAAGTGTTATTTATCCTTTCACACAACGTATAAACTAGGGGTCACCCAATGAAACTAGTAGGCAGCAAATCTAAAACAAACATAAGGAAGTACTTCACACAACACACAGTCAACTTGTGGAGTTTGTTGCCTGGGGATGTTGTGAAGGCCAAAAGTATAATTTGATTAAAAAAAGAATTAGATAAGTTCATGGAGGATAGGTCCATCAGTGGCAATTAGCACAGATGGTTAGGGACGCAACCCCATGCTCTGGGTGTCCCTAAACCTCTGATTGCCAGATGCTGGGACTGTACAACAAGGGATGGATCACTCAATAATTGCTCTGTTCTGTTCATTCCCTCTGAAGCATTTGGCACTGGCCACTGTCACGAGATAGGGCACTGGACAAGGTGCACCATTGCTCTGACACAGTATGGTCATTCTTGTGTTCTTAGAAAGAAAAACCTTAATAAAGAAGGGTTTGTTGCTGACCTGCAGCTAGTTATACTGTTTTATCTGAGAATCTATTTAAGTTCCAGTAACAGTTATTCCTTATCCCTCAATGGAATAGTCTATAAACAAAATCAATTAGAAAATGAAGGTAGTTTATGTTGAATTCTAGCTCAGCCTAGTGATTATTCTGTCCCAAAACAAAGGTGTTGCCATTAATAATTCAAGGTAATGGGAGGTTTTCTTGTCAAATGGTGTCTGGATTGTGGTGTATTGGAATAGGAGTTTTCATCATAGCATGATGTATATGAAAAAGACAATGAGACAGACAGTAACTGGCATGGAAAAAAAACTTGGGATAGAATTTGTTATGATTGAGAGGTGTTCTGGATCTGAAAAAACTTGCCATTTCAGCTGATTCATCTGCTGAAGGTATCATAGTTCTTGCAAAAAGATGATTGATATATCTCCATCTTGTGAGACAATTTTATGTATCCCACAGTAGATGGTGATCCTGTTTCTGCACTGACTACTGAAGGAACTCTTATATCCTCTTTAGCAGAGTGACAAGTTAGAAATGATTTGTCCTCATATAATGATTCTGCTTTTGGTGTATATCTTCCCTTTGTCTAGCTCTTCTTCTTTTCAGCCTCTGTCGAGGATGATTGCAGAAACAAGCAGCTGCCAGCCAAATGTTAGAAGTGTTAGAGACTCCTTTGTAGCGGCATATGAACTATCTTTAAGAAATTACTTAGGCATTTAGGAACAGATAATCCTCCTTGTGCAGAACACAAAACTTGTTTCATTAAGGAAATTTCTCTCACACACACCAGTCTTTGATGCCTTGGAAATACATAGTCCACAAGTAGGTTGGTTTTGCCTACTAAATGCTCTTGCAGCTAAAAAATTTGGGTTTTAACAGTGCAAATTCTTCCTTTCCTGGCAAATTTTCCTGTTGCTCTTTTCCTGTGGCTGATGTCATAGTGGAGTCATCATCCTTATAACTAGTGAAAATATTAAATAAAACTAGGCTTAAATAAACAAGGGAACACACCAGATGCAGGTCAGCAACAAACTCTTCTTTATTAAATTCTTCCTTCGAGAAACAGATTTTAAATGGCTTCTGGTTTCCCATAATTTGTATGGTAGACTTTTAGGGCTGACTATTCAAGGCATGGTAACTTCTTCTTCAAGGAGCGTCCTTGTGGGTGCTCCACTTTTAGGTCTTTGAGCGCCCCTGTGCTTCTAGTCAGAGATTTAAGGTAGCAGTGCCCTGGTTGGCCACGCACACACTGCAGCCAGCTAGTGCTGCTCTGAGTGGGTATCGCGTGCACATAGCCAACCGTCGCCCAGTTCCTTCTTTGCCGCTGTTGGCTTCAGTCAGAACAACAGCAGTGCCTCAGAATAATCTTCCTCAGAATACTTTTTCCTGTCCTTTTTGCCCAAAATTACCCCTTCCTGTTCCTTGCGGAGTTCCTGTTTCTTCCCTTTCCGTTTAAAAACAAACCCAGAGACACTCTTCAAACGGCCATGCCTGGCTCCCCAGGCTTTAAACGTTGCCTCACTGTAGACTGTCAATACCAGTCTCTGATGGTCACTCCCAGTGTGTTCACTGCCTGGGGGAGACTCACGTTCCACAGAAGTGCCACCACTGCAAAAAGTTAACCGCAAGGACCAGAAAGGCGAGGGAACTCCAGCTCAAACTGATGCTTATTGAGAAATCCCTGCGTCCTGCCTCTGACCCTTCCCACCAGCTCACTCACTCACCAACTGCAGTGTGGGACATGGGATCCAGCCCCCATGAAAACAAAGAAGCAGTTTCACTCCTCCCCCAGGATTTCCGACCGCTAAATCTGCCCCAGTACCGTTGGCACGCAGAGCCCCGGACCGCGTGGCACCGGGTTCGTCCAGTGCAGAGGCAACCTGAGGAGCGAAAGACCGGTGCAGTCTAGCTCTAAGACAGGCAGTCATGGAAGAACTAAGCCTGTTCCCTCAGAGGCTTGAGAGCTGAAGCCCTCGGCACCGAGCAGTGCTATGGTGCCACCTGCTGTGCCTATATTGAAGGAACACAAATGGACACTGTGTAGAATCAAGCACATGGGTTTATTACTTACAGCACTGGCGGAGTGTCACTTTGCTTATTAGGCGCAGAGACACTGCCAAGCAATTGATTACAATAGATTATATAGGTTATCCGTGGGTGGAGGGAAGCGACGGGGTGGGAGGTCCCAAGCCCCTGGATAGGTCTAGCGGCAAGACAAGATAAACACAGTAAGCCAGTAGTTTAAAAGATTACATAATGGCTTTCAGGTTAACTTACAGCATACTGTTAGTACACAGGTGTTTTCCCTTAAACAATGTATAAAGCATATAATTATAAAATATATATGTTGAATTCTGATTTGGGGTCCATAAGAATGAGGTAGCTTTTCTGGTTGTCCAACAGGTACCTTCCTGGGGGTTAAAGCAAAAAGACATTGCAAAGTACATGGCAATAGAAATTCATAGAATCATAGAATATCAGGGTTGGAAGGGACCCCAGAAGGTCATCTAGTCCAACCCCCTGCTCAAAGCAGGACCAATTCCCAGTTAAATCATCCCAGCCAGGGCTTTGTCAAGCCTGACCTTAAAAACCTCTAAGGAAGGAGATTCTACCACCTCCCTAGGTAACTCATTCCAGTGTTTCACCACCCTCTTAGTGAAAAAGTTTTTCCTAATATCCAATCTAAACCTCCCCCACTGCAACTTGAGACCATTACTCCTCGTTCTGTCATCTGCTACCATTGAGAACAGTCTAGAGCCATCCTCTTTGGAACCCCCTTTCAGGTAGTTGAAAGCAGCTATCAAATCCCACCTCATTCTTCTCTTCTGCAGGCTAAACAATCCCAGCTCCCTCAGCCTCTCCTCATAACTCATGTGTTCCAGTCCCCTAATCATTTTTGTTGCCCTTCGCTGGACTCTCTCCAATTTATCCACATCCTTCTTGAAGTGTGGGGCCCAAAACTGGACACAGTACTCCAGATGAGGCCTCACCAATGTCGAATAGAGGGGAACGATCACGTCCCTCGATCTGCTCGCTATGCCCCTACTTATACATCCCAAAATGCCATTGGCCTTCTTGGCAACAAGGGCACACTGCTGACTCATATCCAGCTTCTCGTCCACTGTCACCCCTAGGTCCTTTTCCGCAGAACTGCTGCCTAGCCATTCGGTCCCTAGTCTGTAGCTGTGCATTGGGTTCTTCCGTCCTAAGTGCAGGACCCTGCACTTATCCTTATTGAACCTCATCAGATTCCTTTTGGCCCAATCTTCCAATTGGTCTAGGTCCTTCTGTATCCTATCCCTCCCCTCCAGCGTATCTACCACTCCTCCCAGTTTAGTATCATCCGCAAATTTGCTGAGAGTGCAATCCACACCATCCTCCAGATCATTTATGAAGATATTGAATAAAATAAAAATAAAATAAAATTGTTTTCACGTTGCCCCATTGTGTTTCTAAAGGCTAACATTGGCATCTGGGAGGGGGATGCAGCTGAGAAGAGAGAATGTCATATCTCATGCTGACATGCTTGGGCCTCTCCATGAACTCAAGGTTGGTATGGGGGGAGGGTATTAATTATCTCCTTCCCACACAAAGGTGTGGACATGGAGGTCCCTTTCCATACTTTGGTATGGCTGTAGCTTCTGATAAGGACACCAATTACCGCTCCCCATCTGGAGCTATGCTGACCATGTTTATCTTAGTAAAAAGCAAAGTTGTCTCTTGTTTGTTCAGCTTCTCTTAGCCAATATTGTTCCCAGTGGGCTAGGCCCCCAGCTCAAACCAAGCTTTGGACTTTGGGCCTATGTGAAAAGTTGCTGACAGGACTTGTGGTCAGGGTTTTACAAACACAGCAAATGGATTTTGGCCCTTCATATATATTACAGGTTTCAAAGCGGTAGCTGTGTTAGTCTGTATCAGCAAAAACAACGAGGAGTCCTTGTGGCACCTTCGAGACTAACAAATTTATTTGGACATAAGCTTTCGTGGGCTAGAACCCACTTCATCAGATGCATGGAATGGAAAATACAGTAACAGTATATATACATAGTACATGAAAAGATAGGAGTTGCCTTACCACTTGCGGGGTCAGTCTAATGAGACAATTCAATTAACGGTAGAATACCAATGGAGGAAAAATCACCCAGTGTTTCAATGCTCCTTGAAAAATGGGGGCAAGCACTCGTTGTAACCCAACCGGTTCTCCCTGCGCAAGGGTTAACCACAACATCTCTATTTGCATCAAAGCTACAACTTGCTCCACTACACATGACACCATTAAACTACTATTCCGTGCAATATTAGCAGCAACATGAGCTGTTTCCCAACTGCTATGGTTTAATACCCTCCACATTTGCCATTGTCCTTTCCAATTTTGAATCAATGCTCCCAGCAACAAGGGGAGCCATTCCGCCTGCAGCTGGATCACCCCTGAGTTGAGGGCACCCAATGTGGCAAGCTTATTTCGCAGTACTTCTATATCAAAGGAATTTAATATCCCCGTACCAGTTCCAACCCCTCCTAACACTGTCTCCATAAAGCCCCACTTTTGCGCCCCTTCCCCACCAGGGGGTCAACCGACAAACCCACAAACCATCTGTCCAGGGCCGACAGCTACATTATATAACTCAACATGGACTGCACTCACATTAATATTTACATTAATTACATCAATCTGTGACCCCACAATTACGGACTACACAAATTGCGCAAAACCATTAGATGAGGTTTGCTTCAATTCAGCGGGGCAAAAACAGGAAGTACATATAGCAGTATCAAAAAGGGGCCTCGCCCCTCTATGTAAGACTTATTGGTGAAGCTCCACATAGTTTCACAGGCTACGAGAAAATGGGTATCATTCCCAGTGCAGTTAAGCAACTCTCGTAGGACAGTCGTATTAGAGGGCTGGATTTGCGGCGTCACCTGTCCACACCAGTGGGAGGAATCATTTAGCAAATGAAGGGTCACGTTGACTGATGAATCAGCATACACCAAGAGGGTACCTAGCCGTTGGCCCGGGAGTTGAAGCATATATGCGCTAGTACAACTGATTGAGACCGTCATGACAGGGCAGCTCAGATGAGCAGGGCAGGTAAAATTCCCAATGGTTCAGTTTGTGGTGGCAGCGCTCCATCACAAATGTCTGTGGTGCAACGACGGTCCCACTTGCCCACTGAGCACAGAGGCCCAAAGTCCCCAAAAGACAAACACGAGCATCATCTTTGGAGTAGTTTGCCCCTAGCAAGACAAACAAGATCATTATCCCTGTCAATGCTGACCCAGTAAGTGTCCCTGGGCTCCCAAGCAATGATCTCCCTCTACTGGAGGCGCCACCCAGGGTACCACACCTACACCCGGCCACCCTCTTTCTCAGGCCTATCCATGGACCCAAATCCTCCCGCTCTGTGGGCGGTGTCTGGCACCTCCATTTCTTACAGGCGCTACACTTCGGGGAAGGCAATCTGCTCACAGATGAGCTGGGCCACCTGATCGCCCGGTTGTATACTCACAGGCTCCTTTCTGAGACTGAACAGCAAAACCCGTACTTCTCCCCGGTAGTCATGATCTACAACCCCCACCTGTATGTGCACTCCTGCATGCAAAGCCAGCCTGGAGCGGGGAGCAACCCTCCCGTAATTGTACCCATATCCCAATGGGAATTAATTTTTGAGTGCCAGGGTCAGTGGTGTCGGGGCGACTGCATACAAATCCACCCGTGCTGACTCCGGTGTCCCTCTAGTCTGGAGATAGGCAGCAGGGTGTAGCAGTACAACTCCTAATGCATCAGGGTCTGACTGCCCTGAGCCTTCGGTCTCCGCAGTCACCAGTCACACACTCACTCCGCCATGTTGGTTTTCATTGGCATCAGGCCATAGTATGGATGCGTATTCAGCTGATAGGCAGCCTTGATCAGTACCCCATACCACCCCTGAGTGTGTCTTTCTGTGACAGGAGCCGTAGCTGCTGTTTCAGCAATCCATTATACCGTTCCATGACACCCACTCCTTGGGGATGGTCGAGGATGTGAAACACCCATCGGATTCCCAAAGATGCAGCCCAATCCTGCACCATGTTACTGGCAAAATGGGACCCATTATCAGAATGCAGTTGAGAGGGAATTACATGGTGGAATACAGTTCGCTCAGTAATGCCAGTGATCGTATTCCACTGGTCGGGATGGGATGCCGGCCAGACCTCTCCATAGCTGGTGGCCGTATCGACCATAGTGAGAATATATGCTTTGCGGTGGTCAAGAGGGAGTGGGCCAACATAATCGATTTGCCAAATTTGAGCAGGCTGGTCTCCCCAAAGCACCTATCCAGGGGAGCCAGCTTCCACCTGTATGGGCTTAACAAACTGGCAAATCTTACAAACGGCTTTAGCTGTTTTTAGGGCTGCATGTGAAGTGGGGATACCTCGGGCCTGCACCCAATGGTATGCCCCCTCTGGGCCCAAGTGCCCTGTCATAAATATAAAGGGAAGGGTAAACCCCTTTAAAATCCCTCCTGGCCAGAGGAAAAATCCTCTCACCTGTAAAGGGTTAAGAAGCTAAAGGTAACCTCACTGGCACCTGACCAAAATGACCAATGAGGAGACAAGATACTTTCAAAAGCTGGGAGGAGGGAGAAAAACAAAGGGTCTGTGTCTGTCTGTATGTTGCTTTTGCCAGGGACAGAACAGGAATGGAGTCTTAGAACTTTTAGTAAGTAATCTAGCTAGGTATGTGTTAGATTATGATTTCTTTAAATGGCTGAGAAAAGAGCTGTGTTGAATAGAATGACTATTCTTGTCTGTGTGTCTTTTTTGTAACTTAAGGTTTTGCCTAGAGGGATTCTCTATGTTTTGAATCTAATTACCCTGTAAAGTATCTACTATCCTGATTTTACAGAGGTGATTCCTTTACTTCTATTAAAAGTCTTCTTGTAAGAAAACTGAATGCTTTTTCATTGCCCTAAGATCCAAGGGTTTGGGTCTGTGGTCACCTATGCAAATTGGTGAGGATTTTTACCAAACCTTCCCCAGGAAGAGGGGTGCAAAGGTTGGGAGGATTTGTGGGGGAAAGACGTGTCCAAACTATGTTTCCCAGTAAACCCAGTTAAAGTTTGGTGGTGGCAGTGGAAATTCAAAAGGGCAAAGGGTAAAATTAATTTGTACCTTGGGGAAGTTTTAACCTAAGCTGTGTGGAAGTATAACATTGTATAAGTATAGCGTTGTGTAAGGGGACATGCTGGATACATTGTATATGAGAGGGCATGCCAAAACATGTTACAAAGTATCTGAGGGAGCACATGTAGGGACAGTTAGCTTTTGAATGGAGAAGCAATTAAGATAGAGCCAGCACGTCTAGAAGCAGGCATCAGAATGGAAGGTGTGAAGGGCAATTAGTTAAGTTAACTGGAAGCTGTTAAAAGGAGATTGTTAAGGGTGGCAGGTAATTGAAGATACGTGACTGGTCTCAGGGATCTCGAAGGGTGGTGACTAAAATCTTTTTTCTTCTTTTGTCTGTAACTTCTCTGTAACTTGTTCTCCAAAAACTGTATAAATTAAGAGACACAAGCCCCACTTGGGGGGGGTCTCACTTCTAAATGTATTAGCAGAGCAGCTTTGCTAATAAAACAGAGTGGTTTGATAAATTGTGAGTCTGAGTCAAACTTTGACAATTTGGAGGTTCTACCGAGATGGCAAATGGCTTCACTGAGGCTGTGTGATCCCTGACTGCCTTGCAGGACGATTGTGGCAGCCGGCGCCTGGACGCTTAGTCCAAGCGATCCTCCACAAGACAGAAAGGTACACAGCAGCAGCGCAGTCTACGTCATTGAACTTGTTGGTTCCCACTCTGTTCGGGTAGGGGTCCTTGGATCCAGCTTCTGGAATCAGACGTCTCAGGTAATTATTATTTTTGTGCTTTAACCGGTTTGAGGACTGTCTTGTCTTTGTGTCTATCCGTCTTCCTCGTGGTGTGTGTGTGAATCTGGGAGCCATTTCTGACCGGAGACTGGCTGACCAAGAGATTCCCGTCCCCACGGTCTGAATAAGTGGAATCTGCAAAGATGCAGCGGCACCACGCCTTGGGTATAACCCCTGGTGTGAAAGCAAGGGCAGTTGAGGCAGTAGCCTGTGGGCTCCTTTCTGTGTGTTGCACCGGGTACCGCTCTGCTGAGCCCGAATTTCCTTCTTGTGTGAGTGCTGTGTGAAGTCCTCCTGGATGGGTAATCAGAAGTCTAAGGTAGAACAGTTCCCTAAGGGAACTCCAGCTTATTTTATGTATTTTAGGAGGGGTCCAGACTCTTGTAGGTTTCTTGAAAATTGGTCCAAATTAGCTCTAGAGAACCCCAAATTACAGTGGCCACTGTTAGGTTCTTGGGACAAGGATCGAGTGGACGCTTTAAAAAGCAAACTCGTCCTCCCAAAAACCAAATTGGAGAGAGGAGAAGTAGACTGCTTCATGCAGTGGTGGAAAGAGGCAAATTGTAGATGGACTGAGTCAAAACTCACCTCTCTTAAAAATTCTTTCAAAAAACTAACAGTTCAATTGGATGCAGTCTCTCTCACCACTAGTCCGAGCGCTCCCCTTTGCCCAGTCCTGTGCAATGATCCGGATCAAACCCGACCCCCACCATACTCCTGCGCAAATAAGAAATCAGAAAAGGAAAAATCTTCAGTGACTACAGATAATGAAAGTGAAGAAGATACCCTCATTGGCTTCGCAGCTCTGCAAAATATTATGAAGAAGAAATCCAAAGCAGACTGCAAAGATTCTCTTGACATCTCTTCTTGGAAAAGAGAACCTGATGGGAGGTTAATGAGAGACTCTGATCAAACTGTTGTGGCACCCTTACGAGTCCTTAAGATGGGAGAAAGTGAGTCCATATGGGACTATAAGCCCTGGACTCATACGGAACTTTTATCTATAGTTAAAAGTTTTTCCAAACCACAGGAAAACTCTGTCAAATTTGCTGAGGAGTTTCTGTTAATCTGTGAAACCTATGAACCCTCTAAGACAGATCTCCTCCAACTATGTAAATTGTTAGCTCCTGCCAGTTATTATGAAAAATGGTTGGCTACTGCAGGCTGGCCAGCTGAGGCACGCCACTCAACCATAAAAAGTACTGGCCCAGATTCAGCATACAGAGACCGGTGTAAGGCTCTTTGGAAGCGCCTGTATCAAGCCATTCCCAAAGTGTGGTCTCCTAAAACAAACTGGACAGCAATACGTTGCTGTAAGCAAGGGCAAGGAGAAAGCCCAGGCGACTATAGGTCCCGGCTAACTGATATTTTCCTACAACATTCAGGAATACAAGAGCCCGATGTAAATGGGCAGGGGGCCTTGGCACATGCATTTGTTGATGGTCTTCTCCCTGCCACAGGCAGCATGTTAAAACAAATCAGTGTGGGATGGGAGACTGAAACCATGGACAAATTGCTGGCAGTAGCAGAGGCATTGCCACCGCACTTTAAAAGGAAAGGAGGAACAGTCCTACCAAAAGTTAATGGCTCTGCAGATACAGCATTATTCAGGACTAAGCAGACCACACCGGGGACAGGGACGGGGTTGCGGAAGTGGAGGGGGCTGGATTAACTGGGGTTTGTAACTACTGTAAACAGCCTGGACACTGGAAAAAAGAGTGTCCAAGACGAATTAATAACTGTATGGGAAATCAAGTGAACCCCCCCGCTGGTTCCTCCAGCTGATCCCCAACCCTATTTTTCACCCCAACAATGACGGGATGCTGGGGAACCTCACAAAGTTTTAGCTCCCTTATTACCTCTGTCCCCTACTGGAGAATGTGTCCTGACTGTAAATGATCTCTCTCTCCCTTTCCTTGTTGATACTGGAGCTTCTCTTTCTACAATCCGCACCACTGACTTGCCTGAGGTTCCCCGATCTGGAAAATCTGTGTCTGCTGTTGGCATTACAGGGATCCCTACCTCTTTTCCCCTCTCAAAACCTTTGTCTGTTCAGGTCAGTCCCCTCTCTGAGGAACATGCATTCCTCCTCTCTGATTCCACCCCTGCAAACCTTCTGGGACGGGACTTGCTATGCAAACTTGACTTGCTATGCAAACTTCGGAAGCACGCCTTGGAACCCCGGTGGAAGGGTCCATACCAGGTACTGCTCACCACCCAGACAGCAGTGAAATTATCCAGCATCGCTGCATGGATCCACGCCTCACAGTGTAAGCCAGCGCCACCTCAAGGGGACCAAGCACCTCTGCTTGACCACGCAGAACCAGCTTCAACCCCAGAAGACAAAGAGGAACAGCCTGCAATACCTTACAATCTGCGCTCTCATAAGAGTTGCCAGAAGCAGAGGGTAAGCAGACAGCAGGACCCAACAAACAAGAAGCAGTAGTGAGCCTAGCGCCTGCTGCCTGGTGGACGTAAAACCGTGACTGCAGTTCCCTTGAAAGGGGTTGTCGGAACCAGAAAGGGTCCTGCTTCCAACATGTGTCCTTTGAGAAGCTTAATCCTCAGCTACTGTGTCCTGAGGGTCTGGGGAATCCAGAGTGCTAATCTAATGTTATTAAATGTCACCAGTGAAAGTAATGAAAAAGAACGATTGATGTATGGAATCCAGTAAGTCATTGATCATGGGCGTAGCCTTGACCAAAAGGGGGGATTGTGGAAGTATAACATTGTATAAGTATAGCGTTCTATAAGGAGACATGCTGGATACATTGTATATGAGAGGGCACGCCAAAACATGTTACAAAGTATCTGAGGGAGCACATGTAGGGACAGTTAGCTTTTGAATGGAGAAGCAATTAAGATAGAGCCAGCACGTCTAGAAGCAGGCATCAGAATGGAAGGTGTGAAGGGCAATTAGTTAAGTTAACTGGAAGCTGTTAAAGGAGATTGTTAAGGGTGACAGGTAATTGAAGATACGTGACTGGTCTCAGGGATCTCGAAGGGTGGCGACTAAAATCTTTTTTCTTCTTTTGTCTGTAACTTCTCTGTAACTTGTTCTCCAAAAACTGTATAAATTAAGAGACACAAGCCCCACTTGGGGGGGGGGGGGGGCTCACTTCTAAATGTATTAGCAGAGCAGCTTTGCTAATAAAACAGAGTGGTCTGATAAATTGTGAGTCTGAGTCAAACTTTGACAGCTGGTAAAAGTAAGCTTAGGAGGTTTTCATGCAGGTCCCCACATCTGTACTCTAGAGTTCAGAGTGGGGGAGGAACCTTGATATGCCCTAAGTGCATGTGTATCCAGGAAGCCAAGAGGGAAAGAGCCTCCCCCACATTGGCAGGAGCGCCGTACACTCAGCTGTGTGGGCCAGTTGGTCCACAGCAGCATTCCAGTGATGCTCTTGGGTACGATTCTGGTGGGCATCTACATGAAACACATCAATCAAAAGGTCGTGTGCAGTGGAATACAATTCCTGCCAAATAGGGGCGTCCCACACGGGTTTGCCATGGATGGCCCAATACTGGGCTCTCCAGCGGCCCATCGAGGTGGCCAGTCCCTGAGCCACTACCCAAGAGTCAGTGTACAGGCGTACCTCGGGGTCCTCAAGGGGAAGCGCCCGCCTCACTGCCAGCAGCACAGCATAAAGCTCAGCATATTGGCTGGAAGCTCCCTGTCCCTCGGCAGTCTCGTGCAACTGGCAAACAGGATTTAAGGCGACAGCTCTCCAGCACCATGTATTACAACATACTTGGCTGAGTCATCAGTAAACCAGGCATAGGGCCGCTCGGTGGTGCTCACAAATGAGGCACCCTATTGCACAGTGGGGGCTTTGGGTAGGGGCTGGGCTGCCCCGCCCTCCTACTGGGTCTACACCAACTCTTCATGAAGCTTACTAGTGCCCTGGGGTCTTGCGTGGGCACAGTCACTAATGTACCACTTCCACTTCACAATAGAGCTCTGTGGTGCCCTCCCCACTCAATTTCCAGTGTTGAGGTCCAAAATCCAATTCATAATGGGGATTCTGGGCTGTAAAACCACAGTCTGCCCCTCAGTCAGGTGCTCAGTTTCAATCAGGGCCCAATAGCAAGCCAAAGCTGCTTCTCTAACAGAGTATACCAGCTGGCCGCCTCGGGGAGTTTACAAGACCAAAACCTGAGGGGCTGCTTATTGCGGGCACCCACAATTTTTGACACAGACTCTAAGAAGTGTAATCCTCCAGCACTGACGCCTCCAGGTGGAAGGGGCTATGAGGATCATAGGGGCCCAAGGGCATTGCAGTCTGGATGGCAGCTTTAACCTCCTCAAACGCCCACTGCTGGGCTTCATCCCAATCGAATGCCATCTTTTTCCTGGTGACATTATAAAAGGGCTTTAAAAGCAAAGTGAGATGCGGGATGTGGTTATGCCAGTTACCAAACAACCCGATCACTTGCTGTGCCTCGACCTTGGTGGTCGGGGCTGCAAGCTGGGAAATTTGGTCTACAACAGGAGGTATGTGGCGCTGCACCCGTTGCCGCAGAATTCCAAGAAATTTCACAAATCGGCTGGTGGGCTGTACTTTGTTGGGATTAACAGCCCAGCCCCTGGCCTGCATGTGAGTGGTGAGTGCCTGCAAGGTTCTCTCCACTGCATCATGATCCAGCCCCTGAATCATCAAATCATCAATATAGTGGTAGATAGTCGGTTGCGCATCCCGGCTGTGAAGGTCTCCTGGTCGGGACCCTAGAAATTATTCATAGAGAGCCCTACCTGCATCCCCATTTCCCAAAGGCGAATGGAAGCCTCAGGAATTATGCTCTAGGGTTTATCCACATCATCCTAATTCATGGGATCCAGCCACTAGTGTTCTACAGGTTTCAGAGTAACAGCCGTGTTAGTGTGTATTGGCAAAAAGAAAAGGAGTACTTGTGGCACCTTAGAGACTAACCAATTCATTTGAGCATAAGCTTTCGTGAGCTACAGCAAAATCCACTCCAGCAATATCCTACTCCCTGCTGTCTCCTGAGCACCCCTCAGGAGCTGATGGATCGAAACATCCATGGAAAGGGCCCCTAACTTCAAGATCTTCCCTGGGAACAGGTGCACTGCCTCAGCGCCCTGGTCCTAGCAATGGAGCAGCCAAGACTTCACGCTCTCACCCTCCCACTGCCTGAAATGTGCCTGAAGGCCCTGGAGTTCTGTTTGCATATAGTCCCAGATTATCCGTGTCTGTTGGGGGGCTGCTCCGGGAGGCCTCTTAGTTTTGTTAGTAATCAGGGGCCGGACCTCCTTTGCACCACCTCCCTCTGCCTCAGTCTCAATTTTACCCTCCCATCCATCATAGTCATCACTGGAGTCCCATATGTCCCTGTCCCATGTCTCTGGGTCCCAATCCGACGCCATAAGGGCCCTAACCTTGGACTGGGACACAGTGGGGCAGGGGTTCTGCAGGAGGTGGCGATGGTGATCCCAGGCATAGCGGACCGCCATAGTCTCAGCTATCTCCTGCTGCTTTAGGGCTCCCAGCTGAGCTGCTTCCAAAGCCTCAGTTAGCATGTTATTCTTATCCATGAGAGCCCGCTTATCATCCACCAGGACGCTTACATTCTTCTCTATCTTCTTGTTATCTGCCGATAGCTTTTCCACCATCATCAGGAACAACCATCCCCAACCCCAATCCTTATAGAGTTTATTATGCCCATATAACTCTATTGCCTTCTCCATCTGCTCGGCCAATTTGACTGGGGTGAGAGGAACTTCATCCCTGTCCCATCCAACCAGGGGAGCCACCCGACATAACAGTTTGGCCACCGGTGCCCAGCGGGAGGTACTACTCCAGCTAGGTATCTTGTCGGTGGCCATAACCTCACATCCTCGCTAACCCCACATCTGGCTACACGTCCTGGGGATATCACCGAGTGTATCCTGCCAACTACGCCAGGTGACGTGCAAAAGGGAGGCTCAGATACACTCCATGTAGCCACACCAAGTGTATAAGTATAACTGGTTTTATTGCCAAAGCATAATAAGCTTCCCAGCCTTCACGTGTTACTAAATACGTGCTTTCCAGCAACGAAGCAGGCAAGCGAGAATCAATACTTACGCCCCTTCTGCTACGGACAGTCCCAGACCCTCCAGCCTTGTCCCTGAGGGCTTGTAGCAGGCGCTGCTCCAGGATGGGGAGTTCCTGAGCACCCACAAGGCCAAGGTCCGCAGGTGAGACTGTTCATCTAAAGCAATTCTCATAGCCATTTTTATCATCATCTCTTTCTCAGGGGGCATATACATCCACAAGCAGGCTCTGGCAGGAAACACTGTTGCTTTCTAGTCCCACACTTAACACTCTTGGGCCCCCGCTTATCTCTTCACTTGTTTATCCAGTCGGAGTGGCTGCAAGTTCACTACTAGCTCCACCTGGACTGTTCTGTAATAACAGGCCAAGGTAACTTGTGGTGAGCCCCAACACCTCACCTTCTTGTAAACGTTCAGACAAGAAGTATTATGTGCCAGCAAAAGGGGTGAGTTCTTCTTCACTCACCCTTGCCCAAACTCATACTGGTTGTGGAAGCCGTTAATCAAAAGGGAAAACAACACCTGGCTCGTACCACCCCTTACGACAAAGACTGGAAACGACTTGACCTGTTTGGTAGAAAGGCCTTTTCCTCAGCGACTCTTCAGTTACACTTTGCTAACTACTCCGTGCTATTAGACAAATACATTCACAACATTTTTGCACATCTATGTTTATTGAACATCTCCCCACAGACAAAAAAGAACAATACAAAGCGAGCATCTCAGAAGGTTCCCTGATTGCCAGGATGGCCTTGCAGGCATCATTGGATTCTGCAGACACAGTGGCTCACTCTATCGCCATGTCAGTAGTCATGCAAAGGGCCTCTTGGCTCCACCTTTCCGGCTTCCCCAAGGAAATCCAGGCCACGATAAAGGATTTACCTTTTGAGGGACAGAAACTCTTTGTGGACACCACAGAAGCAGCCTTGCATACACTCAAGGACTCCCGTGCCATGCTGAAAACCTTGGGAATTCACGTATCTGATAACAAAAAGAAACGGTGCATGTTACACCCAGCACCTCCATACTGCTCTGTATACCCAGCCGCAGAGAAAGTACTACCAGCATCACAAACAACATCAACCAAGATGACGACGGACACCGGGGCAATCCACCACATCCCAACCATCTACTTCTAGTCAGGCAGTTTGAAGTGTTGGTTGAGGGCATGAGAGCCCCTCAAATTCCATTGCCACAACCATCTGATTCCAGTCCATTTGGAGACTGCCTAACACCTCTCTATCCAGTCTGGGCAACCATTACATTGGACAAATGGGTTCTGGAAATTATGCGCAAGGGCTATTCCATCCCCTTCACCTCTATTCCACCAACCCATCCCCCTTCTCTGTCTCCTTTCAGGGACCCTTCTCACGAGCACCTACTACAGCAGGAAATAAATCACCTCCTGCAACTCAGTGCTGTAGAACCTGTACTTCCCAAACACAGGAGGACCAGGTTTTAGTCACGCTATTTCCTCATCCAAAAAAACCCAGGCATCTGGAGGCCCATATTGGACTTGCGCAAGCTAAACAAGTTTATCAGAACTCAGCATTTGAAGATGGTTACCCTTGCAACCATAATCCCGGCATTGGAGAAGGGAGATTGGCTCTCAGCCCTCAACCTCCAGGATGCTTATTTCCATGTTACCATACATCCTGCACACAGGTTCCTTTGTTTCACAGTAGGCAACCTACATTTCCAGTACAAAGTGCTCCCATTTGGACTTTCCACAGCCCCACAAGTTTTCTCCAAAACCGTCACTGTGGTCGCAGCCCATCTTCGTAGACGGGATAATTACATTCCCCTATCTGGACGATTGCCTGTTGAAAGCTTCTACATACTAACAGGCAGCAGACGCTTTGTTGCTCACTGCAAATCTGTTCATAAGACTAAGACTACCAATCAATGCCCTAAAATCCACCCTAATTCTGACCCAACAGTTGGAATTCATAGGTGCCCACCTGGACTCCACCATGTCATTAGCAAGTCTACCCCAACAACGCTTCCTCACATTAATGAACCTCATAGCAACTATACAAAACAGCTGGCAGACATCTGCCAGGTTATGCCTCCAACTTCTAGGACACATGTCAGCAACCACGTTTGTCATGAAACATGCATGACTTCATATGAGGCACCTTCAGGCATGGCTCTGTACTGTATACATTCCTCACAGACATTCCATTCACAAGCGACTGACCATGCCCACCACAATAAAGAACTCATTATCCTGATGGACAAACCATTCCAATTGATGGGGTGTCCCTTTCCAACAACACACCCATCAGTAATGATAACCACTGCTGCATCTCTCCTGGGCTGGGGGGGCACACCTGTCTGAACATACCATCCAGGACAGATGGTCCTCCATGGGGTCCATGCTCCACATAAATCTATTGGAGCTCTGGGCAGTCCACAATGCATGCCACCATTTTCTGCCCCTCATTCGCAACAAGATAGTGCAGATCCTTACAGACAATTTGGTCACCATGTTTTATATCAGTCGCCAAGGTGGGGGCTTGATCTTACCTGCTCTGCCCAGAGGTGGTTCACCTTTGGGAGTGGTCCATCTCCCACAACATAGACCTCAAAGCAGTGTACCTACCAGGAAGCCAAAACAGCACAGCAGACGAGCTAAGCAGAAACTTCTCCCAGATACACAAATGGGAAATGGACCCGAAAATCATCATTACTATCTTCCAACATTGGGGTCTCCCCAATTGCAATGTCCCACAATACCAAGTGCCCTCAATACTGCTCCTAGGCAGGACTCGGGGAAAGCTCCCTCACGGACACCTTCCTCATGAAATGGGAAGTGCCCCTAATGTACGCTTTTTCCCCAATTCCTCTGATATCTCATGTCCTTTACAAGATAAAACAGGACAGGTCCTGAGTAATCCTGATCGCACCAACATGGCCCAGACAAACCTGGTTTTTCCTACCTCAACCAGATGATCACAACACCACCCTGACCCCTCCCACTCATACCTCACCTACTCACACAGGACTCAGGTCATCTCCGTCACCCCAACATCCTGATCCTCCATCTCAAGGCATGGCTAATCCTTGGCTGACACCTCTGGAGGCAGGCTGTTCCACAGAGGTCCAGGATATTTTGATGGTTAACCACACAAAAAACATATGCTCAAAAGTGGCGTCGTTTCTCCATATGGTGTGGAGACAAACAACTCTCCCCTTGAACAGCTCCATTACCCACCATACTTGAATATATGCTGACTCTAAAAAAATTGGGTCTTTCTATCAGTTCACTCTGGGTACACTTATCTGCAGTCACAGATTTCCATTCCAAAGTAGAGGGCCTCACTGTATTCATGCATCCTCTCACTAAACGCTTCCTCAAAGGTATACAGAATACTTACCCTACAGTCAGAGACCCTACCCCTATGTGGGACCTTAACTTAGTCCTGCGTAGCGTCATGGGCAAACCTTTTGAGCCTCTGGCTACCTGCTCACTATTACACTTGTCCATGAAAGTCGCCTTCCTAGTCGCAATTACATCAGCATGACGGGTTGGAGAGCTTGGTGCCCTGATGGTAACTTCACCTTACACCATATTCCTCAAGGGCAAGGTAATCCTTTGCCCACATCCGAAATTCATACCTAAAGTGGCCTCATCCTTCCATTTCAACCAGCCCATCTACTTACTTGTATTCTTCCCGAAGCTGCACACTGACAGCAGGGAAGCATCTCTTCACATGTTGGATGTTTGTAGAACACTCATGTTCTATATAGATAGAACAAAGACATTCAGAAAATCCACCAGACTGTTCATTTCCACAACAGAATGATCTCAAGGACTAGCCATTTCCAAACAATGACTTTCAAGATAGATATCAGAGTGCATCCGATTATGCTACCACGAACATGACCTAGAACTCCCCTCTGGTCTTCGCACGCACTCCACCAGGGCTATAACCACATCAATAGCCTTTCTCACAGATATACCCATCATTGATATATGTAAAGCAGCTACCTGGGCATCACCCCACACCTTCACCAGACATTACACCATAGAGAAGCAATCAGCTGCTGATGCTCGTTTCGGAGAATCGGTGTTATCCACTGCTCAGTAAACATCTCTGAAGCCCCTCCTTCCACTGAAGGGTACTGCTCCATAGTCACCTAAAAGTGGAGCACCCACAGGGGCACTTCTCGAAGAAGAAGAGAAGGTTACTCACCTGTGCAGTAACTGAGGTCCTTCAAGATGGTTGTCCCTGTGGGTGCTCCACTACCTCTCCTCCTCCCCTCTGCTTCGGAATTTCTCTTCAATCCTCTGCAGCAGAGAAGGAACTGAGGGACAGTTGGCTATGCGCGCGTGCTACCCACTCAGAGCAGTACGAGCTGGCTGCAGCGTGTGCATGGCCAACCATGGTAGTGCTACCTTAAATCTCCGACTAGATGTGCAGGGGCACTCAAACACCTAGAAGTGAGCACCCACAGGGACAACCATCTCGTAGAACCTCAATTACTGCACAGGTGAGTAACCTTCTCTTCCCAAAGGATCAGTGCAAAGCTACATAATTCTAATACATAAGAATTTTGGCTTTACAAACTGTTTTAACATTCTTATTAAATTACTATTTTAGTTTTTATACTCACAAACAGATATTGATACATGTACTATACATCACTGTATAAATAAATAAATGTACAAAGAGGCAATATGGTTTAGTGGAATGATTTTTAAACTGGGAGCCAGGAACTGCTGAGTTTTAACCCCAGGTCTGAAAGCAACTCCTTCTCTGGCCTTGAGTGAGAAGATTTAAACTCTCAATTTCCTGATCTGTCAAACAGAAATAATATTAATATAACTATCTCACAACATAATTAGGATTAATTATTTAACATTTTAAAGCTGTTTGAACATGTAAATAGTTATCCAAGTGCTTATTATTATTAATAATCATCATCATCATCATAATTAATAAATCAAGAAATTCGGCTAGTCCTTAACTATTAGCAGGAGCACACTAATGGTATGCTTACTAGTAAACTGCAGTTCAGTTAATTATCATGGAGTTCAGATACTGAGACTCCAAGCAGGAAGCTTTCTCCAAATTACCAAATAAATTGTTCTCAGGACTTCGACACCCCTTTCATTCTCATCCTGGATCTGGTTAACTTATGAATCCTAGTCACTAGCAGCAAGTAAGTCAAGGTATTGTACATAGTGGGCCCACCTTGATTATCACTACAAAAGGTTTTTCCCACCCAGCTCCCCCTCTTCCCCCCCGCTCTCCTGCTGGTAATAGCTCACCTTACCTGATCACTCTTGTTACAGTGTGTATGGTAACACCCATTGTTTCATGTTCTCTGTGTATATAAAATCTCCTCACTGTATTTTCCCCTGCATGCATCCGATGAAGTGAGCTGTAGCTCACGAAAGCTTATGCTCAAATAAATGTGTTAGTCTCTAAGGTGCCACAAGTACTCCTTTTCTTTTTGCAGATACAGACTAACATGGCTGCTACTCTGAAATCTGATTTTATATGCATCAAATTCTAACCTATCACTGTTTTGCTAATATAAATGTATTTAATAGCAGCAGGACAGAAAAAGAACAGTAAAATGACACTGGAAAATCAAAGTACACACCAAACTTCTGAATATTACAAAAAAACTCCTTGTCTACTATTTTCCTATTCCTAATCGCAAGCTACAATCCTGACTCCAGTCATCATATAATGAGGCTTGATCTGTAGCAAAAATCATAATCTGAGTACAAATACAACTTTGTGCAAGGCTTAGTTAGAGAAATGAAGACTCTTTTACCTTTTGTCTGAGATACTTTGGCTATATAATGGTTCAAAATATGAAAATTTCTAAGAGATCTTATGGTAGACTTTTGTGTCAATGAACAACAAAGAAAAATCTAGATGAAAAGATTACAGCTACTATATTGTATTTAGATCAATAGTGACCCCATGAGGACAACTTTTTTAAAAGGAGATTAATATGACTGTTCCAATCACAAATTAAACCAAGTATGTTTATTACTTGTACAGTACCTGTCAAGGTTCCTTCCCCACTCTGAACTCTAGGGTACAGATGTGGGGACCCGCATGAAAGACCCCCTAAGCTTATTCTTACCGATGTGGGGACCCGCATAAAAGACCCTCTAAGCTTATTCTTACCAGCTTAGGTTAAAAACTTCACCAAGGTACAAACTTTACCTTGTCCTTGAAAAGTATGCTGCCACCACCAAGCGATTTAAACAAAGAACAGGGAAAGAGACCACTTGGAGACATCTTCCCGCAAAATATTCCCCCCCAAGCCCTACACCCCATTTCCTGGGGAAGGCTTGATTATAATAATACCTCACCAATTGATACAGGTGAACACAGACCTAGACCCTTGAATCTTAAGAACAATGAAAAAGCAATCAGGTTCTTAAAAGAAGAATTTTATTTAAAGAAAAGGTAAAAGAATCACCTCTGTAAAATCAGGATGGTAAATACTTTACAGGGTAATCAGATTCAAAACATAGAGAATCCCTCTAGGCAAAACCTTAAGTTACAAAAAGACACAAAAACAGGAATACACATTCCCTCCAGCACAATGAATTTACAGTGAATTTACAAACCAAAAACCAAAAGAAATCTAACACATTTTCTAGCTAGATTACTTTACAGGAGTTGGAAGGCTTGCATCCTTGATCTGTTCCCGGCAAAGGTATCACACAGACAGACAGTCAAAAGCCTTTCCCCCACCCCCCTCCAGATTTGAAAGAATCTTGTCTCCTCATTGGCCATTTTGGGTCAGGTGCCAGCAAGTTTACCTTAGCTTCTTAACCCTTTACAGGGAAAGGATTTTGCCTCTGGCCAGGAGGGATTTTATAGCACTGTATACAGAAAGGTGGGTACCCTTCCCTTTATATTTATGACAGTACCTATATATAGGGACACTCAAATCAGCAGGCTGCTCAGATTTAGGACCTTTCTACAGATTTTGTTAGATAATATTCTTAAGAATGAGCCTTTTTGTTTCAAACCAGTATTGTCTACAGCCTATCAGTATTGGCTATATCTGAGTGAAGTACATATACATAGGACTATTTTGCCCCATTAAGGCCAAATTATGAAGTTCTTTATCAAGTAATATACCCACTAACTCAAACTGAACCCTCAATGATGCCTCCCTGACCTCATTATCTTCAAATTATGCCCTCATTGATAACTATGCAACTTCTAATTTGCCCTGCAGACCATCTCTTATTGGTAATGATGTGCAAGAGAGTCCACTTTGACTTTCAGAACCCAGGTTCTGAGTTTGGGGGATGTCAGTTAGAAAAAAAATCTTGTTGGTTGCAACAGAGGAAGTTTGATGTAGAAATCAGTAAGACGATGCATGTGGAAACCCACAATACCATTTTTAAGAGTCACTTTTCAGGGTTGAGTAACATTTTAAGATGGGCCCACTAGAGGGTATTTAGTGTTCCACATTTTCAGTTTTTATTTGTAAAAAAAAAATCTGGGAATTTTTCAGTGTTTATTTTCCAAACATAAAAACTGGGATTAAATCAGGTTAAAAATTTAAAAAATGGGAAAAATTGGAGGGAGGTGGGGAAAGAAAAACAAAAAAACTTTCATAATATACATATTACAGTATAATTGAAACTTTTTTAACGTGTTTTCTGTGTGTCACACAGTCCAAAGCATCAGGAGACTCGTCAAAAATCAGACTAGACACATTTCCATCAATTCATTCCATCAGTTCAGCTACTAAAGCGTCATCATCTTCTTTCAGATACTTATGAGTGAGGTTGTCTGCATTAGGAAGGTTTTTTGCTGCTGAACAGTATTGTCATTCAAAGTCACCAATAGGCCCATACTCCCTCCTGCACCCATACCCCCTCCTGCACCCCAGCCCCTTGCCACAGCCCTGACCTCCCTCCTGCACCCAAACTCCCTCCCAGAGCCCACACCACCTCCTGTACCCCAACACTCTGCCCCAGCCCGGAGCCCGCTCCTGCACCCAAACTCCCTCCCAGAGCTTGCCCACTCACCCACTCCTGCACCCCTGTAGGGACAGGATTTTATAATTGTACTATAAAAATTGATGTAAACTTTGAATTAATTCTGCCAGCCACCCTTTTTGAATAACAGAAAGGAATGACCATCTGAGACTGCAATCTTGTTTCCTATATGCATTATACACGTCCTTCTAGTCATTTCTTTGGTTTAAGGTTTAGTGAGTAAAAGACAAGATCTTGTATTGTGTTTATGTTAATTAGATTAAAGGAATGTTAAAGGCCTGAGCTACAATGTAAACTGTTTTGACCACAAGATTTAGTGAAGTTTAATTTACAATGTATTCTGCTGAATATAAAATGCTGCTGTGAGAGATTGTTTGTGTGAATGAGGAATGCATGGGTCAGGAAAAGATAAGGTGTGAAAGCCATCACAAATGTCCAGATGGTCAAGAAAAAGTGAGAGACTTGGAAACACCAGGAGACAATCAGAAAACAGCCATTGTATCTGATGCTAAACATGTTAGCAACATTGACGGCCTCAAGGTCAGGCAACCACCCCTGAAGGCAAGACAACAAATAGGAGATAACGAAGGGAAGCCCAACAATAACCATCAAATGATAACAGCAGAAAACCCCAAGATTACCACCACTAAAGGACTAATGATTACAGGATGACATTGCAAAATGCATGGACTCAAATGGGAATTTACAAGTATAAAGCTGGGGTGTTTTGCCATGAAATTCTGGGTTCAGTCCTGCCAAAACCTCGGCGTACCGGATCACGACCAGCAGAGCCCAGCTCCTCACTCATGTTCAATCTAACTGGCCATTAGAGTGACTCAAGCTACAACAGAATGGTAAATATAAAACATCAACTGGCAGGACTGTGTGCATGATGTGTATGTGTGTGTGACTGAAAAGTATATACTAACTGTTGTATTTTCAATAAATATGGTATATTTGCCTTCTCTCTTATAAAAGATCCTGTGTGCTTGGTATAGCCTAACATCCCAACCCCCTGCCCCAAGCTCAGCCCGGAACCGCCTTCCACACTGCGAATCCCTCGGCCCCAGCCCAAAGCCCGCACCCCCTCCCAAGCCCCAACCCGCTGCCCCAGCCTGGTGAAAGTGAGTGAGGATGGGGGAGCATGAGCAACAGGGGGTGTGGGAGGGTGGAGTGGGGTGGGGCTTCAGGGAAGGGGCAGGGCCTCAGGCAAGTGGCGGGGTAGATCCCGGGTTGCTCTTAAATTCTAAAAGTGATTTTGGGCATAAAAAGGTTGGAGACCACTGAACTATTTCAATATCAGAACTGCAGGACACAACAATTGTGTAAAACATTAGTGTTTAACAAAAATAAGTACCTGAAAAAATATTGAGTGGATTGATAAATAGATGTAAATCAGTAAAAACTGAACTCCTTCAATAAAAAACCTGGTAATTTATTGGAGAAAATCAGTAAAAACTGAAAACATGGAATACTAAGGGTTTTTAAGGAATCCACATTCATTGATTACCTACCACTATCCACTTCTGAAAATACATATGAAAAGTGTCTTAAAAGCTACTCAATGAAATTCTCAAAGGTAATGAATTTATTTTCTAAAATAAATGCTTCAATATTCTCAGCAGAACAAGAAGGAAAATATGACTCTGAAGCTAAAAAAAAAAAGCAGAGACAGAATGGAGCCAGCAATAAAGAATGATAACATTAAAAGCAATAAGAATAAAAATAGATACAAAGATTTTCTCTATTAAGAAGGAAGTAACTCACATGGAAGACAGAGTAATCAACTTAGAAACAAGAGGGAGGGAATTCTCAGAATTAAAAATGGAACTGCCATAACATGAGATTAATAGGAAAAAGAGAAAGTGTGTTAAAACTGAAGCTTGATTATATAGAGAAGAGATAAAAGGAATAACCTTTGATTAAAGAGCATTCCACAATATTCTGAAAAAGTTTTATGTATAAAACTTAATAAAAGATTTGCTAAATTTAAATTAATAGAAACTGCTATTACAGACAGAGCTCTCAGAATACTGCAGTACATACTTCTGTTGGGACAGAAATCAGACCAAATACATTAAATTGCATTACTTTCAGGAGAAAGAAGTAGCAGTGAAAAAAGCAAGAAAATTAGATGAAATCCACATATAGGGAAATAAAATTAATATTTGCCAAGATTTGTTAGCCCTGGCATGAATTAAATGCAAAGAAATCAGTGGGAAAACTAAGGAATTATGGGAGGCAGAGATGGTGAGGTTTCCCTTTAAATCTGTCTTCCCTCATGAAGACCAGGTTTTACAATGTTCAAGATTTGAAAGATAGAAAGAAGATACTGAAATTCTTGGATCTGGAAGCAAAGAATAAGGGCATGCCTGAAGAATTATTTGGAGACAGACAGCTCAGAAGGAGATGTGAGTGCAAGAATGGAAAATCCTCCCCCCTCATCCCCCCCCCAAAAAACCCCAAAAAGTAGACAAGGAAATTAAAACTGAAAAGAACAGCTTGCAAACTTGCTTGGAGCAGAGAAAGAGAACAACTCAGAAGCTGAGTTAATTGACCCTGCCAAGAATGGAATGGTAAGAAATCAAAATAATTAACTGTAAACTGTTAAAATCTGAAATGCAACAGAAGGGGGAAAGACACGGTGGGAAGAGAGAAGACTTGGAACTGATAGAATAAGCAGCTATTCAAATATATGTTTCTGTAAGGATCATAAAACAGTTGGATTTTGTTTTGGGTAACAATTACTATGAGAAGGACTCACGGAAGCTTAGGCTGAAATAAATTGGTTAGTCTGTAAGGTGCCACAAGTACTCCTTTTCTTTTTGCAAATACAGACTAACATGGCTGTTATTCTGAAACCTATGAGAAGGACTGAGGCTAATTAAGATAACCTCTTATGATAACGTAAATAAATAGGCATTAGGAACAGAGGTCTGAAGAAGAAACATATTCTATTCCCACTTATTTATTTTACTATTATGGTTTGCTGTGACCTTAAATTTTCATCCTGTATGGTTATTTCATCCAGTACAGTACTTTATATCACTGTTACAGGTCATATGCAGTGGTGTTGTAGCCAAGTTGGTTTTAGGATATTAAAGAGACAAGGTGGGTGAGGTAAAATCTTTTATTGGATCAACTTCTGTTGATGAGAAAGACAAGCTTTTGAGCTTACACGGTGCTCTTCTTCAGGTCTGGGAAAGATACTTAGGGCTTGGCTACACTTGCAGATATAGAGCGGTGGGAGTTAAACCAGCCTTCGGAGACCACAGCAGGGAAAACACTGCCATGTGTTTACACTGTCAGCTGCAAGTGCAGTGGCATGGCCACATTAGCAGCTCTTGCAACGCCACAGAGAGCAGTGCATTGTGGTAGCTATCCCAGTGTGCAAGTGGCTGCAGTGTGCTTTTCAAATGGGGGGGGGTGGAGTGTGTCAGGGAGTGTGTTGTGTGTATGTGGGGGGAGAGACAGTGTGTTTTGGGGGACAGAGAGTGTGTCAGCATGCTGTCTTGTAAGTTCAGACAGCAGCAGACTGCCCCTCCCACCTCTCTCTCTCTCTCTCTCTCTCTCTCTCTCTCTCACACACACACACACACACACAAACGCCTGCCTCAGCAGCAGCAGCATTCCACTGTAATGGTTTGCTTTGTCCTGGAGCAGATAAGCATGCCAGTGGTCAGAAATGGAGCTTTGAAAGGGGATATCCACATGCCTGCAGCCAAGTTCAAAACAATGACAAGAGGGGCCACTTGACTTCAGGGGATTATGGGATGTTTCCGGAGGCCAGTCACAGCGCAGCAGTGCAACATGTCGTCCACATTGGCACCTGGGCGTTTCAGCCAGGGCACAGCAAGCTTTATGCTTCTCGTGGAGGTGGATTACCTGGAGCGCTCCAGCTGCAGAGTTCAGGTGCTCTAAGTGCCTTGCCAGTGTGGATACCTCAGGAGTTAGGGTGCCCAGGGCTGATTTAATGCACTCTAACTTGCAAGTGTAGCCAAGCACCTTTGAGTGTCACAGCTAAATACAAAGTGGAACAGATTGTTTAGCATAGGTAGTTAACACATATTTCAAGGGACCATTCAAGATGAAGTGGTCCGTTAACACCCCTCCAGTTACAGAGAGAAAACGGGGGATGGGGAATGTGTGGAGGGAGGGGAGGAGGCTGTTAGTGGGTTACAGATTGTTGTAATAAGGCATAAATTCAGTGTCTATTCAGGCCTTGTCTACACTACAGAGTTTTGTTGACAAAAGTCAGCTTTTGTTGACAAAACAGTGGAGGTGTACACACTACAGTGCTCCATCTGCCAACAAAACTCTCCTGTTTTGTTGACAAAATAAAACACCTTGACGAAAGGCATAGAGCTTTTTGCGGCAAAGTTACATTGACAAAGTATCGGTATAGACACATATTATGTTGCTGTAAATGGCCTCCAGGAGATGTCCCACAATGTCCATCCTGACCACTCTGATCAGTGGTTTGAACTCTGCTGCCCTGCACGCAGGTACACAGGCTTCTGCCCCTCTGTCATAAATATAAAGGGAAGGGTAAACCCCTTTGAAATCCCTCCTGGCCAGGGGAAAGCTCCTCTCACCTGTAAAGGGTTAAGAAGCTAAAGGTAACCTCGCTGGCACCTGACCAAAATGACCAATGAGGAGACAAGATACTTTCAAAAGCTGGGAGGAGGGAGAGAAACAAAGGGTCTGTGTCTGTCTGTGGTCGTCTTGGCCAGGGACAGAACAGGAATGGAGTCTTAGAACTTTTAGTAAGTAATCTAGCTAGGTATGTGTTAGATTATGATTTCTTTAAATGGCTGAGAAAAGAATTGTGCTGGATAGAATAACTATTTCTGTCTGTGTATCTTTTTTGTAACTTAAGGTTTTGCCTAGAGGGGTTCTCTATGTTTTTGAATCTAATTACCCTGTAAGATATCTACCATCCTGATTTTACAGGGGGGATTTCTTTATTTCTATTTACTTCTATTTTTTATTAAAAGTCTTCTTGTAAAACACTGAATGCTTTTTCATTGTTCTCAGAGCCAAGGGTTTGGGTCTGTGGTCACCTATGCAAATTGGTGAGGCTTTTTATCCAACATTTCCCAGGAAAGGGGGGGTGCAAGTGTTGGGAGGATTGTTCATTGTTCTTAAGATCCAAGGGTCTGGGTCTGTAGTCACCTAGGCAAATTGGTGAGGCTTTTTACCAAACCTTGTCCAGGAAGTGGGGTGCAAGGTTTTGGGAAGTATTTTGGGGGGAAAGACGCGTCCAAACAGCTCTTCCCCAGTAACCAGTATTAGTTTGGTGGTGGTAGCGGCCAGTCCAAGGATAACGGGTGTAATATTTTGTACCTTGGGGAAGTTTTGACCTAAGCTGGTAAAGATAAGCTTAGGAGGTTTTTCATGCAGGTCCCCACATCTGTACCCTAGAGTTCAGAGTGGGGGAGGAACCTTGACACCCTCCCTCTTTAAAGGTTGAGGAATTTTTGAAATTCCATTTCCTGTTTCCTCAGTGTGGACATCACATCTTCCCAGCTGACCATGGCAGCTCCACACAGCAAACACTCTCCTACTTGGAGCACACCTGAGTTGTTAGATCTGCTGGCACTGTGGGGAGAGGAGGTCCGAAGGGTAGTACCCTGTACTGGTAGTGACCGTGACCAATGATGAATTGTAGGAAAAGTCTGTGCGCAGGGTGTACTGCAATATGAAAGTACGCATCCTGTAGGTCGAGGGCCAAGAACCAATCCCCCTGTTCCAGTACTGGAATGATGGTGGGATAGGGTAACCATCTTGAAAGGTTGTAGTTTGACAAACTTGTTGAGACAGGTCTAGTATGGAGCACCAACCACCAGACTTCTTTTGTACCAGGAAGTAGTGAGAGTAGAAACCACATCCTCTGTGTTGTGGAGGGACTGGTTTTATATCTCCCAGTTGAAGATGTCTCACCTCCCCCTCCAGGATGGGCTCATGAGAGGGGTCCCTGAAGAGGGACAGGGAGGGGGGTTGGTGGGATGGTATAGCTAGGAAGGGGATGGAGTAACCTTCCTTTACTATTTCCAGGACCCATCTGTCTGAGGTAGTGAGCATCCAAGATGGTAAAAATGGTTGCCAAACTATTGGTGTGTAGATGGCCTTTACAGGTGGTAGGGGCAACTGGAGCAGGCAGGAGGTTCCCTGGACCTCAGCCACACCTTCATATTTGCTGCTTGTGCAGGCAATTGTCTGTGCCTGTTGGGTTGTCAAACTGCCACTGTGGGTAGTATGTCTGAGGACGAGATTGTGGAGGGATCTGATACTTCCCAGATCTTCGTTTTGGCTGTGGTGTGGTATATACTGAGGGATTTTAGAGTGGCTAGAGAGTCTTTCAGTGAGTGTAAGGAGTTGTATGTGCGCTCAGAAAAGAGTTTTTGTCCCTTGAATGGGAGATCCTTGACCATATTTTGCACCTCCTTAGGGAATCCTGAAGGTACAACCATGATGCATGTCATATTATTATCGCAGTAGCAGTGGATGGGGCAGCTGTGTCAGCTGAGTCCAGGGAGGCCTGCAGGGCCATGCGGGCTATTAAGTGACCTTCCAAAATGAGGGGCAGGAATTGTTCCCTTTTTTCCTCTGGCAGATCCTGGCAAAATTCCTCCACCTTAGAATAATTTTTATAATCATATTTGCCCATAATGGCCTCATAGTTGGAAAGTAGCAGATTAAGTAAGATTTTCTGCCCAGGAGATCTAAACATTTCCAGTTTCAGTCAGGTTGACCGGATCAGGATTGGCATTGATGACCCTTTTCTTGCACTGCATTCACCACAAGGGAATTCAGGGCAGGATGTGAAAATAAAAACTTTGCATTTTTTTGAAGGTACATAATATTTCCTTTCCACCTGTTGGCATGTAGGGGGGATAGTGGCTGGAGTCTGCCAAAGAAGGTTTGCAGGTTCAAGTAGTGCATCGTTGATATATAGGATAATTTTTGTTGTTGAGGAGGTGTGGAGAATGTCAATCAGTTCATGTTGTTGTTCCTTGACCTCCTCAAGTGGGATGTTTAGGGAGTCAGCCACTCTCTGAAACAACTCCTGAAAGAGACGAAAATCATCAGCTGTGGGAGATAGTGGCATGATGGCTTCATCAGGTGAAGATGAAGAAAATGGGAATATTGAAAGTATCTCCTCATCCTTCTCTCCTTCCAGTTCCTCTTCCAGTGGTGGTATTTGCAGAAGCCATGGTTCTGGAGGTCAAAAGATTGTTGAAGAGGGGATTGATGGAGGCGGCATGTTTGCAGCAGTGGGGGATTACCAAATTGTGCCCTATACATTGCCCAATATGGCCAATTGGGGGAAAGAGAATATATGGTTGCATCCATGGGGGCCCCTGAAAAGGCTGGGTGCCCTGAACAATGGCCCGGTAAGGCTGGTAAGTTGATGTCAATTGCCCTGATGTTGATGGGGCAAGACAGTCTTGATAATCACCGTAGTCCTGCTCGACATCACTAAGAAAAGGAGGTTCTGTCCCTGTGGCGGAGCTCGAAGAGTGTGTTGATTGAGAAGTGGGTGAGATTTGGGACACCTCCTATCTGAGGAGTAGAGACTCGGGAGTGTCAGATATAGTGAGGTCTGACAGCTCTGTGAAGTCCTGTGGGTGATCTCTCCTCAGTGCGTGTTGAGCACGGTGCAGAGGTGTGATATGGAAAAGAGTCAGCAGATGGCGCCAGAGAGCTTTTTGACAGGTTTTCAGAGTAGCAGCCGTGTTAGTCTGTATTTGCAAAAACAAAAGGTGTACTTGTGGCACCTTAGAGACTAACCAATTTATTTGAGCATAAGCTTTTGTGAGCTACAGCTCACTTCATCGGATGCATTCAGTGGAAAATACAGTGGGGAGATTTATACACATAGAAAACATAAAACAATGGGTGTTACCATACACACTGTAACCAGAGTGATCACTTAAGAGAGCTATTACCAGCAGGAGAGCGGGGGTGGGGGGAACCCTTTTGTAGTGATAATCAAGGTGGGCCATTTCCAGCAGTTGACAAGAACGTCTGAGGAACAGTGGGGGGTGGAGGGGAGGAAGATAAACATGGGGAAATAGTTTTACTTTGTGTAATGACCCATCCACTCCAGTCTCTATTCAATCCTAAGTTAATTGTATCCAGTTTGCAAATTAATTCCAATTCAGCAGTCTCTCATTGGAGTCTGTTTTTGAAGATTTTTTGTTGAAGTATTGCCACTTTTAGGTCTGTAACCGAGTGACCAGAGAGATTGAAGTGTTCTCCAATTGGTTTTTGAATGTTATAATTCTTGACATCTGATTTGTGTCCATTTATTCTTTTACGTAGAGACTGTCCCGTTTGGCCAATGTACATGGCAGAGGGGCATTGCTGGCACATGATGGCATATATCACATTGGTAGATGTACAGGTGAACAAGCCTCTGATAGTGTGGCTGATGTGATTAGGCCCTATGATGGTGTCCCCTGAATAGATATGTAGACACAGTTGGCAACGGGCTTTGTTGCAAGGATAGGTTCCTGGGTTAGTGGTTCTGTTATGTGGTGTGTGGTTGTTGGTGAGTATTTGCTTCAGGTTAGGGGGCTATCTGTAAGCAAGGACTGGCCTGTCTCCCAAGATCTGTGAGAGTGATGGGTTATCCTTCAGGATAGGTTGTAGATCCTTGATGATGAGTTGGAGGGGTTTTAGTTGGGGGCTGAAGGCGATGGCTAGTGGTGTTCTGTTATTTTCTTTGTTGGGCCTGTCCTGTAGTAGGTGACTTCTGGGTACTCTTCTGGCTCTGTCAATCTGTTTCTTCACTTCAGCAGGTGGGTATTGTAGTTGTAAGAATGCTTGACAGAGATCTTGTAGGTGTTTGTCTCTGTCTGAGGGGTTGGAGCAAATGCAGTTGTTTCGTAGAGCTTGGCTGTAGACAATGGATCGTGTTGTGTGGTCTGGATGAAAGCAGGAGGCATGTAGGTAGGAATGGCGGTCAGTAGGTTTCTGGTATAGGGTGGTGTTTATGGTTTCAGAGTAACAGCCGTGTTAGTCTGTATTCGCAAAAAGAAAAGGAGTACTTGTGGCACCTTAGAGACTAACCAATTTATTTGAGCATGAGCTTTCGTGAGCTACAGCTCACTTCATTGGATGCATACCGTGGAAACTGCAGCAGACTTTATATATATACAGAGATCATAAAACAATACCTCCTCCCACCTCACTGTCCTGCTGGTAATAGCTTATCTAAAGTGATCATCAAGTTGGGCCATTTCCAGCACAAATCCAGGTTTTCTCACCCTCCACCCCCCCACACACAAACTCACTCTCCTGCTGGTAATAGCCCATCCAAAGTGACAACTCTCTACAAATGTGCAGGAAATGGCCCACCTTGATTATCATGCACATTGTGTAGGCCATGCAGGTACCCATAGCAGTGCCGCTGATTTGAAGGTATACATTGTCCCCAAATATGAAATAGTTATGGGTGAGGACAAAGTCACAAAGTTCAGCCACCAGGTTTGCCGTGACATTATCGGGGATACTGTTCCTGACGGCTTGTAGTCCATCTTTGTGTGGAATGTTGGTGTAGAGGGCTTCTACATCCATAGTGGCCCATGATTTCAACAATTTCCATCCCACCATCAACCTCAGCCTCGACCAGTCCACACAAGAGATCCACTTCCTGGACACTACAGTCCTAATAAGCGATGGTCACATAAACACCACCCTATACCGGAAATCTACTGACCACCATTCCTACCTACATGCCTCCAGCTTTCATCCAGACTACACCACACGATCCATTGTCTACAGCCAAGCTCTACGATACAACCGCATTTGCTCCAACCCCTCAGACAGAGACAAACACCTACAAGATCTCTATCAAGCATTCTTACAACTACAATACCCACCTGCTGAAGTGAAGAAACAGATTGACAGAGCCAGAAGAGTTCCCAGAAGTCACCTACTACAGGACAGGCCCAACAAAGAAAATAACAGAATGCCACTAGCCATCACCTTCAGCCCCCAACCTCTCCAACGCCTCATCAAGGATCTACAACCTATCCTGAAGGACGACCCATCACTCTCACAGATCTTGGGAGACAGGCCAGTCCTTGCTTACAGACAGCCCCCCAACCTGAAGCAAATACTCACCAGCAACCACACACCACACAACAGAACCACTAACCCAGGAACCTATCCTTGCAACAAAGCCTGTTGCCAACTGTGTCTACATATCTATTCAGGGGACACCATCATAGGGCCTAATCACATCAGCCACACTATCAGAGGCTCGTTCACCTGCACATCTACCAATGTGATATATGCCATCATGTGCCAGCAATGCCCCTCTGCCATGTACATTGGCCAAACGGAACAGTCTCTACATAAAAGAATAAATGGACACAAATCAGATGTCAAGAATTATAACATTCAAAAACCAGTTGGAGAACACTTCAATCTCTTTGGTCACTCAATTACAGACCTAAAAGTGGCAATACTTCAACAAGAAAACTTCAAAAACAGACTCCAACGAGAGACTGCTGAATTGGAATTAATTTGCAAACTGGATATAATTAACTTAGGCTTCAATAGAGACTGGGAGTGGATGCGTCATTATACAAAGTAAAACTATTTCCCCATGTTTATCTTCTCCCCCTCCACCCCCACTGTTCCTCAGATGTTCTTGTCAACTGCTGGAAATGGCCCACCTTGATTATCACTACAAAAGGTCTCCCCCCGCCCCGCTTTCCTGCTGGTAATAGCTCTCTTAAGTGATCACTCTGGTTACAGTGTGTATGGTAACACCCATTGTTTCATGTTTTCTATGTGTATAAATCTCCCCACTGTATTTTCCACTGAATGCATCCAATGAAGTGTGCTGTAGCTCACGAAAGCTTATGTTCAAATCAATTTGTTAGTCTCTAAGGTGCCACAAGTACTCCTTTTCTTTTAGAGAGCTTTTTGGAGCTGTAGCTTTGGTAGGATTTTGCAACCCTGCCGGAGCCAAGAGCTTCAGTGCCGTGCACATAATCAGGGCCAAGGGCTTCAATGGAGCCGGCTGTTTTGCTGGTGCCGATGGCAGTGCTGACGGCGTCCTCAATGCCAAAAATGGCCCGGGAGCAGCCAAGGAGGTAAGGGACTCGCTTCAGTCGCCCACAACAGGAGGTGGTGCCAATAACTGCTGTTGTGCCCTGGCACGGACCTTAGGGCTTGGCTACACTGGCAAGTTTTGTCACCAAAAACTGCCTTTTGGTGACAAAACAGTGATAGCATACACACTGCAATGTGACTTTTTTAGAAAAAAATACCTAGTTTTGGCGACAAAAAACTTCTACCCCATGAGAGACTTTTGTCTTTTCCCTCCCTTTATTGTGGACAAACAGCCAGTGTAGACACTACAGGGTTTTTTTTCCAATTTTATTGGCCTCCAGAAAGTATCTCACAATTCCCATGCTGCCTCTCTGGTCAGCGGTTTGAACCATGCACCACGTGCACCAGCGGTTTGAACTGTGCACCACGGATCTAGCCGGGAATGGCATTCCTGCGTTTTGCACTTCAGGAGCTGAGGGAGGGACCACTCTCTTCTTAGTGTCAGCCTAGCCAGAGGATGACCCTTCCTTTACTCGGGCGAGGGGAGCGAGGGTCAGCAGATAACCTTGCTGAGCATGAGCGTCTCTCTGGTGAGGAGTAAGAACCAGGGTCCGACACTGGTTGCAGGGACTTGCCCATGAGGAATAGTTTGAGTAAAGGTCCCTGTCTTTCCTTGTTCTTGGCTTCAAGCCCAGAAGGTGGGAACACTTCTGGGAAACATGTCTCTCTCCCAGGCAAAGAATACACCGTGTGGCTGTCTGTTATAGAGGACGCAGGCCCGCACGACACACACCACTTAAACCTGGAGGAGCCAGGCATAAGGGTGAGGGAGTAGCTTCCCTGGCGGGAATTAGGGAAAATAAAAGAACTAATTTTTTTTTTAAGGATGAAGGAGAAGAAAAGAAAATGAAGGTGCTAACTAATTAGGAGAGGGAAAAACAGGTAAAGACTAGCTAAATAACAAAGTGGGCTCTGCCTACAGTTCCAGATCGCAGGCAGTGGAGAAGAAACTGAGGGCAGTCAGACTGCACAGCACTATTTATACTACCTGCGAACAGTGTGAGTGCGCATGTGCGGTCCCGGGGCACTGCTATTGAATATCTCTGACTCCAGACACAAAAGTGCTGCCGCACCTACAGTGGAGCACCCGGGGGACATCATTTGATGAAGAACTAGAATGTCTTTATGCTCCCTTTATAGTTCTCAAAGTCCACTGTCTTTGTCTCAAGAGCCAGGAAGACCTCTTGGGGGTTCAGATTTCAGTGTGTCCCCTGGTGTGCTCACCAAGCTATTTCCTCCACCACTTGTTAACTTGATAGATTTGTGTATCTTATATGTAAATGTACTTTTACTGTCTATAGGTTACAAAGATTGAGTGAGATTGGTAAATCCACATTCCTTCGTCTAGGGGACTCTTACCTCCAAAATATATTTTAAGAACATATTTCCAGCTCACACACATAACTCTTTATACATAACCTGTAAATACAGCACACAATGATATTCATGACCAACATGTCACCACTTCTTATATGATACCTTACTAGATAGACACTGTTTGTATACATATTCTGACAACATCTGTTGATTATGCCCTTTTCCAGTTTGCATACACAACTTAATTTTCAAGTGGAAAGGTTGGTATCTAGATTTAAAAGCTGGATAGCTAAAGGAATTAAAGTTTACGAAATGTTACCAGAAACATGAATAGTAAGGTCAAAATAATTACCATAAAAATGTTCAGTCAGTTATGTAGTCAAACAGGAGTTAAACTTTATTATTATAAAACTGCTTGATAACTATGCCTGTTAATTTTTCAGAGTGCAGCAGTTTAAATGTTTTAGTCATCTCTTTCTCATGATATTAGAGAGAAGAAGCACTGTCTAGTGGTTAGAATGTGGGACGGTTCATTGTTAGTTCTCGGTTCTATTTCTGGCTCCTGCACAGACTTTCTGTGTGACATTGGTCATGTTACAGCCTCTCTGTTTCTCATTCTCCTTATCTATAAAATTTATACTAGAAGTTTTACATGGCTTAATTAGTATTTGTAGAGTGCCTTCTTTGATCCTTGGATAAAATACACTATGCAAGTGCAAAGTATTATTCATTAATTATTAAAGAATCATGTATACATGGGTGTATTTTAGCTGAACTAAGCAGCTGAAAATTTGCTAGAAAATGGTGCACTCTGGCATCTGTAACTCATAATCTGGGATTGTACAGAATCCTATAAAATTCCTCCAAAATCTGACTAATCTGGAATGATCTATATATCTGTGTCCTCTTTTATATTTGACATTCAGAACATAAATTCATGTTTGTCTTTTCGTAACTCAATATGCAAAACATTTCTAGCGTTATCTCCATGGACATATTTTTATCTGGTATATCTAATAGATTTTTCTTCTTCAGAAGTCTGAAAGCATAGCCAGTTTCCCTAGGGCTCCCTGGAATTTTTTATTTTATAGTTATATTCTGTCCTTTTTTTTCTCTTTTATGGTCTATATCTACATTACAATGTGATTGTCCAAAGATATTTGGGGCAGTTGAAACTTCTGAATAACTTAATCAGGAGTACCAACTGAAGGTTTTAAAAAAGAAACCAGAAAGGTATATGTATCCTGGAGCATGAGAAACTGAGAAGCGAATGAGTGTCAATTTATCATGGATTTCCATGACTGCTAGGCTGCAATTCTAATTAATGCACAGCTCCCATCCCTTTTTCTTAACTGAAATTAAAGCAAACATTCATGGTGGGTATTTCATTGCAAATGCAGCAGTAATTCTGGTGAATTTAGACTACATGTTCAAAGTGATTTACTGAATGGTCATAAAGCAGTCCTTCCCCCATAACTGCATGGTATGATAGTTATAGGCTGTAATTTTAATAATGAGCCTTAGCCAGTCCTTTTTATAAACCAATGCATTTGGACAGTATGGTGCCCTACCTGATGGATAACTGACGGTTTTAGAACTTTTAACTGATATAGGGTTGGAAGATGTACACAGAAGCCCACAGTCTGGAGGACAGGAATATATACTTTTGTTCCCCTAATTCTATATCAGTCTCCTAGTAGGCTAAATATTTGTCCTTATAGTCCTCTTAGTCTACTCAGGCCATATCAAAGGTTAAGATGTGTGACATTTATGGCAATGATTCTCTGACCATTTCCCACTTCTATTTTGGTAACAGAAGATATCTTCGCACGCACCTGGCAATTTATTCCTGCATGGAAGAAATTCTTTAGTTTAGTATTTACAAAGCACTATGTGGATCAGTTTTTCTTGCTCTGTCCCAGAGAAGACTTTGTACCTTCTCTGAAAGTAGTTATCACATGGAAACACATCTGACTATATAAAGCCACACTGAAAGATCAGCACAAATTTTCTGGATAAGATAGTGAGTCACAAACAGGATCAAGTGAGGCTGTTTCAGTGAGGTTCAGATATTACCACAATGTCAGCCTTCTTAAGACTGGTCAGTTTATCAGTGCATAATAGGACTAAGACATTTAGAAGAGGTCAGGATGAATACCATAAAGACTGCGAACAGAGTGCCTCTGTGTGTGTGTGTGTGTGTGTGCGTGCGCGCGCATGGTGTACAGGAATCATTCAAGTGTTGAGACTGCTCTCTCATCCCCATAGTCTTGGAGGCAGAAGGAAAATCCCTGGTGGGCCCTATGGTCTTTTCTTGGTTGTCTGTATTTGGGAGCTATGAACCAGGGCATAAAGATTCTGGCCATATGGTCCTTGTAAGGTTCCTGCATGACTGGCCTGTTGGCTTACAAAGAACATGCCAATAATATCCCTGCCAGATACTTCCTCCTCCTTGTGAGAGGAAAAGAGGCCTGTAGTTTTGCTTGTCTGAGCAAAACAATGCTTGCAACATCTCAAGGATCCTGGAAAAGTCCACCCTGAGCCTGCAGTATCTATTAAATATTCACTTCATGCCCTAAACTGTTTTCAACTATTCAACAGCACTCCGTACATAAAACACATGAATGGTAGCCAGTGTTCCCGCTAATTTTTCCCACCCATGTGAGGAATGAATTTTGTTATGTGCATCAATATGGAGGTGATGTGTGGGGCTGTGCCACGCTGCCCCGGCCATGCCTGGGCCCCATCCAGCTGCAGCTGGGGCCGGGATGCTGCAGCTGCGCCGCCCCAGCAGGTCCGGGTGCACCTGGGGCTAGCCTGAGCTGCTCCAGCTGCCCCTGGGGCTGGCCTGGGCCTAGGGTGACCAGATGTCCCGATTTTATAGGGACAGTCCTGATTTTGGGGTCTTTTTCTTATATAGGCTCTTAATACCCCCCACCCCCATCCCAATTTTTCACACTTGCTGTCTGGTCACCCTACCTGGGCCGCGCCGCCACGGCAGGGCCCAATCCGGCCGCAGCTGGGTCTGGGCCACTCTGGCTACGCTGCCCCAGCAAGTCTGGGCGCCCCGTCCTCAACTGGGTCCAGGCCGCTCTGGCTGCACTTGGAGCTGGCCCAGGCCATGCCTCAACAGAGTTGGGGCCGGGGGAGGGATGCACCGGCCGCAGCAGGTTGGGGGCCGAGCTATGTGGGGGATGCGGGAGGGGCGCCCCTCCCCTGGCCACGGCAGGTCCCTGGGTGGGTTCCCTGAGTGCCTACGTGGCACTAAATAGGCTGCTGCACGGCTGCGCAGCTTACAGGGAACTTAGATGGTGGCTGCATTTCAGTAGTGAATGAAATAATTCTTCTACTGTATACAGTTTCAATAAAGAACTTTGGGATTCTTTGGAAGTAATGATTTTATATAAGTGTGAGATATATTTATTATTATTATTACTACAGTTGCAAGATTACAAAGTTTGGCAATAGACTTGTAAAGATACTTATTATAAGTATATATTAAAAAAAAAAAGACCATAAAAGCAACAGTCCACACTGTGGAAGGCAGAGCTCAGATCACGATCTGGTCTTTTGAACTATTTGTTTCTCGTTACAAGCTCCATCACAGAATTAGTCCACAATCAAGAGATATTGGGCCAAGTCCATTGAAGCCAAGAGAATAACAAAGGATGAATTTACCCCATTGTGAATTATGTAGATGTTGTTTAGATATGTCAGAGTATGACAATTATAAAATTATGTATTCTGCTACAATATTGTTTTGATATTTGAACTGTTTGGGCATTACTCTGCATGATACATTTGTAAATGGAAAGGTGCGTCAAAGGTTTTCTTTCTTTTGGTTAAATAAAAGCTACTAATGCATCCTGTTACACTAATATAGCTAAGTATAATTTATAAGCATTCCTAACAACAAGGTGCATTAGCTAGGTACATGCTCTGCTTTCTGACTAACAACACTACAGATTTCTATTCAGCAAAATGTTGGAGTTATGTTAATGTGTTTCAATATCCTATCTTTTAAACTATTTCAGCTAGGGCTGTGTCATGCAGTAGTTTGCAGTATAGTTAATTACACAATTTAAGTAAAAAAAAAGTAAAATGAGCCTTTTAGCAGTATTGACAAGCTGAATTGCTGAGTTATATGGGACCATTACACAAGGCTAAATCTGCAAGCCCTTACTTGGGGTCAGCTCTCTCTATGGGAATCTGCATGTAGGCTCTCCTCCACATGTAGATCTCCCTTTTTCACCAGGAAGGGAGTGGAGAGGTCAGCTTCACTGGAGCTGTTCTGCTAGAGGGTCCCAGAGTGGGAAGCAGAGGGCACAAGAACAGCTACAGAGGCCACTGTGTGGATTATCCTGGCCTCCAACAGATTATGGAGGGATCTGTGATTTTAGGGGGGTACTGAATCCCTGGATAAATTATATCTCTTGTTGAATATTCCTTTCTTCTGGCTCTCTCAGGCAGGTTCTCCCTTGGAGAAGAGCAAAACTTGACCCTCGTTTCACTCAGTCAAAACTCTTGGTGACATCAACGAGAGTTTTGCTTGAGTAAGGACTTCAAACTTTAACCCACAGTTAGCAAGAAAATAGCAAATGATTTCATAAGACCAACACAAAATATCAGAGAGAAGCATCTTGCTTTAAGTATAAAAGGTGTTGAGCATATTTGTGGGTGATTTATAAACGCAGGATTTTACATTCAAAGTTTGAATAAAAAGAGGTGATGAATTTTGGTGTTAGATGCACTAGGAGTGTGATCCAACATAATATTTCCATGGGTTTCTGAGCGCTGTAGAAAGGTGTGGCTGTTACTTCCACAGAAGGCTGATCAATACAGAAGTAAGGCACACCCCCTGTTGTAAACAAAATAAACAAGCACAAATACTCTTGTGACGATAGGGTTGCCAACTGTCTAATCGCATAAACACCCCTGCCCCTGCCCCTGCCCCTGCCCTGCCCCTTCTCCCAGGTCCTGCCCCCGCTCACTCGATTCCCCCCTCCCTCCTTTACTCACTTTCCCACCGTCACTCACTTTCACTGGGCTGGGGCAGGGGGTTGGAGTGCAGGAAGGGGTGTGGGATGCAGGCTCCAGGAGGGAGTTCGGGTGCAGGAGGGGGCTCTGTACTGGGGTAGGGGGTTGGGATGCAGAAGTAGGTGCAGAGGTACCTCTGGGAGGTAGTTCGGGTGCAGGAGAGGGCTTGGGGCTGGGGCAGCAGGTTGGGCTGTGGGAGGGGGTTGGGGTGCAGGCTCTGACTGAGTGGCACTTACCTCAGGTGGCTCCTGGAAGTGACCAGCATGTCCAGCTCCTAGGGTCAGGGGCAGAAAGGCGGTTCTGCGCACTGCCCCTGCCTTCAGGCAACGCCCCCCCGCAGTTCCCACTGGCCGTGGTTCCCAGCCGTGGGAGCTGCAGAGTCAGTGCTCAGGGTGGGGGCAGTGTGTAGAGACCCCATGGCCACCCCTGTGCATAGGAGCCAGAGGGACATGCCGGTTGCTTCCGGGAACCGCGTGGAGCCAGGGCAGGTAGGGAGCCTGCTTTAGCCCTGCTGCGCCGCTGGACTTTTAGGGTCCTATTAAAATCTCCCAGATTGGTTTCAGTAGCCTCTGCAAGATCAAGGCCGATTCCTGGAAACTCCCGGCCAATCCAGGATGGTTGGCAACCCTATGTGACAACCATCCGTGGCTTGCAAATTAACCCATTACCTGCAATATGTTCAACAGCTAGAGATGAGCTATAATGTTTATAGGGGTTACTATATCCCTATGACTGGAGTAAAAGTCACTGCTGCTCAGCTGGAAGCCAGTTTAAAGTCAGTTTAAACAAAATAAAATAATTACCTGGGGAGAAAGGGGGCTCACATCCGTATCAGATGAACAAGGAGTACCAGGGTAATCTTTTTCTTATTACTATTATGTTTGAAAACCTCTCCTTTTCTCCTTCCCAATCATCATATTTTGGTGAGCAGGTTGATCTCTGAACTGTGTAACTAGGATGACCATATTTATCATAGAATATCAGAGTTGGAAGGGACCTCTGGAGGTCATCTAGTCCAACCCCCTGCTCAAAAGCAGGACCAATCCCCAATTAAATCATCCCAGCCAGGGCTTTGTCAAGCCTGACCTTAAAAACTTCTCGTCCACTGTCACCCCTAGGTCCTTCTCTGCAGAACTGCTGCCTAGCCATTCAGTCCCTAGTCTGAAGTGGTGCATTGGATTCTTCCGTCCGAAGTGCAGGACTCTGCACTTGTCCTTGTTGAACCTCATCAGATTTCTTTTGGCCCAATCCTCCAATTTGTCTAGGTCCCTCTGTATCCTATCCCTACCCTCCAGCGTATCTACCTCTCCTCCCAGTTTAGTGTCATCCGCAAACTTGCTGAGGGTGCAATCCTCACCGTCCTCCAGATCATTAATGAAGATATTGAACAAAACCGGCCCCAGGACCGATCCTTGGGGCACTCCGCTAGATACTGGCTGCCAACTAGACATGGAACCATTGATCACTACCCGTTGAGCCCGACAATCTAGCCAACTTTCTACTCATCTTGTAGTGCATCCATCCAGCCCATACTTCTTTAACTTGCTGACAAGAATACTGTGGGAGACCGTGTCAATAGCTTTGCTAAAGTCAAGGAATAACACATCCACTGCTTTCCCTTCATCCACAGAACCAGTTATCTCGTCATAGAAGGCAATTAGATTAGTCAGGCATGACTTTCCTTTGGTGAATCCATGCTGACTGTTCCTGATCACTTTCCTCTCCTCTAAGTGCTTCAGAATTGATTCCTTGAGGACCTGCTCCACGATTTTTCCAGGGACTGAGGTGAGGCTGACTGGCCTGTAGTTCCCAGGATCTTCCTTCTTCCTTTTTTTAAAGATTGGCACTACATTAGCTTTTTTCCAGTCTTCCGGGACTTCCCCCGATCGCCATGAGTTTTCAAAGATAATTTCAAAGATAATTTCCCTATGCTGAATACGGGACACCTGGTAAAATTACTCATATTCAAGTGAATTCGACAGGAATCAGTCAGAACTATGCAGTACAAATGTTCAAATTAACATCAAGTTGACTGAGCCCTTGTTAAAAAGAAATACTGCGTAGTCGGATTTTTTTTATTTACCTTCTTATCTTTATGTAAGCCTTCTGCCAGGTGGAGCCAGCAGCAACAAGGGCCAGGTTCAGTATCTAGGGGTTCCTTTTCAACAATACAACACAAAACCAGCTCAAGCCCCCATCCAGTGACCCGGGACAATTGCACACCACCTTCTGGGTGCCTCTAAGAGGCAACACTTCCCCTCTCACAAGCACAGAGTCTGAGTGTAGCAAAAACTTTTAATGAAAGGAGGGAAGTAACTCAGCATTAATTTGGGAAAACACCGCAACTAGGGTTCATAAACACAAAAAAGACCCACCCCCAAGTAAGTTGGGCAGGGTCTTAAGTCCAGCAACCCAAAAGTTCCTTTAACATGCTCATCCCTTCTCTGTACCCCACTCACAGTTGCTGTCGTTGGCCAGTGCAGCCCTAGAGTTCAGCCACAGAGTTCACCTTCCACCCTGTGTAGAAGGGAGGAGGTAAGGTGGCACCTTACACGTGCCACTGCTCAGGCACACACTCAGCACCACAATGGACGATTACCATGCCTCTGCAGGGCTCTGTTCTGGCCCTCACCACCAACTGCGCCTCTCCACCAGCTGCCTAGGTATCAGTGATTTGAGCTCTGCAGTATGTAACAAGACTCTCAATTGACTCTAAATTAGCTCTTTTATTATACCATGGAGAGAGAACGGGTCAAATGGTGTCTAGGCAGCTTAACCAAGGCCCACACCACTAGGTACAAGAACCTCTCCCCACCCTCTCTGAACTCATTGGACTTTGGAACCCATATCCCCTGCCTAGTGAGTGCCATTCTGTTCAGGGTGGGTCCCTCCATCGGGGAATGCCAGGTACAGTTCTGCTGCCCTTGGTTCACACAAGGATAACAACCCTTTATTACTCCTGCCCCAATAACAAGGGGACTGGGGATCCAACACGAGCCACAAGTGATCATTTGGGCAAGCAATCCCATCATGCTGAGCACATACGCAGGGTGGGTTTGTCCATGCAAACGAGATCAGCTTCTGAAGTCTTTTTTCCACAGCTCACCACTAGATGTCAGGGGAGAGCTCATTCAGACTCTGCTTACATCTGAGGGCATGTCTACACTGGCAAAGTTACAGCGCAGGCAGTTACAGTGCTGCTCAGAGAGCGCAGAAGGAAAACCCGCTGTTGTGTGTTCACATTAAGAGCTGCCTGCACAATAGCATGTTCATACTTGCGGCACTTGGGGTGCTATTCAGAGCGTGCACTCTGGGCAGCTATCCCACAGAGCATCTTTTCCTCTTCTGCCACTGAGACTCATGGGAAGGGGTTGCGGGGCATCCTGGGTCCTGTCCAAATGCCCCATGATGCATTGCTTCACATCCCAGCAATCCCTGTGCTTCTGTCCGCATTTGATGCCATCTTTCAACAGTTTGTGTACTGAGCGCCCTGCCCTGCCTCTTTTGGGCTGCAGGAGTGGATCCTGAGCTGTTGACCAGTATGCTGCTCGCACTGTTCAATACATCATGAGTGGCACTGGAGTTATTCCTTAAACTACAAAGTCAAGAGGAGTGCAGTGTTGATCTCGCCATGCATAGTAGCTACGACACAAGATTGCTTGTGGTATTCACGGAGGTGCTGACGACAGTGGAACGCCGCTTTTGGGCTCGGGAAACAAGCACTGAGTGGTGGGATCACATTGTGATGCCTGTCTGGGATGATGAGCAGTGGCTGCAGAACTTTCGCATGAGGAAAGCCACATTCATGGGACTGTGTGATGAGCTCACCCCAGCCCTGTGGCGCAAGGACATGAGAATGAGAGCTGCCCTGCTGCTGGAGAAGCACGTGACAATTGAACTGTGGAAGCTTGCTACTCCAGACTGCTACCGATCAGTCGCTAACCAGTTCGGAGTGGGAATGTCGACCGTTGGAGTCGTATTGATGGAAGTGTGTAGGGCCATTAATCACATCCTGCTCCAAAAGACCGTGACTCTGGGCAACATGCATGATATTGTGGATGGCTTTGCACAAATGGGCTTCCCTAACTACAGAGGAGCTATCGATGGCACACACATTCCAATTCTGGCACCAGACCACCTATCCACCGACTATATTAATTGCAAGGGGTATTCCTCAGTGGTTCTCCAAGCGCTTGTGGATCATCGTGGGTGTTGTACAGACATTAACGCAGGCTGATCTGGAAAGGTGCATGATGCACTCATCTTTCAGAACACTGGCCTGTTCAAGAAGCTGCAAGCAGGGTGTATCTTCCCTGACCAGAAGATCTCCATAGGGGAATCGAAATGCCCATTGTGATCCTGGGAGACCCTGCCTACCCCTTAATGCCGTGGCTCGTGTAGCCATTCATGGGGCAACTTGACAGCAGCAAGGAGTGGTTCAACAACAAGCTGAGCAAGTGCAGAATGTCTGTTGAGAGTGCATTTGGCCATTTAAAAGCCCACTGGCTATGCCTGTATGGGAAGCTGGACATGGCTGATGGCAATATTCCTATGCTTATTGCCGCATGCTATACGCTCAATAATATTTGTGAAGGGAAGGGTGAAACCTTCATTCAGGGCTAGACCACAGAGGCACAGTGCCTGAAGGCTGAGTTTGAACAGTCAGAGACCAGGGCTATTAGAGGGGCACAGCACGGGGCCATAAGGATCAGGGATGCTTTGAGGCAGCAATTTGAAGCTGAAAGCCACTAATATTTGTTGCTATGCTCAGGATTGCTGTGCTTGTAATGCTAGGAGGTGATTGGTGCACACGATGCAAGAAGGGACCTTAACATAATTGTATGCTGCTTGGCAGTGCTCTTTTTGCTTTCACTTAATAGAATAAAGATTGCTTTCAAACAAACACAATTCCTTTATTGAAAGACAACAACTGGAAGAGAGAGTCAAACAAAAAAAAATCATCAGCTGGGAGGGTGATGGGGGATGGGAAGGTCTCAAGAGGAGGAGGGGTCTCAGGACGGTTACAGATTTGTGCATGTCCAGGGATCATATCCAACGTTCTCGTTTGGAGTACAATGCAGTGGGTGCTGGACTTCCACAGAGCCAAACTGCAGAGCAATGGGTGTTGAGTGCTGTGGATAGTGGGAGTCCACACTGCTGGACTGTGAGGAGGAAGGAGCGGAATGCTTGTGGGTAGAAAGTGGGGCCAGGAGGTTGATAACAGTGTGTTGGCGGGGGGCGCATGGGAAAGAGTTTTGCGACAGAGGCTGCAGGGGATGGTGCGAGCGGAGCTGCTCGGTTTGAAGAGCTAATATTGCCTGCAGCATGTCCGCTTGGCGCTCCATAATTGTAAAGAGCTGCTTTGTGTCTTCTTTCTGGTGTGCCGCATTCTCCTTTCAGTCCCTCTTCTCGCTGTCCCGCCACTCCTTCAATTCTTTTTTCACAGTGGTGGAGTACAGCATAACCTCACACATAAAGTCCTCCTTAGTTCTTCTTGGACATTTTCTAATTCTGTACAGCTGTTCTGCCGCCGATAAGGCAGGCCGGCCTCCCAAGGTCATCTCTGTGAAGTTTAAATGCAACATTTTAGAGAAGCAGTATTGTTTGCAACACAGACAACACTGTTTCAGTACTTTAAAACACAGCCAGTTGTTACCAGATATGCCCGTTACTTTGGGGTATGCTCATTTATTAGGGTTACTCTTTGGCTGGGGGGAGTTTTCTGTAATTCTGTTAATGTACTGCTTATGTCATTTGTGTGTTCATATGGAGCTCTACTCCTTCCTTGTGCAAGTGCCCTCCCAATAGAGCTATCCTGCAGAACCTAGGTTCCCCAGGACTGGGTTCCTCCAGCCCTAGAACTAGATGAACACGCGCGCACACACACACACACACTAACACAGCAAGTCTGAGCGGACCAGGTCAATCAGCACTCTCAAGCTGATGCCCTTGTATGTCCCAGTAATCAATGGGCTGGGTTAAGCAGCACTTTCAAGCTGTCACCCTTATGTGCCCCTGGTCGCAATAGGCTGGGCCGAGCAGCACTTTCAGCTGCCTACCCCCCGCTTATACGCCACAGGTTTAACATGTCCCTATCCCACTTTCATGTCACAATTGTCCTGGTAGTAACCCACTTGATGAGCAAACCCCACAGTATTTTTGGGTGCCACAGGGATCTTTAGCTTAGGTAAAAGAAGCGTTGCTGCAGAGTAAATGGGGGAAGCTAAAAACACAAAAGAGTAAAGTTCAGAGAGAGAGAGAGAGAGAAGCAACCAGCTTAACCATAAAAGTTATTTAATGAATAATAAGGAGGGCTTCGTAATAAGGAGGGCTAAACAAACATAACAGTTACATTATTAAAGGTTAATACCTGAGGTAGAAAAGAAAACAGAGAGAGAGAAGAGAGAGAGAGATCTCACCCACTCCAGGAGGCTTGAACTGGTCAGGGTTACCAAGTGATGGTGGTAGCTCAGGATCCTGAGTGCTGGAGACAGGCAGAGCCCCCAGCATGATCAGTCAGGAGATGGAGTCCCAGTGCAACTGATGCAAAGTTTTGAGTCCATGCATCAGAACACTGACTGGAGCGTGAGTAGGGATTTTTGTAGAGAAAATACAATGGTTCAAGGGAGAATGCTAGATTTGTTTATAGGTAAACTGGTGACTCAGGGGTTTTCATTAGGCTAGACAATAGGAGCTGATCACTCTTGGCTATGGGTTGTGTTTTCTTTCAGGGAGCTCACAATGCAGCTAGGCTGCTTCAGTATTTTGGATATCAATCAAGGATTTATTCTAGAATTGGTCTGATAATTGCTGAGCTGGGTGTGTGCAGGCGTAGGTTCATTAACATCTGGAGCAGAGAGCCCCCATGATGCAGTGCTTCCCTGCTTTTCTGGTCCCAGAGTTCAGTGCGGTTCTCTGTTCTCCATTCTGTATGCAAATTGAGACATCTCCCTGTCCCATCTTTCATGCAGATGAGGCTATGGGAGTTGTCTCTGTTTTCCATTCTGTATGCTAATGGAGATGTCTTAATCTTGTCACCCTTGTCAGGAGGGGTCTAGGTGTGTCTCCCATCTGCCCTTCATTGCTCTCTGCAAGTCTTTTCTCTGATGGGTTTTGGTTTAAGCAGAGGCTGGCAGTGGGGTGTCTTTCATGAGTCAGACAGGCTAGATACTGCGCCCTGGTTCCCCAAGAACACAGAGCTGACTGGTATCACAATACTCACACAGCTGTCACTAACTGGCTGACCCCAGGCAAGCACACATGAGCCACACGACCCCCAAAATGGTGAGTAGCCGCAGGGCCAGGGTAAATCACTGTATACTGGGCACATGGCTCTTGGGCACTTGGGGAGAGCCAGCACTGTAGGGTGGGCCTGATAATCATTCCTGTCCCCACACTTTCCACAAGAGGTGATCATTATGGAAGATATCTCGCTGCTGAGGGTGAGCAGGGAATCAAGGGAGGGTCTTCTCCAAGCCTGTGGCTTCTGCCCTGACTCCTCTGTGGCTAGCCTTTGTGTAGCAATGGTCCCCACATCCGTCACAGCAAAGTGGCATGGGAAAGTTACTGTTAATGGGGCAAGAAAAAAAGCAGCTCTGCTGAGGAACCTGCGGCAGCAGATTGCCCAGTATCTCCATGAGAGTTTCCTGGAGATCTCTGAGGGAGAGTCCCGTGAAGTGAGGGAGTGCATCAACAGCATGTTCCACTGCTCAGGCTAGGCATGAGGTGGGAGACAAGCCTGCTTTTTGTAATCTTCCTGTCCCCAACAACTCGCTTCAGCAATTCCCAAAATCAGATCCACTTACTGGGGCCTCCTCTCCTGTTTGCGCTTCGTCAAGCTCCGACTGCTGTGACTGGGTAGGCTCCTCCGGGGTAGAAAAGGGCTCCCGACTGCAAGCATCTCTGGCCTCCGAGTCATCCTCTGACTCTGGGTCTCCCTCACGCTCTTCGTCCAAGATTGCCTCCTCCTGGCTCGGTCCATTCTTGACTGGCATGCAAGCCACCGAAGTATCCACAGGGTCCTTCACAGTGGAGGTGGGGTCACCACCGAGTATCACGTCCAGCTCTTTGTAGAACCGGCAGCTCATGGGCGCAGCACTGGAGCGGTGGTTTGCCTCCCGTGCCTTGTGGTAGGCGTTCTGCAGCTCCTTCACTTTGACTCTGCACTGCAATGTGTCCTGGTCATGGCCCCTTTCTATCATGCATCTAGAAATCTGTCCTTAGGCATCATAATTCTGAGAGCTGGAGCTCAACCACAAATGCCGATGAGGTCCAGCAGCTTGGCATTGCTCGAAGCGGGGGATCGCCTGGTGCGTGGAGCAGGCATGGCCACCTGGAAAGATGCGCTGAGACCACTGCATGCATCACCGAGCAAATGGGAAGGGGACTTTCAAATTTGCAAAGGAATTTACGGGGTGGGGCTGATGGTTGGTCGCTTGAGGGCAGGGCAGTAGAGTTCAAACCGATGGCCAGAGAGGTGAAAACAGGCATTGTGGGACAACTCCCGGAGGCCAATCGCAGCGCTGTAATCACCATGGTGTCTACACTAGCACCTCAGTGCTATAGCCCCAGTGCAGAAAGTTCTATGCCTCTCGTCGGGGCGCTTTTTTGAAAGCGCTGCATCTGTGCAGTTTCTGTGCACTAAGTGGCTTGTCAGTGTGTACACCTCGGGAGTTACAGCGCTCAAAGCTGCTTTACTGTGCAGAAACTTGCCAGTGTAGATGGGGCCTAAGACTTTATGGTTCACACGGGGAGAGATGACACACACACACTGACATACACCTCTCTCACACAGGGTGGGGAGGGTGACTGACTGACCAACTGACCTGACCCTCCCTGCCCAGCGCTCTTCGCCCTCCATACCTGGCTGGGCCCCCGGGATGGACTGGCCTCTCCTGGTACCTGGCACCACATCTTCCCGAGGCAACACTTGTGGGGGAGGGCATGCAGGGTCACATGCCCCCCCCACCCAATTTCTGCCAGGGTTCACACTAGAATGTGGCCAGCACTGTGCAGGAGGGAAGGGACAGGAGCTGCTTCCAGGCGCAGGGGAGGAGGGGGAGGGAAGGGATGACCTGGCCCATGTCTTTGCAGAGCTCATCTCTTCCCCGCCCACTCCAGTGTGGCTGGAAGCAGCTTGTCCCTTCCTGCCCACATAGCGTCAAAAGGCAGATAACACCACCAGGCTGCTGCTGGCCACCAACATAAGACAGCACAGGCACGAAGGGGTTAAGCCCTAAGGACGCACCAGGGCCCAGGGAAGCTGACTGCAGGGGCTTCAGCAAACCCTTCCAGAGTGGGTTGCTCAGCAGGGGAGGGTGCCTAGGTGATGGAGCAGCCCCGCATGCCCTGAGAGCAGGACCCAGGGCAGGGGAGTGAGGGGAGTGAAGAGGGTTGCTAAACTCCTGCACTGGGGGCTGCTGTGAAGCCTGCAGGTTTGGGGTGTGAACAGGCTGGAAATGGCTTCTCCCTTTCCACTCCATAGTTTAGTTGAGGAGCAGAGAAGCTTCCCCATGCCACAGCTGTGTGGGGCTTTGGCACATGCAGGGCTTGGCTTCTTCTTGTCAGCACCCTGGGGCAGAGGGTCTTTGGCTTTCCCAGTATGCTGGCCCAGCCAGAGGCAGTGGGGGAAGAAAGGAGCCTGACAGCCAGGCTGTTGGTGAGCTGAGCGCTCTGACCAGGGGCTGGTTCTCCGCATAGCGCTGGGAGTGGGACTGTCATAACCATAGGGGTAGCCTAAATTCCTCCTTACCTGTAAGAGGTTAAGAAGCTCAAGTAACCTGGCTGAGCCTGACCAAAGGAATAAATGGGGACAAAAGATACTTTCAAATCTGGTGTGGGGGAGAGGTTTTGTTTTGGGTTCTTTGTTTCTGTGGCCGTTCGCTCTTGGGACTAAGAGGGACCAGACATCAATCCACGCTCTTCAAATCTTTCTAAGCAAGTCACTCATATTTCAAACTTGTAAGTAACAGCCAGGCAAGGGGTATTAGTTTATCTTTGTTTTCTCAACTTGTGAATTTTCCCTTTGCTAGAGGGGGATTTATCCCTGTTTTGTTGTAACCTTGAAACTAAGGCTAGAGGGGGTTCCTCTGTGCTCTTTGAATTTTCTGCTACTCTGTCAGGTTAACTACCAGGCTAAGTTTACAGAGGTGATTCTTTTACCTTTTTCTCTTTAAATAAAATCCTTCTTTTTAAGAACCTGACTGATTTTTTCCATTGTTCTAAGACGCAGGGGTTTGGGTCTGTAGTCCCTTTGTAACCAATTGGTGAGGATATATGCTTAAGCCTTCCCCAGGAAAGTGGGGGTAGGCTTGGGAGAATATTTTGGGGAAATAGGACTCCAAGTGGTCCTTTCCCTGATTGTTTGTTAAATCACTTGGTGGTGGCAGCGATCCCAAGGCAAGAAAGGAATCTGTGCCTTGGGGAAGTTTTAACCTAAGCTGGTAAGAATAAGCCTAGGGGGTCTTTCATGCGGGTCCCCACATCTTTACCCCAGAGTTCAGAGTGGGGAAGGAACCCTGACAGGGACACATCCCACCAGGGGGGGATATGGAGGAGCAGTGGGATGGGGGGAGCGAAGAGGCAAAGCAGGGAGAGGACAGTGAGCGGGGGAGCATGTAGAGGGCCAATGGGTGGGTAGCACACACGTAACTGCCTGGCGCCTGCCCGCACTCACCAGCCACTGCAGCTCACAATGTGCAGCCAGCACTGGCTAGAAATGGGATGGGGGCGGGGCCCTGCTGGCCGAGAGCTGGCACGCAGCGGAGGCTGTGCTCATGGACCAGCAGGGGGAGTGACCAGCCCCGCATGCTCTATCTTCACCCCGCACCAACCTTACACACCCACCCCCATCATTGGCCACTGGACCCCCCCCCCACTTACTGCTGATGGGCGGGAGGCTGGTGAGCAGAGATCTGGCCAGCAGTAGGACCCACCAGTACTAATGGGGGAGGGACAGAAAATAGGGGACAATTTGCTCATTTTTAAGAAAAAGTAGGGACACTTACAGGAAGGCTTAAATACTGGACTGTCCCTTTAAAAATGGGACATCTGGTCACCCTATGTGTAACCCATATTCTCTTTTCCTTAACTGATCTCCAGAATGTTGCTGTCATCCAGAGAAAGCCTGATAATTTTGGACTGCAGCCTTTTAAAAAAATTTCTCCAGTTGACTGACCTTTAGTCAACCAAGGAAGAACTCAAATCTGTAAAGGATAGTATGGTCTGGCAGACTTTCAACATTGTTCCCAGTACTATGACTGCCACATGATGAAGAGGCTGCATACTCTTGGCCTGCTAGCAAAGGGATATTCCCATGTAGCTGCTGAGCCCATGAAGGACAATATGACCAACAATTGTAGAAGCTTCTTTTATTTGGACTGAGCCTGATGGGTCAAACTTTGTTCTCAATTACAGGGGTGCAGCACTCATTCAGTGGGCAATATGTTCATATAACCCAGAATGGATTTTGATCTTGTGATATATGCTGCTCAGAGATATATTTGCAATTTAGCAACATTTAAGAGCTTTAAGGGTGAACTTTCTAACATTTAAGAGCATTAAAGGTGAATTCAATACGTAGCTTGCTGAAGGGTATAAGCAATGGTATTTTAGTTCTTATTTTGTTTTAGTTATGAAATATTAGGTATAGTTTAAGTGAAAAGTAATTATTGGCAAAAATTTTAATGTCAAAGTATTAGATATAAATGCTACATATATCCATATGTGCTAACTGGATTCATTATTATGTAGAAACCAGGGTACATAATATGATTTTCGTCACCACAATTACTTTTGGGCCAAATCACAGCCTCATGTAGAAACCTAGGGGACAAATTCTGCAAGGTTCTCTCGAGTTTTCCCTGGAAGTGCACAAATTGGTATGAGGGGATTGGAGAATTGCACATATTGGTACCTGCATCCCCTCATCCCTGAAGAACTTGGGGATCCAAAAGGAAGGGGAACTTGGGGATCCAAAAGGAAGAACTTGGGGATCCAAAAGGGTCCTGCACTTAGGACGGAAGAACCCAATGCACAGCTACAGACTAGGGACCGAATGGCTAGGCAGCAGTTCTGCGGAAAAGGACCTGGGGTGACAGTGGACGAGAAGCTGGATATGAGTCAGCAGTGTGCCCTTGTTGCCAAGAAGGCCAATGGCATTTTGGGATGTATAAGTAGGGGCATAGCGAGCAGATCGAGGGACGTGATCGTCCCCCTCTATTCGACATTGGTGAGGCCTCATCTGGAGTACTGTGTCCAGTTTTGGGCCCCACACTACAAGAAGGATGTGGATAAATTGGAAAGAGTCCAGCGAAGGGCAACAAAAATGATTAGGGGTCTGGAACACATGACTTATGAGGAGAGGCTGAGGGAACTGGGATTGTTTAGTCTGCGAAAGAGAAGAATGAGGGGGGATTTGATAGCTGCTTTCAACTACCTGAGAGGTGGTTCCAGAGAGGATGGTTCTAGACTATTATCAGTGGTAGAAGATCACAGGACAAGGAGTAATGGTCTCAAGTTTCAGGGGGGGAGGTTTAGGTTGGATATTAGGAAAAACTTTTTCACTAGGAGGGTGGTGAAACACTGGAATGTGTTGCCTAGGGAGGTGGTGGAATCTCCTTCCTTAGAAGTTTTTAAGGTCAGGCTTGACAAAGCCCTGGCTGGGATGATTTAATTGGGGATTGGTCCTGCTTTTGAGCAGGGGGTTGGACTAGATGACCTCCTGAGGTCCCTTCCAACCCTGATATTCTATGATTCTATGATTCTATGAAGGAATTTGGTGATTCTGCACCAAAATAGGAGCTATGCTGCCATTGGATGGGTCTCCACACAGCTGCAAAAGGGACTCAGGGAGATAATACACTTAATATTATCTCAGAGCTATCTCTTAGGGTCTGACTACACTGCAACATACCCCCATGCTTGAGCTCAGACTCAAGCCTAACCCCCCTTGTGTCTACACCACAATTGTGTTAACCCAGGGCTCAGACCCAGAGTCCCAGGACCCTGCTGTGCTGGAGAGTCCAAGCATGAGTCAAGCAGGGACCCAGGATTCAAGCCCTATTACTCTGCAGTGTAGATGCAGCCCCACTTGATTCTTGTCCCAGTAGTTCACCAGAAGTATCCCATAATTCTATGGGACAACTTCCTTAGTCCTCTCTATCCCAACAATCTACTCTATTGAAAATGGAACCCAACCCCCGCCCCTCTCTGCCCCCCAGGGAATGGCAGCAGCTCAGGTCAACGTTAACCCATTCTCTTTTGATCACTAATCTGCAAGCACACTTTCAGAGAGTCCCCTTGGTTTTCAATGGAGAGACAACCAATCAAGCCTTTTGCAAAACAAGATGCTTCACGGTCACAGGAGCACAGCCAAATTTTGGTGATCTCTGGTAAAACTGTGTATTTCAGCAAAAGTACCAGGAATCACCAACCATACCAGCAGATAGCTAAAAAGCTGGCAACTCTGCAGATTTTCTGGACTGTTGATCAGTGCACGGAACATATTAAGAGGCTGAAGAGCAAGTACCAAAAGACCAGGGACAAGAACCATACCAGGGGCAACTCACCCATAACATGCCCATTTTATGATGACTTTGACTGGGTTCTGTGCACTGCGCTTAGCATGGAGCCAACTGATCTGTTCAGCTGGCATGATGCTCTGTTGGCACCTGAATCAAGCAGCAGGGTCCCAGTGAGGAGCAGGAAGTGACCCTTAATTAAATCAGTCCCAGAACAGGCTGTGATCAGGATCAACAGCAAATCCTTATTACTTATTCCTTATTTACTTTCTCCACACCTGTCATGATTTTATAGACTTCAGTCATATCCCCCCTAGTTGTCTCTTTTCCAAGGTGAAAAGTCCTAATCTTATTAATGTCTCCTCATATGGAAGTTGTTTCATGCCCCTAATCATTTTTGTTGCCCTTTTCGAGAGTGCTAAAGGAGTTGGCGGATATGATTGCAGAGCCATTGGCCATTATCTTTGAAAACTCATGGTGATCCGGGGAAGTCCCGGATGACTGGAAAAAGGGTAATGTAGTGCCCATCTTTAAAAAAGGGAAGAAGAAGGATCCTGGGAACTACAGGCCAGTCAGCCTCACCTCCAGTCCCAGTGGAAAAATTGGAAAACGTCCAGCGGAGGACAACAAAAATGATTAGGGGACTGGAACACATGACTTATGAGGAGAGGCTGAGGGAACTGGGATTGTTTAGTCTGCGGAAGAGAAGAATGAGGGGGGATTTGATAGCTGCTTCCAACTACCTGAAAGGGAGTTCCAAAGAGGATGGATCTAGACTGTTCTCAGTGGTAGCTGATGACAGAACAAGGAGTAATGGTCTCAAGTTTCAGTGGGGGAAGTTTAGGTTGGATATTAGGAAAAACTTTTTCACTAGGAGGGTGGTGAAACACTGGAATGCGTTACCTAGGGAGGTGGTGGAATCTCCTTCCTTAGATATTTTTAAGGTCAGGCTTGACAAAGCCCTGGCTGGGATGATTTAGGGGGATTGGTTCTGCTTTGAGCAGGGGGTTGGACTAGATGACCTCCTGAGGTCCCTTCCAATCCTGATATTCTAGGATATTCTATGATTCTAAACCTTTTCCAATTCTAATATACCTTTTTTTGAGATGGGGAGACCACATCTGCACACAGTATTCAAGATGTGGGCATACCATAGATTTATATAGAGGCAATATGATATTTTCTATCTTATTATCTATTCCTTACTTAATAATTCACCATGATTTCAACAATTTCCATCCCACCATTAACCTCAGCCTGGACCAATCCACAGAAGAGATCCACTTCCTGGACACTACAGTCCTAATAAGCGATGGTCACATAAACACCACCCTATACCGGAAACCTAGTGACCGCCATTCCTACCTACATGCCTCCAGCTTTCATCCAGACCACACCACACGATCCATTGTCTACAGCCAAGCTCTACGATACAACCGCATTTGCTCCAACCCCTCAGACAGAGACAAACACCTACAAGATCTCTATCAAGCATTCTTACAACTACAATACCCACCTGCTGAAGTGAAGAAACAGATTGACAGAGCCAGAAGAGTTCCCAGAAGTCACCTACTACAGGACAGGCCCAACAAAGAAAATAACAGAATGCCACTAGCCATCACCTTCAGCCCCCAACCTCTCCAATGCCTCATCAAGGATCTACAACCCATCCTGAAGGACGACCCATCACTCTCACAGATCTTGGGAGACAGGCCAGTCCTTGCTTACAGACAGCCCCCCAACCTGAAGCAAATACTCACCAGCAACCACACACCACACAACAGAACCACTAACCCAGGAACCTATCCTTGCAACAAAGTCCTTAGTCAACTGTGTCCACATATCAATTCAGGGGACATCATCATAGGGCCTAATCACATCAGCCACACCATCAGGGGCTCGTTCACCTGCACATCTACCAGTGTGATATATGCCATCATGTGCCAGCAATGCCCTTCTGCCATGTACATTGGTCAAACTGGACAGTCTCTACGTAAAAGAATAAATGGACACAAATCAGATGTCAAGAATTATAACATTCAAAAACCAGTTGGAGAACACTTCAATCTCTCTGGTCACTCGATTACAGACCTAAAAGTGGCAATTCTTCAACAAGAAAACTTCAAAAACAGACTCCAACGAGAGACTGCTGAATTGGAATTAATTTGCAAACTGGATACAATTAACTTAGGCTTGAATAGAGACTGGGAGTGGATGGGTCATTACACAAAGTAAAACTATTTCCCCATGTTTATCTCTCCCCCCAACTCCCCACTGTTCCTCAGACGTTCTTGTCAACTGCTGGAAATGATCCACCTTGATTATCACTACAAAAGGTTTTTTCCCCCCCACTCTCCTGCTGGTAATAGCTCATCTTAAGTGATCACTCTCCTTACAGCGTTTATGGTAACACCCATTGTTTCATGTTCCCTATGTATATAAATCTCCCCACTGTATTTTCCACTGAATGCATCCGATGAAGTGAGCTGTAGCTCACGAAAGCTTATGCTCAAATAAATTTGTTAGTCTCTAAGGTTCCACAAGTACTCCTCTTCTTTTTAATGATTCCTAACATTCTGTTTTTGACTGCTGCTGCACATCGAGTGGATGTTTTCAGAGAACTATCCACAATGACTCCAAGATCTCTTTCTTGAGTGGTAACAGCTAATTTAGACTCCATCTTTTTATATGTATCGTTGGGATTATGTTTTTCAATGTGCACTACTTTGCATTTATCAACATTGAATTTCATCTGCCATTTTGTTGTCCAGCCACCCAGTTTTGAGAGATTCTTTTGTAGCTCTTCGCAATCTGCCTGGGACTTAACTATCTTGAGAGGTTTTGTACCATCTGCATATTTTGCCATCTCACTGTTTACCCCTTTTTCCAGATCATTTATGAATATGTTGAATAGGACTGGTCCCAGTACAGATCTTTGGAGGACACCAGTGTAGCCACTAAAGGAGTGTAGCCACTTAAGGAGGATTGTATCACATGGAGTTCAAAATGGCAACTTGGAATTTCAAACATCATAAACAGCTGTTAAATTTATTTTAACTGTTAAGTCACATTTGCTATGAAAAGGAGTACTTGTGGCACCTTAGAGACTTGCTGTGATCATTCATGTTTTTCTTTCAGTAATAAGAAATTTGCCACTTTGTAATCACTCCTCCTGGGTCTATGGAACCACCTGTAAACAGTGAACAGTGTGTGCATGTTTGGGAAACAGTATTCTATTTTCAAATCTAGTAATTTCAGTTAGAGCTAATCCATGCAGTCTGCAGGTCACAAAATAATTTCTGCAAAGTATGAGTGGGGTGTCAGTTTTTCCCCAGAACTGTGCTGGGTGGACGAAAGCTGCAGATTTCAGGGTATTTGAGTGCACCATTAACAGAGGAAATCACATGGCTGCTGAAAGCAGGAAAATTTTCCTAAAGCAGGAATTCCAGATAGTCACATCGCAGGGAAGGGGAATACTTCAGCTGCATAGACTGCAGGTTTGCCTCCAATAACATCTTCCTCTGCCAGTAGGGTGCCACAAGAACAGTTATGTCTTCCAAAATATGAAAGGCCTGAAATAACAGAAAAAGCCTTTTGCAGCAAGGACACTATCCACACCTGCCTCCCACCCCCATCTGGCAATTAGTTATGAAATTTTTGTAAAACAAGAAAATGGTTATAATTTTAAACTTACCATTGTCTCTGCACTTCTGTAATTGCAATTAACAAGACTGTGTCCAGAGACAGTATGAGGACTGAAGCACCCCTTCACAATACGTATTGGTTCACTTTAGAAATGTTATATTTTATGTTGAGATTCCACACAAATTAATTCTGTGCTCACTGAGCTAGTTTAGATGATAACCCTCTGTTTCTTGTCCTGTTTCAGGATCCTCAATCTATACTGCCTGATGATCTTCAGGAACTTGATCCTTGGCCCAATATACCTTCACAGACAGTTCCATAAGGAAGCATTTCCATGATGAAGTTATGGTCTATGTTCTTGAGAGGGCAGACCAGCAAGTCCAATATCAGAAAAAGAGGGACAAAAGCCTGGAACACTGGCATGCTGACAGGGAGGAGAAAAGACTGAGGCTCACTGCCCAGGTGGAGGATAGGGTTTCAGCAAGGGAGCAGGTTCCTGGAACAGAAATGGCAGCTAAGGGAGGAGGACAGAGGGAACTTTCAGCGACTCCTGTCCATAAGGCCTGCAAGAGTACCATCTCCTACTGCCTTCCCCAACACCATAGCATGATCACCCTGCAATGTACCCTCACTCCAGCAGCAGCTTAGACAAGTCCATGTCAGTACAAACCATGCATTCCTGACTCATGAGTGGCTGGGCAGGGCAACTAAAAGCTGTGCAGCCTTCCTTCTTCAACTCCAATGGAAAACTCCACCCCCTCTCCCGCCACCAAATGAGAGAAAAACATGTAAAAAGGGAAAGGAGAACATGAGGCCAGGGACATGTAGCGGTAGGATTGTGTCAGGTATTAATTATTTCCTGCCCTTTTGTGTGTGAGTGGGGGAGAGGGGGCGGGGAGTTTGTAATGGCAGCTGGCCTGCCCAACACTGCGTTTTTTACTATTTTAAGTCATGTTTATAAATAAAGTATAGGTAATATTCCCCTTCTTCCATTGGGCCATGCACATCTGTAGCCCATAGAGTTAGCTTTAGGATTTATTTTATTCAGTAGTAATGCAAGGAACCTGTATCCTACAGTGGTTTTCAAACTTTCCAGGCTACTGTACCCCTTTCAGGAATATGATTTGTCTTGCCTACCCCAAGTTTCATCTCACTTAAAAAACTACTTGCTTGCAAAATCAAACATAAAAATACAGAAGTGTCACAGCACATTATTATAGAAAAAATGTTTACTTTCTCATTTTTACCATATAAACTGATTGGAATATAAATATTGTACTTACACTTCAGTGTGATATTTGAGCCTGTTTTTGTTGCGGTTCAGTGATGAGACAGAACACAGCTTTATGCAAGCAAACAGGCTGGTCAGCGGAGATGGGCTGTTCTGCCCCCCCTGCCTTCCACCTTCTCCTTTTATTATATTTCTCCCCCTAAGCATTACACACTGCTACACAAAGGAATGTATGACGTTGATTCATATGCTTAGTTACCATCCTCTATCTACTACAATCCTGGTTCTCAGGCCTTGAGCCCAGGCTAAAGAAACCTCCCACAGTTGCTGTCCAAACAATCAAGTTCTCAGGGTTCATATCTAGCCCTTGTCCTTGGATAGAGCAATGTGTGCATTGCTCCTAGGAAACAGTCAGGGTGTGCCCCGCCTGCTTCCAGGTGGAATAGCTAGACATTAACCCTTCATGTTTTTCACTTGTGAGCCTTATCTGAAGCCTGAGCCCCACACAGTGGGACTGAAGCCCAAGCGGCAGAGCTAAAACATGTAACTTAGCTTCACAGAGCCTCCTCTGGTTTGGAGGCCTGGGCAGTAGCCCTGCTTGCCACCCCCTAATACTGTCCCTACTCTTGTGACCTCCCTAAATCCTCCTAGGAGCTGCAATCCCCAGGTTGAGCAACACAGATCTAGATGAGTTGAGGACCTCCTGGAAGACCTTTGTGTAAGACACTGGGTTCAGCAGTTAGCATAAGACTTCAGGCCCATGAACTTTGGCACAGATAAACAGCCCACCGGTCACCCCTAAGTATTGGGGAATAGAGTGTTTAAGAGGGAGTTTGTCCATAACAACACCAGCCAACCACAGGAATATGAGCTAACATCAGCTTTTGGATATTTTAGGATAGGAACATCTGCAGATGTTTAACAACAAGAGTGCCATGGCAATGAATTGACATATATGATAATAAGTTGAGATCATTAGTATACTAACATATAGAAGAAGGGGATCCCAACATTAGTAGGGTGAGGAAATACAAATAAGGAAGAAGGGAGAAACCCCTACTGAATATGCATTAGACATAGTGGCATCAGTGTAACATATGATAAAAGTTGTAACCCAGCCTGTGGGTAGGAGAGAGAGATGTAGCCTTTGGGAGATGCCAGGATGGCCACTGGTGATGATGAGGAAGATGATGTTGATGAGGAAGATAATGGCTAATATTTCAAGCTGTTCTGCAACAGATTGAGTGAGTATATGGATGTTTAGATGTACATTCTATATTATGACAGGTTTCAGAGTAACAGCCGTGTTAGTCTGTATTCGCTATAGAAAATTCTCTGTGTGTATATATAAAGTCTGCTGCAGTTTCCATGGTATGCATCCGATGAAGTGAGCTGTAGCTCACGAAAGCTCATGCTCAAATAAATTGGTTAGTCTCTAAGGTGCCACAAGTACTCCTTTTCTTTTTATTCTATATTATCTCTATCTACCTTGCTGGGTTAGAGTGTTTGTGACTTTGATAAATGTATTAATAAACTATTACAAATGCAGAAGAGCTCCTAAAGTGTGAGTGTTGCAACTGTGCACACTGGGGTTCCCAACTAATCAGTAATTTTAATAATACTGTGCCTGATCTTGAGACAGAGTCATAACTGGGAATTCTTAAGTAATCAATATATGATTCATAGATCAGATTACAGTGCATAATTTGAAAACACAAAGTACCCCTGACTTCTGTGCAACCAGCTCCCGCAATGGTAGCATCACTTTCTGGCTGAGGGTACCAATCTAGTGTCCTCTTGCTGTCATAGGTCCATTCAGGGGGAAATGGCTCACCTCTGGTTTCACAAAGGTGAAGAGCACAGCAAGCCACAATAATGCAGACAGCGTTGGTGAAACTGGCCTCCAAACAGGTTTGTTGACATGTCCAATAAGATTTTAATCTGCCACGAGCACATTCTGTACCCTCTGAGATTGTAATTAAACCTTCTTTTGCCAGGGCCTCTGAAATCAGGGTATGGTTTCATAAGCCAAGGCAAAATGGAGTATGCGGGGGCCTCCCAGAATAACACCGGGGACAGTAACACCATTTATGTCAATGTCATTAGGTGGGAATAGTGTCCCAGCCTGTCCATAAATGTAGACTCTCAAGCAGCATTGTGAACTTTTCCAGCACAGTCCAAGTTGACATTCATAAATCTGCTTCTGTGGTCCACTAGTGCCTGTGTAATAATGGAGTAGTACCCTTGGCGATTTATCTACTCATATGCTCTTTGAGAAGGGCAAACTATAGGCACATGAGTCCCATCAATGGCCTTGGCACAGTTAGGAAACCCCATTCTCTCAAAGCTAGCAATTACCTCTGGAATAGCTTTAATGCCTGGCACCTTGGGGTAAACCACACACTTGATTGCCTCAGTAACCTCCACCACCACTTTACCCACAGTAGACTTTCCAAGCCTAAACTGGTTGGCAACAGACCTGTCAGACCTGTAGCAGTCTGGGATAACCAGCTTCCCGATAGTTATAGCAACCCACTTCTGGACTGGCAAGGGTGACCTCAGATGTGTCTGTTCATGCTGGAAGTGTGGGGGCAAGCTGCTCACAAAGCTATAGAAATGTGGCTTTCATGATGTGAAAGTTGTGGACCCACTGCTGGTCATCCCAGGTCTGCATGACAGTGTGGTCCCACCCACAGGCGCCGGCTTCCAACTTTCCCCAGGGGTGCTCAACCCCTGCTCAGTCCAAGGCCCTGCCCCCACTCCACCCCTTTCTCCACACCTGACCCGCCCCTTCCTGCCCACGCCCTGCCCCCACCTCACCACTTTCCCCTCTCTTCCTGTCCAATTCAGCCCCCTCCCCTGAGTGCACCCCATCCCTGTTTCTCCCCCCTCCCTCCCAGCACCTCCTGCATGCTGTAGAACAACTGATCCACGGCAGGTGGGAGGCGCTGGGAGAGAAGGGGAGAAGCTTGGCTGCCAGTGGGTGCTAAGCCACTGAGTTGGTCCCACCAGTCTGTGCTTGCGGCTCTGCATCAGAAGCAGTAGTCTACATAGAGGGCATCAGCAACTATCAAGGGAGAAGTCTGCAGCCTATAGGGCTAGCTTGCCTTTATTATATTCATTGCTTTGCATTATATTTACTCCTGGGGGAATTCTGTGCCACTGCACAATGCAGAATGTTGCAGAAATTAATGTAAAGCGTGCAGAATTTCCTCCCCACCCCCCAAAATGAGCTGCAGAGCTGTTGGCCGCCAGCAGACCCCAGCTTGCAAATAGAAGACAAGGCTGGGGGAGGCAGAGGGAACTGGAGGGTTTCCAGCAGCTGCAGTTCCCAGCACGCCCTGATGGAAAGAGGCAGTGGTGAGCAGGAAACACCATGCAAGCCCAGGACCCAGCATCAGTCTGTTTCTTCCTCTGGACCCCTGGGCTCTAGGATGGTAGGATTTGTGAGTGTCTGGGCTGGGGTGGGGGGCACAACTGGGCTCTGGTGGGAAGGGAGTGTGAGTGTCTGGCCCTCCGGCTAGGCTCTGAGGGGGAGAGGGGGCAGAGAAGCAGGAACTGGGTTGTCATAGGAATTTCTTTAACTCTCTACTCCTGGGGAAATTTTTATGTGTGTCTGTATTTTTAGACATACTTGTGACAAGTATTTTAAAATAAATTACCAAAATAATTGAAACTGGCATGATTATATAGTCTTATTTTGACAAATAAAATTTGCAGAATTTTGCAGAATTTTTAATTTTTGGCGCAGCATTCCCCCAGGAGTATATATTCAGCAGTAATGCAAAGAACCTATAGGCCTGTATCCTGTAGTGATAGGATACAGTGAGACATTATCTTCAGCAAGTTAGCATAAGGCTTGAGGCCTATGAACTTTGAACAGGTAAACTTTGAACAGATATACAGCCCAATGGAAAACACCAAGTATTGGGGAGCTGAAAATAGAGTTTTTAAGGGGAATTTCTGACCACAGGAACAACCAACCACAAGAATGTCCAAGAGTCCAACCGTAAAAGTGTCATGGCAATGAACTGATGTACATATTAGGTACATGAGCTACATCTGCAGATATCTAACCACAAGAGGACCATGATAATGAACTGTCGTATATGATAATAAGTTGAAATAATTGATATACTAACCTATAGGAGAAGGACACTCCAACATTAGTAAGGTGAGGATATACAAATAAGAAAAAGGGGAAATACGCCTACTAAATATACATCAAACATAGTGGTATCACCATATCATATTATAAAAGTTGCATCTGAGCCTAGGGGCAGTAGGAGAAGAAGATGTTCTTGGGAGGTGCTAGAATGATGGCCACTGGTAATGAGAGGGAAGGTGGTGGTGATGAGAAAGATGATGGCTAAAATTTCAGGTTGTTCTACAAGGGATGGTGTGAGTATATGGATTTGCAGATGTACATTCTTTAGTATCTCTATCTACCTTACTGAGTTAGGGTGCTTCTGACTGTGCTAAATGTATTAATAAACTATCTGTAAATAAAGACGAGTTCCTATAATGTGCAACTATGCATGTCGGGTTCCCATGTAACACTCCAAGTTCCTGCACAAGCTCCAGGTTGTGTTTCAAAACCCAGGGCTGTAAAAGGAGGAGAAATCTAATGGTTCCCAATAGCATTTATTTAATTTGGAAATTTTAATAACTAATCTGTTTTAATTAGGCTCTTTAACTTGTCTGTGTTTTTGACCAGATATCACATCCTTTTTTAGCCTTGATGAAAAAAAAATCAAGTCACTAATGTATGTCTTCCATATCGTGCTAGAAGAAAATTTGTCAATAATGTAAATTTTAACGAAAACAGTCTCAACAGGATTTGAACTTACAGCCTTTTCTACCAAAGTTATATCATACATTGTCTCTTAGAGAATACAGAATTATTAGGGGAAATAATTAGAATGTTCATGTGTTAAATTAGCTACCAGAGGCAGACCACACTGTCCTACTAATGTAATATAAACCTCCTGATATTGGCAAAACAGCTTAATTTAACACTTTATAAGGACTGCAGAGTGCTAAGTGCATTATTTAGTACATACTAAGCAATATATATAAGAAAAAAATCAGACTTGGTTTACTACAGAATGTTCAGTCTCTACTGAGCAAGGAAAAGAATAGATTCACATTTTGAATGGATATTTATGAAATCCAAAACTATCAATATTTTTGCATGTTCTAGTGAACAGTTCTATATAAAAGGAGAATAAAGTATATATCATTACTCCTGGGGGAATTCTGCACCAAAAAATTTAAAATTCTGTGCACAATATTTTAAAATTCTGCATATTTCATTTGTCACAAACAACACAATATGCCAGTTTCAAATTACCAAAATGCCAGTTTCAATTATTTTGGTAACTGGTTTCAAAATACCTGTCAGCAAGTATGTGTGTAACAGTACAGACCAAAAACAATATTCTGGTAATTTTTTTGACAAATAGATTCATTACTGGACATATTAATGCAGAACTTGGGTAATTCATTTAAATTACAATACAGAACTGTATTTCCTACTCCCATCAGAGGCAGTGCAAAGGCTTGGGGAAGTCAGAGGTAACAGAAGAGCTGAAGGAGCCTGGAGTGAATCTGGAGAGTTGTTGGGTATGGGTGGAAGAAGTTTGGAACAGATTGGGCGGGGAGGAGGAGCGGGATTGTTAGGGAGTTGGGGGCCTCCACAATGCAGACCCTGGCTGACCCCAAGCCTTTCCCATTCAGTCGGGCACATTTGCCCCTGTCCCCACACCCCCCATCCCCATGGGTTTCTGCAGCCTTCTCCCCCATCCTCATCCCCATATGTCCCTGCAACCCCTCCCCCATCCCCATGTAGCCTTGCACCCCCACTCCCATTCAGTCCCTGGCTCAACACTGTCACCCCACTAGCTCCTGAGTCCACACCCCAGTCTGTCTGTCTCCACTAGCCATTCTGAACCTCAGTCTGTGCCTCCCACCCCAGCAGCCCTGTGTGCTCCACTCTGTCTGTCCTAACCTGGCTCTGCAGGCAGGGTGCTGTGATGAACTTCTACTCCTGGCGGAATTCTGTGCCACTGTGCACACAGAATTTTTTCCGCACAGAAAAAAGGTGCAGTTCCACCTTTTGCCCTCTAGAGGCCACTGTGGTGCCAGAACAGCTGGCAGTGTTCATGCTGCTGACTGTTCTGGTGCCACAGCGGCCACTGGTGGGAAAAAGGCAGAACTGCAGCACTTCTTGGGCAGAATGTATTTTCTGCAGAAAAAAATTCTGCTCCAGACATGAATTCTGCACGTGCGCAGTGGCACAGAATTCCCCCAGGAGTAACGTGTGCAAGGTACTGGCAGGCAGTATCTTGGAATTCCGGTCAAGTTGAAACATATATGATAAACAGGACAAGAGTCTTTATCTAACTTGACTATAATGTCTGCACAGCAAATCATAATACATGTGAGAAGACAGTGTCTGTAGGATCTTTCAGTCTGTGGGCCAAACTGGAGAAAAAAACATCTGTGTTGATTCAAATCGAAAACAAATTAAATTTTTTTTGTTTTATTGAAAAATATGTTTCAAATCAACCAAAACATTTTGGGTTGACTACAAATGAAATTCTTTTCAAGTTTTTAATTTGGCTTGGCTGGTTTTGGAGTTATTCTTTAAAATTGGCCAAGTTAAAGAACAAAATGCTCTTTTTGAAAGAAAAAGTTGAAACAAAACCTTTTGAGAGAGTTGAAATTAAATGTTTTGACTTAAAAAATCATTTTTTTCCGGGCTGAAATGATTTGTTGAATTCAACCCAAATTAGCAAATAGTTTTGAAGCCCTGAAAAATGCAGGTTTTTTCTATTTCTATTTGCAAAAAAAATTCTCTCAGCTCTACTCTTAAATCCTGCTGCTGCTCAACATCTAACTTGGCCCTGAAGGGAAAAAATAAGTCAAAAGCATAGCCCTCAAGGAACTTCCAATCAAAGGGCTTGCCCTACAAACCTTTGGTCATGAATAATCCTATTGGCTGCAGTTAGATTGCCCCCACTGATAAGGGATGTGAAGACGGGTTTAAAGGATCAAGCCCTAATATTTACTGGACATTAAATTAAGTTGGAGTGAAGTAGCTAATTTAACAGTGCAGGACAGTTATGAAGGACATAAAAATGTGGACCTTACAAAGTCTGCAAGGGAGCTAAAAGGCTAAAATAAGTTTTAAAATCTATATCAAATTAATTTATATTCTGGTAGTCCCTACTATCTGCTAGATACTGTCCATATCTATGAGAAGAAGCAGCAAGCTCTATGGGACAGGAACTCCCTGTCCCTCCCTCCCAAAAGAAACAGATTTCATATCCTTTGTCTAATCCCCTCAAAATGTTTACCTCTGTCTGAGAGTCCCACAATCCTCTATAAATCAGAGTGAACAGGAAACTACACTGTTCTATTTTCTTCTCCATAAAATGAAATGCTGCTTTATTCAGAGTATACCCAACCTCGAGAATTCACTGTAAGAGAAGGTCACTGAGCTAAATACTGTGACTAGTTTTAAAAGAGGATTGGAGCAGAGCTAAGATTATAGTAATTAAATTTCATGCTTCAGGGGATAATTTGTTCTCTTGTAGGGGTTATTTGAAAAAAATGTTTATTTAATATAGTTAATAAACATCCTTTTAAACAAATTTTAGAGTTTAAAAAAATCTCTATTCTGTCAAGTATGGTGTGACATGTAACAAAATACAGGTCTTCCATATAGTCCAATAAAAGATATTACCTCACCCACCTTGTCTCTCTAATATCCTGGGAGAAACATGTCTATAACAAGACTGCATTCCACATTTCAGTCATTTGTCACACGTTGACAGATTCGAATGTTTAAAGTTGAGAAATATTCAAACCACCACAATAGGTCATTATGGCTAGAAGTTTTGAAAATGGCATAGTTATCAATTATGCTCTTCAAAAGCAGATCCCCTCTGATGAAGGCAACAAGCGGTAGTGGTTTAACAAATAATCCAAGACCATCTACCACAGGACATTGGCATCCAAAATCGGATTGACAGCAACGTCTTCAACCTTTCTCATCTCCATGCCAGAACTAAATTAATATTGGCAACAATAACCAAATGCCAGTATGCAGATAATTGTGCTATAGTTGCACACTCAAAGAGGATCTACAAACAGCCCTTAATTGCTTCTCTGAAGCTTACAAAAGCCTAAGGCTAACTCTGAACATCTGCAAAACAAAAGTTCTCCACCAGCCAGTCGCCGGTCAATCATCAGACCCAGTACGGAAGATCTACAATGACAAAGAAGAACTGTAAAATGTAGAATACTTTGCCTATCTTGGCATCCATCTCTTACAGAGGGCAGACATAGACGTCAAGATTCAGCAAAGAATTTGCCGTGCCAGCCTTGCCTTTGGCAGACTGTCTCAGCTGGGTGTTCAACGATCACAACATCAGAACACATACTAGACTTTTAGTTTATAAAGTGGTGATAATCCCAACTCTCCTCTATGGCTGTGAGACTTGTGTGACCCATAGAAAACCCCTGGAAAACCTGGAATGCCAGCACCACCACTTTCTTCAGAAGATCCTCAACATAAAATGGGAGGATCGTCGCACTAATGTCAGTGTCCTGGCAAATGGGGGAGGGATAGCTCAGTGGTTTGAGCATTGGCCTGCTAAACCCAGGGTTGTGAGTTCAATCCTTGAGGGGGCCATTTAGGGATCTGGGGCAAAAATTGGGGATTGGTCCTGCTTTGAGCAGGGGGTTGGACTAGATGACCTCCTGAGGTCCCTTCCAACCCTGATATTCTATGATTCTATGATTCCAACGCCACCTGCAATGTCTGCCAATAAGCCTGTGGCTCAAGAATCAGATTCCTCTGTCATCAAAGGACCCATGAAAAATAAAACCTGTGAAAGAGATCATCCTCAACCTTGAGGGATCACCAACTAAAATAACTATAAAATGTTTACAATGGATTTAAATGAACTGGACTAAATTTTTATGCCTGATACTATACCCTTTCTTCAGGCAAAAATCTCACTATCAGCAGGAGAATGGTTTGAGTAAGGGCAGTAGCATCAGACCTTTAGTTAAACAGAATAGCTGTACCTGGACTGCTGGTTCCTACTTCTATAAGAGCCAAAATAATCAATTTAAAATAATGTGTAAATATATTTTAAATAATAATTGGATTTTTCTGTTAAGTACACACAAGTAAAACAAAAAGTCATATAATCAAGATTATTTGAAGGGAATTAATATAAACATTTTAAATACTACTTTCAGCATTGAAGTAAGTCAGGAAATGACTGAAATTACTTTGTTTTACAGTAGAAAAACAATAAATCCACAAATATCCACTCGAAGAGTGTGTACCCAAGCAAATAAATTTTAATGTAAACATAAATACATTTTGACTTATAAGTTATTCTTCTAAATTTCTCATAGTTTAACATGTACTATAAAATTACTAGGTGATAAAATGAGCTTAGGTCCCCATGTTCTCATTAAGGCTTGAAAAATCAGAAAGCATTTAATATATAACACTGTGAGTTTCTTGATTTGGAATATATGCTACAACATCTAGTTAAGAATACTCAAACATTATTAATTATTATTATTATCATTATTATTTATTTGCTAAGTGCCGAGAGGGCGTTCAGCATGGCACAAAGCACAGAATTCGGCAAGTAAAAATTTATCTATCACACAAGAACATCCTCCACCCCTTTATTGTTATATAGACCAAAAAATAGACAGAAGAAGTTGATAAACTATAATTTGTTAGAATGTTCTTTGATTATTCTAATGTTATTTTTATATTCTTACCAAACTGGGAGAAAACAATTCTGGTCACTTAAAATGTAATTGCCTGACAAGAAAACATTCTTGACTACATTTTCAGGGTATAGTCCCAGTCTCTCAAATGAATTGCAATATAGGAGATGTTGTGGTTCTTTAAAGACATTTCTGTGCATTCTGCTTGTGACTAACTGAGTCATGATTTTTTATTTTTATTCTCATTTTCAGTGCATCAGACTCTAATTTTTGGTCCTATGTTTCATTTTGTCCTCACGTTATAAAAAATAAGACAGTTACCTTTTCCATAACTGGTGTTCTTTGAGATGTGTTGCTCGTATCCATTCCATATTCGGTGTGTGTGCTCGCCAGGTGCTGGAAGTTTTTCCCTCAGTAGTATCTGTAGGGGACCGGCTCTGGTGTCCTCTGGAGTGGTGCCTACATGGCATGGTATAAGGGCACCGCCACCTCCCCCCACCTTCAGTTCCTTCTTGCCGGAAAACTCCGACAGTGGGGAAAGAGGGCGGGTCATGGAATGGACATGAGCAACACATCTTGAAGAATACCAGTTACTGAAAAGGTAACTGTCTTTTCTTCTTCGAGTGCTTGCTCATGTCCATTCCATATTAGGTGACTCTCTGGAGGTGGGTAGGATTTCACGGATGCATAGACTGCAGCACAGCTCTGCCAAACCCAGCATTGTCCCTGGCCTGTTGAGTGATGGCATAATGAGCAGTAAACATGTGAACAGAGGACCACGTTGCGGCTCTACAGATGTCCTGGATAGGAATGTGCACCAGGAAGGCTGCCAAAGATGCCTGCGCTCTCATCGAGTGGGTTCTGACAATTGGTGGCAGTGGAACCCCCGCTAGGTCGTAACAGGTCCTTATGCACGAGGTAATCCAATTGGAAATTCTCTGCGAGGACAGTGGGTGACCCTTCATCCAATCTGCTGTAGCGGTGAAGAGTTGAGTCTATTTACGGAAAGACTTGGTACACTCTAAGTAGAAAGCCAAGGCCCTCCGGACATCCAGGGTATGAAGATGCCTCTCTTCACTGGTCTTGTGTAGTTTGGGACAGAACACCGGGAGGAAGATGTCCTGGTTCATATGGAATATGGAGACCACCTTTGGCAGGAAGGCCAGGTGGGACTGCAACTGAATCTTATCTTTGTAGAAGACCGTGTACAGAGGTTCTGAGGTCAAGGCTTTAATTTCAGAAACCCGTCTCGCCGACGTCACCACCACCAGGAACACGACCTTCCATGACAGATGGGGAAAGGAGCAGGAACCCAGCAGCTCAAAGGGCAGGCCGGTGAGCCTAGAAAGGACCAAGTTAAGATCCCACTGAAGGACAGGAGCCCGTACCCACGCGAAGAGTCTCTTGAGCACCCTCAGAAATCTGACCTTCATGTCATGGGAAAACACTGTCTGTCCTTGGATCAGTTGGTGAAAAGCAGAGATGGCCACGAGATGCACTCTAATGGAAGAGCGTGCCAGACCCTGGTTCCTCAAATGGAGCAGGCAGCCCAGGACAGCCTGTATGGAGGAATGTGAGGGAGAGATGCCCTGTTCGGACACCCAGCAGGAAAACCTCATCCACTTGAACAGGTAACTCAGTCTAGTTGAGGGCTTGCTTCTTTACAGGAGGACCTGTTGGACTCCTTCCGAACAGGTCCACTCCTCCAGTTTCAGCCACGTGGCATCCTTACTGAGAGGTGGAGGGACCTGAGGTTGGGGTGTAGGAGTTGACTGTGGTTCTGTGACAGCAAGTCCGGTCAGTTGGACAGGGCCAGGGTGGCCGCTGACAGGCTTATGAGAGTGCTGAACCAGTGCTGGCAAGGCCACGTCAGGGTGATCATGATGGCCTGCTCCTTGTCTCTCTTGATCTTTGCCAGGGCCCTGCTGATGAGCGGAATCAGAGGGAACGTGTACATCAGGCTCCCTGACCATGACAGGAGGAAGGCATTGAAGAGGGAGCTCTTGCTCAGACCTCATTGAGAACAAAATTGGTGGCACTTCCTGTTCTGTCCGGAAGTGAACAGGTCCACTTGGGGAGTTATCCACCTTTGGAAAATCATGCAGGCTACCTCTGGATGGAGCAACCACTCGTGGTGAGAGGAGAAGTCCCTGCTGAGCTGGTCCGCCAGTATATTCCTGATGCCGGGAAGGTGACAAGCTTCCAGGTGGATCTCGTGGCTGATGCAGAAGTCGCATAGCCGACAAGCGTGCTCCCCCTTGCCTGTTGATGTAGAACATCGAGGCTGTATTGCCGGTCAGGACTCATACCACCTTGCCTGACAGGTGGGGCACGAAGACTCCACACACCAGCCAGACTGCTCAGGGCTCTTTGACGTTTATGTGCAATCGCACTGAACCGCACTTAGTTCGGGGACCACATCCCCTGAGTCTGGAGGATGCCAATATGCACCCCCCAGCCGAAGTCCGAGGCGTCTGACACCAAGTTGATGGAATGGGGAGGGCTGTTGAACAGAACCCCTTCCAGGACTGTTCTGTAGTCGGTACACCACCGCAGCAAGGTAAGTATCACCTGGGGAATGGTAACAATCTTTTCCAGGGGGTCTCGGGACTGGGAATAGACAGTCGCCAGCCATTATTGCAGGAGCCGCATCCAAAGCCGAGCATGGCGGACCACGTAAGTGCATGCTGCCATGTGGCTCACCAGGTGTTGACAGACCCTGGTTGTAGTCATAGAATCACAGAATATCAGGGTTGGAAGGGACCTCAGGAGGTCATCTAGTCCAACCCCCTGCTCAAAGCAGGACCAATCACCAACTAAATCATCCCAGACAGGGCTTTGTCAAGCCTGACCTTAAAAACCTCTAAGGAAGGAGATTCCACCACCTCCCTAGGTAACCCATTCCAGTGCTTCACCACCCTCCTAGTGAAAAAGATTTTCCTAATAGCCAACCTAAACCTCCCCCACTGCAACTTGAGACCATTACTCCTTGTCCTGTCATCTTCTACCACTGAGAACAGTCTAGATCCACCCTCTTTGGAACCCCCTTTCAGGTAGTTGAAAGCAGCTATCAAATCCCTCCTCATTATTCTCTTCTGCAGACTAAACAATCCCAGTTCCCTCAGCCTCTCCTCATAAGTCATGTGCTCCAGCCCCCTAATAATTTTTGTTGCCCTCCACTGGACTCTTTCCAATTTTTCCACATCCTTCTTGTAGTGTGGGGCCCAAAACTTGACACAGTACTCCAGATGAGGCCTCACCAATGCTGAATCACATTCCTCGATATGCTGGCAATGCTCCTACTTATACAGCCCAAAAATGCCGTCAGCCTTCTTGGCAACAAAGGCAAACTGTTGACTCATATCCAGCTTCTAATCCACTGTAACCCCTAGGTTCTTTTCTGCAGAACTGCTGCCTAGCTACTCGGTCCCTAGTCTGTAGCAGTGCATGGGATTCTTCTGTCCTAAGTGCAGACTCTGCACTTGTCCTTGTTGAACCCCATCAGATTTCTTTTGGCCCAATACTTCTAATTTGTCTAGGTCCCTCTGTATCCTATCCCTAACCTCCAGCGTATCTACCTCTCCTCCCAGTTTAGTGTCATCTGCAAACTTGCTGAGGGTGCAGTCCACACCATCCTCCAGATCATTAATGAAGATATTGAACAAAACTGGCCCCAGGACCGACCCTTGGAGCACTCCGCTTGATACTGGCTGCCAACTAGACATGGAGCCATTGATCACTACCTGTTGAGCCCAACGATCTAGCCAGCTTTCTATCCACCTTATAGTTCATTCATCCAGCCCATACTTCTTTAACTTGTTGGCAAGAATACTGTGGGGGATCATATCAAAAGCTTTGCTAAAGTCAAGGAATAAAATGTCCACTGCTTTCCCCTCATCCACAGAGCCAGTTATCTTATCATAGAAGGCAATTAGGTTAGTCAGGCATGACTTGCCCTTGGTGAATCCATGCTGACTGTTCCTGATCACTTTCCTCTCATCTAAGTGCTTAAAAATGGATTCCTTGAGGACCTGCTCCATGATTTTTCCAGGGACCGAGGTGAGGCTGACTGGCCTATAGTTCCCCTGATCCTCCTTCTTCTCTTTTTTAAAGATGGGCACTACATTAGCCTTTTTCCAGTCAACCGGGACCTTCCCCGATCGCCAGGAGTTTTCAAAGATAATGGCCAATGGTAGACATTGGGGGGTGGAGGGGGATGTCATATGCCCCAAGAGGTGAGTCATGCCTGCTAATACTGGGTGGGCACAAGGTAAAGGGGGTACATGTAACCACCCCACATGTTGCCTCTAGGAGGAACTTCCAGCCCAATCTCCATGGGGCGGGGCAGGGCAGCCAATCCTGCTGGCTCCAGGGTGGCTGGGACCACAGGAGTGGGGAGCACTCCCAGCACCACAGTGGCTCCACACCCTCGTGGACACCTCAGCAGAGGAGACGCGGGCAATACCCCTACCTCTGGCTGAGCAGAGGCCAGGGAACCTGCTCCCAGCTCTCTTTCCAGGAACCCCCTGCTATGTGCCCAACCTAGGGCCACTGCGCTCTCCTTGCCCCACTAGAGTTACGTGCAGAGGGGTGGTCTCTCTCTTTCTCCCGCTGTGCCTCCCTCTCTGGCACATTTCCAGCTCGCTCAGCCGCTCTCCCCGGCAGGCGGACCTGCGAAGGAAATGGAGTGGAGGGGGCAAGATGAAGTCACTTCTCACGCCGGCTGAAAATGGCCACTCCAGGTCACTGCCTCTGTGCAGCACAGCCGCGGGCCTGAGAGAAAGCCCAGCTGGGGAGGCGGCAGCAGCCCGTCCCCTCCACTCCCTGCCCAGGCCCAGCTGCCAGGGATGGGGCTGAACATGCTGGGAAGAGGTGCAGCAGGAACAGGACAGAGCCCATCTCTCCCCCTTCCCCAGCAAGGCAAGCAGGAATCTGGCGGGGGGGGGGCATTTAACCCCATATGCCCCCCCCCCCCATGCATCACTCCCTGTGTGGCAGCTCCTGGAGCTGGCAAGCTGTGGCTGCAGGGAGAGGTGCAGCAAACAGTTGGGAGCTTCAGGGAGGAGCTGCTGAGGGAAAGGGGGGGGGTGTACCTAGCGAGGCAGGACTCAAGTTGTTCGGGGAGGTGAATCTTTAAATTGTGTCTCCCCCCCACATCAGCACAGAATAGTTGTCTCTGCCAATCTCTGAAACATTTGATTCTAGCCACTGTCAGACAGGATATTGTACTAGATGGACCACTGGTCTGATCCAGTATAGCAATTGCAATATTCTCTACCAGCTTGAAGGGGAAATCAGGAACAAAACATATTGTCAAACACACTGACAATGAATATTCAACAGCTGCCAGATTAGTTGTATTCTGTATGATCACATCTAGGTTTCAAGAAAGATGCAAGTCGTCCACAATATTATTTAGACATTAGAAGTTTTACTTTAAAATAGCACTGACAATATATAGCAATTTAGCTCAAAGTCTCAGTTGGGAAGCAATAGATTCTTCTTCAAGTGCTTGCTCATGTCCATTCCATATTTGGTGTGTGTGTTTGCCACATGCACCGGTGCCAGAAGTTTTTCCCTCAGCAGTATCCATAGGGGACCGGCTCTGGAACTCTCTGGAGTGGTGCCCGCATGGCGCTGTATAAGGGGCACTCTCAGCTCCCCCCACCCTCAGTTCCTTCTTGCCGCCAGTGACAGTGCTGGAATGTCTGCTTCTTCGACTAGCATTGTTTTGTTCCCTGTTCTTGCAAACTTTGAAATCCTGTAAAACTGTTATATATAGTTATATATAGTTAGTAGTTTCTTAAAAAGAAAAGGAGTACTTGTGGCACCTTAGAGACTAACCAATTTATTTGAGCATAAGCTTTCGTGAGCTACAGCTCACTTCATTGGATAGTGAGCTGTAGCTCATGAAAGCTTATGCTCAAATAAATTGGTTAGTCTCTAAGGTGCCACAAGTACTCCTTTTCTGTTTGCGAATATAGACTAACATGGCTGTTACTCTGAAAGTAGTTTCTTAGTTACCCTTAGTAGTTGTTCTCGAACTCTTCGTTAGTCTGGGACGGGACCCAGCAGGGGGTTGGGGCATGCCCTGGTATCAAGGCTTTAAGCCTTGTGATCGCTGCAAATGGCCTATGCCCATCAGCAATCCACATACCAGCTGCCTAAGGTGCTTAGGCGAAGGGCACATAAATGATGAGTACCATATCTGCAAGTCCTTCAAACCTAGGATGAAAAAGGAGCACAATATCCATCTAAGAGTGCTCCTAATGGAGTCGGCACTCACTCTGGCACCGGAGCAGCGGTCCGACTCCTTTCTACCCTCTGAGACTTCAATATGTGGCAAGCCATGGCCAAGTTCAAAGGGTCGCTCCCCAAGGATTCCAAGAAGGACTTCTGAGCGATCCTCGATGAGGGCATAAAGGTGGCCAGGGCAGCCCTCCAGGTGGCATCAGACGCTGCTGCTGCTGCCCGCACAATGGCTTCCGCTATCTCTTCAACCCTAATATTCTATGATTTGATGATTCTTTCTTCATGTGGCAAGCCTCTTGGCTGCTTGTCTCTGGGTTGTCCACTGAGGCCCAGCAGTCTATGCAGGACCTGCCCTTTGATGGCCAGCCCCTATTTGCGGAGAAAACACACACAACTGTCACACCGTAGCCTGGTCAGTCATGAAACTGTTTTTCAAAGACTCTCTAATGTGCAGCACGCCTCAGTGTGCTCTTCTAATTGCCCTGGTGTCTGGCTGTTCAAAATTGGCCACCAGGTGATTTGCCTCAACCTCCCACCCTGCCATAAACATCTCCCCCTTACTCTCATAGATATTACAGAACACACAGCAAGCAGCAACAAGATTGGGAATATTGCTTTTGCTGAGGTCTAACCTACTCAGCAAACAGTGCCAGCGCCCTTTTAAATGTCCAAAGGCACATTCTACCGCCATTCTGCACTTGCTCAGCCTATAGTTGAACTGCTCCTTACTGCTGTCCAGGCTGCCTGTGTACGGCTTCATGAACCATGGAAGCAAGGAGTAGGCTGGGTCCCCAAGGATAACTACGGGCATTTCAATATCCTCAATGGTAATTTTCTGGTCTGGGAAGAAAGTCCCTTCTTGCAGCTTTCTGAACAGCCTGGAGTTCCGAAAGATGCGAGTGTCATGCACCTTTCCTGGACATCCCACATTGATGTCAGTGAAACGGCCCTTGTGATCCACCATTGAGCAGCAGCACCATTGAGAAGTACCCCTTGCAGTTTATGTCCTCTTTGGCAAGGTGGTCAGGTGCCAAGATAGGGATATGCGTTCCGTCTATTGCCCCACCACAGTTTGGGAACCCCATTGCAGTAAAGCCATCCACTATGACCTGCACATTTCCCAGAGGCACTACTCGTCTTAGCAGAAGGGTATTGATTGCCCTGGCTATTTGGATCACAGCAGCCTCCATTGTAGATTTGCCCACTCCGAATTGATTCCCAGCTGACAGGTAGCAGTCAAGCGTTGCAAGCTTCCACAGGGCTATCGCCACTCGCTACTCAACTGTCAGGGCAGGTTTCATCTTGGTATTCCTGCACTTCAGGGCGGGGGAAAGCAACTCACACAGTTTCATGAAAGTGGCCTTATGCATGCGAAAGTTTTGCAGCCACTGGGAATCATCCCATACCTGCAACACTATGCATTCCCACCAGTCTGTGCTTGTTTGCCAGGCTCAGAATCAGCGTTCCACTGTATCAACATGCCCCAATGCTGCCATGATATCCCAACTACCACATCCCATGCTTTCAGGAACATCTGTGTCCATGTCCTCCTCACAATCTTCCTCGTGCTGGTGGCTCCTAGCTAGACTCTTAACATACTGCAGGATAATGCGCGAGGTGTTTACAATGCTCACAAAAGCAGTGTGCAGCTGAGCAGGCTCCATGCTTGCCGTGCTATGACATCTGCATGGATAACCCAGGAAAAAAGGCACAAAATGATTGCCATTGCTTTCAAGGAGGGAGGGAGGGGAGACTGACAACATGTACCCAAAATCACCCGTGACAATGTTTTTGCCCCATCAGGCATTGGGAGCTTAATCCAGAATTCCAATGGGCAGCGGGGACTGTGGGATAGCTACCCACAATGCACCACTCTGTGAGTCGATGCTCGCCACGGTATTGAGGACGCACTCCGCCGACCTAATGGGACGTGTGCGATCGACTGTATAAAATTGCTTACTAAAGATTGACTTGTATAAAATCCACCTAATTCTGTAGTGTAGACATACCCTTAGCTCAAACCTCTGGACTCTAGCACTCCTGTTTCACACTATGAGTTCTGTCCAGTGAGTTCAATTGAAATAGACTCCTGGTAGAATCTTGTACACTCTTCAGGGTCTATCGCACCTCAGCAAGTATTTGCAGGGACACCCAAGCAGTTTTCAAAACAGTAGGATTTATTAGTCAACTGGAACAAATCACAGGAAGTCCTTAGGTTAGCATAAAGACATAAATGTTAAAGCACAGTCAATTCTGGTCAAGCCAGAGCAATTCACTGGTGAAGCTGTAGTGCATTACATTTCAGGTTCTGTCTCTCTCTGACTCCTCAGTCAGTGCCAATAGAGAGCAGCCAACCTCTTTCAGGGCTTGTCTACACTGGCAATGGGACTTTTGTCGAAAAAAACGCCCAGTTTTGGTGACAAAAAACTTCCACCCCTGCGAGAGACTTTTGTCTTTTCCCCTCCCTTTATTGTCAACAAACAGCCAGTGTAGACACCACACCTTTTGTCCCCCCAGTTTTATTCGCCTCCAGAAAGTGTCCCACAATTCCCATGCTGCCTCTCTGGTCAGCGTTTTGAACCCGCACCTCCCCCTTGCAAGCCCCAGGAATTTTAAATCTCATTTCCTGCTTGCTGGCTTCCCAGGTGAGCATGACTGGCTATTGCACCAAACGTGCTCCCACTTGGATCACTGCTGAGCTGTTGGATCTGATTAGTATATGGGGAGAGGAGTCTGTTCAGTCACAGCTGCGACTGACCCGTAGGAATCGGGACAAATATGGGCAAATTTCTCGAGGCTTGTGTGAAAAGCGCTATGATCGGGACACACAGCAGTGCAGAGTGAAGACAAAGGAGCTGAGGCAGGTGTACCATAAAGTGTGGGAGGCAAACCATCGCTCTGATGGTACACTTAAGACCTGGTGCTTCTATAAGAAGCTGAATGCTATCCTCGGTGGTGACCCCACCTCCATCGCCGATAGCACCGTGGATACTTTGGAGGCAGCAGAAAAAGGGGGTAACCCAAAGGCTAAAATTCTGGATGAAGAAGTGGAGCTAGAAGAGGATGTGGAGCTCCCAGCAGGGTCGCCTGGTGTGGCATGCAGCCAGGAACGTTTCTCCACTCCAGAAGTGCTCTACAGGGAGCAGAAAGCAGATGAGATGCCAGATAAGTTGCTGTGACTTGTGTAGGGAATCAAAAAGTGGGAGGCAGGTAGTGTTTTATGTGAGCAGGACATTGCCCTGCGTAGCTAATCTGCATGGCCAAGCAGGGTGTTGATGGACATCAAGACCTGCAGGGAATCCTCCTGAGAGAGGCTCTGGAAAAGTTTCCAAGGTTTCCAAGATTAATTCTCTGCCGCAGATTCCAAGGGACTGCAGCCTTATTTCCCCCATTGTAGAAAACTGTACCATGCCATTTAGCAATCACTGAAGCTGGGACCAAAGTGGCACATAGCTGAGCTGCATATAGACTGGGATGAAAGCTGCAAGCATGCAGTAGTTGTGCCCTTGTTTCCCTGCTTACCCGCAGCAGCGAGATGTCAGCCAGCAGGTTGGCAGCCTGTGAAAAAGTGTGTGATAATTTTGGAATGAGTTCCCTGCAAATCTGTCCTGCAAGCCGTGACTGTTTTGTCCGAAAGCACAACCACCTTCCCCCCACTTCCGTCACTCACCATGATTGGGGTTCTCGCGGAGCTGTGTGCCTGCCTAAACTCACCGAGAAAGTGATTGCTACTAGTTGCAAAAGGCCCTTGTTATGGAAATGTTTCAACCATTTGCTGGAATATAACAATCCCTCTTCCGTGCATTGTCCACAGCAGTGAAGACCTTGAGGAACACACCACACACCCCTGCCGCGTGGCTTTGGCAGACAAGGAAGAAGCCAAGCTGCAGCAAAGAAGACATGTTCAGGGAGGTGCTGCAGAGTGATGAGAGACAGACCAGGGAACGGAAAGAGTGCTGGGAAGCTGAATGTCAGGACAGAAAGGAGAATGCAGCATTTGCTAGGCAAGCGACAGAGCGGCTGATAGAAGTGAGGGAGGATCAGACAGAGCTGCTCAAGTCTTTGATACAGCTGCAGACTGAGCAGATCCGTGATCAACCTCCACTGCAGCACATGCACAATTCTTTGCCAACCCCACCCCCTCTATGCCCAGACGTTCCTTTTCACTTCACAGCACTCCTGAGTTTCCCCATCGCTCCACCCCCTCTCACAGCTTGGACAATGATAGCTGGAGCTACACACCATTGTGCGGTTTTACCCTTTTTAACAATAAATAAAGGCTAAGGTATTTAATGGTACAGCGTTTTTATTCTGTGTTCTACAAAAGCATATAGCAATCAATTCACTCTCGGGAAAAGGCTTCTAAAGCATTTTGTTGCATGGATCTCGGGCCCCAAAATTGTTCATGGATGCACCAGGGAAGCAACTCCAAAGCAGACATGTGTTAGTTCCCCTCATTGTCAAAGTGGTTCCTCAAAGCCTCTCTGATGTTAATAGCAGCCCTCTGGGCTCCTTGGACAACCCTAGCATCTAGCTATTCAAACTGTAAAGCCAAGTGAGAGAGGATGGATCCCGCACTTCTCTCCTATGCGCTGTTAACTGCCGCGAGGACATCGTGCATGGCAGCAGAGTTACTCGCAAAGTTACTGACAGAGAATGAATCGCACACAACTGAGTGTGATATGGACAGCAGCAACTTATCAGTGCTTTTGGCATTCACAGAGCAGCTGCATACAGCAGATCGTCGCTTTTGGGCCAGGGAAACAAGCACGGATTGGTGGCATTGCATTGTCGTGCAGGTGTGGGATACAGAACTTTAGGATGCGTAAAGCAACCTTCCTGGAGCTATCTGCTGAGCTGGTACCCAGACCTGCGGCACAAGGACAGCAGAATGAGAGCTGCCCTTTTAGTAGAGAAGCATGTTGCAATGGCTGGGTGGAAGTTAGAGTCCATCCTCACTACAAGCTGTCAAGAACAGTATCCCTGATGAGGCTACGGCACACCTGGTGGCTGAGCTTTGTGACTTTGTCCTCACCCACAATCATTTTAGATTTGGGGACAACTTATACCTTCAAGTCAGCGGCACTGCTATGGGTACCCGCATGGCTCCACAGTATGCCAACATTTTTATGGCTGACTTAGAACAATGCTTCCTCAGCTCTTGTCCCCTAGTACCCCTCCTCTAGTTGTATTACACTGATGACATCTTCATCATATGGACCCATGGGAAGGAGGCCCTTGAAGAATTCCACCTGGATTTCAACAATTTCCACCCCACCATCAACCTCAGCCTGGATCAGTCCACACAAGAGATCCACTTCTTGGACACTACAATGCAAATAAGTGATGGTCACATAACCACCACCCTATACTGGAAACCTACTGACCGCTATACTTACTTACATGCCTCCAGCTTCCATCCAGGACACATCACACAATCCATTGTCTACAGCCAGGCCCTAAGATACAACCAAATTTGCTACAATCCCTCAGACAGAGACAAACACCTACCAGATCTTTCTCAAGCATTCTTAAAACTACAATACCCACCTGGGAAAGTGAGGAAACAGATTGACAGAGTGAGACAGGTACCCAGAAGTCACCTACTACAGGACAGGTCCAACAAGGAAAATAAAAGAACACCGCTGGCCATCACATACAGCCCCCAGCTAAAACCTCTCCAGCAATCATAAACGATCTACAACCTATCCTAGAAAACGATCCCTCACTCTCACAGACCTTGGAAGGCAGGCCAGTCCTTGCTTACAGACAGCCCCCCAACCTGAATCAAATACTCACCAGCAACTACACACCACACCACAGAAACACTATCCCAGGAACCAATCCCTGTAACCAACCTCGTTGCCTACTCTGTCCCCATATCTACTCTAGCGACACCATCAGAGGACCCAAACACATCAGCCACACCATCAGGGACTCATTCACCTGCACATCTACTAATGTGAAATATGCCATCATGTGCCAGCAATGCCCCTCTGCCATGTACATTGGCCAAACCAGACAGTCTCTATGTAACAGAATAAATGGACACAAATCAGACATCAGGAATGGTAACATACAAAAGCCTGTAAGAGAACACTTCAATTTCCCTGGACATTCAATAACAGATTTAAAAGTAGCTATCCTTCCACAAAAAAACTTCAAAAACAGACTTCAAAGAGAAACTGCAGAACTAAAATTTATTTGCAAATTTAACACCATTAATTTGAATAGGGACTGGGAGTGGCTGGCTCACTACAAAAGCAACTTTCCCTCTCCTGATATTGACACCTCCTCATCAATTATTGGGAGTGGACTACATCCACCCTAATTGAATTGGCCCTGTCAACACTGGTTCTCCACTTGTAAGGTAACTCCCTTCTCTTCATGTGTCAGTATATAATGCCTACATCTGTAATTTTCACTCCATGCATCTGAAGAAGTGGGGTTTTTTACCCAGGAAAGCTTATGCCCAAATATACCCACAGTGCATTGCTCACAATGTTGACAATGGTGCCCTGAATGTAGACATGATCTGTCGACAGAGGGAGAAAATGTAGACTCGGTGACTTTGCTTTTGTCTATTTTTTCGTGTCGACATTAGTTTCATCGACAAAACTTGCCAGTGTAGACAAGCCCTCCAAAACCAGTTATTTTCTCCCTGTTGGTCACCTCCTAGTCCTTTGTTCTCCAGGCAGGGCCATGTTGAATTCACAAACCCCTTCTGAGAGGTGGGAAAAAGCTCCTTTCTCTGGGATGTTGATTGCTAGCTGCGTTGGCTAGTCCTTTTAATGCCCCATTCAGTCCACTCAGACAGGTAGGCAACACTCACATACCTATGTGTTTTTGGTCTGCCCTGAAAGCAGACTTAATCCTCTTTCCCCCACATGGCAGCAAAGCAACATATAGGGGAAAAATGAAGCACACACAGGATTCATAAAAACTTTATGAAAAATTCCCACTTCATTACATTCATCCCCTCCAGACATCCTTCCCCCTGACTGGCAACTCAGTCTAGCTGTATCTGATCTCATGCAACCCACTGCAAGTCTCTCTTGTTTTTGTCTGGCAGACAGAAATCATGATACTTTTACTTGTCCAGATCGTACTCCAACTTGTCCTGGGCTTCTAAACAACAAGATTTTTCACATCCTGATTCTTACACATAATGTTAACAAAATATAATGTAGCTTTCTCCAAGGGATGGAGAAAAGGAGGAAATGGAGCCTACAAGTCTATCTTTGAATGAGACTGTCATTGCGGGCTATTAAGCTATTAAGAGATCTGTTCCAGACAGAATAATAGGATGGCAGAAGGCTGGAAGAAGCCAGTTTGTTCCAACTTCTCTGCAAGAGTTGAGCTTTGGGGAATGCAGAACAAAGGAATCTGTTGTTGGTTGTGGGACACATAAACTTGATTAATTCACAGAGTACAAAAGAAGCTTGGGGCAGGAGAGAGGAAGAGAGTTAGCTGTGGGTGGAGTTCGGGGGGAGTGGGGGCTGTTAACTGAGGGACCAGCCAAGGAAGGCAAAAGCTAGCTGACCTAGAGGAAGGAAAGAGACTTCATGATTAGGAACAGAAGCCATGTGCAGTAGAGGAGACTCCTGGACTCCTCAGAGGACTCTGCCATAAACCCAAACTACCTCCAGAGTGGTGAGAAACTGAGGCAGAGAAATATGTGCAGGTGTCATTTTGTCTAGCTCTCATGCTATTTAAGAGTAATTATTTAAGAAACTATTTAAGAAAAGAAGAAATTATTTAAGAAAAATTATTTATTAAAAAGCCTATATGACTGCTCGCTTTCCACTATCACGTGTCTCTGAATAGCTAAACTGTAAACCCAGAGTTCCCATATGGTTGGAGTTGTTTTAGAAATAAAGCTATGATTATGTCACAGAAGTCACGGAATCCATGACATCCATTGACCTCAGTGACATTTTCTGCCACTGGGCTGGAGCTCCCAGCCCGCCTCCCTGCAGTTCCCAGCCCCCGCCCTGGTGGGAGGACCCTGCAGCTGCCCAGGCGCAGTGGGTGGGAGTGGACCCCCCTGAGTATCCAGCTGCCTTGCAGGGGTGAGGGGACCCCACAGCAGCCCAGTCCCCAGGGACAGGGGGACCCCGGAGTTCCCACTCCTTGCAGCAGTGGGGGGACCTGGGTCCCCCAGCAGCCGTGGGTGCTGAAACCGCCTCCCCATTTTGTCATGGATATTTTTGGACTTTTCTGTAGCTTAAGTACACCTTCTAAATAAGGATACGTTTTTATCACAGATACTTTTAGTAAAAGTCAGGGACAGGTCACAGGCTTACGTGAATTTTTGTCTATGACTTTTACTAAAAATATCCGTGACAAAAACGTTGCCTTATTTAGAAGGTGTGCTTAAGCTACTGAAAAGTCTGAGTGGTTAGCACTGGTCCTGGGGACATAGGGAAGATGGGTTGCATGGTCCCATTTATGTGAGCAGGTAACAGACAAAGATGTGCTAGAGAGGTTGTGACGCTTCCCCTGGGTACCCAGGGTTGTGAGGCACTTCACCATCACCTGTGCTTAGCATGAGGAAGTCTTATCTGTCCCTGCTGTGGAACAGCTCCCTGAATCCATCAGCCTCTGGCAACTCAAGCACTGTTTTCCAGGCCTCAGTCTCTCCATACAGGTAGCAATAGGCTCATGACAACCCCCGAGTCCTCAGAGCATTCCCTGCAGTGTCCAGCCTCCTATCCACTGAACACTCACAGAATTGCCTGGCCTGCTGTTCCCAAAGGAACAGTGCACACCAACTTGTAAGATTCAACTCAGGACCATCACTTTGCTTAACACCTCAGCACTTAGACATTTATAGTGAAAACAAAAATACATTTATTATCAAAGAACAGAGATTTAAGTGACAGTAAGAATATCAGAAACAAATGATTACATACAAAACAAAATCATAACATGCTTTCTAGAGACAAAAAACTTAACTAACAAATTTTCCTCTTGTCTAAAGAAGCTTATCTCACACTAAGTTCTTTCCACCATTTTCAACCAAGCCTGGTTGAAACCCCTCTTTCATGAAGTAAAACCTGCAGTCCATTTACTTCGTAAGTGAAGGATGACAGGGCGTCTTCTTTGCCCCCAAAGATACTTGTGCAAGCCTTTGATGTGTACCTAAAGACAGGGTCTCCCACCCCACTGCTTACTTTTCCTGTTACTTTTCTCCCTTAAAAGTTTTCACAATCCTTTATTAGCATTCAGTTCAGACTGGAGAGGATGCCCACTGTGAACTATACAATATTTAATTTACATGTAAACAGTCAGCTAGATAAATATTTCTTGTGTGACAGAAAACCTGTTTTTCACCTTTGCTGGTGATCAGTCCCTAGACCTAGACACAGACCTTACTAACATATCGTGTATATACATAGCTCCTTAAACAACATCTGTATATTCGTTTCACAATGATATTGATGACCAGGTTAAAATCAGTGTTACCTGCACAAAATTATCTGTAATCACACACTCTAGGAGCCCCCACCCTTACCCAGTTCCTAGGGCTCAAGGTGTAACCCTCTTAATTTACACACCCACTTTTACCCTTCTGTGGGCTCAGGTGCAACCTTACACCCTAGGGCACCCACCCTTACTCTGTTCCTAGGACTCAGGCATAACCCTGTCAATTTAAGTACCCTTACCCAATTCCGAGGGCTCAGGGTGTAATTTTCAGTGGGTTTGCAGGACATTTTACCAGTGAAAGAGCCTTACACAGCAATATCCTTATCCTCTGTTTATTGACAATTACCAAGCAGAATACACATGCTAAGCATACAATGCTATGCTCACCAATCCTGATCAGGCAGGCGAACTTTCCCTGTTGGCCAGGCAAGGTCAGTGTTGTCTGGATTCTGGTTGCTGCACGTCACAGTTGTGCAGAGGATTCTTAGCAGCTCTGATCTTAACCTATGTCTTGGAGGTGAGTAGTTCTTCTTTGATGTCTTTCTTTCTTATTAGTGGTCTTCTCGTCCATCCTCCCCATGGAAGGAAAAGGCCTGGGTAGAGACTGTCGAATTGTGGAAGTCAACGAATGGCTACGCAGGTGGTGTCGGAGAGAAGGCTTTGGATTCTTTGACCATGGGATGGTGTTCCAAGAAGGAGGAGTGCTAGGCAGAGACGGGCTCCATCTAACGAAGAGGGAAGAGCATCTTCGAAAGCAGGCTGGCTAACCTAGTGAGGAGGGCTTTAAACTAGGTTCACCGGGGGAAGAAGACCAAAGCCCTGAGGTAAGTGAGGAAGTGGGATGCCGGGAGGAAGCATGAGCAGGAGTGTGCGAGAGGGCAGGGCTCCTGCCTAATACTGAGAAAGAGGGATGATCAGCGAGTTATCTCAAGTGCCTATACACAAATGCAAGAAGCCTGGGAAACAAGCAGGGAGAACTGGAAGTCCTGGCACAGTCAAGGAATTATGATGTTATTGGAATAACAGAGACTTGGTGGGATAACTCACATGACTGGAGTACTGTCATGGATGGATATAAACTGTTCAGGAAGGACAGGCAGGGCAGAAAAGGTGGGGGAGTTGCACTGTATGTAAGGGAGCAGTATGACTGCTCAGAGCTCCGGTATGAAACTGCAGAAAAACCTGAGAGTCTCTGGATTAAGTTTAGAAGTGAGAGCAACAAGGGTGATGTCGTGGTGGGAGTCTGCTGTAGACCACCGGACCATGGGGATGAGGTGGACGAGGCTTTCTTCTGGCAACTCACGGAAGTTACTAGATCGCAGGCCCTGGTTCTCATGGTAGACTTCAATCACCCTGATATCTGCTGGGAGAGCAATACAGTGGTGCACAGAAAATCCAGGAAGTTTTTGGAAAGTGTAGGGGATAATTTTCTGGTGCAAGTGCTGGAGGAACCAGCTAGGGGCAGAGCTCTTCTTGACCTGCTGCTCACAAACAGAGAAGAATTAGTAGGGGAAGCAAAAGTGGATGGGAACCTGCGAGGCAGTGACCATGAGATGGTCGAGTTCAGGATCCTGACACAGGGAAGAAAGGAGAGAGCAGAATGCGGACCGTGGACTTCAGAAAAGCAGACTTTGACTCCCTCAGGGAACTGATCGGCAGGATCCCCTGGGAGAATAACATGAAGGGAAAAGGAGTCCAGGAGAGCTGGCTGTATTTTAAAGAATCCTTATTGAGGTTACAGGGACAAACCATCCCGATGTGCAGAAAGAATAGTAAATATGGCAGGCGACCAGCTTGACTTAACAGTGAAATCCTTGCTGATCTTAAACACAAAAAAGAAGCTTACAAGAAGTGGAAGAGTGGACAAATGACCAGGGAAGAGTATAAAAATATTGCTCGGGTATGCAGGAGTAAAATCAGGAAGGCCAAATCACACTTGGAGTTGCAGCTAGCAAGAGATGTTAAGAGTAACAAGAACGGTTTCTTCAGGTATTTTAGCAACAAGAAGAAAGTAAAGGAAAGTGTGGGCCCCTTACTGAATGAGGGAGACAACCTAGTGACAGAGGATGTGGAAAAAGCTAATGTACTGAATGCTTTTTTTGCCTCTGTCTTCACGAACAAGGTCAGCTCCCAGACTACTGCACTGGGCAGCACAGCATGGGGAGGAGGTGACCAGCCCTCTGTGGAGAAAGAAGTGGTTCGGGACTATTTAGAAAAGCTGGACGCCCATGGGGCCGGAGGCGTTGCATCCGAGAGTGCTAAAGGAGTTGGCGGATGTGATTGCAGAGCCATTGGCCATTATCTTTGAAAACTCTTGGCGATCAGGGGAAGTCCTGGACGACTGGAAAAAGGCTAATGTAGTGCCCATCTTTAAAAAAGGGAAGAAGGAAGATCCTGGGAACTACAGGTCAGTCAGACTCACATCAGTCCCTGGAAAAGTCATGGAGCAGGTCCTCAAGGAATCAATTCTGAAGCACTTAGAGGAAAGTGATCAGGAACAGTCAGCATGGATTCACCAAGGGCAAGTCATGCCTGACTAATCTAATTGCCTTCTATGACGAGATAACTGGCTCTGTAGATGAGGGGAAAGCAGTGGGTCTGTTGTTCCTTGACTTTAGCAAAGCTTTTGACACGGTCTCCCACAGTATTTTTGCCAGCAAGTTAAAGAAGTATGGGCTGGATGAATGGACTATAAGGTGGATAGAAAGTTGGCTAGATTGTTGGGCTCAACGGGTAGTGATCAATGTCTCCATGTCTAGTTGGCAGCTGGTATCAAGTGGAGTGCCCCAAGGGTTGGTCCTCGGGCCGGTTTTGTTCAATATCTTCATAAATGATCTGGAGGATGGTGTGGATTGCATCCTCAGCAAGTTTGCAGATGACACTAAACTGGTAGGAGAGGTAGATACGCTGGAGGTTAGGGATAGGATACAGAGGGACCTAGACAAATTAGAAGTATTGGGCCAAAAAAAATCTGATGAGGTTCAACAAGGACAAGTGCAGAGTCCTGCACTTAGGATGGAAGAATCCCATGCACCGCTACAGACTAGGGACCGAATAGCTAGGCAGCAGTTCTGCAGAAAAGGACCTAGGGGTTACAGTGGACGAGAAGCTGGGTATGAGTCAACAGTGTGCCCTTGTTGCCAAGAAGGCCAATGGCATTTTGGGATGTATAAGTAGGGGCATTGCCAGCAGATCGAGGGACGTGATCATTCCCCTCTATTCGACACTGGTGAGGCCTCATCTGGAGTACTGTGTCCAGTTTTGGGCCCCACACTACAAGAAGGATGTGGAGAAATTGGAGAGAGTCCAGCGAAGGGCAACAAAAATGATTAGGGGTCTGGAACACATGACTTATGAGGTGAGGTTGAGGGAACTGGGATTGTTTACTCTGAGAAGAGAAGAATGAGGGGGGATTTGATAGCTGCTTTCAACTACCTGAAAGGGGTTCCAAAGAGGATGGATCTAGACTGTTCTCAGTGGTAGCAGATGACAGAACAAGGAGTAATGGTCTCAAGTTGCAGTGGGGGAGGTTTAGGTTGGATATTAGAAAAAACTTTTTCACTAGGAGGGTAGTGAAACACTGGAATGGGTTATCTAGGGAGGTGGTGGAATTGCCTTCCTTAGAAGTTTTTAAGGTCAGGCTTGACAAAGCCCTGTCTGGGATGATTTAGTTGGGGATTGGTCCTGCTTTGAGCAGGGGGTTGGACTAGATGACCTCCTGAGGTCCCTTCCAACCCTGATATTCTATGATTCATATTCTATGAATATGGCTACAGACAAAGGCCCTATCCTTACACAGGCTTTGATAAGAGACCTCACATGGCATTCTTTGGGGAGCTCAAATGTACATATCAGACTCCGGAGATCCCTGCCCCTATGCACCCACTCTTTGCCTCTTGCCAGTTGGCACTAAGAGGTTTCTGGGTCACAAAGGCTAAATGAAAAAACAGTGCTGCAGCGTACTCAGACCTAGAGTGGGACACAAACAACAGACTGGTGAGAGTCCAACAATAGAAGATTTACCAAGAACTGTGTGTAAACACATAGTAAAGTTAAAATAATAAAGAAAAAGGTTGATGCAAGAGAGAAGGAGAAGAAAAGATACAAAAAGATGGCAGAAACAAAAGGTATCACACAGTAAGGAGAGTTTCTTACCTGGATGCGGGTTCCCTCTCATGCACAGTCCTCTGCCCATCTCATCAGAAGGCCTTTGTGAAATCCAGGATCATTTCTATTGTGATGCTGCAAATGGACAACCAGAGTGCAATACCTAACCCTGAGGCTGACCGCAAAGGATATGCAGGACATCCAAGGCTTGTTGATGTTGTACGGGTTCTAAGGGGTTTGCCTATCTACAGACATGGAATGACTGCTTCTATTGAGAGGACAGTAGATCATAGTGACAAATATATCTGAAATGGGGCATTAGTTGGGTTGCAGGTGGATGTGGTTCGAGAGAGGCTGGTGGGACTAGACTGAAACAAAATGTCTTTCAATGGGTGTTGCTGACTGTTGCCAGCTCTAAGTGCTACTATGTGTTAGTCCTCTGGCTGCATTAAGAGTTTTGATTTGTAGATAGTGTGGGTTTGGCTCACTCTTTTGGATACCCCTGATGTTACAATAGAATACCCATAATATTATACCTTTCTCCAGTGTTGGCCACTGTCTGCCATATTGATGTAGAAAATGTGAAAAAGATATATATAATATATATAAAGTAAAGATGACTACAAACTGTAACAAAAATATCTTATTCAGTAGGGCCTAACTCTTGCTTTCATTTAAGACAATAAGACTCCCACTAACTAATGTGAGCAATATTTAACCCATAAGCATGTACAGACTCCACTGTGCAAATTTAAAGAATATAAACATATTTAGTATACTTCAGCCAGGACACAAAAAGCAGACAATGTGAGTGCTCCTCCTTTGATCATTTGGCTGGATAGTTTAGCTAGATGTTAAACTAAGGGCAGGTCTACGCTTAAAATGCTCCATCGGCACAACTACACTGATAAAGTACTTAAGTGAAGACAATCCTATGTCAATGGGAAAGCTTTCCTGTCTGTGTAGTTAATTTACCTTCCCAAGAGATGGTGGCTTTGTCGGCGGGAGAAGCTCTCCCGTTGACATAGCACTGTTTACACAGGGGTTAAGTTCAGTATAACTATATCGCTCAGAGGTATGGACTTTTCACACCCCATAGCAACATAGCTATACTGCTATATGTCTGTAGCATAGACCTGGCCTAATTCAGTTTTCTCAGCAGAGTCTTCCATTCCTGAAATGGTCTCTTCTGGGACCAGTTATTTAGCATGCAACATCTGACAGCATAACAGTTACGAGCCTTACAAAATTCTACTTTTTCTCACTTGCCTATTAGTTTTTTCATCATTTGAAATGTGGGCAGATAGATTTGTCTCTGATTATTTTGCCAGGTTTAGTTATGTTAATCTCTGTGTAATATCAACATAATAGGGTTGGATGGAACTTTGTTTCCAGTTTTAAAGGAATTCAGCTTTTCAATCTGTTACTTATTTGAGGGCTTTGATTAATGTCCCCTACATAATGGCTACTTATCAACACTGTAGTCATTGTTGGGTAGCTTGCATCAAGGTTGTCAATTCTGACCTTTCACAATGTGCTGTGGTAAAAAAAGCCATTTATAATTAAAATGCATTAGATGGATTTTAGGCAACACGGTAGAGACAGAACATATCTCCCTATAGTTACTTGATGTCCTCCTGTGTACGCCTACTTGCACACAGCCATTTTCATGAAAATTCTGGAACAGCATGGGAAAGTAGCACAGTACTGGGGTCAGAGGTCAATTCATTTATATGAACCAGATTTTCCAGATGATCTCCATCTCCGCTTTTGTAATTTCTCCCAAAAGCATAAAAATGGGTATTTTAAAGTCCAAGAAGTTATATTGGTTAAACTAATATGCAATATAAGAAAACTCTCTTTAAAAAAATCATCTCATGGGTAACCTGGGGACAGCTGATTGCTGCTACTCTGCCACAGCATTTGTGAAATCAGGATGCAAACAGGTCTCAGAGCTCTGGGAAGAGGTAAACAGGACATCAGAGTATTTGGGGCCCAGGCCTGTCTCTATAATTCTGGGAATGTTTGCACTAGCCTCTAGCTACCACACAGAGACACCTCTCCCCACAGTAATGACCTGCTGTGGCTCACCTCTTCACTGGGTACAGTGCACTGGTCCATTGCATGCCATACTATACCAACATGCTGGGGGTTGCCTGGTGTAATTACCCTGCTGCAGCTCCCTCAGCCAGGTGCTCAGGGATTGTTCAAGCCAGCCGCAGAAGAGCCTGTGAGGACAGGGGGAAACCCCTGGCCCGGGAAGCGAGGGCCGCTGCGGAGCTCCAGGGGCAGAACTTTCGGAGAAAGCAGGGCGGCCCACCCTCGCATGGCTGTTCTTACAGTCCAGGGGCAGCACCAGGACCAGAACGGCCCACGGGGTCAACTCTCCTCCGCTCCCGCGCGCCCCCAGCGCCAGCGCGTGGCCTCGCAGCCAGAGACCGCCCCGGCTGCTTCCAGTGCGCTCCGGGTCCTGAGGCGCGGCCCCGCCCAACATTCTGTCCGCCGGCGCCTGTGTCTCACCTGGACCGTGCCACAGTGACGCTGCTGTCGCGCGCTTTACACCTGCGTAACACTAGGAAGAAAGCGCGCGACGGGATCGAACGCTCAGCGGAGCGCGCGCTCCCTGTGTGACGACCGCTGCGACAGTGACCTAACGAAGCCCCAACCGCCGCCGTAACTCTACCCGGGCCTTCCTGTGTTCCCCCGGAGCTTGTGCGAGGGCAGTCGGCGGCGGCCCAGACTCGCCCCGATGGCGGCGGAGGGCGAGGCGGACGTGGAGTGGGTGGTTGACAGCATCGCCGGCTTCCTGCGCGGGCCTGCCTGGTCCATCCCCATCCTGGAGTTCATGGAGCAGAAGTGCGCGGGTGAGAGGCAGGGGGCGGGGACCCTCCCGGGGCTGGAGCGGCAGAGCCTCCCTCCTTCCCCTCAAAAAGCGCTGTGGCAGGGGCTCACTGGGGAGAAGGGCGTTGCTAGGCCCGTTGAGAGACATTCGGGCCCCGGCTCATCGTGCGCGCTGCCCCCCTTTCTGTTTATTGAGAGAGAAGCTAAAGCGGTCTCGGGGACCCTGAGCTGAGGGTACCGTTGTGCCCCTCCCCTAGCTCCTTCTCGTCGGCGCCGGCTTGCACCCTAGAAAGCGAGGGCAGGTGCATCTACCGCCCCCTGTTCCAGGCCTAGATTCCCCTTCTGGATTTAGCATGGAGAAGCTGGACTTTACAACCCATTACCTCTGCTGGAGCAGGGCTGGGGATGCTGCTTCCAAGCCTCTGTGAAGACACTGCCCTGTAAATAAAGCTTTTATAACTTCTCTGGAGCGCGGGACCTCTCGGCCCGCAGTAGCAGCGCCAGCTCCCCCAAGCGCAGTCACCACGGCTACTCGGGGCGTGGCCTCTCTGCCGAGGCTGGTTACAAGGCCGCCGGTTAGTGCCCTGGGATCTGGCCTGCAAATGTGCCGGACTCGTTCCGTGGGGGCGAGACCTGCCTGCGTGTCAGGCACCATCCTTCTCCCAAGGGCTTCTCAGAAAGCATTAAGCTGGTCCTTAGATCTGTGCTCTGCTAGTCTTACTTTCTAGTGACTCAGTGCTGTGCCTCCAACAGGGGATAGATTTCAGAGTAGCAGCTGTGTTAGTCTGTATTCACAAAAAGAAAAGGAGTACTTGTTGCACCCTAGAGACTAACAAATTTATTTGAGGATCTGATGAAGTGAGCTGTAGCTCATGAAAGCTTATGCTCAACACGGGATAGTATCAAATAAAGATGGAAATTTTAAGTGTCCCATGGAGACATACTTAGTGAAGTTCTTCATTGTAAAGCTTAGAACGGTCTTGACATTTATGAAAGGTCAATGGAGTTGCTTTAATAATTGATAATTAGCAGGACTTTTAATTGTGCATGTTAGAGTCAGGAGTTCATGAAAGTAGTTTGGCAGGAGTTAAGGTTTTTGGGACTGTTACAGACACTAAAGAAAGGTTTTATTACTCTTTGCAGGTTTTACATTATTAACAAATGCATTAAAGCATTTTATATCTATTGTTTTGCTCTTGGAAAATGTAATTTCCAGTAATTGACAGATAATTTACTGATTCAGTACAAGGAATGAACAGGTCATTTACTGTCTAGTAAATGACTTCTAGAAATGCTAATTATTATTATTCAAAATTTTCTTTAATCTAAAGTTTATATAAATAAGTGATTGTGGGGTATAAAGATTTTAGTGGTATGGTATTGCTTTGAGGGTGAACACTTCTCACAAAGCAATCACTTTTCTGACCTGTCAGTCCTCATCCTTAAAGAAAATCTGCATAACAGTTTCAGAAGGTGAGCCTGGAAGCTTAAATTCATTCCTCTGCTAGACACTAAGGCTATGTCTACACTAGAGACCTTACAGCGGCACAGATGTACCGATGCAGCTGCACCGATATAAGATCTCTCTTGCAGCCGCTCTGTGCCAATGGGAGAGAGCTGTCCCATCAACATAATTAAACCACCCCCAATGAGAGGCAGTAGCTGTGCATACTACTACTTATGCCAGCGAAACTTACATTGCTTGTGGTGTGTTTTTTTTTCACACCACCTAGCGATATAAGTTTTGCCGACATAAGTGGTAGTGTAGACATGGCTTAAAAATCAAGGACTTTGAACAGAGATACTGGATTTGTGGTTTATTACAACAGTCTGTAACCTGCTAACCCCCTCTTTTTGTCCTATGACTTCAGAGGTGTTAATGGGCCACTCTGCCTTGAATGTATGTGCTAATTACGTATGCTGAACAATCTGTTCCACCTTGCATGTTGCTGTGACAGAGGGAGTACCTTTCCCATACCTGAAGAAGAGCTCTGTGTGGTTTGAAAGCTTGTACCTCCGCCCTGAATTTCTCCATCAGTCCCCCAGTGGTCAACTAGTTACATGAAGTGTTGCCAATTTAGTATTTGGTTGGAAATTTGAATTGAAATTGAAACATTAATACACACTTTAAAAGCACATACAGTATATGATAAAATACTTGTACCTGAAAAAGCATAATAGGTTTGAAAATATGAACAAAGATTAGCTTCCTCACACAGCTGTTGTTTTTTATGACAATGGCAGTGTATTCTTTTTGGCAATGTTGGCTAACCTAATAATTTCAAATTGTGATTTGTAAGCAAATTGTGAGCTCTCCCCTGATAGCTAGTGATGAGCCAAGGGGTGGAGAGGGAAGGCTTCAGGACCAGACTGAACATAAGAACGGCCATACTGGTATGACAGGTTCGGTAACAGAGACCCCCTTGGGACGGTCACCTGACGTGCTGAGATTACCCCTGAGCCCATTTTCCCTGCCAGTTTGGGACTCCAGAACCCTGCTTTGTTGAGTCAGACATGCTAGCCTGCTGCAACACAGATCCAGTTCTGGTCCATGCCCCCAAAGCTACAGACTTTGACTAAAGACTGTTCAGCAGGTCACCTATCTCCAGCACCCAGACACCCAGTTTCCAATGGGATCTAAACCCCAAATAAATCCGTTTTACTCTGTATAAAGCTTATACAGGGTAAACTCATAAATTGTCCACCCTGTATAACACTGATAGAGAGAGATGCACAGGTGTTTGCTCCCCCAGGTATTAATCACTTACTCAGGGTTTACTAATAAACAAAAGTGATTTTATCAAATATAAAAAGTAGGATTTAAGTGGTTTCAAGTAATAACAGACAGAACAAAGTCAGTTACCAAGCAAAATAAAGCAAAAACATGCAAGTCTAAGCCTAGTGCATTAAGAAACTGATTACAGGTAAAATCTTACCCTCAGAGATGTTCCAATAAGTTTCTTTCACAGACTAGACGCCTTCCTGGTCAGGGCCCAATCTTTTTCCCAGTACAGTCCTTGTTAGTTCCAGCAGACATCTTAGGTGGAAAACAGGTGTGTTCTCATGACTGGCAGCCTCTTTGTTCTGTTCCACCCCCTTTTATAGCTTTGGCACAAGGCGGGAATCTTTTGTCCCTCTGGGTCCCTACCCCTCCTTCTAAATGGAAAAGTACCAGATTTAAGATGGATTCCAGTATCAGGTGACATGGTCCCATGTCACTGTAACACCTCATTTTTCATTTCCCACGGGCTGGCCTGCCCGCACCCAGGAAGGTTTGCAAGTAAATAGACCATTTACAACCAATTGTCCTAGTCAATGGGAGCCATCAAACTTCTAAACCACCATTAATGGCCCACACTTTGCATAATTACAATAGGACCTCAGAGTTATACTTCATATTTCTGCTTTCAGATACAAGAATGATACATGCATACAAATAGGAGGAATATATTCAGTAGATTATAAGCTTTGTAATGATACCTTACAAGAGACCTTTTGCATAAGCATATTCCAGTTACATTATATTCACACTCATAAGCATATTTCCGTAAAACGTTATGGAGTGCAGCGTCACAACTGGGTCAGACCAAAGGTACATCTAGCCCAGTATCCTGTCTTCCGACAGTGGCCAATGCCAGGTGCCCCAGAGGGAATGAACAGAACAGGCAGTCATCAAGTGATCCATCCCCTGTCTCCCATTCCCAGCTTCTGGCAAACAGAGGCTAGGGACACCATCCCTGCCCATCCTGGCTAATAGCCATGGATGGACCTATCCTCCATGAATTTATCTAGGTCGTTTTTGAACCCTGTTATAATCTTGGCCTTCACAATATCCTCTGTTAAGGAGTTCCACAGGTTGACTGTGCACTGTGTGAAGAAATATTTCCTTTTGTTTGTTTTAAACCTGCTGCCTATTCATTTCATTTGGTGACCCCTAGTTCTTATGTTATGAGAAGGGGTAAATACCACTTCCTTGTTTACTTTCTCTACACCAGTCATGATGCTATAGACCTCTATCATATCCTCCCTTAGTTGTCTCTTGTCCAAGCTAAAAAGTCCCAGTCTTATTAATCTCTCCTCATACAGAAGACATTCCATACCCCTAGTCATTTTTGTTGCCCTTTTCTGTACCATTTCCAATTCCAATATATCATTTTTGAGATGGGGTGACCAAATCTGCATGCAGTATTCAAGATGTGGGCATACCATGGATTGATATAGAGGCGGTATGATATTTTCTGTCTTATTATCTATCCCTTTGTTAATGATTCCCAACATTCTGTTTGCTTTTTTGACTGCCGCTGCACATTGAGTGCATGTTTTCAGAGAACTATCCTCAATGACGCCAAGGTTTCTTTGTAGAGTGGTAACAGCTAATTTAGACCACATCATTTTATACATATAGTTGGGATTATGTTTTCCAGTGTGCATTTGTGTATTTACATACAAACACCTACTGTGCCTAGATATCTATCAGACAGAGCTGTGTTGCTCAAGTGATCAATTTTGGCTGATGTTGAGTTACAAATCACTTTAGTATTGATTGCAGTAGTAATGAAATGTTGTTATCCTTATTGTATGAGTAAAGGGCAGCAGAACTGTACTGAGCCTGTCTTGACTGAGGGGGTCACCCTCAGTGCTTAATTTGTGCCAGGTCTTGACAGCTGAGCCCTGACACATCTAGGCTTGGCACTTAATAGCCCTGGGACCTCTGGGCTTGCCCCATCAGTTATGAAAGTAAAAAAATTGCTTGAACCCCGGTAACTAATTGCTTGAGCCCCGGCATTTCTTTCATTACAAATTAAGCATGGGGTCAACCTCAACTGAACTGCAGTTGCTATGGAGTGGGTTTGGATGTTAGATCCCAGTAGAGAGAAAGATGGAGCATGGGGGATGTGCTTTGCTTGGTGGTGTGGGCTCTGCCTAAGAGTCACAGGCATTATTTCTTTTGCCCCCTCCCCAATTGAAAGATAGAGCTGATTAGGCTCCATAGTCTTTTGTTTTTTTAAGTGTTCAGTAGAGCTGAAATCACTGATCATAGAATCATAGAATCATAGAATATCAGGGTTGGAAGGGACCCCAGAAGGTCATCTAGTCCAACCCCCTGCTCAAAGCAGGACCAATTCCCAGTTAAATCATCCCAGCCAGGGCTTTGTCAAGCCTGACCTTAAAAACCTCTAAGGAAGGAGATTCTACCACCTCCCTAGGTAACGCATTCCAGTGTTTCACCACCCTCTTAGTGAAAAAGTTTTTCCTAATATCCAATCTAAACCTCCCCCACTGCAACTTGAGACCATTACTCCTCGTTCTGTCATCTGCTACCATTGAGAACAGTCTAGAGCCATCCTCTTTGGAACCCCCTTTCAGGTAGTTGAAAGCAGCTATCAAATCCCCCCTCATTCTTCTCTTCTGCAGGCTAAACAATCCCAGCTCCCTCAGCCTCTCCTCATAAGTCATGTGTTCCAGTCCCCTAATCATTTTTGTTGCCCTTCGCTGGACTCTCTCCAATTTATCCACATCCTTCTTGAAGTGTGGGGCCCAAAACTGGACACAGTACTCCAGATGAGGCCTCACCAATGTCGAATAGAGGGGAACGATCACGTCCCTCGATCTGCTCGCTATGCCCCTACTTATACATCCCAAAATGCCATTGGCCTTCTTGGCAACAAGGGCACACTGCTGACTCATATCCAGCTTCTCGTCCACTGTCACCCCTAGGTCCTTTTCCGCAGAACTGCTGCCTAGCCATTCGGTCCCTAGTCTGTAGCTGTGCATTGGGTTCTTCCGTCCTAAGTGCAGGACCCTGCACTTATCCTTATTGAACATCATCAGATTCCTTTTGGCCCAATCTTCCAATTGGTCTAGGTCCTTCTGTATCCTATCCCTCCCCTCCAGCGTATCTACCACTCCTCCCAGTTTAGTATCATCCGCAAATTTGCTGAGAGTGCAATCCACACTATCCTCCAGATCATTTATGAAGATATTGAATAAAACCGGCCCCAGGACCAACCCTTGGGGCACTCCACTTGATACCGGCTGCCAACTAGACATGGAGCCATTGATCACTACCCGTTGAGCCCGACAATCTAGCCAGCTTTCTACCCACCTTATAGTGCATTCATCCAGCCCATACTTCCTTAACTTGCTGACAAGAATACTATGGGAGACCGTGTCAAAAGCTTTGCTAAAGTCAAGAAACAATACATCCACTGCTTTCCCTTCATCCACAGAACCAGTAATCTCATCATAAAAGGCGATTAGATTAGTCAGGCATGACCTTCCCTTGGTGAATCCATGCTGGCTGTTCCTGATCACTTTCCTCTCATGCAAGTGCTTCAGGATTGATTCTTTGAGGACCTGCTCCATGATTTTTCCAGGGACTGAGGTGAGGCTGACTGGCCTGTAGTTCCCAGGATCTTCCTTGTTCCCTTTTTTAAAGATTGGCACTACATTAGCCTTTTTCCAGTCATCCGGGACTTCCCCGGTTCGCCACGAGTTTTCAAAGATAATGGCCAGTGGCTCTGCAATCACAGCCGCCAATTCCTTCAGCACTCTCGGATGCAACTCGTCCGGCCCCATGGACTTGTGCACGTCCAGCTTTTCGAAATAGTCCCTAACCGCCTCTATCTCCACAGAGGGCTGGCCATCTCTTCCGCATTTTGTGATGCCCAGCGCAGCAGTCTGGGAGCTGACCTTGTTAGTGAAGACAGAGGCAAAAAAAGCATTGAGTACATTAGCTTTTTCCACATCCTCTGTCACTAGGTTGCCTCCCTCATTCAGTAAGGGGCCCACACATTCCTTGGCTTCCTTCTTGTTGCCAACATACCTGAAGAAACCCTTCTTGTTACTCTTGACATCTCTTGCTAGCTGCAGCTCCAGGTGCGATTTGGCCCTCCTGATAACATTCCTACATGCCCGAGCAATATTTTTATACTCTTCCCTGGTCATATGTCCAACCTTCCACTTCTTGTAAGCTTCTTTTTTATGTTTAAGATCCGCTAGGATTTCACCATTAAGCCAAGCTGGTCGCCTGCCATATTTACTATTCTTTCGACTCATCGGGATGGTTTGTCCCTGTAACCTCAACAGGGATTCCTTGAAATACAGCCAGCTCTCCTGGACTCCTTTCCCCTTCAAGTTAGTCCCCCAGGGGATCCTGGCCATCCATTCCCTGATGATCAGGTCTAAGTGCTTAGACCTGCTGCAGGACAGTGTTTCTGTGGAAGAGGCTGCCCAGCCTGCACTAGCAGTGAGGTTCTCCCACTGAGAGCTGAAATCACTGAGAGCTGGGTTCAACCTCAAGAGACCAACTCACAAAGGTCACAGTGGCAGGTGGCAGCAGAAGATGATGGCTCAGAGCCATCAATGATGGAGTGGTGGCACGACAAACAGTGGTGGCCAGAGCAAGTGGCTGGTGTGAGTGGCGAGCAGCTGGAGGAATTGGCAAGGTGCCTTCTCCCTCGTATCCCCCAGCGTGGGAGATGAATTCATATGAAAGCACCTCTGAACTTAGGGTCTCCAATGAGCAAGGACAAGAGCTATGAGTGGCGTGTGTTGGAGGGAAAAGGGAGTGGCACGTGAAAGGGATATTTGTTTGTTGGACTATGTGTTAGTGACTTTGCTCCAGAGTGCTAGATTTGTGACTGGGAAAGGTATATAAATATACATTTCCTAGTAGGCCAAGATTTTTAAAATGCATTATTTTCCGAGGTCATTATCTCACATCATCGCTATCTTAAGAAGTTGTTATCTTGGGGAGTTTCTGTACTAAACATTTTTATTATTATATTCTAATACATTTTTTCATAAGAACTGCCATATTGGGTCAGACCAATGGTCCACCTAGCCCGGTATACTGTCTTCCGACAGTTGCCAATGCCAGGTGCTTCAAAGGGAATGAACTGTTGCAGTGGGGGAGGTTTAGATTGGATATTAGGAAAAACTTTTTCACTAAGAGGGTGGTGAAACACTGGAATGCGTTACCTAGGGAGGTGGTAGAATCTCCTTCCTTAGAGGTTTTTAAGGTCAGGCTTGACAAAGCCCTGGCTGGGATGATTTAACTGGGAATTGGTCCTGCTTTGAGCAGGGGGTTGGACTAGATGACCTTCTGGGGTCCCTTCCAACCCTGATATTCTATGATTCTATGATTCTATGAACTGGCAATCATTGAGTGATCCATCCCCTATTGTCCACTCCTGCCTCCTGGTGAACAGAGGCTAGGACTCTCAGAGCATGATGTTGCATCCCTGCCCATCCGGCTAATAGCCATTGATGGACTTATCCTCCGTGAACTTATCTAGTTCTTTTTTGAACCCTGCTATAGTTCTGGCCTTCACAACATCACCTAGCAAAAAGTTCCATAGGTTGACTGTGCGTTGTGTGAAGAATTACTTCCTTTTGTTTGTTTTAAAGTTGCTGCCTATTAATTTTATTGGGTGACTCCTAGTTCTTGTGTTAAGTGAAGGGGTAAGTGACATTTCCTTATACACTTTCTCCATATCAGTCGAGATTTTATAGTCTGCTGTTGTATCCCCTCTTAGTTGTTTCTTTTCCAAGCTGAAAATCCCAGTCTTTTTAATCTCTCCTCATATGGAATCTGTTCCATACCCCTAATCATTTTAGTTGCCCTTCTTTGTATCTTTTTGAATTCCAATATATCTTTTTTGTGATGGGGTGGCCAGAACTGCATACAGTATTCAAGATGTGGGAGTATGATGGATTTATGTAGTAAAAGTGGAGGAGTTTGGTTTGCCAAACCAATCAGCAAAGCCAATACTGACAACCTACATGAAAAGGGTGAAAAACATCACGCCTCTGGATTGAATGGCCAGGCAGAAAACCTTATGAACCAGTCTATTTAAGCAAGAGATACCACACTGTACAAACTGGAGGCCAATGTTAAGTGCATTGTCACTTGTTAATCCTTAAATTGAACACTGATTCTGAATAAGACCAGCAAATGGTCACTATCTTTCTGCAGGAAACTTAACTGATTGGTTAGAAGCATGTGGTGCAACAGTGAAAGACTCAGCAGTTGAAAAATTGAAGAACTCTTTCACCACATCCAAAATATGTGAGTACATGGCTGATGAATGCACCAGTGCAAATGGGCATCCAGTATTATAACACACACAGTGATTTCTTGATGTCAGTGCTAGGCCAATAGATGCACTTCTAGATGTTCAGGTTCCAGGAGACACACTGGCTGCATCTGGGACAACCCACCTCTTAGAAGAGTTAAATGCTTGTAAATTGAACCCCAAACAGATGGCTGCTTGTGTATTTGATGGAGCTGCAAACTTCTCTGGAGGACACAGTGGAGTGCAAATTTGCTTATAGAAAAACGTAACCTTAATCTCTCCTATACACATTGCAGAGGCCATCTACTCCAACTAGCAGTGGTCTGAGTTGCAGAATCTTCAAAAGACATTAAAAAGGCCATATATTTACTTGGTTATACTCTTTTTTTCAGCAAGAGTCCAAAAGGAGTAACATCTTGGAAAAAATAGCAGATATACTGGCACTGAAGTTGAAATTAGTCCAACCTGGAAAAATCCACTGGCTTTCTCTTGAACGACCCTTGGCTGTTGTCTTAAAGTTACTGCAACTGTTATTATTGGCTTTGGAAAGTATCTACTGAGATGGGACTGATCTAAGTAGTGAGACTGGTGGACTATTTTGCTACTAAGTTCAGAGAAAACTTTAGCCATTCTCTCTCTTGTAAGTCTACTTGGGTCATTAAACAATGTCATCTGCTACAATACTAGAAGATCTTTGTCCAGTAATAGATGCTACACTTGGGTCAATCAGAGAGCTATCCATTGAAAACGTACTAGAAGAAGCAAAGACTTCAGTCCTGAAGTTGACTAATGAAGACACTTATATTGAATCCTTAACTGAAGAGGACAAGAAGTGTTTGTTAAGCCAGCTGAAAAAGTAAACAGACTAGATTCTTAAAAATCTACAACAGCGAATTCTGGATTCTACTCAACCTCTACATAGTTTTACAGATGCCTGTCTTATAAAATATCGACAGTTGAGTGGAGTGAGGCACTACAGCAGTGGGGCTGCTATGTGATCAGGACAGAATAGAGAATTTGAACACAGAGTGAAATATCATACGATGAATGTTTGAAGATTTAACATCAACCTTTTATCATCACTAGCGGTTTGACTCAATATTTATGCTATGTTTCCCTCCTGGAATGAAAGAATTAGGAATTAATCTCTTGCTACTCCCAGTCACAATAGCTGAAGCTGAGCGTTCTTTTTCCTCATTGAATGTAATTTTGAGTTCTGAAAGAAGTTGCCTTCTGCCTGATCATGAGTATATCATGAAGGACTGGAAGTACCGGACGCACAAGAAGCCACCAAAGATTAATGCACTGCATTTGAGAAGTTCATTAACAGCGTTGTGCGAAATTACAAGAAACCAACAAGAATGTAGATGATGTGCTTCATAGTAGGCTTGAGTAGCCAGCTTTAATTTCTGTGATGATTTTAAAACATGAGTTAAATTTAATAAAATGGTTGTGAAACATTTTTCAGTTTTTACTATGGTGCGGTACAGCCCACATTCACCCTCATGGTCTCACCCCTCATTGGCCCTCATCCTCCTGTATATTCGAAAAAAAACCCACAACCCCCCACCCCCCATTTCAGTTCCTAGGGAAACCACTGCTTGTCTCTCTCACCAACAGAAGTTGTTCCAATAAAAGATCTTTTCTCACCCACCTTGCATTTCAACTTAGTGCCCAGCATTGGATACCTAAATCCATGTTTAGGCACATATATAAAAGTCATTAGATTTTTCAGATGTGCTCAACCCCCTGGGGGGGAAAAAGCACTTTTATTTGTGAGGAAATATAGATTTGGTGCCTAATTTAAGATACCTAAATTTGAAAATTTTAGTCAATGTCCAACTATACAAGGGTTCAAGGGAGGGAAATTTATCATTGCTAACAAACTGACTTAAGATAACACTTCTATATTTAAGCATCATGGATGAGGTCTGATGATCTGGTTCTGTCAATAAGGCACAGAAATCCATGAAACTTTTCAATAACAGACCTTCATGTCATATGTCTGAGACATTACAAACAGGGCTGAAGCACTGACTGCTTCTGTATCTTTTGTCACTGTGACCTGCACTCTGACCTAGTGCTGACTATTCTACATCTTGTTATACAAGATGTTGCACAGCTCCGGTCCTTGGAGGTTCTAGCTGCAGCTCCCTCTTGTCTCTCATAACGTCTGATATATTAGCATCTGACAGCGATGTGCACTCATTTTTAATTCTGTGTGGTAGACAAAGACTTTAAGCCATTCACTTGTCCAAAGAGGCTATGGTTTGCCTTGGGACACAGGCCAGTATAAATTGGGAAGAGAGGGTGGGAGGAGATAACATTTTTCTAGCTGTTTGGAAAGTTGATTGTAATTACAGCAGAGGTTAATTAGTGGACAGAGTGATGGTGGGGTAGTCACAGATCCATTAGAAGTATAATTTGTCACTTATGTATGTTGTGTGCATCGATATGTATTACAGGCTTGTCTGAGATTTCTAAAGCTTTCAGAAGTACTTCTAGGCAACTCTCCTTTATTTATATCTGTACAATACTAATGAAATGTCAGGTTCATCTGACTTTTTAATTCTGTAATTTAGTGAAGCAACCATAGTCTTGATGAAATCTGCCTTTTAACTCCAGGATTTTTCTGAACAGATCTTAGCTTGTCAGAAGTATGATAGACTCCAGAGGGGTGGAGGGGGGAGTATTGTAAGAAGTCTTAGTATTAGTTTAATTATTAACAGCTCTTAGTAGTTTCTATAACTTCACAATTCAGTATTTAAATCTTACATTGTTGTTTAGCAGCCTTTCTTCCCTTCTAAGAACAGGAGCAGGGAGCAACTCTTTCATTAACTCTTGAGGGATTTACTGGCTTCAAGTACAAGCAAGGAATGTCCCAAGGCTATATCCCTAAGCCCCATTACCCAGTGTTGCTGAATAATATAGATCCTGTTTTATTTCAGAAAGTCTGTGTGAACTATTGTAAACCTGCAACTATTATAAATAAGTGTAAGACTCATTATGGTAGTCCCTCTGTTGCTGGGCACATATTTCCATCTTATTGTCCAGGGTGCAACAGAGTAATGTCACCTTGACTGAGGTTGTAGTTCCCAAGAGGTACTTTCTTCTGGGGTTCTGTTCAGTTTTCTTGAAATGCTTGCTTACTTCTATAATTTTATTCTGAATTATCAAAATAAAAGGAAAATAATCCATCTGATCTGAGAGTCCCTAGTGAAGAGTTCCATCTTCTAGCAGGGATAAAGCAATTTGTCTCCCAGGTTCTCCAGGTCCTCAAGCTCATCTTTGTCTGGGAAGTCTCCTGGCTCTGTTTCTTCCTGGTATTGGGAGGAGCACAAACAGCTATCTGCACCAGAAAATATGGCAAGACACCATCTCTGGCATGAATAAATCAGTCCTCATTTCAGGATCTTCAGGCCATCTATTCAGAGAAAAGCCTGAGAGCTGCCTGGCTCTGGTAAGTTTCCCCAGAAACAGGATACTTCTCTCTGAGAAGCTAAGACCCCGCCCACCCCACACAGTTATTCCCTTTCCTGGTTAAATACCTGCCCTCATGAGCCAAGATGGGAACCTTCTTTCTGCAGTTGGTAGGCTACATAAGTTCTCTAGGGTGGGACAAGCCCTCTTCCTGGCTCCCTTTGCAGGTAGTTATCATCTTCCCAACTTGGTCTAGTGTGGAATATGTACACCCCATCACAGGGTTGTTGACCTTATTTCCGTTGAGTGTTGATATTCCTTCACTGTTAAGTGCATCCATAGCCTTTAAGGGACATTTGACGATATTGATTTCTAGCTTCAGCTCCTTCTCTTGGCTCCTGGAGACAGTTCATATTTATTTTTGTCTCTTGCTTTCTCTTTTAGATTAAATTTGAAATGATATTTGAAGGTGAAGAGTGCTTTAGAGTTGCATTGGGGCATCTCTTGTCCTGAAGGCATTTCCCCAAGCTGGAGTCTGGAGAGAGTGGAGTGCTTCACATCTTCTGAGGCCTCAAAATGAGACTCTTTTAAGTACAAACTGTTTTTAGCCTTGATTGCTTGAAAGGCAACTTCCCTGAAGTGGAATGCCTGATCCAACATCTGAAGTGCAGTCTTGTATCTCTAACTGGTAGGGAGACTTTGATGCAGGGAAGCACTGAGGTTCAACTTTTCTGTGTAGAACAGTCCTCTAAATCTGAAGTATTCTTGTGAACATAGAGTAGCCTTTTCACACAGGACACATTGAAACCATGGAAGTTAAGGTGAGTGGTGTCTCCTGAAAGCTCCAAATGAGACTGTTGTAAATCCAAACTGTATGTCAGCCTGGATTGCTTCAGAGACCTTGAAGTGGATTTCTGATCTAACATGTAAAGTATGCTTTTGCATCTTTGCCTGTTAAATTGGGATTTTACTCAGGAAGTAATTGAAATTTAAGGAGTACTTGTGGCACCTTAGAGACTAACCAATTTATTTGAGCATAAGCTTTCGTGAGCCATAGCTCACTTCATCGGATGCATACTCTGGAAAGTGTAGAAGATATTTTATACACACAAAGCATGAAAAAATACTTCCCCCTCCCCACTCTCCTGCTGGGACACCATCACAGGGCCTAATAACATCAGCCACGCTATCAGAGGCTCGTTCACCTGCACATCCACCAATGTGATATATGCCGTCATGTGCCAGCAATGCCCCTCTGCCATGTACATTGGTCAAATTGGACAGTCGCTACGTAAAAGAATAAATGGACACAAATCAGATGTCAAGAATTATTCATAAACCAGTCGGAGAACACTTCAATCTCTCTGGTCACGCGATTACAGACATGGAAGTTGCAATTCTTCAACAAAAAAACTTCAAATCCAGACTCCAGCGAGAAACTGTTGAATTGGAATTCATTTGCAAATTGGATACAATTAACTTAGGCTTGAATAGAGACTGGGAGTGGCTAAGTCATTATGCAAGGTAACCTATTTCCCCTTGTTTTTTCCTAACTCCCCTCCTCCCCCCAGACGTTCTTGTTAAACCCTGGATTTGTGCTGGAAATGGCCCACCTTGATTATCATACACATTGTAAGGAGAGTGATCACTTTAGATAAGCTATTGCCAGCAGGAGAATGGGGTGGGGGGAGGTATTTTTTCATTCTTTGTGTGTATAAACGATCTTCTACACTTTCCTCAGTATGCATCCGATGAAGTGAGCTGTGGCTCACGAAAGCTTATGCTCAAATAAATTGGTTAGTCTCTAAGGTGCCACAAGTACTCCTTTTCTTTTTGCGAATACAGACTAACATGGCTGTTACTCTGAAAATTGAAATTTAAGACATTGGCACAATACTGTCTTCAAATCTGAAATCTACATGTTGACATAGAACCATCTTTGAAGTGTAGGAAACACTGTGATCATAGAGTTTAAGGTAAGAGGTACTGATACAAAACTGCATCATCAGTCTGAAGCACCAATGAGCTCCAGTCTCCTTGTTAAAGCATCAATACACTTCATCACCTTGGCGCAAGTAGCTTTAATTCTTCAGGGCTTGAGACTGGTGAACTGCACCCCAAAATGGAAGCTCTGCGTTCGGAACGCTGTTCAACCAGGCCTCTGCTCAGTCAAAGCTGATATTGTTGAGTATACTAGAATCATAGAAGATTAGGGTTGGCAGAGACCTCAGGAGGCCATCTAGTCCAACCCCCTGCTCAAAGCAGGACCAACCTCAACTTAATCATCCCAGCCAGGGCTTTGTCAACCCAGGCCTTAAAAACCTCTAAGGATGGAGATTCCACCACCTCCTTAGGTAACCCATTGCAGTGCTTCACCACTCTCTTAGTGAAATAGTGTTTCCTAATATCCAATCTAGACCTCCCCCACTGCAACTTGAGACCATTGCTCCTTGTTCTGTCATCTGCCACCACTGAGAACAGCCGAGCTCCATCCTCTTTGGAACCCCACTTCAGGTAGTTGAAGTCTGCTATCAAATGCCCCCTTACTCTTCTCTTCTGCAGACTAAACAATCCCAGTTCCCTCAGCCTCTCTTCATAAGTCATGTGCCCCAGCTCCCTGAACGTTTTTGTTGCCTTCCACTGGACTCTCTCCAGTTTGTCCACATCCTTTCTGTAGTGGGGGTCCCAAAACTGGATGCAGTACTCCAGATGTGGCCTCACTAGTGCCGAATAGAGAGGAATAATCACTTCCCTCGATTTGATGCCAATGCTCCTACTAATACAGCCCAATATGCCGTTAGCCTTCTTGGTAACAAGGACACACTGCTGACTCATATCCAGCTTCTCACCCACTGTCCTTTTCTGCAGAACTGCCGCTTAGCCAGTCGGTCCCCAGCCTGTAGTGGTGCATGGGCTTCTTCCGTCCTAAGTGCAGGACTTTGCACTTGTCCTTGTTGAACCTCATCAGATTTCTTTTGGCCCAATCCTCCAATGTACTGACCCATTATCTTTGATACCTAATCACTGATGATATTAACACTGGCTGCTTGAAGTTTGATGGTTAGGCATTGAATTGTTTCTCTGTTTCTTCAGTGCGGAGCAAATTTGCAGAGCAGCCCCCTTGATGCATAGAATCTTTGAAGTAAGGTAGTGACTCGTGTCATGTTTTTTCCAGTGTAGATACAGAGTTATCTCATGGAATTAAGCCATAAACTCTTTACAGCTCAAAGTAAGTCACTTTGATGCATGGCTGCTTCAAGTAGCAAGTAGTAGTTGAGGCAGTGTATTATTCCCATGTGGGTTGATAAGTTGTACTGTGCAAACGAGGACTATTTCTGTTTCGAAGAATTTGAACCTAATAGTTTCACCCTTCTGTTATCTTTCACATTCTCCAAGGTACAATCTGGACTTTTGAACAACTATGTCCCTTTACTACTCTAGCCTGGGATGCCTTTTACGCTGCTTTGCTGTCAGAACATCCACTCATGGCCTGTTCACACAGCCTTCAACATTTAAAATCACTCCCAGCTATGTTATGTGAATGCTTTGGCTAGCCACTCATGAATTACATACAGGGTGACGCCTGCAAATTCCTAATCCCAGCCTTGTCCCTTAGAAATGTGTGTCTTGTATTGCTCAGTATCAGTGTTCCCTCTATTTTTTTTCATCCATGTGTGGAATGAATTTTGTTATGTGCACCATCAGTAGAAACCGAAAACCTAGATGCAATATACCTAGATGCAATATGCAGTTAGGACAGGTTAGACATTTTAGAACTCACTTCTCAAAGAATTAAATTTAAGTGTAAGAGAGAAATAAAAATTATGAAATGCATAGACCAGGCAAAAGCTAAAATAACACTCTTTCAGAGAAGTATCAAGAAGTAACAACAACAACAACAATAATACAACAAAAATAATACAAGTATGTGTTGGGAGGTGAGTGTGAAAGACGAGTGTGTGTGTGTGTGTGTGTGTGTGAGACAGAGACGCGCGTTGCCCCTTTAAGTATGCTGACCTCACTTTAAATATGCTGCCCTTTTAAGTAGATCAGCGCATTCAGACACAGCAGCAGCTGCCAGCAAGCTCCCTCCATCCTAGGCCCTGTCGTGTCCCCTCCCCCTGCTCTGTATAGGGGCAGGGGGAGGAGGACACCCTGACATCAGTGCCCCCTCGCTCCCTGCTCTGTGCTGCAAGCAGGAGGCTTCCGGGAGCAGCTCCAAGGCAGAGGGCAGGAGCAGCATGGCAGTGTGGGGGGGACACCTGAACTGCTGTGCCTGAAGTGTGCGGCATTTGATAGCATGCTGGGCAGCCACCCAGGTGCGCAGCTTAGGGGGAACTTAGCTCAGTACCCTTTTGAACAGAACAGGTTCATAGAAAGTCCATCATTTCATCAAAGGAAAATGATAATGCACCAGCCTTGTTATCCCAAGTGGAGTTTCACACACACTTTACTCCAAACACAAGGGTTAAGATAAAACAATAAAATAAGTTTATTAACTACATAAGATTATTTTTAAGTGATCACAAGATGATGCATAAATCAGGATTGGTTACAAAAGATTAAAACGCAATCTAGTGGCTAACTTAACAAACTGACAGAATTCAAAGTGAAGGTTTTCCTCATCATATGCTGCAGTAAATTTTACAGGCTGGGTCTCCTTTCAGCCTAGGACCCACCCCCTTAGTTCAGTGTCCTTCAGGTATTCATTGATGTCATGAGCAGACGGATGGGAGGAGGAATGAAGTCCCCTCTTTATAATTCAATTTATTGTGCTAGAAACATCCTTGCTGAGTCATGGACACACAGTCTGTTGTGGACATGAGATTTGAACTGCCCTGTGATGAAATGTAAATTTCTTGTTTACACTGTCTTGTTGCTGGAGAATGGCTGCTTAAGCAGGTGATAGCCCTTTAACACCTAGCTGAGGTGTCTGCCTGTCTTTGTCTCTGAAAAACTGGTTTGGGCCTACTTTTCTCTACTTTGGGCATGTTATAACAATGTTATACAGTAGAATCTTGTAACTTTACATACAGTATTGCCACACATATTTTACCTGGACATTATTTAACAGATTGACTTTTCTAATGAAATCTCGTACAGTATACTTTATACAAAATTTGTCAGAGTCTTGGAAAAGTGGTGAACATAATAGTATAGACAGTCACATTGTTCCGTAGTGTTTCATATTCAGGTTAATGCTCCATTAGGTAGGGGATGTCATTTTGTCAGATAAGATCCAGAGCCCTTCAGACAAGGTTCAAAAGCATTGGTGCGAATGTGTGATGACAACACAGATATAGCTTCATGGTGCAAGAGCAGTGAATCATTGTTAAGTTTGATAAAAAGGATACCTCATTCAGTGTTATCAATGCAGAGTCTTCAAAATAAATTTTCATCTTAGATTTGGAGGTATTGATGGATGAAATTTCAAAACATGCATTATGTGAGAAGGGTTTTTCTACAACGCAACTTGTTAAATTCAAGACTGGCTCAAACTGGGCTTCATCAAAACACATCTACACCTATTCTCAAACATGACATTCATGTAAAGCCTCTCCTGGTTACCACAAATCCAAGGCACTAGGTTTCTATCAGTCCCTGGAAAAATCATGGAGCAGGTCCAGAATGGGTCCACACTACAAGAAGGATTTGGAAAAATTGGAAAGCATCCAGCAGAGGGCAACAAAAATGATTAGGGGACTGGAGCACATGACTTCTGAGGAGAGGCTGAGGGAACTGGGATTATTTAGTCTGCAGAAGAGAAGAATGAGGGGGGATTTGATAGCTGCTTTCAACTACCTGAAAGGGGGTTCCAAAGAGGATGGATCTAGACTGTTCTCAGTGGTAGCAGATGATAGAATAAGGAGTAATGGTCTCAAGTTGCAGTGGGGGAGGTTTAGGTTGGCTATTAGGAAAAACTTTTTCACTAGGAGGGTGGTGAAGCACTGGAATGGGTTACCTAGGGAGGCGGTGGAATCTCCTTCCATAGAGGTTTTTAAGGTTAGGCTTGACAAAGCCCTATCTGGGATGATTTAGTTGGTGATTGGTCCTGCTTTGAGCAGGGGCTTGGACTAGATGGCCTCCAGAGGTCCCTTCCAACCCTGATATTCTATCATTCTATGATTGTATAAAGTCTTAGAGCAAGCAGTATGTGAGTTGTATTGCAAATCATGCCATATGTTTTCTTGAAAATTGGGCATATTGAACTCACTCTTCCCAACTGTTATGTATCTGAATACAATAAATATTTATAATTTGTCGGTTTTTCTGCAGTTTACCACTGTCATAACATATTTTTCTAGCAGTTGGAAAACTATGATATTCCTGTATATCATTCTTTCCCTGGATGGCTTGGGGCCATGGCTGCGTATGTGACTTGAGGTTAAATATATATTACCTTTTGTAATAGGTAGATCTTACTTTTAAATTAGGGCTTCATTTAATTGAAGGTCACTAACTTTAATATTTCAATATTTGAAATACTCTTTGTACTATTGACATATACATTTTAAAGAAAAGTCAAGTTTGTTTGTTTTTTAATTTCAGTTTTTGATGATGAAGAAGAAAGCAAGTTGTCCTATACAGAGATTCATCAGGAGTACAAAGCTCTGGTGAGTATTATTCACCAATTGCACTTAATCTTATAAGAAATTTGTACTGTAATTGAAAAATAAATATTTTAGGTGAAGTATTCCAAATCCAACCGACTATTCCGCACCATGCTGACAAAACTTCCAAGCCCCAGGGAGGAGTCTGTTCCCCTTCTAGCAACCAACCATACACTTGTAATTTTTACAAAAACTGGAAGTAACCATTTACAAAATCTAATGATTGCACATTCAAAAAACCACAGTGGCAGATTAAAGGGGAGAGAGGGCTGGCTAGGGTGTAGGAATCTGGAGCATAGGTATGGGCATATTGGATCAGCAGCAGTTCATTTAGTCCAGTCTCTTGTCTCTGACAGTGGCCAGTACCAGATGTGTCAGGGGAATATGTGAGAACCTCATGGTTATTCCATTTTTGTCCACTAACTCATAGGTGAAATTTCTTCCTAAACCTAAGCCTTAGTAGTTGACTTATACCCTGAAGTGTGAAGGTTCATATACTGTCTAAAAACAGTTTTATTCTACTTAATGTAACTGTGTATGTCTTCACTATTTCTGTAAATAAAGAATTCTTTTCTGAATCCTACCAAATTTTTGGCCTTAGTGATATCTTGTGACAGTGAGTTCTACAAGTTAATTATGCATTATGAAGTATGTATTTTCTTTATTAATTTTAAATTTGTTGCCTTTCAACTTAATTGAATATTTCCTTGTTCTTGTATTATGAGAGGAGAAGTAGGAAGAGCTGATTTACCCTTTTAAAACTTTATTATTTTGTTTACCTCTCATGAATCATCTTATTTGTGTAAACTAAAAAATACCAGACTTTTCAATCTTTTTGGTTTTGGAAGTCTTTGCATAACTCATTATTTTCAGAGCCTGTCTCTGACTTCCTTATTTTTTGAGCTAGGGTGACTAGAACTGAACACAGCATTTCAGGTGAGGGTGAGTTATATAATTTCCAACCATCTTGTTTCACTTTGGTTATGGTAGAGTCCATCTCATCCATATAGGCTCTCTCCAAAAAAGTTTCTCAGTGCCTAATAGATGTAATACTCTACTCTGTACACCATGCATTGGGATTCTGAAATTCCTCCTGTTTAGCTGGACATAAGCCATTTTCGTAATAATCTAAATTGACTTTGCAGGATCTATTTGTGACATCTACTTTTATCAATGGCATAAAAGGTAACATAACCAGAGGTTCCTTCCCCACATGTTCTATAAATGTATCTAGATATTTAAAGAGATCTAGCACTTTCAGTCATAGTAAGAAAGACACACAATGCCTCTCCCAAACATCACATATAGCTATTGAGGTTGTGATTGCATGTAAGGAATTGGACATTTAAATAATTAAGAAAACAGTGTTTTCCTTACTCAGTTGTGCACTTGCAAGACTGTTACTCCTGGCAGTTACAGTGGTGCAAAAGTCTATTCATTAGACAAAGGAAATTTACATCAGAATGTGTGCAAGTTTCAGTTGTTTGTAGTTTTGTTTTACTGGCTCTCTTTTCTCCAATCTTAGTAAAGTGATGATTCTTCCCTGATAACTAACCACATGCAAAATTTGAATTTTAAAATTATTTTTATTTTTGAATATTTGAAAAATATTCAAACAATTTCTTAAAGCAGAGAACAAGTATCTCTCCAAAATACTCATCTCTGCATATTCCCATATTGCCCATACCCTGGCACACAGGCACGGCATAAACTTGTCATACTTTATGGCCTGGGAGTGTATTCCATTCTTCCCACCTCAGCAGAAATTCCATGCTCAAAGCCCATTGTTTCAGTCTTGAAATAGGGACCAGGATTTGGCAGTGTATTAGAAGTTGGCCTATATTTTACTGCCTTCTTGAACCCTGTTCAGGTTATTCTTCTTCAACTACACAGTGTGGTAGTGTCATGTTGATGTCCATTTTTAAGGTCCATTTAATTTTATCCAAGATCTTTTTCTTGAATTTAGCCATTGTGGGGCATGCCCCAAACACACATACATAGAAATCATGATGTAACTGTGTATTCAAATGGTATCAATTCAGATTGTATTCCTTAAGTCCCAGACTTTGAAGTTTCTCCAGAATCCAAACAAAGCATAATGAATAAACATAAAATATATTAGTTTTAGGCATACATTTAAATTATTGTCTTGTAATTTGTTTGGACATTTATATATTTATTTTTTCTTCCAATTTAAAATAAATAAAAATTGTCCATACACAGACCCTGAATGTCCTGTCAGTTGTTTAAAATTAGAAAACCCTAATGCAATACAGTCAATCCTCCCCTTTTACCAATCAACAACACAGTCAAATACTAACATGCCCATGCACTGGTCTGTACCTTAATCCCTCTTTGTCTCTTCAGAGGTGAGCTAAAACAAATGGGCCCTACAACATGCCTTGAAAGTTCTTTAGCCTATACTATTTTGGACAAGGGGTAGGGGGCTTTCTCAAGTCATGAGCCCTTATGCAGAACACTGAGCTAAATCCTCGTCTTATTATATGCGGGTGAAAGGCTAGCGTCAGTGCTTCCACTAATTGCAAATGAGGCAGTGTCAAAAGTAAGTTGATTCCAGGCCACTTAGGTCTTTATATGTAAGTACAAACCTTAAAAACTAATCTATTTATGAGCAGGGGGTTGGACTAGATGACCTCCTGAGGTCCCTTCCAACCCTGATGTTCTATGATTCTGTGATTCTATTTCATTTATACTTCTCCATATCCTTGTTCTGTATCACATTTTAGATTCAAATATTGTTCTTATCAAGAAACTTTGATACAAAACTGTATCTTTTTTAATGTGTTACCACATTTTCTTCAATTACACTGACTTAGTCTCTAGCTAAAATACTCCTTGCATTCATCGACTTGAGAGTTTGGTATCCACTATTTAGTCAAGATAACAATCAGAATCATGGCTGGAATCTGTGATGTATGCCTTCTATTTTGTTCAACAGCTCTGGTAAAGTCTTCTAATTAACTCACTAATATGAGCATTGAAAACTACTGTGGATTTCTGGAGGGTACTACATACCAGCACGTTTCTGAGATTTTCACTATAACTAATTTTCTTAATAATATTGCAATGACTTTCAAATGAATCAAGATACTGTAAAAAAATAAAAATCACAACAGTAAAATAACGTAATGACAATTAGAATCATAGAATATCAGGGTTGGAAGGGACCTCAGAAGGTCATCTAGTCCAACCCCCTGCTCAAAGCAGGACGAATCCCCAACTAAATCATCACAGACAGGGCTTTGTCAAGCCTGACCTTAAAAACTTCTAAGGAAGGAGATTCCACCACCTCCCTAGGTAACCCATTCCAGTGTTTCACCACCCTCCCAGTGAAAAAGTTTTTTCTAATATCCAACGTAAACCTCCCCCACTGCAACTTGAGACCATTACTCCTTGTTCTGTCATCTGCTACCACTAGAACAGTCTAGATCCATCCTCTTTGGAACCCCCTTTCAGGTAGTTGAAAGCAGCTATCAAATCCCCCCTCATTCTTCTCTTCCGCAGACTAAACAATCCCAGTTCCTTCAGCCTCTCCTCATAAGTTATGTGCTCCAGCCCCCTAATAATTTTTGTTGCCCTCTGCTGGACGTTTTTCAGTTTTTCCACATCCTTCTTGTAGTGTGGGGCCCAAAACTGGACACAGTACTCCAGATGAGGTCTCACCAATGTCGAATAGAGGGGAACGATCACGTCCCTCCATCTGCTGGCAACGCCTCTATTTATACATCCCAAAATGCCATTGGCCTTCTTGGGAACAAGGGCACACTGTTGACTCATATCCAGCTTCTCGTCCACTGTAACCCCTAGGTCTTTTCTGCAGAACTGCTGCCTAGCCATTCGGTCCCTAGTCTGTAGCGGTGCATGGGATTCTTCCGTCCTAAGTGCAGGACTCTGCACTTGTCCTTCTTGAACCTCATCAGATTTCTTTTGGCCCAGTTCTCTAGTTTGTCTAGTATTAGTATGGTTTGACAGGTGAGTTTAAAAGTTTGGTGACTTATATATCTGTGTGTTGGTGTAAAAATTAGTAGAAGGTAAGACTCATAATTTTTTGTAGGTTGAAAAACTGCTAGAAGGTTATCTTAAGGAAGTTGGAATTAATGAAGAGAACTTTAAAGAAGCGTGTTCATCTCCTCTTGCAAAGTCACAAACGTCACAGGTATATTTTCCTTTGTTATGCTGTTATAGTCCACAGTAATGGCTGTATTTTAATTGATAATCTGTAAATTTTCTATTTCCAGTAATATAGCATTACAGGTATGAAATTTTGAAGTCCTTTTTTGCACAAATTTTTTTAATTTTCTAAAATTGGATAATAAATTTACCTATCTGCATTTCAGGTATGAATTGTGGCTAGCAAACTACTTCTACAGTTTTTATTTAGATCAATGGTGTCACTTGAAGGTCATATATTTGTATGTGGCATGAAAAACTTTTTATCAAAATTTGTTTCCTGTGTTTTTGTATTTTTTTAAATTAAATTTTAAGTTGTATTAACTACACAATACAAGTGAATTAAAGTTAACTATGAAAGGAGTCCAGGAAAGCTGGCTGTATTTTAAAGAAGCCTTATTGAAGGTGCAGGAACAAACCATCCCAATGTACAGAAAGAATAGCAAATATGGCAGGTGACCAGCTTGGCTTAACAGAGAAATCTTCGTTGAGTTTAAACACAAAAAGGAAGCTTACAAGAAGTGGAAACTTGGACAGATGACCAAGGAGGAGTATAAAGATATTGCTCAAGCATGCAGGGGTGTAATCAGGAAGACCAAAACACAACTGGAGTTGCAGCTAGCAAGAGATGTGAAGGGTAACAAGAAGGGTTTCTACAGGTATGTTAGCAACAAGAAAAAGGTCAGGGAAAGTGTGGGACCCTTTCTGAATGGGGGAGGCCACCTAGTGACAGATGATGTGGAAAAAGCTGAAGTACTTTTCAGTACTTCAGATTGGTCCTGCTTTGAGCAGGGGTTTGGACTAGGTGACCTCTTGAGGTCTCTTCAAACCCTAATATTCTATGATTCTATGAAAGGGAAACGAACAAGGACAGTGTGATCCTAATCAATCAGTTTTCTTAAATTTGTTTACAAAATAAGCTACAAAGGAAGATTGACGTGAGCCACAATTCTTGTAATCACTGAAGCTTCAATATAAATATAAAAACATCCAGGTTTTAGAAAAGTTTTGGAATGGATAGCTGGCCAGTTTCTGCCCACAGGATTTTTCATTTGGAGAAAGATTAGCAATCACTCTTGTTGGTTGCTAATTATCTTGGACACAGCGTAGTCCTTCAGGGTTATTTTACGGAGCTGCAAAATCAGATTCTGTGAAAGCTCACCAAATTGTAGCACTTAAGTTAAACTGTAGTGTGGAGGAGCAAATGTTAGACATCTTATTCCTTTTAGCAATCATACCATGATGTGTTGGCTGTCGTTAGAAAGAGGGGGGCAGGGGATATATTCCAGGTATTTTCCTTTATTATAAAAAAGAAAAAAAAAGGAAGAAGAAGAAAGCTAGTGATTATTTATGGCCTTTCCAGAATCTAGAGTCTAGTCTACATTAGAGAAATTTAAGTGTTAGTTCTTTTGCAAGCACCTTCAGTGCTTGCAATATACCTTTTAACCACACACAAAAGTTGCTACAGAGTAAGTCACACCACCACTGCATCATGCATCACGTGCTTCTCCACCATTACAGTCATGGCATGGCACTCAGCCAAGTGTAGTCTGTGTTTCCGATGGAATTCATAAAATCATAGAATATCAGGGTTGGAAGGGACCTCAGGAGGTCATCTAGTCCAACCCCCAGCTCAAAGCAGGACCAATCCCCAATTAAATCATCCCAGCCAGGGCTTTGTCAAGCCTGACCTTAAAAACTTCTAAGGAAGGAGATTCTACAATCCTCCTACCTACCTTTCAGTAGCAGCGCTAATGACTCAAAGCTCTGTCACCAGCCAAGAAGGAATGGGCATATGGGCTCCGTGTGTTGCCTTCATACCACTCTCCTGTGAGCTTGGGGGAAAAAAAATACTGAAGATAAAATCTTGGTCCCACTAAAGTTACAGGGAGTTTTGTCGTTGACTTCAGTGTGGCCAGGATTTCATCATGAGAATGGAATCCAATTCCCATAAAATGCAGAGCACTATCATAGGCCACTAGACCAACCAGCTTTTAATTTTTATTATTCCTTTTGTCATCCTTAAATATTTTTGTCATGTCTAGAAGAGTTGGATATAACTATTTAAAATATTGATACGTTTGACAGAATTACAGTCTCATTAGGTTCACAATACATATAATAATGTTCAATTAAAAATAATTAAATATATTAGGCTCTGATATTGCAATGAACTATACATGGGTTACCTTGACATTCATACAGAGTCCCATTGTCTACACTGGGATTCTGTGCTGGTGTAGAGGTCCACCTGCAATGGAATTCATTGAAGTACTGGGGCCTCAATGTTGAATTAAGTCATTTAATATATATTTTATACTTCTGGGGGAATTCTGCACTTCTGCACATGCACATAATTAATGAGCGCCACAGATTTCTAATTTTCTGCACAAAAAAAGTTTCTGCCAAAATGTTGCTGCAGTTCTGCCTTTTGCCCACCAGAGGGCATTGTGGCAAGAGAACAAAGCTGTCAGCTCACAGCCAACTGAGGAAGAGAAAGCCTGCTGCCTTCACAGCGCCTGTCGGGCCAGGTCAGGAGACAGGGGTTATGGGGAGACAGACAGTGTGGGGTGCTGGGTGGGGGGGTCAGACAGGGGCTCATAAGGGCTAGTGGGGGAGGACAGACCGGGGCAGGGGCTGAATGGGAGTGGAGGCATAGGGCCACCGGGGGAGAGAGGTGCGGAGACACATGGCGGGAGTGGTTGCAGAGCTACACAGGGACAGGGGTTGGCTGGTTGAGGGCATAGAGACACATGGGGATGGGGGAAAGGATACAGGGAGACATAGGGACAGGGGATCGGCTGGGTGAGGGCACAGAGACATATGGTGATGGGGGAGAGGGTGCAGAGCTACATAGGGACAGGGGAGTGGCTGGGTGAGGGCACAGACACACATGGGGACGGGGCAGATGTGCCTGATTGAATTTGAGAGGCTAGGAGTCAGCCAGGGTCTGCATGGGGGAAGCTCCTTAACAATCCCTCCCCGCGCCCCAAAAAAACCTGTTTCATACTTTTCCCACCCATGCCTAACAACCCTCCAAGTTCACACCCAGGCTCCTTCCCAGCAATTTACTTCCCTCTCCCTCAGCTCCTCTGTTACCCCTGACTCTCCCAAGCCTTTGCACTACTTCTGAGGGGTGCGGGAAATACGGTTCTGTATTGTAGTTTAAATGAATTATTACTCAGAGTTCTGTATTAATAAGCCTAATAAGAAATCTATTTGTCAAAAAACATTTCCTGAATCTTTTTTTTTTGTTGTCTGTATTGTTACAAACATTCTTGCTGACAGGTGTTTTGGAATAAATGACCAAAAATAATTGAAACTGGTGTGATTATATTATGTTATTTTAAAAAATAAAATATGCAGAATTTTGCAAAATTTTAAAATATTGTGCATAGAATTTTTAATTTTTTGCTGCAGAATTTTTAATTTTTTGCTGCAGAATTCCACCAACAGTAATTTTACTATATCGTAGTTTATAAACTGCATTTAAAAAACAGAAAATCAGATATGGCAGTGATGGATTTTAAAAAGAATAAGCTATTTGTTTTCCATGCTTATGCATCCTTGGATAGTTGCCTATTGTTTCCAGCGTTCTTGGCATTGTGTCAGCAATAGCTGTTTATTTCAGGGCATAAAAAAAAATTCTAAGTAGACACAACATATAAATGTTGTCTTGCTGTGATAATACAGAGCTTTTCGTGTTTGAGCTATTCTGAAATTATCAGTTTTTGATTTCTATAAGATTTTTAATTAATTTACAGATTTTTTCCCCCCCAAAGGCCATTTTGCAACCAGTGTTGGCAGCAGAAGATTTTAGATTATTTAAAGAAATGATGGTACAGAAAAACATTGAAATGCAGTTGCAAGCCATTAGAATCATTCAAGAAAGAAATGGTAAGAAATAATAAATGAGAAATTTCAGTTCTCAGTGCATCTTTTCAGCTGTTTTGTGGATAACTCTATGGTCTACCCATCCATAAATACTTAAGGTCACATCCTGGCCCAAGTGAATTCAATGGCAAAACTTCCATTGATTTCAGTGGGGCCAGGATTTCACCCTGAGTCTACAACTGGTTCTGTCAGCCACAACTAATTGTATTCCTTTTAAAATGTAACTAAAACTTTATCTGAAAGCCTATTAGATTATTTCCATGAAACTTGGATTCAAATTTCAGTTTAAGGATTGTATGATTTAAATGGTGGTATTACAAAAATAACTATAGTTCGGCACTATGTAGTTGTGATCCAAAGTGCAGCAGCTCTCAAGTTGCTGGCTTCTCAGCTCAGTGGAGGACAAGGACTAATGGATGTTCATAGCAACTGATCCGTTTGACACCTAACCTTACCATTGCCCCAAACCTCTACGTATAGCTGGACAAGGAGCTGTATTCTACACTGCGTAGGGTGTGCACACTCAAATCTTCTCACCAGCCCCACTCTGTACCCAGAGGAACCATACCAATTTATTGGTGTCCTAGGCCCTCAGTATGGGGGAATATTTACCTCATTCTGTATAGCAGTTTTGAATATAATGGCTGTACAGTAAGTTTGATGTGTACTTCCATTACTACTCTCTCATTTTCAGGTGCTGCATCTCAAACTGTAGGAGTTAAATATGAGAGTTATTACTTAGTCACTCTATTCATATCTATGACTTGTAATGACTGCATACATATATATGTGCAGTAATTTCAGCATGCTATTGTCTGGAGATTTCGACTCTTGTATTTCATACAGTAAGCTTGAAACTTGCTAAATCTAGAGGTTTTGCAATTTTCCTCTTCCTTTTTGGTCTGTACAACAAAAGTGTGTGTGTGTGTAAATGAAGTATATAGTTGTTACAAGTAATAATCTAATGGACATGACTGGGATGTGGGCTCCGACCATTAGACCCAATTGCCAAGGGGGTAGCCAAGCCTGGAGGTTAGAGTGGAGTCAAGGATGAGGACCACGGGACACCCAGGGGTGTAGTCAAGAGCAGAGCTAAGGGTCAGAGCCAGGGACTAGAAGCTGAGTGCCCAAGCCAATGGGTAGGCTGGACACATGCTCAGTTTGGACACATTGTTTCTGTAAGCTGTTTCCTTTTAAAAACCAGCATAAAGGGGCCATGGTGAAACCCAGAATTGGGGCCACAAAGAAGGAAAAATACCTACAATTTTCTTTTTGAATAATAACAGACTCAAACACATATATAATATACAAGAACATGCACATATATAAAATATACAAGAAATTCCATTAAAACAACATTAAGGTTGCAAAGTCAAGCACTTAAAAGCTGGGAAATGCCAGAATTAAGGTCTGCACAACCTTAATTTGGCCTCCTTCTGGGTATGCATTATGATAGTCTTTATGTGATCACAAGCTGTTTTTTCCACTGGACCCTTTCCTCACTCAGTGCACAGGGTGGAAGGAGCTCACTGAATAGGTAGCTATTAAACATTTATTTTTATCATTATTCATTGTGTGGCCCCATGCCATATTTACTGCACATCATTCAAACTATGTACTGAATACAGAGTTACTAATTTCCTCATGGGCTGTTTTATTCCACTCATCAACATAATATCTGAGTACCTTTTAGATGAGGGAAAATTACTTACAGTAACTCCTCACTTAATGTCATCCCGGTTAACGTTGTTTTGTTGTTATGTTGCTGATCAATTAGAGAACATGATCGTTTAATGCTCCTTGATAACATTGTTTGGCAGCCACCTACTTTGTCCACTGCTTGCAGAAAGAGCCATCATCTCCCCTAAGTTCCCTGTGCGGCAGCCACCCAGCAGGCTAGCTGGGCAGTTCAGCTGTCCCTCCCCCAACTGCCATGTGCTGCTTCTGCCCTCTGCCTGGGAGCTGCTCCTGGGAGCCTCCTGCTTGCTGTGCGGGGAGGTGGAGGGAAAGATGGGTGCTAATGTCAGGTTGTCCCCCTCCCCCCCCCCGCCCTCCGCTCCTGTACCTCATCTCCACAGAGCAGGGGGGGACACAACGGCTCAGGAAGGAGGGAGCTTGCTGGCAGCAGCTGCTGTCTCAACTTGCTGATCTACTTAAAAAGTCAGTGTACTTAAAGGGGCAATGCGTGTCTGTCTCTTTCTCTCACACGGTGTGTGTCTCTGTCTCTCTCACTCACACACAAGTCTGGTCTACACTGGGGGGGAGATCGATCTAAATTATGCAACTTCAGCTACGTGAATAACTTAGATCTATTCCCCCCCCAGTGAATAATGTAGCTGAAGTCGACATACTTAGATCTACTTGCCACAGTGTCTTCACTGTGGTAGGTCGACTGCTGACGTTCCCCTGTCAAGTCCGCGTGTGCCTCACGCTCCAGTGGAGTACTGGAGTTGATGGGAGAGGGCTTGGCGACTGATTTATCTCGTCTTCACTTCTCTGTCTCTCTCTCACACACACACCATGTGTGTCTGTCTCTCTCTGCCATGCTGTGTCTCCTCCCTCCATTCATGCTGCCTTGTAGAGTGTGAGGCTACATTAACAACAATGTGTTAACCCATGAGGGCTCAGCCGTGTGCTAGTTCATCATTTAGCAGCAAGGTATTCCCTGGGAAATATCCCACCCTCTTTCACCCTGACTCCACCACCTCAACCAAGCTTCACAATCATCATTGCTGTGTACATTATTAAATTGTTTGTTTAAAACTTATACTGTGTGTGTGTGTGTGTGTGTGTGTAGTCTTTTGTGTGGTAAAAAAAAATTCCCTGGAACCTACCCTCCTCCCCCTATTTACATTAATTCTTATGGGGAAATTGGATTCGCTTAACATTGTTTCGCTTAAAGTAGCATTTTTCAGGAACATAACTACAACGTTAAGCAAGGAGTTACTGTACCTGTAATTGTGCTTCTCTCAAGATCTTTCTGATATGATTCCCATTCATCCACCAATCTTCTTCCTTCAGAGTTTGGGGTTTGGTCTTTTTGTGCTGGTTTTTTTTTCTACTGTAATAGTTCTTAGTCTGTGAGAAAATTTTTCACTTGGATAGGCTTGTCACTTGGGAGCTTCGGAACTGGTTGGAATGGTTGTTGAGGCAGCAGTATTTATAGCCTGTGGGAAATGGCACAGAATAATGGAGAGCCTGGCTCATCCTCTACCAGCTACATCTGTCCTTGGGGACCAGTCCTTTAGAGCTTTGAGAGTTCTGCCAATCTCATACTGGGAAGTTAATACCCAAAAGTTTAGAATCTTTTTGGAAACATATCTTCTGAGATGCAGAATTACAGTTAAGTGATATCCCCCTACTGTTCTCTCTCTGGTTGAAGAATGCATGCAAAGTGGAGTAAGAATCCATTTTATTTAGAGCAATACATGCATTTTTGCTGTGTTTTTTTTTATAGGTGTGCTACCTGACTGTTTGACAGATGGTTCTGATGTGTTCACTGAAATTGAACAACAAGAAATGAAAATACTCAGAGAGGTTCTTAGGTAACAAGAAGTGGTCTCCTACTTAATATTGATGGAAGTAGATATACATGGATATTCTGCTGCATTTTACTTGGGTGTTTCCTTCATTTTCTAGGTGGCATAAATATTCTTCTTCAACATGTGTCAGTGTGGATCCTACTATAAGTGTACATGTGTGCAAGCTTGGAATCTTTTGTACAACCATGTCCAGCATGCCTCCTTGTGCTCCCATAAATAGGCATACAGGGCAAAGTGTCCCCAATCCTCCCTTATTTCCTGTTTACCACCTCTGGCAGTGAGAGACAACCTGGACTGTATCTGACCTGCTTCTGAATTTCAGAACTCTTCTCCAGTGAAGAAACTCTTCTTCCCTTTGTTTTATTAGTTTCTTCATTTGATTTTTTGTTGTGTGTTTCCATTCCAAAAAAGAAAGAAGAAAGCAGTTAGGCAAGACAGAAGAGAGATTTCCCCCTCCATACAGCTGGGTGAGATGCTTTGCGCCCGCCACTGGCTAAGGTGGAATCAAAGTCCACTGAATTTAAGCCTTGTTCTTCCTGCTATTAGGTTATACCCATCATCAATGAACACAGCAGATGTCTGTTCTGTCTTGGGGAAGCACACATCCCCAACAAGTGTGACTGCTGCTCCTTTTCATCCTATACCCTGAAATCTTGAGATGTGAATTTCAAACTGTACCTCTTGGAGCAATTCATGAAGGTAGCTTTAGATCCAGGAGTGGAGACATCCTTCATACAGGAACCAAGGAGATTGTCTTTGGTGAGTACCCTGGCTACTGGGCACCTGTCATAAGTATAAAGGGAAGGGTAAACACCTTTAAATCCCTCCTGGCCAGAGGAAAACCTCTTTCACCTGTAAAGGGTTAAGAAACTAAGACAATCTCGCTGGCACCTGACCGAAATGACCAATGAGGAGACAAGATACTTTCAAAGCTCGGGGGGGGGGGGGGAACACTGTCTGTGTTGCTTTTGCCGGGACCAGAGCAGGAATGCAGGTCAGAACTCCTGTAAAAAGTCAGTAAGCAATCTAGTTAGATATACATTAGATTCTGTTTAGTTTAAATGGCTGATAAAATAAGTTATGCTGAATGGAATGTATATTCCTGTTTTTGTGTCTTTTTGTAACTTAAGGTTTTGCCTAGAGGGATTCTCTATGTTTTGAATCTGATTACCCTGTAAGGTATTTACCATCCTGATTTTACAGAGGTGATTCTTTTACTTTTTCTTTAATTAAAATTCTTCTTTTAAGAACCTGATTGTTTTTTTTCATTGTTCTTAAGATCCAAGGGTTTGGGTCTGTGTTCACCTATGCAAATTAGTGAGGATTTTTATCAAGCCTTCCCAAGGAAAGGGGATGTAGGGCTTGGGGGGATTTTAGGGGGAAAGAAGTTTCCAAGTGGGCTCTTTCCCTGTTATATTTGTTAGACGCTTGGTGGTGGCAGCAATAAAGTCCAGGGACAAAAGGTAAAATAGTTTGTACGTTGGGGAAGTTTTAACCTAAGCTGGTAAAAATAAGCTTAGGGGGTCTTTCATGCGGATCCCCACATCTGTACCCTAGAGTTCAGAGTGGGGAAGGAACCTTGACAGCACCACATCCATGGTTCTAGCAAGGAAGGGAAAATAAAAAGGTGCCCAAACCATCAGCATTGGCACTCCCCAAACTGACCACATCTAGCTTGGCACCAAAGGCCTTGGTGTGGACTGTGTCGGCTTGGACTGTTTCAGCACCAACTCCAAGATAAAGAAACCCAGCTTCACCCTCTGCAGTGAAAAGGTTCCCCCCTGTCAAATTCAAATGCAGCTCTGAGCAGATAAAATATCTGTCCCTCAGAGAGGACTCTAGACCAGGAAAGAAGCCCTCAAAATAATAAGCATCAATGAAATACAGTGCCAGGAGATTGGCAGTGACTAAGCACATGGGTGGTAGGCCCACTGGTATCGACTTCCACATTGAGATCTCTGGCACTGGCCCCAGAGCCAGAACCATTCCTGGTCCCAAGATATGTCTTTGACCAGCCCCCCTTGCTGCTCTTCTCAGTACTGAACACAACACACACATCAGCCCTGGAACCGCTACCATCAGAGCTGGAACCACATGCATTGGCAGTACCATCCCTAGATAGTTACCTCTCCTCCTCATGAAGGGGCCATTCCTTCTTCCCTTACTTGAGTAGGGTACCAGTGCCTGAAAGATAAGATTGAAAATACCAGCAAAGGTACCCTGAAGGTATGTAGTACCGAGTTTCAGTGCAGAACCGGCAACCAATGGGCCCTCCTTGGTCAGGCCAGTACCAATATAACCCACCACCAAAGTTGTGCTGGCTGTACTGGGGTCTGTCCTCTCAGATTTTGGAATGGGATCTCTTCTAATGTCTTGGCAAAGAGGAGATCTTCACCACTATTGGCATCTCTGGCACGAGTACCCTCACTAGAACTGGAGGGATATCCAAGGGTGGAAGAACTAGCAAGAGACACACTCCAACTGTCCTCCCCACTGAAGAGATCTTCCTTGTCCTGAGATGAAGCAGTCACTGTGGCCCCAACACTGACCATCAGTGACTTCAGGGCATTTCAGAAGGTATCATCGAGGATAGTGGATACAAGGGACTTTGAAACAAAGGTGATTCAAGTTGTTTGACATCCTTAGTGCCTTCAAGAATTGCTCTCCTCATCAATGAGAGAACCCAAAATACAGCAAAGTGTGGGTGGCACACCCTGGCCTTGCTTCCCTTGACTTCAGAGCAGGTGAAAAAACAGTAACAGGGTCCACCCAAAGGCTTTGAGTGATTCTACACACATTCAACACCAGGTTTGCTCATTGTCTCCATCATTCAGGAGAAAAGCAGATCAAACAAAGAAACTCCCAAAGACAAGGACCCCAAGAAGCTGGACATTTTCAGCCTAAAGGCCTACTGCTCAGCACATCCCACCAGTTTCACATCATGATCTATCATGTACTGTTCACGAAATACAACTTCCTGATGTGGGAGAGGGTGATCCCCTTCCTGTCTTGACTCCCACAAGATGGCAGGGAGGACCTGAACAACATAATCAAAGAGGACCAAATGGTAGCTAGAACTGCGCTACCAGGGGCAGTACTTGAATCTGATACAGTCATTCATTTGATGGCCACGGCACTCACCATGCGCTGTGCCTTCTGGCTTTAGGTGTCCGGGATACCAAGAGAAGTCCAAGCCATAACTGGGGACTTACCCATTGAAGGTATGGATCTATTTAGTACAAGAACAGATGAAGTGTGACATTCCCTCAGAGATTCCAAGGCAGCTCTCAGACCCCTGGGCATTTACACTCTGGGACCGTATCATGAACCTTTCTACCCCCGAGGCAGAGAATGCTATTGTTCTGTCACAGTCGCCAGCCCAAGTATTCACCTAGAAAGCAACACTGATACTTGTGGAATTGCCTGTTGTTTTCCTCCTCCATCTTGCACCAGCCTCCCTTCCAGGGACAGCAGGTTTGATTAAATGGTCAAGAGCCATACCAAGACCACTCCACAGCTTATACTTGAAAACTGCCTCACTTGAAAATTACTCACTGCTGCACCATTCAGTTGACTTCCTCACTCCCTACTTGCCTCTCTTCCCTATCCCTTTTCAGGAGCCCTTCTCATGAAAGCCTTTTACAAACAGAAGGGGCTTTGTTGCTAGAGCTGGTTGAAATTCAGAATTTCTGCTTTACAGGAAATTTTGACATTTTGAAATTTGATTTCAGTCTAAATAGGACTAAAACCAAATTTTGTAAAAATTTCTTATGAACCAGGGGTTTTGACATTTTTCATTTTGGAAACACAGCAAGATAGTGTTTGCAACAGGAAATTTGCTCTCTGATCCACAGCAGCTACTCAGTGAAATTGACACTCATACTGAATTGTCATTCATTCATGACCCTGTCACCATTGAGAACATTTGTCACAGATGAACCACTTGAACCACCTGCAAATTCAAGGGACCTTCACTTGAAAGATAGGAAACAATATATAAACAAATTAGAGTTCATCAAACTGGCATGCATGATATTAATCCTGGTCCTGCAAACCTTTGTGCAGATACTGACAGACAATATATCCACTATCCACCAAATAAACAAGCAAAGAGGAGCATGCTCTTCTGCCCTGTGCAAAGAAGCGATCATTTTAGGGGGCAGCGTAACTCCAGTGGCCCTACACATTCCAGGAAACAGCAATGGCCTGGCTGGCTTCCTAAACAGACAGTCCATCACCAGTCACAGGTGGTCACTACTGAAATCCATCGTTGACTTAGTATTTTGCTAATGGGACAATCTGCTGATTGTCCTGTTCACTACCTAGTACAATTCCAAGTGACTGAACTTCTGTTCCAGAGGAAGCATGACCCTTGGATCTTCACCAGACCTCTGACTTCTACAGTGGAACCAAATTCTCCTTCACGCTTTCCCACTGTTCCCTAGGATGATTGCCAAAGCAAGATGAGACGAGGTGAAACTCATTTTCATAGCCCCCTACTGGTTAAGGCAATTCTGACTGACCACCTATGGATGTCTGTATGACCAGAACACCTGATCTACTGTCTCAGGATTAGGGCCAGCTATTTCTCCCAGCCTCTAAAATGTGCAACTGACATCCTGAATGTTGGCTGACTGAGTGCCATGGAAAAGGACTGCTCTTCACTTGTTTGGGAGATCCTGGCTCAGGAGCAGGAAATTGTCTACAAGGAACATCCTCTTCTAAGTGGACTAGATTCTCTATGTGGGTGGCCCAATTTGGCCTGGAGTCTGGACCACTTGCTTCAGTTAAAGCATTCTGGATTTTCTTTCAGTTTGATCAGGTCCATCTGGTGGCAGTATTAGCATATCCACTAATACAGTTGCTGTCAATCTCATCTGATGGTATCCAAGGTCTTTTAAGGACTTTATGCATATTTACTAACGGATCAAGGACCCTGCTCCAGCATGGGATCTCAGTGCTATTCTTCTTTGGTTTATGGAGCCTGCCTTTGAGTCCGTCTCAGAGTGCTTCATCCACCATCTTATCTTCAGAATGGTATTCCTGGTCACCATCAGTGCAACAAGAAGGGTCAGCAACCTCCAAGTGCTCACGGTGGAACCCCTATGTACTTTGTTTCACAGAGAGAAAGTGGTTTTGAGATTTCATACAAAACTCCTCCACAAGATGGTTTTGGAATTCCATTTGTATCAATCAACTTGTGTGTACTTTTTTTTCCCCAAAAGCACATTCTGTGTAATGGGAGAAGAAGCTCCGCACCTTGGACAATTCCAGGGCTTTTTGATACTATACTGATAGGACGAAATCTTCAGAATGCCACCATGTCTATTTGTGGTTATAACTGGCCAGTCCAGAAGTCAAGACATTTCTTCTCAAGTACTTTCAAAGTGGATAATGCATTATATCTCAGTGTGCTACCAGCTGACTGATAGAATCATAGAACCACAAAGGTAGAAGGGACTGCAAGGGTCATCTGGTTTAACCCCCTGCAAAGATGTAGGATTTGTTGTGTCTAAACCATCTGAGACAGATGGCTATCCAGCCTCCTTTTGAAAACCTCCAGTGAAGAAGCTTCCACAACCTCCCGAGGCAGTTTGTTCCATTGCCCAGTTAAGAAGTTTTACCTGAGATTTAATTTAAATCTGCTATATTTTCTCTGTCTTTTTATGGCAGTGTTTCAAGTATTTGAAGACTGCTATCATGTCGTCCCTTAATTTCCTCTTACCCAAACTAAACATACCCAGTTCCTTCAGCCTTTGCTCACAAGACTTGCATTCTATTCTTCTGATCAGCTTTGTCGCTTGCCTTTGGATCCTTTCCAATTTCTCTACATCCTTTCTATACAGCGGTGACCAAAATTGGACACAATACTCCAGCTGAGACCTAACGAGTGCTGAGTAGAGCGGTACTGTCACCTACAGAATCATAGAACCCGACGATTAGAAGATACATCTTTCCTACTGTCAGGGTTCCTTCCCCACTCTGAACTTTAGAGTACAGATGTGGGGACCTGCATGAAAGACCCCCTAAGCTTATTCTTACCAGCTTAGGTTAAAAACTTCCCCAAGGTACAAACTTTGCCTTGTCCTTGAACCGTATGCTGCCACCACCAAGCGTTTCAAACAAAGAACAGGGAAAGAGACCACTTGGAGACGTCTTCCCCCAAAATATCCCCCCAAGCCCTACACCCCCTTTCCTGGGGAAGGCTTGATAAGAATCCTCACCAATTGGTACAGGTGAACAGAGACCCAAACCCTTGAATCTTAAGAACAATGAAAAGTCAATCAGGTTCTTAAAAGAAGAATTTTAATTAAAGAAAAGGTAAAAGAATCACCTCTGTAAAATCAGGATGGTAAATAACTTACAGGGTAATCAGATTCAAAACATAGAGAATCCCTCCAGGCAAAACCTTAAGTTACAAAAAGACACAAAAACAGGAATATACATTCCATCCAGCACAGCTTATTTTACCAGCCATTAAACAAAAGGAAATCTAACGCATGTTCTAGCTACATTACTTACTAACTTAACAGGAGTTGTAAGGCCGCATTCCTGATCTGTTTCCGGCAAAAGCATCACACAGACAGATCCTTTGTTCCTCCCCCTCCAGCTTTGAAAGTATCTTGTCCCCTCATTGGTCATTTTGGGTCAGTTGCCAGCGAGGGTACCTTAGTTTCTTAACCCTTTACAGGTGAAAGGGTTTTGCCTCTGGCCAGGAGGGATTTTATAGCACTGTATACAGAAAGGTGGTTACCCTTCCCTTTATATTTGACACCTGCCAACTATTAAAGCTCTTTCCACCAGAGATCAAGTGGCATCCACAGGCTTCCATAACATAAGAATATCCAAAATCTTTATAGCTGCTTGTGACAGGGTATACAGGCCCTACCCTGGAGATGAAGGGGTTAAGGCAGCACTCTTGGCAGTGGAAGCCACACCCCCTCATCCCTGCTGGGCATGCTCCAACTGCTGCTGCAGTATAAAAGGGAGCAGCCCAGCTCAGTCAGGGTTGTCAGCTGAGGAGGAAGGATGCATCTCATCAGCTCCAGCTAAGGAGCAGCAGGAATCCTGGACCACAGGAGCCAGAGGTGCCGAGCCTCAGACTGACACCCAAGCATTGGTGGATGCCCCAGGGAAGTTGCTGTTGCTGGGAGCAGTGCACCCTGTGGAGACCAGAGACACTGACACTCAGACCATGGATGACAGGAATCATAGCAAGTAGCCGGGGGGGTGGGGGGACTAGCCATTGTCTCCACAGGAGTCAGTGTGTTTCGGTCACACCCTGCCACTGACTCAGTGGTGAACCCACTCACCACGATCAGGGCCGTGGGCTTGGATGTGGTGAAGGCAGATGGGCCCACATCCCCCTGCCTTGGGTGGCAGTTCCCCCATCTGAGGCCAAGATGCCTGCATTTGTCGGCTGTCCACCAGAGCTGGGACAATAGACAGTTTGCCATCTACCCTGCCAGAGAGCTGATCTTCCTAGACTGATTATTGCTCTGTCCAGACTGCAGGCCAGGGCCCCCTCCCCATCCAAGCCATATTGAGTGGGCACTAGGTCACACAGCCCTGTGGCAAAGGGCAGCCACGTTGACTCCGGTCTTTGGGCCGCGCAGCTCTGAGGTTAAGGGCAGCCATATTAACTCTGGCCACTAGGCCACGCAGCTGAGAGGCTAAAGGCAGTCATAGTGAAATGATGGGGCATGAGTGCCCATTTCCCTACCTCAAAACATGACGCACTGGGCTTGGTTGCTAGATCAGATGCAAAGTTCAGGAGAGCTGAACTTCCATCTCTATTCGACTGATGCTGCTGACACTTCTGCCCACCTCCTGAGGAGGATACTGCTTGTTGGTCGCCTACAGTGGAATCCACACTGACACATACTCAATGAAAGAACAGTTATTTACGTACAATAATTATGGTTCTTCAAAATGTTTTACTCAGTATGGATCCGACTACCTGCCCTCCTTTCTCCTGTTTTTGAAGTCCTCCCCTATGATGGGCTTTGAGTTGCAAGGGAACTGAGGCGAGGCTGGGACCATGCTTTCCTTTATGCATTCATCCATGAGCATGAGGAGGCACAGGACACACGTGCGGCCCCACTAGACACTACTGTGCAAAGGATTTCAAGTTCAGGTGCATGTGCACCTACAGCAGGATCCACACTCACTACATCTCGAAAAATCACAGTTATTGCAGAATAAGTAACTGTTCTTCCTTGTTAAAGGCCTAATCATGAGAGGATGTAAATACTAGTTGCTAGTGGGGAAAAAAACCCATAGATGTGTCTAGAGGCTAAGGGTTGAATCCTCAGCTCTGGCTAATCTACTTTAACGGTACCAAATGGTATGCCACTTGAATATTCCTCCCTGTTCCCATCCCATCCCAGCCTCCTGAGCCAGGTGTCAGGGATGTTTTAACTTGCACTACCTAGTAATGGCATCTTCCAATGTCAAGGGATTGCCAGAATATAGGAGCACTCTTGTTATGCCCTCTTCTTCTGGGCAGTCCCTTAACAGTAGCCCAATGATTAGGACAATTCTCAGCTGCCTTGTTAGAGCGGGGTTATGGCTCCTTTGCATCGACAGAATATTGTGCTCCTCTGTGTCCATGTTTGGATGGGCTACTGCTCCCTTAGATGGGGTGAGTTCTGTTTTTGCACCATGCTTTCCTCTTTCCCACAACTTCTTATTGTAGCTCCTGTGCAGGGGCTCTTGCAGAGCTCCAGCTCAGTTGAGTTGGTATGGGAGAGCAGGTATGGCTCCTCTAGATCACACCCCCTCAAAAAAAAAAAAGTGGCAAGCAACTGGATCAAAAAAACCCAGCACAACTAGTCTGAGGCAGTATTACTATAGGATGTTTCCCCTCTGTGCTGTGGAAACTCCCTACCTTCTGCCCTTCAGAGAGTGGTGAAGGGCATCCATGATCATAAAAGAGAGCAGATAGTGCCCGAAAGCAGATGGAGGCAAAAGGCAATGTATATTTTTTGAGAGGCCCCTTGTCTTTTGTGTGGATCTCTGGTTATCTGTGACTAAAAGGAGTGGAACCCCCATCTTCTTGTATGGGTAATATGTTGGGGGAATCTACCACCCAAAGGAGGAATTCCCAGGAAACTCTCTTATGCATATTAGTCCTGCACAGAGGATAATGGGGCCTATACTTTCTCAGGATGTCTGTCTGTCTGTCTGTCATAGTTCTATATTTCTATTGAGAGTACCCTTTTAATCAGTGGTTGGCAACCTTCAGCACGCGGCTCATCAGGGTAATCTGCTGGCGGGCCACGAGACTTTTTGTTTACATTGACCGTCCGCAGGCATGGCCCCCCGCAACTCCCAATGGCCACGGTTTGCCGTTCCCAGGCAGTGGGAGCTGTGGGGGGGCCGTGCCTGCGGACGGTCAACGTAAACAAAATATCTCACGGCCTGCCAACAGATTACCCTGATGGGCTGCATGCTGAAGGTTGCTGACCCCTGCTTTTAATTGAAGTCATCAAGGATTTTGGAGGCTTTGGAGGCTTATCACTGTTATCCGGAGATTGTCCCTTGAGTGTTTAAGCAGTGCTAAATCAATATGAACCACTTTAATATGCAGGACAGCTGCACCGTCAATCAAACCCTAGCCCTGCCCTTGACCCCTTAAACCCTGCCCACCTGTCACCAGAAGTCCCGCCCCATGGGGGTATTACTTCCGGGGTCAAGGCGGGCACATGACCAGAAGCAAGGTGTGTCATGTGACCCCTCTGACAACTTCTCCCTCTACCAATCAGGAGGGGTTTTGTCCCGACAGGACCGCCCCGAGTGGAGATTTGACCAACTGGGGGGAGTTCTGGGGCAGGGTGACCTGTCCCGAAATGATTCATGTGACCCCTCTAAGAACTCCTTCCACATCCCTCTACCAATCAGGAGGAGTTTCGGCCGCATAGGACTGCCCCGAGAGCAGATTTGACGAAAATAGGGCAGGTTCTGGGATGGGGTGAACCACCCAGAAGAGGGTCGTGTGACCCCTCTGCCATTCAGAGCGCAGTACCATCACCCCATAAGTCCCAGTGCCGGGCATAAGAGGCTATCTTTTACCAAGAACACATGTTTTAGAAATCATGGAAACATGGACTCCTTCACCGCCCCCGTGAGAACTTCGGACTTTGTTTTAGCCCCGAGCACCTTTGGACTTCTGTGGAGAAAGTGCTACATCAGTGAGAGTTCTGAGGAGGACCTTTGACTCAAACGTTGATGGATACGGCAGGAACCGACCGCGAAACCCAAACCCTCGTGAGGCACCCTGATGAGTGTAATGGCCTCTTGTTGTCCACCCCCCTAGAGGTGGAAGGTGATCATGGCTTGGGGGAGTTACCGGTGGACAAGGTGAACAGAAAAGATGTGGCTCAGGTAAATAAATGTTTAAGAAGTGATGGTCCGGTATGGGAGGCGTGTAATGGGGTGAGGAACTGGCCCGGGATTGTGTAAATCAAAAAACAAGCAGTGGGGTGCTTACACTGTTTCTTTTCTAAAAATCTCTCAACAGCTTGATGATGCCGTTCCAGAGGCCTTTGAGAACTTACACATCGGTAGCCCTGTGGGAGTAAATGTATAGTGCATCAGCTGTTTTTACTCATGTCTGAGACACAGCTCTCAAGAGGAAAAGGACAAAATGGAAGAATGAACCAGCACAGACTCCTTCATGTTAGGAGTCATGGGGTCCATTTTTACAGGCGGCTGTAAAAGGTTGTGTTAAACCAGGAGATTAATAAAACTTATTTAATGTGTTAATATGAATGTGTCCCTCTCCATACTTGTGTTAGTAAAAGACGGTACCAATAACAGTCATGTCTCCACAGATGGCTCTGTTAAAGAAAATATATTACACCCCTGGGGAAGTTGGGAGCTTCGGTGGGGTGAACCCTCTTTTTCAAGTGGCCAAAAAGCATAGTAAAACTTTAAATAGAAGACAGGTAACAGCTTGGCTTTCAGAACAGGATGCTTACACTTTACACAAACTGGCTCGAATATGTTTTAAAAGAAACAAGACCATTGTTTCTGATGTGGATGTACAATGGCAGGCAGATTTGGTGGATATGCACCGGTTCTCCAAACACAACAGCAGTTTTAAGTACATGTTAACCGTGATAGACATTCTATCCAAATATGCCTGGGCCTTAGGCCTAAGAGACAAGACGAGTGGTGAGGTATCCAAGGCCTTTAAAGCTATTTTTAGCGAAGGGCGCGTGCCTCAAAAATTACAAACCGATTCGGGGAAAAGAATTTTTAAACAAACCTTTAAGCAGATCGTTAAAGCGGCTTGGCGTTCACCATTTTGTTACTAATAATGAAGTCAAAGCAGGAGTTGTGGAGAGATTTAACAGAACTTTAAAAACTATGATGTGGAGATATTTTACAGCCCATAACACCTCTCGCTACATTGATGTGTTACCTGACTATAAAGAGTTACAACCAGAGCTTTCACAGAACTATGCATACCAGACTCGCTGATGTTAACCTTTCAGAGTCTCTGAAGGTATGGAAAATGATTTATGGAGATGGTTTTAAAATAAAACCGGTTGTTGCCCCTTTTAGAAAAGGTGACCACATGAGACTATCTAAAACCAAAGGAGCTTTTGAAAAAGGTTATGAACAGATGTTTACTGATGAGGTATTCATAGTGGATGAAGCCTTAACCAGGGCCAGAGACCTGTATACCGATTAAAAGATTATGAGGGTGAGACAGTTACTGGATCTTTTTACTCTGAAGAATTACAAAAAGTAAACTCCAAACGAGACAGGATTGAAAAAGTTCTAGCGGAGAAAGGAAAAGGGAGAAAAAAAAAAACCTACTGGTGAAATGTTTGGGGTGGCCTGATAAGTTTAACAGCTGGGTGGAAGCTTCTCAACTCTGTGATATTTAGACATGAACAACAACAACAAAAAACAACCAAAAAAACCCCAAAACAAACAAAAAAAAGTTATTCCTCCTGTAAAGTCAGAGTGAGTGAGAGAGAGAAAAAATGAGCGATGACGGGTTTTACATTACTTTGCCCAGCAACGCCAGCTCTGCCATTTTTTCCCAAAACACCAGCTCGAACTTTCCAATACGGCTAATTAAGCCCTTGGATCTCCCGGGTGCCTGGGAGATGGGGTTAGTGGAAATACAATACCCGCACAGCTGGAACACTATCAACGAAGACACCCCTTTTGAAATCACCTTTGGAGATATGGCATGGAGTTTCATTCTACGACAAGGTCATTACTCATCCATACCCAAACTACTGGATCATATGAACAGTACCATGGCTCGTCATCCCGGACCGCCTGAGATGGTCATGAACTATGACCCTGTGGGTAGAAAAATTAGATTTAAATCCACCAATTTTACTTATATGTTTTCTACCAGCAGGGAGCTAGCTAACATTCTGGGCTTGGGTCCCAAACGCAGCATCCAAAAATTCCCCTTCTCGGCAGACATTACAGGGGCTTTTAATTCATTGTATCCGTACACGGATATCGTAGAACATCAGTTTGTGGGGGACTTCTCTGTTCCCCCGTTACTCTGACCCTGTCTGAGGAAGGAACAATGAGTTTGTCACCATTACCTACGATAAACCTCATTACGTCCCTATCAGTAAACACCACATCGACACCGTTACCATTGAAATAAAGACAGATCAGAACAGAAGCGTCTCATTTCGCTTTGGCAAGGTGATCATCAAGCTACACCTGCGTCCCCGGAGACAGTGAGGTTTCTAAAAAGCAAAACATTATTATGGCGATCCTAAAAAATTATGGCGACCCCACCATCTACAGGAACTATTACAAAGCCCAGGGGGATATGCCCTTCTTAGATATCATGGGGCCCCCATGATGGACGGGGTGGGCGTGGGTGGAATATTCCATAGCTTCTTTTGAAAAGCCGTACCACTTTTGAGGAGGGGGATAGAGATTATTAAACCCCATGTAAAAACTGCCACTCAAAACATACCTAAAGACATGGTAGGCCATGTCTCCTGCGCTGTTCTGGAGAAGGTGGGGAATACAGCTTCACAGGAAGGATCGGGGCTGATGTATGTTAAAAGGAGGAAGAGAAAGAGAAATGTGTCATACCCGCAATGCACTGGTCCCCCGAAGCCCTTTAAAAGAAGGGCTTTGACGCGCAGGGCCGGCCATAAGCGAAAGTCCAAGAGGAAGCCTGGACGAAAGAGGAGACGCTCTCCACCTGGTAAAAGAGATATATTTTAATCAACGTGGCTTTCGTTCACTGCGGGTCTGAAGAGTGCATCAAATCCGAACTAGACTTGTTCCAAATAGCCCCTATGCAGACCAGCATTGAGAAAAGCATCTACATCGAGGTGCCACCTCTATCGGCCATTACGGAGTCTGCCCCCATTGACTTTTTTATTGCAGGGAATGGCATAGATTATATGGATTTAAACAACACGCTGTTGTACCTGTGTTGCAAGATGGTAAAAGGAGACGGAACTGAACTCACCGCGGATGCCGAGGTGGGCCTGGTGAATTACCCCGTGGCCTCTATTTTTAGTCAGCTGGATGTCACGCTGGGAGACTGCCTTGTAAGCCAAAGCAACAACTGTTACTTTTACAGGGCCTTTATAGAATCGGTGCTCAATTACAGCGACGACACCCTCGCCACACAATTTTCTGCCGGCCTCTTTTACAAAGACACTGCCGGAAAACAGGAAGAAATGGAGTTGGATGGCGGGAATCTAGGGTTTGAGAGGTGTGCAAGGCTGACGAGTCATCTACACAGCGACCTGTTTTTTCAAGAAAAACTATTGTTGAATGGAGTGGATGTGAAAATTAAACTGACGCGCAGTAAAGATGTTTTCTGTTTAATGTGCAGTGCAGCTGAAGACTTTAAACTGCGCATTCTATCAGCATCCCTTTTTGTGAAGAAAGTACGGGTGGCCCCGAGCGTTGATCTGGGGCACGCTGAGGCCCTGCTTACCACTAATGCTAAATACCCCGTGGACCGTGTGGGAATGAAAGTGTTTAGCATCCCTGCGGGCAGCAGGGTCAGTAACCAGGAGAACCTGTTTTTGGGACAGTTACCCAAAATGCTTGTCCTAGGGTTTGTGGATAATGATGCCTTTAGCAGAAGTTACGCTAAAAATCCTGTTCATTTTAAGCATTATGATACTAATTTTGTGGCCTTGTATGTGGATGGTTACCAGATACCAACCAAGCCTCTGCAACCAGACTTCGAGGCAGGACGCTGTGTGAGAGAATACATGAATCTGGTACAGACAGCTGGTAAACACATGAAAGATTGTTCTCTGTTAATCGACGGTGAGGAGTTTGCACAGGGTTACGCCTTGTTTGCTTTGACCTGTCTCCCCACCAGGAATGCGCCGATCACTATTCCCTGATTAAAACTGGGAACCTAAGAGCAGAAATACGTTTTGGGAAGGCTTTAACCGTTACCATCAATATGATCGTGTATGGGGTTTTTGACAACATCATAGAGATAAATCAGAGGAGAAACGTTCTGTTTGACTACATGTGAACATGGACACCATGCAGCTCTCACGTGTCTTATCAATAGACCCTTACACGAAAAAGAATTTTTTAGATGTGTTTCCTTGCGATTGGCTTCCTGGTGGCAAGCTGTCTCAGAGACCCCTAGGTTTGGTGGTCAACACGCATCCACACAAGGTGAACACTGGCTCACCTTCTATCTGGTGGAGCGTAACCATGGAGAGTTTTTTGACTCATATGGGCACCCCCCCAAACAGTGTGTTGTTTCCTAAAAGCATTATGAAATTTTAAAACAAAAATGCCACAGACATTGTGTTTCACAACAGACAATTACAAGACCCCTGCTCCGTCACCTGCGGCTATCACTGCTTGTTTTTCTTACATAGAATCATAGAATATCAGAGTTGGAAGGGACATCTAGTCCAACCCCCTGCCCAGAGCAGGACCAATCCCCAACTAAATCATCCCAGCCAGGGCTTTGTCAAGCCTGACCTTAAAAATTTCTAAGGAAGGGGATTCCACCACCTCCCTAGGTAATGCATTCCAGTGTTTCACCACCCTCCTAGTGAAAAAGTTTTTCCTAATAGCCAACCTAAATCTCCCCCACTGGAACTTGAGACCATTACTCCTTGTCCTGTCATCTGCTATCACTGAGAATAGTCTAGATCCATCCTCTTTGGATCCACCTTTCAGGTAGTTGAAAGCAGCTATCAAATCCCCCCTCATTCTTCTCTTCCGCAGACTAAACAATCCCAGTTCCCTCAGCCTCTCCTCGTAAGTCATGTGTTCCAGACCTAATAATTTTTGTTGCCCTTCGCTGGACTCTCTCCAATTTTTCCACATCCTTCTTGAAGTGTGGGGCCCCAAACTTGACACAGTACTCCAGATGAGGCCTCACCAATGTCAAATAGAGGGAAACAGTCACGTCCCTCGATCTGCTGGCAATGGCCCTACATATACATCCCAAAATGCCATTGGCCTTCTTGGCAACAAGGGCACACTGTTGACTCATATCCAGCTTCTGATCCACTGTAACCCCTAGGTCCTTCTCTGCAGAACTGCTGCCTAGCCATTCGGTCCCTAGTCTGTAGCTGTGCATTGGATTCTTCTGTCCTAAATACGGGACTCTGCACTTGTCCTTGTTGAACCTCATCAGATTTCTTTTGGCCCAATCCTCCAATTTGTCTAGGTCCCTCTGTATCCTATCCCTACCCTCCAGCGTATCTACCACTCCTCCCAGTTTAGTGTCATCCGCAAACTTGCTGAGGGTGCAATCCACACCATCCTCCAGATCATTAATGAAGATATTGAACAAAACCGGCCCCAGGACCGACCCTTGGTGCACTCCGCTAGATATTGGCTGCCAACTAGACATGGAGCCATTGATCACTACCCGTTGAGCCCGATAATCTAGCCAACTTTCTACCCACCTTGTAGTGCATCCATCCAGCCCATACTTCTTTAACTTGCTGACAAGAATACTGTGGGAGACTGTGTCAAAAGCTTTGCTGAAGTCAAGGAATAACATGTCCACTGCTTTCCCTTCATCCATAGAACCAGTTATCTCATCATAGAAGGCAATTAGATTAGTCAGGCATAACTTGCCCTTGGTGAATCCATGCTGACTGTTCCTGATCACTTTCCTCTTGTCTAAGTGCTTCAGAATTGATTCATTGAGGACCTGCTCCATGATTTTTCCAGGGACTGAGGTGAGGCTGACTGGCCTGTAGTTCCCAGGATCCTCCTTCTTCCCTTTTTTAAAGATTGGCACTACATTAGCCTTTTTCCAGTCTTCTGGGACTTTCCCTGATCGCCATGAGTTTTCAAAGATAATGGCCAATGGCTCCGCAATCACATCCGCCAACTCCTTTAGCACTCTCAGATGCAACGCATCCGGCCCCATGGACTTGTGCATGGCCAGCTTTTCTAAATAGTCCCGAACTACTACTTTCTTCACAGAGGGCTGGTCACCTCCTTCCCATGCTGTGCTGCCCAGTGCAGTAGTCTGGGAGCTGACCTTGTTCGTGAGGAGCTGACCTTGTTCATCATCGTAGCAAGGGTTTATCTTTTGACTGGATTTTAAAATTGTATTCTAATGACTTAGTGCAAAACGACCGGATGGTGATGAATTTTGTAAAAAATAAATTTAAATTCTTGGGCATGCCTAGCCTTGCTCAAAACATGTTTCAACAAGCCCAGACATGTGTATCTTGCAACGATTTTCATAGTCATGTTACCCAATAAAGCACCCCAGGTGAGGGGTTTAAAGACAATTGATGTTTGGCAGGTTTTGAAAAACAAACAAAACACAATGACCAATTCAGAAAAAAATATAGAAATGTTTTATTTAAAGCAAAACATTACCAGTTTAAAAAAAAATTTAGAACGTGAAAAGGATCACACACTGAGCCATTCAGCTCTTTTAGCCAATTTTCTTTTTTTAGATGGCAAAAAAGGGGTCACGGTTTCCTGAGCCACCCCGGGTCGGCAGTCGAGGCCTTGAGGCATTCCAAAAAATCTCTGTTGGCCGTGTTGCCCATGACGGAAGATGGTATGTTCAGTTTCGCCATGGCATTCATAAACACATCCCATCCTTTAGGCACACGTCTGCTAGGAACAGAGCGTGTCTGGGTGATGGCCCTGACTAAGTCGAGTATGTTAGAACCATTAACCAAAGAGCCTTTGTACACAAAAGACGCTTTATTGTTCCATGAAGAGAGATTTTTATCCTGGCCCAGCTTATTTAGCAATACTAATGCATTTTTCTTAGAATGCTTATTCACGTTATCCAACACCTCCTGAGCAACAGAGTCTGAGGTCTTTGGTGTTTCTGAGGGTTTGGCAGTCACTCTCTCTTCCTGTTCCGGTAGAAACAGACCTATTTTTTCCTTTATCCACATCGCTCTGCTTCACGTACGTTAGCTACCTTTGAGGCACGGTGCTGTAAAGTTTTGCCTTTTCGTATTCAGCTAAGTCAGTTCTTTGAAGAACAGACTTCATTTCAGCATCCAGTAAGTGAGTTGTGGTCATTCTGATATTTTCCTCTGCCGGAGGGGGAGCCCTTAATTGCTCCTACTGGCGGCTGGGCACCAGGTACATTTTTTCTGCATACTCCATTATCGATTAGTTAAAAGCTCCATTATCAGAGGAATAGCAAAACTTAACAGAGGTCCGATAAACCCCCCAAACTGTTTCACCAGATGCTTCTTTCTTTTAAGTGAAACCCTTTTATTACACAAAGTTTTTATAAGCGTGCGTTTCTTTTTCAGCAGACGCACTTGATTCTGTGTTAAAGGTACATTTCGTTTTAAGGTATTGAGTGCTATTTCTGAGATGGCCGCGACTAGATCGTCAGAGGCCGAGCACAGTATAGCCCTCCTTTGTTGCGGGGATGATTTGCTAAGTAATTTTAAAAGGACCAGGTTTCTCTTCACGCAGCTAGACATGTTTTCAGTCAGCAGCCCCGGCTGTTAAAAAGGGGCCTGCCAATAATTCATCTCTTTTTATACGTGGCTGTTGTTCTTTTCAAAGTATAAACCGCCGGCCAGTCTAGAGGGAAAAGACCAGTTCTTAGTCTATAAGCGTCTGGTGTGGAAGCATTTAAATCCACCACCAGGTAGCCATAAGGCCTTTTGGTAGCATCCTCAAAAGCTTCTAGAAAGAACTGAGCTTTCCTGGGGTACATTTGCCGAGTGAGTGTAGCAATTTGTAATTTATCCCTGGGGTTTTTGAACAGAACCATGTACTTTGTGTTTAGGTTAATCGTGCGACTCTTTTTACCCCTGACAAAATATGTTCTGAACTATACACATAATGCTCAGGTTCCTGTGATGCACATACTTGGTAAAGGCTTTCTCAATTTCATCGCTTTCACAAGCAGAGTTCATCAGATCATCTATGATAATCATTTACTTTATTGGTACGAAACAAACTGTCATCATCCAAAGCATCAGGCAGCCCCTCTACAAAATTGATAAAGGGATAGTTACAGAGCAGTTCTTTATTCAGAGGTTGCCAACAACTGTAACACCACACAATATTCTCAGGCATAACAGACGATGTTTGTTTGGCATTATCCAATTCATTTTTTATAAAGTAACTTTTCCCGCAGTTGCTAGGCCCCGCAAGAATTGCAGAAAAGGGATGTTTCCACTTCGTATCCATTTTTCAAAAGCCGTAGGGCAGGGTTTTAAACCCTTCTCCTAGGACCCTCTTGTTATAAACAACTTTCTGTGTTTTTTTAAGGGGTTTTGTCTCTATTTGCCACTGATTTTTGTTTCTTACGATAGAGGGCTGCTGCACCTCTATCTTTTTTGAGGGGTTTTCTCGCAGGCCCGTGCAATAGTCCAGGACTAGATCTTTCAAACTGTCAAAGTTGATCTTTCACAGTTTGCTACGTTCAGGGTAATACCTTTGACTTTCATACAGGCCTTTGCTCCCGACAGCTTATACCCGTATGTTTTTGGGCCTGCCGACACAAACTCGGTGATGTGTTGATCTGGCGGGATCTTGCTCATGCAGTCCCCTAAATAATCCCCCAGAGGGGGATTCCAGTCACCCTCCCTTTTCACAATTATCACACAGTCAGTGTCGTGGTACAGGCACCACTCTTGCAACCTGTATAGGAGGCTGTATGTTCTAAGCGGTGTGACGGGGCAAGGCCAGATGGCTATAGAAAAGTAGTGGGAGATAAATATATTAGCTCCAGGCTAAACAAATCCCTGGTACCAGGTTAAGTGAAATAGAAGTTGCTCCAGGTCAATTAAGACACCTGGGGCCAATTAAGAACTTTCCAGAAGGCAGAGAGAATGCTAGGTTGATTGGGACACCTGAAGTCAATCAGGGGCTGGCTGAAACTAGTTAAAAGCCTCCCAGTCAGTCAGGTGGGTGGGCAGGTCAGGAGCTGTGGAAGGAAGTTGCGCTATTGGAGAGGCTGAGTAGTACACACCATATCAGGCATAAGGAAGGAGGCCCTGAGGTAAGGGTGAAGTGGAGCTTGAGGAAGTGAGGGCTGCTGTGGGGGAAGTAGCCCAGGGAATTGTACATGTCATGTTTCTAAAAGGTCAGCTACCATAGCTGATACTATTAGGGTCCCTGGGCTGGAGCCTGGAGTAGAGGGTGGGCCTGGGCTCCCCCCTGCACCTTTGCCCCCTGATTAATCACTGAGATGGGGAGACAATAGAGACTGTTCAAGGAAGGATAACTTCTCCTCACCTCCCTCACTGGCTTATGATGAAAATGGCTCAGTAGACAGTGACCCTTGTCTCTAGAGAAAGAAGGGTTACATGGAGGGTCACAGTGAGCCTCTGAGGCTAGCGAAATCTGCCAGGAAATGCGGGACCCATGGAGGCAAGGACAGAGCTTTGTCACAACTGGTGTCAGGAATGGGACTTCGTTCACAGCATGGCGGAAGAAAGAGGTTTAAAAAAAAAAGTGCACTGGGGTTTTGGATTTTTTTTTTTTTTTGGTTTTTGTTTGTTTGCTTTGTACCACAGTGGAGGAGGTGGTAAGAGCTCTGGTACAAGCCATGGCAGCCCAGCAGGAGGCCACCTGGGTTCAGGCAATGGCACAACAGGAGTCTATGCGGCTACAGCAGAAAACCAATCAATTATTGATGAGCCAGGCGACCCAAGATCGTGCCCTCTTGAGAGAGGTGGTGGACCAGCTGAAGATCCTCACCACCCAGGTCTGGGGGTCCGACGGGACGCGAACCCTGAGGGCCACTGGTTGTCTGCCAAAGATGACATCAGGAGATGATGTAGAGGCATATCTCCTCTCATTCAAAAGGACTGCTCAGCGTGAGGCGTGGCCCCAAGAGCAGTGGGCCAGCATTCTCACCCCTTTTTTGTGTGGAGAGGCCCAGGTGGCCTACTTTGACTTGCCTGCCACGGATGCCACTGACTATACTCATCTGAAGGCAGAGATCCTAGCACGATCAGGGGTAACGGCAGCGGAAAGGGCCCAGAGGTTCCATGAGTGGAAATACCAGGAGGACAAACCCCCGAGGTCCCAGCTATTTGACCTCATACACCTCGCACGGAAGTGGTTACAGCCCGAGGTGTGCAGGCCAGAGGAGATTTTGGAGACCCTGGTCATCAACCATTACATGCGGGGACTGCCGCCGGATCTCCGCAAATGGGTAGGCCAGAATAATCCGTCCACGTACGACGAGATGATCACACTGGTAGAAAGAAGGATGACAGCCAGGGAACTGACCCGACTACCCAAGGAAGGCCCCTTTCGAAGCAAGCACCCGACCCCGACCCTGGAAGGTTGGGCAGCCAAACCCCTGGGGAGTCCTAGATGGAAGAAGGGGGGGCCGAAAACCAGCGGGGACCCCAGAAGGAAGGGATTGGCCTGAGGGTGGGGTGGGGGGGGACCCTGAGACTAAACCCCCTAACCCCCCGGGTTAGGGGAGTGATTAAAAGCAGTTATAGATGTTATGCATGTGGGGAGTGGGGACACATAGCAGCACAGTGTCCCAGCACCAAGGAGCCTATCCAGTATAACTTGGGGGTTTGGGAGGACCCATGCTCCCTTATCCACCTCGTGGGGGTCGCATTAGCCCCACAAAATTACACCAGGCCAATGAGGATAAATGGAGCAGAGACTACAGCGCTTGTGGACTCTGGGAGTGCTATCACCCTCATATCAGGTAAGCTGGTAAAAAGTAGTCAGCTGCTACAAGCCAAACGCGTAGCAGTGACGTGTGTGCATGGGGCCGCAAGCCATTACCCCACTATCCCAGTGGAGATAGAGGTTCAGGGAAACCCCACTGAGGTGACCGTGGGCGTAGTTCCTAAACTTCCATATCCTGTAGTCATTGGGAGGAACTATCCAGGGTTTGATAATTTACTGCCCTCGGAGAGGCTGGAGGGAGGTGGGGACCTTGAGGACAGCGACTCGTCACCGGGGGAATGTCAACCCCCGATGTTCGCTGAGATTTCTCAGGATCTGTTCTCAGCCCCCCGAAAGACCTGGAAGACAAATAAAGAGAGGAAGGCTGCGAAGGCCTTGGGAACCCGGATCCTGACCCAGGGCCAGAAGACCTCCCTAGTAGGCAGATGGACGAGAGCAGCCAACAGAGAAACTTCCACCACAGAAGGTGAGCCAGAAGCTGCCCCCAGCCCTGATGGCAGCGAGCCGCTGGAAGAAGCAGAAGCTGGCCCCTGGGAGCTTGGGCAGGTTAGTCCTGGGAGAGAGACTTTTGGACGGGACCAGGTGGAGGACCCCAGATATGATAATGCCAGGAAAGAGGTGGCCGAGATCGATGGGATACCATGGATGGGAAGGTCCAGGGTCCCGGACCTTACTTTATAGCGAAGAAAGATCTCCTGTACCGCGTGGTGCAAATGCAGGAGCAAGAGATACAACAACTTCTGGTGCCATGAAAACATCAAAAAGCCATATTGAGTCTCACCCACAGTCACCTGTTTGGAGGACACCTAGGGGTAGAGAAAACCCAGGCACAGATCCTGCGGAGGTTCTTCTGGCCAGGAGTACATGAAGATGTCCGGTGATACTGCACCTCTTGTCCGGAGTGTCAGTTACATAGCCCTCCCCCGCACTTGTGGGCTCCTTTGATAGCTCTTCCAATAATAGAGGATCCTTTCGAACGGATAGCCGTGGATCTGGTAGGGCCCCTAGAGAAGACAGCTCGGGGCCACCAACATGTGCTTGTTGTACTGGACTATGCAACCCAGTACCCGGAAGCTGTTCCCCTACGCAACACAGCTTCCAAGACAATAGCTAAGGAGCTAGTACAGATCTTTGCCCAGGTTGGGCTACCCAAGGAGATATTGACTGATCAAGGGACACCTTTCATGTCCAAGTTGATGAAAGATCTCTGTTCATTGCTCCATGTACAAGCCCTACGGACCTCTGTATACCACACACAAACAGATGACCTTGTGGAAAGGTTCAATAGGACCCTCAAGGCCATGATCAGGAAAGTGGCAAGCCGGGATGGGAAAGATTGGGATACCCTATTGCCTTACCTCATGTTCGCCATCTGGGAGGTTCCACAAGCTTCCATGGGTTTCTCTGCATTCGAACTACTATATGGGCGCCACCCTCAGGGCATATTGGATATAGCCAGAGAAGCCTGGGAAGAGGAGCCAAATCCCGGAAGGAACATAGTTGAACATGTACTGCAGATGAGAAATCGGATAGCCCGAGTTACGCCCATTGTACGGGAGCACTTGGAGAGAGCACAGGAGACCCAACAAACCCATTATAACCACCAAGCGAAGCTTCGACGGTTCCAACCAGGGGATCGGGTGATGGAACTGGTGCCCACAGCAGAAAGTAAACTGTTGGCCCAGTGGCAGGGACCCTATGAAATAATCAAAGCTGTGGGAGAGGTGAACTATAAGGTGCGGCAGCCAGGCCGCCTGAAATCGGAGCAAATTTACCACATCAATCTTCTAAAACCTTGGCACGATCGAGAGGCATGCTTAGTTATGCAGGGGGCCCTTCCCCAGGAGAATAACTTACATGAGCAAGTGAGGATATCGTCCGACTTGACATCGATCCAAAAGATCGAGGCAGCCGACATGATTAATCGCAACAGAGATGTGTTCTCTACAAAACCAGGGCGGACGACTGAGACCTATCACCATATCCGCACGATCCCTGGAGCCAAGGTAACATTGAGACCCTACCGAATCCCAGCAGCCAAAAGAGAAGAAATAAAGGCCGAAGCAAAGAAAATGTTAGAATTAGGGGTTATTGAAGAATCTTACAGTCAGTGGTCCAGTGCAATTGTTCTAGTGCCTAAACCTGACGGTACCATGAGATTCTGTAATGACTTTCACCGACTGCATGAAATATCCCAGTTTGATGCATACCCCATACCACGCATCGACGAACTGGTTGACCGACTGTGTAGTGCCCGATTCTTGACTACACTGGATCTGACAAAAGGGTACTGGCAGATTCCTCTGACCAAAGAAGCTAAAGAAAAGACAGCATTCTCCAACCCGGATGGGCTATTCCAGTTCTGCATATGGCACAGGGCTGGATGCCACCATGGCAATGCTGATGGTCTGTCACGAGCATACTGCCTGGCGTCCCAAGTTGCCCAACTCTATGGTGTTGAGCGGGAGGGCTGGGGATATGTGACGGGGGAAGGCCAGATGGCTATAGAAAAGTAGTGGGAGATAGATATATTAGCTCTAGGCTAAACAAATTCCTGGTACCAGGTTAAGTGAAATGGAAGCTGCTCCAGGTCAGTTAAGACACCTGGGGCCATTTAAGAACTTTCCAGAAGGCAGAGAGAATGCTAGGTTGATTGGGACACCTGAAGTCAATCAGGGGCTGGCTGAAACTAGTTAAAAGCCTCCCAGTCAGTCAGGTGGGTGGGCAGGTCAGGAGCTGTGGAAGGAAGTTGCGCTATTGGAGAGGCTGAGTAGTACACACCATATCAGGCACAAGGAAGGAGGCCCTGAGGTAAGGGTGAAGTGGAGCTTGAGGAAGTGAGGGCTGCTGTGGGGGAAGTAGCCCAGGGAATTGTACATGTCATGTTTCTAAAAGGTCAGCTACCATAGCTGATACTATTAGGGTCCCTGGGCTGGAGCCTGGAGTAGAGGGTGGGCCCGGGCTCCTCCCCCTACCTTTGCCCCCTGATTAATCACTGAGACGGGGAGACAACAGAGACTGTTCAAGGAAGGATAACTTCTCCTCACCTCCCTTGCTGGCTTATGATGAAAATGGCTCAGTAGACAGTGACCCTTGTCTCTAGAGAAAGAAGGGTTACATGGAGGGTCACAGTGAGCCTCTGAGGCTAGCGAAATCTGCCAGGAAACGCGGGACCCATGGAGGCAAGGACAGAGCTTTGTCACAGCGGGCGTAAGTGGTGGTAAAACAGGCTATGAAATCATTGGTGTTGCCAGAGACAGAGTACTGGTCTTCTGTGTGCTTCCAAGACACGCACACTGTTTCATCGTCGATAAACTCGCAGGATGAAACCTCATAGTTGGGGGAAAACAGGTACTGAAAGAGTTCGTCAGGGTCTCTCATGATTCTGGTATTGGGTAGGTGGTTCTTTGGCCGAATTTACCCCACAGAGAATTTAAAAACAGTTTACCAATTTGGCGTTTAGCGGGGTTTAACCTGATCTTGTGTTGGCATAAACGCACGCCTTCTTTCTGGTAGAAATCGTTAACATACTTATTTTGTTTTTCTTCATCTGTGCACCAGCTGGGATACCCTGAAGCCTCTTGTTTCTGGCGGAGGTGTAATTTTACGTACTCTGAAAAGAGTTCATCAGATTTTTCATTAAAATGCCAGATTTTACAGATTTTAGCCACTGCGTACCCCTTCGCTATGGCCGCGTTCAATTCCACCATGCACCAAGTCCCCAGGATGGCCCTCTTCTCATCAGTCGAATATCTCTTTTTCTGCCTGTGATGGTTGTCTGGAGGGAGAAGAGCTACTGTGTTAGGCTCCAAAAACATAAACGTGTGCAGTCGTGCATGTCTCCCAGTGCGCACAGGTTCGGCATAGCGGGAACATAAGCTTGTCACCCACTTGACAGGTAACAATGGGAAAAAGAGGCCTAGCGGGGGGTACACTTTAACTTTTGCAATTCCAAAATAATTTGCAAGGGGTCCAAATTTGTCTCAGACTACATCGCGGTGTCCGATAGGGTATTCTTTGGTTTTGTTTACGAAACGGTACAGGCTGGTAAAATCATAATAGTGGATTTCTTCTCCAGGGTTAGGTTTGTAATACAGGCAGATAGCATTTGTCCTTCCCCACAAAAAGAGCATCCCTAGTCATGAGAGGCTGGGGCAACTGGGCTCAGTTTAAAAAATCTGCAATCTCCCTGTCTGTTTCTTTTATCACCTCCCACTTGTGCTCCCAGAGAGTCCTCACTACGAAACCAAGTCTTTTCAGATAGTTGGTCTTGCGCTGCGTCTTGTAATAAAGAAACCCAAGAGTTGTCCCAGTCATAGGATTTTGTGCTTTTTCACAATAGCAGGTGACACAGCCCCAGAAAAAACACCCGCTAAACTCAAAGGCCGTGCGTACCCCGTCAACATTGGCATAGCCATCTAAAAAGTAGGGGCCTACCTGTAGTTCCCCACCCTGTAAAGCATGCTGTATTTGTATATTTTCTTTGTGAGAGGTATACAAGAGCCACTGAATAGATGGGGTTGAATATCTCTTTTTCTGCCTGTGATGGTTATCTGGAGGGAGAAGAGCTACCGTGTTAGGCTCCAAAAACATAAACCTGTACATAGCCATGCAGACAGATGCCAGCATAATGTACCGGAATGGATCTATACACAGTTTTATCTTGGTGAATTTACCAGGTTGTGTCTCTACTATATCTCCCTTCTCCATCAGTTTCATAATCTCTTTTCTGTATAGGATACAAGCCTGTCTCAAAATTTTGACAGCCTGCTGATAGTAATACGCAAGATCTTTCTGCAAGTCAAATGTCTCAGGGCTGTGGTCTTGATACCAGTCAAGAAACTGCGTTTTCCCTGGGCATCATGCTTTCTACACCATAGTGCTCCACACCGGGCATAGGCCCCACATAATTTTGATTTTCTAAAGTGTTAAAAAAATGTGGAAAATACCCTTTGCACCCTTCGAACTCCATCGCCTGCGGGAGCTTGCTAAGCTTCATGGGCAAGAAGTTTAAAGAGTCTATAAAACGAATGCCCAGGGCCTTAACTTCCACACACATTAGTTTACTACCCTGAGTGATCAGTTCTATGCACATCTTTTCCTTCAGTAACTGTCTAACGATGAAGTACGCATCATAACCTTTTGAATTGTGTGCTATGAATGTGTAGTCCCTGAAGTCTTTGCCAATAAAGGTCTTAACAAACATAGAAATACACTCATCGCCCTTAAATTCCCAGGATTTTTCTGGCTTTAGGGACATAGCAAAAATGTAATTGGGAGTGTGCAACCCAATCTCCTGCATGCATTTGAAATCATAAAAAATATACTTTTCTGAGGATTTGGGCTTTCTAAGGCTGTCCATAAAACAGAAGTGATTGTCTACATCTCCACAGATCAAACCCTGACACTGCTTACACCGCCTCTCTTTACACTTGTGCTGCTTGTCCACGTAAGACTGACACTTATCACGCAAAGTTTTAGACAGGCATTCAAATTGGTTTTTTGATGCACAGTCGATATGTCTGTCTAAACACTCTTTGGACCGACAATACAGTCTACAGCTAGGACACCTCAGCTGCATGTCCACGCTGTCTGAGCATGTTACGCTCAAGCAGAGGCAGCAACGATACCTGCAAGAGTGGTTGTGACTGTACACCGTGTGGCAAAACTCACAATAATTTTTTGCTCCGAACAACTTTTTCATACCCAGAATCCCATAATAATGCTCATCATGCAACAGGATAAAATAAGTCTTAGGCTACACTGGGCACCCCATTTTAAAAAAGCCCCAGCTGCCTTTCACCGCATACAGCACCACCTGTATGTTGACTCCTAAATGCTGTTCAAACCTTGCTATGTCACTGAGCATAATCTTTTTTTGATCTGACCACTGCAGTTTCTCATGCAACTTTCTCACCTCTGCTAACAATTCCGTGTCCGTAGGTTTACGGTTGGACATGATGGCCAAGAGCACACCCGCAAAACACAGATTGGTACTGGTGTAAGTCAGGTCTACTAAACATTGTCTCTTTTTATGAATAATTTGACTACTAAGGATAGAATTTAAAACTCTACGAGTGCCCCCACCCCTGTTTTTTACAACTGTCACAACGAGGCGCAATGTCCCATCGACATGCAACTCTCTGTTGCTCTGTAGCAGCTTTGAGGTCTGGTTTAAGAAATCCTCAGCAGACAGCTCATCTCTAGTTCTGACCGAAAACAAAGGGTTAGTTAAATTACAGCTCTCTAAATGTAACTGAACATAATCATCAGGGCCTACCCTACCATTAATGTCATCAAGAACTAACTATAGCCCTCTGTGTATGGCTTCAACAACCTGTTGAACTGGATTTATTTGCTCAAAATTGACAAAACGAAATTCCTCACAATAAACCGACCTCCCAAATCTAGGTAATTCACATTGCCAACTTCTCACTCTCTCTGCATTTTCAGGGTTACTTGTGAGTTCCATCAGTGGCATCTCCTCACGTGTTCTTGGTGAAAGGTGGCCTCTTATGCCCGGCGCTGGGATTTATGGGGTGATAGTGCTGTTCTCTGATTGGCAGAAGGGTCACGCGACCCTCTTCTGGGCAGTTCACCCCGTTGGACAATCTGCCCTATTTTGGTCAAATCTGCTCTCGGGGCAGTCCTATGCGGCCGAAACCCCTTCTGATTGGTAGAGGGATGTGGGAGGAGTTCTTAGAGGGTTCACATGAATCACTTCGGGACACCCTGCCCCGGAACTCCCTCCAATTGGTCAAATCTCCTCTCGGGGCGGTCCTACAGGGGTGAAACTCCTCCTGATTGGTAGAGGGCAGTGGGAGGAGTTGTTAGAGGGGTCACATGACCCACCTTGATTCCGGTCATGTGGCCGCCTTGCCCCCGGAAGTAATACCCCCATGGGGCGGGACTTCTGGTGACAGGTGGGCAGGGTTTAAGGGGTCAAGGGGTGGAGTTTAAGGTGTCAAGGGGCAGGGTGAGGGTGGTCATGTGGCCGCCTTGACCCTGGAAGTAATACCCCCATGAAGCGGGACTTCCGGTGACAAGTGGGCAGGGTGTATGGGGTCAAGGTGCTTGGTTTAACGGGTCAAGGGGTGGGGTTAGGGTTTGATTGATGGTAGGGCCCTTAAACTGCTCAGGACTTTTGCATATTTACTCAATTTTTTGTTTTATAGGAAGTCTAAGGAAGAGTATGAAATTGAGCAAGAAAGGAAAAGGTCTAAAGAGGTGAGTGCATTTTTATATATATAATCAGTTGTGGTGATGATGAAGTAATAAAGTCCTCAATATTTTCTTTGATATTTTTGTCCTTGATAACAACTTTCAGTCCATGGCAAAGTCTCCTTGTTGCCATTATAAATTAAACTATCTTTCCTTTTGAAGTTTCTATTTCTCTCACTTTTATTTGAGTGCATTCTCATGACATTATTAACATCAGTGATGTGCATGATGGTCTTAACTTCATGGGGGAAGCAGACCATTGACATCTCCCTTCAGTGTTAAAGAGGAAGTGCAAATGAAGCATGCGTTTCTATCAAATGGCCAACTGAGAGATGTGGTGTTTGGAGAAAGCGAACAAATAGCTCCATCCTGTTTGCTCACCACAGGAAGAGAAGAGGGGGACAGATGATGCCATTTTTTGTTCTCAGTTGCAGTTATCCAGTTTGAAAAATGGTTTTGATGTCTGTTATGTAATATTTATGTTGTAATAGTGCCCAGAGATTCTAATCAGAATCAAGGCTCCATTGCGCAAGATGCTGTACAAACACAGACAAAAACATGGTCACTGTTCTGAAGTGTTTACAATCTAACTGTGTGGCAAAATGTTTATATCTATGGTTCTTTGACACTTTATTTCAGTACAGGTAAGCATTAGCAGTTGTATCGTACTCATCTTACTATGTAGTAGGTGTGTGCATGACAGAGTTGCTGTACCTTGTTTGGCAGAAAAAACAGTTACTTACCTTTCGTAACTGTTGTTCCTCAAGGTATGTTACTCATGTCCATTCCATTCTAGGTGTGTGTGCGCCCATGTGCACAATTGTCGGAATTTTTTTTCCTTAGCGGTATCCATAGAACCGGCTGTGGGGTCCTCTGGAGTGCCACACTCATGCACTGGTATATGAGGTGCCTCTGGCCCTATGCCCTCTCAGTTCCTACTTGCTGGCAACTCCGACAGAGGGGTAGGAGGGTTGGTAATGGAATGGACTTGAGCAACACATTTCAAAGAACAACAGTTACGAAAGGTAGCTTTGAGTCTTCTTTGAGTGCTTGCTCATGTTGATTCCATTCTGGGTGACTCACAAGCAGTATCCCTGAAGGTGGGCTCGGAGTTTATGAACATGCGGTTTGCAACACTGCTCTGTTGAAGTCAGCATCATCCCAGACTTGCTGCGTGATCGCATAATGGGACATGTATGTATGGATAGATGACCAGGTAGTGGCCCTGCAAGTGTCCAGAATCAGGACCTGGGCCAGGAAGGCTGCCGACGAGCTTGTGCGCTGGTTAAATGGGCTGCTGCAGTTGTCGGCAGTGGCACTATCGCCTGTTCATAGCAAAAATGGATGCAGGCGGTGATCCATGATGAAATTCTCTGGGCAATTCTATTGTCTGCTGCCATGATGGACAGCTGTGTCGACTTATGGAATGGCTTAGTCCCTTTGAGGTAAAAGGCTAGCGCTCTCCTGATGCCCAGAGAGTGTACTCCCCACTCCTCATGTGACTTATGAGGTTTTGGAAAGAAAACCAGTAAGTATATATCCTGGTTGTTATGAAACTGTGAAACTACATTGGGCAGGAAAGCTGGGTGTGGACGCAGCTGAACGTTGTCCTTGTAGAACACCATGTAGGGCAGCTCTGAGGTAAGTGCTCTAGTCTCAGAGACTCTATGGGCAAATGTTATTGCCACCAGGAATGAGATCTTCCAAGAGAGCAGAAGAAGGGACCAAGCAGCTCAAAGTGGGGCTCTGTGAGCCTTGACAGCATGAGGTTCAGGTCCCAAGGAGGGATGGACTCATGGACCTGCTGGAAGAGCGGCTTCATACCTTTTAGAAACTGGACTGTCATGTCGTGAGCAAAGACTGCCCTGTCATGAAATGGAGGGTGGAAGGCTCAAATGGCTGCCAACTGGACTTGATCGACGAAAGAGACAGGCCCTGGAGCTTGAGATGCAGAAGGTAATCTAGGATCAACTGCAGCGAAGACCGTGGTTCAAAGCCCAACACGTAAACTGTTTCCATTTGGCCAGGTAGGTTGCCCTGGTGGAGGGCTTCCTGCTGCCCAACAGGACCAGTTGGACACGGCCTGAGCACTTCTGTTCCTCTGCATTCAGCCATGCAGCAACCAAGCCATCAGGTGCAGCACGGCTAGATTCAGGTGCAGAAGCCTGCTGTGGTTCTGGGATAGCAGGTCCAGTCATAGTGGCAGGTGCCAAAAAGGTCTAGTCTCTTGGCATCCTTATTCTTAGGCGTGGCGCTTGCCTGACTCAGCCTGTCCCTTTCATTGGCTGCAGATACAACGAGCGACCCAGGGGGCGGGTGGGCATACAGGTACTGAAACCCTGTCGCAGGGACATAATACTTCTTTTCCACCAGTTTGGAAGTGGGTGGAATGGATGAGGGGGTTTGTCATAGTGCTTTAGCAATCTTGAGAACCCCTTTATGGATCCACTCGGGGGGAGCAGCCACTAGCATGTCAAAGAGAGCATCCAACTGTTCTGCCAGCTGCTCAGCTTCCAGGTTTAGGATGGAAGCCACCTTTTTGAGGAGAGCCTGGTGCTCCTTGAAGTCATTGGGAGGGCTGGCATGGGAAGGGCTCACCACCACGTCGTCCGGTGATGAAGACAATGAAGGCATTGTGGGGGGGAGGAGCGATCTAGGTATTCACACCTGCTCTCTTAACCCTGTGTTGGAGTCTGCACTGTGCTCCGAGCCTGGCGCTGGCATGAGGTGGCTTATCCGCAGCAGCCAGGGAGGAGTGGTGAGAGTATGGCACCGGTATCATTGGTATGCCCCAAGTGTTCCATTGGGCTGACACTGTCTTGTTGAATCCACGGTGAAGGGCTGAACTCTGGTTTCTGACTCAGATCAGTCATTTTCCTGAGACCAGGGTGGGGCCGTGGAAGCTTACTTTTCGGTGTGGGAGACCGGTGCCTGGTAGGCGGGGGCCAACGCCTTTTCAAGGAGCAGTACCAGGGTGACAGAGACTGGTGCCGTGGTGGTGAGCGGTCCCGCACCGGTGGAGACTGACATGTTGAGGATCGTCTGGGTGATAGGGACCTGCACCGGGGCATTTGCTGGCGAGAGGCTGGCCAGTACCAGGAATACAGAGATCGGTGCCTTGACTCGGGCAATCCATGCCTCATTGAAGGATATCGCAAACGTGGTGCTGGAGACCTGGGCCGTCTGGCCGGTCACCGGGGTTGTGGAGCTGGGGTCCTAGGTTGCGGAGACAGGGAACTATGCCTCTGCTCTGGGGACTGGTGGCGCTCCACCACTCTTTGGGGTGGCCCCATGGCTGGTTTGCCCTTGGGTTGCAGGACCTTAGCCACATCTAAGGCCGAGCGTGGTGTTGGCGGCACCAGCAAGCCCATCAGGTCTCTAGCTACCTGTAAGGCCTTGAGTGTCGAAGGTGCTAGTAGGTGCTGGGGTCTGCTACCGCTCCCAGGAGTCGGAGGCAGATCCCTGGGCTAACTTGTAGCTCTGGGGCGGGTGCATGGCCTGAACTGGGTCCTTTGCCCAGAGCTTCCTTCCCCTCTGTGGTCGATGCTGGGGAGCCGCATTGTTTCTTTTGCCGCTTCTTGGGCACTGGCGAGAGGGAAGGGTGCTGGGAGAAACCCACTGGTGGGGCGCTCCGCACCAACGCCAAAGTGCTGGGCGCAGAGTCAGATTGTAGGGCTCCAATGCTGGGCGAAGTGCAACCTCCATGAGGAGGGCCTTTAGGCGGATATCCCACTCTTTCTGAGTCCTGGGATTAAAGTTTTTACAAATTCTGCACTTCTCGTTTATGTTTGACTCTCCCAAGCACTTCAAGCGGCTGCTGTGGGGGTCACTAACAGGCAATAGGCCTGTTGCATGATGAACACAGTTTGAAGTCTGGGGAACGGGGTATGCCCTGCCCCGGGGCAAAGTCCCTGCCATGACTCTAACTAAACAAACACGTAACACTTAATGACTAACTATCTGACAACTATATGTAACAAAGAAGACTGTCAACAGTCTGTAAGAAGTGGTATCGCACTTGCAAAGCAAGATGAAGGCGGTAAGAAAGAATTGAGAGGGCATGGGACCAGTGGTACCTCATATACCAGCACATGAGTGCAGCACTCCAGAGGGCGCCACAGATACCGCTAAAGGCAAAAAATTCCAACAACTCTGCCCATGGGCGCGCACACACCCAGAATGGAATAGACATGAACAAGCACTTGAACTAGCAGTTTGTGCGCAGGAGGGTCCCCAGAATAACATTGGGCCTCTGATTAGGGAGAGTGCATACATCTTTGCAGGACAGAAACTTTGTCCCCATGACCTGAAAATTTGGTAAAGTTTCCCTGCGTTTGCAAGCACAGTGTTTGTGTTGACATAGTTAATCTTTTAATAGCTTTTATGAAAACTTATTTTAAACCTGGCTTGTACAGGAAAACACCAGCTTTGGGTAGGAGAATTTCAGATATCATAGTACTCCAAGCAAGATTCATGTAGTTGTGCTTCATTTTATGCTAGTTAAATGCTCTTACTCTAGCTATGAGAAGATGAAATATCAGATGACTTTTTTAGTTTTTGCTAAATTACATCTCAGTGGTTTACCACTTTAATCATTCCCATAGCAAACATTGTTGAATTCAACAATGGCCTGACCACTGAGGGAAGCTATCTAAAGAAAAAAACTAGGAGAGGTACCACTAGAAAAATAAAACTAAAAATAGTATATATAATATTTCAGGAATATTTAATCACAAAACACCAATTGAAACTCAAAATGAATGTTGGAAAGCTGGTACTAACTGGTAACTGCTGGAAGGTTTTTATAAGATTAAATAGAATGGCGGCAACAATTCTATAGAAGGACACAGGAGAGTGGATAAATAACACAAAGTGTTTTGATCTTATTCCTTTTTTGGGGGGGGTGACGGAGAGGAATCTTTCCTACCCAGGGAATGGTTTAGTTACCTCTGATGAAGTGAGTTAAATGATTTGATAATACTCCTAAATATTATGTATTTGTCCTTTTAATTAAAATCAATTACAGTAGAACCTCAGAGTTATGAACACCTGAGTTACGAACTGACTGGTCAATCACACACGTCATTTGGAACAGGATGTACACAATCAGGCAGCAGCAGAGACCCAATAAATAAATAAATAAAAAAGCAAATACAGTACAGTATTGTGTTAACTGTAAACTACTAAAAAAATAAAGGGAAAGTTTAAAAAAGAGATTTGACAAGGTAAGGAAACTATTTCTGTGCTTGTTTCTTTTAAATTAAGATGGTTAAAAGCAGTATTTTTCTTCTGCATATTAAAGTTTCAAAGCTGTATTAAGTCAATGTTCAGTTGTAAGCTTGTGAAAGAACAACCACAACATTTTGTTCAGAGTTACAAAATTTTTAAAAATATAATTAGGAAGGCCAAAAAAGAATTTGAAGAACAGTTATCCAAAGACTCAAAAAGTAATAGCAAAAAAATGTTCAAGTACATCAGAAGCAGGAAGCCTGCTAAACGACCAGTGGGGCCACTGGATGATTGAGATGCTAAAGGAGCACTCAAGGACGATAAGGCCATTGCGGAGAAGCTAAATGACTTCTTTGCTTTGGTTTTCACGGCTGAGGATGTGAGGGAGATTCCCAAACCTGAACCACTCTTTTTAGATGACAAATCTGAGGAACTGTCCCAGATTAAGGTGTCAATAGAGTAGGTTTTGGAACAAATTGATAAACTAAACAGTAATATGTCAGCAGGAGCAGATGGTATTCACTCAAGAGTTCTAAAGGAACTCAAACGTGAAATTGCAGAACCACTGACTCTAGTCTGTAAACTATCATTTAAATCAGCTTTTGTACCAGATGACTGGAGGATAGCTAATGTGATGCCAATTTTTAAAAAGGGTTCCAGAGGTGATCCTGGCAATTACAGGACAGTAAGCCTGACTTCAGTACCAGGCAAACTGGTTGAAACTATAGTAAAGAACAAAATTGTCAGACACATAGATGACCATAATTTGTTGGGGAAGAGTCAACATGGTTTTAGTAAAGGGAAATCATGCCTCACCAATCTACTAAAATTCTTTGAGGGAGTCAACAAGCATGTGGACAAGGGAGATCCAGTGGATATACTGTACAGAGATTTTCAGAAAGGGGTCCCTCACCAAAGGCTCTTAAGCAAAGTAAGCTGTCATGAGATAAGAGGGAAGGTCCTGTCATGGATCAGTAGCTGGTTAAAAGATAGGAAACTACGGTTAGGAATAAATGATCAGTTTTCAGAATGGAGAGAGGTAAATAGTGGTGTCACCCAGGGTTTGTACTGTGCCCAGTCCAATAACATATTCCTAAATGATCTGGAAAAAGGGGTAAACAGTGAGGTGGCAAAATTTGTGGATGATACAAAACTACTTAAGATAGTTAAATCCCAGACAGATTGCGAAGAGCTACAAAAGAATCTCTCAAAACTGCGTGACTGGGCAAGAAAATGGCAGATGAAATTCAGTGTTGATAAATGCACATTGGAAAACATAATACCAACTATACATATTAAATTATGTGGTCTAAATTCACTCAAGAAAGAGATCTTGGAGTCATTGTGGATAGTTCTCTGTAAACATCCATTCAATGTGCAGCTGCAGTCAAAAAAGCGAACAGAATGTTGGCAATCGTTAAGAAAGGGATAGCTAATAAGACAGAAAATATCATATTGCTTCCATATAAATCCATGGTACGCCTAAATCTTGAATACTGCGTGCAGATGTTGTTGCCCCATCTCAAAAAAGATATATTGGAATTGGAAAAGGTTCAGAAAAGGGCAACAAAAATGATTAGGGATATGGAACGGCTGCTATATGAGGAGAGATTAATAAGACAGAGATTTTTCATCTTGGAAAAGAGATGACTAAGGGGGGATATGATAGAGATCTATAAAATCATGACTGGTGTGGAGAAAGTAAACAAGGAAGTGGTATTTACTCCTCATAACACAAGAACTAGGGGTCACAAAATGAAATTAATAGGCAGCAGTTTTAAAACAAACAAAAGGAAATATTTCTTCACACAATGCACAGTCAACCTGTGGAACTCCCTGCCAGAGAATGTGAAGGCCAAGACTATAACAGGGTTCAAAAAATAACTAGATAAGTTCATGGAGGATAGGTCCATCCATGGCTATTAGCCAGGATGGATAGGGATGGTGTCCCTATCCTCTGTTTACCAGATGCTGAGAATGGGCGACAGGGGATGGATCACTTGATGATTACCTGTTCTGTTCCTTCCCTCTGGGGCACCTGGCATTGGCCACTGTCAGAAGACAGGATACTGGGCTAGATGGACCTTTGGTGTGACCCAGTATGGACTTTCTTATGTTATGTTCTTAGAAACATTGCAGAGATACGAAGAACCTACATTCCCACCATGTTTGTAACTGAGGTTCTACTGTAAAATAAAGTTGTAAAGTAGAATTTAAATTGTATAAATTCATTCTGAAAGTGTTTCATGTCCGTTAAAGATCTTATTTTTTAATATTTAAATTTTCAATGTCAAAAGTGCAATAAGTACACTTCAGGCTGGATGCCTCTTGTTACATATTAGCACACTTTTGGTGCTGGAGGCACTGAAATTTTATCCTCATTACTCATTTTACACCAAAGTTTTTCCTACCTCCATAAATAGTGTCGTTGAAATCAATGGGGCTATTATATTAGGAGTAAGATACTACTCAGTGTGAGCAAAGGTGGCAGATTTTGGTCTATCTATCTATCTATCTATCGTGCGTGTTGCTATCTCACAACAAGTAGAAGGACTTAATCTGAAACCCTTACTCTCAGACAAAGTGCCACTGACATCATGGACAATATTGGGTTTTTATTCATTACTGTATTCTTCATTCTTAACAGGTTATCCCCTGTTGCACAAAGTCTTTTTTATGGAAGTCTTAAAAATCTGGTGCTCTGACTTGATTCTTCACTGTGTGGAATTTTTTCTGGATACTGCCTCATAAATTGGAGGAAGTTAACAATTAATTTTTAAGCAGATAGTCATATGTGGTGGGATTTTCAAAAGGTACTTGGTGACTTAGGAGGACATGTCCTATTGCTTTCAATTGGGCATGTGCTTCTAAATCCCTGTGATGCTTTTGAAAATCTTAACCCTTGTGTCTTATTACTGTGTGTTTTTTGATTTCCCTTGTTTTTATACTTTTAACTTTTTGAGGGTGCCGGTCTTTTTAATTCTAAGGCTGAGTAACTCCTGAATCAGCTCATGAATACTGTGACTACACAAATAAGTTTCCCACCTGGCAAACTTTTCACATATTTTCAAATATTACAAAAGACACACTCTCCTTCAAATGAGAACTTTCCTTGGAAACATAAGGCTATCTTTTATCCTGAAGGAACTGTCTGGCTTTTCCTAAGCTTTCAGACACTTTGCTGACTTTTATATTTACTTTCCTAGGTCAGTGGGTCCTTGTTTTTCAAAGTTACATGCCTTTGAAATTAGAGCCGAGGGGTGAGATTCTGTGCTGCCCCTTTAAGCTGCTAAACTCTAAATTGCCTAATGGCTGCAGTGCTACTCAGCTTCACCACTGTGCTGTGCTCCAACCACATTCTGACATGCATTTCCGGCCTCCAGTCTTGTCTCCAGCATGTCTCCTATGACTTAGTTTGTAGGGGGTCCTTGGAAAGCTGTCTTACAGCTGTCTTCTGCTATACTTGTGCGAGGGAATTTTTTCCTGGATAGATCCCCAGGGTATTTATAGCCCCTTTATAGTGCTTTACCCCTTTTCCCAGTGTAAAGGGACCAGAGTGAGACTCTCACCCCATATGTCTGACTCTTTTCAGAATGGTATATGTTGTACATAATGAACATCATAGGCATTGTAGCCTATAGGTCATTCTGAGAGGCTACAAAACAGCCAACTCAGTAGCAGTGATTTATGTTGATTAAATGAAGGAGAGGCTTTCCATTACAGAGATTTTATAGGCTAACATTTTTCTGGGGAAAGGACTCTCAAGCTCAGTTTTCTCTGCATGTGGTAGAGGCAGTGAGGAGACAGTGTCAAATTTAGAAAAGCACATAAGTCCCATTTTCAAATGTGACTTAGTGGTTTAAGTTTCATTAAAAGTCAATGACACTTAGGTCACTTTTGAAAATGGGACTTTGGCTCCTAAGTCACATAGGTGCTTTTGAAAATGTTACCCAAAATATTTATTGGGTCATAGAATAGAGTGATTCAGTCTGTCACTTGGTGGAAATTGAAAGCCCATATGGTGGCTGAATCCTCTCTTTGCTCTCTGGGCTGCAAAATCTTGGCAAAGGATGCCAGCCTCTCTTTATGGGGAGCACATCTAAGGCAAAACAATACCTAAGTATTTGGTCATACTCAAACAGGCTTCAGAGCACAAGCTTCCTAGAAATTAGAGCAGTCACATCCGGCCCCATGGACTTGTGCTCATCCAGCATTTCTAAATAGTCCTGAACCACTTCTTTCTCCACAGAGGGCTGGTCACCTCCTCCCCATGCTGTGCTGCCCAGTGCAGTAGTCTGGGAGCTGACCTTGTTCGTGAAGACAGAGGCAAAAAAAGCATTGAGTACATTAGCTTTTTCCACATCCTCTGTCACTAGGTTGCCTCCCTCATTCAGTAAGGGGCTCACACTTTCCTTGACTTTCTTCTTGTTGCTAACATACCTGAAGAAACCCTTCTTGTTACTCTTAACATCTCTTGCTAGCTGCAACTCCAGGTGTGATTTGGCCTTCCTGATTTCACTCCTGCATGCCCGAGCAATATTTTTATACTCTTCCCTGGTCATTTGTCCAATCTTCCACTTCTTGTGAGCTTCTTTTTTGTGTTTAAGATCAGCAAGGATTTCACTGTTAAGCCAAGCTGGTCGCCTGCCATATTTACTATTCTTTCTACACATCGGGATGGTTTGTCCCTGTAACCTCAATAAGGATTCTTTAAAATACATACCAAGTGGAAGTGTCATAGAAGTCCCCAATCTATCTGTTCAGCAGAGAGGATCTTCTATTCCAGGGCTTGCTCCTGCATTCCAACCCAGAGTAACTGAATGTGACAGTTGGATGTTGAATGGCAAGTCCTGAACAAGATCCCTCCAAAGTATGAGACTTTCCCAGTCTCCTGCAAGCCTTTTACTGTTTTGGCTTCCACAAAAGGGGGACAAAATTCTGTTCCTATTGTCAGTATTAGTAAGATCAACCCTCGGAAACCAGTCTTCCAGATTCTGCTGGATTTCTTACAAGTCGGCCTTGACTTTGACATAAGACCTCACACACTATTGCAATTCACATCTCAGTTCTAAGAACAATCTCAAATGCAGGCTCATTCAAGTCTCTGGTAGATCATTCAATGATGTCAGGGTTCCAGTACATCTGTCTAAACCAAGTCATCATCATCATTTGTATAACAATAGTTCCTAGAGGCCCTGCAGAGATCGAGGATCCATTGTGCTAGGTACTGTACAAACAGTTGAGCCTCCAAATGACTTAAAATCTAACTATACAAGATAGACAACATACAAACAAATCTTGGAAAGTATACAACTTGTTTGTTTTGTTTACTATTTTCCCCAAACTATTTCCCAACTCCTGCCCCATACAGGTGCCCCAACCATTCTGTTTCCCATTGGTGACCCACAGTGCTCTACTCTCCAGATGCACACCCCACAAAAAGTCCCTTTCCCTAGTTAAAATGAGCAAGAACATGCTGCTATCACAATGTATTTTCCACCTCCCCAACCTGGAACCTGCTCGCTGTGCTTGGACATTCCATCCATTCAGACTTATGGCATCTAATTTCCTTTATTGCCTCTTCATAAAGATGTGCTTTCTGTTCACAGTCACATTGGTGACTAAAGTTACAAATCCTCTGTTGTTAGAAGACACATATCATACTGCATGTTTCATAAAGGTGTATTCTTTGTACCCCAGAGTAATTTGTTACAAAATAATCTCTCTCTTTCCTATATCACAGGAGAGCATTCTTCCTAGAGTCCAAAAGAAAAAGCATGACACGTGCTAGATGTGAAAAGAGCAGTTTAGATTTACTTTAGTGCAACTGATCATTTCAAGAAATCATCCATATTTGTTTTTGAAACCTAAATGTGTGGCCTAAAAGCATCTAAATCCTTCATATTTTGGTGGATTAAGTGCTACATCATAAACCAATATGCAGCTGCAGATAAACTGGACCCAGGAGGAATATGAATCCACTCAATACATTCCTTTGCTGCTGCCTGGACAGAAAGGACAACAGCTATGTCTGAGTAAATCTGAAATTGGACACCTGGTTGTCCATCAATATCTTTATAAAACATTACAGGATTGGCCTTCCATTCCTAGTAGCAGTAGCATTTGTCAGGAAAGTGTTCCACCCAGTGGTCCCAAAAGATTGAAACTGCTAATTTTAGGAAAGGAAGAATCTTCTTTCTTATCTCTTCATTCCAACTCTCTTTCCTTATAGCTAGCTACATACCAGATATCTGAGACTGGGGTTGAGGTCAGGATCCAGAATGGAAAATTTGTTACCTGAAGATTTTTCTTTTTGAGCTCCATTTCTACCATCCGATGAAGTGAGCTGTAGCTCACGAAAGCTTATGCTCAAATAAATTTATTAGTCTCTAAGGTGCCACAAGTACTCCTTTTCTTTTTGCAAATACAGACTAACACGGCTGCTACTCTGAAACATTTCTACCTCAGTTTGCCCCACTTGAGATATGTTCTTCAGGTATCTGTACAGCAGTCTCTTTCCAGCTCCATATATATACAGTATGATTTCAGTTATTTGAACCTACCTTTTTTCAAAAATCTAGTTACAGAAGCCCATGTAGCTTTATGTTTGTCACCTGCCAGTCACTTTTCAATTAGCTAATCAACAACTTCGTATTTTTATTGTGGTTCTGAATGATTACTTGCAGTTACTGTGACCTAATCCTATTTCAGCAGCAGCAGCTTGGCAGGACAATTTTGAAAAGAAAAAGTGCTCAAAATAGCTTTTCTATTTAACTGAACACTGGTTACCCGAAAGTTTCGGATACCCACTAGGCCATTGGGATAAATGGGATAGTACTGTATATAGTTTCATAGTTGAAGAAAGCATTTCTGTTTAGAGTTATCTACTAAAAAAAATGTAGTGTTTGTGTACAGCTTTTCTGGCATGACGGTGGTACAGATGGGGTAAGTCTTGCCATTCTGTGGACAAATCTGAACTGTCTCTAGCAGATGTGATGTGTAGGGGGGACATGTGAGGTGAAATGTGTCCCAAGATTGGCCTGCCGGGGGAGGGGTGGAGGGAGAGGGGCCCTGTCCTTCTCCTTCTGTGCCTGCCTCGTCCGTGTACCTGGCACCTGGACTCGGGCAGGGAGCAGAGGGGGTCGGACCAGCTGCTTCTCATGTCAGCCACTGTGGGTTGCTGCTCTGTGCAGCGCAGCTGCTGCCTGAGAAAGAGTCTGGCAGTGGTAGGCCATGTGCCCCGCCTTCCGCCCACACCCCCAGGCCTGGCTGCTGGGGACAGGGGCTGAGCGAGCCGGAGTCCCCTCTTCTCCCCAGCGTGTTTCCGGTTCACTTGGCCCATCTCCAGCATCTGGCCCAGGTTGTAGAGTGGCCTGCTGCCACCGCCAGGCTTTTTTTCAGGCAGCTGCTGTGCTGCACAGATCAGTGACATGGAGCAGTTACCTTAAGCCATGTGAGAAGCCGCTCCCTCCTGCTCCCTGCCCAGGCCCAGCTGCCAGGGACAGCAGTTGAATGAGCTGGGGAGGGGGGTGGTGCAGCAGGAGAAGGACAAAACTTCCCTCCCCACGCAGATAACTGGTGGGGAAGAGAGTGAGTGGTGGCCCTAGCCTGGGTGCAGGGCAGGGGAGGGGTCGCTGGGCACAGGAGACATCGGTTGGTCACATGCCCCTTTAGACTGTGCCCCCCAGGATGGAGAATTTGCAACGAGGGAGAGCTGAGAGGCAAGCCCAAATGTCTCAGAATGGAGGAGACATTATTCCCAAAAAGGAGATCATTGGGTAACAGATTTTCCATTCCATTAACTAAAATTCTGCTATTGAGGTATCTTTTCTACAGATTCACACACATGCCCCTATCTCCTGATTCAGGTTCATATTTTTCTCTGATATACTGACGGTAGAACAGCAGAAATCTGCCCACATAGTCACACATGAAGTATGGCATCAAATCTCTTTTTTATGGCGTGGAGGCAAACACCAACCTACCTGAAATTCTAAATTTCAGTGGTTCTGGATTAGGAGGCACGTCTTGAACTAAATTCAAGTCTTAATTTATGGCGGTGAGTCAGTAGGAGACTTCCTGTTAGTAGTGAGTAACGCGTTTTCTCTTTTTTACCTCCATAGTACAGCAGATGGGCGTGGCAGCATTAATAACTCATCAAAAAGTTAATAACCATCTCTGACAATCCAACAGTTCATATTTTATTCTGGTTTGATATTTGTAATTCCTAAGGTACATTATTAGAAAATGTAACAAGCTCTTTTTTTTAATTCTAAGACACATGATAAATTGAAGTCATCAGATGTTACATACAGCTGTCCCGGATATTCAAGAGAAGCAAAAGTTAAGGAATCCACTGAAGATATTGAGAGAGTTGATGATTTTGAAGAAATTGCAAAATTATCATTAGGTAATGTTACTTGAAAGTATTGTATGTATTGCATTATAATTGGCCTGCTCATCTCTACTCATTATAGAGAAATAGGAGTCTTAATTTTTCTGCAAATAAGTTTGCCTTTCACATACCTGGAAAAAAAAGAAATAAAATGAAAAAGAGAGGTTATAAAACACATTTATAATTTTTTATAATTAATATAATAATTTAATTAACCAGTTACCTCTGTTAGGTTTCTTACTGTTCTTTGGATCTGTACTCCTTGGCTAATGAACAGACTAAAGAATTATTATAATTTTATGAGTTGTCTTAGCCAAAATAGCTTTTAAAGTAAATAAGAAATTGCAGAAAGCAAAAGATGATTAGATGTTCACAATGTCAAAAATTGACCGCAACATGGAATGTTACAATTTTGAAGAAATAATAAATCAGTTGAGTTAATTCAAAGTCATATCACAATCTTGTTACAAAGGGAAACTTTTAACCTAGTTCTGTGCTAGTCTTGGTGGGTGACTTTGCTATCAACATGGAACTATGGATCCTTAAACATAGATTCTTATTTTCAGTCGAGTTTATGTGCCAATGGAATTATGGAACTGCTCATGTCTGTTCATCCAAACAATTGTGCAGTAGAATTTAGAAATTTAGATAAGTTACATAATTGTCAAAGAATGTTAATTCACTTCAAAATTACCTTGCCCAGGTAATATTCATACCCAAGCTTTGCCACTTACACCGCACAAAACTATCACATTAAATCCAAAACATAATATGCAGATTCTAATTTCACTGGAATTTTACCAGTGATGGTGGGCTCTTATACCACTTTAACCAAAGGTTCAAATAGTGGTAAAATCTCTAGTTTACAAGCCAATTCAAAGCTGCTGCTGCTTTTTGTCTAAGAAGTTGTCAGTTGTCTTGACTACATCTGTGTGACTTCTAGGCTGAACACTAGGGGTTTCTCACAGTAACTTTTGCTATAGGGAAGCAAAGTTACCTATTACAAATAGCAGTATGCTTAGTTGGGCAAGAACCCCTACAACATGTTGAGTTACCATCCAATATCCTTGCTGTCAGTGTGTTTCAAGGGGTTTGAGCATTTGATCCTCCAACGAATCACTCCAGATTTGGACGATGTCTTGCAAATTGTGCAAGCAGGGGTTAGAAAAGGTCGCAACACCCGTGATCAAATCCACCACCACCTTTATCGAAAATGGTTGTCAACAAAATCTAAAGACGGAAGCAGTCTTCTTGGATTTGACTGCCGCTTATGATACAATTTGGTACAGAGGCCATTTGTTTAAACTCTCTCAAGTTGCCCCACATTGGGTGGTTGAAGTAGTAGAGCTCTTTCTCCAAACAGGCAGTTTAGAGTACACATGGGCAACTGCTGTAGCTTCTGGAAGTGTCAGATCAGCAGCCTTCCTTCAGGCTTAGTTCTTTCACTCATACTGTTCAATGTGTACTTCAACAACCTGCCAGCTACACTCTCACGCAAGATCATCCAAATCCATTTCACCTCGGTGTGACATTGGATAGGTCATTAACACACTGCAACCACTTGAGGAAGACAGCAGCAAAAGTCAGCAGTCGGAACAACCTGCTCAGAAAATTGGCCAGTTCAACCTAGAGTGCGAGTGCCCAGACGCTTAGATCATCAGCCCTTGCCCTGTGCTATTCAACAGCAGAGTATTGAACTCCTGTCTGGTGTTGCTCTTCTCACATGAGGCTGGTTGATGTAGAGCTTAACAAAGCTATTCATATTGTTACTGGGACTTTATGGGCAACTTCCTTGCCATGGCTACTGATACTTAGCAACATAGCACTGCCCCATATTCACCATGAAAATGCCTCTGTCATGTTGCTGGCTAAGATCTGTAAGAATAGCAACATGCCATTGTACATAGACCTCTTCGATCACCCACCAGCTCACCTGTCTTTTAGATGTCCTTTATGGTCATTTATGCCACCAAAGGACATGATGGTGGAATCTGTTTGTCACAACGAGTGGTCAACGATGACAGTCATTAATCACTCTCTCATCACTGACCCAACCAGCTGTCCACCAGGTTTTGATCTGCCAAGGTACCTGTGGTCATCTCTGAACTGGTTTCGAACAGGACAGGGCAACTGTGTGGTCAGTCTCTTTAAATGGGGTTTTTCTAATGCCCTGCAATGCACCTGTGGTCAACTTCAGACTGTCACATATCATTGTTGAGTGCCCGGTATTTATTTCAGTGGTGGACTGCTGGCTCTTCACTTGTGTGATGATGACACCATTAAATGGCTAGGCACATTGCACATACATCAATGATGAGTAGGCTTAGTTAGTGTAATTAGTTTCTCCCACCTCAGTGTTCTTAATTACTTATTGATTTAGCATCCCTTCTAGATAACTAAGACTAAACTTGTTAGTGAAACACAAATATGCATCATACATTTTAGTCATTCAGAGGATTTTAACTTAGGTTTGTTCTTTCTGAGAAGCATTTAGCTAAACATAACCAAGTCACCACTTGGGAAAACAATACATGTATAAAAGTTATTTTTCTACTTATCAATTGGTCTGGCATGAAGGTGGGTTCTCCAGCTCAGCATCACAGTTGCAGTGACTGGTTTCTCAAGATAGATGGAGTGCATTCAGGTGATTCACTCAAGTTATGTCAACAGTATTCTTATTCTCTTTCCAGACTTCTCAGCCGTCTTCTTAGACAGGACTCTCAAAGACAGAATTAATAGGGTGCTTGTTAGCGAAAGACTTTAGTTGTTACCATGGTGGGGGTGCTTTTGCTCATCAGTCCAGCTCCGTGTCTTTCATCCAAGTGTTTCTGCTTCCTGAAGCAATGTGTTGAACAACTCAGGACATTTTATACATTTTTCTGCTGGATGGCATGACCTTGTTCCTCTTCTTGAAGTAGCTGATGTGAGCCAACGAGAAAGTGATCCAAGCTTCTGGTGAAGATTTGAAATGTCCAACCAGGATACAAGTTCTGTCTCTAACCATTGTCCATTGCGAAAACAAGGCATCTCCTTTATGACTACTTGCAATTTTATCTGGGAAATTCCAGTATCTTTATACAAAACATCTTCTGCTCTACCAGTTTGTGAGATACACATCGGACCATATGTTGAACATCTGCTCTCTTAGCATCAGTCATCGATCTACTTCCACAGGTTACTTTTCTTGGCCCTTTGTGGTGGTGTCCTTTGGCCAACTTTGCACAACTCCATGCTCTTTCATCAGCATTTTTAGCTGTCTGCAGAAATGTCCATTTTGACCTGAGAACAGAGGCTTTATGTAAAGTCTCTTCACACTGTTTGATGTTTCTGTCTTGTTTAGTAGTTAATCATGCAGCAGTGTAAAGTTATTTGACTCAGTCAGTCACCAATTAGAGACAACATTTAATGAAATAGTACAAACCAACTGTACACACCTCTGTTCCAGTACTTGATTATCCCCTACACTTCAGTTATGAGGTTAATATGATTGCTTCATGTACAAAACTCTCTTCATGAAACTGCCAAACATACATTTGACCATACCTCATAATCGTATGCACTTCGGTTGATTCACGCTAAAGATTTATACTTCATATTGGCTTTTCAAGATGTCATTTAAATGTATCAGCTTTTTAAATTCAAAACAAACACCTGGCAATTATACCTTGTTAAAGATTAGTTATATTATTGCTCACATATCTATTTAAAATAGGCAGCATGGTCTGAACTATTTTTCAGTATTTTCTGGTCAAGTTTCCTAGGCATTGAAAATTCCTTCAAATGAAAGGTTCTGTTATAGAATGCCTTTAGAGCTCTTAAATTATCAGTGTAGTTTCTTAAATCTTAATTAACACCTTTTCAGATTTATTTTATCTAATAATAAAATTTTACCTTGTGATACAATATCAGATAGTATAGCTTGATCTACTAGATTTCTATAATGTATAGGGATAAAGCATGTAAAATGGAAGAAAAAAATTACTTTATAATTGAGCAAAAGTTTTTAGTTACTTAACCTACAGCTCCTATAAGTGAAACACAAAACAGCAGCTTCTATTTAACATGTTTTAAAGGCTTAAGCCTATATTATGCCAAGATTCTGGCCTCTGTGTGTGTATTTATATAACATGATTGTTATTAATAAGCTCCATATTTTCTGTATTGTCACTACAGAATCAGTTTTTATAAAACTGCATTGATTCTGTCTCCCTGGTGTGTGTCTGTATTGCACCTTTCATTGCTAATTATATAGCATTTCTATATAGTAGGAAAATATCCCTTTTAAAGAACCAGGCATAAATGTTGATGACTTGTTCAGAGTACACTCAGGCATAGCTGTGTTTTCTCCAAAGAGAATCATTCTGCATTTGGTTCAAGATCAGTTGGTTTGCTCTCTCTTTCTTTATCTCTTAATTTCACTTTTTGAGCAGAATTATGATTTTTGACAGCATAATATATTTACTTCCTTGAGTGCGCCTCTAGGTAGACTTGCAGTGTGCACAAGTTACACAGTGAAAAATGGCTGGATCATTTGAAAAAAAGGACTGTGTTTATTAAAGGTCATGATATATGGGTTGTCTGATCAAGCCAGTGCTATTTGCTATTGCATGTTAACAATTGTGATGTGAATCTTTGATGGGGTGTTTGTATCGCAGCCGCAGCAAGAGGATGAAGAAACTGGTGACCTTTCACATAGGGGAAGAAAATTACCTGCCATACCCTAAAAAGAGTTTCAGCTGTCAATATTGGAGGAAGGATCTGAGATCTGGGTCTCAGGAAGCTGGTATTTGGGTTTTGGAACAGGCTTTTGGTTCTAGTGTGGAACATATTCTGTCTACACCCTGGGCTGAGAAGGTGTAGAGCTGAACAGCAGGGATATGATGGAGAAACACATTTGTATACTTTGAACTCTGGGATTGTTGTAGCATTCCCTAGAGAACAAGCACATTTGTTGTGAATTAACCCCTCAAGGAGTCTGAGATATACTTGCTTAGTCCCTGCAATTCTGCTGTCTTGTAGTATTGATCCTGAAATTGGATGAACATTGGTGACCCTGCTAGGGCTGCTGCAGGCTCTTTGCTAATAGTGATTGGGGTGGACCAAAATACTAATTTCTTTTAACCAGTACTGTTTTGATAGTTGGAGGTGTATACATAATATGTATTTTGTAAAGAGAGATTTTGTAAGAAATCCTTACTGTTGGGATCCATACTCATGTATAAGATCTGGTAGGGAATTCTACTAGCTTAAAGTTTCAAGGCCATTTACTCCAAAGACAGTTCCAACAGGTAACAACCTCACTGCCTTCAACTATCTGTTTCTTTTTCTTAATCATAATGTTGCCTGCAGAGGAATTCCTTGGCTTTTATTGTGCGTCTCTCATCTGTTGCTAGGATACCTTTATCTATTCAGCAATTTTTCCTTGAGCTAATAATCCTGTCCTAACACAATGCCTATTTAGCACGTCTCTACTCCACTAAAAAAATCTACTTATGTGATTATAGGTACATTGAGGCTTGATTCTTACAGAGCTTTAGTTCAGTGAAGTGAACTGTTCTTGAAATCAGGGTGGATAAAAATCTATTATAAAATAAAAAATTGGATTTTTTTACTTCAATTGGACTTTTAAAATACACGTTTATTTTTAAAAAAAACATATTTAAAATTAAATTTGAAATTGACAATCTATGTTAAGGCCAAAAATTATTATAATCTATTAAAAATCATTTAAATACAAAAAATAACATTAAACAGTACATGTTTGTTGCCAACTTTTAAAGAAAGTCAGACTACTGAAGTGGTGGAAATCTCTGGGTAAGCATCTGGAACCAGAGTTTGGGGAAGTGCTGATCTAGCTTTGAACACCAGTAGCCTCTTCTGTAGGTGCATAAAAAATGTCTTTTTCATTTCAGTTTATTCAACTAGATCAGTTCAATTACTATTTCATTAAAAGTTAAGAAACTAGCTGAAAAAGCAGGAAATCTTGTTTTCCTTTTCCAAACTATGAATAAAAAGTAGGTGGGAGAGGGATGAGATCTGCTGGAGCTAAAGTCTTGAAGGACATGGTGCCAGAAACCAATGAGTTCAGTTCACTAACCACAGATAATACTGCCTTTGTATGAAAAATAATCATTAAAAATGCAAAACATGTTTTGATAAACTTTCTGATTAATTTTTTTCCTTAGGTATCCAGCACTTTTAAGGTAGCTTAATCTCATTAAAAAATTAAAATGCTATATTTCTATCCAAGTACAGCTTGACACAAATAGCAAATAAAATTGCTTATCTAATAAATAAGAAATGCATCATTCTTCTTCGAGTGATTGCTCATATCGATTCCAATTAGGTGTGCGTGTGCAGTCGTTGGAAAGTTTTTCTTCTAGCAGCATCTGTTGGGTCGGCTGTGGAGCCCCCTGGAGTGGTGCCTTCATAACACTCAATATATGACCCTGCCGACCTGGCGCCTCCTCAGTTTCTTCTTACCGCCAGTGACGGTCGTTGGAACTGTGGCGTCTTGCTTCACAAGCTCTCCACGTTTCCTGAGCATTGATTGTTTGTTTGTTTTTTGTACTTCTTAGTTAGTTCTTAGTTGTTATAGGTTTCAGAGTAACAGCCGTGTTAGTCTGTATTCGCAAAAAGAAAAGGAGTACTTGTGGCACCTTAGAGACTAACCAATTTATTTGAGCATGAGCTTTCATGAGCTACAGCTCACTTCATCGGATGCATACCGTGGAAACTGCAGCTCACAAAAGCTCATGCTCAAATAAATTGGTTAGTCTCTAAGGTGCCACAAGTACTCCTTTTCTTTTAGTTGTTATAGTTAGTAGTTAGTTAGTTAGCTGTTGGGCTGGGGGGTTTACCCAGCACCCCGACTGCGTTTCCTTGTGGGGGCTTACATGCCCAAGTCCTAGGGGTTCAAGCCCTGCAAATCCTGCAACAAAGCCATGCCAACGGGCGACCCCCACGATGCTCGTTTCAAGTGTCTGGGGGAGGCTCCCCAAGCAGACAAGTGCAGGATTTGTAAAGGGTTTCACCCCAGAACAAAAAAGGAGCGAGACTTCTGCCTCAAGCAGCTTCTTGTGGAAGCGGCACTCAGATCACAACCTCCAGCAGCACTGCAAGACCCGGTACCGAGTTAATTGGTGCGCAGCGCCCTGGTGACAGTGGTGGAAGGGGCACCGTGGAAGGACTCTGGCAGAGACCCGCGGCACCCCTGCTCCCCGGTGCCGAAACCCGCAAGATTGACCTAGCACCGCTCCACTCCCTGGCACAGAAGCAGCACTGGAAGCAAAGGAGGAGCGGATCTCCGTCCCAGAGACCCACCCCTCTGGAGCCAGCCAATGGGACGCATCCCAGAGAGGAGCGTCCAGTGCCAAAGTCTGTGGAGATGGCACCCTCGACTTTGGCCCCACAAGTTGGACTCCCCAGCCCAGGTCATTGAGGAGGTGGAATTGCCATGCACCCTGGATGCCTTTGAGGTCGCGAGAGACCTCATTGCTATGACAGTGCCGAGGATGCCCATCGTTCCACCAAGCCTCTGGTACCGCATCGTGTGGCACCGTCTCGAGGCAAACCGGTGATGCTCCGTCCCTTGGCACTGCTGATGGAATCATGGCGCCACTCACAGACCCGGCGCCGGTCGTACTCGTGGTGCCAGTCAGATTCACAGCATCTCTCCAGGTCACAGTGATACTCTCGCTTGCGACACTGATCCTTGCGTCGATCCTGGTTGCGTAGCAGGTCCCGCTCCCGACACCAGTCCAGGCACCGATCAACTACCGCCCGCAGCTCCAGATGCGGCACCACTCTCTAGCCTTGCGGCATTGCGACTCCGTTCTCCAGTGCAGTGCAGTTCACTGGACCAGCTCCATCATGGTCCCAGTCCCCGTCTTCGAGATGGGGTCTAGATACTTGGAGTGGGGCCAGCACTGGTCGGGTCGTGGAAGGCCTGAGGTGCGGGCAGGGCCGTGGCCTGTGCAGTGACAGGGACTAGCGCAGTGGCCATTTGGGACTCCATGGGTGTACCACCAGGCACAGGATATCCAATCTGAAGGATCCTGGTCTGCCACCTTTGAACCATGGGTGCCGGAGACTTCCACCAGTTGCCCCACCCCCTCGGGGTGCTGAGGAGGTACCATTTCCTTGCCCCCCCTGGAACCAACCCCAGTTCCCAATCCAGGTTTGCCTGGCCCTGTCAGCAAGAGGGAGGAGGACCCCGTTCCTCCATTAGCCTTCTCGTCCTGGTCTGTGGACCACCCCCCGTAGACAGCCATGCCCACCAGGACCTCCTTTTCAGGGTGGCCCAAAACATGGGTTTGCAGGCCAAGGAGGTGGTGGAATCAGAGGACCTGATGGTCAACATCCTGGCCCCGTAAAGTCCATCTAGGATGGCTTTGCCCCTCATCAAGACCATACAGGCCAATGCTAAGACCATTTGACAGACCCTGGCCTCCATCCCTCCCACCGCGAAGGGCATGGAGAGGAAGTACTTTGTCCCATCTAAGGGGTACGAATACCTCTTTACACACCTGCAGCCTTTCTCGTTGGTGATGGCTGCGGTGAGCGAGAAGGAAAGGCAGGGGTAACAAGCCCCAGTGCCTAAGTCCAAGGACGCCAAGCACCTGGACTTATTTGGGTGCAAAGTGTACTCTACGGGGTGGGGGGGGGGTTGCAACTCAGGATTGCCAATCAGCAGGCAATTCTGAGTAGGTACAGCTTCAACTCTTGGAACTCGATGCTCAGGTTTAAGGAGCTGGTGCCAGCTGAGTCCAAGGAGGAGTTTGGAGCTATAGTGGAGGAGGGCAAGGCGGTGGCACGGACCTCTTTACAGGCCTCACTGGATGCTGCGGACTCGGTGACGCACACCTTGTCCTCCGGTATTGCCATGGGGCATAGCTAATGCCTGCAGGCCTCAGAACTTCCACCCAAGGTTCAGCAGACCATGTAGGACCTGCCTGTGACGTTATTGACATGAACTGTGACCGTAGAGATCATTGTTGCAACCAGGGTCCTATGGTTGCACAAGTTCTTGTACAGAGGAAGTCAAGTGGGGTGTCTATGGAAAGGTTGTAGTTTGTTGGTTATGAATATGCTGTCTGTAAATGTGTATCATTTTTGTATTTGAAATTATGAATATTAGCTATGTACTTGTATCGCAATGTGTTTGATTCTAAGTAGTGAAGCATTTGATCAGCTTCCTGAGAAAGGGCTATTCTCAGTAAGTGCCCAATCAAAAAACATTTAGCTGACAATGGACTTTGGGAGACGCCAATCCACATCTGAGCTTTCCTGGGAACTTTCAAACTTACATGTAAACAATGGCCTTGGCCTCCAAAAGCTAAATCATTCATGGACATGTGACTTGCCCAGGTGGCTACAAACTCCATCTTGTTGCTGTGACTTTGCACAGAAGAACAAAGGGGTTTCCACCCACAAGAGAGAGAATATAAAAGGCCCTGCAGCCTCTCCATTTTGTCTTCAGCTGGCTCAAGAGATGGCCTCTCCACCCCAAAGAGATGCCTGAAAGAAACTGGAACAAAGGACAGTAACTACAGGGGTGTGGGTGATTTCTGGACCCAGACTAGAAAGGAGTCCAGTCTGTGAAAGAAGCTAATTGGAACATCTCTGGGGGTGAGATTTCATCTGTAATCAGTTTCTTAATGTATTAGGCTTAGACTTGCGTGTTTTATTTTGCTTGGTAACTTACTTTGTTCTGTCTGTTATTAGTTGGAACCACTTAAATCCTACTTTTTGTACTTAATAAAATCACTTTTTGCTTATTAATTAACCCAGAGTAAGTAATTGATACCTGGGGGAGCAAACAGCTCTGCATCTCTCTCTATCAGCATTATAGAGGGTGAACAATTTATGAGTTTACCCTGTATAAGCCTTATACAGAGTAAAAAGGATTTATTTGGGGTTTGGATCCCATTGGGAGCTGAGTGTCTGGGTGCTAGAGACAGGAACACTTGCTAAGCCATTTTCAGTTAAGTCTGCAGCTTTGGGGTGGTTCAGACCCCGGGTCTGTGTTGCAGCAGATTAGTGTATCTGGCTCAACAAGACAGGGTTCTGAAGTCCCAAGCTGGCAGGGAAAACAGGCTCAGAGGTAGTCTCAGCACATCAGGTGACAGTCCCAAGGCGGTCTCTGTGACCGAATCCGTCACACTGCCTTTTGATGGGGCGGGTCTGTTCGTGGAGCAGACTGACTCTAGGCTGTATCGCCTAAAAGACTCAAGGGCTACTATGAAATCCTTGGGTATGCACACTCCGGCAACCCAACAGAAACATTTCAAGCCTCAGCAGCAGCTCCTATCCAGGAGGTGCAGGCGCTCCTTGCCATGGAAGCGGTGGAGGAGGTTCCTCAGGACTTAAGGGGCAAGGGATTCTACTCCCGATACTTTCTAGTCCCCAAGGCAAACGGGGTCCTCAGACCCATTCTAGATCTGTGCAGACTCAACAAATTCATAGTAAAGTTGAAGTTCCGCATGGTCTCCGTGGGCACCATTATTCCCTCCCTGGATCCGGGAAACTGGTACGCTGCCCTCGACATGAAAGACGCATACTTCCATATAGTGATTCGACCCACACACCGGCACTTCCTATGCTTCATGGTCAACCACAAGCATTATCAATTCACGTTCCTACCGTTTGGCCTCTCAACAGCCCCCCCGAGTGTTCACCAAGTGCATGTCGGTCATGGCTGCTTTCTTCCATCGGCGGCAGGTGCAAGTCTACTCCTACCTCAACAACTGGCTGCGCAGGAGCTGCACCAGGGGGCAGGTGGGGTCTGAAATCTGATTAGTCAGATCTACATTCGAGTGACTGGGTCTCCTCCTCAACTTGGGGAAGTCCACCGTGGAACTGACCCAAAGATTAGAATTAATTAGGGTGGTGGTAGACTCGGTTCAGGCATGAGCACTTCTGCCAGAGGCCTGATTCTAAGCCATCATAGACATCATTCAAGGCTTCCGGCAATTCCCAACCACTACAGAAAGGGGGTGCCTGATTCTCCTTGGCCACATGGCTGCCTGCACTTATGTGACCCGGCACACCAGACTGAGGCTCAGGCCTCTACAGACATGGCTCGCTTTGGCCTACTGCCTGGGATGCAATAGCTTGAATTCAGTGGTCACGGTGCCAAGGCAGGTCCTGGAGTCCCTTCAGTGGTGGCTCAACTCTCAAACAGTATGTGAAGGAGTCCCCTTCAACAGCTCTCAGCCTTCCTTGTCCCTGGTAACGGACGCGTTGGCTTTGGGATGGGATATGCATTTGGGAGACCTCCAAACACAGGGCCTTTGGTCGCAGGACGAGCTCTCCATCCATATCAACATCAAGGAGCTGAGGGCAGTGCGACTAGCATGTGAGGCCTGTTCTAACAGACAACACTACTGCCATGTTTTACATCAACAAGCAGAGTGTACCCCATTCCTCTCCCCTATGTCAGTAAGTCCTCCGGCTGTGGGAGTTCTGGATAGCCTGCTCCATTCATCTGGAAGCATCCTTTCTACCAGGCATTCAGAACACACTGGCGGATCACCTCAGCAGGGCCTTCCACATGCACGAGTGGTCCATCCGGGTGTCATACACCTCATTTTCCGAAAGTGGAGATTTCTCCAGGTCGACCTGTTTGCCACCCACTGCAACAGGAAGTGCCCAGTGTTCTGCTCCTACCAGGGACACAGCCCAGGCTCATTCACGAATGCATTCCTGCTACCCTGGGGAGCTCGCTTGCTCTACGCTTTTCCCCCATTCCCTCTTGTGCACAGGGTTGTTCTCAAGGTCCGCAGGGATAGGGCAGTGATAATTCTGGTGGCTCCAGCAGACAACATTGGTACACCACTCTCTTGGAACTGTTGGTGATGCCCCGATCACGTTGCCTCTCCTCCCCGACTTAATCACTCAGGACCACAGTCACCTTCATCACCCCAACCTGCGGTCCCTCCACCTCATGGCTTGGAAACTTCATGGCTGAACCCCATGGAACTTCTGTGCTCAGAACAAGTAAGGAGGCAGGAAGCCCTCCACTAGAGCCACATATCTGGAGAAGTGGAAGAGATTTTCTTGTTGGTTTGAATGTCGTACCCCCCCCTCTCCAAGTATCTATACCTCTGATATTGAAGTACCTCCTGCACCTGAAACAGGAAGGCCTGGCAGCGTCCTCCATAAGGGTACACCTCGCTGCTATCTCGGCCTTCTACCTGGGAGCATCTGGTCAATCTGTCTTCGCCAACCCTATGTTTGGTCTTTTCCTCAATGGTCTGGACTGCCTACACCCCCAGATCAGGCAGCCTGTCCCCATGTGGGATTTTACACTGGAGAGGACCAGGTTAATTGGGCCCCCATTTGAACTGCTGGCGACTTGTTCCCTTCTATATCTGTCAAGTAAAGTAGCCTTTCTGGTCGCCATTACATCTGCAAGGAGGGTGTCCGAGCTAAAGGCCCTTACCTCAGACCCGCCTTACATGATTTTCCACAGGGATAAGGTGCAACTCAGGCCTCATCCAGCCTTTCTTCCCAAGGTGGTGTCACACTTCCACACCAGTCAGGACATTTTCCTGCCAGTCTTTTACCCTAAGCCTCATGACAGTAGCCCGGAGCAGAGGCTGCACTCCCTCGATGTTTGGCGAGCACGAGCTTTCCACATCGAGCGCACTAAGCCCTTCTAGAAGTAGAACCAGCTGTTCATATCGGTGGCAGACTGGATAAAAGGACTCCCGGTCTCATCTCGAAGAATATCCTCCTGGATCACGTCATGCATCCGCACGTGCTATGAGCTGGCCAAAATATCAGCACCAGCTCTTACAGCGCACTCCATGAGGGTCCAGGCCTCATCAGCAGTGTTCCTAGCCCGGGTCCCGATACAAGAAATCTGCAGGCAGCAACTCAGTCCTCGGTACATACGTTCACCTCTCACTATGCCATCATAGAATCATAGAATATCAGGGTTGGAAGGGACCTCAGGAGGTCATCTAGTCCAACCCCCTGCTCAAAGCAGGACCACCATGCCAGAGATAATGCAGCTTTCGGCAGAGTGGTGCTCCAATCAGCGTTTCCATAACTCCGACCCCGCCGCCTAGGTAAGGCTTGGAAGTCACCTAATTGGAATTGATATGAGCAATCACTCGAAGAAGAAAAAACAGTTACTCACCTTCTCGTAACTGTTGTTCTTTGAGATGTGTTGCTCATATCCATTCCAAACCCTCCCGCCTTCCACTCTGTCAGAGTAACGGCAAGAAGGAACTGAGGAGGTGCAGGGTCATATATTGAGTGCCATGAATGCACCACTCCAGGGGGCTCCACAGCCAACCCGACGTGCTGCTAGGAGAAAAACTTTCTGACAACTGTGCATGCAGCGCGTGCACACCTAATTGGAATGGGTATGAGCAACACATCTTGAAGAACAACAGTTACGAGAAGGTGAGTAAACGTTTTTTCACCATTTTATTACATTTATTCAGATTCTTAGTTATTATAATTAAGATCTAAAAGTGTTGTACCAATAAAATAAAAACCAGCAGGATCTTATTAAAGGGAAAAAGGCAAAATACCACATTTATTGTGAATACAGAAAGAATCATAGTAAGCAGTTAGTTATAGCTATAACATGCCATTCAATCTCATATTTATTCACACATTCATTCATACAAACACACACACACACACACACACACACACAGGTTCTGCAAGGTTGTTATCATAGTTACCAGCCTTAGAGTTGCTCATGCCAAGCCACTGGCCAGGTGGCCTGGACATGAGGAGGGAGCAGGGCCTTGTCAGATGCTCATCTGATGCTCCTGGAAGTTGGTTTGCAGAATCAGACCCCAAAGTTCTCACTTTTTAGAGTCTATTTTTATAGGAATTTCTTCCTATGCCAGTCTATGGGAATTGCTTCATCATGCTGTTGCTGAATCAATCAGCAGATAGCACATTCCTGACGGCTCCAAGATGTTATCTTGTTCTTTGGTTCTCCCATCCTTGAGGCTGTTGGGTGGATTCTAGTCTGCCCTCCGGGGGGGTCCTCTGGTTATTTCCACTTGACGCCTTCTTCAGCCAATGGACACTGGATTCTTAGGCTGGCACCTCCCTGATCATTCAGTTATTATCCACACCAAGCATCCATCCACATACATCCTCTATCTCTATTTTAATCACAATTGTTAATACAACAAAAGGGTGGGGAGTCTCTGGGTGCTGTTTCTGTTGTTAGAGTATTGCTTTGAGTCTCTCTCTCTGTGAATTGCTTTGAGAACAGACTCTGTCTTAGAATGTACTAACACAATTAGCAGCTTGCAAGTTTCACACATAGAGGGACAGAAACAGTACCAAAAACCAAGAGACCTCTTAATTAGTAATACCCTGGAATTTAAACTCTGGGGAATCAAACTCATTTGTGATTTTAATACAGAACTTCTTTAATATGATCCAACAAAAGTGCTTAAATAAATGTGTTTACATATCGTTTAAGAACATAAGAACTGCCATACTGGGTCAGACAAAATGTCCATCTAGCCTAGTATCCTATCTTCTGACAGTAGCCATTGCTAGGTGCTTCAGAGGAACAGAACAGGTAATCATCAAGTGTCGCCCATTCCCAGATTCTGACAGAGGCTAGGGACACCGACCCTGCCCATCCTGGCAAATAGCCATTGATGGACCTATCCTCCATTAATTTATCTAGGTCTTTTTTGAACCCTGTTATAGTCTTGGCCTTCACAACATCCTCTGGCAAAGAGTTTCACAGGTTGACTATACACTGTATAAAGAAATAATTCCTTTTATTTGTTTTAAACCTGCTGACTGTTAATTTCATTTGGTGATCCCTAGTTCTTGTGTTATCAGAAGGAGTAAATACCACTTCCTTGTTTACTTTCTCCACACTAGTCATGATGTTATAAAGCTCTATCATATTCCCCATTAGTTGTCTCTCTTTTCCAAGCTGAAAAGTCCCAGTCTTATTAATCTCTCCTTATATGGAAGCTGTTCCATACCCCTGATCCTTTTTGTTAGCCTTTTCTGTACCTTTTCAAATTCCAATATATATTTTTTTGAGATCGGGTGACCATATCTGCATGCATTATTCAAGGTGTGGGCGTACCATGGATTTATATAGAGGCAATATGATATTTTCTCTTTCCTAATGATTCCCAACATTCTGTTAGCTTTTTTAACTGCTGCTGCACATCGAGTGGATGTTTTTGGAGAACTATCCACAATGACTCAAAGATCTCTTTCTTGAGTGGTAACAGCTAATTTAGACCTCATCATTTTATATGTATAGTTGGGATTATGCTTTCCAATGTGCATTACTTTGCATTTATCAACATTAAATTTCATCTGCCATTTTGTTGCCCAGTCACGCAGTTTTGAGAGATTCTTTTGTAGCTCGTCACAATCTGTCTGGGATTTAACTATTTTAAGTAGTTTTGTATCATCCACAGATTTTGCCACCTCACTGTTTACCCCCTTTTCCAGATCATTTAGGAATATGTTGAATAGGACTGGTCCCAGAACAGACCCTGGGTGACACTACTATTTACCTCTCTCCATTCTGAAAACTGATCATTTATTCCTAACCTTAGTTTCCTATCTTTTAACCAGTTACCGATCCATAAGTGGACCTTCCCTTTTATCCCATGACAGATTGCTTTGCTTCAGAGCCTTCGGTGAGGGACCGTGTCAAAGGCTTTCTGAAAATCTCTGTACAATAGATCCACTGGATCCCCCTTGTCCACATGCTTGTTGACCCCCCCTCAAAGAATTCTAGTAGATTGGTGAGGCATGATTTCCCTTTACAAAAACCATGTTGACTCTTCCCCAACAAATCATGTTCATCTATGAGTTTGAAAATTCTGTTCTTTACTACAGTTGCAACCCGTTTGCCTGGTACTGAAGTTACTGGCCTGTAATTGCTGGGATCGCCTCTGGGGCCTTTTTAAAAAGTTGGCATCACATTAGCCATCCTTCAGTCATCTGGTACAGAAACTGATTTAAATGATAGATTACATACCACAGTTAGTAGTTATGCAATTTCACATTTGAGTTCCTTCAGAACTCTTGGGTGAATACCATGTGGTCCTGGTGATTTATTACTGGTTTATCAGTTTGTTCCAAAAACCTCCTCTAATGACACCTCAATCTGGGACAGTTCCTCAGATTTGTCATCTAAAAAGAATGGCTCAGGTTTGGGAATCTCCGTCACATCCTCAGCCATGAAGACAGATGCAAAGAATTCATGTAGTTTCTCTGAAATGGCCTTGTCTTCCTTGAGTGTTCCTTTAGCATCTCAATTGTCCAGTGATCCCACTGGTTGTATAGCAGGCTTCCTGCTTCGGATGTACTTAAACATTTTTTTGCTATTACTTTTTGAGTCTTTGGCTAGCTGTTCTTCAAATTCTTTTTTGGCCTCCTAATTGTATTTTTACACTCCACTTGCCAGAGTTTATGCTCCTTTCTATTTTCCTCACTAGGATTTAACTTCCACTTTTTAAAGGATGCCTTTTTGCTTGTCACTGCTTCTTTTACTTTGTAGGTTAGTCATGGTGGCACTTTTTTGGTCTTCTTACTATGTTTTTTAGTTTAGGGTATAAATTTAAGCTGAGCCTCAATTATGGTGTCTTTAAAGTTTTCATACAGCTTGCAGGGATTTCACTTTTGGCACTGTACCTTTTAATTTCTGTTTAACTAACTTCCTCATTTTTGTATAGTTCCCCTTTCAGAAATTAAATGCTACTGTAGTGGTGTTCCCCCACCCCACCCCAGGGATATTAAATTTAATTTTATTATGATCACTATTACCAAGCGGTTCAGCTATATTCACCTCTTGGACCAGATCTTGTGCTCCACTTAGGACTAAATCAGGAATTGCCTCTCCTCTTGTGGGTTCCAGGACTAGCTGCTGCAAAAAGCAGTCATTTAAGGTTAAAAAACTTTATCTCTGTATCCCGTCTTGAGGTGGTATGTACCCAGTCAATATGAGGATAGTTGAAATCCCGTGTTATTATTGATTTTTATCATCTTTATAGCCTAGCATTTCACAGTCACTTTTACCATCTTGGTCAGCAGTATATTCCTACTGCTATATTGTTACTATTCAAGCATGGAATTACTATCCATACAAATTTATGGTATAGTTTGGTTCATTTAAGATTTTTACTTCATTTGACTCTACGCTTTCTTTCACAGATGGTGCCATCCCCCCCGCCCCGCCACATGACCTGTTCTGTCCTTCCGATACATTTTGTACTCTTGTATTATTGTGTCCCATTCATTATCCTCATTCCACCAAGTTTCTGTGACGCCTATTATATGAATATCCTCATTTAATATGAGGCACTCAAGTTCACCCATCTTATTATTTAGATTTCTAGCATTTGTATATAAGCACTTAAAAAAATTGTCACTTTTTAGCTGTCTGCCATTATGTGATATAAATGAATGGGAATCTTTTTCATTTGACTGTTTCAAATCAGATCCTACTCGTATTTTATCATCTTCCATCCTCTCCTCCTTACTAGGACTTTGCAGGCTGCTCCCCCTTTACTTTTTTAGATATCTATACTATAGAAGCAGCACAGCAACTTCAAAAAGTGTTCTAAATGATTTAACTGTTGATACAACTGATTGGTGTCTGGTCTGAATTAGATTGGTGCCACATATTACTATGGACCGATGGGTTCCAGGATGAGCACCTGAAGGCACTCCTGCCATAATCCTTGTAAATCTATCCTGAAATCAACATAGCATAAAGGCTACAAAAGGCAAAAACCTTAAACAAGCAAGAGGCTGGCATTACAGCTGAGGGTTGTGATTATGTTGGCACTACTTGTCTCAACATAGATCTTATGTGGTTAGTGTAGAAACTGTGACTGAACACCTTGAAACTTCAGTTACATTTGATGCTCTCATGTTGACAGACTGCTTCAAAACATCAGTTTCTTTGTGGCCTCAGTACACCACCCTATTCATGTTTGACACCAGCTCAGGAGACAGGGACTCATCTCTCCCTAAACACAGGTTTACCTCATGAGGAGCGTATTTAACTCTGAAGACATTCCACTCTGTTCTCAGAAGCTGGAAAACCTATGGAGACTCCAGTCACAGTAGCATTCATACTGCCTCAGTCACCTTGAGTCCTCTAGAAGATAGAGTATACTCTATAGATTCTTATTTTCTTTCCACCACGTTATGTTGGCTTATCAGATACATGCACCTAGTATCAAACTAGCTGAAGTTCAGTTGATGCCAGACTTTGTGGGAGCTCTTGGCATTATGAGTGTACAAAGTGTATTGGAATTGAGAGTTGTGACTTGATCAATCCATGACACACTTGGCTCTGGTGCCTACACAGACATATGCCACCAGTGCAACTGGAATCAATTCCTGCTCCAGTGGCACTATTCTCTTTTCAGCATGGGCAGCTGTACAACATTCTGCATCTTCTGTCCAAGAAGAAAGAAACAGGTGAACATGCAAGACTGTTATCTTGACACAGATACCAAATATCTATCAGTTGGCCAAAGGAGGAAAAAAAACAAATTTTCAGCTTTTTCAGCATATGAAGAATTTTTTTGCCAAACTTTTCATTGCCTTTCCTAAAAAACCCAGAGTCTCAAAATTAGTGCACAAGTGTAATGTAGTAGAAGAAATATTTGGACTTAGTAAAGCATTTGACACTGTTTTACATATGTCACTTGAAAATTACACAGGCTTTGTGTGGAACACTGTCTTGTGTAATGAAAACAAGCTGAAGGCCCATAAACAAAGGCTAATGATAACAATGTATCAAGTAGCGAAAAGTGAGGTAAGATGGTACACTACTAGGATGAATGAGATGAAATTGAAAAGGAGAAGAATGAGGCTGAATATCAGAAAAATCTAAATGACAACAAAATAGCCCTGAAATGGTAGAAACTCTCTCACTTGGAATATTTAGAACTATAGAAAATACTAGAAAATATTCTGTAAAAGAGCATCCTGCATTTGTGAAGAGATGGACTGTATGATCTAGTAAGTCTTTAATCAGTTCCTACTACGATTGTATGAAAATGGCTAGGATTATTCCACTTCCTTTGGCAACTGTCCATGACGCTGGCATATCTAAAGTAAGTGGACACTGTTCTTCCTCTAGAAAGGTTAACAGTGTCTGTTTTGATGGATCCTTATCAAGTAGGTGAGAGGGACATCTGGCAATATGAAAATACCATCCAAGCAATCTGCAAAAGGGCAGAAGTAATTGGAGCACAGGGACACTGATGACCTTCTGCCACACTCACCATGAAAACCTGGTAGCAGCTACAATGGCCAGAGAAGAGTGATAGGACACGTGTTTTGGCACCCCTTCTCTTTGATTGTAACATTAAAATGACTGTTTACCAGTCTTCAAAGCTTACGCTGTGCATTGGGGACTACTAATCATTATTACCAAGTATTAGTTGATACACAAAACGATTTGTGAGGTGGAAGAAGGCTCCCTTCCAAAAAATATATATATATATATTTTAAATCAGTCCATCAGTGAGCTAGTTAGTATGGTCTTTAATGTCCATGTTGCAACAATCAGCGCAACAGTCACTGGGATAGAAGTCTGCTGCCAATATAGTTCAATGGGAACTATAACAGAAACACAAGGGCCTGCTGCATGATGGCAAAGTTAAGAAAACTAAAGCCACTCTTTTTCCCTAGCATGTGTCATGGGAGGAGGTCCAGTGAGGAAAAATAGCAGTCTAGATTAAGATTGGGTGAGCAACCTTAATTCTGGCATTTCCAAACATTTGAGTGCTTGACTTTGCACTTTTACCATGTAACTATTGTAATTTGTGTGTGTAATGTTTTACTTAGGTGGTGATAAAGGAAACGGAGAAACAAATACCGGAAGAAAATTATGCTCTTACATGGGAAATACCACTATTAATTCAAAATGCTTCCTTTTTGGGCCAGTGTAGGCTTAGTGTGTATCTACAAAATTCTTGATGGTTGTAGTAGCTGTTTATATATGATGGGATTGCATGTTTTCCCTCCGATGGAGGATTAGCTGATCATGGACATAATTTTAGAAGGGATTCAGTGGAGACACAAGTGGAACCTTGAGGTTCTGAAGTCAACAGAATTAATGAGAAAAACTACCTGGAGTCCCATGTTGTTCCTTATTACAATTGGAGTATGTAATAGTCTCTTCTAGACACAGCTCATTTTAAAGTCTTCGTGTCCCAGACCAAGGTCCGGAGCACTGGATGTATCAGAGAGAATTTGTCAGGTGGCTACTGTCAACAAGTTGAGAACACTGAGCCTGATGTCTTTAGCTGTGTTCATTACTCATGGCACACCTTTTTATGATGCAGCCTCAATGGATGCCCAAAAATCTCAACTGATATGATTTAAAGACAATGGTGATGCTATGGCTTTAGTAGCTGTGTATTCCAAAATGGACTAAACAAGTAATTATGGAAATCACTGCAAGTGCCCCTGCTGACTTATCCAGAGTTCTGGAGCATTCCTTCCTGCTATGTAGGAGGATCTATGGGGTTTAACAGGGGAGACTTTGTGAGGAGGATTGTAAATGTGACTCAGTTCACAATTTAGAATATTTTGGCTCTTTCCTTAGGTTCTACTGTGGAAGGTTGGCTGTTTAGAAAAAAAAAAAAAACAGACAGGTCTGGTCAGGACCATAAGACCTTTTGGCTGCAGTATACCTATCTGCCTCCATCTGTCCAATACTGAAGTAATTATTGGGACTTAGGGGTGGACAAGTCCTGTGAGGCAGGCTGGGTCTCCAATGGTTTTCTTCTGGTCTGAAGCTTCCTCTGAATCCTCCTTGAAAGCCCACCTCTATAAAATAAATAAAAAAAGGAGGCAAAAGACAGTGAAGAAAACATTTCTATGTGTTTTGTTCAGTATGGCCACTAATTGAGGATTGAAGGAGCTGATCAGTAGACTGGGGGGAATCAGAAAGCTGACAATCTTATCTTGTTTGAAATATGCTACCCACACTTCCCATATCACTCATCAAGCCCACTCTGTGACTGGGAGGTTTGGGTGCTACCTAAGTCAGAAGTCTGGCAGACCTGCTTTCTGTTCTAATGCATGGGCAAGATTAGACCTGAAGAGCCCTCTTTGGTCAGATTTTTCACAATGAGTGATCAAACTCCACACTGAACAAGTTGATCTCCCAGTGTTTAGGGTCAGCCTGTGCATATGAAACATTTTTTCTCCTTTCAAGAACCTTTTTCTCTCCTATCAGAACACTGATTTAAAAAGAGCATACTGTTGTTGCCAGGCTCTTTGAAGCAGGGAGAAACTGAATAGTACAAGTGCATTTGGAGCTGGCCAGAAAGTGCCCTATCTCTTAGCAGTGATTGGATCTACTGACTGTAATGCTAATAACTGAAAGGAGAGCCCAGATGTCATGAACTGGTCTTTTGGAAGTGAAGAATTTGAAATTTGAATTTGAAATACAGTAATCGTTAGTCATTTATAGAATAGCATACAAGCCAATGATGTTGCTCCCCATCCTTGTTTCCTGTTCTTGTGTGTAACAGAATTATAGTGTTAGCTGATGTTAGTGTGAAAAGAATGTTTCATCAAAATACATTTTTGAAGGAAGCTGTTTCTTAATTAAGCCGTAAAGAGGAAATCTAATTTCAAAAAAATTGTTTTAACTTACAATGTTTTTATGCATTGGTGCAGTATGGTTTTTTTATCTTACATTTCTGTTAGTTTGTATATATAATGTTTCTAATTTGTTTCTGTGCAAAATTGTTGTCTAGAAGAAACAAACAAATCTACTAAGGAAGATTTAAGGCCCGTGCATCCTCTACTAAGAGTGATAGAATCTCCTCTACAGCCTTCTGAACCTACCAAGGTGAAAGAAAAAATTAAGAAAAAGGCAACTGGAAATTGTTCAGAGAATGCAACAAGAGAAGCTGGGCTTGAGGGATTTGTAAGTAACAGGTTTATTCCACTTTATTTGAATAAGATATCATACAGCTAAGATATTTGAATATTATGCAACCAATACATATTTTCATGTTGTTACAACATTTTACTGGTTAGAATTCTCTTATGTTAAGTATTAAGTAATTTTTCAGTGTATCCAATGATCTAATTTGCAGAAAGCTACAATTCAGTATAAACTGGACCTTGAGATCCCAACCTTGGAACAGAATTCATTTTCCAGGAGTTTATTGCCATTCTTCTGACAATTTCTTAGTAGCATCTGTGTGTATGATGTAATATGGACAACTGAGTTAGGCACCTTAACTCAAATTCATTAGTTTTGTTAGATCAGTAATTCTAGAGCCAAATATCTAGGTATGTATTAGGTGAACTCCATGTCCCTTCATTTATAAATACATAACTGGTACACTCTGAAATGAGTTTTTCTAGTAAATTTGCCTTTTAAATAATTCCAGAATTTATCAGAGCTTGAACCGCACTGCCTCAGACAACGAGAAGACTATTTAAAACAGAAGCGAGATACGCTGATGGCTATAAAGAAGGAGTCAAGAAATAATCTACCAACACCAAATATAGATCAGAAAGAAGAGGAATTATCTTCTAAAGAGGTAAAGGATGACCTTTAATCAGCATGACTAATCTTGTTTAGAAAAATCGCAGACCACTTCAATGAAGATATGGATATAGCAGCTGAATATTGAAACAGAACAAAAGAACAAGGAAAAAGTGGTAGAATTCAATGGCAGAACACACACAGTTGCAAGTTATTCATTGTGCAGAAATTAGTTCTCCAATCTAAAACCATTATAGATAAGAAGCAGAAAGCTTAGTGATCTAGTGAGCATTAAATGCTTTTTCTACAATGGTAAATCTTCATAATAAACCCATGCTCTATGCTCTCGCGCATATTGTTAAACTGATTCATTGCATGACAGTTTGCTCCTACCTGCTAGTGAGATGTGATTTTGCATACTGGTTCCCTGAAACATTAGTTCCTTTTTTGCTAACACACGCAGAAAAACAACGTTCATGGTCAACACCACTAGCTTGAATTTTCTGAGAAGTGTTATTTTACAGAAGGCTTAAGTGTGATTACTTCCTTTCTTTTGAGACTTTGTAAAGGGTTTTAATTGTATTTCAAGTGAGTCCTATAGGTTCAGCTACTGGTGGAGGAGGCAGCAGTATTAAGGCAAGGAAGCCTGAAGTTTGGGTGCTAGTACCATCTTTTTACCTTGCACAAAAATCTAGGCTTTTGTGCTGAAAGCAATCTTCCTGTGATAGAGTTAGGACCATGGAAAAGCAAAATGATTTCTTCATAACTGGCATATTCTTGATGGCTCTAATCTCGCCTGTCATTAGACAGTTGTAGTGGTGACTTGGAACATTCAGTACTGTAGCCTATCATTCTCTTGAAGAGGCAGGAATAGGTGTGCATTGCCCATTTGGCACAATACAAAGAAGATCAAACTGCCTATGAATAGCAACATCACCATTCAAGAGAACGAACGTTTCCTTTGTGAATTTTTTAAAATTTAAAATACAGACAAGACCAGTTGGTCCCTTATGAAGGGGGAATGAGTGCTGTGAGTTTGTAGGGGAACTGAAGAGATGAAGATGCCAGAACACTTGTATTTGCTGTTTGCTGCTGTGTCGAAGCAGAGAAGGATTGAAACCTTCATTTCTGGATTAGGGATTTTAAATTTACATAAATTAAACCTCAGGCTTTCTTCCTAGGGCATCTTCTCCTTAAGAATTAAGCAATGAGTTCCATGAGATTTTTAAAAATTACTTAGTTCTTAAGTAAGAACAGCATCAGATGTACACTACCTCTGATAAAATAAATTATCAGTTATTGTTAGCTGGGGTCAGTCCCTGCTGTGTGGTAAAAGCAGCACGCTTAGCGTATGTCTACACTGCAGTTAGACACCCATGGCTGACCAGTGCCAGCTGACTCTTGCTCAAGAGGTTTGGGTTAAGGGGTTGTTTAACTGGCATGTAGATATTTGGGCTCAGATTGCAGCCCAAGTTCTGGGACCCTCCCACCTCACAGGGGCCTAGAGCCCCAGCTCCATGCTGAACCTGAACATCTACACCAGGGGTTGGCAACCTGTGGCATGTGTGCCAAAGGCAGCAGGTGAGTGGATTTTTAGTGGCACTCTGCTGCCAGCCGGGGTCCTGGCCCTGCTCAGCCCGCTGCCGGCCTAGATGGACAGAACCCTGAGCGGGGCTGGTTGCCGCAACTCCAGCTGGCAGGGGCCAGCGGCCGGGACCCCAGACTGGCAGCGTGGGCAGCAGATGAAACCCCAGACTAGCAGTGGGCTGAGCAGTTCAGCCCGTTGCCTGTCTGGGGTTCCATCTGCCGCCCACACTGCCAGTCTGGGGTTCTGTCCGCCAGTCCCTGCCAGCTGGGATCCCGGCCACCGGCCCTGCTCAGCCTGCTGCTGGCCCGGGGTTCCGTCCATCCAAGCTGGCAGCGGGATGAACGGGTTTCCGGCCCCCGGCACCACTCAGCCCACTGCCAGTCTTGGATTCCGTCATGGGGCCCCTGTAAATGTAAAATTTATTACTGGCACGCCACCTCTCAAAGGTTGCTGACCCCTGATCTACACAGCAGTTGGCTCGCAGGGCTTGGGCTAAGGGGCTGTTTGAGTCAGGTGGCATGGGCCATCCACAGCTTTTTAATTGCAGTGTGGACATATCCCTAGGTGCTGATATATTTCATTAGCTTTTGTCTTCTGTAGCAACTGTTAATGACCATTTTCAGACAGGAAGCTGGCCTAAAAGGACCACATCTGTTCTGGTACAGCAATTCCTGTATTTCTAATTCATTTACTTCATCCTGTCATAATCAGACACTAGATGTTGCCTTGCAAAAAGAGATCTGTGTCCTGCTTGAATGCACACAACCTGAGTTATTTAGTGGTGCAAGGATGGTTGAAAGAAGGAAATCACTGCAGTGTGATTCAGCAGACTGAAGGATAAAGTTTAGAAAACTCCTAAAAGTAGGACCAGAAAAGTTAATCTGATGAGACCAATTATGCCTGACATCAAAACAGCATGCCTCCCTTACATGTAAGCATTGATGCTGGCCCTGATATATAAGGGAACGCTCACAGTTCAATAAACAAGATGGAATTCAGTACTCTCTGTACAGCTGCTTGATTGGTGGGAGTTAAAGAATTCATAACCATGTTTGTTCCTAAGCTAGGACCATAGTATTGGTCAGTGTGCACTGTATTTCTAAGTCTGTTGATAGAAGATCATTTGAAAGCAATCTGCCCCATTTGTTTCCCTAACTTTCTGGAAATACTTCCATGTTAAACTCGATAGGAAATTTTTCTAAAAAAGACAAGTACTATAAACACCACCTCTAATTGTAAACTCAGGACATGTTTTGCTGATAGTCTCTTGTATCACACCAGTAATATAGACTCTGCAATGAGAATTTTGATGACAATTGCACTGATTTCTGATAGTACAATTCACCTAACACTTCTGTAGCAGTATTGGCTCTGTGGTGCTAAGCACAGAGATAACTTGTGTCAGAAAGTAAGCAGACATGGTAAGATACCCTTACTACACAATGACTTGTCAGGATTAAAAGCTGATTTAACTGATAGTAAAGAAAGTTATAATAAACAACTTGCTGCAGATCAAAGTAAATAGGGGGAAATAAGTCAGCTTTCTTATAAAGACTTTTCTAAATTGTTAATTTTAAAAAAAATTGAGTTTTATTATACTTAGAACATTGGATTGCCTTGTCTCTCAGATCTGCCCCTCTAAACGGTTAAGGAGCAGCACTGACTGACTTCAAAGGAAATCTAGGCCTCCTCCAGGAGGATTATTATTTTACAGTAGGGGGAGGGCAGAGGCAGACTTGCTCAGGGAAACAGAATGCTTCTCCCCAAACAGTTGAAAGACCTTTATATTTCTGATAGAGAATAATGGGTTTGAGAGATCAGGTACTGTAGCATGGCAAGGTCAGAATCACTGATATTCAGGGTCTAGCTAGTCTGATGCTAAGCCTCCAACAGTGATCAACACCAAATACTTACTTCAACTCGACACCAAAGGAAAATAGTACTCTGAATGTTCACACTATTAATGATTATTGTGCTTTATGGAGAAGGGGGAGTTACTTTCTTCAGCGCTTAAGATGAATTGTTATCAATATCACTGTCTTAAAAGAGGAAATATTGAGTTAAGCACACAGCTGTGTGTCCAGGAAGCCCCACTAACTAACTGCTTGAGCTACTACAAATCTTTGTTAGCCTTCAATCCCCACTCCAAACCCCCAAGGTCCTCCTGTTTGAAGATATCACACAATGCATAATGTTGACATCACCACTGGTTACAGTGAGTTAGCATTTAATGCTATACAATGGGATATCTCCAGCAAAGCTGGATTTACCAAGTTGACTTGAGGGAGGTGCAAAATAGCTTATAAATTATTTCAGTACCATAAGATCCCATATTCTGGTACTGTAAGAAGATATCTGCAGATGTGTACTAAAGACAATTTTTATTATTGCTTTGTAATTCACCTTTACATACCACTCTGCTACACAAATTATGTTGATCACAAAACTAACGTGTTAGGGTTTGGCTGAGGAACATGGGGTGCATCATGCTCTCCTTTCTGCTCGGAGAGTGTGTTGTCCCCAGGTGTAAATTACAGCAAGTATCATAGAAGATTAGAGTTGGAAAAAACCTCAGGAGCTCATCTAGTCTAACCCCCTGCTCAAAGCAGGGCCAACACCAACTAAATCGTCCCAGCCAGGGCTTTGTCAACCCAGGCCTTAAAAACCTCTAAGGATGGAGATTCCACCACCTCCCTAGGTAACCCATTCCAGTGCTTCACCACTCTCTTAGTGAAATAGTGTTTCCTAATATCCAATCTAGACTCCCCACCCCACTGCAACTTGAGACCATTGCTGCTTGTTCTGTCATCTGCCACCACTGAGAACGGCCAAGCTCCATCTTCTTTGGAACCCTCGTTCAGGTAGTTGAAAGCTGCTATCAAATCCCCCCTCACTCTTCTCTTCTGCAGACTAAATAAGCCCAGTTCCCTCAGTCTCTCCTCGTAAGTCATGTGCCCCAGTCCCCTAATAATTTTCGTTGCCCTCCGCTGGACTCTCTCCAATTTGTCCACATCCCTTCTGTAGTGGGGGGACCAAAACTGGACACAATACTCCAGGTGTGGCCTCACCAGTGCCGAATAGAGGGGAATAATCACGTCCCTCGACTTGCTGGCAATGCTCCTACTAATACAGCCCAATATGTCGTTGGCCTTCTTGTCAACAAGGGCACACTGTTGCCTCATATCCAGCTTCTCATCCACTATAATCCCCATGTCCTTTCTGCAGAACTGCTGCTTAGCCAGTCAGTCCCCAGCCTGTAGCAGTGCAGGACTCTGCACTTGTCCTTGTTGAACCTCATCAGATTTCTTTTGGCCCAATCCTTCAGTTTGTCTAGGTCTACAGAACCTGTGCCGTTATCAGCCATCCTGAGCTTTGGGAAGCTGCCAAGATTGCAATTTTTGCAAGTAATTTCCATTTCAGTATTTAATTCTGAGCTCTTGCGAAAAATCTCCATTCATTGTTTATGGTCTGAATTGACTTATAAAGTTCCAGTAGACTTTTATTATTGGAAGTCAATTTTCCATGCAGCCAGAGAGGTTATATTGTAATGTAATAGTTTTAATTTTGTTTTTAGGAAATGTCAGAAGAGGAGAAGCAAAGACTACTACTGAAGAGGAGAATGCTTGCAGCAAAACTTAAAGAAGAAGTTATTAACAAGCACTAAGTTTTAAGAATCTCATTGTAAGAATACTTGGACAAAAATTGAATTTCTTTTAGAATAAATTATTTAACCATAAACTGCTTGCTTTTAAACACAATATACTGTTGATTTTCTACAAAACATGAGCAACTCATTTATTCATATACATATTTAAAATTAAATTGCATCCATAGTAGTAAAAACTATTTCTCACACTAACCCAGTGGGCCAAGATTTTTTAAAGTGCTGACTTCTCTGGGGTCTGCTAGGTGCTTAGCACTTTAGAAAATCAGGCTACCTATTTAGGCAGCACCTCAATAATTATGAGGTATTTTATTACCATAACACCTAGAAACCCTACGCATGGACCACATTGCCCTTGTGCAGTAAGGACTCAGGATCCTACCTTTAGACACCCATCTTTGAAAAGCTTTGCCATAGCCACTTATTTAAATTTACACCTTTGTTCTATTTAATATATAAAAAATTCAAACACCTCTACATGGTTTTTTCCCCTTTTTTCAAAACACATACTAGAAATGTTCATAACATGGAAAACATCATCTAAAGAATTCTTACATCGGTTCTCTAACAGAGAGGTAAAAATACAAAACTTGCTTCTTTTCCTTTTATTAGTCTGTCAGCGAAATATTACCCTTTTCAAGTGTCAAATATGATAAAGTCTAATTAAACAGGGAAGCACTCAAGTTTTGTTTGAGAGAGGAAATGCAGATGAAGCTTGTGAAGTCATGAGACAAATTTCATAGTAACTGTAGATTCCATTGTTTTTATAAACTTTTTGGGCCAATTTAACAGTAACTAAGAAACAGTAACTGTGTTTTGTGGCAAAGTACAACTTTTAAAACTAAACATTTGTTGTCTCAGTTAAGTAAAATGCGAAAGCACTTATAATGAGCTAGTCCCATAATTCAAAATTTTGAAAACAATTTTTGCCATTTGGTTCACTACAATTCACTGCTGTCTGGTCATAAATCCTGCTTAGAACATTTCTCAGCAAAGAGGCTGTAATCTGCAAGGTTTCATCACTAACAATGCTTGATTGGCGCAGTAACTGAGTAAAAAAACACCCAACCAATCAAAATTTCATGTAACTTTTTATTAAAATAGTATTTATAACTGATACATGTTGGCAGGAAAAAAAAAAAATCTGTAGTGGAGGGGCCCCAGGCATTAGAATGTGTCTGTCCCTAGCAGAATGCAGACAGCATATAATAAATCATAGATAAAAGAATCTTTGCCTGAGGCAGGTGACCCTGGATGTTAGCCAGTTTGAGTGGGAGCTCCATATGTCACCCTCCCAAGGGGGTTTAAAAAGTTTAATAAAAATGTTCAAACCTTAAGATGACATCAAATGTCTCTTCATATAGTTTTATTCTTCTAGAGTAACTATAAAAATTCACAACATTCACATATTTGCTATAGAATAAAGGCTCATGAGCTGGTCTGAATGAATTCTTAAAGCTCTTGGCAGTTCTTCAGAAGGGAAAGGTTACAGGAGAAAAAATGAGAAACCAACACTTTTGAATCAAAGAACTTTGTTTAAGGTAATTTTTATTAGAAAAAAAAATTGGGTTGAGGTCAGGTGATGGTTCCAGCCTCTGAAGAGGAAAGGCAGACACTGCATCACTTTGGAGCCTTCTTAGTGGTAACTATAACTTTGTAGGAAATTGTCATCTTTGAGCATGGAGAAACACGACTTGTCAAGAAAATATAAAACGGAGATCTGGTGAGCAAGCGTATGGTGACGATATTCCAATCACATTTGAACGAGCTTCCCTAGTCACTGCCTTTGAGTTGGAGGCTAGCTTACCAAATGGGTAAGAGGAGAGGCCACATTCTTGATTGCCTGGAGCCTACAAGGGGCAACAATAACTCCCCCAGATCCACCCGCATTAACTGTCATCAATCAGAATGCTTTGTGTCTAGCTTACTGGTTGGTAAGAACTCCTGCATTCTGGTTGGTATTTGATCTAGTGGTATATAATAATTGTTTAAAAACTGCATGAATAGTTTGTCTTATTAAAGAATACTTTAAAATGGCCACATTCCAAAATTATGAGTTAACTTACCATGTACAACAAACCAAACAAAAGCAATAATTATGGAATTACAGGGTCACATTTTAATTCCTGAATGTTACAGTTCAGCATTAATATCACCACATGTATACAAATGGTGTAAAACAAGTACAGTGGTATTTTAATACAAAATAAACTTCTGTTTTATGGAAAAAAACTATACTTCATATCTACACAGACAGTCCATATTTTCCAAACAATAGCTAAAATTAAAATTAACTACAAAATCTCCAAAACAGGTAAACCTGTTTCAGTTTAAACTATTCCAGGAGAAATGGACCCATAACACATATTACAAGAGTGATCTATGTGGTGGTTTGCAGCTGGTTTCATAGTTTAACATCTCTGACACATTAATTGTAGTTTGGTGGGGGGGAGGGGGGGTTTCCTCACTTCAGCATGATCTCAGATCATATAGGGGCAACTAACATTAAAATATTTACAGTTCACTTGCTGCTCTTTGAAAATAAAACCTCTTAAATTGTTTACCTCCATCAATTTACTTGTTGGGGTTTTTTTTTTTTGTTGCAATTAGTTTACGTACATGGAATGTGCTTTTACTCTTTAAAAAGCAGCTTTCATATTACACCCAGGTTCAGATGCTGCATGTTGATCCTGCCTCAAACACAGACTGGTATATTGTTAGCAATAATTCCTTCTTGGTCCAAAATGGCTTCTGGGTGTTAAATGCCACTTTTCAAAACCTTTATTAGTGTTTCTTATAACCACCTCAAATTACACAATTTAAACCTATAAATGCAAAAATGCACCTGCTGCTCAAGGAAGAGAGCTTTGCCAAAAAAACAGAAAGTGACTCAATTCACTATCTTCTATCACCTGAAAAACTGCTAGCTGTACTTAGTGTGTAGTTTAAAGTACTAGTTTATTGATCCTAGCAGTTTCTGGAGATCTTTTTGGAAGCTACCGATCCTTGCCATAGATATTGCTGGATATCCAGTTTAAAAAACAATCAAATTAACTGAACTGTCCATTATCCAGCTTGCTTTTTCTCTCCTCTTCAAAATGTGAGTTGAAAGTTCACATTTTTTACAACTCAACCTGCACTATTATTCCAGATGCTCCCCACTCCATCTGTCAGACATTTTATTAAATTTGCAACTAATGGTCCCAAAATCTGAATTTATTTTTTTTTTAATGGAAATAGAATTATTTTCCCTTCATTTTCTTTAAAAAAGAGGCAATTGCTAAAAGAACAAAATGGACAGCACCATTACAAAATTAAGATTACTGGGTTTGCAACTGAAGCTTTACATTTTTTTCTAGGTCTGTTACACACTGGAGAAACCCTGCAATATTAAAAATTGTTAACCACACCTTTCTCCCTCCCCCTACCCTCCCAAAACCTGAGACTTTCCTTGCTGAGAAGCTGTCATCCAGGTTCTGATTACTAACCCTCCCTCCTCCCCTCCCGACTGAATGGCAGACTCCTTATTTTACTAGAAAGAGATTAAGTTCCTTGGAAGCCTGATGTTTGCAGAACTAAACCTTTCTCACTGATATACTGAGTTTCTTTTGCTACTCCTTGTATTATCTTATATATTCAAGGGAGAAAGCTTTCTGATTCAGACTCTTTTTAGCTCTTTGAACAGTTGCAGCATTTAAGACCTCACAATATAAATTTATTTCAATGTTCTTATGAACCAAGACGAGGTCTTTTCCTTGGGGATGTCTCCTCTTCTTCCTCTTCCTCTTCATCATCTGGATAATCCACTAGGCCAACTAGACTTCCCTGCTGATTTTAAAGAAAGAAAACCTCACATTTGAAAAAATTCATCTCCCAGAAATGCACAGTTGTAATGAAAATACCAGATCCCCCTTGATCAGCTGTCTAGGACACAGCTTCAGAAGATTAGTGTATTAGGATGGCATGCAGTAGGTTTATAGATTTCCAACTACAATAAAAAAAAGCATACAGAGTGTTTGGGCCTATGAAACAGAAAATGGTAAGAGGAAAGTTGTCACCAATGAAGTACTTGGACCCAGGCTGACCTATAATGTAAATCTTCCAACACATCAGGGTAAGATGTTTTCTGTATAAAATCAAGGAAAATACCAGTATTGAAAACTGGCTTTCCACTGTGAATTTGACCCAAAGACACTTTAAATGGTCTCACACTATTTTAAAGTCTTTAATCCTATTATCTTTTATGAGTGTCCATTATTTCCTTCTTAGAGTCCTGAGGATCCCCACCTTACTCCTCAATCCAATTTATACTTTTCCCTTTTTAAAAGCCATATAAGCACAGTGATCTATCCTCTAGGCCAGGGGTGGGCAAACTTTTTGGCTCAAGGGCCACATCTGGGTGGTGAAACTGCACGCAGGGCCGGGGCAGAGGGTTGGGGTGCAGAAGGGAGTACGGTGTGCAGGAAGGGACTCAGGGCAAGGGGTTGGGGCAGAGGAGGGGTGCAGGGTGTATGAGGGGGCTCAGGGCAGGGGGTTGGGGTGCAGGAGGGGGCTCAGGGCAGGGGGTTGGGGTGCAGGAGGAGTTTGGGCTCCGGCACAGCGCTGCTTACCTGGAGCGGCTGGCACCACTTCCCTGTGGCCCCTGGGAGAGCTGGGGGCAGAAAGCTCCATATGCTGCCCTTGCCGCGCCTCCAGGTACCTCCCCTGAACCTCTCATTGTCCGTGGTTCCCTGTCCCTGGCCAATGGGAGCTGCGGGGGGCAGTGCCTCTGCCCCACCCCAGGGGCCGCAAGAACATGGTGCCAGCTGCTTTCTGGAGCAGTGCAGGACCCGCGGCGCCACAGGGGTGGCAATCCCGTGGGTCGGATCCAAAGCCCCGAGGGGCTAGATCCAGCCCATAGTTTGCCCACCCCTGCTCTAGACTGAGGGTCTGAGGAGTTTCCATTTTAAAAACACTCCTCTTCCTCCACCTAAGGTGAATAAGTGGAACTGGTGAAAATGACGCTACTATTTGCAGCAAGAGCTTGGGGATAAGGGAGTGACTTGACTAGAAATTAACCACTGGTCTCTCACTGTAATAGGAGTCTTCAACTAAGTACCAACCAAGTCCTGTGTGTGTCTGCTTAAAGGCATTAGCATGAATTCCATAACTCTGGTTCCACTGATATAGACAGTTCAGAGGAAACAATCAGAGTGAGTGTCTTGTTAATGCCACATCACAGAAAACAGTAAGAAAAACGTTTCTGTTGAAACAGAGGAAATCTGGTTATCTCAATAACTTAAGACTCGTGCCATGACTAACAGCTTGTTTAATACTTGGGAATTTGAGTCCCTCATGTCAGCTGGAAATGCAAGATTGGTGACTCTAGTTGGTAAAATCTACAAGAGCTTGGAATTGCTAAAATAAAGTGTTTTTACGCTTCCCCAAAATTAGTAAAATGTGACTGGACTTGAAATATTTTATTCTTAACGACAGACTGCCCTCAGCCTTCTTTCTATTGTCACACAATATAGGACTTAACACAGTACAAATCAATATGGTTTCATTCAACGTATGTTCGAAAGATGAAAACTCTTATTCTTTCTGGAGTAGGGAATGCCTGCTTTTACACATGCAAGTTCTCTCACCTTAGTGGCTGTTACCGCTGTAGTCAAGTTTGTATTCTTTGAAGAGGAACCATTAGAACTTGCTGGTGATGTCTGAGCTGCTACAGATTTATTGTTTGTACTGTTTGCTCCATTAGCTGCACTGGCAGAGTGGGAAAAAGTGAATTTGAATCCACCAGCTGAAGTCCTTTTTGGAAGATTCTCTTTGTCTTCACTCTCTTTAGCTGAAGGACAAACATTTTAATATACATCAATTGTACAGGTTTTTCACAAATCTACACCCGCTTTGAGCAAAAGTCACCTTACAATATGTTGCACACCCACACTGCAACCCAGAGAATAGAGGAATTTAAACTGAACAGCTGCTGAAAGGCATCTTCCAAAGAAGGGGGAATGGAATCAATGTCCTAAATATAGGACCAGACTAAGTAGGTCAAGCAAAGGTAAATCTGGCCAATCAGGAGTGTTTGGTAAGAATACAGAAATGAGTCTAATTCACCCTACAAACATGAAACTTCAAATCAACATTAGCTTTTGGAGAAAATTAACCAAACTGGCAATTGAAGTTTCTAGTTCTAATCTTGTTCTCAAAAGCATATTAACTTTTTATTTAAATTCCTAGCAAAAATATTTTTTTATTCTAAGTCAGTAGAGTGCAAAATGGTTGTGATAAGTATTAACACGAAAACACTCCACATAGGAGAGGTTACTTACTTGTACAGTAACCAGAGTTCTTAAAGGTATTTTGTCCCTAGGAGTGCTCCACTTTAGGTACATACACACCTGTGCACTTTCAATTGGAGATTTTTGGTTCATGGGTTCTGCACCAGTGCCCTATATAGCCTTGTGCTCTGATCTGAGGGCATATAGGGGAGGGTGGACCTTCTCCATCATGAAATCTGGCCAGAGGCAAGCGCTCCAAAGTAGAGGGAATGGAAGGCAGGTAGTGGAACACCCACAGGAACAAAACATCTTGAAGAACTCCAGTTACTGTACAAGTAACCAACCTCTCCTCCTTCAAGTTGCTGTCCCTATCAGTGCTCCACTTTAAGGGACTTCTGAAGAATGCCCAAACTAGATCTAGTACTGATTCAAGAACAGATCCATCAAAGGCTGCATCTGCCCTGGAAGCATACCCAATAGCATAGTGCTGGGAAAAAGTATGCAAGCACAACCAGGTGGCAGCTTTACAAATGTCTGCAGCAATGGGTATATTTTTAGGCAGAGTAACAGAAGTTTCCTGGGCAGTCACTCTAGTTGGGTGTGTGTGCACTCAAAATGCTTCATGAACATGCCAAAATTCACCCTGAGACCCATTTTGATCGTCTTTGGGTAGAAACGGGGGCTCCCATCGTCCTATACGTGAAAAGACAAAAAGACTAGGAGAGGCTCTGAAGGGCCTAGATCTTTTGAGGTAGAATGTGAGGGTTCTTCTTAAGCCTATAGTGTGAAGACTAGGTCTTCCTTTGAAACGTGAGGTCTGGAGTGGAAGATTTGCAACTGAACATCCTGGTTGATGTGGAAGTCCGACGACACCTTGGACAGGAAGCAGGAATGGGCATGTAGAGTCACCATGTCCCAGTAAAAATACTGGGCAGGCTGGATCTTGCACAGGGCTCACAACTCCCCTTACCTTTCTAATCAAAATGATGACTGACAAAGGAGGTTTTGAAGGACAAATGGAGGAGAGATCAGTTTGGTATGGGCTGGAAAGGTATTTTCTCCAGTTGAGAACTAAGCTTAAGGTCCCAATATGGAGCAGGATCTCTGGTATGGAGAAAAAGTTTGGTTAAACCCTTAATAGACCTTGAAGCAGCAGGGCGTGAGAATACTGAAAACCCCTCAACCAGTAAGTGAAAAGATAAAATACCAGCCAGGTGGACTTTGATGGAGCTCAGTGACAAACCCAAGGTTTTTAAACTCAGCAGGTACTCTAATATAAGAGTGAAATGTGATTCAGAGGGAGATAATGCTTGCTGCAGGACTAAAATTGTGTCCACTTTTGCAGGTAAGCCTTTCTTGCAGAGGGTTTCCTACTATTCAACAGCACATTCTGTATTTAAAAAGAACAATCCATTTCTACACCTGAGAACCATCGAGGACCCAGGGCTTGAGATGTAGCATGGAGAGATTGGGATGAGTTATTGTCCCTGATTCTTTGGACAGTAGGTCTGCTGTCAGAGGCAAGTGAAGAGAGGGACTCAGGAAAGTTCAGGAGCCCTATTTCTAGAGAAATTCTCCAGCCTTCATTTTGTCTGCTTGATCTATATTCCGAGCTACTCCACTCTAAAATGAAAACTGCAGATTTTGAGCAGGCGCAGTGCTAACACAGGATGAAAAGTTCAGTTAATTGGCAAAACGTTCAGGAGTGCTAGGATGGCATTCCGGCTAAAGGCCCACGAAGTGAGTGAGTCGGCAGAATCATAACTGTGAAGTAAACAGCTACAGTGAGCATGTGCAGAACAAAAGGGTGACAGAAAGGTCAAGCTGCCTCAGCCTGAACTGACTTTGGTCAGTTTGGGGCTGCCTCTTCTGATAGAGGAAGATGAGGTAATGCGTATTAGAACAGTATAAAAAGACTGTGCTGGCAGTCAGTCAATCAGAAGTCGGCAAGGAAAGCAGTCAGGGGAAGACGTATGAAGAAATTGGAAGCCAGCAACGAGAGCTGCTAAAGGAGGATAAGAAACCATGGGTTTGTCTACCCTTACTGCGGGATCAACATGCGGCAATTGATGCATCGACGGTTGATTTAGTCACTCCAGTGACCACCCGCTAAATCGACCGCAGATCACTCTCCCGTCGACTCCTATACTCCACCGGATTGAGAACTGTAAGGGGAGTCATCAGGAGAGTGTCTCCCGTTCACATCACGTAGTGTGGACCCCGCAATAAGTAGATCTAAGCTACGTCGACTTGAATTATGCTACTGACATAGCGTAGCTCAGATAGTCTTTTCCCTGTAGTGTACACAAGGCCTAGTGTAGAGACAGAAAAGACCAGAACAAAATGAAGCTGACTGACCAGAGAAACACTGATTAACCAGAGCTGAGCAGCAACCATGATTAAAGAATACCAAAAGATTTATAAAGCCATTAACAGCAATTAAAGGATACCAAAGGATTTATAGAGCCTGCCAGCTTTTAAATACAATTTTTAGTGTAGTGTAGTCAAGCATAGTATTTAATATGTGTATGCTTGAAATATATGTTTGTGTTAAGAATGCATGAAATATTGTTATTAATTTCAACGTACGTAAAATTTAACGTGTAATTTAAGAATTGCTGTCAGCAATGTGTTACAAACGGGCCATTTGTAGCTTAGTGCTTTGCACAGAATCATTTAAATTGTATGATATTGGGATTTGAATGCTCTAATTTGCAATTAGGGATTTGTATCTGATTTCTATTTTTAGATTATATTGCAGTAGGATTAGTTACTTTAATAAAAACACTTTGTTTTGGAAAAAATACTTCCTATGTTAATCACCTTATTCGGAAGGTTATATCTGTGTCCTTGGTGTTTTCTTAACAACCCCAGGAACTCATACTTTGAGAAGAACAGACTAACAGGGTATTAAGGGAGGTTATTACAGGGGTGTCCCAAAATCCATTTTTGGGGTAACAGCCCCAAAGAATGGAAGAGGACTAGGTTCTTGTTGGTTGCTGATTGTACCTCAAGGAATGACCCTTAAGAAGCCATTCATCCAGACGAGAAGATGACTATTCCCTTTTGCTGCAGATGAGTTGAAATGACCGAGAGGACCTTTCTAAAAAGATTCCTGGCACAGCTGAAAGGCCAAAAGGAAGCACTCAATACTGATAGTGGTCGCTGCCAATGACAAACTGAAGTACACATCTATGAGCTGGACGCATTGCTATACGAAAATACACATCCTGAATGTCAAGGGCCACAAACCAGTCCCCTGATATAACATAGTATTATTGTTGCTAGGGTTACCATTCTGAACCTCTGTGATAGAATGAATGCGTTCAGAGTCCTGAGGTCCAGGATTGGTCTCCATCCTCCTTTCCTCTTGGGTACCAAGAAGTACCTGGAGTAGAACCCTTTCCTGATGAAAGATGGGAAATGGATCTGAAGAGAATGGTGTAGCCTGATGTAATGTAATGTAATGACTTCCAGCATCCGTCTAATGTGATGTGCTCCCAGGAAAGTCTTTCCCTTTTCAAGCTATCGCTGGGGGATGTGCAGGGAAGAGTGGAGCAGGAAGGTGGTGCAACATATGACCCAGATGAAGGAAGAACTCATGACATTAAAATGAACAGTCAAAACAGGCAGTCAGAAGTTGCTGATTGAAAGATGACAGTAGATGATGGGCCCTTCTTGTGGAATTCAGGCCTCTTCTTGGACGGTTGTATGATTCTTTGGAAGGTTTCCTTTTCGACCGGGTGAGACAGTTCGGCTGTGACCCGATTAATCTTCTCTTAGTTGCACGGGCACAGATGTCCAGGGTTCAGACTGTTACTCTAGAGTCCTTCGATTAGTGAAGGGAATCATCAATGGCATTGCTGAAGAGCTTGGGGCCTTCAAATGGAAGATCCCAGGAAAGTCCAGAATACAATGGAGTGAATCCAGAGAACCACAGCTATGAAGAGTGGCACATAACTATGGGAGTTGCCACAGAATGAGAGCCTACGTCGGCTGCAACCAGCGAGGCTTGCAAAGAGGCTTTGGCAATTCTCTAACCTTCAGCAATTAGTGCCTGGAACTATCTTTCTGGTCTTCTGGAAAATGAATAAAATGACATAACTTGTACTTTGTCTGATCATACTTGCCATGAGGACATGGTAGTTAGCTACTGTGAACTGTAAATCAGCTAAAGAATAGCTTGTGCAACTCAGAAGGTCCAGGTGCTTGAGCTCCTTGTTGTGAGTAGTTGATCTGGAGCAATGTCGTCTGCCTCCTTCATTTATAGCGCTGACCACCATGAAATGTGGGGTGGCATGGGAGAAGAGGTATTCCGAGCTGTTGGAGGGTACACAGTATTTAATCATAAAATTGTAGGACTGGAAAGACCCTGAGAAGTCTTCTAAGTCCAGTCTACTGCACTCCTGGCAAGACTAAGTATTATCTAGACCATCCCTGACACGTGTTTATCTAACCTGCGCTTAAAAACCACCAAGGACAGAATCCACAACCGCCCTAAGCAATTTATTCCAGTGCTTAACTACCCTGACAGGAATTTTCTCCTAACATCCAATTTAAACCCTACTTGCTGCAATTTAATCCCCTTACTTCTTGTCCTATCCTCAGAGGTTAATGCGAACAATTTTTCACTGTCCTCCTTGTAACAACCTTTTACGTATTTGAAAATTGTTATGTCCCCCCCTCAGTCTTCTCATTTCCAGACTAAAACATTTTTTTCAACCTTTCCTCATAGGTCATGTTTCCTAGACCTTTAAGCTGGACCTTCTCCAATCTGTTCACATCCTTCCTGAAATGTGGGGCCCAGAACTGGACACAATACTCCAGTTGAGGCCTTCTCAGCGCAGAGTAGAACCAAAAGAATTACTTCTTGTGTCTTGCTTACAATACTCCTGCTAATACATCCCTGAATGTTTCCTTTTTTTGCAACAGTGCTACACTGTTGACTCATTTAGCTTGTGATCCATTATAACCCTAGATCCCTTTCTGGAGTATTCCTTCCTAGGCAGTCATTTTCCATTTTGTATGCGTGCAACTAATTGTTCCTTCCTAAGTGGAGTATCATAGAAGATTAAGGTTGGAAGAGACCTCAGGAGGTCATCCAGTCCAACCCTCTGCTCAAAGACCAACACCAACTAAATCATCCCAGCCAGGGCTTTGTCAACCCAGGCCTTAAAAACCTCTAAGGATGGAGATTCCAACACCTCCCTAGGTAACCCATTCCAGTGCTTCACCACCCTCCTAGTGAAACAGTGTTTCCTAATATCCAACCTAGACCTCCCGCACTGCAACTTGAGACCATTGCTTCTTGTTCTGCCATCTGCCACCACTGAGAATAGCCTAGCTCCATTCTCTTTAGAATCCCCCTTCAGGTAGTTGAAGGCTGCTATCAAATCCCCCCTCACTCTTCTCTTCTGCAGATTAAACAAGCCCAGTTCTCTCAGCCTCTCCTCGTAAGTCGTCATGTGCCCCAGCCCCCTGTCATTTTCGTTGCCCTCCACTGGACTCTCTCCAATTTGTCCACATCCTTTCTGTACTGGGGGCACAAAACTGGACGCAATACTCCAGCAGTGCCGAATAGATGGGAATCACTTCCCCCAACCTGCTGGCAATGCTCCTATTAATGCAGCCCAAAATGTCGTTAGCCTTCTTGGCAACAAGGGCACACTGCCGACTCATATCCAGCTTCTCATCCACTATAATCCCCACGTCCTTTTCTGCAGAACTGCTCCTTAGCCAGTCAGTCCCCAGCCTGTACCGGTGCATGGGATTCTTCTGTCCCAAGTGCAGGACTCTGCACTTGTCCTTATTGAACCTCATCAGATTTCTTTTGGTCCAATTCTCCAATTTGTCTAGGTCACTCTGGACCCTATCCCTACCCTCCATTGTATCTACCTCTCCCCCCCAGCTTCGTATCATCTGCGAACTTGCTGAGGGTGCAATCTATTCCATCATCCAGATCATTAAAAAAGATGTTGAACAAAACCGCCCCAGGACTGACCCCTGGGGCACTCTGCTTGATACCAACTGCCAACTAGACATCAAGCCGTTGATCACTACCTGTTGAGCCTGACAATCTAGCCAGCTTTCTATCCACCTTATAGACCATTCATCCAATCCATACTTTTTTAACTTGCTGGCAAGTATACTGTGGTAGACCATATTAAAAGCTTTGCTAAAGTCAAGATATATCACGTCCAGCACTTTCCCCATATCCAGAGCCAGTTATCTCATCATAGAAGACAATCCAGTTGGTCAGGCATGACTTGCCCTTGGTGAATCCATGTTGACTGTTCCTGATCACCTTCCTCTCCTTCAAATACTTCAAAATGGTTTCCTTGAGGACCTGCTCCATAATTTTTCCAGGGACTGAAATGAGGGTTCTCCTTCTTCCCTTTTATAAAGATGGGCACTATATTTGCCTTTTTCCCATCATCCTGGACCTCCCGCAATCACCACGAGTTTTCAAAGATCACAGCCAATGGCTCTGCAATCACATCAGCCAATTCCCTCAGCACCCTCGGATGCATTAGATCTGGACTTGTGCATGTCCAGCTTTTCTAAATAGTTCATAACCTGTTCTTTCATCACTGAAGGCTGCTCACCTCCTCCCCATAATGTGTTGCCCAGGACAGCAGTGTGGGAGCTACATTGTCTGTGAAGATTGAGGCAAAAGAAAAAGCACTGAGTACTTCAGCTTTTTCCACAACATCGGTCACTAGGTTGCCTCCCTCATTCAGTAAGGGGCCCACACTTTCTTTGACTTTCTTCTTGTTGGTAACATACCTGTAGAAACCCTTCTTGTTACCCTTCACATCCCTTGCTAGCTGCAATTCCAGTTGTGTTTTGGCCTTCCTGATTACACCCTTGCATGCTCAAGCAATATTTCTATACTCCTCCCACGTCATCTAACCAAGTTTCCACTTCTTTTTTTAAAGAATCCTTATTGAGGTTACAGGGACAAACCATCCCGATGTGTAGAAAGAATAGTAAATATGGCAGGCGACCAGCTTGGCTTAACAGTGAAATCCTTGCTGATCTTAAACACAAAAAAGAAGCTCACAAGAAGTGGAAGATTGGACAAATGACCAGGGAGTAGGTGAGGCTTGGGAGTAGAAGATTGGGAGTAGAAGGCTTGGGAGTAGAATATTGGAAGGGGAGTCGACTGATTCATGTGAAACAGGGAGGTTACCTTAGGGATGAATTTTGGATGCAGTCTGAACGTAACCTTGTCTACAAAGAATACCAAGGGGAGGCGGCGGTGGGTGGGCAGTGCCATCAGAGCTGCTCTCTCTCTCCTATCTTCTGGCTAACGTAATAGTTATCAAGAATGCCATTTTCATTTAGAAGTACGTTAGTGAACAGGTGGCCATGGGTTCAAAGAGGGGTCTGGTCAGTCCTTTCAGTATCAGGTTTAAGTCCCACATGGGGTACAGTGTCAAGGTTGAGGGAAGAAGTTTATTATACCCTTAAGAAACTTTTTAGTGGTTGGGTGCGACAGCATCGAATATCCCAGCTGTAATAGCTACTAGACAGACCCTAAGAGATTTTAGGGATAATCCTGATTTTAAGGGTCAGAGCATATTCTAGATTATGTGAAAGAGTTGCTGATATTGGAGAGATTTGTTGGGACATGCATCAAATCTGAGACCTGGACCATTTCTGCAGGTAAGTATGTAGTGTGGAGGACTTTCTACTGTGTAATATAACCTCTTGTATTTCCCTTTGAGCGTGAACTTTCTAGATGCTGGAACTAAGCAGGAGCCATGCTGTTAGGTGGAGAATCCCCAAGTTGGGATGTAGGGTACACCCTCGGGCCTGTGAGAGGAGGTGCAGAAAGTTGGGGAGAGAGATCGTTGGCACATTGCAAACTGTGTCAGGTAAGGATACCAGGTCTGTCTCAGCCAAGTAGGAGCAATCAGGATGACAGGAGCTCTGTCCCTTTCTATTTTTAACAGAACCCTCAGCAGAAGAGGAAAACAGAAAAAAAGGCATAAAGGTCCCTGCCCCAAGCAAGAAGAGGAGCATTGTCCAGAGAGTGCTGTCCCATCCCCACCCTGGAGCAGTAGCGTGAACACTTCTTGTTCTGGTAAGTGGACTGGGTTCCCCATCGTGTGAACAAGTTGTGGAATACTGGTAGGTGCATCTCCCACTCATGATTGTGCAGGAATCTGCGACTGAGATTGTCTGCTATAAAGTTTTGCATATCCAAAAGGTTAGTTGCAGACAAAGCGACCTGAGAAATGCATCTGTTCCATAGTCTCATTGCCTCCGCACATACAGAGGGTGACATGCTTCCCCTTGCTGATGGTTGATGTAGTACATGCAGGATATGTTTCTGTTAGGATCTTTGTATTTGATCCTGAAATTAGCAGGAGGAAATGGGCACAGGCATTTGTGACCAATCTCAGTTAGAGATTGATGTGTAGAGACATCTCCATAGGTGACCATTTGCCTTGAGTCGTGAAGCAATTTAAATGTGCACCCCACCCTATGAGTTATGTGTTGGTGGTAAGGAGCAACAATAGTGACGTGTGAAAAGGAGAATCCCTTTGCACACATTGATCAGGTCCTTCCAACAGTTTAAGGAGTTTTTAATTCTGGTGGGTAGTGACAGAGGTTTGTCCAGCCTGTCCCTGTTTGGTCTGTAAACCGAACTAAACCATAGTTGGAGGCATCACATACGTAGTCTGGCATGTGGTAACTCTCCCATGCCTGCTGCTGTATGTCTTAGGAGTTAGAGGCAGAGTCTGGCTGGTATCCGTGGACTGTACTGAATGGTGCCTATGAGTGAAACCACGGATAGGAACTTGTGTTGAGGTAGGAGGGCTTTGGCCTGTAGGGTGTCTAAGTTAGCCCCTATGGATTCTAGGCATTGCACTGGAGTGAGGGATGGCTTCTGGATGTTGATCTGTAAACTCAGTTCTGTGAACAAGTGTATCAGTGTCGATGGCTTTGCGGGCCTCCTGAAAATACCAGGCTCCGAGGACACAGTCGTCCAGGTATGGGCAAATCATTATCACTTGCAAGTGGTAATTTGAGTGGCTACCACTGAGAGAACTTTGGAAAAAGTTCTCAGGGCTGATGACAGACTGAAGAGGAAGACTCTGTACTGATAATGGCCATGTTCAAGAGTGAACCAGAGAAATCGTCTGTGAACCAGTAGGATGAAGATGTGAAAATAGGCATCCTGGAGGATGAGGGCCAAAAACCAGTCTCCCTGTTCCAATGTTGGAATGATCGTTGATAAGGTGACCCTCTTGAACTTCTGAGCCTTAACCAACTTGACGACAGCTCTGAGGTCCAGTAAAGGTCTCCAACCTCCCTTTCTTTTGGATATTATGAAGTAACGAGAGTAGAATCCCTTGCCTCGCAGATACTGAGGTACTGATTCTATGGCTCCTAACTGGAGGAGGCGATCTATCCCCTGTTGTAGTAAATTCTCGTGAACAGCATTCCTGAAGAGGGATGGGGAAGGAAGGTGAAATGGATGGAGTAACCGGACTGGACGATCTGTAAAAGCCATTGAACTGATGTTATGTGTTTCCAGGAACTGTGGAACACTGTCAATCGGTGGCCAAATAGGTATACAACCAGGGTCGGTTGCATCAGTTGTGGAGTGGTTTCACGGTGCCGCAACCTCCCCGTCAAAAGTGATGTTTAGATTCAGGGGGTTGGGACAAGTTTTGTGGACCAGACTGTTTGCGCTTTGTGAATTTCCCTTTTTGTCTCTGTGGTTCGTAATGGTGCTGAGGTTGATATTGAGCCACATATGCTCTGGGTTGAGACTGTGAACTAAAACACCTCTTTTGCCCCGGAGTATAGATTCCCAGTGACCTTAGGGTAGTCCTGGAATCCTTCAGGGTATGAAGGGAAGCGTTCATCTTTTCACCTATGATTTTTGTGCCCTAAGGAAGAACTTCCACTGTGGACTGCACCTCTTTCATGAATCCCGACAAACAGAGCCATGATGTCAGTCGCATCACCACCGCTGTGGAGGTGCTGCTGTATTAGCGGTGTTGAGGGACAAGTGTAACAAAGTTTTTGATACTAACTGTCCCTCTTTAAAGAGCTCCCAATGCAGCTCTGGCAGTTTTTCAATAAAAAGTCATTAAGTTTGTTGTAATTTGTATTGTGATATTTGGCTGTGAGCACCTGGCAGTTGACAATACAGAACTACAAGGGGGCCGGGGAATATGTCCTCCTGCCAAAGAGATCCAGCTATTTCCAGTCTCTGTCATATGATGTAGCCCTACACTAGTGTTGCCAGCCACGGAAACTGACAGCGTCCACCATGATGGAATCCGGTGGTGAGTCGGAAAAAAGGAACTTATGTTCCTTTTCTGGGACATAATATTTGTTATCTGCACGCTGGAAAGCTGAAGCCACCGAAGCCAGGGTTTGCCGAACTGTTTTGGCCAGGTCAAAAACGGCCTCATGAATTGGAAGGGCAACCTTTGATGAAGAGGAAGAGTAGAAGATATTGAGGAGTTGATGCTGGGTGTCTCTAACGTCTTCCAACTGTTTCTGAAGGGTGTCCACCACCTTCCTTGCCAGCTCCTGGAAAAGACGGAAGTCATCTGCCAGAAATGGTGGAGGCGGCACAACAACTTGGTGGAGGAGACACAAAGCCCTGGCTGGGATGATTTAGTTGGGGATTGGTCCTGCTTTGAGCAGGGGGTTGGACTAGAGGATCTCCTGAGGTCCATTCCAACCCTGAGATTCTATGATTCTATGACTTTGAGGAGGAGGAGGATTTGGCCTTAGGTCCTCCTCCATTCTGGCTTCCTCCATCTCCTGAGGTGGTTCAGAGGTCTGGATGCTGTAACTGACTGTTACCGTACTCAGTTCCCAACAGTCCGATATTACATATGATCATGTTGGGCTGAAGGGCGACAGAGATTCCAAAAACAAAAAGGGGAGACAGATCTGGAGTTGAGACTGATATATCACCTTGGGCATATCTTCAAAAGGCCTACCTAGCTCCACTGCAATATCTAAGAGCCTGACTGGGAGGCTGAGGTGGGCAGGAGGGGTTGGAATCACTTATAGCCCTTCCCTTTTCTTTCGTAGGGCTCTTGCCTGGGAGGCACCGCAAACTTGGGAGGCTGCTGGGGCCCAAAGTGCTTCCTGGAAGCTGGAGGCCTGTAAAAGGCTTAAGGAGCAAAGGGTGGCCATCAAGTCCTTGAAGCTTCGAGTCCGTCTGTTTTGAGAACAGGGAGGTGGCCTGAAAGAGGAGGTCCTGGATGGACTGCTGCACTTCGTAAGGGAGGCCAGATGACTGGAGCCATGAACAGCGCCTCATGGTGACTGCTGACACCACAGTCTTGGTTGCTGAGTCGGCTGCATCCAGAGCCGCCTGGAGGGAGGTCCTGGCCACAGTCTTGCCCTCCTCTAGGATGGCCATGGACTCCTGCACTGACTCCGGTGGCAGGGAGTCCTTAAATTTGGACAATGATTCCCACAGATTAAAATCTTACATCCTGAGCAGGGCCTGCTAGTTGGAGATACATAACTGGAGACTGTTTGTATAATAAAGCTTACATCCAAACAGGTCCAGTCTCTTGGGCTCCTTATTTATGAGGGTAGCAACTTCCCAGTCTGTCCCGCTCATTCGCCGCCAACACCACCAGGGACCCCAGTGGGGTGGGGGCTGCAAGTAAAGGTATTCAAAATCACCGGCTAGGACACAGTATTTCTTTTCTGCCCTTTTTGAGGTAGGGGACAGAGAGGAAGCAGTCTGCCACAGTGATGTGAAGGGGCCCATCAACGCTTTGTTAACAGACAAGACCACTCTGGAAGGAGTAGCTGCAGCCAGGATGTCTATTAGGCTGTGTGCTGACTCCTTAAGCTACTCAACTTCCGGGCCCAAGTTAACAGCTACCCTTTTCAGGAGCTCCTGGTGGGCCCTGAAGTCATCCTCTGGGAGAGGGTTACTAGGGCCTGCGACAGCCCTCCCCTCCACCATATCCACTGGGGCCATTTCTTGGATATGGGCACCAGGGTCAGTACTGGAGTCTGGGTCCAGAGCCAGGCGGGAAGAGACAGTAGTTTGCCTTTCTGACACCACAAAGTATGAGAGTACCGGGAGAAACTGCTAAGGCACTGGCAGAAGGGCTAGTACCAAAGTCTGGTTTTTAGACCCAGTACCCGCTTGCTCCTCCAGGCAGCACTGGGAAACTGGGGACCGGCAGCGGGCTGGTGATCACTGCATTGGGACCAGGAGGGCTTGTCCCAGGATGGTGCTGTGGTGGAGCTTCCTGCATCCTGCCCCTTCCTGTCCCCAGTCGTCGTGGCTTACAAGAGGCCTTGAGGGGTTGGTGGTATTGGGAGGTACAGCAGGTCCTTTGCCACCTGGAAAACCTCCGGATGGGAAGGGGCCAGCAGATGCCTGACCCCATGGCTGCTCCTAGGAGTCGGTGGTGGATCCCATACTGAACTCAGCTCCCTATGCAGAGTTATTGGCACATCAGAAGCTCTGGAGAGGGCAAGTGGCCCGACATGGGTCTCACTATACCAATCATACCCTGCTTGTCTCTTCTCTGCACTGGAGAATGCCATCTCTCAGTGCATTGTTTCTTCTGCCTCTTCCTCTGCACCAGGGATGGAGAGTGGTGCTGGGAAGAGCCCCATGCTAGGGAGCACTCCGCATGGATGTCAGGGTACTTGGCGCTGATTCAGAACGGCTTGGCTCTGAGGCCGGTCCGAGGGTCACCTCCACAAGAATGGCCTTCAGTCAAATCTGTCTATCCTGTCTCGTGCAGGGTTTGAAGTCTCTGCAGAGCTGGCATTTTAACATGAGACTCCACTAGACATTTTAGACAGCTAGTGTGAGTCACTAACTTGCATCCGTTTGCTGCACAAGGCACACAGCTTGAAGCCTGGGGACTGGGGCATGCCCAGCCCCTGGGACGAAAAGTCCCTTGAGAAGAGGGACAGCTATATATATACTAACACTACTATATATACTAATTATAACTAAGAACTATATACATGGACTACAATAACTATACAAAATACGAACAGAGCAAGTCCAAACCACTGGGAAAGGAGCCTTGTTTAGTAAGAAGGGTCATTCCAGCAACAATCATGAGCAGTAAGAAGAAACAGAGGATGTGGGGCCTGCAGCACCATTTATACCAGTGCAGACGTGCACAACTCCAGAAGGCAATAGAACCAGCCCAATGGATACCACAGAGGGAAAAGTCTCCGGCAACTGCACGTGGTGCATGTACACATCCACCCAGCATGGAATGGACAAGAGCAAGCACTGGAAGAATAACTTCAAATTGCAAACAGAAAAACAACAGCCTTAACTGACTGCTAATGGCTTCATCTCTAGCCAGGGGCAGTTGAGAAGGAACTGAGGACAGTTAGCTCATGCATGCGGGCTAGCCTCGTGGCGCAGCACGAAGAGAGACAGCCCAGGCACGCGCCCAACGGACACTGCTACTAAAGTTCTCCCATCAGCAGCACAATGGAGCACCCATTGCGACATCACTCGAAGAAGAACTTCTACCTAAGCTCTCATTAATTTTTAGTTCTGTGACCAGTATTTATCTATCTGGTAGGACAAGACCTAGAAGAATTCCTCCGTGTTGGCTGCAAAAACTTTTGAGTTAGGAATTTTTCATGCATAATGTTTAGAAATTCCAAGAACGTTTTAGTACTGACAGCATGAGACTCCCAGCTTGTGTCACTAAAATTGAAGTTTCACATGATCATGCAGCTTCTCTCCCTCCGCAAGACATAATAGATAGATGTGTAATGAGGTGGTCATTCTGTTCCCTAGTGTGATTTGGAGGTCTATAGCAGTCTCCAACTAATCTTGTGCTTTAAAGACATTGATCTGTAAGCATTCAAGATCATTTTCTTCCAAGTTATTAGTGACTCAAACAGGTAATGCCATTTTTGACTTAAAAGTACCACTCCCCTTCCCTTTTATGCACTTAAGCCTTCCAAATTAGCATCTAACCATTGATTCTAACATTCCAATAGTGCGAATCATCACACCAGGTTTCAGTAATACCAACTAGATTGAATTTATGCTCATAACTTAGCAATTCCCATTACTCTTGTTTGTTAAAGAGGCTCATAGCACTAGCCTATAGGCAATTCAAGAATTTCTTCTCTTCATGTTTTTGGTTCCTTGATTAATTTTGTTCCAAACAGCTCTACTGTGTACTGAGTACTCACATCTTCCCCCTTTTTACCCTCCCCCTTTTAGTGTTAGTTTAACCCCTCCTGACTACTCTAGTTAGTCTATTCCCTGGGGAAATAGTTTACTGAGCTGGAGACCATCCAAACTATATAGCCTCCTCCTCCTACAGAAAGTGGACTTATTTTCCACAAAATCAACAACTTGCACCTTACACCACTCACCTAGCCAGCAGTTCACTTTGAGCACCCTGAAATCATCTACCATCCGCAAGACATCAAATGACACAGGATGGGGGAGGAGGCATAATTGCTCATCTGATGAGGATGACAACTTGTTCAATGGCACTGCCTCTTCTTCAGCTCTCCCTCTAGAAGGTCCTGGGGTACTAGTGGTTGCCCTTCTTGGAAGGTGCTCTTGAGTAAGGGTAACCTCTACAGAACTGGTTGCCCTATGGGACCCCAGGATTCTAGAAAGTCCATTCTTATGGGACATAAGGGAAGGGGGAGGGACCCCAAGAGTGTTCCTGCCAGAGAAGGTGTCGGATCAGTCATTGGTTCCTGGAGTCTCTTCCTAGGGATACATCTCAGAGGAGGGATGTTCAAATGGAAAGGTAGTGGAATCTTGGGCAGTGATCTCAAGCGTCTGAGGAGGTGGTATCCCCAGTTTTAAGTAGGGGTGGGGGGTTAATGGCGTCTGTACTGGTGTTTCATTGGGACTAGCAGCCATGCCTGCATGTGTGGGTTTGGCAGCAGAAAGGTGCATGTCAGTACTGGCAGGAGATCCCTCTTGGTACCTCTCAGTAGAGGGGATTCAGGTTCTTCAAACATTTGGAAGTCCTCTTGCAACAAAAACCTAGTTAGCACTGGGGAAGCAGGGCACTCAGTGGCTGGTTGCAAAACACAAAAACAGGGCGAGCCGTGCAAAAGCATATGTGGAAAATTAATAAAACAAGATCAAAGAGGTAAGAATAAAACAAGTAAGCTGGCTAAAACTTTGAGGCTAATGTACACAGAAACGCTCAGTCTCTAACCACAGGTGGTTGAGAAGGAACTGGAGTTGCGTCTGCCAACCCCATATGCCCTTGGATTGGACCATGAAGACATAAACAGGGTGCAGGCCCAGTTACAAAAAATCTCTGAACAAAATTGCACTGGAGCATGCACACCTAAAGTGGAGCACCCATAGGGACACCTACTCGAAGAATCAAGATGTTTTCTCAAGTCACACAATGTAGGATATAAAATAGTTTTGTACTGCAGAACAGAAATGATAAATAAATTACCTTTTTTAGTTTCCATAAACTTTTCATAACTATCTGGAAAGTCATCCTCTTGTTTTGATTTCTCTATGGGAGGTACAACAGCTTCACCTTCTTCCTCTTCATCTTCATTGAACCACATTTCTTCATCCTCCTCTAAGGCTCTTGCATCTCGGCGAAATCTGTTGCTACGCAATATGGATGGGACGCTGTAAAGAACGACCACAAATGATTCAAGCCTTGTCGCTGGTTTACAAACAATCAAACAAGGAACCATGAATGGTTGATACAGTGTGGCGAAATATCAGCACAGAAGCAACCTGAAAAAGTATAACCCACTATGAAGTACAATAATCAAAGACTGTACAAGCTCATCCTGGAAATAATTTCTTGATGCCTTGAAATGAATTTAGTGGGTTGATGAAGGGAGTCTAGATCAGGCTAGTTATTTAGATTGTACATTCTATCTGGACACTTATAAAGAATCAAAGTGCCTAAAAAGCAAACTGCATGACCATGTCAGTAGTAAAGATTTCATAGAGGATTCTGCTCTTGACTCTACCCAAGTTCTAGTAACCCCCTCCCCAAATTAGAGTTTACGTTTAACGTCAAATAGGTCAGGAGGGTTTTAGAGCACACAGCAAGATGCATCTGTGTTTTATGAACTATTCAACAGAGGCTTAGGCTGTACTGATTCAGCTGCACCACTGTAAGACCTCTCATGTAGCTGCTCTACGCTATCAGGAGAGAGCTCTGTCATCAACATGGCGCTGTGCACACTACCACTTATGCTGGCGAAATTTATGTCACTCAGGGGTGTTTTCTCCACACCCCCAAGTGATGCAAGTTTTGCAAACATAAGTGGTAGTGTAGACATGGCCTTAATCGAATTTCTCTGATAGAAAATTTATTAAAATGAGCTAACAGAAAACATTCCTTCCACCCTCAGCCACCAATTTACTATTCAAGTTGGTCAGATCCACAAGTCAGATTATTGTGTAAATTTAACGTGGAAACAAGAGAACATGAAAAATAAAGTAACTGCACACACAACAAACTACTCTGGGGAATCCTCTAGAAAGACTATCCAGAGATGCTATTAGAATATTTTGTTTTATTACAAAAGTTTGAGTTTCAAGATGTGCGAATAATACAGTACCTGTTCAATTTCTGATTTTGTCTGTCTTTTTCTTGTTCATATTTAGTCTTCAGCCCCTTGAATGTCTGAACATATTCAATAGATTCAAGTGCCTTATAAAAGTTTTCAACTATATGTGCAGTAAGAGACTTGATATCTTCCTGCATAAGCACAAAACAATATTTAAATCTCAAATATAATAGTAAGATACAGAAGATCAGAGGTTTTCAGTAAAGGCTATTAGCTTTAAAAGTTACTCGACTAGTTTTTCCTAAATTAAAAAAAATATTGCAAATGACAGATGAGACAGTTATTTCGTTTTTCCTTCCTGGAAAAGTTTAAATAAATAAATCTGAGATCAGCAGAATTGCTTCTAATGTAAATGGATGCTTGAATTTATCTGCTCCTTTTTCTCACTTGCTGTCCCTTTTATCTGTGATATCAACATGAGTTTCTGTGGAGATGAATATAGTGTTTTATACACAGGATTACGCCTTCATGTGAAAAAATACGAGGCAAGAGCAAACAAACACAGAACATTCATATAAGGATCAGAGTTTTACCATCCACTTTATATGTTATGTAGTTAATGTGGAACAGCTACTTCTCAGTCAGTCTCTAATGAATCGCCCTTTATGGGCCTGATCATTTCTTTCTGTACTAAAATGGGCTAAGGGGGAAGAGTCAAAAAATGCCCACGCTTGAATGAACTGAAAACCCAATGCATTTTCTCTTCTTGTGGTAAAGGTAACAGCTACAGGTAGAAGACACTTTTCTCTTCACGCAGAACCCAAAGATTTACCTGACCTCAATGCTATAGATCTCAGGGCACCCACACCAAACAAATGTCATCCCAGGTATTCCTGCCAGTCCCCTTCTTCCGCCCCAAGCTGCCCAAATGGCTTGGTGGTCATGATGCCATTGGTGCCATTTTCCCATACCTTTCCCTACAAGGGCAGTGAGTAGTATCAGGCCTAAAATTAACATTGCTCAAAGCAACACACATACCTGTACGTTTTTACAGCTATTACAACAGGGGTGGGCAAACTTTTTGGCCTGAGGGCCACATCTGGGTGGAGAAATTGCATGCAGGGCCATGAATGTAGGGCTGGGGCACAGGGCTGGGGTGCAGGAGGGAGTGCAGGGTGTGGGAGGGGGTGCAGTGTGCTGGATGGGCCTCAGGGCAATGGGTTGGGGTGCAGGAGGGGTCTCAGGACAGGGGGTTGAAGTGCAGGAGGGGTTTGGAGTGGAGGCTCCAGGCCGGTGCCGCTTACCTGGAGCGGCTCGGGGCAGGGGGAGGGGCGCGCAGAGGCACGCAGAAGGGCTAAGGCAGGCTCCCTGCCTGCCCTGGCTCCACACCGCTCCTGGAAGCGGTCGGCACCACGTCCCTGCAGCCCCTGGGGAAGGGGGACACAGAAGGCTCCGCATGCTGCCCTCGCCTGCGGGTACCTCCCCCGAAGCTCCCATTGGCTGCGGTTCCCTCTTCCAAAACAATGGGAGCTAGGGGGGTGGGGCAGGGAGGTGCCTGCAGGCGAGGGCAGCGCGCGGAGCCCTCTACCACCCCCTTCCCCCCCGCAGGAGCTGCGGTGCCGGCTGCTTCCGGGAGTGGTGCAGGGCTGGCAATCCTGTGGCCTGGATCCAAAGCCCTATCGGGCTGGATCTGGCCTGCGGGCCATAGTTTGCCCACCCCTGTATTACATGCTGATTTCAAGAGGAGAATGTTAACCAATTCCTACCCCCCAACTTCTTGGCCAGACATGCTCCCTAAAGTCCTGCAGAACCCTAAACATGCCCATTTTCTGGATAGGGACTGCCAGCAACTCAAGGTGTTAAAGCATGCTATATTTACTGTCCTCTTTCTCTCTGCAAACATGAAAGTGGGTCTCTGTGAACACCTTCTTGGTCTGAAATAACTTGACTTAGTTGAGCTTTGGGGCACACTGCAAGGACCTTCTCTTTACCCAGGCTTTGGGAACAAGCTGAAGTAGGCTGTGTCTACTTTGTTTTTCAGCATGCAATTTATGCTCATTTAGACTCCTTTAGACTTATAGTCACACCCACTTGCTGACACGCAATTTATGCTACATAACTCCTCTGAATTTCACCCATTAACTATGCAGTCGATTAGTCAGAAGGATGTCTTTCTAAAAGACACAGGTTTACATCCTTTGCAACTGGTCTATTTTGGCCTCAGTCAGGAAGTACAATTTACATGTAGGTAAGGAATAGGGATTAGAGGGGAGTAAAATGGTAGTCAGAATAAAGAAGTGGTTTCCTCTTTCCCTGTTACACAACAGGTAACAAGTAACTAACTGCCCATGGGTAAGTGGAAGGCCTTTCATTTATGACTTCTCTGGTCAGAGACCTCCCATATTAGATATCTAAAATGTCCATTTAATGAAAAAAAGGAAGTTAAACTCAAAAAGTCCCCATGCATGCTGGTAACAGCTGATGTTTACTCAACAAAAGCTGTTGTGATAGCAACTCTTACACCAGACAACTGACTGATGAAAGCACTGCTACTTGTGCTATTTTTATTTCATGACAATAGCAGGATCACCATCACTACATGTATTCAAAGTTGTTCAACCACATGGTTGGTTTAGGAAAAATAAAACCAAACCTCCTGAGTTGCAAGGACACTAGAACTCCCTTTTCATTACAACACTGATTTAGAACAAAAGCACTTTTTCCAGTTTAGATGAAGAAATTATAGTTTTAGCCTTATAAGACATTATTTTACTGATGTAGATACCATCTTAAATCCAAAGTAATATGCAAAACCTACAAATATAGGATAGTCTTGTGGGAAAGATTAACAGCTACAGGTAGAAGACAGTCGTCTTCTCCTCATGCAGAACCCAAAGATTCACTTGACCCCAACCCTATGGATCTCAAGGCACCCTCACCAAACAAATGTCATCCCAGGTATTCCTGCCAGTCCCCTCTTTCCGCCCGAAGCAGCTCAAATGGCTTGGTGGTCCTGATGCCATTGGTGCCGTTTTCCCATACCTTTCCCCTATAAAGGCAGTGAGTAGAAGTAGCAGGCCTAAAATTAACACTGCTCTAAGCAACACACACCCCGTACGTTTTTACAGCTATTACATGCTGATTTCAAGAGGAGAGTGTTAACCAGTTCCCACCCCACAACTTCTTGGCCAGACATGCTCCCTAAAGTTATAGGAAAAGGACAGTCAAGCAAGATACAAACACAAGACTAAACAAAGGACTTTTATACTTTAGTATTATAATAGCTAAACTTTTGTTATTGGTACTATCCTATTTAGTGTGAAATTTTCTAGACTCTGCATTTTGTGTTCAATGCATAAGATGTTACATGCCTAAAACTTAGTGTTTTAAACAAAACTGGCTTAAAAACTTACCACTCTGATGAATTCAAACAGTTCAATTACAGCTGAGTTCAGCAGATTGTACCTAGTTCCATTATCCAAAAGAGCATTTATAACTGGCTCAAACAGGTTCCCTTTGGTGATATAACGGTTATAAAATTCATCCTTCAGGCCAATTATCCTCCTCATAAAGCGAAGAGCACCTGCAGTTTAAAGAAAATTTAGAAATCTTTGATAATCATTGTACAATCCCCATTCTGCTGTGATTGAAGTCAACAGAAAACCTAAGATTGACTTCAGTGGGAGTGAGATCTGCAACATCTGTTAAAAGGGCTGCAAAAGTTCTTTTCAATACTTTTTTGCTTGCTTTTTAAAAACACTTAACTAAAGGTTCAAAATAAGTATCTATTGGTTTTGTCTTTTTCCTATCAGGCAAACTTTTCTTTCTTTCACATTTCTTGTTGCGCACAAACCAACACAACTTTCCATTATTATTATAATTATTATAATTAATAATTATAATTATTCCATTATTATTGGTTCCATTATTTTCTTGTTTATATGAAGCAGCAGTAAGTGTTAGCCCATCAGATATATAGATTTTATTGGTTCATTTGTGTGCTCTTTCTGCTGTCTAGCTCTGAGAGGCGAGCACAAAACATGTTAGGTCATTCCTTATGTACCATGGTGCACAAAATAGTGATTTCATTAATTTCCTACCAAAAATAGTGGATTTTATAGTTTTATAATGATCTCAGTTTAGGTGAGACTAGACACCTAATTATATTTTATGCTTACTACCCAATTCCAAAATGATCCATTCCACAGGGTGGAGGGGGAAGAGAATTACCAACCTCTCCTTCCACAGCACAGTACTTGGGAATATTGGCAGGGAATATCGGCAGGGAATATCAGGTGTTTTCACCTTCCTTTGGAACACTAAGCAGTATCAGGTGGGCTTATACTATACAACTGATTTTCTGCTTTTGCTAGTGGACTAGAAGACAATGGTCCTTTAAGCCTTCTACCTATGTGTTTCTCTTAATTTGAAAGTTGTGTCACATTTTGGACCTAAATTACATGAAAAGGTAACTTCAATAAAGAATAGCAGCTTTGGTGGCTCACTGGATTAAAAAAATTAGGATATTTACACATTTACAAATTAAGCCAAGGCACTGCATGTAAATTCAACAGATTCTGAACATGAAGAAGTATTTCAGTGCTAAATGTATACCACAATATTTAAAACAAAGTAAATTACAATTCAATTTACTACTTACACAAGGCCAAAAATGTGTGTTTTGAATTCATCAAGACCAATACTCTCCTTAGCAAATCTTTGTTCATAATATAATTCTTGATGTGATATGTGTGGTGTTCCACACAAAAGGTGAGCAGCTCCAAAATTAAGGCAAGCAGCTGTGCCGTTTGATAATTATCTACAAGAAAAATAAAACTAACTAAAATCAGGCATATAAAAAACAAACCAAACTTTTCTACGCATCCACAGCTTATGACAAAGTAGTTTTAGCCTATTAACAGTTAAAAGTGAATAGAGATTTATCAGCTTGTTAATTTGACTTCTTAAGAGCTTCCTATACCAGCCTACACACCTAGGTTATGCTTCTTCTCTGTCAATAGGTGAAGACTGAAAACCTACTTAATATCTTTGGCTAAGGAGAACAGACACCATGAATAGATATTTGGAGGTCTATGTCAATAGGAAATATAAAAACAAAATTATAAACAGCCTAAACCCAAAATGGAGCCTTTATTGGGGGGGTGGGGCGGGACACAGGATACTAGGCTAGATGGACCACTGGCCTGACTCAGTATGACCATTCTTATGTTCTAGATGCACTTCTTGTAGCAGTAATGTTTTCCTAAAGGTCAATCCAATTAAAAAAATCCAACTCAAGAAAGAATCCAATTAATAAATCTCAGACAAGTGTCTTCCTTGATACAAATTTCACCCATCAATCATCTGAGCTTCAGCAGCACTTTTTCCTTGATAGAAAAGAATTCTCTATTCAATACAGTAACTCCTCAATTAACCTCGTCCTGGTTAACGTTGTTTTGTTGCTGATCTATTAGAGAACATGCTCATTTAAAGTTGCGGAATGCTCCCTTATAACGTCGTTTGGCAACCGCCTGCTTTGTCCACTGCTTGCAAGAAGAGCAGCCCCTTGGAGCTAGCTGGTGGGGGGTTTGAACCAGGATGGGCCTTAGCCCCCCTAAGTTCCCTGTGCAACAGCCACCCAGCAGGCTATCAATTGCCCGGCAGTTTAGGTGTCCCTCCTCTCCCACTGCCATGTGCTGCTCCTGCCCTCTGCCTTAGAGCTGCTCCAGGGAGCCTCCTGCTTGCTGTGCTGAGGGGGGGTGGGGAGAGAAGAGGGGTGCTGAGATCATGGTGTCCCCCTCCCCTCGCTCCTGTACCCCATCTCCACAGAGCGGGGGAGGGACACGACAGGGCTCAGGATGGAGGGAGCCTGCTGGCAGCAGCTGCTGTCTCAACTTGCTGATCAACTTAAAAAGGCAGTGTACTTAGAGGGGGGTCAGTGTACTGAAAGGGGCAATGTGTGTTTGTGTCTCTGTCTCTCTCAGACAAACACACATGCACAGTGTGCGTCTCTGTCTGACACATACATGCACCCCCCAGCACTTTGGAAAGTGGAGGAATGGTGTGCTCCAGTGGGATAGCATGGGTTCATCATCACGTTCCATTTCCGCAGGGAATGTTTGCAGCCACTGCCATGTGTCTATTTGTGTCTCCTCCCTCCATTCGTGCTGCCTTGTAGAGTGTGAGGCCACATTAACAACGTGTTAACCCTTGAGGGCTCAGCCAAGTGCTAGTTCATCATTTAGCACCAAGGCATTCCCTGGTAAATATCCCACCCTCTTACCCCACTACCTCAACAAAGCTTCTCAATCATCATTGCTGTGTATAGTATTAAATTGTTTGTTTAAAACTGAGAGAGAGAGTGAGTACGTATATATAATTTTCATTCCCCCTCCCCTTACCCCCCCCCAGAACCGAACCGAACCTAACACTATATCTATCTATCTCACAGTTGCCAACCTTCACATGGTAATTAAGCACCCCGACTTTAGCTTGATTTTGGGCTTATTGTGAATCTCATTTCAAAACAAGGCCAAAACAAGCTAATCCCTAGAGAACCCCAACACTCTATGTGACTAGATACCCCAGTGTGCAGTCTGGGACTGTGGTGGGCCTGCTGTGCACCCTGACTCTCTCCCCCGCTTGCTCCTGCTTGCCTCCATTTGCTCATTTGCCGAGAGCCGATCCAAAAACAACAAAAAGTAGTAACAAGCTACAAGCCAAAAACTAGCCAACAAGCAACTCATAAGCCAAAAAAAACCAAAACCAAGCCCAATTTCTGTGTTTTTTCCACGGGTTTGGCATGTCTGATGCATATATTTATTTAATTTCCCTGGAACCTAACCCCCCCCCCCACCCCACATTTACATTAAATTTTGTGGGGAAATTGGATTCACTTAACATTGTTTTGTGTAAAGTAGCATTTTTCAGGAACACAATGACAACGTTAAGCAAAGAGTTACTGTACAATTCTGTAAGACAGCCTGAAGCAAAGTCAAATGAAAACGAAGGTTTTTTGTGTCTGTTGGCTGGGAGAAAGTAGAACCTGTAATCTAAACTAATAAAGGAGATTTTAAAAAAAAAACAGATTTAAGTTTGGAAATATTTTATTTTACAGCTTTTTCCTAATATATACTGAACAAATCCATGCTGACAAAATAAATTTCAAAATATAAAAAGACTACCACTTACCAGGACAAATAGTGTTACTCTTGTTGGACCCAACTACTGCATCTGATATACAAATAAGTGTCAATACAGATTTTCAAAACACTGTAAAGTGCCTATTTAATAACAGATAAATAATCAATTCCATTACTAGCTTCAATCAGCTGATGGCACAATTTCATGTGTTAATAAGTTATACAAAAGTACTATAACAATAAGCTTATATGCCAGGAAAGATTTCTATGTTATGTTTTCTAGTTACAAAACCTTAAAAAGACCCAAAAAACCCACACTTCACTAAGTGCTTGTTATACTTAATTGAACATTTAAGAGTAGTGTTAATCTTTAGTCAAAACACTTACCTAAATTAATATTTCTACAATAAAAAAACCTTATAATTTAGATATTTCATACACGAATATTTATAAAATACACAGAAATAGATAAAGAATTCCCTTTTTAATATTTGCCAACTATCCAGCTAACACATTCCTCATTAGATAGACCATAGTCATTTTAAGTGAGATAATGGACAGTCTCAAAACATATTTGAAAAGTAACTCTTATTCAGTTTCACCATCTTTTAAAATGGGGATCGTAAGAATTACGTACCTCACAGAGGTATTATGAGGATACATTTCTCTTTGTGAAGTACTTCAGAGACAAAAAGTGCTGAGTATTATTATTTCAGCAACATTTTATGTGGCCTGGAGAATTCAAATACTTTTTTTCTTTAAACCAGGGGTCTCAAACTCAAATAACCACGAGGGCCACATGAGGACTAGTACACTGGCCTGAGGGCCACATCACTGACACCCCCACCACTGCTACCCCTGGCCCCACTCCACCCCTTCCATAAGGCCCCACCCCTGCCCCATCTCTTCCCTGCCCCCACTCTAACCCCTTCCCCGAAATCCCCACCTGAACTCTGCCCCCTCCCTGCCCCAGGGGGTGCAGGAAGGGTGTAGGGTGTGGCAGGGGTTCAGGGCAGGGAGTTGAGGTGCAGGAGGTGTGCAGGGTGCAGCAAGGGACTCAGGGCAGGGAGTTGGGGTGTGGGGTGCAGGAGGGGTGAGGGGTGCAGCGGGGAGCTCAGGGCAGGGGGTCGGGGTGCAGGAGGGGCGCAGGGTGCAGCAGGGGGCTCAGGGCAGGGGGTTCAGAACATGAAAAAATGGGGGTTGCCATACTAACTCTAACAAGACTAATCAATTAAGCTGGGCTATTATTAGCAGGAGAAAAAAAACCTTTTGTAGTGATAATCAGGATGGCTCATTTCAAAACAGTTGACAAGAACGTGTGAGTAACAGTAGGGGAAAAATTAGCATGGGGGAGGTGGGACAGAGGGCTCTGTGTGATGCCCTGGCAGCTCCTCCAGGTACCTCCCCTGAAGCTCCCATTGGCCAAGGTTCCCCGTTCCCGGCCGATGGGAGCTGCGGGGGGTGGTGGCTGGAAGCAAGGGCAACACACAGACCCCTGTACTTCCCGTCCCCCAGGTTCCCGCCGCTTCCCAGAGTGGCATGGGGGCAAGGCAGGCAGGGAGCCAGCCCTGCCCCCGGTGCACGCCAGGCCAGAGCTGCTCTAGGTAAGCACTGGGGGCGGGGGCATGCGCACAGGGAGCTGGCGGGCAGCAGAAAATAACCCCGTGGGCTGCATGTTTGAGACCCCTGCTTTAAACCAACAGAAAAAGGAGAAAAAAAGGTGTGAGTAACAGTAGGGGAAAAATTAGCATGTGGAAATAGTTTTTAAATTGTGTAATGACCCATCCACTCCCAGTCTTTATTCAGGCCTAATCTGATGGTGTCCAGTTTGCAAATTAATTCCAGTTCTGCAGTTTCTCGTTGGAGTCTGTTTTTGAAGTTTTTTTGTTGAAGAATTGCGACTTTTAGGTCTGTAATTGAGTGTCCAGGGAAGTTAAAGTGTTCTCTGACTGGTTTTTGAATGTTATAATTCTTGATGTCTGATTTGTGCCCATTTATTCTTTTGCGTAAAAACTGTCCAGGTTGGCCAATGTACATGGCAGAGGGCCATTGCTAGCACACGATGGCATATATCACATTGGTAGATGTGCAGATGAACGAGCCCCTGATGGTGTGGCTGATGTGATTAGGTCCTATGATGGTGTCCACTGAACAGATACGTGGACAGAGTTGGCAATGGTCTTTGTTGCAAGGATAGGTTCCTGGGTTAGTGTTTTTGTTGTGTGGTTGCTGCTGAGTATTTGCTTCAGGTTGGGGGGCTGTCTGTAAGTGAGGACTGGCCTGTCTCCCAAGATCTGTGAGAGTGAGGGATCGTCCTTCAGGATAAGTTGTAGATCCTTGATGATGTGCTGGAGAGGTTTTTGATTGATTAGTCTCGTTAGAGTTGGTACAGCAACCCACATTGTTTTGTGTTCTCTGTGTGTATATCTCTCTCTTCCTACTGTATTTTCCACTGCATGCATCTGATGAAGTGGGGTTTAGCCCACGAAAGTTTATGCCCAAATAAATTTGTTAGTCTCTAAGGTGCCACAAGTATTCCTTGTTCTTTTTGCTGATACAGACTAACACAACTACCACTCTGAAACCGGTCACCTTGTGCAGTAACTGAGGTTCTTCAAGATGGTTGTCCCTGTGGGTGCTCCACTTTAGGTGTCTTGGCTCCTCGTGCTTCTAGTCGGAAACTTGTGGTAGCAGTGCCCCAGTTGGCTGCTCCGAGTGGCCACCCCCAAGCGCAGCCAACCGTCACCCAGTTCCTTCTCTATCCGAGCTGAAACTCTGAAGCGGAGGGGGGCGGGCGTTGTGGAGCACCCACAGGGACAACCATCTTGAAGAAACTCAGTTACTGCACAAGGTGAATAACCTTCTCTTCTTCTTCAAGGAGCGTCCCTGTGGGTGTTCCACTTTAGATGACTGAAGAGCAGTGCCCCTCGGTGGAGAGGAGTGGCTTCGGAGTTGATGTATGTATGATGGAAAGCACCGATAAGACTGAAGTGAGCGTCTGCAGTTGCCTGCTGTTCCAGAGCATAATGTTTGGTGAAAGTATGGGGCGATGCCCAGGTAGCTGCTTTAGAAATATCTGTGATGGGTACATGTTTGAGAAAGGCTATGAATGTGGACACAGCTTTAGTGGAATGTGTGCAAAGTCCAGAAGGAGCTTACAAATTGTAATTTTGGTAACATAGTTTGATACAATTAGAGATCCGTTTAGAAAGTCTCTGTTTGGAAATGGTTTGGCCTTTTGATCGTTCTGTTGTGGATACAAATAGCACTGACGATTTTCTGAATGTTTTTGTTCTCTCTCTCTAGAGCGCCAGCACGCTGCGGACATCTAGTGTGTGAAAGGACGCCTCCCTGTTGTTGGCATGTGGCTTGGGAAAGAATACAGGTAAGTGAATGGGTTCATTGAGATGAAAGAGGGAGGCAACTTTGGGTATGGGTGTAGGATTACTTTGTCCTTGAGGAATGTGGTATAAGGTACTACTCTCCCATCCTTCCTACTGATATGGGGGGAGGTGGCATTATTGATTCATCTGGAGATGAAGTCGGAATGTGGGTAGGTGGGAGGGTGTCACCCTCTGGCCTGTCTGCAGATTCTTCAGCTTCCTCCTCCAGTTCTGGGGAAGCTGGCTCAGATGGCGGAGGCGACAGCTGTGTCCTGGACCTAGATGGATTGGATGGCTTGATGTTTTAGGCTCTGTATAATGCCCAGGGGTCCCACTATGCTCACTGAGGTAAGAAGGCCATGGGGGGTGGGGGGGAGACAAGTGAGTCCAGGTTTAGGAGAGGGGTGCCCACTCCTGTCTCCACTTCATCTTCTTCATCACTGGAGAGAGGAGGGGTCGAGCCAGCGAGTGTAGTGATAAAGCTTGGCCGTGACCTGGCTCGGGTGCCAATGGTGCCAAAGAGCGATGTTCCCAGGGTGGAAGCAATGAGTAGGTTCGCATGGCTGACAAACTGATGCAGTACCAAGAGACTCAGTGCAGGCAAGCTCAGGCTGGGAACCAGAGGGAGCGCTGTCAGTGCCATAGACTTGTCATATTGTATTGGTGCAGCAGGTGGTGCCATAATGCTGCTCTGTGCCTGAGGTTTCTGTTCCCTAGGTTCTAAGCTATGAGGCTTAGTTTTGCTGCTACGAGAGTGAGACCGCATAGGGTCTTTTGCTCCTTGGGGCGTCTTGGTACTGGACAGTCCCAGTGCCTCGTGGTTCGGCGCTCTGGGTGCCATTGGTACCGGGGCAGTTTTTGCAGTCAGGGATTGCTTTTTTGGAGGCGAATACCGATGTGGTGAGGAATGAGACCACTTTTTTGTGACTTTGGTAGGACGAGGGTCCTTAACAGCCATTTTTGAGGAGGCAGCTGTAGGTTAGGACTGGAGAGGTGATGTCCTACACTCAGGGTTGGAGGCAGGTCAGAGGGATCTCTCCATCATTAAAAGTTTTAATTGGAGGTCCCTGGCCTTTCTTGTCCACGCTGTGAGTTTCTTGCGGTGGGGACACTTCTGCCTGGGGAAAACACAAATTACCCAACGGGTTCATTGCGAGTGACTGTCTGTCACCAGTATTGAGAGTCCGCAGGTCAGACAGCGCTTGAAACCTGGAAAGCCAGGCATGTCTGAGAGGAGCTGAATGAAGAATGGAAATAGTCCTGGTCTAATGCCTCTTCAAGCGGCTGCCCGCCTCAGGCAGGGAGAAAAAACGTGAAAGTGTGTTTTTTTTAAATGTGAAAATGAAAGAAAAATGAACAAAGAGATAAACAATGAGGAAAACTAACTGAAAAAAGGGCAGAGATTAAAGGAATATGAGAGTAGATAAGGGCACCGCTGTCATTCTGACTGAAACCAAGGGCGGTAGAGAAGGAACTAGGTGGCAGTTGGCTGCACTCGTGGGGGAGCAGCACAAGACAGCTGCCACGCGTGTGTGGCCAACCGGAGCACTGCTATCACAAGTCTCCGACTAGAAGCACAGGGCGCCAAGACACCTAAAGTGGAGCACCCACAGGGACACTCCTTGAAGAAGGACTATGACTTTCAGCATTTCTGTGTCACTGGAAATTTCAAAATAACACTAATCTCTGGAGTTAATACCCTGCAGATAGCCAAATCCTGGGATCGTGTTTTCTTTGGTAAGTTACAAAGCAATTTGTAAAGGCTCTGAAACACTTGTGAAGTTGAACACATTTCCTGCTGCACATCAACAATTCTAAAAGTTACCAAGAAAAACTGTCTGCTGCTACCAACAGAAGTTATGATTGCAGTTTTGCATCAGTAGCCAACAAATGTACCAAATACTGAAAGTTTTAGAAGTGTGTGTATTGGGAGTTACCATGGACATGCAGTTTGAGCAGGAATTATATAGCAATACTTTAGCTTTTATTAAAGGTTGACAAGAATAAAGTTAATAAATTATTAATATTTCAGACTTGGCATGTACTACATTTCCATGGTTCTGCTTATTTTTCTATGACCTAGTAAGCACAGTCCAGGTTCCCAAGGCTGCAGAGCACAAAAGGCATATTACTACAATTCACATCAGTAACTCAAACACTTTTTGAGGAATCCATGGACTAGTAATATTTTTGTATATCAAGTTATGCTTATTCTTATCTGAGAGGCAACAATAGCCTCCAACAAGCATATTCTGCTCTCACACTACAAATCAGTGACATCATTTGTCTAGATGATCAGTTGGTAAGCATGAAAAAAGTCAATCCAACATTTAATCCTACCTTTTCCACATTTGTCTTCTGAAGTATTAGCCAAGAGTGGTGCGGTGAGAACATGCATACAATGGTTGTAGAAGAAATTGAGAAATTCACTTTTCTCTGTTTTCTGAAACAAACATTTATTTATTGAACATTGGTGTGAATTTAGTGCCCTTGCTAGTGAGGACTAATAGCACTTAAGTAAAATACAGCACAGGCAAGACATAAGCTACCTCACATAGCCTTGAAAGTATCTTTTGATACAGGTTTGCAACACACCAGGTGTTCTCTAGAGTAGAATGAGCCCATCACACCCAACGGTGTAGAGCAGAGTGGGAGGGACTAGGATGAGATCAACCTTACATAACTTGTGATTAAAGCAAAAGCATGAACTCAAATCAAAAAGGAAAAGAAGCGACCAGTAATTTTGCATATATTGCCTGAAGCTTCCGTATATTGGGAAGAAAAGAAACTAAACGAAAAGAAACGAAACGAAACGAAACAAAACGGAGGGACCACTATCCTCATCTGTTCTCTACAATGCATAAAACATTTAAGGATTGTTGTATGTACATAAGGTTACTAGATTTTACTTTAAAAACTTCTTTTGGTGACTATAATTCCAAACCAACACAGGCACATTGTACTTTATATACACTTAGAGAAAAAGAATTTAAACTAACAGCTACTCACCATAACAAAGCAAACCCTGGAGACCTAAACTTTATAGAACATTTTAATCCAAAGGTAATGTTTAGATTCTATGTAATGCTGGTTAAATGGAATTATCAGAACTCTGGGCACAGTTTTAAACAAATTTCAAGGAGTCCTGGATTTTTGTTCATTTCTGACAATATAAACAGAATCATACTTATGAACAAGTATTCTATCAGGATAATGTACATTCTGTAGTACGGGAATGGCTCTATCAAGGTGGATTTGCATTATGCTGTAGGAATTAAACATTGTCTTAGCTTCATGCAGACACATTGGACTCTTTTTTCCATATTTTGACGTGGCCCACACAGCCAATAGGAGTCTAATATCCATGCGTCTGGGGAGAAGATTGCCAATTTTAAGAACTTCTTAGACAATGCCATGTTTCTTAGCATTAATTAGATACAGTAATTACAAATCAGTGCCTTTCACTATCAATAATTTTATGGAAATTTTCCAGTTGACAAAAATCATCAGGCAAAACAGGACAATGCCAAAATGCTTTTCGTTCCTACTATCCTCCAACCAAAGAAGACAGTTAGAAAGAGTAAGACGACTTTTTAAATGTGCATAGACAGTAAAGTTTCATTACCCCTTTGCATTTTCTTACATTAGCTGTGGCCAACATATTCTCTGGATCAATCAGAGTACGTAAGAGTCCCATTAATTGAACAGCCCCACCAAGTTCAGGGTCAGTATCGCAGATCATTTGCTCAATAACTACATTGATGAGGAGGATATCCTGCAACAAAGCAAATCAATTACATATAAGTTTTCAGCAATACAAATACTACTAGACTGATTTTTATTCGGTCTCTAGGTGCTGCCATTGAAAGCTCACACGTGAGAAAATAACTGAAAGCGAATGCAAAACCTGAGTTTCAAATATTAAAACAGTACAGTAGAATGGAAAAAATAAAGATAACCTGAAAATGAGCCTAGATGCAAAAAACCAAATGTCTTTAAAAATCAGGTGCACTTTTCTCCCTCAAAGTGTCACTCCAAGGCAGTGCCTTAACCATGCATTTCCATACTTGAACCTGTTTGCATTTCTTTTACATTTAATGTTAAGTCTGAACCCTCCTGAGTTTGTAATGCTTGTTTTTGGGAGAATAACAACAACATCCCTCTAATGTTTCATATTCTATGTAACTATATGTACTCTCAATCTTAACTCCATCTTAATGTTGTTTTTGTCTAGTAATATACCACCTAGTACCCTGGATTTCACCTGGCAATTGATGGGAACCCATTCTATAATGAGCAAAATACAGGTTTTGTGTGCTCATATCTCCCTCCCACCACAATCAGAATGCTGTTCCTTGTCTTCTTCCTACATTTTCTATACTCTTATTAAAAAAAAGGCTGTAACACATTTAAGAAAATTTATATTTATATTTTATATTTAAAAAAGATCTCAATTCTGCAAAAAAAGCGAAGAGTACTGTCTTAACAAGTATAATCAGCATATACACAAATTATCAGACAGTCCTGTAATATTCTTACTTACATCATCACTCTGTTGGGCTTCTTGCATTACAAATTCTCGGACCATGGATGGACTAAATTCTACTAGATAAGAAAATATATCTGTAGCAGCTGATCTAACTTGCAAGTCATCCATACCCTAACAAAAAAGTAAAGTCAGTTTATTACAGATGAACCATTTGAAGTACAGTAGCATAGGACTATGATAAAACTAACATTTGATTGCAAGGTCATACTGTACATTAAGCAAGTCCAATAGTCCCACTATAAATATGAAGAAAACTTTCCACACTACCCAGAAAGAGCGTAAAGATTTGTGTGAATTTGATGGCCACAATTTTGGCAGCTAGTAGTTAAAGTCCACATAGCACTACTTAATATCTAGATGCAAATATTCTCTATTTATTACCACAGCTGAGTTAATTTAGTACAAAAGGGCCAGTATAAAGGTTTACAAACTTATCCCAATCACATACAACTATTTACACTTACTGTTTACTCATCTAGAGCATGAATACGTTTCTTCAGGGAATGTCTTTTTTCCTTCTTGATAACTAACTGGTCCTGGACCAGAGCCAAAAAAATTCAGTGGCTCTAGAAATATTTGTACTGATCTACAAAGGCACATTACAGCCTTGAAAGATCATGAGATTTTAGGACTTCAATATTGTGTTAGTCTGATGTTCTTGTTCCACTTAATTTGTGATGTGTTTAGCAGATCAGTAGACATGAGCTGCTATAAAGTGAGAGACTAAACACTCTAGAGCATTTGAAAGTTGGGATTCAGAATTTTTAGGTGGTACAAACCATTGTTTTTTAGGTAGAGTGGTAACTGCTAAATCACTTCAGAATTGAAATGAAGGAAAACAAATTGGAAAACAATATTTATATTCTAACATCTCAATCTGTCATGATTAAAAATGTTTCATACCAGTAGAAAGACGGAATTCCCAGCTTTCCAAAGGCATATAAATCCTTTGTTTCTAGTCACAAAACTGTCACTGATAGCTTATGTATAGTTGCACTGGTTCAGGACTGTGCATACCAGAGTTGAGTCAAGAGATCAAGAACTAAATGTAATTTTTAATTCTGCACTCATATTATCAAAACCAGGGACATTCACCACATTCACTTACCTCTCCACCACACAAGTTTAAATATATTTTTCTAAATTATAACCAAAATTTTCCAAATTAGTCATTGATTTTGGGTGCTCCACTTGAGACACCTTGATTTTCAGAAGTGCTCCAACTGAAGTCAAAGGGGCTGCAAGCCCTCAATAGGTCTGAAAAATTCAGCCCAGAGTGTCAAAACAGGACACCAGAATTCAGTATCCTTTTAAAAAGAATTTGTCTGCAAGAGATTCACTTACCATTACAATTTCAAGAGCAGGAAGAATTCCCAACTTTGCCAAAGTTTTGAAAAATGCATCTCTGTTCTGAGGTTGTAATGTCTGAGAAAATGCGCAGAACTCCTTGAAAAAGTTAACCTATAACATTTGAAAGATATATTAACAAATAAAACATTTGTGTAATTAAATTCCTAGTACATCAAAGAAAAATAGTGAACTATATTGGATAAAAACACTTGAGAAACCTGTTATACTTCTTAGATAATAATGGTAAAAGGCAGCTAAGAAAAAATCTGACTTGTCCAACTTGAATCTCAAATTGTGTTATTCGACAAAGATAGAAGAAAAACCCTCCTGAAAGAATGAAAGTGAGCACCTAGTTATCTTACTGAACTGAGTATATGAAGGATTTAAATTGTTGTCTGGCATATCTGTTGTTTAAATACAACAATAACTATTTCTTTTTCTCCACTATGTTCTTTTCTCCAATACCGCAGTTCATTCTAGTGAGAGGTAAACAGGTTCAGGGAGAAATGCTGGCTATGCAACATGGTGTAGAGAATCAGGGTGGCAGCTATAAATACAAAAATAAGAGACTCCAGAGGTCATCCTTCTTTCAGTTACAAATAAGTCCAAGATTTTTAAGTACAGATCAGCAGGCAGTCCCAGTGGCCTGTAAATCATTAAATTTAAATTTGTTCACAGTGACTTTTCAACAATCTCAGGACCTCTGACAATAGGCCTTTGGTGAAGGACACATTGATACAGCCAGAATTGTGGAACTCAGCAGTACTGTGTAGGATAAACAATATTACAACTACGTAATGGTGAAGAAAATTTTCAGGTGTCTACATTCTAATGTCCTAGCTGATATTGTCAATAGTAAAATAAAAAAAACCACAATTTACTCTTTACTAGAGTTTGAGAACTCAGTCAAGAATTTGTTACTTCATTTTAGGAATATGGCTTAATGACTGCAAAAAGGTAACTGAATTGAAGGTTTGCAGTACAAGTTTAATACTTAAGCCTCTGAAGTTTCACATGCAAAGAAAGGACTCACCAGTTCACGTCTTTTGTCATCATCTGTAGCTTCATCTGTTAATTGTGCAAAAACTTCAGACAGAAACTTCTCGTCTTCCTGCATAACACATTATATAACAATTACTATTACATCATAATAGTCAAAACTAAAAAGGCATTCTATTATACTATATTCAAGCCAATTTTTATATATAGTCATAAAATAAAATTTTCTACTTAGCTATGTGCTTGTGCTTTAGAATCTAGCATATTAACTTTGGTGGTCTTGCTAGCTAAGTTACAGGTCATGTACTTTGACATTTTCATCATGAATAAGGAAATCCAAGCCTGCAGATCTGAAGTGTGTGTTCTAATGGATTTTATTGTATTAAGCATTATTTGATGTGAAATGCCTTATATTAAACTTATAGTATTTCACAGAAACTAAACTCTATCAGAACTAATGGGTCAAATTTTGCCCTCAGATAAATACACTTGTAAAACTCCTACTGATTTAAGTGAGAACAAAATTTAGATTTAAGGTTTTAGCCTAGTAACAGCATACCTTTATTCATTACAGTAAAAACCTCTCAAGTTCAAATGCTAAGGTTTTTTAATCCTGTTGTTTTATAGAACAAGAGATTGGCATGGAAAATCAATACCATCTCTCAACATGTTACCGCAGAAAACAGAGGTTACCAAGCTTGCTTCCTGAAGTATCAAACTTAACATAAATACCATCTCCCTTACTCCACACTCTATCCCTCACTTCTCTTTCTAATGCTCTTTCCATGGCTCATGACTCCCAACCCATCCCCATATACTCAATTATACTGGTATAACCATGTTCACACAAATAGTTTTGCCAGTTTAGCTATACCAGCAAAACCTTCCTAGTGTAGACAAGTCCTGGGTCAGACAGCTTCCATGAGCTGTGCCTTCTATTGGCTTGCCCACAACGGTTTGACTTCCAGTGAGCTAAACCCATGAAATTGGAAATATAGATTTCCTTCTGGGTTAAGTTCAGTCACGTCAAACCCCATGGAAGCTCTGGATCTAAGTAACCTTCCCTGATTTTCATTTACTTCTCCCATTTGGTCTGCTTTTTCTCCTTTTATATTGAAGAGGTTTTTTTTTAAAAGCATATAACTAACTAGAAAAACACTTTACGATTATGCTAAAGAGTAGACAACAGGAGTGCGAACAGTACCATCCCTCAGCTGTTCGGCCATTCCCCACTCTCCCTCTACACACTGTTCTCTGTATTTTTTGGTATGGGAAACAAGTCCTGAGGAATCATGATACCACTGTGTCACTTTGGTGCCTTTGGTTTAAAAGTACTAACCAAGTTTTTAAAAATACAGGGACAACATTAGAGCATTTACAAAAGTTGTAAACCAGTACACCGATTTAAATATGCAAAAGCACTTTACTATGTACCAACCTGTAAAAAGCAGCATCATACCAAGAAACATCTACCCAATATAAAATAATCACTTGTACATAACTGTGCTATTAATTTTATAACTTGCCTTATGTACTGATCTGAAAGTTAACCTACTGGTAATTACCCACTTAAGATAGAGATTATTAAAAAAGAACAACATTTTCTAATGATAATAATTAAATATTCTAACCATAGTCTTAAGAAATTTAATTTAAAAATTATTACATTATAAAAACATCACAAAAAGTCTTTGAAATTCCATACAGCACAAGGGCACTCTGCCTAAAGTCATCTCTACACTACAGATGATATAGCGGCATAGCTACAATGCCACAGCTATGCTATCATAACCCCATTGAGTGGATACAGACTACAGCGATGATACGGGTTTTTCCATTATTGTAGGAATGCTAGGTTGTCAGAGGCATTATACTCTTAATAATGGCACTTAACATTAAAAAGGTTAAAGAACAGTTTTTAAACTAAGAGATGGGGGAAAGTTGATTGCTGCAGAGGAGCACGTGGATCAGACAGAGACTTCTCTTAGAGGAGAGTCTATTGAGAGAGAGTCTCTAAGTTTTAGTCAGGAGGAGAGGATGGAAGAGGATAAAGTGTCGGCCAGATCAGATGAGAAACTTTCACATAAAAAAGAATCTGACACATCAGAAAAGGGCAGACAAATAAACAGTGACAAGTTTTTAAAGTGCTTGTACACAAATGCTAGAAGTCTAAATGATAAGATGGGTGAACTAGAGTGCCTCGTGTTAAAGGAGAATATTGATATCATAGGCATCACAGAAACCTGGTGGAGTGAGGACAATCAATGGGACACAATCATTCCGGGGTACAAACTATATCAGAAGGACAGAAAAGGCCGTGCCGGGGGGTAGAACTATATGAGAAAGAAAATGTAGAATCAAATGTAGGAAAAATCTTAAATGAATCCACATGTTCCACAGAATCTCTATGGATAGTAATTCAATGCTCTAATGAGAATATAAACAGTAGGGATCTATTATCACCACAGTGATAGTGACGATGAAATGCTAAGGAAGATTAGAGAGGTTATCAAAATAAAAAACTCAATAATAATAATAATGGGGGATTATCCCCATATTGACTGGGTAGATATCACCTCAGGACGAAATGCAGACAAAATTTTTCAATACTTAAAATGACTGCTTCTTGGAGCACTGGTACAGGAACCCACAAAGGGAGAGGCAATTCTTGATTTAGTCCTGAGTGGAGCACAGGATCTGGTCCAAGAGGTAACTATAACAGGACCGCTTGGAAATAGTGACCATAATATAATAACATTTAACATTCCTGTAGTGGGAAGAACACCTCAGCAGCCCAACGCTGTGGCATTTAATTTCAGAAAGGGGAACCATGCAAAAATGAGGAGGTTAGTTAAACAGAAATTAAAAGGTACAGTGACTAGAGTGAAATCCCTGCAAGCTGCATGGACACTTTTCAAAGACACCATAATAGAGGCCCAACTTAAATGTATACCCCAAATTAAAAAACACAGTAAAAGAACTAAAGAAGAGCCAATGTGGCTTAACAACCATGTAAAAGAAGCAGGGAGAGATAAAAAGGCATCTTTTCAAAAGTGGAAGTCAAATCCTAGTGAGGCAAATAGAAAGGAGCATAAACATTGCCAAATAAAACGTAAAAATGTAATACGAAAAGCCAAAAAGGAGTTTGAAGAACAGCTAGCCAAAAACTCAAAAAGTAACAACAAAATGTTTAAGTACATCAGAAGCAGGAAGCCTGCTAAACAACCAGTGGGGTCCCTGGACGATCAAGATAAAAAAGGAGCACTTAAAGACGATAAAGTCATCACGGAGAAACTAAATGAATTCTTTGCTTCAGTATTCACGGCTGAGGATGTTAGGGAGATTCCCAAAACTAAGCCATCCTTTGTAGGTGACAAATCTGAGGAATTGTCACAGATTGAAGTGTCATAAGAGGTGGTTTTGGAATTAATTGAGAAACTTAACAGTAACAAGTCACCGGGACCAGATGGCATTCACCCAAGAGTTCTGAAATAACTCAAATGTGAAATTGCGGAACTATTAACTATGGTTTGTAACCTGTCCTTTAAATCAGCTATTGTACCCAATGACTGGAAGATAGCTAATGTAACACCAATATTTAAGAAGGGCTCTAGAGGTGATCCTGGCAATTACAGACAGGTAAGTCCAACGTCAGTACTGGGCAAATTAGTTGAAACAATAGTAAAGAATAAAATTATCAGACACATAAAAGAACAAATTGTTGGGCAAAAGTCAACATGGTTTCTGTAAAGGGAAACCATGTCTTACTAATCTATCAGAGTTCTTTGAAGGGGTCAACAAACACGTGGACAAGGGGGAATCCAGTGGACATAGTGTATTTAGATTTCCAAAAAGCCTTTGACAAGATCCCTCACCAAAGGCTCTTATGTAAATTAAGTTGTCATGGGATAAGAGAGAAGATCCTTTCATGGATTTTACTGGTTAAAAGACAGGGAACAAATGGTAGGAATCAATGGTAAATGTTCAGAATGGAGAGGGGTAACTAGTGGTGTTCCTCAAGGATCAGTCCTAGGACCAATCCTATTGAACTTATTCATAAATGATCTGGAGAAAGGGGTAAACAGTGAGGTGGCAAAGTTTGCAGACGATACTAAACTGCTCAAGATAGTTAAGACCAAAGCAGACTCTGAAGAACTTCAAAAAGATCTCACAAAACTAAGTGATTGGGCAACAAAATGGCAAATGAAATTTAATGTGGATAAATGAAAAGTAATGCACATTGGAAAAAATAACCACAACTATACATAATATATGATGGGGGCTCATTTAACTACAACTAATCAGGAAAGAGATCTTGGAGTCATCGTGTCTAGTTCTCTGAAGACGTCCACGCAGTGTGCAGCGGCAGTCAAAAAAGCAAACAGGATGTTAGGAATCATTAAAAAAAGAGATAGAGAATAAAACAGAGAATATCATATTGCCCTTATATAAATCCATGGTACGCCCACATCTTGAATACTGCGTAAAGATGAGGTCTCCTCATCTCAAAAAAGATATGCTGGTATTAGAAAAGGTTCAGAGAAGGGCAACTAAAATGATTAGGGGTTTGGAACGGGTCCCATACGAAGACAGATTAAAGAGGCTACGCCTGTTCAGCTTGGAAAAGAGGAGACTAAAGGGGGATATGACAGAGGTATATAAAATCATGAGTGGTGTGGAGAAAGTGAATAAGGAAAAGTTATGTACTTGTTCCCATGATATAAGAACTAGGGGCCATCAAATGAAATTAATGGGCAGCAGGTTTAAAACAAATAAAAGGAAGTTCTTCTTCACACAGTGTGCAGTGAACGTGTGGAACTCCTTGCCTGAGGAGGTTGTGAAGGCTAGGACTATAACAGGGTTTAAAAGAGAACTAGATAAATTCATGGAAGTTAAGTCCATTAATGGCTATTAGCCAGGATGGGTAAGGAATGGTGTACCTAGCCTCTGTTTGTCAGAGGGTGGAGATGGATGGCAGGAGAGAGATTACTTATGTTCGTATGTACTCCAGGGGTTAGGCTGGCATCGCTACAGTGCTATTTTTTCACATCTCTGAAAGCCATAGCTATATCATCCTAAATTTTAAGTGTAGACTGGCCTCATGTCAGTCTGCTTTTTGGAAACCTATAAAGGCACCTGAAAAAAAGTTTAAGTGTCTTCCAAATGTAACAGGCACTAAGGGTGAAACACAGAGGCGAAGCGTACCTTAGGTCTTTTCAAAATTAGAAAGGGTTTGCTAGTATAGCTTTTCTGGCAAACCTGCTCCTACTGGAGACACAGCTTATAGCCACAGGCAGAAGAGATTTTTATTGGCATAGCTTATATCAGTTCCCCAAATGAAATAAGTTATACCAGCAAAAGGACTTTTTTGATGGTCTGACAGCCTCTACAGTAGGGCACAGTACAGCTATATCAGTTAGGGGTGTAATTTTTTTCTTCACACTTCTAACCAAGGCTTTGCCGGCATAGCTGTTTAAGTATAAACCAGGCCTTAGAGCCCCTTAAAGTTATGCAACATTAGAGTGGTTGTGTAAGTCATCATCTCTGATGTAACTCATTAAGGAGCCACTTACACTTTCTAACACCTTTCTCCAGCTCCTCTGCATGCAAGTTGTATAACTCTTCCGAGTCTGACCCAGTGAGCCTAAGGGAGACTTACAGTCTGAACAGGTGTAATACATTGAGAAAACTAATAATGTAAGTTTAAACAAAACAAACCTGTACTGTTACACTTGACTGACTCACTTCTGAATTTGGCCTGCTATATTATGACCCCTTTTACTAAGGAGTATATTAGATCCAAATCATGCTGCAAGATCACTGACTTACACAGTACTAATTACCCACCAAGGTTTACAAAATCATTTGATAACCTTCCTGAATTAATTCTGAAAACCCACCACAAAAAATAAATACATGTAACTAGTGCATGTTATTTGCACTATAACTGAGCAATACCTAGTATCTACATTTAGCAAAGTTCTGTCCAAAGTGAATAAATAATTCAAAGACAACTTCAATGAACACCCTTTGCAATTGTTAATTTAAATTTACTAGGTTAACTAGAAGTTTGAGGAAGGCAGTTGGTGCCACTTCTATGATTAGCTTTAGAAATTAACTCCTGAATTTGAAATCTTATTCACTTTAATGAAATTCACACTTCAATCAAGTGAATGAGGCTGTCAGAAACTCAGCAGCTGGGTCAACTTACAAAGAAAAAAGTGTTCTCCAGAGCAGTCACAGTAAAAGAAGAAATCATTTATTAGTCTTCCCCACTGTTGGGAAAGACCACTCTGGTCTCTTAAAAAGAAAGGAGTCCAACCCCCTGCTCAAAGCAGGAACAACCCCAAATAAACCATCCCACACAGGGCTTTGTCAACCCAGGCCTTAAAAACCTCTAAGGATGGAGATTCCAACACCTCCCTAGGTAACCCACTGCAGAGCTTCACCAACCTCCTAGTGAACTACTTTTCCCCAAAATTCAACCTAGACCTCCCCCACTGAAACTTGAGACCACTGCTCCTTGTTCTGTCATCTGCCACCACTGAGAACAGCCTAGCTCCATCCTCTTTGGAATCCCCCTTCAGGTAGTTGAAGGCTGCTATCAAATCCCCCCTCTCCTCTCTTCTGCAGACTAAATAAGCCCAGTTCCCTCAGCCTCTCCTCGTAAGCTGTCATGTGCCCCAGCGCCCTAATCATTTTCATTGCCTTCTGCTAGACTCTCTCCAATTTGTCCACATCCTTTCTGTAGTGGGGGGCCCAAAACTCGACACAATACTCCAGATGTGGCCTCACCAGTGCCAAATAGAGGGAAGTAATCACTTCCCTCAATCTGCTGGCAATGCTCCTACTAATGGAGCCCAATATGCTGTTAGCCTTCTTGGCAACAAGGGCACACTGTTGACTCATATCCAGCTTCGTGTCCACTGTAATCCCCAGGTCCTTTTCTGCAGAACTGCCGCTTAGCCAGTCAGTCCCCAGCCTGTAGCAGTGCATGGGATTCTTCTGTCCTAAGTGCAGGGCTCTGCACTTGTCCTTGTTGAACCTCATCAGATTTCTTTTTGGTGTAATACTCCAATTTGTCTAGGACACTCTGGACCCTATCCCTACCCTCCAGCATATCTACCCTCCAGCATATCTACGCCGAAGCTTAGTGTCACCCGCAAACTTGCTGAGGGTGCAATCCATCCCATCATCCAGATCATTAATAAAGATAATGAACAAAACCAACCCCAGGACCGACCCCTGGGGCACTCCGCTGCCAACTAGAAATTGAGCTGTTGATCACTACCCATTGAGCCTGACAATCTAGCGAGCTTTCTATCCACTTTATAGTCCATTCATCCAACCCATACTTCAACTTGCTTGCAAGAATTCTGTGCGAGACTGTATCAAAAGCTTTGCTAAAATCAAGGAATATCATGTCCACCGCTTTCCCCAGATCCGCAGAGCCAGTTATCTCTCACAGAAGGCTTGGTCAAGGATAACTTGCCCTTGGTGAATCCAGGTTGACTGTTCCTGATCACCTTCTTCTCCTCCAAGTGCTTCAAAATGGATTCCTTGAGGACCTGCTCCATGATTTTTCCAGGGACTGAGACAAGCATGTCTTTACTACTGGGGGTAATACAACAATTTAGATTTTCCCTCCCGTGTGAAGGGACTGTTTTCATTCACATACACCTTTAGCAGCAGCAGCTGCCACTGCTGCCATCCTGATGTGGAATAGGTGGTCTACGGAAAGTAGTTTTTAAAAGATGAACATGTCAGTATGCCCCACTCGCACAAGTAGCCAGGTTTTGAAATGTGTGCAACTACAGCTACCATCTAATTTTACTTAAAGAAAAAAAAAATCAAGTAAACTCAAGACTGCAAAATTTTCATTACTATAGCTGAGAGTAATGGAGAAGTGACAGAACACATCAAGGCCTCAAGCACTCCTCAGGGGCCAGTAAAGAAAGGAGTTAATCAGCACAGGGATCAGAGTTTTCTGTTAAGATGCAATCAGACTTTCACAAATAAGTTGATGAAACCTAAATTGGAAAAACAGCACCCTGAAACAGAGTTTGGAGGTGGGAAGAAGAGAAATAAAACAAAACCAAAAAACAAACAAAAAACCCAATGACCCCAACGTCCTGAGATGGTGTCTCAGAAAAACAAGAGCTTTCATTTTTATCTGTAGCAAGATCCCATATACACAAAAATAAATGAGGGAGAAACCTGTATCTTTAAGAGACACCTGTATCAAACCCAAGTTCTTCTATTAATGTTGTTAGTCGACGGTTTTATTTTTGAGTTTCTTTAGGCTACCAAATCAGTTAACTAAATGTCAAACTTAACTAAGTATGAGAAATTCATACAATCCACAACCTAAAAGCAAGCAATTCACTTCATATATATTCTTGTGTCTCAGTGTTCTGGTGCACCTTCTGGGAATTTCACTCCTCACCCCATCCCTTATGCTTTCCTCTTCTCTGCTCTCTTTCTGGGATTTTTATTGATCCCTCACTTTCATTAGTATATCTTCTGATTCCCTTCTCCTTTCCTGGAGGCTAACCATGCCCATAGATTAACCAGTTTCACCCTTTGAGAAAACCCTCTCTGCACAACGGCCTAGAGCAGGAGCAGAATAAAACCAATTAGGTATCTGTCAGTTTTACTCTGGTGCTAGCATCATACAGCAACAGAATTTGGGTTGGAAAATAGAGACTACCCACAATTTTATGTGAAGCATAAATGGCCTTTCACCAAAGCACTGCCTCTGGTACCTCCTGGTGATGCTCCAAGCTATTCTTCTAGTACTTCTGGCTAGTGTCTGATAAATGTTTTTAAGCCCTTTACCCAACGACAGTTTTGCTTTTATTATTAAATACCACCATGGGGCATTGATGTCAAGAAGCACTAGTCAAATTAAGTTGGTTGTTGTAAAACAGTGGTTCTCAACCAAGGTATGCACAGGTCTTCCACGGGGTACATCAACGCATCTAGATATTTGCCTAGTTTTACAAAAAAGCATAAAAAGCACTAAAGTCAGTGCAAACTAAAATTTCATACAGACAATGACTTGTTTATACTTTCTACATACTATACACTGAAATGTAAGTACAATATTTATATTTCAGTCAATTTCTTTTATAATTATATGGTAAAAATGAGCAATTTTTCAGAATAGTATGCTGTGACATTTTTGTATTTTCATGTCTGATTTTGTAAGCAAGTAGTTTTTAAATGAGGTGTAACTTAGGGGTATGCAAGACAGATCAGACTCCTGAAAAAGGTACAGTAGTTTGGAAAAATTGAGAGCAACTATTTTAGAGCACTTACTTGGTGCCACAAATGAATAGCACTAATGTAGATAACATGCTCAGAAACATTCCTGCTATACTTATTACAAATGGGGGATTAATGATCTGCTGTGAAAATATTTTGTCACACTGAAGTGTTGCTATCCATTAATATAAGAGAAATAAAACTGCATGCTGTCTGATGAAAACAGTTTAAAATGTGTTGTAATTCACTCACAGATTGAGGATCACACTATAGATGTGTGAAAGTTATTATGGTACTTCTAGTCTATTCACCATTTTCCACTGCATCATTTTGCTATTTATAATCAGTTTTTGAAGTATATGATACATTTCAGATGGTTGTAATGTACTTTAAACTCAATTTATATTACATAAAAGCATAAAACTAACATCTGTTTGAAGTGTGGGGAAGCACCAAGGATACTGTGCAAACAGAATGAAAGATATACATGATTACACAACACTGAATTAAAGATGTACAATTAACCTCAAAATCATAATTGGAAGTCTCAATTTACAATCCCGCCCTACCTCCTTCGATTCACTTACCTGCAACATACTGACAATCTCAACTTTGTTGAAGAAAATAAAGGAAGTGAGGGTAGAAAGAAAATTCTCTTCAAAAACTGACGGTGTTGGCAAGATGATGTCCTGAATGTATTGTACCCTGTAAGTCTGATGAATCTTTTGCCTAAGTTCAGAGTCTGTTATAGGTATAACCTCTTTAAATTTTGCTGTTTTGGTCAAGAACTCCCTGTGCCTTTTCGGCTGAGCCAAAGCAGGGTCATACTCGAGGCATCCCACAACATCCATAATACACTCATCAGAAAACATTACCTCAAACAGAGTTGCTTTATTGAGGAACAAAATTCCTCTAATAATTTCATACAAATGATGTAAACCTTCAGTGTTCTCTAGATTTTCGCAAACCTGGAAAAGCTGCAATAGTTTCTTAATGTAGCCTTCATTTTCCAAGGCAAGCGCTAACTTTTCTCTACGGATGGGTGAGGAGAGAACAGAAGTAACTAGGTCAGCAATCTCTTCAAGTTTGTTGAGTTCACAGGTAGGAAGATCAATCAAATGACTAGTTTCAGGCATTTCTTCAAAGCGTTCTTCTTCTGATTCATCAATAAGGTCCTGTGTGACTTCCACTGATGGATCTTTACCTTGAACCTAAAAATGGAGTGTAAACAATTACTGTCTTATCCCAAAATATTCACAGACATACAGAAAACATTCAAGTTGGTAATTTAAATAACTCATGTATAATTATATACAGTAGAACCTCAGGAGTGACAACTTGAGAATGGATGTAACTCCAAAAAAAACGCTATGGCTGTTTTTTCAAAAGTTTATACCTGAACATTGACTTAACACAGCTTTGAAACTTCACTGTGCAGAAGAAAAATGCTGCTGCCCCCCCCCCCTTTTTTTAGGTAGTTTAACAAAGTATGGGCTACATTTGCTTTTTAAAAAATTAAATTATATATATATATATTTATTGGTATGTCTGCTGCTCCCTAATTGCCTACTTCTGGTTCCAATGAGGTGTGTCGTTGACTGGTCAGTTCGTAACTTTGCAGTTTCTACTGTAGTGCCAACAGCTTGCTAGGCACTTCACAGCCATGTATAAAATGTGAAAATAAAAGTCACTAGCCTTAAATAATGATCATTTAAAAATTCTATACTTATTTCAAAACAAAGTAACTTTTTAAATCTTAAAGCTCTTTGCTTCTTCGTAATTCCACTGAAGTCATATTATAGAAGTAATTAAAATGTCCAAGTACATAGAGATAGTGAAGTTTATACAGTAGGCATATAATGAATACCATAAAAAGAACAATCCTTTTTGTAAGCTGGGCTAGCAGAAGCACTAGGGAAACCCAATTATTAAAAAACAACTGTTTCCTTTCCTATTTTGGACATTGGTCTGAAAGTGACTTGCAAAATAAACACAAATAAAGTCTTAAAAATACAAGTGCAACCTCAGATAGCATTTGGATTACATAACTAGGAATACACTTGGCGCAGAAATTCCGGGGGGTGGCGGGGGGGGGGAGGGGAGGGGAGGAGGAGGAGGAAGAAGAGAAGGGAGCTGCAGGATTCCCAGCAGCTGCAGTACTAACCATGCCCTGAAGGAAGGAGGTGGAGTGCAGGAAACTGCATTTTAGCCCAGGACCCAGAATCAGGCTGTTTCTCCTTCTGGATCCTGGGCTCTGGTGGGCAGGGGGTGAGAGTGTCTGGGCTGCAGAGGGGCCTGCGGCTCGGCTCCAGGGAGGGGTTGTGTGTCGGGGGTGTGGGAGTCTGGGCTGGGGGAGGTCTGCAAGTGTCTGGGCTGGGGAGGGAGGGAGCACAGCTGGGCTCAGGGGGATAGGGGATGTGTGCAAGTGTCTGGGCTGGGGGGGCGGTCCCTGCAGCTGGGTTTTGGGGGATAGAGGTGTGGGTGTCTGCCCCTCCTGCTGGCCTCTGTAGGGGAGGAAGCAAAGAAGCAGGAACTAGGTTGTCATAGGGGTTTCCTTAACTCTCTACTTCTTGAGGGAAATTGTGTGTCGATTGTTAGAGACATAGCTGCTGATAGGTGTTTTGAAATAAATTACAAAGTAATTGAAATTGGCATGATTATAGAGTGTTATTTTGACAAAATATGAAGAATATGCAAAGTCTTACATGTTCTCCTACATTTCCTGTTCTCCCCATACACAAAGAGTCTGTTCTGCAGTAGGCCTTCCCCTGCCTAGTAGAGTTCTAGGGATAGAGAGGCAGCTACAGAGACTAGACCCACCCAGCTACTTATCCCATTAGTTTAAATAACTAACTAAATAAATAATTAAAAAGAGCCTCAGCAGGGGCTGAGCTGAAAAATACTTAGCTAAACAAACTCAGGGTATCCAAGATATACAAATTGAAGTTTTATGGAAGAGCTGTATATCCTAAAAACTCAAGTGTTTAAAATGGAAATATGGAAGGTCAACCACAGCAGCACTATGAGATGCTGTGAAGGAAAACTTAATTTGTTCATTCTCCACATAAAAACTTCCATGGGACTGTTTTATACAAAACCTAAATATAATACACCTAAATAACATAGCACAATTCTTCCTGCATTGTTTTACAAACCGTTTTGAAACATGTGTAAAGCAACTAGTAAAGAGACCAACACATTCAGTTGTTGAGAGGAAGTCTTCTAATAAAGGTGGAGCAGAACTGCTCTCAACAAATGTGTCTAAGGATTCTCTGAGGTGGTCTTTGGTAAGGGGCAATCTAAAAGCAATCATTGTACTGGTTTTACTTGATATCAGCATGACAGCCATCCCTATTTCTAGGCAGGCTACACAATATGAGGGGAAAGAAGGAAGGAAGACCAGGGAAAGCTACTTTTTAAAAAGTGCCACAGAATGCTTAATATTGAGAACGGATAGGAGTTCTGTTTTCAATGGTCTCATTCAAAAGGTCAAAGACTGATATTAAATCAGTGGGTCCAGATTTATTTCCAGTGGAAGGTCACAGTGATACCAACTTGACTTTTTCTGCCTATGATCCTGGAAACCCAGATGAGCGAATGTTGACCATTCCTCAACTTTTGATAAATCATCCAGTAAGGTATTAGTCAAAAGTCTGACCCTACTTGCCACCAGGGGTCACGCTGCATAGAATGTTTGGGATGGGCAGGAATAGTCACACAGCAATTTTATTTGACCGGTATTTTGAAATAAATTACTAAAGTAATTGAAACTGGAGTGATTATATTGTGTAATTTTGACAATATGCAGAATTTTGTAGAATTTTAAAATATGCACAGAATTTTTAGGTGCAGGATTCTCGTTTCATACCACTAAACATTTATGAGAGTACTTTGTAGTCACTACTAATCTGATCCCACTCATGTAACTAATTTCCTTTGCAACAAAAGCCAAGAATGGTACTCTACTATTTTTGACAGTGCGAAGTCAGTAGTGCACTAACCCTTGTCCTTTCCATGAACAAAGAAAAACCCAACGCACTACCTAGTCAATGAATTGCGATATTAATTTCTGCCCATGTACTTATAGTAATATTTGAGAACCATAATTATACTGAGGATAAGCCTTAAAACACCAAAGAAAATGAGCTCAGAAAACCAAACCCAACCCCATTAAACACAATTTTGCCCAAGCAATGCATCACTGTGGTCAGATTGCAGGGGGAGGAAGAGTTCCCTTTCACTCCATATATGTAGTCAATAGCAGGCACAGAGTAAGCCTTAAGCCTACACAAGCAAAAAACCTTGATAAGCATTATTCTAAATGAGTGTATTAACTTTACATCATTTTATTTCACTTCTACATTGTAATAGGATTTCTATAGATTTTCACTGTAATCTGACTTTGTAGCAAAACACAAGTTACAAAGCCAGAAAGGGCTATTGTGATCATCTCCAGTATGACTTCTCAGGTAACACAGACCATAAGCCCTCCCTAAATTAGTTAACATTTGAACTAGAGCATATTTTGTGGAAAAATATCCCATCTTGATTTAAAACATGCACCTAGGAAGTTGCACATTTTATTGTTTCTGTAGGCTGAGCTAACTGCATAACCTGGCACTCCTAGTTTCCTTCCATTCTCCCTGACAAGATCGCGGTGAGCCACCCTCCTCCCCACTATTTCAGGGACTCGCTGCAAGCTCCCAACCCCATCCTTCATTCCAGGGCCTCTGTGTATACCCCATTCACCCCTCCCCCCATGCCATAACTTCTGCACACCTCCCCATTGCTCCTCCCAGGTCTCCCATGCCATGGGCTCTGATGCCTCCTTTTCAAGGCCTCTCATTCTTCCCCTCCAAAGCTGAAGCTCTGTGTGCCCCACCTCCTCCTCTTCTCCTTCTCTCTCTCTCTCTCTCTCTCTTTCAGGGTGTCAGTGTTTGGAACTCAAGTGGGACATGGACAGAGATAAAATGAGGGGTATTTGTATGCTGGAATATGTTAATTTATACCATCAACTGATTCTTTGATTTATAGAGAATTACAGAAGAGGCTGACATTGTGGTTGTGCTAACTAGATGTCAAGGACTTTGTGTGCCCCATCAATTCCCCCCCAATTTTCATCAAAATAGGGTTCTGCCCATTAGCGCCTAGAATAATCCCTGAAATTTTGGAATTGATCAAATACGGCATTCAAACGTTACTGTGTTACATCAGAGAAATACCATCTAGTTGAGTGTAAATAAAAAGATCCTTTTAATAAAATTCCAATCACAGATCATAACATGGTCTCTTATTAACTTTATCAAATTGATGCAATTGAAAAGGCCAATGTAAATGTCAATCTCAAAACAGGTTTCTGATCTAAAGTTTGCTTCTCTTCTTGTATTAGTTTTACAATGGTGCAATTCTGTTATCTTGTTATTACAGTTATAAGTCAGGAAGTGACCAGAATAAGTCCTACAAAATCTAAATGATCTATGTATGCTAAAAACCCACTATCAAGGATGATGAGTAAAATACCAAGAAGTGCTTAAATCAAATTTTCAAAAGTAACTTCTGCAATTAGGAGTCTAAGTCTCATTGAAAAAAAATGAGTCTTAGGCTAAGTGTCAATGTCATTTTTGAAAATGCAACTTAGGCCCCTTAGAAGTTTTACTCTACATTTACATTTGAATAATGCTGTAATAGGGTCAGCCACCTTCCCTATGCCCCCTCATGGCCAGAGGTGGCTCTGCACTGCCCAGACTCAAGTTTCCCCCTTGCTTCCTTGATAACTCAAAAAGAGGCTTCCACAAGCCCAACAACAGCCCTTACTGGGGTCTGGTTTTATTAACAAAGTTCCAAAATGAACACAAACAGGCCTTAGCCTGGACACAGCCCTTTCTCCATGATATACTGTCTCTTCCTCTCTTTTCTAAACCTCTGGAGAAGACAGGTCCTGGCCTGTCTTCTCCAGCTTTCTCCCCAGAAGAAAGAACCAGCTGGAACTTCTATTTCTCTCCCAAACCCCTTCAGGGGGACACTTTCTCTCTCTGCAGCTTCACTCACTCTATAGTTCCCCCTTGGTTGTCCGAAAGGATGTTATGCTACCACCTCATAGGCCTGGTTTAGTGACATGACTTGATCCACCTGGAGAGGCAAATCAGCTGTGTCACAGGTAGACAGAGACCCATCTCCCTTTAGCAACATTCACCATTACATTTAGTTTACAAAACTATGGACTTCCATCATGAAAAATAGACACTTTGCTCAAAATAGTAACAAAGACCTAATAAATTTAGTTTGTTACACACTTTTGAGTTAAGTTACAATGGCATAAATAACTTCTGTTAGTATAGCATTTAAAAATCTGAAAGCTTAGCTGTCTTTTTATATCTAAAGAGCACATACAGAAATGTTTTTAAAAAATAAATTTCATAATTAAGGATTATTATAATATGAGGCTATCCCCCTATAAGCCTGATCCTGAGACAGAAGTTAGACACATGGAATGTAAGTTAATGAGGTAATACACAGAACACACCTCTGGATGAAGATCAGTGGCTAGGTCCTCTGATCTTTGTTATAGAGAACAGTTAAACAAAAGCCAATGAGTATACTGAACTGATCCAAAAATTAACATGGTTGGCTCATTATTAGTTATTGTTTCACTTACTCCAAGAAGAGAACTGAAAAGCAATCTGAAAGTGGACTGAAAGGTTGCTAATTCTTGAAAAGATTACATCACCAAAATATTCTCTTCTTCAGTAATATTTAGGGCCTAATCCAGCAATGTGTTGGACTCCCTCAACCCACAGTCAACAGTCACTACAAGAATTATTTTCTCTTCTTTTTCCAGAAGTGGTAAACAGCATTGTCAAAATGCTGCATTTCCTACATTGATATTAATGTATTCCTGGGGGAATTCTGCACCACTGTGTAAGTGCAGATTTCATGTCCCCCACAGAATAATAGATTCTGCTGGGAAGGTGCTGCAATTACACCTTTCACCCACCAGGGGCTGCTGTGGTGCCAGAAGAGAAGGCAGCCGCGGCAGCAAGCTGTGGAGAAGGAAGGGACAGAGGCTGCCTCCCTCATAGCACCCTGCCTGTGGGCCCAGATGAGGCGGCAAGGGACATAGGTGTGGGGGTGAGGGGGAGGAAGCAGGAGGAAGAGGACAGAGGAGGCTGCTGGGGGGGGCAACAAAGACTGGGATTCAGAAGGGCTAGTGGGGGGACAGACTGGGGTGGGGCCACAGGAGCTAGTGGGGTGACAGCATTGAGCCAGAGGCTGAGTGGGGTGCAGGGTTACATGGGGGAGGGAGAAGGGGGTGCAGGGACACATGGGGATGGGAGAAGACATGCCTGACTGAATGGGAGAGGCTAGGGGTCAGGCAGGGTCTGCACTGGGGAGGCACTACAACTCCCTAACAATCCCTCCATTCTTCCCCCCGCCTCCCAAAAAATCACCCGTTCCATTCTTCTCCCATCCATACCCAATAATAACCCTCCAGGTTCACTCCCAGGCTCTTTTCCAGCAATTACTTCCCTCTCATTCAACTCCTCCATTACGCCTGACTCCCCCAAGCCTTTGCACTGCTTCTGAGGGGTGCGAGATATACATTTCTGTATTTTAGTTTGAATTATTATTCAGAGTTCTGTATTAATATGCCTACTAAGTAATCTACTTCTCAAAAAACATTCCCTGAATCATTTTTGTTGTCTGTATTGTTACAGACATATTTGCTGACACACATTTTGAAATAAATTACCAAAATAACTGAAACTGGTGTGATTATAGGGTGTTTTGACAAAAAATATGCAGAATTTTAAAATATTGTGCACAGACTTTTTGGATGCAGAATTCCCCCAGGAGTAATTAATGGTTCCTAAATTTAAGGAAAACTCCAGGTTAAACAAACAACAATTTGGTATATAAAAGATATTTTAAACCATACATAATCACAAGGAGAGTAAACCACTGAAGACCAGAGTTAAATGCCAAATATAATAATGGATAATTAAACAAAGATTCCAGCTTGACAATCTGATATGCAAACTAGGACTGTAAGAGTTAGCTTTCCACATTAGAAAGTACCGGAAATCAGAGTTTCAATGCTGGAAGGTAAGTTCTATAGTTTTTGCCCATTTATTTTGTTGAACTTTGAAACAGATTTTAAATGTTTCTGATGGGAAAGTTGATTATTTCAGTCTTAATCTCAAACTTCACCTCTTCTAGGAAGTATAATTAAAATGGCAGCTGAAAAGAGACAACAGCCCCAATCGCTGAAGAGACATACTGAAAAATACAGAATTTATATTTTATTTAATATGTGCTGTATTTAGAAAAAAAAAATCTATACTTTCTGTCAAACTGAAGCTGCCTTCTGGGAATTAGTAGGAATTGACAATATGGCTCTAATGGGCCTCTAAGCAACTACAGGCATCAGTGTGAACAGCAAAGAATCAGAATTACTGTATCAGGCAGCTGAATCCTAAAAATATAAACATGCTCTTACTTTATACTTTGTTTTAAAAATTATGGCACACAAAACAAGCAGACAGGACACATCAAAATTTGAAAATTAGAATTTTAAAAATTAACTGTACCTGGCAGATTTTTTCCCAAATTTCATCACAGCCAGCTTTTTCTTGAAAACTCAGCGCTAAATCATAATTCTCTGCTTCTGACCAAACAATCAAGGTGTCCTATTTAAAAATAAATATTTGTGATTTTCAAAAAAAAATTCAGGTGCAATACAAAATAGACTGAATGCCATACAATAAGTAATATATCCAAGGACGCAATTACTACTTGAACTGGTGTTAAAATTGTCAAGACAGAATGACATATCACATCAAGGAGGATGAAATGACCAGTTCTGCTATGAGTATAAGACTCTTTACAGTCTCTCTGATAAATGAAAGGGGTGGTGGGGGAGGGAGAGCAGGGGCACCCAGCCAGCCAGTTAGCTACAAAATACCTGTTAGTAGCTATTCTTTACTTGCTTTACCTGTAAAGGGTTAAAAAAGCCCATAAGTAAAAGGAGGGGAGAGGCACCTGACCAAAAGAGCCAATGTGAGGGCTAGAATTATTTAAAATTGGGAAAAAACTTTCCCTTTGTCTGTCTGTGGTTGTTCTCTGGAGAGAGGAGAGACAGAGCAGCAATGCTGTAAGAAGCTTTAAACCAGGTATGAAAAATCATACCTAGAACCTACTTACCTGAAACCCCAGATATGTAAGTAGATCAGGGAATGTCTAGGTAGACACGATTGGATTTCTCTCTTATTTCTTTATGGCTTGTGGACTCCTCTGTGCTAACCCCCAAATGCTTTTGTTTTGCTTGTAACCATTAAGCTGGACTTCAAGAAAACCATTCTTGATGCTTAATTATATTTGCTCTTTTTAAATCCAGCAATACCCTAAGTTCCAGATGTATTTTCTTTCCTTTTGTTTTTAACAAAATTTACCTTTTTTAAGAACAGGATTGGGTTTTTTTGTGTCCTAAGAGGTTTGTGCATATGTTATTTAATTAGCTGGTGGCAACAACTGACTTCCTTTGTGTTCTTTCTCAGCTCTTCTCCAGGGGTAGTGGGGAGGAGGCGGGGGGCGTGAAAGGGCTCGAGGGTACCCCACAGGGAGGAATTCCCAAGTGTGCCTTCCTGGGTCAAAAGGGGAGGGTTTTTTGCACTTGGGTGGGGCGGCAGCATCTCCCCATCCAAGATCAGAGAAAAGCTGTAATCTTGGGAGTTTAATATCAAACTGGAGTGGGCAGTATTAATTTTTAGAATCCTTGCAGGCCCCCACCTTCTGCACTCAACATGCTAGAGTGGGGAATCAGCCTTGACAGTCTCTTTCATGTCCTACCACCCAAAACATAATTTGATCAAATCTTATTAAACATTCAGAATAAATTTACATGAAAAAAGACTTAACATTCTTCCTCTCAACAGAAATACCCTGGAATTTAAGGTAGTCGTAAAGATGAATGCACACAGAGTAAACAACTTATTTACAATATGGAAATGAAAAAAAACTTTTCCATATTTGTGAAAATACACAAATATGAGATTAACTGTTCTCTGAAATGAAAATATGAATGTAACACAATTTGGGAAATAATTCCACACATGTTCCAAATGTATAACTTTAAACACAGATCAACTTTAACTCAAAGAAACAAGGTGGATAAAAATGATTTTTTTAAAAAAGAGGATTTTAATGTTATTAAAATTTTTAAAAATAAACCTATTTAAAATTAAAATTGCAATTATAGCAACCTTTGTTATGGTTTAAACTCACTCTTTAATTTTAATTAATTTAATTTTAATTAAAAAATAAAAGCAGTATATATTTACTACTAAAGTTTTAAAGACAATTAAATCACTGAACTAGCAGAAGCCCTCTCTAAGCTCCTGTAACCAGAGTCTACCAAAGTGCTAAACCAGCTTTTGACAACAACAGCCCTTCTTCTGCAGGTTCAAAGAGAATATTTTCTTCATTTCAGTTTATTTAATTAGTTCAGTTCAATTAGTTCATTCAAAAGTTGAAGACTAATAAGTTGAGAAACCTGGAAAGCTGGTTTTCCTTTCTGAATAAAAAACTAGGTGAGAGAATGAGACCTACTAGTTCTAAAATCTCAAAGCACATGGTGGCAAGAAACAATCAGTTCAATTCATTAACTGCATATAAGACGTATCGTGCTAAAACATGTTTTTCATTTAAAAATTATTAATAATCTTTTTTTAAACGTATCCAGCACATTTAAGGTATTTTCATTTAGCTAATTTTAAATAACTTTAACATCCCCCTTTTTTGCATTTTAATTTCATTAAAATTCCCATTCAAATGGTGCTTGACACAAAGCACAAGTAAAAAAATTAATCTAGTAAATTAGAAATGCATTATTCACCGTTTTCTAACAAAAGTATTAAGAATCTGAATCCATGACATGAATTGTGTAACGACTTAAATAAATGTGTACAAATATAGTGTTTCTTCCTGGTTTGCAGAAAACCAACCTTTCTTTAGGAAAATAACTAAAAAGTACAAATGCAAAATACAATTAAAACAAATTATTTAAATGATTAAAATTGCTTTGATTTAAATCATTCCACCTGTGAAGAGGCAAATCTTTTAGAACTACAAGTTTATATACTGTACAATATATTTTTTAACAAGTTATTCATTAAGTTACTCTACGATGATACTGGAGTTATGTATTTTTAGTCAGGATTTGTCTATACAAACACAAGTTCATGGCAGTCTGCGGTGTAAATCTACCTCACACTACACAGCTGTGCCACGCCCTAAGTGCCCATGTGGACGCTGCTACTGTACTCTACAAGTTCCCTAGTTGATTTTTTTCCTCTGTAATAACTCATCCTGCCCACTCGTGTTAGCAAACAGTGAACCCAAAGGAGTAGAGGGATCCTTTTAATTTACTGGACAGATTCAAGGAAAAATAATCCTTGCAAAAGTTTCTTGTTACGATGAAGACAAACCTTTGCAGAGGGCTAAGTCCAGCCATAGCTAGGATCAAGCTCAGCTCCACTGACATCCATTTACAAAAATGCTAGCTACTTTATAAGGAGGCGATGCCTAGTTTTTCTTGGTTTTGGGGGGATGCTGTGGTGATAATATATATTTAATGATGTGGAGATATATATTAAGAAATTGCAACTTTGAAGACCGTGAAAAGAAACAGGCCTTCTAACGGTAGACAAACAGAGAAACTTATGCAAAGAAGTTAAGTAGTTTTGCAGTAGAACTACATACTAAAATTTAGGGAACTGAATAGATCAGGAGTTGGTAATACCACCTAAAGTCTCATCTCTGAATTAATAGTGACCAAAACTCAACATGGGGAATATCCATACCAGGAACAGGAAACTGAGGCATCTTATAGCATTTCTCCCTAATAATTACTTGGGCCAAACCAACATAATGTCTCTCGCAGTAAAACAGGTTGATTGTTTGGCCCACAAATAGATGTCCCAGCAGAGGCGGAGTACCAGCCACAAGTCATAGACCAAACCAGCCCAGCCCTGGCCTCCATCAGAGGGCAGCACGGAACCCTGTGAAGCCATGGCAGCTCCCCCTCCTCTGGCCATCAAGCACTTTCCGAAACCCTATTTGTGAGGTGTTCCAGTATAAAGTGGAGCCATCACAAGACACTGCTGAGTGGGTCAACATTATCTTTGGTACACTACTCTCACTGGGCTGAAGTAGATGTCTGCCTACAGTGTGTTTGACTTCACTAGACTTTATTGCCTTGAGTTAGGGCTTCTCTTTTTGGGAAAGTTTACCAGTTAATTCAGACCAATACAGTTAAACCAACATAGTTATAGTGGTATAACTCACTGTATGGACACTCTTATTCTGAAAGCTTTTTCCTGTTTGGTTTAAACCACTTCCAAAGTAACGTTAGCTAAACCCAAAAAGCCACTATTGCTCCAGAAAATCCACACACGGAATCATACTAGTATAACTATGTAAGGGCTTGTCTACACTGGCAAGTCTCTGCACGTAAAGCAGCTTTTTGTGCTCAAACTAAAGACGTGTACACGCTGCCAAGCCACTTGCGTGCAGAAACTCCTCAGTTGCAGTGCTGAGGAAAAAAACCAAACCAAAACATAAAAACCACCTCAACAAGAGTTGTAAGGCTATTAGCGCAGAGGCTCCAGCGCTCTATTGCCAGTGTAGACACTTGATTGCTTTCTGTGCTGTAATTGGCCTCCTTAGCTGTCCCACAATGCCTCAAGTAACCGCTCTGCTCATTGTTTTGAACTTGGCTGCCCTGGAGACATGCTCCCCTCCCCTTTCAAAGCACTGTTTCTGACAGCCCTTGTCTGCTGATCTGCTCTGGGACACAAAGCACACCATTACTGTGGAATGCTCGTGCTGTTGAACACAGAGGAGCATTGTGCGTGTACGTACGCCTGCCCCGCCCCAGAACCGGTTGCTTCCTTCTGCTGTCTGAACTTACAAGACAGCATACTGACAAACACTCTGTCCCTCTCCCTGTTCATTCATTCATAGACACACACACTCTTCCCCCTCCCACACTTCAGTTGAAAAGCAGCTGGCAATGTAGTAGGATGCCCATGGAACAATAGGATTGGGAAACCTGCATCATGTGACACTGTGCCCGCCCCATGAGGTATTGCAAACCCTTCCCAAAGCACCCTGCGGCCAGTTGCACAGTGGAATAGCTACCACAATGCACTGTTTTCTTTGCCGTTTCAAGAGCTGCTAATGTGGATGCGCTCCAGCGTCACAAGGAGCGCAGTGTGGACACACAACAGCAGTTTAGTTCCAGCATTTTAATAAAAGTGTATAACTTGTGGTGCAGAAACTTGCCAGTGCAGACATACCCTAAGTTTAAATTTATACCTTTCCTTAGCTTATACCAGTATAATTTTACTGTGTAGACAAGACAGACATTGCCAGTTAACTTGAGGTACTTCAAACATTTGTAAAGGCTAGGCTGGACACCCCAAACACATTTGAGTGAGGCGCTAAGTGTTTTTTCTTCTTCCTATGGATCACTGAATTGTCCGGGGAGTTTACAAAAATAACTTAGCAATTAACCCATGGTTTAAAAAAACAGGCGGGGGGCTACCTAGTTTTGACATACCCAGTGCATCTCTGGAGAGTCTTCCATGGGAATGAAAAAGGAGAAAAGGAAAGAATGCCATAGAGCTGTCACTGCTGCTCCCTGCCTTCTTATCTCAGAAGCACCTGATCTAGCTCTCTTCTGTGCATAGAATAGAAAAATGATCAAGCCCATCACCATTTAACAGGTGTTCATTATGTTGAAGGCCACCTATTTAGTCCCTCATAACATAAAGAGAGCACACAACTACCATACTTAGGCCATGTTTACACAGTGACTGCTACAGTGGCATAGCTGTGGTGCTGGTCCTATGTAGAATGTTTTTTTCTGTTGCTGTACATAATCCACCTCCCTGAGAGGAAGTCACTAGGTTCACAGAAGAATTCTTCCTATCTGTGTCTATACCAGAGGTTAGGTCAGCATGGCTATGGTTTTCAAGGGTATGAATTTTTCTCACCCCTGAGAGCCAGCTATGTCAACCTAACTTTTAATTAAGGCCTTAGCATCATTGCCAAAGACTGAAGAGGCACAGAAACTTAATTACTTTCTCATTTTAAGAGAGGGCTTCTCTTCAATGCAAAGTTAATTCCTGCTGAAGCTTGAATGTTGCCCCTAATTTGACGCTGATCCACACACAAAAAATCCTTCACTCAAGTACAGTGCTGCTTGAGTTGGCGGGCACAACAGGGAGTGTAGGCTAAAACCCAAATGAACACAAATCGTCAGTTGCTAACATGACCACTTCGAAGTGTGGATACAGGCTAGCGCGACTCAAACGCAGCTAGTCTTCCAATACTTTCCACAATCCCCCAGCTATCTCCCCTCCACCTCTGTGCACTCCTCTTAGGGGGAAAAAAACAAACAAACAAACAACCACACTGCTGCTTTCTCATGGGAACAAGTCAGTACAAAAATGTCCACCACTGCATCTCATACCCTACATCAGCCTCCTTCTTCCAAAAGGAGAGTCCCATGCCCAACCTCTGGCATAAACTAATTTTAATTTAGTGTTGCCAGACTAACACCACTTCTGCGCACATGCCCAGAAAGAACAGACAAGTTCTTCTACAATACACTGAAAAAGAATTTATAGAGTGACTCAGCATACTGAAGCACTAAGAACCATAGGATGTGCCCCCAGAAGCCTAAGTGCCATACACGAATACTGTGCCACTACAAACACGACAACTCAAGTGTTATTTCACAATGTGGTCGCTCTCACTAGAGCTAACTTGAGAGGAGTAACTTGAGTGAAGATTAATCAACTTAACTCTATATGGAAGACATACCCCAAATCATGGTTAAACACACTCCTGCAGCAGTGTGGAGTACTCTACATTGCTGATGCCTATGCTGTTTCAGATTCTGTAGTCAATCTGCACTTTTCACATGACAAATTTTTTTTCCATAAAGAGAAAATATCCCTAAATATATTAAATGCAATAGTTCCTCTAAAAATTAACCTGGAAGCATTTTTTAAATTTTATTTTAAAAATCAAGTTTACATGTGTTTTTTTCAGCAAAATGAGCATTGGGCCTTTTCAACTCAAGTCTACAATTTGTTTTTGCTTACTGTAATTTGAAGATAATTTTTTCTGCAGCATGTGTCAATACAAACTTAGGTACATCCACACCACAAATGCAGGTGTAACTATAGTGTGGGTAGAGATATCACTGCTAAGTTGAATCTAGCTGGTTCAGGTAATAATTACAATGAAGACATGGACCCTGGCATGGGGTTGCAACTTGAGTACTTACTCAGGGTCCATGTCAGGCTTGTGCTAGAGTGGCTAGCTGCACTGAAGCTCATGCTGCCACACATTCACTACTATTGTTACCCAAGCTAGCATAGATATGCCTACCCGTGCTACAGTTATACCTTTATCTGCAGTACATACATACCCTTAGAAGAAGAGACAGAAGGTTAAATATTTTATTTGTGTATTTAACAGATTAAGAGTTTGCAAATATTTTCACTGTACAAGAAGTAAACAATTGCGCATCAGCATATGACAGCAGTTCTCAAACTGTGGGTTGGGACCCCAAAGCGGGCTGGTGTGTAGACTTGCCCAAGCCCTGCTGCCTGAAGTCCCCAGGGCTGAAGTCCTATTGATTTTATATGGAAGGTTCTCAGACGCCAGAATCATAGGTGACAATATGAAATCTTAAAGAGAGAATTCAGAACAAACCAACACACCTGTTCAGCAATACAATCTGCATTCGGTATTGCATTCAGTATTAATTCTCTGTGCACTATCTCTACTGAACACAGAGTCCACTCCAAGGCTATCTTGATTTTCAAAACGCAGCATAAAAATGGACTCAACTATCATAGAATCATAGAATATCAGGATTTGAAGGGACCTCAGGAGGTCATCTAGTCCAACCCCCTGCTCAAAGCAGGACCAATCCCCAATTTTTGCCCCAAATCCCTAAATGGCCCCCTCAAGGATTGGGTTTAGCAGGCCAATGCTCAAACCACTGAGCTATCCCTCTCCCCATCTTAGAAACCATCCCTCTTCTCTGCAATCATGACCTCCCCACGACAGCTATACTCCACTGAAGCAATTAAACCACCATTCAGTAGGTAGAAACTTGTGACCATGGGAGATGAAGAACCTTCATGGGAACTTGAGCCAAGACTATGGAGCTCACTGCCAGATCAAATAATGTTGATCAATGATCTTGCTACATTCAGAACTAATGCAAACCTGTTTACTCAAGTTCTCTTGCAACAGTACACGACAGTCTGATATTTTGTATTAATTAGAAAACCTCAGCTTGCCTCTTTGTGGCAAGGGTCGAAAAGTATTACTGTTTTTTTACTGGTGGGAAGTGCTCAGAAACTATGGTAATGGATACTAATATGAGAACCTGGATAAAAAAGAGGTAGAGAATCTACTGTGGAGAAAAAGGGGGCGGATGGAAAAAGAAAAGCAGCAAAAAACCAATGAGGACAACATTTTCTATAACAGATAGGAAAAGACAAACGAAAAAAGGGAAGTAATAGAAGGGGAAAAAACAGGTAATAAAGGCAAGAGAAACATAGTACATGACTTTTTTAATAGATCACTAGAAGGTTGACATTATGTTAAATTCAGCGCCAAACTGTTTTATTCTTTTGATTTACAGAAGGCATGCCTTCAAAAGATGGTGGTGTGCAAGTGTATTTAACCCTGGCTAGTCAGCTTAGTTAGGTCAGGCTAGCAGGTGGGCCTGAACAATAATAAAAAAAGCCACATTGTAGAGGCAGATTCCTTGATGTCATTTTCAGAAAAAGAACTAAAGAAATAACCAGTATGTTGAAATGCTGCTGGTGGAGGCTTTATTTTCCTGTTTGAAATAATCACTTAATTCAATATTGGGTTAATAGCAAAAATAAAAAAGGAATCAATTATATGTATACTCCATATTTAAGTATCCTTCCTTTCATGAGTTCAAGATATTCCCCAAAATGCCTATCAACCAACAGCCCCTTTCACCAAACACCTTGAATTATAGCATTAATAGAAGTACAATTTTTCAAAGTTTGCAAACAATTTTTCAACCTACACAGAAAACAAACATCAACAAATCTATACAGTGAACCTTTTGCCCTTTTCTGTAAATCAGCATTCATTTTTGTGCCAAATTCAGTGCAAAATGATAGGACAAAGGAAGCTGGTACTTGCCTGCTGTTTTTGATATGCAGTGTTTGGATTTATCTTTGATTCCAACAATAGAGAACCTGAAAAGGTAATAAGGAATTATATTTAGGAAGTTTAATAAAACAAACATCTCCATGGCCCTTACAACTGGCCATGTGCCAATAAATATATTATTTTCTAATTAATCCAAATCTTCTAGCCAGTCTAAGAGAATATTTTGCATTTTAATGGAAATCTCTACACCTTCTGAATAAGCCAGGTAACAGGCAAAGCCAAAATAAAATATTTGGATTTAAATTTAAAACACAATTTCATTTACTTTAGACTCAATGTTCTGTGTATTGCTATTTTTCTGCTATCCTGTACAGTAATCTGACAATTGTGAAGAACGTTTTATAAATCAATGCTAACTACTACTAAACAACAAGCAATTTATAATAAAAATTTACTTGCCCACACACGAATGTGCATTTTTTTGCTCATATCTCCTTGAGGTGCCCTTCAGAAATGAAAAATCTAGACTCTATAAACCCAAAGACTTTATTTTGTGTAAGTAACATATGTATCCTGGCAACAAGTCCAGAGTAATCTATACCAGACCTCAGAAGGTTTATTTAGCACATTAGCACCTGTCAGCTGACAAAGCTGACACCATGATTTTTTTCTTCTTAAAAAATATTTTTCTAGGTGAACTTAAATACACAATTGAAAAAAACAAAAAGCAAGTAAACAAACAAAAAAAACCCCACACCAGCAGGAGTTTCACCTTTCCAAAACAGAGAATTTATTTACAAAAAGAAATTCCCTGCATGGACCAGAAAAAAAGAAAACCACTGGGGAGATGGGGAACCCCCACAGAATATTGATTAATCTGGGAATGTTAAAAAAAAGAAAAGAAAATTGAACAAGGGGCGTCACTTAAATAGACTTCTTCGTCACTCACTGCTAGGTTAGGGTTGCCAGACTCAGTCACTGGTGGTAACGTTAAGGAAGCGTTTGGAGTCACTTCAGTGTAGACCACTCTCGGCCTCACTGGAGAAGGAAAGTTTGGAGGCAGGAGGAAGAAGCCATAGAGACGCTGCCTCTCTGGGAACGGGGGAGACTCCCTCTCATAAGCCCGACCCATGGAGGAATGGAGTGTCAATCCCTGGGGCTTTGTCATACTAGGAGGCTGTGGCGGGGTCAGTGTTTGCGGGTCGCTGGACGGGGGAGTTGTCACATTTTCTCCCCTTCCCCAGACCCGTTGTCCCAGCAGCCAGGCCCAACCCTGTGAATGTGTAAGCCGGGTAACGACCGGACAGGGTGGGAAGGGCACCACGGGGGCCAAGCCGCAGGCCCCCTTCCCGGCAGGCAGGGCCTAGGCCTCCCCGCAGCTCCTGGCTCCGCTCTCACCGTCCGACTCGGCCCGCACCAGCAGCGACATCCCCTTGAGCCGCTCCACGTAGGTGGAGGAGACGTGCCCGGTACCCCTGTCGTCCCATTGCCGGTCCTCATTGAGGGTATAGACCTTCACCCGCCGCCGGGTGTCCGACATGGTGGAGCCCGACCAGGGTCTCCACGCCGGCTCGCCGCCTCCGCGGGGTCGGGGAGTCGCTCACGGGCAGAGCGGGGTCTTTAACACTCCACTTTTCATGGCTCCCTGAAGAGGGGAAAGTTGAGCCCCCAGCCCGGCCCCCTCACTCCGCGCCGCAGCCTCAGCAGCTACCACAGCGCGGCCGCCATCTTGTAACCCGACTCTCCTGTCTTTCTCTTCCTTTCAGCAGCGCGTGCCACGGGCTCCACTCGCAGGGGCTACGGTGGCCGAGAGCTCACGCGCTGCTCTGAGAGGACGGAGGGGGCGGGCTATAGTAGCCGGCCTTGAGTCCGCCTTCCCCTCTCCAACACACTATAACAACCTCCCACCACTGACCTCAGCCCCTTCCCCCCTTTCTGAGTCCAGGGACAGAATCGACCCCTGTCCCCCATTCAGAGGTGCTGGAACTAAGCATGCAGTAGCACCCCTGTCTTGAAGTAGGTTTCAAAGTAGCAGCCGTGTTAGTCTGTATTCGCAAAAAGAAAAGGAGTACTTGTGGCACTTTAGAGACTAACAAATTTATTGGAGCATAAGCTTTCGTGAGCTACAGCTCACTTCATCGGATGCATGTAGTGGAAAATACAGTGGGGAGATTTGTATACACAGAGAATAGGAAACAATAGGTATTACCATATACACTGCAATGAGAGTGATCAGTAAAGTGAGCTATTACCAGCAGGAGAGGAAAAAAAAACAACCTTTTGCAGTGATAATCAAGGTGGGCCATTTCCAGCAGTTGTTTCCATCACATAGGGTTCACAATTTGGTTCAATGGCTCCTAGGGCCCTGAGCGCACTGTCATAGAATCATAGAATATCAGGGTTGGAAGGGACCTCAGGAGGTCATCTAGTCCAACAACTTGCTCAATGCAGGACCAAGCCCCAATTTTTGCCCCAGATCCCTAAATGGCCCCCTCAAGGATTGAACTCACAACCCTGGGTTTAGCAGGGCAATGCTCAAACCACTGAGCTATCCCTGTCCCCATGAACTAAGTCCCCCAATGACAACCCCCCCCCCCAGCTTGGACCCCAATGGAATCTAACACCAGCCCCTGAGACACTTGCTGACCCACCTCTCTCCACTTCATGGGGGGGGGAGGGGGAGAGCAGAGCTCTGATGGACCATAACCTTGTCATGGTGGAGAGGGTTGTATGGGCTAAAGACCCTCAGGGCTATCATACTCCTGCTGGAGTCCCGCTTGGTGAGCAAGTCTGAGGCGAAGCTCCTGCCTAACACCTGTCCAAACTTAACAAGATCCCAACGGTGGATCAGGTGCATATAGAGGACCTTTTAGTACTCTGCAGCTGTGAAGGTGAGTGAGGGCTGCAGCAGGAGGGAGGCCCCTGGTTGACTTGGATCTCCTTGCCCCTGGGTCAGGGTTTTCCTCCTGCCAAGTCTCATGTGGTCACCACCTGCACACCGGTTTCCCCACAGTAAAAGATTTCACACGCAGGCCTCTGCCAAAGGGTTCATACCCACACAATCTCTGTGGCGACAGACAAGTGTCGGTGAAGACAAGAGCAGTAATCTCTGGGAGTCTTTAGTCATAAATCTACACATAGGTGACAGCCATGTGACAATAGTCTTGCGCTTGGATGAGACAGAAGTGCATTTCGGCAGCAGAGGCTGTGACTGAACAGGCCTTTTTAGGATCCCCTCTGCACACCCAAACATAGGCTGTCTCATACTCTTCTGACTGGATCAACGCATCCCGTGGGATCACTCAACTCTGCAGCCGAAACAAGAGATATAAGACAATGAATTTCGCCACCTGGAATGTCCACACTCTTATGGACTCTCACCACAGTGAATACCCAGAAAGAAGAACTGCCATAATTGCCAGAGAACTGGCAAGACTCAACATTGACATTGCAGCTCTTAGTGAGACCCACCAGGCTGATAAGCACCAATTAAAAGAGGACAGAGGTGGCTACACCTTCTTTTGGAAAGGAAAGCCACCTGAAGAGAGACACATTCACAGGATTGGCTTTGCCACCAAAAATAACATAGCCAGTCTGCTTTTGGAGCTTCCCGGGCGGGGATCAGCGAGCGTCTCATGACTGTTCAGCTCAAGCTCAGCAACAGCCAATATGCTAGTCATCAGTGCATACGCCCCAACACTTGATGATGAGGAAGATAACAAGGAACAGTTTTATAGTGCTCTTGATGCAGTCCTCACAGCCACACCTAAGGCAGACAAACTCAATCTCGGGAGATTTCAATGCCAGAGTCAGATGGGACTCCCAACTCTGGAACAGCACAATAGGCAAAGAAGGGGTGAGAAATGTAAACCCCAATGGTATTCTCCTCCTCAGAAAATGTGTGACGCATAGAATCATAGAATATCAGGGTTGGAAGGGACCCCTGAAGGTCATCTAGTCCAACCCCCTGCTCGAAGCAGGACCAATTCCCAGTTAAATCATCCCAGCCAGGGCTTTGTCAAGCCTGACCTTAAAAAAAAGGTCCTCCCATGACCTGCTCATCACAAATTCCGTCTTTAGGCAGAGTAACAAATTTAAGACCACCTGGAAACATCCTCAGTCCAAACACTGGCACCTCCTTGACTATGTTATAGTCAGAGCTTGAGATTACGCCGTCTGTATAACACGAGCCGTGAGAGGTAGGATCACTGTTGGACAGACCATTGATTAGTAAGATCAATAATGTACCTGCAGCTTGCTCGACCACACCGCAAACACCCAAAGACTAAGCGAAAGCGGTGCAATGTCAAAGCACTTTAGGACCAAGCCACCTGTGAGATGCAACGGCTCAGAGACCGAACCATTCATCATTCACACTGGTGTCAAGCAGGGCTGTGTCATTGCTCCAACACTCTTCTCCATTTACCTTGCTATGGTCCTGATTCTCATCCATGATCTCCTTCCCAATGGAATATGGATGGCAAACTCCTCAATCTCTGACATCTCTAAACAAAATCTAAGATCACAAGTATTGGCATCATTGACCATCAATATGCAGATGACTACGTCATTCTCAGAAACACAGAGGCTGACCTGCAAAGTACCCTAAATCTCTTTGCAGATGCCTATCACAGCCTGGGTGTCTGTCTCAACATCGGGAAAACCAAGGTACTCTACTAGTCCTCGCCTGCACAAACTATTCTTCGTACTCCACAAATCACCATCAGTGGAGAACCCTGGAAAACGTGGACCATTTTCCATACCTTGGCAGCCACCTCTCCCAAACAGCCAGCACTGACACAGAAATTGAATACAGGATCTGTGGTGCCAGCACATCCTTTGGAAGACTACTCAAATGAGTCTTCAGTGATAGGGATCTGCAAACAGGCACCAAGATCTTGGTTTAGAAGCCAGTTGTCATCTCCACCCTTCTCTATGGGTGAGAGAGACTTGGGTAACCTACATACAACATGTTAAGCAGCTGGAGTGGTTCCAACAGCGCTGCCTCAGGTGGATTCTCAGGATCAGCTGGGAAGACTGATGCACTAACATCAGTGTTCTCTCTGCAGCCAACATCAGCAGTATAGAAGTCCAGGTCATGCAGCTCTGCTGCGTTGGCCACTGTGTATGTATGCCTGACACTCGCCTCTCGAAACAAGTACTCTTCTTTCAGTTAAGTCAGGGAAGAAGGGCTCGTGGAGTGCAGCGGAAGCACTTCAAAAACATATTGAAAGTACACCTTAAAAAGGAAGGCATCAACCCAACAAACTGGGAGGACTCGGTGCGGAACAGAACACAGTGGTGCCACACCATACATCAAAAAGCCACAGCTCACTTTGAGAACAGATATGCTCATAAAACAGAGAAGCGACAGAGGAGGAAAGAAAGGGCACACAGTCCAGCCAACAACTATGTCTCCTCCAAGATTACACCCGTCAAAGCTGGGGGAAAATTTGTAGGGCACAAATTGGGCTCTTCGGCCACTTAAAAACCCACCAATGAACCCCCTTGGTAGGCAGACATCCTCGCATCGAGGGATAGCTGAAGAAGCGTAAGACCCAAACTCTAGTGCTTTTGCTCACTATTTAAAAGGTCACCCACAACAAGGAACCATTTTAAGATTGTAAAGAACCTCAGTAGATACCCAGACTTTGGTACTGCTACTAATTAACATAAATATTCCTTGTAATACAATAAAAGGACTGTTCATTCCACCTTGAAACATATATAAGATGCCTACCAGCAAATCAAATAGAAATAAACCCCAAATCCCATCAATCCTCAGCCCACCTCTTCTGTAACAGCCTAAGCCAGTCTATACACAAACTTCAACAAAAATGACTAAATTGGTTTAAATTAATACTTTTTGTTATTTCAGGGTGTCTGTTTGTGGACAGTAGGCCATGTCTAATCTACAGCTACAGCACTGCTGCTGTATAGCCACAGTGTAGACATTTCCTGCATTAATGGATGGGGTTTTTCCATTGATGTAGTTAATCCACCACTCCAAGAGGAGGCAGCTTAACCATGTGTAGATAAAGGGTTAGATCTACCTAACTACTGAGCTCAGGGTGCAAATTTTTTCAGAACCCTGAGTGACATAGCTAGGTCAATCTAATTATTAAGTGTAAACCAGGCCTTACTCTGAAATAAACGCACAAACAAAATCAAAATAGGATACTTATTCCAAAATAGAAATCTGCACCTTTTGTTATTTTGGGGCAAGTGTGTGCACAAATCAAAACCAGTTACAAATTTGTCCCAAAATAATGTATGCAGATCAGCCCACAGCTTGACCAGGAAGTAAACAAATCCAGATTCTTGCTGACCCAAGGGAGGAATGGATTGCAAAGTCACGACCTCCATGGAGAACATGCTGCTGGCAGCTCCCTCGAAAAGGCTCTAGCTTGAGCCTCTCCACTGATCTCATCTACAGTAGCATGCTTCTGTCTGCATGCCAATCTGTTCGTTAACTAAGACCTGGTCTATACTACAAAGTTAGGTTGACATAAGTCACCCTGCATCAACCTATTTGTGCATGTCCAGACTCAAATTTGTCTCTAACCAATGCCCTGCTAGTGACTCAGTAAAACCACCTCCTCAAATGGTAGAGCCACAGTCAACATACTGAGGTTGATGCAGTGCAAATGTAGAGACACTGCAATCCTTTGTCAACCCTAGCAATCCTCCAGCAGTTGTCCCACAATGCCCCATTCCCTGCCACAGTGACCAATCTGGTCATAATTTTAAACTCCACTGCTCAAGGGTCACAGAGACAAGAAGCCACTCTTTCAATCCCCTAGAATGTTTTTGAAATACTTTTTCCTGATTGGCAATTTGGTAAGTACACCTAGCAGCTCACCTTTGTTGTGTGCAAATACCCAACCGACCACACTGGCTCCATGCAAACAGAATAGTGATATTACATGGCCTCCTGCCTGGAGTAGACAGGAAGTATTGGATCTTCTGGGTCTACGGGGAGAAGAGACTGTGCAAGCGCAGCTATGGGCCAGCCATAGAACTGTGGACATCTACAAGAAGAGTGCATGAAGAATGCAGGCAAAAGGGCATGAAAGGGATCAGCAGCAGTGCTGCGTTAAAGCAAAAGAACTTGACCATGGATACCATAAGGAAAGGGAGCACAACAGACTTGGTGCTGTACCACAGACCTGCCACTTATACCACGAACTACATGCCATAGTTGGTGGAGACTCCACCAGCACCCAGCAGACCACTGTGGATACCTCAGAAGACCCTGAGATAAAGATCCCTGCCATGAACAGCAAGAAGAAAGGTGGAGGGGAGACACGGTGGGAGACTCCAGCCATGCTGTGAGTGGAGACTTGTTTGAGACTCCACCACAATCTAACCAGTCCCACCCAGGTAAGACAGGATGAGCCTGATGAAGGCAAAAGGAATGCATGAAAGTGCTTTCATGCACTTTCCTTACAATGTTTACATTTAAAGATGGCGCCTGGCCGATTGCCAAGGTAACAAGAGAAAAGGTATCAACTTTTCATTGCTTTACTTATACGAGGAGGAGGAGGAGAGAAACAAGAAACAGAGGTAGAGTTGGCATCTGCTTTTCATTCCCCCATTATGTTAGGTGGGGTGGCCATACAGAGCACTTTGTTTATGTGCATAGGGATGTCCCTTTTATCCACCTGAGAGATCTTGATAATCCTCTCCTGAAGCTTTCTAGGGATGGCTGCTTTTCTTCCTCTGTGGTAGGACACTTTGCTATGCCACTTTGACGAGTTTGGCTAGCACCATTGCAGTAAACAGGCTAGTAGCATACAGGCCTGGGCGGCTTTGGAATGCCAGTAGCAGCTAGGTTTTCTGTGACTTTGGGTACCTCAGGAGTAAGATATCAGCTAAAACCACCACCACCTGTGGAAAATAGTGCCAATATTCAGTGCTCTATACTTCTATCCATGGAATAGATATCTGAATTTTATTAGTGTCACACAACAAAATCCTCCCCTACCCCTCATCCCTGCCAGGCTGTACTCACCATGGCTGGGGCTTGACAGCAATGTTCTGCTGAGGCGCTCCAAAGCTGAAGAGTCAATAAGCATTTCTTATTAAAAGCATTTATGGGAATAAGGGAAGGGAATTTTAAAACTTATCTTTCCCTTATGATGTAAATCCAGTGGCACACCTGTTTTTAATCAACACCTTCTGGCACAGTGGCCTTGAGGGGGATGCCCTCCGTGGCTGCAGGATGCCTGACCATGATGAGGAAGAGAAAGGAGAGGACTAGGGAGGACATATTCTGTGAGATTCTGCAAGGCAGTGCTACATCATACTGTGAACAAAAGGCTTGGAGGGCCAATATTACCAACAGTATTGAGAAAAAGAGGACAGGAAAAAAGACAGAAGTCCCAGGAGGACAAGGAGCAGGAAATTTGGGGTATTCTCAGGCCTCAAACCAAAATGCTGCAGACTGTCGTTGGCCTACGGGTCCAAAAATCCCAGACTCTCCAATCATTTGCACTCCTTGGATAACTCCATGGTTGCTGCTCTCTATACCCCACAAAATACCACATGGCATCATGGGGCACATCATTACCTCTACAACTCCACACCTGGGGACAGCAAGGAAAACCACAGCTTCACACACACACACTGACCTGCAAGAGCCATGACTGGTGTATGTGAAGCCACACAGGACTACGTTTGTTTGCTGAGGGACAAATGTTGACTTCCTTTATAATTTTAAATGTTCATGCCATTAAGCTATGTAAGAAGTTTGTATAACATTGCCTATGGGGTTTTTTCCATGTTAATTTTCTGCACTCTCTTCTTCCACCAAAACTTCTATTTTTGGAGAATCAAATAATCTTTATTAGTTCATAACAAATATTACAGAATGCATAGCAGTAGTCAAAGCAAACAATACTTGTCAATGCACACCAAGCACCACAGAATTCATAGCTTCAGGGAAACACTCATTTATAAAGGTACAGCAAGCACTACACAGTTCTTAGCAGCACCCAAAACTCCAGGCCCAGAAAATACTCCAGGAAAGAACACTACTGTGGCTGACTGTGAAAGTGCTCTTTTCAAAGCCTCCTTCAACTGCATAATCTATGTTGGGCTCTTGTAATAACCCTGGTGTCTGGCTATTCAAACTCAGACCTCCACTCCATCGCCAACCTCAACCCTGATGGCAGCTTTCCTCCCCTTGCCTCACAGATATTATGCAGGACAATAGGCAGCCTGGGATATTTTCTCACTGAGTTCAAACTAATGAGCATGCGCGGCAAGTGACTCCTGCATTTGGGGAAGCTAGGCATGAGTGCTGGAAGCTCCCGAAAAGGGGGTGGGCACCAGGACCTGAATCGTGGCCCCGCCACTCTGCTCCATCCTGAGGCCCACCCCTGCTTGGCCTCCTCCCCCTGAGACCCCGCCTACAATCCACCCCTGCTCCACCCCAGGCCCCGCTTGTGTTTGTCCCCCTGGCCTGTTCCTCCCCACACCCTCCACCCAAGGGGAGATGGGAAGAGGCGGAGCAGGGGTGGGAAAAGGAGTAGTGTAGGTGGGGCCACAGGGGAAGAGGACGAGAGGAAGTAGGGCCTCGGGATGGCAGCGCTCCAAAGACAGTGGGCCAGTGCACCTCCAAAGGGAGGTGCACCACATCCTGTTTGGGGAGGCTTAGCTTCCCCTGGCCTTTTATACCCACCGCCCATGCTAGTGTCCCTTCAATCTACGACAAGCACGTGCAACAGTCATTCTGCACCTGCTGAGCCAATAGCTGAATATTTCTTTGGTACTGTTGAGGTGGCCAGAGTACAGCTTCAAAAGCCAGGGGAGCAAGGGGTAAACTCGGTCCACCAGAATCACTATTAGCATTTCCACATCACCAATGGTAATCCACCGGTTGGGAAAGAATGCTCCTCCTTGTATGTTTCTGAACAATCTAGTGTTCTTAAAGATGAGAGCATCATACACATTCTCTGACCAGCCACACTGATATCAATGAAGTATCTTGAGTGATCTACCAGTGCTTGCATAACCATAGAAAACTAGACTTTTCCTGTTGATGTATTCTATACCATAGGGGGCAGGTGCCAAATAGGGTAAAGTAGGGGCATCTATTTCCCCATCACACTTCAGGAACCCCATTATGGCAAACACATCCACTATTTCTTGTACACTGCAGAGAGTCACAGTTCTGCATAGCAGGAGACAATTAATGGCCCTACACACTTGCATGACAATGGCCCTCCTCTGTGGATTTTTCAACTCCAAAATGATCTCTCACTGACTGGTAGCAATCTGGTGTTGCAAACTTCCAGAACATAATTGCAACTTGCTTCTCTTCTGTCAGTGCAGCTCACATTCTGCTGTCTGTGCATTAGAGGGTTGAGGCGAGCTTACCACACAGATTTCGGAGTGTGGCCTTTTGCATCCAGAAGTTTCGCAGCCTACCGCTCATCATCCCAAACCTGCGCTACCATGCAATCCCACCAGTCAGTGCTTGTTTATCAAGCTCAGAAGTGGTTCTCCACTTTCTGCAGTTACTCCGTGAATGCCAAAAACCTTGAATTGTTTTTTGCTATGTCCCTCAGCAAACTGTCCTTGAATAAATCCTTATGTCCTCCATTGTTGAGGTACTTCCTGAGGGTCTGCAAATACAAGAAAATGTCTTTTTTTTCTGTTTGTACAACACCTAGCACAATGGGGGTCTGGTCCACAACTGGGGCTCCTAGGTGCTACAATAGGATAAATAAATAATACATAATGATAAAACACCTTTATACTGATATAACTGCATTCGCACTAGGTGAACTATACCACTAACTTTACTGGTATAGTTAAAGTTGTACAACTTTCTAGTATAGACAAGTTCTAAAGTAACAAAAATAATTATTTTGAAATAAATGTTCAGACCTTCTTTATATATCATATAGCAGCAAAACAGGGCACTACTTTTTCTTATGCATGTCATTCCTCTAACATCTCCTTTTGCTCATTTAGTGTTATTGTACATGACAGCACAATTAAATTGTACAACAGCTTCCTTTATTAAAACAAGTTTAAAATACAACTTTTTAGTTACATTTTCCTTACTGTGAGAATAGCCTCTGGATTTTTTTTAAATAGATATATTACTTAAATACAATGTTGTTCTCTTAAGTAGTGACAGGTCTATTCAGTCTATATAAAAATTGTTTTCATCATTGAAAAGTCTCAAATTGCCTGAAACATTCTGAAGTTACCAGAAATTAGAGTTAATTTTAAAAACAGTTCTATTTCACAATGTTTCCTCCCTGTAATACCTTCCCAAAAAAACTGACCAACATAGCTATGGCTATATAAGTTTTAAATGTAGACCAAACCTAAAAAAAGCCACTCTATAAAGTGTCTATGTGGCATAAGTATATTGGCTTTAATTCACACCTTAGTTTATAAAAAAAAATCCATGTAGACAACACCTTAGTAGCAGCTCTGTAGTAAATATCTACACATCTTAACTAGATGTTCAGGTAATATTATCCTTTCTGCTCTGACATACCTTCTTTATGTGTAGAGCAACTATATTTTAGCTCCCACCCACCCCCATGCTCTAAATACTCTCAGGCTATGTCTACACTATGGACCTTACAGCGGCACAGCTGTACTGCTGCAGCTGTGCCACTGTAAGGTCTCCTGTGTAGCTGCTGCATGCCAGCGGGAGAGAGCTCTCCCACTGGCATAATTAAACCACTCCCAACGAGCAGCGGTAGCTATGTCAGCAGGAAACGCTCTCCCACCAACATAGTGCTATCAACACCCACACATTTGTTGGTGAAACTTTTGTCAGTCAGGGGTGTGTTTTTCTCACCCCCCTGACAGACAAAATTTTTACCAACAAAAGTGCCAGTGTAGACATAGCCTAAAATGCTGTAACTAATCGTTGAGATGGTGGTTTCTGTCTAGCCCCTGGCAATTTCTTGATGGGCAAAAAATGTGTGGTTTTCAATCATGTTAACTCAATGAAGTTAGTTTAAACACAATTTAAATGCCCTTTTTGTGCCCGTTAAGATGAAGGCAAACACGCGTGAAGACACAAGATGGCCAGTTACCACTTCTTCCAATGTGTTTGCCTTCATCTTAACGGGCACAAAAAGAGCATTTAAATTGTGTTTAAAGTAACTTCATTGAGTTAACATGAATCAAAACCACACTTTTGCCTTTCAAAACAGGACGTCTGCAAAGCCTTATTGTATTTTCAAAGGAAGGGCCATGATGCAGCAGTCATTAAGTTTTTTAATTTATTCTGTCTTTTCCTGCAAAAGAGTACAAATGTAATGCTCAATTTTGAAGAATATGTTTGATGATGAAGAGTTCAGCATGTGTACCAAAACATATAGGGGCATAAAAGTGGCAGCCTGAATAGCTAAGGTGGGCAATGGCGAGATTCTCAGGGACAAAGAAGGTGGAAATGGAAAGAGGAATTATGCCCCCTCACCTTAGATTGTGGAGAGAATCTAGGGCTGACACAGCAAACCTGAGGCTGTGCTAGGCCCTATGGCCCCAAAACAACCCCCTCCAAGGGGAAATTCCACACTAGTGGCTGGTGTAGGTGCTCTCACTATATGCTCCCTAAAATTTTACTCCTCTTTGCACAGCAGAACTGCACTAGTTCCAAATAGTTCTTCAAAGGAGGGGCCAGAATTTGTCCCCAATTTATTAAAACAGTGAGGCCTTTTCCTGAAGTCCTTATTCTGGCAAAACTCTTATTGTATGGAATAAAAATTTAGCCACAGTAAGTCTGCAAGATTTGCCCCAAAGATTTTTATAAATCTATCATTGTAATAGGAATGGGTTGCAGAGGATGGAGAAGGTGCCTAACTGTAAAATGCTGCACACAAAGTGAGGTTCACTGAAGCAAGAGAACATGGTTTAAAAACAAATCTATTTCCCTTGATGTAACTAACCCACTTCTCTGGCTGCCACTGTGCTGTAGCTATCACATGGAGTACTTACTGCCAATCACCAAGAGGAAGAACTCTGGTTTTGTGAACTCAAAAGCAGCAGGACAGAGTGTCAACTGTCAAGCAATTAAGCAGTAGGGGGCTCTAACTTCTAAAATATTTCTAAAAAATAGCAATTAACTCTTATTGCTGAACGTAGCTGAAATTTCTTGGGGTGAAGTAATTTTGGTCCATATCAAACCCCGGCATGTATATAAATCCACAAGAGCACTATTGCCAGCTCTCACAAATTAATCAAGAGCCTCATGATATTTGGTATCTTTTTTTAAAGCCCCAATTGATGGAGTACTATGCCTACATAAGAATCTTTGATTACATGGTGGAGAAATGTTTGAAAGCGTTAACCCTGGAGTCTCAAAAGCCATAAGGCTTTATAAAATAAGCATTAACATTTTGAAATCTACACTGAAATTTCTTAACATTTGAAGGAATAAAATTGCTTACTCCAATATAACCCTGTGAAATGTGTGAATTTCTATGTTACCGGTGCTGAAATAAAGATTTCACAAAAATTACAAGTTATAGTACTCATTTTAATGTTAATGAAACAGTAAGAAACTAATTCTCATTTTATGCAAACAAAGACTACCCTGGGTAGATGGCCAGGAGGGATTTCTGATATTTATCTTATTTGTCCTATGCAAGACATGTTATTGCTGTTATCCATGTTAATCCTCCTCTGTTCCTTTTTATTGTTAGTTACACCCATATGGTGCATCTTGTATTAGGTTGCAAGCTCTTCAGGGCAAGGGACATCTTAGATACTGTAGAAACACAGAATAAAAGAACAGCTATACTGGGTCTCATCTAGCCCAGTATCCTGTCTTCCGACAGTGGCCAATGCCAGGTGCCCCAGAGGCAATGAATAGAACAGGTAATCATCAAGTGATCCATGCCCTGTCACCCATTCCCAGTTTCTGGCAAACAGAGGCTAGGGACACTATTCCTGCCCATCCTGGCTAATAGCCATTGATGGACTTATCGTCCATCAATTTATCTAGTTCTTTTTTGAACCCTGTTATAGTCTTGGCCTTCACAAGATCCTCTGGCAAAGAGTTCCACAGGTTGACTATGCATTGTGTGAAGAAATATTTCCTTTTGCTTGCTTTAAACCTGCTGCCTATTAATTTCATTGTGTGGCCCCTAGTTCTTGTGTTATGAGAAGGAGTAAACACTTCATTATTTACTTTCTCCACGCCAGTCATGATGTGATAGACCTCTATCATATCCCCCCTTAGTAGTCTCTTTTCCAAGCTGAAAAGTCCCAGTCTTATTCATCTCTCCTCACACGGAAGACATTCCATTGTTGTTGCCCTTTTCTGTAGTTTCCAATGCCAATATATCATTTTTGAGATGGGACAACCAAATCTGCATGCAGTATGCAAGATGTGGGCATACCATGGATTTATTGGAGCACCTAGCACAATGGTGCTCCAATAAGGAGGTACCATAACATGAATACTAAACACAAAATACTAAGATACCATGGTGACTGCATACATTTTCTGAACAGCATTAAAGTTAAATTATTTCATTAGATCCACGGTGTAGATCTCACATAAGCAGCTTACCTTAATTATCTTGACTGCAAAATGTAAAAAGTAATTGTCAGACTCCTATCGACTGGAATATTTTTCAATGGCTCTATCTGTACTAAAGCAGACCAAACGAATTTCTAAAAGGCAGCAGGGTTTGATCAAAAAAGCAAAAATTTTATATCAGTACACCTATACCACTAATTTGGATTCAAATAGCCAAAGACTAGTTTATAAAATAAGCTAGACAAGGTGAAATTATCCCTACCTTCAGATGGAATAATAGATGTGCAACCACCTTTTCAAAAAGGGTGCCACTAGGGAGCTGGACAGATCCTGTACATGTATCCAAAATCATCTGCTAAATGTCAAGATTCTACTGCAGACATTAGTTTTCAAGAATAAGATATAAATTTGGGATACTGAAGAATTTAAGTTACATATAAATACTGGCAGCTTCAAACAGATATACAACTTCTCTCTTATTATACATGTTTCATGGACTTTTAAAGTCACCATTTTCCTCAAACCAGCCTGTTGAAATGAATTAACACAGAAATTTCACATTATATATCTGAAAATTTAATCTAGGCTCATGTTTGGAAACTTCAGGATTCTGAAATGAGCAAAATGGACCTTTTTTCTTCAAACTATTTTTGAATCTAATTATGTACAGAGAAGTTATGTATTTACCATAACTATGGTTGAAGGTCAATTTCTATTATAAAATTCTTTTTTACAGTTGTTCATAACTTTGGTCAACAAATGCTTTGGGGGCTAAAATTTTTCAAGATTGGTTTTAATTCAGAGGTAATTTTCCATGTGTGTGTAAAATGTGAACAAAATTTGTGTAGCAATTTAAGATGTGTAAATTCTGCTCCCTGACCCACACTTTCCCTATATATTTCAGCCAGAAATTTTGCATACACAACCCTTTTCAGTGATGCCCTTTCCTAGTCGCCCACCTTGGGAAGCACACCTAGCAGCTTACCTTTGTTTGTGTCCAACCAACCAGAGCCGTCCTTAGGCATATGCAGCATGTGCAGCTGCATACGGCACCTGAAAATTTGGGGGCACCCCTGGGTCTCAGTGTCCACCCTCCCACCTCTTCCTATCCCTGTTCTGACCCATCCTGCAGGCTCCCACAGCTAACTGCTGCAGCCTGGTGAGTCTTCCTTCAGAGGGTATCTAGTAACTTAAAAGTGAAAAAGCTTTCCAGGTTGCCAGACCTATTAGCACATTGAAAATATTAAAGAGCCATTCAAATGGTAATGAAGCCATTTAACAGGCATTTGCCAACCCCCAGGTATATACTGTCAGTTTCTGAATTTACTGACAAAAACAGTTGTGCATTACTGTAATATTTACTCAGAACATGTTAGTCTACAGGACCTTAGTTTAAAATTTGCTTCAAAAATATTTCATTAGTATGTTGGTGAAGATGATAAAATCACACCTCTAAAAAAATCCTTGCATAGATTTTTAGATGCACAATCTGAGTATTCATCTTTAGCCTTAAATGCTTGGATCTTCAGACATATAATTTTTTAAATAAATCCTTCAAAGGATCACCATTATCTAAAATACACATTTTAATTTTAATTACTATAGTACAAAAAACTTGCTTCCAAAGTCTTCCTGTCCATCCCCTTCTACCTTCATCCCGCTGTTGAAGAGAGCCCTTAAAGGGGCAACACCCCTTCCCTGCCAGACAGCTGGACAAACAAGTTCCCCTTTCTTTACTTCTGATAAACTAGTTTTAAGAGAAGCCTCTAGCAAAATCAGTACCGTAGTAAGATATAAAATCCTTTGTTATGCCTAAAATCTTTGGAAACATATTTTTTAAAGTTGGTGAAATTTCATAAACATGTCTGTTGTTATGGAGATCACGCAAAGTAAATTAGTGTTCCTTTTTCTAAAAGCAATGAATGTTGTTATGAACACACTAAACCTCTGTGACTGATTGATTTAAAATAATGTATTTGTTTCAGTGAATTAAATATGTAGTAATCTGGAATGATTACTTTCTGAAGGTTTCAGAGTACATTTAAAATATAAAATCAGCTTAGAAATACAGATTAAGAAAATGTGAAACAGAGAAGAGCTGCCTCATGTATTCCATAATGTTTAATGTTGTATTCAGCAAGACAGCTGATTTGCCCTTACTACAAAGTTTCTGCAAATAAATTTCTGACAAACTTCAGGGTATATCAAAAAACCTGTGACTGACATTTTTTATTCCCAAGTTTAGTGCTTTTAATTAGGTACCTTCTGCATGTCCAGTTTTCACCATCTGGCATGCAGTGGAAAACATGTTCCATTTGCAGAAATTACAGAAGAGTGTTTTTTTCAAATGTCATTTGCTTCATTTGGGTTCAGGGATTTGGCTGGAAGGAGGTGAGCACAGAGGGGGAGGGAACAGAGGAGGGAGACAGTGGGGAGAGGGCAGGGCCACAGGCAGAAGAGGTGGGCTAGGGAGCTAGCCTCCTGAAGCAGCAGCTTCACCCACTACCCATGACAGCAGGTAAAAGCGGGTTGCTCCCGCACACCCAGGTTGCGCTGCAGTCTCCTTAGGCAGGGGCCGTATTCACAGAGCCAAATGCACCAGCACCTCACATTCTGCATGAGGGAGAGAGTACGGGGGTCTCTACAAGGAATTGTGATTCTCCGACACGGTGAGGTGAGCCGGGCAACTTGGTATCCTTTGCTGCCTCATCCCTCCTCCCCACCCCGGGGCTGCCATCGGGCATAGGGGCACCAGTTTAATAATACTGCGTAGGGTCCCATAAATCCTAAGGACAGCCTGCAACCAACCATGGCTTTATGCACACAGAGGTACTAGACACCTGCCTGGAGCAGGCAAGACTTATTAGCTCTCTTGGGTCTGTGTGGACAAGAGGCTGTGCAAGAAAGAACAGCTATGGAACAACCGTAGAAAGATGGATATCTATAAGCAAATTGCACACGGATGCAGGATATATGACAGGGAACAGCAACAGTGAAAACAAAGGAATTTCACCAGGGATACCAAAAGGCGAGGGAAAACAACAAGAAATCTGGTGTGCCCTCAGACCTGCCGCTTTTACAATGAACTGCATGACATCCTTGGCATTGACCTCACCAGCATTCCACCGACTACTGTGGACACCTTAGAGGAGCCTGAGAAGGAGAACCCTGCTGTGAACAACACGGAACAAGAGGGAGAGGTGGCAGGGGACTCCAACCATGACACAAGCTAGGGCCTGTTTGAAACTCTGCAGGAGTGTAGCCAGTCTCCCCAGGCAAGCACAGATTAGATTGCTGATGAAAGGGAAGAAGCTTGGATGAGTGTATACGAATTTGTGCTTACAATATTTTATTTGCTTTTCTCTCCTGCCCCGGCCATTTAAAAACAGTACCCGGACCATCCTCAAAGAGTTCCAGACAGAGTATTGACTTTTCATTGTTTTACTGGTACATTGAGAGAATATAAAAAGTTAGGAAATATATTAAAAACAATTCCTGTACTTAGGCAGAAGTAGAACAAACAAAAGTAGAGTTGCTATCTGCTTTCAATTCCCTTGTTGGGCCAGACAGAGGGAGAACTGTGGAGCACCTTATTTGGGTGAGTAGGGATTTCCCTTTCATCCTCCTGAAAAATCTCAAACTTCTCTAGAAATACTCTGCAATCCTCTTCTGAAGATTTCTAGGGACGGCGACCTTATTTCTTCCTCCACATTACAATACTTTCCCAAACTCTGCAAACAGCTTGACTGGCACCATCATAGCAAACAAGCCAGCAGCACATGAGCACGGGTGGCTTTGGGATGCTACTGGGAGCTGGGTTTTGTGCCCCTCAGAAGTGAAAAATCAGCCAAAATCACCACTGTCTATGAAAAATAATACCAATATATATTGCCTTGTGATGGGGGTGTCCCCACAGGACTGAAAGGGGTTAAGGCGGCCAGGTAGACCTATTAACTCCATAAGCTGCATCTTGAGGAAGAGCCGGGGAGCAGGAATTTGATGGCAAGCACATTCTGATGGGCAGGAAGACGTGTGGCCTATAATGCTAGGAAGCTGGCAACAGACAGGGGCAGCAGTCACTTCCTAGGAAGAGGGTTTGGACCTAGTACATCAAGACAAAGGGGGGAACCAGAAGAATAGGAAGCAGTCCAGGGGAGGAGCAGTGAGTAAAGCCCAGAACTGCTAGGTTGAAGATCCCTGGACTATAATCCGGGGTAGAGGGCAGGCCCGGGTTCCTTTATCTGCCACTGGGGAAGTGGCACTGGTGGGGCAATAAACTGGAAGACTACCTGGGTTACTGTGGGAGTGTCAGAGAATGTGAAGGACTGTATCCCTGAAGTGGGGCACACAGAGTGATCTGGTCAGAGGGCCAAGTCACGAAGAGGACACTGCAGTTCTTAGAGTGAGAATGGGGCTGAAGACCAGAGAGAGAGATGGAGTGATGGCATAAAACAGCAGGAAGGGGTGTCGACCTTGCAGATCTAATCCCCATAATGCCCAGGAGGCGGCATCATACATGCAGTGATTGGAGCACCCTGTCACATGCCACTGCCCCATATCATGGAACCAGGGCTGGAATTCTATAGCTTCATGCAACAGAAACCCTCACTCCCATCTTCCAGACCATGCTGCAATCACCATGGTTGGAGCTGTAGAGTGGTGCTATACCCCAGTGCTACAAAGCTGAAATGTCAATAAGCATTTCTTATTAAAAAGTATTTTTGGGAATAAGGGAAGGATGTTTTGAAACTTACCTTTCCATGTCTGTTGTGACTATAAATCTAATGGCTTATCTGTCTGTTTTTATCAACAGCTTCTGGACTGGTGGGGCCTTAGGTGCCCCCTCCGGGTCACAGAACACCTAATCATGAGGAAAAGGAAGACATGGTTGGTGAGATCTTACAAGCGAGTGCTGCACTGGACCAGGAACAGACTGTTTGGAAGGCCAATATAACCAAGAGCATGGAGAATAATAGAGGGACCAGCAAAAGGCCCAGGGGTTCCAGCAGGACAAGGAGTGTGAAATGCACCAGAACCTAACTGGTCTTCTCAGGCAGCAAACCTAAATGATGCAGATCCTGGTTAACCTACAGGTCAAAAAAATCCTGGAATCAGCCTTTGCAGTCCATGGAGAATTCCACAGTTGCAGCTCCCTACACTGTTCCATCCAGCATACTATGTAGCATCACAGACCACATCCTTACCCCTACCACCACTCTACTTCTCATCAAACAAAGCCACAGCTGCATATACACTGACCTGGGAAAAAAAATCACAGATTGGCGTCTGTAGCCACAATGGAGTACACTGAACTACCTTTTTGTTTACACAAATAGACATTAATGTTTACTTCCTTTTCAATAGGAATTTTAAAAGTTTCATCCTATTATGTTAAGTTGGTATAATATTGTATGTATGTGTTTATTTGCACTTTGATTTTGTGTACTAATTTTTGGATAATCAAAGTACCTTTATTAGTTCACAACAAATATTACAGCAGCAAAGAAATCAAACAGAATTTATAAATGCAGGTGAAGCACCACAGAATTCAGATCATGAAAAACCCAGCCATATTTATAAATGTGCAGCAAGAACCATAGAATTCATAAGAGCATAAGACTGGCCATACTGGCTCAGACCAAAGGTCCATCAAGCACAGTATCCAGTCCTCTGACAGTGGCCAATGGCAGGTGCCCCAAAGGGAATGAACAGACAGGTTATCATCAAGTGATCCACGCCCTGCCTCCCAATCCCAGTTTCTGGCAAACAGAGGCTAGGGACACCATTCCTACCCATCCTGGCTAATAGCCATGGATGGACCTATCTTCCATGAATCTATCTAGCTCCCTTTTGAACCCCGTTATAGTATTGGCCTTCACAACACCCTCTGGCAAGGAAGTCCAGAGGTTGACAGTGCATTGTGTGAAAAAATACTACTTTCTTGTGTTTTATACCTGCTACTTACCAATTTCATTTGGTGGCCCCTTTTTCTTGTATTATGAGAAGGAGTAAATAACACTTCCTTATTTACTTTCTCTATACCACTCATGATTTTATAGACCTCTATCATATCCCCCCCTTATTCGCCTCTTTTCCAAGCTGAAAAGTCCCAGTCTTATTAATCTCTTCTCATACAGAGCCGTTCTATACCCCTAACAATTTTTGTTGCCTTTTCTGAACCTTTTCCAATTCCAATATATCTTTTTTGAGATGGGGTGACCACATCCGCACGCAGTATTCAAGGTACTATGGATTTCTATAGAGGCAATATGATATTTTCTGTCTTATTATCTATCCCTTTCTTGATGATTCCCAATAGTCTGTTCGCTTTTTTGACTGCCGCTGCACACTGAGTGCACATAGTGGCAGGCAAAGCTACAGGCCCAGCAGTATTTATAATTTGCAGATGGCACAAAAGGATAGCAGAAGGCAAAAACCAAAATACACATGACTTAAGTTACACAAGACATACACTATCTCAAGCCTTTAAGAGAGAACACTACTGTGGATGACTTTGAAAAACAACACAACACATAGCCCCATATTGGGCTCTTTTAAATCAGGCTATTCAAACTCAGACAGCCGGCTCCACCTCCACCCTGATGGCAGCTTTGCCCCCCTTTTCCTCACAGAAATTATGCAGGACACAAAAGACAGCTATAATCACTGGGATATTTTTCTCACGGAGATTCAATCTAGTGAGTAAACCCTGACAGCGTCCCTTCAACCTACCAAAAGCACATTCAGCTGTCATTCTGCATTCAGGATCAGAACAGGCACTTCCAAATTGCCAATGATAAGCTGCTGGTCAGGAAATAATGTCTCTGCTTGCAGCTTCTTGAACAGTCCTGCGTTCTTAAAGAAGAGAGCATCACACACCTTCTCTGACCAGTCACACTGATATCAGTGAAGTATCCACCGGGATCCACCACTGGTTGCAGAACCATAGAAAAGTAGCCCTTTCTGTTGATGTACTCTGTAGCAAGGTGGGCTGGTGCCATCTATTGCTTACAGCACTTTGGGAACTACACTGCTATAAATCTATCCACTATTTCCTGCACCTTGCTCAAAGTCTCAGTCCTGAGTAGCAGGAGACAATTAATGGCCCTACACAATTGCATGACAAGGTCCCCCACTGTAGATTTTCCAACTGCAAAATAATTTCCCATTGACCGGTAGCAATCTTGCATTACAAGCTTCCAGAGTGCAATTAACATTCGCTTCTCCACTGTCAATGTAGCTCTCATTCTGGTGCTCATGTGCTGGAGGGCTGGGGTGAGCCTGACACACAGATTCAGGAAAGTGGCCTTTTAACATCCAAAAGTTCTAAAGCCACTGCTCATTGTCCCAACCCCGCACTGTAAGGCGAGCCAACAAGTCAGTGCTTGTTTCTCAGCCCCAGAAACATTCCACCTGCAACTGCTCCGTGAACACTACAAGCAATCTGGAATTTTTTTCCCCTGTTATGTACCCAAGCAAACTGTCCTCAAAGATATCACAATGAGATGCCTTTCTCATTGTGATCCTGCATATTGCAGTACTTCTTGAAGGTCTGTGTGATTTTTAAATAGCAATGCAAAAGTTACGAGATGTGGAAGGTATCATGAGCTGGAGAAAACTGCATGCTGGTAACTTGGCCGCCAGCTCCCAGCAATCCCTGGGCAAATCGTTACTATCTCATAAAACATGTCCCAAAATGGATTGCAGCGGATGGTCCACCCATGGGCCACCACACTTTATATTGACACAAGCACTCCTGATGAGCAGACGCATTTTCTAGTGCAAGCAGCCAAGTATTCACCTGTCCCAGCAATATATAACCTTCAGTGGCTGAACACCAATGTAACTTGAGTTAACTAAAGTTTATAGTGTAGACATGGCTGCAGACTCTATCGACCAGGTTTTGTTTGTCAAAAAGTAGTTTATTTTTCCCCTAGAGTTAAAGTAGCCTTGTCATCTGTGCTGCACGTAGCACAATGGGTTTATTGTGTATGACTAGTAGTAGGGTTCTAAGTGCTACAATAATACAAATACAAATAAATAATAAAAAGTTAGAGTTTTCAGACATACAGGATCAGATGCCTAAAATGTTAGGCACTTTTTGTATCTATGTTATTTATTTGAAGTAGAGTTATGGTCATAAAAGTGACTACGTAAAAAAAAAAAAACCTCACCAGATCCATACTCAAAAGATCTGGTCCATGCTGATATTTAGTTTTATACCTGCTTACGTTAACATAAATATGTTTTTTCTCTTATTAACCCAGAAAAGCCAATCCATCTATAGAAGGAGTTGGGTTCTTTTTGGCTCATGGATCATCAATTGTTAACTGTGCTCCAAATGAAAATTCTTTATTGGTGGTTGTGTTCAAGCCAGAAAGAACTTAAAATTGACCCCACACATTGAGTTTGCAGGGCTAGCAATTAAAAAAATAAGAAGTGAGCAAATTTGGAATGCTACAATGCCATTTTTGCAGTGTCATTTTTCAGAATGTAACCACACTTTGAGGAGTTAAATGATCTACAATAGACTAACATTTCATATTAAATAAAAGCACATCAGTCCTAGCCATTCAAATGATCTAATTATTAACCTTCACAGCTGGGTGAAAAATTGGATTCAGGTCAGATTGCAAACCATCAGCTTCATTGGACACCTAGTGGAGTGCTGATTAAACCTCTGATGTTGAGACACAATTCAGTGCCTCAAACAAAATCAATATATTCACATTAGTAATCAGACTACTTCCTTGGCCAACTGTTAAAAGAAAAATGTAAAACGGAACTTCAGTGTCCATCAAACATAGACTGTACTAGAAACTGTGGGCACATTTAGACTGAGGTTATATTTCCTAAAGGAAGTAAATGAAAAGTTAAAACATTTCTCTGCTCAGATTCTGTTTAGGGTTGATGTGAGATCATTAGCATATGTTACTCCAATAATATTACCCATTGAGTGTGAGCTCACTGGTTACCTGTGCTGGTAATTCGTAGTGACAAAACCAGTGACGTGAAAGGGTATCTCACTGGAAATACTATAATAGACAAGTGGACAAGCAAAAGATTGGTAGGGAAAAAATTATATTTCAAGCTTATACTGTGAGGAACAAAAAACTACAAATATAACTGGGTCAATATTCTTTTAATATTTACTAAGAATAAAAAATAGCAAAATAATTGTCGCTGTACATTCACACTCAGATGTTCACATTTCTCCTCCCCAAATACAAGTGTTTATTTTGTACTAAGAGATAAATATTTCCCTGTATGTTATGCCACACTTTTTTTTTTTTTTTAAATTCCGGGAGCTTCTGAGCCTACCTGCCACTAACGGAAGGCTTGGTTTTCTACTGTTAGACAAAGTTTCAGACCAGCATGGGAATGGGTGTCTTCTTAACTGATTTTGGAAGCCTCCACACATGGTGTTGGTTAATTCTTATAACCTTTTAAAAATGTCCCTTTGAGTTTAAGAGAATCTGATGAAATCATCTTGATTGAACATTAAGAATATTAAAATTCCTCCACCGAATTAATACAAGATTTTTGAAAAGTATACCAGACACAATGGTTTAACTCAGAGCTGGAAAACAAATGTATTACAATCTCAATACTCCTATTCTTATATTTGTTTATTTTGGGAGGGTTCATCAGCATTTAATTCTAAATTATCAGGTCTTAGATTCTCTTTGTGTTTTCCCACTCCTTTCCACTATCCATTTTAGTATTATAAAATTTCTAGTGTTCTATACAAATGTGGTGCTCTCACTTTAAATTATTGTGAATTACAATACTTGTAACTGAAATGATGAACCATGAAAATGAGGTTAAATGTTACCCATGCTAACGTAGTGAATTCTACATATCTTGCAGATTGCTGAAATTTTTTTCCTTATATCCTTCATTATAGGTTGTGTCCTGCAGTTGGGCTTTGACTAACAGAGGTACATTGTGCTAATTTAAGTGCTAAACTAAAAGTGGAACATCCCAAAAATCAAAAGTTGTGGAATTAGTTTTGCCTTATGTAAAGGACTATCAGTGAAAGAGAGCTTCTCACCTTTTACCATTTACGTTGGAATGCTATCAGATATTCCTGAAACATTAACTCTGAAAATGTCTGTTTTAAGGAGCTACAGAGGTCTGCTCTCCAACCTATGCAACTGGAGGGTTTTAGATTCTCTCTATGCTTACTCTGAATAGTAGCATAAGATACTGATGGAATTTTTGCCAAATTTTCTAACAGCATCTTAAAATTATGAGACTTTACATCACCTCTTAGCTTTGATAGTTTGTTTCTCTACATATTTATTTGATTCACTGTCAGTCTATAGGTTCTAGCACAGTATGCTTTTATTAAAGTTGGATTATTTGGTTACCATGTTATCTTCCAAAGAAAATGCAAGATACCATTCTTTTCCAGGGACCAACTGACAAAATAGGAGTTAAATTAAAAAGGTTGCACATTCACAAATGTTTGTTAAAAATGCACTAAATTAAGTTTATTTTTGCATTCCTCTAAATCAGCACATAGCTCCACCAATCTAGAGAATAAGATTGTTCTAAACCAGTGACAATATCTTAAGTGATTACTACTAAAACAATTGATTTGCCAATGACATGGCATGCTTTTGCCTCCATTTTATAAACAGTCAGGTTTGTCTACTGTCCCATTTGCTTCTGTAGAAAAAACGCACATAATATTCTTCTGAAAAATCTTAAATTAAGACTACAGTCAAATGCACGTTAGGGAGACGCTATGAAAACATTTTTGTGTAAGGGTGACAACTTCAGGCATTCCACTGTGTGGGTCCGAACTTCCAAGAGAGCAGCAAACTTTACATTTATTTGAACAGGGTTTGTATCTGCTCTTTGGCATTATGAGTAAGACTTCTTAAAAATAAACATAGTTCTTTTCTGATAGCTTATATACGGTAGCCAACCCAAAGTCCAGAATTGTTAGTTTTTCCTTGGCAATTTTATATAATTTGCAACAATACTACAATGAAACTAAGCTTTTTGTGACACAGAATGAAATAGCCAAGGAGATAGGGATGAAAATTTCAATAGTAACCAGCATCAAACAGTATTTATACACAATTAAAATGTTATCTGTACAATATACAAACTTGTCATTCACAATATGTTTTCAATCGTTAAAAAGTTCAGAACTAATATGTCCATAACAGTTCTTATGATCTTACTAGTCAACAGGATGAGCTAGATGACTCCGGAATTGCAGCTCCCATTACAATACTGTTTTTGTCACTTAGAGTTTTAACCACAGTTGTGGCTGGTGACTGAAGTACTTTACGTGAAAGCCTCATTCGGCCATCAGTTGGATCACGACCGAAGTATTTCACCTAAGAAGAAATGAGATTGCTTTCAGACTGTGACAAGGTTACATTAAGTTTCAGTGTAAGAATTAACCATATCAAACTGAAGAAACAAAATTTAAGGTGAATGCTAGAACATAAGTCTTCATAGTTTAATAAAGTTGGGCATCACTAAATCTATTTTGCACAATCAATTCCTTCTCCTACTGAAGTCAATGGCTAAAACCCCATTTACTCCAAGGGAGCAGGATCAGGCTTTTAACCAGGGCACAAAGCTATCAAGTATAATGGACTGAAGTTTTGTTTTTGTTTTTGTTTTTTTTTTAGCAGATGTAGCCGTATTCCTCCTATGCAAACACAAAACAAGGACGATATGCAAACTATTATACCTTCAGATAATGAACCAAAATCTACAACGATTTTTTTCAACACTTTCAAGGTTTAAATAAATACCTGAATTTCTTGGCCAACATCTAATCCCAGGGCACTAGGATGTTTAATCTAGAACACAATATTTACATAATTAAACAAAATGTTCTTAAATTCAGAAAGTTATAGAAAGAGTTAGTTAGCTTTACTAAGAGTAATGGGTACATAAAAGCTTTTTGTAAAGGCTTCTATTTTACTTAGAATATAGCATTGCAACTTAACAGGAATTAAATGGGGTCACGTTTTCCAACTACAATGGAGGATTTAAAAGGTTCAGGATACCCTAGCAGAATCACGTTTGTTTTACAATTTGCTATGGTGAAAAGCAAAAGTTAAATGCCAAACATTCAGGATCTCCAAGGGCAATACACTTCTCTCAGTAACAGCTGATCTCAACAGAGCTGTACTTCAGTATACAGGGTAAAAACTTGGTCCTAAATACTGAACTACCCAGTCTAAGAGAGGTATTCAGCACATACATAAAACTGGACACCATTAAATTAGGCTTGAATAAAGACTGGGAGTGGATGTGTCATTACACAAAGTAAAACTATTTCCATGCAGTCAGTTCATAGAAGGTTCAGAAAATAAGGAAACAGTTTTTCATGGTAGCCAATGCAGGAGACAAGATTTTCAGCAGTATATCACGCATAGGACATGGGACTGATCGTTATCTGCCAGCTTCTAACCTGAGGTACCCAAGATTTATTAGTTAGGAAGAGAATAACTTTGCTGCTATGCCCCAATGTAAACCACATGCAATTAAATGAAATAAAATCAGAATGTACAGTTTATCAAACTATACTGATTTTTAATATTGTTAATTTTATATTATATAATCCTTTAAAATTTTACTTACTACGTCCATTTTTGTTAAACCCGCTTTTCCCTCATACACAAAACCTACAGGTCGAGACCAGCATGAAGGACAAGGAAGGAGATTTACTATCCAGGGGCAATGCCAGCCTCCCCCACCCACACATACCCATTCATAGGTAAAAGTCAGATTGCTGGGATTCTTACTCAGGTGATGTCCCTGGACCTTGGCTGTGCCTCTGTCTTTCTGATGAGCTTCCAGCTAGTAAAAGTCTGAAATTTGAAGCCCTTACTCTCTTCCTCTCCACATACATTTCCTTACATCTGATTGCTGTTAGGAAAGGCAATATAATCTCCCTTTAACCCTACAGACCGGCGCTGCAACGAGGATAGATTGCTACACTACCCCCTCTCCCAGCTTATTTGAACAACTTAATTAAAAAAAAAAAATAGGAGGAAATCTTGATTGGAAATCCAGAACTTTGCCTCACTGTTTTCCTATTAACTTGAACAACTTTTATTACCTTTCTTTGATCAAGTTGTGAATTATGAAGTAGCACTGGAGACATATTCGGATACAGTTTTACCATCACTCCAATATCTCTGCATCATAAAAGATTTTGGTTATTTCAAAATAATTTGTCTAGACAGCTGTACATTTATTCTGGCTCATGGTTCCAATGGAAACATAAATTGAATTTCCTGAGTAAGATTTTATTGGTCCTTTTATTTTGTTGTTTACCTACCAGAACAGAGGAGGTGCACACATTTATTTGAACTGTCTGTCCTGAAATGCAAGCTTCATTTTCAATAACAAATGACTAGTACATATTTTTCTAGGTTTATCTTTTAAATCAATATATACCATTGTAGTAAAGGAAAGGCAAACTACCACTCCATCTGAGTGCCAAGTGTTAGAGGCCTTAAAAATACGTAAGACAGATACAGCAAAGTGTACAGAAAAGCTCTGTTGACAAAAGGAGAAGAGGATAATTTTTTCAATAGAAAAATTCTAGGAGAGGAGCTGACAGCAATGTCACCAGCAGCACAATGATTTTCTACGTAAGTCTTGGAGGGTAATACATCTGTCCTGCAGTGCTTTTACAACTTACTTAAAAATAAATAAATAAATAAATAAATAAATAAATAAACTTTGTCAGAAAAGAAATATATATTATCAAACAGTATCTAGTTTTATAAGGGTTCCCACTTATAAAAGGGTCTGCTCCTCTGCATTCTTAATACTGCCTAACAATCTTCTACAATGGGTCTACATAGATGAACCGGCACTAAGTTACTCTACATTCAGGTCTGCCCGGCTTGCCTGCTCCTTGGGAAGAGAATCCCCTTCTGATGAGGTTCAATAAGGATAAGTGCAGGATCCTGCACTTAGGATGGAAGAACCCAATGCACAGCTACAGACTAGGGACCGAATGGCTAGGCAGCAGTTCTGCGGAAAAGGACCTAGGGGTGACAGTGGACGAGAAGCTGGATATGAGTCAGCAGTGTGCCCTTGTTGCCAAGAAGGCCAATGGCATTTTGGGATGTATAAGTAGGGGCATAGCGAGCAGATCGAGGGACGTGATCGTTCCCCTCTATTTGACATTGGTGAGGCCTCATCTGGAGTACTGTGTCCAGTTTTGGGCCCCACACTACAAGAAGGATGTGGATAAATTGGAGAGGGTCCAGCGAAGGGCAACAAAAATGATTAGGGGTCTAGACCACATGACTTATGAGGAGAGGCTGAGGGAGCTGGGATTGTTTAGCCTGCAGAAGAGAAGAATGAGGGGGGATTTGATCGCTGCTTTCAACTACCTGAAAGGGGGTTCCAAAGAGGATGGCTCTAGACTGTTCTCAATGGTAGCAGATGACAGAACGAGGAGTAATGGTCTCAAGTTGCAGTGGGGGAGGTTTAGATTGGATATTAGGAAAAACTTTTTCACTAAGAGGGTGGTGAAACACTGGAATGCGTTACCTAGGGAGGTGGTAGAATCTCCTTCCTTAGAGGTTTTTAAGGTCAGGCTTGACAAAGCCCTGGCTGGGATGATTTAACTGGGAATTGGTCCTGCTTCGAGCAGGGGGTTGGACTAGATGACCTTCTGGGGTCCCTTCCAACCCTGATATTCTATGATTCTATGATGGTATCACAAGATGATGTATGCAAGATAGGACTTCAAATTTCCTTCCCTAAAGAATTAGTAGACAGCTCAAACTCTTCCCAAACAATAATCCTTCCATGACCCCTGAGTTCTCAAGGCCAATGCCTCACTGAACCTTTCAGTTTCATATAGCTGTAAGATAACCCCAGAATCTGGATTTCTGGGGTCTAAAGGGATAGAAATATGTAATGAGTTAAATTAAGTCTCTCTAATTATATTGTAAGTGACCACTTAAAAAAAAATCCCTGGTATCAATTAGACTTCCTGAAATAGTGAAATGTATATACATATGTATGAGTTCATCTCAACTTCAGAAGTCAAGTATATCTTACCTAATTTCAGTTATTGTGGCTGTATAAACAGCTCCAAATTCCAAATGATGCTCCTGCTGCAGGAAAAAAAAAAAAAAAGGTGTAAGACAAAGGTTCATAAAATAAAGAAATAAAAAGCAAATAATGAAAGTCTGTCCTTACATCATCTTTGCAGATTTCGTTAATAAACTCTCGTGCTTCATGCATAGCATTAGGCGTTGGGGCAAACACAGAAAACATCTCTTCATCCAACTGACTCACTGTTACCCCTTAAAAATAAAAATGCACATGGAATTAAACACTGATGACAAACATGAAATTAGAATTTCCGCTACAGCTAACCCAATAAGGAGCAAATTCATATCACTGCAGACCCATATTAAGACTTATGTGGAGCATGTGATCTTGTGTGGGCCTGGTGTTTTATAGTGAATTTTACCTGAAAGCTTCATTTACACCAAAACTGTAAATCATGTCAATGTACCGTCATCAGAATATTAATACCCTAATAATAGAATCATAGAATATCAGGGTTGGAAGGGACTTCAGGAGGTCATCTAGTCCAACCCCCTGCTCAAAGCAGGACCAATCCCCAATTAAATCATCCCAGCCAGGGCTTTGTCAAGCCTGACCTTAAAAACTTCTAAGGAAGGAGATTCCACCACCTCCCTAGGTAACGCATTCCAGTGTTTCACCACCCTCCTAGTGAAAAAGTTTTTCCTAATATCCAACCTAAACCTCCCCCACTGCAACTTGAGACCATTACTTCTTGTCCTGTCCTCTTCTACCACTGAGAATAGTCTAGAACCTTCCTCTCTGGAACCACCTCTCAGGTAGTTGAAAGCAGCTACCAAATCCCCTCTCATTCTTCTCTTCTGCAGACTAAACAATCCCAGTTCCCTCAGCCTCTCCTCATAACTCATGTGTTCCAGACCCCTAATCATTTTTGTTGCCCTTCGCTGGACTCTCTCCAATTTATCCACATCCTTCTTGTAGTGTGGGGCCCAAAACTGGACACAGTACTCCAGATGAGGCCTCACCAATGTCAAATAGAGGGGGACGATCACGTCCCTCGATCTGCTCGCTATGCCCCTACTTATACATCCCAAAATGCCATTGGCCTTCTTGGCAACAAGGGCACACTGCTGACTCATATCCAGCTTCTCGTCCACTGTCACCCCTAGGTCCTTTTCCGCAGAACTGCTGCCTAGCCATTCGGTCCCTAGTCTGTAGCTGTGCATTGGGTTCTTCCGTCCTAAGTGCAGGACCCTGCACTTATCCTTATTGAACCTCATCAGATTTCTTTTGGCCCAATCCTCCAATTTGTCTAGGTCCCTCTGTATCCTATCCCTGCCCTCCAGCATATCAACCACTCCTCCCAGTTTAGTATCATCCGCAAATTTGCTGAGAGTGCAATCCACACCATCCTCCAGATCATTTATGAAGATATTGAACAAAACCGGCCCCAGGACCGACCCCTGGGGCATTCCACTTGAAACCAGCTGCCAACTAGACACGGAGCCATTGATCACTACCCGCTGAGCCCGACAATCTAGCCAACTTTCTGCCCACCTTATAGTGCATTCATCCAGCCTGTACTTCTTTAACTTGCTGACAAGAATACTGTGGGAGACCGTGTCAAAAGCTTACAAAAGCTGAGTGTAATCAGGGCTTACACTCATTTGTTTATATTTTGGATTAGACAACATTGTGTAGAACTGCTCTGTTGAAGCAACAGATTTCCAGGAAGGCTGTAGTCACAGTAACTGGGTGGCTCAAAGTGTTATGCTGTGGTCATAGAATCCAAGCTGTACCCAGGCACTGTGAGTCTGAGCCCAAGATACATGCTATCCTGCAACACAATCTAAATTCTGTCCTGTTTCAGCAACACCCAGTATGCCAACACCATACATAGTACCACTCTGCCCTTACAGATGTTACAGAACATTTTAGGAACAGAGCATGTGACCACTGAAGGACATAGTAACAAATTCTCTTTGCTACAGCAAAATTTGGGCTTAGGTCAGGTGTAGCAAACAGGAACTGCTTACACATAAAACACTGAGGCCTGTTCTACACTAGAGTTAGGTAGATATAAGGAAGCTTATGTCGACCTAACTGTGCCAGTGTCTACCTGACAGCCTTGCTCCAGGTGATGTTAGAGCCCTACTACACTGACATAAGTCCACCTCCACAAGAAGCGTAGAGCTTATGTCAGTGTAGGAAGTGGAGCTGAGAGCCCAGGCAGCAACCAGTCTCCCTGCACCTAGCTCTGCGCAGAGTTGGGAGCCTGGATTCTCAGCCCCCCACACTGCCTCCATTTAAGTTGGTGAAAACACTCCTGGCAAGCACACCACTGATATAAGGAGGGTAGTGTGGACATGAAAAACCGCAATTACTGCAGTGGCTGTAAAGTTGAACTGAATATAGGTTGACTTAATTTTGTAGTCAATACATGCCCTGAGCCTACTAAACACACCCCACCCCAACCTGCTAAATTTTATCTTCCCTTCAACTTTGCCCCAAAGATTTCTTCTGTGACACTACCTTCAATTATCCCCCAGTGAGCCTGGGAGTCCATTGGAATGAATGCTGCTGGACTGCTGACAATTGCCATAGCAAAATGACACCCTCCTGCACCTCTGTAGCACAACATACAAATCTCAGAACTGAAATAAGGCACACTTGATCCTTCAAAGTACACATGCACCTCTCTTCTCACAGTCAGAGTTCTGCCACGTTGCTCCAACTCATCCCTCCACCATTCAATTCAGTTATACAACAGTGAAGGCAGTTGGAATGTGCACAAATGCTGAAATTCAAATCTTGGAAGCATAACACTATAGAACATTCTCTTAGAACTTCATCATGTGTACTTATTATGACAAAACAATCCACATCCCACTCCACTTACTGAACCATTCCCAGAGACTACTGCCAACTCCAGGGGCAGAGTTAAGGTTGCCTTGTGGGGGAGAAGCGTACCTTCATTACATTTCCTGGTTTTCTGAGGTCTACCTTTAGCCACTCCTAGATATCACAAGGGCACAAGACATCACTGGGCAATATTAACTTTGCATTAACAAAGTCTTTAGGCATTTAATAATCTAGTGTACTACTACTGTCAATAAAATGAAATCCCATGGAGTAAGGGTTTCCCATAAACTGAAGACAGCCAATATCACATCTATATAATTTCAATTTAAAAAAAAAAAAAGTCACATTCTCTTACCAGTTTCAGCTTGAAGTTTTTTTAAGTTATAGCCACCTGGGCCAACAAACCTCACTCTTTTTGATAGGGGTACCTGAACAGTTTCTGAAAGATAGCATGTAAGTCACAGTCTGAAATGCAGAGTTTATAAATTCTTGTGGTATTTCTAAAATCAAGTGATATTTTAATTTTAGTCGCCTGCTTTGTAAATATTTGCTAAATATGCTAATGAAATATGTTTCTCTCTCAATGACTGAATGAAGTTTAATTACAAAGAATATCAGAACCTGTATCAGTATAAGTTTTTGATCAGGAATTCTAGCAGATATAAAAAACACACAAAAGGTTAAAGCCAGCACTCATAAACATGTGCATAACTTACAGATTTAATGAGAGTGGAACAAACAGATAGAACTGGGAGTTTAAAGTTAGAATGATGCAATATTTTCCCACCCTTAAAACATTTGAAATCCTTAAATTTAACCAAGTTTCACAAATCTTGGTGGGAGAGAGGGAAACATTGAGCCAACAAAAACAGAACCACCTACACTCATAACTGAAGACCATTATAACAAAATATTTTAAACAGAAGCTTATTTCAAATATCTCATCTTACAAGTTAGCAATACACAATTATGTACATGAAATATTACCTACAACTGGTCCATTTTCTTTTCTGTTTGGTCTGGGTTTCGCAATTGTTTTGTTCATAATTTGCAAGATTTCTCTCTTTGCAACTGTGGAATAAAAAGACAGTACTATGTTTAAAGTGAAAATAAACTTACATTATGTTTGCTTTTAAATTTGAGAGGTAGATACAAGAAGGCTGTCTAACCTAATGTGAGCATCTAGCATGACAAATATAGTATTTGCCACTGATGTGACATAAATTATAGAGATAGTATAGGCTCCATAATGACCTCTTATTCTAGACAGATTTTTCTGTAGTCTCTCTTCTTTATAAGAGCCCTGCACCTTCAGCACAATTTATTGGTACACTCAGCCTCAAATCTGAAGTGTCCAAAATAGCACAGTGTGCTAAAAATTATATAAAGATCCTCAGGTCAAAGGAACTAGAGACCTTCAAAAGATTATAGAAGCTCTAGTGTACCCCAAAAATAATGTTCTTGTTTGATTCTCTTCATGTTGTTTGTGTAACACTTCCCCCGCCATTTTTTCTTTGTATTATCTGTTAATAAAATGTTTCGATGACATTTTTAAAATGTACTTTTTTGTTTAATTCAACCTACTAGTCAGGAAGGATAAGATACTCTATTTGGGAGAGGCAGTACCATGCTTTTAACCTTTCATGAGCTACATAAAGATGCTCTAAAAAATTCTTTTCACAGAAAGCAATTGAGTTTAATAAAGATGTTCTCTCAGCATTTGTCACACCTTTAGGCCAAAGCAAACATTTCTGTTTTGACAATATACTTTCCAAAAAACTATCCATCCAAAGTGGAGTAGTGAAGGTTTCCACAAGGAGGTTGGGAGAGTCCTGGCTACATGCTTTAGGAAGAAGGAAGGCTGGGTGGCACAGTTCACAGGCCATGTGTAACAGTTAACATGATTTAGTCACTTCCCGCAAAGTGTTTGGTTAAGCTTTAAAAGCAGATTCTCAAAACCTTGAGTTAGCAGTTTCAGTTAGTATCCTTGTAAAGGGGCATGTCTTCTGATGCCCAGAAGCCTCTCAGGCTCTCCACTGAATGGATCTCTGTGTTATTTATATTCCCAGTGCCAACAGTCTTGTGCAGCCAAGTATTTAGAGTGATTCTTTGCCCTCTCTCATACGACCAGAGAAGTCCAAACACACGTGATGGCCCCTAGGATCAGGGCAGTGTGGCCTAACCCTGTCTGGGCTAGTGCGGGGTTCCCAGGTCTCTGCTCCCCATGGGTTTCCCTTACCTGGCCTGCCCCTTCTGCTCAGGTTTCCAGACCCCCAGGGTGGTGCCTTGGACCCCTCGGCTGCCAGACAGTCCTCCATCAGGCTTACAGCCGAGGACAAGGTTGACGGTCGGTGATGTTGCACCCATTCTCTCCCTCCTGCCAGGAGGATCTGGGTGAACTGCTCCAGCGCCACCATCTCCGCCACCTGGGGCCTGGTCAAGCCTTCTGGGTCCAACCACCTACAATAGTGGTCCCGTACCCATTGGGCCAAGACCCATGGTCGAGCCCCGGGGGCGTACTGTCCTTTGCGGAGGCGCTGGTGGTAAGTCTCTGGGCTAATGCCGGTATGGTCTAATACAGCCGCTTTCACCCGGGGATACTCCAGGGCCTCCCGGGAGCTGAAGTTACGTCTGTGCCTGTCCAGCCAAATACGGAGCTAGCAAGGTGGCCCAGTGATCCGGGGGCCACTGGGCGGCAGTAGTGACCCGCTCAAAAGTGACCAGGAACTACTTGGGGTTGTCCCCTGGCCCCATCTTAGTGAGGCATATCGGCAGTCCCACCAGTCTCTCCGGATCCTGCCCCTGTGGGTGCAGGGCCTAGGGCTCCCGGCGGGCGTTATAGAGTTGCCACCTGCTGGACCAGGAGTTCTTGTTGTACTTGTTGCTGGGCAGCCAACTCACGAAGGAGTTGCTGCTATTGTTCCTGATGCTGGGTCATCTGCAGCTGCTGCTGGCTGGGCATCTGCTGCATCTGAGCCTGTTGCTGCCGCTCTTGGGCCGCCTGCTCCTGCTGACTCTCCGGCATCCACTTTAGAAGCTTCTTGGTATCCATTTTGGGCGGCGGTGGGCCACTCGTCGTCTAGATTCCTTCCCCTGGACCTTTCAGCAGATCCTGGTCGCTACCCACATTCTCCACCACGTGTGGTGGTCTATGCCCCCCCCTCGTCACACAAACAGGGGGTAGGCGGTGGAAGCGCACTGCCTACGAGTCCTCTCCGAGGCTTTCTAGATGACAGGGTCAGGATCTAAAGTCCGAACCACAGGTGACGGCCCCTAGGATTGGGGCAGTGCGGCCTTGCGGCCGGAGTCCAATAAAGCCAGCTGTGGGATGCAGGACAGCATGGCCTAGAGGCCGGAGTCCAATAGAGCCACCCTTGGGATGCAGGGTAGCGTGGCATAGTGCTGTAGTTCAATGGGGGTGGGGAGCGCCCACCAAGGGGTGTGGCGGCCCCGGTAGGCCCACCCATCTCCACCGGGCCCCGACCCAGGGCTCTAACAGTGGCAGAGCAATTTGCCACTGACTCAGCAAGGGGGTCCTACCAAAACATGCTGTGGTTTCCTGGGCGGGATGTACCACTGTGTCACCGTCCCTGAGTCACTTCCTACCAGTATCTGCATTGAGGTCTCCCATGAGGCTTCGGCTTCTCCGTGGTCTGTTGTGCCAGTCACCTCCTGTGGCTCCTCCAGTTGCAGGGGTTCAAGCGGGCCCGGGGAAGCTCTGGTTCCCTGTGCAGACAGGGGCTGTGGCTGTTCCTCCATAGGAGCTTCCCAAACAGGTCCTTCCCCTGCAGCCTCCAGCCCAGAATGAGCTGGGTTTTCCCCTTTTATACTGCTACAGCATTTGGAGCATGCCCAGTCCTTCCTGGGAGGCGGGACTTCCACTGTCAATAATATGGGCTTAACCCTGTCCGGGCTAATGCGGGGTAAGCAGACCCCGTCACACTGTACATAAGTGATGTGTCCCACCAGATTATAGAAAGGCATCCCCTAGGGATCGGAATCTGGTATGTTTGCAGTTCTGGGATGTGGCAAATAAGTTGATGGAAGGGAACCTCCTATGTCTGAATATTCTGTGGAGGGCTGTGAGGTTCATTTCCCATTCGTGTTCCCATGAGAAGTTTCTACTAAGGGTGTCTGCGGTGGTATTTTGGCATCCAGGAAGGTAAGAGGCTAAGATGTCTATATTGTAACAGATGCACCAGTTCCACTGCATCATGGCTTCAGTGCAGAGAGAGTGGGATCGCGCCCCCACAGTCTGTTGATGTAGAACACGCATGCTACGTTGTCTGTCATGACTCAGATGGATTTGGTCCTTATTGGAGGGAGGAAGTGATAGCAGGCATTTCTCACTGCTCTGAGTTCCAGGAGATTTATATGGAGGTGTGTTTCGGCTGGTAACCACTTGCCTTGTGCTGCGTGGTGTCTAAGTGTGCTCCCCAGCCCAATAGATCAGTACTGAGGTTGTGGGTTGTTGGAAGGGAATACCTGTCATTAGATTTGCCGATGCCGTCCACCATCTGAGAGAATCCAGGATCTTGTGGGGTGGTTTGACTAGTCTGTGTATGTTGTGTTTAGTGGGTCTGTACACTGAGTTCAGCCAGCTTTGAAGGCACCACGTGTAGCCTGGTGTGCTTTACAATGTATGTGGTAGCGGCCATGTGTCCTAATAGTTGTAGACAAGTTCTTTTTTCGATTTGTGAATAGAAGGAGATTGTGTCTACCAGATTTATTTTTATGGTTAGAACTCTGGCGTTCAGAAGAAACGCTCTGCCTTGTACTGAGTCGAGGCGTCCCACGACGAATTCCCGGTGTTCAGTCAGTATTAGTGTGGACTTTATGTTTATTTGGAGTCCCAGGTTCTGGAAAAAGTTCAAAGGCGAGTCGGGTGAATGTTTCTGTCTCTGCATAGGTGCATCCTTTGAGAAGGCAGGTGTTGAGGCAGGGGAAGATTATGATCCCACATCTGTGTAAGTGTGCTGTGACAACTGCTAGGGTCTTGGAGAACACCCTCGGTGCCGTGGAAAGGCCAAATGGGAGTACACAGTACTGGAAATGTTCGTGTCCGACTGTAAATCAGAGGAATCGTCTGTGGGCTGGATGAATCGTGATGAGGAAATATGCGTCTTGCAGGTTGAGGGATGAAAACCAGTTCCCCTGTTCCAGCATAGGCATTATTGTGCCTAGAGTGACCATCTTGAACTTTTTGGAGGGAACAAATTTGTTGAGTTTTTGGAGATCTAGAACTGGGAGCCATCCCCTGCTTTTCTTCTGTGTCAAAAAATAATGGAAGTAAAATTCCTTCCCCCTGTATTTTGTTGGTACAGGTTCCACGGCTCCTAACTGTAGTAGGCGTTCTACTTCCAGTCTGAGAAGATGCTCATGAGAGAGGTCCCTGAAGAGGCTTGTTGCCTGAAGGTTGGGACGCTGCATGTTGTGGCTGCGTCTGTCTCCAGCTTGGCGGTCTGTTTTTCTGTCTGGTCGCCTTGGAAGGTCTGGATTGCGGGCGATTAAACTGAGTGTCTTGTGAGCACTGGTATGGCTGGTAATGCCTCTTTTTGTGGGGAGGAGTATAAATGCCTAATGTGCATAGTCTGGCACAAGGGTCCTTCATTGTGTGAGGGACTTAATCAGTTTTCGCCAAGAGAAGTTTGTCTTTATCAAATGGTAAGTCCTCCACTTCTAATTGCATCTCTTTAGGTATGCCAGATGCTTGGAGTCACGATGTTCTCCACATTGCGATGGTCGTCGCAGTCGAACATGCAGCAATATTGGCTATGTCCAGGGCAGCTTGTAATGCCATCCTGGAGACTAACCAACCCTCTACAAATACTGTCTTTAGTTCTGCTCTCTTGTCCTCACGAGAGGCAAATTCAAAGAGCAAATTCTGAGGCAAATTCAAAGAGCTTATTATAATTATCATGATCATATTTAGCAAGAAGGGCACTATAGTTCGCAATGTGAAACTGTAGCGTGGATGAGCTGTATACCTTCCTGCCCAGTAAGTTCCATCCCTTGTGTTCCTTGTCCTGTGGCACTGCTCATTGTTGGGTTTGTTTCACCCTGTGGGTTGCGGCATCCACTACCAATGAGTTAGGTTGTGGGTGAGTGTATAGGAAGTCCATGGCCTTGGCTGGTACATAGTACTTCCTGTCTGCACGTTTGCATGTTGGAGGGGTAGATGCCGGTGTTTGCCATACTGTGTCGGCAGGTTCGAGAATCGAATCATTTATAAGAAGAGCTATCTTAGAGGTGGCTGATAGCTATAGGATTTGCAGTAGTTTGTGCTGGTTTTCCTGGACTTCCTCCAGGGGGATGTCCTGACTGGTTACTACCCTTTTAAACAATTCCTGGAATTGTTTGACGTAATCCGCCATTGTTGGTGGAGGTGGCATGATGGCTTCATCCGGAGAGGAGGATGAGTTATATGCGGGCCAGGTATCTTCGTTGCCCATGTCCCCCTCGGGTTCTTGTGTTGTGTTGTCTGGTCCCAGTGATGTAGTGGGAACTGGTGATCCTGGTGGGGACTGTAATTCTCCCCTTTGTGGTGAGGAGGGTGCGGTGTATTGGGCCTTATATACTGCCCATGAGTTCCACATAGGTCATTGAAAGGGGAAAGGCATGGGGGGGGGCGCATCCATGGTTGTCCCAACCATGGAAAGGGTGGTTTCACTTGTTTTCTTTTGGTCTTCAGTGAGCCCTGCGCCTCTTTCCTTTGGGATATGGGTGAGAGGAGTGGAGAGAAGACTCCTTCCTTTTGCTCATCTGACACTATCCATAAGGGCCATTGGAGAGGTTGGCTGCATTAAAACTGGCGATCCCTCAGTGCTGAGGGTTGACTGTGGTAGTGATGGTATGGTTATGTCAGTGTGTGCAAGGAAGTGTTGCGGTACTGATGGTGTCGGCACAGTCGTATTGTTTTGTTGACTAGGAGGCTTGTGGTTCAATTTGGGCAGTGCCGGCCATGAATGTCGGTGCCAAGATAGATGTTGATAGTAACGACGTGGACAGTACTGGGGGCGGGAGCCTGGTCGGTGCCGGTTCAATTGTCGGTGCCGTATGTGTCAGTGCCGTGAAGGAGACATTTGGTGGCTTAGGTCTCAATTACTTCTTTTTGTCTTTCGGCTCTGCAGCATGGAGAGTCATATGTACCCACTCTCTTAGCTGTCAGCACCAGGGGTAGAGACCATGCAGGGGACCGTTTCTTTTTCTGTGGTTCCCACTGCAGAGAGATCGAGGCTTTCTCCCTCTTTTCTGAAGAGGACGGAGCTGTGCTCACCGACGATTCAGACCGCTCTGGTGAGCACTTTCCTGAGGACCTGTGGTCGTCTTTGTCTGATCCTGGGAGAAGTGATTTCTCCATTAGGTTCATCTTCAGGCGAAGGTCCCGGTCTCAGCGGGCTCGTGCCTTCAAGTTGCTGCAATGAATGCACATCTCTCCAAGGCACCTCACACATTTAGAGTGACCACTGGATCTAGGCACTGCCTCGCGGCAGGAGCCACATCTTTTAAAGCCAGTCTGGAGTGGGGATCTGTCTTTTTCCAAAAAAATAAGCCACCACACACCTGGCTGTTCATAGTAACTGTGTTATCAATAGGTCCTCCCCAAAAATCAATAATCGCCTTCAGATCGTAAACTAACAATCACTATGGGTTCTACATGTAGCCTAATTTTAGTTACTTTGAAAATTCTATATATTATTTTCCTCCAAATTATCATCTTAGGGCATTCCCATTATAAAGATCCCTATTCATCCACATTCTCTTCAGCGTTTATTAGTCCAATTTTTTTTTTTTTAGCTCAAATGGAGTACGGTATTTTGTAACAAATTTCCTTAACATTTACACAAATAGATGAAGTTTTGTCCTTTCTTCAGATATCTTCCTCTGCTCCAAAGTGGTATCTGTTTTCAGAGCCTTTTCCCATTTACCCCTAATGGTAGCCTTCTAGGTCAATCAGAAAGAATTTGTTGCATCATGTAGTGATCAGGCCCTCTGAGGCAGCCTTTCCCGTAATTAGCATTTCTATCCTTCTTAATTGTCTCCTGAAACTTGGGTTTATTACATATGATTTGATATAATGCTCTGGGAGTTGATATAATGATTTAGTTGCAAATAAGCTAAAACTAGAATATCAATATTCCGCCTTTCAGAGTGGGTCCACAGAGAGTTTTCTTATTTACTCTTGGGAACTTATTTTTCCACACAATTTTTATTTGAAATTCCTTTAGAGTTCCTTTTGGTACCTGGGTGGTAGGGTCTGAAATGGAATTGGTTACCAAAACTTTCATTTTTCCCATTGATATATGGCCAACTCAAGACAAATTTAGTATTTTTCTGATCCAGCAAGTCATTTTGAAATAAAGGGAAGAAAGTTAATTTCATATAGCCAATTGAGAGTAGGAGAAATATTGATTCCTAAATCCTTTGTTTAGACCAACCAAACTCAAACGTAGGCTGCAACTGTTTAATCATAGATCTTCCAGCCAAAAAATTAATATTTCAAATTCAGTATTAGTTTAATAGTCTGATATAATCATTGAATTTCTGCCACAATATATGATTTATATTCTGATGGATTGGTAACCATTAGTATCCCATTGTCTGCATGCAGTGCACTTTTACATTCTCTTTTATTAATTGCAGCCTATGTGAACAAGTAACAAATATTTTACCTAGCTCTTGACAGGATTTGGAATTTATAAGAGAGCTGGGAACTGCCAGACTTTCTGGAGACAGTATGTGAGTTCAAGTATTTAACTCTTTTTATACAGGAGCATGTACAGAAGTTCAATCTTAGCAATCCACAGCACACTGATCGTTCAGATAGGATGAGAGTTTCGTAGGTACGAAAATATTAAAAAGTTAGGAATTAGTCTGTTAAAATTTGTACAACATATAAATATGGACTTACCTGTGGCTTGTTGGATGGCTTCCATTACAATTTTTAGTGGTATCCCTGGTAGTTTTATATCAGCCTAATGTGGAAAAAGAGTTAAGTGACATCAATATGTAAGGAAGGGCTGTTGTCCAGTGATATTTTCTATATTTCATTTTAAGGAGATGTAATAAATTAAGATACCTGCAAAGCAGTTATTCCTTTATTCGTACCAGCCATTTTGAAGTCCATATCACCATTGTAATCTTCAATTCCCTATAGGGGTACATGAAAACAAGTACTTTAAACAAGCCAAATTAAATCCACATTTGATACTGCAGTAAAGGGCCATGCTTAACATTTCCTAGGTCACACCCTCATACCTATAAGCCACAGTTTTTTGTTTGCTAGATTGAAAGTTGCTTCTTTTAAGACTTCAATGCCTTTCTTTAGTACTATTTCACTATTCTTTATTAACTCTGAACATTTCCCCCGAGCATTCTATGAGTTATTCCAGACTCACTGAAGAACCAGCTATCTGGGGAGAAGAAAAGGTAGAAGCCTTACTCAAAATACACGGCTTGTCAATCAACAAACAGAGTGGCACTGAAGGTAGGTATCTAAGGACATGTCTACACTTACAAGCTTACAATGGCACAGCTGCACCAATACAGCTGTGCCGCTGCAAGATTGCTCATATAGCTGCGTTATGCCAACAGGAGAGAGCTCTCTTGTCGATATAATACAACCAGCTCAACAAACGGCAGTAGCTATGTCATGGGAGAGCATCTCCTGCCAACATAGCACTGTGCACATGAGCGCTTATGGCAGCAAAATGTATGTCACTCAGGGATGTGGTTTTTTACACCTCCCAGTGACAAAAGTTTTGTTGACGTAAGTGCTAGTGTAGGCATGACCTAAGCTGTGCCGCCTCTTCCCCCAAATGGAAGAGGCAGAACTCACTAGAAGTGGAGAAGTTAACTGAGCTTAAAGGAAATGCATACAATTAAGATATGGTTAATAGATATGCTTAAGGAGATCTTCCCCCAAAAGGGAGGAAAACCCCCAAAACAGAAAATACATCCACAACTTTTCAGTAATTTGGTATTACATGTTCCCAAAGTATTCTGGAGAAATATTGCAAGAGAGATTTTGGAAGCTTTATCTGACAGGAGGAAACAAAGGCGGGCGGAGAACCTACTAAAAACACTCACTAGGATGTCTGTCAACAAACGATAATCCTCAATTTCTCCATTTTTCTCAGGATCACATCTGGTAACCAATCCTACTGCTACACCTGCCACAGCAGCTGATATTGGGACTCCTAATAGCAATAAATTAAATTATTTGTATTATCTTGTCATGCTCAAATTTATAGCCATTTAACAAATTAATGAATTTATCCTCTGTATGCATTTTACATATTGTACCTGCATCCATTAATGCCAAACTTCCACCACATACTGAAGCCATTGAAGAAGATCCTACAGAGAGTCAGAGAATGGAGATGTATTGATCAAAAGTAACAAGCAAAATTAGCAAGAGAAGTTCTTCAGTAATTCTAAAATTAAACCCCTTACTGGCCAGGTGACAGGGTTCCCCAGAAATTCAATGGAATACACTTCCTATCACAAAGGGTTTAGAAGAGTGAACTTCATCAGAAAAATTTGTGGGCAATATGCAATTTATTAATCTTCAGTTTATGTCTTCCTCTTTTATTTGAGGTCTACCGCTTTGCAAGTTAAAGCAATTCTCTAACAACCATAACTGAGGATCAGAAACATGCGAATCCATGTCATTTTCAGAATTTCAACTAAGAATCCATCTAGCATCATTAAATAGAAAACCAAATTAATTAGCTAGAACTGTTAGCATAGTTCATCTAATACAAGGAATTTAAAAAAAGCATATTTGGTCTTTGCCATTAGGTAAAAAAATGAAAATGAAATTTTAATACCATTTGACTCCAAGACTTCTGAAGTAACCCTTATTGTGAAAGGGAAATCTTGAGGAATAACTGGCTTCAAAGCTTTCTCTGCAAGTGCACCTGTATTTAAAGGTACAAAATACTCTATCAATATAAAAAGTGATTAAACGGAGTACTACAATAATAAAGTTTAACTTCTCTAGATATCACTCACCATGTCCAAGTTCTCTTCTGTTCACACCAGTAACTTTGCCAATCTCATTAGTTGCATAAGGAGGAAACTAGAAAAATGTAATTTTCATATAGCAAGTAAAGTAGCATGTGGTACCCTTTCCTTCTTTGATTGCTTGTTTGCCTCAAAACAAGCATTAATACCCTCCCAAAAGCACGAGTATCAAGAAAATAAAATACATTAGTCACTTGTATAAACCGCATGTACACTTGTACAACCACATTTGCTCCAATCCCTCAGACAAAGACGAACACCTACAAGAGCTTTATCAAGCATTCTTAAAACTACAATATCCACTTGGGGAAGTGAGGAAACAGATTGACAGAGTCAGATGGGTACCCAGAAGTCACCTACTACAGGACAGGCCCAACAAGGAAAACAGAACACCACTGGCCATCATGCACAGCCCCCAGCTAAAACCTCTCCAGCACATCATCAGTGATTTACAACCTATCCTGGAAAATGACCCCTCACTCTCACACACCTTGGGAGGCAGGCCAGTCCTTGCTTACAGATAGCCCCCCCAACCTGAAGCAAATACTCACCACGCCACAGAAACACTAACCCAGGAACCAATCCCTGTAACAAACCCCGTTGCTGACTCTGTCCCCATATCTACTCTAGAGACACGATCAGAGGACCCAACCACATCAGCCACACAATCAGGGGCTCATTCACCTGCACATCTACTAATGTGATATATGCCATCATGTGCCAGCAATGCCCCTCTGCCATGTACATTGGCCAAACCGGACAGTCTCTACACAAAAGAATACATGGACACAAATGGACATCAGGAACGGTAACATACAAAAGCCAGTAGGAGAACACTTCAGTCTCCCTGGAACAATTTAAAAGTAGCCATCCTTCAACAACAACAACAAAAAAACCTTCAAAAACAGACTTCAACGAGAAACTGCAGAGCTACAATTCATTTGCAAACTTAACACCATTAATTTGGGCTTGAATAGAGACTATGAGTGGCTGGCTCACTACAAAAGCAATTTTCCCTTGCTTGGTATTAACACCTCCTCCTCAATTATTGGGAGTGGACCACATCCACCCTGACTGAATTGGCCTAGTCAACACTGGTTCTCCACTTGTAAGGTAACTCCCTCCCCTTCATGTGTCAGTATAATGATGTCTACATCTGTAATTTTCACTCCATGCATCTGAAGTGGGGTTTTTTACCCACAAAATCTTATGCCCGAATAAATCTGCTAGTCTTTAAGGTGCCACCGGACTCCACGTTTTTGTATAAACTTTTGAAGTCATCAACTGTAAAATTCTTTATCAACTAAAGAAATTTCATTTTATACATTTTCTATTTGGGGGATTTTTGCACTTTCCTCTGAAGTGTCTGATACTAGACATTGTTGGAGACACAATAATGAACTAGATAGATCGTTAGTCCAATTTATGTTCCATGGCTTTAGTTAGCAGGGGTAATCTGATTTACTTCATAATGATCTAGTTTGCTGTCAATTTCACTCCACCAAGCAAATGATACTAATTTTCTGAAATACACAAACTTAAATTTATTATGTATGATCACCAGTGTTTAATGCCTTAACTGTTATCTCCCCCATTCCTGTGTTTACCTTTACCCATCATCCCTACACTAGTCTTGTTTCTTCCCATCTCTCGACCTTTTTTTTTTTTTTTTTTAAAACTTCCTCCACCTTCTTTCTTTCTTCCTTTTCTGCATTCTCTCTACTTTTAATAGTAGGTGCTAGAAGGCAGTGAAAATTCAGCAAAAGCATTTCCTCTCCGGCACCATTACTCCCTGATAGTTGACCACTCCAGATATATCCTGGATTTGCATTTAATTAATGCAAAACAACATTTGTGGTCAAAGAATACAGCAGAACCTCAGAGTTACGAACTGACAAGTCAACCATACACCTCATTTGGAATTGGAAGTATACAATCAAGCACCAGCACAGAGAAAGAAAAAAAAAAGGCAAACAGTACAGCACTGTGTTAACCATAAACTACTAAAAATTAAGAAAAGCAGCATTTTTCTTCTGCATAGTAAAGTTTCAAAGCTGTATTAAGTCAGTGTTCATTCAGTTGTAAACTTTTGAAAGAACAACCACCACAACATTTTATTCAGAGTTAGGAACATTTTGGAGTTACAAACAACCTGAATTTCCAAGGTATTCGTAACTCTGAAGTTCTACTGTAACGCAGTTGCAAGATAACAGAGGATCAAGGGAGGCAAGCTAACCACAAGTAAACTATATCTTCATTTTTCTATCATACAATCACAAACTTATTCATAAAGCAAAAATCACCAAAAGCACTTGTAATATAACAGATTTGGAAATTATATCTGCTTTGTGAAATATTTTGAGCAAATCCCAAAGAATGAGAATTGCTTATGGTATAAGAGAGCTTGCTTAAAATTTTATTAATAAACTTAGGCATATTAATGTTTGTGAAATATGCAACAAAACATGTGAAACACAGCAAAGCTATCTTACCTCATAATGCAGCATAAAGTTTTTATCTTTTATTCCACTAGAAATTAAAAATAAGACAGCATCATATAGGAGCAACTGACATCAGCTTCCATTTAGAGTAGGATTAAAAGGTTACATAGCTCCATTATCACTAAATACAGATGTCTATAAACATGGAAGTGAAGCAGGGGAAGTGTTTCAATGAACCAGCTGAACAGCAAGACCATTTTCTATTGCTTTTTCCCAGTAGTACATGAATTGAAGACCTTGTCTACACACAAAAATTGTACCATTTTAACTACACTGCTATAGTTAAAACAGTAAAAGCCCCCCTCCCAGTTTGGACACAGTTAAATTGGTATAAGAGATGCTTTTCTCGTGTAGCTCCTTACTCCTGGGAAAATTCTGCAGCAAATATTTACAAATTCTTCACACAATATTAAAATTCTGCATATTTCACTTGTCAAAAATGACAGTATAATCATGACAGTTTCAATTATTTTGGTAATTTATTTCAAAATACCTGTCAGCAAGTATGTTTGAAACAAAAAAGATTCAGGAAATGTTTTTTGACAAATAGATTCCTTACTAGGCATGTTAATACAGAACTTGTAGTTTAAATGAATTATTACTCAATTACAGAACTGTATTTCCCACACCCCTCAGAAGCAGTGCAAAGGCTTTGGGGAGTTACGCAGGAGTTGAGGGAGAGGGAAGTAATTGCTGGGAAGGAGCCTGGCAGTGAACTTGGAGGGTTGTTGGTGTGGTTGGGAGAAGTATGGAACTGCCTCACACCTCCCAAAAAACCAGACACATTGTTAGGGAGTTGTGGAGCCTCTCCTATGCAGACCCTGGCTGATCCCTAGCCTCTGTCAGGCACATCTGCCACTGTCCCCATGTGTCCCTGGACACACACACACACACACACACACCCCTGCCATCCCTCCTCCCCCCATCCCCAAGTGCCCCTGCACTCCCACTCAGACAACCCACTTCCTCTGTCCCCATATGTCCCTGCTCCCAACCCCCTCCCCCCACTCCATTCAGCCCCTGGCTCAGTGTTGTCACCCCACCAGCTCCTGTGTCACCACCCCAGTCTGCTCCCACACTAGGCCTTCTGAACCTTAGTCTGTGTGACCCCTCCCCCCAGTCCCGTGTGCCCCGCTCTGTTTCCCCCCCCATATCCCATGCCTCTTCACCTGGCCCCGTGGGAAAAGTGCTGAGAGGAAGACAGCCTCTACCCCTCCCTCTTCACAGCTAACTGCCCTTTCTTCTGGTGCCTTTCCCGCAGAATGTATTATCGGGGGGGGGGGGGGGGGAGACGGGACGACTGTGTGAATCTGCGAGGGTTGTGAATTCTGTTTGTGTGCAGTGGCGCAGAATTCCCCAAGGAGTAAGATCTACCATGGGGAAGGGGAATAAACTATATCAGTATAAGCCACCACTATGGACCAATTAATACACAGCATGTTAGTGCATTTTAGAAATCACACCCATGTAGTACACATTACCCCACAATGCAGACTAACTCTCAGTTCATTTCAGTGAGTGGGGTTTCTAACCCTCCAGGATTGTCCTGGAATCTCTAGCAATTAAAGATTAATCTTTAATTAAAGATGTCATGTAATGAAACCTCCAACCAAAACTGGCAACCCTATCAGTGAGGTAATTAAAACTGAAGTATGACCAACTTCTTAACCAGCTAAGAAGATTTTTCTTCTGACAAATTAGGGTCTTTGGAATAGATTACTTGAAGTAATCTACTTACTGTCACTCATCTGACAATTTTATTTATTCTGGGTGAGTCAAAACTACATTATGCTTGGCTAGCGCCACCTAAAGTCACTGGAAAGGTAGTTGCTAACATGTACAAATATGTTGCTCCACGTGTTGCATGTACTGAATCTACACAACAGCACATTACTGAACATTATCTGTAGAGAACATACATTGGGAAAGCGTAAAAGGTATACACTGTTTTCATTATTACATTAATACTTGGAAAAAATTATAAATCTGTTTTTAAAAATGCTATAATTTGGCACATTTATGTAGAGTTTTTACACATTTAGTAATCTTTTTGCTTGGTCTCATTATTTAAAAGAGAATATTTTCTTGCAATATATTCTGATTTATTGTTTGTAACTACTGAGCCACTATAATCATAACCAATGACTAAAGGCAATTCCAAAGAGCTGCTGGGCATTTGGCACTTTTGAAAATCAGGCCACTTATTTAGAAACCTAATTTTAGACATCCATTTTTGAAAATCTTGATGAATACATATTCAGTTCAAGTACCATTTATCAACTGTTTAAATTACCCATGCTCATTTATTATAAAAGCAACAAAGCGAAAGAAGATAAGAAGGCACATACCTCACAGCTGTTGTGATAAGATCAGATTTTACACTTGATTCTAGTGAATCAAATGTAACTGTACAGAGAACCTAGAACAAAAAAAAGGGACAATGAAAACTCACACAGTTTATGATCATTTAAAGCTATGTATATTGGGCACAAAGATTTAAGGAGAGTTGATTCGGAAAGTTTCTGTTGTGATTTTTGTCAAACATCAATTCTCAATAGGTTTCTTTACAATAAAGACGTTGATAGAATCAGAACTTGGTCTTGTAAATGTCCACCAGTCTGTAAGGAAACGGATTGATTCCTGGCTCTCTCTGCCTGGCCTAGCAAAAGTATGGAGTACTACAGAGGTAGCATTTTCACCTTAAGAGATAGGAATTATCTCAGTTAATGACTCCCCTATTAACCAGTTAAAGAGCATGCCACTAAAAATCCTGCCCGGCCCGCTCTTTTCTGCCCCCTGCCCACTGTTCTCTCCTTGTGGGGCAGGCAAGCTTCCCCCTCCCCCCGCCTCTTCCCCCCAGCATGCTGCGTTCCTGCCCCTCCTCCGCTCCCTCCCTGTGGCCCGCTGATCAGCTGACAGCCCTTGCTTCGGAGCAAGCGGGAAAGGTAAAAGTGGAGCCGAAGCGCGCTCTGCTCCGGGGACCTTGGGGAAGGGGATGGAATCAGGACATATCCCCTCCAGCCCCCTGCCGTGAGCCGCTCAGGGCAGGGGGCTGGGAGCACCCTCACAACCCCAGACCACACCCCCAGCCCTCTGCCCTCACCCCTGAACCCTCCTCACACACACTCAGGCCTCTGCCCTGACCCCTGCACCCCCCCCACAACCCCAGCCCTGACTCCGGCACCCCCCACACATACCCAGCCCCTCCACACCCCATGCCCTGACTCTTGCACCCCCACATCCCCACTCCCACCCTGAGCACCAAATGGGAGCTGCCCAGGTAAGCGCTCCACACCCAAACCTCCTGCCCCAACCCTGAGGCCCCTTCCTCATTCTAGCTCCTGGCCAGACCCTGCACCCCAACCCCCAGCCTGCTCCTTCACCCCCAGCCCTGTTCTCAGCACACTCCCACCCTCATCTCAGTGCAGAGAGAGGAAGAGAATGGCTAGAACCAGGGAGAAGGTAGGTACCTACTCTATGTGGAGAGGGCCAGGACTCCAGACCCGCAGCAGGCTGAGCGGGGCCAGCAGCTGGGACCCTGGCTGACAGGAGATGGCGGATAGAACCCCAGACCAGCAGTGGGCTGAGCCACTCAGCCCGCTGCAGGTCTGGGGTTCTGGCTGCCTGCCCCTTGCCAGCCGGGGTCCTGGCCACAGGCCCCACTCAGCCCGCTGCCAGCCTAGGTGAACGGAACCCCAGGCCGGAAACACGATGAGCGGGCCAGCGGCATAAGATCAGCATTTTAATTAAATTTTAAATGAAGCTTCTTAAATATTTTGAAAACCTTGTTTACATACAACAATAGTTTAGTTATATAATATATAGACTTATAGAGAGAGACCCTCTAAAAAATGTTAAAATGTATTATTGGCACGCAAAACCTTAAATTAAAGTGAATAAATGAAGACTCGGCACACCACTTCTAAAAGGTTGCCCCTGAGCTAGACAGATGAGAATCAATCCATCCCTAGAAGAAAGATGGCGGTGAAACAGAGGTCTAGTAAGAGGTCTCAGATCAGAAACTCAACACGCAGATCCTCTAGCCTGTTTTAGAAAGGACTCCCTCTCCCCTCCACACCACTCTGAACTTTGATATAAAATGTATCTGAATACATAACTTTTAAAAAGATTTGCAGAAAAACTGCTTGGCAGTCTCCTATACAGTAGTAGTTCAGATAAACTAGACAATTCTATTTTAAGTGAACCTGATCATTGAACTAAACAATGCACACACACTGCTGTTTTTCGGCAAAGAATAGTTTTAATGTAAAACTCACATACTTTCTTTTTATAAGTAATGCATAGAGAGGGTTAAAAATAAGTATTTTATGTATTAATGAAAGTAATAAGCAGTATTACTGTGAACCACTCTGAAAGGAAATTACAACTTATTAAATGGAATTACAGAAAAGCATGTTTGCAGGCCCAAGTTTCAGTTGCTGGGCCTTCTTCAGGAACTTTAAAAAGGCTGAAAGTGGACATGTGATTCTGCTTAATGGAATACTTCTAGGTAACTATGTTTTGCAATGTTATTTTGAAGTTTCCACTGGAACAGCAAACAGTTTAGTTCTGTACATTGTTTCTTCTAATGGGAGCCAGGCAATATTAAACTGAACGTGAATAGCACACAATGCATTTATACTTTCTTACACTGGAAGGTATGCAAGGTGTTTTCAATAATTACTTGATTGAGAAATAACAAATGTCATGGTTAATGGAAACTTTCAGGTTATGAAAACTATAACTCTGATGTTTGAAAGTATTACCTGTGTTTGACCTCTCTGAAATAATGCTGATCCATGAAGTGTTTTAAACATATCTACTTCACAACTGATATTTCTGAGAGAAGTCAAGTCTCTACCATCACACCTATAGAAATAAAATATGAACTATAAAGTCAAGAAAACCATAATTATGGGGAAATATTTGCAAAGAGTTTATTCAAAAAGGATTCTGTGCATTTACCTTCTGTATTCATTCAGAATAAAGCTTCTAAAAATATCCTTTGAAATAACATTAAAGGATTCCATAATTTCATAAGACTCAGCCTCTGGAAATTTCTCTAGAGATACCAAACACAAATTAGAACTCCAAGCTTCTAAAGTTGGAAAAGAAGCTCTGTAATAAGCACTGTGGCCAGCATTAGGGTACAACAGAAGCCCGTTGTGTTGCTATACATGTTATTCACAATTGGGAGCACTCTCCAAACGGTTAGAAATTGGGTAAATCACATAGGTGGTTCCAGATCTATTACCAGGTCTACTGCTCAAAAAGAGTATCCTTCTAATTAACACAAAGTTTTAATACTGGCAGCTACAGAAGTCGGTGCTCCACTACTCTCAGACTGGTAGGACCAAGAGGAATAAGACGACTTGCTTTCTATTGCTGCTGAAACACAAACATTTCAAAAGAGTAAAAACAAATGGACTGCAACAGTTCCAATCCTGAGCGGTACAGGGTCTAAGTCAGTAAGACGTGCACAATACCACCTCAGACTTCCATACCCTGAGGTTTGAGGATTTCACAGTTGGCTGGACCGCTTACAGAGACACATAGCTTTATTTTTTTTTTTCCAGGGGCAAGTAGGGATGAGGAGGTGAGAACCTGAGGTGCATCCTCAACTCCCTTCACATACATTAGTTTTTTCTTGTGCTCCTTTACAATGTGAAGGTAGGGAAGGAGGAGAAGTAAGCCTTTTTTCTATTATGTCCCCCCCTCCCCAGCATGTGGAAAAGGGGTGTTCAGTGGCAATATCTTTCCTCCTCACCATTAGGAGTTTGAGGAGGTAGACACAGGCTGATTACTGCAGTGATACAGCTTCTAACTACCTCAGTAATAACTGCTATCTGTTCAGTACTCTGCTCCCAAGCAAAGGGAGCAGACTTGATAAGAGTCTTTTCTTTCTCAACTATTTATGCAAAAGTGAGCAGAACTCAGGAGTTTGCCAGCTCCAAGAACAAAGAGCATTTATTGTACTTCCCTTGGGAGTAAACACCCTAATAAACTCAAATGGGACTGTGCATTCATGTGGGAGACTGGAAGTATAAAGACACTATAATAGACCTGTTGAACAGGGGAATGGCAATCCCCTTCTTTCCCCTACATGCCGAGAACACATATCTTCAGGTAAACTGGCCAGAGCTAAGCCAAAGCATACACACAAAGTACTGGGCCTCATCCTGTGTTATATACTACACATGACCATTTCATGCAATGCAGTATTATTTCAGTGTTAGTTCTTATAATTCAGTATTTTGTATCAAGTTTTAAATTGGAATTTCAGTAACAAAATACTATGCTCATCTTTGTGCTATACCACTGGTTTTTAACCTGGGGTCCAAAGACAATTTAAAACAGGTTTTCTTAAAACTTATTTAACTTATGACTAATTAACATTTTGGATAAAGGAAGCCTTTGTTCAAGATTCAGCACCCTTATGTCCCTTCAATGAAGATGTAAGGGCTTACAATAAACATCTGAGATCTAAAACAGGCATTCTAGCAAAACCAAGGAACACCAAAGCAGAAATTTCTGGTGTTTCTAAGCTACAAACAGAAAAAAAAAATTATATATTTTATATATGTAAATAAAAGCAAAAAGTGTTCAGGCCCACTTTATACATCAAGAAAAGGGCACAAGACCAATCTAAAAAAAAGTTACATCCTTTGCAGGTCTCCATAAACAGCAATCTTTCTTTTCAAAATAATGTTACAGGACTGTATTTATATTATGGTAGTGAATACTGGCCTAAAGTTCAGTGCCCAATTTTATTAAAATTGTACCAATATTACAGAGTACAATACCTTTCAACTGTTCTTCTGTTTCAAGTCTTATCTTGTTAACTGCTTCATCTCTAGAAATCTAGATAAGATTTACATTACCACTGATATTGCAGACTAACAATAAAGCAACAATCTTGAAGTTCTGCACAGCTGTCTAGCAATGAGATAATCATAGCAACAAATCTAAGCACAAGGAATCATTACATACTGAAACAACAATCTCCAAGAGAAGAACCTGTGATAACTTATTTATAGTACTGCACTGTAACTGTAGCCAAGTTGGTCCCAGGATATTACAGAGACAAGGTGGGCAATGTAATATCTTTTATTGGACCAACTTCTGTTGGTGAGACAGACAAACTTTCAAGCTTGAAGAGCTCTGTGTGGCTCAAAAGCCCGTCTCTCTCACCAATAACAGATATTGCCTCACCCACCTTGTCTCTCTTACACTACATCTTGCAGAACAGGAGGAAATACAGTCAAGTGTTAGTGGCTCTTTAAAGAAATGTCATGGGGATAGCAGTACAACTAAATCTAAACATGGATTAATTTAGAGAATTAACAAATTCAGAGAACTGATTGAAATACGACATTAAAAAAAACCCACAAGATTTTGATGGCAACACTTACTTTGTCATGGCTAAAATTTGCAAATACAGCACAGACCTTGTCAGAGGCAAGCCTTTTTGAAGAGAAAAAAGTAATTAACCTGATTAGTATTTGTTTACCTGTACAAAGTTTGAACAAGTCACCATCATAAATGCATTTAGTGTTCTAAAGAAAATGGTGACTTTAAAAAGGTTGCTAGACTATCTAAGATTTATATTAGTATTATAGCAATACTCATAAGCGGCATTATATAGAATAATAAGTTTAACTTGTTCTGATACAAAACCCTATATTCAAGAGTTTAATATGGCCAGAAAAATATTGTTCTATGTTGAAACTTGGTACATAAAGTCTATTCTTTAGCAAATGGTTTGATATTTTGTTGAAATAAAATTTAAAAGCAGTTATGTTCATATCCACCTTGTATTTCATTAAATGGCTTTTAATGACAGTTTCAAGGGGATTCATCTATAAAGGCTGGAGCAAACACAAAACTGGTGGAGTTCTTATTTAACCAGGTACTGCACACTTTAAGTTTCCCTGTTAGTCAAAAAATATCTAAGATTTATTTTAAGTGACAGTTTATCTGAACTGACAGTTATATTATCAATCCACAAAACCCACACAGACTGCCTGATGCATTAAGAAATTAAGGAACTTTCACACAGTACTACTATAAAGGAACTTTTATGGTGCAGTGTATATTGAGCCAGACACTGCAAGCATAAAATGAGGGAGAGCATGTGTTATTGACATTTTTTAAAGATATTTAGAATTTTCTGCTATAAAGGAAATGTACAAAAAATTAATAAGCACCTGACTGAAAGCCAGCAGGACCCAAGACATTTAGATTTAAGCAGGCACAGTCTTCAGCTCATGCCAGAGAAAGAATTATACACCCTGATAATTTAATAATGCTTTTTAGTGTATCTTTCATCCTTGATTGCCCAATTTACTGCTTTTATTTCCTATACTTGTGCTAGCACTGTCAATGTAGTTTTCTGAATTCTGCTTTCTCGTGTGTACAATCATTTTCTGATTTTTCTCTCTCTTTTAATTGTTGAAACACCTAGAGTTTGTTGGCTGCATTCCATTAGTTCTCAGTAATAATGCTTACGAGAGATCTCTTCAAAGCATGTATCGAGGATGGATGGGAAGGAAAGCGGGAGGTTTCAGTTAATTAGTCTTACATTAAGTACACCATTGTTAATACTTAGGTTGTTTGCAGCAATAGATTGTCTAAATATGAAATTAGTGCCCAAGAAATTCTCCTCTCCCCAGCAATCACACACACATAGACCCCATTTATATTATTGGAAGTTGGGCCTCACCGACAGATCCATAAGCCTGTCTTCTTACAACTTACAATGCAATTCTACACAGAGATGTCACCTTTATAAAAAAAAAGGTGAGGGGATGCCAGCATGTGGTCAATGTGGAACTTTGTAAAGATATATATTTCTATAGTTTTGGATGTTTAGTGGCCCCAGACTGATGCTTTCCTCATTTTTCTTTTACAGACAGAAGTCCTGTCCCCCGGCCTGTAACTTGGGGAAAAGTTTGTACATCAACATGGGGTAGAACAGTAGAGACTACATGGAGAGAAGAAGTTACAGCTGCTTCTTCAAAACAGTAGCAATCCCAAAGTCCTCAGAGATGGGGCTAGAGAAAAGAACCCATGTGCCCTCCTCCCTGAATACATAGTAGTTAGGGGGTAAGAGGACTCCTTTTCCTTCCCACCAAAGATATGTGAGAGTGCTGATGGGATAGGGAAACTTATGTGTCCTACTAGATATGTGTGGGTCAATCTTTGGGGAACCCCACCCAGATGGCAGAGAGAACTGAGAGACAACAACATTCTAAACTGGGGAGAGGAAGAGGAGAATGCATGCTGGGAGAGCACTACAAGGAAGCTCAGTGCGTCAATTACATTTAAGCTAGTCTTGAGCACCAAGTTCCCAGTTCCCTTACAAAGCAGGGAGTGGGCAAACTGATATTCTCCTCCTCAGCAGTTCTGACATGCTGCTGTTAGGCAGAAGAGAGACATGGTCTTGTGCATTTCCCCCCCCCAGCCCTCTTTCATGGGGAGGTATTTGCCCCCACTTGCTGGCTTTTCCTCCCAGCAGGGACAGATGAAAGAATTGCTAGGAGGGTTGTACAAATGCATAGGGTAACAGGTCTCTAAACAGAGGGAGAGTGGGAAGCCATGCAGCATTTCCCCAGTACTGATCCGTCTCATCCTCACCTTGAATTCTCTCTGCTACCTCCAGTTAGAGTTTCCTGCACTCAAGATTGCTCCTTTTTTCCCAATTTTCTTTCTAAAAAGGGGTGACCACAGGTGCTTCAGCCTGAAGATGTCTCCTCTATTTGGGGGAAAATGAGAACCTCTCTTGCTTATTTTTTGTGGGAGGAGGGCCTGGGATGGGTTCTCTGACTCCTCCTTTCCCACCCTCATGTCTTCAGGCTGCCACAGTAGCGTTGCCCTTGTGACTAAGCAAAGAACGGGTATAGAGGCCCAGGGCTTGTGACTGACTATCAAAAGGAAGAAAAAGCTGAGGATAAGTCAGGGACTCAAACGTTCAAAACAAGTAATATTTTGCATGAAAAAAGCCCAGAAATGAGGGTCAGTTAGTGACAGAAGTTGGTCACACTAATGCTCTTCATTAGAACCATTTGTTTTTGTACTTACTGCTTTGCACATTCAACAATCTCTGCTGGAGCACTAAATAACTTCTGAACAGTTCTCTTGGCAGCACCTTGTTCTTTTACCAGTTGCTGTATACACTGAATTATTTGTTGAGTATGCTTCACCCCCACTTTGATGGCATGGCAGAAGTCTTGCTGCAACATATTCTCGGCTGCTGCTTCCAACATGACTATTAATTCAGAGTCAAATAGTAAATCAGTTACCATCATGTTTTTCAACTGATATAGAACAAGTTGTTAAAATATATCTATCACAAAGGAAACCTAATTTTACCAAAACTACATGGGCCTTTAAGACAATAGCTCAGTTAATCTGTTTGATCTCTGCCAGGTTGATTTTATTATTTCAAAGGTCACAGAATCATAGAAACAGTTTCAAAATGCAAACTGAAGAGCTGGACTTATGGAAGAAAAATTGATTGGGAGGATTTCAGAATAATTTTGCAAATATAAGTTAGTAAGGAGAAATTTCACAAGATACAACTGAAAGGAAGTCAAACTAATGCCTTCAAAATAGGTTAATGGTTAGAATGTGCATTTAAATATAGACGTGCCACAGACTGAATACAATACATTATACACTTCCTCAACCAGTAAGATTACATTAATATGGAATAGGAAATTCAATTTATAAACAAGTATATGATGAATTTTGTGGCCAGTCATGAATTGGTCCCTATCAATTCCAAGGCCATGAAAAATATGTCCTGGACCGTGAAATAAGCCCTTCCCTATGAAATCTGATCTGCCCAAAATCTGCTAGTTCAGCCAGGTTGGGGAGGGATAGATTGTCCTTCCCCTGCATGGCTGTTATGTTGGGAGATCAGACCTGACCTCCACAGGCAATGCAGAAGTGTCCCGGAGCTCCCCTCTCCTCCCCCCAGGTCCTGCCTGGGCTCAAGGCTTACACACACACACACACGCACGCAGCTCGTGCCTGGGCTCGGGGCTTCTGCCCCTGCAGCTCCTGCTGGAGTTCAGGGCTTCTATCCTGTGGCTCCTGCCAGGGCTTGGGCAATTAATTTAACCAGTTTAAGAAAAATTCTCTCTCTTTTAAGCAGCTTTACAACTTAAGGTTTCCATTGCTTTTAAATGAGAGCTAAATTCTCTCAGAACAACTCTGCATCACAAAGTTAGATCCTGTGGGGACGAAAATTGTACTGGCTGTTAGGACACAAGTTTCACTGTATTACAATAAAACATTTAGACTTTATTTATTGATACTGTATTCCAAAGTTTCAGTTCAATTGAATAAGCAGGGAGCATAACATAAGTTTTAGATAAATGATATTAAATCTCATTAATACAGTAAAGAAATTCCAATATATATTAATGACCTCTAAAGAAATCAAACTAGAAAAAATACTTCCTCACTATTTGTTTCTATCTAGTCTTGATCACAAAGGTAGTATTTCAAGAGAATTATGATTTTCATATGAGAAAGTGCTCTATTTTTAGCTAAACATCAAAGTTGAATAATTTTAACCACTTACCAATTTGACTATGAGGAGCTCCAGTGACCAATAAGTTCAAGGTACTAGAAGACATTTCTTTTCGAGTTGGGTTAATAACAACTTCTCCATCAACCATTCCTACCCTTACTGCACCTAAGAAGAAATACCTAAGAAGTTAATTTTTGCATCTAAGTAGGATTTCGTTCAAAGGATCATTTTTACTTGGTTTGCTTTCAGAGGTAATTATTAAAATTAGTAATTCTATTTAAATAGTGGGATTTGTGTGTGTTTGTGCCAGATAACCTTTTGACACAGTTATAAAATTAAAATAAACTTGTTTATTCAAATAATGCAAACAATCTGCAAGTCAAGTTAATTACACTTGAAAAATTCTGGCTTATTGGGGTAGTGCTGTTATTGCAGTGTCACTGATAGTAACGTTATCAGTGACACAGCAATAGTTGTAAGCTTATTTTTGTTTGTAGTTTGGACATAGGTTTCCTGAAACATGAATCAGCTGAAGAAAAATAAATTACAAAGTGAAATCCCTTTTTGAGAAATTTAAGTTACTTCCCCGTGAGACATTCAGGATGGCAAAAGAGCCCCCTTTAGTATTGTTGGGGTAAAGGTTGGGAGGGAAAGCGTTGTCTAGAAAGCAAAAAGCCCCTATCCTGCTCTCCTCTACCTGGGGCCCTTCAAGGATAAGCATTTCCAAAATCTGAAAAACTAAAGAAGTTCCCCAGGCAAAAACTTTCATTAATCTAGAGTTAAACTCAGAAATACAGATCAACAGTTTAAGGATTAAAAACACACTTACAAGTGTTAAGAACACAACAGAAACCCAGGAAGTGCAATCACGTCAATGCAGAATTTCATAAGTTTCTAATTTTTTTTACACTTTTTAAAATCCTTAAATCCCTAATATGTTCTATCATATATCCAGTTTAATAAAATTTTATTGTTGGAAATTTTACAAGCATATATTGTTGAAGGAAAAAGGCTGCCAATTGGTTTGAAGACAGTAAGACTTGCCTGTTAATGGAACATTTCCTGCAACTTATAGGAGATGCTTCAAGACTGCTGCTATGCTTGAGACTATTCCTTAGAACAGGAGTCAGCAACCTTCAGCACGTGGCCCATCAGGGTAATCCACCGGCGGGCCAAGAGACATTTTGTTTACGTTGACCGTCCACAGGCACGGCACCCAGCAGCTCCCAACGGCTGCGGTTTGTTGTTCCCAGCCAATGGCAGCTGCAGGAAGTCGTGGGCCACAGGGATGTGCTGAAGGTTGCCGACCCCTGCCTTAGAATAAGAAAATAAATGGTTGTAGAATGTCTGCCCTCCCCACCAAAACCTTGAAGAGAATTGCTTTAATGTCTCCAATAAACTAAAGAAACACTTTAGAGATAATCTGAAGTAGTGTTACAGGAGAAGAAGCTTTCATAGAAGTGTATTAACTTGATAAATAGAATTAAATGGACACTTTTAAAAAGTATTTTTTTCCATATACTTTATAGTCATGGGGATATTTCCTCAGAATATGAAAATTAGAAGGTATATTCCTGATCACTTTGTCTGCAGATAAAGTCTATTTAAAAAAAAGTATGACCTGAGAAATACGCCTTGTTTTTAGACAGTTGTTGCAATGCTATTATGTATCTTACTATTTTGTTTAAACTATTGTAACAATTACTGAATGTTAAGGAAAAAGAAAAGGAGTACTTGTGGCACCTTAGAGACTAACCAATTTATTTGAGCATAAGCTTTCGTGAGCTACAGCTCACTTCATCGGATGCATAAAAGTGGAAAATGCAGTGAGGATGTTTTCATACACACAGATCATGAAAAAATGGGTGTTTATCACTTCAAAAGGTTTTCTCTCCCCCCACCCCACTCTCCTGCTGGTAATAGCTTATCTAAAGTGACCACTCTCCTTACAATGTGTATGATAATCAAGGTGGGCCATTTCCAGCACAAATCCAGGGTTTACCAAGAATGTCCTTGGGGGGGGGGGGGAACAGGGGGAAATAGGTTACCTTGCATAATGACTTAGCCACTCCCAGTCTCTATTCAAGCCCAAGTTAATTGTATCCAATTTGCAAACGAATGTTAAGGGAAGCCATTTTACTGATCACACATCTGTCTGTAGTTCTGTAGCTACTATTGTTAAAAGTACTCAGATCAGAAAAAAAAAAACCTATTCTATTTTTCAGTTTTACTTTGTACATTTGCAACTTTTTATGTAGTTTCACTATTTGCTGTATATAATCAGTTTTCCTTGTTTGTGGAGCTTAACAGTATGAGAGAAGAGAAAAACAAAACATGACTGTAAAACCATAGAAACTGGCAGTGGAATTTGGGACAGATGTAGTACCTGAAACTGCCTTTAATTTGAAAATGGCTAGATTTCAAGTTATATGCATTGTTGCTGTATTGTGTTGGTCCCATGATATTAGAGTTTTACAAGGTGAGTAATAGCTTTTATTGGACCAACTTCTGTTGGTAAGAGACAAGCTTTCAAGCAAAAATATTTACTTACCAATGGGACCATTCCATGGGATATCTGATAATGCAAGTGCTGCAGATGCTAAAATTGTAAGAGTTACATTTTTAAAATGATTACATAAATACAAACATTAAATAAAGTTTACAAAATATTTAAAATTACTTTTACCTCCATTAATTGCCGGGACATCAGGATCATTAACACCATCTACTGCTAAAAGATTACAAAGGATCTGGTATAATATGAAAGACAATGGAAGAATTTTGAGCTATATGTTTGTTTGTTTTTTTTATCAAAACACCTGCAAGAAACAACGAATACAATGACCTAAAAATTATATGAATTCATATGAAGAGGGAAAAAAAAAGTTCAAGTACCTAAATCAATAAACTGACGGAGAAAAATGATATTTAACACCAAGAACCACCAAATTAGGGGTAAACACAGGCCCTTAAAATGTGACAAAGTTACCTTTATCTACACTTTGTATACTTCAGAAATATTAATAATATTTCCTGTGAATATATTAAGATTGTTTTCGCTCTGGAATTTTCTCTCACACATTTGTTAGATTAATAATGAGATAAATCTAAGAGGTAACAAATGTGAGAGAGAAAATTCCAGAGTGAAAACAACCTTAATATATTCACAGGAAGTAGATTGAGAGGTTCTTGGGTTTTAAGGACTACTTTTATTTTGTTGCACAAATATGCAGAGGTTGAGCTTTTTATCCCCACCTTCTACAAGAGAAAATGGAACATGGACTTACAATGAAGATAATTTCGGACACTGACTTAAGGTTTCAGAGTAGCAGCCGTGTTAGTCTGTATTCACAAAAAGAAAAAGGAGTACTTGTGGCACCTTAGAGACTAACCAATTTATTTGAGCATAAGCTTTCGTGAGCTACAGCTCACTTCATCGGATGCATTCAGTGGAAAATACAGTGGGGAGATTTATATACACAGAGAACATGAAACAATGGGTGTTACCATACACACTGTAACCAGAGTGATCACTTAAGGAGAGCTATTACCAGCAGGAGAGCGGGGGGTGGGACCTTTTGTAGCGATAATCAAGGTGGTCCATTTCCAGCAGTTGACAAGAACATCTGAGGAACAGTGGGGGGTGAGGATAAACATGGGGAAATAGCTTTAAGTTTTTTTGTTGAAGTATTGCCACTTTTAGGTCTGTAATCGAGTGACCAGAGAGATTGAAGTGTTCTCCAACAGGGGACACCATCATATGGCCTAATCACATCAGTGACACCATCAGAGGCTCGTTCATCCGCACATCCACCAATGTGATATATGCCATCATGTGCCAGCAATGCCCCTCTGCCATGTACATTGGTCAAACTGAACAGTCTCTATGTAAAAGAATAAATGGACACAAATCAGACGTCAAGAATTATAACATTCAAAAACCAGTTGGAGAACACTTCAATCTCTCTGGTCACTCGATTACAGACCTAAAAGTGGCAATACTTCAACAAAAAAACTTCAGAAACAGACTCCAACGAGAGACTGATAAATTGGAATTAATTTGCAGACTGAATACAATTAACTTAGGCTTTAATAGAGACTGGGAGTGGATGGGTTATTACACAAAGTAAAGCTATTTCCCCATGTTTATCCTCACCCCCCACTGTTCCTCAGATGTTCTTGTCAACTGCTGGAAATGGCCCACCTTGATTATCACTACAAAAGGTCGTCGTCGTCGTCCCCCCCCCCCCCGCCCGCCTCTCCTGCTGGTAATAGCTCACCTTAAGTGATCACTCTGGTTACAGTGTGTATGGTAACACCCATTGTTTCATGTTCTCTGTGTATATAAGTCTCCCCACTGTATTTTCCACTGAATGCATCCGATGAAGTGAGCTGTAGCTCACGAAAGCTTATGCTCAAATAAATTGCTTAGTCTCTAAGGTGCCACAAGTACTCCTTTTCTTTTTGACTTAAGGTTGTTGAATAGCCTATTCTACTTGACATGCAACATAAATATAGTTTCATCTAAAATATTACCAAGCAGGAATTACAGCTCCTAGCTAGTTAAATTACTTTCTCCCAGAGAATAAATCCCACTCATTTCTTTGTGATAGTGAGTCTGAATTCAGATCAGCTTCAAAGAAAAGCTTTCCTTGAAGCAATGAATAGTTGGTCTGTGTTAAGCAGTATTATTTACCGACCGATTAAAGAAGGCTGCTGTTAATCCTTCAACTGCACCAACAGTTAACACTATTTTGCAAAACATTAACCCAATTTGGAAGCTTGCCCAAAACAGTTTTCTTTTGGCTCCCACAGAACTGTGACTATCACTAAAAATAATGAACCCACCTGTGTATCATAATAGTAGCCTGCTGGGAAGAGTGGCCTAATTGATCGATCTGTAAAAAACATTTAAAAACTTTCATACATGCAGAGATTAAGATTATGACTGTTTATAGGAGAAAGTGGATGAAGGAAGTAAATGATAGACATATATTCAGTAATAAATGACAAAGATAAAATTCGGGAAATCTTTATTTTCCCCTCATATTAAAAAAAACAAGAGAGTTATCCAAAGAAACTGACAACCAACACATTTAAAATTTTTAGAAACACAAAGCCTAATTAACTTGTGGAACTCTTTGCCAAAAGATATTGAGTCTAAAACTTGAGCAGCATTCAAAAAAGGATTAGACATGTACATGGATAGTGAGAATATTCACTGTCACATTAGATACGATAAAATATAAGGGAAATAATCCTTCATGATTCAAGATACACGCCAGCCACTAAGCAATGGGAATTAGGAAGAAGCTTCCTCTATGACAGGGATGGAAAACTTTTTGGCCTGAGGGCCACATGGGGTTGCGAAACGGTATGGAGTGCTGGGTAGGGAAGGCTGTACCTCTGCAAACTGCCTGGCCTTTTTCCACTTCCCGCCCCCGGACTACCCCCCTCAGAACACCCAACCCATCCAACCCCCCCTTCTCCTTGTCCCCGACCACCTCCTCCCGGGACCCCCCCGTCCCTAACCACCTCCCCGGGACCCCACCGCCTATCCAACCCCCTCTGCTCCCTGTCCCCCCCGGGACCCTCCAACCCCAAGGCCTATCCAATCCCCCTTGCTCCCTGTCTCCTGACCGCCCCCTGTCCCCTGACTGTCCCCCAGGACCTCCTACCCCGTTACCATGCCGCTCAGAGCAGCGGGACAGGCTTATTGGAAAGCCTGGGAGGTGGGCAGGTGCAAGCCACACTGCCTGCGCAGCGACACACCCACAAGAGAGCAGGGACAGCAGGGGAGGGGCTGGGGGCTAGCCTCCCCAGCCGGGAGCTATGCGGCTGGGCAGGACGGTCCCGTGGACCGTAGTTTGCCCACCTCTGCTCTATGAGCAGGTTATTTCACAGTTTTCCGGTATAATGAATTCTAGTGTTTTCCTCCAAAGCACATAACAACTGCTACTAACAAGGACAGGATACCTGACAATGTACCAGTGGTCTGATCTACTATGCTATTCCTGCGCTCCAAGTCACAGTTAGTAATAAACTTTGTACATAGCTAAGCTTCCCCTTATATAAAATAATAAATACATTTCAATGGTTTAAATTATAACACTTCAGATTAAAATGAAATTGACCTGCCTAAAATTGTTATACTTGGAAGTCTCACCTAGATTACCTTTTTTAAAAACTAACCAAGAAAAATAAACTGTTTATACAGAAATAACCCTACAAAATCCTTGCTCTGCTGCTTTAGGGTCAGCATAAAGTAAATCTTATTGCAGAAACTGCATCAAGGATCCAGGCAACAATAATGAAGCTTTTTAAAAAGCCATTAAAACATCGTCAATATGAAAAAATTTTTTTTTCCATTTTTATCCAGTTAGAACTGCCTCTGCGGATTCCTATTTAAGAGCATGAACCTCAGTGCCAGGAGCCTTGAAAACACTAAAAATCAGTAACCATGCACATGTCCAAACTGACTTTTGAAGGATGGAAGTATAAAGGAGCTCAATAATGCTCTCATGGTTCTTTCCCTGCTGCTGAAAAGAAAACTTTTTGAAAATATGAGTATTTATTAGTAGCAGTATGAATGTGTAGATACTTTACAGACATAAAGAGAAAGTGCTAGCTCCAGAGAGCTTGTAATAAGATGACATGTAATGAAAAGCAACGCAACTGAATGGTGAAGTTAAGCACGTTGCTTTTTTTTTTTTAATTTTGATTTTCAACCTGATTTATTAATACACCTCTGCACACTGACTGGGGCTTAGTCTGTTCAGAACCCTATCCCATCTTCAGATTGTCTATTAAGTCCTGCTAGTTTTAGAAAACATTGAGCCTCATGGTTCCATTATCTCATTCAAAAGACAAGTTTTGGGCATCTTGGATACTATTTTTCAGACAATGAGGAAGGTGCGAGGAGGATACATTTGGGCCAAACAGTCTGTCTCCTTTTTTTTCCTACCTTTCCAGAAAACAATTTGGTTGCCTCTTCTTTCATCTCTCCTGACAAATGATTAGCTCCAGGAGATGATGTCCCTCTAGACTGAGGCACGAGAAATCCCAATCTTAGTAGCAAAGAGGAAATCTCACAAGCTATCAGATACAGTAAAAGCTGTGTTATCATGCCCTGTACCAACCGGAAAGCTCTATAAACCGGCATTTCTAATCTTCATAGAAAGTCCGGTTCATAGTCAGGTTGGCGCGGGACCAGCAGGCTCCCTACTTGGCTCTCTGGAAGTGGTGACATGTCCCTGCTGCTCCCTAGGCGGAGGAATGGCCATCCCTCTTAGATAACCGGCATTTTTCACTTACAACCCCCCCCCCCCCATTTCCCCAACATGCCGGATAAAACAGTTTTTACTGTATTTTGGGCTTTCATATAGGGAATGTACATGCAGCCCCAACGGACATTGTTTTTAAATGGTTCTGAAATTTGCAGCACTTTAAGGTATGAGCTTCTCCCAAAACTTCTGAAGAGGCAATATTCGCTGAGAACGGTGGTTACAGGTAGCCCTCTCTTTTCAAACTTTCAATGAGGATATTACAAACAACAAAAAAAGTACTGGACACTGTCTTCTCAGTCTTTTGTCAGTCTCAGTCTTACCTATTACTCTGCTTGTAAGAATTTCTTTATCAGTGGAACCAAGTTCTCTTCTAAGATAGTTTGTGGGAATCCTTCCTGCTGCAGCAGCTTTCTGGCGATAGTCAACCTTATACAACAAAACAGGGATTCATAAACAAAACTGTAATTACTGCTCTCTCTTAAATATACCTATAAAAAAGGTAAGACGACACTACATCTGAATTTAATAGCTGAATATTCTATTTGGTGTAACCACAGAGACAAAACAATTTACATTAAAATCCAACTGAAATATCTGAGGACTCAAGCTCTACTTCTCTACTATTATTTATAGTTATCAATTTGGGCAGTTTGTGTAATTACAATTAGTACTCACCACTAATGGCATGAACTGGGATGGAGAAGGCTTTGTTTTACTGACTGCTGTGACCATCACTGATGTATCACCTAACTTGATTAAAAACAGTGAAATTACTTTTAGAAAAGACATTTTCATAAATGTATCATTTAGTTTCATTTCTCAGTAGAGCATTTTCCAAGTGAAGAGAAAACATGAATCTACAGTGCACTGGTGAGGCTTCTGGAAACCTAATGAAGTTTTTTTCTATGCAGTAGCTAGCTGTGGATCCAGTAGGGAGTCCAATTACCATACATGGCTGAGACATCTCAACAAAAAACAGTACATTTATCCAAGTTGACTTACACATTTTGAGTTTGCATAGATTTTTTACCTGCACTACAGCACATCCATCAGCAAATCTGGCCAGTTTTCCAGAGGAAATTTCCAACTTTCTGTTAAAAAGAAGATAACTGCCATTAGTGACAAATGAGGATCAGTTTATCAACACCTCTCTATTCAACTACTATACATTCATCTTTTATGTTTCATAGTTTTAGAAAATATTGATTATATTTACTATTCATGATAGAAACTGGCTTTGACAAGTCAGGATGCTGAAGCCCTCTCTCTATCCACAGAATAGGAAATAAGAGTACAAGCTTCCCTACTGTTCAGCAATTTTGCCTCAATTCCCAAAGTGACCGCCTTCTATGATGAAAGGAAAATTGAAGCTACATCTACACTGCCCAGTAGTTTGGACAATGGAGTGGGGTGTGAATAGCAGTGTGCACCGAAGTGCTGTGCTGTAACTGTTCTGTGTGGATGCTGTGGGCATGAACTAAGAGGTTCCTAGCTTGCATTAATGTAATTCTGTTTGAAGTAGGCTACATGGGGGAGTTACAGCACACCGTTTTGGGGTGCACTGCTATTCTCCCCACCCTCCTCCAAACTACAGGGGAGTGTAGACAAACCCTTAATCTCCAAACTAATTCCATCCCATACTTCTCTGCTATGACTGCCATCTGCAACAGCTAGCAAGTCATGTGGAACAAGAGAGATAAGCACCCACTTCTCATATCTGCAAAATAAGAGCCAGAAAGTAACATCTTCCGCCGTACTGAATTTGGCTAGATTTGAACCACTGATTTAGAGATGAAAGGCTCTATATTCTATTGGAAACCAGCCAGTCTCCCCTACGCTTCAGAGTTTTAAGAGTTCTATTAAGGGCTATTATTCTCAATGGTGTATGTATTAAATGTTTAAAAAAAAAACACAAAATGAGAGGGTGTATATATGCAAGGCAAAAAGTACCACATTTACACCCCACACAAACACTTTTTCTCAGTGACAGCAGACAGTACTTTAATGGAAAAAGTACATGGGAAGATCTGATACACACACTTTTACATTCAGAGGTAAGACTATGCCCATTATTTGGCAGTTATGTATGTGAGAGTGTAGTGGAAAAAAAGTTCAAATGACATTCAATTTTCTTATTTACTTCCATTGATTTAGGGCCTGATCTAACACCCACTGAAGTCAACTAGAGCTTTTCCACTGACTTCCGTGGACTTTGGATCAGGCCCCTAGTTATTTCTAAAACTTTCGAACAGCTCCTCTAATGAAATTTATCAATCAAATGTGGGGAAAGGGAGTCAGCCACTAAATCTTAAATTGCAGGAAAAGTCCACATCTGGATGGTTATTTCTGAGATACTTTAACCTTAAATGGCTTGTGTTTTAATACTTTTCTAGTTTATAAAGGTACCAGCATAACTCAGCACCAATACCACCATGACATAAACCACCTTAGTCATTGTGATGGGAGGATTTTAATTGCAAATCACTTTACCACCATGACAAGGTATTGCAAGGGCTACTGAAGAGCAGTGCATCAGCTGTATGCAGTAAGGCCAGGCATAAAAAGAAAAGGAGACCAGTGGATTTTAAACAATGTGTTTAGCAATTATTGTTCACCTCTGGCTCCACTAGCTGCATATTGGAGATTGTGGGTTGGAAAATGGATGGTTGAAGCAAAGCTACACAAACCTGCCTCTCCCCACCAACACACACTTCTCAGCAGACACTGGACATGAATGGGCAGTGGGGAGCAGAGATCAAGGGGGCATACCCAGATGGCAAGCGACCCTGGGGTCAGAGGAAGAAGAAAGTGACAAACCATGGTGGGGGATGGGAGCGGAGAACACCTACAGGAGGGATTGTTCTGGGAGGGAGCAGGGCAGTGAAGGGGAGATGTTCTGGAAGGGGCAGGGGAGCAGGCCACAGAGCAGTGAGGGGGGCTGTTCTGGGTGAGAGTGGGGCAGACCCCGCAGGGCAGAGAGGGAAGTTGTTCTAGAAGAGGGTAGGGGGCTCGGGGAAGGGGGTCGGGGCACAGGGCAGCGAGGGGGAATTTTCTGAGGGAGGGCAGAAGACACAGGGCAGCGAGGAGGGCTGTTCTGAGATGGGGCGGGGGCTCGGGATGAGAGGCTGCAAGACAGAGAAGTGAGGTGCTCTAGGAGGGAGCAGAGGGCTCTGGGGCAGCTGGAAGACGTGGCAGGCGCGGGGGCCAGGCCCAAGCCCCAGGATACAGAGAGAAAGGAGACGGTCCCCGGTCCGGTGGAGAGGGGGGACTGAGTCCCCCGGGCGGACGCTGCTTTCTCCCGGCGGCCCCCTCGTTACCTGCTCCCCACGTCCACCGACGCCACCTTGTAGGGTCCGGCGCCGCCCTGCAAGCCTCGGGCCTGGGCCAGCTGTACCAGCCGAGCGCCTGGTCCCAGCCAACGCCTCATGGTGCCGAGCAGCGGGCGGAAACTGCTGGCCGCGGCCAGCTTCCTGAGCCCAGCGCGGCAGCAGACCTGACACCCCGTGCAGGCGGCCATGACACCAGGGTCACGGCCTGGCAGCTGCGCTACAAGGCCCCAGCCGATTGGCTCAGAGGCTGAGCTGTAGCGGAACAAAGCCGAGCTCCATTGGCTCCCATGAGCGCGGAGCTGCCAGCCGCGGTCGGCCGAGCTTCGATTCCGCTCTCTGAACTAATCCCGGGGGCCCCCTGGTGGCAGCGTCTTGCTATGGCGGACGGCGAGGGACACGTCCCCGAGGGCGGGCTCAGCAACCACAGTCTGCTTTGGGCCTGCGGCCTGGGCTGTTGCTGTCGGGTAGCGTGTCACTGATACCCGGTACTAAGCGCAGACCCGCTGCCAAACACTGACCTCACACCACAGACCCCCACTGACTTCCCCCGGAGACAGGGTTGCCAACTCTCTAATGGCAAAAAACTGAACATCCTTGTCTGGGCCTCACCCCTTCTCCAAGGCCCCGTCCTCTGCTCACTCCATGGTCCTCCTTCCATCTTGAATCTTCCCTCACTTGCTCATTTTCACTGGCCTGGGGCAGGGGGTTGGGGAGGGGCTGAGGATAAGGGGTTTGCAGTACAGGAGAGGGCTCCACCTGCGGGCTGGAGCTGAGACATTTGGAGTATGGGAGGGGGCTCCGAGCTGGGGCAGTGAGTCAGAGTGTAGGAGGGGGTAAAGACTGTGGGCTGGGAGTGTGGACTCTGGGGTGGGATCAAGGATGTGGGGTTTCGGGTGTGTGAAGTGGCTCAAGGCTTGGGCAGAGGATTAGGTGTGTGAGGGGTTGCAGGGTGCAGGCTCTGGAAGGGAGCTGACCCCCTGCAAAATTGCCCATATGCCCCCAAACACAGATACCCCCACCAGAAAAATCAGCCATATATCTCCATTCAGTATAGAGACTACTGTTAACTTTCACTGTTCTTTTAAAGGGATTCTAGAGTGAGATGAATTATATGTACATGGGGCTTATTACTAATGAGGTTATTTCCCTGATTTAGCATTTGTGGTGAAAGGCTTTTTCATTTCAGAGTCTGTCAGTACCCTAATCATTCCCGGAGCGTTACAGGATTTTTAAGTGTCAAGGCTGATTCCCCACTCTGGCACTTGGAGTGCAGAAGGTGGGGGCCCGCAAGGATTCTAAAAATTAATACTGGTCACTTCAGACTGGTATTAAACTCCTAAGGTTACAGCTTCTCTCTACCCTTGGATGGGTAGATGCTGCCACCGCCCTAGTGCAAAAAAAACCTTTTGACCCAGGAAGGCGCACTTGGGAATTCCTCCTGTGGGGTACCCTCAAGCTCTTTTACCCGTCCATCCCCTCCGGAGAAGAGCTGAGAAAGAAAACAAAGGAAATCAGTTGTTGCCACCAGCTAATTAAACAACATATGCACAAACCTTTTAGGACACAAAACCCCACAATCCTGTTCTTAAAAAAGGTAAATTTTATTAAAAACAAAAAGGAAAAAATTACATCTGGAACTTAGGCTTTTTGCTAGATTTAAAGAGAGCAAATATAATAATTAAGCATCAATAATGGTTTTCTTGAGGTCCAGCTTAATGGTTACACGCAAAACAAAAGCATTTGGGGCTTAGCACAGAGGAGTCCACAAGCCATAAAGGAATAAAAGAGATAAACCTAATGGCATCTTTCTAGACATTTCCTGATCTACTTACATATCTGGGGTTTCAAACTGAGTAGTTTCTAGGTATGATCTGGTGATTTTTATACCTGGTTTACAGCTTTTTACAGCATAGCTCCAGCCCTGTCTGGAGAACAACTACAGACAGATAAAGATTTTTCCTTCCCACTGGCTATTTTGGTCAGGTGCCCACCCCCTTCCTTTTACCTGTGGGCTTTTTTTTAACCCTTTACAGGTAAAGCAAGTAGTGAACAGCTACTAAAAGGGATTTTATAGCTAACCCTCCCTCGCCTTTATTTATCACATTAAGTTTAAACCACTCCATGTAGCGCATTTTAAAGTTAAATTTTATTAAATAATTTTTGCCCAAATTACTAGGTAAATAATAAGAGCTTTTGCCCATTACCAAGAGGTACAACAAGTGTCACCACCACCATTAAATTGTATCTCAGCCAGGATAGAAGCATTCCTCTATGCATAGGGCAGCTCTCCCCATGACACCTCAAGTAACCTTAATTTCTAAAGAAATTATTACTGTATTTTCACAAAGGAAAATGACTTCTGAGCGGACAGAATCTTCTTGGTCTTTGTCACTTAGGGCTCATACACTCAGAGTTTTTGTATAGCTGTAACTTGTCTGATTCAGAAACCAGTAGAACCTCAGAGTTACGAACACTTTGGGAATGGAGGTTGTTCGTAACTCTGAAATGTCCATAACTCTGAACAAAACATTCTTTCAAAAGTTTACAACTGATCATTGATTTAATACAGCTTTGAAACTTTACTATGCAGAAGAAAAATGCTGCTTTCCCTTTATTTTTTTAGTAGTTTACATTTAACACAATACTGTACTTGTCTCTGCTGCTGCCTGATTGCGTACTTCCAGTTCCAAATGAGGTGTGTGCTTGACTGGTCAGTTCGTAACTCTGGTGTTCATAACTCTGAGGTTCTAGTGCAGGGGTTCTCAAACTGGAGGTCGGGACCATTCAGTGGTCAGAAGGTTCTTACATGGGTGGTCGTGAGCTGTCAGCCTCCACCCCAAGCCCCGCTTTGCCTCCAGCATTTATAATGGTGTTAAATATATAAAAAGTGTTTTTAATTTATAAGAACGGGTCGCACTCAGAGGCTTTCTGTGTGAAAGGGGTCACCAGTACAAAAGTTTGAGAACCACTGTTCTAGTGTAGTTCAAGCAGTACAACCTCCTAGCATGAATGCAATTGTACCAATCTAGAAGTGTGTATAATGCTATAGCTTATTCCCTTTGGGCTGAAGATCATAAAAGATACCAGATAGTGAGGAAAGAGAAAATACCTCCTCCCACCCCACTGTCCTGCTGGTAATAGCTTATCTAAAGTATTCATCAGGTGGGCCATTTCCAGCACAAATCCAGGTTTTCTCACCCTCCACCCCCCCACACAAATTCACTCTCCTGCTCACCAGAATTTGTGTGGGGGGGTGGAGGGTGAGAAAACCTGGATTTGTGCTGGAAATGGCCCACCTGATGATCACTTTAGATAAGCTATTACCAGCAGGACAGTGGGGTGGGAGGAGGTATTTTTTCATATTCTCTGTGTATAAATAAAGTCTGCTGCAGTTTCCACGGCATGCATCCGATGAAGTGAGCTGTAGCTCACGAAAGCTCATGCTCAAATAAATTGGTTAGTCTCTAAGGTGCCACAAGTACTCCTTTTCTTTTTGCGAATACAGACTAACACGGCTGTTACTCTGAAACCTGAGGAAAGAGAATTCACATCTGTTTAATAAACTAATCTTGACCTGAGCTTGAGAATTTCTAAACATCACAATGATGCTGATAAGAACAGCAGAACCTCAGCATCTCTCAGGAATAGGTCTCTGTGGGTAAAAATAAATAAATATGAGATTCAGTTTGGACAAATGCAAATTGATTGTAAAGAAAAACACAAATATTTAATATAAAGAGGACACCATACCATGAGACTTTTTGTACCATTGCTATTGCTGATTCAGCTCCACTGGTGGCAACAACAGTTGGAGCCCTAGTGTAAATAAGGTGCTGGTAGTTGACGTTTTAATCCCCAGGTCATCTAGACTGCTCTAAACATGGTTAGAAGACATTATGGTTAAAATACCAGTGGCTTCCTTAGACCCTGTCTATACTAGTGCTGCCGCTGACCAGTAGAAGCAATGGTGGGATATTTTTGGCAGAGCCTAATGTAGATACAACCTAGGACTAAAATAATATACCTATTTTATCGTCAGTCAGAAGAGTTCATATCCTCTGCTTTTTTGAGCAAGCTAAGTGTCTGCAGATTAAACTCAAGCTTGAAAGGAAAAAACTATGCATCTTTTGAGTTATTTTTTCCTGATGTGAATCTGAAGAAGACATTATATATTTATAAAAATTAGAATACCAAACTCCTAACGATTTTCATTAATCATTCATTTCTTAAAATTGTCATTGGCAAAAGGTGGAGTAGTATCATCTAGCAATCATGGCACTGCATTTTGTATCAAGAGACCTCGGTGTTATTCCAGTTGTCACTGAGCTGCTGTGTGACTTGGGCATGTCACTTCATCTCTCTGTTCCTCGTTTTTTCCATCTGTAAAACAGAGATAATGATACTTAGGCCATGTCTACACTACTGATTTCTGCCAGCATAACTATGTTGGTCAGGGGTGTGAAGAGGTGTGATAAATAAAGTGTGTGGGGGGGGGAGAGCTCCCTTTTATGGCCACCCAGCCAGCCAGTTAGCTATAAAGTTCCTCTTGGTGGCTGCTGGCTTACCTGTAAAAGGTCCCTAGGTAAAGAAAAGGTAGAGGGCACCTGATCAAAAGAGCAAATGGGAAGGCTAGAACTTTTTAAAATGGGGAAAAAATCTTTCCCTTTGTCTCTCCTTTGTTCTCTGGGCTGCAGGGACACGGAACAGCAATGCTATAAGCAGAAATGCTGTGTAAGGTTTGAACCAGGTATGAAAAAGTATCTTCCATACCTAGAAGAAATAATTTGGACAGGGAATGTTTTGTTAGACTCTATTAGGTTTATTTCTTATTTTGGTTTGTGGATCTCCTCTGTGCTAACCCCTTATTTTGGTTTGTGGATCTCCTCTGTCCTAACCCCTGATGCTTTTGTTTGCTTTAAGCTGAACCCCCAAGAAAGCTATTTTGGATGCTTAATTTTTGTAATTGTTTCTTTTAAGATATAGCAAAATGCCTAAGTTCCAGATGTAATTTTTTCCTTTTTGTTTTTAATAAAATTCACCTTTTTTAAGAACAGGATTGGATTTCTGGTGTCCAAAGAGGTTTGTGCATGTTGTTTGATTAGCTGTTAGCACAGCTAATTTCATTTGTTTTCTTTCTCAGCTCTTTCCCGGGAGTGGAGTGGGGTGAAAGGGCTTAAGGGTACCCCACAGGGAGGAATTCCCAAGTGCTCCTTCCTAGGTTCAAAGGGTTTTTTTTGCATTTGGGTGGTGGCAGCATTTACCAAGCCAAGGTCAGAGAAAAGCTGTAACCTTGAGAATTTAATACAAGCCTGGAGTGGCAAGTATTAATTTTTAAAATCCTTGCGGGCTCCTACTTCCTGCACTCACTACAGAGTGGGGATTTAGCCTTGACAAGAGATGTGATACTTGACTAACATACTTGTGCTGGCAAAAGTTACTAGTGTAGATCCCCTAGTTATACTGGCAAAACTGCACTTTTGCCAGAATAGTTGATTTCACTCAGGAGGGCTGGAATAATCGATACCAGCAAGAGCTCAGTTTTGCTGATATAAGCTGCATTCATGCTTGCAGCATTTTGCAAGTATAGTATATTGGTATTCCTGGTGCTTCTGGTATAGACATGGCTTTAGCCTCATGTGAAAAGCAGTGAGATCCCTGCATAAAAAATGCTATATAAAACCTATGATACATATTATTGCATAAGACAGACATTTACTGTATGTTTGTGTGTGTTCAGAATACAACAAAATGATATACCCATGTGAATGGATATTTAGTTTTACATCTGTTAATTGCTCTTTGGACAGTAAAATTATTGCTCACTTGTACAAAATAGATTATTATTTAATGTGAGCGCGAATGAACAGTAATGTGAGCACAAAGGCCTGATCATGCCACCATTGAAATTCATGCATGACTAAATTAATACAAACTATTGTGCATTATCCTAACTTCATTTGTCATCTGGCGTTAACATGAATTAAAATCTGGAGGAGATTTTATAAGAAATATAATGCAGATTATTCCAAGATTTGTCATGATACTATTTTTTATTTTACTTGTTTACAAATGTTTTTCTGCATTGTCTCAACAGGATGTTTCTCTCTTAGGGCTGCATTTCCAAAAATCAGAATTACTGTCTGGGAAAACTGTCCCAACTGTTAATTTTTTTTCAGTGCCAGCATGCTTCTTATCCTTTGACAAGTCATGCAGAAGACATATCAGAAGATAAACAATCCATAAACTTGTGACTTGGCCTGAGCAAGGGATTGTTATCTTCTTCCAAATTCAGGATTCACTGGTATAATTATGGTTTGGTACAAAAATGCATTTAGGTGGCAAAGCAAGAAACTTCACCATGTTTTCCTGAGTCATCTTAGCTCTATTGCAGATGAATGACCCATTATCTGAAAGGTGATTTTTCAGTCTTCATCATTATCTCTCATTAAAATCACCAGCCTTTAGTCCACTGCAGGTGATTCTATAATAAACAAATTGTCTAAAGCTGAACACTGTTAAAACAATATTTTACAGTGATTACATTTATAAGAAGCCAAGTCATGTGGTTGTTTCTCTCTGCCCACAGTTTGTAGGTGCTATGGGTGGGTTTATGAAACCCTTAAGAGGGGCTAAATTGTGTCTTCAAAGTCCACATTTCTGAAAACATTTGCACACATGAATAGTCTCATTGAGTTCAGTGGGACTACTCACATACATAAAAATAGGCACCTGCCTCAGGTTTCGTAGGTTTGGAACCCAAATTTCTAATACTAGGCTCCTGTGAATTCTCTTCTAGATATTGCACCATTAAAAAACTGGAAACAACAGCAACTTAACTTTTCATTTTTAGGAAATAAGATTAAAAGATCATAGTCACTTTGTGTCTATAGAATGCTTAAAACATACACAATATAGTATTAACACAAACAACAACTTTGTTTAGAGACAGTTGGAAAGAATGAAAATACGTTTAAAAAGTTTCAAGTATTCTTTGATTCCTTCGCATCCCCTACAAAGCTATTGGTAACACATTCCAGCACTCCATTAGGTATTCACTTCCATTTCCAACTGTGATGGGTTCGGTCACAGAGATCCCCTTGGGACTGTCACCTGATGTGTTGAAATTACCTCTGAGCCTGTTTTCCCTGCCAGCTTGTGACTCCAGAACCCTGCCTTGTTGAACCAGACACACAAGCCTGCTGCAACACAGACCCAGGGTCTGGGCCATGCCCCCAAAGCTGCAGACTTTAACTAAAAACAGCTCAGCAGTCACCTATCTCCAGCACCCAGACACCCAGTTCCCAATAGGATCCAAACCCCACATAAATCCGTTTTACTCTGTATAAAGCTTATACAGGGTAAATTTGTAAATTGTTCGTCCTCTGTATCACTGATGGAGAGATGTGCACAGCTGTTTGCTCTCCCAGGTGTTCATCACTTACTGTGGTTTTGTTAATAACAAAAGTTATTTTATTAAGTATAAAAAGTAGGATTTAAGTGGTTTCAATGAATAACAGACAGAACAAAGTAAGTCACAAAGCAAAATAAAGCAAAACACGCAAGTCTAAGCCTAATACATTAAGAAATTGATTACAGGTAATATCTCACCCTCAAAGATGTTCCAATAAGCTTCTTTCGCAGACTAGACTCTTTCCTAGTCTAGGCCCAATCATTTCCCCAGTACAATCCTTGTTAGTTCCAGGAGACATCTCGGGTGATAAGCAGTTTTTCTCATGACTGGCAGCCCTTTTGTCCTGCTCCACCCCCTTCTATAGCTTTGGCATAATGTGGGAATCTTTTGCCTGTGCTTGTCCCCACCCCCACCTCATCAGTGGAAAAGTACAAGGATTAAGATGGATTCCAGTATCATGTGACATGATCACATGTCACTGTAAGACCCCTAGTTTCCATTCTTCCTGGGTTGGCCCGCACGTACACCGGAAGGTTTGCAGGTAAATAAACCATTTACAATCAATTGTCCTAGTTAATGGTAGCCATCAAGATTCTAAACCACCATTAATGGCCCACACTTTGCATAATTACAGTAGGACCTCAGAGTTATACTTCATATTTCTAGCTTCAGATACAAGAATGATACATGCATACAAATAGGAGAAATATATTCAGTAGGTTATAACCTTTGTTATGATACTTTACAAGAGACCTTTTGCATAAAGCATATTCCAGTTGCATCATATTCACACTCATAAGCATATTTCCATAAAACATATGGAGTGCAATGTCACACCAACAGCCATTGAAAAGCAGTACATACCCCAACTTCATCCAACTCACACTCCCGCAACACCTTCATGAGAAACTCTGCTGTAATAACAGATCAGCATATAGAAAAGGAGTACTTGTGGCACCTTAGAGACTAACCAATTTAGGTGCCACAAGTACTCCTTTTCTTTTTGCGAATACAGACTAACACGGCTGTTACTCTGAGATCAGCATATGATGTTGTATGGAATACGGGTGATTATTTATAACATTATTGATACCAATATTGCAAAACTGCAATGATATGCCATGTTAGGTATCAGTACAAAAGTTATGATTGGCTAAATATGAACATAAGAACATAAGAATGGCCCTACTGGGTCAGACCAAAGGTCCATCTAGCCCAGTATCCTGTCTTCTGACAGTGGCCAGTGCCAGGTGCCCCAGAGAGAATGAACAGAACAGGTAATCATCAAGCGATCCATCCCCTGTTGCTCATTCCCATCTTCTGGCAAACAGAGGCTAGGGACACCATTCCTGCCCATCCTGGCTAATAGTCATTGATGGACCTATCGTCCATGAATTTATCTAGTTCTTTTTTGAACCCTGTTATGGTCTTGGCCTTCACAACATCCTCTGGCAAGGAGTTCCACAGATTGACTGTGTGTTGTGTGAAGAAATACTTTCTTTTATTTGTTTTAAACCTGCTGCCTATTAATTTCGTTTGGTGACCCCTAGTTCTTGTGTTATGAGAAGTAGTAAACAACACTTCCTTATCTACTTTCTCTACACCGGTCATGATTTTATAGACCTCAATCATATCTCCACTTAGCTGTCTCTTTTCCAAGCTGAAAAGTCCCAGTCTTATTAATCTCTCCTCATACAGAAGCCTTTCCATACCCCTAATAATTTTTGTTGCCCTTTTCTGAACCTTTTCCAATTCCAATATATCTTTTTTTAGATGGGGCAACCACATCTGCACACAGTATTCAAGATGTGGGTGTACCATGGATTTATATAGAGGCAACATGATATTTTCTGTTCTGTTATCTATCCCTTTCTTAATTATTCCTAGCATTCTGTTTGCTTTTTTGACTGCCGCTGCACACTGAGTGGATTTTGTCAGAGAATTATCCACAATGACTCCAAGATCTCTTTCTTGAGTGGTAACAGCTAATTTAGACCTCCATCATTTTATATGTATAGTTGGGATTATGCTTTCCAGTGTGCATTACTTTGTATTTATCAACATTAAATTTCATCTGCCATTTTGTTGCCCAGTCACCCAGTTTTGAGAGATCCTTTTGTAGCTCTTTGCAGTCTGCCTGGGTTTTAACTATCTTTAGTAATTTTGTATCATCTGCAAATTTTGCCACCTCACTGTTTACCCCCTTTTCCAGATCATTTAGGAATATGTTGAATAGGACCGGTCCCAGAACAGGCCCATGGGTGACACCACTATTTACCTCTCTCCATTCTGAAAACTGACCATTTATATCTACCCTTTGTTTCCTATCTTTTAACCAGTTACCAATCTATGAGAGCGTCTTCCCTCTTATCCCATGGCAGATTGCTTTGCTTAAGAGCCTTTGGTGAGGGACCGTGTCAAAGGCTTTCTGAAAATCTCTGCACAGTATATCCACTGGATCCCCCTTGTCCACATGCTTGTTGACCCCTCTCAAAGAATTCTAGTTGATTGGTGAGGCATGATTTCCCTTTACAAAAACCATGTTGACTTCCTCAACAAATTATATTCATCTATGTGTCTGACAATATTGTTCTTTATTGTAGTTTCAACCAGATTGCTTGGTACTGAAGTCAGGCTTACAGGCCTGTAATTGCCGGGATCACCTCTGGAGTCCTTTTTAAAAATTGGTATCACATTAGCTATCCTCCAGTCATCTGGTATAGAAGCTGATTTAAATGATAGGTTACAGACTACAGTTAGTAGTTCTGCAATTTCACTTTTGAGTTCCTTCAGAACTCTTGGGTGAATACTATCTGGTCCTGGTGATTTATTGCTGTTTAATTTATCAATTTGTTCCAAAACCTCCTCTAATGACACCTCAATCTGGGACAGTTCCTCAGATCTGTCACCTAAGAAGAATGGCTCAGGTTTGGGAATCACCCTCACATCCTGAGCCATAAAGACCGATGCAAAGAATTCATTTAGTTTCTCCGCAATGGCCTTATCATCCCTTAGTGCTCCTTCAGCACTACAATCGTCCAGCCCCCCTGCTTCTGGACCTCCACCCTTGCACCCAGACCACCTCCCAATGAACTTCCTTCACTCAACCCCCCACCCTGATATCCCACCCCTTGCACCACCCTGAGCCCCCACATCCATACCCCCATGCCACTGACCCCCCAACTAGCTTGACCCATCCAAACTTTGGATGTGTTCCAGAGGGACTCTGCAAGCCAGCAAACTCACTAAAACTACTAAGAACCTGATATATGGATTTTGAAATCTTATGTATGTATCTGATTGTTTTGACGATTTAACAACTTTCTTCTTCTTCTTTTCTTTCATAATAAAATATTTCCTTTTAGATACTAAAGGATTGGCAGGCAGTGTGGTTTTTTGGGTAAGATCCAAACTAATATTGACCTGGGAATGTGGTTGACCCTTTGTGGATCTGAAGAATATTTTGTATAGTCAGCCACTTTACGCAACCTATGTGCTGATTGGGAGCCAGAGAACTAGAATGTAATAAAGGGGGCTGTGTGACTTCTTTTTTCAGTTTCTTGATAACCAGTGTGGGCAATCAGCAGCACAGTTTGTGACAGGTTGGTGAGTCTAACTTCAGTGTTAACCACCAGTGTTGGAGGAATCTGCTCTCCTTTTTGCGAGCCTACCCGAACCTTGACATTTTTAGTGAGGGTTACCCTAGACACCCTTGGGTCACACAGCACTTGTGATGGTCACAGTCTGTTCATTTGGAACGTTATTCTGTGTTAATATTGCTAAGGTCACAAGTAGTAGAGGCTCATGTTTTCAGCATGGGTAACACACACTCTCTCACTGGGTAAGTTCAGCCTGAGCTTTAGAGGCCCACAGCAGTTCAATTCTCCATATGTATCTGTGGGGACTGAACCTGGGACCTTTGGGTCTAATAGCATGAACATTTACTGGTTGTTGTTGTTGGTTATTATTTAAAAATTATTTTTAAATAATTATTCATTTGTGGTAGCACCTATAACATGTTATCGACTTTCCAAAAACTCAAGGATGATGCTGGTTCTAAGGTGCACACATTCTAAAAATAATGTCAACAAATAATTAAACTCTCACCTCAGGATACAGCTCTTTACAGACTATATCCCACTAATATCCTCCTCTGGTAAAAGCCCCACGTATGGCAAATATATGGGCCATACACCAGGCCCTGAATGTATTTTCACTCTATTTTTATCAACAGAAACAGTATGTTCCAGAGCCAAGGACCCTATACTGTGAATGCCTTATGCACAGATGTTCACATACAGTAACCATAAATAAGAACTACTCACAGCTATGGTGACAAGCACATAGGGAGACAGATTTCTCTTGATTTTTTTATTTAAAATATGTCCACCTTAAATTCTGGAGACATATGCTATCTTCTGTGAGGGGCATAGGTTCAAGTAATAAGTTGCAGGCCATGGCTTACCCAGCACATACAGAAATGTATATTAATGGCATATAACTGATAAGCTTCTGCTGCACTGTGGGGAAAGGAGACAAGATTTCCATCTAACTATAGTGCACTTCCTAAAATTCAGTCTGGCAGAAGGCATATTTTATGAAGGCCAAACTGGACAGTCGCTACGTAAAAGAATAAATGGACACAAATCAGATATCAGGAATGGTAACATACAAAAGCCAGTAGGAGAACACTTCAATCTCCCTGGACATTCAATAACAGATTTACAAGTAGCCATCCTTCAACAGAAAAATTTCAAAAATAGACTTCAAAGAGAAACTGCAGAGCTACAATCCATTTGCAAATTTAACACTATTAATTTGGGGTTGAATAATTTGGGGACTGGGAGTGGCTGGCTCACTACAAAAGCAATTTTCCCTCTCTTGGTATTGACACCACCTCATCAGTTATTGGGAGTGGACTACATCCACCCTGACTGAATTGGCCTTTTTAACACTGGCTCTCCACTTGTAAGGTATCCCTTCTCTTCATGCGTCAGTATATTTATGCCTGCATCTGTAATTTTCACTCCATGCATCTGAAGAAGTGGAGTTTTTTACCCACGAAAGCTTATGCCCAAATACATTGGTTAGTCTTTAAGGTGCCACTGAACTCCTCATTGTTTTCGTAAAACTTTAGAATCTTTCAATACAGTCATAAAAAGTATGTAGTTTCCATAATAATCTTGCACTAATATGAATATGACACACTTGATAGCAATAGTAATTTGTAGCATTCATGCAAGGTTCATGCACTTGGCAACATTCAGGGCACACCCGGAGTGTTGTGTAGGAGCAGTGCACACACGGCTCCTCTCAAGGGCATGAACCTTGGAATCTCGCCCAGATGACATGAACCGTGGGAAGCCTCCCAGGACTGGGCTCAAGGCCCGAGAGCAAGGAATGTGGTAGATAGAAATTGGTAAATAAGAAAGTTAAACAAAGCCAGTGTATTCCTTTTATCTGTTGGAGAATGTATTGCGCTGGGGGGAGAGAAAGAATAAAGGAAAGGGTGGAAAGCTGCCAGGACCAGCCCGTTGGCAGACCAGCCTGCTTGCTTGCTTAAAGCTTTGGGCTGTTTTGTATTTGGACCGCAACAGTAATTTGAATTATTTTCCACACAGTAATGTGATGTACTTAGACATTCTGATTCACATTCACATTTTAATGAATTTGTTAAAAATCCAACCAACCAAACACTTTGTTTCATATTCAAAGTGAAAAAGATGATTAAACCTCAGGGGTCAGAAGAAGAAAAAGAAGAATCAAGAGAGGATCACCTACTTAATACTTAGAAAATATGGAATCAGCCATTCTATTCAGATAATTCCACCTTGAAGTTCTGGAGCCATGAAAACATAGGGTTCATGATTTATATTGACCCAGGACCTATCAGTGGAATTATATTTGTATTCCATGGGTGTCACGGAGTCCCTGGATGATGCTCTGGAACTGCTCCCTATGAAGCCAGTCAGGACTCTGGGGAAGTCTCCTTTCTGTGAGCAGACTGTCTTCAGGATACACAATTCACACAACTTCCGCCTTCCTGGGTCTGACCTCGGAGCATTCAGCATCCTCTGCCCCTCCGTGTGCTTCCCACTGCGAGTCCGCCCAGGTGGGCTCCTGGGGAAGCCAGAGGGTCCTGCACCCCAACTTCACAGTCAGATGTGACTTTCAGCCAGCCAGTAAAACAGAAGGTTTATTAGATGACAGGAACATGGTGTAAAACAGAGCTTGTAGGTACAGAGAACAGGACCCTTCAGCCGGGTCCATTTTGGGGGGCAGTGAGCCAGACAACCACGTCTGCACTTCACTCCATGTCCCCAGACAGCCCCAAACTGAAACTCTCTCCAGCCCCTCCTCCTCTGGGCTTTTTCCCTTTCTCAGGCCAGGAGGCCACCTGATCTCTTTGTCTTCAACCCTTTAGCTCTCACCTTGCAGGGGGGGAAGGGCCAGGCCATCAGTTGCCAGGAAACATGGTGTTGGCCATTCCCTGTGTCCAGGCCCCTGGACACACCTGCCCTCTAGGGCTCTGCAACGATCATACACCCTTATCCCACCACCTAGATACTTAAGAACTGAATAGGGGAAACTGTGGCACCCCCACAATATTCAGAGAAAACATTAAGAACAAGGTATAAGTCCCACTTCATCACAGTGGGTTGCCTGTCAAATATTCCATCTATCTATAATTATATATGATAAATCAAATACTGTAGTATCTTCAGCATACATGTGAAATCTTGTTCTCCCTTTCAGACTAAGTCAGTCTACAGCAGTTTTTGAAGAAATTGCTGGTGCCACCAGAGGGAGTGTAGCTGTTAGGTTATCAGACGTCTTCTGTTGTCATTTCTGAAAAGAATGCGGGTATTACCTAAAATCGAGAGCATGCCTGTATATTTTCTAATTGTGGTAAAAATAACCCTTTGTGTGCTTCTATTCCATATATTTTATCTGTTAACCTGATGACCATGTGGACCTTTTGAATAATTTGCTTATTTATTAATCCATTTTTCTATGTGTCTTTTTAGGGTAGAGAGGAAAAATATAAATCCAGCATCACAAGCTGCTGCCTTCCAGAATCTTCGGTCGTCACTGCTGTTGTTGTCATAGATACGGAGGCCTGCTTGATCTTGTCCTTTCCCTTCTTCTCAGCTCATACTCACAAAAACTCCACAAATAAGCCTGCTGGCTGTCACCTCATTTAATGGTTGCTCTCTCAAGGTTTGCTCATTAACATAATTTATTACCCTGGCTCAGCCAATCAGCTTCCAGATATTAGCATAACTCCTCTTCCTATTTAGATCCTCCCCTTTTTATTAGCATATTTGTACTTCCTATCTAGCTTCTCCCCTCTTACGTCATCCTATTTTTAGATAGCTAAGCTCCTCCCTATGAGTTGCTGGGACTTTCCATACCCTAACCCTGTGTCGTTCATAGGGGATTATTGCATCTGCCATTTTGGATTTCTAACTTTAAACTATCACCAATTACTATTTATTTAAAGCCTTAGTCTTAGAACTAATTACTGTTTTATGCAAATCAAAGTGTCCTGATATTGTCACCACCTTAATTATATCAATGGGGAGAGGTGACATTTTTAAGATATTTAAACCCCTTTTTTCAGGTTTTCTCTTCAAGATATTGCAAGATTTTTCAAAACAGCTAAAAGCAAAATCTCTCATTACACTATTCATTTTATTCCATAATCATTTGGAAATCAAATATCTAAAAGAATCCACTACTGATTAATTTCTTTCCTAGCTAAGATATTATAATATTTGAACTGCAGTAGATAATAATGATATACTGATGTTATACAAAACTTGGATTTGGTGCTTTTTCAAATCCTGACTGACATACAGCCAAGAAACTGATGGTGTCTTTGTCAGTAAATGCAGCAATTAACTAGATTCTTTTTCAGTTTTTACAGAGATTCAAAGCGTTATAAAACAATTGCAAACCATGACAGACCTGGAGTTCAGAAAGGAATGTGATACTATCCATGTTCAGAAATAAAAAGCAAAACAGAAAGAAGAACTCTTCCCACAATTGTTTCAGCAGAGGGACTTTGAATCAGTTCTGTCCATAGCTTGCTTATATTGGCACACACTCTGGTACTTTTCCTTTCTCCTTCTGTTACATTGAAGTTTACAGTATGTAAAAGTGGCAGAATTGTAGATTCTGGGCAGGTGATGGGCTCTGCTTACTAGCAACAAGAGCCAGCAGAGGGTAGCCAACAGCTACATTCAAGATGTCAGGGTGATTAGTCTTTTACACTCTATGCAGGAAAAATGCTGAGAGAGAGACCTGTTGTTATACCAATAAATTAAAAACCAGCAGGTTCTTATTAAAGGGAAAAAGGCAAAATACCACATTTATTGTGAATACAGAAAGAATCATAGTAAGCAGTTAGTTATAGTTATAACATTCCATTCAATCTCATATTCTCTCTCACACACACACACACACACACACACACATACACAGGTTCTGCAAGGTTGTTATCATAGTTCCAGCCTTAGAGTTGCTCATGCCAAGCCACTGGCCAGGTGGCCTGGACATGAGGAGGGAGCAGGGCCTTGTCAGATGCTCATCTGATGCTCCTGGAAGTTGGTTTGCAGAATCAGATCTCCAAAATTCTCACTTTCTAGAGTCCATTTTTATAGGAATTTCTTCCTATGCCAGTCTATGGGAATTGCTTCATCATGCGTTTGCTGAATCAATCAGCAGATGGCACATTCCTGACGGCTCCATGCTGCTAGATGTTATCTTGTTCTTTGGTTCTCCCATTCTTGAGGCTGTTGGGTGGATTCCAGTCTGCCCTCCGGGGTTCCTCTGGTTATTTCCACTTGACGCCTTCTTCAGCCGATGGACACTGGATTCTTAGGCTGGCACCTCCCTGATCATTCAGTTATTATCCACACCAAGCATCCATCCACATACATCCTCTATCTCTATTTTAATCACAATTGTTAATACAACAAAAGGGCGGGGAGTCTCTGGGTGCTGTTTCTGTTGTTACAGAGTATTGCTTTGAGTCTCTCTCTGTGTGAATTGCTTTGAGAACAGACTCTGTCTTAGAATGTACCAACGCAATTAGCAGCTTGCAGATTTCACACATAGAGGGAGAGAAACTACCAAAAACCAAGAGACCTCTTAATTAGTAATACCCTGGAATTTAAACTATGGGGAATCAAACTCATTTGTGATTTTAATACAGAACTTCTTTAATATGATCCAACACTGTGAGCTTCCAGGTCTGAGATATGAAAGTTGGAGGGCAATCATACTTCACATTTATACAGTGCTTTATATGTTCAAAGCACTATATAGACACTAATCAATTTATTCTCACAACACCCTACAGTAAATATTATCTCATATTACAGATGGAAAACTAAGGCAGAAAAGTGGCCACATAGTGCGTCAACAACAGAGCCAGGATTAGAATCCACAATCTCCTGATTTCCAAACCTGTATTTTTTCATCCAGATCACATTGCCAGAAAGTTCCAAAAAGAGAATGACAGTGTTTTTAAAAGTTTCAGAGTAGCAGCCGTGTTAGTCTGTATTCACAAAAGGAAAAGGAGTACTTGTGGCACTTTAGAGACTAAAATTTATTTGAGCATAAGCTTTCATGAGCTACAGCTCACTTCATCGGATCCGATGAAGTGAGCTGTAGCTCATGAAAGCTTATGCTCAAATACATTTGTTAGTCTCTAAATTGTTTTTAAAGATTTCCAGTAGTATCTTAGTATTTCAGATTTTGTTGAGCCTTCTAAAACAAGTAATAAGCTATTAAAATCAGACTCGCGGCTTATGTTTTGTATAAAGAGTATCTAACCCTTAATCAGTTATGGCCTGATCCAAAGCCCTTCAAAGTCAAAGGGAGTCTTTTCACTGAGTTCAATAGGTCTTGGATCAGACCCTTATTGTGCCTCCAGCTATACACAGGATTTCAGTGGGAGCAGAAACAGGTCAACAGTTGCATTTTTCAATGTAATATTTTTAGTACATATAACTATACCTTAAAATCTAGTTGAAAATATTTCGCAAACTGTCCTTATGCAAAAACGATGAAGTGGGTTCTAGCCCATGAAAGCTTATGCTCAAATAAATTTGTTAGTTTTTAAGGTGCCACAAGTACTCCTCATTCTTTTTGCTGATACAGACTATGTCTACACTACGAAATTAGGTCGAATTTATAGAAGTCGGTTTTTTAGAAATCGTTTTTATATGGTCGATTGTGTGTGTCCCCACACAAAATGCTCTAAGTGCATTAAGTGCATAAACTCGGCGGAGTGCTTCCACAGTACTGAGTCCCTTCCTCTGTGAAATCAACGGCCGACAATCATTTTGGTGAGGTCTGTCAGGGGCACCTTGAAAACATTAATGGAGATTCAGTCCTACCTGAAATACCAGAGGGAGGGATAGCTTAGTGGGTTGAGCATTGGCCTGCTAAACCCAGGGTTTTGAGTTCAATCCTTAGGGGGGCCATTCTGTGTGACAGTTGTTTTGGTTTCTCCCTGATGTAAAGCCACCTCCTTTGTTGATTTTAATTCCCTGTAAGCCAACCCTGTAAGCCATGTCGTCAGTCGCCCCTCCCTCCGTCAGAGCAATGGCAGACAATTGTTCCGCGCCTTTTTTCTGTGCAGACGCCATACCACAGCAAGCATGGAGCCCGCTCAGATCACTTTGGCAATTAGGAGCACATTAAACACCATGCACATTATCCAGCAGTATATGCAGCACCAGAACCTGGCAAAGCGAAACCGAGCGAGTAGGCGACATCAGCGTGGTGACGAGAGTGCTCACCAGCAACCACATACCACACAACAGAACCACTAACCCAGGAACCTATCGTTGCAACAAAGCCCGTTGCCAACTGTGCCCACATATCTATTCAGGGGACACCATCACAGTGCCTAATAACATCAGCCACACTATCAGAGGCTCGTTCACCTGCACGTCCACCAATGTGATATATGCCATCATGTGCCAGCAATGCCCCTCTGCCATGTACATTGGTCAAACTGGACAGTCGCCACGTAAAAGAATAAATGGACACTAATCAGATGTCAAGAATTATAACATTCATAAACCAGTCGGAGAACACTTCAATCTCTCTGGTCATGTGATTACAGACATGAAAGTTGCAATATTACAACAAAAAAACTTCAAATCCAGACTCCAGCGAGAGATTGTTGAATTGGAATTCATTTGCAAATTGGATACAATTAACTTAGGCTTGAATAGAGACTGGGAGTGGCTAAGTCATTATGCAAGGTAACCTATTTCCCCTTGTTTTTTCCTACCCCCGCCCCTCCCTAGATGTTCTTGTTAAACCCTGGATTTGTGCTGGAAATGGCCCACCTTGATTATCATACACATTGTAAGGAGAGTGGTCACTTTAGACAAGCTATTACCAGCAGGAGAGTGGGTTTGTGTGTGTGTGTGGGGGGGGGGGGGGAGAAAACCTGGATTTGTGCTGGAAATGGTCCAACTTGATTATCATACACATTGTAAGGAGAGTGATCACTTTAGATAAGCTATTACCAGCAGGAGAGTGGGATGGGAGGAGGTATTTTTCATGCTTTGTGTGTATATAGAAAGATCTTCTACACTTTCCACAGTATGCATCCAATGAAGTGAGCTGTAGCTCACGAAAGCTTACGCTCAAATAAATTGGTTAGTCGCTAAGGTGCCACAAGTACTCCTTTTCTTTTGACATGGACACAGACTTCTCTCAAAGCGCGGGCCCTGGCAATACGGGCATCATGGTACTAATGGGGCAGGTTCATGCGGTGGAATGCCAATTCTGGGCCCGGGAAACAAGCACAGACTGGTGGGACTGCATAGTGTTGCAGGTCTGGGATGATTCCCAGTGGCTGCGAAACTTTCGCATGCATAAGGGCACTTTTGTGGAACTTTGTGACTTGCTTTCCCCTGCCCTGAAGTGCATGAATACCAAGATGAGAGCAGCCCTCACAGTTGAGAAGCGAGTGGCAATAGCCCTGTGGAAGCTTGCAACGCCAGACAGCTACCGGTCAGTCGGGAATCAATTTGGAGTGGGCAGCCTCACCGCATTCTTGGGCGTCTGGGTGAGGAGGCTATGGAACTTGGGGAGGAGGGCGGTTGGTTACACAGGGGCTGTAGTGGTGGTCTGTGCTCCAGCTGCCTTTTCTGCAGCTCAGCTATATGCTGGAGCATATTAGTTTGATCCTCCAGCAGCCTCAGCATTGAATCCTGCCTCCTCTCATCATGCTGCCGCCACCTTTCAGCTTCAGCCCTCTCTTCAGCCCGCCACTTATTCTCCTCAGCCCGCCACCTCTCCTCCCGGTCATTTTGTGCTTTCCTGCACTCTGACATTGTCTGCCTCCACACATTCATCTGTGCTCTGTCAGTGTGGGAGGACAGCATGAGCTCAGAGAACATTTAATCGCGAGTGCATTTTTTTCGCCTTCTAATCTTCGCTAGCCTCTGGGAAGGAAAAGATCCTGTGATCCTTGAAACACATGCAGCTGGTGGAGAAAAAAAAGGGACAGTGGTATTTAAAAAGACACATTTTATAGAACAATGGGTACACTCTTTCACGGTAAATCTTGCTGTTAACGTTACATACATAGCACATGTGCTTTTGTTCCAAGGTCACATTTTGCCTCCCCCACCACGTGGCTAACAGCGGGGAACATTTCTGTTCAGCCACAGGCAAACAGCCCAGCAAGAATGGGCACCTCTGAATGTCCCCTTAAGAAAAGCACCCTATTTCAACCAGGTGACCATGAATGATATCACTCTCCTGAGGATAACACAGAGAGATAAAGAACGGATGTTGTTTGAATGCCAGCAAACATACACTGTAATGCTTTGTTCTACAATGATTCCTGAGTACGTGCTACTGGCCTGGAGTGGTAAAGTGTCCTACCATGGTGGACGGAATAAGGCTGCCCTCCCCAGAAACCTTTTGCAAAGGTTTTGGGAGTACATCCAGGAGAGCCGCAAATGCCAGGGCAAATTAATCATTAAACATGCTTGCTTTTAAACCATGTATACTATTTTAAAAGGTACACTCACCTGAGGTCCCTTCTCCACCTAGCAGGTCTGGGAGGCAGCCTTGGGTGGGTTCAGGGGGTACTGGCTTCAGGTCCAGGGTGAGAAACAGTTCCTGGCTGTTGGGAAAACCGGTTTCTCCGCTTGCTTGCTGTGAGCTATCTACAACTTCATCATCATCATCTTCCTCGTCCCCAAAACCTGCTTCTGTGTTGCTTCCATCTCCATTGAAGGAGTCAAACAACACGGCTGGGGTAGCGGCGGCTGAACCCCCTGAAATGGCATTCAGCTCATCATAGAAGCGACATGTTTGGGGCTCTGACCTGGAGCGGCCGTTTGCCTCTCTGGTTTTCCGGTATGCTTGTCTCAGCTACTTAAGTTTCACGTGGCACTGCTTCGGGTCCCTGTTATAGCCTCTGTCCTTCATGCCCTGGGAGATTTTGACAAATGTTTTGGCATTTCGAAAACTGGAATGGAGTTCTGATAGCACTGATTCCTCTCCCCATACAGTGATCAGATCCTGTACCTCCCATTTGGTCCATGCTAGAGCTCTTTTGCGATTCTGGGACTCCATCATGATCACCTCTGCTGATGAGGTCTGCACTCACCTGCAGCTTGCCTTGCTGGCCAAACAGGAAATTGAAATTCAAAAGTTCGCGGGCCTTTTCCTGTCTACCTGGCCAGTGCATCTGAGTTGAGAGTGCTATCCAGAGCGGTCACAATGGAGCACTCTGGGATAGCTCAAGGAGGCCAATACCATCTAATTGTGTCCACAGTACCACAAATTTGACCCTGCAAGGCCGATTTCAGCACTAATCCCCTTGTTGGGGGTGGAGTAAGGAAATCGATTTTAAGAGCCCTTTAAGTCGAAAAAAAGGGCTTCGTCGTGTGGACGGGTGCAGGGTTAAATTGATTTAATGCTCCTAAATTCGACCTCAACTCCTAGTGTAGACCAGGGCTACCACGGCTACCACTCTGAAACCTGTACTTATGCAAACACATTAATAATAGGACAAAACCCTATTTTGGCTGATAAATATTTCTCTGTCTGTTCATAGAATCATAGAATATCAGGGTTGGAAGGGACCTCAGGAGGTCATCTAGTCCAACCCCCTGCTCAAAGCAGGACCGATCCCCAATTAAATCATCCCAGCCAGGGCTTTGTCAAGCCTGACCTTAAAAACTTCTGAGGAAGGAGATTCCACCACCTCCGTAGGTAATGCATTCCAGTGTTTCACCACCCTCCTTGTGAAAAAGTTTTTCCTAATATCCAACCTAAATCTCCCCCACTGCAACTTGAGACCATTACTGCTTGTTCTGTCATCTGCTACCACTGAGAACAGTCTAGAGCCATCCTCTTTGGAACCCCCTTTCAGGTAGTTGAAAGCAGCTATCAAATCCCCCCTCATTCTTCTCTTCCATAGACTAAACATCCCCAGTTCCCTCAGCCTCTCCTCATAAGTCATGTGTTCCAGTCCCCTAATCATTTTTGTTGCCCTCTGCTGGACTCTTTCCAATTTTTCCACATCCTTCTTGTAGTGTGGGGCCCAAAACTGGACACAGTACTCCAGATGAGGCCTCACCAGTGTTGAATAGAGGGGAACGATCACGTCCCTCGATCTGCTGGCAATGCCCCTACTTATACATCCCAAAATGCCATTGGCCTTCTTGTCAACAAGGGCACTCTGTTGACTCATATCCAGCTTCTCATCCACTGTAACCCCTAGGTCCTTTTCTGCAGAACTGCTGCCTAGCCATTCGGTCCCTAGTCTGTGGCGGTACATTGGATTCTTCCATCCTAAGTGCAGGACTCTGCTCTTGTCCTCATCAGATTTCTTTTGGCCCAATCCTCCAGTTTGTCTAGGTCCCTCTGTATCCTATCCCTACCCTCCAGCGTATCTACCTCTCCTCCCAGTTTAGTGTCATCTGCAAACTTGCTGAGGGTGCAATCCACACCATCCTCCAGATCATTTATGAAGATATTGAACAAAACCGGCCCCAGGACCGACCCTTGGGGCACTCCACTTGACACCGGCTGCCAACTAGACGTGGAGCCATTGATCACTACCCGTTGAGCCCGACAATCTAGCCAGCTTTCTATCCATCTTATAGTCCATTCATCCAGCCCATACTTCTTTAACTTGCTGGCAAGAATACTGTGGGAGACCATGTCAAAAGCTTTGCTAAAGTCAAGGAACAACATGTCCACTGCTTTCCCTTCATCCACAGAACCAGTTATCTCATCATAGAAGGCAATTAGATTAGTCAGGCATGACTTGCCCTTGTTCTTAATTATAAATCTTTTCCAGGGGTACATAATTTGGCATATGAAGCCAATACATCTCTTTTCTTTTTTTGGCTATCGTGAAGCTATAGGAATGCAAAAAAAATTTATGTTCTTCTGAGCTTCTGTTTATTAGAGCAAATTTGTTACTCAACTGACATTTTAAATCCTGTTTTGCTTCATTCATGCAAATAGTCTCATTGAGATACCTGTCAAACAGGATTTGGCCCATTATAGATTGTTCAAAATCCTGCAGTCTTTACTCACAAACGAGCTTGTAAATCATCTGCAAAACTGTAAAACAAAAATTACATATGAACAAGAACAGGGCAAATATTGGTATTCCAATTAGAAGTGTATGAAGAGAATTTCATTTGGAAATACACCTTCATTTTCAGGCTCTTGCAGAGAGGGGCGTAAGGCCATCTCAGGACTTGTGCCAAGTGCTCCTGGGCCATACAGGCAAACTGTGCATTTTTGTCAAAGCAGGGTTGTTTACAGACAAGTATATGATACAGGATTTGTTTTTTTAAAACGGATTTCATTTCCTCACAACTTGTTTTAAATATATTTGAAAGACATGACTGCTTTTGTATAAATGGAAATAAAAAGTAATCCTTCCTCCCCCCAACTCCTCCCTTTAAAAAACAAAATAAAACAAAACTCCAAAGCAAAAAACAAATCCTAATGAAATTTGATCTGGATTTCTATTGATTTTTGTGCTAAGAAGCATTTGTCAAAACAACCTGACTGCTTGTAGAACCTGACTAAAACATGAGCCTTTATCTGTGGCCTGCAGCATGCTGATTTTTCTGGATACCCGTTATCAGTGATAATAGATATATGGTGTGTGCCTTCCCTGTCTTGTATCTGCCTTCATGCATTGTAGTGCTTTTCCAATAGATACTGGAACACATATTGCTTAACTGCTTAGAGGTCCTTAAAACTGGAACATTTACTTCAGATGATATTTGAAATAAATTGTTCTTCTGCAGCTTATAGTGGGTGGGGGAGATTTCATATGAATTCTAGTGATCTGTTTCTCTAGTGCATTTTATGGCCCCAATCTTCAACATGGTGCATCCATGACCTTCACCCCACAATGGAGCCTCATGCCCCTACTCTACTTGCGCTACATTGATGACATCTTCATCATCTGGACCCATGGGAAGGAGGCCCTTGAGGAATTCTGTTATGCTTATAAGAAGCACACGGGAACTTTTTCAGGGAAAAAGGCAATATGCCGCATTTATTGAAAATACAACAGTTAGCAAAGGCATTCAATTACACAACACACACACAAGTCCTGCAGATGGTCTTTACAGTTACCAGTCTGTGGTAGCTCAAGTCAATCTAATGGCCAGTTAGACTGAGCACGAGTGAGGAGCTGGGCTCTGTTGGTCGCGATCCGATGCTCTGAGGCTTTGCAAGACTGAACCCAGAGTTTCATGGCAAAACACCCCAGCTTTATACTTATAAATTTCCATTTGAGTCCATGCATTTTGCAATGTCATCCTGTAATCATTAGTCCTTAAGTGGTGTTAATCTTGAGGTTTTCCACTTTTAACATTTGATGGTTATTGTTGGGCTTCCCATCATTATCTCCTATTTGTTGTCTTGCCTTTGGGGGTGCCTGCCTCACCTGTGAGGTTGTCAATGCTGCTAACATACTTAGCATCAGATACAATGGATGTTTTCTGATTGTCTCCTGGAGTTTCCAAGTCTCTCACTTTTTCTTGACCATCTGGACATTTGTGATGGCTTTCACACTCATCCTTAACCATGCATACATCCTTTACTCACACCAAACAATTTTACAGAGACTTTCAGACAGGATAACATTTTGGAAAGGATTATATGATTACTAAAAGGATTACAAAAGAACCTTACACAACTTAGTTTGCAATGCTTATGTCAGGGTTCCTTCCCCACTCTGAACTCTAGGGTACAGATGTGGGGACCTGCATGAAAGACCCCCTAAGCTTATTCTTGCCAGCTTAGGTTAAAAACCTCCCCCAGGTACAAAATTTGCCTTGGCCTTGAACAGTATGCTGCCACCACCAAGCATTTTAAACAAAGAACAGGAAAAGAGACCACTTGGAGATGTCTTCCCCCAAAATATCCCCCCAAACCCTACACACTCCCTTTCCTGGGGAGGCTTGAGAATAATATCCTAACCAATTTATTACAAAATCATTAAAGATCCAAACCCCTGGATCTTGGAACAATGTAACAATCAGTCAGGTTCTTAAAAGAAGGATTTTATAAAAAAAAAAAGAAAGGTAAAAATCATCTTTGTAAATTAGGATGGAAAATACTTTACAGGGTATTTAGATTCAAAACACAGAGGATCCCCCTCTGGGCAAAACCTTAAAGTTACAGAAAACAAGAATAAACCTCCCTCTTAACACAGGGAAAATTCACATAAAACAAAAGATAAACTAATCCGCCTTGCCTGGTTGCAATATTGGAGACTTGGATTAGGATGGGTTGGAGAAGATGGATTTCTGTCCGGCCTCTCTCAGTCCCAAGAGAGAACAAACACGTAAACAAAGAGCACAAACAAAAGCCTCCCCCACCCCAAGATTTGAAAGTTTCTTGTCCCCTTATTGGTCCTTTGGGTCAGGTGCCAGCCAGGTTAGCTGAGCTTCTTAACCCTTTACAGGTAACAGGATGTTACCTCTGGCCAGGAGGGATTAAAATCCCTGTATAGCACTGTATACAGAAAGTTGGCTACCCTTCCCTTTATATTTATGACAGCTTACAAGAAGCAAGACCTTATAGAAAATATTGTAATGAAATCTTATCCTAAAACAAAAGGTGACTATAATCAGCCATAAGGACTATTCTGGTCTATTCCTGCCTTGAAATCAAAAAGGGTGGCTGGCAGGATGAAATCAAATCATACATTCAAATAATACATTAATACATTTAATACATACTACATTATTATAACTGTCAATCATTATAACCTCTAATACAAATATAAAACCCTAATATAAATATAAAATATAAAACCCTACTCCTACAATTCCACCAAGATTTCAACAATTTCCACTCCACCATCAACCTTAGACTGGACCAGTCCACACAAGAGGTCCACTTCCTAGACAGTACAGTGCTAATAAGTGACGGTCACATAAACACCACCCTATCCCAGAAACCTACTGACTGCTATACTTACCTACGTGCCTCCAGCTTTCATCCAGACCACCTCACACGATCCATTGTTTACAACCAAGCTCTAAGATACAACCGCATTTGCTCCGATCCCTCAGACAGAGACAAACACCTACAGGAACTCTATCAAGTGTTCTTAAAACTACAATACCCACCTGGTGAAGTGAAGAAACAGATTGATAGAGCCAGAAAGGTACCCAGAAGTCACGTACTACAAGACAGGCCCAACAAAGAAAGTAACAGAATGCCACTAGCCATCACCTACAGCCCCCAACTAAAACCTCTCCAGCACATCATCAAGGATCTACAACCTATCCTGAAGGATGATCCCTCACTCTCACAGACCTTGGGGGACAGGCCAGTCCTCGCTTACAGACAGCCCCCAGTCTGAAGCAAATACTCACCAGCAACTACACATCACACAACAAAAACACCAACCCAGGAACCAAATCCTGCAACAAACCCCAGTGCCAATTCTTCCAGATATCTATTCAAGGGACACCATCATAGGACCTAACCACATCAGCCATACCATCAGGGGCTCGTTCACCTGCACATCTAACAATGTGATATATGTCATCATGTGCCAGCAATGCCCCTCTGCCATGTACATGGGTCAAACCAGACAGTCTCTATGCAAAAGAATAAATGGACACAAATCTGACATCAGGAACCCTAACATTCAAAAACCAGTAGGAGAATACTTCAATCTCCCTGGTCACTCAATAACAGACCTAAAAGTGGCAATTCTTCAACAAAAAAACTTCAAAAACAGACTCCAATGTGAAACTGCAGAACTGGCATTAATTTGCAAACTGGACACCATCAGATTAGGCCTGAATAAAGACTGGGAATGGTTGGGCCATTATAAAACCTAAACCTAATTTCCCCAATACTAATTTCCCCTTACTGTTACTAGCACCTTCTTGTCAACTGTCTGAAATGGACCGCTCTCATTACCACTTCAAAAGTTATTTTTCCTCCTTTGGTATCCTGCAGTCAATTGAATTGTCTCCTTAGACTAACCTCACACTTGGTAAGGCAATTCACATCTTTTCATATATTTATACCTGCTCCTGTATTTTCCACTCCATGCATCTGATGAAGTGGGTTCTAGCCCACGAAAGCTTATGCCCAAATAAATGTGTTAGTCTCCAAGGTGTCACAAAGGACTCCTCGTTGTTTTTGCTGATACAGTCTAACATGGCTACCACTCTGAAACCTCTTCCTAGAATTGTTTCACTTCCTCATTTACCAAGCCCTCTTTCGCTGATGCAGAACTGCGAGGAAGATTTGTACTCTAGCAGCCAGAGTCAGCCCTGAAATAAGCAGGTACAACCCCCACTGATTTCCAAAACTGAAAATCCACAGACCTTGTACCTGCTTGCTTCAAATTGCTTGAATTTGACTATGTTAGTGAATTATCTCTTTGCTGGATGAGAAAAGATTTGATACTGATACAAGAGCCTGTATCTTAATCTAATTTATTTACATGTGGGTACACTCTGAGACAGAGATATTAGATAGCAAATACAAAGTGAAATGTATAATTCACACATCTCTGCCCTGATCTCCAGCCACACTGCATTCCTAGAATGTTTCTATTACAAAACACTGTTACAATGGATTCAAAACCTCCCAGTCCTAGACCAAATCACCTCATCACAATACCTTTTTAGTCACATTTTTCTGGGAGCTGGGCAGTCCTTGTTTTTACTTAAATTCAACCAACTTTCTTTTGTGGTTGTGAAACAACCCTGTGGTAAATGAACATCAAATTCAAAGGCACCTAATTGATTTCAATAGTTTTAATAAGTATTGGGCCATTACCCATTCTCACTAGTGAGATGGCAGCTTGTGTAAGGTTTTTAACCCTTTCTTTGGAGAGTCATTTACATCCTTCAATATAGTAGTAAATATGTTTAATCTTTTGCTCTGTATGAATATGTTGAATGAATCTTAATGTTATGTGTCCCAGGCTTAGTCACTTATATGAGTTGACTGCCCTGTTTTACGTTTTTTCCCCATCACATCTAGAATTAAGTGACTAGTATGAAATTCCACAGGATGCCAAACTACATGTTAGTGGCTGGAGAGCCTTCCACATATAAAACAAGAGGCTGATTCTGGTTCATCCTGATATATAGCTAGCACATAATTAGGGTGATAGGCAAGATTAATTTCACCCATTCTAGCTAAATGCAGTGACCTGGATTCAATAAGAAACAGTTCAAAATGCTGACCTTGGACACTGTAAATGCCACTCTAGAAATTTGCAAGACAATCATTCCAAATATCATGTTTTTAGGTGAAAAGTGGCTCTTTGAGGAAAATTGCCAAAGGGAATCTGCAAAGTATTTATGTAGTTTGAAAGCAAGGGTATTTAGAGCAGTGTAGCCTAATAGAGCACTGGAATAGGAGCTAGGAGAGTTGGGTTCTAGTACTGACTCAGCTCCTGCCCAACTGGGTGGCCTGAGGCAAGTCACTTCATGCCTCAGTTTCCACATCTGTAAAATGGGGATAATGATACTGACCTCGTTTGTAAAGTGCTTTGAGATCTACAGATGAAAGGTCTTTGTAAAAGCTATATATAATTATTAAGAACAGTCATTCAGGCTCAGACCCAATGGTTCATCTAGCCCAGTATCCTATCTTCTGACAGTGGTCAGTCCCAGATGCTTCAGAGGGAATGAACAGAACAGGGCAATTTCAAGTGATCCGTGTTGTCCAGTCCCAGCTTCTAGAAGTTGGAGGTTTAGGGGCTCCTGGAGCATGGGGTTGCGTCCCTGACCATCTTGGCTAATAGTCACTGATGGACCTATTCCCCATCAACTTATCTAATTCTTTTTTGAACCCAGTTATACTTTTGCCTTGCACAATATCCCATGGCAATGAGTTCCATAGGTTGACTGTGCATTGTTTGAAGTATGTCCTTTTGTTTGTTTTACAGCTGCTGTCTGTTAATTTAATCAGGTGGTGCCTTGTTCTTGTGTTATGTGAAGAGGTAAATAACACTTCCATATTCACTTGGTCCATACCATTATGATTTTATAGACCCCGATCATATCCTTCCTTAGTTGTCTCTTTTCTAAACTGAACAGCCTCAATCTTTTTCTCTCTCCTTGTATAGAAGCTTGTCCATAAGTCTAATAACTTTTGTTGTCCTTCTCTGCACCTTTTCCAATTCTAATATAACTTTTTTGAGATGGGGTGACCAGAAGTGCATACAGTATTCAAGGTGTGGGTGTATCATGAATTTATATAGTGTCATTATCATATTTTCTGTTTTTATTATCTATTCCTTTCCTATGGTTCCTAACATTCTGTTATCTTTTTTGACTGCACTGCCACTGTACACTGAGCAGATGTTTTCAGAGAACTATTCACAATGACTCCAAAATCTCTTTCTTGAGTGGTAAACAGCTAATTTAGACCCCATCATTTTGTATGCATCGTATGGAAAAATAATCCCATGTGCATTATGTTGTGCTTGTCAACATTTAATTTCATCTGCCATTTTGTCACCCAGTTTAGTGAGATCCTTTTATAATTCTTCACTGTCAGCTTTGGACTTAACTATCTTGAGTAATTTTGTATTACCTGGAAATTTTGCAATCTCACTGTTCATCCCCTTTTCCAGATCACTTATGAGTATGTTGAACAGCACAATCCCAGTACAGATCCTTGGAGGAGGCTGCTATTTACCAATCTCCATTGTGAAAAATGACCCTTTATTTCTACCCTTTGTTTCCTATCTTTTAGCCAATTACTGATTCATATTCCTGAAATGTAGCCTGTAGCTGCCCTCTCTATTATTATAGGGAAAGGACAATGCTGATCAACTGCAGATTTATATTACTGGTGAGCTCAAACAAGCAATTTCTAGCCTGATATAAAGGAAGGGAGAAACACGTGAAAAAATTATGGCTGTACACATTAATTTTGATGATAAATGTATAATTTTAACTTTTATGCAAATTAAGTCCAGCCTTTGGGCTTCCAGCTCACTGCTGATGCAGCTCCCAGTGTCACAACATATGGCTACCCCAAAGAATGTTCTGTCAAAAGCCCCAAACAACCTCCACCCATAAGCCTGAATGATCACCACCAAGTTCAATGAAGTAGAGATGCCACATGTTTTAGCTGACAGCACCACAGCGTGGAACCCTATTGCAGTGAACTCAGAATCAATCCCCTGGCATAGTAAACATTTCCTTATGTCACAGTTTTTTTCAATAAAACCCTGTAATCAAATGAGTCCCCTGGTATAGTGATGAGTCTCTGGGATATATTAATGGACACATCACTTAAGGCTGTCTTCACCATCTGTTCTGACATCTAATTATAAACACAAAAGGATAATTTAAAATTACATCATAAAAGAATAATTAGTGATTTAAGTGCATATGTATTTTCTTTGTTCAGCAGATCATGCAGCTGTTCCATTGCTCTCATGTTGAAGCTACAGTCTAGGAGGACATTACTACCCTGCTCACCCCTGTCTTCCTCACCCCAATATAGGAACTGATTTTCAGAGGCGCTGAGCACCTGCAACTGTCAGTGATTTCAGATGGAGTTTTGGATGCTCAGCACCTCTGAAAATCAGGTCCTTAATTACTTTATCATGACATAATAGTATAGTGATTCTCCCCTCCATGCCATATAGGAATTCAATATATGAGGACATATGGATATCCCTCTGCAGTCCATGATCAAAAATGGAATTCAATTGTCATTTCCTTTCACATGCCCTAGCAGTTTTCATGTAATGCAACACCCATGGGGGCACTTCCAGCCAGGATGCAAGTTAGAGCATCCCTTACAGCTGCTCTAACCTGCTCTGGGTGCTTATCTGGGTCCCAGGAGCCCCAGGAGAGGGGAGGCACAAGGACCCAGAGCCTCAGAAGTATTTAGGTACCTGAAATCCTAAATATCTTTGAGGATCTTGGCTGCGCTGCTTGTCCTTGGTACCTAAGCCAGAGACAGAACTTGTAGAGGGATGAAATGTGGCCATAAGACCTGATTTTCAGAGATGCTGCGCACCTGCAGCTCCCATTGACTTTAACAGGGTTGTGGGTGCTTACACCATCACACTACTGCCCCCTACAAAACAGAGGTTAGAAATTCAACATGCTGACTTCACTGCTCTTAAAAGGGAGGAAACAAGTTGTTGTGTGTGGAGTGACCCATGTGACATGACTGGGACCAGGTAATAAAGATCAGAACCTTAGCTGTGTGTGTTCTCACGTACAGTGAGTATTCTTTTGACTTTTTAAACAGATTAGCTTCAGCTGTGTTTATAGCTGCCTTGTTTTCACTTTCAATAATACCCCAGCAAACTGGCAGAGTGAAATTCACTGAAAGAATGAATTTTAAACAAATACTCCCCACCCCAATTACACATCATCAGGGCCAAATATTCAGGACTCCCATTCCTTTTGCAGCTACCTATCAGAACCCTTCCCCCGTATTTGCATCTCAGGTGTTGCTCACTTTTCCTAGCCTTGTATTTTCTGAAAATAATTCAGGATTTAGGATGTTAAAGACCAGATGGGAATTATAAAAATAACTGAATTTATTAAGAGACACTAATTCTGCTGATTTAATTGAAACTGCATGAGCAAGTGACAGAGAATTCCAGTTACTTTTGAGGCCCCCAATACTTCCTGCGGATCAAAGCTCTCTAGCTAGATAGCAGGTGGCAAACTTTGTATTGTCAGAACAAACTCTGCCTGGCTGAACACAGGCCAGGATGTCTAGCTGTTTCTGGGCCTTTTTGAAAGCAGCCTTTTAATGGGCGTCATATACACAAACACTTGCTTAAACACCATTATTTATTTTATTTTACTATTTTATCTTAAAATAAATGCATTGTGATGGATGGTGCTGGTTCTTCTAGTGACTCCATCCTGATGTATCATGTCCAAGTGTTCAGCCTAGGAGGCCTCTAGGGAAAGTTGGGACCCAGGGGAGTTCTTTGCTTAGCTGGGGGAGTGAAGAGGGAACAACTGGATCCCTTGGGAGTCTGATCTACCTCAAGCAGCTAGCTACTGTTAGGTATTGAGTTCCGTAAAGAATGGGCGGGCAAGGTCCAGGAGAGGAAGGCTGCCTCTCTCTGTTTCCCCAGGAAGCTTATATGAGTGGATGTGGGAATCAAGTCTCAAGTAGTGGGTTGTATGTATTCTGCTTTTGAGTAGTGAGCCCAGAAAACTCTCTGGAACCTCAGTTTTCAAGTTAGTGTCATACTCTGTAACATTTGAAACTATGTCTGTTGCACAGGGGAGGACAAGACTTCCTGCAAGGGTATGTAACTCATGCTATTGTGTGATTCCTAGAGATACCTAGAGATAAGTTCCTTGATTATTCATTTTGACATTGCCAGTTGGCATAATCATATCTTGATTTCCTCCACTCAACCCCCCCCCCACCTCCATGCTTACAAATTTTAGCTAAGGGGAAAATATCCTCAAGTTCATTCATCATTTAGGAATATTTGGTTTCAAAAAGTCGCAGCAGATTTGAAGGTTTCATGCTTTCAGCAGTCAGAACATTAGAACATAGTACACAATGATTGGGGCCAGATCCTTGTCTGGTGGAAGTTGGTATAGCTCCAGTGAAATCAATTGGAGGAGGAAGTGGCTGCCTAATTTTCTCCCTTTTTTCCTTTCTGAGTTGTTGTTGGAATAACTTACCATTTGCCTTTTCTTGTAATGATCTATGATCCTAATTACCCCTTGGCCAGAACTGAGCTGCAGCACTGACTGAATGATGTATGCAGTCTCAGCCTTTGGCCCTTAGCCATTATAGCCTATATGTCTGGTATTCCAGTTCAATGATATGTTGTGTCATGGCCTGTATGCAGTGATGAGCTGCCAAAATCTTAACAACGGGTTCCCTCCTCAACCCAATAGGGGGTCGTTGCCCACCCCCGCCCTCCAGGACTCCTGCCCCATCCAACCCCTCCCACGTTCCTTGACCCCCCCAGGACCTCTGCCCCATCCACCCCTGTCCCCTGACTGCCCTCAGAACTGTGCAGGAGGGTCTTGTGGGCCACTGTAGTGGGTGCCCACTCCACCCCTAAGAGCCAGAGGCACCTGCCAGGGCGCGAGGTGGGGAGTCCCGGAGGTGCTTACCTGGGGCAGCTCCCAGGAAGCATCTGGCAGGTCCCTCTGGCTCCTAGGGGCAGGGGAGTATAGCTGGGGAGTAAGCAGGGGGAGCGGCTGCTCCCCCACTAATCACATCAAAAGTGATCCAGAGCACCCACCGGCATCGCTCCACCCCGTGCCTGGCCCCAGATCACCTCACCTCCACTCCACCTCCTCTGCTGCTCCGCTCTGCTTCTCCGCCCCCCGCCGCCCCCGGCTTTCCACAAATCAGCTGCTCGGCAGGAAGCCTGGGGGGACAGAGAAGCAGGCGGCGGCTTCACACTCAGGCTGATGGTGGCAGAGATGAGCTAGGGGGGCCCGAGGAGGACCTCCTGCGCTGCAGCAGGTAACCCCTCTGCCTCCCTGGGCCTGAGTGGAAAGCTGTGGCCTGCTTCTCAGCCTGCCCCAGCTTCCCGCACGAACAGCTGATTTGCGGGAAGCCTGGCGGGGTGGAGAAGCAGGCGGCGGCTTCATACTCAGGCCGAGGGTGGCGGAGGTGAGCTGGGGCGGGGAGTGGTTCCCCTGCTCATCCCCCCCCCCCGGGTTACCTGCTGCGGCGCGGGCGGCCCTCCTCATGCCCCCCAGCTCACCTCCACCTCCCTGGGCCTGAGTGGGAAGCTGCGGCCTCCTTCTCAGCCCTCCCCAGGTTCCCGCGCAAACAGCTGACTCCAGGGCTGGAGCACGCATGGAGTTGGCGCCTAAGGTGCCACTTTTGGCCGGTTAAATTTAGAAGCCCTTTTAGAACTGGTTGTCCCTCACGGAACGACCGGTTCTAAACGGGCTTCTAAATTTAACAACCGGTTCTAGTGAACCGGTGCGAACCGGCTCCAGCTCACTACTGCCTGTATGCATGGCTACGTGTACTTCATGTTATTTTATGATTGGGCTTAGACTGCTTTATATGAGGTAAATACTGATGTAGGTGTAATACTGTTTTATTATGGAGGATCTTGCAGTCTGTTGTTCACATTTACATCGGGTACTAGTCAATACTTAATCATTAGCTGGGATGCCAAGGTTAAGACAATATGGTGACCTTCAAGAGGGTTTAAGCTTTTGTGAGCTATGCTCAAATAAATTGGTTAGTCTCTAAGGTGCCACAAGTGCTTCTTTTCTTTTTGTGAATACAGACTAACACGGCTGCTACTCTGAAACCTGAAAAAAGAGGGTTTATGTGTCTGTATTTTAAAAAAATCAGTTTAAAACTTATTTTTTTGAAAAATTTTACACTTTTTTGCATTAGTTGGGGACAGGTGTGTTACCCACACTTTGGGAAACCCTGAATCAAGGTTATTTCATGTAGTATCTTGTTTCTTCACGGAAAATGTTCCACTTTCTACCATTAGATGGCACTAATTAGCTAACCAAATGCAGTATTTAAACTGTTAAGTTTTTATTCTTATTTATTATGGTAATACCCCAAAAGGTAGATGCTGCCTGGAGACCTCTGCCACAAAGCTTCTTTTGAAGCTTCTGAAAACATAGTGAATATTTGTGGAATAATTATAACCAATTGTTTGCTTTTCATCTGAGAGCCCTGACATATTACATGTAAATCGTAGAGGTAAGCGAACAACTTTCCTATTTGATGCAAAATAGGAGTGGATGACTTTCACTTGAACGGACCAAACTGAGTGATAATCAGAAAAGAAGGCTTAATGAGATATTTCTTTAAAGTAAAAAGTTAAACCTATAAAATATCACTACTACCTTTTTTGTTTCTTGCACGCAGTAGAATTTTTTAAATTAAGGATTACTAAAGGCCATGCTTTTCAAAAACTAGAAGCCTAAGGTTAAGCCCCTAAGTCAGCGGTTCTCAAACTTCATTGCACCACAACCCCCTTCTGACAACAAAATTATTACATGACCCTGGGGGAGAGGGAAAGCCAGAGCCCCACCGCCCCAGGTGGAGGTGGAGCTTGGGCTTCAACTTCAGCCCCACATCCCAGCAAGTCTAATGCCAGCCCCGGTGACCCCATTAAAATGGGGTTGCAACCACTTTTGGGGTCCCAACCTACAGTTTGAGAAGCACTGCCCTAAGTCCATATTTAGGCACCTCAGTAAGTGACCTCAGTGTGAGCTGTTGGGCATTCAGTGTTCTCTAAAATCAGGCTATGGTATTAGGGGCCTAATGTTAGGCTTCTATTTTTGAAAGTCTTGGTGTATGTTTTTTCACTTTGTGCTTATATTTTTAATCTCTTGCTTTAGAATGGGCTACTGTCTTAAAATTCGGGTATCTTCATGGCTAGTCAAGTCCTTTTAAGTTTAAAAGGATACTTGCATCTCCTTTAGTTAATTATGATAATCTTCACAACTTCTTTAAATGTAAAAGATCATATGGCCAGAGATGTAAACAATTATAATACTTAGATCTTACATACAACTTTTGATCCATCAATCGCGAAGTGTTTTATAAAGATGAGTAAACATAACTATTCCCATTGTACAGATGGGGAAGGCCAACATTTTCAAACATATCTGCTTATTTGCTATCCCTCAGTGTTTGGGTGCCCATCTTGATGATGACTATTTATAATCTGCTATCGCATAAAGGGCACCATCATGGTAAGGGTCTAGTAGTGCTGGACACTCTGTGGTGCAAGTAGATCTTAACTCCTACCGGTACAGCGACTCATGGGAGGGACACGCATCAACTACAGGGGGGGTATATGACCTCCCCATGTGACCTCCTGTCATAAATATAAAGGGAAGGCTAACTACCTTTAAATCCCTGCTGGCCAGAGGAAAAACCCTTTCACCTGTAAAGTGTTAAAAAGCTAAGATAACCTTGCTGGCACCTGACCAAAATGACCAATGAGGAGACAAGATACTTTCAAAGCTGGAGAGGTGATGGGGGAGAAACAAAGGGTCCTCTCTGTCTGTGTGATGCTTTTGCTGGGACCAGAGCAGGAATGCAGGTCAGAACTCCTGTAAAGAGTTAGTAAGCAAACTCTTTAGATATCTGTTAGATTCTGTTTTGTTTAAATGGCTGATAAAATAAGTTGTGCTGAATGGGATGTATATTCCTGTTTTTGTGTCTTTTTGTAACTTAAGGTTTTGCCTAGAGGGATTTTCTATGTTTTGAATCTGACTACTCTGTAAGGTATTTCCCTTCCTGATTTTACAGAGGTTTTTCTTTTAATTTTTCTTTAATTAAAATTCTCTTTTAAGAACCTGATTGCTTTTTCATTGTTCTTAAGTTCCAAGGGGTTGGGTCTGTGTTCACCTGTGCAAATTGGTGAGGATTTTTATCAAGCCTTCCCCAGAAAAGGGGGTGTAGTGCTTGGAAGGATATTTTTTGGGGGAAACGTTTCCAAGTGGGTACTTCCCCTGTTATTTTTGTTAGACACTTTGGTGGTGGCAGCATAAGGTCCAGGGACAAAAGGTAAAACAGTTTGTACCTTGGGGAAGTTTTAACCTAAGCTGGTAAAACTAAGCTTAGGAGGTTTTCATGCAGGTCCCCACATCTGTACCCTAGAGTTCAGAGTGGGGAAGGAACCTTGACACCTCCCCACATGACTCCTCCCCAGCCCAGGAGTCCCACGCTCTCCCTGTCCCCGTCCCCTCACTATTTCACGCTACCTGTCCTCTGTCCTCCCCCTGGCATTCGGCTGCTCTTCCTGGCAGCCAGGCCTGGAGCCATTCCTGGATGCTGCCCGGTGCAGCACAGTGGCTGCCTGGGAGAGTGCGTGGACGTGTTATTCCTTGACTTTAGCAAAGCTTTTGATATGGTCTCCCACAGTATTCTTGCCAGAAAGTTAACGAAGGGTGGATGAATGGACTATAAGGTGGATAGAAAGCTGCCTAGATTGTCGGGCTCAACGGGTAGTGATTAATGGCTCCATGTCTAATTGGCAGCTGGTTTCAAATGGAGTGCCCCAAGGGTTGGTTCTGGAGCCGGTTTTGTTCAATATCTTCATTAATGATCTTCTGGAGGATGGCATGGATTGCACCCTCAGCAAGTTTGCAGATGACACTAAACTGGGAGGAGAGGTAGATACGCTGGAGGGTAGGGATAGGATAAAGAGAGACCTAGACAAATTAGATGATTGGGCGAAAAGAAATCTGATGAGGAGAAGAGCAGAGTCCTGCATTTAGGACGGAAGAATCCCGTGCACTCTTACAGAGTAGGGACCGAGTGGCTAGGCATCAGTTCTGCAGAAAAGGACCTAGGAGTTACAGCGGACGAGAAGCTGGATACGAGTCAACAGTGTGCCCTTGTTGCCAAGAAGGCTAACGGCTGTATAAGTAGGAGCATTGCCAGCAGATCGAGGGACATGATCATTCCCCTCTATTCAGCATTGGTGAGGCCTCATCTGGAGTACTGTGTCCAGTTTTGGGCCCCACACTACAAGAAGGATGTGGAAAAATTGGAAAGAGTCCAGCAGAGGGCAACAAAAATGATTAGGGGGCTGGAGCACATGACTTTTGAGGAGAGGCTGAGGGAACTGGGATTGTTTAGTCTGCAGAAGAGAAGAATGAGGGGGGATTTGATAGCTGCTTTCAACTACCTGAAAGGGGGTTCCAAAGAGGATGGCTCTAGACTGTTCTCAGTGGTAGTAGATGACAGAAGAAGGAGTAATGGTCTCAAGTTGCAGTTGGGGAGGTTTAGGTTGGCTATTTGGAAAAACTTTTTCACTAGGAGGGTGGTGAAGCACTGGAATGGGTTACCTAGGGAGGTGGTGGAATCTCCTTCCTTTGAGGTTTTTAAGGTTAGGCGATGATTTAGTTCGGAATTGGTCCTGCTTTGAGCAGAGGGTTGGGCTCAATGACCTCCTGAGGTCCCTTCCAACCCTGATATTCTATGATTCTATGACCCTTTGTGCCCCTCCCACCAGCCACCCCCTGCTCACAAAAAATGTTTTGTGATTAGAGCCCTGCACAGATATAAATTTATATCCATGGATGCAGATATCCGCTGAAATTGGTATCCGCTGAACTACAGGTCTCTTCCGTGAACTACAGCAGTGAAAGGAGCAGAACGTGAGGTCACCAGGTGACCCCACGCCAGCAGCTCCTCTGGTGCAACTGTACCACCCTCAGCCCCACTCCCAACCCTTCCACTCAACTGCGTCTCCTCTCCAGGGTCTCTACAGCACCACCAGAGTACAGGGCTGGAGGCATTACAGCTGCACCGGAGGAGTTGCTAAGGTGAGACCGCCTGGCGGCCCCATGTTCTGCTCCTTTCACCAGGATATAACTAAGGACTGATTTTTTTAGAGGTGAGGAGTACAGTCTGCTCCCATGGACTTCAAGTGAAGTTGTATCAAGCTGGACATTCAAAAGTAGAGGCACTTATGATTATGGTGCATTTGGAAGTTTTGACCTAAGTGACCTACTCAAGGTCCAAAACTGAGTTAGTAGCAGAGCCAGGATTCAAAGCCAGATCACCTGACTTGCAGATTGGTACCAAATTACTGCACTTCATTACTGAAGCTAAAGGGGTTTGACGTAACTTTCTGGACGATTAATGACCAGCTGGTTGAGGTAAAGGCTCCAGGTGAAGCCAAGGGTCCTTCATTTAGTTGGTCAATAATTAACTGACCCAGTGATCATTAAGGCCATTATATATTATGAAAATATAAAAATGTAAAGTGGAAAATTCATTTGTCTATGAATTTAAAAGTTGAACCAGTCATTGCCTTGAATGTGGTGCTCTGCCACCTCGTTTCCTAGAATATGTAAGCCAACAAGATAGCAGGATTTCATTTGCAATGTTCCTTTCGATTTCTGATGAATATTAAAGGTAATTACCAAAAATGTAGCCTGGCCTATTTTTATTTTGTACATGTTTTCTTCAACTCTTTTCTCTCGTGAATGTGAGAAAAATATTGATAGATGGCTATTGCTGCTAATGTTAAAGAATTATTGTTGTCCAATCAAAACCTATTTGGGAATGGTTTTGTTAAAGAACAAGGGAGTGTGGAGTCTGAGCAGCCATTCCTTCACTGGTAATGAGATGTGTACCTTTTGTATTAGCAGTCTCACTCCTAATTTATTCAGAAGTATTGTCACTTGTTGTTCCAGGGCCAAAACACTTATGGAAGGGCTTTTGTTTTGGGATTAAGGTACCAGATGAATTAGTAACAGAGATGGTAATTAAACAATATGATAGGACATGCATGTGCAGTAATAATGATTAATGACATGACTCAGGTGGTTAGTGAGGCATGAGGTAAAGACCAGTGATTCCAATGCACCAAAGAAGTGTAATTAATCAGCATTACATCCTGGTCTGGGGTGAAAAAAGACTTTTAAAGTAAAAGTTGTTGTTTTAAATATTTGAAATACATTTGTGGAAGTGTCAGGCCAGAATTATTCAATCATAGAAATGTGTTTAAAAATAGTTACACAGTACTTAAAGTAACCAATTGACTTGGCTGCTGGTATTGTTTTTAATTTTCCTGATATTTTATTTTAAAAAGCTTTAAAAATAAAGAGAGGGCAAGGAGGCAAAACAACGCATATATACACAACAGGTCCCACTAATCATGGGGTCAGCCTGCATAGAATTTGGTGGAACATCTATAGTAGAACATCCATCAAAGAAGGATGGTCCAGTGGTTAGGGTGCTTGTCTGGGAGTGGGGAAACCTGGGTTTAATTCCCTCCTCTGCTACAGACTTTCTGGGTGAGTCTGATAGTGGGCAAGTCAATTAGTCCCTCAGTTTCATATGTGTAAAATGAAGATAATAGCTCTTTCCTGGGTGTTGTGATGGTAAAGAGTGTGAGGTCCTCAGATACTACAAGCCGGGGGGGGATATACCTAAATAGACAGGTATGGAAAGGCTATGGTGGCAGAAAGTGACTGCAATCTCTTCTTACAGCAGGCAGTAATTTTGTGGGGTGTAGGACGGGAGTGAATAGTGCAAGCTGTGGGTGGGGTATATTGAGTGCATGCCCTCTGACAGGGTTTCTATGAAGCATCAGCTATACGTTAAAGCTGCTTACTTGCAGAACCTTGATTGAAACCCCTTAGGAGGGCAGGCAGTAACAATATGAATGCCCTGGCTGTGGGGTTCTGGAAAGGAGTAATTCTGGGACCCTATTAAGAAAACTGTTAACTAGTAAAAGAAATAAGGAATATAAACCTTTAATAAGAGTGAATGTTATATAGCATGGACGTTACCTGAGGGACTATAACAGGATCTCAGCCTTTGCAACTTCACATTTTAAACGTTTTAAAATCACAATTAAGAAAAGTAAAACCATTTTGATTTTAGTGGAATAAACAGCAGGACTTAAAAGTCTTGTTGGTTTTAAAATCTGCATTGGAAGCAATACTATAGGGGTGATCCACAGAGGGCTTGAAATAAGGAAAACTTAAAAAGGTTTAGAAATTCTTTAGAATTTTTATAGTCAATATTTTCCCCTTTTAGCACGAACATTTATGTATTTTTTAAATGTTGAAGTTAACCTATAAATAGTAGTTCCAAACCATGTGGTTGTGATGATTTACATGGGGCAATATAATAAAGGGGCTAGAGCCAGGAAATTCCAGCTGGGAGACTGAGTGCTCCTTACTCCTCCCCAGCTCAGAGCAAGCTCCTGGCCAAATGGCAGGGCCTGTATGAAGTACTCAGTCAGGTGGGACTGATAGATTATGAAATTTAGTGCCTGGACTGTTGAAAACAAAAGCAGATTTATTGTGTAAATCTGTTTAAAACCTTGGAAAGAACAGCAAAGATCCTTCATCCACCCAGTGAAGGGAAAAGAGGATCTGGAGCCTCAGTTTCCTAAACTGGCTGAAAGTGGGATAAAGTAGGTGCCACTTGGGGAGGAGCTGTCTAATCTGTAGCAATTGATTAGACAGCAAATAAACAACCTCGTGAGAGCTTATAAAGAGGTGTTCTCCCCACTATTGAGACAAACCTCCTTGGTGACTCGCCGGGGCTGAGCCTATTAGGAAATCATATCAAATCCCAGAAGGGGTATCAAATCCCATAACGTGGTGTAGTGTGGTTCTTTTGGTACCAAAGCTAGGTGTGACCATCTGATTTTGTGTAGATTTCCATTAGATAAATACCATTTCTGAATTTGAGGCTGTCATAAATATAAAGGGAAGGGTAATCACCTTTAAAATCCCTCCTGGCCAGAGGAAAAATCCTTTCACCTGTAAAGGGTTAAGAAGCTAAAGGTAACCTCGCTGGCACCTGACCAAAATGACCAATGAGGAGACAAGATACTTTCAAAAGCTGGGAGGAGGGAGAAAAACAAAGGGTCTGTATGATGCTTTTGCTGGGGACAGAACAGGAATGGAGTCTTAGAACTTAGTAAGTAATCTAGCTAGGTATGTGTTAGATTATTATTTCTTTAAATGGCTGAGAAAATAGCTGTGCTGAATAGAATGAATATTCCTGTCTTTTTTGTAACTTAAGGTTTTGCCTAGAGGGATTCTCTATGTTTTGAATCTAATTACCCTGTAAGGTATTTACCATTCTGATTTTACAGAGGTGATTCTTTTTACTGTTTCTTCTATTAAAATGTTTCTTTTCAAGAATTGAATGCTTTTTTCATTGATCTAAGATCCAAGGGTTTTTGTCTGTGGTCACCTATGCAAATTGGTGAGGATTTTTACCAAACCCTCCCCAGGAAGTGGGGTGCAAGAGTTGGGAGGAATTTGGGCGGAAAGACATTTCCAAATGATGCTTTCCTAATAAAAATAAACCCAGATAAATGTTTGGTGGTAGCAATGGAAGTCCAAGGGTAAAATAGTTTGTACCTTGGGGAAGTTTAACCTAAGATGGTAAAAGTAAGCTTAGGAGGTTTTCATGCAGGTCCCCACATCTGTACCCTAGAGTTCAGAGTGGGGAAGGAACCTTGACAGAGGCATATCTGATGCCCCAAGTCAATGATCTGTTGGATTGTCTTGGTCAAGTTCACTTTACATAGCATTAGATCTAAATAAGGGCTGTTTGAAATTATGCTTACTCTTGACTCCCAAGAAAAAACTGCCTTCTCTACACTGGTGGACCTATTCCAATTTGTTACCATGCTCTTTGGGTTGTATGGGACCCTGGCCACCTTTCAAATTCTGATTGCCCAGGTGTTATGGCTCTACCATCGCTATGCCATGACCTACTTTGATGGCCACGGTCTACAGTCAGTCCTGGGCCACACACCTTCAGAACCTAGTAGTGGTCCTTCAAACTCTATGGGAGGCCCATTCAACAGCAAACCCAAAAAAGTGCAAAAGGGGAAAAGAAAAATGAAATATCTGGGGTATTTAGCAGGGAACGGTAAGAGTACAACCTTACCTAGGACCTAGCAAACACCCCCATCCCAAGAACAAAAAAGCAGGTCTGATCCTTCCTACATCTAGCAGAGTACTATAGAAGATTTGTGCTTGACTTTGCCTTATTAGCCACACCTTCACAAGACACATGATCCCCCCCCCAGTGTAATCAAGCATTTTGGAAAATTAAGCAGATTCTCTGTAATAAGCTGGTATTGCACAGATATAATTTCTCAATAATTCATTCTTCAAACACATGCCTTGCACTGTGACATGGGTGCAGCGCTGTCCTAACTTTCCAAGAACAAGAGCACCCTATCCTTTACATAAGTAGAAAATTCATAGACTGAGAAACCCAGTACTCTGTCCCTAACAAGGAATGCCTGGCCTTACAATGAGCCATAAAGGCACTGAGATACTATCTGTTTAGAACACCTTTTATCTTGGTCACTGAGCAGGCAGCACTAAGGTGGCTCCAAACCATAAAGGACTCAAATGACCGTGTGACACATTGGTACTTGGCCTTACAACTCTTTCAATTTCAAATGAGCATTGGCCTGGGAAAGACCATCTGAGTGCAGACTTCCTTTAAGAGCTACAGAAGTCAGGGGGCCTGGTGGTAAGTGCCCTGGCAGGCCCACCTGGGGGGGGGGGGGCTGTTATGTGAAGGTGTAAGGAATACCATTCCTCTTGAGTCAGAGGCCTTAAAGTGGTTGGCTGGCTGGCTGATTAACAGCGCCCACTGCACCAGAGAAAGGGCTGGAACTTAATTAGCTGACTTTTAGAGGGCAGCAGGAAATTGAGTTGGGAAAACTACAGTACCCTTCAGAAATCTGAGGGGCCAGGGGCCATGCTCCCAATGCACTGCTCCAGAAATCAAACAGACAGGAGACTGGGTGGAGTCCTTTATTGCTGAGGCTCTGAGGTAACGGAAGTAACTGGCATGAGGGACAGGCATGGGGAAGGGACTACTTGGCCTGCCCCCTCTCCCTCCTTCCAACCAATCATCCTATATTTCCTTCCCCAACAACCCCTCCTTGGTCCCAGGCAAATGGGTCATCTGGGTCCTCTCTCCTCAGCCCTTTGTTCTGCCTCTGGCCAGAACTGGTTGACTTCCAAGATGAGGTGGGCCTCCCAGTCACCAGTTGCTAGGGTACCCAGGCTGTTGTTTGGAGTCCTGACTGCTGGGGGAGGTTGGAACCGTCTCCCACTGCCTTGTTAAACATGCAGCACAGAGGGGAAATGGAGACACACATATTTATGTAAAACCATAAGAAAATCCCCTACTTCGTCACTCTTATCACTTGAAATAAGTTCTCACTAAGCCTCTGTGGCTAGGCTAAAGTTGGGGAATATTAGGGTATGTGTACATTGATGTTGGGAGCGTGCCTCCCAGCTCTGGAGACAGACACGCGGAGGGGTCAGGGAATATGTTTTATTATTGGTGCCCTTGGATCAATTGAAAGTGTGTCTATACAAAATGCATGATGGCAATATCCCATGTGATAAGCATATCTGTTGTGTTCCTTTGACCACTTCACCTGCCTTCTATCTACTAATCTTTGTCCTTGGGGACTGTCACCATTCCTAACCTTTCAGGTAGCTGCCACTTTGTTTCTATTAGTGGTGGTCTTTTTAATCAGCCATGAAAATATCTCTCTCCTTACCTACCCTTCCCCCTGCAAAATTATCCTGGCTTGCTGTGCTTAGCTGTTTATGAGGAAGAGGAGGTAGTTTTAAATGTGTGCTAATAAAACCTTTATACTACATCAAGTATGTATGTCACCCAAAACTTATCACCTAATTCTGCAATTCACAGCATGGCTATCACCTTCAAATATATTGAATATATATATTGTATGAAATATTATATGCATACACACACAATTCCATTCAAAATTACATTGAGAATATTAAGGATAAGCACTCAAAAGTCAGAAAATCCAAGCATAAATTAAGGTTACATGTGTAAACTTATCCTTGTCTCCTTGCATATACATTGTGATATAGTCTGGAATTGCATGGTCAAACTATTTTACTAATGCAGTATAATATTTTCTAAAACCTTAGCTACACATGTAAAGCTGGCTAGATTGTCGGGCTCAATGGGGAGTGATCAATGGCTCCATGTCTAGTTGGCAGACAGTATCAAGCGGAGTGCCCCAAGGGTCGGTCCTGGGGCCGGTTTTGTTCAATATCTTCATAAATGATCTGGAGGATGGTGTGATCCCTACCCTCAGCAAGTTTGCAGATGACACTAAACTGGGAGGAGAGGTAGATACGCTGGAGGGTAGGGATAGGATACAGAGGGACCTAGACAAGTTAGAGGATTGGGCCAAAAGAAATCTGATGAGGTTCAACAAGGACAAGTGCAGAGTCTGCACTTAGGACGGAAGAATCCCATGGACTGCTACAGACTAGGGATTGAATGGCTAGGCAGCAGTTCTACAGAAAAGGACCAAGGGGTTATGGTGGACAAGAAGCTGGATATGAGTCAACAGTGTGCCCTTGTTGCCAAGAAGGCCAATGGCATTTTGGGCTGTAAAAGTTGGGGCATTGCCAGCAGATTGAGGGATGTAATCGTTCCCCTCTATTCGACATCGGTGAGGCCTCATCTGGAGTAGTGTCAAGTTTTGGGCCGCACACTACAAGAACGACGTGAATAAATTGGAAAATGTCCAGCGGAGGGCAATGATTAGGGGACTGGAACACATGACTTATGAGGAGAGGCTGAGGGAACTGGGATTGTTTAGTCTGCAGAAGAGAAGAATGAGGGGGGATTTGATAGCTGCTTTCAACTACCTGAAAGGGGGTTCCAAAGAGGATGGATCTAGACTATTCTCAGTGGTAGCAGATGACAGAATGAGGAGTAATGGTCTCAAGTTGCAGTGTGGGAGGTTTAGGTTGGCTATTAGGAAAAACTTTTTCACTAGGAGGGTGGTGAAACACTGGAATGCGTTACCTAGGGAGGTGGTGAAACCTCCTTCCTTTGAAGTTTTTAAGGTCAGGCTTGACAAAGCCCTGGCTGGGATGATTTAGTTGGGGATTGGCCCTGCTTTGAGCACAGGGTTGGCCTAGATGATCTCCTGAGGTCCCTTCCAACCCTGATATTCTATGATTCTGTGATTCTATGTGTAGCATCTTTTACATCTGTGTTTCTCAGTGCATGCCAGACTGAGCTCATGAATGTTGTCTATATCAGAAGTACACAGTAAACTGTGCTCACTCTCATGGTCCCTACGCAGATTGCCCTGGCTGTCAGTCAGGTCCTGCGAGTGCACCCCTTTCAAGTGGCAGTCCTGTGCCTCCACTTCTCTTCGCAGTGGGGCCTCATGGATGAATCACTCGTCGACTGGGTCTCTGGGTTACACCTTCTCCCCCATCCCCCAGTTGCCAACTGTGTCACTTAGAAGGCTCAATGGGCTTGGTACTGCAAACGTTTCCCTGTGGGAGCCTGTGGCCTATAACAGTTTGCAGTGACACAGAAGCAGCTTCTCCAAAACAGTGGGATTTATTTTTCCAAAAGGTACACCACAGTTAGAGAAGTGCTTAGAGAAGTGGACTTAAAACAACACAGATATAGACACATCTGCCAATACTTGGCATTCCCTTGGAGCCCCTAAGTAGATGTGACTTAGCCCTGGTGCTCCTTTGTTCCCCCTGGGCTCCAAATTATAGTCTGCTAGCTGTCGATCCTAGCTTTCAAGCCACCTGTGTCAGTCTGCAGCAGCTGACAATTCTCCCCACCTCCATTCCTTTCTCTAGGGCAGATCCTTTTTACAGGTTAATGTCTTTTGATCTCCAGATTCTCAGTCTTGGCATATAGCTCTGCCATCAGAACTGGGGCTGAGAAGCCCCTCTTCATAGTTATAAATCTGAGGCTACACTACAGTTTATGTTGGCATAATTTATGAATAAATCACCCCCCTGAGTGACATAAGTTACACCAACATAAGTTGTAGTGTGGACAGCACTATGTCAGTGATAGAGCTTCTCCTGCCCACATAGCTACCACCTCTCGTGGGGGCTGGAGTAGTTAAACCCATGGGAGAGCTCCCTCCCGTCGGCTTAGCGTGGCTACATTAGAGAGTTTACAGCGGCACACCTCTCTAGTGTAGCCGTGCCCTGACTATTGTTTGAGGGAATGCTGATATCCAACCCTGATATTCTATGATTCTGATCTAGGCCATTGTTTTACCTTTCCTGCCTGGTTTCTTTTAACAAATCCTTTTGATCTAGCTATGAACTGCAGTAGAGGGGCATATGGTATTTATAAAAAAATAATACAACTATTTCCCAGTTCTCCATGCTCACACAACATACTACTGATTAAGTCGAACACAGCATTATGGTGAAAGGTGCTCATGGCTTGTATGCTGAGGGGTCACTGATGTAATAGTCCAGATCTCCTTTGAGGAGATTGTGTAGGTTACAGTACTTTGTTTGGCTGAAGGTTAAACCTCTGAGGTACCTTTGTATTGCAAGGTGGCTTCACTTAGAAGGGTTAAGCCCAAAGCTCATCTTTTCGAGCCATATGGTCCCAGGTGAAAAGCCATGAGCAGGATGGAGTTTCCCCAGGTGAAAATCTCAGGGGCTGAAGCAGGAAGAGGGAACTATTAGTTATGCATTAAGATGTGAGTAAGAGTCCAAAAGTGAGGCAGAGACTTAAGACAGCTGCTTCTTAAGGCAGGGTAGTGCTGTGGTAGCTGAGGTTTTTGTTACAGGGAGATGTCTGTGTGCAGTTTGTGACTACCAGTATTCAAGGGATCACGATGCGTGTACATTGGCTGATCTTGCAAAGCCCGATATTCAACTTGATGGCATTCCTCTGTATGAAATGTGACAATTTTTAAACACCATTTCTGATCACTTCCAAAATTTCAGGGAATGTTCTAGGCATCAATGGCTACCATCCCATTGATTCTGATGAAAATTGGAAAAGCAAAAGGGGAAAATGGGGAGACACATAGGCCAGGTCTACACTACAGATCTATATTAGTATAACTACATCACTCAGGGAGTGTGAAAAAGCTGCACCCCTGAGTAATGCAGTTATACTGACCTAGCCCCTTGTGTAGATAATGCTATGCCAAAAGGAGAGCTTCTCCCATCAACATAGCTAATGCCTCTCAGGGAGGTGGATTAACTATCCTAACGGGCACAGGCATCAACTTTCCATTGTGCAGGGGGGTGCTTGACCCCTGGCTCTGCCCCAATCCACCCCTTCCCTCAAGGCCACACCCCTCCCCACCTCTTCTCACCCCCAGTTGACCCCGACCCTGCCTCTTCCAATCCCCTCCTGGAACATGCTATATCCTCCCTCCTCCACCCAAGCCTCCTGCATGCCACGAAACAGCTGATTGTGGAGGGAGGGGGGGGAAGTGCTGATCTGTGGGGACCACCAGGGGGCGGGCGGCGCTGGGGGGGGAGGGAGAAGTGCTGATAGTGGGGCTGTCAGTGGATGCTCAGCACCCACCATATCTTTCCTGTGGGTGCTTCAGCCCCAGAGCACCTGCGGAGTTGGCGCCTATGCTGATGGGAGAGCTTTTCCCGTACGCGTAGTAGTGTCTTCACTAACGTGCTACAGCTGCTGTAGCACTGTACATGAAGAAAGCCCACAGAAACTGTTTAGCAGAGTTAGTCACTTCAACCATCTCTGTAACTGCTGGCTAATAGCAACTATTAACACATTCCAGCATAACAATACCCCTCATTTTAGCTCTGCCCATCCTCCTAATATAATTTTAAAAATGTTGACACCCTGAAAGAGGAAGAAAGGAGAATAAAAAGGGTGAGGGGAATGGATTTCTTACAGAGCTCCTGCCATGGGGGGGTGGGCACACCAAACCCCTGCTGGGGAGGAAAATGGTGGGACACTGGTATTTGGGGAAAAGGGGGACTAGGACATATACAGAGGTCTGGTATGAAAGGGAAGGGGGCATGAGTGAAATTTGAAATTGGGGGTACAGAGCCTCTGGCATGGGGGGAGAATGGGGTATTCTGGCTTGGGGAATATGGGGGATACACACAGCACCTGGCATGGAGAAAGGGAGGGCAGGGGGTACACAGAGTGTGTGTGTGTGTTGCTTTTGCTGCGCACACACACAGTGTGGAACCCCTAGTAAATAAATCACACTAAGGAAATAACCTGGTTCTGTATCACTGATTTCTGATTCAAAGGGGTAAAAGACATATAAAGCTCCCAGATCTGTTACCACTCAGCAAAAGGGCATCAAGAAATATATTTGGCAGAAAAAAAAAGAAACTGTCAGTGGGTTTCATCTTGGCCCATAATATTTTATATGTATGTAACCCTTCTGCCTGTCAGAGTTGGCAGCAACAAGGGCTGGGTTCAATATCTAGGGGTTCCATTTCAATAACACAATTCAAAACCGGCTTGAGCCCCCACCCAGTGACCTGGGACAATTACATACCACCCCCTTGGGTGCCTCTAAGAGGCAATACTTCCCATCTCGCAAGCACAGAGTCTGAGTGTAGCAAAAGCCTTTTAATAAAGGAGGGAAACAATGCAGCATTATGTTGGGGAAACACCACAAACAGGATTCATAACACCAACCATGAGCAAAAGACCCACCCCCAAGTAAGTTTGGCAGTGTCCTTTTCTCCTCAGGGTCTTAAGTCCAGCAACCCAATAGCCCGCCCGCGCAGTTTCTGTTCTTGGTCAGTGCAGCCCCCCAGAGTTCAGAAGTTCATCTGCAGAGTTTACCTCCCAGCCTGGGTGGAAGTGGAGGGAGGTATGGGGAGTACCTTACATGCTCCGCTGCTCGGGTTGACAGCCGAGTGCCATATCTCTCCATGGGGTTCTGCTGCAGTCTTCACTGACACCTGCACCTCTTCAGCCGTCCTGCTGGCCGCTCCACTCTGCTTTCCGCCAGCCGCCTGGCTATCCGCTCTGCTCTAGCCATCCTGCTGTCCACTCACCAATTTGTCTTCAACCCCCCCCACCTTAACACAGCTCTCAGCGACTTCAGCTCTTTAGTGATTTCAGCTCTCAGTGATATTTAGCTGGTAGTAGGGGGAGCCTCAGTGCTGGTGCACTACTAGTCCAAAGTAGGTCTAATGCTTAGACCTAGGTATCAGTGATTTCAGCTTTTGAAATGGAGCAAAAATTAGCTCTGTTATTACACAGTGGAGAGAGGCAGGGTCAAAGTAGCATTTAGGCCCCACACTACCAGACACACATACCTACCCCCAACCTCTCCAAATTCACTGGGTTTTGGAACCCATGTCCCTTGCTCAGCGAGTGCTACTTAGTTGAGGGTGAGTCCCTCCATCATAAAATACCAAGTACAGTTCTACTGTCCTTGATTCACATAACCAGGATAACAACACTTTGTTACTCCTGTCCCAATAACAAAGGGACGGGGGATCCCACAGCAGCCAAAGTGACCATTTGGGCAAGCAGTCCATCATGCTAGGCTGGGTGGGTGTGCCCATGCAAACGAGCTCAGCCCCTGAAGTCCTTTTCCACAGCTTACCACCAGATGTCAGGATAGAGCTCATTTTGACTCTGCTTACATGTAGTTATCACATTTGTACACTCACAGATGGTGATTAGACAGGGGCTAGATCATCTGGTCCAGAGAGAACAAAAGTGTCCTTACGTGTATTCCCTTGATTATGGAGCTAGCTGGGGATAAATTGGACTCTGGCACAGCTTAAAATAGCCCTAGGGTGACTCTGAGTTGCAATCAGCTGTCCATGGTTCCTAAGGACTGTTCTGGCAGCTGGGGATTAGTAGTGTACATGGCCACACCTTTTTCTTTGGGAACACTAAGCATTCTAGGTGCTGAGATGTGGGTGGCATAAAGCCACTTGGTTGGTTCTACAGCATGTGGAGATTCCAGACCTACACAGGTGGACTTTTCAGGAGGTTGGTTGAACTTCTTTAATGGCTCCTTTGTGCTGCTGTAGCTATGCCAAGAGAGAGAGAGTCTTGCTGCAGATTACCTGCTTGTGAAAATCTTTATCTGTGTGCATTCGGCATGTGCAAAATTAAAAAAACAATTTAGTGTGAGGTAATACACAAAGCAGATTTGTCTATAAGTACTAATGAAAATAAGTCTTTTACATTCAGTTTTGTTATTTAAAACATAGGCTCAGATCAAATAAATATTCAGGGAACTTGTTAAGTGACAATGAGTGTCTCGTTCATAACACATTAGTTGGAAGAGATGTGCAGAATGCAACATACTCTTATGTAGACTGGAGGAGAGTTTGGTTTGAGTCATGTGACTGAGAATAAAATTAGTCATATGAGAAGATTAATCCTGAACACCTGAATGAGATTCTATTGTGGTTTGTCTAGTTCAATGTGTTTTATTTAGTTAATTTAATTATGCAGAACTCTCAAGTGTTGTGTCATACTGAAATTCACTGTTGCTTCAAGTACATTATTTTATGAGTTTACATTAACACATTTAATGCATGAAAATTAGTTTATCCTGTACTACAACATATAGACTTAATTTATGAACTCAGATAGGTGGTTATGCATTACTGAGGATTTTGGAAGAGAATTTGAACATTCAATTATTTTTATGTTTTGTAATGAACGTTCTGGTTAGGTTAAAAATAAGACAATGTATCACAAATCACTCCACAAATTGCCTTGTGAATATTTTGCTGCATGGTCAATTACACAACTATGTTTGAGTTAAAACAAAACCTGGGACCTATGCTTTGTGACTCTAGAGGATTTTCAGGTGTTGCATCAGAGCTAAGGTGGTCCTTTCAGAGACTGATGTTTTGTGAGTCTCAAAGCTTATCTTAGGGTTTACAAAATTAATTTGCGGTAACTAAGCTATCTGGTAAATATACTGTCTACCCCAAGTTTAGATTCAATTAAAAATGTTTTTCTAAAGGGAAACCTGTACTATTAGAGATAGAGACCATCCTTCCCCATGCCTCCAAAATTTAGAGAGGCATGAATGGATAACCTGGACATAATTTACATCACATCTATTTTTTCTTCATAATTTTTGCCTCTCTCATTCACTCTTGTGGTTTGTTTTAATAGCCTTTCATAAGAAGGATGCAGAACCAACAACATTCAAGTTGAGACTGAATATTTGAATGTTTGATTGGGTTTGAAATCAGGCAAAATGAGTTCACCCATCACTAATGAGAATAATGCTCAACCCTCAGGAGGACAGGTTTTTCCATTTATTTTATATATTTCATTTATTTTTTCATTTTTTTATTGCCTTGTTTGTAACCTTGTTATATAGTTAGATTTTTGATTGAATAGTGTCATGTAATTTTTCTGAAAAGTAAAGCAAGATACTGAATTTTGCAATATAATGTGCACTGAATTTTAATTGTCACTTTGACTGTGCACACAAGTACCTTATTTCATTGCACACACATCTGGTAGCTGCATACATAAGGTTCTCATAAATGTATGTATGTAGTCATGCATAATGAAGTTGGAAAACCTGGCTTAAATCCTGGCCCCATCACAGCCCATGGCACAACTTTAATTGAATTTCACCTTTGGTGCAAAAAGTTCAATAATTTTAATGAATTATATTAGTTTCTAGTTAGCTATGTTTATCAATTAATTTTATTCATAACTTGTCTAACTAGTAATATATTAGCAAAATAGTTGTTTTTTGACTGTCACAAGTGAAGATTGAAAGCTAAGATCTTTATCTTTTATGTTATTTAATTCTGCAAAAAGTTAGATAACTATATTAGCCAGTTTAGATTTGCATAGCATATAACTTGAACTGTGTACCTGACTTTGATGGAACATGCTTGCGAACAAGATCTGGCATCTCAACAGGCCTGTGCTGGATTCAAATTGTTCATATGCAATTAGATAAGTAAACAAATAAGGAATTTAGGAAACTTTTAAATTCTCTATCTCTCTCACACCCACACACCTATCTATAGACCTGCTTTTTAATCTATAGAGCTATCTCAGATGATAAGTATATTCATTTATTTGTTTCTAGGTCATTACCAGTGTTGTTCATCTTTGTAATAAACTAGCAGGACTTAATAGGTTCAAGCATGGTATGCAAGCTTCATGACTGGGAGGAAATACCACACAGATGGAACTTTCATGCAATATGGTAGTACATTTAAATAAATAGGTTCCTGTACAGGGTGACTACATTTTCCAAAGAGAAAATAGGACACTGCGCGGGGCTGGTCCAAGTTGCTCACCTGAGGCCCCCCATGCAGGCTGGCCCGAGCCGCTCACCTGAGGCCCCCCTTATGGGGCTGGCCCAAGCCACTTGCCCAAGCCCTGCTTCCCACATTGGGGGCAGGCAGGGCTCGGGTGAGCAGCAACACACATACTAGATAGGGTGACCATATTTCCCAAAGGTTGGGGCTGGCTGCTGGCTCGAGCCCTGCCTTCCGCCTGCCGGACCCCTGCCTCCCTTCCGCCCTTCGCACGGGCTGGCATCGCTGCTCTCCCTCCCTGCACCCCACTTTTTTGACGAAAGTAGGCATTTGTCCCATTTGCTTTTGCCAACTGATCAAGTAGGTGACAGCAAATGAGACAAATGCCCACTTTTGCCAAAAAGGTCAGGACAGCTGGGACAGGGCTTAAAAAAGGGACTGTCCCAGCCAAAATGGGACATATGGTCACCCTATCCCTATATTCTTCTCAAAGAACTTATGCTCTTGCGAAGCCCGACTTGTCATGTTAGTTACACAAGTTGCTCAGCTTTGCTCTTCTAGGAAATGCCATTAATCTGTATAATCTTGGATATTTCATTTCAAAGTCCTAGGAAAGCCTGGTGAACAGTTTCAAGGGAGACATGGAAAAAGGAGACTAGCCACAAAGAGCATGTTATGATGATTCCTAAATGTAAAGCACTGAATGGGTTTGAAATATCAGATATTCAAGTTTAAGTTGCCCCAAGGCAACTCATGTGAGTGAAATTTACATCATGTATAAACCAAGCAGAAACTGACCTTGGCAGTTTTACAGGAATAATAGCTTCACTAGGACAAATTGTTCTTGAACATTTTATCATGTGTGTTAAGAGCAAACTTGCTTTTCTTTTGAATTGGGTAATGTCTTCATGTCATACCTCCTATTGACACTGAGCAGAATGGGATAATCTCACCCCTTATTCAAGTCTGAGTTGCACTTTGTCCTTTTCTTTCTTTTTTTCTTTACGCCTTTGGCAATGGATATGGATGCAGCAGCTCTTTCAGCACATCATAAAAGACATAATCAAGAATAGATTGTGTTGCGATTGCTGTTCCATGTGGTACCCTGAAATCAAATGGTTTCTGTGCATGATGTAGTGACAGAGGGTACCTCTCTGATTCACATGCAAAAATGTTAATTTCATTAAATGTCTTAAATTGCTACTTGCCTTTGGAACTTGAAGTGAGTTGATGATAAAAGTGGTGGTATGCATCTCAAGAAGCATCATGTGCCATTCCCATGTGTTTCCACAGGGACTTTGCATGCCAGTCTGCACAAGCCAAGCATCTTGATAGCTAAACCTGAATATTTTGGCATTATTGGGCCTGGTTCTATTTTCACCGTGGTTTTACATTGATGACTTGCAACAGTGCAAGTCAGAAGAGAAGTGGATCCTGATTTATTTTTTGTTTACTTCTTGAAGATTTAAAAAGATCTGGGGTCAGTCCTGCAGAACTGAAACACCATAGAAGCACCAGTTCTAATTTTGGCTCCAGACATACCTCCCTGAGATATTAAAAAGCTTGTGACAGATACAAATATTACATTATATACAAGCATGCTGACCTGAATTTTTTTGCAGGTGTTACAGTAGCCCATGATTTATATAGTCATCAAGAAAGCTGCCATAGCCTGTTGCAGAAATCTACTTTTAAAAACCTGTAGGTAGGTTAGTTCCTGATCAATAGTCCCAGACCAGCTGCACTTTTCTTGCTTCAATTTTTGAGGAAATCTGTGATCCACCCAGATCAACTAAACATCTACAATGTGAGCTTAAACACCCTGAAAGTCACCTGAACTGCAGACTAGGTACAGTACTGTAGATATCCTCCCCTGATTAGGGAGACAAGGTGGTGAGGTAATATCTTTTATTGGATGCAGTTCTGTTGGTGAGAGAGACACCCTTTCAAGCCACACAGAGCTCTTCTTTTCCCAGACTTGAAGAAGAGCTCTGTGTAGTTTGAAAGCTTGTCTCTGGGATCATACAGCTATAACAACATTCCTCCCTTGATTGTCATTTAGTAGGACACACATGCTCAGCTGTTACTTTTCTGTACCACAGGGGATCTCCTGGTCCCTACTATAGCCCTATCGTTGTACCTCATGTTAATCTCTTCCTCAGTGCCTTTCACTGTTAAAATAGATGGGTAGGCATTAACACCTTAAAATTTTTTTAATGTTTGCACAGACTAATGAATACATGGTTATTGGCTTCACCACCAGTGCTTTAGGGCATGATTTCAGTCATATCTTTGGAGACCAATTTACAACATCAAAACAAACCAATGTCAGTGGAATTGATATTACCTTTTAAAACACAAGTCAACAGAGCTGAGGACTCTACTTCAAGGAAGCCTCCTGGGTTGATTCAAGGAATTAGGCAGTGCAGATTTAAAAATCTTGCTGGGATTGTAGACAATCTCAAGGAGCTCTTTCCACCTCCTGCCTTTATGAGTAATAGAGATAGTGATAGAGATCCCCCAGATTGCAGGCTGATTCAGGGCTACCTCAAGAATCCCGTAAGAATGTGGAATATCACATTTTGACAACAAACAATCCTTTATTTTGATGGCTAGACTGGTAGGTGTGAGCTGCCTAGTTGATATTTTCTAAACATCTCACAAATCTAACAGGGTGGTGGTATTATTATTCTTTGTATTATCATAGTGCCTAGGAACCCTAGTAATGGACCAGGACCTCACTTTGATAGGTGCTGTACAAGCACAGAACAAAAAGACCTGCCCTGTAGACCTTACAATGTAAGTATATGACAAGGGATAACAGATTGATATAGACAGGAGCGTGCAAAGAAATAATGAGACAATATTGGTCAGCATGCTGGGCTGTGGTTTCAGCACACTAGCAGTGAAACCATTGTCAAGTTTTTTGTAGGGATCCTGACAGAAGAGTTTAAGGAGGGCCTTGCCCGAGGATGATGAGTTAGTTAGACAATGTGGAGGAGAATGGTGCTGGTTGGGAATCCCTTTGGTGGTGGTTGACTAACTGGGGCTAACCTTACGTTGGGAATTTTTAAAAAATGCATGCATATGTCACAGACTCACAGGACTCGTGTTCTCTCCTGGCTCTGTACCATCCCTGGGAGGAACCCCCTTCAGTGCAACAGCCCCTCTCGGGGTCCACTCTCTCTCGGGGGTTAAGCTGTAAGTCCCGTCGCCTCCTGGAACCGCATGTCTCTGAGCCCTTAGCACTCCTGTCTCTCGCCATGGGCCCCCTCAGGGAGTCCACTCGCTCTGGACCCCTGGGGCCTCCACACCCAAAGGGAATAATGCCACCCTGATCTCCAGACCGAGGTGACTCTTAGCCAGCGTAAAACAGGAGGAGCCTCTGTAAAACAGGAGGCTAAGAGTTTATTGAGTGTCTGAACACAGCACAGGAAACTCTCAGGGCCTCAGGCCTAGCAACCCTCAGAACAGCACATCTAGGTCTCTCCAGCCTCCAGGTGGGCTCTGGCTGCTTTCTCCTCTCAGCCCAGAGACCCCCTCCTTTCAGCCGAGGCATCCTATATCACAGGTCCCAACAGCTCCTCCCCTGTCATTTGTCTTCCATCCCAGGTAAAAAGGTCTCTGGGGCCCTCTTTCTTCCATCCTTTGTTCCCCTCTGGCTGGAACTGGTTGGTCAGGTCACCAGGGTCCTTTCTCTTCAGCCCTTTGTCCTCCCACTGGCCAGAACCAGCTGACTGCCACGCTGAGGTGGGCCTCTTAGTCACCAGGTCACCAGTTGTTAGGGTTCCCCATCTCCAGGCCATTGTCTGGGGGTCCCAGCTGCTAGGCGAGGTCACACCTGGTCCTCTGCAAAAACAAACCCTCTCCCACCACCTTGTTAAACATGCAGCACACAGGGAAACTGAGGATCGCACACACTTTTAATGTAAAACACTACAAAAATCTCCAACTTCATCACAGCATATGTGGTGTTTTCCAAATGGGGGAAAAAGCTCTTCTGAATTATCTTTATACCTCTGGGGTAAAAATTATGCCTGGCAGGGATGGTTTAGCAGTATCCAGAGAGCTGGGATAGAGGAATTGAACTTCAAAGGCAGGACAAATCTGCAATGAATAATATTAGGATTAATCTGGAGTCCTATCGACAAGAGGCAGTTAAGAGCTGCCATAACATTGGATTGCAAATACTCTATCCTCATCCACTACATTCCTCAGAGCAGCTTAATACCTGTGACTGAATATCTTGAAGAATCTATTACGGAGTTTCCAGTATGCCATACATAGTGACTGTGGGTGAGTTGGCACAAGATACTTATAATTAGTGATTGTAAATTTGAAACTTCATTTACAGTTCTAATGCAATAGAAACAAATCACAATCCTCTGGTCCTGAGCTCTGAGTTGCAGAAGACACAAACTTTTGCACGGTATAGAAGCTACCCGAACTTGCGACTGAGTCAGATTTATATCATCATCATCAGCTGGCGAAGTGGTCTTGAACCAGTCCTTCCTCAATTTGAGGGAGGGTTCCAAAGGCAGCCTAAGTATATGGCTAACCTTTGCACGCAAGCCCTGAATGCTCACTGGGCCCTGACACAGCAAAGAACTTGAGTGTTTATATAACTTTATGCCACATGAATAATCCCATTGAAGCAAATGGGGTCATAATCAGGGCCATAATTAGATTTGTGGGGTTCTTTTAAAGTACCACTTAAATACAAGGGCATTGGAAGCAAATAATTAAAATCTTTTACATGTCTATAATCTAGTGCATTTCATCTAGAATAATCCCCAAACATATAAAATACAGTACAAATTGGGTTTCCCTTGTATATTGCATTGCTAATAAATGCCAAGAATATTATGTGGAATTGCATACTAGATGAAAATGTTGGCAGTTAGGCCAGCAACAGGAGATTTTACAAAGAATTTTTTGTTATAGCTGTTAATCTTCTACCATGTCATACCCCTCCAGCGAAAGGAGCACAGGAAATAAAAAAACAGACAACATTACTAGATTTACATTTTTAAAGAATCTTGTTTTAATGACTTTTTGGACTTAGTAACAAGCATCAAATTATTACAAGTTGAATGGTTACTTAACAGCTATTTTTATGATAGCAAAAGGCTATGCCTATAAATTGCCATTTTAGAAATTGTATTCTAATTATGTAGGTGCCTTGCAGGTGAATGTATTTGCTTGGAATATTAATATCAATTTTATTTGATGTGAACATGAACACTAACAGTTTTGAGTCTTCATTTCTTTTCTGAACAATGTGACATCTTTTACGAGAGTTTTATTTGTTAAGGAACAAAACTGAATTAGCAAAAGTGGATTGTTAAAGAAACTTTCTGTGTAATATGAGAAAAGGCCAAGTTAGTCTTTTCTACTTTATATATACATTTCACACAATTCTTCTTGGATCCAAAGTAACAGTATTTCTCCTAATGCTCATTAGTCCCTCCCTCCCATAAACTGGTCTGATTTTACGCAGTGCAGTGAGTTCTGAAATAAAAAATAAAAAAAAATTCCTGTAGAGGTAGACAAGTGAATATTTACTTTCCAGGGACAAGTCCTCCCTACATGTTTGCTCTTAAATTCTTTCTTCCCTCAGCTTCCTCTCACCAAAAGTCAATGGGAGGTTTGAGTGTGCAAGAAAGTCTGTATTGTGCCTGAACAGCATATTCTACCAGATTCTCACGTACCCACCAAAACAGTCAGCCAAAACTCAGCCAAAATAGGAGCAGGTGCTTGATGGTGTTAATTAAGCTGCAGAAGTAATTTCACAAACTCAAGTCCTCTGGTGACTGTTGTAGCAAAAATAAAAAATCTTAGTGAAAATAGGAGTAGGAATTTACATAAAGTGGAGACAATAGAATTTGTATCACAAATCAGCCTTGGTGGTTAATGAAGTTCCTTCTAGGAAAATTGATTCCTTCCTCTGTTTTCTTTTGTTAGTTAGGAGACGTTCTATTGCTGCCCAATGGCATAATCCCCATGTTTCTTCTAGGAGTGTCTTATTTAATAAAGCATGGAATGTCCTGCAGCGAAAAAACTTCCTCACTTACAATAATTAAAAATACATATATTATCTTGCTATGTTGGCACTGTTTGTTATTCTTTACTGAATCTAATACAGTGTATTTATCTCAAAGCCGGAAACACTGTTGTCCTTTGATTCCTATAAAAATATGTGTTGCCTGTTTTCCAACTTATGTTCGCCTCTGTATGTGAATAGTCCTTGTACACCATTTACTTCTGTCTGGTAATTTTCCAGTTATGCATTTTAGTATTTGCCACTCCCCAAAATAAATTTTAAGAAGCCTTAAACTGCGTGAAATAAGATAATCATGAATAATTAAACTGCTTGTTTGTGATAGAACCAAGAACAAAATTTAGCATAGGTATGCTGTGAATAATAATACAGCAAAGCCTGCATTAAGGGATTGACACTAATCAGTTGCTTGTTAGAAATACCCTTCAAATAAAAATGGGAAGCAGAATTGTACCCAATACATTTGGAGGTAATCTGGGCTGTCCCCTAAAACAGTGTATTCTTTTGTAAAAGGTTTCACTACAGTTCCAATCAGATAACATTTATTTGCATCAGTGGAGAAATGGTACACGGGTCAGTTTGGAGAGACACTGAGCTCTGCTGTGCATTTATTAAAATAGAAGGAAAGGGACCTGTTGTGGCATTTACATAATATGTTCTTAAAACAAACAAACCCCACTTTGATAGCCTAGCCTGAATTCCATGAAATGTTAGTGCTTGATTAAAGATGTTCACTGTATAATTTTGGGCTTCCCCTTTCAGCATACCAGAGCAAATGCAGAATTCTTCCTATCCCATTAAGGTTTCGTGTTACTATTTTGATCCTCATGACTTGATTTTAAGCAGAGAATAGCTTGCCTCACAATGACTGCTCAGCATGTTGCTTCATGTTTTCCACTATCTACCTTTGCCAGTTCTTTTAAAGAGCTCATGAAACAAAATAGCCTCATTAAGGATTAGGGTAGGTTGGGGTCTGAGTTGCAAAATACAGATTGGGATTTCAGACACCCCACAGTTCAGGAGGAGGGTTGTTTGAGTCCAGGGTTTTTTGTTTTACTCATTATAGAAATGGGACCTGCGATGAAAGTTAGATCCGTATCCATGTTCACATTTCTATCCCCTTCAAAATGCAAGTGTATTCAAAACTAGGATTTTAGTTTGCCCTTATGACTAATTAGGTGTTAAATGGTCAGACTACGTCTCCCATAATACAACATGATCTCCTACACAGGTAAGGGGACGAGGTGCATCCTGGGAGATACAGAACTGGTTTGGAACCCTAGCCCATTGAAGAGAATGGGAACATGAGGAAATTGAACAATTCCCATGATACACTCCAGTGGTATTTCTCTAATTAAAATATTTTGGTTTTCAGTGCTTACTGTTTTGTTTGGTTTTCTCTAACAAGTTTGGGCAGCTGAAAAGCAGGAGGTCCTGATTAATACATTAATCTTTTGTACACAGATGTAAAATGTGATGGTTCAATAGACATTTTAGTCATTTTGTGATCCTTTCAATGAATCAGCCCTCAACAAGTTGCTGTGTATTAGCTAACACCTTTTTAGTATTGGCTTTGTTCTTTTAGTTGTGCTTGTCAGTCTGCTATGGCTTAAGGGCCTGATTCTGAAAGGCTCCTAGGGCCCACTGAAAATGCATCTTGCAGGATTAGATTTAGGATAAGGATCCTTATTCCACCAGATCTGGACTTTGTTTAGATAAGGAGATAAACCAAAACCCAGAATCTGGGTGCTTTTCAGCATGGTGTTTCAAACTACAGATCTGAATTTAAATTTTCCCAGAGTTAATATGGAGAGAGACTAAGCTACATACTTGGACCCCCCCACCCCCAGTTTAGATTCCCTGCCATCTCTAGTTTCAGGGTGTATTAATGTGGGATATGGGACTGGTACAGACACTGCCTGTGTTACCCAGGAGCACCATTCTTTGAATTGTCTGGTCCTTACTAGCTCTTCTTAGCATGTCTTTCTGTGGGCTGTTCCTTGAAATTGGTCAGAGGCAAAAAACTGCAATCTAAAATGAACAGTTTGTAACAGGCTGCTGCTCCCTGCATTACTCTGCCACCATACTTAGCTTCTGTTGTGTTTTCCTTTTCTAATTCCAGAGTAGATGGCACATTCCCATCTAACAGTTCAACTTCAAACCTCTAGGTTTACTATAACTTGGGTGAACAAGTTAACCTCTGTGTGAGGGACAGATTCCTGGGCACAAGCAAGTATGCTGGAAGTATACAGAGCTAATATAATGGAGAGAGTCCCCAGGATGGTTTCTGATTTATATTATTGGTGTGTGCTAGCAGTTGAGGGAGAAGATCCCAAGACTAAACAGCAAAAGTCAGTCAGTTCTGCAAGGACAGCCAGCTTTGTAGATGCCAACTGTATTTATCTGTTAAATTTCTAGAATGATGAGTTGAGACCCTTCCTTTCATGTATGCTCAGCGACTCAAGTGCAGTTGATCTCAAAAGAGACAATATGTGGTAATATATGTCTGCATATCTGAGGCCAGGATCAATCTCTTACTAGCTCACAGATAAATTAGGGTAAACATAATAATGGGCCAAATTTCCAGCCCATCTCTGTTTTGTACATTTCCTTTGCACATGCAGCTGATTGCTGTTGTGACTGGATGTACAGAAATTGAGAGTGCTTGAGGCTGATTTACAAATTTGTCCCAGTATCTTTGGATCATTGCAATTAATAACTGGCAGTCTGTGGGTTGCAAGCAGGCACACATTATATAGACCAGTTGGCAGAGGGTGTTTTCCAAAATGCTACTCTGTATAAACTCTGAATGACAAAAATAAAGCTAAGAATATGTACTCTTCACTTCTCTTACAACCCATGTCCAGTGATCTGAGAGCCTTACAGTACTAATTAAACAGGTTTTAATTATTGGTGTTATTAATAGGTATGAATCATCACAGAAACATACTATACCAACGGTAAGCACCTTTATACTAGTATAACTGTATCCATGATAGGAGGTTGTACCACTTTATTTCAGGTTCTTAGTTAAAGCAGTATAAACCCTATGTATAGAGGAGCCCTAAATTTCTAACCTGTTGTTTATTATTAAAGGTATGTAATAATCAGTTTATAAACATTCATCTTTAGTGAAACATTCTAGAGCAGGTTTAGGATTAGGGTCTAGGGCTTTTGCCTTCAGTCAGTGACACACAACTTCATGGAGAACATTGTACTTTCCTGCTAACCCAGCGGTTAAACAATGAAAAATGATATACTACAGTAACACTTCCATGAACTGAATCTACTATCAAAGGGCTTGATTCTGGAAGCAATGAGAGGTGTTGAGCACTGAAGACAGGAGGAGTTATGGATACTCACAGCAATCAAGTGCAGGCTCAGAATGTTAGTTACCCCAATGGCTTACCAAAAGGATGTGAAGAGGAAGCAGTCGACACAAGATAAACACATTTATAAACAAAACTGGAAGTCTAAATCCACTATTTTGATCTACAGAGCTCACCAGTCTGTGGGTACCTACAGGAGGGTCATCTCACCTACAGCATCTAGACAGTAGGGATAAATTAAAATACGATTTTTACATTTTTGGACGTATTGGTATGAGCCAGAGTAAGCCTATTGCTTGATTTTCAGAGACCATTATATGTTTAAAACCATAGGGAAAAGGCTCTTCTTGCCAAACAGAGATGCATTTTCAGATAATTAATAGGAAGTTTTAAGGAAAGGAGCACTTTTGTGACTGCTAATTTGCTTTTAAAAGTTATTCATTACATATACATGTCCAGTATAAAACAGGTTCTCATTTTTCTTCCATGCAAAGATGAAAACAACGGAACTGTTGTATTCTGCTCTTAAATTTCCTCTTGCAACTATATGACAACTCCATTTTATTAAACAGGTCTGTCTTTTCCTAACGTATACAGAAATGCATGCAGTATAAACAGCTTAACTAGACATCTGTCTTTACCTAAATATAAAAGGCAGTTAACTTTTTGCCCTGTTTCTGTTCACTAGTGCTGATAAGTTATTCTGCTAGCCTGATGAAATAAAATTGGTTTAAATACCAGATGTAACACAGTTGAAGTTTCTATTATGCAGGTGTTCCCCCAGCTGGAAAGTATGGACACTTGCCATTTTGCTGAGATGAGGATTTGTGTTAGAAATGTGAGCGTGTTAAAAATAATTCTACATGTTAACAGTGGGCTTTGTCCCTGGTGGGCTCCATGTGCCTAGCATATGACCAGGGCAGCAGCTGCTCTATATTTTAATAGGAGAATTATAAAGTTAGCAACATGTATAGCCATTCAAAACATAAGCAACTGCTTGCAGTCATGGAAACAGGATTCAACAATAAACTCTTATTTTGAGTCTTCCAAACAAAATAGTCCCATTGCATTACTTTCAGGTGGTCTAGGATAAGTGAATGAACTTGGTTTCTATTTCCTTATGTCTTGTTTACTTAAAGTTCTGTTTGACAGAAAATATCAATATTTCTGAGAAGACACGAAGCATTTTAGCACTGTGCTCACGAAGGAAAAAAAGAAATTTGCATTGGATTTTTCACTGAAATGCATTTTAGGTATTACTATAGCTTTGTAAGAGAGAACCTAGACCTAAAGAGAATTGCTTGTGCATATCTGATTACTCAAGCTATACAGGTATGCTGCAAGCAGCCTACTCCACACTAGTGAGCTGTATTTTAGCCTCAGTAAAATTCTTATCTGGTTTTATATACCAAAAGGCCAACCATATGGAGGACTCATATAATACATGTGAATCATAGTCAGCGTGTGTGATGGCTAAGAGTATGCTTTGTGCCAAAAAGTTGTTCCATCTTGCCTTACAGTGTATTAAGCCAAATATATGAGTATGCTGAGACTTGGAGATCTACCAGATGGGGTATGGTTAGGTCAAAAGTGGGAGGTTATAGTCTTCTGCACCATTTATTTTCATGTTTATATGTGAAAATAGCATGTGAAAATGAGTGCAGTATATTTCATACAGTACCGTCAATAAATATGAACCTTATTAGACGCATAATCATTAGGGATCTATCTACCTACATGGACTTTTGACTCTTTCTGTTAATCCAGAGACCCAAATGAAAATCCATCATGCAGACAACAGGTGGATTGGTGACATCCACAAAGGATTCTGGATCCATACATTAATTAACAGACTAAACACAGCTTTGTGGAATTTACATGAGCTAGATATAATGGTCTCAGTCCTGGGGTCCAATGTGGCTTCTTGGCTCTGTGCTTACCTGTGCATTAGAGTACTCCTTCAGCCTAAGGGACTGTCTGACTGGTATAATTTTGCCATAATGAGCCTATGCTTTCTGACAGTGAGTATCAGTGAGGAAATGGGTGAAGAGGGCAACCTGTATGTATATTCTGGCTGCCAGAATGGCCCATTGGAACTGTGGGCAGCTGGGCATAAATTAGAGCAACCTTGAGACTGTTTAATTTATGATGGCGAACAGACTTGCTCTCTTTCAGCCCCAGGATTGGTGGAGTGTAAAGGGCGCTTCAGTCACCTTAAACTCTGGTCTTGCACCATGTGCAGCTCCGCTGGATGGGAGAATCTAACTCAGTATGTATTAGGTATCCCATCCCAAAGCTTTGAGGCCCCCCCAGACAAATATGTTATCCCAGCTGATATTCTGCCCTCTTCCTGAATATGTCCCCCTTATTCTTTAGCCTGTGCTGCACACATACCATCCTGTTACTATTAATCATTAATCATAATCATTAATCATACAGATGAAATACTGTGGTAATTCTGACTTTTTGATTTAACTAGCCCTGGGTGTTAGTGTGTTGCAACTTTTGCATAATATTTTAATCTATACAAAACATTGCACCACAGTTAAGAAGCTTGCTTTTTACTCTTGTTCATGACAATAAATAGTCCCCTTTCAGTTTTCTATGAACTGAAATAATACATGGGTCAAGACTTTCTGGGCCAATCGCATGTAAATTGAAATACCACTATGGAAGTCAATGGATCTATGCTGATTCACACCAGCTGAGGATCTGGCCAATTTACAGTTATTCAGTATAAAATATCTTAAAAGACTAAATAACTCACTATAGGAGAGAGATTTATTTATTAAAAAACTTTGTACACCAAAGTATAAACTATTACATTTTAAACCAGAAATAAGAGAAGGTCTTACATATTACAAGGAAAATGTATTAATTCTTGAATTACTATGAACACTGTACATGAGAAACAAAAATCCAAGTTATAGAAAAACAGAATTAGGACCAATTGCTTGAAAATATGGCATAAAACATAATAATCAAGCAAATGTGCTGAATTCTAGGTATACAGTTTTGTATTTCTGGAAGAGTAGCATTTAAATTCTGTCTAGAAATGCAATATCCCTCTACACAAAAACTAATAGTACCATTCAGATAAACAAGCACTGATATTCATACAGAAATATTTCTCAGTTTGATGATTTTCCTTTGAGAGTTTCACTTACTGTTGAAGTTTTTCTATCATATCCCATTTTTCTTGGAAAGATCACATGTTACTGTATGGTATGTTTTAAAAGTCTTTACATTTATCAGGTCCTTAAGAAACATCTAATGCAAAATATTTACGCCAAACCAGATTAAAAAACCAACTTGATAGTGCATAAGTGTCTAAAGAAATAATTTTTATTGACCTTTATCCTTTCTTACAAGGCAATTAAAAAGAAGAAATACATTTTAACCTATCAGAAAGCTTTTATTTTGTATTTCATTAATGCTATATTATTATTTTGAGATTCAGTGTAACTGTGCTAGAACTTAAAATCTATTATAAACAACACAGGAGATCACCTTTTAATTGTATGACCTACTTGGCTAGGAAAAGTAAAGTTTTACAAAATACTGTAAGCATATATTTCTTGTACAAACGTGTAATATGTAGATGTCTAATCCAAGTACAGTAATTAAGGCAAGACTTTAGTCTTTATACAGAAAGTGACAATATCCACATTATAATATGGAACACATGTATTAATTTTGAATTACAGGTATATTGTGTGAATTATAGATATTGATTTACTAAATAAATTTTTAAAAAAGCAAAATCTATAAATAAAATAGTAAGTGCTTTCTTTAAGATAATATTCTTTGGCTGCTTTAGGTGCCTGTGAAGGGTTAATAACTAAAATGCGTAAGGTCCCACTATTATTGTTAATCTTAGCACTGAACTTGTACGATAGTTCAAACTGTTGACCGTCAGCATCTCCAGATCGACAATATGTTCTCTTGGTCCTGATAGTGATTTCACCAGTACAAGCATTGCACTTATTGCGCTTGTTTGCTGAAAAAAAAAATAGCAAAGATAAAACTGTTTCATTCAGGCAAATCTGAAATCATTCTTTAGTTACCTCCAGACACTGCTTCACTGTAAAATGGTTCATCTCTGACATCATCAGATGCATAACTCAAGCATTATTTTAACATTCTAAAATAACCATGACAATATTAAACTGGATTGTTTGATGATTGTACATAGCAGATGTAAGGTAATATGTGAGGCAAAAATTGGATCTCGGGAGCTTATAAATAATTTTCCAAAAGGAACCAAAGAAAGGTGAGATTTCTTTCAAACATTTATAAAAGTAGTTGTTTTTGACATCTTATTATTCCATTTGCATCAGCCCAGTCTACAGAGAACCATCACAAAATGGTCAAATGACAAGTGAATTCTAGTTTCTGTGGTTTGTTTCCTGAAACTTTTATAATCCTCCTGAAAAATAAAGGTCTTCAAACCCCATCAAAATGAAACCTTTGCTGCAACCTTAGCTGTGGCGTTGCTACCACTCCATCATAATACGTTATGTATATTTTAATGAAAGCTGAGATTCTGATCTCATCATATGACTGAAGGAGCTGGGGCCACAGGCATGGATTTATAGTGCAAATGTCTTAATCCAGCTCTGGTCTGAGGTTAGAGCATTAGACCCCAGACTATGGCCATTTTTACTTTTTACAATAGAGAAAAGAAATGTCATACAAATAAAATATATTAAAAGCTAAGAGCCAATGGTGACCACTATAGTACAGATACACTGGAGAACAGAGTGAGGCATAAGGAATCCTTTCATAATTCTCCCCTCCAAATGCAGGACAGCCATAACCTGGGTGCTGACCTTGGGAATGCAAGATGTAGAGGGGTGCCATCTGGACCTCTGGCAGGGATAGCAACCCCTCTCTGCATTCTAGGATATCTATGGTGGGTATATTTAAGCAGCTGAAGCAAAAGGAGGAAGCCCTTCCCTCATTCCCCCTTTCAGGGACTTAATGCCTACAGACACCATGCTGTGCACAGAGCAGAACCTCCTCCTTGCCAATCTCAGCATTGCTCTGCCTTTTAAGAGTCATAATTGAACATCAGCTTTGACCCATTACACTGAGGGCATCTTTCAGCCCCAAGGATAGACTGTCACTAAATCACATCTCAGTTTCCCCAAACCAGCAGTCTAATAGTTCATTTTCTGGTACCAAAGAATTCTTCTCCTAGCCGTTTGGTTGTCATATGGTCATTTGGGCATCTACAGCTCAGAAGACCACAGCAGTCTTTATAGCTCTCCTTTTTCATCAAGGACTTGCCTCTGTATTTATTTTCCAGGTGATTATAGTGAATACTTCCTCTTATGAAAGGAAACATAATTTGAAGACAATGGGTTTACATGGGAATAACTGAGGTCTTAATCCATCTTGCTGAATCTTATTATCAGTGATGATGCACTGAATGAAAAGAACCCAACTTGATTCTCAGATCAGAGATTGAGTTTGCAGGGCTAATAGAAGAGAACATCTTTTTACTTGTAAAGTGAGCACATTTAATAGGGAAATTATAGAGAGACAATAAATATAGGATGCCAAAATACCATTTTTTACAGAGCAGAATTGTTTTTATGGCTATGAAAAACAGCCAAAGCACTGTAGCACTTGGCTGTACCAACACATCTCCCAATTCTCTTTGCACCCTTGCACTGGTCTGCCTCCCTACAATACTTACTCGCAGGTAGAACTCTCCATTTTCATTTCCAGACTTAATCCGGAAAGTGTTTATAGTATTGGGATAAATAGTGGTTGCCTGAATTTGGAAGATATCAGAGGGCACAGTTCTGTCTGAACGGATGCTCATGTATTTGTACACAATAGAGTATGGCAGCTCTCGACAAATGGCATTGGAAACTGGGCAAACACAGCGACTGAAAAACAAACAAAAATGGATCAAACTTCAGTCATGTGCAAATTAGCAAGATACTCTTTCAGTTGTAATTAGCAATGCTGCGTATTAAGGATAATCCTACAAACTATGTGTGGTTTTTCTTACTTCTCAGATGTCAGGACATAAGGTTCTTGACAAGGATTTCTTGGGTAACAACGAAATCCACCATGATAATTCCAGCACATTTCATCCTCTCTGCATTCATTAGTAGTCTCACATTCATTTATATCTAGATAGGAAGGAAGGAACCATATCAATTTCCAGTCTAAGTAAATGTAGATGGAATGCAAAGTTGGTATGAAAAAACCTATAGGGAGTGTTTTAGTTTAAAAACAAACAAAATGCCTCCTGCTTCTGCACTGAGGACACCCAACACCTCTGCTCCCCACCTCTCTAACGCCTTCTGAAGTAGGATTCTTCTATGCAGAAACTGAATGTATTTATTGAGTTGACTCTTGGTTTAAATTGACTGAACACATCCAGTAGACCAGAGGTTCTTAAACTGTGGTCTGTGGACCACCTGTGGTCCGCGAGCTCCATTCAGGTGGTCCAGGGATAGTTCCCTCTAAGGTGTGTGCCTGGGCAGCTGCACATGAGAGAATGAAGGACCACCCACCTAGTTAATGGAGACAAGCAGGTCTGGATCCACTAATTAGGTGCCTGGACCCTGGAGAAGATGCACTTGTAAGGTGAGATGGTGCGGGGGAGGGGAATAAGAGGTAGGTGGGAGCAGGCAGTGGGATGAGAGGAGGGACTGGGGTAATTTGGGATGTGTAGGGCTGTGGTGGCCAGAGAAAGTGATGACTTTCCCCTGCTCCAGGACTGAGGCTGCTGGGGAGAGAGGGCCCTCCTTCCCAGCCCCAGCTCAGGGGCTGCCACGGTGGGGGAGAGAGGGAGAGACCCCATTCCTTCCCAGCCCCAGCTTGGGGGCTGCCACAGCAGGGGAGAGAGGGCACATCCATTGCATTAGAAAGGTAAGACTACTGATATTAAAATATGAGTTGTGTGCTTTTATTTGTAGAACAAAAAAAGTTAAGTTTTTTTTAATATAGTGTTTTTATCCAAAGCCCTTTACAATAGTTAGCTAATAGTACAAGCAACATTTGGAAAGATCATCAAGTGGTCCGTCGAGACCCTCAGCAATTTTCAAGTGGTCCGTGGAAAAAAAAGTTTGAGAATCACTGCAATAGACTAAAGAAATATATTAAATTATACTATATAGTACAAATGTACTGATGTATTAAGAGTTTGCTGAGATATTTGTTAGAAGATTTCTGGTGAACAGGTAAAGGGTGGGCATCAATAAAGGAAGATCAGGCTTAGTTTGTGGGGCCTCATTTATGAATTGCCTGGCTTTCAAAGGCTTATTTTAATTTTTATATACATAGAACATTCTGTCAATTAGGTTTTATTTAACTGATATGTTTCATCTTTAACTCTTAAAGTTTTTTGTCTGAGAATACCCTTTGGTTTTTTAGAAAGCGTTTAAAATACAGATGGGTGCAAATCTGACCCAGGGTTTCCCCCCTGCCACCTTCCTTTCATAGGTTTCTTGAACCTGAAGCTGGTAGAGCACTTACATTCTGTAGATTGACAGTAAGGAAGGTAGTAGATTGATTCTGGGGAAGAGACGGTTCCTGTGCTCCAGCACTGACAGGGTGACTTACAGGGGGTGAACTGGGGTTTTGACATTCCCTTTACCCATCCAGGGCCACAACTGGCTCAGTGACCCTCACCTATCTTCTTGACTTTCTAGTCTCCTGCCCCTACCCATATGCCTTCTAGTGGTTCTGCCAGTTTGCTGTGCCTGCCATTTCTTCTCTCCCAGCCTTTCTGCCCCACTGTACCCATACCTACAAGCCCAGAGCTTATTCTCTAAATGTTGTTGGAGCCCAGCTGCCCTGTGCTGGGCTCCTGTGATGTTTTGCATTCAGTGTATGCCATGCCAACCCCATTTATCTGTAGATTGCAGCCTGTTCTAAACATCAAGTCATCTTTGTCTTGCATGACTGGTAGGGAAGTAAATATGCCACAAGGCTTCAAATAATCAGAGACAGGAATGGAGATTCTACCTTTCTGATGGGGTTGGGTGTGTCCACCTGCCTCTTATACTTTCACCTCTTGCAGAAGGTGAAGGTCCTGTCCCAGAAGGCAAAATACAGCAGTACCTGCTCTATCTCACCAGAGAGGAGTTGGGAGAATCTTCTAAGAGTGGAGCTGAAGGAGCTGGTATGTCAAAGAGCAAGGATTTGAGGGGAGTGAGTGGGTTTGTGAAGGTTTCACCACTCTCTGACCCTCCTGATTGAAGCTATGAGTGCCTGCAGTTAGGGGAGAACAGCTGTGAGTGGAGCTGAGAGTGTCTGGAGCAGAAAAAGTGCAGGTAAGGGGAACGCTGGGCTATGAGGAGGTGGAGATGTTAAGGAAATAATGACTAGTGCACTTTCTGCTCATGTAGTCAGTATTAATGTTCAAGACTTTTTTTAAAAAGTGGCAAAAATGAGATCACACAAGTCTGAAGGGTTAGCTGAATCTATAATTTCTGCCAAGACATACCAAAGTTTTCAAAACACCAAATAATAATAACAAATTACCCTCTAAAATTAATCACCAATCCATCCTCAAAATACTCAAAACCACTCATTATCCTTGAGAAGAACTGAATGAAATGTTTGAAGTTTCTAGACCAAATCTCTTAAAGGAGATGAGTTTCTAAAAAAAACCCACTCTTACAAAACTGAAAAGTTATTTTGTCAACTTAAGCTCTAGTTAAAAACCAAACAAAACCAACTTAGTCTAAGAAGACAGTATGCATGAGAAATTTATGGTGGAGGGCAGCTTGTAGATAAGAATTGTCATATTCAGATTTAGAACAGAAGCTTAGTTACAACTTCAGTTATGGAGTTACTGCGGAACCTCCAAAATAGTGACAGAATCCATATGTGTTATTTCCTTGTTCTTTATTGAGAATAATTTGCAAAATTATTAAATTCTAAAAATCAAGACTGCTTCAACAATTTTATGGCTTATATAAAGTACAGCTCTTGTAGTTAGTATACTGTGCTGTTTGTTTGATTTCACACTACAGACTACTTGCCAAGGTGAGAGCATTGTATTTGTATTTAACATAAGCCCCATCTGGCCTGTAGTAGAGGAAGGGAAAGAAAACTGATTTGAATGTTGATATGAGTACATTTGTTTTATAACTATACCATACAGTCAATATGCTTTTGAAAAATTGTCACACCTTTTTTCTGTTATTGGAAAGAACAGTTGTCTTTCACTTGTGGTGTGATGAGACGTAGGAGTCTATGTAAAATGAAACAGTTGATGTAAATCCATATTTAGATACTGTGACAAAGCTCTGTCCTTGCCTCCGTGGGTCCCACGTTTCCTGGTGGATTTCGCTAGCCTCAGAGGCTCACTGTGACCCTGTACGTAACCCTTCTCTCTGTAGAGACAAGGGTCACAGTCTATTGAGCCATTTTCATCATAAGCCAGTGAGGGAGGTGAGGAGAAGCTATCCTTCCTTGCACAGTCTCTGTTGTCTCCCAGTCTCAGTGATTAATTGGGGGCAAAGCGGGGGGGAGCCCGGGCCCACCCTCTACTCCGGGCTCCAGCCCAGGGACTCTAATAGTATCAGCTATGGTAGCTGACCTTTTAGAAACATGACATGTACAATTCCCTGGGCTACTTACCCCACAGCAGCGCTCACTTCCTCAAGCTCCACTTCACCCTTACCTCAGGGCCTCCTTCCTTTTGTCTGATATGGTGTGTAGTACTCAGCCTCTCCAACAGCACAACTTCCTTCCACACCTCATGACATCCACCCCCCCTGGGCTATCTGGGAGGCTTTTAACTAGTTTCAGCCAGCCCCTGATTGGCTTCAGGTGTCCCAGTCAACCTAGCGTTCTCCCTGCCTTCTGGAAAGTTCTTAATTGGCCCCAGGTGTCTTAATTGACCTGGAGCAGCTGCCATTTCACTTATCCTGGTACCAGGGATTTGTTTAGCTGGGAGCTAATATATCTGTCTCCCACTACTTTTCTATAACCATCTGGCCTTGCCCCGTCACATATTGCCCCCCTCTGCTCAACACCATAGAGTTGGGCAACTTGGGACGCCAGGCAGTATGCTCGTGACAGACCATCAGCTTTGCCATGGTGGCATCCAGCCCTGTGCCGTATGCGGAACTGGAACGATTGGAGGGATAAGAACCACCTGGTGACCCTTGCATTCTTTTCCTTATTCCACTCCATCCACTGGAGGGGTGCATGGTCCGTCACAAGAGTAAATTGCCAGCCTAAGAGGTCATAACGCAGTGTCTCCATAGCCCATTTGACAGCAAGGCATTCTCTCTCGACTACTACATATTCCTGTTCTCTTGGGAGAAGCTTTCTGCTTAGGCAGAGGATCGGGTGTTACTCTTCTCCCACCATTTGTGACAGAACTTCCCCCAACCCCACCTTGGAAGCGTCTGTTTGTAAAATAAATTCCCTGTTAAAGTCCGGGGCTATTAGTACGGGGTCATTACAGAGGGCCGTCCGAAGGTCTGTGAATGCCCCCTCTGCTGCATCGGTCCACTTTACCATGTCTGGACCTCGGGCTTTCACCAGGTCCATTAGGGGACTTGCCCGTGGCGAAGTGGGGAATAAAACATCGGTAGTAACCTACCATGCCTAGGAACGCACGGACCTGCTTCTTTCGGGTTGGCCGGGGCCAGTTTTGAATTGCCTCTAGCTTATTCGTTTGGGGCTTCAATATGCCCCTTCCCACAATATATCCCAGGTACCTAGCCTCTGCTAGCCCTATGGCACATTTAGCAGGATTAGCAGTGAGGCCAGCCCACCTTAAGGTGCGCAGTACTGCCTCAACTTTCTCCAAGTGGGTTCCCCAGTCTGGCATCTCTATGATGACATCATCCAGGTATGCAGCTGCATAACTAGTATGGGGGCACAGCAGCTTATCCATGAGGTGCTGGAATGTGGCTGGGGCCCCATGTAGCCCAAAAGGGAGGACGGTGTACTGGAATAGCCCATCCAGGGTGGAGACTGCTGTCTTTTCTTTCGCTTCTTTGGTCAGAGGAGTCTGCCAGTACCCTTTTGTCAGATCCAGTGTAGTCAAGAATCGGGCACTACCCAGTCGGTCAACCAGTTCGTCGATGCATGGTATGGGGTATGCATCAAACTGGGATATTTCATTCAGTTGGCGAAAGTCATTACAGAATCTCATGGCACCATCAGGTTTAAGCACTAGAACAATTGGACTGGACCACTGACTGTAAGATTCTTCAATAACCCCTAATTCTAACATTTTCTTTGCTTCGGCCTTTATTTCTTCTCTTTTGGCTGCTGGGATTCGGTAGGGTCTCAATGTTACCTTGGCTCCGGGGATCGTGCGGATATGGTGATAGGTCTCAGTCGTCCGCCCTGGTTTTGTAGAGAACGCATCTCGGTTGCGATTAATCACGTCGGCTGCCTCGATCTTTTGGATCGGCGTCAAGTCGGATGATATCCTTACTTGCTCGTGTAAGTTATCCTCCTGGGGAAGGGTCTCCTGCATGACTAAGCATGCCTCTCAATTGTGCCAAGGTTTTAGAAGATTGATGTGGTAAATTTGCTCCGATTTCTGGCGGCCTGGCTGCCGCACCTTATAGTTCACCTCTCCCATGGCTTCAATTACTTCATAGGGTCCCTACCACTGGGCCAACAGTTTACTTTCTGCTGTGGGCACCAGTACCATCACCCGATCCCCTGGTTGGAACCGTCGAAGCTTCGCTTGGTGGTTATAATGGGTTTGTTGGGTCTCCTGTGCTCTCTCCAAGTGTTCCTGTACAACGGGCGTAACTCGGGCTTTCCGATCTCTCATCTGCAGTACATGCTCAACTATATTCCTTCCAGGATTTGGCTCCTCTTCCTAGGCCTCTCTGGCCATATCCAATATGCCCCAAGGGTAGCACCCATATAGTAATTCGAATGGAGAGAAACCTGTGGAGGCTTGTGGAACCTCCCGGATGGCGAACATGAGGTAAGGCAATAGGGTATCCCAATCTTTCCCATCCCGGCTCGCCACTTTCCTGATCATGGCCTTGAGGGTCCTATTGAACCTTTCCACAAGGTATTGCGGGTGGTATACAGAGGTCCGTAGGGCTTGTACATGGAGCAATGAACAGAGATCTTTCATCAACTTGGACATGAAAGGTGTCCCTTGATCAGTCAATATCTCCTTGGGTAGCCCAACCTGGGCAAAGATCTGTACTAGCTCCTTAGCTATGGTCTTGGAAGCTGTGTTGCGTAGGGGAACAGCTTCCGGGTACTGGGTTGCATAGTCCAGTACAACAAGCACATGTTGTTGGCCCCGAGCTGTCTTCTCTAGGGGCCCTACCAGATCCATGGCTATCCGTTTGAAAGGAACCTCTATTATTGGAAGAGCTATCAAAGGAGCCCACAAGTGCGGGGGAGGGCTATGTAACTGACACTCCGGACAAGAGGTGCAGTATCGCCGGACATCTTCATGTACTCCTGGCCAGAAGAACCTCCACAGGATCTGTGCCTGGGTTTTCTCTACCCCTAGGTGTCCTCCAAACAGGTGACTGTGGGCGAGACTCAATATGGCTTTTTGATGTTTTTGTGGCACCAGAAGTTGTTGTATCTCTTGCTCCTGCATTTGCACCACACGGTACAGGAGATCTTTCTTCGCTATAGAGTAAGGTCCGGGACCCTGGACCTTCCCATCCACAGGTATCCCATCGATCTCAGCCACCTCTTACCTGGCGTTATCATATCTGGGGTCCTCCGCCTGGTCCCGTCCAAAAGTCTCTCTCCCGGGACTAACCTGCCCAAGCTCCCAGGGGCAGGCTTCTGCTTCTTCCAATGGCTTGCCGCCATCATGGCTGGGGGCAGCCTCTGGCTCACCTTCTGTGGTGGAAGTTTCTCTGTTGGCTGCTCATGTCCATCTGCTTACTAGGGAGGTCTCCTGGCCCTGGGTCAGGATCCAGGTTCCCAAGGCCTTCACGGCCTTCCTCTCTTTATTTGTCTTCTGGGTCTTTCAGGGGGCTGAGAACAGATCCTGAGAAATCTCAGCGAACATCGGGGGCTGACATTCCCCCGGTGACGAGTCGCTGTCCTCAGGGTCCCCACCTCCCTCCAGCCTCTCCAGGGGGAGTAAATCATCAAACCCTGGATAGTTCCTCCCAATGACTACAGGATATGGGAGTTTAGGAACTATGCCCACGGTCACGTCAATGGGGTTTCCCTGAACCTCTATCTCCACTGGGATGGTGGGGTAATGGCTCATGACCCCATGCACACACATCACTGCTACGCGTTTGGCTTGTAGCAGCTGACTACTTTTTACCAGCTTACCTGATATGAGGGTGATAGCACTCCCAGAGTCCACAAGCGCTGTAGTCTCTGCTCCATTTATCCTCATTGGCCTGGTGTAATTATGTGGGGCTAATGCGACCCCCACGAGGTGGATAAGGGAGCATGGGACCTCCCAATCCCCCAAGTTACATTGCATAGGCTCCTCGGTGCTGGGACACTGTGCTGCTATCTGTTCCCACTCCCCACATGCATAACATCTATAATTGCTTTTAATCACTCCCCTATCCCGGGGGTTCGGGTTTCCCCCGGCTCAGGCCAATCCCTTCCTTCTGGGGTCCTTGCTGGTTTTCGGCCCCGCCCCCTTCTTCCACCTAGGACTCCCCGGGGGTTTGGCTGCCCAACCTTCCAGGGTTGGGGTCGGGTGCTTGCTTCGAAAGGGGCCTTTCTTGGGTAGTCGGGTCAGTTCCCTGGGTGTCATCCGTCTTTCTACCAGTGTGATCATCTCGTAGTACGTGGACGGATTGTTCTGGCCTACCCATTTGCAGAGATCTGGCGGCAGTCCCCGCATGTAATGGTCGATGACCAGGGTCTCCAAAATCTCCTCCAGCCTGCACACCTTGGGCTGTAACCACTTCCGCGCGAGGTATATGAGGTCGAATAGCTGGGACCTCGGGGGTTTGTTCTCCTGGTATTTCCACTCATGGAACCTCTGGGCCCTTACCGCTGCCGTTACCCCTGATCGTGCTAGGATCTCTGCCTTCAGACGGGTATAGTCAGTGGCATCCGTGGCAGGCAAGTCAAAGTAGGCCTTCTGGGCCTCTCCACAGAAAAAAGGGGTGAGAATGCTGGCCCTCTGCTCCAGGGGCCATGCCTCACGCTGAGCAGTCCTTTCGAATGAGAGGAGATATGCCTCTACGTTATCTCCTGACATCATCTTTGGCAGACAACCAGTGCCCCTCAGGGTTCGCGTCCCATCAGATCCCCAGGCCTGGGTGGTGAGGAGCTTCAGCTAGTCCACCACCTCTCTCAAGACGGCACGATCTTGGGTCACCTGGCTCATCAATAATTGATTGTTTCCTGCTGTAACCGCATAGACTCCTGTTGTGCCATTGCCTGAACCCAGGTGGCCTCCTGTTGGGCTGCCATGGCTTGTACCAGAGCTCTTACCACCTCCTCCACTGTGGTACAAAGCAAACAAACAAACCAAAACAAACAAACAATCCAAAACCCTAGTGCACTTTTTTTTTAAAAAAACCTCTTTCTTCCACCACATTGTGAACAAAATCCCACTCCTGACACCAGTTGTGAAAAGCTCTGTCCTTGCCTCCATGGGTCCCACATTTCCTGGCAGATTTCGCTAACCTCAGAGGCTCTACGTAACCCTTCTCTCTGTAGAGACAAGGGTCACAGTCTATTGAGCCATTTTCATCATAAGCCAGTGAGGGAGGTGAGGAGAAGCTATCCTTCCTTGCACAGTCTCTGTTGTCTCCCAGTCTCAGTGATTAATTGGGGGCAAAGCAGGGGGGAGCCCGGGCCCACCTTCTACTCCAAGCTCCAGCCCAGGGACCCTAATAGCATCAGCTATGGTAGCTGACCTTTTAGAAACATGACATGTACAATTCCCTGGGCTACTTCCCCCACAGCAGCCCTCACTTTCTCAAGCTCCACTTCACCCTTACCTCAAGGCCTTCTTCCTTGTGCCTGATATGGTGTGTACTACTCAGCCTCTCCAATAGCACAATTTCCTTCTACAGCTCCTGACATGCACACCCACCTGACTGGCTGGGAGGCTTTTAACTAGTTTCAGCCAGCCCCTGATTGGCTTCAGGTGTCCCAGTCAACCTAGCCTTCTCCCTGCCTTCTGGAAAGTTCTTAATTGGCCCCAGGTGTCTTAATTGACCTGGAGCAGCTGCCATTTCACTTATCCTGGTACTAGGGATTTGTTTAGCCTGGAGCTAATATATCTATCTCCCACTACTTTTCTATAGCCATCTGGCCTTGCCCCGTCACAATACCTGAACAACTGGCTTGATTTGCAGAGGTACTCATCTCTCTCTGTATCAGGCTGCTTGTTTAAGTGCCTAACTATGGATGTAGGCGTCTAAATTTACTACACACCCATGTTTGAAAATTTTGTTCTGAAATCATAAAAATTCCAAGAGAGATCAGAATTTTTTAAAAAATGTAACTCATGTAAGTTATGTGGCAATTGTCAAGCAATGTTGTACCCTTTCTTACTCTAGTATACGGGTAATCCTGTTACAAAAGATACACACATGCACTATTGCAGTACTTTAAAATGTTAAAATCCGTTCACTTACCTTGACATGTTCTAGCTCCTACCACCTGGTACCCCTCAGGGCAGATGCATGAAAATTTCCCAGGCTCATTGACACACTGATACTGGCATATGTAACTTGAAGTTCTACATTCATCAATATCTGGAGAACAGCAAAATAGCTTGAACTTATTGTCTTAAAAACCTGTCTTATCACAGAAAGTATTAATATATTAATTTACTATTACTACACATTAGCTTTAACAGAAGTAAAATATATCCAGTCTGAAAGAAGGAAGTTCTCCATAATCTGAAATGAATGCGCTACGTTTAAGCAACTTAAAGTTGTCACCAAAAAAGCTAATTCTACTGGGTATATGTAACTCTCTCTAAAGATCAGATGTTTAAGAAATATACTCTAGGAAACAGAGATTAAATGACAAAGTGTTCAGAACAGGTTTGGGAAAATAATTTTAGAAAGTCATTTTTTAGTGTTCCAAAATGTGGGTGGTTCCCTCTCCCCCCAACCCTTGATCAAAGCATTGACCACTTTGGTTATTAGTTCAGGGAAAATATTTTGCCCTGACGTATGTATGCAACTCCCAGTGTAATCAATGTGAACTGCTCTTGAGAAGAGGATAAGGATCATTTTCTCCCTTCAAATAGTATTGGCTACATCCTATTCTCTTTTGGCTTCCGTAGCTTTCCCTAACTGACTAGCTGTCAGTAAAAGCAATTTAGGATGGAATTTAATTTTATTTAACAACTTATGTGATATTTCTGAAAAAATAGATGAATCAATAGAATTAGGGGGTGTCTTGACATTAGCATAATGTGTTTTATCATATTGGAGACCTGAGCTCAGTCTTTTACTCTTGGACTGGGAGCTCTTTGGAGACATCATGTCTAAGGCTTGCTCCTGCTCCCTATGATCCAGTGCGGCTCGGACAGAGAATCATAGAATCATAGAATATCAGGGTTGGAAGGGACCTCAGGAGGTCATCTAGTCCAACCCCCTGCTCAAAAGCAGGACCAATCCCCAATTAAATCATCCCAGCCAGGGCTTTGTCAAGTCTGACCTTAAAAACTTCTAAGGAAGGAGATTCCACCACCTCCCTAGGCAACGCATTCCAGTGCTTCACCACCCTCCTAGTGAAGAAGTTTTTCCTAATATCCAACCTAAACCTCCCCCACTGCAACTTGAGACCATTACTCCTTGTCCTGTCCTCTTCCACCACTGAGAATAGTCTAGAACCATCCTCTCTGGAACCACCTCTCAGGTAGTTGAAAGCAGCTATCAAATCCCCCCTCATTCTTAGAATCAATCATAGAATCATAGAATATCAGGGTTGGAAGGGACCCCAGAAGGTCATCTAGTCCAACCCCCTGCTCAAAGCAGGACCAATTCCCAGTTAAATCATCCCAGCCAGGGCTTTGTCAAGCCTGACCTTAAAAACCTCTAAGGAAGGAGATTCTACCACCTCCCTAGGTAACGCATTCCAGTGTTTCACCACCCTCTTAGTGAAAAAGTTTTTCCTAATATCCAATCTAAACCTCCCCAACTGCAACTTGAGACCATTACTCCTCGTTCTGTCATCTGCTACCATTGAGAACAGTCTAGAGCCATCCTCTTTGGAACCCCCTTTCAGGTAGTTGAAAGCAGCTATCAAATCCCCCCTCATTCTTCTCTTCTGCAGGCTAAACAATCCCAGCTCCCTCAGCCTCTCCTCATAACTCATGTGTTCCAGTCCCCTAATCATTTTTGTTGCCCTTCACTGGACTCCCTCCAATTTATCCACATCCTTCTTGAAGTGTGGGGCCCAAAACTGGACACAGTACTCCAGATGAGGCCTCACCAACGTCGAATAGAGGGGAATGATCACGTCCCTCGATCTGCTCGCTATGCCCCTACTTATACATCCCAAAATGCCATTGGCCTTCTCGGCAACAAGGGCACACTGCTGACTCATATCCAGCTTCTCGTCCACTGTCACCCCTAGGTCCTTTTCCGCAGAACTGCTGCCTAGCCATTCGGTCCCTAGTCTGTAGCTGTGCATTGGGTTCTTCCGTCCTAAGTGCAGGACCCTGCACTTATCCTTATTGAACCTCATCAGATTTCTTTTGGCCCAATCCTCCAATTTGTCTAGGTCCTTCTGTATCCTATCCCTCCCCTCCAGCGTATCTACCACTCCTCCCAGTTTAGTATCATCCGCAAATTTGCTGAGAGTGCAATCCACACCATCCTCCAGATCATTTATGAAGATATTGAACAAAACTGGCCCAAGGACCGACCCTTGGGGTACTCCACTTGATACCGGCTGCCAACTAGATATGGAGCCATTGATCACTACCCGTTGAGCCCGACAATCTAGCCAGCTTTCTACCCACCTTGTAGTGCATTCATCCAGCCCATACTTCCTTAACTTGCTGACAAGAATACTGTGGGAGACCGTGTCAAAAGCTTTGCTAAAGTCAAGAAACAATACATCCACTGCTTTCCCTTCATCCACAGAACCATTAAAATTAAACCAGAAATATTGAACCAGAAAATTAAGTGCTGATTGTATAATCGTCAGGAGATGCTGTTTGGACATCCCCTTGCATAAAAGCAACTCAAAGGCACAACTGTCTCTTCTTTAGAATGACAAATGTAAGAGGATTTGTTTAGAACAATTTTACACCACACAAAGTTATCCTTGTTTAGGTTTGCCTCCATTTCTAGTTTGTCATGATAATCTGTATTAGAACAAACACCATTCAAGTTAGTTTCAGGAGTAAGTTTTCAGAAGTGTGTCCCCCAACCCAGGTGTTGCCTGAAAAATGGGTGTATGCAATTTTGTGTTTGCAACTGAATTGTGAGTACACATCTGAGTAGCAGCATCTCTACCTACCTGAATATAGGTACAACTACTCACACTTGTGCCTGCAATTCATTCTGGCAGGTGCAAAAATATGTCAAATTTTATGGCTGCAAATTTTATGGCCACCAATAGGGATGCCAGACCTCAGTCTGACTAGAACCACCCCCATACCTCTTAATTCACAGAATAACTTCTCAGAAAAAATGCAGACTCAGAAAAATGGCAGTTATCATGTACTATCATCTTTCTATTATGACATTATGTATAAAACAGTATGCATCTGATGAAGTGAGCTGTAGCTCACGAAAGCTTATGCTCAAATAAATTGGTTAGTCTCTAAGGTGCCACAAGTACTCCTTTTCTTTTTGCGAATACAGACTAACACAGCTGTTACTCTAAAACGTATAAAGCGTAGTTTACCTTCACAGTTGATTCTATCACTGCTTAACTCAAATCCTGGATTACACTGACAGATAAAAGAACCAAGTATATTGTAGCATTGTTGTGCACATGGGTTGTTGGCATCACATTCGTTTATATCTGAAAGGAAAGGTTACATATCTTCATGCACATCTTGTTCTTTGTATCTGATAATTAAGATGATCAAATTATTAGTCCTTAGATTGGGTCCACCACTTTGCAAAAGTTAGAAGAATATATCAATAAAGATTTTGCAGTTGCTGGAACACTGTCAGATCTGTGCTCTTCATTCCTTGTAGAAAAACTGGAATATTTTTCCAGGAATGAGAGTTATTCTAACATGTAATGAACTCTTCCAAAAATGTTTAGTACAGCTATTAAACTCCACATTCCAGCATCTTTTTTTCCATGAAATGCCAAGTCAAGGTATGAAATGCCAAGTCTATGAATAATTGATATAAGGAACACATACTGATAAGACTCTCAGCATGCAGTGGTTAAGATTTTATCTGAGATATTTATTACTCTTAAAATCTGTTCTTTTAAATTCCATTACAATTATAACATGAGCCGTTTAGACCAGTAGAGAGTTTTGCAGAGCTCTAAGGCATAGACCATATTGGGGCAGGCATTTTTTTGATGCTAGATTCTTTCCATGATGTGCCCATCTTAAGAACATGTGTGAGGATACTGCAATCTGAAAAAGGGGGCATTTTCAATGGAAAGTTTTATGTACAGGAACCTGCAATACCCCTCTCTGGAGTCTTTAACACTTATTTTCCATACACTGTTGACTAATTTATTTATGTGTACCAACTTGAATATAGATTTTTAGTGTACACAGAAGAGGAATACAAGAGAAAATACTTTTCATTCACATCCTAATGTGTTTTGTCAGATGCAACCATTATTGAACTTTTACAGTTTTAATATATAAACAATGTCAGAAATATTCAGGTGCAGATATAACTAATACAACTGACAAAATTCACTTCTCTATCAAAATGTCTATTAAAATCAACCATTCATCAAAAATTCAACTGGGGAGTAAAACATTTAGCCCATATATGTTTAAAAAGTGGATAGGGAGGAATGTCTGTGAAGCATTTTTTCTGTTAAATAGTTTTTGATAAAAGTGCAGTGACATTTGTGAGAACAATGTTATCAGAAACACTAAACAAAAAGACAGAAAAAACAAATTTATGTATATGCTTCTCTAAAGTTTATCCACTCTCAAGAGGTACAAAAGTTGTTACACGAATGTATCTACTCTGGATTTCTGAGGTGTCATACAAATATTACAGTTAACAGAGATACTCATTGCAAACAACAGTTCGCCACATAATATAGCAAAAATTGCAATCAGCCATTTGTAAAGTTTCCTTTTGAGATGAGACATGTTGAGCTTTGAGGCTGGTAACAGGAGAAGGATGTGCTGTAAAGGATCTTTCACGTTTCTTGGTGCTATAGTAACACAAATACCTGAAGAAATATTCCTTGTAAGCTATGGGCTCTCCTCTGCTCACACAGCTTGGAGAGAATTGAATGGTTCAGTACCTGTGAAGAGATCTGGGGATGGGAAAGTGTGTGGAGGGTGTCTTCCTTTTCACAGCCACCCCAGGAAGCTGCCTTTCCCGTTGCACTGTGGACGTGTTCCACTCAGCAATAGTGGAGTGGAGCAAGGGGATAGGAAGCAGCCAGGGGGAATAGCAGCTCTGTGTGATGTATACCACCTCAAGACAATCTGAAATTATAACTAAACCACTGTAAAAGTAGAAGTAGCTTGCCAGAACGAGGAGTAATGGTCTCAAGTTGCAGTGGGGGAGGTTTAGATTGGATATTAGGAAAAACTTTTTCACTAAGAGGGTGGTGAAACACTGGAATGCGTTACCTAGGGAGGTGGTAGAATCTCCTTCCTTAGAGGTTTTTAAGGTCAGGCTTGACAAAGCCCTGGCTGGGATGATTTAACTGGGAATTGGTCCTGCTTCGAGCAGGGGGTTGGACTAGATGACCTTCTGGGGTCCCTTCCAACCCTGATATTCTATGATTCTATGATTCTGTGGCATTTCAACACCATGGAGAAGGTCTATGTATGTATATGGCATATCGCATGGCAATGCTTTGGAGCAGTGGTGGCAGCTGTGAAACCCCGGGAGAAGCCCAGTGATTGGTGGGCTTGTTCCCTGCCAGTCACAACATCCATACGTTTCAATGGCCAATTCCCTTCCCAAATCCATCATACCCTGAGTAAAATCTCAGCTCCACTCATGTCAATGGCAAAAACTCCATAGATTTCAGTGGGGCCAGGACTTCTGCAACATCCTCTCTTGGGGCCTGAAGATCTGTTTTCCCCTGATGGTCATTTCAACCTCAAAGTGGGGGAGGATTTAGCTTTATGTATCATATAACCATTTAGCTTAGTCATATTCAGTGAAAACAGATCTCCCCCTGCCCACTTACTTATTAATTTGAACCCACACAATAGCAGTGGATGAAATGGAAACATTAGTTCCCTTCTTCATAAATTCTTTCATGGACTGCATGTATCTTCACTGGTGTGACTGAGTAGTTTTTGCCACATATGGAAATAAATCTACTCTTGGCTCCTGGAAAATCACCTTTTTTATCTGCTTCACTTTCGAAATAACAGCCCTCTACCAAAAAGTTACATTCAACATGACTATTTCTTTTAGTATCTTGCACCTCATTAGGCAAATCTGCTTGCAGCCCAATGTCCTCCTTTCTTCTTCTTAACTCTAGGTCTTCCAATAAAAAATCCTGTAGATTCCATCAAACTCAGTAATGGTCTAATGGCTCATAGAATCATAAAATATTAGGGTTGGAAGAGACCTCAGGAGGTCATCTAGTCCAATCCCCTGCTCAAAGCAGGACCAACACCAACAAAATCATCCCAGCCAAGGCTTTATCAAGCTGGGCCTTAAAATACTCTAAGAATGGAGATTCCACCATCTCCCTACGTAACCCATTCCAGTGCTTCACCACCCTCCTAGGGAAATAGTGTTTCCCAATATCCAATCTAGACCTCCCCCACTGAAACTTGAAACGATTGCTTCTTGTTCTGTCATCTGCCGCCACTGAGAACAGCCGAGCTCCATCTTTTGGAACCCCCCTGTAGGTAATTGAAGGCTGCTATCAAATCCCCCCTCACTCTTCTCTTCTGCAGACTAAATAACCCCCGTTCCCTCAGCTTCTCCTCGTAAGTCATGTGCCCAAAGCCCTCTAATCATTTTCATTGTCTTCCGCTGTACTCTCTCCAATTTATCCACATCCCTTTTGTAGTGGGGGGACCAAAACTGGACACAATACTCCAGGTGTAGCCTCACCAGTGTCGAATAGAGGGGAATAATCACTTCCCTTGATTTGCTGGCAATGCTCCTACTAATACAGCCCAATATACCGTTGGCCTTCTTGGTAACAAGGGCACACTGCTGACTCATATCCAGCTTCTCATCCACTGAAATCCCCAGGTCCTTTTCTGAAGAACTGCTGTTTAGCCAGTTGATCCCCAGCCTGTAGCGGTGCATGGGATTCTTCCTTCCGAGTGCAGAACTCTGCACTTGTCCTTGTTGAACCTCATCAGATTTCTTTTGGCCCAATCCTCCAATTTGTCTAGGTCACTCTAGACCCTATCCCTACCCTCCATCATATCTACCTCTCCCAACAATTTAGTGTCATCTGCAAACTTGCTGAGGGTGCAATTAATCCCATCATCCAGATCATTAATAAAGATCTTGAATAAAACCGACCCCAGGACCGACTCCTGGGGCACTCTGCTTGATTCTAGCTGCCAACTAGACATGAAGTCATTGATCACTTTCACCCATTGAGCCCGACAATCTAGCCAGCTTTCTATCCACCCTATAGTCCATTCATCCAATCCATACTTTTTTAACTTGCTAGCAAGAATACTGTGGGAGACCGTATCAAAAGCTTTGCTAAAGTCAAGATATATCACATCCACTGCTTTCCCCATATCCACAGAGCCAGTTATCTCATCATAGAAGGCAATCTGGTTGGTCAGGCATGACTTGCCCTTCGTGAATCCATGTTCACTGTTCCTGATCACCTTCCTCTCCTCCAAGTGCTTCAAAATGGATTCCTTGAGGACCTGCTCCATGATTTTGCCGGGGACTGAAGTGAGGCTGACTGGTCCCTTTTTAAAATATGGACACTTTTTGCCTTTTCCCAATTGTTGCAAGGATCCCTTTAGCATTTTATTTACAATCACACTAGTCCTCAGCATGCCCCAAATCACTCATTTTAATTTTTAATACTATTTCCCAAGGATTCATATTTGAAATGCCAAGTCGTGTTTTCTTTTATCATGTGCTGCAGCGAATTAACCTTAGCTGTAAGAACTTGGCATTTCTTTCCCCAGTTTCCAGTTCTGCCTGATTCTGATCTCAAGCTGCTGTAAATCAGAAGTAACTGCATTAAAGTCAATGGACCACTAGTGTAAAACCAGCGTAACTGAGAGGAGAGTCAGGTCCAAGATTTAATAATGAGTTCAGTACCCTGATGATCAGATTGCCAAACTCATGGCCCACAGAAACCAGTCTGCCAACAAAATAATCCATTTTCAAAGTGAGTCTCCATTTTTGTGTCCAAGGATTCTGTGTTCCTCAAGATTATTACTTTGATTGGTTCCAAGAGTCTGTAAGCCTAGGAAAGCATGACATACTTTAAAGTATTCTGTCCGGTGACTTTAACTGATGAAAGCTAGCAATGAGTCAGTAGTTGTCTTTTGTAACCACATGGGCTGGTTCATATGGATATACAGAGAAGTGCTTACCTACACAAGTGTGATTGTTGGCTGCTAACTGGAACCCAGAGTTGCACTGGCAGTAATAGGAACCTGGAGTGTTCACACATCTATGGTGGCAGTATGGAGGGAGATTGCATTCATCTATGTCTGTTACCATAACAAGAGCAAAACAGTAAAAATGTTAGCTCAAATGTAATAACAAAAGTTCACTGTTGCCATCTTGTGCCCAAATAAATAGTGTAAAGTGATCTGATTAAATGAAAAGAGAGAAGCTAATTTGCAACTCAATTCTGCTCCAACTTAAGTCCCTCCTTTACTTCAATGGGAGCAGCATTGTGTTCTTTCTCTTGTCTTCACGCCTTAAGTTTCGTTAAAATCAGCTTTACACTGAGTGTGTTTGCTCAGCCAATGATGTCAATACACATAAACATTATCCTTTATTCAGTGTTTAAATTATACCCTTACTGTAGTATTGATCTCTTTATTTGTTCTGTAAACTTAGAACATGCTTCCTGACCGGATCTTGACCAGACATAAAGTGGACGAGCAGAGTGGCTCTCATGATCCTTTCCTAAACAAAAGTACACATAGCAGCAACTTAATGCTAAACCTTTGTAGCTCCATTAGCAATTCAGAATCCAAGCACTCGCTCTGTCCCCAGTCCATGGGAGTGACAGGGGTCTGAAGTGAGCAGGGAAAGAAGTGGAGAGCTGGGATTTCAGGGGAATGTGGGCTCCATCCCCCAACAGGACTTGGCCAGCTACTCAGAAGACTCCCCTCACTCCTCACCATCTCTTCCTAGGCAAGACAGTACAGCAGTTCCCTATAGCCACTGGCTGCCGGCCCCTGGCTGTGCTCTCTGACTCTGTGGAGGAAATAAGATTGCATGATTGAAGCCAATGTTGTCTCAGGCAGTATTAACTTTCCCTGCAGACTGGCCATAATTCTGGGGTGGAGCATGCTGCCTTTCCCAGTTTCAGCATTCCTAAAGTGCAGCCGAGCGGGTATTCCACCTACAAACTGTATAAAGTGTTCAACAGCCCTACCTTGACCTCTTGGCACGTTGCAAGCTATGCATGGGTCAAGCCACAGGCACTGATGGGCCTCTGCCTCAGCTCATGTGCATCTGCAGAACAGTTTCTATGACTAATAGCTAAGTTGGCCATGCATGCACGGGAGAATCTTCTTTAGCTTAGCAAAAGAAATCCATGCAAAGTTCTATGCATGTAGAGAATGTGATCTCTAAAAGGCTCAGCACTCAGTCAAATAAATCCCAGTTTTCACTGGAACACAGTGAAAGGCAGTTCTCATTTTCATGCCAAATTTAGAGTTTCCTACCCCCAGCTGTTTCTGTTGTAGATGTATTTTTTTACAATGGGGAAAGTGTTCATTTTTTCACTTTAATATTCAAAAATGACTTTACCCCTTTTTTCAAAAACTTAGTAGTCTCACGTCCAAAAGCTGAGAATTTTAGACAGTTATGAGTGATGGGAAACAGGGCTTCGATTGAACAGGGTTTGGCAATCTTAACTACAGGGGGTGCTCACTACAGCTCTTTTATTTCAGAGAAACAGTAGTTCCATTGAATCTTTTGAGTTCCATAAGACTATGCTTGTGCTTAAAGTTACTTCTCTGTGTGTATATATTTGCAAGCTCAGACCCTAAGTCAGTGTGAGTTTAGTGTGAAGGACTTGGCTATACCATTTGTGCGCATGATTCTATGAAAGACTATGGGAAACCTTAGGTAGGCAGGATTTGATCAGAGAACCAAATTTTCTGTTTGAAAGAATGTTGCCAAAAAAAGTTTCCTTGTATCTGCAGTCTCCATGTTTCAGAAAATATCTTTGTTGCATCTGAACAAACTTTATAAAAAAATCAAACCCTTAAATCAAATAATAAAAAAAAACCTCATCAAGACACATTTTTTGAGTAAATTAAAAATAAAATTAAAGTTAGAAAAGGGTCTTTTTCTGCCTTCAAGCCAGAAAAAGTCTGGAATAATTTTGTTCAAACTTTAAAGGATAATTTCCTCCCAGGATAAGAGACTTTATCAAGGTTTTGCCCCAAATGATTTTTTCTGGCTCACTTAGGAGTGGTTTTATTATGAAGTGCTGACAGTACTTAACTGTAGCATTGTTTTTGTGCTGTTTTATACTCTGACCTAAGTCACACAGGGGGAAGTAGGAGAAGGGAAACTTTCCCTTCTAGAGAGCATATGTATATTTTAATTTAAACATACATATAAAACTTTGACTTTTAGTAATTTATCATGATGGTTCTTTACTTTCAATGTTACATTAGACCTTTATGTACAAGCTGAACCCTAATTCTGTTGAAATGAAAAGGAGTTACTGTACAATGGGAATATACCTTCTAGTGAAAGCATAACTTTTTTTATAAGAATCAACAACTTGTCAAAATGATTCCCCTATCTATATGCCAAACTACTCATCCTGGTCCTGCACAGAAAACTGGCAAATATAAGTCATTGAGAATCTTTCCATTGACTTCAAGCCAGGGAGTGTGACAGCATCCCCAGCACCCTAGTTCCAGCACCTATGCCATCACCTTGTCTGATCCAGTGTATATTGCAGAGGTACTATTAGACATCAGCTAATGATATGCCTTTTATTCTACTATTTCACACTTTTCTTACATGTGACAAATGTATGGCCTAATCTTGTGACCCTTGTGAAGGCAACACTTCCAGTGAAGTCAAGATTTGAATCCAGTTCCTTCATGAATTAGGGCTTATTATTATGTGAGTAGTTCAGAGTTTACAGCCCCTGCTCTTGGCTCTTAGGGATTCAGAACAGTGGCTGATATGTCACAAAGAGAAGATATCTGGACCCAAAATTTCCACTGAGTATAAGCTCTTCAAGGCAGGGACTGTGTTGTCTTGTGTGTCTACACAGTGCCTAGGCCTATAACGCTGGATCTAACTCTTACTAAAGTCAATGGAAAGACTGCCACTGATATTAATGGGAGTTGCACTTGGCTCACAATTGTGCTGAGGGCAATCGGGCACTACCCCCATACAAGTAATAAATATGGTAACAGCTAAATTCAATTAAAAGTATTGAAAATGCTTAAAATAGTTTGCAGCTACATCCTTTAGAAACTATTTACTTTTCATCCATCATCTTTCTAAACAGGCCCTCTGACAGCAATTCTGGGCCCCAGGGCAGAACAGTCAATGGGCCCCCAGCCTGCGCGGATGCGTCCGCCTGACATTTAGGTGGTGATGCTGCCTGCGCTGGCTGGTGCCCAGCAAGCTGCTGCCAGCTGTGCTGCTGGGCACGCTCTTCTGGCATGGCCATGGCTTCTACGCGCCCACCTGGCTGCCTGCGCCGCTGCTGGGACCATCCTGCGTGTGCCTAGGAGCCCTGACAGCGATGACTGGTGGGAGGGACTCAAAGAGGGGCACCAGCTAAGGGGAGGACATGTGACACCCCCACAAGACCCCTCCCACGTTATTCCTCCCCACCCTGCCCCCAGCCTGCGCCCCCCACGCTTTCCCCAGCCCACGTTACCTGAGTGGGGGGGGGCTCTGTCCTCCTGCTGTGCCAGCCCTGCTGTTCAGCTGCTCTTCTGGCCACCAGGCTCTGGAGCCATTCCCGAATGCTGCACGGTGCAGCACAGCAGCTGCCTGGGAGAGTGCCTGGCTGCGGCAGCAGCAGGCCACTCCCCTCAGGCTCTGCTTCTGGTGATAGTGGCCAAGTGAGCCGGAGTCCCCTGCCCTCCCTGGCATGCTCAGAGTCAGCTCCTGTCCCCAGAAGCTGAGCCTGGGCAGGGAGAGGGCTGCCGCTGTTGCTGCTCCCTGCCTTGCCCAGGCCTAGCTTTGGGGGATGGGAGCTGACTCTGAGCATGCCAGGGAGAGTTCTGGCTCACTCGGCCACTGTCACTGGAGAAGCTGAACCCCAGGGCAGCTGCTGCGCTGCACCGGGCAGCGTGGCCAGAAGAGGAGAGGCTCTGTCCCCTCCTTTTCCCTTCCGGCTCTGGCCCCACCCCTTTCTCTCCCCAGCCAAGGCTGGCTGCTGGGTCAAGTGCCCTGAGCAGGTGTCTGGGGAGAGTGGGTGGCCAACCCTTCCTGCCCTCCACCCCCGGTGTCACCTCTGAGCCTTGAGCTACAGCGGTGGATAATGGGCCCTCCGGCCCTTTTAAATTACCCTGGCCCCTGGGCAATTGCCCCTTTTGCCCACCCCATTGGCAGGCCTGTTTCTAAACTATGTGGAGTTACTTTATAATTCCACATAAAGTTTGAAAATGGACCTTGATAGCCAATGAACATCGCTTATGCTAGTTCAGAACTTACCAACACACTGTTCCCCTCGTTTCTGGTAACCTGAGGGACACTGGCAGCTGAAAGACCCTCTTAAATTGACGCATACTTGATCTGCCCTGCAGTTATGGGTTCCTGTTGCACATTCATCTATATCTTCATAAAAAAGCAAACACAACATTAGTCAGAAACTTTGGTTCAAATTTAAAAATTTTTACCCATCTCCAAACCATGCTTTAAATGAAGATAGCAAGTTTCAAATCCATTCAAAAGATTTTTATGCCAGGGTTTATTCTATTTACAGAACACACAACACTGTTGTGACATTCCCCTCTGGTGTTATCTGGACTGGTGATCTGCTAGATCACTCCAATCCTTGACTCTGGGAGCCAGCCTTACCCTGCTCTGCTGTGAGAACCCCCATTCATGGGCTGTTCACGCACAGCCTCTGGTAAGCTGCTCCTTGGATTGTGCAACTGAATGACACTAGCCAATACCTCCGACCTCAGACAAAACCCTAGGAACCTCCATCTTGCAGTGTCCAGTTTTGCCCACTGGATGCTGCAAGCTTATATGAGTTTGTAAATTTAACAAAAAAATTAATATGTACCAGGCTTGTTATCCTAAGGGAAGTCTCTGACATGCTTCAAACCAAATGCACTGCTTCAGGTAGAATAAACAAACAGATTCATTACTACAAAGATAAATGTTAAGTGACTATGAATCAAAGCATAACAAATCAGGTTTGGTCAAATGAAATAAAAGCAAAATGCATTCTAAGCTGATCTTAACATTTTCAGTGCCCTTACAAACTTAGATGCTTCTCACCACAGGCTGGCTGGTTGCTCTTCAGCCAGGCTCTCCCCTTTGATCAGCGCTTCAGTCATTTGGTGTGGTGTCTGTAGATGTAGGTGGAAAAGAGAGGAAGAGCATGGCAAAGTCTCTCCCTTTTATAATATTCTTTCTTCCCTCTTGACTTTGCCCTCCTGCCTTCAGAGTCAGATGAGCATTACCTCATTGCGGTCCTAAACTGACCAAAGGAAGCGGGCGGGGGGGGGGTGACTCACTCAAGAGTCCAACAAATCCTTTTGTTGCTGCCTAGGCCAGCATCCTTTTTTCCTGTGAGGCTGGGCTGGATTTGTCCCATACCTGCCTTGATGAGGTTTGAACTGCCTCTCTGCTTTTGGAGAGTTTTTCACTGGGCTTATTTTATGCCATGAGGATACATTTTCAGCCTCATAACTACGTAGATGAAATTATAACCTATAACATTACTTGAACAACAATGCTCAGTGCATCATGAGCCTTCCAAAGACACATGACATGACAAACTTTGCATTGGGTACCACACAATCATTTTACTAGGATGAACATGGGGGTGCTGGGTGTTTCCCCGAGGTACAGAACATCACAACTGTCTTATTCCTTTGGGTCACAAAACAAAGATTTCTAACAGTTCTTAAATCTGACTGATTGTGTCTTAAAATATTTCCAGTATTAATTTTTTTCTCCATAGGAATTTATTCTATGTGGGGCTGGTAGCACCACTTATTAATGTTGCTGGATGCTCCCCATTATAAGACCTGTTTTCAATTGCTTACAACTTTGCCAAATATTAACTATTTGGGATGAAACTGTCACTGCTGGATATCTTTTGTAGGTTGCATATTTTGGAAAATTTCAGCTATAATGCTTCAACTGTTTCCAAGAATGAGACTAGTGAAAAATATGTTGTTCTGTGCATGTTACAAAAAATTCTGGTGACCTTTTTTTGTCCTGAGAAAGAGACAAGTTTCATTTAGAAGCCCAAGCGCAGGACTGGAGTTTAAAGGGCTCTAGGATGGGGCTGAAGACCTGGCAGTGGGCTAACCATTTGTTGAACTTTGTTACCCTGGGAAGGCAACTGAAGTGAAGGAGTGACCTGGCTGGAAAGCTGGGTACATCACAGGACCCTAAAGGTGAATAGTCTTCAGGGAGAAAGCCCTGGGGACATTGTTCCATACCAGGGCAGGGACAGACTTAAAGCTAGCTCAGAAGGTGCTGAGAACTGAGCCCAGAGACAGTGCTGCAGGTACCAACAAGGGCATAGTGATAGGCCCTGTTGTACTTTTGTTACCCCGGAAGGGACATGCTTGTTTGTTCACATATCGACAGTGTGTGAACTGGCTGGAGGGCTGGGGCCACTGAAGACCCACCTGACGAGGTTAACAGCTGACAGGGGGTGCCGGGAGCAGAAAGAGAGAGAGTGCAGGTTCACACCCAACTGAGAGGAGGCACTCACGAGCGGTGAGTGTCCCCCATCACAAATCCATTGGCAAAATGTCTCATCCTTCTGTAGTGCTGGTCTATGTACAGGACTAAACAAACTACTACTATCAGTTACTTGTTAGCTCAAGTGGCAGAGGTCTGTGTAGCATATCTAAAGATTCCAACCCTGGTGATGAACCGTGTGAATGTCACTATAAGGCCACACAAAGAATTTTTTTTTAAGTTAGGAAATTACACACACAAAATGACATCAAGAGAACATTACTAAGTTTGCAAAGTTAAAGCACTTAAAGCTAGGAAATGACAGAATTAAGGTTGTTCATACACCTGAATCTGCCCTCCTTCTACACACACATTATTATAGTGGTTTAGATCATGGCATCAAGAGCATACTTATGAAGTTTGGGGTTGATACCAAGTTGGGAGGATTCAAAGTGCTTTGGAAGTTAGGATTAAAATTCAAAATGATCTGGACAATCTGGAGAAATGGTCTGCAGTAAATAGGATGAAATTCAATAAGGACAAATGCAAAGGACTCCACTTAGGATGGAACAATCAGTTGCACACATACAAAATGGGAAATGACTGCCTTGGCAAGAGTGCTGCAGAAAGGGATCAAATTGGATCACAAGCTAAATATGAGTCAACAGTGTAACACTGTTGAAAAAAAAAAAAGCAAATATCATTCTGGGATGTATTAGCAGGAGTATTGCGATCAGACAGGAGAAGTAATTTTTCCACTCTACTCTGCTCTGATAATTAGGGCCCTACCAAATTCAAGGTCCATTTTGGTCAATTTCACGGTCATATGATTTTAAAAATAATAAACTTTATGATATCAGCTATTTAAATCTGAAATTATACAGTGTTGTAATTGTAGGGGTCCTGACACAAAAAGGAGTTGTGGGAGGGTCGCAAGGTTCATAGAATAGAATATCATACAATCATAGAATATCAGGGTTGGAAGGTATCTCAGGAGGTCATCTAGTCCAACCCCCTGCTCAAAGCAGGACCAATCCCCAACTAAATCATCCCAGTCAGGGCTTTGTCAAGCCAGACCTTAAAAACTTCTAAGGAAAGAGATTCCACCACCTCCCTAGGTAACCCGTTCCACTGCTTCACCACCCTCCTAGTGAAAAAGTTTTTCCTAATAGCCAACCTAAACCTCCCCAACTGCAACTTGAGACCATTACTCCTTCTTCTGTCATCTGCTACCACTGACAACAGGCTAGATCCATCCTCTTTGGAACCCCCTTTCAGGTAGTTGAAAGCAGCTATCAAATCCCCCCTCATTCTTCTCTTCTGCAGACTAAATAATTCCAGTCCCCTCAGCCTCTCCTCATAAGTCATGTGCTCCATCCCCCTAATCATTTTTGTTGCCCTTCGCTGGACTCTTTCCAATTTTTCCACATCATTCTTGTACTGTGGGGCGCCAAACTTGACACAGTACTCCAGATACTGTGAATAGAGGGGAATGATCACGTCCCTCGATCTGCTGGCAATGCCCCTACATATACATCCCAAAATACCATTAGCCTTCTTGGCAACAAGGGCACTCTGTTGACTCATATCCAGCTTCTTGTCCACTGTAACCGCTAGGTCCTTTTCTGCAGAACTGCTGTCTAACCACTCGGTCCCTAGTCTGTAGCAGTGCATGGGATTCTTTCTTCCTAAGCGCAGACTGTGCACTTGTCCTTGTTGAACCTCATCAGATTTCTTTTGGCCCAATCCTCTAATTTGTCTAGGTCCCTCTGTATCCTATCCCTACCCTCCAGCATATCTACCTCTCCTCCCAGTTTAGTGTCATCTGCAAACTTGCTGAGGGTGCAGTCCACGCCATCCTCCAGATCATTAATGAATATATTGAACAAAACCGTTATGAACAAAACCCAAAAGAGAGATGCAGGTGGGTCACAAGGTTATTGTAGGGGGCGTTGTGGTACTGCTACCCTTACTTCTGCATTGCTGCTGACAGCGGCGCTGCCTTCAGAGCTGGGCAGCTGGAGAGCGGTGGCTTCTGGCTGTGAGTTCAGCTCTGAAGGCAGAGCCACCACCAGCAGCAGTGCAGAAGTCAGGGTGGCAATGGTATGGTATTGTCACCCTGACTTCTGTGTTGCTGCCTATAGAGCTGGGCCCTCAGTTAGCAGCTGCCACTGTCTGGCAGCCCAGCTCTGAAGGCATCAGTGCAGAAGTAAAGGGTGGCATGGTATGGTGCTGCCTTCAGAGCTGGGTGCCCAGCCAACGGCCCCCACTCTCCAGCTGCCCAGCTCTGAAGGCAGCAGAGAACTAAGGGTGGCAATACTTCAACCCCCCTAAAATAACCTTGTGACCCACCTGCAATTGCCTTTTGGGTCAGGAACCCCAATTTAAGAAGCGCTGGTCTCCCCCATTAAATCTGTATAGTATAGTGTAAAAGCACACAAAAGACCAGATTTCACGGTCTGTGACACATTTTTCATGGCCGTAAATTTGGTGTAGCCCTACTGATATGGCCTCAACTGGAGTATTGTGTCCAGTTTTGGGTGCCACATTTCAGGAAAGATGTGGACAAATTCGAAAAAGTCCAGAGAACAGTAACAAAAATGATTAAAGGTCTACAAAACATGACCTATGAGGGAAGATTGAAAAAATTGGGTTTGTTTAGTCTGAAGAAGAGAAGACTGAGAGGGGACATGATAACAGTTTTCAAGTACATAAAAGGTTTTTACAAGGAGGAGGGGAAAAATTATTCCCATTAACCTCTGAGGATAGGAGAAGAAGCAATGGGCTTAAATTGAAGCAAGGATGGTTTAGGTCGGACTTTAGGAAAAACTTCCTAACTGTCAGGATGGTTAAGTGCTGGAATAAATTGCCTAGGGAGATTGTGGAATCTCCATCATTGGAGATTTTAAAGAGCAGGTTAGACAAACACCTGTCAGGGATGGTCTAGATAATACTTAGTCCTGCCATGAGTGCAGGGGACTGGACTAGATGACGTCTCGAGGTCCCTTCCAGTCCTATGATTCTATTCTATTTTTTCACAGAACCCTGGCCACATTCCGTACAGAGGATGGATCTGCTCTGGGGATGATCAGGTTAGTGTCCAAAGAAGGCTGTTGTATGTAGAATCCCTGCCTCATTTCTTGCAGAAGCTGGAAAGTGTGTACTATTTGTACCACTGGGGCAGGTGGGTCTAGGCCTGCCCATAAGTAAAGGCTTGTCCTTCAGATAAGGAGAAGGGACCACAAAGCCCAGGCTCCAAATGAGTTATTGAGACAACGAATGAAAAAAACAGGAGTGGGTGTGAGGTGAGAGTTTAAAAATGACGGATCCAGAGGAGAACCCCAAGCAGGGAACCCTGGACAGTGCCCACTGCTTCTCTAAAGTGTCCAAGGAATCTGTGGATGCTGCCCAGAGGAACTCTGCCTGGAGATGTGAGCAGACAAGGTACAGGAAATAGGCCCCACAGTCACGGTTGTGCCCAGCTTCCTCCTCTTGGAGTGATGGATGGCCATCTTGGCTAGTTCTAGGAGGCAGCTGACGATGAGGTCCTTTGACTTGGTGGGGCCAGGGATGGGGTACGCATAGATCAGGAGGAACAGGGATGGAAAATGTGTAGCAAATGAGGCAGGGTATTGCATGAAGAGAAAGGAGGGTCTCATGGTTAAGGCAGCTGAATGCTGCCCTAGAGCAGCAGTTCTCAAACTGTGGGTCAGGACCCCAAAGTGGGACACAACCCCATTTTAATGGGGTCGCCAGGGCTGGCATTAGACTTGCTGGGACCTGGGGCCGAAGACAAAGTCCGAGCCCCCACTGCTTCAGCCCTGGTGGCGGGGCTTGGGTTTTCGCTTCAGCCCTGGGTGATGGGACGCAGGCTACAGGCCCTCTGCCCAAGGCTGAAGTCCTTGGACTTTGGCTTTGGAGCCCCCGCCCACTGTGGTGGAGCTCAGGCTTCAGCTTTGACCACCCTCTTTCCCCCGCCCAAGGCGGGGCTTGGGCGGCCTCAGTCCTCTCTCCTGGGGTCATGTAGTAATTTTTGTTGTCAAAAAGGGGTTGCAGTGCAATGAAGTTTGAGAATCCCTACCCCAGAGACATTGATTCTACCCCTGCTTCTGGCAGAGAGAACCTACATGATGCTACTGAAATCACTTAAACCAAACTTTTCACAAGTGGGTGGCCACTAATTATTTTCCTCATTTTCTGATTGCCTGACTTCAGACCATGACTTGAGAAGTTCTGAGCACTCACAGCTGCAACTGAAGCCAATGGAAGCTGTGGTTTGAACATATAAATGCTATATAATGTTCAGTACGCTGAAAAATCAGGTTGTAGGAATTTCAAATTGGGCACCCAGAATTAGTGGATGGTTTTGACCTTATTTTGTGTGCCTCAGTTCCCAATCTTTAAAGCAGAAATAATAGTACTCTCTCACACACAACGGGGCTGAATAAAGTTTGCACAGGCAACTGAATTCTGGCATTTTCTAACTTTTAAATGCTTGACTTTGCAATCTTAACAATGTTCTTTTAATGTAGTCTTTTGTGTATGTAATTATATGTATGATTCAATGCAGTTTCTAAATCAGGCTGAATGCAGATATATAAAAGTATACAAAAGAGTAACTCTTGTGTTTTTCTGATATTCTGATTTGTTTTCTTCATAATATTTTGGTATACTTAGTTGTAATTACACTGTGTGTGTTGATAAGGATTGTATAAAACTAATTACAATTTGCTTTATCGTTGATCAGCCAACTTGTTTCTTAGAGTTTCTTATTGTAACCTGACATAGAACAGTGAAAGAACTGGAGGGAGAGAGATAGCTCAGTGGTTTGAGCATTGGCCTGCTAAATCCAGGATTGTGAGCTCAATCCTTGAGGGGGCCATTTTGGGATCTGGGGCAAAAATGGGGGATTGGTCCTGCTTTGAGCAGGGGGTTGGACTAGATGACCTCCTGAGGTCCCTTCCAACCCTGATATTCTATGACTTCGTAATGGTGGCATTCTACACAAACTGGTGGCTGTAGGCTGAATAAACAACTTCCTTATAACTCATGATCTCTAGTTTACAAATCTCAGCTGAACTCTCTCTTTGTAAAAGTGGCAAAGAGTCCTGTGGCACCTTATAGACTATCACCCATGAAAGCTTATGCTCCAAAACGTCTGTTAGTCTATAAAGTGCCACAGGACTCTTTGCCACTTTTACAGATCCAGACTAACACAGCTACTCCTCTGATAACTCTCTATTTGTACAGGCACTGGGGATCTTAGAACATCACCTGTGGAAGATTCTGGGTGATGCCTTGGAAAAAGTGATGGATTCTTTCACATATCAAATGAAAATAATTTTGACCACAAAATTCAATAAAAAATAAACTATCAACAGTTTGAATTAATTCTCAGTATTTGCCCTTTTCTCAAATGTCCAAATATTTGCTGAATACTTCCTCTCAATCTGACAGCTCAAATAAAGGTCTAACTCTTGTGCTGTCCTTTTCATTTCTGCATGTTACCAGTTCTGAAGTCAGCATACTAATACAGAAGTAGCTGGCTCCACTGTCCTGGACTGACAGTTGAGAAGCTCGTGCTCAGATGCAGAGCAGGTTTTTCACGCACTAGACCAGGCTGCCCAGGCTGTCACAGAGCAGACAGGCCATTAAGGGCTTGATCCAAAGTGCAGTGAAGTCAATATGACTCTTTGCATTGACTTCAATGTGCTTTGTATGAGACTCCTAGTCTTTGCATAAAAATGGAGGAAAGCTGTTTATACTTTCACCTTTTTGACAATATTCCTGGAACGAGGTACATTTAACCTCTGATTATAAGTAAATGGGTAGAAGTGTCACTGCTCCAGAGCAAGCAATGGTCTGGACAAAAAGCCTTGCCAGAGGGACAGAGGCTTCTCAGTAACAGTAAAGCATTCTGCAATAAGATAGTGTAAATAAATGTTAATTTTATTTCTTCTTTATGAACTCATCAGTCTGTCATGAGAAACTTGGTACAACTCACTTTTGTTAAAGGGTTTTACACCTACTCCATCACATCCTGTGCTATTGTTGCTTTCTCAGAGTTCAGTTTTTAAATGACTGGGCCACTTTAACACTCTCTCACTAATGGAGAGTTAAGTTTGTCATGAATGCTTGCTTTATCGGATTGTGAAGTAGACTAGTCTTGTAAGTAGTGGCTACCTTTGCTGGAAAACTTAGCTTCAGCTCTAACAAGTAGATCTGTGCTGGGGTGTATAGGCCCACATGGACAAGTAAGGGGCCAGAAAGGTCCTGGCAGCAGGGCTAGCCCCACTCTTCCAGCCTTTTCAATTATGCATGATAGGGAGGAGGCCTTTAAAAGGGAGGAAAAAGCAGGCAGGGGCAGGGGCAGGAGTGGGAGGAGAGCCCTAAACAGCAGACTGCAGGAGTGATTCCTGAAGCTGTACAGGGAACTCTTCCTCAGGGTCCGGGTGAAGGTTTCCTGCCTAGAATACAGCGGACTCTTAAGGTAACAGAGACAGACCCAGTCAGAGCGATTTCCCCAAACCCATTACATGGGGGCTGGATCATTGGCAGCACTATAGACTAGCCAGTTCCTCCCCAACCCTTTTTTCAGGTATTACAGGGAGCGAGTATCCCTGAATGCATGGGGTTTGTGACTTTCATTTTGATCCCTCAGCTGGAGATTTAAGGAGGACCATACAGGGCAGACTCCTGAAGCCATCACACACAGTAATGGTCAATTTCTCCGCTGCTGTCTCTGTAACATATTTTGTTTTTTATGGGACAGGGTTGTTAGCCCTGTGCCTAACCCCCAATCTGTAGGACCAGAGTGTCTGTATTGTCTGGCCCCTCCCTCACAGACCAAGCCGGCATAACTGAATGTGCCAGGAGCAGAAAACCCCCACTGACACAGACTCTGGGGATCTTTGGAGCATGCGTGCTGTCCTGCCACGACAAGGCACAGACACCAGAAACAGGAGTATGTCAGGGGTGTGTCATGTTTGCGATCCTCTTCAGCATTCCCATTGACTGGGTAATGCTACGTATAACTGAAGACATGCGAAGAGGCATTAGATGGACACCCTTCTCATCCCTTGAAGACCTGGACTTTGCAGATGATCTCACTCTCCTATCACATACCCAACATCATATACAAGAATAAACAACCTGACTCAACACATTCAGCCAGCAAATTGGACTGAAAATCAACCGCAATAAGACAAATATCATAACCTTTAATATTGCCTCACCATCACCAGTGCGGATAGAGGATCATGTTCTCACCAGTGCAGAAACATTCACATACTTGGGCAGCACCATCAGCAAGGACAGTGGAACAAGCCAGGACATCCAGAACAGAATCAATAAAGTCAGGAACACCTTCAGGAGCTTAAATACAGTCTGGAAATCATCAGAATACAACACCAAAACCAAGCTCAAGATTTATCAGAGCTGAGTACTTTCAACACTATTTTATAGTGTAGAATGCTGGGGAATGACAAAGTATGACATGTCCAAACAGTCTTCATTCCACACAGCCTGCCTCAGAAAAATCCTCCATATCTTTTGGCCTAGAGTAATTTCAAACCAAGACCTATTCACACAGTGCAGCCAAAAAGATATTAGCACCATCATTGCCAGGAGGCATTGGAGATGGATTAGGCATGTGATTCAGATGAAAACTGATTCCATCACCAGAATAGCAATAAGATGGACACCTGAAGGCAAGTGAAAATGAGGCTGCCTGAAAACAACATGGTGAAGAGCTGTGGAAGCTGAGCTGAAAAACCTGGGGCACAGTTGGGAACCATTGAAAGACTTGCCAGAAACAGACAGGTGTGGAGGAGCTTCATCGCTGCCCTAAACACCAGAGGTGTAATGGGAACTAACTAACCAACTAACTATAAAGGGAAGAGCTCCCCTTGTAAATAGGGAAGTGGGCCTATATTGTGACCATCCCATGTAGATAAATGGATGTGGTCAGGTTCCCCCACTTTCTGAGGGAGGAATCACCAAAGACTTTGTTACAAGGTAATTTTTTAGTCCATTGCTATTGCAAACACCATTGTGTGGACTTCTCCATTGGCTTTTTACCCTGTATGATTAAACTTGATATGTGCATTTCCTAAGCTCTTAACTAAAGACAACTTGACAGAGCTATCAATAATTCATTTAAGTGATAATAGCCCTCAAATATAGGGCCTTGTGTCAATCTGATGATGCGGGTTGTTCCTTTGTATATGGTACAAGGATCCTCCTACTGCCATCTGTCCTTTGGTTGGTGATGGCAATAGATCATGCACCTCAATTCTATATATATCTAATATAAGCTAAGAGTTTTCTGTTCCCAGACTATTTCACTCACACTGTTTTTTACCATCAATCTTCTCTGATCACTATTTTTCTTTAAATGGAAAACTTTTATTAGGATAAATGGTATAGAATATCCAGCTCAGAATCAAACACAGAAACAAGAGTGTCTGATCTGAGTGTGTCATTAAATCTGACAAATCAGGCATGTTTCCACTAATTTTTATTTCACTTCTGCTTCTTCACATTAAATGAACCACGTATCTCATTTAGTACCAGCTCACTCATTGTGTATGTCTGCATTGAAGCTTAGGGTTAGAGGAGCAACTTCTAGCTCGGGTAGATGTATATATGCTTTAATTGAGTTAGCATGCTAAAAAATAGTAGTTTACACATGCTATTCCCCGGATCACATCTCTTTGTTCCCCTTGATCTTTCAGGACAAACCCTCCCCAGCAGAATATGAATAGCAATGAGGCTATGGGGAATCCATGCCTTTTGGCCTCTATCTAAAGCAGACACCTATGACTGGAGCTTATTTGTTACCACTGAGGGAATGCAGTTTGCAGAAGACAGGATTTTCTCGGGGGTTGGCCCATGGCTGTGGAATGAACTCCTGCAGGAAATAAGGATCATCAGAAACCTTCTGCTCTAAGTGCAAGGCATGGTTCTTTGACCTTGCCTTCTCTAACATAGACATATAGCAATGCGAGTGTACATTTGTGTGTATAAATAAACTGTATTTTCCAAAACAAAACACCCAACTGCACACACACTTCTCTCTTTGGGAAGGTGATGAGAGAACAAACACATGATGGATGTTAGTTACATTATTTAGTGCACTACTGGAAGGTGCTCATATACTATGATGATGATTATGGTATAAGAACCTGATTAGAATAGAAAAGAATGTACTTTTATGACCTCATTCTTGGGCATCTCTCTACTCCCTCTGCAACCCCCTCCCCCCCCAAAAAACAACCCCCTCAGTGTCATCATCATACTAATGTTTGTTTTCTTGAGTGTTTCAGAAATAGCTGCTATCTTATATAAATTTATCTTGGGAAATGCCTAAATCTATCCCCATCGGGGTGACAGATTCTTCCTAGAAGTGGGGAGGCCACAAGGCCCCACCTGTTCTGTGGCCCTGCCCCTCCTCTTCTTCCCCAGAAGTCCCCTGGAACTGGGTCAGGGAGCAGGGGCGGGCAAGAAGGTCCAGAGAGCAGCCCTTGGCCCATGTCCCCACCCCGAGGTCCCCGGCTCAGGGCAAGTGGACTGTCTGCGGCTTCCCACAGCTTTCCATGTGACTCTTATACTGACCTGGCTCCTGCTTCTGGGCGGGGGATGGGCACTCAGGGGCTGAAGAGCCACAGCCAGGCCATGATAAGAGCCGCCTGAGCAGCTTTGGGGTGCTGTGGACCCTCCACCTGCCCTGGGTGGGGAGTTTGAGAGGTGGGGACATGGGGAGCTGCTCTTGGGCCCCCCCACTCTCGGAAGGTGGAGGGTCCATGGCTCCCCACAGCTGCCCGGGCTCCTGGACCCAGGGCCGCTCTTACCTGGGCCGGGCTCCAGCTTCCGGCCTGGTCAGGGGGCAAGGCCTCAGGGGGAAGAGAAGGGGCAAGGGGCTGGGCCCGTGGCGAAGAGTGGACTGACCAGACCCGTTTACTTTAAAAACTGGGAGGGCCATGGTCCCTTGGCCCCCTGTGTTCTGGTGCCCCGACCCCTACCACTTTCTTAGTGACTGGGGACTGTATTTTTCTATTCCCTTTCCATATGCTAAGCATATATATCTATATCTATACTCTGATAGCCACTTCAGATTAGATCAGTAACCCATAGTTAACACTGTCTTGTACTTTGCCAATATCCTTTCTTTATTCCTTTATATTTTCTAATCTCACCTATCATTGTAGCTGATGACAGTGTATATAAATCAACAACTGCATGCCTGTGCCAAATTGTTAAATGTCTTGTATCATGTTTGATAGTGGAAGCATGCAGCGTACACATAGTATTTAGTATTTTATAACTTAAGGAACCTATTGCAGTCTCATCATTGCAAATCACTCACAAAAACAAACAGAAGTTTGGGCAGTGATACGAACTTTGTGGCAACTAGCCATTCGCTCACCAGAAATGATAGCAGAAAAGTGAGAACATATAAGACAATATCATAGCCAAAACACATCCAGCAAATGCTTGGCTGAATAGCTGAGCTCTGCATCATTCTCGGAAGGATAATAAATGCTGACAGATTGCCAGAGGAAGTAAGCTTCATAGTAAGGGACCCTCCACTGAGATTACTCTGTCTCCAGTCCTCAAGCATAAATATCTAGGAGCTGTTACTGAAAGCACAGTGGTTAATGTCAGCCATCATGAAGCGCATGGCAGTGTCTAATATATGCCTTTATTTAAATTTTCATCTTTTTTTGTGATAGGGACTCTTCGTGTATTTTCCCCTCCTATATAAGAATGTGTTCCAAGGAGACTCTCAGTTCTTCAGGGTTATCTAGTCTATCCCAAATAGAGCCAGTAAGCTTTTTATCATGTCACAACTCAACATTCTGGGCCTCCATTTTTTATCTTGTTTTAAACCCAGTTCCCCCCACCCTCAACACGTACACTAACCCTACACAATTTCTTTTGAATAGCTGTATTTTCTCTAGCAATAGATATACACTTATTTATTTTAAAATTCATTTCAAGTTAAGCCACTTTCTTTATTTGCAATGCCTTAAACAGTCATACTACTTTAAGAGGGTTGCATGAGAGCTAAGTTGTGTTGCTAGATTTTTTTGTATTTGCTTTACATAGTTATAAGTGTTTGGTAGTTTTTATTTTACTATAACTTGCATTGGAATTGAGTAGTTTGTTTACCATGTACTGTTTGTAATTATTACAAAAAACTACATTAAAAGAATTTTAAGGTTGCAAAGTCAAACACTCAGAAGTTAGGAAATGCAATGTGTTCAACTTTAATTCAGCCCACTTGTGCGTGTGCACATACCATTTTTTCCACAGACTTGCACTCAGTCAAATCCCATTCCCATTCCCACAGTGGGATCAGGTGGCATGGCTTTCTCTATTAAGGTAAAATGTACCCAGATGCTACAAAAGATTAATGGTATATAAAGTTCTTAGTTAGATGTTATGGGTCAAAATGATGGTGGGGAAAAAAGTAACTGAAATTAACTACATTAAAATTTAGGGTAATGGGCTCTGAGTAAAAATGCATTTCAATATCTCTTTCAGAAATGTTTATGATGGTATACTATGGTATTGCCACCAGACCCCAATCATTCATCATAATACAAATACTGCCTTTTGCAATAATCTCCAAGACATTTAAAAATCTATTGTGGAAGGCTTTCATATATGTAAATATCTATATATTAAGAAAGTGCTCATTGATTTGCATTGCTACTGTTTGAAGTTTGTAGGATGCTGCAAAAATAATGTGAGAACCATTAAGGGCAGCAGAGCTTGCCCCTTGCATTCTTGCGAAATATAAATCAACTTGTGTTTCATAGTTTTAATTCCACAAGCTTCGCTAATAGCTAGACCCACTGATTCCCTCACTTTCCAAAAATGTACCCACGCTCCCTCTTGAAGTGATTTACACAATTATGTCCTTCCATTGCTGACTTTGGCAGCCTGCTCCATATTTCAGCTGCTAGTTGTGTACAGAAATTTTGCCTGACCTGCTTTTAACTATAATCTTAGCTATAGTTCCTCCTAAATCTAATCCATAGCTCCTTGCTGTAGAGATAGTTAGTTTTTCAAAATCCCTACTATATCTATCCTGTAAATGTCGTATCTGTAATCCACAAAATCCTCTCTTAGTCTTTCTCTTTCTGAATTACAAGCCTGGCTCTATTCTTTCCATGCTGTGACTCATTCCTCCCAAGCCCCTGACTCATGCTGCTTGCTCATTTATGCAACGTTTTAATCTCTGCAGCTTTCTTCCTATAACTTGGAATCAGAACTGCACACAGTATTTCAGTGTGTATTTCACCAGTACTTTACACTTCTGCGGAAAAATGAATTCAGTTCATAGCTACTTTGCACCTTTATCTAACCAATCAAAGCTCCTTTTTCTCTTTTAACCACTACCAAGTATTGAGGCCAGGGCTAGAGAACAATATCCACTATTAACCCAGATATATGCTACATTTAGGACAGTCCATTACTAATATAGTTTGCACATGACACAGATGGGAGGTGGTGGTAAATAATGAAGGAGACATGTCCCTGATCCAGAGCAGAGTGTGAGCAAAGCTGGGCGTAAGCAAACAATATGCATTTTAATATTGCCAAATGTAAAGTTATACATCTAGGAACACAGAATGTAGGCCTTATTTGCAGGATGGGGGACTCTATCCTGGGAAGCAGTGACTCTGAAAAAGAGTGATGGTGGGTAATTAGCTGAATGTGAGCTTCCAGTGTGATGGTGAGGCCAAAAGGGCTAATGCAATCCTTGGATGAATGAACAGGGGAATATCGAGTAGGAGTAGAGAGGTTATATCACCTCTGTATTTGGAATTAGTATGACTGCAAGTGGAATACTGTGTCCAGTTCTGGTGTCCACAATTCAAGAAGGATGGTGGTAAATTGGAGAGGATTCTGAGAAGGGCCAAGAGAATGATTAAAGCATTGGAAAACATGCCTTTTAGTTAGGCTTGGCAGAATTAGATATTTTTAAAACAATTTTGATGGATAATATCAATGTTTATTTTTAGGCAGTTTTTTTTATTTTTATTGACTTATAATTTTGCACAACTGTGAAAAAATTTTTTTGGCGGGGAGTGAAGGGCAGTCAGTATCACATGTCAAAATATACAAAATAAATACCCAGAAGTATTCTGAACTCTAATAAATTCTGAATTTTTCTTCCTTTGCCTATCTGTAACCTTCAATTATTATCAATGAAAATATTTTTGTTGGTTTATATGTGCATGGTGAAATTGACATTTAATGACATTTACTGAATAAAAAACTTGAATCTTACCAAGCCTATTTAGTGATAAACTCAAGGAACTCAATCGATTCAGCTTAACAAAGAAGGTTAAGGGGTGACTTGAGCACAGTTTATAAGAACCTATATGGGAAACAGTTTATAAGAACTTATATGGGAAACAGAAATATGATCATAGAGGGCTTGTCAATCTAGAAGACAAAGGTAAAATAATACCCAGTGGTTGGAAGTTGATGCTTGACAAATTCAGATTCAAAATATGGTGCACTTTACCAAAGATTGTGGTGGATTTACTGGTATTTTTTAAACCAAGACTGGATATTTTTCTAAAAGAAATGCTCTAGTTCAAATGGGAATTAATTCAGGGAAAGTCTATGGCCTGTGTTATTGAGGAGGTCAGATTAGATTATCACAGTGTTCTCTTCTAGCCTTTCTGAATGTTTACTGGCTTTGGAATGTATAGTATCACTTTGAAATACTGGCAAATTATATTTGCATTGCTTAACAGTTTAGGGAAGAGTATTAAAAGAACGTAAGGAAATACAATAGCCATAATCCTTCCATTAATTTATGCTGACTGTATTTTACCAAATTAAGTATTTTATCCCTTACTTAAATGTCTCAATCATTCTTACAACTGAAGCCAAGCTCACTGCTATGTAGCTTCCTGGATCTTCCCTTGATCCTTTCTTACACACAAGAACAACATTAGTAACTTTCCAAACTCTCTGGTTCCCTCCCCAGCCTTAGCAAGCTATCAAAAAATTCTGTCAAAAGCTTTTCTATTTCCCTTGCTATTTCCTTCAACATTTGGGATGTTATTCATCTGGGCATGGTGCCCAGACAACTTTTAACTCATTGGTGATGGGAGACTGAATTCTCCAAGGCAAGCACCAATGGGAAAGCTGTTATATAACATCAGATAAATAGATACCCAAAGGGTTAATAGTTCTAGTTGCCTATCAGTTCTGGAATGATGGAGCCTATTAATATTTCAGTGCTGCTTTAGTTCATTCAGCATAAGTTAACAAATTCCCTTGCTATTTTTTTTTTTTGCTTTTTATGTTATGTGTATGTCAGACTGACAGCCCTAGCAATGGTAGTTTTCAGATATTTAAGAGCAGTTTGCACAAACATCTGTTTACATGGGCAAGACACCTGTATTTGTGTGAGCCAAAACCTGTATTTGTGCACACACCTCAAGTAATTGTGAGCAAATGGAAACACAGGTTTTCATCTGATTTTCATGCAGAGATGCAATTTTTTTGCATGCATAAATATATGAACTCTCAAATTTTCTGGGCACAGCTAAGGAGGGCCCTCGTAATTGTTTCTCAGTGCTACAGACATTCCTAGCAGAGTACAAGTAACCCTTTCAGGATGACAAGCACAGTAGAGGTGAACCATAACCATCAGATGAGATTCCTATCTACAGTCTCCAATAAAGTGAGCATATAGTACAGAAAACTACCCACTACAATGAATTTATGAAGAGGAAGACATAGCAAAAGTGTCCATTTGTTAAACAGAGGAGTGAGCTGTAACAGTTAAGGTTGATCTAGAGTACTTTGTCACAATAATGCATTGTCTTTCGTATGTCCAAATTGAATTGATTTAACTTGCAGATTAACTAAAAAAAGAAGTGAGCCATAGTTTTCAGCACTGAAACATCTACCACATGTTTGTTTGGGAGTGGTAGGCAGCTGAAAGGAAAGCAGTGAATGAAGCTGTCAACCAATGCATGACTTCCTTTCTGCTTCCCTCTGCCTGCATCCATGGTACCATCTTTCTTCGTTAGAAGAGTAGATAAGGTAAAGTGCTTTTGATTCAGATACTATTTTTATATGATCTGGTACAAGACTAATGCAAGCCCTATACAACTGAACGTGTGCTACATGCTTCACTCCTCCCCTAGGCCCTGATTAAGGAAAATACTTAATCATTTGCTTAAATTCATGGACAGATGTTCAAGGATGTCCTAAATAGGAACATTTTCTTGAATTGGTGCTTCAGTGCATATTCTGCCTCTACAACTCCATTGAGGTTTATATTTTCTAACCTACCTAACATCTTTTCTAAAATGTAAGTTTGAAACAATATTCCTTTTCTTACTTTACTTGGGGATTTGTCTTGAGTGGGATTTAAAGTTGTGTTGTTTAGAAGGTTTTAGCTAATATGTTCTAAAACTCTCCAGTAGACAAGGGTATTATATACTTTTAACAAATGCAAAGCTGATCATGTTGAATTCAAAGCTACTTGTTCCTGGGCTTCAATTCTACAAGCTTAGCACTGGCTGCACTACACTTGTAGTAGTTAGAACTTGTTAGCTGAACACCTTCTAACAACACACCTTTAAATTGAAGTTGAGACAAATCCTGGAATTAATTCGTCCTGGGATCTACTATACTCTCCACATGTCTAGATTGGGAAAATAGGTGTTAGTTAATGTGTTAAATAATCATTTTAAAACACCAATTAGTTCCAAACATGGACAAACTGTGATTATTTAACCCTAGGTTGACCCACTATCAGCTAACGTATTGTGGACCCCAGTTACAACAAAGCAGTGCCGAACACAGGTTAAAACATAATTTGGTCTTACAGTGCAGACCAGACCAAACAGTGATTTAACCATATTATTAAAATGTAAGTGTGCTGAAGCACAGATTGTGCTAAAACCTTGGAAATACAGTAAGAGTGGAATGATATTGTAACCATAGTAGACACCAACCTGTTATAGCTGTGTCCCATGGTAGCTCTTCAAAGTATGACAGGGATGGGATCTAACTGTCTTACCGTGAATTGTCAACAGCTGTCCATATTAGTAATACCATATTAGGTTAGTTAGAAGCTTTTATTGCTGTGTAATAGCATTTTACACTTAGCGGGGTGTTTTATACTTCAGCAGATCTCTAGCAACACAAGTCTGTGATTCAGCAAAGTATTTAAGCATGTGCTGAATATCAAGCATGTGATTGAGTACTTTAGAGCTGGTCAGAATTCTTAACCACTTACAAAGAATCCTACCTGCAAAATATCCCTGAAATAATAGAACATTTAAGCAGTTGACCATATGTATGTAGGCAACCAATATATTAATCCAATATAGGGGCATAAAAGTTCATAGAATCATAGAATATCAGGGTTGGAAGGGACCTCAGGAGGTCATCTAGTCCAACCCCCTGCTCAAAAGCAGGACCCATACCCAATTAAATCATCCCATCCAGGGCTTTGTCAAGCCTGACCTTAAAAACCTCTAAGGAAGGAGATTCCACCACCTCCCTAGGCAACACATTCCAGTGTTTCACCACCCTCCTAGTGAAAAAGTTTTTCCTAATATCCAACCTGAACCTCCCCCACTGCAACTTGAGACCATTACTCCTTGTCCTGTCCTCTTCCACCACTGAGAATAGTCTAGAACCATCCTCTCTGGAACTACCTCTCAGGTAGTTGAAAGCAGCTATCAAATCCCCCCTCATTCTTCTCTTCTGCAGTTGTTCCATAAAGGCTTTTCATATGAGTGTTTTCAATTTGAGGTTCTTTTCATTAAGATAATGCAAAAATTTAAGGTCCTGTTCTTAAAATAAGCACATGGTTGTTACATTAAAAAAGAAAAAGCCTCTCAGAGGGAAGAGGAGAGTTTCCCCTAATGCAAGAATGTAAAATTAACTATTATCTTCATCATTATTCAACAAGACAAACATTCCACATTGTAAAATTGATCTACATTTACTTTAAGGGCTGTATTTTTGGCTTTCCTGGTTCTAGTGGGATTGTAAATTGAGATATATTTACTTTTATGTTGTAATCTAACAGTTGAATGCAATATATCAGTAAGCTGCAGAAAGCCTCACTGACTGGTATGTTAATACTAGCTGTCAAAATAGTAATCTGACTGATTTACACTGTAATAGCTTATTTTTACATTTAGTGGAGTATTTCCTGCTGTTACCGCCTTATGATCTTATAGTAGAGAACTAACAGTTTAGGCAGGCACGAACTAAAAAGGACAAGTAAGGATTACCCACCCATGATGACCAATACAATTGGACTATATTCAAAAACAACAAGGGTGGATAAAAAAATTCTATTATTGCAGATGAAAGAGTTTTCCCCTACATCTGGCATGTCATTTTCAAAACTAATATGAAACATTTTCATAAATTCAGCTTACCATTGTTTTCACCAGTGTTTCAAAGTATTTTTTAATATGAAGTAATAGCATACAAACCCAATTTCACATCTGAAAATTAAGCTTCTAGTTCTCATTCTCTAACTAAAACACACAGTTATGAAAAAAGATGACCATTTCCTTGAGGCATGATGTTTTGTTTAGTTAAGTTAATGGAAAAGCTATCCAGTGTTTGATGTAAAGCTGTCACCCTTGCATGAAAGAAAACCAACTAGTTATTTATTATGAATATCTTCTAATAGTTTCCAGAATTATCTGAAGTATGTATTTTTTCTTAATGACATCGTTTTACATTCCAAGTTCCCTGTTCATTTAGTTTTTGTTTATTTCTCTCCTTGGAAACCTCGTAAGCATCTTCTTTTACTAGGCTTGACTGGACAAAATACTACTGTTACAACCTGCAATATTGGGAAGTAAAAGTGTGCATGTTTTTTGTGTTTTTTAACTAGGATGTTGGAGAATCACATTACATTTTTGCTGGGCTTTTCACAACACTGCCACTGCACAATCTCCCCACAAAAGAAAGTCTGCATAGTATTCTTTTAAAATGAAAATCTATGTATTATTTGGGGAAACAAGCATAAAGAATCCCACAGGAAACAGTTACTCCAGAAGTTGCCTTTTTGGCAACCAGCTCAGAATGGTATTTTAAACTGAAATAAATGGTAGTTTATCAGTGTATAGAACAATTTGGTCTGTATGAAAAACTGCACATGATGTGAACCAAAGGCTCTCAACCTTTCTGGACTACTGTACCCTTTTTAGGAATCTCATTTGTCTTGCATACCTCCAAGTTTCACCTTATTTAAAAACTACATTCTTACACAATCAGGCATAAAATTACAAAAGTGTCACAACACACTATTACTGAAAAATTGCTTACTTTCTCATTTTTACTGTATAATTATAAATCAAATCATTTGGAATATAAATATTGTACTTACATTTCAGTGTATAGTATATAAAGCAGTATAAACAAGTTGTTTGTATGAAATTTAGTTTGTACTGACTTCACTAGTGCTTTTTATGTAGCCTGTTGTAAAACTAGGCAAATATCTAGATGAGTTGATGTACCCCCGGGAAAACCTCTGCATATTCCCAGGGGTACATGTATCCTTGGTTGAGAACCACTGCTGTAAATAATGACATTTAAAAAAATACACTGGGAAGCATCACTTTTCAGCAATAAATCTTCTCCAGCTGTATACTATGGCAATGTAATATACAGTATAATTCCAATTATCCAAAATTCCTAGTTATCTGAATCCACAGTGTGTCTCCCATGTAGTACTGTGTTAGTTAACCACCCACTAATAACTTCTCAATTAGCAGCTTAGTGCCTGTTAGAGCAAATCAATGAGTTTGTATTCATATAGTGGTTCTGAGTGGTTATCTGTAGTTACTGAGACCTAATTCCATTTCAGCTGCAACAGCAGCTTGCATCAGTGAAACTGTAGCTCAAAATAGCACTTCTGAAATTTTGAGATAACCAGGTATTCAGATAAATGGCTGTCCCCTAAGCCAACATTTCTCAAATGCAGCCATCTTGGCTGCATGTGGCTACCAGGGGCTTTTCTTGCAGTCACAGCCTCCTGGGCTGTGATGGGGGGGAGAAGCAGTGGCCCCTCCCTGGTGCTCCTGAATGCACCACCTTGGTGTTGGCTGCTGGGGCTGTAAACAGGGGTTTGACACTGCCCCACTCTGGAGATATCAAGGGCACAACACTGGAGGAGCAAACAGCTGGTGAGTTCCCCACTTTGCCAGGGGTGGTGGGGTTCAGGCTTTGGGCCTCAGCCCTTGGGTGGTCGGATGGCAGGCTCTGGCCGTGGGGCTTTTGTCTCCAGCTCTGGGCTCCGGCTGTGTGGCAGCAGGCAGCAGGCTCCGGCCGTGGGGCTTCGGGCTCCATCCCTGGACCTCGTCCACTGGGCTTCAGGTTCCAGCCTCCTGCTGCCTTCCCCAGTCACCCACCCACCCCCATCTGCCCTGGTCCCCGCTGCCTCCACCCGACCCCCCATCTACAACTTAATTTGTCCCCCGGCTTTCTGGGGCTGAGTAGGTCTGCTGTGAAAAGTGATACTTGTATGTTTGTTAATACCACTTTTCACAACAGACTTACTAGCTAGCAATAAATAAATTACAATGATTTGGATGTGTAGATTTGCATATTTATTTGTTTTTCCTAAAGCTAATTAAATATTTTAGGAAAAAGTGCGAGAGCAGCCACCAACAAGAGTTGGTGGCCACACTCTGAGGCCACTGAATAATTTGTCCTGAGAACCCCTGGGCCGTTTGGATAAATGTACTGAGTGCACTGTACTTCAACAGCAGATAATAATGTAGGCCCTCTTTCTTCTCCCCACTAATCAAAGATATGCTATGGGAATCTATCCCTTGAGGTAGCTGTAATAAAATTTTAGAATATACCACAGGAATTGTTGGTTTCAATTTCTTTAGCTCTAGATGTTGCATCATAATTGAAATTGATAAAATAGATAATGAAGTTTTTCTATAATAATAATAATGGCTCATTATCATCATAACAAAAGTCCTACCTCTGACCAATTTAGATCCTTCAACAAATCCTCCACCTTAAAGACCTGAGTGGGTGAAAAATCCATTCTGCAGCAGACTAAGAGGAAAGTCGAAGGGAGGCTTCTTTTGTTTCAACCTTCTGGCTATCAACTGTCCCAGTCACCCACCTAGGAGTGATCTACTTGTCTTGTAGCTAAAACAGGTCAATGGATGGCCAGCTGTTAGGCTATGATGACAAGAAAATGCCAAATGAACTGTTTGCTACAACAGTTCAAAATGTCTGAAACAATCCCTGGACCGCTTTAAGGAGCGAAACGATATAGCTTTGGGTGAACTTGAGGCCTACTTTTAAAGTCTTTTAAAATAAAATTCAGCATCTAGGCTGCTGAAGAAACTACATACATAATCTCTGTTTACTGTTTGGTATTTTGGCCCTCATGCCTTCCCCAGCTGCACGGCATCCCAACTGCATGGGTGAAAAACGTGACAAGAGCATGCTAGAAAGACAGACTCTAGATCCCTCGTGATTGTAGGTTATCAATTCTGCAAACATCTTTTTTATTTTCATGTAAATAAATTAAACACTACCAATTTAGCAGCATCTGACATAAAAAGCATTACAATTTCCCAGGGTTCTATTCATTATTATACTTTAAAAGAAAGTATCTCATTTGAAGCATTAACATCTTGTTAGTACAAATGTTTGTGTGGCACCAGTAATTGATAATTTTCCATTTGTTATACTATAACTTTGCTATTACCAGGGCCCCACAGAGGTTTATGGGGGCCCAGAGCAAAATCTGAAACTGAGAACCCCCCTTTCAAAAAACTACCACTGGGGGAGCCCCGGTGAAAAGGGGGAAGTTTGGAGAGTGAACCCACATCACACTCACGCACAGTGGTGGCTCAACTCCTGTCCTGCAGGGCAGGGCCTGGTTCCCTGCAGGACAACCTGGTAAAGAAGGTCACAGTGCCACCCCAGTTTAGTCATGACAGAGGGCCTGACAGGCCAAATTTCAGTGAGTGGCATTGCAACCTAGCACACAGGGCCTCTATGCCACTTGTTTTGGGGGCCCTCTGAAATAGGGAGCTCAGGGAAAACCATCCTCTCCCTCTCCACCCCCAGGCAGTGCTTTCTATTATTGCTCTCTGTCAAACACAATACAGTGTGCTCAGTGCTCTACAGAACAAAAAACAGACACCTCCTCCTGCAAGGACAACAATTTCAAACCCAGATGCTTAAAAATAGGCACCTACATAATAGTAATTTGATTTTATTTAGAGATAATGAGCTCCCACTGACTTCCACTCATTCCATATTGACTTCAAAGAGACCTGCAGGTGCTTGGTATTTCTCAAAATTAAATAACTCTTCTTAGATGCTGGACTTGAGGCACTCAAGTTTTGAAAAATTTCACCTGTATTATTATTTGTTTTATCACAGTGCCTGGGATCCCTAGTCATGGACCAGGACTAGGCACTATACCAGAGGTCCCCAAACTGTGGGGTACAACATTCGGAGGGAGGGCGTGCACGGCAGGGCCAGGGCCAGCCCCCAAGAAGGGCGGGGAGAGAGTGCCACCCAAGCCAGATTCATCCCCAGTTGCAGCTCCACTCCGCTCCCAGCCCAGCTCAGGACCCAGCCACAGCCCTGTTCCCAGCTGCAGCCCCATCCCGCCTCCTGCTCTGCTTTCATTCCCTCTCCACCCCAAGGCCAGTTTCGCCTCTAGCCCCAGCTCCTCCCCCATCCCCAGGTCTGCCTGCAACTCTGTCTGCAGTTCAAACTCCTCTGCTGAGCTTAGGGTTGCCAGGCATTCGGTTTTTGACCAGAATACCCGGTTGAAAAGAGACCCTGGTGGTTCCGGTCTGCACAGCTGATTGGGCCACTAAAAGTCTGGTTGGGGCAGGCTGGTTCTGTGCCCAGATCCTCATGGATCCCAGGAAGTGTCCAGCATGTCCCGCCAGCTCCAAGGCAGAGGGGCAGCCAGGAGGACTCCATGCGCTGCCCCCACCCTCGGGCACTGCCCTGAGTGCCAGCTCTGCAGCTCCCATTGAACCCCCTGGCCACACCGCTGCCTAGGAGCTGGAGGGACATGCCGGACACTTCTTGGGAGCCGCTTGAGGTCACTGATGTCTGGAGCCTGCATCCCCTCCCACGCCCCAACCTCCTTCTCCAGCTCAGAACCCTCTCCTGCAGCAAAACTCCCTCCTGGAGCCTGCATCCCCAGCCCTGAGCCCACTCCTGCACTCCAAACCCCTCATTCCTGTCCCCATCCCAAGCCCACATCCCCCCTGCACCCCAACCCTCTGCCTGAGCCCTGATGCCCCTCCTGCACCCTGAACCCCTAATTTCTGGTCCCACCCCAGAGCGCACACCCCCAGCCCAGAGGCTGTACCCCCTTCCACACTCCAAACCCCTTGGCCCCAACCCCTAGCCCAGAGCCCCCTGCTGCACCCCAAACACCTCATCCCTTCCACCCTAGAGAACACACCTCCAGCCAGAGCCCTCACCCCCTTTCGCACCCCAACCTCCTGCCCCAGTCCATTGAAAATGAGCAAGTGAATGAGGGTGGGGAGCGAGAGTGATGGGGGGGGGTGGAGTGAGTGGGAGGTGGGGCCTTGGAGAAGGGGTGGGACAGGGGCAGGACCTCGGGGAAGGAGTGGGGCAAGGGTGTTTGGTTTTCTGCAATTAGAAAGTTGGCAACCCTAGCTGAGCCAACTGTGCAGTAATGGAGCGGGGGTGGGGACAAATTCCATTGCTGGTAAGGTTGTGTGTGACAGGAAAAGTTTGGGCACCACTGCACTATACAAACACAGAACAAAAATATGGTCCCTGCCCCAAGGAGTTTACAATCTAATCTTCACAATTTATGTCCCTAATTCAGAAAAATATTTAAGCATGTGTTTAAGTCCATCCCTATTTAAACTTTAAGTCCAAAGGACTTAAGCACACACTTCCATTCAGGAAGGTATCTTTGCTCAGGAAGGGTGCTGATGGATTAGCTTAACTTTAAGCATATGATTAGGCTCTCTGGCTCAATAGGGATACTTTCTTCAATCAGAACTTAAAGTTGACAAAGAAAACAATGCATTTAGCACTGGGTAGTAAGAAGCTGTGGGAATAACAGGGCAGTGCAAAGAGATTTTTAAATACAAATAACACTTTGTTGAGTGGAAAATGATTGAGAGGCTTCAAGGAAAAGTGTGTTTTATGGAGGAAGAGGAGTAATTTAAGAGCCAATATAGGCATGAATGCATTTGTAGTGAGAGGAAAATGAGGACAAGGATACAGAATCTCATGAAGAAGGAGCGAGAGCCATTCTTGGAGAGAAGCAGGGCTTGGACACAGAGTGACTATTTTGGATAGACTGGAGCGGGTGCATGAAGAAAGAGGGAGCCTGAAGAAAAGGGTTCAATTAGTTAATGTAAGATAAAATAATTAGATAAAAAAGTTTTACTGGTAGGAATGGAAAGAAAAGGATGGGATTTGGGAACATTTCCCAAACTGGATGAAAGAGTGGTACTGAAAAGAGAGTAGAGAATAACATGGAGAATAACAGAAATGGATATTATATTACAACATTCTGTTAAGAAACTATTATATGCATATAAAACATCAAACATTTAAAATTCTTGTGAATGTATTATTATTTGTATTACAGTTGCACCTAGAGGACCCAGTCTAGATTGGGACCCCACTGTGCTACTGTACAAATGTATAGGAAAAAATAGTCCCTGCCCTAAAGAAATTACAATATAAATAGACAAGATAGACAGAGAGTATTATTATCCTCATTTCATAGATGGTGAACTGTGGCAGAGAGATCAACTGACTTGCTATAGGTCACACAGCACGTCTATGGCAAAGCTGGGAATAGAACTCAGATCTCCTACAAGTCCGTCCTTTCTTTCCTAGCCCCTGCATCTAATTACACTATAGATAACTATCAATTATTCTGTTCAACAATCAACATCCCCAAAAGACAAAAACAATGGTTTAAAAATTAGTTTTCTGTGTTCCTACACAGCAATCCCTTTATTAGTTTACATATCTTTTTGCAATGAATGTAAGAAGTGGTCCCATGTAGTACTAAAAGTCATAAATCATATCTTAATGTATATGCTAGAAGCTAATTAACTGCACATTCAGTAGCAATGGTCAGAAAACAGGCTGTTTTCCTACAGAGAACTTCAAATTTTTGGCAAAAAAATCAAAACCTAAAATAATTTGGTTGAAAACTGACATATTTTGATTAGGAAATGCTGGTTCCTCATGTTTCCATTCTCCTCTATGGGCTGGGCTTGGACTACATTTCCCATTATGTACCATGTGGTGGAGGGGAGGTATCTGCATTTGTATTTGTCCCTGGCCATGGTTCATAATAAGAGATGTTGTTTGGCTGGGGTCTAATCATACTTTTATTGGCAGAACCCCTTACTCATATGTTGATTATTAAAAGTAGTTACAAAAGAATAATAGTTAACACAACAGGGAGTAGATGTGTTGAGAGAAAATAATTTAAAATCTGAGCCTACTCTGAATTACAGTGACCTAATTTTTCTAGCAGTGATGTCTCAGGCAAGACATAACTTAACAGTCAGTGAATTTCTTTCCTTTTACTAAATTGAGATGTTATAGATATGTACTGCTATGAGGACAACTCATGTGAATAAAGTTACTCATGTTCTTAAGATTTGGCAGGAAGATCCCCACAGTGCATAATCGCTTAATAATTTTTTTAAAAGATAACTCATGTGAGAAACCATTTAAAATGATCAGAAACATACACCAGAGTATCTGCGTATATTTTCTTCCCCCAAATTAATTCCCTTTGGTGAATGAGCTCTTTTAGAATCTGTACCTATAACTCCCTGGGAACATTTAAGTTCAAGTTGAGTTCAGTAGCAACTATCAGAAGTAGAAGCCTTATCTAAAAGATGATATTTTTTTGAGCAATAATCATCCTATCTGTTGGCAGTACCAACATTCTAAATCTCTACAACTCCCTATGTAAATAAGCAGATTCCTGATGCTGTTCCAGCATCAAAAAATGCCTTTCAGCTAGCCACGAATTTTTTCTACATGCTTGTGTAATACTTTAATGTGCTTCTGTGTGTACAGAGGTATGCTGTTTTGTAAGAAATATTTACTTCTAAACTGGATTATTTGGAAAACACTGTCCCATTTATGAACTTATCTAACAGTTAAGATGGGATGAATACAGTCTAATTCTTCTGCTCTCTGCCAGTTTTAAATGACTAATTTATAACACCAAATTATGGAAATTATTCTTTTTATAAGGAAAAATGTCAGTAGATTTGGTCCAGAGCCCAGACTTTCTGGGGATGGGGGACAAAAGACAATGGTCCGGTTGCAGAGTTCAAGTAATATGTTAGGAAATGCGTAAGTTAAAGTTTCTATAGCAATGTTGTTTCAGCCATGCCACAGGCATGCAACATTATAAGGTATCATTTAACAAGAACAAGAGGAATATTATATACTCCTATATTGACAAAGTAGTGTTGCCACAGGAACCATATATCTGCATTTCCTGATTTTTTTAAATGTGAATTGTGCAGATTGAATGTTCATTAACAAAGTTTTTTTCATTTAATGTCCTTGTTCTTTAGCAAGAAAAATGGATTATAACTAAGCTCTAAGAGGCTCTAATAGATAAAAAGTTTATCAAAAGTTTGCTTTATTAAATACTTCCATAGATTTTAAGGCCAGCAGGGACTGTTATGATAATCTAGTATGGCTTCCCATATAAGATACGCCATAATAATGGCCTGGCTGATGCTTTGGATGTTCACATTTTGTCTGAAAGGTTTATAGGTACTTGTCAAAATGTGAACATCATACTCCTATTCACTGTGTATATGAGGCTGTCAGGAGTGTTAGTTAGGGGGTTTGGGCTGAAGTGTTGATAACATACAGCTTTATATCTCCATCTTGTCTGTCTTGGAGAGTGCAGGTGAGGGTGTCTCCCAGTGGCTGTGCAAGACTGGAACATGGATGAGAACAAGCTAGATAAGATGAAAGTGAGTATGGTGGGTTAGGGTGGGGGAGCAAGGGGAAGGCGTGGCTGAAATTAGATAGGAACACCTTTGACATGGTGTTCACTCTACATTTGTTACTAAAGTTTATAACTAGAGCCAGTTAGGAAATGTTTTCTATTCCTATGAAAAATTTAGATGAAAATCCAAAAACGGATTGATTTTTTTTTCTTGTTTCTGACAACCAAAAAGTTTGGCTAGAAACTGAAATTTTCTGGATTTTAGCCACACTTTACTGTTTGGTAACTAAAAAAATTTGGGACTTTGTTTTTTTGATGAAAACCAGAAAAAAATCTCTGAAAATTCATATTTCCCACAGAAATTTCTATTTTAATGAAAAAGCCATATTCCATCTAAAAATATTTCGAATTAAAAAAATTCGACCGGCTCTTTTCACAGGCTTGGGCTCTAGTTTAACTCCCTGATGGTTTTAGAAGATCGAATTGCTGTAGTGATCATGACAGTTTTTCTTCTGCCATTGTCTGGCCAGGAGGTTGCATCCTTTTCTCTCAAATATTGAACATGCTGCTTCCAGGATCCAGACCTTTGCCACCTTGATATTAGATTATTACAATATGCCCTACAAGGGCTACCTCTTATACCACTTGGAGACTGAAGACAGGGCAGAATGCAGTAGCTTTGTTAAATGTCATGCTGTGAGCATATGACACCAATGCTTCATGATCTTCACTGGCTGTCTTTTGGCTTCTGGTGGAGTTTAAGATGTTGACTTTGACCTGTAAAAGCCCTAAGTGGCCTAGGACTATCCTACCTATGACACTTCCTCTTAGGGTGACCAGATGTCCCAATTTTATAGGGACAGTACCGATTTTGGGGTCTTTTTCTTATATAGGCTCCTATTGCCCCCCCCCCATCCTGATTTTTCACATTTGCTGTCTGGTCACCCTACTGCCTCTCTACCAGTGTCACGAGGGCTAGAGTGCCCTTGGTATATGTGAAAGAGAACTGCTGACCAGGTGTTCTCTGTAAGGGCCCCCCTGCTTTGAAATTCACTCCCCTGCCCGTGGGCTGAAATAGTCAAGATGCGTTGATCTTCCAGCATGGTGTAAAGCCCCCACAGATCCCCTTGGCTTCAGCTGAATTGTCGGTGCCTAGCACCTATAAACATCAGGCCCTGTTTGTCTCAAATTGGAAATAAAAATGGAGGCACTCAAAATTAGTAGACACATGAAAATTAGAGGCTAAATGATTTGCTCAAGGTTACAATATGTGGCAGAGCTGTGGATAAATCCACGTTCTCCTCGCTCCTAGTTGTTTGATTTAGCCTCTCAATTAATGATACTGTTGATTTGAGGGAATCTTTATTAACCTGTTCCAAGTTTAAAGTAAAAAGAGTGGCTTTGATATTTTTTTAGAAAATAAGCAGAATAAAATAGAAAGGGTAAATACCAGTAAAAATTGCAGTTTATTAAAGATAAAAATGCAACATTACTGGACTGAAGGGATGAGATGCAGTAGATGGTGCTACACATTTAGGTTGTGACTTCAAGTCAGGTCACGTAATCTCTCACTGACTTGCCGGTAGCAACGGCAATTCTCTCTTTGCTATTAAGCCTATTTCTGTGTTCTACATTTGCTTTTAAGCTCGAAGGATTTTGTTTCATAAGATCCTTGTTTTACTTCCCTGTATTTACATAGCATTTAAAGAAGCATGTAAATACATTTAGAATCTAAGTAAGTGCTAAATGTTCTCCTTCCTTTGGTTTTTCTTCAGGAAGAGAAAAAGTGCTCAGAAAACTGGGAGGGAGTGGGATTTTCAAGGGGGAGGAGGGCTTTTAAGCTTAGGCCATGTCTACTCTATGGGTTTTACCACAGCTCAAGTGCAACGCAGCAGCTATGCCACTGTAGCACCACAGTGTAGATGCGTCAGACAGCGACGGAAGGGGTTTTTCTGTCAATTTATGTAATCCACCTCCCCAAGCACTAGTAATTAGCTTGATGGAAGAATTATTGTGTTGACGTAGCTGCGTCCACACCAGGGGTTCAGTTGGCTTAGCTACGGCACTCTGAGATGTGATTTTTTTCATACCCTTGAGCAACACAGCCAAATTGATGTAAATTTTAAGTGTAGACCAGGCCTTAGTGGTGAGACCACAAAACACAGCATTGAAGCCCTGCTCTTCAGAAAACCCCACAACCTTTGAGGATCAGGAAAGAGAGCTGAGCACACCATGTGCCCTTTGAGAAATCTGCTGGATCCCCAAGGTAGCCTGCCATGGAAAGCACCTGCAGTATAGCTCCATCTCTGTACCAACCACAAGTTCAAGGATCAACACTTGCAGAGTTTTAACATGGAGTTATTTTGGCAGGCTCCCTAAGAAGGGCTAGGAAGAAGGTGCAATGTGCTGATGATTCCCTGGTATTGTGATTTTCAGCTCATATTTGGGGGACTTCTTTGCCCCCCCTTCCACAGTAGAGAACAGTGGGGAGCATGGTAAATAGCACATATGTTTGCAAAATGTTTAAACATACTAAATAAGGTGCTTCTGAAGTTTTATACACTTGTCAATTGGAGCAAAGCAATAATGGATTGGTTAAGCTATACTAGAGCTTTGTAATTTTATATTTCTCATATAATTCCTCCAAACATAATAAAACACAAATGTAAACATGGTAGGATTTAGGATCTGAAGCTTCTATAAGCGAAAACCCCAAGAAGTATCTGTGTAAATCACTGTCATATCATCTAAGCAGATCATCATATCTCTTGAATGAGAAACCTGTCACTAATGAGAGATTTTACAAAGGAGACTTGGTTGATCTGAGCTTGGTTCAGCTTTAGCTGAAGTCAATGAGAGTCTTCTGTTGACTTAAGTTGGACTGAGTTTTAACAGGATAAACCGGCTTCTTTTAAAAATCCTGAATGTTTTACTCTGAGTTTTGCCAAATTACTTGTGAAGTTATTCAACAGGTCACGAGACACATAGGTGACATTGCACTAAATCTAAATCTAGTTAACATTTAATTTAAGTCCACCATAGGTAAATTGTCTAAAGAGCTTTAAAACTGTATTTCCAACTATGACAAATCAAATTTTCCCCTAGTTTGTTTCCTTCACCTCTGACCTCCCACTTTCCTTTTCCTCTTATTTTTCTCTGTATATTATTCTCCCTGGTTCTGCCCTTCAAAATACTGCAGGGCAGGGAATTTGTCTTCCTCTGTTTGTAAAGTGCTTATGGCATCCTATTAATTATATTTATTAATCATATCTAACTGAATTTTTCTCATAGCCCAGAAGTGGCCTTATGCCCAGCAGCATTACTGTCATTAGCTGTATTTTCTAATTCTAAGGTATATTTCAGTTTACATTAGAGACTGAGGCAGAGACTTCTGCTTGATATCACTTCTGGCAAGTGAAATCCACAGAGAGCTTGTAGCCAAAGAAATTCTATAAAAAAGTCCAGGATCTATTATCCTGGGGTTGTTCATGTGGGTGCATGGTAAAATAAATTAGCTGTCAACAAACATAAACTAAAATAGATACATCATTGTGCTAGTCTCAAAATGATCTTGATACCCATGGGACTCAGGTAAGTGAGAACTGAAAGAGAACATATTTTGGCAAAATGCAGTTCTGTGGGAAAGTGAACCCTGCAAGATGGCCAAGAAAGGATGGGAAGTTTCTCTGACAGTCTATTCCACTCTGCACAAGTTAATGAAATCCCAGAAAGAGTAGTTTATAAGTGACTGAGAGAAAATTGTTGTTTTTGAAAATATTTGTTGTTGTGACAGAAAATGTAGGTATTCAAGAAAGTATACTAAAATTAAATGTGTAGTACTGCAGGGAATAGTTAGGAATTAACCCTCTAAGTACTAGAAGGGGTCACTAGTACTGGTAGCTCCTGAGACCCCCACAGGAATTATTAATAAACTCCCTTGTACGAACAGGAAAGAGGGCAGATCCTGGCTGATCTACTGGGCAAGTTTTTTTAATTGTGTGGCAAGGGATGCTTTTCCCACTCCTGATTCCAGGGGATGGTGGTGGACAGGGATGATCTGCCCACATCAACAAGGAGTATAGTTAGTGGTGATGCCCCTTTCCCCCATTGAACTTTTTTCTGGGGTTGGGCATGATGTTTGGTCTGGTACGCCCTCATCTTCCAGAAACAACATTTCTAGGCCATAACACAACCCCCTAAAAATTCTTCTCTGGCTAACTGCATATACTTAGCCAGGGATGAACCTGCCTACAACTTAGCACTTTTGAGGGATCAGCTAAGCATGCTCAATACATCCCCCAGCATAATTGCTTCTTCATCCAATTGCCATAGAAGCCACAGCCACTAATTCTTGGAGACAGTCAGAAATGAATGTTTAATACCTAACCTGATCACCACCTGCAAGCCACTGAGATGAACTAGCCCCTCTGAAAAGGGTAGGCACAAGGAGGCTGTGTTCTGCTGGATACAGGCCAGTGCTGGCCAGTTTAAATTTTTTTCTCATGTAAAAATGTGTTCAATAAGGAAGAGGGATTTTTCACCCAATTTTAGGTTTACAAAATGATTGGAAAAGACTGTCAGAGTCACTGAAGTTTTTTTCAAATGCTTTCCAATTGGATTAGACCCGAGGTGAGTGACTGGCCACTCAGCTGCAGCTGTTCAGTCCAGCTGAAGAGCCTACATCATGCTGATTCCAAAGCTCGATGGCAAAAAATGTCAAAAGGATTTTTCCAGTAAGTGATGGGAGAAGAGAACAATTAAGAGGAGCGATTGCTTATGTCCAACTAACATATCCAAAAAAGAACAGGAAATAATTAAAATGAAGAGCAGGGAAAGATGTCTAAACTGTAGTTATTGATGCTTTATAAATGACTAACAGAGGAAAGGAAATCCAAGTATCTTCTGTACAACTGCTAGAAGTATATCAACTTTATTTACAAATAACAGAATAATAGCAGAACTGCATAAAAAGACAAGTTAAAAATCATATATTTTAAACTAATAATGCCTATTATTATTACTAACTCACGAATAATCAGATTTACTCATCACCTAAATTCTCTCTAAGCTGCACAGCCACACAGCAGCCTATTAAGCACCACACAGGCGCTCAGGGCTGTGGTGAGGAGAGATGCCTCTCCCCTAGCCCCGGACCTAGGGTGACCGGGTGTTTCAGTCAAAAAGGGACTCTGGAGGCTTCAGTCAGCACTGCCGACCGAACCGTTAAAAGTCCAGTAGGTGGTGCTGTGGGGCTAAGGCAGGCTAGTCCCTACCTGTCCTGGCACCGTGCTGCACCCCGGAAGTGTCCAGCAGGACCCGCTCCTAGGATCGGGGCCACTGGGCTCTGCACACTGCCACCACCCCGAGCACCGGCTCCACACTCCCATTGGCTGGGAACCGCAGCCAATGGGAGCTGCGGGGGTGGTGCCTGAGGGTGAGAGCAGTGCACAGAGCCACCTGCTGCACCTCTGCCTAGGAGCCGGACCTGCTGCTAGTCACTTCCAGGGCACAGCACAGAGTCAGGAAAAGCAGGAAACCTGCCTTAGCCCCCCACCTCTGCACCGCTGACTGGGAGCCGCCAGAGGTAAGCCCACACCCCAATCCTGAGCCCCAACACCCTGCCCCAGCCCTGAGCCGCCTCCTGCACTCCAAACCCCACCCCAGAGCCTGCACCCTCAGCCAGAGCCTTCACCCCCTCCCACACCCCAACCCTCTGCCTCAGTCTGGAGCCCCCCCTCACACCCCGAACCCCTAATTTCTGGCCCCACCCTGGAGCCCACACCCCCAGTTAGAGCCCTCACCGCCTCCCAGACCCCAACTCCCTGCCCCAGCCCAGTGAAAGTGAGTGAGGGATGGGAAAGAATGAGCCACCAAGGGAGGGGGAATGTGGTGAGTGGGGGCAGGGCCTTGGGGAAGGGGTAGGGCAGGGGACATGGCCTCAGTGAAGGGGTGGGGCTAGGTGTTCGGTTTGTGTGATTAGAAAGTTGGCAACCCTACCTGGATCTGCCATGGCGGAAAGAGGTGCCCCTCCTCCAGCGCAGTCCTGGCTCTGCCGTGGATGCGGGAGAGAAACCCCACCCAGCCCAGCCCCAGACCTGCCACGGCCTGAGGAGAGGTGCCTCTTTCCCTCCCCCCCAGCCCCGGTACTGCTACAGTGAGAGAGGGCTGAGGGGAGTCCTCTCCCCCCTTTGTAGACTGCACCCCAAACTCCTCATATGCAGCCCCTCCCCAGAGCCCACACCCCTAGCCAGAGCCCTCACCCCCATCCCCGACCCTCTGACCCAGCCCTGAGCCCCTCATCCCCAGCCCCATCCCAAAGCCCACTCCCCCAGCTGGAGCCTTCACCCCCACACCCCAACCCTCTACCCCAGCCCTTAGCCTCCTCTCACACGCCGAACCCCTCAGCCCCACCCCCACCATATGAATTTTGTTATGTGCACCAATATGGAGGTGATGTTACACATTGCCTCCATATCGGTGCACATAACAAAATTCCGCACATGTGTGGGAAAAATTAGAGAGAACACTGCTCCTCACTGTGCTCTTTGCTTTCTAAATCTCTATCTGGAAGGACAACAAAAACAGACTAGTCATTTTCATGTTTGTTATCAATTTCACTTTCAGATTCTCATGATTGAACCAAATGCTGCAGTCCTTGAATTTCAAACACTGCAGGAATATGGAAATGGAAAACCTTTCCTATGGAATTTTAAAAAGTTTACCAAAAGAGATAAGGAAAGTAAATACAGGTTAGGTACAATGTTGAGCCTGTAAAAATGAGACAGCAAAAACAATAAACTAGTCAGGTGAGAGTTGGGTCTTCTTGAATTGTAGATATCACTGAGACAAGATGGCTGCGGTAATATCTTTTATTGGACCAACTTCTGCTTGTGAAAGAGACGCTTTTGAGCTCTATACTCTTCTTCCAGGTCACATCAGATATCAATGGCAGTTAAAGAAAGTGGATTGGGAATTTTTTCTACAGTTGTAAGAAGGCTGGAACATTGCTTATAGGACTGTTTTAATTACTCAGATGTTAGCTCAGTCAATAACTGCAAAACACAGATGAGAGAACAATTGCAAGATTGAGTTCCATCAATTTGTTGAACATCCTACATGGATAGAGCCTATCTAGACATAATCTTATCAAAGAGCCCAATTGATGAGAGCATCTAGAACGGGGTGGGCAAACTTTTTGGCCTGAGGGCCACGTTGGGGCTGCAAAACGGTATGGAGGGCTGGGTAGGGAAGGCTGTGCCTCCGCAAACAGCCCCCGACCCCTAGCCGCCCCCTCCCACTTCCCGCCTCCTGACTGCCCCCCTCAGAACCTCCGACCCATCCAACCCTGCCCCCCGCTCCTTTTCCTGACTGCCCCAACCCCTATCCACACCCCCGCCCCCGACACGCCCCCCGGGACTCCTGACCCATCACCACCCCCCACTCGTTGTCCCCTGACTGCCCCATCCCGGGACCCCCGTCCCTAACTGCCCCCCCCAGGACCCCACCCTCATCCAACCCCCACTGCTCCCTGTCTCCTGACTGCCCCCCTCCCCGAACCTCCACCCCATCCAACCACCCCCTGTCCCCTGACTGCCTCCGGGACCTCCTGCCCCTTATCCAACCCCTCTCTCCCCCACCCCCTTACCATGCTGCTCAGAGCGGCAGGACAGGCTTATTGGAAAGCCTGGGACGTGGGGGGGGGGGCGCAAGCTGTGCTGCCTGTGTGGCGGCGTGGCTGCGGGCGAGGGGGGACAGCGGGTGAGGGGCTGGGACCGTCCTGCCCAGCCTGGGAGCTCAGGGGTCGGGCAGGACGGTCCCACAGGCCGGATGTGGCCCACAGGCCATATTTTGCCCACCTCTGATCTAGAATCTACAATAAATATCTTTATTTGCTTTGAAACACTCATGAGAAAGTACCAGAGGAAGCAACAGATGAGCTAGTCTTTAATAAGAACTTCTGAATGGATTTCTGGTAGGGCTGTCGAGCAATTAAAAATTAATTGTGATTAATCGCAATTAATCGTGCTGTTAAACATTTATTATTTTTGGATGTTTTCTACTTCTCAAATATATTGCTTTCAATTACAACACGGAATACAAAGTGCACAAAGTGCACTTTATATTTATTTTTGATAACATATTTGCATTGTAAAAAACAAAAGAAATAGTATTTTTCAATTCACCTAATACAAGTACTGTAGTACTTTCTTTATCACGAAAGTTGAACTATTATGTACAAAAATAACTGCATTATAAAATAACACAATGTAAAACTTTAGAGTCTGCAAGTCCACTCAGTCCTACTTCTTGTTCAGCCAATCGCTCAGACAAACAAGTTTGTTTACATTTGCAGGAGATAATGCTGCCTGATTCTTGTTTACAATGTCATCTGAAAGTGAGAACAGGCATTCACATGCCATTGTTGTAGTATTTACGTGCCAGATGCAATAAAGATTCATATGTCCCTTCATGCTTCAATCACCATTACAGAGGACATGAGTCCATGTTGATGACGGGTTCTGCTCAATAAAAACCAAAGCAGAGTGGACTGACGCATGTTCATTTTCATAATCTGAGTCAGATGCCACTCGCAGAAGGTTTTTTGGTGGTTTGGGTTCTGTAGTTTCTGCACTGGAGTGTTGCTCTTTTAAGACTTGTGAAAGCATGCTCCACACCTCATCCCTCTCAGATTTTGGAAGGCACTTCAGATTCTTAAACCTTGGGTTGAGTGGTGTAGCTATTTTTAGAAATCTCACATTGGTATCTTCTTTGCATTTTGTCAAATCTGCAGTGAAAGTGTTCTTAAAATGAATAACATGTGCTGGGTCATCATCTGAGACTGCCATAACATGAAATATATGGCAGAATGTGGGTAAAACAGAGCAGAAGACATACTGTTCTCCCGCAAGGAGTTCAGTCAAAAATTTAATCAATGTATTGTTTTTTTAACAAGCGCAATCAGCATGGAGGCATGCCCTCTGGAATGGTGACTGAAGCATGAAGGAGAATATGAATCTTTAGTGCATCTGGCACGTAAATATCTTGCTATGCTGGCTGCAAAAGTGCCATGTGAATGCCTGTCCTCACTTTCAGGTGACATTGTAAATAAGAAGCAGGCAGCATTATCTCCCGTAAATGTAAACAAGCTTGTTTGTCTTAGCGATTGGCTGAACAAGAAGTAGGACTAAATGGACTTGTAGGCTCTAAAGTTTTACATTGTTTTGTTTTTGAGTTATAACAAAAAAAAATCTACTTTTGTAAGTTGCACTTTCATGATAAAGAGATTGCACTACAGTACTTGTATGAGGAGAATTGAAAAATACTGTTTCTTTTGTTTAGCATTTTTACAGTGCAAATATTTGTAATAAAAATAATATAAACACTGTACGCTTTGTATTCTGTGTTGTAATTAAAATCAATATATTTAAAAATGTAGAAAAACAGTCAAAATATTTAATACATTTCAGTTGGTATTCTATTGTTTAATAGTGCAATTAAAACTGAGATTAATCATGATTAATTTTTTTAATCATGATTAATTGTTTTGAGTTAATCATATGAGTAAACTGTGATTAATTTCTAGGTTTCAAATATACTTCAGAACAGCGGAAGCTAAGGCCCCATCCTGAGACGTCCCGAGTGTCTTCTAGTCCCATGGATTTCAGTGGGAGTGGAAAATGCTCAGTGTCTTTCAGGTCCAAGTCCATATTTAAGTGAATTCTAAGAAGACCACATATAGAATGGTTTCATTTTTTTAAATGGGGGAGGGGAGGGAAATGAAAAAAGAGGCTAAAGTGTAACAGATGGGTAGTAAGTAAACAAATACTATAAGAGAAAAGTTGAAGGCTCTTTGGGGTAAAAATAAGCAACAATCTGGTAATGGGCATACGGCAAAAAGTGTAGGGTTTGAGGCTGTTTTGGATGCTTATCTGAACCTCCTGGGCCTGAATCTCCACTCATTTTCACCTTGTGTAGTCACTGACTCCTGTAGTTAAAATCTTAAGACTTCACTCCTATTCTGAACATGTGTAAGTTTCTGCACAAGGTGCCAGGCAGTGGAGAATCAGGTCTCTTGAGTCTGAAAAATTAGTCTGAAAAGATAAAGAAAACAACTCTCTTGTAAGCTTTCTGATACTCACTTGCATTCCCTGCCAGGAGTAATGCCAGAGGAACTGTCCTTGCAGTGTTCTGTCATTTCTAGTTCTGATCCTGGCTAGCAAATGGTAGTGTAAGGAACTTATCCGAATGTTTCATGTCGTGACTAGATTTCACTTCTAAAAATGGGTGTGGGGTAGCAGGGAGATGGTTATTTTGCGAACCTGACTGAACACAATCCAGGTAAAGTTCACAATGGGACCTGTTTTTAAAGGTATTTTTAGGTGCCTAAAGATGCAGATAGGTGCCTGAGGGATTTTCAAAAGTGCCTAGATACCTAACTCCCACTGATTTAAATTATTGAGAGAGACAGAGGAGTAAAATGTAGTGATATAATAGTGTTGGGGAGACAGAGAAATTTAGACTTATTGGTCCAAATGGTCTTTTCCTATTCAGCAGCTTCTTTTGTCTATTATTGTAACTGAATAATGAATGGTATACATGTCCTCATCTGTTAATAGTAACAGAATATATATAGTATCTTTTATGTACTTGGCTAAAGTACAAGTTCCAGATTTCTTACAGAAATACAGTGTTCTGTAAGCAATATTTGATACTAGTGAGATTTCTGCAATAATGTATGAAGACTGAGTCATAAATCTAATCCTTATGCAAACTAAGCACTAAACTAAAGAAGATTAGGACAGCTGTGAAATAGAGGCCAATAAAAATCTTAAAAGAAACAATTTGCTTGCCATTATGCTAAGTAGTAAAAATAGTGTTAAGCTAAGGGTCTTATATGCAGGACTGCTAATGAAGGAAAGGGAAAAGATTAGGCACAGAAGCACGGAGGACTTGGGAGCTGTGAAGTGTGTCAAAGATGAAAACAGAAGAGTGCTGGTTGAAGACAATGAAATCACTAGCAGGTGGCAGTGGTTTTAGGAAATACTGCCCTGTGAAGAGAATGCACAGAAACCATGGAGGGAGTATGAGCAAGCAACAGTCTCAAGGCCCATCACCATCGTGGAGCTAAAGATGGTGCTAAAGATGATGAAACACGGGGAAGGCAGTGGGTGTGCTCACGGAGGCATTTAAAGCATTAGGCCATGAGGGAGCGGTGATGATGACAAACTTTTAAAACTGAGTTCTCTGCCCTGGAAAAATGCCTGAGTACATTGGTCCCTATCTTCAAGCATAAAGGAGATGTGCAAGAATGTAGTAATTAACAACCCATCAAGTTAATGAGTCACATGATGAAATGGCTGGGAAGAATTATCAAGAAAAGACTAGGAGGAACTGGAGCATCAAGTAAGTGACAACCAATTCGGATTTATGCCAAGAAGGTCAACAATGGATGCACTGTTTGCAGCCTGAATATTTCAGGAGAAGTACAGGGAGAAATGTAAGGAACTGCACTTAGTGTTTCTTGATTTAAAGAAGGCTTATGACAGAGTTCCTAGAGAACTGTTATTGTGGTGTCTGTGGTCATACCATCTGCCAGAGATGTCTATTCAGACTACCATGGACCTTTACAAGGGTAGCAAAACAGTACTGTACCTGCAGTTACAGTGAGTCATTCATTGTGACAGTAAGTATTCATCAAGGATCAGCCTTAAGCCCATTCCTATTTGATTGTAATGGACACCTTGAGGCAGGAGATTAGAGGAAAGACTCCACGGAGCATGCTTTTCGCTGATGACACTATGTGGTGATGTGAAGGTAAATCCAAACTGGAAAGGGACATGGAACTATGGCTTACATTGTAAGCTATGAGAAAATGGCTTACAAAATCATCTGTGAAAAGACGGAACAGGAGCAATGCTTTGTTGTGTCATGACCAGGATGTGGACAGTCTGACCAAGAGGTCTTTTGGGAGCCAGGCTGCATCAGATATAAGGAGATTAGACTCTGAGATATGCTAGAGGACAGACTGAAAGTCAGATGTCAGGAGGCAGGCAGGATCAGGTTAACAGGAGATCAGAGTCAGGCAGTAGGAGCAGGCAGTGCTGGGGAGATAGTCCTAAGCAGGAGAAACCCAGTTGCGTGGACTACTTCCTGTTTCTGTACTTGGTTTAATAAAAGCAGGGAACCAGTCAAGACCCCCAGAATTCTGCCAGTCAGATCCCAGGACTAAAGTCCTCTGTCAGAGTTGAGCTTTTAGTTCTGGCAACTGTTAGCAGATCACTGAGTGATCGTTCGGAACTTACTACCACTTAAAAACCCTGCGGACCTGTGTTCAAGACCCATGGTCTCTGATATTTTAAGAGGGATTAGAAGAAGCCAGTAAAGCTAGATGGTATAGAATTAAAGTCTGTATAACAATCTAAATACTTCAGTGTACCGCCATGATGTGGATATTATAGGCTTCATGAAAAGTGCTTTGGTGTACATGGAGGGAGGTGACTAGAATTCTCTGTGATAAGAATATGCCAAGTAAACTAAAGAGCAGTGTGTAGAAGATCATGATTAGGCCAGCCATAATGTATGGATTCGCATGCTGGCCAATGAGGAAGAGAGAAGAGCAGCTACTTCACACTACCGAAAGGAGAATGCTCAGGTGGATGCTGGGTCAGACAAGAACTGCACAAAGAAGCCATATAAGCTTTGATGCAAGTGGCCCGCATCACAGAAAAGCTGAAGGCGTTCCAACTGAGATGGGTGGGTCATGTGAGATAACATGTGGTGGGGAGGGATAGCTCAGTGGTTTGAGCATTGGCCCGCTAAACCTAGGGTTGTGAGTTCAATCCTTGAGGGGGCAAAAATTGGGGTTTGGTCCTGCTTTGAGCAGCGGGTTGGACTAGATGATCTCCTGAGGTCCCTTCTAACCCTGATATTCTATATGATGGCCAAAGAGTACATGAGCTAGCATCCCCCTGGTTCAAGATGCTGCAGGGGGAAATAAAGAAGGGTGATGTCAGCTTGGAAAACACATTTTTCCAAGAATGCTTGGAGATGAAGAACAAGAGCAGCCAACCCTAGTTGATGGGACAAAAAGCAGACTTAATCTCAAGAAGTGAACAGAGAGATTTTCTTTTTCAAATTAATATAAATGCTGATAGGCTCACTTATACAAGCCATGTAGTAATTTTCAATCATAGATTATCTGTATATCTTAGAATCAAAATCATACATTACTATTTTCTTAGACTTCTTTGGTAAATTATTTTTAATATAAACTATAAAGCCTATGCAGGAAATACTGCAGATGGAACTGGAACATTTAAAAATGTGTTAACAAGCCGAGTTTACTCTTAACATGCTCTGAAAACACAGTGACAGAGTCATGGGCAAAACTGCCTATTTTCACTTAAGATTCTAAAGGCCATCAGTCTCTCCATCCACATCCTTGTATCTCCTGGGGATATTAATTACCATCTTGAATCTAAAGTTGTAAAGGAGGTTCTGCATGGAGCAGGAGTGTGTTTTTGTTTGGTGTGTCATGTAAGTTTCTGCAGTATTCTGAATAGGTCAGCCTGTGATAGATCCCGCGCCCATGGCTATTCAGCTTGGAACGTTATGGATAAAACCTCCTCTCCATTGCCATTTGTCTTATTTTCAGGCAATGAAGATATATTTTTCTGCCTGGCTGAACCCCCAGAATGGAGTACTCCATCTGGGAAAACCCCAGATTGTCCCATTGGTCTCTTTAATTTTTTTTTCTCTCAGCCTACTGTTCAAAACTGTCATGAGTTTGCCTCTTCCTCAGGGTGGGGTCAATATGCAATGGCCCATCTGGCACCATGTGGTCACAGATGAGGAATGCATATGGAACCCAAGAGGCCCACACAGCTTCTGAGAACCATCAGTTGCTGAGACCATGTTTTGGCTACACTGGATACAAGAGATATTCATTAAAACTTTAAAGAATCAAATCCAAAGAAAAGCAATTGAGGAAGAAATCACTTTAGTCCCCATGTGTAATGTTAAACATGTGTAAAGCACTTGATTATTCATTTTCACATGTGTAAGTGCTTGCAGCATCAGGGTCTTAGATTGTAAGGCAGGGGCCATCTGTTCATTCTGTATGTGTACGTTGCCTAGAACAATGGAACCCTCATTAGTGTCTGTAGGTGCTACTGCAGAACAAAAAATTATAGTTTTAGTCTGAGAGCTGAACTCCAGGCATTAAATATATAAATGACTAAACTAACATATTTCAGTATTGTGCATATTTCCTTACATTAGGACTCTGGCTCTTTTGCTGAAAGCATTCTGATATTCCTATCTGATTTCTGTTTATTGATACAGAAACACATTACATTCTATTAGGTAGCTAATGTACTGATTTATATGTGATTACTTGTACATAAGCATAACAATGTTACAGAAAAATGTCTGTATTTTACTCTCTTTTCCCTGATTTCTTCATGGCACATTAGTTTTATGACAAAAATATACTGGTTTGCTGACAGTGAAGCTGAAAATCGAATCCTGGTCTTTGTTCATGTGGCAGAAAGGGGATAGGACTCCCATATGAATACACAAACCAGTTCTTCACTAGGTTTACTCATCTGAGATCCAGTCCACAGAGAGGTGGAGAGGATCACTGCAGACTATGTGGCTCTGGGAAGAAGGATAAAGGAGTTTGAGGTGCAAGTGGTGTTCTCATCCATCCTCCCTGTGGAAGGAAAAGGCCCGGGTAGAGACTGTCGAATTGTGGAAGTCAATGAATGGCTATGCAGGTGGTATCGGAGAGAAGGCTTTGGATTCTTTGACCATGGGATGGTGTTCCAAGAAGGAGGAGTGCTAGGCAGAGACGGGCTCCACCTAATGAAGAGAGGGAAGAGCATCTTTGCAAGCAGGCTGGCTAACCTAGTGAGGAGGGCTTTAAACTAGGTTCACCGGGGGAAGGAGACCAAAGCCCTGAGGTAAGTGCGGAAGTCGGATACCGGGAGGAAGCACGAGCAGGAGAGCGCAAGAGGGGAGGGCTCCTGCCTCATACTGAGAAAGCAGGATGATCAGCGAGTTATCTTAAGTGCCTATACGCAAATGCAAGAAGCCTGGGAAACAAGCAGGGAGAACTGGAAGTCCTGGCACAGTCAAGGAATTATGATTTGATTGGAATAACGGAGACTTGGTGGGATAACTCACATGACTGGAGTACTGTCATGGATGGATATAAACTGTTCAGGAAGGACAGGCAGGGCAGAAAAAGTGGGGGAGTTGTATTGTATGTAAGAGCAGTATGACTGCTCAGAGCTCCAGTATGAAACTGCAGAAAAACCGGAGAGTCTCTGGATTAAGTTAAGAAGTGTGAGCAACAAAGGTGGCTCACCTATACCTTCGACAAATCTTCACTGAGAACTTGCACTTGATAAAGTTGCTCAGACCAGTTTTTCAGTATTGGGAAGAAGCCAGAAATATGGGTAAAATATAATGGAAGTACAATTAAAAACCTAGCAATGCAGGTCCTAAATAATCAAATGTTTCAAAGCAGTGGTGTATTAAGTAAGTTGCAATAGATTGCTTTTGTGATACAGCATGGCCAGAGGGCAACAAGAGAGTGTCAGAAGGGAGCCTTCTTCCCTGTAGAGGGAAGAAAGTTTGCTATAGATTAATTAAAGCACCTGAAGCCAATTAGAGCACCTGAAGCCAGTCACCTGATAAAACCCCCCTGCTTCAATCAGACAAGAGAAGGAGTTGAAACAGAGTGGATTGGTGTTGGAGCAGAGAGCAGTTTGGCTTGGATGCAGAGTAGGGTACTGTCAAGGTTCCTTCCCCACTCTGAACTCTAGGGTACAGATGTGGGGACCTGCACGAAAACCTCCTAAGCTTACTTTTACCAGCTTAGGTTAAAACTTCCCCAAGGTACAAACTATTTTACCTTTTGCCCTTGGACTTTCGCTGCCACCACCAAACGTCTAACACCGGTCACTGGGAACGAGTCTGTTTGAAAACGTCTTTCCCCCCAAAATCCTCCCAAATCTTACACCCCCTTTCCTGGGGAAGGTTTGATAAAAATCCTCACCAATTTACATAGGTGACTCCAGACCCAAACCCTTGGATCTTAAGAACAATAAAAAAACATTCAGTTTCTTAAAAGAAGAATTTTAATAGAAGAAAAAGTAAAAGAATCACCTCTGTAAAATCAGGATGGTAAATACCTTACAGGGTAATTAGATTCAAACATAGAGAATCCCTCTAGGCAAAACCTCAAGTTACAAAAAGACACAAAAACAGGAATATCCATTCCGTTCAGCACAGCTTATTTTCTCAGCCATTTAAAGAAATCAGAATCTAACGCATATCTAGCTAGATTACTTACTAAGTTCTAAGACTCCATTCCTGTTCTGTCCCCGGCAAAGGCATCATGCAGACAGAGAGAGAGAGGCTTTGTTTCTCCCTCCCCCCAGCTTTTGAAAGTATCTTGTCTCCTCATTGATCATTTTGGTCAGGTGCCAGCGAGGTTATCCTAGCTTCTTAACCCCTTACAGGTGAAAGGGTTTTTCCTCTGGCCAGGAGGGATTTTAAAGGTGTTTACCCTTCCCTTTATATTTATGACAGGTACATAAGTCTTTCATTAATTTTGACATGAAAAGGGTTCCTTGGTCTGTCAGGATCTCCTTAGGGATGCCCACTCTGGCAAAAACCTGGAGTAGTTCTTTTGCTATTGCCTTGGATGTGGGGTTTCTTAAAGGAATGGCTTCTGGATACCGCACGGCGTAGTCAAGGATGACTAGTATGTTTTGGTGGCCCTGTGCCGATCTTTCCAGTGGGCCCACTATGTCCATGGCTATCCTCTCGAAAGGGACTTCAATAATAGGCAAAGGTACTTATGGGCCCGCAAATGAGGTCGGGGGCTATGCAAGTGGTATTTAGGGCAGGAGGCACAATAGCGCTGGACCTCTGCACATATTCCTGGCTAATAAAACCTTCTTAGGACTCTATCCAGTGTCTTGTCTACTCCTAGATGTCCCCTAAATAGATGACTGTGAGCTAACTCTAGTACTTCCCTTGTGTGTTTCCATGGGACTAAGAGTTACTTTACTTCTTCCCCTCGTATTTGCGCTATCCTGTACAACAGATCACGTTTGAGCACATAATATGGCCTTTGGTCTTTCCTTCCAAAGGTACGCTATTTACTTCCACTACCTCCTCCCTCACATTCACAAATAGCGGGTCATTGGCTTGGTCCTGCCCTGTCATAAATACAAAGGGAAGGGTAACCACCTTTCTGTATACAGTGCTATAAAATCCCTCCTGGCCAGAGGCAAAACCCTTTCACCTGTAAAGGCTAAGGTAACCTTGCTGACACCTGACCCAAAATGAACAACAAGGGGACAAGATACTTTCAAATCTGGATGGGTGGGGGAACAAAGGGCTCTGTCTGTCTGTGTGATGCTTTTGCCGGGAACAGATCAGGAATGCAGACTTACAACTCCTGTTAAGATAGTAAGTAATGTAGCTAGAACATGCGTTAGATTTCCTTTTGTTTAATGGCTGGTAAAATAAGCTGTGCTGGATAGAATGTATATTCCTATTTTTGTGTCTTTTTGTAATTTAAGGTTTTGCCTAGAGGGGTTCTCTATGTTTTGAATCTGATTACCCTGTAAGGTATTTATCATCCTGATTTTACAGAGGTGATTCTTTTACCTTTTCTTTAATTAAAACTCTTCTTTTAAGAACCTGATTGATTTTTCATTGTTCTTAAGAGCTGAGGGTTTGGGTCTGTGTTCACCTGTACCAATTGGTGAGGATTCTTATCAAGCCTTCCCCAGGAAAGGGGGTGTAGGGCTTGGAGGGATATTTTGGGGGAAGACATCTCCAAGTGGTCTCTTTCTCTGTTCTTTGTTTAAAACGCTTGGTGGTTGCAGCATACGATTCAAGGACAAGGCAAAGTTTGTACCTTGGGGAAGTTTTTAACCTAAGCTGGTAAGAATAAGCTTAGAGGGTCTTTCATGCAGGTCCCCATATCTGTACCCTAGAGTTCAGAGTGGGGAAGGAACCTTGACATGCCCGAAATTCTCATGTGCGGTACCGATCTGACCTAATTCCAGGGGGCCTGTTTCTACTCCGCCCCCTGTGTTGCCCCTATTTGGGCTAGGAACTGCCTCCCAGTCCTCACTGACCTGAATTATCTCCTGGCCTCCTGAACAGGTTCGCCTACCAACAAGGGAGGTTTTCTGGTTCTCTGCTAGAATTCTGGTCCCTAATCTTTTATCTGCCCTCCTTTCCCACCTAGACTTTTGGGTTTTCTGGGGGATGAGAATAACTCTGGGGCAAATTTGGCAATCTTTGCGGTGAAGCTATCTGTAGGTGCCTCCATCTCAGCCCGGGGGTTGCTACCCTCCCCTGGTTCTATTGCGGGGAGTAAGCTCTCAAACCTGGGGAAGTCCTTACCAATTAAGACAGGGTAGGGGAGCCTGGGGACCACCCCTGCAGTCACCCTGGGAGTATTCCCCTGGATCTCAATCTGTACCGGGATTGTGGGGTAGAAATTTATGATGCTATGTACTCACGTTACCCCTGTGTTTTTGGCCTGGGTTAGTTGGTCTTGCCCCACCATCTTCCCCAAGACCAGCATGACAGCACTCCCAGAATCTACTAATGCTATGGTCTGAATACCATTCATTTTTACTGATCTTGTATACCCATGCAAGGTCATTATGACCCCTACCAGGCTGATTAGGCTACATTGCTCCCCGTGATCCCACAGATTACATTGTATAGGCTCTTCCCTGTTGGGGCACTGGGCTGATGTATGCCCCAATTCCCCACACTCGTAACACCGCCCCTTATTCTGGTTGCCGCCCTCTGCCTGGGGCTATTTGGCCAGCCCGCCCAGCCCTCTCTTTCCAAACCCCCAGGTCCCTTCTTGGCCTCGGGCCATTCCTCTGTGTCTTTCCTCCCAGTTATGGTTCTCCTGGAGTTCTCGACAGTCTGGGGCCTTGGGTTTGGGACTGGCTTCCTGGGTTGCCGTGTCTCACCCCCTAGGGTCTGGAACAGTTCACGGGCTGCCAGCTGTCTTTCCACGAGGGAGACCAACTCATCCTAGGTGGAGGGGTCATTCTGGCCAACCCAAGCCCTGAGGCCTGTTGGTAGCCCCCTCATATACCGGTCCAGTACCAGGAGCTCCATCATCTTCTCAGAGCTGAGGGCCTCAGGGCACAGCCATTTCCGGGTCAGGTGGATCAGTTCAAACAATTGCGATTGGGGTGTCTTGTCCTCTGTGTACTGTCACTCATGGAACCTCTGGGCTCGCAATGCTGTTGTTACTCCAGATCTGGCCAGGATCTCTGCCTTCAGCTGTGGGTAATTTGCTGCAGTCTCTGCGGCCATATTGTAATAGACCTTCTGGGCCTCCCCACACAGGAACGGGGCGAGGATACCAGATCACTGATCTGAGGGCCAGCCTCCCTCAGGGCTGCTCTTTCAAAAGCGGGGAGGTATGCCTCCACATCATCCTCCCATGTCATTTTCTGTAGGCAGTGGCTGGCCTGTACGGTCCGGGTCCCATCGCAGTTGCGGTTCAGCTCCCTAAGGGCCTTCATCTGGTTCACCAGCTCTTGCAGCAGGGCTTGGTCCTGGGCAGCCTGACTCATCAACAGATGATTAGTCTCCTGCTGCATCCGAGTCACCTCCTGTTGGGCGGTTGCTTGGGTCCAGGTAGCCTCCTGCTGGGCTGCGGTAGCTTGTATTAGGGCCTTGATCATGTCGTCCATCTTAGGGATGGGAGGGTTTTGCCTAACCCTGGTTTAAGTCTCAGCTCATAGATCCCACCGCTAACACCATGTGTGGCAAACTGCCGGCACTACTATGATGGGTCTCGTGCTTTCTCTTCTTGGGGGTGGGGGGTTCAGGGCACTGTTTCTTGCCCCTGAACTGGGGTATTAACTGCCCCACTAGTGTCCTAGAGGAGGGGAGTGGAGAGGGAGGGACCCAGGCCCATACGGACCTCAGTCTACCATCCACAAACAGATGGACTGGTCGAGCAGTTTAACCGTACCCTTAAAAGTATGATCCGGAAGTTGGTAGCACAGGATGGAAAAGACTGGGATACCCTTTTACCATATCTAATGTTTGCTATATGGGAAGTCCCGCAGGTGTCCACTGGTTTCTCTCCCTTTGAACTACTATACGGATGCCACCCATGCGGAATGTTAGATATTGCCAAGGAAGATTGGGAAGAACAACCCAACCCAAGAAAGAATGTCATTGAGCATGTGACACAGATGAGAGAGTGAATAACTCGAGTAACCCCTATAGTATGAGAACATTTGGAAAAAAGCACAAGAGGCCCATATTACAACCGTTGGGCGAAAGTATTGAGATTTCAGCCGGGGGAATGGGTGATGGTGCTAGTGCTGATAGCAGAAAGCAAACTCCTAACCAGCTGGCATGGAACATATGAGATAGTTGAAGCTATTCGGGAGGTGGACTATAAGGTCAGAAAACCAGACCACCGAAGGCCGGAGCAAATCTACCATATCAACCTACTGAAGCCCTGGTGTGACCGAGAGACGTGCCTGGTCATTCGGAGAGCTCCACCCCAGACAGACGACCCACAGGGGCAGGTGAAGATATCTCCTGAGTTAACTCCAGAACAATGAACAGAAGTCATTGATGTGATCCAATGGAACCAGGACGTGTTCTGTACACAGCTGGGCTGTACAACACTGATCCAACATCATATTGTCACCAGTCCCGGAGTAAGGGTGATGATAAGACCATACCGAATACTGGAAGCTAAAAGGGAAGAAATTAGGACAGAAGTGAAGAAGATGCTGGAACTTGGGGTTATTGAAGAATCCCACAGCCAGTGGTCCAGGCCTATCATCCGAGTCCCCAAGCCTGACGGCACTCTGAGGTTGTGCAATGACTTCCGGAAGTTGAATGAAGTATCCCAGTTCGATGCCTATCTGATACCACGCATTGACGAGCTAGTTGATCAGTTAGGCAAGGCCCGATATCTAACCACTCTGGACCTGACCAAAGGATATTGGCAAATTCCCCTGGCCGAGAATGCCAAGGAAAAGACTGCCTTCTCTACATCCGATGGCTTGTTCCAATACATTGTCCTCCCTTTTGGACTCCATGGGGCCCCTGCAATATTCCAGTGACTTATGGACAAATTGCACCCCATGCCAAGTAAGCTGCCGCCTATCTAGATGACAGTCATCCATAGCCCTGACTGGGAAATGCACATAGGAAAAGTAGAAGCGGTGCTAGATGCCCTGCAGAAGGCCATCCTCACTGCCAACCCTCTCAAGTGCATGATAGGACTAGCTGAGGCCAGATACCTCAGGTATGTAGTTGGGAGGGGTTTGGTGAAATCCCAATGGAACAAAGTGGAGGCAATACAAGGTTGGCCTCGACCAGTCCGCAAAAAGCAGGTCAGAGCATGTCAAGTGATAACAGGATACTATCAGAGATTCATCCCTCATTTAGCCACAAGAGCAGGGCCATTGATGGATTTGATAAAGGCTCGGGGCCCCGAGATAATAAAGTGGACTGATGCGGCAGAAGAAGCATTTGCAGATTTAAGGACAGCCCTTTGCTGCCATCCAGTACTCATAGCCCCAGACTTCGAGAAGGAATTTGTCCGACAAACAGATGCCTTGGAGGTAGGGCTAGGAGCCGTCCTTTCACAGATGTTTGGGGAGGAGGAACACCCAATCTTGTACCTCAGCCTGAAACTCCTCCCCAGGGAACAAAAGTACGCCGTTGTTGAAAAGGAATGTCTGGCAGTAAAATGGGCTATGGAGACTCTCTGCTACTACCTACTGGGGAGGTGGTTTACCCTCGTGACAGACCATGCCCCTCTCCAGTGGATGCACAGAAACAAGGAGAAGAACACAAGCGTGACTAGGTGGTTCCTATCCCTGCAGCCCTTCCATTTTTGGGTACAGTCCGGAAGCCAACATGGCAATGCTGATGACCTATCACGACAGCACTGCCTCTCATCCCAAGTAGCCCAACCCCATGGTGTTGAGCGGGGGTGGGGGGACGGGGGGAAGATATGTGATACAGCATGGCCAGAGGGCAACAGGAGAGTGTCAGAAGGGAGAGGGAAGAAAGTTTGCTATAGATTAATTAAAGCACCTGAAGCCAATTAGAGCACCTGAAGCCAGTCACCTGATAAAACCCCCCTGCTTCAATCAGATAAGAGGAGGAGTTGAAGCAGAGTGGTTTGGTGTTGGAGCAGAGAGCAGTTTGGAGGGAAGCAGAGGAGAGTTTGGATAAGTGCTGTGGTGGGCTAAGAAGACCAAGACCCTAGGTAAAGGGACACCTGGTTTGTACAGAGGGAGGGCAGGAAGCCCCGCAAGCTGAAGGGCAGGAGAGGGAAGTAGTCCAGGGGAAGGAACCGCTAGTTCAAGCGGTTTACTGCTATCCCTAGGGCCTCTGGTCTGGGACCCGGAGTACAGGGCGGGCCTGGGTCCCTCCCTCTCCTCTCCCCTCCTCCAGGACACTAGTGGGGCAGTTAATACTCCAGTTCAGGGGCAAGAAATGGTGCCCTGAACCCCCCCCAGAAGAAGAGAAAGCGTGAGACCCATTATAGTGTGCTGGCAATTTGCCACACTGTATTTTAAGACACTTGGTGAAAATAAATGCTTATCAATTTTTTAAAAATGTGGTGGATAAAATGTGCCAAGATATGGCAGCTTTATCATCCTATTTACTGTTTTCAGGCAGTTAAACACAGGAAGATACCATATCAAAGGAGTTGCAGAAAAAAATCTAGTGTATGAACTATAATTTACTTTCTATCAATATATTCCATTCTGATTGCTTCTTCTTAGCATCCAGAGGTTCAAATTGCCCACAAAGACTTGTTTAGACTAGGGAAAAGGTGCCTTTTCCCGTCAAGTTAGCTTGCTTGAGCTATTTTATCTCAATTGAAAACCCCACTTAACAGCGTCCACTCACTCCTGTCTTCTTTTCCCTCCATGTGTCCTTTATTAAATATTTGGCTTATTTGAGAACATCTAAAAAAAAAAAGGTTAGTTTAAAAAAGACTATCAACTTTTCCATTCTAAGGTTATGCTAATGCTGTCAGTATAGACCAATATGAGATTGACTCACTAATGACTCTACTGCATGTTAATTGTTTAGTGGTATGGAATCTGCAGCAATTAGCTATTCATTCTGCTGCTTGGATTTTTGGCATTGTGCCTTCCATTTCTCCCCTCCAATTTTTTTAGACTTCTGTAAGTCTTCTAGTTTTGAACTATTGGACTGGAACCTGCAAATGGGGCTAAAATGCTCTTTATATTAACACCAGTTGTTCTGCAATAGTGTTTCCATCAATCTTATTGAGCTTTTTTGTATGAATCTGATTTATAGCTGCTGATAGGCAAAAGAAATATGTTAATTAATTTAAAAAATGAATTGTATCACTGTGTATGAAGGACTAATTTGTTTATTCAAATATAATAGACAGTTCAGTTCCTGTTTTTGAGGAGGTGGCCTTCAATAAATGTATGGGTGGTCACTTGTTGACTACTTTTGAAAACGCAGATTAAAGACTTTGGTTACAGACTACAGTGCACATTCCTGAGATCATCCAAGCTTACAACTTTCACTTCAACATACTCCTCACTGCTGCTACTATCCATTGAAACTTGACTGAACACATTAACAGTTAACTAGTTTTAACAGGAATTCTCCTCTGACCCAGGCATGCACATCACCCACACAAAAAACCTTGAATAAGCTCACTCTGTATTCAGGATACTGCAAACAGCATCTGTTCAGTCACTGGATAACAGCATCAAGTGTAGTGTCAGACATGCTAAAATCATATATTACCACGTCATGAATTAGACATGAAATTCACCTACTAAAGAAGGCCTCTGCAAGGTCCTTTGCACTTGAGACCTGCATTATATGTGTCTTAAGTAATGCAAAAGGCTCAGATGGTATCTCTGTACAGGCTGGTTTCAGAGTAACAGCCGTGTTAGTCTGTATTTGCAAAAAGAAAAGGAGTACTTGTGGCACCTTAGAGACTAACCAATTTATTTGAGCATGAGCTTTTGTGAGCTACAGATGCATCCGATGCATCCGATGAAGTGAGCCGTAGCTCACGAAAGCTCATGCTCAAATAAATTGGTTAGTCTCTAAGGTGCCACAAGTACTCCTTTTCTTTTTACTGTACAGGATGAATTTCACTCATTCAGGGAGCCTTCTGCTGTAATACAGATAACTTTGGGAAGCCCTGAAATGCAAAGCAACTGTTTTAACATTTCTTGTCTAAGGGGTACATACTTTTCTTACTCCCACATTTAATTCCCATTATTAATGAGAATTTTCGGTGTATACTGAGGGCAGTCTATGGCCACACTGTCATACTTGGGCAAACAAGTACAGGATGTCCCTTCCAAAAACCCTATAGAGATTTGAAAATGAGGAAAAATAAATGTAAAAGAAGAGAATGCCAAACAGCTAATTTCCAGCCACAAAACTTAGTTATCAGACCATATTTCCAAGTACTGGTAGCTTGCTGAATATGATGACATTTCCTATGGGGTAAGGTTACTTATTCAAAACAGCGATAAAAACAGCTCTAGTGAACTTTTAGTACTAAAAAATGCTTAATTAAAAGCTCCTTGGAATGCATTATGCCAGGGAAGGCCCAATTCTCTTGTATGTCTCAAGAATCTTTTCTTTTGTTGGCACTATAACTTTACAAAATAAATCTGTAACACAATTTTTTTAGTATCTTTTTTCAGCTTCAAATGTACACATTTTACCATATAATCATACATAACAAAAATTAAACACTTCCCCACTATACTTACAACAGAACCACCTTTAACATGAGTTGAGATCAACAACATGGCAACAAAACACAAAACTGTGAATGAGTATAAAAGCTATTTATACAGGTATACTTAATTATTTTTTAACTCCGTAATTTGAAAATCCCTACTGTATTTTTAGTTAGGTTAAAATATAAACTAAAAGGTACAGCATGACTCTTAAGCATGTAAGGTGTTTGCTCAGGTTGACATTTATTAACAAATTATGGCAAATATTTTTCTTTGTTTTCTTTCCAAAGCAATGATTTTCTGGTTAATAGGGAAAGAAAATATATAATAGATGATCTCAGAGTGACTATACGACAGCCACTTAAGCTCTTCTTGACAACAATAACTTCATGACTATTCATCCTATGTGTGGGCTGTATATTGCTGCCCCAAATTCAGGCCACCTATGTCATGTATGTGTACTTGGTGGGAAGGGGGAAGATTTGTCCAAGTGGGGCAAAAATGTTGCACCCTTCTGTGGATTCTCTCAGGTCTGCACAGTTCCTGATTTGCAGGTTTTCCATACATCCGATTTTCCACTGTCACATATAATGAAGGCACACAGCCTCTTAGGAAATCTGCTGCTAGGGGAAAACTACTTTTCCTCTCCCTAATGGATTGCTACGAATTCTTGTACTTTTGTTTTGCTTATTTTTAATCATGAATTTGACTGAATAAGCAGTTTGAGGAACTGAAGGCATTTATGAAGGGACTTTACTTTGTACTGTGTCTCTAAAATCAATAACCAGGCCTTTTTTCTAAAAAGTTTTTTTCTTTACCAAAAAAGGTCTTTGTTGGTTGGAAGGACTTTAGAACTGAGCTTGACCATAGTCAGTTCTTTTTAAAATATGGGCCTCTTGGCCCCATTTCTCAAGTTACCTCATTTCTTGCAAGATTATTCCTGCCCTTAGCAGAAGTAATCCTTACAAGAGGCTGTTGTGACAGGCCAATTACAGCTGGAAGATTGGCCCATACTGACATGACTTTGGCTTCCAGTGAGACTTAGGCTTCCATGCACTCAAGTCACTTCTGAAAATGGGATTTAGTATCTTAAGTATCTTAAGCACTTTTGAAAATGTTACCCTGTATCTATAAATATGAAAAAGTATAATTTGTTTAGTATTTCAAAATAATCAGTGGTCTAAATCTGCAAGCCCTCCTTCAGCTGTAACTCACTTTAGTCAATTGGGAGTTCCTCATGTAGAGCTTTAATAGAAATGGCGGCAAAAAGGAACCATTTGAAGTTAACCAAATAAAAATATTTGTTTTGGCTCTATGAAGAAGTTATTGTAGTTCCTTGCTGGAGCATAGAAGATTATACCATGATGGTATATTAATTTCACAGCAAAGAGAGGAGGATTCTCCAAAGATGCTTTGAACATGCTTTAGAAATGCTAGATCACTACTGTCATTAAAAGGCCATTCCTGTTCACTGATGTCAATAAAAGGGTATTACAACAATTTTTATTACCTTTTCACCATGTAAGTGAGCAAGTATAGTCTTTTTCTGATGTCAGCAGAAAAGTGTAATAACTCTTACTAGAACAACAACAGCATTACAGTTAAGGTTGTCAACTTTTCCAATTAAGAGGTCAGTATGAATGCTTTATTCATGTAACAATGGTCAAATGTTAACTGCTTGATAGTGCCCCTTTAATAAATAATAAAATATTTCATAAATGGCTTCTTAATATAGGAAAAATTATACCAGTGGTATGGCCAGCTAAACAGGCATGGGATGAACAAGACTAAGAGTGAGGTAATGTGGGTCAGCAGAAGTGCTGCAGGGAAACTGGATGTAGAGATTAATGGAGCATGTCTACACCAAACTGATCTGTTCAAGTACTCTGGTGGCTGGTTTATGGAAGATAGTGAGCTTGAATGTGAGACAGTCCAGACTGGGGAGTGCTGGAATAGTGCTGAATAACACCTCAGGTGTTGTGTATGACACTGCGACTGAAAGCCCAACCGTATAATACTATGGTGCACCCCACCATGCTGTATGGTGTAAAAGCATGGCTGGTAGAGAGATGGCCTACAGGTGTTCAAGATATCTTCACACAATGCAAGTTACACAAAGACAAATTTTGAAATGAAAGCATTAGGATAGTCAAAGTCATTCCGTGACTGACAAAATCCAGGAAGTGTGATTTCGCTGGTTCAGACACATACTGAGGATGAATAAAGAGGGCCTGGTGAAGACAGCATGGAAGGAGATGTTGGCAGGAAAGAGACCCTGAAGAAAGCCTAGGAAGCAATGGATGGACCTTAGGGCTGTCTTGGACGGACAAAGATGGCAAGATGCTTGCAGGATGACCCGACCCCAGAGGATGGGCTAAGGGGAACAAGAAGTTTATGACTCCTAGATCCACCGCATTGCCAGCTGGCACACTGTTGTCATGATATTTACCTCAAAAGTGGCATGTAATATACCATTAGAAAACTAGTAACTCATTGATCATTAATATTCTTGTGTCACGTATGTATGGCAAACCCACAAAGAACTTTATAGTGGTGTTGGAAACATGTGACTAAAATGTGTGTGTTTAAACCAGGAGTGTCAGGGACGTTGATAAACTGTTTTTCCCCAGACAGAAGAAAGAGGCCAACACCTCAAACCAGGTATGACCAAAGTCTATATGATACTCATTTGTATTGAAGGTTGCAGGAAGAAATCATTTGCATTGGAAAAAGCACCAGAAGGGGAGGAACCAGCATAGAGTCTACACCAGACAACATGGTGTCTACAATCAGGAGGGAAACAGAACTTTATCTGGGGATACCCTTCAGAAGAATACATTTTGAAGATTTACTACTATAGAGAGAGGGGGACAGAACCCCTTCACCTGAGAAGACAAGAGACTGACCACTTTGAGCTCTGGGAAGGGTCCTGGCCAGAGATTCTGGAGAAGACACTTGGTGAGAAACACTTTGAAAAAAGAGACTCTAGTTTGTCAAATTAGGTTTTAGAGACTTAGAAGCATATTTTTATTTTTGTTTGCTTGTAACCCTTTCTACCTTTATTCCTTATACTTGGTATCACTTAAACCAATGACTTTTTGTTTAATAAACTTGTTTTACTTTTACTAGAAAACAATCCAATACTTTGATTAAAATGGAGTGTTTGTTAACTCCAGTTAAGGAAATAAGCTGCTGGGCACTGTCTCTTTAAAGAAGCAGCGAACCTAATAACATCCATAAGTGTTCAGCAAGAGGGCTGGACACTACAGGGCAGACGGTATGGGGAAAATTGGGACTATGTGGGCGTTGGGGTCACCCTGCAAAGAGTAACTGGGCGGTGGAAGCCAGGGTGTGACCTGCATGTTTATATGCTGGCTGTTGGTGTTAGGGTTGTAAGCCACAGTAGCACAGGCAGTGACACAACCCCTTACTGGTCTGGCTTGAACACCAAAGCATCACAAAGGTGTCTTAACATAGACCCTAATTCAGTAAACACATGCTTAAGTTCCACTGAAGCCAAAGCTAAGCAACTGGTTAAGTGCTTTGCTGAGTCAAGACCATAATGTGTAATTAATGTCCATAATGTAAACTAATATCTGTGTGGAAAAAAACAACAAACAAATTGGCCCAGGGATTGTGACATTAATTAGCACTAATTCTACTTCTCTAGGTAAAATCCTGGATTGAATGTGGTAGATAATTATGTAGGCTGTTACCAGAAAAAACACAAAAAGAGGCTATACAGAAAATAGAAGCTAACTGTATCAGTTTAGAAAAAATCAAAATGCACAAACTTAAATGCACCTTTTACAAGACCAATTGTATACTAGGCTGCAAATAATGACGGAACACATAAAATACTTGCATGCTATAGAGGATACTTTTAGTGATGAAATATAAGTATTTCGGACACACACGGTACTCTTTCATATAATCGGGGCTTGTTCCACACTACTACAAAAACACATTTTGTACATAATACCAAAGGTTACAGGCAGGTTGGAGAGCAAAATAATAGTTTGTTTACTGAGCTGCTTGTGGAGCTTTCATGATAGGATGGTACAAAATGTATTTTTTCCTTCTCAAACATAGCAGTGTATTTGTGCGTTAAGGTACATTTTGATCATCGCGCCATTCCAGCCAAAGCTAGTAGTTATGTATAGGCCAGATCCTGCACCATCAAAGTCATTGGGAGTTTTGCCATTGAATTCAATGAGATCAGGTCCTCAGTGATCTGAACAATATAGTAAAAGTAAAATATGTATACTCCTTGTATACAGTAGAGGTGAAATCCTGGCCTCACTAAAGTTAATGGCAAAACTCCCATTGACATCAATGGGAAAACTTTAATGTGTTTCTCCCCCCATATCATAAATAAATGTCGGTGGCCGTTAGTTAACTCAAAGTTTATTTAAAAATTTATTTCCTCTGCTATTTCTGTTCAGTAATCTTGCTGCTTCTTCCCTCTTTGGGTGATGTTCTCCCACTAACCCTCACATTTACCAGTGTTAGAAGAGCTGAGCAGTTTAGAAACCAGTCAGCATGCTAAATAAAGGTTTGTCTACTTAGCTCAGGAATTCAGTAACAATTTGAATGCAACACGGAGAGCTGTTTTAGAAGTAATGTGAACTCAGTTTTGTCAGTGGAAGTTGTCTGTATGAATCAGACAAAATGGAGCAAATTAAGGGCATATTTTAAACCTAACTGATTATTTTTAAACTGAATTTTCTGAGTTTTTGAATTTAAATCAGACACCTAATTTTACTGTAAGCATTTTATATAAAGATCTTTGCTTTGCAATATATGACTTAAGGCAAAAGACTAATCTTTCCTATCATATAAGTATATAATCTTTCATATCATACTATTTTTCAATTTTGTATTATGTATCTGATGTAGGATGCATTATGAATAGAGATTTGGTTTTTGGATAAATATGGTAGATTGTATGTTGCAAAAACCACCTGAGAAGTACTTACTATACCATATATGGACAGTAGATACTAATCAAAGTGAAATATCTTAATAATTTTCATGTCTTTTCTTTTAAATAACAAAAATGACTGAAATATTACAGATGAATAGCTAAATTTCTCTTTTTTGCAAGTCACATTAGTCGCAGCATTATTGTAGGAAGAGCTTGAAGTCAATGAAACTTTTGCCTTTCATGTCAGTAGAAACAGAATCTGGGCCCACTGTGTATCTTTAAACTTTATCCGTTGACTAAGATTTGTTGAAAATTGAAGTAAATTGAATGCAAATGTGATTAATCTTTAGATACTCATTTATTCCAAATTTATAGACCAAAGTGAAGTTATTTGGATGATCATACCATAGCTATGGAATGTTTGAAAAGGGAGTGGACATTTGTATTAAAACAGAAGGCCCTTCTTACTCCAACATGATGTCAGTAATACAGCTCCTCAGAGCATGCTATTGTTTTAAACAGAGGTCCCCAAACTTTCACATTGGTTGTAAAATATTATTTAGTGTTGTTGGACTGGAAGGAAAATGTCATACATCTGCAAACAATTAGAAGGAGTTGGACTATTTTTTTTTATTAATTAAACAATAAAACATCCTTAAGTGTGACTGTGGGCTTATCTACACCGTGTGGCAAAGCACGCTACAAGGGTCCTTTTTGTAGAAAGCTCTAATGGGTTGTTCTCTAACTTCCCCATGTAGACTCTGCTGGTGTGATCTAAAAGGTACTGCATTCAAGTTAATGTCCTGCCCCGTAGAGCACTTTTCTATGCCATGTAGACAAGCCCTGTATGTACAGAAGTCAGATTCCCCTTCCTGCGATTGTCATATGAAATAAGAACTTTTAACAACAAGTAAATCTTCAGTGCGGCCACTGGTGATCAACAATATCATTTATAAGATCTTTTCAGCATTGCAATGCATGAAAGTATCCAAGTTGTGTGTGTACTTTAAATCCTCCAAAACCTCTTAACCTTTCTTTCAAACATAGTGACTATTAACCATTTTGCAACTGGGATTCATTCATTCATTCGTTCATTCATTCATTCATTCATTCATCCACTGACTTTAAAGGAGCTAAGATTTCATCCTTGGTTCATACATTCTGCTTCTCCAACATGATTAGCCAAAGTTAAGATTTTAGCCACTGTTAGTTAATTATTGTTATAGTTAACCAAAGCCTTTACAAAACTGATTTTATCTTTAATTGAAAAGCTTTCTGGAAGCCAAAGAAGCTTTAATACCACAAGCACCCTTCCTCTCAAAAAATGCTGGTATAAGAAATTAGAATGTTTTGTTCAACCCTAGGAAATTAATCCTTCATTATACCATGAATTTTATAAATTCAGTTCAAAATTCAAAATACTCAGAACACAGTAAGGCATTAATACTACATAAAATTAAGCACTTCCCTACTGGCACCTTAAATAATTGTAAACCTAAAAAGAATGTAGCAGGAAACACACTTCTATTTAAAACATTTTAGAGTTACTTATGAACACTATAATATATAAAATATATTAAATAATCCATTAAATTGAAATAACTTATTGAAATTCAACAAAATGAATGTTAACAAATGTCACATTAAGTTCAGTGCCATGTACCATAATTCTGAAATTAAAGACATAAAATACACTGGTCAGGCAGATGAAGCATCATTGTTGAAATACTGATTTATGGTACTAACTAAAAACAGTTTCCATTACAATAATTACGCTTCTGCTTATTAGTAAGTAAATGATGTTGGTACTGTATAAATGAATACTAAGAAGAAAGGAACTACAGCTGTGTAACACAGCTTGCCCTGATTATAGCCACTTTACTACTATTTTATATGATTACATTGATTTTGAAGCCAGAGGATGGAAAAAATGAACAGGCCAAGTTTCAGTGGGCAATTTGAGTTCTCCACAAGTTTCCTATTGACTTGCTTGAAAACCATGCTTATGAATCAAGGGCAGAATTTAGCCCAACATCTTTTCTTTCATAAACGTATACTTTCTAAAAATAACAGATGTTCAAGTAAACTATTTAAACAAATAACAAATGAGAAGCCATCTCAGTTTAGAATAGTGTTGCAAGTCTGACTCTTGAATTAACATTAACATTGCTAATACTCTGAGAATTGTGGCACTGTGCATGGTGTATGTGCACTCATATGGATTTTGTTCATTGCCATAGTTTCACAGGCTAGATAACCTTCATATTGGAAGTAAGCTAGCAGACTCTCAGCTGATCTACTCCTCTAAAATCGGAAGAGCACAAGTTGTTCAGCTGTTTGTTTCCTAGTCTTTCAGATAGAGACTGTATGCAAATGTGATCTAAATATGTGATCTAAACATTCTATATTATAGTTTGAGTCTAAGGTAAAGTTCATAGTGCAATTAATCTTTCATGCATTCAAATTTTAATTAGAGAAAATATATAGTTTAAGGTTATCTCTGAAACTGGAATACCCCTTACTTTTTCAGGTACTATGTTTCCTACCTTCTTCAATGCAGTGTATCTCAGACACATTTAATGTAACCCCAAATGCTTAATACAACTGAATTTGCTTATCTAAGTTTTACATGAAGATGTATAAACAGTAGGACTGATTCTGCTCATTCACATCAGTGGGAGCAGAAGCAGGACCAGAGTTGGTAAAGCTGCAGAAAATCACAAATATTGTTACCTTGAGCTATGACAGTGAAATATATTTCCTTAGGATGTTCTTTAAAATTTGTCATTTATATATGTGTACTATACTAGGATGCAGCAATGGAATTGCTGGCAAGGACAAAACTCCCCTGCTGTCATTCTGCATACGTATGATTTTCTGTCATTCACTTTGAACATGATTGTAAAGCTTAACAGAAGGCAGTTGCTTACCTTGGCATACATTTTGCTCGCTTTGCTCATACCCAGTTGCACACTGTATTTGGTGAGTTGGATTTGGAGGTGGTCGATGAGGATCAGCAGGGGTCCGTCGAATGACATTGTTTCGTCCACCAGTGGATTCAGCAGCTGTGTCTTCTCGTCCATTATTTACAATAATTTGAGCTGTTCTAGGTAGACAGAGGTATCCTCCATAGTGGTTAACACATTTCATCCCACCTTTGCATGCATCTGGGACAATTTCACATTCATCAATATCTGTGGTTAGCAACAACACAAGTCATATTTTAAAATGGGACCTTAACAGACATTAACACAAGTAATGTAACAAGGCATGCAAGTACACGTGTATTGTCCAAAACATCAAAACACGGATGTAGAAGATAACTCAAGAGAAAGGACTAAAAATACCATTAGTAAGTCTTTCACTTATAAAGATTTACTATACCTTTGCACCGCTGCCTGACAGGATCCCATTCATAGCCATCTGTACATTGCTATGTAGAAAAGAGATGCAGAAAAATGACTGATGAACTAATATTTTTAAATACTTCATGCATTTGTTGTTGCTATGGAAAATTGTGTTCTGAACAAACAATAACCAGCGTGGTTATATATTTTTCATAATATCAGGAAAATAGATCTCAGTGCAGTACTACTGTGTAAAAAAACTAAGAAGTAGTTTATAACAGGAAATGAATAATCCTTTCCTAAATGTTGGTCTAATGTCTATTCTAAATTGACAAATTTAGGGCCTGATCTTTTAAGGTGCTCAGTGCCTCCAGAGAGATGAGCATCCTCTGTTCCCAGGGAAGTCAATAATTGCAGAAGGCTCTCAAGATCTCACAGGACCAGACCTTAAGTTCTTTGACTCATAAAGTGTAGATCAGTGCTACTCAAAGTGGTGGTCCGTGGACTGGTGCTGGTCTGCAAGCCATCGGCTGCCAGTCTGTGCGCACATTGGAAACAAAAATTGCTGGTTCCCTATATCGGATAGCTTGAAAAGCACTGGTGTAGATGACACTCCAGTTCAAGACCTTGATGCTGCCAAGCCTTATTCACATGAGTAGTCCTGTGGATGTCAATGTCACTAGAGTATTGCCATCTTAAAAATAATGAGTCATGCCCCAAATCATGAGATTTTAAAAAATAATAAATTGTGGACTCTTTTTTATTTGCCTTCTTGATTTTAAGCCATTAAGGTTTACATTCTTAAGCTTTTCTCTACAGCCAGGAGGGCTAGAAACTTACTTTCTTTTTTTAAAGAAGAAAGTTGAGATTCTCACATAATCATATGAATCCAGGAGCTTGGCCTTTAGGAAAAACAGCAGGTATTGTGAGACTCATGATAAAATTGTGAGTTGCAACACTGGGACTACTCATGTGAGTAAGACTTTGCAGGGTTCAAATGAGACAAAACATGAAATCCATGTATCTATTCACATCAGTATGGACTACAAATGTGAGAAAGAGTTTGAGGGATAAGGTTCCAGACTTTTTAGAAGGCATCTTCACCTTCCTTCTGCCCCAAAGTATTCATTTTCTAGAACACAAGATCTAATTTTTGAGAGGCTTAATTATCATCTCAAATGACAATTAGTGGAAACTGACTGAGCACCATAGTGCTGTTGAAGTGCACAAGAATACAGACGTAAAACATCAATAGATAAACTAAGATATAGTACGTGTTGTCTGTCCTGCTTGATATATTATTTCTCATAGTGTTGCAGAAAAGGAGTTGACTCAATAAATCAGCTAGTCACAGTGAGCCAAATTAGTTCTTGCTGTATCGCCTTGGCTTTAGTGGAGCTACATCAGGGATAAATTTGACCCAGAGTGTTGATATCCATATTGCTCAATGTATTATGCTGAAGTTGTTCTGAGAAACTTGTTACTAATAGAGATTGAATCAGCAGTAGAAACAACAACATTTTGTTTATTCACAGGTGACATCAATGATCTGCCAAATGTAGCAGTGAGCTGGAGGGAAAAGCCTCTAGTGTTAGGAGGGGGTAAGAGGACAGCTAATTGTAATATAATTCTAGCTCTCTAAAGGAATGACTGCATGCTGAGTTGACACCACAAAAGTTACTGTAGCTATGAAAACCCAAGCCCAAAGGAAAACAAGCAAATTCATGTATTTACTGAATCACCCAATTCCTGCTAATGCACAACAGAAGTAATGTGTACTTAATACTAATGAGCCAAATCCGCTCCCATCAAAGTCAATGGGAATTTTGCCATTGACTTCAGTGGAACCAAGATTTGGCCCTAAATGCATATAGTACATGTATCATAAATAATAGTGTAATAGGGGTACAATTTTCAAAAGCAACTAAATCCTGTTTTTAAAAGTGAGTTAGGCACTTAAAGCCTAAGTTCCACTGATATTCTATGAGGTTTGGGCTTCTAAGTTCTAAAGCCACTTTGGAAAATAGCACTTAGCAGCCTACATCACTTAGAGGCTTTTGAAAATGTTATGGTAGGTCTAAACGAAACTAGGCAAGTTTATTGGAAGAATGCTAGATTTTTTTTTTTAGGGAATACACAATAAAAAATGGAAAATAAGCCTGTGTACTAGGCATAATCTCACTTTTAAGGCCCTATGTTAACACATTTTATAAATTGCTTTTTGCTGTAACATAAGTAATTATAACATATAGACTGATTCTGCAGCACTTACTCAAGTGAGCAGTCCCCTGACTTCAGTAAGACTACTTATGTGAGCAACAATTGCATGATATCAGGCTCTTTGGCCAAAATCCTACAATTTGTCCCACAAGGACAACCTTCTTTGCTTGTGTGGAATCCCACTGATTTCAGTGGGGCTCTGTGCAGGAACAGCAGTCCACCTACATAAAACAAGTTTCAGGATCAGGGCCTGTGTTTGTAATAGGGGTCAAATATGAAAATGTTTTTTTTTTTTCATGATCCAAGCCAATGTAAACATTACTCTGCCAGTGATATTCATTACAAAAGTAAATGAGCAAACATAGATGAAAAAGTAACTTACATAAAGAAGACAGCCCTGCCCCTCTATTCTTATCACATCCATTTTAGGGTGTAAGTAGAACATATTTCCAATATTTTATTAGCAGCTGGTCATAGCCACACAAATAATTGTTCAAAACTATTCTTGACACTGATGATTTACCAGCTAGAAAATGTCATAATTTACACACAGCATTAAATTTTAAGACTACAGTTACAAAGTACTTATATTTTGTTAAAACACCTTGAAATCTCCTAGAAGAAATGGAGCAACACATTTTGACTAGTAGCTGACATATATGTTTCATATATTTATAATTAATGTAATACATTTGTTTTAAATAAGTCATATACAGTATTTCTGTAATTTTGAAGATGCTTGGGCATCTTATGTCACAGAACTTGGAGTTGCATATAACAATATGTCATACCCTTTTCTGTTATGGATAACATTTACTTTGTACATTTATGATTTTCCAGTCTATTTTTTGCATCCATAAAACAAAACAAAAATGCTTCCGGAGGGTTCAAATCTTTCTGAAAGGTAGGGAAAAAGCCTCATCTTATAATTTTGTTCAATTCATCTAATTCAGTACCTAAATAAACCTTTCAAAACAGAAGGTATCACCAACAAGTTCAAAGTCTGAAACTTGGTTTCACTCGAGAAGCACCTTAGTCTAAAATTAAAATACAAAGTCAAAGAACTTTGAACTGAACATTCTATATTGGCAAAGAACTATGGTTTCTCTAAGGGTTATTTAGAAAAGAATCCCTGCTAAGCAATAAATATCTCAAAGTCTATTAAATCTTACCGTGTATGTTATAGTTTCTTCAGTTTCCTGTGAATTTATTGTAGTAAGAGTGAAAGCAGCCAAGAACATAATTGTCAACATCATGAATCTTGAAAGAAAGAAATAAAGAAACCCAATGTTTAGCACCTTTTACTGTTAAAAAGCTAAGAATAACCAGCTATGGGGGTATATCCCACACTCCTTACTAGGGTAAGACTTCCACTGAAGAATAAGGAAGGCAAGATGGAGCCCTTGTTAGATTATGAGGAAGTGGCTGAGATTTAGCAATGTCTTAGTCAGTTTTATCTTTCCCCAGCTGAAGTAACAGACATTAAAATAATGTAACAATTAACACTGCATCACACTCAAGCATCTGTTCTCTAAAATAACATAGCCCAAGTACCAACATTCTTGCAATTATCTGATTTGGTTTTAAAATTAATTTTCAAATGACTTCATGTCCCACCAGAAATATCTGTGTGAGAGATCTAACAGGTAAAAGAACCAGGGAAAAAAGATAAAAATGGGATTTACCTGGATCCTGCCAGTTTTTGTAAACAACCCCCATATTGTATTATCAAAATAGAGACTAAGTGTAGCCCTATCTACCGCACCAAAAAATCTCAGACCCTGATGAAACAGCACTGCAAAATGACATACCTAGAACCTGCATCCTGACAATTTTTGGCCCTAGTCCCCCAAACTGCATCATCTAAACAGATAACAGGTTTAGCTGCTCTGACTGCAACTTAAAAATCCAGACCTGATGTATCCTAATGCAACAATCCCACAAAAACTCTGCTCTGAAATCTGGATGCTGCGGGGTCTTGCCCAATTTTTCCACAAACCCAGAAACTGTACCACCTTCCATTATTCCACCAAAACAATCTGGACCTTCACTCACGCAGGTACAAGGAAGCTACCAACAACTCTAATTTGGCATGTGTACTCTGCTGGATCTGGCTAACTGCTGGCTGCCTACTCCCCCCAATTTACCATCTAAATGTATGCAGTTTCTGTTAGTCCACCACGATCATCCGGATCCCAGTGTACCATAGTGCAACAGTGCTGCAAAAACATGTATCCAGTGACTAAATCTGGCTGAGTTTTGGCCATGAACTTCCCAGTCACACTATTACCATCCAACTGTATTTGACCCTTCATTGCAAGGAATTCATTTATGTTTACCAACATATTGTGGCCACAAAAATGCTTTTGTGGTGCTGCTGCACTGGGGTGCAACAGGATCAGGGTTTTTAAGGTAGCTAGGAGCAACTAAACATGTTCTCTGGGTGTTCAGATTTGGGTCAAAAAATGGGAGATCCGGCAGGATCCAGGTGCCGGATCCAGCGTTGGTGACACTGTTGTGCCATGTGCCTGGGCCCAAAATCTGGCAGGATTCAACTTTTCCCCAAGCCCCTGGCAGAACCAGTTTATAAACTAAGCGTGGGAAGTTCCTATGTATTCCATTCTCAGAAGGTTTTTAAAAATAAACCCATCTAGTCAACTTCAGTTCGGGTTACTTCGTATTTCAATTAACTCAGAAAAGTTCTCTGCTCAACCTTCCCCCCATGCTCTGATTAACGTTGCCAACGTCGGACAGCTTCCAAGCAAAGCAGGTAGACTGAAGCAGTCCCCCATCCCCTGCGCACGGAAGAGGGGGAGCGGGGAAACCCAGCGCCCCGAACCCGCGAGAGTCGTGTTCTGCCCTGAGCCCAGTGATCCCATCCCCTCTTCCGGTCTGCCCGGCCTCTGGCGCCCACAGAGCAACTCACCAGCAGCCCCCGCAGGACTGTGCCCCACGCACGCACTCACCCCACCAGCCCCCGGCGAGCCGTTCGCAGTGCGCCCCCAGCTCCTCGTCTCCCGCGTGGGCTGCTCAGGCGGCGCCTTACCTGAGCGCAGAGCAGGGCTCCTCTGAGGGCACCTAGTACCTGGGCTAGCCTGGCAAGCGCCGCCGGGGAGGAGAGCGAGTTCCCGCAGCAGGTTGGCCCCGCGCTCGGCTCCCAGCCCGTCCTCTCCGCGCGCCGCCGGGGTAGCGCTCGCAAGGCTGCCTGGCGCTCCTGCTCCCCCCGCCGGCCTGGCATTCAGTGACAAGGGCCCGCTCCGGTGGTGTCTATTGAACGCCCCCTCCCGGCCCCGTGCTCAGTGAGTTAACCCCTTCGGCTAGGGCGCACGCTGCGGGGGAGGAGAGACAGCCAGGCGGTTAGGGAGCGATCTCCCCGTGCCCAGCGGTGCCACCCACAGGGGAGCGTGTCACCTTCGTTAAGAAACCCCAGCCGCTGCCCCGCCGCCCCTTGCACCAGACTGCACTGGGCTGTTCCGAGGCTAAGCGAGAATAATGTGAACGCGTCGTTATTTCGGTAGCTGCGGGGGGCGGGCTGTCCCCTTCCAGGCAAAATGTGAAGAGCCAGAGACTTCAGCACTCAGTGGGTCAATTTGGTTGCAGTGGGACTGCTCGTGCTGTTCAAGTTGAGCATGTGCCGGAGTGCTTTCAGGAGTCAGACCACTGTGTGTAAAGTTCCTCACAAATGTAAGTGCTTGCCGGAATTGGGGGCTATAAAAGGCAGGTCCTTGCCCCAGAGAGTTTGTCATTGGAAGTCAGGCACATCTGCATTAGCTGCTGTGGTCAAAAGGACACAGGGTGCATTGTGTCTAGGATGGAGATTAATACGGAAAACATTATAATGCCATTATATAAATAAATGGTGCAGCCTCATCTGGAATAGGGTGTGCTGTACTGGTTATCCTAGTTAACAGAAAAAAATGCAGAATTAGAGGGAATGAAGAATAGTGTGATGAGAATGATGAAGGGCTTGGGAAAACTCATATGAAGGCCGAAAAGTTTAAGGTTATATACTTTAGAAAGGAGATGAATCAAAGGGAACATGATAAAAGTATATAACAATATGAATGGTCTAGAGAAGGTAGATCAGGAGTTTCCATTCTTTCTGTCTCAGAACACAAGAACAAGAGGGTGTTTAATGAACTGAGAGGTGGCAAATTCAAACCAGTCAAGATACTTTTTTTTTCACACAATGTATAATTGAACTGTGGAACTCATTGCCGCAGGATGCTGTTGAGGTAAAAAACTCAGCAAGATTTAACACCGGATTCGATATTGATATGGCTAACAGTAACAACCAGCATTGCTATAGTGAATGCTAATGTGCATTTTGGAAGATGTAGTAAACCTTATAATTCAGGGTTTAAGATAAAGTCTAATTATTAGGGATTAGGAAGAGACATAGAATCATAGAATATCAGGGTTGGAAGGGACCTCAGGAGGTCATCTAGTCCAACCCCCTGCTCAAAAGCAGGACCCATCCCCAATTAAATCATCCCAGCCAAGGCTTTGTCAAGCCTGACCTTAAAAACTTCTAAGGAAGGAGATTCCACCACCTCCCTAGGCAACGCATTCCAGTGTTTCACCACCCTCCTAGTGAAAAAGTTTTTCCTAATATCCAACCTAAACCTCCCCCACTGTAACTTGAGACCATTACTCCTTGTCCTGTCCTCTTCCACCACTGAGAATAGTCTAGAACCATCCTCTCTGGAACTACCTCTCAGGTAGTTGAAAGCAGCTATCAAATCCCCCCTCATTCTTCTCTTCTGCAGGCTAAACAATCCCAGTTCCCTCAGCCTCTCCTCATAAGTCATGTGTTCCAGACCCCTAATAATTTTTGTTGCCCTTCGCTGGACTCTCTCCAATTTATCCATATCCTTCTTGTAGTGTGGGGCCCAAAACTGGACACAGTACTCCAGATGAGGCCTCACCAATGTCGAATAGAGGGGGACGATCACGTCCCTCGATCTGCTGGCAATGCCCCTACTTATACATCCCAAAATGCCATTGGCCTTCTTGGCAACAAGGGCACACTGCTGACTCATATCCAGCTTCTCATCCACTGTCACCCCTAGGTCCTTTTCCGCAGAACTGCTGCCTAGCCATTCGGTCCCTAGTCTGTAGCTGTGCATTTGGTTCTTCCGTCCTAAGTGCAGGACCCTGCACTTATCCTTATTGAACCTCATCAGATTTCTTTTGGCCCAATCCTCCAATTTGTCTAGGTCCCTCTGTATCCTATCCCTGCCCTCCAGCGTATCAACCACTTCTCCCAGTTTAGTATCATCCGCAATAATCCGGGCCCACATAATGTGGGGAGCAGATTAAACTACATTTGTCTAAAGTTGCTTGTACTCTCCTTTGAAGCATCTGATGTTGACCACTGTCAGAGACATGGTATTGGACTTGATGGATCATGGCAATTTTTGTTTCCTGTGTGAATACCTTAACCACCCACTGAGGCCAATGGGACTACTATGTGAGGTTTTCTGGGCTTGGACCTGATCCTGCCATGAGTTCAGCATGGGTGGATCTTTGTAACTGACTTCAAGGGAACTGCCCAACCATGAGGATCCATCCAGGCTGAACCCACTGCAACATTGGGGTCCAAATTAATGGAAAAATTATATTTGCATTTCTGAACAAATAAGAAAAAAGAGATGAAGAGATTTTCCTCAGCCTTGTTTTTTAAAATACACCATTGGGTTGAGGCCAAACATGGAAAGGAGATTTTTTGGATAGCTGTGAATGGAGACAACATTAGAATGAGAGGTTTCAGAGTAACAGCCGTGTTAGTCTGTATTTGCAAAAAGAAAAGGAGTACTTGTGGCACCTTAGTGACTAACCAATTTATTTGAGCATCAGCTTTCGTGAGCTACAGCTCACTTCATCGGATGCATACTGTGGAAAGTACAGAAGATCTTTTTATACACACAAAGCATGAAAAAATGGGTGTTTACCACTACAAAAGGTTTTCTCTCCCCCCCACCCCACTCTCCTGCTGGTAATAGCTTATCTAAAGTGATCACTCTCCTTACAATATGTATGATAATCAAGTTGGGCCATTTCCAGCACAAATCCAGGGTTTAACAAGAACGTCTGAGGGGGAGGAGGGTAGGAAAAAACAAGGGGAAATAGGTTACCTTGCATAATGACTTAGCCACTCCCAATCTCTATTCAAGCCTAAGTTAATTGTATCCAATTTGCAAATGAATTCCAATTCAACAGTCTCTCGCTGGAGTCTGGTTCTGAAGTTTTTTTTGTTGTAATATCGCAACTTTCATGTCTGTAATCGTGTGACCAGAGAGATTGAAGTGTTCTCCGACTGGTTTATGAATGTTGTAATTCTTAACATCTGATTTGTGTCATAGAATCATAGAATCATAGAATATCAGGGTTGGTAGGGACCCCAGAAGGTCATCTAGTCCAACCCCCTGCTCAAAGCAGGACCAATTCCCAGTTAAATCATCCATTTATTCTTTTACGTAGAGACTGTCCAGTTTGACCAATGCACATGGCAGAGGGGCATTGCTGGCACATGATGGCATATATCACATTGGTGGATGTGCAGGTGAACGAGCCTCTGATAGTGTGGCTGATGTTATTAGGCCCTGTGATGGTGTCCCCTGAATAGATATGTGGGCACAGTTGCCAACGGGCTTTGTTGCAAGGATAGGTTCCTGGGTTAGTGGTTCTGTTGTGTGGTATGTGGTTGCTGGTGAGTATTTGCTTCAGGTTGGGGGGCTGTCTGTAGGCAAGGACTGGCCTGTTTCCCCAGATTTGTGAGAGTGTTGGGTCATCCTTCAGGATAGGTTGTGGATCCTTAATAATGCATTGGAGGGGTTTTAGTTGGGGGCTGAAGGTGACGGCTAGTGGCGTTCTGTTATTTTCTTTGTTAGGCCTGTCCTGTAGTAGGTGACTTCTGGGAACTCTTCTGGCTCTATCAATCTGTTTCTTCACTTCCACAGGTGGGTATTGTAGTTGTAAGAATGCTTGATAGAGATGAGATGAGAGAGAGAGAGAATGAGATGCCTTGCAACCATTACTATAATTTTTGCTATCACAGAAGGTGTAGCCTTTCAACACATCTGAGTCCTAACGCTGCATGTTTCATGCTCAAGCTTAAGGTGAAACCACAGGGTGGTGACAAGCAGCGTTCTATGTGTCAGTGGACATTGCTATTTATGTATGACGGAGTTGGTATAGATGAAAGCAAGTAACAGGAACATTTAGAAATAAGAAAAAATAAACCCTTCCCTGCATTCACAGCTTCATCAGTGCAGGCATTCAATATCATGAAATATAACTAGGAAATCTAGGGCCTGACTTTGCAGACTCTTATACCAGGGATAGAGCTTACTACTGTGAACTCATTGAACTCATTGGGGCTACATCAGTGAACTCACTGGGGCTACATGTACACTAATATGCACTATGCCTGAATTTAATGGGGCTCGAGCGTGTTCAGTACATTACAAGAGGTGTTCAGAGCCTTGCAGGATGGGGCTTTATATCACATTATATTTTATAGAATTGAAATAGGGACAAGGGCCTCTATCCCACAAACACAGTTTAATACTGGTATAACTATTTCTTTAGGGCTATTATTATTATTTTTTAAACCAAATACGTATATTCATACAGTCCCTAGTGTGGATGCAGTTAAACTGAGATAAAAGTGCCTTATACTCCCTGGTACAGCTTATTCCCCTTCCAATACAGGAATAGTGCACCAATCTAAAGCACCTTTACATTGGTATAATTTTTTCAACTCTAGGGGATTGTACTGCTTTCAATATACTGGGGTAGTTAAAATGGTACAACTTTTGTTTGTAGATAAGTGCTTGTACATATACTTAACTTTATGCACCTGAGGTGTTCCACTGGGACTACTCATGTGTAGAGTTAAGCACGAGTTTAAGTATTTGCAGGATTGGGGCCAAGCTTTTAGAGTGTTAAAAAAAAAATCCTAAAAAGACAGATGTATTCAAATCTTCTCATAAGACTTTTTCTAATGTAAAATGTGTTTAAGAATTATTACAATGTCCATCCCTTGTTTTCACAGGGCATTGTGCAATTCTTTTTGGAAAATGATTTGGGTGAAACAAGCAAAAGTATATTTAAACAAAATAAATTAGTTCACTTTTGAAAACTTAATCCAGTTTAAGACTCTTCAAGTATTGAGTAGTTTTCCTTACAGCCAATCCATTTTGAATTTGAAAAAGCATGGGTGAATTGGGTAAAAAACAATCATGAATCAGTAAACAAGAAGAAAGTGAAACAACATATCAGACCTCCAGCTGGATAGCCTGCCAGAAGAGCACGATTATTATTAGTAGTAGTTGTAAATGTTTGTATTACGATAAAGACTCAAAGGCCCTAATTGTGACTGGAGTCCAGTTGTGAAGAGTGCTGTACAAAGATATAAGTGCAGTGAGGGCTTTTGCTGTACAAAGATAAAAGAGATGGAGGATAGGGGGCTTTCTCGGGGGCCAGTCCAAGACCATGGAATGTACTCCCACAGGAACTAAGGTTCATCACACACCTCACCATTCTCAGCTTTAAGTGCAAGGTGCCTTTCTTTGACCTTGCTTTCTCTAACACAAACCCAAAGGAAGGTGTGTAGATGTATTTTTATATATAAATATAAAAATTCCCAGACAAAACATTCCACTGCACACATAGGACAGATATATAATCACATTGCTTAATGCACAACTGGAAGGTGCTCAGATAATGTGGTGATGAGCTCAGTATAAAGAACATATTTAGAACAGAAGAGCGTAGGGTTTGGGGATATAATGTTACAAAGTCAATGTATATGGTGAAGAACTGGCAGAGTGACATTTTGTTGGTGGTTTTGTTTTGTGTTTTAATATGTTTAATTGGGGTACTTTAATACTTTAATAGGGTGAGAAATGGAGAAGTCAGTAAGAGTTAGGACGTGAGAAAGGGAAGGAAAGTGAAGAAGGATGCTCACAGCTTAGCACCTGCCAGCCATGATCAGAAGGCATCACGACAGAGGTGAGTCTTACAGGGGGATTTGAAGGAGGATAAGGGAGAAGTTTATATGGATTTTATCATTCATAAGAGGCACATGGGAAAAAGCACAGAGGTGTTTATGGATGAAGCTGACTGGTGGGTGGTAAAGGCCTGGAACATTGGAATGAAGGCAGGGGTTGATGTAGCAATGCATTACTAGATCAGATGAGTAAAGCAGAGCTAAGTTGTAAAGGGCCTTAAAGGTAAAGTAAAGGGGGGATTATCAAAAGGGCCCAAAGGATTTAGGAGCACAAGTCCCACTGAAAGTCAATGGAACTTGTTCTCCAAAGTCACTGAGGTGCTTTTGAAACTCCTATCTAGAAAACTTGTGGTTGATGCAGAGCTGAAGGGAGAGACAGTGGGAGGACTCAAATAGGGGAATGGTATAGTCCAAGTGATGAGCCCGGAAGATGATTTTAGCAGCAGCACTTTGAACAGACTTGAGGGGAGCAAGGTTGCAGTGGTCAAGTTTCTGTGATTACAGGTGAGTGAGGCTCCCTCTAAAAATTCAGGATTTGCAGTTCATACAGTTTATTGATAATTACAGCATAGCAGTAGCAACAAAGTGTGGTATAAGAAATGTATGTTCAAATCAAGTTTTTAAGGGCATTTGGCACATATCGTCATGAAACTGGCAATTTAACAAGCTATCATTTGATAAAAGCCGTTTCTTTTCCTCAAAGTATATATAAAGCTCCTAGAAACAAAAGTTCAAAGTGTTGCATAGGTTTTAACTGCATGACTGCTGGATTGGACTCATGTCAATTAGATTCATGTGGCTAACACCCTACACAGTGCTTTGGAAATGTACTAGCCAGTGCTGATATCCAGCAGCATAGACATTAGGAGAAAACAATTTCATCCTTGCCTCAAAAAAAGTCTTCCCAGTAATCTGATGGATGCAAAATAATAATATATAGGATACAGATGTGATAAAAACAGGGGGGTCAATGAATTTTGAATGTGTAAGTCTTTCATCTCAGGAGATCTGGATTCAAACCTAGATTAAGTCAAAAATAAAAAAAAACAGTTTGGCTTAACCTAGCACTTAAGGAAAATGTTATCTGTATCACAAAACTATCTCAGAAAGTCCCTGCTCTGGAAAAGCCTAAACAGAGAACAACAAAAACATTTCAGTGTGGGATTGAGGAACACTGGCAGAGTATGTACCCTGTACCAGCCTGTAGACGGTGCTATACATTCACTGAAATACACCTCCACAATATCCCAAGAAACATTATTTCCCCTTTTATATTAATAACAATAATATCTTTTAAAAATAGAGATAATAGGTCCATACCATAGTCCTGTAGTCTCGAAGTTTCCACTGACTTTAGTGGGGCTTTAAAGGACAGCAGGATCCAGACCCTTGACAATTTGAAGAAGTATTTGAAAGGGCTGAGTAAGCGTGTTGGTGTGACGCTCTGTACCTTGGGAGAACACCCTACACCCCCATGTTCATCTTTATAAAATGATTGTGTGGTATCCAATGCAAAGTTTGTCATGTTGGGTGTCTTCGGAAGGCTCATGATGTACTGAGGATTGTTGTTATAGTGATGTTATAGTAATTGTTACAGTAATTGTTATAGTAATGTTATAGGTTATAATTTCATGTATATAGTTATGAGGATGAAAATGTATTCTCATGGTTTAAAATAAGCTCAGGCAAAAACTCTCCAAGAGCTGAGAGGCAGTTCACACCTCATCAGGGCGTGTATGGGCAGGGCCGGCCCACAACATTTTGGTACCTGAGGCGGGGAGCTCAAATGATGCCCCCATACCCTCTTGCTTGGGCCAAAACTTTTAAATGTCTCAATTCTGCCTTCTTCCTGTTCTACTTCTCTCATGGTACTGCTCTGATGCCTACCCCAATAAAGGAGAACAAACAACTTAAAATGCCCTGTTCAAAAATTTTAAGTAACACTTAACTTTCAAATGCCTTAACAGCAAATGTAACTTTTCTTGTCTGCATAGTAAACACTGGCATTTTTATCTGTTTGAATAATCAAAGCGGTGCTTTCCGTGCCTTCTTGGCTGCAAAGATTTGAACTGATTCCTGAAGTTCCACAGTCTGGGCCAGCTCATGCTCTATTGAGATGGTTGCAAGGCCGATCAGCTTCTCCTGTGTCATTGTGGAGCGTAGATGTGTTTTTATTAACTTCAGCTTGGAGAAGCTGCGTTCTCCACTGGTAACTGTTACAGGAAGTGTTAGAAGTATGTGCAGAACAACAAAAGCATTTGGAAAGAGGGTGGTCATCTTATTTGCGCACATGTATTCCAGAACACCCTTTGGAGTTGATCTTGCTGAAATGTATCTTGAAAGGGTTTTCAGCTCATCACCTAAATCACTCGCATCAATATTGTGCATGTCATCATGTGTCAACACTGTCTCTAGTGCCCTGCATTGTTGGTGTAGGTCTTCTTCAGGTATAGTGAGGAGTTTTGGAATATCATACAACATCCCAAATATACTGCTGTGTTCCTTGAGCTGCATGAAATGTTCTTCAACTGATTATATTGCACAATCTAGCACCTGGTTAAAGAATTCAACTTTGAATTGTTGTTTGGGGTCTCTTATGGGATTATACCATGCCTCGTAATCAAAATGTCTTCTTCTTCGGTGACTCTTGTATTCTTGAATGGGTGGGAAAATAGCTTCAGTGTGTAGTTTCTCTGCCAACTTCTGTGCACTCTTCAGAACATTTTGAAATCCCTCATCTAACTGGTAAGTCTGTAGGTATGACTTTGCTTTGTCCAGTTATTCCATTGCTCCAGATATATCTCTTGCTTACAACATTTATTTCAAAGAGTATGTCATGCCATAACACTAAGCCACACAGAAATTTGAAGTAATCTATGTTTCTGGTGATTCCATTTCCCTCTGCCACTGTTCTCCCACGAACAGTTCCTGTCATAGCATTATCCTCCATAATGGCAACTATGGCATCATCTGTCTTCCCAATTTGGTGTTTGATAGGCTTTATCGCCTCCACTCGACTTTCCCATCGTGTGGCACTCAGTGGTTTCTGTGTCAGAGAGGATGTTCCTAGATGTTGCTTCAAAATTTGCCATCAATGAGTTGATGCAGAGAAAAATACATAGATGCTTTGAATTACATTAAAAAATTCAGCAGCCTCACTAGAAGCTGATGCTGCATCACTGACCACCAAGTTCAATGAATGAGAACCGCATGGGACAAAAAAAGCTCGAGGGTTTAACTCTAGGATCCGTGTCTGCACTCCTCTGTTCTTTCCTCTCATGATGGCACCATTATTGTATCCCTGACCTCTCATGTCAGCTATCACAATTCCCGTATCTTCCATCTTTTTAAGAAGCACATTTGTCATACCAGCTCCCGCAGTACCATCAATGTCAATAAATTTTAGAAAATGCTCTCTGACAGTCACCATTGCAGGGACATTTTCGTTAGGTTCTGTTGTTACAAAACACACCATTAAAGTAATTTGTTCCGTATGGCTGATGTCAAGGTGTGCAGTTCAGATTAACAGAGTAATATCTTGCTGACTTCAGAACTGCCACAATCTTCTGTTTGACTTTTGTTGCCAGTAACTGTATGATCTCATTTTGAATTGTTTTTTCAAGGTAGTGGTGTGTGTGCATTTCTTGAGTGGTGACTCTTCTTAGATGCTCCTGGAGTACAATATCAAACTCAGCCATCAGCTCCACAATTCTAAGGAAGTTTCCATTGTTTGGCACATACAGCTGATCTGAAGTGTCATGCAGTGCTAGGTTTTGGGTAGCAAGCATTCTCACGATGGTAATGAGCCTTTTCAGAACATTTTGCCAGTAAAGAGACACAGATGCAATTTTCTCTTGATGCTGATCATCTATGGTGGCCTTTAACCTTAGTCTCATCTCAAGCTCTTTCCACCTATGGTCTCTCTGGTGATTTGCTGCCTTCTCATGGCATGCCAGATTTCTAGCCAGATTTTTCCAGTCCTTTGTTCCTGTAGAACCCAATGTGGCTGGAACATTAGACTGGAAGAGTTTGCAACAAAAACAGTATGCAGCATTCTGGGTTTTTGAGTACATAAGCCATGGCCTCTCCACTTTGTCACCATTGGGATTTCACACCAATAATGTGTTGGATGGAAACTTCTATTTTCATTGTCTTTGGGGAACATGAAGTTTTTCACTTGCTGTGGCCCATGCAGTACAAGGAAGTCCCTCAGGCTATTGCTCAAGTGGGTCCACAGTCCTGGATCATCTAGACTTAAGGAACTACACTCAGCAGCAGCTGTTTCTTGTGCCTCCACCACACTCTTCTCTGATCTACACTTTTCTTCAGGAATGTGCATGGTTACATTCATTTGAGATGGAGATATGGATGCTGCAGTAGCTGCCAGGTCACCTACACTCTGAAAAACTGGAAGATCAGGCATCTCCTCACCACTCACATCCTCACTGGGGCTGGAAGGCTCACCGTGAACATTTGTGTCTATGTATCTCAGGAGAGCTCCTTCCTGCTTAAATAGAAAAGCTTCCTTTGATTTCTTTCTTTTTCTGAATGCTGCCCCAGAGGGGCATTTTCTTCTTTCACTCATGACTGCTGTTCTGTGCGAGCTATAGTGGCTCTCACCACTCAGTGGAAGGGGACAAATAAGCAGGCTGGTAGCAAGGCCTGCGTGAGGGAAGATATCAGCGTCTTAAGGGCCTAATTGGCTCCTACTACTTCAGTTGACTGCCTGTTCTCCTCAAGTGGGTTCAGGGAAGCAGCAGGAAACAGGAAGCTCCCTGAGAAGCTGGTGTTAATCAGTCCAGGCTCCTGGGGGCGCTAGAGAGGTACATAAGAGGCTTCTCCTCCTTTCTCTCCCTGCAGCTCCTGCTGCTTTCTGTTATTCCCTCACCTTTTCTCCTGCCTGCCTGTTACACCTCTTGTGCCCTCCTTCCTCCAGCACAGCACTCCACCATTTCTGTGCATCTAGAGCAGAAAGAATACATATGCACCAGCAGCAGACACAATTTTCTACACTCTGGGTCCTAGTGGTGCCCCCCCACAGTTTGCCACCTGAGGCGACCGCCTCAGTTTGCCTCATGGTAAGGCCAGCCTATGGGACAAACCAAGCCCAGCCTCACAGGAACAAAGGACTCTGGCCTAGACAGCAACAGACTAATCTGTTGGACTCTTGAGGGAGTCACACCCCTCCTTTGGTCAGTTTGGAACTGCGATGAGGAAATGCTCATCTGACTCTGAAAGGGGGAGGGCAAAGCCAAGAGGGAAGAAAGAACACGATAAAAGGGAGAGACATTTGCCATACTCTCTCTCTCTCTTCCACCTACATCTACAGACACCACACCAAACGACTGAAGTGCTGATCAAAGGGGAGAACCTGGCTGAAGAGCAACCAGCCAGCCTGTGATGAGAAGAATCTAAGTTTGTAAGGGCACTGAAAGTGTTAAGATCAGCTTAGAATGCGTTTTTCTTTTATTTCATTTGATCAAACCTGACTTGTTATGCTTTCATTTATAATCACTTAATATTTATCTTTGTAGTTAATAAATCTGTTTGTTTATTCTACCTGAAGCAGTGCATTTGATTTGAAGTGTGCCAGAGACTCCTCTTGGGATAACAAGCCTAGTTCATATCAATTTCTTTGTCAAAATGACAAAGTCGTATAAGCTTGCAGCGTCCAGTGGGCATAACTGGACACTGCAAGACAGGGGTTCCTAAGGTTGTATCTGGGACTGGAGATATTGGCTAGTGTCATTTGGTTGCACAATCCAAGGAGCAGCTTACATGCTAGAGGCTATGCGTGAACAGCCCATGAGTGGGGGTTCTCACAGCAGAGCAGGGTAAGGCTGAGTTCCAGAGTCAAGGATTGGAGTGACCTAGCAGATCACCGGTCTGGATAAAACCAGAGGGGAACGTCACAGTTGTGGATTACCTGTTATTTTAGAAATATGAATAAAAGTTAGATTACATATTTGAAGATGTCAGTGGAAAGTGTGGTTAAAGCATTTATTTTACTATAGTCTTTTATTCCCCACTCTATGATTTTGAATCCCTTAGGCCAGATCCTGCCAATATTCACTACTGGCATAATGCTTCCTACCCATGAGTAGTCCCAAGAGGTTGGTCCCTAATTCATAACTCCACATCAGATTTATTTGTATCTAACTTTTCTGATATTAATGTACTTGATTGCTCTCCACTTCAACTAACTGATTTCCACAACGCAATTTTTTTAAAAACATGATTTTCATATATTTTGCTATAAAGTGCAAATTTAATTATCACTTATATTTCTCCTTTTTATGTATCACTTATATTTCAGAGCTCTCAGGCCTGATTCTGCGGTCACTTGCACCATTGCTCAGTCTCCCTTGACTTGTCACCTTAAGTGGTGACACCCCTGTTACATCAGTGTGGGTGAAATCAGAAGCACTGGTGGCACTCTGTGCTTGTCTTGCTACACCACTGGCTAATGCGTGAAACAATCAAGAGCAGTTCCCTGCTTTAGATGTCAGTGACCTCATTATCTATTGCACAGAACCTTGAGAATTGATCTTGGTAGGTCAAAGCCTTCCAGTTTACCTTTAAAATATATTTAAGAAAACTATCTAGGTCATCTTTAAATGAGGGTGGCTACATGGTCAGCACACCTAATAAGATTATGTTTTAAAATCTGAGGATTTGATCCTGCAAGATGCTGAACACTCAGATCTTTTTAAAAAAAGAAAAGGAGTACTTGTGGCACCTTAGAGACTAACAAATTTATGTGAGCATAAGCTTTTGTGAGCTTCAGCTCACTTCATCGGATGCATGCAGTGGAAAATACAGTGGGGAGATTTTATATACATGGAGAACATTAAACAATGGGTGTCACCATACACACTGTAACGAGAGTGATCAGGTAAGGTGAACTATTACCAGCATTACAGTCAGCATGGATTCACCAAGGGCAAGTCATGCCTGACTAATCTAATTGCCTTCTATGATGAGATAACTGGCTCTGTGGATGAGGGCAAAGCAGTGGACGTGATTGCAGAGCCATTGGCCATTATCTTTGAAACTCATGGCGATCGGGGGAAGTCCCGGATGACTGGAAAAAGGCTAATGTAGTGCCCATCTTTAAAAAAGGGAAGAAGAAGGATCCTGGGAACTACAGGCCAGTCAGCCTCACCTCAGTCCCTGGAAAAATCATGGAGCAGGTCCTCAAGGAATCAATTCTGAAGCACTTAGAGGAGAGGAAAGTGATCAGGAACAGTCAGCATGGATTCACCAAGGGCAAGTCATGCCTGACTAATCTAATTGCCTTCTATGACAAGATAACTGGCTCTGTGGATGAGAGGAAAGCAGTGGACATGTTATTCCTTGACTTTAGCAAAGCTTTTGGCACGGTCTCCGACAGTATTCTTGCCAGCAAGTTAAAGAAGTATGGGCTGGATGAATGGACTATAAGGTGGATAGAAAGTTGGCGAGATTGTCGGGCTCAACGGGTAGTGATCAATGGCTCTATGTCTAGTTGGCAGCCGGTATCAAGTGGAGTGCCCCAAGGGTCGGTTCTCGGGCCGGTTTTGTTCAATATCTTTTTTTTTAACACTAAACTGGGAGGAGAGGTAGATATGCTGGAGGGTAGGGATAGGATATAGAGGGCCCTAGACAAATTAGAGGATTGGGCCAAAAGAAATCTGATGAGGTTCAACAAGGACAAGTGCAGACTCCTTCACTTAGGACGGAAGAATCCCATGCACCGCTACAGACTAGGGACCAAATGGCTCGGCAGCAGTTCTGCAGAAAAGGACCTAGGGGTTACAGTGGACGAGAAGCTGGATATGAGTCAACAGTCTGCCCTTGTTGCCAGAAAGGCTAATGGCATTTTGGGATGTATATGTTGGGCATTGCCAGCAGATTGAGGGACGTGATCGTTCCTCTCTATTTGACATTGGTGAGGCCTCACCTGGAGTACTGTGTCCAGTTTGGGGCCCCACACTACAAGAAGGATGTGGAAAGATTGGAAAGAGTCCAGTGGAGGGTAACAAAAATGATTAGGGGACTGCAACACATGATTTATGAGGAGAGGCTGAGGGAACTGGGATTGTTTAGTCTGTGGAAGAGAAGAATGAGGGGAGATTTGATAGATGCTTTCAACTACCTGAAAGGGGGTTCCAAAGAGGATGGATCTAGACTTTTCTCAGTGGTAGCTGATGACAGAACAAGGAGTAATGGTCTCAAGTTGCAGTGGGGGAGGTTTAGGTTGGCTATTAGGAAAAACTTTTTCACTAGGAGGGTGGTGAAACGCTGGAATGGGTTACCTAGGGAGGTAGTGGAATCTCTTTCCTTAGATATTTTTAAGATCAGGCTTGACAACGCCCTGGCTGGGATGATTTAGTTGGGGATTGGTCCTGCTTTGAGCAGGGAGTTGGACTAGATGACCTCCTGAGGTCTCTTCCAACCCTGATATTCTATGATTCTATTCTATGATTATATCTCACTGACAACATGTGGGATTGAACTAAATCAAAGGGAGTGAAAGGCATACAGCAGCTAACAGAATCATGCTGGATTATATCAGAGATGAATCTGAACAAACACTCAAACTTTGAGGCTCAATTCTGGATTCTGCAGCTCAGGCCTGTCACTTATAGATCTAAAGAGCCTGATTCTCCATTGTGTTATGGCCCCTCTATGCTGCTCTCCTGCTTCGAAGGGCATTAAATAAGGCGAATCTAGCCACTGGAGAGTTCCCCTGGCATGGTGCGATCCATGGGTGGTGTAGAACTAGCATAATTCTGTTCTGTTCTCTATAGGTGCTTACACTGCCCTCACAGCTGTACTATTTGAATGCCTTCCAGTAGTGCATTAAGCAACATGACTAACATTTATTGTGTATAGTTAGTTCTTTCTCTTATTCTGTCCCCAGGGGGAGAATGGTATGTGCAGTGCATATTTTGTTTTGATACATTTTTTGTTTTGTTTTGGGAGGGGGGAGGAGTAATTTATTTTTTTTTCAATGTACATGTTGCTAATAGCTCTATGCCACCCTCCCTCACAAGCCTGGCAGGTAGGAGGTGGGAATGGCTGAAGAAGGAATGTGTACTACAGCTAGTCCTGGCTGCTGAAATTACCCCTTGGGGCAACAGGCAGCCGGGCATAATGTAGAGTAGCCCTGAGACTGACCCTAGAGAGATTAGTCCAAGAATACAAAAAATAGGATAGTGTTTTAATCTCCTCTGTCTCCCACTCCCTGTTCCCCTTTTCTGAGCCAAATGTAGGTCATCTGAACAAAAAACGAAGCACACAATGAATGTAAGTAATCGGAACTATTAGCTCAGTGGGGCTCTCAGTGTCATAGAATATCAGGGTTGGAAGGGACCTCAGGAGATCATCTAGTCCAACCCCCTGCTCAAAGCAGGACCAATCCCCAATTTTTGCCCCAGATCCCTAAATGGCCCCCTTAAGGATTGAACTCACAGCCCTGGGTTTAGCAGGCCAATGCTCAAACCACTGAGCTATCCCTCCCCCTGCAAAACAGCTTTTGAAGAATATGGGATTCAAATCCATGCCTGCAGAGCACACTGGCTTAGCAATCCATTTAGGAGGATTTCTTTTCCTGGTCATGTATCATGTAACAATAGAGTTGTCTATACTAAGTGCTGGAATGGAGGTTTTATTTTCATGTTGGATTCACAGGAATTTTAGAACATAAATTATTTGATAAGATGGCATGCTGCTTGTTTGTAGTAGTAAATGGAAATATTAAACATGTTCCACATTTCTACTTGGAATTTACAGCATGTTGATGAAGGATATATTCTGAGGAATTACATTACTGAATTTATTGCTGATTAAACATGACAAATGTTGAACTTTTATTTCAGGTAAAAGATTACAAGTTTATCTTGAAGAGAGGTATTGTGAGTGTATTGCATACAATGTGAGGATTACAGATTGCTTGCTTTATTGTAAATCAAATTTAAAAAAGAAGAATTTTAATGGCAAATCACTCTTGATTTCAGTAGAAAGCCAGGGAATGGTAAAATGGAAGAATTTTTCTAGAAAATTTCTGATCATTGATGCCAGGATTATAAATAAGTCAGTGAGGATCAGGAAGTTGATAGTGGGGAACATAGAGATATTCTCTCTTTCTCCTTTTGGCCTCATGTTGAAATGCATTGCATATTTTTACTGTTGTTGATATTTATTCATTTGTGTTACAGTAGTTACTAGAGGTCAAAATCAGGCACTGTACTAGGCACTGCACAAACCCACAGTAAGAAACAGTCCTTGCCCCATGAACCTTGCAATCTAACTAGACATAACAGACAAAGGGAAAATTCCCATTGACTTCAGTGGGGCCAGGATTTTACCCACAGGGTATGTCTATACTGCAATTAAAAACCGGTGCCAGCTGGCTGGTGCCAGCTGACTTGGGATCATGGGGCTCGGGCTAAGGGGCTGTTTAACTGTGGTGTGGAAGTTCAGGCTCGGGCTGAAGCCCAGGCTCTGGGACCCTCCCATCTCTTGCAGGGGCCTAAAGCCTGGGCTCCAGTCCGAGCCTGAACATCTACATTACAATTAAACAGCCCCTTAGCGTGAGCCCGGTCAGCTGGCACGGGCCAGATGCAGGTTTTTAATTTAACTGTTTGCTAAAGATATGAACTAAATGGGAGTTGAGGTATCCCATTTTACTGGGCTGATACCTGCTTTGCCTCTGGCTACCTTAGCATGTGAAAGACTAGTGATGCTTTCCAGTTAATAAAGTATAGTGATGTTGGCCTTTTTTAAAAATCAAAAGTGATGCATCAGCCATGCATTTTGTTCTTCTATGTGAATGTTACTTAGGATATGGTCCTTGTGGTAATGCAGGATTGGGCCCCCATGCAGAACTCCTCCAATCAACAGGAGTGTGTGTGTGTGTGAGAGAGAGAGAGTTCAGAAATTAGCTGTCCTCTGTATGAGCCTTCCTTTCTGCCTGGGTCCATTTGTGCGACCATAAAGAATTACGGTGTTGGAGGGCTTGCAGGAATTAGTCATAAAGCTGGTGGGAGGGCACGTAAACAGCATACAAAATGAAGGTTTGGTAGTAGATGGGACATATCCACCTTTCCTCCCTTTTCTCACCTCCGTCCCCTGCTGCCAGTGCAGTACACCTATGCCTGTGTCTTGTATAGCTTGTATTTTCCATACCGTTGCTTGGTCCTGATTGATATCAAGAAGCTGATTCCAGGCTTACTTTTGCCTCTGAGGAAAGAGAGGATATGGGTTACAGATGCATTCTCAGCATTTGAAAAGGATAAAACGTTGGGACCTGACCTTACACACCCTTACTCACATAAACAATCCTAACTCATATGAGTACACATAGCAATCATGTTAGTAGGGACTACACATAGGAGTAAGGACTGGCAGGTTCTCAGGCCCTAAATTAAATTGCTTTTGTTCTAATATTTCTTTCTCCCTAATCAGTCTCTCTGTAATTCTCACAGTTTTTCTGTATTTTAAAAAACTTTTATTTATATTGATATTTCTGGTCCATTCATTCATTATCTTTTCCTGAGAAGGTCTTTCTATTATAACTGCCTACTGCATTCCTTTTTTCCTTCCACTGTCTCAGCTTTCTTTTTGGTAGCTGGTAGAAAAAAACACCAGTTTGTGAAAACTGCACCAATGCAGTTGTATGGCTTAGGTGACAGCAAGGTACTGTGAAGTAAATGTAGCCATTATTCTTCCTGTCCTTTCCCGCAGAAAACCACAGGTGTCAGCAAGCACAGGAACTTGAATCTAATGCGGAGCTAAGGGTACAACCTGTTTGATTACAGTGTGAAGTGGCTCAAACTTTTACACACAACTCTAACCTAACAGAATACAAACTATTTTTGGATGTTGAAAAAAGTCTACTTGAATTTATTATATTGTTTTGTTTTAATATTATGTTTCTTATGTTCTTATGCAATGCCTGGTTCTCTCCAGGAAATAGAAATACCAGAAGGACTCAGGAGATTTGGATTCAATTCCCAGCTCTAACACTGACTTCCCATGTGACCTTGGGCAAGTCATTTAATCTCTCTCTGCCTGCATTCTCAGTGTGTAAAATGTGGCGGCTAATACGTCCCTGCTTCATAAGGGTGTGGTGAGAATAAATTAATAAATATTTGGGAGTGCTCAGATATCTGGGATTTTCAAAGGTGTCTCACAGAGATATATGTCCAAGTCCCATTCAAAATCAGTGGAATTTGGATGGTTTGGCTTATTTGAAAATCTCAGTCTATGAGGATAGGAACCATGAAAATACCTAGAGAGACTGCAATGGGAGTTTTGCCATTGATTTCAGTGAAAGCAGGATCAAGCCCATTCTGGTGTGTTGCCTTATTTAAAATTACTTAATTTCTGTTTATACACTTGCTTGGAATCTCCTTCCTTTTTTTGATGTGTCTCTCATTTCCCCATATTCCCAGTTGTGAATACCAGGCCTTTTCCTATGTTGTTTCCTTATGGTGGAAATCTATCATTAAACTGCCGATTCATTTGAGCATTTTCAGACTTGGATCGTTAAAACCAACTTTCTTTTTTAATTTATTTGTCTGTTGGTTTTATTTATTGCATTGTTTGCTAATGTTTTTATGCAATGTTCTATATTGTGCTCTTCTACTTTCCAAAAACATTTAGGATGAGCTCTTCAAAAGCACTCAGCATTAGCCTAATTCTGGTTGCCAAGGGTAAGCAAAGAGAGGCCAACATTGAGTGCTTTTAAGAATACACCCTTATTAAATAATAATAAAACAGACAATGGTTGATTTTAAAAATCAGATAAGTGGATGTTCCTTTATAAGAAGATAAAATTGAAGAAACCCAGGGTATTGATACTTGAAATTGAAAAAATTTGATTTTTGAAACAGGCTTTGCCAAATAAGATGCTGTTGCTAGCATAAGGAACCTAAAAGTTCTGTTTTTCTAGTACTCCTTAGTTTTACCAGATGCTAATAAATACATTGATGTAGACGATAACACTGGAGAACTGTGATGTGCAAGACAGAACAAAATTTTAAAAAGGCAAAAAATTCTTTATGTTTTGCTAAGTTTTAACTCTAAGGAAACCTGTAGAGTATCTTTGCTTCAAGCTATGTACTTTAACAGTAAATAACATTTGATGTATAATATATATTCCTTTTTTACAGCTGAATTAGAACTTTTCATTATGTTCAATGTAGGCATTCTTCTTAAACATTTAATGGCTCTTTTCATGAAAGCCTGAAGCCATACAGAGATCAGTTCTTATTCGGTCACCCCAGAAAATAGTTAGCACATGTTAAGGTCCATTAAAACTTTAAAAAAATTATTGCTATACCAAAAAAGATAAAGGCCCAGAATAAACCGATTGCTTCAAAGAAACACAAACAACCCCCAGCCATGAGCTGCCTAGCATATTTGAGTTAAATTGCTGATGTCACTCCAAAAGACCCAGAGCTCTGCTCTGCCAATAATAGACTCAGTGTGTGCTGGACTGTGGGCCTCTTTGGCCCCACAGCTGCAGATCGTAAATACAGTTCAGGAGATTAAAATATTAAAATGTCCCTTTTTCGTGGCTGCAGAACAGCACATTAGGGATTCCACCCTGCTTGTAAGGCAATCTGGTAACTCCCAATGATTTCAGGTGACCATACGGAGCATACTCAAAGAGGACTTAACATGAGGGTTAGCTCTTCCCTCACTGATAAATCCACCATTTCTTATGTCAGCCAGGGAGTGTTTTGTATGCTGGAGTTGTGCCTTCTTCTCCTCTAAGTCACCATAAAGCTGGTAGAACAGTTTGTCTGGTGTACATGAACACAATCCATATAAATAAAGGAGAGTCATTTGCCTTTGAAAATATAAACCCTTTTGGATAGAACAGGTTATAAATGGGTCATCAAATCCTCCATGCAGTCCAAATCCCAAAGCTATGCCCCTTTCTCCGGATTTATAAGGAATTAACAGAAAGTCAGAAAGGGCATTCAGAAGAATTGCATGTTGTTGTCCAAAAGGAGGAATGTGTTTTATTTACAACTGTTCCGCTTGGCTCTGCAACTTTTTATTGCTTAAGAAACCCTTTTAACCTTTTTTGTGTAAAGAATATTTATTTTTCCAACTCCTTTTTGCCCCCCATTTCCCAAAGTATATCTTATTTTATGGCATTTTAAATTTGTGAACTATATTCAGCAGGAAATTTGATTTATAGAAGGAGTAATCTGACATGTCAGATTTTGAGGCCCTGGCCATCTCGGGTTGCATTAATCAATCATTGTTTAAAGACATATCTGTAAGAAAGAACACACCTCATCATATAAATTCAACCTCTGAAGGAGAACACGAGAGCCAGAGAGGCATTACTGATTAGGATTGGCTGTTCTCTCTTCAAATGTAAAGCTCAACTTTTTGTCAGCAAGTAGTGGCTCAGTTATTAATGATCTGACAGGAAATTATGAAATTTTGGGGGGAAAGAGCTCATTACTTGAGCTCTTGACTGAAGTCTGTGTGCACTCAGTTTGAAACGTCATCTTGGAAATTAAGAATGTTAATTGCTAGATTGCTTGGTAGTATAATGGTTTTCCTTGGTTCTTCTTTCTATGGGGCTGAGGGTCAAATTCTCCTCCGCGTCCTCTCCAGGTGCAGGGCATCCCATAAACATTGGCACTAATGTGTAAAATGGGTTACGTGACTCTGAGAGCTTCCTGGGTGAATGTACATATGTAAGTGGGGGAATGGTCCCGCTATTGTGGGGAACTTTCCTGGCTTATACACTACCCTGGTGAAGTGGGCTAGTGAAAGGATCTGAGCCCTCGCTCCCACTTCCTTTACCCAGAGGCCTGCCTGACCTCAAGGGTTCCCCTTCCACTCTCCTGTGTGGCAGAGTCCTCATAACCCAAACAAGGCTGGGCCCAGGATTCCTTGGGACTCGACCCCCCAACCTTGTCGTGGTCACTTAGGGCAGGGGCTAGGATGTCCCCACTCCGGGGTGCTCTCTCTGCACTGGATGCATCCCTGACCCACTGATCATTACATACAGTTCAAAGTAAATACAATTTATTAAACAGCAATCAATTAAAAAAAAATGAAAAAACAGGAAAGGTTAAAGAAAAACACATAACCCCGCTCTGTGGCACGGGGACAACACAACCAGCATCTCTGGAATGTGAGAGGAGTTCAGTCTGTTCCTCACAAGTCCCAGACCTCTTTCTCAGGCCCTCTCTGTGCTGCAGGGATGCTGCGGGTCAGACACTTGCTCTGGTGGTGGCCACACACTCTCAGGCTCTAGGTGGCAGGACCCTTCTTCCCAGCATCACCCCCACCCCATCGAGGTTACGATCCCCCTCCAAGTCTGGCCTGCCAGGCATCTTGGCTGGGGGCATCTTCCTGTGCTGGGTCCGCTGCCCAGGGTGCCCCTTGCTCTCCCCAGCTGCTCACCCCACCCCGCTCTGGACTGCTCCAGCCCCAGCTCCACCACTCTGCCTCAGCATGGCGGCTGCTGCTACTCTGCTGCCTCCAGCTCCCTCGGCTGCTTCTCTGGCCCCTCTGGCTCTGTGGCTGCTGCTCTCCTCCCAGGACAGGTCTGCTCTGTGACTCTGCTCCCAGCACTGACCTGCTTCCTGGGCTGCTTCTCTGGCCCCTCTGGCTGGCACGGCTCTACTCCCCAGATCAGCTTGGGCCCCTGCTTTCTCCTTAGCTCGGCCCCACTCTGTCTGACCCAGGCAATTCCAACTCACATGGACGACGGGACCTCCCTGGCCTCCTGACTCCCTGATTAGCCTGCCCGCCCTGTCATTCAGGCTGACCTGGAGCATTGGCCTCTCCCCATTGTTCCCGGGGGCTGTCAGTCTCATGGGCCTGATTTCCCATCGATCGTTCCCCTTTCTTTTGGTCCTGGGAGCTAGCCAACCAAAACACCCCCACTGAGTTTTACTAAGGGGACAACAGTCCCCTTACACATAGTGGATTTTGAGGGTAGGGCAGGTGGACCTGCTGCTGAATGATCCACCAGCCTGTGCACAGTAAAGAGTAGGGCACAAAGGCCACAGAGGTTACTTCAGTCCTGAGACCAGAGTTTTCTCTAGTCTGGAGTCAGAGCTCTGCTGCCTTTGGGGAAGGATTCTTCCCCTGCTTTCCCCCACATATATCCCAGTGGCATTACTGGTGCTGAGGATTTGCCCAAAGTGAATAGCTGACTGTTGAGTTATACTATAATTTAGTAGAATAATTTATAAATAATATTTTTAGGAAAGTGCTAAGATTCCTGACCTTGACAAGGATTATTCTCATGTTGTCCTGATTAGCTCTGGAAATAAGACATACTAGGTTTTGTGTGCACATGCGTGTGTGTGAGAGAGAGAATTTAGAGCCACATCTGAAGACAAAAGTCCTCTATTTTTTTACCAAGCAGCTACATTGGTGGTAAGTACCCAGTGCTGCCCTGTTAATGTGTCCTGATACTAGGGTGACCAGATGTCCCGATTGTATAGGGATAGTGCTGATATTTGGGGCTTTGTCTTATATAGGCACCTATTATCCCGCACCCTGTCCCGATTTTTCACATTTGCTATCTGGTCACCCTACCTGATCCAAACCCTAGTCTTCAGGAACTCTTCTACAGGTGAAAGGATAGTTTAATCTCCATGACCAATCTGGCCTCTCTACTGAGACGGCCAACAAAGATGGCAATTAGTGCCACTTGTAGCAGTGGTTTTGAGATGGCAATACCTTAATATTAGGAAACAGAACTACATAAAATGATGAGTTTTGAAATAAACGTTTTTCTAAGGGGGATAAAACATGCAAACAGTTGTTATAAAAAGACGCAAAACACTCCAGATGTGCGTTTTCTAGGCATGACCTTTAAATCATGCCACTTGTCCTTCTGCTGCATATAAATCCATTTAGTTCCTTCTTTGCCAACTTGCATTATACAATGATATCGCCAAAACTGTAAAGACACAAAAACGTATGCAGCTTTCTAGCATGAGACTGATTCATCTCAGGTTATTAAAATGATTAGTGACCTCATAAGGTATGGAGCTGTGCTTCAGACAATCCTTTCACTGTCTCAGCTTTTTTTCTGCTGGTTGGTATGAAAAACACCAGTTTGTGAAACTTGCACCAATGCAGTTGTATGGCTTAGGTGACAGCATGGTGCTGTGAAGTAAATGTAGCCATTATTCTTCCTTTTCCCAGAAAACCACAGCTGTCATCAAGCACAGGAGTCTGAATCTAATGTGGAGCTAGGGGTACAGCCCATTTGATTACAGTGTGAAGTGGCTCAAACTTTTGCACTGACTCTAACCTAACAGATTACAAACTATTTTTTTGCTGTTCAAAAAAGTCAGCTCAAATTTATTATTTTGTTTTTATTAATTCCAGACAATCTGGGGACCTGGATTCATATATCTGAAACATACGCTCAGGTTTATGGCCCCAGTTCATCAAAACATTTAAGCACATTTAAGCTTAAATCCCTATTCAGCAAAGCATTTAATCATGTGCTGAAGTCAATGGGACTTACACACAGGCTTAAAGTTAAGCATGCGACCAGCTTGGCTTAACAGTGAAATCCTTGCTGATCTTAAACACAAAAAAGAAGCTTATAAGAAGTGGAAGATTGGACAATGACCAGGGAAGAGTATAAAAATATTGCTCGAGTATGGAGGAGTGAAATCAGGAAGGCCAAATCACACTTGGAGTTGCAGCTAGCAAGAGATGTTAAGAGTAACAAGAAGGGTTTCTTCAGGTATGTTAGCAACAAGAAGAAAATCAAGGAAAGTGTGGGACCCTTACTGAATGAGGGAGGCAACCTAGTGACAGAGGATGTGGAAAAAGCTAATGTACTCAATGCTTTTTTTGCCTCTGTCTTCACAAACAAGGTCAGCTCCCATACTACTGCACTGGGCAGCACCGCATGGGGAGGAGGTGATCAGCCCTCTGTGGAGAAAGAAGTGGTTTGGGACTATTTAGAAAAGCTGGACGAGCACAAGTCCATGGGGCCAGATGCGCTGCATCTGAGAGTGCTAAAGGAGTTGGCGGATGTGATTGCAGAGCCATTGGCCATTATCTTTGAAAACTCATGGCGATTGGGGGAAGTCCCGGATGACTGGAAAAAGGCTAATGTAGTGCCCATCTTTAAAAAAGGGAAGAAGGAGGATCCTGGGAACTATAGGCCAGTCAGCCTCACCTCAGTACCTGGAAAAATCATGGAGCAGGTTCTCAAGGAATCAGTTCTGAAGCACTTCGAGGAGAGGAAAGTGATCAGGAACAGTCAGCATGGATTCACCAAGGGCAAGTCATGCCTGACTAATCTAATTGCCTTCCATGACGAGATAACTGGCTCTGTAGATGAGGGGAAAGCAGTGGACGTGTTGTTCCTGTCTTTTAGCAAAGCTTTTGGAATCCTACAGTATTCTTGCCAGTAAGTTAAAGAAGTATGGGCTGGATGAATGGACTATAAGGTGGATAGAATGTTGGCTAGATTGTCGGGCTCAACGGGTAGTGATCGATGGCTCCATGTCTAGTTGGCAGCCGGTATCAGGTGGAGTGCCCCAAGGGTTGGTCCTGGGGCTGGTTTTGTTCAATATCTTCATAAATGATCTGCAGGATGATGTGAATTGCACCCTCAGCAAGTTTGCAGATGACACTAAACTGGGAGGAGAGGTAGATACACTGGAGGGTAGGGATAGGATACAGAGGGCCCTAGACAAATTAGAGGATTGGGCCAAAAGAAATCTGATGAGGTTCAACAAGGACAAGTGCAGAGTCCTGCACTTAGGATGGAAGAATCCCATGCACCGCTACAGACTAGGGACCGAATGCCTCAGCAGCAGTTCTGCAGAAAAGGACCTAAGGGTTACAGTGGATGAGAAGCTGGATATGAGTCAACAGTGTGCCCTTGTTGCCAAGAAGGCCAATGGTATTTTGGGATGTATATGTAGGGGCATTGCCAGCAGATTGAGGGATGTGATCATTCCCCTCTATTCGACATTGGTGTGGCCTCATCTGGAGTACTGTGTTCAGTTTTGGGCCCCACACTACAAGAAGGATGTAGAAAAATTGGAAAACGTCCAGCGGAGGGCAACAAAAATGATTAGGAGGTTGGAGCACATGACTTATTAGGAGAGGCTGAGGGAACTGGGATTATTTAGTCTGTGGAAGAGAAGAATGAGGGGGGATTTGATAGCTGCTTTCAACTACCTGAAAGGGGGTTCCAAAGAGGATGGATCTAGCCCGTTGTCAGTGGTAGCAGATGACAGAACAAGGAGTAATGGTCTCAAGTTGCAGTGGGGGAGGTTTAGGTTGGATATTAAGAAAAACTTTTTCACTAGGAGGGTGATGAAATACTGGAATGCGTTACCTAGGGAGGTGGTGGAATCTCCTTCCTTAGAAGTTTTTGAGGTCAGGCTTGATAAAGCCCTGGCTGGGATGATTTAGCCGGAGATTGGTCCTGCTTTGAGCAGGGGGTTGGACTAGATGACCTCCTGAGGTCCCTTCCAACCCTGATATTCTATGATTCTATGTGCTCAAACCCTATGGGCTTTGCTGAATAGGGATGGACTGCTGATTAGGGGCAAATGTGCTCATGTTCAAATTTGGGTCCTCATCTAGAGCCAGCTTCTGCTATTCTTACATATGTTGAGTAGTACTTATGCCTCAAATAGTTCTAGTGAAATCAATGTGACTAGTCACCAGTTGAGGTACTACTAAATATGAGTCAAAAGTACAGAATTTGTCCCTTAAGGAGCTGTATAACTATCACAGGATCATATCACAGGACTTGGGTGACCAGATAGCAAATGTAAAAAATTGGGATGGGGTCGGGGGATAATAGGTGCCTATGTAACAAAAAGCCCCCAAAATCGGGACTGTCCCTATAAAATCGGGACATCTGGTCACCCTACACAGGACTATACCTGAATGGTTTTTCCAAGGGGTATCAGTGATCATGCGACGTTTTAGAAGGTATTTAAATATTCCATTCTCAGTTCTTCCACAACCTATTGTGGAAATAATTTTTTTGAATCTTGCCTTGCTATTCACCTTCCAAATGCAGCATTATCCTCACTTGCTTTAGACAGAGTTTGTTCTTTAACTCATCAGTTTTGTTCCCACAGGGTGAAATTCAGCTCCACCCATAAAAAGCCCAAGTGACTGGACTCTGTGTGGGGAAGGTGAATATACCTCCTTCCCAATCTAGGGCCAGGGTATGGGTCTGCTGCATAGCCCCCATAATGACTGTAACGTGAGCCTTTTGGCATAGAAGAGTAAGAGAAGTTGCAGTCCTTTCATATCGATTGCACAGAGCAGTAGGGCTACTGCAGCCACATAGTCATGGATTCAGAGCCTAACGCTGGCCCAAAGCTAAATGGACATTCCTCTCTGGCCCTCCTTAGACCAGACATAGACCAATTCTTCAGCAAGAATGGGGATACATAGGTGTTACAGCATGAGGCCCTGTTATCATATATAGCAACATTTGGGCACATAAATAAAAATAAATACAATTATTTCCCCAGAGTTGCCTGATTCTTAATTTTTCCATTCCCTTCCCTATTTCCAGCACTTCTTTCTTGCTTTTTCTCTTTGCATCTCTTGCTTTTGTTTTCAATATCTGTCGGTGTAGCCATTTTTATGTATTTATTGAAAGGAAAAACGCAGGCTCGCTGCTAACAATCCCATATGCTTTATTTTTCACAGACATGCCCAGTTTCCTGTGAAGGATTCTGGATAGTGTAATCCAGAAGGTGTCTCCTGCAGTGAACAGTACTGTAATTAGACAGACCACTAGAAAGCTTTCAAAACACTGCCCAGGGACACATTACTATAGTAGGCATTCCAATCTCTCTTTTGTGCTGGAAACAGTTCTTACTCCATTTTATTATAATCTATTACCTGTTTATTATTTTCTGTCTTTTTTCCTTGTGTTTCTCCCCATTCTTGGCCACTCATCTCCTTTTCTCTCTCCCCAGGGTTTCTCTTCCTCCTGTATCCAGATAAGCTCCTCTAAACCTTCTCATGTACCTTTCAACAGGGTTGCTCCATAGGCCTCTCCCCTGGCAGAAGCTGTCTTTGGGATGGTGTTGAGTGCAGGACTTCAGAGTCTTATTTCTCCATCTCAGGAACAGCCTTCTGGCATGTGCTTACCACTCACTCCTGTAAGGGAAATGTTTTCCTGACAGCAAAGGTTTATCCAATCCCTCTACCTGGAATGATGGCCACAACCTTGATGGGTATTGGACTCCTCTTCAAAGCAACTCAGCTGGCAATATATTCCCTCACAGGTACCAAAGGACTACACTTCCTGAACCTCAGATTCCTATGTTAGAACCTGGGTCAGCAGGCAGACTAGAGAAGTGGTCTGTGTGGTTGAACATGTCTGTTAACATGTAAACACAGCCCTGCTCATCTCAGTGAGACCACATCCTGTGTTTGGGCTACTGAAGCCACAAATCGTGTTTTCTTTTTCTTTAACTATTAGAAATTTTAACAAGAAAATACATAAATCTATCCCTCTGAGACTACAGTTTAGGTAAGGTTGCCAACCCTCCTGGAATTGGCCTCGATCTCCCGGAGGCTATTGAAACCAACCTGGGAGATTTTAATAGGCAGCTAAAAGTCCAATGGCACAGCAGGGCTAAGGCAGGCTCTTTACCTGTCCTGGCTCTGCACGGCTCCTGGAAGCAACCGGCATGTCCCTCTGGCTCCTAGGCACAGGGGTGGCCGGGGGGGTGGGGTCTCTGTATGCTGGCTCCGCCTTGAGTGCTGGAACCATGGCCAATGGGAGCTGTGGGGGCAGTGCCTGTAGGCAGGGACAGCATGCAGAGCCGTCTGGCTGCACCTGAGCCTAGAAGCCTGAGGGACATGCCGGTCGATTCTGGGAGCAGCCTGAGGTAAGTGCCGCCCACACTCCTCACCCCCTCCTGCACCCCAAACACCTACCTCAGCCCTGAGCCCCCTCCTTCACCCAAACTCCTTCCCAGAGTCTGCACCCCTCCTGCACCCCAACCCCCGCCCCGGCCCAGAGCCCCCTCCCACACTCCGAACCTCTCAGCCCCACTCCCCAACCCCTCCCACACATCAATCCCCTATCCCAGACCAGTGAAAATGAGTGAGAGTAGGCGAGAATGAGTGACGGAGAGAGGGGGACGGAGTGAGCAGGGGAGGGGCCTCAGAGAAGGGGTGGGATGCGGGCTTGGGGCAGAGGCCGGGCAAGGGTGTTTGGGTTTCTGTGATTAGACAGCTGGCAATCCTTAGTTTAGGGGAGGGAAATGGACCTGTGATGGGGTGTCCACCCACACAAGGCCTAGAAGGGTTAAAATGACAAATTAACTACCCAGGCTGCACCTGGAGAAGGAGACAGGGAGCAAGGATTTAATTAGAGGATGCTCAGCTGGGCAGGAAGAGGCAGGGCTTTTATAAGCCAGGAAGCTGGCAACAGAAGGAGCTGGAGGGAAGTAGGCTGCAGTCAGTCCCTGAGAGGAGGCTGGTGATCCCAGAGAGGAGAGGAAGCCAGGAGGAGGCTCAGAGGAAAGTAGGCCAAATCAGGCCTTGGCTGCTGACCAGAGGGATCTTAAGCTGGAACCTGGAGTAGTGGGTGGACTCGGGTTCCCCTACCAGCCACTGCGGAAGTGTCACAGTCCAGGCGGAGGATAGCAGACTGCCTGGGAGTCCTGGAAAGACTATGTTACACCTACCCCAGAAGAGGGGAACACATATGGTGACCAAGCTGGAGGGCTGAGTCACTAAAAGGAGGCTGCAGTTACTGGAGGGCACAATGCTTGGTAGAGCTAATACACAGGATGGCCAGGAGGAGGCGCTGTTAGTGGTGAGTGAACCCTCTGACAAGGGCTGAGTAATTTTAAAATATTCGTATAGAGCTAACAGTGATAGAAATTATAAACACAGTGCCATAGCATTTGTGTTAAAAGCTATGTATGTAAATATCATATCATTTGACATACAAGAACATATTATTTCTCCTGGCTTGGGTAAATGTTAGTGCCCATGGGCAAATCTTTTTTCTTCAAAAAATGCAGATTTGGGTCAATTGAAGCATTTCATGAATTCATGTCACATTTGTTAATTTGTTCCAATCAAAACAAACAAACAAAATGTGAAAATATCAAAATGTTTTGTTTCAACATTTTAGAAATGAAACATTTTGATTTTTGATTCATAACTTTTTGTTTTGAATTTTGCTTTATTTTTTTTAAAAGGTATTCCCCCACCCTTGAAAATGAAACGAGGTTTTGTTTGTCCCAAAACTGTTTTTTTTTTTAAACTTCTTTTGGTTATTCAAAAAATTGATGTCTTGGGTTGACCCAAAATTAATTCCTCCCCCCGAGTTTTTGGTTTGGCCAGCAAATAAAAAACAAACCAACACCTCCCCCCCCCAAGTTATTTGTACAGCTCTAGTTCTAGTGCATAGTGGTTTTGTGGTTCTTAAAAGTTATCCCTAAGGTTGAATTTAATTAAACACACTTTATTTGTGGCATAAGACACATTTGAATAGAATAATGCAGACATTACGGTTACGACTAGTGCATTATTACCTCCCTGGTAAAAACAACAGTTAATTATGTGGGGCAAATCAACAACTGCCCCAACTTGAACTTCAGGAGATCATTCTTAGGGCATGTCTACATTTACTGGGGATCAATGCTGCTGCAATTGATGCACTGAGGGTCGATTTAGCGGGTCACACCCTCTAAATCGACTGCAGATTGCTCTCCCGTCAACTCCGGTACTCTATTGGAATGAGAAGTGTAAGGTAGACAAGGCCTTAGCGTCTGACTCTTCTAGCTGAGTAGATACCACAAGATTTATCTCAGAGTCAGGAGAATCTTCTTTAATTGACATTAAGAAATTGTTATGCAAAGGCAGTAAGGCAGTCAAAGAAAATCATGAGGACATGGAAGAGTATAAACTGGATTTATTTGGAATAACTTTCACTAGAAGAAAGCTGCTGACTTTTCCAGAAAAAAATGAAGATCAAACACACATTTCCTTCACTGGAATGTAGTTTTATTTGCCATATGAACATCTTAAAAACCTGAACGAAATATTTATCGCTAGTTAATATGTGACACAGTGCATCTTGTGTTACAGAGCATTTGAAGGGTTACAAATTTTATAAATTTACCAATAGTAATTTTCTAAAAGCAGCTCATCCCAGAACTATTAGATATCCTCAATAATTGCAATCATTCTAATTCAAGAGTCTTTGAATGTTGTGATTGAATTTATCACTAATACCAAATATAGATGTTTACTCACAGGTAATTTGGAAGTTTCAAGCTATCAGTTGTTTATTGGACTGGACCAATAAAGTGCTAAACACTAAATTCTATGACATGTTAAACATTAATGAAAGACATGAGGAAAGAAACTGCTTCTCTTGCCAACACTGTGGTCAACAGCAGTGCCCTGACCTGATTACTTAAGATGATGTTTTTCCTAAATCTGACATGAATCAGTAATTATCAAGTTTTGCAATACTCAGTGGTTCTCTTGTGAATAGCAAAAAGATGTGTTATTGTACGTTGGTATTTTCTACTATGAGGCATTCAGGCTTTTGCATATGCAAACTCTATACAGTAGATTTTGCTTTTTTTGCAGCAAATGGTGGAATGCTTCACAGAATGCACTGAAGACCTTCACAAAATATGAGGAAAATTCAATCTGGGCTAATCTGGAAGTGACCTGATTGATGTCTTTTAAAATAAACTTTTGTGTCATTGTGTTTTTCCATTAGTCACTGGAAGATATCCAGATAAAGTATGAACAGTGTGACTTGTAACGGGTTCTAGCAGATGAAGGAACTTGTACAGCATAGTGTTATTATCATTGATGTGCTGATAATATTTTAACAAGGTTCTCCTGCAAGATTTTCTCCTTTCCCTCTTTGAGAAACCAGGGGGCAGAGGGTGCACTATGGAGGAGCAGGGGTGAGGAATTGGGGTCTCTGTAAGAGGCAGGGAAATCATCCCAAACTTCCCTTCAGTTTGGTGGCATAACATGAATGACTAGCTCCTGGGAGTTCCAAGTGGCCCCTCTAGCACAGCACTGAGTTAGTTGTAATGATGTTAGTGTGCTTTGGATCACTGCTATGATCACTCTGGTCTCTGACAAAAAGACTGTTCTTTAAGAAAAAAAAAAGAACTAAAGAATCAAACTTAGGAGGAATTTTTCAAAGGGAACTACAGATGCACTAATACAGTATGTTATCTATCTGGTCAGTGGAAAAAAAATAGAATATCTACTGATGTGAAGACAGAACCCCTCCAGAGATTACTTAAAGTGGCTCCCTTGAAGGATGTACTTTTGATTTATGTCCTCGAAGTTCTATTCTCAGAGCCCAGTGGAACTCTGACTTTGCTGTAACACCCTAAACTGCTGGGGAGCCTGCCATACCCCTATGCTTATATAAAGAATGCAGCTGACTATGATGTCAGTGGGACTGCACTCAACGTGTGGGAGAGTTCTTGCAAGCTGATTGACAGCAATCATCAGTTGGCTCAGCATGGTAGAGCCTTAGAGAAGAAAATACACAAACAAACCTAAATTAAAATATTGATTGAGGGCATTGTCCGATGCTGGAGAAGATATACTCAAATGTCATGGGACTTGATAGCAAAAACAGCAACACCAGTAGTTTTAACCAGCCAGTTCCTTTCTTGTGAATGCTGGCTAAAATAGATCTATGGTTTTAAATGTAAGTGCATATTTAAGGCATGCTGATTTTTAAAAGCCTTGGTAAGTTGTTGTAAGAGATTTAAGAGATCTTCCTTAACAAACAGCAAAAATGTCATAAGGATGAGGAAGAACAGGAAGATACATGATTAATAAAACTAAAGACAATCCTTGAAAAATGGTGATTTTCCTTGTTCAGTGGTTGCCATTAAAAAGTAAAACACACCATACTTACTTTCCAATTTTTTGTATAGGGACGTTACTAGTGTCCCAGAGAGCATGCCATAGTAACTATAGACTTTTAATGGCAACCACTGCAGTTTTCTATTAAACAATGAAGGGCATTTTGGAATACTGACTTTAAAATGTACGTTGCAGATCCATTAGTTAGGGATTACATCAAATATTCTGCTTTGAGTTATCAAAAAGGATATAGCTGTGACCGCTGCCTCCTAGTGGCAAAAAGGAGGTATTGTCTGCCTTTGTATCCCAGAATGCTGTTTGGAAAGTAGCAAATTTACTGTAAAGCCAATTAAAATGTATAGTAACTTTAAGCTGATTTAAATAGTAGTTGAAATCTCAAATTGACAATCCAAAAGTGGACACATTAAACACAGAGCACAGGCAAATTATTCTAGGGGGATGTTTTATTACACAATTCTCATGACATGGTAAACAGAGGAGTTCTACAGCCATTCTCTCACTAGAAACAAAGCACGGTTAACAGGAACATTTTCTATGAGTCACTCTCCAGAATGAAAAAAAAGGATAAAATTAAGGAACGAAGTTTTACCTGGATACCAAGGCACCTTCCTTACTATGAACTGTTAGCGAAAGGTTGTCCAAGCTGGGTCAAAGCTTGAATCTATGGATCCAGATCCAAAATTCTCCAAAACTTGCAGCTGTTTGGATCTGAGATTTTGGTTCAGTCCATTTTAGACATAGGGCCAGCTTTGAAGTTTGGAAATGTTCAGATTAACTGCTTTGTTTTATTTAGTTTGGCCTCTGCTATGTTGTATGGAGCAAGCCTTTCTTGACAGAGAAATAGTCTAGATCAATGGTGCCCAACCTTATTATACAGGAGGGCCACATAAACCTAAACACAATCTTGTGTGGGCCAAACAGATTCTACATATTTTAATAAGATTTAAGGTCATCTGCATTGATTTATATTTTAAGTTCAGCTTGTTTCATATGTAGATAGAAACAACCTATGTACAATAGTGTCTATTTATACCCTTGTGTAAACTAAAATGATGTAAACGTGACAACAAAATGCTAATGAATTAGCCATTAGTATATTGTGTTGAAGTAGGCTGTGAGCCTTATGAAATGCTCTGGTGGGCTCTTTATAGCCCATGGGCCGTAGGTTGGGCACTCCTTGTCTAGATTACTATTAGGTCCTTTTCATCTCTCATTTTTGTGATTCTCTAAAAAATACCCTAGGTGATGGATAAAGAAACCTTCATGAATGACATGAGCCAGAACTGACGGGTTCAACTGGAAAGGACAAAGGAAGACTGTATCTTCTGGGTAGTGGATACCTAGAATAACATAATGCATACATTGGGCCTCATTTTCCTCTCACTTCATGTAAATCAACAATGACACCATTTAAGTCAATTTACCAGTGTAATCTTGGTGTAAATAAGAAGAGAATCAGTCTCAATGATTTGGGGAGATATAAATTAGCTACCCTATATAAAACATTATAGGAAACTTGCTTTGTGAGGTTTCATTCATTACTTTTTCAAAGCCATTGCCTCATCCTCCCGTTATGCTGAGAGGTACTGGTTTCTGCATGGATCACCAAACTCTCTGAGACTGGGTGTAAACACACCCTTCATTTAATGTAATTGTCAGGAAAAGTTAATCACAAATCCCACACCTAAGACAAAAAGGGGTTTCAAAACACCCAGGAGTTTTGAATTGAGTGGGCAGACGGTTTGACTGAGTATTGTTTGGGTTAGGATGCATGCATGTGTGTCAGAGAGAGAGGGAAAGCAGGACACACAGAATGAGAGAGAGACTCAGCGCCAGAGCAAGAAAGCTAAGCAGCAGCCTGTCAGGATGGTGTGACCTTAGAGAAGCCTGGGGAGAGGTCTGAGCTGGTGGTGCTAGCTGACCAAAGCATGGGCCTGTTAGCTAAGACACTGCTCCTTTTGGTTTTGGTCCCTCCAGGTTCAGAAAAGCAAGACTTTGTACATTCCTTGTGTCAAGGTTCCTTCCCCACTCTGAACTCTAGGATACAGATGTGGGGACCTGCATGAAAACCCCCTAAGCTTATTTTTACCAGCTTAAATTAAAACTTCCAAGGTACAAACTATTTTACCTTTTGCCCTTGGACTTTATTGCTGCCACCACCAAGTGTCTAACAAATATATAACAGGGAAAGAACCCGCTTGGAAATGTTTTTCCCCCTCAAATCCTCCCCAAACCCTACACCCCCTTTCCTGGGGAAGGCTTGATAAAAATCCTCATTGAACACAGACCCAAACCCTTGGATCTTAAGAACAAGGAAAAATCAATCCGGTTCTTAAAAGAAGAATTTTAATTGAAGAAAAAGTAAAAGAATCACCTCTGTAAAATCAGGATGGTAAATACCTTACAGGGTAATCAGATTCAAAACATAGAGAATCCCTCTAGGCAAAACCTTAAGTTACAAAAAGACACAAAAACTGGAATATACATTCCATCCAGCACAGTTTATTTTCTCAGCCATTTAAACAAAACAGAAGGTAATTACTTACTAAGTTCTTAGACTCCATTCCTGTTCTGTCCCCGGCAAAAGCATCACACAGACAGAGAGAACCTTTGTTTCTCCCCCCCCTCCAGCTTTGAAAGTATCTTGTCTCCTCATTGGTCATTTTGGTCAGATGCCAGTGAGGTTATCCTAGCTTCTTAACCCTTTACAAGTGAAAGGGTTTATCCTCTGGCCAGGAGGGATTATAAAAGTGTTTACCCTTCCCTTTATATTTATGACACCTCATAAATAAACAAAACTGCATCAAAGAAAAAACAGACTCCATTGTCAATTTCTACTTGCAACTGGGACATCCCTCAGGCTCTGAACTTTGACTAACTAGTCAGATCAAAAAGGGTAACACTATAATGTTACAGGTTTCAGAGTAGCAGCCTTGTTAGTCTGTATCCGCAAACAGAAAAGGAGTACTTGTGGCACCTTAGAGTAACAAATATAAGCTTTTGTGAGCTACAGCTCACTTATGTGTGTTCAGTTTCTATGATCTTAATGAAAACTATCATTTCATACAGTGTTAGGGAAAGCTCTGGTGAGGCTACTTGGTAAAGTTGGAGTTTTCCTGGGTTGGCTTGATATTTTCTGAAGCTGCTACATTACATGCATGTCTTGTGCTAAATGTGATATTTGTTGCAGAGTTTGATTAAACAGAAGACTGGGTAGGATGAATGATTCTGAAAAAAAATCTGAATCCTTCCCAACTTGGCAGTGCCAGGAGCCTTGAGTCCAAAGATTTGTCTTAAGGTTCAGGTTCTGGGAATAAAAAAATATTTCAGGATCACTAAGGGTACCACAGGAGGGAATTTGGGAGTGGCTGAATTGTTCAGTGTATTTTTGAGATGACAAGGTGCAGGGGTGCTGGAACAATGTGTATAGTAGGGCCATTGAAACAAACTGTGAACCCTGTATATGATGTAAACCACTTCAAGCCAGGGGGTGTGACAACACCCCCAGAATCCCTAGTTCCAGCACTATGACAAGGTGTGTGTGTGTGTGAGTGTGTGTGTGTGTGTGTGTGTGTGTCCATGCCTTGTGAACCATACATACCCAGACAGTAATGGCAATACAGCTCAAGGCTGTCTTAGGGACTCCCAGGACTAAGGGAAACATGCCTGTAGTGGAGCTGCCCTGCCAGGGAGCCAGCGGTAGACCACTGGGGGACATGGCCTGTGTGGAGTCATGGGCCTCTGCCCAAATGCCCCTGGCCTCCGAAGGATCTCCACACTCTTCTCCTCAAGAAGGGCAAACCTTTTCTCATGGAGATTTCCTTCCCAAAATCCCTGTCCCATGACTTTTAATGCAGGAGTGTACAATCTGGCCCAATATTATGTGTTCAGTTTCTATGGCTGTGTGATCCATGGCTAATCCTGAAACTGCTAACCAGGTGTCAGTTAATAGTGAATGGTGTATTTTTTTTTTTATGTGGATGCACAACTGGAATGAGATCGCTAGATTATTTCACAAATGCCACTGAACAGCCATCAGATGGTAACTGTGACAGGTATTGCAATCTCATGCAAAATCTTTGGGGCCATGCTGTGTATTAAATGGTTTAGGGATGACTGTGTTCTGTTCCAAGGGGGAGGTTACCACAGCTCCCACAAAAATTAAAAACAGTGGGAGGTAATTAAGGGGAAACAATGAGCCTAAGCAAATCTAGAGAGGTATCACCCCAGGAGTGTTTTTCCTATACTGGTTCAAGTTGGGTTTTCCAGAGACCAATAGACAAAGAAAGGGATGAGCTTGAACTAATACAGGGCCTTCTTTATGATCTGGCAAACAGACAGGACCTTCTGTCCAAAACTGGCCCCAACCTATCCCTCCATGTTGGATGCCAAGCTCCCACTTTGACTTGAGATATCTTCTGGGAGGGGGATATCTTTTGGTTTGCTCTTTCCCCTTTGTTCCAGAGTCTCCGAGGCATCAGCCCCTTTCACTGTTAATGGTGGAGAGGATGGATTCTGCATCTCTCATTGAGGTAATCAGGGAGAAGGGTCAAATCAGTCTGTTGTGGGCAATAAGGTCTTGAACTAAGGATCAGGTTTACCTTTTATCAAAGCTTTGGGAGCTGCTCTGAGGCTGGAACCATTCCCTACCCTAATCAGGTTCTGGCTGCTTTGGTGCCTTTGTACCTTGTGTGAGATACCTGGGGTAGGTTACAATAATTTTCAGGCTACTTGTGGAGATTAACTTGGATGAGATCCACCAGCAGGGTTTATAGTATGCTTTAGACACCTGGTAGAAATTGCAATGTTTGAAATCTCTAGGGAAATTTATATTCTCCTTCACAAACCCAGCCAAGAATATAACTTGCATGAAATTCCCAGCACTGTAACCTATGCAGTGGACCTCACTATAGTTCCAGCAGTTAAAAGCTTTAAATGTCATGAACTGTGATTAGTTTTTCAAAGGACTTGGCAAATTTCCATGAACACTAGGTATTTGTCTAACTGAATTTACAAGTTCCTGCCTGGGGAGCTTCTAAGTTCCTTGATCCTAGCTTCATGGAAGTCATGAGAAGTGACTGTTCTATCAGCAGAGTGGAAGTTCCAAGAATGCTAGACATTGGATTCACAAAAATTAAAAGCTCTCCCAGCTACACTAGTTGAACTAGTGATGTTTGTGAGTTCTATGAGCCCATGCTGTTTCTTCATGGAATTTACAAGCTCCAACTGTGAAGCTGATAAAAGACTTTGAGACAAACAGCTATGGTCTGTGACAATTACAAGATCTTCTAGCACAAGGACTCATGAATTACAAATGGTCCTGGTTTTCCAGCAGAGCTTGTAACCTGTGTGAGCCTTGAGATTAAATATTTTCAGCAAATGCAAAGTTTGTTGGTTTACTGGAGAAGATACTACACTCTATGAGCCCTGACACTGAGGAATAATGTGCATTCAGCTACATTGTTAAAAGTTCTTGTATATTTCATGGAAATTAATCATAAATGAAGATTATAAATTCAACCCATTTGTTGGCAGAGTTGGAAAACCCTCTAAATTCTGAAATGAAGGAAAACTGGAAATTATGAAGTCCAACTCTCCACTGGAGGGGATTGTGAACTCTGAGTCCTGAACAGAAGGATTTAGATGACAAATCCATCAGCTGGCCTGTGATTCTAAGAAGTTCCATGAGCCCTAAATGGAGTTGCTCACAAATATCATTATTTCCCTCTATTTTCCTGAAGAATGTCTAAACCTGAGTAGTGAAACAAAAGACTAATGTAGTATTATAACTTACATTAGAGGTGTTGCCTTCTGGTTCTTTCAAGGCTTTTAGGCACAGACAGGGCATTGCAAGGCCTGAGGTCTTAGCCCTGTCAAGAGAAATCTGTCATGGTCAGAAAGGATTACAGCATTCAGTTTGTTAAACTCTGTAGGGAATGCTTCTGGATTATGTGACTAAACTTCGTAAACTCTGTGTCAGTAGGCAGAGAATTCAGAAAGCCCACAGGCTGGTCCTGCAAAGTTTCTCTAGGACAGGCTGTACCTATAGACCTTGTAAACTCTGTAGTAGTAATCTTGCAGACTACATAAAGGGCAGATTAATTTTACATGCTTTATCAACTCTGGAATGAATGTGGATTTTGAATATTTTGTTGCAGTAAATTACTACAGTATTTCAATCCAAGCTATTTGGCTCCCATACCTTGGCTAGTTGTATCTGCAAACCTTCTACAGGTTTTGAACCAATCTATTTGTGTAGCAATGGGCTTAAACCAATACCCCAATTTCAAACACACAGAAGCTTTGTAGGGGTTAAGGTGCAAAATCCAAAAATGGATCTATGTTTAAATTTCATTACTGTCCCACCCCCTCTGACAGGTGGAATTAAGGTTTGAATCCCAACACCCTTGAATTTTGGGGGTCTGGATCCAAATTTTGTAGTTTGGGGACATCTCTAGGTAATGGAGTTTACACGCATAGTGGAGTTTCTAGAGTTTATAAACAACAAGTTCAGTTAAAAAGTTTATAAACTCCACAGGGATCTCATGAAGTTCTCGAAGATTTGAATGTTCACAGTGAATAACTCCAAAATTACCCACCCATCCTTCAATAAAATAAAATCCTAAGACCTATCTGTCACTGGGGTTTCTAGAACAAGTTTGAGAGACAATGTTCCAAAGAATGCTGAAAAACTGTTCTTAAACTTCTCCTCCCCCGCAAACTCATATATGTCAAAAAGCCTTGTCAAGTTTCCCCACTAAACTCTCCTCTGCCATGAGACCACATAGATGCCAGATTTCAGATGGAAAGATTTTATTTTAGTTTTAGAAAGTTAGAAGTGGGTAAAAATTGGACATATAGTGAAACTTTCTCTCTGTCTTACCCTAGTGTTTGGTCTTACAGATCTTAGAAATTCAGGAAACACCCTCATATAACTTGCGGTATTTTAAAAAAAAGAACATAAATCTTAGTTTCACTATCACACCTGACACTGAAGAATCCCACGCAACCGAGTGGCAAAGTGCTCTCCCATGAGCAGCCTAGTTTAAATGTTACAGTGGGGTCTGAGATCAGAAACTGCTCCTGAAATCCCATCCCTGCCTTCTTTTCCCTCCATGTCCCATGAGGGCACAATAGAGAAGAAACAAAACACAAAAAAATTCTTTATCAGAAGTGCATACAAGTTCAATTCACACATTTCCTGACTTTTGAAAGCTTGACTTCTCAATCTTAGCATTCTTTTAATATAGCTTTGTATACCTGTTCATATATAATATACATAATACAAAATGAGCATATATAGAAGGTATAACTACAGTATATCTACCAAAATAGCACAGAAAATGACAGGAATGAAAAGAACAGGCACTCAGGAGTAGGAGATAGTTCTAAGAAGAATAAGGGAATTAATTAAAAAAGGGATCCTGTTTTATATCTGATAAAGACTTGCCTCAGCCATGGTTTCTCAAACCTTTTGCCATCAGTCTTCTGAAGTTCCAAAAATCATTCAGGACCTCCTCTGATGCATATACCTTTTAAAATGCTGGGGATGAGTTATTCTCCCCCGCTATTCCCTGAAGAAACTTTATGTCCCATTTTAGCTATATTTATTTGTAAGTGCACCATTTATTACTGAGGGTTGTAAGGAGAATAATAATAAAAAGGTAGCTACAGGCCACTTACATAAAGCTTTCAATAAACAAATCTTCCCTTCTTGTGAACTCATTTCTACTTAGAAATCAGCAAAAGCTTGGAGAGCTCTGCGTGTGTGTGTCAGTAATCATGTACTAACTTAGGCTAGCTTCACAGTTCAGGAAACAGTGGTCTAGCTGTATAGATACTGTACAGAATGGTGTATAGGTAATACCAGTGGACTAGCCTGTTGCCACCAGATAGAGCCTTGAGCAAGGGGTGGCGCGTAAGCTGCATGACTCAGAAGTATCCCTGCAAAGTATTGTGACTATGAGATGCCCTTCAGAGATAAAATTCACTCTTTGCATCTCCCTAGCTCTGGGTTTGAGGGGATTAGCTCACACTGAGGTGTGAGGGGGGGTATTATTTCCCCATTGCTCCCTTGTGTTGGTATGAAGATCAAGGCTCCAGCCTCCAACCCATAGTGTGTGGATAGATTACTACACCCCTTGCACAGCCCCACTGAAGTTGACAAGACTTGCACGATTAGAATAAAAAAAGTCAGGAAATGCAAAAGATTTGTTTTTAGCAGCAGCTTTAACTAACAGTAACTAAGTTGCATTATGTGTCTGCATGTATGTATAATATATACATATATATATCTATATATAAACTTTTTCCTCCTGTTTGCTTCTTAAAGCTCTGATCTTGCATCTGAATCTGCGGGGGTAAAAGAGGCAACTTGTGGAAATCTAGTTGCAGGACTAGAGCCTAAATATGTTGCTTTGTGTTACACTACAAAGTGTATTTTTTGTTTTAGAAAATGTTGCAGTAACACATTTATGTACTTGTGTGTGTGCATGTTTGTGTTACATATACTCATGGGTGTATACACATACAAATACAATATTACATAAAATTGTGTCTATCTCTGATAAAAAGCAGAGGTTAAAAAAGAGAGGTTGGGAATGATGTTGTCACCCTTGCTTAGAAGCACAAGGAGAAGAAAGATGTTGTTTCTTCAGCTTCTGACTTAGGTCTGGCCTACACTACCAAGTTAGGTCAACATAAACCACTTACCATTGACCTAGCTGTGTATTTGTCTATACGTAAATTTGTCTCCCGCTGATGTAAGTGCCCCATTACGCAGATGCAGTAACACTACCTCCCCACTTGCAGAGAGCCATGGTTGATATACTGTGGTCAACGCAGTGCAAGTGTACCCATTGTGTTGCTTATGCTGACCCTAACAGTCCTCCAGCAGCTCTCCCACAATGTCTGACACTGACCCCTCTGGTCACAATTGTGAACTCCACTGCCCAGAGATCACAGAAACCAAAGGGCAGCTCTTCTCTTCAAAGCCCTGAGAATTTTTGAAATGACTATTCCTGATTGTCCAGCTTGGCAAGTACATCTAGCAGCTCTCCATTGTTGTGTGCTGTACTCTCCTCTAGCTGTACTCTGGGTTGGAGTCGACAGGAGGTATTGGATCTCCTGGGCCTCTGGGGAGAAGAGGCTGTGCAAGCACAGCTATGGGCCAGCTGTAGAAACATGGACATCTCCGAGCAGATTGCACGTGGAATGCAGGAGGAGGGATATTACAGGGACTAGCAGCAGTGCCATGTAAAAGTGAAGGAACTGAGTCAGGCATATCAGAAGGCCAAAAAGGCCAATCGTCAATCTGGCGCTGAGCCGCAGGCATACTGCTTTTACAAAGAGCTGCATGCCATGCTTGATGGAGACCCATGGCCACCTCAACAACCACCGTGGATACCTCCAAGAAGCCCCAGCCCAAGCCACCTCACATGAATAATGAGGAGGTGCAGGAGAGAGAGGATGTGGATGGGGGACATGTGACTGGGAGGGTCCACCTATGCCATGAGCCAGCACCTGTTTGAGACTCCACTGCAGTCCAGTCAATCCCAGCAGTCAAGCATGGGCGAGCTCGAGGCAGGGGAAGGAACCTCAGGTAAGTGTAAATTGTATTTCCCATAACAATGATGTACTGATAGTGTTCTAATTTAACAGAATACAGTGATTGAGCAAGTTAATGAAAACTCGTATTAAAAGAAATAGTGTTACAACAACGAGGTAGCATTCTCACCTGCTTTTCATTCCCTTTTAGAGTTTGGCAAGGGGGGCCATGTGGAATAGTTTGTTTATGTATACAGTGATGTCCCTTGAGGTCCCTAGTGATCAATGGCTCCATGTCTAGTTGGCAGGCGGTATCAAGTGGAGTGCCCCAAGGGTCGGTCCTGGGGCCGGTTTTGTTCAATGTCTTCATAAATGATCTGGAGGATGGTGTAGATTGCACCCTCAGCAAGTTTTCAGATGACACTAAACTGGGAGGAGAGGTAGATACGCTGGAGGTTAGGGATAGGATACACTAGACCAATTAGAGGATTGGGCCAAAAGAAATCTGATGAGGTTCAACAAGGACAAGTACAGAGTCCTGCACTTAGGACAGGAGAATCCCATGCACCCCTACAGATTAGGGACCAAATGCCTCGGCAGCAGTTCTGCAGAAAAGGACGTAGGGGTTACAGTGGACGAGAAGCTGGATATGAGTCAACAGTGTGCCCTTGTTGCCAAGAAAGCCAATGGCATTTTGGGATGTATATGTGGGGGCATTGCCAGCAGATGGAGGGATGTGATCGTTCCCCTCTATTCGACATTGGTGAGGCCTCTTCTGGCGTACTGTGTCCAGTTTTGGGCCCCACACTACAAGAAGGATGTGGAAAAATTGGAGAGAGTCCAGCGAAGGGCAACAAAAATGATTAGGGGACTGGAACTCATGACTTATGAGGAGAGGCTGAGGGAACTGGGATTGTTTAGTCTGCAGAAGAGAAGAATGAGGGGGGATTTGATAGCTGCTTTCAACTACCTGAAAGGGGGTTCCAAACAGGATGGATCTAGACTGTTCTCAGTGGTAGCTGATGACAGAACAAGGAGTAATGGTCTCAAGTTGCAGTGAGGGAGGTTTAGGTTGGATATTAGAAAAAACTTTTTCACTAGGAGGGTGAAATTTCACTGGAATGTGTTACCTAGGGAGGAGGTGGTCTCTCCTTCCTTAGAAGTTTTTAAGGACAGGCTTGACAAAGCCCTGTCCGGGATGATTTAGTTGGGGATTGGTCCTGCTTTGAACAGGGGGATGGACTAGGTGACCTCCTGAGGTCCCTTCCAACCCTGATATTCTATGATTGATTCTATGACTCTTGAGAAGGTTTCTAGGCATAGCAGCCTTAGTTCTTCCTCAGTGGTAGGACACTTTCCCATGCCAGTTAGCGATAACGTAGGCAGGCACCATTGCAGTACACAGTCTAGGTTCTCAAACTGGGGGTTGTGAGGTTATTACATGGGTGGTCGTGAGCTGTAAGCCTCCTCCCCTAAGCCCCGCTTTGCCTCCAGCATTTATAATATAGTGTTAAATATAAATTTTTTTTTTCATTTGTAAGGGGTGACACACTTCGTGTGTCAAAAGGGTTACCAATACAAAAGTTTGAGAACCACTGGGCTAGTAGCACATGGGCCAGGCAGCTTCAAGATGCCAGCAGCTGCTGTGTCTCTGTTACCCTCAGCAGTGAGAGATCAGCTAAAATCACCACTGCCTGTGGAAAATTGAGCCAGTATTCATTGCCATTTCCATATGATCATAGTTTCATGCAATTGAGCAATTCCCTCATTATTTCCCTCACCCCTGGTGGGCCAGCTCTGCATGGTTGCTCCTATTCATGGCACTGTGCTCAAGCACTCTGAAGCAGAAGTGTCAATAATCCTGTCTTGTTGAAAACTTTATGGGCACCAGGGAAGGGAGTTCAGCATCTTGACTTTTGCTTTCCATTGTGACTATATTGACAATAATGCCTCTGTATGTTTTATCTGCAGCTGCTGCTCTTGTGGCCTTAAGTAGTTCACCTCCACACCTGTGAAATGTCTGAGCCAAATAAGGAGGAGAAATAAGAGGACTCAGAATGACATGCTCCATAAGATCCTGCAAGCCAGTGCTGCATCAGGCTGTGAGCAAAAGCCCTGGAGGGTGAACATTGCAGACAGGCTAGCGAAGAAAATAGTGGGCACAAGAAAATCCCAGCAGAAAAAGGAGAGGGGATGTACCAGGACATAATGGGTCTTCTCTGGCAGCAAACACAGATGCTGTAGACTCTTGTGGACCTACAGGTTCAACAATCCTGGGCTCACCTCCTTTTGCAGTCCATGGAGAACTCCATTACAGCACCTCCCTACATTCCACCCCCAACATTCCACATGGTATCAGGGGCTGCATGCCTACCCCTACCAGTCCACAGTGGACATTAAGGGCAACCACCGCTTCATATACACTGACCTGTGAAAGCCACCTGTAGGTAAAAGGGAATGAATGTTCTTTCCACTTAATACATTAATGGAACAGAACTTACCAAGTTTTTAATGGATTTGCTTATAAAGAGAACAGATTTTTCTTGCACTTGCTTTGTTACTGAATAAAATTCTATTTGGAAAATAATTCCTCTTTATTGGTTTACCACATATGCTGCAGAGTGCCTAGCAGTTCTGAAAACACCTATTTACTTGTTACTCTACACTGTGACACAGCTCATAGGATCAGCAACAAACACAGCGTAATCATAAATGAGCAGCATGCACTGCAAAATTAATAGGTGAATTGACCATGTTATATTCATAGATGTACACCAAGCACTACACAATTCTAAACAGGCCTCAAAACACCAGGGCCAGGTAGACCTCAGTACACCATAATGCATTACTGTGGCTCACTGTTAAAGTGCTCTTTCAAAGCTTCCCTGAGCTGTATATCTTCACATTGAGCTCTTCTAGTAGCGCTTGTGTCAGTCTATTGAAACTCAGCAGACAGACACTCCACCTCCACCCTAGTGGCAACTTTTCCCCCATTTGCTTCACAGATATTACACAGGACACAGCAGGCAGCTATAACCAATGGGATATTTTTCTCACTGAGGTCCAATCTTGTGAGTAAACAATGCCAGTACCCCTCAACCTACCAAAAGCACATTCAACTGTCATTCTGCACCTGCTGACCTGGTAGTTGAATCTTTCCTTGGTACTGTTGAGGTACACGGCTTCATGAGCCGGGGAGCAAGGGGTGGGCTGGGTCCCCCAGGATCACTACTGGCATTTCAATTTGCTGGTTGGGAAAGAAAGTCCCTGCTTGTAAATTTCTGAACAGTCCTGTTTTCTTAAAGATATGAGAGACATTCACCTTCCCTGACCAGTTGATGCTGATGTTGGTGAAGTGTCCTGGTGATCCACCAAGGTTTGCATAACTACAGAAAAGTAGCTCTTCTTGTTGATGTACTCTGTGACAAGGTGGTCTGGTGCAAAATTAGAGACATGCATGCTGTCTATTGCTCCACCACGGTGCAGGAACCCCATTGCTGCAAACCTATCCACTATGTCCAGCACAAATAGAGAGAGTCACAGTCCTGTGTAGCAGGAAACAATTAATGGCCCTGCATACTTACAAGGCAGTGGCCTCCACTGTGACTTTTCCAACTCCAAAATGATTTCCCACTGGCCAGTAGCTATCTGGCATTGCAAGTTTCCACAGTGTGATCACTGCTCACTTCTCCACTGTAGGGGAAGCTCTCACATTGGTGTTCCTGTGCTGGAGGGCTGGAGCAAACTCAGCACATAGATTCAGGAATGTGGCCTTGCATATCTGGAAGTTCTGTAGCTGCTGCTTATCATCCCAAGCCTGCATTATGATGTGATTCCACCAATCAGTGTTCTTTTCTTGGGCCCACAAGTGGCACTTCACCATCTGCAGCTGCTCCATGAACGCCAACAACAACCTTGAATTGGTTCTCGCTATGACCTGCAGCAATCTGTCCTTCAAAAAATCATCATGTTCCCCTCTGATTTGGTTCTTCTTGTGGCTCTGCAAATACCAGAGGATTGTGCATCCTGAGTTTGCAATGCTCATGACAATAGTTCAGAGCTGTGCAGGTTCTATGCTTCTGTCAGAGATGGTGGACAGGGAGAAGGGATACACAAGTTTGTGGGATTTTTTAAAAGAAGATGTGAAAATTATGGGATATAGATGACATTATGGGATAGAGACAGTTGCACACTGAGAAGTTGACCTCTTGCTCCCACTCCTCTCCTCATGATTCATTTCCACCCCACCATGCATTGCCAAAACTTCCCAAAAGACAATGTGCTGTATGGAGGCAGGTTGCACATTGGGGTACCTATCCATGATGCACCGCACCGTGCCTTGATATAAGCACTGCATGTGAGTACATGCAGCACTGATGCAAGGAGGAAAGTATGCACCAGGGACATACTAACTGTGATGGCTTTCTGCCAACACAACTTGCATTGATCAAAGTTTGTAGTGTAGACAAGGTCTTAGTCACTGTCTGCTAAGCAGCTGGTTCTGTATGTTCATTCTCATTCCCTGGGTTCTTTTTCAAACAATAGTGTTGCTGTGGGGGTAAGGAGGATTGCGGGGAAGGGCAAAGAAAATGATCAGGGATATGAAAAATCCTGGCAATGCTTTCCAACAAAAGATCTGTCCTCTGTTGGCTGATATAGGGTGTTAATTAACATGGGGTGTTAATCTTTCTCTGGTACAGAGAATGTTGTAATATATCTTTTTTGTCAGAGCATTTTTTGTGTCAATAGTCTCTCTCTTTCTGTGTCCATTAGATTAGTTCAGTTGTGTGCCAATTATGTCTTCTGTGGCTGTCTTTTCTGAGGTAACTCTTTCCTCCAAATGCTGTGGGCAGTCTTCTCCTGGGTGGCTACTTTGCACATGTTTTTCCCATTAAATTAATAGTAAAGTCAGTTGGCAGTTGTGAATCTTCTTTTCTGGTTGGCAACTTTCTCTCTCTCTTTCACAATTAGAGATTGCATGGAATTTGCTGGAAGCAGTGAGAGGGCTGATCTCTTGTGTATTGAAAATTGGACTTGATGTGCTTGACGCTTAAGTTAATATTGTCAAAGCTATTGATGAATAAAACTTTCCCCATGTTTTCACTTTTTTGATTAAAGTTAACTCCTACTTTACAAGCTTATTAGGAATCTTGTATATTTCTCAGCTATAATGGTTGCAATGATTAGGGGGATAATTAAACTTCCAAGCTATGTGTTCTTGAAGGTTCAACTAGAACACACAAAAGCAAACAGATCTGCAGTTAAGGCTATAAAAATCCATCCTTAATTGGCTAGAGTGACTGGCGATTATGCATTAAAACCATTTGTCATTTAGAAGACCCCCACTTCTACAATACCTAGATGTAACAGAGGGCTCAGGACATGGAATCTGACTGAAAGTTCTAGGTTTGGGATTATAGTATTCTGTTTATTTCTTTTAATATAAATTGATTCTCTTTAAAGGGTATAGCTAAAATTAATTGTAGATAAGCACGAGAATTCCATCCAGGATTTTGCCTTGACAGGCATACATAAAAATCCTAGCTGATGTTTCATTTCAAAATAATGAACAAAGGGCTTGAGTCTGCTTTTAGATCTGTGCATGTGAATCATCAAAAAGTGCATTAATCTTCCTGTGTGGGGGTTAACTGTGGCTATGTAGCAAATTGTTGCTCCCTCAGGATTGTACTGTCATCCAAAAGGGTGTTAGGACAGCTATGTGGGTCATCTCTGTCTGTGGGCTTGGAGATGGCCCAAGTGGGTGGTGGATTGACTAAAACTGGGGAGGTCGTAGACCTACGTGCTAGTTACTCATATCCAACTGTCTGAAATGGGCATCTCAGGAGCAAATTTCTTGGGTGTAACTTATTTCATACACTCTATGGAATAAACATTGCATGCAAACATTCTCAGATATGCAGTCAGTGGGGAGGCTGCCTGTGATTTAATATATCTTTCAACTAGCTAAGATACTCAGAGGCAGAAATAAAGCAGATTTGTGACATTCTCTAGGGGACATCTTTGGGTTAATAAATGAGGGATTGCCATCTTTGCTCGGTGGATCCCCTTTTGGAATAGTCTGTTTCCCTACTGGTCCCTGGCACCATCTCTGACAGTCTCATTTTCCTGCTCCTGTTCTGTTCATTCAGTCCCATTTTCTTCTTTTCTGACTCTTTCCCTACTACTGTTTCTTTTCTTGTGTGTATGTATGTTTTGCTGTCACTTGCTTTAAAATATTTACTCTTTATTCTTGCTTTGGAGCTTCTACTCGCTGTTCCCTGCTCTCAGAAAATGACATGCCGCTTGAGATGTGTGGCTGGGAATCCATTCTTGCCTGCTCTATGGAGGTGTCAACAATGCATCAAAATATCCTACACAACACCACCACTGGTTCACCTTCATTGGTAGCAGCAGTGGTGGGAAAGCTAGTATGGACAGGGTCCTGAAGCTAGCCACGGTTATAAGCACCATGTTATCTAACTCTGCTGGGAGCAGGTTTATGTGACACTACAGTGACTCTGAGCACTCCTGGAGGGGGTGGGGGGCTTGGCAGAAAAGTTATTACAACCTGGATGTGAACTAGCCTTTTTGTGTCACTTCCAGGGGGCTGAAGGGGAGACAATACACATCTTCTCCTTCTCAACCCCTGGCTGCCCTGACTGTCTCCCTTCCTCCCTCACACAGGATCCAGGAAAAGGTGACGTACAGAACAGTGCCCTAGAGTTGTGAGCCCCATTTTGGCACAGAGAAGAGACCTATCTGTAGGGGGTCTTTTCTCACATAGATCTACACAAGGTGAGTGGGTGGCCTGGCAGTGTATTTGGGAGTCAAAATAAGGGTCATTGCAAGAAAAAAAACTCTATGGATGAGTTAATTGTTCTTCCCAGCCACAACTGTCCAGAGGGGACCTTAAGGGGCCACATCTGATGTTTTTACTTACTATGTATGACCATGCACAGTGATGTCAACAGCCTTCCTCTTAAGGACTCTTTCACACCCAGTGGATCTGGGCTACAAAGGATACTTCACTAACTTTTGATACAGGAGTACATGCCTTGTTAGTAAATATTTTGTGTGTGTGTGTAAAGCCCTGGGAAATTACAGACTGCAGTTTCTTGCCTACCTAGGACTGTAGGAGCAAAGTAGGGGATTTAAGTCCCTGATATTTAATCAGGGATGAATCAGTAATTTTTCCTTCTCAGCTCAAACCCTTTGCTATAAAATGACCTAGGGCTTCCTTACTGGCAAACAGATCTACATCCTGTATTTGTGCAGGATGTCTTCTGTATTTGTGTCTTCTCAGGCAAATGTTGGGTGTGGGGGTTGGCCCAGAGAGTGCAGGGGAAGGGATGGGTTGATTCCTTGCTCACGTTGAGCCCCGCTGTAAGGGCAGTCTTCATTGTCTTGCATAGTGTAGGGCTTCCTGTTGGCACTTACAAAAAATAAATGATCACTATGGACCAGAACTTGTCCTGGTCAATTTTGTGGTGTGGACTCAAGAGAGTGAAAACCAAAAGAGGAAAAAAAAAAGAAGTGGAAAAATAAAGGACCTCATTCCACACTTAGCAGAGTACAGTCCCCATTGACTTCAATGGGGACCTCTGGATTTGGCCTAAGCTTTCAGCAGGGAGGAGGCACAGGAGATGTTAAAGCCAAGCAAACCCTTAGCTGCCTAAGGGGGGCAGAAACCAGAGGCAAGAGCTTCGTGCCCTTTCTGCCCTGCATTTTCAGGGAAGCTCCATGTTCAAAGACTGGTTCTTTCACTTTAAATACTGTTCTGCTTTGATTCAAAGGAAGGCCCAGATTTACAGCCACCCAAAGCCACCAGATTGCGTGGACTTCACTGAGGTACTGGGGAGCTCAGTGGGCTGGTTTCACTTTAACCGAGTCCACTGAGCACCTCAACTGTGCTCTCCTTCCTTCCTCCCACAGCCAGCTTGTATGTTTACAGAGAAGTTGGGGGGCTTCCCCCACCTCCCACTCAGACAGGCTGATGTCTTTCAGCTGCAGATATTCTTTGGCTGGTACTGTTTGCCATGACAGCAGCCGCCACCATGACTTCTCTCTTCTGCAGCAAGTGCTGCCTCCCCTAAAGTATCATATGCAGGTTGGGGGCTCTTTTCCTAGAAACAGGCATAAGGGAAGAACATTAGATGGGAGGCCCTGAAACAATCTAGAATTATATTAAAATGTGAGGTCAATGTCAACTCCCTTCAGTCTTTACACCCACTTACTCACAGTAAGTCTGTCTCAGCTGCAAGGCATTTGGAAAAATGACACTTACCTATGATACCATGCCATTTCCTTGGCAGCTGATTAGGCCCAAACCAAGAGCACAGATCTCCCTGTCTTACTCCTGGTGAAGTTCCCAACTCTGTGAAGTTTACAGTATATCCAGATTTGAACTGCTCAGACGACTTCATCTCTGTAACCGGCCAAAGCTGATCCAAACATGCCTGAATTTTAAGGAAGCTCAAATCTGGAATCTAATCAGTTCTCCTTTGTTATTGCATGAATGACCCACAAAAAACAGAGGAACCTAGCTAAATATACAGGGGAAAGAGTGAAACTGACTACACACAGAATACTGTCATGCACACATCTACAGTAAAAAGTTACATTTTTTCTCTCATTGCTTTGCTATCAAAAGTTTAAGCTCTCATTCTGTTAGGTGTGTATGCAGGGGTGAACCTGCACAGGCAATTGCAGGACTTAGGGCCTCAGGCAGAATTGTGACTTAAATTCAGTGTCCATGTCACAGTGTGGCAACTCACCCCTGCAGCACCTCCTGCTGGTCTCAGGGAATTAGCTTTTCCGGTCTCCAGAGCACCCTCTGCAGGCCAGTGTCCCACTTGCCACTAGACCCCCATGGTCCTCCCAGATCCAGGTGCCCCTTTTACCCAGGGTGCTGCCCCCTGGCAGTACCCACCCTGTCTCTGGGTCTCCCCTCCCCAGTGAACCCCCACCTCACCTCAGTCTTTGGCTACTGCCAGACACCATTGAGCCCCTGCACACTGGAGCAGACTGCAGTGTATAAGCCAATCATCACAGGCAAGGGGGATTTAAGACCTGCTGTCTCTGCCTACCCATGGGCTGCCCCCTGCAACTCCAGTACCTATCCAGCCTTAAACTAGGCCTGCAGCCTAGGGGGTTTCCAGGCCAGAGCTCCCCAGCTCCCTTAGTCTTCCCCCAGCCCTGCTTCACCTCAGGTACACTCCCCAGCAGCCAGGTCCATCTCCCTCCACAGCTAAAGAAAACTGTCTGCTGCTGGCCCACTGCCCTCTTATAAGTGCCAGCTGAGCCCTGATTGGGGCATGGCCACAGCTGAACCTGCTTCCCCCAATCAGCCTGGGAATTGTTTCCTCCCAGCCACAGCCCTCTCCTGGGCTGTTTTAAGCCCTTTAAGGCCAGAGCAGGTGACCACCACGCTACACGCCCCCTCAAAACACCCACAGGTTGGGGGAGGGGGGCCTCTTGGCCTAGGCTCCCCAAAGTTGGCCCTCCAGGGTTGCTCCTCCAGGCTCGCAAACTTCCTCTCAGGGGCCTCCCAGCTTCAGGCCACCTCCCAGAACTTGGCCTCTGCCTTCCGACGGGCCAGCTCTGCGGCCTCCAGCCGCGCCCATAGGTCGGCGTCTCCCAGGATCCCCCCCTTGAAGAGTCTGGGTCCACTTGGTGGCTTATTCCTGGACCACCTGGGCCCCAGACTCTTGCTGGCCCCACCCAGTCTGGGTTTCCCCTTCGGTGACTGGCTTAACGACGGTCTGGGTCTCAGCCTCCTGCTGCGTCCCTGGCATCCCAGTCACTACCGCCTTCTCCAGTTCCGGCCCTTCCGGGCCCACAGGCACCTCCTCTAGCCACTGCTCAGTTCCCCTGAGGGGACAGAGCCTCCTAATATGACCCAGCACCCGGCAGCTCCAGCAGTCACCCTGCCTCCATCTGCCTGGGGCTTCTCCCGGTCCATTTGGGGTTCCGTCCCATTGCCGGGACTGACATGGGCCTTCTGCGTTGGGCCTGGGCATGTCCACCGCATGTGGCCTGATCATCCACAGGCCCAACAGGTCAGCAGCTGCCGGGGTTCCTTCACCTGGCCGACTGTCCTTGGGACTTCTCCTTGTCCCTGCTGGGGCTGCGGCACCCCGCCGCCACCCCTGTGGGGACAGTCCTGTATTAAATGTCCCATCTGTCCACAGGCGTAACAATCCCTGCGCCCTTCCACTGGCCTCCTGGCCTTGGTGCTCCGCTTCTCGTTCTGCTGTCAGCGGCTCCTCCAAAACTCCCTCTGGAGGAGTCTCACCAGGGCCTGCTGCTCCCTCGCCAGCTGGCCCACCTGTTCATGGAGGGCCCAATGAACCTCGCATATTTCTTTCCGGGTCTCCTGGCACCCCTGCAGGTCATCAGCCCCCTTCCACCAGGGTGCTGACACCAGGGACGACCCAGGGATAACACCTGGGGTCTCCCCGTAGAAGACCTCCATATAACCGGGATCCATCATCCCCTGGGCATCCCTCTCATTCTCTGGGCAATAGTCCCGCCATCCTTGCCCTTTCCCCTTGTATAGGGGCAGAGCGCCTATGCCCACATTCTCCACCACAATGTCACGGTGCGGCGACTCACCCCTGCGGCATCTCCTGCTGGTCTCTCAGGGAATTAGCTCTTCCAGCCTCCAGAGTGCCCTCTGCAGGCCGGTGTCCCACATGCCGCTGGCCCCCCTTGTCCTTCCCGGACCCTGGTGCCCCTTTTACCCAGGGTGCTGCCCCCTGGCAGTACCCCCACAGTCTCTGGGTCTCCCCTCCCCAGGGAACCCCCACCCATTATCCCCACCTCGCCTCAGTCTTTGGCTTCTGCCAGTCACCATTGAGCCCCGCACACTGGGGTGGACTGCAGTGTAAGGCCAGAGCAGGTGACCACCCCGCTATAGTCCATTAAAGTTTCCCATAATTTTTATAAAAAATGATTTCATTAAATAAAAGGGAAAGGCTCCTTTCTTCCACTGATGGAAAAAAATCCAAAACACGTTTTTGGCATTGAATAGATGACAAAATAATAATAATGATTTCCACTCTAACACAAATGTTTTCAAAACAGCAAATAGGGTTGGAAAAATTAACAAGACAAGTGACAAGATTTAAATGTGGAAAGTTTTGAAAGATTTTCCCAAAGTGAAAATAATTTTTTAATGTCTTGGTGCTAAATTTTGGTGGAAAATTTTGGTGGAAATACACGGTGAGCGGAATAGACCAGCCAGGAAACTCCATGACATGAGGTTCCTTCGAAAGGTCCCCTCAGGAATAGTAGCACCATGTGAGAGGCAGGGGATGTAACCTCTCAACACCAGGAATCAGGGGTTCTGCAGAGAAGGGGACCCCCAATCCCATGGGAGGGTTCAACCATCCACATTGCTTCTCAGATCAGACTTATCTCCTGGCAGCATGACATCGATAGGAGCCGCGCTGTTATCAGGCTACAGGTAGAGTGTTGTTTAATTTGGATGTGGATACTCACCAACACACGAGGGGAGAATCCTTGAGAGACCAGCTTCTTTACAACCACTGCCTTTCCATGGATTTCCTCTCAGAAATTGGCCAGTATCTGTGCATATTATTGCTGCATGTTTATAAAATTTTTTGCTTGGCCAGTGTTGCTGAATAAATATTGTACATTTTGAGCATTAGAAGGGATTGGCCTGAAGTTGAACCGAAATCCTGGATCCCATCACCCTCAAATTTTGGTTGGTTTCAGAATCTGAATTTAGATCCAGTTCTGTGGCTATTCTCTACCTATGTAATGAGTGGAAACCCCTGATCCAAAGATCCCTGAACTTTGTGGGATGGGTATGACTTCATGATCCACATCCCAATCCAGTTTTTGCAGCCAGACTTATCTCTGGACATTAGTGAGCACTAATAGGAATACAACTACTGTAGGAAGTAGTATTTACAGTTTTTGATCTTCAGGATTGAATAATACTAATGACTCAAAGAAATGTCAAATCACTATATTACATTGAAATTAGGTTCAGAGCAGTCTGGTTTCCACTCATATTCAGAGTTGTGGATAATATGTTTTTGCTGTCCAAGCGTTCTTTGTTCTCACAAATCTTTTGTGAATAGGAATTTATTGTTGAGGAATCCACCTTGGGCATGAAGATGACAAACAAAAGAGCACCGATTTCCCACTGTTTCCAGTATCATGCTAATGCAGTGACAGACAGGCATCCCATTGAACAACATTCAGTCCTATGGAATTCACTTTAAAGATTATATTGTATTCTTAGGGGAGAGCAGTCAGGTTATGAAATGGGTAAAAAGCTGAAAAACATATAGTTGTTACAGTATTATAGCTATTTTTTCCTAATGTTGGAAATGCACAGATGCTTGTATAGATGCTGAAGGCAATGCATTAGGAACTGATGGTGGCTGATTATTATCCAATCAGTTCCTGATGCAGTATCTGCAACATCAAAAACTCTGTAATGGTTTTGGTTGTATCCTATATTTTTCAAACACAATGTCCTCAGTTACCATTTTGTTTTCACTTTCAAATTTTAAACACTCACCCTCACTAAAGCAATACATTAATAAGCCTGGAAAACTACTTACTGCACCTTCCAATTTTTAAGGAAAAAGGCACATTTTCTTTGGACGGAATAGATGGGTTATCTCAGAATTACCAAAAAGAAAAGGAATACTTGTGGCACCTTAGAGACTAACCAATTTATTGAGCTACAGCTCACTTCATCAGATGCATTATTTCAGAATTACCAATAGTCACTCTAATGAGCATTCCCAGCAAGTCTTATGCAACTGCAAAGCTTGCTTTATTCCAGACCATTGTGTGTGGATAGAATAGTTTAAGGTATGTATATTAGTCAGCAAGTGTTCTGCTTCTTTAAAATGCTGTAACCATAAGGCAGGAAATGATGTAGGTTTTCAGCAGGGCGAGTCTGCAAATTCAATGAGTGTTCAAACTGTGAAAGCCATGAGAAATAGTAACCTCATGCCAGTGTGTATGGACTTTTTGTATGCAGCATCTTGGCAATGAGAACTGTAGACCTAGTGTTACCTGCTCATGCCTGCTCCTCACACATTTTTGGATCTATCAAGAGCACCACTACTAAAATGAATAATCTATAATAATCTATAATCTGTAATCTATATAATCTATAATGAATAATCTATAGCCTACCTATAGGTTTCCAGTGCATAAAAATATGCCGCATTCATCTGTTGCCTTGGTGCACTATACTGGGGCCAATAACATGTACAGCATAAGCAGAGCGTGGCCATTGTGACCTACACCTTCAGTTCCTCAGCAAGTGCTGCTTCCATATCCATCACTGATCAAAAGAGTGCAGCAAGGGAATACTTCACTTTGCAGTTGAATTAAAGAATTAGGTGCTCTTATTTTGAGTGAACACATTTAGAATGAAATAATTCAGAAAGTGTTAGAATATAGATAACACACTATTTAAGCCAGTGTCTCTGCTGCTGTGCTTTGGTAGTGAACCAACAAATTATTTTGGGGCTATAATTTATTGCAAAAAGCACCAGTGATCCAGGGATTTCCCACCCCACACAAAATATCAATCGAGCAAGGAAAGACAAGGGGCTGTGGATTGACAGGCAATGTTACTGTTAAAGTTTGTATTGCCCACTATTCAGAATGTGTCAGTATAGGGTCTCTAACTGTTCTGGCTCATGCATTTTGAAAGTGGTATGCACCCATTGGTCTCTAGTCTTTCCTCTGGCCCCTTTGTGCCAGCTAGGCAGTGCATTGTCCCTGAGGAATAGCCCCTTGTGCAGGGGGCCTGCCAGCAATGTGTTGCCTCTGCCTCAGCCCTGGTGCAGTGATCGTTCTAGGTTGCGGGAAGATAGACTGGAAGAAGGAGGGAGTAGACCGGAGTTTGGCTAGGGCAGACCACTCCCCTAGCTATTCTGCACTAATGCAAGGACCCATAGAGGCTTTAGTGGGGCTGTGAATTATGGCTGTTCTAGCCTGTGCTGGGGGCCTACTAGCTCCCGGAAGTTCTAAAGAGTGGCTGGTGCTTAACTGCTTCCTCTGGCACCAACCCCATTATGTCCAGCCCAGGCTTCAGAAAACTCAGATAGTAAGAAACAATCCTCACCATGAATCCGATCTAAAATATATTTAACACTAGCATTTTTAATTACAACTGAAGTCTTCAGGTGAACACCATGTTGAAAATAGAGCTGGTTAAACCATATGCAGTGTAAGATTTGGGCTACAAAAATCATGTGTGTATTCTTCCTGATTTCCCCAAGTAGATGTATTATTTGTAAGTATTAACCAAATAACTTGGAGAAATAATGTTCAGACCACAGCTTTTCATCCCAGCTATTCATGGAATACCCATCTATAGGCCCAGCTCTGGACACAAAACTGAAGTTATGAGCCCACTGTGGTCATTAGAAATCCCATGGTACCATTTGCAAGGCATGGTGTCAGTGTCTGAGCAACATATAAAACTACATCCAGTATTCACCTTCACTCAAACTTTGCTTCAGCTTATCTGACACAAATGCCAATTAGTTCGTTAGGTCTTGGTGTTAATGTATTTTGCAGCCTTTGTGTATCCCAAGATGGTTTAGTAATTCTTGTTATTGTGAATACTAGGGATGGGAGGAAGGTGTTTATAATTAGGGGATTTATGCAACATTTTCCAGGCAAAAACAAACTGTTCCAAGTGAACCTGATGATTGGTGAGGGATATATTCAAGTCCCTAAACATACCAGGGACATACTGTTTTTGTACTTGCCATCACTACACAAGTGCTTCTCTTATCATCCTTCTGCAGTAATTATTCAGATGGGAATAAATATCACAGAACCAAGGCTGTTTCAGGCAACATACTTTCATCTTGGAATGATTTCCTCTTAGATTTTATAGCACTAAAAAAGGCTTTCTATTCTTTATTCTCAACTTAGCACCAACTTTTAAGCATCAAGCTCAGCCTACCCTTGTCATAGTGCCTTTTCCAGTTGCTGTTGCGGATAGTACATGAATGCTACATGACTAGGTTCTGGCAGAATGTAAATCCCTTCTGGACAAATAAATGAAGTATGGAAAACATCTCTACTGATATTGTACTTGGAGTCCACATCCTTAAAACCCAGATGAATATTGGAACTTGAACCTAACTCTCATATATGTACTGGGTATTTATAATATTCTTATCACTTTTGTATGAATAGTTCTGATCTAAAAGCCATTAACTTCAATGGGAGTCTTTCCATTGACTTCGGTGGGCTTTGGATTAGGCTCTAAGACACGAATGCTGCAAGCTGTAAATCACAAAATGCCAGTGATGGCTAAGGAATTGGCATTTTGGTTTGATGGCTCTCTCTTTTTTTAAAAAAAATTATCTACACAGAGATGTTGGAGGGGGTGTAGCAGGTAGAGGTTGAGAACCTTTGTTTTACCATAGAATATCAGGGTTGGAAGGGACCTTAGGAGGTCATCTAGTCCAACCACCTGCTCAAAGCAGGACCAATTCCCAATTTTTGCCCCAGATCCCTAAATAGCCCCCTCAAGGATTGAACTCACAACCCTTTAGCAGGCCAACGTTCAAACCACTGAGCTATCCCTCCCCACCATGTCCAATGAAGGTGTGCTGCAGCATAATAGGCTGTTCCCTTGATTATCTGATATCCAACTACTTCTAGTGAACTATGACATCCATCCTGCCTAAGATGCTTGGGTTTGTAGCATACCTTGCTGACTTTTTATTGATGGAACCAGTATTGAGACTGAGGATGTCATTTTACTTTGTGGCAGCTCACGAAAGCTCATGCTCAAATAAATTGGTTAGTCTCTAAGGTGCCACAAGAACTCCTTTTCTTTCTGCGAATACAGACTAACACGGCTGTTACTCTGAAACCTGTCATTTTACTTTGTATTTTTCTAAATGCTTCTCCAGCATCACAGTCATTTTAAAGCCAGAGAAGAGCTGCTCATGATGTTTATTTGAGATGTTTAACTTGTGGTATATAAAGGCAAGTGGCAAGACCTTGCACATCTAATTTCCAAGCAATACATCACCTGCTGGTACCATAAATGAGGACATAGCTATGGTAGCCTTGTTTCTAGGAATGGGAGATTATTGGCATTTTATCCTAGTTCATGAACATTTGCCTTCCCCTACTTAAAACAGGGTTCAAGAATCACAACTTATTTATATTGCAAAAGCTGGTTGCAATTGCTTAGGTTAACACGGAAGTTACCACTTGCACCATTTAAGGTAGATGGTGGCTTATGATGGCATACTAGACACTTGTGACAATCCAGGGATCTGAAATGTGATGAAAACCTGGATAGAGGCTTATACCATCTGGTGAAATCGGATCAAGAGCAGCGCTCTCCTACATAAAGTTTGGTGTTAGACCAGCCATTTCCAGGAGACATTGTTACCATCTGTTATTTTCTCATGGTATGGAAAATTGATTGTACTTTAGGAAGAGTGATAACTAACTGATAGCTTGTCTTGCCTTTCCATGAAGCTATAACTCACATCATTCCCTGCTTTATAGTTATCAGTAGTGGGAGTCTGGAGTCCAGAGTATGTATTTCATGATAGGAAAGAGACAAGAGGGTTAAACACTAATCTTATGTATGCGTGTGTGTGTTTTTTTTTTAATGCAACAGAAACTCTTGGTGCTGTAAATTAGGTGGCAGCGCAGGTCTATTGATCCAGCAGAGCAAAGAAATTGCTGTGTTTAGCATAATCCCAGATACCACTGTGAGAGAATTTATAAATTGCTCACAGTTGCCAGCTGAGATTAAGTCAATTCACAGCCATCCAGGTTAGGCCTGCAAATGGAATCATGGCAACTAAGTTCCTTCCCCAAATGCCTTAGATAGGAAAAATGGCACCAATCCATATACCACACCTGGTATTGTGAAGATCGGTCATTAAAACATTTAGGGTTTCTCTGTGTCCTTTCTCAGTAAAATGTTTTCAAGCAACTACCTTTTGCTGAACTTAAACCCAGTTCAGTGAGATTCGCCACACACTGATCTACATATAAAACTGTTAAAGTGTAACTCAGACTTGGCCTTTCTGGTTCAGTTAGTGCTTTATTTAGTTTCTCATGTGTAATAAGGAATACAATAAAATATAAATTCAAGGGAACTATTACACTGTTGGATGTGGAAAAGATTTATTTAAGCAAACTAGAAATCATTGCCCTGGTTCTCCACTGCATAACAGTAGCCTTAGGCTAGTGTCACCCTGTTGAAGTCAGTGGATTTACACCATGGTAAGAGCAGCGTGACAGACTGCAGAACTAGGCTCAATCTGCACTTGTATTTGATGGTCATTATAAAGCTAGTAACCAATCTGGAGAATGTAGTTAGAGATATATATTTTATGAAATAAAATAAGGGAATTATGTAGGCATATACAAATGGGTATATGGTGGAGATGTACTGGAGATGTTTGTTTTGGTTATAAGAAAAAAATTGTGTGTTGATAGATGGGCATCTAAATCAAGGCCACAGAAAAGTTATCTGAAGGGACAAGTAAAATATGAGCATATTTTCTGGAAGTGATGACTTACTTTTGGCTGAAACTTGTACAAGATCATGTTAGAGCAAGATGAATCACTTCATGTTTCACCAGCATTCTGCCATTTTGTTGTATACCATTGGCGGAAGCAAAATATCGAGGAAATGTGCGGATATGCGCCACCAGTAGAAACAAAAAACCTATATGTAATATATATTTTTAAAAAGTTACCATAGATATTGAAGAAGAAGAAAGAATATTAAAACATTTATTCTGCACATGTATGAAAAAAATTAGAGGGAACATTGATCTAAGGAGAGGAGCCGACAGTAGTTTACATGGAGAGAAAAGTTGTGCGGACAGGTGGGAGAGAAAAAGATATGGTCAAAGAGGGTGAAATCTTTGGGGGACAAGTAGGAGCAGAATGGAAGGTATTGGAGAGCAAGTGGAGAAAACAGGTGGGGGGACAGAAGGGAATGAAGTGGGGGCAGAAAGGAAGACATTGGGAGCCCGAAGGAGTGGAGGGGGAAGAGGGTACAAAGAGAAAAGTATGGGCAGTCAGAGAGGAAGGAGGAGGACAGTGAGGAAGGTATAGGTTGGAGCAGTGAGTATAGATAGGAAGGTAGAGGGGGGCAGCGGGGAAAGTACAGATGGGGATAGTGGGTATAGAGATGAAGGTGGGGGGAAGAAAGGAAGGTATGGAGGGCAGTCCATATAAAAAGGAGATTGGGGAAGCAAAGGAGAAGGGGGAGCAGAGAGTCCAGGTGGAGGCAGCAGTTATGGTGAGGAAGGGGGGCAGCAGGGAAGCTACAAGTAGGGGCAGTGATTACAGAGAGGACAGTGGAGGGGAGCAGAGGGTCCAGGAGGGGGCAATGATTACAGAGGGGAAGGTGGGGGGCAGAGGGCACAGGTAGGGGCAGTGGATATAGAGGGTAGGGGGAAGGTAGGGGCAGCAGGTACAGAAGGGAATGTGGGGGGCAGCGGGTCCAGGTGGGGCAAAAGAGGAAGGTGGAAGGGCCAACGGCTGCCAGCCCTGCAGCTGGGCTCTACCCCTGGCCCTGCACTCGGGGTCCCGGCTGCCAGCCCCATGGCTGGGGCCCCGTGCCCAGGGCTCCGCTTCCAGCCCCGCAGCTGGCATCCCAGCTGCTGCCGCTGCACCCGGGACTCTGCTGCTAGCCCTGTGCCTGGGGCTCCACTGCCGGCCACATGCCCGGGACTCCGCTTCTGGCCCCATGCCCACCCTCAGCTGTGGCCCCAGCCTCGGGCAGCTTACCCCTGCCTGCGTCCCCCCTCCTGGAGGCACATCCCTGCTCCCAGCCCCAGCTCTGTGGGGGGAGGGTACGGATGCTGGCTTTCAGCACCCTCACTATTAAAAATGTTCCAGTGCCACTGCAAGTCACCCTCACTGAGGATGTGCGCGGCTGTAATAATTAAGTGTGTGGCGCTTGATGGATGTTGTGCAGCCACGCAGCTTAGGGGTGTGATGGTGCCCCCATAAGGCTTTATGGAAACATGCTTATGAATATATATGACATAACTGGAATATGTTCTATGCTACATATGCCATGTAACATATCTATGTAAAGGTTATGACCTACTGAATCTATTAATCCTATTTGTATGCATGTATCATTTTTGTATTTGAAGTTATGAATATTGGCCATGCACTAGCTTGATTTCTAAATAACCTTAGTAGAGCAGGTTTCAGAGTAACAGCCGTGTTAGTCTGTATTTGCAAAAAGAAGAGGAGTACTTGTGGCACCTTAGAGACTAACCAATTTATTTGAGCATAAGCTTTTGTGAGCTACAGCTCACTTCATCGGATGTAGTAGAGCATTTGGTCAGTTTCTGGAGAAAGGAATTCGCAAAGGTATGTGCCTAATCAAGAAGCACTTAAGGAACAATGCACCTTGGAATGCTCCAATCCACATAAGAAGTCTTCCTGGTGACTTTCAAGATATTCAAGATACCATGTGGGCAATGGCTTCTGCCTGTAAAAACTGTAAGTCATGCATGGACATGTGACTTGCCTAGGTGACTCCAGAACTCCATCTTGGAACTGGACTTTGCATAGGAGAGAGGAGGGGGTCTCCACCCACAAGAGAAAGTCTATTTAAGCCCATAGGAGACCCCCTCCATTTTGTCTTCAGCTGGCTAAGGAGATCACCTCTCCACCCCTAAGGATACCTGAAAGAAACTGGAACAAAAGACAGTAACTGCAGGAGGTGTGAGTGATTGCTGGACCTGGACTAGAAGGAGATTAGTGTGTAAAAGGAAGTTTATTGGGATTGGTAAATTTTTGTCTGTATTCAGTTTTATTAAACATAGATTTATGGGTTTTATTTTATTTTGCTTGGTAATTCACTTTGTTCTGTCTGTTACTACTTGGAACCACTTAAATCCTACTTTCTATACTTAATGAAAACACTTTTTACTTAACCCAGAGTATGTATTAATACTGGGGGGGAGGAACAGCTGTGCATATCTCTCTATCAGTGTTACAGAGGGTGAACAATTTATGAGTTTACCCTGTATAAGCTTTATACAGTGTAAAATGGATTTATGCAGGCTTTGGACCCCATTGGGAGTTGGGCATCTGAGTATCAAGGACAGGAACACTTCTGTAAGTTGCTTTTAGCTAAACCTACAGCTTTTAAGGGACATGGTTCAGACCTGGGTCTGGGTTTGCAGCAGGCTAGTGGGTCTTGCTCAAACCAGGCAGGGCGCTGAAGTCCTAAGCTGACTGGGCAGGAAAGCAGGAGCAGAAGTAGTCTTGGCACATCAGGTAGAAGCTCCCAGGGGGTTTCTGTGATCCAACCCGTCACAAGAGGGAACTCAGCTTGTGAGCTGTCTTTCAGTGAGTGGCAACAACAGAACACCTCCTTGGATTAGATGTTCTGGCAGGGTTAAACTGCTTTCCTTACCTTGCCTAATAAAACTGGTAGGCATATTGCACACAGTTTTGTGTGCTGTAACTAATATAGAGCAGACTTGAAGCATGCTGGCAGGACAGCAGCTCAGAAAATCAAGTCCTCTAGAACAAAGCAGAGGCAGGCTTGGTGGGTAGGCCAGTTCTAGGTCATCAGCACTTAGGGCAGGTCTACACTTAAAAAGCTGTAATGGTTCAGCTGCGCTGCTATAGTGCTTCAGTGAAGGATTAATTGGTCTGAGAGGCAGTAACTATGTTAGGGGGAGAAGCTCTGCCATTGGCATAGTGCTGTCAATGCTGGGGGTTAGGTCAATATAATTGTGTTGCTCAGGGGTGTGGACTTGTACAGAGAGTCCTAAATATATTCCCCAGGCTAGTGATTAATGTAGTAGACTAAGATTTGAGAGTCCCAGGTGTAGCTTTTGTATCATATGAACATGTTTTTCCAGTGTGAAACAAGGGTTAAAACCAGGTGTCCTGAATACCAGTCATCTTGCTTTCATCACTTGACCACCAATGGAGTGTAGCTGGCCTGCCAGCATTCATTTGTGTGTATATGTATCATACAAACATGGTTTCGATGTACTCTTTAAAATACAGTCACAGATGGTGACACACTGAACATGGACTTTTAATTACTACCGGTATTTTGATTCAAACTGTCCATCAAGTGTGTGTTTACAGGACTTCTGTTACAAAGATGGGGTCAAAAGGAGAAACAGGAAGCTTAGAAAGGGCCATTTATAAATAAGAGGATTATTAGGCAAAGGCTATGAGGTGGTGCAAGAAGGATGTTGAGTCACAGTCTCCATAAATAAAAGTGGTGAACATTGCAGGTGTATAACTAGGTTAGAACAGGGGTTCTCGAACTCAGGGTCGGGACCCCTCAGGGGTTGCGAGGTTATTACCTCAGGGGTCACAAAGTGTCAGCCTCCACCCCAAACCCCACTTTGCCTTGAGCATTTATAATGGTGTTAAAATAAAAACACTTTTTTATATATTTATCAGGGGGGTTGCACTCAGAGGCTTGCTATGTGAAAGGGGTCACCAGTACAAAAGTTTGAGAACCACTAGGTTAGAAGCCTTCCTAAAGTTAAACTTGGTTATCTTCTCTGTTCCCTAATCTAAGCCCCTTCTAGGTGATGTTTGAGCAAGATGCTGTTTTAAGTTTTAGAGGTATATAAACTGAATTGAGCCACCTCTTAAATCCTGCCTTAAAAGAATGTTAATCTTCTGTAAAGTATGTGACCATTCAGTTAAAGATTGTACCATAATGCATATGCACAAGGCGGCTGAATTAAGGTTGTGCATGGGCAACCTTAATTCTCATATTGACTAATATTTCAGTGCTTAACTTTGCAACCTTAATGTTTTTTTGAGTGTAATAAGATTACATTGTGAGCATAAGGGTGAGTGAAAGTGGGTTTAGAATTTCTAGTTGAGAGATAAAGCTTTGATTTTTGTGTGTATTGTAACTCTAGTGAAAATGGCTTATGAAAAGTTCCTTTATAGTATGACCCTTTATTTACACTCAGAGTTGGATTAATACTATGTGGAACCAGGCTCAGCTAAAATTTGGGGCCCCCTTAACCACCTCCACAATCTCCCAGGCCAGACTTAATCTTGTGGGAGAGCTGGCTGGCAGAGCAACCACTCTGGCACATGCTCTCCAGTGGCTCCTAGGAGAAATTTTGATCCCTTTGCATCACCTGTAGAATACTTCTGCCTTCAAAAGACAGCACTTAGATCATCTGTAAAAAGTTTTAGATTAAGACTAATGCTACCAGTACAATGAGATTTTTTTTTTATCTGGCTTAATCTCTCGCACTCCCTACATGGTGCTAAAAATAAGAGAAGAACCTGACATTTAAAAAATGAATTAAATAATGGATGCCCTTAGATCACTATTTGAAACATGGGCAGCTGTGAAGGAAAAATTATCTGTATTAACAGGTAGCAGTTGCTACAGTGCTCTGTCAGAGCAAGTGAAACAAAAGAATTGTGTAAAAATTTAATTTGTTCTTATCAGTGGTGCCACTAGCATTGGAAGCTCTGTGTTGAAGCAGATTATTATTACTATTATTTGGAGAAAGAGGGTCATATTAGTTTGGATTCTTTAATTTTCAACTTTTCACAGTTTCTTGATATGAATATTTTCCTGTTCCATATGCTTGATGTAACTGGCTGGTCTAGTCCTTTAAGGGCCGGAGGCCTCATGCCAGTCAGCCCTCTTCATTAAATAAGTGCAGCTGAGGAGTAGACAGGTGTTCCCCATCAGTAAGGAAGCTGTCAATAAGGAAAGAGCAGCAGGGAGTTCCTTAGGAGAAGTTGTCACAGTCCCCTGAGGGAAGGTGGTGGCGGCGGCAGCGGGAATCTGTTAGGGGAAGAAAGACCTGGGAGGAGGTGGTGAGCTAACAGAGCAAGGAAGAATGCTGCAACCATCCCCAAAACAGGAGGGACTGAGAGAAAGACGGGAAATCCCCAGAGGGCTGCAGCCCAGGGTGGGCTGAACTGTTTTTTGTGGTTTTTTGCTTGTGTTAAGAAAATCAAACTGCCTGGCACACGACTGGTTGTGGCAGTGGTCCTTCATGGGCTGGGGACAAGCCAGCAACACACACTTGTGTGTTTTACACCCAGGTGATGTTTGGTGATAGATTCTTATGCTTTATTTGCAAATACAGGTGAGTAAAAGAGGGAAGAGATGATGAGAGCAAATGATTAGTCTGAGGATGTGAAAGGTATAGGGTGAAATTCTGGCCCCTTTGAAGACAATGGAAAAACTTGCATTCACTTCAGTGGGGCCAGAATTTTACCCATACAGTTTAAAAGGAGCTTATCGCTGGGCTACTTATTCCAGTTTTTTTATGACAAAATCATGACACCTTCAGAAAAACCTATTTTTGTTAAAAAAATATTTTAGCCAATATGACACAACTTTTCTGAAATAATAAAAATGGAACAGTCTAGTGAATGCTGGAAATACAATAACATGTAAAAGAAAAACTCAGAATCATACTTCAGAAAGTTCACATATATGAGCTAATCCAAAGGCTTGTCTTAACAAGTAAGAAGGAATTCATTTAAAAAAAGCAAGTCAGTCAAATCCTAGACTGACCCAGAATGATTCTAGCATTGCTTTGCAATCAATTCTTAGTGGGAATGAAACTTTGATTTCTTCTTTAGGATTTGATTTGTTTGATTCGTTTCTTTATGAAGCTAGATGGGAAGATAGGCTGAAAGATATTAATCAAAAACATTTTCAGAAATGTATGGCACCACATTGATATATCTCCAGGTATGGATGACTGAATAATTAAAGATGAATTTAAAATATGGGAGGTGGGAGATCACTTTTTTAGAAACCACACAAAGTAATAACACAGGCTTTATTGCTTTGCACTTTTTAGAAAAGCCCCTATAAGAACATAATGGGCTGTAATGGTCCTCACTCTGGGTCTGGTTGGGAAGCGTGGTCATGGTTACAACCTCAGACTGCCAAGGGAGTTGTGGGGATTGGAGCCCAGGCCCTCCCACTACACCAAGCTCTGACCCTTTGGGCTACCAGTAATTTGTCAGCCAAGGCTGCTTAAGGCTGTCCTCTCTCGGCCTCTTCCTCTCATCTCCCCCCTGGGGTCAGTTCAGTCCAAGGCCTTTACCTGGTGGGGAAACCCAAACCAAAAGAAGTCTGAGGGAGTTACCAATGTCCAAGGACACAGGATACTTCCCTATCTGGTTGTCTCTGGGATGGGTTCTCCTTTGGCAGCAGTGTCAGAGCGATTTGGTTTGGTTTCACTCTCCTCTGCTGGAGCTGTGGACTGCAGGTCTGCTCGCCTCCAACTCTGCCACCCAAATGAGCTAATTCCCTGGCTTTTAGTTCCTCCAGAAGATGGAGCATTTGCTGCAGATGTGGCGAGGCGGGGCTGACTGAGCCCAAAATGATCCCTTAACCTCTTGTTGTTCAGTGTGGGGTTTGTATATCCCATCACACTGGCACAGACATGATGGGCCCGATCTCTGAGTACAAGGATGTGCCCTGTATCCCCCCACTCCAACTTTTGCTGCATTGCTACTGCTGCTACCCTCTCCCAGAGCTTCAGTCAGGAGAAAACACCTTTACATTCTAACCAGGGAGCCCCTTCATCAGAGGCTGCCCAAGACAGGAACTGAATCTTTGCATACCCAGACCAGCTTGTTCACATCTCAAGCCTGCCCCATCTGCTTCAGGAGCTGTACTAGCCAGTTCTAGCTGCGCCCAGTCAGTTGAGTGAGAATTGCAGGTAGCTTGTGCTATTGCATCCCCAGCTGTTGGGTTCTGCCACAACATGTGAATCTGGCCCAATAGCCATTAAACCTGGGCCCCAAGATAGTAAATAAAAACAAATATCTGTTTTAATCTACAATAAATTTGAAAATAAACTCAATTAAAAAAAAACACTGAGGTATTTCACCTGCATGTTGAAATGTAAATTCCCCACAAACTGCTAACAGCACAATTTAATTTCTGGAAATAGTTTCCTGCTGCTCCTGCAGGATTCCTTGTATGCCAGTAATGCAAACTTCAGGCTTTCCTGAAGATGTATTCAAAGCTGAGTGCGAGGTAAGTACCAGTAAATTCCAGCAAAAATGCTGCTCATTACTTCTTAAAAGTCCTCACTTCCCTCAGTCTTCTAAAATAACAAACACTTGATACCAAGCATGAATTTACTGACTACCACGTAAAGGAAATGAGCTACAGCTATATATAGTCATGTAGGTCAGGAGTAAACAAAGTTATTTTTCCATTCATAAACAGTGAGTTCATCTTCTAATCTGCCCTCGGAAAGAACATTCTTTATCAAAGCAAATTACTATCCCTCTCACTTTCCTCTAGATGAATTTTAAAAGACTCATAATCCAAACATCTTCTCTTGGAATCATCATCGTATTTAAAAAGATGAACTCATCCAGGGGATGCATGAAGTAATTAGAAATGAGTCACCCAGCAATAGGTGTGGCTTCTTAATGAGGTTCTCATAGTTCAAATATAACTTGTAGTAATTTTGCCCATTGTTATACAACTATAAAAAATACATTTTCAATCTTCATTGATTATATCCACATAACTTTTTCTATCTGACACAATAAAAGTCCCTGTGTTTCCACATGTATCTTAGGCCTTGTCTACACTATGGCGGGGGGCAGGGGGAAGAGATTAATCTAAGTTATGCAACTTCAGCTATGTGAATAATGTAGCTGAAGTCAACGTATTTAGATCTACTTACCGCAGGGGACACGCTACACAATGTCAACTAGAGATGCTCTCCCGTCAACTCCCCTTGTGCGTCTCATTCAGGTGGAGTACAGGAGTTGATGGAAGAGCTATTGGCTATCTGTGACTCATAAAATAAAATGTATTATCAAAAAGTTTGCTCAGTTAACTGTATGCTACCATTTTGGCAATTTGGCTTGAGTTCAGGTCAACTCACCAGAGGTGCAGTAAATGAAGAAATGAATGCTTATAGTTACTGTGCATGAAGATGCCAGATTGCAGAAACTCTACAGGTAATTGTGAGATTGCTATTAGTACATCACATTTGCCTGCAGAGATTTCCCAGTCTATGACTTGTATCCAGGCTGAAGATGCAACAGAAATGCTTCCATTCTAATAGATCACCTCATAATTTCTCTGGTTTTCAAAACTGGATTTTTAACAGGATCTTGAAGTAGGTTCTGTTGCCACAAAAACAAATGTAACTCTCTAGAATCCTACAGGAAAGACGACTTCCATATTGAATAAAAAAAGAGTGTTTATATCAGATATACTTCTGCATTTCTGATCTATGTGGCTTAATCTCACTGTCTCTCAGACATTTCATGTTGGATGTCTCATCTCATGTCAACTTCAACATGGCTAAAACTGAGATCATTATCTGTCCTCCCAGCCCTCTACGCTTCTTCTGTTCTCTACTATGGTTGACAACATCTTCCTCCCTGTCACCTAGGTCAATCACGTGGAAATCATCTTTGACTTTCCCCTTTCCTTCTCCCACCCCTCCCCCACACATTCCTTTCCAAACATGCTTATCAAGCCACCAATGTGCCATAATTGCATCCTTCCTAAACTTAATTTCTGCTGTAAAGCCTTTCAGAAGTAAAGGGAAGAGGTGAAAGAAAAAAGCAAGCATCAAGATGTGCTCATGTCTTAAGTCTTAAACCAAAGCCTACTGAATTCAATGGGAATCTTTCCATCTACTTCAAGGAGATTTGGATCAGACCCTTATTGAATCACAGTATTATCCTTATTATTGTTACACTTGTCCTTCCTGTCCTGTTCTTGTCTGTTTTATGACCCTCACTTTTTTGTTTTGTTGAGTTTAGATTGTGTATTCTTTGAGGCAGAGTCTGTAGCTCATCTTGTATAGTGTGGGTGTTTGAAAAATAATAGCCAATGGTAACAACATAGAGGAGATACACATGGATTTTATAGTTTTTGAAATGTATGCTGATTCCAAACAGTAATCACAAGACAACACTTATATCAGATAAAAAGGGAACTGGGAATTTGAGATAGAGTAGGGCTGGGTGAATGCCTCAATATTATTTTTATGAATAGTTAGCTCAACTGAACAAAATTGCATTTGTTTTGCCTGGGTCTGTGCCCCGTCTGTGCTCAGTTTCCACACACAAACATTGTGAAAGATATTACTGACAGCAATGTTCATGGAAATGGTGAACTGTAAGGAAGTATTTGAGAATATTTATAGAAAGTGAATTTTCAGCTCACATTGGAAACCTGTGTCTAAGGGTTCTAGTTCATAATTTAGACAATTATGAACTGGAAAGAATGCCATCTGACCTATATGTCCAAGCAAAACCATCTAACACAGGTAAAGTTTGAATTTCCATTATTAAGAAACTCACAATGAACTGCTCATGAAAAGTCTATAGACCAAAAATTAGTGGCTGAAATTATTCAGTGAATATGTTCAGCCTCAGTTTTATTAAAAAAAAGGCAAAAACATATGAAAACACCTCAAATCTATTTATTTGCTCTCTCTGTATAAGAAACAGTATAGCCAAATGAAATCCATATTTAGAACTAGGCACCAAGTGACAACTCACCACTGAGTGACTTGAGGTTAACTACCTAGTTCCATGGGCAAATTAATGGGTCCTAAACGGAAAAAGAACATACTAGAATTACAGATCTGTATTTGCATCTAAGAACAAGACATTAGTACTTTTCCTATTATTACTTATCTTTCAGTTTACATTTTAAAATGCCTGATTTTATGTTGTTTTACTTGTATTTATCTGTTGTGATGAAGAAAATATAAACTTACATAGGGGCTAGCTTGTCAGTTATTTCATGATGATCTACAACAGCGATTATTCAGTAACAGCTGGCACATGTCTCCTTTAGACAAAGCCTCTGTGGGGCTGTAGACCTCCTATTGGTGAACCATAACTGTTTCCCTGGTAACGGTTAACTAGCACGTGTTTTATTGTTTCAAACTGCTTTCCTAGGGTATTTGCAGGTGGTGGAAGATGCTTTCTTAAAGGGGGGTCATAACCTCATGAACTTTCAGATGTTGCTACAAATTGAGGGACAAAAACATCTTTTTTCTTTCAACCGGATTAAGTAAATCTTATTATATATCATTTAGGAGACAGATGTACCCCACAGTTTGATTTTTAGCATTCTCTCCAGATGTTGATGCAATCATGTCTGCAGTCAGAATTTTGTTTTCAGAATGTGAATGAAAATCATATTCTATGGGGAAGATTTCAACTGAACATAGATGAAAATGTGATACTTTTTCTCTCTAATTACAACTACTTTCTTTTGTAATGTTGTAAAATTATTACAGCTGAGGTTCTTGCTCCCACTGTCTTCTTTTAATTAGTGATTTGGTGATCTTAAAAATAAATTTAACTACCCGAGCCTATCTAGTTTATTCTTGTATCTTTTTAAGGCAGTCATAAAAATCTACTTCAACGACCCTTTACTATGATGATTGATGAAAAAAATTACTCACTCAGCAAACAAGTGTGTGTGTGCACATGTGCATGTATATGGATATATACTTTGTAACTGGAAGTATATGTATGCTACTGTATTTATATCAGTAATGGGCAACCAGAATTTTGTAAGGGTGAGTTGCATCTGCATACTGTTTCCTATATCACTAATGAAAGCCTTTTGTAAAATGTGTTTTAGTTGCTTTCACCAAAAGCTATTCTGTGGTATACATGTACGTGTTGATGTCAAAAATTCCAGTTTTAAGTGATAAAACCATCCAAGTACAAAAGAATAAAAAAATGACATTTGACATAGAATAAGAGTTTTGTTGCATTTTAATGTGCTCAGGAAGATTGTTTCCAAATATAATGGAATGAAGAGACAGCTCCCTCTCCTGCCTGCTTCATAGAACTTGCCAAAAACTTTTAGAATGTTTACTCTGATTATACTAGACCTTAAATGCTGATTAAACTACGATGTACAGTAAATCTTGTACTGAATGTGGGGTCTGTAGTTATATCTCTGAAAAATGCAAGAATCTGACCACCATCTTTTCCTGTGATGACATAATTTCAGAATATTTGGCTCAAGCACATACATGTGATTGCATCTCTTAATATCAAAGCAATAATTCAACACAGTGTTCCTGAGAGACGGATTTATGATCTAGTCCAAAAACATTAATTAGTAATAACATAGAGCATATCCTATTTAGGGTGTTATAGACAAAGGGCCAAATCCTGCTTGCCAAACTAATGCAAATAACTCCACTGAGATTAATAGAACTAACCTTCATGTGGCGAATAGCAGTTAGTCCTCAGAATAGTGGTGTGGCATGGTTAATAACTCATTTGTGAGTTTTTTTGACAAACAGTGTTTTATACTGAACTGATGGATGCTCCTACACTCCTCCTACAACCAGTTTTCTCTTTTTCAGAAACCACATACTTAACTTGGAGCTTAGATTCCATGGTGACACATGTCTTAACTACATATCTAACTTAGATATTTCTATCGAATACAAGCAGAACTTTGGCAAATCTGGGTCCAGTCAGTTTCAAAGATTTTTAAGTAAATGTATGATAATGAAGGATGGTTAAAGCCACAGTTGACTGAATCATGTAATCAGAAGAAAATGAATGGAGCACATTCATGCATCTCTGAAAATTGTAAATCATTTCATTGAATTCAACTCTGAAGACCATGTATTTTCTAAGGCAGACAGCTGGTTTTTGACCAAGTGTTAAAACACTGATTTTCAACATGTGTGGGATGTGTTCAGAAAAACCCAGGGGTTCACATATACTTGCACTACCAAATAAAATAAGGGCTAGCAACTAAATTATAATAGTGGTGATACGATGCTTACTATGTCCAAGTTCTTTCCTGACAAGTTTAATGTATTTATTTGTGTAAAGTGACCTTGCTTGTTTGAGTTGTTAGTGCCTGTTCAATAGTATTCCACATCACAAAATTACCACAGATAAGATGCTGTATTTAGGTCACTATTTATGAATGCTCATGCTTCATAGTGGAAAGCTCAAGACTGAGTTAAGATGAGAATCAGTCATCACTAATCCCTATAATTATCCACCAGGTTAAAGGGATTGCTGAGGTACTACTCATAAGTGCACACTTACATATGCTCAAAGATCTTGCACACTATGGTAACTTCTTTCATGTTCATGGCCTGTTGCCAAATAAAAGAATTAGGCCCCCATGTTCCATTCTGACATGTCCACTTCCCCCAACAGTAGCTCTAGATTTGGATGGGTGTGAGGGCTGACTAGGTGTCTCTGGGTTTCTCTCTCTACTCTTGTCCCCTTGCCCAATCCATGTGGAGCACAGAACAATCTGGTATATTTCCTGTCGGGAGCTGTGCCAGTTGAGGGTTGGTTGACGGATCAGAGCAAAAAGCATCTGTACACCTGCCTATTCTGGTTTTCCCTGAGATCTGTGTTGGTCTTAAGGTACCTGCTGAATAATGGGATGGGACTCCCAGCTGCAGGGACAAATCACACAGCCCCCATGGGCTGTTTCTCATTCGGGGGAAAAAACAACTATATTTCACAGACTCATCAGACATAAGTTTCTAAAGTTTCTTCAAAGCTGTGAACAATATTTGGACAGGCACATTTTCCCCTTATCCACTCTAAATAATGAATTAGGCAGGTGTTTGAAATAAAGAAAAAGAAACCAAACTGCAATTGGGTAGAGTAGGATGGAAAGCAACAGGATGAAAAGCTAGAGTCATCTCAAATTCTGAGACGTTCTTTCTTTTAAATAAAATTAGCAACATTTTGAACCATAATTTTCACCTTTAAAATTAAAAATAGAAAACATTTTTGCATTTGGGAGGAGTTTGTACTTTTTATATTTTAAATGTGTGCTTAATAAGCCAAACAGAATCAAATGCTCTAAAACACCAGAACATAATGACAAAGGTACGATATGCTACATTAATCAGAAATATCATTTTGGTGCAAAACCATCCAAGTATTCACAGTAATTGTCATTCTCTGAATCATAGGCACCTAATAAGCCATGATGATTCCCATGGAAAGTATTAACACCAGTCAGAGAATTTTTGACTGTTTTGTTTTTCCTGCTGTCTAATGGTCAGTCAGTAGAGTAACTGAATTAGCCATGATTATATAATCAAACTAACATATGTCTGTGACATTGCTCCATAGTAAATTGGGACTAGATTTTTTAAAAAAATATTTGGTATAAATTATATTGTCTTTCATAATATAACACTGAGACAAAGGCCTAGTAATGAATCCATACTGAATTAATTATAATCTGTAAACAAGTCAAAGGCACAGGCTTGAGTGTTAATGACACTAATACAATTTTATAATAACTATATAACAACTATATCATTAACCCTAACTGTTGAAGAGCAGCTGGTAGCAATTCAATTCCATCCTACCCTATGATCAAAACCATATATCAGGTTAATAAATTGTTTGACCTGTTTTTCTACAATCAAGTACCATGTACATTTACAATGCTATCAATGACCCACTCTAGCTTAGTATACCAGTACAGTAATATTATATTTACCAGCAAGAAACAGACAAAGTTAGAGGTTCAGACTTACCAGTAAACCTGGGCATGAGCTGTAAAAAATTTGCATTGCTCCTGATCTCAGTATTGCTTGTCATCAGGTTATTCAGTGTGACAATTTTAGTGTCTGGAGGTACTTATACTTGGAGAAATGCTAAGTAATATTAATACAAAAGTTACTTAAAAAGCAAACAAAAATGGTAAATGCTGCTTTATGATCAAACCTTCCTCACACCCTCTTACTGCTTATTTTGCCAAAGAAATCCCCAAACCCAGATATTGTAACCAACAGTAAATTAATGTAGACAAAGGACTTAAATTCTAGTTATTGCAAAGAATAGAGTTCTTCCCTTTGGATTTGCATCCTTTCTGAAATCCCCAAATCTTGCCACCAACACTAGCATGAGAGCAAAACTTCCTAGAGTCAGGCCTACCGTTATTTCCTTCTGTTCCTGTGACTGCTGTTCCCAGCTTGTTTCTTAAATGGTTAGCATATGTCTGCTGGATGTGAAAACCTGATTCTTAGAAGTTTTTGAAGCATCAGAACGATAGCTAAGAATGACATGCAAAATCTAAGTTTTCTATAGGAAACAGACTGGCAGTCTATACTTCGTTATTCACTTGATAAGCAGAGTCTTTTTGACAGTCCTAACCTTCTAAACCATAGGTCCTGCTGAGCTCAGCAGGAGTCAAACGCTGAGTACCATCTGTCAAAGCTTTAGTGTGTTTTTTCTATGTATGCCTTAACTTCAGTCTACTAAGTGGGTTACTGAATGAAAGTTTCTTTACTACACTTAAATTTGAAGTTAGAGATTCACTATTAAATGTTGCCAGAGCAATCTGATGACTCTCAACATACTGTGAAGGCATTGGGCAGAGATACTGTATTCTGTGGATCCCTAATTAGGGAATTAAAAAAAAAATCCACACTTTTCAACTTCTTTGTAACTCAAAATCAGAAACTAAAACTAAAGAGTTCATTTTGAGATGCTAAATTACAATAATATAATCTGTTTTGCATCCACAGTTTTGCAAATGGTACATAATAATATATGCATTTCAGCCCTTTTTCAAAGAAACATACTTGCAATTTATTCTGAATGTCCTACAGATTAAAATTTAACAAGAGTTTAATAATCTTAATAAATTAAGATTTAATAATAACTGAGATGAAATGGCACCCAGGTCTCTTGTAAAATCATTGCCAAACAGACATTTTTATATCTCATTAGTTTTTTTCCACCCACCATCTTAAATTGGCACAGGTTTTGCCCAAATTTGGCTTACTGGACGGTTTGCAGTCCATTTTGGTCAAACAGGGTTGTAATGGTACGTCAAGCCAGGGGAGCTAGGGTTTTAGTTACAGAAATTTTTCACAGCCCTAAACATTATTAGATTTTCACATTAAAGCAGTTATGTAAATGAAGCAAAATATTAAGTTCCTGATTTCCTAGTGCTTAGGACCACATGTAATAATGTCCATTTACTTCGCATATGAAATCAACATGGTTGCATGTGTAAATGAGAGTTTATACATGTTGCATGCACAAATTGCTACTTCAAGGCCAGATTTCCAGAGCGGGGTGTGTGGGGGGGAGGGTTGAGTGCCTTGATTTTGGAGTTGGGTCTGTACCAGCTCTGTTGTATTTTAGAGAAATATACAGGGGGTGGAGGGTATAAAATCCAGATATCTCGGCTCTATGCCAGCTGAAGACTCTCTTATACTACAAGAATTCCAGTTAGGGAGATCTAGCTGCTTTCTGGCTGCTTACTGTCTCCACAAATGGGATGTATCACAGCTCAGAATCTGGCCCTTATGTGTAACGGGTCATTTGCATGTGCCATTCCCAATTTATATATGCAATCACAATAATTGGGCATGGAAAGTAGGTGCATCATTGCACATGTTTTTGTCTACAGTCCTGGGTTTTGAAAATAGGTGTCTAAATATCTTTTCTGATATGAATGGGCCTAATTCTTTTCTCAGTTATCCCAGGGCAAGTCTACACTATGGCGCTACATTGGTGCTGTCGCGCATCTGCTGAAGACGTGCTATGCCAACAGGAAAGCGCTCTCCCATTGACATAATTACTCCACCTCGGCAAGAAGCATAAGCTATGTCGGTGGGTGACATATAAAACTTGAGTTGCTTGCGGGAAAGAGGGTTTCACACCCCTAAGCAATCTATGTTAAATCAACTTAGCAGTAGTGTAGACCTGTCCCCATTTTAGCATTGGTTTAATTCCACTGATTTCTGTTGAGTTGCTTCTGATTTGTGCCTGTGTAACTGGGAGGTGAAATAGTGATAAAATTTTACATTTTATAATTTTACATTCTCTTCAGTTACAACGGTTTTGTATTTTCAGTCTGAAATTCCAGTAATGTGATGTGATTGGCTATGTGCAATACATAAGGACTGGAAGGGACATCCTGGGTCATTGAGTTCAGTCCTCTGCTATTGCAGGCAGCCTCACTTTATATCCCCATTCACAAATTTATCAAGCTCCATCTTAAAATACAGCATATATTCTGCTCTGGAAAACACACACTGTTTCTCTGATTCTGATCTCACACCAGTTTTAAACTTGTGCAGCATCATTTACTAGAGAGGCGTTCGTTCTGATTTACACTTGTGTTTGTGAGATCAGAATCAGGACCTAGGGATCCAAATGTAATACTTCTTCTCCTTGTCTCTTCTTGATGGCAAATTCACTGAAAATATTACCTTTCAGAAGCACTAGTGCAACCTAGCCATTGTCATTTGAAAAGTCCCAAATTTGTGTAAACCCAGTTCATTACTAACAAAATAATTATTTTCACAGTATGTCCATGGACCTACAAGGCTTGAACTACAATGAGTAGCAATATGTCATTACCTGTCTCATTCTAGGTGATGTTAGGAGGATGCCATCATAGTGTTTCAAACAATATTTTTAAAACTTCTTTATTATTACTATTCATAATAATCATGTTTATTATGGTAGTGCTTAAGGACCAACTGAGAAAGGGCCTCACTGTGCTAGGGGCTTTACAAATACACAGCAGAAGACAAATCCCCACCCCAAGCAGTTTATAATCTAAACAGACAAGAGAGACATAGGGTGGGGGAAGGCATGTCATACACAAGCAGAGTAAACCATGCGATGGTGGCAAACGTCATGTTAGTTCCAAGATTTTTCTTTCTTGGGGATGAGGGTGAAGCCGTGGTTTAGTTAGGAGGGGATAGGCTAAATGGAAAGAAAAGTGAATGGAGACTGAACATTGAAGGGAAGGGGCAGAGGGAGACAGACTAGGTGAGAAGAGGAGGGTAAGGGATTTTTATAATATTGTATATATGTTGTTGCTTTATTTCCAGTAATTGGGATTTTTCTACGAAGGTTTGTAATAGAAAAACCCTAATTTCCCAGTAATTAAATACTGTACTAGTTTAGTTTTAGCACTGGACTGAATGCTTACCCCCTTCCCATAATATTATAATGTGCTGCCACATTGATTAAGAGGATTATTACACTATTCAGTGGCTTGCTTTTATGTATTTCCTTGTGCCACAAACATCTCTGATTGAATGCAATATATTCTACACCATTTTTCATACTCAATTATAAAAGTATGGCTTAGATGCTTTATACCAAAATTCTCATAGAAAGATAAAGAGACTTAACTAGTAGATTAACTGTTTGCATGCTATGACATCTATTAGCATCCACCTTTTAAAAACATATCTGTAAGAGAGAAATTAAACATCTTCAGGTAGGGGCTATTTTAGAGATGATGTGCAACAGCAGTAGCTGCTTATTCTCATTTCTCTGAATGAATACAGCCACAGAGCACCCATTCCTTGCACATTCCTGATGGGTTGGGTTGTTTGTAACTGCTGCCAGTGGGGCCCCAGGAGACTTACAGGAGCCTTGTAATGGAACAAGAAAGACTGGGAGTTGCTTAACTAATATGTAGATGTTCACTTTCACAGCAGTTGTCTCTCCAGCTCTTAATAAGGCCACAATTATGAGGTCAGAATCAGATTCTTTTTATATGATTAATAAAAGTGGTTAGGTAGGAATTAATTACACTTCTCTGCAGCATGCATAGCATTTATATCAGAAAAAAAAAACCACTTATCTGAATGTGGAGAAATTTTCTAGTTAAGCTACTATAATATATTTGTAGCTGATATTTAGTTTTTAGAAACTTCAATGTAAATACACTGAAAAACTTAAGATGGTAGGACTGTCAGACCTGGCTATCTATGTATTTGATGAAAATAAATATGTTCCTCATTTACTTATTTTTAGTTTAATAAAACAACAATTCCTTTTCATGAAGATAAGGAGAAGTGTTCAGCATTCAATAAGAGACACACATGAGAAAGCAACCTACAAAGGCCTCTGCCTACCTTGAGAGATTTGGAGTAAACAGATTTTTAAATTAAAATTAAAATAATAATTTAAAACTGTTGCACATATATGAGAATGGCATTAAAACATGGAAAACCTATGTTATATGCTGAACCTCAGTTGATATTTCTGATTTAACACTGTCTTATGTCAAACACCCAACCAAGTGCAGGGAAGCATGATTTTAAAATAGAACATGTTTTCAGATTCTTGTTTGCTGGTTCCAAAGGGCCCAATCCTGTGTGGTCAGAACACCTCTGATGTGCTGAGGCTTATCTAGTCCCAGTGAACTCAGTTGCGGGATGGGGCAGGCTGCTCAGTGAAAGGCAAAGTTCCTGTTGATTCAATGAGGTGAAATGGACATCTTATACTGTGTACTATGTGTAATATTTTTGAAAGACACAGTAAAAATATCCTTTTCTCTAGGGAAGATAATCTAAGTTATCTTTATATTTGTAATATTTAAAAAGTCTATTACAAAGATGACTTTTTAAATCAAATTTTTAGTTTTTTGAAAGAACAAAAACATGGAACAATCCTTTAGATTGCAGTCTGCATAAATCTTAATACATGCTTCCAGGGTATCCTGGAAATAAAGAACATATCTTAATTTGTAAACACATTTAGTGAGTGGCTACAGAACCTTTAAAAATTTGCTGCCAGAGTAAAATGAAATTTTGTGACATTTTATGTAGCCTGCATAATAGACTTGTGCTATGCGGTATCTTTCCATGTTACTTTTAAAACGTCATTTATTTCAGCATGTTTTATGGGATTATGCAATTTCTCTACATTTTTCATACCAGATGACATAAAGTTATTGATAGAGATATGGCATGATTAAATTTACATATCACTGGAGTACTTTACACTGAGATATGACTTTCAGCAAATGACTAGCATTCGATTTGGTGAAAGTAAGATCACTGACCTTTCAAATGTTCATTTGATTTCAAGTGTCTATAGCAATCAATATACACATCATTGTCTATATTTTATGCCACTGATTTCATTAATGTATGATTACACAATGACTTGGAACAGCTTGAGTTCCTTAGACTTCTGTACTCCCTATATATATTGGGAGATATTATTCATTGGATGTCAGTATTTATTGATTTCTGACTGGCTTTTAATTTTTTTCTTAAATTCTGTGTTCCACTTTAGGAAAAGTCCATTTATTTCTCAGATGCCTTCTCAATTAAATAATAAGATAATTTTCATTCTCTTTATCTTACTGCCTTCCAATCTTTTCTGGAGGTATCTTCAAAAGAAGCTGTTGTCTGACCAAAGTTCTGCTGGTGGTCTCTTTCCACCTGGTCAATTTAATATTTTTTTTCAAGAAATTGAAAAGAAGAGCCCATTAGGACTTATCAGTAACTAATGGCTGATTTCTGAACCCAGTCATTCAATCATGTAACGTGGGCATTTACCAACTATCTCCCTGGAACTTCATGAATTGGTTGGAAGTGGAATTTCCAACAATTTGAAAAGAAATTTCAACTGTCTCATTGTTTTAAAAGTCTTGAATTGGATAAGTGGATTTTTACATACAAAAGTCTCCACTGACCAGTTTGCAAGTCTATAACATTTGGATGTAGTCCGTCCAGTATTACATTTGATAGTTAGAATTAAAAAAAATTAAACAAGATCTGTTAAGGATATGAGTCCCTGTTTCAACTCTGGTATGCTGAAGCTGACCCAATTTATTTTCTCTTGTACGTCATTGATTTATAGTGGCCAGTGAATAAGATTACAATATGATTTCCTTAATAAAAAAGGAGAAATAATTTACAGAGCAGGTCTACTTATAAAATACTCTTTTCATTAGTCTAAAAGGCTGAAAACAGTGTTCTCAGTATTATTTACTTAAATCAAGACTTGATTGAAAAAAATGTTCAGAGATCCTCTTATTCTAAGCATAAATGGTAATGAAGCTGTAATAGTTTTTTAAAGTTTAGCAAATGTACATAGTTCGCCTTCCACAAATATAAATTTACTTCCTGGGGCAGGTCCTCAGTTGGTGTAAGTTGTCACAGCTCTATAATAACAGCTATGACAATTCACACCAGCTGAGGATCTGTTCCCATGTATGTGAATAATTGAATATGTGTATGTAAAGTAGACACATTTTGCAATTAAAAGTTGAAATACTTGTAACTGACTGAAGAAGCATTTTTTTCAACAGCTGCTTTTTAAGAAAAAACATAGGAACTACAACAAAATGAGAGAGAGAGAGAGAGAGAGAGATCTCCAGCAAATGGCTAATACAAACAGGAATAACAGTAAGATATTGTTCTTACCTTTCGGTTTCAAACTCACTGTTTTTGCTGTTATTAATATCTCTAAATCATTTAAAATGTTTGTTTCAATTATTTTAGGTGTCCAGTCTCACTACTATAAGACTATGAATGTTAATTTGCTCTTATCAGCTCTGTTACCTGCTACAACATGTGATGTGCCAGAACAAAATAATATCAGCAAGTTAACAACACTTCAAGGTTGACCCGCCCTTTATCCCAGAATTCTTTCTGCATGTCTTCTTATTGATCAGATGTATGCAGCTTTTTGTCGCCTGGGAATTAACCATTCAATGTTTTATGTGACCATTTAGCTCTTTAGCAAAACTGTTGCAATCGCTTTGACCTTTTAAAATGTTTATGACAAGGTTTTTGCAGTTAATTGCACACATAAAAGACCAAAAGCCTGAGGTCAGGTCTAATACCCATGAAGAACTAACTAAGGCTTCCTTACAAAAACATACGGAGATGCCATGTGATCATTTTAGTTATTACAGTGTAGTAAACAAAACAGGCATACAAGGGAGGGCAGATCTTTTGACAAAACTACAGAAATTTAGGCCTGTTCCTTCACAGGAAATGTGCTGGTTATGCACTACTTCCCCAGTTTTTTAAAAGAAGCATTGGTTTACAGGTGTAATTTATAAGTGGATGTTTTGTTACTTGGTACCCAAGTCTACCCCTGAAATACCCAAATACAGTACTTGCAGTGCCTAAACAATATGTGTACAGAAGCCAGATGCCAATACAGCATCCCGTGTAACAGTTGGAAGAAGAGAAAGTTGGCTAATACTGGGACAAATCTATCTGGTTTGTAACTCGTCCTAAAAGTATTATGAGATTCCTGATGTATATTCAGCAAAGCACTTATGCATGTGCTTAACTATAAGAAGGTCTGTTCTGTTTTTTTACAGCACCTCACCCAATGGGGTCTTGATCCATGACCTGATCTATGTGCTACCACAATACAAAAAATAAATAATAATAATACATTGGCTCCCCAGGACTCCTCACCTGCTTTAAGTTCAGCAAGTAGTCAAGTGCTTTGCTGGATTAGGGCCTCAGAGCAGGCAGGGTTTCTGTGGTCTCATTGAAATACTACCGCACAATAAAACGCACAAAACACAGTTATTTACCTCTATAAGTGGAACAGCTTAGTTGATTCTGCTGGGATTTTGAGCTCATGGTTCCAGGGAATTTCTGTGTTCCACACCTGACACTTAGGACACTATAAGCTGTCCCCTTCTTCTGGTTATCTTTTGTAAGACGATCTTGCATAAACCTGACCCCAATAAAAAGGGCATGTCTTTAATATGTGCATCTAACTGCAGTGCTTGTAAGCATGTTAGAGAGGAACATGGTATGGCCCTCTCAGACAATTAAAGGAATGGTATATAAAAAAAGCAATATTTGACATTAGAGAGGGAGATTAATACAGAATAACTAGATGTGATGAAGTTAAAAAGGGAAAAATGTGGGGAAAAGTCTTTAACTGGCAGGGAAATGGACTAGAAAACTAAACAAATCTTTTTCATCTTTAAATATGTGTGTGAGTCTCTACTGTGTAGTCATTTACAACTGTGTGAAAGTGGGTGTGCTTCCAAACCAGAATGGAGTTGTTCTACATCCGCTTTGCACAGAGGTAAGTGAAAAATCAGGCCCCAATGATTTGTTTTGATATATTTTGACTTGCAGGGCAACAATTTAGTTACAATATTTAAAATCTACAAAGGGGAAAAAAAATCACAAATGAGTTCCCATAGGTGATTTTACCTTGTTATTTTCTTTTTGGAAATTATGGTCATATACTGGTCACAAGGAAGGCAACAGGAGTTCTATTATTGGTGGCAATAGTGTCAGGATTTGTGCTCAAATGAATATATTTACATTGCTTATTTTATGACTCCTTGGGGGAAAAATCGAACAACTCCCCCCCAACAAATCAAAAAAACACAACAGCATAAAATGTTAAAAGCTCAGTTGCCCAACCCCTCCAACATATCCCCATGATAAGTACCTTTTGTCTGGAGCCCCACAAGTGAAAATATTGGGAACAGTGTTCTAATTTTCTCTTTAAAACCTTTGGTCATCCTGTTTCTTGGATGCTTGAAGACCTCGGCATTCTGGCCCCTTTATACCGTTTAAATGGTCTGGTGCTAGGCAGGGAAGGATTCCCCTGGTGCAGTAACTGCAGAAAACAGTCATAAGGCTGCCTCACGAGGATGCCTTCATAAACCTCAGTGAGGGGGTAAGCCAGGTGCAGGGTTGGGGTTAGGATGGGTGGAGCCACAGCACTGTGCAGATTCCAGGGAATGCTTGAGCAAGATTGCAAGATTTAACTTACACAGGCCCCTAGGGCTAAGTTACGCAGGGGACCTGTCCATCTCTCAGAACAGCCAGGATTGTGAGGGTTTAAAGCTACCTCAACTCTACTTCCCTCTTGGCTCTACCTCATAGAATCTCATGCTAGATAAATAGGGCCCGATCCTCAGCTGGTGTAACTCTTCATACTTCCATTGAAGTTTATGGAGCTACACCAATTTATATTGGCTGAGTATCTACTTATACCTCCTATCCAATATGTAAGAGTATAGAAATATACAAATAATGCAAAACAATGTTAAAATTACATAGTAGTAAAGATAATGTGAACAAAGATGTTTAAGGCAGATTCAAAACTGTAATTTCATGATCTTCAGTGACATTTCTGTGTGGGATTTTACAAAATCAGGGAACAAACTAAATCAGACTAGTCATCTGAAAATAACTCCAGTCACTGCAATACCATTTCATTATTGTCTTTATTAATTGAATATTTTTAAAAAGTAAAATATGTTGGTGGATGGGTGGCTAATCAGAAGAATCTATTTTGACCACAAATTAGGAGGTTATTCTGTTTTATCAAAGCACTTTGCAACGTCTCCAGCTGTTTGTTTCCCACAGCTAACCAGCACATGCTCGGTGTACTTTTCTGTAATTTTCAAGGCCTCTCTTTAAATGATAAGGCCTGAGGTGATTGGCTTATTCACATCTGCTGCTTTCCTGGAGGTCAATCAAACAGTTCTTCATTCTAGAAGTAATATGATCTTACAAAGGCAAACAATTATTTCACTTGAAAAACTATTGATCTAGGTTCTGTGGTTCATGTGGTGTTTTGGGTGTGGGACGGTTGCTTGAAACAATCTGAGATCAATTCAAGTGTTACTGAATCAGTAGATAACATATAAACATATTGTGTTTATAAGAATATAGCTTATGCTGCTACTAGTAATACAAAAATACTGAAAGTCATCAAAATAAAAGATCAAAAGTATAAGTTCCCCTATTTTATTGAAACATATCTCATTTCTAGAGTCCAATTATAATCTTATAAAGAGAATTATGCAAAATAAATTGGTTTAGGTTTAGAAGAATATCTGCAAATCTTTCCAGAGAGTTTGGTTCATCTCTGTTCCATTCTGAGTTAATGGGAATCAAATAATTCAATGTAAAATTTGGACAAAACTGAGAAATTTCATAGCATCCATTATGAAACAGGTAAGACTTTGCAACAAGACCAACAATGTAAGTGATTTACAATGAAACATTAGTACTGGAACTCCCTGATTTTGCGGGAACTGCTAACCACATCCTTTCTTTTGTTTTTGGGTCTGGAGGCTATAGACTGTCCAAAGATTTAGTGAATGTTGTCCTGAGTTGTTTAAAGTATGCAGTGAAACATTTTCTACAATTTAGTGTTTCAAATGTATTTATTTGCAGCTTAAAAAAAAAGTAGATTCAGTGTTTCTGAAAAGAGCTTGATTAATAGCCTGAGAGAAAGGGTATCTCTAGTGTGTCATACTTTGAGTTTGTATGCACTATTAATTTTTTGTTCTGTATTTCAAACTGTAGATTAGGGCCCTGATTTTTAAAGGTATTTAGGTGTTGCTGTGCTCAGCATTGCAACTCCTAACTGTTGTAGGAGACTAAGTTTCATTTTCAAAAAGGGTTTAAGCATTTTGTAGCCAAATTCCCATTGACAGTCCATGGGAATTAGTGAAAAACAAAAATTCAGGAAATTCTGAAAAACTAAATTTTCTGCAAAAATATTTTAGAAAAAAGGGATTTTTTGGCAAAATGTTGACAAACTCTTATTCTAAATAAGGATTGTTTTAAAAAAAATCCTGTATTATTTTTAAGTTATTAGTATCTTGATTAACTTCTTCAGGGAAGGGATTGTCTCTTACTATGTGTACAGCAGCCAGCACAGTGGAGTCTCAATCCTGGTTGAGATCTCTAAGCATTACCGTAATACAGATAAGTAATAATAATGTCAGTGGACAGCGTGTAACCCACCCCCTCTGCTGCAGGGAATCACTCTGCTGTGCACACCTCTCCTATCTAGGTGACTGGTAAATTCTGTTTCTATTATGAGCTCCGAGGCAAGTGCTGCAGGTGCTCTGAGCACCAGGCTCTTGCTCTTGGTGGGTCTCCGTTAACACATATTTCAAATAAGTAAAAGGGGGATTATTTTTTGCAGTCTTGTTGTAGCTGTGTTTGCCCTAGGACATTAGAGAGACAAGGTGGGTGAGGTAATGTCTTTTACTGGACCAACTTCTGTTGGTGAAAGAGACAAGCTTTTAATTTACACAGAGCTCTTCTTCAGGTGTGGGAAAGGTACTTGGAGTGTCACAGCTAAATACAAATGTATTTTGTTAACACATGTGGCAGGAGTTAACGTGAGTTGCAAGAGGCCATTCCTGGTGAAGTGGCCATTTAACACATCTACAGTCATAGAACAAAGGAGGGTTAGTGAGTTACAGATTGTTGTAATGAGCTATAAATCCAGCATTATTATTAAGTCCATGATTTTTGGTGTCTTGCAGAGTTATGAATTTAAGTTCCCAGGCTCATCTTTTGAAGGTGTTGTACACATTTCCTTTGAGGACGAGGACTGAGAGGTTAGGCATGGAGTGATCACTTTGACAGGGTTAGCAAAAGGAAAATGTGTGAACACCAAAAGCATAAGGACGTCAACAGTAACAACAAAAATCACTCCATGGTTCCTAGCCCAGCCCCCAGTACAGGGCTGTAACTGGAACCACGTCTCATTGGGGCTCTCTGTACTCTCCTTCTGCTACCCACGTGCTGTTATCCCATGCCTCCTGCTTTCAGGATGCTGCCCAGTATCCTGCTGCTACGACAACTGCTAGCAGCAGGCTGCTTACCTGCCCAGCTCTCCCCTAGCAGTCCCAGCCTTGCCCAGCTAATGATCTAGCTGGATCCCTCTTGAGCCTGCTCCCCTCTGACTTCTGGCTGCTATTTCCTTTTCCATATCACCTGGCATTATGCAGCCCTCCACAGGATGGAGGTTGAACACATTAATATAGTCCCTTCCACTGGCTACTGCCTTTCTCTGCAACTCTGCTGGAGTGGCAAACAGGTACCCAATATGAGTGAGGACGTTCATTACAATACTGATTATATGTTTTTGTCCAGACCCTCTGTCCTTTGCAGACCTGTGAAATCTTATCCTGGCTGGCAATAGTCTTGTAGCACATGAGCTTTCCTGTCACCCCTCAGGAACTAGAAAGAAGTTTTCAGCTGGGGGAGAGGGAAGAGAGAGCTGCTGACATCATTCTTACAGGTAGGGAGAAGGGAACACCAAGCAGCATGGGGCAGGGAAGATAAAATAAAGCCCCAAAGTGCACTTCAGTCCCCTTTCCTTAGGGCTGGCTTCTTCATAAACAGTCAGAAGATTTCAAAACAGGAAAAAAAGCAACTAAAAGGGCTGGTAACACACACCAGCAAGATGGAAGGGGAAATGTCCTGCCCTTCCTGCTGTGTAGTAGTTTCCCCTTTGCTTTTATAGCCACACCCTATCTCAACTACACGATAGGCTAGGAACCTGCAAATTAATTTTTTAAACAATCCAGTTAAAATACTCAGTAAAACCACAGACACACAAAATCACCTTAAGGATTAGCTCTCAACCATGCTTGGTTACTTATTTTAGGCCCTGATTTGTGCCTCAGATGTACAGACCACTCCTTATTGTAAATTATTAACACCAGGAATGCTGAATCCTGAAGCACAAAGTATCAAGAACTTTTTAATATTAAATATATTGATTCCACTCAGCTGTATTGCCTGACTCCAGTTACCTGACCTGGGTCAGGGATACAAGGGTCGTTAATCTCTCAACGCATAACAGTAATATACACTGTCCTTTGGGATTTTTGTACCAGCCCTGATAGACTTTGCAGAAGAAACAAGTTTTAAGGATAGATTAGTGTGAAGAGAAGGTGACATCAGTGGATGTCCTTCACTCTGAGCCTTATAGTGAGCCTTATAGTGAGAGGGAATGGAGGAAAGTAAAACGGGCAAAATCAGGTGAGGGGAATAAAAAAATCAAACAGCGGGGGGTTGGGGGTTGGAAACACACAGAAGAGAAAAAAAAACAAGACACGAAAGGAAAATTCAGAACAGAGACAAAACAGGACTGGAAAGAGAGAGGGAAGGTTCAGAAAGGAGAGTAGTAACTGTAGCCCAAGCCACCAGTACATTTTAGGAAGGGTTTTTAAAAAAAGTTGGGAGCGTGTGGGTTAATCTAATTACACAAATAAAGCATACATGTTATTTTCAATTATCCTAATAGTGCAGTTTGAATGCAACAGGTAACCGAGAATCCCTTGCTAGGATGGTGGCCAGAAAGAGAACATCGCCTTTTCAAGTATGTGTCAATGCTTCTTAGCCTAGTGCTGCTGCTGATTATCTTTCTGCAGTCCCTGCTTCCTCTAGTGTACTAAAGCTACTTGGACTTCATCTATTGCTGGTACCTCTGCAATAGTCCTTGAGAATCTAGGGGCAATTATGAGCTCCTTATAATTAGTTTCTCACATGAAAGTGAAGTATTGGTGGATAAGGTCTCCAAGTACTAAACCCCCTTGTATGGATCAGAAACGCTGAAGAGATATTCACAAGGGTACATCTACACTGCAAAATATACCTCGCAGCAGCGGGTCCTAGAGCCCGGGTCAACTGATTTGGGCTTATGGTGCTTGTGTTACGGGGCTAAAAATAGCACTGTAGACATTCCTGCTCAGTCTGGCCACTGTGCTAGTGTAATCTGAGGTCCCCTGACTCCCCATCACTGCTGATAGTGGAGTTCCGTGCATGAGCTGTGAGAGTGCACTATTTGTTAGCTATTACAGCTGGGCCAATAGAAAATACTAAACCTGTACCTGTGTGTGTTCTTGGATTTAATGCCAGCTAGTAGAACTGGCAATGATATGGCTGAACCTTCCATCTTCACTGAGGGGGAAAAAATCAGAAAAGAGAAAATAGAGGAAAAAAATCCAGCACCAAGAGACACAACAAATCTCCAGTCAGAGAGTGTCATAACAGAGTGAACAATGCCTCAGCCTGCATGGAGGAAATGTGAAAGCTGTTTTAGTTCCACTTGTAAAACTGAAGGAAAATTGTTTGCTTGAGGCCTGCAACTGTAGAGCTGGAAATGCAGTACTGTGGACAAAAGAAGCTAACAGGAAATTTTTGTCAGACATCTTTGTCATGTGCAACTGTGTACAGATTCTAGCAGTAGAAGACACTGGAAGCAGTTCAAGGGGTGCAGCTCACACAATGTGCAGTAATAAAGTTATATGAATTTGCACAGGAAGAAGGTAGCAATATGTGAGCTAAAAGCTGGAAAGAAAATATATAAAGACATAAAAAAATTTAAAACAGCCTAACATTTTCATTTCTTGAATTCTCTGCATTGAATCTCCAGGAGGATGCTTCCGTTGTTTTATAATGGCAGAAGGGAACAAACAGATTCAAAAATCTGTTGGATGCATTCAAAATGGAAAGTCCAAAAATGAATTGCACTTCTTCTATGCTGGATAAAGCAGGAAGTAAATGATATTTATGATTCACAGCCCAACAAAATACCATGCAGAAATGAAGATCCCCTTGAATAAGCCATTAATGTCCTTAATAAACATTTATCTCTAAGAAAAGAATTTGGTCTATGATGCACTGGTCTTCAGGCAAATCACAAAGAAACCAGGTGAGACACTGACCCATTTCCATTGCAGATTACACTACCTAGCACTCAAATGTGAGTGTGCTGACTGTGATCATGAGATCACAAGATGTAAGATTTTTAACATTATTTGTGACTAGTTCCACAGAGGAGGTCTGAGCTTTTAAAGATTCATAGCTTGTCTTAGATAGATATTTGGATGTTGTACAGGTCATGGTGGATGCTGAATCCATGCCGCTCAAGGAGTGCATGTTCCTTGTGTGACCATTTTGACACGATGCCCCCATATTCATAGAGACATTGTTATAATATGATTATGGCATAACTATGATGTATTTTGCACAAGATAGGTCATGTGACATATCATTGAAAAGGTTATGATTTATTGAATAGGATTATCCTATTTGTATGCATGTATTATTTTTGTATCTGAAGTCAGAAATATTGTCTATGCATCTATTACAAATGTGTTTACACTTGGGGAATGCCCCCTAGACAGAATGCAGTCAGGCTGGTTGGGAAGGGCCATTAGGGAGAACAATAGGTCTTAAAAGATGCTAATCTCCCACCAAGGAGCCTTCCTAGGAATGCTGCAAACAGCCTCTGAGTCATGGCTGGGGTGGCCCTACAGGGACATATGACCAAGTCACCTGGTACTGGATTCCTTAATAATACTAGTGTTTTTCCACTGACTGGGCATGGGAATCAAGCTGGGAGACAAAGGATTCCCGCCATATGCAAAAACTATTTAAGGCAGGGGAGTGACATCATTGTGGTTCATTCTTCACTGACTCCCCGCCCAGGAAAGAAGACTGCTGGAAACACCTGAGAACAAAAAGGCTGAACTAGGGGAGAAGGGCTGAATCCAGGCCAGAGGATTGTCTTGCCTGTGAAAGGAATACCTGGAGTTTTAAGCTGCAAACCACTGAAGCTTGCCTTCAAGAATCTCTGCAATCTGCCTAAAACAACATTTAGGATGAGAATTTGTTACACATATCCAATTTCTTTACTATATTAAACTTAGATTGCATGTTTTTTTATTTGGTCCAAGTTTGTTTTATTTGCTAGGTAATCTGATTTGTTCTGTTTGCTATCCCTTATTATCACTTGAAGTCTATCTTTTGTAGTTAATAAACTTGTTTTTATTTTGTCTAAAACCAGTGTGTGTGGAAATCATAACTTGGGGCAGAAAGTTGTGTATATTCCTTTCCACATTGAGGGAGGGGCGAATTTCATGAGGCTTACTCTGTATAGTTCTCTGTGCAGTGCAAGATGGTATAATTTTGAGTTTACATTCCAGAGGGGGGTGTGCACTTGAGTAACTGGGAAGTTCTTTAACTGAGCCTTCCCATGCAGAGCTAATCTCAGCATCTGTGTGTATAGCTGCAGCTGGGTGTGTCCCTACCTGTATGTGTGCCCGTAAAGTGCAGTCTGAAGCCTGGGGAAGGGCATGACAGGATGCATAGCAGTACAGTGTAAAGGGAACCCAGGATGGTGGGTCAGGCGGGCTCAGTGGTACCCCAGTTCCAAGTGGCCCCTTGGGGAGGGAACCTGTCGAAACCATACAAAACCATGCTTCCCCTGGAGCAATGGAAACCAGCCTCCACATTCATAGCTATAAGGGGTTGAATGCCCCATTATAGACTTGTTTTCAAAAGTTAGTCTTAAACAGGGCAAATTCTCCTATCTCTAGCTCACCTGCTCTGCAGATCTCTTATCTTTAGTGATGATCTATGTTGTATGTTCTGCTTGTATAACTCCCGTTGCAGTGCAGAATATGCAATAATGATCTGCTGTGCAGACTGAAGAGAGAATTTTCCTCTCAAACACTGCAATGTAAGTTAAAACTTTGCTAGCAGTTTCAGAGTTGTAGATTATGATGTACCAAGCCGGTATTGACCTATAATCTTGTCTTGTGTATTATTTTAGCTTGTTATAAGTAGAGTGATACTGAAAAGTGTGTTGCTTATTAGGCTGAAACATGTAATAGGGCAAGTTGGGGAACACAAATCAGGTTATTTGGCTTTGCTATGATTAAAGGCCTCCTTTATTAGTGCATGGCGTTGTAGGCCTTATGGAAGTAGTCATGCTAAAGGTTGGATTTTATCTAAAAGGTTCAGAGGCCCAAGAAGATAACCCCAGAAGAAGTATTCATAGAAGAAACTTCTATGTAACCAAATTTGGGAAAGAACCTGTAGTAAATTGTTAAATACTATCAGTGGTGTGATTATCAGTAAGCATCATAAATGTGGAAAGTTTATAGTTTCATTATTTGACCAGGCTACATCTGTATCATAATCTTCAGCAGTACCTAAGTCTATAACATTATGAACAGATCTTTGAAGTTAAGCGTCTTATCCTGAGGAATATTTATGGACAATATTCACTGCATGTAATTTCCAGCCTACTTCAATTTCCACACTGATCACTTCATATTAGTGACTCTGACAACACAAAATTAATCCAGTACAAGAGTTTGGGATTAAGTTAAAGGACACAATTAAAATATGCTACCCTGAGTACAATATTGCTTTACTGAAAAATAAATAATTTGAAGGAAAAATGTTGGCATCTAATATTACCATTTAACACATTAATCAAAATATAACAATTCATTTAGTTAATAGAACACTTCACATTCACTAATTAGCAATTGCATGAAAGTCAGATATCATAAGGGATAGTGAATCCCCTCATTAGCCATGATTTAAAAAGCAGACAGAAAATCATGATATGGAGGGTCAGACTGAGTGAGGTAGTAATGCATTGCAAATGGGTGAGCAGATGGCCACATACTGGTACACTACACTCCTTTACATACTTTGTAATATTAGGATACACACCCTCACACATACCTCTATAGTGTACATATAATTATACTCCCTTAAGGAGCTAATCAACAAAGACTGCTTATTAGGATAACATTGATGGCTTTTTTTCATTACATGTTATAAGGGAAAGTTATCATGTCTATGACATTATATGTCTCATGTTTATGGCATAGACCTTGAAAGAATGAATTGGGAATGATAAATAAGTAGTGTAGCTAATGTTTCTGTATAAATCAGACAGGTATTCTAGACCTCTGTGAGCTACATTCTGGTCAGATGAATAGTAGGACAAGGCAAAGTCATTCTCTTCCTGTCCCACAGAAAATTCAGTATTCTACATCCTTTCAATAATAGACAAAAAGGCCTTCCAAATGGATAGCAGTAGCCAATGTCACACAGGGCTTGGAAGATTAGGATTTGAACTAGACTCAGTATTTGATGGAGAATTAGTGAGGATGGGAAAGCTTTGGTATAACACGCTCTTGTCAGCTTATTTTGCTAACTAGGCAGATTTCTGAGTTCTAAACCTATTGTTTAATATGGGTGGTGTGTTTTTTCTGGTAGAATGAGGCCCAATTGTCAAATTTTCAGCTTCTTTTCTTTGCCTTCCAATTTCTTCACAGCACAACTTCTTGTGTATTTTTCTGCATACAAGCATATCCCGGAGAAGTCTCCTGGTAAGCTTGAAAGAGCACATTTACTTTTCCATTTCTGCTTTGGGGAACTCTAACTCTTCCTGATACTTTTTTTGGAGGTGTTTCAAACAGACTTCCTAGCTATTTCTATATCTGGGTATCTGTGAACAGATACACACCCACACCCACCACTAGTATATACATATACTTTTATACAACTTATTATATACTATCATATATGTGATAGTATATAATAAGTTGGTCCATCTTCAGATACTGCTATGTATACTATATATATTTATAAATAAATAAAATCCAGGAAATAAAACCAGACAATATTTTTATTTTGCTTTCTACTCTCTTAATCTTGCCTCTTCAGGGCCCAAGTTAAATATGTCCCAGTCATACAATACAGCTAACATATATTTATTGTAGCATTATCTATCTATCTATCTATCTATCTATCTATCTATCTATCTATCTATCTATCTATCTATCTATCTATCTATCTATCTATCTATCTATCTATCTATCTATCATATTCCTGGCCTAATGAGTGTACAGTGTGGAGAGAGATCAAAGAAACAACTGAGGCTAATAAAACAATAATAAATTACTTCTACCACCTGCATATTTATTGCTCTAATGTCATATTGGAACTAAATTTAAAATAGTAATCTCTTGTCACCTTAAAGGGTTGCTTTTTAGTGTTTTAGAAGCCACTTCTAGAGCACGTAAAACAAAATGCTTTTCTCAATTTACTCTTTAGTAACACTAACATAGTAGTTGGTTCAAGACATATCCACAGCTCAGCCTCTAAGTAAACAAGTGACTACATTATAATTAACTTTAATATCTTGGGGGTCATATCATACCAAAAATTAGCACTGTGACACTGAATTTTAGAATGCAGGATTTAAAAAATAACAAAAAATGGGGAAGCTAGTAAGAAAGATACTAAATTTAAAATCCTTACAAGTAACACAGAAACAGTTTAAGCATATCAACACTGAAGAAATCATACCGTTAGACAGAAAAAGAAAGAGGAAATCAATAAAAAGCCAGTATAGTTAAATGGCAAGAGGTTATTCAAGACAAAGTATCCTTCAGAAAATGGATATCCAGCTCACGAGAAACCAGTAGAAAGGACCATAGTTTGTGGCAGGTAAAATGGAAATTAGGAATATCAACCGGGAATCTGAAGAGCAAATAGCCAGTGATTCGTGTATGTCAAGGGTGGCCAACCTGTGGCTCTGGAGCCACATGCGGCTGTAGGAGCAGGATTTTATAATTGTACTATAAGAATAAAGGTACTAATATATGATTTAATTTCATCCTGCTAGCCACCCATTTTAAATATCAAAAAGAAATGACCCTCTGGGACGATGAGATGCTGTTTTCCCATATGCATTACAAATTGGGCCCTCTTTATTTCTTTGCTTTAAGGTTTAGTAGGTAAAAAACAGGGATCTTGTATTGTGTCTATGTTCAGGAGATTCAAAATAAACTGACACTGTTTGTATTCTCAAAGGTCTCTGTAAAAAGACTGTGTGAATGAGGAATGTATGCATCAGGAAAAGATAAGGTGTGATGGCCATTGTTAACCAGATGGTCAAGAAAGGAGGAGCGAAGACACTTATCAAGGTTTGTTGGCGCCAAAGAACCATCAACGCGCATCCATGATTGAGGAAGGGCAGATTGACAACCCTGAGGTGGAAGCTGGCACCCCTAAAGACTATTGATTAAATTGAAACCAGGACAGGATGACCCTCTCAGAGGTGTTTTTTTGGAATGTTAACGACAAAAGATATACCACTTAAGGAGTAATCGGTCACAGACTGACACAGCGAAATCCATAGACTTCATCAGAGAAAAGAGACTAAAAGAACAGGGTGCTTGGCCATGGGACTTTGGGTTCATCTTGCCACACTCCAGGAGCATCGGATCATGACTGACAGAGCCCTGCTCCCCTCTGCGACCAATCTGGCTGGCCACTAGATTGATCCAGACTCTGGACTGGTAACTATAAACATCAACTGGCAGGACTCTGTGTGTGTGTGTGTGAGAGAGAGAGAGAGAGCGAGAGAGAGAGATTGAAAAGCATATGCTAACTGTTGTATTCTCAATAAATGCGGCATGCTGCCTTCTTCCCTATAAAGATCCCGTGTGCTTTGTATAGCATAACACGGCTCTTCAGAAGTTAATATGTAGCTCCTTGTAGATTATATACTGTATATTTTATATATATATACTGACTCTGGGGCTGGAGCTACAGGCACCAACTTTCCAGTGTGCCAGGGGGTGCTCACTGCTCAACTCCTGGCTCTGCCACAGGCCCTGCCCCCACTCCATCCTTTCCCATGTCCTCCCAGAGCCTGCAGTGCCCTTACTCCTCCCCAACAGAGTCTCCTGCATGTCACGAAACAGCTGATCGGGAGGGAGGGGGAGGGGCTGCGGCAGGGCTGCTGGTTGGTGGGAGGCGCTGGGAGCGGGGTGGGGGAGCTGATGAGGGGCTGCTGACTTATTACTGTGGCTCTTTGGCAAAGTACACTGGTAAATTTTGGCTCCCTCTCAGGCTCAGGCTGGCCACCCCTGGTCTATGTATTGCCACTCATGCCTAGTATTATTTTAATAAGCTTTCATTTGGTAACTTTATGTGCAGAGAGTAGCCTGCACAAGTCACATTCAGTAATGCTTTGGCTGCATATATAACATAGGGAAAGGATTCTGAGTGAGAGCTAAACTGGGAGGTATTGTCTACCATTGCTACTTTCATTGCTCTTGTGCCACAGGTGTATACACACTGGCTGGCATCCTGCTAGTGAATCTCCTTTCTTCCTCCAGAACATAATGGAGGATTTTTTGATATCAATTTTGTGGAAAATATTTCCATACTTTTGCAAAGCTTTTTCAGCTTGAGAGGTCTCTGTTAGCTGATGGATCATGAACGCTTACATTATTTCTGATTCTGAAGCTCAAATCAATTCATCTTGAAAACATGTTAAGATGGTAAAACACAAGGAAATAGTTTTGGCATTTTGGGGAGTCCAATTATTAATATTTATTTATTACCAAAGCTCACCTAATTTTGGAGATATGTAACACAAATGTGGATGACAGGTAGGGTTGGGAAATGCACTTATTTTGGAGAATGCTATTGTTTTTGGCACACTAGAAGATTATAAGAGAAGCTGCTTTCAGACCCTTCATTCATCGTATTACAATGCTGAGAAACATAGATGAGGATTTTGATGCAAAACAAATGTTCCTATATTATGTCGGACTCCAATCTGAACTATTAGCCCTCACTTTTCTTACACAGAAAATTTATCCAAATAATCATTAAAATGTGATTGTGGATATTTATATTTTGAAAAATATCTTATAGCAGATTTTAAATGGGAAAAATCCTTCAATTTTGTAGTTTTAATTACCAGAAATTCATGTTTTAAACAAAGAAAGGTCTCTGTGTCACAAGTATTGCACTTGGTATCGTTTAGAGATTATTCTATGGATAAAGTGTAAAAACCTGCCTTTGCTCATATGAAAGTTCATTGAGTAAAACTAGCAAATCAATGGTAAAATATGAGTGAATGGTTATTGGCTCTCTGGACTGCTATGGGCAAAAATGCATGGCTCTCTTCCTTAGTATCTAAAGGAAATATATTAATCAAGCATAGCTCTCTGAATTTGTCTCGGACTGCCCTAGATTTTTAAATCCAGTCATGGGTGTTTTTATTTCCTTGCCAATGTCCAAACTCTTAATGAATAAAAAGGCCTTCTGTCACTAGGGTTCACTGTTGAGAGTGGCCCAGGACCCCTGTATATGTCTTACTCATCTCTATTTTCCTACCTCAGCTATTCTGTGCTGAAGTCTCCAGAGGGATGCAAGGAACATGTAACAGCTGCCTCAACTCACTTGAGTGATAGAGGAATTGGGGATACAGAGACATGGGGAACTTGGGGAGATGGGGAGAAAAATGGGGTACTGGGATATTAATGGAGGGAAAAGGTCCCCAAAAATGGAGGGACATAGCAAGAAGTGGCAGCCTGTAACTTCCACCCAGAGGAGAGCCAAAGAAGAGGAAAAGTCCATTGTCCCTCACCAAACTGTCCTCTGTGAATATGGTGGACCCAGAAAGCATAGCAGGAAACAGGAGTGTCTGCAGAGGGGAATGTAAGGGATAGGACTGAGGAAAAAAATTGTGTGTGTATGGGGGCGGGGGGCATTGGAGATGTGGAATTGGAGATGTGGAAGTCTGGTACTGGTGGAAACTATTATGCTCTGTCTGCTGCTGCAGGGTGCTCTGCCTTGTAGTGACATGATGAGGAAAAAAATGAAAAAAGTCTAGTGTCTTTAATCATCAGTTTAATCTATTTTGAGAGTACAAACACTATTGTGCACTAATCGTAGTTATATGGTTATTGCTTGGTCTCACTACATGGCAGATTTAAGGCTGTTTGAGTGCCTTAACTGTGCTTTCTGTTGTGTAACCTAAACTCTGAATTTCCATGGGCTTTAATGCTTGTTTGTGGAATAATTACAACATCTCTGTCAAGTTTTTACCCTCAATTTACTGATCTGTACTGAACCTTAGCTCAACTTTAACACAGTTTTTATTTGGAAATTAATATTAGTCCCATCAGCTGCAGTGGCTGCTGGCACAATCATTGCAAAAAGGAGTTTTAAGCTGGGAATCTGTGTCTCCTGATGTTCAGGTGAACAGAGAAAAACCTGTTCCTAATAAAACTACAGAGACAAAAGTATCAATTGGAATACTACCAATATCATGTGTGTACAGCAGATGGTTAAACAGTAATACAAGGTTAAAGTCTGATAATTCTGTTTTATGATTGGCTATTTGTCTGCCACCTCTTTGATGTGAAAGTGGTACAGTGAGTACTCCATTTACATACTGTACTATAGATCCAAATATAAATGATACATTATTCCTCAATTTAGCCCTATTTCAATTGATTGGCAAATGGAAGATATGGTATGTTTATCAGCACTGTAAGTATTTATAATTTTTGCTGAGTTTGGGGATTTGTTGTACTAAGCAACACATCAGTCAAGTAGCTGAGTTGCACTTTCCTGATTTATAATTGATATTTTAATGTCCATCATTTGACCTTTGTCATAGTATTATTTATTATTATTTAATTTGTTTTTCCAATACTGATCTTCAAGCTGGAATTGGAACATTTGAGGCCAAACCTAAGATAAGGGAGATGATTTATTTTCCATTCCACTTTTATTATTTGAAAAATAATGTATATTATGAAAGGGAAAATCCAGTGTCATTTGCTTTAGCAACTGAAAGTGACTGCTGAATTATTGAGCAGGAGGGGTTGAAACCCCTCTGCATTGGAGGCATTCTGCACCCTTGTGCGAGGACCAGAATCAGTCAGCTACACAAAGGAGCAGCAGCAAAGGCAATCACCTAGGGTTGCCAATCTTCCAGGATTGTCCTGGAGTCTCCAGGAATTAAAGATTAATCTTTAATTAAAGGTTATATCATGTGATGTATTCCTGGAGGTTTCGTCCAATCAAAATTGGCAAACCTAATATCATCCCTGTGACACAGAGATCTTCACAGCACCACCGATGATGGAAGTGGGATTGTGATTGGGCAGGCAGTCTGGCTGATAGTGACTAGGGTCTCTGTCATGCTGCCCCAGAGATTTTCCTCACAGAGAAAAGCCCTTTTACATGGTCTTTTTGCTCCTTCCCCAGGATTAAGCCTTAGATAGTGGGAATTTTCATACTGAGAACTTTCTTTACAGATTGTTTTATATACATATGCCATCTATTACCTTCCATCTGTGCATATGGATTGAGAGTCAGATATGGCACAAGGGAGCCTGGTGACATCAGAAAAGTGTTTCCCCTATTTCTCACCTCAGCTTCCACTATCAGAGTCCAAATTCTTTCTGCTCACAGTCATTTAACTTAACTTCTTCCTGGCTTTTTCCTCAGTCACAACCCATCCTTTTTCTTCCTCCCAAACCTTTCTTTACCTCCAGGCCTTGTAATTAGACCAGGGGCAGTTGAGAGTGGTTGCAGGACCTGATAGGTTTAAAGTACCAAACACTTCTCCTAATTAAACACACTGAACCAGATTCATTGCTTTGAAGTTAGTGGAATTACATCAATGATTAATTTGGTCCTAGCAAGGTATAGAAGTTAAGGGGATGGGGGTTGGGGACTCTCTACTTACTTTCTGGCTTTAATGAAAATCTCTTCAGGAAAATTATTGAAGTTGGGGCAATTATGAATATCAGATTAATTTAATAGGGAAACCACAGAACAGATGCAATTTTCTGCAACTGATGGCTTTTCTATTTAAGGGATATGCAACCTTTTGTGGATTGGGTTCACTCAATTGATTTTTTTTTTTGTAGATTAAGTTAATAGATGGTAGAATAACTAAAAAGTGTGCTGGCTATCTACATTGCATATAGATCTTCTGGCTTTTACTCTATCCATGATGCTTATTACCATTTGCTCTGCTAAAAGAAAAGAAGATTGAACATAAAAAGCTGAAGGTCATCCATACAGTTGTCCAAATAGCAATCTGTGTGACTTTAACCCTGTTGAGGAAAAGTAATTACCCTTTGGCTTCTGATGACCTCAACTAACCTTTGTTGAAGGACCAGAGAAAATAAAGGCTGACCAACAGTCTGCCCTTACTGCCCTGTGGTTAACCTGCTCTGTGAATGAAGAACACCCCAAACAATAGAATGTGAAAATGTTGCCATGGAAATATTGTTGGAAGAAGAAACAAAAATCTATTACAATTAATAGTGTTTTATAGAGTGACTCCCATAGAGCAACTTTCATGGATTAAACAGTTCTATCTTAAAATCTGGGGTCAAAAAATTCAGCAGGAATAAAAGAAGGAGGGAGGGTTTGCCTCTTTAAACATTTGAGGGCTGTTGACAGAGCTGGGATGGTTTGCACAAAATAAAAGAATCAGTTATAGCTTGCACCATTTAAACATGGAAAATGGAAACACAGAATAACTAGAATTACAGTAACTATGAATGATTGGCACTGACTATCCAACTGGCCAGGAAGTATAATGGTGTACATGTATTTTGCTTTTGTTATATGGCAAGTTATAAGTGCTGTTTATCTTTTAATATTGTTCACACTGTGGTCTTTGCTCAGAGCACACTGGGATTATTTGGAAAATGTAGGTAATATTTGTATATTTGGGACTTTCAACATTGGGTAGTACAAATACTTTCTTTTGTTTTTCTTTTTTTTTAAATACTCATATATAACATTAAATAAAATACACTTCTGTTAAATGCACTGGTTTACGTATGTTTGTCTTGGGCCCGATCTTGTGCTACTCAGCTCTCCCAGTTCCCATTAGATTCAATGGGAGCTGACAGTGCAGAGCACCTCGCAGGAAGAGCTCAGCACATTCTGGGATCAGGCCCTGCCTGAATAAGACATTCGGTTAAAACAAAAATTACGATGATTATTTAACTATTTGTACAATTGCTAAAAATATGGTAGGTGTTTAAAATAAAAACTACAGTTCTAGCTATTCCTCATACTGTATGATACTAAATGAATGTATTTCATTTAAAGAAAATTAGTATTAGTTGTTGTTTTTAATGTTAATAATATATTATTTTTAATATTTGTATTAAACCTAGTTTTTTAATGTAAGAAAATATATTTAGTATTATCTCTGTGTTTGTATATGTATGTATAACTGAATAATTGTAACATATTCCATCACTCTTAACTGAAATTAGTGACTGTGTTATAAATATGGATCAGCTAAGAAATTATTAAATAAATTAATAAACAATAATATTTGTAAGATTCTTGCTGATACCAAAAATAATCCAAAATACCAATTTAGTTTTATATAAAAAATCATGCATAAACATTATTCTTCCTTCCTTTCTTCATTTCCAAAGTACACACTACTAAAAATGCTGGAAAGCTGTCAATTGCTCAATACTGAATTGATTTTGATGACATGATCCTGTTTTCATTGACATTAATGGTAGTATTGCCATTGAGATCATGGCAACAGGATTTGGTCCTACATTTATATTTTCTCCATTGTGAGCTTAAAATATATGAGGATATGAAGTACAGTAAGCAACAAATGAAGGCCTTTTTTTACTCCTTTTGTAATTTTATTTACATGAATTCTTTTTACTTTGCTAATCTTTCAGTAAATATTTATATGTTTTAACTCCAAATACAACAACTGTAGATTTCCAGCATGAAAATAATGTGCATCTTAACAATACATGCAAATGGTAATGGATGTAATTCATTAAAATGAAAAGGAGGCATGCTGTGCTCGATAGGAGCAAACTTTTATTTGTGAACCAAAAGGAGTCTCACTCAGAACATTTCACTAATTTAATATATAGTAAAATGTGACCATGTTGTAAGTGTCCTTCTTTAAACCTTTTTAAATTGCAACTGTGTTAAGTTTTCAAAATTTAATTGCCATTCAAAACTTCTGAACACACATTGGGTTTTATTCAGTTATAGTCATTGTCCTACCGATTACACATAGTGCCATTTGTTTTTATAAAGTAAACTTAAGATGGACTATGTATTGCTACAGAGGCCTGTTTTCTGAGCAGCACTTTGTTTAAAAACAAGGAGAATTTAGGCTCAGAATCAAGGCAATGTGCTCACATTAATTTTCAACATTAATTTTCATGTCAGTAGCTATAAATCATTACTTGCTTGTATAACCTACCTGTTTTAGGTGCTAGGGACATCTTTTACCTGTTCCATTTACTTGACATAACTGCCTTTTCATTTTTTATCTCTGGGTTAATGCCAAATCTTTCCTGTTAATCCCTTTCCATCTGCAAATGGTTCAGGTCCATGGCTGTCTGGCTGGAGCTCAGAACAAAAGTGAAGAATGATTATCAGCATGAGTTGTGAAGTTTCTGTTGCTGTGTATATTAAAGGAGACAAAAACAGAGGGGAATTATTACAATTTGTTACTCAAAGGTAAGATTATTCATTACCTGTAGTAATCTTTGAGGAGCCTGAGCAATAATCTATGCATCGTCATTTTTTATAGATTAGAAGGTGGTTTTAAATGTCTTCATCTTTACCTATGGCCTGAGTTTCTGGCTTTATTGAATTAATATGTATAAGTTACATTTTTTCCCCCACTTGAGCATAGTATAACTCTAAGGTCTATGTAATAAAAATATTTGATTGCATTAAAGTTTAAAGTTTGGGAGTTTATAAAGATATATGGTCAACAGATCTTCATCAGAACCTATTGTTTGATATTATTTATTATCGGATGCTGCTAAACATTTTCGGATTGGGACATTAATTATCTGTGTATTCTTACTTTATTTTAAAATGTAATTATTTTCACTTTCTAAAGTGCATTGCTGCCTCCCATACTAAACTTAATTAAATTAAACATAAATTATGCACTGTGGTATGATTTTAATATATAGCTAGTATGCATATCACTGGCATGGTATATATATGTACAGAAAAGGCAAGTTAGGTAACATCAGCTCAAAAAACAAAGCAAAATACTGGAACAGATTTGTTTTAATTCAATTGTAAGATCCAACCAAATTCTTCTAAAGTTTAAAACATATTTTTTCTTAAATCACATTTTAATAGTAGTTTTGTCAATTAGTTAATTGATATTTTCACCTTAAAACAGCAAAAATGACAGTTTAGCAGCTAAACATTAGTATCACTAGTATGTTATTACACAGATAGTAGATACTAAGAATGGTTATAATTTCTGTACTATTTTGACATGATAAATTCTTAGCCATATATAAAAATGTGAAGAACTAAAATACGCTACAATTATGAAAAGCTTGATTGATCAAACATTGCCTTACTGGTGCACTTAAATAGTGGCCTCCTATTGTTCTCTAGTATTTATCATACTAATATTGTGCCTGTGGTTAAAGAAGGATTAAAAATACCTGGATTTAAATGTTATGTAGATGTTATACAGGCAAAAGAGACATAACTTGGTTATCAGTGATGGTTGTGGCAGAAATATTAATGTTGTCACAAGCTTACTTCATGGCAAACTACAATGTCGAAAGTACTGCGTGAGCTTTCATGTCTCAGAAATTTAGATAGTCTGAATACCATACCATAACATTACAAACACATGTTTAGGGTAGACGCTACCGATTACACAAAGTATAGAGAATGCATTTTGGCACTGGAAGGCATTTTATAAAATAGTATGCCAATATGTAGCAAATTACTCAGTTTAAAATCCCAGATAGAAGAAATGCTTTAATAGTAACACACAAATAAAGCACTGAATGTAGTTTGGATAAATGTTTGTTTATTTGTGCCCTAGATCATAACAACATATTAGTGAATCTTTATCTTGGATGATTTTGTTTCTTAAATCAACAATAATATTAGATATCCTAAAAGTTACCATAGTCATTAAATACCTTATAATGCTGTATCCCTGGGAATCCAATTTACAAAACTATATTCTCAGCAGAAACTCCTGTTGTATACAGTAGTTCTCTTCAGTGATCCCTTCCTGCTTTTTCTTGTAATGAAGCAGTGATGGTACATTTTTATCCTGTTGATAATTTGACTCTCTTTAAACTATTTCTTGTTTACCCACTGGACTAGTCTTTATTAGGGTGGAGGTAGCTGGAAGGTTGAAGGACTGCAGACTATATATCATTCTTCTTTTTTTAACTGTACCTTAATAGTAACATAGCATCATTATTCTGAGGCAAAGAGAGAAAAGCTGATCCATCATATATTCCACACATTGCTAGTCTTTCCCCTATGTCCTGCAGTGCTACAGAGGGGATTATTGCTGCAGAAAAAAAAATCTGGCCATACTGTAGGAATAATCACTGCAGTCCAGCTCACCCCCACACCTCTCTCTCTCTCTCTCTCTCTCTGTTTGAGGCCCCAGCTGATTCAGTCTGCATCCATCCATCCATAAATCATTGCCCTTATTCTATTGGTTACATGGTACATGGCAAGTATTGATTTTTTCTGTTGCCTCATTGCTGGAGAACCCATGGTTTTTGTGAGACTGAAAATGCAAAATTTGTTGCTGGGTTCTTGTTGAGGTACAAAAATGGCAAGGCAGGATGGTGCAATTTTGAGGTTTCTGTCACTTAAAAATCTCTCCCTTCTGTGTTGCTACTCTGCATTTGCCTGTACCTCCAAAAGTCGTGGCTTGTTTAGTCTCTACTGCTTTAGATGGGCTCAGTGGCTAAACAGCAGGAGAATATGCACATAGAAACAGCCTAATTGTTCAGGGGAAGGCACCACTTAATTGGCCATGGCTAACTCCAGATAGAAAGTTTAATTAAACTCAGAACTATTTCCAAAACAATTAACAAATGGACCAAAAGCATGTATTGAGAGGGAATGACATTTTAAGGGCACAGAGAGTCCCAGGCGCAGTGTGATAATGTGCTGTGGGAAAATAGAAATTTGTTTCCTGTCTGCATCACATAAAAATAGAACATTGCACTTAATTGTTGAGACATGACTTCGTAGCATTTTGAAACAGATTTGCTGACCTATGATTGATATGACTCTCTGTAGTCTGTCCGCACTCCCACATCCTAAACTGACCGAAATGGCTCGCAAAGATGGCAACTTGCTTCCTCAAAAAAGCCCTTTTGGAGACTGGCAAGATTATATATGAAATCTGATTATGAAGAGTTCTATCTAATATTACAGGCTATCGTGGCATAAGCTTTTTTCTCAGAGGGGGCCTGATCCAAAGCCCACTGAAATCCATTGGAAGTTGTCTATTGACTTCAGTAAGGGTTGAATCAGAGTCAGATTGTATAGAAGCCAGTATTTTACTTTGCTGGTTTTCCTCCTCACTCCTGTTTTGAGAGGAGGTGTGGAAATGGACTGAGGTAGGTGGAGCATACATGGATGTGGAATATTGGTACACTTCTCATGTTTACATATTCTGCCCCTTTGTCATGAATTGTAGACTTATTTTTATATATCTTTTCTCTGAAATTTCTACTGAGAAATCAGTCCTAGAAAGTGTCTGAAACAGTAAATACAAAATTACTGTATAGTTCTTTGGAAAAGTTTCTCTTGTTTAAGAGCCAATGGAAACTACTGTGTGTCTACCTCATTTTTAGACCCCAATCTTACAAATGCTAGCTCCATTGAAATCATTGCATGTATACACTATCAACTGCAGGATTGTGGCCTCAGACTGTAAGCTCTTATGGTCAGAGGCTGGCCTTTATTTTTGTGTGTATTGTACTGTGCCAAGCATAGCTGGTGGTAAATTAATAAATAAATTAGTAATAACACAGCTACAGTGCTTCTGTACTTCCAGAGTGGTGCAAAGGGGGCATAATGCTGTCCTAAAATGGGCATATGGAGAAAACCACACCACCTTCTCCCAGCCTTCTTTGGCTTAAGAGGCATGTTGAGGTCAGGAGAGGGTTGGGACTGGAGCTTTCTAACATTAATTTAGGCCAGGGGCCAAACCAACGCTTTGCAGCCCCAGTGATGTGCAGAGCTCTGTGTGCTAAGCAGAACTTTGGCTCATTTGAGGATCTGGCCTCTGCTTTTCTTAGGTACAATAAAGAACTTGATTGAAGTAAATGAATCCTTACCAAAAATACTAATTTTGTATTGATTTACCTTGCAGCTGTTTTAATTAAATGTATGTAAAATATACAGTTTAAAAGGAATAAGAATGAGGGAGGCATGAATATTAGATTTAAGCTGTCACAGGTTTCTCTTGCCCAGGCCAGTGCCTTAAGCCCTTAGTTCACCAGAAAGTTATTACAGATGATGATGTGCCAACCAACTGGCTAAAGAATGTAATAACTTTTCCCAGTGCATTTTACTATATACATAAAGGTCAGACCCCATTAAATTAGGCCATAATTTTTGCAGTAACTCAAGTTAGGGCTGTCCTTCCTTTCTCCTTGTGAAAGCGCTTACCTATTTAAAGACTCTGTTTTAGCTTTCATGCTTCAGATCATGCATAGTGTTTCCTGCACATCTCCTGTTGGACTGGGAGATGCTGTGGTCAGTATGACATACAGCCAGCACACATAAAAAGCTCTCCTCAGTCCCCAGGTGGGCTTTGCCTGCTAACACTGGATGAAGTACTGAGAGAAAGATTTTCCAATATGGGCACAAGGATGCCCCTTTTTATCAAACAAGGAACAGTGCAAGTCCTAGTATGTTAAGTTCACTTTAACTGATGATCACCGACAGAGAGACAGACCATAAGTGGCAAATAATGGCAAAACTGCCTCTACAAATCCTTCCTTATATTGGAAGTAAGAAGCCCTTGACAGCTTGATGCTTCCATCTCTTGGGTTGTTGAGGCCACTTGTGGGATGGGACTGGGTAACATCTTGGAATTCTTCACACCAAAATGACTACAGAGCAATCTCAATCCTTCCCCAATAGAACTAAGGTTGGAAAATTACAGTAGTGTTACCAGTTACTTTTACCAAAATGGAATGTGGAAGATGTGAGTTCAGAATATGTCAATGTGCCATCATTATACTAAGGTATTGTAGGGGGAATCCTGCTCATTGCTATGCAGGTTTATTGGCAGATACAAACAGATGACAGGATTTTCTCCTAGCAAGCCAGAGATTGCTAGGAAGGGGAATTGGCCAGTGTGCCAGCAGAAGCATCACATAACTTGCGTGGTGAGACTATTAACGCTCTACTAAACTTGACTTTTGCAGAGCATTGGGGTATGGGATGGGGTGCAAGGTGTAGGCTCTGGCTGGGAGGCGCTTACCCCAGACAGCTCCCGGTTGGCGGCACAGCAGTGCTCAAGCAGCCTGCATGCTGTGGCCCCCCGCTGCTCCCGGAAGCATCTGGCTGCTGGCATGTCTCTGTGCGCCTCTAGGGGAGAAGGACAGCATGTCTCAGTGCGCTGCCTGCTCCCACAAGCACTGCCCCTGCAGCTCCCATTGGCCGGTTGCGAGGACAGTGCTGCGGGTGGGAGTTGTGCACAGAGCCTCCTCCCCACACTGCCAGGGGCACGGAGAGACATGCCAGCAGCTGGCTGCTTCCGGGAGCGGCATGGGGGCACGGCATGCAGGCATCCTGCCTGAGCCCTGCTGTGCTGCTGGACTTTTAGCAGCCCGGAGATCACGATCGACTGGCAGATGCTCCAGGATTGACCCATCGATCATGATCGACAGGTTGGTGACCACTTTTTGCGGGGCCCCCCTTAGGGCCCTGGGCTGCAGCCCCTAAAGCCCCTGCATTAATCTGGCCCTGCACTTTGATAAGGGTAAAGCTTTGCCCTTTATGATAGAAATGGGAATGATAAATTATGATGATGAAAGGGATTTTCCTGTGATAACCACTAATGACACATTTACTGAGCAAATAGATTGAAATAACAGAGAGGCATAACTGCTTCTTATTAATATAGGCTAAGTACCCTGATTATCCCAAGGAGCTCAAAACCTTTGAGAAACAGAAGGTTCAAGTGATTGGGAGGAGTTGGCCCAACAGACACCCCTGAGTGCAGACTTCAAAGTGTGCTTGTCCATTTCCCCCCATTATAGACAGCCATCCAGCTTAACTAGGGCTCCCAGCTTAACAGGACTCAGCACGGTATAAGAGCAAAAGTGTTTGACTCATTTTAGCTCTAGTTCTATCAGTCTTGGAGAAGCCCTCCGGCTGTCTTTCTCACCCACCTTGATTTGAAATCCCCAGAAGCATGACTGTAGTGCAGGTAGTGTGGTATCAGGTAGTTGTGATTCTCCTTCGCTTGACACTTATGTAGTGTTTTTCCTCTTCAAAGAACTGTATAAATATGAGTTAATTAATTCTCATGACATGCCTGTGGTGTACAGAAGTGGTGTTAGTATCCCCATTTTATAGGTGAAGAAACTGAGGCACAGAAATTAAATGACTTGTTCAAGGCCACAGAAGGAGTTGGTATTGGAGATGAGGTTATGTTTCAGGAGTTCCTTCTTTTGCCAAATATATTGGAAAAATTGCTCAAGAACAGTTCATATTTGTAGAAGTATGACCCCTATAAGGCTGTCAAGGTCAGTAAGCTCTTAGTGATTAGCTGAGTAAGCATTAGTCACACAGGCATCTGGGACAGCTCTAATCTAGACCAATTTTCTCTAGACTTTAAAAAAAATGGTAGAGAAGAAAATAGGAGCACAGAGTCTTTTTTGTAGCAGGGCCCCTTCCTTTCTCTGCTTTCCCCAGCCACTTGTGTATTTACTTCTTCTATACCAGGCAAATTAGTCAAGCTGCACACTGAAACATGCTGCAGGAGGTCTACTGCAGATTTTGAATAATTTGAGCAAGAGTGTAGCGTAGTGCTACTTCATTTAACCTGTACTGAATTTTGCAGGTGAGAGCAGTGTAGATCCCAGATAAATGATTTTGTAAAAATCATAAATTCCTAGCCCCACATGAAAAAATTTCCTTGAGCTGTACAATTGGAGCCTATAGTTACAATAAAATGTAGGAAAGGGTTATTTTACCTGAATTTATCGCTTAGCAACCAAGAATCTACCCCCAGAGAATGCTGTTCTGTGGGTTACCAAGTAACTGACTGTGACAATTACCAAACAGTTGGCCCATTAATCTACATACCCTTTAACCTTAGTCAGCTGAAAGATGGACCGATGACAGCTAACAAACAATAGAAACACACCCTAATATTTTATTTAGGAGCTGAGGGAAATCACAGCTGTATGGATCATACAGCCAGTTGGATTTAACTGTTTCAACTTATGTGTCTTGCCTTCAAGAAACTGTAGATGAGAATAAATTATACAATGTATTTTTTAAAAAGCATATTTTTCATCCTCCAAGCATTGTATATAGAGATTATATCCAATTGATTAAAAGATATAGCCATATTTTAATATAGGAATGCAAAACAGCTAATTATAAACAATTGGATTATTTAGACACAAAATCATCATTTTACTCTATTTTCCATGTATGTAGTCAATGCTCAAAATTTGTCATAGTAAGTTTTACAGAATTTTGTTGTTTGACTGACAGCCATCTATAAATATCAGGAGAGTGTTAAATACCGAGGTGGAAAAGAAGTTATTTAGGATGGTACAAGAGGGCAGAACAAGGAATAATAAAATGAAATTGAGACAGAGAAAATTTAGGCTGAAAAACAGGGAAACTCCCTGATAATGAGATGTATTATAGTGTGGACTGGTCTCTCAAGGGAAATGGTGAAACTATAATCACTTCAGCAATTTAAAAGTAGACTGGACAAAATACCAATCCTGCACTGGTGGGGCAGTGGAAAAGATGACTTGGTCTTTTTCATCTCTAATTTCTATGACTTTGCAACATACATGTTATTATTTGTATGTTTTTGTAACATTTTATTATGATGCTTTGGGTATGATTTGCTAAAGCCCTAACCCTGCAAAGATTTATGCACACACTTAACTTTATAGCCTGTGACTACTTCCATTCAGCGTAAAATGAACCATGTGCAAAAGGTATGCAGGATCAAGGCCTTTTGTGCATATAGGAAAATCAAAGACTTAAACCATGGGTAGAAAGGCACTGAGCTCAATTCCTCCCTGTACTGAAGTCCTTCTTAGTTCAGGCAGGGGAAGCGCATCAAGGAGCTTACTAGATCTCACTTATTCTCTACCAGTCATGCCCCGAATATGGACTACCTGACACGTTATGCAGATTGGCATAGCAGGGCTCTGCCTGTTTCCTCTCCCCGCATGCCCTGTGTTTCAGAGGAGTAGTCGTGTTGTTCTGTATCAGTAAAAGGAACGAGGAGTCCTTGTGGCACCTTAGAGATGAACACATTTATTTGGGCATAAGCTTTTGTGGGGTATAACCCACTTCATCAGATGCATAGAGTGGAAAACACAGTAAGCAGGAACACCTTCTTGTCAGCTGCTGGGAATGGACCACATCCACTTTGATTGATTGAATTGGCCTCATTAGCACTACAAGAAAGTATTTTTCCCTCTGTTGATATTCACCCCTTCTTGTCAACTGTTGAGAATGGGCCACATCCACGCTAATTGAATTGGCCTTGTTAGCATTGACCCCCCACTTGGTAAGGCCACTCCCATCTTTTCATGTGCTGTATATTTATTCCTGCTTACTGTATTTTCCACTCCATGCATCTGATGAAGTGGGTTATTTCCCACAAAAGCTTATACCTAAATAAATTCATTAGTCTCTAAGGTGCCACAAGGACTCCCCTCCATAAGGGAAATTTTCGGCTGGCTATTTATGGCTAGAATCTTCCCTCTTCATACTTACTCACTTGCCCATATAATTTTTAAAGCACCATCTCTAAAGGTTTTACTTATTAGATTGATAACATGAACCATTTCACCAGAGACTGAGTTGGAAGTGATTGCCCTACCTTCAGGTAGCTAGAGTGGAAAAGTTTTCTGTTTCATCCAGTGGTTAAAAACCTACAACCAAATCTACCTCATTTTCCACTGACGTAGGTGAGTCCCAGTGGCATAAAGATGTTCCCCTTCCCCCCAACCCTCCATAGGGGACATTTCAGAGTGGGCCCTTGGCGTTTTGGACTGGAGGTGGTGAACATGTGCTGGTAAACAGTTCCTAATTCAGTTCATCTTAATTCACTTCCAAAGTGAATTTGCAGTTGTCATCATGTTGCCCATTTGCTCAGCTCTGTTCTGTTCCTCTGAATTTCCTCATAGTTTTCTCTAGTTTTGACTGTTCTAAGTGATTTTGTGTTATTTGAAAGTCTTCCCACATCATTGTTCACTCAGTTTCCAGTTTATTATGAAATAAATTAAAAAACACTAGTCCTAGCACAGAGCCTTGGGACATCCCATTGTTAACAATTTATGATGATGAAATATTACTGTGTATCTTTACATTTTGTTTTCTGTGTATTAGCCAGTTTTCTAATCTATGATCACACGATTTGTGTATCTAATCAGTATATTTATTAAACACAGAAAACTACATTATAAGAATTTTAAGGTTGCAAAAGTCAAGCACTGAACTGTTTTGGTATGCCAGAAATAAAGTTACCTGTGTGACCTTAATTTAGCCCCATTATGTATATGCATGAGGATACAGTTCTTTAATTATGTGAGCCCACATTTTTTCCCACAGGACTCCCTCCTTTCTTCAGTACTGGATGGACAGTACTGAGAATGTGTGGAATGTGTGGAGTCAGTCGGTGGTACACCTGGCTCATGAGACAGCTCATGGTGTCTGACACCATCAGGTGGTCCAGAGACATACACACGGAGCACATCATGAGACACCATCAGTACCAGGTTGAGTAATCAAGAACACCGGTCAGGGAAATAACCCACTTCCTTCCTTCCCTGACGAACCAAGGGACGCACCCCATCCAAGTACTTATTGACTACACCAATACTGACTTGGACTCTAAATACATTCTATGGGTGGCATACCCGAGATCACTTATCCACTGATGTTTTAAAAACTTCTGCACCCCAATCTGGGTCTATGCTGGTTATGTGCTATGTATGTATCTTGTGAACCTTGTAACCGATACTTGTAGCCTGTAACCCTTGTAACCGATACTTGTAACTCAAGCCTGACCGCAGATGTACAGTACCTTCCCTCTTAATTTGTGTAAATTTGACTTTAAACATTAACTTTAATAAAATGTTTAAATCCTCTATGATAGCTGTCACCCCTCTCTGGGGGCCAGCCAGCAGAGGGAGATGAGACACATGTTTCGCCAGTGGATTTCACAGATCATAGAATCATAGAAGATTAGAGTTGGAAGAGACCTCAGGAGGTCATCTAGTCCAACCCCCTGCTCAAAGCAGGACCAACACCAACTAAATCATCCCAGCCAAGGCTTTGTCAAACCGGGCCTTAAAAACCTCTAAGGATGGAGATTCCACCACCTCCCTAGGTAACCCATTCCAGTGCTTCACCACTCTCTTAGTGAAATAGTGTTTCCTAATATCCAATCTAGACTCCCCACCCCACTGCAACTTGAGACCATTGCTGCTTGTTCTGTCATCTGCCACCACTGAGAACGGCCAAGCTCCATCTTCTTTGGAACCCTCATTCAGGTAGTTGAAAGCTGCTATCAAATCCCCCCTCACTCTTCTCTTCTGCAGACTAAATAAGCCCAGTTCCCTCAGTCTCTCCTCGTAAGTCATGTGCCCCAGTCCCCTAATAATTTTCGTTGCCCTCCGCTGGACTCTCTCCAATTTGTCCACATCCCTTCTGTAGTGGGGGGACCAAAACTGGACACAATACTCCAGGTGTGGCCTCACCAGTGCCGAATAGAGGAGAATAATCACGTCCCTCGACTTGCTGGCAATGCTCCTACTAATACAGCCCAATATGCCATTGGCCTTTTTGGCAACAAGGGCACACTGTTGACTCATATCCAGCTTCTCGTCCACTGTAATCCCCAGGTCCTTTTCTGCAGAAATGCTTCTTAGCCAGTTGGTCTCCAGCCTGTAGGGGTGCATGGGGTTCTTCCTTCCTAAGTTCAGAACTCTGCACTTGTCCTTTTTGAACCTAATCAGATTTCTTTTGGCCCAATCCTCCAATTTGTCTAGGTCACTCTGGACCTTATCCCTACCCTCCAGCATATCTACCTCTCTCCCCAGCTTTGTGTCATCTGCGAACTTGCTGAGGGTGCAATTAATCCCATCATCCAGATAATTAATAAAGATGTTGAACAAAACCGGCCCCAGGACCGACCCCTGGGGCACTCTGCTTGATACCATTGAGCCGTTGATCACTACGTGTTGAGCCTGACAATCTAGCCAGCTTTCTATCCACCTTATAGTCCATTTATCCAAACCATATGTTTTTAACTTGCTAGCAAGAATACTGTGGGAAACTGTATCAAAAGCTTTGCTAAAGTCAAAATATGTCACATCCACTGTTTTCCCCATATCAACGGGGCCAGTTATCTCATATAGAAGGCAATCAGATTGGTCAGGTGTGACTTGCTGTCAAGGTTCCTTCCCCACTCTGAACTCTAGGGTACAGATGTGGGGACCTGCATGAAAACCTCCTAAGCTTACTTTTACCAGCTTAGGTTAAAACTTCCCCAAGGTAGAAATTATTTTACCCTTTGCCCTTGGACTTCCACTGCCACCACCAAACGCTTATCTGGGTTTATTTATTAGGAAAGCGTTGTTGGGAAACATTTTTCCCCCCAAAATCCTCCCAACCCTTGCATCCCACTTCCTGGGGAAGGTTTGGTAAAAATCCTCACCAATTTGCATAGGTGACCACAGACCCAAACCCTTGGATCTTAAGAACAATGAAAAAGCATTCAGTTTCTGAAAAGAAGGATTTTAATCGAAGTAAAAAGTAAAAAAGAATCACCTCTGTAAAATCAGGACGGTAAATACCTTACAGTGTAATTAGATTCAAAACATAGAGAATCCCTCTAGGCAAAACCTTAAGTTACAAAAAGACACACAGACAGGAATATTCATTCTATTCAGCACAACTTAATTTCTCAGCCATTTAGAGAAATCATAATCTAAAGCATATCTAGCTAGATTACTTACTAAGTTCTATGACTCCATTCCTGTTCTGTCCCCGGCAAAAGCATCACACAGACAGACACAGACCCTTTGTTTTTCTCCCTCCTCCCAGCTTTTGAAAGTATCTTGTCTCCTCATTGGTCATTTTGGTCAGGTGCCAGTGAGGTTATCCTAGCTTCTTAACTCTTTATAGGTGAAAGGATTTTTCCAGGAGGGATTTTAAAGATGTTTACCCTTCCCTTTATATTTATGACACTTGCCCTTGGTGAATCCATGTTGGCTGTTCCTGATCACCTTCCTCTCCTCCAAGTTCTTCAAAATGGATTCCTTGAGAACCTTCTCCATGATTTTGCTGGGGACTGAAGTGAAGCTGACTGGTCTGTAGTTCCCCGGGTTCTCTTTTTTCCCTTTTTAAAATATGGGCACTTTTTTTGCCTTTTTCCAGTCATCCGGGACCTCCCACAATCACCATGAATTTTCAAAGATAATGGCCAATGGCTCTGCAATCACATCTGCCTTAACACTCCCTTAACACCCTTGGATACATTAGATCTGGACCAATGTTCCCTCTCATTTTTAACAGGCCGTCTGTGCAAAAAGTTTCTTCTGTGATGCTGCCAAAGCACCAAAAAAAAAAAAAGCCGCTGCTGAAACTGGACTGTGCACGGTGTTTCCCCATGTGTGCGGGGTTTAAGATCTGTGTGCATGTACACACGTTCACAGCTTAGAGGGAACAGTGATCTGGACCCATGGACTTGTGCATGTCCAGATTTTCTAAATAGTCCTTAACCTGTTCTTTCACCACTGGGGCTGCTCATCTACTCCCCATGCTGTGTTGCCCAGTGCAGCAGTCTGGGAGCTGACCTTGTCTGTGAAGACCGTGGTTAAAAAAAGCATAGAGTACTTCAACTTTTTTCACATCATCTGTCACTAAGTTGCCTCCCCCATTTAGTAAGGGTCCCACACTTTCCCTGATCACCTTCTTGTTGCTAACACACCTGTAGAAACCCTTCTTGTTACCCTTCACATCCCTTGCTAGCTGCAACTCCAATTGTGCCTTGTCCTTCCTGATTATGCCCCTGTGTGCTCTAGCAATATTTTTATACTCCTCCCTAGTCATCTGTCCAAATTTCCATTTCTTGAAAGCTTCCTTTTGGAGTTTAAGCTCATCGAAGATTTAACTGTTAAGCCAAGCTGGTTGCCTGCCATATTTGCTATTCTTTCTGCACTTCAGGGTGGTTTGTTCCTATGCCCTCAATAAAGCTTCTTTAAAATACAGCCAGCTCTCCTGGACTCCTTGCCCCCTCATATTAACCTCCCAGGGGATCCTGCCCATCAATTCCCTAAGGAAGTCTAAGTCTGCTTTTCTGAAGTCCAGGGTCCGTATTTTGCTATTCTTTCTTCCTTTTTTCAGGATCCCGAACTCAACCATCTCATGGTCACTGCTGCCTAGGTATTCAGTGACAGCGGAAGAACATTGAAGACTCAGGATTCTTAGGTTCCATTCCAGGCTCTGGAGGGGAGTGTGTTCTATTGGGCACACACCGTTCTACCCTGTTCCCCTCAACCTGTCCCAGTCCTGTCCATTCCTCCCCTACTCCCAGCTCCTTGTTCCAAGCCTGGTCCCAATCTCTTTAGGTTAGTCAGTCTCAGTCTCCACCCAGAGACACTCTTCCAACCTTCTTGCCCAACCAGTCCCATATTTTCCACACCCTGAAAACCTGGATTCCTTATCCGAGTTGCAGTATCCTTGTCCAGTCATCCCCATCTTCCCAACCTGGATTCTTCATCCAAACACAGTCTTCCCCCCTCCCCCTGACCATGCTTCTCATCCATTTTCAGTTTTCCTTTCCCTACAATCTTTCCCTGTAATCTTATTTAAATTAAAAAAAAGAGTACAACCTGAGTCAGACACTCAGGATGGAAAATTTCAGCCCAAACAGAGCACTTTTAGTCTCATTTCAGGACTGCTTAGTTTCCTTAACAGCCTCTTGTTTGTGTCTTTATCAAAGACTTTTTGAACATTCAAATAATTTATATCAACCAGTTTTCTTTGATACGTTTTTAATACTAGCATGCTCAAAGAATTTGGGAATTGAGAGGCATGTTTTTCTTTTACACAACCTCTCTGTCATGTAATTCTATTTTTAATAATTTCAATGAGTTTACAAAGAACAAAAGCACAGGCACTGGCTTCCTCTGGGCCGTGGGGGTGCTCAAGCCCCGCTTTGCCCCTGGCCTCACCCCCACCTGACCCCTTCTGCTAAACCCCCACCCCTGCCTCGCCTCTTCTTGCCCCTGCTCTGCCCCTGGCCCCACCCCACCCCTTCTCCCAAGCCCCCAATCACACTCCACCTCTTACTGCCTTTGCTCCACCCCTGCCCCGCCTCTTCCTACCCAGTTCCACCCCCTCCCCCAAGTATGTCCCATCCCAACCCCTCTCCTCCCCTACCCATCCCCCTCCCAGCGCCTCCTGCACATTGCAAAACAGGTGATCGCAGTGGATGGCAGCTGCTTGGGGGGGGTAGGTGGGGAGCTGGCTTCTGTGGGTGCTTCAGCCCAGGAGCACCCACAGAGTCAGCGACTATGTACAAAAGTAAGGCTGACTGGACTGTAATTCCCAGGAGCATGCCAGTGCCTTTTTAAAAATGATCTACAAAATTTATTACCTTCCAGTTTTTTTGAATAATCATGACACGTGAAATAGTGTATACTTTTGTTAGCAACTCCTCTTTTCATTTCTAAGTCCCTTCAGAACTATAGGCAGTATATGTGCCAGGCCCAGTGACTTCTTGGTTTTTAATTTATCAGTGTGTTCCAGCACTACTTCTTTTGACACCACTGTCTGTGACACAGCCTCATTATTTTTACCTGTAAAGAGCAGTTATTTTCTCAACATTCCCTATGGTGAAAACTGATAAAAAGAAATAAATTTAGCGTATCTGAAATGTCCTTAGCTTCTTTAATTGTTCCCTTTACTCCATAATGGTTTTCCAGACCCAACAATTTACTCAAACTTTCCTACTGCTGATATACTTATAGGGTGAAATCCTGGGTCCATTTAAAACAATGGCCAAACTCCCATTGACTTCAGTGGGGCTAAAATTTTACCTGAGAATGTATTTGTTGTTATATCTTTGGCTATTTGCTCTTCAAATTTCCACTTCCTAATTTCCATCTTAAATTTCACCTGCCATGAACTATGCCTATTTCTAATGGTTTGAGTAGGATTGAATTTCCATTTTCTGAAGATGTTGGGCTTGAATAACCAATTGAACTGTACCATTTAATCATAATAGATTTTCCCTTGCCTCCTTCCTATTTCCTTTTTTGTTTAGGGGGATGCATACCTTCAGTGGTTGTATCACAAAGTGCTTAAGTAGCCTCTGTGCTGAGTCTTAGATTTTAATTTCTTCACTTTTGAATTTATATGTCCTGTTTTACTAACTGCTGCTGCTTCCTTTTTAAATTCAGATTTATAAAGTTTAGAGTTTTGTTTCCTCTCTTGACTTTAACAAAGCAGTTTGTAGCTATTTTTTTGGTATATTCCCTGCCCTGAGGAAGTTGAACTGAATTACACTGTGATTGCTGTTACTTAGTGGATCAACTATTGTTAGTTCCTGAACTTCTTGAATTGTCTTTGACCTGTTTCTTTTGTTAGGTGATGCTATAAAAAACATCACCTAGAAACTCAAAGGCAAGGACAATGAAACATGAAAAATTGGTTGTCATCTAGTTTTCTTGAATACATGCTTTCATTGGAAGATGAACTTTTGCCTAAATAGGATTTTGCAGAATGGTATATTTAGTGCAAATCATGTCATCGGACATTGTTGGCAGAAAAAGTCATTAAGCTCAATACAGACCATCTAAACTCTTTATATAGAATTACCCTGGATGTGCTGAGTGGCTATTTCTCTTTATTTATGAACAATCGTTTTACTTTCTTTTAGTCGCTGGAGATGTTTTTTAATCCACTGGAAAAAATAATAGTGTAAGCATAATATCACTTCTGAAACGTGGTTACAGTAATTGTACTAAAATAATGGTAAGCTTTCCTCTCAAGTTAAGAACAGGTCAAAGAAGGCAAACACACACCTCTTTGCTCACTGTGGTCTGTGCACCATACATGGAATTCAGCTCTCTCCCCACACAGCCTCAGTGACTGGGCTTTGTGGGGGGATTAAGTGAGCCCTGGAATTCACGCAACAGCCCTCAGGAAAGCAACCCTAATGCAGCCACTTCTGTAACCCATATGCTTTATAGTGGCTGTTGCACAGATATACCCTAATGGCAAGTTTTAGGCCACTGGCTCTATTTAGTCTCAGCTCCATTGGCCTCTCCCTTGAGCCTCACCCAATACCATATAGCCTGCTTGGAGTTAGCATAATGCTTCACTTCCCTCCCATATGTACATCATCTCAGACACCCCATTGACAATATAAACTATCCTCTGGTAATTTCTAACCACAGCAACATCTATGGAACCATTATAATACATATCACTGCCTGAATGCTGATCATGCTTTGGCATATCCCTAGAAGATTGGCACCAAAGATGAATTATCTCTAGGCCGCTGATTGGCTTAGACAGGCATATGGGAAGGGATGGGAGTTACATGGATTTCTGTGCTTGTAGCTTGCCTGTTGCCTTTTTGGATGTCTCATAGGAGCTAGCACAATGCTTCACTCCTCTCCCACTGTACTCTCCAGAAGGGTAAAGGTTTACTTCTGCAATTCACCAGGGATTGAATAGGCCCTCCTGGGTGAATGGATTTTATCCCATATGTGCTGCATCTATAGCATAGCCAATATTGAATATACATTTCTGTTGGCCTTGGCAGCACATTCCTGCTCCCTGCTGGTGCAAAATCAAGCTTGCCCTGTCTCCTTTTTCTGCTCATCAGTCAGCTGGTAACGGTAAGAGGTGGTACAACTGTTCCCTGGGCAATGCTGTAAATAGTTGAATTAGTACTTTACAGTGTACCCAGAGTTATTGCTGACAGTCCATTTTGCAATCAATTAGGAATTTTCCCTGACAGCAGGCTGGCCATACAGTTTGTGTCTTTCACTTTCCCTAGAGCATGTGGTAGGTGTCGTATGGGTTTTTTATGGCATTGTATTCATGTGATAACATATTATGGTAGTTCCTTCTGTGACATTCACATTTGTTGAGCCATAGTTTTCATGCTGTCTTGATTTCTACTTTATGGAGCAGTCAGTTATAATTGTGGGAGCCAGTTATGGTTTAGTGCTTTGTGCTGCCCTTTTATCCTAACATGAATGGGCGGTAAGTGTTTTGTGGTATGTGTTAAAACATGAAGACTAGTTTTACTATCTCACACACACATTTCAAGCACCCTCTCACTGGAGCCCACTTCTTACCACAGTAAAAGGGATTAGCTGGAAATTTAATCTGGTGAAGCTGAAGTGTATTTGACTAGGGAGCATGGAGTGACCTTAGTTTGATCTTGGAAGGCTGTTATGTTGAAGGAAAATGGGACAACACTGGGTGCGATTTACTGCTGAGAATTTTAACTTGTTGGTGTCAAGGTTCCTCCCCCACTCTGAACTCTAGGGTACAGATGTGGGGACCTGCATGAAAAACCTCCTAAGCTTATCTTTACCAGCTTAGGTCAAAACTTCCCCAAGGTACAAAATATTACCCCCGTTATCCTTGGACTGGCCGCTACCACCACCAAACTAATACTGGTTACTGGGGAAGAGCTGTTTGGACGCGTCCTTCCCCCCAAAATACTTCCCAAAACCTTGCACCCCACTTCCTGGACAAGGTTTGGTAAAAAGCCTCACCAATTTGCCTAGGTGACTACAGACCCAAACCCTTGGATCTGAGAACAATGAAAAAGCATTCAGTGTTTTACAAGAAGACTTTTAATAAAAAAATAGAAGTAAATAGAAATAAAGAAATCCCCCCTGTAAAATCAGGATGGTAGATATCTTACAGGGTAATTAGATTCAAAAACATAGAGAACCCCTCTAGGCAAAACCTTAAGTTACAAAAAAGATACACAGACAGAAATAGTTATTCTATTCAGCACAATTCTTTTCTCAGCCATTTAAAGAAATCATAATCTAACACATATCTAGCTAGATTACTTACTAAAAGTTCTAAGACTCCATTCCTGTTCTGTCCCTGGCCAAGACGACTACAGACAGACACAGACCCTTTGTTTCTCTCCCTCCTCCCAGCTTTTGAAAGTATCTTGTCTCCTCATTGGTCATTTTGGTCAGGTGCCAGCGAGGTTACCTTTAGCTTCTTAACCCTTTACAGGTGAGAGGAGCTTTCCCCTGGCCAGGAGGGATTTCAAAGGGGTTTACCCTTCCCTTTATATTTATGACAGTTGGATAAAATTGTTTCCTAATATTTAACCAAACATAATTGTTTGGAGTCTTTATTTGAGATGCTCAGAGTGACCAGGTCAATATTTACAGTGACATTACAGTTGCTCTGGTATAGGGCTGTTACGTTGTCCTTCAAAGAAGTGTACAATACTTGATCAGAGTATGTTATCCATGTTGAAAACACAGACAAATATATTATGAGAAGTAGCAGCTAAGCGTTCCTGATTCATTCTGGGAACACAAGGTTTGATTTGGTCATATCTCTTTCAAACCACTTCAGTGAGAGTTACTGGATGAGAAATGAGTGGCTGCAACCTGTGTGCGAAACATGCTTTGAGTCTTGCCAACATTTGGTGGCACTTCAGAGCTTCAGCTAGTTTGAGGAGCGAAGCTTTGAAGTGGAAAAAATGCTTTGCAGGAAGCCTAATTCTTGTATTTGTTTCAGAGTAGCAGCCGTGTTAGTCTGTATTCGCAAAAAGAAAAGGAGTACTTGTGGCACCTTAGAGACTAACCAATTTATTTGAGCATAAGCTTTCGTGAGCTACAGCTCACTTCATCAGATGCATAAAGTGGAAAGTACAGTGAGGAGATTTTATATATTCACACAGATCATGAAAAAATATACATTGTAAGGAGAGTGATCACTTAAGATGAGCTATTACTAGCAGGAGAGTGGGGTGGAGGGAGAGAAAACCTTTTGAAGTGATAATCAAGGTGGGCCATTTCCAGCACATTTCCAGGAGTTAACAAGAACCCCTGAGGAACGGCGGGGGGGGGGGAGGAATAAACAAGGGGAAATAGTTTCACTTAGTATAATGACTCAACCACTCCCAGTCTCTATTCAAGCCTAAGTTAATTGTATCCAATTTGCAAATTAATTCCAATTCAGCAGCCTCTCGTTGGAGTCTGTTTTTGAAGATTTTTGGTGAAGGATACTCACTTTGAGATCAGAAATCGAGTGACCAGAGAGATTGAAGTGTTCTTCAACTGGTTTATGAATGTTATTATTCTTGACATCTGATTTGTGTCCATTTATTCTTTTACGTAGAGACTGTCCAGTTTGACCAATGTACATGGCAGAAAGGCATTGCTGGCACATGATGGCATATATCACATTGGTTGATGTGCAGATGAGCGAGCCTCTGATAGTGTGGCTGATGTGATTAGGCCCTATGATGGTGTCCCCTGAATAGATATGTGGGCACAGTTGGCAATGGGCTTTGTTGCAAGGATATATTCCTGGGTTAGTGGTTCTGTTGTGTGGTGTGTGGTTGCTGGTGAGTATTTGCTTCAGGTTGGGGGGCTGTCTGTAGGCAAGGACTAGCCTGTCTCCCAAGATTTGTGAGAGTGATGGGTCATCCTTCAGGATAGGTTGTAGATCCTTGATAATGCGTTGGAGAGGTTTTAGTTGGGGGCTGAAGGTGACGGCTAGTGGAGTTCTGTTATTTTCTTTGTTGGGCCTGTCCTGTAGTAGGTGACTTCTGGGTACTCTTCTGGCTCTGTCAGTCTGTTTCTTCATTTCAGCAGGTGGGTATTGTAGTTGTAAGAATGCTTGACAGAGATCTTGTAGGTGTTTGTCTCTGTCTGAGGGGTTGGAGCAAATGCGGTTGTATCATAGAGCTTGGCTGTAGACAATGGATTGTGTGGTGTGGTCTGGATGAAAGCTGGAGGCATGTAGGTAGGAATGGCGGTCAGTAGGTTTCTGGTATAGGGTGGTGTTTATGTGACCATCGCTTATTAGCACTGTAGTGTCCAGGAAGTGGATCTCTTGTGTGGACTGGTCCAGGCTGGGATGGAAATTGTTGAAATCATGGTGGAATTCCTCAAGGGCTTCGTTTCCATGGGTCCAGATGATGAAGATGTCATCAATATAGCGCAAGTAGAGTAGAGGCGTTAGGGGACGAGAGCTGAGGAAGCGTTGTTCTAAGTCATCCATAAAAATGTTGACATACTGTGGGGCCATGCGGGTACCCATAGCAGTGCTGCTGATTTGAAGGTATACATTGTCCCCAAATGTGAAATAGTTATGGGTGAGGACAAAGTCACAAAGATCAACCACCAGGTTTGCCGTGACATTATCAGGGATAGTGTTCCTGATGGCTTGTAGTCCATCTTTGTGTGGAATGTTGGTGTAGAGGGCTTCTACATTCATAGTGGCCAGGATGGTGTTTTCAGGAAGATCACCAATGGATTGTAGTTTCCTCAGGAAGTCAGTGATGTCTCGAAGATAGCTGGGAGTGCTGGTAGTATAGGGCCTGAGGAGGGAGTCTACATAGCCAGACAATTCTGCTGTCAGGGTGCCAATGCCTGAGATGATGGGGCGCCCAGGATTTCCAGGTTTATGGATCTTGGGTAGCAGATAGAATACCCCAGGTCAGGGTTCCAGGGGTGTGTCTATGCGGATTTGTTCTTGTGCTTTTTCAGGGAGTTTCTTGAGCAAATGCTGTAGTTTCTTTTGGTAACCCTCAGTGGGATCAGAGGGTAATGGCTTGTATCAACCAGGCAAGGTAGTAACAAGCTTCAACAGGACTTTATTTTCAAAGTGGAAACCTCTTTACCAAGCTGCTGCTGCACCCTCTGTAGCTTTCTCCTAGCCTCTCAACTCCTCCCGCCTCCTTCCTGTTTCCTGTCCTTTCAGATGCCAACAGTCAGTGCTCCCAATTCTAATAATTACAAGCAACATCTAAACATCACAATTTGTGAAAAATACATTCAAATAGATATGGCTATTTTTTATGTGATGAAGAAAGTTTGAAGTTGATGAAAAATTGCTAAGGTGGGTGAAGTTACGTTTGCATGTACACACTTCTGTTGTACATACAAACCTTGTGTATGCACCCACAAATTGTGCAATTGCATGTATAAATGCTTATTTCAATACGCAATACAATTGTTTTATGAGCACAGGAGATCCCACTTTTTCTTGAGTATATGGGGTCTGTTCACAACTTACCTGCAAAATATATAATATCTATAAGATTATCAGGAAGGTGGGTAAAGGTGGTTAAATAGCAAGCCTTTGAAAATGTTATATCTAGAGTAAAGCCACAAATACAGTGTTCACATTGACTTGATTGTACATCTAAAGAGGACAATTTTACTGTAAATATGTAATTAGTTTAGGTTTGGTATCTGGTTTTTGGAGTGCTATAACTTGTTACATGTTTTGATAGTTCTGAAGATTCCCAGAGCTCATAGAATATCAGGATTGGAAGGGACCTCAGGAGGTCATCTAGTCCAACCCCCTGCTCAAAGCAGGACCAATCCCCAATTTTTGCCCCAGATCCCTAAATGGCCCCCTCAGGGATTTAACTCACAACCCTGGGTTAAGCAGGCCAATGCTCAAACCACTGAGCTATCCCTCCCCACAAGGAGTTATCACTTTTTGACTTTGTCATCCTTTCTAGGTGGGTTTCTTGTCTTTCTATATTTCTGTTGGAGTTCACTCACCTAATCTAAATTTGAGTAACCTTAGCCCTGGTCTACACTAGGACTTTAGGTAGAATTTAGCAGCATTAAATCGATGTAAACCTGCACCCGTCCACACGATGAAGCCCTTTATTTCGACTTAAAGGGCTCTTAAAATCGATTTCTTTACTCCACCCCTGACAAGTGGATTAGTGCTTAAATCGGCCTTGCCAGCTCGAATTTGGGGTACTGTGGACACAATTCGACAGTATTGGCCTCCGGGAGCTATCCCAGAGTGCTCCATTGTGACCGCTCTGGACAGCACTCTCAACTCAGATGCACTGGGCAGGTGGACAGGAAAAGAACCGCGAACTTTTGAATCTCATTTCCTGTTTGGCCAGCATGGCAAGCTGCAGGTGACCATGCAGAACTCATCAGCAGAGGTGACCATGATGGAGTCCCAGAATCGCAAAAGAGCTCCAGCATGGACCGAACGGGGGGTATGGGATCTGATCGCTGTTTGGAGAGAGGAATCCGTGCTATCAGAACTCCGTTCCAGTTTCCGAAATGCCAAAACCTTTGTCAAAATCTCCCAGGGCATGAAGGACAGAGGCCATAACAGGGACCCGAAGCAGTGCCACGTGAAACTTAAGGAGCTGAGGCAAGCCTACCAGAAAACCAGAGAGGCGAACGGCCGCTTCGGGTCAGAGCCCCAAACATGCCGCTTCTATGATGAGCTGCATGCCATTTCAGGGGGTTCAGCCACCACTACCCCAGCCGTGTTGTTTGACTCCTTCAATGGAGATGGAGGCAATATGGAAGCAGGTTTTGGGGATGAAGAAGATGATGATGATGATGAGGTTGTAGATAGCTCACAGCAAGCAAGCGGAGAAACCGGTTTTCCCGACAGCCAGGAACTGTTTCTCACCCTGGATCTGGAGCCAGTACCCCCTGAACCCACCCAGGGCTGCCTCCTGGACCCAGCAGGCGGAGAAGGGACCTCTGGTGAGTGTACCTTTTAAAATACTATACATGGTTTAAAAGCAAGCATGTGAAAGGATTACTTTGCCCTGGCATTCGCGGTTCTCCTGGATGAACTCCCAAAGGCTTTGCAAAAGGTTTCTGGGGAGGGCAGCCTTATTGCGTCCTTCATGGTAGGACACTTTACCACTCCAGGCCAGTAACACGTACTCGGGAATCATTGTAGAACAAAGCATTGCAGTGTATGTTTGCTGGCATTCAAACAACATCCGTTTTTTATCTCTCTGTGTTATCCTCAGGAGAGTGAGATATAATTCATGGTCACCTGGTTGAAATAGAGTGCTTTTCTTCAGGGGACACTCAGAAGAGCCCATTCCTGCTGGGCTGTTTGCCTGTGGCTAAACAGAAATGTTCCCCGCTGTTAGTCACAGGGAGGGGGGAAGGTTGAGGGGGTAGCCACGCGGTGGGGGGAGGCAAAATGCGACCTTGTAACGAAAGCACATGTGCTATGTATGTAATGTTAACAGCAAGGTTTACCCTGAAAGAGTGTAGCCACTGTTTTATAAAATGTGTCTTTTTAAATACCGCTGTCCCTTTTTTTTTCTCCACCAGCTGCATGTGTTTTAATGATCACAGGATCTTCTCCTTCCCAGAGGCTAGTGAAGCTTAGAAAGAAAAAAAACCGCACTCGCGATGAAATGTTCTCCGAGCTCATGCTGTCCTCCCACACTGACAGAGCACAGACGAATGCGTGGAGGCAAATAATGTCAGAGTGCAGGAAAGCACAAAATGACTGGGAGGAGAGGTGGTGGGCTGAAGAGAGTAAGTGGCGGGCTGAAGACAGGGCTGAAGCTCAAATGTGGCGGCAGCGTGATGAGAGGAGGCAGGATTCAATGCTGAGGCTGCTGGAGGACCAAACCAGTATGCTCCAGTGTATGGTTGAGCTGCAGCAAGGGCAGCTGGAGCACAGACTGCCACTGCAGCCCCTCTGTAACCAACCGCCCTCCTCCCCAAGTTCCATAGCCTCCATACCCAGACGCCCACGAACACGGTGGGGGGGCCTCCGGCCAACCAGCCACTCCACCACAGAGGATTGCCCCAAAAAAAAAAAAGGCTGTCATTCAATAAATTTTAAAGTTGTAAACTTTTAAAGTGCTGTGTGGCATTTTCCTTCCCTCCTCCACCACCCCTCCTGGGCTACCTTGGTAGTCATCCCCCTATTTGTGTGATGAATGAATAAAGAATGCATGAATGTGAAGCAACAATGACTTTATTGCCTCTGCAAGCGGTGATTGAAGGGAGGAGGGGCGGGTGGTTAGCTTACAGGGAAGTAGAGTGAACCAAGGGGCGGGGGGGTTTCATCAAGGAGAAACAAACAGAACTTTCACACCGTAGCCTGGCCAGTCATGAAACTGGTTTTCAAAGCTTCTTTGATGCGTACTGCGCCCTCCTGTGCTCTTCTAACCGCCCTGGTGTCTGGCTGTGCGTAACCAGCAGCCAGGCGATTTGCCTCAACCTCCCACCCCGCCATAAACGTCTCCCCCTTACTCTCACAGATTTTGTGGAGCACACAGCAAGCAGTAATAACAGTGGGAATATTGGTTTCGCTGAGGTCTAAGCGAGTCGGTAAACTGCGCCAGCGCGCCTTTAAACGTCCAAATGCACATTCTACCACCATTCTGCACTTGCTAGGCCTGTAGTTGAACAGCTCCTGACTACTGTCCAGGCTGCCTGTGTACGGCTTCATGAGCCATGGCATTAAGGGGTAGGCTGGGTCCCCAAGGATACATATAGGCATTTCAACATCCCCAACAGTTATTTTCTGGTCTGCGAATAAAGTCCCTTCCTGCAGCTTTTGAAACAGACCAGAGTTCCTGAAGATGCGAGCGTCATGTACCTTTCCCAGCCATCCCACGTTGATGTTGGTGAAACATCCCTTGTGATCCACCAGAGCTTGCAGCACTATCGAAAAGTACCCCTTGCGGTTTATGTACTCGGCGGCTTGGTGCTCCGGTGCCAAGATAGGGATATGGGTTCCGTCTATGGCCCCACCACAGTTAGGGAATCCCATTGCAGGAAAGCCATCCACTATGACCTGCACATTTCCCAGGGTCACTAACCTTGATATCAGCAGATCTTTGATTGCATGGGCTACTTGCATCACAGCAGCCCAACAGTAGATTTGCCCACTCCAAATTGATTCCCAACTGACTGGTAGCTGTCTGGCGTTGCAAGCTTCCACAGGGCTATCGCCACTCGCTTCTCAACTGTGAGGGCTGCTCTCATCTTGGTATGCGCCTCAGGGCAGGGGAAAGCAAGTCACAAAGTTCCATGAAAGTGCCCTTACGCATGCGAAAGTTTCGCAGCCACTGGGAATCGTCCCAGACCTGCAACACTATGCGGTCCCACCAGTCTGTGCTTGTTTCCCGAGCCCAGAATCGGCGTTCCACAGCATGAACCTGCCCCATTAGCACCATGATGCATGCATTGGCAGGGCCCATGCTTTCAGAGAAATCTGTGTCCATGTCCTGATCACTCACGTGACCGCACTGACGTCGCCTCCTCGCCCGGTATCGCTTTGCCCGGTTCTGGTGCTGCATATACTGCTGGATAATGCGTGTGGTGTTTAATGTGCTCCTAATTGCCAAAGTGAGCTGAGTGGCCTCCATGCTTGCCTTGGTATGGCGTCCGCACAGGAAAAAGGCGCAGAACGATTGTCTGCCATTGCTCTGACGGAGGGAGGAGCGACTGTCGACACGGCTTACAGGGTTGGATTCAGGGAGCTAAAATCAACAAAGGGGGAGTCTTTACATCAAGGAGTATTTCAGGCAGGACTTCACGGAGGGTTCCAATAAGAAATGGTGCACCTAATTTATTGTTCTTATTGGAACAAGGAAGTTAGCCTGGCCTCTGATTGATACATGGCTAGATTTATCTCGCTGCACCTTCTTTGTGAGTGACTGCAGTGTGACCTAGAGGAATGAGTCCCCTAGACAGGGGAGGAGGCAAATGAGTACAAAACAAATCTGGTCTATTTCTTGTTTTGATCCACTCCATCTATCTTTTACATCTTTGGCTGGCAGTAGACAGTGCAGAAGGACTGCATGCCATCCACATCTCATGGCTGCTTGGCAGAAGATGGTACAGTACGACTGCTAGCCATCCTCATCTCTTGCCTTCCTGCCAGAAGATGGTATAATATGACTGCTAGCAATCCTCATCTCTTGCCTGCCCGGCAGAAGATGGTACAGTACGACTGCTAGCAATCCGTATCGCCTGCCTGCTCACTATAAGACGGTTCAATAGGACTGACTGCAGGACTAAAGAGAATGACCTGGTCAAGTCACTCCAAATTTAGTCCCTGCGCCCATGTCTGCCCAGGCGCTCCCAGCCGACATGGCCAGGAGCACCTCGGACATGACGATGACGGCTACCAGTTGTATTGTACCGTCTGCTGCCACAAGGCAAGGGGTTGCGGCTACTGTGTAGCAATGCCATACAGTGTCTGCCAGCACCCAGGAGACATAGGGTGACGGTTACCTGAGTGGGCTCCATGCTTGCCGTGGTATGGCGTCTGCACAGGTAACTTAGGAAAAAAGGCGCGAAACGATTGTCTGTCCTTGCTTTCACGGAGGGAGGGAGGGAACGGGGGCCTGATGATATGTACCCAGAACCACCCGCGACAATGTTTTAGCCCCATCAGGCATTGGGATCTCAACCCAGAATTCCAATGGGCAACGGAGACTGCGGGAACTGTGGGATAGCTACCCACAGTGCAACGCTCTGGAAGTTGACTCTAGCCTCGGTACTGTGGAAGCGCTCCGCCGAGTTAATGCACTTAATGCACTTAGAGCATTTTCTGTGGGGACACACACACTCGAATATATAAAACCGATTTCTAAAAAACCGACTTCTATAAATTTGACCTTATTCCGTAGTGTAGACATACCCTTAATGCACTTAGAGCATTTTCTGTGGGGACACACACACTCGAATATATAAAACCGATTTCTAAAAAACCGACTTCTATAAATTAGACCTTATTCCGTAGTATAGACATACCCTTATTGACTTGGGGAGTTGTACACGCTTTTCAAATGTCCCTCGGAAGTGTTTGTTTACATTCTGGGTAAAAGTTCTTAATGCATTGCAGGAAAAGGGACTACATGCTAACAAAGCTTCCACTCTGCCTTTTTGAGCACAAAGTAATCAAGATTTGTGTGGCAAGAGAATAACAATTTTAAAGGAGTTGGATCTATAAAAATGAAACAAGCTTTCATTCAGATTCATTAATGGCTTGCACACTCAGCTGGAGAATGTGACCTGCAAGCAAAGTAGCTTTTTACTTCAATGTGTGCAAAAGATTTGAAGAGGCATAACATTTCTTCCTTATTTCAGCAGGTTTCAGTCCAGATAAACACCTGGCAGCAAATGTGTTTGTATATTTTAAATGTTTCTGGACATTGTCCACTCTCGCTCACAAGCCTTGGAAAAGACAAACGCTGTTAAAGTCAACAGAGAAAACAAGATACTAAGTGCTCAGTTCTGTCTCCAGAATATACATAAGAACAATTTCCTTTGTTAGAGATTCTGATCTCAGTTATACTTAGTCCTGCCACGAGTGCAGGGGACTAGACTAGATGACCTTTCAAGGTCCTGTCCAATCCTACAATTCTACAATATTGGTGTAAATCCAGAATCTACTTTCAAGAATTGTTATACATGAGTATCTGAGAGCCAGTTTTGACCAAGGGACAATTTTTCTAAATGTGAGTACTTAAGCTATTTTTGCCAAATGTGTACACCCTTCTATTGTACCTGTGAATCCCATATTTGCATGCTCAAATTATGCAACAGCATGTGTAAGTGTCTATTTGCATGTACAGTTCTCTTCATGAATACAAGATTCTCATCTGCAATAAATGCATGTGCAATTTTTGACATAATTATTTTGAAATGAACAATCAAGGACAATGTTCAGATTCAACTGGGCAGTCTTGAAAAATTACGGTATCTGGGCTGGTAAACCTCTGCTCCTAGTGCTTCCGCTATGTGGACTACAGGGCTTCTCCTTTCCAGGTGTGTGGACTGGAGCTAGATGGCCAATCAGAAGCAGAGACTCTCCCACTTGTCATGTAACAGCTGCAATCTTCGCATAAAGCTCCAGTGTAAGTTGTGACTCTTCCCTGTGCGGATGTACCACCAGCACTCTCCCCAGAAGCAATTATGTTTTTTGTTGATTGGTGACAAAATGGCTGAAGAAAAAGGAAATGTTTCTTCTGCACTACCTCTAGGCCTTCAGTCAGCTCTGTCAGAGGAACTTTGACTTGGCTTCCTCAACCTGAAATGTAAAGAGTCGCTTAAACCAAGAGATCAAGGTGCACCTTCTCCAGCTTCCAAAATGGCAGGCTGCCCACCAGTGAGCAGCAAATCTGAAAAAGGGAAGTCTTCAGGGAGAAAGGAAGTAAATACTGATGAGAAACCTGAAACCCCAAATTAGCTTTTAACAAAACCCTCCTGGAGGCCAAAGGAATATCTTCAAAGGAGCCTGTCTGTCACTTAAACCAAGGGATAAGTTCCCCTTTCCCCATGAGGCCACATAAATGGTCTACAGAGCAGCACTCTGTTGTATACTTATGAAATAAAAGCACAACTCTCCTGAGGAGAAATGTGACCTCTCCCCTCTGTCTCCTCAGAGACAGATTCAGAATGAGAAGAAACTCCTTAAGGGGCTTTTTTTAATGAAGCGGAGAAAAACCACCTAATTACATTTAGCCTTTTCCTCACTAAAAGAAAACTGTACCCAGGCCCTCTTTTTTTTTTTAAAGAGAGAGAGAGAGGCCATATCCTACTGCCTGTGAGCTGGCAGAGAGAATAGTGGATGTGTGGGGTACGTTAAAGCAATGGTAAGTATGCTTTACCCAAAAAATAACAAGCTGTGAATATTGCCATAGGAAAAAGGCTAAGTGCTTAAAATTGATTCTCATGTAGCTGGATATTCAAAGGAATTTTATATCCCTTGAGAAAGAACTGCCTTCCATTCTGATCCCTCCAGCAGAAAGATGGAGAGTGCATTATAAAAGAAGTAGGACTGTAGTTTGAAGAGGTGAGATGAGCATTCTCAGTAACTCTTCTGTTTACAGGGTTCTCCTTCTTTGCCTAAAAGATTTATCTGGAAATAATATAGTCTAAAAGAGTATTGAAAATGACCAGGCAGGAACTGGCCTGTTCTGTGCTAATCATAGACTTTCTAGTGGATGCCATTTGAGAGAGCCATAGATCTGGCAAATAACTTAATCCTAACAGTGTGAAGACTCATAGGATGCATAACCAAGATCCTGAATTAAAAAATAAGTAAAAGCTGTTTTCCCAAGCCTTCATAAAGGGATTGATTGTTCAGGGATGAGCTTTTTGTTTGGATTTAAGAGTCCATTCTGCTGCTAGGTAAGGAGAAATTTGGTCTGACCTCATCTCAGCCCAGTTGCCCATACAAGAACAGACTATGTTTTCACTCATAACCTCTCTCCTTCAAGTGAAGTTCCAGAGGCTCAGGATTCTATATTCAATAAAACCAAGGAAGAGCAACAGCACCCGGTAAACTCCAAAGAGTAGAGGCAAATTCTAATTACATTCCATCACTCCCACTCATTCAGCACTTACTAGGGAACTCATGGCTTAAAGAGCAAGTATGATTGTTAGATCTGGTCTACACTACACTGTTAGGTCGATGAAGCTGCCTTGCATCAAACTAGCTGTGGAAGTGTCTTCATTTACATTTGTTCTTGCCGACATTAGTGCCTCTCTATGCTGATGTAGTAACACCACCTCCCCAAGCGGCATAGAGTCACGATCGATGTAGTTAGGTTGACAGTGTCAGTGTCGACCATGCTTCCTTACATCGATTGTTACTGGCTTTCAGGAGACATTCCACAATGACAATACAATTGATGCAAGCACTCCTAGTGAGGACACACATCACCAACACAAGGAGCCAAGTGTGCATACACACAAGTGATTTGATAACTGTGATGGCCGTATGCTGACATAAGTTAGGTCGACATATTTTTGTAGTGTAGACATGGCCTTACTTGCCTTACATACCTGCACTAGGATATTGCGGGTGGGGGCAGGGGGAATAAGACATTCCCTTAATCCCTTGTGTGGGATACCTGCATCACTGTTAACACCATGGGGCTGCTACTCCCCACTCTCCCCAGAGGGGCAGGAATGGGTGGAGTCTTTACTCCATTTCCTCCACTTAATAGTGCCAGCTAATAGGTCAGAGCTGGCATGGGGGCGTGAAGTAAACTGCTGCTGGCCAAGGATTCCTTACACCCTGAAAAACATTGTTACCTTTGGAGGAAAGGGGAAACCAGGACACAAATCATTACTCCTGGACCAGTTACAGCTACATGGCACCCCTTATTCAGCGCAGCTTGTATGGCTACAATTTAATGTGGAGCGAATAGCACAGACTGCTGCAACACATACAGACAAGAGCGCTACTGTCATGGCAGTTTGACAGCAAATAAAGTAAAAGGATCCAGTTAATAACTAGTGTGTAGAGCAACATAAATATAGCAGAATCCACTTAACCAGGACAACTCTGAGAGAAGACACTTTTTAAAAATTAGTCCCCCAAAACTAAAATTAAAAAATATCCTGATCTTAATGCTACTGCATGAATCCACCATGTTTATTTGATTTTTGTTTTTTTTCTCTATCTTTATTTGATAATTTTTGTATGAAAAGATGGGAGTTCAGAATTTCACATGTATTTAACACCTTGGTAAGCGCCACTTATCCACTTGGCACTGGTTGGATGTGTCCCTATTAAGCAGAATGTATTCTTCCCCGTTTAAGCAGAATTAGTTTCTGTTCGCTATCATTAGAATAAACTAGTCAAGCAAGTCTTGATAAAGTAGCCACCTTGATAAAAGCAAGTGTCTGGTAATATCAGATGGTATAAAGAAAAATGCAGCGGAACTATGACAGCAGGGAGGGAGCTTAGAGGCCCCTGAGAAAAGGAAGATTCCTTGAGACAGGGTTTAAAGTTTTTTCATTTGAAAAGCTGTCTGCAGCTTGAGTCTCATCATACTATGATATTTATTTGGTTTTCAATATAATAACCAGAAGAGCGCTTCTATGAATCTGAGTGTGACCTTATATTTTCCAGGTGACGCCTTTATTGTTGTTGAAATATCTAAAACTGCACTGGTGCCAAGTGGAAAACACTTTAAAGATACATTCTGTTTGTGGACAATTCGGCTAACTGATAATATTTTTTCTGTAGTTGTCTTATATTCTTAATAGTAGAGGCATTTGCATGTATATAGAAAGTTTGTTCCTGATGGGTTCATCGGCTCCCACGGTTTACTCTTGACCTGAAGCCATCACCTTTTGTAAAGTCATTTAGTTGCAGTGGAGATGATAATGATATTATAATTCTCTATTTATGACATTGGAAGGTCAGCTGGATGAACAGTTAAGAACCAAAGATTCTGCATGCAGATGCATTCCTGGTAATTTAAAAGAATGGGAGATGATTTTTTTTTATACTAATTCTTCATTCTCTTGCTTTCATACAGCAAAATGACACTGAAAACATCAGAGTTGTACATCAGCTCCTATCCTCTGTGCATATGCATTTTAATATAATCTTTAATTACATGATCATATGCTATCTTTCAAATAAAAAATAGCACATATGTAAATTCCATCATCTCAAACTATTTAGCTAGAGACTACCACAAGGCCCTGGCTCACGAGAAGAGAGCTCCTGTTCTGTGCACTTTAGGATGTGAGCAGGAGAGAACCACTCTCTTGCAAACATTAGTTGCTGTATAGCTCCAAAGCTGTATCAGAGCAGGACCTCTGCCTGTGCAATTTAGCAAGTGTGCAAGAATGCCCCCCTCAGCTCCTTAAAATGGCCACAAGAACCCATCTTCCTCCCTTTTCTTGTAGTTTCTTTGACAGGAGCTTCAGCAAAATGGAGTCATAAAAACATAGAGGTGAGATTGACCACCTTTCAAATGCCTTATGAACTCTCACTATGTATGAGTAAAAAGAAAAGGAGTACTTGTGGCACCTCAGAGACTAACAAATTTATTTGAGCATTATGTAAGTAGACTTTTCAGTATACAGCTAAGCTAGCCATGCATACACCTGCAGCAAATATTTCCTTAGCTCCTTGCCTTATTTGCTTAGTGAAAAAAATCTACTGCACAAGCTGTGTATGCAATGTCATGGAGCATAACTCGGTCAACTAAAAACCAGATTTCTCTAGAACAAGCAAAAACAGTTCTCCCCAGTGAGGACTATTTCCAAGCCAGATTTCAACTCTCAGTCCCCAGTGCCTCAAAGACAATAATGGATTTATCCTCATAACACCCCTGGGAACAGTGCTCAAGTCCTAAAAAAGAAGTGCTGGAACTCACTTCTCTGCTGAAGCCTTGTTGATATGGGTCCAGTGGATGCAGTGTGTGTGGAGCTATACCTCTGCCAGCAGGCCTGGTGAGAGAAATTTGAGGCCCCGGTACATCATGTTCACTGGGGCCTCTATCAGGACCCTTCGTCCAGTGCAGTGGTAAAGGACATCCCTCCCCATCCCCTGACCTGGGGGGCAAGAATGGGTGACAGCAGCACTGACCATAGGGGAGGCAGGGACAACGAACAGAGGGCAGAGGTCCCGGGCCTCTCCCTTGGTCAGCTCTGAGCAAAGACTCAGCAGCTGCCGCCTTCCGTCCCAGCCATGCTCCAGACAACAGCACAGAGTGGCCCTGGAGGCAGGGATCTGCCACCCACACAGGAGGTAACAGGCTGGGGCTCCTGCATCTCTGCCCATTGCGGGAGTCCCTGCCAGAGTGCCAGGCTGTAAGGGGTGACCCTGGCACTTCCCCATGCTCTGTGTGGGCAGCAGTGAAGGGGTGGGGGCTGCAGCCTGGATGCTGGGGCTTTCCACAGGGAATGGGGTGCTGGGGATTCGCAGGTCTGGAAACTATCTCCCCCTGCACCAGAGAAGGAAGCACTAGGACATTCTGAACCCAGGTCCCCAAAGCCGCTGCAGGAAGGAGTCTGAAGAGTTTAGGGGGAAGCCTTGGAGCCCAGTGCCCCTGCTGTGTGTAGAAAGCCTCAACATCTGGCCTGAAGCCACCTTCTCTCCTTTCCTATCCCACAGTGCTAGAACTCTAGTAAGGGTTCCCCACTTCAGGGAGGGGTATTACTTCTGGTGGGGGCAGAGGTCTCTAGCCACGGGGCCACCCTGCGTTGCTGTCTTTGGCATGGCCGGGGGGTAGGCTGTGGCTGCTGGGTCTCTGCTCAGAGCTGGGCAGGAGAGAGCCTAGGTCCCCCTTTCTTTGTGACCCTGTCAAAAGTACAAGATGCTGTTCCAGCTCCCCTCTCCCCCCTGCTCCCCAAAAAGGCCCAGAATGCCATTCCCAAATGTGCCAGGACCACTCCAGTACTGCCTGGGAGGTAAAGTTTCATTATTTTCATTTTACTGATGGGGAACTGAGGTACAGAAAGATTAACTGCCTTGTCTAAGGGCCACAGGAAGTCTGTGGCATAGCCAGGAACTGAATATACATTTTCTGAGTTTTCCTCTTGGCTTCATCTGTAGGGCTGTTCTAAAAAGGTTATGAGAATTATTCTATAATGAGGAAAATTTGGGTGCGTGCGTGTGTATGGACATGCATATGCACAGCCCTCCCCGTTCCCTCTACAACATTTCTACAAAGAGCATCTTCTGTAGTTTTTCTATAGCTGTTACTGATTCTTCAAGGATCACAAACACATAAGGAATTTTAGCTTTTTCTGTTCCTGTCATCAATGCTTCTTCCTAGAGAGTGGGTAAAAAGTTGCACGGTATTTTTCCTGATGTTGGTTTTCATTGAAACAGCATGGTTTTAAATTGTTTGCCCAACTCTTTTCATCAACAGTGTATGTCATAATGCTGAGGTTTGATCCTCTGGTACTTCTTTGTTGCAACAAGCTTTACTACAGGAGTCAGTGCTGAAAATGTATAGAGGTGTTTGAAATAAAAAAGTTAGTGGGTATGAGCTGACTCCAATAGTAGCATGTAGAGGTTTGCTTAACTCAACAGATATTCATCAAGATATCAGCATTTCTATTGAGAAGACTTACTGTGTAACCTGGATGATAACTGCTAAATGGAGGGGAAAAGTCAAAAAGATGATTGTGGTCAAACTTATGGTGCAGCAGGGAAACTGATAAAAGGAAGTACACATTTTACAGATGAAAACAGAATGTAAGTGAACATATAACCAACAACACAGGTGAGTGAAGAAAGAGTATAAAAAACTAATATGACGCACAATACTGATTAGCCCTAAGGAATATGAGGTTGGGGGAAGAGGGAGCAAGAAGACAACACACTTGGCAAGCTATGTAGTATCTCAAGCTAGTACACTGGAAGAGACTCCTACGTGAACAATATTACTCAAGATGTGGGGCTTACACCATAGACATTGCTAGTATCACAAGACACCTATTGAAAATGTAATCTTTTAAAAATTGGATGGAGAGGGAGCACTAGTGGGTAAGCAGAAAAGGGAGAATAGATGCAAAAGGGCCCGGAGGGAGCCAGAAGGTTTAGAGATGGAACTTAGATGTGGGGAGATGGTGGAGGGGGAAGATGGAGAGTGTTGGCAATTTAAGGATGAGAGTTTTTGCTATAGCATGCTGTATTTTCTGCAGCTGACTAGCTCTTCAAAGTGCAGGGGGTAGAAAATAGACATGGCCCTGCCTTCTCCCCACTCTCTTTAAACTATTCTTTCCTCTAGAGCACCCACCCAAGAGCAAGGCACAAAGTGGCCTTCACCTTTTTCTAAACAAAGAAAGGTTGCCAAATAGTGATAAAAGCTCAAATAACCAGTCTCACCAGCTTAGGAGCCAGCATATTTCTATCAGCTGAATGTTTTCATCATTAGCTAAAACCAGACTAATTGAAGAGAGGTGCAGTCTATAACACTTGGTTATGATGAGAGGCATGACATCGGAACCTGAATAAAACAACATATCATCTTTTACTGTTACCAGGCCCTTCTAGCCAATAGGAACACAGTAACTAGCAGATTCCAGCTTGTTGAAGTGCATGTATTGTTAGAAACAAAGTATTTGATTACTGGACTAAAACAAGGCTGTACAAAACACTGACAATGCATACATCACAGCACGTTGGAATAAGACACAAGGAAAGCATGCAGTAGTAGGTCTGTGTTCTCCTTTTCTATTCCAATACACTGCTATGCACAGATTACAGTGTAGCTAGGCCCAATGCATGAAGTAGGCCCTGTGTCAGAACAGGTGCTCTCATTTTAGCCAATTAAGAGAGAAGGGCAGCACCTAGGGGCTGGGAGTGAATCAGAGCAGTGTGGGACAGTTAGAAGGGGCAGGTGAGAGCTATTAGGGGTCTGGGGACTGTGGAAGGAAGTAGCAGGTGATTTCCAAGAAGATGGCTGATGGCAAGGAAAGCAATAGGAGGGGTTTGCTGTGTTGCTTCCTGGAGCCAGGGAGGGAGGGAGCGGGGGCAGGAATTGTTTGCTGTCCCTAAGATGGAGCTAAGGGCTGAAGGTAGGGGAGCAGCTGAGATTTACCTGCTCACTTCTTCCCGCTAGAGAGTTGGACCCAGGAGTGAGGAATGCTCTCTTGGTAAGAATGATTTCCTACCAGAGGCTGTGGGGGTTCCCCCATGGGAACAGAGGAGTTGTACTCTGGCTGGGCAGAATATGGCTCACAAAGAGCCTAAGTGTAGTGGAAGACACTGGAGAGCAGCGTGGAAGAGCTCCCACCAGATAGGTAGGTGTGGGTTCCAGCTAGGAAGAGTGGCTTTTTAAGGACTATATGCACTGGATTTGGGGAAACCGTCTATGTTTGGGACTTTTGGTGGGGATTATTTGAACTATGTTCTGTGTTGTCAAACTTCAGATTGTCACCTGGTTTTTGAATTTGTCTCAATTTTCCTAATCCCTTTCCTATTGGGAATAACTTCCATTTACTCACGTTGGTCTCCTCATCTCCATTGAGAATAAATTGCAGAATCTGTCTGAACAGCTCTAAAGCACAAACAGGAAGCGCATGTCTTCGCTTCATCGGGAGGGTTAACTGCCCTAGTATTTATTCAGGGGCTCCAGGCAGATAGCCTGAGTTGCTGCCCATGCTCCCCCCAGCTACGCTGTTATTTTTAGCATGTCTGCTTAAGTAGAGCTAGTATATGTTTGTATACCCATGCTGGGAAGAACCCTGCCACCTGCAGAGTAGACATACAGTAAGTTTTCATCTTCCTTCCAGAATGATCTATCACTCAGTTCTGGAATGATGCACCACATCGCTCTAGCAGGAGTAGTCGGTTGCATTTAGCATATGATAAAGCAATGCATATGTGATTGCAAAGGCTTGTCTGCTGCTATGGTGGATAGCATGGCATGTGTGTAGGCAGTGCTCAGCTGATGTCCAGGCAAGGCTAGGATTCAATATCTGTAGATATAAACGGTGAATATGGTGTCATGCCACCAATGGAACCAGAGATCCAGGAAAGATGGCAGGGTCTTGATGCCTATGGTGGTGAACTTGGTATACCATGTGAGGGCACTGACAGAGCAGATATGCTGGGATAAGACACTGAAGGAACTTGCAGTGCAACTATTTTCTTTCTCATGCTGAATGGTAGTGTCAAAACGGTATGCTTCCATCTTTAAACCAACAGCTCTTTTATATTATTGAAATGCACAGGCTTGGTAAGCTCCTTGGGGCAGGGACCTTCTGTTTGTTCTGTGTTTGTATAGCACCAAGCATTATGAGGACCTGTGCTTAGAAATTCCAGTCATGGACCTATGATGATACAACTAATCTCACATTCTGGACTGTGGAGACACTTTCCCTCCATAACAGGAAGGTCCTGTGAAGAGAGCATCAAGGAAATGCATAAGGCAAATACATCAACTCTTGTGTCTAGGGATATTATAAACCATTTTTCTTTTCTTCTCTCTATTCTGTAACACTCTTCAAAGCAAGAAATAAATTAATTAGCTGAAAAGTGCACCTAAGGTCAAGAGGTACTTAGAAAATTCAAGGTGAGAATCAGCCATTGGACTGTGTCCGAGATTTGTCAAGAGAACACCTGACACCGTGGAAAGTCAAGGTAGAGTACTCTATAATATAGCTTAACAGAGAACCCACAAGTAAATCCCTATTTGAGTGTACTTGTCTAATATAGGATACTACAGGATTTGTACTTAATGTATTTCTCTCTAACAGCCACTTCCCTTCTGATTAAGGCTGTGACTAAGGAGTTCTTTTACCTCACCACCAACTACTTATTTGAAGGAAGAAACTTCCTCAAGTCTGTCTTCTTTTCACTCCTGTATGTATAGATTTTGGTTAGAGTCCAGTTTCCCTTCGTCAGCCTGGTAGCAGTAAGTGTCGTCTCCACTTCTATTTAAGTGCTGGATGTAAATTACAGAGCTACCAGAAGAATTAAGAAGACCATATATCAGATTAATGGAAGGATATTATTTTTATTTATTGTGATATATTAACTCTCCCACTACAAAGCCCCTCAAAGTTAATAATTATTCCATGTGTCATGGCTAAATTTTAATACTTTCTTCATTAGAAAGACTTGGTTTCCATTCATGCCTAACTTCTATTCTCCTCCTCCTCCTTCATGCAAATCTCAGTATTCAATCAGCACCATAGGATTTTTTTAAAATTCTTCTATAGATGTCTTTAAATCTGATGCATTTTACAAAAACTAACTAGTAAAATCAATTGGATGAATCTTTTATCTTAATGTTAATGACAAGTCACAAATTAATTTAAATGATGAAAAACAAATCAAGAAACATAACTCAGTTGCTCTGTAAAGAGTGCACATTACTGCTTAGTCATTGCATTAATATTTGAGAATCAAAAATGATCCATGCCTAAAAAAACTAAAATGAGGAAAAAGTATAGTTTACACAAGCTAACTTGCTTTGGTGAATAAAAGTCAAAACCACAGGGCTTTTAAGAGACTTTACAGCTGTGTGGTTTTGCAGCAGGTTTAAATGGATTATAGTAAGTTCATAAAAAGATTTCATTTGATACGTTTACTTTAGTGTTTAATATTTTGTTCCCAGTAAACTTCAGCTGTATTAAATAAAAGTACATTAACCTCACCATCTGCTATACAGCTTTGGTTTTTTTTCTGGAGTTCAAGCTTAAATGCATTACTGCAAATTACAGGCTAAATTGCTAAAATTTGTTGGGACTCCTGCAGCCTACTCCATAGGAACTAGCCAAGTCTTCCTGAGTTTTCTATGTTTGATTAATTGTACTGTAATTAAAGAAATTACTAATATCTTCTGTTTGGATGTGATTAACCCAACAAGTGTTCATACCTGTATTTTCTAAGCATCTTGTAACACTAAGACTCAGCTTATGCTTGTTAACAAGGAGACAAATGAAGAAAGTATACTGTATTAATGCTATGGGCTGTGTGTAACAAGTTGTGGGTTTTGTTTTTAAATCTTTCAACTGAATGTTTAAAGTAATCATTTATAATGGTGGTTGCATTTTAAAGAAATGGCATTTGTGTAAATGGATACATGCCTTTCAGTAGAACTATTAAACATGAACAGAAAGAAAGCGGACCATTTGATTCCAATCTGACTATATGAATAATTATTTGGGATGCTTATCTTCCATATGCACAGAGATATGAATGTGATTGAATTTTGGCCTTTTTTTGCTGTTTTTTTCCCCAGGATCTCAATTACATTATAAGAAAACACACCTCTAGACCTCTACCTGTTATCACAGCCTTTATCATAAAATCAAATGCATAGTAGTCTTGAGTCTGCACCAGCAGCACCATGAGACAGAGAGAGAGATCCTTAATTCATCTGTGTGGAGTTCTGTCTTAGAAGTGGAGTTATTAGAGGTAGTAGCCCATGGCATTTGCAGAAGCTGTCCAAGCAGATCTGGCATTTAATGCCAGCAGAAATGTGGAATTCCCATTTGCGACTTAATCTAAAAACCACTGTAGTCAATAGAAATAATTTAATTGACTTCAGTTGGCCCCAGTACTTGGATTAGGAGATCTATTCTGATCCCTCACCCCTTGCTGCTGTCTTTCTGTAATCCCAGGCCTAGATCAAGCCACAACCCCATGTTGAATGCCTACTGAGTACCTGTTATCACAGACATGTCCCACTTATTGTGTTGCTATCTACTGGATTCCAAAATCTAGTCCCCAACCTACGACTCTTCTCTCAAATTCCATGTGGTCCATGAAACTCCCTACCCCCTTAGCTGGCTAATGTCTGACAAGGCCTGTGTGAAGGGGTCATGGGAGGGGAAGAGCCACGTTTTTTTAAAAAAAAAATTCTCTACTCCTACAGCTGTGACCCTTTCATGAGTCCAGCTGTGTCACTGATTCAGTGTTCTGCCACATACCGTGCTTCTTTTGACTGACAGAAAGCACCATCTGTGGCAGAGCAGACTCATTGGGACTAGCAGACTAACCTCCACTGAGGGAGCACAGCGAAAAGGACTTGAAATATTGTTTTTAAAATCATTTAACTTCTCACAGGATGGAGGTAAATAAAGGAGGGCTGACAAGAGGTGGTGAACGGTTTGTTTCATCTGTTGAATACACTCCAGCAGCATTCATGCTCATTCTGCGTGAGCCTGACCAGCAGCAAACCATCTGTAGAGCTCAGAGAACTGGATCCAAGCACTGACCACAATGCACTATCCCTCTAAATTTGTACAAGTCACTTAATGGCAACCCCACCTGTGAAATGTGGGTAAGAATACATCACCTTCATTCTTGCAAAGACTTGCATATCTTTTAATTTTAATGGACTTAAATTGCACACAGGCTTAGCGTGCAGCATGTGCCCGAGAGTTTGCAGGATTGGGCTGTAGCTGCTTCAGAGGGATTTTGTAAGAGTATTTGTTCACCATTTGGAAAAGGCTGTATATGTATTAAGTTTAGCATTGCTGAAGTCATGGAAAATGACCTAGCTTCTGCATTTGTATATGACAGATTTGCTAAGGTTCCAACAGCAGCACTAACTTGGCCATGTTACATATGTAAGTTTTATGGTACCCATTTCATGGCTAAGAGTATGTATTAGGCTACATATTTAGTGTGAACAGGAGGAGTATAAATGTGTAATCATTTTTACTTATTATTGAGGTTGCACATAAAATCCCACTCAGGAGTGACACCCAATCATAGAGGTGCTGTTCCAAAGCCCACTCAGCCAACAGCATGTTTTCCAGTGATTTCACTGGATTTTGGTTCAGATTTGTAGTGAGGAACAGTCCCTGCCCAGAAAAAAAATTAATTGAAGAGCTAAGTTACTGAATTAAAGTCAACTAAGAATATGGCTCATGTGCACTGTGGTTGATGGAACCTTAACTCTTGCAGTCCCTGACTCCTTGTGATGTAACTATCCCACTTAATTGTGCCTTGTCCTTGCACAGATTTAAATATGATAAGGTACAAAATACTTGCTGGAGGGCATGGTCTGCACTACACTAGGACCTCTAGCTGCAGGCCACATTGAATGAGTTAGAGAGGAGATGGGGTCATTGTCCTTCCCATCACACTGGCCAGCAGAGCTAGGCGTGAAGGGAAAGTGCAAGCTTACCCCTCTAAGGGCTAGCGCAGTGCTGCCTCCCACAACTACATGCTGAAGAGGGAGGATATTTTACACAGGTTCACACAAACAACAAATCTTTAGCCAGAGACCTACCATCAACAAATTCATCCTCAAAAGTGAGTATTTGGGGAAAGTTGAGTGCATAGAAACAGGGTTATAATGGAAACCGCTTTGCAACCTTGATGGTTGCTGTTGGCATGATCACTATAATAAAACAATGAGTGATGTGTGCATTGTACACTTGTGTGGAAAACCAACATGGGCAAATGAAAGTGCTTGTGTACTGGTGCTGGGAAGCAGATAGAGAAATCCCCTTTGACCATGGATAAAGGGATCCCTGATATATGTCTGGATTATGTTTACCTAGTAGCTATTGAAACTACTGAAGTAGTTGCAGGAATATTTGTACTGTATTTCAGCACTTCCCGCTGTGTATAATGTTCTGTCTCAGTAACTAACTGGAAAGAAAATCATCCAGCTGTAAACAGCAGCGGCTTTTTGCCAGGACTTAATATGTTAATCCCACTTCCCATGTTTCCATACTTCCTCCACAACCATTAAATGCAATGCATTTTAGTTACATGCACTCAATTTTGTGCTATTCCAGAATGATACATATTAAATTGTATTTACCATAAGAATCTATTAACAGTTTCATTTACTGTAGCAAGTAAATTTAAGTTCCCTGATGTGGTTTTAAATAAAAAAGCTGCTTCCATAGCATATGGATGAAAGTGATCATGACATGGTAGAGTTCATGATTCTAAGGAATGGTAGGAGAGAGAACAGCACAAAGACAATGGATTTCAAGAAGGCAGACTTTAGCAAACTCATGGAGTTGATAGGTAAAATCACAAGGGAAGCAAGTCTAAGGGGAAAAACAACTGAAGACAGTTGGCAGTTTTTCAAAGAGACATTATTAAGGGCACAAGAGCAAACTATCCCACTATGTAGGAAAGATAGGAAGTATGGCAAGAGAGCACCTGGCTTAACCAGGAGGTCTTCAATGATCTCAAACTCAAAAAAGAGTCTTACAAAAAGTGGAAACTTGATCAAATTACAAAGGATGAATATAAACTGTCAAGGTTCCTTCCCCACTCTGAACTCTAGGGTACAGATGTGGGGACCTGCATGAAAACCTCCTAAGCTTACTTTTACCAGCTTAGGTTGAAACTTCCCCAAGGTACAAACTATTTTACCCTTTGCCCTTGGACTTCCACTGTCACCACCAAACTTTATCTGGGTTCCTGAGAAAACGTTGTTTGGAAACATCTTTCCCCCCAAAATCCTCCCAACCCTTGCACCCCACTTCCTGGGGAAGGTTTGGTAAAAATCCTCACCAATTTGCATAGGTGACCACAGACCCAAACCCTTGGATCTTAGAACAATGAAAAAGCATTCAGTTTTCTTACAAGAAGACTTTTAATAGAAGTAAAAAAGAATCACCTCTGTAAAATCAGGATGGTAAATACCTTACAGGGTAATTAGATTCAAACATAGAGAATCCCTCTAGGCAAAACCTTAAGTTACAAAAAAGACACACAAACAGGAATATTCATTCTATTCAGCACAGCTATTTTCTCAGCCATTTAAAGAAATCCTAATCTAACGCATCTCTAGCTAGATTACTTACTAAGTTCTAAGACTCCATTCCTGTTCTGTCTCCGGCAAAAGCATCATACAGACAGACACAAACCCTTTGTTTTTCTCCCTTCTCCCAGCTTTTGAAAGTATCTTGTCTCCTCATTGGTCATTTTGGTCAGGTGCCAGTGAGGTTACCTTTAGCTTCTTAACCCTTTACAGGTGAAAGGATTTTTCCTCTGGCCAGGAGGGATTTTAAAGGTGATTACCCTTCCCTTTATATTTATGACATAAACAAATAACACAAGTCTGTAGGGACAAAATTTGAAAAGCCAAGGCACAAAATGAGATCAAACTACCTAGGGACATAAAAGGAAACAAGAAAACATTCTACAAATACATTAGAAGCAAGAGGAAAACCAAGGACAGAGTAGGCCTGTTACTGAATGAGGGGGGAAAGGCAATAACAGAAAATGTGGAAATGGTAGAGGTGCTTAATGACTTCATTGTTTCGGTTTTCACCAAGAAGGTTGGTGGTGATTGGACATCTAACATAGTGAAAATGAGGTAGGATAAGAGTCTAAAATAGGGAAAGAACAAGTAAAAAATTACTTAAACAAGTTAGATGTCTTCAGATCACTAGGGCCTGATTAAATGCATCCTAGAATACTCAAGGAGCTGACTGAGGAGATATCTGAGCCTTTAGCAATTATCTTTGAAAAGTCATGGAAGACAGGACACATTCCAGAAGACTGGAAAAGGATAAATATAGTGCCCGTATATAAAAAGGGAAATAAGGAGAACCTGGTGAATTACAGACCAGTCAGCTTAACTGCTGTACTCAGAAAGATAATGGAGCAAATAATTAAGCAATCAATTTGCAAACACCTAGAAGATAATAAGGTGATAACAGTCAGCATGGATTTGTCAAGAACAAATTGTGTCAAACCAACCTGATAGCTCTCTTTGATAGGGTAACAAGCCTTGTAGATAGTGGGGAAGCAGTAGATGTGGTATATCTTGACTTTAGTAAGGCTTTTGATACTGTCTTGCAGGACCTTGCCAGCAAGTTAAAGAAGTATGGGCTGGATGAATGGACTATAAGGTAGATAGAAAGTTGGCTAGATTGTCAGACTCAACAGGTAGTGATCAATGGCTCCATGTCTAGTTGGCAGCCGGTATCAAGTGGAGTGCCCCAAGGGTTGGTCCTGGGGCTGGTTTTGTTCAATATCTTTATAAATGACCTGGGGGATGGTGTGGATTGCACCCTCAGCAAGTTTGCAGATGACACTAAACTGGGAGGAGAGGTAGATATGCTGGAGGGTAGGGATAGGATACAGAGGGACCTAGACAAATTGGAGGATTGGGCCAAAAGAAATCTGATGAGGTTCAACAAGGACAAGTGCAGAGTCCTGCATTTAGGACGGAAGAATCCCATGCACCGCTACAGGCTGGGGACTGAATGGCTCGGCAGCAGTTCTGCAGAAAAGGACTTAGGGGTTACAGTGGACGAGAAGCTGGATATGAGTCAACAGTGTGCCCTTGTTGCCAAGAAAGTCAATGGCATTTTGGGATGTATAAGTAGGGGCATTGCCAGCAGATTGAGGGACGTGATCATTCCCCTCTATTCGACACTGGGGAGGCCTCATCTGGAGTAGTGTATCCAGTTTTGGGCCCCACACTACAAGAAGGATGTGGAAAAATTGGAAAACGTCCAGGGGAGGGCAACAAAAATGATTAGGGGACTGGAACACATGACTTATGAGGAGAGGCTGAGGGAACTGGAATTGTTTAGTCTGCGGAAGAGAAGAATGAGGGGGGATTTGATAGCTGCTTTCAACTACCTGAAAGGGGGTTCCAAACAGGATGGATCTAGACTGTTCTCAGTGGTAGCAGATGACAGAACAAGGAGTAATGGTCTTAAGTTGCCGTGGGGGAGATTTAGGTTGGATATTAGGAAAAACTTTTTCACTAGGAGGGTGGTGAAACACTGGAATGCATTACCTAGGGAGGTGGTGGAATCTCCTTCCTTAGAAGTTTTTAAGGACAGGCTTGACAAAGCCCTGGCTGGGGTGATTTAGTTGGGGATTGGTCCTGCTTTGAGCAGGGGGTTGGACTAGATGACCTCCTAAGGTCCCTTGCAACACTGATATTCTATGACCTTCTCCTAAACAAAATAGGGAAATACAACCTAGATGGAGCTACTATAAGGTGGGTGCATAACTGGCTGGAAAATCATTCCCAGAGAGTACTTATCAGTGGTTTACAGTCATGCTGGAAGGGCATAACGAGTGGGGTCCCGCAGGGATCGGTTCCAGGTCTGGTTCTGTTCAGTATCTTCATCAATGATTTTGATAATGGCAGAGAGAGTACACTTAAGTTTGCGGACAATACCAAGCTGGGAGGGGTTGCAAGTGCTTTGGAGGATAGAATTAGAATTCAAAATGATCTGGACAAACTGGAGAAATGGTCTGAAGTAAATTGGATGAAATTCAATATGGACAAATGCAAAGTACTCCACTTAGGAAGGAACAATCACTTGCACACATACAAAATGGGAAATGACTGCCTAGGAAGGAGTACTGCAGGAGTATTGTAAGCAAGACACGAGGTGTAATTCTTCCACTCTACTCTGCTGAATAAGCCTCCACTGGAGTATTGTGTCCAGTTCTGGGTGCCACATTTCAGGAAAGATGTGGACAAATTGGAGAAAGTCCAGAGAAGAGCAACAAAAATGATTAAAGGTCTAGAAAATATGACCTATGAGGGAAGATTGAAAAAATTGGGTTTGTTTAGTCTTGAGAGGGGACATGATAGCAGTTTTCAAGTACATAAAAGATTGTTAAAAAAAGGAGGGAGAAAAATTGTTGTTCTTAACCTCTGAGGATAGGGCAAGAAGCAATGGACTTAAATTGCACCAAGGGCGGTTTAGGTTGGACATTAGGAAAAACTTCTTAACTGTCAGAGTGGTTGAGCACTGGAATAAATTGCCTAGGGAGGTGGTGGAATCTCCATCATTGGGGATTTTTAAGAGCAGGTTAGACAAACACCTGTGAAGGATGGTTTAGATAATACTTAGTCCTGCCTTGAGTGCAGGTGACTGGATTAGATGACCTCTTGAGGTCCCTTCCAGTTCTATGATTCTATGTCTGACTGTTGATTGGCCTCAGGCTGTAAGAATAAGTAAGAAATGATCTAATCAAGTAAATTTGTATGGAAAGCATTAATATATTGTGTAAAATACTATTACAGTAATTCCTGTTAGCATTACGGTAATTAAAGGTTTGTCAGCATTGCCATTAGCAACTTCCAAGGGTAGGGGCTGGGGGCGTATTGTAACTGGGCTGTAAACATTTGCTCTTTGCTGTGTCAGCCTATGAGCAAAAGTTGGGGAAACAACATGAATGTTGGTTGGTTTTTACCTATAGCGATGTGAAATGTGACAAACTGGGCTGTGCTGGTGCAACTCCCTGGCCCTCTGTAACCTCACAGCACACAAAGTGTGGGCTTGTGCACTATATAGTCTCATGAACTAAAAGAAAAGTTAGGTGGCAGGAGTACTTTCATCTAGCTTAGGTACTTGTATGGCCTCCTAAGCTGTAGTATGTGAACACCTCACAATCCTTAGTCTCAGGTTTCAGAGTAGCAGCCGTGTTAGTCTGTATTTGCAAAAAGAAAAGGAGGATTTGTGGCACTTGAAAGTTCATGCTCAAATAAATTGGTTAGTCTCTAAGGTGCCACAAGTCCTCCTTTTCTTTTTGTGAATCCTTAGTGTGTTTCTCCACAATACTCATGTGAGGTAGGGAAGTCTTATTGTTCCCATTTTGCAGATGGATAGCTGAGACTAAGTGGCGCAAAGGAATTCTGTGACAGAGTAGTGAATAGAAGCTGAGTTTCCAATTATAGGCTAGCACCCTAACCACTGACGTCCTTCCTCACCCATGGCAGGCATGAATCCCTGCCTCGAGGGGTTTCAGTGTGTGGAAGGGGTGACTGTGCACGATCATATTGATGGAATCTCTATTATCCCATGTATGACTCTCTCCCAGGGGTTCTATTCCTCAGGAGGGTGAGGATGCTGTGTAGAGCAGCCAGCCTGACCTCCCCTGGCTGGCTTTATTGGTGGGGAGACTGATGTAAGCAGCAGGCTTAGCTGGGTAACGAGATACAGCTGATCACCCCTGGAAAATGCATTCAAATTCATCCCAGAGTGGTAATATTTGAAAATTGTTACCATCCAATAGCTGCTTAGAGCTGAAAGTACCTGTTCTGTTAATAGCAGACAGACATTCCCATCACAAAAAAATCTTTACCTTAGAGAAAGGATGACCTTGTGGTTAAGGCACTGTGACTCAGGAAATCAGCAGTCCATTCCCAGCTCTGCTGCAGACTTGCCCAATGTCACACAAATCTCTCTGTGCTTCAGTTTCCTATCTCTGACATGGTGGATAATAAAACTTTTCTCCCACTTTCTCTATCTTCTCTATTTAGATAGTCCCTATCTTAAAGGGCTTACATAGAATCATAGAAAATACGGTTGGAAGAGACCTCAGGAGGTCATCTAGTCCAACCCTGTTACAATCTTACTCTGAGTTTGTACAGTTCCTAGCAGAAGAGGGCCCAATCTTGGTTGGAACTTACAGGAATTTCCAGAATTCAAATAATAAAAATCAACCTTTTTGGCAGTCTCCGCAGAGAACCCATAGGCTGAATGGGAATAGAGGTTAAAACTATTTCTCTGACCCTTAAGATGACCCTTCTGAGTCATGTTGATGCTTGTTGGTGAGGTTATTTGAGGAAGCTTGCGCTTCCACATCCTGTGCTGTACTTGTTCTATGCGTGCATGTACGGTAGGGCTTCAGCTGGCAGAGCTCTAAGTGCGATCCCTCTCATGAGACCTATGCTCTCTTTTAACAATGAGATGGAAACATTGTTTAAGGGAAAAAGTGTTTAAGATAGAAGCTAATAAAACCAGGGCATATTCATTGTTTTTGAAAACATAATGTAAATTTTTCAGAGTATAGTGATGACTGTTGGAATCAGATGGCCACTGAATTTTGTTGGGACATCATTTATTTTTCTTGAAATAATAGTACTGACTGTCAGAACATTTGTGAGCTCTACGGAAGGGACCATTTCAGAGAGAGAACTCAAGGTTTTCTTTAAGAAACTATTAAATTCCTTGAAAGTTGGCAGATGATTGGATCATCTCTGAATCCCAAGAACACTTATGATTTCAGCAGAGGAAGACAGTCCAAGTGTGGTGGCTCCAATGAGTGTCCACTATGTTTGACTGGAAGGGGTGGCCTCCCTCTGAAGCAACTGACCCTGTTTATTGTCAAAGGCAGGATACTGGACTAACTGCTCTCAGTTAGTAGGGCAATTCCTATATTCTTTACTGTGTGAATACAAACGTCTTTATTATGTTTTGGCAGAGTTGAATAAAAGAAACCTACGAGCACAATGTACTGAAAACAGTATCATGGTATTAAAACTGTGATCTCATACCAAAGGCCAATGGCACAAGTGCTTGTGATTCTTCTACTGAATGCAATGGAACCCAAACTAGTCAAACAGCTGATAGGGATAGGTGAATTAATTCTAACTAGGCTCAGACTTTGAAAGGCTAATTCAATCTTTCTGGTTCATCTGGTCTAGAATGTCTGTGTGTAAGAGGTGTCCAGAGGTCAGGAGTTTCCATTTGTTTGCACCCTTTCATCTTTTGCTCAGAATAAAAAAAGACACAGTTTTTGGATCAAAGGAAATACTTCTGTTATCTCAAGGTATTTTTATGTCTTGTAAAAAGAAACAGACTCAAGAAGCAAGCAAATATAGGAAGGAAGACAGGCATTTTTCATTCTCCAGCTCTATCCTGTCCACTGCTGCTAAGACACTGGCAGCCATTAATAGAAAATAAGATGAAAAATTGATCCTATATCCTGTGCATGACATTGTGTGCAATCTGTGTGTGACAGACTTTTGATACATAACATTTTACATAAAAATTGAGACCAATAAACTCTTATTAACCAATGCGAGTCTTGTTTCAACTTTTAATATTTCATTTGACATTTTCCTTTGTTTGCAAGCCCCCAAAACACTGCTTTTTGTGGAACAAGTTATAAGATAAATGAAATGATCTTGGTAGTATGTTTCATATTTTACCTACAGCAGGCATAATTTTCATTTACACAGTAATATTTTTAAACACTTCAAAATTTTGCATGCAAAATGTTCTGCCCCTCAGGAGCACTAATATCAGTATCTATCCATGTATTCAATTACACTAGTGAACAGGAACTGAAATATTGCTGAAATATGAAATACTTGTCACCTCTATCCTTCCTGCATTTCTCAAGTAGATCTAATCAACCCTTAGTTGAAACAGAGAGAGCTAAACAATTGAAAAGCTGTCTCTTTAGCCATAATTATTTTGCTTAGCTCTAATTTATCAGTCTACCTTAATAAATTTTGAGCAATAAGGTCCATGAGCCTGAAATTATGTATGTTGCCAAATATAACTTTCTAACACTATACGAAAAGCAGATAAGTTTACTGCCTAGGGAAACAGAGGTTCAAATCAGAGGAAAGATGACTTGATCTAATTACAACTAACTGCTGAAGGGGTTTGACATAGTAAAAATGCCTTATGACAACATTAGGGGTTTAATCTACCAAAGAAATAAAGAAAGACATCTCGATATTGACAGTCTTGCCTTCTAAGAATGAATGTGAGGAGCAAAGAATCGTTACTGAAAAATTTGTATTGAGAACTGGCAGAGTTCTCTGATGTTAAAGATCTGTCGTACATTTGCACCAGTGTCCTCAGCCAAAACTTCCCTCATACTGCTGCAGATGTGCAGGGTGCTGTGTCCCAGATGGTTAGTGCCCTTCATCCCAGATGTGGCTGCATTTAACTGGTATCCTGTGTAGTAGGCCCAAATCTTTCTCTAAGAATCCAGAGTCATGTTGACTCATGTAGAAGCCATGGGACTCCTTTTGCAAATGCTTGCTACCATGAGTAATTTAACTCTGGTGACAATTTCCATTATCTTCAGTGGAACTATTCATGTGAGGGAAAATTTACACAGGGTGAATTTCACCCCTGTATAAGAGGGTTGATAGGAGGCCTGTGGAACATTTGAGTCTCGTTTAAGCTGTAAAATATCTGTATAGTATTTGTACAGTGCCTCATACAGTGAGGTCCTGGCCTATGACTGGGCTCCTAAGTCCTATGGTAATACAAAAATAAAATAAGGCTTCAATGCCATGTTTGCAGATTTGGGGTCACTGGTCATATAATACACCATTGGGTTTTAAACAACTGCCTATTGAAGTCCAATGAGGAGTTCTGCTTAAAAAGCAATGGCACAATGTGGTCTATTGTCTGAAGTGTTCTGGGATCCTATGTGATGAAAGGCACATGGTTAATGTAAAATACATTACATAAAATACAATATTTTTGTATGTAAAATACAAATGTCTTTCCTTCATTTTAAATATTGCTATTAATTGGTATGTTTTCATATGTTAATAAAATATAGTAATGAAAATAAACAGTTATGTTGGACCTTCTCTCTACTGTGTATTTTTTAAAAAGTGTAACAATATGTACTAATGTTTAAATGGGATTTAGAGGAAACAAATCCTCATGCCTTTTTGTTTAGAGAACACATTACCTAGTGACTGGTTAACTTTCTGTGATATCTGTGACAGAGAACCCTGTACTGCATTTAAACACAGGTGTTTGTCAGTAAAAATACCCTTCTTGACATTATTTAAAATAAAATCCTGCTATACCCACATCCTGCAGCTGTTTAAGATACAAAATCCCCTTTTGTAGTGCTATTGGAAAACATTAGTGGATAAAGAGCAGAGCAGGTCATGGTATTTCTAATTCAGATTAATGACCCCATTCAGTCCTGTCTCCTTAGCAGGAAATTAGAAAGTGCTAGAATGGAGAAAGTAGTGATTCATAGTGCGTGACTCTTTGTATTGGCAGTTGCACTCATTAAAAGCTAAAATATTGTTTTGATATAAAATAATTGAGTCTGACTTAGTTATGGGATATAGCTTTCTCCATCTCCCCCTACAGAGTCATTGACAAATCTGCTGGTTCTAAACCCAGTTTGAGGATGAAGAGAATGATGCCTAGCATCAGCCCCCTATCATGTTGCTATGTACAGAAATAGTTTTTAAAACTACAGAAATGACCAACTCCCTTTCTTCACAAAGGTTTTCAGGGACATCTGTGAAAGTCAGGAGGATTGTGTTGGCTAAAATGTAGGTGAAGTGCAATGGGTCCAGCCAGTCAGGTGGCTAAGGGAACAGTATGCCAGCAAAAAGAAAAGGAGTACTTAGAATCATAGAATATCAGGGTTGGAAGGGACCTCAGGAGGTCATCTAGTCCAACCCCCTGCTCAAAGCAGGACCAATCCCCAAATTTTTGCCCCAATCCCTAAATGGCCCCCTCAAGGATTGAACTCACAACCCTGGGTTTAGCAGCCCAAGGCTCAAACCACTGAGCTATTTCCTGCCCCTGCCCCTGCCCCCTGTATTCATTGGATGCATCTGATGAAGTGAGCTATAGCTCATGAAAGCTTATGCTCAAATAAATTGGTTAGTCTCTAAGGTGCCACAAGTCTTCCTTTTCTTTTTGTGGATACAGACTAACACAGCTGCTACTCTGAAAAGTATGCCAGCACTCTCTATAAATATGACACTGGACTGGGTTCACACAGAGTAGGCACAAGAGCAGTTTTGTGTTCTTGATGCAATAGCAGAGTTCAAGCATAAGAACTGGATTATTTCTTCACATATCAAAGAGCTGAGCACTAACGGGAAAGAGCCACTCAAAGGCCCGTTGGATATATTGAGTTTCCCCCTGATGTTATTACAACAGAAATTAATTGTCTCCAGAAATCTCTATGAGCATAAATATTGCCTTTGGTATGTAACTGGTAGTTTATAACTACCCTGGCAGCAAGCAGTTCATCTGGGATTTACTGCTCCTCTTCCCAGATGAACATTGAAACTATCCTTTCTGGCACAAGAAGATGTGCACTGTCTTGTTAGCAAATAATACTATGCAATCTCCTCGATATTTGCTAAAAATCTCCTCCCTCATCCATAACTGAAAGTCAGTAAAAGAGAATGTGTTGAAATATTGCCTAGATAAACAATCCTACTTGGAGAATATTTAAGCCTGAGGTGATGTGGGAACAGAGGTATCTGCAGAGACATCGTCCACATGAGGCTGGTGTAAAGAGGCTATGTTCTGGGAACCAGAGTACAGAATTAACTCATCCCCTATGGTCATGGAGCTGTAGTGCCCCTGCTTTTCTAGTCAACTGACTGGTGCCCCTCCAATGCAATTTGAATTGTGGCTGCTGAACCTCCCTCTCCTTATGTGGGCATTCCCAGCTTCTGTATTTACATAAGAATGGATACAGTACCCCTCAACCAGTTTCCCACAGCTCTATCTGTATCACTTGTGCCAGGTAAAGAGTATAAAGTCCTCCCTATTTGGCCAGTTAATGTACATCCTTCCTCCCCTGCCTCACTGTGGGGCTACTGTGTGGCACCTTGTGGCATCAAGAGCCTTGCATGGGCCCATTACAAGGGGGAGGGGAGTAAATTTCCCCAACCAAGACAAAAGAAGTCTCAGAGTCTATCCTCTAAAAATCCCCATGCCGCCTCAAATCTGTCCAATGCAATGCAAGTTGTAACCAGGGGCTGGACTTAAATAACTTTCAGTGGATGCTAGCAACTTCCTGTGTAAGCATCCCAGCCAACTGACTTGCTCTCCCTTTTAAGACCGTTCTTGAAAAATGAACCCCTCATTGTGCCTCCTTTTTTAAAAAATCTCTGGCAGGCAGCAATTAAACAATCAAACAAGTAGAATTTTACACTGTTGCCTTAACCTATCCAAGTCCAGACAGCAGAGGAGGACTCAGTCTTTAGAGCTCTTGCTACTACACGCCACAAAGTTCACACCACCATCTCTCACTTACTGCCAGTTTGACTGAAGCACTGAGGTCAGAGCTCTTTGAAAACTAAATATACACACAAAATCTCCTGGCTCTTCCCTCTCAGTGTCACAAAGACAAATGGCATTTTTTAAAATTCTCCCACTGAAGCCACATTCATTTCCTGGCTTCTCCTCCTCCTTCTCTGTTATTTTCTAATGAGCTGCAATCCCATCACCTAATGCTTTCAAATCTGCATCTACCCTGCTGCAAAGAAAAGATGGAAACTGACTCAATTAATTCAATCAGCTTTTCAAATGAAATTGGCTCTGGTAACATAAGAGTTTCTGTCTCTTGCTGTTTAAACAGGTACTCTATACTCAATGGCAGTAGTCGCTGGGTCTTTTGCTGGCAATTGCGTTAGGAGGGGGCACTGAATTATCCTCCTGCCATGTCACAGCTTTAACTGAGAAACGTATTTCTTCCTCTTTGCATAGGTTTTGTTTTTGTGAGAACTTTAACATAGCTGCTTTTTTTAAGGTCTACCTGGAGTATTGCAACCCAGGGGCTCTCATCTCTCCCTGGTCAATATTAGGGGAAAGGGAGAGGTTCACAAAATATTCACTCAGCCCTTCGTTCTGGACTGGTCTTGTGTCCCCCCACCCCTTATTCCTCCACTGCTGCTTTATTCACAGCATGATCCTCTGCCACAGTTAACAGGAACTATAAAGTCAGGCATCATCTGGGTGTCTTACCTGTTCAGAACAGATGTGAGAGCTGCTGTCATAACCATACAGCTAAGGGTAGCCTAGAATTCCTCCTTACCTGTAATGGGTTAAGAAGGTCAAATAACCTGGTTGGCACCTGACCAAAAGGACCAATGGGGAAAGAAGATACTTTCAAATCTTGTGGGGAGGGGCATGCTTTGTTTTGTGTGTTCTCTTGGGAAGTAGAGAAGCATCAGGACAGAAAACTCCTTCTCCTACAAACCATCCTAAAAGTCTCTCATAGAGTGTTAGATTATCTTTTGTTCTGCTTGTGAATTTTTCCTTTGCTGGAGGGAGGTTTATTCCTGTTTTTTGTAACTTTGAAACTAAGCCCAGAGGAAGTTCTGCTGTGTTTTTTGAATCTTTTGTTACCCTGTAAAGTTATTTTCCATCCTGATTTTACAGAAGTGATTTTTACCTTTTTACCTTTCTTCTTTTAAGAACCTGACTGATTTCTCTATTGTCCTAAAACCCAGGGGTTTGGATCTGTGATCACTTTGTAACCAATTGGTTAGGATATTATTCTCAAGCCTTCCCAGGAAAGGGGGTATAAGGGCTTGGGGGGATATTTTGGGGGAACAGGAACTCCAGGTGGTCCTTTCCCTGATTCTTTGTTAAATCATTTGATGGTGGCAGCGTACTCTCCAAGGACAAAGAATTTGTGCCTTGGGGAAGTTTTAACCTAAGCTGATAAAAATAAGCTTAGGGGGTCTTTCATGCAGGTCCCCACATTTGTACCCTAGAGTTCAGAGTGGGGAGGGAACTCTGACAGCTGCCACCCATGAGGCCATGCATCATAGGCTAGCATCCAGGCTTCGTACATTCTGTAGCTTTTCTGTTGAATCTTGGGCCTGGATCTGATCCCACTTATACTGGTTGTTCCACCAATGTTTCTCCGTTGGACTGGATTCCCACCAGTCTTAAATCTGTGAAACTCCACTGACTTCAGTGAAGCTATGTTGATATCCTTGCCACACTGTTGACCTCAGGTAAGTCGCATGACCTCACTGTTTCAGGGTGCCCATCTGTAAAAGCATATAGCACCTTGTGTGTATTAGTTAATTTAATGTCTCAATTGCTTTGAAATCCTATGATAGGTTCTGGAGAAGTGCAAAGTATTATACTGTAATTCCTGAGGGTGCAGTTTCAGAGGTTGAAAATGGATCTAAGAAAAGACTTCTCTACTCCCACCATTTCCTAATATCTGTTGTTGTCTGTAAACACCCAGTGCATATAAAGCAGTCAATGTGGTAAGCCTATTCTTTTGTAAGAGACCATGCCTTTATCACCAGACTGTAGTTTATGCTTGGAGAGGACAAATAATAGCTACTTATTTGTTTTATGTTAGTAAAGTTTTATCATTCATCCTCACACACCTCCTTGGTTGTATATTACTGTTTTCCTTTGATTAGTTTTCAAGTGTCATTCTAGATAGACAGTACTAATACCAATGCTTTGGTTCTCTCAATCTGAATTCTAAAAGAGAAACTATAACCCAAGATTTCTAAGCATTGTTTCCTTACATAGTAACCATATTGTGGGGTGAAAATGTTATGACTTGCTTCCAGCTATGCAAATAATTTTGAATTACTCTGTTGAAGCTGCCTCTTCTAAATCTTTTCCCATTTCTTCCTGCACTGCGTTTTCACTCTGAAATAATAAATATATGGAATACCTTTCATAGCTGGATGTTTATCTTATTAATTCCCCCACACTCTTCATTCCGCAGCTCATCACTTCACTATATCCACAAATATATTTCTTCACTATATCCACAAATATATTTCTTCTCAGTGGAATACAGATTATATAAGACCATTGGGATGTCATTTTATATTTGTAAAATAATTGTACCTGGAACTCCAAATAGTGCAAATAGAAAGTATAAAATCCCATGCATTGAAATGTTGCTGTGGGGATGATTTTGATCCTACGTGCGTTGCTGTAATTCCATTAACTTTAGTGGAGTTAGTACAGTGGTGTGAAATAAGACTCAGCCTCTTTAGTCATCTTTCTGCACCTTCTTAATCCATTATGTGCCAATATAACAGAGAGGAGTGGTATGCTATTTTGTTCTGGTTTCTTAATGTATACAGAATATCATATACAACTTTATCACGATACAATTATAATATAATGCAACATATGGTATCTTTCAAATGTGTATTATTTTATGCTCGTGTCGTAGAATAATCCAGACTGTCAATGAATATCATTGAACTAATTTGTTAGGTCACTAAAAATGCTAAATATTTTCTACCTTAATCTTGGTTACAGCATAATGGTGATAATTTAATCAATGTTTAGAACTTTGCTGGGCTTTTTTACCCAAGGATCTCAAAGCACTTTGCACATGTTAGTTGATTAAGCCTCACAACAGCCTGGAAAGTTCTGAGGTAGATGTGATACATTTTATCCCCATTATATACCTGATAGTGGTGAATGGAGAGGTGAAGTGAATTGTCAAGATCATGTTAGCACTGCAGAAGTAATGATATTTGCAATCACTGAATTACAATAGCAGTACTCATCTGAGGAGCTGACAAAATGAGTCATTGTTGGCATTTTAGAAGAATATTACTGTTGTACATTTCACAAATGTAATGGTTGTCTTGGTGCAAGGCACAACAAAAAAGATCCAATGTATAAGCCGGGTTTTACAATCATGTTTAGCCAAAAAAAAAAAAAAAAAACCCCAAACAAAAACCAACCACCCCCACCCCCACTCCCAAAACACACAGACACACACACATATGCATATTCAGTTATGGGTATATCTCAAATCTGGTATATTGATAAAATAATACTGATGCTTAGCCCTTATATAGGGCTAAACTATGCTTCCTCTACAGACCCATACTAAGTGGTCAGGACATAATGGCTGCCCTTCCCCACACTTTTCTCCACGGTGCATCCTACATAAGGGGTGCCCTGACTCATAGCCCCTACAGTCACTCGAGTACAGGAAAATCAGTTGAAAAAGAAGTTGAGAATTGATAGTGGCATGGCTTAACTCCCCTATGCACTGGCCAGCAGAGTTGGCCAGCAGAGTTGGCTGGCCAGGAACAGGGGAGCACACTATACATCTTAAGAGGATGTGGTAAATTAGTTCTCTCTCAGGACAACCGGGCAACTGCACACTGCCCATAATTCAAGCCTGTACCTGTAAGGCACAATGTAGTTTATATTGATTTACTTTTATTCTCTAAGTACTGTATAAACATGAGATAATCACTCCTCACAACACCCCCTGAAAGGTAAATAGGAATAATTCCTTACAGATCATAGAATCATAGAATATCAGGGTTGGAAGGGACCTCAGGAGGTCATCTAGTCCAACCCCCTGCTCAAAGCAGGACCAATCCTCAATTAAATCATCCCAGCTAGGACTTTGTCAAGCCTGACCTTAAAAACTTCTAAGGAAGGAGATTCTACCAGATGGGGAACATGGAATGCAGCAGGTGAAGTGTCTTGCTCAAGGCCACACAGTGTGCCATATCTGTTCTGTGGAGAAATAAAGGAACTTTACCTTTGGGCCAAAGTGCCAGTCAGCACTTTTCCATGAAAACCAGATATGCTAAATTTAAAAGTTAACAAACACAACATTAATAGGAAGGCTGCAAAAATTGGATTAGATGGTAACGAAAATAACACACCATCATTTAAGTTTCAGCACCTTTGAAAATTAGGCCACTTATTTAAGTGCTTAACACTGTACGTTTAGGGGTCTTATTTTAAGTCCCTGAGCTTGAAAATTGTGAATTTATTGCATAAATGGAGAGTGAGTGAAGGTTGGAATGCAGCAAAACCAAGTGGTTGAGTGACTGATGTTCCATGTTCATTATAACAGTTCTCAATAGTTTTCTTTAAGTTTCATACTTTGTTTTGTTCTTGTGGCTTTCAAGAAGGAACGTGAAAAAGCTGAGGGTGGAGGGATAGCAGACTGAGTCAGGGAGGGAATCCAAGGCTGCATGGCATGGATGCGAGAGAATTACAAGGACACAGAGGGAACTATGAAAAAAGGCTGAATGCCCTTGTAGATTTGGTATGTGAAAGCCTGTGTGAGGTGTCTTGTGTGGCCAGGAAAGATTTACAGTCAACATTTTAAATTTCTTCTTTTAGATGGTGATATCCAAGAATTCACAGATAATATGCTATAGAGGAGAGGCAACCAGGATGAACTAGAGCCTTTAGCAGTGGATGAGTAAAATGACTGTTGGACAGGCCCATCAATACCTCCTGTGTGAGTGTCACTGGCTCTAAGATTAATGACTTTAGGATATGTCAAGTGTCTCATTAGAACAGTTGTTCTCTGTTGGGGTTTCTTCCCTCTTAGCAGATGCCTTGTGGCCCGAGTGATGAGAGTTCAACTCCATTCTGGGAGTGATTCCAAACCCAGGAGGATCACATATGCCTCAGACAGGATTAAATCTTGGTAGAATGGCAGTCATAAGATAAGGAGAAATACATAGCTGTAGATTCTAGCAGGGAGAACTGGAGGTCCTGGTGATGTCAAGGAACTATGACGTGATCGGAATAACAGAGACTTGGTGGGATAACTCACATGACTGGAGTACTGTCATGGATGGTTATAAACTGTTCAGGAAGGACAGGCAGGGCAGAAAAGGTGAGGGAGTAGCACTGTATGTAAGGGAGCAGTATGACTGCTCAGAGCTCCGGTACGAAACTGCAGAAAAACCTGAGTGTCTCTGGATTAAGTTTAGAAGTGTGTGCAACAAGAGTGATGTAGTGGTGGGAGTCTGCTATAGACCACCGGACCAGGGGGATGAGGTGGATGAGGCTTTCTTCCGGCAGCTCACGGAAGCTACTAGATCGCATGCCCTGATTCTCATGGGTGACTTTAATTTTCCTGATATCTGCTGGGAGAGCAATACAGCAGTGCATAGACAATCCAGGAAGTTTTTGGAAAGCGTAGGGGACAATTTCCTGGTGCAAGTGCTAGAGGAGCCAACTAGGGGGGGCGCTTTTCTTGACCTGCTGCTCACAAACCGGGTAGAATTAGTGGGGGAAGCAAAAGTGGATGGGAATCTGGGAGGCAGTGACTATGAGTTGGTTGAGTTCAGGATCCTGACGCAGGGAAGAAAGGTAAGCAGCAGGATACGGACCCTGGACTTCAGGAAAGCAGACTTTGACTCCTTCAGGGAACGGATGGCCAGGATCCCCTGGGGGACTAACTTGAAGGGGAAAGGAGTCCAAGAAAGCTGGCTGTATTTCAAGGAATCCCTGTTGAGGTTACAGGGACAAACCATCCCAATGAGTCGAAAGAATAGTAAATATGGCAGGCGACCAGCTTGGCTTAATGGTGAAATCCTAGCGGATCTTAAACATAAAAAAGAAGCTTACAAGAAGTGGAAGGTTGGACATATGACCAGGGAAGAGTATAAAAATATTGCTCGGGCATGTAGGAATGATATCAGGAGGGCCAAATCGCACCTGGAGCTGCAGCTAGCCAGAGATGTCAAGAGTAACAAGAAGGGTTTCTTCAGGTATGTTGGCAACAAGAAGAAAGCCAAGGAATGTGTGGGCCCCTTACTGAATGAGGGAGGCAACCTAGTGACAGAGGATGTGGAAAAAGCTAATGTACTCAATGCTTTTTTTGCCTCTGTTTTCACTAACAAGGTCAGCTCCCAGACTGCTGCGCTGGGCATCACAAAATGGGGAAGAGATGGCCAGCCCTCTGTGGAGATAGAGGTGGTTAGGGACTATTTAGAAAAGCTGGACGTGCACAAGTCCATGGGGCCGGACGAGTTGCATCCGAGAGTGCTGAAGGAATTGGCGGCTGTGATTGCAGAGCCATTGGCCATTATCTTTGAAAACTCGTGGCGAACCGGGGAAGTCCCGGATGACTGGAAAAAGGCTAATGTAGTGCCAATCTTTAAAAAAGGGAAGAAGGAGGATCCTGGGAACTACAGGCAGTCAGCCTCACCTCAGTCCCTGGAAAAATCATGGAGCAGGTCCTCAAAGAATCAATCCTGAAGCACTTGCATGAGAGGAAAGTGATCAGGAACAGCCAGCATGGATTCACCAAGGGAAGGTCATGCCTGACTAATCTAATCGCCTTTTATGATGAGATTACTGGTTCTGTGGATGAAGGGAAAGCAGTGGATGTATTGTTTCTTGACTTTAGCAAAGCTTTTGACACGGTCTCCCACAGTATTCTTGTCAGCAAGTTAAGGAAGTATGGGCTGGATGAATGCACTATAAGTTGGGTAGAAAGCTGGCTAGATTGTCGGGCTCAACGGGTAGTGATCAATGGCTCCATGTCTAGTTGGCAGCCGGTATCAAGTGGAGTACCCCAAGGGTCGGTCCTGGGGCCGGTTTTGTTCAATATCTTCATAAATGATCTGGAGGATGGTGTGGATTGCACTCTCAGCAAATTTGCGGATGATACTAAACTGGGAGGAGTGGTAGATACGCTGGAGGGGAGGGATAGGATACAGAAGGACCTAGACAAATTGGAGGATTGGGCCAAAAGAAATCTGATGAGGTTCAATAAGGATAAGTGCAGGGTCCTGCACTTAGGACGGAAGAACCCAATGCACCGCTACAGACTAGGGACCGAATGGCTAGGCAGCAGTTCTGCGGAAAAGGACCTAGGGGTGACAGTGGACGAGAAGCTGGATATGAGTCAGCAGTGTGCCCTTGTTGCCAAGAAGGCCAATGGCATTTTGGGATGTATAAGTAGGGGCATAGCGAGCAGATCGAGGGACGTGATCGTTCCCCTCTATTCGACATTGGTGAGGCCTCATCTGGAGTACTGTGTCCAGTTTTGGGCCCCACACTTCAAGAAGGATGTGGATAAATTGGAGAGAGTCCAGCGAAGGGCAACAAAAATGATTAGGGGACTGGAACACATGAGTTATGAGGAGAGGCTGAGGGAGCTGGGATTGTTTAGCCTGCAGAAGAGAAGAATGAGGGGGGATTTGATAGCTGCTTTCAACTACCTGAAAGGGGGTTCCAAAGAGGATGGCTCTAGACTGTTCTCAATGGTAGCAGATGACAGAACAAGGAGTAATGGTCTCAAGTTGCAGTGGGGGAGGTTTAGATTGGATATTAGGAAAAACTTTTTCACTAAGAGGGTGGTGAAACACTGGAATGTGTTACCTAGGGAGGTGGTTGAATCTCCTTCCTTAGAGGTTTTTAAGGTCAGGCTTGACAAAGCCCTGGCTGGGATGATTTAACTGGGAATTGGTCCTGCTTCGAGCAGGGGGTTGGACTAGATGACCTTCTGGGGTCCCTTCCAACCCTGATATTCTATGATTCTATAGGATCTAAATACATGACACAGACTTAAAGTAAATCCAGGTTGCAACGTAAAAATAAGAGAAGGAAGCTTAAAATGACTGTGAATTATTTTAACATCTATGCAATCTTCTGTAAATGTACTAACATTTCACTTTCTTTTCAGTTGTTCTGAGGCTCATGAAAGACTTCAGCAGGGCTACCCACATTTACACCAGCTGAGGATCTAGCCATGGATTCCTTCACTGAGGGTATGTCCACACTGAAGCTGGAGGTTCAATTTCCAGGTTAGGTGGATGTACACATGCTAGCTTTTATTGAGCTAGCACACTAAAAATAGCAGCGAAGCCATGCCAGGATGGGCTAGCCACCCAAGTAAAATCACATCTGCAACCCTAGGTATGTACTCGAGTGACTAGCCTATGCCACTGCCCATGCTGCTGTGGCTACACTGCTATTCTGATGTGCTATCTTGATCAAAGCTAGCATAGGTATGTCTATACAAGCTGGAAATTACACCTCCAGCTTAGAGAGTTGAAAGTGCAGTACATGGGTGTGCATGAGCGGGTGAAGCATCAGAATTACACAGCTAAATACAACACGGTGTTACTGGTTTTGCCAGGCAACTCTCCTTATGGGAGCTGGCCTTGCCCAGAAAATGTACCCCGTGGTTTGTGACACAGGATAGAGATACCCTGAGTCACAAAGCAGATACAGCACACGCAGTGTCAGTGCAAGCTTCCTCACACTGCCATGCCTGTCCACCTCATCCTCACCCTGCAGCAGCCATTTCTGGGGTACAATAAGTCAGTCTTCATGCCCATTTGTAGGGTTGGTATCAGCACTTGTTACAATAAGCATCTAGAGGCCTCAAGTGAGATCAGGACCACATAGTTTTTTGACAGGACAGATGAAGTGTGGGAGGGGAAACAGGCAGAGAGAGATGAAGTAACTTGCCCAAGATCACCCAGTGGGTCAGTGGCAGAGTCACCAATAAAACCCAGGTCTCCTGAGTCCCACTCCAGTGTCCAGCTCTCCAAGCTCTCTGTTACATCCCTCCCTTCATGCAGCCCAGCACTCATGTCTCTGGCAATATTGCAGAAAGCTGTTCTTTACAAGCCTTTGGGGTTTTTTCTTCCAAACACTTGCTGCCTGCCTGCTCCCTAGCAGAAGTAGATATGATTTTCACTCCTGTGCTGATACCAGTGGGGACTTTAGGGAGGGATTTTCAACACAATGTTATATTTTTCCATACAAAAAGAATACACAGATACTTCAATTTGCAAGACCTCTATTTTTCTATTAATGGACTGTCATAAAAATAAAGGGAAGGGTAACCACCTTTCTGTATACAGTGCTACAAAATCCCTCCTGGCCAGAGACAAAACCCTTTCACCTGTAAAGGGTTAAGAAGGTAAGATAACCTCACTGGCACCTGACCAAAATGACCAATGGGGAGACAAGATACTTTCAAAGCTGGAGTGGGGGAAACAAAGGGTCTGTCTGTCTGTGTGATGCTTTTGCCGGGAACAGATCAGGAAAGCAGTCTCAGAAACTTCTGTAAAGTTAGTAAGCTAGCTAGAAATGTGTTAGATTTCCTTTTGTTTAATGGCTGGTAAAATAAGCTGTGCTGAATGGAATGTATATCCTTGTTTTTGTGTCTTTTTGTAACTTAAGGTTTTGCCTAGAGGGATTCTCTATGTTTTGAATGTGATTACCCTGTAAGGTATTTACCATCCTGATTTTACAGAGGTGATTCTTTTACCTTTTCTTTAAATAAAATTCTTCTTTTAAGAACCTGGTTGCTTTTTCATTTTTTAAGATCCAAGGGTTTGGGTCTGTGTTCACCCTGCAAGGGATGTGCCTTCAAATCCCATTTTCTTCTTTTTTTTAAATAGATAGGAAGTGATTTATTAACAAAATAGGAATCTCAGTAAAGATTTTAGCGTGCATTTTAGTTAGTCTTAAATTTACATTTGACTATTAAAATAAAATCACGGAATATTTTCCTGAGGAAAATCCAATGTTATAACTCTGGAGGCATTTCTTAAGGTTACCCAAAGTGATTCCTACCAGTAACTTCTTTGTAAATAGCACTATATCGTACCGCATTATAGGTCATCTGAACAATGTGCCATATGGATTGCAAATGGAATGGTATAGCTGTCACACTGTCTGGAATGGTTCACAACTGGGAGTGTCAGCCTCAAGGCAGACTGTAAAAAAGTAGGGCAGACACCCCCAACTGGCTGAATGTTCTATAATTGGATTTCATCAACCCAGTCACAAATGCGAACTCCGGAAACAGTGTAACACTTACCCTGGAGACCCAGGTAGTCCCCTTGGGCATTCTAGTCTGTCTTGCCACTCAGGCAAGCTGGACTTGGTGATAGCTGGTTGCCATACACTTAAGATCACAAAAGATTCAGGTTACTTCCAGTCCCAAGAGACCAGTCACTTACCCCAGCTCAATTTGTACCTCAGATCTCCGACCAAAGACAACACTTGTAGCTAATCCTATAGTAAACTCATTTCTTTTTCCTAGTTAATCCTTAATTAAAGAGTTATTTGCAGTTTAAAGCAGGCACACATACATACAAAAATGAGTTAGTCTGGTTCCAAAAGGTGGCAGAGTTGTAGTAATCTGTTAGCACTGAATATCTTTTAGGGCTAACCCAGGTTGATCCTGGGGATCTCTGCTTCTTTTCATAGCTCTCCAACCTTGTCAGAATCCAAACAGCAAAGGGGAGGGAAAACATTTTCTTGTGTCCCTGTTTTATCCCCTCCTTTCAGCACTTAAGCTGATGGGATGAGCTTTCTTGCATGTTGCACCTTCTTGGGTGTGAGAGGGCCATTAACCAAGTCTTTGTATCGTGATGCTCCCCTATGGCCCATTTAGTTTTGACAGTCCTTCTTGACAGGTGGTGTACTATTCCTCCTGACTGGGTTCACAGCAAGCATTTTTACAGTTATAAAGCAAAACTTACATATCACCTAACAGCGTGGGAAACAGACATTTCAAGTGAAATTAGTGGATGCAGCAACTTCTAAGCATTTTGTAGAGTCTAAACACTACACACATTCTTACAAGTCTAACAGCTATCTTGAACAATACTAACATATAGGTGATCTGGTCTGTTTTCCATCTATGAATTTGTCAGTGCTCAGCTTGATGAGCTGGCACCTGGTCTACCAGCCTCATAATAGCCACAGCTATATATTAGTGCCACAACTTCTGCAGGCAGATTTAATAAGATCATAGAAAAGGATGTCTCAATGATAAACGTAGGCACAGATTTAGTAAATGTAAATGTAATTTTTCTCCATCACAAGCAATAGAACAAGAAAGAAAAATATGAATATTTCACTCATTAAAATCAAACTGAGCTAAGATAATTCTGTTTGTGATAATACTTTATTCAAGCAGAGTACAAGTCATGTTTTTATTTAATTTAAAACAGTGTTTGTTATGGGGGAAAAGAGACGTTTCTCTGCATAAATCACGCCTTACCCAGCTTTTGAAAGCTGCTTTTTGGGGCTTAATTAGTCAGCTGGCACAAGGAAAATTCAAATCACAAGAGCTTAATGAAAGAGTGAGGTTGTGGAATGATTTCCTTTAGTTAAATGCCGCTGTAAAATGTTTATTAGCTGAGGCCTAGTGTTATTAAACTAAAGAGTGAAACATAATTTTTTTCCTACAGAGAGTCTCATATAATTAAACAGATGTTTATATTTTATTTCACTGAGTATCAACTACATCACAATTTAAAAAATGTACATGGATTTTTAGAAAGCATTTTGTATCAGGCTAAAAATACAACATAGGGTACAGTGGCAAATACTGGAACCATCATCTAAATTATTAATAGTTATTAATAATTTCTTATATATTTAACAATTGTATATTATGCCCTAAGTGCGTATAAAGACACAACCACAGCATAGGATCTAAGGGTGCGATCCTGCAAATAGTTCCACCCTAAATATGCATAGTCCTCCACAGAGTTCCATGGGAGAAATTCTTTGCAGACTACGATCCGAAACTGAGTATAACTAGGAAGGATGCTGGGGACAGTAAGTGGCTGGGGGAGGGTGGAAGGGAGAGGGTTGTGGAGTTGCTTGGTTGAACCACCAAGATCTCCCATTGTTCCTTTCCTTTGATTACCTTTGTATTTCTTTCTTTTCTCAATGAGAAATTACTGAGAGGGTTTGGAGGGGTGCTTGGCATGCATCATGTCTGGCCTTGCACTATGCAAGGGTGGGAGAGCAAAATGAATATTTTCTTCCCTGCCCTGGGATTCCCATGCAAAGTCTGACCATAATCACTCTTATTGCTAGCAGGAAGGCAGTGACCCTGAAGAGAGTGGGGAGAAGGTTGGGCCACCCCCTCTGGACACAGAAGAGGCTGGGTACAATGAAGGTAGTACACTATAAAGTCTGAGTGCCAGTCACAATCCTTCAGCCTGGCAGTGATGGGAGTGGGATAAGAATTTGAGTAGAACAGAATTCGTCAGCTCCTCCTAGGGCTGGGTGGCTCAACACTACTGCTAATTCAGGGCTGTGACTTACTGACACAGGTGACCCCTAAGTCACTGGTGTTTATAGGAATGGGTGCTCTAAAATACTTCAGATAGTTTGCATAAACAGAAGGGTTGTGGGAAATTCATCCCCTTTCACATCAGGTATGCAGAAGGGAAAATCTAAGTAGGAAACCCAAGGGCAATCATCTGGGATCTGCGGCAATCAGGGGGCCCTGCAGAATCCTATATTCATGTCCATGAGGCCATAACCCTTGTACAGCAATGGCTCTGTATATATGGTAAAAACGTACATATCCCTAAATCTTTTAATTTTCAGAAATAGTATTGTCTACATTTCTAGGCCGGATTCTCCAGTGGCTTGCACTTCATGTAAAACACTCCCAAATCACATCAGGCGTCTTGTAGGATCAGGCCCTAGTATTTTTAAGGGCCCAATCCTATTATCAGTGAACTCAATGGCAAAGCTCCCATTGACTTCAGTGAGAGCAGGACCTGGCCGCATATGGTGTCAAGCTTTCCATACTCTGAATGAAGACTCTTCCCACACAACTGCCTGAAGCTTTGACACAAAATTAACTGAAGGTCATATGTGGTTCCTTTGTTTCATCAACCTCTTAGGTGTCAGCTGTATGCAACTGTACATTTTAATTAAGGCATGGAGTGTTAATGTGTGCAGTTTTAGTTAGGCTTGTTCCTCACTGTAAGCCTAATAGACTTATTCAGCCTCACACGCGTGAATGAGCCTGTCGGGTACCTTTGTCAGCTGTCTTTAGCAGAGATCCCTACATAGATACAATGTGGTAGGAGTCTTATTTATAGAATGAAATTTCCAATTTTACAGAAGTCATCCTCCTCAGACAAAGAGCTAGTGTTATTCTTAGCTACTGTACTTAATAAAATATGATGTGTTCATCGGTACATGTTCTCTTTATTGAGGGCCATAGGTTAGGAGGCTGGACCTTTCCATATTTCTATACATTCCTACACGCCAGGGTCTTTCTCTCAAGATCAGAATTTTAGAGGGACCAGTGACTATAGCACTCAGAAGTAATAGCTTTTGTGGTATTTATTGTATCAGACACTTTCAGGATTAAGAAATTTAACCCAGTGGGTCAGTAACTTTTCAGGAAACATCCACAAGTTTTCTTTGTACATCTGATGCATATTGTCAGAAATAACCATGAGGCCAAGTGTGAATTATTTCCATTTGATCGTGTGTGTGGGGCCCTGGAAGTAACTTTTAGTAGGAAGAGACTATCTTGTGGTTAAAACAGTGCTGTTTTATTCCTGACTCAGCTCTGATTTGCTGGGTAAGCAGGTAAATCCCTTACCCCTTCGGTGTCCAGTTTACCTCTATGTGAACATACAATACCATTGCCTACCTCTCAGGAGCGTTAGGAGGGAGCATTATCTAGTGGTTAAAGCCTGGAGTCAACCTATTTCAGCTCTCCCACCAGTGTGAACTTTGTAACTATATAACTTTTTGAACAAGTCTTATTTATGTGTGGCTCAGTTCTTCACCTGTAAACTGGGGTATTTTGTGGAATGTTGAAGAGGAATGTTGTGATTCTTAATTTATACTTTTAAAAATCACGTAGAGACTCTCAGATTGCAGGCAATTTATAACTATAAAATGTGTGAAATATTAATAATAAATGCCTGCATAATCAGTTATATAAGGTATACGGAGAAGAAACTCTATCAAATGGCAGCACATTCTAGTGCAATGTCTAGTATCTATGGCAGCATGTTTTCTGTGTCATAATGGTTAAACGCACATAATGTATGCAAATCTTTGTACTGAACAGTATGTGAACCTTTAACGCAGCCCATGAACTTGGCTCTGGAGAGGAAAAAAAGTGGGCCAGGGGATGCTGGTGTCCTAAGTGCATCATCCTTTCCTTTATTTGCCCTGTGGAAAATCCACCTCAAAGTTAACACAGTCTGCGGGGGGAGCTCTTCTGTACTGTGGAGATCAAAGGGAAGCGGTGGGTGAGGATTGAGCCACGTAGCCAGGGGGCCTTGGAACTGATGTGGAGGCAGAGATGCTTTATGAAGATGCTCTGGTGTGCAGTGGATTGCTTGAGATTTGCGATTGTGGTTACAGAACTTGCTCACACTGCAGACTCCATTATGGAATTCCTCATGGAGTTTTGCTTCACTTTGGTCTCGTCTCATGTATTTTTATGTGAGGAGGGGCAGTCTGGCCCTGTGTTCAGAGTGCGTCAGAATTAGGCCATTATAGTGAAGAGATTAGTTCTGCAGTACAACAGTGCTCCTATTGTAAAATTGTAACAGGGAGCCATCTACTGGTGAACCAGAGATTGACATATAGGCTGTTTTTGTAATGTTCTGGCTTTGGTGATGCTTAGATACTCTTGGAGCAGTTGATAAAGTATATGTGGGAAACAGGTGGATTACTTAGAACAAGAAAAATGTACAGTAATCACAATAGTGTATGCAGTAACATTACCATTTCATTTAAAAAAATTATCTACGAGGAGTTACAAGTTGAGGAATTATCTTAATACTAAAAAGAAAAGGAGGACTTGTGGCACCTTAGAGACTAACCAATTTATTAGAGCATAAGCTTTCGTGAGCTACAGCTCACTTCCTCAGATGCATATCGTGGAAACTGCAGCAGGCTTTATATATACACAGAGAATATGAAACAATACCTCCTCCCACCCCACTGTCCTGCTGGTAATAGCTTATCTAAAGTGATCATCAGGTGGACCATTTCCAGCACAAATCCAGGTTTTCTCACCCTCCACCCCCCCACACAAATTCACTCTCCTGCTGGTGATAGCCCATCCAAAGTGACAACTCTTTACACAATGTGCATGACAATCAAGCTGGGCTATTTCCTGCACAAATCCAGGTTTTCTCACATTCCCCCCACCCCCATACACACACAAACTCACTCTCCTACTGGTAATAGCTCATCCAAACTGACCACTCTTCAAGTTAAAATCCAAGTTAAACCAGAACATCTGGGGGGGGGGGGTAGGAAAAAACAAGAGGAAACAGGCTACCTTGCATAATGACTTAGCCACTCCAAGTCTCTATTTAAGCCTAAATTAATAGTATCCAATTTGCAAATGAATTCCAATTCAGCAGTTTCTCGCTGGAGTCTGGATTTGAAGTTTTTTTGTTTTAAGATAGTGACCTTCATGTCTGTGATCGCGTGACCAGAGAGATTGAAGTGTTCTCCGACTGGTTTATGAATGTTATAATTCTTGACATCTGATTTGTGTCCATTTATTCTTTTACGTAGAGACTGTCCAGTTTGACCAATGTAAATGGCAGAGGGGCATTGCTGGCACATGATGGCATATATCACATTGGTGGATGTGCAGGTGAACGAGCCTCTGATAGTGTGGCTGATGTTATTAGGCCCTGTGATGGTGTCCCCACAAGAGATCCACTTCCTGGACACTACAGTGGTAATAAACAATGGTCACATAAACACCACCCTATACCGGAAACCTACTGACCGCTATTCCTACCTGCATGCCTCCAGCTTTCACCCTGACCACACCACACGATCCATCGTCTACAGCCAAGCTCTGCGATACAACCGCATTTGCTCCAACCCCTCAGACAGAGACAAACACCTACAAGATCTCTGTCAAGCTTTCTTACAACTACAATACCCACCTGCAGAAGTAAAGAAACAGATTGATAGAGCCAGAAGAGTTCCCAGAAGTTACCTACTACAGGACAGGCCTAACAAAGAAAATAACAGAACGCCACTAGCCGTCACCTTCAGCCCCCAACTAAAACCCCTCCAATGCATTATTAAGGATCTACAACCTATCCTAAAGGATGACCCAACACTCTCACAAATCTTGGGAGACAGGCCAGTCCTTGCCTACAGACAGCCCCGCAACCTGAAGCAAATACTCACCAACAACCACATACCACACAACAGAACCACTAACCCAGGAACTTATCCTTGCAACAAAGCCCGTTGCCAATTGTGCCCACATATCTATTCAGGGGACACCATCACAGGGCCTAATAACATCAGCCACACTATCAGAGGCTCGTTCACCTGCACATCCACCAATGTGATATATGCCATCATGTGCCAGCAATGCCCCTCTGCCATTTACATTGGTCAAACTGGACAGTCTCTACGTAAAAGAATAAATGGACACAAATCAGATGTCAAGAATTATAACATTCATAAACCAGTCGGAGAACACGTCAATCTCTCTGGTCACGCGATCACAGACATGAAGGTCGCTATCTTAAAACAAAAAAACTTCAAATCCAGACTCCAGCGAGAAACTGCTGAATTGGAATTCATTTGCAAATTGGATACTATTAATTTAGGCTTAAATAGAGACTTGGAGTGGCTAAGTCATTATGCAAGGTAGCCTGTTTCCTCTTGTTTTTTCCTACCCCCCCCCCCCCAGATGTTCTGGTTTAACTTGGATTTTAACTTGAAGAGTGGTCAGTTTGGATGAGCTATTACCAGCAGGAGAGTGAGTTTGTGTGTGTATGGGGGTGGGGGGAATGTGAGAAAACCTGGATTTGTGCAGGAAATAGCCCAGCTTGATTGTCATGCACATTGTGTAAAGAGTTGTCACTTTGGATGGGCTATCACCAGCAGGAGAGTGAATTTGTGTGGGGGGGTGGAGGGTGAGAAAACCTGGATTTGTGCTGGAAATGGCCCACCTGATGATCACTTTAGATAAGCTATTACCAGCAGGACAGTGGGGTGGGAATAGGTATTGTTTCATATTCTCTGTGTATATATAAAGCCTGCTGCAGTTTCCACGATATGCATCTGAGGAAGTGAGCTGTAGCTCACGAAAGCTTATGCTCTAATAAATTGGTTAGTCTCTAAGGTGCCACAAGTCCTCCTTTTCTTTTTGCGAATACAGACTAACACGGCTGTTACTCTGAAACCTATCTTAATACTGAAACTTGATTTCACTGTAAATTTGGAAATGAAATATTTATGTCACAGACTTTGATTTGATCAGAATGTGTGGACGCCACTCAGTGCAGTGGAAAAGACTGACTTGTATCCATCAAACTAATTGAATGTCTCCAACTTGGCTTCTCTGAAAACAATGGCTTGGTTTGACAATAGGCCATCATTTTGTTATGATCATGTGCCATATCACACAGACCAAGACAGTAACTGCTATAATCCATTTTACAGCTTGTGAATGAGTCTTAACCCTGTGGAGATAAGGATTAAAGGAGTTTATGGTAACAAGCAGTGAGAAAGTTTATCATGCTGTGATCGTGGGCTCTCTTATACCATACACATGACTGGTCCTGTCTGGTTCATGGTGTTTGATGTTTGACTCTGATTTGACTGACACCTGATCTTATCGTGATGGACACTTAGGCCAAAATGTTCCCACTTATTTACATAAGACTTCTAAATAGGGATTTAATAGCTTAACTTTAAGGGTCAAGACTCATTCACAGGCTGTAGAATGATTACAACAGTTATTGTCTTGGTCTGTGTGATATGGCACATGATGATAACAAAATGACGGCCTATTGTCAAACCTAAGTTTGAAAATTTTGCATTTACGAGGTTAGTATTATTCTGTCTCCAATGGAGCTAATCTCTATGAAACTCAGGCATGGTGAACAGACCTCTTACACTGTTGCCAGTGCTTAGACTAGAATGAGTTTAATAAAGAGATTATTAATTCTTGAGACAAACTGCTTTTCAGTTATCACAACTGTCAATAAATAAATTCTTACCCCAAAATATTCAAAGCTGTGATCATGGCTGTTAGTCACTCCTATTAGTTTGACTACTATTAAAGTTAATAGATGCCATGTGATTTAAACTTTGTCCAGTAGGTAACATACATTTCCTAACCTGGGAAGAAAGTCTTTAATCAAGACAGAACATAGAGAGTTTTCCTAGGAGGTGCTTAATTAGCTAAAGAAATGCTGGGGAAGGAGATAGCTGTGCTGGTTTTGGCCACAATTAAATAATGGGATTTTTTTTCATAAACCACTGTTTATCAACTCTAATCTGAGACATTTCTGAAACCTGCAAGGCATGAGAAAGTTTCATAAATGTAAGCAGGGTCTGAATGAACTCTCCCTGTCAGCTAGCTGGGAAGGGGAGAGACTTCAGGAGCAAACTGTATTTACATGAACACACGTACTCTGCGTAGGTATCTAGCAGACAGGAGCTGTGTAGCTCCAAGTGATCAGCTTTGGCTGGTGTTGGGTTACAAGTTACTTTATTCCTGAATGCAGGGGTAGTGAAATGCTGTTCTCAATGTTGTTGTCTTTATTGCACAAGTAAAGGGGAGAAGAACTGTGCTTAACCTGTCCCAAACGAGGAGGTCACCCTCAGCTGAAACAACCTTGTTAAGCCTTGTTAACCTTAACCTTGTTAAGCTCGAATGCCAGACCCCTGTGAAAGCAAGGCGGGTGGGAGACAGGTGTCCTTGCTAGGAGGTGTGGATGCTGGTCCCTGGTCTGGTTTAACCTGTTCCTCCCCACTGCTCAAAGATAGAGCTAAATAGGCTCCATGGGGATCTTTTGTTATTTTAAGTGCTCAATAAGAGCTGAAATCACTTGTGGTGGCAAATGTTTGTGCCCAGCCTCAGAGCTGAAAATCACCAAGAGCTGACAGTCACTAAGAGACAAACCTTCAGAGGTCACCGCAGAGAGGCAGGTGGCAGCAGAAGGTGACTGATGGGCAGCTGGCGGAGTGAGCAAGATGGCTTCTTCCCCTCTTCCCCCCCGCACCCGACATGATGGGAGGAGAATTCACGCAGATGCACCTCTGAACTCTGGGTCTTCGCTGACCAGGGACAACAACTGTGAGTGGGGTGATAAGAGGGGTCACACTACAGGAACTTCGGTGTTGGATTCAAGAATGTGAAGTAAAAGACACTGCCCAGCATATTCTGGGGTGGGTGTTTTGCTCATGTTTTTATGTTTATGAATCCTGCTTGTACTGTTTTCCCAGATTTATACTCTGTTACTTTTGTTAAAGAAAACCTCTTTCTATCTCAGACTCTGTGCTTGAAAAAGGGGAAGTCTTGCCTCTTAGAGGTGCCCAGAGGGTAGCATTTAATTTTCCCAGGTTAGTGGGGTGGGGGGGGGGGCTCAAGCCAGTTCTGTGTTATATTGTTGAAAAGGAAGTCCTAGATATTGAACCCGACCCTTCTTGCTGCCCACTCCAACTGGCAAAAGGGTTACATAGACACATCTTTAACAAAGCATGAATCATTCTCTAAACAAGTTAAGCAGTTTGAGGCTGTTGTTTCACATGCCAATATTTTAATATTTCAGGATTGCCGCTTTCTCTAAAGTTAGTCTGGTGCATCTGTGGTACCTGGCATGGACAGATGGGGCCACTTTGTAATGGCATATTTCATCTCTTTCGGAGCGATCTCAAAGGATTGTGTTACCTACTTGCTCATGTTATCCGAGGACTCTCACACAAGGGATCCCAGTTGTTACCCAATGCTTTGTGCCCCCTTCCATGCTCAATGAATATATGTAGTCCTGGGCTACAGTACTATGTGTATGCAGATGACACTCAGCTCCATGGAATCTGGGGGCTGTAGTCTATTCACTTTCCATGTGCTTGTCAAAGTGCCAGCATAAGGCCCTGGGTGGAGAGAAGCTTGTTTAGATTCAGTCTGGAGGCTAAGCATATGGGAAGGGGAAGCATCCTGAGTGACTGGTGGGGATTGCATCGGCTTCCTTTATTGAGGCCTTTGTCACAGTGTTCTACAACCTTTTAGTCTTGGTTCCAGTACTGAGCTTGGATTCTCCAGTGACTGGCCAGGGGTTGCAACCTTTTTTCTCTAATGCAGTCTTCACTACAGTTATCTGTGCTTTTGTTACTCCTGGACTGGAGTACTACAAAGAGCTCTACACAGGGCTCTTTACCCCTTGAAGATCACTCAAAAGTTGTATGTAGTGCAGAATGTGGCTGCCCACTCTATATGCAGCATAGGCTGACTTAGCACTTTACACCAGTATCCCATGTTCAGCATTGGCTTTTATTTTGTCTCCAAGTGCATTTCAAAGTATTGGTTGTTGACTAATAGAGAGTCCTGAATTGCCCTCCCAGCTGCCTCCAAGCTTTTTCCTCACTATGTTCCCCTCAGCAGTTTTGATTGCATTAGGTGCTCATACTTTTTTGTCCCTAACATTAAACTTCTGGTTGCTGGTGGAAGGGCATTCTCAGTTGGGATCCCTGGCTACTCACTCCTGTGGGTAGTCTGGCCTTTATTGTTACACAACAGACCTTTGCAAGATAAGTTATTTAGTCTATCTTGCAAATATACCATTCATAGTGGTATTCAGATTTCCAGCTAATGAAGAGTTCCCAAGAAACAAATGAACAAAGGATGCAGTAAGGCAAATCCTTGAGGTTGACTTTGGAGAAAAGAGTTGGATGGAAAAAGAGGTGCATGCCAGTTATTTTTGTTCAACAACGAGCATTTGTGGGGATAAAAAAAGTATTTTTTGTTTTAAACACCTGACTTACTATTATTATGCATGTAACATCTGACATGCTACTGTTATGAAGTGCAATATCATGAAAGGCAATGTGACTGACAACAGCCACAGACAGGTCTTACTCTCCTACGGACAGCATGAAAATCACTTTAATATTCAAGTTACATGTAAAGCACTCCTGTCCCACTTCTGTTGTAGCTGACCGAAATTGGGGCAGTTCAACTTGCTGTGCAATGCACTGCACTTATGATGACTAGTTACAGCAGACAATAATGGGTTTATCACAGTGAGCATATTGAATACACTGTGTTTTTTCCTCCAGTACAGTGGACTGAAACAGTCTTTATTATGAAAACTTTGTGCTTTCATGAGCATTAATGTTCCTAAGGATGTGTGGGTGGAAGACCAGGTGGGCAGAACTGATGAATGTAGAAATGAGATTGAGGATCTACAGAACTGTAATTAGTTCATTTCTATAAAAGAGAAACATTTTGCATTTCCTGCTTTCTTCAAGTTTTTTCCCTTTTTATTTTTATAAGTAAATGTAGCTCTTATGAAAGATGTTGGGAGAGAAGACACGTTAGGAAAATCTTCTTTTTATCCACAGAAAAGGTACAATACAGCCGGCAGCAGTGCAAGCTTGTTCACACTCCCATACGAGTACCTCAGTCCTAACTAGGAGTTCATACCACAGCCAGGCTCTTTCATTCCCTGGGCTCTCAGCTGAGCCAACCGATAAGGGTACCAAATCTAGAAGTTTTCTAGATTGTGTCCTTCAGAAAATGGACAGTTTCCCATTAGTGTAGTCCACATGGGTCACTGAACAACCACCAGATGCTGATGACACCTGTCACTAAACACACGAGAGGTTCAAATTGATTACCTCACGTAAGGCTGTGTATCCCAATACCAGGACCTGAACCATCGAGGTCCATATTTTCAATGAACCACTCAGTAATACCTATGTTCTTATTGTCAAGTGCCTCAACTTTTAGAGTTCCAGTTCTCTATTACCACTACTATCCTTTCCTTTAAAAATATAGAAGAAAAATACACTTCCATGGCTGAATTTGAAGTAATCACAATGGATTCCCTTTCACTCCAAACTCCATGTTTCACTAACTTTTGTTGGAGAGTTTTCTTCCCAGTGGGTAAGAGGGCATGAAAGAGATGATTCCAAGTGTGATCGCAACCTAAAGTGAATTGTACCACTAATGAGAAGCTACGCATTCCATGTCAAGACACTGATAATCCAGAAGGCTATGTGAATTATGAATTAGGCCTGGTCTACCCTAGACAATTACATTTGGTTTACTACATCGGTCAGAAGTGTGAAAAATCCACACCCCTGAGCGGCGATGTTAAGCCAACCTAAGACCCCATGTAGACAGTGCTAGGTCGACAAGAGAATTCTTCTTTCAGGGAGGTAGATTACTTACGCGAATGGGAGAATCCCTCCTGTAGGTATAGGTAGTGTCTACAATGAAGCGCTACAGTGGTGCAGCTGTAGCATTTTAAGTGTAGACATGCCCTAAGCAGTACATCATTAGGCCTAATTTCTACTCTGTATTAAATGAGTAAAGTAATCCTACTGAAGTGATCAAGTTCACTCTGATCAAGACATTCCTTTGTGTTGCTGGAGATATTGGCCAACTAGCAAGTTTAAAAATCTGCGGTGTAATGGAAAGCTAAGCTGTATTATATTGTTTAGCCACTGGGTGGCGATGTATATAAAATACTTTATTTAGGATAACAGCCATGCCTGGCAGAGCATTAAAGCATCTTATGTTGAACTCATCTGGTGTGTATAAACAGGCTCTGTAGCCAGTCCATGTCTGGTACAGAAGTACATGACAGGCAACTAACCACAGATGGCTGTTAGGAGTTAGTGGGCATCTCACTAACTTGATAGGAATTTTTCTCTGATGATTAAATTATTAGCAAGAGCTTTATTCAACAGAACCTGAGTAATTTATGTTGCTTTTGATTAGGGAAATCCCTTTTCTTTATCACCTAAAACTATATAGTGGAGGCATTAGATCTATATTTATTTATGTAATGTGGAAAACGTGATACGTGTGCTATCGATTTTATTGATTGGAAACGTAAAATGCACGCACACACACACAAAACCAATTTAGAATGGAGGGCAACTGCACGTAGTTTCTACAGCTGGACAAACAGCAAAGATACAAGAAGAAAAAGCTATTTAAATAGTGTAGCTAAACCAAGCCAGAGAAACTTTCTTCTTCAGCATTTATAAATCCAAATCTACTGCCCAAAGATGATAGAATCATAGAAGACACTTCAGGAGGTCATCTAGTCCAAGCCCCTGCTCAAAGTAGGACTGACACCAACTAAATCATCCCAGACAGAGCTATGTCAAACCTTAAAAACCTCTAAGGATGGAGATTCTACCACCTCCCTAGGTAACCCATTCCAGTGCTTCACCACCCTCCGAGTGAAATAGTGTTTCCTAATATCCAAACTAGACCTCTCCCACTACAACTTGAGACCATTGTTCCGTCATCTGCCACCAGTGAGAACAGCCAAGCTCCATCCTCTTTGGGAACCCACCTTCAGGTAATTGAAGGCTGCTATCAAATCCCCCCTCACTCTTCTCTTCTGCAGACTAAAAAAGCCCAGTTCCCTCACCCTCTACTCATGTGCCCCGACCCCCTGACCATTTTTGTTGCCATCTTCTGGACTCTTTCCAATTTGTCCACATCCTTTCTGTAGTGGGGGGCACAAAACTGGATGCAATACTCCAGATGTGGCCTCACCAGTGCCCAATAGAGGGGAATAATCACTTCCCCCGATCTGCTGGCAACGCTCCTACTTAATGCAACCCAGTGTGACGTTAGCCTTCTTGGCAACAGGGCACACTACTGACTCATATCCAGCTTCTCGTTCACTGTAATCCCCAGGTCCTTTTCTGCAGCACTGCTGCTTAGCCAGTCAGTCCCCAGCCTGTAGCGGTGCATGGAATTCTTCCATCCTAAGTGCAGAACGTTGTACTTGTCCTTGTTGAACCTAATCAGATTTCTTTTGGCCCAATCCTCCAATTTGTATAGATCACTCTGGACCCTATCCCTACCCTCCAGTGTATCTACCTTTCCCCTCAGTTTAGTATCATCTGCAAACTTGCTGAGGGTGCAATCCATCCCTTCATCAGATCATTAATAAAGGTGCTGAACAAAACTGGCCCCAGGGCCGACTCCTGGGGCACTCCTCTTGATACCGGCTGCCAACTAGACATTGAGCCATTGATCACTAGCCATTGAGCCCGACAATCTAGCCAGCTTTCCGTCCACTTTATAGTCCATTCATCCAATCCATACTTTTTTAACTTGCTGACAAGAATACTGTGGGAGACTGTATCAAAAGCTTTGCTAAAGTCAAGATATATCACGTCCACTGCTTTCCCCATATCCATAGAGCCAGTTATCTCACCACAGAAGGCAATCAGGTTAGTCAGGCATCACTTGCCCTTGGTGAATCCATGTTGACTGTTCCTTATCATCTTCCTGTCCTCCAAGTGCTTCAAAATGGATTCCTTGAGGACCTGCTCCATGATTTTTCCAGGGACTGAGGTGAGGCTGACTAATCTATAGTTCACTGGGTTCTCCTTCTTCCCATTTTTAAAGATGGGCACTATATTTGCCTTTTTCCAGTTCCGGGACCTCCCCCGATTGCCAGGAGTTTTCAAAGATAATGGCCAGTGGTTCTGCAATCACATCAGCCAATTCCCTCAGCACCCTCGGATGCATTATATCTGGACCCATGGACTAGTGCATGTCCAGCTTTTCTAAATAGTCCTTAACCTGTTCTTTCACCACTGAGGGCTGCTTACCTCCTCCCCATATTGTATTGCCCAGGACAACACTGTGGGAGCTGATCTTGTCTGTGAAGACCGAGGCAAAAAAAAGCATTGAATACTTCAGCTTTTTCTACATCTTCTGTCACTAGGTTGCCTCTCCCATTCATTAAGGGTCCCACACTTTCCCTGACCTTTTTCTTGCTGCTAACATACCTGTAGAAAACCTTCTTGTTACCCTTCACATCCCTTGCTAACTGCAACTAGCAAGCAAAAACAGAAGCAACTTTGTCTGTACAAAGTGCAAGCTGGTCTCCATATTGGAAGAGAAGATTGAAGGTCTGGAGCAACAGATAACGACCCTGCGTTGCATACGAGAATCTGAGGATTTTCTGGACAAAAGTCAGGATATGCTTCTACGGGCACAAAGCTCTAAAGATTTAGAGCAGGTTGCACAGCGGAGCCAAGAGGCCAGTGAAGAAGCTTGGCAACATGTGACCTCCAGAAAGAAGAAGGGGGAATGTCCAGGTTCCAGCAACGCAGACACAGGTAACTAACCGCTTTCATGTTCTCTCCACAGGTACCATTGCGGAGAGTGGACCAGATGATACGTCTGGGGGGAGAAAGCAGAAGGAGACTCCGCTGGTTGGAAGGCATGAGATGCACTGTCCTGAGATTGGGGGTTCCATGACCACCACTCCCAAGAGAAGGAGGCGGGTGGTGGTGGTCGGGGACTCTCTCCTCCGGGGGACTGAGTCATCTATCTGCTGCCCTGACTGGGAAAACCGAGAAGTCTGCTGCTTGCCAGGGGCTAAGATTCGCAATGTGATGGAGAGACTGCTAAATCTCATCAAGCCCTCGGATCGCTACCCCTTCCTGCTTCTCCACATGGGCACCAATGATACTGCCAAGAATGACCTTGAGCGGATCACTGCGGATTACATGGCTCTGGGAAGAAGGATAAAGGAGTTTGAGGCGCAAGTGGTGTTCTCGTCCATCGTCCCCGTGGAAGGAAAAGGCCTGGGTAGGGACCGTCGAATCGTGGAAGTCAACGAATGGCTACGCAGGTGGTGTCAGAGAGAAGGCTTTGGATTCTTTGACCAGGGGATGGTGTTCCATGAAGGAGGAGTGCTGGGCAGAGACGGGCTCAACCTTACGAAGAGAGGAAAGAGCATCTTTGCGAGCAGGCTGGCTAACCTAGTGAGGAGGGCTTTAAACTAGGTTCACCGGGGGAAGGAGACCAAAGCCCTGAGGTAAGTGGGAAATCGGGATACCGGGAGGAAGCACAGGCAGGAATGTCTGCGAGGGGAGGGCTCCTGCCTCATACTGAGAATGAGGGGCGATCAGCAGGTTATCTCAAGTACTTATATACGAATGCACAAAGCCTTGGAAACAAGCAGGGAGAACTTGGAGGTCCTGGTGATGTCAAGGAATTATGACGTGATTGGAATAACAGAGACTTGGTGGGATAACTCACATGACTGGAGTACTGTCATAGATGGTTATAAACTGTTCAGGAAGGACAGGCAGGGCAGAAAAGGTGGGGGAGTAGCACTGTATGTAAGGGAGCAGTATGACTGCTCAGAGCTCCGGTACGAAACTGCAGAAAAACCTGAGTGTCTCTGGATTAAGTTTAGAAGTGTGAGCAACAAGAGTGATGTAGTGGTGGGAGTCTGCTATAGACCACCGGACCAGGAGGATGAGGTGGATGAGGCTTTCTTCCGGCAACTCGCAGAAGCTACTAGATCGCACGCCCTGGTTCTCACGGGTGACTTTAATTTTCCTGATATCTGCTGGGAGAGCAATACAGCGGTGCATAGACAATCCAGGAAGTTTTTGGAAAGCGTAGGGGACAATCTCCTGGTGCAAGTGCTAGAGGAGCCAACTAGGGGGGAGCTTTTCTTGACCTGCTGCTCACAAAGCGGGAAGAATTAGTGGGGGAAGCAAAAGTGGATGGGAATCTGGGAGGCAGTGACCATGAGTTGGTTGAGTTCAGGATCCTGACACAGGGAAGAAAGGTAAGCAGCAGGATACGGACCCTGGACTTCAGGAAAGCAGACTTCGACTCCCTCAGGGAACGGATGGGTAGGATCCCCTGGGGGATTAACATGAAGGGGAAAGGAGTCCAGGAGAGCTGGCTGTATTTCAAAGAATCCCTGTTGAGGTTACAGGGACAAAGCATCCCGATGAGTCGAAAGAATAGTAAATATGGCAGGCGACCAGCTTGGCTTAACGGTGAAATCCTAGCAGATCTTAAACATAAAAAAGAAGCTTACAAGAAGTGGAAGGTTAGACATATGACCAGGGAAGAGTATAAAAATATTGCTTGGGCATGTAGGAATGAAATCAGGAGGGCCAAATCGCACCTGGAGCTGCAGCTAGCAAGAGATGTCAAGAGTAACAAGAAGGGTTTCTTCAGGTACGTTGGCAACAAGAAGAAAGCCAAGGAAAGTGTGGTCCCCTTACTGAATGAGGGAGGCAACCTAGTGACAGAGGATGTGGAAAAAGCTAATGTACTCAATGCTTTTTTTGTCTCTGTCTTCGCTAACAAGGTCAGCTCCCAGACTGCTGCGCTGGGCATCACAACATGGGGAGTAGATGGCCAGCCCTCTGTGGAGAAAGAGGTGGTTAGGGACTATTTAGAAAAGCTGGACGTGCACAAATCCATGGGGCCGGACAAGTTGCATCCGAGAGTGCTAAAGGAATTGGCGGCTGTGATTGCAGAGCCATTGGCCACTATCTTTGAAAACTCGTGGCAAACGGGGGAAGTCCCAGATGAGTGGAAAAAGGCTAATGTAGTGCCAATCTTTTAAAAAGGGAAGGAGGATGATCCTGGGAACTACAGGCCAGTCAGCCTCACCTCAGTCCCCGGAAAAATCATGGAGCAGGTCCTCAAAGAATCAATCCTGAAGCACTTACATGAGAGGAAAGTGATCAGGAACAGTCAGCATGGATTCACCAAAGGAAGGTCATGCCTGACTAATCTAATCGCCTTCTATGATGAGATTACTGGTTCTGTGGATGAAGGGAAAGCAGTGGATGTATTGTTTCTTGACTTTAGCAAAGCTTTTGACACGGTCTCCCACAGTATTCTTGTCAGCAAGTTAAAGAAGTATGGGCTGGATGAATGCACTATAAGTTGGGTAAAAAGTTGGCTAGATTGTCGGGCTCAACGGGTAGTGATCAATGGCTCCATGTCTAGTTGGCAGCCGGTGTCAAGTGGAGTGTCCTGGGGCCGGTTTTATTCAATATCTTCATAAATGATCTGGAGGATGGTGTGGATTGCACTCTCAGCAAATTTGCGGATGATACTATACTGGGAGGAGTGGTAGATATGCTGGAGGGCAGGGATAGGATACAGAAGGACCTAGACAAATTGGAGGATTGGGCCAAAAGAAATCTGATGAGGTTCAATAAGGATAAGTGCAGGGTCCTGCACTTAGGACGGAAGAGCCCAATGCGCCTCTACAGACTAGGGACCAAATGGCTAGGCAGCAGTTCTGCGGAAAAGGACCTAGGGGTGACAGTGAACGAGAAGCTGGATATGAGTCAGCAGTGTGCCCTTGTTGCCAAGAAGGCCAATGGCATTTTGGGATGTATAAGTAGGGGCATAGTGAGCAGATCGAGGGACGTGATCGTTTCCCTCTATTCGACATTGGTGAGGCCTCATCTGCAGTACTGTGTCCAGTTTTGGGCCCCACACTACAAGAAGGATGTGGAGAAATTGGAGAGAATCCAGCGAAGGGCTTAGGGGTCTGGAACACATGACTTATGAGGTGAGGCTGAGGGAACTGGGATTGTTTAGTCTGCAGAAGAGAAGAATGAGGGGGGATTTGATAGCTGCTTTCAACTACCTGAGAGGTGGTTCCAGAGAGGATGGTTCTAGACTATTCTCAGTGGTAGACGAGGACAGGACAAGGAGTAATGGTCTCAAGTTGCAGTGGGGGAGGTTTAGGTTGGATATTAGGAAAAGCTTTTTCACTAGGAGGGTGGTGAAACACTGGAATGCGTTACCTAGGGAGGTGGTAGAATCTCCTTCCTTAGAAGTTTTTAAGGTCAGGCTTGACAAAGCCCTGGCTGGGATGATTTAATTGGGGATTGGTCCTGCTTTGAGCAGGGGGTTGGACTAGATGACCTCCTGAGGTCCCTTCCAACCCTGATATTCTATGATTTCATGATTCTATGAACTCCAGCTTGGCCTTCCTGATTACACCCCTGCATGCTTGATGAATATTTTTATACTTCTCCCTAGTCATCTGACCAAGTTTCCAATTCTTGTAAGCTTCCTTTTTGTGTTTAAGCTCACCAAAGATTTTACTGTTAAGCCAAGCTGGTCACCTGCCATATTTGCTATTCTTTCTGTACATCGTGATGGTTTGTTCCTGCGCCCACAATAAGGCTTTTTTAAAATACAGCCACCTTGCCTGGACTCCTTTCCCCCTCATATTAGCGTCCCAGGGGATCCTGCCCATCAGTTCCCTAAGGGAGTCAAAGTCTGCTTTTCTGAAGTCAAGGGTCCGTATTTTGCTACTCTCTTTTCTTCCTTTTGTGAGGATCCTGAAGTCAACCATCTCATGGTCACTGCTGCCCGGGTTGCCGCCCACTTCTACTTCCCCTACCAATTCTTCCTTATTTATAAGCAGCAGGTCAAGAGGAGCTGTTACCTTTGGGGGATAGGAGAATACTTCCAAGATACCATGCTAGGCAATTGGTACCTGGCCATAAAGAAAGTGGGAGTGGGGGAAGGGTTGGGGCATAGAGAATGGTCCATAAATATACAGGGGAAAATGCTGCATTATGAATTAACTTTTTTAAACAGATATGCAAAGCCGCAGGAGGGCAACACTATATTCTCAGCAGATGGTGAGGGCAGTATTAGGAACGTGTCAGCAGGCAAAAATCTTTTCAAAGAGGCTAATATGCCACAAATTTTCTTTATGAACAAAGATTCTTTGCTTGATCATTTATGGAAGGTTTCTTTTTATTTTAGACAGCATATGTCAATGACTAGTGATGTGTTTGAATGACTATTATTGCATCCGATGAAGTGAGCTGTAGCTCACGAAAGCTTATGCTCAAATAAATTGGTTAGTCTGTAAGGTGCCACAAGTACTCCTTTTCTTTTTGCAAATACAGACTAACATGGCTGTTACTCTGAAACCTATTATTGTGTGCTGTACCTTCAGGGCTATTTACTATGATACTCTTCTGCTGTGTTCAAGCAATTGAATGAAAAGAGTTAGGAACAAGCAATGGATGTAACTTATCTTGACACTCAATCTAGTCTTCTTGCAAAGTAGCAATCTGCACAACCAGGAACATTTCCAGATCTCAAAAAGATCACTCAGATAGGCGCAATCAATGGCAAACATGAAAAGGAAATAATATTTAAAACAGAAGGTGAAGATTTCCAGGGACTTTGCCATATATGTTTTTTCCATTATTGCTGTACTGTATCTTGAAGTCTTAATTCTGGATTAAGAGTGAAAAGAATTCTCCTTCACATCTTAAAAGAGCCTAACTTGCTCCTCTGTAATTTATTGCTGCAAAGAAACTCTGCCTTGTGGAGTTAGCACCTGATTGCCTTCTTTGGAAGGGACGGATTTGCTCACATGCAGTAGTGATAGGGATTTAGTCATGTAAATCCCTCCATGGATCTCCCCAAATCTTTTGGAGGCCTTGCACCTCCACACTGCTATGCAGTGCAGCATGGCTCCTGCAGCGTCTTCATTAGTGTATACTGCATGGTGTCTCTTATGCAAAGTCCTATATACTTTAATAGGGATGAAACTAACAGGGTTCTGTGAAATGTACTTTAAAAAACAATCAAATTTAAAAGAGGACAAAATAGCAGGGGCATAACTTCCTATTTAATCTAAGAGTTTTGGAACCATTCTATATCATCACTTCATATTAAGTTGTATAGAACTTTTCCACAAAGGGCTGGTGAGGGGTTGATGGTGTAGAAGGCAGCCATTGTCCATTCACAGAGTCTGATCATTCCAGAGCACCAGGAAGTGTTTCTGTGTGGTTGGGAGAAGGGGAACATACTGGGGTGCTTGCATCTGGATTCTCTGCCTTTTGCTCCAAGAGCAGAAGTAGACAGAAGATTTGGGGCCTTGGTCTGTTGCATGTTCTGTGAGGCACTGTATTCCACAGTGAATGCTCAGTGCACTCTGTAAAAATGTGTCCTAGATCTCAGTGGTTGTGAAATTCAGGCTCAGTTTAAGTACGGCACACCAGTAAAAGAAATAAGGAGCATTTTTACAAGAGTAATGGTCAGAGAGGGAGTATAATTGAGTTGCTAATTCTAAAATAGGCTATGCTCCTGCATTGATTTCTAAATTCATTTTATTCATTAATTAGTTAATGCCTGTAAAGTGCTTTGAAGATAGAAAGTGCTATATAAATACTAAGTACTATTATTACAATCATTATCCACTAGGCTTAATTAGTTCTCTTACTGTAATTGGATTATGGAGATGTAAATATGGGTGGGTGGGTGTGTGGGGGAGAAAGGAGGGATGGGGGACTACAGGCAGAAGGAGTGAGGGGCCCCCACTTGCTCTGGCCCAAGGCCCCACAAAACTGTAATCCGCCTCTGGACATCAGGGATAAAGCCAGCAGACACCGAATTCTGCAAGGGCCTGATCCAAAGGCTCTTGCAGATAATAGAAAGACTCCTATTTACTCCAGTGATCTTTGCATCAAGCCCTAGATTATCTAGCCAGCGCACCATTACATAATCTGAATACCTGATAAAATATTTCTTGTTAACCATGCATTGCCCTGTTAACTAGAGTTGCCCTGTCTCCAACTTTAGACTCTTATGTAATGACCTCTTATCCTTAATTCTCCAAACTCCCCAGGAATGACCCCTAATTGGATCTGGATTAGATCCATCTTTATTTCTCATTCTGCTGCAGTTGCAAGAATTCCCTACATGGAAGTCTTGCTTCGTGTGCATTATTTATCTCTTGCTACAAACAGCAAATAGTGGTTACCTCTAGAGCTCATTTGTCTTTGGCCTCAGCTATTTGCTTGTGTGAAACAACTGTTTGTACTGTAGCATTTTGTTTTATCTCCAGCAATTCTAGTTATAGGCCATTGTCTTACATCAGTCATGACAAAATGCCCAGCAAGTTGATTATCTCTTTTTTTCTGCTGCTCCTCACACAGATTGAAAGTTACATATTATGTAACTCCTAATAGTTGGAAATTTGCTGAAGTTGGCAACAGTGTGACTGTTCTAAAGCACATATTTATTTATTGTGCTTTCGTTTCCCATTAAATGACATTTCCAGGAATGACTTTCTCCAATCGCCTCCAGTGTTTGCCTTCACTCTAGGGTGATGGGGCCACACAAGTACAGAGACAGACTAGTGTGTGAACCCCTGGCAGACACTCCCGTCAGATAGTGAAGTATTGTTAATACCATTTTGATGCACAAACTATTGGTTGGTTCTATGGCCTAGATCAAACTAAATGATCATAATGGTCCCTTCTGGCTTTAAAACCTCTAAATTTTATAGATGGGGAACCAAGACACAAAGATGTGACTTTCCCAGCATCACACAGGAAGTCTGTGGCAAAGCCAGGACTCCTGAGTCATGGTATGTTAAGACCACTTTTCTTCCCTCTCCCATTGCAAAGTTCTCTCTCACGGTTTGGTTTCCATCCTCCCTCCCCACATTTTGGAGAGTGCATTATTCTTTCCATCTCTTGCTCCTTTGAAATGTGCACTCCCACTGCCTCTTTCTCTGTATCCCAACTCACTTTTTTGGATAAATTTCAACTTTGCATCACAATCAATAACCTGTTGTTTCTCCAAATTTTTAATTCTGTTAGCAGCATGTATCAGAAGCTCTCTACAGGCAGCTCTTCCAGTGCTGCCCTAGCACCTTGACCAAAACCGGATTAGTGTCTACTAGCAATGATTATGCTTAATATCTATCCACGTAACTCTACCAGATGAGTCTGAATATTATTGAGTCTGAATATTCCACTTGAGCTCCAGTACCCTTAGCTATGCTTGTGACGCCCAGAAATTAGGTACATCCAGCCCTGGGAGCACAAAGGTCCTGTGTGCAGCTAGTATACCCCTTTGGAAAATCATATACATCTATCTTCATTTAAGTGCTCCAGAAACCCTGAAAATTCCAGCCTCTCCTTATCAAGCTGGTTAAACAGTGATAGCTTAAGGTAAGTAGGCTTTTAACAAGAGTGCTGTATTTATTTACTTTTTGCAATAAACTCAAAGAATGAACACACCAATAATATGCATGTGACTGCAATACTGTACCATACGAATGTTACAACAATGTGTAATACAAGGCTAGTGCTTCTTGGAATACTTCAGTTACCTAAGATATCACATGCAGCTTAATTAGATATTTAAAGAATTTGTCCTGCTGAGGGGAATCAGCAGCATGACAAAAGAGTTTGTATTATGAAGATGAAAGTCAGAGTCAAATGATCCATGCGGCTCAATACTAATCATTTTAACAGTCTCTTGAGTTGCCTTTCCAGTTGCTTGTAAACTTTTTTTTTCCCCCGAAGCATGGCATTCCCTCCATTTATATATGTTTGTTAGTCAGTATTTCAGTGGTGCCTGGAGAATTAAGATTTTCAGAGTATTATTGAATATGACATGACAACAGGTATCAAATAGGCCACCACTTGCCAAACTGTCAGTACAATTGGCAGTTGCTATGTCATTTGACCATATTCCCAGAATCAGAATGGAATGGAGAGAGAAAGATACAGTGTAAAAGAACTCTGATAGAGTGATGATACTACCTAGGCAGACAGATGGATAGAATGATAGGATTCATGGACCATCCTCTTTCAGTTTCAGTAACAATAATCTTGATCATTTCTAAAATTTGTTGCATAATTTGGCACCAATTCTCTTACACATGCCAGGCCAGTACAGGAAGTCACTGGGAGAGTTAACACTCTACAATTGGAGAAGTTAGAGGCAATTCACACTCACGTGCTCACAGATTTGTTTGTTTCCCCTTCTTGGTCTCTGACGCCTGTAAACCACATACCCCAACAACAGGCACTGCATCTGGAAAGGTAGCTAACCCATATTAGAACACTACACTTTCTGGCAGATGTAATTTTTTCTCCTCTCTAATCCCTGAAGACCCTGTATTTTGACTGCTCAAGGCTATCTTTGTCAGTTATGACAGCCTGGTGATATCTCTTTAAGCATTTAACGTTTCCCCAACAATTCCCAGACTGATCTTTATTTTCAGCAGGACTAACCATCTTGATTCTGAGGGCTAAAATGTTTCCCTTATTTTCTCTATTTATTTCTCTAATGTCTACCACAGTCCCCATGGTTTCACTATTACCACCTGCACAGGCATTGTCTGGACATTGTCTAATTTCTGCCATCACTGGCCCTCTATAATCTTTTTAGATTTCATTACTAAGTTTATTGCTGCTTGACAGAATCCCCTCTAACATGGAACTTAAAATTTTTGTCTTGTTACTTCCATTTTGTCCTTTCTTCCCTGTAAATCTTCTCTTTTCACTGAGTCTCAAGCTACTTTACTATCTGCTACTTTCTGCCTTTCTTATGTGGGTTTTCCTTAACTAGCTTAATATATCGCTTTACTATGAAAAATTATGATATAAAAATGGCACTGTCTTACTCAACGGATCTTCTCCCTAGGTATATTCAGAGTATGTTGACAAAATGAGTGTTTATTGCTGTTTACTTCTGTTAACCTGGCAGGACACACGTCTAAGACTAAACAAGCTTCAGACTCTACTCCCACTTGTGTAACATCATCAGAATCGCTAAACTAAACTCCAACCAGTTGTATCTATGGCAGTTCAATGAAGACAATAAGTGTGAACAAGTCTATTTATTAGTGGGCAGTTTCAGTCTACACTAGTTGCAATTGCTGAATAGCTTAAAGAGGAAGGCAGCTGTAAAGCTCTTTGCAGTAAACCTACATGACATCTGCAACATTAGCTACAAATTAACCATTTTAACCAACATACTATTACCTTTTCTTCTTTTTTCCCCTAAAGTATCTTTGTAAGGCTGGTCAAACATTTTCTCTCAACATTTGTTTTTTTGACGGAAGACTGGGTTTTTGGTAAAATGAAAATTTTCATGGAAGGTGTTTGCTTCCCTCACAGAGTGCTCCTTTCTTTACCAGAAAAGTAAAAACCAAAATTGTTTAGCCAAACACCAAACAATTTTTGCATTTTTTTGGTTAATTCAACAAAAGGTCAGTGACCGTTTCAATGGATAGAAGACCTTTTTTTTTTATTTGTCAAATTTTCTGTGGAAAATTTACCCCATTTTCCAACCAGCTCTAATGTCTTATTTGCATTTACTATTTTCAAAGCTGTACTTAAAATTGATGAGGGGGGAGCACACCCTTAAAGATGTACAGAAGTATTGGTACCATTTCAGACCAATATCCTTGAAAAGTTTCTGTGCCTTTGCAGGAGAAAGCTGATTATTTTGTGCCTTGGAGAGCCCCATCCCTTCTTCTGAGTGGCTGATTGAACAGGGGGTGCAAATTCAGAGATTCCAAGAGCAGCTGCTGCATTTGAAGGATCCCTGGAGAATGGTTATTACATGGGTTTGTCCCCTCTGAACCATAGCTTCCCATTTTCAGGACGACACTTAAGATAGCCTGGATCTTATGTGTATATTACTTCTGTGGATTTAACTCTCAAATCAATGATAAATCTGAACTTGAAATGAACTCTATTCCTGCTGTGTGTGTTTCTAATTCCCCCACCCCCAAAATGGCTGATCTGTGGTACCTGCTACTCAGGAATCCTTCCAGGATGAACAGCCTTAAACTGTCAATGGCTTTGCTAAGAGTCTGTTTCTATGTGCATTTTAATCTGTGCCTTTCAGGTGAACTTCTGAGCCCATCTTTGTATCATAGTTTTGATAGGACTATAAACAAAGATGTTAGCAAATGCCACGTTTGTGGGTATTCATTGGAATGGCAGAGCCTACTTACAAAACACTATATCTGTGAAGAACGGGGAAAATGCTTTGTTTTAGCTATATCACACAAAAAACATATAGGGCCAAATTCTCTACTGGTGCGAATGGACACAGCTCCACTGAACTGAATGGAGCTATGCTGCTTTAACTAGCCAAGGCTCTCTCCTGCTGACTTTTGCTATGAAGTAATTTTATTTAAAATTAAACTTTACAATCCTATGCAAAAATAAGCTATGCATAACAATATTATCTACAAGAGATAATGACCTCATCATGAAATACACTAGTTCAAAAAACAATACTTTGGGTCTGCAAAGAATAAAAATACTATGTCTTGTGTGTCAGGGCAGTGATGACGACAGGATATGGAACATATCACTTCTAGTTTGAATCCAAGTAGTCAGTCAGAGTGGCTGAAAATTGTTACTATGCAATGGTGGTTTGGTTGCCCATGTGGAGTAAGGATTATTAGTCCAGTTCTTAGTGGATATATGTGCATATTGAAAAAGCTACAACCCTTGTCCGCGGTGTTCCCTCTAATTTTTTATGTCCATGTGCAGAATGAATTTTGTTATGTGCACCAGTATGGAGGTGATGTGATACATCACCTTCATATTGATGCACATAACAAAATTCATGTCTTTGGGGTGGGGCTGAGGAGTCTGGCGGGTGGGAGTGAGCTCAAGGCTGGGGCAGAGGATTGGGGTGCGGGGCAGGGATGAGGGCTCTGGCTGGGAGTGCAAACTCTGGGGTGCGGGGCAGGGATGAGGGGATTGAGGTGTGGGAGGGGGCTCAGGGCTGGGGCAGAGGGTTGGGTGCAGGAGGTGAGGACTCTGCCTAGGGGTGAAGGCTCTGGGGTGGGGCCAGGGATGAGTGGTTTGGAGTGCAGGAGGAGGCTCAGGGCTGGGGCAGAAGGTTGGGTGCACGAGGTGAGGACTCTGCCTAGGGGTGAAGGCTCTGGGGTGGGGCCAGGGATGAGTGATTTGGAGTGCAGGAGGGGGCTCAGGGCTGGGGCAGAGGGTTGGATGCAGAGGGTGAGGACTCCAGCTAGGGATGCAAGCTCTGGGGTGGGGCCAGGGATGAGGGGTTTGGTGTGCAGGCTGCCCCAGGGCTGCAGTGGGGATAGAGGACTCCCCCCAGCCCTCACTTGCCGCAACAGTTTGGGCCGGGTGACGAGCACCTCTCCCCAGCCGCGGCAGCTCCAGTGGGCCCGGGTCAGGCCGAGGGAGGGGCTCCTCTCCCCGGCAGCTCCGGTGGGCCTGGGTCAGACTGGGGGAGGGGCTCCTCTCCTCGGCAGCCCGGCGGCCCTGAGCCTGGCATGGGTTGGGGAAGGGGCAACTCTCCCTGCCTGCCTGTGTGGCCCGAGCCTGGCACGGGCTGGGGAAGGGGCACCTCTCCCTGCCTGCCTGCACGGCCCTTGTAAGCCTTGTGAGTGGCCGTGAGGCTGCGCAGCTTACAGAGAATGTAGCTTGTCTGTATGAACTTCATGGAAATCTCAGCAGAGAAGTGAAGGAGCGAATGTGAATGGAAACTGAACTATACCCTCACTTCTAGATAGCGGGCCTGTTGGACTGCTTCTTGTGTAGTCATTTACACCAGTGCAACATGCATTTGTTAGCCTTTTGCCATCACTTTGTGCTGGTCTGACTGAAAACACGTGGTGCACAGCAGCAAGAATTGGGCCAACTGTCTTTCTAGGGCAGATGTGTAGCCTGCTGGCAAAGTGGTGAAGAAAACTAGCACTGCACCTCTTTGGGGAATAAACTGAAGTTTTCAATCCATCCTGTTTACATGAACCCTGAATTAACTGAACTACGTTCTGCCTAAGTCGAGATCACCATCCAAGCAATGTGACAATAAATTACATTTTAGAGACTGAATTCTACTAAAACGCTTCAAAAGATTCATAAAAATTATCAGTACAAATTAATACAGTTAAAACAATCTTCCCAAATTCATCAGCTTGTTACAAGAACTTGTATGGAAATTGTTAACTCACAATGTTGAGGTCAGAGATCAAATGAGAAGAAGCTGGGGTGAGGAACAGAAAGGTAGAAGAACAATGGAATGTCAGCAAGTTTGGAGTTTCCTCCATATTTTCTCTTCAAGAGGGTAATGTTTGGAACCTGCGACTGGGAGGACTCTTAGGTGCTATGCAAAAACCTGGCTCTATCTCCTCGGATCCCAGAATAGTAGTGATGGGTACAGAGCACTCTCTGTGTTACCTGACTTTCCACGCACCTCCCTCAGGAGCTATACATCCATTGGTTATCCCCCAGTACCTATGCCCAAGGCACCTCTCCAAAGGCAGCCATGGAGAGAGTGGTAAAGCTGCATTCACTTCCAGGCTGATTAGGAGAGGAGCATGCATACAGATCAGCTGTTCTCCATCTTCAGCTCTTCCCACCCTGTGGAACCCCTATTGCTTGGTATATTAGTAGTGGGGTTTGGAGGAGGGAAGAAAGCATTTTGAGGAGCATAGCCCCTTCATCCTTCCCACCTGCTTTGCTTCTCTCCATCAGCATAAATGGAGGGAAGCATCTGGCTCCTCATTAACTTACTAATCAAATATGAAGACAAAATGAAGTTAAAGGGTCCCAAAATGATAAATAGAAGTATAATTAGAACAAACCCACAGATGTTAGAGAGATGAGGCTCTCTTGGACCCTGGCCAGGATAAACTGTCAGCTGTATGAAAATCTTGCCAAGCTCTTCAGGGTAACATCAACCCCATAAAATGTTATCATTAGCAATTTTAGTTTAACATCTTTGGATGCCTTCATGTTATTGTTCCAGATAGGTTTTCTCTTGAGCTGGAAAGATGTCATTTCCTAGAACCAGGCTGTAATTTGATGTAAGGACTAATTACTCAATCCATTTTTTAAACCTTGAAAGGAGTTTTAAATATATTGATTTAAATGTGCCACATTGGAATGAATAAATAGGTTTGAAAACTTAGGCCAACGTTTTTGAAAGTGGCTTCTGGGGCTATTTGTGTCACAGTTGCCTTTCCTCTTCAGTGGCAGGTACTGTATGTATAGATGTGACCACAGGAATTCCAGATGTGTTGTGGAGGAGAAGAACACACTTCAAAGCTGATTAGCGCTTGTGTTTTTAATGAAAATGTCCCAGAATTTTTTTTTAAAGTCTCAATTTGTGGCTCTCAGAAGTGAGGCCAGTCCTGAGGCTTTTGTGAGACAAAACAAGCTGCTACAGCACCTTCCAATCTTTTTCTTCTTTTGAAGTTTGGCTGACCTGTGTTCAGCACAGGACCTGAAGAGAAAGTGCTAAACCTGTTCCACTCCCTCTGGTGGTTGAGTGGCTGCTATAAGCTACACTAGCTGCAACGGTTCCCTGGGGGTAGATCTCCCCCCCGCCCCGCTCTCCTGCTGGTAATAGCTCACCTTAAGTGATCACTCTCGTTACAGTGTGTACGGTAACACCCATTGTTTCATGTTCTCTATGTATATAAATCTCCCCACTGTATTTTCCACTGAATGCATCCGATGAAGTGAGCTGTAGCTCACGAAAGCTTATGCTCAAATAAATTTGTTAGTCTCTAAGGTGCCACAATTACTCCTTTTCTTTTCACTGTGACAGTGATTGCAGGACTCTGCCTTATGCCATAGCCAATCTTGCTTGTGACAGTTTGAGACTGTAACCTCATGATCCACCATGATTTGCAAAGAGAACAGAGAGGGTCTAAAGTACATACAGTGTGCCTTCAAGAGCAGTGGGCAGAACTCCCCTTTTATAGTCCCAAGCAGTATTGAATCACAGAATTAGAGGAGGTAAAGGCCTCTTATCATTCCTTTCCCTGCCTATGCAGGATTGTTCTGGAGAGACTGGATGACCTAGTACAGTGAATCCAGTAGATTATCCACCAAACTGGTTCAGTTCATCCATTTCTGCCAATGGTAAAATTGAGATACATCAGATCACCTTACTTAGTGAGAAACACTGATGGACTATAAGGCTACACTTTCAAGTCATCCACAAAGAAGATTAGTCCTAGTACAGGATGTTTGCCCCTCACAACTCTACAATCACTCTCACAATGTTGGGCACTTGGAATCTGAAATCCCAGCCAGCAACATATTGCAGGTGTACATAACCTTCTGCAAAATGGTGTTGTAGCCAACTACATCAGATCTGAATTTGGCCCCAAAAGGTAAATTCTCTCTGTCTGTAAATGAAGGGTCAGGACAAAGTGTATGAAATGGAGCTTTTTGTTGCTCACAATCTTAAACAAACAATTTCATTTGCTCCATTAGAGAAAACAGGAGTGCTAACAGGTAGGATGGTTTTGGGTAGTTATTTTTCAATTTAAAATAGTTTATATAAATGTGTTTGAACATTGGTTTCAAATCTCACTGTCATAAAAATAAAGGGAAGGGTAACTACCTTTCTGTATACAGTGCTATAAAATCCCTCCTGGCCAGAGGCAAAACTCTTTCACCTGTAAAGGGTTAAGAAGCTAAGATAACCTCGCTGGCACCTCACGAAAATGACCAATGAGGAGATAAGATGCTTTCAAAGCTGGAGGGGGAGGAACAAAGGTTCTCTCTGTCTATGTGATGCTTTTGCCGGGAACAGAAAAGGAATGGAGTCTTAGAACTTAGTAAGTAATCTAGCTAGATATGCATTAGATTCTGTTTTGTTTAAATGGCTGATAAAATAAACTGTGCTGAATGGAATGTATATTCCTGTTTTTGTGTCTTTTTGTAACGTAAGGTTTTGCCTAGAGGGATTCTCCATGTTTTGAATGTGATTACCCTGTAAGGTATTTACCATCCTGATTTTACAGAGGTGATTCTTTTACCTTTTATTTAATTAAAATTCTTCTTTTAAGAACCTGATTGATTTTTCATTGTTCTTAAGATCCAAGGGTTTGGGTCTGTGTTCACCTGTACAAATTGGTGAAGATTTTTACCAAGCCTTCCCCAGGAAAGGGGATGTAGGGCTTGGGGGGATATTTTGGGGGAAGACGTCTCCAAGTGGGCTCTTTCCCTGTTTTTTGTTTAACATGCTTGGTGGTGGCAGCCTAGGGTTCAAGGACAAGGCAAAGTTTGTACCTTGGGGAAGTTTTTAACCTAAGCTGGTAAGAATAAGCTTAGGGGGTCTTTCATGCAGGTCCCCACATCTGTACCCTAGAGTTCAGAGTGGGGAAACCTTGACACTCACCCTCTCATCAAATTGTTCATTAGGCTTCAAGGTTGCAAAATCTGAGTATCTTGATATAGTTTGTAATGTACTGTAGAGAACAGTTCTGCTTGGCCAGGGAGCTGAGCTGGGTAACAAGAATAGATGCAGCAGCAACAAACAATAGTAATTAATCTTTAGCACTTACACAGTCTTGTTCATGGAAATCAGCTGTACAATATTTAATTGAGAGAGTAATTAACCATTGGAACAATTTATCGAAGGTCCTGCTGGAATCAACATCTCTGATGATTTTAAAATAAAGATTGGATGTCTTTCTACAAGATGTGCTCTAGGACAGTGGCTCTCAAGTTTTCCAGACTACAGTACCCCTTTCAGGAGTCCGATTTGTCTTATGCACCTCAAGTTTCACCTCACTTAAAAACTACTTGTTTACAAAATCAGACATTAAAATACAAAGGTGTCACAGCACATGATTACTGAAAAAAGTGCTTACTTTCTCATTTTTAGCATATAATTATAAAATAAATCAACTGGAACATAAATATTGTACTTGTATTTATTGTACTGGAGCGCCGGAGCAGGGCTGAGCTGCGTGTTGCGGTCCCAGACCAGTGCCCCGGCTGGAGCGCCAGAGCAGGGCTGAGTTGCCTGGTGCGGCCCCTGACCCCACTCCCCAGCGGGAGCTTGCAGGGCAGCTTAAAACAGCTTGCGGCCGGCTGCGGCCCGTGGGCCATAGTTCGCCCACTCCCTGTTCTAGAGCAGATGATCACAATGGTCCCTTCTGGGTTGGAACTATCGATCATTCCTTGAACACCAATGACTGCTTCCCACCTCTTTCGGGGGAAGATATCTTCTGCCCAGGGTTGGGATGAGGCGATAAGGCAGCAAGGTTAAGTGGAATTGGTCAGTCATAGACTCCACCACTTTCTCCTCTGTCTCTCCTAGCTAGTGCCCAGGCTCCTAGTAGCTCCCAAATAAGGAATGCTGCCCCTCCCTCCGTCCCCCTACCTTGCCATTGTACAGGCAGGGCATTCAAGAGGGCTGAGAGAAAAGAGGAGTAGGCTGAGGAGCCCGCTGTGTGAAGCTAGTTGTACAGGCAGCGAAGCCAGTGGCATGCAGCAGGTGGCGCCTGGGAGCCACGCTGGACTGCGGCCGCTGCGGCCGGCGGCTCCCTCCCAGTGGGCTCGCACATGGCACGCGCCTCTGTGAAAAGCCGCGCGCCGCTCCGGGTCAGCTCACTTGTTCCGGGAGAGCCTCAGCGGGAGGAGCGGCGCGTGAGTCTCCGGCCGCAGCTGCAGGCGCTGCAAAGCTCCACCGCCTCCCCCTCCCAGCCCCGAGTCCGATGCAGCCTCAGTGCCGCCCAGCGGGTACGCGCCGAGGAGGCATGCCACGGAGCGGGGCGGCGGCAGCGGCACTGCCCTCTGCCTGCACCCCTCACTCTTACTGCTGCGCAGACAGAGGGGGCGAGAAGCCAGGCACCAGAAGCTGCGTCTGCTTTTAAGGGGCGCTCCCCCCGCTCCCGCGGGATCCTGCTCCCCAGCCTCCTGCTCTCCTCGTCCCATCCACTATGGTGCTTCAGCTTGGGACTTTGCACTCCTGTTCTTGCGCATGGCTCCATCGCGTGCCGGAGGAGGACTCGGTACCGTCAGAGCCCTAATTAGGGAGGATGGCTTTGGGGGATGAGCACAACCTCGGGAGCGGCGAGGAGGAGGAGAGCCAACTGCAGCTGACTTGGTGAGGAGGGTGCGATCCCCAGGCTGGCTGTGGGAGTCCCCCCAGACTTCAGCCCACCTCCCTCGCTCTGTCAGGATCTGCGGTCCGGGTCCGGACCCCGCCTTGTATCAGCACAGCAGCAGCACATCGTGGCCAACTTGCTGGGAGAGAGCCGTCCCTGCTGCTGTCCTGGCTGAGGAGCTCCCATTCCCTGAACCCAGCGGCAGCAGAGCCAAGGGCTGGCTTGCTGGGGAGCGGGCTGAGCCCCGGCTGGCTTTGGGGGAATCCCCCAGCGCAGCCCAGCTCCCCGCTCTGTACGGACCGGCCCCTGCAGTCAGCACCCAGCCCCGGGAGCTGGACCGGGCTGACTTGCTGGGGAGCAGGCAGAGCCCGGGCTGGCTTTGGGGTCCCCCCATCTGCTGCCGGGGCGGCCGCGGTCAGGGAGCTTGGACTTGGGCTGCCACCATGTCTAAGACGGCGGATAGCGGCGGAGCGGCTCCAGCCGAGGACCTGTCCAAGGTGTCCGACGAGGAGCTGCTGAAGTGGAGCAAGGAGGAGCTGATCCGCAGCCTGCGCAGGGCCGAGGCGGAGAAGATGAGCGCGATGCTGGACCACAGCAACCTCATCCGGGAGGTGAACCGCCGCCTGCAGCTCCACCTCGGCGAGATCCGCGGCCTCAAGGTGAGGGGCGGGGGCAGCCCCGGCCGGCACGGGAGAGGGGGCCGCTGCCGCCAGGCACTGGGCGGGGCGCTTCTCCTGCGCCCCCAGCACCGAGCCCACCTCAGGGGCGCTGCTGGAGGGGTTTGGCTGCGGAGCTGAGCCCGCTGCCCGCGCGGTCTGTTGGGCTGTTCTGTGCTTGGGGCAAGAGTCTCCTGGTGGTATTTTGCGGGAAGGTTTGGAGAAGAGAAGCACGGATTCCCCATGAGGTTAGGGGGATGGGGAATGATGAATGTGTCTTTCTCCCCCACATCCCTGGACTGGCAGAGGGCCCTCGGTGGGTTCAGGGATCTGCGCTTTCCATCAGAGGGTGGATTTCCAGTCTGCATGTGCATCATCCAGGGACAATTCCCCTACCTCCTCAAATGTTTTTACTCAGTCATTATTTAGGTAAATTCTCACTGGGACTTGACAGCAGTTTGTCTTAGTGAGGACAGAGTAAAACCTGAATAAGGATGGCTGGATTCAGCCCACAATGAATAGGAATTGAAATCTTTTAAAAAAATCACTCTACTTTTATGTCCTCCCTAAAATGTGCAGAAACAGAAGTGGCAAACTGTGTGCAGGGTGTAGAACGAGTATATGGTGCAATGTACCTCAAAAACTTTTTTGTGGTGATGGGTACCTTTGATTCTTTGAATTCTTGCCCTCAAAACGTGTAGATTTCAGTAGGTTTAAATGTTCTCATTTCCAGTGCATGTGAAAGGATAAAATATATGATCATGTTGGATAGATTCAAAGATTGTGGTGTTAAACTCTGCTGCTGTCTTAAGATTGTTTCTTAATTTACCAATACAGCTTCTCACCAGGCTTCTGGGAAGCTTTGATCATTTTCAGTGTGCAGCAGGTAGTATTTATGCTTTCCAGTCCTGGGACAGATTGTTGAAAACCTCTCTGATTTTGGGTTCACCGATACTATGCTTTAATTTCTTTAGTGAGAGCATGTCCTCTGATTAAACACTAATATTTTCCTAATTCCCTCCTTTAATTTTTTTAAAAAAGCCAATTGCAGTTGAAACTCTTTTCAAGCAAGATGTTTTAATAAAATCTATGAGTTGGGCATATCTTCAGAGGGTTTCCACTTTTTGACATGCTGTTTCTGTTTTAAGACCTGATCCAACCATTCTCAATGGAATATTTCCATTGACTTCAGGCCTCTAATTATTTATTCCTAATTGTTTTAATGTTTTCTGGGTGAGAGGCATAATCACTCATGGATGCTCACCCTGCCTTTGAGAACTGGGGCTGTGTGATAGCTACAGCTATGATGTAGCATGCCAAAGCTGTTATATGGAACAAAAATTTCCAGTTGGGATTTATATAGTTTATATAGCTCACCAACACTTTCCATCCTGTTGCTCTGAGGGATGAAGTTCTCAGGGAGTTCAATAACTGAGTTGAAACTGCAGGATTATGAGGGGGGTAATGAGAAGAGACACATAGGGACAGGTATGGACTTATGAAATATTATCTGGGGAAGTTCTTGTCTGACAAAGTAGAGCAGGTGCATACAGTTAGCTCATATTATGTACTATTATGTACAGAAAATCAGTGAGAGATAGAAGACTTCATTCCCCTCCTCATATGTCCTGTTCTGCAAAGCATGACTAGACCTGTTTCTGCTTTGGCGATAAATGACATCTGTCTGCACTTCAGGAGGTGCCAGGGTCCCATCTGATGATACAATTATCTTAGTAAAAATAAAGCTAAGGTTCTAAATTACAACAGCAATGCAAGGAAATCAAGAGTTTAGGCTTTCACTCTCTCTGCTGCTCTCTCCCTTGGTATTGCAGGGGTGTGGCTAGAGAGTATGGGTTTATATACTAGGTAAATTTAATTAAGAAACCACATTGGACTGTGATAGGGAATGAGTGATAAGTTACTATTTTAACTCTGAACTTCCTAAGCGATACTTTTATTTCCTCTTTTTTTCTTCTTCATATTTTTGAACTGGGACTTGAAAATGAATTTTCTTCTAATAATTCATAGGCCTGCTGTGTAATGTTTTAAGTATTAATTGTAGATGTTATTCATTTCAGAAGCCTCATTCTCTCTTTTAAAAACTTGAGCTTAGTTCCAGAAGGCTACACGATTGTGATTTTCTAAGGTGTTTAATGGAGTTAGGTGCCTACACTCGACTGAATTTCAATGGGATTTGGGCACCTACCTCCTACATGTTCCTTTGAAAATCTGAGCCTGTATAAACACTGCTGAATAAACATCCATCTTTGCTTCTAAGAAACAAAAAGAAAAGGGATTTTCCCTAATGCTAAAACATCATATGTGTAATTAATTTCTGTATTTCAAATAAGACATGAGAGGAAGAAAAGGGAAGTATAGGAAATGTATTTAAAGTGTGAGCATTTACAAAATAAATATGTGTCACAAATACACAGAATGTTACAAAAGCATTAAAAGGTGGAAAAGAATACCCGGAGTTGCAAATGATGAATATGATCACAGGCCAGATTGTTAAAACTGGGAACAACCATAACAAATGCTAAAAAAAGGTTTCTTTTGCATCATGTCCTGCTATAGCAATATCTTGAATGTTTTTACTTTAGAGCATGAATGTTCAGTAGTTAGAGAAGGGCATGGGGTATGTACTTCTTAGTCTTCTTTGAATTGAGACTCTAGTAAGTTATTTATAGGAAATTATTTAATTTCAGAATGGCTGAACCAGTCTGGACTAAATCAAACCTGACCAGATTCTTTTGTCCAAAATTGGAACCAAAGCAAATGAAACCCCAAACTCTTTTGGGCTCTGAAAAGTATTATATATATATATATATAACCTTCAATCATCCATCTATCTATCTATCTATTAGATTATAGATATAATAACATCAAAGTATGATCATATATATAATTATTAGTGTCTCTACACTTCCTGGTTTTATTCAGCAATAACAGACAAGAGGACATTTCACGACAGTGGAAATCTTTTGAGAGAAGCTATGAAAAATATATTTTTTTCTATCCAGTTTGAGATTAAAAGGTTATGGATGAGTTTTGGTTTAAAAAACTGAACTCTTCTCACCATATCTGAAATTAACCTATGAACCTTTGAGATTCATTCAGTGTGATGTTTAGTTTTGTGCTGCTTAATGTCTTTGTTTTACAGAAATATTATGCAGTCATAGTAGACCAATTGTACGTGCAAAATTGATTGATGTATGCTGATTAGAGCAGGATGGGGAAGTTAGATGACATGTCTACAACAGCTCTGTTAATTGGCTTATGTACTGTTAACATTAGAATGAATGTTAATATTTAGACACTTCTCTCTAATTATTTTCTTTCTTTTAAAGGATATCAATCAGAAGTTGCAAGAAGATAACCAAGAACTGAGAGACCTTTGCTGTTTTCTGGACGATGATAGGCAGAAAGGCAAGAAGGTATCACGAGAGTGGCAGAGATTGGGCAGGTACAGTGCTGGGGTTATGCACAAAGAGGTTGCCTTATATTTACAGAAACTGAAAGAATTGGAAGTGAGACAAGAAGAAGTGGTTAAAGAAAACATGGAACTGAAAGAACTGTGTGTTTTGCTTGATGAAGAGAAAAGTGGTGGAGCAGGCAGCAGGAGTTCCATTGACAGCCAAATCAGCCTCTGCCAGCTAAATGCAACAAGTACTTACATACGAGATGTTGGTGATGGGAGCAGCACCTCTAGCACTGGAAGTACGGACAGTCCAGACCATCATAAACACCATCCAAATACTAGTCCTGAACATCTCCAAAAAAGTAGGGGCGAAGGAAGCCCTGAGCATCAAAAACATAGGAGTCTTAGCCCAGAGCATCTCCAAAAACCTAAGAGTTCTGGAAGTCCCGATCACCAGAAGCATCTAAAAGGACCAAGTCCAGAACATCATAAAAATGTTGGCAAAGGTAGTCCTGAACAGCAAAAGCACTCCAGTAGTAGTCCAGAAACTCTTCCAAAGCACATTTTAAGTAGTAGCCCTGAACATTTTCAAAAACATAGGCCTAGTAGTAGCCCAGAGCATCAAAAGCACAGCAGCAGCAGCCCTGAGCATCTTCAAAAACACACATTGAGTGGAAGCACAGAACATCTCCAGAAAGTGAGGGGGACAAGCCCTGAGCATCTCAAACAACATTATGGAGGGAGTCCGGAGCATCTCAAACATCTCAGTGGGGGCAGCAGAGAAGGTACCCTAAGGAGACAAGTAGCAGATGATATGTCACCTCATCACAGGAGTGTATACAATGGAATGAATGGTGGGTCAATATATTTACTGAAAGCACATTTACAAAGACTACTGAAGTAGATGTAAAATTATACCAGCCACTTTTGAAAAGAACAATTACATGTAATGGTAAAGCCAATAAGAGCTAGATATTATTATTATTATTTTATTTTATTTCATTATTAAGTGAGGCAGACATAATGTAGCCATTCAGACATCCATTGGCAGTTAGACTTAATAGATAAGTAAGGGATAATGAAATCATGTCACTTAAGTGTGTAAATGTCATGTCTGTGACAGATTAACAATTCTAGGCCCTGATCCTACAATGATAGTTATATAGACAGACCCTTATACCTATGTGGAATTACACTGAAGTCAGCTATTAGATAATAATAACTTCTGGTTAGGTCTGATGCTGGCCGGATATGAACCACCTACTTAAAGTTGAAAGCTTCTCCATCTGAGTGCCAGTTTCCTGAGCCACCCTGTCTTCTAGTTAAAAGATGAATCAGATAGCTGCCTGAAGGCCGTTACTTGGCCTTAGGCCCCTACAGTGTCCCAAACCCTATAGTTGGTATATATTTATTAATGAATTGAAAATAAAATGAACAGGATTAGGGAGAATTTTAAGTATTTTTTTTTCTGCTCTTTAGTGTTCCGATTCAGGAAGTTAGCAATGGGAGTACTCATGTGCTTGTCTTCAAGCACATGCTTAAGTATTTTCCTGAATTGAGGCCTTGGTATTTTGGCAGGAGAGAAACATTAGGGAAGCATCCTATAGAAATTAATAGACAATACCTTTTAAAATCAACCTATAGAACTCAATAAAATTGCCTACTTCTGTTGTAGAATATTTATAGAATGGATGAAAAACCCACCTATAAATTCTGTAGATTTTTACAGTAATTTCCATAGAGTCTGCTTTGATTTAGTTCCTTTTACATTCTTTATAAGGTTTCCATAAGGGAGCACCTGAGTCTTAGTTATGCAGTTATAAAACCTATTCCTCACCTCTTCTCACTCTGATTTGGAGTAGGGCATCCTACAACTCTGCCAACAATGGAAATTTTACCTGAGTAAGAGGCTGAGGATAGGCTTTATAGGCTCCAGCTCTGCAAGGCCAGATCCCTGCACCTGCATGGAGCCCATTGACTAAAATGGAACTCTGCACTGGCATAAAGGTCTTCCTGTGTGGATCTGCTTTTAGGATCAAGGCCATAATGAATTACATGCCTGGGTTGCAATCTTCATCAGCTTGTGACATTGCTCCCTCAAGTCAATCCATTTATAAATAATGCATGACTTACAAGAGGGTTTTGTTATGAGATGATCTACTCCTCAGGCCTGTTGACTGGCTTATTCCTAGTGAAGTGTGGATTCACAACACCACCAAACCCTGAAGGATAGTTAAAATATGGAGATTTCTAATTGATTTTTAAAACAATTAATTAAAGTGAATATTTGAAAAATGAGAATGTAGATTTTAAGATATAGACATTTTAAAAACGTTTTATGCTTTATTAAAGTATATTTCCGTTTTCATTTAGTTTATTTAATTTAAAATTAATGAAAAACATTGAACCTCTTAATATCTTATTGTAGTGATACATTTTCAAAGGGCCTCCTTATTTGCAACCACGTTGTTCATGAATCTATCCACTTTGATATCTTAAATCATCTCTTAGCACACACAAATATATATTTGTATGCTTGCAGACATAGATGCAGGTTGTGTGTGCAAATGGGCCCGCTAACTAATATTCTACATACAAATAATGAGATCCCTTGAAAATTTGGACATGTTATTTCCAATGAAACTAGAGAAGTTGCAGGTTTCAACCTGAAGTGATTGGCATTTCTTGAGTAAAGTATTCCAGCTTTACACAATTTGGGCTGAAGTCATAATGAGCTGAAGGGAGGAGCCAGGAATTTGGGAGTCTCTTTATTAGCTATTGAGCTGGATAAGACTTTACGGCCACTCAGAATGCTGCTTTAATCCTGCCCATTATGTAATCATGTTAGTGGAGGCCTTTGGGTGCTCAAGGGCCTTCACTGTACTTTTCCTTTGTTTTTGTATAATATGACTTAAGCGTGAGTTCTGGGCCCAGTAAAATCAATGGCAAACCTCCTAATGATTTCAGTAGTCTAGGATTAAACCCTCTAAGTTAAAATTTAGGTAACTTTTCTGCTTCCGAACTATACTGTAACTGTTTTGTCAATTACGCTAAAAAATTTGCAAGATAGACATTGGTAATAAAGAACTGCATTTTCATAAGTGGCCTGAAAATCTGTTTTTCCGCTATTCTACGCATACTGGTACATGTGCAAAAAGCCTGCACATTTTTCTCCCTGTGTTCTTCCCTCCTCCACCAGAAAAAATGTGGGGGAGGGATAGTTCAGTGGTTTGCACATTGGCTTGCAAAATCCGGGGTTGTGTGTTCAATCCTTGAGGGGGCCATTTAGGGATCTAGGACAAAAATTGGGGATTGGTCCTGCTTTGAGCAGGAGGTTGGACTAGATGACCTCCTGAGGTTCCTTCCGACCCTGATATTCTATGATTTGAGTAGAGAATTGTGAATTACATTACCCAGAATTTGAGTGCAAACTCAGGTTTTACATGTGCAAAGATGATGCAATTTATAAGCATTAATGTAGGGGTCCCTTGTGAAAACATGGCCCAAAACATAGTGTAATAGAATAAAAATAATGCTATAACCATTGCATTTAAAAAAAATCAAACTTTTTATAGGTACTTGGGATCCTGTGTGGGTTAGATAAAAATCTAGATAAATTTCCACCTCAGTATATATTCAGGTACTACAAGACAGCATGTGTTTGATCAAATATCAATGTATAGTGTTCATTTTATGATGTACTGCAGGGGTAGGCAACCTATGGCACGTGTGCCAAAGGCAGCACGCGAGCTGATTTTCAGTGGCACTCACGCTTCCCGGGTCCTGGCCACCGGTCCGGGAGGCTCTGCATTTTGATTTAATTTTAAATGAAGCTTCTTAAACATTTTAAAAACCTTATTTACTTTACATACAACAGTAGTTTAATTATATATTATAGACTTATAGAAAGAGACCTTCTAAAAAATGTTAAAATGTATTACTGGCACGCGAAACCTTGAATTAGAGTGAATAAATGAAGACTCGGCACACCACTTCTGAAAGGTTGCCGTCCCCTGATGTACTGGCAATTTCATTGCGATATTATTTGTGGCTGTCATTTGTTTGACCAACAGGAATGAAATGTTCATGTTAGCGTATGATGAATAGAAAGGTTTAAAATTGTTTCAATTTATAGTATGTGTTAAATATGTAATCAGAATATTATCTTATTCATCAAAGGCCTGATCCAAACTTCTTTGAAGTCAATGGAAAGATACCCATTGACTGCAGCGGGCTTTGGGCTGGGCTGAAGGGGTGTAGCTCTGCCTGATACCAAACCATCCTGTGAGGTGCCATGGTCTCTCAGTTCTTACTGACTTCACAGAATCATAGAATCATAGAATATCAGGGTTGGAAGGGACCTCAGGAGGTCATCTAGTCCAACCCCCTGCTCACAGCAGGACCAATCCCCAATTAAATCATCCCAGCCAGGGCTTTGTCAAGCCTGACCTTAAAAACTTCTAAGGAAGGAGATCCTACCACCTCCCTAGGTAACGCATTCCGGTGTTTCACCACCCTCCTAGTGAAAAAGGTTTTCCTAATATCCAACCTAAACCTCCCCCACTGCAACTTGAGACCATTACTCCTTGTCCTGTCCTCTTCTACCACTGAGAATAGTCTAGAACCATCCTCTCTGGAACCACCTCTCAGGTAGTTGAAAGCAGCTATCAAATCCCCCCTCATTCTTCTCTTCTGCAGACTAAACAATCCCAGTTCCCTCAGCCTCTCCTCATAAGTCATGTGTTCCAGACCCCTAATCATTTTTGTTGCCCTTCGCTGGACTCTCTCCAATTTATCCACATCCTTCTTGAAGTGTGGGGCCCAAAACTGGACACAGTACTCCAGATGAGGCCTCACCAATGTCGAATAGAGGGGAACGATCACGTCCCTCGATCTGCTCGCTATGCCCCTACTTATACATCCTAAAATGCCATTGGCCTTCTTGGCAACAAGGGCACACTGCTGACTCATATCCAGCTTCTCATTCACTGTCACCCCTAGGTCCTTTTCTGCAGAACTGCTGCCTAGCCATTCGGTCCCTAGTCTGTAGCGGCGCATTGGGTTCTTCCGTCCTAAGTGCAGGACCCTGCACTTATCCTTATTGAACCTCATCAGATTTCTTTTGGCCCAATCCTCCAATTTGTCTAGGTCCCTCTGTATCCTATCCCTGCCCTCCAGCATATCTACCACTCCTCCCAGTTTAGTATCATCCGCAAATTTGCTGAGAGTGCAATCCACACCATCCTCCAGATCATTTATGAAGATATTGAACAAAACCGGCCCCAGGACCGACCCCTGGGGCACTCCACTTGACACCGGCTGCCAACTAGACATGGAGCCATTGATCACCACCCGTTGAGCCCGACAATCTAGCCAACTTTCTACCCACCTTATAATGCATTCATCCAGCCCATACTTCTTTAACTTGCTGACGAGAATACTGTGGGAGACCGTGTCAAAAGCTTTGCTAAAGTCAAGAAACAATACATCCACTGCTTTCCCTTCATCCACAGAACCAGTAATCTCATCATAGAAGGCAATTAGATTAGTCAGGCATGACCTTTCCGTCGTGAATCCATGCTGACTGTTCCTGATCACTTTCCTCTCATGTAAGTGCTTCAGGATTGATTCCTTGAGGGCCTGCTCCATGATTTTTCCGGGGACTGAGGTGAGGCTGACTGGCCTGTAGTTCCCAGGATCCTCCTTCTTCCCTTTTTAAAAGATTGGTACTACATTAGCCTTTTCCCAGTCATCTGGGACTTCCCCCGTTCGCCATGAGTTTTCAAAGGTAATGGCCAATGGCTCTGCAATCACAGCCGCCAATGCCTTTAGCACTCTCGGAAGCAACTTGTCCGGCCCCATGGACTTGTGCATGTCCAGCTTTTTTAAATAGTCCCTAAGCACCTCTTTCTCCACAGAGGGCTGGCCATCTACTCCCCATGTCAGCGGGAGGTGAGGGTAGTTAGTGCTTTGCAAGATTGAGCCCTATGTAGGGCTAGAAGTTGTGTGTGTGTGTGTGTGTGTGTATGAGAGAGAGAGAAAGAAAAATTTGGTATGTATATTACTCTAATAAGATAGTGCATTAACATTTTGTGGAATTTTTCTGCAGTGGGGACATCATTATTATTACATACATCATTATAACATCATTATTTCTGTAAAATCACAAAAGAGAAAAATCCTAACACATGCACAAATGTTTGTTCCTTATTACAGTTGTGTTGCTTGCTTTGGATGTTGTTAATCTTTCACATTTGTACTACAAGGTTTGTCTAAGACTTCTAACTTGGCAGTTTCAAATAACATGGGCCTGAAGCAGCATAGCAGACTATGGTCATGTCACTCTTATGTGACAGTTAGAGCCTGAACACAAAATGAGTTGGTTTTTTGGTGGATACAAATCAATTTCCAATTTATAAATTGTGAAAAAATAGAAAATGCTTAGAATTTGAGGTGCTCCTTTTTTTGCTGAACATTATTTTGAAAAAAAAAATCCTATTATGCAGACTTGAAATGGACTAATTGCTCTTGGTATTTGGAAAGCACTTTTGTAAACAATCAAGACATTTCTAGTAAAATGGAAGCTCCTATAAAGGTACTTTTCTTGCTGTCCAAAATTCTTCCGTCATTAATACTTGCATCACCTCAGTATAGTTAGTAGCACAGTTATGATGACAGAATTTTGCCCTACTATATGTGTTATAATAAATACAAAAGGTATAAAAATAGCTTAAGCATTTGATTGAAACTGACAAAGACTGTGGAGTTAAGGCTGTTTTAGTAGGCTATTATAGGTGTATCTTAATTGTATGATATTAAGTAAATATGCTGCAGTGTGTGGAATGATATGTGTTGTAATACTTAAGTCCTAGTTTTCTCTCAGATGCATGCTTAGGGCTCCCACTGAAGTTAATGGGAGCTGCTTGCACCTGAGAGCAGTATTTGTAGGCACAATTGGGTAAGTAAAGGATGTTAGGTGTCAGCTTTAAGTTTAAATTTCTGTTTCCCCCCTCTTTATGCCAAAAGTATGATTGCATTTTGATATGTTTTTATGTATTAATTTTCAAATTCTAATGATAATATTGTAAAAGTTTTAAAAAGTAGAAGATAGGAAAATGTTCTATACATTCCACTGAAATGGGTTCCCTCATCTGCTCAAAAGTTTTGTGTGCTTAAATGTTCTGCTGAATCGAGGTCAGAGAGTAGAAATTGGTCCAGTGTTTGTAACTGAAAACATATATTTCATCTTAAGGATGTTAACCGAATACAACTTATGTTGTAACAGTTAATAATATTTTACAGTGATCACTCTTAAAGTGTTCTGCTTAATGAGCACAGAACTATTTGGGGATAAGAAGACTGCAGAAATTATAGGACAAAATGCAATGGTAAAATAATTTTTATAGTGAACATTTATGGAATCTAGAAATAAGGTATGACAATCTTTAACTCTGACATAAGTATAGGTATTGTATATGTACCTCTATATAAAAATTAATATGCTTTGAGGGCTAGTGTTTTGAGTTGTTTTTTATTCTAAATTTACTGTAAATCTCCAATTTTCTGATTTTGTTTTAGTCTGGAATTTGATTTTTGTGTCAAAGGAAAATATCAGAGGCTTTTAGAGATGCCTCTTGCTTCTTGTTGAGGTTATTAATGAGCTAAAGTAAAAGTGCTGACTAGCACTAACTGGTACATACTGCTGGAGGTATGGGAACTCATGTACAGAACAAGTGCAGCAGTATTTCTCTCAAGCAAAAATATTTGTAGGTTAAATGGACACACATCTTAAACTATGAACAATTACTGTTATAAATGTGTTGCTTTTTAAGGAAAGACAGTGCATAGCAGAACATACTCTTTGTATGTGAATGAGCACAGAAGAAATTGCTCTATGTCTTCAGGGAGAAAAGGTTGAATGGCAATACTGCACTGATTTAATTGTTGTCTGCTGGGTAGTATGCAATGGCCAAAGAACAAAGCAATGACATATGTTCTTGTGCAGGTTTATTTAAGGTAAAGTAACCCCCTTTAAAAAGTCAAAGTTTTATCAAAGAGTCAGCACACAGTGGTATTTAAGATGCAACAATTATTTTCCTATACGGAGAACAGATAATCATTTTGGTCTCTCAAATACGATGGTGTGGTAATTTGTTGGTAAATGTAGCCTTTTTAATGGAAACCACTGTACTCCTGTCAATAGGTGTCTAATCTAGGTGGGTAACCCTTACTCTTGCGAATAGTTTTGTTGACATCAGTGGGACTATTTGGATGGTTCACATGAGTAAGAGTTTCAGGATCAATCCAGTTTGACAGAATGTCTACTTGTAGATCTCCTATTGATTGCAGTGGAAGTGTGCTCATTGAAGTGATACAAGATTGAGACATACTTGTCCCAAAGCCCATTGATGTCCGTGGGAGTCTTTCCACTGGACTCCAGTATATGGGTATCTACATGACTAGAATATGCTGAATTTGTTATAACAACAAAAACATTTTTGTGAGCAAGTGTGGTTAATGCTGGAGGTGCAGTTGGTAATATGAAGTTTGAAGCTTTTGGTTAGCTTCATGTTACTGGAAAATTTGTGTCTGAACTCTTTGGAGAGAATTGTAAGTACTGCCTTACATATTGTTAACCACACTGGGAATATTTTATTTATACTTTAAATATTTTAGTATTTGGTGAATCATCTTTCCAAAAATGACTCCATATCTTAATAGGTGCACTAATGTCGGTTTATAAAGCAGCCTAATCTAGTTTAAACAGTTGTCTGTATGTACTGACATATCACCACTCTGATTACTAAAAGTTTAACGAAAGATTGAACTGGGAATCATACAATAGCTGATACAACAATGCACATAAAAGTGGGAATGACTACAAATGATTGCATTTAACAGCCCTCCACCCTTACACCAGTATAGGTAAGAGCAGACGACAATGAAACATGCTCATTGTATGAATGCGCAATGTTCAGGCTGTATGCCTGTATTTCTGAAATGCCAGTAACCTTTTCTGAAAGGGTTCAGCTAAAAGTTCAGCATTATGGAAGAGACACAAAATAAAGTGTGTAAACTTTTAAGACTGGCTTTACTGTAAGCTAATGAGAAATACCCATTTTAAGCCAACATTGGCCAAATTTCAAAGTTTATTGTTTAAGTTGGATAGTCATGCAAAGACAAATTTTGGTGAGATTTTCATAAGCGCTCATTGGCGACCTAACTCTGCTCCTATTGAAATCAATATCAGTTTCATCATTGGCTTCAGTGGAAGCAGAGTTAGGCCTACAGACTGCTGTTCTAAGGAGATGTGGCCATGCGACCAAGGTATTTTGGTGCAGCCAGCAATAATTCCTGTGCTGGGCCTTTGGAATAGCCCATGTCTGAATGGGTGAAGTACACTTTCTTCATGCATACTGTGGTCTTATTTGTTAGGCTAGTATGGAAGAGGGCCCAGACCTCTCCCCTGGCCCTTCTTGTTTTCTTCAGGAGTATAGCAGTGGCGACACTACACTTTCCTTGTGTTCAGGGAATGTAAGGGATTGGATTTTGGCTGGTTCCTATGGGACATAAAGGATGGGAGAAAGCTTATTCCACCTGTCTCTGTGCACCTTTGCACACCCATACAGGGCCAGTGAAGTCTGGATTGACCTACATCAAGCCTGTTTGCCATCAGTTTTCGCATCTCCATTTTGTTTGTATGATAGTTGTGCTCATGACTGGTGGCAGAAATCTCACCAATTTAGTTTTTTTGTGATTTAAATAAACAGTAACCCTTTTAATTTGAGCATCGGATCTAGGGAATTGTTCTGTAAGTGCTGTAATGATTCCTGTCTTATCAGTCTTGGGAATAAGAGAACAGTGTTCTCTGCAGTGCTACAGTATATCTTAACCACACCTTTTAAGATCATGTAAAAATTTAATCTTGAGATTTATATTAAGGTTTATTAATGTTATACACCCCCCTCTCTCTCTGCTTCTGTTTTTCTGTCTGTCAAGATTCCTTCCCCACTCTGAACTCTAGGGTACAGATGTGGGGACCTGCATGAAAACCTCCTAAGCTTACTTTTACCAGCTTAGGCTAAAACTTCCCCAAGGTACAAATGAATTTTACCCTTTGCCCTTGGATTTCCACTGCCACCACCAAACTTTATCTGGGTTCCTGAAAAAATGGAGTTTGGACACGTCTTTCCGCCCAAAATCCTCCCAACCCTTGCACCCCACTTCCTGGGGAAGGTTTGGTAAAAATCCTCACCAATTTGCATAGGTGACCACAGACCCAAACCCTTGGATCTTAGAACAATGAAAAAGCATTCAGTTTTCTTACAAGAAGACTTTTAATAGAAGTAAAAAAGAAATCACCTCTGTAAAATCAGGATGGTAGATACCTTACAGGATAATTAGATTCAAATATAGAGAATCCCTCTAGGCAAAACCTTAAGTTACAAAAAAGAAACACAGACAGGAATATTCATTCTATTCAGCACAGCTATTTTCTCAGCCATTTAAAGAAATCCTAATCTAACACATACCTAGCTAGCTTACTTACTAAGTTCTAAGACTCCATTCCTGTTCTGTCTCCGGCAAAAGCATCACACAGACAGACACAGATCCTTTGTTTTTCTCCCTCCTCCCAGCTTTTGAAAGTATCTTGTCTCCTCATTGGTCATTTTGGTCAGGTGCCAGCGAGGTTACCTTTAGCTTCTTAACCCTTTACAGGTGAAAGGATTTTTCCTCTGGCAAGGAGGGATTTTAAAGGGGTTTACCCTTCCCTTTATATTTTATGACACTGTCTCTTCCCTATATGTTTAAAAAGTGACTAGTATGCTTGGGTGCATTAATAAAGAAGGAATATGGTAAAAACATAATATAAATAAATGATATGAAGCAATGGCATGTGCTCACATGGAATATTGTGCTTAATTTTGGTTCCCATACCTTGAGGAGGGTACAGCAGAGATAGGAACAGGGGCAGGACAACAAAGATTGTTGGGGGCGGGGGGAGTAGAACTTACATAGGAGGAGAGACTGTAAAAAGCTAGGATTAATTCGCTTTGTAAGGAAAAGAGTTGAGGGGACTTACCAATATTGAGGTAGATAAAATTACAAAGCGTATAGGAAAAGATTTTCAAAAGGCACAAATTGGAGTTAGGTGTCCAATCTTCATGGACTTCTAATTGGTGGTAGGGGTTTAACTGCCCTTTATGTCTTTGTAAATCTTTCCCCGAGGGAAAACAAACACTCCTCCTGTTGTGAACTGCCCCACACTCTGAGGTGCCAGGTCACTCAGTGAAGTGAATGGCAGGAGAACATAAACCACATAAAATGAACCTTCCATTAAAGCAAATGCTACTTCATGCAGAGTGTAATCAGCCTCACCACAGGAATTCACAGAGTGTAATACCTTATCTGGGTTTAAAAGGAGCCGGGTGACCAACCATTATACATGTTGTTATGCATGTTAAAATAGGGGTAGTTACACTTTGTGATTCAGGGCATCATGATGCTGATTGTCTCAGGCATTGGGAAAGAAATCTGCTCTTCCTCCATGTACAGCACTGTACAACTGGCCAGGGGTCTGATCCACTCCCATTGAACGCAATGGAAGTTCTTGGGAATTGGTTTGGCACGCAGGTGTCAGATGGATTTGTTGAAATTTCTCTGAAAACACAGACATGAGACCAATACCAGAGGCAAGATAACTCAGCTTGTTAGCCCAGTTGTCTGACTGGTGTGACAAATCCTATATCCTAGAAAACTTTCCACGGTCTATGCTGTATGTGATGGGAAAATGCCACCTAAGCAATATTTACAAACAGTCCTAGGGCTCCACCAGTTTAACAGGAGAGTTTAGCAGTAGGGGAACTAAAAAAACAAGTGCTTGTGTATCTGGAGAGTGGAGTTTAGCAAATGTTAAACCTAGTATATCTCATGAGTAAAAGGCCAGTAACATCTGCTAGAGCCCAAGGTGTCCATGAGAATTCCTAGGTCCTGAGGACATTAATATTTGAAACTCCTTTAACCTTATACATATGTTTTTCCTCCACCCTTCCTCTTCTTTTCCTTCTGCTTCTCTCCCATCCTTTTCTGCTTTCATATGTGTCCCTGTCAGACCTCCTTCCTCACTCCTTCTCACCCGTTGCTGTGCTGAATAAGAGTTAAAAAATATTTTGGGCTCCTGGTATCCATCTGCTTTTTCTTGATGGGCTGCTTCAACAGTAGTCCTGTCCTGTAGCAATACAGCCACTCTGGTCTCTGCTCTGCATGTGCTTTGTTCTTCACTGTGAACTATTACTGTATCCAGCAACTGCTGTAAAGGTCCAATGGCACCAAAGTGGAATCACTGACTGTTAGAATGAGTGGGAATCACATCAAGAAAACAGGAGATAACTACTGCAGGCAAGTTATCTGGCACTTTTAAAAAGTATGCTTTATTTGAATTAACTTTCATGACCAGTGGACCCTCTGAGTCATTGTCACTTTCCCCAGGTGGGTATGGCTAGAGCTAGGCATTTTGCAATTATACAGAGGTATCTGCACAGTTCTATCAATTCCAGACCAGCAAGTGCCCTGATGTTCCCAGTATTTGACTTTTGCAGAACAGAATCTAACAGCTGTGCCAGATTGTCTGGGTCATTTGAGATGTGTGACTATCCAACTCATTTCAAGTATATATTAGAACTTAAATGAGGTTTGAAGACATACTTGCAGAGGTGAAAAGCTAGCATATTAAATCACTGTGTCATGTTTAGTAGCACCTTTATACTTAGGCAATCCAATTCTCACTCAAATCCACTGACTTTACTGGGATGACACTTGGGATGCATTTGAGCTATAGTTTCTTAATTGATTTTTATGTTATATTTTGATTAATTAGATTAGTGACTAGGAGGTTGTTTCAGCACCCATTTAAGTCAATGGAAAGGATAATTGATTTCAGTGGGAACTATCAGGAGCGTGGAGGATCTCAGAATGTTTGTCTACTTGAAGTATGTGTTGTAGCAACAAGGGAAGGTACTAACAGACTTCGACAGAACTTTATTTTTAAAGTGGAAACCTCTTTACTAAGCAGCTTCTGCACCCTTGGTAGCTCTCACTCCGCCTCCTCAACTCCCCCCCCCCCCGCTTCCTGTTTCCTGTCCTTTCAACCAGTGCTCCCAGTTCTAATAATTACAAGCAGCATCTAAACACCACATTCCCTCCTCTCTTAAGAAACTCTCCCAATTAAAATAAACATTGTTGTTCTAACCACAGGAACAAATATGAAACAAGACACTATACTGTTGGCAGAAATATTACACTGAAAACACTGTAGATACTACATAACATAGTCTCTAGTCCAGACAGGTGCTTTTCTGGGTCTGACAGGCCGTCTCCCAAGCCCCGGTTCCAATGCAATGGCTTGTTGTGTTGATACTGCGGTGAAGTCATCCAGTGCAGACTGGGTGTTGGCATAATCTCCTCTTGGTGCATAGCCAGGTGCAAGATAAGAAGCATTTCATACCCACCCATCAGAAAGTCGATAGGTGTAAGGTCCCTTCTTCTCTATGATTTTAAGAGGAGCTGTGAATTTATGGTCCCCTTTGTGTAAAATTCCAGGTTTTTGGAATTCTGATGAAGGCACCACACTCAAACTTTGGTTCCTTAGCACCCTGCTGTCTGTGAAAGCTTTATACTTTGCTTGGTTCCGTTCAACTGTTTTTCTCACATCACCTTCGGTTGGGCATCAGGTCGTGCCTTTAACAATCCAGCAATGTTCAGTTTAGTATTCATCTGTTTCTCATGCAGTAACTCTGCTGGTGATCTTTGCGTTGTGGCATGTCGTGTAGCCTGGTATGCTTGCAAGAAATCAGTAGTGAAAGTTATCCACAATCGCCCTTCCAGTTTAGCCATTTGCAAACTGTCTTTCAAACTTCTGTTAAACCGTTCGATTTCCTCATTGGCTTGATGGTAATATAGGGATGACCTTCTGTGTAAAATGTTCCTCTCTGCTAGAAAAGTTTCAAACTCCAGGGAAGTAAATTGGCAGCCATTATCTGAAACTAGTTCTTTGGGGTTACCTTCCCTGCTAAAAACTGAAGAGAGAAACGTAATTACTGTAGCAGAAGAGATTTGTGATGTAAACGCTACCTCAGGCCATTTACTGAAATAGTCTATTTAAGTGATGGCATAATGGCAGTCACTTGGAGCAGTATCAAAGGGTCTTACAATGTCAATCGCCACTTTTCCCATGCAGATTCAGGAAGAGGAACAGGCTATAATGGAGGGGTACATGTCACTGCTGTTTTATCATGCATTTGGCAAGTGACACAGGATTTTATGAGTGTTCCAGTTTGAGAGTCCATCCCTGGCCACCAATTCAGATCCCGTAGTCGTTGTTTAGTTCTGACAATTCCTTGATGAGTATTGTGTGCCAGGTGTATGAGTTTTGACTCTAATTCTTCTGGCACAAGTAGCTGGTATATACCTCGTAGCACACAGCCATCAAGCAAAGAAAGTTCATCCCAAGATCTAAAATAAGGCAGCAAAACCGGGTCAAGGTTTTTAGGGTTACTGGGCCATCTCTTTGTCAGAAATTCCCGTAGTTTTTGTTGAATTGGACACTCTGAACGAGCAGCTTGAAGTTGTTCTTTTGTAACTGCAGTGAGAGTGCTTGTAATAAGCGCAACTACTACATCCTTATCCTCTGGTGGATCATCTGGTGAAGGCAAAGGCAGGCGAGAAAGGCAATCAGCTACCACATTTTGGTTTCCAGGCTTATATTCCAGTTAATAATTGAAAGAGAGTAGTCTTGCAGACCATCTAGCAATACGATATCCTGCTCTTCCCAGTCCTTTTGTGGTGAGCAACGTCGTCAAAGGGCTGTGGTCTGTGCGCAACTTGAACGTGTGGCCCCATAGGTAAGTTCTCCATTTTTCAGTAGCCCAGACACAAGCAAGTGCTTCTTTTTCGACTGTAGAATATTTCCTCTCAGCATTACTTAGTGTCCTTGAAGCAAATGCAACAGTACTCTCTGTGTTGTCCTCATGAAAGTTGTGTGAGGACAGCCCCGAGTCCATAATCAGAAGCATCAGTAGTTACAATTGCGGGCAATGAAGGAGTGAATAGTGCAAGTACTGGATGATGTACAATCAAGTCTTTCACCGTTTTGAAACTAGCTTGTGCATCCGTTTTCCACACTAAGGTTGAACTTCTCTGTAGTAATTCTCATAATGGTTCAATGACAGAAGCATAACTGGGAATGAATTTTTCATACCAGGAGGTAAGACCCAAGAAGGAACGTAAGGTTTGCAAATCTGTTGGAGGAGGAACATTTGAAATTGCCAGGATATGATCTGGATCAGGTTTTAGTCCAGCCTCTGAAATTGTATGCCCCAGAAAGGAGAGTTCAGTTTGTCTAAATTTGCATTTGGACCTATTGAGCTTGAGGCCTGTTTTGCTGATGCCGTTTAGTACAGACTGCAGGTTATTGTCATGCTGCACAGAAATATTTCCAAACACGATAATATCATCCAGATAGCACAGAACTCCATGTTGATTCTTCAGAATCAATTACATCATTTTTTGGAAGGCACTTGGGGCAGATGCGAGACCGTATGGAACACGTTTAAAACAAAATAGTCCCTCGTGTGTAATAAATGCTGTGAGGTCTCTGCTATCTTCATGCAACATAACCTGGTAGTATGCAGTCTGCAAATCAAGAGTAGAAAACATCTTTGCTCCACGGAGTTCTGCAAATACTTCTTCTATGTGAGGAAGAGGATGGCTGTCAATCACAATAACTTTACTAGGCTCCCTTAAGTCCACACAAAGGCAAATGCCTCCACCCTTCTTCTGCATCACTACTATCGGTGAAACCCATTCCGAGGAGTCAATCTCTTCAATATTGTCCTTTTGAACAAGTTTTCTAAGTTCCTCTGACACAGCTTCCCTGACTGAAAATGGTAAGCGCCGTTACTTCTGTTGTACAGGCATCACATTATTCTGAATTTTAACTTTATGCAAAAACCCATAAGCACAGCTGAGTTTCTCCTCAACCTGGTGTTGGGTCCCAGCTGAAACAGGTGTGTGTACTGCAAGAGTGCTTTGCTGAGGAAGATCAATTCGTCCATTAACTACCTTGATTTAAAGCAGCCAATAAATCTCTGCCAAGGATAGGAGTGCCTTTGTGGACAATGTAGAACTCTGCAGTTACACAGCAATCACCAAAAGTAACTATTGCTGGCAGGCAGCCATGTTCTGGAATATGGTTTTTCAAATAGCACACCAAGTGAAGTTTGGGTTCAGGAAGAGGCAGATCTTTAAAGTAACGCAGATAGATGGAATCAGGTAGTATAGATACTGCTCAGACAGTGTCCAGCATTAGCTGAATAGAATGTGATTTGCCTGAGGGTATGGTGGAAACATTTACAGTGCACTTTATCTGGTCTGGAATATGTGCAGTGGTGATTTTGTCCACGCTCAGCACCGTAACATCTGGTATTGTAACTTCATGCACCTGTTGATTGAACTGGCTACTGTGACATACTTTAGCAAAATGCCCAATCTTTTTGCAGTCATTGCACTGAGCTACTTTTGCCGGACATCCTGTGTAGCTTGCAAGGTATTATGGGGATCCACAGTGAACGCATGCTTTTACTGTATTTTGAATTTGCTGATTTGGTGGTTTTCCATTAGTTTTTCTCTTGTAATCGTTTGTCTACAGCAATAGTGAACTTTTCTGCAAAGGAGTCACAGCTTGGACTGTGCTTCCTGTATCCATGCTCATTATTTTGGCTTCAGCTGTAGCCGACTCAATCTGAGTAGCAACGGTTATTGCTTTTTCTAGTGTAAGTTATGGTTCTAGAAGTAAGCGTTCTCTTACACGAAGCACGGTTGTTTTCTCAATGAGCTGGTCTCTAATCATCTCATTTGCCATATTCCCAAAGTCACAAGTTGCATCCGATGAAGTGAGCTGTAGCTCACAAAAGCTTATGCTCAAATAAATTTGTTAGTCTCTAAGGTGCCACAAGTCCTCCTTTTCTTTTTGCGGATACAGACTAGTATGTCTGTTACTCTGAAAAAAGTTACAATCAGACTTCTCAGGGAAACAATATACTGCATTATAGTTTCCCCTGGTTTCTGCTCACACTGGCAAAATCTGTAGCTATTAGCTACTACATTCACTTTTGGCACAAAAAAGTTCTTTAATGCAGTGAGCGCAGTCTCATATTTATCATCTGCAAGGGGAGAAGTGTAAAATATACGCTGCCCTTCTGCTCCAAGGCAGTGGATTAGCAGAGCACGCTTTCTTACTTCAGAAATCTCTGGAGAACTGATTGCAAGCAGGTAAGTCTCGAACATATGGATCAAGGTAGTAAAAGCTATTGGAGGCTCACCTGGGCTTTGCAGAAAGGGTGCAGGTGGGTTCAGAGGCAGAAGATCCATCTCGTCGCCAAAATGTTGTATCAACCAGGCAAGGTACTAACAAACTTCAACATAACTTTATTTTTTTAAGTGGAAACCTCTTTATCAAGCAGTTGCTGCACCCTCAGTAGCTCTCACTTCGCCTCCTCAACTTCCCCCCTTTCCTTCCTGTTTTCTGTCCTTTCAGACTCTCAACAGCCAATGCTCCCAGTTCTAATAATTACAAGCAGCATCTAAACACCACATTATGCAGTAATATTTTGTGGCTGGGAGGAAAGGTCTGCCACAGCTCTTGAACTCTTAACTCAGTCCTTTACTCAAAGGAAGCTCCTTTTGATTTCAGAATTGGGTCTTATGCATCACGTTAAACTGAATTCTGGGTTTCTGTATTGCAATATTGTTGCAATGTAAAACATGCTTTTTAGATATATTTTGGTGATTAAATTGTCTGACTGTCTGAGGTCTGGCTGTTTTAATGCAGATCAACAATATTATCATAATTCTTCATAAGTGGTGCTTGCTTAACCTCTTCACTCTCTTCAGATTTATAATACACATTAATCAAAAAGCCTCTTTTCTTTCCTTCTGCATGTGCTGACAGAATATTTCTTACTGCCCTGTTGAAATAATAGAGCCTTAAAAGAATGACTGCCAGATGTAATAGGACCTGGAGTAGAATGGGTTAACAATGAGTAATGAGGAGCCCAAGTGGTCAGGTAAAGTGGAAATGAAAATACCGGCAGCCTGCGTTTACCATTCAAATGTAGAAATCTTGCTGTACAGATGCTTTCTGGTGTTATATCTGTTTTGTGAGGTGTAATAAAACTGTGCATGCCTTGTTTTCATTGCTAGAGTGATTTTGTTTATTGGTTTTAGAGCTAGCAAGCATTGCCTTTATTACTGAGCCAGAGAACTGCTAGGCTGAATTTAGTTCTTTCATGTCACATACGAAGATTTTTTTCCCTACCAAGAGAGCATTCAGCATTATGTTCAATTAGTGGTCTTGAAATAAACATCGTCCAGGTGGTGCTACTTGAATAGTTACAGTGTGGTCTCCATGAAGAGAATCAACTTGGAACTCAAGCTGCTCAGTTTCTGAATGCTGCTGCTTTTTCCAGAGAGTAGTACATCTTCAAAATGCCATGTTCTAACTGTCACAGGATCAAAACTGACCCATGCTATGATGGGTCTGTGTGCAAGCTTGCAACTTGTATTTTAAGACTGTAGGAAAATATATTTTTTAACCGTCAATATTTTTGTCTTTCTGAAGGTACTTTGGAGTTTGGAGTCTCAAATGGAAAAGGGCAAAATGCTGTACAATGGCATTTTGGGAAAATATTTTTGATAGGATGAGACTCCTTAATCTCTTACAGTTAACACAATTCATTTCCACAAGATACCATTAAGACTAAGCCCTGGTCTACACTACGAGGTTAGGTCGAATTTAGCTGTGTTAGGTCGATTTTATAAGTAATGTGGCTACACAACCAACCCCATTCTGTTGACCTAAAGGGCTCTTAAAATCGACTGCTGTACTCCTCCCCGGCAAGGGGAGTAGCGCTAAAATCGACCTTCCTGGGTCAAATTTGGGGTAGTGCAGATGCAGCATTGTGCAATTCGACGGCATTGGCCTCCGGGAGCTATCCCAGAGTGCTCCAATGTGACCACTCTGGACAACACTTTCAATTTCGATGCACTAGCCAGGTACACAGGAAAAGCCCCGGGAACTTTTGAATTTCATTTCCTGTTTGGTCAGCATGGTGAGCTCAGCAGCACAGGTGATCATGCAGTCCCAGAATCGCAAACAAGCTCCAGCATGGACTGAATGGGAGACACTGGATCTGATCGCTTAGTACGATTAAAAAGAGGATTTGCCATTTCTTGGGATTTTGACAACATACAGAGCTACAATAGTAAAGATGAAAACAAACAAACCAGGACTTTAAGGGTTTTGGAAGAAACCAAACTCTCCTGCTGGAAGCCAACCTCTGCTAATGGAGGTTTGGAAGAAAATTCACTGTGGGCAAGTTATTCCATGACTGCCTACTGCAGGGTGTCTTGCATATTCCTTTAACATAGCCGGTATTTGTCACTGTTTGAGACAGGCTGTAGGACTAGATGGAGCCACAATGGCAATTCCTGTGTTTTTAGGTTACAGTTTTTGAAAAATGTCTCTTTCTTTTACCATACTGCATGCATGTTTGTGATTTGTCTACACATTGGTTTTCTGGCTGTGGCCACTAGAACGCTGATACTAGAGCCCTCTATTATAAAGGTAAAAGCATTTGTAAGTTATTCAGCAGTGATGAGTTGGTTACTTATAGATACTCTTGGGGGAATTCCACGCCAAAAAATTAAAAATTCTGCACCAAAAATTAAGAATTCTGTGCACAATATTTTAAAATTCTGCAACTTTTATTTGTCAAAATAACACTATATAATCATGCCAGTTTCAATTATTTTGGTAATTTATTTAAAAATACCGGTCAGCAAGTATGTCTGTGACAATATAGACACACACAAAAAATGCCCCAGGAATAGATTTAAAGAAACCCCTACGACAACCCAGTTCCTTTTTCTCTGCCTCCTCTCCCACAGAGCCCAGCCATGGGGTATCCCCCAGCCCAGACACCTGCACCCCTGATCCCCAGGGGTAGAAACAGCCTGATGCTGGGTCCTTGGCTTGTACGGAGTTTCCTCCATGCCGTCTCCTTCCTTCAGGTCGTGCTTAGTACTGCAGCTGCCCAAAACCCACCAGCTCCCTCTCCCCCTCCCTGGCAGTGTCTTCTGTTTGTGAGCTGGGCTTTGCTGGGTTCAGTGGCTTCTAGTGGCGGCCAGCAGTTCTGTACTACTTTTTTGGGGCGGGGAGGAAGGGAATTTCTTCATGCACAACATTAATTTCTGCTCAAATTCTGCTTTGCACAGTGGCGCAGAATTTGCCTAAGAATACTTGTAGATCAGTCCAGATTCTTTTAGATTTTCCAGGCATTTTTTGATCAAGGAACCTTAAAATGGCAAAAATCGTAAAAACTCATCCCCAAAACAAAACACAACCCTCTCCTCACCATTTGTGCTACTGCATGGCCTTTCTGTGATGGAAGTTCAGTTGTGATCACATTACAGACAGTCTCAAAACTGGAGCTGTAGCAAGTATACTGGGGGACAGAACCAAACTGCAAAGAAACCTGGAACTTAGAGCAATGAGGGTTGAAAGGCAATGAGGTACATTTCAGTAGTAATAAAGGTAGAGTGTTTTCCCAGGAAATTAACAGAGAGAAGATGGGGGAAGAGACTTAGTCAAGTAGCTGTATCAATCCCATTTAAAATTAGTTTGTTTAAATCTTGTATATATATTGATATTACTTTTTGAGGTAACTGAGCACAATAGTAGCCTCCAAGAAGATGTGAGATCAGGATTGGCGGTGTGCTCACTAAATGATTTTGATCTCAAGATGTAGTCTACTATATGAAAAAGTTTGTAAACCTTTGGATAGCAATTTGTCTTTTATTTTGTCTCAGTATAGACTTGAAGGAGAGCTCTGCGAAGCTTGAAAGCTCGTATCTTCCACCAGCAGAAGTTGGTCCAGTAAAAGATATTACCTCATGTACCTTGTCACTTTAATAAAATATAAACAGATATGGGCAGATTGGCTGTGAATTGAAACATTTCTGTGGTTCCGACTGCATCAGGTTTGCGACAGAGCTTCTAGTGCATTTTCACTTGCCTATTTTGCTATACAATCTTTTGGAAAAATCTGTTGGACTGTTGGAAAAGACTGTTGGAAAAGAGGATGGGATGGATCACTGTTTCATTTTTTACCTCTGTGATTCAGTGAGTACATTTCTTAGAAAGCCTGGCGTATATTTCTCTTACATCTGATTTGTATGAAATTTGCACTAGGTTATCCTGAAGGGTATTACAAATAATGCTGGCTGCTGGAGGAGAACAGACTGCAACATTTATAGAGCAGTTCTGTAAAAATCTAGTATGATTTTAAGTGGTTGTTTAAATTAGTCAAACACAGCAGCATTTAAAACTCTGTTAGGGATAACAAGAGATTTATTACGGTTAATTAAAGGCTAATCAAAGCGAACCCTGAGATAAACAGTACAACAAAGCAAACATGAACTAATATAGTAAGTAAACAAGACCCAGTAGACATTTAAAAGACTTTGTGATCTTGGGAAGCACTCAATAAGTTTTCCAGAACTCCTATGACATAGTTTAGATTAAGAGATTAAATGACATAGAACCAAGAATGCCCAACTCGTTCCATTTAATCAGCAGAATCAGATTTGCCTTCCATGTGCTTCCAAATGTTTGGCTTCATGGCCCAATGGCTAAGACTGCATAGCCGTGTCTCTTTTAGTGCATCTGTTTTTATGGGCTTATGAATTGTAACGCTCTCCCTTGATCATTGCCTGCAAGTTCTAGAAATGTGAATTTACAACTAAGACCTAACATCTGTAGTGCTTTTTGAAACATTCCTGGAGTGATTTGCTACCAAGTTACTCACATTTAAATAAACCTTACTTACAGCTGGGGTACTACATTGCTTGGTGACTCACAGCCTGTGTTGGTTTAGGAGTCTCTTTTAGTAGAGACTTTTACAGTGGATGAATCTAAGGATTTAAAAAATGCATCCCATGATTTTTCTTGTCTGAGGTCAGTACTGAAAAGATTGATAGATTTCAGAACATAGTGCCCAGCCATGGATTATGTAGTATTTCACTGGAGTTAGTTAAAGAAAACCAGTAAAACTAAACCTGTTGAAACAAATGTGGTGGGGCTAAAATTGGAACATTCTAAGCTAGTTCCTGCAATGCTCTTTTCAAAGACATAATTTAACTATTATTTTAGTACATTGTTTTCATTTCTGTTGTGGGACTTTGAACGATTTGGGGAGGGATAGCTCAGTGGTTTGAACATTGGCCTGCTAAACCCAGGGTTTTGAGTTCAATCCTTGAGGGGGCCATTTAGGCATCTGGGGCAAAAAAATTGGGGATTGGTCCTGCTTTGAGCAGGGAGTTGGACTAGGTGACCTCCTGAAGTCCCTTCCAACCCTGATATTCTATGATTTTAGGGTTTTCTATATTATTAAATCCATAAAAATAATGAAACATAAAACAAAGCATTCCAACGTTTTTTTTCCTAACCAGATCTCGAACCACCAAGATCAAAGGCTCTGCAGTCTTAACTAAACAGCAGAAGACACCAGAATCAGTGTCTCCTCCAGGTACAGGTGCTTAGTATTCTTTGATTTATTCCTTTTTGGAACTTGATAAGAAATGAGGCCTGATACACTCTGCAATCAATATGCTGAATGCTACATTTCATTTAGTTGCTACTACAGAGCAGGTGTATAGTTTGGAGAGCTAGTTAGAAAAAGAGCATCTTGGATATATTCAACCAAACTCTGTTAGCTTTTGGGTATCTGGACTCATATCTCTTTTCAGTTCCATATCAAGGTACTAAAATGGAAAATGAAGAGAACTCATCTTTTAGAACCTACTGAAAAATTGTACTCAAGCTAGTAAAGATGAATCATTGGATTAATTGAGAGCATGAAAATGACTGATCAGACTATTTTGGAATCATGGCCCTCAGATTTATATCACCTCAAGACACCCGATCATCCCGGTTTTGTTGAAAATTAGTTGGATAGTGCCAACTCAATGTGTTGATCACAGTCCTGCTGTTGTATCCAGGGTTACAGATCCAAGGGACAGAGAAAAGATACTAGTGGAAGTCTAACAGCAAAAAAGAGTTTCTGCATAAAGGGAGCTGCGTTATCCTCTTTCTTGACATTTCTGAAAACATTCAAATTAAACAGAGGGTTTTTTTTTAATACACACGTAAACATTTATCAACAGCCACTTGGAAATGCATACTGTAGATTGTGAAACTAGGAGTCTGTTTCCAGGACAACACATTTTTATTCTGGTACTCTGTCATCTGAAGGTTTTTTATTTTAAAGCCAGCAAACTCAGTTGCTGGAAGGATTCTGATATCCATTTGGACAAGAGGATAGTTTGAGTGACTGCATAATATCCAATATGAAATCACTATTTTTTGCTTCGAGAACAAAATATTGGTTTGAATGTACTAATGTGCAAGAGCTCTCTGTTTTATTAATGTGGCAGATCTCAGCTTTGTATGTTTCTTGTTTAGTGTGGTTACATTTGGAAGAGATGTATTTGTCACAAGGTTGCTGTTAGATATCAGTCTTATCACTTCCTTGCTATAAGATTTCAGATATCTGCATAATGGAAAAATAGGATGAAATAGGTGAAATTTGCCCCCAAATTTAATATTTTGAATAACATGCTTTTACAAACCCTCAAATCATTTAACATTTCAGTGAATTTACATGAAATTCCAGTAGAAATACATTTAATCTCCCCTGTTCCCCAGAAATTCTCTACCTTGTTTGCAACCCCAAAATGCATAGTACTAATGACTGAGAACTTGAAATTGACTGGAAGGAGACTACATCCCAGAGTGAAACTGAGTGTATTTTAATTGTCCTGAATGAGAGAAATACAAAGAGTTAAAACAAACAGCACTAATAGTGAGAAATGTTGTGTCTCAGAGAATGAGGAGCTCCCTAAATCAAAGCACTGAGACTCATCCAGTATTTCTTCTTTCCCTCTCATGGTGCTCTAACCAATCTCCCCATTACTGTCATCATAATTGGGAGGGGCGTTCCTGATGTGAAGCTGCTAGATAGGCAGACAGCAGACAGATAACAGTCTCTTCATTTGTATCTTTTGATCTTGCAGTGCTTTTTGCACTGTGACAGGCTGGTAGAGGAATGGAGAGACAGCATAAGTGAGGAAAGAGGCAGGTGGCACACAGGCCAGCCTCCTAGGGAGGGCGGCAGCAGGCCAAAATCAGGAGATGGTTTGAATAAGTCAGGAACACAGGAGTTTGTGGCTAACTCTGGGAACTTTACAGGTGTAGACAGTTTTACCTGTGGTTATCAAAGCTGCTTTTGTTAGTTCCCTTCAGGAAAGGGTTTCCCAGGTTGGCCAGAGCAGAATAGGAACGTTTGGCCACGACTCTTCTTAAAGTTCTTCCTCAGTTCATGATGAAGCTTCCCTTGCAGCAGGATGTCTGGATATGTCCTGAGTATCTGTTGTACAAATCCTCCAATGTCATTATCATGAGCCTGATTCCCGTGCATGACAATGAAGCCAGGCAGTCAGAAGGCTGATTCTTATTTAGACTGCGCTGGCAGTGTAAATGAGAATAAGGCCCAGCGAGTCTGCTTTAAAGGAAGGGGTTATGTAGGTTTGGTGAATAAAAGATGGTATTTCTCCCATCAATCTCCCTGTCACAGTGGCAGCTATTGGGCTCAATTCACCCTCACTGGTATAGGGAAAAGTTACGTGCTCCTGCCTGTGCCAGCATGGACAGCTGTGCCCCAGAGGGATTCACTTTGGAGGAAGGTTTCCTTTGGAGGAAGGAAACTTTAAATTAAATTGGGGGCGGGGTGCAGAGGAGCTCACTGGCAAAGGCTCCAGCATGGTGGATCAGTGTGCTGGATCAGTGCCCCAACCATGATCTGTGCAGCCCATTTTGGGGACATGCTAGCCACCTGCAGAACTCACTGTGGACTTTCAACCACCCTGGATTATTCTGGCTAACCCAGAGCTGAGTCTAGCTATTGGATTAATAGGAATTTTACGGAGCTTCTGGGAGACTGCAGCTGCCTAGGTTAATTTCAGCTGGATTGAGCATTTAATACTGTAAGTAGTGATGTCATCTAATCCTGCACTGTGAGCCGAAATTCTGTTAAAATATTGGTGTGATGGTCTGTCTGTTTCCTGTAACAGAGATTGCTGAGGGCAATATCGGTTTATATTACAGGTTTTGCCATAGTTTCTCTTTCCATCTGTTCAATAGTAGATGCAAGGAAGTCAATTGTCCTTGATAGTTATTTCGATAATGCTTGGCATTTTACTGTGTGCTGTTATTTTGCACAGGCTTGTTAGGGGCTGCTCTTTCAAGGTGCTGTGTACTTCCTAGGAGCTCCTTGAGTGCCTCAGTTCTCTGAAAGATCAGGGCACTGCACACCAGTCAGGAAGCATGCCTTACCTGGAAGGATAGGGCCATTATAGCAGTTCAGCTCCTGTATCTTCTGTTTGTTCAATTATCCTTGTTTTTGTAAAGTCATCTTTTTTTAAAAGTATTGTGCAGAAAACTGAAAAAAAATCTAGAAGATTAAGCAGCTACTGAAATAAACACACAATGTCGTATCATCCCCAGGGTAATGTCTACAGTGTGTTTAAGCAGAACAGCTGGCAAGAGAAGGAACTGGAAATCCCTAATATACTGGTCATCAGACTAATCTCGTTAATGAATATTGTGGCAATCAGCAATTGTAGTAAGTCTGCCCCCTCCAGCCCCAGTACACTTCGCCTGACCTGAAATTTGCTGCTCTGATTCTAATTGTATAAACTGACTGCTGCATTCCTCAGAGACCCGTTGAACTTTGAGGAGCAGGTCCTCAAAGAATCAATCCTGAAGCACTTGCATGAGAGGAAAGTGATCAGGAACAGCCAGCATGGATTCACCAAGGGAAGGTCATGCCTGACTAATCTAATCGCCTTTTATGATGAGATTACTGGTTCTGTGGATGAAGGAAAAGCAGGGGATGTATTGTTTCTTGACTTTAGCAAAGCTTTTGACACGGTCTCCCACAGTATTCTTGTCAGCAAGTTAAGGAAGTATGGGCTGGATGAATGCACTATAAGTTGGGTAGAAAGCTGGCTAGATTGTCGGGCTCAACGGGTAGTGATCAATGGCTCCATGTCTAGTTGGCAGCCGGTATCAAGTGGAGTGCCCCAAGGGTCGGTCCTGGGGCTGGTTTTGTTCAATATCTTCATAAATGATCTGGAGGATGGTGTGGATTGCACTCTCAGCAAATTTGCGGATGATACTAAACTGGGAGGAGTGGTAGATACGCTGGAGGGGAGGGATAGGATACAGAAGGACCTAGACAAATTGGAGGATTGGGCCAAGAGAAATCTGATGAGGTTCAATAAGGATAAGTGCAGGGTCCTGCACTTAGGACGGAAGAACCCAATGCACAGCTACAGACTAGGGACCGACTGGCTAGGCAGCAGTTCTGCGGAAAAGGACCTAGGGGTGACAGTGGACGAGAAGCTGGATATGAGTCAGCAGTGTGCCCTTGTTGCCAAGAAGGCCAATGGCATTTTGGGATGTATAAGTAGGGGCATAGCGAGCAGATCGAGGGACGTGATCGTTCCCCTCTATTCGACTTTGGTGAGGCCTCATCTGGAGTACTGTGTCCAGTTTTGGGCCCCACACTTCAAGAAGGATGTGGATAAATTGGAGAGAGTCCAGCGAAGGGCAACAAAAATGATTAGGGGACTGGAACACATGAGTTATGAGGAGAGGCTGAGGGAGCTGGGATTGTTTAGCCTGCAGAAGAGAAGAATGAGGGGGGATTTGATAGCTGCTTTCAACTACCTGAAAGGGGGTTCCAAAGAGGATGGCTCTAGACTGTTCTCAATGGTAGCAGATGACAGAACGAGGAGTAATGGTCTCAAGTTGCAGTGGGGGAGGTTTAGATTGGATATTAGGAAAAACTTTTTCACTAAGAGGGTGGTGAAACACTGGAATGCATTACCTAGGGAGGTGGTAGAATCTCCTTCCTTAGAGGTTTTTAAGGTCAGGCTTGACAAAGCCCTGGCTGGGATGATTTAACTGGGAATTGGTCCTGCTTTGAGCAGGGAGTTGGACTAGATGACCTACTGGGGTCCCTTCCAACCCTGATATTCTATGATTCTATGATTCTATGAACTGCTGACAGGCTCAAGTGAACATTGTGGTCTTCTGGATGGAAACAGCTGCAGTGGCCTGGGTGATTGGGGCACTGTATCTTTGATTGTTTTTTTACACCTGTGGCTTGGATGCTGTGAAGAGCCATCAGAAAATCCTCTCCTCTTTTACACCTTTCAGTTGCAGGCCACAGTCCGCAAAGACTTGACATAGACATAACCTGAAGGTGCATATGTGTTTCAGGACTCCCTCTGTGCCTGAATGAAAGAAGATTACAGTGTCACCTAGGGAGCCTTGGCTTCTAAACTCCAGCTGGAGAAACTCACACTTTCAACTCTGGAGGTCCCTTGTTAAGTCCCCAAGAAGGTGGCCATCACGCCGGGATTGCACAACTTTGGTTTGTGAGTGTTGATTTCAGTAGGACTGCTTGCATGCATATCATTATGTATATGCGTAAGTCTTTGCAAGGTCGAAGCTTGATGTTTTGATAGAGCTGCTGGTGAACTGATAAATCGAATTTAGCCAGCTTCTCAGATATAGCCCTTTTGATCAGTTGATTTCAAAGCGCTTTACAAAGGAGTTCAGTATTATTATCTGTGTTATACAGATGGGGAATCTGAGATAGGAAGTGACTTGCCCAAGGCACCCAGCAGCAAAGCTAGGCATGGAACCCAGATATCCTGAGTCCCGGGCCAGTGCGCTGCCCACTAGGCAACACTATCTCCTATTAGGTCTTTTAAAGATAATATCTTAGGGGAAATAAAGCTTTACTATAATGCATAGAAAATTTTTAATTTTAATCATTATCATGATATCAACATTATCAGTGTGTTTCCTTTTAAAATTAGCTTCTTAGGGAGATCGCTTTTTTTGCTAGGCCAAAGGGAAACTAAGCTACTTTTTAATTTTTGATGCAGAAAACCCATTAATAGATGACAATGTGCTTGTAATGAGATTGTCTTAAAGATCCTTGCTCACAAGTAAAAAATGCAATTTAAGGTCCTCTCTCCCCCCAAAATCTTAATAACAAAGGATTGACGCTTTAAGTAAAAATTGATGAAGGGATTACATGCTATGATCACGTTTGCAAAGGCAGCTTTAATTTCTAATCTTGTTTCTTGTGACCTGTTTTTCATGTTGCAGTGTAGTGCAACAACCTTAGTTTTTGTATTACTACTATAGACAACTTCTGGCTAAGAAAGTTGTTTATATTAATCAGTGGTGCAGTCAGCTGTTAGCCAGAGATTGCTAACCTGAGGAGAAACAAAAGAGCACAAATCTTTGTGATCAGAATTCAAAATTCTTTGTTCAGTCATGATTGGTAGACTTAAAAAAACCCTGACTTAGTATAAGACTGTGTGACAGGATGGTCAGCCTGACCACTGATTTCAGTCAGTACCTTGATATCATTGCAGACATGCTGGTGGGTGGGAGGAAGTGGTGCATAGCAGATTTAATCCTCTCTGATGGGTGTCCAAGACTATATCTCCCTTGCCCTGTAGTTTGTACTATGGGGATGTGAATTGCAGAGCACACCAAAGTGCAGTACTGTAACTCTCCCATGTGTCCGCCTTGGATGCGAAGGAAAAGGTACCTACTTTGTGTTAATGGAGTACTGTTCAAAGAGGAATACATTAACACAGGGGCGGGCAAACCTTTTGGCCTGAGGGCCACATCGGGTTTCTGAAATTGTATGTAGGGCCGGTTAGGGGAGGCTGTGCCTCCCCAAACAGTCAGGGATGGCCTGGCCCCTGCCCCCTATCTGACCTCCCCTGCTTCTCGCCCCCTGACTGCCCCCCCCAGGACTCCTGCCCCACCCAACCCCCCTGTTCCCTGTCCCCTGACTGCCCCTGACCCTCTCCCCGACTGCCCCCCACTGCCCCATCCAACCCCTCCTCTCATTCCTGACTGTCCCCCCGGAACCCCTGCCCCCATTCAATTCCCCTGTTCCCCGCCCTCTGACCGCCCCGCCCCCTATCCACACCCCCACCCCGAACTCCCCTGCCCTCTATCCAATCCCCCCTGCTTCCTGCCCCCTGACCGCGCTGCCTGGAGCGCTGGTGGCTGGTGGCGCTACAGCCATACTGCCCAGAGCACCAGGCCAGGCAGCTGTGCCACCCGGGTGGAGCCAGCCACGCCACCGTGCAGCACAGAGCACCGGGTCAGGCCGCGGCTCTGCAGCTGCACTGCCCGGCAAGAGCTCGCAGCCCTGCTGCCTAGAGCATTGCGCCGGCGGCTCAGTGAGCTGAGGCTGCGTGGGAGGGGGAACAGCAGGGGAGGGGCTGGGGGCTAGCCTTCTGGGCCAGGAGCTCAGGGGCGGGACAGGACGGTCCCGCAGGCCGGATATGGCCTGTGGGCTGTAGTTTGCCCACTTCTGCATTAACATGAAGTTGGGTACCTTTTTGTTCGCGCCTTCAGCGTCTACACGGGTAAGTTACAGCACGGCACTTGGGTGCATGCTATAATTCATACCCCCCCATAGTCTAAACTGTGGGGCAGTGTGACTTGGCAGATGTGGAGGGTGGCACCCTGGTGAACTAGCCTCTTCGAAGCTGGCGTGGGTTAGTGTGCTTTGCATATTAGGCACATTATTTCAGGCAGGTAGGTTGCTGCTTTTGATGTTCTTGCGTGCACTAACTTGGTGGACCGGTTAGTTGAAACTTGTATGAAGCAGTGACCATACATTTGAAAGAAGCTCTCGGAAAGAGAACCCACAGTCCATTTTGTACAGAATGACTATGTGAAGTGTAGTGCAAATGTTAATTTCTACAAGCACTTACAATGGGCACCATTTGCAGTTAAGATTGAGATTTTCATAGCCTTAGGAATTTGGACACCCAGTTGTGACATGGGTATCCAATCCCTTAGGTGGCTTTACAAATCTTAGCCTAAACATTTTTCACTCTGTAGTGATTGGTACTATAGCACCTCCTGTTATATGTACAGAAAGATACCACAATTACTGCAGGTTCTGGTGGTGTTTAATGTTGAGTTTTTAATGGGATTTTTTATTATAAAGCCTGTTTGAGTGCAGTTCAATCTCTCTAAATCATCCATAGATTAAATCTCAGATGAGGTTCCATTACTATTTTAATCCTACATAAAAACTAGTGCAAACATCAGGTTATGTGTCCTGAGCATGATTTGCCAACATTTTTGATGGTCTTTTAATTATCTATTTCTTAATTAGATTGGTCTGATTCTTGGCTCCTTAAAATATGCACATATTTCAAGGATCACAGGGCAGTAGTTTTTCAGAAAGACTTCATTACGTTTTGTTTTACAGTCAGTATTTCTTGCAAGCTGAAGTGTAGGAACATATGGTGTCACTTATGATGTAACACTCTTGTATAAAGGTCTTTGCTGTAAAACATTCTGCAGAGACATATAATTTTCTCCTGTGAAAATATTCCTAATGTATTTAGCCAATTTTATAATAATAGTTTGGGCTTAAAGCATGTGTGCCACTAAAAACCTTTTACTGGGTATAGGTCAAATAATTAAATCGTTGCCCCAATTTAAGATAAGATGAGCAATAAGTGGTTAGAAATTTCAAGTGCCTAATCAAAAAATAAGTAGTTTAATACAGACAGTGAAAATAGCACAAGAAATCAATTATTTTTAGCAAAACACACACAAGAAATTCTCTAAGAGTCAAACTGTCAAGGCTCATATCTCATCATTTTACTTTTAAGATAAATGCATTTGATACGGAAATCACTGAGAGACAACAACCATGGGACCCCCGATGTCATTTATTAGAGAAGAACCACACCATAAGAGATTCCTTCTTGGTTTGTGTTCAGTCTAGTTTTAAATATCCCAAGTGATAATGCTTCTGCGCTGCATGAGCATGTTCAGCTTGAGTTGTCGGTGAGCCATCCAAGTTGAAACCCCGGAGAAAGAAATTTAAATATACAGGACTGGACAGGGAGAGACTGGTCAGGCATGGAGAAACAGATTTGAAAGCCATCAGAATAAAGATGATAGTTAAATTTGTGTGAATGGATGAGGTTGGCCAAGGCCAACCAACAGAATGGACAAGGACAAAGCCCTGTAGGTCCTTTGCAGAGGGAGTGAGAGAGAAATCACCAAAGGAAACACTGAAATGGCAAAGGGAAGGGGGTGGAGGCAATGAAAGCCAAGGGGGGACAGAATGTCCTGGAGAAGGGGGTGATCAACAATGCCAAAAGCTGTGGGAAGGTTGAGGCTGGAGTACAGGTGGGAACTTTGTCTGAGGGGTAGGGCAGAAAAAGGGAACGGCAGGAATCTCACAGTGGTGGAGAGGGGAAATTGAGTGATATCAGGAAAGTTTCCTGTTGATAGAGAAAGGGGATCGATTTGGAGATATGGTAGTTCAGAGTGGAGGTGTAAAGAGACTTGGTGATTGCCATGCTTCTTATGAAGATTTCTAGGATGGGCACTGCCTGGTGTTTTAAAAATTAAAGCTGTACATAGTAAAGGAAATGGCATTAAGTGCTTTCCTCTGATTGAGCAGCTCCAGTACTTGATGAGATAGGACCGTTTGTATAGAAAGTCTAGCACAGCTAAACAGTAGGTGGGATTATATCAGTTTCTCTCGAAAATGCTGACAGACAATGCTCCTGTAGCTTCTGAGGTTTGAATTGTTAGTGAATACAGACTTGAGCCTAGTTCATTCCCTATGTGCAGGAAGGGGTTTGTTTGGAACTAGCCACCAGCTATAATGTTCGTTTCAGGTGTGGATTTTTTGGGTTTTTTTGGAGGGAGGATTTCAATTATTGATGTTTTGGTCATGTACAATAAGGAATTACAATTATACTGTTGTGATGCATATTGTTACATATTTAACTATGGAATTAAGTGTTAAGCAATATATTGTATGTTGACCATATATTGTTATATAATTAACTTTTCTGTTTTTTTCTAAAGTTATTAAAATACAGCCTTAACATGGTGTGTGTTTGTGCTTGTATAATAACAAAACAAACTTCATATTAATGTAGGCATAGATCTTAATGCAGTATGTGTAAATCTGGAGACTATGGCATTTTCCCAACACACTTCATTTTGTTATTGTACAAGCAGAGCTGAATGCTCTTTCTCTCTCTCATTGTAACCTGTCTATCCACAGTGCAGATACAGTACTTGTTTTTAACAGGGCTACTGCAGGCACTCCCTGTTCAGAGGTATCTTGCATTTGCCTAGGGCCGTTGAAAACCATTATTCCTTTTGGAACCATTTAGAAATGTTACATTGTGTTACTTACTGGCTTTTGCCCCATCTCACGATGATAATGAAAAATAATGAGTGTAATAGCACTAAAGAACTGTACTTTATTAAAAACATTGCAATAATTGAAAGCATTAAAATAGTAAAACTATCTTTGAAAAAATAAAACTAGTCAAAGGGATCTAGAAAAAACAAAAGACAAAAATGGGTAGAAGGACAGAGAGGCGTAAATATAGGGCCCACAATTCTTATAGTAACAAATAAACCTTCATAGCAAAAAGTTTTAAGGTGTTTTATAAAAGTCAGGGAGAGCTTGATGGAAATGGATTTTAGGGAGAAGCAATTCTCATATTTTAGACCCATCTTAAGAAGCAGAGGTAGGGAACTTAAATGATGGATAGTGCCTGACCGCAGAGATCCACCAAGCTGAGGCTGAAGGATGAGATATCTCCTATAACTGACTTCGACACCATTAAAAATCAAGGATGCTATCTTAAAATCAATCCACTGCAGCAGGCAGCTGATGAGAAGCACACAGAGTGGTGGCTCTTCCATGGAAACAGTAGTTCCAGCCAGAGGGCATATGTGCTGGCCTCCTTGCATTCTGAACAAGCTGCCAGCACTGGAGAAGCCCTGCTAAGTGAGGATTACAGTAATTGAGGCATGTGGTCCCGAGGACATGTGTTGCGATTGTGAGGTCCTCACAGGATAAAGAGGGATGTAGCAGTTCAACTGTAAAAGCTCCGTTGCCGAATCACATCCAACCCAGGGTGGCTTGCCACAGAAAGGGGTAATCTAATGTGACACGATGCTTGAACTGACTTACCACCTCGATAAATAGGAGTATAAAGGAGAGCGGAGCCTCCTCAACACTGCACTCCTGGCCCTGCCTTGTTCCACAGTCTTTCATAAGGCCACCTAGAAATAGGTGTCTAGTATTTAAAGAGGAGTTAGAAGCCGTGTTGACCACTAGCAGTTGGGAATTCCAAACTATGGGCTGTTTTCTGCTCTAGGAGTGCAGGAAGTGGAATGGAGAGACCCAGCTAGGTTCTTTCTTAGGGGCTTCTAGCCAGCACACACTGCTTTACCACCTTTATGGACATTCCCTGTTGGCCAGTGTAGCGGGAGGTTACAACAAGAGCCCCCTCTCCATGCCCCTTACCTCTCCCTGATCCCTAGTACCTGTGGGAGTGCTAGGAAAGAGGAGGTCCTACTCTCCCATTAGAACTCTGACCATCTCCTGTGCAGGGGTATGGAGAGGGGGCTCTTGTTGCCCCCTTTACCCCTATGTAGGAGCTGGTCAATTTCTGTTGTTATATTAGTAGCCCTAGCAGAGGAGTAGCCTAAAGCTGAAAAAGCTTACAGGAATTGAAGCCTCAGAGGCTGATCAAGTGAATTAAGGAGTGACTTGCTCCAGAAAATTCCATCCAGGTGATCAGTTACTCTTTTGTTCCACTGGAACTATCAATTCCAGCATCATTAGGAAAGGGCAGAGTGGGGCGCTAGCATTTTGGAGCACAGTTATACCTAGGATTACCACCTGACCGATATTTGACCGGCTTGGCTGCTTTTCTATGGATTTGCCAGTTGCCAGAAAAATAATGAAATCTGCTGGGTTATTTATGTGAGTCTAAAGATTTGCATTATTATCACAATGCACTGGGATATCTAATATTAAAAGTTTCCGTGTCCAGGTAAAGATGCTGCAGTGTTCCCATGTCTGCAGTAAGAAAATGATGTTATCAATCTTATCTATATGTGTGTTCTCTCTGGATTCTATACATGGCTGTTGAAGGAGGAGGAAGGTTGCGGTGTTGCCTTTTTTTGCATTTCAAAGGTGGTAACCCAAGTTATACCCCACCAAGTGACTCATTCCTTTAGACCCCCAAGTGACATAGATCAATTTTTTTACATGTAAAAAATTGGATTTTCTAACTGCTAGCCCTGTGAACTCAGCATGGAGTATCCCAGTGTCAGACTTGGTTCTTTTTGGCTTGCACATCACAAGTAATAAAAATTTGCCAACTGGAACCTGGTTAACAATTCTGATGATAATGTGCAAGTCAGAAAAGAATTAGCTTATTCTCCCCTAGCAGTATGGGCTGTGCAGTATGAATAGCAAAGAGTAGTTAAAAACTGTTTTGTGTTTCTAGGAACTTATTATGGCCTTCATCACTGCAGAATCTGAGCACCTTGCAAACAGTGATGAATATATCCTGACAATACACCTGTGAGAAGTAGAGAAGCAGTGTTATCCCCAAGATTTGGTATGTCTGCACGGGAGAGAGAGAGGGGGAGAGAGAGAGAGAGAGAGAGAGAGAGAGAGAGAGAGAGAGAGAGAGAGAGAGAGAGAGTGTGCGTGTGTGTGTGTGTGTGTGTTATAAGGGGTAATTTCCCAATGCCCAGGTAGCACTATCTGTTTCAGAGACATCATTCTTCCATTGTGAAACTCAGGCATGTGCCTTCTCCCTATTCCTTTCTCAAAGGAGGCATAATTGGGCCCTGAGTATCAGTAGAATTGTCTTCTAGCTCAGAAAAAAACTAAGAAGAAATAAACTACACGTTTCCTATTTAAAAATTGATCTGATCTGTTAAAGAAAAGCTAAATGAACAGAACAGTGAGTGTTAAATTCGCTCTTAAATAGTGAATCACTTAGGGCCAAATCCTACTTGTTTTACTAATCAAAGTATGCCCATTACAGCAGCTGATACTCTACGCATATGAATAAAGTGTGCAGATTGTACTTTTCAGCATGCTGGTTCTTTGATTAAAATTTATTAATTTTACTTTAAAATCTTCACTATAAATGTAAGATGCTATGTAGTTTCAGGTTTCAGAGTAACAGCCGTGTTAGTCTGTATTCGCAAAAAGAAAAGGAGTACTTGTGGCATCTTAGAGACTAACCAATTTATTTGAGCATGAGCTTTCGTGAGCTACAGCTCACTTCATCGGATGCATACCGTGGAAACTGCAGCAGACTTTATATATACACAGAGAATATGAAACAATACCTTCTCCCACCCCACCAGCAGGACAGTGGGGTGGGAGGAGGTATTGTTTCATATTCTCTGTGTATATATAAAGTCTGCTGCAGTTTCCACGGTATGCATCCGATGAAGTGAGCTGTAGCTCACGAAAGCTCATGCTCAAATAAATTGGTTAGTCTCTAAGATGCCACAAGTACTCCTTTTCTTTTTATGTAGTTTCAGAAACTTTTAGCAGCTGCCTATTGAACTATTATACATAATTAACAGCTCATTCATCATAGATGATTCAGATTACTTGCCTGTCTTTAGTATCAGTTTGACCTTTAAAGTATTCTTCTGCAGTTGGATTGTAATTTAAAAACAACACGTAAAAGTCTATTAATCAGTCTCTTTCGGACATTTCCATGTCCCCTATATATTATTCAAATAGCTTTGGTTTGTTTGTGAGAATATCAATAGTATTTTTTAACAGTGACTTATTTTGCAGTGGATGTGACAAGAAATTTTGTTTTTGATCTCTAACAGCCTTAAAAGGTCAGCAAATATATTAACTAGTTGTTTATTCTGAAATGTACAAAATATCTCATTTGAAGAAAACTGTAGACTAGCAGTACATTAATCAATGTGCTGTGAAAGGAAATATTAAATTGAAAATGTTATCAAGAATGAAGATCTTGGCCTTAGTGGCAAAAGTTTGTGTTAGTCATTCATTTTTCTCCCCAAAAGTAGATAATCGGGAATACTTCAGCATATTGTTAAACTATTACCCAGCATGAGCAAAAATTAGTAAAAGGACAAAGTCTGTAAAACAGATTGCCTATTAAAGTTAAGGTGGGAAAAATATTAATCTCAACAAATGATGCATATATAAAATTACTCCCCTTGCACAATGATGGGAAAGTGATGATATTGATCAATATGGCTCTCTAGAAACTCTGTAAGGCATCAAGATGTGGGGATCTGATTAGCATCACTTGCATTACTGTATTAGGAAATGCTCCAGGGCCTAACACAATAGAAGACTGATGAGAGGGCCTAATGCTCCTCTGCAGCTTTATAGCAGTTACATTATCCAGCAACCTGCTGCAGTTTTTGAGTGTACATACTGATTGAACTGGGCAAACTTAGGCAGACAAGCAACCAGAAAATGTCTCCCATAATGCACAAAGGCTTACATGGAAACACAGATTTGTAATGACAGGGTTGCCAACCCTCCAGGATTGGCCTGGAGTCGCCAGGAATTAAAGATTAATTTTTAATTAAAGATTGTGTCATGTGATGAATTCTCCAGGAATATATCCAACCAAAATTGGCAACCCTATGTAATGCACATTTTTTAATGTGCACTGACCTTTTAGGAATATGCACAATTAATATAAAACTTAACACAGAAAGCTCCTGTTGCTGCTTCCTAGGACCAACAGTTTTCCTCTCTTACCTGGACTGTTTTCTCATTATGTGCAAAATTATAAAAATTAATATTAATGTTGTAGTTTTTCTTCCTCTGAGAACAGGAGAACTCACTTATCTACGATCAGCTAATCTAGTTAGTGAAAGAATTTAGGGCCTGGTCCTGCATTTGTTTATGTAAGTAACTTTATGCATTTGAGGATTCCCATTGAGTCCACAGTCTCTTAGACCAGGGGTCGGCAGCCTTCAGCACACGTCCCATCAGGGTAATCCGCTGGTGGGCTGCCAGACATTTTGTTTACATTGACCGTCTGCAGGCCCGGCCCCCCACAGCTTCCAGTGGCCGTGGTTTGCTGTTCCTGGCCAATGGGAGCTACAGGAAGTGGAACAGCAAACCGTGGCCACTGGGAGCTGTGGGGGGCCGTGCCTGCGGATGGTCAACATAAGCCAAATGTCTCGCAGCCTGCCAGTGGATTACTCTGATGGGTCGCGTGCCGAAGGTTGCGGACCCCTGTCTTAGACTGTTCTAGAAACAATGTTAACTCCATGACACCACAGAAATACTAATGGGCTGGGCTTTAAACTGCTTATTTTCGGGGAACCTGGTAATGACTCCTATATTTAGGTTGCCTAATATTTTCCAGTGTAAAGGAAGCTTGGAACCTTTTCTTTGAGAAGGTCTTGCATTCCTATTGATTTCAGCAGGCCTGTTATACTCAGCAGGGAACATCTCCTTGTTCTACAGAATTGCCTTTTCTTTATCCTATGAAACTCTACTCAGGTTTGCCTGAGTGTTAAAAATCACCATTTCCTTCTCTCTGTTGAGTTTCTGCCAGCCTGCCCAAATCTTTGAACATACTGAAGTCAGACTCATGATACTGCCAGTGCAGCAGTAGCAGCAGCTCCTACTACATGGAGAAGACCAGAGAGCTCTCAGAACAGCAACACATGGGAGAGGAACTCCCCAAACTGTGGGTGTGAGGATGGCGGTAGAGCGGTGGAGGACAGAGTCAGGCTGGACTGGACTTATTCCTGAGTCCTGGCTATTCTCTGGGACCAGCACCAGGATCTAGCAACCAATTGTCACCTCTGGGAAAATAATGTTCTCTTGCTGCCTGCTCATCTGGTTAGTCCTGTAGCTCAAGTGCTGCAGTACTAACGGCTCATGCCTCTAGCCTGATGATGATGTGCAATAGAGGGTTGTTCGAGGTGCACATAATAGAATTTGTTTTATCTTTTTTTTTTTTTTTTTTAAAAAAAGGAAATCACACAAACACTTACATACACAAACCTACAATAAATAACATTATTTAGATTGAAAACTCAAACACGCAAAAGCTAGGAAAAACTAAAAGTAAGGTACCTTAATTTGGACCCCTGGTGCATCTGATACAGTCTTTAATTACATGAGCACATGCTACTTTTTCCACAGGACTCCTGCCTTATTCAGTGCACAGGATAGATGTGCAAGGGAGCAGAATTAAGGTTGAATAGGAATCCATGAATTTGGCTTTTCCTAACTTTCGAAGATAGGTTTAATATAGGTTTTTTCAGTGTGTGATATATTTAATAGTTGAAGGTTTTAGTATTATTAAATAAACAAATTGTAGTGTCTGTGACAGGTTCCGGATAGGTAGCCTGAACCGCCCCTTAGAAAAGTTAATATCTATATTATAGCCACTGCCACCAATGATAAAAATGGTACTGAGTTACTGGTGTAGTTGAGAATCAGGTTTTTTAACACTGTGCTATTCTGTGAGTGCCCCTGGCTGTGGGAGCTGCTGGTACTTCTGAGGAAGACCTTATAGAAATCATATGGACCGTCCCGATGTGTAGAAAGAATAGCAAATATGGCAAGAGACCAGCTTGGCTTAACTGTGAAATATTCGGTGAGCTTAAACACAAAAAGGAAGCTTACAAGAATTGGAAACTTGGTCAGATGACTAGGGAGAAGTATAAAAAATATTGATCGAGCATGCAGGGGTATAATCAGGAAGGCCAAACACAGCTGGAGTTGCAGCTAGCAAGGGATGTGAAGGGTAACAAGAAGGGTTTCTACAGGTATGTTAGCAACAAGAAAAAGGTCAGGGAAACTGTGGGACCCTTAATGAATGGGGGAGGAAACCTAGGGACAGATGATGTGCAAAAAGCTGAAGTACTTAATGCTTTTTTTGCCTTCACAGACAAGGTCAGCTCCCACACTGCTGTCCTGGGCGACACAGTATGAGGAAGAGGTGAGCAGCCCTCAGTAGTGAAAGAACAGGTTAAGGACTATTTAGAAAAGCTGGACATACACAAGTCCATGGGTCCAGATTTGATGTGGTTACGGAGCGATTGGACATTATCTTTGAAAACTTGTGGTGATCGGGGGAGGTCCCGGACGATTGGAAATAGGCAAATATAGTGCCCATCTTTTAAAAAGGGAAGAAGCAGAACCGGGGAACTACAGACTTGTCAGCCTCACCTCAGTCCCTGGAAAAATCAGGGAGCAGGTCCTCAAGAAAACTATTTTGAAGCACTTGGAGGAGATGAAGGTGATCAGGAACAGTCAACATGGATTCACCAAGGGCAAGTCATGCCTGACCAACCTGATTGCCTTCTATGATGAGATAACTGTCTCTGTGCCTGTGGGGAAAGAGGTGGACATGATATATCTTGACTTTAGCAAAGCTTTTGATACAGTCTCCAACAGTATTCTGCAAGTTAAAAGAGTATGGATTGGATGAATGGACTATAAAGTGGATAGAAAGCTGGCTAGATTATCGTGCTCAATGGGTAGTGATCAACGGCTCAATGTCTAGTTGGCAGCCGGAATCAAGTGGAGTGCCCCAGGGTTCGGTCCTGGGGCCGGTTTTGTTCAACACCTTTATTAATGATCTGGACGATGGGATAGATTGCACCCTCAGCAAGTTTGCAGATGACACTAAGCTGGGGGGAGAGGTAGATACGCTGGAGGGTAGGAATAGGGTCCAGAGTGACCTAGACAAATTGGAGGATTGGGCCAAAAGAAATCTGATTAGGTTCAACAAGGACAAGTGCAGAGTCCTGCACTTAGGATGGAAGAAGTCATGCACTGCTACAGGCTGGGGACCGACTAGCTAAGCAACAGTTTTATAGAAAAGGACCTGGGGATTACAGTGAACGAGAAGCTGGATATGAGTCAGCAATGTGCCCTTGTTGCCAAGAAGGCTAACGGCATATTGGGCTGCAGTTGTAAGAGCATTGGCAGCAGATTGAGGGAAGTGATTATTCTCCTCTATTCAGCACTGCTGAGGCCACATCTGGAGTATTCCGTCCAGTTTTGGGCTCCCCATTCCAGAAAGGATGTGGACAAATTGGAGAGAGTCCAGCGGAGGGCAACATAAATTATCAGGGAGTTGGGACACATGCCTTACGAGGAGAGGCTGCGGGAACTGGGCTTGTTCTCTGCAGAAGAGGAGAGTGAGGGGGGATTTGATAGCATCCTTCAACTACCTGAAGGGGGTCCCAAAGAGGATGGAGCTCAGCTGTTCTCAGTGGTGGCAGATGACAGAACAAGGAGCAATGGTCTCAAGTTGCAGTGGGGGAGGTCTAGGTTGGATATTAGGAAACACTATTTCACTCGGAGGGTGGTGAAACACTGGAATGCGTTACCTAGGGAGGTGGTAGAATCTCCTTCCTTCAAAGTTTTTAAGGTCAGGCTTGAGAAAGCCCTGGGTGGGATGATTTAACTGGGAATTGGTCCTGCTTTGAGCAGGGGTTTGGACTAGATGACCTCCTGAGATCTCTTCCAACCCTAATCTTCCATGATTCTTCTATGATTCTATCTCTGATGGGTGGGAAGGGGATGTTGTCACTTAAGCTACATTAGAGTCATGAGACTTAGATAGCCAGATAACTTTTCACCTAATGAAAACCTCCTTTCCTAACTGAAAAATGACAATATAAGAACATAAGAATGATCACGTTGGGTCAGACCAATGGTCCATCTAGTCCAGTGTCCTGTCTTCTGACAGTGGCCGGTGCCAGATGCTTCTGAGAGAATGAACTGAACAGGGCAATAATTGAGTGATACATCCCCTGTTGTCCAGTCCCAGCTTCTGTCAGTTAGAGGTGTAGGTACAAGCAGAGCTTGAGGTTGTGTCCATGACCATCTTGGCTAACAGCCATAGACCTGTCTTCCATTAATCTAATTCTTTTTTGAGCCTACTCATACTTTTGGCCTTCCCAGTATCCCCTGGCAATGAGTTCCACAGGCTGACAGTGTGTGACGTGGAGAAGTACTTTTTTATGTTTGTTTTAAACCTGCTGCCTATTAATTTCATTTGGTAACCCATGGTTCTTCTGTCATGTGATAAACACTTCCTTATTCTCTTTCTACAGAGAGTTAATGATTTTATAGACCTTTGTCATATCACCTTTTAGCTGTCTCTTTTCTAAAGTGAACAGTCCCAGTCTTTTTAATCTCTCCTCATATGGAAGCTGTTCCATGTCACTGATCATTTTTGTTGCCCTGCTCTGTACTTTTTCCAATTCTAATATATTTTTTTATTTTGAGATGGGGTGACCAGAACTGCACACAGTATTCAAGGTATGGGTGTATCATGGATTTAAATAATGTCATTTTGATATTTGCTGTTTTATTATCTATCCTTTTCCTAATGGTTCATAGAATTGTAGGACTGGAAGGGACCTTGAGAGGTCATCTGTTCAGTCCCCTGCACACGTAGCAAGACTAAGTATTATCTAGACCATCCCTGACAGGTGTTTATCTATCCTGCTCTTAAAAATCTCCAATGATGGTGTCAGGGTTCCTTCCCCACTCTAAACTCTGGGCTACAGATGTGGGGACCAGCATGAAAGACCCCCTAAGCTTATTCTTACCAGCTTAGGTTAAAACTTCTCCAAGGCACAGATTCCTTTCTTGCCTTGGGATCGCTGCCACCACCAAGTGATTTAACAAACAATCAGGGGCAGGACCACTTGGAGTCCTATTCCCCCAAGCCTACACCCCCTGTCCTGGGGAAGGCTTGAGCATATATCCTCATCAATTGGTTACAAAGGGACTACAGACCCAAACCCCATGGTCTCAGAACAATGGAAAAATCAGTCAGGTTCTTAAAAAGAAGGATTTTATTTAAAGAGAAAAAGGTAAAAGAATCACCTATGTAAACTCAGGATGGTTACAGAGTAGCAGAAATTCAAAGAGCACAGAGGAACCCCCTCTAGCCTTAGTTTCAAAGGTACAGCAAAACAGGGATAAATCCCCCTCTAGCAAAGGGAAAAATCACAAGTTGAGAAAACAAAGATAAACTAATACACCTTGCCTGGCTGTTACTTACAAGTTTGAAATATGAGAGACTTGTTCAAAAAGATTTGGAGAACATGGATTGATGTCTGGTCCCTCTTAGACCCAAGGCCACAGAAACAAAGAACCCAAAACAAAACCTCTCCCCCACACCAGATTTGACAGTATCTTTTGTCCCCATTGGTTTCTTTGGTCAGGTGCCAACCAGGTTACTTGAGCTTCTTAACCCCTTACAAGTAAGGAGGAATTTAGGCTACCCCTGTGGTTCTGACAGATGGATTCCACAACCTCCCTAGGCAATTTATTCCAGTGCTTAAACACCCTGACAGTTAGGAAGTTTTTCCTAATCTACAACCTAAACTTCCCTTGCTGCAATTTAAGCCCATTGCTTCTTGTCCTACTCTCAGGGGTTAAGGAGAACAATTTTACTCCATCCTCCTTGTAACAATCTTTTATGTACTTGAAAACTGTTATTGTGTCCCCTCTCAGTCTTCTATTTTCCAGACTAAACAAATCCAATTTTGTCAATCTTCCCTCATCGCTCATATTTTCTAGACCTTTAATAATTTTTGTTGGTCTTCTCTGGACTTTCTCCAATTTGTCCACATCTTTCCTGAAATGTGGCGCCCAGAACTGGTCATAATACTCCAGTTGAGGCCTAATCAGTGTGGAGTGGTGTGGAAGAATTTCTTCTTGTGTCTTATTTACAACACTCCTGCTAATACATCCCAGATTGATGGTTGCTTTTTTGGAAACATTGTACTGTTCACTCATATTTAGCTTGTGATCCACTAGGACCCTGAGATCCCTTTCTGCAGTACTCCCTCCTAGGCAGTCATTTCCCATTCTGATTTTTCCTTCCTAAGGGGAGTACTTTGCATTTGTCCTTATTGAATTTCATCCTGTTGACTTCAGACCATTTCTCCAGTTTGTCCAGATCATTTTGAATTTTAATCCTATCTTCCAAAGCACTTGCAACCCCTCTCAGCTTGGCATCGTCCGCAAACTTTATAAGTGTACGCTATGCCATTACCTAAATCACTTATGAAGATATCAAACAGACCCAGACCCAAAACTGATCACTGCATTCCTAACGTTCTGTTAGTTTTATTAACTGCTGCTACACATTGAGTGCATGTTTTCAGAGAACTATCCATGATGATTCCAAGATCTCTTTCTTGAGTAATAATAGCTCATTTAGGTCCCATCATTTTGTATGTATAGTTGGGATTATGTTTTCCAATGTGCATTAATTTGCATTTATCCAATATTGAATGTCCTCTGCCATTTTGTTGCCCAGTCACCCAGTTTTGTGAGATCCCTTTTTAACTCTTCCCAGTCAGCTTTCGACGTAACTATCTCGGGTAATTTTCTTATCATCTGGAAACTTTTCCACATCACTGTTTACTTCTTCTTTCCTGATCATTTGTGAATATGTTGAACAGCACTGGTCCCAGGACAGATCCTTGGGGAACCCTGCTATTTACCCTTCTTCATTCTGAAAACTGATAATTTATTCCGACTCTTTATTTCCTATCTTTTAACCAGTTACTGATTCACCAGAGGACCTTCCCTCTTATCCCATGATTTCTTATTTTGCTTCAGAGCTTTTGTTGAGGGACCTTGTCAAAAGCGTTCTAAGAGTCCAAGTACACTATATGCACTGAATCACCTTTGTCCACATTTGTTGACCCCCCTCAAATAATTCAAATAAATTGGTGAGGCATGATTTCCTTTTACAAAAGCTGTATTTACTCTTCCTCAACATATTGTGTTTATCTATGTGTGTATCTACTCAAAAGAATAAATGGATAGAAATCTGACATCAGGAATCATAACATTCAAAAACCAGTAGGAGAACACTTTTTAACCTCTCTGGCCATTCAGTAAAAGATTTAAGGGTGGCAATTTTGCAACAGAAAAGCTTCAAAAACAGACTCCAATGAGAAACTGCTGAGCTTGAATTAATATGCAAACTAGATACCATTAACTTGGGGTTGAATAGAGACTGGGAGTGGCTGGGTCATTACACATATTGAATCTATTTCCCTATGTTAAGTATCCTCACACCTTCTTGTCTACTGTCTAAATGGGCCATCTTGATTATCACTACAAAAGTTTTTTTCTCCTGCTGATAATAGCTCATCTTAATTAATTAGCCTCTTACAGTTTGTATGGCAACTTCCACCTTCTCTGTATGTGTGTGTATGTGTATGTATATATATATAATCTTCTTACTATATGTTCCATTCTGTGCATCCAATGAAGTGGGCTGTAGCCCACAAAAGCTTATGCTCTATTAAATTTGTTAGTCTCTAAGGTGCCACAAGTACTCCTGTTCTTTTTGCAGATACAGACTAACAAGGCTGCTATTCTGAAACTTTTGATAATTCTGTTCTTTACTATAGTTTCAACCAATTTATCTGGTACTGAAGTTATGCTTACTGGTCTGGAATTGCGTCTTGAGCCTTTTTTAAAAATCAGTGATACATTAACTATCCTCTAGTCATGTGGTACAGAGTCTGATTTAAGCAATAGGTTACATACTCCAGTTAGTAGGTCTGCAATTTCTAGGGCCTTTCATTTTTGATTTTTATTTTATTTAATTTTTCCTGGGAATTTATCCATGTTTATTACTACAACAACAAAAACAGGTGAAAATTGGTGGGAAAAAACATTAATAATTTTTCTGAGTATATTTCGGGGTTTATTTTGGTGGACAGAAGGATGGAGAAAAAAGTATTCAGTAGATTAATGCTTTGATGAATGGAATTCATCGTGGTTTGCTGCACAACTAAAACAGAGCTCAAAACACAATGCCACCTCTGAGTTTAAAAAAACAATATTTCTCTAATCCCCAAATAAAACTTTTCATTTGAATAAACAGTTTACTGTTGTAGACTTAGAACTATTAGCCTGTAAATACTTGCATCTAATAATTGGGTCACATCATTTGCAGTCCATGCACTCAACTTCATCCTTTTCTCCTGTGTTTGTTTTTTTAAACTTTCAAATACTTCCTTGTGTTCTGAAATGTATTCTGATACAGATTTTAATTTTCTTCCCATTTTAATGTGTCAGATCTTGAAACCATTATCTGCTAGCAGCTTGAAATGTGTACGTGGTGGGTGTGAGATTCATCAGTATGTTCAGATGCACACGCACTTTAGAGCTTGTATGCGTGCCTATTTGTTTATTGTGCGTATCTTCTAGACTAATACATAGCCTTACTTTAACAGGCAGCTTTGCATATACACACGGACTAATGTATTATCGAAATACATATATCTCCTGCAATGTATTGTATTTTCCTAATAAAACACATTATTTTTTATATATTTGAATGATACAAAAGTAGGGTGAAAATTGGAAAAAAATAAATAATACTTTCTGTAAAACCTGGGATTTTTTCAGTAAAAATCGGTTTAAACTGAAAACGAAGGGGTTTAGCAATTTCATATTTGAATTCCTTCAGAACTGTTGAGTGAACACCATCTTGTCCTGGTGACTTATTAGTCACAGACAGCTGCAGCGGCACAGGAGCTAGCAAATAGAGCTGTAAACAGGGGAGTTTGAGTGGGAGTTCTGTTGGAGGAGAAGGTATTTGTGTGTGTTTGGTTTTGTATTGGTAGTATCTGTATGTGTAGAGGCTTGTAGGGGCTTTGTGCTGGGAGAGAAGCTGAGCCCTGATTAGGGGGCGTGGCTTCACTGACTAGGGGTCCTATAAAGGTAGCAGCCAGTCAGGCAGCGGCACAGGAGCTAGCAAACAGAGCTGTAAACAGGGGAGTTTGAGTGGGAGTTTGAAAGGGGAGTTTGTCTTGTGGTGCTTGTGTGGGGTTTGGTTTTGCTGTGGGTGGTGGTGTTTTGGTGTGGTTTGTGTTTCCCAGTTTAACAGGATTTAGGTGGGAAGGCTATGACAGATTCAGAGGTGGCAGTGGGAGTGACCCATGTAGCAGATGACACAATGAAGATGACTGGATGTGGAAGCTGTGGTATGTACATGATCCTGGAGGGGGCACCTGGTAAGAGTTTTGTCTGCATGAAATGCTGTCTGATAGAGCTGATGGAGGAAAAGATCAGAGGTTTGGAGATGCAGGTGGAAAGTCTGGTAGAGTTTAGGAAGGGGTTTGAGCAGATTATGGAGCAAAGACATGAGGTATCTGAAGGGAAAAGCTCAGACTTGCAGATGGAAGCAGGACTAGGGAATTCTGAGGGGAGACTGGGTGAGGAAAGTGGTCAGTGGAAGCATGTGACTAAAAGAACTAGGCAGAGGAAAAGACGGGCTAGTGAAGGAGAAATAGAGCTTCAGAATAGGTTTGCAGAGTTGGAAAATGAAGAAGGGGCTCAGCAGGTAGTCACTGAAGGTGACAGGGCAAGGAAGAAGAGAAGAGCGGTTAGTCCTATAGGAAAAGGGGAAGAGTTAATGGAGATTACACCAAATATGAGCCCCAGGAGGATACAGGATGGGTTAAAAAGGATTACAAGGGAGAATGGGAATGGAAAGAACTTGCAGCCAGAGGGAACAGGGGATAGACTGGAGAATAGCACCGTCACTAGGAAAAGGCAGGTCTATGTGATTGGGGACTCTTTACTGAGAAGAATAGATAGGCCTGTAACCAGAGCTGATCCAGAAAATAGGAGGGTGTGCTGTCTTCCAGGTGCTAAGATACGGGATGTAGACCTGAAGTTGAAAAGGATTCTAAAGGGAGCGGGAAAGAATCCCCTAATTATCCTTCATGTGGGAACAAATGATACGGCTAGATTCTCGCTGGAAAGTATTAAGGGAGACTATGCTAGGTTGGGGAGGACGCTTAAGGAAATTGAGGCTCAGGTGATCTTTAGTGGGATTCTGCCTGTTCCTAGAGAAGGGCAACAAAGGTGTGACAAGATTATGACTATCAATAGATGGCTTAGGCAGTGGTGCTATAAGGAGGGCTTTGGGATGTATGGCCATTGGGAGGCATTCATGGATAGAGGACAGTTCTCTCGGGATGGACTTCATCTGAGTAGGGAAGGAAATAGACTTCTAGGATGGAGGCTGGCACAACTGATTAAGAGAGCTTTAAACTAGGAATTTGGGGGAGATGGTTGGGAGATGTCCAGGTAATCTCCACGCCAGAATTTAGCATAGAGTGGAAAGAAAATGAAGTAAGAGTGGATACAGCTGTAGGTAGGAGGAAGGGCAGTGTAGATACAAGTCTAATAGGTTATACTGGTAGTAAAATAACCGTGCCTAATAGGGTACAGAATGTGAGTGAGGCCAAACAGCAAAAATTAAGATGTTTGTACACTAATGCAAGGAGCCTAGGTAACAAAATGGAGGAACTAGAGTTACTGGTGCAGGAAGTGAAACCAGATATTATAGGTATAACAGAGACCTGGTGGAATAGTAGTCATGACTGGGCTACAGGTATTGAAGGGTATGTGCTGTTTAGGAAAGACCGAAATAAAGGTAAAGGTGGTGGAGTAGCACTGTATATCAATGATGAGATAGAATGTAAAGAAATAAGAAGCGATGAAATGGATATGACTGAGTCTGTCTGGGCAACAATTAAATTGGGGAAGATAACTATTAGAGCCTCCCCTGGGATAGTGCTTGGGGTGTGCTATAGACCGCCGGGATCTAATTTGGATATGGATAGAGCCCTTTTTAATGTTTTTAATAAAGTAAATACTAATGGAAACTGTGTGATCATGGGAGACTTTAACTTCCCAGATATAGACTGGAGGACGAGTGCTAGTAATAATAATAGGGCTCAGATTTTCCTAGATGCGATAGCTGATGGATTCCTTCAGCAAGTAGTTGCTGAACCGACTAGAGGGGATGCCATTTTAGATTTGGTCTTGGTGAGTAATGAGGACCTCATAGAGGAAATGGTTGTAGGGGATAATCTTGGCTCAAGTGATCATGAGCTAATTCAGTTCAAACTGAATGGAAGGATTAACAAAAATAAATCTGCAACTAGGGTTTTTGATTTCAAAAGGGCTGACTTTCAAAAATTAAGGAAATTAGTTAGGGAAGTGGATTGGACTGAAGAATTTATGGGTTTAAAGGTAGAGGAGGCCTGGGATTATTTTAAATTAAAGCTGCAGAAGCTATCAGAAGCCTGCATCCCAAGAAAGGGGGAAAAATTCATAGGCAGGAGTTGTAGACCAAGCTGGATGAGCAAGCATCTTAGAGAGGTAATTAAGAAAAAGCAGAAAGCATATAGGGAGTGGAAGAAGGGAGGGATCAGTAAGGAAAGCTACCTTATTGAGGTCAGAATATGTAGGGATAAAGTGAGACAGGCTAAAAGTCAAGTAGAGTTGGACCTTGAAAAGGGAATTAAAACCAATAGTAAAAGGTTCTATAGTCATATAAATAGGAAGAAAACAAAGAAAGAAGAAGTGGGACCGCTAAAAACTGAGGATGGAGTGGAGGTCAAGGATAATCTAGGCATGGCCCAATATCTAAACAAATACTTTGCCTCAGTCTTTAATAAGACTAAAGAGGATCTTAGGGATAATGGTAGCATGATAAATGGGAATGAGGATATGGAGGTAGACATCACCATATCTGAGGTAGAAGCGAAACTTAAACAGCTTAATGGGACTAAATCGGGGGGCCCAGATAATCTTCATCCAAGAATATTAAAAGAATTGGCACAAGAAATTGCAAGCCCATTAGCAAGAATTTTTAATGAATCTGTAAACTCAGGGGTTGTACCGTATGATTGGAGAATTGCTAACATAGTTCCTATTTTTAAGAAAGGGAAAAAAAGTGATCCAAGTAATTATAGGCCTGTTTGACATCTGTAGTATGCAAGGTCTTGGAAAAAATTTTGAAGGAGAAGGTAGTTAAGGACATTGAAGTCAATGGTAAATGGGACAAAATACAACATGGTTTTACAAAAGGTAGATCGTGCCAAACCAACCTGATCTCCTTCTTTGAGAGAGTAACAGATTTTTTAGATAAAGCAAACGCAGTGGATCTAATTTACTTAGATTTTAGTAAGGCGTTTGATACTGTGCCACATGGGGAATTATTAGTTAAATTGGATAAGATGGGCATCAATAGGAAAATTGAAAGGTGGATAGGGAATTGGTTAAAGGGGAGACTACAACGGGTCCTACTGAAAGGTGAACTGTCAAGTTGGAGGGAGGTTACCAGAGGAGTTCCTCAAGGATCAGTTTTGGGACCAATCTTATTTAATCTTTTTATTACTGACCTGGGCACAAAAAGTGGGAGTGTGCTAATAAAGTTTGCAGATGATACAAAGCTGGGAGGTATTGCTAATTTAGAGAAGGACAGGGATACCCTACAGGAGGATCTGGATGACCTTGTAAACTGGAGTAATAGGAATAGGATGAAATTTAATAGTGAGAAGTGTAAGGTCATGCATTTAGGGATTAATAACAAGAATTTTAGTTATAAGCTAGGGACGCATCAACTAGAAGTAACGGAGGAGGAAAAGGACCTTGGAGTATTGGTTGATCATAGGATGACTATGAGCTGCCAATGTGATATGGCTGTGAAAAAAGCTAATGTCGTCTTGGGATGCATCAGGAGAGGTATTTCCAGTAGGGATAAGGAGGTTTTAGTACCGTTATATAAGGCACTGGTGAGACCTCACCTGGAATACTGTGTGCAGTTCTGGTCTCCCATGTTTAAGAAGGATGAATTCAAACTGGAACAGGTACAGAGAAGGGCTACTAGGATGATCCGAGGAATGGAAAACTTGTCTTACGAAAGGAGACTCAGGGAGCTTGGCTTGTTTAGCCTAACTAAAAGAAGGTTGAGGGGAGATATGATTGCTCTCTATAAATATATCAGAGGGATAAATACCAGAGAGGGAGAGGAATTATTTAAACTCAGTACCAATGTGGACACAAGAACAAAGGGATATAAACTGGCCACTAGGAAATTTAGATTAGAAATTAGACGAAGGTTTCTAACCATCAGAGGAGTGAAGTTTTGGAATAGCCTTCCGAGGGAAGTAGTGGGGGCAAAAGATCTATCTTGCTTTAAGATTAAACTCGATAAGTTTATGGAGGAGATGGTATGATGGGATAACATGGTTTTGGTAATTAAATATTCATGGTAAATAGGCCTAATGGCCTGTGATGGGTTTTTAGATGGGGTAAGATCCAAGTTACCCGGGAAAGAATTTTCTGTAGTATCTGGCTGATGAATCTTGCCCATATGCTCAGGGTTTAGCTGATCGCCATATTTGGGGTCGGGAAGGAATTTTCCTCCAGGGCAGATTGGAAGGCCCTGGAGGTTTTTCGCCTTCCTCTGTAGCATGGGGCACGGGTCACTTGCTGGAGGATTCTCTGCTCCTTGAGGTCTTCAAACTACAATTTGAGGACTTCAATAGCACAGATATAGGTGTGAGGTCTTTTTTAGGAGTGGTGGGTGAAATTCTGTGGCCTGCATTGTGCAGGAGGTCAGACTAGATGATCATAATGGTCCCTTCTGACCTAAATATCTATGAATCTATGAATCTATGAATTAATGTTTAATTTATCAATTTGTTCCAAAACCTCCTCTGTTGACACCTCAATCTGGGACAGTTCCTCAGATTTGTCACCTAAAAAGAATGGCTCAGTGATGGGCATCTCCCTCACATCCTTGGCAGTGAAGACCAGTGCAAACAATTCATTTAGCTTCTCTGCAAAGGCCTTGTCTTTCTTGAATGCTTCTTTAGCACCTCTGTTGTCCAGTGACCCTACTAATTGTTTGGCAGGCTTTCTGCCTCTGAGGGACTTAAAAATGTTTGCTTTTATTTTTTGTGTCATTTGCTAGTTGCTCTTCAAATTCTATTTTTGGACTGCCTACTTATGCTTTTACACTTGACTTGCCAGAGTTTATGCATTTTTTTATTTTCCTCACTAGGATGTGACTTCCAATTTTTAAATTTAAATTAATTTAAATTTAAATTTAATTTAATTTATATTCCAATTTTTAAAGGATGCCTTTTTGTCTCAAACTGCCTCTTTTTTGTGTTTAGCTACGGTGGCATTTTTTTGACCCTCTTACTGTTTTTCGGGCGGGGGGGCATACATTTAATTTGAGCCTCTATTATGGTGTTTTAAAAAAGTTTCCATGTAGCTTGCAGGCATTTCACTCTTGTGATTGTTCTTTATTTTCCATTTAACTTGCTTCCTCATTTTTGTGTAGTTCTCCTTTTTGAAGTGTGCTGGGTTTCTTTGGTATTTCCCCCCTCCACAAGGATGTTAAATTTAATTACTTTATTGTCACTACTACTGAGCTGTTCAGTTCTCTTCACCACTTGGACCAGATCCTGTGTGCCAGTTAGGACTAAATCAAAAATTGTCTCTCCCCTTGTGGGTTCTAGGACTGGCTGTTCTAAGAAGTAGTAATTAATGGTATCTAGAAATATTATGGCAGCATACCATTCTGAGGTGACATGTTCCCAGTCAATATGGGGATATTTGAAATTCCCCTTTATTATTGAGCTTTCAGTTTTTGTAGCCTCTCTAATCTCCCTGAGCTTTTCACTATCACGCCAACATCCTTGTCAGGTGGTCAGTAGTATATCCTACTGCTATACTCTTATTATTCAAGCATGGGATTTCTATCCATAGAGATTCTATGGTACAGGTTGATTCATTTAAGATTTTTACTATATTTGACTCTATGCTTTCTTTCACATATAGTGCCACTCCCACACCAGCCTGACTTACTCTGTCATTCCTATATATTTTGTACCCTGGTATTACTGTGTCCGTGGTTGCTATTGTTCCACCAAGTTCCTGTGATGCCTGTTATATTGATACCTCATTTAATACCAGTCACCCAAGTTCACACATCTTAGGATTTAGACGTTTAGCATTTGTATACAAGCACTTATAAAATTTGTCAATATTTAATTTTCTGCTTTCATGTGATGGAGTTGCATGGGACTCCTTTTTGTTTGACTGTTTCTGTTCAGTTTCTACCTGTACTTTATCAACATCTGTCCTTTCCTCTTTCCTAGAATATAGAGAATCCCTTTTAATAAATCCTTTCCTAAGGGATATCTCTCTCCAAACTGTGTGATTCTCAGCACCAGTCGGCTTTCCCAGAGCCCTTAGTTTACAAACTTCTCTATGACCTTTTTAATTTTACATGCCAGCAATCTGGTTCTGTTTTGGCTTAGGATGAGCCTATCCTTCCTGTATAGGCTCCGCCTTTCTCAAAAAGTTCCCCAGGTCCTAATGAACCTAAATCCCTCCTCCAAACACCATCATCTTATCCACCCATTCAGACCCTGCAATTCTATCTGTCTAACTGGCCATGTGAGTGGAACTGGAAGCATTTCAGATAATGCTGCCATGGAGGTCCTGGACTTGAATCTCTTATCTAGCAGCCTGAATTTGGCCTCCAGGACATCTCTCCTATCCTTTCCTGTGTCACCTACATGTACTACAATCACTGGCTCCCCCCAGCACTGTGCATAAGTCTGACTAGATATCTCGAGAGGTCTGCATCCTTTGCACCTGGCAGGCAGTTCACCATGTCAAAGAATCCTAAAGGGATTAGGGATCAAAGGATGGCAAGCCAGAGCCTCATTACGAAGCTCTCAGCCTTGCCTAGCACACCACTAGGCTCAGCACACAGCCACCCAAACTGCACACACTATACATTTCAATCGAGCAGACACATGGCAAGCAAGCACACAACAAACTAACTGATGACAAACTCACCCCAAGGGTCACATAGTTGCTTCTTCTTTGGCTGGGAAACTCCCTTGCAAAACTCTCCATTGCTGCTCCTGTTTGCTAACTATAAAAACTTCAGACTTGTGTCTTTACACACTAACCCTGATTAAGAGGTGATGCACTGAACAATTTTTTTTACCAAGTTGGAATGCAAAGTCTTTGGTATTAGAGGGTTAATTTTGTAACATCTCCCTCAGTTTTACCTCTGTGAGACGGCTGGATATGTTTACAAAACTCGGCTAACTCTATTGCATCTAAACTTTCACTTAAAAAAAAGGAAGAAAAGTCTCTTTCCTTTCTAACCCTTTTCATCATTGGTTAGTGTTTGGGGCTTGTGAAGCCCATGCCCAGGGGTCCTCTGACTTTTATTGCTATTTAAAAAAAGATTTATATTACAGGACTCCAAAAGGCATCAAGCAAGAAAGGCTCTGTACCAAACACATAGGCCTTGTCTACATTGCGGCAGCATGTTGGGCATGTGTAGCAACATGCTGTAGTAAAAAGCAGGCAGTGTCCACACTGTAGTGTGTAGCTACACGTAGTATTGAAAGGGGGAGGCAGCGGGGAAAAGCTACAGCAGTTCCCCACTGCTGGAGCCTTTCATTGTGGCGAGGAAAGATTCTGGCTGTGGGGAAGCAATGGGACACTACACTGCTAAAAATAACAGTGTAGACAGGGCAGGCCCTGCTTGGGTGGGTAGAGAACTGTGTAGGCTACATACCCGCAGGGTTCAGGCATGTCAGGACTCCCCCAGCTGTACTGCTATTTATACCCGTGATCGCTGGGTATGCTGTGTCCGTATTCTACATGCCGCCCTAAATGTAGACATATCTTACGTGACTTAGGACCACAAGTCCCACTGACATTCAAAAGATGGCTTTCCCTTCACTATGGATCTGGAGAAAATGGAACAGATTCATAGAGAAGTTTGCATTCCATATGCTGCTGCTGGTCCCCATTCCAACACTTTCTCTTCAGGTCTTGACACATGGGGATGAAAGTATTTTAAACCTTTTTTAGAACAGCTAGAAGCCTTCCATATGCGGTGTCTGTGGGCCATTATAGGGATCCGCTGGCCAGACAAAATTACCAACCATGAGGTTCTCCAAAAATCAAATGCCATAAGCATCGAGGCCACGCTGATAAAAGACCAGCTGTGCTGGGTTGGACACATCATTAGGATGCCTGAACATCGACTCCCTAGAAAAATTTTCTATGGAGACTTGGCACAAGGACGTCGGAATCAAGGCCACCCCAGAAAGCGCTACAAGGACAGCATCAAGAACATCATACACTTTGATACAATAAAACCAGACTATCTTGAGAAGGCTGTGTCAAATAGATCAGCATGGTGACACACAGCACTCAGAGCTTTCCAAGCCTTTGAAGAGGACAGAAATAATTGATTGTTAGCTGTAAGAGAAAAGCATCATACCACTGTTATAGCTACCAAGATGCTCACCAATGACTTTGTCTTCCCAATCTGCTCACAAGCATACGCGTCACGCTTTGGACTTCAGAGTCACTCCAGAATCCACAAAATGAGAGAACATGAAAATGGGGAGGCAGCGGGGAAAGGCTCCAGTACCTCCCAACTGCTGGGGCCTTTCACTGTGGCGAGGAAAGGTTGTGGCAGTGGGGATGCAATGGGACACTACACTGCTAAAAATGTCTGTGTAGATGGGGAGGCACTGCTTGGGAGCGTAGAGAGTTGTGCTGGGCATATATTCTAAGGTTATGGCATGTCTTTACTCACATAAGCAATGCCACACTGTCTATACTGCTGTTTATACCCAGGCTAGGTGGGTGTGCAGTGCATATACTTTACACGCCACTGTAAGTGTAAACACTGCCTTAGTGAGAGGCAGACCCTGCCCTGAAAAGCCTATGTTCTAAGTAGACAAGGCAGACGAAGGATGGGCGATGAAGCAGGAATCTTTTTTTGTCGGAACAATAACTTTAGGAAAGAGCCAGAGATCCCAGTGAAGTTTGTCAGCCATCCCTATACAGACTGGAAAACCCACTGTACCTACCTTATTCACTTTCCTCGTTTTGGCTGGAGACCCCACATTGCAAAGGTATATTGACCATAGACTCCAGAGTACCTTATATAAGCCTACTTATGCAGCAGAGCTGGGAATTTACTTGGGCCCTGTACACAGGGAGGGGTGTGTGTTGCCCTTACATGGCAGCCTCACCACATGGTTAGTTGTTAGGGTTTTTTTAATTTTTCCCTTGGATTATGTAAGAAAAGAAGTACAGTGTAGCTAGAATGATTTAGAGCATGGCAAAACAGGTTGAGTGCAACAGTACAAAAGAACAGAATAGAGGCATTTAGTGGAGGATCCAGATGGCTCATGCTGCCTTGTTCTTTCCGCATTGTAGAGCTGCTTAAAAGCTTAGCAATGTGCTGCTAAGCATAATCAGAATGATCCATCAAGCCAGAGACAATACACATTACTCAAAAGTCAAAAATGGCTTAGTAGTTACATTTTACTTATGGCCCTCTTTTCTAATATATTAAACTTACAGTGCAAGTTGCCTAGTGTCTTAGGCCCCAGTCCTGCAAGCATTTGTGTATGTGCCAAACTTTAAGCACATGAGTGGCTCCATTGACTTTAATGGGACTTTGCTCAAGTGCTTAAAATTAAGTATGTATGTAAGTGTTTGCAGGATTGGGGCCTTGGTCTTGTTTTAAAAGGCAGAACTGTGCAAAATATTCATAACAAAATTGGAATCACAAGAGACTCACCTGCACTGGAGGCTTTGTCTCTGGCTTGAAACTCAGGCCATGTTCACAGAAAGGTTTCGATCAAATTTGGCTTTTGGAATCTGTATCTCATGAAATGTAAAACAAATTCATGTGGATCAAAACCACAGAAAATATTTGTGAGAATCCCTGAGAAGAGAAATGGTCCAGCCTTGTATAGCTCTAGTAAAAAGCACAGACCCAATAGTCAAAGTAGCAAATTTAATTGTAAGAAAGATTATAGGGCGAGTACTATCTTGAAAGCAAAGCTTAGTTTATATGGTGTTTTCAGTTTTAGTTGTAGTTTATTGACTTTTTTAGCATAAATCATTAGCATAGTAGATTAATGCAACATTCTATAGTGTTTACTGTAATAACATAACAAGATTTCATTTCTTACATAGACAGGGCTATGTTAGCGCACTTTTTTTTTTATCACTGTGTAACCAACCTTGGCACATAAACTCTGGCCAGCTTCAGACTGATGTAACTCCACTGATTTCAACAGCATCATGCTTGTTTGCGGCAGGGCTGAATTTGGTCCTGAGCGTAATGGAGATGAATATATTACTGCAAATCTGCCAGTGACTAAAATAATCAGGACCGGCTCTAGACACCAGTAAAGAATACTTGTGGGAGTATTCATGAAAGATACTCCTGTGTTTTAGGCTTTCAGTAATGTTTTGCAAATTTTAGCAAATATTTCCAGTCCAGGCAAATTAGAATCTGATGATGCAATGGACCCATCCTATCCAGTGGCCTTAAGTACATTCAGGGTATTGCTCATTTTTTGTTTGAAGTCCAATAGAAAATGCACAAACACTCTGATGTCACGGTGATTGGTACGACACAAATGCCTAGTCAGATTAGGTCAAATAAAACTTATAAATGGATTTAAACTATTGAAATAGTATCTTGTATTGAGTGACAATCATATCGTTGTATTTTTTTAATATATAAAAGGTGGATTATACCCTTTAACTGGTGGGTTAAATAGTCCCATGTGTTAGGGGGCTTATTCCTTCACCCACTTACTTCCCTGGTCCTTCTCGCATGAACAGAGAACAGTACCCGAAGTCCAAAGGTGCAAACAATTCAATGTTTATGGGGGTGAACTTTCAGCAAGCATGATTCCAGTTTCCTTCCTTAGTGTCCCCCTTCCCAGCTCTGACAACACAGAGCCTTACCTGTGTCCCTGTTCCTATTTCCCCCCTTAGCAAAACATGATTCCAATTTCCCCACCCCCATTCCCTGTTCCCATTTCCCGCCCACACACACACTTCCTGATTGACTGCAGACTATATAATAAAACTTGAGTTCTGCTTAGCTATACCTTAACCAATCATTTTCCTGAAATTTAACTAACCAATCCTAACATATTGTAACATAATTATGTAACCAATTATATCCCACCACCTTAATTAGTTTACACCCAGCAAAATTAATTATACAGCAGACCGAAACAATCACAGAGCCAGACAGAGGCCATGCAAATAAACAATAGCAAAGTGGGAATTATAATGACAAAACAATACAGAAGTGAGGATTTCATATCCCAGCTATTGATAAGTGAGTTCTTGCCAGACAGGATGCTATCAAACTAAGTTTCCTTTTACATCTTCTAGGCACTTCCCTTTCTCTAGAGGCGATAGGCATTATCAGGACAGGATTGTATTCCTAAAAGCCCAATAGCACCTTATTTCAATGTGACTAGTTTGGAATGTGAGGATGTGACCGTTCGCTTCCCAGTTTATGGCTGCCTCTGCTGCTTAGCCAAAGATCTTAGCCTAAGCACAGGGCCTCAGACTGTCATAGTAAGAGAAGGACCTTACACCGGCAGACAGTGATTTTGATTCTTTCTTTTATACCTCTATAACTAGCCAAGTGATAAGAATACACCTAAATTCTTAGAGTACAGGCCTTTGCAGACAGGCCTGAATATCTATATCCTAACACCATGCCTATTATTTTTTAACTCTTAAAATCTTAAAACCAGATTCTGATATCTTGATTGACATTGAATAGAACTTATTACTATTCTTATTCCATGGGCTTCAATGGGGCTACTTTTGAGGTGAGGTGCTACTCAGTGTGAGTAAGTTTTCTGAATTTGACCTTTAGAGTTATCAGGCTGGATCAATGATTTTCTACTGTTTTTTTTTATTACAGATAGGCAGCAAACCTAATGCTAACTCTACTGAAAATTGACCACAGCATTTAACAGCATCTCAGTGTGACTCCCTCATTCTGCTGATCCTTGGGTGCACTTCCACATCCAGTTATATTAGTACTCTTAAAAGTAGTTATAAGCTGCTGCACTTGTTACAGGTTGAAAAATAAAGACTGTTATTGGTGCACTAGCAGAGAAATGAGCAGCACTAACTCTGAGAAAAAGTTTCAGGTCCTTCAGACATCTCCTAACCTCTTATCTTTCCTTTGAGCTGTCCAATCAAATGGGTGTACTTTCAGCTATTAAAATAATTATATGCTGAAATAGAGGTAGGGGGTGAATATTGTAAGCTGTAATTTTTCAAAAATTTCAGCCCCTACAAATGTTCCTCTCTTCAGAGAGGCAAAGAGGTGAGGCTTTCTGAAGATAATGCACTAAGCAACACTGTTATCAAGTGTCCGTTCCTTAACACTAGTTCACAGGAAAAACTTCAGGCAGAGCAAAAGCACTAAGGCCTAGCTGTGTCCACTGCAGAGGGCTGGGATCAGTGGGAGCTAAGGACATTCCACAATTCACAGAACTGAGATCATAGTGCTCATTTCTGGGTTAGGTTGTGACTTGGACTATACAAAGGAGTAAGGTGAAATAAGAACCCCCTTACAGTCTTGCACAGGCTACCCAAGCGTTGGGTTCAAACATTAGGAATAAGTGGAGCTAGTTGCCTGTTTACTACTTCCTGTGTGGGGAGGAGTACAGAATGGTGAACCTTCGACTGCACCTCTTCTTCTTGAGGCCAGAGTGATCGAGCCAGCATCGGGTGATATATATGCCAGCAGTAGATTACTACGCCCTTCCCACCTGCCTGGAAGCGGAACTAAGAGGAGTGTCTGAATCATGAAAGCAGATGACAGAACAAGGAGTAATGGTCTCAAATTGCAGTGGGGGAGGTTTAGGTTGGATATTAGGAAAATCTTTTTCACTAGGAGGGTGATGAATGCGTTATCTAGTGAGGTGGTGGAATCTCCTTCCTTTTGAGGTTTTTAGGGACAGGCTTGACAAAGCCCTGTCTGGGATGATTTAGTTGGGGATTGGTCCTGCTTTGAGCAGGGGGTTGGACTAGATGAGCTCCTGAGGTTAATTCCAACCGTGATATTCTATGATACCTAGCAAGATTACTTGGCAGATGGAGCCACTTCATACCACCCCTTGCTGAAGGCTGTGCCTAAACCTACAAGTCATCCTTAAAGTCATCATAGAATCTTATGCAGACTAAATAACCCCAGTGCCCACAGCCTCTCCTCGTAAGTCATGTGCCCCAGCCCCTTAATAATTTCCGTTGCCCTCCGCTGGACTCCCTCCCTCCAAAATATCCACATCCCTTCTGTAGTGGGGGAACCAAAACTGGACTCAGTACTCCAGGTGTGCCCTCACCAGTGCCGAATAGAGGGGAATAATCACTTCCCTCGATCTGCTGGCAATGCTCCTACTAATACAGCCCAATATGCTGTTGGCCTTCTTGGTAACAAGGACACACTGCTGACTCATATCCAGCTTCTCGTCCACTGTAATCCCCAGGTCCTTTTCTGCAGAACTGCTCCTTAGTCAGTCGGTTCCCAGCCTGTAGTGGTGCATGGGATTCTTCCTTCCTAAGTGCAGGACTCTGAACTTGTCCTTGTTCAACCTCATCAGATTTCTTTTGCCCAATCCTCCAATTTGTCTAGGTCATCCCTCCGATGAGTTTTTCAAATAATTCTGTGTTTGAGTTAGCAGGGTGTAATTAAAAAGAAAATCTGAAAAGTTTCTTAACAGTTGAAAACTAACTGTCCCCCATATTTGGATAACACAAGAATGACTGAACAGGTTTTCATGGACTTTTCCAAAAAAGTTCTGAGAAAATGAATGAAAAGGGCTGTTTGGATTGGAAGGGCCACCTCACTATTAACTGTCACATTGTTCGTGTGGCACTATGACATAAAGGGTCAGAACAATCAGTAGGAAAAATCCTGACTACACAAAACTGTGACAAAGCAGTATAGATTTGTTTAGATTTGCTGTTTGTGCACGTACTGTGGAAACATCCGTCCACATTTGATTAGGAGGAAAATCCAGCGTTGACAATACATTTTGAAAATAATGAAAGCTTCTTATTATGTACTGTGTCTTAGTGATACAGTCGCTTAACAGATTAGGTGTTTAGCTAAGGTCTGAAAAGCAATTCCCTACAGTTCAGAAAACAGATTGAGGATTTTTCCAGTCATTTATTATAAGAATGTTTCTTTAAAAATTATCAGAAACTAACTAAATAATCTTACAAAGACAGAAAGTTGGAAAGCTTTCTTAAAAAAATTGTAATGCATAGAAAAAGTCATGAGGCTAAAGGCTAACACACAGCCTGATTACCTCTAATCTCTCATCTTCTCTAAATGGTAATTCTGATAAATTTAACACCAACCAAAGACACCGTGGGCGTGGAAACCTTTCCTGGAAGTTGCCTAGGAAGAGAAATGGATTTTTGAGTTAAATGAACAAAATTAAAAACAAATTTATTTTCAGTTCTTAAAAATTAAAGTTTAGAGGGCAGAACCTCTGCCTGGAGAAAAGACTGTGGTAGTAGAAACTAGTTTAGTGAATGAGGATTGGAGATACATAAAAAACCCCTTTGATGAGGGACAAAAAATAGCTTGTCAAAGGGATAATTAAGGTTTTTTTGTAACTCAGATTGGAATGTAAAATAAAATATGCTTCCACAGAGGGGCCGTATTGATAAAAATCCCCTCTGCATTATAGGTGGTTTGTGCTCCAAGTATTGTAGATTTGGAATTCCCCATAAAGAAGATTGGGGTTTTTTTTAAAACAAATTATTTGTGCTTCAAAGGGATAGTTACCAGTATAAGAAAGTACACAACTGAGTAAGCAGTTAGATACATAGACTATACTGTTGGTTAAACAAATAAACATTGTGACCAGATACACAGGGTATATTTGAAATTACATAAATTAGTGATGCAAAGAAGAAATAACACAAGGATGTAGGCAGGACGTTGTTATAGTGATAGGCAGAAGACCATGTGTGTGCAATAAGTCAGTTTGTAAACAAGTACTGGACAGACACTGATGGACCAATCTGTGTATAAAACTTGAAGTGGCTGAGTAAGCACTTAAGGCATTTGGTGTCATATGTCATAGTCTGACGAAGGTTTCTAATGATCAGAGGAGTGAAGTTCTGGAATAGCCTTCCAAGGGAAGCAGTGGGGGCAAAAGACCTATTCTGACCTATCGAACTAAATTCGATAAGTTTATGGAGGAGATGGTATGATGGGATAACATGATTTTGGCAATTAATTGATCTTTAACTATTCATGGTAAATAGGCCCAATGGCCTGTGATGGGATGTTAGATGGGGTGGGATCTGAGTTACTACAGAGAATTCTTTCCTGGGTATCTGGCTGGTGAATCTTGCCCACATGCTCAGGGTTCAGCTGATTGCCATATTTGGGGTCGGAAAGGAATTTTCCTCCAGGGCAGATTAGAAGAGGTCCTGGGGGGTTTTTGCCTTCCTCTGCCATATGGGGCACGGGTCACTTGCTGGAGGATTCTCTGCACCTTGAAGTCTTTAAACCATGATTTGAGGACTTCAATAGCTCAGACATAGGTGAGAGGTTTATTGCAGGAGCGGGTGGGTGAGATTATGTGGCCTGCATTGTGCAGGAGGTCAGACTAGATGATCATAATGGTCCCTTCTGACCTTAATATCTATGAGTCTATGAGTCATATTTCATGGGGCTGGAATAATTTCCTGTTAGTTTGCAAGGGTGGTCTCTACTTTTCCTTTAATATTTTTCTTAAGCACCTGCTCAAAGTACCAACATAATTGAATTGCTTGAGACGTGGTCTTCTGCCAAGAGTAGAACTGTATTGTGCACCCTGGATCAAATTCAGCTCCCAGCCCCAGTGCCATTGGTGTAACTCCACTGAAATCTCATTTACTCCAGCTGTGAATACTGTAACTGAGGGCAGATTTTTGGAAATACTATGCTCCTAAGTCATGAGGTTGCACAGACAGGTGTTCTCTTTGTATTGGTGTCCGTGTATTTCAAACAAATGGTGCTGGATGAGGAAATGTCATGTTCGGGATACCTGTTCTTGGGTGCCTTGGAGAGAAGGGCTCTGACCTCAGTGAAGGCTAAGTCACGACAGGAGTAATGGATCATCTATCAGATCATTGAAGCAATGGAAAAAACTGCCACTGACTTCACTGGTTGTTGGACTAGGTTCTCAGACAAGAGCGAAAGGGGCTATGAGCCCTTTCCTAAACATTCCCATGAAGGAGTTCGTGAATATTGGTATGGGGAGAGCCAACTGTGCTGAGGAATTTTCAGCTTTATAGGGGAAAATGAAAGCAAACGAGTCTGCCATAGAAATAAAAATGTAATGATACCAGTGCTTGAACTAAGCAAAGAAGTCCCCATTTTAAAAATAGTTTTTCTAAATATTTCTTGTAGCGAATGCCCACAGACTCCCCTATGTTGACCTTGGGCCTCACCTTGGGCAATATCTCAGGTGCCTTATGCTATAAACCACAGTTGCTCAGAGTGATGCATGTGAAATACAGTCATTTAGCTGAATTGATTGGGCAGCAAAAGAAAACAGCGTAGGCCAGATCCTCAATTGGTGTAAATGCGCATAATTCCATTGAAGTCCGTGGAGTTACTCTGGTTACACCAGCTGAAGATCTGAGAGGACTTCTCAGTTATTTGAGTCTGGTATTAGTCTTTTGCATGCACCACATTTGTCAATCGTATTTGGAAAGTGATATGTCCAGAACATAGTCCTGAAGGTACTGAAAAGGATAGAGGGTGGGGCTATGTATTTTCACAAAACATTCAAAAGATCATCACTGTCTCTGAAGCAGAAATAAAATTACTACTCAACATGCAACTGACTCCTTGGGAATGAGAGTGATGTATGTTTGGAATACTACACTGGCAGTTCTAGAATGTTTTACTTAGGTTATTCATTACCTCTTTTTTGGTTTTGTTTTCTGTGAGACATGGAATGGCAAAAGTAGAGAGGAAATTTACCCTGTTGGGTAGAAAGAGCTTGTTGGGTAGAAATCTTTTGTGATTTGTTTGCATAGGGGTCTGGGCTTTGTTCTTGACAATGGGCTTTTGAAAAGGGACATCATATTCTTTGTTTCTCACATTAGTTGTTACTACCAGTGTGGGAAAAGATTAGGGTAAGTAGAGAAGGACGAGAGGGAAGAAAACAGTGACAATTCTAAACACATGCCTGTTATGCCCTTTAGAACTGTAAAATCATAGGTATGATCAAGGGGGGATATTTCCTGGCTCCTAATGAGGTGTTATTTGTATTCCTCTTGTGACAAATACAGAATGACCCTTAGGATAGGGGAGGGATAGCTCACTGGTTTGAGCATTGGCCTGCTAAACCCAGGGTTGTGATCTCAATCCTTGAGGGGACCATTTAGAGATCTGGGGCAATTGGGGATTGGTCCTGCTTTGAGCAGAGGGTTGGACTAGATGACCACCTGTGGTCCCTTCCAACCATGATATTCTATGATTATGGGGAGAAGGGATACAAGAACTTGGGAAATGTTCAAAACTCCTCTTGAGAAAATGAAAATAAAACTGAATGGCAAATTTAAGATATGGGGGACTGTTTCTGCTCCCTTTGAGGCCACTGGGAGTGTTGCATTAGCTTCCACTGGAACAGGATCAGGTCATGCTGTCTGAGATTCTGTGATCTCTACTATTTGTATTCAGTTCACTACTACTCTTAAAAACTCTGCTTAACTGGATAGAGGTTTAATTAACTTCTCTGTGTTGAGTTTAAATATCACAGAAGTCATATGGATCAAATTGAATTTCTTTCCTGAAACAGGATTTCAGGGCTCTGCATTTTGCTTGCTGGCATATATACCTTGAAAGAGGAGCTTTCCAACTGTAGTAATAGTAATAATATGAGGTATGGAATGCTGCATCGCTCTATACTGTACTGTGGAGAAAACTATTTTTGTGGCTCCATTCTACATATTTTATATTGATGGTTTGTGAAACAAAGATCTAGACAAAGAAGTGTCAGAATTACACAAATGTGGATACCTGGAGCCAGACTCTAGCCCAAGACACACACACACAAGTTCCATGCACATGAATAACCGAGGGCACAATTTAGCCCTTATTCTTTACTTTAAGTAAATTAATGAATGGTTTGTCAGTTAATAGAAATAAGCTGGTTGAGAGTGTGCTAAAATGGCACCATTCTCATCTGACAGTTTAGTGGATCAGGAAATATGTTTTAGCTCTTTACAATTTGAAGGTGGTAAAATCTTGTGCATCTTTCTGCTGCTGCCACTACCACCTCTTCTTCTTCTTCTTCTCCACTTTCCTGTTTAGTATTCTAGGTCTCATTTATTTCACTAATCAAAACACAGTCCTTTTTTCTCAATAGCACACTATAGAAAATGCTGACATGATGAAAAGGGACATTTCCAAATGATGCTTAAATCAGCATTTGCATTTAGCTTAGACAATCGTCTGGGAGAGAATCTAAATGTGTAGAAAGAATAGTAAATATGGCAGGCCACCATCTTGACTTAACAGTGAAATACTTGTTTCAGATTAACAGCCGTGTTAGTCTGTATTCACAAAAAGAAAAGGAGTACTTGTGGCACCTTAGAGACTAACCAATTTATTTGAGCATAAGCTTTTGTGAGCTACAGCTCACTTCATCGGATGCACACTGTGGAAACTGCAGAAGACATTATATGCACAGAGACCATGAAACAATGCCTCCTCCCACCCCACTCTCCTGCTGGTAATAGCTTATCTAAAGTGATCACTCTCGGGGGTGAGAAAACCTGGATTTGTGCTGGAAATAGCCCACCTTGATTATCATACACATTGTAAAGAGCGTGGTCACTTTGGATAGGCTATTACCAGCAGGAGAGTGAGTTTGTGTGGGGGGGGGGGGAGGGTGAGAAAACCTGGATTTGTGCTGGAAATGGCCTAACTTGATTATCATACACATTGTAAGGAGAGTGATCACTTTAGATAAGCTATTACCAGCAGGAGAGTGGGGTGGGAGGAGGTACTGTTTCATGGTCTCTGTGTATATAATGTCTTCTGCAGTTTCCACAGTATGCATCCAATGAAGTGAGCTGTAGCTCACGAAAGCTTATGCTCAAATAAATTGGTTAGTCTCTAAGGTGCCACAAGTACTCCTTTTCTTTTAGTGAAATACTTGCTGATCTTAAACACAAAAAAGAAGCTTACAAGAAGTGGAAGTTTGGACAAATGACCAGGAAGGAGTATAAAAATATTGCTCAGGCATGCAGGAGTGAAATCAGGAAGGCCAAATCACACTTGGATTTTCTGCTAGCAAGAGATGTTAAGAGTAACAAGAAGGGTTTCTTCAGGTATGTTAGCAACAAGAAGAAGGTCAAGGAAAGTGACCTTACTGAATGATGGAAGCAACCTAGTGACAGAGGATGTGGAAAAAGCTAATTTACTCAATGCTTTTTTTACCTCTGTCTTCACGAACAAGGTCAGCTTCCAGAGTACTGTACTGGGCAGCACAACATGGGGAGGAGGTGACCAGCTCTCTGTGGAGAAAGAAGTGATTCAGGACTATTTAGAAAAACTGGACGAGCACAAGTCTATGGGGCTGGATGCGCTGCATCCGAGGGTGCTAAAGAAGTTGGCAGATCATAGAATCATAGAATATCAGGGTTGGAAGGGACCTCAGGAGGTCATCCAGTCCAACCCCCTGCTCAAAGCAGGACCAATCCCCAATTAAATCATCCCAGCCAGGGCTTTGTCAAGCCTGACCTTAAAAACTTCTAAGGAAGGAGATTCTACCACCATAGAGGTAGAATATTGAATATTGGATATTAGGAAAAACTTTTTCACTAAGAGGGTGGTGAAACACTGGAATGCGTTACCTAGGGAGGTGGTAGAATCTCCTTCCTTAGAGGTTTTTAAGGTCAGGCTTGACAAAGCCCTGGCTGGGATGATTTAACTGGGAATTGGTCCTGCTTTGAGCAGGGGGTTGGACTAGATGACCTTCTGGGGTCCCTTCCAACCCTGATATTCTATGATTCTATGATAGAGGGGGATGATCACGTCCCTCGATCTGCTCGCTATGCCCTTACTTATACATCCCAAAATGCCATTGGCCTTCTTGGCAACAAGGGCACACTGCTGACTCATATCCAGATTCTCGTCCACTGTCACCCCAGGTCCTTTTCCGCAGAACTGCTGCCTAGCCATTCGGTCCCTAGTCTGTAGCTGTCCATTGGGTTCTTCCGTCCTAAGTGCAGGACCCTGCACTTATCCTTATTGAACCTCATCAGATTTCTTTTGGCCCAATCCTCCAATTTGTCTAGGTCCCTCTGTATCCTATCCCTGCCCTCCAGCATATCTACCACTCCTCCCAGTTTAGTATCATCCGCAAATTTGCTGAGAGTGCAATCCACACCATCCTCCAGATCATTTATGAAGATATTGAATAAAACCGGCCCCAGGACCGACCCCTGGGGCACTCCACTTGACACCGGCTGCCAACTAGACATGGAGCCATTGATCACTACCCGTTGAGCCTGACAATCTAGCCAACTTTCTACCCACCTTATAGTGCATTCATCCAGCCCATACTTCTTTAACTTGCTGACAAGAATACTGTGGGAGACCGTGTCAAAAGCTTTGCTAAAGTCAAGAAACAATACATCCACTGCTTTCCCTTCATCCACAGAACCAGTAATCTCATCATAGAAGGCGATTAGATTAGTCAGGCATGACCTTCCCTTGGTGAATCCATGCTGTCTGTTCCTGATCACTTTCCTCTCATGTAAGTGCTTCAGGATTGATTCTTTGAGGAACTGCTCCATGATTTTTCCGGGGACTGAGGTGAGGCTGACTAGCCTGTAGTTCCCAGGATCCTCCTCCTTCCCTTTTTTAAAGATTGGTACTACATTAGCCTTTTTCCAGTCATCCGGGACTTCCCCTGTTCGCCACGAGTTTTCAAAGATAATGGCCAATGGCTCTGCAATCACAGCCGCCAATTCCTTTAGCACTCTCAGATGCAGCTCGTCTAGCCCCATGGACTTGTGCACGTCCAGCTTTTCTAAATAGTCCCTAACCCCCTCTTTCTCCACAGAGTGCTGGCCATCTATTCCCCATGCTGTGATGCCCAGCGCAGCAGTCTGGGAGCTGACCTTGTTAGCGAAGACAGAGACAAAAAAAGCATTGAGTACATTAGCTTTTTCCACATCCTCTGTCACTAGGTTGCCTCCCTCATTCATTAGGGGGCCCACACTTTCCTTGGCTTTCTTCTTGTTGCCGACATACCTGAAGAAACCTTTCTTGTTACTCTTGACATCTCTTGCTAGCTGCAGCTCCAGGTGCGATTTGGCCCTCCTGATTTCATTCCTACATGCCCGAGCAATATTTTTATACTCTTCCCTGGTCATATGTCCAACCTTCCACTTCTTGTAAGCTTCTTTTTTATGTTTAAGATCCGCTAGGATTTCACCATTAAGCCAAGCTGGTCGCTGCCATATTTACTATTCTTTTGACACATCAGGATGGTTTGTCCCTGTAACCTCAACAGGGATTCCTTGAAATACAGCCAGCTCTCCTGGACTCATTTCCCCTTCATGTTAGTCCCTCAGGGGATCCTACCCATCCGTTCCCTGAGGGAGTCGAAGTCTGCTTTCCTGAAGTCCAGGGTCCGTATCCTGCTGCTTACCTTTCTTCCCTGTGTCAGGATCCTGAACCCAACCAACTCATGGTCACTGCCTCCCAGATTCCCATCCACTTTTGCTTCCCCCACTAATTCTTCCCGGTTTGTGAGCAGCAGGTCAAGAAAAGCTCCCCCCCCAGTTGGCTCCTCTAGCACTTGCACCAGGAGATTGTCCCCTACGCTTTCCAAAAACTTCCTGGATTGTCTATGCACCGCTGTATTGCTCTCCCAGCAGATATCAGGAAAATTAAAGTCACCCATGAGAACCAGGCCGTGCGATCTAGTAGCTTCTGCGAGCTGCCGGAAGAAAGCCTCATCTACCTCATCCCCCTGGTCTGGTGGTCTATAGCAGACTCCCACCACTACATCACTCTTGTTGCTCACACTTCTAAACTTAATCCAGAGACACTCAGGTTTTTCTGCAGTTTCGTACCGGAGCTCTGAGCAGTCATACTGCTCCCTTACATACAGTGCTACTCCCCCACCTTTTCTGCCCTGCCTGTCCTTCCTGAACAGTTCATAACCATCCATGACAGTACTCCAGTCATGTGAGTTATCCCACCAAGTCTCTGTTATTCCAATCACGTCATAATTCCTTGACATCACCAGGACCTCCAGTTCTCCCTGCTTGTTTCCAAGGCTTTGTGCATTCGTATATAAGCACTTGAGATAACCTGCTGATCGCCCCTCATTCTCAGTATGAGGCAGGAGCCCTCCCCTCATAGACATTCCTGCCTGTGCTTCCTCCCGGTATCCCGCTTTCCCACTTACCTCAGGGCTTTGGTCTCCTTCCCCGGTGAACCTAGTTTAAAGCCCTCCTCACTAGGTTAGCCAGCCTGCTCGCAAAGATGCTCTTCCCTCTCTTCGTAAGGTGGAGCCCGTCTCTGCCCAGCACTCTGCCCACCCACATCCCATGGTCAAAGAATCCAAAGCCTTCTCTCCGACACCACCTGCGTAGCCATTCGTTGACTTCCATGATTCGACGGTCCCTACCCAGGCCTTTTCCTTCCACAGGGAGGGTGGACGAGAACACCACTTGCGCCTCAAACTCCTTTATCCTTCCCAGAGCCACGTAGTCCGCAGTGATCCGCTCAAGGTCATTCTTGGCAGTATCATTGGTGCCCATGTGGAGAAGCAGGAAGGGGTAGCGATCCGAGGGCTTGATGAGTCTCGGCAGTCCCTCCGTCACATCGCGAATCTTAGCCCCCGGCAAGCAGCAGACTTCTCAGTTTTCCCAGTCAGGGCGGCAGATAGATGACTCAGTCCCCCGGAGGAGAGAGTCCCCGACCACCACCACCCGCCTCCTTCTCTTGGGAGTGGTGGTCGTGGAACCCCCCATCTCAGGACAGTGCATCTCATGCCTTCCAACCAGCGGAGTCTCCTTCTGCTTTCTCCCCCCAGACATATCATCTGGTCCACTCTCCGCAATGGTACCTGTGGAGAGAACATGAAAGCGGTTAGTTACCTGTGTCTGCGTTGCTGGAACCCGGACATTCCCCCTTCTTCTTCTGGAGGTCACATGTTGCCAAGCTTCTTCACTGGCCTCTTGGCTCTGCTGTGCAACCTGCTCTAAATCTTTAGAGCTTTGTGCTCGTAGAAGCATATCCTGACTTTTGTCCAGAAAATCCTCCGTTTCTCGTATGCAGCGCAGGGTCGTTATCTGTTGCTCCAGACCTTCAATCTTCTCTTCCAGTATGAAGACCAGCTTGCACTTTGTACACACAAAGTCGCTTCTGTCCTGTGGAAGAAAGACAAACATGGCACATCCAGTGCAGGTCACAACAGCTGAAGCCCCCCCCCTTCCATATCACCTTCCTACTATGAGCTTCCTCAGAGAAGTTGGCAAGATGTAAGCCTCACTGGGCGAACTCCAGGCGAACTCCCAGGCAAACTCCTGCTGTGTGCTGCTCTGCTGTTCCCCGCTGCTCAGTTGGTTCGCCGCCGCTCAGCTGGTTGGCGAAGCTCTGGCTATTTTTAAACAGCCAGGCTTCCCTGAAACAAACAAACAGACAGCCCCAGTGCCCGCCCCCTGCAGGCTACCAGCCAATCAGGCAGTCACTCAGGCTCTCACACTGCCCTCCCGGCAAACACACACTCGGATACTTACTCAGCAAACACTCACTCGGATGCTCACCAATCCCAGGCAAACTCCTGCTGTGTGCTGCTCTGCTGTTCCCTGCTGCTCAGCTGGTTTGCCGCCGCTCAGCTGGTTGGCGAATCTCTGGCTTATTTTTAAACAGCCAGGCTTCCCTGAAACAAACAAACAGACAGCCCCAGGGCCCGCCCCCTGCAGAGCGGATGTGATTGCAGAGCCATTGACCGTTATCTTTGAAAACTCATGGTGATCGGGGGAGGTCCTGGACGACTGGAAAAAGGCTAATGTAGTGCCCATCTTTAAAAAAGGGAAGAAGAAGGATCCGGGGAACTACAGACCGGTCTGCCTCACCTCAGTCCCTGGAAATATCATGGATCAGGTTCTCAAGGAATCAATTTCGAAGCACTTAGAGGAGAAGAAAGTGATCAGGAACAGTCAGCATGGATTCACCAAGGGCAAGTCATGCCTGACTAATCTAATTGCCTTCCATGATGAGATAACTGGCTCTGTGGATGAGGGGAAAGCAGTGGATGTGTTATTCCTGGACTTTAGCAAAGCTTTTGATATGGTCTCCCACAGTATTCTTGCCAGCAGGTTAAAGAAGTATGGCCTGGATGAATGGACTATAAGGTGGACAGAAAACTGTCTAGACCATCAGGCTCAACGGGTAATGAGCAATGACTCCATGTCTAGTTGGCAGCCGGTATCAAGCAGAGTGTCCCAAGGGTTGGTCCTGGGGCCGATTTTGTTCAAATCTTCATTAATGATCTGGAGGATGGCGTGGATTGCATACTCAGCATGTTTGCAGATGACACTAAACTGGGAGGAGTGGTAGATACACTGGAAGGTAGGGATAGGATACAGAGGGCCCTAGACAAATTAGAGGATTGGGCCAAAAGAAATTTGATGAGGTTGAACAAGGGCAAGTGCAGAGTCCTGCACTTAGGATGGAAGAATCCCATGCACTACTACAGAATAGGGACCAAGTGGCTAGGCAGCAGTTCTGCAGAAAACGACCTAGGGGTTACAGTGGACGAGAAGCTGGATATAAGTCAACAGTTTGCCCTTGTTGCCAAGAAGGCTAATGGCATTTTGGGCTGTATAAGTAAGAGCATTGCCACCAGATCAAGGGACATGATCATTCCCCTCTATTTGGCTTTGGTGAGCCTCATCTGGAGTACTGTGTCCATCACAATCAAGGCATTTCTAAGCATCTGAAAATTATTTAATTGTGCACTTCAGTAGAAAGCAAGATCTTGTCAGAACTCAGTATGCCCATGTGTAAGTGTGCAGTGAAATGAACATTTGTGAGCAGATGAATATGCTTATGTTTAGTGTAGCTATACTATCTCAAGCTATACTGTACTCATTTTATAAGCTAAGCAGGGAAAGGCAGGGTCATTACTTGGATGGGCATCCTCTAAGGAAAACCCGAGGGCTGCAGGAAGTGATGTTGGTAATGCAGTACACAGCATTTTTCCTCTGAGTCAGTAATAAACATGGTGAGAGTTGAGGATGAGAGATTAAATTGAAATCCTTCTTACTTGTTTAACGTGCCAGGCAGTTTTTATGAGAATGGGAGAGTTTTCCAATGTTTTGTTCCATGCGTTAACATGGGTATTACATTTTGCTTATCCACAGTTCCCCTGTAAATTTTAACTGGGTACATTATCATGCACTTCTTGTCATGAACTGTTGGGTAGTGCAGCAGTGTGCTATTAACGGTTACTTTCATGCCAAAGGCTGGCAAAATTATTCAGCTATATCTAACTAGCCAAATTTTGTTCTTGGTTACAACTCCATTGAAGTCGTGTTTGTAAATAAGAGCAGAATTTGCCAGGTAAAGCTTGATACTAGTTTTCTTTATATTGGCCAATGTGAATTATCAGAAAAGGTTCTGCTGAGACACTGAGCCTCCTGCAGTTGTGTTGCTACAAATCTTTACAATATCTTAATCATCTGAGATAGTGTTTATGTTAAAAATAAAGATACTTTTGTTCCATCCCCAACTCCCTGCCACAATCCATTATCAATTTTAACTTATAAAGATTTTATATAACCATAAGTAAAGTGTCACCTGAGGCTTCAAATTGTCCTTGACCGTGTCCGAAGGAGAACTCCACCTTCCTGAACTAATTGCTTTTCATTCTCTTTGACTGGGTCCCTCACTGAAGTAAATGCACAGCACAGGTTTGTTCTTTCTCTGTCTTGAAAGCACAGTTTCCCACACAGATGTAAAGCTTCTGAAAAATCTTTTTTAAAAAATTATTTTCAAAATTTGTGAGTAGGGTCTCTGTCCTTCATGGCTGGTAAAGTAAATAAACATACTGTAATTATGCAAATCCCCGTGGACTAATTATATGACTCAATGTACCTCCATCTGACTCTGATCTGATGGTATATCACAACTGATCACTGTAAATTATTGACATCATTCCTGTTTAATAGCCAGTAAACCCAACAAGCCAAAAAAACCACACCCCAGTTCTGCTCGGTTAAAACCCCTCATGATTTTTTTACTGTCATCATTGAATTTATCTGAGTGATTAGTGTTTGGGCTTTCATGGCTACATTTGGCTTGCCTATCTGATGAACAGCTGTACTTATGAAAGAGACAGTTTTCTTAACGAGCCCTTGGTGTTCTGGTCTTTATCCTTGAAAAAAGTTGTAAAAAGTGAATTGATAGTGCAGTAAATTCCTGGGTGTGTTAAACGACTTAGCTGTGCAGTCACAAAACAATGATTTCAAATTATTGACTTCTGAAGTGCAAAGTAATGAAATGTAAGTTATGGAAAAAAATTCTATATTAGAGAAACTAATCCCAGGTTACATCCAGCTTTCTTTGTCTTTGCCTATGGGCTACTTTAGGAGAGCTCATAAATTAAACTGAGTTCAGCCATGCTAGTACTTGAACAGTACAATGTTTTTGTCCTTTTGGAGGAAACTCATCTGGAATCAAGACATCATTCTGTTTGGGAATAAAGATGGCCTTAAGGTTAAGGCACTGGTCTGAGATTTAGGAGTTCTGGGTTTACTTCCTAACTCTATCATAGACTCCCAGTATGACCAAATCACTCAGAGTTGGATTTTCAAAAGCATCCAACATTGATCTAATGCTGCTTCCCTTGAAATCAATGGTAAAACTCCAAGAAGAGCAGAGTCAGGCTAACACTGAATGCTTTTGTAAGTGTTCCCTTGAAGTCACTGTATATCAGTGCCCCATCTGTAAAACAAGAGTAATAATACTTTCTTTCTCCTATCCTAAGATTGTCTTGTCTATTTAGACTCTTCAAAGTAGGGACTATCTCTTAATAGGCGTTCTGACAGTGATTAGCAAAATGGGCCTCTGCTCTCAGCTGAGGATCGAGGTACTATCTTAATACTGATTACCACAACAATTTTGCATCATACTCAACATGATGTGTTAAAATGTCATCCAGCCGCATGAACCTTAGTAATATTCCTTCATCTCTAAAAGTAATTTTATGACTTGTTACCATCCTGCAAACAGCACTTTGGGAAGCGGGATCATCTCAGCAAAATCAAGATGGCTGGCAACCAGCCCAATCTCTATGGAACATCTCTGTGCTGCATGAAGCAATACTGGTGGTTTTTAGGTCTATCAGAGTCAGGGCTGAACCAGTTCCCCAGTAAGATGGTAAGAGGTTCTGTACAGCTGGAGGTACCATTTGTTACTCTAGATGTACTTCAGTGGTTGTAGATGTGCCCCTTGTATATAACTGGTTTGAAAGTTTCAATGTAGTTTATATGGGTCCAACAGGTCAAGCAACTGTAATAGGAAAAATAACTTTTTGGACAAGTACATAATGTGTTATAAGGAAAATATATAAATATATTATTACTTTTTGTAATGTAAATAATTCTTAAAATTGAAACTTCTGAATTGGTGGGAGACATTTATGAGAAAGGGTAGAATGAGAGGAGACTATAGCATCATAGAAATGCAGGAGTTGAAGGGATATCAATAGGTCCTCTAGTCCAGTTCCTTGTTCTGAGGCAGGTCTAAGTATTATCTAGATCAGTGGTCCCCAACCTTTCTGTTGCAATAGCATATTCATGTTCCCAGAAGAGTGTGGTGGGCGCCGGACGACCAGCTGCCAAAATGCCACCGAGAAGTGGCGTCATCAAGACGTGCTGCCGCCAAAATGCCGCCGAGAAGCAGCGGTATTTCGGTGGCGACACTTGTTGGCGTTGCCACTTCTGGGCGGCATTTTGGAGCTGGTTGTCCGGTGGCCGCGCTCCTCAGTGGCGGGTTGTCCAGCGGAAGTGCTCCCTTGTCAGGAGGCAGGCGCACATAAATGCCCCGGCGGGCGCCATGGTGCCTGCGGGCACCATGTTGGGGACCACTGATCTAGACCATCCCTGACAGGTGTGTATCTAACTTATTCTTAACCCTGCCCCCCAATGACTGACATTCCACAACTTCTTTAGTTAATTTGTTCCAGTGCTTAACTACCTTTACAGTTAGGATGTTTTTCTAATGTCTAACCTCAATCTCTCTTGCTTCAATTTAAGTCCATTACTTCTTGTTCTGACCTCAGCGGATAAGGAGAACAATTTATCACTCTCCTTTTTATAACAACCTTTTACATACTTGAAGTTTGTTATCATGTGCCCCCTCAGTCTTCTCTTCTCCAGAGTAAACATACTCATTTTTTTCAATCTTTCCTTGTAGATCATATTTTCTAGACCTTTAATCATTTTTGTTGCTCTCCTCTGGACTTTCTCCATTGTGTCCACTTTCAAGTTGCAGTGGGGGAGGTTTAGGTTGGATATTAGGAAAAACTTTTTCACTAGGAGGGTGGTGAAACACTGGAATGCGTTACCTAGGGAGGTGGTAGAATCTCCTTCCTTAGAAGTTTTTAAGGTCAGGCTTGACAAAGCCCTGGCTGGGATGATTTAATTGGGGATTGGTCCTGCTGTGAGCAGGGGGTTGGACTAGATGACCTCCTGAGGTCCCTTCCAACCCTGATATTCTATGATTCCTGAAATGTGGTGCCCAAAACTGGACACAGTATTCCCACTGAGGCCTGATCAGTGCTGAGTAGAGTGGAAGATTACTCCTTGTGTCTTGCTTACACACCTGCTTTACATTCCAGAATGGTGTCTGCTTTGTTGCAACAATATTACATAGTTGACTCCTATTTAATTTGTGATCCACTATAACCCCAGATCCTTTTCTGCAGTACTCCTTCCTAGGCAGTCATTTCCCATTTTGCATTTGTGCAATTGATTTTTCCTTCCTAAATTAAATACTTTTTATTTGTCCTTATGAATTTAATTCTGTTTATTTCATAGTTATTCCAGTTTGTTAAGATCATTTTGAATTCTAATTCTGTCCTCCTAAATTCTTGCAAATCTTCCCAGCTTGGTATTGTCCACAGACTTTATAAGTGTACTCTCTATGCCATTTTCCAAATCATTTATGACTATATTGAACAGAACTGGACCCAGGACAGATGTCTGTATAGGACCCCACTTGATATGCCCTTCCAGCTTGACTGTGAACCATTGATAAGTACTCTCTGTGTATAGTTTTCCAAGCAGTTGTGCACCACTGTATAGTAGTCTTGTCTAGGCTGTATTTCCGTAATTTGCTTATGAGAAGGTCATATGAGACAGTATCAAAAGATTTAGGCTATGTCTACACTACTAATTTTTGTTGACAAAAGTGATGGCAACACCCAAAAGTTAACATAATAAAAATCGGAATCTCATGTTCACACTTGCTCCCTCTGTCGGCAGATCGCACCCACAATGGGGGCACCATCATCAACAGTGTGAGTGTTGCACTGTGCGTAACTATCCCACAGTCCAGCTCGACACCTTCTGTTGCTATGGAAGGCAGAGCGAATTGCATCGCGGCACATCTTGGGACCTGGCTAAATGTGATGCATTGCTTTATGTCCCCGCAGTACATGGGCTTCCAGCTTTCTTTTGCGGCATTTTTGCAACAGCCTTTCTTTGCTATGCACCTCGGCATCTTTGTGATAAGAGAGGGATCCCACACTGCTCTCCTGTGCTTTAACTGTCATGAAGATGTCACGCATGGCAGTGCAGTTAATCATCAAGTTCCTAACTGAAGAAGACTCGCAGGCATCTGACATTCTGCGTGACATGGATAGGAGCAACTTTAAATTGCTTTTGGCATTCACAGAGCAGCTGCATAGGGTAGACAGTCGCTTTTCGGCTCACGAAACAAGCACTGAATGGTGGGATCATGTCGTCATGCAGGAGAGGGGTGGAGAGCAGTGGCTATAGAACTTTTGGATGTGGAAAGCCACCTTCCTGGAACTGTGTGTGGAGCTCGCCCCAGACCTGAGGTGCAAGGACACAGAATGAGAGCTCCGTCCTATTGGTAGAGAAGCATGTGACAATTGCTGTGTGGAAGCTGGCAACTCCAGACTGCTATCAGTCGGTTGCAAATCAATTTGGAGTGGGGCTGCATTAATGCAAGTATGCAGGGCAATTATTCACAGCCTGCTACGAAGGACCGTGACTCTGGGAAATGTGCATGAAATAGTGGACGGCTTTGCAGAAATGGGGTTCCCTAAATATGGAAGGGTGATAGATGGAACACATATTTCAATTTTGGCACCAGACCACCTTGCAACAGAGTACATCAATAGGAAGGGGTACTTCTTCATGGTGTTACAGGCACTTGTGTTTCACTGAGGGTGTTTCACTGACATCAGCGTGGGGTGGTCTGGGAAGGTGCAAGACGCACACATCTTCAGGAACACCAGCCTGTACAGAAAACTACAAGTGAGGACGTTCTTTCCAAACCAGAAGATTATCATGGGGGATGTTGAAATGCCCATACTGATCCTGGGAGACCCAGCATATCCCTCACAGCCATGGCTCATGAAACCTTACACTGTAAACTTGAACAACGGTAAGGAGAGGTTCAATAACAGTCTGAGTAGGTGCCAGATGATAGTTGAATGTGCCTTTGGCAGATTAAAGGTGTGCTGGCGATACCTTTATGGCAGGCTAGACCTTAAGGAGGATAATATTCCCATGGTCATAGCTGTGTGCTGTATGTTGCATAATCTCTGTGAAGCTAAGGCTGGAAGGTTTGTTCGGGGTAGAGTGCTGAGGCAGACCACTTGGCTGCTGATTTTGAGCAGCCAGATACCAGGGCTGTCAGAGGAGCCCAGAGGAGGGCAGCTGGAATCAGGGAGGCTTTGAGGCAGCATTTTGAGAATGAGCACCAGTAATGTATATATCTGTCAAAGGTGCTACTTTTCCCAGTACACAATGGTGGCATTTTGGGCCTTATGTTCCTGTAAGACAGTGATAACAATGCCTGCGCATGTATTGGTAGTGCCTGCAATCTCAATTTGTAGAAAAAAATAAAGGTGATTCACCATTAAAGAACTTTGATTTTATTGAACAAGAAATAGCACACACAAACACACAGATGCCTGCTAGGAAAGGAGGAACCAGGAAAGGGCAGCTATCATTGTGAAAGTTGTCTGAGGGGGTGGAGTGAAGGGGAAACCGAGAAATCCCAGAAAGTGGAAAGGAATGTATGGGCAGAGTTTGGGGGGGGGGCATGGAAAAGTGTTCTGAATGTGCTGCATGGGAGGGCGTGCATGGATCTGCTCAGTCTGCAGCACCATTAAGGCCTGCAACATCTGTGTGTGCTCCTCCATTACTTTAATCATCCTCTCAGTTGTGTCCTTAACTAACACTTGATTCTCTTTTCTGTCCTGCTGTTCAGCTTCCCAGCACTCCTTATGTTTCCTTTTTTCTTTTCTTTTTTGCATTGGAGCACTGCAGGACCTCCTGGAACATGTCTTCTTTGCTGTGTCTTGGGCGCTTTTTTATCTGGCAGAAATGCTCAGCAGGGGTATGTGGGGTGTTCCTGAAGGCTTCATCTGGAGAAGTACAGGGAACAATGCACAGAAGTGGGATTGTTAAATTCACACACAGCATTGTAACATTTCAGTTAAGTACACCTTTTGCAACATTGTAATCACTGTCTCACTGACCCAAGCTGGGCACACATCTCTGTGAACAGCCAAACCATGATGAGTGTTGGGGGGGTTGGGGTGGGGGGCAATTCTCCACATGGGGAAAAGAACCTGCACTCTCTCCAAGGGTCATGGTGCAGCATTCTATGGGGAAAAAAATCTAAAATTCTCCCACACTTTTCCACAGGCAGGGGTCATTCTAGCAGACATCTCACTGCCAAGGGTAAGCAGGGAAACAAGGATACATCTACTCCACGCTTGTGGCTTCCACCCTGCTCATTATGCTGCTTGCCCATGTGCTGCATTGGTCCCTGTACAAGTGATTGCTGAATGGCATGGGAAAGTTTCATACAATGGGGGAAGGAACAAAGATGCTCTGCAGTGGAACTTTCAGCAGAGGATTACTGAGTACCTCCAGGAAACTTTCCTGGAGATCTCTCTGAAAGATTCCCATGAGATCTCGCTGTGCATCAACACTCTATTACACCGTACTGATTAGCTACACAGGAAAATGTCCACCTCAGAGAAACATAGTCAGCGTCCCACATTTCTATACACTGAATGCACCTCTGCACTACACAAGCCACAGCCACTTACCAGGCGTCTGACCTCCTGCTTCTTGCTCCCCAGAGAGCGACTGCTGAGACTGGCTAGACACCTCAGGAGTGGAGAACAATTCCTGACTGCCTGCCTCACTGAGCAACTCTGCCAGGAGCTGCACATCCTCATCTAACTCCACCTCTTCATCCTTTGGGTTAGGTCCTCTTTCTGCTGCCTCTGTTCCCTCCAAAGTATCCATGGGGGTATTGGAGGTGGAGGTGGGGTTGCCATTGAGGATAGCATCCATCTCCTTATAGAACCGGCAGCGTGAAGTTGAAGCACTGGAGTGACGGTTTGCCTCCCTCACTTTCTGGTACGCCTGCCTCAGCTCCTTTATCTCCGCTCTTCACTGCAGCATGTCCTGATCATAGCCCTTTTAGCACAAGTCTAGAGAAATGTGCCCATAGGTATCCCAATTCCTACGGCTCAAGCGCAGCTGGGACTGCATAGCCTCCTCTCCCCGTATACCGATCAGATCCAACAGCTTCGCAGTGGTCCAAGCGGGAGAGCGTTTGGTTTAATAACCCATCATGGTCACCTAGGAAGATGCGTTGAGGCCTCTCCACACTGAGCAAGCAGGAAATAGAATTTCAAAAATTCCCGGGGCTTTTAAGGGGGAGGGGCAGATGGTTGTTTGAACTCCACTGCCCTGCAGCTAGGTAAACTGCTGACCAGAGCTGTCAGGATGGGCATTGTGGGACACCTCTTGGAGGCCCATGAAAGTGATGAAATCAAGCATGGTGTCTACACTGGCACATTGTCAAGAAAAACGTAGAGGAAAAAGACATAAGTCTCTTGTTGGGATGGATGTATTTAGTCACCAAACCGGGCATTTTTCCTGACAAAAGTCGCATCGCAGTGTGTACGAACTCACTGTTTGGTTGACAAAAAGCAGTTTTTGGTGACAAAACTTGGTAGTGTAGACAAGGTCTTACAAAAATTGAGGTATATCACATCTACTGCTTCCCCCCATCCACAAAGGTTGTTAACCCTGTCAAAGAAGGATATTAGGTTGGTGTGACATGATTTGTTCTTGACAAATACATGTTGACTGTTATTTATCATCTTATTATCTTCTAGGTGCTGTGACAAAGTTCCTCCTCTGCCTTAGTGGGTCCTGCACTTTTTGGCAGATTTGCTTGCCTCAGAGGTTCACAGCAGCCCTCAGTTTAACTGTTACTGCTAGAGGCTCAAACCTGCCATTCTCTCAGCTAACCTCATCACTGGCCAGCATCGGGGGGAACAGAGAACGATCTCTGCAGTCCCTGCTGTCCCACCTAGTGGGTTGGGGACAGGCCAGATCCCTTTCCAAATTAGACCTTCCCTTCTGGTGTTGCTCACAGACCAGGTCAACTCCTCTTGTGTCTGTTCAGAAGTTGGGGGGAACCCATGCCCGCCCTCTACACCGGGTTCCAGCCCAGGGCCCTATGGTTAGCAACTGTCTACAATGTCTCTTGTATCAGCTGTGTGACAGCTACAACTCCCTGGGCTACTTCCCTATGGCCTCCCCCCAGCACCTTCTTCTTTATCCTCATCACAGGATCTTCCTCCTGAAGCCTGATCACGCTTGTACTCCTCAGTCCTCTAGCAGCACGCCTTCTCGCTCCCTGCTCCTTGCACGCCCTCCAGTAACTGATGGGAGGTTCTTTTTAAACCAGGTGTCCTGATTAGTCTGCCTGCCATAATTGATTCTAGTATGTTGTTAATTGGTTCCAGGTGTCTTAATTAGCTTGCCTGTTAATCGGTTCTAGCAGGTTCCTGATTGCGCTAGTGCAACCCCTACTCTGGTCACTCAGGGAACAGAAAACTACTTATCCAGTGACCAGTATATCTGCCTTCTACTACTCTGCAGTACCCAACTGGCCTGGGTCTCTCACAGTGCTTACAAATTGTTTGATGATTTGCTCAGCTATCTTTCTGGGTACTAAAGTTAAGCTGACTTGTCTATATTTCCCTGGATTGTTCTTATTCCCCCGTTTACACATAGGTACTATATTTGCCTTTTTTCAGTCCTTTGGGATCTCTTCTGTCTTCCATGAGTTCTCAGAGATAATCACTAATGGCTCAGAGATCTCTTCAGGAAGTTCCTTAAGTATTCTGTGTTTTGTAAGGCCCTGCTGACTTGAAGACATCTAACCTGTCTACATAATTCTTAACTGGTTCTTTCCCTATTTTTGCCTCAGATCCTACTTAATTTACATTGATGTTCACTATGTTAGTATTCCAATCACTGCTAACCTTTCTGAAACACTAAAGCCATTTAACACTTTGGCCATTGCTGTGTTTTTTATTATTGTTTTTCCCACCTCACTGTCTGTTCTCTGTCCTTGGTCTTCATCTTGCTTATAATGTATTTGTAGAATGTTGAATGTCAATGTTGAAATTCCCCTTAATGTCAATGGGAGCAGAGTTTGGCCAATGCTGAGCATTTCTGAAAGGCCCACAATGAATGTATGTTTTGTGTGAATGTGAAAATTGCTGGTTTTAAAATTCAGAAATTTACACGTTAATCTTGGAGTGACTTTAACAGCTTTATTCCATGTGGCGCCTCATTTTTAAAGCTGATACAACTGATGGGCCCCCAAAGTCATGCTTGCCTATTCCACCCACGAATGAAGAGGTACTTGTGTATACAGATCAGGTAACTGCACACCTGTCTTTTTGAGTGTGTGCAAATGCCCCTTGACTCATCTAAATATGTGGCTTTTTGGGGGCATTAGCTGTACCCCAGCTTTGAAGATTTGGTCCATAATGTGCAGGTAGACTAAAAAAGGCTATGTGCATATTGTGTAGCCTGATAAACAAGATAGGCCTTATTATAAATGCAAAGCTGATTAATGCTGCAGCAGGAATGCATATGGACATTAAAGGTAAGGGGAGTCAAATTGAGGACATAGCTTCCTATTTTTCAGCATTTAGCTTTGGGGTATTAAAGCTAAGGTAGTTCAATACAAAAACTTTCTTGATGGGTAATATAGTTTTAAGTAATCTGCTCATTTGGGATCATTTTAGCCTGACTTGAAAATCTAGCTTGATGGTTTTCTGATAGATAGGCTGTATCCCGGCCTTTTCAGAGGATTTATGAAAAAATGCCAGTGTCACTTTCGTTTTTATAAGCTGCAGGCAAACTTGCAAGAAGAATGAGCTATGTGTCCGTTTTTACAGGGATTTTTTATCAGCTGCTGTTTTATTGGATTGGTGAGTTAACACCATTCATATTCAGTTTTATGCCTTAAAGGTTTAAAAGTAGTGGTTAATAAAAGAGGGCGGGCACTTTAGCACTTCTCAAAAATGATAAAGGAAAACTTCACACAAGACAGGAAACACCTATGTTGGTTAAAACTAGGGCTGTCGATTAATCACAGTTAACTCACACGATTAAGTCAAAAATATTAGTCACGATTAATCGCAGTTTTCATTGCATGGTTAAACAATAGAATACCAATTGAAATGTATTAAATATTTTTTTCACCTCATACCAGTAGTACAGTGCAGCATCTTTATCATGAAAGTGCAACCCAAAAATGTAGATTTTTTTTGTTATGTAACTGCACTCAAAAACAAAACAATGTAAAACTTTAGTGCCTATAAGCCCAATCAGTCCAACTTCTTTGTTCAGCCAACCGCCAAGACAAACAAGTTTGCTTACCTTTATGGGAGATAATGCTGCCCGCTTATTTACAATGTCACTAGAAAGTAAGAACAGGCGTGGCACTTTTGTAGCTGGCATTGCAAGGTATTTCCTTGCCAGATATGCTAAACATTTGTATGCCCCTTCATGCTTTGGCCACCATTCCAGAGGACAGGCTTCCATGCTGATGACGCTTGATAAAAAAATAGTATGTTAATTAAATTTGTAACTAAACTCCTTGGAGGAGAATTGTATGTCTCCTGCTCTGTTTTACCCATATTCTACCATATAATTCATGTTATAGCAGTCTCGGATGATGCCCTAGCACATGTTGTTCGTTTTAAGAGAACTTTCACTGCAGATTTGACAAAATGTAAAGACGGTACCCATCTGAGATTTCTAAAGATAGTGTCAAGGTTCCTTCCCCACTCTGAACTCTAGGGTACAGATGAGGGGACCTGCATGAAAAACCTCCTAAGCTTATTTTTACCAGCTTAGGTTAAAACTTCCCCAAGGTACAAACTATTTTACCTTTTGTCCCTGGACTTTATTGCTGCCACCACCAAGCTTCTAACAAATATAACAGGGAAAGAGCCCACTTGGAAATGTCTTTCTCCCCAAAATGCCCCCAAGCCCTACACCCCCTTTCCTGGGGAAGGCTTGATAAAAATCCTCACCAATTTGCATAGGTGAACACGGACCCAAACCCTTGGATCTTAAGAACAAGGAAAAAGCAATCAGGTTCTTAAAAGAAGAATTTTAATTAGAGAAAAAGTAAAAGAATCACTTCTGCAAAATCAGGATGGTAAATACCTTTCAAGGTAATCAGATTCAAAACATAGAGAATCCCCCTAGGCAAAACCTTAAGTTACAAAAAGACACAAAAACAGGAATATACATTCCATTGAGCACAATTTATTTTATCAGCCATTTAAACAAAACAGAATCTAACGGATATCTAACTAGATTGCTTATTAACCCTTTACAGGAGTTCTGACCTTCATTCCTGATCTGGTCCTGGCAAAAGACAACACAGACAGAGAGAACCCTTTGTTTTCTCCCCCTCCAGCTTTGAAAGTATCTTGTCTCCTCATTGGTCATTTTGGTCAGGTGCCAGTGAGGTTGTCTTAGCTTCTTAACCCTTTACAGGTGAAAGGGTTTTTCCTCTGGCCAGGAGGGATTTAAAGGTGTTTACCCTTCCCTTTATATTTATGACAGATAGGTATAGCACTCGACCCAAGGATTAAGAATCTAAAGTGTCTTCTGAAATCTGAGAGGGACAAGGTGTGGAGCATGCTTTGAGAAGTCTTAAAAGAGCAGCACTCTGATGCAGAAACTACAGAACCTGAACCACCAAAAAAGAAAATCAACCTTCTCCTGGTGTCATCTGACTCAGATGATGAAAATAAACATGTGTCGGTCAGCACTGCTTTGGATTGTTATTGAGCAGAACCTGTCATCAGCATGGATGCATGTCCTCTGGAATGGTGGTTGAAACATGAAGGAACTATAAATCTTTAGCACACCTGCTCATAAATATCTTGCAATGCTGGCTACAACAGTGCCATGCGAATGCCTGTTCTCATTTTCAGGTGACATTGTAAACAAGAAGTGGGGAGCATTATCTGCTGCAAAGGTAAACAAACTTGTTTGTCTGGACGATTGGCTCAACAAGAAGTAGGACTGAGTGGACTTTGTTTTATTTTTGAATACAGTTTTTTTGTAAATAATTCTATATTTGTAAGTTCAATTTTCATGATAAAGAGATTGCACTACAGTACTTGTATGAGATGAATTGAAAAATACAATTTATTTTGTTTTGTAAATATTTGTAATAAAAATATAAAGTGAGCACTATATACTTTGTATTCAGTGTTGTAGTTGAAATCAATATATATGAAAATGTAGAAAACATCCAAAAATGTTTAAATAAATGGTATTTTATTATTGTTTAACAGTGATTAATTTTTTAAATTATGCGATTAATCACATTTTTTTGAATCGCTTGACAGCCCTAATTAACAGATCAGCCAGTATTTTACAGGTAATGGGTTAGACTCAGTCCAGGTCTAGGTTGGATTCTGCTAGCATACCCAAGACATGGGGCCCCCAGCAGTGAAATGTTGGCCATGGGAAAGTTTTGATAAGACTAATGGGTCACAACTTCCCCTCTGCCAGGGGGCTTGCAAACAGCCAACAAATGTGAGCAGAGCTGGCTGGCAAAGACGGTGCAGTCAGGGTAATAGGAGGAATATCTGATTCAGCATATCCTAGCTCCATATGATATGGACTTCCTCTCCCCCAGTGGATATTGCAACCATGCACTCATTGGCAGAAAACCAAGAGGAATGTAAATGGTAGCATCATGGTATATGCTTCCTCAGTGAATCTTCTCTTGGGGCACAGAGCCAGACTTGAGACCAGGAGGTGTGATTTGGAAGTGTATCTATACAAATGTGACTTTAGCCCAATATTCCTAGGTATTCTGTCTCATTTGGGAGGCTATGTATTTGTATATATTTGCGTAGAAAGTGCTGCTTATTTGTATTCAGCATATTTTGGTGTTGTACTTAACATAGTGTATTATCTCTGGTCTAAGATACATTACCTTTTGTTTGTAAACTTCACTTGGCACAGTGCTGAGCACAGTATATCACTTCTCTATCTGCCTCCAGATAATAATTGTCACATGTCTGAAAATTCATAAACCAGAAGGATAAAGGGGATATGAATAGAGGCAAAGTGTAGTGACAAGATTTAAACCAACAGGATATGGGATAGGAACACATTTGTAAACTACAATTTCAATATTTTTTGGCCAAATAAGAAAAAGTGTCTTTTAAAATAAATGACAAAAGCATGCAAAGAAAATGGCATTCTGTAGCGGCAAAACAAGGGTAAATATATATATATATATAACTCAAAGCTGAATATTGGGGGTGTAGAGGTAACAATAAAACCTATATGAAGAATTAAAGAAAGAAATAAAGACCAATAAATAAGAGGAAATGTAAAACATGTGTCTTAGGGACCTTTGTGAAAAACAAGCAAATATCCTTAGGAATAAGGCTGTAAAGTATGCACATTCTTGATAGTGTTTGCTTAAATTGGCAGAAGTATGCTTGAAAAAAAATCATCAGCACTAATTTATTCAAAACCAGCTTACCTGAATATGGTAAATTTGTCAAATTTCACTTGAATTTGATGTGGAGTCATGGTATTTTATTAACCAACAGGAATTAAATGGTTTAAATATTGCAGTATAATGACTTATGGGTTTCATATCTTGCCAGTGCTAGTAATCATTTTTCTTTTTTTTCCCATGACTTGTAAAATGCATTCAGTGGAGATATGCATACTATTCTCTGTTGTCATAGAAGCTTCACATCCACCAGGTGATTCAAAGAAATATATGTCAATATCATCCCCTTTCTATGAGGGTATGTGGTGGTGGGAAAAGAGTGGCACCTTTGAATTGTCAATAATGAAGCTAATTACTTATGGTAGCTAGATGATAGGAGAAATGAAGAATGCTGCATGTCATGTACTAGACATGCTTGTAAGAAAGTGACTGATATTAGTTTCCATTTTCTCATTAAGTTAGAATTGTGACAATAAGTGTAGTCATTCATTATGGGCGGCTGAGTACAGCAGTCTCATAGGGTACCTAGGAATAATCCTCTAATCCATGAGAGCAGGGGTGGCCAACCTGTGGCTCCAGAGCCACATGCGGTTCTTCAGAAGTTAATATGTGGCACCTTGTATAGGCAGCGACTTCTGGGGCTGAAGCTACAGGCGCCAACTTTCCAATGTGCTGGGAGGTGCTCACTGCTCAACCCCTTGCTCTGCCATATGACATATTACTGTGCCTTCTGACATATTACTGTGGCTCTTTGGCAATGTACATTGGTAAGTTCTGGCTCCTTCTCAGGCTCAGGTTGGCAACCCCTGCACTAGAGGTCTGATCCTGAGCCTATTGAATTCAGTGGGAGCTTTGCCACTGACTGCATTGGGCTCAGGATCAGATCCTAAAATGGCACAGAATCTTCTGGGTTTTCTGAGAAGCATGTTTGGTCTGTGATATTTCCCTTTCTTATCAAGGGGAGCTTCATTGGAACCAGGGACCCTCTGTGGAAAGGGAAGACAACAATGCACAGCTCATTGTGGAGTCATACAAGACACTCCTTCCTCTTAGGACTGTGTGAGAGTCACAAACTCAGATTTACCCCCATGTTAGCATGTTTGTTGTGACACTGCTGGGCAGGTCCGGGGGTTATTATTTTATTATTTTTATTCTAATCCTTCCATGCATATCTGACTGATTTGTTAACGTAATGTTGTTTGCTTTTACTTTTATACCACATACATTTAAATAGTTTGCCATGTCCCCTTGAAAGGCAAGTGATGTCGCTGGTCTCACAGCTTTGTAATCAATAATGTTTGTGTTACTGAGCCAAACTTTCACCCTTTTCTTCCCTTCTCCTTGCCCTGCTGCCTGACTAAGGGAGACAACTATAATCTCTAATTGCACAGGCTTGCTGAATGACAGTTCCCATCCTCCTTCATTTGCTCTAGTGTTTCCAGCAGCCAGGTCCATACTTATAACTTTCGCTTCCCACTATTTGCCTGAGAGATTTGAGTTTGGGCCCTCAAGCCATGGTTCAAATTACACATAATATTCTGCTCCCTAACTTTTTTCCCTCAACTTCATATTGTTGGGAATTGGATCAACAGATTCAAGTTACTTTCTGAGGGCCAGACTGTGTCTGTATGTGCTGGGTCAGAGGGGGCAAGGAGCCCCTTCCATTTCCTAACCTGATATGCTCTCTGCTCTGAAGGTTTGGGGAAGAATGGGGAAGGAGCTGGATCTATATCCCCTGGAGACTTCCCCATACAAGGGATTTCCCAACAGGGTTGGTAATCCAGATTCCATAGTCTTTGCACCACCAGAGAGGCACATGGGAAGACTTGGGACAGTGACTCAGGCCCCATATGTCCTACCCTTTCACCCACCATGCTGCAGCTGGCCACAATCTCTTCAAAGCAAAAATAGGTGATTTAGAATATCTTCCAATGTACCTTGATATAACAGGCATTAGAAACTTGGTGGAATGGCAAAATTCAACAAAAAAACTGTACTACCTGTTTACAAACTATATGAGAAAGGTAAAGTACACCAAAGAGGTGGGGACTAGTGTTGTATGTAAAGGATTTCATAGAATCTAATGAGATAACTATTGTGAGTGGAGAGAACCACACTGTTGAAACTATATGGTGTGACAAAGCTCCGACCTTGTCTCAGGGCTTCCTGACGGATTACGCTAGCCTCAAAGGCTCACTGTGACCCTCCACATAGCCCTTATCTCTCTAGAGAGAAAGGTCACAGCCTACGGAGCCATTTTCATCACAAGCCAGCAAGGGAGGTGAGAAGAAGCAACCCTCCTCACACAGTCTCTGTTGTCTCCCAGTCTCAGTGATTAGTCAGGAAGGGAAGGGGGGAGCCTGGGCCCACCCTCTACTCCAGGGTCCAGCCCAGGGACCCTGATAGTAGCAGCTCTTGGTAGCAGCTCTTGGTAGCTGACTTTTTGGAAACAGGACAAGTACAATTCCCTGGGCCACTTCCCCACAGCAGCCCCCACTTCTTCAATATCTGTTACCCTTACCTCAGAGCCTCCTTTCTTGTGCCTGATAAGGTTTGTACTGCTCTGTTTCTCCAGCAGCATGGCTCCCTTCTACAGCTCCTGACACACACCCTCCCCCCCGCCCGACTAAGTGGGAGGCTTTTAACTGGTTCAGCCAGCCCCTGATTGGCTTCAGGTGTCCCAATCAACCTAGCTGTCTCCACTGCTTTCTGGAAGGATCTTAATTGGCCCCAGATGTCTTGATTAACCTGGAGCAACTGCCATTTGGTTACCATGGTAACAGGGATTTGTTTAGCCTGGGGCTAACATACCTGTTTCTCACTACTTTTCTATAGCCATCTGGCCTTGCCCCGTCACAATGGAAACAAGTCCTAAGTGATGAGAATGTGAATATATTAGTAGGGTTATACTATTGGCCTCCAGTTCAAGAAATAGAAGTTGAGTGCACAATGTTGAAAGAAACCAATGAGGCAGCAAAATCTAATAAAATGGCAATAATGGGGGACTTCAACTACCCACCTGTAAAATAGTCAAACGGCAGAATGGGACAAAATTTAGTGAAACAACTTCTCAATACTTTAAGTGTTCACTTATTGGAACAGCAAGTTCTAGAGCACATAAGAGGAGAAGCTATTCTTGACAATCATAAGTAACACAGGAGCTAATTTAAGAAGTTATAGTAGCTGAGCCACTGAGTAATAGTGACCACAATGTAATTAGGTTGACCATCCAAGGGAACCAAGAGGTAGGGAACCAAAAAGGTGACAATTGACTAAACTTCAGAAAAGGAGATTTCATTTTAATGAGGCTAGTCTAATAGGCCCTAAAGTTAAAAGTAAGGGAAGTAATATCCGTAGAAGTGGCATGGATAGTACTTGAGGAAACAATAATAGAGTCTCACAAAGCATGTGTAATGCTGAACAAAAAGGGAACAATGAAGGCAAGGAGTAAATCAATATGGCTAAATGGCAAAAGTTGAGAGGCAATTCAAGCCAAGCAGTAATCCTTCAAAATTTGGAAATCTGACCTAGTGAAGCAAGAGCATAAATTATAGTGGGCAATATGTAAGAAGGAAATTAGAAGTTCCACCTGTGGGCCCACTGGAATCTTCAGAGGCTACGGAATAATTAAGGAAGGCAAGGACATGACCGAGAAACTAAACAATTTCTTTGCATCAGTCTTCACCACAGAGGATGTTGGGGAGATACCTGCTGAAGACCTGCACTTTTCTGATAATAAAGATGAGTTACTCTTGGAAACTGAAGTGTCAGAAGAAGTAGTACAGGAGAGAATTGATCATTTCAAAAGGAATAAGTCACCAGGCACAGGTGGTATATCTAGGAGAAATATGAAGAGGCTTAATTACTAATACAGATATCCAATCACTCATCTAAATGTTCCAGAGAACCGGAGAGTAGCAAATATTGTTTCTAGACTTAAAAAAGTTTCTAGGGTTGATTTGGGAATTATAAACCAGTATGCTTTACATCTGCACTTGGCCCATTGGTTTGCACCTGGCCCATTGGTTGAAACACTAATTAGAAATAAAACAACAAAACTCCTGGAAGATCATGAGATAATGCAAGTTTTATACAAAGTAAAACTATGTCTCACTAATCTCTTATAGTTCTCTAAATGTGTTAATAAAGTAGTGGATAAAAGAGTACTGGTTGACATAATTTATTTGGACTTCCAAAAGGTCCTGCAGAGGAGGCTATTGAATAAACTAATGATGTGAGAGGCAGAGTATTGGCTTGGATCAAAAACTGGCTAGGAGACAGAAAGCAAAGTGTAGGATTAAATGGTCAATTTTATCATGGCAAAAGGTCAACAGCAGGTGCCTCAAGATTCTGTACTAGGTCTCGTGTTATTTAATACATTTATTAATAATCTAGAAGGGGGAGAGGCACTTCAGAGAGACCTACCCAAGCTAGATGAATGGGCAACATTATGGCAAATGAAATTCAGGGTTGATAAATACAAAATAATGAATATTGGGAGAAAAATGTAAACTACTTATATACCTTATAGGGTTATAAATTTACTACATCAACTTTGGTAATACCTGGATATTACTGTAGATAACTCAGTGAAGAACGCTGCTCAATGTGGCAGAAAAAAGCTAGCAAGATGTTAGAATGGGAGAATATTGTAACGCTTTTATATAAATAAGCCAGTCTCTAGGTATTAAGGATCAGGAGCAGATCTATGGAGGGAGGCAGATTATCCAACATCTGTCTACTGCAGGGTTTTCACACTTTCCATTGAAGCATCTGCTTCTGGCCACTGTTGGAGATGGGATTCTGGACTAGAAGGATCTTGGGTCTGATCCAGTCTGGCAGTTCCTATGTTCCTGAAGCAGTTTGATTGTCAGTCATAAGTGCTAAATGTTACTCTTTTAGTGTCTATGGACAGCTGCAGCAATGTTAGCATCACTGTATAGATGTCCCCAAACTTAAGGGGTGCTGGAATTTTTTTTGTAGGATCCATCTACAGAAAAACATAAGACCAGACTCCTGAAAGTGTGCACTTATTTTTGTATGCAGCTGTCAAGGTTACTTCTCCACTCTGAACTCTAGGGTACAGATGTGGGGACCTGCATGAAAACCTCCTAAGCATACTTTTACCAGCTTAGGTTAAAACTTCCCCAAGGTACAAACTATTTTACCTTTTGTCCTTGGACTTCCACTGCCACCACCAAACGTCTGACCGGGTTTATTTTTGAGAAAGCGTTGTTTGGAAACGTCTTTCCCCCCAAAATTCTCCCAACCCTTACACCCCACTTCCTGGGGAAGGTTTGATAAAACTCCTCACCAATTTGCATAGGTGACCACAGACCCAAACCCTTGGATCTTAAGAACAATGAAAAAAACATTCAGTTCTTACAAGAAGAATTTTAATAGAAGAAACAGTAAAAAAGAATCACCTCTGTAAAATCAGGATGGTAAATACCTTACAGGGTAATTAGATTCAAAACATACAGAATCCCTCTAGGCAAAACCTTAAGTTACAAAAAGACAGGAATATCCATTCTATTCAGCACAGCTTATTTTCTCAGCCATTTAAAGAAATCATAATCTAACACATATCTAGCTAGCTTACCTACTAAGTTCTAAGGCTCCATTCCTGTTCTGTCTCTGGCAAAAGCATCACACAGACCAATGCTTTGTTTCTCTCTCCCTCCAGCTTTTGAAAGTATCTTGGCTCCTCATTGGTCATTTTGGTCAGGTGCCAGTGAGGTTATCCTAGCTTCTTAACCCTTTACAGGTGAAAGGGTTTTTCCTCTGGCCAGGAGAGGTTTTAAAGGTGTTTACCCGTCCCTTTATATTTATGACAGCATCTGTTAACAATCTGACTGTGATGGGATTTACAGACCCCAAGCTAAACCAGAGCAAGCCCTGGAGCAGTACTGGGTGGGGTAGCCCCCACCCCAGAGCAGCTGCAGGGCATGCTGCAGGTGGAGGGACAGTTTAGAAGGGCACTGGCAGCCCAGGTGAGGAGAGGGGGAAAGGAGCTACAGGATGTGCCAGGAAGTGAGGCAGATGCCTGGAGCTGTGGGAAGAGCAACTGCAGTACTTGTGAGGCCAGCAGTGATCAGGACCCTTCACCCTTTAGAGCTGGGAACCAAGGAGAGGCCAGAGGAGTGGAACGTTATCCGCTGGCAGGCTAAACTGCTACAGCCTGTGACCACGCCCCAAATAGAGGTGCTCCTGCCCAGTAGGAAGAGATCCAGCAGGGAGTATAGCTTGGGGTTTCTGGATGACAAATGAAATTCACTTCAATTTAGGCTTAAACAGTTTCTTTTAGTTCTTATGATGTATGTTTTAAAGACAATGCTATTATCACTGGGAGCTGCCTGGAATCTCAACCTAGTTCTTCGTGGTCTTATGAAACATCCCTTTGAGCCCTTAGCTACCTCATCCCTTCTCCACATGTCTATGAAGGTAGCTTTCTTGGTTGCCATAACATCAGCAAGAAGAGCAGGGGAAATAAGAGCTCTGATGGCCTACCCTCTGTACACAACCTTCTCTAAAGACAAAGTTACCTTGCGACCCCACCCTAAATTTCTCCCTAAGGTGGTGTCAACCTTCCACCTTAACCAACCAATATACTTACCTGCATTCTATCCCAAACCTCATAAGACTCCGCACGAAGTGGCACTACATACCCTCGACATCAGACAGGCAACTGTCTTTTATCTAGACAGGACTAAACCATTTCGTAAATCCCCTTGGCTATTTGTCTCCACTACCAAGAGATCGAAGGGTGCGGTTATCTCTAAGCAATGCCTTTCCAAGTGGATCACAATGTGGGCGATGTCAACATCTGTTGCCTTCCTCCATAACGTACCTATTACTGACATCTGCAAGGTGGCCACATGGACATCTGACCACACATTTGCCAAACATTACGCTATCACACAGGATACTACCGCAGACACCATAGTAGGCCACACAGTACTGTCTACAGTTGTCACTGCCACAACCCCAAAGTCCCACCAGCCATAGTGGGTACTACTTCACATTCACCTGGAGTGGAGCACCCACAGGGACAGCACTCAAAGAAGAAGAGAAGGTTACTCACCTTGCAGGAACTGAGGTTCTTCGAGATGCGTGTCCCTGTAGGTGCTCCATCTGTACAGTAGAAAAGGAACTGAGGGGGGTGTGGGACACGCATGCTTAGGCAGACTCTAATAAGGCTGCAAGACAGCAGTTGAGCGCGTGCATCCCAACCAGGCACTGCTACCAAAGATCTCTGATCAACGGCGCTGGGATGCGCCATCACCTGGAGTGGAGCACCCACAGGGACACACATCTCGAAGAACCTCAGTTACTGCAAGGTGAGTAACCTTCTCATTTTTCCCTATCCTGCTAAAACTTACTTTTATCTGTCTGATTTCCAACCCATCTCTTCTCTGCTATCAACCCCACTGGCTCCATCCAGTTGTTCTTGTCTTACAGCAGTTGTTTATTCTTATTGGTCTATTTATGTATCCTTGGGTTTTTACTTTTTAGCTTGTCTTGTTGAGAGGGAGGGAAATATACCTGGAGCTAACAACTTCCTCTTGACACTCTGCTTCACCGTGCTATTTTATAGTTCAGATACACAGACCAGTTGCCTATAGTACGCAGCCCTGAAGCTGTTTCTGCTAAGTTCTGAAATGCTGCAGCAGCAGAGAGGCATAAAAAAGCAAACATTCCATTATATTTTCTTATAGTACTATAAATAATATTAATTTTTCTAACATTCAGTATATAAGAACAGCCATACTGGGTCAGATTATTGGTCCATCTATCCCAGTATCCAGTCTTCTGACAGTGGCCAGTGCCAGATGCTTCAAAGGGAATGAACAGAACACAGCAATTATTGAGTGATCCATCCCCTGTCATCCAGTCCTAGCTTCTGGTAGATGGTAGTTTAGTGACACCCAACCAGATGTGTCCCTGACCATCTTGGCTAATAGCCACTGATCCTCCATGAAAATATCTAATTATTTTTTTGATCCCAGTTATACTTTTGGCCTTCACAATATCCCATGACAAGAAGTTCCACAGGTTGACTGAGTGTTGTGTGAAGAATTTCTTTTTGTGTTTTATAAACTTAATTGCTATTAATTTCATCAGGTGACCCCTAAGTCTTGTGTTATGTGAAGGGGTAAATAACCCTTCTTTATTCACTTTCTCTCCACCTTTTCATGACTTTATAGACCTGTATCATACACTCCTTAGTTGTCTCTTTTCCAAGCTGAACAGTCCCAGTCTTTTTAATTTCTCCCCATATGGAAGCTGTTCCATGTCCCTAACAATTTGTATTGCCCTTCTTTTTACCTTTTCCATTTCTAATATATTTTTTATAAGATGGGGTGATGAATACTGCACACAGCATTCAAAGTGTGGACATACCATGGATGTATGTAGTGTCATTATGGTATTTTCTGATTTATTATCTATCCCTTTCCTAATGGTTAGTAACATTCTGTTAGCTGTATGTTTGAGTAACACAATTCATTACACAGTTCTCTAAAAGGGTGGACCAACAAGTGGTCCGGGCACTGAAATACTCTTTTAGGGCCTGGTTCTGGACCCAGTGGAGTGGGAGGGCCCGGGTCTCCTACCTTGCTCCCATCCTCCCTCTGTCATGACAGAACCCTGCAGGAAAAGGAAGGGGAGCTGAGGCCCTCCAGAACAGAGAGATTGAAAAGAACTGTGGAGCTACAGCCTGACCACTAGGCCAGCTGTGTTTCAGACCGACCTGCTACACTGGCCTGTTAGTTAATTGTTATGAGAAATATTTTTAATAAAAATAAGCACATAACGAAAACAGTGAAATGGCCCAGTAGTAGTATCTGAAACTCAGAAGGAAGGCAGCATTCATTACACTTGGTTATTATGTGTTAGGATCAAACGGGGTAAATGTGCTGAGATCAAAGGGGAAGGAAGAAGTACACTATGGCAACAGATGCTTTTAAAAAAAATATACACTCAAATGATGAGGCAGAGAGTAATCTGCACTGCTCCATCTGGCAGCTGTGAGGAGAAAAATAACAGCACTTGAGAATGTTGTTAATTAGGGCTGAAGTGGGCAGCTTCAAGTACTTCAAACTTCTAAAATAAAGACCAATTGGGAACCTAGTGAGTACTTAGCCTGGAGTGGCTTCGCAGAAGCTGCATTCAGGGAGTCAGATTGAGCAGCCAAACAAATGGTGGTTGACATTTCATGTCAGCCATAAGTTGGTTATAAAACAGATGTAAATGGTAAAGTAGGATAGTGTGCACCGATTTGGCATTCAGTGTGCATGAAAAACAATGTGATGTAAGTCTCAGGTGCCAGAGGGGTGTAGTAGAATAAGCTACTACCAGGAGGTAAAGAATCCCCCCACCCCAGCTAAACAGGGAAAGTTCCAGTATTACCACTTATCCTGTTTTACTAAGTGATTTACACCTGTTCTGTACCTATTCTACCAGATTGCCATGCTGAATTTGGCATTGAGATTTCCTTTTAAACCCATTAGAGTTCTGCCCAGACAGTGAATAGCAGGCAAAAATGTTTATTGTTATTAAAGTAAATATATTAATTTGGTTATTTTTAAAAATACCATTATGGGCCAAAATCTGTTCTCGGTATGACCTGTGCAACCGTATTGGGACAAATTCACCCATAGGGTATCTCCACTGACTTCAGTGGCCTTACCCCAGAGACGGGGTTGGCCTATTGTCTTGAAGCGTGACTGAGGGCAGAATTTGGCCCTCTGCATGCACATTGAAAAGATTACAGCTGTTACAAAAGCCAGGATTCCTCTGGGATTCGGACTGGCACTAGATGGAGTGAGGACATAACTTTAGTTGTGGCTATTTTATGTTGGTTGCAAATCAAATTATATGATGACTTCCAGGTATGTCCTCTTGATGTATGTGCTATGGAACCCTGGCCTGAACTATTTTTCTGCTATAGTCACAACTTACTGAAGGTCAGAGCCTGAGAGCAATATCCAAACATGCTGAGGAATGGTGAAAACTAAATTACTCAGATGTCACATTGTGTCATTTTCTGCTGCACTGGCTATTGCTCCTCTGCCATCCTCTGTGTGTGTCTCTCTGACCTTTTGCCTTTGCTGTTGCTTCTTGCTCATAGATGCCTTGTTGGAGTTCCCTATGGATAATGGGATGTATTATTATTAGCTAAATTTTAGCAGTGCTCAGAATGTGCCAGGCACTTGCCAAACACAATGGAAGACATAGTCTCTGCCCTGAACAATGCACAGTTTAAAAGACAGAGACAGAAGAAGGGCAGTGGAGAGGTATACAGCAGACAAGCAAAGTGGTCAGGGAGATGATAAGTGCATGTCATATTAGTTACACGTTTGTTATGGATTCTAATTTTGTATATATTTTAAAAGTTAAATACACTAAATTCCCGTTCTTCCTCCATAATCAGCTCTTGCCTTTCCTCTTTCCCTGCCCTGCAGTTGTTCCCAGGTTTAGTCCCTGCAGTTCACCACAGAGAAAAGAAGATAAGTAGATGACTTTTTCAGCTAGTTTCTTGTAGGTGCTGTGGAAATAGGTCTTCAGGAGGGATTTAAATTCTTGGCTGGAAAAATGAAAGCTCGATGTTCATTGTTATTTGTCATCTTGCTAGAAATGTAATGAACTCTAGGTAAAAGTCTGGGATATTACTATCCTCAGGTTGATAAAGCCTGTACAGAAAGCATTGCTCGCACCTTTAAAGTACAAATGTGCAGCATTATAAACAAATCATGTGGAAGGCAAGTTCTTATAACTTTTATCTCTTTCATTTATGATGTGCAATATCCTATCCATTATTAAACAACCTGAAACGTGGCTAATAAAAATTAAACCTGAATCTATTGGCATTCTCCAAGACCTGCTACAGCCCTGGGTTCTCTGAATTCTCATTATGCCTAAAATTACTATCTGGGAATGATGTTAGTATCAGTCAGACATTGTTTCCAGAAGCATTCCCCCGCCTAACCCCTCATTGTGGTACCTCAAAACAGAAAACAGATACATTGATATACCTGTTGTGGGCAAATACTTTCCATTGATGGTTCTGTGTATAAACAGAGAACGTCAAACAATAAATTAACCCCAACCTTATCTCTCACTAGAAAAAAACTCTTAGGACCTTCAAGAACCTTCTCCATGGTTTAATTAATACAGGGGATGGCATTCTAGCCTCACAGGCATATTCTTATTTAACGCCCAAGGCATAACTCTAGTAAATGTCCATTTACTGAGATGAAAATGTGTGCTGGCATGTGCCACTGTTCATCTCCGCTGGAGGTAAGGTGACCAAACATCCCAATATTATGGGCTTTGTCTAATGGGCATGTTATTCCTTGACTTTAGCAAAGCTTTTAATATGGTGTCCCACTGTATTCTTGCCAGCAAGTTAAAGAAGTATGGGCTGGATGAATGGACGATAAGATGGATAGAAAGCTGGCTAGATCATCGAGCTCAACGGGTAGTGATCAATGACTCCATGTCTAGTTGGCAGCCGGTATTAAGTGGAGTGCCCCAAGAGTCGGTCCTGGGGCCGGTTTTCTTCAACATCTGGTGTTCATTGCACCCTCAGCAAGTTTGCAGATGACACTAAACTCGGAGGAGAGGTAGATATGCTCGAGGGTAGGGATAGGATACAGAGGGATCTAGACAAATTGGAGGATTGGGCCAAAAGAAATTTGATGAGGTTCAACAAGGACAAGTGCAGAGTCCTGCACTTAGGATGGAAGAATCCCATGCACTGCTACAGACTAGGGACCAACTGGCTAGGCAGCAGTTCTGCAGAAAGGGACCCTAGAGGTTACAATGGACGAGAAGCTGGATATGAGTCAACAGTGTGCCCTTGTTGCCAAGAAGGCTAACGGCATTTTGGGCTGTATAAGTATAAGCATTGCCGGCAGACCAAGGGACGTGATTATTCCCCTTTATTTGGCATTGGTGAGGCCTCATCTGGTGTACTGTGTCCAGTTTTGGTCTCCACACTACAAGAAGGATGTGGACAAATTGGAAAGAGTCCAGCAGAGGGCAACAAAAATGATTAGGGGGCTGGAGCATGTCACTTATGAGGAGAGGCTGAGGGAACTGAGATTATTTAGTCTGCAGAAGGGAAGAATGAGGGGGGATTTGATAGCTGCTTTCAACTCCCTGAAGGGGGGTTCCAAAGAGGATGGATCTAGACTGTTGTCAGTGATAGCAGATGACAGAAGAAGGAGTAATGGTCTCAAGTTGCAGTGGGGGAGGTTTAGGTTGGATATTATGAAAAACTTTTTCACTCGGAGGGTGGTGAAGCACTGGAATGTGTTACCTAGGGAGGTGGTGGAATCTCCTTCCTTAGAGGTTTTTTTAAGGCCTGGCTTGACAAAGCCCTGTCTGGGTTGATTTAGTTGGTGTTGGTCCTGCTTGAGCAGGGGGTTGGACTAGATGTCCTCCTGAGGTTCCTTCCAACCCTGCTATTCTATTATTTTATAATTCTATGAACTATGCCCTCCCGCTCCCCCCCCCCCCCAAAAAAAAATTATGTTCTGATTTTTCACACTTACTATTTGGTCATCCTATCTGGAAGCAGAAGATTGTATAAGACTCCTGTGATGATCTGGGGTATCTATGTACAACTTATGAATTCTGTTTAATATTGGGGACTCTTTATATGGATCTGTGTCAGACTGCATGCTCCATTTTGATTGGGGGGTTTGTTTGCATTCTCTGTTGTGCTCTTATCGCCATATTGGACTGGAGTTCCAAGGGGTAGTGGCACAGGACTAACAGTAGTTAAACCTTGATGATCCTCTATTCAAATAGAAGCACCTTAGACAAAAAGCTGACTTCTATCTTGGAAAATTGGTTTCTTAGGGGAGAGGTTGCCTGACAATGAAGTTGCTTGGCAAGGGTCAGTTCTCACCTGTTGAGACTGATCAGGACGTCATATGAGGGAGGAGACTGGAAGGTTATAAAAGGGCAGTAGCTGCCCTACTCTGGGTTTTTGGTTATTTTCACCTGTTCAAGCTGATGAAAGTTGTTGCAGGGGCCTGATCTGGGGTGGAGGGAATCCTGTCTGTCTGTCTGTCCCTCATAAGGGAAAAGGTGAGCTAGAGTGATTTCCCCATCCCTCTTGGGTCAAACTTTTCTCTAGCTCAGGGAATTCTGTGGTGTTTATCATGACTGGTTTCATTGTGTTACTGTAGTGCAGCCTATATCACAATCCTGTTCGTGACACCAATTTCTGTTAGCCGACGGCCAAGGATGTTTGGTGAGGTGCCAGCTATGCCCGTTTATACCATCCATGACTTTAACCGCTAGGACGCACTGTCCCTTCGCGGCGGGCAGCCCGGGCTAGGCTGACGGATGCCCCAAGGTCCTAACCACCCGTGACTTTAACTGCTAGAGCTCAGAGCTCCTTCGCAGCGGGCAGTCAATACTGACTGACAGGTGCCCCAATGGCAGCACTAAGAGCCTCTCCACACCCGTGACTTTAACTGCTAGAGCTCAGAGCTCCTTCGCAGCGGGCAGCCAGGATTGACTGACAGGTGCCCCAAGAGTTTGCCCCGTGGAGGCGGCACAACTCAACGCTAGGCTCTTAGTACTCCCACCTAATGGCCAGGCTTTATAGCCAAAACGGCTGAGGTTCTTTAATTGTGTCGGCTGCTTTACAGTAAACCAGAGAAAACAAGTCAGGCTTATGCACAAATGGTTACCAAAATGTATTAAGCTAGATTCTAATCATGTGGTTACAAAATTGCTAGTGCCTACTTATTTAAATGTAGAGATGTTACACACACAAACAAGTTACAAAACTGAAGCCACAATCCCAAAGAAAGAAAACAAAGTATAGAGCTCTATTTCAAAATATGTGTACACTAAAGATAGGAGATCAGGTGTGGGTGCTTCTTACCCTCCTTGCATCTCTCCATTCCAGCAGTGCCAAGCCAGGATCGGTCACTCAATTCCGCGGAAGGACGAATAAGGGACAAGGCGTAGGGACCCTCTTAGCTGCAGAAGCCTTGGGAGGCTGTCACTTATCTGACCAGCAGATAGATAGTAAAAAGCACTCCAAAAATCATGGTGCTGTAGGTCCCCTACTTATACCTCTGTACTCCTTTATTCTCTTTCTCCTTTCTTATGCCAAATTGAGGCTGGTCTGTCTGGGTGACGCCAGCTTTCGCAAGAGTAGTTTACACTTGCAAGGGACAGAAACAATAAGTGTCAACTACTGGACATTTCTTTTATCAGGGTAAATATTTTCCCACCTAGGATGTTGGTGTGTGTGTGCATCACGCTATTTAGTAGGGGCTAAGAGCCATGTCTGTCACAGGGCCTCTGCCTGCTGTGAGCTTAATCATCCTATCTGTTCCCAGAGGCACATTGTAGCAGCACACCTGTGCTTTCACAGCTTCAAAGGCTGTGCTGGAATATATGTTAAGTGCCCTGTTCCGGCTTCCTCCTGTGTTTCCAGCAATGCTGGTCTGAGGGCGGGGGGCTGGCTGTCTGGCTACAGGTGGAGGGAATCCTGTCTGTCTGTCTGTCCCTCATAAGAGAAAAGGTGAGCTAGAGTGAGGGGCATTGTGTTCAGGGTGATCATTGTTATGTACATGATTGTGCCTTATCTCTTAGGAGTAATTCAGTCAGAAACCTTTTGCTAAGCCTCTGTCTATTTACTTTCATTGTCATGTGCCTCTGAAGAGGTAAACTATAAACTGCGAAGCCCATGTGTTTGGTGGGATTCTGAGGAATATACAAGAGCTTTTGGGGAGGCTTGGGATAGATGGGACTAGTTTCAGTGTCTTGGTAGTTATACTGTAGGGTCCCCACTGCCAAGAGGGGTGCCTGTGTAACCCACACACCTCCTGGGTGTGGTGTTCTGTCCCATCTAGTGGCACCAAAATCACTTAGAGAGAGATTAATGAGTCTGCTCTACAGCCTTAGCTAACAGCTGGTTAGTTTTTAGCTCATGCTGTAGAGGCTCATGCACTAAGCTCCAGAGATCCCAGGTTTGATCCTGCTTGCTGATGACCAGGGTCTGTTGGCGTTACACCTGCACCTGGAATGAATGCCTCGAGGCCCAGCTCAGAAAGAGTGTATAAACTCTGGCCAGTTCTAGCAAGCTAAGGGCATGTGGGATTCAGTGTTTGGATCCTCTCACAGAAGTCTGAGTGTCCAGCATGAGGAGCTCAACCAGATCTGTGACAACTCCAAGTGGTATTTGTCAGTGTGTCTCTCCATAGTTAAGGTTGTGGTTATCTTTCTGTTGTAAACCCAAATTTAACTCTCAACCCCCTCACCAGGTGGAGCAGAAATAAATCACCTGAATATTTTTTATGGGTGGTTCTCTGCCAGAGGACAGTTTTGTGACAGGGGAGGTAGATTTAGGGGGTAATTGGATAAGACAGTTTCAGTTCAGAGGCAATTCAATTTTGTAAAATTATTCTAATTTTAGAAGGGGCCTAGAAACATCATACTGGTATGTGCGTGGGGTGGGAATTTTTGTCTTTTTGTCTTTTTTTGGTCCTCAGTGAGGATTGTGGCCTTTGACTATTTCTGGCAATGTAGGGTGCTAATTTTTGAAATAATTTAATTTGCTTTGGGGAGCTCTGAGCTCTAATGCATATGCTGTAATCTCCTGAAGTCTGATCTGGATTTCCTGTAGCATTTATACACTGTGTTGGAAGTAATGTGAGTCCAGGAGGAGCACTAGGGAGCATTCTGTCTCAAGGAAGGCAAAATACCTCCCAGAGCTCCTGGACAACCCCACTGAGACAGTCACCTTTGCTTCCCACTGTTACTTACAAAAGGGCTAGAAAGAATCAGGCTCTTTAAGAGTCATGTGTGTTTCCCTCTGAATAAATTATTCCTTATAGTGTTGATACAGGCTGTGAAGTCAGGCTTAATGAACCTTAGATCATCCTAGAATGCATTCCACCATTACTATTTCATAGCTGAAACTGCTGTGGTATGTATGGGAGAAAGAACACATACATACACTACAGGGTTGTAATTATCAGCATTAATATAATTTACAAATAAAATATTTTTTATTACAAATTTACCCTGCTTAATGGAGGCAGTAAATGTTTTTCAGCTAATGTAGCAGATTTTCCCTTCACCCAAATAAAGTCTTAAGGAAAATAGCACTTTGACAGAATAGTATGTAGAGAATAGCTCAATCTTGTTGCCAGAATGAAATGAATAGCTAAATCAACTAAATGGAATGCTATACTTGGGATACATTGCTTGTCTCTATGAAAATGCATATAAATGTTAATACAAAGTGACTGATATAAAAGGATGTGAATGTGATATGTCACAAAATGGTCAATGCAGAAAGATGCAGTTTTCTTAAATACGAATGGGGGGAAACGTTTTATAAGGAATATCACGTGAAGAGAAAATCACTTCCACTTTAAGAACTATCAGGTAAAAGAAGCTGCTATGATGAGGCATGTCTAGCTGTATTCAGCTGTGTAAGCCATTGGATGATGTGAAATTGTGAATCCATCTTAAAATTAATAATCACCAAAGGATCCTTTTTAAAACCTGAGTATCCCACGTGAGTGTTCTAACCACTGGGCTATCTGCTATTCTGGGTTGGAGTGGGCTGTCTCTCTGGTTTTGACCAGAAATTCAATCCTAGACCAGAGAAATTATTTTGATGAATTGACACTTTCCAAAGAAAAAATTGTTTGATAAGTTCCCAACTAGCTCTAAACATAACATGTTGCCTTTGGGAAATTGAACAGCATCCTACTGTGACTGGCAGACTATGAGGAGGGTCTGGTTCTTTGACTGCAGTACTTGCTTGGGGGTGATGGATTCTTTCATCTAAGCTTTCTGTTCTGGTGGTGGGGTGAGTTCATTAATTTACTTGAGGTAGGCAAACAATTTTTATGCCATTAAGTGGCCATTGATAGAGAGCATTTTGCATTTTTTTCTGTTCCAGTGATATGGATCATATGTGTTAAATTTCAGTTTCATATCCAGTTTACAGGGTTTCACTGTTCATCTGCTTTTACAAGGATCAAAAATTCTGATTCGGTCAGATTTCCCCAGACAAATTACATTGGCTTGGAGACAATAGGATATTATGGTTCATAAGTCTGTTTGATGCAATGTGATTTTTTTGAAATCTGTTTCTGGGGTGAAAGAGATTCTTAAATCAAAGTGATATGTATTGCCTTAGCATTGTTTGATATGATAGCTCTTGCTCAGTAGGGCCACTACTTTGGTTAACATTGGGAAGAAGCTACAAACAACACTTTTTTCTGTGGTAGTGATCAAGATTAGCAACTATCAAAACTGCAAGAAACTCTCTCTCACTCTTAGCCCTCTCACTCTTGGGCTAAATTCACTGATGGAATCAGAAACCATAACACAATTTTAATCAATGGGGTTGTGCCCACTTAAGCAAGTCCTGAATTTGAACACTGTTGTCAGCTTTCAAGAGAGCAGAATCCAGAGTTGCAGTGCAGTGAGTTAAACTGTCCCCACACAGTCCTCCTTTTGGAGATTCATGAGGCCACAACATGTATATTCTGTGGAACTCCCACTTGGGAGCATGAAAAATGCAAAAAGCAATATTTTCATGTTGCAACAAAAATAATTAATTCCTTCTGTCATCTCACTCAGCTCTACACAATGTCTCTGACAGGACTATTTCACTGCAAGAAATCAGAGTCTAAAAATATCAAAAACAGAAAGCTGTTGTTAAATAGATATTAGGTCACTTTTTTTTTTTTTTACTTCTAAAAATGTAAATTTAGAAACTCATTAAATTTTGGTCCTCCTGGATTAGACATTTTAAAACAACTGCAGGAATTTCTCTGAGGGATTTTTCAAATTTGTTGATGTGATTAAGGAGAAAATGAAGGGCATGATCCAAAGCCCACTGAAGTTAATGGAAAGACACTCGTTGATTTCCAAGGGCTTTGGATCAGATCTTAAGATTCTTTTTTCCAAAAAAGTTTCTTAACTTACATATTGGGGAGGTAATAACCTATTATTACTTTCTAAAGGAAAACATAGCACTGATTCAACCTGAATGAAGTATATTGTTTGTATACAGTGGTTTGTAAGGCTCTAAATGCTTCTTTATGTGTAGTAGGAGATGGCATAGACATTGCAGATGTAAGCACTCATCCTCAAAAAAGCAGTTCCTGTTAGCAGGTAACTTTCATTTAAGGCTCAGTTCAGCTTGATTTAAAAGAGAAAATCCCACACAAAGCTACAGAGGCAGAAAACATGCTCCTTGTCTGGTCAGATGATTAATCAAAAAATTGGTTGCTGTGACAAAATTGGTTCAGAAAAGAAAAAAGCCAACGTCTTCAAAAGTTGCCTCTGATTTTGGGTTCCTCAGTGCTTGGCTGTTCAAGATGGCTTAGCGTGGGCACTGAAAGACAGATGCGCCCAGAATCAGCAGCTGTTTTTTAAAATTTTGGCGGCAAACTTCCACCGACCTCATTTTTAGATACTTTTTTTGCAGCTGGGCTCACAAATGTAAGTGATAAAAATCTTGGGAAGGAGCCTGTTCTCTTGAGATTTTCACCTTAATTTTACAGACTCAACGTTTGCTTAGTTTGGAGATGTTTCAGATAAACGTTTGTTCTTAAGGATTCTTATTCAAACCCAAACCTTAACTTTCAACCATTTAAGTTAACTCATTGCTAATTATGACTTCCTTTTATACTAGAAGGACTAAAGAGGGAACTTTATATTGATGCTTATGTCAGTATATTGATGTTTACATCAGTCCTTAGGTACTTGAGTTCTGTGCAGAGGTGCACAAAATAAATATACAACCAGGGTGGTATTTAGCTATATTACTCAAATTCTGCATCAAAGGCTCCATGCTTTTACATATGGTGAGCATGACTCATCAGATTTGCCTGCACTGCTCAGATAGCCCTTCCTTAACTTTTTCTTTCATAGTCTTTCAGCCAAAGCCAGTTGGATATTTAAATACTTTTAGAGCCACTGATAGTGAATAATAATGATCTGAACAAGGATACATTTTGAGTACATTAGTGCACTAAAATTCATGCAGAAGTGTTTTATGTGAAGCTCAGATTTTTGTGCTTTGCAGTAGGTGGAGAATGAAACAACTCTTAACCTTGTGAATTGAAATTTTTATATAATGTAGAAATCTACAGTTCCATCATCAACTGTGGCACTTTTTTTTTTAACCAAGCTCAGTGTTCTACCAGTGACCAATTTCACATATAGAGATTCTTGCACTTTCTGGGTAGTGTTAGTGCCTAGATGTTCCATGAAGTCTTATTTTGTAGAGAATATGAGCTTGCCACACAGTAATGAGTCAGTTAGCTCATTTTAACGCTGATTACTCATTGTCAGAATGTTCATTCCCATTGATATTCCAAATGAATCTGTATAGGGATTATTGATATAAGGTAAGTTAGTCAGTCCCCTTAATGTAAAATAAGTTAAACTTCATAGAATCATAGAATATCAGGGTTGAAAGGGACCTCAGGAGGTCATCTAGTCTAACCCCCTGCTCAAAGCAGGACAAATCCCCAACTAAATCATTCCAGACAGGGCTTTGTCAAGCCTGACCTTAAAAATATCTAAAGAAGGAGATTCCACCACCTCCCTAGGTAACACATTCCAGTGCTTCACCACCCTCCGAGTGAAAAAGTTTTTCCTAATATCCAACCTAAACCTCCCCCACTGCAACTTGAGACCATTACTCCTTCTTCTGCCATCAGCTACCACTGAGAACAGTCTAGATCCATCCTCTTTGGAACCCCCTTTCAGGTAGTTGAAAGCAGCTATCAAATCCCCCCTCATTCTTCTCTTCCGCAGACTGAATAATGCCAGTTCCCTCAGCCTCTCCTCATAAGTCATGTGTTCCAGTCCCCTAATCATTTTTGTTGCCCTCTGCTGGACTCTTTCCAATTTTTCCACATCCTTCTCGTAGTGTGGGGCCCAAAACTGGACACAGGACTCCAGATGAGGCCTCACCAATGTCGAATAGAGGGGAATGATAACGTCCCTCGATCTGCTGGCAATGCCCCTACTTATACATCCCAAAATGCCATTGGCCTTCTTGGCAACAAGGGCACACTGTTAACTCATATTTGGTCCCTAGTCTGTAGCGGTGCATGGGATTCTTCCGTCTTAAGTGCAGGACTCTGCACTTGACCTTGTTGAACCTCATCAGATTTCTTTTGGCCCAATCCTCTAATTTGTCTAGAGCCCTTTGTATCCTTTCCCTACCCTCACCGTATCTATCTCTCCTCCCAGTTTAGTGTCATCTGCAAACTTGCTGAGGGTGCAATCCACACCATTCTCGAGATCATTTATGAAGATATTGAACAAAACTGGCCTGAGGACCGACCCTTGGGGCACTCCGCTTGGTACCAGCTGCCAACTAGACATGGAGCCATTGATCACTACCCGTTGAGCCCGACAATTTAGCCAACTTTGTCCACCTTATAGTCCATTCATCCAGCCCATACTTCTTTAACTTGCTGGCAAGAATACTGTGGGAGACCATGTCAAAAGCTTTGCTAAAATCAAGGAACAACACGTCCACCGCTTTCCCCTCATCCACAGAGCCAGTTATCTCGTCAAACTTGGGCTTGTGTGCCTGCCTCAGTAATACATACAGAATGTACTAAGCTAGGGACTTCTGGTTTTTAATAGAATTGTATTTGCATTTAATTTAACATGAAAGTAACATTTCCAGAAGCAAACTGCAGCATTAAATTATTCCAAATCATCATCACAGGTTTTCCATTTTAACAGCTGGATATTTACATGCCTCATTAATGTTATATGTTAATAACATTGCTTATAGCTACTAATGTTAATTTATTAAGGGGTTGTTGGTGCACTTGACTTTGACCTATATGCACATTTATATTCTCATACTTATGAGTAAATTGAATTTTTTCCTAATTTCCAGTTATGCACATCCTAAAACCACTCTGCAGTTCAATAAAGTGCTAAACAATCTTCAGTTTGTGTTAGACTACAGGGGAAGGACTGATGCAAGTAAGGATTATCTAGTGCATTGGCAGAATAGTATGTGGGAACTTGCACTATGCATGTGTCAAGACTACTTATTAGTCCATATATTTTGTGAACCTTTAATGAGTGATGTTTACCGTATAAGCATTTTTAAATTTATAATATACTCACATCAGAACAGAGCTTAGGCACTGTATATATGGTCCTGTCAGACAATAATTGGGCTTTATAATTTTATAACACAATTATTATGTGAAAGGACCGTACTCTTCACACATTCCTCCATGAGTGTTTGGCTTCTCTTGTTTTGCTCAGTTTGTCTCCGGGGAGTCATGATTGTGCTGCAGGAAGGAAAAACATTTAGCACTTACCCCCTTGCACATCCATGCACCAGCCAGGCACAGTCTAGCTCCTGATAGCCTCCAGTTCCACTAACCAATGAAGGCCACTGGAAGTGCCTATGTACCTTCAGAATGTCCAGCTATATTGAGTGCTCTGCAGAAACACAAACTTTATTTTCATTTTAAAAAGTAGCTACTATGTATATTCAGCAATTGTTTTCCTCTAGCAAAAATGACATAAGCATTGTTAGCATTCAGTTCTCATGGGCAGTAGTTGCGGAGATGTCATGGTCCTTCAGATGACTATTTCCCATTTAAAGCAAACTCTAAATATGTATATTGAAAAACAAAGAAGCCATTATAGCTGCTGTCACCATACATGGGATAAAAAGTTCATAAAATTTACATTTACAGGATAGTCTTTGAAGGTTTGGAAGAGCTCTTATGTTCTATCAAATCAATAATATGAGGTACATTTTAGAATTCCATCCACACACACTGGATAGTGTACACTTTTGAAAGAGGACATACAGGAATGATTTTCTTTTCCTCTCTCCCCATTATTACACTATCTGGAAGGGAAATGAAAACGAGACTAAGATGGATTAAAATGAAAAAGTCAGTTCATCCCATTATGCATAAGCACAGGGTTATTTGAACATATGGTAACTGATATGCCTCAAAACAGATTGCTGCTGAAATCAGGGGAATCACAGACAGAAATTAATTTATGTCTCCTTGTTCTTCAGACCATAGCCCCAGTTCTACAAGGTACACTATGATCAGTCCCACTGAAGTCAGTGGGATTCTGCTGGAGTACAAGTGCTATTTGAAAGATCAGGGCCTATAGCTGGCTTCAGTTAGATGCATTGGGCCAGTTTAATCAGTTCCATGACACGTTCTGTAATAATATAAAAATGCATTTACAGTAGTTGCTGTTGAAAAGTCAGTATTTACCTAGTGTAACTGCAGGCATTTCAATATATCTAGAATGGAAAATAACTGGTATTTCACTTGTGTAAATGTTTACTTTTTAATGGCAGCTCCTGTAAGAAGTAATTTGGTAATCATTAATTAATAGGTTTTTAGAACTGTTGTCTGCCTGAAAGCAAGCCTGTGAGTGCAGTGTGAATTGTGTTGATAAATTGCATAGTCAATTACTTGACCACAGTTTGGTTTGGTATGAAACATACTCAAGAGGCCAAATAACCAATTTTAGTCAGGTTTATTGCTCTAAGCCAATAATAATATAGTTACAGGACAAAGATTCTACACAATACCAATCTCCAGGAAGCCTCTTTTGCAGCAATGTTACATTCACCTTATACAGGAGGTGTGTTCCCCAAGTTATAAATTTCAGCTGTTATTATTTATATGATGGTTTTACTAGTTACACATTGTGACACTCTGTACCTAAGGGGAACACCCAGCACCGCCATGTTCACCCTTATAAAATGATTGTGTGGTATCCAATGCAAAGTCGTGTGTCTTCAAAAGGCTCATGAGGCACTGAGTAATGTTGTTATAGTGATGTCATAGTAATTGTTGTTATGGTAATGTTATAGGTTGTAATTTCATGTATATAGTTATGAGGCTGAAAATGTGTCCTCATAGCTTAAAACAGGCCCAGGCAAAACTCTCCAAGAGCAGAGAGGCAGTTCATACCTCATCAGGGCATGTATGGGACAAATCCAGCCCAGCCTCTCAGGAACAAAGGACACTGGCCTAGGCAGCAACAAAGGATCTGTTTGACTCTCGAGTGAGTCACCCCCATTCCTTTGGTCAGTTTGGGACTACGATGAGGTAATGATCACCTGACCCTGAAGGGGGGAGGCAAAGCCAAGAGGGAAGAAATAACATGATAAAAGGGAGAGACGTTTGCCATGCTCTTCCTCTCTCTTCCACCTCCATCTACAGATATCACCACCAAGTGACTGAAGCGCTGATCAAAGGGGAGAGCCTGGCTGAAGAGCAACCAGCCAGCCTGTGGTGAGAAGCATCTAAGTTTGTAAAGGCACTGAAAGTGTTAAGATCAGCTTAGAAAAATGCATTTTGCTTTTATTTCGTTTGACCAAATCTGATTTGTTGTGCTTTGACTTATAATCACTTAAAATCTATCTTTGTAGTTAATAAATGTGTTTGTTTATTATTCCTGGAGCAGTGCGTTTGGTTTGAAGCATCTCAGAGACTCTCCTTGGAATAAGAAGCCTGGTACATATCAATTTCTTTGTTAAATTGACGAACTCATATAAGCTTAGTGTCCAGTGCATAACTGGACACTGCAAGATGGAGGTTCCTAGGGTTGTGTCTGGGACCAGAGATTTTGGCTAGTATCATTCAGTTGCACAATCCAAGGAGCAGCATACATGCCAGAGGCTGTATGTGAACAGCCCAGGAATGGGGGTTCTCACAGCAGAGCAGGGTAAGGCTGGCTCCCAGAGTCAAGGATTTGAGTGACCTAGCAGATCACCAGTCTGGATAACACTAGAGGGGAACATCACACACATCTCTTGACATGTAACTAAAATCCAACCTGTTTGTCCCAGTTCCCTAACTTGGTGTTCTGTTCTTTCCTTATCTTTGTTTTGGATACTAACATTTCAGGTACTGATCCATGGAGGTACTGCCATAGCTTGTACTAAGACATAGAACAAATGTATCTTGATTTTGACAAGTTTCCTGTTTGCTTATGCCAAAGCTTACTTAAAGGTTTTATGGGATATTTCGCATAAGAGAACAGGATTGTAGTAAAGGTACAGGCCAATTTAGAACTGCTATACTATTTGTGCTTAATGCTATTTGTGCTGAATGCATACTAACATATATAGGGTGTGGCCAGTAGATATTATCAATATAATATATACATATGCTAGCCAGCATATAGTGGTCAACCATTCCATACAGTAATAAGATGCACTAGTTTATTTGATTTTAGTGATGTTACACCAGCAGTGAATTTGTCCCTTACGGGATGCAGTAATTTGACCTTGATGTATTTTTTTGTATTTCAGTATCATATCTTTTTGAATAAGATGCACTGATATTTCAATTGACCTGGACTCATGGAATATGCCTCCTCTACATGCTTAGGTACTTAGGGCCAGATTCTGATGCCCTTACTCATGTTGAATAGAAACTTACTTTGAGAGGAATATCACTGAAATCAGCGGGACTACTTGAGCAGAAAGGTGCCAATCCTGCACAGATAGTTGGTTCTCTGTACCCATACAAAGCACCGCTGAAATCCACTTTGGTTTACTTACAGAATCAGGTCAGAAGGTACTGCTTAGCATGAGTAAAAGTGGCAAAATCTGGGCTTATTAATTAATTATAAATAAAATTGCTATAAATAAAATTGTAAAAACATTTACCCAGAGTTAGCACACCACATGACCATGATATATCCTATTCTCAGGAAAATACCTGGAGTATATCAGATGCTGTGATGTGGAAACTCTGGATAAATAGTGGCTTTTTAATAGTCACTTCTGTAAATGCATTAATATCAATTGTGTTGGATCACATTGTGGACATGTGTTTAAATTGCTTTCTATAGGTGCTTTGTATCTGCTATAATCTCATCTGTTAAGTATTTTAAAATAATTGATACATGATTAAAGTATTTTCTAAAGAAACTTATTTATTTAAAATTTCTATTAATCATTTCTTAATTATTACATTATTGATGTTACTTTAATTTTACATGTTACTGAATGTACTCTGCCACAATATGCAGTTACCTTCTCCCTAATAATATTGAGCTGAAGTGTACTGTATTGAGGGCAAGATTAATACTAAAACATTATACATAATGTCCAGTTCTAACAAGAAAAATAGGCATGAATCTCTATTAATTTGCAGTCCTGTTGCCTGTTTTGAGTTTCCTGTCTTTAATGGCTTCAAAGTGAAAGACCTGCAAAATTTGTCCTAAAAGAATTAAAATTCTTAAGCAATTTACATTTTGTGCTATAATTTTGGTTTGGTAAGAACTATATCCACATAAAGGGCAAGGTTTTCAAAATTGCTCAGTGTTAGTCTAACTCTGTTCCTATTGAAATCAGTAGGAACTTTAGCAGTAGTGGGTCAAAAGTTCAACAGAGAAACTTTCATCACACTAGCTGCAGATGATCTATTGGGGGAAAGAAACACAGAGTATTTCAGTATATGTAATGTGGCAGAGCTATATCTATATATATAACTGTATAAAACATTTATCCTGTGTTAGTAGTGTTTACATTTAATCATTTTTATTGTATATTATGAGAGCCCTAATCAGTGCATTCTTGGAAAACAGATACTAAAAAATCTTGCAAGCGCTGCTTTTCCTGGAGTGAGACAATATTTGCCTGTAGTATTTATTGACAAAATGTGTTTGAGTGGAGGACACATTACAATAAACACGTTTCTGCTTGTTTTACATGATGGTATTTAAGATTTCTTAGGCAATCACATTAAAATAAATGAAGAACACAATAGTTAATGGTTCAGCAAGGCCCAGAACTCATTACAGCCCCCAGATTGAGTAGCTGGGGGGAGAGGCTCAGTGGGTAGTGTGAGCAAACCTTACTCTCCTTAGTGTAGAGCCACTCTGGTATATCCAAAGAAGCTACTTCAGCCCAATCCAAGTCCTTAATCAAGAAACAGTCCCGTTGGTCTGTTCAATAGACATCATCACGTTGTTTCAATCACTGGTTTCACTATAGCTGTAATTTGTAGAGCTCTTATGGTTTTCTAAAACAGAAACAAGCAAGAAAACAAAGAACACAGAACTTTCTATACTCAGAGGAGAGATGCTGTTTCTCACACCTGCCCGCACTAAATAATTCAAATTAACTAATCAAAACCAATTTGGCACCTCTCTGCTGTCACTGCATATTAATAAACCTGTCCGTGCAGATTCCCATCATGGTTTATTTATGACTGGACCATTGTTTGAACTATTTTATTGTGTAGGGCTGGAGCAGTCAAGTGTTCCTTAGACCAGTGTTTTCTCAATGACCGGTCTATGAACCGGCGCCAGTCCCTAAGATCTCTGTGACAGTTTAGGAAGGCAACAAGCCAGTTCCAGGTATAAAAAGGTTAAGAAATGTTTAGGTCATTCATGTTTAAGTTATGGTGTCTAAAATATTTGGCCTAAATGGCTCCCTTCCATGTAGGATTTAGTGAGGTGAACTCTGTGTCGATGCATTACTTCTTCCTTTGATGTGGGAGGAAGCAGTGAGATACATCATAGATTTATGGTTGGGTCTCTGAAGGTGTTGGCGGGAGAGAAGTCTGTCATGCAGGAGCTCTTCCTCTCTCTAGCCCCAAAGCCCCACTTCAGTCCAAGGACACCTAGCCACATGGTGTTAGTGTGGAGTGGCTTCTGGACATTCCCCAAATGGCAAAATGTGATGTTACCACCTTCTTTCCTTGCTTTTGGGGCTGTTAGTTTCTCCTTTATTCCCTTTGCACTGTGCAGCACAAGGGAGCACCTTGACCTTTTGTTATCCACATGTGGAAGGGGCAGTATTATTTCCCAAAACAGAAGTGTTTTTAAACTGAGAAACAAATTTTGAGAAGAGGAGCACTTACATAAGGGGACAATGAACTTTGAAAGTGTCCCTGTGTAAGGGGACTGTTGCCCCCTTACTAACATTCAGTGGGGGTGTTTTGGTTGGCTAGCTCCCAGTACTAAAAAGGGGGAAGGGTCGATGCGGAATCAGGACCCTGAGACTGACAGCCCCCAGGAACAATGGGGAGAGGCCAGTGCTCCAGGTCAGCCTGAATGACAGTGCAAGCAGGCTAATCAGGGAGTCGGGAGGCCGGGGGGGGTCCCGTCCTCTGTGTGAGCTAGATTTGCCTGGTTCAGACAGAGTGGGGCCGAGCTAAGGAGAAAGCAGGGGCCCAAGCTAAGCTGGGGTGCAGAGCTGTGCCAGATCCAGAGGGACCAGAAAAGCAGCCCAGAGAGAGCAGACCCTGTCCTGGGAGCAGAGCTGCAGCCCCAAAGCCAGAGGCACAGCCCAGAGAGAGCAAACTTGCCCTGGGAGGAGAGCTGCAGCAACTAGAGCCAGAGAGGCCAGAAAAGCAGCCCAGGAAGCAGGTCAGTGCTGGGAGCAGAGCTGCAGCAACCAGAGCCAGAGGGGCTAAAGAAGCAGCCCAGGGAGCTGGAGGCAGAGCAGCAGCAGTAGTGCAGAGACAGAGTGGTGCAACTGGGGCTGGAGCAGTCTGGAGCTGGGTGCGGTGAGCAGCTGGAGAGACTGAGGGGGGCCCTGGGCAGCAGGCCCACCACAGAGAGACGCCTCAGCCAACAAGGCTCTGCAGGCCAGGCTTGGATCATAACCCCGACAGGGCGGGGGCGACACTGGGAAGAAGGGTCCTACCACTTAGAGCCTGAGAGCGTGTGGCCATCACCAGAGCAAGTGTCCAACCCACAGCATCCCTGCAGCACAGCCATGGCCTGAGAAGAAGGCCTGGGACTTACAAGGAACAGACTGTGAATGGCCCTGACATTCCAGAGACACTGTTTGTGATGTTCCCCACCACAGAGCGGGTTGATGTGTTTCCTTTAACCGTTCCCATTTTTCCTTATTCTTTTTAAAATTAATTGTTGATTAAATAACTTGCATTTGCTTTAACTTGTATGTAATGGTCAGTGGGTCAGAGAAGTGCCTAGTGCAGAGAGAGTACCCCGGAGTGGGGACACTCTAGGTGACCACAGCAGCGTTGGGGGGTTAAGCCCCTCAGGAATCCTGGGCCCAGCCTTGTTGGGATTACGAGGACTCTGCCAGACAGGAGAGTGGAAGGGGAGTCCTCAAGAGCAGGGAGGCCAATGGGTAAAGGAAGTGGGAGTGAGGACTCAGATCCTTTTGCTAGCCCACTTCACCGGGGTAGTACAGAAGCCAGGAAATTTCCCCACAATAGCGGGACTATTCCCCTGCTTACACCTGTAAAGGTAAGTTAAAAGTGGAGCTTGAACCATGTGTGTGCCCTTTGAAAGTGTGCTTTGGTCCAGATTCTCCCTTCCACTTCCTGTCTTATCCTATCAGTGTTTCTGCTCTTCAAGCCTTGCTCACATCCACACCATAAGAAAACTAGCATGCTCTGCTTCAGAGTAGTGTCACAAAGGAGACTTATGTGGGAAAGTAGCTTTGTGATTTCCATCAGCTCACCACTGGCTTTTTCACTGGAAACAGTGTGAAATTTTCTAGCATCTCTGCTATTCAGTGGCACAGTTTTCAAGCTGAAACTTCAAAGTTGGGCAGAGCAGCATTTGCAAAAAATGAATCTTTGGTTGACAGCTCACTGCAAATGGAAGGGCAGAGAAACAGCCAAAACAGTGAAAACTGGGTGTGAATGACAGGTAAAGATAAAATAAATGGCAAAAAATAGGTAAGGCCAAATGTTATGTCAGTTTTAATGGCCAAAGCTCAATAGAGTTACTATAGATGAATAGTATTGCAAGTGAGAGCAAAATTTGGCCCTTAAATGAAAGGGACATATAAATTAGATCCCTAATATAAAATTAATCTTGGCACAGGTTACACTATTATTACTAAAATCGTTAGTCTTTCTACAGTCTCCTATTCTAAAGCTGCATAAAAAGTTTCACACTTAGGGTACGTATACGTGCTCAGTGGTGTAAATCCCTGGGGGCTCTGGGCATGCCACTCTGGCTACACTGCTGTTTTCAGCATACTAAATCGAGGAGAAGTAGTGCAGAAATGTCTACGCAAGCAGGGAATCACACCTCCCAGCTCAAATGTATCCATATGGTGAAACTGTCTATCTAAAATTAAAGGATTGTAGATATTGACTAGTAGAACTGAAGAGACTGATGAGTAAAGAGTACTTTATTATAAAATAATTTGTCCAGACAAACGCTAAGAAATCACTGTTTTGTTAAGATATATATTGTGTAATAGATATTGGCATGATCACATTTGACAATACAGATCTAGGGCCTGGTTCTTCAACTTCTTGCAAATCAGTGGACTTCTGCTCTTGCACAGAATGGCATTGACTTCTCTAGGACTCAGCGTGGGCTCAACAATCTGCCTGCATGCCGGAAATTGAATTAGAATTCTAAGCTGGAATTCCTTCCACATACAGTACAGGTTAAAAATCCATTTTTGAAAATCTCAGGCATATTAAGTTTAATTACACACACATTTTCAGAAGAATTAAATGATCTGTGATTGATTGCTGTCTTCAGCCATACAATCATTGCAGTAGTGCATTTGAGTTGAATATAGCAAACCCCAAATTTCTGCTGAAATTCTAAATTCTGCCCTGACTCTCCTTCCCTTCTTCCCCCCCCCCCCACCTCCCAGTCAGCAGGCACAGGTCCTCTCTGGCCTCCTCTTTATGTCCTTGTCCTAATGGGCTCCTACTTAATCCCTTCCTTGCCTTCCTAGTGAGGAGTAGAGCCCATCACAAGTTCTTTATATTATTTATCTTTCTATTTCTACACTAAGAGCAAGGTTGTTAAGAACAATCTGCTCTAAGGAGCTGTATGTAGCTGTGATGCCCCCAGAGTGGACTCGGAGTCAAAATACCAGCACCAGATTACTTCCCTCTCCATACCAGCCTTGCTGTGCCGGTTGGTGACTGCATCCTGAAACCCAGAGCTGTATCCACTTCCTGTCCTGCCTGCCTACTTGCCACCCACCGGTGCAGGAGTGCAGAGTAAGATACAGAATAATTAGAAGATTTGGGCACAGTTTGCTGCTAATTAGATTACACGTTTGCCCATGACACTGATCTTTAAAATAATATGACCCATTTTTGTACTTAGAAAAATATGGAGGTAGTTATTAATGCTGATGCATATTGGACAGAGAGATAAAAGAGGAGAACACAGACCTATAAACAAGGGGAAACAAAATTTTATATCTGCTTTGAATTTTTTAGGGCAAAATGCCATAGTTCAATAAATTCCCACTATACTAATTGTTATGGGAGGGAACCATAAATGAAAGTAGGCTAACAATAGAATACATGTTTAATTATATTATATACATGTTTAACGATAAATTCCGAACAAAAACTTGGTTCATATTGGTAAAAGTATCAACAGAGGGACTGAGTCTGCCCTCAGATGTATGCATGCACCTACTTTTAAAGTTTAAAGCAGAGGTTCTCAAACTGTGGTCCGTGGACCACCAGTGGTCTGCGAGCTCCATTCAGGAGGTCTGTGGATAGTTCCCTCAAAGGTGTGCGACTGGGCAGCCGCACACAAGAGAATGAAGGGTCACCTACCTAATTAGTGGAGCCGCGCAGGTGTGGCTCCAGTAATTAGGTGCCTGGACCCTGGAGAAGATGCACATGTAAGGTGAGGTGGTGGCATTGGGGGGAATAGGACTAGTTGGGAGGGGGCACTGGGGTGAGAAGAGTGGGTGGGAGGAATTTGGGATGTGCAGGGCTGCGATGGATGGAGAAACAGGTGAGTTTCCCTAGCTCCAGGGCTGTGGCTGCTGGGGAGAGACAGCCCTCCTTCCCAGCCTCAGCTCAGGGGCTGCCACGGCAGGGTAGAGAGGGAGAGACCCCCCTCCTTTCCAGCCCCAGCCTGGGGACTGCTGCGGCGGGGTAGAGAGGGCACATCTATCGCATTAGAAAGGTTAAACTACTGATATGAAAATATGAGTTGTACGCTTTTTATTTATAGAACAAAAAAAGTTTATTATGGTTTTTTTTTAATATAGTGCTTTTCTCCAAAGCGCTTTACAATAGTTAGCTAATGGTACAAACAGCATTTGGAAAGATCCTTAATTGGTCCACCGAGACTCTCAGCAATTTTCAAGTGGTCTGTGGGAAAAAAAAAGTTTGAGAACCACTGGTCTAAAGGGCATAATTTGGCTCATAGTCTGTTAACAAGTTGATTTATTGTAAACCTACATTTGCAGTGTACAGTGAATACGCTAATGAAAAGAATACACACATGCACACACCATAAAAATGGGCCTCTTGCAGAATTGGATCCCTGTTGTAGGGGGAAAAAAGTACAGTTAACTTGTTAAACAATATCTCTAATGTGTTGAATCTATAGGTATTTTCCTACATATATAGCAAAGTACATATTTCTTCTAGAGGTTTTCCTTAATATATCTAACATGGTAAAGGCAAACTTTGCTGAGCATGAAAATTTTTGCTACACTTTAATGCTGGTTTTACTATAGTGTATGATGGGATTCAAGGGATAAAACTTCTTACTGGGATCGTTGCCTGTGTTTCAGTGTCTTATGTACATTATGACTTTCCCTATCAAACAGAATATTCTGTAGTTCTCAGATCATTACAAAACATTATCTTGGTTAAAATCCTCCAAAATGCCTCATGAGACTTCATCCAGAATGGGGATTTCCTGAAAATTGTGGAAGATTTGGTATTTGATGTTTTTGTTTCAAAATGTAGAAGGCTCATTCCTTACTACATTTCAGTAAATGATATGCCAGCATTACTTAATTAAATATGTGGTCTTTGTTTGATTCGGTGTTGTATGCTTAACATGCAATATTTGGTAGGTGATGTATTCTTATTAGATTATTATTAAATTTAATACAGTATATGATGCAGTTGATTCAACAGTCAATTTTTCTGATTTAATAACAAAATGCTATCGGTTTGATAAGTGACATACTCGACAACATTAAGCAACAACTTTAGGATTTAGACATTTTGGACTGTATACATTAAGATTTTAAAGGAGGAAGACTTCTAGAGGATTTGTAGTATGAGATACTCGGTGACATATGTGATACTCTTCCAGTATTTGTTTTCCAGTGTGATAAACAAGTTTTACAAGGAAATGTACACAAAGTATTTTAAAACTTAATGTATATTCCATGCACTCTTGAGTTGCTATAATATTTCTGGATTCTGAATTGGAAAATTTGCATTCTTTTTCATATAAAGGCAGTTTTCTGAATCAGCAGATTTGGTAGAATGCTTTTACAGCTGGAAGATAAAAGACTAAGTAAATGTATAAATTATAGGCACTGTAGGCTGATTTTTACAAGAATAATTGTGGTTCCCTGTCTTTAGTGATGAAAGACTTTTCTTTCTATACCCTTTGAGTGTTTTAAACATTGTAATGTAATTGCTACTGGATAAGAGAGCACAGTACGATACACAGAGGCCAACATTTTTCAGTGTTCAGTTAATTTTGAATATCTGTTTTTGGGTGCCTGACTTGAGACATCTAGAATCATAGAATCTCAGGATTGGAAGGGACCTCAGGAGGTCATCTAATCCAACCTCCTGCTCAAAGCAGGACAATCTGAAGCTGATTTTCGTAGATACTGAATGTCTGCAACTCCTCAGAAATTCAGGCCTTGATGTCAGTGGGATTCATCTTATGGGCCAGGAAATCCACTGCAAGACAGGTGGAATTTGAAGACTTCAGGGCTGCGATTGTGTCATTTGGCAGAGCGCATTGAAATAGATGGTTAATCGCATGATGAAATTACCACCATGTTTAGCTCTAACATGGTCATCTTGCTGGAGTGTCTGCAGAGAAATCGAGGATTAAATAAATGCGGAGAGCTACCTTCTCACTACTAGAGAAGCCCCCTCCAGGTCAGGCTTTAAGGCACATATTGTACAATAGCATTGAGAAGTAAGCATAGAGGCTTATCTGTTTTGTGGCTAAAGAGAGGACTTTTTTTCCAGTTGTGTAGTCAGTTAGGCCAGTGGCTCTCAACCAGGGGTCCAGGCGCACCCGGGGGCTGTGAGCAGGTTTCAGGTGGTCCTCCAAAATAAACCAGAGAGCAGTGCCAGCGTTAGATTCACTGGGGCCCAGGGCAGAAAGCTGAATCCTGAGCCCCGCTGTGCAGGGCTGAAGCTGAAGCCCGAGCAACTTAGCTTCACAGGCCCCCTGTGGCGTGAGGCCTTGGGCAGTTGCTCTGTTTGCTACCCCCTAACGCCAGCCCTGGCTTTTAATCTACTGAAAAACACTTATGGTGGCACGGGTGGGCTGTGGGATTTTTCTAGCATGTGGGGGTGTGGGGGACTCAGAAGGAAAAAGGTTGAAAACCCCTTAGTTATGCTGTACTTTTACTTATATGCACACACATGCAAAGAAGTGAAAAGAAAAGGATTGCAAAGATGCCAAAGATATTGTATCTGGATGTGACACTTTTTGTAAGCACAACATGCAGCTTGTCAGACCACAGCAGGTATGGAAATATGTTTCAGTTTGCAACATATGTTGACAGCTTAATAACAGTAAGTTTCATAGACTCTGATTAGGGACACTGTTGACTAGGTTTCTAAAATACTTCATATACTAATGCCAGTATTTTAAATAAAACATTGTAAAATATCACACAGGCAGTAAATATCGTGCTGTAATAAATGTGACATCATAAGTTCTATAAGTCAGCTATGATACATCTTTCAAACTAAAATATTTTCAATTGTGATTTTAATGTCTAATTTCATACTCTGAAAGGAAGTTACTAGCTAAAGGAATGAATTGGCTATGTGGCATTGTTAACAGCCAGTATTAGACTAGCTATTACATGAGCCACTATAAGAACTTTAGAAAATTAGGAGACCTCATTGCATAATCAATTACAGTGAAACAATAATGTTTGTTACCCACAGTTAACAATTTTATTAGCCAATGCTTTGATGCTAAATTTGAGGGATCACAATACTTCAGAAGAAACTCTTGTCTGTAGTAATGACTGTTTTGAGGAGGGTGGCCGTATTAAAAAAAAAAATCAATTTTTCAGTTTTGGTTTATAGTCAATTCTTTACCAATTTTAACATAAGAAGCATTTTGCTCAGTGATTAAAAATGAGATAGACTAGACAAGATGACTTACCCAAAGTAAAAAAAATATTATTTATTACTTATTTCCTCTCTGCTTTTACTTTTTTCAAACATATGTACATTCCTCTGGCTTCCATAGTAGCAGATTTGTTTCATTTGATAGTTTAATTTGAGGTCAAGTTTTCTTTTTTTCCCATTCTCTAAGCTTCAAAGACAAATATGAGCTTATTTCTCAGTTGCTTCCTAACAAAAGCATGTAGGGACAAAAGATTGAAAGCTGCTCCTGCGATATCTCCCCTACTTTATATTCTGACAAGAGCTGAGCAAGGACTGATATATGCACTCGAGACACAAATAAAAACCTGTCTTTATTAATGTGTAAAATAATTCAGTGATTGTCATAAAATCAACAGCAATGATCAAGTGATTACAGTGCATATATTGCTTATGGAATATCAGTACGTCAAGCTAATAGAGATCAGTTGAAGATAAGTGTTCGTATGTCAGGGACTGGATGGCCCAGGAAATTGATAAGGGGAGACAGGTCTTTTCGCCCTTAGACTGCTAGTTTAAATCCAGAAAGTGTCAGCTGGGACTGGAAGCCATTGCTGTTCAGCCAGTGTCTTCTCAGTGGCGGTTGTGAAACGAAAGGCTGGTCTCAGGCTTGTTATATCAATAGAGAAGAGTCCGTGTAGCAAAAAGCATCATCAAGCTTTGGCACCCTTGCTGGAAGTTTCAGCAGACAAGCCAAGAGCTGAATAAGCTTGGAGACTGAGGCACAGTAATAGCGTGTCATGGTGCCAAAATTGTACTTATCCTCTGGTCAATAGAGGATGTTACTTCCGGGGCTGACAGTACGTCACCTTTCACAAGCATTTAGCCTTGGTGTTGCGATATCACAGTGGTAGGTGCCTTATAAAAAAACCCTCAGATCTATCTATCTGTTCAGGGTTGTGTACTGGTCACCACAGTTTGAGTGCCTCACAAGTTAAGTAGAATGGCATAGTGAAATCTCTAGTGGGCTTCATAGGGTCTTTAGCCCCTGCCCCTTCTCTGATTTTAAAAAGCACTTCTTGGGTAGTTTTTTGGGAGCTGGGTGCAGTTGTTGAAAAGACAATACTTAAATTCACTCACAGTTATAAGGAATTATCTAAAAAGAGTGATTGTTGTCAAGGAAAGTGTAGGGGACAATTTCCTGGTGCAAGTGCTGGAGGAACCAACTAGGGGCAGAGCTCTTCTTGACTTGCTGCTCACAAACCGGGAAGAATTAGTAGGGGAAGCAAAAGTGGATGGGAACCTGGGAGGCAGTGACCATGAGATGGTCAAATTCAGAATCTTGACACAGGGAAGAAAGGAGAGCAGCAGAATACTGACCCTGGACTTCAGAAAAGCAGACTTTGACTTCCTCAGGGAACTGATGGGCAGGATCCCCTGGGAGAATAACATGAGGGGGAAAGGAGTCCAGGAGAGCTGGCTGTATTTTAAAGAATCCTTATTGAGGTTACAGGGACAAACCATCCCGATGTGTAGACAGAATAGTAAATATGGCAGGCAACCAGCTTGGCTTAACAGTGAAATCCTTGCTGCTCTTAAATACAAAAAAGAAGCTTACAAGAAGTGGAAGATTGGACAAATGACCAGGGAAGAGTATAAAAATATTGCTCGGGCTTCCAGGAGTGAAATCAGGAAGGCCAATTCACACCTGGAGTTGCAGCTAGCAAGAGATGTTAAGAGTAACAAGAAGGGTTTCTTCAGGTATGTTAGCAACAAGAAGAAAGTCAAGGAAAGTGTGGGCCCCTTACTGAATGAAGGAGGCAACCTAATGACAGAGGATGTGGAAAAAGCTAATGTACTCAATGCTTTTTTTGCCTCTGTCTTCATGAACAAGGTCAGCTCCCAGACTACCGCACTGGGCAGCACAGCATGGGGAGGAAGTGACCAGCCTTCTGTGGAGAAAGAAGTGGTTCGGGACTATTTAGAAAAGCTGGATGAGCACAAGTCCATGGGGCCGGATGGGCTGCATCCAAGAGTGCTAAAGGAGTTGGCGGATGTGATTGCAGAGCCATTGGCCATTATCTTTGAAAACTCATGGCGATCTGGGGAAGTCCCGGTGTCTGGAAAAAGGCGAATGTAGTGCCCATCTTTAAAAAAGGGAAGGAGGAGGATCCTGGGAACTACAGGCCAGTCAGCCTCACCTCAGTCCCTGGAAAAATCATGGAGCAGGTCCTCAAGGAATCAATTCTGAAGCACTTAGGGGAGAGGAAAGTGATCAGGAACAGTCAGCATGGATTCACCAAGGGCAAGTCATGCCTGACTATTCTAATTGCCTTCTATGACGAGATAACTGGCTCTGTGGATGAGGGGAAAGCAGTGGACATGTTGTTCCTTGACTTTAGCAAAGCTTTTGACAAGGTCTCCCACAGTATTCTTGCCAGCAAGTTAAAGAAGTATGGGCTGGATGAATGGACTATAAGGTGGATAGAAAGTTGGCTAGATTGTCGGGCTCAATGGGTAGTGATCGATGGCTCCATGTCTAGTTGGCAGCCGGTATCAAGCGGAGTGCCCCAAGGGTCGGTCCTCGGGCCAATTTTGTTCAATATCTTCATAAATGATCTGGAGGACGGTGTGGATTGCACCCTCAGCAAGTTTGCAGATGACACTAAACTGGGAGGAGAGGTAGATACGCTGGAGGGTAGGGATAGGATACAGAGGGGCATATACAAATTGGAGGATTGGGCGAAAAGAAATCTGATGAGGTTCAACAAGGACAAGTGCAGAGTCCTGCATTTACGACGGAAGAATCCCATGCACCGCTACAGACTAGGGACCAAATGGCTCGGCAGCAGTTCTGCAGAAAAGGACCTAGGGGTGACAGTGGACAAGAAGCTGGATATGAGTCAACAGTGTGCCCTTGTTGCCAAGAAGGCCAATGGCATTTTGAGATGTATATGTAGGGGCATTGCCAGCAGATCGAGGGACGTGATCGTTCCCCTCTATTCAACACTGGTGAGGCCTTATCTGGAGTACTGTGTCCAGTTTTGGGCCCCACACTACAAGAAGGATGTGGAAAAGTTGGAAAGAGTCCAGTAGGGGGCAACAAAAATGATTAAGGGTCTGGAACACATGACTTATGAGGAGAGGCTGAGGGAACTGGCATTATTCAGTCTGCGGAAGAGAAGAATGAGGGGGGATTTGATAGCTGCTTTCAACTCCCTGAAAGGGGGTTCCAAAGAGGATGGATCTAGACTGTTCTCAGTGGTAGCTGATGGCAGAAGAAGGAGTAATGGTCTCAAGTTGCAGTGGGGGAGGTTTAGGTTGGATATTAGGAAAAACTTTTTCACTCGGAGGGTGGTGAAACACTGGAATGCGTTTCCTTGGGAGGTGGTGGAATCTCCTTCCTTAGATATTTTTAAGGTCAGGCTTGACCAAGCCCTGGCTGGGATGATTTAGTTGGGGATTGGTCCTGCTTTGAACAGGGGTTTGGTCTAGATGACCTCCTGAGGTCCCTTCCAACCCTGATATTCTATGAAGGACTTAAAGGCCATAGAACACAATACAATGCCACTTTGCTAAATATATAGCTAATAGGCCCCGTTGCGCACAAAGGGTAAATGCTACCGTTTAGCTTGGTGTGCAAAGAATCTATTGTAACTTTGAACAATGAAGTTAGCTGTAGCTGATATAAGGATGATGTGAAGGATTCAAGGATCTTGTGCTCGTCAGAAAAATAATCTTTCTTCCTAGTCAGAAAAAGAATCCATCTTCCTGTAATAATTTCCTTCTGATTACAAAGTATATTTTGTGTCTGTATTATTTTTGTCTGTCCATTAAAATTTTAAACTCCATAGAGCAGGGAGTGTCTTCCTATGTTTTGTGTGTGTGGCTAAGTACACAGTCATGGTATAACAAGTACTGTCGGAAAACTCAGCCATCTGTGAAGACTGTCTCAGTGGGCATTCCCTTAACAAAAGGAGCAAAGTAAAGCCCAGGAATATTGTGAGTTATTGAACCTGGAAAGAATCCATCCATGGACTCCTTTGTAACAGTCAGGAATGGGTAGAAGTAGACATTGAGGTGGAAAATCTGTCTGCCACTTACTTAAGCTTTGCAGCCTATGTGGTGTCTTAAAGAGAGGTGTCAGAGATGCCTGTTCTCTTATACCCTTTTGTGCTAGCTGACATTTTCTTTTCAATAAAAGAAGCAAACATAATTCAGATTACTACTTTCTAGTCCCACTTGCTTCCTTTGGGACTGATCCTATGAAGTGCTGAGTACTCTAATGAGAGTTGAGGGCACTTAGCTCAACACCTTATAGGAGCAAGTCCTGAATTCTCAAGTCAAGGAAATCCTGGCTATCTGTAAATCTGCAGTTTTCCATAAAAGGGCCAGTCCCTCATTCAGACCTGGTCTGTCAGTGCTGACAGTTAAGAATCTAGTCTTCGACAGAGTGGGAGGTGGTGGTCAGCTTCTGTTCTGCCTGATAATTCTTCTGCTTCGGTTGTTATTGCAGAGTCTAGTTGAAGTTTATTTATGCTACCAGAAAAAAGTAGGCTTGTATTCTTCCTCAGACATTGGCATGTTTCCAGGAAGAAGAGTGTTTGCATGTCAACTGTCTCAGGGATTCATTGTGTAGTAATTGCTACTATTAGAGGAATAAGAGAGAAGGACATTTGTTTAGTCTCCCATCACTACATACAGATTATTTTTTTGTCTGCATTAGGAATCTTTATTTCTCTGTTGAGCTCTTGACCAGCAGTCCTCAACAAAAGGCTATCTTGCGCCTGGTGAGTAGACCAGGGCCACGCAAAAGCCTGCCCCTGAGTTTATGCCCACAATTTTTGCCCCTGTAGAGTCAGAAACAGATCCCATTTAGACTCCTATTTAGGTGGAAAGGTTTATTTTTGGGCAGGAAAAGTCCACAGTGAATTTCTGTGGAGGAGTTTTTTTGCTTGGGCTGCTGCCTCTTACGTTTCTCAGGATGTTTTCAGATACATATGAAATTATTACCAGAGCATGAAAAATCCCTGTACTGTGAGGCAAATTTCTATTGCTGATGAGCCAGAAAAACAGGAAATTTAGTGCTCTACTTCTTGACAGGTAGCCCTGCAGCCCTGTACTGAGAGCCGTCTCTTCCCTTCTTGTGTAAAACATGATGTAGACCAAGTGGCTGGGAATGAGAGAAATGGGTTTCCTGGTGCTATCCCATAACTACAGCACACTCTGTAGATGAGCATAGTATCAAGGCCCTCCCTACCAGTGAACTCACAGAGACAAGCGGAGGTGATGTAGGAAGACCAAAGCCAGTAGTCAAACCTGACAACACCACAGTAACCATTGATGTAATGGGAATTGCAATAATTCTTAATCTGGGTATTCCTGGCATAGGGTGAGTATGTCCCTGGTTCAGTAATTTGCTGCCTCTAACCCCTCCTTTGGGTTGTGGCTAGGGCTGGTTGAAAATCTTCTGTCAAATCTATTTTTAGATGGAAAACTGGGTTTTAGATCTTGGGGGGGGGGTGTCAAAAGTTTCCACACAAAAAACCCCCATGTTGTGACCAGCTCTAGTTCTGTCAGTGAAGGAGGGACAACCCAGAAAATAGTTGGCTTATCAAGACAAGGTTAAAAGGTAACTTGAACGGAGTCTATAAGTTCTAAGAGAAGATTTCTGATAGTAGAGGATTCTTTAATCCTGTGCACAAAAGGTATAATAAGCTCCCATGGCTAGCAGTTGAAGTTAGTAAAGTTCAAATTGGAAATAAGCACAGATTTAACAGTGAGGGTAACTAACCATTGGAACAACGTACCAAGGGATGTGATTGATTCCCCTAGAGATGGAAAAATGTATTCATCACTTTAAATCAAGATTGGAAGTCTAACTGCTCTAGTTCAACCAAAAGTTATGAGAGTGAAAATTTGTGGTCTGTGATATACAGAAGATCAGACTAACAAATCATAATGGTCTCTTCTGGTTTAAAATATCTGAATCCTTATAATTGCTTTCCCCCCTTACCTTCAAGCTCCTCAGGGTGCTATCTGCATTCTGATCTAGTACCTACCCTGCTAGATCAATTACAGAACCTTTCTATTTAGATACTTCTGTAGCTTCATCACTGTACTATCTGAGCTCAAACTTACTTAATAAAATAAGGGATTGTCTTTTTATTGTCTTTTTAATAGAGTCATGGTGGATATATGTATATGACATCATCTGATTTGCAATTCCCCTCTGTTTTACCCATTGCAATTCATCCTTGAAGTCATATCTACCTTTTATCATACAGGACTCTGGGAATAGTGATATATTTTTGTCTTAATCCTAAAAATTCACTGGAGATGTCTTTCCAGCATAGATTCATAGATATTAAGATCAGAAGGGACCATTATGATCATCTAGTCTGACCTCCTGCACAATGCAGGCCACACAATCTCACCCACCCACTCCTGCAATAAACCTCTCACCTATGTCTGAGCTATTGAAGTCCTCAAATCATGGTTTAAAGACTTCAAGGTGCAGAGAATCCTCCAGCAAGTGACCTGTGCCCCATGCTACAGAGCAAGGCGAAAAACCCCCAGGGCCTCTTCCAATCTGCCCTGGAAGAAAATTCCTTCCCGATCCTGTCAAGGTTCCTTCCCCACTCTGAACTCTAGGATACAGATATGGGGACCTGCATGAAAACTTCCTAAGCTTACTTTTACCAGCTTAGGTTGAAACTTCCCCAAGGTACAAATTATTTTACCCTTTGCCCTTGGATTTCCACTGCCACCACCAAACTTTATCTGGATTCCTGAAAAAATGTAGTTTGGACACGTCTTTCCCCCCAAAATCCTCCCAACCCTTGCACCCCACTTCCTGGGGAAGGTTTGATAAAAATCTTCACCAATTTGCATAGGTGACCACAGACCCAAACCCTTGGATCTTAGAACAATGAAAAAGCATTCAGTTTTCTTACAAGAAGACTTTTAATAGAAGTAAAAAGAAATCACCTCTGTAAAATCAGGATGGTAGATACCTTACAGGGTAATTAGATTCAAACATAGAGAATCCCTCTAGGCAAAACCTTAAGTTACAAAAAAGACACACAGACAGGAATATTCATTCTATTCAGCACAGCTATTTTCTCAGCCATTTAAAGAAATCATAATTAACACATCTAGCTAGATTACTTACTAAGTTCTAAGACTCCATTCCTGTTCTGTCTCCGGCAAAAGCATCACACAGACAGACACAGACCCTTTGTTTTTCTCCCTCCTCCCAGCTTTTGAAAGTATCTTGTCTCCTCATTGGTCATTTTGGTCAGGTGCCAGCGAGGTTACCTTTAGCTTCTTAACCCTTTACAGGTGAAAGGATTTTTCCTCTGGCCTGGACGGATTTTAAAGGGGTTTACCCTTCCCTTTATATTTATGACAGACCCCAAATATGGCGATCAGCTGAACCCTGAGCATGTGGGCAAGATTCACCAGCCAGATACCCAGGAAAGAATTCTCTGTAGTAACTCAGATCCCACTCCATCTAACATCCCATCACAGGCCATTGGGCCTATTTACCATGAATAGTTAAAGATCAATTAATTGCCAAAATCATGTTATCCCATGTAGCTGTTGGGAGAGTAAAATGTCAGCATTTTTGTTTTTTCTAGAACTTTCATTTTTTACAAAATTACTATATTTTCCATACATATTAATAAAATGGTTATGATAGCTACGAGCATTTCTATCATCCTAAAGTATTTTCCCAAATTATTAAACCACAGTTATTGAAATGTATTTTGTGAAGTATAAAGCAATCTAATATGTAGAAGTGTCTAGCCTTGCTGCTTAGGTTTGTGTCATTACATGTAATGTGAGGAATCTGCTATGGTTTGGGTCAGGCCCTTTGAGCTCTTTTCTTAGACTGTAAATTCTTGAGGCCTATGTAGCTGTATAACACCTACCACAATGGGGCACCTATCTTGAATGGAACCTCTGGGCACTACTGTAATATAAACTTCAAAAATAATAATAATAGTTCTGTACTGCTGGTAACAGCACTCTAAAAATGGCTATTTCTCCATGAAGATTGTGGCAGGTATGGGTCTCTGTTGTGTCTACATTGAACTCTGAAGAATATTATTGTTTCCAATATCAATTGTAGCTTAAAGTGGAGTTCAATTATTTAGGAAAGGGTGCTGCTTGCCCACTATTGAAAGAACCAGGACATAAAGAAGAGAGACTTTGTTTAAAATATATGTTTGTGTCAGCTGGATAATATAGGTAATCAGCTGTCATCTCTCTTATGGAAAAGTCCTGTATAATGTAAGAGAAAATTATAGCCTTTGTCTAGAATTTTGGAAGCCTCCAGTAGCGTTTAATACAGGACTTAATCCCTGATTATAGAAAAGGTACAAAAAAGGTACACAATAAAACCTAGAGAAGCCAGAATGGAAATAATTTTGTCGTAAATTTTATAGGTTTAAGAGTAATTTCGGTAAAATCCTACTGACTTAATCCCCATTGAATTAAATTGCACTTTTCCATAAGGGATTGAGAAGGTGGTCGAGACCAACTCACCAGTCCTCAGTAGGTAGCAATGTACCACAGTTCGGAAAGCTTTCAACAGAAACAGCTCATTGCAGACAGATGGTACAGTCAGAAATTGTTAGCTGGGTTATTTTTGGCTGGGCATTACAAAAAAGTATGTACTGACAGATCTGTATGTATCAGTTCATAGTCATTTATTTAGAGTCATCTCCTATGCAGTACATGGTATAGCTTAGAGGGATTGTTTAGATAAACTATTGGCTGCTGAATAGTAAGGAGGAGGAGATGATAATCTGTGTTAAAGAACCTGGGGTTTTGGTTGGGTTTGATAGACGGCTGGCAGAGAGATGCAGCAGCAGGATGGCTTCTAGGGGAAGATGTAGTGCTGACATAAGGTGGCCGCAGCCTGCCCTCGGCTGGGAGGTTTGTGGTCTGTAGTGAGCCAGTGCAGCCTGAAAAGCGGGTGGTACTGGCCAAGAAATGGGCATGGCTGGGGGACATGTGAGTGAGCATATCCATCTCAGCAACCTCTACTATGTGGAAATTAAAGCTGCTACAACCAACAGACAAACAGAGGGAGGGCAGGCGACAGCATCACCACCTGCTCTCCCTTGGGATGAATTCCCTTAGTGTGCAGAGGCCATATCTGGCTCAGGGAGGTGCAATTTACATCCCTCCTGTGCCAGCTTCAATAAATCTTCCCCTCTAGCTGCTCTACAATTTGAAATTATACATAGAAGAGAAACATAGCTGTGTTTTATTTATGACTGATCTCATTTGCCTTTGGATCTGTACCAAACTATTTCTGATTAAATCATGACACTGCAGAGAAAACTGCACAAGGGTCTGTGATTTGGATTTAAGGTTTACAGAGGTGGCAAACTAAAAGGTTATACTAATATCTCAGTCTCCTTAATAAAGTGCTATCACTGACTGGACTGGCTGGTGAACAAGATTTATTCATTGAGGGGTCAGATCCTGAGCTGGTGTAAATCAGCATAGCTGTATTGACATCAGTGGAGTAATGCTGATTTAACCAGCAGAGGATCTGGCCTCAAGCACTTGGTAAACAATATACTTGCCACCTCTCATATTCTGGCATGGAGCTCCTATATTTAGGACTCCCTCCTTGTCCCTTGTGTATTTTGAAGAGCCTTATGTTTCTATTACCACCAAATATAGCTCTAAGTCAGATGGAAGTTTCTTCTGTTTGTTTATTTTTTTTACTCACTCTCCAGAAATAGGGATAGGATACAGAGGGACCTAGACAAATTAGAGGATTGGGCCAAAAGAAATCTGATGAGGTTCAACAAGGACAAGTGCAGAGTCCTGCACTTAGGACGGAAGAATCCCATGCACCGCTACAGACTAGGGACTGAGTGGCTAGGCAGCAATTCTGCAGAAAAGGACCTAGGGGTTACAGTGGATGAGAAGCTGGATATGAGTCAGTGTGCAACTGTTGCCAAGAAGGCCAATGGCATTTTGGGCTGTATAAGTAGGGGCATTGCCAGCAGATTGAGGGATGTGATCGTTCCCCTCTATTCGACATTGGTGAGGCCTCATCTGGACTACTGTGTCCAGTTTTTTTTCCAGAAGGACGTGGAAAAATTGGAAAGAGTCCAGCGGAGGGCAACAAAAATGATTAGGGGACTGGAACACATGACTTATGAGGAGAGGCCGAGGGAACTGGGATTGTTTAGTCTGCAGAAGAGAAGAATGAGGGGGGATTTGATAGCTCCTTTCAACTACCTGAAAGGGAGTTCCAGCCTGTTTGCGCCCTGACCCTGCAGGCTCCACAGCTGTCTCCCAGGCAAGGGCTTAGCACCCTTTTCACCCACTCAGTCCCCTAGGCACCCTCCCCTGCTAAGCCACCTCTCTGGCTGGGTTCACTGAATCCCCTGCAGTCAGGTTCCCTGGGCCCTGGTGCACAATGCATCCTTAGGGCTTAACCCCTTCTTGCCCACACTGTAGTTGGAGGACAGGAGGTGGCTGCGTTTTGTGGGTGGTTATGTTAACTGCCTTTCGACACTGTGTGGGAAGGAAGGAAGAAGCTGCTTCCAGCCAGCAGGGAGTGTGTGTGGGGGGAAGAGATGAGCTCTGCAAAGACATGGGCCAGGTCATCCTTTACTACCCACCACCCACCCCATGGCTGGAAGTAGCTCCCATCCCTTCTGTTCTGCACAGTGCCAAAAGGCTGCTGCTGGTCACATTCTGATATGCAGCGGGGAGGGCACGCAGGTTCACATGCCTCCCCCATGGCAGAAATCGGCAGGGGGGAGGCCTTCAGTCCCGTATTCAGCTTAGGAAAATATGGTCACGCTAGTCATCATAGCAAGCACTTGGGCACAGAAGAGTAGGTGGAGGGTGCAGATCATCTCCCTTTTGGACACCATTGGAAAAACAGGTGAGTTAGATTCTGATCCAACAAAGCAGATAAGCACTTGCTATCTGCTTTGCTGAATCAGGGCCTTAACACAGCCTGAACCTCTGATTGTGCTGGGAAATCCCTTTGAAGGATGTATCCATGGGGGCAATGGCAACTAGGGGAATCCATGACAGCATGCAACCCATGGAGGCTGCTGGAGGTATGTTATGAGTGCAGCAGGATGGTTCAAACGATTCTGACTCCATTAGCTGGATACGCAGACATTCAGTTATAGGCCCTGGCAGAGCATATGGAAGTCATTGGCTCATGGACAGGACAAACCAAAATCACAAAATTTCACCTATGTACCCTTACCTGAACACCAAAGACTTTAGTTGGACTCAAGCATTTCACTCCTCAGGAGACTAAACTGCGTGCCACAGACAGAGAATGGGAGACACTGACATTCCATCAATCCCTAGGCCCCTGTATTGGCAGGGAATTGATTAAGTGAGATATGCCCAGTTGATGAACTACCATATGCTGTTGAGGAAGAAGAAAAATCCTCAAGGTCTCTGCCAGTCTGACTTGGGGAAAAATTCCTTCTCCGTCCCAAATCTGGTAGTCAGCATGATCCTGAGCATGTGAACAAGACTAACGGGAGTGGGAAAGAATCCATTGATTATCCTTCATGTGGGAACAAATGATACAGCTAGATTCTTGCTGGAACGTATCAAGGGAAACTATGCCAGGCTGGGGAAGACGCTAAAGGATATCGAGGCTCAGGTGATCTTCAGTGGGATTCTGCCTGTTCCTAGAGAAGGGCAACAAAAGGTGTGACAAGATTATGATGCTCAACAGATGGCTGAGGCAGTGGTGCTATAATGAGGGCTTTGGGAAGCATTCCACTAGGAAGCATTCATGGACAGAGGACTGTTCTCTTCGCATGGACTTCACCTGAGTAAGGAGGGAAATAGACTTCTAGGATGGAGGATGGCACAACTGATCAAGAGAACTTTAAACTAGGAATTTGTGGGAGATGGGTGGGAGATGTCCAGGTAATCTCCATGCCAGTTATTCTCTTTGAGAGGGAAGAAAATGAAGTAAGAAAGGATATAGCCATGGGTAGGAGAATGGACATAAGCCAGAAGGGCAGTGTACATACCAATCTAACAGGTAATATTGGCTGTAGAATGTCTGTGCCCAATTCGGTAAAGAATGTGAGCGAAGCCAAATGTCAAAAATTAAGATGTTTGTACACTAATGCGAGGAGCCTAGATAATAAAATGGAGGAACTAGAGCTACTGGTGCAGGAAGTGAAACCAGATATTATAGGGATAACAGAAACATGTAGTAGTCATGACTGGAGCACAGGTATTGAAGGGTATGTGCTATTTAGGAAAGACAGAAATAAAGGCAAAGGTGGTGGTGTAGCATTGTATATCAATGATGAGGTAGACTGTAAAGCAATAAGAAGTGATGGAATGGATAAGACAGAGTCTGTCTGGGCAAAAATCACATTGGGGAAGAAAGCTACTAGAGCCTGTCCTGGGATAGTGCTTGGGGTTTGCTATAGTCCGCCGGGATCCGATGTGGACATGGATAGAGACCTCTTTAGTATTTACTTCTTTAAAAACATTAATGAGAATTGTGTGATCATGGGGGACTTTAACTTCCCAGATATAGACTGGAGGACAAGTGCTAGTAATAATAATAGGGCTCAGATTTTCCTGGATATGATAGCTGATGGATTCCTTCACCAAGTAGTTGCTGACCTGACAAGAGAGGACGCCATTTTAGATTTGGTTTTGGTGAGCAGTGAGGACCTCATAGAAGAAATGATTATAGGGGGCAATCTTGGTTCAAGCGATCATGAACTAATTCAGTTCAAACTAAATGGAAGGATAAACAAAAATAGATCTGTGACTAGGGTTTTTGATTTCAAAAAGGCTAACTTTAAAAAATTAAGGAAATTAGTTAGGGAAGTGGATTGGATTGAAAAACTTGTGGATCTAAAGGTGGAGGAGGCCTGGAATTACTTCAAATCAAAATTGCAGAAACTATCAGAAGCCTGCATCCCAAGAAAGGGGAACAATTCATAGGCAGGAGTTGTAGACCAAGGTGAATGAGCAAGCATCTCAGAGAGGTGATTAATAAAAGGAAAACACCTACAAGGAATGGAAGATGGGAGGAATTAGCAAGGAAAACTACCTTACTGAGGTCAGAACATAAGGATAAAGTGAGAAAGGCCAAAAGCCATGTACAGTTGGACCTTGCAAAGGGAATTAAAACCAATAGTAAAAGGTTCTATAGCCATATAAATAAGAAGAAAACAAAGAAAGAAGTGGAACCGCTTAATACTGAGGATGGAGTGGAGGTTAAGGATAATCTAGGCATGGCCCAATATCTAACAAATACTTTGCCTCTGTCTTTAATGAGGCTAATGAGGAGCTTAGGGATAATGGTAGGACAACAAATGGGAATGAGGATATGGAGGGAGATATTACCACATCCGAGGTAGAAGCCAAACACGAACAGCTTAATGGGACTAAATCGGGGGGCCTGGGATAATCTTCATCCAAGAATATTAAAGGAACTGGCACATGAAATTGCAAGTCCATTAGCAAGAATTTTTAATGAATCTGTAAACTCCGGGGCTGTACCATATGACTGGAGAATTGCTAACACAGTTCCTATTTTTAAGAAAGATAAAAAAAAGCGATCCGGGTAACTACAAGCCTGTTAGTTTGACATCTGTAGTATGCAAGGTCTTGGAAAAAATTTTGAAGGAGAAAGTAGTTAAGGACATTGAGGTAATAGTAATTGGGACAAAATACAACATGGCTTTACAAAAGGTAGATCGTGTCAAACCAAACCAATCTCCTTATTTGAGAAGGTAACAGATTTTTTAGATAAAGGGAACACAGTAGATCTAATATACCTCGTGTCATAAATATAAAGGGAAGGGTAAACCCCTTTAAAATCCCTGCTGGCCAGAGAAAAAAATCCTCTCACCTGTAAAGGGTTAAGAAGCTAAAGGTAACTTCACTGGCACCTGACCAAAATGACCAATGAGGAGACAAGATACTTTCAAAAGCTGGGAGGAGGGAGAGAAACAAAGGGTCTGTGTGTCTGTCTATATGCTGTTTCTGCCGGGGATAGACCAGGAATGGAGTCTTAGAACTTTTAATAAGTAATCTAGCTAGGTATGCGTTAGATTATGATTTCTTTAAATGGCTGAGAAAAGAATTGTGCTGAATAGAATAACTATTTCTGTCTGTGTATCTTTTTTGTAACTTAAGGTTTTGCCTAGAGGGGTTCTCTATGTTTTGAATCTAATTACCCTGTAAGGTATCTACAATCCTGACTTTACAGGGGGGATTTCTTTATTCCTATTTACTTCTATTTCTATTAAAAGTCTTCTTGTAAGAAAACTGAATGCTTTTTCATTGTTCTCAGATCCAAGGGTTTCGGTCTGTGGTCACCTATGCAAATTGGTGAGGCTTTTTATCCAACATTTCCCTGGAAAGAGGGGGTGCAAGTGTTGGGAGGATTGTTCATTGTTCTTAAGATCCAAGGGTCTGGGTCTGTAGTCACCTAGGCAAATTGGTGAGGCTTTTTATCAAACCTTGTCCAGGAAGTGGGGTGCAAGGCTTTGGGAAGTATTTTTGGGGGAAAGACATTTCCAAACAGCTCTTCCCCAGTAACCAGTATTTGTTTGGTGGTGGTAGTGGCCAATCCAAGGACAAAGGGTGGAATATTTTGTACCTTGGGGAAGTTTTGACCTAAGCTGGTAAAGATAAGCTTAGGAGGGTTTTCATGCAGGTCCCCACATCTGTACCCTAGCGTTCAGAGTGGGGAAGGAACCTTGACACCTCGATTTCAGTAAGGCATTTGATACGGTTCCACATGGAGAATTATTAGCTAAATTGGAAAAGATGGGGGTCAATATGAAAACTGAAAGGTAGATAAGGAACTGGTTAAAGGAGAGACTTCAGCGGGTCACACTGAAAGGTGAACTGTCAGACTGGAGGGAGGTTACTAGTGGAGTTCCTCAGGGATCGGTTTTGGGACCAATCTTATTATTATTGACCTTGGCACAAAAAGCGGGAATGTGCTAATAAAGTTTGTGGATGACACAAAGCTGGGAGGTATTGCCAATACAAAGAAGGACCGGGATATCATACAGGAAGAACTGGATGACCTTGTAAATTGGAGTAATAGTAATAGGATGAAATTTAATAGTGAAAAGTGCAAGGTCATGCATTTAGGGATTAATAACAAGAATTTCTGTTATAAACTGGGGATGCATTACTTGGAAGTAACAGAGGAGGAGAAGGACCTCGGGGTATTGGTCTATCACAGGATGACTATGAGCCGGCAATGTGATATGGCTGTCAAAAAGGTAATGCAGTCTTGGGATGCATCAGGCGAGGTATTTCCAGTAGAGATAAGGAGGTGTTAGTACCGTTATACAAGGTACTGGTGAGACCTCATCTGGAATAGTGTGTGCAGTTCTGGTCTCCCATGTTTAAGAAGGATGAATTCAAACTGGAACAGGTACAGAGAAGGGCTACTAGGATGATCCGAGGAATGGAAAACCTGTCTTATGAAAGGGGACTCATAGATTCATAGATATTTAGGTCAGAAGGGACTATTATGATCATTTAGTCTGACATCCTGCACAATGTAGGCCACAGAATTTCACCCACCACTCCTACAAAAAAAAAAACAAAAAAAACCTCACACCTATATCTGTGCTATTGAAGTCCTCAAATCGTAGTTTAAAGACTTCAAGGAGCAGAGAATCCTCCAGCAAGTGACCCGTGCCCCATGCTACAGAGGAAGGCGAAAAACCTCCAGGGCCTCTTTCAATCTGCCCTGGAGGAAAATTCCTTCCCGACCCCAAATATGGCGATCAGCTAAACCCTGAGCATATGGGCAAGATTCATCAGCCAGATACTACAATGAGCTTGGCTTGTTTAGCTTAACTAAAAGAAGACTGAGAGGAGATATGATTGCTATCTATAAATATATCAGAGGAATAAACACCATGGAGGGAGAAGAATTATTTAAGCTCAGTACCAATTTGGACACAAGAACAAATGGATATAAACTGGCCATCAGGAAGTTTAGACTTGAAATTAGATGAAGGTTTCTAACCATCAGAGGAGTGAAGTTCTGGAACAGCCTTCCAAGGGAAGCAGTGGGGGCAAATACATATCTGGCTTCAAGACGAAGCTTGATAAGTTTATAGAGGAGAAGATATGATGGGATAGCCTAATTTTGGCAATTAATTGATCTTCGACTACTAGCGGTAGATATGCCCAATGGCCTGTGATGGGATGTTAGATGGGGTGGGATCTGAGTTACTACAGAGAATTCTCTGCGTGTCTGGCTGGTGAGTCTTGCCCACATCCTCTAAATTTTTGAAGCAATGTCTTAATCAGCACCACAGTAACAAAACAGCAACATATTACAGTATCACTGAGATATCTCTCTGTGAAAGCGGGCCAGGAAACCCAGCTAGCTAATATTTATGTTTATATATTTTGTTTTCCCGTAAGGTGCTGATTTTGTGCAGCTCCATGTGGCATTTATGCAAATTGCTTAATTTAATTTGCATATTCACTTATTTGCACATAATACAATTTAGCTTATGATCAACACACTCTGTCCTAAGCAGTGGCAGGGTCAGAACAAGGAGCTGTGGAAAATTTGGTAGTGGCTGTTTGGGTGGTACGAAGGGAGAAGTTGGGTGGGTGCTGGGGTAGCTGGTAATGGCGGGGGGGATGTTTGCTGGTTTCCTGTGACTGCTGAGGTGTCAAGGGTTGGGTGTTGTTTGAGGGTGGGCACGAGGTCCTTGGTGTTGGGTGGCTGGCTGGGGTTGGTACCGGTGCCAGTACAGAAGTGGGGATGGCTGTTGCGGTATGGTTTTGGAGGGCAGGGGAAGACAAGGAATATACCTTGTGCAGCTGCTGACACCCCTTCCTCCAGCTGCTGCCTGGACCCAGCAGGGAGAGTAAAGAGGGAGAGGTGGGGCAGGGTGTGCCACCGTGGTCCCTAGCTGCCACAGCGACTGTAGTTTCTGCCTGCAGCTGAGCCAAATGCATGAAATTCTGCAGCTGAGCTGACGGTTGGCATGACAGGGCTGCCAAATGAATGAGTGTCATATGCAATGCTTGACAGCGGGTGCTCATGATTAAATCCATTGCTTAGTCTATGCCTAACTTTCAGGACAGAAGTTGTAGTTGTGTTAAAGGCACAGGGAGCCTGTATTTAACACAGAAGTTATTTTACTTTTATTAAGTTTATTATAGGTGCACTTTTGTATACTTTATTCAACATGCTTCCTGTAATATGGCACTCACAACGTTGTACAATACAATTAGTGTGGTCTTGCTGGTTCTTTGTATGATACCATCAAGTGGTCTTCTGATTTGAGCTTTGATCCTCCATTGATATATCTCACCTAACCTGTTTGCTTAGGGTCAGATGGTATTTTCATGGACTCAGGATAGATATGAACTTGAGTGATTAAACAGTGAGTTACCCTTTGTAGAATGAGTGAATAAACCATACCAGCAAACATCGCTTGAACAAATTTACTCTGTAACTGTCTGAAAGGATGTGAGTACAAAGTGCACTGTACAAAGTGCAAGCTGGTCTCCATACTGGAAGAGAAAGTTCAAGGTCTGGAGCAACAGGTATCGACCCTACGTTGCATAAGAGAAACTGAAGATTTCCTGGATGGATGTCAGGATAGGCTTCTATGGACACAAGGTTATGAAGATTCAGAGCAGGCTGCACATCGGGGCCAGAAGGATGGTGAAGAAATTTGGCATCATGTGACCTCCAGAAGAAAAGAGGGGGAACGTCCATGTACCAGCAGGGCAGATACAGGTAAGTAACCATTTTCATGTTCTCTCCACAGGTACTAATGCAGAGGATGGACCAGATGATACGTCTGAGGGAAGGGAGCAGAAGGAGACTCTGCCGATTGGAAGGTATGGGATGCACTGTCCTAGGGTTAGGGGTTCCACAACCACTGCTCTCAAGAGAAGGAGGTGGCAGTTGGGGACTCACTCCTCAGGGGGACTGAGTCATCTATCTGCCGCCCTGACCGGGAAAAACGGAGAAGTCTGCTCTTTGCCAGGAGCTAAGTTTCGCGATGTGACTGAGAGACTGCCGAGACTCATCAAGCCCTCAGATCGCTACCCCTTCCTGCTTCTTTACGTGGGCACCAATGATACTGACAAGAATGACCTTGAGCGGTTCACTGCAGACTACGTGGCTCTGGGAAGAAGGATAAAGGAGTTTGAGGTGCAATTGGTGTTCTTGTCCATCCTCCCTGTGGAAGGAAAAGGCCTGGGTAGAGACTGTCGAATCATGGAAGTCAACGAATGGCTACGCAGGTGGTGTCAGAGAGAAGGCTTTGGATTCTTTGGCCATGGGATGGTGTTCCAAGAAGGAGTGCTAGGCAGAGATGGGCTCCACCTCACAAAGAGAGGGAAGAGCATCTTCACAAGCAGGCTGGCTAACCTAGCAAGGAGGGCTTTAAAATAGGTTCACTAGGGGAAGGAGACCAAAGCCCTGAGGTAAGTGGGGAAGTGGGATACCGGGAGGAGGCACAAGCAGGAGCGCGTGAGAGGGGAGGGCTCCTGCCTCATACTGAGAAAGAGGGGCGATCAGCAGGTTACCTCAAGTGCCTATATACAAATGCATGAAGCCTGGGAAACAAGCAGGGAGAACTGGAAGTCCTGGCACAGTCAAGGAATTACGATGTGATTGGAATAACAGAGACTTGGTGGGATAACTCACATGACTGGAGTACTGTCATGGATGGATATAAACTGTTCAGGAAGGACAGAAAGGGCAGAAAAGGTGGGGGAGTTGCACTGTATGTAAGGGAGCAGTATGACTGCTCAGAGCTCAAGTATGAAACTGCAGAAAAACCTGAGAGTCTCTGGATTAAGTTTAGAAGTGTGAGCAACAAGGGTGATGGAGTGGTGGAAGTCTGCTATAGACCACCAGACCAGGGGGATGAGGTGGACAAGGCTTTCTTCTGGCAACTCATGGAAGTTACTAGATCGCAGGCCCTGGCTCTCATGGGAGACTTCAATCACCCTGATATCTGCTGGGAGAGCAATACAGTGGTGCACAGGCAATCCAGGAAGTTTTTGGAAAATGTAGGGGACAATTTCCTGGTGCAAGTGCCGGAGGAACTAACTAGGGGCGGAGCTCTTCTTGACCTGCTGCTCACAAACCAGGAAGAATTACTAGGGGAAGCAAAAGTGGATGGGAACCTGGGAGGCAGTGACCATGAAATGGTAGAGTTCAGGATCCTAACACAAGGAAGAAAGGAGAGCAGCATAATACAGACCCTGGACTTCAAAAAAGCAGATTTTGACTCCCTCAGGGAACTGATGGGCAAGATTCCCTGGGAGAATAACATGAGGGGGAAAGGAGTCCAGGAGAGCTGGCTGTATTTTAAAGAATCCTTATTGAGGTTACAGGAACAAACCATCCTGATGTGTAGAAAGAATAATATGGCAGGCAACCAGCTTGGCTTAACAGTGAAATCCTTGCTGCTCTTAAATACAAAAAAGAAGCTTACAAGAAGTGGAAGATTGGACAAATGACCAGGGAAGAGTATAAAAATATTGCTCGGGCTTCCAGGAGTGAAATCAGGAAGGCCAAATCACACCTGGAGTTGCAGCTAGCAAGAGATGTCAAGAGTAACAAGAAGGGTTTCTTCAGGTATGTTAGCAACAAGAAGAAAGTCAAGGAAAGTGTGAGCCCCTTACTGAATGAGGGAGGCAATCTAGTGACAGAGGATGTGGAAAAAGCTAATGTACTCAATGCTTTTTTTGCCTCTGTCTTCACGAACAAGGTCAGCTCCTAGACTACCGCACTGGGCAGCACAGCATGGGGAGGAGGTGACCAGCCCTCTGTGGAGAAAGAAGTGGTTTGGGACTATTTAGAAAAGCTGGATGAGCACAAGTCCATGGGGCTGGATGCGCTGCATCTGAGAGTGCTAAAGGAGTTGGCGGATGTGATTGCAGAGCCATTGGCCATTATCTTTGAAAACTCATGGCAATCGGGGGAGGTCCCAGATGACTGGAAAAAGGCGAATGTAGTGACCATCTTTAAAAAAAGGGAAGGAGGAGGATTCTGGGAACTACAGGCCAGTCAGCCTCACCTCAGTCCCTGGAAAAATCATGGAGCATGTCCTCAAGGAATCAATTCTGAAGCACTTAGAGGAGAGGAAAGTGATCAGGATCAGTCAGCATGGATTCACCAAGGGCAAGTCATGCCTCACTAATCTAATTGCCTTCTATGATGAGATAACTGGCTCTGTGGATGAAGGGAAAGCAGTGGACGTGTTGTTCCTTGACTTTAGCAAAGCTTTTGACACGGTCTCCCACAGTATTCTTGCCAGCAAGTTAAAGAAGTATGGGCTGGATGAATGGACTATACAGTGGATAAAAAGCTGGCTAGATCATCAGGCTCAATGGGTAGTGATCAATGGCTCCATGTCTAGTTGGCAGCCAGTATCAAGTGGAGTGCCCCAGGGGTTGGTCCTGGGGCCGGTTTTGTTCAATAACTTCATAAATGATCTGGAGGATGGTGTGGATTGTACCCTCAGCAAGTTTGCAGATGACATTAAACTGGGAGGAGAGGTAGATATGCTGGAGGGTAGGGATAGGATACAGAGGGACCTAGACAAATTGGAGGATTGGGCCAAAAGAAATCTGATGAGGTTCAACAAGGACAAGTGCAGAGTCCTGCACTTAGGACGGAAGAATCCCATGCACCGCTACAGACTAGGGACCGAATGGCTCAGCAGCAGTTTTGCAGAAAAGGACTTAGGGGTTACAGTGGATGAGACGTTGGATATGAGTCAACAGTGTGCCCTTGTTGCCAAGAAGGCCAATGGCATTTTGGGCTGTATAAGTAGGGGCATTGCCAGCAGATCGAGGGACGTGATCGTTCCCCTCTATTTGACATTGGTGAGGCCTCATCAGGAGTACTGTGTCCAGTTTTGGGCCCCACACTACAAGGAGGATGTAGAAAAATTGGAAAGAGTCCAGCGGAGGGCAACAAAAATTATTAGGGGACTGAAACACATGACTTATGAGGAGAGGCTGAGGGAACTGGGGATGTTTAGTCTTCAGAAGAGAAGAATGAGGGGGGATTTGATAGCTGCTTTCAGCTACCTGAAAGGGGGTTCCAAAGAGGATGGCTCTAGACTGTTCTCAGTGGTAGCAGATGACAGAACAAGGAGTAATGGTCTCAAGTTGCAGTGGGGGAGATTTAGGTTTGCTATTAGGAAAAACTTTTTCACTATGAGGGTGGTGAAACGCTGGAATGTGTTATCTAGGGAGGTGGTGGAATCTCCTTCCTTGGAAGTTTTTAAGGTCAGGCTTGACAAAGCCCAGGCTGGGATGATTTAGTCAGGGATCGGTCCTGCTTTGAGCAGGGGGTTGTACTAGATGACCTCCTAAAGTCCCTTCCAACCCTGATATTCTATGATTCTTTTAGTGACACTAGAAGCCACATTTTTGAAGGAATTTAGGCATCTAATGGATGCAGATAGGCACCTAGTGGGATTTTTGAAAGTGCCTAGATGCCCAATTCCCACTGAAATCATTAGGAGTTAAATAATACAACCCCACCTAGTGTGGATGAAGTTATATCACTATCAACCTTCTTATAGCAGTATAGCTTATTCCTATATGAGAAGGGGAATAAGCTGTATTGGTATGAGTACTTTTATGCTGATATACCTCTGTTCACTCCAGAGGTTGAACAAGTACTAAATGTTTTGGTCAAAATAAAAAAAATCACCCCCGCCCCCCTCCGCCCCCACCTCCTTGACTGAAATAGTTATACTGGTACAAAATTGTGTGGATATATGAGGCCTGAGACAGTGTTTTTAAAGTTTCATTTCACAACCACATTCTGATTCTGTTAAGAGTGGTTTGTAGCATGTGATCCATTAGGATTGAATCATTTCTCCCTTTTATGACCCAGTGTGTGTCACTTTGTTAATTACATGAACTGCTTTTCAGCCAGTATCCTCATTTTGCCCCTTGGACTCTTTCCCGTGGATTTAATGGGCATTAGATTAGGCCTTTTATACAGATAAGGGGGCACACTGCTAGTGCAATGTAAAGGAGCCTTGGTGTAAATGAGATCCAACAATGCTTTACACTTTGAACTTTCTGTACATGCATATCTATTAATTCAGTCTCATCCAAAACACACTGAAGTCAATGGAAAGACTTTTGGGGCCTGATTCTTATTTGCGCTAAGTTCCCTCTGTACTGTTCTGGCACTACCATAATGGTATCAACGGACCTTAGTGTAAATGAGAATCAGGCCCATTGACTTCAGTGGGGTGTGGCTGAAGCCCTGGTAGGGTATTAAAAAGGGTATTAGTATAACTCATCATTACTACTTGGTCCTCTGTCACAGATGCCAATGTATTACATTTTATATGTCAAAACCCCAGTGTTTGAATTTTTATATGCTAGCACTTCTCTTGTTTTCATGTGATTAAAATCACTGGACATGTGCAATGCTTATAAAAGCCTTATAATTTAGCTCAATTTAACACCAGACCATGTCTGTGAGCTATGGAATTACTTATGGTAAACTAAGTTTCTATCCCCAAAATGTTGAAGCACTAGATTTTTTTAAAAAATATTTTTTTATAATGGTAAAAGTGTTTGTTTATTCCACTCATTTGTTAAAATGGCTACATCATTTTTGCTCAGTGTTCTTTAAAAAAAATTCTGAGACTAAGAACAAACTTGGAAAATTAAATCCAAAAGGTAAAAAAAGTCTGAGGGAGTCTGAACAACAGTCTTTTCCTGTTAAGACTAGAGATGTCTGTGCAACTTTAACTAAAGGAGTCATTTTGAGGTCCTCCAATCAACTCATCTTTTGTAACCCAAAGCTTTGGGGGAAATGAAGCACAAATCTGAAATTCAGAGTTAATTTTTACTGCTCTTTAGAAAGTCTGATTCATTATTTCAATACAAAATTGTGTATTGTCAATGCTTGTAATGCAGCTAGTAAGAAACTCTTGGAAATGTCTGACCATAAACCAGAATAGCTTTTCTTTTTACTACTAATGGTCTATGTTTCCATGACTGAGAATTGAGATAAGGATTTAAAATGTCACAGAAGGAACATCCCTGCAAATTCTGTGAGCAAGCGCTACCATTGTCAAATAAGGTAATTAAGCAAGAAAAGCAATCCAGGAGTGATCTCCTCATCCACCTCCCCATCGCTTGTCTAATAGTGATATGATTATTTAAAAACTACAACATCATATAATTGTTTTAGGTCATTGACTACAAATAAAATGTAAACATTCTACAAACATGGCAAATAAGTAATGTACTGGCTTGGTTTATTGAATGAAGGATTCTATGCTTGCGGTGGGTGAGTGTTAGAGGGCGGGTGTATGATGGGTAGGCATAAGAGGGTTTTTGATCTGGAAGTTGAGTCTTGGTTAGAATCATGGGGAAGAATATAAGGTTGTTGTTTGAATGTGTTTTATGATATTTTATAATTGTACATTTTGGTTAGAGATTATATGAACTATATGGATATTTTGGAATATTTCTCTTTAACTGGGTCCTTTTAGGTAGCTAAGTGGGTGGTGTTCTTTGTAGGGTTTGTTAGTTACTGTGAGATTCCCTGGTGTCTAGGACATATTTTAATTATAATGGTAAGTCTGAACTGTAACTTAAAATTACAAAAGGTTTTTTGTCTGTTGCATGAACAAGATCAGATCTAACTAGTCTTTGGTGTTCTGCTTGTCATTTTCTTTCTACCCATCCCAGTATCTTTCTTTGACCTCAGTTGCTAAGATTATTTTTTATTCAGATGAAAATTTTACCATCAATATTCTACTTAATACATTTATATACTAGTTTCTTTTATGTGGTATGATCTGTGTTTGAAAGCCCTCTTCAAGTCCCAGGAGATTACTTTACTGTTGTATGGTTTAGAATGCCAGCAGATATATTTAATTCACCTAAGAAGGCATTTTCCACAGTGTGTTTTAATCTATTTAATGGGTATTTTCAGCCACACCCAAACACTTTCTTGTTCTGGATCAGATGGCATATGTTAATTTACAAAACTCTGTTCAGAAGTGAATGTTTGGGATTCCTGTCCCTTTCAAAAGCTTTTTATTACAAAGGAGAGTTTTTGTTACACAAAATAATTGTATTGGGCCCAAGTTTCCTTGCCCAAGTTATTCTTATATTGGAGTGAAATTTTGCCTTTAAGGGTCGGGTTGTTTGTCTGCCCCTCGCCATGGAAGAGGCTGGTGTTTAGCTCTGTAAACCCAAAAATATCCGATAATCCACTTGGATTACTCTATCAATAGTTAGACTCTCAACCAATCTCATTTTTGGAGATTTATGTGCTTCTTCAGGCTATTAAGTCCAGCAAGTGGCTTTTTGATTTCAGAGTCTGAAAACCTGTACCTTCCTTGATCAGAGGTGTAGCTATTACTTCTGTACCCAGTGCTGTGAGGTGCTGAGCAACCACAATTGCATGAGCTCAGCACCTCAGCGGATTTGGCCATCAGATGTTAAGACATACCCTGTTTTCTTTTGCAAAGTCATGCTATATGACAAACATATGGAACAATGGCATTCTGTTTCTGTACACTTGGGTGGGAGAAGGAAGACTTGTTGCTGGAGGGTGGTCAGTAGCTGGTTCCTTGGAACTGGCTTATGCTTCTGTATTGTTAATAGCTTTTGTAGAGCCCGGGGTGGGGGTCTTCAGTAAGGAGTTGTTTATTAATAATAATAAATACAAATTAAACAGATTGGAATTTTAAAGCTGTGACATAAACTGAAGATTATTTCTCTAGACCTGATGCTTTTTCTCCCATCCATGAGCTTCTCTCCATGCCCTAGTTGTGGAGTCTGCCATGATTATCTCTTGCTCCTGGACCAATTCTTAATCCTATCTCCGATTTAGTAGCCCTTCCCATTTAGTGATCCTCCCATACTCCTAATTCCACTATCCCTCATCCCAGACTGCATCCTCGTTTCCTTCTTCAGCTCTTCTCTTACTGAGGCTGCTCTAAAGCTCAGTTTTGTCAGTCTTTCCATTGAGTTCAGTGGGCTTTGGATCAAGCCCATTCTTAGCACCAGTCCTTCTTGCTGCATTCCAAGTGCAGTAGGATTCATCTTGAGGTAGGAAAGCATTGATAAAGAGCAAAGGAGAGCATGGAGTAGAATCAATATTGTTCTTAAGTAAAATATAAATCTGCTTATCCTCAGATAGTAGAAACCCAAGCCTGTATTTTTAAATAACCTGTCTCAAAGGCAACATCTAAATAGTGATTAAGAGTGTGGCTTAGAACAAATCTTTGAGGGACTCCTTAAGTGACATCAGCAGGAGTCAAACAAAAGTCTGCTATTGAAATAAAATTATGTCATCAAGTTGGAGTAGGAGAAAAACTAATGCACTCTGGCCCTAGTCAATGCAGCCCCAGTTCAAAAGGAGGTCATCATCTATAGTGTCAAAGTAGCACTTAAGTCCAGACAAATGCAGACACACAGACAACCCCAGTCAGACTTCATCAATAAACCATTAAAGCCTTGACTATAGTAGAGTCAAGACTATGAAAAAATACAAACCTCTGACTGCAACAAATAGACATAATTTGCAATTAAAAGCTGCAACTGAGAAAACACTAGTTGTGTAAGAAAATTTGGATAAATGTCTAATTCCAGAGACATAATTACTTAAGTCTGGATCCCATGTGTGTTGAAAACAGGAGGTACAGCACCTGTTGCCCAAGAAACAAAAATAACTGTTTTGATTGAAAGAATAATAATCTGAAGGGTACATTCTAGTTAAAAAAGTGTAAAGCTTACAAGCACTAAGATCTAATTTGAAATAATCAGAGCAGTATCCATGGAGCTGAGTTTAGTGAATTGACAAACAAAACCAAAAACCACCACAAGAAGTTATATTGTTAGTTACAGGAAAAAAACTGTATAATTGTGACCAATAATCACAGATGAGAGCGCTCAGTTTTGCTGCAACAAAATGTAAGACAAATAATTATTCTGGTCAAAAAAGCAATAATCTGAGTGATACAAACCCTACTCTAAGGGTTTTGCTGCCATAGGTGTTCTAGAGGACATGCTTTACCAGTCACTTTCACAATAAACAGTTGTTAAACGTTTTGCTGAGCTTAATACAATTTCCCTTAGGCAAACATCAGGTCTATCTATATGATAGTGCTAACCTTAATATTGTTAAGTTTCAGAGGAATTTCACCATAGTTTAACAAGAAGCTCTCTAGGATTTAAAAATGTCATACAAGGGATGCAACTCTAATAGAGCTAGTGGAAATACAGAGTAGCTTCAATGAGTAGCTTCACCAGTGTAAATAAGAACAGTATGTTGACAATGTACAGTAATGAGATTTAAAAATGGGCTGGATGCGGTTATAATATTTCTAGTTATGACTTAATATAGGAGTACTCAAATCATGCTTTGAGCTGTTACTTGGTCCCTGTAAGGTACAAGGGAAAAGATTTATATTCTGTAATACTAGATAGTTGGCTATGCGCAAATTCTCACCTTTCATCTTGCGATGGACTTAAGTGACCTGGTCTAATATAATATTGCAAATCTTATGCTCCTGCTGAAAGTAGTACAGTGAAAGCAAGGTTACACATATCCTTCATGTTTTTGAAATAGCTTTCCAAAGACTACAGGCAGCATCTTAAAGGCCTTTCCCTATTGTTTGAACCTTCTGCAAATGTTTTTAATTGAACCAAATTCATCAGCTACCTATATATCTTGGCACACAATGGGTTAACTTCTTTGCTGATGTAACTAGATGGCTCAGTTGACTTCACTGTAATTTTACCCATTTATACCACTTGAGAATTTCTCACTGTATTTAAAATATGGTCACCCCATTCATCAGAATATAACAAGGCTTATATAGATCCTGGCACACTCCATGTAAATTATGATTACCAAATAGAGCTATCAGAAAGTTTTGATGAAAACCAAAACAAGATTAACATTTTTCATAAAATTTTATTTTTCCACTTCTGGCCAGCCATATTATGAGATGCCTCCCAATTTAACAGTTCCTTCACTGATGTGCAGTTCTATCAGCTGTAAAAAAATAAAAGTTCTATTCAAAAAGGAGCTACGTAATGAACAATGGTCACATATTTATAGCCACAACTGTTGTCAGTGCAACTCAAACTCAGCACCTTAAGTCCCAAAAACCAGAGCTCTAATGCTTGAGTTAAAGATGATGATTTTTGCTGTCTAATTAGCAGACTGTTAGAGTCAGTTGGGCCAGTCACTAAAAGGAAACATGATCATATGCAGTAATGGCTTATCCAAGGCCTATTGGCGTCAATGGAAAAACCTACTATTGACTTCAGTTAGCATTGAACCAGGGCCTAAGCCATATTCATAGTATGAGAAAGCCCTAGTGGAAAAAGATAGAACAAAGGGAAACGTCTTAAGAAAAGAGACTTTAATGTGACATCCACAACCATTCTAAAATAGAGGAGGAAATCCAGTTTAAAGAACATTACAAAAGTATTTGATGTAGGGAGATCAGTCACAGACACACTGAAAATGGATATCAGTGTGATAAAACAAGTATATGCATGTGGGAACAAAATCAGGCTCTAACATAGTTAGACACAAACAAAAAGTATCTAGCAGTTTCAAGAATTCTGATGTCATAAGAGAAAAATGATCAGCTACATAAATACTGAAGTCCTCTAATAAAGTTAGACTAACTGATACAGAATGAGGGCAGATTGTCTCAGTATTTCTATAAAAACATGGTATTAAGTTTTTGAGGATGATAAACTACCACAAATACTACACTGTTATTATACAAATAATCAAGAATTTTAGTTTAATTCCCAGAATGGAGTGAGGCACAATGACTACACTTCCAACTATGTTAACTGCATGTGGAACTGATGTAAAAAGGGAAGATTTGAGGAACTGTGTGTGGTATAACTACAAAGACTTTCATCTTCACTGATCAGATCCAGTATATCTGAATATACTTGCAGACTGGAAGGAGACTCTTAAGGGTCTGTCTACACTGTAGTAACACACCCAGGCTGGCCTGTGTCAGCTGACTAGGCTCACAGGACTCAGGCTGCAGGGCTATAAAATTGCAGTGTAGATATATGGGCTCAAGTGGAGCTCAGACTCTGGGACCCTTCCCACCTCACAGGGTCTCAGAGCCAGGGCTCTAGCCTGAGCCTGGACATCTACTCTGCAATTTTATAGCCCCACAGTCAGAGTTCCACGAGCTCGAGTCAACTGACAAGGGGCCAGCAACAGATGTTTTATTGCAATGTAGACATACCCTGTAATACACCAAGGAAACAATCCTGTGTCTTCAGGGGGCTGAGACAAAATATGACCCAGAGATGGAAAAGGTTGCTATTTTTTCTGCTTATAGCTTTAATGAATAATACTATAATTTTAAAATACACATTTATTTGACAGAGATCATATTTAATGAAGTAGAATGGAACTTGTTCAAGATTGCTGCTTCAGTAGAACAAATATCTAAAAACAGAATATTGGACCATGGGAGAAGCAGAAGTAATGCAGCCAAATATGAAGCTAGGAGTTCCCACACTGGATCTGACCAGTGGTCCATTAGCAGGGAGAGATGGATCAGAATTCACATCGCACTCCCTATCAGTACTCAGCTCAAGCTGGGGAAGCTAATGATCCAACCAGCAGACCAAATTCAGTAATGAATCCTGGTCATGTGCCACCTGAGGCACGTTGCACAAACTAAGAAAGAAGTGGTCCATCTAGTCCAGTATCCTGTCTCTGGGTCCAAATCCTGTTCAGTTCTTGAGCAAAAACAAGTTGTTTGGTCTTATCCAAGTCCTCATTTGGCCGTAACATCACTGACAGGTTTATGCTGATATTCAGAACATGACAATAGAGCTTTTACTGGTATTAATACAAATATTTTTCCATCATTCATTAGTTGTTTAAGACTGAGGGAGCTCAGATGAGATGTGTTTGGGAGTTAAAATTCTATATTGTGACAAAGCTCTGTCCTTGCCTCAGTGGGTCCCGCATTTCCTGGCGGATTTTACTAGCCTCAGGGGCTCACTATGACCCTCAATGTAACCCTTCTCTCTAGAGACAAGGGTCACAGTCTACTGAGCCATTTTCATCATAAGCCAGCAAGGGAGGTGAGGAGAAGTTATCCTTCCTTGCACAGTTGCTGTTGTCTCCCAGTCTCAGTGATTAATCAGGGGGCAAATGTGTGTGTGGGGAGCCCAGGCCCACCCTCTACTCCAGGCTCCAGCCCAGAGATCCTAATAGTATCAGCTATGGTAGCTGACCTTTTAGAAACATGACCTGTACAATTCCCTGGTCTACTTCCCCCACAGCAGCCCTCACTTCCTCAAGCTCCACTTTACCCTTACCTTGGGGCCTCCTTCTTTGTGATATGGTGTATACTACTCAGCCTCTCTAATAGCAGAACTTCCTCCCACAGCTCCTGACATGCACACCCACCTGACTGGCTGGGAGGCTTTTAACTAGTTTCAGCCAGCCCCTGATTGGCTTCAGGTGTTCCAGTCAACCTAGTGTTCTCCCTGCCTTCTGGAAAGTTCTTAATTGGCCCCAGGTGTCTTAATTGACCTGGAGCAGCTTCCATTTCACTTAACCTGGTACCAGGGATTAGTTTAGCCTGGAGCTAATATATCTATCTCCCACTACTTTTCTATAGCCATCTGGCCTTGCTCTGTCACAATATGTAAGCAGCTGTGCAACCAAAGATTAAGATTTGTTTTGTAGTAAATGGAGGTCTTTTGCGATGCATTTGAAATCCTAAGAACTACATGGATAATAAATGAATCTACTTAGAGAAGCATAAAATACAAATGGCTTTACTAATTACATCAGGTGAAAATCATCTTATTTGTCCAATGATTATCAATTTGTCTTTCAAAACAATTATTGTCTGATATTGTGGTGGGGTAGTTTGCCCCTTAAAGGCCGTGGGCCACCTTGCCATGTGACATGCCCTTTTAAGTCTTTAAGGGTTCATTATATGAACCTAATGGGGACAGAGAGAAAGTAGTCCTGGGAATAAATGATGCTTGGGAGGAAATCCTGTCATTATATCTTTAAGAATCTGAGGCCAGGAGTCTTTCAGAAAGGGCAGGAAAGGCTCCTCTCTCCCCTCCAAACAACTGGGAATGAGCTGGGAAAAGAGGTCCAGCATAAATTCTGTTGCCTCTCTCATAGCAGGTCAGATGCCTGCAGACACTGTAGGGAGTAAAAGGACTCCTGTAGGGCCCTAAAGAGCAAGAAGGCATCAGCAGGAGAAGGCTGCCTGCTGGATCCTCCTAGCCTAAGGATTAATTGAGGATAAAGGGGCCAGCAGAGGGAGAAGTTAGTTAAGGCCCTACAGCTGGAAAAATTATAACCCGACCCCAAGGAGGAGAGCTGGGGGGGCTCCTGCCATAAGGAGAGGCAGTGACTGAAGCACAGCACCAGCTCCAGGAAGGAGGACGGGGGCTCCTGAACTGGGACAAAGAGCTGACCAGGTCTTTTATTGGGACCCCAGCAGGGAGATCTGGAGCAATGAAGTAAATCATCCATTGTAGAAAACTTAATAAATCAGACCCCAGGAAGGGGGTACATGTTCTTGAGCCAATTAAAGTCTGGTAATTGAAAGAATACGAGGGTGGAGTGCCCTGGAAGGACCATAAAGGGCCGTGGCTTACCTCTTGACAGATATATTGGAGCATCTTGCAAGATGCTAGACTGGGAAATAACACTAATATAGATCTGGTAGGTGTTACTGCTACAGTTCTCGTAATGCCTTTGGCTGTGCTGCAGTGAATATAGGTTGGATGAAATCCTGCTCCATGGAAATCATTGGGAATTTTGCCACTGACTTCAATGGAGATAAAATTTGTGTAATTTATGGTATCCATTTTACAACATAACTTGAGTATATTAATTTATACTCCTATATATATATCTATATATATATTTGTAATAATGAAGGACACCAGGACTACTCATTTCAATTAGCATTTGCTAGATCAGGCCCTTGGTATCTGATCTAAGTGTTAGTATTAATGGGATTGGTAAGGAGATTAAAATAAATCTTTCACACTATGAAAGGATTGAAATACTAGGAGATTTTATACCAGATGCTCAGATAGTGTAAAATCAGCGTTGACTTCACTAGAGCTATGTAGATTTACACCAACTATGGCTCTGGTCCTTAAGCTGTAAAGTATAATACAAAGGAATATATAAGAGAGGTGAACATCTTTTACAAATATAACATGTAAGTATGTGACGCTAGACGGTGGTAGAGGAGCAAATGGCAGAAGCAAAAGCATCAAGTGTAAAAGTGAATTCAAAAGATAATGGCATGGGTTGGCAAAAGCATGAAGTTCAAAAGGAGCAGCTTTGAGTCCAGAAGCCTCCTCTTGGTGGTGGAAATCTGCAAATCAACCCCGTTGAGAAGATGGTACTGTAGGAGGGGGAGGAGTACATAGTCTTTCCCCTAGAAGAATGTTGGAAGGGAAGGATGGACTGTGAACTGTTTCCCAAAATAACTGCCCTTAGGGTGGGGAAGGTAGTGTGGGAGACTGTTGTGGAGTGCTGTTACCACCAGGGGTGGGTTACAGATAAGGAAGGAGGGTCATGAGATGGGAGGTCCTCTTAAAGAATGTGGTTAGTTTTGGATAAGCTTTGCAACTTCAGTGCTTATCTATACCAAACTTTGGGAATCCAAAGAGACTCATCCAGGACTAGTTAATGCAAGACTTGCAGAGCACAGCATATAAAACCTCAGATTACCTTTCTCCCTCTGTTTCTATGTATAATCCACTACTTCACTGTGTACTAATCATTTCTGACAAATGACTATATATTGCCTTCATGTTCTATAACTTCATGTGCACTACATATGTTTGCATATTTTAAGGCAGGGTTTCTCAAACTTCATTGCACCGCAACCCCCTTCTGACAACAAAAATTAGTACACAACCCCAGGAGGAGAGACTGAAACCTGAGCCCTGCTGCCCTGGGTAGGAGAGCCAAAGCCCAAGCCCCACTGCTCCATGCAGGGGGCCTGTAACCTGAGCCCCACCGCCTAGGGCTGAAGCCCTCGAGCTTCGGCCTAGGCGGTGGGGCTCAGCCTTTAGCCCGGGGCCCCAGCAAGTCTAAGCCAGCCCTGGCAACACCGTTAAAATGGGGTCACAACCCACTTTTCGGTCCCTACCAACAGTTTGAGAACTGCTGTTTTAGGGATTGTATTCATGGAGACACTCAGGAAAGTTAATCAGAATTAAATAAAGGTATGAATTTAAAGTGGATTAGTTAAACTATATTAAACCCCTATGTGGACACTCTAATTCAGAATTAAAATGGCCCTTAGTCTACCATCTCCCCATAAGAGTGTTAAGTGAAACCTAGTCTACTAGAGAGACGAGGTGGGTGAGGTAATAGCTTTTGTTGGAAATATATTGCCTCACCCACATCGTCTCTCTAATATTCTTGGACCAACATAGCTACAACTACATTGCATTCCCAGTCTCCTATCATTTTTATTTCATGGACTGGCTGGCATGTGAAGTGACTTGGATATATTAGAGATCTAGAGTGCCAGCTAATTTCAGCTGAGGAACTCCAGTGAAGTCAGTGGAGCCATGGGGATTATGCCAGTTGAACACCTGACCCAGCATGTCAACAGATACACCTTTTAGAGACCAAATAGCTAATTCTCCACTCTATTCCATGAGTAGATGGCTGGTGTAATTCCAGCTAAAGTCACTAGAGTACACCAGCATAAAAATGGTGTAGAGAATTAATGAATCAGGCCCCAGAGAAGGGCTGACTTCTGTTGAATTAATAGGGGCTGGTAGAGTCACAGTTATGGTCTTGTATGGAGAAGTAGTCTTCTGTATTACAATTAAACTACTCCCCATTCCATGCACATTTTCTTTAGAGGCACTTTTCTACCTGCAGAGCTTCCATGTGGGCCAAGATATGCATGGTCATCTGTATTGGAAAATTCTGATTTTTGGCTTTGGTTCTCCTTATGGACCAAATTCTGCTCCCATTTAAGTCATTAGGAAAACTGTTTGCTTCAGTGGGAGGATAATTGACCATATATGACTCTCTCAAGGGTGGAAGTGAGCCCATGGAATTGATGTATGCTTATTTTTTGAATCTCATATCTGAGGGAAATCCTGCTCTCCTTCTTCACCTGAGGCCAATGAAAATATTTGTGTGAGCAGGATGGGGCGAGCAGGATTTACCTCTGTGATTGGCTCTTGCTATAGCACAAACTCTTTTATCTTGTACAAAAGTGACCCCATAGTTCACTGTATTATTCTTGTGTTTCTAAAATTGTATGTAGTTACATAGCACAGAAAATTCAGGAAGTTTAGGGTAGGGATTAGCAGAAATTGTTCTTCATTGCCTTTCTTTGGGACTTTTATTGTGTTGTAGAGAAGCAACTGCCTTGTCATTTACAGTAGTTTAGACTCAAAATCAACAAGGAATTAGGCTGATTCTGCCAAGTCTTAACGTTTTAAACGACTTATAGTATCAACAATAACTGGTATTATCTTAGAGAGAAACAGAACTGGGTGTTGTAAGGTACACTTAAGAGGAGATATCTGCTGTGATTACACCAAATCAGAAATCTCCTGTCTTATATAGGCTCTGATGCTAGTGCACAAAAGCAGACTTGTGTGTATAATGCGAGTTTTTTCTTTTTAATTTTAGACTCAACCTTGTCCTATGTTAGGCAGCTGGAGGCAAGAGTAAGACAGCTGGAGGAGGAAAATCGCATGCTACCCCAGGTGGGTGACTTCCTGTTGATAGGAACAGTAGCTCCTAGCTAGATAGTAACACTCATGTATTAGTGTTTAACATCCGTGTTTTCTGCAGTGAGACACTGATATAATTTGAACTCTTACAGTGATCAAAGGCTCTCATTACAGTAATCAAAGCCTCTAGCATCTTTTATTTTCATTTCTCATTGCTGATTATAGTGGAGCATTTCTACTGGTGTATTTGAGATCATGACAATACTTCAGAGCATTTTTTTCACCTTTACAAGTGTTGATACCTTGTAAGAACTCACTGGAGGCTGAAACTTATGTTATAATTAACAATTAAGAAGTTTAAAATTACAAACAGCTGACCTTTGACAGTCCTAGTTTCATCTTAAGAGTGAATTTCTCTCTTCATATCTTTCTAAAATATAAAGTTTCAAATGCTATTGTGCAGACAACTTAAAACATTACTTTGATTCAAAAATGGAAATTTGTCAAGCAATTAAAATAATACATTTGTTATTGTAATTTTTTGGGGGGATGTATTAGGTGCTTAATGGGGAGACTGAAATTACATTTTAAAAATAAACAAACATCAAATGATTTGGAGTTAAAGCTCTCCTGGGTACATGCCTTTCTTTTTATTTTAACTATTTTTATTTATTAGCAATGAATTAATAATATTTGCATTTTTCAAATATATGTTAATTTTGTATTGACTAATGCATCTTGCTATTATATTTAATTTAAAAATACTGTGGAAATTAGTACCTTTTCAAAATGAAATATCTTGTTCATTTTTAAAAAAGAGCCATGTAATGCTAGTTCGTCGTACTGACTCGGAATACTATGACTTGTGTGTAAAAATCAAAGATAGTGGTGAAGGGAAGGGGCAATGATATTCATAGACTCAGATTTAATCATTTTTATAAAGTATAGAGACAAATGAATTAGTTACAGGGATGGCTCAGGATCAGAGTTGGTGATGTCCTTGGTAAAGCAGATTTTAAGCAAGGTTTTGCCTAATAGTTAAAGGGGGTAATAGTTCTATTCTTTGTTCTGCCACTAACTAGTTATGTGACCTCGAGCAAGTGATTTAACTTCTCTGTACCTTAGTTTATTCATTTGAAAAATGGGCATATAATATTCACCACCTGCAAGGGGTAATGAGGATTATCATATATAAAATCACATTTGCTGAGCCTTTGAGATGCAAGATACTCTGTGATGCGGAGTATTATTGTCTTGCCAAGCAAGGCAAATGATAATGATTGACCAAAAACACAATCTCTGATTTGTCTTGGTATGATAGATCATTCAGGAAAGACTTTAGGGCCAAAAATTTTCAAGTTACTAGTGATTTTGTTTGTCTCCATTTTGGGGTGCACACCTGAGACACTGTAGAGGGGTCTGAGTTTTCAGAAAGTGCAGAACGCCCAACTTCTGAAAATCATGGCCCTTTAAGGTCTCTCATGTTTGGTATCCAAAGTCACTAATCAGTTCTAAAAATAGTGCCTAAAAGTCTACAATGGGGCAGTGGTGTATTTTTTTTGGGGGGGGGGGCAGAAGCTGAGGGAAATGCAAAGGGAATAATTAAGTAGGCAACAAAGTCTGCATCTTGACATAAATATATGCTTTATGGCCAAATGTGTGTCTATATCTTGGCTTGGTTTATTGGTTCTAGAAGCTAACCACACACCTGTAAACACTTTATCATTAGAAATTATGAGAATGACACGTGTTGGCCTTTCACAGCATGTCTGCTCATCCTAGGAATTTCATTGCTTTCAGTACAGGAAGGAAGTATAGTCAACAGCTAGCCTATTCTGAAGTCATACTCAGTTATGTTAGTGTTTCATTTATATGAGACAGTGGGGACCTGGCTAGCATGTTCTATAAAGAATTTTCTGGGGCTTTCAGGTGAGTTGGTGAAAGACACTTATTCAGGCAACATTCTATCTGACCTGTTTTTCTACCTTCAAAGTTACTAAGGTTAAAAAGGGGAGTAGTGGCTAACCTTCTCTGTTGTCTGGGTTGGTTGTCATTATGGGAAACATCGTAACTATACTCTGGACACTTGTCAGGCTGAAACAGAAGTAGAAAGACATAGAATGGGATTTTGATTTTCAAAAGCTCTCTCCACATTGCTTTAACTATCTTTCTGATGAAGGCGATGGGAGTTTTCTGAGGGTTAGGCTGACTCTCAGTGCTTTTGACAGTTCCACTCCAAGCCACGTCTACACTACCTGCCGGATTGGCGGGCAGTGATCGATCTATCAGGGATAGATTTATCGTGTCTAGTGTAGACGCGATAAATCGATCCACCTCTCACCCTGGTGGAGTTCCAGAGTTGACAGCAGAGTGATCGGGGAAGTGGAGTCGACGGTGGAGCGGCAGCGGCCGTTGATCCCGCGCTGCGAGTATGCAAAGTAAGTGATTCTAAGTCAGTCTAAGGTACGTCGATTTCAGCTACGCTATTCTCGTAGCTGAAGTTGCGTATCTTAGATCGACCCCCTCCCCCCCAGTGTAGACCAGGCCCAAGTGTAGAGCATCAAATGAAATTCCTTTTCTGTTATGGGTATGAAAACTCCACCTGTGTTGTGGGAAGGGAATGTCTTTTTGTAAAAACAAAAAACAACAACAAACCCCCCTGTTATTCAGTGGCACTCACCCTGCAGAACAGCAGGGATTTTAAAGCTCCAGGACTGTACATATTAGAAGAGAGTGAGAGAGGTGAACTGTTATTGATACACTTGTTAGTAGCTATTCTATCCCTGAGTGAGTATGATCAGTGCTACTTACAATGCTTACTTTTTCCTGTCTGCTCACCTCTCTTCTTCTGCTACGCCTTCTTTCTTCCTCTTTAAGCCCTTTCCTACCCTGCCCTATTTCTCCTCTTCCAGATATGCATTACTCATACCAACTTGTGTAATGGTGTGACCATTTATACCCTGCATAGAGAACAAAAGTCCTTGGCAACCGACTAGTTATCTCCCCTTTTCCTTTGCCTTTTTTGTCTTTTTCTTACATATTAGTTTTTATTTCAACCCCCCACTACCTGTAACTTAAAGGTTTTATTAATATTTAGCAGCAGGCACCTTTTCAGAAAAAAGTGTTTCAGTGATGACATCTTCACTGTTCAAATTGAATTCTGAGCTCTAGTTTGCTGCACTATGACAAGAAATTACAATGGCTAGGGGAAAAACCAATAGCTACAGTGAGTCAATATTTCAGTCTGATCAGGGAATAGAAACGGCATAAAAATGCTCCTATTCATTTAAGACTGCAAAAGTCTCCCAACATTTGCTCGTGTGCTGGTTGATTGCATTCTACTAGGTTTAAGAGTTATGAGAAGCTGCAGACAAGTTGTAAATTTGCTTTGTTGATGGGGGCAGCAATTAGCATATATTTGTTTTCAGATGGCAAACAAAAGATATAATCCAAGCACATTCAATATATGGCCACAGATATGAGTTTTGTGAAAGAAAGCAGACGTTTTCCAAGACATGCAGCATGCAACAGGGTCTTCCTACCAGTTGCCAAACTACATTGGCTGGGCATGAGGAAACAGTAGATTATTGGTTAATATCAGTGCTTCTCAAACACAAAAGTATGTAACAGTGCTTGCTAGTGGTGTACACAGAGAGACACAATTTGGGGAAGGATGTTTGTGGGTGGTGTAATTTGAACCAAGAAAGATCTGGCATATAATAAGATTCTTTAAGATATCTGTAGTTTGGCCCCTGGCTGTTCTGCGCAATTCACAGAAGCACAAAATATTTATGATGATTTTGGTGGATCAGAAAGAAAGCAGACTTAGAATCAGTAATGTCAGACTTCTTTTCAGGAGATTCATGGCTAGATATAATACGACTGGAAGAGTGTATCCAGTATGTATGTATGTTTAAGCAACTTGGTTTATACAGTGATTATTTTCTCCTATATATTCAGGGCATGTTTAGAATTCTTGGTTAAGCCTTACTGGCCACTGGCCACGAAGAATAATATCTCTGCACCCTCTTACCTAAAGTTTTATTTCATGTTTTTGTTTCTTGTCCATCTTTATTTTAATATCTCAGTGCAAGGAATTTCTCTTAGTCCAGGTCTACACTTAAAACTTTTGTCACTATGATAATGTTGGGGTGTAATTTTTAAAAACCTTTTTATACTGGCGAAGCCCTAGTGTTATACCAGCAAAAAAGTGCTTTGGCTGGGATAGTTTATTTTGTTTGAGAAAACCAAGATAAGCTATGTTGGCAAAAGCATCTCCTTTGCTGGTGTAAACTGCATCTACACTAGGAGGGTTTGCCAGTGTACCAGTAGTTATACTGGCAAACCTCTTCTAGTGTAGCTTAGGCCTTCCTGTAGAGACTAGTTTCAGTCCGTATGTAAAAAAGGCACAGCTCTTGTGTGAAATAGCCGCTATTGTTATGTCAGATTGTGGGAGGTGGATTGAAAGTTCTAATGGCCATCTTTCACATGACAGTACATGGCTCTGTGAATGCTGAACAGAATGGAGTTGCTTGTTTCAGCTAGAAGCTGACTCTGGTTTGTCTACTATCACTTGGCTGTAAAGTTAAGAATAAAATTATTTATATAAGAAAAGCTTTTTTCATTAATGTGATGACCAACACAACTCTCATTAAAATTATTAGTATTTGTCACTTATATTATGGAATTCTCAGCCAATTGTTCTAATTACCGTATGAGAGAGTTGCAGTTGCTTAATCCTAAAATCAGTTCTCCAAGATTTTCCACTGATATTTATTTGACTTATATTTTGATTCATTTCAGCAGTGTTCATGTCTCTCTGTTCCAGACAAGTTTCCAGTAAATTAGGACTGAATTTTCTTGGACTGAAATAGAAGAATCTGGGTGGTTAGAGGACATGAATAAAGCAGCAGAATAGAAGGGATAAAAAAAAAATGAGTGGTTGAACAGAAGTCCCCTTCTCTTTAATTAATGGGTAGGTGAGAAAGGTGGGGTAGTTGAGAGCATAGAGTGGGAATCCGCTTGGGAAATTTCTGAACGTTTGGAAGGAGTGGCTGCTACAAAAATTAGGCCCTTATTTGCAGACGTTTTTTGTCCCCATGCATAAAAGCAGAGGGTGTGATCTGACCTCACATTTTTGTTGCATGCAGTAAATAACATACGTCATATTGTAACCAGAGTCCTTAACCAAAGAGTTGCAATTAATGAGCTGGCTGTATTACAATGCAATATGTTATAAGATAAATTATACGAAAACAACCTATGCATCACCCTTTTCGTGTGCCTTTTCTGCTGTTAGTCTCTACCTATTGATCGGCTCTTGTGCATAGAATTTTAGGCTATCTCTGATAGTATATTCTGCAGTTAGCAGAGACATAATGTCTGCTTGTACTGAGACATTTTGCAGTAGTCAAAAAGCTTCTTAAAAGACAAAACTGGATTCATACTTCATTTACATCAATATTATATTGATGTAAATCCATTAGGCCACATTCTGATCTCAGTTATGTTGGTGGACATCTAGAACAGTGGTTCTCAACAAGGGGTACGTTTACCCCCGGGGATATGCAGAGATCTTCCAGGGGGTACATCAACTCATCTAGATATTTGCCTAGTTTTACAACAGGCTACGTAAAAAGCGCTAGTGAAGTCAGTACAAACTAAAATTTAATATAGACAGTGACTTGTTTATACTGCCCTATATACTATACACTGAAATGCGAGTTTACAATATTTATATTCCAATTGATTTATTTGATAATTATATGGTAAAAATGGGAAAGTAAGCAATTTTTCAATAATAGCGTGCTGTGACACTTTTGTATTTTGATGTTTGATTTTGTAAGCCAGTAGTTTTTTCAGTGGGGCGAAATTCAGGGTACTCAAGACGAATCAGACTCCTGAGAGGGGTACAGTAGTCTGGAAAGATTGAGAGCTACTGATCTAGAATAACTCCACTGATTAGGCAATCGTTATTCCAGATTTGCCCTCATGTGTAACTGTGAACAAAATCTGTCCCATTGACTCCTTATCTACACTGGTGTGTGATCAGAATCAGGCCTCCAAAAGTCAGTTAAATGAAAAAGAAGCTTGTGAATTGAACAGGTTGATTATATTTCTAGGGGTGATAACATCATACGTTGAAACAACACAAGTGTACATGTGCCATGTAGTCAATGAATGTATTTGGTAAGAACATTCCTGGTGAGCCACTCTTTTCTTCTTCAATTAGTTCCATTTTAAGTTGTATGGTGGAGAGAAGGAAGCGTGTTAGGGTTAGAATGGAAAAAAAGTCTCTGTTTATGTAATCTGGTTACAAGTCCCAACTTTTTATGAAATACGAAGCCAGAGGCAAATATTGCCAGGACAACCAAGTCTGAACAAACAAAAAGAATGTTGTCGTTACCAGAAGTTTATATGAGTGTGCAAGAGCTAGAGGAATTGAATTCTCAAATTCCATGGCAACGCAGCATAAGTCTGACACAGCAGAGCTTATGCACAGGTTAGCCAACGAGTCAGTGAAAGAATCTATGAGGTTATCTAGCACTGTGTTTCCTTCTGTGCATTCTGTCCTTTCTCTTCAGTTTCTTGATTCTTGGGCCTTTTGTTTGTTTTCTTTCTTTCTTTCTTTCTTTCTTTATTATTGTTATCATATTACCAAAGGCCCCCTGTTAAGGCGTGGGATCCATTGTGTGGGATGCTAATCAGACACATAGAAGGAGACAACTTCTGCCCCAAAGAGTTTATGATCTAAATAGACAAGACACAGACGGTGACAGACAAACAACAAATAAGCATCTGTCTAAAGTACAGACCGTGTAACTATTTATCCCTTCCCCATCCACACTCTGCCCAGATTCCACAGCCACCATGCGTTGTTGCTGCTCCTCTAACACTTCTTTCTTCTTCAGAAACTGCAGAGCTACAATTCATTTGCAAATTTAATACCATTAATTTGGGCTTGAATGGGAACTGGGGGTGGCTGGCTCACTACAAAAGCAGTTTTCCCTCTCTTGGTATTGACACCTCCTCATCAATTATTGGGAGTGGACTACATCCACCCTGACTGAATCGGCCCTGTAAACATTGGTTCTCCACTTGTAAGGTAACTCCCTTCCTTTCTTCATGTTTCAGTATATTTACTCCTGCATCTGTAATTTTCACTCCATGCATCTGAAGAAGTGGGTTTTTCACCCATGAAAACTTATACCCAAATAAATCTGTTAGTCTTTAAGGTGCCACTGGACTCCTCGTTGTTTTTGTAGCCTCAAGTCTTCTTTTCTTCTATTGCTGTAATAGCCAGCAAAAGAGATTTTGAAGAACTCCCTGAAGTTTTTTTTGGAACTCAGTCACAGCACTCAGTACAAGGGTCACAAACAAGTGACATCTTCCTGCAGTCATTGTAGGCTTTTTACAGGGGATCACTAATTAACCAGCATTATTTGTCTTGTGGTCCCATGACAAATTCACAGTGACCTCCCCACTGTCAGTCCTTTAAAGATGCTTCAGTTTGCAAATGGGACTCTTCAGCTTTTTCTTACAGTTGCCTCTCCTCTGCTACAACCAGGCTAGATCAGAACAAGTTATCCAAAGAGACAGAGACAAAACTTCTCAAGAGGCTTTGGTTTCCTGGTGGCATAAAACTGACCAGGAACTGACCAAACTGTGTAGTGAAAAGGAGCTGCAAGCAAGCGGCCATGGAATGGCTCTAGTAGAAAAAGTGAGCAAATGGAGATCATTATTACCACAGATTCAGAAGATACTCTAGTACTAGCAACTTCAGACAGGTGGAGCCGGAATGAAAATATGAGCTTACTCCAAAAGAGTTGCTAATTTGACACTAATATCTAATAAGTGATTTAGAGAAGACCTAGGAAATTCCATATCATTAAGTGACAGGTTTCACCATCATTAAGTGTGATTTCTGCTTTAGGGAAACACTGAAAACACATAGTAGGGACAAAATGGGAGAAGACCTCCACCAGTACAATTTCAGCATGGATTGCTGATAAACATGCCTAACAAAACTATTTCATAGAATCATAGAATATCAGGGTTGGAAGGGACCCCTGAAGGTCATCTAGTCCAACCCCCTGCTCGAAGCAGGACCAATTCCCAGTTAAATCATCCCAGCCAGGGCTTTGTCAAACCTGACCTTAAAAACCTCTAAGGAAGGAGATTCTACCACCTCCCTAGGTAACGCATTCCAGTGTTTCACCACCCTCTTAGTGAAAAAGTTTTTCCTAATATCCAATCTAAACCTCCCCCACTGCAACTTGAGACCATTACTCCTCGTTCTGTCATCTGCTACCATTGAGAACAGTCTAGAGCCATCCTCTTTGGAACCCCCTTTCAGGTAGTTGAAAGCAGCTATCAAATCCCCCCTCATTCTTCTCTTCTGCAGGCTAAACAATCCCAGCTCCCTCAGCCTCTCCTCATAACTCATGTGTTCCAGTCCCCTAATCATTTTTGTTGCCCTTCGCTGGACTCTCTCCAATTTATCCACATCCTTCTTGAAGTGTGGGGCCCAAAACTGGACACAGTACTCCAGATGAGGCCTCACCAATGTCGAATAGAGGGGAACGATCACGTCCCTCGATCTGCTCGCTATGCCCCTACTTATACATCCCAAAATGCCATTGGCCTTCTTGGCAACAAGGGCACACTGCTGACTCATATCCAGCTTCTCGTCCACTGTCACCCCTCGGTCCTTTTCCGCAGAACTGCTGCCTAGCCATTCGGTCCCTAGTCTGTAGCTGTGCATTGGGTTCTTCCGTCCTAAGTGCAGGACCCTGCACTTATCCTTATTGAACCTCATCAGATTTCTTTTGGCCCAATCCTCCAATTTGTCTAGGTCCTTCTGTATCCTATCCCTCCCCTCCAGCGTATCTACCACTCCTCCCAGTTTAGTATCATCCGCAAATTTGCTGAGAGTGCAATCCACACCATCCTCCAGATCATTTATGAAGATATTGAACAAAACCGGCCCCAGGACCGACCCTTGGGGCACTGCACTTGATACCGGCTGCCAACTAGACATGATATTTACCTTCTTGGAGGAAATAACAAATATGATTTTAAGGGTCTGTAGAAAGTCATAGATATATTCTGTTTAGCTCTTAAGAAGGTTTGTGGTACAATAACACTTAAAAGACCTGTCTATAAATATAGTACTATCTGGAGTGAGTTGTATTTCCATTGTGTTGAGTAGGTATGTAAGATAAACATACAGATAAGAATTGATTAACTCTCACACTACTTTATTGTAACTTCACTGCAGTCACTCGAGACTTCTCTATTGTACTACCTGTAATTAGAACTCCCAAATTTCTTCTTGTACAGTCAAGCACCATCTAGATATTTAATAAGGTATTGCAAGATTTTCATATAGTAAAAATGCTCATGTTAGACAAAATATGCACTAAATGAACTTTTAGAAGTTGTCTAATATGTTGATCTCGCAATTGGTTTAATTGTATATGTTATAATTTCCTGTCAAATTGCCTGGTGAAAGCATATGTTTTTTTAAAATTACATCAGATGACAATTCAGAGGGAATTGTTTTTTTTTCCAATGAAGTTTAAAGGACTGTCCAGAATGTGAAGTTTGAATCATCTTTGCTTCATCAATATGCTGTTTGAAAGTGGTTGATAGTTATAGTAAAAAATAAAGCAGAAAATAGATGTGATCTAATGTTCTGAGCATAGGACTAGGAGCTAGGAATTCCAACCTTCTAATCCCAGATCAGATGCTGATTTCCCTTGTGGCCTTGTGCTGACTGACTTCACTTCTCTGCCTCAGTTCCTCAACCGACAATATTAATAGAGCATTAGGAGGTGTGTTGTGGTATTCTAGCAGGGCTCAGCATGGATCCCAGCCAGGCCTTTCAAGTTCTTTGCTTGCTCTGACTTTTCTGTTTATCCATTCAACTGTGCATAATAGGGTCTTGACATCGTGTGTTTTTTGCCAGAGATTTACTTCCCTTCTGATATTACATGATATAGGAGGCATATAGGATTGCTAATAAGAGACTGCTTCATTTACTGGGTCATGGTTACAAAAAGTTATGCCCCTGTCACATGTCAGTTGTCAGTATCCACTACCTTTGAGATTTATTTATTTTGTAAACTGATTTTTTTAAAAAATGGCACATGCAGTCCTCAGTTTTGCTGTTCAATGTCCTGTTTAGCTGGAGATTAGTGCATGCTTTTTCAGGCTCTGTGCTGTGGGTTGTGAAAGGCTAGTCTAGTTATATCATTATTTAGGGATGAGATCTGCTCTAAGTAAAGATTCAGAAACAGCAAGTGAATGCAGTTGGAAATATCCATCTGAAAAGGTTTTTGACCATCAGATGGGAATTCAGAGACTATAGTTTTAAGATGCCTTCTTCATTGAAGAAATTTTTAAAAAACCTGAAAAAAATGGAGGTTTTCTGAGATCTACAAAAGCAAGAAATGTAGTAAACAAAAATAACATAATGTACATTTTAATCAAGAGGATTATTTCCAACCAACTCCTTGCTGGTTTGTCTTAATGGCCTTTTCCTCACAGCATGGTCTTGTAAGTGGAGTTTATCAAATATCAGCAAATATACCCTCTGTCTTGCAAGAATGAGAGGGTAACAGGGGAGGGTGGGTAGGACACTGCACCCCATATTCTTCATAGAGATATTATGATATGATTATGGCATAACTATGGTGTATTTTATGCAAGATAGGTCATGTGAGATACCATTGGAAAGGTTATGATTTACTGAATATTATTATCCTATTTGTATACAGATGTCACTTTGTATCTGAAGTTATGAATATTGACAAATGTGTTTACACCTGGGAAACGCCCACTAGGCAGAGGATGTTGAGTCTAGATGGCTGGCTTGGAAGGGCCCATTCAGGTTGATGAGCCATTAGGAGAAAACAGTAGGTTTTAGAAGAAGCTCATCTCCCAACGGGGAATCTTTCTGAGGACGCTACAAACAGCCTCTGAGCAATGGCTGCTGTGGCACTACAGGGACATGTAACCAGGTGACCTGGTTACGACTCCATCTTGGAATACCACTGTTTTTCCACTGACTGGTGTGGGAACCAAACTTTGAGACAAGGGGTTCCTGCCACATGCGGAAGCTATTTAAGACAGGGGAGTGACATCATCATAGTTCTTCACTGACTCCTGCCCCAAAGAGACTCTAGGAAACATCTGAGGAACACGGACTGAACTGGGAGGAAGTGTTGGACCCAAGCTAAAGGGATTTTTAGCCTGTGAAAGGAACACCTGGTGTTTTTAAGCTGTAAGCAAGTGCAGCTAGCCCCTTAAGAATCTCTGCAGCCTGCTTGAATCATCATTTAGGGTAAGAATTTGCAACTCATATACAATCTCTTGAGTATATTAAGCTTAGTTCGCATGATTTGTTTGTTTGCTAGGTAATCTGCTTTGGTCTATTTACTATCCCTTATAATCACTTAAAATCTGTTTTTGTAGTTAATAAACTTATTTTTGCTTTGTCTAAAACCAGTGTGGGAGAGTCATAACTTTGGGCAGAAAGCTGTTGCATATCCTTCTCCACATTGAGGGAGGGGGCAAATTTCATGAGCTTACACTGTACAGATCTCTGTGCAGCACAAGACGGTATAATTTTGGGTTTAAACTCCTGAGGGGGGTGTGCACTCGAGCAGCTGGGCAGCTCCTTAGCTGTAGCCTCCCCATGCAGAGCTGATCACAGCATCTGCAGCTGGGTGTGTCCCTACCTGTATGTGTGCTGGAGCTTGTCAGGAGCCAGAACTAGCTGCCTCAGAATAAGGTGTGAGAGGTCCTGCAGTTATGGGGTGACGGAACCCTGAGTGCACTGATTTTAATGAAGAGGCAAGGACCTGTTTCTAAATGCTTTCTTCAATGGGGGTGGAATTCAGCCACTCCACTCCTCTCATGTGGCAGGCTCCTGACCACCCTAAGAAGTTCATGTTGTAATTAGTAACTATGTAGGTACTTCTTTTGGGTATTTAATAGAGTGCTGTGCTGCAGAATCATCCAAGACTTCACTTGGCATCCATCAATCATCAGAATACCAAGACTTTTACCCAGTTTCACTTTCAATATAAGAATCAGCTTTATTTTTCTTTACATTTTCCAAACACAGATCATGATTTTCAAAAGTGACTATAGGTTTTGTTTGCCTCGTTTTGGAGTGTCTCTTTTGAGACACCTCAAAGAGGCTTGATTCTCAAAAAGTGCTAAGCACTTTCCTTCTGAAAATTGGTCCCCTTTTGGAGGTCTCAGGTTAAACACCCAAAAATGGAGGCACTCCAATTACTACAGTAAAACCTATTTTATCCGGCATGTTGAGGGAATTGGGGGTGCCAGTAAATGAAAAATGCCAGTTAACTAAAATGAAGGAAGTTTGGGTGCAGGAGGGGATGCGGGGCTGAGAGTTGGGGCGTGGGAGGGGGTGTGGAGCGCGGACTCTCTGAGGGAGTTTGGGTGCAGGAGGGGGCTCGGGGCGGCAGGTTGGGGCACAGGAGGTGGTGCAGGGTGCCGGATCTGGGCAGTGCTCACCTCGGGCAGCTCCCTGCAAGTGGCAACCTGTCCCAGCTGCTCTTAGGCAGAGGCATGGCAGACAGCTCCATGTGCTGCCACTGCCCCGAGCACTGGCTCCACAGCTCACACTGTCTGGGAACCACAGCCAATGGGAGCTGCGGGGGCAGCACCTGTGGGCAGATGCAGTGTGCAGAGCTGCCTGCTGCGCCTCTGCCTAGGAGCACCCGGGACAAGTCGCCACTTGTGGGAAGCTGCCCGAGGTGAGTACCCCCAAGATCCGGCACCGCACACCTTCTCCCACTTCCCAATCCACTGCCCTGAGCCTCCTTCCACACCCAAACTCCCTCCCAGAACCCGTGTTCCACACCCTCTTCCATGCCCCAGCACCGCACCAGCTCCGCGCCAACCAGACTATAAACTGGAATTTCAAGGAAGATCAGAAATACCTGTTTATAGAACTTTCCGGTTGGTGAAGTGCCAGATAAAACAGCTTTTACTGTAGTTTCTTTAGAAAACCTTGACCTTATCCTTTATTTATTAGTTCACAAGCGGGATGCTTGTCTCCTCTCAGTACTGCTGCAGAAGATCAGTCTCATGGTACAGCACTGCCACTATTTGCCAGAGATGGCCCAGACCAAAACTCCTGATAAGGAAGTACACCAAAGTTGGTGGCACTGAGATCCCCCACCAGTTCTTTGACTCTGAACTGTTATTTACTTAATGGGCCAAACCAAAACCTGAGCTCCAAAAAGTCCCAGCTTTGGAATGCTTGATGTCCAGATCCAAAATGAAAAGCTAAGGACTATCTTTAGAGTCTACCCTCAGAAAGTAAACAACTTTGGGAGAGTCTTTGTAAAACACATTGAGCTGCTCAGATGTATGGCAATCAGGGGCAGCAAAGCACATTTTGTAGCACATAGGAAGCTGTTGCCTCTTGTGAAAGGACAAAAGGGGATGGACGCCTGAGGGGAAAAGATTAATTTTTCAAACATCTCTTATGAACGTGTGCGTTGGATTTGCCTTGAGAACAGTGGTGGCTTTGAACCATGAATATTCACAACTAGTTCTCATGTTCAGTCAGGGGCAATAACGGGGGGTAAGCATTCTGTGCGTACACAGAAGTGACTTCCTGGAAGAAAGCACAGTGCCTGCAGGAAGGCGTGGACTCTGAAAGCAGCACAACTCGCAGGACTCATATTTTCTGGCATTTGGGAGATTTTAGATGTGTGTGCAAAGTCTTGTATTTTCCTTGCTTTTAATATCAATATTTTTACACAATTTGAAATTGGCCAGAGTTTTAAAGAAACTGAAAATATTGACTCATAAGAAAACAAAGGGACCTGAGAGAATTTTTCCCAAAACAGAATTGCTCCAATCTATTTTATTACTCCTTTCCTCCCGCCCCCTTGTATAGTTATTTCCTTTTCAGAAGGGTAGCTTTAGGCTTGTCCAGATCTATAAATTTTTATTTTATATAACAGAAAAATAAATCCAAACTCCCTTCCTAAATTGATACCAGTGTATCACTTTGGAGAACTGTAAGATTCACTATATATTGTGGTAAATACATTTGTACGTCAGTGTTATCAGCCCAATTACTAGGTTCATATGCCATCAGTTACAATTGTTTTAATCACTTCCTTATAAAAAAGAAAAACCCCAACATCCTTTGAAAAGATGAACGGTACAGGATGAGATGCTTGAGAACCTAAACTAGTTTCAAATGCTGATCTCAACACTCATTTACATGTGTTCAGCATACAATTTATGATGTCTATATAGGAGCATTCTCATTTCTGTAGCTATGCCTTTATTTCTAGGATTTTTCACACATGGGGCTCAATCCCACAATCTCAGTGTGCTGTGAATTCCCAGGAAGTCTCAGGATCAGGCCCCCTTGTCTGTAATTATCAGACAATTCTCTGTTCCCTTCATCTTGTGCAGTCATTTACACTTTGCACTGGTGTAAATATCTATATCAGGTGTAACATAATGGAGATGCAGGCCCAAAATGTTTTCATGAAATCACTCAGAACATACAAACTCAGGCTGTTTCTTATGCAATATTGTCAGAGAATTCAGTTGCATATCACTTTCCAGTGCCTGTTTCCCCTCCCTCCCTTTGTATTTTCTATTTCGATTGCAGGCTCTTTGAGAGAGAGACTGTCTCATACTATGTGTTTGCATAGGACCTAGCACAATGAGGCACTGATTTTCATTGGAGGCTCTTGGCACTATTATTATTATTATTATTATTTATTATTATTTATTATAGAAATGCATTTCCCTTTCTACAGAACAAATAATTAGGGAATTTTATATATAATACAGTATTTCCAAGAAAAAAATGCTGGAAGGAGACGTGTTTTCCTCTATTTTAGCAACTTCTAAATGCTTTGCTTTGCTTTGCATGGTTTTCTTCCTTTTTAAATTAAGTTCTGGGTGAAGAATGAAAACAGCAAGGGATCATATTAGAACAGGTCCAGTTGAAAACATCATCAGCACCTCATAAGTGTATTACATAGCTGTTTCTCTCTGTTGTTAGTGGGTTGCTATTGCAAGACTGTATTTTTAGCATTTCACCAAAGTAGGCTGCTAGATAAGGTTACCTCAGCACAGCAGTTTTGCCTTGTACTCCCTATCATCGCTCAAGGAACTACTTTGAATACTGCAAGTTCAGGTGCTCAAACAGCTAATGTGTAGTTAGCTAGTAGAGTTGGCATTGTAACTTCAAGTCCATACTGAAAAGAATAACTAACTGTTGTTGTTTGTTGTTAAATGCATAGATCAGGGGCTATTATGATTTTTCTATTTCTATTACAGAAGTACCTAAAAGCCCCAGCTAAGCACATAGGCCATGTCTACACTAGTGATACCTTTTCCAGTATACTATAGTAGTACCAGTATACAAAGTTCTTCTAGTGTTGATGCAGTTTTTATCGGCTTCTGTCTACACAGCTGTGTCAGTCAAGATTCACACCTCTGGCCGGCATAGCTATGCTGGATGAAGTCTATAGTGTAGACATGGTCAGTGTGAGAGACAGCCCCTGCCTTGTATAGTTTACAATGTAAATGGCCAGGACAGACAAAGGGTGAGAAGGGAAACAGAAGAAGAGTACCTTCATGAGGAGAAAATACCGTATACTAAAGTGCTCTTTAATCTACCAGAGAGAGGCTGAACAAGAACCAGTGGCTGGACGTTAAAACCAGATAAATTCAAATTATAAATAAGGCCCAACAGTGCCTTATTTTTTAATGGTGATCAACCATTGGAATAAACTTCCTAGGGAATGAGTAAATTCTCCATTTCTTGATTTCTTCATGTCAATACTGGATGCCTTTCTGGAAGAGATGCCAAACAATTTATGCGACTCTGTAAAGGGCTAACAGTGAAATGTAATGTCCTGTGATATACAGGAAGTCAGACTAGATAATCTAATATCCCTGTTGGCCTTAACTCTATGAGTCTGTCAGTCTACTGGGTAACAGGCTGTCTGACTGGCCTGCTTTGATACTGACAGTTAGGCCATGTCTACACTACCAATTTGTTTCGACAAAAGTGATGTCAACATAATAAAAATCGCAATTTCCTGTTCACACTTGCTCCGTCTGTTGACAGATCGCATCCAGAGTTGGAGCACCATCATCGACGGAGTGAGCAATGTACTATGGGTACCTCCTTCTGTCACTAGGTATTGTGGGATGATGGAGCGGATCGCGGCGCATCTTGGGACAGTGCTAAATGTCCCGTGATGCATTGCTTTCTGTCCATGTACTCCATGGGCTTCCGGCTTTCTTTCACTGCATTTTTCCAAACCCCGGCATCTTTGTGAGAAGGGATGGATCCCGTGCTGCTCTCCTATGCTCTGTTAACTGTTATGAAGACATCACGGATGGCAGTGCAGTTAATCGTGAAGTTCCTAACTATGGAAGACTCGCAGGCACCTGACATTCTCCGTGGTGTGGATAGGAGCAACTTTAGATTGCGTTTGGCATTCACAGAGTAGGTGCACAGGGTAAACCATCACTTTTGGGCTTGGGAAACAAGCAGTAAATGGGGGATTGTATCGTCATGCAGGTGTGTGATGATGAGCAGTGGCTAAAGAATTTTCAGATGCGGAAAGCCACCTTCCTGGAACTGTGCACGGAGCTCACCCCAGATCTGCGGTGCAAGAACACCAGAATGAGAGCAGCCCTCTCGGTAGAGAAGTGTGTGGCAATTGCTGTGTGGAAGCTGGCAACTCCAGACTGCTACCAGTTGGTTGCTAATCAATTTGGAGTGGGGAAATCGACTGTTGGGCTGTGTTAATGCAAGTGTGGAGGGCAATAAATCGCATCCTGCTACAAAGGACTGTGACTCTGGGCAATGCGCATGAAATAGTGGACAGCTTTGCAGAAATAGTTTCTCCTAACTTTGGAGGGGTGATAGATGGCACACATATTCCAATTTTGGCACCAGACCACGTTGCGATGGAGTACATCAATAGGAATGGATACTTCTCCATGGTGTTGCAGGCTCTTGTGGTTCACTCAGGGCGTTTCACTGACATCAAATTGGGGTGGTCTGGGAAGGTACATGACGCATGCATCTTCAGGAACATGGGCCTGTAGAGAAAGCTGCAAGCGGGGACTTTCTTTCCTAACCAGAAGATTACTGTGGGGGGTGTTGAAATGCCCATCGTGATCATGGGGGACCCTGCATACCCCTTACAGCCATGGCTCATGAAACCTTACACAGGACACCTGGACAGCAGTAAGGAGCTGTACAACAACAGGCTCAGTAGGTGCCAGATGACAGTTGAATGTGCCTTTGGCAAATTAGAGGTGCGCTGGCGATGCCTTTATGACATGTTGTACCTCACTGAGGATAATATTCCTATGGTCATAGCTGCGTGCTGTACATTGCATAAGCTCTGTGAAGCTAAGGTGAAAGGTTTTCTCAGGGGTGGAGTGCAGAGGCAGACTGCTTGCCCGCTGATTTTGAGCAGCCAGATACCAGGGCTGTCAGAAGAGCCCAGAGGGGAGCTATTCGAATCAGGGAGGCTTTGAGGCAGCACTTTGACAATGACCACCAGTAACATATATCTCTGTCTGAGTTGCTTCAATGGTACATGACATATAGTTTTCCTAGGGGGCAATGGTGACATTTGGGGCCTTATATTCTTGTAATAAAGTGATTAAAATGCCTGTGCATGTATTGGCAGTGCCTGCAATCTCACCCTGTAGAAAAAAGATAAAGACGATTTACCATTATAAAAGTTTGCTTTTATTGCACAAGCAACAGCACATGCAAACACACAGACGCTTGGCGGGAAAGGAGGAATCAGGGAAGGGCAGACTTTCACAGCTGTGTGTAGGTCCAGCTAGCATTGTGAAAGTTGTCCAAGGGAGAGTGAATGGAAAACCCAGAAGTCCTGGAGGTGGAAAGGAATGGATGACCTTGTAAACTGGAGTAATAGTAATAGGATGAAATTTAATAATGAGAAGTGTAAGGTCATGCATTTAGGGATTAATAACAAGAATTTTAGTTATAAGCTGGGGACGCATACATTAGAAGTAACGGAGGAGGAGAAGGACCTTGGAGTATTGGTTGACCACAGATGATTATGAGCCACCAATGTGATATGGCCATGAAAAAAGCTAATGCAGTCTTGGGATGCATCAGGAGAGGTATTTCCGGTAGAGATAAGGAGGTGTTAGTACCATTATACAAGGCACTGGTGAGAACTCATCTGGAATACTTTGTGCAGTTCTGGTCTCCCATGCTTAAGAAGGATGAATTCAAACTGGAACAGATACAGAGAAGGGCTACTAGATGATCCGAGGAATGGAAAACCTGTCTTAAGAAAGGAGACTCAAGGAGCTTGGCTTGTTTAGCCTAACCAAAAGAAGGCTGAGGGGAAATATGTTTGCTCTCTATAAATATATCAGAGGGATAAATAACAGGGAGGAAGAGGAATTATTTAAGCTCAGTACCAATGTGGACACAAGAACAAATGGATATAAACTGGCCATCGGGAAGTTTAGACTTGAAATTAGATGAAGGTTTCTAACCATCAGAGGAGTAAAGTTCTGGAACAGCCTTCCAAGGAAAGTAGTGGGGGGTAAAGACCTATCTGGCTTCAAGATTAAACTTGATAAGTTTATGGAGGAGATGGTATGATGGGATAACATGATTTTGGTAATTAATTGATCTTTAACTATTCATGGTAGAAATAGGCCCAATGGCCTGTGATGGGATGTTAAATGGGGTAGGATCTGAGTTACTACAGAGAATTCTTTCCTGGGTATCTGGCTGGTGAATCTTGCCCACATGCTCAGGGTTCAGCTGATCACCATATTTGGGGTCGGGAAGGAATTTTCCTCCAGGGCAGATTGGAAGAGGTCCTGGGGGGTTTTCGCCTTCCTCTACCATATGGGGCACGGGTCACTTGCTGGAGGATTCTCTGCACCTTGAAGTCTTTAAACCATGATTTGAGGACTTCAATAGCTCAGACATAGGTGAGAGGTTTATTGTAGGAGTGGGTGGATGAGATTCTGTGGCCTGCATTGTGCAGGAGGTCAGACTAGATGATCATAATGGTCCCTTCTGACCTTTGTCTAAGAGCGGGGAGTGACTTACCAAGGTCTCACAACAGATTAATGGCAGAGCCAGGAATACAACCCAGTTTTCCTCAGTGCTTCATCCACTAGATCATGCTGGTCCCCAAACTCTTTATGCTGGAGCATCCCCTTAGGGCACATCTACACTGCAATAAAAGATCTGTGGCATGGCCACGGCTGGCCCAGGTCAGCTGACTCAGGTGCATGGAGCTCATGCTGTGGGGCTAAAAGTTGCAGTGTGGATGTTCAGGCTTGGGCTGGAGCCTATATGGAGGGTGAGTCTCAGAGCCTGGGGTCCAGCCTGAGCCCAAGCTTCTACAGTGCAATTTTTGCCCTGCAGCCTAAACCCTGTGAGACTGAGGATAAGTCTACACTATAGGGTTAAGTCGACCTAGGTTACACAATAACATGATAACGTAGCTGGAGTGGATTTAGCTTAGGTCAGCTTACTGCGGTGTCTACACCATGCTGGGTCAATGAGAGAAACTCTCCTGTTGACTTACCTTATGCTTCTCATTCCAGTGGAGTACCTTAGTTGATGGGAGAGCTATCTGCAGTCGATTTAGTGGGTCTTCACTAGACCCACTAAATTGACCCCAGGTGGATCGATCGCCACAGTGTCGATATCTGGTAAGTATAGACATACCCTGAGTCAGTTGACCCAGGCTCTGAGACCTGGTGCCACAGGTTTTTTATTGCAGTGTAGATGGATCCTGCATCTTCTCATCCCAGGACAGCTGCTACTCTCTTGGCTTTCCCTCTCCCCTATCCATTTCTGTCTCTGTTCCATTGTTTGTTTGCTGTGGTGTTTTTTTTTCTTTTTTTCTTTTGAGTTTTTGTATTGTTACACTTTTAAAATTCCTCTCATCGCCTTTCCTTTTCCTTCACTGCCTCATTCCCCTACTCACCTGAAATCTACACTCCTCTCAGAGTGGCAGAAGATCCACTACTGAGCTACCCATGGCATTTTTGAATGCCACAGGCCACAAGTAAAGAAAAAGATGGACTTGCCAGGCTGCTGTCTGAGCCATATCTCCATAAATGGGAGCTGCTTCCAAGGCTGGTAACATTTGATGCCATTGCACAAGCAGAGAGAGAATGCAGGTGACTTTCGAGGGACCACCTGTCACTTTATTTTCAGCAGACTGCATATGTTTAAAGTGGGGAAAGGATAAATCAGGAGTCATGTATCTTTCCCCACTCACACTGCTCCTCTCCAAATAAGACACAGCAGTATTTGGGCTGCAAACCCTACAGGGGAATGTTCCAAAATTTTAACTCTTCCCAGTCAATTTAACTGGAATTAAAAAATCCAACCCCCCATTCATGGAAACATTTTGATTGAGGTTAGGCATTCTCAAAACCTACTGTGACAGATACAGTGATTTCCTGCAAAATCCTGGGGGAAAAAAACCTTAATGAATTAAGTTTAAGTACCTTTGGAGTCCATTGTATTCAAAATGCAAAGTTTGTGTTAATGTGCAATTCTATGTAACTTCAGTAGGGGAGATGTGACCAGTGTAAACCCTGGGAAGTGTTATGAGCATCAAAGGGCTGTTTAAAACAATGTGCCAGACAAAAATGAACTTATGGGACAAACAAAGCTAGGTGGGTCTCCCAGAAAATCTCCAGGGGAATATACCTTCTCTGGGTATACAAGAGCTCATCTTTTGAAGTTTCACCCTGAGGAGGGGACCTTTGCTGATTATCTGTTCCCAGGGTCCCAAGACCAAAGACCCAAACTGTATAAATGAGTGACTCTGAGTCCTGGGTGTGCTTGTTCTGAACAAAGGCTGTTCTGAACTTGTGACCCCAGAAAAACCCCTTGGTGGGATTTCATGGACTGAATCCTTCCTGAGCCCTTGCTGGAATTGGGATGATCTCTGCTAAGCTTATTAGCATGTGTGTAGGTTTTGTTTATTGTTGTAATATGTTTCCTTTGTAATGCCTTCATCTTAAAAATATATGTGTTTGCTCAGAATGGGCTGTGTGGAAACTTTTAACTGAGGGCAATTGTTCTGTGTATAGCCTCTGAGGAGAAAGCAAAGCAGGCCTGCGTAGTCTGACTTGCTGGGAACTCAGTGTAGGCAGGGAACTGTGCGGCTTGGAAAAACCCTGGTCAGGAGGGAGAGAGACACAGGTCTCTTCCCAAGAGAGGTGACAGCTGAGGAGCTGGACCATGGAGGTGAAAACAGGTGCAGTTGCCCTGAACGGTGACAAGTATATTTGGGGCCAAAACTGTTTCCCTTTAAGCTTCACAACACCCTTCTGAAGACTGTCAGTAAGTATCCTAATTTCCCAGATGGGAAAACTGAGCCACAGAAAAGTTCAGTGGCATGCTCAAGATTTCAGTGAGGCTCCAGGACAGCAAGCTGCTCTGCACAGACAGACCTTGGTAGAACACCTTGCAGATGTTAAGTTAGTGGCAAAGCTGAGAATAGAGCCAAAGCACCTGATTCTGCCTTGTGCTCTAACCACTTAACCAGGTTTCCTCTCCATGATAGTAGGTGACCACTCACAAGGGTAACGAGTATCTTTCGAGAATCAAACTCAGGCAATTTGCTCAATGTAGCTGAGGTGTTTTAGACTTAATTCAGGTCTTTTTATTATTGAAAGTAGCACAAGCATGGCACAGAGATAGGGAAAGGTTTTGAATGAAATATGCCCTCCATGCTCACATGATAAACTGACTTTTTAAAAAATTTACATCTGCTTAATTAGTGGCAAACACCTTTCATTATTAAATAGTTTTTAATTTTCTACTAAGGGTCCCCTTAGGATGCCATCAGGGGCGGATGGGAGTTACTGCTCTCCAAACCATCCAGCTAGCTTCAGTGGACATGTCTCACCTTCTCAGCAGCCTGAAGCAGTGGTAAATGCTATTAAGGTAACACACTCCCATACAGTATATGCAGAATGTTACGTATGTTGTTTGACATATGTTCCATTGTACTTAGAGCAATATCACTGCAATATCTTCATATACAACATTATTTTTTGTTTCACTCATGTACTTAGAGTGTGAGCTCTTTGGGTCAGGGACTCTCTCCATTGTGAGCGTATAGTGTCTAGCACAATGGGTTCCATTGTGTTCCCGTAGTAAATTATACCTACTTTCTTTTATGACAATGATTATGATGAAGGGTCGACAAGAGATCTGTGAACTAGATGTATTCTCTGCTATAGTATAAGGTGATTAATATGAATATCACAAACATTTTTTTATAAAAATGAAACCAAATTATACAGTATGCACAAGCATGGTGTGGACTTTGTCATGTGTTTTCAGAGAGTGTGATGTACCTACTATGTAGTGCTGAAAACAATGCACGATAATCTCAGAGTCATTCTGGAAGGTAGAGTAAATCCCTTTAGTTCTCATGCTAACCTGGGTCCAGATTGTGAACCTCTTACTTACTTTGGTGAACACACAGGAAGTAGTCCTGTTGACTTCTAAGGAATTATGTGAGCAGAAGGCTCACAGTCTGGCCCTTTGTGACTTTAGCAGCAACTACTTCCCTTAATGAAACAAAATGTTACAATGAGCTATCAGGAGGTATCTAGCATATCATGAGATTTCACATGGCAACTGTGCAAGTACATGTTCCCACCACTATATATGCATCAGCTATGCAATAGAAATCTCTTGTCCTTTCGGGGCAGTTTGGACAAGGCGTGACCTAATGGTCTGAGCATCGAACCAGGAACTCCCAGGTCTGATAGTGATAACCTTCTGTGAGGTGTAGGCAAATCATTCTTACACAGCTTACTCATTTGAAAACAGGAATAATACTCACTGTAACTCCTTACCTGCCATACCAGGCAATGATGTAAGGATAAATTAGTTACTTAAGGGTCCCAGTTTTGCACTCTTCACTCAGACAAAATTGCCAGTAAAGTCAGCGTGAGTTTTTCCTGAGTAAGATGAGCAATATTGGACTCAGAATTGGTTAAGCTCTTTGAAGATGAAAAATGCTATGTAAGTACTGAGCATTATTGATTTGACAATATTTGTTGGTTAGTGGAAAGGAGAATTATCCTACATGTGGATGGGTGACATTTAATTATCCTACATAAAGCTTGAGTAAACAGCTTTTATGCTGGTGAAATGTGTAGGCGTTGTGGCAGTAAAAGCCATTTCTTCATCAGAATATAAGGGTTCGGGTAGTCTCCCCGCATCCACGACTCTAGCTTAGGACTAGCCTCCTGCCACCTGCACATAATTGAGGTTCAAGCGGCTGCTCCCCTAGTCTGCCCTGCCACCATCTACACCCAGTCTGCTTGGGGGCAGTACAAATCCCAGCCCTGTAGTATCCAGGGGTGGGGAAGCCATTCAGTTTCCTCTGTGCTTGAGAAGTGCATATTTCAGCAGCACCAAAGGTCTTGTGTGTGCCCTCCAAGGATGGGTGAATTTCACCTGCTGTCATTATGGAAAACAAAGCTGCACAAAACAATTTAGCCTAGAGATCATGTGGATTTACAAAATAAGATTATTGTAGTTAGCTCTGTATAGCCTCTGACAAATCGCTTTGATTGGAACAATTATCAACATGCTTTTGACAGTGTCTGATAGCTAGTTGGTGTAAGTGGATGTGTTTACAGTGGTAAAGTACTCATTAGGATTATTAAAATGGTTAGATGTATCCAAAATTTCATTTTCTGTGCTGTGTTGCCCCTGCTTTTATCCTGATAGGAATTGTATCAGCAGGCAAAAATAGAGATAAATGATGCTAGGCATTTCCCTGTGTGCGCTACATTTTATCCAGTTAAATAAAATTTCTTCCTTTCAGCCAAACTGAAAAATGTACACAAGTCCTGATCCCTTGAACAGAGGTGGTCACAAACAACACACAAGGCAACTCCCTCTACTGCCCTGTCTCCAAGAGGCTGCTCACTTGGACCTCTATCTGTCTTGGGCCTGGTCTGTACTGGAAACTTACCAGTATAACTGTTTCGGTTAGGGGTGGTACAAGTCCTAGTATGAACACAATAATACTAGCATACAGGTAGAGCTTATTCCCTTTCCATATAGGAATAGCTATACCAGTAGAAGAACCCTTTATACCAACAACACTCAGTAATGGGATTGTTCCACTTTAACTACACTGGTATCTATAAAGTGGAGAAACTTTTGTGTATAGATAAGCCTTGGACTCTCCTGGAATCTCTGTACTTAAACACAGTCCTTTGTTGCTGTCTCAGCCCCTGTGCAAGGCCACGTCTACATTAGACATTTTTACTGATTTTTTTTAAAACTACACTGTTTTTTTTTAAACTATGCTGGAGGGTAGGGATAGGATACAGAGGACCTAGACAAATTGGAGGATTGGGCCAAAAGAAATCTGATGAGGTTCAACAAGGACAAGTGCAGAGTCCTGCACTTAGGACGGAAGAATCCCATGCACTGCTACAGACTAGGGACCGAATGGCTAGGCAGCAGTTCTGCAGAAAAGTGGAAAAGAAGCTGGATATAAGTCAACAGTGTGCCCTTGTTGCCAAGAAGGCTAATGGCATTTTGGGATGTATATGTAGGGGCATTACCAGCAGATCAAGGGATGTGATCATTCCCCTCTATTCGACATTGGTGAGGCCTCATCTGGAGTACTGTGTCCAGTTTTGGGCCCCACACTACAAGAAGGATGTGGAAAAATTGGAGAGAGTCCAGCGGAGGGCAACAAAAATGATTAGGGGACTGGAACACATGACTTATGAGGAGAGGCTGAGGGAACTGGGGATGTTTAGTCTACAGAAGAGAAGAATGAGGGGGGATTTGATAGCTGTTTTCAACTACCTGAAAGGGGGTTCCAAAGAGGATGGCTCTAGACTGTTCTCAGTGGTAGCAGATGACAGAACAAGGAGTAATGGTCTTAAGTTGCCGTGGGGGAGATTTAGGTTGGATATTAGGAAAAACTTTTTCACTAGGAGGGTGGTGAAACACTGGAATGTGTTACCTAGGGAGGTGGTAGAATCTCCTTCCTTAGAAGTTTTTAAGGTCAGGCTTGACAAAGCCCTTGCTGGGATGATTTAGTATGGGATCGGTCCTGCTTTGAGCAGTGGGTTGGACTAGATGACCTCCTGAGGTCCCTTCCAACCCTGATATGCTATGATTCTATGGTCTAGTTAATTCATTAAAAACTTCTATAACTGCATTACAATAGCAGTATAAAAGTGCTTATTCTGGTGTAGCTTATTCCAGCACAGGAAGGGGAATAAGCTATACCAGTATTAGTCTTTTTTGATCAATATAACTCTGTGTGTGTGTGTGTACACACTGGTATAATTATTTGATTAAAAAATCACCGCCTCTCCTCAATTGACATGGTTATGCTGGTAAAACTTCTGCAGGAATGTCTGCACTAAGGAAAGTTAAGATGAATCAACTAAATGCGTGAAGTCCATGTGCACAATTTAAAGCACATTAAACCCCTGTCTGGCTGATGTCACTCAGGAGTAAAGTGGTCTTAACTTAATCCTTTACTTCTGAGTGAGAGCATCCACATGAGGGTAATGTACTTTAATTTGTGCATGTTGCCGTTACACCTTTTAGTTGGTTTACAAGCCCTAACTGTAGACCAGGCCTAAGGCTCCTGACTTAGGATCACTGAGGGTATGTCTACATAGGGATAGCTCCTGTGGCATGGCAAGAGCTAGCCGGAGTCAGCCAATTCGGGCTTGTGGAGCTTGGGCTGTCAGAGCTCAAAATCTCTGTGTGGACATTCAGGCTTGGTCTGGAGCCCAAGCTGTGCGACCCACCACCATCACCAAAGTTCTGGCGGCAGTCTAAACCTGAACATCTACATAGTGATTTTTCAGCCTTGCAGCGTGAGCTCTGGGAGCTTGAGTCAGCTGACCCAGACCAGCCGTGGGTTTTTTATTCCTATGTAGACATACCCACAGTGTAAGGTGAAGTTGGCCACTGATCCTCCTTTTGTGCAGATGCTCTGCAACATAAAGGAATTTCGGAAAGTTTTTTTACTTTCCATCCAGGAGTGACTTAACCCCCACAGACCCTTTAACAATTGTCTATATAGGGCGAGTTACATCCTGAGGGTTTGTACCTCAGTGACTCAGAACATAGAAGAGAGTAGCACCTTTCACCATCACCTCATATATATTTTGCAAAAATAAAATAAATTAGAACTTTGTTTTCCTCAAAACTTAAATCTATTAAGCATTAAGTTGATTTTAAATGCAATTCTCCAGAGCACACAAAAAATCAGCTCCTATGTGGTGTATCTGAGAAAGGTGCCCCCCAAGCTTCAGTTTAGTAAAGCACTTGAGCACATGCTTAAGATAAGCATGTGTTTAAATTCCATTGACTTCAAAGTTAAGTGTGTTTGTGTAAGTGCTCTGCTGAATCACGATCCTCACCTGAATCCAAATCCCAATGGCCTAGTCCAAAGCACATTGATGTCAATGGGCCCATCGTTTCTGTGCATATTTACAGGAAGAAGATGACTAATTAGCCAGTAAAATGGAAAGCATAGATACCACTCTTGCTTGTGACAAGTAGAACATTTGCACTAAATCCTCAATCCTAAATGGGAAGAGGTTAACTTCTAGTAACCAATATTAAATTAGTAGGGCTGAGTGAATGGCATGGATTTTTTTATTTGAATTGAATCCTGTCAAGGTTCCTTCCCCACTCTGAACTCTAGGGTACAGATGTGGGAACCTGCATGAAAGATCCCCTAAGCTTATTTTTACCAGCTTAGGTTAAAACGTCCCCAAGGTACAAACTGTTTTACCTTTCATCCCTGGACCTTATGCTGCCACCACCAAAGTGTCTAACAAAAATAACAGGGGAAGTGCCCACTTGGAAACGTCTACCCCCCCCCAAGCACTACACCCCCTTTTCTGGGGAAGGCTTGATAAAAATCCTCACCAATTTGCATAGGTGAACACAGACCCAAACCCTTGGATCTTAAGAACAATGAAAAAGCAATCAGGTTCTTAAGAGAATTTTAATTAAAGAAAAAGTAAAAGAAAAACCTCTGTAAAAACAGGAAGGGAAATACCTTACAGAGTAGTCAGATTCAAAACATAGAGAATCCCTCTAGGCAAAACCTTAAGTTACAAAAAGATACAAAAACAGGAATATACATCGCATTCAGCACAACTTATTGTATCAGCAGTTTAAACAAAACAGAATCTAACGCATATCTAACTAGATTGCTTACTAACTGTTTACAGGAGTTCTGACCTGCATTCCTGCTCTGGTCCCGGCAAAAGCATCACACAGACAGAGAGGACCCTTTGTTTCCCCCCTCCCCCTCCAGCTTTGAAAGTATCTTGTCTACTCATTGGTCATTTTGGTCAGATGCCAGTGAGGTTATCTTAGCTTCTTAACCCTTTACAGGTGAAAGGGTTTTTCCTCTGGCCAGGAGGGATTTAAAGGTGGTTATCCTTCCCTTTGAGTGTTTTTTCCCAAATAGAATCAACCGTTTCTTCGGGAGTTTTGCCTGGTTAAAGACTACATAACTAGGTTACATATGAAATAACTCTGTGAACATTTAATATGGAAACAAATGCTTTTATGTAATGGCCAGTATTGTTTTATCACCCAAAAGCCATATTTCCATGTAGAGATACAGTAGAACCTCAGAGTTACGGACACCTTGGGAATGGGGGCTGTAACTCTGAAATTATAGTAACTCTGAAAAAGACGTGATGGATTTCAGACATGGGGGAATTGGAGCTGAAACTGCAGGGTAGAGGCGGAGGGTCAGGACTATCAGCAGGGTGTGTGTGTTGGAGCTTCTGACCTTAGGGGCCACCAGGGCTTCCGGCAGGGGGCTCAGGGCTTCTACCCCCCGGGAGCACCAGAGCTCAGGGCTTTAGATCTGGGGGGAGTGCTGGGACTTGGATTTCAGCCCTGCAGCTTAGCTCCTGGTTTCAGCCTCGTGGGGGGCACTGGGGCTCAGAGCTTCAGCCCCGAAGCTGCCCTGTGCGAAGCGCCAGACCGCTCCTGGTTTCACCAGGGAGTTGGTGCCTGTGGGACCAGGGATTGGGGCTTCAGCCTCACAGCTCTGTTCCTGGCTTCAGCTGGGGCAGGGCGCTGGGGCTCAGGGCTACAGCCGAGCAGCTCCACTCCTGGTTTCAGCAGGTGTGTGTGTGCGGGGGGGATTGGGGCTTTAGCTACAGGGGGAGCTCTGGGGCTGAAACTGGCACTCCCCTTGTAGCTCAAGCCCCAGCACCCCCGGGGCTGAAACTGGGAGCAGAGCTATGGGGCTGAAGCCCCAAGCCCTGACACCCCCTGCAGAGCAGAAGCCAGAAACGGAGTCACAGGGCTCCCGAGGGTTAGAACCCCTGAGCCCCCCGTCCGCCTGGAGACCAACCCCCCAGTGGCTGAGGCCCAGAGCCTCGGGTCTAATGCCCCAAGGCAGTACAGTATTTGCTTTTTTTTTCTTTTTCTCTGCACTACTGTCTGATTGATGACTTCCAGTTTCACAGGGTGTCGGTTGATCGGTAAGTCCGTAACTCTGGTGTTCATATCTTTTAGGTGCTACTGTATACATGTTCCATGTAGGTTATAGTACTGATGTAAGGTACAGCCCTTTTCACAGCTTAAGGCCAAAAGAGACCATTAGTTTCACCTGTTCTGACCTCCTGCATAACAGAGGCAATAGAACCTCACCCAGTAATTTTTGCATCAAGTTTTTAAATCTAGTCCAATTTCATTGTATACTGGAGGAAACGTGTGCTGACTACATACTCTGATCTGCTTCATTACACTTAAATCTATTATTCAATTACACATGCATATTCTTACCCTGAAAAGGCCTTTTTAGAGATTACATTTCTTAATGTTCTTATTGTAGTTGAAGAACAAATTCCATTTGTAAAATAAAATTTACTTTTTTTTTTAACATACCCAGGTCTTGGAAGCTCAGGAAAATATAGATCGGCAGCATGGTAAAGAATATGATCATGACCTTAGTGAGACAGAAAAAGCTATAGTCAGAGAAATGTGCAATGTAAGTTTAATGTGCTTAATTTTGTATTCTGTACTGAAACCTGAAACAATATTTGTACCCAGGTAATTAATATTTAAAAATTGCTGACAATATGCCTTTAAAGTTTTCATTTGAAAATGAAGCCACTTATACTCTGATTTTTCAATAATATAATTTACTGAATTTTTATGAACTAAATAATTGTTACACTTTGGTCAGCATGTTTTGTTATAATATATAAATATATATCTATAAAGAGAGAAAGTGATCCAGTGAATAAGACACTAGAATGGGACTCAGGAGACCTGGGTTTTATTCTCAGTTTTGTCATCAAGACTAGGATGTTAAAAGATGGCTAATCTCTGTGTGACACTGGGCAGGTATATTAACATCTTGGTTCCTTCGTTTCCCCATCTATAAAATGTTAGTAATAATTACCCACCTGTACATAGAGCTTTACGATTTATGGATAAAAATATTTTCTAAATTATAAATATTGTTATAGTTATCCATAAAACTTCCCAATAGTTACATAATTTCATATCTGAAATGTTCATGTATTATATCTGACACAACCACTTCTTCCCAATGCACTTATGTTTTGAGTTTAAAATTTAATATTTTTGTTTAAAAATACTTTTCTTTTTTTTCCCATCTGCTCAGCAGGGAAAAGCTAAATGTTTTTACTCCATTATTGCTTATATTCTTTAAACTTTTTAAATTTTTGTTTCTCCTCAGGTTATCCCTGTGTATTCAGATGAAGAGCAAGCCTTTGATTAGCTAATTATTCTTTTGTTTTAATTCTCACTAGTTTCCTAGGACTTACAGAATCATTACTTTGCTCCTGGTTTTTTGGTTTTGTTTTTTTTTGGGCGGGGGGGTGGGGGGGAAGAGTCGGGGTTAGGTGAAATGTTTGTCATGTGATCATTTTGCCTCTGTGTTCTGGGTCAGGGTTTTCAATAGTCACTGTTGATTTTTGGAGGTTACCATAATTTTTAGGTGCTCAGTTTGGGACATCTTAAAAGGACCTGATTTTCAGAGGGTAGGTGGTCAGCCCTCTGACATATCTCAAGTTGGGCACTCTAACTGTTGAGACCCCAAAGTCATAGTCAAGTCTGAAAAGTTTGGTTTTATTTTTAAAAATATTTATCTACTATGTGGTTTTTCAGTTTATAAAAAGTCTGCATCACAGAATATGAAGGCCTTGTAATGTTTTCAGCACACTTTCCATCCTTAAGGATTCCCCTAACTTACACGAAGGGGCACATTCTCCCCTCAGGATGCATTTGCATTCCACATTAATGATGGAAATTATGCCAGTTCCTCAAGAGGAAAAGACACCATTTCTAACACATTCCTCTTTTTATTCACATTGGGTGTCTACATAACATTTAAATAGATCTTTTACTTTGCGTTTGTACAGTGCTTAGTACAGTGAAACGTGTGATTTTTGATTGGCGCCTCAAGCCACTGTCTTATCACAAGTAACAATCATAGGTACATTTGGAGTTATTCTCTCATATTAGCTACTGTGAGCTGGCTTTCAAAAGCCAGAACTTCTGCCCAGCTTGCTGCAACATAAATCTGAGGTGCTCCAGTGTGCTGCACGCTAACTGTCCAGGTGAACCATGCTACTGCTCACAAAGTTCCGTAGTGCTTATTGAAATACTACTGTTTGTATCAACAGTATATCAGGGCTCACTAGGAAACTTCTAGCATGCCACAGCAGTGTCAACATTGCTATTTAGTGCATGGCTTGCTGGAGCACTGTAGAGTTGCTGTGTAGCACGCTGGGGCATATCTGCTCGTTTAGACATGCCCACACAAATGAGGTTCCACATACAATTACTTGATTGAGGGGAAATGTGCCTTTGTGGGCACAAATGTGGGTATTTGCGGCCACTCCTGAGATGCTTGGCCCACATTGCTCTATGTCTTCAGACAGGTGCCAGTGAAAATCCTAACTAGTACCAAACTCAATATGCTGGAATAGCTTCAAGGCCCGCATATAGGTTGCTTTCTACACGTAAGCAAAGGTGGCTGCTGGTAACAACAGATCCCATGTGGTTGTCTGATTCAGATTCTGATATTAACCCCCATTCAAGTCTCCCCAGCACCTGATGAAAAGGGTTTTGAACAGAGATCTATCACCTCTCAGGTGAGGGCCCTAACCACTGAGCTATGGGATAGTCTGATGTGAATCTCCCTCAGTCTCGCCAGTTGAAGCTGTTCCACTTTGCTAAATAATTGAAGTCACTGAGCTGGAGACAATGTGAGCATGGCTCTATATCCTGGTGGATAGGGCATTCCAGTCCCCCTGCTCCAATGACTCTCTTGAAAAATAAAGAGGAATTGGGCATCTTTCACATCCGAACCACTGGGCTAAAAGTTTTGAGGGAACTGCTTCTTAATCCGCCCCCCTCCTCATAATTGCTGGGTGACTAGGGAACTTTTGCAGCAAAAAGTTTGGTACCAACTACGTTTGAGGGTTAGGGGGCAGCTAAGTGGGGATTTTGTGAATCCTAGTGGCACCTAAATCTGGGACTTTGGGACCTAAAGTGCTAGTTAGGTGCCTAAATCCCAGATGTAGGCACCACTGTGATTCGCAGCCTCCCACTCACCTGCCGCCTAACCCAGCAGGCGCCTAAGTTTTTGCAGTAAAAGTCACCTATGTTTCTGCGTCTCAGCATATGCACTGCTGCCTCACTCTAGAGGCATCAGGACACTTAAGTCCCTTTGTGAAACTAGCCTATAGTTGTCAATTACTGTGCTGTAGGTATGACACTGGTCTCTGGTTATCAACATGTTTTCCATGATTTTTACTGTTACTGTTTTGTTAGGAATGGCCTTTTTTGTTAATTCCACCCATCTCCTTCAAATCAGACATGAGCTCAGGCCATAATGTGGGAGCAATTTGGAACACAAAATTCAGAGGGTGATGGGGTCTGGAGTCTTGGTTTGGGCCCATCCAACTGGTCCAAAGACAAATCCCTTCACAGCCCTGTGCTTGAATTTGTACTCCCATATTTTATCTTTACTTCTGACCTTGTCTTGTTTCTATTTCTCTTTTTAATAACCAATCTTGTCCATTGCTTGCTTCTTGGTGGTCCAGAGAGAGATGCCAAGTCATGTGTTGCTAACTGTTCTTGTTTCCTGTTTGTAAACTTCATTAAAAGCCAACTAAGAATACACTAAATGCTTTCCTAATATTACCTTCTGTGCTAACAATTGTTGTAGTTGTGGCATGTATTTAATACAATCATGAATGGGAACAGAGGTGAGGACAAGGAGCAAATTTGTTCACATGTAGTCCACACTATGAAAAAACTTGAAAATTCTTACTAAATCATGTGTGACCCTGATCCAGCAAAAGCACTGGAGTATGTGCTTAACTTTAAGTATAGGACCACTTCTGTTGATTTCAATGGGACTACTCATGTTCTTAAAGCTAAGCACTTGCTTAAACTCTTTGCTGCATTGGGGCCTGTGTGTCTGAAATTGACTTTGATGGAAGTTTTGCCTAATAAATGATTGCATAAAGATTTCCAAACCTGGCCCTTGTTTTCAGGACAGACATTGCTCCTGAACAGACTTCTAAGTAACAGATGGTCAAAAATGAAAATACTGAATCTCCTTCCAAATTTATTCTTCCTTCTTCCTTTGTCTCTCTGCCTCTATTTCTGTCTATGCTGCATGGTGTGTGTGTGTGTGTGTGTGTGTGTATATATATTTATATATATATATAATGCATACAGATACACAAATCCACTTTTGGTTGGATGATATAGCTGACATCTCTTTTTATCACTTGCCTTTAGGTTGTGTGGCGGAAGCTTGGAGATGCTGCAGGTTCATGTCCTGGAATTAGACAACATTTGTCAGGAAATCAGTATAAAGGACCTATGTAAAAGGACCTGAGTGTCACCCCTCTCAGAAGATAGAGTTTAAATGGCAAGTGACGGATAGAGGGAACTTACTCTATCCACAGTAACTTCTCAGCTGACAACAGGATGTCTACATGCAGTATACATGACTTCTTTGAAACAGTGGTGAAGTGGTTAAAAAAAAAGTGGATAAACTGACCTAAACTCCATACTCTCTGACTGAGAAGTGGGTAAACTCTGTTTACTCTTGACTACACTACTGCTTTGAAAATTGGCACAGCTTCTTCATAAAAGTCTTTCAGACAACAGTTATGTACCCTAGAGTCCTGGCACTGTCATTTCAGGATACTGTAGAGTTAAACTCTGCCTCTTAGCCATGGCATTGTCATTCAAAACTACATGCTCAGAATGAAGAGATCTGAATGCTTCTTATTTAAAACATAATTGGTATTCTGCAGGAGATACACAAAAATGTTTTTTTTTTTAAAGACAGTTATGGTGAACCTTCATTGAGTCTGAATGAATTTTAATTAGGTTTAGCAGGAGTTTTTCACCAGAGTGGAGAGACACCAAAAAACTGTGCCTTGAGTCATCACAGTTACAGGAAAGTCAGTTACTTGGTAGCTCACGCTTCAGTCGACAGTATTAGTTAATGGTGCTTAGGCAATTTGCAGCTGAAATTACTTTTTTTTAGAATACTTGCATTTGAGGTGCTAAAAGACAATAAAATCTCCTAACCAGCCAGTAGTGTAGCAAAAACTACAGTACATGTAGCAAAACACAATTTCTTTCTAAATGAAAGTGAAGATAGACTTTCTGCATTCTCTTTTGTGCATGCCTCCTGGAAACATACATGATGGGCAGCACCCTGCGAATAGAACACTGAGGTAACAATATTTAAGACCTCAAACCAAAACCACCATCAGAGTTCTTTTCTGAGAGCATTATCCAATTGCCAATGCTTATTTCTACCATTTAGTTTAGAGACATGCTGTTTTATTTAAGAAAAATATGAGTCTAAAAGATTGCACTGCATTTATGAAAAGCTTTCCTTGCCTACTGTAATGTTCTTTCAAATAAAACTTTTATTCTTCTCAAAGCATGTCTTTAATTTATTCTGAGGCTAAAAGCTCTTGTTCAGATTGCCTGAGTTTTGACCAGGAGGTGCCCTCGATGTGCTTAGTTTAATTTTTTTCTGTGTGTATAACATTAGATTGTGTGTATTGAAATGCTATGATAGGTATTTCGTGTATATCTAAATGCAACAAATACTTTCTTGTATGAATGTGCGACAGGCTTGTGACTGAATGCTGTTGCTTAACTTTTTACCATAGCTGAGCATCAAAAAATAGGAATGCAACAATCCCCAGGTTTTGGGTTTGTTCTTGATTACTAAAATTTGATTCAAAGGTGATATTCTCTGGTTTTTGTGGGCTTGTTATATGTTGTATACTGGTTTGTTGGAAGTGGAATGTAGTTGGGCTGCTGTGCAACCTTTTTTATATGGTGGTGTAAAATCAGCTTCCTGTCTTCAGAAAACTGTTATGGATTAATTTGTGGCAGTAATTATATCTGTTCTGTCATTTTATTTGGTACCATTCAACAGAGATGTAAGGCCTCCAATCCAGCATTCCTTTCTCAGGCACAACTCTTGTTGATTCCTTTTCCTTGAGTGAGGACTGCAGAATCTGGTTTTTAATTTTGAAACATGGCATTTTTAAAATAGTTCTTATATATAAAAAAAATGCTTGTTACATTTCCATATTTTTCTCTCAAGCAGTTTTATCATTAAACTTAAATTGTTGTATTCCTATAACATGGGGGGGAGGGGAGTAAAAGAGTAGTATTTACCTGCAGGGGCTAATTCAAGGGACACTGGTCTTTTGACGTTACACTTGTGTAAATTTTGATACTGTATTAAAACTATTTTTTTACAGTTCTGCATACAACTGGGTATCAAGTATCTGTGTTCATTTTAGCAACGGTAATAAATTATTTAATCCCATAGTTGTTTGCTTTCTTTTAATGATGCATTTCATGAGATATGTGAACTGATGCCAAAAGCAAATTCTGTTCACTGAGAGTTCTATTCTAAATACTTCTTGTATAGTAGTTACATTAGTGCTCAAAAATAAATTATCTAGCTCTATCTCCCACTGCAGTCACTGGAAGAACTGGATGCTCAAAAATAGAAATTCTGGCCCCTTAACTTGTCTTGACTACTCCCTACTGCTTAGATTCTGCTGCTTAAACACACTGGGCCAGATCCTACTGTGTGGTGCTGTTGGTTTATGTCAGGTAGCTGGCAGAGAACAATTTATCATTCTGATATAGCTGGGCATGGGAAGATCACCTCAGTGTAGGGATAATTGCTTGTGATGTAGAGCCAACATGGTGGCTTCTACTCCATCCACTCCTTCCTGCTGGTGGCATATAGGGAGCTGCCATGAGCAACAGGAACTAGCCAAGGATTCTTTATGGGATGATGAGCCCACTCTGCCCTGTTGGTCCACGGGTTCCATTTGCAAATGGCTTAATTTAAAGCAGCCTTGTTGTGCATGAGTTCAGATTGGTATACAGCTGGTCAAGAATGAAAGGAGCCCAGGGTCACTTCTGAGACTATTCCAGGAGTCTTTGGCCATAACTGAGGATTGAAATCAGTATCTTTTGGCAAATGTCCTGTGAGATTGTCTTAGTGCTTCTGAATAGGAATTGTTGTGGTTTTTTTTTTTTTTTTTTTGTTAAACAGTCACTTCCTATCGAGAAAAGAAAACTACTGTGGCTAAATCCTTTTTCACTGTAATAAGCACTCGCTCAGAAATGTTTCTGAACAGAAAGAAAAATACGTCATAGATTTTGCCCTGGATTTTAGGTTCTTCATTGCTCATCACTTTCTTTTAACTATTGCCCTAAATCCCATAATATACATTGGTCAACAAAGAAGAAAATTAGGATGAAAGTAGCATAATCCAGAATGTAAAACTGAAAGGCTTCAGCTTCTTACCTTTATGAAAGGACTTATCAGGGTCACCATCTTCCATCTACATATCTGTGCTGAGGTCCAGAAGGAGCAACATCTTACTACTTGTGTGTAATGAGACTAATAGAATTTTAAGAGCAGTTATTCTATCCTAATCTCTAATCTGAGAGACTTCAACATATATTTTGGGAATCATTTAGCCTTTAACTGTGCTTCACTATGTAAAAAATGGCCCTAATTGAAGTAATATTCTCCTTATATGTATGCAGTGTCCTATCTGCTGACTTCAGTGCCAAAAAGAATTTTTGCTGCTTTTTACTCCTATTACCACTTCAGGATCAAGTGCAAATTCTGTTCTTTCTTGTTAGCAAACAATGCTATTGATGGTGAGGTTCTAACAGTTGCACCTGATATTAATTTATTATTAAAACAAGTCAGAGAGGTAAAGTGACTTGTCCAAGGTCACCAAGCAATGAGTGGCAGAGTCAGAAATAGAGTACAGTTCTCCTGTGTCCATGCAGCCAATTTAAATGGGCTAAAAACTGGGTGATAGATTCCAAAAACTAATTGTAAATGGAGAATTATTACCCATTAGGGGTGTTTCTAGTGGAATCCCACAGGTATCTGTTCTTGGCCAAATGCTATTCATTGACTTTATGAATGAGCTGGGAGAAAATTTGCATATGACACCAAAAGTGGCAGAATGGTAAATAATGGATGGGAACAGGTCAGTTTTACAGACCGACCTGGTTCGCTTGGTAAAATGGGTTCATTTGAACAATGTGTGTTACTACAGTCAAATGCAAGGTCACATATCTAGGAACAAAGAATGTAGGTCACACTTATAAATTGGCTGACTATCCTGGAAAGCAGTGACTCTGAAAAGGACTTAAGGATTATGATAGTTTACCAATTGAACATGAGCTCCCATGCAAGGGTGTGGCTAAGCAGGTGAGTGCAATCCTTGGATGTATAAATGTGGGGGGAGGTGATATCAAGCAGGAGTAAAAAGGAGGGGGTATTAGCTTTGCATACAGCATTAGCGAGACCGTTACTGGAATCCTGGGTCTAGTTCTGGTGCCCACACTTCAAAAATAATGTTAACGAATTGGAAAAGGTTCAGAGAAGTGCTACAAGAATGATCTGATGTCCAGAAATCACGTTTTATTGTGAGAGACTAAAGAAGATCAAGCTACTTAGTTAATCCAAGAGATGATTAAGAGGTGATTTGATAACATTGTCAAGAATTTACATGGGGAAGAGATGCAATCCTTGGTTGCATAAGCAAAGGACAATACCATGGAGGAGTAGAAGGCAGCTCTTTAATCTCACAGAAAAAGGTTTAATAAGGTGCACTGGTTGGAAGCTGAAGCTAGACAAATTCAGACTAGAAATAAGAGACACAGTTTCAACTGTGAAAGTAATTAGCCACTGGAACAACTTGCCTAAGGGTGCAGTGGAATTTCCATCACTTGAAGGTTTTAAATAAAGGCAGGATATCTCTCTAAAATATATGCTATAGCTCAAACTGAAAATGTGGTCTTGATGCAAAAATGACTTGATGAGGTTCTATGTCCTGTGTTCTGCAGGAGGTCAGACTCAGTGATCGTAATGGTCCCTGCTGGCCTTAAATTAACTTGAGTCCACTTGGAAGTGTCCCACTTACAGTGTCTCATTGAAAGCACAGGTGAGACTGAGGTTATAATCTGAAGACAATAGTGTTACACAAGTGTAACCAAAGATCTTAATATGACCTACAGCAGTGGTGGGCAACTTGCAGCCCGCGGGATGCACGTGGCCCATCAGGGTAATCCGCTAGCAGGCCATGAGACAGTTTGTTTACACTGACCATCTGCAGGCACGGCTGCCCACAGCTCCCAGTGGCCGCGCTTCACCATTACTGGCTAGTGGGAGCTGCGGGAACTGCGGCCTCTGGGAGCTGTGGGTGAACGTGCCTGTGGATGGTCGATGTAAACAAACTGTCTCATGGCCCGCCAGCAGATTACCCTGATGGGCCACGTGAAGCCCTCGGGCCGCAGGTTGCCCACCACTGACCTACAGAGACAGAAGCTTTATGACTCATGATAATTCACAAAAGAAAAACCTCTCATGCAGTATCAATAACAATATTCTCCAAATTTCATAAAACTCCAAAACCTTCTTCTGTAGTGCTGAGCAACTGCCTACATACAGAAGTCCAACAAAGTAAGTCTCCTCAAAGTTATGGATTCCTTGGCTTTAGTATCAGGATATACATTGATAAATCACCTAAACATCCACATTAATCTCAAGAGAGACAAAGTGGGTGAGGTTGTGATATGTGAAAAAATATGCTCAGGGAGACCAGTTTCCTACAAAACGGAACAGCAAATACATCTTCTAGGCATATTTCTGCAAGATCCAACCTTAAAAACTATTATACAGGCTCAGGTGAAACGTTCAGGCCATGACCTGTTTGAAGCCACTACTGGGAATGCCCCTAATAACTTTTAAAGACACACCCACAAAGAAGGAGCTACTCCTATTGCTTGTAGAGAGCTGAGAATCTAAAAGTGTGTCCAGTAAACTCAGCAGGAACTAGACCTGGCTCTATACATAATGAGGTGTATCTATTTATGTCAACTATAGAATCATAGAACCACAGAAGATTAGGGTTGGAAGAGACCTCAAGAGGTCATCTAGTCCAGCCTCCTGCTCAAAGCAGGACCAACACCAACTAAATCATCCCAGCCATGGCTTTGTCAAACTGGGCCTTCAAAACCTCTAAGGACGGAGATTCCACCACCTCCCTAGGTAACCCATTCCAGTGTTTCACCACCCTCCTAGTGAAATAGTGTTTCCTAATATCCAACCCAGACCTCCCCCACTGTGACTTGACACCATTGCTCCTTATTCTGTCATCTGCCAACACTGAGAACAACCGACCTACATCCTCTTTGGAACCCCTCTTCAGGTAGTTGAAGTCTGCTATCAAATCCCCCCTCACTCTTCTCCTCTGCAGACTAAACAAGCCCAGTTCCCTCTCCCTCTACTCATAAGTCATGTGCCCCAGCCCCCTGATTATTTTCGTTGCCCTCCACTGGACTCTCTCCAATTTGTCCCCATCCTTTCCGTATTGGGGGGCCCAAAACTGGATGCAATACTCCAGATGTGACCCCACCAGTGCTAAATAGAGGGAAATAATCACTTCCCTCAATCTGCTGGCAATGCTACTACTAATGCAGCCCCAGGGCATGCTGCTGACTCATATCCAGCTTCTCATCCACTGTAATCCCCAGGTCTTTTTCTGCAGAACTGCTGCTTAGCCAGTCGGTCCCCAGCCAATAGCGGTGCATGGGATTCTTCTGTCCTAAGTGCAGGACTCTGCACTTGTCCTTGTTGAACCTCATCAGATTTCTTTTGGCCCAGTCCTCCAATTTGCCTAGGTCACTCTGGACCCTATTCCTATCCTCCAGCTTGTCTACCTCTCCCCACAGCTTAGTGTCATCTGCAAATTTGCTGAGGTTGCAATCCATCCTATCATCCAGATCATTAATAAAGATGTTGAACAAAACCGGCCCCAGGACCAACCCCTGGGGTACTCCGTTTGATACTGGCTGCCAACTAGACATCGAGCCATTGATCACTACCTGTTGAGCCTGAAAATCTAGCCAGCTTTCTATCCACCTTATATTCCATTCATCCAGTCCATACTTTTTTAACTTGCTGGCAAGAATACTGTGGGAGACCATATCAAAAGCTTTGCTAAAGTCAAGATATATCATGTCCACTGCTTTCCCCATATCCACAGAGCCAGTTATAGAAGGCAATCAGGTTCGTCAGGCATGACTTGCCCTTGGTGAATCCATGTTGACTGTTCCTAATCACCTTCCTCTCCTCCAAGTGCTTCAAAATGGTTTCCTTGAGGACCTGCTCCATGATTTTTCCAGGCCCTGAGGTGAGGCTGACCATCCTGTACTTCCCCGGGTTCTCCTTCTTCCCTTTTTTAAAGATGGGCACTATATTTGCTTTTTTCCAGTCATTCGGGATCTCCCCCGATCGCCACAAGTTTTCAAAGACAATGGCCAATGGCTCTGCAATCACATCAGGCAATTCCCTCAGCACCCTTGGATGCATGAGATCTGGACCCATAGACTTGTGCATGTCCAGCTTTTCTAAATAGTCCTTCACCTGTTCTTTCACCACTGAGGACTACTTACCTCCTCCCCATACTGTGTTGCCCAGGAGAGCAGTGTGGGAGCTGACCTTGTCTGTGAAGACCAGTACATGCCCAATGAAGCATACTTGCTATGCCTTGCCATTTTTTTTAAATACAGTGTTTCTCAACAAGTATGGTGGCCCACAAGGAGGTGGCTGCTGGGTTGGGTCAAAGTCTTTTTCCTCACCAAAAGTTCAGCCTGTTAAGTAACAGAGAGATCCCGGGACCAGGAGGACAGAAAGGGAAGATCCACACCATCCTCCTACTGTGGCTAATCTCTCTCTGTGCCCCCCCCCACCATGTCTTTTAAAGGACACTCTTCTGGGGGGGGTGGGAGTGGGAATGCTTCAGTTTCTTGATGATTTGTTTGTGTCCTGGAAACATCATAATATGACTGACACTTTCACAAAGGGAAGAGACATTGAATGAATCACAATGGCCCACCAAGCACTGAGTTCAATTAAACACAGGCTCATAGATGGAAATACTTAAGGAATCAGTTTTGTTAATCACTGCACCTGCCTAGCTGCCATTCATTGGGAGTTACCCAGGCACGTTCATGACTGCCATACCCCTCTGAAAGTTGGCCTTACTTTTGCATGTTTTACTCAGCATGGAGCTGACTTTATAAACTCCAATATGTCCCTAAACACAGAAACAAGAACAAATAGAGTTTCATATAATTTAACAGAAATAGAAATATTTTTGCAAATTTTTAAAAGCAAATTCACTGAAAATAGACTCTGCCTGAAGTTGGAAAATCTTACCTGAGCCATCCTCATTTTGGTGAGCTGTTTCCTGCCCTGCAGTGGGGCTACTTGTGTGCTTAAAATCTATGTGCAAAAAGAAAGGTTTTCAGGATCAAATCAGATTCACTTTGTACATTTAAATATCCCCTGGTGCCTGAGAGCTAAGTGGCTAGAGAAAATGGCCTTCCTCTTTTCCTACAGAAGTGCACTGAGATTGCATGGTAGGAAGATAACAATCTGTTCCTGCCATGCCATAAAACTAGCATGAGTGGAAAGCCAGTGGATTTATGGGCCTGGATAAAGAGCCAAGTAGTGACCCTCATGTGATGAGTTGGGTCACAGAGACCCCTTTGGGACTGCCACCTGATATGCTGAGACTACCCCTGAGCTCGTTTTCCCTGGCAGCTTGGGACTTCAGAACCCTGCCTTGTTGAGCCAGACATGCCAGTCTGCTCCAATACAGACTCAGGGTCTGAAGCACATCCCCCCAAAACTGCAGACTTAACTAAAAACGGCTTAGAAAGTGCTCCCATCTCGAGCACCCAGATACCCAGTTCCCAATGGGATCCAAACCACAAAGAAATCTGTTTTACTCTGTATAAACCTTATACAGGGTAAACTCATAAATTTTCTGCCCTGTATAATACTGATAGCTATGCTCCCCCAAGTATTAATTACTTACTCTGGGTCAATTAATAAGCAAAAGTGATTTTATTAAATATAAAAGTAGAATTTAAGTGGTTCCAAGTAATAACAGACAGAACAAAGTAAGTTACCAAGCAAAATAAAATAAAACATGCAAGTCTAAGCCTAATACAGTAGGAAATTGAATACAGATAAAATCTCACCCTCAGAGATGTTCCAATAAGCTTCTTTCACAGACTGGACTCCTTCCTAGTCTGGGCCCAATCCTTTCCCTTGGTACAGTTCTTGTTAGCCCAGGTGGTAGCTAGGGGATTTCTCATGACTGCTGTCCCCTTTGTTCTGTTCCACCCCCTTTTATAGCTTTGGCACAAGGAAGGAATCTTTTGTCTCTTTGGGTCCCCACCCCTCCTTCTAAATGGAAAAGCACCAGGTTTAAGATGGATTCCAGTACCAGGTGACATGGTCACATGTCCTGTGAGACTCCCAAACCTTCATTCTTCCTGGCCTGACTGACAGAAAGGCTTGCAAGTAAACAGAGTCATCTACAGTCAATTGTCCTGGTTAATGGGAGCAATCAAGATTCCAAACCACCATTAATGGCCCACAATTTGCATAATTACAATAGAACCTCAGAGTTATATTTCATAATTCTAGTTTCATATACAATAATGATACATTTATACAAATAGGATGACCACAGTCAGTAGATTATAAGCTTAGTAATGATACCTTACAAGAGACCTTTTGCATGAAGCATAAGCCAGTTATTCACACTTGTTAGCATATTTTCATAAAATCATATGGAGTGCAATGTCACACCTCAGACACAGCCAGTGTTCTCTTTGCTGTTCCCTAGTGGCCTGAGTAGCCTGACGAAAGAATAATGAATGAGCCATTGGTGTGTTGGATGCTTGTTTGCCCTCAGGGTCTCAGCATGTGAAATTGTCTCTTCCTATATGACTATTCAGTGACTAACACAGTGACAATATGTTCCCATGACATTCTGGTGTCTGGGCAGAAATAAAAAAGGACTCCACATTTCTAGGAGATGAGATGAAAAGCAGGAATCCTTTCAGACCTTGCTGCAAGCTGAGTCAGTCCCAAGTTACCAATTGATTTGACCAATCATGGTCACCTACATCCCTTCATCACTATGGACAGGCAGGCCAAGAGTGGGCAATTGCCTCCCGTTCATTCTTTAACAAATCCCCTGCCTGGAAGCAAGGAGTTAGTTGCTTTTTTGTTCATCTACAATCATTCCCTAGCACCGTGGTTCTCAAAGAAGTGCCCAAATAGTAATGAATTATTTACCATTTCTCTGGAATGGGACATTTAATCTCCACTAGAAGAGATAATTATCATAGATCAGGCGTGGTCAAATCGCAGTTCATGAGCTGCATGTGGCACTTTTAAAATGTGGCTTGCAGAGCTTGGGGCTTCTGCCCTGCAGGAGGTGCAGGGGCTGAGGGCTTCAACCCTACTGGGTGAGCTGGGGCTTGGGGCTTCCACCCCCAGGAGGAGGCATGCCAGTGGTTGGGGCTGCAGCCCCGCAGGGATGAGCTGGTGCACAGGGCTGCAGCCCTTTGTGAGGAACCAGTGCTCAAGGTTCCATCCCTGCACGATATACCCGGGTTCAGGGCTTCAGCTGCACATGCATATTATAACAGGAAATTACATTATGTAGTGCTGTGCGGACCTCGTGTGCTTGGGATCTCCCTGCATTATGCACAACACAGACTGTGTTTACTATTCATAAATTGGATTTCAATAGTTTTCGATTTAAGTGTTTACCCTATGTTAATTTTGTGGATGACAATGACAGCTTCAAATTATAAGAAATACAAGTATGAAGAAGAAAAAATGAAGTTTTAAGCCAGAATGGGAGAAAGCTTTTGCATTCACTGATAAAGGTGGCAGACCCCTGTGTCTTATCTGCAATGGATCACTCTCTCACTACAAAGTGAGCAACTTGAAATGAATCACAATAACTTTTCATCTAAACAGCTTCCTGTTTAAGGCAAAACAAGCTAACCGCATTAAAATTACACCTAAACAGTCTACAATCATACTTTTGGCATTCAGTAAGGAAGCTGATACAATGACAGAAGCTAGTTTTGTTATGTCATGGAATGTTGCTTGTGCTAAACATCCATATTGCAATGGAGAATTTATTAAGAAGAATATTGCAGAAGTGGGTGCAATTTTAGAGCCAAGTAACACAAAACTTCAGCGACTAATAAAGCACATTCCAATTTTGTGCCACACTGTGGAGAGGTGGATCTCCCAGATCAGTGCTGATGTCACAAGCAAGATGCAAAATGATCTGAAGAATTCTCTAGCATTCAGCCTCGCTGTCTATTAATCCACAGATATACAAGATAAACCACAACTAGCTGTATTTTTTCTCTATGTTTCCATGGATGTAATTGTGAAAGAAGAAATGTTGGAGTTACTGGCATGAAAAGAAACAACTTGCAATGTTGACATAACGAATGAACTTGACAAAGCATTGACAAATGCAGATGTACCGTTGGATAAACTTGTCAGTGTTGCAATGGATGGAACACCTGCAATGGTGGGGGGGAAAGTAGGCCTTATTGGACTCTCGAAAAACGATCACAGATTTCCAGAGTTTCTCCCTGTTCATTGTATCATCCATCATGAACATCTCAGAGGGAGTTACAAAAACGGTCCTATAAATTGTCAATTTCATCCACTCAAATGGGAAGACTCATTAACAGTTCAAAAATTTCATTGAAGATCTAGATCTTGAAGACAAACCTAACAACATCTCTTTCTACTGTATTGTGAGTTGGTTATCAACCAGCAATGTCTTAAATAGGTTTGTGGAACTATTGGAGCCTAGCAATGCTTTCCTTGAAGAAAAGGAGAAGCCCTAGCCACAACTGAAAGATGTGCAATGAATGCAGGATCTGATATTATGCATCAGCTGCAAACTCTCAACTTGGCACTCCAAGGGAAGAATAAGATTATTTCCTACCTTACACAGACAGTCTTCAGCTTCCAGAACAAGTTAAAGCTTCTGCAAAGAGCCAGTGTCAAGAATAGGGTTAACACATTCCCTGAAATTGAAGTAGAAGATCACAAACTCAGGAAATACAGAGGTAAATTACAAGGACTGCTTGATGACTTTCAGGCTAGGTTTGAAAACTTGCAGAAGCTGAGATCCTGCTTTGCCGTTCCTGTAAACCCATTCAGGGTTGATGTGATCAATGAGAGCTGTCCAATTCCCAAAACCATGAGTACAGAAATATCTACTGTAGAAATGGAACTATTGGATCTAAAGATGATGCATAAATCATAGTCTACAATTGAGTTCTGGAAGCAAGTGCCAGGAATGAAGTATCCTCAACTCAAGAAGACTAGTGTGTGACTCATTTCAATTTTCTGCACAACATACTGCTGTGAATCACTCTACTCCGTGACGAAGTTCATAAAATAGAAACATTGTGCAGTCCTTACAAATCAACATCTCCTCTGTACTACCTTGATAACATATCAATGAGATTTCCAAAGATTTATGACCAGGATGGAGACCCACAAAGCCTTTAGCACTAGCAGTAATTAGCTTTGATACAGTAAGTAGGATGTTACTGTTTTAAAAAATTCATGTGTAAAGGTTGTGTGTGTTTTGCGGCTCTTGAACTTCTGAAGACTATCATTTGTGACTCAAAGGGTCAGTAAGTAAGGCCACCCCTGTCAGGTTCTTATTCAATGCAGTAGCCTTGATATTTTGGCTCTGGTGAAGATGTTGAAGTAAATGATTAAATAATGTATTTAGAAGTCTTCAGACAACTAGGACAATGTGAGAAAAAAAGCACATCACTGGAAACCTCACACTAAATGGCATGAAAAAAGGGGACTGTATGAAAAGAGGGACAGGTAAAATCATTACTAGACTCATTACTGCAGATAGTTAAAAGAGAGACTAATGATTCTTCCTTAGTCTTTTTGTCAGTTGCAATATAATTTCTATTCTAAATTTGTTACCTGTGGCTAGAGCAATGGGAGGGTCCTGAGAGAAAGACTCATTCAGAGAGATTAAAAGAGATAAATACCTGTAACTTGTCTAAGAGGAAGTGGGGAAGGTGATGTAATTCATGCTGATGTCTGCTCAATGGACTACGTGAAATAAGGTTGCTGGTTTGCAGGACCTTGATCCTTATCCCAGTGCATTAGGTCAAGATTTTCAAAAGTGACTAGTGATTTAGGGTGCTTCGGTTTTCAGGTGTCCATACAGAGACACCTTAAAAGGCCTGATTTTCAGAAAGCGGTTATCCAAAACTCAAGCTCCTTTAAGGTGTCTGTAGCTAAGCACCCAAAAAGTGAGGCTTTCAAACTCACTAATTGCTTTGGAAAATCTTGACCGGGGCCCCCCATCATAAAACAGGCATCATGTTCTCAGTAGAGAGGCCAACTAATGAATGGGTGAAGAAGCTAAATAATTCTTTCAGCTCTGGAGGTGGCCCAGCAGATTAAGATGAGGCTCACAGGGAGGATGGCGTGAGGATGCTTGAACTCTGCTGTACCTCATTAGAGCAGAGCTGTCAATCTGTTCCCTTTCATTGGCACTAAGCTTCACAATAATAGAAGCAAATATACTCTAAAGAGACTCTAAATTAGCAAAAAAAACCCAAAAAACAAAAAACAAAACAACCCAACAAAACAAATAACCTCCCCCCACAAACAACCAGAACAGGTAGTTTGTAGAAATGCTGCATATGCCTGATGAAGATTAACAGAGCACCACAGAGCATACCCAAAGCAGCCTTGAAAAGCCAAAAGAAAGTGTAGCAGAAAATGTTTCCATGGGAACAGTTCCTGTACTCTAGCTAAGAAAATGGACCAATAATATAACTGGTAACAGGTCTCTCTCTCTGCAACCAAACTACAAACAACTGAAAACTAAAAAGCAAGCCAGATAGAAAGGAGAAGCAAATCAGCTAAACTGTAAAATTAATTTGGAATTGGAGCCCCCTTCCATGTTCACATACATCTCTCCACCCTCAAAAAATCATTTTAATTTCAGCATATACAGCCAATACAAACCCCACATACTGTATTAATTCAGCCAGCCTGTTTTTCTGATTCTCTGCAGGAAACTTTGAACCCAGATCAACTGTATTCAGGAGGGAGTCTTAATAATTGCTCCATCTAGCTGAGTCAAAACAAACTAGGACAAGGACACAATTAACATTTTATTTGACATTATCTGCAAAATAGCAATATTGGGTAGACTTTACAGTCACACATACTACATTTCTTGGAAAAAAATATTTGTAGTTTTAATATTGTAAATTAATTAGACCCTTCGGCCGGGGTTCAGGAAGGGCAATTAAGCAGATGCTTAACTTTAAGCACATGCTTAAGTGCTGTCCTGAGTAGGGATTTTTTCTTGAATCAGAGCCTATATAAATTGTGAAACAAATTTTAAACCAGTATTTTATTCTTACATTTTGAAGAGGCTAGTCTCATCATGCATTAATATTTAAATAAAATGCTCTCTTCTCTCACATCATTTTCAGATTTTGATATTCTCCTGTTTTTACAACCTGGTTTGCATTGAGATTTTACTCTGTGCAATTTCCCTTAGTTTCTAATTACAGATACTAGAATTTTCTACTCAGACATTTTGGACTTTGTCCATGTGAAATATGATTCTATTGTTTCTTTCTCTAATTTTTGTACCAAATATACCAGGGGGAATTTTTTTTCCCTTTCCCCCCTCATTGGATTCAACCATACAACCAATCTGCACTCGGAAAACTTCAGAGGGAATTAGAGGGAAGAACTGTATGTAGGTTCAGAACAAAGAACAGAGGAAGGATTTTCCCTGCAGACAGGGAGGAAATAATATTTCCATTTTCACAGATGGGAAAACGGAGACACAAAGTGGCATAGGCCAACATTTTTCCAATCTGCCTGCCTAACTTCAGGCATCTAATTCCATATTTAACAACCTAAGTGACATGATTTTCAAAGGTGCTGAGCATACCATTCACATTGGGCCCGATGCCACAATGTGATGAGAAGTTGAGGATGCTCAGACCCTTACAGGAAGCTCTTGGAATCTTGCAGAATAAGACCCAGTGATTTCAGCTTTAGGCAGCCAAGCATAAATTCTTCACAGGGAGGCATTTTTGTTTTGCCTGTTACCTATGGGTCAGTAAGTGACATACAGAACTGGTAGTGATGCCTATAATTAAGGTTACCCAACACTTCTCATTATAAGAGCTATGGTGGGTGTCTGCCTCATATAGAAATTTTTTTGAAGTTCTCAGCCAAAATGGTTCAGCTGTTGCCAAGGACGAGGTTAGGGGGGAAAAAAACACTGTCGCCCAGGTTAAAAAATTCTGATACCTGTTTAACTAAGATGCTCCTAGCACTTCCATGCTTTTGGAGCAGGTGCTTGAAATTTGGGGTTACCCTGCTGTGACATTATTGACAAAACAGGTCATGTAAGGTGTCTATGGAAAGGTTGTAATTTGCTGGTTATGATTATGCTGTCTGTATCATTTTTGTATTTGAAGTTATGAATATTGATTATGTACTTACATCTCAATGTGTTTGATTCTAAGTAGCATCAGTGAAGCATTTGGTCAGCTTCTTGAGAAAGGACTGTTCTGAGTAAGTGCCCCATCAAGAAACACTTAACTGACAATGGACCTTGGGAGACTCCAATCCACAACTGAGGAGCCTTCCAGGGACATTCAAGATAGGATGTGAGCAATGGATGCCACCTGCAAACTGAGTCATGCATGGACATGTGACTTGCCCATGTGACTCCAAACTCTATCTTGCTGCTGTGATTTTCCACAGTAAGAACAAAGGGGTTTCCTTCCACAGGGCAGAGGATGATTTTGGGGGGAGGGATAGCTCAGTGGTTTGAGCATTAGCCTGCTAAACCCAGGGTTGTGAGTTCAATCCTTGAGGGGGCCATTTAGGGATTTGGGGCAAAAATTGGGGATTGGTCCTGCTTTGAGCAGGGGGTTGGACTAGATGACCTCCTGAGGTCCCTTCCAATTCTGATATTCTATGAAATATAAAAAGCCCTGGAAACCCCTCCATTTTGTCTTCAGTCCTGCTTCTTACCACTGGAGGAACCTTGCTACAAACTGAAGCTCTGAACAAAGCTGTGGATGTACTCCAAAGACTTGATTTGAACCTGCAGTTTATTCCATCACTGCTACAAGCCTGAACCAAGAGCTTTGCCATTACTGTATGTAATTGATTCAATTTAACCAGTTTTAGCTCTCATCTATATTTCTTTCTTTTTATGAATAAACCCTTTAGATTTTAGATTCTAAAGGATTGGCAACAGCATGATTTGTGGGTAAGATCTGATTTGTATATTGACCTGGGTCTGGGGCTTGGTCCTTTGAGATCGGGAGAACCTTTTTTCTTTTACTGGGGTATTGGTTTTAAGAAGTGGCTGCTGGTGGTGATACTGGGAAACTGGAGTTTCTAAGGGAATTGCTTGTATGACTTCTGGTTAGCCAGTGGGGTGAGACTGAAGTTCACTTTGTTTGGCTGGTTTGGTGTGCCTTAGAAGTGGAAGAAACCCAGCCTTGGGCTGTGACTGCCCTGCTCTAAGCAATTTGTCCTGAACTGATACTCTCAGTAGTGTCCCCCTCAAGAGCCTTCTTCGTTACACCTGCTATCAGGACCATGCCTTTTGTCATCCCCATGAAAGTCTGCCCAAATTTGTCCAACTTAGAAGCCTCTGAAAAAAATCTCAGCTCTTACATACTCAGTAAAGACTTGTTAGAGTTTCTCGTGTGCTCTCAATGTTTCTCGTACTGGTGGCCAGGCAGTGAAAAGGATCGGCCTTACTGGAATTCAGATGAGAGACAGAAACTAAAGGGAGAATAGAGCCAGAGGGAGGGAAGGATTTGAGGAGTGGTTTGGGGAGAGGTCAGCAGAAAGGCAGGGGAAATGAGTCGAAGGAGGGTTAGGAGCAGAGAGGGATGGAGATGGCAGACAGGTGGGGTGGAATCAGAGAGCAGTTCTAGGTGGATCTGATTTATGTTGATGCCAGACTGTGAAGTGCTTGAGTTCTAGAAAGGAAAGACTTTTCAGTGATACCTAGTTATGAGTTAGGAAAGGTTACAAAACCAGACACCAGGGCCCTCGAGAGGAGCAGAAGTCTGTTGGATTGGGAGCTATCTCCTGTTGTGGAATTGATCATTCAAGTACGTCCTTACCGAGGAGAGGTGAACTTGAAGATCATCTCCTCTACTGAGTAGAGGCCCACAAATGATTTTTAAAAGTGGGGTAACAGGACTTATGAGTGTGGGAATGGGTGATGGAGAGCTCAATGCTTCCATCCCATATGGCTGGGGGGTGTTGAGTATCCTTCCGTGAGATGCTATTGCTGAACAGATTTGCCTGCCCGAAAGGACAGCATTATTATGTTGTTTTCAGGATTATCTGGTGTCAGAGTTGGTGTTTGTACAGCCCTGTAACAAAAGGGCAGTGCCTATGAGCTGATTTAGTGTGGAGTGGTGAGGAGAGGAGTTGATGCTCATATGCCATTACTCAGCAGTTTGTGTCTTTTTCTCCACGCTTTCACTATACTCACTTATGGCTCTGGTGTGGAAGTTCTGTAACATCACTGCAAACTGTCTGTGTAAATATCACTCCTCTCTGAGGTTTTCTGATTGGAGCTGGCACCAGAAAGAAAGATGTCTTCCAGGAAATGTAAAGAAGTGGTCTCTTCATGGAAACTAGAAGTTACAAATGGCATAAGGACCTTTAAATCTCAGGCTACCTGAGTTGGTTTCTGTCTCACTGAATTACAATCCCATCTTCTATTACATGCTGTCTCACAGCATCTCTGTCATTTAGGGCCCTCCAGAAATGTTAGATCAATGGTCCACATAACTTCACCTCTCTGTGTCAGGGGAAAAAATACTTTTTCCAGCAACACTGCTTGCAGCGTTTAAGAACACAAAAGCTAGTAAGGTCAGAAGGAGAACATTCATTAGAGATGCTTTTATAGCTGAATACATCATGCTCACTGAGCTTGTTTATGACAATTCTGAGATATTTGTTAGCGCCACTACAAAATTCATGCACAGTTAAGAGAAACAGTGAACCCTGCCATATCCAGAGTCCGGAAGTTAGCAACAGCTTACCACACAGTATACAGAATTGTACCAAAAACACAGTGGGGGCTGCAAGGATTCACACCAGCTCAGGATCTGACCCTTGGTACTGGAGTTCTTTATTACACAACAGCTTCCACAAACAATGGAATTATAGGGCTGAATTGTATCATGTCATGGGTAGGTACCCTCTGGAGAGGAGTTGGGCCAGAAACTCTCTGAGGTAAACCTCCTAGAATTTCCTGGAAATTCTTCCCTCAAGTGGGAGGGACATAGAATCATAGAATATCAGGGTTGGAAGGAACCTCAGGAGGTCATCTAGTCCTACCCCCTGCTCAAAGCAGGACCAATCCCCAACTAAATCATCCCAGCCAGGGCTTTGTCAAGCCTGACCTTAAAAACTTCTAAGGAAGGAGATTCCACCACCTCCCTAAGTAACGCATTCCAGTGTTTCACCACCCTCCTAGTGAAAAAGTTTTTCCTAATATCCAACCTAAACCTCCCCCACTGCAACTTGAGACCATTACTCCTCGTTCTGTCATCAGCTACCACTGAGAACAGTCTAGATCCATCCTCTTTGGAACCCCCTTTCAGGTAGTTGAAAGCAGCTATCAAATCCCCCCTCATTCTTCTCTTCTGCAGACTAAACAATCCCAGTTCCCTCAGCCTCTCCTCATAAGTCATGTGTTCCAGTCCCCTAATCATTTTTGTTGCCCTCTGCTGGACTCTTTCCAATTTTTCCACATCCTTCTCGTAGTGTGGGGCCCAAAACTGGACACAGTACTCCAGATGAGTACTCCAGATGAGGCCTCACCAATGCTGAATAGAGGGGAACGATCACGTCCCTCGATCTGCTCGCTATGCCCCTACTTATACATCCCAAAATTGGCCTTCTTGGCAGCAAGGGCACACTGTTGGCTCAGATGCAGCTTCTCGTCCACTGTAACCCCTAGGTCCTTTTCTGCAGAACTGCTGCCAAGCCATTCGGTCCCTAGTCTGTAGCGGTGCATGGGATTCTTCCATCCTAAGTGCAGAACTCTACACTTGTCCTTCTTGAACCTCATCAGATTTCTTTTGGCCCAATCCTCCAATTTGTCTAGGTCCCTCTTTATCCTATCCCTACCCTCCAGCGAACCTACCTCTCCTCCCAGTTTAGTGTCATCTGCAAACTTGCTGAGGGTGCAATCCACACCATCCTCCAGATCATTTATGAAGATATTGAACAAAACCGGCCCCAGGACCGACCCTTGGGGCACTCCACTTGATACCGGCTGCCAACTAGACATGAAGCCATGGATCACTACGCGTTGAGCCTGATGATCTAGCCAGCTTTCTATCCACCTTCTAATCCATTCATCCAGCCCATACTTCTTTAACTTGCTGGCAAGAATACTGTGGGAGACGTGTCAAAAGCTTTGCTAAAGTCAAGGAACAACACGTCCACAGCTTTCCCCTCATCCACAGAGCCAGTTATCTCATCATAGAAGGCAATTAGATTAGTCAGGCATGACTTGCCCTTGGTGAATCCATGCTGACTGTTCCTTATCACTTTCTTCTCCTCTAAGTGCTTCAGAATTGATTCCTTGAGGACCTGCTCCATGATTTTTCCGGGGACTCAGGTGAGGCTGACGGGCCTGTAGTTCCCCGGATCCTCCTTCTTCCCTTTTTTTAAAGATGGGCACGACATTAGCCATAGGAGCTGCAGTGGAGGCAGAACACTTGACTTCATCACGCTGCTTTACCTGACTGCAGGAGAAAACAGCCGCAGGCACCAAGCAGGGAAAGTAATAAGCTTTAATGGAAGTTAATAATTCAGGTGCCATAGTAGATTCATTTAGGGTCTTTCCATTTATGGTTTGTGTTATGTAAAGCCTCCATTCAAATGCAATTGTAAGATCTAAACTGGGAGGAGTGGTAGATACTCTGGAGGGGAGGGATAGGATACAGAAGGACCTAGACAAATTGGAGGATTGGGCCAAAAGAAATCTGATGAGGTTCAATAAGGATAAGTGCAGGGTCCTGCACTTAGGATGGAAGAATCCAATGCACCGCTACAGACTAGGGACCGAATGGCTAGGCAGCAGTTCTGCGGAAAAGGACCTAGGGGTGACAGTGGACGAGAAGCTGGATATGAGTCAGCAGTGTGCCCTTGTTGCCAAGAAGGCCAATGGCATTTTGGGATGTATAAGTAGGGGCATAGTGAGCAGATTGAGGGACGTGATCGTTCCCCTCTATTCGACATTGGTGAGGCCTCATCTGGAGTACTGTGTCCAGTTTTGGGCCCCACACTACAAGAAGGATGTGGATAAATTGGAGAGAGTCCAGCGAAGGGCAACAAAAATGATTAGGGGTCTAGAACACATGACTTATGAGGAGAGGCTGAGGGAGCTGGGATTGTTTAGCCTGCAGAAGAGAAGAATGAGGGGGGATTTGATAGCTGCTTTCAACTACCTGAAAGGGGGTTCCAAAGAGGATGGCTCTAGACTGTTCTCAATGGTAGCAGATGACAGAATGAGGAGTAATGGTCTCAAGTTGCAGTGGGGGAGGTTTAGATTGGATATTAGGAAAAACTTTTTCACTAAGAGGGTGGTGAAACACTGGAATGCGTTACCTAGGGAGGTGGTAGAATCTCCTTCCTTAGAGGTTTTTAAGGTCAGGCTTGACAAAGCCCTGGCTGGGATGATTTAACTGGGAATTGGTCCTGCTTTGCGCAGGGGGTTGGACTAGATGACCTTCAGGAGTCCCTTCCAACCCTAATATTCTATGATTCTATGATTCTATGATCTGTAACTTGTATCATTAAGTTCTGCAACCTTTTTGCAGACTTTGTAACTTCAGTTATTGTTAGCATAGACTTTTAAGCTTTGTAACCTTTTCAGTTACACTTCCCCCCACTGCCCTTTTTATATCGTCTGTGAAGTGGCTTTCCCCCTCCCTCTCCTTCCTGGAATGCTTGTGGGATGAATGGGCTGGTTGAACAGCTGGAAGTTCAGAAGAACTCCCAGGTAGACAAGATGTCTGGGACTCTAATTAGGCAGCAGTCACACACCCAATGCATGGACACTGCATGGACACTGACTGAGGTGGAGTGTGACCAGCCGGACGCAGCCAAGTCATATCTAGTCGCAGGTCATTACTCTCTGATTAGGCAGTGCTCACACCCCCATTGCATGGACACTGCATGGACACTGACTGAGGTGCAGTGTGACCAACCAGATGCAGCCAAGTCATCTCTAGCCACAGGCCATGAGGAGCAAGTCCTTAAAAGGGGAAGAGGCCACGTGCTCAGGAGTACACTCACAAGTTTGTACCTCCCGTGAAGGCCCTTTGCCCAGACCGCTTGGCCGGTGGTTCGCTGTGTTGCATTCCATCATGCCCCGGGAAGACTTACCTTCATCACCCCATCCATCGCTGCGCTGTGGGACACTTACCTTGAAGGATCCTGACATCTCCAGTGCCGTGCCTGTCCTGGGAGTGTGAGTGTGACCCCCCACCCACCCACCCACGCAACAGTGGCATCATAATAAAACAATATAAGTGTAACCCTGGGTTGGTTTCTAGGGAAATTGAGGTAACAGTTTGTACTTTTGTTCTCTATCTCTGAACCTGGTCTCACTTCAAATATAAAACAGCTTCTCTTAAAAGAAATGGACCACATTCTGTTGGGTTTGAATGGGATTGCTATGTGGGAAAATTTGAGCAAGATTTGTTTTTTGTGTTTATAGGCTTTCATAGAATATCAGGGTTGGAAGGGACCTCAGGAGGTCATCTAGTCCAACCCCCTGCTCAAAGCAGGACCAATCCCAATTTTTGCCCCAGATCCCAAATGGCCCCCTCAGGGATTGAACTCACAACCCTGGGTTTAGCAGGCCAATTCTCAAACTACTGAGCTATCCCTCCCCCCAATTTCATCTCTTATCCAAGAATAAAATAAAACTACAAAGGGTGGGGAGGAGAGATGCATGTTTGGAGAAGCTTGCCCAGGGCTTGAGCACTGATTTACATATGTTACGATCCATGTGGGGTGACATTTCACCATGGCCACTGGGGCTGCAGAAAAAAACCCAATGCCTCTACTGTGCCTAGAATGGGTGTGATGCCCTTGTGTGGAATTCTGCATTCTTTGCCGATGGCGGAGATGGACTCCATGCAGGCTCTCCGGAAAGTGAGGTGGGTTAGAATAAGGTCTGGGAGTGTGAGACCACTGGGTATTTGGTTATGTGGATACAAATCTCTATGTAGGGGATCCACAAGGATTCCATACACTGTTCCAAATGAGGAACTGAAATAGCAGCCCCAGAGGGGATGTAGAACTACCCAACACCATGCCTGGGCAGGTAGGCATATGGAAGATCCTATCTGCATGCCAAACAGAGCCTATTTATTTGGCTTTTGTGTTTGGGGGAAGAGGGGAATTTCCATTTATATGATCCCTAACAACATGTCCCAAGACAGCATTATTACTTCTTCACTTTTCTGAGCAGTATATTCACTCAAAAATGTTTAAAAATAATTCTAAAAATGTAATCAAAAGCTAACAAAGCTTGCCTATTCATATCAATACTGCTTATTTGTATGGTAGCATTCAGTGGAGCCTGCTATGAACTGATTCAAGTTTAACATATGCACCTTCTGAACATTCTAGTACCTGCAGCTAATTAGGATTCTTTACACCTGGAATCCTTAATCCCTATTTAAAAGGACTCCAATTCTTTTGCATTTAGCTACAGTACTGTAAATAAAATGTGTGTACAGGTTTAAGAAACCAAAACAATAAAAGATTTTACTGCCCAGAAATGATTTATTACTGTAAATTAGGTTTCTCACAAAAATGCATGTGCTACTTAATTGTCCTACTAAAAGATTTAAAAGAAAAACCTTAAAAATAAGGATGAATAATTAATCTTGATCTCTGCAGAACTCATTAATAAATTTAGGGGAAAGTAAAGGATACAGAGTGCTGTGTCTTTCTACCAGCTTCACTATGGAGAAGAAAAGATATACAATTAGTGCATTACAGTTAATTTGCATGGAGGAAAATATCAGATTCGTAAAGCTCAGTGTGTCAACGAAAATTAGAAATTATTTAGGTCCTGATCCAAAGGCAATGGGAGTCTTTCCATTGGCTTCAGAAGACTTGGGACCAAGCCCCAAATAAAGACTTCTATAGGCTGATTCTTCACGCTTTAGTCATGCAGAGTAGCAGTCCCATGAGTAATCCCACTGAAGTCAATCAGACTGCTTGTGTTAGTGAGCACCACTCACTATGTGTAGGGCTGCAGAATTGGTCTCAGAGTAACTTGGAATGGATCCCAGCAGCCCAGTTCAGATTTGCATCTGAACTTCAGGAGTGTTCAGATTTGAAGGTTTTATTCAGGCCTAATTCATCAGATCCTTTCCCCTCACCAATGGGCACTGCAGCAGAAGGACAGAGGATGAAAGCAAATAAACTGAGTAGATGTAGTGCCAATCTTTAAAAAAGGGAAGAAGGAGGATCCTGGGAACTACAGGCCAGTCAGCCTCCCTTCAGTCCCTGGAAAAATCATGGAGCAGGTCCTCAAAGAATCAATCCTGAAGCACTTGCATGAGAGGAAAGTGATCAGGAACAGCCAGCATGGATTCACCAAGGGAAGGTCATGCCTGACTAATCTAATTGCCTTTTATGATGAGATTACTGGTTCTGTGGATGAAGGGAAAGCAGTGGATGTATTGTTTCTTGACTTTAGCAAAGCTTTTGACACGGTCTCCCATAGTATTCTTGTCAGCAAGTTAAGGAAGTATGGGCTGGATGAATGCACTACAAGGTGGGTAGAAAGCTGGCTAGATTGTCGGGCTCAACGGGTAGTGATCAATGGCTCCATATCTAGTTGGCAGCCGGTATCAAGTGGAGTACCCCAAGGGTCGGTCCTGGGGCCGGTTTTGTTCAATATCTTCATAAATGATCTGGAGGATGGTGTGGATTGCACTCTCAGCAAATTTGCGGATGATACTAAACTGGGAGGAGTGGTAGATACGCTGGAGGGGAGGGATAGGATACAGGAAGACCTAGACAAATTGGAGGATTGGGCCAAAAGAAATCTGATGAGGTTCAATAAGGATAAGTGCAGGGTCCTGCACTTAGGATGGAAGAACCCAATGCACAGCTACAGACTAGGGACCGAATGGCTAGGCAGCAGTTCTGCGGAAAAGGACTGAGGGGTGACAGTGGACGAGAAGCTGGATATGAGTCAGCAGTGTGCCCTTGTTGCCAAGAAGGCCAATGGCATTTTGGGATGTATAAGTAGGGGCATAGCGAGCAGATCGAGGGACGTGATCGTTCCCCTCTATTCGACATTGGTGAGGCCTCATCTGGAGTACTGTGTCCAGTTTTGGGCCCCACACTTCAAGAAGGATGTGGATAAATTGGAGAGAGTCCAGCGAAGGGCAACAAAAATGATTAGGGGACTGGAACACATGACTTATGAGGAGAGGCTGAGGGAACTGGGATTGTTTAGTCTGCAGAAGAGAAGAATGAGGGGGGATTTGATAGCTGCTTTCAACTACCTGAAAGGGGGTTCCAAAGAGGATGGCTCTAGACTGTTCTCAATGGTAGCAGATGACAGAACGAGGAGTAATGGTCTCAAGTTGCAGTGGGGAAGGTTTAGATTGGATATTAGGAAAAACTTTTTCACTAAGAGGGTGGTGAAACACTGGAATGCGTTACCTAGGGAGGTGGTAGAATCTCCTTCCTTAGAGGTTTTTAAGGTCAGGCTTGACAAAGCCCTGGCTGGGATGATTTAACTGGGAATTGGTCCTGCTTCGAGCAGGGGGTTGGACTAGATGACCTTCTGGGGTCCCTTCCAACCCTGATATTCTATGATTCTATGATGGTGCCAATTTCACTGTTAATTTCTGGACCATAAGAACACTTGTAAATTACATAGTAATAGCCTTTCTCCATTGGTGCTCCATTGTCCCTTGCAAAAATATTCTGTAAACCCTGTACTCAGTAGTCATTGCCTTTTTCTGACCATTGCTGTAGCAATTCTAGCTTTACTTTTGGATCTCAGAGTAGGAAAGCTTGGACATGTGGCTTCAGAGCCATTTCTCTAGGTTTGCAATCTGCAGCTGGATTTATTGGTACACTACACTCCATAGCAGCAAGTTCTCCAGAGCACATTTCCCCCCAGTTTAAAAATGTGGGGGTGGCTCATGAGTGCAAGAGACTGGACTTCCACAGGAGCTGGACCTAGAACCTGCACCTCACTCCCTAATATAGCATATAAGGGTGGGCAGAGACTATACCACTTTCAGGACTAAATAAAAAAAATTAATCTCTTTAACTTAGCTTCACCTCAAGATGTTGTTCTCTTTCTCTCTCTCTCTCTCTCTCATGCACACGACAACACAAAATCATAGGATCATAGAATCATAGAATATCAGGGTTGGAAGGGACCTCAGGAGGTCATCTAGTCCAACCCCCTGCTCAAAAGCAGGACCCATACCCAATTAAATCATCCCAGCCAGGGCTTTGTCAAGCCTGACCTTAAAAACTTCTAAGGAAGGAGATTCCACCACCTCCCTAGGCAACGCATTCCAGTGTTTCACCACCCGCCGAGTGAAAAAGTTTTTCCTAATATCCAACCTAAACCTCCCCCACTGCAACTTGAGACCATTACTCCTTGTCCTGTCCTCTTCCACCACTGAGAATAGTCTAGAACCATCCTCTCTGGAACCACCTCTCAGGTAGTTGAAAGCAGCTATCAAATCCCCCCTCATTCTTCTCTTCTGCAGACTAAACAATCCCAGTTCCCTCAGCCTCTCCTCATAAGTCATGTGTTCCAGACCCGTTATCATTTTTGTTGCCCTTCGCTGGACTCTTTCCAATTTATCCACATCCTTCTTGTAGTGTGGGGCCCAAAACTGGACACAGTACTCCAGATGAGGCCTCACCAATGTTGAATAGAGGGGGACGATCACGTCCCTCAATCTGCTCGCTATGCCCCTACTTATACATCCCCAAAATGCCATTGGCCTCCTTGGCAACAAAGGCACACTGCTGACTCATATCCAGCTTCTCGTCCACTGTCACTCCTAGGTCCTTTTCCGCAGAACTGCTGCCTAGCCATTCGGTCCCTAGTCTGTAGCTGTGCATTGGGTTCTTCCGTCCTAAGTGCAGGACCCTGCACTTATCCTTATTGAACCTCATCAGATTTCTTTTGGCCCAATCCTCCAATTTGTCTAGGTCTCTCTGTATCCTATCCCTGCCCTCCAGCGTATCTACCACTCCTCCCAGTTTAGTATCATCCACAAATTTGCTGAGAGTGCAATCCACACCATCTTCCAGATCATTTATGAAGATATTGAACAAAACCGGCCCCAGGACTGACCCCTGGGGCACTCCACTTGACACCGGCTGCCAACTAGACATGGAGCCATTGATCACTACCCATTGAGCCCGACAAGCTAGCCAACTTTCTACCCACCTTATAGTGCATTCATCCAGCCCATACTTCTTTAACTTGTACTTCTTTAACTAATGACTTTAACTTCTTTAAATCCCTCCCTTCTGCCGGACTGTTTCTCTCACACAGACAAATAAACAAAAATACCTATACATGAAGGAACGTCTTTCTCCTACACGCTGGGAAGGAAGAAAGAGAGATTCTTGTGTCTTTTTAAAATATTTGGGTGGCATACAGGTGATGATGTCCAGTATACGGTGATGTCTGATGTAGATAAGTACATTACATAGACAGAGGAGTTAAGAAAATTCATGTGACTCAGAGATTGAAGTAAAGTTCAGACAAGTGATTTTTCCAATGTTAAGGAAAAAATGAACTTGTTATTTTCCCCCAAACACTAGCCTTGACTATATACACAAATTATTATACTTACAAGTATGTGTGCTGTGTTTAACTAGAACTCACACCTTGCCTCTTCAGCAATTCCCACTCGACTAAAGCAGCTAATCTTTCACACAGTTCATCTGAGATTTGAACTCTAGCAAAGAGACTTCAGACCATGGCTTTCATAGAAAGCCTTACATGCATGCTACTGCTTGCCTAGAAGCAAGCCCCAAAGCTGCTGAGAAGTGTTTCAAGCCACTGATATCCAGAACTCAAATTCCTGAAAGCAATGGAATTGTCAAAGCTATTAGCATGCTGCTGAAATAACTGAGCAGCCCTTGGAATAAAATAACTCCATCATAATCCTACTCTAACTGTAACTTTCTTGTCATACCCAAGTACCAGAGGGAAAGAGGAGAAAGAGTAGATGGGGTGTTATTGTGCTGAGAATTAAAATTAAATGTATGAAGTGAAGCTGAGATTTTCAAAGGAGACTAAGGCAGTTAGGTCCCCAACTCCACTGAATTTCATCCAACTCCTAATTCCCTTAGGCACTTTTGAAAATTAAAATTCTTTCCACTTAAACACTGAAGACAGTTTTTGGTCCTAAAATGATTGGAATGTTATATTTATCAGGGTTATGGGCTAGCTGCACCTCTGTGAGAGTTTGTCAGTCTGGCTCTCTCTGGCTCCAGACACTTTCAGACCATAACAGCTCTATTGAATTTGCAAAGACAAGTCATCACTGAGTGCAATTGTGAATATATTTGTGATATGGTCATCTGTTCACTGGAACTGGACTGAGACTATCACCTCCTTGTATATAAGCTAGTGACCGGCTATGAGATGGTAATGTCTTTTGGTCACAATAAATTCTTTGAATGACTTCTTTCCTCTTGTGTTGCACGAGTGCAACCACAATCAACCGCATCTTGGTTTCCTGATGAGAAGCCACAGAGACTTGGCCGAAACCATTATACTGATTTATTTTCCTTGGGACCTGAATGTAGCCTGCCCATCACAGGCACCAATGTAGCACTGTATGGTGTCACACTAATGGAGAGGCCATTCTTTAAACTAGACACAAAGAGGATCAGAAAGACTTACTGCTACCCTGAACATACCAGCAGAATCTCTATCGTTTGTCTTCTTCGCCATCATTAGCACTGTAGATTAACTGGCAGGAAGACAAAGGTGCATGACTGTAAATGGGCTGTCACCAAGTGTGTAATAGTCTGACACAGAAGCTCCACTGCAAACAACTTCTTGTAGCCGTTTGTCACAGTTTCAGAGTACCTACAGCTGTATTCCCTCTCAGTAGTCCCTTATAGGTACCACTTTAGTCTCTCGGCTGTCGCTTCCTGTGGGTCACTTCCTGTGTCTCCCTCCTTTCTGACTGGTGTTTTAAGGCTGCACAGCTCCCTAGATTACACTGAAATATCCTCAGCAAACCAGATTGCCTGAAAAGGGCAGTGCTTCCACTTCGCTTTCTCTCCAAGGGCTATGACCAGGGTATTGCCCACAGTTATAAGCTACCGCACAGCTCCTTCTAAGCAAGCACATTTACTCTAAAGATAAAAGCATTGCAGAGAAAACATATTGAAAACAATACACAAACCTACATGCATGCTAAAAAGCTTCCCAGAAGTCACTTATCAGTCTTATGGGACCCTAGTAGGTCAAGTGCTTCCAACACTTCCACAAGAATTGAGCCCCTCCCACCCCCTGCCCACCCTTGGACAAAAGGTCCTGTCTGTTTGCTGGCTCAGAAACAGGCCCTGAGTCAGTTTAAAATCAGGATAGTTATCCAACAGTCATTTATTTGTCTATTAGTCTCTGAAGAAAGTAGTCTGAACTAGTATATGGAAGCTTCCCCAGGGGATGGTACCTCTTAGGGCCTGGGAGGAGTATGGGGATGGTACAACTTGGCTGATTGGCTTTAATCACCATGGTGTTTTCAGTTCCTGGATGAGCTGTGGTAGCCCTCCCTCATGGACTAGAACACAGTCATACATAAACTATTCCTTTACGACAAAGGACCCTAAAGATACTGCATGTGGTTGCAATGTCTGTCCCACCTCCCCTCTAGAGACATTACATACAATGCAGGGCCATAGTTTATATATAAACTTAATACAGTAAGGTCTGTCAAGGACTTTGCAGGAAATTGCCATATGTGTCAAACTGTGTACAACATTTGAAAGTATTTATATCAATTACAGTGTGGGTTGCAAGAAGCATCACCTCCTTGTATATAAGCTAGTGAATGACCATGAGATGGCAATGTTTCCTGATCACAATAAATTCATTGAATGATTAGTTGCAATTTTGAATATCTTTGTGATATGATCACCTATTCACTAGGAACTGGAGTGAGACTATCGTTGCCACGGTATGTTGTGAAACCTGTGAAGTCTGTGTTCAAAAAAAGAATTAGATAAGTTCATGGATGGTAGGTCTATCAATGGCTGTTAGCCAAGATGATCAGGAATGCAAGCGCATGCTTTGGGTGTCCCTAGCCTCTGATTACCAGAAGCTTGGAGTGGATGACAGAGTATAGATCACTCAATGATTGCCTGTTCTGTTCATTCCTTCTGAAGCACCTGACATTGGCTACTATTGGAAGACAAGATACTGGGCTCAGTAGAACCATTGGTCTGACCCAGTATGACCTGCCAGGTTGGCTGACCACAATGAAAACTTCCTATATAGAATCAGAACAGATATTAAGTGTGTCCGGTAACTACCAGGCCCTCGTTCTGGATGTTTCTGGGCCCTTCTAGCTGAGTTGCCCTACTCTGCACAAGTATAGAGACACAGAGTATTCCAACTTAAATCCATGTCTCTTCCCCATGGTTTCTCTCCCTTTCTGTGAAAAAAGATAAAGTCAAATGCTGCAGAATAAAGCATGTGCGTTACATGAAGTCTGTAGCAAAGACACAAATTGAACCCTGCAGCGAAATCTGGTACACTAAGCTATCCTCTGAACCTGTTAGTGTTTCACTTGTAACACTGAAGTCTGAACAAAGGGCTTGATGGGTTAACAAGCTTTTTAGTTTACCATTAGGAGATTAGAAACCACTAGAAGGATGGGAAAATACTCTATTGTGTTTTGTTTCTACAAGGCCTGTGAATGAAAATATTGTCTAGGCCACATGACTAAGGGAAAATCCAGCCACTGATTGGCTGAAATGCTAGAAGCAGATTGCAAGGTTTCACTATATCATCTACGTCTATTCCCTAATTTAATTTTGGGGCCTACACTTCTTAATACTCAGTGGCTAGTATTTTCTAATTACTCTTTGCAATCATTCAAGCCAGGATCGTCCAATGAGCTCTGCTTGGGCACCCCCCTGTGTCAGCATAGTTCAGTGGGCTTTGAGGGGATGCATGGGTCTGGTGTGTGGAGCTCATTGCAGGATCAAGGTTTGGTTTCCAGGGTTTAGACCAATATTCACACTATTCAAGTAATCAATTATTATCAACATGATAGTTTTTAGTTAGGCAAACAACAGACTTTCTGGTTGGTACCCTATGTACTTGTCATTGGGAATCTGGATTTTAGAGAAGGCAAAAAAGTCTGCCTTGACTAGGCAAAAAGATTCAACTGTGAAATAATTCCTTATTATCAAAGAACTACAAGGTTAAAAAGGAAAATCATTTTGTGAACTAAAAATCCAGTGCTGCCTTAAATTCTGTGAACAGCTTCCACTGTTTTTTGAATAAGTCAAAAAATAACATCTAACCATCTCTTGAACTTTTCTCAGAAGAACTTCCAGGTGACCATATACCTGACATTTCTTCTGCCTTCTGGCTTCTCATAGAAAGGTCAGACCATGGTTTGAATGTTAAGACTATTGAGACTACACCCATAGTGGAAAATATGGTGTTATCTTTGATCTCAGTGCAATAATTGGTGCCCAACTCCATTCCCTTCTTTTCCTCTCTTTTTGAGATACTAATAGGGCAGTAGAAAAAGCTGGTGCTTATTTTAGTCATATGCTCCTGGGAGAAGGACCATGTGGCTGGTTTCATAAAAGCTTATGACTGAGCAGATATATTGGGGGCTGAAGGATTAGATGGTGGAAAAAACCCCCAAAGGGCACCAATCCTCAGGTTTGGCTGAACTGTACTTATTTAATGGGGAGAAGCAAATGTGGTTTTACAGAAACTTTGAGGCACTCCAATTCTGGAGCTGGCTAGGCATAGGAGCAGTCTTGGCATAGGCCAGAGCACCCTCAGGACTGTTGTTAACTGTGTTCCATTGCCTATAAGGGCACATTCCAGCAATTGGCAATAGTTGGAGCATTGGGATAGTCCAGCCTCACATCTTTTTCTCCAACCATAGAATATCAAGGTTGGAAGGGACCTCAGGAGGTAATCTAGTCCAACCCCCTGCTCAAAGGGGGACCAATCCCCAATTTTTGGCCCAGATCCCTAAATGGCCTTCTCAAGGATTGAACTCACAACGTTGGGTTTAGCAGGCCAATGCTCAAACCACTGAGCCACCATGAAGCAACTAAGCTCTGATGGCATCCAGCAAGTGCCCACACTATACTGTCTCTACATCACCTGCAAGAGGAATTCCCATGTGGTGAGTTTTTCCAGACTTTATGTGAGGAAAGATCCATTCTTCCCTGAGAAACATACCCTAAAGGTCTCTCTTAAAATTACTTCCACATACACTTAGAGCTGCTGGGATAAGCACATGATTGTAGGGGACGTAACAGGAGAGGAATGCTGGTTCCAGCCCACAGAGAGGTGACAGCTGGAGGACTGAGTCCTAAAGAGGTCCCATTGAGGAGATCCTGGAGCAGACAAAGTAGCAGTTTGCCCTGGAACTGTGACTGTTACCACTATCAGTCAGGTGCTGTTCCTATGATGTTTTTCAATGTTGTCAGATCAGTTGCTAATTCAGATAGTTTCCTTCTGCACTCACTTGTAATCTTCTACACTAGGTAAATGTGTCAGCAGCACCACATTCCAACCAGAGTTAGAAAAGCACTTAGAAGAGGGGTAGATTATAAATTTCAAGCAGACCTACAGGAGTCAGATTGCTCCCTTCATCACATAATGTTAGTGACGCTATATATTGGAATGTTGGACTCCAGCTGTTCTTACTTTTCCATGTACAGACTGAAGGCCTGCTCCTCTGAATGCATTTGGATGTTTGGCCAGTAAGCACACTGGAAACATGGTCAGACCACACTGGAAGCATGCAGACCCCCAAATAGCCCTGCACCTGTTGACTGCAGGGAGAGCAGTATCCCCTGAAGGCAGCACTTTGTACAAGCATACCTAGATTAGATTAACAGATTAATTTATTTGAAAGACAGAAGGGACCTTTATAATAATTAAGTCTGCATAACACAGGACACAGATTACACACAGAAATTCCTGCTTGTAGCCCAACAGCTTGCAGATAACCCAACAATCTATAGAATGGCTGCCTTCTCTTTTCACTTATGATTAAAGCTAAGATTTTGTCATGGTTATTTTTAGTAAAAGTCACAGATAGGTCATGGGCAATAAACAAAAATTCACAGAAGCCTGTGACCTGTCCCTGACTTTTACTAAAATATCCGTGACAAAATGGGATGAGCCTGAGCCTTACTGCGGGAGGAAAGGGAGGAGGGTCCAGCACCCACCGCTACTGCGTCTGGGAGCTCCGGGGTCCCCCCAGCACCTATGGTAGCTGGGAGCTCCAGGTTCCTCGTTTGGGAACTCCTGGTCCTCCTGCCACCTGCAACGGCTCAGAGCTCTGGGTTGCCCCAGGGTGGCTGGGAGCTGCAGCAGTCTCCACTGGCTTACAGCTCCAGCCTGGCTGCCCCAGGGCTGAAGTGGAAAGTGTTATGGAGGTCACAGAGTCCATGACTTCTGTGACATAAACTTAGCCTTATTTATGATTTGGTGTTCTCAGTATAGGGCTTTTGTATCAGGGGAAATTTTAAGCATATCAGATTTCAAACACAGATTTTGCCTTTTCTTCACAATGTTTGCAATTATCAGACATGTTTTCATTTAAAATGTCTTCTCCTTCACTGTCCAACTTCCCTTTCATCTTGGTCCTGCACTAAAAACATACATCCACATTCCCTTACTCACTTTCTGTAATTTTCCCCTCCTGTTTCCTACATTCCACACCCTAACTTCCCCCTCCTTTTTGCCCTCCCTCTTGAGTTGATCTTGTGCAATGGGTTGCTTTGAACAGAAATATTTAGGATTAATGGTCAAAGAATATTATTCTTCAGCCTCTACTGAAGGAGAAACTTTCAGTTATGAAGAAAAACAGAAAAATCTGTCCATTAATCCTTAAAAGATTTTTTCCATTGTAGTTTATGCACAAGATATCAGGGTGTTTTAATTACATGGGAAGCTTGAATAGTTCGCATTTTTCCATTAAGATCATTTGGGGAAAAAGTCTGACAAGTGGAAAAGTTCTTAAAGGACTTATTCTAAAATTAATTTTAATAAAGTAAAAGATTTGCTTACAAATTCATTCAGTGCTTAAAGTGTAAATGTAATTTTGGGGACAATAAGTTATATCTTTCCTTTATAATAAAGAGGGTGAACAGCTGTTTTACATGCAAAACTCATCTCAGCCTTAAGTATGGTGCCATGGCATCCACAATAAGAAGGCTCAGGAATACTTGCTTAGGTACAGACTCTCTCTCATACATTTGACCCAATTGTAGCATATTTGCCCTGGATACATTTTGATCATTGTTTCTAGCTGAATCTTGAGTTCTAGTTGTAAAGAATGAAAAAAGGTTTTGAACTTTTTATGTTGAAGTACTGTAGATAAAATATGCATCAGCTAACGTATCATATCATGGACTATGTAGCTATATATTTCCCTGAAACATGGCACAGAACAAAATGTTCATAGTGTTTGTATTATGGAGAGCGGTATTAATTTGGTTAAGAATATATTTAGATTAATTATGTAAATATTTTTAGGGAATTGTTTAAATGCAGTCGCAGTGTGGATGAGAGCCTGAAAATCTTTGGCAAAGATTCTGTGAACTCAGTGTGTATATTTCCTTAGTAAAGACTGAGGCGGTTATGCAGGAGGGGACTTAAGCGTGTAAGTAACTTTAAACATATAGTCTCATTGATGGCTCATGTGCTTCAGGGTAGGTCCATGCTTATGTACCTTTCTGAATCAGAACCTGAATAAGGACTTTAGGAGTTGGCTCAATAATTGTTACACTTCACCTCACCCTCAGCACCATATTAAGTGACAGCTTAAGTACTGGGAACTACTCAATAAGATTTTGGTGAGAGGGCGCTAGGAGGGTAGAAATATTTATTCATTGAATCCTTTAGGGAATTGGACATTTAGAGTATAAGAAAGTGTTAAGTGGACCCCATGAGTGGTCTAGAGAAAGTAAATAAGGAAGCGTTATTTACTCCTTCTCATAATACAAGGGGCCACCAAAAGAAATTAGTAGGTAGCAGGTTTAAAACAAACACAAGAAAGTATTTTTTCACACAACAGACTGTCAACCTCTGGAATGCCTTGCCAGAGGGCATTGTGAAGGCCAATACTATAACGGGGTTCAAAAGGGAGCTAGATAGATTCATGGAAGATAGGTCCATCAGTGACTATTAGCCAGGATGGGCAGGAATGGTGTCCCTAGTCTCTGTTTGCCAGAAGCTGGGATTGGGTGACAGGGCCTGGATCACTTGATGATAACCCGTCTGTTCATTCCCTTTGGGGCACCTGCCATTGGCCACTGTCAGAGGACCGGACACTGGGCTTGATGGACCTTTGGTCTCACCCAGTCTGGCCGGTCTTACATTCTTATGTTCAATATAACCATTTACTGAATTACTCCACTCCATAGTCTCACGCTAATGAAGCCAGCCCTATAATTTTCACAAGAGGCCATTCTCATATGACAAAATACCATTGGCCATTAAAATTATGATAATAGTTTCATTGTTCAAAGCAGTCTTTGCAAATCTGTCAGAAAAGTCCAATAGGACACAGTGAAAAGGTTCTGCTAGATTATTCAATATTTTGCTAAAACATTCAGTCACTTAATACAAAAGTTTAATGTACCTTTTGTAGCTCACTAGTACCATACCCTACACATTGGTACTGTGCATTAGGAGTAAAATTCTGACCCCATTAGAATCAGTGACAAAATATCCATTGACTTCAATGGGGCTAGGATTTCTCTTTAAGAATATACGAATGACCATTCTGGGTCAGACCAATGATCTATCTAGCCCGCTATCCGGTCTTCAACAGTGGCGAATGCCAGATTCTTCAAAGAGCATGATCAGATCAGGGCAATCATCAAGTGATTCATCCCTTGTCATCCAATCCCAGCAGCTGGCAGCCAGAGGCATAAGGGACACCTGGAGCATAGGGTTGCATCCCTGACCATTTGTGCTACTAGCCACTGATGGACCTATCATCCATGAACCAACCCAATTCTTTTTTGTATCCTGTTATAGTTTTGGCCTTTACAACATTCCCTGGCAATAAGTTCCACAGGTTGACTGTGCATTGTGTGAAGAAGTACTTCCTTTTGTTTGTTTTAAACCTGCTGCCTATTAATTTCATTTGGTAACCCTGGATTCTATGTTATATGAAGGGATAAATATTCCTTATTCACTTTCTCCACATCATTCATGATTGTATAGACATCTTGCATAGCCTCTCTTAGATGTCTCTTTTTTAAGTTGAACAGTCCCAGTCTTTTGAATCTCTCCTCATAGAGAAGCTATCATAGAATCATAGACTTTAAGGTCGGAAGGGACCATTATGATCATCTAGTCTGACCTCCTGCACAATGCAGGCCATGGAATCTCACCCACCAACTCCTGTAACAAACCCCTAATTTATGTCTGAGCTATTGAAGTCCTCAAATCATGGTTTAAAGACTTCAAGGTGCAGATAATCCTCCAGCAAGTGACCCATGCCCCACGCTGCAGAGGAAGGCGAAAAACTTTTTGCGAATACAGGCTAACACGGCTGTTACTCTGAAACATGCCTCAGTTAGTAGTTCTGCAATTTCATGTGAAGTTTATTTAGAACTTCATGGCACCTTAAAGACTAACAGATTTATTTGGGAATAATCTTTCATGAGTACCTTATGCCCAAATAAATCTGTTAGTCTTTAAGGTGCCACTGGACTCCTCGTTGGTTTTGTGGATACAGACTAACACGACTACCCCTCTGATACTTGATATTCAGAACTTTGTGGGCACAGTCCTGCAATTTACACACAAACAATCCTCATTCAAGTAATTGATCTGAAGTGAGACTCTGTATTTGCAGCAGATGCTCTGGTTTTTCAGCCTACAGAAGACAGTTTTTATTGCAGACAAAGGTTGCTTTGATGAAAGAATTTTAGGGTCCAATTATAATCCCTTTGGATTATAGAAGAGCCCCCATTAACTTCCAGGGGAGCAGTATCAGACACTCAAACAAGGAGCTCATATTTGTAAGAGAAGAGCATATACTGTTCTTGAGTGTCAGGGTTCTTACTTTATATTCATGACGCACAGTGAGAATTATTCATAAAATGATCCATAGTGCATAAGGGATCTCTGTGGTCTCAAAGCAGGTGAATATTTGTTTGAATACGGTAAATTTAAAAGGCTTTTTCATTTTTAAGTGCATATGTGGGCTAATCAAGGACATGGCCTTTTGGTTTGCACTGTCTGAGTTGTTGATTCAGCTAAAATAGCAGTGATTCTGGTAATTGTATGTACAGTTAGCAATATGGAGCTTTTTTCCCCCCAGGTTGTATAAATCTGCTGACAACTCAGGAGAAGGACTACAGAGTTTTGGAGATGGGCCATTGTACCTTCAGTCCTTTAACAAACATGCTCAGGTTGGTTTGAGAAGCTTCACCTCAGACACTAGTGAAATTTGGGTCTTAATCTTTTCCTTACTTATCAGTAAACTAAGAGTATCACTGTTATGCTTGTATGTCTGCCTCAGGGAAAGAGAAGGCTGATGTTTTTTCAATGCTAGTCGGACATTCTCAGTAGCACTCCTAATTTAAAACAGCCAGTTTTACTGTGCTTGGCTTACTCCCATTCACTTCAGCAGAACTCTACTTGTGCATAAGGTGAGCACAATATTGCAGTGTGACCCAGATCTGAAATCAATGAGAGTTTTTCTTTTGGGAGTTTTTCTTGACCGGTGGGCTCTGGATCAGGACCTAAAAGAATACATTTCAATTGAAGTTGACTTTGTGGGTAGGGCTGGCTGACTCAAATAGAGCTGGGATGTGGGTGGCACTAGCTAGTGCCCCTGTCTGGCAGACTTCCAGCTGCACGTTGGCTGGAGGAAGCTAGCATAACCCAATGAGAGACTCTGAGCTTAAGTGCCAAAGCAAAGCAGCTACTAACATCTACAGACCATTGCCATGTAGAATCTTAACACTGCATCTTTTTATTAACAGAACTGGGTGATAAATTCACCTATTATATACTGTAACTTACCTAACTGGAGTGCAGTAGCATGCATGTCAGTAAATGCAATGCCACACAGCTACCTCATAATTACTGCATAGGATTTTCTAATATGTACCTGTATCAAAAATATAATTACAGTGTATCTAGAGTGTAGTTCTTATACCTGTGCAAGGTTTCCACATTCAGCCTAGTGTTATAAACCCAAAAATAGTCACTGAGGTATGCAAATCCCATGTGTCACTGGTCACACCCATACTAAATTTAAATTGGTTAATAACCAGTATATTTTGGAGTGGAACATGATCACCTCAACTTTACGCACAGCTCTGGTGTTATTGGTTCTCAGATCTAAGAGAGCGAGATTAAGAATGATCATTCTTGTTTCATCATGTTTGCATTTAAAATCACAGGCCAGATCCTCACTGAAGCTATATCAATGTGTACAATGTACACAGCTCCAGATTTGGTCCCATATATACAGGACAGATGAAACATTTATAACCTTTGTAGAATGGTAATATTCAGCCTGTACATTTATAAAACATTTTAAAATGAAATTGCATATACTGCAATGAATATTTTTTTCCATATTAGCACTGTAACTTGTTCCTTAAGTTCTTCAAATCAGAGGCATCTGAACAAAACAAGCAAAAGCTCGGGGGCAACCCCCAGACAGTTGCCAATACAAAAGGATAGTGTCTAGAAGAAATATGCCTATGGCCAACAAATGCTGTATGCAGTGCTGTTGTAGCCATGTTGGTCCCAGGATATTCGGGAGACAAGGTGGATGAGGTGATATCTGATTGGACCCACTTCTGTTGGTGAGAGAGACAAGCATTCGAACTTACACAGAGCTCTTCTTCAGGTCTGGAAAATGTACTCAGGGTGTCACAGCAAATACAAGGTGGAACAGATTGTTTAGCATAAGTAGTTAATACGTTTCAAGGGACCATTCAAGGTGAAGTGGTCCATTACCACCGACGCAGTCATGGAGGGTGTAAGGGGAGAAAGCTGAAGGGTGGGGTGGGGGGTTAGTGGGTTATAGATTGTTGTAATAAGCCATAAATACAGTTTCTGTGTTCAGTCCATGATTTTTAGTGTCTACCAAAGTTATGAGTTTAAAATCTCCCAGGCTTGTCTTTTCAAAGTGTCATGCAGGTTTCTTTTGAGGATGAGCACTGAGAGGTCAGATATAGAGTGATCGCTTTGTGAAAAGTGTTCACCCTCAGGTGATAGGGTGTTTTTTGTCTTTTATAATTTTTCTGCGTGAGTTCATTCAAGAGAATAGTGATTGTCTCACTTCAACCACATAGTTGTTGTTGGTGCACAGTTAGTGCACTGGTTGAGGTACACCACATATTGTGTTAGGTACCTGTAGAACCCATGGATCTTGAAAGGTGTGTTGTGGGGGGTAATGATCATTGTAACACTGGAGATATGTCTACAGGTTTTGTATCTGTTGTTCTGACAGGGTCTGGTGCTGCTTTGAGTTGGTGCATCCTTGTTTGTGGGGAGCTTGCTTCTGATGATGAGGTTGGGGAGGGGTTGTCTGAAAACCAGAGGAGGAGGTTAAGAAAAGATTCCTTTTAGTATGTGGTTCCCATCTAACATGGATTGTAATTGTTTGATGATACCCTGTATGGATTCCAGTGTGATGTGTAAGTGACAATTAAGCGTGTGTGGTTGAAGGGGTGTTTATTACTTGAAAGAACTTGCTTCAATACAGGTGTTTAGGTGGTATCTGTGTGCCTGGCTCTGGATAACAGATTTCTTTGCATGTATCAGGTGGTTACTAGATCTGTGAAGGTAGATGTGGTGATCTGTGTGTTTCTTGTATATAGTTGTCTGTAGGGTTCCATTGTTGAATCTGATTGTGATGTCCAGGAATTTGATTCTAATGTGGGAGTGCTCTAGAGGGAGTTTAATGGGTGGGTAGCAGTTGTTGAAGTTGTGATGGAAATCTGAGGGAATTTAGGTCATCTGTCCAAAGGACAAAAATATCACTGATGTAGCTTAGGTATATCACTGATTTTGTGGTGCATATGTCCAGAAATTCTTCCTCAAGGTGGCTGATGAAAAGGCTGGGATATTAGGGAAACATCCTAGTACCCATAGCTGTTCCAATGGTTTGGACAAAGTGTTTGTTGTTGAATATAAAATTGTTATGGGTAAGGATGAAATAGATGAGTTTGGTGATGCATTTGCGGGTAGCTATCTGAGTGTTGTCCATTGTCTTGTAAATATTTGAGGGAGGCAGCGATGCTGCCATTGTGAGGGCTGCTGGTGTATAGAGATGATGATGGGGGAGTGGGGGTTGCAGTGGGGGAGGTTTAGATTGGATATTAGGAAAAACTTTTTCACTAAGAGGGTGGTGAAACACTGGAATGCGTTACCTAGGGAGGTGGTAGAATCTCCTTCCTTAGAGGTTTTTAAGGTCAGGCTTGACAAAGCCCTGGCTGGGATGATTTAACTGGGAATTGGTCCTGCTTCGAGCAGGGGGTTGGACTAGATGACCTTCTGGGGTCCCTTCCAACCCTGATATTCTATGATTCTATGATTCTATGGCAAAATAGTGTTCTGAGGGAGGTTGTTAATGTTGTGGAGTTTCTCGAGGAAGTCAACAATGTCCTGAAGGAAGCTGGATCTTTGTGTGGTGAGTGGTTTGAGGATGTTTTATATGAGTCCTGATATTCCTTCAATAAGAGTGCCGTGGCCAGCTATGATGGGTCTGCCCAGGTTCCCTTGTTTGGATAACTGGGGAAGCATGTAGAAGATCCCTGGGGTGGCTTTATGGGGGATAATGTTGTAGAGTTGTCTGGGGAAGTATTTGATGATATCCATAAATTGTGGTATGGAGTTTTCTCTGAGTTCTTTACAGTAGGTAGTTTTGGAGAGTTGTTGGTTGGCCTTGTTAACATAGTCATCACAGTAGAGGACTACAATGGTGCCCCTTTGCTGGCTTGAGCACTATCTGGTAGTTGGATTTCAAGGACTAAATAGCTGTCCTCTCTGTAGTGGAGAGATTGTGGTGAATATGATATTTGTTAAGGATTTCACAGACAATATTTTCCTGAAGCAATCAATGTAATGTTCAAGAGTGTGATTTCGTCCACTATGAGGTGTCCAGTCAGATGATTCTTTTTTCTTATGACTGCCAGTGGCAATGTGATAATAAACTCACACAGAAAATGGTAAAAGACTAAAACACCATCTCACGTGTGGGTGAACACTGCACAGTCTACAACCCACTAACACCCACCTCCTCAGGTTTCTCACCCTCACACCCCATGATTTAACAGGCCACTTCACCTTGAATGGTCTCTTGAAACATGTTAACTACTTATGTTAAATAATCTGTTCCACTTGTATTTAGCTGTGACAGAGTACATTTTCCAGAGCTGAAGAAGAGCTCTGTGTAGCTCAAAAGCTTGTCTCTTCTCACCAACAGAAGCTGGTCCAATAAAAGATATTATCTCAGCATCTCATCTCTCGAAAGTCAACAGAGTGATTCATGCTGTGGTAAGACTTATTTATCACTTTGACCCAAGGTCACAGAAGAAGTCTGTGGCAGGACTGGTTATTAAATACAGGGCTCCTGAGTTGTAGTCCAGTGCCTTAGCCACTAGATACCTTTCCTTCCTAAAACTACAGACCATACTTCCAAAATATGACAGCCATTCAGTCAATAGTTATCCCCACATTGAGACTTGATTAACTTAAATAATCCATTTAAATGTATTGCAACACAGATATTGTAGGCTTTTCAATAACTGCAGTTTATTCAAGGCAGATATTATTCTGTATTATTGAGGTACCAGAATGTTTCACAGACACAATCTCTGTTTGAGCTATTATATTCTAAAATTTAACATGTCAAATATGCCAACCAATGTGCTACAGGTGCAGGACTAGAATTATGTTTTAGTGGGAGTTCTCTTCAATATAAAATGAAGTTACACCATGAATGTGGAAACTGCATTAGAGGGTAGATGTTAGCAGGCACTTCTTTAAGATGGACAGCAGCATAAGATATACACTTTGCAATTACCAGAACCCAAACAAATAAAAGGCACGGGACAAAAGTAATATGCACAAAGAATTAAAACATGAGATTTTCAGTTTGTTTTATTGGTGACTTTTAGCACCTATTTCTATTCATTAACTTGGAATGTGCCATTTAAAAAGAATGGCATGAGGACTTTCTATCATTTAATGCCACATAGGAAAAGGGCTAGTCCCTTGAAAATAACTTCAATAACACTATGATAAATCATGTGTTATGCATCTTACTATACACAATTAATTGAGCGTGCAGCAACCATAAAAATCAAAGATCAAGAAAAAATACTGAACGCGTATCATTAAAAATTTATTCTAAATCATATTTACTGCATTTTAGTTCTAAGACATTTTCAGTCATTATAGATACAAACCTGAATGGCCAAACTCATAAATCAGTATGATTGCAAGATGGAAACACAATTAGCCTAATTACCTCATGAAATCCATTATGGATGGGGAAAAATGTTAGGCAAACTGCTGAATTCTGAACAATTAAATTTCACCTAAATGGTTTCTGTATAAACTGCATATTAGCTATAGTCATAGTTTTTATTATAAGTCATATGGGTCTCAAATCTTGTGGCATGAAGAATGGAATAATAGAATACCAGGGTTGGAAGGGACCTCAGGAGGTCATCTAATCCAATCCCCTGCTCAAAGCAGGACCAATCACCAACAAAATCATCCCAGCAAGGGCTTTGTCAAGACTGACCTTAAAAACCTCTAAGGAAGAAGATTCCACCACCTCCCTAGGTAACCCATTCCAGTGTTTCACCACCCTCCTAGTGAAAAAGTTTTTCCTAATATCCAACCTAAACCTCCCCCACTTCAACTTCAGACCATTACTCCTTGTTCTGTCATCTGGTACCACTGAGAACAGTCTAGAGCCATCCTCTTTGGAACCCCCTTTCAGGTAGTTGAAAGCAGCTATCAAATCCCCCCTCATTCTTCTCTTCTGCAGACTAAATAATCCCAGTCCCTTTAGCCTCTCCTCATAAGTCAATAGCATAGCTTCACACCTTCATACTGTGGGCCCTCTCCTAACATGTCTCTCCCACCCCAGCCCTGCCCCTAGCATGCCCCTTTTACAGAGGTTTTCGTGGGAGTCCTCAGAGTACAGCCTGAAAATGTCTTCTTCAGTTCCCGCATCAGGAGAATTCTTATCCAGGGACTGGGGCTTTTAGAGTTCCTTCATGCTGCTCCAGCCCTTTTACGAAGTGCACAGGGGCTGGCCAGAGGTGAGAATCTCACCCAATGACTTCAGTGGGACTAGTCACAGAGTAAGATAGGTTATCTGAATCTAGGTCTAGCAGATTTTCTATGCAGTATCTCAATCTTTAACAATTGAAAAGATGTATAATACACATAAATAAATGCAAATATATGGGATTTACTAAATGTTAAAAACCAAGGGCCTGATTCTCCTCACATTTGCACTGTTTTTAGTCTTATGTAACACTATAAACTTCAGTACTGTTACCCCTCCCATTAATATCCATGGAATCTGGAGTAGAATATAGCCTTGAAATGATGCAGCTCATTCTTAACAGAGTGCATATATTCTGATTGCCTGAGGAATGGGAACGTTCAGAGGAAGTGGTACCTATCGTAAAGCAATTGGGCACAGCAATTCCTAAAAAAATGCCACCTCGACACTGGTCATAGGGGCACAGGCCACAGTTGCAGCCAAACAGGGAGCCAAAGAGTACAAGCATATAATAGTATCAGCAAAGATAACATGATTGAAGGAAAGCGATAGAAGTATTTGTAACAGAAAAAAAACCCCAGAATGGGCTAGATTCCAGATGGTGTAAATTGATGTAGCTCCATTGCCTTCCAGGAAGCTGCTCAGTTGCTATGAACTTGAGCATCTGGCCCCCAAAACTGTAGAAGACTAATTGCTGTGATCAGAGAATTGTTGTACTTAGACACATTCTCTTCCATAGGTAACCACAGTAGTGCTCAATAGAAAAATTGGATATTCCTCAACATTAGGTGGCTAGAATAACTCACTAATCCCATGTCTACTTAAATTACAAGTGAACAAAACATATAGATATAACAATTTTATAAACTATCAGGGTATGTCTACACTACAAAATTAGGTCGAATTTATAGAAGTCGGTTTTTTAGAAATCGGTTTTATATATTCGAGTGTGTGTGTCCCCACAGAAAATGCTCTAAGTGGATTAAGTGCATTAACTCGGCGGAGTGCTTCCACAGTACTGAGGCAAGCGTCGACTTCCGGAGTGTTGCACTGTGGGTAGCTATCTCACAGTTCCCGCAGTCTCCGCTGCCTATTGGAATTCTGGGTTGAGATCCCAATGCCTGATGGGGCTAAAACATTGTCGCGGGTGATTCTGGGTACATATCGTCAGGCCCCCCGTTCCCTCCCTCCCTCCCTCTCTCCGTGAAAGCAGCAGCAGACAATCGTTTCGCGCCTTTTTTCTTGAGTTACCTGTGCAGATGCCATACCACAGCAAGCATGGAGCCCGCTCAGGTAACCGTCACCGTTTGTCTCCTGGGTGCTGGCAGACGTGGTATTGCATTGCTACACAGCAGCAGCAACCCATTGCCTTGTGGCAGCAGACGGTACAATAGGACTGGTAGCCATCATCGTCATGTCCAAGGTGCTCCTGGCCACGTCGGCCAGGAGCGCCTGGGCAGACATGGGTGCAGGGACTACATTAGAAGTGACTTGACCAGGTCATTCTCTTTAGTCCTGCAGTCAGTCTTATTGAACCATCTTATGGTGAGTAGGCAGGCAATACGGATTGCTAGCAGTCCTATTGTACCATCTTCTGCCGGGCAGGCAAGTCATGAGGATGGCTAGCAGTCCTATTCTAACATCTTCTGCCGAGCAGCCATGAGATGTGGATGGCTTGCAGTCCTACTGCACCGTCTGCTGCCAGCCAAAGATGTAAAAGATAGATGGAGTGGATCAAAACAAGAAATAGACCAGATTTTTTTTTGTACTCATTTGCTTCTCCCCCTCCCCCGTCTAGGGGACTCATTCCTCTAGGTCACACTGCAGTCACGCACAGAGAAGGTGCAGCGAGGTAAATCTAGCCATGTATCAATCAGAGGCCAGACCAACCTGCTTGTTCCAATAAGAACAATTACTTAGGTGCACCATTTCTTATTGGAACCCTCCGTGAAGTCCTGCCTGAAATGCTCATTGATGTAAAGCCGCCCCCTTTGTTGATTTTAATTCCCTGTAAGCCAACCCTGTAAGCCATGTCATCAGTCGCCCTTCCCTCCGTCAGAGCAACGGCAGACAATCGTTCCGTGCCTTTTTTCTGTGCGGACGCCATACCAAGGCAAGCATGGAGGCCACTCAGCTCACTTGGGCAATTAGGAGCACATTAAACACCACACGCATTATCCAGCAGTATATGCAGCATCAGAACCTGGCAGAGCGATACCGGGCGAGGAGGCGACGTCAGCACGGTCACATGAGTGATCAGGACATGGACACAGATTTCTCTGAAAGCATGGGCCCTGCCAATGCATGCATCATGGTGCTAATGGGGCAGGTTCATGCTGTGAAACGCCTTGGGAAACAAGCACAGACTGGTGGGACCGCATAGTGTTGCAGGTCTGGGACGATTCCCAGTGGCTGCGAAACTTTCGCATGCGTAAGGGCACTTTCATGGAATTTTGTGACTTACTTTCCCCTGCCCTGAAGCCCATGAATACCAAGATGAGAGCAGCCCACACAGTTGAGAAGCGAATGGCGATAGCCCTGTGGAAGCCTGCAGTGCCAGACAGCTACCGGTCAGTTGGGAATCAATTTGGAGTGGGCAAATCTACTGTTGGGGCTGCTGTGATGCAAGTAGCCCACGCAATCAAAGATCTGCTGATATCAAGGGTAGTGAGCCTGGGAAATGTGCAGGTCATAGTGAATGGCTTTGCTGCAATGGGATTCCCTAACTGTGGTGGGGCCACAGACGGAACCCCTATCCCTATCTTGGCACTGGAGCACCAAGTTGGCGAGTACATAAACCGCAAGGGGTACTTTTCAGTAGTGCTGCAAGCTCTGGTGGATCACAAGGGATGTTTCACCAACATCAACATGGGATGGTCGGGAAAGGTACATGACGCTCGCATCTTCAGGAACTCTGGTCTGTTTCAAAAGCTGCAGGAAGGGACTTTATTCCCAGTCCAGAAAATAACTGTTGGGGATGTTGAAATGCCTATAGTTATCCTTGGGGACCCAGCCTACTCCTTAATGCCATGGCTCATGAAGCCGTACACAGGCAGCCTGGACAGTAGTCAGGAGCTGTTCAACTACAGGCTGCACAAGTGCAGAATGGTGGTAGAATGTGCATTTGGATGTTTAAAGGCGCGCTGGCGCAGCTTACTGACTTGCTTAGACTTCAGTGAAACCAATATTCCCACTGTTATTACTGCTTGCTATGCGCTCCACAATATCTGTGAGAGTAAGGGGGAGACGTTTATGGTGGGGTGGGAGGTTGAGGCAAATCGCCTGGCTGCTGGTTATGCGCAGCCAGACACCAGGACGGTTAGAAGAGCACAGGAGGGCGCGGTACGCATCAGAGAAGCTTTGAAAACCAGTTTCATGACTGGCCAGGCTACGGTGTGAAAGTTCTGTTTGTTTCTCCTTGATGAAACCCCCCCGCCCCTTGGTTCACTCTACTTCCCTGTAAGCTAACCACCCTCCCCTCCTCCCTTCGATCACTGCTTGCAGAGGCAATAAAGTAATTGTTGCTTCACATTCATGCATTCTTTATTCATTCATCACACAAATAGGGGAATGACTACGAAGGTAGCCCAGGAGGGGTGGTGGAGGAGGGAAGGAAAATGCCACACAGCACTTTAAAAGTTTACAACTTTAAAATGTATTGAATGCCAGCCTTCTGCTTTTTTGGGCAATCCTCTGTGGTGGAGTGGCTGGTTGGCCAGTGGCCCCCCCACCGCGTTCTTGGGCGTCTGGGTGTGGAGGCTATGGAACTTGGGGAGGAGGGCGGTTGGTTACAGAGGGGCTGTAGTGGCAGTCTGTGCTCCAGCTGCCTTTGCTGCAGCTCAACCATACATTGGAGCATACTGGTTTGATCCTCCAGCAGCCTCAGCATTGAATCCTACCTCCTCTCATCACGCTGCCGCCACATTTGAGCTTCAGCTCTGTCTTCAGCCCACCACTTACTCTCTTCAGCCCTCCACCTCTCCTCCCGGTCATTTTGTGCTTTCCTGCACTCTGACATTATTTGCCTCCATGCATTTGTCTGTGCTCTGTCAGTGTGGGAGGACAGCATGAGCTCAGAGAACATTTCATCACGAGTGCGTTTTTTTTTCTTTCTAATCTTCACTAGCCTCTGGGAAGGAGAAGATCCTGTGATCATTGAAACACATGCAGCTGGTGGAGAAAAAAAAAGGGACAGCGGTATTTAAAAAGACACATTTTATAAAACAGTGGCTACTGTGTTTCAGGGTAAACCTTGCTAATAACATTACATACATAGCACATGTGCTTTCGTTACAAGATCACATTTTGCCTCCCCCCACTGTGTGGCTACCCCCTCAACCCTCCCCTCTCCCCGGGGCTAACAGTGGGGAACATTTCTGTTCAGCCACAGACAAACAGCCCAGCAGGAACGGGCACCTCTGAGTGTCCCCTGAAGAAAAGCACCCTATTTCAACCAGATGACCATGAATGATATCTCACTCTCCTGAGGATAACACAGAGATATAAAGAACGGATGTTGTTTGAATGCCAGCAAACATACACTGCAATGCTTTGTTGTACAATGATTCCCGAATACATGCTACTGGCCTGGAGTGGTAAAGTATCCTACCATGGAGGACGCAATAAGGCTGCCTTCCCCAGAAACCTTTTGCAAAGGCTTTGGGAGTACATCCTGGCATTTTGGGATGTATAAGTAGGGGCATAGCGAGCAGATCGAGGGACGTGATCGTTCCCCTCTATTCGACATTGGTGAGGCCTCATCTGGAGTACTGTGTCCAGTTTTGGGCCCCACACTTCAAGAAGGATGTGGATAAATTGGAGAGAATCCAGCGAAGGGCAACAAAAATGATTAGGGGACTGGAACACATGAGTTATGAGGAGAGGCTGAGGGAGCTGGGATTGTTTAGCCTGCAGAAGAGAAGAATGAGGGGGGATTTGATAGCTGCTTTCAACTACCTGAAAGGGGGTTCCAAAGAGGATGGCTCTAGACTGTTCTCAATGGTAGCAGATGACAGAACGAGGAGTAATGGTCTCAAGTTGCAGTGGGGGAGGTTTAGATTGGATATTAGGAAAAACTTTTTCACTAAGAGGGTGGTGAAACACTGGAATGCGTTACCTAGGGAGGTGGTAGAATCTCCTTCCTTAGAGGTTTTTAAGGTCAGGCTTGACAAAGCCCTGGCTGGGATGATTTAACTGGGAATTGGTCCTGCTTTGAGCAGGGGGTTGGACTAGATGACCTTCTGGGGTCCCTTCCAACCCTGATATTCTATGATTCTATGATCCAGGAGAGCCACAAATGCCAGGGCAAAGTAATTCTTTCACATGCTTGCTTTTAAACCATGTATAGTATTTTAAAAGGTACACTCACGGGAGGTCCCTTCTCCCCCTGCTGGGTCCAGGAGGCAGCCTTGGGTGGGTTCGGGGGGTACTGGCTCCAGGTCCAGGGTGAGAAACAGTTCCTGGCTGTTGGGAAAACCGGTTTCTCTGCTTGCTTGCTGTGAGCTATCTTCTTCTTCGTCCCCAAAACCTGCTTCCATGTTGCCTCCATCTCCTTGAAAGAGTCAAACAACATGGCTGGTGTAGTGGTGGCTTAACCCCCTAAAATGGCATGCAGCTCATCATAGAAGCGGCATGTTTGGTGCTCTGACTCGGAGCGGCCGTTTGCCTCTCTGGTTTTCTGGTAGGCTTGCCTCAGCTGCTTAAGTTTCACATGGCGCTGCTTCGGGTCCCTGTTATGGCCTCTGTCCTTCATGCCCTGCGAGATTTTGACAAAGGTTTTGGCATTTCAAAAACTGGAATTGAGTTCTGATAACACGGATTCTTCTCCCCATACAGCGATCAGATCCCGTACCTCCCGTTCAGGCCATGCTGGAGCTCTTTTGCGATTCTGGGGACTCCATCATGGTCACCTCTGCTGATGAGCTTGGCATGGTCACCTGCAGTTTGCCATGCTGGCCAAACAGGAAATGAGATTCAAAAGTTCGCGGTTCTTTTCCTGACTGCCTGCCCAGTGCATCTGAGTTGAGAGTGCTGTCCAGAGCGGTCACAATGGAGCACTCTGGGATAGCTCCCGGAGGCCAATACCATCGAATTGTGTCCACAGTACCCCAAATTCGACCTGGCAAGGCTGATTTAAGCGCTAATCCACTTGTCAGGGGTGGAGTAAGGAAATAGATTTTATGAGCCCTTTAAGTCGAAATGAAGGGCTTCATCGTGTGGACAGGTGCAGGTTTACATCGATTTAACACTGCTAAATTCAACCTAAAGTCCTAGTGTAGACCAGGGCTCAGAGAAATTCACTATTTTGCATTTCCTCTCTCATGTTCAGAGGATTGAAAAAAACACCCCAACATTTTGTTGTTCTTTTAGCTTAGATTTTCAAAGTGTTCCATGGGATTTAGAGCAGTGGTTTTCAAACTTTTTTCTGGCGACCTAGTTGAAGAAAACTGTCAAATCCCGTGACCCAGTGGAGGTAGGGATGAGGAGTTTGGGGTGTGGGAGGGGCTCAGGACTGGGGCAGAAGGGTGGGGTGTGGGGGTGAGGGCTGCGGGGTGAGGTAAGGAATGAGGGGTTCAGGATGTGAGAGGGGACTGTAGGCTGGGGCAGGGAGTTGGGGTGCAGGAGGACTGGGGGTGCAGGCTCTGGGGTGGGGCCAGGGATGAGGGGTTTGGGGTGTAGGAAGGGGCTCCAGGTTTTGGGGGGGGCTCAGGGCTCGGGCAGGGGATTGAGGTGTGGGGTTGACAGGAACTGGCCAATGGGGGTGTGAAGCCGATGCTCGAAGAGGGGGCAGCGCGTGAAGCCTCGTGCTCCCCACAACCTAGGAGCTGGGCCTGCTGCTGCATGCTTCTGGGGTGCAGTGAGGTGTCAGAACAGGGAGGGACTAACCTGCCTGAGCTGGGCAGCACCGCTGATGGGACTTTTAATGGCCCAGTCGGCGGTGCTGACCAGAGCAGCCGTGACTCCGTGCCTTACATTGCGCAACCCAGTACTGGTTCGCGACCCACAGTTTGAAAACTATTGATTTAGAGAAGCTACTGTATAGAACTTCCATTGACTTCAATGAAATTATTGTGTCTTATTCCTGTATAGCTCTTTGAAAATGTAGAGGTACAACAGGGATAGTTTGTGTATGAATAATTTATAGCACTGAATACAAGTCATTCCTCTACTTACAAGGGCGTAAATTCATTCCACATCATACTGAGATCCATCAAATGTCTTGCTACAACTTTTTGCTTTCACAAATAAGTAGCTGAGCATTATACATACAGCTCCCCTGCACATAAATTGCTGATAACTAAACATGATGTATGCATGTTTTGACAGGTAATTACATGGTAAATATGTTTTATGAAGACAGTATATAAGATGTTGGCAAATACAAACAATGTAATTTGTACTAACTTTGTGCTAACATCAGGAGTGAGTACAGGTTGGCAACTGCTCTCATTTCAAATTCAAGGGGCCCACTTCTGCTCTAGTGGTGCAGTAACACCAGGGCAACCCTAATGCACAGATCACATGTATGAAATCTAGGGCAGAATCTGAAGTCAATGGTGTTATGCTGGTGTGCATTGCTTGGCTGTTGTGCATTGTTTGTTTATAGGTCCATCAATGGCTATTAGCCAGGATGGGCAAGAATGGTGTCCTTGCTCTCTGTTTGCCAGAAGCTGGGAATGAGCGGCAGGGGATGGATCACTTAATGATTACCTGTTGTGTTCATTCCCTCTGGGGCACCTGGCATTGGCCACTGTCAGAAGACAGGATACGGGGCTAGATGGACCTTTGGTCTGACCCAGTAGGGCCATTCTTATGTTCTTACGTTGGCCTGTGAGATTTTTTTTTAAACTGGTGAGGATGTAGTAGCTGGAAAGAGCCAGCTTGATTCTCAGCTCCCTGGTTGAGTGGGTAGGGCTGGCAATTAGGAAAACATGCTTCTTTTTCCTTCTAACCTGAGCTCATTTGACATGGCATCACTGACAGACGCATAGGGCTGCACAATGCCATTTTTCTAGAGTACTTTTCAGAGAAGATCTGTGCCTTGGCCTAGAGTCCCTCCTTTGCCAATCTTTCCTTGTTGCAGGGGATGGGAGGTTACTTAAGGGTGCCAGAGCAAAACTGTAGCCCTTTCCCAATCCTGAAACATTCCCAACACTGAGCAGGGAGTGGTGAGGACTTCTCACCTATGGAGCTAGTACATGAATTTAAATTATGTATGCATTAGTTCTAGGGTACCCCCCAAGTCACAAATGTTATTAGGAATTACTACCAGAGAAAGCAAAATGACCATGTGCAGTTTAACTTCCTTGCAATTCCAGTTGTGCATAATAGCAGCTATAAAAGCAATCACAGCAATGGACAAGGCAATATCTGTAATTTTATTTCTTTGCCCCGCCTACCACCCCAATTGCACAGGAGCACGAGGCATAATCTGTGATTTTTGGAGTTAGTCTGATAGTCTGGACTGGAGCTGATACTGGGTTGAGTTCGTCATTGTAAACTAATCTGATTCTTTATGTGTAACAAATTCTCCAATTTGCATCTTAGAGCAAAGAGTGAATTTCACCAGCAGAGTCATGAAGGGCACTATTCCATAATCACAGCTCATTTGGGACTGGCATGGCTGTTCCTGGTCATGTGCCTCTTCAGGCACAATGAAAAGCTCATGGGAGAAATGATGTGGGCCTTTTTCCATGGCATTATTGTACCTTTAAGAGTTCCTATATTATTTCCCTCATCTTGGCTTTGAAAAAGAGGAAAGGATTTTCCTTTTCCATTATCCATCTTGTGAGGATCCTCCCAGCAAAGAGAAGAACTTTTAAAATACTCCCGCCAAAAGCCAAAAACAGAGCAAGAAACCCAAACATTAAATCAGAATGTAAATGAAGCACCTAACCCGTCAAGCTGCTGAGTGTTTTTTAGAGGTACCGGGCCCACTGAATATTCGCTAACATCAATGGGAGTTGAGGGGGCTTAGCATCTGTTCGAAATGCATGGCACTATGCAGTGTTGGGCCTTTACTGAACATCAGGAGCCAGCTGCATTTCCAGCATTGAAGCCAAAGCTTTGCCCAGGAAAAAAAACATACCTGCAAAACTCATTCGTGCAAGGGTATATTGAGGATTTCCACATGGAAGTACCCATTTGTGCACACAGTAATCATTTGCACATATACATGCAAGATTTGTGCACATGACTGTTGTATGCAGGCAGTTGTACTGAAACATTTGCTATGTGGTACTTTCACTGTATTTCTTGATAGATTATTGCAAGTTTTCTTCAAAGGGATTTATTTTGTGACTTTCCTTCTTCCTCTCCCACTCTATTGCCTAACCTGTTCTCCCTTCCTCCTCTTTCATCAACAAATGCTGCTGATTACAGGGGTAAGACTCAGTTTGCAAAAATGTGCCAGAGCAAGCAGAATGCTCCCTTTGTCCTTCAGCACACTCTTCCGCTGTGAATCACGGTTTAGGTTTCAAGGTGGAAAACACTTTTCAACATGTGAAAAATAACTGTCTTTAGCTGATACGAAAATGAGCAAAAACCTGCAGATGAAAGCAGAGTTTTCCCTCCTTGTTCACTGCCATGAGGAAAAAATCCCTAGGTTTGCTTGAGGAACAACCATACAAACCAAACCAGCAGGAGCTGCCAAGGTATGGGCTCTTTATTATGCTAACAAGTAAGACATTTGCATCTAGACAACTTCCTTCTGACTAGTTCCTTAATGAGAGAGCATGGTATGAAACAATGAGTAAAATAAAGAAATGGTATTGAGCTATAATTATCTAAAGATGACCCTAGTGACTGATTGTTTATGCATAATTTTGGCATAAAATAACTGAGCTCCAGGTCTTCCTGTCAAACATATAGAAAGGATTTTTGTTGAGGCTACCAAAATATTCTTGGTTATAGCATGAGTGAACGTGGGAGCTCTCAGCCTTCCAAGATTTAAGATTCACCAAAGCTCCAACCTTGTTCCTCTTGGGCTCTGAGATCTAAAGAGTGGGATATCTGTCTGTTTGTCAATAGGCAAGAGTGACTGTACCTTGCTCATCACTATGATATCAGAAATAAGCAGGTAGCTCCTTGCTGAGTGCTTCCCTCCCTCTCCTCCCATCCCATAGTGGTGAGAAGCCGTTTGCTCCACTTATTGAAGTTTGGGGAATTTATTTTAATTGCTAGAGTAAAGCTAGGGTATAGTGTTGGATTCTGTATTTGTATCTGGAGGTGGTGACATTGGTGATCATCCTGAGCACTTGAGGAGGGAATTCCACTACTGTGGGCCAGCCTCCAAGAAAGCTCAGTCTGCAGCTGTCATGATTCTTTGGGCCAGATTCTATAGTTCAGTAGGGCAGCTTTGTATCAGCCCCCAGAGCAAAGCTGCATTTAAGCAAGTGGATCTGGCCTGTGTAGGATTCTCCCTGTGTAAGGGAATTCTCAGGTGGCACAAAGTGGGTGTAATGGCTCATACAGCAGTTCCATTCCCTTGCATACTGACATGTCAGAGTACAAAAGGGGGCATAGTTGGATTGTCCCTAAACCCCAGCAATACCTAGCTTCCAGAATGGCCCCTTTGAGCCACTGGCAGCCAGTGTAGTTTACAGCAATCTTCCGATTGCACTCATATGAGCTTGGAGACAGAGCTAATATGGAGCTAGCCAAGGTTTGGGTGGGCCAAATAGCTGGTCTAAAGTCACCTTTGCAGACACCTGATTTTGTGCCAAGCACAGCTAAGTCAGACTGTAGAATCTAGCCCTTGCTTTTGTTGTGAATAGTTTCATGTACCTAAGGATCTCAGCTATCATGGAAGATATTGGTTACAGAAGGAGCGTTGGTCCCTTGATCCACTGTTCTATCGGGAACCAGCATAATGACCAAACATAGAGGTGAGGCATGTACAGGGATTTTGTGGTCATTCTCAGGTACAGGTCACCGTAATATCTAGCCTAGAGGTCAAAGAGGCATAGATCGCTGATCCCATCAGCTTCTGTCTGAAGAGGATGAAGTCTCGTAGCAGACAGGTGGCAGAAAGTATTTCTAGCAGCAATTGCTATTTTGATATTCATATTCAGCAAGGAATCCAGGAGCACCTGGAAGCTCTGCACTGTGTCATGTATAGGATTGCATTGCTCACTAGGCAGCTAATTTTCCTGCCTTGGTAGAACTGGTAGTTAGGAGTGGAGAGGTGCATCTGGAACCAAAGGCACAAGGATAATTTGCCAGGCCAGCCAGTATACATCTAATGTTGCCAAGAACTGATGTACTGCTGTCCCAGTGATAGAGGCAAAGTAGTACCAGCAGTAGGAGGCATTTCTTTTAGAGAGAGAGGGAAGAATATATGCAATGATAAAAATAATAAAATGATCACTAAAATGATTCCCTAACCGTGTGAAAGGACAACGGCATTTGCAGGGGCTGACAGGGAACAGCTGGAGGGAGACGGTTTTGTCATATGAAAGAATGAAGGAGAGACTGGGCAGGTGCTAAAGCTTTTGCCCAACCAGAACCACAGTAGAGTGGGGTTACTTGGTAACTAGGGATGTGCAGGGGAGGAAAAGGGAAGCCTAGCTATTTTAGTAGAGGCTTTGTAAAACACATGTGAAGCTTCAAGGGCTGCAGCTGCTCTCACAGTGGTTTAACTCCATTGATTTCAGCCGATCAACATCAACATAATTGCTTAGAATCAGGCACTATAGGCCAGCTTCTTAGCTAGTGTAAATTTAAGTCAATGGAGTTACACCTATAAGGATCTGTCCCTTTGGTTTGACTTAAAATGGAGAAAATTCTGCTCACTATTACAGTCATACTACCCCTTAGAACACAGTGGTGCAGCAATTTGAAGAACAGAAGCAAGCTAGCATGCTGCAGTCAGGGCCGGCTCCAGGCCCCAGCTTTCCAAGCAGGAGCTTGGGGTAGCATTCAGAATGGGGCAGCAATCTGTGTCCCACAGTGGCAATTCGGCGGCAGCTCTGCCACTCTTCCGGGTGCGGCGGCAATTTTGGCGGCGACTGCTTGGGGCGGCAAAATTGGTAGAGCCGCCCCTGGGTGTAGTGTATTTTTTGTATGCCTGATTTCTTGAAACGGTAGCACTGCATCCGATGCAGTAAGCTGTAGCTCACAAAAGCTTATGTTCAAATACATTTGTTAGTCTCTAAGGTGCTCCTTAAGTCTCTAAAGTCTCTAAAGTACTCCTTTTCTAGTAGCAGCTTAGTGTTGCTTACTCAAAGCAAGTGAACTGCCTTAGGTTATCTGAAATATGTCTGACTAAAGGCTTGAAAGCATGCAAAATCACATTGATCTGTGACTGGAGCAGCCATCCATTCTCTTTATCCTGTCATAATAATTTGTTTATTCCATATATGATTTTAGTCGTCAAAGAAATACCATTTACACCGCTGATAACAAACAAGTATTATTGCTGGAAATTTTAGCTGCCAGCTGCAATGGCAGACAAACCACTTGCCAATTGCTGTCATCCAAACAGTCATGAGCCAGCAGGACAGGCTGTGATCTCAGGAGCCCAAACGGACTGACAAGACATGGGATTCAATCACTGCAGAGGGATTTCTTTTGGAGTAGTTTTATTCTTTCTGCAACTCTCAGAAATAAATCTGTCAGAAAGACAGGAGATGTAAAATAATGTGCGAGCAAGAGGCGTTCTAATAGCAACTTTGTCAGTGAAAGCTGGATGGCCTAGTTAGTATGTATCTAATCCTGCTGCCAAAGCAAAATTTCCCCACTGTATGTAATTTAGTTATCAAAGAGGGATACTTGTCTGAACTTATACAGAGGAGTCACTAGCTATGGTTATCAGGTTGTTAATGGTTAAATGAGTGTCTTCAAAACTTCAGTAAAATATTCAACTTGTCCAAAAGATATTAGCAGTAGGAGAACGATATTTTGTTATCAGCCATTGTGGTTTATACTGTACAGTATTTTGCTTGTAGAATAAAGCACTAGATGAATAATCTGTCATCCACAGTGATAGAAATAGTTTAAGACTTGGTAGCTTATAATTAAAAAAATCAAAGTCAGAAAAAATCTTCAGTCCTCAATTGGCTGGTATTATTGTTAATAATAATAATAAATTAATTATAACACCATCGATCTAAGGATCACAAGTTGCTTTACAAAGACTAATGGCCACATTCTGTTCTCATTTATTCCCATGCAACGACTTCCATTTCAGCAGGATTACACAGCTGTGAGAGTAGAATTCAGCTTTAGACATTTGATCCAAAGCAGTCAATGGAAAGAACCCATTTATTCAATAAGATATGGTTAAGACTTCACTATATTAAGTTCAGCTTTGTACCATAGATAAGCAAATATGGGGGTGGAGGCGCAATAGCTCAGTGGTTTGAGCATTAGCTTGCTAAACCCAGGGTTGAGAGTTCTATCCTTGAGGGGGCCATTTAGGGGTCAGGGCAAAAATGGAGGATTAGTCCTGCTTTGAGCAGGAGGTTGGACTATATGACCTCTTGAGGTCCCTTCCAACCCTGATATTCTATGATTACTATATCCATTTTTACATGAGTAAACTGGGTCCAAGAGAGCTTAAGGATTTCCTTTAGGCTTCTTTGAATATCCGTGTTTAAAGGACTTCACCATGGTCATACAAGTAATCAATGGCAGAACGAGCAATGGAACTACATTTCATGGCCTCTGTGGTGGTTAGACTTCACTGGAATCCAGAAATTAAAAAAGGTGGCTGAATTGCTGTTTAACCTAAAGCATTTGTACAGACTCACCCACTATGGGATCTATGATATGGTAGGGCTTTCCCCCAGCTTTGAAGTATACACTGCCACACCCTTTAAATAGGTTTATTGTTCAAGCAAACCAACCAGTCCTTCAGCTCACCCGTTGTCTCAGGGTTTCATAGCTGTCCCTCCTAGGAGTCTCTGCTGCTTCTTGCAGCTTTCCAGTTGACATCCTTCTCAGCCAGACCTTATTCAGCCAGCTCTGCTACTCTTCTGAAAGAGCAGTACCAGGGCAATTTCCCTAGACACCTAGCCCATTGCTCCAGGAATCCCTCACAAGCATTGATACTATTCTACCAGGGTTCCTTTTCCCCCAGCACAGCTTGTTCCAATAGCTGGGTCTCTTCCTGGCCTCTGACAGCCTTTTTAGCCCCAGCTGTAGCCCTGCCCCATCTTAATTGGCTCAGTTGGGGCCATCTGCTCTGACACAGGGGAACTGGGCTTGGTCTACTTACAGGACACAGCAGCCCTTGTGGTTCAGGGCAGTGTGGCCTAGCAGCCAGAGACAATACTGCTGCCCTTGCGTTCAGGGAAGCACGGCCTAGTGGCCAATACCCAGGGGGCCATCGCCATGGGGGTGGTGGCCGAGGCCCACCCAACTACACCAGGCCCTGATTCAGGGCCCTGACAATGGGTCAGCGGGGAATCCCACTGAAACAAACACACTGACTTCACACGGATAGGAGATACCACTCGATCACCCTCCCTGGGTCACTTCCTATTGAGCTTCCTGAAGCTGCAGTCCATGGGGCATCGGGGTCTCTGGGCTCCTCAGCGCAGGTAACTCCTTGTGATGCTAGTGGTGACAGATCTCTGTTTTGGACATCAGGATCTCTGGCTCCTGCCAGCAAAGGCTGAGATGGCTCCTCAGCCAGAGCCTCAACCAAAGGTACTTCTTCTCCAGCAGTCCAACCAGATTGAGCTGGGCTGCTCCCTTTTATACTAGCACAGCACTTGGATCATGTCCAGTATGGTCTAGGGGGTGGGACTTCCTCTGCCTATCATGTGGAGTTAAGCCCTTTTTGCCCAGTGCGGGATATTCAGGCCAAATCACAGGTACCTATTGAATTTCTGGGGAAATGGGCATGAATTGTAATGGGTAGTGGGCATCATGTGAGATGTGTAAAATCTTATGCCCGTCCTGGCCATATGGGCTGCACTGCCGATGCATGCCAGGCCTGTAAAGGATGGCAGGATTTCCATAGCTTCTCTTGGGTTGCATCAGCATCTCCATTCTATTTTAATTAAATGTTTGTATTAAAAATTCATTTTTTAAAAAAATACAATAAGTTCCAAGGCAACTTCATGGGTGAATTATTGATATACATTAATAGCATAGCAATTTGTGGTGTGTATAGGTGAACAAGGTATAACCCCCTCAAAATGTGCTAATCAAATAGCTACTGGTCTATATAAAAAAAAACTAGCAGAGCTACCACCAGTGGACACAGTCTCATCATTTGCCTCTGTAGAAATGATCATGGAACCACAAGTTGTGAAACAGTTTGAAAGTAGCACACTTCAAACCTTGTAAAAAACACTTAATGAAGTGAAACATGGATCAATGTTAAATTTTGTATAGTGCCTCAGTCATATTGTTTTCTGTTGTCAGTGACTTTTAATATAGACCTGTTAAACAGCTATAAAACTTGTTGAGGTTATGAAAACTTGTTGAGGAAATGATAGGTGGCAAATATTAATGAGGTTCAAAGGCTGCATTACTACGTTGGCTTAAAGCACCAGATTCTTTTTTCTCATCTGTTGTTTTTTATAATGGGAGAGCATCAGTGGGAATCTTTAGGACATGTGAATGAAATCTTCCTTAGTTTCACTTGAGTGCAATGAAAAAGAGGTAAATTGTAACTGGTGGCTGGTACCTTCTTCTATTGGCTTTATTTCCAGTATATCCAATGATAGAAATGCAGATGCTGCTTAGACTTACTGCTAGAACTAACTCCATGTTTACTGAATTATTTGAATTTATCTCTAAGGAAATACACAAACATTAAATAGGAGCACAGAGAGCCCTGGATACCGTGGAAATGGAGCGGTACTGGGCAGAGTCCCGTGATTACCACTGAGCAGAACTATGCAGGGTTCTGAGTGTCCTAGTGTGAATGTTAGATGAGCTGGGGGGTGGGAAGTAGATCCATTACTATAATGGAGCCACCAACCATTCTCCCTGTGGACTTAAAGGGACAGTCTCAGGCACGGGACTCAAGGCACTAGAGCAAAGATAGATTTCTGTGATCTTTCTGTCCCCATGATCCTGATGGCAGCTTCTCTAACTTTCGTTACCTTGTAATAACTTGTTTCCTGCCCCCAGCATGCCCCCTACCATCCCCTATACTGTGGAGAGGGGAGAAATGGGTGTTTGGCAAAGAGCTGGCTCTATGCCAGGCAGAGATTTGCCTTAGGGCCAGTAAGACAGTTTTCTGGCCTTTGGAGGTTGAGGCTTTGGTTAGGAATGTGACTGTAAACTTGGCATTCCCTTACTTAATCAGGTGAAGGAACAGCTATTTTCCCTTGCTTTGTGGATTGCATTGGGGTTTAGGCAGAAGATCTACAGCAGTGAGCATGCCTTGAGGCAGAAATACAGGTGCTCAGAGGACTTTTACAGTGAACATTTAAGCACTGTGTGAGCTTAGGCACCTACAGGGTGAGCTGGCAGCAGCAAAGCAGGAGTTTTGTGGATCACAGTGGCACCTAAATCTGGGACTATGTCCCTAAATCTGAGGTTTGGTTACCACAGTACTTTGTGGATCTGGACCTAACTCCCTGAATCCTGAGCACTTGGCTCACATTAGCAGCAATGAGACCCAGCTGGCAACTGACGATGCAGTCTCTTAAATCCTCCTCAATACTTAATGCCCCCTACTTTGTTTAAATTGATATTTAGTGCTGCTCATTCTTGTTAGCCCCACAGGGTCAACACAGCTGTGGGAGAAGGAGCTGGGCTCTGTTTCAGCTTGTGCTGCATCAACAAAATTGTAAACCAAATCCCTGATGCAAAACCTTTTGCCTTTGTTCCACTTATCAGTACAGTGGTAGTACTAGTTATTAGGAACAACAATATTATAATGGCTTGTCAGCACTGGTTCTCCACTTGTGAGGTAACTCCCTTCTCTTCATGGGTCAGTATATTTACGCCTGCATCTATAACTTTCACTCCATGCTTATGAAGCTTATGCCCAAATAAATCTGTTAGTCTTTAAGGTGCCATTGGACTCCTCTTTTTTTCTGTGGATACAAACATGGCTACCCCTCTGATACTTAACATTATAATGATTATACTGCCAACCTCTGAGCAACAACCTCAGTTGGGTCAGCTCTACAGAGGATGAGGTGCGAACCAAAAGAATACAGCTTGGCATTCATCTCCCAAGATGCATTTGGCAGTCATTTAGTTTACTTGAAACCAGGGTACAGTTGACCTGGAAGTGACAGAGATGATTAATATGCTGCCCCCTTTCCCATGATGCTATTTTTAGAGTCACTTTTTAGAGTGAACTCAAGTCTACACTATGAAACAGTGACTCTGTGATAAAAGGAATTTCTGCACTTGTCCAGAGCTAATAATGAGCCCTAAAGCTGCATTTCATAGAGATGTAAGACAGCATTGTTATTATTTTTTTCCAGGGTGCACTGCTAATCCATCAGCACTTTTTACTTCAAAATATTCTGAGAATGGTTCTCAAGGGAGAAAACTGATTGGCTAGGGATTTATATGGGACCGGATTTGCTGCAGTAGTTGTTTGTAATAGTGAAACAGAGTATAATTTAGCGGTAGTTGGCTTTGGTACAATAAAAGCTAGATCCTGGCTCCAGTCTGATCCCCTAGTGATACATTTGTGATTTTGTAACTACTCAAGGATGCTGATTCCTTTCTCTCTGCTGCATGGAAATATACAGTACTGCACCCTCCGCTATAGCATGCATGCACAAACACGCTAAAGCAATTATAAAGGAATAGCGGGTGCATATGATCAAGTAGGCACTACTGCAAAATAAAATCAATACAAATCAGCTGAAGAGATGCAATCTTGCACTTCAATAACATAGTATCTATCTATCCACTTTACATACATTATTGATACATACATAGCAAAATATTACAATGCAAGATTACACACACACACTTCCTAGGTGACAAGTACCATAGTTATATGGTGTAGGAAAATAATAGGTTAGAAGCTGTGTTGAACCTGTCAATATAGTCTGTCTTTAGTGAGTCCAATGATGATCACATACTTAACTGGAGTGTAAATTATTCTTATCTAAAAAAAAGCAGCCATCTTTACTGCAAACGCTTCCACAGCACCAATTAAACCAGTAGCAGCACACAGGGGATCTGCTAAAGATGGCACAACCTGGGGTTCTTAGCCTACATTTTTTGATATTGATGAATAGAAGAATTTAAAGGCCAGCATGGACCCATGTGGGTTATTTTAAAATCACAACAGATACTCTTTCATTCTTATTAGCTGTTTAGGGGCAAATCCATACTCCATTGTTTGCTCTGGATCGCAGGCTGAGTGATTGACTGATGTGCAGTTGGGTGGGGAGAATGGTAGGTAGATGTGCATGTGGGCGGGAATGATGTGCAGGTGTGGGAGAAATCCTCCCTTTCCATGCCATGCAATAGCTGTGGAACCATTTTGTGGAGGCTGCTATGGCTCAGTAGTTGGAGTAAGGTCTGTGGCCCCTTGCAAGTTTACTCAGCCCCTCGTGGAAAAGGGGGAGGATCAGACATGCCAAACCTGCGAAAAAAATGTTTGTGACTTAATTGGCTTGTGAGTTGCTTGTTGGCTAGTTTTTGGCTTGTAGCTTGTTGCTTCTTTTTTTTCATAGGCTCCCAGCAAGCAGGGGCAAGGGGGGGAGAGAGAGTCAGGGGTGCACAGCGGGCACACCACAGTCCCAGACTGCATGCCAGGGGGATCTAGTCACATAGAGTGCTGCGGTTCTTAGGGATTGGTATGTTTTGGCCTTGTTTTGAAATGGGGTTAGCTTGAATTTTGGCTTATTGTGAAAGTCGAGTGCTTATTTACTGAGTGAAAGTTGGCAACTGTGGGGAGGATCTGTGAAGAGATTGAATACCCTCTGCATCCTTCCAGAGACCCTGCCCTGTTCCTGCAGTGATTCAGCTGCCAAGGGAGCTTCTGTGGCTCAGGTGATGGGCAGGATTTGCTCCAAAGTGAAGAAATAGTTTTCTCAACCATGATAGTGGAAGCTGTCATATTCTTCTGATAGTTTTCCAGTACCTCAGACTCTTCCTGTTCATTACGCGTACGCCTTACATTCACATACAGACTCTTAGAGACTTACAGGAGGGACAAATCCTGCCCAGACCTGCCCCTCCCACCACACAGAAAGCCTTGCATGTTATGCGTCCGTTCCAATCCCACTGCACATTATGGGCTGTGACCCTCTGCAGGCAGTTCACAGTGCTGCAGTGCTGGGAAACAAAGGTCCCTGAGCCCCAGCAGTGAGGAGAAGTTTGGTGTCCGGGGGAGTATTGGGGCTAGTGGATGCACACAGTCATGGATTCAATGGGTAGTCCTGCATCCTTAGCCCCTTTGTATAGGGGGCACAGCAACTGTAGGTGCTTCTGCTCCACTCTGGCTACAGTAGCAACTGAGGAGCATGGTCTTGTGAGTGGATTAGGTGTACCTGCACACATGATGATGATGTCCTTTATTTAAGAATTTATATTTTTACAAATATGACTTTTTGATACATGTCAATATAGATATTATATTTCCTGGCCTCTTTGTTACAGTTGGACTCTTATGATCATCTTAAATTCTGTTTCATTTTTAATAGGAAGTTGACAACATTTCTGTTACTCAAAATCTCTGACATGGAGAATGGAGAATAAATTGCATGGAATAGAAAACGGCCTAGCATTGTACAGATCTGACCCTTTATAAATAGGGCTGCTGATCAATACCTGATGGTTTACTGAATTTAATCCAAATAGCCAAATGTGTATCTTAAGAAGGCATTAACCTTGTATATCTCTCCTTCCATGTGAATGCTATCTGCTGTGTGAGTGGTTCAAAGTCCATAACCACTGGTATTGTCCTTTGAGGACTCCTGTATTTATAAGGGTGATTTTGTAAGGCATGGCAATATTCTGCTGACAGATGACTCAGTGCTTACAAAGTTGCGGGGCGGGGGGGAGGTTACTTGATAGCTCTAAAATTCACTAATAATGAATGAGGAAAGAAAATGCTGAAGTTGCTATTTTATCCATTTAGAGCCTGATTTTGCTGCCCTCTCAGCTTGCATAGCACCTTGCTCTGTAAATAGCACACTGAAATAGACTGCAACAGCAGCTTGGAGAAGGTGGAATGTTCCTACCCCTACCTTTCCCTGTGCACATCTGCTAAGCCCCTACTCCAGCATCTGTCTGATAGCTGACTTCAGCTGGAGTACGTGTTAGGTATTACCTCTCTATCTAAGCTTCTTTGCAAAGTGAGATATTGGTCAGAGTGAGTGAGTGTGGTAGAATCAGGCCCTCGGAGAATGAATATGCTCTTCTTGATGACTGATTTATCTCAGAAAAAAATTAAAGGCATGAAATTAACAGTTTATTTTATTATGTTTTATTTTGACAGCCCAAAAGAGTTACATTTGCCAAGTAGTGTTTTTCAAGGTTTGTCTGGTTTGTGTATAAAAGCTAAGGTACAAGTGCCTCAGAGAATGCTCACAAAACTCCTTGAGGAAGTGACTGTAGCTCATGAAAGCTTATGCTCAAATAAATTGGTTAGTCTCTAAGGTGCCACAAGTACTCCTTTTCTTTTTGCGAATACAGACTAACACGGCTGCTACTCTGAAACATATCCTCCTGGTGCCTTCTTTCTTCCTTTTTCTTGATCGGTTTTGGCTTAACAGAAACGTTCCCTTGCTCTATGACCTGCCTTCCTCTTGGACTGTTACTTTGATTTCAGAGAACGTCTCAAAACTAGGTCTGTTCACAATTTGAACAAAACATTTCATAGAATCATAGAATCATAGAATATCAGGGTTGGAAGGGACCTCAGGAGGTCATCTAGTCCAACCCCCTGCTCAAAGCAGGACCAATCCCCAATTAAATCATCCCAGCCAGGGCTTTGTCAAGCCTGACCTTAAAAACTTCTAAGGAAGGAGATTCTACCACCTCCCTAGGTAACGCATTCCAGTGTTTCACCACCCTCCTAGTGAAAAAGTTTTTCCTAATATCCAACCTAAACCTCCCCCACTGCAACTTGAGACGATTACTCCTTGTCCTGTCCTCTTCTACCGCTGAGAATAGTCTAGAACCATCCTCTCTGGAACCACCTCTCAGGTAGTTGAAAGCAGCTATCAAATCCCCCCTCATTCTTCTCTTCTGCAGACTAAACAATCCCAGTTCCCTCAGCCTCTCCTCATAAGTTATGTGTTCCAGACCCCTAATAATTTTTGTTGCCCTTTGTTGGACTCTCTCCAATTTATCCACATCCTTCTTGTAGTGTGGGGCCCAAAACTGGACACAGTACTCCAGATGAGGCCTCACCAATGTCGAATAGAGGGGAACGATCACGTCCCTCAATCTGCTCGCTATGCCCCTACTTATACATCCCAAAATGCCATTGGCCTTCTTGGCAACAAGGGCACACTGCTGACTCATATCCAGCTTCTCGTCCACTGTCACCCCTAGGTCCTTTTCCGCAGAACTGCTGCCTAGCCATTCGGTCCCTAATCTGTAGCTGTGCATTGGGTTCTTCCGTCCTAAGTGCAGGACCCTGCACTTATCCTTATTGAACCTCATCAGATTTCTTTTGGCCCAATCCTCCAATTTGTCTAGGTCCCTCTGTATCCTATCCCTGCCCTCCAGCATATCTACCACTCCTCCCAGTTTAGTATCATCCGCAAATTTGCTGAGAGTGCAATCCACACCATCCTCCAGATCATTTATGAAGATATTGAACAAAACTGGCCCCAGGACCGACCCCTGGGGCACTCCACTTGACACCGGCTGCCAACTAGACATGGAGCCATTGATCACTACCCGTTGAGCCCCACAATCTAGCCAACTTTCTACCCACCTTATAGTGCATTCATCCAGCCCATAATTCTTTAACTTGCTGACAAGAATACTGTGCGAGACTGTGTCAAAAGCTTTGCTAAAGTCAAGAAACAATACATCCACTGCTTTCCCTTCATCCACAGAACCAGTAATCTCATCATAGAAGGCGATTAGATTAGTCAGGCATGACCTTCCCTTGGTGAATCCATGCTGTCTGTTCCTGATCACTTTCCTCTCATGTAAGTGCTTCAGGATTGATTCTTTGAGGACCTGCTCCATGATTTTTCCGGGGACTGAGGTGAGGCTGACTAGCCTGTAGTTCCCAGGATCCTCCTCCTTCCCTTTTTTAAAGATTGGCACTACATTAGCCTTTTTCCAGTCATCCGGGACTTCCCCCGTTCGCCATGAGTTTTCAAAGATAATGGCCAATGGCTCTGCAATAACAGCCGCCAATTCCTTTAGCACTCTCGGATGCAACTTGTCCGGCCCCATGGACTTGTGCACGTCCAGCTTTTCTAAATAGTCCCTAACCACCTCTTTCTCCACAGAGGGCTGGCCATCTATTCCCCATGTTGTGATGCCCAGCGCAGCAGTCTGGGAGCTGACCTTGTTCATGAAGACAGAGGCAAAAAAAGCATTGAGTACATTAGCTTTTTCCACATCCTCTGTCACTAGGTTGCCTCCCTCATTCATTAAGGGGCCCACACTTTCCTTGGCTTTTTTCTTGTTGCCAACATACCTGAAGAAACCCTTCTTGTTACTCTTGACATCTCTTGCTAGCTGCAGCTCCAGGTGCGATTTGGCCCTCCTGATTTCATTCCTACATGCCCGAGCAATATTTTTATACTCTTCCCTGGTCATATGTCCAAACTTCCACTTCTTGTAAGCTTCTTTTTTATGTTTAAGATCTGCTAGGATTTCACCGTTAAGCCAAGCTGGTCGCCTGCCATATTTACTATTCTTTCGACATATCGGGATGGTTTGTCCCTGTAACCTCAACAGGGATTCCTTGAAATACAGCCAGCTCTCCTGGACTCCTTTCCCCTTCATGTTAGTCCCCCAGGGGATCCTACCCATCCATTCCCTGAGGCAGTCGAAGTCTGCTTTCCTGAAGTCCAGGGTCCATATCCTGCTGCTTACCTTTCTTCCCTGCGTCAGGATCCTGAACTCAACCAACTCATGGTCACTGCCTCCCAGATTCCCATCCACTTTTGCTTCCCCCACTAATTCTTCCTGGTTTGTGAGCAGCAGGTCAAGAAAAGCTCCCCCCCTAGTTGGCTCCTCTAGCACTTGCACCAGGAAATTGTCCCCTACGCTTTCCAAAAACTTTCTGGATTGTCTATGCACTGCTGTATTGCTCTGCCAGCAGACATCAGGAAAATTAAAGTCACCCATGAGAACCAGGGCGTGCGATCTAGTAGCTTCTGCGAGCTGCCGGAAGAAAGCCTCATCCTCCTGGTCTGGTGGTCTATAGCAGACTCCCACCACTACATCACTCTTGTTGCTCACACTTCTAAACTTAATCCAGAGACACTCAGGTTTTTCTGCAGTTTCGTACCGGAGCTCTGAGCAGTCATACTGCTCCCTTACATACAGTGCTACTCCCCCACCTTTTCTGCCCTGCCTGTCCTTCCTGAACAGTTTATAACCATCCATGACAGTACTCCAGTCATGTGAGTTATCCCACCAAGTCTCTGTTATTCCAATCACGTCATAATTCCTTGACATCACCAGGACCTCCAGTTCTCCCTGCATGTTTCCAAGGCTTTGTGCATTCATATATAAGCACTTGAGATAACCTGCTGATCGCCCCTCATTCTCAGTATGAGGCAGGAGCCCTCCCCTCACAGACGTTCCTGCCTGTGCTTCCTCCCGGTATCCCGCTTTCCCACTTACCTCAGGGCTTTGGTCTCCTTCCCCCGGTGAACCTAGTTTAAAGCCCTCCTCACTAGGTTAGCCAGCCTGTTCGCAAAGATGCTCTTCCCTCTCTTCGTAAGGTGGAGCCCGTCTCTGCCCAGCACTCCTCCTTCATGGAACACCATCCCATGGTCAAAGAATCCAAAGCCTTCTCTCCGACACCACCTGCGTAGCCATTCATTGACTTCCACGATTCGACGGTTCCTACCCAGGCCTTTTCCTTCCACGGGGAGGATGGACGAGAACACCACTTGTGCCTTAAACTCCTTTATCCTTCTTCCCAGGGCCACGTAGTCCACAGTGATCCGCTCAAGGTCATTCTTGGCAGTATCATTGGTGCCCATGTGGAGAAGCAGGAAGGGGTAGCGATCCGAGGGCTTGATGAGTCTCGGCAGTCTCTCCATCACATCACAAATCTTAGCCCCTGGCAAGCAGCAGACTTCTCGGTTTTCCCGGTCAGGGCGGCAGATAGATGACTCAGTCCCCCGGAGGAGAGAGTCCCTGACCACCACCACCCGCCTCCTTCTCTTGGGAGTGGTGGTCGTGGAACCCCCCCATCTCAGGACAGTGCATCTCATGCCTTCCAACCAGCGGCGTCTCCTTCTGCTTTCTCCCCTCAGACATATCATCTGGTCCACTCTCCGCAATGGTACCTGTGGAGAGAACATGAAAGCGGTTAGTTACCTGTGTCCGCATTGCTGGAACCCGGACATTCCCCCTTCTTCTTCCCAGCAGACAACATCTCCCTTGATGCACAGTGGGAGCTCAGCAAGTGGGGAGACTGGTGTATTATGGAAAAGAATGGGGACATAAGGAAGACAAATTTCAACTCCTATGAGGCACCATAGAGGCATTTTGGAATCAAAATCTTTTGGTTCGGGGGCAAATATTTTCATTTTTTTTCACTGAAATGTTTATATCGTCTCTGGAAATTTTTTTAAAGAGTGACTCCCCTCCCCCATTGTCTACATTTTCCTTTGGAAACAATTTTAACAATTTTTTACTTTAATTTTTAAACAATTTTCCAATCATCTCTATTTATATATGTGCTGCAGTGTAAATTGGTCAGCAGTGAGCAACCAGTTTTATGGATGGTTATCATATTAGAGAAGAAACTTGTGTAGTCCTTTCAAAGTCAATGGCAGTACTCATACTTTACAGTCACATGTTTGCTTTCCTGGTTTGCCCAACTGTAGACATCAAACTTTGAAAACTTCTCCCTGCCATTTTAATTGACATTTCTACATTTTGGTTCTAGAACTATAGTACTTATCAAGAGCTAAATCACTGAGAATAAGTAGAGAACATTCTATATGCACTTCCTGGCGGATGTTTTGATGAACCACCTTATGCAGAATTACTGCTGTGTAAGTTAGATTTAAAAATTAATAGCCTTCCGAAAGAATAGTAATATCTCTTTTTCTAAGCAGCCCTACAATATAGAATGCATACATGGCTAGAAATGTGCATCTATGAGAAAAATTCAAATGTCTTTTTGTCTAATGCATCATGGCAGTAAGAAAAGCAATGAGTACAATTGCATAAATGTGTAATTGAAATTTATGATAACTTTTTTCTTCTTAATGTTTCATATACTAGAAGGTTCAGTGGGTATCCTCATAAGATGTAAAGTGATTAATTGTAACGACAAAAGATATTCATGCAGATAAGCTTTACAGCTAATGAGCAGGATGCATAAAATATACTCTGCCATTTAACGAAGGTATTATTGTCATCTGACATTTTTGTGAATTCCCGTGGAACTTATTGTTAGAGGGCTTATTCCTTCACCCACTTACTTCCCTGGTCCTTCTCGCATGAACAGAGAGCAACAATACCCGAAGTCCAAAGGTGCAAACAATTCGATGTTTATTGGTGTGAACTTCCAGCAAGCATGATTCCAGTTTCCTTCCTTAGTATCCTCCTTCCCAGCTCTGACACCACAGTGCCTTACACCTGTGTCCCTGTTCCCATTCCTACCCTTAGCCAAACATGATTCCAACTTCCTTACTCCCATTCCCTGTTCCCATTTCCCCCTTTAGCAAAACATGATTCCAATTTTCTTACCCCCATTCCCTTTTCCCATCTCCCACTCCCACACCCACACCCACGTCCTCATTGACTACAGATTATATAGTAAAACTTGAGTTCTGCTTAGCAATCATTTTCCTGAAATTTAACTAACCAATCCTAACATATTGTAACATGATTATGTAACCCATTATATCCCACCACCTTAATTAGTTTACACCCAGCAAAATTAATTATACAGCAGACAGGAACAATCACAGAACCAGAGAGATTATACAGACAAACAATAGCAAAGTGGGAACTATAATGACAAAACAATACAGAAGTGAGGATTTCACATCCCAGCTATTGATAAGTGAGTTTTTACCAGACAGGATGCTAACAAACTAAGTTTCCTTTTACATTTTGTAGGCACTTCCCTTTGGTGATAGGAATACAATCCTGTCCTGATAGTGCCTAACAGCCCAATAGCACCTTATTTCAATGTGACTAGTTTGGAATGTGAGGATGTGACCCTTCGCTTCCTAGCTTATGGCTGCCTCTGCTGCTTAGCCAAAAGCCTTAGCCTAAGAACAGGGCCTCAGACTGTCACAGTAAGAGAAGGCCCTTACACCAACAGACAGTGATTTTGATTCTTCTTTTATACCTCTAGAACTAGCCAAGTGATAAGAATACACGTAAATTCTTAAAGTACAGGCCTTAGCAGACAGGCCTGAATATCTTTATCCTAACACTTATTTTGCATTAATTTCTGTTAATGCTGTTGAAATTGGTGAATTATCCACTTTTTGACTCAAATTTGAATGCTGAAATGGGAATTTGTTGTGTAGGTTGGATGTTTCTTTTACATCATTCTATGATGTGGAAAAGATAAATTATTCTTTTCATGAATTATTTTGAAGGTATACTAAATTATTCGATTAGCATTTACCATTCTATTCATTTATTTGGGAATGATTACATGTGAATGTATGCAAGAAATTAGCCTTCTGTAAGTTATTGTGTTTTGTTTTTCAGCGAAATTCTCTGGAGTCACCCTCCACTCAATACAAGACAAAAAACAAACAAAATAACACCATAAAGCCTCTTATCCTAGCTCTGAATAGCAGGCTTTGAAACAGATCTGCATGGTATTTCTCTTTTACTTCTGTAGGTTGTTAAGATACATAACACAGGCTCAATTATGGCCATAGCTTTGCAATGTGAAACCACACCACCTCTGGGGACACACTAAGCGCTATGTACACATTTGAGAGATCTGGAACACCTGGAGGCTGTGGGCACAGACTAGTACCTCTTTCTGCAGACTGGTAAGTGTGGGCTGGGGAAGGAGCCCTGACTTGCCTTCTCCCTCCCCTCTCCAACTAGTCTATGGCTCTTGGTACCTTCCAGCCTCTTCTGACAGAAGTCATCTTCACCTTTCCTATATTTTCTCTAGACTGCACCTTTGTCTGTGCACACATGCAAAGACTTAGATAAGAATAAGAATCTCCCTTACACTCGGAGGGTAACCTTGATTTTAAGACTCAGCATGCAGAAGTGAGCAAGCATTGTGTACCTGCTACTCCTCTCTGAAGGGAAGAGTGGTCCTGCCCCCAGCAGGTCAGCTGGAGCAACTGAGCTGGTATGGGAGCTGTCAGAATTTCTGGTTGGTGTGGTCCAACAGCAAAGGTACTTTATCCATGCAACAAGAGGGAGCAGGTAGAGAATCGTGCCTCTCAGGGTATGTCTACACACTGCTCATTAAGGTGTAATTATAGTGCAGGTAAGCATATATGCCTTGCTCTACCGAGCATGAGTAACAACAGCCGTTAAGATATGGCAGCACAGGCTAGCCACTCCAGTACGAGCCCACTGCGGGTGAATGCTTGGTGGCTAGCACATACTGAAGTCCATGCCACTTCATGTTGTCACTTGCACTAGCTAGATTAAAGTTAGCACAGGTAGGCTTACTAGTACTAAAATTATACTTAACTGGTGGTGTAGAGGTACCCTCTGAGGCACAGCTCCTTCCCTGTAGTTCTCCTGGGGTGGCACCCCTGTGTATGGCCCCGTACTCAGGGTTTGTGACAAAAGCTACAATCTAGCCTAAAATTCTGCCTACAGTTTAGCCCATTGAAGTCAGTGGGGATAAGATCAGGCCCCAAGTGAACATTTTTTAATTCTCCAAACTCCAGATGACACTTATCCCTTCTGCAGTTAATAGCTGAAATGATTTTCTCTTCATTGCTCTATTTAGGAGGCTACAATCAAGTTACAATTGCATAGTCCCATCTCATTACTTTTCTCAGGCTGTGTATACATTTATCATGTAAACTGCAGGAAATTTTGGAAGGCAAGTGTGCTATTGGTTTCATAGCTTTATCAATTTCATTATGATGTTTGCTCATTCTATGGCTCATTCCTCAGTAAGCTCCTTTTTATAAGAAGGTCTCCTATTCATGTTAAGCATCAGTTCTTTGTACAAGCCTCAGCTTGAATGGGATTGAATTCCTAACCCTGAGAAGGTACAATAAACACATCAATGGTGTAGAACTCTAGTTCATCATCAGTTCAGTCATAAACAGGCAGAAAAATGCATTTTCTTTGAATCTGAACTTTGAAATCTCCATAAGAGACCAAAGGCACCATTGTTTTTATTGAGCCCATTGACTTAAGGCAGTTTATTGCAGTAACCCATGTAGCCTTGCTGTTGTTAAGCTTCACACAATATCAGTGTTTCTATCAAAGTCTGTAATTTTCAGGTGTATTTAACCTGGTCATTAGAATCAGATTAAGGGTGAAAGTCAATTTATAGAACTAGCTGAGTTTCTAGATGCAGATTTATATGTTTTTGTGTTTTATCCTTATACTCACTGATCAAAGCTTCAGCCTTTTTTCAGTTAAAATCAGGGAAAATGACATAACTAAAAAAATCACCTCTGTGACTTTTTTCAAAATAAAAGGGCATGTTCCTGTATGCATTCCACAAGTCTGTCCATAGTAGGTAGGGAGTTATGCTAAAATTTTCAGCCTCAAGTGCACCTAAATGCATAAATGCTTTTGTACGTGCCTGATGTAAATTCCCTTCTCCCTTGATAAAAGCACATGTTGGACTTTCATGTTCCTAAACAAACATCTAAATGTCTGAAGATTAACAGATCTGAACTGATTCCTTCTGTCTCCATTTTCCCACCATTGCATTCAAGCAACACCCATTAAGTTCCAAGCTTGTATGCAGTGGTGGGAGAGTTGGGTCTTTGGTAATCTGCTTCTAAAAGAGGAAGTGGTTGGAGATACAAGTACAGTAGATATTTTCCGGGATCTCTTTTTGGGTTACTTTAAAAACAATGTTCTATAGTGTGCAGCTTTATATTATTTCTTCTGACTTTCCCAGATTCCAAGAGGAGGTGCTGTAAGAACAAAGCTCATTTTGGAATTGAAATCCTCTTTTTGCAAGACAGGAGAGGAAGCATCTGAGAAAATATTCAAAGATCATGAGGAAGTAAGACATAATCGAAGAACCATTACAGAAAAGACTGGTCTTTCACATTATTTGAACTCTGATTTGGATTTGATATATGTCAAAGTATATCTTGGAAAATTTAAAAATAAATATTAACCTCTTTCTAAACACATTGGGGATGGCAGTTGAATCTGCCTTAATAATTATTACACTAGCATCCTCTAACTCATGGGTGGGCAAACTTTTTGGCCCGAGGGCCACATTGTGGGTGTGAAACTATATGGAGGGCCAGGTAGAGAAGGCTTTTCCCCCCAAAGAGCCTGGCCCCCACCCCCTATCCTCTCCCACCCACTTCCCACCCCCTGACTGCCCCCCTCAGAACCCCCAACTCATCCAACCACCCACCCCGCTCCTTGTCCCCTAACTGCCCCCTCCTGGCACCCCCCCGTCCCTAACCACCCCCCGGAACCCCATCCCCATCTAACCCCCCCTGCTCTCTGTCCCCTAACTGCCCCCCGGACCCCTATCCACCCCCCCACCCCCTATCCAACCACCCCCTTCTCCCTGTCCCCTGACTGCCCCCCGGGACCTCCTACCCAACCCCCCCGCTGCCCCCTCACCATGCCGCTCAGAGCGGCAGGAGCTCACAGCCGCGCTGCCGGGACGGAGACAGCCGCACTGCCCACACGGCGGCGTGACTGCAGGGGATGGGGGACAGTGGGGGAGGGGCCGGGGACTAGCCTCCCCGGCCAGGAGCTCAAGGGCCGGGCAGGACGGTCCCACGGGCCCGATGTTTGCTCAACTCTGCTCTAACTCCTTGCTTTGAAAACTGTTTTGAGATAATCTGAGTATGAATGCTCCTGAATAGACTCAAATTTTATTTTACATCAAAGACATTAAAGCTGCTCATAACTGTTTTCTTGAACAAGATTTTCATTCAAAATGAAAATGTATGCATAAAACATGTTTAATAAAACTAGAAACTGAAATCTGTTTTTTTTATTGTAAGTGATGTCTGAAAACAATATTTTAACCAATAATTGTTTGTGAAAACCAAAATATTTCTGTTTTATCTTTCTTTTGAAAAACTAAAACACGTTTACGGGAAATTTTAATAAAAAATTCCCACTATAAATAATTTCTCTTTTCCGACCAGTAGTAAAGTTTATCCCATTGATAAGTGAGGACACAAACTAAACACACCCCAATTCCAGCCACACACAATTTTAATTCAGATCTACAGGTTATCATATGCCACACATAATCTTGTCCTTAGATTGCAAACTTCTGGAATATAACAAAAATGCCTAGAAGAACGGGCCTATTGTATTCTCATGCTCAGATTTTCTATTGAGAATTCTCCAAAGTTCCTGAAGGGAACACTGTAGTTATCTCATAGTTACAGCAAAAAATGTTATTTTGAGCACCTCTAAATGGCACAAAACCAGCCTTAAGGCTTGATTTGGTAGCCATTACTTTTCCCACTTAATCACATGAATGGCCCCATTGACTTCTTAATGGGTCAAAACAAATTAAGAGTTTGGTTCATTTAGCCAAGGCACAGATTAGACCTGGATACTGGGCTGACTCAGAGCTGTGCTCAGTGCAGTTCAGGAAGGAATGGGGCAAAGATTATTTAAGTCATCTCCTGATTCTGGGATTCATTCCCATGAAGAGGTTAGAACAACTGCTGCCCTGAAGCCAGGAATAGTTAGAATCTGGAGACACTGTAGTCATGCTACCATTTTTTCTCCTGGTCACACTCCTAGCACCATGGGGGTGTGGAGGAGACATGGCATAGGAGCTGCTATGATGGCTCTATGTCACACAGGAACATGCCAGGAGTGATACAAAGCATCAAAGAGTTAAAAAATTAGTGGGTTTTTCCCGATACTAAAAGGCTTTCCTATGTTAATACAAAATTGTGTTTCGGGGCCCAGCCATGTGCAGAAATAGTGATTTTGCAAAATAGACTTTTTTTTTCTAATATGCTGCAAAAAAGGTTTCCTTGTTGCCCACACATTACTTATATGGGGGTGTTTTTAAATACATTGGCCCCAATTTTGAGACAGTGACTGGTGATTTTGGGTACCCCAAGTTTAGGCTCCCAGTTTGAGACACCCAAATGGGGCTGCTTTTCAGGGAGTGTGTGTTCAGCAGTTTCTGAAAATCAGGCCCTGGAAGATGACTAAAGTTGGGCTCCGAAAAATGGAGGCACCCAAAAGCACTCCTCCTATTGAAACTCTGGGACATTTGATTTTACTTATAAATAATAGAAGCCAGTGATCATAAATCTTATTTCTGTGTTATCTGCCTTGAATTTTTTTTTATATTTCTAAATTAGTGGGCATGTTTCTAATAATTTCCCTTTTCCATTAAATGGTTATATAAATGACTTAATATTTTATAATGTGTTTTCGGTAATTGACTGTTGTAATGTTGTCTGCAAAGCTGCTTTATATTACTTAGGACTTTGGTATGGACTGCAAGGCAGAAGTTCCTAAATTTATCTTGGACTCTTGATATGAAAATAGTAACAATTACTTTTAACAACAAACCTCCAAACCACATACTGTATATTTAAAAATTGACACCTTGTCTGAAAATTAAGTAATGTACTGTAACACTCGACTAGTTCTTTGTAACAGTTCTCTACAGGACTTCACAGCCGCAGAAGGAACAGAAGTAAGGACCTTGACATTATCACTTGAGAAAATGGATAATCTCTATCAGTTGTAAACATGGTAGCATTAGGGTTTATATTCTGGAGGCAATCTGCTCACGCAGGCCTGAACTGAGCTGGTCTGAACATAACATAAGAATAGCCATACTGGGTCAGACCAAATTTCCATCTAGCCCAGTATCTTGTCTCCCGACAGTGGCCAATGCCAGGTGCCCCAGAGGGAATGAACAGAACAGGTAATCATTAAGTGATCCATCCCCTGTTACCCATTCCCAATAGAGGTCAGTGGTACACATGGATTCTTACATAGAATCATAGAATATCAGGGTTGGAAGGGACCCCAGAAGGTCATCTAGTCCAACCCCCTGCTCGAAGCAGGACCAATTCCCAGTTAAATCATCCCAGCCAGGGCTTTGTCAAGCCTGACCTTAAAAACTTCTAAGGAAGGAGATTCTACCACCTCCCTAGGTAGCATGCTAGCACTTAGATCAAAGGTTCCCGAACAGTGATCTAATGAACACCGGTTGCCAGCTAAGCACTTGAGGAGAGCTAGTTAATTGTACGGTGCTGGCTCTCCTTTTTGTTTACAGCAGAAAGAAACAGAACAGCTAGGAGGGGCAGATGAAATGAAGAGCAAAGGTAAACAGCATCATTAATGCCTTCCAAAATGGACAAAACACATATCACTCTAAAACCAGTTGAAACTACATAAAGGTTTTCCTAATATTGCATTTCCATGTCAGCAATTGCTGTGGTTGCCATGGTGATGTTAAGCAATCCTGAATGTGAGGGAAGATGGTCCATATAATGGAGAATGGCTGGGGATCACATCACCAGTCAATCTATATTACAGTATGGTCCACACCATTGAATTCCAGGCTCTCCCTGCTTCACATTAGCTTCTGTGGAGACAGACATTCAAAGTCAGTGGCCTGCTGATTCCAATAGGGAAAATAATTCAGTGTTCATAGCCCTTGATTGCTCTGTAACAGCTTAAAATATTTGAGAACACCTCTGGCTTAGACAGTGAAGGGATGAGAAATACCTAAAGTCCTAATCCTACAAACTGTTCCATGCATGTGGACCCCCCACACCAGAACAAAGTCCCAGTGACTTCATTGGATTTGTCCATGCAGAGCATTTCTCAAGACCTAAAACCACAGACAGGTCAGGCTGGAAGAATACCACAGACAATTCACGTTTTAAAATTCCTGGCATACATTCTGTTTATAGCAGGCAACTGTATTTTCTGGCTCTGTAAATTCTGCATTATGTGCAAAACACCTTCCAATATTTTCAACTTAAACCACGACACAGTTAGCAAAACATCACTAAATGCAATTTTTTAGCAGATGGAATTTGAAGCATCACCTACAAATCAAGAAATGCCTTTACACTGCTTCTAGATAACGCAATGTTGTTTTTTTACAGGATCACAACAGACCCACCATCCTGGAAGAAAACAGGCAGATGAGAACTGTAGAACAGTTCCTAAAAAAAATGATAAATGACAAACTTGCTTAAACCCTGCACTTGCAATTTACTTGAAAAAAATGTATAGGGAGTGCAAAGACAGGACATCTGTTTTATGTTAGTCCCACATTGACCTACTTATTCAGCTATAAGCATCTCCACCTGTTCCATTAATAGGCATGGATCCTGTAATATTCCCTCTTCATTCATTCTAAACTGGATGGAGCTCTCTGAAACCAAGAGCTGCTGACTCATAAAAGTCTCATTTAGCACAAACGAAGTAGTTTAGAGTGAAACCCTGCCCCTCACCCCTTGAGGCCAATGGATGGAGTAAATTGGGGCTTTCTGGGGAGCCACTTCCTGGGAGAGCAGACAGCTTTGGGAACTGGCTAGGCAAGCATCAGGGATGTGGTCACTTATGTCTTGATTTTTGCAAATAGAAGCCCTGATTTATCCTTGGGATGGCCCCATGCTTGTAAGCAATAAAATTCGCCAACCAAATAAATAAAAAGCAACATGAACCCAGCAAACAGTGCATTGGAGGAAGTGAAGGCTGCTCCTGCCTGGGTGCAAGGGAGCCCCACCTCACTCCTGAAACAATCCCACAGTGCAACAGTCTGTACTCCTTGAAATAAGGGTTAGGTGCCTCTTAGCACAGCGATAAGCATTACATATCCTGGTGGTGGCAGGTCTGGGTTGGGGGGCCTGGTCTTCAGAGCGCTGGCATGCACCAAGGAAAGCAGTTCTGTGGGGGATGCCAACTAGCCCTCTGAAGACGTGTAACAAATGTCCTTGTTGGGTGTACAACCTAGAGTGCCCTTGGAGATTTTGGCCCAGAGTCTCAAAGGTATTTTAAGTACCTAACATTGATCTGGGCCCTTGTACCTTAACGTTAGGGAGGGGGTTGGCTGTATGAGGGATGAAGGAACACGCCCTCAGAAAGCCTCCAGCACCAGTAGCATGATGCTCTTAATGTATTTCTGTGTGTGTTTGATATTTACAATACACTGGTTGTCCAAAAACATATTATAACAGAAAGAAAATTGATTTTTTCCAGTCCTTTAATTTCATAAAGTAAATAGAAAAAGAATTGCTTTGTCAGTGCTTTGCACTTTCAATGCAGTAAGCACAATGCAGTTGAAATCCTGGACTCAGACCACAGAATAATTGGGTTTCAAAACTCAGGTGACTACAGTGAAAACTCTGGGCCAAATGTACTTGGCCTGCAGAGAAGCCTGTGAGAATTGAAAATATGTTAAAAAATAAATAAATGGTACAGTCATCTGCTAAGTCAGGCGAGCACAGGGAAGGGGGCTTGTGACCAGGCTGAGGAAGCAGAGCCATGGCCTTGAAATTCTGCAGAGACAGCAGATCCATGGCCAAAATCCCCCAGATCTGTACTGTGTGATGGCCTCACAGCCCCAGCTTAATTGGAGGATTGTTCCTTGAAATCTCATGTAAGTGTTGACAATTGTGCATGGTCTGTAGCACATGGAGCGCTATTTTACTGAGGTTCTTATATTGTGCCCGTCACTGTGGTATCTGAACTACTTGAGTAGGACTCCACTTACATCTGCTGCAGGGGAAGAAGTCCCCCCTCCAACCCTTTTAAATGTAAAATTAATCTTTCAGTTTGGGGCAGTGGGGAAGGCTATGGTGGCAAGACTGGGGAGGTTTTTTGCGAGGGGGAGAGAATATTTCATCTGCCATCTTGATGACCTTAAAGCCTGCCCTGATTGCCTACAAGGAGCACTGAAAGCCCCAGACTTCTGTAGGTTGGTACCATAATGGGGGGATACTGGACGTTCAAGAAGCAACAAACTTCTCAAGGAAGAGAGTGAGCTCGAAAGTGTGAATTAACTGGCTGGAGAACAGGGAAATAGGACAAACACTAGCTCAGTGCAGATAGATGGACAACAGTCCGGAAAGAGGGAAGGGCCAGTGCAGCTGACAGCATCTGAAGCAACAGCATTGTGAGAGTCCATCTCTGGAATGCCTGAGGGTCTCAAGGGCGTACCCCATCCCCTAGCTATGAAAGCTATAGACACTGCTTTGGCACAAGCCTCATCTCTTGCATATACACATATAATGAGTTCAAATTCCCCCAGGAATTCCATCACTTGAAACAACAGAGAGAGAAAAAAATTGGAGAAATTATTATGCAGCACTTCCCATGCACAAGCAACATCAACAGGCTCTTACACCTGGGCTCCCATATGCACAAGTGTGAAGGTGGGCAGCTGGCCAGGGACAGAAACACATATAGTGAAGGATAGACTAATTAACATTGCACCCCCTACATTAACAGAAATCTTATGATTGCAAAGTCAACCACTCAAAAGTTATGATATATCAGAATTAAGGTTGCCTGTGTGATATTGGTGCCTAATCAATATTTTGTTTTCTCCTTGCTGTTCAGTATGTGGCCCTAGGACTTATTTACTGAATGCTATTCTGACCCTGCTCTGAAGACAGAATTAATAATTATCTCATGGGCTCTTCTATGGCACTCATCACTATAGTATCTGAGTGGTTCACAAACATTGATGTATTTGTTTTCACAATACTCCAGTGAGATCAGGGGGGTATTATTCCCATTTTGTAGTGCCTGATTTGAGCCACTTAGGACATAATTTTTCATTAGCCTTTTAGCATTATACAGCACTTTATGAGTTCAAAGCACAGATTCCATGGACTTCAGTTGCAGCTGCGAGTGCTTCTCTGCTCACCCTACTGGTTCCGAGTCCCAGCCTCCTCTTCTGCTTCCTCCAAAGTCTTTGTCCCTGTCTATTCCTCCTGCCCCTCAGGTCTGGCTCTTGTCCCTTCATTTGATTCAGAGGCCTCCTCCACACTGCCTGGATGTCAACAGAGGAGTATTGAGAGCACAGGGCAGACAGATGCTCAGTTCCAATGTCTGGACTTGATACAGCCCAGATCAGTTGGGAACTGCAACTGCGGGGACTATCTTGCTCATCTCTCTACAGCTCTGGGTTGGAGCACACTCATTGCAAATGGAATCTTCAGGGAATTAAGCAGTGAAGCTCTAGCAAGTGTCTATTGAGCATATTCATAGTGAAAAATCCCATGATTTTTCAAAGGCTTATAACATGGCTAAAATTTGAGGGATTTTCATGGCAACAACAAAAGGCACATTTGTGACACAAGGGTAACTCACTACCAAAACTCAAGTCCCTATTCCAAAGCAGGGGGCACTAGGGTTGGTTAAAAAAAAGATCAGATTTTTTTTAACATGATTAAGACAATGTATTTTCCCCTAACCTTGGGCTCAGAAATAGGTGAACCATTTTGGCTGAATTATTTTAAAAAGTTGAGCATGAGGCAGACACGCAGCATGGAAATTTCAGCCCAAACAATTGAAATTTGGCAAAGTTTTAAGCAACTGAAATCAGGGTATTATAATGAGATGCGTCAAGCAACCTTAACAATGAGTGGTGCTACCAGCTTCATCTATAATAATGAACTGATTCAAAAGAAAATCATAGGGTGACTGTCACCTATCTATACAAAAGTTAATCTTTCATGTTTGAAAAGCAGCAAAATACAAACCAATGAAACATAAATGAAGTATGGTCATGTGAGCAAGTGAGACTTTCCAACTGGGAGACGTGCCAGAGAGCCTCATTGCATTGGTCTTTTTGTCCCCCTAGCATGCTAAGCATATGTTAATGCAGCCACAGGTTCTGTCAAGCAAAAGAACTGATGGCCTATATCTTACTTTTTAGTACTGTCATTTATTTTGTAATTTGGATTGAGTTGTGGCTCCTTTCTAGCAGTTGTTTCAGAATTGGCCTTGTGAAGGGGCAGATGGATCTTTCAGAGGACTCACAGTTGGCCTGTCACCCACCTGTCACTCAGTGCAGGGCTTCTTAGGTCATAGGCAATGGCGCTGCATCTGGCATGAAGAATATTGCCTTGAGAACTGAAAGCGTCTGCCAGCTGAAGTAGCAGCAGTCTCGTTCCACGCATCTTTGGCTGGTAATGAATGTTCTGATGTCACTTGAACAAGACTTGTCAAACTGCACCTTCCTGCCTCTTCCTTTCCAGCTCTAAGTGATGTATTGCACTCTCCTGTTCACAAGTATAAGATGGTGGAATAAAGCAGAGGTGCCAAGTTGGCATCTCTCTCTGTGGCTGCTGGTTGGGTTCTCACACAAGTGATTCTGTATGTTATGTGACATGGATCCGTCAGGAGCAAGGCACTAGAAATTCTAAACAAATGAGGAGGAAACTTTTGTTTGTATGTCACAGGTATGATATTCTCATCAGCTTTTGCTGTCAGGCATGTGCATCAGTGGGACATGCTTCATCCCATGACAGTTTGGGGGAAATTTCAGTGTCAGTTTATGAATTTCAATTTGTTATGAATTTCAATTTGTTTTGTGAGTGCCCTTTTATATTGTAACCTTCATTATGAGTTAAAGCATCCATTGGGTAGCAAAGGCTTGACCTCTAGTTGACAGGCTCTGTCTGAGAAGCTGTGACAAAGCAATCCAGGCTATGAACACTAAATGATTCTTCCCTATTGGAACCAGCAGGACCACTGACTTTGAATGTCTGTCTACACAGAAGCTGATGCGTAGCAGGAAGAGCCTGGAATTTCCCTGGCAGAAGCACATGGTCAACAGGAGGGACTGAGACTGTTTTTTAAAAATGGATGCTTCTATATTCAAGAGAGGCAATTCTATCACACATGCAGAAGATCAGGCTAAGCAGGCAAGAAGAACCACTTGGCCTAAGGGCTTGGACCAAACACAGGACTGATAGGAATGGTGAGGTCAGATTGAGGAGGACTGACTTGTTGTTTTGCATAAATCTGTAGCTCTTTTGTGCTTTTTCAAGAGTGAAGTGTTTGTGAATAAGAATCATAGAATATCAGGATTGGAAGGGACCTCAGGAGGTCATCTAGTCCAACCCCCTGCTTAAAGCAGGACTGATCCCCAATTAAATCATTCATTTACTAATCATGTGTTCCTGTCTTCACTGCCACATAGTCTCTAAAGGGCATAACTAGGGAACTTGAGCTTCCACAGCCAGATGGACTCTGGGGGAATGTGTCAAAAAGATTGGGGCCTCAAGAGGGCTCCAGCACTGGGTTTGGGATCTAGGCAGCTGGACTACAGGGTCCCACTGCCCAAGAAGGGTGTCAGACATGAGGTCTGCACCTCAGAGTGGACTTGAGATTCACTTAGCCCAGGAGCTTCTCAGTTAACAAGGACTTTCCCAGCGCCCAATTTTCAGCCTTTCTGGGAGCCAGAACCCCAAACAGATCTGTCTTACTCTGTATAAAGCTTATACAGGGTAAATTCATAAATTGCCCACCCTCTATAACACTGATAGAGAGATATGCACAGCTCTTTGCTCCCACAGGTATTAATCACTTACTCTGGGTTTATTAATAAACAAAAGTGATTTTATTAAGTTTAAAAGTAGGATTTAAGTAGTTTCTAGTAATAACAGACAGAACAAAGTAAGTCACCAAGCAAAATAAAGCAAAAACACGCAAGTCTAAGCCTAATACGTTAAGAAACTGATTACAGGTAATATCTCACCCTCAGAGATGTTCCAATAAGCTTCTTTCACAGACTACAGAGTAGCAGCCGTGTTAGTCTGTATTCGCAAAAAGAAAAGAAGTACTTGTGGCACCTTAGAGACTAACCAATTTATTTGAGCATAAGCTTTCGTGAGCTACAGCTCACTTCATCGGATGCATGAAGTGAGCTGTAGCTCATGAAAGCTTATGCTCAAATAAATTGGTTAGTCTCTAAGGTGCCACAAGTACTCCTTTTCTTTTCACAGACTAGACTCCTTCCTAGTCTGGGCCCAATCCTTTCCCCGGTACAGTCCTTGTTAGTTCCAGCAGACATCTTGGGTGGTAAGCAGGGGTTTTCTCATGAGTGACAGCCTCTTTGTCCTGCTCCACCCCATTTTATAGCTTTGGCACAAAGCTGGAATCTTTTGTCTTTCTGGGTCCCCACCCCTCTTTCTAAATGGAAAAGTACCAGATTTAAGATGGATTTCATTATTAGGTGACATGGTCACATGTCACTTTAAGACCCCTAGTCTTCTTTCCCCATGGGCTGGCTCACATGTACACAGGAAGGCTTTCAAGTAACTAAGGCCATTTACAACTGATTGTTTCTGGAGCACCTTTAATGGCCTCCACTTAATATGTTTACATCAGTGATACAAGTTTAAATCTTATTCTCCTAACTTCAGACGTAGAAATAATACATGTAAACAAATAGGATGGACACACTCAGAAGATTATAAGCTTTTTAATGATACCTTACAAGAGACCTTTTGCATAAAGCATATTCCAGTTACATCATATTCACATGCATAAGCATATTTTCATAAAGCATATGGAGTGAACGTCACAACACCTATGAGTAACGGTAGTTAGGTAGATGCTGGTAAACAGACAGAACAGCAGCATTCAATGACACTGAAGTCATAAATCATGATCATCTCTGAAATACAGAAAATGTTGCTTAAATGTCTGACAGACAGGCAGATGTACCCTCCTGAGCAACTGACCATCAGATTTACGTCAATTTTGTCACATGCAAACAGAAAATCCTATTCCTCATCTGTATTTTGATTCCCTTAGAGGTTTTCTTCCTGATGGTCTGGGCAAATATCCACACTTCTTTTCAATGCCAATTCAGCTTTGGCTGTCAGAGCCGAGATCAACTGTCACAATACATGCAGGCTGACAGACCACTATGGGTGCAGATTGCAAGGGATTTGCATTGTTTCACAACTCTGCCTCTAGCAATGTCTTTGCTGCTGCCAGTATTCTTACAGTGAGCTGGTGGCCATTTGCCACATTTTCGGGCTGCAGTTGTTCTTTTGCTTGGGATAATGAGTCATATAATTAGGCTGTGTTGTCAAACAGTATAACTGATGTGGTGCACTTGGAAGATGGAGGATTTCTCTTTTCCTCTTACTGCCACATGAACTACTCTGCCAATGAGGTTGCTATCTCTGAACAAGCTGTTATTTAAATGCTGGTTTGAAAGCATCACAGGAACTCCTTGTAACAATATGAAATTCAGCGCCTGTGTACTGGAAGTAGAGTGAACACTAGAAGCCCACAGTAACATTGCAGATTTCAGTATGAAAATGCAATCTGCAAAATGCCATCAGAAGTCCTGTGCAACAAAGGTGGATCTCTAGGTAAATGTTGAAATCAGCCCCACCATAGAATCATAGGGTTGGAAGGGACCTCAGGAGGTCATCTAGTCTAACCCCCTACTCAAAGCAGGGCCAATCCCCAATTTTTGCCCCAGATCCCTGAATGGCCCCCTCAAGGATTGAACTCACAACCCTGGGTTTAGCAGGCCAATGCTCAAACCACTGAGCTATCCCTCCCATAGAGCGCCCTTTATGCAATTGTTCACAAAAATAGTCTATATCTGTGACAGTCACCTAGAAAAGGGATTTCCCCTAAATAACAGCGTTATGGCACTCTCTGTTGGCATGAGCAGTAGAAAGCATCCTTCCTTCTCACAGACTCCCTTCAAATGAAACTGCTTAAGCCTCCCAGTGATGCTGACCTGGATCAGAAATGGGCAGCTCTATCATCTATGCCTTTTATTGCTCTCAAATCTTGGATGCTGTTCTCATTCAGCCAAAATGGAAGAGTCTCCGTCATAATCTGATAAGAACATCTACTCTGGTGATTCCAAATCCAGACCTAGGAAATAGCACCTCTCTCAACAGTTCATATCTAGATTCACTGTTTCCCTCCCACTCCAATCAAAGTTCAGTGGTTCTATTTTAGACGATTTCAAGGCCAGAAGTGACCCATTGTGATCATCCAGTCTGCCCTCCTGTATAACATAGGCTATAAAACTTGCTCCAAATAATATTTAGAACATGTCTTTTAGAAAAGCATCTGATCTTGATTTAAAAATAGCCAGTGATGGAGGTCGTCACCACGACCCTTGGTAAATTGTTCCAATGCTTAATCACCATCACTGTTAAAAATTTACATCTGATTTCCAGTCTGAATTTGTCTCACTTCAAATTTCAGCCATGGGATTGTGTTATACCTTTCATAGAAGATTAGGGTTGGAAGAAACCTCAGGAGGTCATGTAGTCCAACCCCCTACTCAAAGCAGGACCAACCCCAACTAAATCTCTGCTATATTGAAGAGCCCATTATCAAATATTTATTCCCCATGTAGGTACTTATAGACAGTAATCAAGTTACCTGTTTACATTCTATTTGCTAATCTAAAGAGAGAGACAAGGAGTTCCATGACTATAAGGAATGTTTTCTAATCTTTAATCATTCTTGTGGCTCTCCTCTGAACCATCTTCAATTTTTCAACATCCTTCTTGAATTGAGTATACCAGAACTAGACACAGTATTCCAGCAGTGGTCTCACCAGTGCCAGACACAGAGGTAAAATACATTTTCTATTGCTACTCAAGATTTCCATGTTTATGCGTCCAAGGATTGCATTAGCTCTTTTGACCACAGCCCTGTACTGGGAACACCTGTTTAGCTGATTATGCACCCCCTAGCTCCCAGAAAAGAAAACTTTCAGAGTCACTGCTTCTCAGGATAGATTTTCCCCATCCTGTAGGTATGTCATACATTCTTTGTTCCTAGATATATAGAGTTAGCCATATTAAAATGCATATTGTTTGCTTGCCCCCAGCTTGCCAAGAGATCCAGCTTGTTCTGTATCAGTGATCTGTCCTGTGCATTATTTACCCCTCCCACATTTTTGTGCCATCTGCAAATGTTATCCTTTTGATAGTTTAGATGACCCAGTTTCTAGGGAAGTAGAATTAAAGTTCCAAAGTGTTTCAGTGTGATGCCATACCAGAGCGTGCAGTGCAATTCCAGTTGTAGTGAATTCCTGCTGAATTGATATATGAGAAAAAAAGTTCATTTTAGGAGGGGTCCAGTGTATCTATTCAGAGTGACAAACATCAGATGCTTCACTATAGTCCTGCTAATATCCAAACATAATACTCCACTTTATTTACAAAAAACCTGACACTCTTCAGAAAGCGACAATACTAACATATCTGTAAATGAACAGTAAAGTTCCCGGCTTGTTCCACTCAGCCAGATGCTCTTTCATCACTCACTATCTTTGCTCACCCTACCTTAATGCTGCCTCCCCAAACTTTATAAACATAGATACAGAAGTCCCAATAAAATGTCCAGGAACCCAGCAAAATAAATAGCAAAGGAGAACACAATGGCAGACCTTACTGTCTGTTTAAAGCAATGGAGCAAAATGATCAGTTTCTCAGCTCCTCCTTGTTACCTGGCCTTGGCTTGGGTAGGGAGAACTGATTCAATAGAAAACTGGTGGAGGCCACCCTATGTATATTGTTATTGCTCTTCTCAGGACTTTCACCCGTGTCTTTTATTTATATCCCTAGTTGACCCTTGTTCTGCCTAGCTCACTGAGTTTTATTATATTATAATGCTGCTTTTATTATGATTTTTAATCCTCCCTCTCACTAGTGCCCGTACCTTCTTATACACATGCATTCCTGGCCCACAAAATAGTAAATATTACTTCTCAGCAAGGCCAGCACAATAACAGGGAAATAATTAGAAAGCAAAAACTTCAAAAGCCATTTTCAGATTTTTACCAAACTTAACAGAAGAAGAAAATAAGCTCTTTCCTGGGCTAAGATACAACATTCAGAACTTAACGGGGATAGATTTCCTTTCAGAGAAGCTACGTGAGGTGTGTGCACGTAAGGTTTAGCAATGGAGTGCCACGTTTGCTCCACAATAAATTGCTTTAATTGCGATAATTTTTACTGTAATAACTTAGAAAAAAATGTTTACCCCACAGGTGATATGGTGTTTTTGTTTTTAATCATTTTCCTATGTGAGTTCATTCAAGAATGTCGTGATTGTCTGGTTTCACCTACATAGTTGTTATTAGGGCATTTAGTGCACTGGATGAGGTACACCACATGTTGTGATAGGCATGTATAGAACCCAAGGAAACCCTTGAAATGTGTTTTGTGGGGGGTTTGATCATCATAGCAGTGGAGACATGTCTGAAGATTTTGCTTCTGTTGTGCTGGAAGGGTCAGGTGCCACTTTGAATTGGTGTGTCCTGGTCTGTGGGGAGCTTGCTTCTGCTGATGAGCTTGGAGGGGGTTGGGGTTGTTTGAAGGCCGGAAGTGGAGGTTCAGGAAATATTTCTTTTAGGATCGGGTTCTCATCGAGTATGGGTTGTAGTTCTCTGTGGCCACTTCACCTTGAATGGTCCCTTGAAATATGTGTTAACTACTTATGCTAAACAATCTGTTACACTCTGAGTAAGTTTCCCAGATGTGAAGAAGAGCTCTGTGAAAGCTCAAAAGCTTGTCTCTCTCACTAACAGAAGTTGGTCCAGTAAAAGATATTACCTCACCCATCTTGCCTCTCTAGAAAAAAAATGGCAGCCAACTGTTCATCTGATGCATAGTGCTCATCACAGAAAGTTCAAACTATATCAAAATGTACATTTTTCATTTGGAAAAACGATATCATGGTCATTAGTTTTGCTGAGCTTGGTGGAGGTGATGAGGGCCAGAGAAGAGCCTGGATACATTGAATAGAAAATACATAGCTATCAGCACAGTGGGAATTTCCAAAGGCACAAAGGGGAGTTAGGGGCACTACTCCCAATGATTTTAAACAGGAGTGGGGGGTGCCTTTTGTACCTGTCAATATGTCCCTCATAATATATAGCAATTACATGCAGTAATTCAGTATATAAAGCAGAGTACATAGCTCACTGCATTTTTCCAATCATAGAATATCAGGGTTGGAAGGGACCTCAGGAGGTCATCTAGCCCAACCCCCTGCTCAAAGCAGGACCAATTCCCAATTAAATCATCCCAGCCAGGGCTTTGTCAAGCCTGACCTTAAAAACTTCTAAGAAAGGAGATTCTACCACCTCCCTAGGTAATGCATTCCAGTGTTTCACCACCCTCCTAGTGAAAAAGTTTTTCCTAATATCCAACCTAAACCTCCCCCACTGCAACTTGAGACCATTACTCCTTGTCCTGTCCTCTTCTACCACTGAGAATAGTCTAGAACCATCCTCTCTGGAACCACCTCTCAGGTAGTTGAAAGCAGCTATCAAATCCCCCCTCATTCTTCTCTTCTGCAGACTAAACAATCTCAGTTCCCTCAGCCTCTCCTCACAAGTCATGTGTTCCAGACCCCTAATCATTTTTGTTGCCCTTTGCTGGACTCTCTCCAATTTATCCATATCATTCTTGTAGTGTGGGGCCCAAAACTGGACACAGTACTCCAGATGACGCCTCACCAATGTCGAATAGAAGGGGACGATCACGTCCCTTGATCTGCTCGCTATGCCCCTACTTATACATCCCAAAATGCCATTGGCCTTCTTGGCAACAAGGGCACACTGCTGACTCATATCCAGCTTCTCGTCCACTGTCACCCCTAGGTCCTTTTCCACAGAACTGCTGCCTAGCCATTTGGTCCCTAGTCTGTAGCTGTGCATTGGGTTCTTCCGTCCTAAGTGCAGGACCCTGCACTTATCCTTATTGAACCTCATCAGATTTCTTTTGGCCCAATCCTCCAATTTGTCTAGGTCCCTCTGTATCCTATCCCTGCCCTCCAGCGTATCAACCACTCCTCCCACTTTAGTATCATCCGCAAATGTTTAATGTTTAGTATTAAATTGTAAACCTTCTAAATTGCTACATCTATGGGACCAAATTATGGGGTGGCGATGTTTTTGTTTTGTTTTGTGTTTTTAGGAGGGGAGGGGGTTGGTAAACAGGCGTGTGTGGAGAAGACAGATAGAGGAGAACAGGGAATATTACAAGGGTGTGAAATCAGTCAAACCATGTCAGTGCATATCTATATCTTTTAGGAAAGACAATAGCAGCAGGAAAAATATGGTACAGTAGCAACAACGTGTGAATTCTCCTAACCACAAGGCTATTATTGCTATTGCTCACCAGTTTCACATGCTCCATTATACATTGATTTCTATAAAAGTAACTTTAGCTCATCAGATGAAATTTAGCAGATTAAATCAAACAAAGGCATATACTGTCTGAATGGCTACTGCCATGTCAGGGGGCAGTCAGTCACTCTGATAGGGTAACTGAAAATGATTTGGTCCGCAGCTCAGACGCTTTTCTTCCAAAGGTGTCAGTTTAGCAAATGTGATGAGTGTGGCAATGCCTGTTCTCATGGTTCAGATGTAACATTAAATGTGTCCCATGCTGTGGAGGTAAAAGGATGGTTCAGGAGATTGGGAATACGTACAAAGCCTTTCACTGTTAGATCACTGGTTTGGGTTTGGCCTAAGGCAGTAGTAACTGAAAGTTATTGACATTCGATGTTTCAAAATGCTATATGAAATGCCATGGTAGTCTCAGGTTAAATGTGCACTTCACAAAAACAGCATCCTTCTTAGCAGCAAAGGCCAATGACTGTGGACAGAGTTTTAACTCTTCTCAAGAGATGATCTCTTCAGGAGGGGATGTATAGGGAAGCATGCACTACTTTGGTCTGTCGATAAATAGAGGCCCTCAGACTCCAATATGATCATTCCTTCTCCAAGGGGAAAGAATACTGCTTATTCACAGAAGATGCTGAGACCTGGCAGAGTAGGAATGGGAGGGCATCCCTACAGGTAGGATCACCCCTAGAGCCAGTCAGGATTAAGAAAACAATAGATGGAGGTTAGCTAGGACCAGGGTTTTCCCCTCATCCTCAATTGGTTGAACTGTGGTTTCTCTTTGTATTAGTGCTCTGTTCGGATACAAACAAGAACTGGAAAGGCTTCAAACAGCTCACCCATCCCTGAATGAAGTGACTGAAGAGAACCCATCACGCTCCTGAGCTGAACCTCATTATGAAGGAAAAGTCCCTCATTTTATACCCAATTGATCATCAATATCAAAAATCACAGCAGACTGAATGATGGGGTACCAGAGGAACAACAGCAATACTTACACAGCTTCATTAAATGACTTCAGTCCATTAAGAGGAGACTGTAGTTACCCAGGTACCACAGAAGTCTTGTTAAAGACGATAGATGCAAAATTGAGCAGAAATGAATTACATTACCTGAGGAAAGTGATTGCTGCTCATTCAGTATGTAACTATTGTAATCTGCAGCAAGAGAACCCTCCCTGATTCCACAGACGGATGAAAGATAGATGTTAGCAACATGAACGATATCTTCTTGGCACTCCTTTCAAACTGGCCCCAGCCACATGGATCAAGGCAACGGGTTGTGAGGTGCAAGTTTTGCTTGTAAAACCAAAGAAAATGTTGGTTTCTGGGATTTTTGGGGGTGGGAATTTGCAGGTCTAAGTCGCAGGAGACTTGGGGAGTTTCCACACCTGAGCCCACAGGGAGGTGGACTACAGAGTTAGTATAGGGTGTGTACATGTGTTTCAAGAAAGCATGCGCAGGCCCAGTAGTAGTTGGTGGCTTTATTCCATGGCTGGGGCTCACTGAGCATGCCTGGCAATCTGTGCTAGTAGTAAGTAGGGGCTGTTGGCATGTATGTTATGTGGTAATAGATGTAGACTTCATAGAATAAGCTGCTTCTTCTTAGCTTATGTGCAACATGCTTCAGGTGGCACATGACCAGGATTCAACTCTGAATTTGGTCCACTGGCTTCCCTGGCCCAGGCACTGACAGGGAGTGTGACATGAATGCTGATCCATGCCCCTCATAGTATAAGCTGATAATATAGGTCACAGGTCAGTACACTCCACTATATGATTAATATGCATAATTGACAAACCAAGTGCTGATCATGCAGAAGATTATTTTACAGCTGTTAACCACTGTTTCACTCATAGAGCAGATTCAATGCAACAGATACTTTACAACACACACTTGAATTTTGGCCCATTTAACTCACTGTTGCTGTTTCTTTCAATATGATAATTAATTAACTTTGTTGATATCATTATAATTATCTCTGCCAGTCAGTCACTCTCTCTCTTTCAATCTAGCCTTGTTCTCATCCTAAATGGGAAAGGGGAGGCAGCACTTTATATCTCAGTGGATTATTTCCAGGTATATTAGTTGCATTTTAGCACTGTGATCACAGGGTTTAATGGCCTGATTTAATTCCAGTGACAGTCATGTTAATAACAATGTCTTTTAAGAAATCCATTAGAAGTCTGTGATGGTAATTTAAAAGTAAAGTCAAACACACTTTTCCCCATTCAATTAAAATCATGTTAGTAACTTTTAGTGGATATATTAAATATATGTGTAACATCTAGCGATGACAGCAATCAAAATTGGGCTCCCATTTCATTAATATAAATGGTATCCACAAAACTGAAATGGACTTCCAACTACGGTACCTCTTTTAAAAAACAAAAAAGCTTTCACAGAGTTACAGGACACTGTACAATAGCTCTCAATGGGCAACAATCCATAATCTATATTTATATTACACAGACAAAATGACATTAAAGGAATATTATTAGGGTTACAAAGTCAAGCAGTTAGAAGTTAGGACCTGCCAGAAATCAGGTTGCTCTGCAACCTTAATTTGGCCCTCTTGTGCATATGTACTGTCAGACCATCTTTAATTGCATGATCACATACTATTTTTTCCACCTGACCTCTGCCTCAGTGTGCAGGGTAGATATGGCTCATTTGGTTGTTCAGTGTGTGGCCCTAGCTATAGTATACTGTACACTGCTCTGAAGACAGAATTATTAATTTCTTCATGGATTTTTTTAAATGGTACTTATCACTACCGTATCCAAGTGTTTCACAAATATGAATTTATTTGCACAACAGCCCTGTGAAGTGAGGGGGTTTGATTGTCCCTACTGTACAGATGAGGAACTGCAGCAGATAGATTAAGGTCAAAAGTACCCATTTAAGACACTTTGGACCTGATATTTCAGCCTCCTTTGTATTATGTAACACTTTGTATGATCAAAGTACATTGCTCATTGACTTCAGCTGCAGTTGTGAGTTCTCAGCCCTTCTGCAAATCACATGTCAGGGTTTCAAGTCAGACATCCAGAGAAAAAGAGAACACAATTGTGAAAAGTTTTATTCATGTTACTTGCCCAGCACCACAAAGAAACTCAGTGGCAGAAGCATAGGGCAGCAATAAACTGCCATAGTCATGATTCCCTCCTTTCTCTTCCTGCAATCCCCTTCCTCATTCACTTCACAAATTCCAACCTGTGCAACAAATGAGGCAGGTTACAGACAGTAGTCATTAGACCTCCCTGGTTTATTCCCAGGTCAGGTCCAATCTGCACACTGAATGAAGTAGGGGTTCTGTGGGAAAATAGTATATGATCATAAAATTAAAGAATGTATCATAAGTATAAGGGGGACTAATTAAGAATCATAGAATATCAGGGTTGGAAGGAACCTCAGGAGGTCATCTAGTCCAACCCCCTGCTCAAAGCAGGGCCAATCCCCACTTTTTGCCCCAGATCCCTAAATGGCCCCCTCAAGGATTGAACTCACAACCCTGGGTTTAGCATGCCAATGCTCAAACCACTGAGCTATCCCTCCCCCCATAGAGTAATTTTAATTCTGGCATTTCCTAACTTTTCTGTTATGTGATATTAATGTGTGTGTGATTTCCTAGGTTTTTTTTAAAAAAATCAAATTAAACAGAATTTCCATCATGTGGTATCATATTAACCTGTCCCACATGGGTTATCAGCAGCAACGGAACCTTTAGATCTGCTGCATAGACCTCTGCCACTTGAGCTGATGAAATAACAGAAGTAGGTTGAAATACTCTATGTAGCTCAGCACTAGAGGGGGATGGGACCCTTCGCAAATAGCTGTGGAACTTAATGGCAGACAGCAGGGTGATGGTGAGACTCAGGAATCTTGGGTTCCATTCCAGGGTCTGGAAGTAAGTGTTCTCTAGTGGGCAGAGTCTTCCGCCCATCCCCCACAGCTTGATCTCTCATGTCCCATCCCCTCCAACCTGCCCTTGTCCTAGTCAAAGGGGTGAACATAGGGGCACAGACTGCCACTCTGAAAAGGCAAAGTTCACCTCCTTGAAAATATATTAGTTTGAGCCAAGAAAGGAGGAAATAGGGTGGGGGACCCTTCAAAATAACTTTTCCCCTCCTAATAGGATCAGTTCTTACAAACCAACAAACAATCCCATTTCTATTTCTGCTGAGTGGTATTCCTCAATAATTAAAAGACTGTCACAAAAGTCACTGTGGTCAAAGACTCATTGACTTCAGTAGATGGATTTTGGTTCAGGCCCACAGCGTAGAAGGACATTTCATGTCTAGAATATTTTTATTATAGAGACGTAGCCTAGCCTACACACTCCCTGTATCTCTTGGTCCATTCAAGCTCGGCAGAGAGATGGATTGTTTCTTAATTAACATATAGAGCTAGATGGTGGTTTGCCTTTACTAAGGCCTGCAGTGATAGTAAAGAGCCTGCTCCCAACCTGGCAGAATGCAGTTCTAGCATGGCCTTTACACAGAGTCCCTCTGCACAGGAGAACATTGTACTCCAAATGGGGTGGGGAGAGGCAGGGAGAAGGGGAACCCCCCCTTCCATGTTGGCCAGCAGAGCCAAACTACTACACAGGGTGTAGTAGTTCATGTATTCCCTTGTAGCAATGAGAAGCTCCAGGAAACTAGCACTTTATTCCATGAATGCTCCCACAGTGGAAGTAAGATACTCCTTAATGTGTGGAAATAATGGTGGCAGCATTTTGGCCTTAGAAGATATCTTTTAAGGGTCTATGTTTCCAGGTTCTCTCCAAAAGGATAACTACAGAGAAGACAAACTGACTCACACCTCCAGTCTAAGCAAAACACAGGGTATAGAGAAACATGCACCTGACTCTGGATGAAGTTAAACCCCATTGCTATTCATGTATCACTTAGGAAAAAACAAAGTACCAAAAGCTATTTGCAACTAAATATTTAAGAGCTTGCTCCTCAGATCCAGCCAGAGACCAATTTGGTCCCAAGTATCTGATAGAACAGTGCTCCAGTCATGCCCCCTTTCAGTTCTACAAGCATAAAATCAAAGACAGATTACCAGGTGGTGTAAGTCAGTACAGCCCTGCGACTTCAGTGATGCTACCTTGATTTACACAAGCTGAGGACCTGGCCTTTGATATTTGAGATCTGAGCATATTTTTATAGATAGCAGCCACCCTAAGATTTTTAAAATCTCCTTTGCTTCTATTTTGATGTATTGTATATAGTTCAGAATATTCAGTGCAATCTGGCCTTTTTTAATTTCCCATCTGACTGGCCAGCCACACCACTTTTTTCTTCACAGCCTTTCTAATCTGGAGTACAAGGAAGGGATGAAAATGCCAGCTAACCTATATACTGTTCAAAATATCAGAAGGTCAGGGTAATTGGACACACTACTACAGCTCACAGAATACATCAAACAACACTGTATTCCATGCTCAGTAAACAAATTAATGCTTACTGGTTCAAAATTTTGCAGGAAAAAAAGCATTCAAGGGCAAATGATGAAAACCTTAACTCATTCATAGGAGAATATTCAAGGTATGACTTGAAACACACCAAAAAGCAGATCACCAGCTGTCAGTCTACCCCTTTTGTGCTCTTCCTTAAGCAGGTAACTATAGCATCTCTTTGCATAAAATGTAGGAGTATGGTCAGAATGCTTGAATCTTCTCTAATTTAGACCAGCTGCCCAGAGGATTTAGGAAGCACCAAGATGGATTTAAGCCACCTTTGCTCTCTATTTCAAGTCCTAGGAGGAGTGTAGCTCAGTTGAACCTGAGGATCTGTCCCCCAGATGTGAGTGGTTCTATTTGAATTTGAAATATTTTTCTCCCAATATGGGATTGACCCTGCAAGAGTCTTTCAGATAAGTAGTCCTGTTGATATCAGGTAGGGAGTGATCAATTATGGCCATGAGGTTTCTAGTATCAGCCCCTGCTTCAGTACTCCAGCTTCCACTCTCTGTCATGAAGATGTTGGTGAAAAATCAAAACCTTTCAATGTTTAGAAGAGATTCAGCTTCATTTAGGGGATGTTTGGTGTGACGTGCTTGGGACTGTCACCTGACATTATCTCTGAGCCCATTTTCCCTTCCTGCTTGGGACTCCAGAACCCTGCCTTGTTGAGCCAGACACACTAGCCTGTGGCAACACAGACCCAGGTCTGGTCCATGCCCACAAAGCTGCAGACTTTAACCTCAAATGGCTCAGCAGGTCACCTATCTCCAACACCCAGTTCCCAATGGGATCCAAACCTCCAAATAAATCCATTTTACTCTGTATAAAGCTTATACAGGATAAACTCAAATTATTCACCCTCTATAACACTGATAGAGAGAGGAACAGCTGCTTGCTCTCTGTAACCAGGCACAGACTCACCGGAGGCACCTCCTGCTGGTCATCTCAGGGAATTAGCATTCCAGCCTCCAGAGCACCCTCTGTCAGCCAGTGTCACGCCTTGCTGCTTGCTCCTGTGTCTCTCCCAGGACCCTTTAACTGGGTGCTGCCCCCTAGCAGTACCCCACAGCTCTGGGTCTACCACTCCCAGGGGAACCTCCCACCCACTATCCCTACCTCACCTCAGTTGTAGGCTCCTGCAAGTCACCAGCTAGCCCCCCCATGCCCTGGGGCAGACTGCAGTATGAGCCACTCATCATAGGCAAGGTGGGGTTTGGATCTGCTGCCTCTGACTACCCATGGGCTACCCCCTGCAACCCCAGTATCTAATAGGCCTTACCAGGCCCACAGCCTGGTACTTTCCTAGGCCAGAGCTCCCTGGCTCCATTGGCTTGTCCCCAGCCCAGCCCCCCTCCAGATACTGTTACACCCCTGCAGCCAAGCCCTTCTCCTCTCTCTCAAAGCAGAGAGAGAGACACTCTCTCTAGGCTGCTGGCTCACAGCCTTTATAGAGCCAGCTGGGCTCTGATTGGGGTGTGGCCCCCAGCTGAGGCTGCTTCCCCAGTCAGGCCCACTGCCTTTCTCAGGGCTGTTTTAAACCCCTCTGGGCCCGAGCAGGTGGCCACTGTGCTACACTCCCACAGGTATTAATCACTTACTCTGGGTTCATTAATAAACAAAAGTGATTTTATTAAGTATAAAAAGTAGGATTTAAGTCAGGGGCGGGCAAACTTTTTGGCCTGAGGGCCGCATCAGGTTTCAAAAATTGTATGGAGGGCAGATTAGGAGAGGCTGTGCCTCCACTCCTTATCCTCCCCCCCCCCCCCGCTTCTTGCCTCCTGACAGACCCCACTGATTCCTGCCCCGTCCAACCCCCCTGTTCCCTGACAGCCCTCCCCCGGGACCCCTGCCCCATCCTCCCCCTGACCGCCCCCAGAACCCCCACCCCTGACTCACCCACCACCGCCCCATCCTACCCCCCTCCCTTCCTAACTGACCCTCCCCAGGACCCCACCCCCATTCAACCCCCCGTTCCTGCACCCTGACTGCTCCGACCTCTCTCCACCCCCCCACACTCCCCTGCCCTCTATCTAACCTCCCTGCCCCCTTACGAGTCTCCATTCAAGAGAGAGTGGATACAATTTTAAAAAACATGCTGTAGTTCCATTCAAGTCAATGAATTTACACCAGTGCCAGATTAGTATAAATAAGAGAAAAGTCAGACCCAGGATCTTTACATTGTGATTGTATTGTGAGTTCTCAGATCCTTATCCTGTAAAGACAAGCACATGCATAAGTTTGTGCACATGCCTAGTCATGTCAACTTCCATGGGACTGCTCATGTGTGTAAAACTAATTCTTTCAGCAAGGAAACAGAAGAGTTGCTTTAGCATGACTGCCTACCTTTGCTGGAATCCATAGGTGAGTCAACATGGTCAAGAATGACATTCTTTCATTACAGGATCAGTCTTACAATGGGAGTTTTGCCTGATGAAGATTAGGATATGTAAGATTCAGTACTAAAACTGTTACGTAGTGTCTAAAGCTCCACAAATGACAATTGTCTGTTTGTTAATGGGTTCGTGGCTTAGCCTGGATTAAAGACATCTGAAATACTCATCCAACTTCTTTGACCTTTTGTTAGTAAGAAAGTCACATTATGCACCAGTCTGCAGGTATCCGTATGCTGATTTTTAATTGTGCAATGTGATCATCAGTTTCTTCGTAACCATCTGCAATGACCTAACTTTGTCCTCCAATTCAGCTCTCACCACATATGATGGAAACTATCTCTGCAGAGAAAGTTACAATGGAAGCTGAACTATTATTGAAAGCCTCTACTTTAATGGCTTGGGGCCCACTGGGGCTGCACAAGTGTAATTTATAGCAGATATGGGCCCTCAGCATAAGCCCGTGCTGCATAGTCTATTTCTGTTATAGTTCTGAAATAAGTGTAAAACATAGCTAGGCTTGAAAGAATTAGATTTTTATCTGTAAATGTCAGTAAACCTTAATTTCATGGTGAAAACCAAGGAAAAATATTTCCATCAATAATTAAAATTTGCACATAGGCAAGGTAAGAAATATGCTGCTTGAGCTTTCAGCTTGATTTAAGCAAATTTCCTTTGTATATTTGGATGCTATGTTGACATTTTTTTTCTAATAGTTATAAAGCTTTAACTTTTTGAATCTCAACATTTACTCTCAGGAAATAGTTCTGACCCCCCTCCCCCCATAATTTTGTGCAACTGTGAAAAAGCTGTTAAAATTCAGGGAAAAAAAAACAGCTTTAAATAATCAATATTATCCATCAAAATTATAAAATACTAAAAATCAAATTCTGCCAACCCTAAGCATAACATGAGCCCTGATTCCCTTTGACACTCGTGTAGCTAGGAAAAAGTTGTCCCATTAGTGCTTGATCCTATGAAGTGCTAATCCCTGAAGAAGTCCCCCTGTAGAGTACTGAACACCCTCAGATTCAGTTGAGATCAGGAAGAGTAGGTGGTGTGCTGCACCCAGTGAGTAGTGCTCAGCACCTTGCAGGATTGAGCCCTTAGTGCACATAGCAATAGATCTTTTCAGTTGTTACAGTACATTGAATCAGTAGGCGGAGCTCTCACTGCACCCAGCCAAAGAAGGAGTGGTCTGAGAGAGCACTGCTTAGTGCTTTCCCAAACTACAGAGATGAGTGAGATCTATGCCCCCCTGCTGAACTCCCCTTCCTCTAATCCCTGGATGATCCACAAGTCTAATATGTGCTCTATGGAATAAATAAGGTGTTAGAGCTGTGTGAAAACTTTCACCTACCCATGAAGCTGGCACATAAATAAAAGTGACAATAACACAAACACAAAAAGGGACAGGGTAAGGAGCTGGCAGATGATGCCAATTCAACACATCTCCCAGGCAGCCTCTGCCAGTGGAGCTCCTATGGCTCTTGGGCCACACTTTAAAATTGCCATCTCTTCAATGGAGACTTCAGGGTTCAGTGCCCCTCTGCCTGATACATCAGACCTTGTGACTACATATGGAAAAATGAAAATCAGACTTTTTACACTGAAACAAGTTTAGGAAATGTTTTAAAGACTGCATGTGAAATCTTTGGGCCAGAACCTGGTTCCAAATGAGGCTGCTGCTTGCTGGCGCAGCTGAGGAGTCCCATGGCATTGAGAAATGCTCAGGTGGCACCAGGGTCATAGAATATCAGAGTTGGAAGGGACCTCAGGAGATCATCTAGTCCAACCCCCTGCGTAAAGCAGGACCAATCCCCAATCTTTTTTGCCCCAGATCCCTAAATGGCTCCCTCAAGGATTGAGCTCACAACCCTGAGTTTAGCAGGCCAATGCTCAAACCACTGAGCTATCCCTCCCCCTCTCTTTAGCTGTGAAACAGTCTGCCATTGTAGTAGGACACAAATTAGAGCAGCCCTGAAGCTGCTGAACCAGGAGCTGAACTGCTCCCCAGCTGACTTCAGGGTTGGACAGGGTGTAAAGATGACATACAACCACGATCATCCCTTCTGGGGTCTAACATGAGCAGAGCTCAGTTGTACCTGGAGATCTAGCCTTTCAACTCTAAAATGATGATAATTAAGTTTATTATTTGACATAGCTGAGGGGTGCATTTGAAATAAATCTATTTGGATACATCCAAATGCCAGAACGTTGACTGGATTCATGCAGACACTCTGCTATCATATCTCATGATCTTAGCCTCCTGGCTTGAATTGTTTTAAGAAACAGTTACATTCATATCTTCAGGGTAAAAATCCTTGCCTTCATAACTGCTGCTTGAAGCATGTGCATGTTTGTACATGGAATGAATATTTTGGATGTGAATGTGAAAGTGTGAAACAAATATAATTTGTGTTTAGTCTGTCCAAAGTAAGGTCTTATATTTCCTAATGTGGCAATCCAGATAGAAATGGCTTAACTCTGATGACTTATTACAGGTATGTTTCTTCGTCCTATCCTATAAAAGTTTATTAGAAATGCTCTTCTATGGTAACATGCAATATGCTGTTCAATGTATTTCTCTGTCAGAGCAGAGTATCATGAGATTTAAATGTGCATTTCACTTTGTTTTATCAGACCAAATGATAGGAAAAAGTCTAAATAAGCCAGAGGAACTTGATGGATAGCGAAGCTAAATCCGTAAGATGGTAAAGAGATTGGTTTGTATATACTTTTCTCCACAGCACTTAATTGCATTAGGGCTCTAAAATAGACCTATTTCCAGCTTGTTACTCTTGACTAGTAAGAAAGGTTTGTGTGGCAAGTGAAGTTTCACATATTTTTCTTTTACTGTGGAGGAATTATTCTTTTGATTCTAGTTTAACTAATAAGCCTCAAGAAACACAAGCAAAGCAAATGTGACCAATCATCTCCTATAAATTTTGTAAACCAGATAATAAGATCGAAGAACATCTATTTTCTACACTAAGCATGATCAGAGAGAAAGTTAGAGATGTGGCTTTATTCTCAGAAATATTCTATAATTTATCCAACACTATGGCACAGAAAGAATCACACATGGTTTGGCCCCTTGAATTTTGTAATAAGATCTCCAAATTCTCTGTAGTCTGCTTCTCTGAATCCTTGGCATCAACTCTGAATCTGAGGCCTTGAATCTCCAGGCCCCAAATTTCCAGTTCTGGTGTCCACAATTCAAAAAGGATGTTGATAGATTGGAAATGGTTCAGAGAAAAACCATAAGAATGATTAAAAGGATTTGCAAACATGCCTTAGTGATAGACTCAAGGAGTTCAATCTATTTAGCCTAACAAAGAGAAAGTTAATGGATAATTTGATTACAGTCTATAAGTATCTCCATGGGGAACAAATATTTGATACTGGGCTCTTTAATCTAGCCGATAAAGGTACAGCACAATCTACTGGCTGGAAGTTGACGCTCGACAAATTCAGACGGGAAATAAGGTGTAAATTTTTTAACAGTGAGTAATTAGCCATTGGAATAGTTTACCAAGGAGCATGGTGTCTTCTCCATCACTGACACTTTTAAAATCAAGATTCAATGTTTTTCTAAAAGATAAGTTCCAGGAATTTTTTAGGGAAAATTCTATGGCATATGTAATATAGGAGGGCAGACTAGTTGATAACAATGGTCCCTTCTGGCTTTGAAATCATAGAATCATAGAATATCAGGGTTGGAAGGGACCCCAGAAGGTCATCTAGTCCAACCCCCTGCTTGAAGCAGGACCAATTCCCAGTTAAATCATCCCAGCCAGGGCTTTGTCAAGCCTGACCTTAAAAACCTCTAAGGAAGGAGATTCTACCACCTCCCTAGGTAACGCATTCCAGTGTTTCACCACCCTCTTAGTGGAAAAGTTTTTCCTAATATCCAATCTAAACCTCCCCCACTGCAACTTGAGACCATTACTCCTCATTCTGTCATCTGCTACCATTGAGAACAGTCTAGAGCCATCCTCTTTGGAACCCCCTTTCAGGTAGTTGAAAGCAGCTATCAAATCCCCCCTCATTCTTCTCTTCTGCAGGCTAAACAATCCCAGCTCCCTCAGCCTCTCCTCATAAGTCATGTGTTCCAGACCCCTAATCATTTTTGTTGCCCTTTGCTGGACTCTCTCCAATTTATCCACATCCTTCTTGTAGTGTGGGGCCCAAAACTGGACACAGTACTCCAGATGAGGTCTCACCAATGTCGAATAGAGGGGAACGATCACGTCCCTCGATCTGCTCGCTATGCCCCTACTTATACATCCCAAAATGCCATTGGCCTTCTTGGCAACAAGGGCACACTGCTGACTCATATCCAGCTTCTTGTCCACTGTCACCCCTAGGTCCTTTTCCGCAGAACTGCTGCCTAGCCATTTGGTCCCTAGTCTGTAGCTGTGCATTGGGTTCTTCCGTCCTAAGTGCAGGACCCTGCACTTATCCTTATTGAACCTCATCAGATTTCTTTTGGCCCAATCCTCCAATTTGTCTAGGTCCTTCTGTATCCTATCCCTCCCCTCCAGCGTATCTACCACTCCTCCCAGTTTAGTATCATCCGCAAGTTTGCTGAGAGTGCAATCCACACCATCCTCCAGATCATTTATGAAGATATTGAACAAAACCGGCCCCAGGACCGACCCTTGGGGCACTCCACTTGATACCGGCTGCCAACTAGACATGGAGCCATTGATCACTACCCGTTGAGCCTGACAATCTAGCCAGCTTTCTACCCACCTTATAGTGCATTCATCCAGCCCATACTTCCTTAACTTGCTGACAAGAATACTGTGGGAGTCTATGAAGATAAAATGTATGAAGATAAAAGGGGAAAATATGAGAGACATCATGGTAATAGTCTATTATAGTCCACCAAATCAGGAAGAAGAGGTGGATGAGACATTTCTAGAACAAGTAACAGAAATAATCCCAAAACACAAGATCTGGTAGTAATGGGGGACTTCTCCAACAGATGTCTGGGTAGTTGAAGTAATACAGAAAATTGCAAAATTTCCAATATATTCATGGAATGTATTGGGAACAACTTTATGTTTCAGAAAGTGGAGGAAGTCACCAGGGGGACAGCCATTTGAAACATGATTCTGGCCAGCAGAGAGGAATTGGTTGTGATTCAGAAGGTGGAAGACAGTTTGGATGAAAGTATTCATGAAATGATAGATTTCATTATTCTAAAGTAAGGAAGGAGTGAGAGCAGCAGAGTAAGCACAACTGATTCAAAAAAACAAGCAGACTTTAGCAAGCCTTAGAGAACTGGTAGATAAGATCCCATGCAAAGAAACCTAGGGGATAAGAAGAGATTAGAAAAGCTGGGAGTTTCTCGAGAGGATAGTATTAAAGGCACAGCTGCAAACTACCCCAATGTGAAAGAAAGATAGGAAGACAAATAAGGGAGCACTATGGCTCCATTAGAAGCTCTTTAATTACCTGAACATCAAAACAGAATCCTACAAAAAGTGGAAACATGGAGAAATTGCTAAGGATCAGCACAAATGAATAGCACAAATATTCAGGGACAAAATCAGAAAGAAAAGGAGTACTTGTGGGACCTTAGAGACTAACAAATTTATTTGAGCGTAAGCTTTCATGAGCTACAGCTCACTTTATCTGATGCATGCAGTGGAAAATACAGTGGTGAGATTTTATCTACACAGAGAACATGAAACAATGGGTGTTACCATACACAATGTAGCAAGAGTGATCAGGTGAGGTGAGCTATTACCAGCGGGGGGTGGGGGGGAATCGAACCTTCTAGTAACGAAAGAGGCAATAAGAAGAGGTTCTAACAATCTGAGAGTGAAGTTCTGGAACAGCCTTCCAAGGGAAGCAGCGTTGGCAAAATGCCTAACTGGTTTAAAGACTGAGCTTGATAAGTTTATGGAGTGGATGGTATGATGAGACTGCCTACAATGGCATTTAGCCGATCTGCAACTGCTAGCAGCAAATATCCCCAATGGCTAGTGATGGGACACTACATGAGGAGGTTTATGAGTTACTACAGAACATTCTTTCCCAGGTGTCTGGCTGGTGGGTCTTGCCCACATGCTCAGGGTCTAACTGTACACTATATCTGGGGTTGGGAAGGAATTTCCCCTCAGGTCAGATTTGCAGAGACTATGAGGGTTTCTTGCCTTCTTCTGCAGCATGGTGGATTATTTGTAACCTGAAGTCTTGAAATCATGATTTGAGGACTTCAGTAACTCAGCCAGATATTGTGGGTCTATTACAGGATTGGGTGGGTGAGGTTCTGTGGCCTGCCTTGTGCAGGAGGTCAGACTAAATGGGTCATCCCTTTGGCCTTGAAGTCTATTAGTCTAAATACATCAGGAGCAAGAGAAAGGTGAAGCAAAGTGTAGGCCCTCTACTTAGCATGGAAGAAGAGCTAAAAACTGCTGACATCAAGAAGGTTGAAGTGTTTAATGCCTATTTTGCTTCAGTCTTCACTAAAAAGGTTAATGATGACCAGATATTAATTATGTTGACTATGAACAAGAGTGAAGGAACACAAGCCAAAATAGAGAAAGAAGAGGTTAAAGAATATTTAGATAAGTCATATGTATTCAAGTTGGCAGGGCCTGATGAAGTTCATCCTAGCTACTCAAAAAATTCACTGAAGCAATCTTGTCACTTTTAGCATTTATCTTTTAGAACTCATTGAGAATGGGTGAGGTATCCTTACCGGAGAAGGGCAAGCAGAGTACCTATCTTTAAAAGGAAGAACAAAGAGGACCCAGGAAATTATAGACCAGTCAGCTTCACTTGGATACCTGAAAAGATACTGAAACCAATTATTAAACAATCAATTTATCATCATCTAGAGGATAGTAGGGGTATAAGAAATAGCCAGAATGGATTTGACAAGAACAAGTCATACCAAACCAACCTAATCTTGTTCTTTGACAGGATCATTGGGTTAGTGGATGGAAGGAAGCAGTAGAGATGATATTTCTTGATTTTAGTAAAGTTTTTGGCACAGTCCCACATGACGTTCTCATAAGCTAACTAGGACAATGTGGTCTAGATGAAATTACAATTAGGCCAGTGCACAACTGGTTGAAAGACCACAGCAAAAAGTAGTTATGAATGGTTCACTGTCAAACTGTGAGGATGTATCTAGTGCGGTCCCTCATAGGGTCAGTCCGGGGTCTGTTACTCTTCAGTATTTTCATTAATGACTTCAGTAATGGAGTGGAGAGTATGCTTATAAAATCTGTAGATGAAAGCAAACTGGGAGGGATTGCAAATATTAAGGAGGTAGGATTATAATTCAAAACAACCATGACAAATTAGAGAATTAGTCTGAAATCAACCAAATGAAATTAAATAAAGATAAGTATGAAGTATTACACTTAAAAAGGAAAAAAAATCAAATGCACAACTACAAAATGGGGACTCACTTGCTCAGTGGTAGTACTGCTGAAAAGGATCTGGGGGTTATAGTAGATCAAAAAATGAATGAGAATCAACAATGTGATGCAGTTGCTAAAAAGGCTAATATTCTGGGGTGTATTAATGGGAGGGTCATATGTAAGGCCTGGTAAGTAATTGTCGCACTCTTGTTGGCACTGATGAAGCTTCAGCTGGAGTACAGTGTCTAATTTCAGGTGCCATACTTTAGGAAAGATGTTGATAAATTGGAGAAAGGCCAGGGAAGAACAACAAAAACATGCAAGGTTTATAAATCCTGAACTATGAGGTTTAAAAAATACCTGTGCATGTTTAGTCTTCAGAAGAAAAGAATGGGGCGGGGGGGGGGGGAGGAGGATCTGATACTAGTCTTCAAATATGTTAAGGACTCTTTGAAAGAGGACTGTGATCACTTGAACAAGTAGTTACGGCCTTGATCTGCAACATGGGAGATTTAGGTTGGATATTAGGAAAAAGCTTTCTAACTATAAGGGTAGCTAAACTCTAGAATTTGCTTCCAAATGAGGTTGTGAAATCCTTGTTATTGGAGGTTTTTAAGAACAGGCTGGACAAACACCTGTGCGGGATGGTCTAGATATACTTAGTCCTCCTCAACACACGGGGCTGGATTAGATGACCTCTCAGGTTCCCTTCCAGCCCTACATTTGTATGATTCTATGAATATATACGGGCTTGACTTTAGAAGTACATCTTTACAAGCTGTCTGCATTGGTGTATTCTTTTTTCACCATATGATAATCAATAAGTAATTTCTCTCTCTACTTTGAAGGAAAGCAAAGTAACTTAGAAAGTATTGGCATTAGCTCAGGTTGCTTACATTTAAAACTATATATAATCAGTGCCAAGAAGAAATATAGTAAAATATTAGTTGTATTTGGTTCATTACATTGTAGTTTATTAACACTAGATTTAATTAAGTTTAGTGACACTGCTGTTTGTCTCCTGCAATGGCTGAGTAGAAAAGTAGGGCAACTTCCAGCAATAATTGTATTTAATCTCTTTAGGGAAAAGAGTGAGATATATTGTGCTTTCCAATAGTGTAAATTAGGGAAAGATCTTCTGGGAAATGCTATTTAATGTTGAGTTGAAAAGACAGACAATATGAGTTTCTTAAAATATACAAAGACAGAGATACCAAACCTGCAAACACTTATATAGAAGACTGGGAAACAAGCAGGAAGAATTGGAAGTCCTGGAACAGCCAAAGAACTATGATGTGATTGGAATTACAGAGATTTGGTGGAGTAGCTCGGAGCACTGTCATGGATGGGTATAAACCAGGGGTCGGCAACCTTTCAGAAGTGGTGTGCCGAGTCTTCATTTATTCACTTTAATTTAAGGTTTTGCATGCCAGTAATACATTTTAATGTTTTTTAGACGGTCTCCCTCTATAAGTCTATATAACTAAACTCTTGTCGTATGTAAAGTAAACAAGGTTTTCAAAATGTTTAAGAAGCTTCATTAAATTAAAATGCTGACCTTACGCTGCCAGCCTGCTCAGCGCGCCGCCAACCTGAGGTTCCATTCACCTAGGCCGGCAGCAGGCTGAGCGGGGCCTGCGGCTGGGACCCCAGCTGGCAAGGGGCCGGCAGCCAGAACCCCAGACCAGCGGCGGGCTGAGCTGGGCTGGCGGCTGGGACCTCAGACAAGCAGTGGGCTGAGTGGCTCAGCCTGCTGCCGGTCTGGGGTTCTGGCCGCTGGCTCCTGCCAGCCAGGGTCCTGGCTGCCGGCCCTGCTCAGCCCGCTGCCAGTCTGGGATCCTGGCCCTGCCCACATAGAGTGGGTACCTACCTTCTCCTTGGTTCTAGCCCATTCCCTTCCTCTCCCTCTGCACTGAGCTGAGGGTGGGAGTGCACTGAGCACAGGGCTGGGGGTGAAGGAGCAGGCTGGGGGTTGGGGTGTAGAGTCTGGCCAGGAGCTAGAATGAGGGAGGGGGCTCAGAGTTGGGGCAGGAGGTTTGGGTGTGGAGTGCTTACCTGGGGAGCTCCCATTTGGTGCGAGGGGTGCAGCTAGGAATGTGTGTGTGTGTAGGAGCTCCCATTTGGTGCTCAGGGTGGGGGTGGGAATGTTTGGGGTGCAAGGGTCAGGGCAGAGGGCTGGGGTATGTGGGGGGGAGTGCAGGGGTCAGGGCAGAGGGCTGGGGTGTGTGGGGGGGAGTGCAGGGGTCAGGGCAGAGGGCTGGGGTGTGTGGGGGGGAGTGCAGGGGTCAGGGCAGAGGGCTGGAGGTGTGGGCTAGGGTCGTGGGGGTGCTCCCAGCCCCTTGCCCAGAGTGGCTAATGGCAGGGGGCTGGAGGGGATATGCCCTGATTCCATCCCCCTTCCCCAAGGCCTCATCCCCACCTCTTCTCCGCCTCCTCCCCAGAGCAGCGAGTGCGCTGTGGCTCCGCTACTCCCCCTCCCGCGCAAGGGCCATCAGCTGATCGGCGGCAGGGAGGGAGAGGAGGAGGGGCAGGAACCCCGCACGCTGGGGGAAGAGGCGGGGGAGGGGGAGCTTGCTGACCCCGGGGGCGGGGGTGGAGAAGAGCGGGCCGGGGTGGCCAGGATTTTTAATGGCACACTGCTGCCTGCTGGGGTCCTGGCTGCTGGCCCCACTCAGCCCACTGCTGGCCTGGGTTTGGCTGCGGGCTGAGTGGGGCCTGTGACTGGGACCCGGCAGGAAGCAGCATGCCATTAAAAATCGGCTCGCGTGCTGTCTTTGGCATGCGTGACATAGGTTGCCAACCCCTGATATAAACTGTTCAGGAAGGACAGGCAGGGGAGGAAAGGTGGAGGAGTTGCATTGTATGTAAGAGAGTGGTATGATTGCTCAGAGCTCCAGTATGGAACTGGAGAAAAGCCTTTTGAGAGTCTTTGGGTTAAGTTTAGAAGCGAGAGCAACAAGGGTAATGTCGTGGTGGATGTGTGCTACAGACCACCGGACCAGGAGGATGAGGTAGATGAGGCTTTCTTTGGACAATTAACTGAAGTTTCCAGAACACAGGCCCTGGTTCTAATGGGGGCTTCAATAACCCTGACATCTGCTGGGAGAGCAGTACAGCAGTGCACAGCCAATCCAGGAAGTTTTTAGAGAGTGTTGGGGACAACTACATGGTGCAACTACTGGAGGAATCTGCTGCTAACAAACAGGGAAGAACTGGTAGGGGAAGTAGAAGTGGGTGGCAACCTGGGCAACAGTGACCATGAAATGGCTGAGTTCAGGATCCTCACAAAAGGAAGAGAGGAGAGTAGCAAAGTACAGACTTTAGAAAAGCAGACTTTGACTCCCTAAGGGAGCTGATGAGCAGGATCCCCTGGGAGGCTAATATGAGAGGGAAAGGAGTCCAGAAAAGCTGGCTGTATTTTAAAGAAGTCTTATTAAGGGCACAGGAACAAACCATCCCGATGTACAGAAAGAATAGTAAATATGGCAGGTGACCAGCTTGGTTTAACAGTGAAATGTTCAGTGAGTTTAAACACAAAAAGGAAGCTTACAAGAAGTGGAAACTTGGACAGATGACTAGGGAGGAGTATAAAAATATTGCTTGAGCAGGGGTGTAATCAGGAAGGCCAAAACACAATTGGAATTGCAGCTAGCAAGGGGGTGAAGGGTAACAAGAAGGTTTTCTACAGGTATGTTAGCAGCAAGAAAAAGGTCAGGGAAAGTGTGGGCCCCTTACTGAATGGGGGAGGTAACCTAGTGACAGATGATGTGGAAAAAGCTGAAGTACTCAATGCTTTTTTTGTCTAGGTCTTCACAGACAAGGTCAGCTCCTAGACTGCTGCACTGGGCAACATAATATGGGGAGGAGATGAGCAGCCCCAATGGTGAAAGAACAGGTTAAGGACTATTTAGAAAAGCTGGACATGCATAAGTCCATGGGTCCAGATTTTATGCATCCAAGGGTACCGAGGGAATTGGCTGATGTGATTGCAGAGCCATTGGCCATTATCTTTGAAAACTCGTGGCGATCAGGGGAGGTCCCGGATGATTGGAAAAAGTCAAATATAGTGTCCATCTTTCAAAAAGGGAAGAAAGAGAACTCGGGGAACTACAGACCTCACCTGGAAAAATCATGGAGCAGGTCCTCAAGGAAACCATTTTGAAGCACTTGTAGGAGAGGAAGGTGATCAGGAACAGTCAACATGGATTGACCAAGGGCAAGTCATGCCTGACCAACGTGATTGCCTTCTATGATGAGATAATTGGATGAGAAGCTGGATATGAGTCAGCAGTGTGCCCTTGTTGCCAAGAAAGCTAAAGGCACATTGGGCTGCGTTAGTAGGAGCATTGCCAGCAGATCAAGGGAAGTGATTATTCCCCTCTATTCGGCACTGGTGAGGCCACATCTGGAGTATTGCATTCAGGTTTGGGCCCCTGACTATAGAAAGGATGTGGACAAATTGGAGAGAGTCCAGCAGAGGGAAACAAAAATGATTAGGGGGCTGGGGCACATGGCTTACGAGGATAGGCTGAGGGAACTGGGCTTGTTTACTCTGCAGAAAAGAAGAGTGAGGGGGGATTTGATACTTCAACTACCTGAAGGGGATTCCAAAGAGGATGGAGCTCAGCTGTTTTCAGTTGTGGCAGATGACAGAACAAGGAGCAATGGTCTCAAGTTGCAGTGCGGGAGGTCTAGGTTGGATATTAGGAAACACTATTTCACTGGAGTGTGTTACCTAGGGAGGTGTTGGAATCTCCATCCTTAAAGGTTTTTAAGGCCCAGCTTGACAAAGCCCTGGCTGGGATGATTTAGTTGGTGTTGGCCCTGTTTTGAGCAGCGGATTGGACTGGATGACCTCCTGAGGATCTCTTCCAACCCTAATATTCTATGATTCTATGTTTCATGGTGGCTGCTGTCGTTTTTTCCCCACTACAGGGATGTTAAATTTTTGTATGTCATTGTCACTATTACCAAGTGGTTCAGCTATATTCACCTCTTAGACTAGATCCTGTGATCCACTTAAGACTAAATCAAGAATTGCCTCTCCTCAGGTGGGTTCCACGACTTGACATTTAGAGTATCAAGAAACTTTATCTCTGCATCCCGTCCTGAGGTGACATGTACCTATTCAATATGGGGATTATTGAGTTTTTTATTTTTATAACCTCTCTAATCTTCCTGAGTCACTGTCACCATTGTGGTCAGATGGTCAGTAGTATATCCCTACTGCTATGTTCTTATTATTCAAGAATGGAATCAATATCCATAGAGATTCTAGGGTAGTTTGGTTCATTTAAGATTTTTTCTTCATTTGACTCTATACTTTCTTTCACATACAGTGCCACTCCCCCACTAGCACGAGCCGTTCTGTCCTTTCGATATATTTTGTATCCTGGCATTACTGTGTCCCATTGATTGTCCTCATTCCACAAAGTTTCTGCGTTGCCTGTTATATCAATATCCTCATTTAATGTGAGGCACTCTAGTTCACGCATCTTATTATTTAGACTTCTAGCATTGGTATATAAGCACTTTAAAAAAATGGTCACTTTTCAGCTATCTGCCATTATGTGATGTAATTCAATGGGAATCTTTTTCATTTGACTGTTTCTCATCAGATCTTACCTATATTTTATCTTCTATCCTCTCCTCCTTACTAGGATGTAGAGAATCTCCATTAATAGATCCTCCTCTAAGGGATGTCTCTGTCTGAACCACGCGCTCCTCTGCACTTGTTGGCTTTCCCCCAGCCCTTAGTTTAAAAATTATTCTAAGACCTTTTTAATGTTAAGTGCCAACAATCTGGTTCCATTTTGGTTTAGATGGATGCCATCTTTCCTCTACAGGCTCCCCCTTTCCCAAAAGGTTCCCTAGTTCCTAATAAATCTAAACCCCTCCTCCCTATACCATCATCCCATCCACACATTGAGATCCTACAGGTCTGCCTGTCTAACTGGCCCTGTGCATGGAACTGGAAGCATTTCAAAGAACGCTACCATGCCTTATGTCTTCATTGTTCTCAGACTAAGGTATGATAGTGAATTGTATTTCACCACTGATAACTCTTCTAGTAACTCAAGGCCAAATCCTAAAATCCTTTATTAATATTTTTTAAATCAGTGGGTATTTTGTTTGAAAAAAAAATGAATAAAATGATCAAAGCCTCTAGGTATTCTCCTCATTTGGCTATAGAGGTGACTACAGGAAGAGGTGACTCTGCCACAGACTTCCTGTATGACCTTTCGCAACTTACTTATTCTCTCCAGGAAATGGGGAGAATAGCACTTTCCTAACCTCCTGGGGGTATTGTGAGGATAAATTCATTAATGTCTGTGCAGCACTCAGATGTGATAGTAGGGGTGGCCACATAGGTGGTTAACTAGCTAGTTCTTCCAAGTGTGATTTATGTGTCTTGACAGCTCTTGCTAAGCAGCTTGAAAAAGTTCAGTAGAATATTCGTGCCATGTTGCATTCTCCACAACATTACTGTGACATGTGGAATACTTTACCTGGTAATGCTGAAGCCACGATGCATCTAACAGAGGGAGGAAGAGCAAGGAGGGGGCTGGATATCTGGCAGAATGTGAAAGGAGCCTGATCCCAGAGTGGTGACATAGAAGTTCATAAGGAGAAATACAGAGGCACACTCCTAAATCAGTAACTTATAAATGGAATAAGCACCATGCAACTGTTTATGGTGCAAAATAAGGATGAAAGGTGAACAGCAAATCAATCAATGGGGGGGGGAAACAAAAATCAACAAAAGTGACTCAGATTGGGAAACAAACAACATAACAAGGCTGAGGAGTAGGGAGTAATTCATGATGGGGAGAACAACGTTAAACTGAACATCTCATGGAGAGAGGGTGGGAAGTCACTTTCATTTTTACTTGGTCATGTTGCAATTGTTTCTGTGATTGGCCGAGAAGGAAACTCTCTAGCCAGACCCTGTCACTGGCAAATCTCATGAAGTGGATCACACTCTGTGTGACTGCTGTGTCTGGATGAGGAAGGAGGGAGACAGATAGATTCCGGCCACATGTAAAAAGCAAAGGAGCCCTGAGAATTCAGTTCCATACACTGAGCATCTCTTAGACAGGCAAACTGGCCGCCACCATTTGCTTTAGTTGTGCTCTCCTCAGGCAGTTGGGGTAGGTTGTGTTGGTGAGGGGATTGTTTAGGGCTACTTCAATTAGCTGCAAGACTTCACCCCTGGCATTCAACTCCTCCACATCCAGCATTCAGTTTTTACACAGCTTCATTAAGGAGAACACTATGATATGCCATCTTGTTGCACAGTCCTATTAAACCATGCTGTACATCATTTCTGGGGGATGTAGCATGCCGCTGTGACCTATAAAACATTTGTTTAGCAAACGGAAAAATGTCTAACGTTAGAACTTCTTTCTGGGCCTGAGGAGTAGGGTGGCTTCATTTAGGAAATAAATACCAGTAAGGATTACATTTTAAACTGTTCATAAAATCAGTAGAACAAAATTATTGGAACAGTTTAAGTAGCCAATAATCATTAGAGGGCTTGTGGGAGTGTTTATGGTGAGCTGACTCTAATACAAATGCTAGTAAATGTCAGAGGCTTGTGTTCTGGTGTACTCATTCAGGACACAGCCAATTTGTGGGTTGTAGTAGAGATCAATGAATTACAGACATAAATAGGTTGACATTTATGCCTATTTCAGGCCAAGCTCAGATTGCTGTTCAAATGCCCAGGTGAGTTTGCACAAAGGATGGTGATATTGTGCGTAATGGTGAGTGAATTGCTGCACTGAACAAAGCTGGAGCTAGTGAAGAAAAGTACACCAAACTTGAGGTGCCACACTGAAGTCATGTCTTGCTGTAGGCGTGTAGGCATGAGCAGCCCTCCCTCGCTGTCAATCTCCAAGGGAGGCCATGCCTCTTTGCTGTCACATCCCTAACACAAGGGGAAGTTAGCAGTTTTGGGAATCAATTCCTCCAGTGGGGTAGAGCAGTGGGTTGTTAGGTGCCTAAGCCCTCAGGCAGGGCAGGGCACCAAGCAGTCTAAAGCTCATCCTCAGGCAGGGTAGAGCCAGGTGTAGTCTGGGAACCCAGGCCTTCAGACAGGGTGGGCTATCAAGTACCATCTAGGGACCCAACCCTCTGGCAGGATAGAGCAGTGAATCATCTGGGGATCCCAGCCCTCAGGCAGGGGTGAGCCCCGAACACAGTCCAGGGGGCTCCAACAAGGGGTGAGTGCCCAACTCAGTCTAGTGTCCTAACTCCACAGACAGTAGACTCACACAGGCCTCCTGGCTGAAGGTGGGGAGGCTGCTACCCAAGGGCTGAGGTGTCAGGGGGAAGGAGGATGCAGGCCCACCCGACTCCAACGCATCCCAGCCCAGGGTCCTAAGAGTGGCAGAGTGGTCTGCCACTGGGTCAGCGGGGATCCAGCCCCAACATGTTGAACCAGACTTAGGCAGCCACCCAGCCGGACTGTAGTCAACTCTCCCTGGAATACCTCCTACCCTTCCCTCAGGGTGTACCTGGATCTCAGGGTTGTCCTCTGTCTTGCTGGGTACACTGCAAGCAGTAATCCCAGCTGGTCCTCAGCATTGGGTATGTCTGGTAGCTCGAGTAGTTCAGATGAGTCCTTGGGACAGCAGATGTCCTCAGCGGGATTTGGCTCCCTCAGCAGCTCTGGCACAACTGAGCTAAAGGGCCCACCTTTTATACTTCCTATTCCTGTCCCACCCCTCTGCTTCCCACCTGTTGGGCATGGCTTTCCTGGTTCTGCCCACCAGTGGGCGTCTGGCCCACCTTCACTGTCAATCTCCGAGGGAGGCCATGTCTCTTTGCTGCCCCATGACCCTGAAACATTTCTATCATTAGCCAGAGATTTGGGGTCAGATTCTCATTTGATGTAAATCAGTAGCAGTCAACAGATGAGTAGGTGGGGCCACATCCAAAGCCCTTTGAACTTAATGACAGCTTTTGCACTGACTTCTTTGGAATAGACTTCAGGACCCTACCCTTCAGATTTTAGCCAAGTAGCCTCTTTGGCTAAATAAATTCACCTTTATTCTCATTTCTTTATTCCCATGTTTCCACAAAGAATATAATTATAAACTGAAAGCAACAGAACTCAGCTGAGATTTATTTGTTGTTTATAAGTTGTATTTCTGCAAGCTCAGAAACCTTTCCATCATGGGAGTTGGGAGGTTAAACTTGTCTAACAAAAACAATCTGTGCTATTTCCACTGAAGGTTTGGCCTGTTGCCATTCTCTGAAAGTGAACAGTTTGATAGAAATTTCCTTTCTGTTCATTTAGGGCTAGATTGTGACTTTAGGCAACACTGTGTGCAAAGGTCAGTTCACTATTCCTCCTCTGCTCCCACCTTGCTTCTGGAGGACTTATCGTGGTAACAAATTATGCCACCCTCTGTGGCAATCTGTCAGCTTTACTCATATAAGTAGTCTTATTGGAGCAAATAGGTCTACTTGTCGAGGATATTCACATATATGAGGATTTGTAAGACCAGGCCTTTTAACTTCAGTGGAAACAAGGACATAGCTGCACGGTGTGGCAATGGACACTAGGGGTATGTGAATTCAATTGAGCACCAAGATGCTGCACACTAACTGGCTTGTGTAGACCTTACTAGTGTGCACAAAAAGTTCCCTAGTGCATGTTACCTATGTTAACTAGTTAACAGTTGGTGCACATAAGACTTCATACAACCCCGTGCACTTTGCTGTACATGTAGACAAGCCCTAACTGTGTATGCCAATCAGTTCTGGACTTGAAAGGATTCTAATGTATGATATGAATATAACGAGGAGTCCAGTGGCACCTTAAAGACTAAAAGATTTATTTGGGTGTAAGCTTTTGTGGGTAAAAAACCCACTTCTTCAGATGCATGGAAGAAGTGGATTTTTTACCCATGAAAGCTTATGCCCAAATAAATCTGTTAGTCTTTAAGGTGCCACTGGACTCCTCTTGTTTTTGTGGATACAGACTAACACGGCTACCCCTCTGATACTTGGTATGAATATGTACTGCACAGCATTGCCAAAATCTGGGCACACATTTATATGTACAATTATTTTACCTCCAGTTCTCACCTTGAAAATCTTGCCTTCGATAATATTACCACTGTGTCTCCAACAGTCACTATATAGTAAATAATATACAGCATACCTTGGGAATTCTGCAAATATTGAGGTAATGCTCTTGAATTATCCAAGGGGAATGAAAACTCTTTAAGGGAACAGCTGCATTAACACTTTTTAGGCCGATAAGTCTTCTCCCAAACCCATTATCTGCAGAAGAGCAGAGAAACTTCACTTGTAACTGTACAAGCTTGTTTGCAGACTGTTAAAGAACATGCCTTGTGTGTTCCTCTGTATTATTACTCTGACTTTCTGGTGATATAATGCACAGATAAATTACAGGTGGTTATTTTGAGAGGATTCTAAATTTCAAATATTATGCTCTTTATGAATCCTATTTTTGCATGAGGTTAGAGCACAAGTACCAAGGGAAAAGCAAACTTGTTTTTTTCTCAGCAAAGTCACTAACTACAGCAAACATACAACTTCCAAAGTGGCCAGATTACAAAGTGGGCTGGACCCAGGGCTCTCTACAAGGTGCTGAATTCCCTGAAGCCAATGGAGAAGAAGCCAGGTGCCCTCAGCCCCGAATCAGTAAACAAAATCAAAACTTATATCTTTGGGTGCAGTACCAATTAGATCCTCTTCCATGGAATCTTCCATGGTGGAGTCTGGCAGAAGATTCCTATTCTCTATTTTTAACAGGTTTTCAGAGGCACCTGCCTCCTAGTATTATGAACAAAGTCCTGAAATACTACTCTCCCCCCCATTTCACCCTCCCCCACCATTAAAACAGTATTGAGTGGAGCTGGATGAAATTTTTTGGTCAAAACTTTATGTTTGGTGAAAAACCGAAGATTCAATGACATCAAAATATTTTATGAATTCATAGAGATACAATATGGGTGAGCTAATATCTTTTATTGGAGGAACTTCTGTTTTTGTGACCAAAGCAATTTGCAAAACTGACATGAATTCACAGCATTGTAGGCAGTGGTGTTGTAGCACTGCCTACAATGTTGTGAATTCATCAGTTTTGCCAAATAGTTTTGATTACAAAAAAGTAAGAGATGTTGATAAAATTGAAACATTTGAAAACAGTCAAAATCAAGAATATTTCATTTTGAAAATGTCAAAGTACAACATTTCATTGACCTGAAATGATTTCTTTTTTATTTTTCGATTTGCCAAAAATTAAAAAAAAAGTTTTCAGTTTTTTGCCAGTTTTACCTAGTTTTTTGCCAGTGAATCAAAGAATCTATTATTTGCACTGCTCTAATACAGCTGTCTTTATGTCTTTTCCCATAAAGACTTTTTTCCACACTACAACACTTTTTCTTCTAGTCTGGTTTATAGGAGTTACAAAACTTTGGAAAAGATGAAACTGAGGCTTTCGTAGGCAAGGTGCCTTTTATCATCCTTTATCATCACACCTGAGAGAAGCACATGAATGGCACGGAAAGCGTTTTATCTTTTTCTAATCCTTTTTGCAGGAATACAGGGATGTCTTTATTTTGTGGGGGTCTCAGATCTGCAGACTTCTGACTTTCACCTGGTTTGTCCTGAGTTCTCTGTCTATGTTTAGTGTTATTATTTATTTCCATTATTTTAGTGCTTAGGAGCCTAAATCATGGACCAGGACCCCACTGTGCTAGGTGCTTCACAAAAACAGAGCAAAGAGACAGCCCCTGGCCTTCTTAGTACTTACGTGATTCTCCAGGTCTGAAGCTTTCTTGCAGCAATGGCTTGACATGACGATGCTGTGTTCCAGCTGTCCACAGACTGAAAATTTGCATTGTCACCCTGCTCAGAACCTCAATTCAGTAGCACAAGAACTTTCCCCTGTAGCCTTGAAAGTGGGAATCTACATTCTATAGACAGGAGATCAACACAAGTGTTTTACCAGTTTGTTTGGCACTTTGCCTCCATGAAGCTTCCATCTGTGGTACCTCATTGGACAAGTACCAGTGAGCAGGAGAAAAATGTTACATTCTGACCAAAACACTGTAAAAGACCAGGCATAAATAAAAAACCGCAGCTGATGCTCTCCAGTTGCACATTTGTTTGTGTAATTTAAGGCATGTACATTTGGGTCATTACTGTTTGTGGTAGCAGTATGACTATCTTCTTCATAGGAAGGCGTAGACAAGCAACACATATGGCGAGCTGCCTGTTGTTCTCGCCTGTCAGTTGCTGCTTTGCTGCTTTGGCCTCCCACAAGACAAGTAATATTAACAAGACCTCCTCCCCACAATCTCAACCACCTTTTGTATACTTTCTGCCAATTGATGAGATGCTCTGTTGTGTCACAGATCTTGTTATGCATTTGCTCATTTGACAAACCACTTGATCCACCAGCAATTTTTTTAGGGAGTGGGGCTATTGCCTGGTGTACCTAAGACTATGCATTAGTTGGGCCAGTTGCTCTTGCCTGCTATATGTTGTGCTACACAACTTCTGCAAGGTTTCAGCCTATTTGAAATCAGTGGAAATCTGTCAACTGACTTCACTGGATGTTGGATCAGCCTTTTTAATATGAGTCATTTGTGTCATCCTTGCTTTTGGGGTGTATTCTCTTTAAAGTCACTATGCCAGTGGTGCTTTATTTTGTTGTCCTCACCCAGCATCAAGCATATCAGTGGCGGGGGGGGGGGTGAGGTGGGGAGGGAAATCTGTGGACCTTGAAAATTCTGCAGCTATGTAGGTTCCACCCATCCCTACAGGGTGCAGGCTCTGGGAGGGAGTTTGGGTGTGGGAGTGGGTGCAGACTCTGGGAGAGAGTTTGGGTATGGGAGGGGGTGATGGGTGTGGGCTCTGGGAGGGAGTTTGGGTGCGGGGTGCAGACTCTAGGCTGGGGCAGGGGGTTTGGTGCAGGAAGAGCTCAGGGGGTTGGTGCTTACCTCGGGTGGCTCCTGAATTCCCAAAGTGACCAGCACACCCCTCTCGCAGTGGCTCCTATGCGTGGGGCCCAGGAGGTCTTCGTGCGCCGTTGCCCACAAACTGCTCCCTGTAGGAATGTGCTATCTGAAGCAGTTACTGGTGAGTAATGGATTGTAAGAAACTGCTATTGTAAAAAAACTGCTATCTGATGTAGCTAATTCCTACAGATAGCAGTTTGTCCACTGCACTCTTCTGTTGTCCCCTGCACCCATGGCAAGACTAAGTATTATTTAGACCATTCCTGACAGATGTTTGTCTGATCTGCTCTTAAAAATCTCCAATGATGGAGATTCCACAACCTCCCTAGGCAATTTATTCCAGTGCTTAACCACCCTGACAGTTAGAAAGTTTTTCCTAATGTCCAACCTCAACCTCCCTTGCTGCAATTTAAGCCCATTGCTTCTTGTGCTATCCTCAGCAGTTAAGAAGAACAATTTTTCTCCCTCGTCCTTATAACTATCTTTTATGCACTTGAAAACTATTATTATGTTTCAATCTTCCCTCATAGGTCATGTTTCATAGACCTTTAATCATTTGTGTTGCTGTTCTCTGGACCTTCTCCAATTTGTCCACATCTTTCCTGAAATGTGACACCCAGAACTGGACACAATACTCCAGTTGAGGCCTAATCAGCATGGAGTAAAGTGGAAGAATTACTTCTCGTGTCTTCCTTAAAACACTCCTGCTAATACATCCCAGAATGATGTTCACTTTTTTTGCAACAGTGTTACACTGTTGACTCATATTTAGCTTCTGGTGCACTATGACCCCCAGATCCCTTTCTATAGTACTCCTTCCTAGGCAGTTATTTCTTATTTTGCATGTGTGCAACTGATTGTTCCTTCCTAAGTGGAGTACTTTGCATTTGTCCTTATTGAATTTCATCCTATATACTCCAGATCATTTCTCCTGTTTGTTCAGATCATTTTGAATTTTAATCCTATCCTCCAAAATGCTTGCAACCCCTTCAAGCTTGGTATTGTCCGCAAACTTTATAAGTGTACTTTCTATGCCATTATCTAAATCACTGATGAAGATATTGAACAGAACTGGACTAAGAACTGATCCTTGCAGGATGCCACTCTTTATGCCCTTACAGCATAACTGTTGTCATAAATATAAAGGGAAGGGTAAACCCCTTTAAAATCCCTCCTGGCCAGAGGAAAAATCCTCTCACCTGTAAGGGTTAAGAAGCTAAAGGTAACCTCGCTGGCACCTGACCAAAATGACCAATGAGGAGACAAGATACTTTCAAAAGCTGGGAGGAGGGAGAAAAACAAAGTGTCTGTGTCTGTCTGTAATGGTTTGCCAGGGACAGAACAGGAATGGAGTCTTATAACTTAGTAAGTAATCTAGCTAGGTATGTGTTAGATTATGATTTCTTTAAATGGCTGAGAAAATAGCTGTGCTGAATAGAATGACTATTACTGTCTGTGTGTCTTTTTTGTAACTTAAGGTTTTGCCTAGAGGGATTCTCTATATTTTGAATCTAATTACCCTGTAAGGTATTTACCATCCTGATTTTACAGAGGTGATTCTTTTTGTTCTTCTATTAAAAGTCTTCTTGTAAGGAAACTGAATGCTTTTTCATTGTTCTTAAGATCCAAGGGTTTGGGTCTGTGGTCACCTATGCAAATTGGTGAGGGTTTTTACCAAACCTTCCCCAGGAAGTGGGGTGCAAGGATTGGGAGGATTTTGGGGGGAAAGACATGTCCAAACTACGTTTTCTCAGGAACCCAGATAAAGTTTGGTGGTGGCAGTGGAAGTCCAGGGGCAAAGGGTAAAATAGTTTGTACCTTGGGGAAGTTTTAACCTAAGCTGGTAAAAGTAAACTTAGGAGGTTTTCATGCAGGTCCCCACATCTGTACCCTAGAGTTCAGAGTGGGGAAGGAACCTTGACATGGTGGCAGAGCGGTGAGATTAACTTGAAATCATTTTGAGATCAATTTGAGGATTTTTTGAACCAGAAAAACAGATTTTAAAAGGAAATTTTTAAAATCCTTTGTGCTGCTAGAAAGCAGGTCTCCAACTGGCAATAGTTGGAAGTTTTTTTTGCTTTGCTTTGGGGCCAGAGCAGAGACAAAAGGGAATTGTCTTTGGGAGCTGCAGTTTCTCTTCCTAAAGGCAGAGTAGTTAACATCCTGCAGGGAAATTCACAAGTCTTCACAGACCTAAGAGCAACTAGAGGGGATTTCTACCTATTTGCCTGAAGACAAAAGTGTTAGGGGTTTTTTTTTTGTTTTTTTTTTTTAAATTTTTCTGTAGGCTGACAATCACTATCAGAGACTATAGGTATCCTATTCCAGAACAGCAAAATTTTACAAGCCAAGTTTTGTTTGTTTTATTTCTAAACCTCGGGTGTAAAGTTAGTTAAAAACAGAGAGGTTAGGATGACAGACTCCACGGCTCAACAAAAGCTGGAATTAGCCAGATTTGAGGCTGCTGAAAAACAAAAGGAACATGAAAGACAGATAGAACTCATGTGGATGGAGAAGGAAGTACAGGAGGCTGCCCACAGGAGGGAGATGGAGGCAAGGGACAAAGAGATGGAGGCAGCGAAAGAGGCAGAACAACACCAAGCAGCTGCTCATAGGAGAGCTATGGAAGCAAGGGCCAAAGAACTGGAGAGAAGGAAAAAGAGAGGAAGCATGTGGAGGAGATGGAGAAGGTAAAGGCTCAGCAGAATATACCAACAAACCCTAGCAATCCTTCTCCAGATACCACTTCCCATCCCAGAAAGTTCCCCACCTACAAGGCAGGCAATGATACTGAGGCCTTCTTAGAAAACTTCGAAAGGGCCTGCCTTGGGTACAGAATCTCTACCGACCAATACATGGTAGAGCTGAGGCTGCAGCTCAGTGGACCCTTAGCTGAGGTGGCAGCTGAAATGCCTAAAGAACACATGAACAAGTATGAACTGTTTAAATCCAAGGCGAGAGTCAGAATGGGGATAACACCCGAGCATTCTCGTCGGAGGTTCAGAGCCCTAAGGTGGAAATTGCACTCTCAGCAAATTTGCGGATGATACTAAACTGGGAGGAGTGGTAGATACGCTGGAGGGGAGGGATAGGATACAGAAAGACCTAGACAAATTGGAGGATTGGGCCAAAAGAAATCTGATGAGGTTCAATAAGGATAAGTGCAGGGTCCTGCATATAGGACGGAAGAACCCAATGCACAGCTACAGACTAGGGACCGAATGGCTAGGCAGCAGTTCTGCGGAAAAGGACCTAGGGGTGACAGTGGACGAGAAGCTGGATATGAGTCAGCAGTGTGCCCTTGTTGCCAAGAAGGCCAATGGCATTTTGGGATTATAACTAGGGGCATAGCGAGCAGATTGAGGGACGTGATCATTCCCCTCTATTCGACGTTGGTGAGGCCTCATCTGGAGTACTGTGTCCAGTTTTGGGCTCCACACTTCAAGAAGGATGTGGATAAATTGGAGAGAGTCCAGCGAAGGGCAACAAAAATGATTAGGGGACTGGAACACATGAGTTATGAGGAGAGGCTGAGGGAGCTGAGATTGTTTAGCCTGCAGAAGAGAAGAATGAGGGGGGATTTGATAGCTGCTTTCAACTACCTGAAAGGGGGTTCCAAAGAGGATGGCTCTAGACTGTTCTCAATGGTAGCAGATGACAGAACGAGGAGTAATGGTCTCAAGTTGCAGTGGGGAAGGTTTAGATTGGATATTAGGAAAAACTTTTTCACTAAGAGGGTGGTGAAACACTGGAATGCGTTACCTAGGGAGGTGGTAGAATCTCCTTCCTTAGAGGTTTTTAAGGTCAGGCTTGACAAAGCCCTGGCTGGGATGATTTAACTGGGAATTGGTCCTGCTTTGAGCAGGGGGTTGGACTAGATGACCTTCTGGTGTCCCTTCCAACCCTGATATTCTATGATTCTATGAAATCAGACGTGTCATTTACCCGACATGCCTACCACATTGTGAAACATTGGGATGCCTGAATATCAGAAGCAAGTGTTGAATCTCCAGTCAATTTGCCCTTCCCAATGCAAATGGAACAATTCTTAGAGGGTGTTCCTGAGGAAATAGAAAGATACATCCTAGATGGGAAGCCCAAAACTGTATTCGAGGCAGGAGAGATTGGAGCCAGATGGGTGGAAGTGGCAGAGAAGAAGAAAACTGGTCGCAGTTGGAGCGGAGACCAGAAGGGACAACCACAGCCTATTACTGGGGGCCACCCAAGGCCCCACCTACCTCCCAAAGAACTCTCCAGACACCTTATTGTCCCACCACCTCGTTCTCCAGCAACCCGCCTCACCCTAGTGACCCGTCAGCTGGACGATGTTTTAAATGTAACGAGCTAGGGCATGTAAAGGCCAACTGCCCCAAGAACCCCAACAGATTACAGTTCATTGCACCGGAATCACACCAGAGATCCGCAGGCCCAGACCTCCCAGATACCCTTGGAGCGGAGGGAAACTGTGAGTGTGGGCGGGAAGAAGGTCACCGCGTGGAGGGACACCGGAGCACAAGTGTCAGCTATCCATGCTTCCTTAGTGGACCCCAATTTAATCAACCCAGAGATCCAAGTGACGATTCAACCCTTCAAGTCCAACTCTTTCAATTTGCCTACAGCCAAGTTGCCTGTCCAGTACCAGGGCTGGTCAGGAACGTGGACTTTTGCAGTCTATGATGATTATCCCATCCCCATGCTGTTGGGGGAAGACTTGGCCAATCATATGAAGCGGGCCAAGAGGGTGGGAATGGTCACCCGCAGCCAGGCTAAACAAGCCAGGACGCCTAGCTCTGTTCTGGAAACTTCCATCAGGACCCGGTCCGAGGTGATGGACCCGGACCCCAGGCCAATGTCTGCAACAGCAGTAGTGGATCCAGTCCCAGAGACCCAGACGGAACAAGTCCCAGAACCAGAACCAGCAGAACAACCAGCACCAGACCCATTGCCAGCACTGAATCCAGTACTTGCAACCTCAACACCAGAGGGCCCCACCGAACCTGAACCGGCAGCAGCCCATAACCCTACACAAGAGACTCAGCTGGAGCCTGAACCCCAACATAGTGTTCCAGCGGAGAGCGGTTCACAGTCAGCAGAAACAGCCCCATCCCCTACATCGCTGTGAACTGTGAACCACTGATAACTACTCTCTGGGAATGGTTTTCCAACCAGTTTTGCACCCACCTTATTGTAGCTCCATCTAGGTTGCATTTTCCTAGTTTGTTTATGAAAAGGTAACCCGAGACAGTATCAAAAACTTTACTGAAGTCAAGATATACCACATCTACCGTTTTCCCCCATCCCCACAAGGCTTGTTACCCTGTGAAAGAAAGCTATCAGGTTGGTTTGACACAATTTGTTCTTGACAAATCCACGCTGACTGTTAATTATCATCTTATTTTCTTCTAGATGTTTGCAAACTGATTGCTTAATTATTTGCGTCATTATCTTTCTGGGTACACAAGTTAATATGACTGGTCAGTAATTCCCCAGGTTGTCCTTATTTCCCTTTTTATAGAATGGCACTGTAATTGCCCTTTTTCAGGCTTCTGGAATCTCTCCTGTCTTCTGTGACTTTTCAAAGATAATCACTAATGGCTCAGATATCTCCTCAGTCAGCTCCTTGAGTATTCTAGGACATATTTCATGAGGCCCTGATGACTGAAGACATCTAATTTGTCTAATTTTTAACTTGTTCTTTTCCTATTTTTGCCTCTAATCCTACCTCATTTTCACTGACATTCACTAGGTTGGACACCCAACCACCACCAACCTTATTGGTGAAAACCAAAACAAAAAAGTCACTAAGTACCTCTGCCATTTTCACATTTTCTGTTATTGTCCCCCCCCCCACTCCCCATTGAGTAACGGGCCTACTCTGTCCTTGGTCTTCTTCTTGCTTCTAATGTATTTGTAGAATGTTTTCTTGTTACTCTTTATGTCTCTAGCTAGTGTGATTTTGTTTTGTGCCTTGGCCTTTCTAATTTTGTCCCTACATACTACTGTTATTTGTTTATATTCATCCTTTGTAATTTGATCTTGTTTCCAATTTTTGTAGGTCTCTTTTTTGATTTTTAGATCATTGAAGATCTCCTGGTTAAGCCAGGGTGGCCTTTTGCCATACTTCCTATCTTTCCTACACAGTGGGATAATTTGCTCTTGCACCCTTAATAATGTCTTTTTGAAAAACTGCCAACTGTCTTCAGTTGTTTTTCCCCTTAGACTTGCTTCCCATGGGATCTTACCTACTAGCTCCCTGAGTTTGCTAAAGTCTGCCTTCTTGAAATCCATTATCTTTATTTTGTTCTTCTCCCTCCTACCATTCCTTAGAATCATGAACTCTATCATTTCATGATCACTTCTACCAAAGCTGCCTTCCACTTTCTAATTCTCAACCAGTTCCTCCCTATTTGTCAAAATAAAATCTAGAACAGCCTCTCCCTTAGTAGCTTTTTCCACCTTTTGAAATAAATTGTCTCCAATACATTCCAAGAACCTGTTGGATAATCTGTGCCCTGCTGTGTTATTTTCCCAACAGATGTCTGAGTAGCTGAAGTCCCCCATCACCACCAAGAACATAAGGTTGTTCTTATTTGCTAACTTGTCCTAATTTGCTGAGAATTGCTATATGATGTAGCTAATTCCAACAGATAGCAGTTACTTACACCACAGGGTGTGTGAAACTGCTATCTGTAGGAATTTGCAACCCGCTGGGAGAGGTAGTGAATTGTTACCATTAGCAATTACTGATACATAAGGTTGTTCTTATTTGCTGACTTGTCCTAATTTGCTAAAACTTGACAGTAGTGTGGGATGGAAATATAAAGTGTTCGGCTTTCAAACAACCCTGCCTGGATTCATTGCACTGGGACGCGGGACATGTGGAGGATAATTTAAACTCTTAATTTCCTTAGAGTTTGCCTTCAATATACTTCTATGCTGGTGCGATCTCTGACCATTGCAGTTCATCAACTCAGCAGGCAGGCACAGGCATCAATGCACTTGTCCTATTGCCTTGACTGAGAAAGGTTTCTAATCAAAGGGAGCGTAGATTCCAGCAAGCTTCTGGGGTAATATCTCATTGGATATGAAAGGGCTTGTTCAGAAAGAGATTTTGAAGTCCGTAGGGTAAAGATAAGCCAGATGGGTTTGTCTCCATGCAGGTATATTTTATTCTCGGGGGGCTGGGTAGAAAGGAGAGAGAAATATTTTTCATTCCTATTTCCCTTACTGAGGGCCATCTATGCTCACCTGAAATTTGTCCCGGCAGAAGCAATTCCTAACTATTTATTACAGGGTTAAAATACAGCTGCCATCACACAGAGGCATTAGTGGTGGTGGAGGTGAGAAGAGGGACAAAAATTCCTTTCCCTCCCTCAAACATACCCAGGCAGGTGGAGGCCATACTCTTGCTGCTGCCTAAATACCCTGATGACAAAAGGGTAGGGGCAGAAAGCACTGCCAGCTATACTCAGCACCCCAGAGGAGCCATGCACTGTGTGTAGTGTATGCAGCTACACCTATTCTGTACTGGTGAGGGCAACCATTATTCCACAGTACTCCTGGTGGCCCCAGGGCTTCCCCTGGCTTCCACTAGCACAAACACCCTTCCTACCACCATTGCTTGAAGATGTACCACCTTCTCCTTCTCCACTCCGTTGCTCAAGCTTTAGAGCCATAACTGAGCCTGCAGTTGGTAAAATGCTCATGATCTCTATAAAACATGACATAGGATGATTATAACTGTTGCTACTGAGGATCTCAAACTCAGACAAATTTTAGTGGGGAGGCAAAAAAAACAATTGAAAAACTGACGTGGTGTTTTCGGTGAGATGAATAGTTCTTTAGAGGTTCAGGTTTCTCCCATGAACAAATGAGCCAGCGAAGCAGCCTAGCAAAATAAACAAACCTACTCTGCTATTTACATTAGGAGGATAATTGATGCTGAATCCTGCAGCTGACAGAATGTAATATAAACAAGTATCGCACAGAAAAAAATATTTCACTGCAGTGTTTTCCAAAGAAATTGAAATTAGGGTGTGTGTTCAAAAATACAGGGAGATGGGGGAGGACCGATGAGGGATGAGACTGTTAGGGCAAAGGTGGGCTGTATGGTACCATAATAACTGCAAAATGTTAGATTTAACTCATGTTTTTAAATCACCACACAAATTAAAGTTGGCTATACAAGCCTACTATGAAGTACTGTATCTACATCCTTCTTGGGTTCTTGTACTTTTGCAAGACTCTGTTAATAAACTTCTTGAATGCAGTCCATTCATTTTTCCTGGCTTCTCATGTGTCAGGTATGTCCAAGTCCTTCATGATATGCTCATGATCAGGCAGAAGGTGACTTCTTTCAGAACACAAAATTCTATTCAACGAGGAAAAAAATGCTCAGCTGTAGCTGTTGTGACTGGGAGTAGAAAGACATGAATGCCTACTTCTTTCATCCCAGAAAATTGGGTTGAACCATTAGTGATGATAAAGAAATTGAATTCAAATCTACATTTGTTCATCATATGATATTCCACTCTGCATAGGCGCCGATTCCATGGGTTCTCCGGGGCTGGAGCATTCATGGGGAAAAATTAGTGGGTGCTCTGCTCCCTGGAGGGGTGTAGCCCCCTGGAGGGGTGTAGGGAAGGCCCGGTTTCACTTAATTAAGTCTCCTGCTGCAGCACCTCAGAAGGTTACATCAGACAGAGAGGAGCTGCAGCGACTAGGCATTCAGATGCCTGTGCCTTTAAGAAAAGCCATTGGAACACCTGTGCCTTTAAGAACCCAGCCTTGGGAAGCCCATGCTGAGAGGTACTGTCTGTGTGAGGGCAAATAAAAAAGCTCCTCTGCTCCCCCCAACCTATTTTTTGCCAAACACTAGTGTCTCAGTCCACTGGGGTAACCGTTACCCCCTCTGCCCTTGCCCGTACAGAGGTTTTACCCTCTGGCATCCTCTGGCAGCGCCTCACCCCTGGGCTTAACCCCGGCTCCTTCCACCCCCCTCCCTGATTTTTTGCCTTCAGCCCCTATCCTAACTCTGCCTCTAACTGCTTGACTCCCCCGCCCCGACCAGTCCATTTCCGCCCCCTGCTCAGATGCTGGTCACCCCCTCCTCTGGTTTGCCTCCTTTGCCCCTTTTTAACCTCTGTAAAAAGCAGTCAGCAGAATCTTATGGGTAATAAGGGCAGGGTGAAGAGCAATGGCTTCAGCAGATGTTACTGAGCATGCTCAATTCGTGTGAGCCTGCTCAGTGCACCACAAGTAGCACATTCCTAGGTTGAACATAGATCCTTAATACCTTTCATGAAAGGGGATCCGGTTAAATGAAAGTTGCCCACTTAGTTCTGTTATTTTCACTCCAGTACAGAGAAGATAGATCGTTACATAGATCGTTAATTTCTTTCAAACAAACCACAGCTAAACACAAGTTGCTAGAGTATGTGGTAAAGTGCAGTAAATAAATACAATTAACCTGATCTGAGACTGAAAAGAGGTTCAAAAAACCCTAAAATTATGCTAATTCTTTAAAAAAAAGTTGTAGAAGGAGCTGAAAATAATATCAATTGAGGCTTTCAGACTATTCTAGAAAAATAATTTTCTAAGGGATATGCATTCTCTAAATACACAAGTAGTATAGAAAATTCTGAATCAGAGGGAAACTCAGCTAAAGAAAGTCCTTATTAAAATAAGATCCTCTCTAAAAGGAATGGAGGTTATGCAGGATGTCAAAAGAAAACAATAACAACAATGAAGTCTGAACAGTAGGCCTGATTCTTTTCTCACACACTTTTACAAATAAGGAGTAGCTGCACTGAAATAAATGGACTTTAAAACTGGTGTGAGACTCACTAAGGAGAAGAAGGAGAGACTTGTGGTTAGGGAATTAGACAGGTCCTCAAGATTTAATTCCTGGCTCTGTTACAGACTCTGATTTTGACCATGAATAAAACGCTTAATCACGCTATGATTGAGTTCTGCATTTGTAATATGGGTATAGTATTTCCATTATCCTGAGATCCATGAAGAGGGTGTTGCTGATGGTGGTGAGGTCGTTGCCTTGTATTGCAAGATCAATATTTTCAGCACGAATGAACGTATGCAAAACTGTGTCAGGCAAATCACTACTGTAGATGCTAAACAGGAAAGGAACCTGCATGGATCCCTGAGGTAGACCATCTTTGAGAGTGCATGCTTTGCGGATCTGCCCATTCAAAAAGACACATTCTGTTCAGTTGCTCAACATTGTGGCAAGGATTCACAAAGTGCTATGACATTTGATGACAGTTGATGTCTTGAGCAATAGCCCATATCTCTGGTCCCTTTATGCCATTCTGGCATCACTAAGGGTATGTCTACACAGCAGCTGGCAAAGTGCTTCCCAGCTCTGTAGGCAGACATGTGCAACAAATGGCAGTGTGGCTAGAATGAGCACAGGGGTAGCCTAGACCCCCTGGCCAGGTACTCCGGTGACTAGCCTAAGCCGCCACCTGTGCTGCCCCCAGTTGGAAAGCATGCTCCCAACTGCAGTGTAGACAGAAACCACAGAGACTAAACCCAATTGAAATGGCCCTAAGGATTTCCCGGGAAGCTCAGAGCAGGTCTGAACTGGCTTTCTTTCACAGCTGCCACAGGGCAGAGGGGATGTGTTGGGAAGCAAGGGGGCACAGATGTGGTGAACTGCACTCCAGCTATTCTTGGCTGTGGTGTGGTACTTAGGGGAACATTGCACTGAATGTTAGTTAGATCAGCCCTGAGGCTTCTCACATTTACACTAGGGGCTAGGCTCCAAACACAGCAGAGAATACAGAAGGCAAAAAGGTGGCTTAAAGCCACCTTTGCCCTCAACCCCTCCATTCTTGCCTTTACCATAACTCAGCTGGAACAGAGAACTTGGCCCTATGTCTTTTTACATGCTAAAAATTACCAGGCACAAGCTACATATATACTGTAATCACATACAAGAATGACAAAAGAAAAGGCTTACTAGCTATTTCCATGTAGTCTCAGCAGAATGCTGAGATCATAGGACTTTAAGCCTGATAAAATGTAGTTAATTCCTTGAAATGAGAGGAAGTTAAACTCCCCTCTTCTCAAGTTGTAGATTTTTCTAATGTCAAGAAATGTATAAACCCAATGTGTAGTTCAATAATAGGGTTGTGGAAGAAATACTTGCTTTTTGAAAGAGAAGTTTTTTGGAAAAAACAAAAACAAAAGAACCGACTCCATACTATCAACTTCTCTTTATGTTTCAGACTCAGTAAGTATTTTGTAAGTTGCAAAGTAGTTTATTTTCAGAATATTAAACAGATTGAAAATATGAACAAAATAGATTTCTAACATATGGAAATATGCTATATTGTAGCTAGAAGCTGTAAATATACCCATCTTTGGAGGTGTCAGAAGCTTGTAGAATTGTTCTAGTTAAGGCCTTGAGCTTGCATTCACTTATGCACATGATCAATTTTACACAGACATAGCATGATTTTGTTCTCACTTGGGACTGCTTGCATGTGTAAAGTTACTCTGGTGCATAAAGTTATGCAGGATCTGGGCCTTAGCTAGTAATGGGTGAAGTTGGAAAGTGTGATGATGTTCAAAGAAGAATCCAAAAGTTCAGATGTTTATCCAAACAAAAATGATCAGGTGGCTGGGGCACATGACTTACGAGTAGAGGCTGAGGGAACTGGGTTTGTTTTGTCTGCAGAAGAGAAGAGTGAGAGGGATTTTGATAGCAGCCTTCAACTACCTGAAGAGGGGTTCCAAAGAGGATGGAGCTCAGCTGTTTTCAGTTGTGGCAGATGACAGAACAAGGAGCAATAGTCTCAAATTCATAGAATCATAGAATATCAGGGTTGGAAGGGACCTCAGGAGGTCATCTAGTCCAACCCCCTGCTCAAAGCAGGACCAATCCCCAACTAAATCATCCCAGCCAGGGCTTTGTCAAGCCTGACCTTAAAAGCTTTTAAGGAAGGAGATTCCACTACCTCCTTAGGTAACGCATTCCTGTGTTTCACCACCCTCCTAATGAAAAAGTTTTTCCTAATATCCAATCTAAACCTCCCCCACTGCAACTTGAGACCATTACTCCTTGTTCTGGCAACTGCTACCACTGAGAACAGTCTAGATCCATCCTCTTTGGAACCTCCTTTCAGGTAGTTGAAAGCAGCTATCAAATCCTGAAGGGTTAATGTTTAGCTATTCCACCTGGAAGCAGGCGGGGCACACCCTGACTGTTTTGTAGAAGCAATGCACACATTGCTCTATCCAAGGACAAGGGCTAGATATGAACCATGAGAACTTGATTGTTTGGACAGCAACTGTGGGAGGCTTTCTTAGCCTGGGCTCAAGGCCTGAGAACCAGGATTGTAGTAGATAGAGGATGGTAACTAAGTATATGAATCAACGTCATACATTCCTTTGTGTAGCAGTGTGTAATGCTTAGGGGGAGAAATATAATAAAAGGAGAAGGTGGAAGGCGGGGGGGAGAACAGCCCATCTCCGCTGACCAGCCTGTTTGCTTGCATAAAGCTGTGTTCTGTCTCATCACTGAACCGCCACAACTGGCGCCCAAACGTGGGGCCCTCAGCACTCACCTCGCCCGGCAAGGGTTTCAGACGCGTCACTCATCCGCTTCGTGGATCCCGGTGAGTATTTTTCATTGTGGTAAGTATGGGAAGCTCCCTCTCTGCTTTGCAAATGCAACACCGCAATGAGCTGCAGTATTTGTTGCGTAAGGCTCAGCATGACTGCCCGGCTCGAGCACTTTCTCTCCTGCTACAGGAGATGCGTGCCAAGTGCCCGTGGTATCCTGAAGCCGGAAGCCTTAAGCTAGCAGACTGGGAGCGATTGGGCCAGACATTGCACAAAGAGCCTTGGGCGCCCGTGCAGGCTTTACATGCCTGGCACCTCTGCCGCGACGTGGTACAGCGTGTCGCCTCCGACAGGCCCTCCCTCGCGAGGCTGGTGATCTCGCCATGCCCGTCCGCTCCTGCAGCCATCCCCCCTCCTGGCGATGCGACACAGCGTGTCGCCTCGGAAAGGCCCTCTCCAGCACCAACAGAGGGGCTGCCGATCCCGCCGCCCCCGTCCGCTCCTGCAGCCATCCCCCCTCCTGGCGATGCGACACAGCGTGTCGCCTCGGAAAGGCCCTCTCCAGCACCAACAGAGGGGCTGCCGATCCCGCCACCCCCGTCCGCTCCTGCAGCCATCCCTCCCCCTGCTTCGCTCCCAGTGCCTCTATTACCACCGCCTCCCTGGCCTTCCCCACCGGAGCCGGTGTGTGATCACCCTCCCCCCGTGGGGCCCCCCGGAGGGTCATCTGCATCTGCTCAGAAGCTTTCGCTGGTGCAACAAATGGTTCACGCAGCAAAAGCTCGATCAGATCTTACAGCGGAGGAGCTGGCTGATCTGGTCTCCGTTTGCCCGGTGACCTGGCAGAATGATGACCAGGGCAACCCCGTGGGCACCTGGACCACTTTGCCATACTCGGTGGTTAGAGAGGTAAAGAAAGCAATTCGTGAATTTGGCCTGACTAGCACCTTTGTGCGTGGTCTCATTGAAGGGATGGGTACTGGGTACTCCCTAATCCCTGAGGATTGGAAAACGCTGCTGCGCATGATGTTGTCACCCAGTCAGTATGTTATTTGGCTTAGTGAGTATCGGCAGATGGCAGAACGCCAAGCTCAGGTACATAGAGAGCGCGGTATCATGTATGAGCATTTGGCAGGGGAGGGCCCGTTTGCTACTATTGAGATGCAGTCTCAACTCCCTCAGGCTGTCTTCCCCATTATTTCCACCTGTGCCCAGCATGCTTTCAAGAAGGTCCCGGATTCAGGCAAGCCTACCAAAAGCTTTGTCAGTATCCGTCAGGGTGCCTCAGAGTCCTTTTTGGATTTTCCCAACAGATTGCAGGAGGCTATCCTCCGACAGGTGGATAACACTGAGGCAGCTCACGAGCTCCTGTTAAAATTGGCAGTTGAAAATGCAAACGAGGATTGCCACCGTGCTCTCCAGGCAGCACAAGCCTCTGGTATTTTAGAGCTCTCAGACATGCTGCGGGCGTGCCAGAACATTGGCACACAAGCCCACAAAGCTGGAGTTCTGGCTGCCGCCCTCAGAAAAACTGGGAAGGAGGGGAAGCGCTGTTACCACTGTGGTAAGGAGGGTCATTTTCAGATCAGTGCTGCTCATCTAAGGCACCAGCCCGACCCTCAAAGAAGTGCCCCAAGTGTGGGAAAGGTTATCACTGGGCTAATCAGTGTCGTAGCGGGTCGGGAAACCGCGCGACGGGTCCCCCCCCAAACCCAGGGCCAAACGGGGGTGTTTCCTACTCAGACAATCGCTCCTCTGCCTTGGAATCCGTAGACTCTATGAGGGCGGCGACTGCTGGAAGTGCAGGGCTTGATTTGATCATGCAGGAGGACACTGACTTTCGGCTGCCAGGGGAGGTCTGTGCCATACCTACACAGGTGACGGGACCTCTCCCTGCCGGCTTTGTAGGTCTTGTTCTCCCTCGCTCACATGCTGGGAAACAGGGCTTTTTTGTCATTCCAGGGGTCATTGATGCTGATTACACTGGCATTATTAAGGTTCAGGTGTGGACTCATCTTCCACAGTCGCTCCCGCGTGGACGGTCAATTGCACAATTGATTTTAGTCCCCTATCAGGTGCCAGCTGCCGAGGATCGAACTCGGGGCGGAGGCGGCTTTGGATCAACGTTGTCTCACTCGCCGTCTCACAGCGCGTCTTCTCCACTTGTTGCTCTGACAATGTCAGTCCGCCCCTCGAAACCTCAGTTAACACTTCTCTTAGATGATGTTCCTTTTACAGGGCTGGTGGACACTGGAGCTGACGTTACGGTGATTCGTGATCTGGAGTGGCCGGTTAGTTGGCCTACGGTTCCTTCTAAAGAATTGTGGGGGATCGGGGGTAGTAAACCCGGGCGCCAAAGTTTGTCTTGGGTCACGGTCTCTAAACCGGGAGGCCGTACCCTTGCTACTATCCGCCCTTTTGTGCTCCCTGTCCACCTCAATATTTGGGGCCGTGATTTACTTACAAAGTTAGACACCACCCTCGATATTAACATCTGATGGCCCAAAACCCTCCCTCACCCACCGTGCCCTCCGCCTTAACCTTGGTATGGCAATCCTTAGAGCCCGTATGGATTGACCAGTGGCCCCTCCCTCTAGAAAAGCTAAAAGCGCTTCATTCGCTTGTGCAGCAGCATTTGCAAGCACAACGACTGGAGAGCTCCACTAGTCCCTGGAACACCCCGCTGTTTGTTATTAAGAAAAAATCGGGTGCTTGGCGGCTGTTACATGATTTAAGGGAAATAAATAAACGCATCCAACCTATGGGCCCCTTGCAATTTGGCTTGCCAAATCCAAATTTAATTCCTCAAACCGATCAACTTTGTGTGTTAGATTTAAAAGATTGTTTTTTTACCATCCCCCTTTGCCCTCAGAATTAGCTGCTGTTATTTTGGCCTTTCAACCTTTTCCTGATTGTCCCTTTGATTTAATTGTGGATACCCATTATGTTTATTAGGTAATTGATCATTTACCCCTTGCCCTCATTACCCCTCAGGTTGATGCAGACCTCCTTCGCCTGTTTTTGTTTTTGCAGCACCTTTTTGCCACTTGTCATTTCCCTTATTTTGTTGCTCATATTCGCAGTCATACCCCTCTGCCTGGGCCACTCACTGAGGGCACTGCACGCGCAGGTCGCGCGTTGCGTGGTCAGGTAAATTCCCTTTTTTCTGACCCCATTGAAAGCCATGCCTTTTTTTAGCAGTCTGCCTCTGTTTTGGCCCGGCAGTTTCACATTCCTGCTGATCATGCATGTTCCATTGTTCGTTCCTGCCCCCACTGTGCTGCTGCTGCTCCTACTTTTTCTTATGCCGTTAACCCCCGAGGTACCGCAGCAAATCAGCTGTGGCAGATGGATGTTACTCATGTGCCACAATTCCGCCCCTATTTGTTTTTACATGTTTTCGTTGATACTTATTCAGGCTTTCTTTTGGGCTTCCCCACAACGTGGGGAAGCCACTAACAAAGTTATTCATCATTTGCTGGCCTGCTTTTTTGTTATGGGTCGCCCCTGCCAAATTAAAACAGATAATGCCCCAGCCTACTGCTCTGCAGCCCTCTCCACCTTTTGTGCCCGCTGGGATGTCTTAAACACGGAATCCCTTATAATTCCACGGGCCAAGCCATTGTTGAACGTGCCAATCGCACACTCAAAACCTTGCTAGATAAACAATTAAAACAAGGGGAGCTGCGTCTCCGAACTTTAGGAGACATTTAACAACAAATGCATATCCTCTTGTTTACTTTAAATAATTTAACACTGAATGCAGATCAGCAGACCCCTGCGGATCGGCATTTTCACAAATCTGAGGTACTGGAAAGACCGCGTGTCTTTTATCGTCAGCTGCCCGATCCACAGTGGCTGGGCCCAGTACCTCTAATCACTTGGGGTCGGGGATAAGCTGCTGTGTCTCTCCCTGCAGGACTGTTGTGGGTTCCAGCTCGGTGTGTGCGACCGGCACTTAAACAACATGGCATGGCACCAGGGACTGTCGAATCCCATACCAGAGTTTCAGCTGACCTTGGAGGAGACCGCGTTGCCCCCCGAGTCGACAACGACGGGACGGAAACGGAGGAGGCGTAGCGTCCCAAGCCAGCCCGTGACATGGGGAGCAGTAAAAGCATTGGTCGCCGCGGCCCCACGAAGACTGGCAGCAGATCAACAGCCAGAGACTCCTGAGACTTTGTTTGTGGCGATTCTCGCCCAAATCACTGCTAATTCTGTGATGATTGTGTGCCTTTTGTGCCTGCTATTTCCTGTAGGGGTTGGCTCGGAAGCGCCTCCCCCGTTACAAGCCCGAATGACATATAACATATGGGAAAGATTGGCTTCAATAGCAAATGTTACCCACTTTTGTTTATTTAATTTCGTAGCAGCCGGAGATTTGTTAGGTACATGCCTTATTCCAGTATGTCATCACCCTGAGGAGATGGAGAATAAGACACTGTTCTCTGCTTATGCTAATCTTTCCTCCCAGTACTCTAGCATGGCTAATTGGGGCCCGGCCAACTATACTCTGCCTCGCACGGCTATATCCCTCCACACACTGTACCCGGCCGGGGCTCACAATGTCACCTGTGCGCGTGTAGTTAACTGCATTAGTACAAAGGTGCCCTTGGGCTGTCGAAAAATTTCTCAACCCCTTTTAAATTGTTCCCATGCTGTTAATGTTTCATATAATTATGGCCATATCATCCTACCATCAGGATGGGTTTTTACTTGCGGTTCACGCACCTTTAATTATATTCCTGCAAATTTAAGTGATGGCACCCTTTGCTGTCTTAGAAGAATGACACTTATATTGCCTTTTGCTGGTCACAATTGTAGTAAAAGAAGTGTACCCCTTTTAGATGATTATATTGCAGATGTTGAGCTTTTGGTTATTCTGTGTTTGTAATCATTGGGCTTATTTTTTTGCTGCTGCTGTGTACAATGTATTCCTTCCTTGTTAAGATTTTGTAAAATTTTGCCCTGGAAAGCTCCCCAGGTTATGTCCTTGTCTGTCTGGGAGTTAAATAGCATGACCAAACAAATTAACGGCTACCATGAGATGGCCAAATATCAATAAATAAAAAACGGGGAGATGAAGGGTTAATGTTTAGCTATTCCACCTGGAAGCAGGGGGGGCACACCCTGACTGTTTTGTAGAAGCAATGCACACATTGCTCTATCCAAGGACAAGGGCTAGATATGAACCATGAGAACTTGATTGTTTGGACAGCAACTGTGGGAGGCTTTCTTAGCCTGGGCTCAAGGCCTGAGAACCAGGATTGTAGTAGATAGAGGATGGTAACTAAGTATATGAATCAACGTCATACATTCCTTTGTGTAGCAGTGTGTAATGCTTAGGGGGAGAAATATAATAAAAGGAGAAGGTGGAAGGCGGGGGGGAGAACAGCCCATCTCCGCTGACCAGCCTGTTTGCTTGCATAAAGCTGTGTTCTGTCTCATCACTGAACCGCCACAAAATCCCCCCTCATTCTTCTCTTCCACAGACTAAACAATCCCAGTTCCCTCAGCCTCTCCTCATAAGTCATGTGTTCCAGTCCTCCAATCATTTTTGTTGCCCTCCGCTGGACCTTTTCCAATTTTTCCACATCCTTCTTGTAGTGTGGGGCCCAAAACTGGACACAGTACTCCAGGTGAGGCCTCACCAATGTTGAATAGAGGGGAATGATCACGTCCCTCGATCTGCTGGCGGTGCCCCTACTTATACATCCCAAAATGCCATTGGCCTTCTTGGCAACAAGGGCACACTGTTGACTCATACCCAGCTTCTCATCCATTGTAACCCCTAGGTCCTTTTCTGCAGAACCGCTGCCTAGCCATTCGGTCCCTGGCCCCTAGTCCCTAGTCTGTAGGATTCTTCCATCCTAAGTGCAGGACTCTGCACTTGTCCTTGTTGAACCTCATCAGATTTCTTTTGGCCCAATCCCCTAATTTGTCTAGGTCCCTCTGTATCCTATCCCTACCCTCCAGCGTATCTACCTCTCCTCCCAGTTTAGTGTCATCTGCAAACTTGCTGAGGGTGCAATTCACACCATCCTCCAGATCATTTATGAAGATATTGAACAAAATCGGCCCCAGGACCGATCCTTGGGGCACTCCGCTTGATACCTGCTGCCAACGAGACATGGAGTCATTAATCACTACCCGTTGAGTCCGACAATCTAGCCAACTTTATATCCACCTTATAGTCCATTCATCCAGCCCATACTTCTTTAACTTGCTGGCATACTGTGGGAGACCGTGTCAAAAGCTTTGCTAAAGTCAAGGAACAACACATCCACTGCTTTCCCCTCATCCACAGAGCCAGTTATCTCGTCATAGAAGGCAATAAGATTAGTCAGGCATGACTTGCCCTTGGTGAATCCATGCTGACTGTTCCCGATCACTTTCCTCTCCCCTAAGAGCTTCAGAATTGATTCCTTGAGGACCTGCTCCATGATTTTTCCAGGGACTGAGGTGAAGCTGACTGGCCTGTAGTTTCCGGGATCCTCCTTCTTCCCTTTTTTGACGATGGGCACTACATTTGCCTTTTTCCAGTCGTCCGGGACTTCCCCTGATCGCCATGAGTTTTCAAAGATAATGGCCAATGGCTCTGCAATCACATCTGCCAGCTCCTTTAGCACCCTCGGATGCTGTGCATCCGACCCATAGACTTGTGCTCGTCCAGCTTTTCTAAATAGTCCCAAACAACTTCTTTCTCCACAGAGGGCTGGTCATTTCCTCCCCATGCTGTGCTGCCCAGTGCAGTAGTGTGGGAGCTGACCTTGTTCGTGAAGACAGAGGCAAAAAAAGCATTGAGTACATTAGCTTTTTCCACATCCTCTGTCACTAGGTTGCATCCCTCATTCAGTAAGGGGCCCACACTTTCCTTGACTTTCTTCTTGTTGCTAACATACCTGAAGAAACCCTTCTTGTTACTCTTAACATCTCTTGCTAGCTGCAACTCCAGGTGTGATTTGGTCTTCCTGATTTCACTCCTGCATACCCGAGCAATATTCTTATACTCTTTCCTGGTCATTTGTCCAATCTTCCACTTCTTGTAAGCTTCTTTGTGTTTAAGATCAGCAAGGATTTCACTGTTAAGCCAAGCTGGTCGCCTGCCATATTTACTATTCTTTCTACACATCGGGATGGTTTGTCCCTGTAACCTCAATAAGGATTCTTTAAAATACAGCCAGCTCTCCTGGACTCCTTTCCCTCTCATGTTATTCTCCCAGGGGATCCTGCCCATCAGTTCCCTGAGGGAGTCAAAGTCTGCTTTTCTGAAGTCCAGGCTCCATATTCTGCTGCTCTCCTTTCTTCCCTGAACTCGACCATCTCATGGTCACTGCCTCCCAGGTTCCCATCCACTTTTGCTTCTCCTACTAATTCTTCCCGGTTTGTGAGCAGCAGGTCAAGAAGAGCTCTGCCCCTAGTTGGTTCCTCCAGCACTTGCACCAGGAAATTGTCCCCTACACGTTCCAAAAACTTCCTGGATTGTCTGTGCACCGCTGTATTGCTCTCCCAGCAGATATCAGGGTGATTGAAGTCTCCCATGAGAACCAGGGCCTGTGATCTAGTAACTTCCGTGAGTTGCCGGAAGAAAGCCTCGTCCACCTCGTCCCCCTTGTCCGGTGGTCTATAGCAGACTCCCACCACGACATCACCCTTGTTGCTCACACTTGTAAACTTAATCCAAGTTGCAGTGGGGGAGGTCTAGGTTGGATATTAGGAAACACTAGTTCACTAGCAGGGTGGTAAAGCACTGGAATGGATTACCTAGTGGGTGGTGGAAGATCCATCCTTAAAGGTTTTTAAGGCCCAGCTTGACAAAGCCCTGGCTGGGATGATTTAGTTGGTGTTGGTCCTGCTTTGGATTGGACTAGATGACATTCTCTTAAGTAAGCTGGAGAAATGCAGGCTCAGCAGAACTACCATTAAGTGGATACAGAATTAAACAACCACAACCAATGATTTAGTTGGTGTTGGTCCTGCTTTGAGCAGGGGGTTGGACTAGATGACCTCCTGAGTTCTCTTTCAACCCTAATCTTCTATGATTCTATGAAATTTATATGTAGTTACCATGATCCTTGTGACAGCTGCCTGGACCAAGAGCACTAAAGAAAGAAGTTCTTAATTAATTCACAAAACAATGTCCCCCACATTCCTAATGACTTGCCAGTATGTCTAAACCCTGGGCTGTAGATGTAACCCACACACCTGGGTTCTATCCCATCTAGTAGCACCGAGACCACTTAGAGAGAGAGATAAAATAAGTCTGCTCTACAGCCTTAACTAACAGGAAGTTAGCTTTTAGCTCATGCAGTAGAGGCTCATGCACTAAGCTCCAGAGGCTGCAGGTTTGATCCCACCCGCTGACAACTGGGGTCTGTCAGTGTTACAAGTTGGGGCTTGTTCAGAATTTCAACTGGGAAGTCTCTGAAGCTCTGGACACATTTCCTCAACTAGGGGAAGTATGTAACCCACACACCTTCTGGGTATGGTGTTCTGTCCCAGCTAGTAGCACCAAGACCACTTAGAGAGAGAAAATGAGTCTGCTCTACAGTCTTAGCTAACAGCCAGTTCGCTTTTAAGCTCCAGAGGCCCCAGGTTTGATCCCGCCTGCTAACGACCGGGGTCTGTCAGTGTTACATAGGCACCCTTTCTAGAGATGACAGACTAGGCCATTCACATGCAGCCTTTGATCATTTTATAGATTTTGCTGAAAAGGTTGCCAGACTGTACCAAATATTGTTAGTGTGGAACTTGTGACTCATGGGCCCAATCCTCAAAACCCTTAATCATGGGAGCAGTCTCATGGATTTAAATGTGTGACTCTTAAAAGTGAGTAGGGACCAGTCATAGGTTAGACAGTGCCTTACAGGGAGAGACATGCTTTGGGGATGGTGCAGAGCCACTCTGCACTCTCCTTCATGCACTAGCATTCTCTGGAAAGCATTCTGCTTCTCTGAAACAGAAGATAACCAGTTCTTCTTCCAGGTGAGCTATTATACTCCATTATGAGGTGCAGAATACCCCCCAGCTGATGGCCCAGGCTACTGGCTGTTGGAGCCATGGCTCTGCCTACTCTGTCACTCCTCACCACCTTTGGGGTACCAGGCCCCCTAGGAGGAGTAACTGCCATGCAGCTGAGCTTCTATAAAAGATTAAAAAGCAAAAGCCTGACTGAACTATCAACTTTGAGTGAATAGACTTGATTTTTAGTTTTGAGCGAGCACCCTCTTTGCCAAAAAAGTTTGGAGGCAACAAATGTTATTTACCTCAAAGGCACTTTATGTCACATGCTATCAGACCTATAAGCTTATTGAAATACCCTTGAAATCTGCACTCAACTGTCACTCTGTGTTGATCTGTGCCTGCATCTTAGCTTGAATCTATGCCCCAGTCACACTGTATTGTCTTCTCATACAACACCACATTTGAAATGCCACTGATGTGAACACCAAGAAAAATGTTTGCTTTATTTGTTCTAATTTCTCCACGCACTGATATTTAAGCATGGCAGCAAGTAGGAAATTAATACCCATTGAAGGATCCTATATTGTGAAGAGATTATAAATAGATTGTGTGCAGATGAGCATAAGGAAATTAAATCAATTATGCTGCACTTATAAGTCTCTCTAATGTTCAAAGACTAAAACGTGCATTAAGATAACATCAGTTGTCTAAACCTACAAAAAGCAAGGAATTTCAAACGTAAGGGTGAAGCTTTATTTTTAAGATGCATCATTGTGTCTTGGTACTGCAGGTGCTATGCCTCATGGTTTTCATGGAAATCTGTCTGATCTTGCAACAGATGGGCATGATCATGCATGTTAATGAAGTTTGAGCCTTATATATGAATTGCCATTATTCAGTGGCTTTATGTTCAAACCTTAATGTAACTTTAATGTCTTTCTGACTTACATTATTATTATGACTTATTATTACAGCAGCATTTAGGGATATTACAGTGAGCTGAAGTCATTGATTCAATTACAGTGAGGTGATGAAAATAAACCTCTCTTTAAGAGTGCTTATTCTATTTAATGCATTTTCAAAGCTCTAGCCATTTCATTTTTCTTTGTCACAAGCCAAAGCACATTTATATGCATAGAAACACTCATTTAGTAAAAAAATATGCATTTTATTAATGGACAGTTTGGACCCTGAAATGGTCATCTTTTACATTTCTTGCTTACTTTTCGGGTTTTCCTGAGCAGGCAGCCAGTTGTATAGACTGTCTACTATAGTACACACATTGGGAATAGCAGCTATGTGACACTTTGGGTGGTTCAAAAGACAACTTCCATCAAAGAAAATTCAAGTAGGGCTTTTGAGGCAGCAGCTAAGTAAAGATCAGTATGTGGGGAAGTAGAGTATACTTTCATAAAAGTTTTTGGTTTACAATAAAAATGTTCAGGTTCTTTTTTGGGGGGTGTGTGTCAAAAACAGGAAAATTACCAATGAAATGAAAGTCTTCCCCAAATTTTCAAAAAGGCTTTTTTTGTCAAATAGTTCCTAGCCCCCCATCACTGAAAAAATTTAACCACCTCTAATTATTGCTCTCAGGCCTGTGGAGATCTGGCCATCTCTTTCAAGTCCCACTTCAGCTACATTCAAATGTCATGCACCCTGGGACACAGAGCCTGTGCTCCAAGACTTGTTGCTGGTGAAAGGAGGGCCTTAAAATATCCCTCCAAAATGACTCCTGCTGCAAGTAATAAAGGTAGTTATGGTTTTGTCAGTCTGAGGACTTGCTCATCCTCCCAGTTCAGGGGTTCAGATAGCTGACAATGTATGAATCTTCTGAGATTTGCCATTCACTGACTATTAGCCAATAACTCCCTCACCTCCCAATATGTTGGGAGCATTAAACATGGCACTGGCTGCACAGTACCTCTTCCAAGGGTGGCTGGAGCCCATGGAGGCACTTGCTGAGAGCAATTTCTATGCTTAGAGTGCTAGAACTATAACTGTGGAAGGCCCGTGTGTGAAAGCAAGTTGAGCATGAGGGAAAGAGAAGAGAGTGCTTTACACACTCCCTCCTCATTTCTTGGCATGCATGCAATCTGGCCCTAAATTTCTATCTTGAAGAGTAATTATAAAGAAAGACTCATACTTACACCTGGAATTAGGCAGGGCAAAATGTGGTGCCCCTTGTACAGTTACAGAATATTAAAGCCACATGAGTGTTCTCCATGGGTGCCTGTGATAAAATGAACCTCCCTCAAGGACAGGAAAATGTTAAATGCTAGGTAGGCACATTCACTACACCTGAGCAGTAATTAGATCATTACTTGGCAGCCAGAGAAGGTGGGATTAAAGAATCAGTGATAAGTAGGGCCGTACCAAATTCATGGTCCATTTTGGTCAAATTCATGATCATAGGATTTTAAAAATTCTAAATTTAATTATTTCAGCTATTTAAATCTGAAATTTCATGCTGTTGTAATTATAGGGGTCCTGACCCAAAAAGGAGGTGGGGGGGGCACAAGGTTATTGTAGGAGGGTGGGGGTTGGACTACTGCTACCCTTACATCAGCACTGCTGCTGGCAGCGGTGCTGCCTTCAGAGCTGGGTAGCTGGAGAGTGGCGGCGGCTGGCCCCAGAGTCCAGCTCTGAAGGCAGAGCTGCTGCCAGCAGCAGTGCAGAAGTCAGGACGGCATGGTATGGTATTGCCACCCTTACTTCTGCGCGGCTGCCTGCAGAGCTTGGCCCTCAGTCAGCAGTTGCCACGCTCTGGCAGCCTGGCTCTGAAGGCGGTGCAGAAGTAAGGGTGGCAATACCGTGACTCCCCTGCAACTCCCTTTTGGTTCAGGACCCCCAGTTTGAGAAACATGAGTCTCCCCCATGAATTCTATCTAGTATAGGGTAAAAGCACACAAAAGACCATGGTCCATTTCATGGTCCATGATGCGTTTTTCATAGCCATTAATTTGGTAGAGCCCTAGTGATGAGACATCTGGGCCTTCTAAACAGGCTGAGAGACAGTGGGCAGGTAGGCTCCTGTGAGGGGTCAGAGATTGTTGGAGGTGAGAGGTCCTAGGAAGACTTATGTTAGACAGGACAGTGCCTGATACCAAAGCTGGGGAAAGGTAGTGGAACCCCAGGAAAGTTTTGAGCACAGGACCCAGAGCAGAAGTGGGCAAACTACGGCCCGCGGGCCACATCTGGCCTGCTGGACCATCTTGCCCAGTCCTTGTGGAAGGGGGCAGATAGGGGGTGGGGGCCAGGGTGTTTCGGGAGGCACAGCCTTCCCTACCCGGCCCTCCATACAGTTTTGCAACCCCAATGTGGCCTTCAGGCCAAAAAGTTTACCCACCCCTGACCCAGAGGATAGGGTGATTATTTGGGACTTTCATTTCAGGGTAACAAAATATTCAGTTGTAGTTGAACCTGGACTTGCTAGTTGTCAAAAGGGGTTGCATGGGTGGTGAGTGTGTATGCCATTACAGTGCCCCAGGGAGAGAGATACTGGACTTTGCTCACTTCTTTTCCTTTAAAATAGCAGTCATGTTTAACCTGCAGTACTTAAACCCTTTATTTACAGCATTGATTTCGTTTTCTGGATTCAAGGTTAATTTTGTAATTAGCTGGAAGACACCACTGCATTTTCTAATTTAGGTCTGTCCCTCCAGTCTACTCTTACCTCTCCAGAGGTGACTGGCATGTGTGTTAATCTTCAAACCTGCACACTGTTTATTTAGTATCTCATGGTGCTAACAGCAGCATTGCTTACTTCTTGGATTATTCTGATGCAAGGTGCCTTTAGTTCTGTAACCTAGCGAGAAGTTCATAGCTCATTATTTCCTGAGGGACATGTAGTACTTTTCCCTACAACACTGATACAAGCTTTTCCTTTATCCAGGTGTTCTTTAGGCTAACAGCAGTAGAAAGTGCACTGAAAGAAAGGAATGAGTTCATTCATTAGAATGACCTCCTGGCGTAGTTTCTCCTTTCAGTGAACCATCTTTCCAGGAATTTCTTACCTGTGCTTGGTCATGGTAGCCTGAAAACTTACATTCAAGCCTGAAATACATTTCTCAGGTTAGTCAGAGTGCTGGGAAGAGGGGAGAATGTCAGTTGTTTTTTTTAAGGGCTTCTCAGAAAAAACTCACTTGTCTCCCCTCACAATCACAGGAACCACCATACTAGATCAAAGCTGAGGTCCACCAAGTCCACCACCTTGTCTCAAACAGCAGTCACTACCAGATGTTTCAGAGGAAAGTCCATGAAACTCCCTTCCCTAACCAGAAGGGAAGTTTCTTCTTAAGCCCAGACAGCTATCTTGCCTAGCGGAGCGTTGCCTGTTCTTATTAAACTTCCAAAAGACAAAGATGCAAAGAGATGCCTTAGGTGCCCTTACAGAAATTAAACCAACACACACCAGTCTTCAATTACAGAAAGTCAGGGCAGCCACATAAGATCTAGCCAAACAAACAGAGCAACAAAAATCAATAAACATCTCCCTTTATGTCTCAGTCCCATTCCCCCATATCCCCCCCTTCCCTAATGACTGGGGAAATATGTAAGGGGGCTGTTGTCCCCTTCCTAAAATGCAGTCGGGGGTGTTTTGGTTGGCTAGCTCCCAGTACCAAAAGAAAGGGGAACGATCGATGGGAAATCAGGACCCTGAGACTGACAGTCCCCAGAAACAACGGGGAGAGGCCAATGCTCCAGGTCAGCCTGAATGACAGGGCAGGCAGGCTAATCGGGGAGTCAGGCGGCCAGGGGGGTCCCGTCCTCCATGTGACCTGGAATTGCCTGGGTCAGACGGAGTGGGGCCGAGCTAAGGAGAAAGCAGGGGCCCAAGCTGATCTGGGGAGTAGAGCCGTGCCAGCCAGAGGGGCCAGAGAAGCAGCCCAGGAAGCAGGTCAGTGCTGGGAGCAGAGTCACAGAGCAGACCTGTCCTGGGAGAAGAGCTGCAGCAACCAGAGCAGAGGGGCCAGAGAAGCAGCCGAGGGAGCTGGAGGCAGCAGAGTAGCAGCAGCCGCCATGCTGAGGCAGAGTGGTGGAGCTGGGGCTGGAGCAGTCCAGAGCTGGGTGGGGTGAGCAGCTGGGGAGAGCAAGGGGCACCCTGGGCAGTGGACCCAGCACAGGAAGATGCCCCCAGCCAAGATGCCTGGCAGGCCAGACTTGGAGGGGGATCGTAACCTCGACGGGGCGGGGGCGATGCTGGGAAGAAGGGTCCTGCCACCTAGAGCCTGAGAGCGTGTGGCCACCACCAGAGCAAGCGTCCGACCTGCAGCACAGAGAGGGCCTGAGAAGGCGCCTGGGACTTGTGAGGAACAAACTGAACTTCTCTTACATTCCAGAGATGCTGGTTGTGATGCCCCCGTGCCACAGAGCGGGGTTATGTGTTTTCTTTTAACCTTTCCCGTTTTTTCATTATTTTTTTGTAATTGATTGCTGTTTAATCAATTGTATTTACTTTGAACTGTATGTAATGATCAGTGGATCAGGGAAGCATCCGGTGCAGAGAGAGCACCCCAGAGTGGGGACACCCTAGACCCTGCCCTAAGAGACCATGAGAAAGTTGGAGGTTGAGCCCCCCAGGAATCCTGGATCCACCCTTGTTGGGGTTACAAGAACTCTGCCACACAGGAGATGGAAGGGGAGCCCTTGAGGTCAGGCAGGCCTCTGGGTAAAGGCAGTGGGAGCGAGGACTCAGATCCTTTCACTAGCCCATTTCACCGGGGTAGTGTATAAGCCAGGAAAGTTCCCCACAATAGTGGGACCATTCCCCTGTTTACAAATAGATAAGCTTGCAGCATGTTCTAAAGGTCACTAAATATAGGCTGTCTTGAACTGGGGTTGAGTGGGTGGGGGAGAGGAGAAAAATTAATTCCAAAGAGGAGGGGCCCTCCAGCATTCAGGGCTGTATAGCATAGGCACTGGAACTAGGGGTGCTGTGGGTGCTGCTGCACCCCTGGCTTGAAGTGGTTTCCATTATGTACAGGGTTTTACAGTTTGGTTCACTCGCTCTCAGAACCCCCACAATAAAAATTGTTCCAGCACTCCTGCTGTATAGACTTAAATGAACAACTTAAACTCTACCTGCAAGCCAACAGGCAACCAATGTAGATCCCAGTGTGATTCACTCAGGTGAGATGTTCTGCACAGTAAGCAGGCAGACTCAGTCTGCACCAGTTTACATTTCTGAATGGTTTTAAGTTTAAGCTCTTGACTGTAACATCTTGTGAAGATGAGTTCCACATGTTAGTTATGTTGTGTAAAATACATATTTTCTTTTGCTGTAGTAAATGTAATGCTTTAATTTCATTGGGTGTCCCCTTATCCCAGCAATCAGACAGCCCTATTTACCTTTGATCCTTTTGTCACTAACACAAGGAGTGATGCATGCATAGAGGTTTTTTTTAGAATGTGCATTGATTTAACCCTTTGGCGTGCTGTGAATCACTAGGGGATCACAGAGGGACAGCATATGTGCCTCACCCTTATGGGCCAGACTTTCAAGAGTGCTCAGCTCCCATTTAGGCACTGATATAAGTGGCCAGATGTTTGCAAGAGCTCAGCACCCCTTGTGTTAAGTTCTTCTGAAAATACTTGTGATAGAGCAGTGGCTCAACAGCAGAGTGTATTTGATTTAAATCAATTTGATTTAAATCATGAGTCGGGAAGATGCGATTTAATCATGGATTTCCACATAAAAGTGCATTCTTGTTGGTTGTTATAACCTTAACATATATATTCCTCACAACTTAGAGATAGATGTAGGTTTCATTTTTAGAAGGTACACACTATACATTTTTGAAGTGATTTATTTTGAAAAAACTTTTCAGATTAGTTTTACAGCTATATCAGAAAATGAATGATCGTTTGATTATTTCATTTACCAAAGGTAACTGAAGCAGATATTTATGAAGTCATTGGGAACTATCTCCAATTCTACAGGTTAATCATTAATATTTGGAGGATTTTCTTGCCATGCTGAATTAGGAGGAGAACATCACCAGACAGACATTTAAATTGTTTTATTTAACTAAAACAACAATGTTATGTATGCTGGATTTTTTTCTTCAACAGCAAACATATGCTTGTTTTGTTAAAATATTATATTAATTTTTGAATTTAGTTAAACATTCAAGTTTTTTTAAAATCAGGTTTGTTTTTGTTAAAATTGTTTTTAACTAAAATAGTTAAATGATTTAAAAAAAACCCCAAAATTAAATCAACTATGTCAGCCAGGTCAACAAGAGAAACTTAAAATATTGGCTTCTGCAGCTAACTCAGTCGTCTTCAACTTCATTTTCCTGTTTGTTCATAATCTGGAAAAGAAAAGCAAGCTTTCCTGGTTTTTCAGGTCCCAAACGATTTCTCAATTTGGAATGAATTAGTCCAAAGGAAGAAAATATTCTTTTTACACCGGCTGAAAAAGCTACTCCTGTTAAAAGTGAGATTATCACTTCAACAGTCTCTGAATCCAAGTGCCTAAGTGACTTCCACCAGTTCACTGGTGTGACTTTCTTTAAAACATAATCAGCAAACTGATATTTCTTGAATGGTTCACCCTTAGCTCTGAAATTTACTATAGTTGCCATTATGGAGGGATGATTGCTGGATGTCCATGTCATAGCCAACTCCTCTTCTTCAGCAGTTAAGGTTTGACCCTGTTACCGACTATTGAGAATATTTGCGAGAAAATGAGCTGGAGATAGTGCTTGTCCCATTTCATAGAATATCAGGGTTGGAAGGGACCTCAGGAGGTCATCTAGTCCAACCCCCTGCTCAAAGCAGGACTAATTTGTTTTTTTAATGCTTGTAATTTAACTCTGTCATTGCATATTTCTCTTTTTAAGATCTCATTCAGTTCCTTCCAAATTTCAACAGCGTCAGCAATAAAACAGCTATTTCCCTGCATTTTGTTCAAGGCTACAGAAATAGGCTTCAGGGTACTTATCATGTGTTCAGCATTCTCTTAAGCCTGATGTTGAGAACTTTGGCTGTGACAGTGCCATCTATTTTTTCACAATTTTGTTCACAAAGTGGCATCAGATTAGGCCAGTTTTTTGATCTAGTGCTTAAAACAGTCTACTACTGAGTTCCATCGCATGTCTTGTGGGAGAGTTAGCTTGGTCCAACTTTTTTTCAGAGCAGCTGCTGCAAAGTGGTTGTTAGGGAAGTATTTTGAAATTTCAACAACATCAGCCTTTATTTCTGGAACACTGAAGTCTTTGGCTAGGAGGTGCATCAAATGAGCACTTGCAACCATATGTTATTAGCTTGGGACTCTCTTCACTGTCTTCTAAATAATTTCTTCTCATCTTGGATACATTTGCAGCATTGTCTGTGACCAAGCTGCGTACTAGACATTTGAATTTTTTTTCATAGTTTGTTGTAGCTTTTACTGCTACTTCTTGTAAGTATTCTGCTGTCTGTGCATTTCCTGATGTATCAATTGTTTCTGTAAGGAAGACATCCCCTTCTTCTGTTGTCACATAAGCACATAAAACAAGATCATTGTGGACATTGCTCCACCCATCAGGTTAACAATTTTACTCTCTAGACCTTTTGCACACTGCTCAATTTCTCTTTCATACACTTTATCCAGCAATTTGCCTGCGACATCTGCTCTGCTGAGTGGATTGTATCCTGGTCTTAATGACTGAACCATGTTAATGAAGTGTGGGTTCTCAATCATACGGCAAGGAGAGTTTGTTGCATAAACAAACTGGGCAATTTTTTCATCAATTACCTCTTTTTGTAATCTGCTGGTTCTTATAACAAACTTCTTCTCCTTATAACAGACTTCTTCTCCTTGTCCAGATCTATTCTGCCCCCAACAGTCTTCTATTCACTGAACTTTTTGAAAATTTGTACTTGTAGAGAGAGGTAAGGAATTGACCCTGTATAGACAAATTTGCAGAAGTACAATAGGGTTGAGATCTGTTATTTCTCACCTCTCTATATTATTTATTTAAAAACATTTTTGCTGTTAAGAAGCATGTTATCTCTGGAGATGCAAATCCACAGTTTGAGAACTGCAAAACTAAGCATTTCTGATGGTATCTTCTAGACTGAGCACTGAGTCCCATTGGGTAGATAGAAAGAGTAACCTAAATAATCTATACAGAAGCCCCTGGAACCCATAAGATTGGGTCCCTAATCCATGAACTATTGGAACTCATTTACAAAACTTTCCTTAAACATTACATGAATATATTGTCTCATATTATAGAATTATAATTTATAATCCCTATTCCATGATGAGATATCTTAGAGCTTGTCAAGGTTCCTCCCCCACTCTAAACTCTAGGGTACAGATGTGGGGACCTGCATGAAAACCTCCTAAGCTTACTTTCACCAGCTTAGGTTAAAACTTCCCCAAGGTACAAATTAATTTTATCCTTTGTCCCTGGATCTCCACTGCCACCACCAAACTCTAACTGGGTTTACTGGGAAACGTAGTTTGGACATGTCTTTCCCCCCAAAATCCTCCCCATCCTTGGACCCCACATCCTGGGAAAGGTTTGGTAAAAATCCTCACCAATTTGCATAGGTGACCACAGACCCAAACCCTTGGATCTGAGAACAAGGAAAAAGCATTCAGTTTCCTTACAAGAAGACTTTTAATAGAAGAACAAAAAGAATCACCTCTGTAAAATCAGGATGGTAGATACCTTACAGGGTAATTAGATTCAAAACATAGAGAATCCCTCTAGGCAAAACCTTAAGTTACAAAAAAGACACACAGACAGGAATAGTCATTCTATTCAGCACAGCTATTTTCTCAGCCATTTAAAGAAATCATAATCTAACACATACCTAGCTAGATTACTTACTAAGTTATAAGACTCCATTCCTGTTCTGTCCCTGGCAAAACATTACAGACAGACACAGACACTTTGTTTTTCTCCCTCTTCCCAGCTTTTGAAAGTATCTTGTCTCCTCATTGGTCATTTTGGTCAGGTGCCAGCGAGGTTACCTTTAGTTTCTTAACCCTTTACAGGTGAGAGGATTTTTCCTCTGGCCAGGAGGGATTTTAAAGGGGTTTACCCTTCCCTTTATATTTATGACAGAGCTATAATGTATCTTAATTAAAACTTTCTTTAGACAGGGTTTTTCCTCTAAAACCATTTTATCAAAAATCTGATTTAAATAAAAAAATAATTTTTTCTTTATTTTTATTTTTAAAAATTCATTGATTTTTATCCACCCTGCTCAACAGGATCTTCTGGGTGCTTTTGAAAATCCTACTCAGGTGCCTAAATGGGAGCTGAGTTCCTATAAAAATGTGGCCCTAAAGTTATTGTTGTGCACTTAAAAAATCTATCCCCCTGTGGGCTGCACAAGGTGAGGGATCCTGTTCACCCATGTAAGAGTTAAGCCCAGTTTGATTTGCAGTCTTAAATTTTGATAGGCTTCGTTGGAATTGCTCTAAGCTTCTTCCTCACCCCTGCCATTGTACTGCACATAATTATTAAAATAGGATTTAGAGCTAGGTATCTATTTACTATTGAACGTAACTGTGAAGGCACCATTAATTCTCTCTTTGGTTGGTAGGTATGCTAAAAAGTATCTTGATTTATGAAGGTTATCTTTGAAGAGCTTATTTAACAGATAATGAAGCACATCCATTTTATCCATATTTAATAAACATAAGAGAAACTGCATCAAATCCCTTGATTCCATACTTGGATAACATTAAAGGTAATGGTGATTTATAAATATTTTACCTCATGTTTCTTTTGCATATTATAGGGAATTGCTTAAGGGCAGGTCTACACTACAGTGGGGATCGACGCTCTGAGATCGATCCACTGGCGGTATGGTAAAGAGAAGCTTAAATCAACTGCACATCACTCTCCAGTTGACCCCTGTACTCTACCCCCGATGAGAAGATATTTTCTCCCGTCGACCCCCTGCGGTGTATACCCAGCGGTAACTCAACCTAAGGTAGCTGGAGTTGTGTAGCGTAGGTCAACATACTAAGAAAGCGGGACAATCAGCGAGTTATCTTAAGTGCCTATATACAAATGCAAGAAGCCTGGGAAACAAGCAGGGAGAACTGGAAGTCCTGGCACAGTCAAGGAATTATGATGTGATTGGAATAACAGAGACTTGGTGGGATAATTCACATGACTGAAGTACTGTCATGGATGGATATAAACTGTTCAGGAAGGACAGGCAGGGCAGAAAAGGTGGGGGAGTTGCATTGTATGTAAGAGAGCAGTATGACTGCTCAGAGCTTCAGTATGAAACTGCAGAAAAACCTGAGAGTCTCTGGATTAAGTTTAGAAGTGTGAGCAACAAGGGTGATGTCATGGCAGGAGTCTACTATAGACCACCGGACAAGAGGGATGAGATGGATGAGGCTTTCTTCCGGCAACTAACGGAAGTTACTAGATCGCAGGCCCTGGTTCTCATGGGAGACTTCAATCACCCTGATATCTGCTAGGAGAGCAATACAGCGGTGCACAGACAATCCAAGAAGTTTTTGGAAAGTGTAGGGGACAATTTCCTGGTGCAAGTGCTGGAGGAACCAACTAGGGGGGAGCTCTTCTTGACCTGCTGCTCACAAACCGGGAAGAATTAGTAGGGGAAGCAAAAGTGGATGGGAACCTGGGAGGCAGTGACCATGAGATAGTCGAGTTCAGGATCCTGACACAAGGAAGAAAGGAGAGCAGCAGAATACGGACCCTGGACTTCAGAAAAGCAGACTTTGACTCCTTCAGGGAACTGATGGGCAGGATCCCCTGGGAGAATAACATGAGGGGGAAAGGAGTTCTGGAGAGCTGGCTGTATTTTAAAGAATCCTTATTGAGGTTACAGGGACAAACCATCCCGATGTGTAGAAAGAATAGTAAATATGGCAGGCGACCAGCTTGGCTTAACAGTGAAATCCTTGCTGATCTTAAACACAAAAAAGAAGCTTACAAGAAGTGGAAGATTGGACAAATGACTAGGGAGGAGTATAAAAATATTGCTCAGGCATGCAGGAGTGAAATGAGGAAGGCCAAATCATACTTGGAGTTGCAGCTAGCAAGAGATGTTAAGGATAACAAAAAGGGCTTCTTCAGGTATGTTAGCAACAAGAAGAAGGTCAGGGAAAGTGTGGGCCCCTTACTGAATGAGGGATGCAACCTAGTGACAGAGGATGTGGAAAAAGCTAATGTACTCAATGCTTTTTTTGCCTCTGTCTTCACAAACAAGGTCAGCTCCCACACTACTGCACCGGGCAGCATGGGGAGAAGGTGACCAGCCCTCTGTGGACAAAGAAGTGGTTCAGGACAATTTAGAAAAGTTGGACGAGCACAAGTCCATGGGGCCGGATGCCCTGCATCCGAGAGTGCTAAAGGAGTTGGCGGATGTGATTGCAGAGCCATTGGCCATTATCTTTGAAAACTCATGGCGATTGGGGGAGGTCCCAGACAACTGGAAAAAGGCAAATGTAGTGCCCATCTTTAAAAAAGGGAAGAAGGAGGATCCTGGGAACTACAGGCCAGTCAGCTTCACCTCAGTCCCTGGAAAAATCATGGAGCAGGTCCTCAAGGAATCAATTCTGAAGCATTTAGAGGAGAGGAAAGTGATCAGGAACAGTCAGCATGGATTCACCAAGGGCAAGTCATGCCTGACTAATCTAAGCCCTGGCTGGGATGATTTAGTTGGGGATTGGTCCTGCTTTGAGCAGGGGGCTGGACTGGATGACCTCCTGAGGTCCCTTCTGACCCTAATATTCTATGATTAAAAGATGAAGAGAGAAAGAAATATATCATACTTTAAGAAAGGGACACATAAAATCCAGTTTAAAGAGTTGCAAACAAGATGCTTTAAAAATACAGATGAATCAGAAATAGACATTTATCCAATTGCCTTGATCTGTCACTTTATGATTTTTTTTATTACCACATTTATGAGTGCTGGGTCAATGCTGCATTTGTGGTGAGTGATGGTGCATTTAGTGGCCAGTCAGATTAAAGAGACATAGGTCTCCCAGTGGGTTTAGAGTATATGGGGATGATCCAAAGCACCCTGAAATCGACAGAATTTCTCTCATTGACTTCAGTGGGCTTTGGCTCTATATTAGTAGTCATTTGACATTTACCATGCTGCAACATTTGACATTACTATAGTATTTGCTGGGCTAAGTACAGAAAATACCACTGCAATGGGAAATGCTGAATATTTAAGGGTAATCTCTGTACCATATGCATAAGTCATCCTTTTATCACTTCAAGAAAGTGTTCTGCATTTGAGAGGAATAGCAGCTTTCTACTACAAGCTGTATATTTGATGTACAGTATAAAGGAATGTTGAGTGCTTCTGAGCATTCAGGTACCATGCATCTTGTGTATCAGTGGTTCTGCATTATATGTAATCACTTTGCAAGTGAAAGGAGGATTTTTCTAGTGCAGCCCTGTTACCTGAGGTTTTTCCAACCCGAAGCTCTCAGTAACTTTTACTTTGTGCGAGGTGGTGTCAGGAAATAAATCAAGGGAGACACGGCCATCTGACCGATAGATGGCTGGCACAAACAGGACAACACGAGAGTGCTTTCACTTAGAGCTAAACTTTACTTAGTCTCAAGCACTTACACACATCCGCAACAGGTTAGTAAAACACCCCCCAACCCTCGATAATTACCGAAGCTGAGCATGGCTTTCGAGTGGCACCGTGACAGACTTCAGCTGGCCAGGCTTCTGTCTGCCGGTGGGGACCCGATGATGCGTTCAGAGGGAGCATTCCTGAAGAGCCCCTTTTGAGAAACTTCTTTCCTTATTTATGCATTAGTAATACAATGACATAACCCTTAAAGAAAACTTGCTAAGCAAGCAGGGTTAAAAGGTCAAGCAAGAGATTTCCTTATGGTCATCTATTTACTAGATACATTGGTTTAAATTTTTTTTATTTTCAGATTGTCCATGCCTTGGGGCCCTGACAAACATTCCTGGGGGCACATATAAACAGACTTCTTGTTTTTCTAAAATACTGGCATCAGCAATTTCAACATTCTTAGCAGGAAGGGCACGGGGTCAAGCTGCCCTATCTGTAGCACCCAAACCCTCCTCCCCTCCTGTCTGGTTACATTGAGGCTGCTGCATGACCAGTTTACGACCTGCTGACTTGGCTACTTTTAGCAATAAGCAAGAATGGTTCAGTATGGCCTGCTAACTTGACTACTGTTAGCAACAAGCGATAGTGGTTTAGGCACTTTACTGGTTTGCCAAAATCTCCCCGTACAGCCCTGCAAACATCTTAGACTTGCCCTGGGCTGACTGCATGTGCTCCCACAGATGGGTTGCTCTAACAGCTGGATGAAGTGGATTGTAAGCAGATATTTACACTAAATGTCTTGAAATGAGCTGCTGTCTGCAGCCTCCCTCTTCTTCCCGATACTCACCATCAGCCGTGAAGGGTGGGGTTGGACAGTTTTCCCCTAATTTGGTGGTCTTCTGCCCTCTGGCACCTGCACTTCCACAGGCTGAGAACGGTCTTTGGTCCTATGTAGCAGCAACCCACTCCTGTAGCAAGGTCAGCTGGGGAAGGCTTGGTACAACTAGCTCCCCTGGCTGGCAAGCTGCTTCTGAGAGTGTTTTTTTGTAAATTACACATTCATTAGTTCTCTTCCAGTCACCTTTAAATACAGTATGCATGTGTGAACTTTAATTGGCTTAACTTTTGCTGTCCTTCCTGCTTTTGTGTTAGCATTTCTCTTTTCTAATTGGCTTACCACCACCGATTACATGTCAGTTGTGTATATTTGTCCAGGTCAAAGTGACCTGTTTCTCTGTATAGGGGCTTTGGACTTTCCAGTCTCTTTCCACCTGCCTTTTTCCTAATTGCCTTTCGGCAGCGCATTTTATAGATGTTATCTATCAATTTAGGCACATCCTGTGTTAAATATCCCCTTTTGTCCTATATAGGAGTTTACTCAACAAGGTCATTTAAGGCAACATTTCACTTATGTCAAGCAAACTAGACCACAGCCAGCCTTACAGTCCGAACTAATGCATCAGATATGACTGTTTTAACAATTCTCAATACTATATATATATATTGACAGATTAACATAGGTGGTAGAAGTACAAGCTTCCCCACAACCTTGCACTAATGTGACTCTACCCTGACCTGAAGGCACAGTGCCATCATTCTGGGTGAGAAGTTGGTCCACGCTTCATAGCCGTACAACCCTTTGTCCTTTCTGTAGAATGGAAACCTTGATGGTGGGGGTTTCTGTACGTATGACATAGCATCCTATCAGTGAGACAAGGTGGGTGAGGTAATGTCTTTTATTGGACCAGCTTCTGTCGGTGAGAGAAACAAGCTTTCAAGCTTACAAAAGCTCTTCTTCCTGGAACCGACACGGCTAAAACAACACTGCATACTATCCTATCCACAGGACCCAGACCATGAACTCATTACAGAAAATCCACTTGGTAGTCCTCTAGATGATTGGTTTGCTGGCTGATAAGTCACTCTAAACAAATGCTGTTACCTCTTACTTAACAAAAACTTGGAAGCAAATAATAGTTCTGTTAGAATTAAGAAAGTTAGTAAAATGGTAGACTGTATGATGCAGGTGTAGCGTGACCCTGAATATTTATCCTTGGTTTAAATACCTCACATCAAGACAGATGGGACATAGTTTTGAGATAGGAGATGTGGCAAAGTAAAAACAAAGAAATGCTTCAGGACTGTGGTATCGTTTTATTGCACTCAGTTGTGAGCCAGGCAATATTCCCATGTCAAGGGATTGAGGCTTTCACTGTATTGTGTGGGCTAACCTGCCCTGCAGGTCACAACCCAGGGAGAATAGTCTTCCCAGGCCAGCTACTTCTCCTTCCAATGTAAATTAGACCCTAGTCTGTGGCATGCTGGCTGCAGATTGAGTGAAAGTGCTCTGACTCAACAGCCAAGGATGTGCTATGCTAGGAGAATATCCAGCTGCCCCTCACGGGCAGTTCTACTACCCTATTACATTGTTCTGCAGTTCAAACCATTGTGTTGGCCAGGTGCTGGCCCTATATATCATTGGCAGACCTAACTTCTGCACATACACATTCTTAAAGTGCATTTTCTAAACTGACCCCAGCTTATATGCAATTCTGATAGGCATTGTCATTACATCATGGTCTTAAAAGTTTTAAAGTGTTGTTATTTTGCATGAAATGTTTATTGTGGGATTTGCTTCTTCAAAAATAGCTGTCTTCACTACTAGTTAATATAGACCACTCCTAAGACTCTGAAGATATTCCCATCAGGTCTGAAATTATGCTATGTCTCAATTAGTATTTGTCTCTTTTTTCCTATTTTAGTTAAATCCTATGTGTTGCTGCTCTGTAGGCACCATTCACAAAGAGCTATTTACAGCTACTTAAGTTCTTTTGCAATTTATGCAAATACACTTTTAGAATTTACAAGAACACAGGAAGTCACTGATTCACACCTCAGGCAAATGCTACATCCTGTAAAACATAACCCTTGCAAGTGAAAGACTGTCCAGTACACAGTGATATAGTCTATCCTCCAAGTGTATCATAAGAGTAATCTCTACACAGTTGACTCCATATAACTATCTGGCTTTGCTCATACAGCAGACACATACCAGAAAAAACTACAAGAGGCAGGAACATAGAGGGGAAGCCTTTTGGGCTGTCCACAGACCCTCTTTGGAGCTCTGGCTGGGCATTTGTCAACGCTTTGTGCAGGTGCATATCCTTGTTGGATCATATTAAAGAAGTTCTGTATTAAAATCACAAATGAGTTTGATTCCCCAGAGTTTAAATTCCAGGGTATTACTAATTAAGAGGTCTCTTGGTTTTTGGTATTGTTTCTCTCCCTCTATGTGTGAAACTTGCAAGCTGCTAACTATGTTAGTACATTCTAAGACAGAGTCTGTTCTCAAAGCAATTCACAAGAGAGAGAGACTCAAAGCAATACTCTAACAACAGAAACAGCACCCAGAGACTCCCCACCCTTTTGTTGTATTAACAATTGTGATTAAAATAGAGATAGAGGATGTATGTGGATGGATGCTTGGTGTGGATAATAACTGAATGATCAGGGAGGTGCCAGCCTAAGAATCCAGTGTCCATCGGCTGAAGAAGGCGTCAAGTGGAAATAACCAGAGGACCCCCCCCACCCCGGAGGGCAGACTGGAATCCACCCAACAGCCTCAAGAATGGGAGAACCAAAGAACAAGATAACATCTTGGAGCCGTCAGGAATGTGCTATCTGCTGATTGATTCAGCAACAGCATGATGAAGCAATTCCCATAGACTGGCATAGGAAGAAATTCCTATAAAAATAGACTCTAAAAAGTGAGAACTTTGGGGTCTGATTCTGCAAACCAACTTCCAGGAGCATCAGATGAGCATCTGACAAGGCCCTGCTCCCTCCTCATGTCCAGGCCACCTGGCCAGTGACTTGGCATGAGCAACTCTAAGGCTGGTAACTATGATAACAACCTTGCAGAACCTGTGTGTGTGTGGGTGTGTGTGTGTGTGTGTTTGTATGAATGAATGTGAGAATAAATATGAGATTGAATGGAATGTTATAGCTATAACTAACTGCTTACTATGATTCTTTCTGTATTCACAATAAATGTGGTATTTTGCCTTTTTCCCTTTAATAAGATCCTGCTGGTTTTTATTTTATTGGTATAACATCCTGACCCAGCAGTGGCTTTGGTGCACAGCCCCTGAGCAAATTATTCCTACTGTCAGTATGCACAGAGTAGAAGGATGCCATGTATGGGTGTTCTGCACCAGAATATGGACACAATTTTTGCAGAGTATGGTTATGTCAGGGTATTTCAGTACATGTTTCCGGCTACCTGCCTAAATTTGTTAATGAAATATAATAAACATTCATGCACTGCAATTTTTTTATTAAAAATATGTACGTGTGAACAGTGAATTATACATAGTGCTAACAGACGTGACACTACCTCCAGGCTCAGCACTGCCAGTCATACAGGACTACATCCTCAGCTGGTACATGTCAGCATAGCTCCATTAATTTACACAAATTGAGGATCCAGCCCATGGATTTTTGCCTGGATCATGTCTTATGTTTCATATTTCCTGGGTTGCCTTTTTTCTGTCAACATGGCATTTTATACAGTGTTTTATTCTTGACTGTTTTATTGGTGACTGTTTTCTGGTCTCAATGATCCTGCAGTATATTAGCACCATCTAATTCTTATGTTATCAATAAACAAATTATAAGGCACTAAGCATATTTGTACTGAATTCATTTTGATTTGAGCTTCTGCTTATGACTGAATGCAGTACCGAAGAGTGCAAGGGTGGTAGAATAATGTGATTAATTTTCCACATACAGTGAATACTGTATGTCATCCTAGTTCACATCAGAGGCAAGACAGAAAATAAACTGTAGTTATTGAAGCAGTTGAGTTCATAAGCAGTAGGGGAAGTCTGGATCACTTGGGGTTTTATGATAAAATAGAAGCAGCTATAGAACCTTAAGGTATAGTTGGTTTTAGAATCCTCTTTAATCTGTAATTGACAGTGCTTTATATAGTTTTATTCTTCTTTCTAACCAGAGTATTCCCAAACGAGACTTCCATTCATCAAGTAGGCTACTAATAACTCTTCCAAACTGAGATAAGGTAAAAAAACTTTGAGATGGACTGAAACAAACTCTCAGGTTTGAAGACCTTTGAAATGTGTTGGGATCTAGTATCCAAACCCAGACCCATATTTTGCAGCTGGGCACCACCTCTATGATTGGACAAACCAAAGTCTTGGTTCTGTTGAATTTAGGGACATGGTTAGATTTTCAAAGTTTTATAGTTCATGCCCATTTTTGGTTAATTAAGGAATGTGACTTATGAGTTAGAACTTAGTCTTTGGGATAGAGAAAGAAAAAACAACATCTTAACTGCAATTCACTGAATTTTCATTGATCTCTATTGATTCTGAACATTCACCTGAAAGGCAAGGAGGGTGCAATAAATGAATGGCAGCTGGTTCTTATCTCAACAATAATCATCATTAAAACAAAACCACTTAGAACTGACCATATGTTACAGCTGTTACCTCTCTTCTTTCCCTAGAATGCTCATACTTTTTACAAAAACACTATTTGTTTAGAATCAACTTACTCTTAAATTGTTTTTTTTTAATGTAAGAACTGTGGAGAGTTAAGCATATGCAACAGGACTGAAAAGTGTTTTTAAACTAGAACATATAAAGTTCTTCTGATGCTATTTGAGACAGAAAAATAACTGAATAGCCATGAGACTATGGTGTTTCTGCTTGATTATGCCGTAACTGTAATATGATATGTACACAAAGAATTGTGATGGAGTGGGAAGATTGGCTGAGGCCTGGTGGACATAATATTGTACTGACTCTTGTGTAAAGAATAATTACAAGCATAGTAGCATCTGTTCCAGCTTCTGTGCTAGGGTACAAATCATCAGAATCTAGGCGAACATTAAATCCTAATAAGCATCACAACTAAGAAGAGGTGGTCCTGGAGCAGATGGATTGCTTCCATTATATTGTATATAAGACAGATCTGTGACAGTTCTCTGGAGAATTTTGGGAAGCTGGTAAACTGTCAGTCAAATATCACATCAATCAGAAGGACCTGGCAAGCTTCAAGCACTTTATAAACTACAAAGTTTAGGGTTGGCGGGCTTTAGATTACATCATATTGTTTCTGGCCATTAAAGACCATGATCAGGGATACATTTTAGGAAAAGCAATTCTAGCAGAATATCAAGAATACAAGAATATGTATGAAATAGTAGGGGTGAGTCAACAACCACAAAATTGCTTTAGGCAACTGTACAAAGGGATCTAAAAGTGATGGATTAGGTGTCCATAGCTAGGCAGACAGCAAACTAGAGAGAAAAAAATGTATAATAGAAGATGGACAGGTAGGCTGTGTGATAAGGAACAAGCCAAAGAGTGGGAAAACAAAAGAAGAATACTGTATGTGATGCTGTTATACCATGGTACTAATGGTCAGTCAGTAACAGTAATTACTCCCAGGGGAATTCTGTGCCAAAAAATTAAAAATCCTGCAAATTTTGTCAAAACAACACTATATAATCATACCAGTTTCAATTATTTTGGGAATTTATTTTAAAATATGTGTCAGCAACTATGTCTGTAAGACTAGAGACAACAAAAAAGATTCCCCCAGAAGCACACAGTTAAAGAAACCCCTATGACAACAGCGTTCCTGTTTCTCTGCCCCTTGTCCCCCGGGAGTCCCTCCAGCCTAGACACCCACACCCTCTCCCCTTCCCCCAAAGAGTCCAGCTGCAGGGCCAGACACCCATACCCTCTACTGCCAGAGCTCAGCTGTGGAGCACCCCATTCCCCCCAGCCCAGACACTCCTCCCCAAAACAAACACTCATGGCAGAGCGTTTTAGAGCCCGGGTCCACTTACATCTACAGGTGATCAAGAGGTCTAAATGTTTTGCCTTTTTGGTTTTGTTGTTATGCAGCCTGCTTACAGAGCTAGTTGAACATTTTTAACAAATGAAAATTCATACATTTTCCATTTAAAAACTGTTACCATTTTTCAACCAGCTCTGGTTATATCAAGGCAGGACCATCCGTCACCAAAATTGCCTATTTATATTCAACAGCTTGAATAAGGTTAGAAGATATTCTAGTATGGTGGAAATACTTTTGACTCACCTGCTGTTTACTTTTATTGTACTGTCTGTTTGGCAGGGAGTGTTCCTTGACCTCTCAGGACCTGACATGTGAACCAGGTTTTGTGGAGATAGTCAATGCAGCGTGAAGGAAGCATAAAGTTGTTCAGTTCTTGCCTGAAAGCTAGTAAGGGTAGTGAACGCACGTTGTGGGGCATGTGATCTAGCTTAGTTCTAGGACATATGATCAAATTCTCTTGATATTTAGCACTCATTGCTCCCATTCTCTGACATTAAAAGTTTAGACATCTTGCTTTCTTTCTTCATCACTATCTACATAGTTTTATTTTAGTTCTTTGCTGAACAGGAAGATGTTGAAAGGAAGTATTTTAGGGTGGTATGTGTAGGTCTAGCTTGCTTGACATGAATAGTTGGACATGGATAAGGCCTTATTTCTTGGGGGACAGGGTTAGGGAGGGAAGTGGATGAGCAGGCTGGAAACAGAATGTCTGTACTAGATAAGACCACGGGGAACACCCAGGAACCATTTACAGTGGACAAGATAATGGATTCAATATGCCTGGAACATAAGATGAGGTGAATAGTAAGTTGTGCATGGGCAGTGCATGTTGTACAGGGATTGGTTCCTACAAAGTGACCATGCCAATCCCAAAACGTGAGATGCAATGTAATGTGTAAATGTATATAAAGGAAGAGGGTTGCTGTGTAACTTTGGATGTGTGGTACACCCTATGACAGTGGTGGGCAACCTGCGGGCTGCACACGCCCCATCAGGGTAATCTGCTGGCGGGCCGCAAGACAGTTTGTTTACATTACAGTCCGCAGGCACGGCCGCCCGTAGCTCCCAGTGGCCATGGTTCGCTGTTCCCGGCCAGTGGAGCTGTGGGAAGTGGCGCAGGCTGACCAGGTGTTTTATTGTTTAACAGAAAGAGACACTGACTAATTGTAAAATTGGTATTAGAATATACAATACAAGTAACAGTTTGTGAAACATACTAAACACCTGTTCTGTTTTCTAAACGGCATGTAGCAGTATCTTTCTACGTATACTGCAGTAGTATATCCTAGAATACCACTCATCTGAACAACCTGAATTACTACTTCGAAGTGGCCTTCCTTTGCAGCATGGGATGTGGGTCGCTTGGGAGGATCATCTGGGTATATCTCAGATAATTTCCTGCCATTGAAGGGGTCTTGGGCCTTTGTGCACCTTGGTCCCTCCTATTTCTTGCCTGTGTCACATATTAGTTTAGTATCCCAATGACTGTAATATCTTTGTCTAACTTCAGTTGTTGGTGGCCTGTGGTACACAGGAGGTCACACCAGAGGATCTGGTGATCCTTTCTGGCCTTAAATTATATGATTATGACACAATCCTACTAAGTCAACTATAGGACTGCTTATATGAGTAAGGACTACTCATGAGAAAGGGTTGCAAGACCACTCAAATTGCAAACTGAAGATCTGCAGTGTCTAATAAAATAGCGAAACAGTTTAAATATGACTAAGAAGGCAAAAGACACCCCAAACTCTTACCATTAACCACCTCAGTACTGTAATCAAGGGTAAACCCACTTCTCATTTGAGGAATATAGAGTTTAAGTAAGTTTCCTACTTTTATCACTGTACCTCCTTCCAATGTGTATTATTGAGGGATCCACACAAAGCAACCAATAAGATCCTATATCCTGTTCCTTAGGGATCAGAACTGTGCAGCATCATGTACCTCAGTCAACCCCAGAAAGGGCTAGCAAAGCAGTCACAGCAGAGAATGAGGGGAGGTAAATTTGTAGCAACTGGTGATTTATTTTAAATAATTAGCAATATAATGGAAAGAAACATACTCTGCACAATCTATGAGGCTAATTTATGCAGCTATTAATCCATTGCAGTTTGTATTTAACCTGTGTACATTGCAAAGTCATTGTAATGAAGTCTTAACCTATTTGCATTCTGTGGGAGGTTCCACTAAGGCAGGCTGAAGAGGTCCTTCTGAATTTTGTGAGAAGGAGTGGCTAGGGGGGCAAGGACTCCTTTTACAGCCTTGAACCTTAATTCCTATGTGTCATATTATGCTAATAATGAGCAATCAAAAGCAATTGTTTTCTCGGGACTCATCTGTTGCCATAGGTGCAGCCATAGTGGGAGCCACATTGCAATGAGGCTGGCAAAGGGATGGTGTTGTTTGTGCTAACCTGTGATCTGGTTTACTCAGAGGGGCCAGAGATCTGTAAGGTCCTCTTTGTGCTGTTTCAGCAGCACATAAGACTTTAAAGCTGGCAGCAGCTGAGGATTCCTGTAAAGGGGGGAGGAATTCCTCAATCAACATAAAGTTGACTAGCCAGCCCTACACCTGGCCATCCTGGCTCCCCTGCTTGCCTGGTAGAGGGCGCACTCCAGGGTGAGTTGAGATGGGGGGGGGGCCCTGTCAGAGGTGAGACTGGAATATTATGTGCTCTAGTGATCCTGGGGCTCCCTGTTAGCCACCAACATAAGTCACAGGAGCTTTGGGGAATGGGGAGGGATTGTGCTTCCTCCTTGCCCCTCCCATAGCTCAGTTTCCATGAGCAGCAGATCAGCAATCATCTCTGGCCTCTTAGACCCTTCTTTCTTAGAGAGGCACAGGGAAATCTAGCCCTATGATAACTGACTACAGTCAAGTCCACCCAACTGGCATAGAAATAAATGGCGTACCCTGGAAACTAAATCTGCTTTTCTATGGTTGTCTATGATGGATTAGGTTTCAGAGTAACAGCCGTGTTAGTCTGTGTTCGCAAAAAGAAAAGGAGTACTTGTGGCACCTTAGAGACTAACCAATTTATTTGAGCATGAGCGTTCGTGAGCTACAGCTCACTTCATCGGAAAGCTCATGCTCAAATAAATTGGTTAGTCTCTAAGGTGCCACAAGTACTCCTTTTCTTTTTATGATGGATTAGTGGCCAGTTGAATTTAGGAAAGTGCAATGAAATGACATAGTTAGCAAGGCTTTTAATAGGATACTAAGCATAACAGGTAGGAAGTTTAAACCACACCGCATTTCCTCACATAGGGTTCTGCTTTGCTTCTCTCCCCTGCTCAGTGACAATATGAGAACAGATAGTTTCTTTAATAAACATAAATCACCATCATCATTAATAGCCACAACTGAACAACAAATTAACATATTGAGGAGTCAATCTACAGCCTTCTTTCATTTTGTGCCAAGTGCCACATATTTCAATGTACTTCTGTTAAACTGAGACAATTACCTTAATGGCATCTCTTAATTTCCAGGAGAGCTGTGCCAGTTAAGTGGATTCTCTTATATTTTTTATGGAGAAGTTGGTTATGCCTTGTGACATTTCAGGTGACTGATCTTAAAAATCTTTCTGCTTTAGAATCAGCAACTGCATCTTAAAGTGAAGCAGGACTCTTGACATGCCTTTTGAAAAAGGATTGAATAAAATATGGTGCAATGTAAATATAGCATGTATGGTGTACAAGGAAGAGAGACTGAAGATGAGAGAATGATAAAGCATCTTTAAATTTAGTACACTGCTCAGAGTTTGTTCTGCATTTTTTTCAGTTACAAGTCATTGATGGTACAGCCCTTCTCCTCCTACCCCCACTTTTTTGGGAAGATGAAATGTATTATCTTTAAAAAAATCTCCGTAGCCTTTGCTGGAAGTCTGACAAGATCAAGAATCATCAGGCTACTCTGCCAGTCACATAGCAGTTAGAAGCCAATGTCATGTGGACTGCAAAAGCTTTGCTAGCAAGCTTTCAGGAAGAGATGCTTCTCTAGTTTTGGAAGGTTGGTGTATGGGTAAACTCTGTCCTGTGTCATATCAATAAAGCAGAGTACTTCATCTTCAGAATGCTGTACAAATGCTAATTAAGGCCCACAGCACTCTAGTGATTTAGCTAAGTAACTATTATCCCCATTTTATAGCTGAAGAAATGGAGGGAGAGAGTTAATGGGTTGATTTTTTAGAGGAGGTGTGAGTACACAGCACCTCTGGGGGATGGGTTAAGGGAAGCAGTCAGTCCATATGTGACCAGCTCAAGTTCACACAGCAAATCAGCATTATAAATAGGAGTAGAAATCAAATTCCTGAGCCCCACTCCAATGGCCAGTCCACTAGATTTCAATGGCTCCCGCAAGGAATCTAATTCAGTCAGAGAAACCAATAACTGGAGTATTAGATGCTGCAATAAGAATTACAGCAGATTCTCTTTAACACGAACCTCACAAACGACACATGTTGAGTGCTATAAAGAAATGCTATAAATATGGGGATTATAGTTCAGGAGTGCTGAATTGCAGAAGTTTCAGCTCTGTTTAGATGCTTTTCTGCAAAACTAGACCACAAATCTAGTGAAAACAGGCTCCCTCTTGAGATTCCTTTTATTTACTGCTTCCCGTTTGGCTATAAATCCTGGCAAACCCTGGTTTTATGAATGTCTAGGGGGATATTCAAAAACATTGATAAAATCAGAGGCATATACAAGCCCATTATCTGGCTAGAGGACACAAAGGCTTTTACAATTATAAACAGTTTTGTTAAGGATGAGTTTATAAAAGTCTGGTGTCAGCTGTATCATAACAACAACCTCCTCCATCATGGAATTTTTGCAGTTCTGTTTGAGCTTTGATAGAGGAAAAAATAGTGTCCTAAACTTATAAACAGCAAAAAATGTTTCACTTTGATTTTTGGATGAAGGATCATGGTAGTTTTTATCCTATCCCAATTGGTTTGCACTTCCTTCATTCCAATGGTGCATTTAGGATCTTATCTAGAGATTTGGCTGTTCAACATTCTTTATAGAAGAGGTTTATCTAACATTCAATGGGTATGAATCTAATCACATACTTGTTACACTCTACTACTACTCTACACTCTGACTAATCTAATTGCCTTCTATGATGAGATAACTGGCTCTGTGGATGAGGGGAAAGCAGTGGACGTGTTGTTCCTTGACTTTAGCAAAGTTTCTCCCACAGTATTCTTGCCAGTAAGTTAAAGGAGTATGGGCTGGATGAATGGACGATAAGGTGGATAGAAAACTGGCTAGATTGTCGGGCTCAACGGGTAGTGATCAATGGCTCCGTGTCTAGTTGGCAGCTGGTATCAAGTGGAGTGCCCCAAGGGTCAGTCCTGGGGCTGGTTTTGTTCAATATCTTCATTAAATGATCTGGAGGATGGTGTGGATTGCACCCTCAGCAAGTTTGCAGATGACACTAAACTGGGAGGAGAGGTAGATATGCTGGAGGGTAGGGATAGGATACAGAGGGCCCTAGACAAATTAGAGGATTAGGCCAAAAGAAATCTGATGAGGTTCAACAAGGACAAGTGCAGAGTCTAGGAACCGAATGGTTAGGCAGCAGTTCTGCAGAAAAGGACCTAGGGGTTACAGTGGACAAGAAGCTGGATATAAGTCAACAGTGTGCCATTGTTGCCAAGAAGGCCAATGGCATTTTGGGATGTATAAGTAGGGGCATTGCCAGCCTTGCCAGCAGATCGAGGCCTCATCTGGAGTACTCTCTCCAGTTTTGGGCCCCACACTACAAGAAGGATGTGGAAAAATTGGAAAAGGTCCAGCAGAGGGCTTCAAAAATGATTAAGGGGACTGGAACACATGACTTGTGAGGAGAGGCTGAGGGAACTGGGATTGTTTAGTCTGCAGAAGAGAAGAATGAGAGGGGATATGATAGCTGCTTTCAACTACCTGAAAGGGGTTTTTCAAAAAGGATGGATCTAGACTGTTCTCAGTGGTAGCAGATGACAGAACAAGGAGTAATGGTCTCAAGTTGCAGTGGGGGAGGTTTAGGTTAGATATTAGGAAAAACTTTTTCACTAGGAGGGTGGTGAAACACTGGAATGCGTTACCTAGGGAGGTGGTGGAATCTCCTTCCTTAGATATTTTTAAGGTCAGGCTTGACAAAGCCCTGGCTGGGATGATTTAGTTGGGGATGGGTCCTGCTTTGAGCAGGGGGTTGGACTAGATGACCTCCTGAGGTCTCTTCCAACCGTGATATTCTATGATTCTATGATACTATCAAGTCTACTAATTTTACTCACGTGTCATGGACTGACACATGAGTAAATCCACTGAAACGTGGCAAGTGAGATCAGAAGTATGCTCTTTATGTGACAGTCTGGTGCTAGAGTAGGTAATTTTATTTCAAAGTGAAGACACCAGATCTAAAAAATAGATCAGTTTTCTAAGGCTCCTTTGAAACTGTCGTAGTGCATGGCTAACACTGGGACAGACTGCAGAAAATTTGATTAATTGCTTGTGCAATCTGCCTAGATTTAATGAGCCAGATTCTCAACTGCATCTAGAATCTGTCATGAACATTTAAGGTGGGGGAATTGAAACAAGGAACAGGTTGAAATTCCCTGATTCTTGACCTGGTTTTGCACTGGCTCCAGCATTAGCTAGAACAACGGCTCTCAGTGATTCCAGACATCTGTACCTCTTTCAGGAGTCTGATTTGTCTTGCATACCCCTAAGTTTCACCTCATTTAAAAACCACTTGCTTACAAAATCAGACATAAAAATGCAAAAGTGTCATAGTGTGACAGATTTTCACTACCAATCTGTCTGGGGCCACAGTTGATTAGCTGAGGCCACAGGATCTTTTTGGGGAGGAGATGACGAGGCACATCAAGTGTCTAAATTTTAAAGCTTTATTATTAAGATAATAAAATAACAGCAGAGAGTGTTGGGAATACTTCCACGTTACTTAGGGGGAAGAAAGAAAGCGCTAATGCCCCAAGCCCTAACCCAGTTTCATACTCACATATGCACGACCCAGACTGGTCAAGTCTGAGTGTAACATCAGAAGAAGGCGGGGGGAAAGCGGATAGGAGTCCTTTCCTGGGCTCCGGCCATCCAAGGATGTGCTGTGCTTTCCATTTTGCTCTAGCTCTTAGGAAGGTTTTAAGTCCTGGCTTCCTGAGGGGTGGGGTGCTCCGTTCGGGGACCTCTGCTCCTGGTGCCCTCTGTGCCAGTCCAAACCAGCTTTCCATGATTTCTTCAGCTTTTCCAAAACACCCGGTTTCAGGGCCGTGAGACAGTTCTGTTCGTTCCTGGCTGGCCTTTTGCCATTTTGCTCCTTTTTCTGGCCCCTGCATTTTGTTCAACAACTTTCCTTTCTCATGACTGGCTGGGTGGGGCGGCGGGGCGGTGGATTTCCCCCTTTTTTGTCTTGGCAGGTAGCAGCTGGCCTTTGGCTGAAGTTAGCTTCTTATCTTCGGACTGAGCTTGCTAGCTATAGTGTTGAATTAACCCGTTCTTTGCTTTTTTCTTTCTCTCCCCTGCCTTCAGTCTCTTGTACCTGCAAAGGAAACTTCCACTCCCTACTCATACACCTCTGACCCTCCCCAAAATGCTTTATGATGCGAGCAACAGCGTTAGCAATATACAATGCTGATCTGCCTTCCTAGGGGACTCCCTGAGGGAGGGAGCCTTGGGGTGTGACAGTCCTCCCCTTGACCCCAAATCAACATTTTGTTGGGAGGGGTCACCACTGAGGTTTTTATTTACCTCCTGGTATGGTGGCAAGGGTTACTGTGGATCTTCTACATAAACAGCAATATAACATACATAAAATTATTAGGGCAGCAACAATTGCATACACTAGCCAATAATGACTTTTGGCATTATTAGTTATGTAGCATAACACATTTTTTCGTTGGCATAGACACCCCACTTGAATGGCAGTGGCAAACAGCTTTTTTTTTGGTTAAACATATGTTGTAACACCATGAAGGAGGAGGCATTTGTTTGGAATACCAAAAGCTGCTCTTGGGTGTACGCCAACAGAAGAAACACATTGGGAGTGATTTATGAAAAATTAAACACAACATAGTTAGAAATATTAACAGTTTGGTGCAGAACGGTGGGCCAATGCACCGTAAAATTTTGTGCTTGCGATTTTAACAACAAATTGAGAGGCACTCTGGGGTTGGTGATTTTTTTAACACATGCCGAGGTATAGGTAAACAGATGTGTTGCGGTGAGGGCATATTTTGATGCCTCCCTTCCCAATAGATGTATTGACCCACCTTTAAAAAGAGGCCTGGCACTGCCCTTTTTTTACTCACCATTTGAGGGGACTTTATAGGCCAGAGTTGCCAGGTGTTGCCTTTTGCAATTTATATGTTTTGATAGCCCAGGGATGCAGTTAGCATGTACCGCTTAGCCGTGTTATTTGGGGGAGCCACCTCCCACACGTTGCGATGGACCACCCAGTTTTAGAGGCAGCCTTTTTAAAGGCCTGGTTGGATTTTTGTAGCCGGGCCCCACACTTTTTTTATGGGACCGAAGGCCATGAAGGAACAGCCTATGCCTGTGCACCTTTAATTAGTAAGCCTTTAGAAATGGCAAAAAGGCCACTGCCTTTGGGGAATTTTGGCGTGGGGATGAATTTTTTTGGGACAGACTTTATGGAGCGCATTTTTTTGTATGCTATGGACTTGTTGGATTAAATATTGTTGGAGCTGTGAGCATACATAATTTTATGCTAATTGATTTTTGGCCTTGATTATGGTTTTCATTAGTTTTTGCAAGGTATTTTGCATGTGGAGGGCCAATTTGGCAGTATGTTTGAGGGCAGCAGAGGCCAGTGTCAGGTGGGTGAGATTTGCACTTGTGACTAGTTTTAAGGCCTTTTAACATTGTTTTAACTGCTTATTTTTTATAGCCCCTTGTCGTATATTTTAAATACTAGCTGCAGTATTGGCCCCGTTCCACACGGAGCCCACTAAGGTTTGCCTGTTTTGTTGGGGGGACAAGAACAACGTTTGCCTGAGGAGGGCCAATTGGAGGGAGACCCCCTTGGTATAATTGGGAAGGAAGGCAGGGACCTGAAAATGCATTAGGGGCAGGTATATGTTAAAGGCTTTTAAGGTGGCGTTTAGGAGGATTTAGCATTGAGTATTGCCTTTTAGCTGGTGGTGGGTGATATTTGTCACCACCGCTGGTCAGGGGAGAGGCAGAGATTTTTTTTAGGACCGTTTTTTGAAGACCAGAGGCTAGGCAGATAGGGCTACATTAAGAAGGGATGCGGGAAATTGTTTGGGGCATGTAATGTTTGCCTTTTTACAGTGGCGGGCCGTACATGCAGATGAGTGGGTGATATGCATGATATACCAACATATGGAATTGTGGGGGTTAGGTTGCATCCTACACCGTCCGGGGGCTAATATGGCAACTACATCCGTCTGCCATTTGTTTAGGTGGAGCAGTGACTTAGAGGGCACATTGAACATTTTTGTGACATTGAACACCTTCCCCCATACTCTACCATTAGTGGTTTATTTTAGCCTTTTTTTTTTAGTTTTTTTTTTTTTTAGTGTAATTGTAAGCATTGGCAGTATGGATGGAGGTTTTTTTGTTTGTTTGTTTTGTTTTGTTTTTAACGGTAGGGGCCACTGTTTTTAGGTAGATATAAACATTTTTGGAGGGGGGTTCAAGCGATATGGGGAGGTTATATTGCTTTTTGGAACACTTATGGGCATGGCCGGTGGCCTTTTCGAATTAATCCCATTTGGGAGCCAATTTGGGAGGGATACGCAGGGCCAGGGGACCTGGGGCTTTTGGCAGGGGGCTGCACCTGGGAAAATACCCAGGTAATATGTGACACCACATTCCCAGGATGCTAAGCCACAATTGCTCCCCGCCAATGGATAATTGACTATTTTTTTTACCAGGGCCAATTTTGAACAGTGGTAAAATTAACAAGGGAGGCCGAAAGCCTTGTACGTCTAAGGGTTTTTATAGACGTGTACCCTAGATACATTGCGTCGCCTTTACATATGTGAAGGCTTGAAGCAGCAAGAGCGGTTTTACCACTTTTGCTCAGGGTGTCCCTGGGCTTTTGCTATTACTGCTTGGTCCTGTTAACAAAGGAAGGGGAATAAAGAATAAGGAACAAAAGGTACTTATTGGGGGAAAATGCGGCATGGACAAAATCTCTAGAATTGTTGTTACAGGCCCTTTGGGCCTTTATTTTGGATGCTGTTTGCCTGATTTAGGAGGTTGCAACAACAATATTGCGCCCAGTGGTTAAGAACTGTCATTTTTTGCCAATGGGCCTTTTAATCTGCTGCAGGCCACAACATAAGGAGCATGGTGGTTTGCCCCCCTGGGATTTAAGGGAGGCTTGGGGCTGCCCACCAGGTATTTTGCTGAGGCCCTGTGGTGTCTATTTGAACTATGCACCGTGGCCAAGGTACCCTCCCCCCGCCCCGCTTTTTGCCACACTGTGGCTCGGGGCTGCAGGGGTGGTTCGTGCCAGGGAGAGCTTTTGGAGGTATTTCCCCTCCTCATAATTGTAATTATTTAGATAATTTTACGGATAGTTGAAGACCCAGACAGTTTAGGCCAGTGGCTGGTTTACAATGAGGCCCATGACGTTATGATTGGAAATTTAGGAAGAAACATATGTTTTGAGCTGATTGGCATGTGCCCATTTTATTTTATTGGGTAGCTGCGGCTGGTAAACTACCGGAGAGATGTGGTTTACTACTGAGTATGGGCCCATTCATTTAATGTTTAGGGTATGGGCCACTTTTTTTAGTTTTTGTAACATTACTTTATTTTTAACTTGCCACCCCCAGACTTTACTACCGAGGGTTTTTTTTTTGCATTTGGCCTTTTTTTTTTTTTGTTTAAAGTGGCCTTTATGGCCTTTTGAGTTTTACAATTTTTTTTTTTTTAAGCTGGGCAATGTACCGGCCATTTGATGAATTGGCGGGTGAGCTTCCCTCCCATTTCCACAGATTGTCCCACATTATGGGGTGGCCAAAAAGGATACGGTAGGGGGTGTATTTAGTACCAAGGCTGTTTGAATTGTGTAAAGCTGCCAAAATGGTTGGCAGCTTTTGGGGCCAGTTTGTTTCTGAGGTGGAGCACATTTTACAGAGGGCATTTTTTAAGTTTTGGTTTTGCCTTTTTACAGCGCCACTGCTTTCCGGCCGATAACTGATGTGTATTTGTTGTTTGATATTTAGGGCTGCCAGCAAGGATTTAAGGACTTTTTTTACAAAGCCTCCCCGCCCCCCCTTGATTAGAGTCCAGAATTTGGGGTGTGCCGTACCAGCAGAAAATTTTTTTGTAGAGTTTTTTGGTGGCGACCGTACCTGTATTTACCTGGGTTGGAAATGCCTTGTTTAGGCCGAGAATACATTAATTATTAGTAGGAGGTATTTATACCTTTTTTTTGCTGTTGGTAGCAAATTAATAAGATTTATTTGTAGATGGCGCCACACCCTTTGGGTTTTTTGCCCCTGCAAGACTTGGAGCTGAGCTCCCTGCTGTACCTGAGTACACTTTAAACATTTTTTTTATGATTTGCTGCACCATTTGTTTTTGTTTTGGCCATTGTGCCACCTGCTTAACTTTGAACAGGGTTCCCTCCACCCCCTCAAATGTCCATTTATGTACTTTTTAGACCATGTTTTTTTGCTTGGCGGTAGCTAATTTTGTGACTAAGGCTGCTACCTTGCCTGAATGAACCTGAGTTAATTTATTTACTTGTTTGTTTTATGTATGGAGTAACCCCTTGTTTTTATGAGCCTGTGATTTTACCCAGGTAATGTAAACTTCTTTTTTACGTGCCCTATGCAATGCCATTATTTTTTGCCACTTTTTTGGATGTTTAATGGGCTTCCGGTCTGTGGTATTTTAATTGTTTTTTTCTAATAAGACATATATATTCATACGCCCCCTACCACATACTTATTGTCTGCCACTAGATATACTGTGTAGTCCTACCCCAGCTGACTTTTATATTTTAGAACCTGGAGCACAGCCTTTATTTCTGAAGGTGGCCCACGCTGTTACTGAAACATTGCTGACTTTCTCATTTTTACCATATAATTATAAAATAAGTCAATTGGAATATAAATATTGTACTTGCATTTCAGTGGATAGTATATAGAGCAGTATAAACAAGTCATTGTATGAAATTGTAGTTTGTACTTACTTTGCTAGTGCTTTTTATGTAGCCTGTTGTAAAACTAGGTAAATATCTACATGAGTTGATGTAACCCTTGAAAGACCAGGGTATGTGCACCCCTTGTTGAAAACCACTGAGCTAGAACACTCAGATTACTCTGATCTACAGTTGGCTATGGCCCTGAGCATCCATTGATCAGCCAAGAATAGCTAGACCACATAGTAGTTCAGCTGTGAGCCCCTTTGATCCTGAATATGACCTTATGCTATGTGCTGCAGGAGTAGGATTAGCATGGGAGCAGATTATGCTGCTTCTGAACTAGCTGGGGAATTGAACTGCACCACACTGGGGTACATCCACTTGGGAAGATTCAGCTGCTTTCTGACCCCTTTACACCAACAGAATGGATCAGAGGGGCCAGATCACAGAAAAGATGATAAATGGAGGCACAGACAAAACAAAATGATGGGTAGACTTGAATATTGTAGTCAGAAGGGCCACACCTGTCGAACTATTTATCTGCAAAGACCCCCCACCCCTGCTGGAGAGGTGGTGTGTCATTATGGTTCTGGCTTTAGTTCTCATTCTAACTATTGAGAATGAGCTCAGTATCTTGGATGATGGTGTTGCCAGTTGGTATCTTCCTAAAAGTCTACACAGCTCCTTGCAAATACAGCACCAGGAAAAGGGCAGCACTACTTAAGTTCAGTGGGATTTCAATAAGAATGGAAACTGGCTTGCTGTTTGATTGCAACACACTTTAGGCTGGTGCACCGATATACAGTTGAGCAGTTTATGTCATATTAGAAAGAAAAAGTAGGTGAGGTAATATCCAGAGCTGTCCCTTGGGTATGGCGAATCGCCCCAGGCCCTGTGCTCTGGGGAGTCCTGCGCTTCGATAAAATTGTGAGGAGGGGGCGTGGAGGTGAGGCAGGAGGCGGTCGGTTGGGCGAGTGGGGTGTGGAGGCGAATGGGGAGGCGAGTGGCAGGGGGCAGGTGGGAGGGAGGGAGTGAGGAGGCAGCTGGGTGGGTGGATGGCAAGGAGGAGAGCAGCAGTCAGGTGTAGGGGGGTGAGGAGGTGAGTGACAGCCACTGGCAGCTCCCCTACCAGAACCTCTCTCTTCCCCCCCCAGTGCCTCCTGCCCACCAATGAGCCCCGCCGATCAGCGCCTCCCCTCCCTCTCAGCACCTGCCACGAATCAGATGTTTCACGGCATCAGGAGGAGCTGGGGTTGGGGGAGGGGAGAAGAGTGAGGGCACAGCTCGCTCGGGGGAGGGGGCGGAACTAGGCAGGGAAGAGGTGGAGTAGGAACGGGAAAAGGCGGGGTAGGGGCAGAGCATTGGATGGGAAGACGTAGGGCGGGGGTGGGGCCTTGGGAGAAGGGGTGGAGTGGGGGTGGGGCCTGGGGGGAGCCAGGTGGGGGAGCACCACCCAGTAGATTAGAAACTCGGCACCTATGTCCCGGGCCCTACACCCTCCTAGGGACAGCCCTGGTAATATCTTTTATTGGACCCACTTCTGTTGGTGAAAGATAAGCTTTTGAGCTACACAGAGCTCTTCTTCAGCTCTAAGAAGAACAGAAGTCAGTGCAATAGAAGATATTACCTTACGCACCTTGTCTCTAATATCATAGGATCAACGCAACAACAAAACAACAGTTTTGTTTCGTAATTGTAGTTTCCTAAAGAAGGAGTTATTGCATTCACGACACTACATTTCAGTGGACAGCAGACCTGATAACATTAAGCATTTTAAATTATGCATGGAGAACTTAGCTCTATCGATCAATTTGCTATTTCAATATTTCTATTTAATTTGCTCTAAGTGAAAGACACACAAGCCTGCAGCCTGATTTTTATTGATCAGGCAATGCAGGCAAACTTGCTGATTATAGAACATCCCAGGGGAACTCCACCCACAAAGGTGGTTCATTATTTTCCCAGTGGCAGGAACCACTAATGTTTCCTCAAAACAATTTACGATTAACAGTTTAAGATTTTCATGCTCTGTTAGAAGGGTGAATTTGTTGTCTTTAAACCTACTTGAAAACTGAGGGTTAAGATTTACTTGCAGTTTACTGGCACAAAAACTAGGATCCAAGTCTTTAGGTGCTACTGCAATGTTAATCTTTAACAACAACAACAAAAACATAGATATATATATAGAGGGAGGATCAGTTTTTCCAAAGATTAGCACTTAAGTTGCACCTGGAAAATGTGTTCGTTTATCCACTGGACCTGGCATGTGCAAATAAGAACATAACTATGGCCACAGTGGGTCAGACCAGTGGTCTGTCTAGCCCGGTATCCTGTCTTCTGGCAATGGCAGGTGCCAGATGCTTCAGAGGGAATGAACAGAACAGGGCAACGTTCAAGTGATTCATTCCCTGTCATTCACTCCCAGCTTCCGGCAGTCAGAGGATTAGGGACATCCAGAGTATGGGGTTGCATTCCTGACCTTTTTGAACACAGTTATAGTTTGGCCTTCACAACATCTCCTGGACTTGAGTTCCACAAGTTGACTGTGTGTTGTGTGAAGTACTTATGTTTGTTCTTAATAGGCAGCAGATTTAACTTATTGGGTGCCCATGATTCTTGTGTTATGTGAAGGGGTGTTCACTTTCTCCACACTATTCATGATTTTATAGACCTCTATCTTATCTCCCCTTAACTGTCTTTTCTAAACTGAAAAATCCCCATCTTTTAAATCTCTTTCCATGTGGAAGCTGTTCCATACCCCTAATAATTTTTGTTGCCCTTCTCTGTATTTTTTCCATGTCTAATATTTATTTTTGAGATGGTATGACCAGAACTACGTGCAGCATTCAAACTGTGGGTATACCATGGATTTACATAGTGGCATTATGATATTTTCTATCTTATCTGTCCCTTTCCTAATGGTTCCTAACATTGTTAGCTTTTTTGATTGCTGTTGTACACTGAGTAGATGTTTTCAGAGAGCGATCCACGATGACTGCAAGATATTTCTTGAGCGGAGACAGCTAATGTAGACCCTATCATTTTGAATGTATAGTTGGGATTATGCTTTCCAGTGGACATTATTTTGCATTTATCAAATAGAATCATACACTATCAGGGTTGGAAGGGACCTCAGGAGGTCATCTAGTCCAACCCTCTGCTCAAATAGTCCTCTGCATGCACAAAATGGGTAATTGCACACTGAACTACCTGTTTGTACAGACAATTAATTTAATGTACATGTGTGTGGATGCAACTTGGATACAGTGTTTTATAATCATAATACAATTTAAACGCAAAAATAATAAAATATAGCCCGATTGGATGAGGCAGCTATATACAATGTCACCAAAAGAGCTAAATGCTTGAATAAATAGTCCCCTCCAAACGCAAAAACCTGACTGCAAATGAAAGAAAGAAGAAAATGTGCAGAGTAAATTACAAAAAGTAATCAAAGGGAACCAAAATATATTGCAACTGTTATCCAGACCTGGCAATAACTTAATCAAAAGAAGATGACTTTTCCCTGCTTTGCCCTAGGACACATAGAGATTATTGGCTCATTTATTTCATGCTCTGTGTATATGCACTAATTTTGTTTTCCACATATTTTCTATGCAACAGGATAAGTGCATTTGTTGAATAAGACAGTTATGTTTCAAATAGATTGGGCTAATCCTCAGTTACACCAATGCTCTTTAGACCCCCTTTAAGGCACTGTCACATGGCAGACCCTGGCATAACTGAGAAGCAAACCTGTAAGGCTACACTGGAGATGTACGAGATTGAAAAACAATAAAATATTCATTGTGGAAGAGCTGCCAAAGGTTTGCTTATTTTAACCTTTTGAGTCTGGATGCTGGAACAATGGGGATCTAAGGTCTGGCATTCCCAGAACTCCCTGATTTCAGCTGGTTTAGTGATTCAGAACACACAGTATCTTATTTCAGTGTTCTCATCCTGAAGTATACTAAGCAGCTCAGGCATGTGCCAAAAATGGCCATTTACAAATGATTAAAGAGCTGCTTGTCTGAGGCAGCGACTCGGTTCAGTATTAATTGCGATGGAATTGTGCTAGTGTATAAGCATATGCCAATTCTTATTTTGTCAGTACTAACAATGGTAAATGTGCACTTCACTGTGGATTTCATACAGTCCTTTGGCACAGGGACACACTTTTGGTATTATGAGATCTGCACAACTCCAACTGTAAAAGGTGATTCACCCCAGCAGGCTTAGGCTGTATGTAAATTGTGCTCTTGTGTCAACACGGATAACTCTGTCCCAAATGACACTGAGCCAGATGAAAGAAAGAAGGCAACTGGCAGCGAAATACACCTGTCTCCACGCTAGTCAAGGGGATATTAACATGGCTTTTGGTCACTCAGAACTATTAAGGCAAAATATGAAGGCTGTATACCCAGCAACCCAGTTACTATCGTGTAGCTGAGGTCTGGCCTGTCATGAGTAATTAACACATGGAGGGTTTACTCGTTGTTTGGAGGATAGAATTAGGGAGATGAACAGATTAGGCTGAAGTAAATATTCCGAGCCAGCTAAAATAAGAGGGAGAACACCCTGGAACCATTTACCAACAATGGATAAGATAAGTTAGGAATGTACAGAAGAGCAATGCATGGATAGAGCATGCCACACAGAGACTGGTTCCTGCAAAGTGAGCAAGCCAGACCAAAAGTGTGTGATGTAATGGATAGTAAATGCAATGAGATCTGTAAAAGTGTATGAAAGGAGAAGGTTTCTCTGTAACTTTGGATATGTGATACCCCTTACACCCACCCCCTTCACTTGAGTCTGAATAACTCAGCATAGCTTTGCTGTATGCCATATAAAGGAACTTGTGAAGCAAAATCAGGAGTCAAACTACGTGTTTTGAATCCCAGGTGTTCTGGATAAGCCACGTGAAAAAGGTCTCAGAGGGAATCCCAACATGTGGTCTCAAAAAAAGAGGTGGAAAATATGTTGCACAATTAAAGTAATCGTATTCAAATTAAAGCTACAAAAAAGAATGAAACAGGAAATGTCAATTTGAATGTTCAGTCGGACAGCACTTACAGTGTTAAGTCAAACAGCACACAGAGAGAAATATCAGGCTGGATAAAAATCAATGATTTTTTAAAAATAAAAATTAAAAAAAAAGATTATTTTTATTTAAATCAGATTTTTTTGATAAAATGCTTTTTGAGGGAAAAACTATCTAAAGATGGTTTTAATTAAGATACATTATAGCTCAAAGATATCTCATCATGGAATAGGGATTATAGATTCTAATTCTATAGTCTGAGACAATATATTCATGTAATCTTTAAGAAAAGGTTTTGTAAATGAGTTCCAATAGTTCATGGATTAGGGACCCAATCTCATGAGGTTCCAGGGGCTTCTGTATAGATTATTTAGGTAATCTTTCTATCTACCCAATGGGACTCAGTGCTCAGTCTAGAAGATACCATCAGAGATGCTTAGTTTTGCAGTTCTGTGGATTTGTGTCTCCAGAGATAACATGCTTGTTAACAGCAAAAATGTTTTAAAATAAATAAATAATATAAAGAGGTGAGAAATAACAGACCTCAACCCTGTTGTCCCTCTGCAAATTTGTCTGTACAGTATCAATCCCTTACCTCTCTCTAAAAGTGCAAAGTTTCAAAAAGTTCAATGAATACAAGATTGTTGGGGCAGAATAGATCTGGACAAGGAGAAGAAGTCTGGAGATAAATGTGAGAAGGGTGGGACAGGCAATAGAAACAAAAGTGAAACTGTTTGAGCAGTATATTCCAGAAGTCTTGAGGTCTTTCTGAGTGTAGCCTTCATTGATTTGAGATCTACCAATTCCATTCTCTCACTAGAAGGGAAAACCTATAATGGCAGCAGGTTATAAAAGAAACCCAGTTTGGGAATATTTTAATGAAGTTCCTCTACCAGTGGGTAAGACAGGCATGCGTGCAAAATGCAAACAGTGCAAGAAAGAAATGCAAGGCCTGGTTCCCCGAATGAAACAAAATCATGAGAAGTGTTCCTTCTCAGGAGGAATCTGCGTTGAAGATGATGGAAAGAACATGTCTGAACATACAGGATCTACACATTGGTCAACTTTTTTATTTCATACTTCTTTCTTAAGGACTGCCTGTCTTCCTTCTGGACTATTCTTGAAATCTCATGTTTGAGCAAAAATAATAGTTGCTACTCTATGGTACTCTCATTTTAGATGCAGATGTGATAAAAAAAAACAGCTGAAATAGGCAGATCTTCCTTTTACAATTTCACCTTTAAAGTAGTACTGAGTGTCAGTGAATGCAATGAATAATACTAAATGAGCAGTATAGTAATAATAATTAAATAACTTATTTTGACTTATTTTGTTTAGGAGAATCCATCCTCAACATACAGGATTCTGAAGACTATCCACCTTCAAGATCACCATCATTTTCTATAGTTTCAGAGTTATCCACCAATGATAGTGTTTCAGTCACATCATGTATGTCACATAACCACAGTATATCACCTGTAGCAAAAAGAGAAAATAAACCCTCCATTATCCAGAAACAACCATAGATAAGTTTGTGATAAGAACCAGCAGATTACAAAAAAAGGTAATTGATAAAAAAATTGCCTGGTTTCTTTATGCAACAAACTCTCCTTGCTGTATGATTGAGAACCCACACTTGATTAACATGGTTCAGTCATTAAGACCAGGATACAGTCCACCCAACAGAGCAGATGTTGCAGGCAAGTTGCTGGATAAAGTGCATAAAAGATAAATTGAGCAGTGTGCAAAAGGTTTGGGACCTGAAAAAGCAGGAAAGCTTGTTTTTCTTTTCCAGATTATGACCAAACAGGAAAATGAAGGTGAAGGTGACTGAGTTAGCTGCAGAAGCCAATATTTTAAGTTTCTCATGTTGACCTGGCTCACGTAGTCAATTTTATTATTTTTTTAATTCATTTAACTATTTTAGTTAAAAACAATTTTAACAAAAACAAACCTGATTTTAAAAAACTTGAATGTTTAACTAAATTCAAAAATTCATATGCTTGTTTTGTTAAAATATTATATGTTTGCTGTTGAAGAAAAAAATCCAGAACACATAACGTTGTTTTAGTTAAATAAAACAATTTAAATGTCTGTCTGGTGATGTTCTCTTCCTAATACAGCATAGCAAGAAAATCCTCCAAATATTAATGATTAACCTGTTGAATTTTAGATAGTTCACCTCCCAATGACTTCATAAATATCTGCTTCAATTACTTTTGGTAAATGAAATAACCAAACAATCATTCATTTTCTGATACACCTGTAAAACTAATCTGAGAAGTTTTCAAAATAAATCACTTCAAAAATGTATAGTGTGTACCTTCTAAAAATGAAACCTACATCTATCTCAGAGTTGTGAAGAATATGTATTAAGGTTATACCAACCAACACAAATGCACTTTTATGTAGAAATCCATGATTAAATTGAGTCTTCCTGACTAGTGATTTAAATCAAATCCACCCTGAGAAATACCATTTTTACTTTCTGTAAAACTTGTGTGCTACTTCATGGAATAGCAAGGTACAGATATAGCAGTGCAAGCACATTATTCAAAGGCATTTAGCTCACCCATACAGAAGTCATACTTCTTTCCCACTCAAAACTGTAGGAAGACACTGCTTCCCTGCAATGAGATGAAGACAAGATGCAACTTGGGAGCCTTCTTCCTCCTTTTGCTTTCCCTCCTAAGCTCTACTTTTTTGCCTCTTCTGCTTCCCTCTTTCCTTTATCAAATATTTATCACCGCCAGTCCCAGACCACTTTGCATCAGTGGGGATTGGTTAGGTGCAAAAGGACTGCTATTTATTCAGCCTGGCCCCTGCAGGTGCCAGTTCAGTTCTGAAAAACCAGCAATTACTGTCTGCTGTTAACAAGTACATGATCATTAGTGGCTGACCACGTTTTAAGTAAAAAGAACAGAAGTACTTGTGGCACCTTAGAGACTAACAAATTTATTAGAGCATAAGCTTTCATGGGCTACAGCCCACTTCATTGGATGCATAGAATGGAACGTATAGTAAGAAGATATGTATATATATATATATATATATATATAAAACTTTTGTAGTGATAACCAAGATGGCCCATTTAGACAGTTGACAAGAAGGTGTGAGGATATTTGACTTATAAAAGTTAAGTATCCTCACACCTTCTTGTCAACTGTCTAAATGGGCCATCTTGATTATCACTACAGAAGTTTTTTTTCTCCTGTTGATAATAGCTCATCTTAACTAACTAGCCTCTCGCAGTTTGTATGGCAACTTTCACCTTCTCTCTCTCTCTCTCTCTCTCTCTCTCTCTCTATGTTCCATTCTATGCATCCAATGAAGTGGGCTGTAGCACACAAAAGCTTATGCTCTAATAAATTGGTTAGTCTCTAAGGTGTCACAAGTACTCCTGTTCTTTTTGCGAATACAGACTAACACGGCCGCTACTCTGAAACCTGTCACATTTTCAGTACTATTCAAGATTGGAGAATGAGCGACCTTCATCTTCTAAGAGCTTAAAGTTTAAAAGACTGGCACAGAAGGCAGAACACACTGGGAAGTTCAGAGAGGATTAACTTGGACTGTGGATTTTTGTTTGCTTGTTTTGTGATTGGCTCACCAAGCATAAAAAAGGGGTGGGCATGAGGGAATAAGAGATTTTTTAAGTGGGACTTGAATACAGAGAGAACAGTGGCTCAGTGAACCATGATGGGGAGGGTATTTCATGCACAGGGTGTGGCAAGAAAGAGGCACAAAGATGGGTATGGGAGAAAGACAATAATGGTGCACTGAAGTACTGTATTTTAAAATGGAAGTTGGTTTTCAGAAACTGAGGAACTCCCATAGAATCAGAATCGAAGGGGTCAGTAAAGTAATTGTTTCCTTGGAGAAATCCTAAGGTAATTTCCTCTGGAATGGAAATCTCACCACACAACTGCCACTCAAAAAGTATGAGCAAAAAGAAAAGGAGTACTTGTGGCACCTTAGAGTGTGGCTATTTCTGATGATACCAAAAAACCCTGAACTCCCATGAACAAACTCTTATCCTTACACAAGGGCCTAGTTCCCTAGGGCAGAACGTCCCCTCCCACCAGCCTTGCTTATTGGGCTGTGGCGCTAAAACGTTTTTAGTAGTGGGGAGGGCTGAAAGGTAGCCACCTTAAGCCCCCCCCCCCCGCCCCGAGCTGAGGCTGGGAGCAGGGCTGTGTCTCCAGGAGTGGGGGACCTGGACAGTGGTAACGGGGCCAAGACGCCAGCATTGGGCCAGGAGCAGAGCCCTGGGCAGGAGCCGACAGCTGGGACCCCACATGCAGGGTTAGTAGCAGAGTCCCACCATGGGGCCAGGCATGGGGCCCTGGAAGTGGGGGGCCAGGTGTGGAACCCCAGGACCAGAGGTCTGAGAGTGGGGGGTGGGGCTGGGCGAAGGGCCACGGGACCCGGGCATGGGGCTAGCAGTCAGGATCTGAGGAGCAGAGCCCCAGGTGCGGGTCTGGGAGTGGGGCCCTGGGCACAGGGCCAGTGGCCAAGGAGTGGAGTTGGTGGCTGGGACCTGAGCCCCAGGTGCGGGATTGAGGAACGGAGTGTGGGGTGCAGGGCCAGTGGTCAAGCCCTGAGTCCCAGAAGCAGGGCCAGGGAGTGGAGTCCCAGGTAGAGGGCTGAGAGCAGGGCCTCAGGTGCTGAGCCTGCGGCTGGGGAGCGGGTTGTGGGATTGGCCCCTGGGACCCAAGCTGAGAAGTGCAGGCTCCGGCGTGGGGCCAGCAGCCCCGCATAAAACCTGGGGGTGCTGCAGCACCCCCTGCACCCGTATTTTCCGCACCTATGTTATTGGGCTTTGCACAATCTGCTTGCTATCCTCTATTCCAGATCTGTCTGCATTGAGTTGATGCTATATGTATTTGGGTAGGGTGATCATACATCCTGTTTTGGCCAGGGCAATCCTCTTTTTAAGCCCTGTCTCTGATGTCCTGACTTTTTTGGCAAAACTAGGTGTTTGTCCCATTTGCTCTTGCCAGCTTGACATGAACGAATGGGACAATTGCCTAGTTTTGCCAAAAAAGGCTGTGCCCCGCTAGGGGCAAGCAGTGATGTTTGCGGGTGACAGAAGCCTGGCTAATGTGTCTCTGCTATGCTCTGCCCCTCCGATCTGGGAGTGATGGGCTCTCATGTGCTCACTCTGCAGCCCAATCAGAGGGCAGAGTGGTGAGGGCCCTAATTCAAACTCATGGGGCCAGATCCCGGTGCTCTCTCCACCCATCCCTGCCCCAACCAGCTTCTTTCCCTCCACAGTCTGCCTCCAGTCACCCGATTCTGCCGCATTCCAGCAGGTGTGCCATTAAGGGAGGGCAGAGGGGGCCACCTGCCCCTCCCCCCCAAGTTTCGTTCCACTGGCTGGGAGTGACCCCCCAGTTCCGCACAATACCAAAATCTGAAATGATGGCCCTGCATCCTGGCCTTCCCCCACCTCCTAGGGCTGCTCTCTGGAGTCTCCTTGGTCCCTCCTGCGTCCTGGAGCCTCCTTCCTGCCCTCTGCTATCCTAGCCCCCAAAGGGACATTGCCCTACTAGCTAGATAATATTCCATTGGCTTCACCTCCTGGCTCTGAGCACCAAAATACTCACATTCGCACACTCACACCCTTCTTTGCTGTCCATGTCCCAGCCCATACCCATTCCTCTTCCCCCATCTCTGCTACTTGGCTCACCTGGGGGCATGGAGGAATGTTCGGGGGTGTGTGGAAAACATGCAGTGACACCAAGCAGCTCAGGCCAGCCCCACGTGTCCCATTTTCAGTTTAGAGACATATGGTCATCCGATATTTGGGGCTAGAGTCTTGGCTATGCTAATGTTACTGGCTATACTCATGATCAGGGAAGGCAGAAAGGTGAATTAGAATCATCTTTGCCTTCCACTCAGTTCAGGTGGGACAAGCATGAGCTTGACGCAACTGAGGATTGAATCTGTAGGTTTAAAAGTGCTTTGGGACTCTTCAGGATTAAGATGTAGGATATTATTATACATGTCAACCAACCCTCTAAAACTGGGCAGCTTAATAAGCACTCAGGAGAGAAGTATCCAAATGCAGAAGATGGAAAACATCTTCTGTATTTTCCACAGTATGCATCCGATGAAGTGAGCTGTAGCTCACGAAAGCTTATGCTCAAATAAATTGGTTAGTCTCTAAGATGCCACAAGTAATCCTTTTCTTTTTAAGATGGAAAAAGCAATTCTGAGAAATCTCATAGTTGGAGGAAGTTTTACTTGCTACTAATGGCTCTTGCAGTTCTTAGCTGATGGAATACATTTTCTTTTGGTTTTCTCAGTACAATACAAATAGGCTTCTTACAGCTTTTGTCCAGGTTTCCCAAAGTACTTTAAAACAGCATTAGAAAAAATGCAATGCACAGTCTGAATAACTCAAAAAAGCATTCCCACATCTCATTCCCACTCTACAAAGCAACATCAGTATAGCACAGCTTACAATGCTGGGTCTGTTAAAGCTTCACCTTGCTGGACATATGCTTTCTATATATCAGAAGGGACTATTGATTAACTGAAATCCTGGAAAAAGAACAGGAGTACTTGTGGCACCTTAGAGACTAACAATTTATTTGAGCATAACTTTCATGGGCTAAAACCCACTTCATCAGATGCAAGAAGTGGAAAATACAATAGGAAGATATATATATATATACACAGAGAACAGGAAAAAATGGGTGTTGCCCATACCCACTATAACGAGAGTGATCAGTTAAGGTGGGCTATTATCAGCAGGAGAAAAAAAACCCTTTTGTAATGATAATCAGGATGGCCCATTTCCAACAGTTGACAAGAAGGTGTGAGTAACAGTAGGGGGAAAAATAAGCATGGGGAAATAGTTTTACTTTGTGTAATGACCCATTCACTCCCAGTCTTTATTCAAGCCTAATTTAATGGTGTCCAGTTTGCAAATTAATTGCAATTTGGCAGTTTCTCGTTGGAGTCTGTTTTCTGGTTCTGGGTTCTAGGGGTGTGTCTGTGCAGATGGTGTAGTTTCTTTTGGTAACCCTCAGTGGGATCAGAGGGTAATGGCTTGTAGAATGTGGTGTTAGAAACCTGCCTAGCACATTTCTCTCATTCATATTCCAACCTATTCATGATGACGACAGCACCTCCATTGACAGCCTGACATCATAATCAAAAAGGCTGACAAAGGAGGTGCTATCCTTGCAACAAAGCCCGTTGCCAACTGTGTCCACATATCTACTTAGGGGACACCATCATAGGGCCTAATCACATCAGCCACACTATCAGAGGCTCGTTCACCTGCGCATCTACCAATGTGATATATGCCATCATGTGCCAGCAATGCCCTTCTGCCATGTACATTGGCCAAACTGGACAGTCTCTATGTAAAAGAATAAATGGACACAAATCAGATGTCAAGAATTATAACATTCAAAAAACAGTCGGAGAACACTTCAATCTCTCTGGACACTTGATTACAGAGCTAAAAGTGGCAATACTACAACAAAAAAGCTTCAGAAACAGACTCCAATGAGAAACTGCAGAATTGGAATTAATTTGCAAACTGGACACCATTAAATTAGGCTTGAATAAAGGCTGGGAGTGGATGGGTCATTACACAAAGTAAAACTATTTCCCCATGCTTATTTTTCCCCCTACTGTTACTCACACCTTCTTGTCAACTGTTTGAAATGGGCCATCCTGATTATCACTACAAAGGGTTTTTTTCTTCTGCTGGTAATAGCTCACCTTAACTGATCACTCTCATTACAGTGGGTATGGCAATACCCATTTTTTTCCTGTTCTCTGTGCATATATATATATATATCTTCCTACTGTATTTTCCACTGCATGCATCTGATGAAGTGGGTTTTAGCCTACAAAAGCTTATGCTCAAATAAATTTGCTAGTCTCTAACAAAGTACTGCCACAAGTACTCCTGTTCTTTTTGCTGATACAGACTAACATGGCTACCACTCTGGAATCAAATCCTGGAGAATCCTAACCTTTGTACTTTCTGAAATAGCCCAGTCTCACCAGATTTTTATCAGGAATGTTCCAGCTGACTGAGCATTTGCCAGATTCCTGAAGATCTCTTGAGAGTTGTACTGTCAGAGTACATATTCATCACTAAACCAGGTCACAGCAGTTCACCGGTTTTAGGGTTACAGTTTAAATACAATGCTTACTGGGATATGATGGTTTGCTTGCCATTATTTTTTCTGAAACAAGAGATAAATGAATGGATGTTAGCTGATGCTAACCTTTCCACAAATTACTATTGGCCGCGGTCAGTGGCAGATACCATCATTACAAGCAAAGACTCAGTCATTAGCTGGTGTACAAGCTAGTGCAGAGGATGTTCCCTTACTTTGCTGGGTGGGCCCACATCCAGGTCACAACAGGACCAGGGAAGAGAGAACATCCATTATCAGGCCACTGGTGCAGATACTTGGGAACTAGGAGGGCCAGGATGGGAGTGGGCAGAGTCTTGGAACTGCCTCCTCAAAGTGCTGGCCAGCACAGCTGATTTGGTGCACTGGGGAAAGAAAGGGCTGGTGCAGCTTTTCCCATGGGGCATGGTCCCAAGTCACAACCTAGTCCCTACTATGCACTCAGGGCACATTACAAGGTGCCTATCTAACCCCAAATGAACACTTCACATAGCCTACTTCACCTCAAGTTTAAACTTAACTCTTATTATAAATACTTTCTGACGTGCAGTTACTGCACCTGGCTCCCAAGTATATTACCCCCCCCCCCATTATAATGACAAGAACATTTCTTCATGACATTCAGAATGCTTTTTTTCACAAGGCTGGTGTTGAGAAGCTGAAGTATAATCTAATTAAGATGAGTTAAGTCTCTCTAACAAAGAGATAACTCATTCATATTACAGTTTGGTTCATAATGTTAGGATTTCTGCTACCCAAGAAAGACGTGTAGAATGATATAATGCATTCAGAATGTCAAAGATTTTGATGAAAAATAGTCAGAAGTGTAAGACTTTCTATAGTCAAAATCTCAGCCACTCTATAGATACAGTCGACTCAAAGCATAGCTGCATAATATTATTATTACGCTAGTACCAAGAGGACCTAGCTGAGATCACAGCCCCATTTGGTACATACCCAGGCCAAGACAATCCTTGCTCCAGAGATCACAATCCAAGCAGATAAAAGAAAGGAAGAATTGTTATCCCCATTTTACAGTTAATCTCCCTGTGCCTCAGCTCCTCAAATGACTTGCCCCAGGTCACAGAGGTAGCCTATGGTAGAGCTCGGAACCGAACCCAAATCTCCTGAGCTCAGTCCAGTACCGTAACCACCAGGCAATTCCTGCATATAAACTTACTGAGTCTGTCAGAGAGTTCACTCACCAATGGTGCACAGCCTTGTAGCTGAGGTTGACATAGCAAGTTCTCTGCCCCATCTGGCATCTTGCTGATGGTGCTCCAGCTCAGTAATGGTCTCTCTCAGCCCTTTGACCAGGTCACAATTTAACCCTACCCTTTCAGGGTAGAAGTCCTAGAAATAGGAGTCCAGGTGTTCTTACAAAAAGGATCCTCAGCCCCAACTTTGGTTAGAAAGACACAGGCTGTCCCACTACACTGGGTTCCAGTGTGGGGAATCTATAACCAGCAGCCAAGGTCTGCTCCTTCAGTCTCTGTGCTGATGCCTCCCCATACTTCTTCCTGCTTCAGCCTGTCAGCAGGCCTCTCCCACAGCTTTTCTAAGTTCACCTTTCTCTCAGGGCCAAGACTCTAAGTTCCCCCCCCAGAATCATCTAAGAAACTCCCAAACCATAAAGTATAAACATAAGCTTATTTCTGCCCTTTTTGGCTATAACCCTGAACTTCTCTCTGCTCTGTTCCCCAGTTCAAAGTCTCCCAAGTCTCTGTCCCTGGAAGCTCCATTTTGGATCTGGTTTTGACCAACAGGGGTGAATTAGTTGCAAATGTGAAGATGGTCGGGAACTTGGGAGGAAGTGATCATTATGGATGATCTGTGGATATGGGGAAAGCGGTGGATGTGTTATATCTTGACTTTAGCAAAGCTTTTGATGCGGTATCCCACAGTATTCTTGCCAGCAAGTTAAAAAAGTATGGATTGGATGAATGGACTATAAGGTGGATAGAAAGCTGGGTAGATTGTTGGGCTCAGCTGGTAGTGATCAATGGCTCAATGTCTAGTTGGCAGCGGTATCAACCGGAGTGCCCCGGGGTTGGTCTTGGGGCCGGTTTTGTCCAACATCTTTATTAATGATCTGGACGATGGGATCAATTGTACTCTCAGCAAGTTCGCAGACAACACTAAGATGGGAGGAGAGGTAGATATGCTGGAGGGCAGGGATAGGGTCCAGAGTGACCTAGACAAACTGGAGGATTGTGCCAAAAGAAATCTGATGAGGTTCAACAAGGACAAGTGAATAGTCCTGCACTTAGGACAGAAGAATCCCATGCACGGCTACAGGCAGGGGACTGACTGGCTAAGCAGCAGTTCTTCAGAAAAGGACCTGGGGAGTACAGTGGATGAGAAGCCGGATATGAGTCAGCAGTGTGCCCTTTTTGCCAAGAAGGGTAATGGTATATTGGGCTGCATTAGGAGCATTGGCAGCTGATCAAGGGAAGTGAATATTCCCATCTGTTCGGCACTGGTGAGGCCACTTCTGGAATATTATGTCCAGTTTTGCCCCCCTCCCCCCACTATAGAAAGGATGTCCATACCTCTATTCCTCTTCCTATTCTATACCTCTATACCCTCTATTCGACACTGGTGAGGCCTCATCTGGAGTACTGTGTCCAGTTTTGGGCCCCACACTGCAAGAAGGATGTGGAAAAATTGGAAAGAGTCCAGCGGAGGGCAACAAAAATTATTAGGGGACTGGAACACATCAGTTATGAGGAGAGGCTGAGGGAACTGGGGATGTTTAGTCTACAGAAGAGAAGAATGAGGGGGGATTTGATAGCTGCTTTCTACTACCTGAAAGGGGGTTCCAAAGAGGATGGCTCTAGACTGTTCTCAATGGTAGCAGATGACAGAACGAGGAGTAATGGTCTCAAGTTGCCGTGGGGGAGATTTAGGTTGGATATTAGGAAAAACTTTTTTCACTGGGAGGGTACTGAAACACTGGAATGCGTTACCTAGGGAGGTGGTAGAATCTCCTTCCTTAGAAGTTTTTAAGGTCAGGCTTGACAAAGCCCTGGCTGGGATGATTTAATTGGGGATTGGTCCTGCTTTGAGCAGGGGGTTGGACTAGATGACCTCCTGAGGTCCCTTCCGACCCTGATATTCTATGATTCTATGTGGACAAATTGGAGAATCCAGTGGAGGGCCACGAAAATGCTCAGGGGGCTGGGGCACATGACTTACGAGGAGAGACTGAGGGAACTAGGCTTGTTTAGTTTGCAGAAGAGAAGAATGAGGGGGGATTTGATAGCAGCCTTCAACGACATGAAAGGGGGTTCAAAAGAGGATGGAGCTCAGCTGTTCTCAGTGGTGGCAGATGACAGAACAAGGAGCAATGGTCTCAGTGTAGGAGGTCTAGGTTGGATATTAGGAAACACTATTTCACTATGAGGGTGGTGAAGCACTGGAATGGGTTACCTAGCAGGTGGTAGACATTCCATCCTTAGAATTTTTTAAGGCCTGGCTTGAAAAAGTCTGGCTGGGGTGATTTAGTTCGTGTTGGTCCTGGTTTGAGCAGGTGGTTGGGCTAGATGACATTATCTTAAGTAAGCTGGAGAAATGTTGGCTCGGCAGAACTACCATTAAGTGCATACAGAATTAAACAACCACAACTAATGAGTAACTATCAATGGAATGATGTCAAAGATTGGAGGGAGGTCTCAAATGGTGTTCCACAGAGATCTGTTCTGGATCCTGTGTTGTTTAATTTCTTTATTAATTACCTGAATGTAGGAATAGAGAGATCAAATTTGCAGATGACACAAAGCGGGCCGGGTGTGTGTGTCAATACTTTGGAGGATAGAGCTAAAATTCAAAGGGATCTTGATAAATTGGAGAACTGGGCTATAGACAAACAAATGAAATTTAACAAAGACAAATATAACACGCTATACCAATTAAAAAGAAATGCACACATACAGAATGGGGGATAACTGGTTTGGCAGCAGCAATACTGAAGGTTCTAGGAGTTGTGGTGGATCACAACATCAACATGAGTTAACAATGTAGTGCTGTTGCAAAAAAAAAAAAAGGAAATGCAATTTTAGTTTGCATTAACAGAGGCAAAGCATGGAAATCACGAGAGGTGATAGTACTGCTCTATTTGGCACTGGGTGGGCCTTAGCTAGAGTATCATGTCTTGTTCCGGTCACAAATGTATAGAAAGGATGTAGAGAAAGTAGAAAGAACCCATAGATGAGCCACAAAGATTATCAAAGGGATGGAATGCAAGCCATATGAGCAAAGGCTGAAGGAACTGGGTATGTTTAGTTTGTAAAATAGGAGATTAAGGGGGGATGTGATAGCAGTTTTCAAATATTTGAAAGGCTGACATAAAAAAGGTGGAAGAAATTTGTTTTCTTTTGCCACAGAGGGCAGGACAAGAGGCAATGGGTTCAAACTACAGCATAGCAGATTTAGATTAAATCTCAGGAAAAGCTTTTGACCTGTAAGAACAGTCAGACAATGGAACAGACTGCCTAGGGAAGTTGTGGAAGTTCCTTCACTGGGGTTTTAAAAAAGAGGCTGGATATCCACCTGTCTTGAATGGTTTAGGACAGGGGTGGGCAAACTTTTTGGCCCGAGGGCCACATTGGGGTCGCAAAACTATATGGAGGGCTCGGTAGGGAAGGTTGTGCCTCCCCAAACAGCCTGGCCCCCTCCCCCTATCTGACCCTTCCAACTTCCTGCCCCTGACTGCCCCTCTCAGAACCCCTCACGCATCCAACCTCCCATGCTCCTTGTCCCCTGACTTCCCCCTCCTGGGACCCCCCCACCTCTAACCGCCCCCCTGGGATCCCACCCCCTATCCAACCCCCCCCTGCTCCCTGTCCCCTGACTGCCCCGACCCCTATCCAGACCACTGTCCCCTGACAGGCCCCCGGGACTCCCACACCCATCCAATTCCCCTTGTTCCCCGTCCCCTGACCACCCCCGCAGCATGAACCTCCACCCCATCCAACTGCCCCTGACAGGCCCCCCAGGACTCCCACACCTATCCAACTCCCCTGCTTTCTATCCCCTGACTGCCCCCCAGGACCTCTCACCCCAGCCCCGGCGCCCTTACCATGCCGCTCAGAGCAGCATGTCTGGCAGCCATGCCGCCCAGCCGGAGCCAGACACATTGCCGCGCTGCCCTGCAGGAGCGCGCAACCCCACCACCCAGAGTGCTGCCTGCATGGCAGCGTGGCTGCAGAGGAGGGGGGGGCAGTGGAGGAAGGAGCTGGGGGAGAGCGTCCCCGGCCGGGAGCTCAAGGGCGGGCAGGACGGTCCCATGTGCTGGATGTGGACTGCGGGCCGTGGTTTGCCCACCTCTGGTTTAGACACAATAAATCCTGCATCTTGGCAGGGGGTTAGACTAGATGACCCTTGTGGTCCCTTCTAACCCTATGGTTCTATGATTCACTGTTTATCACAACTGCTTTGGAAGTGTCCAGTATAAATGAACACAGCCTAATAGTTAGAGAACATAAGATAACACAGTAGGTGTCCTACCATAGTTATGCGCCATGCCAGGAAAACTCAGTGTTCTACTTGAAACTAAAGATGAGACCAATTCAAAATCCTGGATCTGAACATCCCTGAACTTTGTGGAAATTTGAATCGAGATCCACATTTAAACTCTGTGGCTTGGGTCTATTTGTACTTGAAATTAAAAATAAACCCCTTTTTCTGGTCTTGTCACTATTTTATACAAAGCAATGTTCCTGATATTGCTGTCTGTTCTAGCCCATCAATATTCTTTTTCTCTTGTATTTTTGGATGGGGTCTTCTGGGATTTTCCACTTTTCTTCCAATTATCTCCCATCCCCAACCTTCCAGTCATGCATTTCACAACTATCTTCCTTCTGTGCTGAAGTCTACTGGACATGACTTCCTTGGGGGCTTTTAGCAATGCTCCCGGCAGTTGCCAAAGGGGTGCTTCTTTATAGCATTGGATGCTATTGTCAAGCATGTTATGAGTCATCAATGTATAAGAACTCAGGATGAAACTAGCTATAGAAAAAATGATTGGGCGGGGGGCGGGGAGAGACAGAGAGAGAGAGAGAGAATGATTCTGTTGGTACCCACCTTGGCGGGAGGCAGGAGACTGTGGGTCAAATTGCCCTGCTCCAATCACATTTTCTTTAGCTAGCCACAGTGGAACAGCTACAACAGGAGAAACGGAAGAAATTCTAAATCATAATATCTCATAGCTCAGTCCTTAGAATGCTTTCCCCTGAAAGATAGCATACCCCCCATTCAAATCCTTGCTCCCTTCTTAAGAGGGGAGGGGGAATTGCAGTTGATTTTTTTTACAGCCCAGATATGTGTGCTCACCCCTGGGCTAAAAGTTCTAATCTAGGCTGTACTAGGGCAGCCTGGTTCATTTTCATTTATATGTACCCAGTAAGGGGCAATTCTGCCTCCAGTGATCTCTGCAGAGTTATTAACTTTAATCTGAACACAGTTAGTCAACATCTGCTCTCAATTAAATACAGCTTCAACTACAGTTGATTTAGGTGGGGGTCACATGTGCCCTAGAAGTCCATTTTAACTAAAAGTTTGCGCCTTTTTATATAATTAGATTTAAAAATGGAAAAATCACAAAAAAACCACCCTATTTCCATTCATATTGTAGCAAACATCTTTTCTCTATGAGAAATAAATTATTCCTTGTGTAGTAAATGGGCCTGATTTGTTATTTTAATTGGATTTGTTTTTAACAAAAAGAAAAGGAGTACTTATGGCACCTTAGCGACTAACCAATTTATTTGAACATAAGCTTTTGTGAGCTACAGCTCACTTCATCGGATGCATACTACGGAAAGTGTAGAAGATATTTTTATATACACACAAAGCATGAAAAAATACCTCCTCCCACCCCACTCTCCTGCTGGTAATAGCTTATCTAAAGTGATCACTCTCCTTACAATGTGTATGATAATCAAGGTGGGCCATTTCCAGCACAAATCCAGGGTTTAACAAGAATGTCTGAGGAGGGCGGGGGGTAGGAAAAAACAAGGGGAAATAGGTTACCTTGCATAATGACTTAGCCACTCCCAGTCTCTATTCAAACCTAAGTTAATTGTATCCAATTTGCAAATGAATTCCAATTCAATAGTTTCTCGCTGGAGTCTGGATTTGAAGTTTTTTTGTTGTAATATCACAACTTTCATGTCTGTAATCACGTGACCAGAGAGATTGAAGTGTTCTCTGACTGGTTTATGAATGTTATAATTCTTGACATCTGATTTGTGTCCATTTATTCTTTTACGTAGAGACTGTCCAGTTTGACCAATGTACATGGCAGAGGGGCATTGCTGGCACATGATGGCATATATCACATTGGTGGATGTTGGCCATAAAAATGTTGGCATACTGTGGGGTTTTTTCCTACCCCCTCCCCTCCTCAGCTGTTCTTGTTAAACCCTGGATGTGGGCTGGAAATGGCCCACCTTGATTATCATAAACATTGAAAGGAGAGTGGTCACTTTAGATAAGCTATTACCAGCAGGAGAGTGGGATGGGAGGAGGTATCTTTTCATGCTTTGTGTGTATATAAAAATATCTTCTACACTTTCCACAGTATGCATCCGATGAAGTGAGTTGTAGCTCATGAAAGCTTATGCTCAAATAAATTGGTTAGTCTCTAAGGTGCCACAAGTACTCCTTTTCTTTTTGCGAATACAGACTAACACGGCTGTTACTCTGAAACCTGTTTTTAACAAAGACTCCAGTGTTTTGAAGGAAACTGGCCTGCTGCATTTCAGGTACTTCTTTTATATAGTAAGTACTTTTTCAGAGTTTCTTTCCAACTTCTATTAAACTAGGTTTTAAAAACCCATGTAGAAGGATATCATAGAAAATCTGATTCACCTTGATTTAAAAGCTAAATTAGAGCAATCGATCACTTCAGTCTAGTGATCATAGACTCCTGCTGCAAGATTCTGAAATGTCTGTACTAGTCCAGATTTTCAGAATAACAATGAGAATACAAAATTACAATGTTTTATCACAGTGTGAAATTAAATATATGATTCCAAAGGTCCAGTAAAGATTAAAAATTCACTTTAATACGTTAGCCTTTGCACATTAAAATGTAATATTTCAAATATGCAATATCTATAGATATTAAATAGCAAAAAACTTGATTAATGCAGAGTTAGGGCATGTCGTCACTTGTGAAGTTACAGCGCCGGCAGTTACAGCTCTGCTCAGAGAGCACCGAAGGAAAACCGCTGTTGTGTGTTCACACTGACAGCTGCCTGTGCAATAGTGTGTTCACACTTGCGGCACTATTCAGAGCAGTGCACTCTGGGCAGCTATCCCACAGAGCACCTTTTTCTCTTTTTAGCCACAAAGACTTGTGGGAAGGTGGAAGGGGTCACGGAGCATCTTGGGTAATGTCCCAATGCCCCGTGATGCATTGTTTGGCATCCCAGCAATCCCTGTGCTTCCACCTGCAGTTGGTGCCATCTTTCAATGGTTTGTGTAGTGCACGCCATGCCCTGCCTCTTTCTGGCTGCAGGAATGGATCCCAAACTGTTGACCAGAATGCTGCTTGCACTGATCAACACGTCACGAGCGGCAGTGGAGTTATTCCTTAAACTACAATGTCAAGAGGAGTGAGACATTGATCTCACCACACGTAGTAGCTATGACACGAGAATGCTTGTGGCATTCACGGAGGTGCTGACTACAGTGGAACGCCACTTTTGGGCTCAGAAATGGTGAGATCACATTGTGATGCATGTCTGGGATGGTGAGTAGTGGCTGCAAAACTTTCACATGAGGAAAGCCACATTCATGAGACTGTGTGATGAGCTCGTTCCAGCCCTACAGCACAAGGACACGAGAATGAGAGCTGCCCTGTCGCTGAAGAAGCATGTGGTGGGAGGTGCACTGTGGAAGCTTGCTACTCCAGACTGCTACCAATGGGTCGATAACCAGTTCGGAGTGAGAAAGTCGACTGTTGGAGTCATGTTGATGGAAGTGTGCAGGGCCATTATTCGCCTCCTGCTCTGAAAGACTATGACTCTTGGCAACGTGCATGAGATTGTGGATGGCTTTGCACAAATGGGCTTCCCTCACTGCAGAGGGGCGAGAGATGGCACACACATTCCAATTCTGGCGCCAGACCACCTAGCCAGCAAGTACATTAATCGCAAGGGTATTTCTCAATGGTTCTCCAGATGTTTGTGGATCACCGTGGGCGTTTCACAGACATTAACATAGACTGGTCTGGAAAGGTGCATGACACACACATCTTTTGGAACACTGGCCTGTTCAAGAAGCTGCAAACAGGGACTTTCTTCCCAGACCAGAAGATCACCATAGGGGAAGTGGAAATGCCCATTGTGATCCTGGAAGACCCCGCCTACCCCTCAGTGCCATGGCTCATGAAGCCATACACGGGGCAACTTGACAGCAGCAAGGAGCGGTTCAACAACAGGCTGAGGAAGTGCAGAATGACTGTGGAGTGTGCATTTGGCCATTTAAAAGCCCTCTGGCGATGCCTTTATGGGAAGCTGGACACGGCCGACGACAATATTCCTATGCTTATAGCCGCATGCTCTACACTTCATAATATTTGTGAAGGGAAGGGTGAAAGCTTCACTCAGGGCTGGACTGCAGAGGCTCAGCGTCTGGAGGCTGAGTTTAAACAACCAAAAACCAGGGCTATTAGAGGGGCACAGCGTGGGGCCATAAGTATCAGGGATGCTTTGACGCAGCAATTTGAAGCTGAAAGCTACTAATATTTGTTTCAGAGTAGCAGCCATATTAGTCTGTATCTGCAAAAAGAACAGGAGTACTTGTGGCACCTTAGAGACTAACAAATTTATTTGAGCATAAGCTTTCGTGGGCTGCCGCCCACTTCATCGGATGCATAAATGGAACATCTAGTAAGAAGATATATATATACACATACATACATACAAAGAACATGAAAAGGTGGAATATGAGGCTAATTAATTAAGATGGGCTATTATCAGCAGGAGAAAAAAAACTTTTGTAGTGATAATCAAGATGGCCCATTTAGACAGTTGACAAGAAGGTGTGAGGATACTTACCATGGGGAAATAGATTCAATATGTGTAATGACCCAGCCAATCCCAGTCTCTATTCAAACCCAGATTAATGGTATCTAGTTTGCATATTAATTCAAGCTCAGCAGTTTCTGTCTGGAGTCTGTTTCTGAAGCTTTTCTGTTGCAAAATTGCCACCTTTAAATCTGTTACTGAGTGGCCAGAGAAGTTGAAGTGTTCTCCTACCGGTTTTTGAATGTTATGATTCCTGATGTCAGATTTGTGTCCATTTATTCTTTTGGATACAGACTGTCTGGTTTGGCCAATGTACATGGCAGAGGGGCATTGCTGTAGATCTTTGCACCTGAAAAATGATCCCTCACAGATCTTGGGAGACAGACTAGTCCTCGCTTACAGACAGCCCCCCAACCTGAAGTAAATACTCTCCAGCAACCACATACCACACAACAAAAACACTAACCCAGGAACCTATCCTTGCAACAAAGCCCAATGCCAACTCTGTCCACATATTTATTCAAGTGACACCATCATAGGACCTAATCACATTACCTATGCCATCAGGGGCTCGTTCACCTGCACATCTACCAATGTGATATATGCCATCATGTGCCAGCAATGCCCCTAGGCCATGTACATTGGCCAAACTGGACAGTCTCTATGCAAAAGAATAAATGGATACAAATCTGACATCAGGTATCATAACATTCAAAAACCGGTAGGAGAACACTTCAACCTCTCTGGCCACTCACTAAAAGATTTAAGGGTGGCAATTTTGCAACAGAAAAGCTTCAAAAACAGACTCCAACGAGAAACTGCTGAGCTTGAATTAATATGCAAACTAGATACCATTAACTTGGGGTTGAATAGAGACTGGGAGTGGCTGGGTCATTACACATATTGAATCTATTTCCCCATGTTAAGTATCCTCACACCTTCTTGTCAACTGTCAAACCCTTGGATCTTAAGAACAATGAAAAACAATCAGGTTCTTAAAAGAAGAATTTTAATTAAAGAAAAAGTAAAAGAATCACCTCTGTAAATTCAGGATGGTAAATACCTTACAGGGAAATCTCAAAACATAGAGAATCCCTCTAGGCAAAACCTTAAGTTACAAAAAGACACAAAAACAGGAATATACATTTCAGTCAGCACAACTTATTTTATCAGCCATTTAAACAAAACAGAATCTAACGCATATCTAACTAGATTGCTTATTAACCGTTTACAGGAGTTCTGACCTGCATTCCTGCTCTGGTCCCGGCACAAGCATCACACAGACAGAGAGAACCCTTCCCCCCACCCCCAGCTTTGAAAGTATCTTGTCTCCTCATTGGTCATTTTGGTCAGATGCCAGTGAGGTTATCTTAGCTTCTTAACCCTTTACAGGTGACAGGGTTTTTCCTCTGACCAGGAGTGATTTAAAGGTGTTTACCCTTCCCTTTATATTTATGACAGTCTCTAAGTGTGGCAAATTGCTGGCACTACTATGGTGGGTCTCACACTTTCTCTTCTTGGGGGGGCGGGTTCAGGGCACCATTTCTTGCCCCTGAACTGGGGTATTAACTGCCCCACTAGTGTCCTAGAGGAGGGGAGTGGAGAGGGAGGGACCCAGGCCCGCCCTCTACTCCGGGTCCCAGCCCAGGGGTCCTAGGGATAGCAGTAAACCACTTGAACTAGTGGTTCCTTCCCCTGGGCTACTTCCCTCTCCTGCCCTTCAGCTTGTGGGGCTTCCTGCCCTCCCTCTGCACATGTGAACTGGTTATACATGGGGTAACTCCACTGCCTTCATAGGGTCCCACAGCAGAGGTGGGTGGTGTGAGCTTGTTGCAGAGCTGCTGCTCAGGGATGGGGAACCTCCTGGTGCCCCAGCCTCCAAAATCATCCAGGCTGTACCTTCTACACTACTATGTGTTAGCCGCTCGGTGCATGGGAATTGGGGGTCCCTGATGCAGGTGATGGGCATCTCAGGCACTTAAAGCCATGGCCTGGAGTAGGGAAGCACCTAACTGCAGCCTACAGCTGCCATTGCAAGGTTCAAGCATGCTCAGCCTCGGAATTGCCACCCCTCCCACAGCTAGTAGGTGCACCTATCTAAGGCTGGCCTCTGGCAATTGGCCCTATGGCTGTAGCCAGAGAAGCTACAGGTGGCTCTGTGACTACTGGGGGCCATTAAGCTAGGAATAGATAAAGAAACTGAAGTTAACCTCAAGGAACAGAGGTCACCAGTAGGAAAGGAACATCAAGGGGAGGAGGGAAAGGAGAAGCAGGTCAGGTTTTCAGGGGGAGAATAGGACCAACTGTCTTGGGAGCACATCCAAGGTAGAAGGGAAACAAGCATGGGGAGAGGTGGTGACGACCAGGTAGTGGAATAGCATGTAGATGGGAGCAGAGTGGAAAAGAAAGCTGGTGACTGCAGGTTCTCAGGGGCTAAGTGCTCACTGAGCCAGGGCTGGAGAAATGGTGTTTGGAAGTGGCTTGCTCAAATGGCAGGATGGGTGCTGGGGAGAGGGATTTGTCAGAAATGATCAGGTATCTGCTGGCTGTGGAACTTTATTGAGCTGAGGCCAGGACCACATAGAGTGGCTGGTGAAATAGGGTGGTACTGGAGACATGGCTATAGAATGGCTAAGGGTATGTCTTCACTAGTTACAGCGCTGCCTTGGCTGTATAGTTGCGGCACCTCCATGAGGGGAAAAGCTCCCAGCGTTGGGGCACTGTCTATGCTGGCACTTTACAGTGCTGAAACTTGCTTTTTCACACCCCTAAGCGAGAAAGTTGCAGCACTGTAAAATGGCAGTGTAGACAAGGCCTGAATGAGGAAAGAGATAAATCTGTGGGGAGTTCCCCTGATCACTATGAAAGTTCTGCTCACTGTGGACACTGGTAAACCCACATGTTTACAGCTCAATGAGAAAAACTGGGGGCTGAGGAAGCTGTGTATGGCAATGCAGATAGTCATGCAGAAGTGTGTGATCAAAATGAAAAATATTTCTGAGATTCAGTACTGGGCCCACACTCGGAAGAGGCCCATAATGACTACATGGGAGCCCACAAATATATCTGGCACCAGACCCACAAAAGGTTAATCTAGCCCTGGCTCAGAGAGGTGTTAAGTAGCCCATTCATCTCAGGGAGATGTTCTAAGCTGAAAGAGAATACTCTATGGGGATGAATACAGCCTGAAAGAATAGCTCTGAGAGGTGTGAACTTCTCCATTCATGTCAGTTCCCCCCTCCCCTGTGCTGGAAAGTTTTCAATATGTTCGTTGTGGGCTTGATGCTTGCTCTGAGTATGGCTGTTCTAAGCTCCCATCCAGAAGGCAGGACTTCCCCAGATCCTGATTCACATGGGGGGTAGGGAGAGGGCTCAGACACCCCCAGAAAGGCAAGCCCCCCAGAATCTGGCTCTCATGAGGGGGGCAGGTAAGAAGGGGGGGTGTCACATCCCATAGATCAGCAGGCCCTCCTTAGATCCTGATACTCACACAGGGACAGGGAGTGGGATTCAGACGCCACTGGTAACCACCAGATCACATGGGGGATAAGGATTTAGGCTTATACCCCTCAAAAAAGCAAGCCCTCCAGAACCTGGCTTACATGGGGGGCAGGGAGGGGAGGGGTCAGACTGCTATTGATGATCAGGGACACACAGTGTGTGGTGCATTCAGGGGGGAAGGGAAATAACCACCCATGGCACAGGGAACCCACTTCCCAGGCTGCATGAGAGGGTAGGGTGAAGAGCTCAGAGCTCTCCCAGAGAGACAAGCCCCTCCAGAACTTGGCTCATATAATGAAGAACAGGAAAGGAGTAGTCAGACCCCTGTATATGGGCTGGCGGTCTTCAGATAATGGCACACACATGGGAGGGAAATGTTTGGCTGACAGGCACCCCTGCCCTTATTATCCAATTCCCCAGTCACTCGTGCCCCCCTTTCCAGTGTCCCAAACCTTCCCCCCTCACATTCCCACCTACTCTTTCACCCCCCCCGATCACCCTTCCCTTTCAGCAAGCATTTTCCTTTTAAAAAATAGTTTCAGCATCTTCTGCTGTACTCAGATCACATTTCCCCAGAATAAAAATCCCCCTTTAGCACAGGCAGATTGGAGCAATAGGCCTGCTCTATTTACTTCCAGTTTCTGCCATCGATTGGAACACACAGGGCTTGGGTTGCAGCTCACATTTAATGACCACAGTGTAGCCTCAGAGCTAGCCAGCTTCTCTGATGGAAAGGTAAGTTTCCAAATTGCTAGCCTCTCTGTCTGCACATGCTCATTAGAAGCCATTAAGCACACAAGCATTCTCAAGCATCTAACTGGAGAAGCAAACTCTTTTTGAAATAACATTTTAATTTGATTTCCTCTGAAGTGTTGCTGGGTGTCTTGCACTCTAGTGGGGTAACCCTTGAGCATCTGAGACCATGGTGTGATGATCTGAGCCCTGCTTGATCTCTATATGTGAGCACAAAGAGGTAGTTCCAGAGAGGATGGTTCTAGACTATTCTCAGTGGTGGAAGAGGACAGGACAAGGAGTAATGGTCTCAAGTTGCAGTGGGGGAGGTTTAGGTTGGATATTAGGAAAAACTTTTTCACTAGGAGGGTGGTGAAACACTGGAATGCGTTGCCTAGGGAGGTGGTGGAATCTCCTTCCTTAGAAGTTTTTAAGGTCAGGCTTGACAAAGCCCTGGCTGGGATGATTTAGTTGGGGATTGGTCCTGCTTTTGAGCAGGGGGTTGGACTAGATGACCTCCTGAGGTCCCTTCCAACCCTGATATTATATGATTCTATGATTCTATGAGTGCCAGAATCTGTTAAGTTTAAGAAACTGTTTACTGCCAGGGACTGTCTTGGAGCTCCATGGTGCAATGGCCCCAAATTAGGGTCACTAACTGAACCGCATACCTCCATGGGGCACACCAAACTTCAAGTCAATCAGAGTAACCATGCAGATTTTAGAAGAATCAAGCTTTCCACAGAAAGCTGTTTTTAACCTTAACAGTAGCAGAACTATCACTCTGCTATCATAAAAAGATATGTTCAACATTGGATGGCTCCTGAAGTCTTATCCAAGTAAAACTGCTATTGACTTCACTGTAAATATTGAGGGAAGACTGTAGGATTTCATCTGATGTTAGCATGCACAAGAGACTTAGGGAACGTCTACAGTGCCAAAAAAATACCAGCAGCAACGAGTCTCAGAATCAGATTGACTGATTCAGACTCTTGGGACTCGGACTACGGGACTAAAAATAGAATCATAGAATCATAGAATCATAGAATATCAGGGTTGGAAGGGACCCCAGAAGGTCATCTAGTCCAACCCCCTGCTCAAAGCAGGACCAATTCCCAGTTAAATAGCCGTGTTGATGTTCCTGCTCCGAGTGGAGCCCATGGTCTGAAACCCAGTAGCAGGATGGGTCTCAGAACCTGAGCTCCTGCCCAAGTAGGAACATCTACATTGCAATTTTAGCCCTGTATTGTGAGCCCAGAAGGCACAAGTCAGTTGACCCAGGTTTGAAGACTTGATACCATGCTTTTGTTATTTATTTATTGCAGTATAGATATACCCTTAGATAGGGGCTGTACTGTAGTTGTGATATATTTGACAGAATTTATCTTTCCCCATTGAATCCTATTGTGACTAGGTATTATAGGGCTTTAGGGAAAGCTAGTGAACATACATATGGGTCAGATTCTCTCCTTACACACACAAACAAAACCGGAGGAATAGATTCTTCAAACTTGCTCCATATTATCCTGCACCTTATTCCATGAAAACCTTGCATTTAGAATGTAAGAAACAATCAGTGGGCTTGGCCCCAGGGAACAGGGATGTTTTTTTATCCGGAAAAGGTGATAGTTAGCTAAATTATATTTTAAAAAGACTTGAATGGATTGGATGAATGGACTATAAGGTGGCTAGAAAGCTGGCTAGATTGTTGAGCTCAATGGGTCATGATCAATGGCTTGATATTTAGATGGCAGCTGGTATCAAGCACAGTGCCTCAGGGGTCGGTCCTGGGGCTGGTTTTGTTCAACATCTTTATTAATGATCTGGATGATGGGATTAATTGCACCCTCAGCAAGTTTGCAAATGATACTAAGATGGGGGGAGAGGTAGATATGATGGAGGGTAGGGATAGGATCCAAAATGACCTAGACAAATTAGAGGATTGTGCTAAAAGAAATCTGATGAGGTTCAACAAGGACAAGTTCATGGTTCTGCACTTAGGAAGGAAGAATCCCATGCACCGCTACAGGCTGGGGACTGACTGACTAAGCAGCAGTTCTGCAGAAAAAGACCTGGGGATTACAGTGGATGAGAAGCTGGATATGAGTCAGCAGAGTGCCCTTGTTGCCAAGAAGGCAAATGGCATATTGGGCTGTGTTAGTAGGAGCATTGGCAGCAGATCGAGGGAAGTGATTATTCTCCTCTGTTCAGCACTGGTGAGGCCACACCTGGAGTATTGCATCCAGTTTTGGTCCCCCAACTACAGAAGGGATGTGGACAAATTGGAGACAGTCCAGCGGAGGGCAACACAAATGATTAGGGAGCTGGGGCACATGACTTACGAGGAGAGGCTGAGGGAACTGGGGTTATTTAGTCTCCAGAAGAAAAGAGTGAGGGGGGATTTGATAGCAGCCTTCAATTACCTGAAGGGGGGTTCCAAAGAGGTTGGAGCTCAGCAGTTTTCAGTGGTGGCAGATGACAGAACAAGGAGCAATGGTCTCAAGTTGTAGTGGGGGAGGTGTTGGTTGAATATTAGGAAACACTATTTCACTGGGAGGGTGGTGAAGCACTGGAATGGGTTACCTAGTGAGGTGGTGGAATCTCCATCCTTAGGGATTTTTAAGGCCCGGCTTGACAAAGCCCTGGCTGGGATGATTTAGTTGGTGTTGGTCCTGCTTTGAGCAAGGGATTGGACTAGATGACCTCCTGAGGTCTCTTCCAACCCTAATATTCTATGATTCTATGATTCTATGAATGTACTGAGTTTAGAGATCCACGAAAGGGCAATTACTACAGCAATCAACTCTGCTGTGAAAGGTGTATATTATGTCAAGGACAGAGGTAATGTAAGTCTACAGACATGAATACAGACAATATATGTACAGAAGAAGAGGATATTGGAAATGACTACGAATGTGAGACTGCAATCTGAAGGATACCAGTAGAGAGAAGCACTTGGCTTGGGAGTAAAAGTGAACATAAATGGTGCTGCATGCTTTATTGAGTAGTGCTTTCTATAGCAATTTTGCTGACCTACTGCATTTCTGTCAGCTCTCCAGTGGCTCCTTCACTGAGGAACACATTGCTGAAAATCCAACACCATAGTTGAAACAACAGAGAACTTTTTCACAACATATTAATTCAGAAGTGGCTCTATCACAAATAGTGCCCCAATGCTTAGAATATAAATCTGAATATCATAAATGTATGGTCCCAACACATGCCTGTTGTCAGCATGAAAACATTAGGACAACCCTATAAAAATAACCTTATATGAAGTTAATCATAGGTAAATTCTCCCAATATAAATTACCAAGGAGCTGTGGCCCAGATATTCAAACATATTTCAATGCCTGACTTGATGGGAGTTTCACTTGAAATTGATTTTATTGGGAATTGGATGCCTAAATATGTTTTAAGATCTTGGCTTATGAGTCTCACACACCTGCTCAACTCCACATTTGTCTCTTTTTTTGGCTACTTTTACTAACATAGGTTGTTTTGGGGACTTTGTAAGTTTAATGATCTCAATCTAGCTCTCAATGTACACATGTCCACCTCACCAAGACAACAAATGGCTTCAGTGGAATCCCATGTTGGCAGACTCAGCAGAGACATCTGTTGAATGAGAACTGAATGAGCATGGAAGTGAAATGTGAGGGGAACAGAACGTATTCTGGGACGTGTGAGAAGCTTTTTTGGGGAAAAAAAATTACTGCACACATTGTACCCACAGCAATGAATATTCAATGCCATCCCAAGCTTACTTCTGTGCTTCTGCTGCTGATGGCACTGCCTTCACAGCTTTGTACCCGGCCAGTAGCTGCTGCTCTCTGGCCGCCCAGCTCTGAAGGCTGAGCCGCTGCCAGCAGCAGCAGAGAAGTAAGGATGGCAATGCCCGTAAGCAGTACCTCATTTAAAATGTTACCTTACTATATACTTAAATGGTTCTGTTTTTAATATTTAGTGAGAGTTGCATGTTGATTTTTTTTATTGGTATATGTACTTGTGTGGCAGGGTGGGCTAAACTACTACAGACATAAAAAAGGGGAGTGCTATCAAATAAGTTTGAGAACCACTCATTTAGAAGAAAAGGTTCCAGACATGACCCAAGAGCACCCTACTGGCTGAGAAGTCAGAAGGCAAAGAAAAACCAAAAAATATTTTTCAAAAATATTTTTGTGATTTTTAGACCAATCTCATGATTTTCTGAGGCCTAACAAATGATTGGGGTTTTCTGAGGCCTCCTTGAAGGCTTGGGGTTGGAAATATAGCTTTTCTATTATTCAGTAAAAGATGTCAGTCTCTAGAGCTGCTGATCCAGCACAGTTCAAAAGCAATACATCTGTGATTAACATTAATTTACAAAACTAACACATTTTTATCCTCCTGCAGATGCACAGCTTTTAATAGTTCATTAAAAAATAAAGTTGCACCACAACATCATTCCTCTGAAGTGATGCAGGTTCTGAGAGAAAAAAAATATTTATTGAAGCAAGAGGAAATTATAAATCTTTGGTGAGTTAAAAGTAGGTAAATAATAATTACCCTCTGTATCCCTAACCCAGTTCTACCATTGATGTGGCTGATCTGAAAATTATATGCTGTGGAAATAATGTATCTATATATACAATGGCATCTGTTTGAATATCTGATTCCACTCATGTGTAGGATAATTATATGCTTGCTGTAGATCTTAATTTGAACTGTTAGAGAAGATAAACCTCCATTTTGTGAAGCTATTTTATCGTAATAATAACAATTACTAAAGTTTTAACCTATGGCTTCACCTGAAGCCCATGTGTCATTGAGGTGTGGTGAATCTAGTTTTGTCACTGCTGCCTAAGTTATTTTTAATACTAGTCAATGTCAGTAAAAGTTCATATATGCATGAATATTATTTCAATATTACCATTTCCAAGGGTAGAAGTAAAATATTGCCTGCAAAACCAAAATATTTCCTGAACTAGAGGGTGAGGTTAATACGCACAGCCAAAGGAAGTACTGTTTTCTGCAATTGTTTTATGACTATTAACCCCAGAGAGGGAGAGTTGGTACTTTGTCCAGAAGAGAGGATTCATGCTTGGCACACCCCCTCCCCCATAGCTGGGCATTGCATAACAGGCACCCCTTTTTGACAGCTGCTCTGGCCCTGCAGTGGTCTAACTTTTCTCCCTCCCACCAATTTATTTATAGTCCGATTCCATCCAGGGTAACAGAGTCCCATGTCCTTGCATCAATTCTCCAGCCCCTAGTGTTTATGTTTTCCTGTCTCAGACCCTTCAGAGTCATCATCCCTTCTAACAAGGGCTTCACACGACGTCCGTGATAGCTGTAGAGAAACCCAGGCCCTCCCTCTCCTCTGAGTTCCAGCCCACAGCCCAAGGACTCTGTAGTGAACAGGCCAGGACTATCTATTCAGACCACCCCCTGCTACCTCCCTGGGCACTTCCTACCTCAGCCTACCAGCAGCAGTCATTCCCACAGCCCTGTCCTGGGCTAAATATGTGGCTATAGTCTTATCAGGCTCTACGATTTCTCCGTCTTTCCAGGCTCCACAACCTTTGTATGTTCACCTTTCTTTCAGGGCCAGGGCTTGCAGATTTCCCTCTATGGAGTCCTCCAACACATTCCAACTGAAAATAGAAACCAACTTCTGCCCGCCTTTCATCCTTCTTTCATTTTCCCTGTTGTGTTTCACACACGTATGTAGGATGGGCCAGGTTGCATCCCCTCTTCCAGCTCCTCCAGAGACTCTTACTGAGGTTCTGGCTACACTTTTCCCTGCACCGCCTGATCTATGCAGACCCCATCCATAGCTTCACAAAATGATGGGACCTACTTAGTTACTTCCTCCTGGCACTGGCCAAGATGGCCATCCATTATTTAAGGAGAAGGATGCTGGACTAGGGGTACTCTGTGACTCTGTGACTATTACCAGTCCCTTGTTTGACCATGTCACTGGGCACAGTTCCTCTGGGTAGATTCCACTGACTTCTTAGCCCTGGTCTATACTGGGGGGATGGGGGAAGTGGGGAATCAATCTAAGTTACACAACTTCAGCTACGTGACTAATGTAGCTGAAGTCGACGTACTTAGATCGACTTACCATGCTGTTTCCACCACAGTGAGTCAACCACTGCCGCTCACCCGTTGACTCTGCCTGTGCCTCTCATGGCGCTGGAGTACAGGAGTCGACAGGAGAACACTCGGGGGTCGATTTATTGCGGCTAGAATAGACTTGATAAATTGATCCCTGCTAGATCGATTGCTGCCTGCCGATCTGGTGGGTAGTGAAGACATACCCTTGGATGCCTTTGGGTAGCAGTGGGTGCTGTCAAATGTTCTCTGCTCTGTGTCCTCTTTAGATTCCCTGAGTTTTCCTGTTTGACTCCTTTCTGTTTTTTTCATTTGTTATCTCCACTATTTACTTATGGCCTAGGTTCAATGGCCCCTAAAACCCTGGATATAAACACACCCAAAATTATGAGGAAGTTCTGATTTGTATCCAAACTTGGTGGCACAGCCTGATCTCATATCTGTCTAAACACTCATGTCATCTATATACACAGACAATATTTATTTATTTCAGCCTTGACATTTTTTCCTCACCAGCTTGCCAGGGATGAGTAATTTTTGTTTTAATGGATGACTAAGATACCATTAGTTTTGTTCTTTACCATCAGCCATCATGGTAAAGCTGAGCAAGCAGATTTAGTAAACCTAATAATTTTTTGTGATGATTTTGCAAGCCAGATTTATATAAACAAGCTTATTCCAATACTTTATTTGCAACTATTGGGAAAATTTGTATCATTCTCTCATTTACCAAAATTATTGGTGTTGTTATGTTATGCATATTGGCTAACAGTTTTAAGGATGAGTGTGCAAGTTTGCTTTTTTTCTGAATGCTGTTTTCAAATTTTCTTTTGTATTCTCAATTAAGCCTTATTGTGAACATAAAATGTGACAAATTTTATAGTGAAGTATTAGGTATTTGTTATTGTTTGTTCTTTACTTCTAACATATAAGTAGTTTCCAGCTCTAGTAGGCAGTCATAAATCAAGCTGAAAATTTTGAGACGAGGCAGTTTGTGAGGGGAAAATTAATGCACTGGTGGGGCTGGATCCTGACAAAAGACTGATTCTTTTTGCTGCTCAAGAGAGAGACTGTCGCATACTAAGTTACCACTGTTTGAACTCATGAGAACAAGCATCCAGAAAACTTGATAAGAATACTCAATTCAATTATTTTATAGTCAGGCTTTACTTGATAAGAATGTTCAGTTCTTTAAAGGCAGACCTGGTTAATCTTGGTCATGTAAAAAATTCAATTGTAATTCAAATTAAAGAATAATTTGAATAAATAACTGGAAAGCTGCTGGTAGATAGCAGCCAGTGCTGTTTGCTACCTGGATTTCTTGAGATGCATGGCAGAGATACATGTGATTATGTATTGTATCTGTTGGTCACTAGGCAATATCAATTTTGAAAGTGACCTTGGGTCAGTTCATTATCGTCCATGGCAACACCCATACTAGGGGGGATGATGGGCCCAGAAATCTTTGCAGCGTTCACTTAGTGGAGCTTTCTGTGAAGGATCCCTCCTCATTAGGAAGCATTTGGGAGCCTGTCAAGTTGACAGGGGATGAGCGCACCCAACCCCACAGATCATAGTGTGTACATCCTTTCAGATGCTTCCAGTTATTCCCTTCCCTCTAGCAATACAGATCCTGAGTTTTGATGCTGCTGGAGAAGATGGCTTAGTGGCTTATGATGGAGACTAAATTAGCTGTTACCACTCAAGAAAGAGATCTTTGAGTCATTGTGGATAGTTCTTTGAAAACATCCACACAATGTGCAGCAACAGTCAAAAAAGCTGACGGAATGTTGGAAATCAGTAGGAAAGGGATAGGTAATAAGACAGAAAATATCATATTGCCTCTATATAAATCCATGGTAGACCCACATCTTGAATACTGCGTACAGATGTGGTTGCCCATCTCAAAAAAGATATGAAGTAGAACCTCAGAGTTATGAACACCAAAGTTACAAACTGACAGGTCAACCATACACCTAATTTGGCGCCGGAAATACACAGTTGGGCAGCAGCAGAGACAAAAAAACCAAATAACCCAGCAAATATAGTGCAGTACTTTGTTCAACATAAACTATTAGAAAAATAAATAGAAAGTTTTAAAAAAGAGTTGACAAAGTAAGGAAACTGTTTCTGTGCTGGTTTCATTTGAATTAAAATGGTTAAAAGCAGCATTGTTTTTCTGCATAGTAAAGTTTCAAAGCTGTATTAAGTCAGTGTTCAGCTGTAAACTTTTGAAACAACCACCATAATGTTTCATTCAGAGTTATGAACATTTCAGAGTTACAAACATCCATTTCTGGGGTGTTCATAAATCTAATATTCTTCTGTATTGGAACTGGAAAAGGTACAGAAAAGGGCAACAATAACAATTAGGGGTATGGAACAGCTTCCATATGAGAAGAGATTGATGAGGTTGGGATTTTTCACCTTGGAAAAGAGACGACTAAGGGGGATATGATAGAGGTCTATAAAATCATGACTGGTGTGGAGAAAGTAAATAAGGAAGTGTTATTTACTCCTTTTCATAACACAGACTAGGGGTCACCAAATGAAATTAATAGGTAGCAGTTTGAAACAAACACAAGGAAGTATTTCTTAAAACATACAGTCAATCTGTGGAACTCTTTGCCAGAGGATGTAGTGAAGGCCAAGACTATAACAAGGTTCCAAAAAGAACTAGATAAGTTCATATAGGGTAGGTCCATCAATGGCTATGAGCTAGGCTGGGCAGAGATGGTGTCCCTAGTCTGTTTGCCATAAGCTGTGAATGGGCTACAGGGGATGGATCACTTGATGGTTACCTGTTCTGTTCATTCCCTCTGGGGCACCTGGCATTGGCCACTGTCAGAAGACAGGATACTGGGCTAGATGGACCTTTGGTCTTATGCAGTATAGACATTCTTATGTTCAGGTCATCAATATCTAATGTCTGTGACTAGAGACAGGTCTCAGAGTAGCAGCCATGTTAGTCTGTATCCGCAAAAAAACAGGAGTACTTGTGGCACCTTAGAGACTAACAAATTTATTAGAGCATAAGCTTTCGTGGGCTACAGCCCACTTCATTGGATGCATAGAATGAAACATATAGTAAGAAGATATATACATACACATACAGAGAAGGTGGAAGTTGCCATGCAAAGTGTAAGAGGCTAATTAATTAAGATGAGCTATTATCAGCAGGAGAAAAGAAACTTTTGTAGTGATAATCAAGATGGCCCATTTAGACAGTTGACAAGAAGGTGTGAGGATACTTAACGTGGGGAGATAGATTATACATATTGAATCTATTTCCGCATATTAAGTATCCTCACACCTTCTTGTCAACTGTCTAAATGGGCCATCTTGATCATCACTACAAAAGTTTCTTTTCTCCTGCTGATAATAGCTCATCTTAATTAATTAGCCTCTTACAGTTTGCATGGCAACTTCCACCTTCTCTGTGTATATATTTTCTTACTATATGTTCCATTCTATGCATCCAATGAAGTGAGCTGTAGCCCATGAAAGCTTATGCTCTAATAAAGTTGTTAGTCTCTAAGGTGCCATAAATACTCCTGTTCTTTTTGTGTATAGAAAGTTTCAAAAGTCTCTTTGGTTGAAGCCTTCAGCTATAAGGTAGATAAAAAAATGCCTATAGCAAACACCCCAGTTTAACAGACCTTAAATCTTGTAGCTGTGTCTGTCTGTCCTGTTTGGATATTTGCCCTGAAGTCACTGAATAAAGTGTCCCCATGTCCAAGCATTGGTTGTACAACATTGGCTGCTGCTCTTCATCCCAGATGTCACTGAAGTTCATTGGATAAAAAGTGCTACATATATGTAAAATATTACTTTCTACTCTATTTAAGAAGAATATAAGATCCTGTGATGGCTACTTTATTAGGACATCTTCTAGGAAAATCATTTAGCCTAATAACAGTGCATAGTCATAATTGTTACTTGATAGCATCAATTCTTCTTAATGGGGATGAATTGAACTAAATAGTCAAATGATGCCCAGAAATCAAATAGTGTTTAACCAACTGTTCAGCAGGTGTGTAGTTTTGTGCTCCATTTCTTTTAATACAAAAGCTGCTAAACAAAGATTAAGTGCTAGAATACGAGCAAGGGAATCATGGACACACCATGAACTTGTCTGCTGCTGGTTACCCCCTGTTCCATGTGGTGGTAATCTGTGCCAGCCCTACTCTTGATGCAGTTCCCGTATCTGTCTCCATGATGGCTCAGCTGCACAGAACTGTGCTGGTTGTGGGAAGGGTGGAGGAGTACTGGCCCCATGGAAGCTTCTCTACCTCCCCCATACTGCTACAAGTAAATCATCCAGAGGAATAAGGGGGCATCCCAAGTAAGGGGTGACTATGGAGCAGTGAATCATTGCATTTGGTTGCTAAAAGCAGGGCCGCCTCCAGGCACCGGCTTTCCAAGCAGGTGCTTGGGGCGGCATTTAGAATGGGGCAGGAGTCCGTGTCCCACGGCAGCAATTTGGCTGGGCTGTTTAGATAGTACACGTGCCCTGAATCTTGCTAAATGATGTTATTAATCAAAGGAAAAACCTAACTCATTTCGCCTTTTGCATCTGTTAATTCAAATGCCTTCCCCACTTCAATTCACAAACCCCAACTAACAGTTAATTAAAAAAACATTTCTGGTTAGTTGTTTTTAATTTTCTTCTAGCTGTGTTTCAATTTCTGTTGTTGCTTCACTGCTGATTCTAGTCTTATAATTATAATTGAACTGGGAAAGGCTTATTTTTCTTTTGAAGTTAATATTTAAGCACTTGATGGCAATAGGCTATATCAGGTGGTGATGGCACTGGGACTATCTCCATGAGAAAGGGTTTTCAGGATCTTGATCTGTGGACACCTGTCATGTATATATTTAGTTTTAATATTTGGTACTTTTCCAGACTGCTTACATTTTCTAATTATTTTTTTTAATTGAGGAAAAAACATGTCCCAAATGACAATGGAAATCATTTAAAAAAAAAAAGTAATATTCAGAAATGGGTAAAGTTTTCTTGTTAAATGTGGCACATGGTCACATACTACTGGAATAATCTCTCACTGAAAAATACTTCTGTTCAGATGTTTTTTCCTATGAAAATATATTATAAATGAATTCTAGCACTTGAAGGCTCTAATTTTTTTTTTGCCTTGTCATTATCTTCAAGTGATTTCCTATTTCCTGTCAGTATATCTAATGTGCATCATACTGGCTTAAATGAAAATTAGAACAGACAATAGAAGCAGTACACAAGACGTTACCTGAAACAGGCATGGAAGGATTAGCACTGCAATCATTTTACTAATGGGATTCCTCACCCCTAATAATGTAGCACATTTTCTATATTGCACTGGTTCATCAGAATGGCCCAATTACAATAATTTATTAAGCAGAATGTATAAGAAGAGTCTTGGAAGATAAAAAAGGAAGCAATTCATATTAGTAAAAATATGTATTTTTTTTCTTATCAAACCATTTGTCTTTAGGGAAAGTTAACAAAGCTTAATAACGCACCTCCTTCACTCTCACTCAAACTAGGTCCAAAGTTACCTAGTAATATCCATAAAAGTTATAGACCATGGATCTTCCAACTCTAGTAGTGATTACCATGTCTATTAGAATGGTTCATGCATGATTTGTTGACCAAGATTATTGATATTCCAATTCAAGGCCATGATCCTTCAGACATGTACACCTGACTAATACTATGCATTCAAGCTCAATGAGGTTATATATGTATGTAACATTCCACATCTGTGTAGGTGTCTGCAAGATCAGGGCCTAAATTTGAATAGGTCTGTGACAGGGCTCCACTTACCACACTGGTGCCTCCTGCTGGCCATCTTGGGGATTAGCTCCACAGCTCAATATGCCCTCTCCCAATGGTGCCTTGTCCACCATCACATCTGCTCCTTGACCCACATCACTCCAAGGACCACAGCATCTTCTTCATGACAGATATTGTGGGGGTGAATTCTTTAAGATGCTCCCCCACTCCTGCAACGGTATTGCCTCTGTCTTCCCAAAACTCAGATTCACCCAGCAGCTCTCCATCTCTGCCAAACCATTGGGGGGTAAAGACATCATTGTGGTGTAAACAAAGATAACATTGTCCACTTCATTCAGTGTGAGAATGGGAATGAGGAACTGGGGAAACTCAACCTTCAAAGATTAGAAACTTGGCTCCATTTCAGAAAAGCATCCAACTTTCAAAGATGAGCTGGAAACCTCAACAGATCAAGCATGCATGAAGTTTCCATCACTTACAGCTTTAGTGTCACTGAACATTTCAAATAACCTCAAAAAGTTCCTGTTCAGATTTGGTTCTTAAACTATGCAAAGGGTAGGCTTGGGGCCATGGGGTCTCATATGATCTGAAATGTTTTATCCATCCCTAAGGGAAACTACAGTGATAACACTAAGTCTCAGTGAGTGTTCCCAGTATGAATAAACCAGAGTTCTGAATCATTTCAGAGGCTAGTGTAATTCAGGACCAGCTGTCAAATTTTTCAGACAAAAGGAATCATAAAGGTCATATCAATACTTAGCAACATGGATTAAAGGGAAAAATATTTCTTTGTATTATCACTTGGTTAACTCACACTTGAGAAGAGAGAAAATGAAATGGTTATAGAAGGGATGAATGAAAAGACTAAAGACCTAATTTTGCCACACTTATTCTTTGGGAGTAGTTGTCCCATTCATTTCAATGAGTGAAGAGCCTAAAAGTCAGAGTCTGATCTCACCAAACTACTGTTAAACAGGAATGCTTTGAAGCCCCTCTCGTGTATAACATGTAGGATAGCAGAATTACTATTATCCTAAGTGTATGGGTCAAATTCAACCCTGGTAAAACTCTATGAAAGTTACCTCAGGGATGAATCTGGCTTGTTGTCTGAACAGGGATCTAATGTAAAATGTCATTTTTCCTTTGATTTTGCTATTTGAGGTGACAGAATGAAAGGAAGAGGACAAATACATTCCCAAATAAAATTCATAACATCCTGCTTTTCCTCAGAGTTCAGATGGGCTAGTGGAGGGGGACATACTGGGGTGAGGGCTGAATGGTAGTTGGGTTGCAGGAACAGGGGGCAGGAGGACGCATGGGCACAGGGGAGGGGAGTGCAGGGACACATGGGGATGAGCAGATGTGCCTGACTGAATGGGTGAGGCTAGGGGTCAGCCAGGGTCTGCATGGAGGAGGCTCCTCAACTTCCTATCATTCCCCCCCCCCAAAGAAAAAACTATGTTCCATACTTTTCCCAACCACACCCAACAACCCTCCAGGTTCACTCCCAGGCTCTTTCCCAGCAATTACATTCCTCTCCCTTAGCTCCTCCATTACCCCTGACTCCCCCAAGCTTTTGCACTGCTTCTGAGGGGTGTAGGAAATATGTTTTTGTATTGTGGTTTAAATGAATTATTACTCAAGTTCTGTATTAATATACCTAGTAAGGAATCTGTCAAAAACCATTTTCTGAATCTTTTTTGTTGTTTGTATTGTTACAGGCATACTTGCTGACAGGTATTTTGAAATAAATTGCCAACATAATTAAAATTGGTGTGATTATATAGTGTTATTCTTATAAATAAAATATGCAGAATTTTGCAGAATTTTAAAATATAATGTGCATAATATTTTTTTGGTGCAGAATTTTAATTTTTTTGATACGGAACTCCACCAGAAGTACTAGAGAAGCCCTCCGTAAGCAAAAAACTATTTGGTGAATTGTTCAGTAATATTTGGGGAAAAAAGAATATATTCATAAACAAGTCATGGTTTCTGCCAGTAAATCACTAATTAAAGAGTGAGCTAAATTTGTAATGAATACTTAAGTCTACTCTCATAATTAAAACAGAGACTCAAAACAACTTGAATTTTTTGAATTTTTCTGAATGCAGGTTTTCATTGAAGCTTAGCAGTCTATGAGACTATTTGGTCCATTTCAAAGTGGTAGCAAAAGGCAGGCATGTTGAAAATGGTGATGAACTAACCAAAATCTCTCCTATCTAAACCTCACCCCAAAGTCGAACTGAACCTGAGATGAGCATATTTTCAGGGTCCATGTTGAAGATTAATGTTTTGCTCTTTTTCGTGCACCTTTGTACTTCCTGGTTTAGCTTGCAAGTACCAGTACTAAATTTCCATGATAAAGCTTTTCTTGTAGTATTTCCAATCAATCCAGAATCAGGAATTGCCCAGACTCATGACAACTTCTCATGTGCTTTCTAGTCTGATATCGAGATGGAAGTGGTTTGGGGTATCTAAACTTAACACTGCTTATCAACACAAACCAAATTCCCAGAATTTAGAGGGTTGTCTACTATTAATCTTAGAAATATATAGAGTCACAGAACTACAAGGTTAGAAGGCATCACAAGGATCATCTAGTCTAACCCCCTGCCAAGATGCAATATTGTGTCTAAACCATCCAAAACCGATGTCTATTGTGGCAAAATGGCCAATGCTGGTATGGTGGGTCCTGTGCTTTTCTTGGTGGTGGTGGTGGCTCGGGCACCACCCCTTGCCCCTGCTCTTGGGGTGCAGAGGGCCCCATTAGTGACCCGGGACAGTGGCAGAAGAGGGAAGCAGGGAAGGGGTTTGGGTTTACTCCTCACTCTGAGTCCCAGCCCCTCTCAACCCCTGCAGGTTTCTTACCCTCTTCCCCATTGGGTAGGGTTACCCTTGGTCCTTGTCACTGGGGGAGGGAGTCTCCCTGCCCTGCTGGGAAGGGTCTCCCTTCCTCCGGTTTTCTGGTCTTTCAATTGTCAGTAACACACCTCCAAACTCCACTCCTCTCTCCTTCCTCACTCCACCCTCTCTGCCTGAAGCAGTTTTTTTTATTAGGTTCCTGACAGGGCCTTAATTGACTACAGGTGGTCCAATTAACCTGTAGCAACCCTCTCTAATCTACAGGGACCACGTCTTAATTAGCCTAGGGCTTATATATCGCCCCTCTCCCACTCTCTCTGGCTGTATCACACGATATAGCCTCTTTTTAAAAACCTCCAGTGAAGGCGATTCCATGACTTCCCTAGGCAGTTTGGCCCATTGTCCTACTTTTCTTACAGTTAGGAAGTTTTTGCTGAGATTCAATCTAATCTTTATTTTTAACCCATTGCCTCCTGTCCGTTCCAATTTGGCAAGAGAGAACATTTTCTCCATTTTTTTATGGCAGCCTTTCAAGTATTTGAAGACTGCTATCATGTCCCCTCCTTAATCTGTTCTTGTCCAAACAAAACATCTACAGTTTCTTCAGACTTTGCTCATATTGCTTGCATTCCATCCCTTCAATCATTTTTGTCGCTCACCTCTGGATCCTTCCCAGTTTCTCTACATTTTTTCTATATAGTGGTGATCAGAAGTCTTGAGATAGTTTTGCCTGTAAAAAAGTGTCTGGTGAAGAGAATGAGGATTAGCAGTTAAAAGTAAGCAGAAGCATGAGACTCCAATGACTTACAACTATTTTATACAGATAACACCGATGGATGGGGAAGTACTATCCAAACTACGCTAACATTTTGGTAGCTGCCGGTTTCCTTGAAGAAGGTAGAAGGTCTAAATTTGTGGATGTGATTAAATACAAGTTTTTTGTGAGCACTGCAAGAAGACCATAGTTTACTGTAGACATTATAGCTTCTGCCAACAGCATAAAGTATTGTATCTGTGTTTTTGATACCTGAAGACTTACCTTTACTTATTCCACATAATAAGGTCAGATTTTCTGCTTTGTTTGTTATTATGCAGGTCTCTGCAGTTCTTTTGTATTGTAAATGTAGCAATCTCTAAATAATTCATAGACAGCAGAAACACCAGCTGTCAGTGCCATAACCAGGTAAGTTTTAATTCATGAGTATTTTTTCTGAAGACCACAAGGGGTGGGATATATACCAACTATTCCAAAATGTAGTATATTGCAGGAAGTTTGTTTTTATTTCAGAGCAAATCTGGCTGATGAAGGCAAGAATAAAATACCTAGAGAAAGAATATTGATCAAAGAGAATTTTGCTCTTGATATAACTTGGAAAGTGGACCTTATTTGCTTAAATTAGCATCATATCTGACAGAAAATGTAATAGAGAAACTACTGACTATATATCTAAAAACAGGAGGAATGTACCTTTCCCAGGAGCAAGTTCTGGGATCTGAGTAATAGTGAAAATGGATGCAGCAGTAAGGTAGGCTGACAGTCTATGAAAAATCCTGCTATTATTCATTATTTTGCAGCTAATGTGATATTAGCCAAACATTTGAGACAAAACCAACAAGGAGTCCAGTAGCACCTTAAATAGATGTATTTGGGCATAAGCTTTCGTGGGTAAAAAATCCCACTTCTTCAGATGCATGGAGTGAACATTACAAATGATTGGAGCAAATGCAGTGGCATTTTAGGGCTTCGCTGTAGACAATGGATCATGTGATGTGTCCTGGAGGAAGCTGGAGGCATGTAGGTAAGTATAGAGGTCAGTAGGTTTCCAGTATAGGGTAGTGTTTATGTGACCATTGTTAGGATATAGATATTCAGGTCTGTCTGTAAAGGCCTATACTCTAAGAATTTAGGTGTATTCTTATCACTTGGTTAGTTCTAGAGGTATAAAAGAAAGAATCAAAATCACTGTCTGCTGGAGTAAGGGCCTTCTCTTACTGTGACAGTCTGAGGCCCTGTTCTTAGGCTAAGGCCTTTGGCTAAGCAGCAGAGGCAGCCATAATAGCAGAGGCAGCTAGGAAGCGAACAGTCACATCCTCACATTCCAAACTAGTCACATTGAAATAAGGTGCTATTGGGCTGTTAGGCACTATCAGGACGGGATTGTATTCCTATCGCCTCCAGAGAAAGGGAAGTGTCTAGAAAATGTAAACGGAAACTTAGTTTGATAGCATCCTGTCTGGCAAGAACTCACTTATCAATAGCTGGGATGTGAAATCCTCACTTCTGTATTGTTTTGTCATTATAGTTCACACTTTGCTATTGTTTGTCTGTATAATCTCTGTCTGGTTCTGTGATTGTTCCTGTCTGCTGTATAATTGATTTTTCTGGGTGTAAACTAATTAAGGTGGTGGGATATAATTGGTTACATAATCATGTTACAATATGTTAGGATTGGTTAGTTAAATTTCAGGAAAATGATTGGTTAAGGTATAGCTAAACAGAACTCAAGTTTTACTATATAGTCTGCAGTCAATGAGGAAGTGAGTGGGCGTGGGTGGGGGGGGATGGGTGGGTGGGTGTGGGAGATGGGAACAGGGAATGGGGGTAAGAAAATTGGAATCATGTTTTGCTAAAGGGGGAAATGGGAACAGGGAATGGGAGTGGGGAAATTGGAATCATGTTTTGCTAAAGGGGGAAATGGGAACAGGGAATGGGAGTAAGGAAGTTGGAATCAAGTTTTGCTAAGGGCAGGAATGGGAACAGGGACACAGGTGTAAGGCTCTGTGGTGTCAGAGCTGGGAAGGAGGACACTAAGGAAGGAAACTGGAATCATGCTTGCTGGAAGTTCACCCCAATAAACATTGAATTGTTTGCACCTTTGGACTTCGGGTATTGTTGCTCTCTGTTCATGCGAGAAGGACCAGGGAAGTAAGTGGGTGAAGGAATAAGCCCCCTAACATCTATCACTTATTTGCACTGTAGTGTCCAGGAAGTGGATCTCTTGTGTAGACTGGTCCAGGCTGAGGTTGATGGTGGGATGGAAATGATCAAATCTGAAGAAGTGGGATTTTTTACCCACGAAAGCTTATGCCCAAATAAATCTGTTAGTCTTTAAGGTGCCACCGGACTCCTTGTTGTTTTTGTGGATACAGACAAACACAGCTACCCCTCTGATATTTGAGACAAACTGCACCTTATTCCCAAAGTTATGACAAGTTACCTTTCAAATACTTGTTAGTTAGTTTAATCTGTTGCCATTGTAAAAAGGGAGCATGGTCTACTGGCTTGGGCACTGCTCTAGGGGTGTGTCTGTGTAGATTTGTTTCCATGCTTCCCTCTCTTGATATTGACACCTCCTCATCAATTATTGGGAGTGGACCACATCCACCCTGACTGAATTGGCCTTGTCAACACTGATTCTCCACCTGTAAGGTAAGCTCCCTTCTCTTCATGTGCCACTATATATATTTATGCCTGTATCTGTAATTTTCATTCCATGCATCTGAAGAAGTGGGGTTTTTACCCACAAAAGCTTATGCCCAATTAAATCTGTTAGTCTTTAAGGTGCCACTGGACTCCTCATTGCTCTAGACAGCCCTGTATTCAAGACCTTACACACTACTGCCATGATTTTTGTACAAAATATGCCTTGTGAGGTATCATTTGAAAACTAATGGCACACTGGTCAATAATAACATTGTAAAATATATGTAGCAATTCTGCGTGTGAAATTATATATACTCATTAATATTACACTTTAAAGTCTGTGATTAAATGGTGTTTAAACCTGGCATGTCAGGGGGAATTGATAAACTGGTTTTCTCCAGAAAAAGGAAAGAGCATTAATAGGTATGGCCCGAATTCAATGGGCTATTCATTTGTATCAGAATATATAATTTGCATAATAGCAGCAACCACCAACATGGGAGGAACCAGCAGAGAGCCTCATCTTCCAGACCTCATGGCTCCTTTACTCAGCATGAACAATGAACCTCACAGAAAATGTATTTCCTAGCAGAAATGTAGAGGGGTTCCTCACTAAATTAGCCTTTATGAAATTATGTCAAGTAGTGTTAACAACAGCTTTCCAGACATGCAGTTAATGTGGAGAGAACGGAATTTAACAATACATTAGATACTTTGAATCTGACTTTTACTTAAAATTAATGGCCCATCTCTTCCTTCAATAATATTTTTAGTCATTTTGACCAGTTACTTGATAGAAATGCTATTATATATAAGCAAAATTCTAACCAGAGTGAGATAAGCCCCCCTCCAATTTCCCATTCATTCCTATCATAGTACTGATTTCAGTTAAATGTCATCTAGTCAAGATTAAGAGAAAAAATAAAGCCAAATTCAGTTTATGTATTAATTAAAATGGAATTTGTAGTAACCAAGAAATATACCTTTTAGACTTACTATATATAAACCTTTAGCTGAGATAATTTTTATCTGACTCAAAGATATTCATGGTTATTTCTAGTAGATATTTCTCCATGGGTATGTGTCTGAAATATAATAAACTTACAATAAAACCTTGGTGCATAAATCACTGAGTGCTCTGCTACAATCCCATCACTATAGTGATCTGACAGATTTAAAGTTAACATGGGTATGTGGAAAATATAATTTCAGTATAGGCACTGGGAAACATAATTTTGTGCTATATAATCATGAACTGTTGACAATCAAAGGAATAAAAGTAACCAATGCATCAAAAAGATTTTTTTAAATTATCTAGTAGGTCTTTGGAAGGCTTGGCAGTTATATAGATTAGAAAAACATCATTAATATTTATAGCAATTTTCAGAAGACAGATTTAATTAGCAGCAGAGTACAATTTGAACCCAAAATGAAATGGATTTCATATGAATACACCCCAAAACCAGATTCCCAATGACATCCTAGATATTTAATAATAGTTGTTATGCAATTTTACTTTAATCTAGAAGCCTCCTTTGATAAAAAACTATTTTCTGTCAGTTGTTGCAAATTATTTGATAAGCTTCATAAGCTATATGTGTTGAGCTATGATAACTCAGCTCATTTCTTGCATATCAGTGAAATTTTTAAGCCTTCAAGATTTGCTAAACTGGTGAGGTTTTTTGCAAGTCACTCAATCCCCTTGAAAGAACTAATTTAGCAACCAAAGCAGATCACATTACAAAGCATTAAAATAACAATCTATAGTAGCAAATGATAACATTAAAATATAACCCTGAATTTCCTACATGATTTGTTTAATCTTACAACCTCTGTGCAGCATTATTTTATTGGAAAGTCTTGCAAAAGTGTAGCTTTGCCAGAGTCTAGCATCCATGATTGCAGCCTGGTATACTATTCTATAGTTGATGATAGAGGGAAAAGGACACACTGTTCAATATTTTCATTAATAACTTGGATAATGGACTGGAGAGTATGCTTATAAAATTTGAGGATGACACCAAGTTGGGAGGGATTGCAACTACTTTAGAGGACAGGATTAGAATTCAAAGTGACCTTGATAAGTTGGGGAATTGGTCTGAAATCACCAAGATGAAATAAAATGTTAAGTACTACGCTTAAGAAGGAAAATCAAATGTATAACTACAAAATGGGAAATAACTGTCTAGGTAGCAGTACTACTGCAAAGGATCAAGGGGTTATAGTGAATAACAGGTAAAATATGAGCCAACAAAATAATGTGGTTGCAAAAAAGCTAATATAATTCTGGGGTGTATTTATAGGAATGTCCTATGTAAGACACAGGAGGTCATTGTCCTGTTGTAGCTGACACTAGGGAGGCCTCAGATGGAGTATTGTATTGGTGCCATGCTTTAAAAAAGATGTGGGTAAATTGAAGAGAGAGTCCTGAGAACAACAAAAGTGATATGAGGTCTAGAAAACATGACCTGTGAGGAAAGGTTTAAAAACCTGGGTATGGTTAGCCTTGAGAAAAGAAGACTGAGGAGGGACCTGATAACAGTCTTCAAATATGTTAAGGACAGTTATAAAGAAGATGGTAATCAACTGTTTTCCATGTCCACTGAAGGTAGGACAATTAGTAATTGGCTTAATCTACAGAAATAGAGATTTGGGTTTGATATTAGAAAAACCTTTCTAAACCTTTCTAATCTTTTTCAGCTCTGGAATTTGCTTCCAAGAGAGGTTGTGGAATCCCCATTATTGATAGTTTTTAAGAACAAGTCGGACAAACACCTGTCAGGGATGGTCTAAGTATTCTTGGTTCTGTCTCACTGTGGGCAGATGGACTAGATGACCTCTTGGAATTCTTTCCAGCCCTACATTTCTATGATTATCACAGTCAGAGTGCTGTGCTGTGCGGTGCACTCTGCTGACTATACATTCTGTTGTCAAGTAACTTGCTGCGAATCTTGGGTTTTGTCATACTTTTCACAGCTGCACTTCAATATGAGATTGAAAGAACAGTGACTATACAATGTGTTTACTGTAGTTTAGCTTTTTACTTCAAGTGCTGTTGAATGTAGCAGTCCTGTGAAAAAAGAATGTTAAACACCACATTGATATCTAGAAAATAAATATTGGCTTATGTTTCTGGCACATATGTATAAGCATACATAAACTTCTGGTTGCAGGGATATAGTTTATGATATTATTTTCTAGGATTTTAAAATATGGATAAGATGAGGTGAAAAGACTGGGAGGGAGATGGTTGGCACAAATAGACAGGTTTCAGAGTAAGAGCCGTGTTAGTCTGTATTCGCAAAAAGAAAAGGAGGACTTGTGGCACCTTGGCGACTAACCAATTTATTTGAGCATGAGCTTTCGTGAGCTACAGCTCACTTCATCGGATGCATACCGTGGAAACTGCAGTAGACATTATTTATACATAGAGACCATGAAACAATACCCCCTCCCACCCCACTGTCCTGCTGGTAATAGCTTATCTAAAGTGATCATCAAGTTGGGCCATTTCCAGCACAAATCCAGGTTTTCTCACCCTCCACCCCCCAACACACAAACTCACTCTCCTGCTGGTAATAGCCCATCCAAAGTGACCACTCTCTTTAAAATGTGTATGATAATCAAGGTGGGCCATTTCCAGCACAAATCCAGGTTTTCTCATTCCCCCCCCTTCCAAAAACCACACACAAACTCACTCTCCTGCTGGTAATAGCTCATCCAAAGCGACCACTCTCCCTACAATGTGCATGATAATCAAGGTGGGCCATTTCCAGCACAAAAGCAGGTTTTCTCACCCCCCCCACCCCCATACACACACAAACTCACTCTCCTGCTGGTAATAGCTCATCCAAAGTGACCACTCTCCCTACAATGTGCATGATAATCAAGGTGGGCCATTTCCAGCACAAATCCAGGGTTTAACAAGAACGTCTGAGGAGGGCGGGGGGTAGGAAAAAAGAAGGGGAAATAGGTTACCTTGCATAATGACTTAGCCACTCCCAGTCTCTATTTAAGCCTAAATTAATAGTATCCAATTTGCAAATGAATTCCAATTCAGCAGTTTCTCGCTGGAGTCTGGATTTGAAGTTTTTTTGTTGTAAGATAGCGACCTTCATGTCTGTGATTGCATGACCAGAGAGATTGAAGTGTTCTCCGACTGGTTTATGAATTTTATAATTCTTAACATCTGATTTGTGTCCATTTATTCTTTTACGTAGAGATTGTCCAGTTTGACCAATGTACATGGCAGAGGGGCATTGCTGGCACATGATGGCATATATCACATTGGTGGATGTGCAGGTGAACGAGCCTCTGATAGTGTGGCTGATGTTATTAGGCCCTTTGATGGTGTCCCCTGAATAGATATGTGGGCACAGTTGGCAACGGGCTTTGTTGCAAGGATAGGTTCCTGGGTTAGTGGTTCTGTTGTGTGTATGTGGTTGTTGGTGAGTATTTGCTTCAGGTTGGGGGGCTGTCTGTAGGCAAGGACAGGCCTGTCTCCCAAGATTTGTGAGAGTGTTGGGTCATCCTTCAGGATAGGTTGTAGATCCTTAATAATGCGTTGGAGGGGTTTTAGTTGGGGGCTGAAGGTGACGGCTAGTGGCGTTCTGTTATTTTCTTTGTTAGGCCTGTCCTGCAGTAGGTGAGTTCTGGGAACTCTTCTGGCTCTATCTATCTGTTTCTTCACTTCCGCAGGTGGGTATTGTAGTTGTCATCCAAGGCAGAGAAAGCCCAGTCCATATTACAAGAAAGTCTGAAGGTCCCTGCTTTGGCTACTTCTGCAGCTGCTCTTAATGGGTGGAGTCTCTGGCTGGTGCATCATGGGAGATTTGTCAAACCGGAGAGTCTGACCTCAGGCGTAGAACGAGAGCACGAGGCACCTGAACTATAATTCATGTCATCATGGCAGCATCTCCAAATCAAAATATTTTGGGTTTGGGAATAAATATTTCAGGTTTTGATTTTTCATTAAAAGTTGACATTTTCCAGCCAGCTCTCCACAGGATTTTTTTAATATAAAAAGTATCCAAAATTATATTGAATGGTGCTGGAAGGATAAAGCTTGGTAGGAGACTGAGAAAATCTCCATAATGAGGGCATGATAAAGATTTTGTGGGTATGCTAATTAAGGTGTGTAATTGACCAGTTTTTTTTATTCTTGTATACTTTTAAAAGCTTGACAAATGTGCCCTGAACATTATTTTTTTCTGGTAGAGTAGTAAAAATCCACAACTAAAATAGAGAGAAGCTCAGAGTAACAGCCACAAATCAGATGAAAAATGTATAATATATTCCCATTGGTGATTGTTGATCTGTTTAAAATACACAGAACGGGGAGTAAGGTCGGAGGTTTAGTAAATATCAAGAACATTCAGAAGTCAAAAATACAGATTCAATATGCTGTACTGGAATGACAAATCAGTTGATTGCCTGTGTAAAGATTTTTTTTCAGAATAGTAGTTCTTAGTCAATAAAAAAAAAATACTCAAATGTGGAGCCTATAAAGATAACCAAAATCAATCCTTATTTTGGCCAATTTCTATTATCATACACTTTAGTCATTTTCAGCTTGATTTTCTGCAATTCAGAAATTAAAGGACTATTGGAATCTTATTAGATCTTAAATTACCCAAGACTCATTTCAGTCTTTTTGTCAATATTCTAGAACAAGATTTTAATCTTCATGTTTCACCCACTCAGGAGGCAGTGTGTGGGATTCCAACTGATGTTTATATTATCCACAATAAAATAAACATGTATATGTAACAAAAAATGTGACTTGGATGAGAACCAGCACTTCTTGTACTTTGAAATTCAAAATTTTCATGACAAATCTGTGCCTTCTCATCTGAATTATATGAGGATGTGAGATTGTATTACTATGAAGATGAATTTACTTTCATTTCCACATCCCCAATTACCAGTTTCTACAGCATTTTGAAAATGCAGAGCACTCCATTTGTAAGTGTAAGCTAAGTATATTATTATCATGGACTCTATCTCAATCTGACATTCTAATAAAATAATATTTTGTGTTTCTCCTATGGCAGCTTCAGCTCTAACTTTGGAAAATGAGTTACTTTCTGTTTCTTTTTCTGTTATTCATTCCTTAAATGGTTTTCATAAAGGCAATGAAGGCCCTAGTTAGTAATAGAGTTATTGGAAAATGCTCACTAAGGGGCTTCAACTTTAACCTATGAGTCACAGAGCGTACATTTTCTACAGGCTCCTTACTTTGCTGTTTCCTCTGTTCCTAGCTGCATTGCCTCTTAGGGTATGTTTACATTGCAATTAGACACTGCCACTGGCCTGTGCCAGATGACTTGGGCTATGTGGCTGTTTAATTAGGGTGTAGACATTTGGGCTTGGGCTGCAGCCCAACCTCTAGAACCCTTCCACCTTGCAGGGTCCTAGAGCCTGGGCTCCAGCCTGAACCCAAACATCTACACTGCAATTAAACAGCCCCTTAGCACAAGCCCTGCAAGCCTGAATCCGGTGGCACGGCCCAGCCATGGGTGTCTAATTGCATTGTAGATATACCCTAAGTTGTATTTTGTTGTGCATTGATTGGTGGCTTGTGGCCCATTGGTGGTGGGTTGTCATTTTCTTCAGAATGTAAGTTTTCAGTAGGAAAAACAAGTGTAGGGCAGGGTTTTTAAAAAGTGTAGATGCAAGACTGTGTGTGGAAAATGCATGCGTAATTATCACAATTTTGTAGTTAGCTCCACCCAAATGGCTTGGCTATCTGCATACATAATTACCCAATCTGCATGCATAAACATAGTAACTGCATATACAAGTTAATCAAACTATTATATGCCAAAATTTTTCAAAAGTTTGACTTTGTTTCTAGACTTTATAGCTATGAAGAAAACCTCCTGAATGTGGTGAGTCAATATAGTGTTGCTTTCTTGAGTCTGCAGAAGGAAAACAAACAAAATCATGCACCTCTAAGCCAAAAAGGTGGCGAAGCATCAAGGCAAAAGCAGTGAAACACTTGGTACAAAAACAAAGACTTGGCCCCCCCAAGGGCATGGTTCCTCTGGAACTCTATTGTAGCTATTGTACCTGTGGTGGTGAAGAAACAGGGTAATACAAGAACTGAATCTGACTGGGAGTCAGGGAGGCATGGAGGGAAAGACACAGAAAAAGATTACTCTGAGCAATCAAAGCTGACAAACTGTGAAGAGTTGGAGAGACACAATTTCTAAGGGGGGCTTCTTTACCGACTCTGATCAAGAATGATTTGACTGGAAGTTACCAAGGGCATTGGTTATGTTCCGAGACAGAGAGCAACAATCATACTCCTGCACACTATTGCTACCCTGAAGGACCAGAAAACCTTTCATGAAAGGGAGCATCAGCCATGGAATGAGAATCTTGTACTGAGTATGAAATATGTTAAGAACTAAGCAAAATGGATGTTAGGGTATTGGTAGAAGAGATAACCCCGCAATGGGAGTTTCTCTCTCTCTCTCTCTGGGCTTAAAATACTACATTGATGAGGGACATAAGTATCTAGATAGATATACTGGCCTATGGAATGAAACAATTGTAGAATAATGTCTTTTTAGCCATTAGAGTCTCTTCTGTCAATGGCTCAGCTACTTCTTCTTGCTACCTTTCCTACATTACTATACCACACTATGACAAACACCAAAATACCCAACATATGGTTCCCTCACACAAACAACATTTCCATGATGTACTAGCGAGGATGAATACTTTAATGCATAGCAGGCAACCTATTGATCATTTGGGAAACTGAAGGAGTCTCAAAAAAAGCCTGGAGACTGTATCCAAGAAGGATTATTGTGGAGGAATGGGGAAATGGAGTCTCTTTCATAAGTGAAACAATGCTGTTCTTAATGCTGAAAGAATGTCTAAAACAATAATCCATTTCACAGAAATGTTGAAGTCCTTTTTTGTGTTTCAAGATATGACTCATCTACAGTTTGTTTTTTTAAAAATTTCTAACACTCAACATATCTTTTTTACACTTAAATAAATTTGGAAAAAATAAAAAACCCAACCCTACTTTCATGCTCATGGGCCTATTCAGCCACTGATCTTTGCATGGAGCTCCCACTGATCATTGCACAATGTCACAATATGTCCTAAAACCATTACACATTGATATTTTTAGAACATGCACATGCTCAAAAACCCAACATATCAATACCCCCAAATCTGGTAGAATTTGGAACCAGAAATGAAGTCTTGGCTCTACTGAAGTCAATGGGAGTTTTGCCAATGACTTCAACAGGACTAAGATTTCACCCCAGATCTTTAGGGCTGACCACTATCTGTATAAAAGGGTCAAACCATAATCTCTAATCTGGACACTCTCAAAATCTGGGGAACTTCAGATCTGAATTGGAATAGTAATTTTGAAGCACGGAAACAAACCATGAAACAAGTGGATTAAGTACTAGAAATGCTGACATAACCATAACTATAATGCATGGAACCAGTAATGCCAGAGTACATCTCTCTCCTTCCTCTCACTTTCTGATTAATCTACTGAAAATGCATGTTTTACTTCTTATATCTTCTCTTGTTACTCAAGATTATTTCCAAACTGACCAGTCTACCTAATGTTAAACCTTCCTTGAATATTTATGCTTGAAAGAGGTGGTAGGCAGATTCCATATTCACTTTACAATCTGCTTTGAAAGGAATGTGTAAAATAAAAAGAAACCTGAGTCTAAATCAACACAAGCCATTTGAGTGCAAATGCCCTTGTCAGAAGGAGCTCAAGTTTTTCTTATATACTTGTGTTTACTCTAGAGTTAGTTCCTGTATGAAGCCATTTTGTGATGATGGATTTCTATGTGACTTTTTGTATTCCCTTCCTCACCACCTGTGTTGGTCTAGCAGTGGCTTCTTCCTTGTCTCTTGCCACAATTCGGTGGTGCAAGACTAGGCCAACTGCAAAACAAGAATTTCATTCTGCATTAAAAGTCAAGATTATGACTCTTTTTTTGTTTCACATTGTTTTGGTTTTGTGTCAATCCCTCCTCCCTGGAAGGGAGACACAAAGAGGTCAGAATAGCTAATAGTCTGGTGGTTAGGGCACTCACCTGGGATATGGGAGACCCAGACTCAAATCTTCGGAGCAAGAACTTGATGCTGGGTCTCCCAAATGCTGGGTGAGTGCCATAACCACCAGGCTATTGGCTAGTCAAAGGCAGGGAGTGTGTTCTTTCTCATTTTGAAATTCTATCCATCTCAACAAACAATTTATCAAAGTGGACACATTTCTTCAAAATGTTTAAATTTCAATGCATTAATATTGTCCAGCAAAAAATGTTGAAATATTCCCAACCAGCTCTATGCAAGACCTAAGACCTTTTTTTTTTTACAGCTTATACCATGTGGAACAGCTTTTCCTACATCTCCTCTCATCAAATTCCCTCATTTCAAATCCCACTTGAAAACATCTTTTCTCCCTTGCCGATACTTCTCTTTCTCTGTCTCCATCCTACACTATTGGTTACGTCACTCTAAAGTGTTTTGGGATGCAAGCTGAATTATTGTAGGTGGGATGGAGGTGATGCCTATAATTAGGGTTGCTCAACATTTTCTATTATGAGATCTTGTTTTCAGTTGCTCATAATATGCTATATAACATTAAGGCTCACACTTAAAAGATACATTCATAAATATTTGCTAAATGGATAACAAATTATTAAAATATTCTAAACATGTAACAGACATGAGTAGTGTGTGTTATAGATTATTCTAAGCATAGCAGTAGACTGTATTAAAGATAAGTAGGTCTGGCTGAACATTTTTTATCAAAACTGGTTTTCAGTGGAAAATTGAGGGTTTGCGTTAAAAAAAAATTGCAAAAACAGTGTTTGCTTTTTGTGGAAAATTTAGACTTTTAGTTGAAAACCCGGGCACCCCAAATGCAAAAATCTTTCATTTTTTTTGTCCCAACCCCCCAAATTTTCAATTAAGAGTCATTGCAGTGCCTTGTGGGAGTTGTAGTTCAGGTGTCTCATGCCTCCCATTCTCCTCTATGAGCTGGGCTCCCCATCAGATTACATCACCCAGGATGCATCTCAGTGGCTTAGCGAGAGTGGAGATTGTGGTGCAACAGAGGAGGTGTAGTGCAGCTAGGGGTCCTCACCTAGGAAGATGGAGCAAGAAGTGTCTGAACTACAACTGCTGCGGCATTTCTGAATAAAAAATTTCCGGATGAAAATTTTCAGTTTCCAGATGAAGGTTTTCAATTTTTGCGCAACAATTTTTGGTTTTCGATTTTTCACCAAAAAGTCAAGATTTCTGACCAGTTCCAGATATAAGCCATGGTTGTAAGCAATTTGTTGATTTGTTAGATTCTGTAACAGTTAATCTTTTAATAGCATACCTCTTAGTCATTTATTCATAAGTGTACCCTTACACTTAAAATGTGGCCAAATAAATTTACAGAGCATTTTATGAAGTATTAGAGGGTTCGTTTTTTTCCAGATGATATTGCCAACAGTTTGTAACATTTTCCTTAAAGATTCCTATTTTTAAAGCTTGTTTTTAGACTCTCATTCATCATGTTTGGGCATCAATTCCTACCTAGAAATAGATAATCTCTTCCCCTGCCCATATAAGTCTTATTTATTTCTTCTCCCAGCAATGTATTGAATCAGAAGAATGATATATCAGAGAATGTCCAAACACACACCACAGTAACAATTTCAATGTCAGAAGACATTCAACAGTTGACAGAAGGAGACAGAAGAACACAGTTTAGATCAGAGTTATACTAAAGGATAGGTTTCAGAGTAACAGCCGTGTTAGTCTGTATTCGCAAAAAGAAAAGGAGTACTTGTGGCACCTTAGAGACTAACCAATTTATTTGAGCATAAGCTTTCGTGAGCTACAGCTCACTTCATTGGATGCATACTGTGGAAAGTGTAGAAGATCTTCTACACTTTTTACACTTCTACACTTTCCACAGTATGAATCTGATGAAGTGAGCTGTACCTCACGAAAGCTTATACTCAAATAAATTGGTTAGTCTCTAAGGTGCCACAGGTACTCCTTTTCTTTATACTAAAGGATGCAGATCTTCCAAAGATGGGTAGCTCTAGCGCGTCTTGGTCATATCTTCGAACAATGGCAACAAAAAGTGCAAAAGCTGTAAAGGAAGGAAAGGAAAAGTATAGGCTAACAGCTGCAATGAAGAAGCACATTTCAGTGGCAGTATAGAGCTAATCTGATCAGTGAAATTCCATGGGTGAAATCTTGGCTGCAATGAAAGCCATCTAAATTTTGCCACTGCCTTCAATGGAGCCAGGTTTTCATCCCTAAGGTTTAATGGTTAAATGATGTCCACCCTCCAGGGTTTGGGGATGTTAGGTAGTTTTGACACCAACTCACTTAGCAGTGCTGTTAGTAGAGAAAAAAGAATGTGGAGAGTTGAAATATTCTTTGGGGGTGTGAGAAAGGGAGATAGCCCTGAAGGAAATAAAAGGAAGAAAGAAAAGAGAAGATGGAGGAGGAAAAATTAGCTCAGAAGCAGGGTTTTCTGCAGAAAAATAGAAGCAGTAGATCTATAGAAATATTCAGCTTTATTGGTAAGAGCACAGTCCATCTTCTTGCTAAGGGCAGCACAAGGAGATCAAAACTTCTCCTGGATTTTCCCCTCCTTTAAAAAAAAAGGACTGAAAAAAGATAGCATCCTTACTCAGGTTTCTAAATATAACACTTTAAGACAAGATGGTGATTAGAGGCACATTTCTGATATAATCCATTCTTCTGAAATTGCCACCTCTTCCCAAATGATAGGTTATGTTCTTTTCAGCCTGCATAGAAAGAGGCATGGAGCACTAGTTTTACTAATTCACCATGTCCTCTAGACTTTTAAGCCTGAGACACAACATTTTTAAATGATAAAAAGAAACAAAAAAGTAGTTATATGAAAAAAATTGCACTACAATGAATTCCTTCAATTAAACCAGCAGGTCTGGCTACTGTGGTTTATTGTATTACATTTTGGATCCATCTATTTTTGAATAGCTATCTTAAGTGGGCCTAATTCTGATATTTCACTGGTGTAAATTAATTGATTTCAGTGGACTTCCTACAGATTTATCCTGACATAAATGAGATCAGAATCAGACCCTGTATACAGTATCAGAACAACTGTTAAAGCCTTCAGAGAATAACAAAATGATCCATTATGTTTTGGCAACTGCAGCCTCATTTCCTACCTGCTGTTCACTTTGTGGTAGCTATGAACCAATTATTTTAGATAATGTGGAAAGCAGGACACTTGTGAGAATCCATTAAGTAATCATTATTGCACTACTAGAAACAATGTGGCCTTTTTTTAGATCATTGTAGGGTATAGAGTCAGAATCTTTTATATGCTTTATTCAATCTCTCCCCTTCACCCCTCCCCCGCACAGAGTAGAAATGTAACTGTTTCTCCATGAATATCATTACCACTGGCTTTAGAAATGGGTTTGAAAATCAGAAATGTCCATGATCCCTAAAAGACGATTACTAAACCAGGCTGAGATTTCCAGAGGGAGGTAGTCACCCAGCCCCCACTGGATTGCAATGGGATCTGCGTGCTTCACTCCCTTATAATCCTTTGAAAATCCTAGCCCGAAGGTGTAATTCAGATATATCCTCCTCAGCTCCAGTATGGCTGCCTGGACCATTTACACAACTGAGTTACTTTCTTCTGTGTGGCAAATTGCCAGTACGATTATGATGGATCCCGCACTTCCTCTTCTTGGGGGCGAGGGCTTCAGGGCACAGTTTTCTGCCCCTGAACTAAGGTATCTACTGTCCCACTAGTAACCCAGAGAAGGGTAGTGGAGAGGGAGGGACCCGGGCCCACTCTCTATTCCGGGTCCCAGCCCAGGGGCCGTAGGGACAGTGGTAAACCACTTGAACTAGTGCTTCCTTCCCCTGGGCTACATCCCTCTCCTGTTCTTCAGCTTGTGGGGCTTCCTGCCCTCTCTCTCTGCACAAGCCGGGTGTCTCTTTACCTAGGGTCTTGGTCTTCTAGCCAGCCACGGCACTTCTCCAAAGTCTCCTTTACTTCAACTCCTTCAAACTGCTCTCTGCTCCAACTCCAAACCACTCTGCTTCAACTCCTTCAAACTGCTCTCTGCTCCAACTCCTTTCCCTGGCTGATTGAAGCAGGTGGTTTTTATCAGGTGACTAGCTTCAGGTGCTCTAATTGGCTTCAGGTGCTTTTAATTGATCTATCGAAACCTTTCTTCTCTCTACAGGGAATAAGGATTCTCCTCCATCCTGGGACTTACATATCTCCCTGTCAAGGTTCCTTCCCCACTCTGAACTGTAGGGTACAGATGTGGGTACCTGCATGAAAGACCCCCTAAGCTTATTCTTACCAGCTTGGGTTAAAAACTTCCCCAAGATACAAACTTTGCCTTGTCCTTGAACCATATGGTGCCACCATCAAGTGTGTTAACAAAGAACAGGGAAAGAGACCACTTGGAGATGTCTTCCCCCAAAATATTCCCCCAAGCCCTACACCCCCTTTCCTGGGGAAGGCTTGATAAAAATCCTCACCAATTGGTACAGGTGAACACAGACCCAAACCCTTGGATCTTGAGAACAATGAAAAATCAATCAGGTTCTTAAAAGAAGAATTTTAATTAAAGAAAAGGTAAAAGAATCACCTCTGTAAAATCAGGATGGTAAATACCTTACAGGGTAATCAGATTCAAAACATAGAGAATCCCTCTGGGCAAAACCGTAAGTTACGAAAAGACACAAAAACTGGAATATACATTCCATCCAGCACAGCTTATTTTACCAGCCATTAAACAAAAGGAAATCTAACGCATTTCTAGCTACATTACTTACTAACTTTTTACAGGAGTTCTAAGCTGCATTCCTGATCTGTTCCCAGAAAAAGCATCACACAGCCAGACGAACCCTTTGTTTCCCCTCTCTCCAGATTTGAAAGTATCTTGTCTCCTCATTGGTCATTTTGGTCAGGTGCCAGCGAGTTTACCTTAGCTTCTTAAGCCTTTACAGGTTAAAGGGTTTTGCCTCTGGCCAGGAGGGATTTTATAGTACTGTATACAGAAAGGTGGTTACCCTTCCCTTTATATTTATGACACTCTCCTATATCACTCTCCTGCTGCCTTCTGGCCATGCTGTATCACATATCCTCTACCTCTGCTCACACCATGGGGTTGGGCTACTTGGGACAAGAGGCAATGCTTTTGTGACAAGCCATCTGCATTGCCTTGTTGGCTTCCAGCCCTATGCTGTACTCAGAAATGAAAGGGTTGTAGAGATAGGAACCATCTAATCACTCTTTCATTCTTCTCCTTGCTTCTGTGCATCCACTGGAGCGGGGCATGGTCTGTCACCAGGGTAAATAGCCACTCCAGTAGGTAATAGCAGAGAGTTTCCATGGGCCATTTTATCACCAGGCATTCCTTTTCAACAATGGCGTACTTTTGTTCCCTGGGGAGAAGCTTCCGGCTGAGGTACAGAATCGGGTGTTCTTCCTCCCCTACCATCTGCAAAAGGACGGCTCCTAGCCCTACTTCCGAGGCACCTGTTTGTAGGACAAATTCTTTCTTGAAGTCTGGGGCTATGAGTACTGGATGGCAGCAAAGGGCTGTCCTTAAATCTGCAAATTTTCCTTCTGCTGCATCAGACCATTTTACTATCTCGGAGCCCTGAGCCTTAATCAGGTCCATCAATGGCCCTGCTCTTGTGGCGAAATGAGGGATGAATCTCTGATAGTACCCTATTAACCTGAGAAATGCTCTGACCTGCTTTTTACGGACTGGCCGAGGCCAATCTTGTATTGCCTCCACTTCGTTCCATTGTGGTTTTACCAAGCTTCTCCCTACTACATACCAGAGGTATCTGGCCTCAGCTAGTCCTATCACGAACTTGAGGGGGTTGGCAGTGAGGCCGGCCTTCTGCAGGGCGTCTAGTACTGGTTCTACTTTCCCTAGTTGCGTTTCCCAGTCAGGGCTATGGATGACTATGTCATCTAAATAGGTGGTGGCATACCTGGCATGGGGTCGCAGCAATTTATCCATAAGTCATTGGAATGTTGCAGGGGCCCCATGGAGTCTGAAAGGGAAGACAGTGTATTGGAACAGGCCATCAGGTGTAGAGAAAGCAGTCTTCTCCTTGGCGTTCTTGGCCAGGGGAATTTGCCAATATCCTTTGGTCAGGTTCAGAGAGGTTAGGTATTGGGCCTTGCCTAACTGATCAACTAGCTCGTTGACATGTGGTATCAGATACGCATCGAATTGGGATACTTCATTCAACTTCCAGAAGTCGTTGCAAAACCTCAGGGTGCCGTCAGGCTTGGGTACTAGGACTATAGGGCTGGACCACTGGCTGTGGGATTCTTCAATAACTCCAAGTTCCAACATATTCTTCACTTCTGTCCTAATTTTCTCTCTTTTAGCTTCTGGTATCTGGAACGGTCTTATCGTCACCCTTATTCTGGGCCTGGTGATGATATGATGTTGGACCAGTGTTATACAGCCCAGCTGTGTACAGAACACACCTTGGTTCTGTTGGATCATATCGATGACCTCTGTTCGTTGTTCTGGGGCTAACTCGGGGGATATCCTCACCTGCTCCTGTGGGTCGTCCATCTGAGATGGAGCTCTCCGAATGACCAGGCACATCTCTCGGTCACGCCAGGGTTTCAGTAAGATTACGTGGTAGATCTGCTCTGGTCTTTGGTGGTCTGGTTGTCTGACCTTATAGTCCACTTCCCCAATGGCTTCCACCATCTCATATGGCCCATGCCAGCTGGCCAGGAGTTTGCTTTCTGTTGTCAGCACTAGCACCATCACCCATTCTCCAAGCTGAAATTTCCGTACTTTTGCCTGGTGGTTGTAATATTTCCGCTGGGTCTCTTGTGCTTTTTCCAAATGTTCTCATACTATAGGGGTTACTCGAGCTATTCGCTCTCTCATCTTTGTCACGTGCTCAATGACATTCTTTTCTGGGTTGGGTTGTTCTTCCCAGACCTCCTTGGTGATATCTAATATTCCACATGGGTGGCGTCCATGTAGTAGCTCAAAGGGATAGAAACCAGTGGACACATGGGGGACTTCCTGTATTGCAAACATTAGGTACGGTAGAAGGGTATCCCAGTCTTTTCCATCCTGTGTTACCATCTTCCGGATCTTACCTTTAAGGGTGCAGTTAAACCGCTCAACCAGTCCATCTGTTTGTGGATAGTAGACTGAGGTCCGTATGGCATGGATGCGGAGCAGGGTACATAAGTCCTTCATTAATTTTGACATGAAAGGGGTTCCTTGGTCAGTCAGGATCTCCTTAGGGATGCCCACTCTGGCAAAAACCTGAAGTAGTTCTTTTGCTATTGCCTTGGATGTGGGGTTTCTTAAAGGAATGGCTTCTGGATACCGTGTGGCGAAGTCAAGGATGACTAATACGTTTCGGTGACCCTATGCTGATCTTTCCAGCGGGCCCACTAGGTCCATGGCTATCCTTTCAAAAGGGACTACAATAATAGGCAAAGGTACTAATGGTGCCCGCAAGTGAGGTCGGGGGCTACACAACTGGCATTCCAGGCAGGAGGTACAATAGCGTTGGACCTCCGTGCGTATTCCTGGCCAATAAAATCTTCTTAGGACTCTAACAAGTGTCTTGTCTACTCCTAGATGTCCCCCAAATAAATGACTGTGAACTAACTCTAGTACTGCCCTGTGTGTTTTCATGGGACTAAGAGCTGCTCTACTTCTTCCCCTCAAATTTGCACTATTTGGTACAACAGATCATGTTTGAGCACATAATACGGCCTTGGGCCTTTGGTCTTTCCTTCCACAGGTATGCCATTTACTTCCACAATCTCCTCCCTCACATTCGCATATAGTGGGTCATTGACTTGGTCCTGCCCGAATTCTCACGTGCGGTACCAATTTGATCTAACTCCATGGAACCTATTTCTTCTTCACTCCTTGGGTTGCCCCTACTTGGGCTAGGAACCGCCTCTGAGTCCTCACTGGCCTGAATTGTCTCCTGGCCTCCTGAACGGGTTTGCTTACCAACAAGGGAGGCTTTCTGGTTCTCTGCTTGAATCCTGGTCCCTAGCCTTTTATCTGCCCTCTTTTCCTGCCTAGACTTTTGGGGTTTCCCGGGGGATGAAAATAGCTCTGGGGCAAATTCGGCAAAAATTGGGGTGAGGCTATCTGTAGGTGCCTCTGTCTCAGCCTGGGGGTTGCTACCCTTCCCTGGTTCTACTGGGAGGAGTAAGTTCTCAAACCCGGGGAAGTCCCTACCAATTAAGACCAGGTAGGGGAACGTAGGGACCACTCCTGCAGTTACCCTGGTAGTGTTTCCCTGGATCTCAATCCGTACTGGGATTGTGGGGTAGAAATTTATGGTGCCATGAACACACATTACCCCTGTGGTTTTGGCCCAGGTTAGTTGGTCTTGCCCCACCAACTTCCCTGAGACCAGTGTGACAGCACTCCCAGAATCTACTAATGCTATGGTCACAATACCATTCATCTTTACTGACCTTGTATACCCATGTGAGGTCATTGCGACCCTTACCAGGATGATTAGGCCACATTGTTCCCCAGGATCCCACAGATTGCACTGCATAGGCTCTTCCCTGTTGGGGCATTGGGCTGCTATACCGACTCCTTACCCTGGTTGCCGCCCTCTACCTGGGGCTATTTGGTTGGCCCCCCAGCCCTCTCTTCCCAAACCCCGAGGTCCCTTCTTGGCCTCGGACCATTCCTCAGTGTCTTTCCTCCCAGTTATGGTTCTTCTGTAGTTCTCGACAATCCAGGGCCTTGGGTTTGGGGCTGTCTTCCTGGTTTGTCTCACCCACTGGGGTCTGGAACAGTTTATGGGCTGCCAGCTGTCTTTCCACGAGGGAGACCAACTCATCGTAGGTAGAGGGGTCATTCTGGCCAACCCAAGCCCGGAAGCCTGGTGGTAGTCCCCTCATATACCAGTCCAGTACCAGGAGCTCCATCATTTTTTCAGAGCTGAGGGCCTCAGGGCACAGCCATTTCTGGGTCAGGTGGATCAGGTCAAACAATTGCGATCGGGGTGTCTTGTCCCCTGTATACTGGCATTCATGAAACCTCTGGGCTCGCAACGCCGTGATTACTCCGGATCTGGCCAAGATCTCTGCCTTCAGCTGGGGGTAATCCTTCCCAGTCTCTGCAGCCATATCATAGTAGACCTTCTGGGCCCCTCCACACAGGAACGGGGTGAGGATACCAGACCACTGATCTTGGGGCCAGGCTTCCCGCAGGGCTGTCTCAAATGCCAGGAGGTACGCCTCTACATCATCCTCCTGTGTCATTTTCTGTATGCAGTAGCTGGCCCATATAGTCTGGGTTCCGTCACTATTGTGGTTCCGCTCCATAAGGGCCTTCATCTGGTTTGCCAGCTCTTGTAGCAAAGCTCGGTCCTGGGCAGCCTGATTCATCAACTAGCCAATTAGTCTCCTGCTGCACCAGAGTCACCTCCTGTTGGGCAGTTGCTTGGATTCGGGTAGCCTCCTGCTGGGCCAGAGTGGCTTGTATTAGAGCCTTGACCAAGTTGTCCATCTTGGGGATGGGATGGTTTTGGTTAACCCTGGTTTAAGTCCACAGCACGGAGATCCACTGCTGACACCATGTGTGGCAAATTGCCAGTACGATTCTGATGGGTCCCGTGCTTGCTTTTCTTGTGGGGGGAGGGTTCAGGGCACAGTTTCCTGCCCCTAAACTAGGGTATCTACTGTCCCACTAGTAACCCAGAGAAGGGTAGTGGAGAGGGAGGGACCCGGGCCCGCTCTCTACTCAGGGTCCCAGCCCAGGGGCCATAGGGACAGTGGTAAACCACTTGAACTAGTGCCTCCTTCCCCGGACTACTTCCCTCTCCTGTTCTTCAGCTTGTGGGGCTTCCTGTCCTCTCTCTCTTCACAAGCCAGGTGTCTCTTTACCTAGGGTCTTGGTCTTCTAGCCAGCCATGGCACTTCTCCAAACTCTCCTCTTCTTCAACTCCTCCAAACTGCACTCCTGCTCCAACTCCTTCAAACTGCTCTGTGCTCCAACTTCAAACCACTCTGCTCCAACTCCTTCAAACTGCTCTCTGCTTCAACTCCTTTCCCTGGCTGATTGAAGCAGGTGGTTTTTATCAGGTGACTAGCTTCAGGTGCTCTAATTGGCTTCAGGTGCTTTTAATTGATCTATCGAAACCTTTCTTCCCTCTACAGGGAATAAGGATTCTCCTCCATCCTGGGACTTACATATCTCTCCTATATCATTCTCCTGCTGCCTTCTGGCCATGCTGTATCACACCTGTTAAAGCTTCATTAATTTATAATTAATAAATAATAATGAAAACCAGTTGCCCTCAGATTGTAGATGTATTTAGGTTTCAGAGTAACAGCCGTGCTAGTCTGTATTCGCAAAAAGAAAAGGAGTACTTGTGGCACCTTAGAGACTAACCAATTTATTTGAGCATAAGCTTTCGTGAGCTACAGCTCACTTCATTGGATGCATACTGTTGAAAGTACAGAAGATCTTTTTATACACACAAACCATGAAAAAATGGGTGTTTACCACTACAAAAGGTTTTCTCTCCCCCCACCCCACTCTCCTGCTGGTAATAGGTTATCTAAAGTGATCACTCTCCTTACAATGTGTATGATAATCAAGTTGGGCCATTTCCAGCACAAATCCAGGTGACGGCTAGTGGCGTTCCGTTTATTTTCTTTGTTAATCGCCTTTAAGGCAAGGCGAAACATAGAGAAACTCGAGGCCAAATTGAGAAGATATATGTAAGTTATTCTCCCAATAGAGTAAGTTACACTCCCTTACACCTAGGTCTTGTCTATGCTACAAATGCTTTGCTGGTCAGGGCCTCTTCATGTAGATGCATTGTATTCTGACAGAAGAAGGAGTTCAGTCGCTATAGTAACACCATAGCCCCAAATCACATTAGCTATACCAACAAAAGCACTCATACGTTGGCATACACTGGGATTTTTGTCAGCATAGCAATGTTAGCTGGGTGTGAGTGTTTTTTTCACAGCCCTGACTGACATAGCTATGCTGACAAAACTCTGTAGTGTAGATCTGGCCTTAGAAAGACTCCCTTCCCCTCACTTAGGGCTACACAGTGATCTGAACAGGGGCGGTGGGTTCCCCGCTCTAGGAAACCTTGTGACTCAGACATACTTGAGAATCATTCCTCCTTGCTCCTGGGTTGCTGCTGGTTTGTATCAGGAATAAATGACTATTCCACCTATCCTTGGCATTAGATCAACTACTCTGGCTAGTGAGTAGGGGCCTGGAGCCAAGGCTTTTTTGTAAAAAAAATAAGGCTTTTCAACTAAATGCAAATGTTCACCACAAAAAATTGATTTCAATTGAAATGTTCCTTTTTTGTCAAAAAACTGAAAAGAAAAAAACATTTTTTCATTTTTTCTGAGAACCCAAAATATTTTGAAGAAAATGTTTATGAAAATGGAAACTTCATAAGAAGAAAAAAAATTCCCCAATCAGCTCATAGTGAGCTTGTTTGTGCCTGAAATTTGAGGCCCCCAAAAGAAGATAATCTCTGCCCTGAAGAGTTTACAACCTAATAGACATGGAGAGGACATGACACTCTGCAAAGCCCAGAGGAAAGAGTTGGCTTGGAAAGTATTGATTTTTCAGTTTACTTATTTACATTACACTCACTCCTGATGGAGATTAGAGAAGGAACAAAGTTCTAGGAGTGATACTTTGCAGTCCTTTGAGATGAAAGGAGCTGTCTAGGTGTAATGTTAATATTAACATTGGTATTTGTTAGCGAGCAAGGTAATTACACTAAAGGGAAGTGAAGAAAGAGAGCAAAAACACCATGACAGCTAGTGACAATCTCATAGAAACTCAGCTGGGCTCCACAGCTCTGGCCATGATCTGCAGCAGGAATGTACCAGTAGCACCATTCTGCCCTTTGTTTATTACATTTGGCTTCAGGAGTATCACAGTGACATTTCACAAGTCCTCCCTTTAAGAATAAAGGCCCTAATCCTACAGTCAGATCTGTGAGGACAGGCCATTTTGGACTCTTGTTGACTTTAATGGGACTCTGCATACACAAAAGGGTCCACCCACAAGGATTGATTGCAGGATTGGGGCCTAATTTTGTATAGTCCATTGCAGGAATTTGCATTGATGAGTTCAAGAATTGGATATGATCAGCATATAAAATTAAATGATGCACATTTTTGAACTGTAGAATCAATATATTCTCTGTTGTAGTTAAACAACTTAGCACCTCATCACTCATATATCATCAAAAAGGAATCATTTTAAATTGTGAATCTTTCTCAAAATGCCATTTGAGAGTGTATTATCTAAAAAAAGAATTGGTATTTATCTTTCTGTATGATATTAAAAAAAAGTGCCATGACCTTCAGTTTTTCTCAAAGCTTCTTTTTGCAAGAAGCATTTGCTTTCTTTAAGACCTTATTGCTAGGATCCACTGTTTCTAGAAAGCCATGACTCCTACTGACTTTACTGCTTCAGTCTGATTGATTTTTTAAAATCAAAAAGTCTTACAGTTAACGACAAAGTGGATACCTAATAATTTGTTAGCAGATTGCCCCACATGAATAGAGTGGGCAATTAAAAAATGTGGTAATGGAGCTAGGTGCTGTTATAATCCATAAAAAAGTGTTAGATGTGTTCTTAAACTACTGTAATAATGAAGTGAATAGTGGAAAAATAGAAAAATTTTGTCTCAGAATAAAAGTGGGCTTTGAAAAGAAGCACGAGGTACAACAATAATGCTACATAGATAAAAGTTTGTGGTCACAAAGAAATATTATTCAGTAGTTAGCTGCTCCTACAGAATGCTAAATTAAGAACACAGTAAGATCAGGCCAAATGTCTTCATTCTTGTTTTTATTGCAGTAGCTGCTAGAGGCCTCAGTCAGGTGGTGGCCCCATGGTGTTAATCACAGTACAAACATAGATTAGTGTTTCTCTCCAGGGAGTTTACAATCTAAAGTCCCAATCCTACAAAAACAAAACAAAACTTATGCATCCACTTAACTTTACATATGCGAGTAGTCCCATTGAAATCAACACAACTACCCATAATGTATGAAATTAAGCACTCATGCAAGCCGTTACTGGACTGGTGTCAAAATCATTGAAGCCAATATTTACACCCATATTTAACTAGCATGAGGAAGATCAGAATCCACCCTCTACTCTCCTAGGATTTAATGTGAAACCATAAATATTCTGAATAGTTTAGCAAACACTGAGGAAGCGTCCATTATTTTTAAACAAGGTTTATTACCCTAATGGGCCTGATCCCTCATGCCCTTCTCATGGAGCTTCCGCTGAAGTCAATGGCAGTTTGACACACAGAGGGTTTACAGGATCGAGCCCAGTATAGTTTCTAAGTTAAGTGTCATCTCACTGTAGTGAATAATTAGTGGGCTATATCAGACTTCAAAAGCACTTTTTTTGCTACCTTGGTATGGAAATTGCTGTAGCAATGGGCTTCATCGCTAATGTATACAGTGGCACAACCAGAGTGAATTATTGCATATGTCTCTGTAACATTTTATCTGATATGATGCTTCAATTAGTACATAATAGCACAATTAAACACTTGCTGATGTTAAATCAAGTCAGTGCGTCAACTCAGTCATCCATTCTGTCTGTATTTACCTGCCAGTTCATTGATTTTTAGGCTAAAGCTTCTTAGGCTACTCCTTCTTATCTCTGTTGTTTCCATACCCTAGTGAGTTTGCTGCACCATCTGACTCTTGTCAAAGGGAAGCACAGAAGTAGATATTTGGATCTGTATGGAACATAAGTTACAGCCGAACAAAGTGTTGCATCTGAAGACCACAGGATTTAATGTTAAATGAGCTTAATTAGGGATCCTCCATGCATTAATTTAAATCTTTAATTAAGGTGTCTGCAGTGTAAAGAAAAAAAGGTATTTGAGTATTAATAAAGTCAAGTGATTGTACTGTTGCAACATCTTGAGATTCTGGTTTTTAAAGGCACCATCCCTCTGAATACAGAATCATGGAGGACAAGGTGAGTCAGGAGATTATTTATTTGGATCACCCCACAGTGTTCACAGGTTTAACTCCATTGAGTTTAGTTTTGCAAATCGCGATTTACATCATGTAGGTGCGATTGCGATTAGCCACTGGCCAAGTGAAATCTGTATTGTGTTGCTAGTTTCAGTTTGGCCTAGGTTAGTTGTTGTTATTTTATGGATGTTCATTCCCCCATGTGATATGAGTAAGGAGTCAAATATGCATAAACGAAACGTCATATTTGCTGGAGTTCAGAGCAGAGAGGCCAAGGATTTACAAGGCCTGGACAATAAGCCACCATCTTGCTGCCACTGGTGATCCTTCTAGATCATGTTTGATGCCTCCTGGAAGAACTGTGTGGGGCAGCATGCAGTGTTGTAGAGCATCAGAATTGGTTCTAAAGACCCGTTCTCAGTTAACATCCTGATTCCCCTTGTTTCCCACAGATCTGTGTTCAGAAGGATGTCCGGTGTTGTACTTGTTATGCACCTAGAGAGAAGACTTCAGCTCTGAGAAATGTCAGGTCAACAACTTTTGTAAGCAACCTCCCAAAATGTTTAAAAATTAAATAGGCATTTGTTTTATCACATTATAATTAGAGTCATTAGTGTGTCTTTAGATTCAGGCACTGAACTGCGTCTGAGGAGATCTAAGGGAAAATGCCCAGCTCTGCCAGGGGCTTTCTGAGTGACATTCGGGAAGTCACCTAGTCACTCTATGCCTCAGTTTCCCATCTGTAAAATGGAGATTATTCTTCCCTTCTCCCAGCCTCTTGTGTATGTGGAGGATAACTTTTTGAGGCAGAGACTGTCTCTTGCCAGGAATATGTACATTGAAAAGCACAGAGGAGCTCCAATCTTTGTTGGGGGTCTGTAGGCATTAATGTAATACAGATAATAGCATTTGGAACCTAATTTTGACATGTAGTATATTACGTTACCCTGAAAGATGCATTAATTAACTCCTGTACATATAAAATATATTTAAAAGCTCAACACATACAGATTTTAAATTAGCAATATCTACACACTGAGGCATTGGAATTCAGAGTAACATTTCATATAGGCAGATGTCTCCAAAACACAATATAATCTTTTATTTTCTTTGTGCTTTCATGGAAAACCTGATCTCTCCAGCACCTCCATACCACATGGAGTGTGTTATAAAAGCATGTACTTGTGTCTGCTTTGGAAGATGAGACTAGTCACATATCACTATAGACTTACACTGCTACACATATAGAAAAGGAGTACTAGTGGCACCTTAGAGACTAACCAATTTATTTGAGCATGAGCTTTCGTGAGCTTGCATCCGATGAAGTGAGCTGTAGCTCACGAAAGCTTATGCTCAAATAAATTGGTTAGTCTCTAAGGTGCCACTAGTACTCTTTTTCTTTTTGTGAATACAGACTAACACAGCTGCTACTCTGAAACCTGCTACACATATGATACCTAATGCTATACATTTGTTCCAGTGATGACACCATCCAAAATGAGTGCATTGCTGCTCAATGTTACATATAATTTAAAAAAATCTAAAAAGTCCCACCCAAAAAGGCAGCATTGAGGACAGTCTAGGCTAAGTGTGTTAACACCTCAGATTTCCTCCTATTGCCCTGACATTAAATTGTTCATTTAAATTATGTGAACTAAAGTTAATATTTAAAACATGATTCTTTGTAGGAAGAAATATAACTAACTGCCTGTGTATAATGAGAGAGCAATATGTGGAGCCAACTGACCCTGTTTCTTCAATCACAAGTCTGGAATTTTACATTTTTGAGGGTCACTATTGAGTCAAAAACTTTTTGGGGGTCTCCCAGCTCAGCATATGATTCCCATATTTGAATACTCTATAGAGAGCCTGAATCAAGATACCACTGATGACCCAGGGACTATGACTAATTAAAATAAAATAGTAAACAAGTGAAAACTGGCAACACCTAACCATTCTGGTTATGGCACCACTCAACGCTATGGGTGAGATCCTGCCCCCATTGAAATCAATAGGAATTTTGCCATTGACTTCAGTGAAGCCAGGATTTCCCACAGTATAACAATGGAGGTCCATCAACAACGACCAGCTTTCCAAGAAAGATAATACACTGAACAATACCACCAGGAGAAATAAATAAATAAATAGTTTGAGAACTGACCCATAGTCAAACAAGAAGCAAAGCTGCACTACTTGAGAAAGATAAATGCATAGAAGCCACCCAGGAGAGAGGAGGCTCAATAATTGGTATGTAGCTAATAGCCACCAAGGAGGAAGAGATTCTGTATGCTTTTGTTAAGAAATAAACAACTCTTTGGAGACCAGAATTTGACACCTAGGAGCAAAATAAAGTAGATTTATCCAAGATCAAAGGTATGACAAAAATGTGCTCACACAAAATCGAAATGTCTGATGCTGAGTGGAAAAACTGTATCTTCACAATGGGTGGTGGAGTGAAACATTGGCAGTGATGTAGCCAAAATGTATGGGTGAAATATATTGACAGGCTAGTGAAAGCAGAACAAGTATCAGGTTTTGATTACCATCTGGCTTTCTGTCCTGTGTTCTCACTGTAGTTTTACCAAGTGTTTTATTTTTTAAAAATTGAATAGTATTTAGCAAACTGATTACTTTTCATTCTGCCACTTCCCTATTCCCTCTCTAGCCATAAAAATAAAGGAGTTAGAGTAAAATTCACCCCTGTGCACAAGGCCCACACTAGGTCTGTGAACAGTTAAGTCCAATTTAGACTCTGAAAACTATGCTTAAGTCAGACTTCAGTGATGGATTTTGCTGGTCTCCTCAAGGGGTGAATTTCACCTTTCTGCCTTGTCTACACACAAACATTAAACTGCTTTAACTGTACTACTGCAACTATACAAAAGTGGTTATACCAGAAAAGCTTATTCCTGTACAGGAAGAGAAATAAACACCACCAGTATACCAGTGTAACTGTGTCCATAGTAGAGGTTGTTCTTTTATAAAAAATTCTGGTAAAAAAAATCACACGCCTAACCACAGGAGATCAGACCTCAGTTTATTCTGCAGTTACTGCTCATGCTCTGCTCTCCAAGTATCACTGAAACCCATACAAACTAACCAAGCTCAGAAGCAGCTTCTTTTTTAAATTTAACTTCGTATCTACTGTTCTTATTGTGCTAAGATTTCCATAAGCTCCGAATACTCTCATCCATCAAGCCAGCCTTAAACTTTCTTGTCAGTAACAAAGCCAGTCATCCAATACAGATTCAGCTCCTCTTTATATTTCTGTGTTCTTTATATTTTAAATTTGTCACACTCTGCTTCGTGCCTCCTTCACCCTTATCAAAGACTACTTGCTTTATTGTCCCACTAAGCTCTCAGAAAGGCATGCAGGTTCCCTTTTCATTTACACCTCTCAGCATCTGCTTTCTCATTATGTTTTTCTCAGTAAAGTTTCTCAAACCTGAATTTAACTAAAATAGCAATTTTCATCTGTGAAAGCTGCAGTTTTGGTTTATGAAGCCATTGCCTCTGGTACTAGTTCTTGAGCCTTAAATAGTCCATAAGAGCAGCCATATTGTGATCCTTTGCTGAGTATACAAATAGGACAGGAGTGGAGAAGGCTCCTTACATGTCAACAGCAAAACTCTCCATGGTGCAGAATTGAACTCCAATGGACCTATAGCTCTAGACTGGCTCTAGACTGTTCTCAATGGTAGCAGATGACAGAACGAGGAGTAATGGTCTCAAGTTGCAGTTGGGGAGGTTTAGATTGGATATTAGGAAAAACTTTTTCACTAAGAGGGTGGTGAAACACTGGAATGCGTTACCTAGGGAGGTGGTAGAATCTCCTTCCTTAGAGGTTTTTAAGGTCAGGCTTGACAAAGCCCTGGCTGGGATGATTTAACTGGGAATTGGTCCTGCTTTGAGCAGGGGGTTGGACTAGATGACCTTCTGGGGTCCCTTCCAACCCTGATATTCTATGATTCTATGATTCTATGATATAGAGTCACAGATTATGAAACCAGAAGAGCCCTTTATGGGGATCTAGTTTGACCTTCTGCATAACACAGGCCACAGAACCTCACCTAATAATTTCTTCATCAAGCCCATAAAACAACTCCCAGGATGCTTAACTCCTTTTATTGTCACCCTATGTCTGCAGTTAAGACCCAGTGGGAAAACAAACAGCCAGGTGGCTAAATGTTTGGCCTGGCCTTCACTGGGATTGTATTTTTGCAAATTACTTTTGGAAATCTGTTCCTTAAGTAATATTAATGAAAAGTATTCATTAAACAGTGTGATTTGGACACAACTCTGGTACCATGGACCTTGTTGGAGCAGCAGCGAGGACTTTTTACACCTATTAAACCAAGATGTTCACAGAGCTACATGCATTTTCCTTATGTAATTCAATGGGATAAAGTTGGAAAATGTACTAATGGGTATCACAGGGTAGCTAGCTGGCAATATGCATTGAATGGCAGAACATCACACCATACAAGGAAACATTTTTCTCTCAATATTTTGAAAAGAGCAACAGACCAGTGTCCCCCTTGTAATTACTGTTTGACAAAGAACATTGTGTTTGTCAATTTAATGACTTTCAGCTTTTCAGGCAGATGTAAACAGATCATATCACTCCCAAATTGCACCTGGAATAAAAATATTATCAACTCAACCTTTGGAAGAACAAAACCCATCCTGCTATATTGCAACAAAACAATCCAGGTTTTCATCTCTCTACCCTCCTCTGTCATCTGATAACACATTTCAATCTATAAACTTGGAAACACCTAATACCCATAACACTAATTTCCTACAATTTTTTGCCTGGTTCTAGATAAAGACTGTTGAAGTATAATTGCATGTGATCACTGTTCACAGCTAGTTCACAGATAAAACTTGTTTGCCTCACAAGGCACAGACAGCCCTAAGAGACACCAATAAGCTCTGATTTTTTGCTGACTTCAAACTTGAACAGTTTGCTGGAGTGGGCTTTGGACTAAAACTCTGTATATTGCAATGATAGTTTAGACCATTTTCTTTGTCTGCTTTGGGCTATGTCTCTATAGATAACGACAAAAGCCACAACCCAATGCAAGGTTTGCACATGTGATTTATTGAAGAGGCACTCTCAGCAAGGTGCATTTGGAAACCTTTGTGAGGACTCTTCTGTGTGAGAGAACATGTTGCTGTTATTTACGCAGAACCCCAAATGTGCTAGGGATGGCATTTGACTTAAATGTCTGAAGTCAGTGGGAACTTCAGGTTCTCGGCATCTCTGAAAGTCAGGCTGCTTTTATTTAGGTGCCCAAATGTAAATTTGAGTCCTTAAACTTAGGCATCTTTGTCCTTATGACTCTCAAGACATAAATTAAAGACAAGTGCATGCACTGAAGAATCTACTGCAGGCTATACTCCTTCTTGGATCTCTTTCCTCCCCTACTTGGCTGCCACATAACCATGCATCTGTTATATGAATTAACATAAGTGACTGAAGTAGTTGCTGCTCAATAATCTCCTCTTACTTCTGTTAGCACAGATTGAGACAGCCTTGTCTACATCCTTCCAGAGATCTCTATGTCATTTTAATTATCCAGTCAGCTCCAATGCACTTAAGGCCTGATACATAGATCATTGAATTCAGTGGACTTTGGACCAAGCCCATATACAGATCTCTCCAATAGTGCAGGGATTTATGGATAAGGCTGTCAGGATCACCACAGCAATCCTTTCAGGAATTATATTCCAAAGGCCATTACCTCTTTGAAAATTGCATACGCTCATTTTGAGTTTGTCCAAAATAGTCTGTGTTATTAGTAAATAGTAAATAGTCTCAACCTATTAGATTGACCTGAACTAGGACTCTGACATCCACCTTCCTGGCAGAAGGGCAGCAGCCTGTCCCAAAGATAATTCAAACGCTCAGCTATTAATTAGCATTGCTCAAATCTGCTGGTAATCTTTAGGCTGAGAGAACCCAGCTGTGTGCACCACAGCCCACCTCCCTGGCCATTCCTGCACCCACCACTACATTTCCCATGTCACCACCACTGTCAGAACACCTCACAATAAAAATCACACATTGTAATTAATACAAAGGCAACAGTTCCCAACAGCTGCACAGACCTTCTTTACTGCCGGGACTTATAATCATCAAGAGATCTGCAATCCAAATATAGCACTCTGAATGAAGGGAAGAATCTGTAGGCCCAGAAACATACATGAAAGACAGAACTTTATTGCAGTAAGACTGAAAGCATCACTTATGGTAACACCTCCTGGTGATTCTTTCCCTTCCCTGGACAGGGCAGTACTTTCTATACAGAGCTTTTCCCAGTCTTAATTTGATTTGAACTCCTTTGGATTGGACTCTGTAACCATCCAACAACTGTCATCTTCTACATCCGATTCCTGCCCACACTGTCTAGAGTGCCACTGGCTGGGCAAGACCACAACGAACAACTCCCCCTAACAGTCCCACTTAAGCTTTCATTTTGAACAATCTTCCTAGTTTAACATGGATTTAAATTTGATTCTAGGATACAAATATTCTTATAGAGTTGAGATTTTCAAAAATGTCTAGCAGGAGTTAGTACCCCTGTCCTATTGTTCAGTGGGAGATGAATGCTTAACACCTTGTGTTTTAGAAAATCCTCTCCAAAAAGTATCATCAGTACAAGAAATATGGGTTCATCCATCCACAACCCTACATAAAAGAGCCTCATTAATACAGTAACTCTTAGTACACTCTAGTAGCACATATACTTCCAAGGAAACTTGCAACTTTTTTGCTCATGTTTCTCTGTAGTAAAATATCTCTTTTAGCAGAAGTAATAGACAAACAGCTGCAGCAGCACAGGAGCCAGCAAACAGAGCTGTAAACAGGGGAGTTTGAGTGGAAGTTCTGTTGGAGGAGAAGGTGTTTGTATTTACTAACAGGACCTAGGTGGGAAGGCTATGACAGATACAGAGGTAGCAGTGGTAGTGACCCATGTAGTGGAAGATACAATGAAGATAACTGGATGTGGAAGCTGCAGCGTGTACACGATCCTGGAGGGGGTTCCTGAAAAGAATTTCATCTGCATGAAGTGTCACCTGATAGAGCTGATGGAAGAGAAGATCCTAGGATTGGAGATGCAGGTGGAGACTCAGGTTGAGTTTAGAAGGGGGTCCGAGTGGATGATGGAGCAAAGACATGAGGAGGCTGAAGGGAAAAGCTCAGACTTGAAGATGGAAGCAGGACTGAAGAACTCTGAGGGGATACTGCTGGGTGAGGAAAGTGGACAGTGGAAGCATGTGACTAAGAGAACGAGGCAGAGGAAAAGACAGGGCCGTGAAGGAGAAATAGAGCTCAGGAACAGGTTTGTGGAGTTGGAAAATGAAGAAGGGGCACAGCAGGTGGCCACTGAAGTTGAGAGGGCAAGGAAAAAGAGAAGAGCGGGTAGTCCTATTGGAAGAGGGCAAGAGTCAATGGAGATAACAACACCAAACATGAGACACAGGAGGATATGGGATGGGTTGCAGAGGATTGCAAGGGACAATAGGAACTGAGAGGACTTGTGGCCAGATGGAACAGGGGATAGACTGGAGAATCGCACCATCACCAGGGAAAGGTAGGTCTACATGACTGGGGACTCATTGCTGAGAAAAATAGACAGGCCTGTAACAAGAGCTGATCCAGAGAACAGAAGGGTGTGCTGTCTGCTGGGTGCTAAGATACGGGATGTGGACCTGAGGCTGAAGAGGATCCTAATGGGAGCGGGAAAGAATCCATTGATTATCCTTCATGTGGGAACAAATGATACGGCTAGATTATCGCTGGAACATATCAAGGGAGACTGCCAGGGTGGGCAAGATGCTAAAGGAAATCAAGGTTCAGGTGATCTTCAGTGGGATTTTGCCTGTTCCTAGAGAAGGCCAACAAAGGTGTGACAAGATTATGTTGCTCAACAGATGGCTCAGGCAGTGGTGTTATAAGGAGGGCTTTGGGATGTATGGCCACTGGGAAGCATTCATGGACAGAGGACTGTTCTCTCGGGATGGACTTCACCTGAGTAAGGAGAGAAATAGACTTCTGGGATGGAGGATGGCACAACTGATCAAGAGAGCTTTAAACTAGGAATTTTGGGGAGATGGTTGGGAGATGTCCAGGTAATCTCCACGCCAGTTATTCTCTTTGAGAGGGAAGAAAACAAAGTAAGAAAGGATACAGCCGTGGGTAGGAGAATGGATATAAGGTGGAAGGGCAGTGTACATACCAATCTAATAGGTAATATTGGCTGTAGAATGTCTGTGCCCATTCAGGTAAAGAATGTGAACGAAGCCAAATGGCAAAAATTAAGGTGTTTGTACACAAATGCGAGGAGCCTAGGTAACACAATGAAGGAACTAGAGCTACTGGTGCAGGAAGTGAAACCAGATATTACAGGGATAACAGAAACATGGTGGAATAGTAGTTATGACTGGAGTATGAGTATTGAAGGTTATGTGCTGTTTAGGAAAGACAGAAATAAAGGCAAAGGTGGTGGAGTCGCATTGTATATCAATGATGAGGTAGACTGTAAAGAAATAAGAAGTGATGGAATGGATAAGACAGAGCTGTCTGGGCAAAAATCACACTGGGGAAGAAAGCTACTAGAGCCTGCCCTGGGATAGTGCTTGGGGTGTGCTATAGACCGCCAGGATCCGATGTGGATATCGATAGAGACCTTTTTAATGTTTTTAAAGAAGTAAATACTAATGGGAATTGTGTGATCATGGGAGACTTTAACTTCCCAGATATAGACTGGAGGATAAGTGCTAGTAATAATAATAGGGCTCAGATTTTCCTGGATACAATAGCTGATGGATTCCTTTACCAAGTAGTTGCTGAACCGACAAGAGAGGATGCCATTTTAGATTTGGTTTTGGTGAGCAGTGAGGACCTCATAGAAGAAATGATTGTAGGGGACAACCTTGGTTCGAGTGATCATGAGCTAATTCAGTTCAAACTAAATGGAAGGATAAACAAAAATAGATCTGTGACTAGGGTTTTTGATTTCAAAAAGGCTAACTTTAAAAAATTAAGGAAATTAGTTAAGGAAGTGGATTGGATTGAAAAACTTGTGGATCTAAAGGTGGAGGAGGCCTGGAATTACTTCAAGTTAAAGTTGCAGAAACTATCAGAAGCCTGCATTCCAAGAAAGGGGAACAATTCATAGGCAGGAGTTGTAGACCAAGCTGGATGAGCAAGCATCGCAGAGAGGTGATTAATAAAAGGAAAACGCCTACAAGGAATGGAAGATGGGAGGAATTAGCAAGGAAAGCTACCTTACTGAGGTCGAAACATGTAGAGATAAAGTGAGAAAGGCCAAAAGCCATGTAGAGTTGGATCTTGAAAAGGGAATTAAAAGCAATAGTAAAAGGTTCTATAGCCATATAAATAAGACGAAAACAAAGAAAGAAGAAGTGGACCGCTTAACACTGAGGATGGAGTGGAGGTTAAGGATAATCTAGGCATGGCCCAATATCTAAACAAATATTTTGCCTCCATCTTTAATGAGGCTAATGAGGAGCTTAGGGATAATGGTAGGATGACAACTGGAAATGAGGATATGGAGGTAGATATTACCACATCCGAGGTATAAGCCAAACTCAGACAGTTTAATGGGACTAAATGGGGGGACCCGGATAATCTTCATCCAAGAATATTAAAGGAACTGGCACATGAAATTGCAAGCCCATTAGCAAGAATTTTTAATCAATCTGTAAACTCAGAGGTTGTACCATATGACTGGAGAATTGCTAACATAGTTACTATTTTTAAGAAAGGTAAAAAAAGCGATCCGGGTAACTACAGGCCTGTTAGTTTGACATCTGTAGTATGCAAGGTCTTGGGAAAAATTTTGAAGGAGAAAGTAGTTAAGGACATTGAGGTCTGTCATAAATATAAAGGGAAGGGTAAACCCCTTTGAAATCCCTCCTGGCCAGGGGAAAGCTCCTCTCACCTGTAAAGGGTTAAGAAGCTAAAGGTAACCTCGCTGGCACCTGACCAAAATGACCAATGAGGAGACAAGATACTTTCAAAAGCTGGGAGGAAACAAAGGGTCTGTGTCTGTCTGTAGTCGTCTTGGCCAGGGACAGAACAGGAATGGAGTCTTAGAACTTTTAGTAAGTAATCTAGCTAGGTATGTGTTAGATTATGATTTCTTTAAATGGCTGAGAAAAGAATTGTGCTGAATAGAATAACTATTTCTGTCTGTGTATCTTTTTTGTAACTTAAGGTTTTGCTTAGAGGGATTCTCTATGTTTTTGAATCTAATTACCCTGTAAGATATCTACCATCCTGATTTTACAGGGGGGATTTCTTTATTTCTATTTACTTCTATTTTTTATTAAAAGTCTTCTTGTAAAACACTGAATGCTTTTTCATTGTTCTCAGATCCAAGGGTTTGGGTCTGTGGTCACCTATGCAAATTTGTGAGGCTTTTTATCCAACATTTCCCAGGAAAGGGAGGGTGCAAGTGTTGGGAGGATTGTTCATTGTTCTTAAGATCCAAGGGTCTGGGTCTGTAGTCACCTAGGCAAATTGGTGAGGCTTTTTACCAAACCTTGTCCAGGAAGTGGGGTGCAAGGTTTTGGGAAGTATTTTGGGGGGAAGGACGCGTCCAAACAGTTCTTCCCCAGTAACCAGTATTAGTTTGGTGGTGGTAGCGGCCAGTCCAAGGATAACGGGTGTAATATTTTGTACCTTGGGGAAGTTTTGACCTAAGCTGGTAAAGATAAGCTTAGGAGGTTTTTCATGCAGGTCCCCACATCTGTACCCTAGAGTTCAGAGTATGCAAGGTCTTGGGAAAAATTTTGAAGCAGAAAGTAGTTAAGGACATTGAGGTCAATAGTAATTGGGACAAAATACAACATGGCTTTACAAAAGGTAGATCGTGTCAAACCAACCTGATCTCCTTCTTTGAGAAGGTAACAGATTTTTTATACAAAGGGAACGCAGTGGATCTCATTTACCTCTATTTCAGTAAGGCATTTGATACAGTTCCACATGGAGAATTATTAGCTAAATTGGAAAAGATGGGGGTCAATATGAAAATTGAAAGGTGGATAAGGAACTGGTTAAAGGGGAGACTACAGCGGGTCACACTGAAAGGTGAACTGTCAGACTGGAAGGAGGTTACCAGTGGAGTTCCTTAGGGATCAGTTTTGGGACCAATCTTATTTAATCTTTTTATTACTGACCTTGGCACAAAAAGCGGGAATGTGCTAATAAAGTTTGTGGATGACACAAAGCTGGGAGGTATTGCCAATACAAAGAAGGACCAGGATATCATACAGGAAGATCTGGATGACCTTGTAAAATGGAGTAATAGTAATAGGATGAAATTTAATAGTGAAAAGTGCAAGGTCATTTAGGGATTAATAACAAGAATTTCTGCTATATACTGGGGACACGTTACTTGGAAGTAACAGAGGAGGAGAAGGACCTTGGAGTATTGGTTGATCACAGGATGAGCTGCCAATGTGATATGGCCGTGAAAAAAACTAATGTGGTCTTGGGATGCATCAGACAAGGTATTTCCAGTAAAGATAAGGAGGTATTAGTATCATTATACAAGGCACTGGTGAGACCTCACCTGGAATACTGTGTGCAGTTCTGGTCTCCCATGTTTAAGAAGGATGAATTCAAACTGGAATAGGTACAGAGAAGGGCGACTAGGATGATCCGAGGAATGGAAAACCTGTCTTATGAAAGGAGACTCAAGGAGCTTGGCTTGTTGAGCCTAACTAAAAGAAGGCTGAGAGGAATTATGATTGCTATCTATAAATATATCAGAGGGATAAATACCGGAGAGGGAGAAGAATTATTTAAGCTCAGTACCAATGTGGACACAAGAACAAATGGATATAAACTGGCCATCAGGAAGTTTAGACTTGAAATTAGATGAAGGTTTCTAACCATCAGAGGAGTGAAGTTATGGAACAGCCTTCGAAGGAAAGCAGTGGGGGCAAAAGACTTATCTGGCTTCAAGACAAAGCTTGATAAGTTTATAGAGGAGAGGAGATGATGGGATAGCCTAATTTTGGCAATTAATTGATCTTCTACTGCTAGTGGTAGATATGCCCAATGGCCTGTGATGGGATGTTAAACGGGATGGGATCTGAGTTACTACAGAGAATTCTTTCCTGGGTGTCAGGCTGGTGAGTCTTGCCCACATGCTCAGGGTTTAGCTGATTGCCGACATGCTCAGGGTTTAGCTGATTTGGGGTCGGGAAGGAATTTTCCCTCAGGGCAGATTGGCAGAGGTCCTGGGGGTTTTCGCTTTCTTCTGTAGTGTGGGGCATGGGTCACTTGCTGGAGGATTCTCTGCACCTTGAAGTCTTTAAACCACGATTTGAGGACTTCAATATCTCAGACATAGGTTAGGGGTTTGTTACAGGAGTGGGTGGATGAGCTTCCATGCCCTGTGTTGAGCAGGAGGTCAGACTAGACGATCATAATGGTCCCTTCTGACCTTAAAGTCTGTGATTCTAAGTATTTTAGTGCACATAGTGTTCTCTTTTTACCATGTTTTGTCCAAGTATGCCTTATGTCTTTCTTTGTAGTGACTCTTTTATCAGACTGTTAAAAATAAATATGTAACGTGGCCTATATACACTTTCTAGGCAAAAAATTTCCTATCTCTATTGAAAAGTGTGGGCATTTTGCCATTGAGTTCAGTGGGGCCAGGATTTCACCCCGGGTTGTTACAGTTACAGGATGCTCTGTCGTTCAAATGGCTTCCGGGGATTCCTTTCTAAGTTAATGATTGCAAACTCCTTTTCGAAACTCACTTCGAGCAGCTCCCCGTTTTATTCAGAGAAAAATAAATTAAACCCAGGGCTGCTGCATGCCAGGCTAGTGCTTTAGTGCCTCTTCTCTAGTGCAGAGCCCTGCAGAGTAACATAGTCTTTCCTACTCCCAGACTTTCTTAGCCCTGCTTACACCCACTCACAAGAAAGGGAGTCTTAGCGCGTATAAGTTACAGTCCAAGGAGTCAAAAGGCATATGTTAAGGTAGTTCTGATTCTACTCTAACTTACACCTTCTTCTGGTTCCTCAGCTAGTAAGTTTCACCCATTTAAACCCATGCTGCACATTGGTAAGTGGATAATAATAGGTCTATCTAAGGGAGACTAAGGGCAGAAAAAAAATCCCCCTTTGCAAAGTCTACATAAGGGCCAGTTTGTGTGCCATGGGGACGGAAGGGGCTGCTCCATCCATGCACCCCTCCAGGATCCACAGTGTCACCAAAGGGTGGGCATGAGGTGAGGCCAACACAGTATGTTGCAGACTGCACGACAGGAAGCTCTGTGTGGTGCAAACTACCTAAATTATCCCATGGTGCTGTTGCTCTCAGCACCTCCCCTAGCACAGGGCTATGCCTCAAATGCATAATATAGTCCTAAGTGGGGGGGAGGGGTTTCTAATTTACACACCACCTCTGAATTTGGCCCTCTGCATCTGGAATTTACACGAGAATGTCTTTTTTTTTCAGGGAGAATGTGCCAGGTGAGGGCAGTTCTACCCCAAAGGACACATGGAAAACACAATATTATCTCAATTAAACAAAAGTGTTTTTCTGAAGATCTATCACGCCACATGGAACAGAACAACACCCTGCTCAATGTACATCCCATAATTCAGAATACGTATTCAAAAATGTTCACTCTTGATTAAATACTTCTCTCCTCCAGCGAGTGTCCTTTTCAATACATCATAGGGGGAAATAAAGGGGTTGTCATTAATTAATACTGATTAGTCAACCACATTCTATTTTCTTGTTTATCTTGCACTAACAATGTGGGGGTATCTGATACAAACACACACTGGAGTGCTATAGAGAATTTTGCAGTTTTGATAAAAGTGATTTCTTTCCCTCCATCAGCAAGTCATTGTATTGCTAACGTGGGAGCAAGGAAAGTATAAACATATAAAATGTGATCATACTGAGCACAGATGGCTGGATAGGTCTCAGCTCACATTTTAAACCACTGTGCTATTTTAACGTGTCATTATAGTAATAGGAGATTTATGCTAGCAATTCTTGCTGTGTTTTTGTAATAGTACAAATAAGCTGCAATGAGGCTATTGATTTAGTGTCTGTCTCACAAAGGTACAATAGAGAAGCTACAGAACAGAAACCCAGGGAGTGTCATTGTGATGTTCTTAGTGAGTCACATGTGGAATTATACTGGAAATGATCAAAATGCCTTTCCCATCAAGAATAAGACATGTCTCACTGCATAAAAATCATTCTTCCTGTGTTTCCAAGTTGTATTTTTATTATTTGCACAGTACTTACATATGTCCTTCATGAAGTAGGGATAGTATCATTTACAGCATTTCAGACAGTCTGGTACTGCTCTGCATTCATCATGTATCACACACTGAATGTTCTCAAAACAAAGACCTGAGCTACGTGAAGGGTGAAGATCTCTTTTGCAGGGTTCCACTGAAAGGAACAATGCTGCAGTCCTTGTGCAGGCAAACGGTTGAAATCAAAGTGAGTTCTACTTTTGTGTGAGATGTAGTTTCAGACATTTAAAAGGGTATTTTGAAAGCTGGTTGGAAAATTGGGATATTTTAAGTGCTGTCAAATAATCATTTGAAAATTTGACATTTCATCAAAAAATAAAACCCAAAAAATCTCCAGCTGAAAATAGCCAACTCTCTTCCTGCCAAAAATTCAGCCCAACCCCTCAAAAATCTGCAAAAAGAAAAAAAATCAGTCTTCAGACACAAATTCCTGGTTTCCAGGGTTTTAGTTTTCCAATGAAAACCCAAAGTGTTTTGATAAAAACAAACACTTTCTGCAACATTTTTTCATTGAAATCACTATTTTCCTTTGTCAAAGAAATTTGACAGAAAATTTTGAACCATCCCTAAATATTACATCACTCCAGTTCAACAACATACAGAGCAACTTCAAAGTTTTCTCGGTGCAACTTATTTTCAAGTGATCTGCCAAAGAGACAATCTTAGATGTAAATTTACTTGTGTCCTTTATGCCATGTTGGGCTGAACGTGATTTTTATTGTACATCTCTCCCTTTTCTTCTACTGTATTCACACATGATACAGCTCCAGAAATTAATAGAATAAAAATTATAAAGAAAGAGGTTGTGCAAAGTATTTCAGAAGAAAGATGGATAGCTCCAATACTATGCCCAGCATCCAGTGTGGGTACATTATGGCATACAGTGCCAATTACCTACACAAAAAGGTTTCAGAGAGATATAAAGAAGACACAAAAATGTTGCCTCAAGCCTTAGCTTGCATAATGTAGGAATCTCCCCTCTCATGAAAATTCAGAGATGTGGCAATCATTATATTTTGTCATATCAGATCAAATTGGATGACGAGAGCCAACACAATAACGATGAAAGAATGTTTGGGATTTTCATTTTATAAATTGGCAAACAAGTAAAATCAAATAAAAATGCCCATTGAAGCTAAACAGATGAAGAATGGTCTAAGGAAAGGAAGTATGTTCTAGTGGGCAGGACACTGAATTTGGACTCTGGAAAATGGGCTCATTTCCTAGCTCAGCCATAGACTTACTGCATGATGTTTGGCAAGACACTGATTCTACCTTGTGCCTCTGTTCCCTAACTGTAAAATGGGGATGTTACTTCTGCACCTAACAGCGGTGTATGAAGGTAAAATTCATTAATGATTGGGAGATACTCATACTCTGGTGAGGAGAGGTCACTATATGTCCTGAGATACTTAGATCCCCACTCTATGCTTTGCAGAGCTGGCCAACAAATGTTATATATTTTCCATTGAAAAAAATTAAAATTTAATGAAAATGTCTGCATGGACAGGCTTGTGGAGCTGGCTACACACAGAAAGGAACACAGAAACCACCCATTCCAAGACAGGCCCTCTCCCCAAACAGGCTTATTGCCATAAGGTTAAAAAGAAGTGAGGACACACTGCTGGTAGGTGGACAGTCTGACTAAAAAGGCAACTGATTGGGATAGGGGAGCTTTTAATGCCGATGATGAAAGCTACCTATGGCTGATTTTCTGCTGTGAACAATTTAGTGTAGCACAGCGCTTACTGGCTTGGATCCATGAGGATCTCTTGTGCCTCATATAGCACAGTTGTTGTCTTTGGGTCCACGAAGTCCCCAGCTGAACTTTTGGTTGCTATGCAGGAGACATACACAGCAAGTCCAGCCACCACATAGGGACTCTGCTAACCCGTTATATCCCTGTGACCATCTGCTGACAAACACAACAGGTTGGAGTCTGCAAAACGATGGATCATATCCTCTACTGGTGTAAATCAGCATAGCACCATTGAAGTAAACAGAGCTATGTCACTCGCACCAGATGGCCCACTGGCCCTACATGCTATTTTCGCATTTGAAAAAACAGAGTCTGACATTCACCAAGCCGCCTTTATTATTTTTTAAAATCTCATATTTTTTTGATGCCTGACTCATTATTTGTGAATGCTTGTGGTTGGCAGTACTCGGGGTATAGGATCAGGGCCTAATCTAAGAAGCTGCTCAGAACCTGGGACACCACAGAAGAGATTTTCTTATGTCTCAAATATTTGAGGCATAAAAAGGACATTTTTGCAGTCAAAAGACTCATTTGTAGACCAGCCCTCAGTCAAATACTATAATTTGATCTATTTCTATTATAAAGTTGGAACTGGGAAGGAAAATAACAACATACTAGGAGAACATTGAACCCACCTCACACCAACACTGACAGGAGGAAAATATTATCATTCTAAGCTTATTGGTCAGGCTTTAACTAGTGCTATTAACCCAAAGTAATAGGATGGTTGCTGTGTCTTCACTTCTATTTTTAACATGAATTAGAAGAAGATTTCTAACCATCAGGGTTGTAAAGTTCTGGAGTAACCTCCCAACAGAAGCTGCAGGGGCAAACAACTCAATGAATTTTAAGAGAGAGCTGGACAAATTTATAAGTGTAATTGTATGATGAGACTACTTGTGCCATCTGAGGTTGTTTAACATAAGAATCCTCACCTTTCTTGTTAAATTTGAGCCTGAAAGATATTTGAGATCTTTTCTGTTCTGGATTTTCAAATGTTTAAAAATTATGCTTTAAAATTTGAGGGTCACAAATTAAAACCTGGGTCTGAGCACTGCTGAAATTTTGGATCCACTTCTCCATTTGAACTTCATGACCTGGCCCTATATCCATAATGGGCAAGAGGTAAGAACTCCTCAACTTTGAGAAATTTTTCATTTGACTCTGGACTGGTTCTGAATGTCACAGCTCCAGCCTGTCTCTAGATGCAGCCAAAAAGGTTTCTACACAGTTTGTCCAGCAAGTAAGGATGGGACCAAACCACTTAAGACCAATGTTTAAAAGCTGCATTTTAAAGTTCCTTGTTCTTACACAGTTTAGGTTGCTCAAACCAAGTTAAAACCCAGTTAATAGATTAGTAGATTTTAAAGGCCTGAAGGGAACTTTATAATCATCTAGTTTGACATGTCTCATACCACAAACTATAGAATTGTACCCAGAGACCATAGAATTTTGCTGCAACTAAGATAAAATATTTCTTTAAAAACATGACTGAAAAAAACACTGTAGATGAGGCTTTGAGATCTTCAGAGGAAAGAGGCCCTTATGGTTAAGGCACTAAACTAAAACTCAGGACATCGGGGTTCAGTTCCTCATTTCCTTTGGCAGGTCACTGAAGCACTACATCTCAGCACCCCATCTGTAAAAGTGGAGTTAATACTACCTTTGTCTGTCATGCCTATTAGGACTGTAAACTTTTTGTAGCGGGGCTGTCTTTCACTGTGTGATCTGCCCAGCCTCAGGTTGGGGCCTCTCAATATTATCGTTAATAATTACACTTCATGTGGCAAAACACTACAAACAACAATCTCTGCTTTTAAATAAATTGCTGTTTAAGACACAAGACATGCTGAGAAACCTTCCCCAGGGGAAAAAACTGAGTGGAAGGTAGAGATAAAATCGCATCTGTGTTACTAAAAATAGATTCCTAAAAAAGCTCCTGAGTAAGACAGCAAGCAAAACTATAGGCCTTTGGGTCTTGGATTTATTTGCCTTTATTGATTGCATTTAATAGTTAATGATTCATAAAGTTTGCAAGATGTGTACCCAGGATAATATCCTAAAATGAGGAACAGCCTCATTCCACTCCCATTGAAGTCAATGACAAAAAGCCTCACCCCCAAATGCAGGCCCTTATCTTATCAGGTGGAAGAATGGTCTTGCGGCTAAGGCACTAGACTGGAAGTCAGGCTGTTTAGATTCAATTCAGAGCTCAAGCAAAGGCTTTCTCCATCTGTAAAACAGGGATTATAATCTTTTCTTTGGCTATTTTCACTATTTTAATTGCACATTTTCTGACCAGGAAATCTTTCTTACTATATGTCTGTATCTAGCCCCATGGAACCCAAGTTTCCATCGAGGCCTCTACAAATCCTATAGTATATGTTATAAATGTCACAGGCTGGCTTTTAAGTTTTATTTTCACAGACTCCAGGCTGGACCTCTATGTCTGGAAGGATGCAGGAATACTAGAAGATGCATCAGTTCAATCAACCCTCCAAAATCAGCTGGGAAATTATGGAGCTTCATAGAGGGAAAATGGATGAGCTTTGTGTCAGGGCTGCATAGTTGTTTTAATTGGTTACTATTTATGATTGTTTAATACTCCTGGTGAGCTGAATGTATTTCTCTCTTTATGATTATAATGCTGGCAGGTGGTCATTATTTTGTTACTTATCAAGGCACCTAGAGCTTTTGGTACAGACTTAAAAAAAATCTACTGCTTAATCTAAATAAATCAACAGCTGTGCTTATATATTTCAGCACACTCCTATGCAAATTTTACCAAATGATTTTGGAAACCTGCCTATGTTTAATATTATATTTGTGAGCATATATTAAAATCCTTCTCAAAGGACTAATTAGCATCAAAACGAAATAATTCCTGACATTGATCACCTGGTGAAACAAGGCTACTAAGGCAGAGATGGGCTGCTAATATGTTAACAAAGGGCTCCCATAGAATTTTTCCCTCTTGGGTCCATGGTACACAGACTTTGAAAGAATAGGGAATCTACTTATTAAAAAATGCTTTTCTCTAAACCATAAAGAAGAAAGCAGGCAGCCTCCTAAGAAACCAACTTAGCAGAGGATTTTTTTCCTCAGAAAAAAAGGATATTATGTAGATTGGTAGTATAACATAGCATTCAATTTGTATAGTGCAGAATGGTGACAGGGAATGGTGTGTAGAGCTGTGAGACAAATGGATTTTTTGTTTTGTTGGAAAGTTTTAAAAAATCAGGAAAAAAATCATTTTGGGTTAACCCCAAAGTTCCTTGACTTGAAACAAAACATTTCATTTTGTGGCAGACATTTTAAAATAAAATTAAAGGTTGTTTTGAAACAAAAAGTCAAAATGCTTAGACTTCTTTTGATTTATTTCATTTCATTTTATTTTTTTATACTAGGACAATTTGCCAAAATAGACACACATTTTCAACTCTGAATATTTTGTTGGGAAAAGTTTTGGTCAAAAAATTACCCACAGCTCTATGGGTGTGTATAAGCAGTTGGGGCCTGATCCATTGTTGCCCTGCACTTTGTTTCATTTACATCAGTGCAAAATTAGTGTAAAATGCTTCTAAATCTTAGTGGTAGTGCAAAGGTGACTAGGGTTATTTGTGCCAGGGAGCAGTTCACACACACTGACCCTGAGAATTCTAAGCCCTGGTCTACACTAGAACTTTAGGTCGAATTTAGCGCGTTAAATCGATGTAAACCTGCACCCGTCCACACGATGAAGCCCTTTATTTCGACTTAAAGGGCTCTTAAAATTGATTTCCTTACTCCACCCCTGACAAGTGGATTAACGCTTAAAATGGCCTTGCTGGGTCAAATTTGGGGTACTGTGGACACAATTTGATGGTATTGGCCTCCGGGAGTTATCCCAGAGTGCTCCATTGTGACTGCTCTGGACAGCACTCTCAACTCAGATGCACTGGCCAGGTAGGCAGGAAAAGAACTGCGAACTTTTGAATCTCATTTCCTGTTTGGCCAGCGTGGCAAGCTGCAGGTGACCATGCAGAGCTTATCAGCAGAGGTAACCATGATGGAGTCCCAGAATCGCAAAAGAGCTCCAGCATGGCCTGAACGGGAGGTACGGGATCTGATCGCTGTATGGGGAGAGGAATCCATGCTATCAGAACTCCGTTCCAGTTTTCGAAATGCCAAAACCTTTGTCAAAATCTCCCAGGGCATGAAGGACAGAGGCCATAACAGGGAGCCGAAGCAGTGCCGCGTGAAACTTAAGGAGCTGAGGAAAGGCTATCAGAAAACCAGAGAGGCGAATGGCCGCTCCAGGTCAGAGCCCCAAATATGCTGCTTCTATGATGAGCTGCATGCCATTTTAGAGGGTTCAGCCACCACTACCCCAGCCGTGTTGTTTGACTCCTTCAATGGAGATGGAGGCAACACGGAGGCAGGTTTTGGGGACGAAGAAGATGATGATGATGATGAGGTTGTAGATAGCTCACAGCAAGCAAGCGGAGAAACCGCTTTTCCCGACAGCCAGGAACTGTTTCTCACCCTGGACCTGGAGCCAGTACCCCCCGAACCCATCCAAGGCTGCCTCCTGGATCCGGCAGGTGGAGAAGGGACCTCCGGTGAGTGTACCTTTTAAAATACTATACATGGTTTAAAAGCAAGCATGTGAAAGGATTACTTTGCCCTGGCATTCGCGGCTCTCCTGGATGTACTCCCAAAGCCTTTGCAAAAGGTTTCTGGGGAGGGCAGCCTTATTGCATCCTTCATGGTAGGACACTTTACCACTCCAGGCCAGTAAGACGTACTCGGGAATCATTGTACAACAAAGCATTGCAGTGTATGTTTGCTGGCGTTCAAACAACATCCATTCTTTATCTGTCTGTGTTATCCTCAGGAGAGTGAGATATCATTCATGGTCACCTGGTTGAAATAGGGTGCTTTTCTTCAGGGGACACTCAGAGGAGCCCGTTCCTGATGGGCTGTTTGCCTGTGGCTGAATAGAAATGTTCCCTGCTGTTAGCCATGTGGAGGGGGGAGGGTTGAGGGGGTAGCCATGCAGTGCGGGGAGGCAAAATGCGACCTTGTAACGAAAGCACCTGTGCTATGTATGTAATGTTAACAGCAAGGTTTACCCTGAAAGAGTGTAGCCACTGTTTTATAAAATGTGTCCTTTTAAATACCGCTATCCCTTTTTTTCCTCCACCAGCTGCATGTGTTTTAATGATCACAGGATCTTCTCCTTCCCAGAGGCTAGTGAAGCTTAGAAAGAAAAAAAATGCACTTGTGATGAAATGTTCTCTGAGCTCATGCTGTCCTCCCACACTGACAGAGCACAGACGAATGCATGGAGGCAAATAATGTCAGAGTGCAGGAAAGCACAAAATGACTGGGAGGAGAGGTGGCAGGCTGAAGAGAGTAAGTGGCGGGCTGAAGAGAGTAAGTGGCGGGCTGAAGACAGGGCTGAAGCTCAAATGTGGCGGCAGCGTGATGAGAGGAGGCAGGATTCAATGCTGAGGCTGCTGGAGGACCAAACCAGTATGCTCCAGTGTATGGTTGAGCTGTAGCAAAGGCAGCTGGAGCACAGACTGCCACTACAGCCCCTGTGTAACCAACCACCCTCCTCCCCAAGTTCCATAGCCTCCACACCCAGACGCCCAAGAACGCGGTGGGGGGGCCACCGGCCAACCAGCCCTCCGCTACAGAGGATTGCCCAAAAAAAAGAAGGCTGGCATTCAATAAATTTTAAAGTTGTAAACTTTTAAAGTGCTGTGTGGCATTTTCCTTCCCTCCCCCACCACCCCTCCTGGGCTACCTTGGTAGTCATCCCCCTATTTGTGTGATGAATGAATAAAGAATGCATGAATGTGAAGCAACAATGACTTTATTGCCTCTGCAAGCGGTGATCGAAGGGAGGTGGGGAGGGTGGTGAGCTTACAGGGAAGTAGAGTGAACCAAGGGGCGGGGGGGTTTCATCAAGGAGAAACAAAGAGAACTTTCACACCGTAGCCTGGCCACTCATGAAACTGTTTTTCAAAGCTTCTCTGATGCATACTGCACCCTCCTGTTCTCTTCTAACCTCCCTGGTGTCTGGCTGCGCGTAACCAGCAGCCAGGCGATTTGCCTCAACCTCCCACCTCACCATAAACGTCTCCCCCTTACTCTCACAGATATTGTGGAGCACACAGCAAGCAGTAATAACAGTGGGTATATTGGTTTCACTGAGGTCTAAGCGAGTCAGTAAACTGCGCCAGCGCGCCTTTAAACGTCCAAATGCACATTTTACCACCATTCTGCACTTGCTTAGCCTGTAGTTGAACAGCTCCTGACTACTGTCCGGGCTGCCTGTGTACGGCTTCATGAGCCATGGCATTAAGGGGTAGGCTGGGTCCCCAAGGATACATATAGGCATTTCAACGTCCCCAACAGTTATTTTCTGGTCTGGGAATAAAGTCCCTTCCTGCCGCTTTTGAAACAGACCAGAGTTCCTGAAGATGCGAGCGTCATGTACCTTTCCCAGCCATCCCACGTTGATTTGGTGAAACGTCCCTTGTGATCCACCAGAGCTTGCAGCACTATTGAAAAGTACCCCTTGCGGTTTATGTACTCGCCAGCTTGGTGCTCCGGTGCCAAGATAGGGATATGGCTACCATCTATGGCTCAACCACAGTTAGGAAATCCCATTGCAGTAAAGCCATCCACTATGACCTGCACATTTCCCAGGCTCACTATCCTTGATATCAGCAGATCTTTGATTGCATGGGCTATTTGCATCACAGCAGCCCCCACAGTAGATTTGCCCACTCCAAATTGATTCCCAGCTTACTGGTAGCTGTCTGGCGTTGCAAGCTTCCACAGGGCTATCGCCACTCGCTTCTCAACTATGAGGGCTGCTCTCATCTTGGTATTCATGCGCGGCAGGGGAAAGCAAGTCACAAAGTTCCATGAAAGTGCCCTTACACATGCCAAAGTTTTGCAGCCACTGGGAATCGTCCAAGACCTGCAACACTATGCGGTCCCACCAGTCTGTGCTTGTTTGCCAAGGCATTCCACAGCATGAACCTGCCCCATTAGCACCATGATGCATGCATTGGCAGGGCCCATGCTTTCAGAGAAATCTGTGTCCATGTCCTGATCACTCACGTGACTGTGCTGACGTCGCCTCCTCACCTGGTATCGCTCTGCCAGGTTCTGGCGCTGCATATACTGCTGGATAATGCGTCTGGTGTTTAATGTGCTCCTAATTGCCCAAGTGAGCTGAGCGGCCTCCATGCTTGCCTTGGTATGGCGTCCGCACAGAAAAAAGGCGCGGAACGATTGTCTGCCATTGCTCTGACGGAGGGAGGGGTGACTGACAACACGGCTTACAGGGTTGGCTTCAGGGAGCTAAAATCAACAAAGGGGGTGGCTTTACATCAAAGAGTATTTCAGGCAGGACTTCACGGAGGGTTCCAATAAGAAATGGTGCACCTAAGTTATTGTTCTTATTGGAACAAAGAGGTTAGTCTGGCCTCTGATTGATACATGGCTAGATTTACCTCACTGTACCTTCTCTGTGAGTGACTACAGTGTGACCTAGAGGAATGAGTCCCCTAGACAGGGGAGGTGGGGAAGCAAATGAGTACAAAACAAATCTGGTCTATTTCTTGTTTTGATCCACTCCATCTATCTTTTACATCTTTGGCTGGCAGCAGATGGTGCAGAAGGACTACATGCCATCCACATCTCATGGCTGCCCGGCAGAAGATGGTACAATATGACTGCTAGCCATCCTCATCTCTTGCCTGCCCAGCAGAAGATGGTACAATACGACTGCTAGCCATCCTCATCTCTTGCCTGCCCGGCAGAAGATGGTACAGTACAACTGCTAGCAATCCATATCGCCTGCCTGCTCACCATAAGACGGTTCAATAGGACTGACTGCAGGACTAAAGAGAATGACCTGGTCAAGTCACTCCAAATTTAGTCCCTGCGCCCATGTCTGCCCAGGCGCTCCTGTCCGATGTGGCCAGGAGCACCTTGGACATGACGATGACGGCTACCAGTCCTATTGCACCGTCTTCTGCCACAAGGCAATGGGTTGCTGCTGCTGTGTAGCAATGCAGTACCGCGTCTGCCAGCACCCAGGAGACATAGGGTGACAGTTACCTGAGCGGGCTCCATGCTTGCCATGGTATGGCGTCTGCACAGGTAACTCAGGAAGAAAGGTGCGAAACGATTGTCTGCCCTTGCTTTCACGGAGGGAGGGAGGGAATGGGGTCCTGACGATATGTACCCAGAACCACCTGCGACAATGTTTTAACCCCATCAGGCATTGGGATCTCAACCCAGAATTCCAATGGGCAGCGGAGACTGCAGTAACTGTGGGATAGCCACCCACAGTGCAACGCTCCGGAAGTCGACTCTAGCCTCGGTACTGTGGAAGCACTCTGCCGAGTTAATGCACTTAATGCACTTAGAGCATTTTCTGTGGGGACACACACACTCGAATATATATAACCGATTTCTAAAAAAACGACTTCTATAAATTCAACCTAATTCCGTAGTGTAGGCATACCCTCAAAGACAATAATTTTGCTCTTCAGGAGTGTAGTGAAGGCCCCCAGAAGTTGAGAATTTAATCTCAAATTTCCCTGTAATTTGGTCATTTTAATACAAGTTTTCTATAACCTCCTGTTAGCTTCCTCTAATATCTCTCTAGTACAGGGAGAAGCTTTTCTAGAAATATTGGAATGCATCCCAAAATAGATCCTTCAAATCTCAACACTGATGGCTGATCACAAAAAATAAAAAGATTGAGTGTCCTGTTTGCAGAGAAAGCAGAAACAGCTTTGTCTGTTGACAGGAATAAAATGTTACTTGTCACCAGAGTTGATATCTTGTGTTAATGGCCCTTTTTGTGATACATGGATACCATGGTGCTGGCTATTATAAATATTGATGTGATCACTGCATTCTTGTGCTGCCTTTGGAAGTTTGTGATGGATGCACCTTTTTAGAGGGGGTGTTTAATTGTCTTTGGTGCTTCTCTGAGTTGAAAACTAAATAGCCCCTTCTAATTGGATGTCACTACTTTCACAGCAGGCTAGAACTCTAGCCGCCGATGCCATAGAGACAGCAGAGAAATATATATATATATATATATACCTACATCTGGTATTCAGAGCTGCCAACATCATAAAAATAAAAATCCAGGGACCAACCTCCAAATGGGCTGGAATCTAGGACTGGCTAGACCTTTTGCTGCAGGTGGGCTTCAAACATGTTCTGGTGAATTTTAGGTTAGGTTGTATGTGAGTCTCTTAATCATACATTTACACCCACAGCTCAGATAACTGTTCTGCTATTTGCTCCCACAAGTAACTTGGTGTGCTAAATGATAACCTCCAAAAACCGTGAGCAGAAAATGAGACCTTTTGAACATGTGTCCCTTTATTCTTGCTCAGGATAGTTAGCTCTGTATTACAGCCACACCCACCCCAGAATCTAGCTAATTCTGATCTGCTACCTTCTTGAGGGGAAGCCTGGAGGCAATATTTAGCCAAAGGAAGTATCTGGCAGAACCACTCTTTTTGTTCTCATCATTAGTAGGGGCAGCCTGAGAAATCTCCCAATCCAAATCCCTGAGTCATCTGAGTGAGATCACTAGTAAAACAGACACCTCCCACCCCTTCAGAGCCCCTTAAAAAGAGTCTCACACTTTCTATGGGGCAAGTATAAATAAAAAGGTCACAATCACTTTTGTTTTGTTGGTCAGGTCTTCCTTAACACCCAGGCTGATCGCCTTATGCTACCAGTTCAGATGCCCTCCAAATTGCTGCATCAACCTCCAGCAATATGATGTTGGTTCCATTCCACTGCACACGCTTGGGTGAGAAGGAAAAAGGACACACTGAAATATTACATGCCAACAGAAGGAAAATCAATTTAAATCCTGAGAAGACAGAACGAATGATGCAAGGAATGTCACCAAACAGGACCAGTTGCTTTTGCTGGAGTGCTGAAATAAATAAACAAATGAAAAGATTGATATTAAGCTAGGGCGTAGGGACCCAAACTCAGAGCAAAGTTGAATTGTGCTCAGCCCTCTACTGAGACATAACCAGAGACAGTCCCTGCCCTGAAGACCTTATAGTCTGAGTGCCTGATCCTTCAAGCACTTATTCAGATCAACAACTCTGCTCATAACAGTAGCCTCACTGAAGTCAATGGAACTAATTCATATGAGTAAAGTTACTCAGTCTCATAAGTGTTTCCAGGTCTGAGGCCTAAATAGACAAAACAGTCAGAGGGTGGAAGGAAGGAAGTATTACACACACTTTGTAGAGGAAGAACTGGGACACAAAGACGAACATAAATGGACCGCCTTTCTGTTTATAGGATTCCTGTTATTCTCTTGTGTTCAGCATGTCCTGGAATACAATAAAGTGGAGTAATGGGGAACTGAAATGTACAGTAACCCCAAAGCAAGATTTTCATTATGGTAGTGATGACAAAATGTTTTTCCAATAAAACAAAAATGAAGAGGCAGCTCTGTATACCTAATGCTTAGGAGAAGTTTCTTGTTTGTATTGTATTCCATTGTTCAAGAAGATTTCTGGTACCACGTTGAAAAAAAATAACCAAAACCAATCACAGTGAAATTACTGTTCTTATGAAATTCCACAAAACAAATTTGCACTTTTGATCTGGGCCACTATACAGCCAAAGTTATGATTATTTCTATTTATTATTTGTATTATGGTAGCTCACAGCCAAAACTTATTTTGAAAAAAAGATATGAAGCTGAAGAAAGGGGGTGGGTGATTGCAGCTGTTGCCACCCATTGGTTTAAGGAACGATAAAAGGGGCAGTATAATTCAGAGCGAATTATGTACCAGAGAGCAAAGATAACATGGTGAACAGATTACACAGTCTGATCAGACTTGGTGTGGAAAATAGATTTCACAGATGAAAGGGAGAATCGCACAAGATCAGTGACTGAAAGCACTTGGCAGCAGCAAAAGAAGGGGGAGCTGAGTGTGAAAGGTTTTGGATATTTGGTATTCAGGTTTATTCTAAGTGACAAGAATGTGTACAAGCTACATATCTGATATTTCTTTATTATTTAAATATTATGTATGATTTAAATATCATGTAGTTAATGTTTCAACTGCATTTAATAATTTAAAGGTGGAGAGTTTCTTCTATGGGAAGCAGACACGAACTTCCCTACTCTGTAAATGTGGACAGGGCTGTTTTCAAAATAGACTGCAAGGACTCAGGGCCCAAGCATTCAGCTGGAGTCATGCTTGAGTTAGGAACGCAGAATTTGCGCTCTTTTCCTGCAAGTGACTCCACCAAGTAAAATCCTGCACCTGCAAGATCTGTTAACTTTAATGGGACTCCATGTAAGTTCATTGACTCACTTGCAGGATTGATACCTGGGTTTGCATTTATTACAGAGTTGGGCACAATCCACACCCATTCCCCCCTTACTACTTCCCCAAAAGCCTAGACACTGCCAAATTTTGAGGGAATTGGTATGTTGGTCTGTGCTCTGCTGTTTAGACCCTTTCAAAGGACCAGATACAATTCCTGTAGGAACGTTTCCATTGACTGCAGTAGGAATTGTATGAGGACCTAGTTTATTTATCTTTAACCCCCAAAACTGGAAATATCCATTTGTTTGAGAGAATCTTTGTTAAGAAGATTAAGTATTTTCAGGCATTTATTGAGCTGAGCATGAGCACACAAAGTTTTCTTAAACTCATTAAAGCCTTAACAAGGACCATTGTTGATACTTGATAGGGAAGAAAAATATTATATATTGCTTCACTCCATGCCAAATAACAATGAACTTCATTTTGAATTCCTCCCTTTGAAAGCAGAGTGGTCAGGCAGCTCATCACCAATTGAGTCTTAAAAAATCAGAGGTATTGATGTTGATGGAAAGGATGCAACCTTTTGTGCATGATTGTGTCATCTGACAGGCTAATCTTTCGAATCTTTTCCACTGAGGCAGGTCTGGCAATCATTTGGCAGCAATGCCTTATTCTTTGATGCAGTGTTTCCTTATAGGAAAAACATGATCAGCTCTCTTCTTTGGATGTATTGCACTGAAAATATCTCAGAGCTGGACAAGGCCAGGTGAGGAACAAGTTAAGAATGAATCTATCAGTCTGTAGTGAAGGTCAAAGTACATTGCTTTGCTTTCTCTTATTTCTTCCAAATTGGAATCTCTCTCTCTCTTTCTTTCTCCTGCCCTGAAAACATGAGTAACATTTACATTTGAGAATAGTCAAATCAGTGAAATCAATGAGAGTTCTTGCATAACTCAGGACTATGAAATTATGAGTAATAGTTTGAGAGATCAGGCTCCATATAGTTCTGATTTTACTAATTTCTGTAGCACATAATTACCTATTAGGAAAACATATTTAGAATAATTAGAAGGCAAAATTCATGACTGGTATAACCTCAGGGAAATCAAGTTATTTTGTACATGAACCATGCAGATGTTGACAAAATTTTACCTTCACCAGAGTGGATGAATTTTTTTATATGAAGTTGAAGTCAGGGGATTTCTGCCAGGGATATATTTGGAACACTGCGTGCAAGACTCTTCCATTGGTGGTAAGTTGCTTTACTATAACTTTACATATTGCTTTACTATAACTTGGAAAAAAACCCAGCATGTAAATTGCCATTCTGTACAGAACAAAGGTCCAGAAGGAATCGGAGTCTTTAGCAATTGTTCATTTAAGATCGAAATAGTAAAAGTTGTGTGTGCAGCACTGAATCCCTATTCCACAAATGCTTGTTGGTTTTACACATGAACACAAATATGTGCACACTTGTGTGATGTTGCACCCCATAATGCTTTGTAGAAATATGCTTATGAGTATAAATATGACATAACTGGGATATGTTTTATGCTAGATATGCCATGTAACATATCTTTGCAAAGGTTATGTTCTACTGCATGTATTCATCCTATTTGTATGCAGGTATCATTGTTATATCTGAAGTTATAAGCATTGGCTATATGCTTGTATTTAAAGTGTTTGCTGTAGAAAGCACCTAAGGCAGATTTGGTCAACATAGTGTGAAGGGATTATTCAAGTAATTGGGAGTACTTGGCTAACAATGGACCTTGATAGATGCCAATTCACATCTGAGCTTTCCTGGGAATTTTCGGGCTGACATGTGGGCAATGGTGTCAGCCTGTAGAGAACTGAGTCATGCATGGACATGTGACTTGCTCATGTGACTCCAAAACTCCATCTTGTAGCTGTGATTCTACACAGGGGGAGAGAAGGGTTTCTACCCACAAAAGAGAGACTATATAAGCTCCTGGAAACCCCTCCATGTGGTCTTCAGCTGGCTCTAGAGATAGCCTCTCCACCTCAAAGGATGCCTGAAAGAAACTGGAACAAAGGACAGTAACTACAGGGCTGTGAGTGATTGCTGGACCCAGACAAGGAGGAAGTCTAGTCTGTAAAAGAAGCTTATTGGAAGAACTCTGAGGGTGAGATTTACCTGCATTTAGCTTCTTACTGTATTAGGCTTAGACTTAGAACAATTTATGAGTTTATTGTGCATAAGCTTTATACACAGTAAAATGGATTTATTTGGGGTTTGGATCCCATTGGGAACTGGGTATCTGGGTGTTGGAGCCAAGAGCACTTCTTAAGCTGTTTTCAGTTAAGCCTGCAGCTTTTGGTGGATGTGGTTCAGACCGGGTCTGTGTCTGTAACAGGCTAGCTTATCTGGCACAACCAGGCAACGTGCTGAAGTCCCAAGTTGCCAGGGAAAACGAGCTCAGAGGTAGTCCCAGCACATCAGATGGCAGTCCGAAGGGGGTTTCTGTGACCCAACCCATCACAACTTGTACCAGGGGACTGAGTTCCTAATTAGCTGACACACATCTAAAATTGTGTGATTTGCTGTACAGAGTTAGCAGACTAATACTAAAAGAGAAAAGGATATAGAGTCACATCTGAAGCCCATTATAAGTAAAAGGAAAGATGCCCACTGATTTGAAATGCACTTTGGATGAGGCCAAAATTAGAGAACTTCTGTAAGGGAGGTTGTACAGTCCAGTGTGTCCCATTTGACTCATCTCCCCTGATGACAGCAAATTACAATGTTTGAAATATGCTGATAGGCATGAGAACTTGTTTGGTTTTGCCTCTGATCGTTTGGACATGCATACTAAATCCTGGAAACATGGGATTGTTCATTTGTACAGTACTAAAATAACTCACACAAGTCACAAACCACGTGTTTATTGGGCTGCTACAGATTAATTAATAGGACCCAAAGATAAATACATAAAAAATAGCCCTTGACCTTAATTGTCCAGTGTAGATAAAAGAAAAACAAAGTGACGCACTTAGTCCTGCATCGGCCTGCTTAGGACCATGGCACTAAGGCAGCTAGACAGAGATAATCACATCTTCATTCTTTGGATTTGCTTTGACATAGATTGAAATAGCACCCAGGCTTCACAGTGAACTTTACTAGGCCTGGGAGTTCATGGTTTTGTTTTTTCAGCATCCATTGGTGGGGTTTCACGATGAGGGAAGAACAATCTTTCAGAATGGGCCAGTGGTAGAAGTCTACTCAGTTTCCTTTGCAATGAGAATGAGTAGATATTTGATGCCCAAATGTACACGTCCATGGGTTTAGTAATTTTGGGACAGGTTAATCACACTTACTTAGGGCCTGACACTGGAAACACTTATTACAAAACATACAGCTCAGTCCTGCAAGGTGCTGAGCACTCTTGGCGTAGTCCATCAAAACACCTAAGCCCAATATTCAGTGAGCATTCGAATAGAATAACTGACTTCAGATGGGTCTATTCACATGCAGAAAGTTAAGCACATGTCTTAGGAACTCCATAGGATCAGGGCCAGAGTACTCAACTGCTTGCAGGATTGAGCAGTTAGCCCTGATCCAGCCAAGCACATGCCTAACTTTAAGCACAACATTAGTCTCACTGAAGTAAATGAGAATACTCACATGCTTAAGGTTAGGCTTTGCTGGATTGGGATCATAATGCTGAATGTCATAAGGAATCCCTTTGAAACTCTTAGTGGGTTTTTTTTATGGTACTAAGCATTATGCCTGGCAGTAAGTATTTGTAGGCTTGGCTAACCCCAAAAGACTCTCTATTCAGCTGAAACACATATTTGAATTACACAAAGAATTCCCTTTTTGTAACAAGAAAACGGAGAGAGCAGGTGTGTAGGTGAGAATCTGAAAGGTGCATAAAAGACAACTACAGCACTTGCTAGTGTCGGCCTCTTCAGCTGTTAATTTATGGCTACAGATTTCATAAAGATCCTTGTGGCTGCGAATCTCCAAATTTCTTGTTCAACTCTGATTTATAGATGGACTAAATCCAAGGAAAACAGAATTGTAAAAAGAACATGTAGAATAATGTATGGCTTCAGTTTAGGTTAGAGTTTTTACTAGTTATTTACTTTATTCTTAAAATCAAGATTTGTGAGTAGGCAATTATCCAAGGCAGCATGTGCTGACAGCTGGAGTTCAACCTATTAGCCGCCTTAGAAAGTACTGACTCTGAGATACTAAAGACTGCAGTTAATATATAGGACAGAATCTACATCCAAAATATTAAAAAAGGGAAAACAAATAATAATCCATTGTGAAGTATATCTTCTCAACATTCAAACCCCAAAGAGTAGAAGATTAACGTACAGTTATCTAACTCTAGGGCCAGAATATCAGGCCATGTAAATCAGTGTAGCTCCATTGAAATCATGCTGATTTACATCAACAGAGATCCACCGCTAATGCTCTCATTAAACCATATCTCAAGAACAACTTGCTCTGAGACCTGTACATTTGCTCATTTGTGTGATTCGTTACTCTGGAAGCAAGCTGACACTTGGGGTTATAAAACTGGGTGCAAAATGTTGGAGTTATTGGTGTAGTTATTTCTTTCACATTTGAATGTGCAGGTCCCTGCAGAGCTAACAAATTCTGCCAAATGACTGCTGGAGATGGAAGCTAGCACAGCCTATCTACCCCCTCCTGCACTAGGGAGCAAAATATAAGATGGGGAATATCTCCTCCAAGCACCACCGGATATAGAGAAGGAGACTAAGAAAATTAGAGGTATATCCAGCTCTGCTGCCTGGAGATGGTCGTGAAGAAGCTCTCCACTTCCATGACACTTGGTCCATGGTACTACTGAGCTTTCTCTTCCTCCCAGGAGCAGCATCATCTCAATAACCCAGCCATAGGCAGGGAGGAGCAGACACTACTGTGCTGCTCCTCCAGTGGAAGACTCTTCAAGCCAATGCAGTGGGGAGAAAGTGGGGTGGTAGTATTTTCACACATCACAGCATGGAGGACATGGGTGGCATTATGCTCCTTACCACCTCCTCTACAGGAGGGATAGGTGGGAAAATCTTCACTTTCACAATCTCAGGAGTGGGAAGCAGTAGTCAAATTCATTCTCTCTCTCTCTTTCTCTCTCTCTCTCTCTCACACACACACACCTCTGCAGAAGGGACATTTGGTAGCATACTCCTTTTGGATGATGGCATTTCTTTGACCTCTGTCCCAAAGCTGTACCTTCAGCCCCATACCCTTGGGGAGGTTAGCATCACTGGTGATATTTATTTATTGCAGCTTCTGTGCTACCATTCCTGATTCTCTCCTAGTGTAGCCACCTTGGGCTAGGCAGTGGTGGCTGGCCCTAAGTAACTTCTTCAAAAGGTCATGCTGAGTTAATGACAGCCAGGATGGGAATTCAGGATTCCTGACTCCCAGTCACCTGCCCTAACTACTAGAATATAAAGTCACTCTTAAAAGGGATTCTGGCTAAAGTAGTATTTATCCAAACCAAATCATATATTGTAGACTAGATCCTCAGTTAGTGGCTTTAAATCAGCAGTTTGTGGTTACCCTGGCTTAGGGAAATCTCTAGGTGTCATGAAGGCACCACATCACCAACTCCTGGCCCAACCCAGCAGTGGTGGGTGTTCGGGGGCAGGGGTGTGGCCAGAGAATGCTGTTCTCCAGCCATTGATCCTAGGCTGTTGGAACGGCTCCAGGACACATGTACTGATGTAACTTAGAGGATCTCTGTAAATCAAGTCCCCAGAATTGAAAGAGCATAGAGGTGGCTAAAAGCCCCAGTTCTCAGCCCTTAAGGCTCACCGAACAGAGCTCTGTGGCTCTTGAGAACATAACTCTGCATTTTAGTTTCTGGTAGTGCTAGGTGAATAATCTGATGAATTTTACTTCAATTTCAATTTACAAGATATCAGGGAACCAATTGCAATTCCTTATTGGAAGTTACTCCCTGATTAATTCCTGCAAAAAAGATTCTTAGACTGTAGCCTCATTGAAAGCAGTTCAAATGTGAGTATTCAAAAATCATAAATGTGAGTGGTTTTGATCTGACACAGCAGTCACATGGTATGTTTCCACTATGACTGAATGAGCACAACTCTTAGAATTAAAATTTGCTTCTTGGCACATGTTCCTGATCATGAATTAGAATGCACTGCCTGCAAATAATCTGCAATATGGAAACAACTGCTAAGTTAGGACCTGATGAACAGCCCACTGAAGGCAGTGGAAAGACTTCCACTAATGTCAGGGCTTTGGATCAGGACCTAATGAACATTTTTGCCAGTGGATTCTTTCATTACAACATTTCCAGAAAGTTAACACAAAAGGGATGTTCACGATTTAAAATGGGCAGAGTATTTTGTGCAGTAATTGCTCAGTCCTAATTGCTCATGTTTCTCCTTTTCTCTTTCCGAGTGTCTCTCCTTTTACTTTCTGAAGCTATTCCTTTAGCCTTCCCTTTCCTTATAAGGATTGGCAGCCTAACATTCTTTCTGTTGCCACTACAGTTTGTTGTGTCAGCATCTCTCAGCTGCCTGAAAGGTAAAAGGAAAATGAAAGTATGGAATTCTTCAGATCGCTGATCAGGCAGCACATGGCTGAAGACATTACAATTCCCAGAAGTGTTATTCTGAAATTAGCTTTCATTATGTAGAGGCTAATCATCATGACATCATATGTTTGCTGAGTAGGCAATCATTTTGGTTGGAATGTTAGAGTTTTATCCTTATGTATATGTGTTAAACATGCACAGCTAAGGTTTGTAAACAACCTCCCCCGGGTAGGCCTGATTGTGCATCCCTCATTAAAATGCTGATAAACAGACATTTCTACAGACATGGTCTGAGCCCAGAGTTGAATCATAGAAATGTAGAGCTAGAATGACCTCAAGAGGTTATCTAGTCCAGCTGCCTGCCCAGAGACAGGACCAAGTAAACCTAGACCATCCCTGACAAATGTTTGTCCAAACCATTCTAAAAAAAAATTCAGTGATGGGGAATGCCATAACCTCTCTTGGCTGCTGATTTCAGTGCTGATCTACCCTTATAGTTAGAAAGCTTTTTCTAATATCTAACCTAAATCTCCTTTGCTACAGATTAGGCCCATTCCTTCTTGTCTTACCTTCTGCGGATGTGGAGAACAGTTGATCACAGGTCTCTATATAACTACCCTTAACGTATTTGAAGACTGGAATCAGGTTCCTCCTCAAGTCTTCTTTTCTCAAGACTAAACATGCACAATTTGTTTTAAGCTCCTAGATCAGGTTTTCTAAACCTTTTGTTGTTCTCCTCTGGTCTCTCTCCAATTTGTCCATATCTTTCCTAAAGTGTGACACACAGAATTGGACACAGTACTCCAACTGAGCTCTCAACAGTGCCAGCTAGAACAGGACAATTATCTCCTGTCTTAGGCCAGGTCTGCACTACACTGTATAATATTGTTACTCAGGGTTGCAAAAAGTCTACACCCCTGGGTGACGCAGTGTAGACAGTGTTGTAGACACTGTGTAGACAGCATTGTGTCAATGAGAATTCTCCTGTCAACATAGCTACAGCTTCTCAGGGCAGGTGGATTAACTATTCCAATGGGAGAAGCTCTCCCATCAACGTAAGAGTACCTTCACTTAAGTGCTACAGAGGTGCAGCTGTGCTGATGCAGTGTTTTAAGTGTAGATCTGCCCTTACATACAACCCTCCTGTTTATATGCCCCAGAATGATATTAGCCTTTTTCACAATTGCATCACATTTTTAACTCTCATTCATTTTTGTTTCACTATAACCCCCAGATCCTTTTCAACAGTACTACCACCGAGACAGTTATTCCCTGTTCTGATGTTGGGTGACTGATTTTTTTCCTTCCTGAGCATAGTTGTTCAGGGTTATCTGTATTTAATTTCATCTTGTTGATTACAGACTAATTCTCTAATTTTTCAAGGTTGTTTTGAATTATAATCCTGCCTCCAAAGTGTTTGCAACTCCTCCCAGCTTGGTGTCATCTGAAAATTTAATAAGCATGCTCTCCACTCCATTATACAAGTCATTAAAGAAAATACAGAATAGTATCAGACATAGGACTGACTCCTACACAACCCTACTAGATATGCCCTCCCATCTTGACAGCGAGCCACTGGTACTTACTGAGTATGGTATTTCAACCAGTTTTGTGCACCCACCTTATACTAAATTCATCCAGACTGCATTTCCCTAGTTTGCTTATGAGACTGTCATGTGGGACTGGGTCTAAATCCTTACTAAAATCAAGATATACCACATCTACTGCTTTCCCTCTCTCCACTAAACTAGTAGCCCTGTCACAGAAGGAAATTAGGTTCTTATAGCATAATTTATTCCAGAGAAATCCATGCTGACTATTCCTTATAATCCTATTATCCTTTAGGTGCTGACAAAATTGATTATCTAATAATGATTTAAAAATAATTTTAATAACACTTTGGCCAAGTTTGAAGAAAGTCTCTTTGAGACATTGGAAAATGAAAAGTTATGGGTGCATCAAGTGTGGATTATTACAGTGCATTTTGCTTATTGCAATGCTTAGTCCACTTCATTAGGCCACTGAGTTCGATCTTGAAACTTCAGTTTGGGTTTACACAAGAGATGTTGTCATAAATATAAAGAAAGGTTAACCACCTTTCTGTATACAGTGCTATAAAATCCCTCCTGGCCAGAGGCAAAATCCTTTCACCTGTAAAAGGTTAAGAAGCTAAGGTAATCCCACTGGCACCTGACCCAAAATGGCCAATGAGGGAAGAAGATTCTATCAAATCTGGAGGGGGGGACAAAGGGTTCTGTCTGTCTGTGTGATGCTTTTGCCGGGAACAGATCAGGAATGCAAGCCTTACAACTCCTGTAAAGTTAGTACGTAATCTAGCTAGAAAATGAGTTAGATTTTCTTTTGTTTAATGGCTTGTAAAATAAGCTGTGCTGGAGGGAATGAGTATTCCTGTTTTTGTGTCTTTTTGTAAATTAAGGTTTTGCCTAGAGGGATTCTCTATGTTTTGAATCTGATTACCCTGTAAGGTATTTACCATCTGGATTTTACAGAGGTGATTCTTTTACCTTTTCTTTAATTAAAATTCTTCTTTTAAGAACCTAATTGATTTGTCATTGTTCTTAAGATCTAAGGTTTGGGTCTGTGTTCACCTCCAATTGGTGAGGATTATTATCAAGCCTTCCCCAGGAATGGGGGTATAGGGCTTGCAGGGGGGATATTTTGGGGGAAGATGCCTCCAAGTGGTCTCTTTCCCTGTTCTTTGTTTAAAACGCTTCATGGTGGCAGCATACTGTACAAGGACAAGTCAAAGTTTGTACCTTGAGGAAGTTTTTAACCTAAGCTGCTAAGAATAAGCTTAGGGGGTCTTTCATGCAGGTTCCCACATTGGCATCCTAGAGTTCAGAGTGGGGAAGGAACCTTGACGGATGTGGAGGAGAGTCTAGCACCTATTACAATTTTTTGGAAAGGGAGAAACCATATTTCTGAAGCTACTCAATTGTGAATTATGAACAAGAAAGTATTCTGGCTCCTGAATACATAATAAAGTTCACCAAAGGTCTAACAGACCTTGTAAAGACTGTGAAAAATATTGAGGACCTGGGTGTGCCAAGGGGGAAACTTGGAAAAGCCTCAAAAGTTCTGGCAGACTTTAACTGTGCTGGAAGCCCTGAAACCAGGGGAAAAACTTCATCCTCTCTTCGACACATACAACACACCATCATCACACAACCACCTACTAAACACACAACTTCACCACTCATACTCAGGCCTCACACCAACACTGGGGTTCTCAATCTTGTCTATTCTAAGAGTCTTGTCTAGCTGGGGGACACCTCCAATTTATCAGTATGGGAAGGGCAGGATAGACATGGTCCCCGACACCATTCATGAGCCCCAGGTTGAGAACCCATAAAAGAACCCACAAACACAAATGGCTTGTATAGCTGGATAATGGTATGTATCAGCTTTCCCTCAGCTCCCTCACATCCACTTTCCCTTGTGACACACTGGCATTGCATTCCTACCTTCCACTCTTTCCTTTGTGACTCTTTTCTATTCTCCTATACTCTGTGCACAGAGGAGCTAGAGGAAAATGTACTCAGTCTTTACAGATAGAGCCCCAGATTAAAACCGTTTTAAACGAAAATAGAAACTTAACATACCCTTCATTAAGTGTTTAACTGAACTCAAATATTTTTCAGTCCTTCTGGATGTATGTGTTAATGGTGCAGGTCATCATGGTCATTTTTAGATCAATAATAGCTTTTCATACACTGCGCCTACAAATTGAATGGAAGTGTCAGACATATAATGTTTTGTAGACACCCACGAATCTAAAAAGCAATTATTATAATACAAAACAAATAGAAGATAATATGGCCTTGAGATAGATGAGCCTGTCTTCAAGGAGAAAGCCTGCTTCTATGGACTGCATTTCCCTTCTGTGGAGAAAAATATTTACATTTCCTGTACTACAAAGTTTATAAAATAGTGTGACAAAGATGGCTGCACTTTGTAATGATTACCTGTGTCAAGGTTCCTTCCCCACTCTGAACTCTAGGGTACAGATGTGGAGACCTGCATGAAAGACCCCCTAAGCTTATTCTTACCAGCTTAGGTTAAAAACTTCCTCAAGGTACAAACTTTGACTTGTCCTTGAACAGTATGCTGCCACCACCAAGCATTTTAAACAAAGAACAGGGAAAGAGCCCACTTGGAGATGTCTTCCCCCAAAATATTCCCCCAAGCCCTACACCCCCTTTCCTGGGGAAGGCTTGATAATAATCCTCACCAATTGGTACAGGTGAACACAGACCCAAACCCTTGGATCTTAAGAACAATGAAAAATCAATCAGGTTCTTAAAAGAAGAATTTTATTTAAAGAAAGGTAAAAGAATCACCTCTGTAAAATCCAGATGGTAAATACCTTACAGGGTAATCAGATTCAAAACATAGAGAATCCCTCTAGGCAAAACCTTAATTTACAAAAAGACACAAAAACAGGAATATACATTCCCTCCAGCACAGCTTATTTTACAAGCCATTAAACAAAAGAAAATCTAACTCATTTTCTAGCTAGATTACGTACTAACTTTACAGGAGTTGTAAGGCTTGCATTCCTGATCTGTTCCCGGCAAAAGCACCTTTGTTCCCCCCCACCTCCTTCGGATTTGAAAGTATCTTGTCCCCTCATTGGTCATTTTGGGTCAGGTGTCAGTGTGGGGTTACCTTAGCTTCTTAACCCTTTACAGGTGAAAGGATTTTGCCTCTGGCCAGGAGGGATTTTATAGCACTGTATACAGAAAGGTGGTTACCCTTCCCTTTATATATATGACAACCTGTTTACTAAAACTGACAGTAACAGCACTGAAACTTCCTATGCTCTGCTGTAATAGAAACAATAGGCAGATAACCACTGAACACCTATAAGAACCACAGTTCATCAGTTAAAATCTTTATGTTAGTTAATAAGATAACTTTTTATTGTGTTGCATGAAAGTCCAAACATTTTGACTCTGGAAAGTCTGATTTCCAACCTTTACCAACAACCTGCCTCCACCTGTTCATGTATCTTTTAGGTAACGATGTTTAAATAGGCCTGACAGTATTAGTTAAGACGATGAAATGCATGTCCAGGCTGCACATTGGGATGACTAAACTGGTACCATTCCTGTCATCCCAGCCAAATTCAGCACTGTTCACTCTGGACTCTGTCTTGAAGACACAGGTCCACATTGTGAGAGGGGCAGAGTTACCCTACCCCAAGCACAGATTGTGTCTTTGCAATGCCCCAGGGTACTGAGAGGAAGTGCTGGCTGTACCATCCCTTTACATGGTACAGCATACTCTTCTCTTTGCACCCAGCTTTGCTGGCTGGTTTGGAAGGAGGTAGGGGCATAAACCACCTTTTCCACCACCTACATGGGGGTTTTTGTGTCCAAACGTTGATTGTGTACTAAAACTAAAAATTAAGGGTATTTCAGATTCCAGTTGACTAAATTATCAAAATGTGTGGTATTTTGATATACAATCCTGGTCCCCGAAAGCTGAATTATAGTTTTAGAATTTGCAAAAAGAAAAGGAGCACTTGTGGCACCTTAGAGACTAGCCAATTTATTTGAGCATAAGCTTTCGTGAGCTACAGCTCACTTCATCAAAAGCTTATGCTCAAATAAATTGGTTAGTCTCTAAGGTGCCACAAGTACTCCTTTTCTTTTTGTGAATACAGACTAACACGGCTGTTACTCTGAAACCAGTTTTAGAACTGGAATTTTGAAGTGATGTACTTAGATACTGTTGACTTGTTACAAAAGTAATTAACCACTTCACTGTTCAACACACTCCAGATACTATGTTTTGGGATGGGGTGTGGTTAAGAGGATAATGCAGAACAGATGTAGAAGAATCAAAAAAGGCAGTCATTGGTATTTAAATGTACACTTTGATTTCCAAATTTTCTAAGTACTTTTTTAAAGCTAAACCCAGCCTAGCAGAATGCCTCAGGGTAAAAAGCAATGCGACATTGCCAATTAAAATACCCTAATTTGCATATGCAATCAAGAACAAGTTTCAGCTTCTCTTTCAATAATAAGAACAAGGTTTAACCTGTCTATTCTTAATCCTTAAACTGAACAATCAACCAAACTATTTACTCTGCCTGCTCTCATGGCATTCAGTCATGGACTCAGTAGATAGAAAAACAAAACTATGTAATATTCTGAAGCAGAAAACCACTTGATTAATTTTGTTTTCTATACTGGAACCAGCTTAGGTACATGGCACAAGAAATTTTGTCTGCACGTTAGTGCACTAATAATGGTCATGTTCAAGGTTGGTTATTTACCGAAAGCCTTTTTAATCAACCCAAGGGAAAAGGCTTTCCACTAAAAGTTGAAAACTCCAAGCAATATCTGTATGTTTTAATAGATTTTAATCCAATTTACCAACCTGCTAAATTCTGTGCAACCCTGGGAAGAGGCTCCATGAGGCCTGTAAAACTGTACCCATCCACAGCAGCCTGAAGAAGCAGCCCAGGACTGCATAAAATGAAAGCAAAGATTATGATGCAAATCTATAATTTGAAGTAGATTTTCTATTTCCACTCCTACAGCATCTCAGAAAGTCAGCAGGAGGCTACTGTATAGATATTAAATTTAAATATCAATAAGAAGCTGGTTCAAGTGGGCAACTTGAAGTTATTTGTTTCATACTTAAGGCCAACATATGAAGAATTGTATCAAAGATTTAGGGCCAAGTTGTAGCTGACCTCTGAGCCAATGTGCAAGTAGGATAGGGAGGTTGCAAGTCCACTGGCCAGTGCAGTAAGAGGCTCCAAACACCTAAAGAAAGGAGTGTGGAGGAAGTGGGGCCATCACTTTTTTCTCTTAAAGTGATATAGACCTTTTCTCTGCTTATGGAATGGAGGATCTGTGGCCCTTTAATTCCACCAAACCTAAACAAGCTTTCTTAAACTGGTTCAGCGCAGTCCAGAGTCATTTATTTGTAGTTTAAATTTACCAGCAAGTCAAAGGTAGAGGCCTGGTCATGCCTATTCACACATAGTATCATTGGTGTGATAATGTTCAGCCAGAAAAACACAACATTAGCAATGGGTTATTTCTCCGCCTCTGACGCTAGTCTTCAGTACAGTTTTTGAAGTTCTTTTTTTCTAAATGGTCATTCCCTTAAAATGAAAAGCGATTGTCAGTCAAAAGGAGGAGGATGGACATTTTGGCATTTGGACTTTAACACGCCTTTTGGAAGAGACAAGGAACATAATAGAAGAGGACAGATGGCTAAGAGAAAGAGAAGGAACAGCTGAAGGGAGAAATGAGTTTTACATGGCAGTGACTGCATTTATCCAGTTCCCTTAAAGGTTTGTTTACTACCACTGCAACCTGAAAGGTCTGCAATATTTCTTTTGGGTTGAACTGACATTACATTTATTCCAAATTTCAAAGATCTCCACATAGTACAGCAAGATCAGAGCCCATCCAATATAAAAGAAAACCAGAGAAGTGTATTACTTTTTCTTCTTAATATAGTTTCTGTGACCGTGTTAAAAGACATGGCAGCCAAATTCAAGCAACACCATAAGTCAAAGAAGGGTATATTTCTGACCATTGCATTTTAAATGCCATTATTTTTAACAGTGACTTATGCATCAAACATACCCAAGAATTTAGGGATTCTGTCTCTCCCCCTATTGTTGGTGGCAGTAGGCATCACAGTTCAGGGCAACTGCACTTGTATTCCCCCGCATGGTCCGGCAAGAGCACCCACTTTAGAATCCAGGCTCCTCAGCTGTCACCTGTCTTGGGTGGAGGGACATCTTCTGCCTCTTGACCCTGGTATTTCCAGGCTGCACAGTCCCCTGACTATACTTTGATATCCTCAGCAAAAGACAGACTGCCTCAGCAGTCTTGCTTTGCTTTTCTCCTCCTGAGAGACAATACACAATGTAATAAGCACAGTTATAAATTAGCGCACAGCTATTTCTAAGCAAGTACTTTTATTCTTACAGTAAAAACATTACAGAGAAAATATATTGAAACCTATACTCCTGTTAATTAGCTTATCAGAGATCACCCCCTAACTTCAACAAGGTGTCTGGTTGTTGATTAATCCTGCAAACCCCAGAGAGGGTTTTTTTCTGTAGTCACCAGTTCATAACAGTTTTCACTCAGAACAAGCTGCCCCATGAGTTAGACAGTCCCTTCTCTATCCAGTTTGGGCTTTTGAAGACATTGTTAAGCCGCAATTAGTCAGACAATGGGGTTCTCTTCAAGACACAGGTTTAAAAGGATGGTTCCACAGGTGAGTAACTGGCATTCCCCTCTTCCCAAGTATTTCCGAGAAATGCCACTCAACTGAAAATTTAATTTTGTCTAGTCCATTGTTTTAAAAAAGTCCTTTGAAGCACATAACATTTCCCATTCTTTGCATTAGTCCTCTCCCCCCCCTTGGAAGAAGTTACATACCACCCCAAGATAATACAAAAATGTTTGCATTTTTAATACAATGCCATCCTAAGAAACTTTAACTTAATTCAATAAAGTTTGTCCAGGATATTGCAGGATATTGTCATATCTGTCACAGCATGTTCTTCATAACAGTCCATGTATTCCTCTCCCACAGTGTTAGGTACCTTTTGAAAAATGGGAGACTGGTCATTTTCCCTGTTCTGGTGTTCTTTCTGCTAGGACCTGCTGGAGCAGATTCAAACTTGCTGGTGTCCAGGGCCTTTCTTGGTACTTGTAACCAGAGGAACTTCTCCTTTTAAAACTAGTCTTCCTGCAGGCACAGGGGTCTGTGGTACTCTCCTGGTCACAGATACTGAGAATCCCCCAAACAGTCCCCAAAACAGTCATTTGCTGCAACAGGGATGGTAGAGAGCTACCAGGACCTTGTACCTTGCTGCTGTTTCTGGTGAGGTGGAGAGAGAAAGAAGGTCAGTGGTCCCTTTCTCTTCTGAAGAGGAACTACTGAGAAGAAGAAGGGGAAAAAGCTGTACAGCCTGTCTTTGAAGTGGAGCTGACACTGGAAATACAAGAAAGCCATTTACCTTCACCCATCAATACACACCACCAAACACAGGCTCAAGACGTCCTGCTACCATATGCAACTGAAAAGGCAGCAACACCACCTTAACATTTACTTACTGACCTTTAGAAGTGGTTGAGGTTTGGTTTTGAAGCTGGATGAATATTCAGGCTGTCTTATTTTCCTGGAAGGATTCCTCCATCCCTTAGACAAAACCCAATGTAATGCTTTGAAAATATGCAGGATTAAAGGAAATGTCAATATCAGTACCTTGGACAGGGGTTACAGGTGCCAGCTACTTCTACTCTATCTCAAGCATTCAGTTGAAAAACAAAACAAAACAAAGAACATACTCAAAACATAGGCCATCCCCTGATCATAGGCTTTGAAAGGGACCAAACTGCCATAAACATATAGGATATGTTAAGTAGCATGAAGTAACTGACTCCTATTTTCGACACTCTATGGTTATGTTCTGTTGCTCCCGAAGGTTAATAGTTAATCAACACACATATTGACATTATCACAATGAAGTAAACCTGATAATGGAATATTTATATAACAAGAAATGTACTTGGCCAGTAATTTGCTTTATTGGCTTTGATGCAACTGAGAATGTGTTATCTTCCTGATTGATTACACCAGTTTAAGATCTAGCCCATAAATGCTAATTTATTTATTAAGGGTGAACTTAATTATAAAATGCCAAGGACCACATAAAGGTCCCATCCACCATTTAAACTCCACATTAGTGGCTCAAGATGGTCTTAAACAATTTTTTTTTTTGCGGGTGGGGGGCCTTTATGTATGAGCTCTGCACTGTTGTGAATTTCCTTTTAAAAATGTTTCTAGCAGTTCAAGCTTTGGTATGATCAATTTTTGCTCATAATCAGCAAAGTTCAGTGATCTCTGTGTGGTATCCTGTGATCATTTTGGATATTTTGTTTTGATTATCATTACCTTTATCATAAATTTTATTTCTCTTCAGAATTTCAACTGCTTTTCAAATATTCATGATATAATAAATGCAATATTGTCAGTGCATAGAAGTAGTGATTTTGTGCTACTGCAGCATGATAGGCTTTTGAATTCCACTTGGGAGAACATTACTAAGCAGTAGAGAAAAATCATACACTTTTCACACAAGAAAGATTTTGCAGAGGATATACACAGCCAGTTTTTAGTTTTCCACACATATTATTTTTTCAGAATGGCTTAGTGTGTTACTTAACTTTGCAATTATTCTCCGTGATATTGTATTCAAACTTTAGCTGTGACCTCTGGAGTGTTTTCCAATAGGAAATACAGTACAAGATTGGAAGGTTTTTATAAAAACTGCAATTCCTATTAGTTTAGTATTTAAACATTAAGCATACAACATAAATAACACCAGTTAATATCACATCATTACAAAAATAATTACTGATGTATCACAAACAACAGGAGGGGGAGAAATATAAAATGTTTCTTTACATGCATGCAACTCCTGCCTAACACCTGATTTATCATTTTTGCATTGTGCAGAGCTGAGCAAATAATGTGGTGGAGGAGGGATAGTTCAGTGGTTTGAGCATTGGCCTGCTAAACCCAAGCTTGTGAGTTCAATCCTTGAGGGAGCCATTTAGGAACCAGGGCAAAAATTGGGGATTGGTCCTGCTTTGAGCAGGGGGTTGGACAAGATGATCTCTTGAGGTCCCTTCCAACCCTGATATTCTATGGGTTATGAATAATTTAAGGAATATAGGACACCAAGGTGATGAGGTATCTTTTATTGGACCAGCTTTTTCAAGCCAGACCTGCCAAAAAGCTCTGTGTAGCTTGAAAGCTTGTCTCTTTCATTAAAAGAAGTTGGTTCAGTAAAAGATATTAGCTCACCCACATTGTCACTCTAATACTGTGGGACCAACATGGCTACAATAGTTGCAATACACTGCAAACATTAGTTAATATAGATATTTCTTCACACCAGATCTGACTGTCAGAAGTTTCATTTCTTCAAATACATGGTTCATGCACTATTTGGGAGCCGTTCATTGTGTATTGGATATTTTAAATTTGGTTACTTTCAATTAGGCACACCTTATAAATGATATTGTTTCTGTTCCTTATTGTTCTGGGTGCAACAATTAGAATCTAGAATCTAACTTTCCAATCCATTATCTATCTAATCTAGGCTATCTAATTATTCCCATGATCTGAAATTGGGTCATATCCTCCAACACACAGCATTTTCCTTTTGTCTAATTAATTCCATGGTATAGACTTGGTTCAGATCAATATGAGTCAAGACTGGGTTACCTAATCAGAACAGGCAACCAGGTACTCCCCATGGAAGAAAAAAGAGTTGCAGTCCCTAGGCTCTACTGAATGCAGGGACTACTGCTTTTTAGAGCTATATGGGGCTTTAGGTACTCCAGTGGTGCAGGGAAGGGTTCATCTGTCATTCTCCATACCATCCACACCCGCAGGTAGCAGAGCTAGCTGGCCATAGTGAGAGAACTGATGGGATGAACAGAATTAGGCCCACTTCGCCAAATCTCAGGCAGCTTGACATTATGTGTGATATGGTCCAGTGACTATCAGGTACAATCTGGCTGAATAAACTGTAAAATCATAACCGTGTTGTGATTCTTTGACATGATAAGCACTTTGTAAATGTAACACTATCATCATTAAGATTATTGAAACACAGGAAGGCTACACCTGGAACTTGAGGATTCTAATACACATAGAGGGAATGCCCAAGGATCCAGTCTTTCTGGAACTCAGTGAAAACATACTGTAACAACATTTTAAGCCAGAAATCACTGGGAACATAAACTACCTTTCCTAAGAATCAGCCCACTGCTGGGACATGTTTCATTTGCACCACACAAACCATTTGCTGCAGGATGGTGCTATTCTCCTGTGTCAATCTGCCACTGATGGTTTGCTAAAACCTGGGATATCTTGGTAATAGAGTTTTAAAAAGTGATTATTCTCCATATTTGAGCACTTGGCTTCTTATTGTATATGCAACAAATACGGACACTGCTGGGAAAACCTGAGCATTTTCTTCATTTTCATCAAATCAAGAGGATCGAAATGATCACTTACCATTACTGCCTGCCTTCTCTCAACTGAATCTCTCTGTGGCACTGGGAAGTGTAAACCACAACAAGAATGTTTTATTTTTAAAAATAAAGGTGATCTAAAGTTTGGTTCCCAAATCCCTATCTAAATATCTGCAGCCTGATTTCCAACAGCACTCATCATCTGTTGCTAGGTGCTCCACATCTCTAGCTGTATGATTTTTTTTTAAATCTTAGCCATAATTTAAACCTCTCTGACCCATCCTGAGAGAATAAGTCCCTCAGTCTCCCTGAGATTAAGGGATACATTGAGCTATACTATGCTAAAGTGAACCCCCCCCCTTTTTTTTGTTTTTTTCCTATGTGCTCCCTCCGAACAAATTGTGCTAACCCAGAGAAAAGGCCCTGAGAATTTAGAGTGGGATTGTGTTGAAAGTGTTCAGTATTTGCCTAACTCTTCTCTCTTTGAAGTTCATGGGAGTTTTATCTTTGGCTTCAATGGGAGAGTTAGACCAATACTAAACTAAAGGCTTTTGAAAATTCCACCTGTAATCCATCATCTGTACAAATCCAGAATGGTTTGCACCCTTCCTTATTAAGTCTCTGTGAAAGGTTCCCACTATGCATTAAAAAACATGAGGAGGCCCAACCCCCAAAAAACATACATCAAAAAAGGTGAGATTGACATTAAAAAAAAATCGTAAAGATTTTAAAAAATAGTAGGTTTTGGTCTTTATTTGCCTTTCGGATTTTAATCCTTTAGGGTTCATATTTTCAAGCTTTCCTCCCTGCAAGAGCTAGGAACTTTTTTTTTAAAACAAAAGGTGACAGTATCGTGTAACTGTTGTTGTAATTAGCAACAACGAATGTGTTCTCTTTTATGCATCCAGCACCAAATCTAAACAGAAACTCTCACTTCCCCAAGTGACTCAGGATAAGGCTCATGACTGAAGCATGAACCTATTGAGAAGGATGGTGGCCTGTTTACTTCTCATTCATTGGGTAAATAATTTGCTGCAGAGTAATTTACCTGGAAAAGAAACAATGTCCAAAAACCTGCTACACATTTAAGATTTTGGGGAAGAGATCTAACTCAATTTCAAACTACAAAGGGTCAAATTTACAAAAGGTATTTAAGAGCCTAAGAATCAATATGAGCTTTTGTAATCCCTACTAGGCAGCTAACTCTTATTGGGCTCCAAAATATGTTTGTATGTCTGTCCTAAAGTCTCTAGGGCAGCTCCTCAGTGACTGTAAACCAGCACAGTTCCATTCAAGACAATTGAGCTTTCCTAGCTAACATCGGACAAGGACCTGGCATCAACTATTCCACCAAGTTGCTTCTTTGTACAGTAGTCTGTGCAGCTTTCTCTATCAGGGACAGTACTATCATCCAGACTGACTTGACTGAATGCTGGTTAAAAAGACTGCAAGATAACAGGAAACTTCTAAGCTCTATCTTTCTTTTTTAATCAATAAATGTACTATATAATGTATAAACATTCTTTCCCTAATACCATAGACATTTAATTCCTCAAAGATAAGAGAGGGTTCAGTCATGGGTCAAGGAGGATCTATTAGATGTAGCATCAGAAGAGGAAAGACAAAATAATTTACCATGTTTCAAGCCCAGATTCTCTCATGATTAGTATTCAGGAAACATGTAGTTGAATACCTGGAAGATTAGAACTAGTAATAAGTGATGCTTTTTAGAAGAAGAGAAATATTCAGCCACATTATGAATGTATGTTGCATGGAGACCTTGCTAAACTCCAAGTGTGAATTTTAGGCTAATGCCATTTTGGCATAACTAGGCAGTAGTCAGCCAGCTGCACATTGGAATAAATCTACCCTGTTTTTTTTTTTTTTTAATTTAATTGTAGTCACTATTAAATGGCAAATAGCTTAAACTTTGAAGTACGTATAGTACATCTCCAGCAGAGATAGCTGCAAAGAGAAAAAAGTGTGTACTTTTTGTTGTTCTTTGTTAGTGAAGTTCAGTGCTGTTTAATTCTGTGGTCTAAGAGTTAGTGTTTGATGTACAAAGTTACAGCTTTAGGAAGTAGTACTATATGGTTTAGGGAAATGGTACTGGGATATGGAACTTTCCACCTCTAGGTTCAAATTCTGTCCAAGTCAGCAATAATGGAAAGTTATTCAAACTGATGATGGCTTCATGAGTCACAAGAAAGAGTTAGGGGTCTAAGAGCCCAGATTTTAGCAAACAGGCATCCATGTCAAAATATACTCCATTGTTGGTAGCCTCCACTACCAAATGGGCATGGAGACTAATCCAACTACTGACCTACAGTAGGCTAAAACTAAGGCCAATTACTGAATGGGCATGCACAAAACTATTATGTGTAGAGATAGTCCTTCAGTGCCAAAGTGAAGGTCCTTTGATGGGCAGCATAGCTTAGCTTGCATTGCCACTGCCTAAACTGTGGACAGAGGACTTAATTTTCTTGGTCTGTGCATCTAGTGATTTTCATGAGTGATACATTCACGTAAAGAGAGATCTTACCAAACAAAAGTACTGGGCTGGAGTCTTTTACTTATGAGAATCAGGAGCAATTCCACTGAAGTCACTGAAGTTACACATTGTGAGTCAGGAGCAAGTCCAGTGAAGTCACTAGAGTTACATCACTGTAAAACTAGTGTAAAGGAGGAGAATCAGGCTTATATTTTTCAAAGTGAAACCTCTTAAAAAGAAACTCTGTGGTAACAGAAACTTAAAGAGGATCATGCCCCATTATGAACCACTGAAAATGTGACATGTGTAGATTAATAGAAAATCATGTTTAGCTGACTTTGTACAGTTATTGTTTTGCTCTATTTATTGACTTAAACTTTAGTTCATTATAGTGCATTAGTACACCAAGTGTTTCTTAACCACTGTAAGTTTCTTATTGTTTCCAGTGATGTGTGAAATTAAAGCCTAACTGAAATTCTCTTCAGTACTTCTGCATTGTTGAAAGATCAAAATATTGACAGTCTCATTTTATAATTGTAGCTCAGTCTTATTTCATGACCATCCACTGTCATTTAAATTTTGCTTTGGGATTATGTTATACTGCTTGTTGCTTTTCTTCAGTGATAGAATGATTAAAGTTGCCTTTGAACCCTGTTCATTAAAATTGGCTGAAAGTGTTCCAGTGGAATTTCTCAATGATATGTGAGCTTTTTCCTGGGAATGTGTCAATCTGAAAAAAGTTGAAACAAAGTATTCTGTTAAGATCAAAATTGAACATTTCATCCTTATTAGAATGGAATGTTTCAATTTTGGCTAGAAAGTTGGCTAGATTGTCGGGCTCAACGGGTAGTGATCAATGGCTCCATGTCTAGTTGGCAGCCGGTATCTAGCGGAGTGCCCCAAGGGTTGGTCCTGTGGCCGGTTTTGTTCAATATCTTCATTAATGATCTGGAGGATGGTGTGGATTGCACCCTCAGCAAGTTTGCGGATGACACTAAACTGGGAGGAGTGGTAGATACACTGGAGGGTAGGGATAGGATACAGAGGGACCTGGACAAATTGGAGGATTGGGCCAAAATAAATCTGATGAGGTTCGACAAGGACAAGTGCAGAGTCCTGCACTTAGGACGGAAGAATCCAATGCACCGCTACAGACTAGGGAATCATAGAATCATAGAACCGAATGGCTAGGGAGCAGTTCTGCAGAGAAGGACCTAGGGGTGACAGTGGATGAGAAACTGGATATGAGTCAACAGTGTGCCCTTGTTGCCAAGAAGGCCAATGGCATTTTGGGGTGTATAAGTAGGGGCATTGCCAGCAGATCGAGGGACGTGATCGTTCCCCTCTATTCGACATTGGTGAGGCCTCATCTGGAGTACTGTGTCCAGTTTTGGGCCCCACACTACAAGAAGGATGTGGAGAAAAAGGAGAGAGTCCAGCAAAGGGCAACAAAAATTATTAGGGGTCTGGAACACATGACTTATGAGGAGAGGCTGAGGGAACTGGGATTGTTTAGTCTGCAGAAGAGAAGAATGAGGGGGAATTTGATAGCTGCTTTTAACTACCTGAAAGGTGAATCCAAAGAGGATGGATCTAGACTATTCTCAGTGATAGCAGATGACAGGACAAGGAGTAATGGTCTCAAGTTGCAGTGGGGGAGGTTTAGGTTGGATATTAGGAAAAACTTTTTCACTAGGAGGGTGATGAAACACTGGAATGCGTTACCTAGGGAGGTGGTGGAATCCCCTTCCTTAGAAGTTTTTAAGGTCAGGCTTGACAAAGCCCTGGCTGGGATGATTTAGTTGGGATTGGTCCTGCTCTGGGCAGGGGGTTGGACTAGATGGCCTCCAGAGGTCCCTTCCAACTCTGTTGTTTTATGAATCATATGAAAATGTTAATTATCACTTATATTATAATAAAATAAGAGTCAAATTTGAAATGAAATGTTTAAATTGACCTAGAATTACATTTTTTAAAAAAATGTTGTTTTGCAGGAAATTTCAACGTTGTTCTTGAAATTGACATTTCTGGGGTTTGGAAAAATTTGATTAGTTTTTTGGGAAAAAAAGTATGGTTGGGATTTTCAAAAGTTCATCAAGGATTGGCAGTAGAAGACCTCAGAGAATGACTGCTCTTGTGATGGTTATAGAATCATAGACTATTAGGGTTGGAAGAGACCTCAAAAGGTCATCTAGTCCAATCTCCTGTTCAAAGCAGGACCAACACCAACTAAATCATCCCAGCCAGGGCTTTGTCAAGCCAGGCCTTAAAAATCCCTAAGGATGGAGATTCCAGCACCTCCCTAGGTAACCCATTCCAGTGCTTCACCACCCTCCTAGTGAAACAGTGTTTCCTAATATCCAACCTAGACTGCAACTTGAGACCATTGCTTCTTGTTCTGTCATCTGCCACCACTGAGAATAGCTGAGCTTCATCCTCTTTGGAACCCCCTTTCAGGTAATTGAAGGCTGCTATCAAATTCCCTCTCACTCTTTTCTTCTGAAGACTAAATAACCCCAGTTCCCTCAGCTTCTCCTCATAAGTCATGTGCCCCAGCTCCCTAATCATTTTTGTTGCCCTCTGCTGGACTCTGTCCAGTATGTCCACATCCCTTCCACAGTGGGAGGACCAAAATTGGATGCAATACTCCAGGTGTGGCCTCACCAGTGCTGAATAGAGGAGAACAATCACTTCCCTCGATCTACTAGCAATGCTCCTACTAATAAAGCCCAATATGCCATTGGCCTTCTTGGCAACAAGGGCACACTGCTGACTCATATCCAGCTTCTCATCCACTGTAATCCCCAGGTCCTTATAGGTATAGTCCTCTGTCTAAAAGTGTGGAGCCATGTTTTTCTGAGGAGACTAGTGGTTTTGGGTGCCTGATTTAAAACACATTAATGAAGGCTGATTTTCAGATTATGCCTAAGATCCCTTGCAAAATCAGACCCCTTCAAGTGTCCCAAAAATTTAGATATTCAAAACCACTAGTCACTTAAAAAAATCACCTATAAGTGTAAATAAAACAACAACAAAATACCGGGTCAAATTCATGTCTAGATTATGAATAGACCTTTATGTAATTCCACTGAATTTCTTTGTCTCTCCACCCTGCCACAAGAATCTTATTTTTCTATTTCCTTATCTTTAAATAAAGGGGAAACTGATCTATAAAAGTTACATGATAACACATTAAAGCTTTTGAATTTCTGCAACTTTGCTTAGAGTTTACAAAATATAAGATAGTAGAAGCAATTGAATGAAGATCTTTGTGCATAATTTGGATCAGAAAGAAAGATGTAGTATCTGTCTATAAAACCAGCTCTTAATTTAATTGTTTAAAGAAGGAGAGAAAAATTACTTACAACTCTTGAGGAAATCCAGTGCAGTTACCTAAACAATAGCCAGTTAAATGTAAGAGCCCAACTAATTTTTTGCACTCATAATTTTGGTTGCTACACTAAGTTAACAAACACTTATCTAAATTTTCATATTAAAAAGTCCACTGTAGATCTGAGACTAGAATATGAAGATAATCTAAAGCTAAGGCTCTAAAATGTTTGCTCACACACTGATATTCTGATGAGGTGGCTGAGGTAAAAAGTAATCTCTGGTATAACAAACTGTTTGATAGTGATCCAATGTTACACAGCACTCAGGTTAATTTATATAAGAATTAGCATGTTTATCTGGCCACTTGAGACACTGAAATGTCCAGCCTGACTGGAAATGGAGTAGAAGGAGATTAAAACTAATGCAAAACCCTGTTTTCATGACTCTTTTAGTCCCTCTCTATGAATCTGTGAAAACTGAAGACAATAAGGGACCGTTATGATCTTCTAGTTTGACCTCCTATGTAATAGGCCATAGAGCTCCCCCCCTGCAGTTCCTCACTGATCCCATAGCTTCCAGATGAGCTACAGTGAATCAGCATGTGCCTAATTTAAGCATGTGAGCAGACCATTGATATCAGTAGGGCTACTTATGTGCTCAAAATTAGGCACATGCTTCAATACCTTGCTGAAGTGACTAGAATAGGTTCCAAGGCAGCAAGTTAATGGTAGGCAGTTTTACTCCTCAGAATATACACAAGTAAATTTTTGCTGTACAGCCCAGTTGAAAAAAATATTAACCTTCTTTCATTTCCACCAGCATTTTAAAATGACTATATATATAAATATTTGCATTTGAACTAACGGAAACTTCTTAGTATGCAGGATCCCTTAGTTCTGAGGGAAAATTAAGATGACTAGCCATAGGAGTTGTCAATCTGTCAGATTGAAACTGATATTGGGGAAGTCAAGAATTCCTTTCCCCAGAGAGTCAATAAAATCAAAAGCAATGGAAAGCAGATCAAAGGAGGCAAAACCAAGAATGAATATTTGCTTGACTGCTGCAGCTGCTTCTTTTCATATTCTTGTTCCATATCTTATTTTCTGAATATCAAGTATAAGGTAACCTGTATAACTCTCTACTACTTGCTCCAGACGGACAGTGCTGATCTTGAACTGACACAATCTACTCCACAATACAAATTATGGCCCTTTAGGAACATAATGGTATCATTTCAGCAAGCAGCTTGGAATAATTGCAATTGCTTTGTTTCAAAACTGTACATTTGGAAGACCAAATAAGTGGCTTTGGTATATCGACAAACCTGGCACTAGGAAACTGATGGTCTGAAAGGTCTGTGATATGAATTTAACTACAGCCCTGTGTAGAGATGGTGCAGTGCTACCTTGCCCAAGTGAGAACTTCCAAGAGAGATTGTACCAAAGAAGGCACAGTGTCTCATAGATCTGCAGGAAACACAATGGGAGTAACTTGTAATGGTGCAGTATGCTCCCCTGTCTACTGCTGCTGAATATGAAGTGAGGTTGTAGCCAGATGTCCTCCCTGCACTCCCCCGCAGGAGGACATGGAAAACTGGTGTCCACTTTTGCCTGTGTGCAGGGACTGCCAATATTCACTCACACAAGGATAAGGAAGTTGGGGGAACTGATGAGGAGAGTTGGTTGAAAAATTCTCTGTGGAATGATTGCCCAACAAAATAGGCCATTTTCTCAAAACCAGAGTTTTCCTCAAGAAAGATTTTGACAAAACTGACACTATTTCTATTGGGAAAATTGAATTGAAATGCTATCCATCTGGAAGGCTCTTGTCTATTTCACTGTCCACCAGTAAATTGACAAAAGCTTTCCTAGAGGCCTGCCCGGGCTGAGCACACTGACTCTCTGCCTCCCCATGTACTCTTCCAGCTCACGAAACTGGGCAGGCAGAGAGGTTCTTCGCCCCTCCAATTCCCCGAGGTGCCAAGGGAGGCAGAACACCCCAGTTCTCTGCCTCTCAGACAAGAGACTTTTAGCCCAGCAACCAGTTTTGCAAGTGAAATAGACAAAGAGCCTTCCAGGCAGGCGGCCAAGAAGCTGAAATATTGTAAGAGTGTGTTCCAAGTAGAGCTAGTCAGGGATATTATTTTGATGAGGTTTCCTCAGTATCAAAGTTTTCCATGGAAAGTGACAATTTTGCAGAATATTCTCCATTTTCTATTTGGTAAATCAAGACCAAGGTTTTATTTCAGGTTCGTCTGACCACAGTGCTTCAGCTGGAGGGAAAGATCACATCACATCACAGCAAGTGTAGTTTGACCAGATTTATGGGGGGGAAAAGGGGTATGAGACCCCAACCTACCGTTTTTATGAAGCACAGCAGACACAGATTGATGTAGAACTCACATGTGTGTGTTAGGACATTTTCAAATTAAAATTTTCCAAACTTTTAAGTTTGCAATAAGTTTTGCTGTTTCCACTTTTTGTCCAATTTGGAATGGAAAGAGATGTCAAAGATCTTCCAAGCCAGGACTGCCTCAGCGTGTGCATGTACAATGGGACCCTGGTCTTTTCTGGGGCCTTTTGTGTGCTACCACAATACAAAAGAAATAAATATGGCAGCTGCCATCCAATAATTTTTGAGATAAACTAGTCTGCTTAACTTATTTTTTTTGCACTGGCTAATGATTAAAATATAGAATTACTTTTGAGAACTGGATAATTTTGGAATAGAAGGCAGCTAAATATTTCTATCTGAGCATCTCTTCTCCTATTCACTATAAACAAGGGAGAAATTGACTTTAATCAAATTGCCAAATACTGAAATTGTCATATGAGTGCTAGCCTTTAGCCATTTGATTATATTATTAAGAATGCACTCTATCTGGGAATGACAGTTTGACATTCAGAGACAAAAAGACATATCACTTTCATTAAGAGGTGAAGAGAGGCAGAAAGAGGGCTTACAGGTCAGTTGTAATTTCTCCCTGCAATGACAGTATTTGTGAACTAACACTTGTATTCTGTAATCCAACTACTTACACTGACAAAGATGTGATGTATCTTTTTAATTTATGTGAAAAACTACTTTATTGTTCTTTGGTCTCAGATTAGATTGCGTTCTTATGAACTTGATATTTCCCTCACCAACATGGTTGCAAGAGGATTAAAGTGTGATGACTTCACAATGAAAGAACACAGATTTATTTCAGTTTGCTCATTCTGGTGTCCATTAAAAACATCCTTCTCCTTTGTGCTGAGTTTCTGATTGTGTCAGTTAAGGAAAATACTGAAATTGCTAAAACCATGGCTGAGTGTTTTGGCTTTTCCTACCCAGTAACAGCCATATGTATTTGGTATAAAGGAGCATTATTTAGCCACAGTGAAGTAGGGTAATGGCTGGATTTTTACAGGGGCTTTAGCTCAACAGGAGGCAGATCACATGAGTGCTGGAGGAAGGTCAGAGGGAGATTATTTGGTTTAGAAATGTTATTTTTAGATCAAATTAGAGCAGTGTGTGAAGCTTGCAATACTAATCGTACATGAGAGAATATACTGCTCATAGAAGAGGACTGACTGAGCATCCATGAGACTGAAGTGCTCTGCTTAGCTACAGAATTGGTACAGGATGGGCCATCAATGTCCTCCAATGCTAAACTAGAAGTACCACCTCTAGGACAAAGAGGATAATTCAGTTCTCAAGCCTACTGGGAACCCACTCCTGAACCATTGAAATCAATGGGAATTTTGCCTTTGATTCCAATGGAAATAGAACCAATGCCTTACTTCTGACTTCTACCTATGTAATGGTGTTCTAGAGACATCTACACTCCAAATGTTACTAGACTGAGACCGCCAAACCTACTTCTCATAAATCATCAAAAGCTAATAGCTAGTAACAATTTTTGGTCACTGACAACTGGGGCTGGATTTAAACTAGCTGCATTGTACAATATAATCCATGGCTTGAGACTGGGATGAAATTAATAACCTACATCTGGGAAGAGAAGAGAAAAGAACAAGATAAAATGTGTGCATTTCAACTCAGGCACTGAGCCAAAAGGATGTGGGAATGCCACCAAGCCAAGTCCTTTTCACCATTGGTCAAGCACCAGATTAAAATTCAAAGCAGCAATGGTCACTATTAAGATGTGAGTTCAGGTTGCAATGAGTTCCACTATTCCCCTAATGTACAGTGTACCTAGTGGTAAGTCCCCTATTGGGCACTGTAATGATGGTGTATCACTATAGCATTCCATCCTGCATTACCATATTATTATTAATAGAATACCCAAGGATGGGTTGGTTGCTTTACAGAAATAGGAGGCTAATGCCTTTAATCGTGAGGCTGGGGGTGTTGCACCTCCTAGAGGCACAGCACACATTGGAGCAGGGAAGGGCAAAGCTTGTATGCCATTTTTGCACCTTCAGAAGTCTGGGCTTGTTGTCATCCAAAATAACCTCTTGTGTAACTTTGGCAACCTAGGGAGCTACAGCAGCGCAGCCTATGGGCAGCACTGTCACCAGGAGCTGTCCTGATATCCAGAGTGGTACATGCCATACCTCCTCACCTTCCCCCCATGCCAATGTGCACACCGCTCTGCTCTCAGTTTATGAAGGGACCAACCGTAAGACTAATCACCATTACAATCTTTACAGAGTTACTTTTGCAAGTAATTGATGTTGCTATATTACTAAAGGCATTTGGTATATTAAGGATGGGAAATGACACAGTAACACTGATTATGTGTACATGTTCCTAGCATGAAGATAAAGGTATTTGTTTTCTTTCTATTTTTCAGAATTCTGGTGTCTAGGCACATTGTATACACTACACATTTCACAGAAGCACATCACAGGACAGAAATGTACTTTACAAACCTCATTTCAAAATTAAAGGCATTTTCTTTTCATTTTCCATATGTTCTTCATCTCGCTGAAATCTCATTTCCCCAGCCTATTGCTGGAGAAAGCTTGTCTATAATGAGGCTCAGTCTTAGAAATGTCAAACATAATGAAAAAAAAAGAAAAATACAGTGAAGTTGGCCAGAGAGACTCTTGAAGGTCTTATAATGATGAACTCCAGAGATTGACAGTTTCCCCAACTCAAAAAGGTAATGTGCTGAGCAAGGGGTAAATAGGGCATGTACCTATGATATCATCCATCAGAAGAGCACCGGAAGCACTGCATAATGGCAATACACTATCAAGGTTTGATCTGAGATAACCTGAGATGACCATGGTGCTTTTTACAGCAGATATACAGCAAGATGGCCAAATCATGGACTACAAATCACTCAAACACAGCCTGGGAATTGAATGTGGAGAAAAGCATACACTGTTTGGGATCTGGGACAGAGGCTGAGAGCTGGTCTGGGAAGCAACTTGCCTCTGGCAAAGGGGCCACTGATAGCCACAACTGGCAAATATTAGAAGCAGCCTGCAGATAAGAGAACTGTGTGGATGGCTCTATACATTTAATCCTGGGGAAATTCTATGCCAAAAAAATAAAAATTCTGCGCACAATATTTTAAATTGTGCAAAATTATGCAAATTTTATTTGTCAAAATACCACTACACAATCACTCCACTATCAATTATTTTGGTAATTTATTTAGAAATACCTGTCAGTAAGTATGCCTGTAAAAATACAGACATACACAAAATTTCCCCCAGGAGTAGAGAGTTAAAGAAACCCCTATGACAACTGAGTTCTGTTTCTCTGACCCCTTATCCCCCCAAGCCCAGCCAGAGGCCCAGACACCCATAACCCCTCCCCCACAAACCCCAGCCATGCCCCCACAGCCACTACACCCATCCCCCTCCTCCCCCCAAGACCAGTGATCTAGAGGGAGAAACAGCCTGATGCTTGGTTCCAGGCTTGCGTGGATTTTCCTATGCACCATCCTCTCCTTCCCTCAGGGCATGCTGGGAACTGCAGCTGCCAGGAGCCCTCTAGCTCCCTCTCCCTCATGCCAGCATTGTCTTCTATGTGTAAGCTGGGCTGTGCCTAGTCCAGTGGCCCCTAGTGGTGGCTAGCAGCACTGCAGTCTATTTCTGTGGGGGAGAGAAAATTCTGAGCACACAACTTTAATTTCTGCAAAATTCTGCATTGTGAATTGGCACAGAATTCCCACAGGAGTAATACATTACAGACAAAAGACATGATATCTGGCTGGGGATTGGCAGGCCAGTGTGTGATTGCAGCCTGTGATGCTAGGCTTGAGGAGCCCTGACCACCTACCGCCATACTGGACTGCCCTTAGGGGCCAGACTGGGACATGCTGTGTGTTGGATTGCTCTTCATTTGGAACCATTAAAGCAGTCATGTACTGGTTTTTTCCAGCAGTCCTAGTAAAGTCTCTTCAGAATTCTTTGCTATTCCTCAGTCTCCACACATATTTGGGCATGTCTGCACCTGGTGCTGGAGGTGAAATTCCCAGCTCAAAGATACATACCCATGCTAGTTCTGACTGAGCTAGAGCACCAAAACTGGAATGTATCCACAGTAGTCGGAGCAGCTAGCTTCCTCAAGCCGAGTATCTTGGGTGGGTATGTACTGAGGGCAACTCACCCAACTCAGTGCTTTTGCAACTGCAGCCACTCTCTCCTTTTAGTGTGCTAATATGACCAGAGTTAGCGTGGGTATGTCTTCTCAAGCATGTTGTTGCATACTGTCATAAATATAAAGGGAAGGGTAAACCCCTTTGAAATCCCTCCTGGCCAGGGGAAAGCTCCTCTCACCTGTAAAGGGTTAAGAAGCTAAAGGTAACCTCGCTGGCACCTGACCAAAATGACCAATGAGCAGACAAGATACTTTCAAAAGCTGGGAGGAGGGAGAGAAACAAAGGGTCTGTGTCTGTCTGTATCCTGCTCTTGCCAGGGACAGAACAGGAATGGAGTCTTAGAACTTCTAGTAAGTAATCTAGCTAGGTATGTGTTAGATTATGATTTCTTTAAATGGCTGAGAAGATAGCTGTGGTGAATGGAATGAATATTCCTGTCTGTGTGTCTTTTTTGTAACTTAAGGTTTTGCCTAGAGGGATTCTCTATGTTTTGAATCTAATTACCCTGTAAGGTATCTACCATCCTGATTTTACAGGGGGGATTTCTTTATTTCTATTTACTTCTATTTTTATTAAAAGTCTTCTTGTAAAAAAACTGAATGCTTTTTCATTGTTCTCAGATCCAAGGGTTTGGGTCTGTGGTCACCTATGCAAATTGGTGAGGCTTTTTATCCAACATTTCCCAGGAAAAGGGGGGTGCAAGTGTTGGGAGGATTGTTCATTGTTCTTAAGATCCAAGGGTCTGGGTCTGTAGTCACCTAGGCAAATTGGTGAGGCTTTTTACCAAACCTTGTCCAGGAAGTGGGGTGCAAGGTTTTGGGAAGTATTTTTGGGGGAAGGACGCGTCCAAACAGCTCTTCCCCAGTAACCAGTATTAGTTTGGTGGTGGTAGCGGCCAGTCCAAGGACGACGGGTGTAATATTTTGTACCTTGGGGAAGTTTTGACCTGAGCTGGTAAAGATAAGCTTAGGAGGTTTTTCATGCAGGTCCCCACATCTGTACCCTAGAGTTCAGAGTGGGGGAGGAACCTTGACATGGTGGCATAGTGGTGGGATTAACCTGAAATCATTTTGAGATCCAGTTGAGATTTTTTGAACTAGAAATACAGATTTTAAAAAGAAATTCTTTTTTCCTTTGGAAAGGAAGTCCAGAAAGCAGTTGAAACTGAAAGCAGATTGTTTTTTCTATGCTTTGTGGCCAAGCAGAGACAAAAGGGGATTATCTTGTGAATTGCAGGTTTTCTTTGCCTGGAGGCAGGGTACTTAACTCCTGCAGGGAAATTCACAGTCTTCCAACCCAGAGGTTTTTTTTTTTCTTTTCTTCCTAAAAGTAAATAGGGGGTGTGTGTTCTACCCATTTGCTTTTTCTTTGGGCTGGGGAAGCAGGTTTCCAAGTAGTTGGAGGTTTTTTGCTTTAATTTGGGCCCAGAGCAGAGACAAGGGAATTGTCTTTTTCTGTAGGCTGACAGTCACTATCAGAGAATAGGTATTCTATTCCAGCACAGCAAAATTTTACAGCCACGTTTTGTTTGTTTATTTCTTAACCTCGGGTGTAAAGTTAGTTAAAAACAGAGAGGTTAGAATGACCAAATCCTCAGCTCGACTACAGCTGGAATTAGCCAAATTTCAGGCTGAGGAAAAACAAAGGGAACATGAAAGACAGATAGAACTCATGCGGCTGGAGAAGGAGGTACAGGAGGCTGCCCACAAGAGGGAAATGGAGGCAAGGAAGCATGTGGAGGAGGAGAAGGAAAAAGAGAGGAAGTATGTGGAGGAGGTGGAGAGGATAAAGGCCCAGCAGAATATACCAACAAACCCTAGCAATCCTTCTCCAGGTACCACTTCCCATCCCAGAAAGTTCCCCACCTACAAGGCAGGTGATGATACTGAGGCCTTCTTAGAAAACTTCGAAAGGGCCTGCCTTGGGTACAACATCTCTACTGACCAATACATGGTAGAGCTGAGGCCGCAGCTCAGTGGACCCTTAGCTGAGGTGGCAGCTGAAATGCCTAAAGAACACATGAACAAGTATGAACTGTTTAAATCCAAGGTGAGAGTCAGAATGGGGATAACACCCGAGCAGTCTCGTCGGAGGTTCCGAGCCCTAAGGTGGAAACCAGACATGTCATTTACCTGACATGCCTACCACATTGTGAAACATTGGGATGCCTGGATATCAGGAGCAAGTGTTGAATCTCCAGTAAATTTGCCCTTCCTAATGCAAATGGAACAATTCTTAGAGGGTGTTCCTGAGGAAATAGAAAGATACATCCTAGATGGGAAACCCAAAACTGTAATCGAGGCAGGAGAGATTGGAACCAGATGGGTGGAGGTGGCAGAGAAGAAAACTGGTCGCAGTTGGAGCGGAGACCAGAAGGGACCACCCCAGACCACACCCTATTACCGGGGGCCACCCAAAGCCCCACCTACCTCCCAAAGAACCCTCCAGACCCCTTATCGTCCCACCACCCCGTTCTCCAGCAACCCTCCTCGCCCCAGTGACCCGTCAGCTGGACGATGTTTTAAATGTAACGAGCTGGGGCATGTAAAGACCAACTGCCCCAAGAACCCCAACAGATTACAGTTCATTGCACCGGAATCACACCAGAGGTCCACAGGCCCAGATACCTCCCAGATACCCTTGGAGCGGAGGGAAACTGTGAGTGTGGGCGGGAAGAAGGTCACCGCGTGGAGGGACACCGGAGCACAAGTGTCAGCTATCCATGCTTCCTTAGTGGACCCCAATTTAATCAACTCAGAGATCCAAGTGACGATTCAACCCTTCAAGTCCAACTCTTTCAATTTGCCTACAGCCAAGTTGCCTGTCCAGTACAAGGGCTGGTCAGGAATGTGGACTTTTGCAGTCTATGATGATTATCCCATCCCCATGCTGTTGGGGGAAGACTTGGCCAATCATGTGAAGCAGGCCAAGAGGGTGGGAATGATCACCCGCAGCCAGGCTAAACAAGCCGTGAGGCCTAGCTCTGTTCCGGAAACTTCTATCAGGACCCAGTCAGAGGTGATGGACCCGGACCCCAGGCCAATGTCTACAACAGCAGTAGTGGATCCAGTCCCAGAGACCCAGACGGAACCAGTCCCAGAACCGGAACCAGCCAAACAACCAACACCAGACCCCGTGCCAGCACTGAATCCAGTACTTGCAACCTCAACACCAGAGGGCCCCACCGAACCTGAACTGGCAGCAGCCGATAACCCTACACAAGAGTCTCAGCCGGAGCCTGAATCCCAACATAGTGCACCAGCGGAGAGCGGTTCACAGTCAACAGAAACAGCTCCATCCCCTATATCACTTCCAGAGGGACCAAGCCTAGGTCCACAATCCAATGAGGAACTGATGTCCCCAGCATCAAGGGAACAGTTCCAGACCGAACAGGAAGCAGATGAAAGCCTCCAGAGAGCTTGGACGGCGGCACGGAGCAACCCACCGCCTCTCAGCTCGTCTAATCGATCCAGGTTTGTTGTAGAAAGAGGACTTTTATACAAGGAAACTCTTTCTGTTGGACACCAGGAAAACTGGCATCCTCAGAGACAGTTGCTAGTTCCAACTAAATACCGGGCCAAGCTCTTGAGCTTAGCCCACGATCACCCTAGTGGCCATGCTGGGGTGAACAGGACCAAAAACCGTTTTGGGGGGTCATTCCACTGGGAGGGAATGGGCAAGGATGTTTCTACCTATGTCCAGTCTTGTGAGGTGTGCCAAAGAGTGGGAAAACCCCAAGACCAGGTCAAAGCCCCTCTCCAGTCACTCCCCATCATTGAAGTTCCATTTCAGCGAGTAGCTGTGGATATTCTGGGTCCTTTTCCGAAAAAGACACCCAGAGGAAAGCAGTACATACTGACTTTCATGGATTTTGCCACCCGATGGCTGGAAGCAGTAGCTTTAAGCAACACCAGGGCTAAAAGTGTGTGCCAGGCACTAGCAGACATTTTTGCCAGGGTAGGTTGGCCCTCCGACATCCTCACAGATGCAGGGACTAATTTCCTGGCAGGAACTATGAAAAACCTTTGGGAAGCTCATGGGGTAAATCACTTGGTTGCCACTCTTTACCACCATCAAACAAATGGCATGGTGGAGAAGTTTAATGGAACTTTGGGGGCCATGATACGTAAATTTGTAAATGAGCACTCCAATGATTGGGACCTAGTGTTGCAGCAGTTGCTCTTTGCCTACAGAGCTGTACCACATCCCAGTTTAGGGTTTTCCCCATTTGAACTTGTATATGGCCGTGAGGTTAAGGGGCCATTGCAGTTGGTGAAGCAGCAATGGGAGGGATTTACACCTTCTCCAGGAACTAATATTCTGGACTTTGTAACCAACCTACAAAACACCCTCCAAACCTCTTTAGCCCTTGCTAAAGAGAACTTACAGGATGCTCAAAAAGAGCAAAAAGCCTGGTATGATAAACATGCCAGAGAGCCTTCCTTCAAAGTAGGAGACCAGGTCATGGTCTTAAAGGCGCTCCAGGCCCATAAAATGGAAGCATCGTGGGAAGGGCCATTCATGGTCCAGGAGAGCCTGGGAGCTGTTAATTATCTCATAGCATTCCCCACCTCCAACCAAAAGCCTAACGTGTACCATATTAATTCTCTAAAGCCTTTTTATTCCAGAGAATTAAAGGTTTGTCAGTTTACAGCCCAGGGAGGAGACGACGCTGAGTGGCCTGAAGGTGTTTACTACGAAGGGAAATGTGCTGGTGGTGTGGAAGAGGTGAACCTCTCCATGATCCTTGGGCGTATGCAGCGACAGCAGATCCAGGAGCTGTGCACTAGCTACGCGCCAACGTTCTCAGCCACCCCAGGACTGACTGAACGGGCATACCACTGCATTGACACAGGTAATGCTCACCCAATTAGGGTCAAACCTTACCGGGTGTCTCCTCAAGCTAAAACTGCTATAGAACGGGAGATCCAGGATATGTTACAGATGGGTGTAATCCACCCCTCTGAAAGTGCATGGGCCTCTCCAGTGGTTCTGGTTCCCAAACCAGATGGGGAAATACGTTTTTGCGTGGACTACCGTAAGCTAAATGCTGTAACTCGCCCGGACAACTATCCAATGCCACGCACAGATGAACTATTAGAGAAACTGGGACGGGCCCAGTTCATCTCTACCTTGGACTTAACCAAGGGGTACTGGCAGGTACCGCTAGATGAATCTGCCAAGGAAAGGTCAGCCTTCATCACACATCTCGGGCCGTATGAATTTAGTGTACTCCCTTTCGGGCTGCGAAATGCACCCGCCACTTTCCAAAGACTTGTAGATGGTCTCCTAGCGGGATTAGGAGAATATGCAGTCGCCTACCTTGACGACGTGGCCATATTTTCGGATTCCTGGGCAGACCACCTGGAACATCTACAAAAAGTCCTTGAGCGCATAAGGGAGGCAGGACTAACTGTTAAGGCTAAGAAGTGTCAAATAGGCCTAAACAGAGTGACTTACCTTGGACACCAGGTGGGTCAAGGAACTATAAGCCCCCTACAGGCCAAAGTGGATGCTATCCAAAAGTGGCCTTTCCCAAAGTCAAAGAAACAGGTTCAATCCTTCTTAGGCATGGCCGGTTATTACAGACGATTTGTACCGCACTACAGCCAAATCGCTGCCCCACTGACAGACCTAACCAAAAAGAAACAGCCAAATGCTGTTCAGTGGACCGGAAAGTGTCAGAAGGCCTTTAACAAGCTTAAAGCGACACTCATGTCTGACCCTGTACTAAGGGCCCCAGACTTTGACAAACCGTTCCTAGTAACCACAGATGCATCCGAGCGTGGTGTGGGAGCAGTTTTAATGCAGAAAGGACCTGATCAAGAATTCCACCCTGTAGTGTTTCTCAGCAAAAAACTGTCTGAGAGGGAAAGCAACTGGTCAGTCACTGAAAAAGAATGTTAGGCCATTGTCTATGCTCTGGAAAAGCTACGCCCATATGTTTGGGGACGGCGTTTCCACCTGCAAACCGACCATGCTGCACTGAAGTGGCTTCACACCGTCAAGGAAACTAACAAAAAACTTCTTCGGTGGAGTTTAGCTCTCCAAGATTTTGATTTCGACATCCAACACATCTCAGGAGCTTCTAACAAAGTGGCTGATGCACTCTCCCGTGAAAGTTTCCCAGAATCAACTGGTTAAAATCGTCCTTGAGATGTGGAAAATATTGTTAGTCTTTATGTACTTGGTAGTATATTTAGAGATGCATGTGTCTTATTAACTCTGTTTTTCCTAGAGCTCCAGGAAGAAATCCCAGCCAGAGTTTCACCCTAGCTGAGATTTGGGGGGCGTGTCATAAATATAAAGGGAAGGGTAAACCCCTTTGAAATCCCTCCTGGCCAGGGGAAAGCTCCTCTCACCTGTAAAGGGTTAAGAAGCTAAAGGTAACCTCGCTGGCACCTGACCAAAATGACCAATGAGGAGACAAGATACTTTCAAAAGCTGGGAGGAGGGAGAGAAACAAAGGGTCTGTGTCTGTCTGTATGCTGCTCTTGCCAGGGACAGAACAGGAATGGAGTCTTAGAACTTTTAGTAAGTAATCTAGCTAGGTATGTGTTAGATTATGATTTCTTTAAATGGCTGAGAAAAGAATTGTGCTGAATAGAATAACTATTTCTGTCTGTGTATCTTTTGTGTAACTTAAGGTTTTGCCTAGAGGGGTTCTCTTTGTTTTTGAATCTAACTACCCTTTAAGATATCTACCATCCTGATTTTACAGGGGGGATTTCTTTATTTCTATTTACTTCTATTTTTATTAAAAGTCTTCTTGTAAAAAAACTGAATGCTTTTTCATTGTTCTCAGATCCAAGGGTTTGGGTCTGTGGTCACCTATGCAAATTGGTGAGGCTTTTTATCCAACATTTCCCAGGAAAAGGGGGGTGCAAGTGTTGGGAGGATTGTTCATTGTTCTTAAGATCCAAGGGTCTGGGTCTGTAGTCACCTAGGCAAATTGGTGAGGCTTTTTACCAAACCTTGTCCAGGAAGTGGGGTGCAAGGTTTTGGGAAGTATTTTTGGGGGAAGGACGCGTCCAAACAGCTCTTCCCCAGTAACCAGTATTAGTTTGGTGGTGGTAGCGGCCAGTCCAAGGACGACGGGTGTAATATTTTGTACCTTGGGGAAGTTTTGACCTGAGCTGGTAAAGATAAGCTTAGGAGGTTTTTCATGCAGGTCCCCACATCTGTACCCTAGAGCTCAGAGTGGGGGAGGAACCTTGACACATACTCTTACTGTGAATCCAATAAGGGCCTAGTGCTTGGAGCACCTACAGCCCTTGTCTCAAGGCAGATGATACACCCAACACACTCCCAAGACACCCCAGGGCTGGCGTACTACACCATTCAGAGACTCCCTTCAGTGGGAATTTCTATTTTCAATCTTGGATAGAAATACCATTAAGGATAGCCTTTATCCCAGTGTCTCTGCACTTATGCCTCCAACCCCAACCAGCACTCACAGTGTCATGTGACAATGAAAGTCAAAAGTGATCTCAAAATGCAGTTCTAAATAAGATGAAATGGTCTGGGATGGTTACTTTTGTCTCAACCATTTCCCCCATCCCTGTGTCATATAAACACAAGTATTTATTCATACACATGTTTACAGTATGTGTGTGTGTGTGGGGGGGGTCAGCATTGCCTATTGTTACTTATCAGCTCTAAATAACCAGAAATGTGTCACTTCTTTAACAAAATGTCCTTGGCTGTTTACCAGGATACTTAATATATTGTGATTAATTTGCCAGGACATAGATGTATACTGAGTAGAATAAAAAAGCCTTTCAGACAGGATGAGATCTGGAAGAATTGTGCAAATGTTACTCAGACATTTCAGGTGTCGGCATTGAGCTATCTCTGTATGGTAATTGTGAACAGAATGATAAAACACAATAAATGCAGCCAAGCAGGCTCTTGACAGAAAAGAAGTGATTGATTAATGGGATGTGATGTACACTTGATTGATTTTAGTGCACATTTGGTGTTGTTTTCACAAACGATTTATCTTAATTTTCCATATATTATCAATACATTCAGCTTGACCAATAAGATGTCACTGGTAATGCTCATCAAAAATAGGAGGCTTTTTTTTATAAGAAATCTAATTTTACCTATAATCCATCACTTGGGCTTAGTAGGGAAAGCCTCCTTTGTTACTGTCCTGTATGTCTAATGTCAAGTGAAAATGTTCAGCAACATTGATGATCCTTTGAAGCCGCATCATTTTGAAATACTAATAGCAAACTTTATGAGACACTTTCCAAGGTGAAACTAGAGACCAAATCCATCCATACTGGAACTCCACTGATGACAATGAAGTTCTAGTGCAGCAAAGATAAGCTGGTCTTACTGCTGGCTCTTTGGAAGAAAAATACCCCTCTCCTCTTTTCTCTTGGTGTACTAGGTCCCTTATTCATTGTGCTACATAATCTTGTTGCTCGAGGTCATTAACAAGTTTCAAGAGCTGGATTGTACTATCATTTTCTTCTGCATGAGAAAAATAAAACAGTGATGTTTCCAAGGATCTCAAGTGCTGACAAATCTGATAGGGGCCAGAAGCACATCAAGTGGGTAAATTCCCTCTAGGAAAAGAAAAGGATATTGTACAGTACTTGCTGTTCATTTAACACATCTAAAACATAATTCTGAAGAGTTATAGCAATGATTCAGCCAGTTAAAATATATTCACTGGCAAAAAAGTATGTTAACACAGAGCTAAAGTAGCTTGGTGGTAGGTTGTCCCCTCACTGAATGCTGGGTTGAACAAAACTCAAACTTCTGAAAACCTGGAAATGCACAACTAAGGTTGCCCATGCAGTTTTAACTTGGCCCTCCTTCAGCAATACCCCATTGTGCCCTGATTAACACACAAAATTTTACTCTACCAACCTCAGAGCTGCTGAAATGTACAAGCTTTTCACCTCCTTTTACAATCCAGGCACTCACTGGTACATCTGTACAATCTTTTAAGTCACTAGTTAGAAGCTGCAGAGTGGGCAAAATATGATGCCAGAGCAGGCCACCTCTCTCTACTGAAATCAGCTCATAGTCAGCACTCCTCATGTCATGGTGAACAAGGGTGACAGGTTTGTGTAATTTTTGACGCTGCCCAGAATGGGTTCCAGGCCCACCCCTCCACACCTGCCTAACGCTCTGGGAGGGATTTTGGGTGTGGAAAAGGTGCGGGGTGTGGGAGGGAGTTTGGGTGCTGAGTGCGGGCTCTGGGCTGGGACAGGAGGTTGGGATGCAGGAGGGGGTACAGGATGGAGGTTGGGGTGCTGGGTGCAGGAGGGGGTTTGGGTGCTGGAAGCGGGCTATGGACTAGGACAGAGGGTTGAGGTGTGGGAGTGGGTGCAGGGAGGGAGCTGGTCCAGGGATGAGGAGTTTGGGGTGCAGCAAGCAGGCTGCCCTGGGGCTGGGGTGGGGGACCAGAGTGGAGGACTCCCCCCAGCCCTCTCCCCACAGGCAACGGCGAGCTCTGGGGGAGAGGGGGAGGGAAGCCCCCCTCCTCATCCCTCCCCGGCACGACATTCACTCAAGCGTCACCTCAGGAGGTCCAGCCAGGATAAGCCCCCATCCCTGGTGTAGACTCGGAGTCACCTGCTGGGGCAGGGGGTTGCCTGCGCCTCCTCCCCTCCTCCTTCTGCAGGTGCAGCAGCCAACTCAGCCTGCCCCTGGCGCCACTCCCTTGAAGCTGGTCACAACAGCAGCCGGTGAGGGAGCACAGCATGGAGCTGCAGGGGGCAGATGTCCACTTCCTAAGGCAGGTGGGGATGCTTGGGGCTGTTAATTAATAGCAGTTAACTCACATTATTAACTCAAAAAAATTAATTGCAGTTTTAATCACATTGTTCAACAATAGAATACCAATTGAAATGTATTAAATATTTTGGATGTTTTTCTACATTTTTTAAATTGATTTCAATTACAAGACAGAATACAAAGTGTACACTGCTCACTTTATATTATTATCTTTTATTACAAATATTTGCACTGTAAAAATTATAAACAAAAGAAACAGTATTTTTCAATTAGCCCCTTAAAAGTACTGTAGTGCAATCTCTTTATCTTGAAAGTGCAACTTACAGATGTAGATTTTTTTTACATAACTACACACAAAAATAAAACAATACAAAACTTTAGAGCCTACAAGTCCACTCAGTCCTATTTTCATTCAGCCAATCACTAAAACAAACAAGTTTGTTTACATTTACGGGAGATAATGCTGCCCACTTCTTATTTACAGTGTCACCAGAAAGTGAGAACAGGCATTCACATGCACTTCTGTAGCTAGCATTGCAAGGTATTTATGTGCCAGATATGCTAAACATTCGTATGCCTCTTCATGCTTAGGCCACCATTCCAGAGGACATGCTTCCACGCTGATGATGCTCGTTAAAAAAAAAAAAGTGTTAATTAAATTTCTGACTGAACTCCTTGGGGGAGAATGGTATGTCTTCTGCTCTGTTTTACCCGTATTCTGCCATATAATTTATGTTATAGCAGTCTCAGATGATGACCCAGCACATGTTCTTTGTTTTAAAAACACTTTCACTGCAAATTTGACAAAACACAAAGAAGGTACCAATGTGAGATTTCTAAAGATAGCTACAGCTTTCGAACCATGGTTTAAGAATCTGAAGTGCCTTCCAAAATCTGAGAGAGACGAGGTACGGAGCACGCTTTCAAAAGTCTTAAAAGAGCAACACTCCTATGCGGAAACTACAGAACCTGAACCACTAAAAAAGAAAGTCAACCTTCTGCTGGTGCCATCTGACTCAGATGATGAAAATGAACATGTGTCAGTATGCACAGATTTGGATTGTTATTGAGCAGAATGCACCATTTTGGATTATTATTGAGTCATCAGCATGGACACATGTCCTCTGGAATGGTGGTTGAAGCATGAAGGGACATACAAATCTTTAGCACATCTGGCATGTAAATATCTTGCAATGCCAGCTACAACAGTGCCATGTGAATGCCTATTCCTACTTTCAGGTGACTTTGTAAACAAGAAGCGGGCAGCATTATCTCCTGCAAGTATAAACAAACTTGTTTGTCTGAGTGATTGGCTGAACAAGACATAGGCCTGAGTGGACTTGTAGGCGCTAAAGCAGTGGTGGGCATCCTATGTCCCGGAGGCCACATGCGGTCCATCAGGGTAATCCGCTGGCAGGCCACCAGACAGTATGTTTACATTTGCACAGCCACCCACAGCTCCCAGTGGCTGCGGTTCACTGTTCCCGGCCAATGGGAGCTGCAGGAAGTGGCACGAGCTACAGGGACTGGCTGCCGCTTTCCACAGCTCCCATTGGCCGGGAACGCGGTCACTGGGAGTGCAAATATTTGTAATCAAAAATATAAAGTGAGCACTGTACACTTTGTATTCTGTGTTATAATTGAAATCAATATTTTTGAAAATGTAGAAAATTGTTCAAAAATATTTCAATAAATGGTATTCTATTATTGTTTAACAGTGTGATTAATTGTACAATTACAGTTAAAATGATAATTGTCTCTTTAAATTTCAGTAGAATATCTTATGTTGGAGCTTTTGATGGGCAAAGAATGCACAACACATGGATTATGGAGGCCTCTCTTCATCCAGACAAAATGAATATTCCCTGCAGGTATCACTGTCTACAGTTCATCAGAGGGTTAGAAGAAGAGAGCAAAATTATGAGAGATATACTTACTGGATCCATTGCAATTTACATTTGAACTTACCCGGTCTGGTCTCCTTTGTGAACTGTAATCAATAAGATGGAGAAATCCACAAAATTTAGAGACTCTGTATATATGGTTTTACTGTAAACATTTCTGAAACGCAAACCAGAAGTGTTAATCATCATCAGTTCTCTTATATAAAGCCTAATCATGTAATGTTTAGTCATGTGAGTAGTCCTGTGGAGTTGTTCCTTGATCATTCATAATAAAACTGAACCAAATCTTGAAGCCCTCACTCAGGCAAAACTACCATTGACATGATTTAGATCACAGGTGTTTATATTACCTAGAGCAACAAAAAATGTATGATGGGAAAACTCCTAGCTGCATTGGTATCAATGCACAAAATGATCTTAAGGTTGAATTATGGGAACACACTGTGACAATTAGTCCATTGCAGTATACACCATTTATCTGCTTCTTCTATATGCATGACAGTATGTTTTTCCAGGCTGCCTCCTATGTATGGAATGCCCTTCCAGAGCTACCTCACAAGGCTACTCTCCTTTCTGTGTTGCAGTTCAACCCCCTGTTCTCCCATGATACCTGCAAAAGAATCCATGTTTACACTACTGGCGGCACAGTGGCACACCTAACACACCAGTGCTGCAGCTATGCTTTTGTAGAGCAGACACTTCCTACAGCAATGGAAGGGTGTTTTCCCCCCATCACTGTAGGTAATCCACCTCTCCCGAGGGCAGTAGCTAATTTGACAGAATAATTCTTCCATTGACCTTGCTATATCTACACTGGGGCTTAGGTTGGCTTAAATACAGTGCTCAGGGTGTGTGAACCTAACTTATATGAACCTAACTTTTAAGCATAGATCAGGCCAAAGTACTTGACTGGGACAGTCTATGAGCCAGATCTTCAGCTACTGTAAATCAGCTTGGTTGACCACTGAATTCAGTGGAGTTACTTTGCCCTAAAACAGTGTATTACTTTTAAAAAGTCCTAAAACATCTGACAATTACATCAACAAATATTGTGTTACCAAGGCATGGCCACTCTTACCTTTATATTGCACTTCTTCTTCCAATCTTTCGACTGTTAGTCATCTCCTTCAGACAAAGACTCTACCTGTATTTGTATAGCACTAGGACACTGAAGATGCTACTGGAAGGAAATAAGTCAGAGTAGTAGCAGCACTAGCTTAATTGTAATGTAATAGAGGCAAATTCATCTATATGATTAAGTGTATTATGACTATGGCATAACCAGGGAATGTAACATAAAAGGTATCTCCTTTAATTCTGCATTTCACTTATTTTTTTATTTCTTAGAGGTCAAGTGCCAGTTCCTCAGCTGACATGAACTAATGTAATTCTATTGACACATACAGAGCTACAAGTTTATACCAGCTAAACAACTTGCCCCATGTTTTATAGGAAACTGCATTCTTGCCATGCAGTTGAAGTATATTCAGTGGCATTTTTATTTATTTTTAAACAAACAAAAATTTAACAACTTGACACCACCATTTTTCAGACTTATTTTGCTGCAACTGCTTGTATTTTTTTAATGGAATCAGCAAACATGCCTTCTGTTTAATCTATCGTTATGGAGCTAAAGTAAAGGCTATAAAGCTTCTCAGATCTTGTTACAACAGTTTCAAGCAGTTTTTAATATTGAAAATTATTCAGTTTAGTACACAGGTTTTTCTTTACAGTAATGAAGCCCACAGAGACTGTCAGTAGTTTCTAATCGACATAAGTATTAGAAACAGTCGGGAACTGAAAGATAAAAGGTCATTACTCTCATTATGAGACATATCATGGTTTATTAAAAACACCAAAGGTTAACAAGTTCGAGTAATGCCATGCACTGTTAATAGTCAAACCTCTCCACTTTAGGTATTCTAGGGGGCATGCTATTTTTAAAACAGAGCTTTAAAATGATACTAGCATATTTATCTTGTTAAAATCCTAACAATTAATTATTGAGCTAATTTCCCATTCTGTTTTCATAAGGTGTGTTTTGCTAACTAATAATTCCAGATATATAACTTGGGCCAAAAACACTCCCTCACGCCCCCTGGTAAATGGCCTTTTCACACAGCTACATGAAAATTCCTGCACAAAATACAGCTTTGGAGGTTGAATAGTATTCACAGGGAGAAAACAACAAGACCTTTAGGCACGGCCATATTTCTTGGTGGGCTGGCCATTCTAAGGTCCAGAGAAATAGTAAACAAGAAAACACTCTACAGCTGAGAGATGGGAAAGGAATCCAGAGATGTTGCTTCATAAAATCATGCTGTTATTGTTTCAGTGAGACCCAGGGGTGTTTTGTTATTGCCCCATTACATAAATCTTTTATCACTGGGTCTGAGATACAAGGAACAGGGCAAGTTTTCAGCATTCTAACCTTAGCTGGAGCAGCGTGGGCAGTGCAGAGGCAACAGCTTTGGTTTTGCCCAAGGGTAACAGAAAGATTTAATCCTTCATGGCCTTAGGGACCATATTTTTAAACAAAACAGATTGATGTCCTCCAAAAGATAATGTACACTTGTGCACCTATCTGTCTGGGCACATATGTTTGTTAGGCGAATGCTTAATACTTCTACTTAGAAAAAAAAAGATATCAGGATGGGCCAACCTATCCCATACACTGGGAGATCATGTGCAATGGTACGTGGCAGCAAGAGAAGTCTTTCCATTCACTGGACCGGTGGCACACTGTCCAAGCGCCAGAGGAACAGAACTAAAATGAATTAGCATGTGTATATCATAAAGGTAATGCCAGCTATCAAAACCTCCTCAAGATCAGCATTCCTAGCAAAAGAAAAAGGTAAAACAGTTATTCCTACTGTCATGGGAAATAAGTGGTCACCTTTAAAATGATTTGATATATCTAAAGTTTAGTTCTCTATTATGGGCCTGACTCAAAGCCTTGAAACAAATGATAAAACAGGGCAAAGAGTTTCAATTTTTGATTTTCCCTCTACCCCTGAAAAACCCGAACCGGAACACTTTTGTTAAAATTCTTTCCTCCTCCCTCCTGCCCCCCCCCACTATTTTTCAACCCTCTCTATTTAATAGAAAGTCTCCCATTAACCTAAATGGATATTGGACCAGGCCCTTATGGAATTAGTTAAACTAGTTGGCATCTTTTGACTCAGCTTTTTGTGTATTACATAAGCCCACAGAAATTGTGAAACATGCCATAGCTGGTCCTGCCTCTGAACCTAGTGGACCTATATCTAGGATCCTCCTGCAGAAGCTTTTGATGCATTTGTGACATTCTGATTCCCATATTGATCATAGCAGTATGGCTATGATATGATTATGACATAATTATGGTGCATCTTATGCAAAACATGTCATGTGAGATGTCAGTGGAAAAGTTATGATTTCCTTAATATGATTACTCTATTTGTACGAATGTATCGTTTTTGTATCTGGAATTATGAATATTGACTATGTATCTGTATTTCAAATGTGCTTGCTCTTGGGTAACACCCTCAAAACTTTACATCCAATCTAGCCAGCACACTTGTGAATGTCCTATTGAAGTGAATGGCCCATCAACAAAGACAATGGACCATGGGAAAGGCTTATTCTCACATGTAGACACTTCAGTCAGCATATGGATAATGGCTGACATAACTCATCAAAGCATGCAAGGGTACCTGTATTTTTCCACAAACTGCTATGAAACAAAAAAAAGTTCCCTCCATATGGAAGAAACTCTAAAAGGGGGAGTGACATCACCATGGGCCTCACTTCCCATACAACAGAACACTTGGAAACGCCTCAGGGACAAAGACTGAACCGGAGGAAATGCTGGTCCCAGGCAGGAAAGAAGGAAGCCTTCTTTGTATGGAAGTTTGGTGGACTGTTTGTACTATCTAACAGGGTAAGACACTACTTGATTCAAATCCTATCTAGATTAGAGAACTTAGATTGTGTTTTTGTTTTATTTCTTATGGTAATCTTCTACTTTGATCTGTTTGCTATTACTTATAATCACTTAAAATCTGTCTTTCTATACTTAATAAATCTATTCTATATTTTACCTAAAAACAGTATGTTTGAGTGAATTCCTTGGGGAAAAATCTCAGCTCAGTTAACAAAGGCTTGTGCATTGTCCTATCCACTTTGAGGGAGGGGCAGAATGGGTAATAACTTATATACTGGTCAGGCTTTTGATCAGGGCAGGACAGGACAGCTCCGGGGTCCTGGGCTGGGTAGCTGGGGGTATCTTGGTTGGAGCCTCTCTATCATTAGTTCTCTTGAGTGGCTGAGGAGAAGCATTCATGTAACTGCAGCTGGGTGTGTCCCTGCCTGTGTAAAGGCTGTGTAAGTGCAGGATCAGGAGCAGTCTGCAGCTTGTCACAGCAGCACTGTGTGAGAGGGAGCCCAGGCTAGTGAGACAGAGGGCTCAGTGGTACCCCAGTTCCAGGTTGCACCAATGGGGGAAACCCATCACAGCATTAATATAGTCTTCAGAAAACTGAACAGGACTACATGGCACCCAAATGATTACTATGTCCTAAGAAAAAATAACTAGGAGAGTAAATACAGAGGAAAACTGGAGAGGACAGACAGAAAGATGAATGGTTTGCAAACTAAATCCCGCTACCACAAATAATATTTCAGAATGGTTTTTTATAATCAGCTGAGTAATTTTGAATTCTTCATTTGTTTTTCCTCTGTGACTTTAATAAAGTATGCCTGAGGCTCAGTTTCCTGGCAAAGTGTATTATTTGTGTTTGAAGCTGGTTGTTTGCCAAGGTTTCTGCAAGCTCACCAACAACATAATTATGATCAACAACTGGCTGTCCTTTGGCTGGTAGGATGTCCTTTTTACTCTTTATTACCTAGTTGTGTTTCTCATTTCTGTTGCACAAGAAAGATCCTGAAAAACAACAACGCTTTCTTTGCATTACCAATAAGATCAATGGCAAGGACTCCATTTTGTCTCCACAAGTACTATAGCTAACACTTCTGTTATTTTTGCTTTGGCAGATACTAATGCTCGTCTTCCTCTTCTTTTTGTTGTATCATTGAACACATGTAATAGCAGCAGCAACAGATGGAAAGCAAGTATAGTACCAGTTTCTGAAGCCTTCTGATCTCTGGATTTTAGTCCATCTTAGTTTGCTGCTAATGTATGCAAAGCAGAGTGAAATGGAGCAGCAGCACAGAACAAGGTAGGGAACAGAGGGCAGTGGGAGAAGTTACTGGTGGAACACAAAGAGAGAAGAAAGGAAGTGAAGGAAAAGAAAAGAGAGGCCAGATAAATGGAGGGGAAAGGAGGATGCTTGTATTTTTTTAATGACAAGCATATGTTGATTAAGATTCTTATAGGCAGATCTTCATCTGGTGTTAATTGTCATAACTTTGTGAAGTCAGTGTTATCTGCTGACTTTCCCATTACACTTGCAAATACTGGGGGGTGGGGGGGTGGGACCTTTAACATATTTCTCTCTCTCTGCAAATGGTTTCCAGCATTAAAGTAAAACTGTGTTATGTGATAGTGAATCTTTAAGGAATTAAGTGATATTTAACGTCGGTTTTTGGTGGCAGTTAAAACCCATTTTCAAGATTCTCTTAGACTTCTCACCAAGAGATCCTCGGGATTTTTCCCAAGCTTCCCCCTCATCTCCCAATCACCAGAGAACATTAAGAAAGAGACAAGTGAGTCCTTTGAGTTATTCAGCAAGTTCTCTCTTCTACAAATTGAATACCAACTACTGACATTTTAGGTAGATAAACTGCTCTTTTATATGGTTTCTAAACATGCATATACTAAGTTAACACAATCTACAGGTTGTCATAACTCACTTCTTTTGTTACAAGCATAGCAAATAACTGTGGAAATATCAAGGTTGAAAATGGTCTTTACTGACTTTGACTGGGCTGTCACTCAAGTGCAATTGGTCTTTCAAATACTAGCATCTGACCCCCATGCTCTTTGGCTTTGTTTTTATGGTTTCTGTTAACTCTTTTTAGATGTTTAATATCAGATTTCTTTTCCATCAACTTCTCCCCGGATTCACAGTCTGGGATACGTTCTGGTTTGTTTAATGGAAGAGAAAAAAGGGACTGTTTTCAGGAGCTAGTCTTTCTATAGACAATACCCTTGTGAGAGTCCAAGTCTAGAACCTGCATCCCAAGCAAGTTGAAAAAAATCATAGGGAAGGGTTGCAGACCAAGCTGGATGAGCTAACTTTCAAACAGGTGATTAAGAGAAAGCAGAAAGCCTACAAGGAATGAAACATGAGGGGGATCAGCAAAGAAAACTACGTGTTGGAGGTCAGAAAGTGTAGGGATAAAGTGAGAACTGCCAAAAGCCAAGCAGAGTTGGACCTTGCAAAGGGATTTAAAACCAATATTAAAAGGTTCTATAGGCATATAAATAAGACTAAAACAAGGAAAGAAGTGGGATCACTAAGCACCGAGGATAGGGCGGAGATTAAAGATAATCTAGACATGGCCCAAAACCTAAACATATACTTTGAAGAGTTTATGAGGACTGGCAGGCTGGCTAATGGCAACAAGGATATGGAGGTAGAAATTACCACATCTGAGTTGGAAGCCAAACTCAAACAGCTTAATAGGACTAAACTCGGGGGTTTGGATAATCTCCCCCTCCTAAAACATTAAAGGAACTGTCACATGAAATTGCAAGCCCAATAGCAAGGATTTTTAATGAACCTGTAAATGCAATGGTCGTACTCTATGACTGGAGAACTGCTAATATAGTTCCTATTTTTAAGAAAGGGGGAAAAACGTGATCCAGGAAACTACAGGCCTGTTAGTTTGACCTCAGTTGTGTGCATGGTCTTGGAACACATTTTGAAAGAATAACTAGTTAAGGACATAACAATGAATGGTAATTGGGAAAAATACAACATGGTTTTACAAAAAGTAGATTGTGCCAGAGCAACCTGATCTCCTTCTTTGAGAAGATAACTCATTTTGTAGACAAAGGCAGTGCAGTAGATCTAATCTACCTGGATTTCAATAAAACATTTGATACAGTTCCACATGGGAAATTATTAGTTAAATTGGAGAACTTGAGGATTATTATGAGAATTGAAAGATGAATAAGGAACTAGTTAAAGGGGCAACTACAGAGTCATACTGAAAGATGAACTGTCAGGCTGGAGGGAGGTTACTAGTGGAGTTCCCCAGGGACTGGTCTTGGGACCAATCTTACTGACCATGGCACAAAAAGTGGGAGTGTTCTAATAAAATTTGTGGATGACAAAAAGTTAGGAGGTATAGCAAATACAGAGGACCAGAATACCATACAAGAAGATCTGAATGACCTTGTAAACTGGAGTAATAGAAATGGGATGAAATTTAATAGTGCAAGGTCATGCATATAGGGACTAATAACAAGAATTTTTTGCTATACACTGGGGATCTATCAGCTTATCTTGGAAGCAACAAAGGAGGAGAAAGACCTGGGTGTATTGACTGATCACAGGATGACTACAAGTCCCAGATATGATGCAGCCATGAAAAAGGCAAATGCAGTCCTAGGATGCATCAGGCAAGGTATTTCCAGTTGAGATGGGGAAGTGTTAGTACCATTATACAAAGCACTAGTGAGACCTCATCTGGAACACTGTGTTCAAACTGGAACAGGTGCAAAGAAGGGCTATTAGGATGATCAGAGGAATGGAAACCTTCTTTATGAGAGGAGACTCAAGGGGTTTGGCTTGTTTAGCCTCACCAAAAGAAGGCTGAAGGGAGATATGATTGTTTTCTATAAATACATCAGAGGGATAAATACAAGGGGGAGAGAGCTGTTATTTAAGTTAAGCACCAATGTGGACACGAAAACAAATGGTTATAAACTGGCCATCAACAAGTTTAGGCTTGAAATTAGGCAAAGTTCTGGAACAACCTTCCAAGGGGAGCAGTGGGGGCAAAAAAACCTAACTGGCTTCAAGACTGAGTTTGATAAGGTTAAGGAGGGCTTGGTATTAAGGATGGCATGTGGCCCATCGACGATGGCCCGTAGCAAAAATCCACAACTGCTGGAGATGGGATACTAGATGGGGAGGGCTCTGAGTTACTACAGAGAATTCTTTCCCAGGTATCTGCCTGGCAGGTCTTTCCCACATGCTCAGAGTCTGATGGCCATATATCAGGGATGGGAATGAATTTTCCTCCCCGGGTCAGATAGGCTGTGACCCACGGGGTCGGGGTTGCCAACCTCTGCAGCACAGGTTACTTGCAGGTTTAAACTCATGTAAATGGTGAATTCTCTGTAATTTGCAGTCTGTAAACCATGATTTGAGGATTTCAGTAACTCAGCCAGGGGTTAGGACTCTATTTCAGGAGTGGGCGAGGTTCTGTGATCTGCAATTGCAGGAGGTCAGACTAGATGATCATGATGGTCCCTTTTGACATTAAAGTCTATTCCAGCTCTAACTAGATACCAGTGAAGTAGTTTGAATAAATTAAGATGAACCTTCAACCAAAACTCAAAACCAAATCCAAGCAAACAAGATTTTTTGAGGTTTGAAAAAATATCTGGATGAATTTTCAATCCATTATTTTTAATTTTTCTACTTTTGCAACTTTCAGGTAGGACACAAAAAAGAAGTGATAAAACACCATGAAAGCTTGTGGTGACCCAATAGGCATAGGTGTGGAAAAGATGCAAAACCAATTTTTTAAAAAAATCAGTATCTTTCCTTTGACATTAGCAGGCTCTAGATCAGGGCCTTTGTATCTAAGCAGTGTACTTGGAGCCTGTGTATTTCACCCAGAAACAAATTACTCCTGAAGTTAACTTATACCAATCCTGACCATTCCAGTTTATCAGACTCAAGAGATTCAGGAGGTATGTATAGGCTGAGATGAACATCTAGTTTTTTGAGCGCTATACCACAAGTCAACCAAAACTGAAACTATTGCAACTAGTTATTGCTGTGTAACTTGTTTTCAGATTGGCATTGTGAGTGATAGTTATTTAAGAGTCAAAATTAGAGTTGTTTGGCTAGTTTTGACTAAACACAGGTCACATGCTATTATTTGTGTTCTCTGATTGGAAGTTCAAGTCAGAATCAGGCTTCCGATGTGAATCATCATGTTTAAGAGTTCAAAGTTGGCTTTCCAAGAATATTCACTTAAAACTTTCTGCTTCCATGAACATTCTGGCCAGTAAATTTATTTGCTCTCAAAAGTGAACTCAGAGGGTATGTCTACACAGCAAGGAAAAACCTGCGGCTCACCTCTGCCAGCTGACTCAGGCTTGCAGGGTCCTCCCACCTCTCTGGGTCCTAGAGCCCAGGCTCCAACCTGACTTCAGAAGTCTACACTGTATGAAACAACCTGGCAGCCCAAGCCCCGTGGTACGAGCCAGCCATGGGATTTGTTTTTGCAGTGTAGACATACCCAAAAGGGGCATGAATGCAAATGAAGTGAATTTTTGAATGAAGTCATGGAATGGTGGTGATGGGATTTTTTTATTTGCCCAAGTCTAATTTTGATATAAAGGATTCTCCTCTCTTGCCCCTTTGCTCATCCTTAGGGCTGATTTCAGAAACCACAGCCAGAATGTTATTCACATTATTTTATTGAATTGCTCACCCAACAGTGGACTGTTGTATACTACCTACCAGACGGTTTGTGGCTCTTACACAAAAGCATTGACCCAAGTAAATCAAACTATGTTTTAACCTATGTTTTTTAAAAATAGCCTAAAGCCTCAGATAGGTAATTTGGGGGAACACCTGTGACTTAGGGGAGTGCAGAAAGACAGTTTTGATGTAATATGACCTTTGATGGCCCTAAAAAACTCCCCACCCCAAAAATCATGATGCTGCCATCAGTTTGAAACAGCACAAATCTTCTTCATTTCAAGAAGAAAAAGAAAATAATGCTATATGCTTCCATCATTTCAGAAAACTGAATACAGACCCAAGTAATTTCTTTATGATAGGCATTTGAAGATACATGAAGTTTCTGAAAATAAAATATTTATTTGACATAAAAAACAAAAGATGACATTTTAATGGTCATTTGCTAAAATAGAACTATCATACTATGCAACTGGTTTGACAGTCATTAGTCAGGAAATAATACTTTAGGGTCTAGTTTTTAGTGTCTGCCAAAGACATATACGTAGCCTCTGGAAAGAATCTCTGAAAGGATATGCTATGACTTTATATAGAGGTATATAAAATCATGAGTGGTGTAGAGAAAGTGAATAAGGAAAAGTGATTTACTTGTTCCCATAACAGAAGAACTAGGAACCACCAAATGAAATTAATGGGCACCAGGTTTAAAACAAATAAAAGGAAGTTCTTCTTCACATGGCGCAAAGTCAACCTGTGGAACTCCTTGCCTGAAGAGGTTGTGAAGGCTAGGACTATAACATGGTTTAAAAGAGAACTGGATACATTCATGGAGGCTAAGTCCAGTAATGTCTATTAGCCAGGATGGGTAAGGAATGGTGTCCCTAGCCCCTGTTTGTCAGAGGGTGGAGATGGATGGCAGGAGAGAGATCTCTTGATCTTTACCTGTTAGGTTCACTCCCCCTGGGGCACCTGGCATTGGCCACTGTTGGTAGACAGGATACTGGGCTGGATGGACCTTTGGTCTGACCCAGTATGGACATTCTTATGTTATTATGACAATAAATTACATTCTTCTGGGAACCACATGATTCCCTTTTGCATTATTTTGATTGCAACAGGTCAGACATACACCTTTATGGTAAATATCTTTAGCACTTACAATGACATTACATTGCCCCTTTATCTGAAAATGAAATTCCGTATCTTAACTTTTATAAAACCTAAGCAATAAAGTATGGAAGAAATGAACCATAGCAAAGCTGTATAAGGAACAAGCCTCTCAAATCACAGCTTGCAGTGTAAATTCCAGTATTTTAAAACAAACATTTGAAATGTAAAATTTGTCTGCTTTTTATATTTAGTTTCCTTTGTGTAGTTTGATCAAATCTTACGTTGGGTAGAAAAATATAGCTATGACATTTTTTGAATATTTGTGTAACCTTTATTGTTTCCTAGGCAATACTGATGTTTCTGAAGCTCTGTATTCTTAGTAGAGTACAGCTTTCTGTAACTATACAAGGTGAGTTTCATATACAGTTTCACAAAGAGGATCAGTTGGTAAGCAAAGCTGGTAAGCATTTTCTAAATAAAAACAATGTAGGGTATTCATTGTGTTCATGATTTTTACATGTGCAAGAGGCTGCATGGTTCATAATGGTACCCAAATTGCCTTTCACCTTAAGTGTAGCTTCAGCCATGCATGAGGGTTACTTTTCTTCTACAGCAAAAATAATTCCTGTTGCTGTCTACTTCAACTGGGTAGGAGAGAAGAGAGGAAGAGGGACAAGCTTATCAAAAATAGGAGCCTAACTTTAAGTACCTAAGTGTAGATTTAGAAGTCTAACTTTAGGTTCCTATTTTTGAAAACCTTGACCCTGGTCAATCTTCAGTTTCACTCTATCCACTGCTACATTGGCAATTTCTCCTAATTTAGTATCATCTGCAAATGTTTAGACTTATTACTTCCTGCTGTAGATCATTGATATAGATACTAACAGTACCAGTCATAACATGGTCCTTCACAGGACACTCTCAGCACCTCTCTATGAGAATTCTCCATTAATGAAAATAAGTAGGTGAACAGATTCAGATAAAATAGGAACCAACACCACGTTCATATCAATCTAACCCTAAATATTTTAAATTTTGAAGAAGTTCAGTGAACTTCTCCAGTTTTATTTAATTATGTGTGCATCTTTACTTCTTTGTTTACAGCTTGGACAAGAACTGGGAATACTGGAATACGGTGCCAAGGGAAAAAGCAATTCACATAGTACATCTCACCTGGCCCAGACTAGGAGACAACAAAAATCTCATAAGAGATGGTTCTGGCAACTTATCCAGCACAAGTTTTAGACCAGAGATGCTCAGAATAACTTTGCATAACTGAATAGTTTGACAGAATCAGTCTTAAAGATAGGTTTCAGAGTAGCAGCCGTGTTAGTCTGTATCCGTAAAAAGAAAAGGAGTACTTGTGGCACCTTAGAGACTAACACATTTATTAGAGCATAAGCTTTCGTGAGCTACAGCTCACTTCATCAGATGCATCCGATGAAGTGAGCTGTAGGTCACGAAAGCTTATACTCTAATAAATGTGTAAGTCTCTAAGGTGCCACAAGTATTCCAGTGCTAAAGATGTATGACCAGTGTGGTTGCACATGATGCCCTGTTGGTGATCAAAGAGCCTTGAATGGAAATGGCAGCAATAAAAGCTAATACAATTTTTCTTTTTTTATGAAGCAATATGGAAGATGTGAGAAATACTAGAAGTCTCATAGGGAAGGAGTTTGATCAGCAAGAAACTCATGGAATAATTGAGTAGTAGGAACCGTATGTTATATAGGAAGTGAGCTGTGAGAGAGGCATGGTGGAGATGTAATTAATCCACTTGCTGCAGAGAACTATTAGATAGCTCATTTATGCATACCGAAGAAGTGGCTACGCAGGTGGTGTCGGAGAGAAGGCTTTGGATTCTTTGACCATGGGATGGTGTTCCATGAAGGAGGAGTGCTGGGCAGAGACGGGCTCCATCTTATGAAGAGAGGGAAGAGCATCTTTGCCAGCAGGCTGGCTAACCTAGTGAGGAGGGCTTTAAACTAGGTTCACCGGGGGAAGGAGACCAAAGCCCTGAGGTAAGTGGGAAAGCGGGATACCGGGAGGAAGCACAGGCAGGAATGTCTGTGAGGGGAGGGCTCCTGCCTCATACTGGGAATGAGGGGCAATCAACAGGTTATCTCAAGTGCTTATATACCAATGCACAAAGCCTTGGAAACAAGCAGGGAGAACTGGAGGTCCTGGTGATGTCAAGAAACTATGACATGATCGGAATAACAGAGACTTGGTGGGATAACTCACATGACTGGAGTACTGTCATGGATGGTTATAAACTGTTCAGGAAGGACAGGCAGGGCAGAAAAGGTGGGGGAGTAGCACTGTATGTAAGGGAGCAGTATGACTGCTCAGAGCTCCGGTACAAAACTGCAGAAAAACCTGAGTGTCTCTGGATTAAGTTTAGAAGTGTGAGCAACAAGAGTGATGTAGTGGTGGGAGTCTGCTATAGACCACCGGACCAGGGGGATGAGGTAGATGAGGCTTTCTTCTGGCAGCTCACGGAAGCTACTAGATCGCATGCCCTGATTCTCATGGGTGACTTTAATTTTCCTGATATCAGCTGGGAGAGCAATACAGCGGTGCATAGATAATCCAGGAAGTTTTTGGAAAGCGTAGGGGACAATTTCCTGGCGCAAGTGCTAGAGGAGCCAACTAGGGGGGGCGCTTTTCTTGACCTGCTGCTCACAAACCGGGTAGAATTAGTGGGGGAAGCAAAAGTGGATGGGAATCTGGGAGGCAGTGACCATGAGTTGGTTGAGTTCAGGATCCTGACGCAGGGAAGAAAGGTAAGCAGCAGGATACGGACCCTGGACTTCAGGAAAGCAGACTTCGACTCCCTCAGGGAACGGATGGCCAGGATCCCCTGGGGGACTAACTTGAAGGGGAAAGGAGTCCAGGAGAGCTGGCTGTATTTCAAGGAATCCCTGTTGAGGTTGCAGGGACAAACCATCCCAATGAGTCGAAAGAATAGTAAATATCGCAGGCGACCAGCTTAGCTTAATGGTGAAATCCTAGCGGATCTTAAACATAAAAAAGAAGCTTACAAGAAGCTGGTTGGCCATATGACCAGGGAACAGTATAAAAATATTGCTCGGGCATGTAGGAATGATATAAGGAGGGCCAAATCGCACCTGGAGCTGCAGCTAGCCAGAGATGTCAAGAGTAACAAGAAGGGTTTCTTCAGGTATGTTGGCAACAAGAAGAAAGCCAAGGAAAGTGTGGGCCCCTTACTGAATGAGGGAGGCAACCTAGTGACAGAGGATGTGGAAAAAGCTAATGTACTCAATGCTTTTTTTGCCTCTGTTTTCACTAACAAGGTCAGCTCCCAGACTGCTGCGCTGGGCATCACAAAATGGGGAAGAGATGGCTAGCCCTCTGTGGAGATAGAGGTGGTTAGGGACTATTTAGAAAAGCTGGACGTGCACAAGTCCATGGGGCCGGACGAGTTGCATCCGAGAGTGCTGAAGGAATTGGCGGCTGTGATTGCAGAGCCATTGGCCATTATCTTTGAAAACTCGTGGCGAACCGGGGAAGTCCCGGATGACTGGAAAAAGGCTAATGTAGTGCCAATCTTTAAAAAAGGGAAGAAGGAGGATCCTGGGAACTACAGGCCAGTCAGCCTCACCTCAGTCCCTGGAAAAATCATGGAGCAGGTCCTCAAAGCATCAATCCTGAAGCACTTGCATGAGAGGAAAGTGATCAGGAACAGCCAGCATGGATTCACCAAGGGAAGGTCATGCCTGACTAATCTAATCGCCTTTTATGATGAGATTACTGGTTCTGTGGATGAAGGGAAAGCAGTGGATGTATTGTTCCTTGACTTTAGCAAAGCTTTTGACACGGTCTCCCACAGTATTCTTGTCAGCAAGTTAAGGAAGTATGAGCTGGATGAATGCACTATAAGGTGGGTAGAAAGCTGGCTAGATTGTCGGGCTCAACGGGTAGTGATCAATGGCTCCATGTCTAGTTGGCAGCCGGTATCAAGTGGAGTGCCCCAAGGGTTGGTCCTGGGGCCGGTTTTGTTCAATATCTTCATAAATGATCTGGAGGATGGTGTGGATTGCACTCTCAGCAAATTTGCGGATGATACTAAACTGGGAGGAGTGGTAGATACGCTGGAGGGGAGGGATAGGATACAGAAGGACCTAGACAAATTGGAGGATTGGGCCAAAAGAAATCTGATGAGGTTCAATAAGGATAAGTGCAGGACCCTGCACTTAGGACGGAAGAACCCTATGCACAGCTATAGACTAGGGACCGAATGGCTAGGCGGCAGTTCTGCGGAAAAGGACCTAGGGGTGACAGTGGACGAGAAGCTGGATATGAGTCAGCAGTGTGCCCTTGTTGCCAAGAAGGCCAATGGCATTTTGGGATGTATAAGTAGGGGCATAGCGAGCAGATCGAGGGACGTGATCATTCCCCTCTATTCGACATTGGTGAGGCCTCATCTGGAGTACTGTGTCCAGTTTTGGGCCTCACACTACAAGAAGGATGTGGATAAATTGGAGAGAGTCCAGCGAAGGGCAACAAAAATGATTAGGGGTCTGGAACACATGAGTTATGAGGAGAGGCTGAGGGAGCTGGGATTGTTTAGCCTGCAGAAGAGAAGAATGAGGGGGGATTTGATAGCTGCTTTCAACTACCTGAAAGGGGGTTCCAAAGAGGATGGCTCTAGACTGTTCTCAATGGTAGCAGATGTCAGAACGAGGAGTAATGGTCTCAAGTTGCAGTGGGGGAGGTTTAGATTGGATATTAGGAAAAACTTTTTCACTAAGAGGGTGGTGAAACACTGGAATGTGTTACCTAGGGAGGTGGTAGAATCTCCTTCCTTAGAGGTTTTTAAGGTCAGGCTTGACAAAGCCGTGGCTGGGATGATTTAACTGGGAATTGGTCCTGCTTCGAGCAGGGGGTTGGACTAGATGACCTTCTGGGGTCCCTTCCAACCCTGATATTCTATGATTCTATGAAGTGGGAACTAGAACTCTGGTTCCCTCCACAGTAAATCCATAAGCCTTGAGGAAAACTGCCATAACTGCTAGCAGGAGGTCCCTCAGTCTTCTCAACCTCACAACCTAGCAACCTCACAACACACACACTCCAGTGGGACAAGGTGGTTTGATGTGCCTGTCTCCCAGACAATTCTTGGGTTTCCTCTAAAAGCACGAAATATCAGAACTGCCCCTTGTGGTCTATCAGCCACTAATTCCTCTCTGCGTATGGTCTGTTCTCCAGTTATGCAATTTTTTGGTGTGAAACTTGTTTCAAACCTAAAATTCTGTCTGGGTTTTTCCAAAAGGTTTGCTGGCATTTGTCAGGTGGCAAACTTCTCTTTCTTATGGTTTCAGGTGGGGGTTTTGTGATTACAGCTCAAAACCTATTTCCAACTCCGTTTTATTTTGAACTCAAAATTCAAAGCATAACTTGCAAACTCGCTTGGGCCGCCACTAAAACCAGAAAGAGTTTTGCATAATTCCCTGAAACCCAGAAGTGCCACATTCCACACAGTTATAATGCATCTATCCCGCAATAGTATCATTTCCTCTTAAATCTGTCAATCTGTGCCTTTCTGTCATTCAGTCAGCAGTGAAGGTCATTCAGACAATGCACTGATCTTGATGTAAGAAATCTTTGGGGAAATGGTGCTGACTAAACCTCTATTGTATTTGATTACAATAACTTAATTTCTTTATGCATTTACATTTCAGTGTGTAACTACTCAGATAAAAGTATTTAAACCTCTAAAATAATGTTTTCCTATTTCTCTGCTATCAAGTCCTATGGCAGGCAGGGTGACATGAAATTTCTAATATTTAGTCCATTCATTCTATTTTTCTTTTACATAAATGTACTTTTAAAAAAAATAGCTGCACAAACCAGAAAAGGTGTGGGGAAAAATGTTTTTGCAGGACTAACTTTGCCAAAAATTACTTTAAGAATTAGCATTTACTATTCCCTGAAATGGAATAGTTAAGTGGTAGCTTTTGTCCAAAAACTAAAATTGAACAGGAAGCATTGAAATAAAATTACAGTACTAAGCAAAAATGGTGGTAGATCTGTCAACCATTTTAACACCATTGTCCAACCATGAGAAAATTCATGTAATTACGGCAAGTTTTTAGTTTAACCTAGTATTTAATATCCCACTGATACTAAGCAAAGTTACCAGTAAAAACAGCTTGCTAAAAATAAAATCATTTCATGCCCTTCTGATCTCTTTCTCACCTGGAGCGCAGCCTCCCATAACTAAGAATTGCGAGCTATTGTTACACAGTTTTGTTCTGTCCAGCAACACTGAGGTTTGGGGCATTTTTAAAATCTATTTTTCACAAATAGATTTTTAAATTCTGCAACAAACTCCTCAAAGCTCTATGTAGTTCCTTTCTAGTGCTTTTCATTCATAGATCTCAAAGCACTTCACAGAGGAAGACAATATCTTTATCTCCATCTTACAGATGGGGAAATTGAGGCACAGAGAGACAATCTGCCCATGGTCCCCCAACAAGCCAAGAACACAGGTTTCCCAAGGGCTAACTTAGCATTCTGTCCACTAGCCCATACTGCCTTCCCATCTACATTAAAACATACTAAATGCAGCACCAAGCAGGGGTTGATTGTACGGTTTTTAGAACATGACATTGGATAGTCTTAATGTGAGCTAATGAACAACTACACCATTGTTTGAAATTTCTATTTATCCTTCCACATTTGGCTTTTCTTTAGTACCCACTACCTTCTTAACTATGCACTTCCTTGGGATTCCTCCAACCTTTGCAGCTGACCAAAATAAGAAGACAGCCGAGGGTAGCATAGGAGATGGCCACACCAGACCTACTCCTGCTGAGAACTCCCTTCTCCCCCAGGGCAGGGAATCCTGGGAAAACACAGACAGTTTCTTTTTTTCTGTGATGAGTGGCACAAAGGGAGTAGAGTTGGGCTTTGAATGTATCCCACAAGGTGGTCTACTTTACTTTCACTTCAGAAAACAGCACTAAATACATAGTGTTCACAACTAATTTTTCTTCTTACGCAAAAGTGCATAAAACCAGTAACATTTATAATCACTGAGAGAAAGAGAGAGTTCTTTTCTCCACTACTTAGAATACTTATTTTCTTAGCAGCAGAATGAATAACTGTAGCCCAAGCTGCAGCCTTGAGTAGACCCAAAGCAGCCACAACATGTAGACATTTTCCTTTCACTCTTTTAATATCCTGCAGCTTGTATTATTGTACATGAATACTTAATGTTCAAGAAATGGCAATAAAGAAAGTGCCATTGTTCTTTTTTTTTAAGATGGACTCTGAAGACAGACAGCTAACTGAGAGGAGTTCACTTATCTACAGGTGCTAAGGAATTCCAAAATTGTCTAGTTCAACTGTAAAAGCATATAAATTATAAAATTCAGGGAAGAGTATGTTGGAATTCTTTCAAAGTAAGAATTTTTTTAATGAATGTAGCGGGTTGGCTGCAGCTCAGGCTAAATATCAGATTCATTCACACCGGCCTGTTCACAACCTCTGATTATAAAGAGTCTCTAGAAGAGTCAAAATGATAGCCCCTCTCTCTATGTAATGCCATTGTCAAGGGGGAATTCAGCATTTCATTTCTGAATCCATGACCCTGCACTTGAAGATCTGACCCTGAGCTCTTCTGAAAGTTTGGCCTGTAGCGTATATTCCTGACTTCAAATCAGGCTGTGCCATTGACTTTTAAATCAGAACTGCAGTGGATTTCTGGGACAGTTTTTTCACAGAATCAGATAGCATAGTGCGGCACTTCAGTAGGGTTACTCCTTCAGGACTAAACGTTTGCAGGACTCAACCATATAGTAATATTTCAGGAATTTTAGAACTCTATTGATATTCTCTCTGGGTTAACATTGCCTATACAATGGCACAGACCAGAAGAGATTAATGTTGTGGGGGTTACAGAATAACAGGGTGAGAAAAAGTCATTAGGATATTTATAAGCAGGGGTTTTCACATGATTCACCCAGGGCTTCCTTCAGCTCCTCTGCTGGCTGGCTTCCCTGAGGCTGCATTCATTGCAGCTGCCCATACCTGCAGCAGTCCTTGAGGCTGTTGTTGAGTCCTGAGGGGAAAGCAGAAGGGACACAGGCTGCTGGAAGTGGAGTGAGGGCAGGCAGCTCCCAGGAAGGGGCACCCTGGTGCAGGAACTGGTCCCATGGCAACAGTGAGGAGAAGCTGCACTGGCCACCCCATTGCTCCTTCAGGTTTGGCCCTGTGAAAAATGGGAGGGGTGGTATTTTGTCAAATCTGAATGGTGCTGTGACTCCTGGGCACTAGGTTCATAGAATCATAGAATATCAGGATTGGAAGGGACCTCAGGAGGTCATCTAGTTCAACCCCCTGCTCAAAGCAGGACCAACACCAACTAAATCATCCCAGCCAGGGCTTTGTCAAACCTGACCTTAAAAACCTCTAAGGAAGGAGATTCCACCACCACCCCATTCCAGGGCTTCACCACCCTACTAGTGAAAAAGTTTTTCCTAATATCCAACCTAACCCCCACCCCACACACACTGCAACTTGAAACCATTGCTCCTTGTTCTATTATCTGGTACTACGAGGTTGCAACACCACTTACTCAGTTTTGGCCCTGCGGCCTCCAACACCATCATGTCAGAGGGGCCATAGGACAAAATCTGAGTGGACAGTGAGGCAGCCATTGCTGCTCCTCTTTGCCATTACCATTGGGAGGGCCCAGTGCTGGTGACTTAGTGACCCTGACAATGGTTTGCACCATGCATAGAGCTGTGGGCACCACTGTTTATAGGTGTCTCTACTCAAGATAGTTAAATCCCAGGCAGACTGCGAAGAGCTACGAAAGGATTTCTCAAAACTGTGTGAGTAGGCAACAAATGGCAGATGAAATTCAATGTTAATACATGCAAAGTAATGGGCATTGGAAAACATAATCCCAACTATACATATAAAATGATGGGGTCTAAATTAGCTGTTACCACTCAAGAAAGAGATTTTGGAGTCATTGTGGATAGTTCTCTGAAAACATCCACTCAATATGCAGTGGCAGTCAAAAAAGCAAACAGAATGTTTGGAATAATTAAGAAAGGGATAGATAATAAGACAGAAAATATCATATTGCCTCTATATACATCCATGGTATGCCCACATCTTGAATACTGTGTGAAGACGTGGTCACCGCATCTCAAAAAAGATATATTGGAATTGGAAAAGGTTCAGAAAAGGGCTACAAAAATTATTAGGGGCATAGAATGGATTCCATATAAGAAGAGATTAATAAGACTGGTGGTTTTCAGCTTGGAAAAGAGACAACTAAGGGGGGATAAGATTGAGGTCTATAAAATCATGACTGGTGTGGAGAAAGTAAATAAGGAAGTGTTATTTACTCCTTCTCATAACACAAGAACTAGGGGTCACCAAATGAAATTAATAGGCAGCAGGTTTAAATGAAAAAAAGGAAATATTTTTTCACACAATGCACAGTCAACCTGTGGAACTCTTTGCCAGAGGATGTTGTGAAGGCCAAGACTATAACAGGGTTCAAAAGGATCTAGATAAGTTCATGGAGGATAAGTCCATCATTGGGTATTAGCCAGGATGGACAGGGATGGTGTCCCTAGCCTCTGTTTGCCAGAAGCTGGGAATGGGTGACAGGGGGTGGATCACTTGATGATTATCTGTTCTGTTCATTCTCTCTGGGGCACCTGTCATTGGCCACTGTCGGAAGACAGGATACTGGGCTAGATGGACCTTTGGTCTGACCCAGTATGGCCATTCTTATGTGTCAGTGTGTTTTAAGGGACATTAATTTTTCTCACTGTGGTTGTAGCAGGGTCTTACCTAGTCTGGTATCAGGCCCTGCTACTGCCTCAGTTTCCCCACACTGGTTGATTCCTGAGTATCTTAGGGATTTATTCTTCTGGCCAAATAACACAGACCAGCTCCCATTCTGAGGATAAGCAAGAAGTCCAACAAAACAAGAGGCAGTAGTGTAGTGCCCATCTTTGAAAAAGGGAAGTAGGAAGATCCGGGGAACTACAGGCCAGTCAGCGTCATCTAAATCCCTGGAAAAATCATGGAGCAGGTCCTCAAGGAATCAATTCTGAAGCACTTAAAGAAGAGGAAAGTGATCAGGAACAGTCAGCATGGATTCACCAAGCGCAAGTCATGCCTGACTAATCTAATTGCCTTCTATGATGAGATAACTGGCTCTGTGGATGAGGGGAAAGCAGTGGACATGTTATTCCTTAACTTTAGCAAAGCATTTGATAGGGTCTCCCACAGTATTCTTGCCAGCAAGTTAAAGAAGTATGGGCTGGATGAATGGACTATAAGGTGGACAGAAAGCTGGCTCGATCGTCGGGCTCAACGGGTAGTGATCAATGGCTCCATGTCTAGTTGGTAGCCGGTATCAAGCGGAGTGCCCCAAGGGTCGGTCCTGGGGCTGGTTTTGTTCAATATCTTCATTAATGATCTGGAGGATGGCGTGGACTGCACCCCCAGCAAGTTTGCAGATGACACTAAACTGGGAGGCGTGGTAGATACGCTGGAGGGTAGGGATAGGATACAGTGGGCCCTAGACAAATTAGAGGATTGGGCCAAAAGAAATCTGATGAGGTTCAACAAGGACAAGTGCAGAGTCCTGCACTTAGGATGGAAGAATCCCATGCACTGCTACAGGCTAGGGACCAAATGACTAGGCAGCAGTTCTGCAGAAAAGGACCTAGGGGTGACAGTGGATGAGAAGCTGGATATGAGTTAACAGTGTGCCCTTGTTGCCAAGAAGGCTAATGGCATTTTGGTCTGTATAAGCAGGAGCATTGCCAGCAGATTGAGAGACATGATCGTTCCCCTCTCATTGACATTGGTGAGGCCTCATCTGGAGTACAGTGTCCAGTTTTGGGCCCCACACTACAAGAAGGATGTGGAAAAATTGGAAAGCGTCCAGAGGAGGGCAACAAAAATTATTAGGGGACTGGAACACATGACTTATAAGTAGAGGCTGAGGGAACTGGGATTGTTTAGTCTGCAGAGAAGAATGAGGGGGGATTTGATAACTGCTTTCAACTACCTGAAAGGGGGTTCCAAAGAGGATGGATCTAGACTGTCCTGAGTGGTAGCAGATGACAGTACAAGCAATAATGGTCTCAAGTTGCTGTGGGGGAGGTTTAGGTTGGATATTAGGAAAAACTTTTTCACTAGAGGGTGGTGAAGCACTGGAATGTGTTATCTAGGGAGGTGGTGGAATCTCCTTCCTCTGAGGTTTTTAAGGTCAGGCTTGAGAAAGCCCTGTCTGGGATGATTTAGTTGGTGTTGGTCCTGCTTTGAGCAGGGGGTTGGACTAGATGACCTCCTGAGGTCCCTTCCAACCCTGATATTCTATAATTCTATGATTCTATGATTAAGATGGACAATCAGCTACCTTCTTCTGGATCTTCCCCTGTTTGACCATAGTGCAGTTCACAAATCCACACAATAGTTTTCACCCTCACTGGGTGATATGTCCTCTTTGTCCCTTCCTGGGCTCAGCACTCCACAGGACACATAAAGACAGAACTCTAGGAGTAGCTCTTCCTCCTGCCTTCTCCAGAAGTTCCAGCTGGACTGCTAAGTAAGTGAGACTGTCAGCTCCCTTCAACTATCTGCATGATCCTCTTCAGGCCACTGCCCTCTAAAGATATCCTTTCTCACAGCCTCCTAATTCCTTTTTATCAGGGCTCCTTCCACTGTCTTGTCTCAGGGCTGTAAACACTTGCTCACTGGCTGACTGACACACTTTCTTTCAGAGCTCCCTAGTTCCATGTGAAGAGGGGAACTCAGCCAATCCTGCTGAGTCTCTTTGGACAAGCCTCCCTCAGCGTTTTGCTACATCCCCATATACTGCAGGTACCTTTCACTGTCTAACTGATCAGGGTCCCTCTGATAGGAATTAATCTACCCCAAACTACCATCACATAGTGCCTGGTGACCTAGTCCATCCACTAGCTGAAGCTCCAAACCCATCAACTGAGAGGCAGATAACTAGGCACAAGTGGACTAGGCCCAATTCCCCTTAAAGGGCCAGAAAACCCAGCCTGTGAAAGTGATCTGTTCATTGCTGCCCATTGGGTGGGAAAATATCCTTTAACTAAGAAATGATTTTATTTACAGCATTCTGGGCATTTTCAGGTTGCTGAGAAGAATGTTTCAGGTACACAGATCCACTTTAGTATGCACACTAGATGTGACTTTTCTGGCCACCTTTGGAATGATTACTTTCTAGAAGTCACCGCACAAAACTGGAAGTCAGGACTTCAGAATCCTCTTCCTGTTTCTTTCATTGACTCTGGGCTTGCTTCTCCAGTCCCTATTCACATAAATAGTTCTTATGTGAGTAATCCTAGTGGGACTCATATAAAACTATTAAGAGTTGTAAACTTGGGTAAGTCAAGTAACCTATGCCTCAGTGTACTCTCCTATAAAGGAAATAAGGAAACAGATCCACAGAGCCAGACGTGTACCCAGAAGCCTCCTGCTGCAAGACAATCCCAAGAAAGAAACCAACAGAACTCCACTGGCCATCACATACAGTCCTCAGCTAAAACCTCTCCAACGCATCATGAGTGATCTGCAACCCATTCTGGACAATGATCCCTCACTTTCACAGGCCTTGGGAGGCAGGCCAGTCCTCACCCACAGACAACCTGACAATCTGAAGCATATTCTCACCAGCAACTACACACCGTACCATAGTAACTCTAACTCAGGAACCAATCCATACAACAAACCTCAATGCCAACTCTGTCCACATATGTACACGAGCGACACCATCACAGGATCTAACCAGATCAGCCACACCATCACTGGTTCATTCACCTGCACGTCCACCAATGTAATATACACCATCATGTGCCAGCAATGCCCCTCTGCTATGTCCATCAGCCAAACTGTCCCTACATAAAAGGATAAATGGACACAAATCAGATATTAGGAATGCTAATATACAAAAACCTGTGGAACACTTCAACCTCCCTGGACACACAATAGCAGATTTAAAGGTAGCCATCCTGCAACAAAAAAACTTCAGGACCAGACTTCAAAGAGAAACTGCTGAGCTTCAGTTCATTTGCAAATTTGACACCATCAGCTCAGGATTAAACACAGACTGTGACTGGCTAGCCAACTACAAAAGCAGTTTCTCCTCCCTTGGTGTTCACACCTCAGCTGCTAGAAGAGGGCCTCATCCTCCCTGATTGAACTAACCTCATTATTCCTAGCCTGATTCTCGCTTGCATATTTATACCTGTCTCTGGAAATTTCCACTACATGCATCCGACGAAGTGGGTATTCACCCACGAAAGCTTATGCTCCAATACGTCTGTTACTCTATAAGGTGCCACAGGATGATTATTTTATTTGCCGCTTTTACAGATCCAGACTAACATGGCTACCCTTCTGATACTCTCCTATAAAGGGTGCAAATAATAGGCTTCATGGTGTAGTAGACGGGGCTACGACCTAGGCGACCAGGGTTCCAAGCTCAGCTCTGCCTCTGAGTTATTGTGAACAAGTCACTTCCCCTTTTTGTGCCCATGTGTCCACTCCCTTTGTCTGTCTTCTCTATTTAGATCAGTGGTGCCCAGACTGTGGGGCACACTCACCTAAGGGGAATGGAGGGAGTGACACCCAGCCCTACTCAGCTCCCAGACAAGCTCTGCCCCCAAACGCACCTCCACTCTGCCCCCTGCTCTGCCCCCAGCCCAGCTCAGGCCCCAGCTGCAGCTCTGCTCTGCCCCCTTCTCTGCCCCTAGCCCACCCCTGCCCTCATTCTGTCTTTTCCCCTAGGCCAACTCTGCATCTCGCCCCAGCTTCTCCCCCATCACCAGTTCTGCCCCTAGCTTCACCTTCAGCCCAAGCTGCTCTGCTGAGCCAACTGTGCAGTGATGGAGGGGGAGGGATGCAGACAGATTCCATTACTGGTAAAGGGGGGCATGCCAAGAAAACTTTGGGCACCACTGATTCAGATTATAAACTCTTTGGGCAGAGATTGTATCTTACTCTGTGTCTGTGCAGCAGGGCCGGCTCTACGTTGTTTGCCTCCCCAAGCAGTGAAAAAAACTGCCGCTGCAGACAGCAAAAGGAAGAAGCTGTTGCCGATTTCCTGCTGTGGATAGCAAAGGGGAGAAGCTGCTGCTGATTTGCTGCCACGGCGGGCGGAAGAGAGAGGCTGCCGCCGAACTGCCGCCCCTTTCGAACTAAGAAAAGGAGGACTTGTGGCACCTTAGAGACTAACCAATTTATTTGAGCATAAGCTTTCGTGAGCTACAGCTCACTTCATCGGATGCATACTGTGGAAAGTGTAGAAGATCTTTTATACACACAAAGCATGAAAAAATACCTCCCCCCACCCCACTCTCCTGCTGGCAATAGCTTATCTAAAGTGATCACTCTCCTTACAACGTGTATGATAATCAAGTTGGGCCATTTCCAGAACAAATCCAGGTTTTCTCACCCTCCCCACTCCCCCCCCCAACACACACACAAACCCACTCTCCTGCTGGTAATAGCTTACCTAAAGCGACCACTCTCCTTACAATGTGTATGATAATCAAGGTGGGCCATTTCCAGCACAAATCCAGGGCTTAACAAGAACATCTGTGGGGGGGGAGGTTAGGAAAAAACAAGGGGAAATAGTTTACCTTGCATAATGACTTAGCCACTCCCAGTCTCCATTCAAGCCTAAGTTAATTGTATCCAATTTGCAAATGAATTCCAATTCAACAGTTTCTCGCTGGAGTCTGGATTTGAAGTTTTTTTGTTGAAGAATTGCAACTTTCATGTCTGTAATCACGTGACCAGAGAGATTGAAGTGTTCTCCGACTGGTTTATGAATGTTATAATTCTTGACATCTGATTTGTGTCCATTTATTCTTTTACGTAGAGACTGTCCAGTTTGACCAAGTACATGGCAGAGAGGCATTGCTGGCACATGATGGCATATATCACATTGGTGGATGTGCAGGAGAACGAGCCTCTGATAGTGTGGCTGATGTTATTAGGCCCTGTGATGGTGTCCCCTGAATAGATATGTGGGTACAGTTGGCAACGGGCTTTGTTGCAAGGATAGGTTCCTGGGTTAGTGGTTCTGTTGTGTGGTATGTGGTTGCTGGTGAGTATTTGCTTCAGGTTGGGGGGCTGTCTGTAGGCAAGGACTGGCCTGTCTCCCAGGATTTGTGAGAGTGTTGGGTCATCCTTCAGAATAGGTTGTAGATCCTTAATAATGCATTGGAGGAGTTTTAGTTGAAGGCTGAAGGTGATGGCTAGTGGCGTTCTGTTATTTTCTTTGTTAGGCCTGTCCTGTAGTAGGTGACTTCTGGGAACTCTTCTGGCTCTATCAATCTGTTTCTTCACTTCCGCAGGTGGGTATTGTAGTTGTAAGAATGCTTGATAGAGATCTTGTAGGTGTTTGTATCTGTCTGAGGGGTTGGAGCAAATGCGGTTGTATCGCAGAGCTTGGCTGTAGACGATGGATCGTGTGGTATGGTCAGGGTGAAAGCTGGAGGCATGTAGGTGGAATAGCGGTCAGTAGGTTTCCGGTATAGGGTGGTGTTTATGTGACCATCGTTTATTAGCACTGTAGTGTCCAGGAAGTGGATCTCTTGTGTGGACTGGAGCAGGCTGAGGTTGATGGTGGGATGGAAATTGTTGAAATCATAGTGGAATTCCTCAAGGGCTTCTTTTCCATGGCTCCAGATGATGAAGATGTCATCAATATAGCGCAAGTAGAGTAGGGGCGTTAGGGGACGAGAGCTGAGGAAGCGTTGTTCTAAGTCAGCCATAAAAATGTTGGCATACTGTGAGACCATGCAGGTACCCATAGCAGTGCCACTGATCTGAAGGTATACATTGTCCCCAAATGTAAAATAGTTATGGGTAAGGACAAAGTCACAAAGTTCAGCCACCAGGTTAGCCGTGACATTATCAGGGATAGTGTTCTTGACGGCTTGTAGTCCATCTTTGTGTGGAAAGTTGGTGTAGAGGGCTTCTACATCCATAGTGGCCAGGATGGTGTTATCAGGAAGATCACCGATGGATTGTAGTTTCCTCAGGAAGTCAGTGGTATCTTGAAGGTAGCTGGGAGTGCTGGTAGCGTAGGGCCTGAGGAGGGAGTCTACATAGCCAGACAATCCTGCTCTCAGGGTGCCAATGCCTGAGATGATGGGGCGCCCAGGATTTCCAGGTTTATGGATCTTGGGTAGTAGATAGAATATCCCAGGTCGGGGTTCCAGTGGTGTGTCTGTGCGGATTTGATCTTGTGCTTTTTCAGGGAGTTTCTTGAGCAAATGCTGTGGTTTCTTTTGGTAACTCTCAGTGGGATCAGAGGGTAATGGCTTGTAGAAAGTGGTGTTGGAGAACTGCCGAGCAGCCTCTTGTTCATATTCCGACCTATTCATGATGACAACAGCACCTCCTTTGTCAGCCTTTTTGATTATGATGTCAGAGTTGTTTCTGAGGCTGTGGATGGCATTGTGTTCCTCACGGCTGAGGTTATGGGTTACTTGGCCCACCTTCAGCCCCCAACTAAAACCCCTCCAACGCATTATTAAGGATCTACAACCTATTCTGAAGGATGACCCAACACTCTCACAAATCCTGGGAGACAGGCCAGTCCTTGCCTACAGACAGCCCCCCAACCTGAAGCAAATACTCACCAGCAACCACATACCACACAACAGAACCACTAACCCAGGAACCTATCCTTGCAACAAAGTCCGTTGCCAACTGTGCCCACATATCTATTCAGGGGACACCATCACAGGGCCTAATAACATCAGCCACACTATCAGAGGCTCGTTCACCTGCACATCCACCAATGTGATATATGCCATCATGTGCCAGCAATGCCCCTCTGCCATGTACATTGGTCAAACTGGACAGTCTCTACGTAAAAGAATAAATGGACACAAATCAGATGTCAAGAATTATAACATTCATAAACCAGTCGGAGAACACTTCAATCTCTCTGGTCGCACGATTACAGACATGAAAGTTGCAATTCTTCAACAAAAAAACTTCAAATCCAGACTCCAGCGAGAAACTGTTGAATTGGAATTCATTTGCAAATTGGATACAATTAACTTAGGCTTGAATAGAGACTGGGAGTGGCTAAGTCATTATGCAAGGTAACCTATTTCGCCTCATTTTTTCCTACCCCCGCCCCCTTCTCAGACATTCTTGTCAAGCCCTGGATTTGTGCTGGAAATGGCCCACCTTGATTATCATACACATTGTAAGGAGAGTGATCACTTTAGATAAGCTATTGCCAGCAGGAGAGTGGGTTTGTGTGTGTGTTGCGGGGGGAGTGGGGAGGGTGAGAAAACCTGGATTTGTGCTGGAAATGGCCCAACTTGATTATCATACACGTTGTAAGGAGAGTGGTCACTTTAGATAAGCTATTACCAGCAGGAGAGTGGGTTTGTGCGGGTCGGGGTGGGGGAGAAAACCTGGATTTGTGCTGGAAATGGCCCATCTTGATTATCATACACATTGTAAGGAGAGTGATCACTTTAGATAAGCTATTGCCAGCAGGAGAGTAGGGTGGGGGGAGGTATTTTTTCATGCTTTGTGTGTATAAAAGATCTTCTACACTTTCCACAGTATGCATCCGATGAAGTGAGCTGTAGCTCACGAAAGCTTATGCGCAAATAAATTGTTTAGTCTCTAAGGTGCCACAAGTACTCCTTTTCTTTTTGCGAATACAGACTAACACGGCTGTTACTCTGAACCCTTTTGAACTGCTGCCCCAAGCACCTGCTTGAAACACTGGGGCCTGGAGCCGAGCCTGCTGTGCAGTGTGTAACAGAATGGAGCTGTGGATCACTAGCAAAACACAAATAATCGTGAAATGTTACTTTTTCTTTCATGAAGTATTTTATTAGATTACCAGAGTTTTATTAATGGAGGGTGGGAATGGGAACTACAGGTTCAGAGAACAAGTTACCTTTTTCTCTAGATGGTTTAGGTTAGTCCTTCTCCTCCATTTTTAGTAGGAAGGCTTAAAAGTAACTGATGATTATTTTAAAATGAACAAAAAATTGTCCCTCTCCTAAAACCACCTTAAAAGAACAGGTAGGCAGGAACAGAATATGAAATTAATGAATCCCATTTGAGGCAAAACACACATATATCCTCTACTCCTTCAGCTCAATGGGGTGCCACCTTAATGACTTAATGCATTATATTTTGTCTAAGTATTGCAGGACATACAGTATGCCTCACACTTCACTGCAAATTTCCTGGCTTTGATTGTTTTCTGACACAACCTTAACAGTCTTTTAATGCCATTTTTTCTCCATGTGATGTTAATAACATTTCTCATCAGAACAGTTCCATACTTTAGCTGGCATAGAGCAAAATGCAATTTTGGGGAAATATTTATACTTCATTATTTTTAATTATTGAGTAATGATCTAGCCCTTTAATATCTGTCAGGTTGATAAGATTGAAGCAGTCATTGATGCAAAAGAGCTCCCACCTGCTAGAAGTGGGGCATACATTGAGCTCCCCTCAGAGTTCTTTTTCTAATGTTCTCAACATTGGACACATGGAGAACTTGTTCCTCCCTCATGCATCCTTTGCTGGTCATGTATTCCCCAAGCCAGGTGTTTCTTCCTTAGCAGAATTTCTGGAACACACGAAGGAGGAATTGGCACATGACGAGCTGAACTCATCAATAAGTTACAGATCCTTTATGCTGGCTATACTACCATAAAGCGACCGTACAGCTACCATTATGGCTCCCTGATTCCCCAGATATGGAAGAAGTCTTTGGCAGATGCAGGGCTAGTGTAACTGGCTCTATACCACCACTGCAGGAGTGCCCAGTGCAAGAGGCATATGGTGGGAGGCGTAGGGCATGGCTATTGAATGTCTATGTCCTGACTATTCCTGGCTGATTAACAAGTCCACAGGGAATGTTGCAGCTGGATTGCAATGTAGGACATCCTCTGAGACAACTCTAACATGCACTGGATATGCTGATGTGGCCCTTGGCAAGCTCCAGGAAAAAGGGAGGCAAAAACCCCTTTTCCTGATTTACACCAGCATAAGTGAGATTAGAGAATCAGGCCCAATGTATATGTTATTCTGTTAATAAATCTACTTGAAAGGCACACAGTTTTCAAGCAGTGTACATTTGCTAGAAACAAATTCTATGGCGAACTGGTAGAAAAAGAAATAAAAAAACTATTAAAACGATTTGCATCTAGGACATACAAATTTGTCTTAAATCCCTAAGAATTTCACAATTGCTTTTAAAAGTTCTATGCTTCCACAGACTATTTATGTGATACAGCACTAACCATTAACAAGCTATTAAATTAAATATGACATTTTAAGAGTTACATCAGCCAAGAAGTTGTGTTATAAAAAGTATAGGAAAACTTCATAAGTTAGCCTGTAAAACAACAAAATACCTGCAAGAAAATAAAAGAGCAGCTATCGTCTTTGCCCACATGAATAATAAACATAAAGAAAGCAATTTTTTGTGTACTCATGCATATATATGACTTACAAAAACATAGCAAAAACCTTTAATGTTACCACTGAGTACTAATAAAACACTCTTTAGTGGATATTACGGTTTGTATATATTATATTGTAGTTGGTGCTGGGTTTTTGTCTTGTTTAGTTTTGTTATCAGTGACTGATTGTGTCAGACAAGATGCTCGAAAATGTACACTCTTAATAGTCTGATCTTTCGGGTCTTTGATTTGCAATAAGTTATTCTCAAAAGGAAAAATAGCCAGTTACGATCTTTTCTTGACTTTGCAAAAAGTAAAACCCAAAGAAACCCAAATCGATTGGATGATGCTGCAGCCAGTTTTTCAACAAGCAGCAATCAGGAAAGTGTTTTACATCATAGCCAGGGATGAGGCAGCAGAGAGGAATGGAAAGCAGCTGAAGGCCAGCAAGTACATTACTTTTGTTGTAATATTTGGGATTTGCCTATGCTCCCAGAGTAACACAGGGACTACAGTTGTGGTACTTCTTCAGCTATAAAAACAGACTTCTAATGCGTGACCTAAAGGTGCGCAACTTCAGATATGGGTAGTAATAGATTACATATTCTCTCTGTGAGCCAATCATTTGAAGGTGACATACATATACCTGAATCTCTTCATTACAATGAAAGCTGGAGAAGATAGGAAATATATGCAGATATCTAAACCCTATTCTCTCCCTCTCTCATTCACACTGAAAAAGTTTAAAGCAAAGGTGAGACTTTGATGATTCAATGTGAAAATTACAAATCAAACACCCAGAGGTATTGTCTAGCACTATAAATTATAAACAATTGTATTACTGTTACAGAGCTTCAGAACACCACTCATGCCAACTGATGTGATGAGGAGGAAAAAATATCACCTACTGCTAAACAAATCTGGTGAAATCTGTGCACAGATATTTTGCAATTAGAAAAAAGAGGCTAAAATCTTCAAATAAATTCTTTGTTATAAATTATAACAGCTTCAATGTTCACCGTAAGTGAAATCCATGTAGTGAAAGTAAAGTTGGATGTCAATGTAGTAGGGACAGCGTTGGGTTTCAAAAAAACTTAGGTAACAATAAACATTTTATTATCAGAGTCCTTAGATATTTAATACTTTTAGATGAAATTATAAGACAATAACACCAACAAACATACAACAAGAATAATACTCTGTCGTCTTTGTGTCACGCTCATGGGGAAAAAGGGATACATACAATCTTGCCCCATCTCCTCTACCAGGGATTCCCTCAGTTGGAGGGGGGAAGGGCAGGGCAGGGGAGAGTAAAGTCTCTAATAAGTATAACGATGATATAGCTGAATCCTCCTCCATCCCCTCCCTTCCAACTCTTTCACACGAGACAAGTCAGGGGCAGAAGGTGATGTTACTGGAATACCCTGAGCTCCAGCCGTCCTCAGGTTGGCTGATGGTTCCACTGGGACCACTGCCATTTGGCAGTTTAGAGCAGCTCCTAAATCCTCTTTGTGATGCCCAGCAGAACCTTAGTACTGAAGAGATCCCCCCCTGTATGAACATTTTGACAAAATGAAACAATACATCTTTCTGAATCTATTTTCCCTTCCATTATTTCCACTTCAATTATTTCACAATTTACTGAGAAACAGACTGGTAAATTTAATTCAATTAGCTACCCTTGAAGATACCTCACAGTTTCATGTTAATTCAATAACCAGGCAACCAGTCATTAACTAGAGAGTAAAATAACGGTCTCACTGCTTTTGGAAGATATATAAAAAATGTGTGAACAACTACCCAAAGAGATAATTCAGCTAATCATTCATCAGACTGCCCTCAGTTATGGCTCTCCTTTGCACATGAACATAGCTGAAGCTGTGTGTGGCTGAAGCAAAATATATTCCACGTGAGAAAACAGATGACTTTAAAGCAGTTCCTCTCAACCTTTCCAGACTTCTGTAAGTCTTTCAGGAATCTGATTTGTCCTGTGTACCCCAAGTTTCACTTCACTTAAAAACTACTTGCTTACAAAATCAGACATAAAAATACAGAAGTGTCATAGCACATGTCATAAATATAAAGGAAAGGCTAACCACCTTTAAATCCCTCCTGGCCAGAGGAAAAACGCTTTCACCTGTAAAGGGTTAAGAAGCTAAAGATAACCTCATTGGCACTTGACCAAAATCACCAATGAGGAGACAAGATATTTTCAAAGCTGCGGAGGGGGGGAACAAAGGGTTCTCTCTGTCTGTATTGTTTTTGCTGGGACCAGAGCAAGAATGCAGGTCAGAACTCCTGTAAAAAGTTAATAAGCAATCTAGTTAGATATGCGTTAGATTCTGTTTTGTTTAAATGGCTGATAAAATAAATTGTGCTGAATGGAATGTATATTCCTGTTTTTGTGTCTTTTTGTAACTTAAGGTTCAGCCTAGAGGGATTCTCTATGTTTTGAATCTGATTACCCTGTAAGGTATTTGCCATCCTGATTTTATATAGGTGATCCTTTTACTTTTTCTTTAATTAAAATTCTAGTTTTTAGAACCTGATTGTTTTTTCATTGTTCTTAAGATCCAAGAGTTTGGGTCTGTGTTCACCTATGCAAATTGGTGAGGATTTTTTATCAAGCCTTCTCCAGGAAAGGGGGTGTAGGGCTTCGGGGGATTTTGGGGGGAAAGATGTTTCAAGTGGGCTCTTTCTCGCTTATATTTTGATAGACGCTCAGTGGTGGCGCAATAAAGTCCAGGGACAAAAGGTAAAATAGTTTGTACCTTGGAAAAGTTTTAACCTAAGCTGGTAAAAATAAGCTTAGGGTTTTTTTTCATGCAGGTCCCCACATCTGTACCCTACAGTTCAGAGTGGGGAAGGAACGTTGACATGGTGGTAAAGGTGGGATTAACTTGAAATCATTTTGAGATCAATTTGAGATTTTTTGAACCAGAAGCACAGATTTTAAAAAAAAGGACACTTTTTTCCCCTTTGGGCTGCTGGAAAGCAGATTTTAAGCTGAAAGCAGTTAGAGTTTTTTTTTGTCTCTGCTTGGGGGCCAGAGCAGAGACAAAAGGGAATTGTCTTTTGTGAGCTGGAGTTTTCTCTACCTCAAGGCAGGGTAGTTAACCTCCTGCAGGGAAATTCACAAGTCTTCACAGACCTGAAGGTTTTTTTTTTGTTTTTTTTTTAACCTAAGAGCAACTAGAGGGGTTTTCTGTCTATTTGCCTGGAGACAAAGGTGTTAGTTTTTTTATAGGATTTTTCTGTAGGCTGACAATCACTATAAGAGAACATAGGTATTCAGTTACAGCACAATCTCTCTCTATATATACATATTTGACAAGCCAAGTTTTTGTTTGTTTGTTTTGTTTTGTTGTTTTCTTTCTAACTCTCAGGTGTAAAGTTAATTAAAAACAGAGAGCCTAACATGACAGAAACCAAGGCACAACACAAATTGGAGTTAACCAGACTGAAGGCAGCAAAAGAGGCAGAAAAAAGACCTAGAGGCTGCCCACAGGAGAGCTATGGAGGCAAGGGAAAAGAACTGGAGGAGAAAGAAAAAGAGAGGAAGCATGTACTGGAGATGGAGAAGGTAAGGGCTGAGTGGAATCTACTGGATAACCCTAACAATCCTTCCCCAACAATCCACAAATGGGAGCGACTATGTCCACAGTATGATTTATCCAATGATATTGCTGAATATTTTCTCACCTTTGAGAGACTGTACATTCTCGATAAAATTCCTGAAGCTCACAAGATGACCACATTGGTCGCAAAATTGACTGGAAGAGCTCTGGACATATTCAATAAGATGCCTATTGATGAGGCTTCTGACTATAATAAGTTCAAGGATTTGGTTTTAAAGCAATTTCAAATTACATCTGAAATGTACAGAGTAAAATTTCGAACCCTTAAGAGAGGGCCTGGACTAAGTAATGTGGCCTATCTAAACCAGATAAAGGATCTGTTAGATAAATGGGTCCAAGGAACGGGTGTCACTAGCTTTGACGGAAAATGTGATTTGATAGCTCAGGAGCAATTCCTGAACATGTCCAAGGAGAGAATAAAACAGTGTTTATGGGGTAAGGAAATGGACTCAGCAGAAGGTCTTGCTTCTTATGCTGATTGATATGAGCAGTCCCAGACCACCAGAGAGGCGGGGCAAGCCAGAACAAAGGTGGAGGGAGGAGAGAGGAACAACCCTGGTCGCAGTTGGAGCGGATACCAGAAGGGACACCCACAGACTACCCCCTACTACAGGGGGAAGCCCAAGGCCCCAACGACACACCAAGGAATACTCCAGACACCTTATCGTCCTGCCATACCGTTCTCCAGCAACCCACCTCACCACAGTGACCCATCAGCTGGACGATGTTTTAAATGTAACAAGCCGGGGCATGTGAAGGCCAACTGCCCCAAGAAACCCAACAGATTACAGTTCATTGCACCAGAATCACACCAGAGGTCCTCAGGCCCAGATACCTCCCAGATAGCCTTGGAGCGGAGGGAAACTGTGAGTTTGGGCAGGAAGAAGGTCACCGCGTGGAGGGACACTAAAGCACAAGTGTCGGCTATCCATGCTTCCTTAGTGGACCCAAATTTAATCAACCCAGACATCCAGGTGACAATTCAACCCTTCTAGTCAAACTCTTTCAATTTGTCTACAGTCAAGTTGCCTGTCCAGTACAAGGGCTGGTCAGGAACGTGGACTTTTGCAGTCTATGATGGTTATCCCATCCCCATGCTGTTGGGGGAAGACTTGGCCAATCATTAGAAGCTAGCCAAGAGGGTGGGAATGGTCACCCGCAGCCAGGCTAAGCAAGCCGTCATGCCTAGCTCTGTTCCGGAAACTTCTACCAGGACCCAGTCAGAGGTGATGGAACTGGGCCCCATGCCAGCGTCTGTAACAGCAGAAGTGGATCCAGTCCCAGAGACCCAGACAGAGCCAGTCCCAGAATCAGAACCGGCGGAACATCCAGCACCAGACCCATTGCCAGCACTGAATCCAGTACTTGCAACCCCAGCACCAGAGGGCCTCACCAAACCTGAACTGGCAGCAGCCCATAACCCTACACAAGAGACTCAGCCGGAGCCTGAACCCCAACATAGTGCACCAACGGAGAGCGGTTCACAGTCAGTGGAACCAGCCCCATCCCCTACATTGCTTCCAGAGGGACCAAGCCTAGGTCCACAATCCAATGAGGAACTGATGTCTCCAGCATCAAAGGAACAGTTCCAAACCGAACAGGAAGAAAATGAATGCCTCCAGAGAGCTTGGACGGCGGAACGGAGCAACCCACCGCCTCTCAGCTCTTCTAATCAATCCAGGTTTGTTGTAGAAAAGAGGACTTTTATACAAGGAAATTCTTTCTGGTGGACACCAGGAAGACTGGCATCCTCAGAGACAGTTGGTAGTTCCAACTAAGTACCGGGTAAAGCTTTTGAGCTTAGCCCATGATCATCATAGTGGCCATGCTGGGGTGAACAGGACCAAAGACCGTTTGGGGAGGTCATTCCACTGGGAGGGAATGGGCAAGGAGGTTTCTACCTATGTCTGGTCTTGTGAGGTATGCCAAAGAGTGGGAAAACCCCAAGACCAGGTCAAAGCCCCTCTCCAGCCACTCCCCATCATTGAAGTTCCATTTCAGCAAGTAGCTGTGGATATTCTGGGTCCTTTTCCGAAAAAGACACCCAGAGGAAAGCAGTACATACTGACTTTCATGGATTTTGCCACCCGATGGCCGGAAGCAGGAGCTCTAAGCAACACCAGGGCTAAAAGTGTGTGCCAGGCACTAGCAGACATTTTTGCCAGGGTAGGATGGCCTTCCGACATCCTCAAGGATGAACTAATTTCCTGGCAGGAACTATGGAAAGCCTTTCGGATGCTCATGGCGTGAATCACTTGGTTGCCACCCCTTACCATCATCAAACAAATGGCCTGGTGGAGAAATGTAATGGGACTTTGGGGGCCATGATACATAAATTTGTAAATGAGCACTCAAATGATTGGGACCTAGTGTTGCAGCAGTTGCTCTTTGCCTACAGAGCTGTACCCCATCCCAGTTTAGGGTTTTCACCATTTGAACTTGTATATGGCTGCGAGGTTAAGGGGCCATTACAGTTGGTGAAGCAGCAATGGGAGGGGTTTACACCTTCTCCAGGAACTAACATTCTGGACTTTGTAACCAACCTACAAAACACCCTCCGAACCTCTTTAGCCCTTGCTAAAGAAAACCTAAAGGATGCTCAAAAAGAGCAAAAAGCCTGGTATGATAAACTTGCCAGAGAGTGTTCCTTCCAAATAGGGGACCAGGTCATGGTCTTAAAGGTGCTCCAGGGCCATAAAATGGAAGCCTTGTGGGAAGGGCCATTCCTGGTCCAGGAGTGCCTGGGAGCTGTTAATTATCTCATAGCATTCCCCACCTCCAACCGAAAGCCTAAGGTGTACCATATTAATTCTCTAAAGCCCTTTTATTCCAGAGAATTAAAGGTTTGTCAGTTTATAGCCCAGGGAGGAGATGATGCTGAGTGGCCGAAGGTGTCTACTATGAAGGGAAATGTGCTGGTGGTGTGGAAGAGGTGAACCTCTCCATGACCCTTGGGCGTATGCAGCGACAGGAGATCAAAGAGCTGTGCACTAGCTACGCACAGTGACGAGCTGCCAAAATCTTAACAACGGATTCCCTCCTCACCCCACGAGGGGGTCATAGCCCATCCCCGCCCCCCAGGACTCCTGCCCCATCTACTCCCCTCCCCTGTCCCCTGACTGCCCGCAGAACCAGGCAGGATGGTCTCGTGGGCCACCGTAGTGGGTGCCCACTCCACCCCTAAGAGGCAGAGGCACCTGCCGGGGGGCGACTGCTTACCTAGGGCAGGTTCCAGGAAGCATCCAGCAGGCCCCTCTGGCTCCTAGGGGCGGGGGAGCGTAGCACACAAAAGTGGCGCCTTAGGTGCTGACTCCCAGGGTGCTCTGGAGCTCGCGCACCCACGGGGAAAATTGATGGGTGCAGAGCCCCACTGGCAGCTCCCCACTCCGCACCCGGCCCCAGCTCACCTCACCTCTGCTCCGCCTCCTCCCCTGAACGTGCCCCGCTCTGCTTCTCTGTGCCCCCCCACAGCTTCCCATGAATCAGCTGTTCGGTGGGAAGCTGGGGAGGACTGAGAAGCAGGCCGCGGCTTCCTGCTCAGGCCAAGGGTGGCGGAGGTGAGCTGGGGCAGGGAGCGGTTCCCCTGCATGCCCCCCTCACCCCTGGGTTACCAGCTGCGGCATGATCGGCCCTCCTCGCCCCCCCCCTCCACCCGAGCTTACCTCCGCTCTGTCTCCCTGGGCCTGAACAGGAAGCAGCAGCTTGCTTCTCAGCCCGCCCCGGCTTCCCGCGCGAACAGCTGATTCGCGGGAAGCCTGGGGAGGCAGAGAAGCAGAGCCGGGTGGCGCGTTCAGGGGAGGAGGTGGAGCGGAGGTGAGGTGAGCTGGGGCCAAGGGTGGGGCGGGGAGCTACCGGTGCGTGCTCTGCACCCACCAAATTTTCCCCTTGGGTGCTTTTCGCCAGTTGAATTTAGAAGCCCTTTTAGAACCGGTTGTCTCTCGTGGAACAACCAGTTCTAAAAGGGCTTCTAAATTTAACGACTGGTTCTAGTGAACCGGTGCGAACAGGCTCCAGCTCACCACTGGCTATGCGCCGACGTTCTCAGTCACCCCAGGACTGACTGAATGGGCATACCACTCCATTGACACAGGTAATGCTCACCCAATTAAAGCCCAACCTTACTGGGTGCCTCCTCAAGCTAAAACTGCTATAGAACAGGAGATCCAGGATATGCTACAGATGGGGGTAATCCGCCTCTCTGGCAGTGCATGGGCATCTCCAGTGGTTCTAGTTCCCAAACCAGATGGGGAGATACATTTTTGCATGGACTACCATAAGCTAAACGCTGTAACTCGCCCAGACCACCTATCCAATGCCATGCACAGATGAACTATTAGAGAAACTGGGATGGGCCCAGTTCACCTCTACCTTGGACTTAACCAAGGGTTACTGGCAGGTACCGCTAGATGAATCTGCCAAGAAAAGGTCAGCCTTCACCACACATGTCGGGCTGTATGAATTTAATGTACTCCCTTTCGGGGTGCAGAATGTACCCGCCACCTTCCAAACGCTTGTAGATGGTCTCCTAGCAGAATTAGAAGAATATGAAGTTGCCTACCTTGACGATGTGGCCATATTTTTTGATTCCTGGGCAGAACACCTGGAACATCTACAAAAAGTCTTCGAGTGCATAAGGGAGGCAGGACTAACTGTTAAGGCTAAGAACTGTCAAATAGGCCTAAACAGAGTGACTTTCTTTGGACACCAGGTGGGTCAAGGAACTATCAACCTCCTACAGGCCAAAGTGGATGCTATCCAAAAGTGGCCTGTCCCAAAGTCAAAAAAACAGGTCCAATCCTTCTTAGGCTTGGCTGGATAGTACAGACAATTTGTACTGCAATACAGCCAAATCGCCGCCCCACTGACAGACCTAACCAAAAAGAAACAGCCAAATGCCGTTCAGTGGACCGAAGAGTGTCAGAAGGCCTTTAACCAGCTTAAAGCGACACTCACGTCCGACCCTGTGCTAAGGGCCCCAGACTTTGACAAACCATTCCTAGTAACCACAGATGCATCCGAGCGTGGTGTGGGAGTAGTTTTAAGGCAGGAAGGACCGGATCAAGAATTCCATCCTGTAGTGTTTCTCAGCAAGAAGCTGTCTGAGAGGGAAAGCAACTGGTCAGTCACTGAAAAAGAATGTTATGCCATTGTCTACGCTCTGGAAAAGCTACGCCCATACGGTTGCGGACGGCGTTTCCACCTGCAAACCGACCATGCTGCGCTACAGTGGCTTCATACCACCATGGGAAATAACAAAAAACTTCTTCGGTGGAGTTTAGCTCTCCAAGATTTTGATTTTGACATACAACACATCTCAGGAGCTTCTAACAAAGTGGCTGATGCACTCTCCCATGACAGTTTCCCAGAATCAACTGATTAAAATTGTCCTTGAGATGTGGAAGATATTGTTAGTCTTTATATACTTGGTAGTATATTTAGAGGTGCATATGTCTTATTGTCATTGTCTGCATGAAATGTTAGTTTGTACTGACTTCACTAGCACTTTTTATGTAGCCTGTTGTAAAACTAGGCAAATATCTAGATGAGTTGATGTATCAGCTGGAAGACCTCTGTGTAGCCCCAGGGGTATGTGAACCCCTGGTTGAGAACCACTGCTTTAAAGTGTTGACTTCCATCTAAATGTTTTGCTTCTGAATACGTACAGAACAATATGAATGATAAGGATGTGTATGATAAACACTCACAGTATTTTTGGAATAGATATTTCTGGTTAATGGGACTAGACAAAGGAAATGTTAGTTCATGAGTATCTGTACCATGTAGAACCATGCTCCACAAAGAGAGCTATAGGTTACATGCACAGTATCCCAAACCATGAAAGAGCCTACATGTATACACAGGTATGGTAGACAATTTCCCCTGGCTACCCATTCAGAAATGTCCCTTACTATTAGGTGTTTATCATAACATGTTAAATCACCCATGTCTTCTCTATGGAAATTAAGGTCAGTAAACATTTTACACTCCTTTTGTGGCTTCACTCACCATTGTTGAGAGAACATTCAGATTCTCCTCATGGGAGCTGATAGAGTTTATTTGTGACAAAGATGGTCTGTAGAGAGGAGGCGTGACCTCCCACAGAGGCAGACATGGAGGCACTGCCAGAGCATGCCACATGGTAGGCGGAACCAGGTAGCCATTGCCCCACCCACAGTAAGCAGAGGGGCCAGACAGGAAGGGGAAGTATAAAACCCAGACCCTGCAGCTCATTTGGGAGGGAGACGTTGAAGGGGACAGACACATCCCAGTGGCTGCTCAAGCCTGAAGCTGACCTCAGCCATTCTGAGGACATACCCAAGTGGTTGGAGCTGCCGGTTGACCATGATGCCGAGTAGCTGCCACTGGCCATTTACTCTGGGGACATATCAGACACCCACTGCACTGAGGTACCCAACATGGGGAGAGTAAGAAGTAGTCCAGGGGAGCCAGATGTAGTGCTGCCCGAAACATAGTCAGTTTCTTGCGGCTGGAATCCCCACTGACCCATAGTAGAACACTTCACCATTGATAGGGCCCTGGGCTGGGAGACAGTGGAGTTGAGTGAGCTCATGACCCCCTAGTCCTGTCACCCCACCCCACGGTGGCAGTTCTCCCACTCCTTAGACTGCGAAGCTGGCTTTTGTTGCTCACCCCTGCCTGAACCCCTAGGCTGCTTTGGGCTTATAGACTGCTACTGCTTTTCTTTGACTACAGGACAGAGCCCTAATTATTTGCCACCCTGCCCTGCTTGAGGGTCTGGGCTTATTGACTACCACAGCTCAACCTTGACTGCAGGCCAGAGCCCTAAATGATTGCTGCCCTGCTGTGCTTGAGGGCCAGGGCCCATAGACTGCTGCTATATCCCCCCTCTTTTGAGATTACCCCTGCAGATCAGACTGTGAGGAGGTGTGGCCCCCCTCAAAGGCAGATGCAAAGTGGCGGATTAGCCACTAGGCTGAAAGGGCCAGAGCCCAGGGGCCCTAGCCAACCGGGGGGCCCCTGGGAAAAAACACCGTGGGGCAGTGGAAGCCTGGAGCCTCGGATGCTGGGCATGGGGGGTAGGGCGGGGGAAGCCCCAATGGCCCCCAACCCCATCCATGGTAGACATGCCGGGCAGGCGGGGTGAGAGAAGCCCCAGCACCTGACCCGCACTGTGGCCCTGAGAGTGGAGGAGCTTTCACTCTCCGCTGCGGGCCTTGGGAATATGGTGCAGAGACAAAGTTTCTCAGGCTTGTGGCCATGGTGGGGGCAGAAAGGAGTAAATGGGTCGTGGGAGCCACAGTGTGGGGTGGAATGGGGGCACCCTGGTGGAACAGGGGCAACGCAGGGAAGGGACAGAAAGGGGTGGGGCCTTGGGAGGGGCAACAAGTGGAAGGGACGGAATGGGGGCAGGGCCGCAGGCGGAAGCATTGAGGAGGGGTTCCTCACTTGCTCTGGCCCAGGGCCCTAAGAAACATTAATTTGCCTCTGCAGATGTGGAGGGGCGACCACACCAGCTTACATGGTCATAGGGACTAATGTCCATATTTGTGCTGACTTAATCATGAATACTTGCCATTCTGATTCTTTTGCATGGAGCTACTGAGGTAAAATCCAAAATGTTTCTATTTGCTCGTGAGCCCTGGTAATTGTGGCTGGTGCCTCATACCTGCAGCGATGGCCCTACTATCTACAAACATCTACATCTACAGAAATCAACATCAGGAACTGATATGAGGATTGTTTCCCCGGGTGCATACACTGAAGATGCTGAACTCTGGTACCAGACTTATACTCTTGCAGAACCCACACTATGTTCCAGTCAAACAAGGGAATGCTGCTGTTGCCTTGTGGCAAGAGGGTGGACTTCATGTGCAGGAGGCATTATATAAAATTTGCAAATTCTCTGCAGATGTCAAAATACCCTTTAAGGGAGGAAGGATTATGAACAATTAGGATCTGGGTTTAAGAGCTAGCAGAGAAGAAACAGGATGTGGTGACTCAGGTAAGCTTTTTCACTCAAGGTGTGTTTAACCATTTCTTACATTCTTTTTTAGCAGTGAATAACACTTTGTTGTACAATAAAAATGGTGCATTACAATTGGAATGAAGTCATGTTACATAAGGGGCCTGATGCCAGGCATTAGAAGATATTTTCCCCCAGGAGCAACATATGACTCCCTGGCAGACTTACTTGGGCATATATATATATATATATATATAGGAAGCTTTGCAATTGCCTCTGGGTTTGTCACTTGTTTAGACTGCTGATGATTTGTCTCACTGTCAGCAGTCACTGTCTTATCTTCTTGGACACTGGCAGTTTTGGCATCCATAAATTTGTCTCTGGGCTAGACTGACTTATTATATCTCTATATTTTCTTTTTGACTTTGAATCAGAGAAGTGAATGGGTACTTGAATTTTGACTAAGAGATCTCAGGGTTGAAAGTCAAAAGAAAAAGCAACTGGGGTAGAGAAGGATTTAGAGTGAAATCTAGATTTTTTTCCTTGTTAAATTAAAGACTGTTCATGTCAACCTAAAAACCACTATGATTTTATCCTTGCACTGTGACAGGATTGGAACTAAAGAGCCTGTGGGACATCTGGTAACTAATCGTTAATGATAAATAACAATGGCAATTATTATTTAGGATCTATTATCAATCCAAATTACTCTCAAGCTATTTAAATGGCTCTAATACAGTGTGGAATGCTTCATATTTTTGCTGAGACAAATAACCAGGGATTCACTTAGATGCCTTGGTTTCATCTTTTGTGTAAATTTTAACAATGACCTCAGTTGTGCAAAGCAGAATCTGCATGAAATTCACTAAGGACTTCACTACTGCTGTTGTTTTTACCTAGATGGCACTCTGATGCTACAGTGATGGTCACTAATATAAAATCCATAGACAGACAGAGAGACTTCCTTAAACTTTGCACATATGAGTAGCCCCATTGGGAAGTGGATGAGTTCCCTTGTGAATGTGTTTCAGAGTAGCAGCCGTGTTAGTCTGTATTTGCAAAAAGAAAAGGAGTACTTGTGGCACCTTAGAGACTAACCAATTTATTTGAGCATAAGCTTTCGTGAGCTACAGCTCACTTCATTGAGCTCATGCTCAAATAAATTGGTTAGTCTCTAAGGTGCCACAAATACTCCTTTTCTTTTTGTGAATGTGATGATGCAAAACTGAACAAGGAAGTAAAGAAGCCACATAATCTACATCTACTTTGGGGTCAATTATGCCACGTAGGCATGGTCCATTCTAAGGCTAGATATGAACCTCCAGCACCTGACATTCCGCTCACTTCTCTTCTATAGCAACTAGCACTCCAGTGGTTGATGTGTGGCCAGGTGCAAGGCAGATCCATGGCCCTGCTTTCTGCCTAATTCCCCTCTCTTCCCCTTGGAGTTCTGTGGACCCCATAGGTGTAAGGATGGAACAGTCCATTCTCTTGCCTGGGTGCTGGGACTCCGATTTTTGCCTTGCCTTTGCATTGGCTCCTTATGCTATCCCCTGAATGCCCATTTCTGTGATGGCCACACAGAATCTGGCTGTTTATTAACAATTTTTAGTAATGAATTTGCAAAAATGTTTGTAAATAATTTTTCCACTATTTGTCCAGCTCTTGTGCTTACTATCTGTTAAGCACTGGCCTATTCAAAGCTGGTTATAGACTATACAACAAATAGGGAATGTGTGTTGGAATGGAATGAAAATTCTCTTCTTGCTCATAGATTAGTTCTCCTGTGCATATGCCTGCAGATGACTCTACGTCTGTTCACAAACAGAAGTTCTGCATATTTTTTTATTCATGTGAGACTGCCTGCATTGCAAAAGAGTGGAAACCAGAAAGGTCCTGAGAAGACATGGTTGGATTTCAGAAATCTCACCATTGGCCAGCATTGAAGAACGGTTTTATAGACTCACGGCCACATTCCAATGGAGCTGCATTGATTAGCACCAGCTGAGAATCTTTTCCTGGAATCACTTATAGATGCAGTGCTACTGTAACACTGACAGACCTCAGTGGTCAGGAAGGATCGAACCTGGGACCTCTGGAGCTTAGTGCATGAGCCTCTACTGCATGAGCTAAAAGCCATATGCCTGTTAGCTACAGCTGTAGAGGCGACTCATTAATCTCTTTCTCTGTCTAACTGGTCTTGGTGCCACTGTGACAGATTTATGTTACCAAACTGCCTGAGGTATCAGGTGATCAGGCTGAGGCTGCAGGATCGTTAGGGGAGGAGATGAAGGAGCACACCACGTGACTAAATTATAAAGTTTTATTAATAAAATAACAGCGGTGAGTACGGGGGCTTCCCACATCACTCAAAGGAAGGAAGAAAGTGTTAGGGCCCGTGCCCTAACCCACTTTCATGCTCACACATGCTTACCCAAGGCTGGCCAAGCCTGGGTGTAACGTAAGAAGAAGAGGGGGAAGGGTGGATGAGAGTTCTGTCCTGTGCACAGGCCGTCCAGGGTCCGCTGTTGACCTCTGGCCTTCCGTGGCTTCCTCAGCTTTCCCAAAACACACCGGCTTCAAGGATGTGACACTGTGGTTTTTCCCCTAGCTGGCCTTCACTGTTTTACTAGTTTTCACAGTCCCTGCAGTTCTGTTCAGATGAATCCTTCTTTCTCACGGCTGGTCAGGGTTGGAATCCAGGCCCCTTCTTTCTTGGCAGGCAGCCGAGTGTCGGTTGCGTGCTGTGGCCTTGGGCTGGAGTCAGCATCTTATCTTTGGACCTAGCTGGAGCATCAAGTTAACCCATTCCCTTCTCCTTTACTCCCTCTACGGCCTCTTGTAACCTTCAAAGGAACCTTTCACTCCACACTCACACCTGCAACCCTTCCCACAATACATTTTCCCACATGTACAAGCGCTAGGAACATGCAATGCTAAACTGCTTACCCAGGGGTCCCCATGTGTGTGGGGGGGCAGTTATACTGTAACATCTCTAGATGGGACAGAACACCACACCCAGGAGGTGTGTGGGTTACACTACAAAATAGACTTTTCCTGTCATTGTACTTGTTTGTAACATTACTAAAATCCTGCTACATATATATTGGGAATCTCTATAATATTTATTGCATACTGTTTTTAATGAGGAAGATGTTGAAAAATAAAAGTACAAAAAGAATGAACTTGAAAACAAACTGGAAGGCCCAGAGGGTGATGCGTACTTAAAGCAGAGCATCTTATCCTATTTCAGTGAAGGTTACAGGTGAAAATGGACGTGAACATCCACAAATTTTGGAGCAATTCACATCTGGATTCTTAACTGGATTCACACTTAGCAGTTCAGGGACCTCTCTAGTTATACTAGATAACACCTGATCTACTTCCATTGAAATTAATGAACAACCCCACACACACATCCCTGTTGCCCCTATAGGAGCAGGTTAAGGGATTGTTGATTTATGTAAAGCCTGGACACCTCCAGGAATTCTTACTGGAGGCCTGGTTACTGTTATAATGATACCATGGTACTGAAAAGATTTTAATATCCACAATTTGGGGCACTATGAACACATCACTATATACTCCAGTGCTCTACAACAGATATTCAGTTTTTACAGCTAGTATGTATCTTATCTAAACTGCTAAAAAAGATTATGAATAAGGGAAGTTTTGTGAGATCTGACAAGGTTTCCATGTCTACCTAATCGACTTTGCCAGTATGGTACAAGTCTTTCACTTTTTCTGCCGGGTTTTTCCATAAACAGCATTTATTTTGCATGAGGCTGTGAACAAACAGAGATCAAGAAACATCTTTAAAAGCCAAGACAATAAATACTAAATAGCTGTGGGCATGGTATCTAAATGAAGGTAATATTAAACTGGGGGGACTCTGATTCTTTTTTCAAAATCAAACAGAATATATCTGATACCTACCCTCAGACTGCAAGGGACTTGGATGAAATCCACTATGCTTCATTCTTGACTGAGCTGACAAGATCTGAAATTCCAGCAACCAGGATTGCAACTGATGAAGTGGAAGGGTAAGTTCTCATCATCAGTTGGAGGTGTCCTCAGGGAAGCTGTCAGTGTTAAAAGATTGTTTTTGTAACTTACAATTTGCCTGGCTACTTCCTTCTTTTGCATTAATTGGCACATTTGAAAAGTCTGCACCCAGCTCTCCAGCAGCTGATTTACACATCAAATGCAAAGATGGCAGGTCTGATTTTCTCTCTCACCCAACTGTACAAAAGAAAGCAGCAATATTGAAAAAATACTTGGATATTGTTATTGTATGAGATGAGACATTTTAAATGTTGTTGTGCACACAATTAAAACCCTGAAGAAACTATTCAATAGAGTTTTGTACAGGGCTCAATGCAATGCTCATTGAATTCAGTTGAAAGACTCCCATATTCATTTCAATTTCTTTGAAGTTGCCTTGGTTTTGGTCCTGGAGCTTTTCTCATGCACGATTAGCTTTACTGCCAGACCCAAGTGGCCCAGAGCTGACGTTTAATCCAGCCAAGTGAGAGGTACAGCTGTGTCGGCCTTTCAAATTTGACTCTAAATAGGGCTGTGAATTTGTGTGTGAAAACAAGCTCACAGGCCCCAAAGTTGAACAGAGTTGGTTTTGCCAAGGCCTTACTGCAAACTCATAAGAAAGATTCCATTTCAGTTGGTTCATGCCTGTTTGCATGACTGATTCATTAGAAGTGGCAGAAGATTTCAGTTCTAAGGGAACAACAGAATTCTGATCTCAAGAAAACATTTTGCCTATTACATTAGTTATAAGACTAAATAGTAAGGTAATTCCCACCAAGAAGAAGATATGGAGAGCCATTGAGTCCTCTACAAGAATACAATGATGAGAATCCATTTCTGTAACAATAGTAGATTTCTGATCACAGGAAAATGTTCTCTTCTAGAATGGGATGTGAGCCAAACTATAAAATAATGAGATAGTCTCAATAACTGTGTTAACTTGTAAGTACAGTTGCAAGCTTCTCAGGACAAGTATGGTGACAACCTCCATAACATAGAATCATAGAATATCAGGGTTGGAAGGGTACTCAGGAGGTCATCTAGTCCAACTCCCTGCTCAAAGCAGGACCAATCCCCAATTAAATCAACCCAGCCAGGGCTTTGTCAAGCCTGACCTTAAAAAGTCTAAGGAAGGAGATTCTACCACCTCCCTAGGTAACGCATTCCAGTGTTTCACCACCCTCCTAGTGAAAACGTATTTCCTAATATCCAACCTAAACCTTCCCCACTGCAACTTGAGACCATTACTCCTTATCCTGTCCTCTTCTACCACTGAGAATAGTCTAGAACCATCCTCTTTGGAACCATCTCTCAGGTAGTTGAAAGCAGCTATCAAATCCCCCCTCATTCTTCTCTTCTGCAGACTAAACAATCCCAGTTCCCTCAGCCTCTCCTCATAAGTCATGTGTTCCAGACCCCTAATCATTTTTGTTGCCCTTCACTGGACTCTCTCCAATTTATCCACATCCTTCTTGTAGTGTGGGGCCCAAAACTGGACACAGTACTCCAGATGAGGCCTCACCAATGTTGAATAGAGGAGAACGATCACGTCCCTCGGTCTGCTGGCTATGCCCCTACTTATACATCCCAAAATGCCATTGGCCTTCTTGGCAACAAGGGCACACTGTTGACTCATATCCAGCTTCTCGTCCACTGTCACCCCTAGGTCCTTTTCCGCAGAACTGCTGCCTAGCCATTCGGTCCCTAGTCTGTAGCGGTGCATTGGGTTCTTCCGACCTAAGTGCAGGACCCTGCACTTATCCCTGTTGAACCTCATCAGATTTCTTTTGGCCCAATCCTCCAATTTGTCTAGGTCCCTCTGTATCCTATCCCTGCCCTCCAGCGTATCTACCACTCCTCCCAGTTTAGTATCATCCACAAATTTGCTGAGAGTGCAATCCACACCATCCTCCAGATCATTTATGAAGATATTGAACAAAACCGGCCCCAGGACCGACCCTTGGGGCACTCCACTTGATACTGGTTGCCAACTAGACATGGAGCCATTGATCACTACCTGTTGAGCCCGACAATCTAGCCAACTTTCTACCCACCTTATAGTCCATTCATCCAGCCCATACTTCTTTAACTTGCTGACAAGAATACTGTGGGAGATGGTGTCAAAAGCTTTGCTAAAGTCAAGAAACAATACATCCACTGCTTTCCCTTTATTCACAGAACCAGTAATCTCATCATAGAAGGCAATTAGATTAGTCAGGCATGACCTTCCCTTGGTGAATCCATGCTGACTGTTCCTGATCACTTTCCTCTCGTGTAAGTGCTTCAGGATTGATTCTTTGAGGACCTGCTCCATGATTTTTCCGGGGACTGAGGTGAGGCTGACTGGCCTGTAGTTCCCAGGATCCTCCTTCTTTCCTTTTTTAAAGATTGGCACTACATTAGCCTTTTTCCAGTCTTCCGGGACTTCCCCTGTTCACCACGAGTTTTCAAAGATAATGGCCAATGGCTCTGCAATAACATCTGCCAATTCCTTTAGCACTCTTGGATGCAACACGTCCGGCCCCATGGACTTGTGCACGTCCAGCTTTTCTAAATAGTCCCTAACCACCTCTATCTCCACAGAGGGCTGGTCACTTCCTCCCCATGCTGTGCTGCCCAGTGCAGTAGTGTGGGAGCTGACCTTGTTCGTGAAGACAGAGGCAAAAAAAGCATTGAGTACATTAGCTTTTTCCACATCCTCTGTCACTAGGTTGCCTCCCTCATTCAGTAAGGGGCCCGCACTTTCCTTGGCTTTCTTCTTGTTGCCAACATACCTGAAGAAACCCTTCTTGTTACTCTTGAGATCTCTTGCTAGTTGCAGCTCCAGGTGTGATTTAGCCCTCCTGATTTCATTCCTACATGCCCGAGCAATATTTTTATACTCTTCCCTGGTCATTTGTCCAATCTTCCACTTCTTGTAAGCTTCTTTTTTATGTTTAAGGTCCGCAAGGATTTCACCGTTAAGCCAAGCTGGTTGCCTGCCATATTTACTATTCTTTCAACACATCGGGATTGTTTGTCCCTGTAACCTCAATAGGGATTCCTTGAAATACAGCCAGCTCTCCTGGACTCCTTTCCCCTTCATGTTAGCCCCCAAGGGGATCCTACCCATCCGTTCCCTGAGGGAGTTGAAGTCTGCTTTCCTGAAGTCCAGGGTCCGTATTCTGCTGCTTGCCTTTCTTCCCTGTGTCAGGATCCTGAACTCAAACAACTCATGGTCACTGCCTCCCAGATTCCCATCCACTTTTGCTTTCCTCACTAATTCTTCCCAGTTTGTGAGCAGCAGGTCAAGAAAAGCTCCCCCCCTAGTTGGCTCCTCTAGCACTTGCACCAGGAAATTGTCCCCTACATTTTCCAAAAACTTCCTGGATTGTCTATGCCCCGCTGTAGTGCTCTCCCAGCAGCTATCAGGAAGATTAAAGTCGCCCATTAGAACTAGGGCGTGTGATCTAGTAGCTTCTGCGAGTTGCTGGAAGAAAGCCTCATCCACCTCATCCCCCTGGTCTGGTGGTCTATAGCAGACTCCCAACACTACATCACTCTTGTTGCTCACACTTCTAAACTTAATCCAGAGACACTCAGGTTTTTCTGCAGTTTCGTACCGGAGCTCTGAGCAGTCATACTGCTCCCTTACATACAATGCTACTCCCCCACCTTTTCTGCCCTGCCTCTCCTTCCTGAACAGTTTATAACCATCTGTCAAGGTTCCTCCCCCACTCTGAACTCTAGGGTACAGATGTGGGGACCTGCATGAAAAACCTCCTAAGCTTATCTTTACCAGCTTAGGTCAAAACTTCCCCAAGGTACAAAATATTCCACCCGTTGTCCTTGGACTGGCCGCTACCACCACCAAACTAATACTGGTTACTGGGGAAGAGCTGTTTGGACGCGTCCTTCCCCCCAAAATACTTCCCAAAACCTTGCACCCCACTTCCTGGACAAGGTTTGGTAAAAAGCCTCACCAATTTGCATAGGTGACCACAGACCCAGACCCTTGGATCTTAAGAACAATGAACAATCCTCCCAACACTTGCACCCCCCTTTTCCTGGGAAATGTTGGATAAAAAGCCTCACCAATTTGCATAGGTGACCACAGACCCAAACCCTTGGATCTGAGAACAATGAAAAAGCATTCAGTTTCTTACAAGAAGACTTTTAATAAAAATAGAAGTAAATAGAAATAAAGAAATCCCCCCTGTAAAATCAGGATGGTAGATATCTTACAGGGTAATTAGATTCAAAAACATAGAGAACCCCTCTAGGCAAAACCTTAAGTTACACAAAAGATACACAGACAGAAATAGTTATTCTATTCAGCACAATTCTTTTCTCAGCCATTTAAAGAAATCATAATCTAACACATACCTAGCTAGATTACTTACTAAAAGTTCTAAGACTCCATTCCTGGTCTATCCCTGACAAAGACCAGCATATAGACAGACACACAGACCCTTTGTTTCTCTCCCTCCTCCCAGCTTTTGAAAGTATCTTGTCTCCTCATTGGTCATTTTGGTCAGGTGCCAGCGAGGTTACCTTTAGCTTCTTAACCCTTTACAGGTGAGAGGAGCTTTCCCCTGGCCAGGAGGGATTTCAAAGGGGTTTACCCTTCCCTTTATATTTATGACACCATCCATGACAGTACTTCAGTCATGTGAGTTATTCCACCAAGTCTCTGTTATTCCAATCACGTCATAATTCCTTGCCTTCACCAGGACCTCCAGTTCTCCCTACTTGTTTCCAAGGCTTTGTGCATTTGTATATAGGCACTTGAGATAACCTGCTGATCGCCCCCCATTCTCAGTATGAGGTAGGAGCCCTCCCCTCACAGACGTTCCTGCCTGTGCTTCCTCCCGTTATCCTGCTTTCCCACTTACCTCAGGGCTTTGGTCTCCTTCCCCCGGTGAACTTAGTTTAAAGCCCTCCTCCTAGGTTAGCCAGCCTGCTGGCAAAGATGCCCTTCCCTCTCTTCGTTAGGTGGAGCCCGTCTCTGCCCAGCACTCCTCCTTCATGGAACACCATCTCATGGTCAAAGAATCCAAAGCCTTCTCTCCGACACCACCTGCGTAGCGATACGTTGACTTCCACGATTCGACGGTCCCTACCCCAGCCTTTTCCTTCCATGGGAAGGATGGACGAGAAGACCACTTGCGCCTCAAACTCCTTTATCCTTCTTCCCAGAGCCACGTAGTCCGCAGTGATCTGCTCAAGGTCATTCTTGGCAGTATCATCGGTGCCCACGTGGAGAAGCAGGAAGGGGTAGCGATCCGAGGGCTTGATGAGTCTCGGCAGTCTCTCCGTCACATCGCGAATCTTAGCCCCTGGCAAGCAGCAGGCTTCTCTGTTTTCCCGGTCAGGGCAGCAGATAGATGACTCAGTCCCCCTGAGGAGAGAGTCCCCGACCACCACCACCCGCCTCCTTCTCTTGGGAGTGGTGATCGTGGAACCCCCAACCTCAGGACAGCACATCTCATGCCTTCCAACCAGCGGAGTCTCCTTCTGCTTTCTCCCCCCAGACGTATCATCTGGTCCACTCTTCGCAATGGTACCTGTGGAGAGAACATGAAAACGGTTACTTACCTGTGTCCGCGTTGCTGGTACCCGAACATTCCCCCCTCTTCTTCTGGAGGTCACATGTTGCCAAGCTTCTTCACTGGCCTCTTGGCTCTGCTGTGCAACCTGCTCTAAATGTTTAGAGCTTTGTGCTCGTAGAAGCATATCCTGACTTTTGTCCAGAAAATCCTCAGATTCTCGTATGCAACGCAGGGTCGATATCTGTTGCTCCAGACCTTCGATCTTCTCTTCCAATATGGATACTAGCTTGCACTTTGTACAGACAAAGTCGCTTCTGTCCTGTGGAAGAAAGACAAACATGGCACATCCAGTGCAGGTCACAATAGCTGAACCCCCCCCCCACGCCCCTTCCATATCACCTTCCTACTATGAGCTTCCTCAGAGAAGTTGGCAACAAGGGCACACTGCTGGCTCATATCCAGCTTCTCATCCACTGTCACTCCTAGGACCTTTTCCGCAGAACTGCTGCCTAGCCATTCGGTCCCTAGTCTGTAGCGGTGCATTGGATTCTTCCATCCTAAGTGCAGGACCCTGCACTTATCCTTATTGAACCTCATCAGATTTCTTTTGGCCCAATCCTCCAATTTGTCTAGGTCCTTCTGTATCCTATCCCTGCCCTCCAGCGTATCTACCACTCCTCCCAGTTTAGTATCATCCACAAATTTGCTGAGAGTGCAATCCACACCATCCTCCAGATCATTTATGAAGATATTGAACAAAACCGGCCCCAGGACCGACCCTTGGGGCACTCCACTTGACACCGGCTGCCAACTAGACATGGAGCCATTGATCACTACCCGTTGACCCCGACAATCTAGCCAGCTTTCTACCCACCTTACAGTGCATTCATCCAGCCCATACTTCCTTAACTTGCTGACAAGAATACTGTGGGAGACCGTGTCAAAAGCTTTGCTAAAGTCAGAAACAATACATCCACTGCTTTCCCTTCATCCACAGAACCAGTAATCTCATCATAAAAGGCGATTAGATTAGTCAGGCATGACCTTCCCTTGGTGAATCCATGCTGGCTGTTCCTGATCACTTTCCTCTCACGCAAGTGCTTCAGGATTGATGCTTTGAGGACCTGCTCCATGATTTTTCCAGGGACTGAGGTGAGGCTGACTGGCCTGTAGTTCCCAGGATCCTCCTTCTTCCCTTTTTTAAAGATTGGCACTACAATAGCCTTTTTCCAGTCATCCGGGACTTCCCCCGTTCACCACGAGTTTTCAAAGATAATGGCCAATGGCTCTGCAATCACAGCCGCCAATTCCTTCAGCACTCTCGGATGCAACTCGTCCGGCCCCATGGACTTGTGCACGTCCAGCTTTTCTAAATAGTCCCTAACCACCTCTATCTCCACAGAGGGCTGGCCATCTCTTCCCCATTTTGTGATGCCCAGCGCAGCAGTCTGGGAGCTGACCTTGTTAGTGAAAACAGAGGCAAAAAAAGCATTGAGTACATTAGCTTTTTCCACATCCTCTGTCACTAGGTTGCCTCCCTCATTCAGTAAGGGGCCCACACTTTCCTTGGCTTTCTTCTTGTTGCCAACATACCTGAAGAAACCCTTCTTGTTACTCTTAACATCTCTCGCTAGCTGCAGCTCCAGGTGCGATTTGGCCCTCCTGGTATCATTCCTACATGCCCGAGCAATATTTTTATACTCTTCCCTGGTCATATGTCCAACCTTCCACTTCTTGTAAGCTTCTTTTTTATGTTTAATATCCGCTAGGATTTCACCATTAAGCCAAGCTGGTCGCCTGCCATATTTACTATTCTTTCGACTCATCGGGATGGTTTGTCCCTGTAACCTCAACAGGGATTCCTTGAAATACAGCCAGCTCTCCTGGACTCCTTTCCCCTTCAAGTTAGTCCCCCAGGGGATCCTGGCCATCCGTTCCCTGAGGGAGTCGAAGTCTGCTTTCCTGAAGTCCAGGGTCCGTATCCTGCTGCTTACCTTTCTTCCCTGCGTCAGGATCCTGAACTCAACCAACTCATGGTCACTGCCTCCCAGATTCCCATCCACTTTTGCTTCCCCCACTAATTCTACCCGGTTTGTGAGCAGCAGGTCAAGAAACAGCTTGTCAAAGTACAAACTCCTAGTGAATTTTTAAAGAAGGAAACTTTTTTTTTTGTGATCAAGTTTACACTGAAATACAGATAATGTAAATGTTTAAATTATTATATTCATGACAAATTATTTGATACTAATAGTCAATTGTGGAGAAAGTACAGATATAACGAATCTTTTCTGATAAGAAATCAAACCGAGCAAAAAAGGATTGAGTAAGTTAAAGAAATACAATAGAACCTCAGAGTTACGAACACCTCAGGAATGAAGGTTGTTCATAACTCTTAACAAAAGGTTATGATTTACAACAGTTTACAACTGATCATTGACTTAATTCAGCTTTGAAACTTTACAATGCAGAAGAAAAATGCTGATTTTAACCATCTTAATTTAAATGAAACAAGCACAGAAACAGTTTCCTTACCTTGTCAAATCTTTTTTTAATGTTCTCTTTATTTTTTTAGCAGTTTACATTTAATACAGTACTGTACTTGTTTTTTGTTTGTTTCTTTGTTTTGTCTCTGCTGCTACCTGATTGTGTACTTCCAGTTCCAAGTGGGGTGTGTAATTGACCAGTCCATTTGTAGCTCTAATGTTCATAACGCTGAGGTTCTATTGTATATGGAGAGTTAAGGCAATCTAAACCAATGTTTTTCAATCTTTTTGATACCAGGGACTGGATGGCTGCCTTCCTGAACTGTGTCAGGGAGATCTCAGGAACCAACACCTTCCATGGACTGATAATTGAGATACACTGATCTAATGCATTCTGGCCACAGGCCCTCGGAACTCACAAGGGTCATTTTAAAAGGAAGCTTGTTGTGAGGTGACTAACCAGAAAATGTCAAATGATCAAATGTTTATTTATTCTGTACATGAAGGCTGATTAACTCACATACTTAGCAGATGATGACAAATGTAGCGGAAGTACCTGTGTCATGTCAAGACTGGGGACAACATTTACAGTTTGAAAAAAAAACAAGGTGAAATAAAACAAGGTGAAATGAAAGCCTTCAAGATAAACCTAGTCCAAAGTGAGAATGGCCACAGAGAAACTGCTTGATTGGAAGTATACAGCTGAAGTGTACAACATAGGTCACCTAAAAAGAAAGAAGAAGCAGATAATGAAAGAGAAGTTAAAGGTATGCAGCTGTATCATTCTGCTAATTCTGACTCAAATTAAGCCGGTTGGAGAATGGATAACTGATATGATTAGAGGTTATGAAGACTCTACACCAGGGGGGTGGCAACCTTTGGCATGCGGTCCATCAGGGTAATCCGCTGGTGGGCTGCAAGACATTTGGCTAATGTTGACTGTCTGCAGGCATGGCCCCCCGCAGCTCAGGCCACAGTTCACCTTTCCCGGCTAATGGGAGCTGCAGGAGGACCTATCTGTGGATGGTCAACGTCAACAAAAGATCTCGCAGCCTGCCACCAGATTACCCTCATGGGCCGTGTGCCAAAGGTTGCCAACCCCTGCTCTACACACATTCTCTGATGCTGTTATAAAGACCAAAAAACTTAATAAGAACCACAGAGCCATTACTTAATCCTGGAGGTTGGACCACACCAAAGAGAAGGGCACCACAGAAGTCTTGAAAGGACCTTTAAAAATAAAACTAAAGAAAAGAATAATACAATCTCAGAAGATGTGTATCTCTGAACAAAAAGGGAACCAAAAAGGCACAAAATAAACCTATATTCAGGGGAGGCAGGTTTGTATAATTTTGGTGGTGCTCAGAATGGGTCCAAGTCCTGTCCCCCACACCCACCCACACACACCTGCCTAAGGCTCTGGAAGGAAGTTTGGGTGCGGGAGGGGTGTGGGCTCTGGGCCGGATTTTGGGTGCTGGGAGCAGGCTCTGGGCTGGGCCAGGGGGTTGGGGGTACAGGAGGTGGTGCAGGGTTCGGGCTCTGGGAGGGAGTTTGGTGCAGAGGAGGTTTGGAGTGCAGGCTCTGGAAGAGAGTTTGGGTGCAGGAGGAGTGTGGGCTATGTGAGGGAGTTTGGCTTCTGGGTGCAGGCTCTGGGCTGGGACAGAGAGTTGGGGTGCAGGAGGTGGTGCAGGGCATAGGGCTGGGCTGGAGATGACGAGTTTGGGGTGCAGCAGGCAGGCTGCTCGGGGGCTGAGGTGGTGGGCCAGAGAGGAGGACTCCCCCCAGCCCTCTCCCCACCAGCAGCTGCGAGCTCTGGGAGCGGGGGCCCCCTCCCCCTCCCAGCATGACAGTCACCCAAGCCCCTCCAGGCTACTGCTCAGGAGGTCCATCCAGGATAAGGCCCCCCACCAAGATAACACGGATGCTCTGGAGATGCATGCGGGGGCAGCAGGTAGGGCTCGGGGATGCTCCGGGGGAGGCACGGGGGGGTAGCAGGCAGGGCTGGCCCTGAATTTGCTGGATCCTGGGCACCACAGGCCCATATAACTCGCTGCCTCTGCCTATATTGCTAAATGGCAAGGTTTGTGAGGCCATTCCAGCCAAACAGAAAATCTTCAAAATTTGTAAGTCTGACCTTATATGAGGCCAGCTATGAGGTCAGAGATGGTCCAGATAATACTTAGTCCTGCCTCTAGACATCCCTTCCAGTCCTATGATTCTATGAATGAATGGGATCATACATTACAGTAAGCACTATATAAGGGGGAAACAGAATGGCCAAAATGGAGATTCCTGTCCTGGACCTGCTCTCTTCTGGTATTAAAGAGAAAGCACTCTCAGAGATTGAGATGTTAGAAGAAGATAATCAATAATTTAAAAAGCAATAAATCACCAGGTCCAGATGGTGCATCCAAGAGTTTGGAAGGAGCTGAAGTATGAAGTGGCTGAGCAGCTAAAACACAAAAAGCCAATCTCTCATTAAAAACAGCTAGTCTTCCACAGGATTGGGGAGTAGCAAAAATTGTACATATGTTTAAAAGAGATTCTAGTGGTAATCTGGGGAATTATAAACCAGTAAACCTTACAGCTGTACTTGGCAGATTTATTGAACTGTTAATGAAATACAGGATAACAAAGGTTATGATATTATAGAGTCTAATCAGCACAGATTTCTGCAAAGGCAAATCATGTCTTATTCTTCTTTTAGAGGTGTTTGAATGTATCAGTACACTAGTGGATAAAAGAGTACTGGTTGACATAATTTATTTAGACTTCCAAAAGGCCTCTGACAAGATTCCACACAAGAGTCTGCTACAGAAGCTAACTAGGGATAGGATGACAGGCAACGTGTTATAAACTGTCCAGGAAACAGAAAACAAAGAGTAGGATTAAATAGTCAGTTTTCATCATGACAAAAGGTTAACAACAGGTGCTTCAAATTTAGTGTTGTTTAATATTATGGTGCAGCAGAAGCTGTACCATAGTTAAGGTTGCATTAGAGAATTTCAGTCTGACCGTGTAAAAATGGTGACTGTCTGGTATCTTTCAGGTTTCAGAGTAGCAGCCATGTTAGTCTGTATTCGCAAAAAGAAAAGAAGTACTAATGGCACCTTAGAGACAAGTCTGAAGTAAATAGGATGAAATTCAGTAAGGACAAATGCAAAGTACTCCACTTAGGAAGGAACAATCAGTTGCACACATACAAAATGGGAAGTTACTGCCTAGGAAGGAGTACTGCGGAAAGGAATCTGGGGGTCATAGTGGATCACAAGCTAAATATGAGTCAACAGTGTAACACTGTTGCGAAAAAAGCAAACATCATTCTGGGATGTACTAGCAGGAGTATTATAAGCAAGACACAAGAAGTAATTCTTCCGCTCTACTCTGCACTGATTAGGTCTCAACTGAAGTATTGTATCCAGTTCTGGATGCTACATTTCAGGAAAGATGTGGACAAATTGGAGAAAGTCCAGCGAATGTCTATTTGACGTTGGTGAGGCCTCATCTGGAGTACTCTGTCCAGTTTTGGGCCCCACACTACAAGAAGGATGTGGAAAAATTGGAAAGAGTCCAGCAGAGGGCAACAACAAAAATGATTAGGGGGCTGGAGCACATGACTTATGAGGGAGGCTGAGGGAACTGGGATTGTTTAGTCCGCAGAAGAGAAGAATGAGGGGGGATTTGATAGGTGCTTTCAGCTACCTGAAAGGGGGTTCCAGAGATGATGGATCTAGACTGTTCTCAGTGGTAGCAGATGACAGAATAAGGAGTAATGGTCTCAAGTTGCAGTGGGGGAGGTTTAGGTTGGATGTTAGGAAAAACTTTTTCACTAGGAAGCACTGGAATGGGTTACCTAGGGAGATGGTGCAATCTCCTTCCTTTGAGGTTTTCAAGGTCAGGCTTGACACAAAGCCCTTGCTGGGATTATTTAGCTGGGGATTGGTCCTGCTGTGAACAGGTGATTGGACTAGATGACCTCCTGAGGTCCCTTCCAATCCTGATATTCTATGATTCTATGCTTCTATGAAGAGCAACAAAAATGATTAAAGGTTTAGGGAAGATTGAAAACATTGGGTTTGTTTAATCTGGAGAAGAGAAGACTGAGAGGAGACATGATAACATTTTCAAGTACATAAGAGGTTGTTACAAGGAGGAGGAAGAAAAATTGTTCTTAACCTCTGAGGATAAGACAAGAAGCAAAGGGCTTAACGTGCAGCAAGGGCGGTTTAGGTTGGACATTAAGAAAAACTTCCTAACTGTCAGAGCGGTTAAGCACTGGAATAAATTGCCTAGGGAGGTTGTGGAATCTCCATCATTGTGGATTTTTAAAAGCAGGTTGGACAAACATCTGTCAGGGATGGTCTAGATAATACTTAGTCCTGCCTTGAGTGCAGGACTGGACTAGATGAGCTCTTGAGGTCCCTTCCAGTCCTATGATTCTATGAATTGAAAAATCCATCATAGCTCCATTTATTAATGATCTGGATGGGGGTAAATAGTGAGGTAGCAAAATTAACAGATGATGCAAAGTTATTTAGGTTAGTCGGGAACAGAGAAGACTATGAGGAACTTCAGAGGGACCTAACTAAGCTAGGTGGATGGGCAACATGATGGGGAAATGAAACTCAGTGTTAATAAATGCAAAGTAATCCACTTCACAGGAATGAATTTAACTCCATATGTGCTTTTCACAGGGTTCTAAATGAACTGTATCAACTTAGTATTGGAAACGGGGCATCATTGTAGACAGCTCAGTGAAGACCTCTACTCCATATACAGCTGTGATAAAAAAAGCTAACTAGATGTTAGGATGCATAAAGGATGGTATAGAGAACAATGCAGAGTATATGATAATTACACTGCAAAAAATGTGTTGAAAGACCATGAAGGCTTCAAAGTGAAGACTTGTCTTTGCTACCTCAGTTCGGCCCCTTTGTGTGTATGCATTATGATACAGTCTTTAACTACTGGAGAGGATGCAACAGTGCTGTGCTGTAAGCAACTCATACCCAGTTGATGCCTGGCAGCCCCACAACATTCTAACTTCAGTAAATATCAGAGACAAGTGAGCCTGGGGAAAGCTGGGACACTCTCATTCAAGAACTGGATTGAGGTCTGCAGGGACAGCTATGCAAAGAGAGAGGAAAAAAAGTGATAAAAGAGAAGAATAAAGAAAGGTGCCACAAAGGACTCCACAGAGGAGGGACAATGAGGAATCCTGCAGAAAAGGAATTGCATAGAGGACTGAAAGGAACCATGAGGAATCACACGGAGGACTGAGAGGGACCACAAGGGATTCCATAGATGATTAGAGGGGACCACAAGATTTTAACCACTGGGCAGATATTCACAGGGATGATAAAAAGTACATCCCTGATTCCAGGGTGCCTCCTCTGCCAAATTTCAATCCGTACTCCAAAGCCTGAAAGTGCCAGATATTCTCAACAAAATAATTGTAAGAATTTTTAAACATGGGTTAAACAGCATATTTCCTCCTTATCTCATTCTCAGTAATAGCTGGGCTTTCTTAGAGCAAACTCTGTTCTCTCTCTCCTCACCCCGTACCCCGCCAAAAATTCTCTGAGGCAGACACCTGGCACAGAAAATGTAACCCTAAACAGTTTAACTTAAGTTTATTAGCTATATCTATAGCTATATATACATAGAAAGAGAGAGAGCAAATGGAAAAAAGTTGATTGCAGAAAACTGATAAGGGAAGCAAGGGGACAAATGGCGAAATCTATGGCTACCAGAGTTAAGGAGAATAAAAAGAAGTTTTAAAGAGTACTAGGAATAAAAAGAATACTAACCATGGTATTGGTTTATTACGAGATGAAAATGGTAGAATTTTCAATAATAATGCAGAAAAGGTAGAAGTGTTAATAAATATATCTGTTCTGTGACTGGGAAAAAAACCCATATGACATCATTGTGAGAGATATGGCAATTTCCTGCAATATCCTCGAAAAACCATACTGAATTAAGTTTAGGTCTCTTTGGAGTCCATTGTATTAAATGCAAAGTTTAGGTACTATTGTGGGCTGGGACTGTATGTAACCTCTCTAGGTGGCAGATATCAGATTAACATGGCACACATGAAGTGTAGAAAAACTGGCTAATGAATAGGTCTCGAAATGTAATTGTAATGGGGAATCATCCTTGAATGGATGTGTTTCTAGTTGGAATCTGAAGGGATTGGTCCTTGGCCCTCTGCTATCTAACATTTTAATCAGTGATCTGGACAAAAACATAAAATCATCACTGATAAAGTTTGCAGATGACACACAAATTGGGGGAAGTGGTAATTAATGAAGAAAATTTAGAAAAGCTATTTAGAAAAGCTGGACGTGCACAAGTCCATGGGGCCGGACGAGTTGCATCCGAGAGTGCTGAAGGAATTGGCAGCTGTGATTGCAGAGCCACTGGCCATTATCTTTGAAAACTCGTGGCGAACCGGGGAAGTCCCGGATGACTGGAAAAAGGCTAATGTAGTGCCAATCTTTAAAAAAGGGAAGAAGGAAGATCCTGGGAACTACAGGCCAGTCAGCCTCACCTCAGTCCCTGGAAAAATCATGGAGCAGGTCCTCAAAGAATCAATCCTGAAGCACTTGCATGAGAGGAAAGTGATCAGGAACAGCCAGCATGGATTCACCAAGGGAAGGTCATGCCTGACTAATCTAATCGCCTTTTATGATGAGATTACTGGTTCTGTGGATGAAGGGAAAGCAGTGGATGTATTGTTTCTTGACTTTAGCAAAGCTTTTGACACGGTCTCCCATAGTATTCTTGTCAGCAAGTTAAGGAAGTATGGGCTGGATGAATGCACTATAAGGTGGGTAGAAAGCTGGCTAAATTGTCGGGCTCAACGGGTAGTGATCAATGGCTCCATGTCTAGTTGGCAGCCGGTATCAAGTGGAGTGCCCCAAGGGTCGGTCCTGGGGCCGGTTTTGTTCAATATCTTCATAAATGATCTGGAGGATGGTGTGGATTGCACTCTCAGCAAATTTGCGGATGATACTAAACTGGGAGGAGTGGTAGATACGCTGGAGGGGAGGGATAGGATACAGAAGGACCTAGACCAATTGGAAGATTGGGCCAAAAGGAATCTGATGAGGTTCAATAAGGATAAGTGCAGGGTCCTGCACTTAGGACGGAAGAACCCAATGCACAGCTACAGACTAGGGACCGAATGGCTAGGCAGCAGTTCTGCAGAAAAGGACCTAGGGGTGACAGTGGACGAGAAGCTGGATATGAGTCAGCAGTGTGCCCTTGTTGCCAAGAAGGCCAATGGCATTTTGGGATGTATAAGTAGGGGCATAGCGAGCAGATCGAGGGACGTGATCGTTCCCCTCTATTCGACATTGGTGAGGCCTCATCTGGAGTACTGTGTCCAGTTTTGGGCCCCACACTTCAAGAAGGATGTGGATAAATTGGAGAGAGTCCAGCGAAGGGCAACAAAAATGATTAGGGGACTGGAACACATGAGTTATGAGGAGAGGCTGAGGGAGCTGGGATTGTTTAGCCTGCAGAAGAGAAGAATGAGGGGGGATTTGATAGCTGCTTTCAACTACCTGAAAGGGGGTTCCAAAGAGGATGGCTCTAGACTGTTCTCAATGGTAGCAGATGACAGAACGAGGAGTAATGGTCTCAAGTTGCAGTGGGGGAGGTTTAGTTTGGATATTAGGAAAAACTTTTTCACTAAGAGGGTGGTGAAACACTGGAATGCGTTACCTAGGGAGGTGGTAGAATCTCCTTCCTTAGAGGTTTTTAAGGACAGGCTTGACAAAGCCCTGGCTGGGATGATTTAACTGGGAATTGGTCCTGCTTTGAGCAGGGGGTTGGACTAGATGACCTTCTGGGGTCCCTTCCAACCCTGATATTCTATGATTCTATGATTCTAAGAGGCTAGGTCACTGATACAGAGCAATCTGGATGGCTTGCTAAACTGGATACAAACAAACAATATGTGTTTTAATATTGCTAAATGTAAATTCTTAGATAAATAAACAGGAATCTCAAGTACGAGTAGAGAGTTATTTCTTCTCTCTGTTTGGTACCAGTGCAGCCACTGTTGGAATACTGTATCCAGTTCTGATGTCCACAATTCAAGAAGGACGTTGATAAATGGGAGAAAGTTCAGAAAAAAGCCACAAGAGAGATTAAAGGATTAGAAAACATGCCTCATATTGATAGACTCAAGGAGCTCAATCAATTTATTTTAACAAAGAGAAGGCTAAGGGGTGACTTGATTACAGACTGTAAGTATTTACATGAGGAACAAATATTTAATAATGTGCTCTTCAATCTAGCAGAAAAAAGGTATAACATGACCCAGTGCTGGAAGTTGAACTTAGACAAATTTGAACTATAAGTAAAGTGTCAATTTTTAACATTGAGAGTAATTAACAATTTACCAAGGATCATGATTGGATTAAATCAAGATTGGATGGGGACTTTTTTCTAAAAGCTCTGCTCTAGGAATTATTTTGGGCAAGTTCTATGGCCTGTGTTATACAGGAGGACTGACTACATGATCACAATAGCCTTTTCTGGATCTGTGATCTATGAAAAAAAAGGTTTGGCAAAGTTATAAGCAATTTAAAATGGCATCTGATAATGGAAAGTGTTGGTTAACCTTCATTCTTGACATTGCTACTGCTGCAGCCTCTAAAGCCTTTATGTAATTTAGTGGTGCAGCTTGATCTGCAATACCATGTGCTGTATTGGTCACCCCATCTCAAAAAGGATATTGCAGAACTAGTGGAAGTTCAGAGATGGCAACGAGAATGATCCAGGGCCTGGCAAAGTTCTCATACAAAGAAAGATTGAAAACTCTGTGATTGTTTACCTTAGGGAGGAGATGAATAATAGAGGACATGATCAAGTATATAAAAATAATGAATGGTCTACACAAGAATAAAAGGACATTTAATGAAACTAAAAGTGAGGAAATTCAAAACCAATAAAAGGAAATACTTTTTCACACAATGTGTAATTAACTCGCTGTATGGAACTCACTGCCACAGGAAGTCATTGAGGCCAAGAATATAGCAATATTCAAAAAAGGGGATGAGACATTTATAGGGATAGTGGGAAATTCCAGAGCTATGATTAATACTAGAAAAAAACTGTGGGAAGATATTAATCCTTATGCTTCAGGCTTTAAGTCAATCTCTAATTGCTAGAGACCGGGATGAGACCTATGAAAGGGGCAGGTCATCCCACATTTGCTACTATGGGGTTCTTACATCTTCCTCTGAAATGTCTGGTTCAGGCCACCATCAGATACTGGATACTGGACTGCATGGACTTTGGTCTGATGCAGTATGGTAATTCCTATGGGACTAAGGACCTGCCGAACTGCATATAGCACATAGGAGATTCTGGGAAAAACTGAGAGCAGGTGTTCATCAAATGCTTAAACATTTACAAGAAGCAAGAGGGATGTCCCAAGACATTTGCAAACAGAGGTTTAAAACGGACCTTAGTTTCTGGGAACAAATCCCACAGTCACAGCATGCAGTTACAAACATAAAGATGCAAAAGAAATGCCCAGTGTTCTCATTGAACTATGAAAAGGGAATAGACGAAGCACAACCTCTATTCTTATTGAACCACCTCTGCTCTCACTAGTAAGTAAGCATTGTATTCTGATTGGTACAAACTGACTTTTTGAAAAGGGGACCAGCCAGTGATGAACCACCCAACAAAATTGAATAACGAAACTCATTACATAAAACAAACTCCTTCCATATGGAAAAAAACACCTGGACTGGAGGAGAGACCAAGAGCTGGATTCTTCAGCTGGCTGCCAAGAATCCCTTCAACTGTTAAAAGCAAAGACTTATCAGAGGGAAGCCCCTTGCTAAATCTTTTTCTTTGAAGTTCTTAAGGGAAGACTATCATGGATAGAGAAAAAAAGAACCATGGGACTTTTCCTTATGAGCCAACCTTGAAATTCTATGTCATGAACACCAACCTGATGCATCTGGTGGATATTCACGTGAAGGAAAAAAAATCTACAAAAAGGTTCTATGGAGAGCATGAAGATTAAGAAAATATCAAGCAAACCACTTTTGTGTGTGTATGTGGGTCAAGCTCAAAACAGGCTGGTTTAGAATTAGAATCCTCTTACAGTTTTAAGATCAATATAGCTCAGCATCTCCTACAAAAGCATGGGCTATGCTAGAAAAAGCCAGACAAGTTCCCAAGCCAAAGAGAATCCTGAAAACCAAAAGATCCAAAACAAAATACAGACATGCACTTTTCAAGGAAGTACCTGTCTTGTACCAACAAGCAGGGTTCCCCTTTTGAAAGATATTTAACTACATAAGAACAGAAGAATGGCAATACTGGGTCAGACCAAAGGTTCCAGATCCTGTCATCCACCAATGCCAGGTACTTCAGAGAAAATGGACAGAACAGGTAATCATCAAGTGATCCATCCCCTGTTGCCCATTCCCAACTTCTGGCAAACAGAGGCTAGGGACACCATCACTGCCCATCCTGGCTAATAGCCATTGATGGTCCTATCCTCCGTGACTTTATCTAGTTCTTTTTTTAACCCTGTTATAGTCTTGGCCTTCACAACATCCTCTGGCAAGGAGTTCCACAGGTTGACTGTGCATTGTATGAAGTGTTCCCACATATTTTATGCTTCACCTCAGTGGCCACAGGAGTCCAGTGGCTCTCCAGTGGTGTAGTGGGGTTCACTTGGGACCAGCAGGCTGCAGCTCAACAGTCCCCCAGAGTCTTGGGATGGCCTTGCCAGACAGTCTGAGGGTCTGGTGGCTGAGTTACAGTCTGTCATTTTCTCCCCCACTCCCCCGCCGTTGACAGCTAGGAAGGCTCCTGCAGGTCAATTGTCGTCTATACCCCACCGTTTGAGACACGTTGCACTAGACTGATCATCATGGTCAGGATATTAAACATTTCTGGAGTCACTGAACATTCAGCATTCTCTCTGCAGAACACATGTTATTTAGGTTAGCTTTTCTTTTGCCCCTATCTGGAATGTAGCAGGAAACCTGCAAGCAACCAAAAAAAAAAAAAAGCAGGCTATTCAATAGTGGTATTTATAATAAAATCAGTAGTTGGTGCTAAGCACACTTAAAAAAACAAAGAATACAATCTAATCATTTTGCCAGGGGGGAAATGGTAAGAAATGAGTGTGCTTGCTTAACTTAATTTAGCTTTCTTAGGACAAGCTTTATAATTACTTTATGTAACTGTTATTTGTTTTCATTAGCTTTACCTGAACAGTAAATATGATACTAACCTATTTTTGCAGGAAAACCCCAACTAGTGAAAATGTAGCAAGCAATTCTGAAACAGGGGAAAATGCGAAAGTCATTGTGGATCCCATATACAATACCTGTAGTACTGGTTTATCTTGCCCCAATTATCCTATTATTAATATTAATTATTTGTGTTGCAATACCTTCTAGAAGCCCCAGTTATAGACCTGGACCCCACTGTGGTAGGTGCTGTGAAAACACAACAAAAATATGGTCCCTGCTCCAAAGAACAGGAGGACTTGTGGCACCTTAGAGACTAACACATTTATTAGAGCATAAGCTTTCATGGGCTACAGCTCACTTCACTGGATGCACAGAATGGAACACATAGTAAGAAGATATATATATATATATATATATATATACAGAGAAGGTGGAAGTTGCCTACAAACTGTAAGAAGCTAATTAATTAAGATGAACTATTATCAGCAGGAGAAAAAAAAACTGTTGTAGTGATAATCAAGATGGCCCATTTAGACAGTTGACAAGAAGGTGTGAGGATACTTAACTTAGGGAAATAGATTCAATATGTGTAATGACTCAGCCACTCCCAGTCTCTATTCAACCCCAAGTTAATGGTATCTAGTTTGCATATTAATTCAAGCTCAGCAGTTTCTCATTGGAGTCTGTTTTTGAAGCTTTTCTGTTGCAAAATTGCCACCCTTAAATCTTTTAGGGAATAGTCAGAGAGGTTGAACTGTTCTCCTACCGGTTTTTGAATGTTATGATTCCTGTTGTCAGATTTGTGTCTGTTTATTCTTTTGCATAGAGACTGTCCTGTTTGGCCAATGTACATGGCAGAGGGGCATTGCTGGCACATGATGGCATATATCACATTGGTAGATGTGCAGGTGAACGAGTCCCTGATGGAGTGGCTAATGTGATTAGGTCCAATGATGGTGTCCCTTGAATAAATATGTGGACAGAGCTGGCATCGGGCTTTGTTCCAAGGATAAGTTCCTGGGTTAGTGTTTTTGTTGTGTAGTGTGTGGTTGTTGGAGAGCATTTCCTTCAGGTTGGTGGGCTGCCTGTAAGCGAGGACTGGTCTGTCTCCCAAGATCTATGAGAGTGAGGGATCATTTTTCAGGATAGGTTGTAAATCTTTGATGATGCGCTGGAGAGGTTTTAGTTGCAGGCTGAAGGTGACAGCTAGTGGTGTTCTGTTATTTTCTTTGTTGGGGCTGTCCTGTAGTAGATGACTTATGGGTACTCTTCTGGCTCTGTCAATCTGTTTTTTCACTTCAGCAGATGGATATTGTAGTTTTAAGAGTGCTTGATAGAGATCTTGTAGTTGTTTGTCTCTGTCTGAGGGATTGGAGCAAATGCTGTTGTATCTTAGAGCTTGGCTGTAGACAATGGATCGTGTGGTGTGTCCTGGATGGAAGCTGAAGGCATGTAGATAAGTATAGCGGTCAGTAGGTTTCCGGTATAGGGTGGTTTTTATGTGACCATCGCTTATTAGTACAGTAGTGTCCAGGAAATGGACTGCTTGTGTGATTGGTCTAGGCTGAGGTTGATGGTGGGATGGAAATTGTTGAAATCATGGTGGAATTCCTCAAGGGCTTCTTTTCCATGGGTCCAGATGATGAAGATGTCATCAATGTAGTGCAAGTAGAGTAGGGGCGTTAGGGGAGGAGAGCTAAGGAAGCATTGTTCTAAGTCAGCCATAAAAATGTTGGCATACTCTGGGGTCATGTGGGTACCCATAGTGTTATTTTCTTTGTTGGGGCTGTCCTGTAATGCCCCTCTTCCATCTACATTGGCCAAATGGGACCGTCTCTATGCAAAAGAATAAATGGACACATATCTGACATCAGGAATCATAACGTTCAAAAGCCGGTAGGAGAACACTTCAACCTCTCTGGCCACTCAGTAACAGATTTAAAGGTGGCAATTTTGCAATAGAAAAGCTTCAGAAACAGACTCCAGACAGAAACTGCTGAGCTTGAATTAATATGCAAACTAGATACCATTAACTTGGGGTTGAATAGAGACTGGGAGTGGCTGAGTCATTACACATATTGAATCTATTTCCCTAAGTTAAGTATCCTCACACCTTCTTGTCAACTGTCTAAATGGGCCATCTTGATTATCACTACAACAGTTTTTTTTTCTTCTGCTGATAATAGCTCATCTTAATTAATTAGCCTCTTACAGTTTGTATGGCAACTTCCACCTTCTCTGTATGTACTGTGACAAGGTCAGGGCAGATGGCTACAGGAGAGTGATAGAAGGCAGATATATTAGCCCCAGGTTAAGTAGGTCCCTTTTCCCTGGGTAAGGTAAGAGGGAAGGTTCCAGAACAATCAGGAACTTTCTGGAAACAATTAAGGCAGACAGGCTGATTAGAATACCTGCAGCCAATCAAGAAGCTGCTAGAATCAATTAAGACAGGCTAATCAGGGCACCTGGGTTTACAAAGGAGCTCACTTCAGTTTGTGGTATGCATGTGAGGAGCTGGGAGCAAGAGGCACTAGGAGCTGAGAGTGAGAAGGTGTACTGCTGGAGAACTGAGGAATACAAGCATTATCAGACACCAGGAGGAAGGTTGTATGGTGAGGATAAAGAAGGTGTTGGGAGGAGGCCATGGGGAAGTAGCCCAGGGAGTTGTAGCTGTTGCACAGCTGTTCCAGGAGGCACTCTAGACAGCTGCATTCCACAGGGCCCTGGGCTGGAACCTGGAATAGAGAGCGGGCCCGGGTTCCCCCCAAACCTCCCAACCCCTGGTCAGACACAGGAGGAGTTCACCTGGACTGTGGGTTCATGAGAACGGCCAAACTGAGGGTTGCCGTGAATCTCCGAGGTGAGCAAATCCTCCAATAAGCGCAAGACCCACCAAGGTAGAGGAGGAACTTTGTCACAGTATATCTATATCTATATCTTCTTACTATATGTTCCATTCTATGCATCCAATGAAGTGGGCTGGAGCCCACAAAAGCTTATGCGCTAATAAATTTGTTAGGCTCTAAGGTGCTACAAGTACTCCTGTTCTTTTTGCGGACACAAACTAACACGGCTGGTACTCTGAAACCTTTTAAACCCTTAGTAAGTCTAAATATAAGGGGTGCAATAACAAGGCAGCAAGCAGCCTGCCAGCGGCAACAGCAGCCAGTAGTAGGGGAGACATATTGAAGAGCAAAGCTCAGGGCTCACTCTAATCATACCACAGCCAGGCCAGGCAACAACAAGGAGCCTGGAATTTTAATGGGCTAATTTCAGTGATATAGGAGAGCCAGGCTTGGTCTGAAGACCACAGTACCTTTTATTCTCAATGAGATATCTGTTCAGTCAAGTCACACATACTTTAAACTTCTGAAGAATGGAGTTAAAGCCCTAGAATTATCAGTGACAAACAGTGTGGCATGTTAGAACAGTTAAGTGTTTATGCTTCAAGAGTAGCCAGTAATTTTGTGACTACTTCTTTCAGCTTGGCATCTGTTTGTTCAGAGATCTTCCCATCAGTCCTGATTGTGGCTAGAAGGGTTTGTTGCTGGCTCAGAACGTGGGCTAGGAAAGCACTCTCAAATCTGGTGATTTTGCTGGGCTCCAGTTTGTCCAAGTAACCTCTTATACCAGCATAGATGACTGCAACCTGTTCCTCAATAGTCATGGGGGAATACTGTAAAAAGGCAGCAACAATGAGCTGAGGTCATGGAGCACATTTTATCAACCTTAGAAGTATGGAGGGCAGAGACATCTCTGTCAGTGTTTAAGTCATTGGTTCCAAAGAGTCTGGGGGTTTCAAAACTGATCCTTCGACGAATACACTCCCCCTCTGGCTGTGTGCTTAGAAATCTTTACAGCATTCAAGGAAGTGGAGGATATTTCTTTGTGAAAGCTTTCATATATGTTTGAAAGAAGTACTGTAGATTGTTCCACTTATAAAGATCTTTCCCCTGTGCCTCCAGAATCAGCAAGTGACTAGACAAAATATTTATGAAGCAATCCCATAGGAGGAGGCATTGACCATCCACATGAAAATGCTTAGTGTAATGAATAAGCTTAGATCAAAGATGAACAACCAACCACTGATGTGTCCATGGTTTCAAACATCCAGGCTTGATTCTCCTCTCATGCTACTATAAATCAGGAATAACTCTAGTGAAGTCAATGGAATAACACCTGTGAGTGTCAGAGGAGAATCAAACCTTTACTACTCATTAAAGCTTCAGGCACTTTACTTGACTGGCCACTTTTTTTCCTGTGCAAGAGTATTTTCTCTTAAAATGCATCGAACAGATTATATAGCCTCTGGATTCCAATTATTTGTGAATGTTGCTTTTAACTTATTAAATAGGGTCTGAGAGCTGGCAGTCAGCCCACATGGTCCAACAACAAAGCATAATGTAAATCAGGACTGACTCTACCGAAATCAAAGGAACTATACCAGTGTAAAACCTATGCTGATAAGATGTGAATCAGACTGAACATCTTTACAATGAAGGTTTTCTCCAAAAACATTGTTCAGATTTTAGAATTCAGCTACCTTAACAAAAACAGAAGAGATGTTTAACAAACAGAAAAAATTAACATCCCTGTTTGTGCCATGGACATATTCTTTACTTTGCTCTCTTCATACCTCTCCCCCCGGCCCCGCCAAAAAAATTCTGTTATAGCACTGCCTACACAAAGATTTTCTGACTAACTTTCACACAGTCCCCTTCTTTACCCCGAACGACAAATTACACCTTGAGTCACCTGCTTTATTACTATACTACCCTTTTCACTCCTGCAGGAGGTTTGAGCAGGGAGTTAACTCAGTGACTGCTAGTGCTCAGGCAGGACTTCTGCACACTCTCACAGGCACTTTAACTGTAAGTGCAGGCAGGATGAGGACTGTGTTCAGATGTAATGGCTCATCACTTTGGAATTAGAGAAAACAAAGGAACATTTTAATTAAACAAAGTTTCATTAATATCTGTCTCCACTGTGATTCTGGCTACCTTGAAAGAGCTTGGGAGACTTCTCTTTTCCTCTCACTGAGATAGCATAGATCACAAGAGTCTTTACAAATAATGGTAAATTTCATCCATTTTACATCCTGGAGTGAAACAGCTCACTCAAAATCACACAGCTGGATTGTGGAAGAGCTGATGATAGAACTCAGGGCTCCTGACTCCTACTCCCACATTTATCTTCTGGGACCATCAGATATGGAGGTACATGTTACTCCCCAATATGTCCTGCTAGTGATAGGGAAAAAACCCCAGAAAACGACTCTATAATCATGTAAAGCTACGCTGCTGTCTTTTTTCTATGCTTATCTGTCCTTTCTACTTTGTTTATGGATAGAAAGAATGTGAACTGTGTGTAACCTGCACTCCCTGCTTTTGGGGAGAGAATTCCTTATACAGATAAGCCTCCATGCTTGTACCTACCCCAGAACGTCAAACAGACTGGGTTAACCGGTTCGAACTGGAAGAGATATCACAATGTATGTTGAACCAAGCTATAAAAGCTCATCCCTGTTCTTTGTTCGGGGCTTCACCATTTTCCTCTGAAAAGGAATTGGTGAGCCCTTCAGCTGTCATATTTGCTAGCAATAAAGTGCCTCACTTTATCAAAGAGCCAAGACTCTGTGTTTTGTTTGGCTAATACAGAAGTCCAGGGAAGGCTACCCTCCTAACCCTAGACGGGAGGGGAACCCTTTTCCCCTAACAATTTGGGGGCTTGTCCGGGATCGCCTCTTCTCCGGACCGGTGGATGGTCGGGACTCTGAATCCTTCTTGCCGGCACCCGGGTTGCTTTAACCCTGAAGGCTTCCCGTCTCGCTTCCACCTGCCGCTTCGGCGAAATAAGGCATCCCGAAGGCACTAGGGTCCGGACCTATTGGTGAACACCGGCCGGTGGGAACTTGGTGAGTTCTGAATTTTTCCTTTGTGATTGTCTAGACAACAGCCGGGGGTTCCGTCTTTGGGAAAAGATGTGTGGGGGGGGGGTCCAGTAGAACTGTTGATCCTTCTACGCCTCTGGGCTATATGTTAAAACATTATGATAGGGATATCAAGGCCTTACAATCGGATGGCAACAAAGCTTTGTATAAGTTTATATTTTTGTGTCAAGGTCCCTGGGTGGGAATGACGCAAGATGACCCGGAACCAGGAAATCGCTGGCCGGGGGAAGGAACATTTGAGTTACATAACATTGTTCAATTACGAAAAGTATTGTATGATTTACAACCGCGGCAACTTAAGTATTCTGATGTATGGATAAGGGAGGCCAAACGGCGCAAAAGTGCCAGTGTAACTACTAGTTTACGTGCTGAGGTAGAAAAACTTAAAGCCATGCGGCCCCCACCATACAATCCAGAATCTAGTCATGCTGACCAGAAGCTAAAAACATCAAGGTCTATTTATCCCCAACTCCCATTGAAAGAAGCGGGGGATCCTATACCATTGGAAGAATGTAGCTGGCTATGGGGTGGGGTACCGCAGCCTGACCCTGATGCACCCACGCCCCCAACCGGGGAAAGGAGCGGTCCCACTCTCCCACTAGCTACCGATACCCCCACAATTAACGCAGAGCGGGGGGGCGATCCGGAGGCTGGCACCTCTACCAGGGGGTTGACACGTCCTGATCCGCGACACCCCAGTGATGCAACCCCTGCAAAGACCCGGTCTCATGGTTCTCTAGGCACCCCTAAGGCAAAAGTTCTTGGAGCTGCAATAGCTAGTGCAGTCCAAATGCCTATGCGACAACTGCCGAGCGGTATGGGGGGGACACAGATGGTGTATGTCCCTTTTACCAGCACGGATCTAATGAATTGGTCATCTACTTTTCCCTCATTTCGACAGTGTCCGGAAGAATTTATTAAAAAGTTAAAGGGCATTTTCACAATGTATAATTGTAATTATGACGATGTGGAAATGATTTTAAATCAAGTGCAAAGCGAGGGTGAGAAGGAAACGGTGTATAAGAAAGCTAGAGAGACGGTGCAAGGCAGGGCGGCTTATCTGCAAGAGAAACCTGAAATGGATTGGGATGTTCCAGAGACCGTTCAAGAGTGGGATAAAATGAGAAAGCGAATCTTAGAAGCATTAGAGGATATGTCTAAGCCTGTGTATGATTGGGGAAAGGTAGATGCATGTGTTCAAAAGCACGATGAGCACCCAGGGGAATTCTTCCACCGCCTTTGTAAGGTTTTGAAAAACCATGGCGGCTTAGATCCAACCTCCCCTGTAGCGAAAACACAAGTGATCGGCCAGTATGTAAAAAAATTATTACCATTCGCTCGGAAGTATGTGTGTAGTCAACCAGCTTATGAAAACAAAACGCTGGAGGAGGTGGTGGGGTTAGCAGCCCATGCCTGGAGAAATAGGAAGGAATTAGACACTAGGAGGTCCGAAAAGCTCCTTAATCTGCAGTTGCAAGGTTTCCAAGACGGCTCTCGGGGACAGGATGCAAGCCGCAGGAGGGGAGGCTTTCGGGGACGAGGCGGAAGAGGAGGCTGCTCTACCCAGGGATGGGGACCACAAGGTCAGAACTTCCAGCCACGGCCCGGGAGGGCAGGGCCAGATGAGTGCCGGCGGTGCCGACAAAAAGGACATTGGGCTGCCCAGTGCCCAAATTACCCCCTCCAGCCAGCTGACCCTCTTATGCAAGCCTACCAGAGGGTACAGGAAAGGGGGGAAGAAAAAGGAAGTACTGATTGAAAGCTAGCCGCCCACAATGCTTCGTCCCCCTCGCCAGGAACCCCCTCCGCTTCTTGGACAGTGCAGTTGGATGCAAACCACCCGGAGCTTCCAGTTGTGGTGGGAGGAAAAACTTATTCAATGTTAATTGACACCGGGGCAGATAGAAGTACTCTACAGGACCCCACCCTTCCTACCACTTCTGCAACCGTAAAAGCTATAGGCATTGGTGGCACCGTGTGCGCCCTTCCTCTAACTGCGGAGCAAACGGTCCAGCTTGGCCCGTTATCAGAGGATCATAGCTTTTTAATTGCAACTTCCTGTCCTGCAAATTTATTAGGTAGAGATCTGTTATGTAAACTACGAGCAACTATAACTTGCAGCCCGGAGGGGCTATATCTCTCAGTCCCTACTTCGGTCCCTGAAGCTACGGTAATGGCATTGTTAGCCACTACACCCACCGCCTCCTTTGTCCCTGCTGAGTTATCTGATATTCCTGAAGCATTGTGGGCCTCGGCGTCCACTGAAACTGGACTTTTAAAGTCAGCAGAACCGGTGTATATCAATTACCGTACAGATATCCCTCTGCCCCGAAAAATGCAATATCCATTGCCTAAAGAGGCCATAGAGGGCATTCGGCCAGTCCTACAACAGCTTTTAACTCAAGGAATCATTAAGGAGGCTACCAGCCCTTGCAATACACCTATTCTTCCTGTTAAGAAACCCAAGCCTGGCCCCGATGGCAAACCGGTTTACCGTTTCGTGCATGACCTCCGACTGATTAATGCTATTGTGATCCCGAGAGCTCCGGTTGTTCCCAATCCAGCAACTATTTTAACTGCTATTCCCCCAGGGGCTACTTATTTTACTGTGATTGATCTGTCTTCAGCATTTTTCAGCATCCCTGTGCACCCAGATTCACAGTTCCTATTTGCCTTTGCCTTTGACGGATGTCAATACGTATGGACCCGCCTCCCTCAGGGCTACAGGGAGAGCCCTACCATCTTCAGCCAGTATTTAAAGCGAGATCTGGACTCTATTTCGTTGACTATGGGTTCTACTTTGATTCAATACGTTGATGATCTGTTATTGTGCTCTACAGCCAAGGCTGCCTGTGTACAGGACACTCGAATCCTTCTTTTTGCATTGGCCGAAAAAGGTCACAAGGTGGCACTCTCCAAGCTACAGTTTGCCCAACCCGAGGTGGAATATTTGGGGCATCGTATTTCATATGCTTCTACTGCACTTACTCAGGACAGGATTGAAAGCGTTCTGAGTATGCCAAGGCCTACCACTAAAAAGCAACTCCGCCAGTTACTGGAAGCAAGTGGCTATTGTAGACCCTGGATTCCGGCTTATGCGGAGTTAATGCACCCCCTCACCGATTTGCTGCTGGATTCCGTTCCCGAACCCTTACCATGGACGACTCTACACAACAATGCCCTTACCGCCCTCAAACAAGCATTAACTTCTGCACCAGCCCTGGGCAGACCGAATTACGCAAAGCCTTTCACCTTATTTTGCCATGAACAATCTGGCACAGCGTCTGGTGTGCTAACTCAGCCCTTTGGGCCTGGCCAGCAACCGGTGGCTTATTTTTCGGTCCTTCTTGACCCAGTGGCTCAGGGTCTTCCACCCTGTCTCCGCGCTGTTGTGGCTGCCGCTGTGTTGGTCAAGAAAGCTTCGGGGCTTACCTTGGGCCACCCTCTTCTAGTTCAAGTGCCTCATGCCGTTGCAGCACTTCTTAATCGTGGATCCACGCAGCACCTCACAGCAGCCAGACTGACCAGGTACAAATTGGCCTTGCTCGCCAATCAGGCTGTTACCCTACGCCGCTGTGAAGTCCTGAATCCTGCAACCCTTTTGCCTCTGCCTGAGGATGGGGAACCTCATAATTGCCTCCACGTGGTGGATTTGATCTCCACGCCTCGTCCTGACCTCTCTGATATTCCATTGCAGAATCCTGACCTCCAATTATTTTGTGATGGTTCCGCCTGTCGGGACGAGTTTGGGGCCTTACGAGTTGGCTATGCAATTGTTACCCTGATGGCAACGCTTGAAGCGCATGCCTTACCTACACAAAAGTCAGCGCAAGCAGCAGAACTCGTGGCGCTTGTTAGGGCCTGTCAATTAGCTGAAAACAAAACTGTGGCCATCTATACTGACTCCAAATATGCCTTTTCGGTATGCCACTCTACTGGACAACTTTGGAAGCATCGTGGGTTCCTTACCTCCAGTGGCTCTCAGATCTCCCATGTTGCCTTGATTTCTGCCTTGTTAGAGGCTATTCAACTTCCTGCAGCTGTTTCGGTTACACACTGTAAGGGCCACTCCCGTGCCTCGGACGAGGTTTCCAAGGGAAATGCTGCAGCCGATTCGGCGGCCCGTCATGCTGCCCTCTGTGGGGCTCCAGCCCCTTTTCCTTTTTTGGCACCCCTGCTACTGCAACCAGTGACGCCAGCCGTTTTGCTCTCTGCCCAGCAGACGACGCCCCCGGCCGAAGTTAGCCGTTGGAAATCCATTGGATGCCACCTAAATGAGGACAACCTCTACGTCAGCCCGGACGGTCGTCCGGTTCTCCCAAGACAACTCCTCCCTCAGGTTTCCCAGGCACTCCACCTGGCCTCGCACCTGGGAAAGGGGGGATTAGTGGCTCAAATGGAGAAGTTGTTTTTTGCTCCAGGGGTCCATGCAGCTGCGAAGACCGTCACTGCACAGTGTGAATTGTGTCAACAGTACAATCACCAAGGAGCAGTCAAACCACAAGCTATGGGACATTGCAAACTGCCTGAGTACCCATTTGCTGTGGTCCAGATGGACTTCATGGACTTACCACCAGTGACAGGACTAAAACACTTGCTTGTCCTGGTTGATCTTTTTTCAGGGTGGGTTGAGGCTTTCCCCACTCGAAGGGCAGATGCAGTATCCGTAGCAAAGTGTCTCCTCAAGGAGATAGTGCCCCGCTTCGGGATAATGACTCGTTTGAAAAGTGACCAAGGCCCCCATTTCACTTCCCAAATTATTCAACACTTAGCAAAGGCCCTCGGCATAAAACAAGCCTTGCATACCCCCTATCATCCACAAAGTTCAGGAAAAGTAGAAAGGGTGAATGGGCTGATAAAAACCCAATTGGCAAAGCTATGCGAGCAGACTGGATTAAAGTGGCCTGAAGTGTTACCCATAGTGTTAGCCAATCTTCGTAATACACCCCATAGGAAGCATTCGTTGACACCGTTCGAAATTCTATTTGGCCGACCCTTGCCGATTCCTCTAACCAGTGTAGACGGGTTTGCCCCAGCAAAAACTTCATTAATGGCTGGGCAAGATAAGTTGGCGGGTTATTGTCGCATGTTGCAAGATGCCTTGAGTGATGCATGGGCCAGAGTAAAAGATGCCCAACCTTTACCGCTTGATACTTGTGCGCACTCTCTTTTTCCAGGAGACTTTGTTTGTGTTAAAATCCATCGAAGGAAGCATTGCCTGGAACCAAGGTGGTCGGCCCCGGCCCAAGTCCTTCTGACTACTCCAACTGCAGTGAAGATCGAGGGCATCGATAGATGGGTGCACTGCAGCCACTGTAAAAAGGTTCCTGCTCCAACATCCCCAACGACTCCCATCACGACCGCCGCTTCTACATGAACTGGGTACCGGTCAATCAGCGGAATCAGAAGCAGTTACAGAACTCTGGAGTATTAGTATACTGTTACAAATATTGTATTAATATTATTTTTTTTAGAGTTGTTAGTAGCTGGTAGTGTTTATAATGTATGTATGGCTATGGGCGTTAACCTGGACCTCTGCCCTGGGGGGTTGGGATAAAAATACGTTTCTACAATTAGCCCAAAATTTAACCAACGCATGGAATGTTAGTGACTGTTGGGTGTGTTCCCACTTCTCTTCCCATTCACTGCAAGGGTTCCCCATTTTGCCGGTTCCAGCGCTCCTCAATTCTTGGCAAAATGGTTTGGCGTGGTACGGCCAAAAGGGAAAAAGGGGAAGGGGACCCATAGATTTTAGGACCTGGATCCCGAACCATCGCCCAGACTTGCTCGTTAAGGCCCCCTTGTGCGTAGAAAAAAGGTCGCTACGCACCCGAGGCAAAACTACTCTGGGAAAATACCCGAAAACCCACTGTGAGAAAATTCTAATTTTGGGAAACAATGCAAGTACTACTCTTTTGCTGTATCCCAATGGTACTGAGGTAGCCAACTATGCCCGTGCTGGAGGCTATGTGGGGTACATTCTCAGAGAAAATGCGACTCAATTTGCCGGCCTTACATTATGGAAATGGGGGGGAATAGGACCCAATCCTGATGATGCTGCATCCCTGGTGGGACGATTGCAGGAAGTATCTCAGAACTCAGGGGGCAATAAAGGCAACTATAGCATAGTATTAGGAGATCATCACTTATGGTGGGTATGTGGCACTTGGGCAGGAAAGACCTTGCCCCCAAAGTGGTTGGGAAGATGCACGGTGGCCTTTGCCTGGCCAGGAGGGATGCATCGTAAAGACTTAATAAAAATCAGAGACACAACCCGACGAACCCGTCGAGATACCAGTTATAATCCTATTGTCGAGGAAGGCAGTACAGGCATGCGCACCTTCCGTATTCTTTTTCCGTGGGTGGGGGTGGGCCAACTTGAATACGCGCTAAAAAATATGTCAGCCGAAATGGAAATATTTACTAACGCCACTCGAGATGCAATCCAAGCTTTGCAAGAAGAAATAAGCTCACTAGCTCGCTACAGTATGCAAAACAGGTTGGCCCTGGATCAGCTTTTAAGTGCACAGGGAGGGGTGTGCACATTTCTCAATGCCACATGCTGCCTTTATGTAAATCAAAGCGGACGCATAGTCACAGATACTAACATAATTGCAAACGTGTCAGCCTTCTTTCATAAGCAGGCCTCTATTTCTCCCAGTGTGGGCTTTGACTTGTGGGGCTGGCTCACCAGCTGGTTGCCTAACTTTGGATGGCTAAAAACCTTGTTTGTGTATGGAGTGGGATTCCTTATGATTGTGGGTCTGCTGTTCTGCTGTGCGTCCAGTTGTTGTGCCCTCTTCCACCGGGTATGTACCAAAACCATGAGCCCAGCAAAGATACTATATGTAAAGAAGGGTGGTGTTAACCAAGATGAGAAACATATGAACATGTTAAACAATGAATAATGAGCCATGTAAGATAATTATCTTCAGGCTCAAAGGGGGGAACTGATAGGGAAAAAAACCCAGAAAACGACCCTATAATCATGTAAAGCTACGCTGCTGTCTTTTTTCTATGCTTATCTGTCCTTTCTACTTTGTTTATGGATAGAAAGAATGTGAACTGTGTGTAACCTGCACTCCCTGCTTTTGGGGAGAGAATTCCTTATACAGATAAGCCTCCATGCTCGTACCTACCCCAGAACTTCAAACAGACTGGGTTAACCGGTTCGAACTGGAAGAGATATCACAATGTATGTTGAACCAAGCTATAAAAGCTCATCCCTGTTCTTTGTTCGGGGCTTCACCATTTTCCTCTGAAAAGGAATTGGTGAGCCCTTCAGCTGTCGTATTTGCTAGCAATAAAGTGCCTCACTTTATCAAAGAGCCAAGACTCTGTGTTTTGTTTGGCTAATACAGAAGTCCAGGGAAGGCTACCCTCCTAACCCTAGACGGGAGGGGAACCCTTTTTCCCTAACACTAGCTGATCATGTTAAATTGATGGCTTCCAAAAGGAGTCTCCAGTGGTTTGTTTTCTGTAGGACATGCGATAGAGTTGGCTGTATGCTGCAAAAAATATTAATTCTTGGGCATTTTTGCAAATAAAATCCTCAATCTAGCTTTGCCAATGTTCATAATCTTTTAATTCATTTCCCCTGGGCAATAAACAAATTATTTTTTTAATTCACGGAAATAAAAATTTCTCACAGCCATATTGAAATCTCTTTGTTTTCCTACTGTTAATAAACACCTGAAACAGAATCAATAACTTGCAATTAATTACATGCCATAAACAATGTACAACAAGAAAAGACATACTCTGTTCATGAACAACTTGTAGGTGATCAGGTTATTTTAAATAACAAAACAGTTAGTAAAAGTTAAGCTGATTTGTGTACAATAAACATAAAAAAGAAAAAAATAACTTTTACAGTTATATGACTAGTTTACCCAGTAGCTACGTTTTTGTGTTTGAAAGGCCACTATCAGTGGAGTAACACAGCAGAAAATTTTAGGACACTATCTGGTTTACCCTTAATAAGATTAGGAATTGACATATGGAGGCTACACTGCTGCAAAAAACCAACAAACCCACAAACGAATCACAGAAAAAGGCAATGCCAATTGATTATTTCACTGTTTTTCAGCAAGTTGCTCATTGCACTGTTGGAAGCTGAGAACAGCTGGTAATGGGAATTTTAGGAAAAATGGACAAGACTTGAAAACTCTGACTTTCCTGATCATTCATTCTGCTGACAGATTAGTGCATGGGTGTGATGCTTCAATCCATCTGCAACAAATAAGCACATTTTCTCATGATGAAATGGCAAACTGGGGATTAGAAAGATTCATACTCTTTGTCTCCAAACAATCCTGATTTTGGGTTTCTTACCTCTTCTTAAAGACTTCGTATAAATAACATATTGATTTCCCTTAAAACTTAAAAGTGTGCTCTCAGAGCATTCAGAGTGCTCAAATAAAGCCTGGGTTATTTTTCTTTTATGTCTGCATTGTGTCAGTTTGAAAAGGTGTCTACTCCTTCAGGGATATAAAAAATTTCAAAAGGGAATTAGAATTTTTCACCTGCTCCAGTGGGGCCCATTTACCAGCTGCTACTAGAATTTAAAGTATATTAACACAAATTTTCAGAGACCATAATAAAACCTTTTATTTTAAATCACTGACTGACAACATAACATGAGCACGGGAGAGTATAGGTAGAGAGGAGGTTTTCAAAATCTAGATCAAGAATTATAGGTGCTTCCAAGCCACAGTGTTCAGATCCAGATCTAGCCTTTCTCCAAGAGCAAAAGTCTCTCCTAGGCCCCTCCCATTAGATTTCCCTAACTCACATTACCAACAAGGGGCAAGGAGGGGGCAGGAGAAGAGGAGATATGCAATCATCTCTTGTAGTCTATTAGAGTAGAGGCATGTTGCATCAGGCCTCAGTTTTCCCAAAGCAGAATCTCAATGCATCTGGGCCTAGATTGTGCCCCTGTGCAGGGACAGCATAGAGGTAGCATGTGTCTCCCCTACCAAAGGATTAACTGTGGGGACCAGTGCAGCCCTGGGAGCAGGCTAGGCCAGTCCCAATGACAGCTCTATATAATGTTTCATCCCTGATGCAGCAGTCATTAGCTTTACAGAGGTGTGGAAGCTTTGCAGAGGTATGGAACTGCCAGATTATAGCTGTGCTCTGGTCATGCCTGCCCCATTCCTGGCCCATCCCAGAATTCACCCTGCTATCTGAGCAGCTGAAAAGATGGCACAGATGTCCTCAGTAATGGGGATATTCTCCACATGAAGAGGAGTCTTCCATGTATTCTCTGGCCCTTTTGCACCAACACAGCATCCTGGGGCCTATCTCTACTCATATTACCTGAAGTAGGCAAGCAAGCAGAGGATTTCTCTTCAACAAGTACTGCTTTGAATAAGAAATTCCCAGGATACTGGACCACAACAAACTGCTATATGATAGAACAACAGCTATGTATCACCTGCCTGGGGAATAATACAGCTTCAAAATATCTGCTTTGATTCTACAGATGACTTGTAACTTGCAATTTTGACTTTTCCTGGCTCCTGCATTTGCTTGAATGTTACTTTTTTGCTAGGCCCTTCTGCAGATGACCTGCCTCAATTCAGACCTATGCTGTGAACAACTCAATTTGATGCAGTAAATGGAAGGAAAGACATGGGCAGGCATCATTAATTTTGTTTATCTTTCAAGTCAGATATTTGTTGCTCAGATGCAGAGAAACACAATATGTGTTAATACATCCTTGGATATAGCCTCTTGTTTGTCAAAGATTCTGCTGTAATTGTAACACTGCTGCTGCATCTAGAGTTTAATTGTGGCTTGTGAACTGCTTAAATATTAAATGTTTGTTGATTATTTGTCCTTGGGAACTCAATAAACTTCAACCAACTACAGATTCTGTATTAAAAACATTTGTCCCTAAGGAATCACAAGGTGGTGAGGTTTGGAGAAAGGGGAATATGGAATGGATTTGGAGAGAAAGAAGTAAACGTTACTTGAAGAAAGACATAAGATAACTTTAAGCAAAATAGTCTTAAAATCATGACTTATATCAAAGTGCCATAATTCTCTTGGGACCAAATGCTGATTCTACTAAAGTCAACTGGAGTTTTAACATTGACTGCAGTGGTACCAGAATTTGGCTCTTGGACTATTAAAGCTCAAGAAATTCAAATTACATCTTTTAGCCAAAAATAGCTTCTTCTAGTGGCTGTGACTCATAAATGGAAAGGTAATATTTCCTGTCGGCTACACACACCCACACACCATTTGGTTAAATTTGGACTGCTCACCTCATACCTATGAGTAAGTGGGTAGGATGAAGATGCAGGGGGAGGAGACTTGATTTGTGAAAGGGGCCACTTGCCAACCAGAGTAGCTGGTTTGGTGTCTGGAGATGAGTAAGTTGCACTCCCAGCCTGGAGAAGAGAGGGGGAGCACTGGAGGAATTGTAACCCTGTGAAGCACAATTACTTCCCAGTGTGGCTTCTGGCAATACCGGTACATATTGCATCATACTCTGGGTTGAACCAATTGGCTCTGTCTAGCCCTGTGACCTTGGAGAAATATTTAACTTCTCTGTGCCTCAGTTTATGCCTCTATCGATGTGTAGAATACCTACTAACCACAAGGGGCTCTCTGGGATTTAATTCATTATTGTCCGTATAGCTCTGGAAGGTCTTCAGATAAGGGGCATTAATAGGTATGGAATATTACTCTTCCGAGACGTGATGCCTATAATGCTTTGATCTCTGATGTGTAACTCATGAAAACAGCTACACAGCTGCACATGCCTGTTCAGTAAACGATATTATACAATGATATTCAGAGTGCTTGAATTGAGTGTGGATGAATAAAGCCACAGCCTCAAATATGATACTATTGTTGGGACGGAAAGTATATAATCCTTTCCCCGTCTTTTCCATCTCTGGTACATGCCACAATTAATATCTGTATATCTGAGACCAGAATTTAGCCTCAGTTGTAACAGTTTAGGATATAATTCAATGAACTATTGAGTAGAGATGAGTCCAAGCTTCAAGGATTGTTCAAATTACTCCAGAGTTTGAGAAGGTTTTGAATTGGCCCATCTTCATTATCCATTTATACTTCACAGACACAGCATACTGAATTCAAGCTATAGGCTGACTCTCTTCTCCCTCACATGGGCTTCAGTGCATCTGCTCTTGAGTTACACTAGTGTTAATGAGAACACCTGTTTTTATTCTTTGGAAGCATTTTCATTCTATTCTAAAATTTTCAACCATGAACATGCAGCCTGCTAATGATTAATTTGCTCTAGCCAACAATTCCTGCTAGCCTGTTGGATTGAGCTAATTGTTATTGGGATTACTACATGTGCAATAAATGTTCTCCCTGTTTCAAAGTTGATGTTACATCCCTTTTGCCGCTTATAAAATAAAGGAAAGTGAATTGCCATTGATTCCTTTAGTCAGAATAGCAGGAATTCAACTTAATAGCAGCTACAAATCAATAAAGAATTTCTGACCAAGAATATAGTATTAGAAATCTATGGAAGACCTAACTGTTGTTGGCATTACTAAAACATCATGTATTGAGAGCAGCTAGCTAGGCCTTGCTTCTCAGGTATTGAAAAAGAAATGTTTCAAAGGCAAATGCTAGTATTTTTCCTCATCAGTATAGTACGCTGAATCATGATACTTTCCCATATTGCTGGCAAAGATTTATTAATATTTTACACACTTTATTCTATGGTTTGGGGAAAATGTTAAAGGCTATCATAATATTTGTTTACTGTTACTAAATGTTATGAGTGATTTTAGTTCTCATGAAAGTGAGGGACTAATAGTACTACCTTTAACCACAGTACAAAAGCAAGCAGAACCTATGCAAACTTTCCTCAATAGTTCTACTAATGCACCTCCTGCCTGACACTCCTTCTCCCACCGCTAGTGAAGTATCTGTGTTTAATAGAGAATGTCCACTCACCTGTGCCAGACTACGAGGCAGCCTTGGATATCTAGATTAATACAGCGATACAACAGTAAGCCTTCAATTACTTCACTTTTTTCTTGAACAAATATTGCTCTGTGCTATTAAATTGCTGTCACGTTCTACCTCAGAGGTGGATTTCTGTGATGGACAATGTTAGTCTTGTACTGTTTGTACATTGAAAATTTCATAAAGCTCTGTGAAGTCCTTGGGGTCAAAAAGTGCAATATAAATATTGGACAGCATTGCAATTATATCCCCTATCTTTCATTTATTATAATAATGATTATAGCAGCACCTAGAGGTCCCAGCTGAAATCAGAGAATGATGTGGGGATAGTAAGAAACAGTCTTGGCTCTGAAGAGCTTTGAACCTAAATACACATAACATATAAAGCAGGAGTACTAGTGGCACCTTAGAGACTAACAAATTTAGTTGAGCATATTTGTAGTACACCTTTTCTTTTTGCGAATTCAGACTAACACGGCTGCTACTCTGAAACATATAAAGCAGGAGTTCTCAAAGTGGAGGTCGGGACCCCTAAAGGGGTTGTGAGGTTATTACATGGGGGGAAGTGAGCTGTCAGACTCCACCCCAAACCCCGCTCTGCCTCCAGCATTTATAATGGTATAATAATATCATTATAAATAATATTATAATATTATATATATATATATATATATATATATATATGTGTTTTTTTTTATTTATGGGGGGGGTCCACACTCAAAGGCTTCTTATGTGAAAGGGGTCACCAGTACAGAAGTTTGAGAACCACTGATAAAGGGTGGGTGACAAAAATATTGTTAATCTCATTCTACAGATTAGGAACTGACACACAAAGAGATATAAGTGACTTGCCCAAGATCATGCAGGAAGTCTGTGGCATAGCTAGAAACTGAACCAGAACTCCCGAGCCCCAGTCCAGTGCTTTAACAAGAAGACATTCTTCCTTTCCTGAGAGTAGCCAAGACTCTGAGTCTGAATGCAACCATGTTCCTGATTACCATGACTTAAGGTATAGGACAGCAGTAGAGCGGAATGTGTGAGAGTGTGCAAACACCATATCCATGCAAACCACAGTAATGTAAGGGCATGGGAATCAGCTGTGTCTCCATCAACTTTAGAGTGTACCAAATGTCTATAGGAATTTGCATCACCTCTTTTCTAGCCAGGAGTTGGAAACTCTGATAGTGCATGAGCAATGGTACAGACAAGTGTGTGCAAAACACTGATTGATATCAGTTACAATACCTTCCTTCAGAAATTCAGCATGCAGATCAATAGGAGGCACTTCACAGTCAATTTCAAATGATCTGACATCACTATCCATTGACTAGCACACCAAATCTGTGACGGAGTAATGAATTGTGGCTAGTGTCAATCACCGTCTAAATGTGGTTTCAACTTCTGTTGTGCATGAGGGCTAATTCTTGCTGCATATGGAAATATGTGTACTGTGAAACCCAAAAGAAGAAAGCAAAAGTAGAACAAGGACTGCAGAAACAGAAGTGGTGACATACAGGATTCAATGGTGATGTGCTGTTCAGTGGGAAGATGTACTGTGAAAAGCACCTTGAAGTTCCAGGGAAGCGTATGACAGAACAATGACGTCTTCACAAGATGCACAAAAGGAAATTTATCACTGAACACACTGGCAGCTTGGAGAAATGAGCTTGTTGTGTCACTGTAAGCTTGTGCCACAGATATGGTTGTGCAAGCAGGATTGCAAATGCCATAAAAATAGGGAAAATGGAGAATGTCATTTCTAGCGCTGCAGTTTATTTAAAAGATGGCTCCGAACTTGAATACCTGATCTGCATGCATACCTCCAGGGAGCAGTACAATCCAACCTGCTGGAGAACTGGGAAAGGGCAACTGAGGATCTCCATTGTGTCTTGCCTTTTTACACCTCTATAAACTGAGTGCCCATTGGGTGTCAAACTCCACTCAATCAGAACAGGAGGGCTGGATTCTCAGGTGACTTTATGACATCAAGCACCATGAGGCACCAGTTCAGCCCACACAGCATCATGTATTATGCTGACTGCCTGCCATACCCAATGGGAGTTGCAGCAGCTGGGTATAGCTAGGAAATAAGGACATCATAGCAAAGCTGGGAAAGGGACTCCCTACATGGAGGGCGTTCTTCTGCCAGCTGTTGCCAGCTCTGGAGTGGGGGCTGTGTGTCCCCTGTGGCTGTGTCCCCGGTTGCAGCCACTGGAGCCGGGGATCGGACTGTCAGCCTCCCCAGGGGACTCCATTCCTCCCCCCTACCTAGCCCTGCCCCCTGGCTATTTTTAGTAAAATAACAGACAGGTCACAGGCTCCATGAATTTTTGTTTATTGCTCGTGACCTGTTCATGAATTTTACTAAAAATAACCGTAGTAAAATCTTAGCCTTAGTTATTAGGCTCTCAATGCCCAAACCTAACTCCTAACTTAAAAATATCCATCCCAAATGAATGGGGCCATAAATAAGGTAGAGATAGAGAGATCCGTGCTGACTTTCTATCATTCTTCCAGCTCCACGGCCTTTAGTCATAACTAACCTAGTGTGAGGCACATGGCATTTGCTTTTCACTGCTTTCACAAGGACAAAAGAAATCACTGTCTAGTGTTGTGGTGGTGGTGGGAATGCTGAGTGCAAGAGCACTACTGGGGAGGGGTGAAGGGATTGAACATCTTGTTGTTCTGGTTTGAATCAGATGTATATAATCCCACACAAGAGCCTACAGTTAGCGAGCTGTCTACATGGCACCAAGGGTGTGAGTTGTAGAGCAGTCTGATGTGTTGCCCTCTAGCTGCCCCACATGGATCCTGCTGGTGCAAACTAAAGGTACCTAGTTCACTTGGATATAGTCCTGGTCAGTTTACAGTAATTTATAGCAAGCATGCTGCCATCACTGCCCTCCTCAGCTGTAAATTTTCAAGGCAGTATAGAACTCCCGATCCCACTTTTGAGTCTTTTGAAATGTGATGTAATTTGAAGCTTACTTATCTCTTTCTGAACCATTTATCAAAAGACCAATGTGCTATATAGATTATATAAGGGCTCAGGAACACGATAGAATGAGAACATGGACAAAATATATAAAAAGCATGAAAACAATACTAAAAAAAAATTAAAACCGACCCTTTCTGATTAGTGGATTCATTCAGATTTTTAACTAATTACACTTTGGATCTGTCCATGTCCCTTTTGTGTTCATTTCTTATCAATATTCTGACAGAAGAATTTTGCTGGTGGGCATGTTCATGAAGTGATTATTGGGGATTATTTTCAGAAACCATATTTCCAATTTGTAATAATAAATATTAGCAACAGAAACCCAATTTCTAAGAGTTATGTTGAACTACTAAGGGAAATAAACATACCATATGACTTAAATAGCCAGTGAAAACAGAATTTTGCAAATACTCTAATGAGCTGCTCTTGAATGAATTACAGACCAAGAATCATTCACCAAATTTATTTGGAGTACAGACTTAACTAACAAATACATATGATGTAGTTGTCAACTATTCAAAGAATTTGTAAAGAGAATAGGATGTTAAATTTATTGAGTAAATTGTTCACAGTTCATTGTTCATACATTTAGCTCTGGTTTGAAATGAGACACTTTTTGCTGTATTGTTTTGCAGAGATCACTGGAAGCTGTTAAATGTGGGGATTTTGTAAACACAATTTTTAAGATGTTCTATGATTTATGTAGTAATGGAAGAAAAACTTTTTATGTATCCATTATGGTTTTCCAAAACAAGACTATAAAAAATACAAGGATAAAAAAAAGTACAGCCATTTTGCAGTTTATGGATTCCAAACTGGGATAATTGAGTATGATAAAACAAGACATTTCAATCAGTGTGGCCCTATACTTTTAATTAGTTAGTGCAGACTGCAGGATTTTGCAGAAATCAATCATCAGTGTTCTGAATATTCAGGCACAGATTCTGGTCTCAGTTACACTGATGTAATTCTGAAGTAGTTCCAACAAGGTCAGTAGAATTGCTCTGCATTTATAAAGGTGTTAATGGACCCAGAATAAGAATCTCAAAGTTTTACTTTTTGTTTGTTTAGAAAGTATTAAAATAACATTCTCTCTTTCTCTCACACACATACACACACTCTCACTCCCCCTCCCCTTCTGTCTGCATAGAATCATAGAATATCAGGGTTGGAAGGGACCCCAGAAGGTCATCTAGTCCAACCCCCTGCTTGAAGCAGGACCAATTCCCAGTTAAATCATCCCAGCCAGGGCTTTGTCAAGCCTGACCTTAAAAACCTCTAAGGAAGGAGATTCTACCACCTCCCTAGGTAACGCATTCCAGTGTTTCACCACCCTCTTAGTGAAAAAGTTTTTCCTAATATCCAATCTAAACCTCCCCCACTGCAACTTGAGACCATTACTCCTTGTTCTGTCATCTGCTATCATTGAGAACAGTCTAGAGCCATCCTCTTTGGAACCCCCTTTCAGGTAGTTGAAAGCAGCTATCAAATCCCCCCTCATTCTTCTCTTCCGCAGACTAAACAATCCCAGCTCCCTCAGCCTCTCCTCATAAGTCATGTGTTCTAGACCCCTAATCATTTTTGTTGCCCTTCGCTGGACTCTTTCCAATTTATCCACATCCTTCTTGTAGTGTGGGGCCCAAAACTGGACACAGTACTCCAGATGAGGCCTCACCAATGTCGAATAGAGGGGAACGATCACGTCCCTCGATCTGCTCGCTATGCCCCAACTTATACATCCCAAAATGCCATTGGCCTTCTTGGCAACAAGGGCACACTGCTGGCTCATATCCAGCTTCTCATCCACTGTCACTCCTAGGTCCTTTTCCGCAGAACTGCTGCCTAGCCATTCGGTCCCTAGTCTGTAGCGGTGCATTGGATTCTTCCATCCTAAGTGCAGGACCCTGCACTTATCCTTATTGAACCTCATCAGATTTCTTTTGGCCCAATCCTCCAATTTGTCTAGGTCCTTCTGTATCCTATCCCTGCCCTCCAGCGTATCTACCACTCCTCCCAGTTTAGTATCATCCACAAATTTGCTGAGAGTGCAATCCACACCATCCTCCAGATCATTTATGAAGATATTGAACAAAACCGGCCCCAGGACCGACCCTTGGGGCACTCCACTTGACACCGGCTGCCAACTAGACATGGAGCCATTGATCACTACCCGTTGAGCCCGACAATCTAGCCAGCTTTCTACCCACCTTATAGTGCATTCATCCAGCCCATACTTCCTTAACTTGCTGACAAGAATACTGTGGGAGACCGTGTCAAAAGCTTTGCTAAAGTCAAGAAACAATACATCCACTGCTTTCCCTTCATCCACAGAACCAGTAATCTCATCATAAAAGGCGATTAGATTAGTCAGGCATGACCTTCCCTTGGTGAATCCATGCTGGCTGTTCCTGATCACTTTCCTCTCATGCAAGTGCTTCAGGATTGATGCTTTGAGGACCTGCTCCATGATTTTTCCAGGGACTGAGGTGAGGCTGACTGGCCTGTAGTTCCCAGGATCCTCCTTCTTCCCTTTTTTAAAGATTGGCACTACATTAGCCTTTTTCCAGTCATCCGGGACTTCCCCCGTTCACCACGAGTTTTCAAAGATAATGGCCAATGGCTCTGCAATCACAGCCGCCAATTCCTTCAGCACTCTCGGATGCAACTCGTCCGGCCCCATGGACTTGTGCACGTCCAGCTTTTCTAAATAGTCCCTAACCACCTCTATCTCCACAGAGGGCTGGCCATCTCTTCCCCATTTTGTGATGCCCAGCGCAGCAGTCTGGGAGCTGACCTTGTTAGTGAAAACAGAGGCAAAAAAAGCATTGAGTACATTAGCTTTTTCCACATCCTCTGTCACTAGGTTGCCTCCCTCATTCAGTAAGGGGCCCACACTTTCCTTGGCTTTCTTCTTGTTGCCAACATACCTGAAGAAACCCTTCTTGTTACTCTTAACATCTCTCGCTAGCTGCAGCTCCAGGTGCGATTTGGCCCTCCTGATATCATTCCTACATGCCCGAGCAATATTTTTATACACTTCCCTGGTCATATGTCCAACCTTCCACTTCTTGTAAGCTTCTTTTTTATGTTTAATATCCGCTAGGATTTCACCATTAAGCCAAGCTGGTCGCCTGCCATATTTACTATTCTTTCGACTCATCGGGATGGTTTGTCCCTGTAACCTCAACAGGGATTCCTTGAAATACAGCGAGCTCTCCTGGACTCCTTTCCACTTCAAGTTAGTCCCCCAGGGGATCCTGGCCATCCGTTCCCTGAGGGAGTCGAAGTCTGCTTTCCTGAAGTCCAGGGTCCGTATCCTGCTGCTTACCTTTCTTCCCTGCGTCAGGATCCTGAACTCAACCAACTCATGGTCACTGCCTCCCAGATTCCCATCCACTTTTGCTTCCCCCACTAATTCTACCCGGTTTGTGAGCAGCAGGTCAAGAAAGGCGCCCCCCCTAGTTGGCTCCTCTAGCACTTGCGCCAGGAAATTGTCCCCTACGCTTTCCAAAAACTTCCTGGATTGTCTATGCACCGCTGTATTGCTCTCCCAGCAGATATCAGGAAAATTAAAGTCACCCATGAGAATCAGGGCATGCGATCTAGTAGCTTCCATGAGCTGCCGGAAGAAAGCCTCATCTACCTCATCCCCCTGGTCCGGTGGTCTATAGCAGACTCCCACCACTACATCACTCTTGTTGCTCACACTTCTAAACTTAATCCAGAGACACTCAGGTTTTTCTACAGTTTCGTACCGGAGCTCTGAGCAGTCATACTGCTCCCTTACATACAGTGCTACTCCCCCACCTTTTCTGCCCTGCCTGTCCTTCCTGAACAGTTTATAACCATCCATGACAGTACTCCAGTCATGTGAGTTATCCCACCAAGTCTTTGTTATTCCGATCACGTCATAGTTCCTTGACATCACCAGGACCTCCGGTTCTCCCTGCTTGTTTCCAAGGCTTTGTGCATTTGTATATAAGCACTTGAGATAACCTGTTGATCGCCCCTCATTCCCAGTATGAGGCAGGAGCCCTCCCCTCACAGACATTCCTGCCTGTGCTTCCTCCCGGTATCCCGCTTTTCCACTTACCTCAGGGCTAATGAAGTGTGTGGCTAATTGTTAATCACAAGGAACCTCTCATGAATTGGAAATCCAGTTTGATTTTCATACATAAATGTATAAGAAAAAAGAACAAAGACAAATTCTCCTCTTCACTGATTGAAGAATACATACTTAACAACAGTCTCTGAACACCTTTTTTAAGAAAAATAACAACCTTTCCTAACTACTGTTCTCCCCCCACCCGTGCTATCAAGTAGATAATTTCTATGTACAGTTGCCTTCTTGGTAGCTAGAAATGTGTAAAAGGAACAATGTAAAAGATATCAGTATATAGATTTATTTTCCATCTTCCTGGAAGATCCATTGCCAAGATCACAACATATATTTAAAACCTGATCATGGAATTTGTTCTCACATAAATAAACCTTACACACTTAAGGCCTGATCCAAAACCCATTGAAATCAGTGGAGATATCACCTTGTATGCCCTTTGGATCAGATCCATGGGGCACTCCATTGACAGCAGTGTTTTAGACATTGTTATAGACAGAGCTGGCACATTTTATTTTATTTTTTGCAAAGAAAACTTTTCATTAACACAGTCCCTGTTTTCAATTTTTTTTTAATCACAAACAAAGCAAACAAAAAATCCAGTTCTTTGTGAATATTTTCATGATTTTTGAGACTTTTTAATTGAATGTCTTTAAATTGATTTTAATAGAATCTTTTTTATCAGCAAATTATAGTGAGTGGTGGAGAGGGGCCGAAGAGAAAGGGAGAATCCCTTGCAGGAGAACACTACTGGAACTGGTTCCAAAGGTTTTAAAAATTATTGGGTTCCTAGAAAAAAAAAGGTTTATCTGATCAAGACATTTCAGGAGTTTATGATGTTGTTTTTTTTAAAAACGTGGAACCTCTGGGTCCAGATTCTGATGTCAGTTACTGTGATGCAAATCCATAACAACTCACCTGGGTTGGGGTGGAATAACTGAGATGAGAATATGACCCCTGTGTACTTCTAGGAATCAAATCCAGTAGTGCTGTAATAACATATTTGTATCCTACCCAAAGTGTCTACGGTATTTGTTCTAATTTATATAGCGTTCTGGTCAAAACAAAGCACAACATTTGACATCACCTAAAATTAGGGCCAAATTTTCAGTCCGGTCAGAGCAAGTCTCCATTGTTATAACCACAGTTGTATGGATACAAATAAATTGTGGGTTTGATTTGAATTATTTAAATTAGACTACCTGATTTTCAGCTGCACACAATTCCTTAGACACCTAAATGACTTAAGCTGCACTTGAAGATAAATGTGGAGGGGGGAGTTGACTAGTGTTACACAGAATAAATATCTTTGCAGAAAAGAATCAATATGATTTATTTCCTTGCTATGAGGCTATTGATGAATTTGAACAATAAATGTATGTTTCTGATTTGTTTTACATATTGGGCCAAATTGTGCTCTCAGGTTCATTTATGTAATCCAATTGTCTTCAGTGGAGTTGCACATGCATAACTGGTTATATTTTTCAATGATGCTAAGATAATGTGAAATATGTAAGCAGAAAATTTGTCTTTGTAGGCCAAACTTTCACATAGAGATGTCTGAGGAGCAGAAGCAAAAGTATGTTCCTGAATTAGTGTGAACCACTACCACAATAGTAAGTGAAGGCAGGTATCTGCAGGTGAGAAGTCAAGTTTGCTAATGGCCATTTAGACCTCTAACTATCCCTTTGCAGGCACAAATTCTCCTGCAGTGTAATTATGCAAATATAGGAATGCAGTTGTGCATACATCTCTAATCTCCAGTTTGGAAAATTAGGCTATGTCTACACTGCACTTTCATTGTTAAAACTTTTGTCGTTCAGGGATGTGAAAAAACACCCCTCGAACGACAAAAGTTTTAACGATGAAAAGTGCTGGTGTGGCTAGTGCTTCCTCATCCAGAGATGCTCTTCTGGAGACAAAGCTACCGTTCCTCATCGGAGGTGGTTTTATTTTGTCATCAGGAGATCTCTCTCCTGCTGACAAAGAGCAGCTACACTGCGTACTTCACAACAGTGTGGCTATATTCGCACAACCATGCCATTGTAAGGTGCGCAGTGTAGACATAGCCTTAGACTCTATTTTTCTGTGCTGTAGAGTTTCTCAAATGTAAAGTTAAGCATGTTCCAAAGTGTTGTCTTGAATAATAATGTATCTGAGCATGGGCTTAAGGACTTTCCTGAACTGGGAATTAACTCCTGCCATTTCTTCCGCTGTTATATTTACCCAAATCTGCATTTTCCCCTATTGTTCCCACTGCTAACCTCCCCCTCCCCCTACCACCCAGTCTATGTCTTCTGGTGTGAATACTCTCAGGAACATTTATTTTCAAAAGTATTCACAATGGTTATGCTTTCCACAAACCATCTTCAAATAAAACACACACACACTCTGAAAGGAATTTATTAACAGAGAAAGCCATGGAAGGCCAATAGAGAAGAGACAAGAAGCTACCTGGGATGCTACTATTCACTAGAACTGAGTGGAGAATTTACAGAAGAAAACAATGGAGAATTTTTTATCATTAAAATGTTTTGCAATTTTATTTACTATTTTCCAGCTAGCCCTACTCTCATGTAACTATCTTTCCCCCTCTGCCAAATGTGTGCATGGCTAAGCGGCCACAGTGAAAAATTGGCAGGGCCAACAGTGATGCGAAAGAGTCACGTTAAGCAGTTTGCCCTTGCACCCAATTTACAGAAAAAGCTGGAGGTAGCACTAAGTCTCACTGCACATGCTGTGACCTCTCTCAGTGCAGTTGCTCCAGGTTTACAGTAGTGGTCTATGGGGAGAGAAGTGCTGAGAAGTGCAATTATAGTTCAGCTTTTTAAAAATACACTGGCAACTGAGAAAAAAACAGTCCCAATTGCCTTCTGGCTGTAAACTACTATATTTACAATTAGGAAAAAATAAATTACTTGTAAAGCTGGATTTGATTTTAAAAGATAGCCTGCAAGATTGCAGTATGGACTCACTTTTAATGGGTGAAGTTCATCGGAGAAATCAAGTCCTGAAGAATAACAAATACAATTCCGAGTAGATAGGCTTCTTGATGTGACATTCACTGACGGGTCCCATCCACACTGCACTTGGAACATTATAACTGGAACTGATTTGAAACTCAGATCAAAGTGCATTCAGTTAAATATTGTAAGAGTCATACATATCCAATCAGGGAACAGAAAACTATCATCTGATCTTTGGGCCTGATACTCTTCTCACTTACAACTATTTTACCCAGATGTGAGTAACATTGACTTCACTGCAATTAATACTAACTTACATTGGTGGAAGTAAGAAGAGACTCAGACTCTATGGCTCAGATCTCCAGCTGGTATAAATCAACATAGCTCTAGCGACTTCAGTAGGTAGGTCAATTTACATCAGTTGAGGATCTGACTTTATACATCCAGTCAGAACTTATCAACGCAGCTCAAGTTTTGAATACTCAAACAGCTCTTACACAATCTAGAATCCTCAATGAGAGCGAAATTAACTCCTGTGCAGATAAGCTATTACCAGCAGGACAGTGGGGTGGGAGGAGGTATTGGTTCATATTCTCTGTGTATATATAAAGTCTGCTGCAGTTTCCACGATATGCATCTGATGAAGTGAGCTGTAGCTCACGAAAGCTCATGCTCAAATAAATTGGTTAGTCTCTAAGGTGCCACAAGTACTCCTTTTCTTTCAGCTATTTGTGCACATAATTTTCTGCTACTCATTAATAGTTCTGGAGATTCAAAGTTGTGACTGTTAATCCAAAAATACGTTTGCCACAAACAGCTTCATGATACATCCACTTACTCTGCTCTCACTGCTGTAGAGTCCTTTAAAGAAATAGTACACAACTCAGCAACTCTCCAGAATGCAATATGATCTTCTCTAGGAGAAACATAAGATGATGATGATGGGAGAAGTGAAACAGGCAGTTAGCACCATTAGAAAATTCTGTGCTTGCCATTCTAATCACAAAAAATACAATTCCCCAGTGTCATTCCATTGACAGTATGCAGTTGGACCCGGGATGAATTTAGTCCAAGTAATTCAATTACAGGATTTCAGAAATTTGAACAAAATGAACTGGAGCAAAAGAAAGCTCACACTCACAAAGGGGGAAAAGCTGACCATTATGTCACATGAAGAATAAGTCAGCCTTTGAGAGCTACTCCTAGGTCAGAGGGTGCGCTGGAGTTCTGAGCAGGTTCAGGAGGGATGCCCCCTGCAATTACTTTTCTTATCTCTTGAAACAATGGTATGATTGTGTTGAGCAGGCTTTAGGTTTAGCATGGCTGACTACGCTTCTGTAATGTTGCAAGAGCTTCTATGGCTCTGTGATGTATGCTACAATAATAATTTAAGTTGCTGCCTGTTTGAAATGGCTCCAGTGAATACTTGTCTGTGTCTTCCTCTCATTGGCATAAGCTAGAGAGCAACTACTGAAGTGGCTGTGGATTCTGCAGAAAGGTCCGGTACACTGTCAATCGGTCTTGATATAGTAAAACACTTAAGCATGTGCTTAACTGTAAGCATTAGAATAGTCCAACTGAAATGGGACTACTCACAAACTTAATGTTTGAGCACATACTTTGCTGGACTGGGATCATATTAAAATTTACATCATCGGTGTGTAAAACACTGGAAATGAAAGGCAGAGTCTCTATGTGATGACATGCATCAAAATGAATACATGATTAGGAGTGCACATGTGGAAGAGATCCCACAATAAGATACTCAATATCCTTGCCATGTTGCTACTACATCATACATTATGCACTCTGATGAAGTATTTTATAAAGCTGCATATGTATGTACTGACATGTGAAGTAATCAGGCTACTTCTTTCACCTTTTCTTTTAATGGAGAAACATTTAGTGGCTTCCTCTTTGGTACTTCTTGTTTTCTTCCATGCATTCCTATTCATTCAGCTGCTTCTCTATGCTGCATTTTCATTTTCAGCAAGTTGAGTGTGAACTTTAACATCCTCTTCCTCCATAGTGCAGGAGCTTTGAACCACTCAGGTTCGATTATTGGTCTGAACTTTATCCTATGATAAACCTCTAAAACCCACAAAAACTGACTGATGAGTCTGAGCTATCAGATTTCAGTGTGACATAACCATAGGGGTAGACTAAATTCCTCCTTACCTGTAAGGCGTTAAATAGCTCAAGTAACCTGGTTGGCACCTGACCAAAGGAACCAATGGGGACAAAAGATACTTTCAAATCTGGGGGGGAAGGGCTTTTGTTTTGGATTCTTTATTTTCTGTGGCCGTTCGCTCTTGGGACTAAGAGGGACCGGACATCAATCCATGTTCTCCATACCATTCTGAACCAGTCTCTCCTATTTCAAACTTGTAAATAACAGCCAGGCAAGGGGTATTAGTTTATCTTTGTTTTCTCAACTTGTGAATTTTCCCTTTGCTAGAGGGGGATTTATCCCTGTTTTGTTGTAACTTTGAAACTAAGGCTAGAGGGGGTTCCTCTGTGCTCTTTGAATTTTCTGCTATTCTGTAAGGTTAACTACCAGCCTAAGTTTACAGAGGTGATTCTTTTACCTTTTCTCTTTAAATAAAATCCTTCTTTTTAAGAACCTGAGTTTTCCATTGTTCTAAGACGCAGGGGTTTGGGTCTGTAGTCCCTTTGTAATGAATTGGTGAGAATATATGCTCAAGCCTTCCCCAGGAAAGGGGGTATAGGCTTGGGGGAATATTTTGGGAGAATAGGACTCCAAGTGGTCCTTTCCCTGATTGTTTGGTAAATCACTTGGTGGTGGCAGCGATCCCAAGGCAAGAAAGGAATTTGTGCCTTGGGGAAGTTTTAACCTAAGCTGGTAAGAATAAGCTTAGGGAGTCTTTCATTCTGGTCCCCACATCTGTACCCCAGAGTTCAGAGTGGGGATGGAACCCTGACACAGGGCAAACATGCAGATTACTGTGGAAACACAGTCCCACAAGCACTGCTATTTCAGGGGACTGGATGACACTTCACACTAAAAATACATCCTACACTTGTCATGCTGGTAACTGGTTCCTCTGATAGATACACTTGCTTTTCACATTCTTGAATTTCTCCCTTACCATCTGGTACTTAGATGTTCCAAATAAAGACAACTTTACAGTTACAGTTCCTTTAGAAATACATAATTCTGCCCTTCCACATCTCCTGCCTTCTGATTCATAACATTTACTCTACATGCAAATATCCTGCTTATTAGTCAAGCTTATTGCTCTAATTTAAGGGGAAAGCATGGGAAAATAAATTAATCTTTGACCATATTGGAACAATATGAAGGTCTGACACTGCACTGATCAAGTACCAGAGTCGCACGATGAAAAACTGTAATTTGTAATATAATTGGAATTTCCCATGATATATTACTGTTACAAAGAAAGTCTATTGCAGTAGTAGGCAACAGAGTGCCATGCCTCCGTCTTCAGACTTACTTTTCCAATGCAAGGAGACTAAACTTTCTCTGTTTTAGTGGTGGGCTAATTTAGGATGTTTAGTAGAGGTGTATCAAATGGTTTGCAAATACAGATACCACATCTATAACATACTGACATGGAAATTAAATATAATGGGGCAGACCTTCAGCTAGTGTAAATTGTCATCGTTCCTTTGACTTCAGTGGATGGAGCTAAACAATTTACACGAGCTGAGAATGGGTCATGGCTTGCTCTTGGTTATAGTGGTGTAAATTCTGAGTAACTCTATTGCAGGCCATGGAGTCACACAGGATTACACTACTATAAGTGAGGATACATATTCTGGCCCAATGAGAAAATATTCCTTGCTTTTTTAAAAAAATGAATGACAAGCAGTTTAGAAAAATCCATGGGCCAAATGTTGCTCACTGTGTTAGTGTGTAAGTAGAGAATAAGTCTTGGGCCAAATTCAACCACAGTTAAACTGTGCTGTATCTCGGGAGTTATGCCAATGATGAATGTGTGGCGTGATTTCAGCGGAGCCCTTGCTATCTGTAATCTATAGGCTGCTCACTAACTCTCTTGTTCAGGGTTTATCCGATTTTACTACCTATGGCCTCCCCTAGGCTATGTCTACACTACACACCACGGCCGGCGCCCTGTAGCATTCATGAAGTTCCATGCTGCAATGAAAAGCAAGCTGTATCCACACTGTGGTGTGTAGCTATACATGTTAATAAAAGAATCCAGGAGTGGGGGAAAGTGCTGGAGCCTTTCACTGCAGCAAGGAGCAGCTCTGGCAACGGGGAGGGAAACTCCCCTGCCATAACCTTGCCCTGCTTCTGGAATCTTGCGCTGTATCAGGGAAAGACTCCAGCAGTGGGGAGCTGCTCAAGCCTTTCCCCACTGTCTTCCTCCTGCCAGAGCCTTTCCCTGGTGACAGAGTCTTTTCCTGTGGTGGAGAAAGGGTTCAGCAATGGGGTACTATACTGCTAATTGTAGCAGGGTTGATGGGGAGGCATGGCACAAACAGCATAGAGTATGTACACTGGTACATACCACACCCTTCTGGCCTGTCTGTACTCACCTAAGCTGTGTGTCACTGACTACACTATTTATAACTGTGCTAGGGAGGCTACATGGGTATGCATCCTACACACAACCAACAAAAGCATGCAATGGAGACGTACCCCTAGTCTCATCTTCAGTGACAATAGACCCTCCCTCTGGCCAGTGTTTATATGGATTAACACCAGTGACTTGAACAAAGTTATTCCAGACTTACACTGTTTACGTTATTAAATGGAAAGAGTTTTAAAGTTCTGATTGGCTTCTCACGATCAATGCCGTTTGTTTACTCTTTGCAGTGCACTGAATTTGCACATGAAAAGACATTTTTTCAGGGAGGAAGCTATGACACCAGTTTAAGAGTCACAAGACCTGGGTTCTGTTCCTAGTTTTGCCCGTGACCTTGGGCAAGCCATTTCACCTCCTTGTGCCTCTGTCTGTATGGGGTGGGAGGAGTAATATTTAACTTCATTTCTAATTCATCCAGTGCTTTGAGATCTACCAAGGAAAAGCTCACTGCAGGAGCTAAGTCATGCTATTATTTTGTTTCTAATCATTTTCTGCTTCTTGGATAAGAACAATACTGCAAGGTTTGCGTCACAAACACAAGGTGTGTTTAAGATGCAGCCAAAATGTATTCTGCTTTAAACACTGACGCAAATGAAAGAAACAACATTTCTACTGATATTAGGTTGGGTTTTTAAACTTTGTTTTTACACAATCTACACCTTGTGTCTACATGAAGCTAACAGAGTCCTTGTAAAATGAACAAGTTCAGGATGTGGACCTTCCCCTATGGATTCTGACCATTTAATTACCCTGAATGGCCTTTAAAGCCACTCATGAGAAATCTCATATTTAACATTTTAAAATTGTATCCCTCTCAAAGACGCCACTCATGTTGCTCTTAGGAGATCAGCCAAACATATTCATATTCTCTCATTGCTATCTAGTTATCTTTGCCAGCCATATATTAGCTGTAACGTGGCAGAGACAGTGCCTTTTGCTACCCACCCCAGTATGATTCATTTCTACAATCTGACAGTGAGTGACAGAAGGTTTTGACCTAACTCTGTCTACTGCCAATCCACATCCTTCTGGGCCTAGCCATTAAATCTCACTCAGAGGTCTAAAACGTATTTCCACAATTATTTTACTTTCCTGAATCTACTGTCCTGAACTTAGTCTTATCTAAGCCTTATAAAGACAATTCATGAGATTGTGTAATGAGTTTAGGGCTGCATACACAAACACACCATGACTATCAGGAGGGATTAGATGTGGAAACAACAGCACCAAACTTGAGCCACTGCCACTATGCCGAGTTTGTAGGATCTTCATGTAGCTCTTAAAAATAATTAATTGTCAAATGACTGGTTTCCATGCCTGTGCTAATCTGGTCCTGGCACATCATGTGATGGTTCAGAGGCAAGCTGCATCTGTGTTCTCTTCCCCAGTCTCTCCTGTGGACACTCTTTCCAGGTGCCAAGCCGTGCCCTGAGTTTCTCCCAGAGTGGAACTCCTTGGTTGGCCCCACTTTAGCCTGGATCACCAGGGCATAACACTGCCTATTTTTACCATCCTGCCATGGTTATGGGAGTGTGGTTCCTTATATCCTCTTGCATTTCCTCACACGTGCACCCTTCAGGTGACAGGTTTCTCTACGTCTCTCTAGCTGGACCTTTGTGGTTCTACCACCCTCAGACTGGATGCTGGGGTGGCGGCTCCTGTGTTTCAAGCTGCGTGACCCTAACAGGCCCAACTGGAATTGATACTTGCAAGACACTTCTCTCCAGGAGCCGAAACATACACAGCAAGTGGAGAAAAGGGGTAACCCCACAGGAGATTGGCCTGGGTCTTGCCGGAAGCTCATCACCTCTCTCAAAGCTTAGCTGAGGCCAGCTGCCTCAGGCACCTCCTGCAAACCCTCCATCTCAGCCCCCCAGCTCTACAGCATTCTCTGCCCCTTTTGGCATCTGTGACAGGGTGTCCCTTTTGTGCAGCTGCTCCCAACCCACACTACTTCCTCTCTTAGACAGGGATTTTTCAATGCTTCATTGTCATTTTGACCTTAGGCCAAAGCCCTGGAAAAACAAGCTCTGAACTATTTGAATTTCCCCTTTTTTGTTGTTGTTATATGTTTCTCTCTGACAGAGAAACCAAGAAGTATTCAGCTTGGCATTCATGGGACCTTAGGGAAGTAATTCTGTTATGGAGAGGCATCAATGTCCATGGTGACCAGCCTGTCTATCATAAAGAGAAATATTGGTACCTCTCTAAAATGGTCACTTAACAGTCCCGTCAGATTGCAAATTAGCATGCAGGGTGTGTATGTGAGGGTGGGGAGCAGCACCAAAAGGTAAGTTTGATGCCAAACTTAGAAGATGAATTGGACACATCAATTTGGAGACATGAGATTGTAAAAAATTCAATAGTTTCCTTGATCAAAGTATTTTTACAGCACAATTTTGAATCCCATCATATTTGCATGAAGGGACTTCAGATTAGATTTGTTCATTACATTCTGGCAACCCCATAGTGCCCTTTGGCATTTTCAAGACAGGGCACCATATGTTAGAAATTATTCACTTATGAAGTAGAAACTCCAGAAAACTCCATCTGCATTATGCAAACATTACAGCCCTGCTATTGACTCCGGCATAACAAGCAACACTCCAACAGACTTGGCAGGTTTGCATAACCACTGTTTGCTTTTGGAAGTACACCACAGTTTCTAAAGCACAGGGGAGAAGTAGGTAGGCTTTAATAGCAATTAGCTTTCCATTCTGAGTCCAATATTAACTACTTTCTTCTTTAGTATGGCCCACGCTAAATCAATTCATTTGAAAATTTCAGTGTGTGGACCTGTGTTAGATGGGAACAGCTGAATCAGATTTGAGGCAGCTCAGACCTGATGTTTGTTATATATGGGAGTTAAGAGCAAGACACTGATAGACATTCTGTCTTTTTGGAAAAGCAGATTTGAAAACCAGCTTGGGCTAGAAACTCTGTATGTGCTTTATTCATCTCTCCTCTATGAGAAGTAAAGGAGCTGAATGTTTTATTTGCTATGGGAAAGCAGAACTTGTCTTTTCACCTATTTTGAAACTTTCCTCTTCTTTCTCTAGTGAGGGCTTATGATCTGGCAGTTAATACATAAGGCAGGGTGTTTTGGTGGCTGATTCTGATCTCACTTATGCTAGTACTAGACCCATGTTTTTTGTTTCTGACTCATGTATAGCTTTGGGCAACTCATTCACTGCCACTTCCTTGAAGCAAGATGTCATGAAGATAGAGGTTAAAGTCTGTACATATTAGAGCTGGGCAAAAACATTGTGGCTTACTCTTTTCTTTACCAAAACATGCAGAATGGGATTGACTAAACTATTTCACAAATTCATATTGTTTTCATTGAATAGTTTTGGTCAAAAAAATCATAACCAACAAAAAGTTCTGAACAAATGAAATGTTTTAAAATTAAAAATAAAAATGCCCTTCTCTTTGATAAAAAAAAAAAATTAGACATGTGAAAATACGGCTGAAAATGAAATGAAATGAAATGTTTTTTTGACCCCAACCTATTTTTTTCCTACTTTTTGTTCCACCAACAGTTTTGAGAAGAAATGGGTTTCAGAAGGATGCCAAACTATTTTTTCCACATTTTTTGGAACTTCCAACAAATCAAATAATCTGTTATTTACACAGCACTATTGTATGTACATTTAAGTACGCAGATGCCAGAATGGGGCATAGAAAAAGACATATTTGTACAGGCAAATGACGTGGTGGAAGTATTCAATTTTCATGGGCAACCATAATTGTGCCTCCAGCTACAGATTGCAGTTACACAAATTCTTATCTTTGCGCCTTCCCCCCCCTTCTGGAAGTGTTCTCACAGTATCTTATTCTGGCCATCTGTTAAATGGTTATTAATAATGTATCTCTCCAGGGTCACGCTTCCGTAGTTAACGTTTGTAAAGTGCTTTGAGATCGTTGATTGAAACATGTTACGTAACTGCAAAGTTATATTATTCCTGATGAGCAGGTATTGAAATAATGACAAAATTTTTGCTTTTGCATTTTACGGTGGTGATGTACATACAGATATCCATAACATAACTCAATTCTAACTGGACTGCATTTACAAAGAGTTCAATGGCTCTCCAAAAGACGTTACAAACTGAAGGTATGGAGGGAAAAGTAGGGAGATGTCACAATATTTCAAGGATGCCTCAAGTCAGGATTTAGATCTCTTAAATGGTACTGTCACTCCATCAACCATGTATATAAATGAGCCTTTGGGTAATAGACAGATTCACACTGCTTTTTTTGGAGATTTAACTAAAGACTGTGATGCATCCAATTGCTCATTGTTAATTTAAAGGTTGCTTGACTCTGATATTAATTGAGTGGCCTTGGTTGGTTTTCAGAATTGTGTGTCCAGGTGAATGCAATATGCAAATGATATACAGCAAATTCAACCTGATGAAATGAGAAAGGCATGCCATATAGATTTATTTTAAGACCCATATCATTTGTTATATATATATATATCAGTAATGTGATACATTGTCTTGGAAACAAGCAGCTTCAGAATCACATATGCTGATGACTCTGCCTTGTGCAGTTCACTCTTTTGTGCAAAAAAATGGTTTGGAGATTTTGTAAGACACTTGAGGTAAAATTCAGTTAATTAATTAAATCTTAAATTGCCCAAACTCAAAGATCCATAAAATTAACTCCTTAAGAGTCACCTAATCTTTGCATTGCTGCATGTAAGGTAATTACTTGAATTGTTTTGTCTTTAGGTCATTGATCGTTTGGACTGTTCACCTACATATGGATCATCCTGCCTATTGTACATGAAGGAAATAAGAATTGGTTTCCCTGTATAAATAGAATGTACTTTCCCCTGCCACAGAGAAAGCAGTTGTTAAAGGGCAAAGAGTGCACCCCTCAAGTACACCAGTATTGCGTTTGAGGAGGGATATGCGTAACACAAAAAGTTGCTTATTTTATTATATTAATGAGACTCAATGAAGCTTTGAGACTTGTTGCAAATACAAAATATTAATTCATCATGGACAAGAATTGCATTATGCAGACTTGCTGTTGCCAGGCTTCTTTAAAGGTCAGGAGATATTTTGTGTTATAACCTCAGCTGATAAAAATTACCATACATTCACTGATTCAATGCTTATTTATGCCAGTTGAGGAACTGGCCAACATTTGGCATCTGTATGTTTAAAAAGTTAGGGCTTGGTCCAGCACATTAATTGGTGTAAATAGTTCTTACTCGTTCAAATAGTCGCACTGAAGATAATGGAAGTAATTAATCCCAATGAGCCTGATCCAAAGCCCCCTTAAATCAAAGGAAGTCTTTTCATAATCTTCAGTGGGCATTGGATCCAACTTCATGATTCTTACTCAAGTCATTTAGTATTGGCAGGACCAGATCCCTTCATACTGTAGTCATGATTTTCCAGTGACTTCAGTCCTCCCCCTGGCCTTATGTAATGTGAGTAGCCAGAGTTTTATGTAACACTTCTTTTAAGTGCAGAGGATCAGTGTGCAGGTGGTTCTCTTTCAGCTGTATATGGCAGGGTGATGTTCCCCCATAGTTCTTTACCTGGATATTAGGAATCCAAGTATCTACCTGTGCTCTAGGTCTTCCATTTCTCACTTCAGACGCTTTAGATGGGCTCTAGGAGGCAGGCAATGAAATGAAGAACAGAACAAAAGAACACAACAAAGAAGATGGAAGTCAAGCAGAATAAAGTCAGTGATCATAAGAACATAGCAAACCATCGACAGTTTTTTTGCATGCTTTCTATGTGAAAATCCCCTAAGGTGGTATTTCATTAAAAAAAGGAAAAAATTGTGAGTGCAAAATCACCAGTAACAAAATTGCTCCAATTTTCACTGACATTTTTGCCTAAAAATTTCCACGTAAACTGAACTATGACCTGGTTTATTAAGAAAATGCTTGTTTTCCACCCTGCACAAGGGAGCTTTTCAAATAGCACCATATTTCAACTAGAGGGCACCAAGACAGATGTAAGGCTCAAGATAAAGTATTCTGACCAGATTCTCAGTTGCTGTAAATTTGCATAGCTCCATTGAAGTCAACAGGCCTATGTCTATTTACACCAGCTGAGGATCTGGTCCTTTAGGCTGGGGAGGAGCTTGTTTTGTTTTGTTTTAAAGTATTATCATATAATCCTAACCCTGTTTAACAACCTTGTTTAAGTACAGATTCCACATCTCCTTTTGGTCTTTCTCCAGGATGTGTGACACATTTGAAAATTAGCATAAAAAGCCCTGCCACTTTACTTGTATGTTTTTATCTTTTCTAACATTCCTGCTGCACTAAAATGTCAGACTAAGCAGTGCTATGCATAATTTTGTACCATTTTATACTGTCACTACATTGTATGTAAATAGAACCTCCATCACTGGAGCATACAGGGATATACAAGCTCAGCTCCCCCTATCAACTTTTCTACCTTTCTCAAAGAAATTATTTCTGTCAGGATTCATTTTATCTGGGCTGACTGGCAGGAATAATCAAGATCACAGCAGACCGGTGCCACAAAAAACACCGTGCAGTTCTGGAGCAGTTTATGAGCATAGCAGTTTGGTCCCTTTCCTATATCATTTACGTCAGAAATCAATTTGGGGCAATATATATTTGAACAATTTAATTCAGCTTTTGTTAAAAAAAACACAACCACCACCCCTTTACTTACTGTACAATAGTCAGAAAAAAGCAAACATCTACTCAAAAACTCCAGGATTTGGATATTTTGCTTTTGGGGACTTTTCAGTAAGAACTAACAAATTTTGGATGTCACTGAAATACTTGACAGGTTTCAGAGTAACAGCCATGTTAGTCTGTATTCGCCAAAAGAAAAGGAGTACTTGTGGCACCTTAGAGACTAACCAATTTATTTGAGCATAAGCTTTCGTGAGCTACAGCTCACTTCATCGGATGCATACTGTGCATAGGATGCATCCGATGAAGTGAGCTGTAGCTCACGAAAGCTTATGCTCAAATAAATTGGTTAGTCTCTAAGGTGCCACAAGTACTCCTTTTCTTTTTACTGAAATACTTCTCTCTCTGGGAGAAAATTCTACTGGGAGTTAAGGAAGGGACTGACAGAAATCAGACAAAGCAAACCCCCTAAATAGGAAACATCTCAGGCTTTTCAGAATATTAATAATATACATAAGTAATAACATTTAGAGATTAAACATTAACATAAATTTGAGAATACCACTGAGAAGTTCAAAGCTGACAGGGGATTTTAGACACACAAGTAACTGAAAGGAATGAAAATCACAACCAGAGCTCACAAAAGGTGCCAAACACAAACACTTCACATCAGGTTAAAAAGTAACAGGGCCTGTTCCTTCACATTATGTAGTCATTTACATCTATGCAAAGTGAATGTAAATCACGACCACATCAGAGTGGGAGCATTTTACACCGACTTTGCATTCACTTTACTGAAATCTAGGGCCGTGTTTCAGCAAGTTAGTTAGGCTTATAACTGACTTGTCTTCAGAACTGAAGAATCTTAAAACAGTAATGGACTGCTGGTGGGCTTAAAGTTAAGTGCTTAATGCCCTGGTGAATCAAGGCCTAAATAGTTGCATCACTTGCAAAGCAATGGAGGAAATCAGTCTCTATAATGTTTTGGCACCAAAAAATGCTTTGGGTGCTTCTCTCAGTATAACCTGTAGACCCAGGTTACATATAAGGGACCAGATCCCAAGATCTTTTGAAGCTGTTTTGAGTAAATGAATGGGCACCAGAGTATACACACAGCCCCACAATGTTGTTGTATCTTTCTTATTAACCATCACTCTGGAAACTTGGCTTAGCTGAATAAAGAAGAACACACTTTGCTGCCTGACAACTCTCAATTGTCCACTTCATTTTAATTGTCCACTTGTGGATGATACTAAACTGGGAGGAGTGGTAGATACGCTGGAGGGGAGGGATAGGATACAGAAGGACCTAGACAAATTGGAGGATTGGGCCAAAAGAAATCTGATGAGGTTCAATAAGGATAAGTGCAGGGTCCTGCACTTAGGATGGAAGAATCCAATGCACCGCTACAGACTAGGGACCGAATGGCTAGGCGGCAGTTCTGCGGAAAAGGACCTAGGGGTGACAGTGGACGAGAAGCTGGATATGAGTCAGCAGTGTGCCCTTGTTGCCAAGAGGGCCAATGGCATTTTGGGATGTATAAGTAGGGGCATAGCCAGCAGACTGAGGGACGTGATCGTTCCCCTCTATTCGACATTGGTGAGGCCTCATCTGGAGTACTGTGTCCAGTTTTGGGCCCCACACTACAAGAAGGATGTGGATAAATTGGAGAGAGTCCAGCGAAGGGCAACAAAAATGATTAGGGGTCTAGAACACATGACTTATGAGGAGAGGCTGAAGGAGCTGGGATTGTTTAGTCTGCGGAAGAGAAGAATGAGGGGGGATTTGATAGCTGCTTTCAAGTACCTGAAAGGGGGTTCCAAAGACGATGGCTCTAGACTAGATGACCTTCAGGGGTCCCTTCGAACCCTGATATTCTATGATTCTATGATTCTATGATTCTAAGTGGTCTCCTACAGCTGGTCTTCTATTTGTGAAATCCTTATACTTAACAATCGGTCCAAACTTGTATTTTGCTCAGACATTCAGGTTACCTTCCACAGATTTGAAGAAGAACTCTGTGAAGCTCAGAAGCTTGTCCCTTCCACCAAGAGAAATTGGTCCAATAAAAGATATTACCTCAGGTACCTTGGCTCTCACATCTCCTGGGACCAACACACCTACAAGAACACTTTTTCATGAAAATTTTGACAATTATAATATGTTCAGTTTATGGGTTTTTGGTTGCCTGGGAAAAAAATTGAGGAAAGCAGACCCTTTCCACAAAAATGTTCATTTAGTTGAAAACCCTCTTCTCCACAGGAAAAAAAAAGGTTAGATTGAACATTTTTGACTAGGCTTGATAATAATCATTACAGACGAATGACAGACAAATCATGTTTTTCTTCCAAATAAACCAATGAGTTATTGCTTATCAGTCCTGCAGTACCATTTATTTTTAAATATTAAGAACTAAGGATTAAATATTTTGCATATTTTTTGTGGAAAATTGTGTTGTAAGATTATTCATTCGCTACATTTTAACCTTACAAAGGTTACCATATGCACCTCTAATTTCAATAGCATCTCTGTGCCACTGACAAAGGATCTTAGCTTTCGAGAAACCTATTAAAAAAACCCCAAACAGCTGGAATGAAGCCTATATTCCCATTGTCTTTTGATTAGAGCAATAGCCTTTTCTTCCATTAGATAAATATTTTGCAATGCCTATTGTCACTTTTTCACTTTACATTTTGCTTTGTGTTTAGTCAATTACTTTATGTTTATAGTGATTTTCAGTTGCTTACTGTTATAAGCCTCTTATAAACACTTCTGCTCTCAGTTAGAATTAAGTCATTGAGAGTTACACTGGTATAACTCAGAACTGAATGTGGCCCTTGCAATGCAGCAGAACACATGTAGCCCTTTCTAGAATTACCTAAAATTTGATCTGCCTCTTAGATTAGCATGTGGCTTTCTACTCTATAATCTACTCACTGACATTTTTCCTTCTGATTTTTCTTACTTTCAGCAGGTAACTTGACCAATTTTCCCTATCAGTCCAACCCTCTGTGATAGGGTCTTCTGTGGCTGGGTGGCCTAGTAGCTAGACAACTGGTCTTTCAGTTTTTAAGGCCAGAGGGGATAGTAGGGGGACCCAGGCCCTCCCTCTCCCCCAGGTCCCAGCCCAGGGCCCTGTGTAGGTCAATCCCTAAACAGGGGAGAGGAGTCTCCCTCCCAGCGAGTCAAGATCAGCTTCCCTGGGCTACTTCCTACAAGTCTGTTCAGTTTGGGGCATGGCCCCACTAGCCCAGTTACCCTGTGGCTGGGATTTATTTGCAGGCTCCCTTGGCAGGAGAACCCTTACTTGACTCAAGTGGCTGCACTCACTGGCAGGTCCCTGATCCATCCCTTCAGGCAGGCAGACAGGGAGCTCCTGCCTCCTTGTCAGTCAGCCCCCAACTGAGCCAGACTCCCTTCTTTATCCCCCACTCTAGCCTGGCATTGGCTGCAGGTATAGCACGGCAGAGTTAGCTAAACCCAAAGGTTTTTGTTAAATCCTGCTGTGCCAAATGGCAGTTTGTCTGCTCCCTCACACCCTCATACTCAACCTGCACTCATAGCCCTAGTTCTTGGCAATGGATTCAAGTTTACCAGAATGAGTTAAAATTAAAAGGAAAGTCATCCTACTGGCCAACTTCTTGCCACCATTTATTTTCTCATTGCCTTTCCCTGCTCATCTTCCCACCCCCTTTTTAATTCTTGAAACAACTCTCGCAAATTAAAAGACAGGTTATTTTGGTTTCAAAATTACTGAAGAAAGTGAAGGGAAATATTTTGGAAAAGTAAAACATAAGTCAGTTAATTTCTGTCAAGAAATTCTACGTAAGAAAGACATTTTGTTCTAAATATTTATGGCCCAAGTCTCCCCACTCCCGTCTTCTGTGGGTGTAAGGGACAATAATGCACGTGGGCTGGGATTTTAAAAACACCTAAGTGATTGACTCATTGATTTTCAGTGGGAGATAGGTGATGTCTACACTGCAAATAAAACCCTGTGGCTGGCCCATGCCAGCTGATGTGGTCTCCTGGGGCTTGGGTCGCAGGGTTGTTTCACGGTAGTGTAGACTTCTGGTCTTGGGCTGCAGCCTGAGCTATGGGACCTCCCCACCTCACAGACAGTTTTAAAAACTTCATCTTTGGACCCTGCCCACATCCCCAGAAAGGGAAGTGCTGCCCTGTACTGAGCATACTCCCTTTTTTATCAAACGCTGCAGAGGCATTCTCTATGCATTGTTCCCTCCAGTCAATAGAAGTGGTATAGCATTAACATTTGCATGCACCCCTCCATGTTATTAAGCTCCCCCCCCCCACTAGAATAGCATTGCTTCTTGTGGCATTTTGGTCCTTGTAGTGTCTTCATGTCATCAAAAGCTTTCCCTCTGGATACAGTTGAAGTTTTGGGATTTTTTTTTTAATTTTGTTCAAATGAATTCTCCCATCTCTGAATACAGTAAAAGCTGTGTTATCTGGCACTATATCAACCAGAAAGCTTTATTAACTGGCACTTCTGATATCTCCCAATACAAATCTTCAGTCTCGTAACTGGGACTAGCATGCTGCCCAGGAGGTTTGAATTGCATATTTTGCACTCTACTTTTATGCAAAAGACGCAGAAGACAAGTAAGCAAGCTGATATCAGGGATTTATTCAATAAAGTAGCTTCCAGCATGTGTCATAGAGTCATTACAGATTCAGCCCAATCTCCTACACCTTCTACATCTACACTGATAATTGATATGAAAGTGATGACCCTGAGGCACTGCAAGACCCTGAAGGGTCTTCTGAATCTTCAAAGAAAGATTAAATTATGTTCAGTATAGGTTTATTGTTAAGTGTATTTTTGGTGATCTGGGTGTATGCCATGCACTGCCCATAGTGATATGTATTGTCATAAGTAGAGCTGTCAGGCAATTAAAAAAATTAATCGTGATTAATCACACGATTAAAAAAATTAACTGTGATTAATTGTGTGATTACTTGCACAGTTAAACAATAATAGAATACCATTTATTTAAATATTTTGGACGTTTTCTACATTTTCAAATATATTGATTTCAATAACAACACAGAATACAAACTGTACAGTGCTCACTTTATATTCATTTTTATTACAAGTATTTGCACTGTAAAAAACAAAAGAAATTGTATTTTTCAACTCACCTCATACAAGTATTGTAGTGCAATTTCTTTACTGTGAAAATTGAACTTGCAAATCCTGAAGCACTTGCATGAGAGGAAAGTGATCAGGAACAGCCAGCATGGATTCACCAAGGGAAGGTCATGCCTGACTAATCTAATCGCCTTTTATGATGAGATTACTGGTTCTGTGGATGAAGGGAAAGCAGTGGATGTATTGTTTCTTGACTTTAGCAAAGCTTTTGACACAGTCTCCCACAGTATTCTTGTCAGCAAGTTAAGGAAGTATGGGCTGGATGAATGCACTATAAGGTGGGTAGAAAGCTGGCTAGATTGTCGGGCTCAACGGGTAGTGTTCAATGGCTCCATGTCTAGTTGGCAGCCGGTATCAAGTGGAGTGCCCCAAGGGTCGGTCCTGGGGCCGGTTTTGTTCAATATCTTCATAAATGATCTGGAGGATGGTGTGGATTGCACTCTCAGCAAATTTGCGGATGATACTAAACTGGGAGGAGTGGTAGATATGCTGGAGGGGAGGCATAGGATACAGAAGGACCTAGACAAATTGGAGGATTGGGCCAAAAGAAATCTGATGAAGTTCAATAAGGATAAGTGCAGGGTCCTGCACTTAGGACGGAAGAACCCAATGCACAGCTACAGACTAGGGACCGGATGGCTAGGCAGCAGTTCTGCAGAAAAGGACCTAGGGGTGACAGTGGACGAGAAGCTGGATATGAGTCAGCAGTGTGCCCTTGTTGCCAAGAAGGCCAATGGCATTTTGGGATGTATAAGTAGGGGCATAGCGAGCAGATCGAGGGACGTGATCATTCCCCTCTATTCGACATTGGTGAGGCCTCATCTGGAGTACTGTGTCCAGTTTTGGGCCCCACACTTCAAGAAGGATGTGGATAAATTGGAGAGAGTCCAGCGAAGGGCAACAAAAATGATTAGGGGTCTGGAACACATGAGTTATGAGGAGAGGCTGAGGGAGCTGGGATTGTTTAGCCTGCAGAAGAGAAGAATGAGGGGGGATTTGATAGCTGCTTTCAACTACCTGAAAGGGGGTTCCAAAGAGGATGGCTCTAGACTGTTCTCAATGGTAGCAGATGACAGAACGAGGAGTAATGGTCTCAAGTTGCAGTGGGGGAGGTTTAGATTGGATATTAGGAAAAACTTTTTCACTAAGAGGGTGGTGAAACACTGGAATGTGTTACCTAGGGAGGTGGTAGAATCTCCTTCCTTAGAGGTTTTTAAGGTCAGGCTTGACAAAGCCCTGGCTGGGATGATTTAACTGGGAATTGGTCCTGCTTCAAGCAGGGGGTTGGACTAGATGACCTTCTGGGGTCCCTTCCAACCCTGATATTCTATGATTCTATGTAGAATTATGTACAAAAAACAACATTCAAAAATAAAACAATGTAAAACTTTAGAGCCTACAAGTCCACTCTGTCCTACTCCTTGTTCAGCCAATCGCTAAGACAAACTAGTTTGTTTACATTTTAGGAGATAATGCTGCCCACTTCTTTTTCACAATGTCACCTGAAAGTGAGAATAGGCATTCCCATGGCACTGTTGTAGCTGGCATTGCAAGATATTTACATGCCAGATGAGCTAAAGATTTTTATGTCCCTTCATGCTTCAACCACCATTCCAGAGGACATATGCCCATGCTGGTGATGGGTTCTGCTCAATAACAATCCAAAGCTGTGCAGACTGACACATGTTCATTTTCATCATCTGTCTCAGAGGACACCAGCAGAAGGTTGATTTTCTTTTTTGGTGGTTCAGGTTCTATAGTTTCCACATTGGAGGTTTGCTCTTTTAAGACTTTTGAAAGCATGCTCCACACCTCATCTCTCTCAGATTTTGCAAGGCACTGCAGATTCTTAAACCTTGGGTGAAGTGCTGTAGCTGTCTTTAGAAATCTCACACTGGTACCTTCTTTGCGTTTTGTCAAATTTGCAGTGAAAGTGTTCTTAAAACGAACAACAAGTGCTGGGTCATCATCCGAGACTGCAATAACATGAAGTATATGGCAGAATCATAGAGTGGCTCAGCTCCCTGCTGCACTACGAACCATGTGATGTGCCCCTTGAAGTCTTAATACCTCACATGAATTAATGTAGCACCAGTCTGGACACACTGGAGTCTGACTTTTCAGTGTGGCTGCTTACGCCTAAACTAGGCTAACCTGGGTGCTCAGATCTGGGTGTTGATCACCCAAATGAACTCTGCAGTGAAGCCCAAACTTAAATCTACCCTAAGTTTTGTTTTTAATTATTTCAGTCATCTGAGTTAGATACCTTGCCTTGCTGAAGAAGTGTTTCTCTCTGAAGAATCATCAATGAGCTGTTATTAGCAATATTTGTAGTCTGACAATCTCCCTCACTTAAATTGATCCCTAGGTGAAACTAACATAGCACTGAACCACTTTGAAGTCTGCTAGTTCAGTCAGAATGTAAAAGCAAAGAGTAAAACACATCAGACACTCATCTGTATGCAATCAAAAGGTCATCAATGTTATTAATCAGAAGCTGGCATTTTTCATTTTTCCCCATGACCAGTCCTACATTTGTGGAGCATTTAAAATCTCCCTAGCTCCAATATTTCAGAATGGCAGAGACTGGCTTGCCATAGAAACTATTGCATATTTGATTAATACTTTGATAAATGATTCAGAAGCTATCATCCTCCTACATTCTGTGCTGTAGAGTGATTCTGTGCTGCAATGAAGCCATTTTATAAGTCTGCTGTGGCAGGTCACATTGAGTATGTGAGTTGAGGAATTTTTTTTTTGTACTTTGTGCTAAAAAGTATTATATCAAAATCAATAAGATTAATTAATGTTTTTGAATGATCTCGGAGAAACTAGATGTGCTCCTAAACACATCTAAATGTAATACCATTTTGCAGAAACCTCACATATCTGAACTTCACTTAGTGAGGACATAGAAAAGAATTAGGACAGCTGGAAAATGGAATTTCCATTCTGCTGGAAATTATGACATTTTGAAATGTGCTTTCATTTTGAATTGAAATTTTGAAACTTCCCATGGAACAAAAATTCTAAAAAAATTCAATTTGGAACTCTTGAAACATTATGTTCTGATAATGTCCAAGAAGTATAATATATAATATAAAAATCTAAATTAAATTAAATTAAATTAAATGATAAAGTGTGACGGGGTCGGGCCAGATGGCTACAGGAGAGTAATAGAAGGCAGATATATTAGCCCCAGGTTAAGTAGGTCCCTTTTCCCTGGGTAAGGTAACAGGGAAGGTTCCAGAACAATCAGGAACCTTCTGGAGACAATTAAGACAGACAGGCTGATTAGAACACATGCAACCAATCAAGAAGCTGCTAGAATCAATTAAGGCAGGCTAATTGGGGCACCTGGGTTTACAAAGGAGCTCACTTCAGTTCGTGGTGCTCGTGTAAGGAGCTGGGAGCAAGAGGCACTAGGAGCTGAAAGTGAGAACACATACTGTTGGAAGACTGAGGAGTAGAAGCATTTTCAGACACCAGGAGGAAGGTCGTATGGTGAGGATAAAGAAGGTGTTGGGAAGAGGCCATGGGGAAGTAGCCCAGGGCATTGTAGCTGTTCCAGGAGACACTCTAAACAGCTGCATTCCACAGGGCCCTGGGCTGGAACCCGGAGTAGGGGGTGGGCCCGGGTTCCCCCCAAACCTCCCAACTCCTGGTCAGACACAGGAGGAGTTGACCTAGACTGTGGGTTCAGAAAAACAGCCAAACTGAGGGCTGCCATGAAGCTCCAAGGCGAGCAAATCTGCCAATAAGCACAAGACCCACCAAGGTAGAGGAGGAACTTTGTCACAAAAGTCAAAACGAAACATTTTTACCTTATCAAAATGATATGTACTGCTGTGTGAATAAGGAGGCAAAAGATCTGTGCAGTATTCTGACAGTAGCTAAATAGTAAAGAATCAGCCAGATTTTGTCTTAAACAAGACAGTAAAACTTTTCTTGAGTTGAAACAGTGGCTTGCTTTTAAAAAAAAAACAAGCAGAAAGTAGTCTTTGAAGGGTCTGAATTTTTGCCTGATTTTGATCACGGGGAACTATTCCTGGAAAAAGAAATAAATAGTCAAAAATCAGTACATGGTGTCCCATTAAAGCTTATACTCCTTTTGCATAAAAACTACATCACCCACCAGCTTAAAAATTTACACATACATCAACATACCATTAATCTGAACTACAATCTCTTTTCCCCCAAAAAAACTTTTAAACTTTCTCTTTAAAAATTGAAAATTTCCATTCTCCATAAAGCAGTCCTGAACACCTCCTCCATGTACAACAATGCAATACACACACCATACCAGTCCATTGCACTAGGATGCAGAACCTTAACTCTGACCTCAGATTTCCACATAGGAAAATAATTCCTCATACAGTTCTCTGGCAGGCACTTACATTAATGTTACAGCTCAGAGGTAAAGTATTGCACTGTAGTACTGTAATGAGGAAAGCCACGTGTAGTGTATTGTGTCAGTGTACATGTTCGGGTGAAAGGGATTTCTTTATAAAGATGTAGAGTAGCAGGGCTGACTGTGATGTGTGGCAGGTACACATATGTTAAATGAGGAAGCTTTACCTGGATACTACTTTGTTTTTAAGGTTTGTGTATTTCCCGTAAGAAACCTTAACTGGCTTTAAATGAAGGTTTTTATCTTTGTGGGTATATAAGCCATCGAACAAGTTTGTACAATTTCCTCATCATAAATTAGTAAGTTTATCTGACAATTGATAATCATGCACTAACAGGAGTATCTGAATGAACAAGTCAAGACCACATTGTCTTTAATACAGCCAGAGCCTTTGCCATCTGCAGCCACTCCAACTTGTTTGTCCTTACACTTCTGTCTTCTATCCATCTGACTGAAGTCCCTTACAAACACCTGATCAGGGAGGACACTGTTATGTGTGCATTTGACTGAGAGGGGGCATGACTTCACATACCCCGCAGTTTTAACTATCTCTCCTTAGAGATTGAGAGATTTTGTTACATTTGGGGCAGTATGAGAGAAATTACCTATATAGTTTAAGATTTGTATCATCTTATTTAAAACAACAGATTTGTTAAAATGGAAAGAAAATTGTAGAAAAGCAAAAAGAACCAATTTGCAGAACAAATCTCGATTTGAACATCTCATCAGTTACACTCAGCAATGCACTCTCCACTTAGTTACAGAATAATGAAAGGATAATCTGTTACATTCACCTTCCTATAAAGCAGTGTCCCACCCTCTTTGCCAGAAAGCACCTCTATCTCCTGCTCTCTCTCCAGTGACCTCTCTCCACTCAACCTCAGGAGCACCTTTTTTTTCAAGCCTTTGGTCAGTGATTCAGTTAATCCCAAATGGGTTAAAGTCCATTATCATCTCAGAGTAAGGTTACATAAGCATTTGCACCACGTACTTTTTGATAAGGTGTGGTTTCTGGAAGAAAAGAAATAGACTCCGTACTCCATACAATGGTCATTGTTAAGAGCTCCATGATAAGAACTGCACACCAGAAGCCATTTGCAAGCCATACAAATGGTATTGCTCCTAGAAAACCTATGAGCAATGGTGCATGTTCTTTAGTGTAATCTAGTGGAATGGTAGCTAGTAATTATCTATCTACACATATACACACACACAATAAGTGTTATGAAACCTCTTTTGTAGAGCACTCTCATAACAGTTATTGTCTCGTCATTCTGCCATCATCCCCCTGTCTAGCTCTTGAAGTGTCCTCACTTTCCTGGCTCCAAATCTAGCATTTCAAAGGGAACTTTGAGCTCTTCTGTCTTAGGCATCCTCATAAGGCAAGGTGATTGAGTTCTGATCTGGATACTCGTCGTTCTTAGCCTTAGGTATTAGGTAGATCCTATAGGCTTTCATGGTTACCGTAATGGCCCAGATAGAATGACTCACCAACCATACTTGCCCTGCAAGGCAATCCCCTACTTGGTGGGTGAGAGAATATGTCAGTTGGCACTCAACTGCTCTTCCACTTTAAACAAATTCCTGCCTGACCTTTGACAAGCCAATAAGTCCTGTGATGATGGGGTAATGCTGAAAGTGACAGGTGATGCACATTGCTGGGAGTTGTGAACCTATACATGGACAAATCAAGGCTTTGGTTGCTCTGTATTGTCTTGGGATGACACCGTAGTTCCAAGATACTCTGAAACAACATTTGCACAAGATGAATATTTCTGATTTGATTTTCAAGCAAGTGGTGACTGATCTTATTGCCTGGTACCATGGTGAAGTACAGCACCAGGTACAGAAACAACATGCAGCTAAATCAACACAACCAGGCAAATGGCTCTGTGGTCAGTGCAGTAAAAGTTGTTCATCCTGTTTGGTCTATGAAGTCATGTGAAGACCCATTAGTACAAATGGTGATTGTTGACTGTTGTCAGTTGGTGTGCATGTGTTCTCTCTCTGTATGCTGTCTCAGCCCTGTGAAGATAGTTCGTTCAGCAGACATGATGTTACTCACACACAGGGATCCTGGAAATCTGTTTCCCAGAGAAAAACGCGGAAAAATGTAGAATTTGCATTTTTACAGAGAATTTTTAGTTTTTACATTTTATGAAAAAAATAAAAAATACAGTAGAATCCTGTTTATCCAAGCCTCCATTATCCATGTCTCCCTATTAACCGAACCACCAGCTGCACAGGGCAGACAGCTGCAGGGGCTAAAGCTGCCAGCCCTGGGCAGCAGGGCTTGGGCAGTTAGCGCCGGGCAGCTGGGGCTCAGGTGGTCAGCCCTGGGTGGTTGGAGTTTGCGTGGTCAGCCTGGGCAGCTGGGACTCAGGTGGTCAGCCCTGGGTGGTTGGAGTTTGCGTGGTCAGCCTGGGCAGCTGGGGCTCAGGTGGTCAGCCCTGGGTGGTTGGAGTTTGCGTGGTCAGCCTGGGCAGCTGGGGCTCAGGTGGTCAGCCCTGGGTGGTTGGAGTTTGCGTGGTCAGCCTGGGCAGCTGGGGCTCAGGTGGTCAGCCCTGGGCAGTTGGAGTTTGCGTGGTCAGCCTGGGCAGTTGGAGTTTGCGTGGTCAGCCTGGGCAGCTGGGGCTCAGGTGGTCACACATAAACCCAATATCTCAGGAGTGCCTCTGTTTTAGCACTAGCAACACCTTTTCCAAGGTCATATATTGAGCAGTAAACTTGTAAGCATCTGCTTTTCTACGTAGCCTGACTTTGGTTCACAGCATGGTCCGATTTTGCTGATTATCATTCAGGTCTAAGACCTTACACCAGGCCCAGTACGCCAATCTCTCTCTCTCTCCTACATCAATGTTGTCCTCAAAAATCTGGGTGACTAGTACTACTACTAGGTAATACGTCATGTAGGTTAAATCTGTATCTTTTTTGTATATTGGCTTCTCAAGGGGGCAGAATAAATCCCTTTTACCAATTTTTCAATTGGTATGAACTACAAATTATTGAGAGAACCAAGACCCTCTATCAGAGACTTCACATACAAGTGCCTCTCTTGCCCGGAGCTGGCTAGTAGCAGTACCTTACCCACGAACACTTTCTCTATCACTTTGCATTCTGTTCTTCCAAACGCATCGGCTACCCAGCTAGTGGGGAAAATATACTTATTAAATAAAATAAATAATAATAATAACAACAATAATAATAACAACAACTTAGTTGGTGAATACTTGCTGCAGTCAACTGGAGTTTACCTTTTCAGTCATTTATAATTCATATTGCTTACTCAGCATGTCAGAAGAGTATGGGGACACTAATGAAATAGGCTTTCTGTGTTAATTATCCAAGAATAATTTCCATAACCTACTAAACAACATTGCCCTTTAGGGATGAACCTAATTATTTAAGATATTTTATACCCACTTGTGATCCTATGCAATTGTTTTTTCACAGTGTATTGGGTTACACTGGCTTTATAGTGTGCATTATAGTGTAACTTGATGCAACTCAAAGCGTCAGAATTCATAATACACCTGCTAGGCTGTTTCATGCTTTTGAAGAACACCACTTGTTTTCCAGAGCAACTAGAAGTGGTTACGAGGTACGTTATTCCCTGGATGCCCACAGTTGACACTTTTTGAATCTTACTGGAAGTCTAAGAATGGATTTCCATGCCTAAAGTGAAAACGAGTACATTTTCTTTAACAGCTGAACAATCAGAGGCCTACAGGGAGGCTGCTACTAGAAACAGCAATTATAAGATTACAATAATTTCAAAGTATTATTAAAAAACATAAGAAATAACATAGAATTTATATGCAGTAACTGGTAAGCTGAAAGCTGCCTAACTTCCAATGTGATGTTAAAAAATCTTGTTGCGGAGGTAGAGGCCATTGTGTACCAGAAAGGGCTCTCTGACTAACAGGGAATAGGAAAATATGCCTCAGCCTAATATTAACTAACTGCAAAAGACATCGCACTGGGGTGTGGCCCCTTTAAGGCATAGCCCTTCCCCTAGGGGATAGCTGGGAGCAGCTGTAAGCAGCACCAGGAGGCAAGTAACTCCCCTGCCATTGCCTGACAGGAAATCATAACATAGTGTTGTGGCCCATAAAGGCCAATGCTTTCCTCTGGCGAAGAGACAGAAACCAGCAGCACTTTCACAGCCCCAAACATTTGACACCCGTGTTTTGGATTCAGCAAGCAATTTTACAGGAATGGGAGTCTCACTGTATGGCAGGAGATGGGTCCAGCTGGGGAGGTGGCAGTGTGAGAGAGTAGGAGGGCTAATTAGAGAGGGCAAAATAAACCAAACAAGAGGAAGAAAAAGGGCTAGTGATAGGCACTGTATTACACTGCAAAGAGATACATCGAAAGGGGAATGGGTGGGGTTGGACCTCACCTGTGGGTGAGTGAACAAGTGTTGGAAGGAAAACTATATATGAAATCAGCAGATGAAAAATACAGCTTATGGCCAAAGACTCCACAGGCAGGGGAGGCCACACTGGCTCTGCACAGGCTTAGCACTCTCTGAAGAGTTTGTGATAATTTAAGGACAGGACTTTGGGACTATTGAGGATAGGACGGAGAACAGGAGGGGATGAGGGACAGGCAGCTGGGATCAGAAAAGTGTGGGGGAGAAGAATTATATATATAATTTTATATAACCTATTCCCCTTTCGATGTATCTCTTTGCAGTGTAATAGAGAGGTCCTTCCAGTTATTCAGTGAACAACAAGCTGGATATGTATTCATTGTTCACCAATAGTTCAGACGTAGTACTTCAAAGGACATTTTACCCATTCACTAAAATATGCCAAATAATCTAAAGGATCAGGGCTGTCTGTTTAACTCTATAACTAAAGAAATAGCTATAACTATAATGTATGTCATTGATTCAGAGCAAGTTCAGTCATAATGTTATATTTTAGCTATTAAAATCAATTTAAAGGTATTTACAGACCACATCAGCACTGTATTTTAGTGACCTTATTATTAGCTCTAGCTTTAAAGCTGCAAGAACCTTGAGGGATTAAAATAAAATGCATCTGACATTACTTTAAATGTCTTTATGAGAGAAACTATTGGGGCAAAAAAGTGTAAATGTTTCATTTAAACAAAACACACTGGGAAATAGGATGCGGATTTAATACATCCAAATACTATTAAACCCCAATAAAAACTTGAAGATATTCCATTATCCTGACACATTTGCTATCTCCCATCACTTTTCAATTGTTTATATTAAGTATGCAGCACTATGGTGCAGTATTTCCATTATGAACTGCTGTTGCAACATTTTAGAACCTATTTGGATAAATTAATCAAGGGCTACATTTTAAAATTATATTCTGTTTGTTAGGCTAATATAATAATTTATGCTTGTAAATAGATGCCCAAAGATATGGGTATGCCCAGTAATCTGCTTGTGCAAAATGTATTTACATGAGCCTGCATTTATACGCCCAATATCTGTACTACTCATAAAGAAATCAAGAGTTTAACATTTTAATTTGGTAGGCAATTGGTTAAGAATATGGGTGTGATGGGTTCCTCCTCGGGTACTACCTGGAATTGGGGTACCACTGAGCCTTCTGACTCACCAGCCTGGATTTCCTCTCGCTCTGTGTTGCTGTGATAAGCTGAAGACCACTCGCAGTCCTAGATACCCACTAGCATTCACACAGGCAGGGACACACCCAGCTGCAGTTATATGCAGTCTCTGGCCAGGCACTGCATGTACCAACAATAAAGAGGTGACAGCCAAAATAACTCCCAGATCCCCAGCCAAGAACCCCAGAGCTGCACTGTCTTGCTCTTGTCAAAATCCCAACCAATATGAATTTATTACTCAGTTCACCCCTCCATCAATGTGGAGAGGAATGTGCAACAAGCCTGTGTTAACCAAGATGAGATTTTTCCCCAGACACTTCAGTCAAAGGCACACTGGTTTAGATAAAGCAAAAAACAAGTTTATTAACTACAAAATATAGCTTTTAAGTGATTATAAATGATAGCAAACTGATCAAAGCAGATTACCTAGTAAATAAACAAAACCACAAACTAAGCCTAGCATACCAGATAGATTAGATATGAATTAGCAATCTCTCACCCTGGCTGATGATACAAGCAGTCCACCAGGCTTCCATACACAGGCTAGAAATCCTTTTTTCCTGGAACCAGCACTTCCCCGAGTTCAGTCTTTGTTCCTCAGGTGTTTCCAGGAGTTCTCTTGTGTGGGGAGTGAGGCACCTTGATGATGTCACACTCCACCTTATATAGCTTTAACATATGGCAGGAATCCTTTGTTCTGAAAACAGTTCCCAGCTCAGTTTGGGAAAAATACAGATACCCAAAATGGAGTTCAGTATATGGTCATACCAACTATTATTTACAGGCTGGCTGAAACGTTTACAGATGGGCTAAGCTCTTTCATAGTCCTTTGTCTTTGCTGGTGGGCTATCAACACTGTCTAGCTTCTTCATCGTTGTACCCGAGAGGCTAGTTGTGGGTGTTTTCCAGAGTAAGCACTTTTGAAAAACAGATCCATAGTCAATATTAATAATTTCAGATACAAAAATGATACATGCATACAAATAGGATAATCATATTCAGGAAATCATAACTTTTCCAATAACACCTTGCTGGCTCATCTTGTACAAATTGCATCATAATTATGTCATAATCATATCATAATCATACCCCCAAGATGAATATGGGGTATAGTGTCCCAATGGGGCTTAGTTATATGCTCAGGTAGACTTCAATATCTGTTGTTTTCAGACATCTGGTGGCAGAGCATAGCCCATAGTCTCACTCAGAATTTGACCAATATTTACACACATGGCTGGATTTTGAAGTTTAAAAATTAGTCAGGGCCTAAACTAAAGCTCATTGAAGTCATCAGGAAGACTCCCATTAAATTGAATAAGCTTTGCAGCAAGTCCTCATGACACATTGGGAGTGACTTCTAAACTTTGCATAAGGTTCCATTCCTTCTCAGAATTTTCCCTCTGCAACCATCAATACTTGTCTTTCAGTATCACCCATTCTCCTCCACCATTTTCTCTGTCACTCTCTCCTCCCATTATTTTTAATCTGACTTCTGTGCTCCTGTCATTCCCCTTCCCTGCCTGCCCTCTAGTCTAATGGTAAGTCTGTTCTCCTCCACACAACCATTTTGCTTTCTCTGCTCAACCAGCTCCACTTATCCCTGGTCTTGGTTCCATCTTCTCCTTTGTGATCTCCATTCTTGCTTTGACTCCAGGGAGCACCTCTGGAGGATATCCTGTGTAAAAAGGTTTTACACATAGCCCAATTGCTGCTTTTTTAACTAAAGTAACTTAGTTTCAATATTTTTAAAAGAGCAAGCACCTTATTTACACAATGGGGTCTGATATACCCTGGCTTCTCCCTATACTTAGAATGGGAAATAACTGTGGTATATATTAGTACATAGTGAGTTCTTAGTCTCATTTACACTAAGGACTGTTTACAGTGCTCCAGTAGTATAAAGGGTGTTAAAATGGACATAAGATCCTTTATACCACCAGAGCCATATAAAGGGGCCTTAGTGGAAAAGAGAATCTGGTACATTAACTTTATAATGGCACCTGCCATATCAATAGGCACTAATCCACATCAGGAATTGATATAATTCAAATCATCTGTTTAAAAATCAAACTTGCTTTTGAATTAAAGGAGCACAAAATAGTGCTTAAGCCACTGAACAGTCATTATGTTCTCATTCTTCTGTTTGTTTGCATACCAATATCTTAAACGGGACAAACCATGTTTTCTTCTATATGTTTAGTCCCCCACCCAAAATCAAATTGCCCTTGTAAATCCTTACATGCCAAGTATTAACCTGCTGCTATTGTGGGGTGAGTCTATAAATCACTGCAAACAGGATTAAAACGTGAACACTGACATAACCTTCCCCATTTTAGTGCCAACAGTGCTTGTATAATGACAGGTTTCAGAGTAACAGCCGTGTTAGTCTGTATTCGCAAAAAGAAAAGGAGTACTTGTGGCACCTTAGAGACTAACCAATTTATTTGAGCATGAGCTTTCGTGAGCTACAGCTCACTTCATCGGATGCATGCCGTGGAAACTGCAGCAGAACTAACTGCTGCAGTTTCCACGGCATGCATCCGATGAAGTGAGCTGTAGCTCACAAAAGCTTATGCTCAAATAAATTGGTTAGTCTCTAAGGTTCCACAAGTACTCCTTTTCTTTTTGCGAATACAGACTAACACGACTGCTTCTCTGAAACCTAAGTTAATTAGCTCTTTGCCCTGTTGTCAGACAAACCCCATTAATTTTCACCATCCCAGTAACTGGGGATGATTATAATTTGCAAGAAACTATCTTACTATATTTTGAAAGAATACACAGCTGTGGTAACTTCGCCCTTGGGACTCGACCCATATGTAATTTAAAGGTCTGATTCAAATCATTGCAGACACTGTGGGAGTCTGATTGGTCAGGTGCTTGCTTAGCTGTCACATCACTGCATGCTTACAATTAATACAGATCATAAAGCCTTGAGAGTAAAATAGAGCTAGAGAAGAGTGAGAGTGAGGCAGGAATTAAGGAAAGGCACAAATGGTCTGAGAACCCATTGTCAGATGTCATCTCTGTAGAAGCAACCTTCATTTTTAAGCCACTACTAGTTACCCCGGTGTCCCTTAATGCATGTGCAGAAAATGGAAAACATTCCTTCCTCCTGCACCATTAGTTATGTATTTTTCTGGCTAACTAGATTGTCTTCATGTTCCATGGATTGTAGTGATACCAACTGATGAAACCTAAGCTGATTATTTATAGACATTAAAATGGATACAGAAGATAGAGAAATTCTAATGTGACCAGAAAAGTGTAACAAGAAAAGTAAAACAAACTGCAGAGTCCATCCGCAGCTCCCGTGAACTATGATAAGGATTAATTTGGGTTCCAGTTTAGGCCCATCTCAAATAGCAATGCAATAAACTGACCAAGCCAAAGCATCCAGCCCAGATATTAAGAGCTCTTTGAACCAATTGCTTAGCCTGGGTTTCAATAAGTCCCATACAGCAGTTGTTCTGATTAACAGTGGTTAATGTAATTAACCTAATCAGCATTCACCCTGTCTACAGTAGATGGAAGAGTTGACAAAGTCCTGTTATTGCAGAAATCTGAGGGCCCAATCCTAAAAACACTTATGGATGTAACTTTACTCACACAAGCAGTCCCGTTAACTCCAGTGTGTTAAGAATTTGCAGGATCAGACATGAAAGTACAGCAAGATGCTTGATCCAGTACTGAACTCGGGTAGGAACCATCTCCTTTAAGATGGCTTTCAAAACTCCTAGAAACAAAATTAAATATAGGTCTTTCTTTGAAGCCAGATTTTCAGATTTGGGGCCTTTAAACTTGGACTTGCAGATGTTATGCCCACTCCTGTTTACATGCTAAAATGCTCATTTGCATGTACTAATATGCATTGGGGTGCATTCAGTTGGCATTTGGGAAAGTTAAATTTGCAAATTGGCTCAGACACTAAAATGGCAAGTCTTTTAGAAAAGCCTCCAAATTAAAAATGCCAAGAAATCATTTTTGAAAATTCAAGTAGAAAAAATGGATTATAACTCTAGCCTGACCCTGTAATGAATGCCAGTTAGTACTCAACTAATGAGAGGAGTGTACTAAGGTTCTTGTCCCAGAATCAGACACAACAGTCAGAACTGACAAGTTAAATATCTTGTAGGGTTTATGGCAAGGACACTCACACAGAGAGCAAAACACAACCTTTTAACAACCTTTATTGATACAATTAATAGAGACAAGAAAGCTCCAAACCACATGAGCAAATACAAGCAATAATAGAGAAATATTTCAACATTATTCCTTGCATAGCATATGATCATAAACTTATATACTCACACTCCGTTAGTGGAGGTCTGATGGTAAGAGACAAAGAGACAAAGGACCAGCTCTGTCTCTGGCATGCCACATGGGTCCAATGGTCCAGATCCACAATGCTTGAAGATAGATGATAGATTATAACACTAAAATATTGAAGGGTGGAGGGCTAGCTAGCTTTTCATGTGACTTCTTGCTTATATAGGGTCTGGGAATTATAATGAATATTAATATAAACACCCAGTCTCTTCTGTCCATATCCAACTTCCTCACCCTCATAATACTGGGGTGCCTTTATGTGATAGGCTAGCATATTAATCCCTATTTACTCATTACCATAGTACTAAAGCAAATTTGTGGTTAGACATCTGCCAATGATCCTATCCTAAAGTATCCAAGTTTAGTATCATGTCAGTATTCCTGCATTTACCTAGTCTCATTTGATACCAACTTTTCTCTTAAGCAAGCTATTCCCAGTTCCGCAAAATCTAGGGTGACCACTGAGCCACATTATCTATGTTAAAGGTCCTAGACTTATGCTTCACATATGCTAACTTGCTTAGGCCAATGTCTTACAGGATGCAGACTGTAGGTTCCTTGTGTTACTGCTAAATTAAAAAAAAAAAAAGAAAGAAAAAAAAAGGCTAAATTGGCCATAAGCGCTTCATAACAAATGAGCTGAGTGGGTTAATCCTGCTTGCTTTCTCATGTATTTGTCTATCTAATCTATGGTATTTCCAATTTGTTTATCACTGTGAAGTAAATGAAACTTTTTGAGAAAGCATGCAAGATTTTGCCTGCAGTCATTATTATCGACTAGTTACTTTAACTTCAATAGTGGGTAAGATATTAAATATTAATAAAAGAAGTAATATGATTCAGCACTCAGAAAACAACAACATGTGTGGAAATTGAGCTGAAAATATAATTTGCAACACAATTTTTATGACAAATTTAGCATCTTTTCTGCTCATGGGATATCAGGATCCAGATAGAAATTTTTTGGATTTCAACATTAAATCAAATTTATATGACAAATTCTTTTTCAGAATGTTTGTATTCTATAGATTGTTTGCCATGTGAGTTTGATAATCTACAGCATGTGAGCTGTGTTGCTTGGTCGTGAGTGCTCAGACAAAACAAATGCTATTTTTTCATCTCTGATTGGGTGTCTAGAGAACAATTTACAGTGCAAAATATTTAAGCGTCCACATTTAAAATTTGGTTTTATTTAAAATGTGGTTTTATTTAATTAATTGATTTTTATTAATTAATGCATTAATTAATTAATTAAATTTAAAATGTGGTTTAAAATGTGTTTTTCACATGGCTCCATGTCTAGTTGGCAGCCGGTGTCAACTGGAGTGCCCCAGGGGTCGGTCCTGGGGCCGGTTTTGTTCAATATCTTCATAAATGATCTGGAGGATGGTGTGGATTGCACTCTCAGCAAATTTGCGGATGATACTAAACTGGGAGGAGTGGTAGATACGCTGGAGGGCAGGGATAGGATACAGAGGGACCTAGACAAATTGGAGGATTGGGCCAAAATAAATCTGATGAGGTTCAATAAGGATAAGTGCAGGGTCCTGCACTTAGGACGGAAGAACCCAATGCACGGGCTACAGACTAGGGACCGAATGGCTAGGCAGCAGTTCTGCGGAAAAGGACCTAGGGGTGACAGTGGACGAGAAGCTGGATATGAGTCAGCAGTGTGCCCTAGTTACCAAGAAGGCCAATGGCATTTTGGGATGTATAAGTAGGGGCATAGCCAGCAGACTGAGGGATGTGATCGTTCTCCTCTATTCGACATTGGTGAGGCCTCATCTGGAGTACTGTGTCCAGTTTTGGGCCCCACACTACAAGAAGGATGTGGATAAATTGGAGAGAGTCCAGCGAAGGGCAACAAAAATGATTAGGGGTCTGGAACACATGAGTTATGAGGAGAGGCTGAGGGAACTGGGATTGTTTAGTCTGCAGAAGAGAAGAATGAGGGGGGATTTGACAGCTGCTTTCAACTACCTGAGAGGTGGTTCCAGAGAGGATGGTTCTAGACTATTCTCAGTGGTAGAAGAGGACAGGACAAGGAGTAATGGTCTCAAGTTGCAGTGGGGGAGGTTTAGGTTGGATATTAGGAAAAACTTTTTCACTAGGAGGGTGGTGAAACACTGGAATGCGTTGCCTAGGGAGGTGGTGGAATCTCCTTCCTTAGAAGTTTTTAAGGTCAGGCTTGACAAAGCCCTGGCTGGGATGATTTAATTGGGGATTGGTCCTGCTTTTGAGCAGGGGGTTGGACTAGATGACCTCCTGAGGTCCCTTCCAACCCTGATATTCTATGATTCACAGTTAATTGTGCATGTAATTTTGAAATTCACATTTTGTGAACATATATTTCAGTGAACATGTATTCCAATGAAACTCTTTCTGGAATGTTTGCCAAAAGAAGCATAATCATGGCTAGAAAAAAAGTCCTTTAAAAAGTACAGTGAACAATTGTGGAAGTTTGTTTTTTTTTAAAATTCACTTATTTTTACTCGTGAGCAACATATGTTCAGAGAGAACAGATCATGGCAAACAATCTTGACCTCTTTCTTTGACAAAACTACCATTTTCTTGATAAAGAGAATTCAGTGGACTCAATTTAGCTAAACCTTAGGAAAGCTTTCACAATTCTCAAAAAGAAAAGGAGTACTTGTGGCACCTTAGAGACTAACAAATATATTTGAGCATAAGCTTTTGTGAGTGACAGCTCACTTCATTGGATGCATCGGATACATCCCCACTGTTCCTCAGTTCTTGTCAACTGCTGGAAATGGCCCACCTTGATTATCACTACAAAAGGTTTTCTCCCTCCCGCCCCCCGCTCTCCTGCTGGTATTAGCTCATCTTAAGTGATCACTCTCCTTACAGTGTGTATGATAACATCCATTGTTTCATGTTCTCTGTGTATATAAATCTCCCCACTGTATTTTCCACTGAATGCATCCGATGAAGTGAGCTGTAGCTCACGAAACCTTATGCTCAAATAAATTTGTTAGTCTCTAAGGAGCCACAAGTACTCCTTTTCTTTTTGCGAATACAGCCTAACATGGCTGCTACTCTGAAAACTTTCACAATCCTGTAATACATGTGAATTAAGAAATTGGAAAGATGCTTACATGATTAAGAATATTATGCTGTACAAAGTTACTTGACAAGTTATAAACAAAGAAGAATTAATAATAGTACAAAGCCATCAGATTGGTTGGAATTCATTAAGGATCACTATCAAGTGACCAATACAATTTAATATCTTTATTAATGATTTGGAGAATAAAGTAAATTGCACATTTTTCAAACATGCAGATAGTACCAAATCTGGAAACAGTGCAAAACAGTGGAGTTTGACTGAAAATAATGAATGATTCCCAGGCAAGAAAAAGGTGGGATAAATTGAAGTTAAGACTGTAAATATGTGCAGCAGTTTAGAGATTTGCTTGAGAAGCAGCAGAGTCCAGCAGATTAGGCATGGGACTGTGAGATGGGATGCTTGCGCTGGTTATTAAAGTGAGTCAATAGCATGACTGGATAGCTTCAGGCAAGTGATATCCCCAAGTTTTCAGGTGCCCTCTAATTTGAAAGAGAAACTTTTTGTCACATTCAGTAATGGAAAGAAGAACCAAAAGTGGAGCAGATCCTTGAGCTCTACTTCTCTCTCAAGCATTTTTTGTAATCTACAGCACAGGGATCCCATGTGAGACTCATCTCTGCATCATGCATGGGGTAAATATCCTTTATGCAGCATCTCAAACTCTTGTCCCCCAGTCCCCTTGCACAGTGGAACCACAATGATTGTACTCCTACAGAGCTCTCAGCACCAATGATGAGTGATGGGAAAAAGGAGCTAGGGGTGATAATGGATACAAAGTTGGACAAGAGACCCTATTTTGGTGTGGCTGTAAAGGCTGGGAAATGCTTTTTTGAAGAGTATTTATTAGTGCATGTGAAGACATGAGGAACACTCATGCACTCACCCTTGATATCGAGGCACATGAAATCCTATGATGCCTACATGCTAATGTACAAAACACCTTATCAATGCATTAGCTAAACAGCCAGAGCAGTGCATACTGTTTGGTCACCTCTTTGTAGAAAGGAAGTTGATATGTTACAGATGATCTGAATAGGACATAAAATGATAAAAGAATTAGGTCTACCCATTAAAGAGAGATAAAGGGCAGTATTTAATATGTAGATTTTGGGGGAAAACAGTCACGGATTAAGGACGGTTGAGGTACCATTAAGATACACTAAAAAAACTTCAAGGCCTAGAAACCGGAGCTCTTAGTAATTTGTAACATCAGAGTGGCTAGTGGAGAGGAAAATCTTCCTCCATGAAGGGCATTGCACTAAATGACCATCTATCTATGGTCTTATACACAACGGATACTGCAAACCTAACATCTATTATTCTAGAATCTTGATTTCATTTGCTGGTCAGCTCATGAGAACATAAGAATGGCCATACTTGGTCAGACGAAAGGTCCGTCCAGCCCAGTATCCTGTCTACCAACAGTGGTCATGCCAGGTGCCTCAAAGGGAGTGAACCTAACAGGTAATGATCAAGTGATCTCTCTCCTGCCATCCATCTCCACCTTCTGACAAACAGAGGCTAGGGACACCATTTCTTGCCCATCCTGGTTAATAGTCATTAATGGACTTAACCTCCATGAATTTATCCAGTTCTCTTTTAAACCCTATTATAGTCCTAGCCTTCACAACCTCCTCAGGCAAGGAGTTCCACAGGTTGACTGTGCACTGAGTGAAGAAGAACTTCCTTTTATTTCTTTTTAAACCTGGTGCCCATTAATTTAATTTGGTGGCCCCTAGTTCTTATATTATGGGAACAAGTAAATCACTTTTCCTTATTCACTTTCTCCACACCACTCATGATTTTATATACCTCTGTCATATCCCCCTTTAGTCTCCTCTCTTCCAAGCTGAAAAGTCCTAGTCTCTTTAATCTCTCCTCATATGGGACCCATTCCAAACCCCTAATCATTTTTGTTGCCCTTTTCTGAACCTTTTCTAATGCCAGTATATCTTTTTTTGAGATGAGGGGACCACATCTGTATGCAGTATTTAAGATTTGGGCATACCATGGATTTATATAAGGGCAATAAGATATTCTCCATCTTATTCTCTATCCCTTTTTTAATGATTCCTAACATCCTGTTTGCTTTTTTGACTCCCGCTGCACACTGCGTGGACGTCTTCAGAGAATTATCCACGATGACTCCAAGATCTTTCTCCTGATTAATTGTAGCTAAATTAACTCCCATCATATTGTATGTATAGTTGGGGTTATTTTTTCCAATGTGTATTACTTTACATTTATCCACATTAAATTTCATTTGCCATTTTGTTGCCCAGTCACTTAGTTTTGTGAGATCTTTTTGAAGTTCTTCACAGTCTGCTTTGGTCTTAACTATCTTGAACAGTTTAGTATCATATGCAAACTTTGCCACCTCACTGTTACCCCTTTCTCCAGATCATTTATGAATAAGTTGAACAGAATTGACCCTAGGACCGACCCTTTGGGAACACCACTAGTTACCCCCTCTCTGTTCTGAAAATTTACCATTTATTCCTACCCTTTGTTCCAAGGCTTTTAACCAGTTCTCAATCCATGAAAAGATCTTCCCTCTTATCCCATGACAACTTAATTTACATAAGAGCCTTTAGTGAGGGACTTTGTCAAAGGCTTTCTGGAAATCAAAGTACACTATGTCCACTGGATTCCCCCTTGTCTACATGTTTGTTGACGACCTCAAACAACTCTAATAGATTAATAAGACATGTTCTCCCTTTACAAAAACCATGTTGACTTTTGCGCAACAATTTATGTTCTTCTGTTTGACAATTTTATTCTTTACTATTGTTTCAACTAATTTGCCTGGTACTGACGTTAGACTCACCGGTCTGTAATTGCCAGGATCACCTCTAAAGCCCTTCTCAAATATTGGTGTTACATTAGCTATCTTCCAGTCATTGGGTACAGTAGCTGATTTAAAGGACAGGTTACAAACTGTAGTTAATAGTTCTGCAATTTTACATTTGAGTTCTTTCAGAATTCTTGGGTGAATGCCATCTGGTCCTGGTGACTTGTTACTGTTATGTTTCTTAATTAATTCCAAAACCTCCTCTAGAGACACTTCAATCTGTGACAAGTCCTCAGATTTGTCACCTACAAAAGACGGTTCAGGTTTGGGAATCTCCCTAACATCCTCAGCCGTGAAGACTGAAGCGAAGAATTCATTTAGTTCCTCTGTGATAACAAGTCTGCTGCTCGCCAGGAGCTAGATTTCACGATGTGCCAGAGAGACTGCCGAGACTCATCAAGCCCTCGGATCGCTACCGCTTCCTGCTTCTCCATGTGGGCACCAATGATACTGCCAAGAATGACCTTGAGCAGATCACTGCAGACTATGTGGCTCTGGGAAGGAGGATAAAGGAGTTTGAGGCGCAAGTGGTGTTCTCGTCCATCCTCCCCGTGGAAGGAAAAGGCCTGGGTAGAGACCGTCAAATCGTGGAAGTCAATGAATGGCTACGCAGGTGGTGTCGGAGAGAAGGCTTTGGATTCTTTGACCATGGGATGGTGTTCCAAGAAGGAGGAGTGCTAGGCAGAGACGGGCTCCACCTAACGAAGAGAGGGAAGAGCATCTTCACAAGCAGGCTGGCTAACCTAGTGAGGAGGGCTTTAAACTAGGCTTTAAATTTAAATTTTAGGGCTTTAAACCAGGGGAAGGAGACCAAAGCCCTGAGGTAAGTGGGGAAGTGGGATACCGGGAGAAAGCACGAGCAGGAGCACGCGAGAGGGCAGGGGTCCTGCCTCATATTGAGAAAGAGGGACGATCAGCGAGTTATCTCAAGTGCCTACACACAAATGCAAGAAGCCTGGGAAACAAGCAGGGAGAACTGGAAGTCCTGGCACAGTCAAGGAATTATGATGTAATTGGAATAACAGAAACTTGGTGGGATAACTCACATGACTGGAGTGCTGTCATGGGCGGATATAAACTGTTCAGGAAGGACAGGCAGGGCAGAAAAGGTGGGGGAGTTGTACTGTATGTAAGGGAGCTGTATGACTGCTCAGAGCTCCAGTATGAAACTGCAGAAAAACCTGAGTGTCTCTGGATTAAGTTTAGAAGTGTGAGCAACAAGGATGATGTCATAGTGGTGGGAGTCTGCTATAGACCACGGGACCAGGGGGATGAGGTGGACGAGGCTTTCTTCCAGCAACTCATGGAAGTTACTAGATCGCAGCCCCTGGTTCTCATGGGAGACTTCAATCACCCTGATATCTGCTGGGAGAGCAATACAGCGGTGCACAGAAAATCCAGGAAGTTTTTGGAAAATGTAGGGGACAATTTCCTGGTGCAAATGCTGGAGGAACCAACTCGGGACAGAGCACTTCTTGACCTGCTGCTCACAAACCGGGAAGAATTAGTAGGGGAAGCAAAAGTGGATGGGAACCTGGGAGGCAGTGACCATGAGATGGTGGAGGTCAGGATCCTCACACAGGGAAGAAAGGAGAGCAGCAGAATACGGACCCTGGACTTCAGAAAAGCAGACTTTGACTCCCTCAGGGAACTGATGGGCAGGATCCCCTTGGAGAATAGCATGAGGGGGAAAGGAGTCCAGGAGAGCTGGCTGTATTTTAAAGAATCCTTATTGAGGTTACAGGGACAAACCATCCCGATGTGTCTAAAGAATAGTAAATATGGCAGGCGACCAGCTTGGCTTGACAGTGAAATCCTTGCTGATCTTGAACACAAAAAAGAAGCTTACAAGAAGTGGAAGATTGGACAAATGATCAGGGAAGAGTATAAAAATATTGATCGGGCATGCAGGAGGGAAATCAGGAAGGCCAAATCACACCTGGACTTACAGCTAGCAAGAGATGTTAAGAGTAACAAGAAGGGTTTCCTCAGGTATGTTAGAAACAAGAAGAAAGTCAAGTTCTGAAGCACTTAGAGGAGAGGAAAGTGATCAGGAACAGTCAGCATGGATTCACCAAGGGCAAGTCATGCCTGACTATTCTAACTGCCTTCTATGACGAGATAACTGGCTCCGTGGATGAGGGGAAAGTGGTGGATGTGTTATTCCATGATGTTAGCAAAGCTTTTAACACGGTCTCCCGCAGTATTCTTGTCAGCAAGTTAAAGAAGTATGGGCTGGATGAATGGACTATAAGGTGGATAGAAAGTTGGCTAGATTGTCGGGCTCAACGGGTAGTGATCAATGGCTCCATATCTAGTTGGCAGCCGGTATCAAGTGGAGTGCCCCAAAGGTCGGTCCTTGGGCCGGTCTCATTCAATATCTTCATTTATGATCTGGAGGATGGTGTGGATTGCACCCTCAGCAAGTTTGCAGATGACACTAAACTGGGAGGAGAGGTAGATACGCTGGAGGGTAGGGATAGGATACAGTGGGCCATAGACAAATTATTTTAGCCCTAGCCAAAATAAATCTGATGAGGTTCAATAAGGATAAGTGCAGGGTCCTGCACTTAGGACGGAAGAATCCCATGCACCGCTACAGACTAGGGACCGAATGGCTAGGCAGCAGTTCTGCGGAAAAGGACCTAGGGGTTACAGTGGACGAGAAGCTGGATATGAGTCAGCAGTGTGCCCTTGTTGCCAAGAAGGCCAATGGCATTTTGGGATGTATAGGTAGGGGCATTGCCAGCAGATTGAGGGACGTGATCGTTCCCCTCTATTCGACTTTGGTGAGGCCTCATCTGGAGTACTTTGTCCAGTTTTGGGCCCCACACTACAAGAAGGATGTGGAAAAATTGGAAAGCATCCAGCGGAGGGTAACAAAAATGATTAGGGGACTGGAAGACATGACTTATGAGGAGAGGCTGAGGGAACTGGGATTGTTTAGTCTACAGAAGAGAAGAATGAGGGGGGATTTGATAACTGCTTTCAACTACCTAAAAGGGGGTTCCAAAGAGGATGGATCTAGACTATTCTCAGTGGTAGCTGATGACAGAGGAAGGAGTAATGGTCTCAAGTTGCAGTGCGGGAGGTTTAGGTTGGATATTAGGAAAAACTTTTTCACTAGGAGGGTGGTGAAACACTGGAATGCGTTGCCTAGGGAGGTGGTGTAATCTCCTTCCTTAGATATTTTTAAGGTCAGGCTTGATGAAGCCCTGGCTGGGATGATTTAGTTAGGGATTGGTCCTGCTTTGAGCAGGGAGTTGGACTAGATGACCTCCTGAGGTCCCTTCCAACCCTAATGTTCTATGATTGTATGATTCTATGAAGTTTATCATCTCTAAGTGCAACTTTTGTATCTCGATCGTCCACGGGCCCCACTGGTTGTTTATCAGACTTCCTGCTTCTGATGTACTTAAAAAACATTTTGTTATTACTTTTTGAGTTTTTGTCTAGCTGTTCTTCAAACTCCTTTTTGGCTTTTCTTATTAAATTTTTTACATTTAATTTGGCAGTGAAGATTATATTCCTTAAGGTTCTTTCTTTATGCTCATGAAGTAGGACTTCCGCAGCTGGGGTAAAAGGGAATGGCTCCATTGAAGTCAGTCGAGCTATAGTGATTATAGCAACTGAGGATCTGGCCCAAAGTCTTGGAACAAACAGGACAATAAGTAGAATTTAAAAGTGAGTTTATTCTAAAGCCAGTCATCTTTTCCACCTACCAAATATGTGTCTGAAAAGCTCTGCAACTCATGATTGCCTGGGCACCACACTGATCAAAGTTATCACCATTTGCACAAACAGGCTTAAAATTCACTGGAGAGACTTGTACCAATGATAGCCACACACTGAGAAGGGAAGGGACTAGAGATTGTTTAGGACCAGGTCTTCAGCAACAAAACCTGGTGGTAGGGCTGTAAGATGATTCAGAATGAAGTGGACTGAGGAGAGGAAAGGGATATAACCACCTTACATCCCTGTTGTTCTTTCCCACATCCTTTTGGAATAAAACGTCATGGAAATGGCAGCAGCTAATGGATGAAATCCTAGCCTCATAGAAGGCAATGGCAAAAGACCCAAAGTAATGGTTAGCGTACTATATGCACTCCAAGGCTTTGTTCACACAGGGGCACGTGGATAAGTTAAGGCAAAAGAGCTGAGGGTGTAAAGTCAATGTGCTTAAGCTCAAGTGTGTTAAGCCTGGTATGGATGCTCTCAGTCAAGGATAAAATGGCCTTAGTTCACTGTAACTTAATTCTTCTTGAAGGAGAAATTAGAAACATTCTGGCCAACTCTTATTACCCAGGTAGCATCCCTTCTGATTATACTGGGATGGCTGTAGCTTGGCAGCTGCAAAATACAGCTTTAGGGTTTTTTTTGTTTTTAAATGAAATGTTTACATTTGCAGTTTATTCAACAATGGGACAAAATTTTCAGAGCGATCCTAAAATCTTTTTTAAATCTGCCGTATTTATTACCTTTCCCTGATGTTAAAGTAAGAGGTTGTGTATTGGAGAAGTGTGCAATGCAAGCCCTCCACAGTCTGCAGGGTCTTTACTCCTTGCTCTGAAGCAACTGGTGCTGGCCAGCATCAGAGGCAGGATGCAGGACAAGATGGACCATGGGTCTGATCCAGTATGGAAATTCCTAGGTTCCTATGAAACGTATCAAAATATGCATTCCTCCATATCTGAAGTTTCAAGGTTCATTGTTGTTTTTGTTATCTCTGTGGAGAGAAAAATATCAGACTTTTATTAAAAAGGAAAGTGTGTTTTTTCATTCACTCATGACTCGGAAATGGCTGAGGGGATTTTTCTCAAACTTAAACAAAAATAATATAAAACACAACAAGAAAATTAGCTTTGGGCAGAGTCCAAGTATGGAAAATTTATCCTGAGAACATATGTTCTGAGTCTTTGGAAACAGGGAGTTCTAATAGAAACTGTTTTGCTACTTTAATTATAGCTCTCAGGCAACTATTATAATAGTCTACAGCTATTATAATTAGTCTACAATTATTTCTACTTTAAAATATGAAAGATTTAAAAAATTATAACTTGTCAGAGCATTAATAAACACCATGTTGCTCTGGACCTTGTCTGGTCATCCAAATCAGTGCAAATTGGGTGCATCACCCCACTATTCTGATTGTGCAGAATTTTACAACCACTTTCAATTCACTTTATGAATGCTGTAAATGACAACACCTGATGCTGGGCAATGGAGACTTGGGCCTAGACATATTGGGCCCATTTGTATCTGGCCCTAAACATGGCCAGACCCTTTCCCCCACCAGTCATCAGTGTGGCTTTCCCAAGGCAGAGCAGACTTCATGAGGTTGCTACTGTCCCCATGAGCAAGTGGGTGAGGAGAGGTGGGGACTAGGTGGAGCCTCAATCTGGTTCCATAATCTGTGGATGGCACCTGTTTATTTAATAGGCTTAACCAACATCCCCAAATCTTAACACCTTTCACATATGTGTGTATGTGAGAGAGAGAAAGGGAGGGTGTGTGTGAGAGAGAGAGAGAGAGAGAGAGAGAGAGAGAGAGAGAGAGAGAATGATATGGGGGTGCTGAAGTCTTGAGCTGAATCAGAATTATGAGAGTCCTTGGTGACCATCTCTAATACTGGACTGCTGATTTAGGTGGATCTTGACAGATTCTGACCAAAAGGATGACACATAGACAGACAAAAAATTCCTCTTGTCTTGTACACAATTTCCTGTTCTGTGGAATAAAAAAATTAGTTTCCTAAAAACAAAAGACAGGGCAGGTGGAATTGTAATGGACTGTATCATTCCTAGATACCTATTTCCGCAGAGCCTACTCTCCCTCATATAATTATTTCCAGTACATTTTTAACTGATGTTTGACTGTACACATGAGAAGATGAACCAGCAGGGTAGGAATCTTCAGTAAAGAGCAGGGCAGGCTTTTCTGTGAAGAGATTACACAATAGCCATAGCGTTTAAGGAATTTCAAATTCCTATCCCCTGTGTAGATGCCTGCACTGAATTGATTTTAAAATGTAGAAATTCCTAGGGACATGAAGGGAAAAAAGCACAGCTCGGGAGATAAAATAGCTGGGAAAATAAACATACCATTTTAGGAATTAAATAACTGCTTTAACTGAACGGAATAGACGTCCATATTAGTATGAAGAATCCATGAAGGAATCTTTAGGGAGGTAGCGCTATTGGATCCATCACCATTGTTATCTGGTCCTGTCTAGGAATGTAAGGGCTATACGCCCTCAAAGATTTCATTGAGAATTTCTTGCACTGTGAAAAAGCCCTTGAGTTTTCAAGCAGTAAAATAAGTTTAAAGGACTTTTGAAAAATAAATGACAATATCCTGTGAAAAATGAGGAAAAGAGTGGTTATATATATGCACATGTGCGTGCATGCAAACACACACACACACACACATATGTAACAGGCCTTTGGGTGGGTCAGGGGTTCTGATGTTTGAAGACCCATTGGCACTATTGTACCTACACAAACTGCACACTGCACAGGAGAGTGTCACACATTACTATAAACTAGATTATACCTAGATTTAGTCATGCAGCGATTCTGCCCCCTTATCTGGTGACCTAAGAGCTTCCTGGATTGTGGCATTCAAGGCTCAGTGTATAGCAGTGTACTTCCCCCCGGAGTAAGTACACAGTGTCATTACTCCTCCTGCCCACCCATGCCTGATGGCCCATTCAGGGGGCAGTATACAGCACCCTATAAAACAGTGTCACAAGCTACTTCCCCCCAGGTAGAGTGAGACGTTTCAGGAGGTGTTTAGCCTCTGTGGGGTGTCTCTGCGGAACAGTTCTCTTGGTGCTCCCACTGGGTTGGTGCAGTTGTGAGCCACCCAGCACTCAGGGCTGTGCCTTATGCCACAACCAAGTCCTATGTTATTTATAACAAATCCCTTTTGTGAGGAAAGGAATAATTTGCTCATGTCTGATTAGAGTGGTGGGGTGTTACAATATTTCAATTCTATGCATTTACCCATGGCAAAGCAAGCATTATTTTCACAAATAACTAGTGAAGATCCCCTTATTTTGGGTTTGGAAGTCATATATTTTCATTGACCATAAAGCCAGTACTCTGAATAATCTCTGGAACATTATCCATACCTTTTCCAATAAAACTACCTCTATATCTTCAAAGATAACTCTGAAAAAAGTTATTCCATACTCCACACAAAACTGTAAACTATGGACACTTTTTCAGCTCTGAATGAATTCCAGTGGTTAATCTTTTAAATAGATACACTCCTGCTTGAACAAACTTAGCCCCTGATCCTACAAAGACACATATATATGTGTTACTTATGTACATAGTAACTAACCACATATGTGAGTATATTTATGTGTGTATAAAACAGTGGAACTGAGGCTTTAGGTTGCTCTAATTCACTACAGAAGGAGATATAACTGTCATGGAAGAGAAAGATTGATCTGGCAGTTTTTCATTTCCCTTTGTTAGTTTGACTTTTGTGTTTTGCTGCAGTACAATACTATCAAGATTGATTTATTCCTTGCTCATTGAGCAGGAAGTTTGTTGATCTGATTGAGTATGTCTGTTTCCTAATCAGTTCTTGTTCTAATTTGTTTGATTATTCGAAGCCTTTGAACTCAAAATCAGCAACTTCCAATGTAACTGGGCATTAACTGGTTGTTTTTAAAGCATCCAAAAGGTTGCTGCTGAAAACTGATAATATATTAATTAGTCATTCATAAAATGTCTCCTATACCTTAAAGCTGGAGGTTGTTATGTGCTAGCAGAAAGTGTAAAAGGGCTCTGGCCTAATGGATAATGACAACTTGGATAAGACATATATATTTATATTATTTTATATCTTGATATCAATGTGACCATAGCATCTGTGCTTAAAAGTACTGGTCTGAAAACATCTAAAGACCATTTGACTCAAGGGATCAAGTTTAACTTGGGCAAGTTACCTCAGGATTCAATTTATGGTTAGCTCTCTACTGTGGCATGGTTATTTCCAACAAGCTGGGAGAGCTGGGAGAAAATAATCCCCACCAATGGCAATACCAGCAAACAACGAAAGTAAGTGTTCATTCTCTTGTGAAACGTGAAACATTTTTCATAGCCCTTGCAGGACAAACACTTGCATCAACAAAAGGCAGATTTTGCTTGTGGGAAAATAATTGTTTCTACACATGAATACAGGTAAAGTGAAAACTGCAGAATGTTTTATACAGCCCTACCTGGAGAACCATTTGTTATTGGTAAGGCATAAAAGCTGCCTTCATTTTTACCCATACAAATTCTGCCTTCATTTTTACCCATACAACCCCTGTCAAAGAAGTATTCTGAGCAGTTTGGCTCATGATTTTCCAGGAGATCACACTTCATAATAAGGTGAATGTAATTACAAGGTAGTGACATCACAGTTACATTACAGTTGCCAACATTTTCAAAAATTCAGCTGCATAAGGCTGGGATTTTCATAAATGCTGAATCATTTAGGAGCCTAAGTCCTATTGACCTCAATAACAGCTGTGGGACTTTTCCCCCAAATCACTCAGATGGTTTTGAAAATCCCACCCCGTAGGTGTCTACATATGGATTTAGGAGCATAGTTTTGAGCTCTTATTTGTGAGAATATTGGTCATTATGGCTGATTTATTTATTATTATTGCTTTGGTGTTCTGTTTCATGCTATTAGAATCCAGGTGCGTTAACTACACTGTATTTACACTTTAATTAGTTTCAGTCATGAATTGTCTAGAGATAGGTAAAATGATTTGGTCAAATAGTAAATTTGACAAAAAATGCAATTTTGGAGCAACCATAACTATTTGCCAGTTTGGGTAGAATTCAGTAAATTGTTTTTGGAAAAAAAAACAAAAAGAAAACAAATACATTCAAAACGGTGTGTTTTGACATCTTTGAAACAAAACATTTCAATGTATTGTATTTCAATGTAATGTATTGTTTGTATAAGTAGGGGCATAGCGAGCAGATCGAGGGACGTGATCGTTCCCCTCTATTCAACATTGGTGAGGCCTCATCTGGAGTACTGTGTCCAGTTTTGGGCCCCACACTTCAAGAAGGATGTGGATAAATTGGAGAGAGTCCAGCGAAGGGCAACAAAAATGATTAGGGGACTGGAACACATGAGTTATGAGGAGAGGCTGAGGGAGCTGGGATTGTTTAGCCTGCAGAAGAGAAGAATGAGGGGGGATTTGATAGCTGCTTTCAGCTACCTGAAAGGGGGTTCCAAAGAGGATGGCTCTAGATTGTTCTCAATGGTAGCAGATGACAGAACGAGGAGTAATGGTCTCAAGTTGCAGTGGGGGAGGTTTAGATTGGATATTAGGAAAAACTTTTTCACTAAGAGGGTGGTGAAACACTGGAATGCGTTACCTAGGGAGGTGGTAGAATCTCCTTCCTTAGAGGTTTTTAAGGTCAGGCTTGACAAAGCCCTGGCTGGGATGATTTAACTGGGAATTGGTCCTGCTTTGAGCAGGGGGTTGGACTAGATGACCTTCTGGGGTCCCTACCAACCCTGATATTCTATGATTCTATGATTCTATGAATGAGGGTGGATTTGATAGCTGCTTTCAACTACCTGAGAGGTGGTTCCAGAGAGGATGGTTCTAGACTATTCTCAGTGGTAGAAGAGGACAGGACAAGGAGTAATGGTCTCAAGTTGCAGTGGGGGAGGTTTAGGTTGGATATTAGGAAAAACCTTTTCACTAGGAGGGTGGTGAAACACTGGAATGCGTTACCTAAGGAGGTAGTGGAATCTCCTTCCTTAGAAGCTTTTAAGGTCAGGCTTGACAAAGCCCTGGCTGGGATGATTTAGTTGGGGATTGGTCCTGCTTTGAGCAGGGGGTTGGACTAGATGACCTCCTGAGGTCCCTTCCAACCCTGATATTCTATGATTCTATGATTCTATGAAAACATTTGTTTTGAAATTTAGTTAGATTTGGGTTTGTTTTTAATTTAAAAAGTGTGAAGAACACCCAAAATGTAATAAAACAACAACAACATTTTGTTTTGGACTCGGTCAAATTAAGCATTACATTAAAACCTATTTTTCTCCTTTTTTTTAGTTTTTGTTCAGGCCTTGTCTACACTATGAAATGAGGTTGAATTTATAGAAGTCGGTTTTGTAGAAAGTGTTTTTACACAGTTGATTGTGTGTCCTCACACAAATGCTCTAAGTGCATGTAGTTGGCGGAGTGCGTCCACAGTACCGAGGCAACCGTCCCCTTCCGGAGCGTTGCACTGTGGGTAGCTATCCCACAGTTCCCGCAGTCTCCACCGCCCATTTGAATTCTGGGTAGAAATCCCAATGCCTGATGGGGCTGAAACATTGTCGCGAATGGTTCTGGGTACATATTATCAGGCCCCCTTTCCCTCCCTCCCTCTGTAAAAGCAACAGCAGACAATTGTTTCGCACCTTTTTTCCTGGGTTACCCATGCAGATGCCATACCACGACAAGCATGGAGCCCGCTCAGCTAACCGTCACCATATGTCTCCTGGGTGCTCGCAGACGCGGTACTGCATTGCTACACAGCAGCAGCTTATTGCCTTTTCGCAGCAGACAGTGCAGTATGACTGGTAGCCGTCGTTGACGTAGTCCAGGGTGCTCTTTTAACCGACCTCGATGAGCAAACATGGGAGTGACTCAGCCAGGTCATTACCCTTTTAAGTTTCGTCTCATGGCGATTCAGTCCTACCAGCAGTCCTAGTGCACCGTCTTTTAATGAGCAGCCAGGAGACAACAATGGCCAGCAGTCAGACTGCACTGTCTTCTGCCGAGCACCCAGGAGATGACGATGGCTAGCAGTTATACTGCACAGTCTGCTGCCAGCAAGATGTATAAAGATAGATGAAGTGGATCAAAACAAGAAATAGACCAGATTTGTTTTGCATTCATTTTCTCCTCCCTTCCTCCCTCCCTCCGTGAAATCAACTGCCTGCTAAACCCAGTTTTGAGTTCTATCCTTGAGGTTTTGAGTTCTATCCTTGAGGGGGACATTCTGTTTCTTGCAAAGCCACCCCCTTTGTGGATTTTAATTCCCTGTAAGCCAACCCTGTAAGCCGTGTTGTCGGTCGCCCCTCCCTCCGCCAGGGCAACGGCAAACGATCGTTTCGTGCCCTTTTCCCTGGATTGCCCGAGCAGGAGCAGACGCCATAGCACAGCAAGCATGGAGCCCGTTCCGCTCACCGCAGCAGTTATGACCATTGTAAACACCTCGTGCATTATTGTGCAGTTTATGCAGAACCAGCACCTGAAAAAACAGGCGAGGAGGCAACAGAAGCGCAGTGATGAGGGCATGAACACACTTTTCTCTAAAACCACATTCATTCCCCCACAATTTGGAGATCATGGTGTTAATGGGGCAGGCTCATGCCGTGGAACGCCGATTCTGGGCCCGGGAAACAAGCACTGAGTGGTGGGACCGCATAGTGTTGTGGGTATGGGATGATTCCCAGTGGCTCCGAAACTTTTGCATGCGTAAGGGCACTTTCATGGCACTTTGTGAGTTGCTTTCCCCTGCCCTGAAGCACAAGAATACCAAGATGAGAGCAGCCCTCACAGTTCACAACCGAGTGGCAATAGCCCTGTGGAAGCTTGCAACGCCAGACAGCTACCAGTCAGTCAGAAATCAATTTGGAGTGGGCAAATCTACTGTGGGGGTTGCTGTAATGCAAGCAGCCAATGCAATCATTGAGCTGCTGCTACCAAAGGTAGAGACTCTGGGAAATGTGCAGGTCATGCTGCAATGGGATTCCCTAACTGTGGTGGGGCGATAGATGGAATGCATATCCCTATTTTGGGACTGGACCACCATGGCAGCTGGTACATAAACCGCAAGGGGTACTTTTCAATGGTGCTGCAAGCTCTGGTGGACCACAACGGACGTTTCACCAACACCAACGTGGGATGGCCGGGAAAGGTTCATGACGCTCGCATCTCCAGAAACTCTGGTCTGTTTAAACGGCTGCAGGAAGGAATTTACTTCCCAGACCAGAAAATAACTGTTGGGGATGTTGAAATGCCTATAGTTATCCTTGGGGATCCAGCCTACCCCTTAATGCCCTAGCTCATGAAGCCATACACAGGCACCCTGGACAGTAGTAAGGAGCTGTTCAACTATAGGCTGAGCAAGTGCAGAATGGTGGTAGAATGTGCATTTGGACGTTTAAAGGGTCGCTGGCACAGCTTACTGACTCACTCAGACCTCAGCGAAACCAGTATTCCCATTGTTATTGCTGCTTGCTGTGTGCTCCACAATCTCTGTGGGAGTAAGGGGGAGACGTTTATGGCGGGGTGGGAGGTTGATGCAAATCGCCTGGCCGCTGAATACGTGCAGCCAGACACCAGGGCGGTTAGAAGAGCACAGGAGGGCACGGTACGCATCAGAGAAGCTTTGAAAACCAGTTTCATGACTGGCCAGGGTACTGTGTGACACTTCTGTTTGTTTCTCCTTGATGAAAACCCGCCCCTTTGGTTGCCTCTAAATTCTCTGTAAGCCACCCGCCCTCCCTGCTTTGATCACAGCTTGCTTGCAGAGGAAATAAAGTCACTATCATTTAAACAACATGTATTCTTTATTAAATGATTATAAAAATAGGGAGATAACTCACAAGGTAGCTCGGGTGGGGTGTGGGAGGAGGGTAGGAGGGAAGGAAAAGGCCACTTTAAAACTTGTTGAATGCCAGACTTCTGTAGCTTGGGCTGTCCACTGGGGTGGAGTGGTTGGGTGCCCAGAGCCTCCCCGCGCATTCTTGGGCATCTGGGTGAGGAGATTATGGAACTTGGGGAGGAGGGAGGGTGGTTAAGCAGGGGCTGCAGCGGCAGTCTGTGATCCTGCTGCCGTTCATGAACCTCCACCAGATGCCGGAGCATGTCCGTTTGATCCCGCAGTAGCCCCAGTGTTGCCTCATGCCTCCTCTGATCTTCCTGCCACCACCTCTCCTCATGTTCATCGGCCACTGTCCTGTACTCTGCTATTGTGTCCCTCCACACAGCTCTGTCAGTGCCAGAAGACTGCATGAGCTCAGAGAACGTCATCGCGCGTGCGTTTTTTTCGCCACATTATCTGAGAGGGCCTTTGGGACGGAGGACGGAGGCTTGAAACATTTGCAGCTGCTGGAGGAAAAAAAGGGAGTGAAGTATTTAAAAAGATACATTTTACAGAACAATGGCTATACTCTTTCATGGTGAACAACACTATACACATTACATAGCACATGTGATTTTGGTACAAGGTCGCATTTTGCATCTTGTATTGAGTGCTTGCAGCTTTGGAGTTAGAGATCGCACACGCAGGGCCAGGCAACAGAATTTGGCTTGCAGGCAGCCATGGTAAGCCATAGTCTTTCGGCTTCTGCAACCTTCATAACAGCAGTGCCCTCCTTTCCCATACCAAGCAAAGCCTGTTGAGTTGGCCATTTAGTGCTGCGGTTTTCCTGTTAACGTGCAGCAGCAGAAACCAAACTAACCTCCTCCCCGCATCCAATTCTCTGGGATGATCGCTTTTCCCCTCCCCCCACCGCCTGGCTGGTATCATGGAAGAACCCTGCTAGCCAAATGTGAACACCTCCGTGCCAATGCACCCCCCCCCCAACGTGGCTAACTGCGGGGAGGATTTCTTTTCAGCCACAGGCAAACAGCCCAGTAGGAACAGACACCTCTGAATGTCCCCTTAATTAAATTCCCCTATTTCAACCAGGTTACCATGAACAATATTACTCTCCTGAGGATAACACAGAGAGATAAAGAACGGATGTTGCTTGAATGCCAGCAAACACCAGGATCATACGCTGCCAGGCTTTGTCATGCATTGATACCAGATTACTTGCTACTAGCATTGCGTGGTAAAGTGTCCTACCATGGAGGACGGAATAAGGCTGTTCTCCCCAGAAACCTTCTGCAAAGGCTTTTAGAGTATCTCCAGGAGAGCTTCATGGAGATGTCCCTGGAGGATTTCCGCTCCATCCCCAGACAAGTTAACAGACTTTTCCAGTAGCAGTACTGGCCATGAATGCATCCCAAGTCCTCAGAACTACTTAGTCATTAAAAAATGCTTGCTTTTATAACATGTATTATATTTTAGAAGGTACACTCACCAGCGGTCCCTTCTCTGGCTTCATTGGGTTCAGAGGGTATTTCAGTCAGGGTCATAAAAAGATCCTGTCTGTCGGGAAGAACGGTGTGCTGTGTGTTCTCCCCAAGCTCATCCTCCTCCTCCTCATCATCTTCCCCATTTGCAAAATCCTCAGCCATGGGGGAGAGTACCCCATCATGGGAGTTCACGGACAGGGGTGGGGTAGTGGTGGTGCCCCCCCTAGAATTGCATGCAGCTCAGCGTAGAAGTGGCATGTCTGGGGCTCTGTCCCGGAGTGTCTGTTTGATTCTTTGGTTTTCTGGTACGCTTGTCTGAGCGCCTTAAGTTTCACTTGGCACTGTGATGTGTCCCTGATGTAGCCTCTGTCCCTGATGGCCTCAGAGATTTTTTGAAATGTTTTGGCATTTCGTCTTTTGGAATTTAGTTCTGATAGCATGGATTCATCTCCCCATACAGCGATCAGATCCAGTACCTCCTATTCGGTCCATGCTGGAGCTCTTTTTAGATTCTGGGACTGCATGGTTACCTGTGCTGATGAGCTCATCTGGCCAAAACGGAAATGAGATTCAAAAGTTCCCGGGCCTTTTCCTGTACATCTGGCCAGTGCATCTGAGTTCAGAGTGCTGTCCAGAGCGGTCACAATAGTGCACTGTGGAATAGCTCCCGGAGGCCAATACCTTCGAATTGCATCCACACTAACCCTAATTCAAAACGGTGATGTCGATTTCAGCGCTAATCCCCTCGTTGGGGAGGAGTACAGAAATCGGTTTTAAGAGCCCTTTATGTCGAAAAAATGGCTTCATTGTGTGGACGGGTGGAGGGTTAACTCAGATTTAATGCTGCTAAATCCAACATAAACTCATAGTGTAGACCAGGCCTCAGCCACCACAAACCTACCACAAGGAATTTAGCTTCTAATTATCACCAATCATCACGGCAATGGCCAAGCAGGTAAACTTGAGTCAGGATTGATAAGTTTTCATGACAGGTTTGTACATTTGCTTTTATGGATACAGGAAAATATTGAACAAAATTTTCAAAAACAACTAAGAAGCCCAGATCCTACTGAAAGTCAATAGAACTTAGGAGCTTTGCAAGATGTTACCAGCTGTGATTAAAACACCTATCCCACTACAGTCAGGAAGTCCCATCACTGTAGGCACTTGACTATTTGCCAGCATACATGTGCCAACATGAGCATTGTTGAGACACTACAGTCTGCTTAATGTAATAAAGTGAGTTTACCTTGGTACTGCAACACTTCCATTAGAGTTATCTCTATTGCATTATTTTCTACTAGGAAATCATGATCTAACCTCCTCTTATAGCTCACCATCTAACAGGCAATCATGGATTTGCAATGTATAATTTATGAACAACATTCTGTTAGACACATTAGGATAGATTCATCCCATTATATGTTTTTTATTACACAATACATTATAGGTAAGGTGCAGAATATAAACACACATAATGTGACTGTGAGGCTGTAACTTACTGATTTTAATTATTTACTTATATACTTATTTTTCATTCTGCTGAGACCATTTCTTAAGATTAATTTACAATTAATTTTACCTGTTTATTCTGAAGTCCAGAGGGAGCCAGAATTCCTTGGGAGAAAATAATTAAGTGATAAAAGGTAGAATAAAGACTTCTAATAGTTCATTTTTGTGTAACATAGTAGTACGATAAGCATGAACACTTCCATGCCAATGAGGTCATGTATTCTAGGAAAATATGAATGCAACTGACAAGATACATTTATAATGGGATACTGAGGCCAATGCTGTGTTAGCATCAGGACAGAGGGAAGGTATGAATTCAGTTATTACTGGCTAACATTTTGCAAAGTTAATAATAGGTCATTAAGGAGCAGCTGATATTTTAAAAATACCTATTGCATGCACTTTGGGTAACAGTCAAAAAGAACTAAATGATTTAGATGCCTAGGTCTCATTGACTTCCAATAGGACTTATTTGCCTAGGTCACTATGTATGTTTGAAAATGTTACCCTTTATCTTTGAGTGTAATGCATTGCCAGCATTGGTAGTTTTTGACAAAATTCAGCAAATACACAGATGCTGATCTAGCTCCCATTTCCTATAATGGATTTGGTCCTTGGAGAGAAGTCTTATGGTTGCAAAGTGTAGATAAAGTCACCTCTGTTCTTCATAAACAACGGAGATTGACTGGCTTGAGTAAATAATTTACTTCAACTCAGTACCTAACAATGGCAAACAAATGATTCTAGCTACAGCTCTATGTAGTGAAGTTTACTGAAAATCAATGGTTCAGCAGTAAATTCCAGTTTCAAACTAAAGCTGTCCAGTTGTATAGACCAAAATCTTATATCCAGAAATATGTTTGTTTGTGTGTGTTTTCACATGACAAGGATATAGTGAAACATAGAGTGGGATTTTCAAAAGCACTCAGTGTTGGCCTGCTTGCACTGGTGTCAGTGCAATTTTAATGTTGAATTTAGTGGGAGTAGAGCTGGGCTAATGCTGCTGGCTTTCGAAAATCCCACCCCTGTTGTAGATGCAAAAAAATTCTGGGTCTTTTGGGACATTGCCCACTAGCATGGTCCCAAAGTTTGATCCATTGTTATTACTTGTATCATAGTATCACCTAGATACCCCAACCAGGATCAGGGCCTCATTGTGCTCATGCTATACATGCACATAGTGAGAGCCAATCCCTGCCTCGAGAGCTCACAAGCAAACAAGACAGGAAAAGGAAGTGCTATTTTCTACTCTTTTACAAGTGGGAACTGAGGCACAGAGAGATTAAGGTGCTGGTCCTGTGCTGTTAAAACCACTGAGAGCTTTGTCATTATCTTCAATGGTTGAAAATGAGGCTCTAAGTGACTTGCCCGTGGTCACATGAGAAGTCTGTAGTAGAACAAGGAAGTAAACCCAGATCTCCTGAATCCTAATTCAGTATCTTGCATACAAGACCATCCTTCCTCCCAACGTATGTTAACATTATGGGGAATAACTTCCAGCATCTAAAGGTACATCTACACTTTGAGCTGGAGGTGTATGTTCCAGTCTGAAGAGATACACCTGCACTAGCTCTGATCAAGCAGTGCATTAAAGAGAGAAAGTAGCTGCTACAGTGTGAATGGTGTGAATGGTATGTACCTGTGGCTAGCCTCTCCCACTGCTTGTCTCGTGGTGGCTACACACTATATATAGCATGTGTGTTTGATCAGCACTAATGTGGTTATGTCGCCTTGGATTGCAATTAACACCTTCAGAGTGAGGCATACACATACCCTGAATTGATAAATGCTTTGTTTTATTTTTTAGCTGAGGCCTGGTCTGACATGAGTCATTAATACATGGAGGCAGGCCTCATTTTTTGAAGATAGAATGAGGAAAGTAAATGAATCATCAGGTTGAAAACAGAATGTTTGTGCTAAATATGGTAGGTAAATAGGTCAGTAGGCTAAGAGGACAGAATGTCTGAGTCAACTAAGATAGGAGGGAGAACATGCTTGGAACTATTTATTATAAACTACATAACAAGGAACACAATAAGTTAGGAATGTAGAGATGAAGTAAAGAGGAAATCAAACCATGGACGGTGCATGCACAGTGCATGCTGCACAGAGATTGGTACCTGCAAAGTAACCAAGCCAATCAAAAGATGAGTGATGCAATATATAGTAAATGCAATGAGATGTGTAACGTATATAAAGAGAGAAGGTTTCTGTGTAACTTACAAACTGTGATGTACCACATCCATCCCCCCTGTGTTTGAGTCTGATCAACTCATCATAGCAATGCTGTTTGCTAAATAAGAATACCGGAGTGACGAAGGTTGGAGTCGAACTGAGTTTTTGGGAGGCTGAGTGGAAAGAGGCCTTGGAGGGAAATCCCAACATATTTTACTCCACCACCTTGTGTCAGTGGAGATACCAAGTACAGAGTTCAGCATCTGCTATTCAGGCTGGGTGCTAGAAAGAATTATATGGGCCAGTAAGAAGCAAGGGGGAGGGGGGGAGGAAATCAGTGGACCAGATCACCTGTTCATGTAAATTGGCACAGATCCATTTAAAATCATTGCAACTACACTGATTTACACCTGCTGAAGATCCAGCCTGCAGTTTTCCAAATGGACATACACAACGCATTACTAATAGTGGAAAAGAACTCAGCCCCCTCCCCTCAAATATTAAATAGACTTCTACAGAGAGAATGTACTAAATGAAATGCGTCTCAAATAAATCATACTATGTTATACATTCCGGTTTCCATTTACCAAGATACTTCAGCACATACCTAAAAAAAAGCAAGTGAGTAATCCAACTGAAATTAATGGGTGAAATCCCGACCCCAGTGAAATTCTATTGACTTCAATAGAGCCACAATTTCATTCAAAGTCTTTAAGGTTAGTCACATGCTTAAGTATCTTGATGAACCAGGTTTCAGAGTAACAGCCATGTTAGTCTGTATTCGCAAAAAGAAAAGGAGTACTTGTGGCACCTTAAAGACTAACCAATTTATTTGAGCATGAGCTTTTGTGAGCTACAGCTCACTTCATCGGATGCATACTGTGGAAACTGCAGAAGACATTATATACACAGAGACCATGAAACAATACATCCTCCCACCCCACTCTCCTGCTGGTAATAGCTTATCTAAAGTGATCATCAAGTTGGGCCATTTCCAGCACAAATTCAGGTTTTCTCACCCTCCGCCCCCTCCACACACAAACTCACTCTCCTGCTGGTAATAGCCCATCCAAAGTGACCACTCTCTTTAAAATGTGTATGATAATCAAGGTGGGCCATTTCCAGCACAAATCCAGGTTTTCTCACCCCCGCACTCCCCTCCAAAAACCACACACACAAACTCACTCTCCTGCTGGTAATAGCTTATCCAAAGTGACCACTCTCCTCACAATGTGTATGAAAATCAAGGTGGGCCATTTCCAGCACAAATCCAGGTTTTCTCACCCTCCCCACCCCCAGGGTGAGAAAACCTGGATTTGTGCTGGAAATGGCCCACCTTGATTATCATGCACATTGTAGGGAGAGTGGTCACTTTGGATGAGCTATTACCAGCAGGAGAGTGAGTTTGTGTGTGTATGGGGGTGGGGGGGGTGAGAAAACCTGGAACTGTGCTAGAAATGTCCCATCTTGATTTTCATACACATTGTGAGGAGAGTGGTCACTTTGGATAAGCTATTACCAGCAGGAGAGTGAGTTTGTGTGTGTGGTTTTTGGAGGGGAGTGGGGGGGTGAGAAAACCTGGATTTGTGCTGGAAATGGCCCACCTTGATTATCATACACATTTTAAAGAGAGTGGTCACTTTGGATGGGCTATTACCAGCAGGAGAGTGAGTTGGGGGGGGGAGGGTGAGAAAACCTGGATTTGTGCTGGAAATGGCCCAACTTGATGATCACTTTAGATAAGCTATTACCAGCAGGACAGTGGGGTGGGAGGATGTATTGTTTCATGGTCTTTGTGTATATAATGTCTTCTGCAGTTTCCACAGTATGCATCCGATGAAGTGAGCTGTAGCTCATGAAAGCTCAAGCTCAAATAAATTGGTTAGTCTCTAAGGTGCCACAAGTACTCCTTTTCTTTTTGATGAACCAGGGCATTATAGATGTAAAGCACCCATCATTCAGATATCCCAGTCTGTGATGCTAGTGTCCTGCAAAATAAACAAAACTGCACTAGCCATCTCACTTCATTTTATCCTATAAATACATATGGCAGTGAAAATATTTTGTTTCTTGGTTTCTGTTTAATTATTAAAGCTAGGGCGAAACCTCGGGGCTCCATTCAATGAAGTTTTCACAAACTGGACATTTTCACAAATCCTGAGGAATCGTATTAAAAATTGTTAGTACAACCTGGAAGCTAAATTTGGTGAAATTCCATATAAAATACAGTAATCATTTTTCAGAGTAGAAGCACACTTTAAATGTTCTTTTTCTGTGTGGACAAAGACCAGGTTTGTGCACTTGGAACACCCAAGTAGCACAGTGAAGGACTACAGTTAAAATGAGATTCCCAAAATGTATGAACTAAAGAATTTTACAAATAACTACAAATGCCTGGCATTGATACTGTAGAAGGAATGAACATCAACAAACCTCTGGACCCCTATGGTTACAAAGAACAACTAAGAGGAAGAGGAGGAGGGGGTAGAGGAGCTGGACTGCCAGCCAGAAATGCATTACAGCTAAGTATTATCTCTCTCAGGGCTTGTCTTCACTACCGCGCTCCATCAGTGCCACTGCACTGATGTATCGGTGCTGGTGTAGTGCATCTGGGGAAGATGGCTACGTCGACTGCAGAGCACTGTCCCGTTGATGTAATTATTCCACCTCAAAGAGAGGTGGAAGCTATGTTGGCAGGAGAGCATCTCCCACTGACATTGTGTGGTGTAGACACTGCTTTATGTTGATGTAACTTACGTCGCTCAAGGGCTATTTTTTTTTCACACCCCTGAGCAATGTAAGTTATATCGACTTAAGCAGTACTGTAGACAAGCTCTCAGCCTTGTTCTTATGTCTGTCTGACTGCCTTTGTACTGGAGTTCATTGAGGTAAATAGCATACAAATGAAGAACAGTCTATTTTTATTAAACTGTGAAAAGATTAGATATTTGTATTTTCAGCCTCTCTGAGCACATCAAAGAATGGAGTTTGTCATTAGAAGTGGAGATAAGTTTTGTGTCCAAATACTTCTTTCACTGAAAAATGCAGATTCGAGTCAGCCAAAACTAATCAATTTGGGTTGATTTCTGAAATGTTGTTAAAGAAAGAAAGAAAGAACATAAAACATTTGGAAATGTCAAACATTTCATTTTGGAATTTCAGAAACAAAACATTTTCACTTTTTGTTTAGAAAAGATATTTCATTTTGGAATTTCCCTCAATCTTATTTATAAAAACCATGAAAAACCACTTAAAAAACCTCAAAATCAAAACAAAATGTTTCATTTAGATTTCAACAAAACCCAAAACATGGGTGGTGGGGGGGTTTGTTTTGTTTTTTTACTTTTTTGTTTTGTGTAATATTCAGAAAATTTTCATTTTGGGTCCATCTGAAAAAACAATTTTGATTTTGTAGTTTGGTGGCTGAACAGAAAATTCAGTTATTTGCATAGCTCTAGTTTTAACATCGAAATAAGTCCTATTTAGAGTTCACTAAATGCCACTATAAAGTCAAGCTTCTCTTGTAGTAGTGTATGGCTAATTAACACAACAGCTCATCTCCATGTTGAGTTTCAGAGTGATAGACTGTAAATCAGCTACTGCAAACATTGTCAACACAATTTCTCATGTAGAAATTAGATACTGTTCTGTCATAAAGTTTGGACTTGGTTTTGGAATTTAAACTCACAAAAGTTCAGGGGTATCTGGATCCAGGGTTTTGATTTGGCCTGTTATACATAAAGAGACCAGTCACAAATTTCTGACCTGCATCTGTGCTCAGATTACAAACCCCTCTTTCCTTCAAAGTTCTGTGACACTCATGCTTCTTAGTTCACATGGACATCATGCCTCCTGCTATCCACCTTAAGGTCAGCAAGAGGCAGTTCTCTTCAGGTGAATCTATAATACCTCCCAATTTCCTTTGTGGTGCCTACCACCCATAGGGATGCTAGGAGGGAGCAATTCCTGAGCCTGAGGAGCTCACAGGCTGCACTTGTGTCTGGTCCCTTCATTAAGGGTTGGGGAGCACAAAGATGGGCAGACATTTTTCCCTCTTCCTCCTTGTGAATTCCCAAAGAGGTGAGGCACAACCTAGCCCCAAACGATCTATGCAAAGTAAAACCCTATTATTGCATTTGAAGAAGTTCAATCAAGTTCTATCCCAAAGGATGCTTTCTTTCTACTATAGCAAGAAACAAAGTTTGTCAGACAGAGCAGAAGAGACTACTGGCTCCTAAGACCAGTCCTGAATGCTCAGCTGACTCTTTCTACTGAGCATGAACCACAGCAGATATTGTATGTAGCAATTTCTGTATGATTTGCTAGACCAGCAGTTGGGCTCCTGCTGCATGTGCGCTCTCTCTCTCTCTCTCTCTCTCCAGTAATTAAAGATGAATAGTGGGCCTCTGATGTGGTAATTAACTTTAAGAATGGAGGATTTACAAGCAGCATGCCTTCATTATTACCTGCAAAATAATGATGCTATGAGTTTGAGGCTTTTCAAGTATTTGTCCTTGCTAGAACTTCCTAAGTGTTTTAAAAGTTATACAAGGACCGGAAGAAAGTTAAAATTGCACTTTGGTTTGATGAAGTGAGCTGTAGCTCACGAAAGCTTATGCTCAGATAAATTGGTTAGTCTCTAAGGTGCCACAAGTCCTCCTTTTCACTTTGGTTTGAGACAGCAAGAATGCTGTTGCATAAACTAGTCTGAGATAGAAAATAAATTATAGCAAATTGGGAGACAGACCTGATGAGGGGAGATAACTGGGACTGGCTTGACAAAGTAACTGGGGAAAGCCCTGATTCATCCCCAGATCAGGTCCATTCTCTATACTGAATGAGGCAGGAGTCCTGTGGAAAAAATAGCATGTGAACATGTTATTAAAGACTCTATCATAATTAAGGCTATGTTTTAGTCATGGGTATTTTTAGTACAAGTCATGGACAGGTCATGGGCAGTAAAGAAGAATGCACGGCCTGTGGTCTGTCCATGACTTGTATTATATACCACTAACTAAAACTTGGGCTGGGGGATGTGGGTGCTCTGGCGGGGGCAGTCCAGGAGTGCCACTGGTGCTGTGGGGGGGATGGGTGGCATATGGCCCAGGAGCCCCGCTGGTGCTGGGGGGCGGGGCAAGCAGCAACGTGCAGCCTGGGACCCTTGCTGGTGCTGGAGGGAGGGGGAGGTTGGAGGAGCTGGCAGGCTCCCTACCTACTCCCTCCACGCAGCTCCCCAGAAGCAGCCAGCATGTCCCTGCAGCTCCTAGTGGGAGGGAAGGCCAGGGGGACTCCGTGCACTGCCCCACTACAGGCTCAGCTCTGCAGCTCCCATTGGCTGGGAACTGCAGCCAATGGGAGCTGTGCGGGCAGTGCCTGCAAGTAGGGGCAGTGCACAGAGCCCTCTGACCCCTCCACCTAGGAGCTGCAGGGACATGCCAGCCACTTCCAGGGAGTCCCCACCTCAGATAAACACTGCCCCATACCCCAACCCTCTGACCCAGCCCTGAGCCCTCTCCCACAACCAAACTGCTGCTGCTGCTGGCCCAGGGGATGGCTGACTGTTTGGGGAGCCCCTGAGCCAGCCACACTGTCTGCTACAAAATTCACGGATGTCACACAAAGTCACGGAATCTGTGACTTCCATGATCTCCATGACAGATACGCAGCCTTAATCTTAATGCATATACACATGGGGTCAAATTAAGGTTACAGAAGGAACCTTCATTCTGGCATTTTGTAACTTTTGAGTGCTTGACTTCACAACTGTAATAATGTTCTTTTCACATAGTTTTGTGTGTGTACAATAATAATATATATTATGGCAAGAACATCTATATTATGGCTGAACTGCTTAGTAATAGCGACCATAATATAATTAAATTTAACATCCTTGGCGGTGAGGACACCAATGAAGCCCAATACAGTAGCATTTAACTTCAGAAAGGGGAACCACAAGAAAATGAGGAAGCTAGGTAAATGGAAATTACACAAAAGTGAACTACCTGCAAGGCTGCATGGAAACTTTTTAAAAACACTATAATAGAGGCTCAAATTAAATGTGTACCTGTACTTAAAAGACATATTAAGAGGACTAAAAAAAGATCCACCATGGCTAAACAACAAAGTTAAAGAAGTGGTTAGAGGCAAAAATGCATCCTTTAAAAATTAGAAGTTAAATCTTACTGAGGAAAATAGAGAGGAGCATAAACTCTGGCAAGTGACATGTAAAAGTATAATTAGGTAGGCCAAAAAATAATTTAAAGAGCAACTGGCCAAAGACTCAAGTAACAGTATTTTGTTTTAAGTACATCAGAAGCAGGAAGCCTGCCAAATATTTAGTGGGACCACTGGACGATTGAGATGCTAAAGGAATATTTGAGAAAGACAAGGCCTTTGCGGAAAAGTTAAATGAATTCTTTGCATTGGTCTTCACTGCAGAGGATATGAGGGAGATTCCCACACCTGAGCCATTCTTTGTAGCTGACAAATCTGAGGAAGTGTCCCAAATTGAGGTGTCAGTGGAGGAGCTTTTGGGACAAATCGATAAATTAAACAGTAATAAGTCACAAAGACCAGATAGTATTCACATAAAAGTTCTGAAGGAACTCACATATGAAACTGTAGAACTATTAACTCTGCTATGTAACCTATCGCTTGAATCATCCTCTATATCAGATAACTGGAGGATAGTTAATTTAACGCCATTTTTAAAATAAAATATTTCCAAAGGTGATCCTGTCAATTACAGGCCAGTAAGCCTAACTCCAGTACCAGGTAAATTGGTTGAACCTATAGTAAAGAATAGAATTATCAGACACATAGATAAACACTATGTTCAGAAAGAGTCAAACTAGCTTTTGTAAAAAGAAATCTTGCCTCACCAATCTATTGGAATTCTTTGAGGGAGGGATCAGCAAACATGTGGACACGGTTGATCCAGTGGATAAAGTGTACCTGGATTTTCAGAAAGCCTTTGACAAGGTTCCTCACCAAAGGCTGTTGAGCAAAGTAAGCAGGCATGGGATAAGGCAGAAGGTCCTATCATGGATTAGTAACTGGTTATAAGACAGAAAACAAAGGGTAGGAATAAATGGTCAGTTTTCAGAATGGAGAGAGGCAAACAGTGGTGCCCTCAGGGATCTGTACTGGAACCAGTGGTGTTTAACATATCATATAAATGATCTGGAGAAAAGGGTAAACAGTGAGATGGCAACATTTGCAAATGATACAAAACTACTAAAGATAATTAAGTCCAAAGCAGACTGCAAAGTATTACATAGGGATCTCATAAGACTGGGTGATTGGGCAACAAAATGGCAGATTAAATTCGGTGTCAATAAATGCAAAGTAAGGCATATTGGAATACATAATCCCAACTATAAATATAAAATGATGGGGGTCTAACTTAGTTGTTACCATTTAAGAAAGAGACCTCTGAGTCATTGTGGATAGCTCTCTGAAAACATCCACTCAATGTACAGTGGGAGTCAAATGATATTAGGAACCATTAGGAAAGGGATAGATAATGAGACAAAATATCATAATGCCACTATATAAATCCACAGTATGACCACACCTTGAATATTGCATGCAGTTCAGTATAGAGAAAGGCAACAAAAATGGTTAAAGGTATGAAACTGCTTCCATATGAGGAGAGATTAAAAAGACTGGGACTTTTAAGCTTGGAAAAGAGATGACTACACAGGGATATGATAGAGGTCTATAAAATCATGACTAGTGTGGACACAGTGAGTAAGGAAGTGCTATTTACCCCTTCACTTAACACAAGAACCAGGGGTCACCCAATTAAAATAATAGGCAGCATATTTAAAACAAACAAAAGGAAGTACTTCTTCACACAATGAAGAGTCAACCTATGGAACTTGTTGCCAGAAGATGTTGTGAAGACCAAAACTATAACAGGGTTCAAAAAAGAACATTCACGGAGGATAGGTCCAGCAATGGCTATTAGCCAAGATGGTCAGAGATGCAACCCCATGTTCTCTCCTTAGCCTCTGATTGCCAGAAGCTGGGAGTGGATGACAGGGAATGGATCATTCAATGATTGCCTGTTCTGTTCATTCCCTTTGAAGCAGCTGGCATTGATCACTGTTGGAAAACAGGACACTGGACTAGATGGATCATTGGTCTGACCCAATATGGCCATTCTTATGTACTTTTAAGAAGTTATTTCCATGCACAGTCTGATAGAGAAGTTTTCATTTACCTCGACGGGAGCAGAATCCAGTCTTTCATTTGACTGTCACAGCCATCCAGCATTTAAGAAGGGACTGTAACAGTGTGCCCCAAAAATCTATAATGTAACTGAAGGGTTTTTATGATATTTAGTTCTACTTTTTAGACCATTCTGAATATGAAAAGTTCTATGTGAGCCCTAACAGCTCTAAAGAGATACCTACTGGACTACTACCCATCTTCTCCTGAAGTTTTCTGGTGAAAAGTTATGCCTTTTCCCAGCCAAGTCCTTCAGGGGGGATGTTAGCTAGATCATCCTATTCTCTTGTTCTGCTATTTCAGAGACAGGCTAGGCCCAAATGTCCTGCTATAATGCATCTCCATGGGAAAAAGTGGCCCTTCTACCCCTCATATTCTGTGGCAAATGGGACCAAGAAAAACTGTTGCACTGATGTTTTTCAACATTAGAGAAAATCAGCCATGATTATTCGCAGCATCATTCTTCTTGTAATGAAGACAGCAATTTCATCAATGAGTCTAAGAAAACAGCAGTCACAGAATTAGAGTGATGCTCAGTACCTCTGTACCATTTCATTATTGTTCACACTCCCACATTTGCCAGGTGATCTCTGTCACTGTGGCCAGATATCATGTCCTTCCCTAATGGTTCCAGATGTTTAGGGGCAGACAATGTTGAATATTAAAAGACTATTAGCAGTTGCTACTTATAGATTAATGCCAGACCCCTTCCAGTGACCAGAGATGCCCCACAATTAAAAACAATGTAAAAAGACTTCTTATTGGTGAAACAAAACAAACAAAAAAGATGAAAATCTTACAAAAAATTGTGAGTAAAGAAAAAATGGAGGAGAGATAATTTATAATGGAATCAATGGATGTTAGGGAAACCATGTAGGGCCAGATTTTCAGCTTATATGAACCCAGGCATCACCATTGCTATTAATGTAGCAATGCTAATTTACAATAACAGAATCACTATGGTAATAATAATAATAATAATTAATAATAATAAAAATTAATGGTACTGATGTAGCGGTAAATCCCTCCTCATGCTGCAATTTGATTACATAACACAACCTGTCATCCATGATTCCATGGTCTTATAATATATAGCTCTCCCTTGAGGGCTTGTTTCTGATATGATTTGTATCAGTGCAAGTGAGATCAGAATCAGGCCCCAAATCTGCAATCCTAGGACCAAATTCTGGACTAGAACATAAATTGTCCTTTACATGGTCAAACATATACTGTGCAACATGCTCAGATTTTTGTTGATAACACCCTCACACAGAAACTCCATGCAGATTAGTCCTGTTACAACTGGGTGTGTAGAAGCAATTGCTAGGTTATAAGGCATAAGCACACAAACATGTGGCTCAAGATGGCTGATCCATCAGCCTTGCCTCAGAATACACTATTGCTCCTTGTGTCCTGTTCCTCCTCCTGAGTAGAAGCTCCATGGATTTCTGTAGGAACAAAAATTGAATTGGAAAACTTCCACCCAGGACTATGTCTGGGTTTTCTAGTGGGTCTCCATGCCAGAATTTGGCCCATACTATCAATGAAGTATTTATGTAATATATTTAAGTCTGAATGTGCGTGGTGCTGAGTGCCTAATGTAAGGTGCTGACTGACCTCGGCGCCCACTGAGTGCACTCAGTGCTTTGCAGGACGTATGTAACACTTTGCAAAATCAGGCCAGTATTGCTGGCAGAAAATATTGCCAATAATCAACCAAAATGTTGCTTTGTGCTAATTTGGTTTTGCAGAGCATTTCTAGTGCAATTGAAAGGAACATTAAAAAGGATAATGAGCAGTACTGAACACAGTGATGGTGCTGTCATAATCCCACACCAAAGATCTTTTTTCTTTTACATTCATGACAGTCACTCTCCACAGGTTTAGTAGTGTGCACATCTGTCAGATTTCCCTGCCTTGTAAAGCTTTAGATTTATTTCTTCACTGAAAAAATGTAACATTTTGATTTGAGATTTAAATGTGACACTATATCAGACAAGTTTGATATATGTTTAACTATTCTTTTGGTAGCGTTCAGACTGATAGTACAGGGAAAAGCCTTTTTAGGACTACATTCTGTCACATTCTGTTATACATCATCCTGGAGAAGAACCACATTTCAGTAGGTTTGCTCAAAGAGTAATGTACTGCCCAATGTAAGTACAAGAGGCAGAAACTGGCCCTTAGATATTCAGACATGTGTGTTAAAGGTCCCACATATGAGATCGCTGGAGTGATAACAGAGAAAGGTTTAGAGGAAGGGGGAAGAGCTGTTTGACAGTTTTAAATGAGCTTTTTCCTGAAAGTTTAGAAAAATGTTCACAAATTATTCCTTTTGAATTCTCAGTTCACTATAACTTTTTGACAACGGGACATTAAGTAAATATTAGAGATGGCTGAAGTTTTCCATAAGAGAATATTTTTCTCCAAAAGCTTTTTTTTTAAAACAAAAAACTTTTTGTCAAACTGATTTGGCCTTTTCAAAACCTTTTGGTTTGGACATTTATAATGGAAGACATAAATGAAAAATTTGGGCTGATGGTTTTCTGTTCTTTTGTTTTCCCACCTTCATTGTTCCTCTGTATCTTCTTTTTCTTCATGTTCAGCCATCGCAATAGTCCTCTTAGTGTTTGATTGTCTGGGTACACCACAAGAAGGACAGGAGACTTGTTATGGGTTTAAAACATGCCGCAACTTTATTATATAGATGTCTGGGACTACCCAGCAGATAAAATGTACAGTGTAGGCAAATCCAGGCTTATTCCAATCAATTTGCGTAGCTGCCTCCCCCACAACCCCACCAGGTTCTCAGACCTCTCCAAATGGCCGGTTGCCTAGCAACCCTACTGGGGAGAAAGAACCCATTGCCCCATGTGTGTTCATCAAGGGGCACCAGCAGCTGCATTGTCCTTGACCCAGTAGTGCAACAACCACCCTCCACGGAGGGCTGCATAGGCGACCCATTCTCTGGATCCTGAAATTGACAAGATTCCATAAAAGAAAACAAAATAAACAACTTGCAAGCTGGAGCCAAAAATCTCCATTCCTCCACCACATCACATTCCGAGGTTCCAGAGAGCCAGCGGCATCTGCTCAGGTTCACTGCTAGCCCCTGGTCCAAGCTCAAAGAATCTGTCAAACTGGAAATGAGACAAGGCGTCTGCTATGCCATTATCCATGCCCAGCACATGCTTTGAAGAAAAACAGATGTTGAAGGTTAAGCATTGTAGGACAAACGCCCTTGCCAATTTCATAACCCTGTGCGATCTGGAGTTTGGCGATTGATAACCTGTACCATAGCCATGTTGTCACACCAGAAGCACACCCTTTTATTAGCCAGATCCGATCCCCAAATCACCACCCAACTAAAATGGGGAAAAATTCCAAGAAGGTCATGTCACACACAACCCTGTTTTGTGTCCAGGTGGTGAGACATTTTTGTGCACACCATTTGCCTTGATAAAACACCCCAAAACCTTCACCCCCTGCTGCATCCGAGTGGATTTTTAAACCCCTTTGTAATAACCATTCCTCCCTCCACAATGATAGTCCATTAAATTGACTCAGAATACTTTCCCACACCCCCAAGTCTTCCTTCATCTCTCTAGTGATTCGTATGTAATGGTGTGGCCTGGCTATGCCAGCCATTGCTGCTGCTGGCCAGGCACAAAATGCCCACCCCGGGGCAACAACCCTGCAAGCAAAGTTCAGGTGCCCCAAAATAGATTGCAGTTACTGCAGCCTGAGCTTTTTAGTTCCCAGTGCTCTCTGGAGCAACCCCAATAGCTCCTGAAGCTTATCCTGAGGGAGCCAAGATATGCCCTCCCTGGTGTCCAGCTCAATGCCCAGGTAGGTCAATGTTGTGGAAGGCCCTTCTGTTTTCTCCTCTGCTAGGGGTACCCCCAACTCTTTAGCCAGGGCCTGACATGTGTCCAATAAGTGGTTTAGTCCCACTGACCGCACCACGGCACAGTGCAACATTGTACTGAATTTCTCAAAAGCTGCACAGGATACTAAACAGCCATGGGCATAGCCTTGTCGAAATAAAATTCCCCCTCAAAACAGAAACCCAACAGGTCAAAGTCCAACGAGTGCACTGGCAGGAGTCGGAAAGCAGACTTGATATCACATTTAGCCATTAGCGCCCCAGGGCCACACGCTCTAACGATATGAAGGGCTTCTTCAATGGAGGAATAGCGTACAGAACATAGTGCCCGCATTAACAGAGCCAACTTGCGGGTATGACAGGTGATGAATTAATCGGTATGTCCCTGGGGTCTTCTTGGGGACCAACGTCAGGGGAGAAACTCTCAAATGTGCTATAGGCAATTGATTAAATGGCCCAGCTATCCTGCCCTCCTTTAATTCTTGTGCAATCTTTTTTTTTTTAACAATATGCCCCATCCCAGCTACTGACTTTAAATTTTTTGACATTAAATGAATTCTATTTCCGACAAACGGTATCTTAAATCCTGCTGTAAACCCCTCCCACAAATATGCCCAATCTGCCCTCATAGGGTAATCCCATAGAAGAACCCTTAACACATCCGGTGTAACTGGCACTGGGACCCATGCTCATTGCACCACCCCCCACTTGTCCTCCTTCCCAGCTTGTGCTCTGTGTCCCAGACTCTGTTCCACCCCTGCCAAACCTGTGGTTGACACTTGCACCACCCCCATTCCTGTTTCCTCCCAGTGATCTTCTCTTTCCGCTCTGGCAAGTAACGGGCTGAATGGGTTCCAAAACATGTCTCGCAAACATGCCTGTTTCTACAGGGGTAGCGAAAACAATCACCATCATTAAATGCCCAGCAAATAATGTTACTTGCCGGGGCTCCTCCCGAACTTGTTGCGGTATGAACAAACCACTGTCTGTGTGAACTCCTGGTGCCCTTGGCGTCATCCACTCTAACCATATTGTGTGATGAGGTATGTCCCACCTTATCCCAGTTTGCGTTGCTACCCTCAATCGAAACTGCTCATCATAATTAAACCAGGACATGCCCCCAAACATATTGTGTGTTCGCCTAATTATATCCATATACTTAACCACGGCAGGGCTCCTCTCTAGGGAGGCCTGCACGATAACACCTGCATAGATGAGGAAGGCAGCCTCTCAATTTTCCCATGTTCTAGGCACCCTCAGTCTCTTGGGCAGCTCGCTGTTTTGCTTGCCTTGTCCATGTTTACTGTCCGTCAACACCTCCCTGTACAACAGGGATAATATATCCACGCATTCACCTCTCAGGATTTTATCTTTTAGTTGTACTGATTAGGTGAACTCCCACCGGGTCAGCCACCCCGGCATAACCATACTCAGGACTGCATGGAGTTCTGCAGAGCCGTGTTCCCCCATAGACTCCCCGGGAGTCTCTATTCTGTCCCATGAGGTAACATGCCCTGATGGCTGATGAGTCCCGATGTGACCAGGGGGTTCGTTCCCAGCATGGGCTTTGCTACCCTTGCTGGGGGTCTGCCCCTGTCCTGCTGCCCAAACTTGAGCCCATACTGGACCTATCCTGTCACCCTGTGCAGACCCCTTACACCTAACTGCACGTTGATTGTCCCAATGCACGTTGAGTGTTTCCGATGCTGAGAGCCTGAAGCCACGCTGTCTCCTGACTGCAGCAGATGCCGACCCCCCTTACGTCACACTGGTAATATTTCTCTGCCTGCCCTTTCCTGCTTCCAGGGCTGGGGGGCAACAGCACCCTGTTTTCCCTAGCTCACCTTTCTTCTTGCCCCTGGAGCCATGCTGCTTAATCCTGGCGCTGGCTTCCTCGCCGCATGAAGCAAAGAGACTTGCCCCACCCCGGTTTGATACCATTATGCACATTCCTTGGGGTTGTATGTGGGGGGAGGGGGTGAGTCACTGCTGCAAATCTGACCACCAAGCACCATTTTTTACAGCAGTTTCTGACCTTCTTCTTCCCCTCCCCCTGCCCCCAAGCAGACCTGCCCTTCTTTGGGTAAACCCCAGACAAAATCTGCCCCATTTTAGTTGTGGTGCAGCCATTGTGACCATGTTTGGTCAATATCAATGCAAGTCAGTCTCATATCCATCAGTTCTTCTTGTTCAGTCCTCAGAAATGTTCTTAATCATGTTTGGTTGCCCAGAATCATCCATTCTCTTTGGGGAAGTTTTTCTTCTCCATTGCCACACTTTGGCAGAGTCACTGTGTTTCCAAATTGAGAAAATTTATTTTCAAAAGTGAAAACGTATTTTGAGATTTGTATTCTTTTCAAATTTGAAAACTATTGGAATGAAAATGCTTTTCTTTTACCAAGCTCTAGTAAATTACTATAGTACAGTATTCAAATAGTTGACATAGTAAATGCTGGGATGGCCTGTCCTTACCCAGCACTAAGAGCCTAGCCATCTAATCCCTAGTCACCTGAGTAGAGGCGGTTAAAAAATGGGGAGAGGGGAAAATACTCTTTTTTTCAAACTTAAAAGTTTTCACAGAATCATAGAATATTAGGGTTGGAAGAGACCTCAGGAGGTCATCTAGTCCAACCCCCTGCTCAACGCAGGACCAACACCAACTAAATCATCCCAGCCAAGGCTTTGTCAACCTGGGCCTTAAAAACCTCTAAGGATGGAGATTCCACCACCTCCCTAGGTAACCCATTCCAGTGCTTCATCACCCTCCGAGTGAAATACTGTTTCCTAATATCCAACCTAGACCTCCCCTGCTGCAACTTGAGACCATTGCTTCTTGTTCTGCCATCTGCCACCACTGAGCACAGCCTAGCTACATCCTCTTTGGAACCCTCCTTCAGGTAATTAAAGGCTGCTATCAAATCCCCCCTCACTCTTTTCTTCTGCAGACTAAATAACCCCAGTTCCCTCAGCCTCTCCTTGTAAATCATTTGCCCCAGTCCGCTAATCATTTTCGTTGCCCTCTTCAGGACTCTCTCCAATTTGTCCACATCCCTTCTGTAGCGGGGGGACCAAAACTGGACACAGTACTCCAGGTGTGGCCTCACCATTGCTGAATAGAGGAGAATAACCACTTCCCTCAATCTGCTGGCAATGCTCCTGCTAATTCAGCCCACTTTGTTATTGGCCTTCTTGGCAACAAGGGCACACTGTTGACTCATATCCAGCTTCTTGTCCAGTGTAATCCCCAGGCCCTTTTCTGCAGAACTGCTGCTTAGCCAGTTGGTCCACAGCCTGTAGTGGTATATAGGATTCTTCCTTCCTAAGTGCAGGACTCTGCACTTGTCCTTAGAATCATAGACTATCAGGGTTGGAAGGGACCTCAGGAGGTCATCTAGTCCAACCCCCTGCTCAAAGCAGGACCAATCCCCAACTAAATCATCCAAATTTTCTCTTCTTTTTGCCCCAGATCCCTAAATGGGCCCCTCAAGGATTGAACTCACACTGCTGGGTTTAGCAGGCCAATGCTCAAACCACTGAGCTCTCCCTCATCAGATTTCTTTTGGCCCAATCCTCCAATTTGTCTAGGTCACTCTGGACCCTATCCCTCCCCTCCAATATATCTACCTCTTCCCCCAGTTTAGTGTCAGCTGCGAACTTGCTGAGGGTGCAATTAATCCCATCATCCAGATCATTAATAAAGATGTTGAACAAAATCGGCCCCAGGACCGACCCCTGGGGCACTCCGCTTGATACCGGCTGCCAACTAAACATCGGGCCGTTGATCACTCCCTTGAGCGGGACAATCTAGCCAGCTTTCTATCCCCTTTATAGTCCATTCATCCAGTCCATCCTTTTTTAACTTGCTGGCAAGAATACTGTGGGAGACCGTAGCAAAAGCTCTGCTAAAGTCAAGATATATTACAACCACCACTTTCGCTATATACTACAGAGCCAGTTATCTCATCATAGAAATCAATCCCTGTATCCATGGCACTTATATGGCCCTGTTCACTATATGGCCCTGTTCACCACAGTATTTGAACTCATCACCATTTTATTATATGTATCCTCACACACCTGGTGATGTAGGGAAGTTGTATAATGACGATTTTACAGATAGTCTGTCTCTGCCTCTATTCCCTAAGTGACTTGCCCAAGGTCACAGAGGAAGTCTGTTGAAGAGCAAAAAATTGAATGCAAGGCTCTCAAGTCCTTGACTAGTGCCCTAATTTCTGAACCATCCTTCTGTTTTCTCAAGGTATTATTCCTTCTTCCCTGTACCCCACTTGTGCCCAGGGGGAGTCATTTGGTACTGGCCTTTACGGCAGCAGGCTCCTATCACAACCCATACCAAGCCACTTCTCCACCAACTCCACAACCACTTGCTTGGGGAGGGGGATTTAGTGGGTGTACATGTACCTAGGAGTAAGCAGGTATTAGAGAGCAGGTCTTACTCATCCTTTACTTGCCTACATGACCACATCAGGCCCTGATCTGTCTCTAAGAGCTTTCTCCTCTAATGCAACGTTGGGATGAGGAGGGCGTCCAATGTGTGTTAATGATTTTCTTTGCCTTTCTTCAAGTCTCTCATCCCTTCTTCTCCTCTCCCCACAACGAGAAATGGTGAGTATTAGAAGTCCTATTCTGTTCAAGTAGCTGTAGGGCTAGAGGCTGAAGCTAATACAGAAAGAAAGGGGGAGCATTTATTGCAGGTTTCTGATACTTAAATTACCTAGAGACAGGGAGAAGAGAGGCAAGGTTTGTATGTGTCCTCACTTGATCTTTAGAGCCAGAGGGAGTGTAACTACCACATTTGAATGTGATTGTCATTGTGTCTCAAATATATTATTTACTGCATCCTGAGCATTTTCTCCTTCATTTGCTTTACTGCTAATTGCTGTGCTTTGAAATTGGTCTCCTTTGAAAATCTTTAAAAATGAAAGAAGAGTTTATACATTTTCCATACGACCTTGGATGCTTTCTCTTCTCTCCCTTGCGCCCACTGAGAACAGTGTAATATACCGTACTGTCCCTCCAAGCAAAGCCCAATAATTGCAGCTTCTTTATTTACACTTTTTGGATGTGAGGTAGACTAAAGGGTCTCATTCAGTCAAAGAGAAAGAAAAAAGCAAATCCTGATGCCCCAAGCTTTAAGTGGATTCATTATTGTGCAAAATGGCCGAAGAAGCAGCTCTTGAAAATGGCTTCATTTCCAAACTAGTCACATTGAAATAAGGTGCTATTGGGCTGTTAGGAATTTAATCCTGTCCTTATAGTGCCTATCACCTCCAGAGAAAGGGAAGTGCCTAGAAAATGTAAACGGAAACTTAGTTTGATAGCATCCTGTCTGGTAAGAACTCACTTATCAATAGACACAGCTGGGAAACTCTTATGTCTTTACAGATGTAGTTGTGAAATCCTCACTTCTGTATTGTTTTGTCATTATAGTTCCCACTTTGCTATTGTTTATTGGCATGGTCTCTGTCTGGTTCTGTGATTGCTTCTGTCTGCTGTATAATTAATTTTGCTGGGTGTAAACTAATTAAGGTGGTGGGATATAATTGGTTAGCTAATCCATGTTAGGATTGGTTAGTTAAATTTTAGTAGAATGATTGGTTAAGGTATAGCTAAGAATATTACTATATAAATTAGGGGCAAACAGGAAGTAAGTTGGGATTCGAAAATAAGGAAAAAAGGAACTTGTATTTAAGCTTGCTGGAAGTTCACCCTAATAAACATCGAATTGTTTGCACCTTCGGACTTCGGGTATTGTTGCTCTCTGTTCATGCGAGAAGGACCAGGGAAGTGAGTGGGTGAAGGAATAAGCCCCCTAACACTGTCCTCTTCCACCACTGAGAATTGTCTAGAACCATCCTCTCTGGAACCACCTCTCAGGTAGTTGAAAGCAGCTATCAAATCCCCCCTCATTCTTCTCTTCCGCAGACTAAACAATCCCAGTTCCCTCAGCTTCTCCTCATAAGTCATGTGTTCCAGACCCCTAATCATTTTTGTTGCCCTTCACTGGACTCTTTCCAATTTATCCACATCCTTCTTGTAGTGTGGGGCCCAAAACTGGACACAGTACTCCAGATGAGGCCTCACCAATGTCGAATAGAGGGGGATGATCACTTCCCTCGATCTGCTCGCTATGCTCCTACTTATACATCCCAAAATGCCATTGGCCTTCTTGGCAACAAGGGCACACTGCTGACTCATATCCAGCTTCTCATCCACTGTAACCCCTAGGTCCTTTTCCGCAGAACTGCTGCCTAGCCATTCGGTCCCTAGTCTGTAGCTGTGCATTGGGTTCTTCCGTCCTAAGTGCAGGACCCTGCACTTATCCTTGTTGAACCTAATCAGATTTCTTTTGGCCCAATCCTCCAATTTGTCTAGGTCCCTCTGTATCCTATCCCTGCCCTCCAGCGTATCTACCACTCCTCCCAGTTTAGTATCATCCCCAAATTTGCTGAGAGTGCAATCCACACCATCCTCCAGATCATTTATGAAGATATTGAACAAAACCGGCCCCAGAACTGACCTCTGGGGCACTCCACTTGACACCGGCTGCCAACTAGACATGGAGCCATTGATCACTACCCGTTGAGCCCCACAATCTAGCCAACTTTCTACCCACTTTATAGTGCATTCATCCAGCCCGTACTTTAACTTGCTGACAAGAATACTGTGGGAGACCGTGTCAAAAGCTTTGCTAAAGTCAAGAAACAATACATCCACTGCTTTCCCTTCATCCACAGAACCAGTAATCTCATCATAGAAGGCGATTAGGTTAGTCAGGCATGACCTTCCCTTGGTGAATCCATGCTGACTGTTCCTGATCACTTTCCTCTCGCGTAAGTGCTTCAGGATTGATTCTTTGAGGACCTGCTCCATGATTTTTCCGGGGACTGAAGTGAGGCTGACTGGCCTGTGGTTCCCAGGATCCTCCTTCTTCCCTTTTTTAAAGATTGGCACTACATTAGTCTTTTTCCAGTCATCCGGGACTTCCCCCGTTCACCATGAGTTTTCAAAGATAATGGCCAATGGCTCTGCAATCACAGCCGCCAACTCCTTTAGCACTCTCGGATGCAACTCGTCCGGCCCCATGGACTTGTGCACGTCCAGCTTTTCTAAATAGTCCCTAACCACCTCTTTCTCCACAGAGGGCTGGCCATCTATTCCCCATGTTGTGATGCCCAGCGCAGCAGTCTGGGAGCTGACCTTGTTCGTGAAGACAGAGGCAAAAAAAGCATTGAGTACATTAGCTTTTTCCACATCCTCTGTCACTAGGTTGCCTCCCTCATACATTAAGGGGCCCACACTTTCCTTGGCTTTCTTCTTGTTGCCAACATACCTGAAGAAACCCTTCTTGTTACTCTTGATATCTCTTGCTAGCTGCAGCTCCAGGTGCGATTTGGCCCTCCTAATTTCATTCCTACATGCCCGAGCAATATTTTTATACTCTTCCCTGGTCATATGTCCAACCTTTCACTTCTTCTAAGCTTCTTTTTTATGCTTAAGATCTGCTAGGATTTCACCGTTAAGCCAAGCTGGTCGCCTGCTATATTTACTATTCTTTCGACACATCGGGATGGTTTGTCCCTGTAACCTCAACAGGGATTCCTTGAAATACAGCCAGCTCTCCTGGACTCCTTTCCCCTTCATGTTAGTCCCCCAGGGGATCCTACCCATCCATTCCCTGAGGGAGTCGAAGTCTGCTTTCCTGAAGTCCAGGGTCCGTATCCTGCTGCTTACCTTTCTTTCCTGTGTCAGGATCCTGAACTCAACCAACTCATGGTCACTGCCTCCCAGATTCCCATCCACTTTTGCTTCCCCTACTAATTCTTCCCGGTTTGTGAGCAGCAGGTCAAGAAAAGCTCCCCCCCTAGTTGGCTCCTCTAGCACTTGCACCAGGAAATTGTCCCCTATGCTTTCCAAAAACTTCCTGGTTTGTCTATGCACCGCTGTATTGCTGTCCCAGCAGATATCAGGAAAATTAAAGTCACCCATGAGAACCAGGGCATGCGATCTAGTAGCTTCTGCGAGCTGCCGGAAGAAAGCCTCATCCACCTTATTCCCCTGGTCCGGTGGTCTATAGCAGACTCCCATCCCATCAAGTGTGTTGCTCACACTTCTAAACTTAATCCAGAGACACTCAGGTTTTTCTGCAGTTTCATACCGGAGCTCTGAACAGTCATACTGCTCCCTTACATACAGTGCTACTCCCCCACCTTTTCTGCTCTACCTGTCCTTCCTGAACAGTTTATAACCATCCATGACAGTACTCCAGTCATGTGATTATCCCACCAAGTCTCTGTTATTCCAGTCACGTCATAATTCCTTGACATCACCAGGACCTCCAGTTCTCCCTGCTTGTTTCCAAGGCTTTGTGCATTCGTATATAGTCACTTGAGATAACCTGCTGATCGCCCCTCATTCTCAGTATGAGGCAGGAGCCCTCCCCTCACAGACATTCCTGCCTGTGCTTCCTCCCGGTATCCCGCTTTCCCACTTACCTCAGGGCTTTGGTCTCCTTCCCCCGGTGAACCTAGTTTAAAGCCCTCCTCACTAGGTTAGCCAGCCTGCTGGCAAAGATGCTCTTCCCTGTCTTCGTAAGGTGGAGCCCGTCTCTGCCCAGCACTCCTCCTTCATGGAATACCATCCCATGGTCAAAGAATCCAAAGCCTTCTCTCCGACACCACCTGCGTAGCCATTCATTGACTTCCACGATTCGACGGTCTCTACCCAGGCCTTTTCCTTCCACGGGAAGGATGGACGAGAACACCACTTGCGCCTCAAACTCCTTTATCCTTCTTCCCAGAGCCACGTAGTCCGCAGTGATCCGCTCAAGGTCATTCTTGGCAGTATCATTGGTGCCCACGTGGAGAAGCTGGAAGAGGTAGCGATCCGAGGGCTTGATGAGTCTCGGCAGTCTCTCCGTCACATCACGAATCTTAGCCTCCTTATGCTCAAATAAATTGGTTAGTCTCTAAGGTGCCACAAGTACTCCTTTTCCTTTTTAGTAGTTATTGTTGCTATGTGTTTTACATTATATATATATAATGAATACATTATACGTGCTATTGCTAATATGTATTAGCATTATATGGATCTATTCCTTAGCTCCGCTATTCAGACTCAACTTCTCTTAAGTCATTAAACGTGTTTACTTTGTAGACTACAACAGCTCCACTGAAGCTATAATGGATAAGGCTAAGATTTTGTCAGGGATATTTTTAGTAAAAGTCAGGGACAGGTCATGGGCAAAAAAGAAAAAATCATGGAAGCCGAGTGACCTGTCCCTGACTTTAATAAAAATATCCCTGACAAAATGCGGATCTGCTGGGTCCCCACATCGCTTGAAAAAGGGCAACTGCTTAGGGGCAAGGAGCCGCCTGCAGCAGCTGAGGGCTGCAGGGACCTCTGCTGCCTGCAAGTCCGGGGGTCCGCCGCTGCCCATGGGGGCTGGGAGCTGTGGAGTGCCCCCGCCTCCCAGGTCAGCCGGGAGCTGCGGGGTATCCCGGCCACCTGCAGTCCCCGGGCCCCCAGGGGCCGAGAGCTTGGGGGTTACCCCGCTGCGTGGTGGCTGGGAGCTGTGGGGTTCCAATGCTGCCGCAGCTCCGGGGACCCCCGGTGGCTGGGAGTTCAGGGGTTCCCCTGTCGCAGCCGGGATCTGCGGGGTTCACTGCCGTCCACAGCAGCCTGGAGATCAGGGGTTCCCCGGCTGCCACGGGCAGACCGCAGGGGCCGGGACCTCCGGGGGTTTCCCCGTCGCTGCTGGCAGCTGAGCGCTTCAGGGGTTTCCTTGCCGGTGGCCGGGAGCTCAGGGGGTTTCCCTGCTACCCGCGAGCTGTGGGATACCCCACCGACCGCAAGCTGTGGGGTACGCTGCCTCCTGTGGCAGCCTGGAGCTCCAGGGGCAGCCGGAGGTGGTGGTGGCGGGGGGGGGGGTACCCCGCAGCTCCTTGCCCCCGTGGGCGGTGGGGGACCCTGCAGTTCTCGACCACCGCAGTCACGGATTCCATGACTTCCGGGACCTCCCTGACTACATCGTAGGCTTAATCGTCGATTACTACAGTCGGTAAATAATTTGTATATTAAAAATAACTGCAAACACTTATAAACCATAATGCATCATGGCATAAATAATCCAGGTCAAAGGCAGAGACCCATATATATGCACATTTACATGTGTTTACTTGCCATTTATTGGCAAGTAACATCTACTAAATGTTTTAGAAAATTCTTTACAAATATGTATGTAATAATGATGAGAATGTGTTCCAAAACCTCAGGAGGGACAGCTTATCGTTACTGGTCCAAGGCTGCTAAGGTGCCATTAGATCCTCACACTCAAATTGCCACTGCCTTCCCTTTGTGGAGTCATGTACACCTGTGCAAAAGGGTGTAAAATGCTGCTTTTCTGGTGTGATAGCATTTTGGGTGCACTTTGAACTTGTTTTACACATGGATGTATGCCTGCATGAAGTGCAAGATTGAGCAGGAAAAAGCCATTACAACCTACAGATGGAGGAACTAAAATACCAAGTACGGTCCCTTTTGCTTATTTTATTTTCCTTACTGCAGCTATAAAACCAGCAAAGAACATTAATTACATAAAAAGTCAATTTGTTATCTGAGTTCATGAACACACAAAATTAAATACGCTCAGTTAGAATTTAAAAATCCAGGTTTATCTTGCATATACTGCCAGTATACTATGGAACAAAATCCAGCATAGCTGGCCACTGGACTATCCCTTCAGACTAGGGGGATCTTTCTGGGGGTGGAAAGCCTGGATCATATACCAGTGCCACCACTACTCTTGGAATAGAGATTTGGCTTGGGGAGCAGTGGCATGCCCAAGGATTCCTCATGTCCCAATAACCCTCTCTGCCATATTAAGCCTTTGGGGTCTTTGGCCACTAGTGTCATTTATGCCAGCCGATAGGCCCAGCACACAGATAGTCCAGGATTTGGAGAAAAGCTATTTTTATCCCTCCCCTCCTGAGCTGTGTTGTGTGCTCTTGAATTTTAGACAGCAACCTGCCTCAGGCCTGCTTTTCTGTTCTTTATTCACCATAGTCCAAGGTACTGAATGTGTTTGTAAATAGGTTAGTGTGCTCAGCAAAATGTCTAACAATAACAAATCGCTGCTTGAAAAAAAAATGTCTTTCATTTTTGCAGCAAATTTGAGGAGACAGCACTTTCGTTCTTCCTAAATCCTTGAAAGTGGGATTTTTCTCAAATGTAACTGAAATTTTTTAATTATATGTTGGTGCATTATTGTGTGCCTAATTTGGATACCTAAAGCCTGATTCTCAACTATTTTGCACAGATTTCCTACTTGTTTAAAATGCCATTCTGATTTGATAGTATTTTATTCCCACTCTGCATATGTGTGACTGACTACATAGGGTGCAAGTCAGCACCGAACAAAGTGCACAGTCATTGCAACTGCTCATGCAGTTCTAGTATTTAAATCTTTAAATGGCCAAGTAGAGGAATAAATTTGCACACAAAATACCCAATTTGCTTAGAGCTGTGGCCAAGCTCTAAGAACATAAGAACGGCCATATTGGGTCAGACGAAAGGTCCATCTAGCCCCATATCTTGTCTTCTGACAGTGGCCAATGCTAGGTGTCCCAGAGGGAATGAACAGAACAGATAATCATCAAGTGATCTATCCCCTGTTGCCCATTCCCAACTTCTGATAAACAGAGGCTAGGGACACCATTCCTGCCCATCCTGCCTAATAGCCATTGATGGACCTATCCTCCATGAACTTATCTAGTTCTCTTTTGAACCCTGTTATAGTCTTGGCCTTCACAACATCCTCTGGCAAGGAGTTCCAGAGATCGACTGTGTGTTGTGTAAAAAAATACTTCCTTTTGATTGTTTCAAATTTGCTGCCTATTAATTTCATTTGGTTCCCCCTAGGTCTTGTGTTATGAAAAGGAGTAAATACACTTTCTTATTTACTTTCTCCATACCAGTCATGATTTTATAGACCTATATCTTATTCCCTCTTAGTAGTCTCTTTCCCAAGCTGTAAAAAACCCAGTCCTATTAATCTCTTCTCATATGGAAGTTGTTCCATACTCCGATTAGTTTTTGTTGCCCTTTTCTGTACCTTTTCCAATTCCAATATATCTTTTTGAGATGGGGTGACCACATCTTCATACAGTATTCAAGATGTGGGCATACCATGAATTTATATAGAGGCAATATGATATTTTCTATCTTATTATCTATCCCTTTCTTAATGATTTTCAACATTCTGTTTGCTTTTTGACTGCTGCTGTACATTGAGTGGATGTTTTCAGAGAATTATCCACAAGATCTCTCTCTTGGGTTGTAACAGCTAATTTAGACCCCATCATCTTATATCTATAATTAGGATTATGTATTCAAATGTGCGTTACTTTGCATTTATCAACATGGAATTTCATCTGCCATTTGGTTATCCTGTCACCCAGTTCTGCGAGATCCCTTTGCAACTCTTCACAGACTGCTTTGGACTTTACTATTTTGAGTAATTTTGTATCATCTGCAAATTTTGCCACCTCCCTGTTTACCCCTTTTTCCAGATCATTTATGATTATGTTGAATAGTACTGGTTCCAGAACACACCCGTGAGGGACACCACTATTTACCTCTCTCCATTCTGAAAACTGACCATTTATTCCTACCCTTTGTTTCCTATCTTTTAACCAGTTAACCAGAGGACCTTTCCTCTTATCCCATGACTGCTTAGTTTGCTTCAGAACCTTTGGTAAGGGACCTTGTCAAAGGTTTTCTGAAAATCTAAGTACACTATATCAACTGGATCACACTTGTTTACAAATTTTAGTAGATTGGTGTGGCATGATTTCCCTTTACAAAAACCATGGTGACTTTTCCCCAAAAAATTACGTTCATCTGTGTGTCTGACAATTCTGTTCTTTACTATAGTTTCAACCAGTTCGCCTGATACTGAAGTCAGGCTTACTGGCTTGTAATTGTCGGGATCACCTCTGGAGCCCTTTTTAAAAATTGGTGTCACGTTAGCTACCTTCCAGTCATTTGGCACAGAAGCTGATTTAAATGATAGGTTACAAATGACATGTAGTTGTTCTGCAATTTCACATTTGAGTTACTTCAGAACTCTTGGGTGAATACCATCTGGTCCTGGTGACTTATTACTGTTTAGTTTTTCAATTTGTTCCAAAATCTCCCCTAATGACACCTCAATCTGGGACAGTTCCTCAGATTTGTCACCTAAAAATATTGCTCAGGTTTGGGAATCTCCCTCACATCCCCAGCCATGAAAACCAATGCAAAGAATTCATTTAGTTTCTCCGCAATGGCCTTATCATCCTTGAGTGCTCCTTTAGCATCTTGATCGTCCAGTGGCCCTACTAGTTGTTTAGCAGGCTTCCTGCTTCTGATGTACTTACAACATTTTTTGCTATTACTTTTTAAGTCTTTGGCTAGCTGTTCTTCAAATCCTTTTTTGACCTTCCTAATTATAATTTTACACTTCAATTCTCCATTCAGTGCATCTGGAATGCCGGGAACAAGGATGGTTTTATGCCACCTTTATACCTCCTTAATTTTGGGTCTAGCCAGTGGCCTGAATCCACTTTGTGTGCAATTTAGAAGCAGCCTCACAGCTGCTCTAAGTTGCACCAGCTGGAACAAACCTAAGCTGTGGTCCAACTGTGCCTCTGTCACTAGGCCATGGCCTCTACACCAGGGAATTCCCTGAAAATCACTTCAGCTGGCTTATAGCATCTTTATGCCACCAGTGTATTACTAAAGGGTCACAGTAGAGCTGAGGATCAAGCTCATAGTTATGATACTTTTGCAGACATGCTCTGAAAAAATCACACCTTAATATGTCTTTCTTGTCTATTATAAGAGACAAGGTGGGTGAAGTAATATACATTATGATGCACATGGACTTCATGATGCAAATCTCTCTTCTCCAGCCTCCTGGCAGATGCTCAACATGTCACTCCCCACTCAGACATGTTCCTTTGCCCACTGCAGGAGAGCAGCAGTTGGCATAAAGCTAGTACAGATGCATTGGGGGAATCCTGAGTTGCCTCTCTGAGGCAGCTTTAAGTGTCTTTTGCACATCTGGAACAGTATTAAGGGGGCGTAGGCAGGGCAGAGGATCTGGGGCAAGGACTGCAAAAGAGGAGAATAGAAAGAACATATATTTTCTTACTTTAAATATAGCTTTCCCTCTTCTTTCCCTTCCTGGTTTTGTTCTCAATCATCTAGTAGCTAGCTTAGCATGTAAATATCATTGATTGCAACACAGCTGCAGTAATTGTGCATGCAAATTAGGCCTGGAACTGTGCATGCATTTTTCCAAATAAGATCCTTAATTTTTCCATAGATCTTTTGCTGGATAAGAAATGGCTCAAATTAAAACTTGCTTTGCTTACAATATACTGTATAAACAAGAGAAATTCCAGGTCAAATACAACTGCCCACAAAATAACTTCTTATACTCAGCACTTCTCAGGTCCATAATTTTGAATAAAGAACAAATATGAGAATGTCTGGATCTTTCAATGGAAAACTCAAACACAGGAAAATAATGTCTTCTAGTAAATGCAGTTTTGTGAATCTTGTGCTCACTTTGGCTGGGGCCACCTAAGTAGTGTGTACAGCCACGCAAAGAGGGCAGAAACCTTGAATACACAAGAGTGCACAGTCAGAGGTCTAGACAAATTCAGAAAAAATCATTCAAGTTAAATCTGTTCTCAGTTTGAATAGAAGTTCAAGTTGTAACTTGTAGCCTTTGCTATAGTAATAGGTTACTTTAATTAATGACCCACCCCAAGGTGATGGTCTGCAACAACTTTAATCTGTGAGAGGTCAGCCCCAAGATTGACTGGGGTTATCAATAGAAGTGAGACCCCATTAGGGTGACCAAATAGTAACTGTGAAAAACCAGGACCCTTTTTTTCAGGGTGGGGGGGGATATAGTTGTATATATAAGACAAAGCCCCTAATATCAGTCTGTCTGTTGCACAACAGGGACAATACGGTGCTCTTTTTGTAATAATTACTTTTATTAGCCAACCAAATAGCAATACGCACCCTGCAATCTGGTAAAGGAGAGAAAGAACAGTACTGGAAGTCTGCATTTATTGCATTTACTGCATTTACTGCAAGTAAAGCATTTGCATTACTCAAACCATCCCCGGTGGAGAAACCCAAAGTATCAGTCATTATCTTCCTTCTCATCATTTTCATTGTCATCATCACTACCTGTGTGTGTGTCATCCTGGCCTCTATCAAGGCATGCAGACTGGGATGTAGGTTTTATAATGTACTACATGGACATCACTATGCCTAATCCATATTCAGTAGGACTTTCAGCCCCTTTTTCTTATCTGTATTTCTTCACCCTACTAATATTGGGGTGCCATAGGTTACTCGGCCTTTTACCTCAAGGTTATTATCATATACATCAATTAGTTACCATGGCATTCTTGTGGTTGGACATTTGCTGATGTTCCTAACGAACTAGCTAAAATGGCATCTTGTGGTTAGCTATCAGCAGTTTAGCAACACTGATTTATAGCATCATTCTATCTTGTGGCCTCTTGTGATATAAGGGTCATTAAGGGCTAGTTGTTTAGTCAAGTCTAGGGCTTTAGTTAGTTTGGCTAAACTATTGTCTTTACATGCTTGGGACCTATAGGCTTTTGCATTACTTCCTTAATCCATACCTATACCTTACTAGCATATACCCATATATCTATAGCAACACAGTGGACTACAAACTGAAACTTGAGAACCAAGTATCTCCTCACGTAAGGACTAGTCAATGGGCTTTGGATCAGGCCTATGATCTGTTCAGATAGGCAACCTCCATTGATGAGTTGCATTATGCAAGATGAGATCCACTTTTGTGATACTAAAATGTAAAGGAAAATGCCCTTTTGAAAACATCACACAAGGGTGTTATAAATAATTTGAATCTTTTAAACTGGCACCATGTGCAGATGCAGAAAGAAATCCACCTGTAGATACCTTCAGAGCATCACTTGGAGCAATCACATAAAAAAGCTACATTTGTGAAACTGTTTATACTATTCTGATGTATTGTTTCAGATTTTCCTGCTTGCATGTTCTCCAACAGTGGATATGAGTGCAGGAAATCTTCGGAAATGTATTACACATGTAAGCAGTGTCAGGATGAGCTCTACCCTGACATCTGGTGGTGAGGTGTGGCAAGTTGTGGAAAAGAACTTCAGGGGCCAATCTCATTTGCATAGGCACACCCACCCTGCCTAGAATGAGGCCATAACTGCCCAAGTGGTCACTTTGGCTGCTGTGGGATCCCCAGTGTCTCTGTTATTGGGGCAGGAAGAATAAATTGTTATTACCCTGATTATGGGAACTGTGCTTGGAACTGTACTTGGCCTTTTGTTATGATGGAGGGACTCACCATCAACTAAGTGGCACTTGCTAGGCAAGGGTCATGGGTTCCAAAACTCTGTGACTTGAGAGAGGCTGGGGACAAGTATTAATACTTGGTGGCATGGGCCCCTTACATGCTAATTGCACTTCCTCCTCTCTCCACTGTGGAATATCAGAGCTAATTTTGATTCTATTAGGAGTCTAGTTACAGGCTGCTGAGCTCACTTTGGGCTAATAGTGCACCGGCACTGAGGCTCTCCTACTACAAGCTGAATTCACCAAAGAGCTGAACTGACTAAGAGCTGAAATCACTGAGCGTTGTGTTAAGTAGTGCGGGAGCCTGAAGATATATTGTGGAGCAGTTTGCGGGACAGCTGGAGTGACTTGTGGACAGGCTGGTGGACCAGTTCATAGGACAGCGGGAGCGGCTGGTGGGATGCGGAGCAGTTTGTGGATCGGCTAGTGGAGCAGTTCGTGGGATGGCAGGAGCTGCGTGTGGGCTGCAGAGCGGAACTGAGCGAAGCAGTTCATGGGGCGGCTGGCGGAGCGGAGCAAAGGCCTATGGAGCTGTGGGGTGGTCAGCTTCAGATCATGTTAGGTGCCTCTTACCTCAGCCCCCATCTCCACCCAGGTTGGGAGGTAAAGCTCTGTAGATAAACTTTTGAACTTTGGGGCTGCCCTGACCAGGGACAGAGACTTTTGTGTCATTGGACTTTTGGGACTTTGGGTGATTTGGGATTGCTGGACTCAAGAACCAAAAGGGAAAGGGCATGCCCCAATTTGCTTGGGGTGGGTTTTTTGCTCATGGGTTGTGTTACGAATCCTGTTGGTGGTGTTTCTGCAACATAATGCCACATTGTTTCTCTCTGTTATTAAAAGGCTTTTTGCTGCACTCAGACTATGTGCTTGCGAGAGGGGAAATACTGCCTCTTGGAGGTGCCCAGCAGGGGTGGTATGTAATTGTCCCAGGTCACTGGGTGGGGGCTCGAGCCGGTTTGCATTGTGCTATTGGAATGGATGCCCTAGATATTGAACTCGGCCCTTGTTGTTGCCAACTCTGACGGGCAGAAGGGTTACACACATAACTCTGGTTTCAATCAGAATTAACAGAATCCAAAAGCAACCTAATAGCTGATTGGCAGAAATGCTGAGAGAGCTGCACTCCTCACTGGTCCTAAGGCTTAAATGTAAGTAGTTTGTGGTATTAATGCAGTTCAAAGATGGCTAGTAAAGCTGAAATATGTGTTCTGAAATTCTGCTTCTTCCCTCATTTCATATGATTGATTAATTAAGTCTCATGCTTGGAAACTAAAGTTTACTACCCCAGTGTGTGTGTCTCAGCTTGTTTTCCCCCTCAGACAGAATACTAACTATACCAGCATCTGGACCTGGCATTTTTAGCACCCAAGACGTAACACTTTCTCCTCAACCAGGGTATATATTTATTTTGTGAAGTATTTTGAGTCATGCTTTTACAGTGGCCTTTCTGTTAAATTGTTTACAGTCACATCTTAAAGTACAGCCACACGGCACACTTCTTTCGTCACCGTGTTGTGTACATCCACACGTAGCCCCTGGAACAGGTATAAATAGCAGTGTAGCCAGTGAGACATCGCATGAGTGAGTAAAGACACACCTGAAGGGTGTGGGTATAAACCAGAGTACATACCCTACATGGCTCTCTACTTGTCTATGCTGTGTCTCCCTCCCTACACTGTATTTTTAGCAGTGTAGTATCATGTTGCCTCCTCCGGCTGGAGTCTTTCCCTGCTGCAGGAAGACTCTGGGAGCCTTTCCTTGTTGGTGGAATGCTTCACTGATACATATAGATGTACATCATCACAGCATGGGCGCAGCTTGCTTTTCACTGCCACATAGAGCTACACATATGCTACATACCACCAACAGTTGTGTGTAGTGTAGGTGTCGCCTTAGTCATTGTTTGGAGGCTATGTCTCATCACCTAGAGGACCTGATCAAATTCAGAGCTCTGTTGTTTTAGGCAATGAACCAGCATACAGGGAAGCATAGTTTCTTATGTACATAAATGGGTTCTGGTTGCAAATGTGATCAAATGCAAAGGTTGATGAACAAACAAAATCCAATTCATTAACAGAATACAGTCCACAGGCTCCTGCTTGCAGAAGAAATATTTGTGCTATTTTATGAGAAAGATGCTGTCAAGGCTGATTCTCCACTCTGGCACTTCGAGTGCAGAAGGCGGGGGCCCACAAGGATTCTAAAAATTAATACCTGCCACTCCAGGCTTGTATTAAGCTCCCAAGATTACAGCTTTTCTCTGACCTTGGCTTGGTAAACGCTGCCACCACCCAAGTGAAAAACTGCCTCTTGCAAATCCTGGAAAAACTCACTTGGAAAGTTTTCCCTGAGGCCCCTCTGCTTTTCCACCCCTCCCTCGGGGAAGCTGAAAAAGAAAACAAACAAAAGGAAAACCCAATTGTTGCCACCAGCTAATTGAAAAACATATACACAGACCTTTTAAGACACAAAACCAATCAGGTTTTTAAAATGGGTAAATTTTATTAAAAAAAGAAGAAAGGAAACACATCTGGAAAATCAGGCTATTGCTACATTTTATAGAGCAACTGAAAAGGGGTTAAACACCAGGAATGGCTCCCTGGGCTCCAGCTTAATTTACAAAAGAAAACAAAAATACCTGAGCTTAGCACAGAGGAAATCCCACAAGCCGAAATAAAGAAATAACCTGATCACTTCTGTCTAAACATTCCCTGTCCCAGTGAATCCTTCTAGGTATGGAAGATAATTTTTCATACCCGGTTCAAACTTTACACAGCATTTCTGCTGCCCCGTCTCTTCAGCCCAGAGAGAACAACCAAGAGACAAAGGGAAAGCTTTTTTCCCATTTTTAAAAAGTTCTAGCCTTCCCATTGGCTCTTTTGGTCAGGTGCCCACTACCTTTCCTTTACCTGGGGGATTTTGTTAACCCTTTACAGGTAAAGCAAGCAGAGAACAGCCACCAAGAGGGACTTTATAGCTAACTGGCTGGCTGGGTGTCCATAAAAGGGAGCTCCCCCCCGCCCCTTCATTTAGGGTGCAGAGCCACTGAAAGGAGTGAAGTGATACCAGATTGCACCAGCTGAGGATCTGGCTCCTACTAAGCTTTCACTGCTGCCCCCGCCAGACCATTCAAGTTATCCATGTGTATCTGTATAATGGAGACAGATTGACTAACAGGAGTTTAGAATCTGCCCCTGTATTTTTAATTTCTGGAAAAAGATCAACTAGTACACAATAGAGCTGATTTTTCACCAATCAGTATTATATTTCGAAAAAAAGTTACCGTTTGAAATTTGTTGACTGAAAAGCTTTGGAATTTCCCACTGATTTTCACTTTGAATTTAGAAAATGTTTTGTTTTGAAACATTTAAAAACAAAATGAAATGTTTTACTTTAAAGTGTCAAATCAGAATGAAAAATGAAAAATCGTTTTCCTGACTGGAAGATGAAACCATATTTTCCAGTGGCACAATTATTTGGTCAAGAAATGTTGACCAGTGCCAGTGCATAGGATAAGTTATTACTCTATAGAGAAAGAAATAAAAAGAAGTAAAACAAATTAATAGGCATAGAAACTGAGCTACCCCTTAAGCTCTAGAGGTGAGTCCTTCACCTTGGGGTTGAGACACATTGGCCTGACAGTGTGGGGAATCCTGCATTGCCAAGGCTCAAGATTTCAGAGTAACAGCCGTGTTAGTCTGTATTTGCAAAAAGAAAAGGAGTACTTGTGGCACCTTACAGATTAACCAATTTATTTGAGCATAAGCTTTCGTGAGCTACAGCTCACTTCATCGGATGCATACTGTGGAAAGTGTAGAAGATCTTTTTATACACATAAAGCATGAAAAAATACCTCCTACCACCCCACTCTCCTGCTGGTAATAGCTTATCTAAAGTGATCACTCTCCTTACAATGTGTATGATAATCAAGTTGGGCCATTTCCAGCACAAATCCAGGTTTTCTCACACACACACACACACCCCCACACACAAACCCACTCTCCTGCTGGTAATAGCTTATCTAAAGTGACCACTCTCCTTACAATGTGTATGATAATCAAGGTGGGCCATTTCCAGCACAAATCCAGGATTTAACAAGAACGTTTGAGGGGGGGGGTTGGAAAAAACAAGGGGAAATAGGTTACCTTGCATAATGACTTAGCCACTCCCAGTCTCTATTCAAGCCTAAGTTAATTGTATCCAATTTGCAAATGAATTCCAATTCAACAGTTTCTCGCTGGAGTCTGGATTTGAAGTTTTTCTGTTCTAATATCGCAACTTTCATGTCTGGAATCGCGTGACCAGAGAGATTGAAGTGTTCTCCGACTGGTTTATGAATGTTATAATTCTTGACATCTGATTTGTGTCCATTTATTCTTTTACGTAGAGACTGTCCAGTTTGACCAATGTACATGGCAGAGGGGCATTGCTGGCACATGATGGCATATATCACATTGGTGGATGTGCAGGAGAACGAGCCTCTGATAGTGTGGCTGATGTTATTAGGCCCTGTGATGGTTTCCCCTGAATAGATATGTGGGCACAGTTGGCAACGGGCTTTGTTGCAAGGATAGGTTCCTGGGTTAGTGGTTCTGTTGTGTGGTGTGTGGTTGCTGGTGAGTATTTGATTCAGATTGGGGGGCTGTCTGTAGGCAAGGACTGGCCTGTCTCCCAGGATTTGTGAGAGTGTTGGGTCATCCTTCAGGATAGGTTGTAGATCCTTAATAATGCATTGGAGGAGTTTTAGTTGGGGGCTGAAGGTGATGGCTAGTGGCGTTCTGTTATTTTCTTTGTTAGGCCTGTCTTAGAATCATAGAATCATAGAATATCAGGGTTGGAAGGGACCCCTGAAGGTCATCTAGTCCAACCCCCTGCTCGAAGCAGGACCAATTCCCAGTTAAATCATCCCAGCCAGGGCTTTGTCAAGCCTGACCTTAAAAACCTCTAAGGAAGGAGATTCTACCACCTCCCTATGTAACGCATTCCAGTGTTTCACCACCCTCTTAGTGAAAAAGTTTTTCCTAATATCCAATCTAAACCTCCCCCACTGCAACTTGAGACCATTACTCCTCGTTCTGTCATCTGCTACCATTGAGAACAGTCTAGAGCCATCCTCTTTGGAACCCCCTTTCAGGTAGTTGAAAGCAGCTATCAAATCCCCCCTCATTCTTCTCTTCTGCAGGCTAAACAATCCCAGCTCCCTCAGCCTCTCCTCATAACTCATGTGTTCCAGTCCCCTAATCATTTTTGTTGCCCTTCGCTGGACTCTCTCCAATTTATCCACATCCTTCTTGAAGTGTGGGGCCCAAAACTGGACACAGTACTCCAGATGAGGCCTCACCAATGTCGAATAGAGGGGAACGATCACGTCCCTCGATCTGCTCGCTATGCCCCTACTTATACATCCCAAAATGCCATTGGCCTTCTTGGCAACAAGGGCACACTGCTGACTCATATCCAGCTTCTCGTCCACTGTCACCCCTAGGTCCTTTTCCGCAGAACTGCTGCCTAGCCATTCGGTCCCTAGTCTGTAGCGGTGCATTGGATTCTTCCATCCTAAGTGCAGGACCCTGCACTTATCCTTATTGAACCTCATCAGATTTCTTTTGGCCCAATCCTCCAATTTGTCTAGGTCCTTCTGTATCCTATCCCTCCCCTCCAGCATAACTACCACTCCTCCCAGTTTAGTATCATCCACAAATTTGCTGAGAGTGCAATCCACACCATCCTCCAGATCATTTATGAAGATACTGAACAAAACCAGCCCCAGGACCGACCCTTGGGGCACTCCACTTGATACCGGCTGCCAACTAGACATGGAGCCATTGATCACTACCCGTTGAGCCCGACAATCTAGCCAGCTTTCTACCCACCTTATAGTGCATTCATCCAGCCCATACTTCCTGTCCTGTACTGGTGGCTTCTGGGAACTCTTCTGGCTCTATCAATCTGTTTCTTCACTTCCGCAGGTGGGTATTGTAGTTGTAAGAATGCTTGATAGAGATCTTGTAGGTGTTTGTCTCTGTCTGAGGGGTTGGAGCAAATGCGGTTGTATCACAGAGCTTGGCTGTAGACGATGGATCGTGTGGTGTGGTCAGGGTGAAAGCTGGAGGCATGCAGGTAGGAATAGCGGTCAGTAGGTTTCCGGTATAGGGTGGTGTTTATGTGACCATCGTTTATTAGCACTGTAGTGTCCAGGAAGTGGATCTCTTGTGTGGACTGGACCAGGCTGAGGTTGGTGGTGGGATCGAAATTGTTGAAATCATGGTGGAATTCCTCAAGGGCTTCTTTTCCATGGCTCCAGATGATGAAGATGTCATCAATATAGCGCAAGTAGAGTAGGGGCATTGGGGGACGAGAGCTGAGGAAGCGTTGTTCTAAGTCAGCCATAAAAATGTTGGCATACTGTGGGGCCATGCAGGTACCCATAGCAGTGCCGCTGATCTGAAGGTATACATTGTCCCCAAGAACGCTTCAATCTCCAGAGAAGTAGTTCCATGCTTTTCTCAAACATTAATTTCAAATAAGAGAAATTCAAGCTAGAAATCACAGATCCATATTTGAAATTTTCCAAGTGGAGGACGTGGCTGGGTTTGAATTCATACTTACTTCACAAATATTTTAAAGATTAAAACTGTCACAATATGAATAAAAAAAAGAATTAACACTAAAAACTCCTCCTGCCACTACAAATATGTTTGTGTATTTTGTCTAGGTCTAATCTGTTGCTGCAGAGTTTTGTTCTCGTTTGGATTTTTAGACAGAAAACCGTTTCTAGGATCAGAGGGAGATTTCAGGAATGGACTCTTGAAAAGTGAGCTTGCCAAAAGCACTTAGTTGCCAAAACACTTAGTGATCAATATTGTCAAAGATCTCCCAGTATCATAGAAAAACAAATCATACAATCATACAGGAAGATGAAAGGATCATATGTTTGAGACTGCAATTTATATAGATGCTATGTGCTGACTGAGGCTGGGAGATCAAGATGACATTTTGACAGCACTCTGGACAAACAAGAAAATCTTCATGTTATGAATCCCCAGTGGCGATGCGCACCTACAAGATACTCAGCCTGCCAAAGTTCAAACAAAATCCTATTCAAGTTATCACATACCCATCCACAGCATCATGCAGAACTTGACTAATTCCTACAAGCAGGGAGGCAAGATTGACAGCTTTATTAAAGATTAAATTTCACAGTTGACTGGAAGCAGATATAAAATATTACTTACAATCACACTGTGCAAAAATAGAGGCAATGTTTAAAACCTCAGGAGCCAACATTAAAAATAATATTTCATAATGTACATACTAAAATAAGCCAAATGCAAGAAGAGATTATATGGTTGCTCTCCAGGCTTATCATTCTGCAGATCACTGCATAAGAAATTGATTTACTTATGAACTAAACTGCACTCCCAACACCGCACTGGCAAAACTCCCTGGATCACGAAATAGATCATTCTGCAGACCATGGGAAGTGCCATGTAGTGGTCCACAGTTACATTCTGAGAACCACTGCTAGAGCAACAAAATGAGCTTGGTCTTAATATATGCTCTATATCAGAAAAGGGTGAAAACGTACGAAAGAATAAGATTCCTATTCAGTGAGGTACTTGAAGTATGTGAGTAGTCCCCCTGAAAAGCATGGCTAATGTAACCTAAATACCTTGCTGAATTGGGTCATCATGAGTTCTATTCACAAAATGGGAATACAGTTACCAAATTGGAAGCTGAATGTAGACAAGTTTAGACTAGAAATAAAGACCCAGTTTTTAACACTGAGAGTAATTAACCATTGGAACAACTTAATTAGAGACATGGTGGATTCTCCATCACTTGAAGTCTTTAAATCAGGACTGGATGTCTTTCTAAAAGCTATGCTCTGGCTCAGACTGAAGTTATGGACCAAAGCTCAGAGCTGAAGCCAGTTGTATGCAGCTTTAGTTTCTCAGTGAGTTTATTCCCCAACCCTCCTGGCCATAAGCACACAACTGTTGCATGTGTGTCTAGTATACAATGTCAGGAACTACCACAATATCATTTTCACTAAAGTCTGTTGTTCTGCATGTAACTCAATATGAGCCTTATAGCAGCATCTGTGATTCAAATCATAGCAGCACGTTACAATGTGTAAATCAATAAAGTGAAATAGAGCTATTGATGGGGCTGACACTGTTTCCCATATCACTGAATATAAAGCATTCTTATTCCCCATTGAATCATGACTGGCACAGCCTTCACCTGCTGACAAATGCTGATATTCTGTACAGTCTGCTATGTATAAAAGATATGGACAGCTGATGGATTCATAAATGGAGCAGATCAAAGTAGCTTCTAAATTGCCTGTTTATGTGTATCTTTTCAGTGGACCAAATTCTGCCCTCATTTACACTGGTAATGAAACTGAAGTAACTGCACTGAAGTCAAATGATTGCACTGGTGTAACAGAAGGCAGTATTTTGCCTGTTAGAACTAAATCAGCTTTAACCCACACTCAGTTGTGCTGGAATGAAAGTATGTGATAATGGAGTCCCTCATTCATACACATCAGGGTGGAGGGGCTTAGTGTGCGGGGATCCAGGTGTGGGTTGAGAAGGTTCTGTGTGGGGCCATCTGGGTGGGTGCAGGCAGCTCAGTGGGGGATCCGGGGGCAGGGGAAGATCTGGATGCACAGGGGCTTGTTAGGGGGTTCTGGATGCAACGGTAATGGGATGCTGCAGGAGGGTCCAGGTGAAGGTGGTTAGGGCTTACTGGTGGGGTCTGGGTGTGCGGGACTCAGTGGGGGTGTGTGGGTATGAGGGGGTCTGTATGCACAGCAGTTGGGCAGATGGGGGAGCAGCCCTCCATACAGTGATCCCTCCTCCTGCAGCTGAGGAGTGATGGGTGGAGGAAGCGGGGGTTAGGAGGGGAGTTTGCAAAGCTTCCTGCAGCTGAGGAAGAAATCTGGGGGTGGGTCTGACCCAGCCCTGGATGCTGTGCAGGGGAAGAGGAAGTCTCATCCTCTCCAGGCCAGCCAGGACTAGCAACTGAGTCCGGCATAGGGTAGGAGCCACCATACGGGTCTTCTCCAGTCCTGCCTCCTACCCTACAGTGATTTACCTCTCTGCCGGCTGCTGTGATCACCTGAAACATACTGCTGGGGAGAGTTGCATGACTGCTCTTGTGGCTTCCCTTTGCTTCCTCATCAGAAAGTCATTTTCTTCAGGGAAGCAAAGAAATCTGCAGGGGACATAAATTCTGCACATGCAGTGGTGCAGAATTACCCCAGGAGTGAAGTGTGAGTTACAATGAAAAGCAAGCAAAGAGCAGAGTTAGATCTTTTCTTCTTGATAAATGGTGTAGATTATAGCCCAGAACTGCATCTAGTTGTTTAACACGATGGGAACGAGAAAAAAAAACATTCTGCAAAAGAAAGATGTATTAATTTTAGTACAATACTTCAAGTAACCTGAAACAATGATCTTTTCATAAGGGAAGCAGGATGATTTTTTTTATTAGATTTAATCAGTCTAAGAAAGCATGAACTATGTAGGAGAAAGCTCATTGTTATAGTGGTTGGTCAAAGTTGTAACAGGCTTTAAAAGCAGAAAGCTGTTAAAGTAGCAATTCTGTAATGTTTTATTAGCTTTGTTTTCCTGGGTTTTTAATCCATCAGCTATTTTATATAAACTAATAATTAAGGTTTTAACAAACTGGTTAAAACTGGATGGAATATTGGAATGTTCTGCATTAGAACTGTGCTATTTGAAAACAGATAATAATTCTTAATCTCAGCCCTTAGGACCTGAAGGATCACTTTACAGTAATTTGAATGAGTAATATTAATTCACATTAATATTATGCATACATCTGCAGCTTCCTGTAAAAAAGCATTCACAGCCAATTTCTCCTCTTTTGTATCAATGTAAAGCTGCAGTTACTCCACTGAAATCAGTTAGGTTTGTTCATATTTGTACTGGTGTACTTAAGAAGGGCCAGGATTTCACCCTTAGTTGTCCAGTGAAAGTGGACTCTGGAAAAGAATAGATAGAAGAGGTGAATCTGAAAGGGTGAAGGCCCCCCTTCCTAAAACTGGACTAAATAGTCCTACATACTCCAACCATCTGCTCCTTTTTCCCACAGGGAAGACTTATTAATTCTATTTCTTTATCCAGTGCCTGACCATAAGTAATCCTGCTTATCCAACCATGGTCATTGTAAATGCTGTAGGAGTTAAGCATAAATTTATTTATTTTAAATAATATAACTTAAGCAAAACTTTTGTGGATCACCTGACCCCTAAACACCAGAGATAGGTTGGCCATTACCAGGAGCCACTGAAACACAGGACAGTATCATCATTATTTTGCACTGATATGGCAACACATGGCATCTTATAAACATGAAAGTGCCTAAGGTGGCTAATTTCTCTCTTAGGGTATGTCTAATGTGCAATCAGAGATACGACTGCAGTATGTATAGCTTTGATCTAGGTAGCTCAAACAACAGCAGTGAAGCCCCAGCATCCTGTGCTGTAGAAGCCCATCCAAGATCTTGGGTATGTATGTGACATTCCCTAGGGTACAATCTGGATGGCTGAACAGCTCTGTCCTCCCAACCCTCCAACCTGGGTGCCTTTCACACTGCTTTGGTGTGAGAATGAGCACTCCTGGCCTGTTCATATTCCCCCCTACCTCCCCACCAGCATGCAAAAATCACTTGAAGCTGAATGATATGGAGTACTTGGGGCACCTTAGATACTAATATAAGCACTCTAGCCACTCGCTTGTGAATTATATTGCAGAGTGACACTTGAAATTTCTCAGCCCAGACATGTGCATCTTGAACTGCCCAGTACGCTCCTGGACAATACAAGCTCATAGAAAGTCCATCATTTCATTAATAGAAAATGATATACACAAACCCTGTTACCTCAAATGGAGGTTCCAAACACTTCAGTCCAAACACACTGGCTTAGATAAAACAATAAAACAAGTTTAATAACTACAGAAAGAGAGGTTTTAAGTGATTATAAGGAATGAGGAATAAAAGTCAGAATTGGTTACAAAGAAATAAAAGCTAAAATGCAAACTAATATCTAACTTAACAAACTAAGTGAACTTAAAGAAAAAAAGTTTCTCTCAACATATCCTCCCCCAACTGGGATTCCTCCCCCAAACCAATTATACTTTCTTTGTCTTTCAAACATTGTTGATGCCATGGGCAGAGAAGAGGAGAGAAAGGTCCTCTGTTCTCCCTTCTTATAACATTTCTTTGAGAAGCATCTCCAGATGGGTTCAAGTGATGGCAAGTCTGCTGCCAAGATGTAAATTTCTTGCTCACACTCCTCCTTCCTGCCAAAGAACAGCCAGGTGATAGTCCATTTGATTTAGTTGATACCTGCCTCAGGCGTCAGTTTGCCTTTTGTCTCTGAGGAACTGATTTGGAATATGGCTTAGTAACATTATAGAGTAGAATCTTAACTTTACATATAATGTTGTCACACATATTTTACCAGGACAATAATGATCAATTAATTACAAGTTTTCAAATGATACTTCACAAGGCACACTTTGTACAAAATTTATCATAGTTTTGTAAAAAAAGTGGTGAACGTGAGGGTACAGACTGTCACAATCTACTCATTCAGCTAGCCCAAGGTACCACCTATCCTGCAGTGATTTCAGTGCTACTGTTATTCAAGCTACCTAGATCAAAGCTACATGTTCTGCAGTCATACCTCTGATCGCAGTGTACACATAGCATAGGACTCTCTTCATGCATGAATTATTTCTCATACATAGACAGCTGACAGATAAAAAAGTCCGTTGGTTTTTATGGTTTCTGCAGTTGGGAAAAATTGAGTTGCAATTAGCTTAGTTTGAGACATATTTATATTACGGGAACTCATTCCTCTTGTGTATATCACTTCACCACTACTGAAATACACGTCTGTGGCTTAGAGCCTCTCTTACCTTGACCTAATGCAGCTTCATTTCAGTTCAAAAGTCCACTACTTCTTTTAAGACATTACATGGAGTAGCTCCAGTTCTGGTATGTGCGGCTGAATGATATGAATGCTATCTGCAAACTGAGCACTCAAGATGGAAGTCACAAGAACAAGTCCTCTCACTTCCTGCTAGTATTGACCTGATAAGAAATTCCATGACAATAGCTTTTCTTGCTGTTTTCCCTACTTCCTAACCCTTCCAAAGCCAGTTATCACTTCTTTTAAAAAAGAGAAGTTACTAAATTTCTTTGCCTCTCAGAAAGATGAAGGTTCACTCTGAGGGAAGCACAAAGGGTTGAATCATTTACTATCTCCAAGCCAGTTTTCCCCCTCCTCTTTATTCCAGTTGTAATGCTTAGGGTCATGCCAAATACGGAGTCTAATTAGAGGGTTGGTATAGCAAGTCATATTACTGACCTGTGGGCAGTTTCCATTCTGTCTGATCTCTCTAATCGGGTTTCTCTACAATCCACAAGTCCCAGTGGCAAAATCTTTAAAAGGCATTCCTTCTATAACTGCTCACAGGCTGGAAGATCTGAGCAATAAAATACTTTATGGAAAAGTCATGAAGATAAGGTGAAGTCAGTGCTCCCCAGAATCACGAGGGTGGGGGGTATTCTCTCTTCCATACATGTGAGTAATCCTTATTAAGATCAAGGTCTGTTAAACATGTTCATCAACAACTGAAGGACCATGCTGTGTTTGAGAACACCATTGGGAAATGGAAAAGATATCAGAATGAAGATATCAAACAGCAACATGGTACAATGGGGTTTTACGAGCAGCTCTAGGGCAGTGAATAGATCTGAGTCATCCTTTTTTGATTATTTGTGTATGCGTCACTTCAGTCTGACTGTAGCCACAGCATTATTAGCAAAACTTGCTAAAATTTTACTGACTTACTCTGAATGTTTTTCCTTATAGATGACTATCCAGGGAAGAGAGAATGGATTTGTTTTCAGCTGAAACACTCCAAGGGATTTGAATGGAATTTTCTGTAGCTCTTTTTCCTAAATATTTCTAAGGAGGAGTTTAGCCATTCAGTTAGGGGATGATGCTTTAGGAAGGCCATTCTCTATTTCCAGTTCTTAACTGGTCAGTGGCCCTTCTGCAATTTTATGGCCCTGCACAACAAAGGTTTTAGGGACTGCAGACATGTAGCCCATTTCCTGGCATGTGGCATATAGATGGGGTGTTGCCAGGCTACTTTTAGTCCAGTCAGCACTGACCACAGGGAGTGGTTGGTGGAGTCTGTTCCACTAATCATCATTATAGTTGGTTCTAAAAATGGTTTTAAAAAGCCGATTGTGTAACTTGTTGCAGTCAATTCTACTGAGGTAAGAACAAAGGAACAGGATAAATTACTGACTGGGATGAGTTGTGTGCCTCCTGCCATTGATCTCAGCCAGTTACCTGGAGGTTGTAGATAAGAGCTGAAAACACACCCCAAACACTTAAAGACTAATGGAATTTTATTTAGTGTTGTGTGTGCACAGGTCTTCTAGACAACTAAAGCCTCATACTCTGGCCACTTAGGTTGTTTGAATCACTTCTAAACATTCTATTCTGCTTAGAATGTAAATGAAATTCACCCACGTAAACTTGCATTTAAAATGTTACTGTTTTCTTACAGGTTCATCATGTTGCTAACATAAATCAAACTTTATTGGCAGAAAAAGAATAAATAATGTGCAAATGCTCAAGCTATTGCTAAGAATCCATCAACAGGTAAGATAATTGACATCAGCAGTTCACAATGAATCACTGGTGCAGCTAGGGTCTTCACCTTCCCCATGAGAGTACATTACATGCATAAATAGAGGTCATAAAAGATGTCAGTAAGAACTACAGTGTTATACTGCTGGCTATAAACACACTAAATAGGAAAAATGCACAGACAATATTCAAACTGTAGCTACTCATCTACTTACAGCAAGTAGTAAAAGAAATAAAGGGGTGATGCATTAGTTTATCAAGCACTTGCTATAATAAATCAAGGAGGTCTCAATGCATCTGCCTTTGAGCCTTGTCAAGAGAAAACCTATGCAGACAGCTGGCCGAAGATTGCCTTTTAATGTTAAAGTGGTTTCTTTCAGTTCATTTGATCTCTTTAACATAGCCATTGCCTTTAGAGGTTGAAGAACTCTACCTCCTGAAAGTTGTTCTACCAGATGTGTGTTGCAGAACTGCATGGCTTCCCAACCCTGAAGCAACATCTGGGAGATTTAGTGGAAATATGCATGGGGAAGGATAACAATATCAATGCCTTCTACTAAGATTCAGCTGGAAATTGTTAATCTCTTGATTTTGCAGGCTCTGAAGTGCCCTGCTTGCATCCAGAGTATAGGTTCAAAAATGACCAACGAATAGGAATGACCTCCAAATATGTCAATTGCCCTGTGCTGGGATGATTGTACATTGCCTTGCAGCATAGCAACACTTGCTAAACTATATGTACACATCATTCAGGTACATGACATCATTATAGAAATCCATTGAAAGGACTTTTGCCCATTTACTTTCATCATGTTCCTCTCAAGAGAGAGCTAGTCTGAGATCTTGTTAGATTCCAGATGGCTTGCCTTAACATTACCCTTTTTATTAGAAATTTCATCTCTTGGAAAAATAAGTACTTTGTGGTACTGCAACCCTTTCATTTATGGGAGCAACATCCTGAAACTCATGGTAGTGGCACCATGCATTTTTAGTATAACAATTAAATTATTACATTAAAAGATCAAACAGAGGCAACACAAGATGTGTGCAGAGTTAGTAACTCACTAGCCCTGTCTGTAGACTGAGCATTGATTTCATTAAGTGCAAGACATAAAGCATGAAGTATTACCAAAATGTGAATCACTTAACTTATTGGATTACTGCAAAAAATATGACAAAAAGTTTGCAGATGAGTGAATGTAAAAATTCTCCATACTATGTTATAATCAGTCTGATACAGCTCCTGAAAATCATGTGGAAACCAAGCAATTTAAGAAAGATTTCAGCACTGAACTTCAGAGTGTCAGGTAAGTTAGTTTCTTTTCTTAGGATACTTCCAATCAATGAGTTAAGCCTCCTGTCCATGCACAGTGGTCACAATTAAGAAATCAACACAGGAAATCTGCTGTTTTCCCTTATATAAAACTTTCAGTATGTTGAAATGAGAATATATTGCTGATCATGTATTGAGAAGTCTAAACAATTTACATGGAGGAAGCGCTTCTGTACTGGATCAAGTTATGACTGGACAGCTATACCTTCAAAAAAGATGATACACCTCCATACTGCACTATTTACACTCCAGTGACAAATTCAGCCACATTAAAAAAATCAAACTTTAGAATTAGAATAAAATCTGGATATTGTTGATATATAATCTAACTCTTCATCTTTTATCAGTGCCTATGGTAGATTTAATCTTTTCAGCATCAAGGAGTAGTCAGCATTCAACATATATATTACCTACTTCAAAACAGCTTAAAAATGTTATTAGCTTTTGTTTGGGGAAACACCATCACATTAAGTCTTGAGTCAAGTATTTTGAAAGGGACATTTTGTGTGCTCCACACTAATTGTCCATCTTATCCCACAATGCAACATGCAATAAGATGCACTTTTCATGCACAATTGGAACATAGAAGACAAATCAGTACCCTGTCCATTCTCTCCTCAGTGGAATAAATATACAGTCATAAAGCCCAAGACTCTTGACCTCTCTTGGGAAAGAGGAGGGTAGGTCTTGCTTTAGTGTTTATGGATCTTACTATATTCCACTTTAGCCCTAATCCCAATGCCTATAAAAGGCTCATTTCTCCCTCAGGGTAAGCTTTTTATAGAAGCATTTCTTGCCCTGGAAATAATGGAGACTATTAGGCTATTAGTAATGGGAGTTGAGCCCATGATGAAGATTTCTGCACAATGTGTCAAAGCCTCTCCTTGCTCAGACCCTTTTACTTGACTTACGGTCATGTTAGACTATAACAGTCATTTTCAGTTTTTATTTCAGATTGCAGGTCAAGTTTTATTACTTGTTGGAGATGATCTCTGTCACTGAAATAGAGATCTCAACTCCTTAATAAATACTGACTTTCCTAGTCATTTATTATCTTTCTTTCCATAAGGGCTTACCTGTTTTACTCTGTCTTGAGACTTTGGACCCAATTCATTCCAGTATAAGTTTGTGCATTTGGACAGAATGGGCCAGTCTGTTTGCCATTGCATATGACAGCCATTTGATGGAATTGTAACCTGTAAAATAGATCTTCAGTCTGTTATACACTTCCATAAGGATAATAAATTATTGCTTGCATTTGGATTTGTTTTTCAGTAGCAATAGCTTTGCCTTCCGCACTGACTTTTATAGCATTCAGAATCTACAGTTCACATAGAACTGTAACAGCCAATAGCAGAGGATAGAAATTTATCCTCTTATGAGATGAAAACAGATGAAAAGAGATAAAGAGGGTTAGTTGGTCTCCGTGGAGGAATCCCTTTTCTAGAAAGGGAGGAAGGCCTTGTGGTTAAGTCACTGACAGGGACTCTGGAGATCTGGGTTTAATTCCCAGCATGATTCACTTACTCTGTACCTCAGTTTCCTCTATGCAAGATGGAGCCATTAAAAGCAGCTAGATAGTAGGTAGCCTGAAGGGGAGGAGATTGATTAATGGATTTCAATGTGAACATGATTGATTTTGGACACCTACTGTATGTATCCTTCAACAATGATTTATCTTAATTTGGTGGGTATTATCGTGAGTTCAACCAGATCTGCACAAAACTATCTATCATGCCCATCATCAGCAGAAGGAAATGTTGCTTTTAATTTATTTTATCCTTCCATTTTCTTTCAAATATGCCTCACAAACAGAAATCATTTTTCTTAAAATATTTATTGCTTCTAGTTATTGAAATATTTGTGGTCCAGGTACCCCACCAGTGCACTGAACATGTGCTAGGTTTATAACAATATACTGACACTGAGTAACTCAAAATAAAGTGTTTTGTACAAACAGCTAGAACTACGGGAATGAGTGAGAAGGATTGGTTTGTTTTTACAATAGATATTACAATAGACATTACCTAAAGTTAAACTATATACTGTGACAAAGCTCTGTCCTTGCCTCCATGGGTCCCACAATTCCTGGCAGATTTCACTAGCCTGAGAGGCTCACTGTGACCCTCCACATAACCCTTCTGTCTCTAGAGACAAGGGTTACAGTCTACTGAGCCATTTTCATCATAAGCCAGCAAGGGAGGTGAGGAGAAGTTATCCTTCCTTGCACAGTCTCTGTTGTCTCCCAGTCTCAGTGATCAATCAGGGGGCAAAGGGGTGGGGGAGCCCAGGCCCACCCTCTACTCTGGTCTCCAGCCCAGGAACCCTAAAATTATCAGCTATGTTTGCTGACCTTTTAGAAACATGACATGTACAATTTCCTGGGCTACTTCCCCCACAGCAGCCCTCACTTCCTCAAGCTCCACTTCACCCTTACCTCAGGGCCTCCTTCCTTGTGCCTGATATGGTGTGTACTACTCAGCCTCTCCAACACCACAACTTCCTCCCACAGCTCCTGACATCCACACCCACCTGACTGGCTGGGAGGCTTTTAACTAGTTTCAGCCAGCCCTTGATTGGCTTCAGGTGTCCCAGTCAACCTAGCCTTCTCGAAAGTTCTTAATTGGCCCCAGGTGTCTTAATTGACCTGGAGCAGCTGCCATTTCACTTATCCTGGTACCAGGGATTAGTTTAGCCTGGAGCTAATATATCTATCTCATACTACATTTCTATAGCCATCTGGCCTTGCCCCGTCACAATACAGAAGGTCAACTCGGTTTACTGTATGCATCCTGCATTACAGAATCAGATCACATAGATACAATATAGTCAGCTTATTCTATAGTTGCTGTCTGAGGCAATTAGAGGGGTGAAAGTGTAGCTCCCAGCCCAATAACTGCAGTTCTGATGGGCCTTTCCAAGCCAGGCAAATTAAGAATGAAGAGGGAAATGGGTATATTTACATTGTAGGCAATAAAATACTCATTTTGTTAGAGCTGTCTTGTCCAGGGAACATTTTCTTTAAGGATTTATAGGGGGTGCTTAAATTTAAACAGAATAAAAGAGAGCTATTCACAGAGGACAAAGCCTGAAGTCCTTAATCAGCATCGTTAGTCTTTATTGAAGGAAAACTCCCAAGCCCTGTCCTGGGCTTCATCCTCCTCCTCCCCTATGAAAAGTTATTGGAGGGGACTTCTAATAGAGCAGTTTCTGCAAGGATTCCCTCATAGAGATTCCATCCTAGAATATGATCAGAGCAGGGGTTTGCTCCCAGCAATAAGCCAACAGGATCTACTCCCAAGCTTGGCAGAATCCCCCCTAGGATCTATTTGAACCAATACTCAACTGCATGGGGGTCTTATGCCTTGGTGTGGCTCTGACAGACCCCACAGCATCCTGGCTGCCTCTGGATTTCCTGGCATGGAGGGGAGAAAGGAAATCCACAAAAGCTTAATAGACCTTCCAGCCCTATTGCCTGTTTTTCAGTACCACCTCCCTGGTTTTATCCCTTTTACCTCAGAGATTCAGGGGACATAACTAAGTTAAAATTGAGAAGGGACTTCAGAGTCTCGTCCAAAGGTTGAAAGCACCCATCCATGTAAAAATATGGTATCCTGGAAGAAGTGGAAGAGAGTTGGGAAACAGTAAAAAAAAGAAAAATAAGCAAAAGGAGACAGATTAAAGAATGGGTGCAGGAGTAGGGAACAATAGGCAGCATTAGGGATAAAACCCCCAAATGTATAACAATGAGAAATAGACAGTAGGTGGAGAAATAGTACTAATAGGAGAATGGGAAATGAGAAAGCTTTACAATAAATCTCATATGACATCTGAAGGGTATGCTTGTGTTCATTTTAAACAAAATGTGATTTAGAAGGTACATATGCATAAAGAAGCATGCTGTGGCTCACCACCCTAGGAACAGTCTAGAAAAGGCCAAGGGGAGGGGGGTCAGCTCAACATGTGGAGTGGAGAAGTATAAGCATGTGATGAAAATAAAGTTGCAGTGGGGGAGGTTTAGGTTGGATATTAGGAAAAACGTTTTCACTAGGACGGTGGTGAAACACTGGAATGCGTTGCCTAGGGAGGTGGTGGAATCTCCTTCCTTAGAAGTTTTTAAGGTCAGGCTTGACAAAGCCCTGGCTGGGATGATTTAATTGGGGATTGGTCCTGCTTTTGAGCAGGGGGTTAGACTAGATGACCTCCCGAGGTCCCTTCCAACCCTGATATTCTATGATTCTATGATTCTATGAACAAATCCATATATGGAAAGGTTAAATATGATGGCTAGAGGTTTGTGTTATGTAACTTGTTATGTAACTGCCAAGTGCTATAAAATAGCAACGGAAGGGGCTCCTTGCTGGAGGGATTCTGACTGATTTTTGTACCAGGGGCCCTCCCTTTGTGCACATTGAATAAAGTCTTGTTGAATTGAATTGAATAAAGTATCGAAGACCCTTGATTCTGCCTGGCATCTGACTCATTTGTTTATTATTGAGAACCACAAAATCCCAAAACATCCCCCTTCACCCTCTTTCTGTTATCTATTAATTCTGCTTTCACACTAATGAGAATACAGAATAAATACAATATGATTCCTTAAGATTTACCTCAAGGTAACTATCAGCAGAATTTGGTCATTACATGTGTAAACTTATTGAGACAGGCACTTCTCCTCTTACATGTCTATAAAAATTTTGGAGGGTGAGGAAATATCTTTCATTGGACCAAGTTCTCTTGGTGAGCGAGACCAGCTTTCAAGCTTACATGGAGCTCTTAGAATCATAGAAACAAAGAACTGGAAGGGACCTCGAGAGGTCATCTAGTCCAGTCCCCAGCACTCAAGGCAGGACTAAGTATTATCTAGATCGTTCCTGACAGGTATTTGTCCAACTTGCTCTTAAAAATCCCCAATGATGGAAATTCCATAACCTCTCTAGGCAATTTATTCTAGTACTTAACGACTCTGACAGTTAGGAATGTCCAACTAATGTCCAACCTAAACTGCCCTTGCTGCAATTTAAGCCCATTGCTTCTTGTCCTATCCTCAGAGGTTAAGAAGAACAATTTTTCTCCTTCCTCCTTGTAACAGCCTTTTATGTACCTGAAAACTGTTATGTCCCCTCTCAGTCTTTTCTTCAGGTTTGGAGAACTACCTTGGCATGTCACACCTAAATACAAGGTGGAACAGATTGTTTAGCATAAGTAGTTAATACATATTCCAAGGGACCATTCAAGGTGAAGTGGTCTCTTAACTTCCTTGTAGTCTTGGGGTAGGGACGGGAAAGGGAAGGGGCAGGTATTTTACTGAGTTATAATAAGCTCCCAGGCTCATCTTTTGAAGGTGTTTTGTGGGTTTCCTTTGAGGATGAGGACTGAGAGTTCAGATATAGAGTGATTGCTTTCTGAAAAGTGTTCACCCACATGTGATGTGGTGTTTTTGTTTTTTATCATTTTTCCTGTGTGAGTTATTCTGAGAACTTGATGATTGTTTGGTTTCACCCACATAGTTGCTACTGGGACATAAAGTGTCCTTGATGAGGTCCACCACATGTTGTGATAGGCATGTGTAGGATCCATGGATCTTGAAATGTGTGGGGAGTGTTGATCACTGTAGCAGTGGAAATACATCTGCGGGATTTGCATCTGTTGTTCTGGCAGAGCCCGGTGCTGCTTTGAGTTGTTTTGTCCTGGTCTATGGGGAGCTTGTTTCTGGTGATGACCTTGGAGTTTTGGTGAGCTTGGAGAGTGTGAGATGGTAGTTGACAACTAGGGTGTGTGGGCTGAGAGGCTTTTATTCTGTATTGAAGTAGGTTCTCTTGGGGCATTTGGGTGGCCCATTCCATGATGCGATCTACCTCCCTGGTGGAGTGTCCTCGTTTGGTAAAGGCCGTTTTGAACATGTTAAAGTATATCTATCGCGGACTTTCTCCTCAGAGCATATTCTGTGGCATCTGCGTGCCAGGCTGTAGATAACAGATTGCTTGGTGTGTTTGGGGTTTGTTCTTGATCTATGACGGTAGGTGTGTTGATGCGTGAGTTTCTTGTATATAGTTGTCTGTAGGGTTCTATTTTTGGAGATGATCACAGTGTCCAGGATATTGATACTGGTGTAGGAATGTTCCAGAGAGTTTAATGGACGGGTGGCTGTTGAAGTTGTGGTGGACATTTATGAGGGAGTTTAAGCCATCTGTCCAGAGGATGAAAATGTCATCAATGTATTTCAGATATATCATTGGTTTCATGGTGCATTTGTCCAGAAATAATTCTTCAAGCTGGCCAATAAAGAGGTTGGCATATTGGAGAGCCATCTTAGTCCCCATGGCTGTTCCATGGTTTGGACAAAGTGCTTGTTGTTGAATGTAAAATTGTGATGGGTGAGGATGAAATGGATGAATTTGGTGATGTGTTTGGGGTGGATGTCTGAGGGTTGTCCATTGTCTTTCAGATATTTGAGGCAGGTAGCTTTGCAGTCATTGTGAGGGATGTTAGTGATTTGAGGGAGGTGACATCCATGATACAAGGATGGCATCCCTTGTGTCTACTGGTTAGATTTCAGGGACTGTATAGCTGTTCTTTGATGGGGGAAGAGATTGTGGTGGATGTGGATGTGGCGTTTGTTTGTGGTTCACAGTCAGTTTTTTCCTGCAGCAATCAAAAACATAATGATCAAAAGCATGGTTTATTTGCTCTATGATGTCAGATGATTCTTTTTTCTTATGATTGGTGGTGGGGATATGTAACTGTGAGTGGTGCTGTCTTATTGTGAAATAATCCTTCTCGTTCTCCACATGTTAGTATGGTATCTTGTTGTGTAGTGGGGACTGACATGCTTACAACAGTACTACCTACAACAATGGAAGACATCTAATTTGCTGCCTGAAATCGAAACTCCATAACATGCTTCCTTTTTCTTCAAAACTTAAGAGACATCTACTTCCTGAGCAAATGCAAGACACAAAAATATTATCCCCAGCGGTCTCACCCTCTGACCACTACATACAACTCCAAATATGCTGGGATAGCTCTGCAGACAGACTTCAGAAAAACTGTGGAGTCACTGACTACACCTTGCGTACTCCAGAAGGGACCACCTCAAACAGGAAGTCACCACTTTCTTCTACACACTGGAAGAGACAAAATCAGGAGAGTTACCTGGAAATCATACAAGAAATCCAAAACAACTATAAAAAAACCCCTGATTACAGACATACAACACAAAAACAAGAAGTGGAACCAACTACAGCTACTCTACAACCCACAGAAAACCTCCAGGAGAAACCATGGCACCAGTACCCACTACATAAATACTACACAACCCACAAACATTGTCAATTTATCAAGACTATCCCTAACTGGAGCTGAATTATCTGTATTCTAAGGGACTGAACTTCTTCCCCACCACAGAACTGGCTATCATACTAACATGTGGAGAACTAGATCTTCTGCATGGTTACGCTTTGTAAGACTGCATTCATAGAAACACCAGAAAACATCTGTGTGGTTTTTTCCTTTCTTTTTGCAACATGGAGTTTGATTTCAGAACAGCTATGAACAGTTCTCTCTCAAGACAGGGGCACTTGTAAAATAAGTGATAACTCAGCCAGGCATTATACCTCATTTACACACCTGTAATGCCATCTGATTGGTTAAAATTAGACATTGGCTCAAATCACACTTTTCAGACTCAAATCTGATAATCTCTAGTTAAAATTATGTGAAAGTTGATAGAAACTCATATTTTGTTTTAATGAAACATAGCTCTCTGCTATCAGATGGCAAATGACATTTTTACTAACTGGCAATAGGATATTTGGGTCTATCCATTAAATATAATTCACTGTCTTGTTTCTGATCTTTACAATAGCTCCACAGGACCAAAGACTTTAAGAAGTTATTATAGAAAAATCCCTAATCTCTTCCTTTGTCACTATCTTTACTTTTACCATTACTCTGTTTCAGTTCTCTTTAGATTTTGATCTGTACTGGATTTCTTCTGTGCCAGAATATTAAACAAATTCAATTCTTCAGTATGTAAATATATTCTCCCTCTTTATGTGATAGCTCTTCCAATTAGGCATCGTCCACCGAGCTGAAAGTCTGGATTCCATTACTGTTAGTTAACTAATTGACAGTGCTGTTCACTGAGCTCTTACCCGTCCTGTGGTTGGCATGTGGGATTCTGTGTCTAACTTTAATTACTACATTAACAGGAAAACGGAGCAGCTTTTCAGATCACCAGGTAATTATTTCAGTATTGCCACCGGTCCTGTGTTTCTGCAGTTTTCAATAACACTGTGTGGTATCCTATGGTTTTCCATGGTAGCCAATAGGGAATGGTGTAGGACCCTACCACAAGAGCACTTAGCTCTTGCAACTAAGAAGGAAAACTGAGGAACTCTACACCGTGAAATCACATGTTTTTGTTAGTGGACAGCACTATATATGGAGGTGATAAGCTGGTATTCACTATCAGTGATCCTTGCAGTGATCCTCTCTCATTGTGATCTCTTTCCTGCATGAGTGTCAGGTGCTAGCTCTTGAGTAGTCTGTAGGCATCAGCTCAGCACTGAAATTCATAGCTGGAAACCAGACCAGCTCACCTGTATGTTAGTAGTGTTCAAGATAGGAATTAGGAATGTAAGTCTATTTATAGTAGGTAGGTCCACACTATCCTCCTTGGGTGGATGGTGCTCATCATCACCAGGAGCACTTCCACCGACCTAAGAAGGGCAGCACGGGGAGCTGAGAGCCCAGTCTCTCAGCTATGCTGGCAGTTCCCTGTTGGGATCCTGGCTGCCCTACAAGCTCCCAGGCTTCTGGCGGGCAACCTCCTCCTCTGCTTCCATTCCGCTCCAGGAGTGAGGGAAGCCACCCAGGGCTTCTCCCCTTCCTGTTCCCTGCTGGGAGCCAGGGGAAGCCACCCAGGGCTTCCCACCCCCGGGAAGCTGATTCCAGCTGCCCCAGCTTCTCCCTGCCCCCCACCGCCTGCTCCCCAGGGGAGCCAGGCAGCCTTGTCAATTTCATGACTTACTCAGTGAGCTGTGAAATTGACAAGGCTGCCTGGCTCCCAGCTGGAAGTGGGTTGGGGGCAAGCCACTGGAGCTTCTCACCCTGGCTTTCAGCTGGGGTGGGGTTTGAAGCCTCTGGGGATTTTTGCCCTGGCTCCTAGCTGGGAATGGGGTCCATTCCCCCCCATCTCCCAAATGGAAGCAGGCCCAGCCATCCATCTCTCCAGGGGACAGCCAACAGCTGATGTAAGGGACACAGGGTCTACACAGACACTGCGTGATCCTAACTACAGCAACATAAGCCCCACACCTCTTCTGCAGGTATAGTTATTATGGCGGTGTAATAGGGCACTTACAACGGTGGGAGGAAGGCTGTAGTGTAGACACTGACATAATTAGGTGGACATAAATTGCCTTATGTTGACCTTCTGTGTTGTGTAGATGAGCCCTTAGACTTATGGCAATGTGTTTAGTGTTTGGACTCTATGGAATGCTTGGAAGCTGCCACATTCATTAAGTTCACTTGTAATGTCTGTATCCCATGCTATACAGTTTTGCTTTATAATTGTAAAAATGCTTACTCTGAACCTAGTCAGGACTAATGGTATACCCGCCATCAAGAAGGGTGATCAAAACTAAATGGGCCATTGTGGAACATCACAATACAAAGGCTGGGTTAATGATCCTCTCACACCATGAAGGTTCTACATGCAAGAAATCCCATCTCATTAGCTTGAATGCTGAAAGAAGAGGATAAAACAGGAATACAAGAAAATTTTCCCTTTGTTGTTTGGACTCTCACAGGGCTGGAACTATGCAACAGAAGCAGAGATCACCAGAGTCAGTCTGACTAAGCTCTAAAAGACATTTAGTGCTGACAGATTACTCTGACCTTTTGGAACCACAGACTAACTCATTGGTGTGTGTATATATATATATATATATATATATATATATATATATGCCTGCTTTAGCATATAAATAACTCTTTTCTTTTTCCTGGTTAATAAATCCTCAGTTTACTCTAGAGGATTGGCCACAAGCATTGTCTTTAATGAGAGATCTGAGATACAAACTGACCTGGGCTAAGTGACTGGTCTCTTGCAACTGGAAGATACCTGAATCTTGTGTGACCTTTGGTGTATGGCAACCAAGTATCACTAAGTCCAACTTGCGTGGATCGCAAGATAGACCAGCATGCCCATGGGGACTGTCTATGGCTCCATGGTAAGAGAGTTATAGTGCTTCAGGAGTTTGCATTTGTAACTGGGTTGGAAATCTAATTATAGAACACACAGCCAGTTGGGGGTGTCTGCTCTGCTTTTCATAGAATCATAGAATCATAGAATATCAGGGTTGGAAGGGACCCCAGAAGGTCATCTAGTCCAACCCCCTGCTCAAAGCAGGACCAATTCCCAGTTAAATCATCCCAGCGAGGGCTTTGTCAAGCCTGACCTTAAAAACCTCTAAGGAAGGAGATTCTACCACCTCCCTAGGTAACGCATTCCAGTGTTTCACCACCCTCTTAGTGAAAAAGTTTTTCCTAATATCCAATCTAAACCTCTCCCACTGCAACTTGAGACCATTACTCCTCGTTCTGTCATCTGCTACCATTGAGAACAGTCTAGAGCCATCCTCTTTGGAACCCCCTTTCAGGTAGTTGAAAGCAGCTATCAAATCCCCCCTCATTCTTCTCTTCTGCAGGCTAAACAATCCCAGCTCCCTCAGCCTCTCCTCATAACTCATGTGTTCCAGTCCCCTAATCATTTTTGTTGGCCTTCGCTGGACTCTCTCCAATTTATCCACATCCTTCTTGAAGTGTGGGGCCCAAAACTGGACACAGTACTCCAGATGAGGCCTCACCAATGTCGAATAGAGGGGAACGATCACGTCCCTCGATCTGCTCGCTATGCCCCTACTTATACATCCCAAAATGCCATTGGCCTTCTTGGCAACAAGGGCACACTGCTGACTCATATCCAGCTTCTCGTCCACTGTCACCCCTAGGTCCTTTTCTGCAGAACTGCTGCCTAGCCATTCGGTCCCTAGTCTGTAGCTGTGCATTGGGTTCTTCCGTCCTAAGTGCAGGACCCTGCACTTATCCTTATTGAACCTCATCAGATTCCTTTTGGCCCAATCTTCCAATTGGTCTAGGTCCTTCTGTATCCTATCCCTCCCCTCCAGCGTATCTACCACTCCTCCCAGTTTAGTATCATCCGCAAATTTGCTTAGAGTGCAATCCACACCATCCTCCAGATCATTTATGAAGATATTGAATAAAACCGGCCCCAGGACCGACCCTTGGGGCACTCCACTTGATACCGGCTGCCAACTAGACATGGAGCCATTGATCACTACCCGTTGAGCCCGACAATTTAGCCAGCTTTCTACCCACCTTACAGTGCATTCATCCAGCCCATACTTCCTTAACTTGCTGACAAGAATACTATGGGAGACCGTGTCAAAAGCTTTGCTAAAGTCAAGAAACAATACATCCACTGCTTTCCCTTCATCCACAGAACCAGTAATCTCATCATAAAAGGCGATTAGATTAGTCAGGCATGACCTTCCCTTGGTGAATCCATGCTGGCTGTTCCTGATCACTTTCCTCTCATGCAAGTGCTTCAGGATTGATTCTTTGAGGACCTGCTCCATGATTTTTCCAGGGACTGAGGTGAGGCTGACTGGCCTGTAGTTCCCAGGATCTTCCTTCTTCCCTTTTTTAAAGATTGGCACTACATTAGCCTTTTTCCAGTCATCCGGGACTTCCCCGGTTCGCCACGAGTTTTCAAAGATAATGGCCAGTGGCTCTGCAATCACAGCCGCCAATTCCTTCAGCACTCTCGGATGCAACTCGTCCGGCCCCATGGACTTGTGCATGTCCAGCTTTTCTAAATAGTCCCTAACCGCCTCTATCTCCACAGAGGGCTGGCCATCTCTTCCGCATTTTGTGATGCCCAGCGCAGCAGTCTGGGAGCTGACCTTGTTAGTGAAAACAGAGGCAAAAAAAGCATTGAGTACATTAGCTTTTTCCACATCCTCTGTCACTAGGTTGCCTCCCTCATTCAGTAAGGGGCCCACACATTCCTTGGCTTTCTTCTTGTTGCCAACATACCTGAAGAAACCCTTCTTGTTACTCTTAACATCTCTGGCTAGCTGCAGCTCCAGGTGCGATTTGGCCCTCCTGATAACATTCCTACATGCCCGAGCAATATTTTTATACACTTCCCTGGTCATATGTCCAACCTTCCACTTCTTGTAAGCTTCTTTTTTATGTTTAATATCCGCTAGGATTTCACCATTAAGCCAAGCTGGTCGCCTGCCATATTTACTATTCTTTCGACTCATCGGGATGGTTTGTCCCTGTAACCTCAACAGGGATTCCTTGAAATACAGCCAGCTCTCCTGGACTCCTTTCCCCTTCAAGTTAGTCCCCCAGACTTTTGACAGTCTGCCTTGAGGTTGGTGCTCATGGTTGTGAACCAGCCCAGACAGCATGACAGAGGCAATATGAATGATGTCACCCAAATAATGAGTTGAGGCATTTCACTTGATAAATGCAGAGGTAACAGCAAAAGGTGCTGCCCCCCTCCTAAAATGATAACCTTGTTCAGCTGAACAAGGATCAGATGCTGCTCTCAGGTACATGTCTAGGGGTTAGGGCCCTATCCTAGAAGTCAGGAGTCTATTCCTAAAGTAACAGAGCAGATCTGTTTCCTGTATAACTTTATCTGCTGGGTACTCCCAGACATTTAGGAATAAAGCAGTGGCCTAATTAAACCACATCCATTGTCGTCTGGCATAACTGGACAATGACCTCACTGCACATTAAGCAATGGGGGTCACTGTCTGGCTTGTCAGAAAAGGTATGTTGCTCCTTTGGAGGCTAGAGAGCCAGAGAGTTATTTGCTATGGCAGCTTCATATCAGGTCAGCGTGGGACGGCTGATTCATCCTCCTCCCACACTTTGCCCCAAGAGACCAGAAGAGAGGGGGAACTATTTATGTCCACTTCAGTGCAGGAAATATCCCTCATACCTGGACCAGGTAGAGCAGCCCCCACCATCCCACCCATGGAAGTGGTTAAACACCAGGTGTTGTCATCAGTCACTATGGGCATTAAGCTGGTCGCTTCTTTCACAAGGGACTAGGGAGGAATTTTTTCCCCTCACTCTTAGATTGGGCAAGAAGAGGTAGGTTTTCCTTCACCTGCCCACAGCACATTGGGGGCTTAGTTGGAGCAAAAAAAAAATTAAATGGGATGTGACATTCCTGGGTTCAATCCAGACTAATGAGCAGCTGTGCCACCCTTGCCCTGCAACGTTGGGAGCCTTATGATGCCTTGCTGAAGGAGTTCCCACCTGGGCTGCTCACAAACAGCCTTCCAGCATGCAAACCACACCCCGAGTGTGTGTGTGTGTGTGTAATTGTAGCCTGCCAACCACACCTGGGTTAGTGTGGCTCCCATCAACCTTGGTTTGTAGTTCAAGGTGACCCCAACACATTCCCAGTCTCAGATTTCCCCCCAGAAATGTATGTCCTATACTGCTCAGCCCTCTCCTGGACAATACAGTCCTTTATATCTTTAGTAGAAATAATATGCACACAACTTGCCACCCCAAATGGAGTTTCCCAAATTTAAACACATTGGATTAGGTTAAGCAAGAAAAAAAAAAGTTTAACTACAAACTGATTTTAAGTGAGTACAAGTCACGAGGCATAAAGGTCAGAAATGGTTACAAAAAATAAAGATAAAGTTCTCACCACATGCTTTCAGCCCTCTTACTGACCAAATCTCTTAGGTCAGGACCCCTTCTCCCAGTATCTAACAAATGTTTTCTTTGCTGTTTCAGGTGCAGTCAATGTGATGGGCAGGGTGTGTGTGTGCCTGCGGTGTTAGTCCTTCCTTTTTATAGTTTCAGTCCCCCTCTTCAAAAAGATTTCCAGCTGGGTACCAGAAGCCAGGAGACAAAGTCTATGGAGCAGGATGTTCCCTGCTGCTTTTTTCTTACCTGTTTGGGCTTCCTTTATTTCCCTCTGTTTACTGCTTAAATGCAAATTAAGCAGCACACACATCCCTGTGTTTGAGACAGGCCTGTTTGCCAACCTCAGTTTGGAACATATGTTAATAAAACCAAACAGTGGAGTCTTATAACGTCACACACAATGTTGCCACACATTTTGTCAGAACAGTGATGGACAGCAAATTATAAATTTTTAAATAACTCACAAGACATCATTTGTACAAAGATTGTTGCAATAGCATGTAGGGTGTGGACACAGTGGTACATTCTATCACACAGGGATTAGGCCATGATGTTACAACTCATCAGGTAAGTTTGGGGTGGATGTCCAGCACAGGAACTCCATTGTGGAAGGGATATGGTGATCAGAATATGGATTGTTAAAAGAAGTATTCTTTAAAAGAATGGAAATAGGGAGGTGCGGCGTTCCTATGACTGGTACAGCAGGGAGTCAACCTACCCGCCACATCCCTCTTTAGGGGAAGGGAGGCAAGCTCCTAGCAGTGGGTTGGCTGGAGACCAGGATGGGCAAACGGGGACAGAGGACAGCAGCCTTCAGCCAGGCATATGTAAATTACCTGCACTGTACAAATACGGAATTATCTGCACTGTACAAATTTATCTGCCAGGTACTTCCAGACACTTAGGAATAAGGTTACAGCCTAATTAAACCACGTCCAGAGTTTTCAGTCTTTCTTCTAGCATAGTCAGACAATGAGCTTTAACTCTCACTGAATGGCACTCCCTCCAGCCCTCACATCATATCTGTGGCCCTTTTCTGCACCCTCTTCAAGTCTTCAACATCCTTTTTGAAGAGGCTGCAGTGTTCTAGCACTGTTCTCACCAAGGCTGTATACAGAGGTAACGTCACTACACACTTTCTGACTGCTCCCTGTTAATGCATTCAAGGTTTGCATTCACTCATTTTACCACAGCATTGCACTGGGAGCTCATGTTGAGTTGCTAATCCACTGTGAGTCCTAAATCCTTCTCTGTAGCTGTGTTCTGAGATATCTGAAGTACATTTTTAGCTGAACACTACCTTAATGCCATTGCCAGAAGATGACTGAATATTCTGGAGTTTCTCAACTGAAAATTCTGCAGATTACTACTACTCAGATGTCTGACTATTTAGCCTGTGTGTAAATAACAATGTACATGTATAGAGTGCCCCTTATCCAAAGAGATTCCAAAGCAATTAAGAGATTCTAATTAGTGATTACTTCACCCACTGAAGAAATGCAGCCACTTCTGAGGTGCAATGGGGCAGTAACATGTGATGCCAGCAACAATTCACAACAGCTTAGCTGAAGTACTGAAGAATGTCATACTTCATTGAAAATACAGGGGAAGATTACTAGGTAGAATGGAAATATCCAGAAATAACTTGAACAGTGGGCTAACTTTAAACTCTTAGGAAATGTGATAGGGCCCAAACCAAGAAAGAAACATGCACACAGAGTAAAGGAAGCAGAACCCTCTTTAGCCTCCCCCAAAATACCAACCCACAAAGCCTCTTTTTCCCCTTATCCCTCACATACAGGTTACTTTTTTTTCCCCTTTTTTCCCCCTTATCCCTCACATACAGATTACTCTGCATGGCCTGCTTATACACTTGTTTCAATGCAACTGTCATTTTCTGTCAGTTAAGACAGGGCAGGTATTCATCACAGATTATGCCCAAATATATTAGCTCTTGCTTATTAAGCAGACCCCTCTTCCCCACCCACTTCCAGAGTTCTGTTTTCTCAGAGGCATTGCAGTCCACTAGATCTATTTTTCAGCATGTTGAAACTTGTGTTTGCTCTTCTAGCATGTATTCCTCATTATAACTACAAACTCCAGAAGTTTCTCATTGAGTCTTTCCAGCTACACTTGTCACACTTCACAACCAGAGAAAATGTGGATCTCTCCTGTTTTCCAGAGAACCTGAGAAGTCCTTGGCAAATGCTTCTTTTCTTCTCTTCCTGACTGTTTTCTGATTATTCCACTACATTTTTCCAATCTTGTAAGAGTCCCACTCATCATCTTCTCAGAAACCATTCCAATGCACTGGTGATATTTGTGAATGAAAAGGGCCCCAGGGTTTATCTTGCCTGGGGGAGGGATAGCTCAGGGGTTTGAGCATTGGCCTGCTAAACCCAGGGTTGTGAGTTCAATCCCTGAGGGGGCCATTTGGGATCTGGGGCAAAAATTGGGGATTGGTCCTGCTTTGAGCAGGGGGTTGGACTAGATGACCTCCTGAGGTCCCTTCCAACCCTGATATTCTATGACTCCCAGCTCCATTCCTCAGGGTGTTTTTGCAGGAAATGGTCTTACCACTGCGGGAAACCTATTTTTTCATGGACACGTGAGTAGAGAAAAAATGGAAGAGGCTCTATTTTCCAGCATTGAAGTCTTTCTAAGTCTATTCTTTAAATTTTCCTGCTTATTGATAGTCCAACAAGATTACTACATAATACAATTTTCAAAAGAACTGAATACTATTGAAAGTCAAAGGGTCTTAGGCACCTAAGTGCTCTCGAAAATTTTACCTGCAGTCTCTCTTTTCTCTTGAATTTCTTTCAGCAACTAATTGGAACAGACAGTTAACAATAAACATTGCAATCAATCTGTAAAGTCCCAGGAACAATAAAAATGACATGTTTGAATAGTAATGAGCTCAGAGAGACATCCTTGGACAAGTATTTCTATTTCAAAGAATCAGTGTAGACTGTTGACAAACTTCTAGATAGAACAGTCTGAACACTCTAATGAATACCGAAGAAAGACTCTGGAACATTTCAGTGACTGAAACACAAAATTTACAGTTATGTTTTGACCATTATGACACTGCTTTTTGTGAACATTCACAGGATCAAAGCTCTGCTTTACAAATGTTCCAAATAATTACTAAATGGAATCCCTGTTACAAGAGGACATCACCTTAGAAATTCTCCCTGTTTTTTGTGGTCATCCAAAGAGGGACCAGAAACAATATCATGTAGCTTAGATGATCAGTTACAGAGCTCCAGTGTCAGCTACAAATACAAAATACCCATAGATAAGAATTACACAGCAATCTATAAACTGACATATGTTTGCACAGAATATTTATCAAACAATTTCATACAGCAAATAAGCCTCTCAGACTGCAATCTGCTCACAATTTGTGAACAGGATCAAGGGCTAAATTCATTAAATAAATTTTTTGTTGTGAATTGTTTACCCAACTCCCCTCCAAGGTGCATTGCAAAGAAGTTGTGTAATGTCTGCTTTGCAGGCTATATAAAGACAGACATTAAAATGATACTTACACCTTTTCCCCTTGTTTCCATCCTTATGAATATTTTAAAACCATGTACAGTTCTTTGTGTTCTTCATGATTAAATGCTACTATTCCCTTAGTTCTACATGAACTGGTATATTCTGACTGAAATAAACAACAAGTAACAGAAAAGACCCCACAGCATTATTAATTATCCTAGCTGTCAATTATACGTTATACATGGGAACAAGACAGATGGTAAGACAAACAGTGGTGAGATAGACTGGTATGGCTGACAACCTCACATTCACCTTAGAAAGAAAGATGATATATCACTGTTAGTGTAAACTGAGAAAGGATGACCTTGTGTGACACTTACAAGACATATTGAGGTAAGAAGTATTAATGACTTGGACTTAAGTAGCTGAAACTTGAAAAAAAACAGTAAAAATAGAAAAAGGAAACATTTAAGCTTCAGGCCAAAACAGAGCATTATTTGAAAGGAATCAAAGAGGCATCCAAGTCTAAGAAAGGAACTACATACAGAAAATATGGCAATTATTGCTCCTCTGAAACACTTTCAGTTCCTACAGTGTCTAGTTACCTCATTCCCTTCAGTTTGTCATTTCCCAGTCATAGAGAAGGACAGTATGTCAAAGTCCTCTAATTTCTTAAAAACTCTATTTGACAATAATTGGTGGCGTGACATGAAGTTTCCAGATATTCTATTGCCAAGGTGATTTAATTTGAGAAGTTTAAAAGAGTATCAGCCAAAATTGTTGCTCCATTGGCCCAAGAAGCTAGCCGATATATGGAGCCTTGCAGGGTTGTTTCCTGAGGATGAGAAATCAGTGATATGAGTTAGGTATATTCTTGATGCAATCTTGTTTATAAAAAAATGTACACTATATCTCTTTTTCCTGAATACAGGAGAAATAAACAGTGGGCAGTTTCCTGTCTCAGAAATCCGCAAGTTTGTCACTCCAGTGAGCTTTGTATCCAAGAAGATTTGGTTCTCTGCTTCCTTTCAGGGTCACACTCAACCCCTTCTCCTGGCTTTTTCATACCAAGCCGCCCACAGCTTGCTACCAATGTCCTAGTGCCTGCATTTGCACCCCAGAAAAACTCCTGGCAATGTACCTGGGTTAAGTCTGGTCTGACCTGGCTATGTGTCTGCAACTGTGACACTGCATTAAGGGACTTAATTGCTGCTTCCACTGAACATGACAGAGGGCATGGCACACCCTTAGCTTTAGCAGGGTCTGTGGTGGGTTTTTGTTCAAAGAGTCTCTTGGTGGAAGCCATTAGTACCTTTCAGCATAACATTATGGTTGTCATGGTCCAAGTGCACCAGGGATGGAGATGATGTAAGGAGCCCCTCTCAGCTACTACTTCCACACAAGAGGCTTCTATGATTTGGCTGTTTAAGCTCTATAAGTGCAGAGGGTGCTGTTAGTGCTGATGACTTGGACAATATGCTGTTTTACTAAACTTCCAGGGACCATTTACTCCCCACGGAGTAAAAAACCACCAGTGAACCCAGATGATATCTGTGTGCATACCTAGTTTGAGAATTTCAATGGAGAAAACCATCCTTTTTTTACTTTAGTCAGGAGCTCATTATAAATCACTCAAGAGCACCCAAGGAGGTGAGAATGCTTTCAATCACATGCAAAAGGAATCCTTTGAAACAGAAAGCAGAGATAGGTGAAAACCTCAAGTTGTCCATGAATAGTCACAAACATTTTGACTGTGCTCATGCCCCGTTAGTGCTTCCTCCCTGTTAATATTGTAGCAAACATTTACTAGCGGTAATGTTGGTAGAAATAAATTCTTATACACACATTCAAGAATATACATGGGAAGTGATTTTGAACTCAGAATAGCTAGTATTCACACAAGAAACTAGACTGAGCAGACTTTTGTCTGCTAAGGAAATGAAAACAATACCATCTGGCCTATACATCCACTCAAAAAACCTAACTGCCACACTGTACTACTTTTCCCCTTTTTCCAATGGAAAAAACTGAAATGGAATGACATTTTAAGGCAAAACAAATTACATTTATAAATGCTGATTTGAAACAAGTAGTTCTTTTGGAAATTTCTCATTGGAAGAGAAATTATGCCAACATCAATTTCCCAAGGAAAATATTTTCCTGGAAACTACATTTCAGTTCAGGTCAGCACTAACGATAATCCAAATCAAGTATGGGATATTTTGGATATAGTTATCTTTAGCCACTAATGGATTTGAGGCAATAGGTCATTTAATTTAAAAAAGCAGACCCCTCACACCAACTCTTAACAAGCAATTGGTAACTGAAGACAAATGATCCATTCTTTCTGCATTGAAGTCTCTGAATCGATATTTAGAGACTTCAGCACAGAATAAGCTGATGATTTGTGCTTTATTATGAGCTATTCTGTACAGTTACTCTACAGTCTCTTAAGGAGCTGGACTAAAAGTGGTAGGTGAAGTAGAAGCAATTTAATATCTTAGAGTATATCCTAGTATTCCTAACCTATTGACTAAAATTTAGGCATTTTGAAGGACCTGGACTTCATTGTGTTCCAACCCAGAGAAAGCACAGAGAAGAAAGAAAGCTAAAACACAAATTTGGACTCAATTTTTAACTGTGAAAAATGTATATTTGGTGCAACTGAGAATTAGGTGGGTGGATGAGGAAAGTTGGTTCTAAGTCACCTTTCTGCTCCTGCAGCTCTTGGCTGAACAGCCCCTGGCCTAATTTAGATTAGCCTCTGGGCCACTATACAGCCACGTCCTCCAGTAGTTGAGGATCTAAGGCAGTGCTATGCCCATCTTCATAGACCTCCCAGATCTGATAGAAAAAAAGTTGAAATCATGTTACATCCTGTCATAAATATAAAGGGAAGGGTAAACCCCTTTGAAATCCCTCCTGGCCAGGGGAAAGCTCCTCTCACCTGTAAAGGGTTAAGAAGCTAAAGGTAACCTCGCTGGCACCTGACCAAAATGACCAATGAGGAGACAAGATACTTTCAAAAGCTGGGAGGAGGGAGAGAAACAAAGGGTTTGTGTGTCTGTCTGTAGTCATCTTGGCCGGGGACAGAACAGGAATGGAGTCTTAGAACTTTTAGTAAGTAATCTAGCTAGGTATGTGTTAGATTATGATTTCTTTAAATGGCTGAGAAAAGAATTGTGCTGAATAGAATAACTATTTCTGTCTGTGTATCTTTTTTGTAACTTAAGGTTTTGCCTAGAGGGGTTCTCTATGTTTTTGAATCTAATTACCCTGTAAGATATATACCATCCTGATTTTACAGGGGGGATTTCTTTATTTCTATTTACTTCTATTTTTTATTAAAAGTCTTCTTGTAAAACACTGAATGCTTTTTCATTGTTCTCAGATCCAAGGGTTTGGGTTTGTGGTCACCTATGCAAATTGGTGAGGCTTTTTATCCAACATTTCCCAGGAAAGGGGGGGTGCAAGTGTTGGGAGGATTGTTCATTGTTCTTAAGATCCAAGGGTCTGGGTCTGTAGTCACCTAGGCAAATTGGTGAGGCTTTTTACCAAACCTTGTCCAGGAAGTGGGGTGCAAGGTTTTGGGAAGTATTTTGGGGGGAAGGACGCGTCCAAACAGCTCTTCCCCAGTAACCAGTATTAGTTTGGTGGTGGTAGCGGCCTGTCCAAGGGGTAATATTTTGTACCTTGGGGAAGTTTTGACCTAAGCTGGTAAAGATAAGCTTAGGAGGTTTTTCATGCAGGTCCCCACATCTGTACCCTAGAGTTCAGAGTGGGGGAGGAACCTTGACATGGTGGCACAGTGGTGGGATTAACCTGAAATCATTTTGAGATCCAGTTGAGATTTTTTGAACTAGAAATACAGATTTTAAAAAGGAATTTTTAGGAAGTCCAGAAGGCAGCTTTGAAACTGAAAGCAGCTTGGTTTCTCTCTGCTTTGTGGCCAAGCAGAGACAAAAGGGGATTATCTTGTGAATTGCAGATTTTCTTTGCCTGGAGGCAGGGTACTTAACTCCTGCAGGGAAATTCACAGTCTTCCAACCCAGAGGTTTTTTTTTTTTTTTTTCTTTTCTTCCTAAAAGTAAATAGGGGGTGTGTGCTCTACCCATTTGCATGGAGACAAAAGTGGCAGGGTTTTTTTTTAGGATTTTGATTTTTTTTTTTTGTTTTACAAGGAGCACAGGTTTGAAAAGAAATTTTTTTCTTCTTTGGGCTGGGTAAGCAGGTTTCCAAGTAGTTGGAGGTTTTTTGCTTTAATTTGGGCCCAGAGCAGAGACAAGGGAATTGTCTTTTTCTGTAGGCTGACAATCACTATCAGAGAATAGGTATTCTATTCCAGCACAGCAAAATTTTACAGCCAAGTTTTGTTTGTTTATTTCTAAACCTCGGGTGTAAAGTTAGTTAAAAACAGAGAGGTTAGAATGGCCAAATCCTCAGCTCGACTACAGCTGGAATTAGCCAAATTTCAGGCTGAGGAAAAACAAAGGGAACATGAAAGACAGATAGAACTCATGCAGCTGAAGAAGGAACAAGAAAGGGAGGCAGAACAACACCAAGAGGCTGCCCACAAGAGGGAAATGGAGGCAAGGAAGCATGTGGAGGAGGAGAGGGAAAAAGAGAGGAAGCATGTGGAGGAGGAGAAGGAAAAAGAGAGGAAGCATGTGGAGGAGATGGAGAGGATAAAGGCCCAGCAGAATATACCAACAAACCCTAGCAATCCTTCTCCAGGTACCACTTCCCATCCCAGAAAGTTCCCCACCTACAAGGCAGGTGATGATACTGAGGCCTTCTTAGAAAACTTCGAAAGGGCCTGCCTTGGGTACAACATCTCTACTGACCAATACATGGTAGAGCTGAGGCCGCAGCTCAGTGGACCCTTAGCTGAGGTGGCAGCTGAAATGCCTAAAGAACACATGAACAAGTATGAACTGTTTAAATCCAAGGCGAGAGTCAGAATGGGGATAACACCCGAGCAGTCTCGTCGGAGGTTCAGAGCCCTAAGGTGGAAACCAGACATGTCATTTACCCGACATGCCTACCACATTGTAAAACATTGGGATGCCTGGATATCAGGAGCAAGTGTTGAATCTCCAGTAAATTTGCCCTTCCTAATGCAAATGGAACAATTCTTAGAGGGTGTTCCTGAGGAAATAGAAAGATACATCCTAGATGGGAAACCCAAAACTGTAATGGAGGCAGGAGAGATTGGAGCCAGATGGGTGGAGGTGGCAGAGAAGAAGAAAACTGGTCGCAGTTGGAGCGGAGACCAGAAGGGACCACCCCAGACCACACCCTATTACCGGGGGCCGCCCAAAGCCCCACCTACCTCCCAAAGAACCCTCCAGACCCCTTATCGTCCCACCACCCCGTTCTCCAGCAACCCTCCTCGCCCCAGTGACCCGTCAGCTGGACGATGTTTTAAGTGTAACGAGCTGGGGCATGTAAAGGCCAACTGCCCCAAGAACCCCAACAGATTACAGTTCATTGCACCGGAATCACACCAGAGGTCCACAGGCCCAGATACCTCCCAGATACCCTTGGAGCGGAGGGAAACTGTGAGTGTGGGCGGGAAGAAGGTCACCGCGTGGAGGGACACCGGAGCACAAGTGTCAGCTATCCATGCTTCCTTAGTGGACCCCAATTTAATCAACCCAGAGATCCAAGTGACGATTCAACCCTTCAAGTCCAACTCTTTCAATTTGCCTACAGCCAAGTTGCCTGTCCAGTACAAGGGCTGGTCAGGAATGTGGACTTTTGCAGTCTATGATGATTATCCCATCCCCATGCTGTTGGGGGAAGACTTGGCCAATCACGTGAAGCAGGCCAAGAGGGTGGGAACGGTCACCCGCAGCCAGGCTAAACAAGCCGTGAGGCCTAGCTCTGTTCCGGAAACTTCTATCAGGGCCCGGTCAGAGGTGATGGACCCGGACCCCAGGCCAATGTCTGCAACAGCAGTAGTGGATCCAGTCCCAGAGACCCAGACGGAACCAGACCCAGAACCGGAACCAGCCAAACAACCAACACCAGACCCCGTGTCAGCACTGAATCCAGTACTTGCAACCTCAACACCAGAGGGCCCCACCGAACCTGAACTGGCAGCAGCCGATAACCCTACACAAGAGGCTCAGCCGGAGCCTGAATCCCAACATAGTGCACCAGCGGAGAGCGGTTCACAGTCAACAGAAACAGCTCCATCCCCTATATCGCTTCCAGAGGGACCAAGCCTAGGTCCACAATCCCATGAGGAACTGATGTCTCCAGCATCAAGGGAACAGTTCCAGACCGAACAGGAAGCAGATGAAAGCCTCCAGAGAGCTTGGACGGCGGCACGGAGCAACCCACCGCCTCTCAGCTCTTCTAATCGATCCAGGTTTGTTGTAGAAAGAGGACTTTTATACAAGGAAACTCTTTCTGGGGGACACCAGGAAGACTGGCATCCTCAGAGACAGTTGGTAGTTCCAACTAAATACCGGGCCAAGCTCTTGAGCTTAGCCCATGATCACCCTAGTGGCCATGCTGGGGTGAACAGGACCAAAGACCGTTTGGGGAGGTCATTCCACTGGGAGGGAATGGGCAAGGATGTTTCTACCTATGTCCAGTCTTGTGAGGTGTGCCAAAGAGTGGGAAAACCCCAAGACCAGGTCAAAGCTCCTCTCCAGCCACTCCCCATCATTGAAGTTCCATTTCAGCGAGTAGCTGTGGATATTCTGGGTCCTTTTCCGAAAAAGACACCCAGAGGAAAGCAGTACATACTGACTTTCATGGATTTTGCCACCCGATGGCCGGAAGCAGTAGCTCTAAGCAACACCAGGGCTAAAAGTGTGTGCCAGGCACTAGCAGACATTTTTGCCAGGGTAGGTTGGCCCTCCGACATCCTCACAGATGCAGGGACTAATTTCCTGGCAGGAACTATGAAAAACCTTTGGGAAGCTCATGGGGTAAATCACTTGGTTGCCACTCCTTACCATCATCAAACAAATGGCATGGTGGAGAAGTTTAATGGAACTTTGGGGGCCATGATACGTAAATTCGTAAATGAGCACTCCAATGATTGGGACCTAGTATTGCAGCAGTTGCTCTTTGCCTACAGAGCTGTACCACATCCCAGTTTAGGGTTTTCCCCATTTGAACTTGTATATGGCCGTGAGGTTAAGGGGCCATTGCAGTTGGTGAAGCAGCAATGGGAGGGATTTACACCTTCTCCAGGAACTAACATTCTGGACTTTGTAACCAACCTACAAAACACCCTCCGAACCTCTTTAGCCCTTGCTAGAGAAAACTTACAGGATGCTCAAAAAGAGCAAAAAGCCTGGTATGATAAACATGCCAGAGAGCGTTCCTTCAAAGTAGGAGACCAGGTCATGGTCTTAAAGGCGCTCCAGGCCCATAAAATGGAAGCATCGTGGGAAGGGCCATTCGTGGTCCAGGAGCGCCTGGGAGCTGTTAATTATCTCATAGCATTCCCCACCTCCAACCGAAAGCCTAAGGTGTATCATATTAATTCTCTAAAGCCCTTTTATTCCAGAGAATTAAAGGTTTGTCAGTTTACAGCCCAGGGAGGAGACGACGCTGAGTGGCCTGAAGGTGTCTATTACGAAGGGAAATGTGCTGGTGGTGTGGAAGAGGTGAACCTCTCCATGACCCTTGGGCGTATGCAGCGACAGCAGATCCAGAAGCTGTGCACTAGCTACGCGCCAACGTTCTCAGCCACCCCAGGACTGACTGAACGGGCATACCACTCCATTGACACAGGTAATGCTCACCCAATTAGGGTCCACCCTTACCGGGTGTCTCCTCAAGCTAAAACTGCTATAGAACGGGAGATCCAGGATATGTTACAGATGGGTGTAATCCGCCCCTCTGAAAGTGCATGGGCATCTCCAGTGGTTCTAGTTCCCAAACCAGATGGGGAAATACGTTTTTGCGTGGACTACCGTAAGCTAAATGCTGTAACTCGCCCAGACAACTATCCCATGCCACGCACAGATGAACTATTAGAGAAACTGGGAAGGGCCCAGTTCATCTCTACCTTGGACTTAACCAAGGGGTACTGGCAGGTACCGCTAGATGAATCTGCCAAGGAAAGGTCAGCCTTCATCACACATCTCGGGCTGTATGAATTTAATGTACTCCCTTTCGGGCTGCGAAATGCACCCGCCACTTTCCAAAGACTTGTAGATGGTCTCCTAGCGGGATTAGGAGAATATGCAGTCGCCTACCTTGACGATGTGGCCATATTTTCGGATTCCTGGGCAGACCACCTGGAACATCTACAAAAAGTCCTTGAGCGCATAAGGGAGGCAGGACTAACTGTTAAGGCTAAGAAGTGTCAAATAGGCCTAAACAGAGTGACTTACCTTGGACACCAGGTGGGTCAAGGAACTATCAGCCCCCTACAGGCCAAAGTGGATGCTATCCAAAAGTGGCCTGTCCCAAAGTCAAAGAAACAGGTTCAATCCTTCTTAGGCTTGGCCGGTTATTACAGACGATTTGTACCGCACTACAGCCAAATCGCTGCCCCACTGACAGACCTAACCAAAAAGAAACAGCCAAATGCTGTTCAGTGGACCGGAAAGTGTCAGAAGGCCTTTAACAAGCTTAAAGCGACACTCATGTCTGACCCTGTACTAAGGGCCCCAGACTTTGACAAACCGTTCCTAGTAACCACAGATGCATCCGAGCGTGGTGTGGGAGCAGTTTTAATGCAGAAAGGACCTGATCAAGAATTCCACCCTGTAGTGTTTCTCAGCAAAAAACTGTCTGAGAGGGAAAGCAACTGGTCAGTCACTGAAAAAGAATGTTATGCCATTGTCTACGCTCTGGAAAAGCTACGCCCATATGTTTGGGGACGGCGTTTCCACCTGCAAACCGACCATGCTGCACTAAAGTGGCTTCACACCGTCAAAGAAACTAACAGAAAACTTCTTCGGTGGAGTTTAGCTCTCCAAGATTTTGATTTCGACATCCAACACATCTCAGGAGCTTCTAACAAAGTGGCTGATGCACTCTCCCATGAAAGTTTCCCAGAATCAACTGGTTAAAATCGTCCTTGAGATGTGGAAAATATTGTTAGTCTTTATGTACTTGGTAGTATATTTAGAGATGCATGTGTCTTATTAACTCTGTTTTCCTAGAGCTCCAGGAAGAAATCCCAGCCAGTGTTTCACCCTAGCTGAGATTTGGGGGGCGTGTCATAAATATAAAGGGAAGGGTAAACCCCTTTGAAATCCCTCCTGGCCAGGGGAAAGCTCCTCTCACCTGTAAAGGGTTAAGAAGCTAAAGGTAACCTCGCTGGCACCTGACCAAAATGACCAATGAGGAGACAAGATACTTTCAAAAGCTGGGAGGAGGGAGAGAAACAAAGGGTTTGTGTGTCTGTCTGTAGTCGTCTTGGCCGGGGACAGAACAGGAATGGAGTCTTAGAACTTTTAGTAAGTAATCTAGCTAGGTATGTGTTAGATTATGATTTCTTTAAATGGCTGAGAAAAGAATTGTGCTGAATAGAATAACTATTTCTGTCTGTGTATCTTTTTTGTAACTTAAGGTTTTGCCTAGAGGGGTTCTCTATGTTTTTGAATCTAATTACCCTGTAAGATATATACCATCCTGATTTTACAGGGGGGATTTCTTTATTTCTATTTACTTCTATTTTTTATTAAAAGTCTTCTTGTAAAACACTGAATGCTTTTTCATTGTTCTCAGATCCAAGGGTTTGGGTTTGTGGTCACCTATGCAAATTGGTGAGGCTTTTTATCCAACATTTCCCAGGAAAGGGGGGGTGCAAGTGTTGGGAGGATTGTTCATTGTTCTTAAGATCCAAGGGTCTGGGTCTGTAGTCACCTAGGCAAATTGGTGAGGCTTTTTACCAAACCTTGTCCAGGAAGTGGGGTGCAAGGTTTTGGGAAGTATTTTGGGGGGAAGGACGCGTCCAAACAGCTCTTCCCCAGTAACCAGTATTAGTTTGGTGGTGGTAGCGGCCTGTCCAAGGGGTAATATTTTGTACCTTGGGGAAGTTTTGACCTAAGCTGGTAAAGATAAGCTTAGGAGGTTTTTCATGCAGGTCCCCACATCTGTACCCTAGAGTTCAGAGTGGGGGAGGAACCTTGACACATCCCTAGGAACATCCTCACTGTATTCCACTGATAGCACAGTTCACCTGCCATGTCTATCTGTTCACCTACTGAATTTTCTTGATATTAATGATAGAAGGTGTCTCAAAATGTCCCTCCATATTGCTGTGATATTTGAGATCCACTCTATTGCTTCTTCTAACAGTTCTTATATTTGGGAGTTTTCAATGAATGGCCTGCAGCTCAGGACATTTTTAATTGACATTGGTCTACATACATAAGTTGTCATATTGGTACATGTTCTTAGAAACTTAATCTGCGTAATTGACTGAATGTTCACTGTCCAGGTTTATCTTTGGGATGCCCTGATAGGTAGAATAAAGAAGTTTGCACACTTTTAAAATTGTGAGCACTTGTGAAGATCTATACTACTGTATTTCAGAAGTCTGACAAGAACTCCAAAAATGAACTAGATGGATAATGTGATACATCTTAACAGACCAAAAGATAAGCTGTAATATAATAGCTATTTAGCTCAAATGTCTTCTTCAGATGCTCAGTAGTTAGTAACCCAAGGTCAAAGATATCTTTTGTACCTGGTTTTGTATCAGAATCCTCTGTTACTGACAAGTACCTTTCAAGCTACCTGAATCAGCAGTGCTGAAGCATGGAACACGGGTCAACATGCTGACTTGAAAAGGAGTCTGTCAGATATTGCTAAAGTTCTATAGACCTGAAGAAAGCATCATAAATATGCCTTAGGTGACAAAGAAAGGGCTGTTCTTTTTACATGATGGAGGGTATGTGTTGGAGCTGGGGGTACAATTTCCATCTTGAAGAGATGCACTAGCTTGATAAGAGTTAGCGCAAGTATACTAAAAATGGAGTGTAGCCATGGCAGTGCAACTGGCAGGAGGGGTAGCAGGCCTGTTGCCTAGGGTTTCTGAGAGGAAAGTACTTGCTGGCAGACATAAATATTGCCCATAAAGGGATTTTTGAAGTTTTGTTTAGCTGTACTCTTCTTTGCAAATCCAGTCCTTTAAAACCTTTAAGTGAACATTAGTATTTGTGACAACTGCTGGATTGCCCACATTAACGACTGAAGCTGTCTATTCACAGAAAGTTATAGCAGAAAGGCAGCCTCCCTAACCTGTTTGGCCTCGTATAAGACTAAACAAGGGTGATATCGTGGTGGGAGTCTGCTATGACCACCAGACCAGGGAGATGAGGTGGACTAGGCTTTCTTCCAGCAACTAACAGAAGTTACTAGATCGCAGGCCCTGGTTTTCATGGGAGACTTCAATCACCCCGATATCTGCTGGGGGAGCAATACAGCAGTGCACAGACAATCCAGGAAGTTTTTGGAAAGTGTAGGGGATAATTTTCTGGTGCAAGTACTGGAGGAACCAACTAGGGGCAGAGCTCTTCTTGACCTGCTGCTCACAAACCAGGAAGAATTAGTAGGGGAAGCAAAAGTGGATGGGAACCTGGGAGGCAGTGACCATGAGATGGTCGAATTCAGGATCATGACACAAGGAAGAAAGGAGAGCAGCAGAATACGGACCCTGGACTTCAGAAAAGCAGACTTTGACTCCCTCAGGGAACTGTTGAGCAGGAGTCCAGGAGAGCTGGCTGTATTTTAAGAATCCTTATTGAGGTTACAGGGACAAACCATCCCGAAGTGTAGAAGAATAGTAAATATTGCAGGCGACCAGCTTGGCTTAACAGTGAAATCCTTGCTGATCATGAACACAAAAAAGAAGCTTACAAGAAGTGGAAGATTGGACAAATGACCAGGGAAGAGTATAAAAATATTGATCGGGCATGCAGGAGGGAAATCAGGAAGGCCAAATCACACCTGGAGTTGCAGCTAACAAGAGATGTTAAGAGTAACAAGAAGGGTTTCTTCAGGTATGTTGGCAACAAGAAGAAAGTCAAGGAAAGTGTGGGCCCCTTACTGAATGAGGGAGGCAACCTCATGACAGAGGATGTGGAAAAAGCTAATGTACTCAATGCTTTTTTTGCCTCTATTTTCACAAACAAGGTCATCTCCCAGACTACTGCACTGGGCAGCACAGCTTGGGGAGGAGGTGACCAGCCCTCTGTGGAGAAAGAAGTGGTTTGGGACTATTTAGAAAAGCTGGACGAGCACAAGTCCATGGGGCCAGATGCATTGCGTCCGAGAGTGCTAAAGGAGTTGGCAGAAGTGATTGCAGAGCCATTGGCCATTATCTTTGAAAACTCATGGCAATCGGAGGAGGTCGTGGACGACTGGAAAAAGGCTAATGTAGTGCAAATCTTTAAAAAAGGGAAGAAGGAGGATCCTGGGAACTACAGGCCAGTCAGCCTCACCTCAGTCCCTGGAAAAATCATGGAGCAGATCCTCAAGGAATCAATTCTGTAGCACTTAGAGGAGAGGAAAGTGATCAGGAACAGTCAGCATGGATTCACCAAGGGCAAGTCATGCCTGACTAATCTAATTGCCTTCTATGATGAGATAACTGGCTCTGTGGATGAGGGGAAAGCAGTGGACATGTTATTCCTTGACTTTAGCAAAGCTTTTGACACAGTCTCCCACAGTGTTCTTGCCAGCAAGTTAAAGAAGTATGAGCTGGATGAATGGACTATAAGGTGGATAGAAAGCTGGCTAGATTGTCGGGCTCAATAGGTAGTGATCAATGGCTCCATGTCTAGTTGGCAGCCAGCATCAAGCGGAGTGCCCCAAGGGTCGGTCCTTGGGCCGGTTTCATTCAATATCTTCATTAATGAGCTGGAGGATGGTGTGGATTGCACCTTCAGCAAGTTTGCAGATAACAATAAACTGGGAGGAGAGGTAGATATGCTGGAGGGTAGGGATAGGATACAGAGGGACCTAGACAAATTAGAGGATTGGGCCAAAATAAATCTGATGAGGTTCAACAAGGACAACTGCAGAGTCCTGCACTTAGGATGGAAGAATCCCATGCACTGCTACAGACTAGGGACTAGGCAGCTGTTCTGCAGAAAAGGACCTAGGGGTTACACTGGTCGAGAAGCTGGATATGAGTCAACAGTGTGTCCTTGTTGCCAAGAAGGCCAATGGCATTTTGGGCTCTATAAGTAGGAGCATTGCCAGCAGATCGAGGGACATGATCATTCCCCTCTATTCGACATTGGTGAGGCCTCATCTGGAGTACTTTGTCCAGTTTTGGGCCCCACACTACAAGAAAAATTGGAAAGTGTCCAGCGGAGGGTAACAAAAATGATTAGGGGACTGGAACACATGACTTATGAGGAGAAGCTGAGGGAACTGGGATTGTTTAGTCTGCGGAAGAGATGAATGAGGGGGGATTTGATAGCTGCTTTCAACTACCTGAAAGGAGGTTCCAAAGAGGATGGATCTAGACTTTTCTCAGTGGTAGCAGATGACAGATCAAGGAGTAATGGTCTCAAGTTGCAGTGGGGGCGGTTTAGGTTGGACATTAGGAAAAACTTTTTTACTAGGAGGGTGGTGGAGCACTGGAATGCGTTAGCTAGGGAGGTGGTGGAATCTCCTTCTGTCAAGGTTCCTCCCCCACTCTGAACTCTAGGGTACAGATGTGGGGACCTGCATGAAAAACCTCCTAAGCTTATCTTTACCAGCTTAGGTCAAAACTTCCCCAAGGTACAAAATATCACACCCGTTATCCTTGGACTGGCCGCTACCACCACCAAACTAATACTGGTTACTGGGGAAGAGCTGTTTGGACGCGTCCTTCCCCCCAAAATACTTCCCAAAACCTTGCACCCCACTTCCTGGACAAGGTTTGGTAAAAAGCCTCACCAATTTGCCTAGGTGACTACAGACCCAGACCCTTGGATCTTAAGAACAATGAACAATCCTCCCAACACTTGCACCCCCCCTTTCCTGGGAAATGTTGGATAAAAAGCCTCACCAATTTGCATAGGTGACCACAGACCCAAACCGTTGGATCTGAGAACAATGAAAAAGCATTCAGTGTTTTACAAGAAGACTTTTAATAAAAAATAGAAGTAAATAGAAATAAAGAAATCCCCCCTGTAAAATCAGGATGGTAGATATCTTACAGGGTAATTAGATTCAAAAACATAGAGAACCCCTCTAGGCAAAACCTTAAGTTACAAAAAAGATACACAGACAGAAATAGTTATTCTATTCAGCACAATTATTTTCTCAGCCATTTAAAGAAATCATAATCTAACACATACCTAGCTAGATTACTTACTAAAAGTTCTAAGACTCCATTCCTGTTCTGTCCCTGGCCAAGACGACTACAGACAGACCCAGACCCTTTGTTTCTCTCCCTCCTCCCAGCTTTTGAAAGTATCTTGTCTCCTCATTGGTCATTTTGGTCAGGTGCCAGCGAGGTTACCTTTAGCTTCTTAACCCTTTACAGGTGAGAGGAGCTTTCCCCTGGCCAGGAGGGATTTCAAAGGGGTTTACCCTTCCCTTTATATTTATGACACCTTCCTTAGACGTTTTTAAGGTCAGGCTTGACAAAGCCCTGGCTGGGATCATTTATTTGGGGATTGGTCCTGCTTTGAGCAGGGGGTTGGACTAGATGACCTCCTGAGGTCCCTTCCAACCCTGATATTCTATTCTATGATTCTGTTTGATGAAACAATGCAAGCTTCTTCCTTGGTTCCAGTGGCTGTTGTTGCCTCTCATACGGCTAGTATCTGCCTGCACATGTCACTGGATCAGTCACTCTACGTTCATATTTTCAAGTTTATTTTGGTAAACAAGAAGCTAGTAACCTAATTACTACATGGTTCCAGAAGCTGGAGCTGAAGTCACATGCCAATGCATTTTTTTCATATTTTCCCAGGGAAGTGTCCAAACCCAGTTGAAGGAGAACTAATCCTGTGGAGCCCAGCAGAGCAGCAGGATCATATATGAACATCTGCAAAATCTACTGTGAGCAGTTTTTCATTTTGGCATCTGAAATGGTTGGAGCTAGGCTTGTGGATGGGAACTGGGAGGGTAAGATATTTTTTCCGCCTCTGAGTACAGATTGGGAATGGCAATAAGGTGGCCAATTAGCATCAGTTCTGATGGTGGTTTGGGGTAAGGTGTGCCATGTGGGAGGGGGTTGGGACACCTCTTCAGACAGCAGAACCATCCACTTGTTTCACGTAGTTTCTAAAACCACCATTAGCTAGTAATGACTTTGTCTTTGCAAAGAAACAACAGATCAATCAATATGAGAATGGAGCTAAATGTGGCCCAATAAATTTAATCTGCTTCTAAAAGTCACAAAAGCAGGAGTGATGCAAAGGCATGTTTCAACCCATTTAATATCCATTGCAAATGTTGGTTACTATATGCCCACAATTAGTCCACATGGTGAAAAAAATAGTTGAGTGTACCTTATCGAAAAAAGGGCTAATAAATAGAAGCATTAAAGTAATGTATGAATATTAATTGGAGCTACTTAATAGAGGTATGGGTAATTGTAGAACCAATATGCAGGTACTTTCATTTTTGGATAGCAGTGGTGGGTTCTACTGCACCGAAGAATCCACTGATTTATGCATAAAATAATTGATTAAAGTCCATCTTTAGAAAGTCTTTTCAATAGTTTGCACAGATCCGTAAAGCAGGCAGCTGTAACCTGTGAAAAAGGCAATTTTTAAAAGAATCATGCTAGTGATTTTGTTTTCTAGAGCTAACATTATCTGAATGGCTATTTTATATACCGAAGTTTGTAACTGAGAGCACAGACACAATACATTACTAATGCAGAGTTCCAGCTGAAATGGTTCATGTATTACCAAATCTATGATACACCTAAAATTTTCAGAGTGGATGTTGACACACTAACTAAAAAAAGGCAACCTTTGACCTTCTAATTATCTTGTTAACGTGCTGTGAATTGAGCTGAGTGAAATATCCAAAATGAAAGGGGCTTTGATTTTCTGTTGAAATGCATGTTTTTGAGTTTGCTCCATAGTCACATAGGACTTCCAATTTCACAAAGTTCTGAAATTCGGTGAAAACACCAAAATATAAGCTGTCAAAATGATTTTGATGTTAGGATCAATAAGCCAGTTTAAAACAATTATTCGCTGGTGTGAATCTTGAAAGAGTCATTAGAGGATGCATGTGCTTCTCCCACACATGCACAAATTTTGATCTAGCGGATGAAGTTTAGGGATGAGAGTTTGGATGTCCTGAGTTCTATTTCAAGCTCTGTTGTTAGCTTGGGCTTTAATATCCTGCAGTTGTGCAACAATTTACAAACATGTATGTAAATAATTGGAATATTAACAATGGAACAATGTAGTGCTTTTGCTATAATTCCATATCAATGTATACCTGATATCATCAAATCATTCTTGCAGTATTGCAAGCCTTGAAAACAGAGTAAGCATAGTTTATCACCAAAATGTTAAGAAATTGCCTGCTTCTATTACATGCTATTATTATAATATACTACATCAAAGCCCTGTTTCATTTCCTCCCCTGTTGCTGCCACTCTCCTAGACCCCTTCTCAATTTACTTCTAAGATGAATATAAAGTGGTTTTCTTTACCAAGTCACTTAGGGGCAAACCCTCAGCCTGTGTAAATTGTCATAGCTCCATTGACATTATGTCAATTTATAGCAGCTGAGGATCTGTTCCTTAGAGTGCTTGGAGACACATCACTATACCATATTCCATTACTGTAAACCCTGCTACATAAATGAAGAGAAAAATGGCAATGAAAAGAAATGAGGGAACAGAGAAATAAACTTTTCTTGAACTCTGTAACCAAATTTAAGCACGTTTGTCATTCATAATAGCAGGGTTTCCATGCTACTGTATTAATGAAACATTCTAGGCCAAAACTCTGCTCTCAGTTACACCTGGGCAACATTGCTGAAAGCAATAGATTTGCACTAAACTGAGCAGAATTTGGCCGACTTAATTCAGGAATATACTGTTTACATTTAATGCTACAGGGTGGCACTTCATGAAACAACATATAGGAAGGCCAGAAAAGCCCTTTTGTTTTCTGTAAATTTGATGTAGACCATTTCATAGAATCATAGAATATCAGGGATATAAGGGACCTCAGGAGTCACCTAGTCCAATCCCCTGCTCAATGCAGGACCAATCCCCAGCTAAATCATCCCAGCCAGGGCTTTGTCAACCTTGACCTTAAAAACCTCTAAGGAAGGAGATTCCACCACCTCCCTAGATAACGCATTCCAGTGCTCCACCACCCTCCTAGTGAAAAAGTTTTTCCTAATACCCAACCAAAACCTCCCCCACTGCAACTTAGAATCATAGAATCATAGAATATGAGGGTTGGAAGGGACCTCAGGAAGTCATCTAGTCCAACCCCCTGCTCAAAGCAGGACCAATCCACAATTAAATCATCCCAGCCAGGGCTTTGTCAAGACTGACCTTAAAAACCTCTAAGGAAGGAGATTCCACCACCCCTAGCTAACGCATTCCAGTGCTGCACCACCCTCCTAGTGAAAAAGTTTTTCCTAATATCCAACCTAAACCTCCCCCACTGCAACTTGAGACCATTACTCCTTGTCTTGTCCTCTTCTACCACTGAGAATAGCCTAGAACCATCCTCTTTGCAACCACCTCTCAGGTAGTTGAAAGCAGCTATCAAATCCCCCCTCATTCTTCTCTTCTGCAGGCTAAACAATCCCGGTTCCCTCAGCCTCTCCTCATAAGTCATGTGTTCCAGTCCCCTAATCATTTTTGTTGCCCTTCGCTGGACTCTCTCCAATTTATCCACATCCTTCTTGTAGTGCGGGGCCCAAAACTGGACACAGTACTTCAGATGAGGCCTCACCAATGTTGAATAGAGGGGAACGATCACGTCCCTCGATCTGCTGGCTATGAGCCTACTTATACATCCCAAAATGCCATTGGCTTTCTTGGCAACAAGGGCACACTGTTGACTCATATCCAGCTTCTCGTCCACTGTCACCCTAGGTCCTTTTCCGCAGAACTGCTGCCTAGCCGTTCGGTCCCTAGTCCGTAGCGGTGCATTTGGTTCTTCCGTCCTAAGTGCAGGACCCTGCACTTATCCTTGTTGAACCTCATCAGATTTCTTTTGGCCCAATCCTCCAATTTGTCTAGGTCCCTCTGTATCCTATCCCTGCCCTCCAGCGTATCTACCACTCCTCCTAGTTTAGTATCATCCGCAAATTTGCTGAGAGTGCAATCCACACCATCCTCCAGATCATTTATGAAGATATTGAACAAAACCGGCCCCAGGACCGACCTCTGGGGCACTCCACTTGACACCGGGTGCCAACTAGACATGGAGCCATTGATCACTACCCGTTGAGCCCGACAATCTAGCCAACTTTCTACCCACCTTATCGTCCATTCATCCAGCCCATACTTCTTTAACTTGCTGACAAGAATACTGTGGGAGACCGTGTCAAAAGCTTTGCTAAAGTCAAGAAACAATACATCCACTGCTTTCCCTTCATCCATAGAACCAGTAGTCTCATCATAGAAGGCGATTAGATTAGTCAGGTATGACCTTCCCTTGGTGAATCCATGCTGACTGTTCCTGATCACTTTCCTCTCGTGTAAGTGCTTCAGGATTGATTCTTTGAGGACCTGCTCCATGATTTTTCCGGGGACTGAGGTGAGGCTGACTGGCCTGTAGTTCCCAGGATCCTCCTTCTACCCTTTTTTAAAGATTGGCACTACATTAGCCTTTTTCCAGTCATCCGGTACTTCCCCCATTCGCCACGAGTTTTCAAAGATAATGGCCAATGGCTCTGCAATCACAGCCGCCAATTCCTTTAGCACTCTCGGATGCAACTCGTCCGGCCCCATGGACTTGTGCACGTCCAGCTTTTCTAAATAGTCCCTAACCACCTCTTTCTCCATAGAGGGCTGGCCACCTACTCCCCACGCTGTGATGCCCAGCGTAGCAGTCTGGGAGCTGACCTTGTTCGTGAAGACAGAGGCAAAAAAAGCATTGAGTACATTAGCTTTTTCCACATCCTCTGTTACTAGGTTGCCTCCCTCATTCAATAAGGGGCCCACACTTTCCTTGGCTTTCTTCTTGTTGCCAACATACCTGAAGAAACCCTTCTTGTTACTCTTAACATCTCTTGCTAGCTGCAGCTCCAGGTGTGATTTGGCCCTCCTGATTACATTCCTACATGCCTGAGCAATATTTTTATACTCTTCCCTGGTCATTTGTCCAATCTTCCGCTTCTTGTAAGCTTCTTTTTTATGTTTAAGGTCCTCAAGGATTTCACCGTTAAGCCAAGCAGGTCGCCTGCCATATTTACTATTCTTTCGACACATCAGAATGGTTTGTCCCTGTAACCTCAATTGGGATTCCTTGAAATACAGCCAGCTCTCCTGGACTCCTTTCCCCTTCATGTTATTCCCCCAGGGGATCCTACCCATCAATTCCCTGAGGGAGTCGAACTCTGCTTTCCTGAAGTCCAGGGGCCGTATTCTGCTGTTTACCTTTCTTCCCTGTGTCAGGATCCTGAACTCAACCAACTCGTGGTCACTGCCTCCCAGATTCCCATCCACTTTTGCTTCCCCCACTAATTCTTCCCAGTTTGTGAACAGCAGGTCAAGAAAAGCTCCCCCCCAGTTGGCTCCTCTAGCACTTGCACCAGGAAATTATCCCCTACATTTTCCAAAAACTTCCTGGATTGTCTATGCACCACTGTAGTGATATTCCAGCAGATATCACGAAGATTAAAGTCTCCCATGAGAACCAGGGCGTGTAATCTAGTAGCTTCTGCGAGTTGCCAGAAGAAAGCCTCATCTACCTCATCCCCCTGGTCCGCTGGTCTATAGCAGACTCCCAACAGTGCATCACTCTTGTTGCTCACACTTCTAAACTTAATCCAGAGACACTCAGGTTTTTCTGCAGTTTCATACCGGAGCTCTGAGCAGTCATACTGCTTCCTTACATACAGTGCTACTCCCCCACCTTTGCTGCCCTGCCTGTCCTTCCTGAACAGTTTATAACCATCCATGACAGTACTCCAGTCATGTGAGTTATCCCACCAAGTCTCTGTTATTCCAGTCACGTCATAATTCCTTGACATCACCAGGACCTCCAGTTCTCCCTGCTTGTTTCCAAGGCTTTGTGCATTTGTATATAGGCACTTGAGATAACCTGCCGATCGCCCCTCATTCTCAGTATGAGGTAGGAGCCCTCCCCTCACAGACATTCCTGCCTGTGCTTCCTCCCGGTATCCCGCTTTCCCACTTATCTCAGGGGTTTGGTCTCCTTCCCCTGGTGAACCTAGTTTAAAGCCCTCCTCACTAGGTTAGCCAGCCTGCTGGCAAAGATGCTCTTCCCTCTCTTCGTTAGGTGGAGCCCATCTCTACCCAGCACTCCTCCTTCATGGAACACCATCCCATGGTCAAAGAATCCAAAGCCTGCTCTCCGACACCACCTGCGTAGCCATTCGTTGACTTCCACGATTCGACGGTCCCTACCCCGGCCTTTTCCTTCCACGGGGAGGATGGACGAGAACACCACTTGTGCCTCAAACTCCTTTATCCTTCTTCCCAGAGCCACGTAATCTGCAGTGATCCACTCAAGGTCATTCTTGGCAGTATCATTGGTGCCCACATGGAGAAGCAGGAAGGGGTAGCGATCCGAGGGCTTGATGAGTCTCGGCAGTCTCTCCATCACATCATGAATCTTAGCCCCTGGCAAGCAGCAGACTTCTCTGTTTTCCCGGTCAGGGCGGCAGATAGATGACTCAGTCCCCCTGAGGAGAGAGTCCCCGACCACCACCACCCGCCTCCTTCTCTTGGGAGTGGTGGTCGTGGAACCCCCAACCTCAGGACAGCGCATCTCATGCCTTCCAACCAGCAGAGTCTCCTTCTGCTTTCTCCCCCCAGGCATATCATCTGGTCCACTCTCCGCAATGGTACCTGTGGAGAGAACATGAAAACGGTTACTTACCTGTGTCCGCGTTGCTGGTACCCGGACATTCCCCCTTCTTCTTCTGGAGGTCACATGTTGCCAAGCTTCTTCACTGGCCTCTTGGCTCTGCTGTGCAACCTGCTCTAAATCTTTAGAGCTTTCTGCCCATAGAAGCATATCCTGACTTTTATCCAGAAAATCCTCAGATTCTCGTATGCAACGCAGGGTCGATATCTGTTGCTCCAGACCTTCGATCTTCTCTTCCAATATGGATACTAGCTTGCACTTTGTACAGACAAAGTCGCTTCTGTCCTGTGGAAGAAAGACAAACATGGCACATCCAGTGCAGGTCACAGTAGCTGAACCCCCCCCCCGCCCCTTCCATATCACCTTCCTACTATGAGCTTCCTCAGAGAAGTTGGCAAGATGTAAGCCTCACTGGGCTCACTCCAGGCAAACTCCCAGGCAAACTTCTGCTGTGTACTGCTCTGCTGTTCCCCGCTGCTCAGCTGGTTCGCGGAGGTCTGGCTATTTTTAAACAGCCAGCCTTCTCTGAAACAAACAAACAGATAGCCCCAATACCCGCCGCCTGCAGGCTACCACCCAATCAGGCACTCGCTCAGGCTTTCAAACTGCCCTCCCAGCAAACACAGACTCGGATACTCACTCAGCAAACACGCACTTGGATACTCACCAATCCCAGGCAAACTCCTGCTGGGTGCTGCTCTGCTGTTCCCCGCTGCTCAGCTGGTTCGCCGCCGCTCGCTCAGCTGGTTTGCCGCCGCTTGAGACCATTACTCCTTGTTCTGTCATCTGTAACCACTGAGAAAAGTCTAGATCCATCCTCTTTGGAACCCCCTTTCAGGTAGTTGAAAGCAACTATCAAATCTCCCCTCATTCTTCTCTTCCGCAGACTAAACAATACCAGTTCCCTCAACCTCTCCCCATAAGTCATGTGTTCCAGTCCCCTAATCATTTTTGTTGCCCTCCGTTGGACTCTCTCCAATTTCTCCACATCCTTCTTGTAGCGTGGGGCCCAAAACTGGACACAGTACTCCAGATGAGGCCTCACCAATGCCGAATAGAGGGGAACGATCATGTCCCTCAATATGCTGGCAATGCCCCTACTTATACATCCCAAAATGCCATTGGCCTTCTTGGCAACAAGGGCACACTGTTGACTCATATCCAACTTCTCGACCAGTGTAACCCCTAGGTCCTTTTCTGCAGAACTGCTGCCTAGTCCCTAGTCTGTAGCAGTGCATGGGATTCTTCCATCCTAAGTGCAGGACTCTGCACTTGTCCTTGTTGAATCTCATCAGATTTATTATGGCCCAATCCTCTAATTTGTCTAGGTCCCTCTGTATCCTATTCCTACCCTCCAGAATATCTACCTCTCCTCCCAGTTTGGTGTGATCTGCAGACTTGCTGAGGGTGCAGTCCATGCCATCCTCCAGATCATTAATGAAGATATTGAACAAAACCGGCCCAAGGACTGACCCTTGGGGCACTCCGCTTGATACCGGCTGCCAACTAGACATGGAGCCATTGATCACTACCTGTTGAGCCTGACGATCTAGCCAGCTTTCTATCCACCTTATAGTCCATTCATACAGCCTATACTTCTTTAACTTGCTGGCAAGGGTACTGTGGGAGACCATATAAAAAACTTTCTGGTAGAAAAGGATGAGCTTGGCTTTTTGCAGATGACAGGTACTTCATTTTTTTTTCAGTTCCCAGGATGCAAAAGGCTCATGAGCATACAGCAGGTCAGAATCTGATCACATTTATATCAATATAGATCCAGTGGAGTTACTCCAGCTTTACACTGGTATAACTCATCAGAATCTGGCCTAGTAATCTCTTTTGTCAAACTACAGGATTTCAGAAGAGAAGAGTTTGCTGGTATATTGCCTTACTTGGGATTTGACAAGCACCATTCTTTACTTGTGTATATATGTTCCTGCTGGTTTTTGGTGTTTTTTTGGCTAGTCCAGTAGTTGTCAGGCATTTATTATATGTTCAAACATTCTGCCCCAGCTGAAAACATCATGTCAGATGGATATTATATCAAGTAGTTTATTCACTTCAGCTCAGTCACAGATTTTGTAGCCTTCAGAGAATGAGAAATGTGAGGATAGCTTTTTTCCTTTCACCCTAGAAGTAATTCAGTGTTCCATTTTATTGGTTACCAGGTACATTTGAGCAGAGGAGACAAACATTATCTTTTCCCTGATGCACTGAAAATTTATCCAGAATAAGGTAAGGCGTTTAAAGCAGACAAGTCTTGATTAAGTCCACGTGCGGATACTTTTTTCTCTAGAATAGTAGTGCCATATTCTGAATTAGTTTACTCCAAAATGGAGTAAAACAATTAAGAATAGGTACTTTTATTCTAGAAGAAGCACCCACACATGGAACTAATCCAGAATAGTTCTCCATGCAGACAAGCCCTAACAGGTAGGCATTACATATGATAAGAAAAAATTTAGAGAAGCCAGAGTGAGCCTCACACTATACTACCGTTCAACCTTATCATATGTCCAATTGGTGCTTATATCAAATTCTACTATATATTTTTATATAATATAGAACTCTGTTTATACCGAATATACACATCTCAGTGAAAAAAGAAATCTCTCAAAATTGCACTTTGTTAAACCTTGTTTTAAATTATTCAGTTGTTATGAAAAAATTTGAAGTCATTTGCATTTTAAAATGGAATAGTTGTTTCTGAAATTTTTCACAAAACAGTTCTGAAAAATTTGAAGTTTTGTTTTTTCTGCTGTCTTTTCCTTATTCCCCTCTTTTTTCTTTTGACCAATGAATGCAACAGTATGAAAGATGTGCTACAAATTTAGAAGACACTTAAAAAAACAACAACCTAATCTACTCTATGAATATAGAAAGAGACTTACTTTTATCAAACATGCGTGATTTTTTTGGTAATAGCTTAATTTTAACACATCGTCCGTATGTGTGCTGCCCACCAGATTTGTTAAGATTTCTTAATTAATACAGAATTATGCACCCAGGCTTCCTAGCAAATACCATCATACTTCGAAAGCTCTCCCCTATATTTCATGGGAGCCGCATTAGCACCAATGAAGTTGCTCTCAGGGTTTTCTATGCAATCAATTTCCTATGAGACCAGAAACTTGATAATCAGCTGAAGAATCCACAGTATGCTTGACAGACGTAATGGTTTTTAAAATATTTTTTCTATTACCTGCCAATTTTACTTCGGGTTGCCAAAAGATTGTAACAGAGCTCCATGCACCTATTTATCTAAGTTAGTTTCCCAATACACCTTGAAAATCAGAGCAAATAAAAATGAATGGAGAAAGTATAGACTGCAAGGATATGTTGCTCTCATCTATTTGTCTCCTTAGCTTCATCTTCATGTAGGCACAGAAACATTGTGTGATTCAAATATAAAGGAAATGGAAAGACATCAGATAGTCTTAAGCAAAACAAATTACTTTATGGAATAACCTCTATAACAAATGTGCAACACAACACCAGGAGTCTTTACATATAAAATCACTGAAATAGTTCAGTGTGTGACATTATCACTTCCACTACATTTGAAGACTTTTTGTGAAACAAGATATTATATGAAATTCTACACGGATCTCTCTTCTTTAGCTCTTTGAGTTTCTGAGAAAGAATTGAGAGATCCAACAATTAAATTTCAGATATAATGCTTGCCACTTGTACAATCCATTTTGTGGATTTTGTACGTTTATTTCACCTACCACGGGTAGGATCACTATAACAACAAGGCTGGAGACTACACTTTTGATGTTGTTGTGTTACAACACGTGTCCAGGGTTCAGCTAAAGAACAATTGGACTGATTTGCATTTTTTTTTTGAGTGAGACTCATTCATAATGCTGTTTGACTAACAGGGAAAAAATGCATTGAAAGAGATCAAGGCTATTGAAAACTGGGCAATCCAAGGGTAGCATCAAATACTTGAGCTCTATAGAACGCCAGTATTTTTCCCAGCCTCCTTGTGAAGAGAGTAGCTACTGTATAGGACTTTTGACTAGCTTGACATTAGCTGAGAAAATAAGCTCCTATCTTCCAAGCTGATGAAGACATATGGCCAAATTCTGACTTCTGTGCGCAACCCATCACAGGTGTGTAGATTAAACACAGCTACATCAAGAAATAGTTACATTGCAAATGATTTAAGTTCAAAAGAGATTCATTCTCTGTCTGTAAGTCTCTCCACAATTAATTTATTTTGATTTAAAAATAACTCAAGAGCCACCTATCCAAAGGTTCTAGGTACCCTAAAACATTAACAATAAAATTAAAATCTCAGCAGCATTAAAATGGTCATTTTAGCAGCAACTCAGCTAACCTGGCTTTTTAAACCCTTCTTCATCTAAGAAGCAGACCCTCAGCCCTTTCCAAGAGTCCTATCAGACAGACGTCATTTGCAGCATGCCTGGAAGGTCATCAAATCCAGACTATTTCAGGCCAATGTACATGTATCTAGCAAGGCCCAAACCCCGACTCCAGCACGTAGCCTGAGCAACTGGACTGCGTAATGGGAAATTCCTAAGAGGTGTGGAGCAGAGGTGAAAGTAAGCCAGTACGGTCCAATACTGCGTATCAGCAAGAGCCGGTACACAGCTGACAGTATCGGCAGGGGGCAGCTCCGCCACGCTGGCAATTTAAAAGGGCTCCCAGGCTCCCATCTGCCACCGCAGTTACCGGTAACATGAGGCTCCAGCCCTGGGGTAGTGGTGGTGGCTGGGAGCCCCGGGCCCTTTAAATCACCACCAGAGCCCCGCTACTGGAACCCTGGTGGAGTGGCAGCAGTTGGGGCCCTGGCTATTTAAATCACCGCCAGATCCCCGGGGCTCCCGGCTACTGCCGCAGCTACTGCTACCATGGGGCTCTGGCGGTGATTTAAAGGGCCCGGGGTTACCGACTCCCGCTACAGCAGCCGGAGCCCCAGACCCTTTAAATTGCTGCCGGAGCCCCAGGATAGCTGGGGCAATTGAAAGGGCCCGGGGATTTAAAGGCCCCACCCTTTCCACCTGAGGCCACGCCCCTTCTGCCTGAGGCCACGCCCCCTTGGTCTGGACCTTGGCCATGCGTACCCCTAGGTCCTTTAAGTTACTTTTAGCCCTGGTGAGGAGGAAAAGCAGTCTCCCTCCTCCTCAACTATCCCAGGTTCTAGATCAGAAGCCAGACTATTCTGCAGTTGCTGCTCCGTCCTCTGTGGTGCACAAGAGATGTGTATTTCTTGTATGGGCTTCCCAAACTCAGCACTTCCAGCACAATAGCACTTTGTATAAGGAAGAAGCTAGGGATGTGGGACACATTAGAGAACTTTTATATCATATTCTTTTATTTCACTTATGTACAGCTATGTTTGTATGCCTGGTTCTGCATTAACATACAGTAACACAGGTATGGGTATACCTATACAACTTGCCTGCACAGTGATGAAGGAGAAGAAGAGCTCAGTGCCTCCAACCAATGGAAAAGCATGACTCTTAGTTATTATTAATACTAATGCTATTAGTATAATGCCTAGCACTGGCATGGTGCCTTCCTTTCATGGCTCTGAAAGCACTTCAAAATCAATGATAATCTTTACAATATCTCAGAGAAAGAGATGAGGTTTAATATCCCCATTTTGCAGACAAAGCAACTTGAGTGGAGTATCCTAAAGTCACACAGGAAGTCTGGGAGCTTAAGTTATTACACCATGCTTCCTCTCTAAAGCAAATAATTCCCAGATGTCATGATTAATAATAAAAAAAAATTGTACAGTGCCTAGCAACCCCAATTACGACTACAGCCCCGTTGTACACATACATATAATAGACAGTCCCTGGCCAAAAGAGCTTTTGACCTTAATAGACAAGACAGAGGGTGGGACAAAGGAAGTGCTATTAGCCCATTTTATAGACAGAACTGAGACACAGATTAACTTACTTGCCAGAAGTGGGAATTTAAATCAGGTTTACAGAGGTGCAGCCCAGTGCTTTAACCACAAGTCCATCCCGTGACAAGATTATGTAATTTTAAAATATTAATATTAATATTTTATTAATACCCTTTACACTTTCGGAGCCCCAAAATATGTGGAAAAAACAGCACTTCCAGTCCTCTGTGTCTACAAATGCTGATCACTTGTGTGCCAGCAGTCACTTCCTCTGCCATGCAGTCTAAGATTCGGACTGCTGAAAAACAGGGACAGGTTCTTTTAAACTAATCATTCCACAAAAACCTGTTTTCTTTTTTGTGAAATAGTGATTAGTTTAAAGCAACCTTCCCTGTTTCCAGCAATGTCTGTTTCCATGACAGCAGGAGCAGCAGCCAGCAGCTTCGTTATCAGAAGAACTAATACATTTCAGAGACAGACTGCTAGAAATTACATTTTTTCCCCCAAATTCACCTTCAGACCTGAAAGAGCCAACAGGCATCTGAAGTCTATAGCAGCTTAAGTTTGACTGTTAAAGGGTTTTCCTTTAATTTATTTTATTTATCTAGGTATAATGGTTTGATACAGCTTAAAATGTAAGTGACTAACAATTCCTGACCCATGTGTCTAGACTGTGGTGGAACCTGCTCTATCTAGTTAGATGCCTAACCTGATATAACCTGCTTCCATAGGGCTACACTGTCATTTAACGACAGCCTGTAGTAGCAGGTGAGATGTACCATCTCAAGGGGAGGAATGCATGCAGCTCAGGAGACACAGTTCTTCCCCAGTTCTCTGCAGGGGTGATACACAAGCTGAGATGCACATGTCACAGTGGTGGGAACAATGCTGAGGAGAAGTAGGGCCATGGATTCACCCTTGCCCCAGTGAAATATGCAGAGGCTGGATATTTGTTGCTGCTAAAGTTCCCTGGTTCTTGTGTGACAAAACTACTTTTGATCAGCAAAGTCCTTAAGCACTTGCTTAAATCCCATTGACTTTTACAGGACCTAAGAATATGCTTGAAGCTAAGTGTGTGCCTAAGTGTTCTGATGAATAAGGGTGGTTTGTATGAATCAAGGCCCAGGAGCATAAGGAACATGATTATGCAGGAGCACAAGGAGGTAGGAAAGGCCCATTATACCATATCCCATCTCTTTTTGCATATAGGCAAAAATCTAGCCTTTCACATCAAAGATTTGTCAGACCTTTCTTCACCACATATGCAAACAATTTAATCCAGATCTCCCAAGAGGTATTACACTAATGTGTTTTACAGATTTCAGAGGGAAGATTTATAGCATGTGCATTTTGAACTAAATTAGGCCTTTCAGCACTATGATGCTCAAATTTGTATAATCTCAGACACCTAAAATTGTTTTTATTACCTCTTTAGTATCTTCCAGATTGAATCACTTTTTGGGTGGGCATTTTGTTACTAGGCTATTGATTCAGTGGTTAACAAATTGATTTTGTGTACTATTATAACTGATTGAGTGGTATTTACAATGCCGTGAAAAGCAACAGGAGAAAAATAGGTTCTCATAAGTTTTGAATTAACTGCAAAACCTAGGCATTATCCCTTGTGCCATCTTAATTATCTTAATGTCAATCTGTATTACAGCAGATTGTAATGTATTTTGTGTGTATATCCAGGGGTATCAATAATATTTCAATACTTAGGAGAAACTAAAAGCACTTTTCAGATGTCTAAATGGGAGGTACAAGGAATCTCTCTAGATAAAGTAACAAAATGGGGACAGTTCCATATGAGCATTCAGTACTAAGCAGGCCTCATGCTAAATTCTAGTAACCTGTTTGCTAGGAATGAACAAACTATCATTTGTCATCATATCAAAGGTGATCAAATAAACTTTGGCTATGTCTACATTACCACTTATGTCAGCATAATTTATGTTGCTCATGGTTGTGTAAAAACCACTCCCCCAACATAAGCACCGGTGTAGACAGTGCTATGTCGGTGGGAGAAGCTCTCCTACCACTGCTCACGGGGGCTGGAGTAATTAAACTGACTGGAGAGCTCTCTCCCGTCAGCTTAGAGCAGCCACATTAGAGAGCTTGCAGCTGCAGCAGTGCACCGATGCAGCTGTGCTGCTGTACGCTCTCTAGTGTAGCCGTAGACTTTGTGCCTGGGCTAGACCATTTTCATACTACTTTTGTCAGGCAGTCCTAAGTGAGGAAGGCAGGCAGAACTGCTACTCTTTTCTGAAAATCTCCACAGCCGGTCCTTAGCTCTGTTGCTGTGGTCATGCTACCCTTCATTGCTGAACACCCAAGAGACCTCTCTAGCCAGTAAATAACTATTTGTCAGGCCCCAGTCACCCACTATTCCTTGCAGTACATTTGACTCACCAACTAATCTTGTTGTCTGGCTGATCACTCTATAGTGAATGCTCTGCTTATTGAGTTACCAGCTGTTAAGTTAATTGCTCAAGTGATTCTTTCTTCAGTACCATGATTGCTTGTTTTATGTCCACCTCTGATCACTCCACCAGGTCCCTCAACCCAGCCCCATCCCAACTATCATCTCTTTCATCTCTTCTTTATCTTTTCCCCTTATGCTCTTATACTTCTCTGGCTTGTTCCCCACAAATACAAGCATGATCTGGTATCCCTCCCCCTAAAAATTTTACCCATAATACCTTCCTCTCCTGGCTCCATGACAACCACATTGTGTCCTCCTGTCAATATAGAATGCAGCTACAAAGATGAACTTCCTTGATGGTTGACTTGACCATGTCACCCCTTTTTGAATCTTTCCAGTAATTCCTCCTCTACTGCATCAATTTCAAGTTTGTCTTTGCATTTAGGCCCTTTACAACTCTGTTCCTCCTTACTTAGCCACATCTTGCATTCTTATACCCTTCCCTATGCCATGGACACGAGCCACAATGACCCTTTTCTCCACTTCTCCTACAGTGGTCTCAGCACTTCCACACCACTTCCCCATGAGTAGAACTCTTTCCCTGAGAAAGTCTGTAAGGGTCATTGCCCTCTCCCCATTCAAATCCTTCTTAAAAACCTAATTCCATTGCAGTGCCTATAGGAAATTAGCCAATTAATAATAGTTAGGGAGAGGTCTAGACTACAAGCATATGTCAGTCATTCTTATCACCACTTTCCCTACATGTTATGCCTAGGTCTTCCATCCTTCATGTATTTGTGAAGTCTTGTAAGGATGTTTGCTTTGTCTATACAGTTTAATGTAGTGAAAATGATGTTAAAACTGTAAGCTGCCACTTGAAATTTCAGAGTCTCTTCCTGGTCCTGCATGAAGGCTAGAGGGCTCTTTAGGAAAGCTTGTGATCAGGACCTAACAGCAGTCAGTCTTCAGAAAGAAATATTACAGTAAGCTGGTTTCAGAGTAACAGCCATGTTAGTCTGTATTCGCAAAAAGAAAAGGAGTACTTGTGGCACCTTAGAGACTAACCAATTTATTTGAGCATAAGCTTTCGTGAGCTACAGCTCACTTCATCGGATGCATACTGTGGAAAATACAGAAGATGTTCTTATACATACAAACCATGAAAAAATGGGTGTTTACCACTACAAAAGGTTTTCTCTCCCCCTCCCCACTCTCCTGCTGGTAATAGCTTATCTAAAGTGATCACTCTCCTTACAATGTGTATGATAATCAAGTTGGGCCATTTCCAGCACAAATCCAGGTTTTCTCCCCACCCCCCACAACAAACCCACTCTCCTGTGGTGAGTTGTGCCTCTATTTTAGTGAGCAGCCTTCTTGGTCTCTCTGTTTTGGAGTTCTTATGCATTATCATTTTTAATTCTAAGAAATAAAGTAGTTTTACTTTGCAACCTTCTAGCAAGAGGTTTTGGGGTTTTTTTTAGTCTAACTTCTGCTTGTATGCTGTGAACATGACATATAGCCCCATGTACATTCTGGCCATAATAAATACTAAGCCCTGGTCTACATTTGAGGGAGGGGTGAGGGGGGAGAATTGATCTAAGTTACACAACTTCAGCTACGTGAATAACGTAGCTGAAATCGACTTACCATGGTGCCTTCACCATGGTGAGTCACCTGCTGCTGTTCCCCCCGTCAACGCTGCCTGCGCCTCTTGTGGCTCTGGAGTACAGGAGTCGACGGGAGAGTGCTCAGGGGTTGATTTATCACATCTAGACTAGACATGATAAATTGATCCCTGTTGGATCGATCGCTGCCCGCCGATCCGGCGGGTAGTGAAGACATACACGAAGTTATGGGACTTTGTATTGCAGTATGAGCTACAAGCGCCAGTCATGGACCAGTACTCCATTCTGCTAAGCACTGTACAAACACAGAACAAAAAGATGCTTCCTGCCCCAAAGAGCAGATAGCTGAAATAATGGGTACAATAATAATAAAAGCAGTTCATCAGTAGATGCCATCGGATCATGGGGATAAGTGTTTTTAAAAAGGTAATTGCTTCATTCTATTAGAAAAAGAAACAAAACAAAATAAAATAGAATGAAAGACCCAGAGCAGGGTTTCTAAAAGAGGGAAGCTGCCCTCTCTGGAATTTTGTCTTAATAGTTCAATAATTTAAAAATAATTGGATTCAGGTTCCTTATTTAAATCACTAAATTAAAATTAGTACATATACTATAGGAGTTTTGTCCATTTAAAATAGCTAAGGCCAATTGGGTGCCTTTTTGAGGATCAACCTTTATTTGAACCTTTATTGGTCCATTTTAAAAGGCCTGCTGAAGGCGGTATACTTATGAGAGCATGAGAGAGCAATAAAGAAGGTGGTGGCATGAGACAGCTTGTTATTGCCTAATCTAATCAATTAGATGGACTAATGAGACCTGCAGAAAGACTGATATGGGGCAGGAGACTGGTATATGGCTTGTAAAGCCCTTTGAATGATACAGCAGCTAACTTTTAAACCACCAGAGAGGTTAAGAATCTGTCTCATTTTCCTAGGCTCATACTGCATTATCTGCATATTCATCTATTTAGGGGTTATACATACAGTTAGCAAGGACTCAAAGAAGCCAAAGCCATCTATATGCCATTTACATAAAGTATACATAACACCTCTACAGCAGCAAACTCCATTTAATTAACCTTTAATAAAATGACTTCAGAGAGTATGTGTTAAACAGGAATATTTATCATTCATTTTACAACCATAATCTTCTCAGGTTTAGACATTAAAAGAACAATAAAAATGCTGAAAGGGTATTGTCTCCAGTCAATAAGCAGCATGCAATTCAGTCAACTTGCTTAAACTTTGTGGAACAGCCTAGAGTTTTAACAAACCGAAGTGTCTGTGCAGCAGCTATTAATTTTGGAGGCAATCTACATTCAAACACTCATGCCAATATTTTTCTGAAAAATGCAGTATTTAGATATTTTACAGTGTTTTTTCCAAGCTGGACTTTTGCTACCCACCCTAAATTACCAGGGCAGCCCTATTTGCAATGGCAGAATAGCTGTGGCAGGAGGCGGCATACAAGTAACCTAGATGGTCATATCCACTCAAATATCCACCCTCTCAGGCATGGAGCATGCAGCAACCCGTTGCCTCCACCCTCAAGCCTCGGCCTTGGAGCAGGGCCAAGGGAGGCATTGGGAGCATGCTGCTGACCTGGTGGTTGGCCCTCCTCACCCCACCTGGCAGTGGAGGGGGATGACTGGCCCCTTTCCTCATGTATTTACACTGAATACATTTAATCAAAAATGATGTTTACATTATGGCCACCCTAATGGGCAATGCACCAAGAAATGAACCACCACCACAGGAGCTAAAAGTATGAGTGCCCACAGCTAAAGCTCTGAACAATTTAACAATTCATCCTCCATGGACTGGCACAGAGGATAACCTACAGACACCAGTGGGTTACACTAACAATCGTACAAATGTCAGTGTAGCAATTCACTACAGTCATATTCAGAGCCCAGCACCTCAACCCCAGTACCCTTGGGGATTGTGCTGAGGTGTGGGTGGGAAGCAGTTGCTTGGAGGCAGGGTGTCTGATGCGGTATACCAGGCTGGTTGTACTTCTCTGTCCTTCTTCTGGTCCTCTGTCCTTGCCTGACAACCCAGTGCTCAGTGCTGAGACAGTGCAGCTTGCCAGCTCCACAGCTTCACAGAAGGATTATTCCCCTATACCAGAGCTGGGCTGTGTGTGTGTGTATGTGTGAATGGATTGAAAGAGATCCACTGTGGATGAGCTTGGGGACGCAATAGGGTGGAATTGATTGCTGCAGGAGGGGGTGATAGTCGCTCCTTCTGAGTCCCCTTTGTCCCACCTTTTTGTGTTTTGCTGATGAGGGGTGAGATCCAGCCTGCACCTCATTGGGAGCCATTTAAAAGGCTGTTTCAGTCTGTGGGGTTCAAGATTAGAAAAGGCTTTGAGCAGTTGATATAAAAAAGTAAGTGGGTATGGCTTCCTACAGCCCAGAGTCCAGGGTGAGAATTGGCTGAAAAGACCTCCCCATCTCTTTCCCAGAAGCCTTCAGAATCTCTGTACTCTTGCCTCATTATTGTTTAGGATACCAAATGAATCACTCACTGCAGCTCCTATTGCCTCAGAAGGACTTGCTACCATTTTACTCCCAGCAGCAGGTATGTTTGACAGGATGTAATCTCCTGCTTTCCAGTTATAGCATGGGACCCATCTACCCCATCAGAAACATTCAGCCAACTCATTACTGTGTGTCCTCTAAAATGAAAACACAAACACATTCTATGTTTATTATCCATCAACGTTTATCACCAATGCAAATGTTCATTGGGATAGCTCATTGCTCACTGCTATATGTGAGCATTAGAATAAGAATTCACACTTAGCCCTAGAAGTATATACATTTATCTCATTATATTTCACTACTGTAGCAAATGCGGCAGACTCAAGAAAACTTTAAGTACTTTATTAGTCATTAAAGGAGTTTTAGGGTGCCCCCAAAAACATGGGATATCTGCTAGCCCAAGTTTTTCTTGTGTCAGCCAGTTAATTAATTGGGAATTTGATAGTAAGTAGAGTATTACAATATTCCATTTTGTAATATTACCGGAATAGCAGCAATAACTGGTGAATTAGAACAGCCTACAGTAGTTAGAAGGTTTGATAATGCTTCACTTGCAGATGACGACGACGACAGGTGTGTGACATTTTCAAAGAATCTAGGTATGTTGCTCTAATTATTTTACATTATAATTAATAAGATCAGTTTTCCTTTAGCTACTAATGCAGTGCGTCATGAGCAGTGTGAATGTGTATATGCTCAGTTAGAATGGTAGCTAATGTTTAAGTGCATATTTTGGGTGGACCTAAGTATTAAGTTACCAGCTCCTGATGCACTGGAGCAACTTTTTAAAGCCCCACGGGATCTGACTGTCAGAGAAAGGTTAACTGCTTGAAATGGAAGAGTATGACTGGCAGATATGACTAACAGGTCACATATGGATATTAGCACATTGGAGCAGAGGGAATGGGAGCCTGAAACTTTTCATGCATGGGGACAAAGTTTGCAGTAACTTTACTAAGGTTATATTTACACTGCAGTTGGGAACATGCTTCCCAGATGGGATGGACAGACAAGCGCTAGCTAGTATTCTGAAAGCAGTGTAGCTAGGGGTAGTATGTGCAGTAGCTTGGGCTAACTGCTTGAGTATAAACCCACGGGGACCTCAAAGTATGCTGAGGCTAGCCCCAGTTACTGCCCACACTACCAGGGCTACATGGCTATTTTTAGCATGCTGGCTTGAGCAGAGCTAGTGCTCTCTGCCTACTCAAGCTGGGAAGCATGCTCCCAGTTGCAGTGTAGACATACCCTACAGGGCCAGCCCAGACTTTGGTTTCTGCCTTGCCTGAAAGTGAATGTTTTGAGATGTGTAAATATGAGTTCACTAGGTTTTTTTTAACCTCTCCTCCCCCACCCCCATCACCCAAAACACACACACAGTTCTTACACCAAAATGGGGCTAGGAGTAGGGAGACAAAATTTAGGATGGAAATAGCTGTCGCTGAGATGTGCCTTTGAGAGCTCTAGTGAAAGCTTTCTTTTGACTGAGTTATCAGCCTTTGAAAGACCATATAATTGGGACAATTGTTAGCATTGTTAAGCCACATTCAGAAGGAATATAGCTTGCACAGAACATGTATTTATGGCTAACTCAGCCGCACTGTGGAAAAAATAAGTGACATACAGAGTAAATGAAGGATTTGGTTTCTCTCACATGAACAACAAGAAGATGGTTCCTCATCATAGTTCACATTCTAAGGAGTAGATTATGGCTTTTAAGTCACTGGCCACACACCTCTCCTCCCAGAGGAATTCTAGCTGACTCAGCCAGAATTCTTTCTGGGGCTCTAGAGCAGTGAATGGTGGAGAAGTAGCTCCACCATTCATAGAGAAACTGTAGCATGTGCCTCCTTAATTACCAGGATGTATTGTGTATTCAGTCCCTGTCCTCACCTCAAACATTTTTTTGTTCTCTTCCCTGAGCTTACTTCTATTAGCTGGGAGCAATGCTGCTGTTCCCTGGTGTGACCACTCCCCAGTGTTCTTCCCCTGTCCAGTGGCCTAGAATGAGGGTGAAAGCTCTTTGAGAATTAATGCTGGACCAGATACATTGTACCCCTAAAGGCCAAATTTATAATGCTTTATGCAGTAAACTGATCTCATCCAATGTCCTAGCATTAGATAATATGACAAGAATTCCACAGGGCTGAAATGTTTTCAGTTATCTCATTTAGTGTGACTTAAATAAGGTTATAGGATCTTATACTGCTCTATTAAAGTGATCATTTTGCATTAACATAATAGTTACTAACAATTTTGAATTTAATCTGTAGAAAGGTAGAGACTATATGAAGCAAATATATACAGTGTAATACTCTTAGCAGTATTTCTCAACATTATTCTTGGTATCTACCTAGAGGACCACATTATAGATCAAATTCTGCCCATTACCGTGCTCCTGCAACTCCCTTGAGATCTGACTAATGGCATCTAGCAGTAATATTATACATTTCACAAAGATCTTGATAGCTGAGAATTTTACAGGGTATTTGTGACAATATACAATAAAATTCTTTGTGACTGGCAGCACCAGAGCTAGGCAAACTGTTTGCCGTGGACAGTTTATTGGATTAATTTAGCTCTTTTCTCTTTGTGGATTACTTGTGAACCAACTTTAGTTATTTTTTACAAGTTATTCAACCAATGCTTCATGCAAAAACATTTCAATGTAGCGGAGTGGTCACCCCACTCCGGCTCAGAAAGGGTTAAAAGCCAGCCCAATACCAAAAGGCTGATTGGGAAGGCAGCCACAGCTGGGGCCATGCCCAATTAGGAGACAGCTGGCCCTATAAAAGGGCAGTGAGCTAAAAGCTGGGTCAATCTCACTCTAGCCTTGGAGAGAGATGGACCTAGCTGCCTGAAGAACCAAAGTGTATAGTGGAGAGAGCAGTGCTGGGGAGCTCAGGCCTGGTGACCTCCCAGGCTGCAGCCTGACAGGAAGGCCTAGAAAGGTACTGGGCTGCAGAGAAAGGCAGCAGGTCCAAACCCCTCTTGCCAGTGATGAGTGGCCATTACACTGCAGCCTGCCCCAGTGAACAGGGGCTAGATGATGACTGGCAGTAGCCACTGGGGTGGGGTTGGGGGTTCCCCTGGGAGGGGGGACCAGAGAACCCCAGGGTAAGGGTCACTGGTGTCTGGGAGAGACATGGGGGTGCCTAAGGCAGGTGAGCCACCGGCCAGCAAAGGGTGCTCCGAGCTGGAATTGAGCTAATCCCAGGACAATGAGCAGGAAGCGTTGTGCCAGTGAGTCTCAGTTTGCTACACTAGGGATCATCTGTAAGTTATTTACTGCCATTACTGCTCCATTATTCATTATTTGCACTGTATGATTTGTCAAGTAAGTCACATAGCAAGACCGCCGCTCCCTGAGTGGGTGAATGAAATTGTTATCAGAAGCCCATAAAGACACGTATTCACATGAAGAAAAGGAGTACTTGGGGCACCTTAGAGACTAATCAATTTATTTGAGCATAAGCTTTCATGAGCTACAGCTCACTTCAGCGGATGCATACTGTGGAAAGTGTAGAAGATCTTTTTATATATACACAAAGCATGAAACAATACCTCCTCCCACCCCACTCTCCTGCTGGTAATAGCTTATCTAAAGTGATCACTCTCCTTACAATGTGTATGATAATCAAGGTGGGCCATTTCCAGCACAAATCCAGGGTTTAACAAGAACGTCTGGGGGGTGGGGGGGTAGGAAAAAACAAGGGGAAATAGGTTACCTTGCATAATGACTTAGCCACTCCCAGTCTCTATTTAAGCCTAAATTAATAGTATCTAATTTGCAAATGAATTCCAATTCAGCAGTTTCTCGCTGGAGTCTGGATTTGAAGTTTTTTTGTTGTAAGATAGCGACCTTCATGTCTGTGATTGCGTGACAAGAGAGATTGAAGTGTTCTCCGACTGGTTTATGAATGCTATAATTCTTGACATCTGATTTGTGTCCATTTATTCTTTTATGTAGAGACTGTCCAGTTTGACCATTGTACATGGCAGAGGGGCATTGCTGGCACATGATGGCATATATCACATTGGTGGACGAGCCTCTGATAGTGTGGCTGATGTTATTAGGCCATGTGATGGTTTCCCCTGAATAGATATGTGGGCACAGTTGGCAACGGGCTTTGTTGCAAGGATAGGTTCCTGGGTTAGTGGTTCTGTTGTGTGGTATGTGGTTGCTGGTGAGTATTTGCTTTAGGTTGGGGGGCTATCTGTAGGCAAGGACTGGCCTGTCTCCCAAGATTTGTGAGAGTGTTGGGTCATCCTTCAGGATAGGTTGTAGATCCTTAATAATGCGTTGCAGAGGTTTTAGTTGGGGGCTGAAGGTGATGGCTAGTGGAGTTCTGTTCTTTTCTTTGTTAGGCCTGTCCTGTAGTAGTGACTTCTGGGAACTCTTCTGGCTCTATCAATCTGTTTCTTCATTTCCGCAGGTGGGTATTGTAGTTGTAAGAATGCTTGATAGAGATCTTGTAGGTGTTTGTCTCTGTCTGAGGGGTTGGAGCAAATGCGGTTGTATCGCAGAGCTTGGCTGTAGACGATGGATCGTGTGGTATGGTCAGGGTGAAAGCTGGAGGCATGTAAGTAGGAATAGCGGTCAGTAGGTTTCCGGTATAGGGTGGTGTTTGTGACCACCATTTATTAGCACTGTAGTGTCCAGGAAGTGCATCTTTTGTGTGGACTGGACCAGGCTGAGGTTGGTGGTGGGATGGAAATTGTTGAAATCATGGTGGAATTCCTCAAGGGCTTCTTTTCCATGGGTCCAGATGATGAAGATGTCATCAATATAGTGCAAGTAGAGTAGGGGCATTGGGGGACGAGAGCTGAGGAAGCGTTGTTCTAAGTCAGCCATAAAAATGTTGGCATACTGTGGGGCCATGCAGGTACCCATAGCAGTGCCGCTGATCTGAAGGTATACATTGTCCCCAAGAACGCTTCAATCTCCAGAGAAGTAGCTCCATGCTTTTCTCAAACATTAATTTCAAATAAGAGAAATTCAAGCTAGAAATCACAGATCCATATTTGAAATTTTCCAAGTGGAGGACGTGGCTGGGTTTGAATTCATACTTACTTCACAAATATTTTAAAGATTAAAACTGTCACAATATGAATAAAAAAAAGAATTAACACTAAAAACTCCTCCTGCCACCTGATAGGCCATGTGCAGGCCACAGGTTGCCCACCACTGTCCTCACTGACTTCATTTTACTCATTTGTCCCCCTAACCTATTGAATGGGACTATTTGTGTTTTTAAAGTTAAGCAGATGCATAAGCATTTGTCAGGATAGGGACTCTGAATCAGCCCTGATCCCTGACCGTGTCCTCAAAGTGCTACTACAATGTAAATAGTAACTTATGATCATACTGTCAGTGCTAATGTTGGATTTAGGCAGTTTCTGTAGTTAGGTGCTAACGAAGCTGGCTTTCAAAATGTAGAATAATTGTTCTGCCTTTTCACATTGTTCTAGTGCTGCTGTTTCTTTACAAGCAGAGCTGTCATTGAATCAGACAGAAGGGACAAACAGAATGTACATGTTGACATACAGTAATTTAGTTTGGTAGAAATGACATTCAGTGTATCTTGTGAATAAAGTTATACCTTTGTCACCTCCCTTAAATACACTTTTACATAAATGCTTGGGACAGGAAGAAATGCTTAGTAATGTGCACTTTTTTGGGGTACAGTTCTCTCACTCTATCAAGATAGAGCCATACATAGTATAAAAAAGAATCCAGGGAGGTTAAAGAAAGAGTAATGAAAGATCATGATCTATTTCAGATCTGACAACTTATTGTTCAGATTTATTGTAAAATGTGTTTCAAGGGTATAAGTAACTAGTGAATAACTCTAACTGCAATGCATGGTCTTTTTAACATTTGACCCTACCCATTTAAGGATAAGATTGAATCTGGCAAGTTGGGACGCATGTAATTGTACTATTGGGTGTAATTTATCTAACCTAATACTACCTTACATTTATACTAGTCCCTTACCAATCTATGCTGAGCTAGCCAGATATCATAGTCTCCCATGCATAATTCAAACAAATGAATAAGATGATTGGAGATTTCCTATGGGTAATATTTAGAACTAGGCATAATATCGCTAAACTCTGTGCTCCATTGCAGGAGCTTCTGCCCTATATAACAGTTCCAGAACATCCAGTGATCTACTGTAGTTGTTCCTTTTGCAGTCTGGACTTCCTCTGCTTTTTCTATTTATTATTATTATTATTAGAGGGAATGTGAAATAAAATGGTTCAATTAAGTAAGCTCAGAAACCCACATTAAGCATCACATTCAAATACGTGGATGAAAGACATATTCATATAAGTAATGCAATAGTGAAGCACATATAGAGTACTGATTAAAGTTCTGATCCCCTTGTGAATTACTCAGATTCAAAATTAGTTCCAAAACTATTTTACTCCTTCTTATTCCTCTACATTCAACAAGCACGTCAGATCTCAACTTACTTTTATCTGAAGTCATGTACATCCACAACTTTACTGCTTTAAAAAAAAACCAGTAAAATTTGATTGCTTTTTCCTATATATATATATAAAAGTGTTCAGGTCTGTCTGTAAAGGCTTATACTCTAAGAATTTAGGTGTATTCTTATCACTTGGCTAGTTACAGAGGTATAAAAGAAAGAATCAAAGTCACTGTCTGCTGGTGTAAGGGCCTTCTCTTACTGTGACAGTCTGAGGCCCTGTTCTTAGGCTAAGGCCTTTGGCTAAGCAACAGAGGCAGTCATAAGCTGGGAAGCGAACGGTCACATCCTCACATTCCAAACTAGTCACATTGAAATAAGGTGCTATTGGGCTGTTAGGAATACAATCCTGTCCTGATAGTGCCTATCACCTCCAGAGAAAGGGAAGTGCCTAGAAAATGTAAACGGAAACTTAGTTTGATAGCATCCTGTCTGGCAAGAACTCACTTATCAATAGCTGGGATGTGAAATCCTCACTTCTGTATTGTTTTGTCATTATAGTTCCCACTTTGCTATTGTTTGTCTGTATAATCTCTGTCTGGTTCTGTGATTGTTTCTGTCTGCTGTATAATTAATTTTCCTGGGTGTAAACTAATTAAGGTGGTGGGATATAATTGGGTACATAATCATGTTACAATGTTAGGATTGGTTAGTTAAATTTCAGGAACATGATTGGTTAAGGTATAGCAAAGCAGAACTCAAGTTTTACTATATAGTCTGCAGTCAATCAGGAAGTAGGGGGATGGGGGTGGGCATGCGGGTGGGGGAAATGGGAACAGGGAATGGGGGTAAGGAAATTGGAATCATGTTTTGCTAAAAGGGGAAATGGGAACAGGGAATGGGGCTGGGGAAATTGGAATCATGTTTGGCTAAGGGCAGGAATGGGAACAGGGGCACAGGTGTAAGGCTCTGTGGTGTCAGAGCTGGGAAGGAGGATACTAAGGAAGGAAATTGGAATCATGCTTGCTGGAAGTTCACCCCAATAAACATTGAATTGTTTGCACCTTTGGACTTCGGGTATTGTTGCTCTCTGTTCATGCAAGAAGGACCAGGGAAGTGAGTGGGTGAAGGAATAAGCCCCCTAACATACACACACACACACACACACTATATATATATATATAATATTAGTAATGATATTACTTTAAGTGAAGATACTTCCAAGGTTTACTGGTAGTCCCCAGCTTTTCATACAATGTCCTAAAACTTCTTTCAAAATGTCCAGGTTTTTCATTTAATCATCAGTGTTCTGGGTACTTCAGTTTGTGTTTGTTCAAGATATGTTGCCATTGCCAAGTAAACTGTTCATTGACTGTTACCAAGAACACACAGTCCAGTGGAACAAGCCTTCAGTGATGAACAGTATTTGGAGTAAAGAGAAGAACCAAACGAATGAACCAAATTATCACAGCTGTTCTTTTGCTCCAAGTGAACATTAATGACAATGTTCAATGTTTCATAATAAATTCATTCAGAAAATTGAATTAGGGAATAAAGCCTTCTACTCCAAAAAACACACCTATGTCATTATTGAATCAGAAGCTGAAAAGAGCGACACCACCACTTGTTAAGTGTATTTTGTGTGACTATTTTGTTGTCCTTAAAAAAACAGGCCTCAGAAAAGTGTCAGTCTTTTATTTTGATAATATGGTCTCCTTATATATATATGTGAGGCAGAATGAACATTTCTCCTCTTTATGTCTCTCTTTTCTAGTTAAATTGTTGGAACCTCCCCTGTACAATTTAAAGTCTTGTTTGTATTTTGGCCACAGATGCATTCTCCAAAGTTAAGCTTGTTTGTTAGTTGCTCTATTTATGTTTAATGCTACAGTATGCTGGTTCTCCTTTTGTTAAGGAAAATCTTTTAACAGCTCACTGTAAGTAAAATTCAAGGTAGTGACTGGAAAACCTCAGAAGTAGGGCTGCCAAGCAATTTAAAAAAAATTAATCATGTTGTTAAACAATAATAGAATACAATTTATTTAAATATTTTGGATGTTTTCTACATTTTAAAATATATTTATTTCAATAACACAGAATACAAAGTGTATATGCTCACTTTGTATTTTTGATTACAAATATTTGCACTGTAAAAAACAAACAAAAGAAATAGTATTTTTCAATTCACCTAATGCAAGTACTATAGTGCAAGTGCTTTATCATGAAAGTTGAATTTATGTAGAATTATGTACAAAAAACCTGCATTCAAAAATAAAACAATATAAAACTTTAGAGCTTGCAAGTCCACTGAGTCCTACTTCTTGTTCAGCCAATCGCTCAAACAAGTTTGTTTACATTTTCAGGAGATAATGCTGCCCGCTTCTTGTTGACAATGTCACCTGAAAGTGAGAACAGGTGTTTTCATGGCACTGTCGTAGCCAGCATTGCAAGATATTTATGTGCCAGATGCGTTAAAGATTTCATATGTCCCTTCATGCTTCAACCACCATTTCAGAGGACATGCGTCCATGCTGATGACAGGTTCTGCTTGCTAATGATTCAAAACAATGTGGACCAATATATGTTCATTTTCAATATCTGAGTCAGATGCCACCAGCACAAGGTTGATTTTTTTTTGGTGGTTCGGATACTGTATTTTTCTCATTGGAGAGTTACTCTTTTAAGAAATCTGAAAGTATGCTTCACACCTTGTCCCTCTAAAATTTTGGAAGGCATGTCAGATTCTTAAACCTTACGTTGAGTGCTGTATCTATCCTTAGAAATCTCACATTAGTATCTTCTTTGCGTTTTGTCAAATCTGCAATTCATGTGCTCTTAAAATGAACAACATGTGCCAGCAATGCCCCTCTGCCATGCACATTGGTCAAACTGGACAGTCTCTATGTAAAAGAATAAATGGATACAAATCAGATGTCAAGAATTATAACATTCATAAACCAGTCGGAGAACACTTCAGTCTCTCTGGTCACTCGATTACAGACCTAAAAGTCGCAATATTAGAACAAAAAGACTTCAAAAACAGACTCCAATGAGAGACTGCTGAATTGGAATTAATTTGCAAACTGGATACAATTAACTTAAGCTTGAATAGAGATTGGGAGTGGATGTGTCATTACACAAAGTAAAACTATTTCCCCATGTTTATCCCCCTCCCGCTCCGCTCTTCCTCAGACGTTCTTGTCAACTGCTAGAAATGGCCCACCTTGATTATCACTACAAAAGGTTGCCCACCCAACCCCCCCCACTCTCCTGCTGGTAATAGCTCAACTTAGCTGATCACTCTGGTTACAGTGTGTATGGTAACACCCATTGTTTCATGTTCTCTGAGTATATAAATCTCCCCACTGTATTTTCCACTGAATGTATCTGGTGAAGTGAGCTGTAGCTCACGAAAGCTTATGCTCAAATAAATGTTAGTCTCTAAGGTGCCACAAGTACTCCTTTTCTTTTTGTGAACATGTGCTGGGTCATTAGTCAAGACTGCTATAACATGCAGGTAAAACAGAGCAGGAAGCATACAATTCTCCCCCGAGGAGTTCAGTCACAAATTTAAGGAATGCTTTTTTTTTTCTTTTAAAGCATCATCAGCATGGAAGCATTTCCTCTTGAATGAGCTGAAGCATGAAGGGGCATATGAATGTTTAGCATAATCTGGTATGTAAATACCTTGCAATGCCAGCTACAGCAGTGCTATGCGAACGCCTGTTCTCACTTTCAGGTGACACTGTAAACAAGAAGCAGGCAGTGTTATATCCTGTAAATATAAACAAACTTATTTGACTTAGTGATTGCCTAAACAAGAAGTAAGACTGAGTGGACTTGTAGGCTCTAAAATTTTAAACTGTTTTGTTTTTGAGTGCAGTTATGTAACAAAAAAACCTCTACATTTGTAAGTTGCACTTTTCACAATAAACAGATTGCATTATGGTACTTGTATGAGTGAATTGAAAAACACTATTTCTTTACCATTTTTACAGTGCAAATATTTGTAATAAAAATAATATAAAGTGAGCACTGTACACTTCATATTCTGTGTTGTAATTGAAGTCAATATATTTTAAAATGTAGAAACATCAAAAAATATTAAATAAATTTAAATAGGGATTCTATTGTTTAACAGTGCAATTAAAACTGCGATTAATTGCATTTACTTTTTTTAATCAATTAATTTTTGGAGTTAATCTCGTGAGTTAACTGCGATTAATCAACCGCTACTCAGAAGATTCAAGACCAGAACCTCAATTGATGTAAAAGAAAATAGTTCCATTGACTTCAAAGGAGCTATACCACAGTATACTAGATGAGGATCAGACCTGTAGAAGTTAAAATCAGATAAACCATTAAAGTCTGAATGCTTATGCAAAGTGCATCCAAACCATTGGAAGTGCATTTTCCAGGATGTTGATTCTGGTCCTCCCATAAACTACCCTTAACAATCTCACATTAATATTACTGAATTACTAATAGAGACCAGTGTTGTCTTGTGGTCTGAGCATAATACTGGGATTGAAGAACTCCCATGGTCTAATGCTGGCTCTGTTACTCACTATGTGGCAAACTCCTGATCATATGACTTTTTCCACCATCTCCAAAGTAGAGGGAAGGTTGTGTGGTTCTTTCTACTGGCAGCTCTTTTCAAGGGTCTTAGCACTCAGTTCCTCACCAGAGAAACACAAGAATTGCATATTGGATTAGATCCAAGATCCATCTAGTCCAGTATACTTCTGTCTGCCACTGGCCAGCACCAGATGCTCCAGAGAAAGGTATAAGAATCCCACAATAGACAGATATGGGATATCTACCTGCCACGAAGGTCTCATCATTGTCTTGACTCTACTAGTTAAAAGATTATTTTAAGCCCTGATGCATGAGGCTTAATATTCTTTTCAAAATGTTTGTTAGAATTAACTATTACAACTCAGGATATTTTGGATAGCCATATATATAACTAATCCCTTGTTTAACTTGCTTAGATTCTTGCCCTCAGGGATTTCATGTGGCAGTGAGTTCCACAGTTAAATTACACATTATGAAAAAAAAATATTTTATTAGGTTTGAATTTGCCACCTTTTAATTTCAAGGAATGTCCCCTTATTCTTGTGTTATGAGACAAGGAAAACAGAAGCTCTTGATCTAATTTCCCTAGATCATACATTATGCCATGTCCTTATTATGTCCCCCTTATTTGCCTTTCTAAGGTAAACCATCCCAATCTTTAAAATCTCTATTCATATGAGAATTTTTTCCATGCCCCCACTGAGTTCTGCAATATTCTTTTTGAGATGGGGTGATCGGTACTCCACACAACATTCCAGATGAGGACAAAGCACTAATTTATGAAACAACATTATAATATTTTCTTTTGTTCTCCACACAACTCCGTAAGCATTCTAACATCTTGTTAGCTTTTTTATAAGTTAGTTTATTTTTCTGTTTTGTTTTTTACCACAGCTGCACACTGAGCTGAGGTCTTCATTGAATTGTCTACAGTTACTCTCAGGTCCCCCTCCTGAGTTGATAGTTACTTTGGACTAGCTCTGTAAGGTGTAGGAGTAGTTTAATTTTTCCTTCTAACGTGCATTACTTTGTATTGCAACACTGAAATTAATTTGCCATCATGCAACCTATTCACTTAGCTTGGCTAGGCCCCCCAGACAATCCTCTCTGGACTTGACTAATCTAAATAACTTTGTGCAATCTGAGTTTTGCTACATCACTGCTCATCTGCTTTTTCCTACCATTAATTAATATATTAAAGAACATGGGACCTTGAAGTTTCTGCTATTAAACTTTTGCCATGAAAATTGACCCTCTTCTTTGTTTCTTGCCCCTTAGTCGGTTTTTGTTCATGACAACACTTTACCCCTCACACCTCGAGTACTTCTGTGGTAACCTCTTGTGAGGGATATGTTCTCCTTTATACATTACTGATCCACAGAAATAATTTGATTAGTTAGATATGATTTTCCTTTGAAGAAACCATTCTTGTTAAATCCTATCAAAAAGAGCAAGAATGGACATAAATGTTACATATCCAAGTTGATCCAGAACCTCAGAATATTAGGACATATTTCAAGATATGAGCATCTGTTTGAGATGGTTCTTTATCCCACATTGATTCTCCCATTCTTTTATGAAACACTAGCATCTTCTGTCATTTTTTAGAGGATTCTTTTTCATTTATATTAACATTTTCTATGTGCTTTCCTGATATAGTAGTAAAATCTGAGTGTTATTTCTATCCCCTCACACCTTGAATTCTACAGTTTGCTCATGCAACTATATCACCTTTGTCTGGTTTGTCCTTGTCCATCCCTCCACGAATGCAAGTTGATGACACACCATTCCAGATTGTTGTGAGCAACTATATGCTAAGCCCCCCACACACGGTCTAATACCTTCTCTTGGGTCTGCTTCTTCCCATTTGTATAGCATCTTTTCCTTCCTGTGTCACCTATGATGGCTCTTGTCAAACTTGTTTTCTTTTTTTTTAACTGTACTTGCAGCTCTCAATGATCTTGTCAGGATCCAGTAGGGGATCCAGAAAATGAGGAATATAAAAAATTAGTGGCCACCTGTGACAAGTTTGGTTTAAGTGACTTGACCAGCATCAGAAAGGAACTCTGTGACAGAGGAAGGGATAGAATCTAGTTCTCATGGTGGCATTCAACTGCCTTAAACATGAAACCCTCCTTTGTCTTCCTGCCGTCTCCTGCCCCATTCACTACACACTTTCTACTTGGTGACTCCTTCATGGAGTCATGAGTACGAGCATGCACCTGGCATGGTTCATGAACTCCTCCAACACTGCCCCTTTTGTGGCAAGAAGGAGATCCTGGTGCACGTCTATATAGGGTTCTTCAGGTTGCAGCCCCTCTTCCAGCTCCTCCAGAACCTCTTGGTGAAGTTCTGGCTGCATTTCTTCAAGCAGCTCCTGATCCTGGCACACCCCATCTGTGGGCCAAGAAAGTCACAGGATCTCCTCCTCAACTTCCACCTGGCACTGGCCAAGAAGGCCATCCATCATACCAGGAGAAAGAAGCTTGATGGGGGGAGGGGAGGAGCTCTGCAAATATGGGATTTATTTCTGTTCCCTTGTACTGTCTCACCTCTGCCTGGAGTTCCTCTGGGCAGTATCCACTGACTCCCTAGATGCCTTTGAGGAACAGTGGCTGCTGTCTGGGGTTCTCTGCTTGGTGTACATCTCTGGATTCCCTCATTAGTAATCTTTCGCTGTCTCCAGAAATAGCTAGTGGCTCAGTGGTTCCACCCTCCTTAACTGAAGGGTTGGGCCTTTTGTTTTGGTTGGTCTACAACTGCAAAACCCCAGTACTACTTATAATACATACTTTCCACCTTCTGCAAGAAATTGGTCAGGCATGCTACAGGGAACATCTTCATTCATTATACAGCCCTGATTACTCAGAGTATTTCCTAACTTCTGAGTTCTTGACTTTGCAGACTTAATCTTTCATAGTATTATTTTTAAGCAATTCCACAGATTTTTTAAAAAACCAAACTTAAAACAGATATTAAATTACATGGAATTATATTGACTCCCACAAGGTGCATCACCTTTAAAGCACAACCCTCTGCCACGTAAGCTAACAGAACAACTGATGGCAGCATTAGGTTATCATCCTCTATATGGGCTAACCACTGGAAGAAGATGAGACACAATATTTGCTGACAGCAGAAGAATGTTGAAAGTCAGGAATCCTGGATTCTAATCTAGGTGGACTGTGCTCTAGTCGTACAGGGGTGTATGTACCACTAGAACACACTCCACCAAGACAAACACCCCTTCTGCCCTCACATCTCTAGCCTGTCCTTGTCACAGTCCAATCTCCACCCTGCCCCCGATTTGGCTCCTTTTTTGAATGCCATTCTACCTCTCCAGCCCCATTGCTTCCTCATCCCAGTTCCAATCCTCAAACCTCAGCTCAGCAATTAAGTCTCTCCTCCACTCTTTATCCCAGGCTCCCCAGCATGGCCTCACCTTTTGTCCAAGATTCTCCTCTCAGCATCACTCCAGGTTCTGCTCATCAGCAGTTTGCATTCCATTCAGGCTGAATCCTCCTTCTCCTCAGTGCTTGGGTAGGAGGGGAGCATTGAGAGCACAGGAAAGACAGGTGCTCTATTCACAGTTCCTCTGCCTGGTGCCAGAGTAACACTGCAGTGAAAATCCTGCTCAGCCCCTGAAGCTCTGGGCTGGAGCATGCTCAGTGCTGGCTCAACCTTTGGAGAATTTAGCTGGCAAACATTAACAAGTCTCTACTAAGTGTGTGGGATTTTCAGAAGTTTATAACTTAGCCAAATTTGGGCAGACTATCATGGGGACAGCAAAGGATACATCCCTGAAACCTGGGCTATTTCAAGTCCCTGCTCCAAACCATGGAGGTGGTAAAGCTTCCCATTGACAGAGAATTTTAACATGAGTAAAACAACTTATTTCCCTTAATGAGGGGGGGGAGGCTGAGAAATGACTGAACAATTTTTGCAGAAAATTTCTAAAAAAAATTAATCCTGACACAGACACTGGCACCTTCAACTAGCACAGAATAGTTCTGCCCAAACTGTAAAAGTTTAGCAAAATTATGAGCAACTATAAACTGTCTTATAATGTAAAGTATCAAGTAACCTTAATTAACTGTAGGTGCTGCTATCTGCATCACCCACAATTAAGGCTGTCAATTAATCGCAGCTAACTCAAGCAATGCAAAACAAATTAACTAGATTTTAAAAAGTCATAATTAATTGCAGTTTTAATTGCACTGTTACTAATAGAATACCAATTTAAATTTCTTGTAAATATTTTTGGTTTTTTTTACATTTTTAAATATTTTGATTTCAGTTACAACTCAGAATATAAAATGTACAGTGCTCACGTTGTAGTATTTTTATTACAAATATTTGCACTGTAAAAAAGTTACTATTTGTTTTTCAGTTCACCTCATTCAAGTACTGTAGTGCAGCCTCTTTATTGTGAAAGTGCAACTTGCAAATGTAGAATTCTTTTTACATAAGTGCACTCAAAAAAAACAGTGTAAAACTTTAAAGCCTACAAGTCCACTCAGTCCTACTTCTTGTTCAGCCACTTGCTAAGACAAACAAGTTTTATTACATTTACAGGAGATAATGCTGCCAGCTTCTTATTTACAATGTCACCCAAAAATGAGTGTTCGCATGGCAGTGCTGAAGCCAGCATTGCAAGGTATTTATGTGCCACATATGCTAAAGATTCATATGCCCCTTTATGCTCAAACTTGTAGATTTTTTATAATACAAATATTTGTAATCACATGTATTGTATAGCAGTTTGCGATGAGCTTGTTCTTCTGCCCTTTAATAGCCTACAGTGACCCTGCTTCAGTGCAGTTAACAGAATCAATAATACACCTATGGAGTGATTTCCTTAGCTGCTATTTCTTAGCTTTGCTGTTCTGAACTAGGGGTATGCATACCCCTGGAGGGATGCAGAGTTCTTCTAGGAGGTACATCAACTCATCTAGATATTTGCCTAGTTTTACAACAGGCTACATTAAAAAACACTAGAAAAACTCAAATTTCATACAGACAATGACTTGTTTATACTGCTCTATATACTGTACACTAAAATGTAAGTACAATACTTATATTCCTATTGATTTTATTATATGATAAAAATGAGAAAGTAAGCAATTTTTCAGTAATAGTGTGCTGTGACACTTTTGTATTTTTATATCTGATTTTGTAAGCAAGTAGTTTTTCAGAGAGGTGAAACTTGGAGGTACGCAAGACAAATCAGATTCCTGAAAGGGGTACAGTAGACTGGAAAGGTTGAGAGTGACTGCTCTGTCATGCTGCACCTTGTCTTATATTGATATCCTTGCATAACCCCAGTTCAGATCCTAAGGGACACACTCAGAACTTCACATACAGAGTGTTTCTTGTGAGGTTCTGAGTGCTCCACAGAAGACCATGGAAGCAAAGTCTGTTGTAATAATTGGGCCTATACATTTACCCTAGTTGTGAGCTCAGGTATGGAAACTGAATGAAATTTCATAAAATGTCACAATAACCTATAACAACAAATGTTGATGGGAAAAGGTGCAAAAGCGAGACAAAGACTGAATTAATATCCAAATAAAAAGGCCTACTGATATAATTCAAGGACCATGTTAAAATCATGCCTGGAAAACAAGAAAAGTATAGGACCAGAAATCAATGAACCAAAATTGGTGTGTTGCAACTTAGTCCTAACTGGTGAACAAAATAACAAGGGATCCGCTATTCTGCCCATTTCCTTTTGTGAGTTCTTAAAGGAAAATAGATTTTTGGGGGGATGGATCAAGAGGCAGATGTTTGCAGACAATCACTGACTGAGAGATGGCCAGGATAAGAACATGAAGCAAATTTCACCATCATGGCTGCAACACCTGTCATTGCCTAGGACCGTAGGATTTTCCTGATATCTGCTGGGAGAGCAATACAGCGGTGCATAGACAATCTGGGAAGTTTTTGGAAAGCGTAGGGGACAATTTCCTGGTGCAAGTGCTAGAGGAGCCAACTGTGGGGGAGGGGAGTTTTTCTTGACCTGCTGCTCACAAACCGGGAAGAATTAGTGGGGGAAGCAAAAGTGGATGGGAATCTGGGAGGCAGTGACCATGAGTTGGTTGAGTTCAGGATCCTGACACAGGGAAGAAAGGTAAGCAGCAGGATACGGACCCTGGGGGATAGCTCAGTGGTTTGAGCATTGGCCTGCTAAACCCACGGTTGTGAGTTCTATGACTTCAGGAAAGCAGACTTCGACTCCCTCAGGGAATGGATTGGTAGGATCCCCTGGGGGACTAACATGAAGGAGAAAGGAGGCCAGGAAAGCTGGCTGTATTTCAAGGAATCCCTTTTGAGGTTACAGGGACAAATCATCCCGATGAGTCAAAAGAATAGTAAATATGGCAGGCGACCTGCTTGGCTTAAAGGTGAAATCCTAGCGGATCTTAAACATAAAAAAGAAGCTTACAAGAAGTGGAAGGTTGGACATATGACCAGGGAAGAGTATAAAAATATTGCTCGGGCATGTAGGAATGAAATCAGGAGGGCCAAATCGCACCTGGAGCTGCAGCTAGCAAGGCATGTCAAGAGTAACAAGAAGGGTTTCATCAGGTATGTTGGCAACAAGAAGAAAGCCAAGGAAAGTGTGGGCCCCTTACTGAATGAGGGAGGCAACCTAGTGACAGAGGATGTGGAAAAAGCTAATGTACTCAATGCTTTTTTTGCCTCTGTCTTCACGAACAAGGTCAGCTCCCAGACTGCTGCGCTGGGCATCACAGCATGGGGAATAGATGGCCAGCACTCTGTGGAGAAAGAGGGGGTTAGGGACTATTTAGAAAAGCTGGACGTGCACAAGTCCATGGGGCCGGACGAGTTGCATCCGAGAGTGGTAAAGGAATTGGCGGCTGTGATTGCAGAGCCATTGGCCATTATCTTTGAAAACTCGTGGCGAACGGGGGAAGTCCCGGATGACTGGAAAAAGGCTAATGTAGTGCCAATCTTTTAAAAAGGGAAGAAGGAGGATCCTGGGAACTACAGGCCAGTCAGCCTCACCTCAGTCCCCGGAAAAATCATGGAGCAGGTCCTCAAAGAATCAATCCTGAAGCACTTACATGAGAGGAAAATGATCAGGAACAGTCAGCATGGATTCACCAAGGGAAGGTCATGCCTGACTAATCTAATCGCCTTCTATGATGAGATTACTGGTTCTGTGGATGAAGGGAAAGCAGTGGATGTATTGTTTCTTGACTTTAGCAAAGCTTTTGACACAGTCTCCCACAGTATTCTTGTCAGCAAGTTAAAGAAGTATGGGCTGGATGAATGGACGATAAGGTGGGTAGAAAGTTGGCTGGATTGTCGGGCTCAACGGGTAGTGATCAATGGCTCCATGTCTAGTTGGCAGCCGGTGTCAAGTGTAGTGCCCCAGGGGTCAGTCCTGGGGCCGGTTTTATTCAATATCTTCATAACTGATCTGGAGGATGGTGTGGATTGCACTCTCAGGAAATTTGCGGATGATACTAAACTAGGAGGAGTGGTAGATATGCTGGAGGGCAGGGATAGGATACAGAGGGACCTAGATAAATTGGAGGAATGGGCCAAAATAAATCTTATGAGGTTCAATAAGGATAAGTGCAGGGTCCTGCACTTAGGATGGAAGAACCCAATGCACAGCTACAGACTAGGGACCGAATGGCTAGGCAGCAGTTCTGCGGAAAAGGACCTAGGGGTGACAGTGGACGAGAAGCTGGGTATGAGTCAGCAGTGTGCCCTTGTTGCCAAGAAGGCCAATGACATTTTGGGATTATAACTAGGGGCATAGCGAGCAGATCGAGGGACATGATTGTTCCCCTCTATTCGACATTGGTGAGGCCTCATCTGGAGTACTGTGTCCAGTTTTGGGCCCCACACTACAAGAAGGATGTGGATAAATTGGAGAGAGTCCAGCAAAGGGCAAGAAAAATTATTAGGGGTCTGGAGCACATGAGTTATGAGGAGCGGCTGAGGGAACTGGGATTGTTTAGTCTGTAGAAGAGAAGAATGAGGGGGGATTTGATAGCTGCTTTCAACTACCTGAGAGGTGGTTCCAGAGAGGATGGTTCTAGACTATTCTCAGTGGTAGAAGAGGACAGGACAAGGAGTAATGGTCTCAAGTTGCAGTGGATATTAGGAAAAATCTTTTCACTAGGAGGGTGGTGAAATACTGGAATGCGTTACCTAGGGAGGTGGTAGAATCTCCTTCCTTTGAAGTTTTTAAGGTCAGGCTTGACAAAGCCCTGGCTGGGATGATTTAATTGGGGATTGGTCCTGCTTTGAGCAGGGGGTTGGACTAGATGATCTCCTGAGGTCCCTTCCAACCCTGATATTCTATGATTCACTGTGACACCATTCGGCCTTCATCATCCTGATAAAAAAAAATGTTCTGACCAGACCAGGCTAAGCGACATCATCCCCAGCTCTAGCTAAATTTCAAATACCACCTGGGATCTGAGCTGTTGTCACTCCCTGCCTCCATTCCTCCCTGTGTCCTTTTCCTTCCTTGCTTTGTTTCTTCTCTTTCCTCTCCCTCTCTTTTGCCTTCTGTCTAATAATAGTCTGGCTTGGACTGCCAAGACTGTATACTTTGCAACACCACTGTGAGCCTGTGACCAAAAAGAGGCTGTTAAAAGCAATGTGCTAACAGCCCAGTGTTGGAATAAGTTGCCAGGTCTTGAAGTGGCTAATCAGCTCATGTTTCATGTCTGTGTTTCTCCAGCAGTGAAGTTGCAAGTCAACACCAGAGACAGAAGCTGCATTTTCAATCTTTGCTGTTGTTTTCTCTTCCCTTTTGCATGTTTGTCTTCTAGGAAACAGGATCCAACTTTATCAACCGCTCCAGACCATCTCAATTGATTTTTCTCTCTTCTTCACCCCTAAGGACAATTGCCACCAACTTTAGTATCATCTAAAAACTGTCAAATAAGGGCATTTCCTTCTAAAATATCTCCCCAGCTAAAGAGAATGGGTACAACGGATGATATTAAAATGAATGCCTTATATAATACTTTACATTTCGAATGCTTTAACTGTTTTTCCTTCTTTTCTGTATCTTAGTAAAAAGAATTTTAACAGTATATTTGTCATGATACTAAATAGGCCAAGGTCTCTGTATAACAAACCCTGAACCTTGTTTAGCTCTTTTTAATGCTGGACAGTGACAGGGTCATGTTACCACCTTTGACTCTTTGGGCTCATTTATTCCATTGAAATTGACTCAATATCTCTTTGCAGGATCAGGGCCTCATTGTGTCTTGTTCTTTACACAATAAAAATAGTATGAAGAAACTAAATGGGCACAATTGGGTCCCAAATAATGGTATTTACTTCATCAACATAAACATACAAGGCCTGCCTACAGTCAGATAACTGCTCTGGCTGGTTTCTGGAGATTTCTAAAACAGCAAACAGAATGCTGCACAACTATCGATGTTTACTTGGCCAAGATTTGTGTGTGAAAAGTCATTTTCCATCTGTGACAACTGACTCACTTTCACCAACAATTCAAGGTGGAAAAAAAAAATCTTGCTGAGTTTTGGAACCATGGACAATTGTGATTTCACCACAGTGAGAATTTTTAAATCTGTCATAGATACTGGCCAGTTGAGTGTTTGGTTATGATATTTAATACATTACATAGAAAAACTGGTTTTTAGAACTATAAATGTCTGCAAGCAGTACTATGACAGACACCCACTAAAATCTTTATTTTTTTTTCTTCTACCCACAGAGGAAGAAACGAACAATGGTATAGACAAAGACATGGATTGAAGCCTTGCTCCTGTCTAGCCTGAGGGTGTCTCTCTCTCTCACACACACACACACTTCTACCTCATCAAGTCCACTCTCACACTGACAGACTGAGTCTTGGTGGATGCTGGTAGGTCTGCATGCTGGGGGGATTGACTCTCAGGGCAATGCCACATTGTTTCCTGTTCATTAGTATTGGGAATACTATCCTTTAAATAACAAATGTTGAGATCCTTCCTCCAGGCTTCTCTCAGCAACTTTCAATTGACTGCAGTAAGTGTTTTTTCAAGTATTTCCTAACTCTTTCATGTGTTTTTCCACTTAGGAGTCTGACATGGGTGAAGTAAGGGTCCAGATTCAGGGATAAGGGTCCCCCGGCTAGGATCTGCAACACAACCAGTTTCCTCTCTTCCCTTGCCCTTGATATGATAGATGTATTAGGGACCTTATTATGCTACTTGTCATAAAACCCCATTGGTTATTCAAAGCTATGCTTTGTTTGTGCCATTTTAGTTTCAAAGTGTAATTCACAATTAACTAAAAATAATTAAAAATGAGAGCACAAAATTGGCCAAAAAAAAAAAAAAGAAAGGGAAAAAAAAAGAGGTATTCTTGGGGGAAACTTCAGCACATTTGCAAGGTCCTAACTTGTAAGCTCTCCTCCATAACCCATGTCATTGCTAACTCAGAAAGGAGTTGCTTACAGATGCTTGGAAGGTTCATCTGGTCAGTATTTCAACAAGCAAGAATTACAGCATCTCAGATAATACCACAAGCAGGAGACTGCCATTCTATAAATAGTGAAGGTTTCTGTTACAACATGCATTTGCATATATTAAATCAAGATACCCTAATTAAGTTAGCAAATTCAATTGAAAGCACAATAAAGTAACAGTCATGAATAATCTTTTCACTATACCCAGTACTGGGGAAAGAGCCTGACTAAAATAATTTAACACTCTTCCTGTGTTTGGGGAAAAACACCATCATATTCTCAGTGGCTTAATATAAATTACTAGCAGTGAAAATGATAAGAGAGCAAACATAAATCTATTAATAACATGGACTAGTACAGGACTTGCAAGCCCTTACTTAAACATCTAGTGTTTTCATAATTGCAATCAGCTAAATAGCTTGTTAAGTGAGTGGTACCATTTAAATTCTGAAATTAAAATGTTTGAATTATTTTCCTGCAGGTTCAGAACAGCTTCTTAAAGGACCTAAAGTGCCAGTTGAAAACCAGGGTTCTCCAGTCAGTGATTGTCTGCTGTTTGCAATCAGTCTGCAGTTTGTCATCCTACCTCCAATAAATATGAATGTAATCAGATGAAGCTATTTTTCCTCCAGCTTCACAGTTTGGTCTGGCATCCAAGTTATGTTTTGCTATTGTTGTAAATGTTTATAGTGCGTTCACTATTAGGGCTTGATCCTCTGCAGCACAGATGCTCAGTGCTATGTGTAAAAGCACTCAGCAAGATAGGAAATGCAGGGGAACCCAATACTGCATTGATAAGAGTGCAGCTGGGTAGCTACCATGCTACTCCTATGGCATGCCAAGAGTAGAGCCTAAGAGTGGAACACAGCAAAACACCATTCTTTGATTGCTGACATTATCTGCTTGTGCTCTTAAGAGTAATGGACTGAGCATGCTAGTGGCTTAAACCTTACTCCTTTTCAGGAGGGAGTATTATGACTTATGCTCATCCTTATTTGTCTCCATTATTGTGTCTCTGGCCACACTGACATTGGAGCACAATCATCTTGTGGTCACTACTGATCTCTGGAGAGTGACTTGCAGAATGAAGCCTATATGCTAAAGTAAAGTAACCTTTGTGTTACAGTATCTAGGAACCACAGGTGGGTTCCACAAAGGGGACATAGGTGTTGCAAGACTGAGCATCAGGTGTCTAACTTTTAGGTGCCTAGAAAATCCAGGTATAACCCTGCTATCCACAAAGCCTGAGTTAGGTGCTTAGGCCCCCTATACAACAAATGGGAGAGACAGGTGCCTAAGAACGTGGTCTGCAAAAGACAGCACACTAGGCAGGGAGCTGCCTAAGCTAGCCAATGGGAGAGGAGTGTGTGCCAACCTCTACTTTTCATGGAGATAAATGCCTAAGTCTGGACTGCACTTGGAGGGTTGCCAATTTTGGCTGGACATATTCCTGGAGGTTTCATCACATAACATCTTTAATTAAAGATTAATCTTGAATTTCTTGAGATGCCAGGACAATCCTACTGAGCAAGCAGGTGCCTAGCTGTTCTTAGTGAGCCACAAACAAGAACCAGCTGAGGTGCCTGCCTGGCTCCACACAAAACAGCTAGAGGAGGTTGGTGGTGGTGCCAGCTCCCTTATAACTTTTAGCCCAGTGGTTAGAGCATGCACCTAGGATGGAGGAGACCTAGGTTCAGTTCCTCCCTCTCTGCCAGATTAGCCTGTTGAGGCTGATTCACTCTGGATAAATAATGAAAGAGTGGCAGAAACAACGGGATGGGACCCAGGGTTACAGAGGGCTGGACCAATTTAGCCAGAGTCCTTCCTTTTCTCTCTGACCCATTGATTAGTTCAATATTTAGCCACAGTGGAACACTTGGGGGGCAAGGGGAGGTGTACGCACAATTGAGCATGGGAATGATGCTGTAATCATGGGGCTAGTACATTCACAGGGGAGGTGGAAGACCCAGGCATCCAGATGCCTAGAGGGAGATGGTAGTACACATGCCCAGAGGCTGAAACGTGGGTGCCGATGGAACTTTGACCCTGAAAATTTAGGCACCAAGCGAGCTGACGTGCCTACAGGATGTGACAGTTTTGTTGATTGCAATGGAGCCAAAACTGTGACTCAGGTGCCTGAAACAGGGATTTAGGTGCCTGGGTGTGGGGTGTAGGCACCTAAATACTTTTACGGATCCCACTCCATATTAGCTGGTGTACCGTTGATGCCTGGAATCACATACTCTTGGTTTTCAATCGTCTTAATCTTCAATTTCTGAGATTGCTTTCTTAAAGCTATGAAAGAAAGCTTTCCTTTCGGGGCAGGGGGGTCTGTTTCTTAAATGGGGGGGGAAGGACAGCAAAAGCAATTCAGTGCTCACTTCTGGGCAAACCTCAGAGATTCAGTTAAATGAAGCACCCACAGATTTGGAGGCTCATCTGAATCTTTTCCAAAGGTCCTGAATCTGAAAAATTGGACTATGAATAACTCACCTTGCTTATAATATATTTACACTTATGCTTCCCAGCAAGAACTACCCTGGTGGAAATTCTAGTTATAAATGTTCAACTTGTGCCTGCTAGTTCCATTTGACAATTAAGATTTGTAACAATGGAATAGGTCTATTCATCTACCGATTTCTGGAACTAATTGCCTCCTGGAACTAATGGAGAGCAGCTGGTCTAGACCCACCTAGCTCTCTACAGCTCCAGCCCCCATGATCTTCTGCAACTCCTGCACCCACACTTAAAAAGTTCTCTAACACTCCAGCTCCGATTGCTCCATAATTCCCCCCACCACACATACACACCCCACATTAGCTCACCAACTTTTTCTTCCCCCTCTTTAGCACTCTCTCTGATGCATCCTTAGCTCTCCACTAGGCTTTCCCTTGTAAGTCTCCTGTAGAGGGGTCCTGATGACTTTGACCACTGCTTCACTATTTTCTAGGGGGTGACCAGCTAGCCTGCCCCCATCTTCTTTCTTTGGGTGACTTTCAAGGAGGTCCACTTCCTTCCCGTTCAGTTATGGTGCTTATCTCAGGTGAAGGGCCATTCACCACAACTAACTGACATTCATTCATATGGACTTCATCCAATGAAGTGAGCTATAGCTCACGGAAGCTTATGCTCAAATACATTTGTTAGTTTCTAAAACAAGGGGGAGGGATAGCTCAGTGGTTTGCTCATTGGCCTGCTAAACCCAGGGTTGTGAATTCAATCCTTGAGGGGGCCATTTGGGGCAAAAATTGGGGCTTGGTCCTGTTTTGAGCAGGGGGTTGGCCTAGATGACCTCCTGAGGTCCCTTTGCCCTGATTTTCTATGATCTACTGAGAGGATTTTGCCCACAGACACGCAAAATTTAAAATACAGACGTGACAACCTCAGTGCATTCGTCTGCATGGAGACCCGCTTCTCCCACACACAACATGCACATACTGATGTAAAATAAACCAAAAGATTTTGATTTATCTGAAGTTTTGGATTATCATCAAGAGAACCTTTAAAGCTTTTAAGACATGTTTGCAACATCTCTTCTCTTACCTTAAAATCCACTGCCTTCCACTCCAGTTATTAACTATATCTCAGGGATCAAGAGTTGCTAGATGTCTGGCCGTCCTCTACCACACTGGAATTATCAACCCATGGCAAAATTTCTGGCTGGTGAGCAGCCAGGATGTTCAGAATTTGTAAAGAAATAATTTATATGAAGAATTTTGGTTGTAACATTTGTAGGTGAAATCTATGCAGGATGAAAAATGTTAGCTGTTAAAAACTAAGTGTTTTAGACCTAGTCCTAAAATTTGCAAAACAATAATATTAAACAAAGCCTGGTCCTTAAATAAGAGCTAGTCAAAAAACAGATCAAAATGTTCAAGAAAGTTTTGTCCAATTTTTTGCATTGAAATCATTTTCCGACCATGTAAAAGAAAGAGGAAAAGCCAAGAGAATGCAGTCGGTTGATGATCACTGTTCTAGTCGACTCACTGGTGTTGCTCTTGCAGTTCGGTACAAGTGAACAGTGACACATTCAGTCTCTACCAACAGTAATCTAATCGTAGGGACTCCTCTGAATTTGCCTATATTAATGAGACCTAGCAGTATATGCAGCAGAGCCATTATTGAGATATCAGAGGGGTAGCCATATTAGTCTGGCTAAAAGCAGCAAAGAGTCCTGTGGCACCTTATAGGCTAACAGACGTATTGGAGCATAAGCTTTTGTGGGTGAATACATGCATCTGACGAAGTGGGTATTCACCCATGAAAGCTTATGCTCCAATACGTCTGTTAGTCTATAAAGGTGCCACAGGACTCTTTGCTGCTATTATTGAGATAGAAGATTCTTGATCAGACAGGAGGTAAGAAAGGGTTGGGAAGGCCTGGTCTAAACAAGCATGCAGGAGGAACCCAGTACCAAAGTTTTAGTGCTTGTGTGTCTGAAATGGGAATAGTGTTGTCTATGGTCTTGTCTACATGCAGAGTTGCCTCAATTTACTTAATGCTGTGATTTTAAACCCATGCAAAAGGCTGTGTGGATATTCTTAGTTTTGCTTAAACCAGGCTTATACCAGTTTAATTTAAGTCAATTAGGAACAGATGGACAATAAACCAAAATAAGCTACTCAAACTGAAATAAGAATCCACCCAGGAGTTTAAAAGGGTTAATTAAATTGGTGCTATTTGGTTTTTAGACAAAGCTCAAGTCCAGCCTGGTATTGGTAGACAGTGCCCTAGAAGACTCTGTGTTGACAATGGATAGCTTAAGTCATCTATGGGATTTTCACACCAACCATGATAGGACTTCACAAACTGGATCTTATTTTCAGATGGGTTATGTAAGTGGGGTGATGACTATCACAGCAGCCTTGTGACAGTCAGTTTAATATCTCCTGCATGCTGACATCAGGATTTGCCCTTATGCTTGTCTGCCTGGTGGACTTAACTGGGCATATTTTAGAAACCTAAGAAAACAAATATAAATAAATTAATATGGAGTCAGAAGAGTTAACAAGCAATAAAACGAAGAAGAAATACAACGAAAGGTAGAAGGACTAATGTCAAGTCTTCCAGAAAACTCTGAGAGCTCCTAGACATGTATGATTATAGCAAAGGAACCATGTAGAATATCCCCTCACCCACATTCATTAGCTACAAATTGAGGAAATACAGAATTTTAATTTTGGAAAGTAGTTAATTGATTCCAGTAAAATTAAGAGAATGAGTTTCATACATCCCATTGGTGTTGTCATTTCATTAATGTTTATATGAAGCATAGATAATCTTTGAGCTGATTTACTAAGATGCACATGCTCTAAGTACTACAGCAGCTCATCATTTCTGGGCACCAAGGACTATGAGAACTAAATCATAAAATATATGACAACATAAAGCCCCCAAGAATATGGATAAATTTCCCTGTGACAAGGCATTTTTTTAAGCCTGCAATTTTGTCATAGGTGATGCATACTTTATCTAGAAGGTCTGCTGTGATTTCAAAATGTCAGGAAAAGTGGATTTAAGAGAAATAGGAGGGGTGAAGCATCACTGTAATTTAAGGATATGAATCATTTAGTTGTGCCAGCCCAGATATTGTTGCTAAGTAGGAAAGACTGACTGCTGGAATGATACATTTTGGTTTCCAAGGCAGCATGGGTTTTTTAGGTATGTAAATGTCTTCAGCCGTAAATCAATTTCGAGCTGAACTATTCAATCCTAAATGCACAAATAAAAGCTATTAGATATCAGGAAAACTGCCATTTTCTTCAGTAGAGTCATTCAGTTGGAATACAGCTCACATGGGCATCTTACCAGGATGTTCAAATGCCACTTTTGGTCACGCAAAACAGCAGTTTGGTGCATAAAGCAGACAGTTATGTGGCTAAGTGCCAAATGATGCGTCCAAATGCCAGATTTTGACATCCTGTTAAGATGTTCACACTTGAAAATTACAGTCTGCCACTGAAGACTTTCACTGTGGGAGAAACAGCTTTGCCATCGCTCGTGCGTGATTTGCAAGTCATGAGAATTTGAGCATCTTTTTCACACTACTTGAGATTCATGGGTAATGTGTGAAAACTGACATGACCCCTTCCTGCCCAGGAGTTTAAAGTGCTACTCCACTGGAACTAGTAAAACTGCAGCAAATGTGGCAGCTCATGAAAGTGAAAAACATAATTGAAAAGGTTAAACATAATTGAATATACAACTTACCTTTCATTTGATTTTGGTTCTAAATTAGGACTCAGGCAACAGAGGTGGACATTAGAAACTGGATATTTACCACCTGGGCTAGTTAAATGTATTGTACCCATTGATGTATCCATTCTATCTACAGGGAGTACCGCCAATGTCTTAGCAAAGCTTAAACACTGATGCAGCAAGCCAATTTTTCATGGCACCTGCTGATCTTATTTTCCAGCCAATTTGCATATTCCTAATTGCTGCTGGTAATAAGTGGTTGAGAGCAAGCTTGTTCCCCAGCTAAGTTCTGTTATTTGAGTGGGTGTCTCTCCTCATTATTTACAATGACTTCAGTATATGACATTCACTCTCTTGACATACCCTGTCCCTCCAAAGTATCATGAGCCTCATACTTCAGGGTCTGGCTTCTCCTGAATAAACAAAAGGTTGGCCATTTGAAAACAGTAGAATAACTGGTTTGTCTGATTTACCTACAATAGGACAGCCATTAGGCTCTGACTATGATAAATGACTTCACTAAAATATAACTTCTCTGCTCTAATTGTGATGATTCAGCTGATCTGGTCTAATAAGTTTACTAATGGTTACTGTGGTCTTAGTATTCCCCCAATTAAAAATGTTCAGTTGGCTTTGATTAAGTTTACCTAAGGCTCAAACCTGGGAGGTAGCAAAGTTTGAAGGAAAGAAGGGAAAAAAGAAATTGGGGGAAAAAAGAGAAAGGGAAAACAAACATATACTAATTGGTTTTCCCTTGGGTTGGACAATGTTTTCAGCATTCATCCATGCCTGAACCAAAGTGAACTGAACCAAACTGAATATGTAATTATTTTGGAGGTTTGGGAAAGTTTGTTTAAGGATCTTGTGGACAGCTCAATGCTCAGCTGTGGCCAAAAAAGCAATCAAGGTGATAAGCTATATAAACAATGGGAAGGTGAGTAACATGGAGAAAATGATAACGCCTTTATGTAAAGCAGAGGTGCAGCCTCATCTGGAATGCAGTGTGCAGTAGTCATGGTCAGCCCATCTACTCACAAAGTATATGACAGAACTGGAGGGGGTTCAGAGAGGAGCAATGAGTATGATCAAGAGCCTGGGAAAAACTCCCATACAAAGAGCTTGTTTACCTCAGAAAGGAGATTAATCAGAGGGGACATGATAAAAATATATATGTATATAATGAATAGTCTTTAGAGAAGGTAGATTTGGCACTTCCGTACTCACTGTCTCATAACATCAGAACAAGGGAATATTCAACCAAATTAAAAGTTAAAAGTTCAAAACTAATAAAAGGAAATACTTTTACACAGGGATAATCCGGGTCAGCTGACTCAGGTTGTAAGGCTCGGGCTGTGGGGCTACAAATTTCTGTGTCAACATCCAGGCTCACCTGAGCCTGAATGTCTACCCAGCAGTTTTTAGCCCCACAACCTGACCCCAATGAGCCTGAGTCAGCTGACCTGGGCCAGCCACTGATTTTTTTATCTCCTTGTAGACATACTCTGTATGTAATTAAACCATAAAACACACTGCCATGGGGAGTCGTTGAGTTGAAGAATGTTCAAAAAGGGATTAGACATTTATATGACTATCAAGATTATCTTGTTACTGTAATTAAGAATAAAAATTTTGTGAAAGGATATCTAACTTTATGCTTCAGGGTTTAATCTAATCTCTTACTATTAGAGTCCAGGATGAGACCTAATATAGGGAGTAGGTTATCTGAAATCTCCTATTGTGGGGTTCTTACACCTTCTTCTAAAGCATCTGGGGCTGACAACTGTCAGATAGAGTGCTGTACTAGATGGACCACTGGTCGGGTCTAGTATGGAAATTCCTGTGTTCCCATCATACCCTGAGAGGGAAAGGGGGTAGCAGTTCTTTGACTGGAGTTTGGGAGAGATGGCTTCATAGATTCATAGAATCATAAAATCTCAGGGTTGGAAGGGACCTCAGGAGGTCATCTAGTCCAACCTCCTGCTCAAAGCAGGACCAATCCCCAACTAAATCATCCCAGCCAGGGCTTTGTGAAGCCTGACCTTAAAAACCTCAAAGGAAGGAGATTCCACTACCTCCCTAGGTAACGCATTCCAGTGTTTCACCACCCTCCTAGTGAAAAAGTTTTTCCTAATACCCAACCTAAACCTCCCCCACTTCAGGGTAGTCAACTCTACCTTTCCATTGTTTGCCAGATCCTCAGATTCAAATAGTTCAGGTAAAGTTTGGATAAATATTCAAAGATGTGGAGAATTCTATAACTAAACCATATCTCAATTTTTTCTTTAAAATTTGCCCTTTGCTATTATTTGGTTCCTTTTTGAGCACATTGGGAGTAAAACCTCACTTCTCTTAAACACCAGATTTAGTTGGTAAGGATGTGCCTGGGAGGAACCATAGCCAAAAGATCTAATTTAAATTCTATCATGTTAGGAATATTATTTTTTTCTGGATTCCTGACATGTGCCATTAGATACACTGCCAGATTCCCCTTTATTGCAATGTATCCTCCTCTTTCATTTTATAATGATCCATGCTTTGGCATCTCTGCTTTAAGAGAAGGTTGCTAAAATTCATTAGAAAGAGTAGTATGACCCAGAAGTAGTGGAACGTCTCCCTGAGAACTGTAGTTTAATTCTGTTGCTTCTATGCTGAGCAAAAATTTTCAGATCTGACTGTTTTCCAACCAGATTAAAGTCTCAAATTGTGACCCACACTGTGAAATTTACTATCTAATCCCTCATTAGCGGAGCGCCTCATTGTTTCTTTCTTTGACTTATCTTTTCCAATATCTGAGGGGGGTTGGAAAATTTCTGAGTACTCAGAATGTTGCTAGAGATCTCCCAAACAGGTATTTCAAATTTCATTCATTCTCTGAAAACTTCTTCCTGGATTTTGGCTAGAGTACAATCAATTTCTAGAGGAAAAAAAATTAGAAATCTTGTATCCCATTCATTTTTCCTTGAAATGGGCAATGAAATTGTATAATAATTGTATGTTGTAGGATGTTAACAACATTTTAAAGCCACATGGTTCATATGACTAAGGTTTTCACCCTAAAGGCTGAAGTGAAAAAAATCCCTTTCCAACTGAACACTGTCAACAAAACATTCTTGTTTTGATTTTTTTTGGAGCAATTTCTTTTCTAGATTCCAAACATTCATATGTGAGCATATGCATTACATGCAAATCAAATAAATTTGATCATAAGTAAATGCAAATTTTAATGATCCCTGCTTGTGGAAAGTTTGTGGGGGTTTTTTTGGGGGGGGGAGGGGGTATTTTTAAAACCAGGGAAGAAAAATGTTTTCCTACAATTTGTAATTACATTTTTTAAAAATAAGTAATTCTAATATAAATGCTGCCTTGTCTCATCAGGTCATGCGCTATAGTTTTTAATGGATACAGTTGGATTTTGTAATTTGTGTTTAATTGATTTACATTCCCTCTTTTCCCAGTAGTGAAGAGTTCTATGATCAAGCAGAGTGTAGTGTCTGTGGTAGACAGGTTGCAAATGAGCGTAGGGTGTTAAGGTGGTTTTGGGCATAGAGATGATATGTGCAATGTGAAAAAACAATATTTAAGAGGACCAAAATTTAAGAGGTCTCTGAATCCACTCAGACAACCCTAGAAGGGAGGTTGGGGAAATCTCCCTTGCTAGTTGTGCAGCTTCTTGAGCAGTTAGTCACAGATTCCTCTTGCAGCAGCTCCTTCTGCTGTAAGGCCCAAGGCTTCTCCAATGCCTGGAGAGCTCCCTTGCTTGGTCAGGGTCTCTCCCAGGCCTTTCTGACTGGAGAGTGCTGTAATATTTAGTTGCTTAATTAACTAACTTACTTTTCTTCTCTCCTACCCTCCAGTCTTGCAGCTTCCTGCTGCTCTCTTATCAGGCTCAAGTCAATTGGTGTGGCAGGCAGGCTAATTAGATGGGATAAAGCATTTACACACCTCTGCCTCTTAAGGGGCAGGTCAGCCCATTACAGGCATAAAGCCACAGTCCCATGGCTGTATCCATCCAAGAAGGCTATCAAATTGCTCAGAAGTAAATAGAAGAAATGCAGTAAAAATAGTCAGCTACTTTAGGATGATTTTAAAATGTTTCATCATATTTTGAGTATTTTTTAGAGAGGAAAATTGCCCTTTGATCCTCCTGTTCTCAGCATCCCAACGGTTCTTCACAGCTGGTCTGTAGTGAAGTGAGACTCACCTGTGCAGTGCCTCTTGCTGGTCATCTCAGGAATTAGCTCTTTCCATCCTGGACCACCCTCTGCAGGCCAGCATCTTGCCTGCTGCTGGCCCCATGTCCCTCCCAGACCCCAGTGCCCTTTACTCTGGGGTTCTGCCCCAGCAGTATGCACACTCTGGGTCTCCCCTCCCAGGTGAACCCACAAGCCTTTAAATCCACCTTGCCTCAGTAGCTACTGCCAGTCATCATAGAATCATAGAATATCAGGGTTGGAAGGGATCTTAGGAAGTCATCTAGGCCAACTCCCTGCTCAAAGCACAACCAATCCCCAATTTTTGTCCCAGATCCCTAAATGGCCCCTTCAAGGATTGAACTCACAACCCTGGGTTTAGCAGGCCAGTGTTCAAACCACTGAGCTATCTCTCCCCCCACTGATGTCTCATACGACCTATCTTGCATAAAATACATAAGAATTATGCCATAATCATATCACTGTGAAAAATATGGGGTGCAGTGTCACAATAGGACGAAAGCAGAAGCAGGAGTAAAGTTGTCCTTCAGACTTGGGTCTCTTTTAGGTTTTCTTATTTATTTAACTAAATGAAGAGTAGCTAAAATGTTGACATTAAACAAATATGATTGCAGCTTTTTACTAGAAACAGAATCTTAAAAAGGACCATGTACGGGGTGGTCACCCCACTCCTGCTCTGAAGGGGTTAAAACAGCCCTGGGAAGCCAATAGTAAAAGCAGTCCTGGAGAGAGCTGTGGCTGGAAATAAGGGAAGTGAGTAGTTGACCACAGGTGTGGCTAGCTCAATTAGGGCCCAGCTGGCCTTATAAGAGGGCTGGGGGCCAGGATCTGAAGAAGTCTCACTCTGGCCCTGGAGTAGGAAGGTCTAGTTGCCTGGAAGCAAGGTACCTGAGGTAGAGTAGTGCTGGGGGAGGGCTGGGGAGTTCTAGCCTGGTAAAACCAGAGGCTGCAGGCCTTGGTGTAGGCCTACAAAAGGTACTGGGGCCGCAGATAGGCAGCCTGAGGATAGGCAAAGGCAGCAGGTCCTAACCCCTTGCCAGTGATGAGTGGCTATTACACTGCAGTCTGCCCCAGTGACCAGTAGAGTGGGGAGGGATAGCTCAGTGGTTTGAGCATTGGCCTGCTAAACCCAGGGTTGTGAGTTGAATCCTTGAGGGGGCCATTTAGGGATCTGGGGCAAAAATTGGGGCTTGGTCCTGCTTTGAGCAGGGGGTTGGTCTAGATGACCTCCTGAGGTCCCTTCCAACCCTGATATTCTCTGATTGGAAAGGTTATGATTTACTGAATATGATTATTGTATTTTTAGGCATGTATCATTTTTGTATTTGAAGTTAGGAATATTGACTATCTGCATTACAAATGTGTTTACAGATGGGGAATGCCAACTAAGCAAAAGACTGTCAGTCTAGATGGCTGGCTGGGAAGGGCCTGTGATGTTACACCCCATATTCTTCATAGAAATATTGTTATGATATGAATATGGCATAACTAAGATGTTTTATACAAGAGGGCTTATATGAGGTATCAATGAAAAGGTTATGATCTGCTAAATGTGTTTTATCCAATGTATGCATGTATCACTTCTGTATCTGAAGCTAGGAATATTGATCATGTATCTGTATTTCAAATGGTCTACTGTGGGTGACACCCACAACTAGCCCTTCAGGCATAAAAATGAAAGTCAGACAGGACTGATAGCCCATTAAGAAGAAACAATAAGACTGTGAAGATACTAATCTCTCTCCTTTTCTGAGAGGCATCCTGGGACATAGTTCTGACACTATCAGGGCAGGTGGCCCTGCCACCTGGTACAAAATACCACCTTGGACACTGGTACTTTTCCACTGTAGGGGAATGGGGATCAAACAAAAGATTCCTGCCTTAGGTAAATCTTTTTTTAAGGGCTCGGGAGGGAGTTGATCTTGTCTCTCCTCCATTGCCTACCCAAGAAGAAGGACTGCTGAAAGAACCTGAAGGGACAAGGGTACTGACTTGAAGGGAAAGGCAGGGGTGAGTCCAGACTGAGATGGGTCCAATCTGTTAGAGAAATTACTGGAACTCTGAGCTACAGCATTTAGGGTGATAAATTACATTTTGTGACTTTTTTATTTAGTGAATCAAGCTTAGCTTGCATGTTTACTTTTATTTGCTTAATAATCTGCTTTGTGCTGTTTGCTATCTCTTATGATCACTTAAAATCTATCTTTCTGTAGTTAATAAACTTGTTTTTGCTTTGTCTAAAACTAGTATATGTGGAAATCGTATCTCAGGGCAAAAAAGCTGTTGTATATTTCCTCCCAATATTGAGGGAGGGGGCAAATGTCATGAGCTTACATTGTACAGATCTCTGTGCAGCACAAGATGGTATAATTTTGGGTTTACGCCCTGAGGGGTGGGGGCGGTATACCTGAGTAGCTGGGAAGTTCCTTAGCTGAAGCCTCCCCGTGCAGAGCTGATCATAGCATCTGAATGTAACTGCACCTGCATGTGTCCCTACCTGTATGTGTGCTGGTAAAAGTGCAGTCTGGAGTCTGGGAGAGGATTTGGCTGGCTGGTCACAGCAGTATAGTGTAAAGGTATCCCAAGGTCACTGGGGCTCAGTGGTACCCCAGTTCCAGGTGGCACCCTGTGGGGGAACCCATTACCCCTGCTATTTGATTGCTCAAATGCCCAGCTGCTGATCCTATGTTTCTTGCTGAAAGGGGAGACTTTCAATTCCAAGAGTTTATTTAAAAAACTAAATCAAAACCTGAATTGAACAAGGGATGAGAGACGGGGTTAAAGGGCAAGTTTTAGCTAAAATTTTCCAGAAACATTCAGCCTGAGGTAGACTCCTTGCATGGAAAATTTCAGCTGAAAATGTTAGTTTGACAAAGTTATAAGGAACTGAATACAGGGTCTTATAATGAAAAGTGTCAGGCGACCTTAATAACAGGTAGTGCTATCTACCCTGTCTATAACATATAGCTTTTTATACAAACTTTCTTTAGATTTATACATAATGAAAATATACAACTGTCCATATACTCCAGGTGCCCTTTGATATATCTTCGGGTAACTAAACTGCAACTATTCTGGCCCATGCAATTCCTAACTCAGGCAAGCTAAAAATTGACTAATCTCCATCCACCAGCATAATACCCTTACGCACAACCTTTCAAATGCTGGCAACAGCATTCCATTCTTCTAAGGTGATGTGGTCAGAAGTTCATACCTATTTTTTAAATCCCCATATACTGGCCTTAAGTTATAGCATTGGACAAATTGGCAAAACATCTATTTCAGTATAGTTTCAATGGGTTTACAGCACAATTTGGTCCTCAGTGTTCATAGCCCTAAAATCTGTCTATGGCTCTTCCCTTACATATAAATCACAGATATCCATCTACCTGGGGTGTTCAAACTGATTGCCCACTGTTAGTAAATTGCTCCTTTTTTTTTTTTTCCCCCGGCACATTCTTTGTCAATTCTCCACCTTAATTTGAATTTGCCCTGAATTTGCCTTACCCACTGAAGGGATCTCCACAGGATGAGTGATAACAGACCATTTTGATTGTCACCATTGTAAATCAAGGGCACAGTTGTTTTACTCCCCCCAGTGTTACCTAGAGAAACAACTAAAGCTGCATTTCATGTCTACATTGTTTTCCAAGGAGTAACTGACTGTATATTACTGATTAAATAAATACTCTTGGCCTCCTGAGGAGACTTGTATGCAACTTCTGTTTTTCTATGAGAGTTAATGAGAGAGGGAGAAATGATGGTTTACATCACCTGTGATGTAAACCATCGAAAGCAAATAAAAAACAAAGATTTTTCCTTATACAAAACTTGATCCCTGGTCTTTACATGTTTCTTTTCTCGTGAAAACGAAGGGCCAGATCTACCTTGTATATGCATGCCTAGCTTCTCTTGAAGAAAAAAGGAGTACTTGTGGCACCTTAGAGACTAACCAATTTATTTGAGCATAAGCTTTCGTGAGCTACAGCTCACTTCATCGGATGCAAGTATGCATCCGATGAAGTGAGCTGTAGCTCACGAAAGCTTATGCTCAAATAAATTGGTTAGTCTCTAAGGTGCCACAAGTACTCCTTTTTTCTTTTTGTGAATCCAGACTAACACGGCTGTTACTCTGAAACCTAGCTTCTCTTGGTTTAATTAAAATTGCAGAGTATGTGGCAGAGGGCACATTGGGACCCATAGTCTCTTAGACTATAAGTTAATGCGGTTGCACAGGTGTCATTGAGAGCCAAATTTCACCTCCTTACTGTGCCTTCTGTCTTCATTAAAATCTATCACAATCTGCTCCTGGTTATTCCATTGCAGCCCCACTGAGTTCGGTGGGTTGTACTGATGTAAATGAGAGCAGAACTTTGCCTTGCAAGTATTACAGCAAAGACAGCCAGAGTATAAGTGCAAGAGTCCATCCTAAGTTACATTAGTTCAATACCATGGTCTTCAATGAACTTGAACTGGTGTGACTGAGAGCCATACATTGTTAACGTTGCAGTTTTTCTCCAAAGCCTACAGGGCAAAATCTCTCTCCAGCCCTGCAGTGCATTCTTTTGCAGCCATGTAGGAGAAGCACCCTGTGCCAGGTCTATGTATGGTGCAACATACTTCCCCATGCACATTGGCATCTCTAGGCTGGTGCATTTTGAGGGCAGAGCCAAGGCTCCATCTGTCCTTCCCTCCCCACACACATGTGCCGGGGGGAGATGTACAGGCCTGTCAAGGCCCCTGTGCTCTCCATGCAGCTGCCCACAGTACAGAGAGCCTGCACAGAGAAGTACATTTCTGATGTCCCACTTACTCACTGCCTGGATGCATAAGTTGGGCTGCAATTTGGCCCACATTGGCCAGAAGTGTGCATACTGGAATACACTGGATAATATATCCAGCTGCATTCAGAGTAAATTGTGAGCCAAATTCTCCATTGACTTACACCCCTAAAATTCAAAGGGGCAATATAGAATTTGGCCTTCTTCTTTTTCTATTGACAATATTGGGTAACACTTAAAAAGTGTGCTGGTTCTGTTCAGATAAGTGCCCTATGTTTTAGGCTTATCTGTGTTCTTTGCAGTCTTTCTGATCTGGGATAAGAGAATTCATTTGTTTTGGGTAGGAGCCGACAACAACCTTCACTCAAATAGTTCTTGCTGTTTGGAAAATTCTCAGTACATTTTCCTTTTCACTATTTTCCATTGCCATATTTCTGGGAACTTTCAAAAAGAAAAGGAGTACTTGGGGCACCTTACACTAACAAATTTATTTGAGCATAAGGTTTCGTGAGCTAAAGCTCACTTCATCAGATACATTCAGTGGAAAATACAGTGGGGAGATTTATATACACAGAACATGAAACAATGGGTGTTACCATACACACTGTAAGGAGAGTGATCTCTTAAGATGAGCTATTACCAGCAGGAGAGCGGGGCGGCGGGGGCAGGGGGAGAAAACCTTTTGTAGTGATCATCAAGGTGGGCCATTTCCAGCAGTTGACAAGAACATCTGAGGAACAGTGGGGCAGGGGGAATAAACATGGGGAAATAATTTTACTTTGTGTAATGACCCATCCACTCCCAGTCTCTATTCAAGCTTAAGTTAATTGTATCCAGTTTGCAAATTAATTCCAATTCAGCAGTCTCTCGTTGGAGTCTGTTTTTGAAGTCTTTTTGTTGTAATATTGTGACTTTTAGGTCTGTAATTGAGTGACCAGAGAGATTGAAGTGCTCTCCGACTGGTTTATGAATGTTATAATTCTTGACATCTGTGTCCATTTATTGTTTTACGTAGAGACTGTCCAGTTTGACCAATGTACATGGCAGAGGGGCATTGCTGGCACATGATGTCACATATCACATTGGTAGATGTGCAGGTGAATGAGCCTCTGATAGTGTGGCTGATGTGATTAGGCCCTGTGATGGTGTCCCCTGAATAGATAGGTGGGCACAGTTGGCAATGGGCTTTGTTGCAAGGGTAGGTTCCTGGGTTAGTGGTTCTGTTGTGTGGTATGTGGTTGCTGGTGAGTATTTGCTTCAGGTTGGGGGGCTGTCTGTAAAGCAAGGACTGGCCTGTCTCCCAAGATATGTGAGAGTGATGGGTCATCCTTCAGGATAGGTTGTAGACCCTTGTTGATGCATTGGAGAGGTTTTAGTTGGGGGCTGAAGGTGACGGCTAGTGGCGTTCTGTTATTTTTCTTTGTTGGGCCTGTCCTGTAGTAGGTGACTTCTGGGTACTCTTCTGGCTCTGGCTATTTGTTTCTTCACTTCAGCAGGTGGGTATTGTAGGTGTTTGTCTCTGTCTGAGGGGTTAGAGCAAATGTGGTTGTATTTACAACACACACTTTGCTTCTCTACAAAAGAAAAAGGACACTAAACTATCTAAACTACTACATGCCACAAGAGGCCACAGCAATGGTTCCCTTAACCCACCCAGCAATATTGTTAATCTATCCAACTATACTCTTAGCCCAGCAGAAGAATCTGTCCTATCTCAGGGCCTCTCCTTCTGCCCCTCCACCCCCATGAACATGATACAGTTCTGTGGTGACCTAGAATCCTATTTTTGACGTCTCCGACTCAAGGAATATTTCCAACACACCTCTGAACAACATACTAATCCACAGAGACCTTCCTACCAACCTACAAAGAGAAGGATTCTAGGTGGACTCCTGAAAGTCAAAACAACAGACTGGACTTCTACATAGAATGCTTCTGCTGACATGCAGGGGCTGAAATTGTGGAAAAGCAGCATCACTTGCCCCATAACCTCAGCTTAGAACACAATGCCATCCACAGCCTCAAAACAACTCTGACATCATAATCAAAAAGGCTGACAAACCAGGTGCTGTCGTCGTCATGAATAAGTTGGAATATGAACAAGAGGCTCCTAGGCAGCTCTCTAACACCACTTTCTACAAGCCATTACCCTCTGATCCAGCACTCCCAGCTATCTTCGGGACACCACTGACTTCCTGAGGAAACTATAATCCATCGGTGATCTTCCTGATAACACCATCCTGGCCACTATGGCTGTCGAAGCCCTCTACACCAACATTCCACACAAAGATGGACTACAAGCCATCAGGAACAGTATCCCCGATAATGTCACAGCAAACCTGGTGGCTGAACTTTGTGACTTTGTCCTCACCTATAACTATTTCACATTTGGGGACAATGTATACCTTCAAACCAGCGGCACTGCTATGGGTACCCGCATGGCCCCACAGTATGCCAACATTTTTATGGCTGACTTAGAACAACGCTTCCTCAGCTCTCGTCCCCTAATGCCCCTTGTGCTATACTGATGACCTCTTCATCATCTGGACCCATGGAAAAGAAGCCCTTGAGGAATTCCACTGTGATTTCAACAATTTCCATCCCACCATCAACCTCAGCCTGGACCAGTCCACACAAGAGATCCACTTCCTGAACACTGCAGTTAGGGGAAAAAGGGTTTCCCTCCTGTCTAGGGTTGGGAGGGTAACCTTCCCTGGACTTCTGTATTAGCCAAACAAACACAGAGTCAGGACTCTTAGCATTAAAGTGCCTCATTTTATCTAGCAAGTACGACAGCTGAAGGGCTCACCAATTCCTACACGGAGGAATATGGCAAAGCCCAGAACAAAGAACAAGGTAGCGCTTCTATAGCTTGGCTCAACATACTTTGAGATTTCTTCCAGTTCAAACCAGTCAACCCCTGTTGGTCTGAGTCCTGAGGTATGAACATGGAGGCCCTTCTGTATAAGGAATTCTTTCCCCAAACAGGGAGCACAGGTTTATGCATAGTTCAAATTCTTTCTACCCATAAACATAGGGAAAGGACAGAAAAGCATAGGAAAAAAAGACAGAAGCCTAGCTTTACATGATTATAGGGTTGTTTTCTGCTTCTTTTCTTTATCACTATGGCGCTAATAAGCGATGGTCACATAAACACCACCCTATACTGAAAATCTACTGACAGCCTCCAGCTTTCACCCAGATCACACCACACGATACATTGTCTACAGCCAAGCTCTACGATACAACCGCATTTGCTCCAACCCCTCAGATCTTGTAGGTGTTTGACTCTGTCTATCAAGCATTCTTACAACTGTAGTACCCACCTGCTGAAGTGAAGAAACAAATTGACAGAGCCAAAAGAGCACCCAGAAGTCACCTACTACAAAGAAAATGACAGAACGCCACTAGCTGTCACCTTCAGCCCCCAACTAAAACCTCTCCAATGCATCATCAAGGATCTACAACCTATCCTGAAGGATGACCCATAACTCTCACAGATCTTGGGAGACAGGCCAGTCCTTGCTTTACAGACAGCCCCCCAACCTGAAGCAAATACTCACCAGCAACCACATACCACACAACAGAACCACTAACCCAGGAACCTACCCTTGCAACAAAGCCCATTGCCAACTGTGCCCACCTATCTATTCAGGGGACACCATCACAGGGCCTAATCACATCAGCCACACTATCAGAGGCTCATTCACCTGCACATCTACCAATGTGATATGTGACATCATGTGCCAGCAATGCCCCTCTGCCATGTACATTGGTCAAACTGGACAGTCTCTACGTAAAACAATAAATGGACACAGATGTCAAGAATTATAACATTCATAAACCAGTCGGAGAGCACTTCAATCTCTCTGGTCACTCAATTACAGACCTAAAAGTCACAATATTACAACAAAAAGACTTCAAAAACAGACTCCAACGAGAGACTGCTGAATTGGAATTAATTTGCAAACTGGATACAATTAACTTAAGCTTGAATAGAGACTGGGAGTGGATGGGTCATTACACAAAGTAAAATTATTTCCCCATGTTTATTCCCCCTGCCCCACTGTTCCTCAGATGTTCTTGTCAACTGCTGGAAATGGCCCACCTTGATGATCACTACAAAAGGTTTTCTCCCTCTGCTCCCCCGCTCTCCTGCTGGTAATAGCTCATCTTAAGTGATCACTCTCCTTACAGTGTGTATGGTAACACCCATTGTTTCATGTTCTGTGTATATAAATCTCCCCACTGTATTTTCCACTGAATGTATCCAATGAAGTGAGCTTTAGCTCACAAAACCTTATGCTCAAATAAATTTGTTAGCCTCTAAGGTGCCACAAGTACTCCTTTTTCTTTTTGCAAATACAGACTAACACGGCTGCTACTCTGAAACCTGGGAACTTTCAGTTTCCACTAGGAGACTGAAGGCAGAATTACCACCAAAAAGGCTGTCCTCACATTATTTATGGCCTGACCAGAAGCAGACAATCTTGGAAATGTCACAAGACTAGGTCCTCACCTCAGATTTGTAGACCAGATTTATAAACCAAAGAGGCTCAGATAAGGTTAGAGAAAGCATCTGAACTTTACATCTACAGAGAACTCATGGTCATGTCCTCAGCTGGTATAAATCTGGGTAGCTCCACTGAAGTCAGTAAGAGCTACACTTATTTCTAATCCAGTCATTTCTACTCTCCTTTCCCCTTCTTCTATCCCCCAGCCCAGTCAGATCCTTCTATTCAACCTGAAACAGGCGCAGAGAATAACTCTTAGGATGATTTTATGAGGAGAGGCTGAGGGAAATGGGATTATTTAGTCTGCAGAAGAGAAGAATAAGGGGGGATTTGATAGCTGCTTTCAACTACCTGAAAGAGGGTTCCAAAGAGGATGGATCTAGACTGTTCTCAGTGGTAGCAGATGACAGAACAAGGAGCAATGGTCTCAAGTGGCAGTGGGGGAGGTTTAGTTTGGATATTAGGAAAAAACTTTTTCAGCAGGAGGGTGGTGAAGCACTGGAATGCGCTACCTAGGGAGGTGGTGGAATCTCCTTCCTTAGAGGTTTTTAAGGCCTGGCTTGACAAAGTCCTGGCTGGGATGATTTTGTTGGGGTTGGTCCTACTTTGAACAGGGTGCCATAAATATAAAGGGAAGGGTAAACGCCTTTAAATCCCTCCTGGCCAGAGGCAAAACCCTTTCACCTGTAAAGGGTTAAGAAGCTAAGATAACCTTGCTGTCACCTGACCAAAATGACCAATGAGGAGACAAGATACTTTCAAAGTTGGCACGGGGGGTGATGCTCCTGCCGGGACCAGAGCAGGAATTCAGGTCAGAACTCCTCTAAAAAGTCAGTAAGCAATCTAGTTGTGTTAGATTCGGTTCTGTTTAAATGGCTGATGAAATAAATTGTGGTGAATGGAATGTATATTCCTGTTTTTGCGTCTTAAGGTTTTGCCTAGAGGGAGTCTCTGTTTTGAATCTGATTACCCTGTAAGGTATTTACCATCCTGATTTTACAGAGATGATTCTTTTACTTTAATTAAAATTCTTCTTTTAAGAACCTGATTGCTTTTTCATTATTATTAAGATCCAAGGGTTTGGGTCTGTGTTCACCTATGCAAATTGGTGAGGATTTTTATCAAGCCTTCCCCAGGAAAGGGGGTGTAGGGCTTGGGGGGGGGGGGGGGGTTTGGGGGAAAGACATTTCCAAGTGGGCTCTTTCCCTGTTTTCGACACTTGGTGGTGGCAGCAATAAGGTCCAGGGACAAAAGGTAAAATAGTTTGTATCTTGGGGAAGTGTCAAGGTTCCTCCCCCTCTCTGAACTCTAGGGTACAGATGTGGGGACCTGCCTGAAAAGCCTCCTAAGCTTATCTTTACCAGCTTAGGTCAAAACTTCCCCAAGGTACAAAATATTCCACCCTTTGTCCTTGGATTGGCTGCTACCACCACCAAACTAATACTGGTTACTGGGGAAGAGCTGTTTGGGAAGTATTTTGGGGGGAAAGACGCCTCCAAAACCTTGCACCCCACTTCCTGGACAAGGTTTGGTAAAAAGCCTCACCAATTTGCCTAGGTGACTGCAGACCCAGACCCTTGGATCTTAAGAACAATGAACAATCCTCCCAACACTTGCGCACACACACCCCCTTTCCTGGGAAATGTTGGATAAAAAGCCTCACCAATTTGCATAGGTGACCACAGACCCAAACCCTTGGATCTGAGAACAATGAAAAAGCATTCAGTTTTCTTACAAGAAGACTTTTAATAGAAATAAAGAAATCCCCCCTGTAAAATCAGGATGGTAGATACCTTACAGGGTAATTAGATTCAAAACATAGAGAACCCCTCTAGGCAAAACCTTAAGTTACAAAAAAGATACACAGACAGAAATAGTTACTCTATTCAGCACAGTTCTTTTCTCAGCCATTTAAAGAAATCATAATCTAACACATACCTAGCTAGGTTACTTACTAAAAGTTCTAAGACTCCATTCCTGGTCTATCCCCGACAAAGACAGAATATACACACACAAACACACACACACCCTTTCTCTCCCTCCTCCCAGCTTTTGAAAGTATCTTGTCTCCTCATTGGTCATTTTGGTCAGGTGCCAGCGAGGTTACCTCTAGCTTCTTAACCCTTTACAGGTGAGAGGAGCTTTCCCCTGGCCAGGAGGGATTTCAAAGGGGTTTACCCTTCCCTTTATATTTATGACAGGAAGTTTTAACCTAAGCTGGTAAAAATAAGCTTAGGAGGGTTTTCATGCAGGTCGCAACGTCTGTACCCTAGAGTTCAGAGTGGGGAAGGAACCTTGACAGAGGGGGTTGGACTAGATGACCTCCTGAGGTTTCTTCCAACCCTGATATTCCTATGATTCCCATCAGTGATCTTGCATGCTGGACAGAAGTCAATACAAAAGGGGGGAAAAGCTGTGTGAGCACAGAGATCCAGATAGTTACAAATTACTGAGGATTTCCCTACCTAAAATTGCTCTCATAAGGCAGTTTTTTATCTCATTTGCATTGTCTGAATAGCATAAAGCACTCAGAAGTGAGGCTGAGGATCTGATCCCTTGTATTGTAAGCACAGCACTGATAACTTTATAAAGAAATCAGGTTTGTATTCTTCAGTGAGTTCTCAGGAAGAATCCATTGCACAAACTGAGTGTCATGGTGAAAATGAATCCAAAAGCCAATATAGTTCTGTGCATTCCTCCATAGCAAACGAAAGAAAAAGAAGGCTATAGAATAAGCCCAGTGAGTCTTTTTTTTTCTCAACTGAATTTCAAAAAAGCTATTTTGTGTAGTTACAATGAATAGAACACCTGTTAAACAGGGAGAAAAAACAAACAGCTGGAATGCATATAGAAAAATCTAGGTGTTTTAGTCATCTGTTTCATCTATCACAAAATTAAGTATTAAGAGGAATTATCAAAACAAAACCCTCAAATGTATTTGAAAATTTTTTAGGCTCTTCACATCCCCTCTTCCTCCCGCCGCAAACAAACCCCCTTTCCTTAAACTTAGCAATTTTTAAAAAAGTGAAATACTCACCACAAAGACTGATAGATGAAGGGTATCTGCAACCCATATCCAGGACAGCTATTTTGCTATTGCTCTACTTCTAGAACTGGATGAATACTGCAAAAAACAGTTATGAGTATTCTTGTGAAGAAAATCTATGGATTGGCACCATCAACCTTCTTATTCATTTTCCGTGAATGTTTATATGTGTGATTGTGTCTTCACAAGAATCTTCATGAAAGTTTTATAAATACTTGTGCAAATGTTGTCCACGCACAGGTTTATGCTCAAAGTGTTGAGGTGCCTATCTGGAAATCTCCCTCATTTCCCTCTTCCTGTTTGGAAAAGTTTCCTTCATCCAGTAAGGGAGCAGAAATAGATGACCTGTCACACAGCACATATAACAAATTATCAATAACTGTAGAAGAACATAATAGTCTGAGAATAGCCTTCAAGGCTGAAATATTTTTATTTAATGTATTAAAGTTGCACAAAAAATAAATTTGTAAAAATGTAAGTATGTTTGTGGATAATATACAAAAAAGGAAAAATATGGCAAATCTTTTGCTAGACGCTGTCCACCCTGCTCCACACATCAGGTTAATTCTTTAATTTACACTGACACAATCATATTCTCCATTTCCAAAATACTTAACCACCTCAGAAACATTCCTTGATGTGCTCTTTTGGGGAGTAAAGATTCTGATCTGCTAGTATGTCAGATTATTTCTGGAAGTACTGCAGAACTGATCTATCCAAACATCTAGTTCTCAGGTAAATACACTGCACACCACAAACTCAATCTGTTTTATAACCATGCTCCTCTACACATGTACACCTAATTTATTGTGTTCAATTACACAAAGCAAGGTAAAGCTTAACTATACTGCCTGAGGTTGCTATTTCATGGAGTTAAACTTCTACCAAGGACATTTGGAGTGAGATCCTGGCTCCACTGAAGTCAATGAGAGTTTTGACATTGACTTCAATGGGGCTATGTAGCGGGGTAGTCACCCCACTCCGGCCCTGAAGGGGTTAGAGCAACCCTGGAGAGGACTGCAGCTGGGGAAAAGGAGTTAAAACAGCCAAGCTAGGCTGATTGGAGTGGGGAAGCAGCCACAGCTGTGGCCAGCTCATTTAGGGCCTGTAAGGAGTTAAAAGCAGCCCTGGACAGGACTGCAGCAGGGAAATGGATGAAGAACAGCTGGGGGAAGCTGACTATGTAGCTGACCAGATGTGTGGCTGGCTTAATCAGGGCCCAGCTGGCCCTTATAAGAGGGCTGTGGGCCAGAAGCTAGAGGAGCCTCACTCTGGAGTGAAAAGGGTTAGCCGCTTGAGAGCAAGGTGATCAGAGCAGTTCAGGGGAGCTCTAGCCTGGTAACTTTGCCAGGCTGTAGGCCTTGTGCAAAGCCTAAAAAGGGGTACTGGGGCTACAGAGGTACAGCCTGGGAATAGGCAGGGGCAGCTGGTACAACCCCCTTGCCAGTGATGTGTGGCCATTACACTGCAGTCTGCCCCAGGGAATGGGGGCTAGATGATGACTGGCAGTAGCCAGTGAGGTGGGTCTAGAGGGTTGTGGGCTCCCCTGGGAAGGGAGACCCAGAGTGTGGGGGTTCTACTAGGGAAAATCCCCAAGGTTAAGCATCTCTGGGGTCCAGGAGGGACATGGGGGGGGGGCGGCAGTGTCAAGTGAGTCTGGGCTGGAAGAGCTAATTCCCAAGACAACCAGAAGGAAGCGCTGCGCCAGTGAGTTGTCACATTGCTACAGGCTAGGATCTCCGCATTAACCTGATATATTTGCTAGTCTTTGATTTTGTGTAAATCAGGGTCTTGTGTTGCAAAATTCTGCTTTTACTACTTTTCATTGGTAGTTCATTCAAAGCCTGTTAAGCTGATCAAGATAGTGCTTCACTATTTGTATTATTTTGTAAGGTATAATTTTGTGTTTGTAAGGTACTACAGACCCACTTAACTTAGGCTCTCTTGCAAAATATTTCTAATCTTGTGGCTTAACCACTAAAGATTGGTTAGCTACCTAGAATTCCACTAATAGCTACGTACTCTATGTAACAGCTAATTAGGTATTTAAAGAAATAGTTTTGGTTTTTCTCCTAAGTATTTGCAATTAACTTTATGGCAAACTCAATTGTACTGTTCATACTGAACTCGGTCTCATATGACATAGATTTTTGACTATTGTAGCCAGAGAGGAAAAACAATGGAAGATGGACTGACAAATTCTTTACCCAATTGGGCACAAATGTTCTACTGCCAATATTACCTGTTAAATTGGTATGTACACTGCCCTTATATCCATTCTCCTACCCATGGCTGTATTCTTTCTTACTACTTTCTTCCCTCTCAAAGAGAATAACTGGTGTGGAGATTACCTGGACATCTCCCCCAGATTTCTAGTTTAAAGCTCTTGATCAGTTGTGCCATCCTGGAAGTCTATTTCCCTCCTTACTCAGATGAAGTACATCCCAAGAGAACAGTCCTCTGTTCATGAATGCTTCCTAGTGGCCATGCCTCCCAAATCCCTCCTTATAGCACCACTGCCTGACCCATCTGATCATCATAATCTTGTCACACCTATGATTCTATCTGACCAGGAGACATCAGCAGGCTAACCCCTCCATCGTTTCCCCAGCCCAGCACTCCAGCTCAGAGCCGGCAGGTTTTTCCCTCTGTTGCTTGCAGCCTTCAGGCCTCTCTGGCCATGGTTGTCAGGTCTAGGGAAGTTTGGTAACCCCTTCACTGGCTTCCACGTTCACCAGCCTGCTCTGGCTTCACTGTTCACTAGGGAATTCTCACCACTCCCTCCTTCAGGAACATTTGCTCGCTGAACCTCTCAACACAGCTCTTGTCCTCTTCTGAGCTCATTCTCTCACTCACTCACCTTTTTAAGATGTCTTTTATTTCTAACTCCTGGGGAGAAGCCCCACCCCCACCCTCCTTACCCCAACAAGGGTGTATCTAGCCTGGATCAGGAGAGCTGGGCCTGATGTCATTTAAGGGGCCAGCTCCCCTGTTACAGGTGCTATTTACTATTACAGTCATCCTGAGATAAATGAAATGTTGGCATATATCATTGATGTGCAAACAGTGTGCTTAGCATGCTGGGATTGCAGCCGCCAAAGTAATTGCTGTGGTCTCTCCAGAAATGAAACATTAGAAAGGAGGACATAGGGCAACTAAATCCAAACAAACTATTGAGACAGAGGGTTGCTGACTTTCTACTTGCACAAAACTGAACACCTTTGTCCCTTCCCTCCTCTAAGGCCCTGCCCCTGCTCATTCCATTTTCCCCCTCCCTCTGTCACTCACTCTCTTCCCCCCCCCCCTCGGCCACTCATTTTCATGGGGCTGGCTCAGGGCGTTGGGGGTGGGACGGCCAGAAATGAAGCGTTTGGGATCTGGTAGGGGGCTCCAGGCTGAGGAAGGGGGTTGGGATGTGAGAGGGGGTGAGGACTCTGGGGTGGGCCCAGGGATGAGGGGTTTGGGTGCAAGAAGGGCTCCAGGCTGGGGGGGGGGGGTGGAGCTGAGGCGTTCAGAGTATGGGGGGGTGTCTGGGCTGAGGCAGGGGATTGGGGTGTGAGGGCTCCAGCTGGGGATACAGACCCTGGGTTGGGGCTGGAAATGAGGGGTTTGGGGTGCAGGAGGGTGCTCTAGGCTGGAATCAAGGGGCTCAGAAGGGGGCCAGAGGTGTAGGCTCCCAAAGGTGACTACCTCATGCAGCTCCCAGAAGCAGCGGGGTGTGTGTCTCTCTTCCTCCCCCCCCCCCCAAGCTCCTATGGGGAAGCATAGTGAAGCGGCTCTGCGTGCTGCCCCCACTGCAGATGCCACCCCTGCAGCTTCCATTGACTGAGGCTTCCAGCCCATGGGAGCTGCAAAGCTGGCGCTTGGGGCGGGGCCAGCATGCAGAGCCCCCTGGCTGCTCCAACCCATAGGAGCCAGAGGGGATACATGCCACTGCTTCTGGGAGTTGTGTGGAGCCTCAGTTAGCCCTACTGCACCACCAACCAGACTTTTAACAGCCCAGTCCGGTGCTGACTGGAGCCGCCAGGGTCCCTTTTCAACTGCACCTTCCAGTCAGAAACCAGACACCTGGCAACCCATAGACGAGCACCTTTCATTCACAAACTTTTTTTTTGTTGCCACTCATTGGCCTGCTTGGATTTTTATACTGTCTATTTGGATTGTAAATTCTTTATGGCAAGCACCTCTGGAGGTTGGTGGTTTCATGGTTTTGCAAGTGGCAAGACTTGGTAGTTTGGCAAATGACCACTGTAAGCAGCATTCACCCCCCCCCCCCTTCAAAGTTGGGAGAAGCTGCCTTTGTCTTGTCATCTCATCCAGAAACCCTGTCCACAATGTCAGGAACTTATGGACCTGAGATGGGTTTGAGCACAGTGCAGGCAGGGTTCTCAGTATAGGACGGCCATACTGTCTTAGTAGACAGGATGTTTGGGGTGTAGTTCTCTCCTTCTTCCCTTCCTCATCTGAACCCTGGCAGCTGCACAGCTTTGCCTCAAAGTCCCCTTCACCATCCTGCACTCCACTATGTCTGTGGTGGTCATCTGAGGCAATATGACCATTTCACAAGATAGGGGAACCCCATACTGATGATGGGATGGAGACTAGGAATCTCTCTACAAGTTCAAAGTCTTAGGGGTAATAATGTTAGGACCAGGAAACTAAGGCATGACTTGACCCTACACTACACCTGGCTTTAATGGAGTTGGATAAACAGGCCTGACTGCCATTGCCTTAACTCTTGTGTTGTAATCTACCTCAGTTCAAAGTGAGTACAGGGGCATGTAAATGCTACTATGGCAGAATGGCATTTTACCCCCACTTTGTGCGGATGGAAATGACCTCATTTGATTGTTGCAAGGCAACAAAGAATCAGCTGTGAACATAATATCTAGCAATATCAGTCCCACTGATGTTTAACAAAGTGCAACTCTGCTAATATAAATTAGGGTTTTTAATCAAGATACCCAAACATTATAATTTATAAGCATATCCACCACATGTACTCTGATTTTGTACTGCAGATGAGGATTTTTAATAACCTCTTTACCCATTATAAATATACTACTTACCATGGTGTGTTTATCATGTGGATGTGGGAAATGGGATTACACACTTACACCAATTATGGGATGTCATCACACTAATTAAATATATGTATGACAATCAACTATTTTATTAGATTTGAGCATAAGCTTTTGTGGGTAAAATACCACTTCAGATGCACAGAAGAAGTGGTGTTTTACCCACAAAAGCTTATGCTCAGATCTGTTAGTCTTTAAGGTGCCACCAGCCTCCTTGTTGGTTTTTTGTGGATACAGACTAACACGGCTACTTTATTATTTACCTGTGTTTCTTGTACTGTGTTTACAATTAAATGCTCAATGCAATAAAATACATCTTACATTGTAATTGTAACATTTGAAAGCAGACTATTTCCAACATCACTTTAAAAAAAGCATAATATAGAAAACCATAGATAGAACAGGGGAGAGGAGGAAAGAACATAAACACTTCAAATACTAGTTACATACCTGTATTAATTAGTTCTCTTACCTAATCTCTAAAACAGAGCTCTCATTCTGTTGGTAGCTAGGGATAACAGATTGGCTCACATGCTGGTATAATTGTTGGATCATATTGAAGTTCTGTATTAAAATCACAAATGAGTTTGATTCCCTATAGTTTTAAATTCCAGGGTATTACTAATTAAGAGGTCTCTTGGTTTTTGGTACAGTTTCTCTCCCTCTGTGTGAAACCTGCAAGCTGCTAATTGTGTTAGTACATTCTAAGACAGTCTGTTCTCAAAGCAATTCTTTGTAACAACTACTACTCACACAGACTCAAAGCAATACTCTGTAACAACAGAAACAGCACCCAGAGACTCCCTGCCCTTTTGTTGTATTCATCTCGCTTTGTTAACAAGTGTGATTAAAATAGAGATAGAGGATGTATGTGGATGGATGCTTGGTGTGGCTAATAACTGAATGATCAGGGAGGTGCCAGCCTAACAATCCGGTGTCCATCAGCTGAAGAAGGCGTCAAGTGGAAATAATCAGAGGGCCCCCGGATGGGCAGACTGGAATCCACCCGACAGTCTCAAGAATGGGAGAACCAAAGAACAAGATAACATCTGGCAGCATGGAGCTGTCAGGAATGTTCCATTTGCTGACTGATTCAGCAACAGCATGATGAAGCAATTCCCATAGACTGGCATAGGAAGAAATTCCTATAAAAATGGACTCTCGAAAGTGAGAACTTTGGGGTCTGATTCTGCAAACCAACTTCCAGGAGTGTCAGATGAGCATCTGAAAAGGCCCTGCTCCCTCCTCATGTCCAGGCCAGTGGCTTGGCATGAGTAACTCTAAGGCTGGTAACTATGATAACAACCCTGCAGAACCTGTGTGTGAGGTGAGAATGAATGAATGTGTGAATAAATATAACATTCCATTCAATTTCATAGCTATAACTAGCTGCTTACTATGATTCTTTCTGTATTCACAATAAATGTGGTATTTTGCCTTTTTCCCCTTTAAGATCCTGCTGTGTGGTTTTTTTTTTTATTTTATTGGTATAACATTCAGTTTCAGGTCACTCAGTTGCTGATGGCAGTCCTTCCCACTGCTTTAATGCCATGCCTACCCAGTCACACTGGACCAGGTCTTTCATGTGCTACATGGGGCCAAAAACATCTTCTCTAACCAGTTTTCTGCCCTTCCTTCCTGTTTTTCCCTTTGTTTTGATTGTGCACCTGGTGTCCCTGATTAGCTGGTTCAAATGCCACTGGGCAGCTTCATTGATCCCCATCCAACACAATGAAGCTTTAAAATGGCTTCTGTCATACAGAGTACCATTCTGGCTCTCACTGGACAATCAAGCAACATGCCTGGAGCTACACCTGCCTGCCAGGGATATGGACACCATCCCAGGCACCCAGCAAAGTGGTACTATTTGAATAAGGTCAAGAGGTAAAGGGAAGGGCTAGACTAGTGCTATGCTTTGGCAATCTAGAATCCTCTTGGAGCAGTTGAAGCTAGCACAATTTTAGATCATCCTTGAGGACGCTGTGAGTTAAGCAAGGGAGCACTGTACAAAATTAGCATTTTTCGAGTAGCTATAGTATTGGGACAGGGAGGGGGCTTTCAAGCCTGAGTACAGATTGGCACATCCCTTGTCCAAGCCTAAATTCTTTGCATGAAGAAAAGGCAGTCTGGGGAATTTGTATCTGGGCCTAATCCCAGTGGTTGAAGTGGTGCCGAGGGGGAGCTATTTGGAGTTCCTCACCCATTGATAGGGGCCACTTATGACCAGGAAGTAAATAATGAATACCATACTGGATAAGGTAGCTCTGGGCAACGTTAGAGAGGATGCTTACAGTTAAATAAAGTCTTGGGGTTTATTGGTTCCATAAAGTTGTGGCCAATTGTCTAAACCATATCCAACAATGTGGAATTTTCATTTGTGCACATTTCATTCAGGTGTCTGCCAGTAACAATGTCTTTTCCAGCAGCAACAATTGACATCAGGGTGAGGTCAATGCACTACCAAGCGCTTGAAGGATCCACACCCAGGATGAATAAGAAAAGACTTTGACTTGTGAAATACTGTGTTCTTAACACTAAATCACTGAAGATCTATCCCTTTCAATTCCCCAAGAGATGGAAAAATTGAAACCAGGAAAAAAAAACTATTAGCTTAAAATGTACATCGGGGGAGGGGAGGTCTATTGGAACATTTAATAATTTGTGAAATATAATTTTAGACAAATTACTGATATTAGGGGAAAACTGTAGCACATCTCACCTGTACTCAGCCTTTGCCTGCTACTGTGTGCTTGGTATTCTATCACCTGTCAGAGCATTCTGACAAGAATTCAATAGAATGCAAACGTCTTGTTCTGAACTAATCCTCTCCTTAAAACAATGAATAATCTAGGATTCATAGTGCAAATGTAGGTCCATGTTTCTACAGAAATTTGTGAATATAAATAATAACACTAGAGCATCTCCTTCTAAATTAGTTTCTCTACAATTTGTGTATTAAAGGGATACTGTATTTTATGAATGATTACAACAGCAATCAAAGATTGATAATTAGAGTGGAGGTGTGAGGGCAAAGATGACCGGCATGGCCTTATGAAACAATGATGCCTTTGTTTTTGTGTGCTGCATCTTTAAATTTCTAAGAGCTCTGTCTATTTGTAGAGACAGGAGCCATTTTGTTCTCAGGGTTGCTGCAGTCTTTGATAGAAAACACAACCAGCGTGTGCTCTCGTAGTCTTTGCTGCTTGTTCTGTTCTTAAATTTACCCCAAACGAAATGAAAAGTAATTTTTAGACTGACAGCATGTGGTTGTTCTTTGTGTGTGGCAAAAACATAACAAAGGTCAGCTGTAATTATATAGTTTGAAAATGATTTAAAATAAAGGTAATCTCACATCAAAACCACAACAAAGAATGTAAAATTTGTCAGATCTCCAAAACCAAAGCTCAAATCCTTTGTGCCAAGAAACAATGGAGCACCCCCACCCACCCCCTGATAAGTATAATACACAAAGATGCAGAATAGCACCTAGGTATTTTAGAGTAGGTTGAATCCTCACCTTTCATTTTCCTGCTACCATAAGTTTGGTTATGTAAGAACATAAACATATTGCTTTTTTAATATATTGGGAGGGGTTTCATAATTTCTGAATAGTCATTTATCCTGTAGCTTGATATTTAGAAACTGAGCACATGACAGGGCAAAAAAACAGGAAGGCTGTTAATTGATCCCACTTTCATGTACGAGATCCTTCATCATTTGCATTTCTTGAGAAAGAGGGGGAAAAACCTGCATAGGCTGACATTTTACTGCTGCATCCTGAGAAAATAAACCAATTCTGCATCCCTCCCAACTCTCAGGTATAGTTGTAAGTAGCTTGTGTGGCTTTTCTTTTAGAAAAGAGAACAGAAACTGAATAAGGTAATTGGCATGACTTGGCAATGAACCAGAGTGTGAAATCAAATGACTTAGTCCAATAAACGGACTTAACTAGTTGATGTTTGTCCAACTTGTGCTCTTCTGACTTCAAGTAATTTGAGACCCTGATAAAGTGAATTATGGGCCAAGCTAAACTGACGTCTTGTGAGGATGAAGTTTTGTTTTGCAAAAATATCATATTTATTCTTGGTGGTAATTAGGTCTGCACTTCCTCAAAAAACATGACCAATAAAAATTCAAGTTAATTAAAAATACCAAATACTCTTATAATATTAAAGGTTTTATGGAACACTAGAGCACTTGCCCTATTACATTTTTTAAGAAATATATTCCTGGATGGTATGTTTTCTCGTTGGTCTTGCCATTCAGCTGATACAGAATCAGAACAGACTATTACCTGTGAAAAGTTATATTTTTCTTCTTCTGGACAGCTGAGTTTTTAACACTTTTTTAAAAAAATATTTTTAAAGCACCAGAAGTGTCAATTTGATTTTTTTTTTAATGAAAATATATATAAGGTACTTTCTTGTGGTTCAAATTATGTAATGAAATGATCTACTGTATCTGAGCAATCAATATTACATCTTCAATATATCTAGTCCCCATATGACATTTTTAATAAAGCAAACATTCTGATATATAGAGATGTGTCTACATTCAGCATAACTTGCAATAACCACTGGTCAACTTTACTCTTGGATCACTCATGGACAAATCAGGCAGGGGCTAGCACATATCAAAGCTGTGGCAGAAGTGTAACAACAATGAGGTTAAAATAATCCAGTTTGACTGTAGGTACTCAATAAATGTGTAAGACTAGAATTTAGAAAATATATTTTTACCCTCAAACTAAGCTAGACTGGATATGGAAGTCAGTAGGACATAATGAATGTAGAATTCCCCCAGTGCTGTTTCTACAAAGCTCCTTTTCTGGATAGAACCATATTTGGGCCTGAGCCAAAGCCCACTCCGTGAACGGTCGCCTTTCCACGGCCTTCATCGGTTTTTGGATCAGAATCACACAGGCAATGCAGCTAAACTCGCTGATACAATCAGCGGCAACTTCGTCAAATATCTTTGATTAGCAGGGAGAGCGTGACCATTTTCTTGTGTGTTTCTATTTGTATATTTTTATTCATGTTGATCTAATTTTTGTCTTAAATAATATCTATATTAAGAACGTTCAGTGGAGAAAGTAGCCCGTTGTGCTCCCATGCTGTTAGCCAGCCATCGGCTCGGATCGGGTCCCCAGGAGTTCTACGCTACAACCTGACCCATGATAGAACAGTACAAGGCTCGATGGCATGATCCTTATTTGTCAAATAAATCTGAGGGGTAAACAAACCACATCCAATAACATAAATTTTGAACCAAAAGAGAACTTTTTTGGAAGTTTGTAAACAGTCATTTTTTTTTCCCTCCCGTTTATTCATTCTTTGTCTACTTCCTGGTTTCAGATAAAGTCCCTCTGTCTGTCTTCTCTTTCTGCATTCATTCCTCCCCTGCCCCACTCCAATGCTATTCTCTTGTAGGGAATTGCAGGTGGGCATCATTTGGTCTTTATTATTGATTAGGAATGGGAAGTCAATAATCCATCGTGACAGTCACGATGGAAGTTTGCTGGGGTGAAAGAAAAGTCTGTGGCTTTTTTGTTTTGTTTTTTAATTTGTAAACCGAGCACATTTGATATAGATGAATTGTGACAGAATGAACATGGAACCCCACAGTACCACTTGTTTCAGCATAGAACTGCACATTAGCTATAGCTGCTCACTAAAACCAGGTAAAATTAGGGTAGATGTTAAAATATGGTTTTTGATTTACAAAATCAAGACACCCCATAACACATCAGGCATTTTTTTGCATTTGAAATATAACCTTATTTCATCATTTTCCTAATTTTGCCATAATTTGAAGATAAGTGTGCATATTTGCAAAGTGATAATGTAATCTGCCTTAATTCTGCAGTGACCCCTCTTCTGAAACCACTTAAACTGAACCAATAAGAGATTTTTTTAAAGTATTTGAATAAATGAGGCACTAACAAAAATTCAGTAAATTTCACTTTCCATGCAAATAGGATCTAATGAGCTGTACTCAATACATAATCTTTATGGCATTAACAGTAAGTGGTAGTTTGAATGCTAAATGATCAACTTCTTTATTCATATGGTGGCTAACACCATCAATAGTCAACTGTCAGAATTATTTCATATAGCCTGGGCCATCTCTGCTGAAAAACTTTTTAAATTATAAATACACTCCCAGCAAAACTGTCCTTCATGCACTGTTTACTACATACTATTTTATAATCTTTGGGTATGGTAACAACAAATATATGAAAGAAATCGCTTCTGGTACTTGGCACTGTAAATTGTGTACATCTGAAGATGATACAATACAGTATTTTGTAAGTAAGTACTCCCCAAATAATTTCTGTCTTTTCAATGTATGTAACAAAGCCCAGGTTTTCATCTAGGGTCCATGTGCACCTGTTAACACTTGAAAAACCCATATTTCTATGCAGAAAAGGGCATTGCATGTGTAAATGTCAACTGCGCATGCAAATTGTTAGTCACAAGTTTGTACAAATGCCTGTTTGCACAGAACAATGCTGATTATTATGGGCACAGAAAGGGCATGCATTTTTGTAGGTCCACACCTCCTATCAAAGGGCTGATTGTTCAAAAAGATGAGACATGAGGGGCACACATTATACATGTATTTCTATGCCTATTTTGGGTGTATGATTACAGTGAGAGCACACATGCATGCCCACAGTGGCCAGTTTTATGTTTATTTTTATCCGTTTGAGTGCACAACTGGATAATTTGTTTGCTCACATGTGATAACTCGACCTACAAAGTTGCCACACAAGTCCACATGTACCGCGGTGCTCACCTTTTCTAAAAAGGAGATCTTAACAATCTTTGCATTGAGGGCAGATGCATTTATAATACAAACATAGTGGGGAAAGTGCCTTTTTACCTGGGTATACCCTGAATTTTCCTGCTTACCTTTTAAAAAAAAAAAAAGAGGCATTTTACATAATTCTACCTCTACCTTAGAACATCTGCATATAGGCTTCTAAATTAGTGTTCACAATAAGTAGAAACACATCATTTTATTCAACCAGTTCTCTGGCCTTGATGCCTCTTTTAACGATAATGTGCATGCTTAATCCTGCAAGTTGCTGAGTGATTTTTAGCATTGAGCCAGCACACAAATCTCAGGCGGTTCTCAGCACTATGAAGGCTCACAGATGTAGTGGGAAGTATAACTATGTAACACTCTGTAGAAGCTCAAGTCAAAATGTAATTCGCTGTCTTCCTTTGTGATGTGATAACATGAGATTGTCATGTTGGATGGTATAAGTCACTGATATTTTAAATGTTTTTCTAATTAGAACAATTTGGTTTAAAACCATCTATAATCAGAATGGAATAAATTCTAAGTATAGCTCTACTAGAATGTTTACCCCATGAGTTACTTGTTATAAACAGACAACTGCAGAATAACTTAATGAGATTTAATTGGAATCCTGGCAATTCTGTTTGAAAGCAGCCTGCTTTTGCCTCTAGTTGTTTTTGTATTTAGAAAACAGGCTGTTCTCTAGGTCTTAAGTTTTGATAGTCAAATGTGGAATAAACATTTTGAAATTCTTGTTTTTTCCCTGGTTAGAAGGAAATAAAAACAGGATATCAGATAAGTACTACTCAGCTGAACATCAATCTTTTGCTATTTGAAAGCAGCCTGTAACCTCTGGGAAATATATAATAGCAAGAGAGTTATACATACCCGGGCACTACTAAGGGGCCACAGTGTAGTTTCACTACATGGCCAGAGTGTTTGATGAATATTGACAAATAGCAAATACAAAATCAAGTGGCTGAGTTAATCACTCAATAATATTCATTATGATATTCTTTTATGTGCTCCTTCGTAGAAACGTAGTAGTGTCTGTATTACTTTTATGGAGAACACATGCTGCCTTTTTTCCTGATAGTCATTTGAGTTCAATTAATTAATAAGGGGGGGAGAGGAGAGAAAAGGGGAGACACATACAGAAAGAGTGTGAGACTCAGAATATCAGCATCAGAGTTTGGCTTGGCACCCCTTAGACTCATTCTGCCTCCTACTCTATGGTTATATTGCATTTGATGACACAACAGTTGTATTTATCAGCATCACTTTGCACTCATATAAGACCTGCAAATGAGTGAGTGAGAGTATCCCATCCCACATTCTAATGAAAATGAAGAATTGGGCATGCAATGCTTCCATGGGACAGAGATCCAGAAAACAATATGGGTGTGAAAAGTGTGAGCCATTCTGAGGTCATTTCCCATAACTGACATTAATGAACTTTTGAATAGTTAATGAGAGGGAAGCAGCAACTGGTGCTGTAGACCCAGAACTTGGTGTGAATACAGTTAGACTGACTGTTAAAATTAACAATATCAAATTAACCAGCACCTTAAAGGGCATTATGTTCTGCTTAAATGGCAAAGTTGATAGATTTTTGTCTCAGAAGCCATTTTACATGTCTCTAATAATTGCCCTGTGTAATGTACATCTCATTAACTTTTTTTAATGACTACACTATAAAAGTCTAAAAAGTACTGAAGTTCTGAAGAAATAAAAAAGCAATTTGTGTTGGCTTTTACTAGAATGTCATTCTTGGTTACCACACTGATTATATTAATATTAGAGATAGGAGGATATTGAAATGCCTAATCCAGCTTTCTATGGCTCTTTATTTTATCACATAGAGAAAGCAAATACAGACTTAGATAGATCTTCTGAAAAGAGAGAAAAAAACTCACCCATCAATTCTGGATAATAGGTGTTTAGTTGAGGACAAGTTTTCTCAAACTTGAAGAGTCATTGGAGAAGAAGACTGAATTGTGACTCTCCCACATCCTGAGTGACCTAATCTTTAGACTATAGGGTCATCCCATGCTTATGCTCTCAATCTTGAACTCACTCTCGGCCAAATTTATCCAGGATGCTACTGTTTAAATAGGATAGGTTGAGTGAGTTCCCACATGAGACTATCCTATAGGCCAGTGGTTGGGGCACTCACCTGAGAAGTGGCAGATCCCTGTTCAAACCTCTTCTGTCTCTGTCAAGTGGACGTGAACTGGAGGTCTCCCACCTCTCAGGTGAGTGCCCTAACCATTGGCCTAAAAGCTAGGGGGAAGGTGCTTCTCTTCATTTTTCTGTCCCACCCCTACTGTTTGGGGTGAACTTGCCTGAGGGGCCCAATCCAGTAGGCATGTGGAGAGTGTGTCTAATGGATTGGGCCACGTACACGACTTAAGGGGTCAAATGCCTAGTTTGTGAATTACTCTGAGACTTAGATGGAAGTTTGGTGTCCGGATGACTAGAAGGAGGCAGTGGTGTAAATGCTGAGAGGGAGAAATATAGGCCTAGGGAACTTTTTACTTCAAAACTTAGGCACTGAATGAGTTTAGGCACTTCTGAGTTCAGTGGGACTTGTGTGTCTCCTAGTAGTCCCCAAACTGGGACTTAAGGGCCTAAAACAGAAACTTAAAAATTAGATTACCCTGAGCACCACAGTTAGGTTAACCTAACCTCCATTGTGGATGCAGCTAGGTCGACGGAGGAATTCTTTTATGTAGCTCCTATGTGAGGCAAACCTACAACCAAACCAGGGCTGCTCGCTCAGCTGCCTCTGTAGGTGCCCCTCCAACGGAGCTGAGGCATGTGGCAACTGCTCAGCAGCAGTAACTTATTCTTCCTACAGAGCCTGCTGTTGCTCAGCCTTCAGGCATGTGGCAGCAGCCTATCCTGGAGTAAAGCCTGGGTCAGATGACACCCAGGTATTTCCCCAACCCCACCAGCATTGCAGATCAGTCTGTTCAATAGCACTACCTGGTCAGGAACCCTCCTTCAGTCTCACAGTGCACCAGACTCTAGAGACTAAGCCTGCTCCTGCTCCAGTTCCCATTCCTACCCCAGTCATATCCATCCCCTATTCTGACTTTGCTCCATACCTGTTATTGATCTGCTGCAGCCTTGCCTCTGCTCCCTGACCCTTCAGCATCTGACTAAACGGCTTCAACCTCTGGACTCTGGCTACAGTTCTGCTTTTGGCTTGTCTATGGACTATGATTTTGGTTCTGACCCTGGTCTGTCTCCAGATTTCAGTTCCAGCACTACCCTGTGCTCAGTCCCAACCCTATGTCTCGTCTCGACATACCACTAGGTTTGCTTCAACCACTATGCCTGACTACCAGGAGGCAGCACCTGACAAACTACCTCTCAGAGACTGGATTTACTATATAGAAATTAAAAAAAAAAAACCCACTTCAATCAGTGTAAGAAGTTTCTACACTACAGCAGTGAAGTTACAGCCCTGCTGATCTGCTGCTGTAATACTTGTAGCATAGACAAAACCTCATGCCTCCCTTTGTGCATCCGGGCCTTAGTGCCTGGACAGATCTCTGATCTGACAGTGGTAGAAGAGAGGGCAAGGTAAGGGGGAAGAGGTGTCCTGTCATGGCCACAGTTTCTGAAGATTCAGACCTCTAAGCCAAGGGGAACAAAATGAGTGAAATGTGTATGAACTTCCTTGTATAGAAAGTGCCCATCCCTTCTGCACCATATGGCAGTGTTGCAAGGAAACACCTAATACAAAGATGCCCCATAAACACGGGAACTTGGGAATCCCAGGGCTATGCAAAATTGATTCAGTAAAAATCTGTGTTTTTATTAATATACTATGAAAAAGTTAGTAGGGTGCTCTACGTACAAGAAACCCTCCTGCAGGGAAGCAAATCTCTATGATTAAAACCCAGATTTTAACTGAAATTAGGACCCATAAAAATAGATGAAGACAGCTGGTGTGACTTGTGTTTCCGCTTTCAGTTGCTAAAATACCACTAGAAATCTAGGCTAGCAGAAAGAATATGTTTAACACTGCAAGATCTTACACAGACAAATAAATGCACTATACTTTAGAGGTTTCTATTGTATACAGTTCCTGGAGTAATCCTTGTGCTTATGTGCATTTCCACAATAAGCCATTAATATTGTTTGGCCTGTTTACTGTTGTACCTGAAAGGCTGCTTGTTGGTATTTTCAACCTCACAACATGTTTCAGTAACACATACATAGCCAAACTTCATAACTTCACATATGACAATAGCACATACAATCCAAAGAGATATTAATGTCTAGCAGATCAAGACTTTTAGAATGATACCTCACAAGACATACTTTATACAAAACATATCCTAACTACATGATAGTGGTGAATATTGGGGTGCCTTGGGCTTCAGGTTTGTGGGAGGGGCTTGGGTGGGCTAAGGCTTTGGTCCAACCTCCTGGGGTCATATAATAATTTTTCTTGTCAGAAGGGGGTTGCAGTGCAATGAAGTTTGAGAACCCTGGCTAGCCATTTCCTTTACCTCTGCCCACACCCCAACAGCTTCCTAGCCTGGAGCTGTGAGTATAGGTGGCAAAATGCTGGCTACAATGAATCTATGGCACCCGAGTTATTCCCTCTTACTGAGGACATCCTCAGCTGGGTGGTGAAGACAGCTTTAATACTTCATGTGCTGTTACTAGGGAATCTCCTGGCAATGAAAAGACAAAGCTGGACATCAGGTACCACACACTTTGGAAGAAAAAAGAGTAGGCCTCTGGATCTGATGTGTGGGGAAAGGTGGCATTAGGAAGGAATTGGGTGCCAAGTGAACTTTGCCTTTCAAAGTAGATATCGCATCCCATGCTTTAGACATATGATCCATTCCCCCATTATTACTCATCCACCAGTAACTGTATCATCACAGGTATTAATTTAGGCCAAGGTTTTCAAAAACAAGATCTAAAATTAGGCTCCCAAGTCCTTATTTAAGAACCTAAATCAATAGCTTGATTTTTCAAAAGGGCTGAGCAATGAATAGCTCCTTCTGAGCCTGCTAGGTTCCTGTTTTTGAAAATCGTAGCCTATGGGACACATAGGAATTACTTGACGGCAGAGAAACTGGAAACATATTTCAAACATGTCTAACATATCTCTGGTTTCTCCTTTTCTCCTACTCAATGCTCTACATAGATCTCACATATCCATTGACTATTGTTTCCTAATTGTAGTTTACTTAATTAGCCAGATAGGAACTAGCCAAATAGAAAAAGTGGTTTGGTGAATACCTGTGAACATAGCCAACTACAAAAGGTTCATCAATTTCCTTAAAGTGGTTGTGAAAAAGGAACAGGAAAGCCTATACATCCTGCTGGTTGGCAGGGACTGAGGCACTCCTAAAGGAATACAGGACAGCAGGTGACCCTGTTGCTGCAACCACACTCTTGAAATCACTGAAGTCTGCTAGACAAGAGTGATGGGCAAAAACTATTCAGAGCATAGATTTCACCTTCTCAAGCAGGAAAGGCTGGATCCTTCTCCATAATTTTGACCTTGTAAATTGAACAACAGACTCGCACAGGGATCTGTCTTGATACAATTTTTCTTTAATATTTATATCAGCAATAAGGCATTGACACAGTCACAGACATCAGGATACCTGATGATTGTGCACTTGTCAACCAAGCAAATACCTTTATCCAAGCAGAACACATCCTTATGTAGAGAGAATTTTTCAAAACACCATTTTGTTTGGTTATGTTGTGGTTTGCCCACCATTTTGGTATCCCTTCTTGTTGGGCCAGTTGGTGCCTTTTTTTTTTTTTGTTAGGGTGAGAAGGATGGTGTCATGTGATCTAAGTAATCTGCCCAGTAAAAAGAGGTATAAAAGGTCTGTGCAACCAGTGCCAGAGGCTGTCCATCCTGGTGGCACTCCAGCGTTTAGGTTGTCTTAACTGAGACTGTGTCAGCAAAAGAAAAGATCTGCCTGCCATTCCTGTTCCTGATCCTGAGTGTGTCTATTCCTGAACCCTGGTGTCATGTGGTCGTTGGTGTCATCCGGTTCCTGATGTTGTTGGTGACCCTGTTGTGACTTCTGGATCTGTGTGTGTGTTCCCCATCCATGATAACCTCTGATCAAGTGACATACTGACTTACTTGATTTGTTTGTATACCTACCTTATATTTCTTTGGGGTCCCTTGCTTCAGGCCAATTCATTTGAGTTAACAACCGAGCGCTTTGTGTTATCCTTTTACATGAACTGTTACTTAGTTGGGAGTTCTGTTTAATAAATTTGACTTTGTTTATATGCTATATCTGGTTTGCTTCGAATCATTCCTGTGGATATCACCCCTGGTGACAGATATTGGAGGGAGTATGAGTCTGTAGAGTGGAGGCTGGTGGCTAATTACAGTAGCTCTCTGTTGGATACCCTTTCCGGGTTAACACTGACCCAGAAACTGAAAAAATGGAAAAATATTGGTTATGGTGACTCCAACCAAACCCTAAAAAGCTTGCTGTCTCTGCATTCCACCTGCACAACCACCAAAGCAGCACCAAATGTCACTTTCTGAAAACTCAGGCATGAGGATTTCCCAAAATATCTTGGAGCGATTTTGGATCATAGTCTTACATATTATCAACATTTGACAGAGACTACTATCAGGATAAACTCTAGAAACTGTATATTACTGGGACCAGCTGTGAAGCACATTCTCACACCTTGCAAGACAACCCCCTTGCCCCTCATCTTCTCATCGGATAAATATCAGAGAAAACAGAGAAGTCTGCTGCTTGCCAGGGGCTAAGATTCGCGATGTGACGGAGAGACTGCCGAGACTTATCAAGCCCTCGGATCGCTACCCCTTCCTGCTTCTTCACATGGGCACCAATGATACTGCCAAGAATGACCTTGATCTGAGTTTGAGTAGTTTGAGGGGGAAGTGGTCTTCTCGTCCATCCTCCCCATGGAAGGAAAAGGCTGGGGTAGGGACCATTGAATCGTGGAAGTCAACGAATGGCTACGCAGGTGGTGTCGGAGAGAAGGCTTTGGATTCTTTGACCATGGGATGGTGTTCCATGAAGGAGGAGAGCTGGGCAGAGACGGGCTCCACCTAACAAAGAGAGGGAAGAGCATCTTTGCAAGCAGGCTGGCTAACCCAGTGAGGAGGGCTTTAAACTAGGTTCACCGGGGGAAGGAGACCAAAGCCCTGAGGTAAGTGGGCAAGCAGGATACCGGGAGGAAGCACAGGCAGGAACGACTGTGAGGGGAGGGCTCCTACCTCATACTGAGAATGAGGGGCGATCAGCAGGTTATCTCAAGTGCCTATATACAAATGCACAAAGCCTTGGAAACAAGCAGGGAGAACTGGAGGTCCTGGTGATGTCAAGGAATTATGATGTGATTGGAATAACAGAGGCTTGGTGGGATAACTCACATGACTGGAGTACTTTCATGGATGGTTATAAACTGTTCAGGAAGGACAGGCAGGGCAGAAAAGGTGGGGGAGTAGCACTGTATGTAAGGGAGCAGTATGACTGCTCAGGGCTCCGGTATGAAACTGCAGAAAAACCTGAGTGTCTCTGGATTAAGTTTAGAAGTGTGAGCAACAAGAGTGATGTCGTGGTGGGAGTCTGCTACAGACCACTGGTCCAGGGGGATGAGGTGGATGAGGCTTTCTTCCGGCAACTCGCAGAAGCTACTAGATCGCACGCCCTGGTTCTCATGGGCGACTTTAATCTTCGTGATATCTGCTGGAATATCACTACAGTGGTGCATAGACAATCCAGGAAGTTTTTGGAAAATGTAGGGGACAATTTCCTGGTGCAAGTGCTGGAGGAGCCAACTAGGGAGAGAGCTTTTCTTGACCTGCTGCTCACAAACCTGGAAGAATTAGTAGGGGAAGCAAAAGTGGATGGGAATCTGGGAGGTAGTGACCATGAGTTGGTTGAGTTCAGGATCCTGACACAAGGAAGAAAGGAAAGCAGCAGAATACGGACCCTGGACTTCAGGAAAGCAGACTTCAACTCCCTCAGGGAACTGATGGGTAGGATCCCCTGGGGGAATAACATGAGAGGGAAAGGAGTCCAGGAGAGCTGGCTGTATTTCAAAGAATCCCTATTGAGGTTACAGGGACAAACCATCCCAATGTGTCGAAAGAATAGTAAATATGGCAGGCGACCAGCTTGGCTTAACAGTGAAATCCTTGCGGATCTTAAACACAAAGAAGCTTACAAGAAGTGGAAGATTGGACAAATGACCAGGGAAGAGTACAAAAATGTTGCTCGGGCATGTAGGAATGAAATCAGGAGGGCCAAATCACACCTGGAGCTGCAGCTAGCAAGAGATGTTAAGAGTAACAAGAAGGGTTTCTTCAGGTATGTTGGCAACAAGAAGAAAGCCAAGGAAAGTGTGGGCCCCTTACTGAATGAGGAAGGCAACCTAGTGACAGAGGATGTGGAAAAAGCTAATGTACTCAATGCTTTTTTTGCCTCTGTCTTCACGAACAAGGTCAGCTCCCAGACTGCTGCGCTGGCAATACAGCGTGGGGAGTAGGTGGCCAGCCCTCTGTGGAGAAAGAGGTGGTTAGGGACTATTTAGAAAAGCTGGACGTGCACAAGTCCATGGGGCCGGATGTGTTGCATCTGAGAGTGCTAAAGGAGTTGGCGGCTGTGATTGCAGAGCCATTGGCCATTATCTTTGAAAACTCATGGCGAACGGGGGAAGTCCCGGATGACTGGAAAAAGGCTAATGTAGTGCCTTTAAAAAAGGGAAGAAGGAGGGTCCTGGGAACTACAGGCCAGTCAGCCTCACCTCAGTACCCGGAAAAATCATGGAGCAGGTCCTCAAAGAATCAATCCTGAAGCACTTACACGAGAGGAAAGTGATCAGGAACAGTCAGCATGGATTCACCAAGGGAAGGTCATGCCTGACTAATCTAATCGCCTTCTATGATGAGATTACTGGTTCTGTGGATGAAGGGAAGGCAGTGGATGTATTGTTTCTTGACTTTAGCAAAGCTTTTGACACGGTCCCCCACAGTATTCTTGTCAGCAAGTTAAAGAAGTATGGGCTGGATGAATGCACTATAAGGTGGGTAGAAAGTTGGCTAGATTGTCGGGCTCAACAGGTAGTGATCAATGGCTCCATGTCTAGATGGCAGCCGGTATCATGTGGAGTGCCCCAAGGGTCGGTCCTGGGGCCAGTTTTGTTCAATATCTTCATAAATGATCTGGAGGATGGTGTCATGTGATGCACTCTCAGCAAATTTGTGGATGATACTAAACTTGGAGGAGTGGTAGATACGGTGGCAGGTAGGGTTAGGATACAGAGGGACCTAGACAAATTGGAGGATTGGGCCAAAAGAAATCTGATGAGGTTCAACAAGGATAAGTGCAGGGTCCTGCACTTAGGACGGAAGAACCAAATGCACCACTACAGACTAGGCATCAAATGGTTAGGCAGCAGTTCTGCGGAAAAGGACCTAGGGGTGACAGTGGACGAGAAGCTGGATATGAGTCAACAGTGTGCCCTTGTTGCCAAGAAGGCCAATGACATTTTGGGATGTATAAGTATGGGCATAGACAGCAGATCGAGGGAAGTGATCGTTCCCCTCTATTCGACATTGGTGAGGCCTCATCTGGAGTACTGTGTCCAGTTTTGGGCCCCACGCTACAAGAAGGATGTGGAAAAATTGGAGAGAGCCCAGCGAAGGGCAACAAAAATTATTAGGGGTCTGGAATACATGACTTATGAGGAGAGGCTGAGGGAACTAGGATTGTTTAGTCTGCAGAAGAGAAGAATGAGGGGGGATTTGATAGCTGCTTTCAACTACCTGAGAGGTGGTTCCAGAGAGGATGGTTCTAGACTATTCTCAGTGGTAGAAGGTGACAGGACAAGGAGTAATGGTCTCAAGTTGCAGTGGGGGAGGTTTAGGTTGGATATTAGGAAAAACTTTTTCACTAGGAGGGTGGTGAAACACTGGAATGTGTTACCTAGGGAGGTGGTAGAATCTCCTTCCTTAGAAGTTTTTAAGGTCAGGCTTGACAAAGCCCTGGCTGGGATGATTTAGTTGGGAATTGGTCCTGCTTTGAGCAGGGGGTTGGACTAGATGACCTCCTGAGGTCCCTTCCAACCCTGATATTCTATGATTCTATTATTCGAATATTGCGTGCCAGTATATGCAGTAGCAGACATATACAGAACTTTTCTAGGTGCATCTGAAAACTGCTCTGAGAATTTTCACATCAGTGTTGAAGTCAGCACTGACAGTCTGGCTCCCTGCGTCTCTTACCACCATCTCATCAAAGAGAAGCAGAAATAATACAAGAATATGACTGCATGAAATGCATGACTGAATGAAAACGAACCCAGACCTTTCAGTCCAGGAACCCCCTTCTGGTTAGCAGCCAAAGCTCTCCAAACCTCAGGTCTATCACTAAATTCAAGTGGCAGAGGCTGTGCAAAAGAAGCAGGGTCAAGAGTCAAGACTGGATCATGGATCCTACAGACCAGCCACCTGGCTTCACCATGCCAAGTAAGATATGTATCACACTGAACCACATCAGAACCACAAACGAGCACTGCAATTATCTGCTACACAGAAGGAAAATGAAAGATTCCCAGTATGTGACTATGGAGAAAATATCCAAGCCATGGACCCTCTAGTGAACCACTCCCCTCTAAAATCTTTGTCCAGCGGAACAACCTTAATTTATTCCATGTCACCGGAAGCCATAGTGTGGATGACAAACTGTTTAAGTTGCCATGCGAAAGAAGAAGAATTAGCCAAAGTGATAAGAATGGGTTATATATATATACACTTCAAAGAATATCAGGGTTGGAAGGAACCTCAGGAGGTCATCTAGTCCAGCCCCCTGCTTAACGCAGGGCCAATTCCCAATTTTTGCCCTAGATCCCTAAATGGACCCCTCAAGGATTGAACTTACAACCCTAAGTTTAGCAGGCCAATGCTCAAACCACTGAGCTATCCCTCCCCCCCAAGTTCCCTTATTTCATTTATTTGTATTACTGTAGAACCTAGATATCATAGGTATGGACCAAGACCCCATTGTGCTAGGCACTGTACAAACACAGAACAAAAAGACTCTTCTCCAAAGACTGCTCTGTGTGCTGAGCTCAGTTAGAAGCTATGGGGAGCATGACTAATAACACTATATTCACCACTCTGATAGTCCAGTTTTACACCAGTATGGCTCCATTGATTTCCATGGAGTTACAATAGTGTACACCTGGAGTACAGCAGTGATTTATAAGGCCCATAGTACACAGTAGATGTATGGTTAGTAGTAACTTGCACAGGCAGAGGAATTGGTTTTTGCCCGTTCAAAGACTTTTTTTTTTGGACATCCAATATCCAATATACATCCAATACACAAATTAATTTGGCCAAAAAACCTTGCCCTTGAACATTTAATTAGGAGATACTCTTGGCAGTCACACCATGGGCTGCAAATTTTCTGGCTCTATATTTGGCCTTTTACAAGCCATTTGCTGTAAGAGGAGGAATGAGCAAGCTGCATTAATTGCTTTTAAATGTATAGCTGGCTTTGTCAAGTTGGCATCCAGCAGTGATATTACCTTGTTCTTCAGGAGATAGTTTGTTTTTCTTTAAGATGGCTCATTTGGAAGGGACTCTCTTGTCCTTGAAGGGAAGGAATGTGTTTCTCCTAAATGGAAGTCATGTGTAGTCTGTGCACAGCAGTTTGGTTGTGTTGATAGTAGCAAGACAGACCAGCTGAACAGAAGCTACAGAAGTTGAGAAAGCCAATGAAAAACAAAGTAGTGAACTTGCAGTCCAAGATCAGAAAACACACAGGGATTTTGCCAAAGTAAAGGAAATGACAGCATATAGGTAGAAATAAAGTGAAAAGAGAATGCCCAATCCTTGGGTCCTTGAGCAGGGGGTTGGACTAGATGACCTCCTGAGGTCCCTTCCAACCAAGATATTCTATGATTCTATGAATTGTGGGGGGCAGGCTCTAAAGTGATAGCTTCAGAGCTGCTCTTAATTGCATCAGATGTAATGGACTTCAAATGGCCATGCAGGCAGCCTGGATTCACTAAGGCAGATCAACACTTTGACCGCACCTTCTTCCCCCAGTGATAGCTGCTAAGCCAAAGGATAGAAGAGGAGGGGTGTAGAACTTCCATAGCTGGTCCTTCACCACTCAATGATTCCCTCAAACAGGGAGAGAATCTGCAGCTGACTGGGCCTTTTGTACCTGGAGTGGAGCAGAAGGGTTGTGGTGGGGGCCAAGATCTGGCCCAAAGATGTACTTGAGCTAGAGAGTAGGAAGGGAAGAACCAGAGATAACAGAAAGAATATATAAGCAAAATAGGGAAAAACAAGAAAGAACAAGAGGGAAGAACCCATGAAAAAGTCCCTTTTTCCCCTTCACTAATTTTTCACGCTATCTTACAGTTTAAAAAAAGAAAAGGAGTACTTGTGGCACCTTAGAGACTAACCAATTTATTTGAGCATAAGCTTTCGTGAGCTACAGCTCACTTCATCGGATGCATACTGTGGAAAGCATCCGATGAAGTGAGCTGTAGCTCATGAAAGCTTATGCTCAAATAAATTGGTTAGTCTCTAAGGTGCCACAAGTACTCCTTTTCTTTTTGCGAAGACAGACTAACACGGCTGTTACTCTGAAACCTTACAGTTTAAGTGACTCTTTGCAAAATCTACATATCAGTAAATAAAACACGTAGCATGTGGTACCTTAGTAGCTATGCGAACCTGATAGGGAGTTGCTTTAAAGGAACCCTTATTCGTATGGGGGTGGATGTTGTCATTTCTCTAGTATATTTTAACAATTCACTTCTTTTTAGGTTAATATGTTAAGTAGCTCTGGGGTCTCTCTAAATCACAAGCAGTACTGATTAATTATTCTTCAACAAAACACTAATCCAAGCCATCTCTCTAATCTGCTTACTTGTTGATCTAATGTTACCCCCTAGTACATTTCCTATGATGGTCCTGCTCCTACTCCTACTCCTATTAAAGTAAAAAACAAGCACCGGTGATGTAAGATAGTGTCCTTTTGGTTTAAAACAATATTGAGGATTCATGTTTAGGCAGAGTATGAAATTAGAGAGAATAAGGCCTGGTCTATACTACACGGTTAGGTTGTCACAAGGCAGTTTACATTGACCTAGTTGTGCATGTGTCTTCACTTAAATTTGGCTCCTACCAACAGGAGTGCCCCGCTATGCTGACTTAATAACACAACCCCCCAGAGCAGCATTGAGTCATGGTTGATGCAGTTAGGTTGATGGAGTGTGAGTGTTATTGTGTTACTTACGTCAACCATTACTGGCCTCCAGCAGCTGTCCCACAATGCCCTATATGGACCGCTTTAGTCACCACTGTGAACTCTGATGCCCAGGAGAAGCCCCCCTTCCCCTTTAAAGCCCAGCGAATTTTTAAAATTGTGTTTCCTGATTGCCCAGCTTGGCAAGCACACCTAGCATCTCTCCATTGTTAAGTGCCTGGAGTAGACAGGAGGTATTGGATCTCCTGGGCCTCTGGGGAGAAGAGGCTATGCAGGCACAGCTCTGAACCAGCCATAGAAACATGGACATCTACAAATAGATTGCTCAGGAGATGCAGGAGAAGGGCTATGACAGGGACCACCAGCAGATTCACATGAAAGCAAAGGATCTGCAACAGCCACAGGGAGGCCAACATTTGACCCAGTGCCTAGCCACAGACCTGCCGCTTTTACAAAGAGCTGCATGCCAACCTCAGTGGAGATGCCACCATCACCCCCAACAGCACTGGATCCAGCTGCTCAGTGTTTTTTACTCCAACACAGTCCTGCCACCTGAGCCCGATGCAGGGGAAGGAACCTTGGCTATGTATGCTGTTTGCTTTGAAATTACCGGGATTGCACCCTCATTTTCATTTGTGCTAAAAGAGGTGGTGGAACAACCCTGTAGAATTGCTATCTACTTTTCATTCCTCTCTACAGTTAGGCAGTGGTGGCCATGTGGATTAGCTTGTTTATGTACCCCGGGATGTCCCATGAATCTTCCGTAGAGATCTCAATGTAACTTTCATGGAGGTACTCTGCAATCCTCTGCTGAAGGTTTCTGGGGAGGGCTGCCTTACTTCTTCCACTGTGATAGGACACTTTTCCATACCACTCAGCAATAACTTCAGCAGGCACCATTGCAGTACACAGGCCAGCAGCATATGGGTCTGGATGACACTGGGACACCAGCAGCAGTTGTGCTTTCTCTGCCTCTGTAACCCTCAGAAGTGAGAGATCAGCTCACACCACCAACAGTATTCAGTTCTATTGCCCTATACAACTAGAATCATACAACTGAACTATTCCCTCCTCATTTCCCCAACCCCAAGAGGGACATACTCACCATGGCTCAATCAGTCCCAAGAAGAAATGAGAATGTAGTGCTTACAACTTTTGGGGAGCAGGTGAGTGAGTTCAGCATATTAAGTTTTGATATCAGCAGGGCTGGATTTACACCTTATGCGCCCCTAGGCACAGCACCTTCAGCACCCCCCCATCCCACCTCCCCATGTGGACCTGCCTGGAGCCCCTCTTCCACATCCCCAGGTGGCCCTGTGACACCACCACCCCCAGCGTGTGGCACTGTGTGGCCCACTCTGCTTCCTAACCTGGCTCTAAGAAGGCTGCTGTGACTTTACTTGAGGAAAAAACGCACTGTCACCCTGCTGTTTGCAGCTGTAGACCAGTCAGCCTCAGCTAGCTCAGGCTGTTCTGGCACCACAGTGACCTCTGATGGGCAAATGGAAGAACTGCAGCGCATTTTCTGTGGATAAAAAATTCGGCCTTCTTCGGACAAGAATTCTGCGCATGCTGCAAATGTCACCTAAGGGGAGGGGGCACAACATGAGACATGTGTGGTGTCTCAGTAGGGGGTGGGGTAGAGAAGGAGGCTCCCTCCCTCCCAAGAACTCCTGAACAGTGCGGCCTGCGACAGCAGGGCAGTGAAATAGCCCAAAATACTGCATCTCGCAACTGTTAATAAACCCCAGAAGCTGACAGCTAAAAATAGCCCAGTTATTTTGGGCTAGTATGGGCTAGACAGTTGCATACTTGGCAATGCCTACTGTACCTAATTGGAAATCCGGCCCTGATATCAGTCATGAATACATTGACCATGGTACCTCTGTTGTATCTGCAGTTGCTGCCATTGCAGTATTCAGGGTCTCTCCCCACACTCGCGGAATGCCTGAGTCAGATAAGGAGGAGAAAGGAGAGCTCAGGATGACCTGCAAGCCAGTGCTGCATCAGAGAAAGAGCAAAGGGCCTGGAGGATCACCCTTGCAGACAGCCTGGAAAAGATCATGGAGTGGAGAGGAGAAAGGTACTGGAAAAGAAGAGGCATGTGCAGCCAGGACATCCTTGCGCTTCCCTAGCATCAACAGTGCTGGTCCAACAATCTCATCTTCTGCAGCCCATTGAAAACTCAGTATCAGGATCTCCCTAAACCCTCACCTCAACACACCACCCGGTATCAGGGGTTCTCCTTACCACTCCACCACAGGGAATATTACAGACAAACACAGCTTCACATACCTGGACCTTGCGAAAGCCATGGTTGGCGTATTTCAGGTAACCTGAATATGCATGATTGTTCTTTCTCCTGTTCACTTAATTTATTAAGATTTAAAGCTTAATAAAATTTTAATTGTCTGGTTCAAGTTACAGAATAGAATTTTGGAAAAAAAACCCTCATCTTTATTAGTTCATAACATATGCTAGCTGGTGCTGAGCAATTCTAATAACTAACAATTACCTTTTACTGCACTGTGTCACACAACTCATAACATCATTTACAAACAATATTAATAGATGCATTGACAAAGTTATACTCCTTCATACACAGCAACCACTACAAGAATCATACCAGGCCACAAAAGAGCAAGACCAGGTAGAGCACACGACAGCAACACTGCTGCCTCACCGTTAAAATGTTTTTTCAAAGCCTCCCTGCGCTGTATAGCTCTGTGTTGAGCTCTTCTAATAGCTCTTGTATCTGGCTGTTCAAATTCATCAATAGCTGCTCCACCTCCACCTTCCATGGAAACTCCTCGCTTTGCTTCACAGATATTATGCAGGACACAGCAGACAGCTATAACCATTGGAGCTGAGTGAGAAAAAATATCCCAACCTTCAGATGATCAAAGGCACAACCAATTGTCATTTTGTACCTGCTGAGCTGTAGCTGAAGTGTTCCTTAGCCAGTGTATGGCTTCATGAGCCATGGGAGCAAGGGATAGGCTTGGTCACCCAGTATTACTATTGGCATTTCAACATTCCCAATGGTAGTCTGCTAGCTGGGAAAGAAAGTCCCTGCTTGTAGCTTTCTGAACAGTCCTGTGTTCTTAAAGACGCACACACCATGCATCTTCCCTCACCAGCCCACACTGATGTTGATAAAGAGTCCCTGGTGATCCACTACCATAGAAAAGCAGCCCTTTCTGTTGATGTACTCTGCAGCAAGGTGGTCTGGTGCCATGCCATCGATTATCCAACCACAGTTTGGGAACCCATGCTGCACAACCATCCACTATGTCCTGCAGATTGGTGAGAGTCACAGTACTGCATAGCAGGAGTCGATTAATTGCCCTGTGCACTTGCATGACACCAGCCCCTACTGTGAATTTTCTGACTACAAATTGATTCCTGCTTGACTGGTAGCAATCTGGCATTGCAAGTTTCCACAATGTAATTGCCATTTATTTCTCAGCTGTCAATACAGCTCTCATTTTCATGTTGCTGCACCAGAGAGCTGTGGCAAGTTCAGCACAGAGATCCGGAAATGTGGCCTTGTGCATCTGAAAATTCTACAGCCACTGCTTGTCATCCCAAACCTTCAATACAGTGTGATCCCACCAGTCAGTGCTTGTTTCTAGGGCCCAGAACTGGCGCTCCACCATCTCCAGCTGCTGTCTGTGAATGACACCAATAACCTTGAATTGTTTCTTTCTGTGTCCCATAATAATCTGACCTCCAAGGAATTGTCATGTTCCCTGCGGCTCCTCTTGCAGCTCTACAAATGCTGCAGGATCATACGTAGGGCCCTACCAAATTCACAGCCATGAAAAATGCATCATAGACTGTGAAATCTGATCTCCCCCGTGAAATCTGGCTATGGTAAGGGAGTGGCAAGACTGGGGGCACCCCAGCCAAGGTCTCCTATTGTGGGCCGAGCTCCAGCTAGTCATGGCCTGGGCTGGGGAGGGACCGGACTTCTTCTTCCCCTGTAGGGGCTGCTCCCAGAGCTGGATCAGACCCACCTCTGGGAACGTCCTGCAGCTTGAGGAAGCTCTGAAGCTGCTGGCTGGGAGCCCAACACCAAAGGTAACAAGGTGGCTGTCAGCCCCTGACCCAGGCAGGGAGGCTGCAGCTCCAGCTGTGAGCCCCTGACCCGTGTGGAGAGGCTGCAGCTCCAGCTGTCACTCCCTGTGCAGAGAGGCTGTGACTCTAGTTGTCACTCCTCCCCCACCCCCCAGGAAAACTTGGATATATGGTAAACCACCCCTTATATCCTGTAACCCTCACTTCTGCGCTGCTGGCAGTAGCACTGGCTTTAAAGCTGGGTGCCTGGCCAGGAGCCGCTGCTCTCCAGCTACCTAGCTCTGAAGGCAGCGCCCCTTCCAGCAGCAGTGAAGAAGTGAGGGTGGCAATCCCATGACTCCCCTACAATAGCCTTACAACCCCCTTTTGGGTCGGGACCTACACTCTTTCAACAACCGGAAATTTCAGATATAAACAAGTGAAACTGTGAAATTGACGATTTTTAAAATCCTATGACCACGAAATTGACCAAAACGGACCATGAGTTTGGTAGGGCCCTAATCATATGCCCTGTGGTTTCAATGCTCATGACAATAATGCAGAGCTGTTCAGGCTCCGTGTTTCTGTCAGAGATTGCAGACAGTGAGGAGGGATACATGAGTTTGTGGGATTTTGAATAGAAGGTGTTAAAATCATGGGATGCAGATCAAATCATGGGATGGAGAACATGACATTATGGGAAATTGACCCAGGCTCCCAAGTACCCCTGCGCAACTTGTTTCGACCTCCTCAGGCATTGCAAACACTTCCCAAAAGACCCTGCACTGGATGGTGGCAAGTTGCACAGTGAGATACCTACCCTAGGTGCATTGCATTCTGCATTGATACAAGTTCTCCAGGTGAGAACATGCACTGCCAACAGAAGGAGACAAGTATGCACACACACAAGCAATGTACTAACTGCGGCTTAGGTTGCCATAACTTTGTAGTGTAGACATGGCTGAAGTACTATGGCATTCAGTGATCTCTCAGTGCTTAAGGTGCTGGCAGGAGCTCTGCTTTATAATGGGTCTGGTTCAAAATGGCTGTTCTGGGCATCACAACAAGAGCTTCATAGTGCCCTGCCCAGACTCTGTCTGGGAAGCTGAGTCTTCAAAGGCACAGATCCTAAAACTATCAGTACAAAGAACGAATGGTACACCAACATGGGGAGATATGATTGCTCTCTATAAATATATCAGAGGGATAAATACCAGAGAGGGAGAGGAATTATTTAAACTCAGTACCAATGTGGACACAAGAACAAATGGATATAAACTGGCCACTAGGAAATTTAGATTAGAAATTAGACGAAGGTTTCTAACCATCAGAGGAGTGAAGTTTTCGAATAGCCTTCCGAGGGAAGTAGTGGGGGCAAAAGATCTATCTTGCTTTAAGATTAAACTCGATAAGTTTATGGAGAAGTTGGTATGATGGGATAACATGGTTTTGGTAATTAAATATTCATGGTAAATAGGCCCAATGGCCTGTGAGGGGTTTTTAGATGGGGTAAGATCCAAGTTACCCGGGAAAGAATTTTCTGTAGTATCTGGCTGATGAATCTTGCCCATATGCTCAGGGTTTAGCTGATTGCCATATTTGGGGTCGGGAAGGAATTTTCCTCCAGGGCAGATTGGAAGGCCCTGGAGGTTTTTCGCCTTCCTCTGTAGCATGGGGCACGGGTCACTTGCTGGAGGATTCTCTGCTCCTTGAGGTCTTCAAACTACAATTTGAGGACTTCAATAGCACAGATATAGGTGTGAGGTCTTTTTTAGGAGTGGTGGGTGAAATTCTGTGGCCTGCATTGTGCAGGAGGTCAGACTAGATGATCATAATGGTCCCTTCTGACCTAAATATCTATGAATCTATGAATCTATGAAACATCTCCCCTGCTGGATCCTTGATGTGAAGATTAAGATTAAGTAGGCAAAAAAATTTTGCATGTGTTTGGAACATACTTGCTTTGCCTCGGATGCATGACCCTTTGTTCCCCCATCAAGAAGGCACTAAAACCAGTCATATCCCATTATGAAAAGCATTCAGCTCAACTGAAGTGATGGAATGCAAATTTTTGAAGTGGCTGCATTTTCCACTGGGTACAGAAGTTGCACTGCAGGGTGCTGATTTCTCAGACTACTTGTACATATGATATAGTGCTTGGGAGAGCTTTGCTGAGCTTTTGCATCATTTTCAGGTGCTGCATCTAGTTGCCTCTCAAGTTAATATTCATTATTCATGTCCTTTATCAGTCATTACCCTTTCTTTGTCCTCTGCTTGATTTTGATTCCAGCTGCCAAATTCCCTAGCATCTTTCAAGCATAAATGATCAAATGATATTCAAGGCACATTTGTAGATATTTGACTCTTGCTAAAAACTTAATACACTCCAGCACTTTAACATTAATATTTCCTACACACAAATTAGAAAAAAATATTATGATTGTTTTATCCTCACAAAAAATAGTCTGCATTCTTTCTGCTCAGTTGGACCTCTGACATTATTTCAACACTTTTAAGTCTCAGAGATGTGATACAATGTGATAGCTCAATAGTTCTTTCTGCCTTTTCTTTTCATTATCAGTTTGTAATAATATACTTTACTCTGTAATGCCCATTAACTGGGTGGATAGCATATTGTAAAGCTTCCTAAAAGGGTACACTCCATATTAAGGAATTGTAATAGTGTTGTGAATATGTTCGGGTTTTCCTTTGAAAATTGCCTTAAAAAGTTGTATGCATGAGAATTTTCTCTTATTAACTAAGAGTAACTTTTAACTTATCAGCTCTTTCTTAATGTATATGACTTTGTCATAAATATACAGCTAAGGGTAGCATAAAATCCTTCCTTTACCTGTAAAGGGTTAAGAAGTTCAGATAACCTGGTTGGCACCTGACCAAAAGGACCAATAAGGGGAGAAGATACTTTCAAATCTGTGGGGGAAGGTTTTTGTTTTGTGTTTCTTTGTGTTCTCTCTGGGTCAGTGAGGAACCAGGGCAGGGAAAATGCATCTCCTAAAGCCATACCTGAATTAAGCATCTAAGATTACAAATTGTAAGTCATAGGAAGGAAACAGGTTAGATTATCTTGTTTTAGCTTGTGAATTTTCCCTAGGCTAAGAGGGAGGTTTATTACTGGGTTTTTTTGCAACTTTAAAGTTTTGCCTAGAGGGGAATCCTCTGTGTTTTGAATCTGATTACCCTGTAAAATTACCTTCCATCCTGATTTTACAGAGGTGCTTCTTTTACTTTTTCTTTATAATAAAGTTCTGCTTTCAAGAACCTGATTGGGGTTTTTAGTGTCCTAAAAACCCCAGGGACTGGTCTGTGCTCACCTTGTTTACTCTCAAGCCTCCCCAGGAAAGGGGGTGAAGGGCTTTGGGGGATATTTTGGGGAAACAGGAACTCCAAGTGGTCCTTTTCCTAAATCTTTGTCTAACTCACTTGGTGGTGGCAGCGATACTGTTCCAAGGGCAAGGGAGAATTTGTGCCTTGGGGAAGTTTTTAGCCTAAGCTGGTAAAGATAAGCTTAGGGGGTCATTTCATGTGGGTCCCCACATCTGTACCCTAGAGTTCAGAGTGGGAAGGTAACCCTGACAGACTTTAATACTAAAAATTAATCTTATAGGACACAAAATACTAGCATTAAAAACTACACTTTACTGGTAATTAGAGATGGGGTAGAATCCATTGCTCTGTGGATTTCCCTTACCAGTATTGATAAGCAGATAAGTAATCTAATTTACATAATGCCCTAAAAATAGAACAGATTAGTGCCTGGTAGATTTGCAGCTGACCTGAAAATGAGTAGCAGAGAATGGAGCACAAGTATTATATCATCACCACTGTCAAAATATGCATTAAAATATTATGCTGTGCCACATTATTAATTATTAGGAAAACAAACAAATAAGTGTGCGTGAAAATATATACTCCTTTCTATAAAGGAGTTATCTGCATGCTATTTAAGATGTAGAAAGGAGTTCCATCATTGCAAAGGACCTACTGAAAGTTAGACATGTTTATTATTCCACCAATAGTGGTTATGAAATGCTAGTTTGAGCAGGAAAGGATTCTGCACGGTCTAAATAGAAATCAAACAACTTTAATCTATCATTATTGTAAAACAGAAAAGTAAACATAATGAATGCCCTACCCCTTCAAAGACCAAACTAGTTCTTCAGGGCTTCCCTGAGGAAAAGTCCAAAAGAAAGGAAGAAGATATAGCTCAGTTCAGCCAAATTTCTGAGAATGGAGGAGGGAAGACAAAGCCCCTTCTAAGCCCTTCTCATTTGTTGGTAGGTCAGTGATGGTGCTGAGGTGGAAAAATAATAATATGCATCCTACCCATTGACCACGTTTGGAACTACCTGAATTGTATTATTGTATGGAACACCCTCATTCAACTATTTTTACCATCATGTATTAGACATGTTAGGGCCAATTTCATCCTTCATTTAATCAGATGTGGGAGATAAATTTGACCCTTGGGCTCACATATGCAAGATTTCAAAGTCAGAGGACATGTAAAAATAGTGTGATGACCCATCTTAAATACATGTTAGAAGTCATACATCTCCATGTGTATTCCCCTTGACCTAAGGGCAAGCACAAAGAGTCAAAGCTGATGTTCAAATAGGTTTTCTTAAATGTAGTTATAAATGAAGAAAGCAGGAATCATTAAACATAAATAGAATGCACAATTATTCATATTAGTAAAAAAAGTATAAAGATTTATACATGTATCAGATACTGCCTAAAGATTCTCTGAACAATATATCTAATTTGACTCGTTCACTATGAATATAGACTTATTTGAATGAACAATAGTAAATGAAAGATCCTTTACCTAATGCATCATTTAGGTGTACTTTCCAAAAAATCTACTGCTAATATTTTACTAATATTGGCCATGTCAATGTAAAGACATAAACAAGAATATGGTGCGCAGTTTGGTATTATAATTATGTGCTATACATTACCAATTAAATGTCATAATAATGGAAATAGACTCTTAAAGGATACATTGTGCCGATGGCTTTGTGAATGATCACTCCTATGTATATTATCTTTCCTATGCTGTAGAATGTGCTACTTTAATTTATTGTACATTCTCTTGGTCTCATTTTTGCACTGAGCCTCAGGAAAATACACTTATCCAAGCTGAAACCCACTTTCTAGTCCTGAACTGATCTCTAGATTTAGTAAGCCTGATCTGTGTAAAACAGTCCATTGGCATCAGCAGATTTATGCTGATTTACACCAGCTGAGGATCTATAGTAAATTGACCAGCTGTGGAGCATGAATTATGATAAAATGAATGGTTTCAGAGTAACATCCGTGTTAGTCTGTTACGGCAAAAAGAACAGCAGTACTTGTGGCACCTTAGAGACTAACAAATTTATTAGAGCATAAGCTTTCATGGGCAACAGATAATGTCACGGCAAACCTGGTGGCTGACCTTTGTGACTTTGTTCTCACCCACAACTATTTCACATTTGGGGACAATATATACCTTCAAGTCAGCGGCACTGCTATGAGTACTCACATGGCCCCACAGTATGCTAACATTTTTATGGCTGACTTAGAACAACGCTTCCTCAGCTCTTGTCCCCTAATGCCCCTACTCTACTTGCACTACATTGGTGACATCTTCATCATCTGGACCCATGGAAAAGAAGCCCTTGAGGAATTCCACCATGATTTCAACAATTTCCATCCTACCATCAACCTCACCCTAGACCAATCCACACAAGCGGTCCATTTCCTGGACACTACTGTGCTAATAAGCGATGGTCACATAAACACCACCCTATACCAGAAACCTACTGACCGTGATACTTACCTACATGCCTCCAGCTTCCATCCAGGACACACCACACGATCTATTGTCTCCAGCCAAGCTGTAAGATACAACCACAGTTGCTCCAATCCCTCAGACAGAGGCAAACACCTACAAGATCTCTATCAAGCATTCTTAAAACTACAATACCCACCTTCTGAAGTGAAAAAAACAGATTGACGGAGCCAGAAGAGTACCCAGAATTCACCTACTACACAACAGGCCCAACAAAGAAAATAACAGAACATCACTAGCTGTCACCTTCAGCCCCCAACTAAAACCTCTCCAGCGCATCATCAAAGATTTACAACCTAACCTGAAAAATGATCCCTCACTCTCACAGATCTTGGGAGACAGACCAGTCCTCGCTTACTGACAGCCCCCCAACCTGAAGGAAATACTCTCCAGCAACGACACACCAAAAACACTAACCCAAGAACCTATCCTTGCAACAAAGCCCAATGCCAACTCTGTCCACATATATATTCAAGTGACACCATCATAGGACCTAATCACATTAGCCATGCCATCAGGGGCTCGTTCACCTGCACATCTACCAGTGTGATATATGCCATCATGTGCCAGCAGTGGCCCTCTGCCATGTACATTGGCCAAACAGGACAGTCTTTATGCAAAAAAATAAATGGACACAAATCTGACATCAGGAATCATAACATTCAAAAACCGGTAGGAGAACACTTCAACCTCTCTGGCCACTCAGTAAAAGACTTAAGGGTGGCAATTTTGCAACAGAAAAGCTTCAAAAACAGATTCCAATGAGAAACTACTGAGCTTGAATTAATATGCAAACTAGATACCATTAACTTGGGTTTGAATAGAGACTGGGAATGGCTGGGTCATTACACATATTGAATCTATTTCCCTAAGTTAAGTATCCTCACATCTTCTTGTCAACTGTCTAAATGGGCCATCTTGATTATCACTACAAACATTTTTTTCTCCTGCTGATAATAGCTCATCTTAACTAATTAGCCTCTTATAGTTTGTATGGCAACTTCTACCTTCTCTGTGTGTGTGTGTGTCATATATATATTCTTACTATATGTTCCATTCTGTGCATCTGATGAAGTGGGCTGTAGCCCACGAAAGCTTATGCTCTAATAAATGTGTTAGTCTCTAAGGTGCCACAAGTACTCCTTTTTTTTTTTTGATAAAATGAATGGGCAAGGAAGAGAACTGAGTGGCCAGGGAAAGATGCAAAAAAGATTAATGAAAGTGCCTAGTAGTAGAGCTGTGTGGTAGTTTAATAACACAATCTACAATCAGGTGAACAGCACTTGGTTTAATTTTTCATTACAAACCCAAAGCTCAGAGCAACTTTGCTAAGGTTCACAAACCTTGTATTCAGCTTATGATCTGGGTTGGAAAATGGTATATGAAACTTGGTGGTTTGCTAGGGTAATCGTAGCGGGTAGAAACTAAAATGGAAGAAGATTAATTTTCTGTAAAACAGAATTACGAAGAGATAGGAGATACTTGGAACAGCTTGCAAGGCACAAATGTGAGGAGCACAGAATTCAAAGCAACTGGAGAAGCCTGGAGTGGGTGAAGCTAAGGCATTCTCATGACACCTATGTCATTATATGTGTAAATAGTTCTTAATAATAGGGAAGAAGTTTCAAACTTCCCAAGGCTAGACCTTTGGCATGAAGGTATGCAGACAAATAGCAGGATTGTTTTCTTTTATAGAGGGTGAGTCTGAGCCCTAAATTTAGGTCAATATTGTGATTTATTGACATAACTGTGACCGTATAGATCATTGTTGCAACCAAGGTCCTATAGTTGCACCAAATCTTTACAAAGGAGGTCAAGTAAGGTGTCTATATAAAAGCTGTAATTTGCTTGTTATGATTATTCTGTCTGTATGCGTGTATCATTTTTGTATTTGAAGTTATGAATATTGAATATATGAATATTAATCTTCTTGTATCTCAGTGTGTTTAATTCTAAGTAGCCTCAATGAAGCATTTGGTCAGCTTCTTGAGAAAGGACTACTCTCAGTAAGTGCTCAATCAAGAAACACTTAGCTAACAATGGACTTTGGGAGATGCCAATCCACATCTGACCTTTCCTAGGAATGGTTAAACTAACATGTAAACAATGGCATCGGTTTGCAAAAAGCTGAATCATTCATGGACATGTGACTTGCCGAGGTGGCTACAAACTCCATCTTGTTGCTGTGATTTTTCACAGAAGAACCATGGGGTTTCTGCCCACAAGAGAGAGAATATAAAGGCCCTGGAAGCCCCTGCATTTTGTCTTCAGCTGGCTCAAGAGATGGCCTCTCCACCCCAAAGAGATGCCTGAAAGAAACTGGAACAAAGGACAGTAACTACAGGGATGTGAGTGATTGCTGGACCTAGGCCATAAACTACAATGTTGGTCTGAAAAGGATTGAGCCCAGACTAAGAAGGAGTCTAGTCTTTGAAAGAAGCTTATTGGGACATCTCTGAGGGTGAGATTTATCTGTATTCAGTTTCCTACTGTATTAGGCTTAGCCTGGCGTGTTTTATTTTATTTTGCTTGGTAACTTACTTTGTTTTGTCTGTTATTACTTGGGAGCACTTAAATCCTACTTTTTATACTTAATAAAATCACTTTTTGCTTATTAATTAACCCAGAGTAAGTAATGAATACCTAGGGAGCAAACAGCTATGCGGATCTCTCTATCAATGTTACAGAGGACGGACAATTTATGAGTTTACCCTGTGTAAGCTTTATATAGAGTACAATGGATTTATTTGGGGTTTGGATCCCACAGCGGGCAGGGTGTCTGGCTGCTAGAGACAGGAGCACTTGTTAAGCCGTTTTTAGTAAAATCTGCAGTTTTGGGGGTGTGGGTCAGACCCTAGGTCTGTGTTGCAGCAGATTAGCATATCTGGCTCATCAAGACAGGATTCTGGAGGCCCAAACTGGCACAGAAAATGGGCTCAGAGGTAGTCTCAGCACATCCAGTGACAGTCCCAAGGGGGGTCTCTGTGACCGAACCCATCACAGATATACTGACCTACTCTAAACCATATCATAGCTGCGGGCTAGTAAAACTATTATCACTAGCTTCCATATCTGTGGCATTGAGTGGGGATCTTGAAGAGCAGAGAAACAGAGGCAAAGATCTGGAACTTGAAGGGCTTACGGCAACCCTGTGTGAGGAAGGACTTAAGTAAAAACAACACCTCTTCAGGAGGTAAAGAAATTAAATGAGACTGGGGAAAAATGGAGTACATCAGCAGTGGTTATAGGAGACAAGGTAATATGTATATTAGCAAAAGGGTAGATAGATAACTGGGGCCATCTCTCCTGGTCCTCTTTTATATATGTCCATATTAGGGTAGTACTGGATTTCAGAACCTTAAAATGGTATTAGGAAATAATTATGCTTAAATGTCTAATCTGATCTGAGATCACCTAGAATGAGAGTGAAGAGAGGTCCAGAGATTAAACTAAATGACAAATTTCAACTTCATACTTAGTATTATTTAACCTGCAGCCTGAAGCCCAACTAAAATGGCTCCTTATTTTCATCAGTACAGGGAAAGCAACAGAGGGCTAGTTACAAAGTGCTAACAAGTCATTCTCATAGAATTCCTCTCTTCCCACTGCTGTTCCCTTGACCTCCTGAGAAGTGTATAGAATCACAGACAAATGTTGAATAGGTAGTTTAAGAAAAGCAGACATGACCCTGGGTAGCATATGATGAGTCAGTTAAGAAGTCTAAGATCGTGTACCAATTAACACTACCACTGCCCTATGGATGCTTTTAAAGCAGTGGGAGGATGGGCTTGTAGTTGAAGCATTGGCTTAGAAGTCAGGAAATCTGGGTTCAATTCCCAAATCTACCTGGAATTTCTTATGTGACAATCTCTCTATGCCTAAGGTCTGTTAATGGGGTAATGGTGTTTCCCTAACTCACAGGGAGTGTTGTGAGAACAAATTCATTGATGTTTGTGAGTGGCTCAGATACTATGTTAATGAGGGCCATATAAATGTCTAGATATAGACAAATCTTCCTCAAATCTAAATATTTAAACAATTTAGAAGAGACCTTTCATCAAAATAGAAATGAAACATGTACCAATAGTATATATTTTTTTAGGATTGACCCAAATTAACCACCTGAGATTCCAGGGAGGGCATTTAATGTTAATATCCTTCAAACATGGATTTTAGTCCAAACTCTCTCTTTTATTTTAAGAGGGGCAATGAGATTCTTAGCTTATGTATGAAGTTCCAATGAGCTGGCCATTTATCTCATCAGCACTATTCCTTTAATGGAAAAAAAGTTAATCGCTTTGAATTAGTTCAGGCCAATAAAATGTTTAACAAATGGGTTCCTTCAAGTCCAATTTAAACATACATCAATTTTCAGAAAGGCCATCATTAGTCAGTCACTCTGGTTTGTTCTAGCATTAACCAAATTACCTTCTCCATAGGCCACAGGGATAATTCCCAAACAGGCTTATAACTCCAGCTGGGTATCCATGTCAAAATGATTTCTCAAGGAGAACATCCCTCTCCTAGCCATGCTGCTTGATTTTAAGAAGAAAATACAGAATTATAATCTGTTCCAGTTGAACCTTCTCAGTGTCCACATTAACCCCTCCCTTGGTGTTTGTGCATGTGGAGTATAGAAACCCCATTACATTCATTCTTGTTCCTAGAATCAACAAATGCAATGACACCTATTTCATTTGTAAATTCCAGTCCAGGAAGCTTCAGTGAAACTCAAACTTTAAGATCCATTTGCCTCTTTGGTAACTTTAGATACCATTATTGATTTTTTTTTAAACAATACACTGCACAAAAGGCTGCCTGTTCCAAGAAATTCTAGGAACAAGAGCTAAGTGTCCCTATCTGACAAATGTCCTGCCTTTCAACTACAAAACAAGCTGAGTCTTGCATTATTCAATTAATGCACAAACATGACAAAGAACATACTTCAGTAATCTAGAAACAAAATAATTGTTCTTTTCTTTTATTATGCCATTATATATGCTGGATGATCATTTCAAGTACAATGCTTTGTTAATCAAAGATGAGGCAGTTTCCTTTCTCAAGGTCATTAAAGTTTAATGCATCCAACTGCTGAACAGGTAGCACTATCTCTTTGATGTTTTGCATTTTTTCCTTATATTTGACAATTCATCAGCCATTTGTTTATGTTGTTTCTCCCAGTAAGTCACTGAATAAGTTTCAAAGTAACTTAATATGTGTAACCATACACATGAAGAAATTCCTTGCATTATTAATTTTTTTTTAAAAAAAATCTCATTGACCAGTGATCTTCCTTTGATGGATATGTTAAATAAGGATCTTTTTACAGCTGCTGTTCAGAAGAGTTGTGAGCGCCTGAGTTTCTCAAGGATCATAAATACATTGTTATTAATTTGGTAAGCTTGTTACTCTGAGCTAATATGTACTTTAAACTCACTATTATACATACACAACTGGTCAGTAATATTCTTCCTCAATGGACAAAGCAGTTCAAAATACTCAAAAGCTTAGTTTAGAGAGACAGGATTTTCCTAGATTTGGAGGAGAAATCCCCTCTCTCCCTAACTCAAAACATGATTTAAAAATAAATCTAAGTGTGCATACCTCAAAGTGTGCATTACTTACACCAAAGTGCAGTTCTACTTTGACAAGTGTTTATGTAAAAAAATGACAGGTTTCAGAGTAACAGCCGTGTTAGTCTGTATTCGCAAAAAGAAAAGGAGTACTTGTGGCACCTTAGAGACTAACCAATTTATTTGAGCATAAATAAACACTAGCACCCAATTTATCGGCCTGAGTGCCGAAAACCAAAAAGTGTATGGATACAGGGTATTTCCCAAAGGACATCACACTGCAATATACAAATCAACATTTCTAATTCCAGATTGCTTTCTGGACTTTCAGAATGAACCCTTTTCTTCTCTTCTGCTTTTCTTTGGAGAGTTTGGAGAATTCTCACAGGCATCACAATCAAAGCACTAAGCTAATAATGTTAGGTATATTTCCTTCCCCTTTTCCTGCACCTCAGTTTAGCTCTCTGTTAGGGTATAGACTAGAGTTTAATCTTCTCAGGTCTTTGATCTCTCTCCATATCATAAGAGTTAAATCTCTGAAAGAACAAAAGCGACACAATGTCTAAAAGCAAAAACATTACTAAATCTATCTGTGTGTATATAAAAACAAAACAGTTTATTTCTAGTCCATGAAATGATTGTGAATATTGTCAACAACAACTGTTGTAATACTTCTAGGCGTTTTCCTCACGTTTTAGTTCTGGTTACTACCACAAATTCAAAATATATGTATGCACATGCACATACATAAATTCTCTTAGGCCCTTCTCTTGGAAGGTTTTCCCTTCTTATCTGTGTAGAATGGTGCCCAAATCCTCTGACGGGCATGCCAGTGCCTTTAATTTGGGGAACGTGACAATCCCAGAGTCTCCTTAAAACTTCCATTTTGTCTCTGCAATGTCAGGTTGCAGTTTAAACAGCCTGCAGCAATTCTAGTCATCTCCTTCTTTCAGTGGGATGAGGGAGCCTGCAGTCTAAATCCAACATAACTGGTAAAGTCCCTGGATCACAACTGTTTACAGCAAATCCTTCTCATTCTTGCACTGCTCCCTTGAGTTTCCAGTTTGACGCCCACTCCTCCTATTTATAAACTTTCTCCCTCTCCTTGAGTTCCTATTGATTTCATTCTCAGAGAGTGACTGTGGCTTTCCTGCCAGGTAGCTTGCCCACAACAGAAATCACTTACATGGCTTCAAACAGCTAATGAGCATGCCTCGTGCCAATCACACCCAATTTCTGGATGGTTATGGTCCATCCAGCAGTAAGCCCACCCAACTCTGCCAATTCTGAAGGCACACAGTGCCCCACCCCCTGAGAAAAAGGTCTGAACCAGGCCAGAGAGGCTGTGCAGACCAGCAGCCAATCAGAGAAAGCCTGGGGAGAGCCAATAAGAGCAGAGACAGAGGCAGCCAATCAGGGCCAGGCTAGGTCCTATATAAAGTCTGCCTAGCAGAGGAGAAGGCAGTTATGTCCTGACTAGCAAGGGAGAAGGACTGGCTCCTGAGCTAAGGAGCAATACCTTGGACAGAGCAGTGTTGGGCAGGCTTGAGGCAGTAGAGCAGGACTTTGGCTCAGATACCTGCCGGGCTGCGGCTCTTGCTAAGAGGGGTCGAGAAGGTGCATGAGAGCTAAAAGGGAAGTGGCCCAGGGAAATAGGTAGGCAACAGGGGAGAGAAGAAGGGCAGAAGGAGGCTGATGCTAGAGGGTCCCTGAGTCCCAGAGTAGCGGGTGGGCCTGGGTCCCCCTGCCCATTCCCCCATTGTACTGGCCATGGAGGAGAAAGGCTGAGACAGACTGTGACCTGCCCCTGAGACAAAGGGCTAGGGTTGTGGTTAGCCACTGAGGCAGGGATAAATGGAAGAACTGCTGTTAACAATGCCCCATGCCACCCCTGGAAGGGGGTGAGACCAGAGTGTCCTGCAGAAGTGGATGCAAGGTGTCCTACAGAGGATGCTGCTGAGCAGGGAGCAACGCAGGTCCCAGGATGGTGGAGCAGAGACAATGGGTGAGCTACCATGTGTCGAGGATGCCCCGCAGAGCTAATTCCTGGAGTGACCAGCGGGAGGTGCTGAGTCTTGGCCCTTTCACATGCCCCAAAACAAAACAGGAAACTATGTATCCTACCCACTGTTTATTAGCTTATTTATACCACTACATACAATAGAAACTCAGAGTTATGAACAGCAGAGTTATAAACTGACCCATCAAACCACACACCTCATTTGGAACCGGAAGTATGCAATCAGGCAGCAGCAGAGACAAAAAAAAAAAAAAGCCAGTACAGTAGTGTGTTAAACATACCCTACTAAAAAAATAAAGGGTAAGTTTAATAAAAAAGATTTGACAAGGTAAGGAAACTATTTCTGTGCTTGTTTCATTTAAATGATGGTTAAAAGCAGCATTTTTCTTCTGCATAGTCAAGTTTCAAAGCTGTATTATGTCAGTGTTCAGCTGAAAACTTTTGAAACAACATTTTGTTCAGAGTTATGAATGTTTCAGAGATACGAACAACCTCCATTCCTATAACTTTGAAGTTCTACTTTACTGCAGTGAAAGAATATGGGTTATGCCAACCTTGAACTGCAAGGGCAGCAGATTCCTGGGTATGGCAGAAAATCCTCAGGGTGTCTGTATGCTGGAGGAACTCAAGAAATGACATGTGTTTTACTGTACCTGGCTATGATCCCAGCCTGTTCCCTGCCACTGCTCCCCTTTAGCTCAAGGGGGATTCCACAGTGCAGTGCCATGTCCACAAAAAGTTTGTATTTTGACAAGCAATACCTATGTAGACTGGGACAATATGGCCTTTTTAGAGAGATAAGGTTTGAGAGAATGATTGAGTTTTAGCACTGTGTTATATGTAACACTCTTTGCGGGAATTTAGCCTCTTAGTTGTGTATACAGATTCATCTTGGCATGTCAAGACTCACTATCATACAAGTTCCTAGGAAAAAAAGAAAGGAAAACACAAATGTGTTTTCCAAGTGCTTTAGTTCCTTCATATCTCCAATTTAAAATGCACAAAAGAAATATAGTGAATTTAAATCATAATCATTTAAATGTTAATATTGTTAACTCTTTCACTGCTCATGAAAGCATGCATCAAACAAGCCAAATACAAAACATGAATGAAGCCAGGTTGTGCCTGACTTTTGGTTGAAACAATGTGGAGGAGTAAATGCTAAGCATTTGTTTAGTTCTTCACATGGAATTTATGAGGAGAACTGAAAAGTCAGCCCTAGTTCAGCTGAATAGTCTGTGGACCTTTGCCCTGAAGAGCTTACAAGCTGAATAGACAAGACAGAGAAAGGCTAGGAGGGAGAAAAGAGGCACTGAGACATGCAATGTCTTGCCCAAGATCACAGAAGAGGTAAGTGGCAGAACAAAGCTTAGATCCCAGCTGAATTGTCTCCTAGCACAGTGCCCTTGCCACTAAATCAATCATTCACAGTGCCAGCCATGTTTGCCACAATCACTTGAAGGACACAATCGTTCACAGCTCCCATTCAGTGTTAGTTCATCTTCTTAATCAGTGATAACACTCACATACCAATGCCTGGGAACCCACAGGGAGTTGCCTTTTCAAAATCTTTATAAAACAGACCATAGGGTAACTCCTGATTTCCTGTAAAGCTGCTGTTTTACTTAATCCCTGATGGAGCAAGTGGTAGCGGTATAAGTGTCTAAAAAACACTTAATTTAGATTTAACAGGTCAGTTAAAATATCACTGGGCTCAAAAAGAACACTTACTGTAGTTTAATGAGTACATGGGGTACATCTAGCTGAGAAGTCTGCTAGCCACACAACATACTGCCCCCTTTTCAGAATTTGTTATCTTTAGGAACTGTATTTGGGTTTACCTTTGTGATTAAATTTGCAATATAAATTGCACTGGAACTTTGGATTTGTTACTTCCAAAGCAGGTGACTTGTACTCATTGTGATGGCTTAAGGCAAATAAGGCTGTAGGGGATCATGCAGCTGCAGGATATTGCCTCTCATTTACCAGTTTTATTTACTGTAGTTACCCCACAAAGGATTCATTTTAATCTCCAATGCAGCCCTGCAAGTCTTGCCAGTATCTTACCTGCCCCTCTCCACATTACTCTAATATTCCTCCCACCTGGCCATCTCCACTGTAATCTTCCATATAGTCTATTCCTGGATTTTTTTTCATGCTTCTTAGTGCTTTCCAGTCTCTGCTTTTTAGTGCTGGTTACTAATTTTGGTCCCAATCCTGTGACTGCTCTGCACACAGAGCTTCTGCAGAATTAGCCCTGTTACTTCCCGTTGTGCTGGGCAAAGTAGGACTGGAGCAAAGCTTTTGTTAGCTGCTCAAACCAAATGACAAAAGCACTTTGTCCAGCTTTGTCTACAGCTTGGACACGCAGGAAAGAGAACAGGTGGAAAAATCAGAAAAGTTATTGTAATAGTATTATATTAATCTATTGTCAAATGACTCACAGTTTATCAGTAGTAACTGCCAGAAGAGTAGTATTCATTTGGAGCCAAATTCTGCCATCCTCACTCACACTGAGTAGTGCCCTACTTCACGAGGAGGCCCACCGATTATTATTCAATAGTTGTAAGGAAAGCAGAGCCTGGCTCTAACTATATAATCAGCCCCTTTGCTGGGACACTGCCTGGTGGAACACCTAAGAAGTGGTTTGCAAAAAGAAAAGGAGGACTTGTGGCACTTTAGAGACTAATCAATTTATTTGAGCATGAGCTTTCGTGCAGCTCACGAAAGCTTATGCTCAAATAAATTGATTAGTCTCTAAAGTGCCACAAGTACTTCTTTTCTTTTTGCGAATACAGACTAACACGGCTGCTACTCTGAAAGAAGTGGTTGTGATTACTCTGAGATGTAACAGTTTGATAGACGCAGAATGCTATTTCACCGAACTGGCAAAATGAGCTAAGTAGGGCTCTGGAAGAGTCAGTGACCATGTTAACATGAACAACAACTTTGTACTCTCTGTTGTAGAGGGACTGAGGTTTTTATTACAGCACTCTCCTCTGCTAGTATAGAGGTACATTATTTAAGTGAGGTTTGTCAGTGGCTAGTTTGATGTTGCTCTGTTTAGACATTTGTCTAGCTTGGTTTGTTCTGCAAATATTAGTATGGCAATTTGGGCATCACATACTGCAACTTAGGGCACAATCCATAGGAAGCAGCAGTGTGTTGCTACCCCAGGGGCATTCAAGGAGGAATTGTGGCCCATGGACATTTTTCTCAATATGATGTCCTGAAAATCATCATTAGGATTTACCACAAACACCTCTGAATATCTTGTCTTAGATGACAAAAAGGGTCACATTTTCAAAAGTGCTCAGGACCCAATAGCTCCCTTTGTGATGCCTACCACCAATGTGTTGAATTCTTTGGACAATCTGGCCACTTATTTTGTTGCCTGAATGGAATCTGAGCTCTTAAATCTGGTTTAAATTGTGGACGCTGAGCACTTTTGAAAACTCAGGCCTTCCAGACTAATTTGCCAGTCACTTACGCTGGAGTAATTCCCCAGAAGACAATGACACTTTATACTGGTATAGAACTGGTATAAATGAGAGTGGAATCAGACCTCTCCCCCACCCCATTTCTGTGATTCAGTTTCCTTATCTGTAAAATGGGATTAACAGCACCTAACTCAGACAGGTATTGAGAAGCTATATGTGTTAATATATATTCAGCACTTTCAGGTGCTTAGATGGATAGCACCATGTGTGCACAGCAATCTTATGAATGTTGCTGTTTTGCACTAACATTTAATGCTTCCCCCTGCTTCTCCGATCTCTATTTTTGTTTTGTTTTCAAACAAATGATAATTGGATGAAACCTCAGGAAATAAAATGCTTGAGTAACCTTGGAGATGAAGATTCTTTATAATAGAGTACATTTATTTCCGGGGCTAGTACATGCAAACTAGCAGAAAATGGGGAAAAAAATAGTATGTCTACTAAATAATTGTTTCTTGCAGAAACAGGAACAATAAATATTTAATAAAAATGCAAATATAAAGCCATCTGAGGTGCAACTCCTGCTATAATTTTACAGTGAAAGACCAAGTGCAGCTGTGTTAATGTTCTAAACTTACTTCAAGTACTAGTCCTTCCGCAATTCATTTCCCATCACCTAGAAAGGAGAGACAAAGATCAAACTGAATTATTTATGTTTTAGAATTCACTGGCATTCTGTATTCAGCACTCTGACAGAATATATACAGTTGCAGTGTATTGTTCTAGCTGACGTTTCTGAGCAATCTGTCACCCACACAATGGAACAATAGGATGAAGCTTACTTTTACTTTGCTTATCACTTTTCTTTCAGCTTATTCAAGTATGAACTTACTTCCATACAGGATTAGTTCAAGTGACTGAATCTGTGCGAGAACAAAGCCTGAAGGAAAGGAACAAAATCAGAATAAGGGGAATAACTGGTCTGATGCTTACTATCTGAGGAGCAACTGTTGAGGAGTTATGCTCAGAAATGTACAGAGGGACCTGAAGACCTTTAGTGGTATGTTTTTGGTGCTCTCTTTTTGGGTCAAATGAAGGTGTTTTCTGAAGAAATTAAATAGCAAAATCTACAAATGTGGTCACACTTGCAAGCAGCTAACTGAAATAATGTGTTATGTTACCTTTTTATTAATGAAAAACCATTTGTTGCTTAGTTTCTCTAGGCAGCTAAGTTAGAACAAGCTTGTATGTACAAATGGACTTAATTTGCATTGTACATGTGAAGGATGTTTTATCTTTCAGGGCACAGGTATTACCCTTATCATTTAGCAATGATGACTAACAGTTCTAAATGTGGGAGGCAGATCCAGAGCCATTAACTTACAATCAGAGCTCCTCATGAGGAATGCAGAATGATTTGCACACACACTTTCAGTCACCCAGTTTGAAACATTCAGGGCTAATTGTGTAAGATACTGAATAACTTCTTCAGCTGATCCTGCTGCCTGGGGAATGAAGGTGTGCAAAACATCAAGCATGGCACAATTCACATACAAAGCTGCTGCACTGTGCATTAAATTCAGGAAAGCCTGGAAACTCTGTTAAAGCTGAAACTCAAAAATGAGCTGCACCACATCTATGTCAAAATACTGTACTACATACAGCATTGCATGAAGTACAGTAAAGTTCTCAAAATATTATGTCATGACTAATACAGCATAGTAGCCTCTGTAATAAACTAGGCAGAAAGGGAAGGACTTGCTGTGAGAGCTTGAAGTCACTTAATCCCTCTGTGCCTCATTTTCCCCATCTGTTTAAAAAAAAAAGATACTCACTTTTGTAAAACATGGGTGAGGCCCTCAGAAAGAAGGCAATATATAAATGCTTCATTATTGTCATTCCTATTTAGGCATTTCAGGTCAAATTCTCAGCTGGTGTAAATCAGCATAGTTCCACTGAAGTCAATGGACCTACCTTGATTTACATTAGCTAAGGATCTGGCCCTTGGAGTGCAAAACAGATACTTTTCAAAGAAGAACTAACCCCATGAAGAGTAGCTCTCTAAAAATTGCATTTTGTAGTTCATGTTCTCTCTCTGAGCTCTTCTAAAGAAAAGGATGATTTTGTAACTGCCACTTCTGCAAACTCAGCCTGACATCTGAAAGCAAAGCTGTGATATTTCTCGCTTATGTTATTGCCAGCAACAAAGGCTGCATTTGAGACACTTAGTTAACTATTCTGTTGATCATGTGCAAGCCAGAAGAGACCCCAGCTCACTCTTCCAGAGCTGCATTGGCTCTGCAGGAATAAAAGAATAAATGATGGTAAAATCTTATTGGTGTCAACAATAATAATTACACATAAAAGATTACAATGAACAAATGAACATTCTTGTAGTGTGAGGTCATAGGCACAAGGAGCCTGCTTTAAGCAGCTGCTAAAGAACTCCCTAAGTGGGAAGTTCCCCTTTTATTAAGCTCCCTGCTGCAACACATCCTGGTCTTCTCTGGTAACTGTGGAGGACCAGGAGCTCTATAACCCCTCCACAGGGGTGTGTGTGTACACACAAACACACACATACACAAGTTCAACATAAACTAGAAATTCCATAAAACTGTTTACACTTCTGTCTCCTTATCCACTGAATTTAAATAGTCCTAGGCAGTATTTAAGAGAGAAAGTATTTTGAGGGGGGTCTCATCAGTCTTCCAGACAGTGTTCTTACTACTGTTGAATTTCCCTGTGGAGAGGCTTCACTTCCTGACAGAGTACCCATAGGTCCTGGATCCTCTCTTCATTGTGTTGGGAAATGTTGAAGATGAAACTGATTCCTCCAGGAAAAAGTCCTTTTGGGTCTCCACTAGGTAGAATCTGAGAGTTTTCTGCCAAGTTCTGAATAGCTTCACATGTTTGGGAGATTTTGAGACAAAACTTTTTCCCTGGTCTCAATTCAGGCAGTGCTTTTGCTCTGTACCAAATATTGATTTTTTTAAAAAAACTCTTTTTTTTTTAATTTTAGTATTCCGTTTTTGAAATTCCTTCAGGTCAGGCTGTGCTTCAAACTGTATTGGTGCCACAAGTAAAGGCATATTAGTTGTCTTCCCACCAGAAGAACTGCTGGAGATAAGCCAGATATAAGCAGTGCTTTGAGTCCACAGGTTTTTGGAGAAGTCTTTTCAAAGACTTTACTGCTCACTCCACTTCCCCGTTCCTCTGGTAATGTGGACTACTAGTAAGATATCCAATATCAAAGTCCTGTACAAATGTTGGGAATGAGGTAAATTGAGGCCCATTACCAGATATGAGGACTTTAGCTGTGCACTGTTCTTATGTTGTAAATTTGTCTGACTACTCCTGCCACATTTGTGTCTTTTCTCTTTACTGTGTCAGTATTGTCTCACTATGTGGCTAAGTCACATTGCTGTTTCTTCATTGTTTCTTACATTCTCACTTTTGCTTCAGCTTTTGCTAGTATGAGATCTGGGTCTAACTGAAGTTGTGCTTATAAACTGGTGTTTCTCCAACCAACAACTATACTGTCCCATTAGTTCTTCTTCTTTTAATGATCTGCAACACTAAGAATTGCAGTAATGCAAGTCTCAGCTGTTCCCCTTTGTTCCTGGCACCTCCTATTAAATTTGGCTCTTTCATATATAATACTCTGCCTATGAAATAGGCATCACAAGTTTCTTTCACATTGGAATATTCATAACTGTACAACCATTCCTCCATTAGTGAAATTGCAAAGTAATAGGACTGGTCGATAGTACGTGATTATTTCGGAATTAGCCGAGTTAATTTGAAATAAAACTGATTCCGTCCACATGACCAAACTGTTTTTTTCAATGTAAAGGGCTCTTTAACCAGATTTCTGTACTCCACCTCAGCAAGTGGAATAGTGCTAAAATCGAGATTGCAGTTACAGGTACTGTGGACGCAATTCAACATTATTGGCCTCCGGGAGCTATCCCAGAATGCTCCCTTGTGACCACTCTGGACAACACTCTCAACTCCGATGCACTAGCCAGGTAGGCAGTAAAAGCCCCAGGAACTTTTGAATTTCATTTCCTGTTTGGTCACCATTATCACAGGTGACCATCAGCACAGTCCACCATCACAGGCGACCATGCAGAGTCCACCATCACAAGAGACCATGCAGTCCCGGATTCGCAGACAAGCTCCAGCATGGTTCAAACGGGAGGTACTGGATCTCATCGCATGTTGGGACACCTGCAAGGGGGGAGTTGCACGGAGCGAGGAAGATGAGTTATTGGAGGATGAAGAGGAGGACAGTGCACAGGCAGTAAGTGGGGAATCCATTTTTCCCTCAGCCAGGAACTAGTCTTAACGCTGGAGCCAATAACCTCCCCCCACTCCCAAGGTGGGCTCCTGGACCATGACCCTGGAGAAGGCACTTCTGGTGAGTGAGAGCCTGATCGGAGCCTCATGGTGGGGGGAAACCCAGCAGCGCTAGGCTGTTCGTGTTTAGTTTAAAGGGCTCATCCCTGCTCAGAGCCTCATCGGAGCCACGGGGTGGGGCGGCAGGGTGTTGTGTGAAGTTATCATCCCAGAGAGCCTGCAGGCCCTCCTTTTATACGGCAAACCCACCAGGGATCGCTTGCTATGGGAAAGGGGGCCCGGGCAGTTTGAAAGCATTGAAATGAATGCGGAAGAAGCAGAACCCCACGTGCCCCTAGGGCTTACCATGGCTGTCTGCAAGCTGAATTCTGTTGCCTGGCCACGTGTGGTGGCTTACATCAAAGTGGCAGGCACTTCAGTATAAGGCAAAATGTGACCTTGTACAGAAAGAACATGTGCTGCGTACTATGAATTGCCTGTTTCACTGAGAAAAAGTGTCCCCTTTGTTCTCTATCTTTTAAAATATTACCCTCCCTTTTCTTCCTCCAGCAGGTGCAAATGTTTCAATGTGGCCCCTATCTACTCCATCCCAGAGACTGGTCCAGATTAGAAGGCGGAAAAAACAAACTCGGGATGACATGTTCGCCAAGCTCATGCAGTCCTCCAACAATGATAGGGCCAAGCTGAATGTGTGGAGGCAAACAATTGTGGAGTCCCATAAAGTGTTTAATGAACATGAAGAGAGGAGGGACGCGTGCGATGAGAGCAGGCAGGATGCTATGGTCAAGCTCATGGGGGAGCAAACTGACATGCTCTGCTGTATGGTGGATCTAATGCGGGAAAGGCAGCAAGACCACAGACCGCCGCTGCAACCCCTTTATAACTGCCCTCCCTCCTCCCCAAGTTCTGTAGCGTCCTCACTCAGATGTCCAAGAACATGGGCGGGTGGAGGCTACGGGGACCCACACACCCAACCCCAGAGGATTGCACAAGCAGCAGAAAGCTAGCATATCCAAAATTTTTATTTGGTTTCTGGACTTGTCGTTCCACCCCCCGAACCCAATACCCTCCCCTTCCCCAGTCTACCTTCTAATTTCTCTCAATGTGTTGTGCAAAAAATAATAAAGAATGGTTTTTAAACAATTGTGAGTTTATTTCCTTTCATATATATATGGGGCCGGTAACTTCAAGAGAAACAAACACAACTGTCACACCGTACCCTGGCCAGTCATGAAACTGGCTTTCAAAGCTTTTCTGATGCGCAGCACACCCTGCTGCGCTCTTCTAATCGCCCTGTTGTCTGGCTGTGCGAAACTGGCAGCCAGGCAAGTTGCCTCAACCTCCCACCGCACCATAAATGTCTTTTCCCCTTACTCTCACAGATATTATGGACCACACAACAAGCAGCAATTACAATTGGAATATTGGTTGTGCTGAGATCTAACAGAGTCAGTAAACTGCGCCAACACACTTTCCAACGTCCAAAAGCACATTCTACCCTCATTCTGCACTTGCTCAGCCTATAGTTGAACTGCTCTTTACTACTGTCCAGGGTGCCTGTGTACCCCTTTGTGAGCCATGGCATTAAGGGGTGGGCTGGGTCCCTAAGGATGACTATAGGCATTTCAATACCCCCAACAATAATTTTCTGGTCTGGGAAGTTAGTCCCTTCCTGTAGCTTTTCAAACAGACCAGAGTTCCTGAAGATGTGAGCGTCATGCACCTTTCCCGGCCACCCCAAGTTGATGTCAGTGAAATGTCTCTTGTGATTCACCAGTGTTTGCAGCACCATGGAAAAGTACCCCTTGCAGTTTACGTACTGGCCGCCCCGGTGTTCTGGGGCCAAGATAGGGATATGTGTTCTATCTATTGCTCCGCCGCAGTTAAGGAACCCCAGCACTTTAAAGCCATCCACAATGGTCTGCACATTTCCCAAAGTCACTACCCTTGATGGCAGCTGGTCAATGATTGCATTGGCTACCTGCAGCACAGCAGCCCCCCACAGTAGATTTGCGCACTCCAAACTGATTCCCGACTGACCAGTAGCTGTCGGGCATTGCAAGCTTTCACAGGGCTATGGCCACTCACTTCTCATGTGTGAGGGCTGCTCTCATTTTGGTGTCTTTGCACTTCAGGGCAGGGGACGGCAAGTCACAAAATTCCATGAAAGTGGCCCTATGCATACGAAAGTTTTGCAGCCACTGGGAATCATCCCATACCCACAACATTATGCGGTCCAACCAGTCTGTGTTTGTTTCCTGGGCCCAGAATTGGTGTTCCATGGCATAAACCTGGCCCAATGCCACCATGATCTCCCAATCCCACATGCCGTGCTTCTAGGAACATCTGTGTCCATGTCCTCATCAGTATAGTAATTGTGCTGTTGTTGCTTCTTTGGCCGGTTTTGCAGGTACTGCACATACTGCACAAGATATTTACAATGGTCCAAACTGCAGCAGAGATCTGAGCGGGCTCCATGCTTGCCGCACTATGGCGCCTGCACGGGTAATCCTGGAAAAAGGGCGTGAAACATAGGAGACCGGAGTGGCAGTGGAAGAGGTGCTGTTTGGTTCATGGTAGCCGAAAAAAGGCGGGAAATGGTTGTCTACTGTAGCTTTCACGGAGGCAGGAGCCCAGGACAGACAAGTTGGAGAAACTCAGGAGAGCAGAGTTGGCGGCAGAAGCTGTGCTGCTCAGTTCATGATGGCCGAGCAGAGTTGTCAGCAGAAGCGGTCGATGGGAAAGAGAAAGAGTAGATACTTATAGAGATTACATAGAAAGACGAGAGGAAATATGCGGTGGATTCATAGTACCAGGAGAGAAGCAGTGCACCGTCTGCTGAAAGCAGCATGGCGTCAGCATGCCAAAAAGGCGCGAAACGATTGTCTGCCGTAGCTTTCACAGAGGGAGGAGCGACTGATGACACACACCCAGAAACACCCACGAGAATGTTTTTGCCCCATCATGCACTGGGAGCTTAACTCAGAATTCCAATGGGTGGCGGGGACTACGGGAACTGTGGGATAGGTACTCACAGTGCACCGGTCTGACATTCGATGCTAGCCTCAGCGCTGTGGATGCACTCCGCCGAATTCACGTGCTTTAGTGGAGATACACAAGACCGAATGTATAAAATTGTTTCAAAAAATTCAAATAGAATAATTTCAAAATAATTTTGTACTATAGATGTACCCAGACACGCAGAAGGTAGGACATGCCAGAATTAAGATTGCCTGTGCAACTTTACAACACCCCTGAGAGATTAAGGGATATTGTTATCCCCAGTTTACAGATGGGGAATTGAAGCACAGAATGTTTGAGGTCAAAAGTATCCACTCATTTTGGGTGCCTAATTTGAGATGCTTAGGGCCTGTTTTTTTTAAGTGTACTTAGCTTGATAGAGCACTTTATATGTCAAAGCACAGCTTCCTTTGACTTCAGTTGCAGTACTGTGAGTACTCTCCAAATGACATCCCAGAGCCTCCTTGCCCTGCCATTTCCAGTTCCCAGTTCATATAGAATCATAGAATATCAGGGTTGGAAGGGACCCCAGAAGGTCATCTAGTCCAACCCCCTGCTTGAAGCAGGACCAATTCCCAGTTAAATCATCCCAGCCAGGGCTTTGTCAAGCCAGATGACCTTAAAAACCTCTAAGGAAGGAGATTCTACCACCTCCCTAGGTAACGCATTCCAGTGTTTCACCACCCTCTTAGTGAAAAAGTTTTTCCTAATATCCAATCTAAACCTCCCCCACTGCAACTTGAGACCATTACTCCTCGTTCTGTCATCTGCTATCATTGAGAACAGTCTAGAGCCATCCTCTTTGGAACCCCCTTTCAGGTAGTTGAAAGCAGCTATCAAATCCCCCCTCATTCTTCTCTTCTGCAGGCTGCAGTTCTCCCCACCCTCCAGCTCCTTGTCTCAGTAAACCTAAGTTCTCCCCCTATACCCTGGCTTCTCATTAGATCTGTCTCTCCTCCACCCCCACCTCTTTCCTCCAGCCCCACTGATTCTCAGTTCCAGTCTACGTACCCAGCCAATCCCAGTAATTTTTCAATTTAATGAAATGATAGCACCAGAAGAGGTCAAATATTTGTATTTTATGCTTCCTCTATTAACTACACTGCTTGAATAGCCTGCATACTGAAGTTTAAATGGCATGTCAATTATACTAGGTAACTTCTCTTATATTTTTGACTCTATCACTCACTATTATACACACTCAAAAGTATTTTGTTTTCATTGATTTATTTTTAAACTTTCTTTTTCTACTCTGATTTGAAAACTCACATGGGGAAGTGATTTGTCATTGTTTGTCTCCCACATGGCCAATGTCTTCTGTTGTGAGACACATTTACTTAATATTAGAACAGGGTTGATTGATTCACAACGAATTATTTATTCAAAGGAACTTCTTCTTGTGTTTGCAACCAGATGACAAAATTCTCAGATCTATTTGTCATTCAAAATTATTCATGGGTTTCCTCAGTGACAGATACTTGCTCTACCGGATGCACTTTTCACAAGTTTTTGCCTTCAGAAAGCTTGAGCACTCAAACACTTCAAAATATGACAACTTAGGTGATGAGAGACATAGTATTGGACTGGTAATTTGTGACCAAGAGGGTAAAGAGACCCAGGAGGCAGTCAATCTGTCTAGAAATAGCAAATTATTATCAGGTACTCCTTGAGTCAACTGCTGAGCAACCTGTCTCCAGAGGAATGGAACAGAAAACTACAGGGGACATACCTGATAGGCATTCTTGCAAACAATCACCCTTGGTGACCCCATGCTAAGAAGAGCGGGCAGAGAATTCAGCAAGGGACACAAGGGCAACAGGACAGTGTGGTCTCGTGCCAGTATTTAGCCTAGATGGAGTTTGCCACCAGTTAACTTAACTAACTCTCAGTTCAAGAGGTGAAACCGTTAAGAGGTGCCCACGGACGGTGTGAGGCGTGTCGGCCTCCGGCGCACCGGGACCGGGTCTTCTTGGAATCGGGTTGCTTGGGAATGCAGCCCAAAGCTGGTGGTAGGACAGCATGGTGACTCCCTGGGGTAAAATATGAGGTGTATCCCAAAGATTGTATGGGATTCTGAATTCATCTGGCAACTCTTCACTGGTGAAGATACACCTTGGAATCAATGACATACATCACCTGGAATTACACAGATTATAGAAGACTAATTGGGAGAGGTAATATTCTTTACTAGACCAACTTTCTGGTTTACACAGAGCTCTTCTTCAGGTCTGGACCTGAAGATTATAGAAGGCTGCAGGGACTATGGAAAAGAGCTGAAGAATAGAGAAGTCCAAATGACATTTTTGAGATCCTTCTGGTCCCACATGTGAGAGAAGAGAGAAGGCAGAAAACGCTGGAGGTGAACCATTCACATTATGGTGTGAAGTTGAAGGGTTTAGTTTTGTGAAGCATGGAGCCACATTCTAGTGGCAGAGAGTGATTTATGAATGGGACATCTTATATTTCACAGGTAGGGGAACGGAGCTTCTTGGCCAGAAACTAGCTGAAGCAGCCAGAAGGATGTTAAACTAATAATACAAGAGCAGGTTGCTAAGAAGATAAATGTGGTTCAAACTCAAATTCAGGGTGTTGCAAACAAATTGAACCAACATGACACAGAATGTGAAGAGAATTTTTTTTCAATTCTTTATGTAACAATAATAGTACTCTGGAAAACAAGCAAGAGGAATTGGAAATCCTTATTGATGAGAAGGAATTTTATATAATTATATTACTCAAATGTGGTGGGATGATTCATTTGATTGAAATGTTTATAACTGGTTATAACCTATTCAGAAAGGATAGTTCAGATAAAAGAGACATGGGTAGTGGCACTCTATTTAACACACCTGTTTTAGAGAAGTGTGTCTCAATCTTTCCAGACTATTGTACCCCTTTCAGGAGCCTGATTTGTCTTCCATATCCCCAAGTTTCATCTCACTTAAAAACTACTTGCTTACAAAATCAGACATAAAATACAAAAGTGTCACAGCACATTATTACTGAAAAATTGCTTACTTTCTCATTTTTACCATATAATTATAAAATAAATTAATTGGAATATAAGTATTGTACTTACATTTTAGTGTATATTAAATAGAGCAGTATAAACAAGTCATTGTCTGTATGAAACTTTAGTTTCTCTAGTGTTTTTTATGTAGCCTGTTGTAAAACTAGGCAAATATCTAGATGAGTTGATTTACCTCCTGGAAAACTGCTGTGTACCCCCCAGGGTATGCCTACCCCCGCTTGAGTACCACTGTTTTTAGAGTATGGATCAATGTATTAACCAACAAAGTTCAGAAGGGGATACTGGTGGGAGTTAGGAATATAATTAATGGAGTTTTCTCCCAGGTCAGACTGACAGAGTCCCTGGGGGGTTTTCACAGCATGGTGACAGATTACTTGTAGTGTAAATGGCAAATTCTCTGTAACTTGAAATCCTGATTTGAGGACTTCAGTAATTCAGCCAGATGTTATGGGCCTATTACAGAACTAGGTGGGTGAAGTTCTGTGGCCTGCAATGTGCAGGATGTCAGACTAGATGATCATGATGGTCCCTTCTGACCTTTAAGTCTATGAGTCTATATTGCCAGTCAGAATGGCTTTATAGAAAGCAGGTCTTGTCAAACAAACCTGATTTAATTTTTTGATGAGATTACAAGTTTGGTTGATAAAGATAACTGTACAATATGCACAGCATTCCAATTTTTAAAATAGCACTATACAATGTCAACAGATCACATATTAAATGGATTATCTCAAAAAGCAGTTATCAAAATGGAATCATCATTGAATGGGGATGTTTCAAAGTGGATTCTGCAGGGCCTGATACTAGATCTGATTTTATTCGACATTTTCATCAATGATCTGTAAGTAAATATAAAATCACTGCTGATAAAATTTGCAGATGACACAGAGTGGCAGAGTGGCAAATAGTGTTGAGGACAATCATTCAGAGTAATCTGGATCACTTAGTCAAATGGGCCCATTCAAACAAAATGCAGTCAAATGTCATGGAATTATAGAGTTTAAGGACAGAAGGGGCCACCATATTATCCAGTCTGACCTCGGGCATATCATGGGCCACCAACACCACCTAGCACCTGCGCACTAAACCCAACAACTGAAATTAGACCAAAGTATTACAGCTGACGGGAGATTAGACTACTATGTGCCACAGGCAGAGAATAGGGGAGCTGAGGTGAACCAGTGCCTAAGGCTCACACGATGGCAGGGAAATGATTGACTGAGATATAACTAGATAATCCTAGAAAGTGATTTCTCCCACATGAGCATGTGATCAAAACCCAGCCAGCCAAGCGCCTGAGACAGGGAAGCTTGGTTCCACTTCAGAGCCCTGGTCCACCTACCCAATGTCCCATCTCCAGTTATATACACCTAGATGCAGGTCATACTTACAGAATGGGGGACTGCATTCTGGAAATCAGTGACTCTGAAAAGAATTTTAAGGGGCCCTAGTAGACAAATTTCAGAGTAACAGCCAATTTATTTGAGCATGAGCTTTCGTGAGCTACAGCTAAGTGAGCTGTAGCTCACGAAAGCTTATGCTCAAATAAATTGGTTAGTCTCTAAGGTGCCACAAGTACTCCTTTTCTTTTTGCGAATACAGACTAACACGGCTGTTACTCTGAAAAGAGTAACAGCCATTACTCTGAAATAAATTGGTTAGTCTCTAAGGTGCCACAAGTACTCCTTTTCTTTTTGCTAGTAGACAAAGCAGCCCAACATAATCTCTCAGTGTGAAGAGTGGCAAAAAGAGCCAATGTAATCTTTGGCTGTAGCAACAGGGAAGTAGTGAGTAGGAGTAAAGAAGAGATTTGACCTCTATATATAGCATTGGTGGGACTGATGCTAGACTACTGCATCCAACTCTGGTGTCCACATTTTAAAGAGGATTTTGAACAACTGGAGGGAATGGAGAAAAAAAGCCCCAAGAGTCTTGGGGTCTCTAAGCATTCTTGAGGTACACCCCCTCCTGAGAACGACCACCATATGGGTCAGCTGCATAGCCTCTGAAACCAGGGTTGACTCCTCAAACTCCTCAGACGCTCCCAGAATCCTGTGAAAGATATGAGCCTTCTGGGTTACAGTTTAACTCTCTCAGGGGACACATAGTACGTGTAGCACAGACACGTTGCACAGAGGTCTACAACACTGTGGCTGTATAACAACATGGGAATTACACAGATCCATAGAAAAATAATAAACTTTATAATAAAATAATAAAATAGTAAAAGCTCATCCTTCCCTTGAGGGGACCATGTGTTCAGGTGGGTAGATAGAGAAGGTTGCCTCCTCCTTCCACTGGCTTCTGAAGCAGTTTCTTTAATCTTAACAGAGATAAAAAGGTTAATCTCCTTCCCTTTATAACCTCCAGTCCCACTATCAGGTGACAAGTCATGCCTGACCAACCTGATTGAATTCTATGAGGAGATAACTGGCTCTGTGAATATGGGGAAAGCAGTGGACATGATATATCTTGACTTTAGCAAACCTTTGATACAGTCTCCCACAGTATTCTTTCCAGCAAGCTAAAAGAGTACGGATTGGATGAATGGACTATAAGGTGAATAGGAAGCTGGCTAGATTGTCAGGCTCAACAGGTAGTGATCAACAGCTCAATGTCTAGTTGGCAACCAGTATCAAGCGGAGTGCCCCAGGGGTCAGTCCCGGGGCCAGTTTTGTTCAACATCTTTATTAATGATCTGGACAGTGGGATAGATTTCACCATCAGCAAGTTGGCAGATGACACTAAGCTTGGGCGGGGGGAGAGGTAGAGACGCTGGAGGGTAGGAATAGAGTCCAGAGTGACCTAGACAAATTGGAGGATTGGGCCAAAAGAAATCTGATGAGGTTCTACAAGGACAAGTGCAGAGTCCTGCACTTAGGATGGAAGAATCCCATGCACCACTACAGGCTGGGACCAACTGGCTAAGCGGCAGTTCTGCAGAAAAGGACCTGGGGATTACAGTGGATGAGAAGCTGGATATGAGTCAGCAGTGTGTCCTTATTGCCAAGAAGGCTCACGGCATATTGGGCTGTGTTAGTAGGAGCACTGCCAGCAGATAGAGGGAAGTGATTATTCCCCTCTATTCAGCTCTGGTGAGGCCACATCTGGAGTACTGTGTCCAGTTTTCAGGCCCCCACTACAGAAAGGATGTGGACAAATTGGAGAGAGTCCAGTGGAGGGCAATGAAAATGATCAGGGGGCTGGGGCACATGACTCATAGAATAGAATATCAGGGTTGGAAGGGACCTCAGGAGGTCATCTAGTCCAACCCCCTGCTCAAAGCAGGACCAATCCCCCATAGTTACCCCAGATCCCTAAATGGCCCCCTCAAGGATTGAACTCACAACCCTGGGTTTAGCAGGCCAATGCTCAAACCAGTGAGCTATCCCTCCCACCCTCCTTATCCCTCCTTATGAGGAGAGGCCGAGGGAACTGGGCTTGTTTAGTCTGCGGAAGAGAAGCATGAGGGGGGATTTGATAGCAGCCTTCAAATACCTGAAGGGAGGTTCCAAAGGAGATGGAGCTTGGCTGTTCTCAGTGGTGCCATATGACAGAACAAGGAGCAATGGTCTCAAGTTGCAGTGGGGGAGGTCTAGGTTGGATATTAGGAAACACTATTTCACGAGGAGGGTGGTTAAGCACTGGAATGGGTTACCTAGGGAGGTGGTGGAATCTCCATCCTTAGAAGTTTTGAAGGCCCAGCTTGACAAAGCCCTGTCTGGGATGATTTAGTTGGGGTTGGTCCTGCTTTGAGCAGGGGGTTGGACTAGATGACCTCCTGAGGTCTCTTCAAACCCTAATCTTCTATGACTCCTGGATCAGTTCCCAAGGGGCTCCCAGAACCTTACCAGGTGACTTTGTTGCTAGTTGACCTGTCCCCTGATAAACCAGTTCTCCTGGCTGGGTTGGGAGCCAGTCTTTTGTCTAGTGCTATTGCATTTCAATTGTCAGGCACTTAAGTCAACAAAACCCTCTTTTTTTACCCCTTTGCCACCAGCCTTTGTATTTCTAGTTCAACATGGAGGTAACGGGACAAAGAAAGTAAAGAACCCTGTAACCAAAATGGATTCTGCAGTCTGGTAAGATACATACAGAGAGTTCATAATGTCACACAGAATTCATAAACTGTACATAGAGATTCCCCAAAACATCACACATTTGTGTTAGTAATTTTGATCTGAAATGCTCATAGGCTATGGTCTTAGGTAGACTCTAGCCCTACTGATTACTGGTCATAGTCCTTTCAGTCTGGAGTTAGTTATTTCCTTCTATGGGAAGCTTTCTGATATCACACTAACCTCGCCCCCTCCACACCCCCGTCTTCTATAACTCAGTGTGATTTTTTTCTTCAGCTGTTTGACTAATCTTTTACCATAACAGTCAAGTGCTTATTGACTCACATTTGCTGCTGCCTGCAGCACTCTATCAACCTCTCTAATTTTCTTCTTATAAATTATAGGTTATAATAATATTAACCCAGTAACTGTATATTAACATTCATCTTATGTTTGTTCTATAGAATTCCAGTGCTGATCTGGGATCTGTTCTATTTCAGGTTGAGATTTTCAAAGGCACTATGTGTTGGCCTAACTCTTCTCCTACTGAAAATTACTTCACCGAGAGCAGAAGTAGGCCAATGCTGATCACTTCTGAATATCCCAACCCAAGTCCTTATCAACTTTGTTAGTTAAGGCCCGGGCTACACTGGGGAGAGGGGGATTTCAAACTAAGATATGCAACTTCAGCTACGCTATTCATGTAGCTGAAGTCAAAGTACCTTAGCTCGACTTACCTGGCCATCCTCACAGCAGCGAGTCGACTGTGGCGGTTTCCCCGTTGACTCCGCTTACTCTTCCTACCAAGGTGGACTACAGGCGTCAATTTGGGGAATCAATTTATTGCGTCTAGATGAAACGCGATAAATCGATCCCCGATAGATCGATCACTACCCGCCGATCCAGGTAAGACAAAAACTACAAATCAGATGGATTTCCAAATATCCTGATTATTTGAACCCTGAGAATGAAAAAAGACCATTTGTAGAACAACCACCATTTATGTCACTGCTTATTTGGGATACATTTTTTTAAAAGTTCTAAGTGATTTAGGAGTCTAAGTCCCATTTTCAAAAGTGACTTAGGCAATTAGGGCCAGATTTTTAAAGGTAGTTAGTGGAATTTTCAAACACACCTAGGTGCCCAACTCTCATTGATTTCAATAGCAATTAAGCTCCTAAGGACTTCAAAAAATCTGACTATGTGTCTATCTAATCAGAAGGTGCCAAGATACCTTGAAAAATATGGCCTCAGTATCTTTTGAAAATGGGGCTTAGGCGCTTTTGAAAATGTTACTTCCCTCCTCCTCTTTAACCTACTGGGATGGTAAATAGTATATGTTCTATTATCTTAAATGCACCTTCAAGTGGTGATAATGCTACTTTACTTTTTATGGCACACAAATGGTACATAACAAAAGGAACCAGCATAGCTGCCTCCTGAATGCTACACATCTCCTCCTCTTCTTCTTAAATCACATGTTCTTCCCTGGCATCTTATCCACTGCCTTCTGTTTTCTCTTTGCCTTACATTCCCATCCACACCTCATTCATTTGCTTTCTTTTCTGCTTCCCTTTCCCTTTCCCTCCCCTCTGTAATGTCCCTTTCTTTTCCTTTTCTCAACATGCAACAGGAACAGTGGCAGAAGTTACTTTAGCAGCAGTCCATGGGTGCAATTGCACACTCCAAAATGAGGCCTGGATTAAACAATGTGCTCTGGGTGCTTTTGGACAGGGGCCCCATGTCAGGTTTGGCCCATTCACCCCTCTGTCATTATGGAGGGGCAGTGGGGCCAAATTTGAGTGAGTGGTGCTGTGATTTGGTGCACAGGGTCATTCAGGTTGGTGCCTGACATCAATTGCTCCCCGCACTATCACCTGCCTCAGGTGAGCCCAGATCACTGTTGTCACAACTGGCATCATTTGCCAGGCCTGAGGTGACCTACCAGGCCAAGAGCCCAGATACAGAAGCAGGGTTGGGGGTCAAAGATACTGTTTTCACTGGCAGCAGGACAGGAGCTTAAGAAGAGGTGGACTAGGAGTGCCTCCCCAGCTACACGGAGGGCTGAGCCTCCTCCCCCATCCTCATAGACAGGGCAGTGACACCACAGACCTGGGCTCTCTCTGGCCTCTCAGCCCTCCAGGTTGGGCAGTGACCCCAAAAGTCTGGGCCGCATCTGACCCTCCCATCCCATCACCTATTGAATCAGGATTCTACACTTGCCCTGGAGTGTCAGTCCAAACGGTAACCTCTTCCCTTTGTGAAGAGTAGGTTTAATGAATCAAAGGAATCACTGGAATAGATTAGTGATATCTAGAATATATCACGCTGCCAAATTTGGATGGTCTAGTATTTGAACTGTTAATCTAGTTCTATATTTTAAAAAAAAATCTGTTGTTTTCTTTAATGCTGCCAACTCTTGTGGATATTAATTAGTTAATGAAGATTGTCAGGCATTTGAATATTCATGGATTAAAATGTGATATGCAGACAAAGTAAATTATTGTTCTCTACCCCCAAATAGAACCATATACCGGATTAAGAGATAAAGAAATCCAACATTCTTTACCTACCAGCTCTGACTAGTTCCAAAACTGAAGACAACCAAACTACAGTGATTAGAAACTGAGCCCAAAGAGCCAAGGGAATGTGCAATGTCCTACCACTTGGAAGGCTAATGTTCAGCAGTAACTTCAGCAATCTCACTCTTCAGATCTGCTGGCTGGGAGCTTCTTTGCAGTGATGATCTGTGCCAACATGTCATATGCATACAGCTTTTGCTCCCCCCGCTTCCCTCCAGTGGGCTGGATACATATCAATACTGCATTTGCTGGGAGCTGGTACTATATACTGGAGATAGAAAACGGCAAAAGTCCTTTGAAAATATTTTAAGAGATTCTTTTATCCTACACATGTATGTAATTAGGGCTCCGTCTATAGGCTTGATGCTGATCACAAATACAGTACACACTCAAACACATTATGATATTACAAAACCTTTTGCTCAGCCCACAGTGATGCCTGCCTATTTATAGTAATAGAGAGCGGAAAAGGATACTAAACTGCCATTTGCATGTTCTCCCCTCCTGCTGATGTGTTGGCATTTAACAAAAGGTGCTGAATTTGTTCCACATCATGCTACATAACAGTGAAAGGTGATGTGTGGTGATCATAGTCCATACTAGAAAGGCTGATTAGAGTTTAAAGATTTTTGGAATGGAGAAATATATCTGACATTCCTTTTCTTTCTTCCCCTCTCCCTCCCCACCCCCCAAAGAGAAGGTGCATCGATGCAGAAAGGATTTGACTCTTTCTGAAGGTGACATTTAAGAAGAGAAATATTATACATGGCTCAAAGGCAACCCCAGGAGTCCACCATTCAGTAAAGGATCGTTGGTAAGTATAAACTGTACAGAAAAGAAAAATAGTGTTAAAGTGCAGGGGGGTGGAGGGTGGGATATTAGTGATGGGATGACTTTAAGAGGTTCAGAAGTTCCTTTCATAGTTGCCCACACGTCTACAGGAACAACTAGCCCTGGATGCTAATCCAAAATCATTCCAAATGTACCCCAAACTCTCTGGTCCGGTGAGTGAGTAGGAAAATCTCCCAGGAACAGTGACCTGAGTTTGGCAAGATTTCTAGGACTGCCAAGCTTCCTGGCCAAAGTGTGTTTCTCACAACAATATTTATGCTGCCTGTCCAAGCCAACAACAGGAGATGTGAGAAAATGTATTTGTTTTAACCAAAAGCTGATTTTTGAACAATAAAAAGAGTTAAGATCCACAAACCAAAGTTACAGAGTCAGTGGGAAGTTTCAATTCTTTTATCTAAACCAAAGGGCTCATGCCTAGAAAATTGTTCAGAACAAAAAAAAAAAAAAAAGAAAAAAGAAAAAAACAGTAGAAAACCTGAGATCTGTAGCAGTAGCCAATAGATACTGTCTGCTGGCATGTCAAAGGCCTGTAGTGAGCCCAACCAAATCAGAAAGAAGTAATAAAAGTTAAAATGGGAGATCTGGGGTTCATCCCCAAACAAATTGTGAAGTACTAGACCAGGTGCAACTGCCTGCACTTCTGAAGTTTTTGGACAAAGAAAAGAAAAAAGGAAAGAGAAGGCTACTTGTTATTTGGAATATTAGCATGAATTGCCTTTGGCAAATAAAGTACTGTTGCTTCTTTTATTGATACTAGTGCTCCAATCTGACACTGGTATACTCTGGTAAGTGAATTCTGGGGCCTCCCAAGTTGGCTTTCCAGTGGGGGAGTAGTCAATGATGTGGAATCTGGTTATCTTGTCAATGTAATTTGCTTTACTGACACACATTCCAGTCCTGGAACAGGGATGATCACAAACAGCATGTAGGCAATCCCCTCACATACCAATGCTTGATTCTCAGAAAACTACTCTGGCCCCAAAAAAGACTCCAAACATAAATGATAAAGCATAATGCAAACTGTCTGCTATCTGTTACAGCTTCTCTCACACAACTACTGTAAAAACAATACAGCATGTCTTCAAATACTAACAACTTGCTCACATGCTAAGAAAAATAACTTTTAAGACTATGTGTAACAGGGCCATCTGGTGACTTCTACCATAACAATACTAATGAATGTGCACCAAAAATCCTGAGTTTCTGAAGCATTTGTGCAGTCCCCATCAGGCACAGAAAAAAAAGTAATAAAAGATTTTCTAAAAGCGGTTTCAGAGTGGGTTTTATATGTCTTGGTTTCAAACAGTGTAGTTTCTTCACTTTCCCACCCCCACTGAATGGCAATTAGGGGCTTCCATGACTATCACAGACCGGCGGGTCACCTTCATCCTACACCAACAGGTGCTATCTTCAACTTGATATTATTTATTCCCAAACTTTCTGTTACACAGGTAAAAACAAATTTAGAACATAGTGCACAAAAGCCTGGCCCCAATGAAGTCAATGGGAGTTTTACATTAACTCTAATGGAGGAGGGATTTCACCCATTAGGTATCTCTTGTTTTTGATTCTTCCTCTTTCTGTTTCTCCACTCAGCTTTCCTTCCTCTTAGCCTTCTCTTTTCTCTGTGTCCATTGCCCTGTTTTTCCTTTTTTTTTCATTTAAAATAAAATTATGTGAAATTATAGAATCACAATTTGAGATTGTCACGCACTCTGGTCCATTTTAGCTGCCCCCAAATTTTGAGGCACCACTATATGGCCTGGATGCTTCCTTTTCTACAGAGACTATAGTGAGAACTGCAGGGAATACTTTGCATCAAATTCCTAGCTTGGGCAAGCAATATCTAGCAAAGCTTTCAATAAAAAATAAGCACGAGGAATACGGGCAGCACCATGTGTAGGAATCTTCAAGGCTTGTGGGTCTCTTTTCTTACCGAAACAGAGTGAGTTGAGGAAAGCCTGAGACCTGTGTTGAAATATCAGTCTTTATATTCCATGTAGATACAGTTCACCCTTGGGAATAATGGGAGAAACAGTAGTTTTTCCATTGGTACTGTTGAGCAGCATCATTGTACCTCCTTCTTCTTCCTCCTCCTCCTCCACTAGGGAAACAGGAATTTGTGAGTGAAATTGGGTGATTGCTTGTCTAGATGCCTGTTTTATCCATCCCAGTGCAGATTTGTATGTGCAAATAAGTGCATACATAACATCTGTGGACCAGATCATGGCCCCTTTATCGCTCCTTTGTGTTGCTCTGGGGATAAAAAACAGGTCATACAACTACCCTATCTGTATGGAGGAATCCCTAAATTATGTAGCTAGCTCTACACCACAACCCTGAGCCTCACCCACCAAGATACATAGCTTATCATGGGCTTCTCCAGTAGATGGACCAGGTCTGGAGAGCTGCAGTGCTCCAGCAATTCCCTGCTGTGATAACACTCAGTTTGGGAGCCATTATCCGCCATCTTTCAGAGTAGCAGCCATGTTAGTCTGTATCCGCAAAAAGAAAAGGAGTACTTGTGGCACCTTAGAGACTAACAAATGTATTTGAGCACAAGCTTTTGAAGTGAGCTGTAGCTCACTAAAGCTTATGCTCAAATAAATTTGTTAGTCTCTAAGGTGCCACAAGTACTCCTTTTCTTATTATAAGCCATCATAAGTTATATGAACCCTGAGGCTGCTCTAATTTATCCTAGGGGCTAAATCACCCTTGACAACTCCAGGACATAATGGAGCATAAAGGTGGCATACAGTCTTTGTTACCTTGGCCTAGTGCTATTTTCACATGGCATTAACTAGCTTCAGTTTAATACATGCCTAACTTCACTTCTGACTAAATAATGCTCTTTGGCTTCCTCTGGGCTATTTTCAATTATATAATTCTTTATCAGTATTAAAAATATGTAATTCTTCCTCCTTTTTTCCGCAGTGATTAATAAATTTCTTTAAAACACAAAAGGGGAAATACGGACACGTGTATGATGTTTTTTAAATGTCTCCATTACTATTTTTGATGATAAAGTGTAGTGAATCATTGTACAATGCTATTATAGTGCAACAGCAAGAAACTCCCTTCTTTAGTTCCTAGTTTTCAAAAGAACAACATTTAGTTACCTCTATCATAGTGATTTTTTGTGTGTAAAACCTAAGAACAAATGTTCTTGATAATCAAGTTTTACAGCTCAAGCCAAGATGAGTATATATAATGGATATGTGGAATTATTTCTTTGCTGACACTGGAAAATATGTACATAAGCCACCTTGCATTCCTTGTACCATCTAAGAACAAGCACTATTATCCTTTGCCTCACACCAAATGATCTCATAAGTTAGACATTATGAGTCTAACATAGATCTAGTTCTCAATTATCGTGGGACAGCTGAATTTCTCAGTCTCATTAGCTCTAACAGTGGGAAGAACATAAAAAATGGAACACATTAGAGAGAGTGAAAAAAGTAATGTTATATATGTAACATCAATATTTTGAATGCCGATCTTGTTATAGATCAACATCAGTGTAACTTGTAGAACTAGCCTCTTAAAATAAGTTGCTTTACTTATTCCTCATTCATTAGAGCTCAGTAGTTTGAACAGTTCGCTGCTCCTCTGGAGAAGATACCTTGGCAAAGCAGCAATCTAATTGTGTGAAAATGTTCTATTTCTGTAATGAGATTTAATCAGCATCAGTACATTTCTTATTCACCGAAAAGGCATTAGTCATGTCAAAGACATTAGGTATTAATATGGATACAATGTGTGTAATTCCATCAGAAATGCATTGTAATTTACCATTCATTATAATACAGGTAAAGGCTATCAGATGTCCATTCCAAATGAGCCTATATCTTCTAGAGGTTTCTAATTGACCCACAAACATTTGCTCTGTGCTTTACCTAAGAAGATTTAAATATGAGCACAAGCCTAGTTTTTTATCATTTTTGCACATTGCCACCACCTATGTATTTTTAACCAGCTATTTTCCATCCGCATGGGTCAATAAATATATCTACTCTTTTCTGCCATCATTCCTCCAAAGCTGAGCTGGACTAGAGCAAGCAATCTACAGTGGGTTTAGCAATAGGCTGACCACGATCTGCAATGATAAAGAACTTGCTAAGGCAAAAATGTTCAGATTTCAATGGTTCATTGACTGTTCTGAAATTGTATGTTAAATGATCTCTGAGGATCTTAGTTATTTATTTGATGTAAGAACATGCTGTTCATGATCTTACGTGCTCCTGTTTCAGCTTTGTGCAGTTAAAGTTATCACACAGTTATCACTGAACTGCAGTGTGCCATATCCTGAGCTGATGTAGACCGATGTAGCTATATTGACTTCAACTGAGAATCTGGCTGTAGGGGAGAGACCTCAATATTGGTGCAAAAATCATTATTAATAAAGTTCTTATAATTTATTCTTACAGTTTTACATTAGTAAAAACTTTCCTGTGCCTTTTACTGGATTTTAAGTGAGTTATTATCATAAACATGAAGCTTGGAGAAGATGATAACTCAACTACTTATGTTTGTACTTGTTTATTTAATTAGGTTAAATGTTCAAGCTAATTAAGGAGATTCCTAGGAAATCTCTGCTTTCTGTCAGCCAGTGACAGGCATCAAGCGTCAAGGGGGAGGATATCTCCATAGCCATAAAACCATATTTATTACCTCCATACAGACTCTGGAATGCAAAATAGCTTCTATTTTGCTTTAATAGACTATACTATTTTGAAAAAAATGTAAGAGTTATTGTGATTCGTGCTTTGTACAGAATATTTGACAGGAGTCTTTAATTTCACATTGTAAACGTATTGCAAATTGTAGGTTATAAATCTAGGAACTATTTGGTCAAAAAGGCAAACAAAACAAGAAGAGAGTCTTCTCAAAGAGCAAGACACCTTGTGAAAAACACCAGTTTGGTATAGAGATGACCTTTATCTCAAGAAAACAGACTTAGGTGATTTGTATTTTAGAAAGAGACCTAGTGGTATAAAAGAACATGACCAAGTTCATCATTCCGGATATTCCAAAGAAGCTTGATGTTGGTGATGTGTTATCAGAGCTATAAGTTAAGTCATAAAGTGGGTTTATTCACCCCTACTCTTTGTAAAAAGAAAAACCACTACTTTTAAACCCATGCAAAGAATTCTAGAGCCATTCTTACTGAAATTGATGTTTTTTATAAACGCTCTAAAGTTTTAATTCTCCAAAAGTTAAGAAAACTTATGTCTGGGAAATGTTTTACAGATGGTATTTGTTACTTCTAACTCATGTTTCCACTTAAAGGTGATAGCTTTTGTTGTCCCTTGAATGTTTAATGTGGTAAAAGTTTCTTTTGAGATGTATATTTGCAAATACATTGTATCTAAAGGCAAGCCTCCATATAATAATTGCCAGATATCATTGTTATCTGAATAGTAAGATGGTTTATGTACAAATATAGCAAGGTCATTTGATGCTATAACTGGTTACAAATGAAATATTTATATTAATTTGGGAATTAATTAGTTATCTGGCAATGCTTAAGCAACTCCCCACCAAACTGAGAAAGACAAGAAGAACCACTTTTCCAAGGACTAGTAAGAAGAAAGAACAATACCTTCGTAAGGGATCATTTAAGTTTGAAGACTTTCTTTAAAAATCATTTCAGTTTAAAGAAGACTATTCCAAGAGGTGAAAACTTTTACATCATAAATAGCAATGTTTGGACTCAAGAACTTCAACTCCTATTAAACCCTGATGAAACAAATGACATATTTCAGAAAATGAACTGAATAAAAGAGAATTAAAACTCTAACAAATATTTTCTTGTGATTTCTTATCACAAAGACAAAGAAAAAAGAAATATAACCACAAAGTTGAAGAACAAAAGTCCTACTGCTTATGTATTAGCAGATTGGTTATTCAGGAGCTGAAGATATTATCAAGACCATCCCATTAAGTTGTTGAGTCAATGAAAGGTGACAGGTTTCAGAGTAGCAGCCGTGTTAGTCTGTATCTGCAAAAAGAAAAGGAGGACTTGTGGCACCTTAGAGACTAACAAATTTATTTGAGCATAAGCTTTCGTGAGCTACAGCTCACTTCATCAGATGCATTCAGTGGTTTAGCTTATGCTCAAATAAATTTGTTAGTCTCTAAGGTCCCACAAGTCCTCCTTTTTTTTTTGAAAGGTGACAGTGGCTGATATTAGAATCCAGCCAAGCCCCTGAAAGAGGTGCATCTTTCACCTTCAGTGAAACTATGGAGTTAGACGTATAAATTCCTCTGAACTGAGAGTTTCACTCTCATGTTCATTCTGACACACTGCTATACACACTTACTCCACTCTTACTCCTATACACTTTTACACTCACTCTCTTTATATACTCTTACGCTCTCAGCTCAGCCTGTTCATCTCAGCTCTACAAGCTAGCAAACAGCAGCAGCAACAAGATAGCTAGGAAGACCAAAGAAGCCACAACACAGCATCAAGAAGAAGCAAGCTTCCAGCTCAGCACTGTTTCTGAAACATGGCATCACTGGCTGATGCGATGGAGTTTGCAAAAGCACTACCTACCACAAGTTGAGATTTCCATTTCCTTGTAATAAATGTCATGGGATATTGAAATGTTGTAATTTAAGGTACTAACAGCTTCCCCTGTTTAACACCAGATTGTTCGGGGTATACAGCAGAACAACTGAAGCACTGCAGCTATGCCACTGAAATGCTGTTGTGTACACATTTACTACAGTAAGGGTTCCTTCCCCCTCCCCATCATTCTAGGAATTCCACCCCCTCTGTTAACCTAGCTGCATCTACAGTGGAGGAAATGTTGACCACAACATGAAATTTTTCACAGCCTTGAGTGATGTAGGTAGATCAACCTAAGTTTTAGGTGTAGATCAGGTCTTACGCTGTGTGTTCACAAAAATGAGACACAAGTTAAACTTTCTAAACAGACAGAAATAGTGGCATTTAATATTAATTCATTTGTCTGTTTGAGGACCACATTTTGAATGGCTTCTTTTCAGTAACTGGAAAAAAACATTCTTTGGTTTCATGGATCTAGCACATGGCTACACTGAAATTGGGAGGTGTGACTGCGGCATGTGTAGACTACCTGAGCTAGCTATGATTTAGCTAGATCAAATCTGGATCAAGTAGCAATAGCAGTGAAAGCTCTGACAGCATGGATGGTAGCATCGGCTAGCCCTGCTCATTCAGGACCCTGTGCTGTTGCTCATGCTGTCACGGCTTTCGCTATTATTGTTACCTGAGCTATCTTTGATCTAGCTAGATTAAAGACAATTTGGGTATGTTTACAAGTGCTGCAATCATACCTCCTGATTGTAGTGTAGACATACCCTTAGTTCAGATCACTTACTTCTGTCCTTTTATAAACTGTGTATGTTATCCAGGATGAATCAAACAGAATTCACCTACCCTTAAACAAAACACTTTTGCCAATCTAAAGCTGTTTTAGTTGTCTTTGATAGACTAAGACAGGACTGACTACTGATTTTGGGAATAATATACTTATCTAGAAAAGAGTGTCCCTACCAGAGATGGATCCACTGTTAAAATGCAATCTCTGTGGCAATCTCTCCACAGAGGCATGCAGAAGAAATTGCACCTGAAGTAACAATTGTTTACTACTAGTGTTTTGTTGTGTCTTTTTCCCTGCCCCCCATCCATTCTTTTCCTACGCTTGATAATAAAATAGGCATCATTAATAGCTGCAAGTATTTTGCTGGTCTTTAATTGTGGTGTCCCCTAAAGCATGGAAAGAATCCCATGGGACTAAAAGAGTGGGAGACACATTCCTGAATTGGCAATAAAGAGAGATTTCAGAGTAGCAGCAGTGTTAGTCTGTATCCACAAAAAGAAAAGGAGGACTTGTGGCACCTTAGAGACAAACCAATTTATTTGAGCATAAGCTTTCGTGAGCTACAGCTCACTTCATCGGATGCATTCAACGGAAAATACAGTGGGGAGATTTTATATACACAGAGAACATGAAACAATGGGTGTTACCATACACACTGTAACAAGAGTGATCAGGTAAGGTGAGCTATTACCAGCAGGAGAGCGGGGGGGTGGGGGGGCAACCTTTTGTAGTGATAATCAAGGTGGGCCATTTCTAGCAGTTGACAAGAACGTCTGAGGAACAGCGGGGGGTGGGGGGAATAAACATGGGGAAATAGTTTTACTTTGTGTAATGACACATCCACTCCCAGTCTTTATTCAAGCCTAAGTTAATTGTGTCCAGTTTGCAAATTAATTCCAATTCAGCAGTCTCTCATTGGAGTCTGTTTTTGAAGTCTTTTTCTTGAAGAATTGCCACTTTTAGGTCTGTAATCAAGTGACCAAAGTGATTGAAGTGTTCTCTGACTGGTTTTTGAATGTTATAATTCTTGACATCTGATTAGAGAGACAGTTATTAAGATTTGGTGCCTGCTTCTTGTTTCTCTAGACTACAATTTTTTAGTAATTTTTTGGATAAAATTACCTGTCACTCAGAACTTTAACCCCCACCCCATTACCGCATGTGGGCCAATATCATTAAGTAGATAATGACACAGCTTTCTCTCATTTTCACAGCTACAGTAGCTTCTGGTGCCCCAAATGAAGCGAGATTCTGAATCCCTATTTGAAATCAAAATGGCAGAGATGTTACAACCAACCACATGCTTCAATCTAAATGTCAAAGACCAGATTCTTCCCACTTGCCTTTGAGTGGGCTCAAAAGTGGTTGAGAGTGTATAAGAAAACCCTCACATTAGCTCTCTCCCTGCTGTATTCTAGCATTTCAGTTACCACCAGTTAAGAACTGGTGAGTTATTACACATCATTGCCATTGGTGTCATTACAGAGTCAGTGAAGCAAGTAACCATTGGTAAATTATTGGCTATTGTTGAAAAATACCCCTCCAGAAAAATAAGAAAATACGATTTACAAATAAACCGGTTTTTTTTAGATGATCAGTGTCCCGACTTTCCTTTTATGATTCTTCTTGTACAAAGTCCATGATCATTCAGCTCTGCTAGTATTTAGAAAGAAAGCAACTTCTACTTATTTCAACCTGTCTATACCACAATAGGAATATATCCAAACTTGCTTGCCCTGATACAACTCAGAAGATTGAAAGGGTTGAACTTACCTAATTGAACAAATCATTTTACTTGAGGAAATAGCAATATTTCTGTGCCATAAATTTTAATAGTTACAAAAACTAGGCTTTGGCCCTCTAAGCTACGAGACAACTTCGAGTGATATGCAAGGTGATATAAGCTAGACTCCCTTCAAACTAACTTATACTAGGACCCCTCCAGCCCTACATTTCTATGTTTATTGTATGCAACCAGTGATTACATTGAGTGTAAAAAAATAATGATGAGGGAATTCCAATAAAGAAAAACAAAAATGATATTGAGTTATCACCTAGCATCATACAAACTCAAAGCATTATTGAAAAGGAGTACTTGTGGCACCTTAGAGACTAACAACTTTATTTGAGCATAAGCTTTCGTGTTCTACAGCTCACTACATCTGATGCATGCAGTAGAAAATACAGTGGGGAGATTTTATATACACAAAGAACATGAAACAATGGGTGTTACCATACACACTGTAAAAAGAGTGATCAGGTAAGGTGAGCTATTACCAGCAGAAGAGAAAAAAAACCTTTTGTAGTGATAATCAAGATGGGCCATTTCCAGCAGTTGACAAGAACGTGTGAGGAACAGTGTGTGTGTGTGTGGGGGGGGGGAATAGTTTTACTCTGTGTAATGACACATTCACTCCCAGTCTTTATTCAAGCCTAAGTTAATTGTGTCCAGTTTGCAACTTAATTCCAATTCAGCAGTCTCTCATTGGAGTCTGTTTCTGAAGTCTTTTTCTTGAAGAATTGCCACTTTTAGGTCTGTGATCGAGTGATCAAAGAGATTGAAGTGTTCTCCAACTGGTTTTTGAATGTTATAATTCTTGACGTCTGATTTGTGTCCATTTATTTTTTTATGTATAGACTGTCCGGTTTAGCCAATGTACATGGCAGAGGGGTATTGCTGGCACATGATGGCATATATCACATTGGTAGATGTGCAGGTGAACGAGCCTCTGATAGTGTGGCTGATGTGATTAGGCTCTATGATGGTGTCCCCTGAATAGATATGTGGACACAGTTGGCAATGGGCTTTGTTGCAAGGATAGGGTCCTGGGTTAGTGTTACCGGAAACCTACTGACTGCTATGCTTACCTACATGCCTCCAGCTTTCATCCAGACCAGACCACACCACATGATCCATTGTCTACAGCCAACTACGATAAAACCGCATTTGCTCCAAACCCTCAGACAGAGACAAACACCTACAAGATCTCTATCAAGCATTCTTACAACTACAATACCCACCTGCTGAAGTGAAGAAACAGATTGACAGAGCCAGAAGAGTACCCAGAAGTCACCTACTACAGGACAGGCCCAACAAAGAAAACAACAGAACACCACTAGCCATCACCTTCAGCCCCCAACTAAAACCTCTCCAGTGCATCATCAACGATCTACAACCTATCCTGAAGGACGACCCATCACTCTCACAGATCTTGGGAGACAGGCCAGTCCTTGCCTACAGACAGCCCCCCAACCTGAAGCAAATACTCTCCAGCAACCACACACCACATAACAAAAACACTAACCCAGGAACCTATCCTTGCAACAAAGCCTGATGCCAACTCTGCCCACATATCTATTCAGGGGACACCATCACAGGGCCTAATCACATCAGCCACATTATCAGAGGCTCATTCACCTGCACATCTACCAATGTGATATATGCCATCATGTGCCAGCAATACCCCTCTGCCATGTACATTGGCTAAACCGGACAGTCTATACATAAAAAAATAAATGGACACAGATGTCAAGAATTATAACATTCATAAACCAGTTGGAGAACACTTCAATCTCTCTGGTCACTCAATTACAGACCTAAAAGTCACAATTCTTCAACAAAAAAACTTCAGAAACAGATTCCAATGAGAGACTGCTGAATTGGAATTAATTTGCAAACTGGACACAATTAACTTAGGCTTGAATAAAGACTGGGAGTGGATGTGTCATTACACAAAGTAAAACTATTTCCCCATGATTATCCCCTCCCCCCCCCACACACACACTGTTCCTCACACGTTCTTGTCAACTGCTGGAAATGACCCACCTTGATTATCACTACAAAAGGGGTTCTTTTTCCCCCCTCTCTCTGTCCTGCTGGTAATAGCTCACCTTACCTGATCACTCTCATTACAGTGTGTATGGTAACACCCATTGTTTCATGTTCTCTGTGTATATAAAATCTCCCCACTGTATTTTCCACTGAATGCATCCGATGAAGTGAGCTGCAGCTCATGAAAGCTTATGCTCAAATAAAGTTGTTAGTCTCTAAGGTGCCACAAGCACTCCTTTTCTTTTTGCGGATACAGACTAACACGGCTTCTACTCTGAAACAAAGCATTATTGGATATTCATACTTCATTATATAGTTTTCCAGTTGGGAAAAAAAGCTGTCATTTATTTTTATTTTTCATTCCACTACTACAAATATCAAACTCAACTGTAGAGTTCACAATAACTTTATTACTGCAAACATTCCACCAACATAAATATGAGCCAATGTTATAAACATGCCAGTCTCTTGAAACAAAAGATGATTACTATACAGTAAATGCTATGATTTACAATATCATTTGGGGTTATTCTTCTAGAATACTACACTGTAAAGCCAACTTACCCTGCTTAGCTTATGAGATGATAACTTCAGGTGGTGAAAATCACTATCTACAAAGGATAAAATTTTCAAAATTGACCAAGTGACTCAGGAGAATAAATCCCATTTTTAAAGGTGACTTAGACAGTTAGGCATCCCACAGACTTTCAGAAGGAGTTAGGTGCCTAATCTGCTTAATCACTTTTGAAAATTCCATTAGGCGCCTATCTACATCTTTAAGCACCTAAATATTTTTGTGAATCTGGCCCAGAGTGACCAGGAAAGGTTACCATCAAAAGGAGAAGGTAAAAGAAAATCCTGGGAAATTGTGTATAATTTTAAATGGTACACTTCCTATAATCCAATCCCTTAGCAGTAGCAAGAACCTGCTCCATTAAAATCAAGGGGACTTTTGCCATTGCGTTTAATGGAAGTGGGATCTGGATCCAACTGAAGATCAGATAGGATTACAACAAAATTGAAGAATTTATTCTAAAATCTTATTCTTAACTTGGTGTCTGGAAATAAGAGGAAAGGTATATAATGAGTACTTTAGCTAATTAGCTTCTATTTTATGTTTGTTGTAGCCTTGTTGGTCCTAGTATATTAGATACACAAGGTGGGTGATGTAATATCTTTTATTGGCACAATTTCTGTTGGTGAGAGGGACAGTTATTGGAAGCATGGTCCAATAAAATCTATTACCTCCCCCACCTTGTTTCTCTATTTTATATTTCAGTTATCATTTTAATCCTTTCCTTTCCAACCTCCCTCCCACCCACTTTCTTTGGGACACATTACTTTGGTATACATCAAATTGATTAAAAGCTGGCTAATTGATAGGTGTCAAACCTATCTTTTCCAACCTATCCTATCCTATCCAACCTATCCTTTCCTTTCCAACCTCCCTCCTATCCATTCTCTTTGGCACAGATTACTTTGGCACACATTAAATTGATTAAAAGCTGGCTAATTGATAGGTCTCAAAATGTAATCATCATCATCGAGAGGGTGTGTTTCTAGTGTGGTCCCACAGGAAGTGGTTCTTGGCCCGATACTATTTAACCTTTTTATCAATGACATGGAAGAAAATATAAAATCATCACTGATAAAGCTTGCAGAAGACACAACAATTAGGGGAGTGGTAAATAATCAAGAAGACAGGTCACTAATACAAAGTGATCTGATCAGAGTGACCGCAACTGGAATAATGTCTCCAGTTCTGGTATCCACAATTCAAGATGGATGTTGAAAAATTGGGGAGAGTTCAGAGAAGATCCAAGAGAAGGATTAGAAAACTTTCCTAACACCAATAGACCTAAAGAGCTTAATCTATTTAGTTTAACAAAGAGAAGCTTAAGCAGTGACTTGATTACAGCCTATAAGTATCTACATCAGGAACAATATTTGATAATAAACTCCTCAATCTAGCAGTGAAAAGTATAACACAATCAATCCAATGGCTGGAAGTTGAAGCCTGAGAAATTCAGACAGGAAATTAGGCAGAATTTTTTAACAGTGATAGTAAGTCGTCATTGGAATAATTTACCAAGGGTTGTGGTCGATTCTCTATCACTGGCAATTTAAAAATCAAAATTGGATGTTTTTTTCTAAAAGATACAGTCTAGGAATTATTTTGAGGAAGTTCTATGGCCTGTGTTACATAAGAGGTCAGATTAGATTATCACAGTGGTCATTTCTTGATTTAGAATCTGTGAATCAATTAATCTCTCAAATTCTTCTACCTGTTCTCTGCAATAACCAGCTAATTAAAATGCAGAATAACCTAAAAGTCAGCAGATTACATTTTACCCTGTTATTTGGTGTTAACATTTGAATAAGTTCTTTTTTACAGGAAAAACCAGGAGAACAGCACAGAGCGTGAACAGAGCATTTTAAATGGGTTTTTCCATCACTGAAGGCTTTTTTTCACTACAGGGGTAAGTTGACCTAAGTCACGCTACTTCAGCTGGAATTGATATAGCTTAGGTCGATGTACCCCAGTGTCTTCACTGCGATGTGTCAATAGGAAATGCCCTCCAGTCAACTTCCCTTACTCTTCTCGGAGAGCTGGAGTACTGGGGTTGACCAGACAGCACTTTGACTTCAATTTAGCAAGACTTCACTAGACCTGTTAAATCGATCCCTGTTGCATCGATTGCAGCACCGTCAACCTCCCTATAGCAAAGGCCAGTCTTAAGTCTTCAAACCTGCAAATGAGCTCTGTATGGGCAGTTCCTGGCACTTGAATGATATCCCCCAGATTTCAGTGGGATTCCACAAGTGCACAAGGCCTGTCCACATGGAGTTAACTACAGGACTGGTGCCTTAAACTGTGACAAGGACTCAAAATACTCCCCTGCTGAAATTTTGGTTCTCATGGGATGCTACGTTAGTCTCTAAGGTGCCACAAGTCTTCCTTTTCTTTTTGCGAATACAGACTAACACAGCTGCTACTCTGAAACATGTCTTGAGTGTATCCAGAAATGAAACTCTATTGCTTTACAAGTTGCATGACAAACTATTACTAAAATGCTAAAAAGCCAGTGACACTTAACTAACAAGTGATCATTCCAGTGATTATATGTGTCACATCCTCAGCGATATTTTTTAAGGGAAGACAGGAAAACCCAAAAGATCTCCAAGCCCTTTAAACTCCTCTGCCCTCTGTTTCTTTTCTTTACTTTAAATATTTTCTTTTTAAAAAAATAAAAATATTTTCTATTTTAAAAAAATATTCCTCTCCTATCTGAGCCATAGAGCCTTGGGAAATAGCCATTTTAGCAATAATATAGAAAGAGCTGGTCATTTTAAAGATAAGAATCTTAATAATGGGATTTGATATGTCAGAAGCCAAGATCCAATCTCTTGTAGGAAGTCAGGGAGGCAGGTATGGGAAATCATAAAATAAGATCTGGATAAGATTTGCTAATTGTTTTCTTTTTAAACTTTCTTTTCATTGAGTTTTCACAAGAATTAATAAACCTTGTAATGGGAGCAGCAACAGTGTTAAACCTTTCTAAGCTGTTTATTTTAGGTATTTCTAAGAAGCCTGCCACAGTGATATTTAAGTGCCAGACAACAACAATTAAATATGGCACTGAGCATGCTAAAAAGGCCAATATTATCACAGGTTTCAGAGTAACAGGCGTGTTAGTCTGTATTCGCAAAAAGAAAAGGAGTACTTGTGGCACCTTAGAGACTAACCAATTTATTTGAGCATGAGCTTTCGTGAGCTACAGCTCACTTCATCGGATGCATACCGTGGAAACTGCAGCAGACTTTATATACACACAGAGAATATGAAACAATACCTCCTCCCACCCCACTGTCCTGCTGGTAATAGCTTATCTAAAGTGATCATCAAGTTGGGCCATTTCCAGCACAAATCCAGGTTTTCTCACCCTGCACCCCCCCACACAAATTCACTCTCCTGCTGGTGATAGCCCATCCAAAGTGACAACTCTCTACACAATGAGCATGATAATCAAGTTGGGCCATTTCCTGCACAAATCCAGGTTCTCTCACCCCCTCACCCCCCTCCCAAAAACCACACAATCACTCTCTGTTCCCAGGGTGTTATATGTTTTTTTTCTTCCCTTCTTCCTTTTTGCCTATTATTCCCCTGGCACCACCCCAGCTGTGGGTTGATTTGGGAGAGAGGAGTCGCAATGCATCAAGCAGCATGAAGAAATCCATGGATTCCCCTGCACAGAGTATTTCTTCAAGGTGATCTTGAAGAAACAGGCCGGTATTTCTATTTTGTCTATCTAAAGCATAAATGTCAGATTCTCCAAATTCATTGGTGAACCCCTAGCCATAACCTGAGTCCACCAGAAACTGGACTGAGGCTATGTATGAAATCCTCACCTGTGGCTGCTTTACACCATGTAAAATGGCCAGAGTAGCATAACAACTCTGTAAATGCCCTGGTTGCAGTCAGGGACAATTCCCACAGCACAGGCACTGCAGCAACAGCTTTAAGGCTAACTCCAGAGGACCCTGTTGCAAGCCCTGGCATAGGGGTGATCTGAGGTGGGGGGAGGCATGATGGATGTGGAGCATCAGGATGCAGTGCTGAGAAGATTCTGGGCAGTGTTTCAGCCCACAGGGCACCTCCAGGAGTCTGCCATAACTTGGACAGGCCCCTAGGGCTGCCTACATTACTCTGGATTGGAAGGTGCAAAGAGGGCTTAAAACCACCTTAGTTCCTCTGGGACATGAGTGTTGTGCCTCTTAGAAGTTCCACAGAGCATGTCACTCCATGAGTTTATACCAATAAGTCATTAGCCAGTTATTATATAGTTAAGGATGTTGAGTCACTGCAACACCTTGGATAGAATTGTAACTAGTAATGCAGAGATGAAAGGCACCTTCACATTTTCCACAGCCAGTCTCCTGAGCCATCCATACTCCAAATCTGAAGGTCTCCATATAATGTCAGTATGAGTTTATCCATGTAATCCACAGATGTTTGTTTTCTAAAGATGCTTACAACATAAGAAGCAAATCAACAAGTTCAAAATCGGACTGTGTTATGCTCCATGAGATCCTAAAGCACAAGTGCTTTTCAGCTAGATGACTTGATTCCTTTTGAGGCTACCAGAATATAATTCTATTTCTCAAGCAGACAGCTTACACCATAAAGTGATATTTATCATGTCAGAGTCCTCTATGGTTCTTTCTTAGAAACCGCTAATATATACTGGTTATCATACCATCTAATACATACCGGGTATCATATGCTAGGAGCCTGTTACAGTCACTGTAGCAAAGCCCTTTGCACAGGAGTAGCAAGGACTTTTTGATGATCTAACAAAATCACACTAGTGATACCTTCTGCCATCTCATAAAAGTATTATATTGTGATCAGTATACACCACTGGATATAAAAACAAAATTAAATACTCAGATATTGAAAGATTGGGCTCAAGTATTTCCTTAGTAAAAGAGAATAATCATAAGAAAATGATAATTGTTTTTATCTTTCCTCACATTATCAGATTATGTAATGTTAATTACTGCTAAAATTTGGTTAGGACTTTTCTCAAGTACATGTGGATTGTACCTAAAGATAGAATTGCCCTAGAAGCAATAGAGAGCAACAAAACTTTTTTTATGGAAAAGAGATCTTCAGAATCTAAAGAATTGGACTCCTCTCTATTCTGCAAAATGTTGTACAAAGGCTCAGCAAACAGGCTTTCACAATATACATTTGTTCACACAGTCTAATTATAATCCAAGAGATCAATTATAAAAAATATATTAGCACAATGAAAAGGAGTACTTGTGGCACCTTAGAGACTAACCAATTTATTTGATAAATTGATTAGTCTCTAAGGTGCCACAAGTACTCCTTTTCTTTTGCGAATACAGACTAACATTGCTGCTACTCTGAAACCCGTCATATTAGCACAATGTTATCTTACTCAAGTCAACTCCTACTATAGTTAATGGTGGTTGCTTGAGTTAGATATAGCTAAATCCATCCCTGGCATAACTCCACTGAAGTCAAATTCAACAGGGTGGAATTTAGACCCACGGGCCTGATTCAGCTCCTATTAAAACCAAGAAAAAGATTATCACTGACTTCTCTTGTATGGTAGTTGGATCAGTCCCAGGGAAGGGATGACAGGATTGGTCCCTGAGGAATATTTGACCTATTTCTCCAATGGTAATATTAGTCAAAGCCTTAATATACTTTTAAGTTAAGGAAAGACTATTCATCAGCTCACACAAAGCTCTGTGAGCTTTGCATTTTGGAAACATTCACCTTTTACATGGCTGTATGAAATGTTAACCTTGTCAGTGATACAACAATGTAGATGGGCCAGATTGTGCCCTTAGCGAAATCCACATATTGGAGATCCTATCTCCTCACAGAAAAGAGGTGGGTTAGCCACCTCCACTGTCCCAGCCTCCTGACTCCTATTCCTCACAGCACATTTGCCACAGGCCTAGAGACCTGTAAGTGGGAAGTGAAGTAGGAACATTATTTTTGTTATGGGAGTTATGTACAAAAAAGATATAAATGTGTGTGTGTGTGTGTGTGAGAGAGAGAGAGAGTGCAATCTAGTGGCTCATAAGAATGTGTGCATTGTTCATAACTTTGCAGGACCAATAAAGTTGTTATTGTACACTGAAGCATCTTCCTAATTATACATCTCTTAACAGTTCCCCTCTGAACCCAAGAGAAACAGCAGCGGCTGCATTAAACTTTCCCAAGGAGCTCTCTCAATACAGGGAGGTGCCTTAAAGGAGATTCCTAATTGAGAGTCTATGACAGCGCTGGGTAGAGGTACAACGGAGCCAGAATTGATGCACAAACATCGTGTCACCACATGAATAGCCCTTAATGTATCCCCAAGATCTGCACATTGCTCTCAGTGGATCCATGAGGTTTCTTTCATGGGGAAAGCAAACCTCATCCCCATGATAAAGTGATTCACAAGAAATGCCTTGATTTTCATGGCATGTACATGTTTATCCCCCCGTACTGGGGTCCCTATGTGTCCCATTGTTTTTAACTGTTCTTTATTGCAGACAAAAGGACTCAGCAGGTCTGTTCACTCTCAGAAATACTATAATCCCTCCTCACTCAGGGAAGAAATCATCTGTCAGTCTTAAGTCTGTGGCTGCTTGTAATGAGTTTGGGCATCGAAGAGTTAAACAGTTCCTCAGCCCAGTTTCAGCTGGTTCCCTATAATTCAGATTGAATGACTGGCTGTCAGTCATTGCCTACATTGTTGAGAGGCAGACATTCAACAGTGATATGAGGGAAATAACACTGTGTGTATCTGATTATTCCTGTGCTCTGAATACTACACTATTATACTCATACAGTTACATCCAAAGTTTTCCTACACTTATGCTGACAAAGATAAACACAGCGGTATCAAAAGAGTAAACTATTGTATTTGTGAGTGTTTAAATGCAGTTCTCAGCTCACTTTAATTTGGCAAAGTGCAATCAGTACCTTTATAGTAAGGCTGTTAAGAAATTAACCCACATTCACTCCCACAAACTCTGGACAGATAGCAAAGGTGTCTTTTATAGAAGTTATCCCCTTATAAAAAAACTGGAAGGGAGTATTTGAAAAAGAAACTGAAAAACTGGAGATGGATCTGGCTTTTTCCTAATCTATCTGTCAAAGGAAGAGTTCTGCTGCAGGGGTGGCCACCCGGTGGCTCTGGAGCCACAAGCGGCTCTTCAGAAGTTAATATGAGGCTCCTTGTACAGGCACAGACTCCAGGGCTGGAGCTACAGGCTCCAACTTTCCAATGTGCTGGGAGGTGTTCACTGCTCAACCCCTTGCTCTGCCACAGGCCCTGCCCCCACTTCACTCCACCCCTTTCCGTCCCCTCCCCGGAGACTGCCATGCTCTCGCTCCTCGCCCACTCTCCCAGAGCCTCCTGCACGCCATGAAACAGCTGATCGGGAGGTGCTAGGAGCAGGGATGGAGCTGATGGGGGGCTGCTGACATATTACTGTGGCTCTTTGGTAATGTACATTGGTACATTCTGGCTCCTTCTCAGGCTCAGGTTGGTCACCCCTGTTGTAGTGTTTAAAAACACAAAAGAAAAACCAAGAACAAGCTTAACCTATGTGATGGAACAGACTTGTGTATCCAGCTCTTCCCTGAGTACAAGGAAAGGAATTTGGTATAGTTAGGGTCACCAGATGTTCTGATTTTATAGGGAGAGTCCCGATTTTGGGGTCTTTTTCTTATATAGGCTCCTCTTACCCCCACCCATCCCCTGTCCTGATTTTTCACATTTGCTGTTGTCACCCTAGATACAGTACACTTGATTTCTCTTACTGTAAGAATCAGTGGTTAAGAGCTGTAGTTTGATAGCTTCCACCAGATGACTAATTCTAATTACTGTGAGCATTTGAGGGAGAGTATTTTCTCACCCAGCTTCTCAAAGGCCCTTAACCTGCTCTTTTCGGAATCAATGGGAATGTTCCCATTTATTTCAGTGTGAGCAGGATAAATCACATAGGCCCTTCTGTGTACAAAAGTTTATTCACAAAAATACTCACTGTGGAAGAGCTGTCTCAATGACTTCATTAGGCCTAGTTGCAGGAGTAAAAATATTCAAAAACCTCCAAATAGGCTGGCTTAGCAATTTGTTTCTTGTTTGTAGAAATTGTCCAGTTTTGAGAAAATACAAGCTATTTCAGTTTTCACTAGCAAAATACAATAATCTTTAATAAAATGAGGTCATTTCATCGAAAATCATAATTTTTCTGGTGAGAAAATAGAAAATCATTAACTCAACATTTCATTCAGACATAGATCAGTTCTTGTTTTGGAAGCAGCAAACAATCGGCTTTTTGTATAAACCAGTGCACAAGGGAAAAAAGGGCGGGGGGGGGGGAAACCTGGATTTGTGCTGGAAATGGCCCAGCTTGATTATCATACACATTGTAAGGAGAGTGATCACTTTAGATAAGCTATTACCAGCAGGAGAGTGGGGTGGGGGGAGAGAAAACCTTTTGTAGTGGTAAACACCCATTTTTTCATGGTTTGTGTGTATAAAAAGATCTTCTGTACTTTCCACAATATGCATCCGATGAAGTGAGCTGTAGTTCAAGAAAGCTTATGCTCAGATAAATTGATTAGTCTCTAAGGTGCCACAAGTACTCCTCTTCTTTTTGCAAATACAGACTTACATGGCTGTTACTCTGAAACCTGTCATTATGCAAGGCACTGCATTTAGCCGTATGGAGTGGAAATCTATCAACTGCATGAAAAAACTTGTACAGATACAGACAGACATCATCTTCCTTTCCAAATGCAAACAGATGGACATCATACCAAAAGGACTGAAGGTAAAAAATCCATTACAATCTACATACCACACAGACTATGCTGACAGCTTGTGCCACACTCTCTCAAAGAAACTGCGGAATCACCTGATCAACATCCTCTACAGCAAACAGGGAAAGATAAAGAATGAGCTCTTAAAAATGGATACTCTCATAAAAAAACAACCTTCCACACAAACTTCCTCGTAGCTGGACTTTACTAAAACTAGACAAGCCATCTACAACACACACTTTGCTTCTCTACAAAAGAAAAAGGACACGAAACTTTCTAAACTACTACATGCCACAAGGAGCCACAGCAATGGTTCCCTCAACCCACCCAGCAATATTGTTAACCTATCCAAATATACTCTTAGCCCAGCAGAAGCAGCTGTCCTATCTCGGGGCCTCTCCTTCTGCCCCTCCACCCCCACGAACATGATACAGTTCTGTGGTGACCTAGAATCCTATTTTCGACATCTCCGACTCAAGGAATATTTCCAACACACCTCTGAACAACATACTAATCCACAGAGACCTCCCTACCAACACTACAAAAAGAAGGATTCTAGCTGGACTCCTCCTGAAGGTCGAAACAGCAGACTGGACTTCTACATAGAGTGCTTCAGCTGATGTGCACGGGCTGAAATTGTGGAAAAGCAGCATCACTTGCCCCACAATCTCAGCCGTGCAGAACACAATGCCATCCACAGCCTCAGAAACAACTCTGACATCATAATCAAAAAGGCTGACAAAGGAGGTGCTGTTGTCATCATGAATAGGTTGGAATATGAACAAGAGGCTGCTTGGCAGCTCTCCAACACCACTTTCTACAAGCCATTACCCTCTGATCCCACTGAGAGTTACCAAAAGAAACTACAGCATTTGCTCAGGAAACTCCCTGAAAAAGCACAAGATCAAATCCGCACAGACACACCCCTGGAACCCCAACCTGGGATATTCTATCTACTACCCAAGATCCATAAACCTGGAAATCCTGGGCGCCCCATCATCTCAGGCATTGTCACCCTGAGAGCAGGATTGTCTGGCTATGTAGGCTCCCTCCTCAGGCCCTACACTACCAGCACTCCCAGCTACCTTCGAGACACCACTGACTTCCTGAGGAAACTACAATCCATCGGTGATCTTCCTGATAACACCATCCTGGCTTCTATGGATGAAGAAGCCCTCTACACCAACATTCCACACAAAGATGGACTACAAGCCATCAAGAACACTATCCCCGATAATGTCATGGCTAACCTGGTGGCTGAACTTTGTGACTTTGTCCTTACCCATAACTATTTTACATTTGGGGACAATGTATACCTTCAAATCAGTGGCACTGCTATGGGCACCTGCATGGCCCCACAGTATGCCAACATTTTTATGGCTGACTTAGAATAACGCTTCCTCAGCTCTCGTCCCCTAATGCCCCTACTCTACTTGCGCTATATTGATGACATCTTCATCTTCTGGACCCATGGAAAAGAAGCCCTTGAGGAATTCCACCATGATTTCAACAATTTCCATCCCACCATCAACCTCAGCCTGGTCCAGTCCACACAAGAGATCCACTTCCTGGACACTACAGTGCTAATAAACGATGGTCACATAAACACCACTCTATACCGGAAACCTACTGACCGCTATTCCTACTTACATGCCTCCAGCTTTCACCCTGACCACACCACAAGATCCATTGTCTACAGCCAACTCTACGATACAACCGCATTTGCTCCAACCCCTCAAACAGAGACAAACACCTACAAGATCTCTATCAAGCATTCTTACAACTACAATACCCACCTGCGGAAGTGAAGAAACAGATTGATAAAGCCAGAAGAGTTCCCAGAAGTCACCTACTACAGGACAGGCCTAACAAAGAAAATAACAGAACACCACTAGCCGTCACCTTCAGCCCCCAACTAAAACCCCTCCAACGCATTATTAAGGATCTACAACCTATCCTGAAGGATGACCCAACATTCTCACAAATCTTGGGAGACAGGCCAGTCCTTGCCTACAGACAGCTCCCCAACCTGAAGCAAATACTCACCAGCAACCACATACCACACAACAGAACCACTAACCCAGGAACCTACCCTTGCAACAAAGCCCGTTGCCAACTGTGCCCACATATCTATTCAGGGGACACCATCACAGGGCCTAATAACATCAGCCACACTATCAGAGGCTCGTTCACCTGCACATCCACCAATGTGATATATGCCATCATGTGCCAGCAATGCCCCTCTGCCATGTACATTGGTCAAACTGGACAGTCTCTACGTAAAAGAATAAATGGACACAAATCAGATGTCAAGAATTATAACATTCATAAACCAGTCGGAGAACACTTCAATCTCTCTGGTCATGCGATTACAGACATGAAAGTTGCGATATTACAACAGAAAAACTTCAAAACCAGACTCCAGTGAGAGACTGTTGAATTGGAATTCATTTGCAAATTGGATACAATTAACTTAGGCTTGAATAGAGACTGGGAGTGGCTAAGTCATTATGCAAGGTAACCTATTTCGCCTCATTTTTTCCTACCCCCGCCCCCTTCTCAGACATTCTTGTTAAACCCTGGATTTGTGCTGGAAATGGCTCACCTTGATTATCATATACATTGTAAGGAGAGTGATCACTTTAGATAAGCTATTACCAACAGGAGAGTGGGTTTGTGTGTGTGAAAAAAAAAGAAGGGGGGGGAGAAAACCTGGATTTGTGCTGGAAATGGCCCAGCTTGATTATCATACACATTGTAAGGAGAGTGATCACTTTAGATAAACTATTACCAGCAGGAGAGTGGGGTGGTGGGAGAGAAAACGTTTTGTAGTGGTAAACACCCATTTTTTCATGGTTTGTGTGTATGAAAAGATCTTCTGTACTTCCCACAGTATGCATCCGATGAAGTGAGCTGTAGCTCACGAAAGCTTATGCTCAAATAAATTGGTTAGTCTCTAAGGTGCCACAAGTACTCCTTTTCCATTTCCTGAAAATGTCATGCTAAGGTCCAGAAGTCAATTGTGACTTGTTTTATTAATTTTCCCAACCTCTCCATTCATTTGAATTATTTTCACACACCACCAGTTTGACAGACACATATTTCTAAAAAGTTTCAATAATGGAGAGAACACAAATTTGCCTGAATGTAGTTGAGGTCTATTTAAATCTGGTAAACTTTGAAGATCACAAGAGCAATTGAATGTGTGTGCAGTCTAAGTCTTTTTGATGATGCTTTTATTTTATTTTATTTCAAAAACAGCCCAGACATTTTTCCAAATTATCCACATTTTCTTGCACAGATACATCAGTAGTTATTTTTATTAATTACTATTATTTAATAGGTTTCAGAGTAGCAGCCATGTTAGTCTGTATTCACAAAAGGAAAAGGGGTACTTGTTAGTCTCTAAGGTGCCACATTACAAGTACTCCTATTATTTAATAATGACCAGTTAATACTACTTAGCATTTTCCATTTTCATAGTGCCTTACAAAAATTAGCTAATGAATCCTTCATCCTTTCAGAAAGAACCTACAGTATCTTCTAACATTTCTTGAGCAGTAAGTGGCTTAGAATTTCTTTCATCACTAAGACAGGTTTCAGAGTAGCAGCCGTGTTAGTCTGTATTCGCAAAAAGAAAAGGAGTACTTAGAGACTAACAAATTTATTTGAGCATAAGCTTGCATCTGATGAAGTGAGCTGTAGCTCACGAAAGCTTATGCTCAAATAAAGCTGTTAGTCTCTAAGGTGCCACAAGTACTCCTTTTCTTTTTGTTTCATCACTAACTGAGTTTTGAATTCTGAATGAGCTTCTCCAGTGAATCAATAAAAATGATGTTTGACCAATTTTACTTTAATCAGCATTTTCAGAAAATTATATACTTACTTGTATGCCTAATCCATGAAAGTAATTATAGTATCAAAGCAGATGACAGTTAAATTTGTAAATTGTTATATGTACATATAGATGCATGTACAATCACTGAAATTGTGGCCACAAATTAGGGATATTGGAGCATTTTTGCATGGAGCATTCTACATTAATTTTTCTGAAAATTTAGGACTCAATCCTGTTCCCACTGAACCTGATTGAGCGTTGTTACTGACATTTTTTTTTTTTTTGGATGGGATATACATAAACAAGTGCCATCAGCTCAATGAAGCAGGACAATATCAACTTTTTTCCTTTACTTTTTACCCTGTGCTGGTTTTCATCTTCTTGCTGATTTTGAAATTACTTATGCTATCCACCTGTAAGCTAATGCAAGGTTTTAAGCAGAACTACACAACAGTGGCATTTCTTACACCCTGTAAGATACTGAGAAAGAATAAACAGAGATGCTGGAGGTCAATAGAAAATTAAAAATAAAGGTAAATAATCTGGTGTTTGTTTGAGGGCACCATTTAGGCACTAGGATGTTTCAGATCACATGGTTAACATAACAGAATTTATATAGCAAAAAAGACTCAAAAGTAATGAATACTACTTATCATTCAAATCCTATAATATTCCACTAGTACATTTCACAATACAGCAAAACAACATCTTTATGACAGAAGTAGGCATCATTAGTAGCCTAGATGTGAACCAGATGATGCATTCTCTCATGATTCACCCACAGTCACGTACAGTAGAATTTCAGTGTTACGAACTGACCGATCAACCACACACCACATTTGGAATCAGAAATATGCAATAAGGCTGCAGCAGAGACAAAAAAAAAAGCAAATACAGTGCAGTACCGTATTAAACGTAAACTACTAAAAAAATAAAGAGAATGTTTAAAAAACGATTTGACAAGGTAAGGAAACTGTTTCTGTGCTTGTTTCATTTAAATTAAGATAGTTAAAAGAAGCATTTTTCTTCTATATAGTAAAGTTTCAAGTTGTAAACTTTTGAAAGAACAACCATAATGTTTTGTTCAGAGTTACGAACATTTCAGAGTTACAACAACCTCCATTCCCGAGGTGTTCATACCTCTGAGGTTCTACTGCAGCTCCTATGATGCACCACCCAGCTTGGCCAGAGGGAAATCCCAGTTGTGTCATGGGAGTTGGTACTCAAGTGAACCCAGCATATAGAAGAGAATGGGAATCCAAACTACAACTCGCTTAAGGCAGTCTGCCACAACAGGAAAACACATTTGAATGTTGAATTGACTCAATATGAAATATTTTGGTTCAATTCAAAGCAAATCAAAATATTTTGTTTAGATTTTCCCAATTTTTTGGTAACAGTGAATTTTTTCCATGGAAAATTTTGATTTTGTAGAAACTGCGTTTTTCATTGGAAAAACATTTGGATGGAAAATTCCCAACTGGCTCTACTACCTAGAGCCATTTAACACCCATAAGTGCTATCACAAGCATCTCTTGTTCTAATTACAGGTACAAGCTCTGGCACTCTCAAAATCCATTCTGTTGACAAATACTGGCTTTTTAAAGATGACCTCTGCAGTCTGCACCCAAAATACGGAATATAATTCCACTATGGTATGTACCCACCCCTCCAAGCTAGAAAACTCATTTTAAACCCTCTTTGAAAATTCTCTAGTGAAAGAACCAAAACATAGTCTCACTGCAAAGCCTTAAATCCCTTTTCTGTATTTGTACTTTGAAACTTCCGATTGGAATTAGCATTCTGATCATGTACATTTGTATTCACTGTTTAAAAGCTGTTGACTTGCATGACACAATACGGTCTTCATCTTGACATGCATGGATTACTCTGGATAGCCATGGGATAAAAGAGTCACTTTGGGTTTGTGAGTCACTGACTGGATATAATTAATGTATACTTGCATATTCACAGTGTAACCCAGTGAATGTCAGAGTGACAGGGTGACATTCTCATGTTGTGCCAACAGCATTTCCTGTGAAATTGTTGATGGCATCTCTGTGCGCCAGAAGTTACTTCTGCTATTGGAAAAGTGACAAAATAGCAAGCAACAAATCAGTATGCTTTGTTTCTAACTGCCACTTGATAGCATCTCACTAAATTCTTTTTGGCAATGTGCCCAGAAGATCTAGGGAAAAATTGTCCGAGTAGCAGATCTGTTGAAAGTTTCAGTATGTTCAAAATTTAATTTGTTAAAGATAAGAACAAAAGCTTTGTCTGGCATAGCTATTAGGATTTTTCTTGCTTTCTTAATTTCAGCTCTGGTTCTCCTGACCATATATGGCCACTAATAACCATATATAGCTAATATTCTTGGTATTTTGATCCATTACTATGCACATTCATTCAGATTGATTCCTTGCAAGCACATTCTATTCTATCACTTTAGATTTGGGACCTGTACTTTTCGGAGTTTGAGGGGCAGCTAAATTTTGTCTGCAGCAACAATCTGTATGTTTGGAGTTACATGTGAAACAAAGAATTAAGTTTATTTGCTTCAGAAGCCTTTGATTTAATTACCTTGATTTTTTTAAATTAAAAATAGCTTGACTACAGTATTTGTTTTAAAACAACACATTGTATACAAAAAATCCATTACATTTTCCTAAAATTTCTTTTATGGCCAGATAAATACCAATACTTAGGTTATTCCATATGCAATCACATTGAAAGCACTACCAGAATAAGGTACCCAGCGTGAATAAAAGGTGGCAGAATCTGCCAGAGAATAGTTAGAATGAGCTTTTCTACTCCATCAGGTACAGATATATCATAGTGTGGGTTAAAAAACCCACACCGTTAGCCTATAGTTTCTAAGTAGCCAGTAGCAACATGCAGTATGTAATTTTAGTTTTCTGATTCAAATTCACGTAAACCATTTTTAAAAGAAACCAGATAGCAAGCATTTGATATCAAACATTCCCATTAGTCACCAATGAAGTATGGTTCTACTGTAAATGCAAACGTTTCTAACAAGGAGGCTGACAAGACAAACATCAGTCATTTTTTAAAAAGCTTTGTTTTACATCACACCACATACATCTCATGAATATTGCATTAATCTGGCCATACTATTTTATTTCCTTGATGCAGATGCTGCCAAACCAAGAGATGTTCTTGAGAAATCTCCTACCTTCCTCTTTTAGAGACCAATCAGATCATGGCAGGCTCCTTTGATATGCTTTCCTGCCATAGCATCGTGGGGTAATGGATGGAAGGACAAAAAATGACTAGATGTAGGCAATTAAAATGATTAGGGGCATGAAGAGATGTGTAAGAGGAGAATTGTAAAAGATTGGGACAGTTTAGTTTAGAGGGAACATGATAGAGGTCTAGCAAAGGTAAACTGAGTGCTCTCATTTACCCTTTTGTATGATAAAAGAACGAAGTGTCATTCAAAGAAATTGAAAGGTCAACTCATTTAAAACTGATAAAAGGAAATATTGCTTTACATGATGCATGTCTAACCTGCTAAGATCTTGTCAAGATTGGATTAGATATTAATGTGGATAATGAGACCAGCCACAGTTGTATTAGACAGGATTTTAGAAGAGTGAGTGAGAGATAAATCCTCACGCTTTAGGGCATAAACTAACCTACAATTGATAAAGATTAAGAAGAAACTTCCTCTATGAGCAGGTCACTGCTAATTTCCCATTGTGGGATTTATTTGAAGCATAAGATACTGACAGTTGTCAGACAAAATACTGGAGCCGAACTAATGTGATGTGGTGTAGTCAGCAGTTTCTATGTCCTGTCCCAGCCTCCATGGCCCTGTGCCCTCAATAACATATGAAGGGATGCATAGATCTGAGTGCGGGTGATGAGGTGGCCTCTCCTTCTGTCTTTCCCAAAGCCATTATATGGAGCACAATAACAACAAGAGCAGGCAACATTTGTCATTCTTTGTGCTGCTGATGCTCTATTATGTCTTAAAAAATAGAAAGGGGATCTGTCACTGGCTACAGTACGGATGGAAGGGACACAGTAGGAGTAAAACACTATACAGAGGTAATAGCACTGATCATTTGATGTAAAGGTCAATGGAAATCTTATGTAAGAAGAGCAGGATTTGTCTGTAATACTCATCTTGTATGCTTGTTGCAAACATTTATATGTATAGTAGAGCCATATTTTATACGAGCTGAAAAATGCAATACAATTAAGAGTGTAGGGACCGATTCTGGGCAAAATGACACTGGTGTAAAACCACTGATATCAACAGAGTTCCTTTGGATTTACAGCAATATCAGTGACATCAGAATCTGGCTCTGAAGCTCCCTAATTTACCCTGTTGTGAGGAACTGTGGGAGTCACAGCATCACTGTTCTCCAGTTTGTTTATTAGAGCCATAACTAATGTAACTAAATACATGAGCTCACTATTTTCAATTAGGATCGTACACATTTATTTCAGTGATACAGGCATCCTTGCTTATTTAGCAGTAAAATTGGCTAAGAATACAAATTTTAGTCCCTACTGAAGGAAGAAATGTTCCACTCTCTTCTGTTCTTACCCCTACAATGCATGCAGCTATCAATACACTTCAAAAACCGGCTACTACATTCTCTAGGACATTCCCTCTCCCCATCCTCTTGCCTTCCTTGGAGCTACATATTTGCAACGGTCTCTCTTAGATGTGTTTCAGAGTAGCAGCCGTGTTAGTCTGTATTCGCAAAAAGAAAAGGAGTACTTGTGGCACCTTGGCGACTAACCAATTTATTTGAGCATAAGCTTTCGTGAGCTACAGCTCACTTCATCGGATGCATTCAGTGGAAAATACAGTGGGGAGATTTATATACACAGAGAACATTGTTCTGAGATATTACTATATGTGATCTTATACATTTACCACAGATCCTGAGAACACATACTAAGGGCACAAGGGAGAAGTTAGTTTTCTCCAGATTGTCATAACTTTAACAGCATCATTTTTGTGCTTAAATTTATCTATTTAGTGTTTTCTAGAAGAAATTAGACTGATATTTTTCCTCTAAACATACAGTCAGCAGCCACATCTGGGTTCTGCTGTTCTGAATAGCACTTTGATGCAAGTTATAATATAAGCTACATGATGGAATTGGGAAATAAAACTGAAATGATAATTTGGCTTTAGGTAAATTTCACTCCAGCTGTGAAATTGTAAGTCAAATTAACTGTAGACTTTTGCTTTTAACTTTTATTTTACAAGAACAATTTAGTCACCAAGAAACATTGTATGGATTGTCATTGCTTAATTTTTTTTTCTTTTAGGAAAGTAGAATCATAGAATCATAGAATATCAGGGTTGGAAGGGACCTCAGGAGGTCATCTAGTCCAACCCCCTGCTCAAAAGCAGGACCCATCCCCAATTAAATCATCCCAGCCAGGGCTTTGTCAAGCCTGACCTTAAAAACTTCTAAGGAAGGAGATTCCACCACCTCCCTAGGCAACACATTCCAGTGTTTCACCACCCTCCTAGTGAAAAAGTTTTTCCTAATATCCAACCTAAACCTCCCCCACTGCAACTTGAGACCATTACTCCTTGTCCTGTCCTCTTCCACCACTGAGAATAGTCTAGAACCATCCTCTCTGTAACTACCTCTCAGGTAGTTGAAAGCAGCTATCAAAGTGGGTTTGAGTTTAAAGTAATTCAAATCGAGATCCTCTTATCTATCCCCAGAGTACACTAGTTCACAGAAATAGTTCCAACTATCACTTGGCATGAGTAAAGTGTGCAGGATTTGGCTCAGCAGAGGCACAGCATAGCCCATAGAGGTGTACTTTTCCCCACCCTGGCCCATCAATATGCCTCAGCCCTCTTCTGGAGATTCTGCCTCTAAAACCAAGCCTTACGTCCTCCCATCATCAGCCTTGCTACCACTGGTGGAGCTGTTCTAGTGGCAACAGTGACTAGTGTTGAAAAGCCACTAACATTTTTACCACTGTCATCTTACCCTGCTTGAGCAGGTATAGACAACACAGTGATATAAATGCAGAGTGTGATTAGCAAGTTTGTTCCACACAAGAACTCCTTCTGTTGCTACCACTGATGGTGCTGCTCCATCGGCAGTGTAACAGCGGAACATTTAAAAAAAAATGCCAGTGTACCCCAAGCCTAAGGATGCGAATGTAATTCAGTCCCCATGCCCATTAGGGTCTTTCCCTGTGGCAGAGCTGCCAGAGTCTTTCCCCGTTGCAGGGAAAGACCATTGTGCTCTCATCAGAGACTGCCAATAAGAATGCCAACTTTGAGGCTGATTTTTGTGATCTGAAGCTCATCTGCAAATCTCACTTCATTCACATGCAGTACAGTAGGCCACTCTATAGTAACCCGTTGGAAACAGTTTTGTTTACTACAGAATAGATCTCCATTTAGGCTGAGACCAGTGACCAAAAATTAAAAGGCTCCAAAACCCACTATCCTCCTCTGAGTTCAGAACTATCTTGAGTCTTATCTCTTTCTATATGCAAATTTGAACTTGCAGAATTACTGGTTTTCATGCATTAACTGTATCCATTTGCACCACTTGTGCCACTGGATCTTTTAATGTTTCTATATGACTTCCTCAGTTCCAATCTTACTATCACTGTACAATGGCAAATGCTACTGATAGTTTCCTACCATCTGTGAGGGCTTCAAGGATGGTTTTTCAATGTCAATAATTATGGACTGCAAGACTCCTATCGGATCTGTTCTTGAAATGTCAAAATGCTCAATGAAGAGAATAACAGAAAAGACATTTTGTCAGTGCACTCAAGTATGAAGAAAATGTATATGGAAACACTTTGGTTAAATATATTACTAGAAAATCTTAAAGTACCATCCTGGAAACGGTTCTGTTTTAAAAATATGTATGTGTGGGACAATCACAGAGACTTGATATATTCTGTACTGTGTTCTTAACCAAAGAAACTGAAGTTGTTGAGCTCAGTATAATGTGACAATCTTACAGATCAAATATTGTTTCTTTTATAGCTTTGGTTATAATTTTGTTATATTAAATTCCAAATGACTTAATACTTTTTTCTCTGTTCCAATAACACTTTTTAGACTTTAAATGTGTGTCTGTAGGGAATATATCTGAGGCCCTGAAGTTCAGTTTGTGCATTTTAGTGTGATTGTGACGAATTGGATTTGTACACTGTGTTTCCATTATCATTAAAAGGGACTTTCTTGAGGAACTGATGAATGCATTAATTTTTTTCGGCATTATGTTTGGCTGTTAAACCATCTGCCAATCGCTCCCTTTACCAATGTCGCTCTCTTTCCCCTCACTGGATCACCTCCTCTGTTTTTATTTTCCGGTTGTGGTTGACTGATGATAGTGTGATATATGCCCCACTGAGGTGGATAGTCTGGTTTCCTTTTTACCCAAAGTGTTCATAACGCTTTACCAGGCTTCTTCTATGCAGATGTTCATTCCCTTTTCCACATAACATTGTTTATCTGAATTATTCACTCTTCCTGTTTCACATTTTATATATGTCAAAAAACACACAAAAAAGTGTGGATTTTTTTAAAGTATAAAATTGGTTTATTGGTCCTTCCACTCTGGTGTAATTCTACAGCAGGGAATGGGGTTATGGCGGGGGAGTGGAGAACTGGGCCCAACAACTGTAAAAACTGTAAAAAAAACCCCAACCCTGCAGTGATATGAAGTCAATCAAGCATTCAACAAAACAAACTTGTGATGAAATTTGGCTTTTTTTTATTCATAATTCATTCATGAAGCAACTTCATTAGCTGTAAATGTATGCAATATTTGTAAGTACTTGCCAAATAGTTTGGATAAATGTCACTCATGAACTCTTCACGTCAAATACATGCTATGCATTTTCATTTTTTCTCTGTGATTGTCAGATAATAGAATTTCTGTTCCTTGGTTGCCTAACTACAACTTTTTTAACAGGAGAATAATAAACAATAAATTATGAATAGCAGATAAGAAATATGATTATGAAAACAGTACAAATTCATAAAACTTTGGAGATTTGCAAACAGGAGTATGCACTGAAACTCAAATATTTAACAATTTGTTCTGATCCCAATGAAGTCAATGAAAAGAGTTGGAGTGACTTCAATGGATTTTGGATCAGACCCATAATGCACAATCTAGGTTAAGCCTTGGCCCCATTGAAGTCAATACGAGTTTTGCCATTCACTTCACTGGAACCAGGATTTCACCCTGTGATTCCACAAATATTAGCAGATTGAATTTGAGATCATTCTCTAGTGTCTGCATGTGTCTGTTTTGTCATTGTTTGACCAGCTGTAGGCAATAGTAAAGAATACATGATAACTTGGAGTGGAAGTATATTTATGATTCTTTACTGCAAAACTTCATAGTACAAAAATTATATATGAAAAATGTTAGATAAAAATGATGGTAAAAGTAAAAGGTTGCAAAAGTACACAGGTGATTTTCTGTAATTGCTCTGTTCTAATTTAGAATATTAGGGGCAGGGGCAGTGTAATCACTAGGTGAACTAGGCAGCTGCCTAGAGCACCAAGATTTGCGGGCGCCAAAAAGGGATCTGGTGGGATGAGCGGTGACAAGCTCACAGGTGGGAGGCAGCGGGCTTGGGATCGCCCCCCCATGCTGATCGCTCTCCCTCTCCCCCTGCCAGCCCCATGCCCAGCCCCGGCTCCCCCGGACCCGAGGAGGTGAGGCGGGCAGCGGGAAGGGAGCACTGGGTGCCCAGGCTGTGGGGGCAGGGCGAGGGGAAAGGCTTGGGCTTCCAGGGAGGGGGCTCCATGTGCTGCCCCGGGGGCTCTGCCCCGTGAGAGGTAGACAGGGGCCTTCTGGTGCCGGGGGTACTGGGGGGGACCCTGTGTGCCAGGCTCTGGGGGGAGGGACGGTGTGGCGTGGCTGGCTGGGCTGGGGGGGGGAGAAACCGGGGGAGGCTGTATGCCAAGCTCTGGAGTGGGGGAGCAGGGTCCCGTGGGCCAGCCAGACTGAGGCGTGGGCGAGCTGGGCCAGAGGGGGCTGCGTGCCACGCTCTGGAGATGGGAGCAGGACTCAGCCATGTGCCGGGCAGGGCTGAGGGGGAGGGGCGTGCTGTGTGCCGGAGGGGTGCTGTGTGCGGGGGGTGAGAAGGCAGGGGGTTTGCTGTGTGCCTAGCAGGGCTGACGGGGGGTGGGAGAGGGAGGCGGAGAAGGCTTAAGGGGGTCTGTCTGGCTGGCTGGGTGCTGTGAAGGGGGGGCTGTGTGCCTGGCTGGGGGGTCTCTTTGTGTGCTTGGCTCAGCTTTGGGAGGGAGGTGCGGGACCAGCAGGCCAAGCCAGCCAGGGAGGGGGCTGTGGAGAGAGGCGGAGTGCGCTGGTCTGGGTTTTGGGGGGAGCATAAAAAGCTGCGTAAAGTGCACTTTGGACTACTACTGTACATGTTCACCAGGAGAATTTTAAAAAGACCAGGAACAAAGAAACAAGCAAATAACAGAAATAATTTTTTGCATGTCATCCTTCTTGTTGAAGCAGGCAAACCATTTCAATATGCCACCTTCATAGCAGCAAATTATGTTTTGATAAATCAATGAGATAATATGTTTATGGATGCATATGAATCAGGATTCAGAACCTTTAGCATTTTATTATGGGGAAAATAAATATAGTTGCCATATTCATCCATTAACAGTATAAGGTTGGCAAATTTGTAAACACAATTACCTAAGTTGCTCACTCAATGAGATAATGGACACCTATTCTATTAGTAAAAGTCTGGATGCAACATTTGTATGCAACACATGTGCACACATTGGAGCCCAATTTGCACATTTTCTACCATAGTTTGACACAATAGCTGTTTTCATCCCCACGTGCAATAAGGTGTGCTGCATGCACATTGTACAGGCAAACTTTTAACAACTTTTTAGCATTCATTTGAAAATCTTGCCCCAACTTGTATTTTCAAGTGGCTTTCAATTAAAGGAGGTTTTAATCAGTTTGATGCATCTCACCGATTCTGTCTGTTATATCTAATGCTCTCTGAATAGATACAGAATAGTAACTGCAACATATATTTATATTTGTGAACAACAATGTGTGCCTGGATGTAAGAGTCAGGGAAAAAGAAGGAAACAACATGACTATGGTTGTTTCATTTTTTGAGAGTTTCCTTGAATAAGGAAACTAACTAGCTGTTTCCTTACAGTGGGTGTCTTTAAAAATCCAACATTCACCAATCTTGGCCATACAGTGTAGTGCGAGATTGTGATAAGGATATGACTACATTTGGAGCAGTGTGTGTGATTCACAGCTCATGCAGGTTTCAGAGTAGCAGCCGTGTTAGTCTGTATCCGCAAAAAGAAAAGGAGTACTTGTGGCACCTTAGAGACTAACACATTTATTTGAGCATGAGCTTTCGTGAGCTACAGCTTGAAGTGAGCTGTAGCTCACGAAAGCTCATGCTCAAATAAATGTGTTAGTCTAAGTCTAAGGTGCCACAAGTCCTCCTTTTCTTTTTACAGCTCATGCAGATATACCCACAAAAGCTCTGCTTGAGCTACTGCCTAAAAATAGCTGTGTAACCACAGCGGTATGGCTGGCAGCTGGGCCTAGCTATCTGAGTACATGTCCAGGAGTTATACTTGGGATGGCTAGTGCACTTTGGCAAACTACTGTCAAGCTGAGCTCGTGCAGGTACATCTAACAAGCTGGGAATCACACCCTGGTTCCAAGTGTAGACATATCCTAATTCTTTCTAGGGGAATATTGTATGGCAGTACCTCAGCCATCATTCTGACCTACTTGATTTTTTAGTGGTGCCCACTGTTTCAGTCCAAATGTAACCCTCCTTTATTTTATTTTTGTAAAGAAAGTTTCAGATTTGATATTTTGATGACTCAGGCTAATAAACCTCGAACCAATCAGTTTCTCCCAGAATTAATGAGAGTATTCCCTGAATGGTACAAATAAACAGGATGAAACAGCATGGTCTGAGTGACACACTAACAATTCTGAATGGACCAATGCCAGATGACACCAGCTGATGATTTGGCCCCATGTATATGGCACTAATAAATTTTTTAAAAATGACTTACAGTACCTGGTGCACCCTAATGAAATGCATATTAGGCTTAGAGGAATTCCCTATAATTACATACTTAATTAAAGTTGTTGACTTCCACATAAGCCACTATGTAGTCTCCAGAGAGAGAGAGACCGACAGAGAGAGAGAGAGAGAGAGATATTCCCTTCATTCATAGGAACTGAAAGGATCTCCCTGAAGTAGTCTTAAGACAGGCAAGATAGGAGAGTATCAGGCAGTAACATGCTTATTGCATTTTTTTTAAATCTCCTATAGTTAATTAAATAGAAGTGTTAATCTATGACCAGCCACAGTGCTGACTGAAACAGTGCAACAGTCCTGCCCCATTATTGCTACAATTATTACAAAGCTGGGTGAAATATATAAAATAACGCAATGTTCCAAGTACTGTCACATGATGCTTTGCAACTTCCCTCTCTAAAATAGTTTGGGGAAATGGAACAATTGAGTTAGCTCCTGTCTTGGCCATTTTAATGCTCAAATAGAAATCATTTGCATAAACAAACGTAAATTTAATTAACTAATGACATTATTTAAGAGCTAGCTACTTTTTGAAAATGAGTGGCATTCCAGAAGTGAACTCAAGGAATCTTGAAATTATGAAAATTGTAACTAATCTGAGATAAAATAAGGTCTTGCCATCCCCCACACGCTATAGCCCCTCCAAGCTTCATGATGGACACATTGGTAGAAGTCAGATCCTTCTTGTCCAAAAGCCAAGGCCCTAACACTCAAGTTAAAGGGGAATCTCCACTAGGTACTGGTAGTATGAGGCCTATGACATACAGTTGAGCAATTCTGTAGAGGTCACTGGCACACATATACATTTCTTTTTCTAGTGTATTATGAACTGGTCAATGATATTTTACAGGAAATTTCTGATTTGACCGGAAGAAATAGTTATTTCCACAATGATTAAAAATAATATAGGATAATATAGGAGCCAAATTCAATGTTGCTGACAAAATCAAGAATGAAAAACATATAAACATATTGATGTTCTATTTGAGCTATTTTTTGAGCTGGTTAAAGATAGAAGTGGGCCAAAGCTGGAGAATTTGGGTTTGAACTCTACTAAGTTCAGGAGTGTTTGATTCAGGCAAATCTCTAATCCAAATACAAAAATGACCTTGTTTGTTTTTAAAATAATTCATGCTGTAGCTTTGAAAGTTCTACAGGTAGTTTAGAAAGTATTGACGTCAACCACAAAGAATAGTAATGTTAAGTGTAATCAGAGCTACCTAGAGTAGTAGATGTTCGAAATCTTTCTGTTTTGTAGATATGGTAAACAAATCCTGCTGGCTGACTTTTTCTAAGCATTCATATTATCAGTTCCCTCAGCATTAAGAAGCCACTCACAAAAGAGTGAAGAGAAAAGCAATCTGAATACTGACTGAGTTTTCCCCGGTTCTTAGCACCCTGATGGCACAGGGCACAATCTGATATTTAATTGCTATACAATATCATTGCTACAAAAGAAGAAGGATGCCACTGAATTATTCCTTTAATACAAGTGGTAGAGGCCTGTACTTTTGGGTCAGAAGGAGCCAGCTGTTCTTTCCCCATGTATAGCCCAAGGTAGGAGGGTTCTTACAAATTAGGGGATCATATAGAATGGAATTAGAGCTCCTGATGACCTTAGATCCCTGAGACAAGGGTCACCCCGGCTAAAATTGATCCTATCTCCCTCTCCTGGTTTGAGCTTTTACTGTGACCAGCTATTCCATTAAAGGAGAAAAAGAAAATGAAACACAAAATGAGTCTTGAAATTAATAGTGCTCAGCAAATAATTCATAATGAATCATTTACTCAATGAATGCAATCTTTTTTCTATTTTTGAAATATCCATCAGCAGATTCATGAACGTCACAATGTATTCATTATTTGAAATTCTTCAATTAAATATTTCACAAGGTTTATTTACTGTCTGGTTTGTATTTGAAATGTAACATTTAACATATATAAGGCTAGATTGTGCCTTGGTGTACATGTCTACACTGGATGAAGAACCCCCTTGCTTAAGGCCATGACTAATGCTACTATCTAGCCCTTACTTATTGTGAATTATAAAAATGTACTACTTCTACACGCTTGGCATATGTACAACTATTAATGCTATATACAGCAGCTAGGGCCAATGTACAACAAACTAATTCCCTCCAGATGCCCCTCTTCCCTCCAAATGTAGACTTCCTTACCCTTTTATGAAAAACCTGTGTGAGCCAGGTTTCTCTGGCTCTGTGTGAGCCAGGTTTCCAATCTCTTCTTGGATTGCCTACTCCAGACTTGGTTTTTAATATCCCTACTATAAAACCATTAAAATAGCTCTTTTGTTAGCAGGCCATGGGTAATTCCTCACAAAGAAATATGCTTACACTAAGATGTAAGGCTATTACTGTATGCTTACACTAAGATGTAAGGCTATTAGTTGGTGTTGGTCCTGCTTTGAGGAGGGGATTGGACTAGATGATCTCCTGAGGTCTCTTCCAACCCTAATATTCTGTGATTCTATGGGTCTATGTCCATCCTCAAAAGAGACTAATATATGCATATAGAAATTGTAAGGACTCCAAGATGCAACAGACTCATACGGTCAAGAGAAAGCATTCAGAAATTACATTAAAGGTAGGATTTTCTAAAGCACTCAGCATTGGTTTAATTCTGCCCCCATTTAAGTCAGTGAAAATTTTACCATTGATTTAAATGTGGGCAGAGTTAGGGCAATGCTGAGTGCTTTTTCAAACTCCCCCAGAAGTGTTATACAAGGCGATTGATCAGATATCTGGATATACCACAATGATAGCGATTGTTGATTCGTACCTGACTCTGTAAATACATACATATTCAGACTGTTCTAGTGCAAAGTACCAGGGAGTCATATCACAATGAACAGTAAACACAACACATGAGAGGCATTGCCCAGCAATCTTCTCCCACATTTCACAGCTTTCACACAGCTTTGAGAAGCACACCACACTGCATTCTGTCCAGTCAGCTACATCATCAAACCACACTTTCCACAGACATCCCCTCTCTCTGGCACCTGCCAAACTTGCTTCACCAATCTTCCTCTGCTCATTGGACCCTCATGTCCCACAATCTCAAGTTTTCTTTGTCTGATTGTCTTGATGATATCTGGTATCACTCCAGTTATGCTGTAAATTAGAGTGATTACGACCTTGTTAGTCATGTGTGAGGTATCGCTAACACGCAGCAATTGCTGGTAGCATTTTATTTCAAAGGCAAAAAACTTCCTAATGTTCTGTTTTCTTAATGTCAGTGTCTCACAAGCATATAGCAACATGCTGAAGACAAGAGACTTCATGGTCTCATTTCATGGTAATACCATTTACATTTCATGGTAATACCATTGCTTCTCCAAATACAGCCAAGTGTCACTACAACAACAGTCATAAGTCCGATTCTACGATAGATCTCTAAATGAAGTTTAGCATCTCTTGTAGTCATACTAACCAGTTATTTGATGTGTTCACTGCACGCCAATGCCTCAGATTTGAGTAGAAATATCTTCATTTTTTCAACACCTAGATATGAACATTATTTTTATCTTTCCATTTGATATCTTTAGATCAAATTTCTCTCCTTCCATTGCGACTCTTTCTAGCAATTTTTGCATCTCTTCTTAGGACAATCCAGTCAATCAATATCAGCAGCAAAGGTCAGGTGACTAATTTTTCCTCCACCAATGGGTACATACTCCTGAAGGTTTCCATCAATGACTCTTCTTAAAATTTCTTCAAGATAACAGTTGAAGAGGGTTGATGATAGCATACAGCCCTATCTTATACCTATCCCCAAGTCAAACCAACTACTTTGCTCAGGCCTCACAAACACCTATCACTGTCGCACTTCCATAGAGATTTTGTATCAGCCTTATTATGTTTTCACCAACTCCAACCAGATGCAGGATCATTTGTGCCATATGCTGTCAAACATCTTAGCAAAAGCCACAAAAACATGGACCACTTTTCCATCATTCTTCAGCTAGGAATTTCTCTGTCTTTGGCACAATTCTCTTCAGGATATGTAGCAGTATTTTGGTAGGGTATGCCAAAAATGAGATTATGTGGTAATTTCCACAAAAAGTAGAGTGCCCCTTTTTATGAACAGGAATGATTAGGGACTGTGTCCAACTCTTGGGCCGTCTTTCAGAATCCCAAATGGCATTGACAAGCTTATGTTATGCTTGTATGAGTGTCTCACCACCACTTTTAATTAGTTCTGCTTCTATATTATCCACTCACGGGACTTCATTGTTTTTCAGTATCTATACTGCATCAGTGGAACTACTTGTGACATAAAGTACTATTCCACATGGCTTTGGAAGGCAGAATCTGGCCCTGAGATTTTTAGTCCTAGTCTGAATTTGCCTGCCTTTTTTGTTATTAAAAAAAAAAAAGACAGGAACTATATGTGTTATAATATTCTCATGCAGTAGGTGTTTCACTAGAGAATTGCACAATATTATCATAACCATTCACTTCTTTAAATTGCAGCTCTCTTTTCCTCTGCTCCATCTCCATAAATCATTTTTCTTTCTGCCAATGTGACAGTCATTGTATCAATTTTTCTAAAACATTATCTGCTCTTTTCCCTGCCTCTCCACAGCAAAGCACTGTGTAATACTTGTCTGTAGGATGCTAATGCTATGCAAAAATTAATTGCATTGTAAAAACTCCTTGGACTCTCAATCTTCTCTCCTAGTGACTTTTGTCCTCATTTGGCAATTTAACTGATGCTTCACATAGTTCTTCCTTTTAAAGAGAATAGTAAGAAGTTATTCCCAAGGAGCATCTAAAAGCTTTTTTATTCTTTTGTTTTTGTAATTTTTTCCTTCTATTTTTATAGCTTTTCCCAGTGCGTATTACTTTACAGCTGTCACCGTTGTACTTGCTTTGCTATGTATCAGCACAGTTACATAGCAGATTGAAATCCATCTATGTTTGATTGGTTATTTCCTCTGTGTCCTCTTCTTCTCCACAATTTAGTGTCATCAGTAATTTGAACTAGTTCACAGTTGTTTTCTTCTTTCAAGTCATTTATAGTGATTAAAACCAGCAGAGGTCCAAGTACCAATTCCAATGGGAAGCCAAGTAATATTTACGCAGCTGAACAGATGGTACTTATTTATTACTGAGGCGGTGAGGTTAGCTGGTAGCAGAATCAGATCTAATTGGATGACTAGCAGAAAGAAAAAAGGGCCCAAATATTAGGCATGTATCACAGGCCTCCAGCAGAAGAGGAAAATCCTTGAGTTGGAACAATAATATGCAGGAGATTAGTTCAGATAAGATCTGTAAGCCTGAGTTACTGAATCTGCTCTCACTTACACCAGTGTAAGTCAGCAGAGTTGACCTTGTGAAACAAATAGCTTTAAGTCAGAGGCAAATCGAGTCCTGAATGCTTAGCTGAACTGTATTCAAAGTATAGCCTGATTCTGTGATTTGCTGAGTTTCTCCAACAAGGTGCTGACTTAACTGGCGTTGAGGGTGCCTCAGACCAAACAGGGAGCATGCAGGATCAGGTCCTGAATAGACACACAAACTGTCTAAATGGACAGACACATCATCCATAAGGAATTGTATCTCCAAGCCTTTTGATCTTTGCCCTTAGAGTATGTTTCTGGCCCTTTTACTGTTTCTTAGTCCTCCACCAATACTTCTAACATGTATATGTAACTATGCCGAGTTTCTGAGCATTGTTTTCATTATTACATATTTGCATAAACTCTAACTTCACCATCCCCTACCTTTGGCCCAAGTCTACTTCTGCTTTTCAGACAGTGTCGCTATTCTACCTGGTAATGGGAGATGGCAGAGCTTACCTAGGCTCAGGCTCCAATTTGGTGTATTTTATCTGAAGCAATTCATGCCAAACACAAAATGTGTTCTCACTTGGATATGGCTTATGAGTTTGCCGACGAAAGGACTCGTTCTTCTCTCATGCTTGTGTAAATCAGCGAGAACTTCACTCAAGTCAGGGGAGTTACGCCTCTGTAAGCAATGGCTGACATAGACTGAAACAATTGTAGGAGCTTTCTCCACACTAATGCAGGAGGAGGTGCAGTGTTGCTTTCCCAAGCCAGCGAGAGGGGACAGGCTTCCCGGTACTTGAGCGTAAATGAGATTTTAGTTAGGTTTTAAATGAAATCAGCACAGTTCATGGGGTTTAGTGACGTGATTCATGTTAATGACAATTGGAGTCAAGCTCCCCTCACCACTTTAACAATTTGCCACCACTGTTTTGATTCAAGAAAGATCAGCATCCAAAAGACAAGGTTTACAGACTCAGAGATGTGGACACATTTGCAAACGGTGTCACCCATTCTCTGTTTGAAGAGGTCTCTTGGATTTTCACCAGTAAGACAGACTCCTGGATGCTAAGGGTAATTAAGGAGCTGACGGTCTCCTCTCAAAAACTTTTGCTGTCCACATGCAGAGAATAACAAAACATGTTTCTCTCCATCGACCAGAATGGAAACGATGAGGTTCCCTTGAAGGCATCTCCATCTGTGAGGATCCGTGGGGGATGGGGGTGGGGAGAAGATCCAAGGATTTGGATAGCCAGTTCCTAGCTCTATAGTGGGCTGAAGTAAAATCCCAGATCCAAATGCCTCAGAATTTTGGGACAGTGAAGATCTAGACTCTGATGCTTGGGCCTATCTGTAGCAATAATGTTTATTTTCCCTGGTTTTACACTGGAGTCCTAGCCTGACAGAAGAGTTGTTGGTCTCCTGGCACAAAATTTTTGCCACCTTACTCCAATTTACTCCCCCCATAGATTTCAGTAGGGCTACTCATGGTTTAAGGTGCTATTCAGCATGAGTAAGGGCATCAGATCTGGCTACCAGTGAACATTTCAGTAGAACATTTATGAAACACAGAAATTCCTGATTTGCTCAGATATCCGCATGTGTTGTAAAAATGCTGACTCCAGTGTTCCACTCAGCTCCTATGGGGCATATAAATCTTTAAGCACCACAAAGGGCATTATTCTCACCAGTGTCAGAAAAGCTGAGGTTTTTCCTATTGACTTAACAGCATCTGCATTAAATTGCTGATTCCATATTTCCATAAGTGGCCTTTTAACATTTTTCTTCATCTTCTTTATTGTTTTAGCCAGGATACTTCTGTTTCTTCACTCTCTCCAAGAGCTGTTATTTTTTACAATTCCATCCTCAATACCAGGTTTTTTCTCCTTACATTTTTCACTCAGAAAGAGAAAAACATGCAAATTCAGTTTTTATTATGCATTTATTTGTATTCCAGTAGCACCTATCGGTTACAACTGAGATAGAAGCCCCATTGTACTAGGTGGTTACACACAATAGGAGACAGTCTGTGCTCTGCAGAGCTTACAGACAAGACAGACAAAGGGCATAAGAAAGGAAGTATGATTATTCTCCATTTTACAGATGGGGAACTGAGGCACACTGAAATTAAGTGACTTGCCTAAAGTTGCACAGGGAATCTCTGACAACCAAGCAATTGAATCCCGGTCTCTGGAGTCCCAGTCCTGTGACCTCAAACAAAGAGATAACCATCAAATATTAAAATGTGTCATATTAGAATGCCACAGGGATCTTGCTTTTGGCTTATTATGTAAACTATATATCTACCTAAGGTACTTATATGGCCTTTTATGACAGTCTATCTGAGCACCTCACAATCTTTAATGCATTTACTTTCACAGCACTCCTATAAGGTAGGGCAGGCCTATTATTCCCATTTTACAGAGTGGGAACTGACACACGGAAAGACTGACAGACTTGCTTAAGGATACATACAAAGTCTGAGGCAAATCAGGGAATCGAACCCAGGTTTCCTGCGTCCCTACACATCTTATCTACCTTACTCTTTATATGCATTGGGCTTGTTCCAAAATCCATTGAAGAGCACGCCCACAGTGCACATTTATTTCCTGCAGTGAATTTCTTTACCTCGGGTACTCCATAACTTCATGTCACTTTATATTATATTTTCCCAGCTAAGCTATCAAATTGTTTAACATAAAACATGTAGATATTTGAATACCCAGTATTGATAAATGATAAGTGACATTAATGCTAACCACTAGTCTATTTTTAAAAATTATCACCAGTTCATTGAAAGGTATTTTGTGAGAGTGGCACAAAATCCTTTAAGAACCGGGTGAAAATTTCAATCTTTCTGCTAGAAGACTGCCTCAGTAAATTTGTTTGCAGTGGTAATCTTTTCAGCACTGCCATTAATAAAAACAAAAACAAAAAAATTAAAAATGTCACTTTCATACAACAGCAACGAATGTGGAGTTTTAATCACTTATTACAAGTTGAAGGTGATTTGAAAGTGAGACAGCTCAAAGTGGAGAATTTATCGTGTTTATGAATAGAAGGAAGAGGAAGGGAGAAATGCTACACTTTGCTAACACAGGTATTCCCTTTAGCATTTGCAATCTGTGGAATCCTCAAGACATCTGGAAAGTCAACCAATTTTTGAGCTCCTAAATCTAGCAAAAAGAAGAACTGAATGTAACAAAGACTGAATGCAAAGACATTCCAAAAAAAGAAAAAAAAGAAAGAAAGAAAATAGCCTTCTAGAGCTCTATTTACAAGCATTAGGGGATCCCCCCCCCCCAACTCCTATTATAACAAAGTGCTTTTTCATAGAACCACAAGCATGTTTCTGGGAAAACATGAAAGACTCATTCTGATTGACAATTATTTGAGATTCATTATCAGAAGTTTTCATAGTACATGGCAGTAGGTTTTTAAATAGCATCATAGACTCATGCTTAGTGACTCCAGGAAATAATCCAATTTGTTTTTCCAAATGGCTATATAGTAATTGGCCATGGAATATATTTCTTTTGTCAGTGGATGTCATAGTTCATCTCATTTATCCACTGGTTATGTTCCTGAGGTAAAAATATAAATATTGACATGCTGGAGATAGGATAGCTGTAAGTGCCAAATGGACAAAAGCTAATTGACATTAATAAAAACATCTGTGTCATCTTCCGAGTGTTGAGAGAGAGATTATAAAAAGAACAGAAACAAAACCACACACTCTTCTGCATCTACACTCCAGAAGAAAACATGCCCCTTCTAGCAGTGCATGTCCAAGGAGTCTCAGCAGGCAATGGACTCTCCCTGTAACTCTGGGCTAATCATACACACTAACCCTTTTCAGAGTAGCAGCCGCGTTAGTCTGTATCCGCAAAAAGAACAGGAGGACTTGTGGCACCTTAGAGACTAACAAATTTATTTGAGTGAGCTATAGCTCATGAAAGCTTATGCTCAAATAAATTTGTTAGTCTCTAAGTTGCCACAAGTACTCCTGTTCTTTTTACCCACACTTTTAAAATCCCGTGTAAACCTGGAAACAGTGTGATCAGATTTAAAAAGCATGCTGGGAAGTCTGTGAAGAAGCCCCACAGGTTTTTCACATCTGCCAAGTTTGACTTTTACAGTGAATTAATGTACAAATTGGTAAAAAAATATTTCTAGCAATTTCAGGCACGGGATCATGACAATTCCTGCTACACACACCTGACGATGGTGCTCTTTTCGCCAAACCAAAATTAGCTCTATAAATTCTCTTGACTTGTCTTGTACTGTTATTCTATTAAAAAGAATTGGATGTGTTCATTAGAATCAAAGATAAACTTACCTAAGCTCTGGCAAATTTTGTAAACTACATACAGCTAGAGACAGACCAAAACCAGAACTATTCATCTGAACCATCCCAACCTATGGATGGTTGTTCCCAATGGAATCAGGATCTGAACCATATTTTGGCTTTGCAAAACAAACAAAAACAATCAATTTAGGCCAACAAAATTTAAAGACTCCAAACCATCCCCAAGTTACACTCATCTATGGATACAGGTAGATAGAGAGAGACTGCAAATTGAGAAAGGAAGATTTTAAACTTTCTATTGGCTTTTTAAAAAAATAATTTAAAAATTAAGTTCCATGTGAAAAGTGGGTGAAAAACTCTATGATATCAGACTAGTACTGTTTTATATCCACATTGCACAGGTGTAGATGACTACCTAAGGTATAAGGCTGTGGAGAATCGGGTCCTTAAAGTTCGCTACTGTTTCCACGCTCCCCACTGTATTTTCCACTGAATGCATCCGATGAAGTGAGCTGTAGCTCATGAAAGCTTATGCTCAAATAAATTTGTTAGTCTCTAAGGTGCCACAAGTCCTCCTTTTCTTTTTCCATGCTATGTATTTATTTCAGTCTAATCCTCTCACCTTTGTGTGTGTTGATAATGGTGTACATAGGATTTCAAAGCATTTCAGAGTTCAGACTAGGTCTGGCACAGAGAAATGTTTCATCGTAGAAGCTTTGATCACAAAAACATATGACGCTTCAGATGAAGCACTGCTACCAGATAAATAACTACAGTAATGTGAAAGCTGTATACACTACAGCAGATTTTGTAGTTTCATTACCTTTAATTTTTCCTGACTTCAACTTAGAAACGCAAGTTGGGGCAGTTTTGCCTTTTCAAATGTATGGCCGTAAGTGAAGCTCTGTGGTGGTCCTAAAACTGCAGAACCCAACTCATTATGGTATTTATATGCAACTAGTTGCCTTGAATTGGGAGAACTAGGAGCTAGCTTGTGACCAGGCAAACTACAATCAAGGGGTCAGGCTGTGTAATTAGTTATATTGAGACAGCGTGAGCAGGGAATGCTGTGAAACTTTCAGTTCCTCTTTCAACGTGGTTGTGTTCAATGATGGAAGTTTTTGGTGCAAGCTTGGAGAGTATGCCATTCCTCAGAGGATGTGTAGCAGCTCCTCCTTTTCTCTCTAAAAGTCCCTGGTTCAATCCCTGATGTGTCAGCCAAGATAATAGCCATCATGCTTGTAAGTTAAGGGAAAAGCAGTTTTCCTTTTAAGGCGAAATGGGAATCAGAACAAACACAAATAAGCTAAAACTAGTAGTCAGCAAGGAAATGATTGGCTCCATCTGGTCTGAAGTAGATGATGCAATGGGTACCTTGTAATCACAGGTATGAGAATGGGCTTTGGGAGAATAAAGAGCTGTATTCCATTTAACAGCAGTGCGTATAACATGGAACATACTCCACTCGGTTTTGTTGTTGTTGTTAGGATGTTTCCTGTTCAAATGGTATTTACTACAGAATGCCACTCTCCTGGGAGGAGTACATATCAGCTCTGAAGTTGATCAGAAACTGGGGAAAGTATTTCAAAACAATGAACAGTTTTCCTGTTTGTTTTTCCTAGCTTGTAAATGTCATCAACATTTCAAATTTTGAAAAATGTTGAACAGCTCTCTCCAAAGCTTAGTTACAAAGGAGCAAAAGACACATGGACATGTTCCTGATCTTATTGCAACCAAGGGTGGAACATCAGTGGATGCACGGTTGAATCCTGTATGATTAAATCTTACATCCCCCTCTCTTTGAGAGCTCCTCTAGAACTCTGTGGTTCAGGATGTCTTTGTGGGAGGGAGGGTAAGTGTTCTGAGAAAAGGCACCTGGCCTCCCTTTGTTTGATATAGAAAGGTACCAACCTAGTCTCCCCCATTTCTCTGAACAACTTTAACAGGGCATATGATGCCTCTGTAGGCATTAATTAACTCTTATTAATTTAAAATCACCACTCTACTAATAGCAGAGTGGATTACTCCCCTTGTGGGCTAGCCAGGTACTGTACTACAGCAGTTTATACACATACACACATGCACACACACCAGTCAAACCCCATATTTATGGATTGCAAACACAGTGTGCCAGCCCTACGATATCTCATGACTCTCCTTACCACCACTTTGCCCCCTTTTCTCAACATTTTTTTTCATTTTTCAGCCAGCACCAGAGAGAAATGAGGTCTGGTGCATCTCCCCTGTGCCTTGCTGGTAATTCAGGCACTGGCAACAGTGTATCAATGCAAGTTCTTGAGTGCCCTAAGATTTCATTAGTCTCTTTCCCATTTTTGTTTAATTTTCAACCATTTGCTTGTTTTTAGCTTCATATGCCTTAGCCTTAAAATCTAATCCTGGGTGAAAAAGTAAATGAGAAAGCAGTGTCATTTACTTGGTATTAATTGCTTGGAGACTGACCATTTCCCATTATGATTTCTTAGCATGAAATGCACAGTACACCATGGCTGTATGTGTACATTTTCTCCAGTGTTCATTCAGCATAAATTACTACTTAGCCATGTGGTACTGCTCTAGTAAAAGCCATCATACCTTGTACCCTTCTATTGCCTTGTGAATCTGTTAGGTGAAACAAGCATGTGGACCCAATTAGAGCTTATTACAGTCCTAGTGTTTGGAGGATAATGCTGCCACTTGGCAGCACTTTAAATGATGAGGACAGAGTTGGAGAGTATTATAATTGGTTATAAAAAATTAAGGTGCACCATCTCTTAGGAAAGCATTTGCAACAGATACAGTAATGCAGGATGTAAGGTAGAGACAGCAAACAGAGAGGGAAAATGAATGGATAAGCAGTGTAATTTGTGAATATTTTACCATGTATTGCACAAACAGCTGCACTTATAGATGAGCATTGCTGTTAGTATGCATTAAGCTTGCTAGCAAATATATATTACAAATGATCTATTTACATAGCTTTTGATGGCTATTCAGATTTAAATATGGTTGTTAACCATACAGTCTGTCCAAGATTAATGTCCAAGGCTGGATTAAATGTAGGTGAAGGCTCATTTGTGTCCCTTAATTCTATTCAGTCTGAGTTTCGACACCATTTCAAAAGAATTTGGTTCCAAATGAGTAAGAAGTCCTATTCTATTAAAAGTTATCATTATTGTTCGGGGAAAAACTCATTTGTACCATTAAAAATGGAAGTATACTTTAAAAATAAATGTCACCTATCCTATATATTGTCATCATTGCTAAATAATGACTCAAAGAGACTTGTATTCAGTTTCCTAATATTCATGAGGTCTGATTTAATGAGATAATTAATTCAGAGGAGCATGATCCATGACTAGATTCTCATAGCCTGATACTATTTTTTTCCTTGTTCAAATGACACTGGAAATGAAGCGTTCATCATTTCAGCTTTGTCAATGGAGGAGCTTATATTAGGGCTTGATCCATTAATCCTGACTCAGACAAGTAGTTCCACTGACTTCAGGTAAGATGCTGACTTCAGTGAGAAAATGGACATTATAAATGAACCATTCAGATTCAAGCTTGCCAGCTACGGAGCTGGAATCAGGGGGCATATTCCAGTCAACACTTTCTAACACACATAGACTCAGTCACATTAGGTAAGTAGTTGACTTCAGTGTGAATATTCATGTGCTTAAGGATTGCAGAAACTGTCCTTTAGTTATCAATTTGTGCCCCAGTCCCACATACAGGTATCCTAGAGTGGACCCTTAAACACACATGAAGTCTCATTAGTGTATAGAATCATAGAAGATTAGGTTTGGAAGAGACCTCAGGAGGTCATCTAGTCCAACCCCCTGCTCAAAGCAGGACCAACCCCAACTAAATCATCCCAGACAGGGCTTTATCAAGCCGGGCCTTAAAAATCTCTAAGGATGGAGATTCCACCACCTCCCTAGGTAACGTATTCCAGTGCTTAACTACCCTCCTCATGAAATAGTGTTTCCTAATATCCAACCTAGACCTCCCCCACTGAAACTTTAGACCATTGCTCCTTGTTCTGTCATCTGCCACCACTGAGAACAGTCAAGCTCCATCCTCTGTTCACAGATTAGATTCTTAAATCTGATAAACTCTTTCAGAATTGTACCCTATAGAAATTAATACCACAACTAACTGACATTCATTCATACTGACTTCATTCAATGAAGTGATCTGTAGCTCACGAAAGCTTATGCTCAAATAAATTTGTTAGTTTCTAAAACAAGGGGGAGGGATAGCTCAGTGGTTTGAGCATTAGGCTGCTAAACCCAGGGTTGTAAGTTCAATCTGTGAAGGGGCCATTTAGGATCTGGGGCAAAAATTGGGGATTGGTCCTCCTTTGACAGGGGGTTGGACGAGATGACCTCCTGAGGTCCCTTCCAACCCTGATATTCTAAGTATTCCTTTTCTTTTTGCAAATACAGACTAACACAGCTGCTACTCTGAAACCTGTCATTTATGTTTTAGCCATTTACAAACTTTATATTAGGACTCCTCACAACAACCCTTTGAAATAGTTTAGTGAGTAGGCGTTATAGTTGACATTGCACTCAATTTCTGTGTTTTTGCACTGTGAGAACTGGGCAGTCAGTGAGAGTCATTATGGCTCAGAAAAATGTGTATGCTCTTCTGAATTGCTTGCTTGACTGAAAAGTTAGAGCAAAAATGTTTGATAGTCTAAAGACAACAGTGCTCTCTCATGTTTCATAACAAACTACTTTGCATTGTGAGGTTGTAAACTTTTCTTTAAAAAAAAAACAGAAGTAGTAAAATATGCTTCAGGGATTTTTCAAACAATTTCATGCTTTCTTACTAATTAGAAGCTTGATTTAGTGGCATTTAATTTCAGATAATTATTTCCACAATAGCAAAAAGTAGGCACCTGCAATGTTATATTTAAATAGAAGAATGCTGGTCAACTTAACTTCATGATGTCATGGAATCTAGTTAGCAGAAGTAGTCCTGGCATTTTTGATGTTCTATTCTTTTTCCAAATATAACTTAGTGACAGATTTGTTTGTTTATTTTTTTTTAAATAGCGCTTTGGAAACAAACAGACAACCCCCCACCTCTATTCTTGGAATTTTTCAGTGGTTCCAAAATTACCACCAGCGCCTCCCCTCCAATTTTTGGTGTAGGGTACTATGTTCTCCTGTGTATGTTATTCCACTTGATCTCTGCAAGGTTCTACTCAAAGTTTCTCTGGTATTCTTCCCTCCTGGATATGGGCAGCATTCCAGTGTTTGTCTCCAATGGAAGAAGCTCCAGGTTCTACCTGATTGGAGTCATGCTGCTAAGGACTTCCTTGTGTGTGGTGAGGAACTGGGGAGGAGTCATTACATGAGATGGAGGAAAAAGCCACACAGATTACTACAGAGTCAGAGTCAATCTGAACTGGAATCCAGAGTAGAGGGTGGGCCTGGTTCTGCTACCAGCCACTGAGGAAGTGGCACCATAGGGGCAGTGAATGGGAAGACTGCCTAAGATTGCTAGTAAGGAAGGACTTTGATAACCTGGAAAGGGGAAAAAACACATAGTGAGCTGGCTGAAGGGCTAAGTCATGAAGAGAGAACACAGTGAGTCTCACAGAGAGAGAGAGACACACAGAGAGAGAGAGAGAGAGGCTAATCCTTAGAAAGGCCAGGAGGGACACCACCTACCATAAATGGACTCCATGCCAAGACCCCAACCATGAATGGGGCACCATTTTACTATACAAGACAGACAAAGGGTGGGAGGGATAGAGGCAGAGAGAGGGGAAGTGACTCACACAAAATACACAGCAGGTCACTGGCCAACAGAGGAAGCCCTATTCACTGGAGCATGCTGTCTCTCCATATGTCCATGATGTGATATGTGCTGAAATGTGTAATGGCAAAAACAACAGCCCTACTAATTGCATTTTATGAGCATTTTCTTAGGGCATTGTGGTTCACTACTCTGTCAGCAACTCCTATCAGTCCTGACAAACTCACTGTACCTAACACACTGGTGTCATGGTATTTATCTATAAAGATCACCTTGTAAGACATTAAATGAAAGTTGTTAATACACTCTGGTCATTTATCATTGTGAATTGTAGGTATTAAGCCCATATAAGAAATTATGGATAGTTACATGTCTTTAAAATCTGCAACCAAAGGGGGAAAACAGGTTTTTCTTCCAGACAGGAGGAAAGATAGATATCTCCCCAACTCTAATGTAAATTAAACATTGTGAAATCAACACAAAGGAGGTCCCATTTGCATGTAATTCAACAGAAAAAGCCAGGTTGACTTAGGAATGTAAAATTAGCATGAACGAGCAAGATGACCTGGGATCAAAACAATGCATTTTGGAGAAATATAAGGTGAAGCAAAAAGGCATTTGGGGACCCTTTTCACTGAGGAACACTCCTGGCAGAGAAGACTGACTCATGGAAAATCTGGAGGCTGATATAACTGAAAATCAGCAAGCTCTGCAGAGGGTGAGAAAACTGTTTTAGCCAAAGGATTGTAGCATGTTATGTTTTAGTCACTAGAAATTGTGTTATACTTTTATTTAACTATTTCTGTATCTATTATCTTTGCTTAGTATCTCTTAAATCTCTGGACTTTATTAATAAACCTATTCTTGTTTAATATAGCAGCACTGAGATGAATTTATAATAAAAGCAAAGCGTGCTTCCCCTGCTAAGCCAACAGGTTGGTGTGTATCCTGTCTCAGTGGAGACTTGGTCATTTCTGTGAGTGCCCAGTGACAGGGACTGGATAGCACAAGGGAACACTTTTCAAGGGGGTTTGGGAACTGAAGTGCACCAGATGTTACAGACAAGGCAAAGTAAGGGCTGTCAGGGTCATAAGGCATTTGTTGGGCTAGCCAACAGACTGGAGTGTCAGGGAGCTGACACACAGATTAGCAGTATCAAATCTCTTTCTTGTTGAGGCAGAGAGGTAACAAGGTTACTCACAGTTATGGACACCCTGATAAAATGTCACAGGTATGTGGACACTTCAAGCTGGAGTTGTAAACTATAGCTGGAAGAGACATACCCACTCTAGCTCTGATCAAGCTAATGCATATCCTCCTATGGAACTGTGGTACAGTAAAACATGGGCTGTCCTTTTAAATGGAAAAGCTTTCCTAAGAGGTCCATACACAAGAGAAGCACTAAAGAACATAAGTATTTAGAAATTTGCTCACCGTTTGTAGCATATTCAGAGGAGGAAGGCTCCCCAGCCAGCAAGTCAGAATCTTTAGCCAGGTTCTTTGAATATTCAATCTGATCCTGAATAAATAATGTGCAATGTAAGGTGTTAATATTTTATTGTAACTTTGCCTTAATAAAAAGTTAATTTAAGAAAGCAGTGTAGCTGTGTGAGTGGCTGGATGGCCTAGCCACCCCAAGTACATACCCATCCAAGATGTTAGGTACAGAGTTAAGGTGGCTAGCTCTTCCCCCCACTGCAGCTACATTCTATTTTTAGCATGCTAGATCAGTTGGAGCTAGTGTGGGTGTGTCTCCTTGAGCTGGAATGTAAACCTCCATCTCAAAGTGCAGACCTACCCTTAGGTGGAACAAGCAGTGGTGCATCTGACTGATTTCTCATGTTTGCTAGTTGTCTGCTAATTCGGTTGATCACTTAAGGCTTGGCCAGAAAAAGAAAGTTTCAGGAATTAACTTTTTTGGCCAAAGTGGCAGGGATTTGCACTTAGATGCAAGAGGCTGGTTTCAATTCTCACTGACAACTGATGGCTTCTACATGTATGTTGCTGTGGGTTTGTTACAGCTGCACATTTTATATTGTCAAATAGTTCTACAAATTCTGTATATCAGATCTGCAGCATCCTGGTGTTTCAATGTTATTTTACTGTTACCTGTGTTTTTTTATTCCCTGGTTTGCAGGGAAAATGAGAGCCTGTGGCAGATTACTTGTTCATAGTGTGTGCTTCTTCATTAAACCAGGTAATTGCAACTGGAAGTTGAAGCTAGACAAATTCAGACTGGAAATAAAGCATACATTTTTAACAGTGAGAGTAATTAATCACTGGCACAATCTACAAAGGGTCATGGTGGATTCTCTATCACTGACAATTTTTAAATCAAGACTAGGTGTTTTTCTAAAAGATCTGCTCCAAGAATTATTTTGGGGAATTTCTATGGTTTGTGTTGTACAGGTCAGCCTAGATGATCTCAACAGTGCCTTCCAGCCTTGGAATCTCTGGAAAAAAGAAAAAGAGGCAATGTTGTCTAGTGGACAGTGCAATGGACTGAGCAGCAGGAGACATTGGTTCTAATTCTGGCTGTGTCATTAATTTGTATGATCTTGCAGAAAAATCACCTGTTTCCTCTTTGTCTCTCTTGTCAATTTGGGCAGACACTGTCTTACTCTGCATTTGTAAAGCACCTGGCACCGTAACGCACATAATAATGTCAGACTAAATAACTCCTGTCTTCTTTCCGTACAGAATCCTGGATGGTGTACTATGGAAAAAAATCTTCATTTAGAACCAAAAAAAACAACCCACAAGGAAATACGAGACTACATCCTATCACAGCATGCTCTGTTTCCTATAACTATGGATGAAACACAAGCTTTTTTAATCATTAAAATCCTCTTAGCTAAAAAGTGAATTTCCAGCTTGGGCACTAAATTTGTGACAAGTCGAAGGGCCACCCATATGAAAAAAAAAAAAAAAAGCTATTCATAGGTCAGATTTTGTCATCCTTATGTACGTTGGATATTACCTTTCTCAGTGTTTAGTCCTACTGAAGTCAATGGGACTATTTGCAGAGTGAAGCACTACTGATTGTTAGTAAGGGTGCAGTGTCTGGCCCCCTTTTAATATGTATGTTATACTGGAATGGTTTCTGTTTAAAACATTCCTAATGAATGGATGTAAATTAAGACTGCTCAGGCTTATTATTGGTCTACTGTATGTGATTATTATAATATATGTATGTCATTTCCAGGGATCCTAGTTTTTCGTGATAAAAAACCCCCAAATTCTCCACAAAAATCTGTGTTTTTCTGAAATTAAAATGAAATGCAGAATTTTTGTTTCCCTAGCTACAATATATATAGGTATCAGTTGAACACAATGTTTTATTGATATTGTTACAATTTTTAAGCAAGATCGAAGCCTACCACTGCCATCAATCATTATAATAAATAGGACTGTTAAGCGACTAAAAAAAATTCATCGCAATTAATCACACTCAAATAATAATAGAATACCAATTATTTAAATATTTTTGGATGTTTTCTAGATTTTCAAATATATTGATTTCAGTTACAACATAGAATACAAAGTGTACAGTGGTCACTTTATATTTATTTTTTATTACAAGTATTTGCACTGTAAAAAAACAAAATAGTATTTTCCAATTCACCTAATACAAGTATTGTAGTGCAATCTCTTTGCCATGAAAGTTGAAATTACAAATGTATAATTATGTAAAAAAAACTGCATTCAAAAACAAAACAATATAAAATTTTAGAGCTGCAAGCCCACTCAGTCCTACTTCTTGTTCAGCCAATCGCTCAAACAAGTTTGTTTACATTTGCAGAAGATACTGCTGCCTGCTCCTTGTTTACAATATCACCTGAAAGTGAGAACAGGTGTTCTCATTGTTAGGGGGCTTATTCCTTCACCCACTTACTTCCCTGGTCCTTCTCGCATGAACAGAGAGCAACAATACCCGAAGTCCAAAGGTGCAAACAATTCGATGTCCCTGTTCCCATTCCTGCCCTTAGCCAAACATGATTCCAGTTTCCCCAGCCCCATTCCCTGTTCCCATTTCCCCTTTTAGCAAAACATGATTCCAATTTCCTTACCCACATTCCCTGTTCCCATTTCCCTCACCCGCATGCCCACCCCCACCCCTCTACTTCCTGATTGACGGCAGACTATATAGTAAAACTTGAGTTCTGCTTTGCTATACCTTAACCAATCATGTTCCTGAAATTTAACTTACCAATCCTAACATACTGTAACATGATTATGTACCCAATTATATCCCACCACCTTAATTAGTTTACACCCAGGAAAATTAATTATACAGCAGACAGAAACAATCACAGAACCAGACAGAGATTATACAGACAAACAACAGCAAAGTGGGAACTATAATGACAAAACAATACAGAAGTGAGGATTTCACATCCCAGCTATTGATAAGTGAGTTCTTGCCAGACAGGATGCTATCAAACTAAGTTTTCTTTTACATTTTCTAGGCACTTCCCTTTCTCTGGAGGTAATAGGCACTATCAGGACAGGATTGTATTCCTAACAGCCGAATAGCACCTTATTTCAATGTGACTAGTTTGGAATGTGAGGATGTGACCGTTCGCTTCCCAGCTTATGGCTGCCTCTGCTGCTTAGCCAAAGGCCTGAGCCTAAGCACAGGGCCTCAGACTGTCACAGTAAGAGAAGGCCCTTACACCGGCAGACATGATTTTGATTCTCTTTCTTTTGTACCTCTATAACTAGCCAAGTGATAGGAATACACCTAAATTCTTAGAGTATAGGCCTTTACAGACAGGCCTGAATATCTATATCCTAACACTCATGGCACTGTTGTAGCTGGCGTCCTAAGATATTTATGTGCCACATGCACTAAAGATTCATATGTCCCTTCATGCTTCAACCACCATTCCAGAGGACATGTGTCCATGCTGATAACAGGCTCTGCTCGATAACCATCCAAAGCAGTGCAGACTGATGCATGTTTATTTTCATTATCTGAGTCAGGTGCCACCAGCAGAAGGTTGATTTTCCTTTTTTGATGGTTCAGGTTCTGTAGTTTCCGCAACAAAGTGTTGCTCTTTTTAGACTTCTAAAAGCATGCTCCACACCTTGTCCCTCTCAGATTTTGGAAGGCACTTCAGATTCTTAAACCTTGGGTCGAGTAATGTAGCTATCTTTAGAAATCTCACATTGGTACCTTCTTTGCATTTTGCCAAATCTGCAGTGAAAGTGTTCTTAAAATGAACAACATGTGCTGGGTCATCATCCAAGACTGCTATAACACGAAATATATGGCAGAATATGGGTAAAACAGAGCAGGGGACATAGAATTCTCCCCCAGGGAGTTCAGTCACAAATTTAATTAACACATTATTTTCTTTAACAAGTGTCATCAGCATGGACGCATGTCCTCTGGAATGGTGGCCAAAGCATGAAGGGGCATACAAAAGTTTAGCATATCTGGTACATAAACACCTTGTAATACCAGCTACAAAAGTGCCATGCAAATGCCTGTTCTCACTTTCAGGTGACGTAAATAAAAAGAGGACAGCATTATCTCCTGTAAATGTAAAGAAACTTGTTTGTCTTAGTGATTGGCTGAACAAGAAGTAGGAGTGAGTGGACTTGTAGGCTCTGAAATTTTACATTGTTTTGTTTTTGAGTGAAGTTATGTAACAAAAAAATCTACATTTGTAAGTTGCACTTTTATGACAAAGAGATTGCACTACAAGAGGTGATTTGAAAAATACTGTTTCTTTTATCATTTTTACAGTGCAAATATTTGTAATGAAAATATGCACTTTGATTTCAATTATAACACAGAATACAGTATATATGAAAATGTAGAAAAACATCCAAAATGTTTAATACATTTCAATTGGTATTCTATTGTTTAACAGTGCGAGTTGATCATGTGAGTAATTGATCAGTAATTGACAGCCCTAATAATAAGATAGAATTCTAATTTGTATTTCTTACATATACCAAATTCTTCTGCCTGTATTCTATATTTTCAGAAAACTGATTTTTTTAAATGCACAAAAAATAAATTGAAAATTGCTTCTTTATTAACATTATTCACTTTGAGTTAGTACTAGTTATAGAGTTGCAGCATTCCAGCCACACTTTCATCTTTCAGACATTGGCATTGAGCACAGAAAAGAACCCCAAGTTTGCTGAAACTTCTTTCCATGTCAGCTAAATTTACAGTCAGTTGGAGAACTACTGCATGGTTTGCAACGTTGGGAACATGATCTTCAACAGCCATCCAGAAGTAAATGGGATCCTCATTGCTTCCAAACACATCTTTGCCAATCCTTAAATACACTGGCAAGTCCATGTTGCATTAATCAGACAGCTTTAATTGCTGTTTTACAGTTTCATAATCTGTATAAGCAGCACCAATTTGTTCAGGAGAAAATCAATTGTTGGTTGTTTATTTTTTAGGTTGTACTGTCTCAGTTTATCAGCAGTGCTTTGAGCAGCTGCAGATCCATTTGCATTATCAGTTGATGATGCAAGATGTTTCAGCCATGATTTTAAATCCAGGATAATGTGGTGCACTTTGTGTATTTGATGTTTTGGGGACTGTAAAATGTCCAGTACTATCACCAGGGATCTGCAGTTCTCTGCAATGTATTTCAGGTTAGCGTGCATGTCTTCTACCACTAACAGACTGGCTAGTTCCCAAAGAACATATATATTCCTTTGTTCCATTTGTTCATGCTCCACGAACCCATGGTACAACTAGTAGTACTGTACGTGGTACTTTACGCTATTGAACCATGTATTCCACCTGGTCACAACTGGTTTAGGTGGAAATGTTGGTGAATCAATGCTCTGTTCATTCAAGTATCTGAAAAACCATTCACAACAAGGTGGAGCTTTCACGAAAAGTGATTTCATCAAAGCATTCACTTGCTTAAAGGTATCTCTCCAAGTATTTCCTGCCAGAGAGATAATATGTGCATAGCAATGAATACATACTGTGATATACCGAGGCCAGTTGGGTACAGCAGAGTAATCGAAGGGAGATATACTGGCAGGGCAACAAAAATGATTAGGGGTCTAGAACACATGACTTATGAGGAGAGGCTGAGGGAGCTGGGATTGTTTAGCCTGCAGAAGAGAAGAATGAGGGGGGATTTGATAGCTGCTTTCAACTACCTGAAAGGGGGTTCCAAAGAGGATGGCTCTAGACTGTTCTCAACGGTAGCAGATGACAGAATGAGGAGTAATGGTCTCAAGTTGCAGTGGGGGAGGTTTAGATTGGATATCAGGAAAAACTTCTTCACTATGAGGGTGGTGAAACACTGGAATGCGTTACCTAGGGAGGTGGTAGAATCTCCTTCCTTAGAGGTTTTTAAGGTCAGGCTTGACAAAGCCGTGGCTGGGATGATTTAACTGGGAATTGGTCCTGCTTTGAGCAGGGGGTTGGACTAGATGACCTTCTGGGGTCCCTTCCAACCCTGATATTCTATGATTCTGTGGCCACTGGATGAACAGGTTTCTGTTCCCTGACTGGCCAGAGCAGGGGCTGCTCTAGGCTAGGGTGGGCACATGACTCCAATTAGCCTGCAAAGAGTCAGTTGAAGCCGTTAGGCTAATGAGAACACCTGACTCCAATTAACCTGCAAAGAGTCAGGCTGTTAAGCTCATGTGAACACCTGACTCTAATTAAGGCCCCTCTGATACTATAAAAGGGCTCACTCCAGTCAGGCTGAGGAAAGCCAGGGAGCCAAAGAAGAGGAAGTGTGGCTGAAGGGCTGGTTAATGAAGACACCCTCAAGCCACTGGAAAGGGAGCCTGAAGGTAAGGGTGAAGAAGGTGTAGAGAGAGAGAAAAGTGGGAGAGCTGTAGGGAAGTGACCCAGGAAAACATAGCAATTCTGGCAGTGAAAGGTCAGCTGCTGCCATTAGGGTCCCTGGGCCAGAACCTGGAGTAGAGGGTGGGACTGGGTTCCCCACAACTTGCCACTACAGAAACTCTTCCTGGGAGGGGAAGACAGGCCCCTGTCAGAACAGGAGGCTAAACTGTTCTGGAATAAGCCTATAGGGACAACAAACTGTGGGAGTTCTCTCACCAACCTCCTTGCTGGCTTATGATGAAAATGGCTCAGTAGGCTGTGACCCTTGTCTCTAGAGGGAGAAAGGCTATGTAAAAGGTCACAGTGAGCCTCTGAGGCTAGAGTAATCTGCCAGGAAGCATGGGACCCACTGAGACAAGGTTGGAGCTCTGCCACAGTACACAGTTTGACCACAGGTTGTAAAGCACATCATTCCAAGCTTTTGTCAGGTAGCTCGCAGTGTCAATTACAAATGCTAATATTGATCAAGTGAGATGCCACCACACAAGAAATCAAGGCTTGTGAAATGGTGGCATGATTAACTTTTCTGAAGTACATTGTCTTTACAAGCTGTGGTATGGTAATGTTAGCATGTTTAGGAGGCTCTATCTTGAGCACCTGAAATAAAAATATTGAAAACTGGTCTATTGTAGAAGTTGGTGGTTTCATCAGTGATCATGGCAATGGAGTTTCCTTTCATTAAGAAGGCACCACCTTTCTTCTTCAATTGATCTGACTTGGGAACAGCACCACGACCCTTAACAATTTTGGTCAAAAAATCTCTGACAACAGGTAAATCCATTTTATGCAGAGGAATATCTGCTTTTACACACACTCAAACAACATCTGGAGTGACAGTTTCACGCTGTTCTTTGGCAGTTTTAAAACACTGAAATGATCCAGTCATAGTGCATTGTTTCTTTACCATTGTCAATGGCCCTGCTGTTTCAGCCTCATGTTTTCATTTATTTTCGTTTGGTTTATGATTAGCAATTTCCATGTGTTCTACAATTGTCTGCCTTAAAACATAATCTACAGCTTTGCTGCATACAGGACAGAACAGCACATTACCATCAACGTGAAATTCGTCCTTGCCAAACTCAATGACACTGTCTTTAGGGGTGATTTTTAAAATCTTCTGCATCTTTTCATAACTTTAATTACTCATGTCTGGAGGCTGAAGTAAAATTTGAGATGCATTAAAACACGAATCCCTGAATGACATTCAGTAACCTCTATGTGTTGCAAACTGTTTTTTGGAGTATGTTTAGCTATGTAATCTTAAAGCGCATTCAAAAATTGACCACAAGAGGGGGAGATTGTGCACACTGAATAAGTGACTGTGACGGGCTGTATTCCCCACACTCGCCCTGAGAGGGTAAATTAGGCCAGGCAGGTGTAATTAACCAGTTAAGCAGCAAGTAGGGGAGAGATGGAGGCTACTAATTAGAAGCAGGCTGAGCTGGGCAGGAAGAGGAGGAGCCTGTATAAAGCCCAAGAGCTGAGCACAGCAGGAGGTTACCCCCTGAGAGGAGGGACCTGGAAGGCTGGTGCATCCCGAGTGGGTGGGAGCCAGTTATATAAGAAGAAGCCCAGGGAAACAGCGGCAAAGGCAGCATGGGCGTTGGCTGGTTGTTATAGGGTCCCTAGATTGGAAACCAGAGGGCAGGCCTGGGTTCCCACACCAGCCACTGGATAGTGGCACAGGGCATTGGAGAATTCAGACAGCTGATCCACAAGGACTGATCCCTCTGGAAGGGGAGGAAGTTAATGACCTGGCTGGAGGGCCAAGCCAAAGACGACAAGCTGTATCTCCAAGAGAGGCTTCAGACTGAAGAACATGGGCAGAGAGACCTCTGAGGAGGGTGCAGCACCTGTCAGGGGTAATCCTCAGGACAGCCAGGAGGAGGCGCTACAAGTGGTGAGGGAACCTGGTCACAGTGACACTGGTACTTTCAGTAAAATTAAGTTTTTATTTCTTTTCACAAAATGTAAAAATGCAAATTCTACTTTTTTTTCCCCCAGCAAATGAATATCTAGTATCCCTGGTGATTACTATATTTGATCAGTTGTATGCGATTACTGAGGCCTCAGTCCTAGAACCACTCTTCTCATGTGAGTCAAGTAACTCACCACCACACAAGTTTGCAGGATCAAGGCTTTACTGTATAACTCGGGGAAAAGACTGTGTTCCCCTCAGCAGCCAGATATCATGACCAGGGCATGGCGGTCAGAAGAGTCGTGATCAGAGACCAGGAACAGCACTGAAGGTAAAAAAGTCAGCATCCGGAACCAGGAGTCAGATCCATCACTACAGCTGACAATGGAGTCCACCATGTTGCATAGACACCTCCTGGAACTCCACCTAGGCTTAAGTAGAGTGCCTGGACTAATCAAGGATCATGAAGGAAGCTGTCAGGGAAACCTTCTGAGGTGGTGGTTCTTGTGGTGGTGGTGCTCTCCACAGAGTCTGTGATAATGGATGCAGCCCTATCACAGCTGCTGGGTAGTAGGGTATAGATATTGGCCGTCCTGGGACCTGTATTGTAGTCCCTGCAGAAACTCATACCAGAGTAACAATGGTTTAAGGTACAAATAAGAAAATACACTTATCTATAAATAATTCAACATTTTCACCCTTCCTGTTAAAACTATCTGCTATTTTCCTATTAAATGCTTCTGTTTCCTTTTTCAGGTTAGAAATACAGCTTGTTCTGCCGCATCACTGAGATCCTTGCCTATTTTCCCCTCCATTTGTTTTCAAAAGACATTAGTGCTTTTCAAATGCTATCCCTGGCCTGCTTCTATAGTTATTTTGCTCCCAGGACATAAGACTGAGCTAGAAGGTGGCTGCATTTGTAGAAAGAGCAGCAAGAAAGGGGCACACAAAGAACTACGTGTATTTTATGTTTTACAGTTTTTCCTCTGTGCCATAACAGTCTTTGTTTGCTGGGAACACAGCAAAATCGTAGCATGTGATTTTATTAAAGAATTACTTTTAAAGGTCACCCTCCCCGTCTGTTCAGTCATTGGACTCTCTGCTGAGACTGTCATTAAGTATGCCAAATGAGTGCCAGTTTTGCTGATGGGGAAATCTGTCCACTAGAAACTGAACAGAGATTACGAAGGCATTTCCCAAAGGCCAGTGAACAAACCAACATTAGATAACAAAGCAAAACATTTTTAAAAAAAATTATCTGACTGTCTTGGTGCAAACAAGCCAGCAGTTTGCAGAAAGGCACTTGTTATTCTCTACATCTCTAAGGCTACTTCACCCAATTATCTCAGGTGCTTCTTTCATCCAGTTACCAGTAAGTCAATTAACAATACTAATCAAATCAATTCTGAAAAACCTCATGACAATAAAATTAGTGAAAAATGCATCTACATTCAGCATTCAAAGAAAATCAACTATTTGTAAGGTTCGCTCCCACCATATAGAAACAAAGAAATATGCTCAAACTCCAAACCAATAAATAACCAACCAGAAAAAAACCCACAACCCACCCCCTCATCCCCCCGTTACTGGAAACTCAAAGGATCAGGGATCATAAAATCCATCCTATTAAGCAGGGGCATGTGTCCCACCAAAGATTTGTCTAACCCTGCAACCAAATCATTTATCATTCTTACTCTTTGAAGTTCCATTGCACGTACAGCCCTTAATAAAACTACAAAATGAAGGGAAAATTCTGCATTCTGCTCCTGTCATGTAGCTCTTTTGCCTTCACTATGAGCAGACTACAGCCCTAGGTAGATACGTACAACCTTACCTGTAGCAACAGTATACATGTATATACAGAAGCATACTATTTAATAGGTACACTATTACAATTGGTATGGTTAATGCTATCTGTAACTATTGGAGTAAAAATTGTATTGAGGGCAGAGTGGCTCAGGGAGAGATTGTACCTTAGAGAGAAACAAGCCTTCCTTAGGGAAGTGGTAACATATGCATGGGTTTTCCAGACAATGTCATGCCTTCACATTTTTTATACTCACAAGTATATATTTTTATACTGATTCTGTAGTTTTCGTTTTACTTTCAGATTCCATTTAGAATAGATATGGGGGAAAGCCATAAAAGAGAGAAAACAATCCTTTGAAATGAACGGAAAATACCAACTTTGATCAAAGCTTTTAGTATCAGCTCTTTCTCCTACTTCTCAGTTCTCATTTTGCTCTCCTGCTGATAAGGTCATTGGACGTATGAATTGAAGCAGGAGAGCTAAATAAACTGGGTTCTGTCACTACCAGCACATAGAAGTTTTAGTGATGTGGCTTATCTTATGACTGAACTCTCAAAAGCCTAAAATTCCACTGCAGCTAAATTAGTGTTTAACTGCTCATAAATCAATGGAGGGTTTTGAACACAAGGATTACAGAGATAGGGAGCTTCCAGCATAACAGAAGAAAATACACTCTCATGCCTCTGCATTGTGAGGGAATGCTTTAGGGAAACATCTTGGGCAGAAGTTACACAGAACGAATGAAAATGAGTACTAGGAGAACCCATTGGGCAAGAAAGCTCACCACAGTGTGAAAGGAAAAACAGATTCATGAGCTTAATTAAAGAGCCAAGAATTTGAAGAAGAAGAAGAAGAGAGTAGTGGATCTGGAAGTCCAATTCCCATTTATTTTCATGGGAAACAACCATACAAATCCCTTGGGCACTGTTGAAAATTTCAGCCTAATAATATAATTATTTACTTTTAAACTTAAAGATTATATGAAGGGACAGACTTTGCTTGCCCCTTCTGTAGATGTGCAAAGGGAGGTTACAAGGGGAGTCCCTTCTCCCCAGTTTATGCAGCCTGCCCTTGGCCGTGTAGCAAAGAATTGAACTAAGCTGTCCCAGGTTCTAAGCTTGTGCCCTAACCACTAGAACATACTTCCCCTCTGAGCAAAGCATGACTTCTTACATGCTCCACGAGGCTGTGAGTTACACCCATTACAATCTGTGCCAATCTACACTGGACATCATTCAGTGTTAGCACAGTTTATAAAGCCCTTCACACAGAAGTTTAGATTAAGTATCTGAGCAATCATCTCTTTGTCTTATAAACTAATAAAATAGTAGGACTAAATAATATAAGAAATCTTGAGACATGCATTCTTATGAGACCCACACTGTAGTTTCTTTTTACCTGTGATTTACTGAAATTGAGGGATATGGGCATGTTATTGCTGGGGGAACACTCTTTCTTTCAGTGCTCCACCCTGTCTAGCAGGGCTTGTTTCTATTTAAATAAATAAATAAATAAAATGAACCTGACTCCCCATTGCATCACTCCATTTTTTATGCTGGGTTAATACCATTAATTTTAAACCACTTTTTAAAATATATGGTCAATAGTGCTTGTTCTGTCATTAGATGTCTAAAGCTAAAGTCCTCATCCTGCCACCTACAACCATTTGGATTGTATGTCAAACATGTGTCATCCAAATTAAGACTCTGAACATTAAATCTCACCCACTTTGGATAAAAATGCTACTTTTGTGACTCAGTATCATTTTACTAATAGGGTTAACCCAATTTAAAACAGGAGTAACCCAGTGGTGAATCACACCCAATAGCGGCTGAAGAACACTAAAAGGTTTTGCTGATCTGTTAAAGGCCCTGGCCTATGGGATGCAGCAGTTAAATAATGCAAATAAAAGACTTCACCATTCTATTGTGGGGATAACAAGACCAAAAAAACAGGTAGTCCCATTCATTGAAATCACTTAGTTGATTATGCAAGTGCTTAAAGCTAAACATGTGTGTGAGTGCTCTGCTGGATCAGGGCCTTAGCTTGTGGAGTCGATACATAGACTAGTTCCAAAAATTATCTGTGATGTTGGCAGACCAGGTGCCAGCTCATGCCAAGGCTCCTTGCTTCACTGAACACTGATAAATGCATAGCTGGAAACCAGTCTGACTCAACTGTGTGTCAGCAGTGTTAAAATAGTTGTTAAGTTTATAAAAAAAAGTGTTTAGACTTGATTAAATGCTTGTAGAATACTGCATATGTTGATCTCACTTATAACTACACCATGGGTTACAGATGTTATATTGAGTATTTGCATTGCAAACCTCTGTAACCGTGTAACTCAAACAGAAAAGAAACATTAATTAATGTTAAGTGCTCATCCTGCACCAAAGAAGGCCCACTGAAACCAAATGAGGCATTGTGAAACATCAAAGGACAGAGACTTTGTCGATTGCCCACACACACACACACACACACACCTCCATGAAGAGGAGACAGGTGCCAACACCTGCCCCATCAATTTGAACTCTGGGGGAAAGGAATATTTTTGGGGCAATATTTTTAAGCATAAGCAAGGGATCCCCAAGCTGCTTAGTGTGGGTTAGCCCTAAAGGACATATAGAGCTGCATATATAGTGGCTACTATCACTTTTTGGATAGTAAGACTAACTCTTGTGTGCATATGTTTACCTGCTTTAGCCTTGTAAACAATGTGTTTCTTTTTCATAGTTAATAAATCTTTAGTTAGTATTATAGGATTAGCTACAAGCTTGGTCTTTGGTTTGAGCTCTGAGGAACAAGTGACCTGGGATAAGTGACTGGTCCTTTGGAACTGGGAGTAAGCTGAACATTGTGATTTTGTGTGTGAGGGACCATCTATCACAAAGGCAAACTTGCCTAGTTGGCAAGATAAACCAGCATACCCAAGGGAACTGTCTATGTCTCCATGGTAAGGCTGTTATAGTGCTTGAGGAGTTCACACTTGATGTTTGGTTGATGAAATCTAAGTATGGAACCCAGAACCATTTGGGGGTTTGTGGCCTGTTTCTTAACAGTCTGCCCTGAGGTTGGCACTCACAGTCATGAGCCACTCCAGACAGCTTGACAGACATGCGTAGACTACTTAAAAAATAATCTGTACCACACCCTCCTGTTTCTTCCCGCCTTGTGTAGCCATTTAGGTACAAAGTGGGAGTAAAATGTTACTAAATCAGAATGGCAACATCTTACGCTCACTTGACAGAAGTGTAAATGACTACACAAAGTGCAAGCCAGTGGAGAATCAGGCTCTTCTTGTGTCTGTGTGCCACTGCTGATAACTCTCCAGGACTTTAGACCAGCTGTTTTCTTTGCTTAGGGACAGTTGACAAAATGTTATACTAGGGTCTCTAGTGCATCATTTTGATATATTTTTTCTTATGCTTCTATGGTCTTATCTCATTTACACCTCTTCCTTTATCATACGGTGCTGGTGCTCAATGCTGATGTAACTATCAGGCCAACCAATCATGTCCACAATATTAGATTGGATGCAGTGGTGAAAGTAGAATTCATTTCTTACCAATACGCTGCACCAGCTAAAGGGAGGGAGGGCACGTGACCTGTCCACGTGACCCCCCACGAGACTCCTCCTCACCCCGACCCCAGCCCGGGGCCCAGCACTCTCCTTCTCCTTTCCCCATCCCATATTACCTGGGTGGGCGCTCTGTCCTCCTCCCGCTGTGCCAGAGACTTCTGAACTGCAGGGCTCTCCGGAACTGCAGTGGCAAAATGAGCAGAACATGGGGCTGCAGACCCTGGACAGGACTCAGGAGACACAGCTGCAAGGAAGGGCTGGGGGCGGTACAGCCACACCAGAGGAGCTGTCGGTGTGGGGCCGCACCTCCTGTGTCTCTCCAGTGTGGAGTATGCGCTATAAATATCTTACTGGTACAGTGTACCAGACCGGAACAACCTACTTGCACCACTGATTGGATGAAAAACATCTGAGACATGATCCAAATGTTTTCATGATACCTTAGAGAGTACATTATTGATGAGAGAACAAGAGACATTTGAAAGTATAGAAAAAGCTTGAGAATCCCTGGCTTAGAAATATTGCCCTCTCCAAATTCCAAGTAGCATAGTGATAAAGACTATCTCCTGGAGATTATAAATCTATGTAGGTATATTTAAATTATATTTATATATATTTATACACATGGATATGCCTAACAATAACCATTTTCCAACTAAAAGCGCACAGTTAGCCCTATGTAAGTAACACCATATTTATTGCTTGTTACATGTAAGACATTTTATATTAAATTGGTATGGGAGAGAGAACTTTTTTTAGTCTTTCATGTTCATGTGGGGGGAATAAGAGGAAATTAACACTTCAGATATTTAATCTCAAAACCCAATGTTTAGTATGTCCTGTTTATAGATATTGTTGCCTTTTTTATCAAAATAGGGGCATTATCATATTACAGTAATTTCAGCTAATTTTCCAGAGAGCTGTCTGAATGGCCAACACTAGATCCGGAGCATTTTAAGAATGTCTTGATTTGGTTTCAAACACACAAAAATCTTTCTTAAAAATATTAAGGTAGTGCACTTGCAAAACACGCCCAAATCTCATTTTCCCCAGTGTATTAACTACTCTGTTTCCCATCCTTGGTTAGTTAATGCTGCCTACAACCCAAGGAAGCATTTCTTTATGTAAAAGGCTATGTTTGTAGGATAATGTAACAAATCCATGTACTGAAAATAGATACAATTACTAAATAAATCATACTCGCATGCTGAACCGGGACTAGAAGCCTTGTTTTCTGCTCTCTCAACTTTAGTCTTTATCAAAGGAAGACTCCTTTAACTCATGCTAGTAATAGTCTCCTTGCCCTCTGAGCCAGACGCTAGAAGGCATCATCATTCAGACTTCCAATGCCACTGTATTTTATTAGGAACCAATATTTTCCAGGAAAGGAATGAGTGAACCTAAGGTGGGGAAGAGGAGGACAAAGTTTGTGTTTCACGATAGTTCTTTCTGCATAGTTTCTTTTCACTGAGTATTCAGGAAAGTAGAATAAACTTACTGCTTGTTCTACTACTGTGGAAAAAACAGAGTAAATATGATTAGCCTATGATGGGGAAAACAACATGTGATGCCTTCTTGACCCAATTTTAAGTTACTCTTCCAATATGAGTTTTCTGGGCTCAGACTCTCCAGATCCTGCTTTAAGACATTTGCATCAGGGGAAGATAAGATATGTTTGCCATTCCTTAAGAGATGGAATGTGTTAGAGAATGAGCAGGCTGACCCAGAGGCAGATTGAGTAAATGGGCTTCTTTATGGCGGTACTTGTTCCCCTCGACCCAATTATCGAGTAAGTACTGAGTTAATCACCTCACACACTCTTTTATCTAAGTTAATATGTAAATGCCTACATTTACTAAAACACCTCCAAAACTCTTATTTAGTAACATAACACCCATACAATGAATATTAATAGTCATATCCTGAATATAATTATCCCCGCCCCTGTTTACAGTTTACAGCATTAAGCATATTCTACAGACATTTTTACCTTGAAGATATATTTCTTTGCAGTAATTGCAGCCACAAATTCCCTTGATCAGCAGTCCACAAGGAAGGGAAGAAGGGGCCATGACCCTGAGCTCGTTTATGTAGCTGGGAAAGAAAGGGAGGGGAGATAACACTTCTTTACACAAAGCGTAACAATTAGACAGCCACATTCCTTATGCAACTGCAATGCTTATCAATCCTAACAAGCAGAAGAGAAGGGAGAGGGATGGCATTTTATCTATCAAGTTCAGAAATGGTTCCCCTGCGTCTACTCCTTAATGCCATGTCAGCACACCAGCGGTTTCCCAGGTCTCTACTTAACCCTTACATGTCCCAACAGAATGCAACATCAAAGTGCTCAAAAATCCTGCTGCACGAGTGTCCAAGAGCACAAAATGTTTCTTACTTTACATATGAAATGTTCAACAGCCTTTTCTAAAAGGGAGTAGGCACTGAGAGGCTGGGGAGCTGCTGGGGAGGCTGGGGAGCTACTGGAGACTCTCAGAAGATCTCTCAAATATCTACCACCTTGCATTAGGAAGAAGTTGGGATGGTTTCTAGTTTATGATAATTTATTCTTGCAGGAGATCACTAACAAAAATATTTCAGCAAAGATATTATTTTGCTTAAGAATGGACTAAATTGTACCAAATGCCAGGGTTCCCTCCCAGACTCAGGCCCTACTTCCCAGGAGAGTTTGTCCTTTATGAAATATCTTCACCCCAACTATCCTGCCCTTCTCTTCTCATTTACATAAGCTGAACACTAAACTATACTGTCAATAAACAATCTATTTTTCCATTAATAGAGTATAAACATTTTAGAACAAAATGCAGTTTAAGATAAAGGGTTTGCCTCCTTAGTTGGTTATGGTTCTGATAAATTCAGCCCCCATCTAAAGAAAAATTCCTTAATACCTACCCTAGTCCCTGTCCCCTCCTCCCCTCCCCCTGCCAGTCTCTCTCACAGATACCCTCCACACATGCATGTACCTCTAGCAATATGAGGTTTCTATTATAGACCAAGGTCAATTACAGACATTCATCTTAAGGCTCTGTCTTTCATACATTAAGTAAATAAGTCTGACAACATTAGTATGAAATGCAGTAGACAAGAAACTATATAGGATCACTGGGGTGACCATATGTCCCATTTTGACTAGAACAGTCCCTTTTTTAGGCCCTGTCTCGGCCATCCTGACTTTTTTGACAAAACTGGGCATTTGTCTCATTTTCTCTTGCAAGCTGATCTTCCGTTGGCAAGAGTAAACTGGTCAATGCACAGTTTTGCCAAAAAAGTGGGGTGGGATCCCTGGCAGGGCATGGATGAACATGCAGAAGAGTGGAGGGGGTGAATCGCAATGCCAGCCCTGTGCTGGAGGGAGGACTAGGGAGAGCTGCTTAGGCCAGCTGGCCTGCCACACGTGCATGGAGGAGGGGCCTCAAGCAGCCCAGTGCACGGAGGGACAGTGCACTGGGCCGCCTGAAGAGCTCAAAGGACCAGCCCCATGCACAGGCAGGCAGTGGGGAGGCACAGACGAGCCCCACATGCAGGGAAGAAGAGAGCTGCAGGGGGAGGAGGTAATGGGCGGGTGGCATGGGGCTTGGGCCACCAGCCCCACATGGGCAGGTAGTGAGGGGGCTCAGAGAACCAGCCCTGCATGTAGGCAAGAGAGTGGCGGGGGAGAAGGTAGTGGGTGCGAGTTGGAGAGGGGGAGGGTGACCTCAGGCTGGCCCCACGTGGGCGGGAGGCAGGGAAGGCTCAGGTTGGCCCTGCGCCGGGGGTGTATATCTTGGGCCGGCCTGGGGTGTCCCATTTTCCCTTTGGGAAAATATGGTCACCCTAAGGATCACCTTACACCATAGAAAAGCAGCTACTTCTGTGTCCAACCAAAGAACCTATTTAACAGCACATAATAATTGTTTAGGATCAGGAACATACCATATCCAAGTGAAATTGTACCTAAGTGGTTAGGATTTATCCAGGATATCCTGGTTAACATCCCTTATCCTTAAAACCATAATCTCACTTTTGGTTACACCAGGTTAGGGCCTCACTTTTACATTTAATCTGAAAGAAGCCAACTTCAGCAGCACAGCACCGGAAGCATTATTTCAATACTGAACAACAGGAAAGAGGATCTCCTTCTGAATTACTCACGCAACTTCATGCAATGTTTGGGCATTCTTTAGAATACTCTTTCCCACTGCAGTAGTGACCAGTTTGAATCCTCCTCTGTTTATAAGATCACAGCACAAGAAAACACAACTGCAGGCTTCCTTCAAATAGATGGGAAATCAAAACTAAACATACTATGCTGTTTAGGGGTTATGGAACCAGAAATCAATAATTCACAAAGAGCTTGAATTTATGAAACTTGGATTATTTCAAAACAAGCCACATCACAAAGACAAGTTCAGCCCTATTGGTGACATATTGACAAGCTCCCCATTTGGCTTATACTTTGTAACAAATCCCTCGGGCAAGAAAGCCAAATCTCATTAGGCAGATTCTTCAAGGTGTCACTCTTATTTAAGATGGATGTCATTTGGCTAGTTATTATGCCTAATAAAAGTACTGTGCACATACTTGGAGCTTTGCTGCTTGATAAAGTCAAAGCAAGCTAGGTAAAGGGATTTTGACATAAGCATTCATTAAAATATAGCCTACTCTACTCTCAATTAAAATAGGGCAGGTTTTTTTTTTCTTCCTTTCATCATCTGCACCAAGAGCAATGTGCAGAAAGTATTCATAGCTGCAACAGTCCTTGAGAAAAAAATCGATACAGTAAATAATGCAATACTTTTCTGAATCAACAATTAAATTTAATACACTAAGAACAAAAGGTTACTTGATAAAGAAAGGTCATTTTTTTATTGGAAGGCTGTATTATGGTGTTCTTGTCTAATAAAAGAAGGGAGGTCACATATAACTGCTGTAACAAGAGTAATAAAATATAGAACTTTACAAAATGCAAATAAAATCTGACCATGTACAAAATCTGTCATAATGTCCCACTAGAGCACAGCAGGGTTAGTCAGGTTCCTCTTCTCTGCAGAGAGTGTATGCTAGGGCTAGAGATAGCTGAAGTAACCTTCCAGAACAATTTAGTTGCCTTACAGAGAGGATACCTTCTCTTCATTTCCACCAGCAGATCTTCCTAGTGTCTAGCCAAGATACACGTACAGGGCACTACGGACTGCATTTGACATCAACTGTAGCTGGGCACTGGACAGCTTGGCTGCATACATTGATTTGAACTTTGAAACCTGATGACTGTCTCCCACCGACTATGGACATCCTGACCAGTCCCATGTATTATGAAAGCATTTGTAACACTGATTAAGCATTATGAATATGATAAAGTAGTTAATTATTCACCAATTGGTCCTTAAAGTGAGTGCCTTTTACTTTAAATAGGTCAAAGGATTTAGTACTCTATTTAGCAGAAGTGTCTGTTCATAATTTTGCTAAGACTATACTCAGAGGAGAATCTCCTCACCAATGAGAAAATGCTTAGAAGAAATTCACTTCTTCAGGAAGCAATTTCAGGGGAAAAAACATATGCAATTAAACCACCATATGGTTTTTCAGCTTCATGAGTGATAAGCAGCACAGGCAAACAAAGTGCAAGGGCATAAATATTAAACAGATACTGATTCTTTTGTTTTTATGCCACATAAATCAGGATTTGAAATCTACTAAAGAAGTTTAGGGTAATAAGACATATTGACATGAGCCATACAAAAAACAACAAACAAAAAAAAAGTGATGATAAAGTAATGCTAAGAGTTCCACTTCTATTCACAAAAACAAAAATGAAGGCTGCAATTTTGTCCTTAATTCAGCCTACTGTACAAAACTCATGCCTGTGTACACAGCCAGAACAAGGCCTATGAAGTATTTACCTGCCCTTTATGTGCTCAAAATAAGGTACCAAGCGTGACTTCAGTGGTACAATCAATTTTTTTACTGGTCCTCTACAAAGAGGTGAATTTCACCTTTGGGGATTTTTTTTTTTATAAGAAAACAGAGGTTTTCATAAGTTATCATTCAGATTTATGAACCTGATCGAAAGCATAACCCCATTTTTTCCATCATGCAACATAATGGTGACATTCTACCCTGGAAGAAATAGCAAATTTGTATTTATTTGCTGTAAATGGAAAGGAGTAGGTTTTTCCCCCCATGGCAAAACCAGCAAGCATCATTTTCAAAACTCCTCATTAGTGGTGTGGGTTGTTGGATTTTATTTTATTTTATTGCACTAGTGGTGTGATATTTTTCACATAACTATTTAGAATATTTTGAATCAAAAGGAACAATATAAAACCAAATGAATGGTTTCTAATATTCAGCAATTGGAAAAGTGTGCATTTTCTAATCCTCTCATCACTGAAGAATGAGCAAAATCCCTTCAGTGAATCTATGTTTCTTGAGAGAAAAACCAAGAATGAAAGATTTCATCCTCAAAGGTGAACATTCTGGAAGGCTCTTGTTGTATGAAAAAAGAGGGGGTTATATGACAACTGTCTTGCAGTCGTGTCCATGGTAATCTCTTTTGGGCAATTGCTATGATACTTTCTAGAGGTGGGCAAAAAGTCAACTGTTATTCTTTAATGTAGGCATATGATCAAAAAATCCAACTGAAATGGAGCTGCCTCCTGAGAAAATTCACAAGAAAAGGCAGAATTATACAGTATCAAAAAGGATTTTATCTAAATGAGCACAGAGTTTAGAGCATTTATATTTATCTGGATGGTGACTGTGACCATCTTTAAAAGATCAGTAACATTTTGTAAAAAAATCCCAAGCTTTATCTTGAACACAATGTACCATTTTCTCAGAATAGATGTAATATTTGCTTTGCCTGACAATCTTATAAAAGGGTAAGTTATACAAGACAAGACAAGACACACACACACACACACACACACAGAGAGATGGTTCAACTCTACATCCAAAAAGCCAGAGGATAGCTGAAATTGCTATTGTATTCTGACAGGTTTCAGAGTAGCAGCCATGTTAGTCTGTATCCGCAAAAAGAAAAGGAGTACACAAGTACTCCTTTTCTATTGTATTCTGTTACTGTTCTTACACAGCATTTGAATGCCTTCCAGAAGCAAAGGAAGTGCTGTGACTAGCATCTTTCCCATGTTTTTTTCTTTGTCTTTTCCTCTACCCCAGGGGAACCTGTGTGGTTTTTTTGAATTATATATTTACACTGTGCTATGTTTTTGAACAAAGAAGAGCACCTTTACTTGAAATGGAAGGTGGTAAAGTCTGGTTCTTAGTTCCTGTGACAGTTTGTTCCTCAGTCGTGGACCATCTCCCAGGAAAATTCTGTCTCCTGTATGGAGGCATTTACTTTTGGGGTAGAAAGTGTCATCATGCCCAAGGAGTGGAATTGTAAACTGGGGTCTTCATTCTGGAGCTTTGGGCCCTAGTTTAGGTATCATGGGTCTTGGCCATTAAGCATATGAAGTGCTTTTGATGGTATATCTTATTTCACTCAAGAACCTGTATAAACTATGACTAGCAAAAAGTACTTTTTTGCCAGTCTAAGATGTATCTACACCAGGAGGGTTTCCCAGGATAAATATGTAGCCAAACCTTTTCTAGCTTAGAATAGGCTTCAGAGAGCTGCTCTTTGGTAATTATACTTTGGTGTCTGAGCTGAGGTTTCTGCAAGAGGATTGCCTATTTGTGGTTTGTGTGATCATCTCTTCTGCAGGAAACCAAAACTTGTGTCATTTTTGTAAATAAAGAAATTACACTAGAAAATATTCTGGGTCACCAATTTCTCCTGCAATGGAAACAGACCTACAAGGCCCCAAAGTTTGCTGTCACACTTTGGAAGAACAGAAATATTGACCACACCAGTGGTTCTCAAAGCTGGTCCGCCGCTTGTTCAGGGAAAGCCCCTGGCGGGCTGGGCCAATTTGTTTACTTGCCTCGTCCTCGGGTTTGGCCAATCGCGGCTCCCACTGGCCGCGGTTCGCCGCTCTGGGCCAATGGGGGCTGCGGGAAGCTGCGCAGGCCAAGGGATATGCTGGCCAAGGGAGTGGCGAACCGCGGCCAGTGGGAGCCGCGATCAGCCGAACCTGCAGGCCCAGCAGGTAAACAAACCGGCCTGGCGCGCCAGGGGCTTTCCCTGAACAAGCAGGGGACTGGCTTTGAGAACCACTGGACCACATGATAATGTCTAGCCAACCACAAGCCAGGAATTCTCTTGTCTGTAGCAATGATATTTACATCGTCTCAGAGGAGCATTTGTGAGGGTTAATTCATTTTTGCAAAGTACACTGGCTATATGAACCCAATTTTGAAAATTAGCTCTAAATTTTGTGGGCACAATTCTACATCTAGCTACCTGATCCCACCTGTCAAACACCTAAACATTAGCATTTCTGAATTTAGTCTGTTCCTGAATTGTTAGATTTTACAGTTTTCTAAAATCTATTCATTTTAATACAGTATTTCCTGAATAATTTCTATGAATAATTCTTGGTCTGTATGCTATTCATGAACATTTCTGTGAGCTTCAATTCAAACTTTGAGCTGTGTTTCTTAAGTATTGACTGGCCACTAAAGTCACACAATATTGTTTCTATCTGGATTGGATAAGCATAAGTGAGAGAATCAGATTTCTAACATGAACACTGATGTGAACAACTTCAAAATTCACTTGCCATACATAAATAATTTACAATACTTGGCTTTTTGGTATTTGCTGCTTTAATTAATATTTCTACTAGTAAACACTTTTACTAGAATATTCACAGAAAGTGAACACAAAAAAAGGACACAAAATATATGTGAAATGTACACATTATTTTATTTTTTGAGAATATTTACCAAATGATTGGGTTTTTTTTAGTATTTTTAAACTATTCACCCAGCTGTGATGGGCAGTTTCCTCCTTTTGAAAATTATTCCATGCAGGACTGCTATTTTGACGTTAACCTGGTTCTGCAAAATTATAAAATAGATCTAGGAGTTATTCCTCCATGGGTAGCTATCTAGCTTGACCTTATGCTATTCTTTACAAAGAATTAGTTTCCCTGTCTGTAAGTGCACCTTTTTTTTTTACCTTCTGCTCCTCCCTATAATTCTCCCTCATTTATTTGTGCACTCATCAACTCAGAGCTGTGCAAAATTTTGCATCTTAAATTAAACCTGACAAATTTCCCCCTTTTCCTGACTTTCACTGCTCCAAACGTAGGGAAACATCTGTGTATGTTGCAGCAGGGAGAGAGAAGCAGCATGAGAATGGGAGGAAGATCACAAGTAAACCAGAAGAAGGGTAGGCACAAGTATAGCCTCTCTGAACACTCTCCTCATGACCACTTCAAAGGCAGAGGCAGCTGAGGTAGCATATAGAGTAAAATCCTAGCTCAATGGCAGGACTTCCATTTACTTTAGCGGGGCCATGATTTCACCCCTCATTTAAAAGTCAGAGCTTCAGACAAGAGGAAAAATAAGCAAGCTGTTCACCAACCTTCATCACCATAGCTACTGAAATAGCTGCACATCCTCTCAGGAATAGACAAGAAAATCCAAATGATGGAATAGCAGAATAATAAGTGTGGTCAGAGCTGCTCTGCTCTCAATCCAGTTAAAGACTGTGGATGAGATTCACCTCTATTCACCTGATTTGAGGGCTCAAGAGAGATTTCAGTAGCTCATGGTATTGGTTCTCTGCACAGAAATAGACCCTATTGGTTCATAATCTGCCAGTGTTAGTCTTTGTGCTCTCTCATTATAAAAATGCTCCATTATTGACTTTGCTCAGTTTCTGTAGGACAGAAGGGGGCAGAAGAGTCAGTTGTGGGTGCATGATCCACTGGACCTTGGGTAGAATAGAGCAGTCTGTTCATTCCATTCCACCCCCTCTGAACATCCCAGCATCAACTTCTCTGACTGCACACCTGATGGAGACCTCCTATGTGGAGAAGCACCAGATGGGAAGATCCAGCCAGCTCCCAGCCCCCTTTCGTAGCCAGAGGGGCACAAAGCACATTGTAAAATCAGGCCCTATATATTTATGCCCAGGACATTTTTCCCACAGACAGAAAGTAACTTCATACAATTTGTATTTTCCTTAACAGAAAAGAGTGACTGGCTGCCTCTGTAAACTGCACCATTTATCTACAAGTGCCATATTCACAGCACTTCTCTCATTTCATCAAATGTGTATGAAATGCCGCAGTTTCCACAGAGGCCTTTGGTAACTGAACAAACAGAGTAAACCATATACTGTAATGCTGCAGAAATGTCTCAAGGGGGAGGGTTCTTGAGAAAAAACTTCAAAGCAAAGGGTGGGTCTGCTTGACTAAATGAAAGGTTGTGAGGTGATGCTGCAGAGGGTGCTCTGTCAGAGGCGTGCCCTCCGCTAGCCAACAATGGCCCAACAGGCCACAACTACATCCTTTCTTCAAGGGTCTCAGCAATTATTCCACTAGTGCATTTTAACATAGAAAGCATTCCTGCTGCCAGATTTATTTATTAATATTCCAAATAACTCTGCCCATAGTCCTAAAGCAGACCTTAATATCCCAATGTGATGTCCCCAGTCAATCCATTCTTCTCTCCCCCAGGTTCATCTAGTCCTCCATTTCCTTTTCCTGGGCACAGGCCCTCAGTGTTCCATTAAAATGAAAGTTAACCAAGATAATATCCTCCCATCCCAGGATAATTCCAGTCTTTTAATATTCCATATCGGCCTTACATGGGCTACTTTTTTTCAAAGTGTTTCAAGCAACTTCTCAGACACTCTTTTTGTGACTTCCATTCCACGGGGATCATTGGTTTCAGAGTAGCAGCCATGTTAGTCTGTATTCACAAAAAGAAAAGGAGTACTTGTGGCACCTTAGAGTCTAACAAATTTATTTGAGCATAAGCTTTCATGAGCTACAGCTCACTTCATCGGATGCATTCCGATGAAGTGAGCTGTAGCTCACGAAAGCTTATGCTCAAATATATTTGTTAGTCTCTAAGGGGATCACTGTTGACCATGAATGCCTACCTCAGGGAAGACCATCAGAAAACAGGGCAGACACCCCAAACTGGTGGTGATGTGTTCTATAATTAGATTTCATTGAGCCAGTAACAAATGTGAGCGCCTGGATCATTATACCAGTCTTGTCATGGAGCCACAGACAGTCCCCTCAGATTCTCCAGTATGTCTAAATCCAGTTTGTCTGGGTAGCAAGTGATAAATGGTCACTTCCACCAAAGATCACATCACATTTAAGTTGTTCCCAGTCCCAAGAGACCAGTCACTTACCCCTGATTAAATGATACTCTAGCTCTTACAGCAAAGACAACATTGGTAGCCAATTCTGCAGTAAACTAACTAGAGATTTATTAGCTAAGAAAAGGAAATGAGAGTTATTGAGAGGTAACTGCAGGTAAATATATATATACAGGTGAGTCACAGTCTAATTCCAAATGGTAGCAGTGATGTAATAAACTGCCAGTTTCCCAAAAGTCTCCCAGGACAACCCAGAAACTCTGGGGATCTCTGTCTTCTTGTTCAGTTATTCTGCTCTGTTAGAATCCAAGCAGTCCAGAGATGAAGTATCTTTCCCTGAATCCATACTCATAGCTTCTTCTCACAGAAAACAAGCTGACAGGGCCACTACCCAGGTGGGCATTTCCCTTTGATGATGAAGAGCGAGGAATGCATTTTGAGTCTTTGACCTCCAATCACACACAATGGCCACTTGCTTTGAGGTTAGCACTTTTCTGTTAAAGTTCTTTATTTGCATTTCACAAGACTTCTTTCTTGTGTGATGGGTTATTTACTTACAGAGATATACACAATGTAAATGTTTGCTATTACATTATAGCAGGATACAGATAAGTGAAAACAATGCATGTAACATCCCATTAGTTTTCATGAAGTTTAAACACCAAATACACTCATCTACATTTAAAAATTACATTTATCTATACTAATACACAGGTGACTTGACCTGGGCCTTTGGCATGAGCTGGCACTGGTCTGCCAGCATCACAATCACTACAGGAGCTGACTCCCCTCCTGCCACTCTCTTCAGGGCTTTTCCCCAAAGCTCCCCTCCTAGCCCCTTTCTAAGACTGCCCTTCTGTGGCATTTGTCCCTTGCAGCTGCCTCTGTGCTACTCTCACCTTACCCTTAAGTCAGGTACCATCTAGTCCCTCATTTAGGGCCCATACCTTTCCAAGAGATGATTTCCTGCTGTTTTAAGATGTGATAGTGGGACTATTAAAGGGTGGGTAACATTTGAACACAGACACTCATAAGCCAAGGCTCAAAGATATAGCTGGGCCATATACCATCGACAGCTTTAAAAAACAAACAGCACCAGATTAAAGTTAACTGGCCCTTTCACAGCAAACAAGTATAAAAATGCAGTGTGGGGATATCATGTTCCTGGCTGTTTAAACCATTGAGCAAAGAAGCTGCCACATTAAGGATGAGCTGTAAGTGAGAGAGAGTCAATGCAAGATGGCCTGATAAAAATTAGTAACAGTAATCCTCTCACATTAAGGCATAGCTAAGTACATTCAACAGGTAATTTTCCATTAAAAAGGGCATATTCAAAGCAAAATTCTGAACCCAGATTTGATATCTCCAAATGTGAACCCTAAATAAGCAGGGATGCAAAAGTAAAGAGTTCATTGTCACACTCTGTGATAGGTAGTTATACAGTTCCTGTAGTACCTGAGTGCTTTACAGTCTTTAATTTATTGATCCTCATACCAGTGAGGAAGGGCAGTGCATAGAGAAATAGGGAGGCTAAGTGACTTATCCAAGGTTACACAGGAAGCCTGTAACTAAGCGGGGCCTGGAATCCAGGATTACCAAGTCAAGTGTTAGTGCCCTAAACATTGGACCATCTCCTGTCCATTTATCATCAGTTTGTTTTCTCAGGCTGAAGAATGACATCACTCTGAAAATCCAGATGACAAGACAGTCCAAGCACTGAACGTGCAAGGGCAACAGGGCAATTGTTTATCATCTGCATGCCAATAGTCTTTTACTCCTTGTTTAGAATGATCTCTTAAGTGGCAACTGTGACATTTTGGGGTTCAACCCAGCTCAGTGAGGGGTTCTATCACCACCTTCCCTGTAACCCTGGGTGCCTGCTCTGTTGCTGTGGCTTACAGCCCAGATACCAGCAGACAAGCATGCAGGTCCCTGAGCATCTGTGTGCTGGGCAGCCCTGGTTCAGCACTCTGACCCCAGCAGCCTGCCTACAACACAACAGGCCCACCCTGGTCGCCACCAGCCTTGGTTACCACTTGCAGGTGACCCCAACACATTCCCAGTCCCAAATTTCCCCAAAACCATCTGCCCTGAAGCATCCATCCCTCTCCTGCAAGAGTCAGGGATGTAATAAGGTCCATTGTTCCTTTAAAGAGACAAAAGCACTGGTGTTAACAGTCACTTCAAATCAAACACAGCACTGGGTTGGTTCAGATTAAAAGTAAAACAACTTTATTAACAAGAAGAGAGATGTCAAGTAGTTCAAGTACAAGACAAATATGGTTACTAGCAAATAAAAGCAAAATACCCTTTCTAGTGGCTAAGACAACTAAAAAAGTTACAGTCTTAGATCAAGGTAAATTTCTTACCAGTCTTTCTTTTTTCCAGCCATGACTGATGTTCTCTCAGTCAGGACCTTCCACAGAAGTACAAAGTGCTGGTTTTCCTTGTCTTCATACATGAAAGGGGCCAAAGTGGCTCTCTGTTTCCCTTTATCTTTTTTCAGAGTTGACTATCTTGACTATCAAGTGGCAGGATGACCTTATGTTGTTCTTCCCTTCCTGTGGGCTTCCAATCCCCCTGATTATTTGTATAAAAATGGGGCTTTGATTACATAATGCTCAGTGAGTTATTAGTTTTCCAATGATATATTACATGTCACCTTTGGGGTATATATCATGATAACAGCGTGTTAGGTGTAGTGAGCATGTCAGGCCTGACAAGAGCTGCTGACAGAGTAGTGAACCAATGGTGGCACTCCTCTGTGCCACATCAACATACATATATTGACCAACATAGGGATTGGATAGAGCCCAGAGATATTCTGTAAATCAAATCCCTTGTTCATGACACAAAATTGTCAATCAACATCTACCTGTATTGAGTCCTATCTTCTAACTAGGACTTGATATACTGGAGGAGAGTTCTAGATGCACCAGCTCCCTTAGTTGCTGAAGCAACAAACAATTGCAGCCATAGCTGCTGAATAATCCAGAATGATCAAAACAGGTATCTGACCCTGATCTAAAACAGCAGCTAATTTTAACATGGATGGTCTTATCTCCAAAATGGAAACCAGAGTCCAGACTGGTACCATCTGATCTTATTGGTATCTAAGTGCACCTGGGACTGAAATATTCACCAACTGAACCATTCCACACAGAGGAGAGTTAAGACTTGATGGTAATTGGCTAGGGGTCCAGTGGCAAGAGAAGATTTCTTGAAGAGAGTTGCACCAGCATGACTGAGATGGTTGATATTCTCCTTTTGATAACGACACCAGAAACTATACTGATCACTGAAGTCCTTTTACTCTCTGAGAAACCCCCAGCAAATGACTGCATCTTGCTTAGTACCAAGAGAAGTTTGGTCACTTCTAGCAGAATAACAACTCATCCTCCTCTGTAAAGAGAAGTAAAAAGAAATAGCTGCTATCCATTTTCAGCTATAATATATTTAGTGTGGTCTGCTAAAGATTACACAGAAAAAGTAGAAGGTGTGTTTATCTTCCAGATCTAATCAATAAGCTTCAGCAATCCACTTCAAATTCTTGAAATGTGAAGTTCAAGTGCTGTTTTATTTGTATTTTATGTAGAAGGCTTCCAACACCTACTCAAAAATTCACCCACCAAAGAGCAAAACTCATTTCAACTGGTATTTATGGGTGCAATTACAATAGGCAGATTTATGCTACGGATCTATAGTGTCGAGGGACCACTATAGAGTCTGGCCTCTCCAAAAAAACCCACAAACTCACAAAATCACACAAACTCTCCCAGCTGACATCCGCCTGGCACAGATGAGGGGTGTTACCTGTCAGGTAACCACTGCTCTAATCTACACCAGCTGGCAACTCAAGGGACTGTCTGCCAACTGAGAATTGCTGGAGTGCAGAAGTGCTCCGGTTACTCCCCCTCTCTATTACAGCTTGCCCTCCTTACCAGGGCTGGGCTGGTGGGGTGCCATGCAACCCACCTATGCTGGCTACAAACCAGCAGAGACCTTCTCATTACCAATGTTATTCTTATTTTGCCACATTCGGTCAGCATCCAACACTTTTGCACAGCCTGAGCAGCACAAAAGGGCCACCTTGGGGGATATAATCTGGGCCTATAGATGCGGAACTCTCCAAGTCCACATCCCTGAACAAATCAGCATGGCAAAGCCTCACACAGTAGCTGCACTGTCCAGGTAGACGATAGAGGAGACTGCGCTTGAGGCAGATGGAATCTCTCAGGGGCATGATCAGTGCACATGTAGCATGTGCCGCCTGTTCCATTCATTAGGGTGGAGCAGATTGTTTCACCTGGATGCTGGTCTCACTCCAGGGCTTCAATGGCACCACGTTCCTATTTCATCCCTATCCCTTCCTGCCCCTTTTTCTCTGGTCTGCTCCCAAGGATGTTGGAGGAGCAAGAGGGAGCAGGCCCTGTGCTTTGAAGAATGCAAGAAACACAGGGACCGCTACTGCAAGATGCCCTTGCACACCCATTCAGCTAGAAATGGGGGAGTCTTGTGCTCCCTTTCATGGCCATGATGCATTTCACCTGTGTAAACTGACAATAGTCCCCATAGTCTAGCACCCAAAGTGTTTAACTGTGGATTTGATTTTTCACCTTAAACTCCTGAAATTGTTTTTTTCTCATTTTTATAAACCTGATTTAATTGAAAACGTAATCCCTAAAATACCACTCTTCCCTTTAAGTCATCCCTGTTTCTGTTACATCAGTACATTGATAAAAAGAGACCAAAATATTACAAGCCAATTATGTTTCTGTCAGAATGATGCAAACCCATTTTACTGCACATGCTGTACCAGATTAGTCTGTGATGTAACTCCACTGAAGTCAATGGAGTGACCCCATCATCAACGTGACGCAAGATCATTCAGTAAAAAAATGCAGTTGGCACCACTACAATGTTGACATGTATCATTTTCAAGTTACATTTACCTTGATATTTTCAGTATTTCCCCTTATAAGTGTAACCCTTCTGCCAGATGCCAATAGTAGCAACAAGGGCTAAGTTCAGTCATTTTTTTTAAATGAGTAAAACCATGACTCCCCACCCAGAGTCAGACTCCTACATTAGGGTCTGAAAATTAAAATCTCTCATGTCACCTTTGCAGGTGTTTCTTCCCCACTTACAAGCACTCAAAATCCTTTAGGAACATGGGACCATTTATTTGGGGAAAGAGGGAAATCAGTGAAAAGAAACTTGGAAACCCTGTATATATATATCTGCATATAAGAAGTCTGAACAATCCCAATCAATACATCAGGAGTTTGGTCAACCCCTCATCCCAGAACACAAATATTCAACTTATGAGAAGTCCAGAACTCTAGATCACCATGCCCCACTCACCTAAAACCCAGTTCACTGTCTGTCTCAGTAGTTCTTCTCTGCTGCAGTCCTGCGAGAAGTGTTCTACTTCATCCTACTCTGATGAGCATCTACATGGTCCAGTTCAGTGTCTGAGGCAGCTCAGCACTGCTACCATGGGTCCAGGCAAGCCATAGCATGGAGCCAGCTCAACTTCTTCTGCCACTAATCCAGCCCAATCCAATCTCCAGGTGGGGAACCCAGAGTAGAGCAGAACTTTGAACAGAGTCACTGCCTGAAGTACTCCTCTTCAAGACAGAGCCTTTCCCCCTTTCTTATTTGCTGAGCCCAAGTTTTGTTATCCAACCAAAGTCAATTACTTAAAAAAGCCAGGGTGACCCCCTCACCCAGGTCTTCTCCTGTACAATTCCTATGCTGTTTCATGTGTACAGTAGTGATTATAATCTATTAGGACATTTACACATCAAAGCAAACAAATTCCAAACCAAAAACCTCAGCAGATGAATTTATGGGTAAGCAACACTGTAATTCATGCACATCAAACTGATCAGAGCAAAGAGGTGAGAGCTTGTAAGCAAGGTGGTCACCCCGCTGAGGCCCTGAAGGAGTTAAAACAGTCCTGGGAGAGGGCTGCCCTGGGGAGCCAACAGTAAAAGCAGCCTTGGAGAGGGCTGTGGCTGTGGGAAGAGGAGTGAGAACAGCTGGGGGAAGCTGAGTGAGTAGCTGACCACAGCTGTTGCCAGCTCAATCAGGGCCCAGCTGGCCCTTATAAGAGGACTGTGGGCCAGAAGTAGGAGTCTCACTCTAGTCCTGGAGTAGGAAGGGATAGCTGCCTGAGAAGATGGTAATTGAAGCAGAGCAATGCTGGGGAAGGGCAAAGGGAGCTCCAGCCTGGTAAACCTGCAGGCCTTGGTAGAGGCCCAGAAAAGGTACTGGGGCTGCAGAGGGGTGGCCCAGGGATAGGCAAAGGCAGCAGGTCCTAACCCATTGCCAATGATGAGCGGCTATTACACTGCAGTCTGCCCCGGTGAGTGAGGGTTAGATGATGACCCTCAGTTACCACTGAGGCAAGGTGGGTTTAGAGGGTTGGGGGTTCCCCAGGGAGGGGAGACCTAGAGTGTGGGGGTGCTGCTGGGGCAGAGCCCTGAGGTAAAGGGGCACTGGGATCTGGGAAGGACACAGGGCTAGCAGCAGGCGAGATGCTGGCCTGCAGAGGGTGCTCCAAAGGCTGGAAAAAGCTAATTCCTGAGATGACCAGCAGGAGGTACCACACCAGAGAGTTGTTGCTCGCTACAGAGCTCCATCCCTCTAGGGTTCTCTTTGCTCATGGGCTTACATAAATATGGTGACTCCCCCGAGTCCTGTAGAACAGGTAATTACTATTATGTAGTAAGCAAGGAGGGCCAAACTAGCTCATCTTTTCTAAAATCAGTTGGTCTACACTGATTTACACCAGCCCAGGATCCTGACTTTTGGTCCAGTTGCTTCACCTTTATTCACAGTGAGTAGTATATTGCTACACAAGCAATTCCACTGAAATCAAATGGTACTATTCAGTGAGAGAAGGGGTAGCACAATTAGGTCCAACATGAAACTATAATGGAAAATATCATGCAGACATCAATAAAAATGAAGTATCTTTGATTTTCTGGTGTAGCCCCTTTTTTCCATAAACCCCTTATTAAGGACTCTTATTTATATATATATATGTATATTCAAAGTCACACACTTTACAATCTGCTTCAAGAACAGCTATTGAGACTTCTTTGAAAAGTCCTGAAGCCTTTTTGCTTTGTGGAACTTCTGAAAGGGGGTGATAAAATCTTCAGATAGTGCTCCAGCTAAGGCTCCTTGTTGCTTCTCTTTGCCAGCTCAATTTTATCAGAGATTGAAGATGTAAGAATGGATCTGTTTGAAATCAAGATAAGCAATGGGGGGGAAGGAAACCATGATCCAAATTATCCTCATTCATAGAATATCAAGGTTGGAAGGGACCCCAGAAGGTCATCTAGTCCAACCCCCTGCTCAAAGCAGGACCAATTCCCAGTTAAATCATCCCAGCCAGGGCTTTGTCAAGCCTGACCTTAAAAACCTCTAAGGAAGGAGATTCTACCACCTCCCTAGGTAACGCATTCCAGTGTTTCACCACCCTCTTAGTGAAAAAGTTTTTCCTAATATCCAATCTAAACCTCCCCCACTGCAACTTGAGACCATTACTCCTCGTTCTGTCATCTGCTACCATTGAGAACAGTCTAGAGCCATCCTCTTTGGAACCCCCTTTCAGGTAGTTGAAAGCAGCTATCAAATCCCCCCTCATTCTTCTCTTCTGCAGGCTAAACAATCCCAGCTCCCTCAGCCTCTCCTCATAACTCATGTGTTCCAGTCCCCTAATCATTTTTGTTGCCCTTTGCTGGACTCTCTCCAATTTATCCACATCCTCCTTGAAGTGTGGGGCCCAAAACTGGACTTGCCTCTCCCTAAATTTGGTCAAGTTCAAAATTTATTCTGATGAACTCTGATGCAAGTCAATCTTTCCACATTTTTATGGAGGATCTGTTTTTTTACTGCTCTCACTTAATCAGCTCTTTTCAGAGCTGATAAACCACTAAGAATGCACGTACTGTACATACATTGCTTCTGTAGGTGGACAGTTTAGATACAAATGGGTGTCCCTCTTAGATTGCATTGACTAAATCTTTGATTTATATGCCCTTTAAAGGAAGGGATCATTTTGCTGATAGCATTAGGTGGCTCAGGCAGAAAATGAGAAATATAGAGACATAAATGTTTGCTCTGCTCCATAAGCAGATGACTACTAGAAAGGCAATAAAAAAATTGGAGTGGCTCATCTAGTTTTAAACAAACAAATCCCACGCCCCCAACCCAATACGAACTCTGACATCCATTCCCACAGCCTAACATGCCATGACTTCCAATTTGGTACTGAAAAAATGCTCAATTCTTGATATTAAAAAAAACATGAGCTGCATCATGGCTGTAAATACCTGAGGCTTTTACAGTTGTTTCTATTTTTGTGCCAAACAAGAATCTAAATATAAAGTATACACATATAATTATATATCAACCGAAATAGAAACTCTACCTGTAGTTCACAACAGTTTGCTGCTCTCCAGCTTTGCAAAGGCTGCTTTGCTCCCTCTATAGTTCCCTAATCCTCATAACTCTTTTTCCCAAAAATCTCATTTCTCATCTTGGACAGGTGATTTATAAGAATTGGATGAGGGGAGTGACCATCCTCAAAGCAGCAGTCCAGGAGGATGTAATTTAGGTAGCTACCTCAAAGGGGGAAGAATGAAGGAGACAACTTCCCCGTACAGGCAGATGCCAAAGCCTTTACAGAAGTCCCCAGTCAAGTACCTTCTCCAAGCACTAATTATGCTTGGTTCACTCCAGCTGAAACAGGTGCTGCAGCGTATGGATAAATACTGATTTGTTGACAGATCTGTCTTCTGTCGCAGGCATGGCAAGCCTGTTTTTCCTATACTTAGAATTAGCTAACCTGTTAGAGGTCTCAGGTGCTGAGGAGCACTAATAGTTAGAACAGGGGTGGGCAAACTGTGGCCCTCAAGCCACATCCAGCCCTCCCGATGATTTAATCTGACCCTCGAGCTCCCCCTGGGGAGCAGAGTCTGGGGCTTACCCTGCTCCCATGCTCCAACCAGGGAGCAGAATCATGGGCCGCGGCACGCAGACATGCTGCAGCTCCCAGAAGCAGCAGCGTGGCAGCCCCCGCAGTTCCCATAGTCCAAGAATTGTGGCCAATGGGAGCTGCAGGGGCAGCTCCTGCAGACAGGGCAGCACAGAGCTGCCAGGCCACACCTCTGCATAGGAGCTGGAGGGGGACATGCCGCTGCTTCTGGCAGCTGTTTGAGGTAAGCACCGCCCGGAGCCTGCACCCCTGAGCCCCTCACATGCTCCAAACCCTGCCCCAGCCCTGATCTCCCTCCGAACCCCTAGATCCCAGCCTGAAGCGCCCTCCTGCACTCCAAACCCCTCATTCCCAGCCCCACCCCAGAGCCTGTACTCCCAGTTGGAGCCCTCAACCATACATGCCCCAATCCCCTGCCCCAGCCCGGAGCCCCCTCCCACACTCTGAATCCCTCAGTCCCAGCCTGGAGCACCCTCCTACACCCCAAGGTCCTCATCCCCAGCGCCACTCCAGAGCCTGCACCTCCAACCAGAGCCCTCACCCCCTGGCAACCCAACCCCCGCCTCAGCTCAGAGCCCCCTCTGGCAACCTGAACTCCTCATTTCTGGCCCTACCCCAGAGTCCTCACCCCGTCCTGCACCCCAGCCCCAATTTTGTGAGCATTCATGGCCCACCACACAATTTCCATACCCAGATGTGCTCCTCAAGCCAAAGAGTTTGCCCACCCCTGAGTTAGCGCTAGCCAGGGGACAACCATTCTGTTTTGTGTCAGCATGTGAGGTTTGAATTTTTTTTTTTTTGTTCCTCCTTGGAATAAAAACCAAGACCTCAAGAAAGCTTTCAAAAAAAGAGTTGTGTTGAAATGCCCATTTTTGTACTGAAACCTGAGCTTTTCTATTTGGGAAGGAGCATGTTTACAAAGCTTGATGGCTTTGAGAGAACTGCTTTTGAGGGTTGGGAGCATCTGCTCTGCCTGATTCACAAGAGTTTTTCATCCCAGATTACTCTCAATGAGCCATAACAGGGACTTGAACCTAACCATCAGGCTATGCGTTGTGAGATAGTCCCTCTCTCGCTCTCAAAACAAAGAAAGATTTTGCTGGAACTAATGCATCTCCCCAAAATAGTCCAGCTTCAACAGAAGGATCATATTTGAACTAAATAAAATTTTATTGTAAATGGTCTGATTGGCTCTACAAGTAGCACTGGAAATGTCTGACTTGTCATTATCAGTCACTCACCCAGACTTTGGGCCAGAATCTCATGCCCTTACTCACTCCTTACCTGAGTGGTACTTTACTCCTCCAATAGTCCCATTGATTTCAGTGGCACTATTCATGCAGTGAATGGAAGTACTCCTCTATCTGCGTAAAGGAATGAGAGTCTGGTCCTTTATAATCAAGACACCTTACTAAAAATACCCAAACAGATTAATCACTAGTGTAACTCCATAAACTCTATTCTTACATAAGAATGAATGCTGATCATTAAGATGGGACAGGGAAAAGCAGCAGAACAGTTGCTTCACATATGAATTGGTATTTTCTGCAGAAAATAAGGTGATTTCTGCATTCTAACACTGCTAGGATTTTTCTGTTCAGAAAACTGTGGCCTGGTAGCTATAATAAATCCAGGCATGTTGACTATGAGGACTTGCTGTGGGTCCTGGACATTCCACAGTGCTAAGTCTCCATGTATGATCAGCATCACCATGAAGGTTAATGGCTCTCCTTTGGTCAAAGCTGACAGTTTCACCAAAATTAGGCATATAGAATAGACATACTCTGCATGGTTAACACATCTATTTTAGATATTTATAGCATGCCAATCACCATGGAATCCAAGCTCATTTTAGGAGTGAACTTGATTAATATCCATTATTTGTCAGTGAACAACATGTTCATTACACGGCAATCCTTTATCCTGAAACATGCGGTTCAAATATTGTTTGAGCTATCAACAGGAAACAGAATAGTTTATCATACAATGAGAATTATCATAAATACAATGAAGCCAACAAAACTTATATTGGCTTGGACTGGTAACCATACATCTCCACCTAACATCTGGCATCCTATCTTCCAACAAACTGATCAGCAAGGTACAGCAAATGCTGTGCTTGTCACTGTTCAGGGATATACAGAATGCTCTCTGCCACCATCTGTGTAGCACAATCTCCATCCAGTTGATAAAATCAGCAGCTCACAGTAGTAAACAAAATTGGAGAGAGCCTCTCCCACGATCATAAATGCCTACATAATTACCAGAACAGTTGAACGGCTACCTGACTTTAGGCTCCCACACTGCCACTGGAGGTAGTTGAGTAAGTTCAGGTGTGGCCTGATTTGTTGTGCCAAGGTCAACCATGCCTAGGATGTCCAGGACAGCCCACTGTCCTTTGGTGATGCTTTCGAGGATGCTGCACACGTGCTGGATGGTTGCTCTTTTTGTGCTGGGCTCCCCGGCGGTCTTCTCAAGCTAACTCAGAGCCCCTGGCCTGGATGACGACCATTTAACTGTTTTTAAAAAATGAAACAAAAACAAACAAAAAACCTGCCCACCTTTCCTTGCCCACACAAAAATCACTGTAATGAGAGAGAGAATGTTTCCTTTGAGCCCTATTTAATTGGAGTGATAATAACTAAGGCTTGACAGGTGGAGAGAGACAAATTTAATCCCAAATATTTTTTTAAAACTCTCTAAAATAGTGTTTGTATATAGTGTCATGGTATAAAGTTTTCATTGTCACTTATTTGGGGTGACCTGATTCCCCACAGAAAGCAACACATCCAACCCAAACTAATGATGATGAAACCTTTATGCTACCCCACAGCACCATGTAGTCTGTCAATGTTTATGTGAACAAGGTAGATAGGTTCCACAAAGAAGTTGACCAAGCAGTCAGTTTAGAGAAGGTGTCATAAGAGTTCTTTAGCCAACTTCTGCTTCTAGTTTACACCTTTGCAGCCCCATTAAAGTCAGGGGATTTCAAAGGTGTAACCAAAAGCAGAAGTTGGCTGCTTGAGGCTAACTATTTCTAATATGTTTTGTGATGATACAACAGTCAGAATGTTGGACTGCAATATACAGCATGTGGGTAATGAAGTTCTATACATTTTCTAGGAGTTTGGCACCAGAGACGACTAAAGGAAAGTGGAACACATATTGCCAAAAACAATCAAATTCATGTGGGAAATATTCCTAGTAAAAACTTCAACCGAATGTCTATTCTAACACTAACTGCATGATGAAATAATTGCGCATCTCTAAATTCTTTTTTACTGAGTTTGCTCTGACTTCAGCTTTCAAACTAGTAATATTCTACCTAAATATGTTTACTTAGTAGATGAATTATTAGCAAGGATAATTCTCCTAAAAGTGAACTAATTATTTTCAGTTATGTGCGTTCAACTTGCACTCATAAAATTAACATGAAAGTCTTCAATGTCATTATCATAGACACTTTTTTGGTATTCACAAAGAAATGTTCTTCACATTAGGCTTTCTGAACTTTGTATATGCTGTAAGAACTAAAACCACACTGTTTTATTAATGATAAATCCTGTGAAAGAAGGAGAAAATTGTTTATTTTTTAAATCCATCATGATCAGTCTTCTTCATACATCAACACATCTCTGAAAATACAGAGATGAGGTATTTTTGACAGAAAGGACAAACTGTCTCTTTGGCAAATGCCTGTGCAGGAAGTCAACCATTGGCAAAGTATTGTCAAGTACAGACATTCATTTCATCCATCAGCCAGCATCAATCAGCCCAAACTAATCAGGCTTAAAAATAGGAAATGTAAAACTTTGGGTAAAAATGTTTAAAAAACCACCATTAACAATTACCATTCCAAGATGCCATTCACTTTTTTTCATGGCATACAATATATATCACTTACTCCAAATTGCATTAGCAGCAACTTAAATTCCATTCTTGCATCCATAAACTAACGAGAGTTAGAAAATGAAGTTCGAGGAGACAAACCCAGGGACAGCCTTAGGGAAAATGGCGAACATATATTTTGGCACCCTTGGCCCCTGCTTCCTCCCCATCCCCAATGCTGCTGGCACCCGTTGCCTCCCTGAGCTCCCTGAGAAATATTGTGAGTGCTTTTAATCCTAATTCTATGCACTTTTTTTTCTGCCTGTTTTCAGTAGCTGATTTTTACCATCTCACACTTCACCTCCAGTTCTATCCTCCCCACGTTTTTTGGAATATGGTTTTGGTTAATGGATGACTAAATACTTCTGCAACTATTATGAACTGCAGGAAATAGAAGTCGCTTGTCACATCTGGCATTATGCAAGTCTCTTTAATTGTTAAGAAGTGGTTGGTTGCCTAGGTAGTTACATTTATTTAAAGGTAAGTCAACTTTCTATAAAAAGTTGTGTAAAATGTACTGTCTATTACTTATCCATTAGCAATACATCTGCTGTGTGCATTTAAAATTATTTCTAATTTGTCATCACAGCTACCTGTACTTTAAATCAATTATTCTGTCATCTGCCATTGTTTCGGTTAATTAAAGTGACCCAGGGAAGATAGAACATCCATGAATATGTAATGGAACCCTGCTAATTCCTGAATAAGAATAACAAATGTAAAGTCATTACTCATCCACCAAAAGCAGATATGAAATTCATTAACATAATCTTCCAACTATACAGCCTACAACCCAGCAATAACTTCTAGAACTATCTCTTAACTATCACGAATTGAGAGGTTTATATTTATTGTTCTCTTCCATGGTCAGACAGCTCTTTAGGATTATACATTTGGTACTATTAAATTAGCATACAGAATAGCATCTAGTGTTTACCGCAGTGCTTTGTCACGTCCATTAAACACAACTGGGTCAGATTCTCAGCTGGTGTAAATTGATCTCACTCCCTTGAAGTCAATGGAGTGTGGCTAATTACACCAGTTGAGTATCTGGTCCCTTGTGTTCATAACTTTCTAAGTTATTCCTCTTTTTGGACCTAATCTTTTTGCACTCAGCTCAAAGGGTAAAGTTTGAGCCAGATCGCATTAGTCATTTTAAGTTTTTGGGAAGGGGAATATTCTGTATGCATTATACACACCATAATTAAGGGATTTTTTTTTTTTTGGCTTTTCAACAAGTAACAAATGATTGAAGATTTTTTTTGTTCAGATTCCCCAAATGATTCATCCTCAGTGTGATTTAATTGCTGCTGTTGTAAGTATGAAATGAAATCAAGCAAATCAATCCACACAACCCACATAATATATGTGCAGCTGCAAATTCTAAGATTGCAGTAGTGCAATGTCCTACAACAGTATGGAGCTGTGAATAGTGTCCCATGCAACTATGGCTCTAATACATGGAACATGGAAAGAAGCCCAAGGCGATTGCCAGAGGAATCTTGGATGGAACTGGGAACTGCCAGAAACCTTTCCCATGACATCCGGTGGTATTAGCATAGTTCTTCATCCAGTTCTCTGGAGAGTTGAGAGGTGGCAGAACCTTCACTTGGCCTTCCTGAACTAGATGGGGAGCAAGTCCCAGATTTTCTACCCAGCTGGCCAGAGTGGGGGTTGTCAATGAGAACCAGCTTTTCCATGCTAGTTGTTAATGGGATAGTTGCAGTTTCATCTGCCTGCCTAAGATTTGTAGATCATGCCCATTACTACTGCGGCACCTACCTGCATAGAAAAAACTGACATAAAAATAAAGTGAAATTGACTTTCCTCCCAATTCTCTGTGCTGTTCACAGCTATTATTTAACAGCATACCACTTCTCTCTACCAGCTGAAGGATCTGTGCAGATCTGCTGCTCCAGTGTCCCAGACTGCATAGTGCAAATTGCAGTAGGAGACTTCAAAACAGCCAGCACAGCATACAGCAGCAGGACTTCAAGAGAAGTGAGAATCACACTTACAGTGGACAGCCTGGCAGCTGCTGAGGGTTACATTTAAAGACCTTTCATAAATGAGCAACCATGAACTTACATGTAATGACAGCATTCCACTGCGTTAGTACAAGAGCACCCTCCCATGGTGGTAATGATATTTTAGATGTTATACACCTCAAATGATCCATAATAAAGTTGTACCTAATGTAACTACCTCTTCCAATACCACTGCCACTGGGGAGGGTCCTGAAACTTCTTCTCAACTCCTCGCCTCCTTGTGAAAGGGAGATCTAGGGGCCCACTCTATCAAGCCTCATGCAACTACTTTCCTCGTACCCCGTTGGCCATTTCACCTTCTGCACTCCTTGCTTACTGTGCCTGTACTCTACACACCCCTCACTGGAGAGGTCTGAAGGGGTCAGTAATGTACTTCTATCTATCTGGGAGAATCTGAGTGGCTAGAGGATTTTTTTTCAGTAATCTTTGGAATGGTCATTGTCTGGCAGTGTCCTTCCCTCTCCCCACAGTCACGCCCTAGGCAAGGTCACTGCTTGTGTCCTCCTCCTAGCATATTTAGGGATCAAGAGCACGAGTGATGATTGCCAGAAAGTGCCAAGAAATTCTTCAGTATACTTTTGTCATTATAAAAATACTAAACAATTAATTGTCTTCTTACAGTTAACATGGAGATCACTTTGCTAATAATATACCTGGTCAATATTTTATCCAAAAGTTTTTTCCCTCTAAATATTGCCTTTTTTTAAAAAATGAAAATTTTAGTAAAAAACTGATTATTTTCCAAAATATTTCATTTAGAATAATTGTGACTTTATCAACTTTTTTATGGAAGTCATTACTGAAACTTACCAAAAAGAAAGAGAACAAAACAAGGAAACACCAACAGGTTTTGATAAATGAAAAATATTGTTAGTTTCCACAACAGTTTTGATACATATTTAAAAATAAGAGGGTCCATTTTGTACCATACAAAAGGGTCACAATGTGGAAATGTGGACATTTTCAAAAAATTTGTTCTTAAAGTTGCCAAGCAGCTTTACTAATAGGCCATTTTAGAAACTAGTGTGCTTACACGCCAGCTGTAGACTTTGATATTCTTATTTACTACTCATTGCCCTTTATCTGTTGATTGGGTAATGCTAACAATTATGATTCTTCAGATTTCCTAATTCACTTGGCTATACCTTAGTTAAAATTAGTTGCTACACAAATCTATTGTTCCTTACATTGATTTGAATTTTAGTTCTCTAAAAGATAGCTCAGTGAAGGCATTACTGAAGTGAGGATGTGGCTGTGATTTTCAAAATGACTAGTAATATTGAGGTATCTCAACACTTTCTGAAACACAGTAAGTTACTCCATATGTCAAAAAGTTCTCAAAAATATTCTAACTGATTGAGAAAGAGTTACCTTTGCCACCAAGAAAAAAAGTCTTGGGAGCTTTTTGCACTGACAAGGCAAATTAGGCCCAATCCTGCAATTACCTAAGTGTGGACAGACCCAGGAGTGCAGCTGCACTGAGCGCACTGCAGAATCAACAAGATCTCACAGTAGAATATCAGATGAATAAATCAATTTGTTATATTCAGCAACAACTCATTTTGAATTTGCAACCAAATCAGTGCACCTCATCACACCTAGGCATTTAGGGATTTGGGGCAAAAATTTGGGATTGGTCCTGGACATGTCTACACTACAATTAGACATCACCATCTTGTCCATGCCAGCTGACTCAGGCTCAGGGGACTCAGGCTAAGGTGTTTAACTGAAGTGTAGAGTAAGGGCTCCAGCTGCAGGTTCATGCTGCTTTTGCTGTCTGTGGGTGCTGTTTCTTAGTAGTTGTAGTAGTATTGAGTTGTCGGCTTGAGCCCCATACCTCATTGTGCTAGGTGCTGTACAGACAATTAACAACAATGACAATACAAGACAAGAGACAACAGGTCGACACGGATGGTGGAGCACAAGGAAACAATAAAATAATATTACTCAACATGATACCATCCATCATGGGCATGGAGTGAGGCAGAGATCCTGTGGAAAAATAGTATGTGATCTTGTATTTACAGGCTGTACATAATGCACACTAATCAAGGTGAGGAATTACGGTTGCGTGGGCAAGTCTGATTCTTCCCAAATTTTGAGAGGTTGACTTTTCACCCTTAATGTTCTTAGAATCTAGGATTTTTAATGTAATATACATATATGTACACACGCTCATTTTCTTTAATGAGGCTTTATTTTATTTCATTTTGGTAAACTGCAGAGAAAGCAAAGTTTTGAATGGGACTCACAGGAGGAACTAGCACCAGAAGATTCAAAGCAGAAAAAACTGCATTCTAGTAATAGACATCAGGTAGTAAGCATTTTATGGATAGCTTGCAATATTACTTAGAATTTGTCCTTCAAGCCAGAAAGATTTTAAACATGTGGCTGTAGTGTTCTGTGCAATCCATTACTGTAACTGTTTCCAGCAAGATGGATCCTTTTTCTTCTGAAGAAAATAAAGCATCAAATAGCATGAGCTAGCAAGATTACAAGAGCAAATCTCAGAGTTGCTGATTATCTTTCTTCCTGCTTTACACTGGACAGAAGCCTTTGTATGCTAGTAATTCTAGTCTCTAAAATGAAACATCAGCTCCCCCTTCTGTGATTGTGGGGAATTGCATGTATTGGCTATCAAATACTTAGTTAGCTATTTCTTGGCTGACAGTGTTATGGGATGGAGTGAACTCTTGCACAAAATACCAAGCAAAAATGTTTCAATTGGCCATAATTATTTTATTGACTGTACTTATCTTATTATACTTGAAGGGACTGACTCTGGTCTTGCCTCACATGTGCGCAAATACGGAATGAATCCATTGACGTCTATCGGTTACCTAGGGAGGTAACCCATAGACGTCAATGGATTCATTCCGTATTTGGAATGAATTCTGTGGTGGAATCTCCATCCTTAGAGTTTTTAAGGCCCAGCTTGATTTAGTTGGTGATGATTTAGTTGGTGTTGGTCCTGCTTTGAGCAGGGGGTTGGACTAGATGACCTCCTGAGGTCCCTTCCAACCCAAAAGGACCAAGGGAAATTAAATAGGGCCAGGATGTGTCAATAGGGAGAAAAAATAAGATGGGGGGGCAGCAACAGGGAAGGGGAAAAGTGGAAGATGACTTAAACATCAGGGAAAGAAAGCATTAGTAGCATGTGAAAGATACAGATCTAGGAATCAGTCATAACTCCATAATTCAAAGTTTGTCTGATTTTAACATTATATGATTCTTTCAAGGGAATCTGGTCAAAACATAGAAATTTTAAGCTTCCCTCCCAGGTTTTACATTGTCAGCAAAACTCTGACAGAGTTATAGTTTTGTTACTCACAATTACCAGTCTGATCTATATTTATAACATGACCATTGTCTGCAACAGTGCTTATTAAATAGGTGTGCAACAACTGGAGTAATTGCAAAAGTGAAGGCTCATTAGTCAACTGTGACTAAATGGAGCTTTTTAATAGTAAAATACAATTAAAAGTGTACTTAAGATAAATACACTCACCCTGACTCAACTGCTTTCAAAGATTTTAAGGCCATAAGGGACCATTATGATGATCTAGCTTGAATTCCTGGCCAACACAGGCCATAGAATTTCACCAAATAATTTCTGAATAAAACCCAATAGTTTGTGATTAAGGTAGAGCATTAAAAAAAAAAGCAAGTATTTTTGAAGATTTCGCTATATGTGACGTACTCAGAGTCACACAGGAAGACTATGGCAAAGGTGAGGCTAAAATTCAGACCATCTGACTCCCACCCTGTTAACCACAGTCCCATCAAGCCTCTCCATTAAAGACTGCACAGAAAATGTGCTTCTACTCTATACAGATTGTTTAGCTTTTCCTTTGTATGCACCACTGAGAAGAATTCACGTTTGAAATGGAAAATATTTTTTAAATAGTATCCTTTCTGGGCATTGACTCCTTCTACAGACCATCTCCCACTAGCAGTGATGCAAGTGGTCTCCTGTTGTACCTTTTCACCTACAAGACAATACTTTTAAGCCAAAAGTTAACTCAGCAGATGCATAACTCCCCCGCTTGAGCTTTGTGAAATAAAAACTGAAATCTAAAAACATTATAGCTACAATAGAAAAGCTGTTGAAAGAAGTGGCCTTACAGAACGGAGGCTGAAACTTTGGGTTGCTTGTTTTCCTGAAGTGCTGAGTTTTGATTATTCCTCTGGGAATAAACAGACCCATCTATGTGTTTAAAAAAAAAAGATGTTTGAAGAAGATCCATGTCTTTATAACGTTTCACAGCTCAGCTTTGCTCCCAGGCACATGAGGAGGATAGAAGATTATGGGCTATGCGTTGCTGAGGAATGAGAAATGTATTAAGTTATTATATGATGCCTGCATGTGAAAGGACATGAGAATGTATACGTTAAGTACTTTGTAGTGTTATGTAGCCATGTTGGTCCCAAGATATTAGAGAGACAAGTTGGGTGAGGTAATATCTTTTATTAGACCACCCGCTGTTGGAGAAAGAGACAAGCTTTATATCTACACAAAACTCGTCTTCTGCCCAGTTCTGAAGAAGAGCTCTGTGTAGCTCGGAAACTTGTCTCTTTCTCCAGCAGAAGTTGATCCAATAAAAGATATGACCTCATGTTAAGTATTGTTAGGGTGTTCAGAACATGGGAATATTGCCTATTAATTGAATGATCACTATCTTGGCTTAGCCCAGTGGATGAGGCACTAGTCTGCAGCTCAGGAAATCTGGGCTCAAGTCCCAGCTCAGCCACAGACTTCCCATGTAACCTTTGGCAAGTCACTTAAGCTATTCTGTTGCCCCTCTGTGAAAGGGTGATAATACTTCTCTATCTCACGTGGTGAAGATGAAAATCCACTAGTGATTGTGGGCTCCTGAGATATAATAATTTGGAGAGCCATTTAAACACATTTTATACATGAAAATGCATATATATATATATATATATATATATATATATATATATATATATATATATATATATATGACATTAAATAAAGAATTCCTGTTTAAGTATAGAATACTCTTCATCTAACACACCTATTTAGTTGCTTAGATGATTTATGTTGGGGAAAATGATACATATGTAAGTTTTAAAAGGTTGGAGCCCTCAGAGTGTAATAGCTTTGAATTGCCTTATGATTTTTAATTTCCTTTCAGTCAGCTGGTGCACAACATTGCCATGTAGATATACACACCAGAGCGAAATGGAAATATGATTATCTTATTGTCATCATATTAGTTCAGTGGGGTGTGTGTGGTTTAATTTCAGTCATTTATTTGTGGTAGGGTTACAGATGCAGTAATTTTTAAAAAAGAAACATGTTCTGGCTCAAACAGGATAGGACTATTACCATAAAATGATTTGGCAATTTTCACAGCATTATGATATCACCACGCCAGAACTTAAATTCTCATAGAGTATCTCCTGGAGCCCTCTACACTCCCCTCTCCCCAAACATGCTATAAAAGCTCCAGGGGGGTTGAAAATATTTACCAGAGCTCCACACCAGACAGCTTTGGATGAATTTAAGACCTGCATCACTCTCATGTAACTGCTCAATTTAGGACACCCCTCCTATACCCTACCAAGGGATCAAAGCGTGACCCAATACATTTAGACACTCCCACCCTTTCCCTTCAAGGGCTCAGGGTGTAAGGCATCTATCCTTACCCATGGAGCTCAGTAAGAAACCTGGTCAATTTAAGTACCTTCCCTTTCCATAGGGGCTCTACGGGTCTGCAGAACCTTTTCCCAGTGAAAAAGCCTTACACAGTTGTGCTCTAAACATCTGTTTATTAGCAACACACACAGAATATGTATACCAAGCAAATCTCTTATGCTCACCACTCCCAATATACAGACAAATTTCACCTGATGGCCAATCAGGATCCACTCATCTGGGGGTTCCTGCTATGCCTCTGCATGTCACAGTCATGCAGGGGGGTCAGAGTTCCAGCAGCTTGATGTTGAACTGCAGTCCAGGAATGTTTCCCAAAGAGCATTGTTTTTCATTTACATTATATAGGTAAAACTAGCTCCCTCCTTCAAATGTACTAAACCTATCACATTATCCATTATAACAAAAAATTTAATCAATTACACACTGTCACCTATGTGTCCTCCTTCCTGCCCAAGTTTTTTACATTTTATCTTTCATGTCCAAATTGTAACTTAGTTTTGACCTTCTGTTTGTGCAGATGATCAGCATAAAAACACTGGTTAGAGCTTATTTTACCATTTATTGAACCTCTCTCTGCATCCTCCATAATTTCATAGAATATCAGAGTTGGAAGGGACCTCAGGAGGTCATCTAGTCCAACCCCCTGCTCAAAGCAGGGCCAAGCCCCAATTTTTGCCCCAGATCCCTAAAAGGCCTCCTCACAATGCTGGGTTTAGCAGGCCAATGCTCAAACCACTGAGCTAACCCTCCCCCGTAAAAACAGTGCTCTAGGTGAGGCTTCAACTCACAACCTCAGCATGTCTCCACACAGCACTGCCCTATAAATACTATGCGCTAACCAATTGCGCTACTGGAGCACCCAAATTTCCCAGCGCCCAGGTGTTTCTGCTTTTCCACCATGGGGGTTATAACCTTTGTTAGGGACGTTCCTGAGGTGGGGGAGCTTTATCAGCAGCAGAACGTTCTTTTTTTCAGTTTTAGTGGTGAACACCCTGAGTTTCACCCGTGGCTGGTTTAACATGGAGTGGGAAGGGGTTCTCAGGTCTCAGACCTACACTCCTGTTAACCCAAAGCAAACTGAAATTCATATGATCTGAATCTCAAACTTGCCATATCATGAAAGGGATAGATCTGATTGCCCAACTGACATCTAAACTGGCAAATTTTGCACACATTTTCTACGTGCTTATATGGCCCTTAACACCATAATATCTGAGCCCCTAACAAACAGTAATGAATTTAATCTCACAGCACACTGTAATTGAGGGAAGTCTTATTAACATAGAATATCATAGAATATCAGGGTTGAAAGGGACCCCAGAAGGTCATCTAGTCCAACCCCCTGCTCGAAGCAGGACCAATTCCCAGTTAAATCATCCCAGCCAGGGCTTTGTCAAGCCTGACCTTAAAAACCTCTAAGGAAGGAGATTCTACCACCTCCCTAGGTAACGCATTCCAGTGTTTCACCACCCTCTTAGTGAAAAAGTTTTTCCTAATATCCAATCTAAACCTCCCCCACTGCAACTTGAGACCATTAATCCTCGTTCTGTCATCTGCTACCATTGAGAACAGTCTAGAGCCATCCTCTTTGGAACCCCCTTTCAGGTAGTTGAAAGCAGCTATCAAATCCCCCCTCATTCTTCTCTTCTGCAGGCTAAACAATCCCAGCTCCCTCAGCCTCTCCTCATAACTCATGTGTTCCAGACCCATAATCATTTTTGTTGCCCTTCGCTGGACTCTCTCCAATTTATCCACATCCTTCTTGAAGTGTGGGGCCCAAAACTGGACACAGTACTCCAGATGAGGCCTCACCAATGTCGAATAGAGGGGAATGATCATGTCCCTCTATCTGCTCGCTATGCCCCTACTTATACATCCCAAAATGCCATTGGCCTTCTTGGCAACAAGGGCACACTGCTGACTCATATCCAGCTTCTCGTCCACTGTCACCCCTAGGTCCTTTTCCGCAGAACTGCTGCCTAGCCATTCGGTCCCTAGTCTGTAGCTGTGCATTGGGTTCTTCCGTCCTAAGTGCAGGACCCTGCACTTATCCTTATTGAACCTCATCAGATTTCTTTTGGCCCAATCCTCCAATTTGTCTAGGTCCTTCTGTATCCTATCCCTCCCCTCCAGCGTATCTACCACTCCTTACCAACATCACCTTACCAAGGGGGGAACTAAGGCACTGAGTGACTTGCCCAAGTAAACATGGCAAGTTTACTTCCTGGCAAGTACAGCCAGGAATTGAACAGAGGAATCCTGAATCCCTATCCAGTGCCTTAAACACAAACACACCCTTATTCCCCCGTTCCCCAAAGACAGACACACAAACTGGCATTTGGGCATAAAAATGCGGAAGTTGTGTGCGTGCGTTTGTGCCTAGCAGCACCATGTCTGCATACAGGGCTCAGGTGAAGGAGGGAACCTGGTCAGTAATTTTGTGTTATATGTCTGAACTTCTATGTACTTGCTGCATGAATAAACGGCACTTCTGTTCCTGAGCACACCGATCACAGGAGGTGGGACTGCAGATGGGTTAGGGAACATGCCCAAATATCATCCTCTACAGATATGATTGGGCATTGTTAGCACACACAAAACAGATACTAAAAGAGATTCTAAAAAGGTGATGATTCATCTCTATATATTGGAATTAGGAACAAAATATATGTTGCCTACGAAGTGGCTTGGTTTGAGCTGCGGCCCTTTTAATTTGAGATGTGACTTGAAAATCAGCCAGTAACAGAGATATGTGACTGAAGTGAAAACAGGTCAAAGCATCTTCCTGTGAATCAGTCATACTTCGCTGAACATGTCCCTAAAGTGACAGAAATACATTTGCTGCATATCTGCTCCCATGCAAATGGGCAACAAAGGATTTTGTGCTCCAGAGGGTTTGATCTAGCAGCATAGCTCTTTCTAACATATTTCTGGACTATCTAGATATTTTATCAATATCAGTCTGTGTTTAGGTATACTTGAGCTGGTAAAATAATACAAAAAATGATTTAAGAGTGTTTCCAGCTGTAAGAGCCGTGAGTTAGTTTGCTGTCATTTGGGGGAACATGTTACCATTTTTCACATGTAATCAAATGACCACTTGGTATTGGTGAAAATGTTTGCAAAGCCAAAATGTTTCACCATCAACACAGGAAAGACCATCTCTGGAGCCTGACATTCAAAAAAATCCCATAGACTTCAATGGACAAAGACTGCAGGGTAGGACCTGTGAAAATTACATGATATTATCACTAATATTGTCATTTTTTATTCCCTCATTGTAACTGTTGAGCCTGGAGTAAAAATTTCTCAAGTCCCTGATTTAAAGCCCATTGATGTGAACAGAAAGACTTTTTTGATCAAGTTCTAAATGTCTTCATCTGTAGAACCCATTCAAACAATGGCACTAAGAATCTATCTGATGAGCTTCATGCCCATGCCTGAATTTTATCACTGTCAAATTTATTTTCAAGGGGAAGAAATAGCAAAACTAACATCAGAACACATTATTTTTATCAGTGTGAAGAAGGATTAGTTTTCTAAAATTTCTTTGCTTTGTTGTCAGCTCAATAAATCTTGTTATAAATGTTCAGGGCTATATTATTTGTAAGCCAGATCTCTCTCTCATGATTTGACCAAAAGTTTGGATGGGAAGTTAGCCTCATTCTTCATAAATAAAAGTTAATATCTCAGCTATAGTGTTTCTAAAGTACCCTCTTACAGTAGAATTTAGATGAGATCATGTTTATGCACTGTAGATCATTTAGGCTTTAGATTATAACATATTCTAGGAAAGAGGAATCCACCTAATGAAGAGAGGGAAGAGCATCTTCGCAGGCAGGCTTGCTAACCTAGTGAGGAGGGCTTTAAACTAGGTTCGCCGGGGGGGCGGTGACCTAAGCCCAGAGGTAAGTGGGGAGGTGGGATACCGGGAGGAAACACAAAGAGGATGGTGCAACTGGGGAGGCCTCCTGATTCATACTGAGAAAGTAGGGCAATAGGCTAGTTATCTTAGGTGCCTGTACACGAACCCAAGAAGCCGGGAAACAAGCAGGAAGAACTGGAAGTCCTGGAACAGTCAAGGAACTATGATGTGATTGGAATAACAGAGACTTGGGAGGGTAACTCACATGACTGGAGCACTGTCATGGATGGGTATAAACTGTTCAGGAAGGACAGGCAGGGAGAAAAGGTGGAGGAGTTGCACTGTATGTAAGAGAGCAGTATGATTGCTCAGAGCTCCAATAAGAAACTGGAGAAAAGCTAGTTGAGAGTCTTTGGGTTAAATGTAGAGGCGAGAGCAACAAGGGTGATGTCATGGTGGGCATGTGCTATAGACCACCAGACCAGGAGGATGAGGTAAATGAAGCTTTCTTCGGACAACTAACAGAAGTTTCTAGATCACAGGCCCTCGTTCTTATGGGGGACTTCAATCACCCTGACATCTTCTGGGAGAGCAATACAGCAGTGCACAGACAATCCAGGCAGTTTTTGGAGAGTGTTGGGGACAACTTCTTGGTGCAAATGCTGGAGGAACCAACTAGGGGCAATAGTCCTCTTCATCTGCTGCTCATCTACAGGGAAGAATTGGTAGGGGAAGTAGAAATGGGTGGCAACTTGGGCAGCAGTGACAATGAGATGGTCAAGTTCAGGATCCTGACAAAAGGAAGAAAGGAAAGCAGCAAAATATAGACCCTGGACTTCAGAAAAGCGCACTTTGACTCCCTTATGGAACTGTTGGGCAGGATCCCCTGGGAGGCTAATGTGAGGGGGAAAGGAGTCCAGGAGAGCTGGCTGTATTTTAAAGAAGCTTTATTGAGGGTGCAGGAACAAACCATCCCGATGTGCAGAAAGAATAGAAAATATGGCAGATAACCAGCTTAGCTTAACAGAGAAATCTTCAGTGAGCTGAAACACAAAAAGGAAGCTTACAAGAAGAAGAAACTTGGACAGATGGCTAGGGAGGAGTATAAAAATATTGCTCTAGCATGCAGGGGTGTAATCATAGAATCATACAATAGAATCATTGAATATCAGGGTTGGAAGGGCCCTCAGGAGGTCATCTAGTCCAACCCCCTGCTTAAAGCAGGACCAATCCCCAACTAAATCACCCCAGCCAGGGCTTTGTCAAGCCTGACCTTAAAAACCTCTAAAGAAGGAGATTCCACCACCTCCCTACATAACCCATTCCAGTGCTTCACCACCCTCCTAGTGAAAAAGTTTTTCCTCATATCCAACCTAAACCTCCCACACTGCAACTTGAGACTATTACTCCTTATTCTATCATCTGGTACCACTGAGAACAGTTTAGATCCATCCTCTTTGGAACCCCCTTTCCGGTAGTTGAAAGCAGCTGGGAAGGCCAAAGTACAATTGGAGTTGCAGCTAGCAAGGGATGTGAAGGGTAACAAGAAGAGTTTCTACAGGTATGTTAGCAAGAAGAAGAAGGTCAGAGAAAGCATGGGACCCTTAATGAATGGGGGAGGCAACCTAGTGACAGATGATGTGGAAAGAGCTGAAGTACTCAATGCTTTTTTTGCCTCGGTCTTCACAGACAGTCAGCTCCCAGACTGTTGCACTGGGCAGCACAGTAAGGAGGAGGAAGTAAGCAGCCCTCAGTGGTGAAAGAACAGGTTAAGGACTATTTAGAAAAGCTGGACATGCACAAGTCCATGGGTCTGGATCTAATGTATCTGAGGGTGCTGAGGGAGTTGGCTGATGTGATTGCAGAGCCATTGGCCATTATTTTTGAAAACTTGTGGCAATCGGAGGAGGTCCTGGATCATTGGGAAAAAGACAAATATAGTGCCCATCTTTTAAAAAGGGAAGAAGGAGAATCCTCACCTCAATCCCTGGAAAAATCATGGAGTAGGTCTTCAAGGAATCCATTTTGAAGGACTTGGAGGAGAAGAAGATGATCAGGAACAGTCAACATGGATTCACCAAGGGCAAGTCACAGCTGACCAACCTGATTCCCTTCTATGATGAGATAACTGACTCTGGGGATATGGAGAAAGCAGTGGACATGACATATCTGGACTTTAGCAAAGCTTTTGATACGGTCTCCCCCAGTATTCTTGCCAGCAAGTTAAAGAAGTATGGATTGGATGAATGGACTATTAGGTGAATGGAAAGCTGGCTAGATCGTTGGGCTCAACAGGTAGTGATCAACGACTCAATGTCTAGATGGCAGCCGTCATCAAGCGGAGTGCCCTGGGGTTGGTCCTGGGGCCGGTTTTGTTCAACATCTTCATTAATGATCTGGATGATGCAATGGATTGCCCCGTCAGCAAGTTCGCAGATGACACTAAGCTGGGGGGAGAGGTAGATATGCTGGTGGGTAGGGATAGGGTCCAGAGTGACCTAGACAAACTGGAGGATTGGGCTAAAAGAAATCTGGATATGAGTCAACAGTGTGCCTTTGTTGCCCTTGTTGCCAAGAAGGCTAACGGCATATTGGGCTGCATTAGTAGGAGCAAAAAGAAAAGGAGTACTTGTGGCACCTTAGAGACTAACAAATTTATTTGAGCATAAGCTTTCATGAGCTACAGCTTGCAAATACAGACTAACATGGCTGCTACTCTGAAACTGTCATTTAGTAGGAGTGTTGCCAGCAGATTGAGGGAAGTGAATATTCCCTTGTATTTGGCACTAGTGAGGCCACATCTGGAGTATTGCATCCAGTTTTGGGGCCCCCAATACAGGAAGGATGTGGACAAATTGGAGAGAGTCCCACAGAGGGCAATGAAAATAATTAGGGGGTTGGGGCCTTGACTTATGAGGAGAGGCTGAGGGAACGGGGCTTATTTAGTCTGCAGAAGTTAAGAGTAAGGGGGGATTTGATAGCATCCTTCAACTACCTGAAGGGGGGTTCCAAAGAGCATGGAGCTAGGCTGTTCTCAGTGGTGGCAGATGACAGAACAAGGAGCAATAGTCTCAAGTTGCAGTGTGGGAGGTCTAGGTTGGATATTAGGAAATACTATTTCACTAGGAGGATGGTGAAGCATTGGAATGGGTTACCTAGGGAGGTGGTGGAATCTCCTTCCTTAGAGGTTTTTAAGGCCTGGTTTGACAAAGCCCTAGTTGGGATGATTTAGTTGGGGTTGGTCCTGCTTTGAGCAGGGGGTTGGACTAAATGACCTCCTGAGGTCTCTTCTAACCCTAATCTTCTATGATTCTATGATATTAGATACCTGTTCAGTTGTGAACATGGAGTTAGGGCTTGAATATTAGGTGTAGGAAGAAAAGACATTGATGAGGAAGGTTCAATTGGAACTCGAAGAGTGGAATGGAAAAATGTGATGAGAGATTAATAATGTCATGGTGCTAGTTATAAAAAAAGCCACTCTGATCAGTGCAGCTTTCTGAACATTAAATTCTCATGGTAAGAAACTCCTCTCACTACATATAAATTTTCAGGTGTCTTTGAATGTAACATTTGTGATTCTCCTATTAGCAACAGCTCTATAATTCTAAACATGGCATCAGTTGTACCACCAGCAGTATAGGAACCAAACCTCAATTTGTTTCCATCCTGGTCTTACAATCAAAAATACTAATCACTTGCTTTAATAGTTAAGAAAATGTGTAATGTTTAAACAGTAAGGGTTAAAGGCAATGGGCTTGGATTTAACTAAATGACTCCAATTAACATCATAGAATTATAGAATATCAGGGTTGGAAGGGACCTCAGGAGGTCATCTAGTCCAACTCCCTGCTCAAAGCAGGACCGATCCCCAATTAAATCATCCCAGCCAGAACTTTGTCAAGCCTGACCTTAAAAACCTCTAGGGAAGGAGATTCTACCACCTCCCTAGGTAATGCATTCCAGTGTTTCACCACCCTCCTAGTGAAAAAAGTTTTTCCTAATATCCAACCTAAACCTCCCCACACTGCAACTTGAGACCATTACTCCTTGTTCTGTCATCTGCTACCACTGACAACAGTCTAGAGCCATCCTCTTTGGAACCCCCTTTCAGGTAGTTGAAAGCAGCTATCAAATCCCCCCTCATTCTTCTCTTCTGTAGACTAAACATCCCCAGTTCCCTCAGCCTCTCCTCATAACTCATGTGTTCCAGTCCCCTAATCATTTGTGTTGCCCTCCGCTGGACTCTTTCCAATTTTTCGACATCCTTCTTGTAGTGTGGGGCCCCAAACTGGACACAATACTCCAGATAAGGCCTCACCAGTGTTGAATAGAGGGGAATGATCATGTCCCTCTATCTGCTGGCAATGCCCCTACTTATACAACCCAAAATGCCATTGGCCTTCTTGGCAACTAGGGCACACTGTTGACTCATATCCAGTTTCGCGTCCACTGTAACTCCTAGGTCCTTTTCTGCAGAACTGCTGCCGAGCCATTCGGTCCCTACTCTGTAGCGGTGCATTGGATTCTTACATCCTAAGTGCAGGACTCTGCCCTTGTCCTTGTTGAACCTCATCAGATTTCTTTTGGCCCAATCCTCTAATTTGTCTAGGTCCCTCTGTATCCTATCCTTACCCTCCAGCGTATCTACCTCTCCTCCCAATTTAGTGTCATCTGCAAACTTGCTGAGGGTGCAATCCATGCATTCCTTCAGATCATTAATGAAGATATTGAACAAAACCAGCCCCAGGACTGACCCTTGGGGCACTCCACTTGATACTGGCTGCCAACTAGACATGGAGCCATTGATCACTACCCGTTGAGCCCGACAATCTAGCCAACTTTTTATCGACCTTATAGCCCATTCGTCCAGCCCATACTTCTTTAACTTGCTGGCAGCAGAGCTGTGTGTCTAAGCCCCCCGTGCACTTGAAAATGTATCCCTAAAGCTCTTTTCTGATGATTAACCCAGTAATACCATCCAAAGGAAACTAGCTAATGATCCATGATATTGGGTTTCTCTGCTGCTGGTGCCACAGTTAATATTTCTTTTTAGCAATATACCTGCCAGCAACTAGCAGCTCAGTAAGTTAGCATACATGATAAATTCGGGTCTCATTCTGCTCCCAGGGTCCTCCAGCATTCTTCGCAGGTAGCCACAATTCTTTCATGATTGAAATTACCTGATCAATCCATTTCATAGACATCCTGCTGGTTCTTTCTGAGGGGGGAGGGGATATTTTTTCAAATGCAGTCGCACCATATACATAGCTCTTCAATCTCTGTGTGAGTACTGCATGTCAAACAGTTAGCAAAATCAAATTTATCTGAAACCTATTGGCATAACTCTCTGATGATCTGTTACAATATGGTTGTTACTGTGCTCCACCTTGTGGATCCTCAGAATTTTGTGGTACCAATGGGCGTAGAACAGGGGTGGGCAAAATTTTTGGCCTGAAGGCCACACCTGGGTATGGAAATTGTATGGCAGGCCATGAATGCTCACAAAATTGGAGGGCTGGTGTGTGGGAGGGGGTGAGGGCTCCACCTAGGGGTGCAGGCTCTGAGGTGGGGTTGGGATGAGGGGTTTCGGGTGCGGAAGGGTCCTTCAGGCTGGAATCCGAGGGATTTGGAGGGCTGGAGGGGGATCAGGCCTGGGGCGTGGGAGGGGTTGAGGGCTCCAGCTGGGGGTGTAGTCTCTGGGGTGGGGCTGGGGATGAGGGATTTGGAGTGCAGGAGGGGGCTCTGGGCTCGGACTGAGGGGTTCGGAGGGCAGGAGTGGGATCAGGGCTGGGGCAGAGGGTTGGAGCATGTGTGGGGAAGGGTCAAGGATGCAGGCTATGGGAGGCGCTTACCTCAAGCAGCTTCTGGAAGCAGTGGCATGTCCCCCCTCTGGCTCCTAGGCAGAGACGCGGCCAGACAGCTCAGTGCACTGCCCTGTCTGCAGGCGCCACCCTTGCAGCTCCCATTGGCCACAGTTCCTGGGCAATGGGAGCTGCAGGGGCCATGCTTGGAAATCTTAGTCCACCCATATAGTGTAATCACATGCAGTCAGAACCTGTGATGAAGTTCCATACAACTCCTGACCATCTCAATAGGGACGCATGCTGGCAGGTTGTGGAAACATTATAAGGAATGTGAAAGTTCACTGGACTCCGCAAGCACATGGTCATTTCAGAATCCCTTCTCATGTATTATTGTTACCATACAGAATAGGAATTATTGCCAGATCTCCTTATGCACACAGCTATAGGGTGCCCCTGGCCTACAGGAAGCCCCACTGCTCTGCTTCACCCTGCCCCAAGAAACTGTGAGATGGAAGGAAAAGAGCAGCAAAGATGAGGTCTCCATGTCTGCCTACAGATGCCTCACTGAAGCAGCCACCTTGGAAGCTAGAGGACCTTGTCTTCAAAGGGCTAGGAGGACTAGCCAATCAGATAGGATTGCCAACTGTCTAATCACACAAACCCAAACACCCTTTCCCTGCCCCCTGCCCTGCCCCTGCCCTGAGGCCCTGCTCCTTCCCCAGGGCCCTGTCCCTGCCCCGCCCCTTCTCTGAGGCCTCACCCTGCTCATTCCATCCCCCCTCCCTCCGTTGGTCACTCTCCCCCACCCTCATTCACTGTCACTGCGCTGAGGCAAGGGGTTGGGGTGCGGGAGGGGGTGTGGCTCTGGGCTGGGGCTAAGGGGTTCAGAGTGTCGGAGGGGGCTTCAGGCTGAGCCTGGGGGAAGGGTTTGGAGTGCAGGAGGGGGTGCAGGATACAGGCTCCAGGAGGGGACTCAGGGCTGGGGCAGGGGATTGGGGTGCAGGAGGAGGTGGGGGGGTGCAGGCTCTGGGAGGGAGTTTGGGTGCTGGAGGGGGCTCAGGGCAGGGGGTTGGGATGTTGGAAGGGGTGAGGGGTGCAGGCTCTGGCTGGGCAGCACTTACCTCAGACAGCTTGCGATTGGTGGCACAGCAGGGTAAAATCAGACTCCCTGCTTGCCCTGGCCCCACTCTGTTCCTGGAAGTGGCCGGCATGTCACTGCAAACCTTGGGGAGGACCAGGGGTCTCTGAGCACTGCCCATACCCTGAGTACCAACTCCATAGCTCCCATTGGCCAGGAACTGCAGCCAATGCCTGCTGCGGGAGCAAAGCCTGTCTTAGCCCCACTGTGCACCAACTGGGAGCCACTGGAGGTAAGCAGGGCAGGGGGCTCCACACACTGCCCCCTCCATGCACTGCTCCCAGAAGCGGCCAGCATGTCTTTGTGGCTCCCGGGGGGGAAGTAGGGTGTTCCGCACGCTGCCCCTGCCTTCAGGCACCACTCCCGCAGCTCCCATTGTCCGCAGTTCCCAGCTAATGGGAGTTGCAGAGTCGGCGCTTAGGGCATAGGCAGTGTACAGAGACCCCTGCCCCCCCAGAGGCCGCAGGGATGTGCCGTCCACTTCCAGGAGCAGCATAGGGCCTGGGCAGGCAGGGAGCCTGAATTAACCCTGCTGCTCCACTGGACTTTTAGTAGCCTAAAATCTTCTGGTTTAGCTTTAGTAGCCTCCAGGAGATAGAGCCTGATTCCGGGAGAATCCTGGCAAAACTGGGACGGTTGGCAACCCTACAATCAGAGCCCAGCAGGCTCAGATGAAAGGAGCTGCCTTGCTTTAGGAGTTCAATTCCTGGCTGGGCCCAAAGAAGTGGCCTTACAATCAGACAGAATTCATGGCTAGCTTAATTTATGTGGCTGGGAGTGCAAAGAGAGATGGACCTGAGGCTCTGGCCCTGAGGGAGAGGGTTATTGAAGTTAGGGGCTAATTTTGGCACAAGAACAAATGGATATAAACTGTCCATCAACAGTTCGAAGCGAGAGAACTCAAAGCACTTCACTACAGCAAGGAATTATTGCCAAAACATCATTGTCCTCACCTCCGTGGCCTGAAGTCAAACTGCCAGATCCAATAGAAGAGGCAAAGTACCATGCAGAGGTCATGCAAAAGGTGAATGAGATGATTGCCACTGGGCAGTATGGAAGGTTCTTTGCTGTGGTTCACTTTGCCAGTAAGCAGTGGAAGGGAACCAGCAAAGATTTGATTTTAATGGAAAACGTTCTGCCAGCTGAATGTGGAGACCGAATCCAACTGGAGAAGGCTTTGCTGGTTGGTGCCGATGACTTCACGCTAATTGGAAAGCCATTTCTGGGGAAAGATCTTGTCCATGTGGAAGCCACAGTTAACGAAAAAACAGAATCTTGGCCAAGAATTAACATGAGATTTTGGAAAAGGCACAATTATCAAAGGAAGAAAATTATCATGCAGCCACAAACAATCCTCTGGATAAACACCATAGAAATTGCTCCCTGCTTGTCATGATCGATTGTTGGTCTAGTAGGTCTTGATTTATTTTTATTGCTTTAGGAAGTATGGAAATAAAGAACTCTTGTCATTGGGGAAAAAAAAACAAGTTTAGGCTTGAAATTAGGCAAAGATTTCTAACCATCAGAGGAGTGACATTCTGGAACAGCCACGGGAAGCAGTGGGGACAAAAAAATTAATTTGTATCGAGACTGAGCTTGACATGTTTATGAAGAAGATAGCAGGATAAGATTGCCTACAATGACATATGGCCTATCTGCAACCAATATGTCCAACAGCTGGAGATGGAACACTAGATGAGAAGGCCTCTGAGTTACTACAGAGAATTCTTTTCCAGGTGTCTGGCTGTAGGGTCTCACCCACATGCTCAAGTGTTAACTGATCACTGTATTTGGGGGTCAGGAAGGTTTATTCTCCCAGGTCAGATTGTCAGAGGCCATGAAGGTTTTTCACTTTCCTCTGCAGCATGGGGTATGAGTGCTTGATTGAACTAGAGTAAATGGAGATTTGAGGACTTCAGTAACTCAGACAGAACTTATAGGCCTATTACAGGAGAGTATGGGTGAGGTTCCATGGCCTGCAATCATGATGGTCCCTTCTGGCCTTAAAGTCTATGAGACAGGGCTGGAGATAAAGGGAGCCATGATGAAGAGTTCTAGGGAAATAGCAGAAAAGGATTGAAGTTGAGTGGTATGTGGCCATAGGATCCCTGTGTTGGAACCTGGAGTAGTGGGCGGGCGCAGGTTCCTCTAACAGCCACAAGTAAAGAAGTTTAAACCCCACAAAGGGGACAGGGCTTAGCTGGGAGCCCAAACAAAGGGCTGAGTTTGAAGGGCCCAGATCCAGTGCTTAAGACTCTAGTCTTTAATACCCTTGAAGGAGATCATTTGGACTTTGTGACTCTGCTGAATGGGCAAGCTGCTGCAGACCAGCCATGGTTGACCAGCAGCCTGCAGCGGGTACCAAGGATGAAAAAAGGACTGCAATACCACACTATCTTGTAGGATGGGGGAAGGGATAGCTCAGTGGTTTAGGCATTGGCCTGTTAAATCCAGGGTTGTGAGTTCAATCCTTGAGGGGGCCATTTAGGCATCTGGGCCAAAAATTGGGGATTGGTCCTGCTTTGAGCAGGGGGTTGGACTAGATAACCTCCTAAGGTCTCTTCCAACCCTGATATTCTATAATTTGAAGAAGATGTGAGTACCCCTTTATACACAAACAAATAAGCCAGCCATACAAAAAAAAGTATTAAAACACAGAAGAAAAAAGAATTTTAAATGCAAACTAAAATCTTTTATTTTTAAAAGGATTTACCATAAATTATAGTTCTGTAAATATAGTACAGTGCTCCAAATATAGAGAAAATACATTCATTGAAAACTTTCTAAAATGACTGTCATAAATATAAAGGGAAGGGTAAACCCCTTTGAAATCCCTCCTGGCCAGGGGAAAGCTCCTCTCACCTGTAAAGGGTTAAGAAGCTAAAGGTAACCTCGCTGGCACCTGACCAAAATGACCAATGAGGAGACAAGATACTTTCAAAAGCTGGGAGGAGGGAGAGAAACAAAGGGTCTGTGTGTCTGTCTATATGCTGGTTTCTGCCGGGGATAGACCAGGAATGGAGTCTTAGAACTTTTAGTAAGTAATCTAGCTAGGTATGTGTTAGATTATGATTTCTTTAAATGGCTGAGAAAAGAAATGTGCTGAATAGAATAACTATTTCTGTCTGTGTATCTTTTTTGTAACTTAAGGTTTTGCCTAGAGGGGTTCTCTATGTTTTTTAATCTAATTACCCTGTAAGATATCTACCATCCTGATTTTACAGGGGGGATTTCTTTATTTCTATTTACTTCTATTTTTATTAAAAGTCTTCTTGTAAGAAACTGAATGCTTTTTCATTGTTCTCAGATCCAAGGGTTTGGGTCTGTGGTCACCTATGCAAATTGGTGAGGCTTTTTATCCAACATTTCCCAGGAAAGGGGGGTGCAAGTGTTGGGAGGATTGTTCATTGTTCTTAAGATCCAAGGGTCTGGGTCTGTGGTCACCTAGGCAAATTGGTGAGGCTTTTTACCAAACCTTGTCCAGGAAGTGGGGTGCAAGGTTTTGGGAAGTATTTTGGGGGGAAAGACGCGTCCAAACAGCTCTTCCCCAAGAACCAGTATTAGTTTGGTGGTGGTAGCGGCCAATCCAAGGACGACGGGTGGAATATTTTGTACCTTGGGGAAGTTTTGACGTAAGCTGGTAAAGATAAGCTTAGGAGGTTTTTCATGCAGGTCCCCACATCTGTACCCTAGAGTTCAGAGTGGGGGAGGAACCTTGACATGGTGGCATAGTGGTGGGATTAACCTGAAATCATTTTGAGATCCAGTTGAGATTTTTTGAACTAGAAATACAGATTTTAAAAAGGAAATTTTTTTCTTCCTTTGGAAAGGAAGTCCAGAAAGCAGCTGAAACTGAAAGCAGCTTGTTTTTTCTCTGTTTTGTGGCCAAGCAGAGACAAAAGGGGATTATCTTTGTGAATTGCAGGTTTTCTTTGCCCGGAGGCAGGGTACTTAACTCCTGCAGGGAAATTCACAGTCTTCCAACCCAGAGTTTTTTTTTTCCTAAAAGTAAATGGGGGGGGGGTGTTCTACCCATTTTCTTTTTCTTTGGGCTGGGTAAGCAGGTTTCCAAGTAGTTGGAGGTTTTTTCCTTTGATTTGGGCCCAGAGCAGAGACAAGGGAATTGTCTTTTTCTGTAGGCTGACAATCACTATCAGAGAATAGGTATTCTATTCCAGCACAGCAAAGTTTTACAGCCAAGTTTTGTTTGTTTATTTTTAAACCTCGGGTGTAAAGTTAGTTAAAAACAGAGCAGTTAGAATGACAAAATCCGCAGCTCGACTACAGCTGGAATTAGCCAAATTTCAGGCTGAGGAAAAACAAAGGGAACATGAAAGGCAGATAGAACTCATGCGGCTGGAGAAGGAGGTACAGGAGGCTGCCCACAAGAGGGAAATGGAGGCAAGGAAGCACGTGGAGGAGGAGAAGGAAAAAGAGAGGAAGCACGTGGAGGAAGAGAAGGAAAAAGAGAGGAAGCACGTGGAGGAAGAGAAGGAAAAAGAGAGGAAGCATGTGGAGGAGGTGGAGAGGATAAAGGCCCAGCAGAATATACCAACAAACCCTAGCAATCCTTCTGCAGGTACCACTTCCCATCCCAGAAAGTTCCCCACCTACAAGGCAGGTGATGATACTGAGGCCTTCTTAGAAAACTTCGAAAGGGCCTGCCTTGGGTACAACATCTCTACTGACCAATACATGGTAGAGCTGAGGCCGCAGCTCAGTTGACCCTTAGCTGAGGTGGCAGCTGAAATGCCTAAAGAACACATGAACAAGTATGAACTGTTTAAATCCAAGGCGAGAGTCAGAATGGGGATAACACCCGAGCAGTCTCGTCGGAGGTTCAGAGCCCTAAGGTGGAAACCAGACATGTCATTTACCCGACATGCCTACCACATTGTGAAACATTGGGATGCCTGGATATCAGGAGCAAGTGTTGAATCTCCAGTAAATTTGCCCTTCCTAATGCAAATGGAACAATTCTTAGAGGGTGTTCCTGAGGAAATAGAAAGATACATCCTAGATGGGAAACCCAAAACTGTAATCGAGGCAGGAGAGATTGGAGCCAGATGGGTGGAGGTGGCAGAGAAGAAGAAACCTGGTTGCAGTTGGAGCGGAGACCAGAAGGGACCACCCCAGACCACACCCTATTACCGGGGGCCACCCAAAGCCCCACCTACCTCCCAAAGAACCCTCCAGACCCCTTATCGTCCCACCACCCCGTTCTTCAGCAACCCTCCTCGCCCCAGTGACTCGTCAGCTGGACGATGTTTTAAATGTAACGAGCTGGGGCATGTAAAGGCCAACTGCCCCAAGAACTCCAACAGATTACAGTTCATTGCACCGGAGGTCCACAGGCCCAGATACCTCCCAGATACCCTTGGAGCGGAGGGAAACTGTGAGTGTGGGCGGGAAGAAGGTCACCGCGTGGAGGGACACCGAAGCACAAGTGTCAGCTATCCATGCTTCCTTAGTGGACCCCAATTTAATCAACCCAGAGATCCAAGTGACGATTCAACCCTTCAAGTCCAACTCTTTCAATTTGCCTACAGCCAAGTTGCCTGTCCAGTACAAGGGCTGGTCAGGAATGTGGACTTTTGCAGTCTATGATGATTATCCCATCCCCATGCTGTTGGGGGAAGACTTGGCCAATCATGTGAAAAAGGCCAAGAGGGTGGGAACAGTCACCTGCAGCCAGGCTGAACAAGCTGTGAGGCCTAGCTCTGTTCCGGAAACTTCTATCAGGACCCGGTCAGAGGTGATGGACCCGGACCCCAGGCCAATGTCTGCAACAGCAGTAGTGGATCCAGTCCCAGAGACCCAGACGGAACCAGTCCCAGAACCAGAACCAGCCGAACAACCAACAGCAGACCCAGTGTCAGCACTGAATCCAGTACTTGCAACCTCAACACCAGAGGGCCCCACCGACCCTGAACTGGCAGCAGCCGATAACCCGACACAAGAGGCTCAGCCGGAGCCTGAATCCCAACATAGTGCACCAGCGGAGAGCGGTTCACAGTCACCAGAAACAGCTCCATCCCCTATATCGCTTCCAGAGGGACCAAGCCTAGGTCCACAATCCAATGAGGGACTGATGTCTCCAGCATCAAGGGAACAGTTCCAGACCGAACAGGAAGCAGATGAAAGCCTCCAGAGAGCTTGGACGGCGGCACGGAGCAACCCACCGCCTCTCAGCTCTTCTAATCGATCCAGGTTTGTTGTAGAAAGAGGACTTTTATACAAGGAAACTCTTTCTGGGGGACACCAGGAAGACTGGCATCCTCAGAGACAGTTGGTAGTTCCAACTAAATACCGGGCCAAGCTCTTGAGCTTAGCCCATGATCACCCTAGTGGCCATGCTGGGGTGAACAGGACCAAAGACCGTTTGGGGGGGTCATTCCACTGGAAGGGAATGGGCAAGGATGTTTCTACCTATGTCCAGTCTTGTGAGGTGTGCCAAAGAGTGGGAAAACCCCAAGACCAGGTCAAAGCCCCTCTCCAGCCACTCCCCATCATTGAAGTTCCATTTCAGCGAGTAGCTGTGGATATTCTGGGTCCTTTTCCGAAAAAGACAGCCAGAGCAAAGCAGTACATACTGACTTTCATGGATTTTAACACCCGATGGCCGGAAGCAGTAGCTCTAAGCAACACCAGGGCTAAAAGTGTGTGCCGGGCACTAGCAGACATTTTTGCCAGGGTAGGTTGGCCCTCCGACATCCTCACAGATGCAGGGACTAATTTCCTGGCAGGAACTATGAAAAACCTTTGGGAAGCTCATGGGGTAAATCACTTGGTTGCCACTCCTTACCACCATCAAACAAATGGCATGGTGGAGAAGTTTAATGGAACTTTGGGGACCATGATACGTAAATTCGTAAATGAGCACTCCAATGATTGGGACCTAGTGTTGCAGCAGTTGCTCTTTGCCTACAGAGCTGTACCACACCCCAGTTTAGGGTTTTCCCCATTTGAACTTGTATATGGCCGTGAAGTTAAGGGGCCATTGCAGTTGGTGAAGCAGCAATGGGAGGGATTTACACCTTCTCCAGGAACTAACATTCTGGACTTTGTAACCAACCTACAAAACACCCTCCAAACCTCTTTAGCCCTTGCTAGAGAACTTACAGGATGCTCAAAAAGAGCAAAAAGCCTGGTATGATAAACATGCCAGAGAGCGTTCCTTCAAAGTAGGGGACCATGTCATGGTCTTAAAGGCGCTCCAGGCCCATAAAATGGAAGCATCGTGGGAAGGGCCATTCACGGTCCAGGAGCGCCTGGGAGCTGTTAATTATCTCATAGCATTCCCCACCTCCAACCGAAAGCCTAAGGTGTACCATATTAATTCTCTAAAGCCCTTTTATTCCAGAGAATTAAAGGTTTGTCAGTTTACAGCCCAGGGAGGAGACGATGCTGAGTGGCCTGAAGGTGTCTACTACGAAGGGAAATGTGCTGGTGGTGTGGAAGAGGTGAACCTCTCCATGACCCTTGGGCGTATGCAGCGACAGCAGATCAAGGAGCTGTGCACTAGCTACGCGCCAACGTTCTCAGCCACCCCAGGACTGACTGAACGGGCATATCACTCCATTGACACAGGTAATGCTCACCCAATTAGGGTCCACCCTTACCGGGTGTCTCCTCAAGCTAAAACTGCTATAGAATGGGAGATCCAGGATATGTTACAGATGGGTGTAATCCGCCCCTCTGAAAGTGCATGGGTATCTCCAGTGGTTCTAGTTCCCAAACCAGATGGGGAAATACGTTTTTGCATGGACTACCGTAAGCTAAATGCTGTAACTCGCCCAGACAACTATCCAATGCCACGCACAGATGAACTATTAGAGAAACTGGGACGGGCCCAGTTCATCTCTACCTTGGACTTAACCAAGGGGTACTGGCAGGTACCGCTAGATGAATCTGCCAAGGAAAGGTCAGCCTTCATCACACATCTCAGGCTGTATGAATTTAATGTACTCCCTTTCGGGCTGCGAAATGCACCCGCCATTTCCAAAGACTTGTAGATGGTCTCCTAGTGGGATTAGGAGAATATGCAGTCGCCTACCTTGACGATGTGGCCATATTTTCGGATTCCTGGGCAGACCACCTGGAACATCTACAAAAAGTCCTTGAGCGCATAAGGGAGGCAGGACTAACTGTTAAGGCTAAGAAGTGTCAAATAGGCCTAAACAGAGTGACTTACCTTGGACACCAGGTGGGTCAAGGAACTATCAGCCCCCAACAGGCCAAAGTGGATGCTATCCAAAAGTGGCCTGTCCCAAAGTCAAAGAAACAGGTTCAATCCTTCTTAGGCTTGGCCGGTTATTACAGATGATTTGTACCGCACTACAGCCAAATCGCTGCCCCACTGACAGACCTAACCAAAAAGAAACAGCCAAATGCTGTTCAGTGGACCGACAAGTGTCAGAAGGCCTTTAACAAGCTTAAAGCGACACTCATGTCTGACCCTGTACTAAGGGCCCCTGACTTTGACAAACCATTCCTAGTAACCACAGATGCGTCCGAGCGTGGTGTGGGAGCAGTTTTAATGCAGAAAGGACCTGATCAAGAATTCCACCCTGTAGTGTTTCTCAGCAAAAAACTGTCTGAGAGGGAAAGCAACTGGTCAGTCACTGAAAAAGAATGTTACGCCATTGTCTACGCTCTGGAAAAGCTACGCCCATATGTTTGGGGACGGCGTTTCCACCTGCAAACCGACCATGCTGCACTGAAGTGGCTTCACACCGTCAAGGAAACTAACAAAAAACTTCTTCGGTGGAGTTTAGCTCTCCAAGATTTTGATTTCGACATCCAACACATCTCAGGAGCTTCTAACAAAGTGGCTGATGTACTCTCCCATGAAAGTTTCCCAGAATAAACTGGTTAAAATCATCCTTGAGATGTAGAAAATATTGTTAGTCTTTATGTACTTGGTAGTATATTTAGAGATGCATGTGTCTTATTAACTCTGTTTTTCCTAGAGCTCCAGGAAGAAATCCCAGCCAGTGTTTCACCCTAGCTGAGATTTGGGGGGTGTGTCATAAATATAAAGGGAAGGGTAAACCCCTTTGAAATCCCTCCTGGCCAGGGGAAAGCTCCTCTCACCTGTAAAGGGTTAAGAAGCTAAAGGTAACCTCGCTGGCACCTGACCAAAATGACCAATGAGGAGACAAGATACTTTCAAAAGCTGGGAGGAGGGAGAGAAACAAAGGGTCTGTGTGTCTGTCTATATGCTGGTTTCTGCCGGGGATAGACCAGGAATGGAGTCTTAGAACTTTTAGTAAGTAATCTAGCTAGGTATGTGTTAGATTATGATTTCTTTAAATGGCTGAGAAAAGAACTGTGCTGAATAGAATAACTATTTCTGTCTGTGTATCTTTTTTGTAACTTAAGGTTTTGCCTAGAGGGGTTCTCTATGTTTTTTAATCTAATTACCCTATAAGATATCTACCATCCTGATTTTACAGGGGGGATTTCTTTATTTCTATTTACTTCTATTTTTATTAAAAGTCTTCTTGTAAGAAACTGAATGCTTTTTCATTGTTCTCAGATCCAAGGGTTTGGGTCTGTGGTCACCTATGCAAATTGGTGAGGCTTTTTATCCAACATTTCCCAGGAAAGGGGGGTGCAAGTGTTGGGAGGATTGTTCATTGTTCTAAAGATCCAAGGGTCTGGGTCTGTAGTCACGTAGGCAAATTGGTGAGGCTTTTTACCAAACCTTGTCCAGGAAGTGGGGTGCAAGGTTTTGGGAAGTATTTTGGGGGGAAAGATGCATCCAAACAGCTCTTCCCCAGTAACCAGTATTAGTTTGGTGGTGGTAGCGGCCAATCCAAGGACGACGGGTGGAATATTTTGTACCTTGGGGAAGTTTTGACCTAAGCTGGTAAAGATAAGCTTAGGAGGTTTTTCATGCAGGTCCCCACATCTGTACCCTAGAGTTCAGAGTGGGGGAGGAACCTTGACAATGACTGTCAAAATTTAAATTCTAGACCTCATACAAGGGGATGAGCATGTAGAATTTAATGTTTAATTTTTTTAGCTGAGATTGGATCTGTTTAGACATTATTCAGACTGCTTTGACATAAAGTTGAACTGCATGTCTAAAGGTATTTTCATTTCTGAAGCTTAACATGAAATCCCTGAAGTTCATCAATCAAGCTCTTGGTCTCCTAGACTTTGTACAAATACCACGTGCTGTCACATCTTTCTTGAAAGAACTACCACCCCAGCCCACCCTGCATTTCATTAAAATCACTAACTCGCTTTGGAAGTTTAACAATAATATCTTAAGAGTGGTAGATCAGACTGCCTCATGTAGAAAGACAAAATAGTTTTTGGCACCCACTGAGTACAGTATGAGCTTTTGGTCCCATTAAAATCAGCATTTGTTAATATTTCTGCCACACAGTCATATCAGAGAGATACCCAGTTTTGATGTTTTAACTCAGCCCATGCGTAACTGCACTGATTCCATATGCCTGGGTGCACAAGTGCTGAATTTGGACGATATGAATACATTTTTAATATAAGAATAAACCTTTCCAGTTTGGGTTGGGGGAAGGAACACCTCATGTGCCCAGGCAAGCCTTTTATGTACACAAGTAAAGTTAAGAGAGAGAAATGCTGCCTCTACATGACATGAAAAAGATATGATCTTTCTGGTCTCTGGTGGACATGTTTGGAATAACTGTCCAATTTGTCTGAAATTCGTGAAAGAAGGTATGACACCAAATTTAAACTTTTCCACACATAAAATATGTGCAATTAAACTAGATGTTTTCAGGTGACAAGCAATGTTAAAGGGTTTTGATCAGATCCACACTCAGCTAGCAATGCTATCAGAATTTCTTCCAACTGAACAAATAGAATGTTCTGCTCCTGGCTTTATAATACCTTTGTTGCTCACTGATCCCAGGGATAAACAGGAGGTCCTCTAAGTTGTGCTCAGCTTCACTAGACCCCCAAAGGGATACACCTGCAGCTGCAGGTCACAAGACTTCAGTGGCACTCTGGTCACATCCTCTTTCACTTGGTCATACCCTTGACTTTCCCACTGGGAGAGAGGATGGCCTCAAGCTAGCTACACCAAATCTGTACCACCAGGAATTCACCATATATCTTATAGAATAGATTATATAAATGCATGAGAACCAAGAGAAAGACGAAGGAAAGTGTAGGTCCTCTATTTAGTGGGGAAAGAGAGCTAATAACCGATGCCATTAAGTTTAATGCCTATTTTGCTTCAAAGGTAAATGGATACCAGATGCTTAACACAATCAATATTAACAACCAGGGGGAACGAACAGGTTACACAATATTTAAATAAGTTAGATTCAAGTCAGCAGGGCCTGATGAAATTCACCTTAGGGTACTTCATGATCTAGCTGAAACAATCTCTGATCTCTTAGTGTTTATCTTCAAGAACTCACAGAGTGGGACCCAGAGGATTGGGGAAAGGCAAACATAGTACCTATATTTTAAAAAGCGAACAAAGAGAACCTGGGGAATCATAGACCAATCAGCCTAACTTCAATACCTGGAAAGATACTGGAACAGATTATTAAACAATCAATTTGTAAGCACCTAGAGGATACTAGGGTAACAAGAAATAGCCAACATGGATCTGCCATGGATCTGGGAGGCTAATATGAGGGGGAAAGGAGTCCAGGAAAGCTGGCTGTATTTTAAAGAAGCCTTATTGAGGGTGCAGGAACAAACCATCCCTATGTGCAAAAAGAAAAAAATAGCAAATATGGCAGGCGACCAGCTTGGCTTAACAGTGAAATCGTCGGTGAGCTTACACAAAAAGGAAGTTTACAAGAAGTGGAAACTTGGTCAAATGACTAGGGAGGAGTATAAAAATATTGCTCGAGCATGCAGGGGTGTAATCAGGAAGGCCAAAACACAACTGGAGTTGCAGCTAGAAAGGGATGTGAAGGGTAACAAGAAGGGTTTCTATGTTAGCAACAAGAAAAAGGTCAGGGAAAGTGTGGGACCCTTAATGAATGGGGGAGGCAACCTAGTGACAGATGACGTGGAAAAAGCTGAAGCACTCAATGCTTTTTTTCCCTCGGTCTTCACAGACAAGGTCAGCACCAACACTGCTGTCCTGGGCAACACAGTATGGGGAGGAGGTAAGCAGCCCTCAATGGTGAAACAATAGTTTAAGGACTATTTGGAAAAGCTGGACATGCACAAGTCCATGGGTCCAAATCTAATACATCTGAGGGTGCTGAGGGAATTGGCTGATGTGATTGCAGAGCCATTGGCCACTATCTTTGAAAATTTGTGGTGATCAGGGGAGGTCCCAGACGACTGGAAAAAGGCAAATATAGGCCGATCTTTAAAGAAGGGAGGAAGGAGAACCCAGGGAACTACACACAGGTCAGCCTCACCTCACCTCAGTCCCTGGAAAAATCATGGAGCAGGTCCTCAAGGAAACCATTTTTAAGGACTTGGAGGAGAGGAAGGTGATCAAGAACAGTCACCAAGGGCAAGTCATGCCTTACCAACCTGATTCCCTTCTATGATGAGATAACTGGCTCTGTGGATATGCAGAAAGTGGTGGACGTGCTATATCTTGATTTTAGCAAAGCTTTTGATATGGTCTCCCACAGTATTCTTGCCAGCAAGTTAAAAAAGTATGGATTGGATGAATGGACTATAAGGTGGACAGAAAGCTGGTTAGATTGTTGGGCACAATGGGTTCTGATCAATGGCTCGATGTCTAGTTGGCAGCCGGTATCAAGCAGAGTGCCCCAGGGGTTGGTCCTGGGGCCGGTTTTGTTCAACATCTTTATTAATAATCAGGACGATGGGATAGATTGCAGCCTCAGCAAGTTCGCAGATGCCACTAAGCTGAGGGGAGAGGTAGATATGTTGGAGAGTAGGGATAGGGTCCAGAGTGACCTAGACAAATTGGAGGATTGGGACAAAAGAAATCTGATGAGGTTCAACAAAGACAAGTGCAGAGTGCAGCACTTAGGATGGAAGAATCCCATGCACTGCTACAGGCTGGGGACCGACTGGCTAAGCAGCAGTTCTGCAGAAAAGGACCTGGAGATTACAGTGTATGAGAAGCTGGATATGAGTCAGCAGTGTGCCCATGTTGCCAAGAAGGCTAATGGCATTTTGGACTGCATTAGTAGGAGCATTTCCAGCAGATTGAGGGAAGTGATTATTCCCCTCTATTCAGCACTGGTGAGACCACATCTGGAGTATTGCATCCAGTTTTGGGCCCCCTACTACAGAAAGAATGTGGACAAATTGGAGAGAGTCCAGCGGAGGGCAATGAAAATGATCAGGGGGCTGGGGCACATGACTTATGAGGAGAGGCTGAGGGAACTGGGTTTGTTTAGTCTGTAGAAGAGAAGAGTGATAGGGGATTTTATAGCCGGCTTCAACTACCTGAAGGAGGGTTCCAAAGAGCATGGAGCTCAGCTATCCTCAGTGGTGGCAGATGACAAAACAAGGAGCAATGGTCTCAAGATGAAGTGGGGGAGGTTTGGGTTGGATATTAGGAAACACTATTTCACTTTGAAGGTGGTTAAGCACTGGAATGGGTTACCTAGGGAAGTGGTGGAATCTACATGCTTAGAGGTTTTTAAGGCCCGGCTTGACAAAGCCCTGGCTGGGGTGATTTAATTGGTGTTGGTCTTGCTTTGAGCAGGGGGTTGGATTAGATGACCTCCTGAGGTCTCTTCCAAGCCTTATCTTCTATGATTCTATGAAATCATGCAAAACCAACCTAATTTCCTTCTGTGACAGGAGGAAGCTATAGACCTGAAAACATCCACTCAATCTGAAAATATCATAATGCTACTATATAAATCCATGGTATGTCCACAACTTGAATTCTGCTTGCACTGGTTGTCCTATCTCAAAAAAGATATTAGAATTGGAAAAAGTACAGAGAAGGCAACACAAGGATTAAGGGTATGGAACATCTTCCATATGAGAATAGATTAAAGAGACTGGGATTTTTCAGTTTAGAAAAGAGATGACTAGAATATGACAAAGGTCTATAAAATCATGACTGGTGTGGAGAAAGTGAATAAGGAAATGTTATTTATCCTTTCACATAACCAGGGGTCACTCAATGAAATTAATAGGTATCAGGTTTAAAACAAATATAAGGAAATACTTCTTCACACAACTCATGGAACACAATGTGGAACTCATTGCCAGTAGATGTTGTGAAGGTCAAAAATATAAATGAGTACAAAAAGGAATTAGATAAATTCATGGAAGATAGGTCCATCAATGACTATTAGCCAAGATGGATGAAACCCCATGCTCAGGGTGTCCCTAGCTTCTGATTGTCAGACGCTGGGAGTGACAGGGGATGGATCATTCGATAATTATTCTGTTCTGTTTATTCTCTCTGAAGCACCTGGCACTGGCAACTGTCAGAAGACAGGTGCTAGGCTAGATGGACCATTGGTCTGACCCAGTATGACCATTCTTATGTGTTATGTTCCCTACCCTCCTCCATATCCTCTCTCCCACCACCCCCTTCTCACACTCCCTTCAGGACATATTCACCACTGGCATAAGTGGGTGCAATTTCATTGACTTCAGTGGGGTACCACTCACATACCTGATGGGGAATTTGGTCCTCTTTCTCCTGCTTGGACTCACACTTCATTCCACTCTGGCTTCAAATAGGCTCTGATTTCCCATGCCTTAAGCACCTTCACTTCCTCCCCTTAAATCCTTTCAGATTCATTTCTTTTGCAAATCTTTCCTACTTTAGTCTCCTTTGTAACAACATCTCCAACACCACGTTGCATCTGAACTTTTTTGTTCTATGTATCATACAGGCGGTTCAGTATAGGAGTTGTGTCATTTTATGTTTTAATGCACCATGTGCAATGTTGTCCAGTTCTCATAGGTGTTAGACTGTAGCTTCTCTAACATTCTTCTCATTAGATCTTCCCAAGACAGCTCTTTAACAGTAGACAGGTCTACAAATCAGCCACCCATCATGATCAGAAAGCTTGACCATTAGAAAAATGCATTTCCCTACAGTATATCATTTTACAGATACCACCATTGAAATTATTAGTGCATCTATGCAAGCTGCACTCAAATACAGCTGGTAGGTCTATTATGTATTCTATATGGTCTGGAAAACAGAAAGCAGAAAAAATGTATGCTAACAGGGTCTTTTCTACTTAAACAGGGGCTTCAAGGATTGTAAAACAACTTGTGAAGTAGAACCAGAGAACAAGATCCTCATCTGGAGTTAGCATAACTCCACTGAAGGCAGCAAAGCTGCTCCACCCTACACTAGCGGAGAGTCTGGCTCTGAATTCTTATACAACAGCTTTTCCAAGGAGAACTGTGTCTACTGTTTAGAATGCACCTATTGAATCACCAGGGATGGGCGGGCACAAGGCTGCCCACATCTAAAGGCCCCTCCCCCAGCCTAAGGGGAAGAGCCACTGAACCTTGGAAGACAGGCTCCTCCATGCTATCCCCTTTGATAATAGCTAAGTCACTCAACTACTCTGTATCTGCAGTTTAATCCATTTCTAAGGGATATTTAAGGCTGATCCATCCAGGTGCTGAGTGCCTTCAACTCCCACTGGTGCCAAAGGGAGTAGAGGGAACTTGTCCCCTTGCAGTATTGAACCCACAATGCTTACATAAGCATGCTGTGATGCTGAGCACACTCAGAAGATGTTCTATAACTGCAGATTATTGTATATATTCCTATTAGCAAGTGTCTTACTTCATAAATATTTCAGTCTTGATGACTCTGCCCTCAAATAGGTGAAAGACAAAATCAGAGGCTACATTCTCCTCTCCCAAAGGAAAAGAAAACAGAGGGAAAGCAAAAGAACTCACAATATGGTTGTCAGTCTTACAAAAACTCTGCCGCATGATGTCCTAAAAGTGGGAGGAGCCTGAAGCTCTACATAACAGTCAGTGAGAAGAAGGCTTTAAGGCCTGCAGAGACTATACAAAACCCAGGGTGTCAACAAAGGGATCAGGAATCTCCACAATAGTCCCCTGACTCCACCTGCACCCTGAGACAGGCTACCATTGAATCTCTCTTGCCCTGCCCAAACCTCTGCATAGCCCCTTTCTAAATGGGGTGAAGGCAGTGGTGAGCTGGAGCCGGTTCCCACCGGTTCGCTAAAACCGGTTGTTAAATTTAGAAGCCCTTTTAGAACCGGTTGTTCCGCGAGGGACAACAGGTTCTAAAAGGGCTTCTAAATTTAACTGGCCAAAAGTGGCGCCTTAGGAGCACCCAAGGGGAAAATTTGGTGGGTGCAGAGCACCCACCGGCAGCTCCCCACCCCATGCCCAGCCCCAGCTCACCTCCGCTCCGCCTCCACCTCCTCCCCTGAATGCACCGCCCCACTCTGCTTCTCCGCCCCCCACAGGCATCCCGCAAATCAGCTGTTCGTGCGGAAAGCTGGGGCGAGCTAAGAAGAGGTGGCGGCTTCCCGCTCAGACCCAGGGAGGCGGAGGTGAGCTGGGGCGGAGGGTCGCGAGGAGGGCTGCCTGCGCTGCAGCAGGTAACCCGGGGGTGGGGGGCTCAGGGGAACGGCTCCTGACCCCAGCTCACCTCCACCACCCTCGGCCTGAGCAGGAAGCCGCTGCCTGCTTCTCAGCCCTCCCTGGCTTCCCACCAAACAGCTGATTCGTGGGAAGCCGTGGGAGGGGGCGGAGAAGCAGAGCGGGGTGGTGTGTTCAGGGGAAGAGGCGGAGCGGAGGTGAGGTGAGGTGATCTGGGGCCTGGTGCAGGGTGGGAAGCTGCCAGTGTGTGCTCTGCACCCACCAAATTCTCCCCGTGGGTGCTCCAGCCCCAGAGCACTCAGGGAGTCAGCTCCTAAGGCGCCACTTTTGATGTGATCAGTGCGGGAGTGGCCGCTCCCCTGTTCCCCCCCAGCTATTCTCCCCCCAGCCCCTAGGAGCCAGAGGGACCTGCTGGATGCTTCCTGGGAGCTGCCCCAGGTAAGCACAGCCGGGACTCCTCACCTCGCCCCCCGGCAGGTGCCTCTGGCTCTTAGGGGTGGCATGGGCACCCACTACGGTGGCCCACGAGACCCTCCTACCCGGTTCTGGCAGTCAGGGGACAGGAGGGGTGGATGGGGCTGAGGGGGCGTTAAGGAACGCCGGGGGGGTTGGATGGGGCAGGAGTCCCGAAGGCCGGGGGGGGGCAATGACCCCGTCGCGGGGTGAGGAGGGAACCCGTTGTGAAGATTTTGGCAGCTCATCACTGGGTGAAGGTATGGAACAAATGTTTATGTGGCTGTGTTAACTCTTGCCAGGTCCACAGGACAGCATGGGGCTCAGTGTGAATGACCCTGCCTCCTCCAGTCTTGCTGAGCACAAACTGCAGAGCTGTAACTGCAGGACTTCTGTAGGCTGAGACAGGGAGGAGCGTGTTATCTCATTTCTATTCCCTCTCACCTGGAAGGAAGCCTTAGTTGCAATGTTTGCAATGCTCAATTTGAGGCTGGTTATTTAATGTTTGCTTCCCCCTTTTTTCATGGGCCAAACTACTCTAAAAATAAACATTGCTAATTGATCTAATAAGATCTGGTGGAGATGGTCAAATAAATTAGGAAACAACATAGTGACATTTTTCAGAAGTGCAAAATTCTATTTCACAGAATTCAAAACTGACGATTTTTGTGAATTGTTCTGAAATATTTTTATCAAAATTATTTTCATTGAAACATTTGTTTGACAGTAAACCTGGACTTTGGGAGGAGCTTTCCAGTTTATACAAAATTTACTGCAACATTTTTAGACATTTTGATTTAAATCATTTTCTCAATCATATTAGAAGTTTTCTTGTTACCAAAAACACAGTTTTCAGTGAGAACATATTTTCCCATAAACAAAGAATGTCTGTTATTGTTTGGGTGAAACTATGACAGAAAATGTAATTGACCACTTTCTGCAAAAAGTTTTGCTTCTGAAAAAGGGCCACTTTTCTATGACAAAATATTTTGTGTGAAAACTGTCAGCCAGATCAGTTTAGAAGCAACAAGACAATACAGCGTCCTCTGAACTCAAAAGCATTGGTCAATAGCTGCACCCCCCCCCCATTTTTTTCTCTTCTTAATGGTCAGTGGTAACAATGGAGCTATATCATTTCTAGTCATTTGTTAATAGAAACACTTGTCATCCATGGAACTGAGAGTTCTTAAATGTTCCCAAATCTCAAAGGATTTACTCCAGAAAAAAATATGAGTGCCTCTTTTGCTTACAAAATAACATACCTAATACTCTCAGATATTAGCATATTTCTTCTCACACTCATTTTTACTTCACTGGAGCAAATTCCATGCTCCTGTATTAACCAAGCAACCAATATGGCCCTGATAATCTTTTCCATCCAGTTTACTGCATTCTTTCGGTGAATGGTGATTGCATATTGATATATGAGTGACTTGGATTCTTTGGCTCTCTCAGGTAGTCAGACTTGCAACTTAAAAGCAAACAGATGTAGAGCCCGAGTCTCCTTGGTGATTTCAATGGAGTTGTATCTGTTTACAGCAGGGCAGTCAGAATGTTTCCAACACTTATTTACCCTGCTGATGAAGATCATCTGATATACCTTTCCCACATTTCCTTTAATTAATCTGCTAGGGAGTCTAGTGGGGAGGGTGGAAAAGCTAAGCCTGAAGAAAATAAGGGTCAGTAAAGCTTGCAGACCCCAGTATCTGAATGAGTAGTTCAAATCACATGTAACCTTAACCTCCACTATCGCTGCAGTATCAATTTTATTCATATGATGTAGCAGATGGTTAATTAGGCATTGATCCATATAACACCATTTCATTAGCAACTGATGACTGTAGAAAGGACTCTTTAATCATGTGTAGTAGCTGTCATCTTAGTCAACACATTTTCTGTCTCATCCCAATATTTTCTGCTCAACTCTCCCTTCCAGAAATTTACATACTAGTGAGTGGACTGGTCCAAAGTAACAGATTCTATCTACCTGGTCTCGGGTTTCTGCTGGTGGTCACCACCATAGTATCTGAACACTCTGCACACTGTCAAACTGCCCCACATATTGTGGGAGTTTGGAGATGAATCCTGATATGAATTATCATTACAATTTCATGGGTCAGGTCTATCTCTAATATATTTAGGGTTAGACCATGCAATCAACACAAAGCCCTGTGTAGGGAGCTAGTGCGGAGTCATTTTGCCACTGGGGAAGCACTGGACATGATTATGCCATCTCTCCCAGAACTGATTGTTGCTCACGGGGTGCGTGCACACTGACATTCATTAAGAAGGAATAAATTGCTCTGCCTATGCCCCGCTTCCTCCACAGGCTACTGCATAGGGCTCTCAGGCCCACGCACTGCCCCATGGGAGCAGTCAGTGAATAGTCCCTGCACAGCGCCTACCATTGTGATTGGTCCTTGAGCAGGCAATGCATGGTGGGGGATGCATCTGAATCAAGGGTCAACCACAGTCTGACCCTTTAGGAATTAAATGGTCCTTTAAGACACAGCCTTGAGTCAGGCATGGTTTGGCTCCTCACTGTCGTGCATGAACCTCAGGATGCAATGCTACCCACAGCTCCCAAGTAAATGGGAGGAGCTCCTCAGGAGAGACAGCATTTTTGAGTGCACTTTGCCACCTCTGCTGGCTGATGTAGAGTGATGGGGTCATGGAGCTGCCCCTTCCCAGCCCCTTTGGCATGGCCAGCATCCCTGTGGCCACTAGAGGGAAACAATACCTATGGTCAGGTACCACAGTGATGTAAGTAAGTAAAGACCATTTAGTGACATCTGAATACTGATGACATCATAGCAGAATTTTCTGAAGCCTTCTCGATCCATCACTAACTTTACACACAGCTGTTGAACTCTGAGTGATCAGCCACATACCGGCTATCCATGTCCTCACTGGTTGTTCCCAACTATGATGACTCACCACCAGTTATTTCATGATAACTTTCTTGAAGTTATTTCCATCTCTGTGCCTCATGTAACTAAGGTACATAAGTTTGCCCCTGTTGATTTCTGAGAGCAGAGTCCTCTTCTCTCCACTAATATTTTTAACATAAGCATTCCTCATCTTTTACATCCAGGAGAAATCAAGAGTCTTCATTAGCATCACATCTCAAAGGCTTCAATCTTCAGTTTTCTTCTTGTTAGCAGCATTCGTTTTCCAGGATTTGCCTCCGTTAAGTCGAACCTTTGTGCATTTCAAGATGCCATGGTTTTTCCACACTTTTATAAGGGAGGCCATGGTAGAGAGAGCCATCCCTAGTTTTCCTTTTATTTCTTTGAAGCAATCTCCTTGGTTGAATATCTATGATCCCAGTTAATTAAATTAATATACTGCCTCCACAGTTTGACAGTTAATTGTGATGTCTGCTTGCATCCTGCTAATGATTGTGTCAACATACGTGCATTTCATTTTCACCACATTCAGGATTAGTCTATCTTCCTCAAAAACTGTTTTTTGTTTGTTTGTTTGTTTGTTTTATAGGCTCCCACATCCATTGCATTGCAGCATCACCATATTTGAGGTCAGTTAAAAGTGTCCATGAGTGGAAATCTCAGCTCCTTTCTCTTTATCAAAACCTTCCAGGGCTTGTCTCATAATAAATTCTGTGTACATATTGAAAAGACTTGGGAACAGAATGCACCCTTGTCTTATACCTGCCCAACGCAAAACCACTCACTGTCACCCACTGTTGTTTGCACCAGAGCTTGCTGTTCACAGCAGAGACTTTCAATGACTTCAATGAAATGCTGTGGAATCCCCATGTCTGCCAGTATCCTCCAAAGACCATCATGTCTGATGGTATCAAATGGTATGGAGTAGTCAATGAATGATTATATTCCCTGCCTATTTCATTGAGATGACAGATATTTGCAATTTGATCACTTATGTCTTGACCCTCCCTGAAACCAGTTTGTTGTGATGGTAGTTCTGCTTCTATCATTTGCTTCATGTGATCCTGAATCGTGCAGAGCAGCCCTTTATTCGTGTACCATCTCCCTGATATCAAACAATAGTTACTGCACTCTATCATATCCCCTTTCTTTAATAAGGGCAGAAAGATTGACTTAGTCTAGTCATCCACATATCATTGCTAATTTTCCATGTAAGATCAATCCTGCAGTCGCCCCTTGCTTTTTAGAAATCCTGCTGCTAAGTCATCCACCCTGATGTTTTTCCAGGCTTCATTTTCATAATAGCACACACCACTTCCTCTTGCAGGATTGATGGCTCCAGAGCCATACTCTCTTTTGTCATCCTGTATTGTAAGTGGCTCTGATGAGGCATAGAGATTGATACAGTAATCTCTCCAGTTGTATTTGAAATGATTAGGAGTCTGGAACACATGACTTATGAGGCGAGGCTGAGGGAACTGGGATTGTTTAGTCGGCAGAAGAGAAGAATGAGGGGAGATTTGATAGCTGCTTTCAACTACCTGAGAGGTGGTTCCAAAGAGGATGGTTCTAGACTGTTCTCAGTGGTAGAAGATGACAGGACAAGGAGTAATGGTCTCAATTTGCAGTGGCAGAGGTTTAGGTTGGATATTAGGAAAAACTTTTTCACTAGGAGGGTGGTGAAACACTGGAATGCGTTACCTAGGGAGGTGGTAGAATCTCCTTCCTTAGAAGTTTTTAAGGTCAGGCTTGACAAAGCTCTGGCTGGGATGATTTAATTGGGGATTGGTCCTGCTTTGAGCAGGGGGTTGGACTAGATGACCTCCTGAGGTCCCTCCCAACCCTGATATTCTATGATTCTATGATATCATCACCTTCATTAACAACTCTGACATCGTGATCTTTTATTATGCTCTGTCAAGGACAAAACTTTTTAGTAAAATGTCTGACTACCATGAACATATCTTTTGGTACTCTCTTTATAATTCTCAAGTTCTCACATTTTACCCGGATGTACTTGTCTTTTATTGTCCAGTCTGCCTTTGAATCTGTATGCTCAATTTCTTGTATTTACTCCTGCGTTCCCTCAGTCTCCAAGCCATTCTCTTTCATTCTGTCACTTTTTTGCCAGCTCAGACACCTTCTCCATTAAGCATGGTGTGGTCCAGCACTGACTTTTTGGAATGTGTTCTTTGCTAGCTTTGACCATGATAGTTTTCATTTTATTCCAAGGTTTGTTTGGGTTGTTCTCTTCTTTCATCCGTGACAATAACTCAGAATCATTATTTACAGAAGTCATGTAGTTTGTTGATTTTGGACAAGTCCGTCAGAGTGGAACTGCTGAACCTCTTATCTTTTAAGTTTTAATTTTATGTATAAGGCCAACAATTGATGGTCTGACCTGCAGTCAGCACTTGGCAAAGTCGTTGTCTACTTACTGGACACTTGACTGCCAGCATCTCTGAATCATTACATAGTTGATTTGATTCTTTGTCATGGTGCCAGGTGATCTCCATGTATATAAATATCAAGGATGTTGGGAAGATGGTGTTTGCAATGACTAGATAATTAGAGCAGCAGAATTTGACTAAATGCTTCCTCTCTCATTTTGTTTCCCATTACTCCTTTGAAAGCTTACAGTTCCAATTTTTGCATTCAGGTCTCCAATTACAAGGGTGATGTCTTTGATTGGTGTTTTAATGAATGTCTCTTCAATTTGTTCAGAGAGCGCCTCAATCACATTGTCATCCTCTGCTGTCATAGGGGCATAAACCTGTGTGATTGACATATTAACTGGATTCGCTCAAAGGCAAATAGAATTATACCCAAACAATACTGAAAAAAAAAAAAAAAGGTTTGATGCTTTACTACAGTGGTTCTCAACCAGGGATACTTGTACCCCTGGGGGTATGTAGAGGTCTTCCAGGGGCTACATACATTGGGGGGGGGGAGGTCCAATGCTTTACTACAGTGGTTCTCAACCAGGGATACGTGTACCCCTACAGGTATGCAGAGGTGTTCCAGGGGGTACATCAACTCATCTAGATATTTGCCTAGTTTTACAACAGGCTACATAAAAAGCACCAGTGAAGTCAGTACAAACGAAAATTTCATACAGACGCTGACTTGTTTATATTGCTGTACACGCTATACACTGAAAAGTAAGTACAATACTTATATTCCAATTGATTTATAATTACATGGTAAAAATTAGAAAGTAAGCTAATAGTGTGCTGTACCTTTATGTCTGATTTTGTAAGCAAGTAGTTGTGAGGTGAAACTTGGGATATGCAAAACAAATCAGGTTGTTTGTTTTATTGTTCCTCTGATGTATCCAGTATAAGCCACTGTTAGGATATAGATATTCAGGCCTGTCGGTAAAGGCCTGTACTCTAAGAATTTAGGTGTATTCTTATTACTTGGCTAGTTATAGAGGTATAAAAGAAAGAATCAAAATCACTGTGTGCCAATGTAAGGGCCTTCTCTTACTGTGACAGTCTGAGGCCCTGTTCTTAGGCTAAGGCCTTTGGCTAAGCAACCGAGGCAGCCATAAGCTGGGAAGTGAATGGTCACATTCTCACATTCCAAACTAGTCACATTGAAATAAGGTGCTATTGGGCTGTTAGGAATACAATCCTGTCCTGATAGTACCTATCACCTCCAGAGAAAGGGAAGTGCCTAGAAAATGTAAAAGAAAACTTAGTTTGGTAGCATCCTGTCTGGCAAGAACTCACTTATCAATAGCTGGGATGTGAAATCCTCACTTCTGTATTGTTTTGTCATTATAGTTCCCACTTTGCTATTGTTTGTCTATATAATCTCTGTCTCGTTCTGTGATTGTTTCTGTCTGCTGTATAATTAATTTTGCTGGCTGTAAACTAATTAAGGTTGTGGGATATAATTGGTTACATAATCATGTTACAATAGTTAGTTAAATTTCAGGAAAATGATTGGTTAAGGTATAGCAAAGCAGAACTCAAGTTTTACTATATAGCCTGCAGTCAATCAGGAAGTGAGTGGGTGGGTGTGTGGGTGGGTGTGTGTGGGGAAAATGGGAACAGGGAATGTGGGTAAGGAAATTGGAATCATGTTTTGCTAAAGGGGGAAATGGGAACAGGGAATGGGGGTAAGGAAGTTGGAATCATGTTTGGCTAAGGGTAGGAATGGGAACAGGGACACAGGTGTAAGGCTCTGCGGTGTCAGAGCTGGGAAGGAGGACACTAAGGAAGGAAACTGGAATCATGCTTGCTGGAAGTTCACCCCAATAAACATGGAATTGTTTGCACGTTTGGACTTCGGGTATTGTTGCTCTCTGTTCATGCGAGAAGGACCAGGGAAGGAAGCGGGTGAAGGAATAAGCCCCCTAACAGCCACCACTGAAGGTATGTCAAGATCCTAAACTGGATGGGATAGTGATCTAGTCTGATCAAGAAATCCTTAACCTTAACCTTATTTATATAGCTGAGTTTAATCAAGAACTCTTACCAACAGTGTAAACAGGGCCGGCTCCGGGCCCCAGCTTTCCAAGCAGGTGCTTGGGCGGCATTCAGAATGGGGCGGCAGTCCGTGTCCCGTGGCGGCAATTCGGCGGCAGCTCCGCCACTCTTCCCACGGCAGCAGCTTTTGGGCGGCAGCTCCGCCACTCTTGTGGGGGTTGTTGTGGCGGTGGCAATTCGGCGGCAGCTGCTTGGGGTGGCAAAATTGGTAGAGCCACCCCTGAGTGTAAATAAGAGTCAAACCAAGAAAGCAGAATGTAATTCAGCCCCAGGTGAACTGTAATGCAATCATATCCTTGTTCTTCACCTCTGGGTGGGCAATGCTTAACTAGTTGCAGCAACTGTGGCTGAAGGGAGAGTGGCTAAAGGAAAATAATGGTTTTGAAAGATGGTTTTGTTATTTCTGTTGGCTATTTCTATTTCTGGAAGGCAACACAGAGAGATATTATCTGTTTCATTTTTCCCCCTTCTTAAACTGCAGCAAATTCCACTTACCTTGAAGAGTTGTGAGAGGCTTTCTGCAAAATAGCTAGATTCAATGTGACTTTTCAATGAAGAGAGAATAGGATTTCCACCCTAAGATGGATCAGTTTGCTAGAAGATTCAAGTCAAATGGAAAATGCTGGGGGAGAGTTTCAGTATTATTACAATATAAAAATTCTTCAGGTTCACGTTCTTGCATTAAGAAAAGGAGAGCTAGTGGCACCTTAGAGACTAACCAATTTATTTGAGCATGAGCATCCGATGAAGTGAGCTGTAGCTCACGAAAGCTCATGCTCTAATAAATTGGTTAGTCTCTAAGGTGCCACAAGTCCTCCTTTTCTTTTTGCGAATACAGACTAACACGGCCGCTACTCTGAAACCATTCTTGCATTAGCTGGGGATTTTGAAAGCCAGATTTACTCGTATGTGGGGCAATCTTTGTCATTTAACAGCAGACACAAATGAAAGACGCAACATGCAGGAAGCCAAGTGCAGCACGTTATTATCCTTGCACAATGGTGGCCCTGGACAAGTCTTATGCATATGGCTTAAGAGAACACTTGAAGATTTGTACCTGAGCTGGAACTGAAGTGACTTATTAGTTATTTAAACAGTGGAGATATTAATGGCCAAATTTTCATTCCTTCACAATCCTGGGGTGAACATAATTTATGAGACTGTTGACCGTGGGTATGCACCCATCCTCCATGTGCACAATTCTCATTTGTGCTCCCAGACTGGGTGCTTGGGTAGCTGACACTCCAATTTCTGCCTGAAAATATTATTTCATATTAAAATTGATGAGTCCCCAATTTCAGTGCTCAGTCGGGTATGTGTACACAACTGACAACTGACTGTGTCAGTAAGTTTGTCCATACAGTTATTATTTAAACCTATGACATTAAAATCAAAGTAACTGCAGCTGAAAAACTACATACTGACTACACAGTATGATTTAATATTATGGCATGGAAGACAGAGACCTCTAGTGGATTTCGTATATAAAGGCACTGTATATATTTATAGAAGGGTTGATTTAAGTATTTTCCTTCTTTGCACCAAGTATTTAAAAAGCCACAAAAACACATTTAAAAAAAATGTTGAAACCAATGTAAAGATGAAATGATAGGCTCTTTATTTATTATAATAATGGTGTAATAACTTTATAGCTGTAAAGATTCACTTCTGTAAGAAACTAATGCAAACTAATGAGAAAAAGGAGGCTTAGATAAATAAGGAAGCATTGAGAGAATGCTGTAAATAGTATCTGCTAAAATGGAACTCTTATTTTTGCACTGTTTTTATGGTTTACTTGGAATAGGTGCTAAATCCAACAGAAAAGGTCCCAATAGACCCAACAGGTTATACCAACCAGTATACAATTTACAATATTTTGCACTTCTAGACTTCCTTTCAACTGAGGATCTCAAAGTAATTTAAAGTCTCAAAGCACTATTATGTAAGGTACCTATCTAGAACACTTCACTCACCCTTGAAATGCAGACAAAACAGTTTAGGGCAGAAAGTGAAGGAGAATAGGGTTTCCAGTCAGATCCCACAAGAAATATGCCTTTGTCTCAGCTTTGGAATATCTGGGCAATACATACATCATAGCTTTCTATGAATGGTAGCTTTTGGAATCCTTTGACACTCAGTCCTCTGATAGTTCATTCGGCACTATCTGCCATTTTGGAGTACTTTTAAAGAAATTGAGGCAGTTGCTATGGAGGGTTATGTTCTTCATTCATGTGCAGGCGTCTGGTACTATCCTAACTTATGCAAAGTGTGCGATACTCTGGTGACAGAGGTCTCACAAATACTAAAATAATTAATAACAGATACTGTATCCAATTGAAACTGCTGAGGGAATTTAGGTGGGAAGAATCTAATTAACTGAGTTTGAATTTTGCCAGCTTACTGGGGTTAACATGTCTTCTCTTAAAGACAATGAGCTCCTCTGTGATCACAGTTAGTCAGGACTCTGCTTTTCTATTTAATATGAAAAGATAACACCTCCAGAAGAACAGAGCTCCCTAGCTCTATGCTGGGGCATCAGCTCCATACTGACTGCTCTGTGTGCCACCTACTGCATCAGTAGCAGCACAAACTTCCTGCAGCCTTTAAATGTCTGGGGAGATTTCCCCAGACAAGGTCTGAATCAGTCCAATCCAACGCTGCCTTTTCTGTGAGTTTTACAACAAGCTACCTAAAAAGCCCTAGCAAAGTCAGTACAAACTGAAGTTTCATATAGACAATGTATACTATACACTGAAATGTAAGTACAATATTTATATTCCAAATAATTTTGTTTATAGTTACGTGGTAAAAATGATAATATAAGCAATTTTTCAGCAATAGTGTGCTGTGATACTTTTGCAATTTATGTCTGATTTTGCAAGCAAGTAGTTAAATGAGGGGAAACTTGGGTGTACACAAGACAAATCAGACTCCTGAAAGGGGTACAGTAGTCTGGAAAGGTTGAGAGCCACTGTCCTAAGAAGCCTCTGATGGCCTATAAAAAACATATATCCTGGCATTAGTCAAGCAATTCACAGCACTGTGCAATGAACTCAAGAGTCAGAAGTAAGCCTTTGCAAAGATATGCAACTGGCCATAAAAATCCAGGGAACATCACCTTCTTAGAGAGATTTGTGTGTGGTCCAAACACTGTCATTAAAGGCTTATCTTGAAAAAGCACTTGGAAAAGTCCACTGCTTCTTTGGCGCACTTCATCAGTCAGAGCAAAGGTGTCATCTGTCATGACATGATTCCCTCTCATGTATAGACCTCTACACAGTTCGAACATGAAAAGGCCCCCTAGATATACAAATATAAGTGGTCAGACATTGACTGAATGCATTGCTAGCTGGCATCTTTAAATCTGTGCCACAAATATTACTTTTCTTTCTATTGCCGGAATCATTTTTATCATTATTTACCACTTGTAATTCATACACTTATCAAAGATAGTACTGTTGGACTCCATGACAGTCATAACATAATGTTTGAAAAGATTCCATCTTTCTTTTGCCAGAAGGAATTATTTCCTGGGAGTGTGCTGTCAGCCATGTACAGGCTAATGGATTGGTACAGCATGATCAAACTAGTATTTTGTTTCATATCTGACATGTATAAAAAAGAACCATTGAAAACCACTCTGAACCTGAAGCAATGCAGAAATGTAAACTGAACAAGTCTGAGAAGAAACATTTTGGGAGGTAATTTGAGATGTCAGTGGTGAACAGGCAAAGAAACACAGTCTTGTGGGATGAAGATTTTTGGGGAAGCAATTAAACTGCATTGCAGCAGCCTCAAGAATCTATTAGGTTTACTGCTGCAGTACCACGTACAACAAGTGTGTTTGTATCAACACAAACAGGTTGATATACCCACCCCTGCAAACACGACTGCAGTTTGTGTTTGAAAGTTCCAAATGATGCAAAACCTGTTGTGTTATCGTCACAGTGATGTGGTCAGACTATCAAAGGGACACGAATGATGAGTGTATCTGTAAAATTCAGAACAGCTGAACTCTTCTGAGTTGTGCAGAAATATGATTAGCCCAGATTGCCTTGGCTCAATAACAGGACTGAGATTTTCTTGCTTCATGGAGCTGTCAGCCCAGTGTGCAGTGAAGAGAACTGATACAGACCAGTCTGATTGGTTCTGTGACAACAGTATGCACTCTCTTGATTGAATGGTTTTTGCCTGGTTTGTTTACTGGAATTTTCATTAGAGAGCTGGTGACCAACCACTTGTGAGCTGGAACCATGCCCTTTATGGATTTTAAGGAGAGCCTCTAAGTCTATTTTTGATAGTATTGGTTGACCCCTTTGTTGTGGAAAGCAAAGTCCCCATGCCCTTAAGCAGGTGGAGTTTAGGCCCTTAATCAAGGAATGAACCTGGACCACTAACAGCCTTGCCAGTTGGGTTGAATCTACCCAGGGAGCAGGGAGGGAACACTGTGACTTGAGAAGATGAAGATGGGGTGGCTTCAACAACTCCAGAAATCGGCAGATCATAGAATATCAGGGACGGGACCTGGGGACCTCAGGAGGTCATCTAGTCCAACCCCCTGCTCAAAGCAGGACCAATCCCCAATTTTTGGCCCAGATCCATAAATGGCCCCCTCAAGGATTGAACTTGCAACCCTGGGTTTAGCACTCGAAGGCACAAACCACTGAGCTATCCCTCCCCCCATACTAACTCCATTAGACTTACCAGCAACCTCTAACACCATTGCCTATAAGACACAGTATTACTGATTCACTTGCTGGAGTGGTGGTAAACTTTCAATGGGTTACCTCCTTCCTCTCAGAGAAATCACAAAGGACAATGCTGGGCAATGGCTCACTCACCAACATCCCTCACCTACAGTGTCCCACAGGGCTCCATCCTGTCTTTCCCTCATTCTGTAGGTATATGAAACCAGCAGGGGAGAAGGAGATTTAGGGAAGCAAGATTGATGGGAGACTGATCATATTCAGCTCTGTATCTCCAGGACATCACACCTCATTCTGAAGCTTCACTGTTTTCTAAGTGTCCAGGCAAGACAAAAGAGTAAAATGGAGAATTTGATATCCTGTGTGTGGAAAACTTGTGAAAATAACAAGAGATGAAATTTGACTAACAACTAATATTTTATGAATTAGTGAGACAATTCCACGCACAACTGTCACTCAAACCTCTACCCACAGGCAACACAGCTTGCCAAATTCAGTCCTACGCTGCTAGCCTTTCGTACATAGCCCCATTCTCTAGGTGGAATAAAGAGGGATGATGAGGCCTTGGGTAAGAACTGTAGCATTTGGCCCTTACTTTGAGTGAGAAAACAGCTCTGACTTGTTTTGGAAGGTTTTATTTTAAAGTGGTACAAGTAAAAAATGTATTTGGTTCAATATTCATTATAACAGTATGAATGCACTCCCAGCGATGTGGTAAATATAGATGAGTATATTCATACACAGTCATCCGGTTATTTTTCTAACCAAAGCTCCCACAAGTACAATGCTTAGTTGCTTAATTGCCTAATACTTCCCATTAATATGAGAGTTGACAAGTAGAAAAGTTTCAGTCTTTCACCCAGCAATTCTAACAATAACCTTTATTTCACCTGTTCCTGTTTTCTGCTTCATTGAACATTAATTTCCTGTCTAAACCAACTTCAGTATAACTTTCTTCAATATGGGGCCAAAAGATATTAAATGGTGTGTTCTTTCTCAGTGTCTAAAGAGGCTTCTCTAGCTAGCCTTCAGGTAGGCAAGTTTACAAACATATAAAAAGCAGCAGGTGGCTCTTATATTTCATTATGAAGAATCATGTTTGGGGTTTTTCTTGTCTAATATATCTGCAAGGTTAGAGCAGGGTATCAATTCACTGATAATTACCATTCAAAGATAATGGTATCTCTGTCATCTTGGGAACTTGATCCACAGTGGGCAGCACCTTCCATAACATGTGCAAAGATAATAATGAAGATTATTATGACAATTTTCAAACCTGTCTAAAGTTAGACTCTTAAATCTATATTTATGTACCTACATTGACACAACCTAATTTTTGTAAGTGCTGATATCCCACAAATCCCTGTAAAGCCAATGGGAGCTGCAAGTATTGAGCAACTTTGAAAATCAGGCCTCTTTTATGGGTGCCCTTTTGTAGGTGCCCATATTTGGGAAGCCAGTTTTAGGCTCCCAAATATGAAAATTGTGGACTATAATATTAATAGTTATATAGAACTCTTCTTTCTGAAGCATTATAAAGCACCTCACAAACATAAACTGGTACTCAAAATGATGGGCTGGTTTGTAAAGTCTTCATAAAGCAAATATAGGCAAGAGAAGAACTATAAAAATGATTCAAGGTGAGTAAAATAGGCCTCATAATAAGAGACTTAAGGAAATCAGTTTATTTATCTTATCAAAGAAAAGATTAAGAGGTGACTTTATCCTTTACTCTAGGTACCTACAGAGGGAGAATATATGTCACCTTAGAGAGCCCTTTAATCTAGCAGACAAAGGCATAGCAAGATAGAAATTCAAACTGGACTTTTTCTTTTTTGTTTTGTTTTGAACCATTTATATTCGTCCCTAATTACAAAGGCCTAGACTGTTACAGCCCCCCCCCCTGTGCTGTGTAGGGGAGTACAGCCCCTCCGTCTCCCCTGCTCAGTTCTGCTAAGTGTGACTCCAAAAAAAGCATGAGGGCAGAAGACAGTAGGGGTTACTCACCTAATACTCCCACCTGTGAACAGGTGAATGGGGGCAAAGAGGGGCAGGGAGTGGGGGAGGTAGGGAACCCCTACCTACTGGCTGCCTGAAACACATGGCCAGGTCCCCCTCACAGGGAGTCAAGCTGCTCCACAAAAAGAAATGAAGTAACCTACTCCCTCCCCAGAGCAAGGGGAGGAGCAGGAGAGAAACTGTCACTCACACTGCTACACACTGCCCTTTACTCAGCATCTTATTTCACGAATATAATATTACCATGGAGAGGATGAGAAAGAGAATGAACTGCACATGACAGAAATTACTACTGGCTGCTGCTCAGATACTACTGTGAAGAGGGAAGATTTGAACAGAACAGAATAGCTATAGTACCTACAGGCCTCAGTTAGGGCCCGGGCCCCACTGTGCCAGGCATTTATGCATACATAACGAAAGACCATCCCTGACCAAAAGAACTAAATACTACTTGTACACTGAGAGGCAACAGCTGAAATAAACAGATGGGGGAGGGCAAGGTGACAGAGAAATGTTTGTAAGTGTAATAAGCAGCAGCCGCAGTACATCAAGTGCCCAACCATTGTCCAGTGTGTTGGAGGCATTACAGTAAAAATTACAATCTAGCCCATTGTAAACATCAAAAGCTGGGGTCCTGATCTTGGAGGTAAATTAGAGATCCAGGTGTATAAACACATGGGCAATAGCATGTCTGTATTTGTCTCTGCAATTTCAGAGAGCGCTCATACAAATCAAGTATTTTCTTGGACAAATGACGAGTGAAAAGTTTAACTGACCATTTGTACAAAAACTATCCCTTTTCTGTATGCAATATTGATAGCTGTGCTCACAGCTCGGCAGAGCTCCAGCCTGTTCCTGAGATCGTGGCCGCAACTGCTTCTCCAGCAAAACTGGGCTAGAAGATTCAAGACAGTGGTGGTAGTGGGTGTGTGGGAATATCATTTTCAAATAAGTTAATTTCCAAAGCTACTTTTTTGTGGGGTGGGGGGGAGATACATAATTAAAGGCAGGAATGTCTACATGAAGGTTTTGGTCAGGTGTGCCATCCCCACTGTAAATCTTCAGCAGTTAGACATGTCGAAGTGCAGCAGGAAGGAGAAACATTACTAAAGTTTGCAGGATGTAGATCTTGCCATACTTTTTACAATATCATTTGCTGAAATAACTTATATGTATTTTTTAAAAGTTTAAATGATTCAGAATCATTGAGCTATGCATGTAGCTAGCCTAAGTAAATGCATATTTTATTACTACTACCCTCACCCTTCCTACCGACCCATTGTTTCTTATACTCACGGGCAAAGGGAACATGTCTTCCCAGAACCTCTCACAGTCCTAAGTGGGGTGACTAAGTACAACTATAATTTTGAAATAATTATTCAATTATGATGTCAATAAAATCCAATTAGCTAGAATTAATTTAAACATGAAGAATCATGTCTCTGTTGTTAAGATGGCAAACTACAGATCACTGCACTCACACAACACCTCGATGTCCCACAATTATTAGATATTTACAAATAATAAATAAGATGAAATGTATCAAATACCTTTCAATTTGCTTTTCAACCCAGCCTTAACCAGGCCTCCATTTTTGAAACAACAATTTGGGGATATCTATAAATGTGGATGCCATTTTGCACCTGCAATTGTGTGAGAGTGCGACTGATTTCACAGCATATTCATGCACTTATTCTGTGAGAGGGGCACTGTGCTGTTCCCAAACAGTGTCCGGATTTTGCTCTGTCTATTACCCAGTGGAATAAATCCATTAGCAAGCATCCTGCAGCTCTGTGATAGGACTCCACTAATTGTTCATACTCCCTGTACAAGTGCTTTAGTGCTGCTAAATTCCTGTTGCTAGTGACAGGATTTAGTGCCTAGCGCTAGTTTTACAACGGCCTGAGAAAAGGAGCAATCCCAGTAAATCAGTTCCATTCTGCTCAGGACCCATCATCGTGAGTTACAGTCACTGCAATAAATTGAGTTTTATTTCATGACTGAAAGCCTCATAAGTCATAAGTATCATACAGTTTAAGGGGCGTTGAGGCCTTTCTGGTAAGACAGATACCAGGCTATTAGTCATTGCTGTCTAGGGACCATTTCCTATTTACACCATTGGTTTTAATGGAGGTTTTATAAATATTGAAAAATGTTTTACTTTGCAGGAAACTCAGTTAACACAGTGCTTTCAGGGCAAAGAAATGCAGAGGGCTCAATCTGGCCACGTAGGCACAGCACTGCAGTGGGGACAGGGAGCCCCATGAGGGATTCTGCCTCAGGGAGGATTTCTCCCAGAGTCCCCTGGCACAGGGCAGGGAATGTGCCAGCTGGCCTCCCCTCATTACCACTCATTTTGGGGCACCGTTGCCCCATGCAGAAGGATCAGCACTTGCACTTTCTCTAGCGAAGGGACTGCAGTTGTGGCTGACTATAAAGTGGGCTGCACAAGAGAAGAAGGCTCCTTGAACCCTCCCTTTTCACACCAATAGAAAGGTTCAGTCAAAATCTGCTCCACAGCAATTTGCTGCCACGTAAATGACTGCCTTTACTTTTTCCCTAAAATGTTGATGGAACAATGGGCAAGCTAGCAATTCTAGCATTTCATCCCACCTGATCCTACAAACCCTTATTAATGTGAGAAGTCCTTATGTACGTATTCCCATTAGCTGCAGCGAGCGAACTCACAGGCGTTAGAGTTTTCAGGATGAGGTCCATGGATTTAAAAGGTGTAAAACTTTGTTTCAGGTTGCAAACTGTTATTCTTTTAATAAACCTTCACTGCTACATTGTAAATGGAGTAGAACCTATTTTAGTCATATTAACAGGAGACTGTCAGGTTCAAGATATAAAAATTCCAACTAGTACAACCCTAGATTACTCGAACGGACAGATTGCTTTTTAATCTCACGTACTTTTCCCCATTTAAATAGTTTATTTCCCCCCATTTCATTCACTCGCATTTACATAAATGAATCAATTTTATTTTTGTTTCTAGCTGTATTCTACCTCTGACTCACGCACTAGTGCAGTGCTGAGAAGTTGGGGTTGCAAACACTGCAAGGGGATGTTTAAATCCACATGGCTCTTTTTATAGGAATCTATTTTTAAAAAGATTATTGACATGAATATAAGGCTTCATATAACCATTAAAAAAAAGTTAAAAATGAGTGGCACATAGTACCTGATGACAGTGCTATGAAATGTCACAGTTAATCCCTTTCCATTAAAAAGCTGCTTTGCCCCAGACACAATCCAATATTATTATTCCAGGCCCATGCCTACAACCAAACCATTTCTCTACTGCAATTACCCTGATTGCTCCGTATATTGAAATCAGAAAAAAAATTAACTGGCGTTATTGGAGAAGCAATACAAACACGGGGTCTTACAGCTTGAAAACTGAAAGGTGAACATTGTCTCTAATAAATTCTGACTTTTTAACAAGAGAACCTTCTATTGTACTTCTGTCAAGGATGAATGATCTCAGCTTCTCTTTCATAGAGGGCACGAGTCCACACAAAGGCTTCGGATTCATAATGATGTAAGAATAGGATACATTAACCATACTGTGCCCAATGAGCACTGCACATAAGTCTGACGGTAAAAGAATGAAAAGACAACTGAGAGATATTTTGGGTACAGCTGGTTGGAAACACTTAGGCTATGTCTCCATTTGGAGGTAGGGGTATGATTCCCAGTTTGTGTAGACATACCCACCCCAGCTGTCATTAAGCTAGCATGCTAAAAATAGAAGTATAGCCAGGGTAACATAGGCAGCAGCAAGCAGCAGTACAAACTAGCCATGCCAAGTATGTACCCACATGGTTAGTGCACTAGTTCCATGAGACCTAGTGTGAGTATGTCTAGGTGAGCTGAGAATCACTCCCCTAGCTCCAAGTGTAGACATACCATTAGATAGAATCATTTTCCATCAGAGAATGCAGTTCCATCAAAATGCTTTGCAAAATCCTGTCAATTTCACCAAAATATTGTTTGGAGGAAAAAGGGGAGTAAGTTGTTCTGACATTTTATAGAATGAAATGTTTCACTTCTTCCCTTTTAAATGATATTGTTTTGATTATTTTTATTTTGTATTATATTCTACTGTAAAATTAAAAAGTTTAAATCAACATGAATTATTTTTATGAATTTTCTTTCATGGAAAATTTTGAAATTTGGGGGTTTTAATCCAAATTGGAATGAAAACAAATTTTGAAATCTTAAAATCCTCCATGAAACTGAATTTCTATTCTCCTCACAGCTCTAGTTTTAGACCACATTTTTCTCTCAATTACATCAGAGTACAAACTGATTTCCGTGGAGAGGCTATATTCTGAATTTACACAAAGATAACTGAGACCTGATTTTGGCCCTCTGTTTTAGACATAACCAGAAGTTTAGTGCCTACTCATTCTCCAGAAACGGTACTGCTATGATATATTTATTGTTTCAATTATTTTTATTATCATTTCAAAATAAATGACATTTTTGCATGTATTGTAGATATAACTATATCCAAAAAACTATGTTAAAAGAACACTGCAAAGTCAAGTAGTTAAAATTTAGGAAATGACAGAATTAAAGTTGTCTGTGCAACCTTAATTCAGCCTCCCTTGTGAATATACATTATGATACAGTCTGTAATTACATGATCACAACTATTTTTCCCTACCTCATTCTGTGCTCATTGAGTGATGGATGGACAGTGCTCACTGAATGAGCAGCTATTCAATTTTTTTATGGTTGTTCAATGTGTGGGGTCATGACTTATTTACCGCTCACCATCCAAATGCTGCACTAAACACAGAATTATTAATTTCCCCATAAGCTTTTATACAGTGCTCTCATCTTAACATCTTAGTTCTTTATAACCATTAAATTAATTTATCTTGACGATGCCCCTGTGAGGTGAGGTGGTTTCATGAGACCCTTTAACCTGAGATATAGAGATTAAGACCGAAATTGTCAAAAGTGTCAACTAACTTTGGGTGGCCATTTTGAGAAACTATGGCCTGATTTTTGAGTATTTACTATCTTATAACATTTTACATGTCCAAAGCACAGTTCCCATTGACTTCAGCTGCAGTTGTGAGTGCTCAGCACGTCTATAAATCAGACCTCAGCGTCGCAAGTTGGGCGCACAGAAAATGCAGAAGACAACTAGTGACCATCTGTGAAAAGTCTGCCCAGCTTCACACAGGAACTCTGTGGAAGAGCTAGGGATAGAATCCTTTTCTGCAGGGCAGCATTCAACTGCATTAACCATGAAACCATCCTTTCTCTTCCTGCAATCCCATGCAGCACTCACTACTCACCTTCCAACTTCTGCAACAAATGAGGCAGGGGGCCTACAGACAACAGCCTTCTTCACTGCAAAACCCTGATTCATCCACAGAGCACCATCCAGACTGTGCACTGAATGAGGCAGGGGCCCTGTGAAAAATAAAGTAGTATATGATCATGTAATTGAAGACCACAATGCATATGGACCAGGGGGCTAAATTAAAGTTGTACAGTCTTTGCTTGACTTTGCAGCCTTAACATTATTTTAAACACAGGTGGGTTTTCAGTTAGAAAATTGAAAAAAAAAATCATCATGTGGAACCATAAGGACTCTCTCACGGTCCATCAGCAGGGCTGGGACCTTTAGATACACAGCATGGTCCCCTATCACCTGAGATAATGGCATAACTGGTAGCAGTAAAAGGCTGTTATCGTCTATGTAGACCTAGTACTAGGGAGTGATTTTCACATCAAAGCAATGTTGTGGCTTAGGAACCCTGGGTTCCATTATAGGCTTGAGGGGAGTGTGCTCTATTGGTTACACACCCTGTGCTCAGCCTGACCGTGTACATTTTTACTGCTATTCACCCCTGTTCCTCCGCATCCTCTGTTCCCTGCCCCATCCTACCCCCTATATCTCTTCACCCGCTCTCTTCCCCATCCCCACACTTCCCTCTCTGCTTTATAGTCAAGCTTTCCTAGGGAACTTGACTGTCTCACAGACTTAATGCAAGATGGATAGGGCACTCTTCCCCACTCCCACCCTCCTAGAGGTATAGTTCTCCCCTTGCTGAGAAGAGGGAAGGTGAAGTGAGGTGAGGTGCTCTGGGGCTTTATGAGAGAGACAGTCTCCCTTGACTCAGTTCTGGTGCCTGGTACATTACCTGGTTTATGATTCCACATCTTAACACCCATCAGAAGACAAGAGTCTGTATTTGCTGATTCCAAAGGCACCATCTCTCTCAGTGGGGGCCAGACACACACTGATGGTGTCATGCAGAGCAGTATACAATGCGCTCAGTCTGAGGTTATGTCTACACTATGAGCTTGGGATGTCATCAAGCTAGCGTGAGTACAACTAGCACAGGCAGCAGCCGCAAAGGCACAGCTTAGTCAGGACAAGTATGTACCCTTGGGATTCAGGCAAGTTGTGAGCAGGGAAATCACATTCCTAGCCTAAATGTAGCCCAAGAAGAGCACAACAGCTACATCCCACCACTCTGCCCCTGGAGGTACCATGCTTTGCTGGAGACTGCCCAGGAGAAATAGCTGGGCACTCAGGGAAAGGTTTAATGAGTTAGATAAAAAACTGGACAACAGCCCCAGCAAATTTAGGATCAGCAAATATAAAGCATTAGGAGCTCCTGAAAGCTTCCGTTTGACACGACCTCTTCAGGCGTAAGGCTTCCTTTATCCTTGTCGAAGGAAAGATCGTAGAGCATGCACTTAACATTTGTTTCATGCCTGTGACAACTACTCTCCTGCTATTAATTTATTAGTTGTCAACTGTGCCTTGTGCAATATGTGATTTAAAAAAAAGACACACAATACACACACCCCATGGAGGAAGTGTTCTTCTGTGTAAATCAGTTCCCAGCTATTCTATGTTTGTGCACGAGGTGGAAGCACTATTACCATTCCATGCCTAGTTTCAGAGTAACAGCCGTGTTAGTCTGTATTCGCAAAAAGAAAAGGAGTACTTGTGGCACCTTAGAGACCAACCAATTTATTTGAGCATAAGTTTTCGTGAGCTACAGCTCACTTCATCGGATACATACTGTGGAAAGTGTAGAAGATCTTTTTATACACACAAAGCATGAAAAAATACCTCCTCCCTCCCCACTCTCCTGCTGGTAATAGCTTATCTAAAGTGATCACTCTCCTTACAATGTGTATGATAATCAAGTTGGGCCATTTCCAGCACAAATCCAGGTTTTCTCACACACCCCCCATGTGTGTGGGTGGCTTATATCCCCTTTTAAAAAATGTTATGCACAGCCAGACAACCCCAAAATATCCTCTTAGCTGCCCAAACTAGTCATTTCAGTAACCAGGTGTCACAGGGTGTGGGCAACCCATAGCACCCCATTCGCTCAAGCATAGAACTGCCAGCACTCCCTGCCTCAGTTTCCTTCCCTGAGGTGGGTCTCCTCCACTGTCTATGCACAAGTCAGTGCTGGAGGTGTGCCTTAGCCCTCTGGCCAAGTTACAAACAAAATGTAACCCCTTCTGGGGAAACAAAAGCCCAACTGAAAGTCCCAACAAACAAAAAAGTTCTTCCGATCTTCATCTTCAACTCCCACCCCCCACCCCGTTGGCCCTGTTCCCAACCCCTTTAAGGGCTACCTTAGAGTCTTTCCTCTACTCTGGTATAGAGCACTCACAAATACACACACCCCAGGGTTCCCCTGGAGTACCATTCTCAGCCCCTGCTGAGATCTGTTTCTTGTGTCCATCCCTGTCCCAGTATTGTCCCAGGATGGGTTACCATGGAGTAACCAGCCTCCTACAGACCCTGGCTCAAAGCCTCCTACAGGAGCCTGCCCATTTCCTCTGGTTTCACACTCCAGGCTGATCTCTCTTAGCCCCTTCATGAGGTCCAGGTATCCATGGGAATCATCTGTCCTCCTCAGTCCTGCCCCCTCTGGGTGGGATGCAGCTAATTAATTATGGCACAGGTAGGGCTAGACCCATCTCCCCTTAAAGGGGCCAGTAAGCCTGTGACACCAGGCTTTTGGAAATGTTGACCTTCCCTAACTTTAAAATTACAACTTAATCATGTAATCTTTTGCTATGTGCAGTAAGGAACTAATCCAGTGCTCACTGAAGTCAGTGCAAAGATCCCCATCAACTTCCATGGACTTGGGAGGCCCTTAATGTCAAGTAAATTTATTTTGATTGTTTTCCTTCTTTCCATTTCTTTGGTGTGGGTGGAGGTGCAAATTGGTATTGCTGCAAAATGGAAAAAAAGTGAAAGGGTTTGTTAACTATTGATAACCTTGGGCTTGATTCTCCATTGTCTAGCCCCTTGTATGGTCAGTATATTATGTTCACAGCATACAGACTGAAGTTGGATAAAAAACAAATACTCTTGCTGGAAGGCTGCTATGTAATGCTACTTTATTTCTTAGAATTCAGAACGATAACAAACAAGGACCCAACAACAGAGAAATCCAAAGCAGGCTGCTCCCTAAAAGAGAGAAGCACAATTCACCCCACCTTACTCTAGGCCAGTGGTGGGCAACCTGCAGCCCGCAGGCTGCACATGGCCCATCAGGGTAATCTGCTGGTGGGCTGCAAGACAGTTTCTTTACATTGACTGTCCGCAGGCACGGCCGCCCGCAGCACCCAGTGGCTGCGGTTCACCGTTCCTGGCCAATGGGAGCTGCAGAAGGCAGCGGCCAGCACATTCCTGTGGCCCGCACCTCTTCCTGCAGCTCCCATTGGCCGGGAATGGTGAACCTTGGTCACTGGGAGCTTCAGGTGGATGTGCCTGTGGACGGTCAATGTAAAAAACCCATCTTGCAGCCCGCCAGTGTATTACCCTGACAGGCCGCGTGCAGGCCACAGGTTGCCCACCACTGCTCAAGGCTCTGTGCAGACTGACTGCTGCTAGGCCCAGATCTCACTCTGGCATACTGAGCCTTCTGACTTGCATGCAGGACCAGGAAAAAAACATGACATTTAAAATGACAGTTTACAATTTGTACACATTTTTCAATATATCACAAGTTACATCTGTGCTAAGTGGGTGTAAATCACAACCAAATCAGAATGCCAGCTCATTACACTCTCTTTGCACAGGTATAAATGACTACACTAAGGGGCAAAGCAGTGGAGAATCTAGTCCACCTGTGTAATAATTCAGGGAGCTGTTGTCTAATTCATTTCAGATCTGGTGGAAAAGTCTGCCTCAGTCCCAGACCAAACCCACCATTTCCAAAGCTTATGGCACTTCATTTGTGGGTTTTAGAGAGGGGCCAGAATCAGACTTATAATGAAAACTCAATTGCAACCTTATCTACTGTGTGGTTGTCTTCTGTTTTAATTTGCAAAGCATGGGAGGATATTTTTCTTTCCTTGTAGCCTCACAAACACAAAACTAAACTATCTGATAGCAACAATATTTATTTTCCACAGTCCATTAGTAGCCCAGAAGCAATTCATGCGTGTTACTAGAATCTGAACCCAGCTAATTAAAAATAATGTTCCAAAGCTACACTGATGTCTGTTGCATCTGGAGCTGGCTAGCTTCTGCAAATAAACATGCACAAAAACAGGGACAAATCACAATAAATCTAAGTAGACAGGTACAAGCAAATTGGTCTGTGAATGTGACATGCTTCTCTGCTTAAATGTCTACCACAAATCCCAAGGAGACATGGTAGGATTTCATCTAATTGGTTTTGCCACTTCCCTACAGCTTAATGCGAGAATAACTGCAATTACATATGACTGTACTTAGCCCAGTACCAAAAATCCATTTATTAGGCTATTAGAATCTATAGAAACCAGAGCTTTGAAATCACTTGGATATGTTGGTTACGTACTTGGCCTGATAGTTATTTTGTGGTTACAGTTTCCAAATTGCTACTGATGAGGTGGTAGTGGAAAAGCAGATGCAGTTAAAGTGTTTGAATGAACAGTGTAGAAATGTTTTATTCTAGCTACACAATCTGTTATAGTATCTTACATGATAGCTCAGAACTCTGCAAATCTCATAATATTCAACTGGAGAGTGGGAGAGTGGTGTTGCTCAGGCTCTAAAATCTGATTATCATAAAGCAAACTATTTTCACATTTGTGGGCCCTCGCATGGCTGGCACTGCTAGAGATGGAGAGATCTCAAGGACCACATGCCCAGCCAGCACTAAAAAAGTCTATAGATTTGCACAAGTTCTGTTTGCTGCTAATCGTGGCCACAAAAGTCTGACTTGCCCCCACTTTGAACAAGCAAAAAAACTGTATTTTTGTATGCATATCATGTCACTGGTTACTTATCTGTCTGATTTGCATGTACAAAAGACAACTTGCATGCTCATCATGGGTGTACATGAATGCAAATGTGGCCACAACCAAATGAAGGCTGAAGCTAACAAACTGCCCTTAATCATTTTGTCAGTTGGATCAAGAGTACCAAAGTTCTACATGCCCAACAGGTTTGTTTTTGATGAGTTAGTAAACTATTACCATGCCTTTTACCATTATTCATTATGGTGGCTATGTGGTTAGAAGATTTTATGCCTGGGCTTGTAGATTTTCATGGCAATTTTGAAAACTTTGTACGCGGGCATAATCCTGCATTGTAGTACACACAGCAGAGCCAGAAGAGGTACAAAGAAATGTTGTGTCTATGCTGAGGAACTCGCAATCTAAGGGCTTGATTGTGCTCCTATCAAATTGAGTGGCAAATCTCTTGATGTTTTAGAGTGAGGCCATATGAGCTTAGTCCTGCCTGACTTCCCTGGGAGTTGGGACCTCTGGCTAGCCTGGTATTAGGCAAATATTATGCACTGGATAACAGTTCAAGAGACTCAAGTCATTAAATCATTGGGCCAGACACACAGCTAACGTAAATCAATATACCTGCATCAGAGCTATACTCATTTACATTAGCAAAGGATCTAGCCAACTGTTTGTGAGTATATCATAGAATCATAGAATATCAGGGTTGGAAGGGACCTCAGGAGGTCATCTAGTCCAACCCCCTGCTCAAAGCAGGACCAATTCTCAATATCTGCCCCAGATCCCTAAATGCCCCCCTCAAGGATTGAACTCACAACCCTGAGTTCAAGGCTCAAACCACTGAGCTGTCCCTCCCTCAAATGCCACTTAAGAGCACAGATTTAATATTTAACCATAAGGAGCAATAGTCTAATGATTTGTTAAGTGTGATCCAAGAGAACTCACTCACTGTTACTCATCATTTAGGTGAGGGCCATCCCAAACACATGAAAAATGTATAGTGTTGGTTTCAATAGTTTTCACTCGTGTGTATTTCTTTCAAAATAGTTTCTCTATCTGTACACTACACACTTAATTTAAAAAAAACTACCTAGGAAACATCAGGAATAAAATAGAGGTATAATCAATTGTTTTGGTGAACTAGAACAACCTGAGGTGGAGACGTGTGGTTGAGTCTTTGGCTAAACTGTTATTCTTACTACCAATGCAGCCCCATGGCTGTAAATGTACGACAAATACAGAACAACTGTTTGCCAGTGGTGGACTCAGGATACCAGACTCAATGAACCAATGTGGCAGGATTGCTAAAGAAAAAAATCCACATATATAATTAATCTGGGTTATATACAAAATGGATCAGTTAGTTAAAAATTCTGAAACAGGAGAAATTTAACCCCTAAACTTGTCCCCAAGCTTCTTCAGAATATTTTAAAGATAGCATATATGTTTATAGACAACTTGCTGACCAACAAGCAAGCTCAGGACAATCAATGAGGGCCAGATTCCAGCCAGCTCTCTGCATGTGTAGGTAAAAGAATGGAATGCAAAAGGACCTTGCTGTACATCCTTGTTTTCCTGCATAAGAGCTGGCCAGAATCACAGGGGGGGTACATAGTCTCTACTCCTTCCTAGTGCCCTTGTAGGTGAGGGATGGATGACAGTGAGGTCATGGCTCTGCACCCAGGGCCAGAACTGGCCAGTGGACAGAGCTGTAGGGTGCTTCTTCTAACATAGTGCAAGTGTACCATCTTCTGGGAGCTTCCAGGAAATGCTCTATCCTCTTCTTTAGGAGTTCAGGTGTTGCCTGGTCCCTATGCAGCCCATCCAGCACTAGTGACAGCTCACAGGGAAAAATGTATCCCTGAAACAGCATGTATATTCATTGACTCAGACCTGGAGGAAAGTAATGATAGTAACGGAAAGCATAATCCAGGGGCATAATTCATAGAATCATAGAATCATAGAATATCAGGGTTGGAAGGGACCCCAGAAGGTCATCTAGTCCAACCCCCTGCTCGAAGCAGGACCAATTCCCAGTTAAATCATCCCAGCCAGGGCTTTGTCAAGCCTGACCTTAAAAACCTCTAAGGAAGGAGATTCTACCACCTCCCTAGGTAACGCATTCCAGTGTTTCACCACCCTCCTAGTGAAAAAGTTTTTCCTAATATCCAATCTAAACCTCCCCCACGGGTTCCCTTCCCATGGGTTATTTCCTGTTACTTTTTTTAGGGAATCCCGATTTAATAAAAGAGGAATGTTCAAATTTTCTGTTCAAGGGATTTAGCCATTAAAATTAATGGGAGATGGGTGGCTAAGTCCCCTGCACTTGCTTTGAAAATCCACTGTTTTTAAAACTGTGGCATGTAGTAACGTACCTATGATACCCATTGAGAGACATCACATACCATTATATTCTGAGATGCTGAAGTTACCAGGAGGGGATCATGAATGGTTACAGCACATCACGTTACAGTGAATAATATACAGCACTACACAACCTGATGCCGCATAACAAAACATGACAGCTGATCTGAACTGTTTATGCGATTGCTGAAATGTGCTGAAAACTTTTCTAAAGTACTATAGAACATGAGTTACCGAAGGGTAATGACAGAGTGGGTTTAAACAACTCATCATAAAAATTATGAATGAAGTGTTCTCCCCTTCATGTGACCTTTATTGCTTCTTCAGCAAAGCTAAATGTATTGCACACTGGATTGCATCTGGAAAAGAGGGAAACTGTACAGATGATGGTACATCAGAAGCCTTTACAAGTTGCTCACTTGGTTAGCTTTATTAGTTCAGCTTACTTGGAAAGAAGGAATCTCAATGCATGTGTGAGTGTGTGTATTAATAAAGGAACATATCTGGGCTCATCCTTTCTGAGCATGAATTCCTCATGGGTGAGATCCATCCTCAGTCCAGCCTTGTACTAAGACTGAATAAAAGGGCTTTGTGCAGGGAACAATGCCGAGAGGGTAGGATGATGGAATCTACCCCATAACCCAACGGCAATGTGAAGGGCATCTCCACACCTTTCTGAGGCCACTATTGTGGCTAGAATGACCTTGGAGAGGTTCATAGACTGTGCATCCACATAGTCACAGACACCCAGCTTTCAGCATCCCAAATGTTCTGGGCTAGTCACTGCTGGTTATATATAGAGGCACAGGAACTGCTGTCTCTTGCAGTCTGTGAGTGTGATCCACAACTATACCTGAAAACTCTTCCTTTTTACAGGAGGGGTGGGGTTGAGGAACAGTATTGCATTCATTGCACTGTTGGAGGCCAATGGGTCAGTTTGTCAGCTGGTTTAAATAGCTATAGTTCCTTTGAAATCAATGGAGCTACATCAATTTACACGAGCTAACAAAATACCCCATATACTTCCAAAGGCTATTTTAATGCTGCAAGTACATAAAGCCTGATCCAAAGCCAAAGCAAGTTATTCCTTGGACTGCTGTGACCATTAAGATTCAGTTTTTGCACATACTACCTCCAATAAGAAGACAATGGGTAAAAAAGGAAGGCGATATTAAACTGTCATGAGTGAGGATCAAATACAAAGAAAGTTGTAATAAGAGTGGGAGCGTGGAGAGTGACAATTCAGCATGGGAAAGACAAAGTTGGAACAAGAATGGGATCAAGAGAGAGAGCAGAGAAGGGATGAGAAGGAAGAGAAATTTGAAATGGAAACGATGAAAATGGAATATGATTTCCAGAGGGAAAGAAGAAGGGTGAGCGAGGGTCCTACTGGGTCAGCCCATGCATATTTAGTCAGTTATAATAAGGTAAAATTGCTTCCTCATTACAAGGAAGGGAATGATGTTGATATGTTTTTTCAGTCTTTTAAAAACTGTACAGAACTTATAATTGGTGAGAGAAGGCATGGGCTGCACAGTTCAGTCCCTTGCTCAATGGGAAAACCCTAGAGGCCTATGCCAAGTTGGTTGATAATGACTGCTGTGACTATCAAATTGTGCAGTGAGCCTTTCTGAGAAGGTATGAGGATGACCCCAGAGACCTGCAGGGTTACATTTAGGTCTCTGAGGAAAGGATCTGATAACTCTTTTCCTGAATTGGCTGTAGAAATGACAAGTTTATTTAACAGGTGGCTAGAAGGTGAAAAGACATCTGTATCTGTTTAAAAAAAAGATGAAATTATCCTGCTGGAGCAGCTTATGGAAATTGTTCTGGAGGATTTTGGAGTCTGCTAGAAAGAAAATTCCCTATATTAAAATTTGAAGCCCATTTAGCAGATTAATTTATGGCTGTGAATCTACATAGTAATAAAGAAAAGAAATGGGAAACCTCTTCATTTCCACAAAGACCTGCCCCTTTATTCAGAAACAAGTAGTGATAAGGACCAAGTACACATGGCTACATGTAACTTCAAGAACATAACAACAAAAGGAAAAAATATTTCATTACATCTGGCTTGGGGTATGAGACAGGATGTCTGATTTGAATAACAAGACCTTTCATCCACCTTACTTAAATTGTGTACAAGCACATTGTAAATAGGTTTAGAAACATTGAGTTCAGAACAATGTTTGTTAAAAGAGCCTAGCTAGCAATAATTGGAAGTGGCTCAAGTTTTCCTTTAATAGAAGTTGTGTTGGTTTGTCCCTATTATATCATTTTTCTTTTGATACTTCAGTCTCTGACAGTGCTTTCTCTTCATTACCTAGAAAGGATAGATGCAAGAAAATCATTTGCCATCTCTCCAATGGCTTATCTTCTTTAATTGCTTCCTTTACCCTCACCGGTTAAATGTAAAAAAAAAAAATCTCTTGCTCATTGTCTCATAGGCTTCATGCTTCTGATATTCTATTGCTCTTCAAATTCCCTCTGAGCCGTCCTGATTTACATTTAACCTGCCATTTGTTTATGCTCTTTTTTCTTTGCTTCATTTGGGCTGAATTTCTGAAGAACATATTTTTGGCTCTAAAAACTTATCACAGAATATCTGGGTTAGAAGGGACCTCATCTAGTCCAACCCCTTGCTCAAAGCAGGACTCATCCCCAGTTTTTGCCCCAAATTCCTAAATGGCCCCCTCAAGGACTGAGCTCACAATGCCAGGTTTAGCAAGCCAGTGCTCGAACCACTGAGCTATCCCTCCCCCCAGGTACTTCTTGTACTTTGGTATGTAATTATATCAGGGGACAGCGGGAAGTGTCTTCCCTTCCTGCTTCCTTTTTTATTTTGGACCCAAAATCTCCATCATTTCCAATAAGGACTCAATGCGTGGTTTGTTAGCACTTACATCATAATCTCCTTTTCCTCCTTGTGAACGTACATATACATGTCATTAAACAAATCACCTAAAATCAGATCCCTCGGGCTGCACCAATGTAAAAGGCGGGGGGAGGAAAGAATTTATCCCACTGGCATTTTTGAGCAAAAAAGTTATAGGAAAGTGAAGTATCTTCACTTTTACTATCCATGTGCCCAAATGCTGTTACAATCAATGTGCAATGAAATCATTTCTTTTGTACATAACGTATCACTCACAACAAAAGCCACTGGATAAACATAAATGCTAGCTTGTCAATTATTTCCTGTGCTGGGACTTATGGCTCCACATGAAAGTAGTGTAGAGAGAAATTAGACATACCAGGAAATCAGTAGATCTGCCTTCTTAAGCAGGTGGCTGTGGACATAGTCTGGCCTTTATATTCCTCATTAACCTCCAAAACAAACATTTTGTGATGTCTGATTTTGCTGCTAGTACTTAAAACTGTAACTGTAGAAGGTAAGATAACAGGAGCCAATTCAGAGAAAAACTCACTGAGCTCCTGCAATTATCTCAGGAAACCTGGAAAATGCTCAATTGTATTAGAAAGCTTTCATAAAAGTACAAGTGTAGATCAAGATAATATAGTGTGAAGCAAAAGGTCATATTTCCACTGCTTGTTCAAACAAGTTGCTGGCACATTGGGATAGTCCATACATGGTGGTATAAGAATTAGTGGTACTGATTCCCCGACCCAGTATGTTTATTGGGAGAAACATACAAGAAACATACATACTAGCCTGCTAATATGCTGAGAATATATTATGATGGAAAGAAAATGGTTTCTGATGAACTCTAGGATAATTAGTGCCTTCTTTTTGGGCAAATTTACCTCTTTGTGGCATGCCCAAACTTGCCTCTGTCTATGTCCACATTGACAGCTGCTCCTAAGAGGCCAATTCCAGAGCACTTTACTCAGTTTTTTACTCCATTGAAGTCAATAGTTATTTTACCAAAGTAAGGACAGACTGCAAGTCCCAACATATAATCCTCCACACTGATCTATGCAGATTTTTGAGTCTCTTTAAAGATAGGTTTGCCCCACAAAGTTTGTATCCAGAACTGGATTCCAAAACAAATGTTCCCAAATGCTTGCTGTGTGCAGATCTGGAATTTTGCTTCAGCCCATTTCAGAAACAGAGGATAGTACTTCAGTCTGGATCCAGTTTGGAACTTACTGCCCAAAATAGCAATGCCTGTTATCACCCTGCTCCCTTTGCTTGTGCATCATCTAAATGGTTGTAAAAGTGAGAAATGATCAAGGCTAGTGAAGGTCACAGAGTTTGCACACTGAAGCTTTCATTTTTTGAGCAGTCAAAATTTTTCAAAAATTGAAAATGCAAACAAACTTTTCTCAGAAAAATTTCAAAGCCTTTTTTTGCAAAACTGGTTCATCCTTTTACAACTGGCTCCAGAGTTTACTGGGTTCTAGAAGTGAATTGGGATCATAAAGCGCTTACAGAGTATAGACTAAAGGAACTAACTTGTTTCTTGATGCAACACTGCGATGTGGGGAGTGAATAGTAACATCTCCAACTGGAGGGAATATTTCCAATAGCAAGTTAGTCCACATTTACTATATATATATATATATATATATATATATATATATATATATATCACTACTATATATAGAATATAGAACTACTTTAGATATAAAAATATGTAGAACTATCATGTGTGCCAGCTGTCAGTTTGCTTGTCTGTTGTATCTCTTTCCCCCACGTGTTGTCTTTTTGGATTGAAAGCTTTTGGGGACAGGAGTTTTGCCTTTCTATATGCTTGTACACAGCCCAATACAAGTCCTTTGATTTTGACTGGGACTTCTGGCCTCTACTACAATATAAAGAGTAAATATTAATAATTGTACATGTCAGTTCCCCTTTCTAAACTCAAAACAGTGCTCCTAAAGCACACAAAGTATAGAGATATAGGAGACTGCTGGGAACGGTCTCAAGATTAAATGTGGTAGGTACACTAATGGAAGCAGGGTCACTTAGATATTTGCAGGATTGAGCACGGCATCAGAGGTGCTGAAACTGATTTGAGAAGGAAAGGTAGCCCAGGAATACTGACAGGCAATCCTTGGAAGAAACAAACAGAAAACAAAAGAAGGAACAGGAACCATAGTGCAGATGTCAGATCATACCAATATTACAAATCCAGCCAGGTATGTCTCTAACACAGAAACATGACCATGTTTTCACTGCATGAGTGCAATGCAAAATATAGAACAAATATTGATGCAAACTGAAGAAACAACAAAACAATGCTTGTATTTATTCTGATGAAATCCTTCAATTGTTAAAAAAAGTACTACCAATACAATGTCTAGTAGTATGACATCAAAATAAGCTATTAAGTAGCAAGAAACGTCAAGTGACTTACAAATAAGCAGGGTGTTTCTCTTGAATTTCTTTATACACAAACACACACACACCCTTCCCCTGCATTACGTTGTGCATTTGTTGTATTATTTAGTATCAACACAAAGAAGTAAATTCCACTCTATTTATCATGCCCCTCACTGTGGTGTTTGAGCTTCAGTAGTACAGCTTGCAGGAAGTTGTCAATATAACCTCCATCAGTTGATCTTAATGCCACAGATAGGGTCTATAGCCAGTCAGAAAGAATGCCTTTTTTCCTCTGAAAATGTTGCCACCTGATTTAATCTTTTGATTTACTAACCACTGAAGAATGATTAGTCTTTGCTACACTGGGCCACATGTTCTACTGATGTAGATAAGCATATCTCTGCTGATTTCAATGAAGCTATGCTGATTTATACCAGCTGAGGATCTGGCCCATTATCTTATTTTCATGATGCTCTACAATGGTCTTTCCAAGATGTCTGTCTTTCAGGGGGGATTTTGCTACCACACACCAATTGGTAAATAACATTTGAACAAGCACCAATCGAAGAGTCCACCCTCCGCCCAACTATTTACACCAGTGGCCAATAGCAGGCAGCATTCTTTGAAGTCCTTCCTAGCTGTTCATCCTCCCCATTCATCCTTAGATGGAGTGTTTGAAGCAATGGGTTTGATCAGTGGTAGCTGCAGTGTGGAAAGTAGGTGGATTCATATTTAATAGGGAGTAATTTGTGGTGGCGTTGAAGCTATTTTCACAGAGATGAGCAGAGAAGAGACTAAGAGAGCTTTACAATGGCTAAGAGACAACTAAGTGGGGACATAATTTCCATTTTCAAATAAACACTGTGGATGGAGAGGAATCATTAGGGGTGGTATTAAGGGGTTTCCAAATACCATCTGGGCACCTCTGATGCAGGGCTCCTATGTAGCCTTGGCTGCAAGTTAAAGCTTTCTTCTCTCAGCAACCTAATCTCTTTAGGGTACAGTAATCCATGATGGTGCCACAGTGTTGCACCCACTGCTCCTGGGGGTGAATCAAATCCATAGCATAAGAATGGATGAGTGATTAAAATTCACACCTATCTCAAGGGTCTAATCTTTGTTTCGTTATACGATTCAAGGTTTGAGGATGTGGTCTGTAGTACAGTCAGAGTTGACACATATCGTGGTGGTCTCTCCATTTCTGTTAATTGTGCCATAAATAATTACTCCTTATTTACATATTGACTCCAGCATTCTTATTAATGCCACTTCACATTAAGAGAAAACCTGATCAGACCTCTGCACTTTTGCTGAAAAACAATTGCACTCTAATAGTGGAGTGTTATACAACATTTCCGGACAAGGATGATCTGCTCACTCAATGGCCGCACATAAACTACCATTATCAAAAATACATTTTAACACAGTGTTTCTGAGATAGATCATTCACTTTCTGTAGCTGTGCTTTATTCTAGTTCAGCTTTACTGATCGTTCATGCATTCGCAGTCTGGGGGAATTTAGGGTCATTCTGAGAGTCCTTGTCTCTCACATGGTAATTGGAAAGACACAGTAAGGGATGGTTAAGCTGACACTAGTTCATGCATCCCTGGCCCTGTCTACACTGGCAAGTTTCTGTGCCTTAAAGCAGCTTTCTGCACTGTAACTCCTGAGGTGTACACACGGCCACACCACTTAGTGTGCAGAAACTGTGCAGTTGCAGCACTGTAAAAAAACCCACCCCAATGAGAGGCATACAGCTTCCTGCGCCGGGGCTGCAGCACTGTAGGGCCAGTGTAGACACTGTGGTCAATTACAGCACTGCGATTGGCCTCTGGGAGGTGTCACACAATGCCTGTTCTCGCCTCTCTGGTCATCAGTTTGAACTCTACTGCCCTGCCCTCAGGTGACCAACCATCATCCCCACCCCGTAAATTCCTTTGGAATTTTGGAAGTCCCCTTCTTGTTTGCTCGGTGACGTGTGCAGTGGTCTCAGCACATCTTTCCAGGTGTCCATGCCTGCTCCACACACCAGGCGATCCCCCACTTGGAGCAATGCCAAGCTGCTGGACCTCATCAACATTTGGGGAGAGGAGGCTGTCCAGTCCCAGCTGCGCTCCAGCTGTAGGAATTATGATACCTATGGAAAGATTTCATGATGCATGACAGAAAGGGGCCATGACAGAGACACACTGCAGTGTAGAGTCAAAGTGAAGGAGCTACAGAACACCTATCACAGGGCACGGGAGGCAAACCACCACTCTGGTGCTGTGCCCATGAGCTGCTGGTTCTACAAAGAGCTAGATGTGATGCTTGGTGGCAACCACACCTCCACTGCGAAGACCACTGTGGATACTTCAGTGGCTCATGTGCCAGTTGAGAGTGGACGAGCCAGGAGGAGGAGGAAATCTTGGATGAAGATGTGGAGGGGAAGGGGGACCCAGAGGCAGAGGACAACTCGGAGGTCAGCGATGCATGCAGCCAGGAGCTCTTTTCCACTCCAGAGGAGGCTAGCAGTCATAGCTGTCAGATGCTGGCAAAATGCAAACAGGAGAGGAGGCCCCTGGTAAGTGGATTTGATTTTGGGAATCTTTGAGGTGTGTTGTGGGGGGCAAGAGGGTTGCAGAAATCAGGCTTGTCTCTGTATGATGCATGTACCACAACATGCCTAGTCTGAGAGGCGGAACAGGATATTGATTGTCTCTCTCACTTCATGGGAATCTGCCTCAGAGATCTCCAGGAAACTCTGGTGGAGATAATGGCCAATTTTCTGCTGCAGGTTCTTTGGCAGAGCTGCTTTGCTTCTTGCCCCTTTCATGGTAACTTTCCCGTGCCACTGTGCCATCACGGAGGGTGGGGGGAACCATTGCTGCATGCAGACGAACTGCATAAGGGTCAGGACAGAAACCACAGTCTTAGAGAAGACCCTCACTGATTCGCTGATCAGCCTCCCCCCCCACACACACACACACACTGCTGGCTCTCCCCAAGAGCCACGTGCCCAATGTACAGCAGGATCTGGGAAGAGTGATTTACCCTGCCCCTGCAGCTACTCACCACTTTGGGGGTCTTGTGGCTCGTGTGTGCTTGCCTGGGGTCAGCCAGTTAGTGACAGGTGTGTGAATACTGGCTGTGTTTTAGATTACTGAATCAGTGTTCTGTGTGTTGCAAACAGTACCGCTTCTGTGAAATGTTCCATTTAAATGTCACAGAGATGACCTTAGGAGCCCAGCCTCCCTCTTTGTTATTGGCGGCTGAACATCTGCGCAGAATTAGACAGCAGCCATGAAGAACTAAGGAGGACTTTCTGCGTGATGTTATGATGCACTCCGCGGCCAAAAACCAGGAATTGAAGGAGTGGCAGGACAGCGAGAAGAGGGACCGAAAGGAGAATGCGGCATGCCAGAATGAAGCCACGGAGCGGCTCTTAAATGTTATGGAGTGACAAGCGGACACACTGCAGATGATACTAGCACTGCAAACCGAGCAGCTCTGCAAACCCACGCTCCCCTGCAGCCGCTGCCCCAAAACTCTTTTCCATGCTCTCCCTTAGACACCGCCAACACACTCTCATCAACCTCCTGGCTCCAGTCTATACCCGCAGCATTCCACTCCTCTCCCATCACAGTCCAGCACTGCGGACTGCCACTACCCACTGCACTCAACAGCCATCTTTCTGCAGTTTGGCCCTGCTGAAGTACAGTACCCACTGCATTGTACTCCAAAGGAGAAGGCTGGATACGATCCCCGGACATACACAAATCTTTAGCCGTCCCGGGATCCCACTTCCTCCAGGGACCTTCCCTTCCACCATCCCCCTCAGTGCTGATGGGGATTTTTTGTTTGATTCTCTCCTCAGGTTGTTGTTTTTTAATAAAAGAATTGTTTTGGTTTGAAAACAATCTTTATTCTATTAATTGAAAGCAAACAGAGCCCTGCAAAGCAACAGACGATTATATTAAGCCTTCATATTGCATCATCTGCACCAGTCACAATCCCCTCCTAGCATTACACGCACTGCACTCCCGAGCATAGCAACAAATATTAGTGGCTTTCAACGTCAAATTGTTGCATCAAGGCATCCCTGATCCTTATGGCCCCATGCTGTGCCCCTCCAATAGTCCTTGTCTCTGGCTGTTCAAACTCAGCCTCCAGGCGCTGAGCCTCAGTGGTCCATCCCTGAATGAAGCTTTCACCCTTCCCTTCCCAAATATTAGGGAGCATACAGCACGTGGCTATAAGCATAGGAATATTGTCATCGGCCAGGTCCAGCTTCCCATATAGGCAGTGCCAGCGGGCTTTAACCGGCCAAAAGCACACTCAACAGACATTCTGCACTTGCTCAACCTGTTGAACTGCTCCTTGCTCCTGTCAAGTTGCCCCATGTTAAGCCTACATGTTAAGGTGCCCCACTCTGGCATTTTGAGTGCAGAAGGTGGGGGCCCACAAGGATTCTAAAAAATTAACACTGGCCAGTCCAGGCTTGTATTAAACTCCCAAGGTTACAGCTTTTCTCTGACCTTGGATGGGTAGATGCTGCCATCACCCAAGTGCATAAAACCCCTTGGAACCCAGGAAGGTGAACTTAGGAATTCCTTTCTGTCTGGTACCCTCAAGCCCTTTCACTCCCACCCCCAGGGAAGAGCTGAGAAAGAAAACAAAGGAAATCAGCTGTTGCCACCAGCTAATTAAACCACAAATGCACAAACCTCTTAGGACACAAAAAAATCCAATCCTCTTCTTAAAAAAAGGTAAATTTTATTAAAAACAAAAAGAAAGAAAATACATCTGGAACTTAAGCTACTGCTAGATTTAAAAAGAGCAAATATAATAATTAAGCATTGTCACAAGGTCCGCACATGCTTCCACCTCCTCATTCCTGTGCCCTATGTTGGCCAGCCAAATAAAGAGTCCCAATGCCTTCTTTGGTGCTTCATCCTTATGTCTTTATTTACAGTGCAACTGTATAGTCCCTTTTATTCCCCCATCAGCTATCCCCATTCAGACCCTTCTCAGGGTCTCCTGGCCCAAAAGCCTCCTTGCCTTTGGTGAGGAGACAGAGCTGTACACCTCCTATCCCCTCCCAGGCTAGCGTCCTGACTGAGCTTTCTCCAGGGCTTTTATAGCCCTTCCCTTCTTCAAACCAGCTGTTGCTGCTTAGCTCACTTCATTGCTGTGAGCAGGCCCTCATTAGGGCCTGCAGCTGGACTCTCTGCTGGCTGCCTGGGCCCCTGCACCTGGCTTCCCTACCAGGAAGCAGGGCTTAGCCAGCATTTTGGCAGGGCATTCAAGGGGTTTTACCCCTGCCTTTCCACAAGCATCAAGAATGGTGGTCCAGCTTGAAGGTTACAAGCAAAACAAAAGCACCTGGGGTTAGCACAGAGGAGTCCATACGCCTTACAGAAATAAAAGAAATAAACTCAATTGCATCTTCTTAGACATTTCCTGATCTACTTACATATCTGGGGTTTCAAATAAGAAGTTTCTAGGTATGATTTGATGATTTTTCATACCTGGTGCAAGCTTCTTATAGCATTGCTGCTCTGTGTCTCCTCTCCAGAGAGCAACAACAGACAAACAAAAGGAAAGTTTTTTTCCCAATTTTAAAAAGTTCTAGCCCTCCCATTGGCTCTTATGGTCAGGTAACCACTCTCTTCCTTTTACTATGGGCTTTTTTAACCCTTTACAGATAAAGCAAGTAGAGAACAGCTACTAACAGGGATTTTGTAGCTAACTGAGTGGCTGGGTGTCCATAAAAGGGAGCCCCCACCTTTATTTATCACACCCCATGTATGGACTCATAAGCCATGGCATTATGGGGTAGGCAAGGTCTCCCAGGATCACAATGGGCATTTTGATTTCCCTATGTTGATCTTCTGGTCCGGGAAGAAAGTCCCTGCTTGCAGCTTCCTGAAAAAGCCAGTGTTCCGAAAGATGCACCTTTCCGGACCAGCCTGTGTTAATGTCTGTGAAACTCTCATGGTGATCCTCAAGCTCCTGGAGAACCATTGAGAAATACCCCTTGAGATTAATGTACTAGGTGGCTAGGTGGTCTGGTGCCAGAATTGGAATATCCATGCCATCTATCACCCCTCCACAGTTAGGGTAGCCCATTTGTGCAAAGCCATCCACAATGTCATGCACGTTGCCCAGGGTCACGGTCTTTCAGAGCAGGATACAATTAATGGCCCTGCACATGTCCATCAACATGAGTCCAGTGGTCGACTTTCCCACTCCAAACTGGTTAGCGACTGATCGGTAGCAGTCTGGAATAGCCAGCTTCTACGACTGTAATCGCCACATGCTTCTCCAACAGCAGGACAGCTCTCATTCTCGTGTCCTTGTGCCACAGGGCTGGGGTGAGCTCATCACACAGTGGCTTTCCTCATCTGAAAGTTCTGCAGCCACTGCTTGTCATCCCAGATATGCATGACAATGTGATCCGACCACTCAGGACTTCTTTCCCAAGCCCAAAAGTGGTGTTCCACTGTGGTCAGCACCTCCATGAATAATGTCACAACCTCAGGGGTTCCCCTGGAGAAGGCAGATCAGCACTGCATGTTGCTAACACTGTTGCAAGCTTTGCAAAGCATTTTGGGGAGGGTCAAAGGTGTGAGTGGGGAGTGGAACATTCTTTTGCAGGCTGCAAAAGGCCAAAGGGGGAAGGATAAAGAGAGCAGAGAAAGGGTTAACTCGACACTGCAGCTAACAAGCTCAGTCCGATGATAAGACGCTGGCCCCAGTTCAAGGTCATGGAGCTAGACAAAAAATTATCTCATCCAGCCACAGCCAGCCATGAGAAAACTAGGGCTGCAGAGATGGAAAACATGGGTGAAATGACAAGGGGGAGAGCAGAGCTTCGCATCCCTGGAGCCGTTCTGTTTTGGGAAAGCGAAGAAGACCACAGAAAGCCAATTGGACTGGCACAAAGAGCACCAGGAACAGAGGTCATGGAACAGAGGAACACCCCCAAAGGAGCCCAGGACTTAAAACCCTCCTGAGAGCTGGAGCAATTCGGAGATTGGCAGCGAACCCTGGACGATCTGTGCGCACAGGACAGAACTCCCATCCACCCCCCCCCACTCTTCTTCTTACATTACACCCAGGCCTGGCCAGCCTCGGGTAGAGCGGGTGTGAGTATGAAAGTGGGTTAGGGCTTGGGGCACTAACGCTTTCTTCCTTCCTCTGAGTGATGTGGGGAACACCCATCACTCTCCGCTCTTATTTTATTATTTTATCAATAAAGCTTTAAAACTCAGTTACATGGTGTGTTCGGTCATCTGCTCCTTAAAGATCCTGTGGCCTCAATCTGATCACCTGACACCCCAGGCAGATTGGTAACATGAATCTGTCACAATGCCACAAGCAATCTCGTGTTGTAGCTACTACGTGTGGTGAGATCAATGTCACACTCCTCTTGCCTTTGTAGTTTAAGAAATAACTCCACTGCAACTCATGACATGTTGGTCAGAATGAGCAGCATACTGGTCAACAGTTCAGGATCCATTCCTGCAGACTGAAGAGGCAGAGCGCACAGTACATAAACCACTGAAAGATGGTGCCAAATGCAGATAGAAGCACAGGGATTGCTGGGATGCAAAGCAATGCATCACATGTCATTGGGACAGGACCCAGGATGCCCCATGACCCCTTCCACCTTCCCACAACTCTTAGCGGAAGAAGAGGAAGAGATGCTCTGTGGGATAGCTCCCCAGAGTGCACTGCTCTGAATACTGCTGCAAGTGCCGCAAGGGTGAACACACTATTGCACAGGCAGCTGACAGTGTGAACACACAACAGTGGTTTCCGTTCAGCGCTCAATGAGTGGCACCATAACTCATGGTGCTGTAACTCTGCCAGTGTAGACATACCCCCTGTTATGTCACAGTTCTTCAGGGTTTAGTTCTATGGTATGGGGCCCAAGCCACGGTCCTGCTGATGTTTCCCTATGGGTTCAACTGTGGATCCTTGACAGAGGGAAAGGGAACAGAACCAGTATCTGCTGTGTTGGAGAGAGAGAACTTAAGCCCCAGGAGGCTCCTGTAGTGCCAGGAGAGGGTCAGAGAGGTGTCTAGAACTGTTTCCATAAATACTGGTCCTTTGTGTGGAACTGGAGGGCTGAAGGGTGACTGGGACAGTGCCATCCATGTTCCCCAGTTGCCATGTGTGTGCAAGAGGTTTCAGCCAAAGGGCCTGGAAAATTCTTATCTGCAACCCCTTGTCACACACTTGAAGAGTGAAGACAAAGTGGTTGCATTACAGCCTTAGCACCTGCTATGCATTGGAAGGTGCTTTCCTAACCACTGAAGAATTTCTGTTTACGGCCCAGGTAATTCACAATTTGCATGTGTATTTTTCTTTGGTGTTGGTAGAAACTGTGAAATTTCACCCCGCTGAACAGCAGAAATACAATATACTCATGCAGTAAGACCTGATGTGAATTGTGGTGCAATGACTCATGCTTACTGGATAGTTAGATACAAAGATGAAAGCCAAATACCATCAGAAAAGCTAGGTGTAAATTAATAGAGGCCTGTATTGGCTTGTTGCCAATATGAGACATTTCACTTGAAAAATAATAAATAAAAATAAGGCCAGATCCTAGGTGATGCAAATTAACTTCAACTGAGCTACTTTGATTTATATGAGCTGAGGAGCCAGCTCATAAACTTTAAATATCTATAATTATTTTATTTTGTTTTACTCCATGCTAAACAACTATATCCCCAAAACATAGCTTAATTAAAAGAAAGATGTTTATGTATTTTGTTAAGCTTAGACAAGGCCATTGAGGATGTGCAGGGAAAGTACATGGCATTTAAGATTTTCATGGTTGGATTCAGACGTGCCCTTGTGGTTTGGGTGTTCTCATTAAAACTCAGCATTACAAACACAGGCTATTGTCATCTTCTTTAACTATAGGGGATTTAGATTTTAATTGTCTTCTTCCCTCTTGAACTCATCCTACGATATCTGCTTCAGTGAATAGAGGACAATGCTGCATTTAAATGTGTATGTGGATTTTATTTTCTCTCATCCAGTGCTGAAAATTGATATTGCTCAAAAAGGCGTCGTTTGCTAATAGATTTTTTCTTTCAGAATGTCTCTTATATTAAAAATATTGAAAACATGTAATTTTATTGAAGAAGGGAGGCAGTGTGATCTAGTGGAGTCAGGAGACCTGGGTTCTATTCCTGGTTCTGTCTTGTTTTGTGATCTTGGACAAGTCACTTCATCTCTCTGTGCCTCTGTTTCCTCTCCCAGTCTTTGCCTATCTGGGTCCGACTCCTACAAAAACTTATGCACACCCTTAACTTCATCCATTGTGAGTAGTCCCAGTGACTTAAAGCTAACCTAAAGTCCAGTATGCATGTAACTCTTTAGAGGATGAAGACCTTACAATACCTGCCCCAGACCACTTACAGTTTTCATGTGTTTTCATGGTCCATAACATTTTGGGGCCCAAATCCAAAACCTACTGAAGTCCGTTGAAAGACACCACTTGATTTCAATGGGTTTTGGATTAAGCCCTAAATGTATAAACAACAATCAATCAATAGATCAGTAAATACACATATTTTTCTTCTGAGATATTTCTAGTCATTCTTCAAAAATTACATTTAAAACAGAAAATATTGTTTGCAGCAGTCACTCATTTTCTTTTCTGTGAGGAATCAGATTTTCTTTTTTTTTTTTAATTATTCATCTATCTGATTAGGTTAATGGTTTCTGGGCAAATAGTGTATATTAATTAGCTATGGGTGAATCTCTGAAGGTACAGAGATTCAGTTGAGATAATCATCTCAGAATTTGGATGCCTATACCAAAGCTCCCTCCAAACGTTCAGATTCCCACTAATTCCATGCTGCCCAGTCTCTCATCACATTTCTCATGGGCTCATTATTGATATTGAAAATCTCTCTGGGAGGCTCCTTCATCTATCACCACTGAGGAAAAGGCTCTGCAACCCTTCCTATCCCAGCGGTGAAGGCTACAGCCTTGGAGAGATGTTGTGGGACTAACCTCCCAACAGCAGCAGATGTATATAAGGACCATCTGTACACTGGCTGAAGAGAGGAAGCAGGCCCAGTAAGGGGGTCTTGAACCTCATGGTTGATATCAATACCATTATGTTCTCCATCAGGATTTCTACTGTCTGAGGCCTTCTTATTAGTGGTATCCTGGAGTAAATGTTGAAACCACATAACATGCAAATATAAAGCTTCCAGAAGGGGAAAGGAGACAAAATAAATGGAACCTAACAAGGGTTTACTACGTGCTTCCAACTCCAGATCCATAGCAACTCTTCAGCCATAGTTCTACTGGGATAGGCCCCCCTGAGAATTTGAAAGCAGGGCCAGGAGAGATGAAGCCAGGGAATGTACTCCACATAATGCTTGCCTCTTCACACACAAACTTCCAGAGCTGTGGGTGAAGTCAGCTAATGGGAACACAACATCATTTGGGAGCCATGCAGCTGTAGCACACGTCTTGCCAGCAAGTTAAAGAAGTATGTGCTGATGAATGGACTATAAGGTGGACAGTAAGCTGGCTAGATCATCGGGCTCAACGGGGAGTGATCAATGGCTCCATGTCTAGCTGGCAGCCAGTATCAAGCAGAGTGCCCCAAGGGTCAGTCCTGGGGCCAGTTTTGTTCAATATCTTCATTAATGATCTGAAGGAATTAATGGATTGCACCCTCAGCAACTTTGCAGATGACACTAAACTGGGAGGAGTGGTAGATACGCTGGAGGGTAGGAATAGGATACAGAGGGACCTAGACAAATTAGAGGATTGGGCCAAAAGAAATCTGATGAAGTCCAACAAAGACAAGTGCAGAGTCCTGCATGTAGGACGGAAGAATCCCATGCACCGCTATAGACTAGGGACTGCATGGCTCGGCAGCAGTTCTGCAGAAAAGGACCTAGGGGTTACAGTGGACGAGAAGCTGCATATGAGTCAACAGTCTGCCCTTGTTGCCAAGAAGGCTAATGATATTTTGGGCTGTATAAGTAGGGGCATTGCCAGCAGATTGAGGGATGTGATCGTTGCCTTCTATTCAACATTGGTGAGGCCTCATTTGGAGTAGTGTGTCCAGTTTTGGGCCCCCCACTACAAGAAGGATGTGGAAAAATTGGAAAGAGTTCAGAAAAGGGCAACAAATATGATTAGGGGGCTGGAGTACATGATTTATGAGGAGAGGCTGAGGGAACTGGGATTATTTAGTTTGCAGAAGAAAAGAATGAGGGGGGATTTGATAGCTGCTTTCAACTACCTGAAAGGGGGTTCCAAAGAGGATGGATCTAGACTGTTCTCAGTGATAGCAGATGACAGAACAAGGAGTAATGGTCTCAAGTTGCAGTGGGGGAGATTTAGGTTGGATATTAGGAAAAACTTTTTCACTAGGAGGGTGGTGAAGCACTGGAATGGGTTACCTAGGGAAGTGGTGGAATCTCCTTCCTTCGAGGTTTTTAAGGTCAGGCTTGACAAAGCCTTGGCTGGGATGATTTATTTGGGGATTGGTCCTGCTTTGAGCAGGGGTTTGGACTAGATGACCTCCTGAGATCCCTTCCAACCCTGATATTCTATGAGTCTATGATTCTATGATTCTTCATCCAGAGATGGGATTCAATATGCATTGGACTGGAGACCACTCCCACCTCCCACTGTTACACGACATTGAAGAACATGGAGAACAAATGCTAAGTCATACTTCAGCCCTCCATTCCATATAATGTGCCTATTTTTATTGTTTTAAAGTACAAGATACCTCTGGCCCCTCTCCTTCCACCTTGGGAGTCCATTACAGCTTCAGTCTTCTCCAAAATGGAGACAAAGGAACAAATTGCACCTAAGGAACTCAAGTGGTAGAGGCCTGTTCTTTTGGAGTAGGGCAAGCTGAATTTGACCAGCGGTGTCACTGTGAAATTCAGCAATCATGATGTGCAGCATGGTGGCGACAATGAAGGCTTAGGTGGCCTGATTTTTTTACCATTTCACATCAAAGAAACAGTTTTCAGAATTGTCATAGAATATAACTGTTGTGTCTTTAACCACATGACCTTACTATTTACCAATAAAGACACAGACACGATGGGTTATTTCTCGAAGAACACAGGGGGATTTCTGTTCCAATAACTGGATGGCAAAAGGCAAAACACAGACAAGATAAAGGTGAGTAATAAGCAATAGTGCCATCTAGTGGTAAGACTGTAAAAACAGCTTCAATACACTAAACATTCTAATAAAATAAACCATGCTAACTTGCAAAAATCATATTGTATCTCTCTGTGCATACCATATTCTCAAAAATGTACAAGCCAAAATGCCCTAACTAATCTACAGTATTAATATTAACTACCTCACCTCAGCAAGTCCTGGTTTCAGAGTAGCAGCTGTGTTAGACTGTATTCGCAAAAAGAAAAGGAGTACTTGTGGCACCTTAGAGACTAACACATTTATTTGAGCATTAGCTTTCACAAAAGCTTAGGCTGAAATAAATTTGTTAGTCTCTAAGGTGCCACAAGTACTCCTTTTCTTTCAACAATTACTGAATATCAAGTTCTGCCTCTACGTAAATACAGTATATAGGTTGGACTTTTCAAAAGCGGTCAGCATTGGCCTCTCTTCCCACTGAAGTAAGTTGCGGTTTGACCATTGACTTCAGCAGGCCAGAGTTAAGCCAACACTGAGTGCTTTAAAAAAAACCCACCTCTAGGGAGCTCTCTGGTAAGAGTCATGTGCATGAACAATAACTCAGGATCAGATTATACAAAATTAGCATCAAACCTAGTTAACATAGGTTTACATTATGCATGTTTCACTTTAAAGTTGAGATTTGGAAACACCAAGTTCTGCCAGGTATCAGGCTGAATGAGGCAGAATTGCATTTTGCCTGGTTATCACCTGAAACAATAAATTGAGCTAGGCTCATTCCAAACTGATTCCTGGCTCACCAAAAGTTTTATGATTGTTGGTGATCCTTTATTTATTTAATTTCACTCAACTAATATACAACATCACCTAAAACAGCAGATGCCCTGGCTTCTGGACACTCTGTCATCATTTAAAATGAAAGAACAGACAAGATCCATATCCTTCACTTCACTACTGCACAACAAAAATAACAGCAGTCTTGCTTAAAGCTTCATGTCATCAGTCCAGACAGTAATTCCCAGTATCTCAAACCAACCATTACTCACTCACTCACAAACCTCAAAGGCCTGAGGCAGCAAATGCACCTTACAGAATGCCCTGATGGTCAAAAAATTCAGACAATTTGGACCAAGATGTTACATGTTCAAAGCACCCATGAGAGAACACCTTGCTACCAGCCGTCTCTCTGATATCCAGCTTGAGTGCCTTCACTGAACACATCTAGGTGAATATTGCATGAGCTGAAAGGCAGGCAGATCCCAGAGTATTAGGGTTGACCTCCAGCCTGAGTTTCAGGTTTTCAAAAAACCCAGACAAGTTCTCCTATCCGTGGGTGTTATGAACTTTGTACAGAGCTGCACTCAGGATTTGCCCCAATACACTGTATACTGTCAGGCTGCATGCATTAGAGAGAAACATTCCATTTACCCAAAACTCAGCCGACAAATAAGTGTATGTGGCCCAGATTGGCTCTGGTCTTAAACAGGAAATAGCTGCTCTAGCACACAGACCAAGCAACAACAAAGAAAGGGGAAATGGTTAAGTACTTTTGGAGTTAAAGTCTGTGCCCTGAACAGTAAATTTTATGGCTAAACGTGAGTCCTCTCGGGGCGCATTTATTATTGCAAAAATGATTGGAACTGGGGACCATGACACTATTACCTGTTACTGCAGATTTATTGAAAATTAGCAATTCCATTTATATCTGTGAGATTTCAGGGATTATTCTGCTACAGACTAGAAAATTGATAGATTTACAACTCTGGCAAATCTAGTTGTACCAACTAATAGAGCAACTGAGAAAATTTAGAGGTTTGTACTCCTAAAGGAGTTAACCTTTGGATAAAGAAATATTTTTCAAGTAGCATGTGAGAAATTATTGGATCCATAAATTGTCACTGTCAGCATGAAAAATATCCACTTCACAGGTTTTATTTTTTGTATGAGAAAGATATAACAAGCAAAAATTAGCGCAAATGTTTTGTACTAGCACTCGGCTGCGTGCTGTAATCACTTCCAAATACTATTCATTACTCAACTGCTTTAACTGCACATTCTCTTTGTTAGCCTACTGGCACATATTGGCATCATTTGCCTGGCTGGTCATAAGTATATATTCTATCTATATTCAGTATTTTATAAGTTCATTATTACTGTATTGACTTGACAGTACTTGAGCTAACTTTGGTTTTGATTTTTGTCTACTCACTTGACTCGTTAAAATGAATCAGACATTCTACAGTATTAAAATAATTACAGGTCTTAAAAAAAAAGAAGAAGAAGCAGATATCCCGAATTGTGAAATAGGTTTTTGTAATTCACAAAGCACAAAAAATTGTTCTATCTGCCTCAAAAGCTTCTGGTGATACCTAAAAAAGTGTGTCTGCCCTATTGCACAATTGGTTTGGGAAAGGCTCTCTCTCTCTCTCTCTCTCTCTCACTTCCCAAATATGTGAAATATCTGATATGGGCCACTTCAGCAAACAGGATGCTGGATGTGATGGGACTGATGGTTTGATCCTCATCTAAAATACTGTTTTTATTTTGATAGGCAGAAAACTGGCCTAATGTCTTTCTCTGTCCGGTCACTGTTTCTTTGTGGCTGCAACCTCTTAAAAATTATTTCTATAGTCTTTTAGCTACCTTTGTAGGCTAATTTTCTTGCCCTAGCCCTGCTGTTCTGTATTAATACTTAGATATATAAATTAGATTAACAGAAACAGAACCATGATCTTCTTTCCAAAGAAAACTTTACTTGGACCATTCACCTTTTTCACTTGGAGAACTCTGCTACCCTGTATAGCAGTTGCTCCAATCGAAGCTTGTATGTCTAACATCCATCTGCTAAAACTACTCTCTACATTGAGATGCATCTTTCATTGAGAAAGAGCATCATAATATCAAGAATGCCTGAGGTCAGAGTAAAGGGGAGGAGACGGTAGAAGCATTGGATCATAGCTGGTGTAAAATTTAGGGGAACTTGTGAGATGAACAATATAGTCAGGGGTCAAAATGGGCAAGGGGGAGAGGGAAAGATGGTATTTCTTCAAGCTCCTTCCACAAAATAAGTTCTACCCATGTGAGTCACCAAAATGAAATGCTGCCCACAGTAGATTATGAAGGTGCTTAAAATATGAGGTGTGCTTTCTGAACCCAATAGACTCCTTGAGCTTGGCTCCCCCTCAGTGGGGCTTATGCTCATGGGCTTTGCTATGCTCCTTGATTGGGAGGGAAGTGATGGTATCTCCCAATTGCTATCTGCTTGTGGCACCAAAATGAGATGCTTCTTACTATAAACTGTGCAAATCTATGATCTCCACTCTCCTTTATTACACAAGGAATGATATTTACATTATCATTACGAGGCATGCGAGTTAACACCTCACTGAGATGAACAGAGCAGTTCACACCTCTCCGAGCTATTGTTCAGGCTCTTTGCAGAACTGCCTAGATATCGCTACATCCGTTACATTCAGTTCACATTTTTCAGGTTTTCTTCACAATCATAACAGCTAAAGACTTTAATTAAAAAAAACCCAGTAGACTAAGATTCTAAATGAGGAGGGAGAAGTGACTTAAGATAGTTGCTGAAACACTGTTCCAACACATACCAGTAAATTCCAAGCCCTGTATTTAACGAAGAGCAAGAAGAAGAGGAATTGGACCGATTTAGAATTTTAGAAACTACTGCATTTTAGGGACTGATAATGTAGGTTCCTGAGCACCCTCTATTCCCAGGTGCAGTCAGGTGGTGCTCAGCATCTCACACGATAAGATCTTTACATATTAAACAATTCACTGCAAAAACATTTTTGTTTTTAATTTTTTTATAAAAAGTTATTTTAAAATTGAACTATTTTTACAGAGTAAACATTTAATGGAATCATTTTTGTTAGTGAGAATGGCTTATAAAAAGATGCACTTGTTATAAGACACAAAAGGTAATTTCTTGGTTACAAAAGCAATGCTTTCACAATACCAAACGTTCAAGGCCATAGTTCCAAATATTCTACTTTTCATGACAGTGTTGGTTTTACCCATAGGACTTTCCTTCTAGCCAATGTGTGTTTGCATGGATAGAACTTGGAAGAGAGCCAACTGCTGGAAGCTGAAGTTGGAAAAATTCAAATTGAGAATAAGACACGGGTTTTTAATAGTAAGGGTAATTAACCACTGGACCATTTTTAACAAGGGAAATGGTAGTCTGAACATCACTTGGACTCCTTAAATCAAAACTGGATGTCTTTCTAAAAGATAGGGGGGAGGGATAGCTCAGTGGTTTGATCACTGGCCTGCTAAGCCCAAGATTATCAGTTCAATCCTTGAGAGGGCCATTTAGAGGTCTGGGGCAAAAATTGGGGATTGGTCCTGCTTTGAGCAGGGGTTGGACTAGCTGGCCTCCTGAGGTCCCTTCCAACCCTGATACTCTATGATATGCTCCAGCTCATCCACATGTTATTCAGCTTCTGAGTGTTCACTTATATAATAGTTCCCTTCACTGCAGGAATTATTTGGTGCAGTTCTGTGGCCTGTCAGGAGGTCAGACTAGATGGCCATATTGGCCCTTTGGGCCTCATAATCTACAAATTTATGAAAATGTTACAATAAGATTGAAATTTGAGCATTTTATTTAGTTTGAAAACTTGCAAATTCAACCATTTGAATAATATTAGCAAATGAAACAAGAAAGACATGGGTTTAGACCTCCTAACTCTGGAAGACTGCGACTGTTGTAATATTCAGTCACGGTTAGGGCCTCACTAAAATGAAACTCCAGCTGGGATCCTGCTGTACAAATGTTTCTGTTCAGACTGAGAATGGTAGGTGACAAATGAAAACGTGCTTAGTTGTGTAAATACCTACTTGAAACAAAGTCCAGGAAATTTCTATTTCTCATTCAAATTCACAACATGAAACTCAATTTTGGTTTGTTTTTTTTTTACTCACTGATGACTATTGAGTTTTTTAGGCCATTATATCCTGCTCCATCAACTTTTCTGAAGGTAATATCAGGTCACAGACTCAGGCATCGCAATTGTGAGCTTGGTCTTTATTTTTAGATGAAAACGTTGAAATTAGTGACAGGTGCTGTAGGGATTTGGTGATGCATAATGTGCAGAAAGATAATGTAATGCTGCTGACACTACCAAAGATAAACTACAGAACAATCATAACACACACATTAGGGAGTGAACCATCAACAAGGCAAGCATGCTCACCTCCCACTAACTTCAATGAGAAAGGAGGGCATGCAGCACCTCACAGGATCAGGCCCAAATATAGCATAAATCCCTAAGATTCCAAGGGCTTGTCTATATGAATAATTAGTTCACAGGAAGGTGGGGAGGGAATCTACCCCACACTAGCCTACTGCAGACTAACTACCTATGTGGACCTTGCTGACATGCATTAACAGTTCATTAAAGCACTCTAATTTAGTTATTTCTGAAACTGACTAAATCAAAGCTCATTGACAAACTGTTAGTGTGTCTCAGTAGAGTCTACGGGGACAGTTAGTCAGCAGCAGGCTAGTGTGGGGTAGATTCCCACCCCAGCTTGCTGCAAACTAATTGTTCATGTAGAGAAGCCTCAAAATGGACTAAGATTCCATAACAGAAACATCATGAACAAACAGTGAAAGAGGAAAGGCTGATCTTGTGGTTAAAGCATTGGACTAGGACCCGAGCTCTGAGTGTTGTTCCCCATTCTGCCACATATTCCTGTTTGATTTTGGGCAAGTCACTGAAACTCTGTGTGCCTCTTTCCCATCAGTAAAGTGGGAATAAAAAACACCCTTTTTTGTCTGTCTTGTCTATCTAGCCCAGGGATAGGCAACCTATGGCACGCATGCCAAAGAGGGCACGTGAGCTGATTTTCAGTGGCACTCACACTGCCTGGCCACTGGTCCTGGGGGCTTTTTAAGTCCTGATTTGCTGCTTACATCACTATCATGCCATGTGGAACAGTGCGCTGCGTTTGACGTTGAGATTAGAATGTACATGCAAGAACTGGAATCAGAATTTTCTGACAGATTTCAAGATTTCCAGCAATTGGGGCCTCTATTCTGACCTGCTGGACATCTGTTCCAGTGAAATTTAACTGTCTGAAGAAAATTGCGTTTGCAATGCTTTCAGCATTTGGATCCACATACCTATGTGAACAGGTATTTTCACACATGAAATCTGTCCTCTGTCCCTCTCGGAGCCGGTTAACAACTGATCACTCAGAAGCCTGTGTGCAGCTTAAAGTATCCAAATATGTGCCAGACACTGGAAAACTCAGCAAGGAAAAGCAAGGGCAAGGATCACGCTAAACTGATAAGATATGCATTTTAATTTAATTTTAAATGAAGCTTCTTAAACATTTTAAAAACCTTATTTACTTTACATACAACAATAGTTTAGTTATATATTATAGACTTATAGAAAGAGACCTTCTAAAATCGTTAACAGGTATTACTGGCACACGAAACCTTAAATTAGAGTGAATAAATGAAGACTCAGCACACCACTTCTGAAAGGTTGCTGACCCCTGATCTAGATTATAAACTCTTCAGAGCAAGGCCTAACAACTGTCTTTTATTATGGGTACACAGTGGAACCCCAATTTCAGTTAAAGCCATTCGGTGCTGCCATAATATAAATAATAATCATATAGTAGGACGACCCTGGAAGAGGTTTCCTTCTCTACATGTCACAGGCTGGTCTTTGGGGACAAATAGCTTAGTACTTTAATTTGGGAGAGCTGAGAATCTATGCCAAACCAAGGAATTATGGGACATTACTTTAATCTTTCCATCTCTTCTCAAATCTCCTGTCTGCTTAAGTAGGAGGTCTGTGCTCAGAAGACTGCCAGGATCAGACTTGTCAGCACTCCTAAATGCAACATATGATGAGTTAAATGTACACAAACTAGTTGCTACTTAGAACGGGACCTCGTGTCTCATATAGATATAAATCTTCCACTTTAACGTATGACATATAAACCTGGCACCATGTGCAGAGAATTGCAAGGTTGTTACTTTTGCATGACTGTTTCAGTATTGATTATTGAATGACTGCAGTGCCTAGAGAGCTGACCAAAATAATCTGATGTCTCTTTGGCAAAGCTCTCATTCAAGCAGTTGGGGCTTCTTCTGAGCTCAGCTACAAAAGTCCATTGACTTCAGTATAGCTACTTCAGGTTTACATTAGTCTAACAGAGATCAGAATCTGGGCCATTGGTTTCACTAGGGATTTTGCTTTAGTTGGGAGTGCAGGATTGGGCCTCAGTTTACTTAATATCATTTTTATTATCACCTGTCTGTCTACTACAATTTTTCTCTTCATTTCAAAAACTACATTAGTGGTATGACATTTTTAAAAGCCCTCTCAGAATTCTGTTAAGGACTTGCAAGTCTTTAAAATTTCAGATGTTAAGCTCTGAAAAGGAAAAAGGTGTTGAACTAGAGAAAGAAATTCATAATTCATTCAAACAAGTATTGACCCTTTACTACAGGAGAATGACGACAGCTGTGAATATTTTGGGCTACATCCTGCTCCCCTTGGAGTCAATGTAAAATTTGTCATCGGTGTTAGTAAGAACAAGCCCTCTATTTGTTAATCACTAAGAAAAAACACCACCTCCTGAATCTATCAATAAAGCAATAGCAAAGAAAGTACATCAGGATTATTCTGTGTTTCAGTCACACTATTGTAGAGCTGATCCTATAATGCAAGTACAGATCATCTCTGTTTAACCAGTGTTTCACCTGTTACAAACTGAGTTGAAAGGACTCATCTTTTTATTTGTATTGTTTAATAGTAAATAAATATATAGAGTCATCATTTCACAGCAGAGAACCCCTTCTTAGTGGAGGTGATGGGTGAGGGGAGGGTGAAGGAAAGCATCACCCAGTGCCACCGTGCTTCCCCCAGCCCGTGGCCAACATGGGCAGCACCTGTGACCTCAGCTTCGAGATCCTAAGTGAGGGGGGCTGAGGCTGTCTGGTGTCAGGAGCTGGGGTTACCCACATGGCCAGAATGGTCTGCAGTCAGGTTGTGCTCATGAGGGATGGGGCTTACAATCTGAAAAATAAATTAGCAAAAACCAGCCTTCTAACTCTGAATCAAAAAAGTGGGCCAGATTCTCAGCTGATGTAAAGCAGCACAGCTCTGTTGAAATCTACAGCACCAATTTACACTCACTGAGGATCTAGCCTATCAAGTAATTCTCATTTTATGTGTTTCATTTGCAGCTGGGACTATTCTGACCTAGTTGAATACCTGAAAGTGGAACATGCTGTGTCAATGTCCATGGAGCTGCTCACATGTACAATATGAGCATGATCTGACTACTTGAATTTGCTACCCTTGAAGTTTAAATAAAAATCATTGCATATAGCTAGCTAAACATCATCACTTAACAACATCACTTAACAACAGTGCAGTATCTGCAGTTACATGTCTTTATTACATACATGCAGGGAAACTTTGAGAATATGTTTGAAAGGCTGTTTCCTTTTTTGAGAGTCTGAAGACTTTCCTGTCAGAGTGTAAATCCACTTTTTGTAACATTCCTCTAGTAAGCAATGATGTGACTTACTTCATGACTTTTATTTATTCTATTTATTTACTAATTGACATCATAAAATTCCAGTAATTAACTTCTTGTGGGGAATAGAGCTACTTATTTCATAATCAATAAATTATGTGACAGGTAAGCAGCAACTTTATAAAATCTTGCTGAAAGGCTGGTGGAACATGCTGGGCTCTGCTGTTTATACAGTAGCCAACAAACCCTTCCTGTCATTCCCGAGCCCCTGGTCCATCACCAATCTCGGTCTCTCCTGAAACCTAACCCTTGTCCTCCAGTTCCATTAATCGCACTATGCCATTTACTATATTACTCAGTACAGGCTTGATCCTATGCCCATCGAATTCAATGACAAAGCCCTCATCAACTTTAATGGTTCAGGATCAGGCCTGTGAATGGGTGTAGCAGAATCTGGCTCCGTCTTTTTATTAATTATTATTTTATTTAGGTAGCAATAAAAAGAGTCTTAAGAGTTTGATGCCATAAAAAGATCCCATTGCCAGATACTTGCTCCTTATTCTTCCTTTGATCAATAATCATTGCATATCATCCCACTGGCTTATCGTTCCAAAAACACAGGAAGCTTTCTGTTTTTAAAGCTGCTGTACTGTAGAGTGACCTTTTCATGAACCTGGACTTTTATAAATCTCTTGTTTAGTATTTGTGTCATAAGGATTACCCACTGCTCTCTGTGATATATAGTGATGATACTGTTTTACCTGCACCATGATGGAATTTCACCATGTTTTTCTGTCTCTTTTCTATATACTGTTCTCTGCTTATAGATGGCACAAACTAATGTCTATGATAAGTTATGTTCTCCCTGCAGCCAGCTTTGTATGTTCTCAAGGCTTGAACATTTCATAAACGGATATATAGCTAATTTATTGCCCATTCACTTTTGGAAATATCTGTTATTTAACATTGCTGTCTTTCCCCCCATCTCTTCGTCCTCTCTCCCTTCTAAATACTGTATTCTCCATTGGTAAGACAGAAGAATTTTACATGTAAATTCTTGATTCAGTTTATACCTGAACTTTATCTATCTGTATGTTGATACTTACAGTGATTAAATGTCCATGAAAGCAGCTGCGTTGACAGTTCTGGAAACCAAATGGCTCTAGTTATCCACAGGTCCTGGATAGTAGCAACAGTCCAAAGTTCTCCACGTGCCATACCTATCTGCCTCAACTCTTTCTTGAAAGGATCACACCTACAAATGAGAGGAAAGCTCAGTTTCCATTCATATTTAATCCTTGGCGTATCAGAAAGACTGCTAACTTCTGCCAGCTGTTATGCTGGTCTTTGTGATATAAATATCTGTCCACCTGTAGGTGGACTAACACGTATACTCTGTTGATGCACTCTTAGCCAGGTCTATATGAAATCAGCAACTCAGAGGTGAAAGGCTTCACAGATCAGATACTGACTCTTCCTATGGCTACTTCGTGCTGCATTGATGGTGGAAACCCAGACATAATGCTGGCTTAACCAGGCACAAAAGAATCTGTAGCACAGAGAAATCATTAGATAGTATAGAGTCACCATTGCTGGTCATCCAACATAAGTTACAGCAGCCCTCAGACTGCTGTAACTTATGCCAGGAAGGGACAGACCTTGTCCCAGGCCAGCCTGGAGCCATTGATGGAAGAGTATCCCCCTATCCCCATCATCCTTCCTGAGCTGACACAAGCGCAGCATGGGCCAGAGTCAGAACCTATATACCTAAGCCATGAGCTTTCCAGTTTCTAATAGATGTTTTACTGTTATGATATAAAATATAAGGGTGGGGTTTTCAAAAAAGCTCAGCATTGATTGAGCTCTGGTCCCTTTGAACTCCATGGTAAATTAACTGAAATTCAGTAACTGGGTCCAAATAGATGGTGACCTGCATGAGTTTTTAAAAATCTTATAGAGACAAGGTGGCTGACATAATATCTTTTATTAGACCAACTTCCATTGGTGAGAGAGACAAGCTTTTGAGCTCTTCTTCAGAAAAGTTTGTCTCTCTCACCAACAAAATTTGGTCCAATCTCACCCACCTTGTCTCTCTAATATGCTGGGACTGACACAGCTACAACAACACAGTATAAAACAAACAATCTTACAGTGATACTTTAATATATGGAAAATGAAGGAAATCTGCAGGAATTATAGAAACTAAACCTGTGAGAGGACCAGTCCGTTTAAGGTCAATTACCTAAACTGAGAATATCTAATCCTAATTTCAGATGTTGAGTTCACATGCAATATTTTATTTTTTTTTGTATCTCATCAAAGGATCATGGAATCATAGAATATCAGGGTTGGAAGAGACCTCAGGAGGTCGTCTAGTCCAATCCCCTCCTCAAAGCTTATTTGACAATGATGACACAGTATATCCCAGTTATAATGAGCCAGAACTTCAAGCTTAATTTAGAGGGAAGTATTTTCATTTTATGCTAGGCGTACCATTGACTTAGAGAATTATACAGTAGCGATTTAAGAAATAAGATGCAAAAGGTAGGCTAAGTTCTTTGTGTAAATCAAAATTGTGCCAAGGAGGTTTAGAAAGGCAAGAGTATTTCACTGGGAGAGGTACAATCGTCAACTGCAAGTCAACTGAAAGTTAATGGGGACATTGCTAAAGATCACAGACAGATGGCTACCATCCTTTTAATGAACATTTTATTAATGTCACTTTTAAATTAGTTAAATTTGTATCAGATGATTATGTAATGCAAAAAGCTTCCTCCCTGGAACACTTCAGGGTGGATGGTAGAGCAGAATTTAATTTTAGAAGTACTATCAGGTCAAAATTAAGTAAAAAATTACGGTTTGAAAAGTAATAAATCTAGTGACCAATGGAAAGAATACTAAACTACTGAGATGTGCATGCCATTTAGAAAACCACAGACATTTAACATGGCATATTTCTCTTATCCTGGAAATGAACAATTGTATTGCCAGGATTTTTTGTTTTTTGTTTTTTGTTGTTTTTTTTTTCTGGGAGAATAGAGAACATAGAGATAGAAATGGAAAGAAACACTTTTAGATCTATTCTTATCAGTCATTCCTAAAATTATGAAGATAAATGCCAGAAATTCATAATATGGAGCAACATTATACGTTTAGGCACTTAAAATCTTACTTAGGCATCTAAATAAGTGTCCTGATTTTCAGGGTGCTGAGCCCCCAAATGTGCCATAAAAGTCATTTACAAAGTATTGTTGATACCACTCAAGTGATATCTATGGGAATCTTTACATCAACTTCAGTGGGCATTGGGTCCCCAATGAAATTTGTGGCCATAGAGTGGTGGGGAAACTCCTCCTAGTGGGATGGTGCACCTTCACATCACCCATATTGCTGGCTGTAGCTTTAAGTCACAACTTAGCACTCAGGACCAATTTTTCACACCTTGGGGCCTATGCACCTATTTCCATATTTAGACATCTAAGTAAGAATCCTGATTTAAGTCAAGTCAGCTCAGTATCTCTGAAAATCAGGGTACTTATTCCTCAATTTCAGAAATCATAACCTGACAGATAGCAAAATTAAAGCCAATGTTAAAGAGTTATGTAGCACACAGGTGGAGAAAAGAGTCTCTGTACATCTGGGTATAGTGCTTAGATTATCCACAAATACAAAGTTTGTTTAAAAACCTCATAAGATACATATAGTACATAATCTGCAATAACCCACATTTAGATAAATTTAATGATACAATTTAGATATTAGAATCTGAATACTCGGGTACATCACTCATGAAAAGTTATACAGAGAGTTGATTTTTAGAAAGCAAATATAGGAATGAGTGTACATTGTCCCTGAATAATTAAGCATTTAGGATGGGTTGTCCCTTAGTAGATGTAATCCATCAGAGAAGTATTTCAGTTACTTTCCAATTTCGCTTCTCATTGGCACTTCAGCTCATCTCTCCTGGTATTGCCGATGTCTGGTGATGTGTTCTATGTAGATGTTCCTCGACCACCTGATAGCATCTGACACCATGAGTTGCCGCATTAGCCAAGCATACCATTGACCAATTCCCACAACACTCGCTCATTACTGGGGTCCCATGCATCCAGGGCTCCGACGATCAGTGTGTGTGTCGGAACCTGGTAACCCTTAGCTCTCAAGGTTTCACCCGGGGTCCTGTTCTCGAAGGCACGGTGACGTCCACCATGATTCGGGTCCTCGCTGGTGATGACGATGTCCTGTTGCAGTTGGCTGTTGGTTCCGGGGATGGCGGAGTTCATGGCCACCTTCCCTATAGGTGGCAGGATCACTCTGATTAGGTGATCTTGGATGGCATTATGTCACAGCTTCCAGGCTCTGGAATGGGGTTGCAACTACACAGGACATGGGGTAACATCTTGATGGCATAGCCGCACTTCCTGTGTTGCTTGTCCCGATTTCCACTGCAGATGTCTCCATTCAGCGGAACACAGTTGAGCCGGGCCCTGTGGATGAACCTCCAGTTGGCAGTCTAAAAGTTACAATCAACTTTTGCCTACAAATATTTCACCCAACATGAATGATCTGTTATGTCAAACAATGATAAAGGCATTTCAAATGGACTCAGATACAGATAGACTAGTTTTCATTTGTAATGTAGCTTATTCCATTTTGCCATATATTTCTCGTGATATTAGCTTACACTGCTAGTTACCTATGAACAGGTGGAATCCAAATTGTTTGAGACAGTGTATCCTGGTTCGATAAAAATTCAATAGATTAAACCTGGACTTACACTGTAGTGATAAAAGAGCAGCAATATCAAACTAATTCTTCCAAGGTATAATTATGAGACAAAACACTGTTTTTTGGGGGATGCACTGGATCAAAATCAAGGCAGAATTTGGATGGGAGGTATGTACACTATCTGACATTTTCTGTATATCCAGCAACATAAATTTTGTTAGAGTTAGTGAAACATTAAGATGCACTAAGCCTGTAAGGGCAGTTCAAGAACAGGGCAGAATCTCTAAGTAGATAGCAACATCAAAAAGAATGTGCTACACGAAGTTGAGGTCTGAGCATGGAGTCAAATGAAGTACCACACAGCATTCAGAATGGAATAAGATCATCTTAAGAAACTACATGCAAGCCATTAGCTTTATATCATTATGCAAAGGAATGAAACATAAATGTTCCCTCTAAATAAGGCTTTTTCTTATGCAACTACTTGTTATATGAGGACACAATGGAGAAGGAGATAGACACAGAGGGAGATGATAGAAACACAGCTGTCTACTGTGCTCGCTTTATCGTTCAGGATGCAAAATAGAAAACAACATGAAACTGAGGCTTTGCACTGGGGAAGGGGGAGTGCTCAAACTTTTAAAGGAACAGGACATCAGATTCTTCCACCTTTCTTTTAAAAAATTCCAAAATACACACACACCTTATCATTTACATGTAGAGCCCTGCGCAGATACAAATATAAATCGGTAACCGCAGAACTGTAGGGCTCTCCTGGGAACCACAGAAACTAGCAGAACATGGGGCCGCCACTCCCAGGAAAATAAAGAAAAAGAAAGAGTTGGGAGAAGTGGGCCTGCTCCAGATGAACTGATATACTAATTCTCTAATTTGAGAATAGATTGGCTAGTGTAGACCCTAATATAATCCTAACTGGGATTCAGATGAATTCTGTTGCTTAACCTGATTGCTAGTGTATATATTGCATCATAAATCATTCTTATTAAGGGACCATTTTTGTTGCTGAGAATTTGCAAATGGGTACCTCTATAATATTCCCTTGAACATCTGTACAAACCAGCCTGTTTCTGAAGGGCTAAAGTTCATCCACACATGATCAAGACTAGTCCAGACTTCTTTAATATGCTTATATAGGGCCAAAGTTGGGTTTCATGGGTGCAGATGAGGGCAGAATTTGGCCTGAGATTTTCAGATGATTCATTTTCCTATTCCTGAGTTAGTATACATAGGAACAGATTTCCCAAAGAGTCCAGCTCCCATTTAGTCACCAAAATGAAATGTCCAGGTTTTCAAAAGAGCTCAGCATCCAGCAGCTCCTATTGTTTTCTCCAGTCCTCAGTGGAAGATGCCCCTTGCTGAGCACTTTTGAAATCCAGCCACTTCATTCAAATGCCTAGACAAGAGCTGCATTCTTTTGAAAATCTGGCCTCCATTGTGGGTTCTGGGCATCTCAGCCTGTACTGTACCCTAAGTACAGAGGACTGATCCTGAACCATGCTGAGCATCTACAACAGGATCAGACTTTAAATTACTCTAATTTGTTGTCTTTACTAGACAGCTCTCTGATAAATTGGGATGGTCATTAGGATTATTGACTTTAAAATTTCTGTAAATTCTGGCTTTAAGCAATGTCTTCTTAGGGCTCAGTTTGATTACCTTTTTCAAGCTTTTGTTTAAACACTCTAAAAGCAAAAGCAAGTATGGATTAGAAAGTGGAAAAAACACAAAGAAGCTAGGAAGATCAAAGAAAGAGGATCAGATCAATAACTCACATCCCCAAGCAGTAAACAAACTGGAACAATTATGGTGAAAAAAACCATTATTGATCGATATCATGAGCAGCTCATATGCTGAGCTCCATTTATACTAGAGCATAACTATATTCCCTACACTTTCATCGTATAACTGCCTTCTTATGTAGGAAATAATTTTTATCACCAAAGAAACTCTATTTCCCTTATATTATTTAGACAACGTTGACCTCAAGTCTTCGGTAATATAAGGCAGGGATGCTCCCTCCAAATATCCTCTGTAGCATTATTTTTTTTAATGAGGGACCTTTCTCTTTAATAGCAGCAAACAATAAGTAAATCAAAGTATTCAACCAAAATAACTTGCCCTCTAGCTTGTTGTGATTCAAAAAGCCAAGACCAGATACTGTGCATGTGTGATATTAAAATGCAAACATGCCTGAAAGGCATTTAAAATATTTTAGTGAACTACAAGAATTTAGTTTGCTATACTGAAAGATGCACCATCATTTACAATAGTAGTTTGAGTCATTTGGAGCTAAGTATTGGCAAAGGAGGTATGAAAGAACAATTCTTTCATATCTCCTTCGCCAATTCCCACCTATAACCCTACATGACAAAACTGCGTATTTCCTGGCCTACAGCTCTGGCAAATGTTTATAATGAAGTGCAAAACCACCACACATAACAACACAATTTGGCAGAGTAGAAATCCCTAGTCAGCAGAAGTGTCTTGTATAAGGAAGAATCATCATGGCCCAGTGGCTGGGTCACTGGACTAAACATCTAGGAAGCTCTGCCAGTGTAATCTTGGGCACTCTGACATGGATCCTCAAGGGAACTCAGGTACCTAATTCTCATTGATTTCATTGTGCCTCTGATTCCCCTCTTACCTTTTGTCTGCCTTGTCTATTTAGGAATGTCATTTCACTATGTGTTTATGCAGCAACTGGCACTATGGGTCTCTGATTTTGACTGTGACTTCTAGATGCCACCATAATAAAATATATCACTAACTAAAGGACATCACAGACATTTTATCTTACCTATGGGAAACAGTACTGCTTAAAAATACACATTGAGGACAATGGAAAATCATTTAAATGAACTCTCTTGTGCATTAACCCTAACCAACTGAGGTTCAGAGCTATGCACTCTAAAAAAAACCCCCTAGAATAAAGAAACATGAAAAGCAAACTGCAAATATGCTTTCTGAGCTGGCCTTACAATTTTAAAGGGGTTAAGCAAAAGTAGGGTCTCGAACTGCTTGACAGAGGGCAGTGCTATCAGTGGTATTCATGTGTTACCTTTTCCACCATTTCTGAACATTAGGTTGGCCTGTGAATTATAATTCTGCACATGGCTCTGAGCAACCACTTGCTTGAGGCTGATCCTGAATGCTTGGCTAGAGACATGAGGGTTCTACCCTGAGATGACGTGACTCATTTATAATTTGAGGCAGATTAATCAAGGTAGTCCTCCTGAACTTCTTAAAGAAACCAGCACCTAATTAATAATGGGCTGCCGCTTGTAGGATAACACTTTTTGCAAGTTTCTTCATCTCTTAGGATCATATTGCTTATGAAGCAACATCCCACCTTTGAGAACTCTTGGTCTGCATTATGAAGAGGTATTTATTTAAAACTGATGATTAAACTCATTTGACTAAAATAAATACTGCAAACCTAGAGCTGGTCATACAAGAGGAAAAGGATTGTGTGTCAAGTTTTGAAATTGTTTCCATTTTGCCGGGTTTGAACCAGACCCTTTTTACTGAAAACTGGGTTTTTTGGGAAATGAAAGTGATAAAAGTGTCAAAAATATTGACTGAAGAGTTTAGAAAATTTCGGTCTACAATTTTCCATGAAAAAAGTTTCTTATTTGAAATGAAGCTATTTTTGACAAAAAGCCTTTTAGTGCCAAAAAAATAATTCATCCAGCTCCATTTAAAACAGAATATTTAGCGTCAAAGTGAACATACACAGACAAATGCAACCGGGACAGGGAGGGTTTTGGCGGCATAATCAGATTTTAGTTACAACTCCAGTAAAGTGTAACAGAAGAGAGGATTTGGTTCTCATTTCCTCAGATATCTGATAGGAGAGGGAAGATACAGAGATACACTGAAAATCTAACTCTGCTCCATATAGCAAAATAGTCTAGACGACTTAAATACAAACTATGTAATACATCAATGTTAATTATTGGTCTCTAATGGCTCCATTGCTCTCTGAGATTGGCACACAGTTTAAACTGCAAAATTAATTCTATCCCAGGAGAGCCTAAAGGAACCCCTCATGTTGCTCTCAACAGGAGTGTCACAAGGGACACCTCCAGCAGTAGGTCTCACTTTCATAAAACAAAAGGCACACATTCATTCTCTCATGAAATAAAAATTCTATTTGCCCTCTACTTAGCTGGGAAAGGACATGCACCAAAACTTTCCAAACACAAAACCCCAAAGTCAAAATTCAGGCTTCCCAGCAGAAGGCTTTTGTTTTGTTTTTTGTTTGTTTGTTTGTTTTTTAAGCTTGCAAGGTTTAGACCCAGCCTTCACTGCTTGAAATACATCCACATATTTACATACTTACTCCCAACATGTCAGGAGAGCAGTTTTTATAAGGCCCTTCTCTGGCCCAGACTGGGCCTAGATGCTACCTTTCTCAACAAAAAGAACAGGAGTACTTGTGGCACCTTAGAGACTAACAAATTTATTTGAGCATAAGCTTTCGTGAGCTACAGCTCACTTCATCTGATGCATCCGATGAAGTGAGCTGTAGCTCACGAAAGCTTATGCTCAAATAAATTTGTTAGTCTCTAAGGTGCCACAAGTGCTCCTGTTCTTTTTGCGAATACAGTCTAATACAGCTGCTACTCTGAAACCTTTCTCAACAAGTCTCACCTGGCCTTTCAGGATTGAACCAGGGCCATTAGCCTCTGCCTGTTCTGGCCAAATGTTATTAATGCAACCCACCTGATCCCCAGGTGACAGGGGTCTCTCATCTTCCTTCGATTCCTAAAAGAAACTGAGAAAGGAACTGAAACAGAAAAATACCATAGCATAGACAGACATAAAACAGAGGAAAGAAAGAAAAAAACAAAACAAGAAAGAATGATCTTTCAGACTTCATTCATTGTTTGCAGAGTTGTTGTAGCCATGTTGGTCCCAGGATAGTAGAGACACAAGGTGGGTGGTCCAATAAAAGATATTACCTCGACCACCTTGTCTCTTTAATACTTCATTCAGATTGCATTCACACGCTTAATCATGCCACATGCAACATAATGAGTTTTATAGACTGCAAAAGGGTGCATGGAGGAAACAACCACCATGGGGCAACTTCTGCAGGCAGGGAATATATTGTGTCACCCCTATGAGGAAGGAGGGAATACCTCATTTTTCTCTTGAAGGGGGAAGTTACATGGAGGTTAGAGTGTAGGGAGAGCTTTGTGTTGCCTTAGTAGGAAAGGGAGGGAATGACCTGTGATATGTGCAGGGAGAAGAGTCACTTATGTCACCCTTGGCACAGGACTGAGAAAAATATGCACTTTTTTGTCAGGGAAGAGGGAAGAAAGAAATGACTCATGCCAGCTTTGGGTAGCAGGAGGGAGGAAACGTCTCATGTCACCCTCCGGGAATCACAAGAGAGCATCATGTTGCCTGGCATGGAGAGTGAATGTTCTAAGTGCCTCTCCAACCCCCTTCTGGCCAGCATAATGATAGCCCTTACAAGGAGTTTAATCCAATTTCCTCAGCCAGAAGGAGCTGCAGATCATCATGATACTGAGCTTTGCTTGTGGTGGGTTATAAACATTAGGGGGATGGGCAAATGGAGATCCTTAAGGCTTTAGGGGTGCTAGAAAACCCCTTTCCTATTCCCCACAAACACATGCATACCAACTCATACAACTTTTGCCAGTGTTTTCTTATCAGATAACATTCATAGGATTTAGGTAATCTTCAGCTTCAGGGACACTTTAATATAAGTTAAATCACAAGAGAGAGAGTGGAATTGTGCCCTCCGTCTCTTTTTCACTTTCTGACCTGAGATGCTTTGAGACACATTCTGTTTGAGTGGTGTTGCACTAGGTGTAAGCCAGTGCAGGACCTGGCTCTGTGTTTTCATTCTTTACTGTCTCTCTTGGACGCCTTCTTTCTCCCAGCCAATGTAGTGATGTAAAGTCCCTGTGTTATGCAAGGGAACACTGATAAAGAGATGTTCTGGTGAGTCGTTTGTAAAGAAACCTGAACTTGAATCCACAGTTCCTCTGCCTTATTTTACAGGACTAATCATTCATTTGCATCAACTCTACCTTTTCCCTTCATTTTTTCATTCTGATCAAGCCTTCTGATACATAGAATCATAGAATCATAGAATATCAGGGTTGGAAGGGACCTCAGGAGGTCATCTAGTCCAACCCCCTGCTCAAAGCAGGACCAATCCCCAATTAAATCATCCCAGCCAGGGCTTTGTCAAGCCTGACCTTGATATTCTGGTGCTCTTCTAAAATCCATCACTGATTTTCTTATAATCCTTACATGAAATCGACAATATGCTAAGGAAAACGGCAGTGCAAAGTTGCCAAAAGAGCAATTCCAATCTAATTAGGAGTTTGTACTGCTTCAGTGAAAGCAGCACAAACACTGTTAATATTCATGGCAGCTGCTTTGTAAATAACTCCCAGAGAATCCTCCAATTTATAAGGAAAATCAGAACACTATCGAATTCTATGACACTGATAGATCTATCAGTATTCATTGCCCCTTTCCTCTGCAACACAAGGCACAAATGCCAATAGCTCTAACAGTCCCCTAAATGCTGAAGGATCATTATTAAAGTGTGCTTGGCATCCCTGGTCATTAATTATAATCTTGTGCACATATGCAGTGTGATTGCAGGAAATAATCAGCTTTGTCTGCCAAATTGGCAACATTTAGAAACTAATTTGTTATGACATACCATCAAAGATATTTAAACAACAAACCCAAAGCTCCACTGCACTGCGTACACTGTTAAAATATCAGATCACATCATTAAAACATAGTTAACATATCCAAGGGGAGGTAACATTTATCCTTGAACCCGAGTTCAAGTGGAATTTTCAAAAAAGAATTCATGTAGCCTTTGTCTCCAGCAGTTAGCATGAGGGGGATTCTCTCCAGAGCAATAGCTTTTTGGGGACAGGATAGCTTAAATTACATTCCATACTTGCTGTCAGCCAGGAGCTATTAAGTGGTCAGTGAATAAATGTTTGCCTTGGGCAAAGCTTACGCAGGTTTATTTTACTATACAAGATGCCTTCAGAGTCATTTAGAGATTTAATATAAATATTTATCAAATTTTTATGCCCCCTCTATCCATGCCCCCCAGATAGTAGAAAGTGACTCCCTTTTCCCTCCAATCTGCAGCAGGGGTGAAAGTAAGGGGTGGGGAGAGACTCAGCTTCCCTTCTCTCTCAGGCTTGGGGAAGCCATGCTCCCTCACCCCTCTTGGCTGCTAAGATGAGAACTTCCCCTCCTGTTTTCATCTACTTTAACTACTGGTCAGCAGGAACTGGACTTATTTTTCTGTCACTGTTTTGTCCATTTTGGCCCATATCATGGCCTGTCCTGGGTGCTGGAGCAGAGAGAGCAGAGGGGGTGTCAGGTGCTGTACACCACTTCCTGTGCCTGAGGGAAGCAGGCTGCACAGAGGTACCACATTCCCCTTTGTGCAGGTGAGGTGGGGTGACAGAGCCATGACTCTGCCCACTCTCCAATACACCCACCAGCATAGCTACACAAGTGCATTGGGAGAGTGCACCTTGACAAATAAGGATCTGTTGCAGTTTACTCACTCTCTGAAGCAGCAGGGAGATCAGGAGAGCTGCTGCAGGCTTAAACTGCCAGTTATGACGGCCTAAATTGCAAACAGATATGCTAGCCCTTTGTTGGAAATGTTGCTCTGGGGAAGGTTGCTCAAAGGCTGTCCAAAATCCCCGGGGCAACCCTCCAATACAGAAATACAAACAGCAAAAACCCTGTGGAGGCTTGAGGGACCTCCTGTACACCAAACAGTAGGGGTAGTAGCAGTCAGTCCCAGTGGTGGTGATCTGTGATGGTGTGTATAAACCACACACTAGTCATGAAGGAGTTAAAGAATTGTTATGGGCAAGGCTGGCCCCACCCCTCTGTCCCTGCCAATCATATCAGGAGTGAAATAAGGCCTTAAAAGCTGAAAGTTCTGGGCCATTGCTGGGAAGCCCTGGGAGATAGCAGACAGTGGCTCTACAGCTCCCACCAGGGACTCCTGCAAGTCTTCATGGGAACTGCCCTCAAGAAGGCCATTCACATCCCTCCCCAACCCCCCGTCTCCCCGTGCCTACAAGAGACTGCAAAGTGGTGTACTGGCTGGGTAGGACAGGTTTAGCAAGCCCCAAGGCACACCCTTAAGCAGTTGTTACCACCACCCTCTACCCCTTTCAGGGTTAGGGAATTTGTGACTGTACTAAAAAGACTAGGGGAGTGGAAGCCAAGAGCCCCATCCACTTCAAACACAGTCAGACTATTTGACTCAGTTTATATCACTGACACCCCTACTTAGGCAGATGGAGGTGCCACAAGGATTTTTCAGTGTCTATACAATGGGAAGTGCCTGTCAGCAGCCTGAGAACTGTGGCACTTGGTGGCGAATGCAGGTGGGAGATTGCCCCTGAGATATGGGAAAATGCAGTGGGAGGGGTTACTTACACTCATGGGCTGTCTAAGCAAGATGGACTTAGGCTGCTGAAATGGCTGATAGAAAGCTAAAAGCACAGCAGCAGCAGCAGCATATGGCACAGCAACAACAGCAATGACAACAGCTGTGAAGGAAAATAATGGCACAATGGCAAGACCAACAGCAACAGCTGGGGCAACACATGTTGTCTTTTTTCAAGCTGAACAAGGGCACCAACAAAGCTGACGAAGGAAGCCCCACCCATGCCGGTGAAGTTAACAAAATGAGGCTGGATAATGACCCAGAGACCTTACTCATAACATTTGAACAGGGGGCTCAAGGAGCTCTGCTGGCTCGTTTCCTCACCAGACCAGACCAGGAAGTGTACTGAGAAATGGCTGTACAGGACTACCTGAAAGTCAAAGTGGCTGTCCTTGGCTATTTAGATAGCACACAGGAAACCCACCGCTGGCACTTCCAAGCAGAGAAGTACCGCTCAGGAGCATGACCCTGAGTGATGGCTCAGTGTTTAAGGGACCACTGCTTGTGCTGGCTGAAGCCAGAAGCCAGGACAGGGATGCAAGTAGCTGAACTTGTGTTGGTGGGAAAGTTCCTGCACATCCTACCTGCTCAGGGAAGGGTCTGGGTGTTAAAACATTGCCCAGAAACACTGGTAGAGACAATCCACCTCATGGAAAATGATATGGCTGCTGATAGCCCACCAGTGGCTCCAGGGAGCAGTATATGGGGAATGAGAGGACCTGACCCCAAATGTAACCTGGGACCATCCAAGGAGACAAACCACCTCATAAAGGGTTCCTAGAAACAGATTCAGCAGCAGCAAGAAATGCAAGCAAGGGGGGCAGAGGGTTTCCCAGGGTACCTGGAAAGCTATGGTCATCTGGAGAGGGATCTTCCCACATGAAACCAAAGTCCCATCAGATGCATTACTTCTCCTGCAAGAACTACAAACCCCTAAAACGGAACCAGATGCCTCTGCAGCCCCCTGTATATGGTTCTCATGTGGACAAACAGGACACTTCCACTGAGATTGCTCCTACACGGAATGCAATAATGGGAAAGTCTGATCAACCAACATCTGAGCTTAGAAAAAGGAGATGGCCAAGCTAGTGGTGCCCATACAAGTCACTGGGAAAAGTGTCAATGTCCTAGTAGACTATGGCTGTGGATAGACCCTGGTATGGGAACAACTAGTCACACAGGAGGCGAGGCTGGGGAGACAGCCATGCTCCAGTATATAGATGGAGGTGTGATGCCCAACCAACACGAAATGCACAACTGACAGTGGGGAGCCATACAGCCAACCTCATGGGGTTAGCCTTCACCTTAGCATATCCAGTTATACTAGGAAGGGATTAGCAGTAATTTCTAGAAATGCTACCCAAATGTGGGAGACATTCCCTTGAAAAGATCAACTCCTTTTAGCAGTTGGAGACAAAGGCAGGCCAAGGTTAACTGGTTGGGGTAGGTGAACAACCTTATCCTGTGGAAGAATCCTCAGGGAGTGGGAACCCCACAACCTCAATGATCTGATAGGCTCTGACGAAGATCCCGGTACCAACATTCTTGCCTGAAACACTGACTTTTTGTGGGAACAGCAGGCTGACCCTATGCTTAGCCAAGCCTTTGATCAGCTCACTGTGGTAAACAATGAGCTGCTGGCAACCCAACTACTGAGCCAGTGGCCTCATTTTGAACTCCAGCTTGAGCAGTTATTCTGTGTTGAGTGAGAAAAAAACAGGTGCTTGAATTCAGGCCCCCAGCTTCTAGTCCCTACAATATATAGAAAGGAGGTGATAAGCCTAGCCCAGGAGATGCCATGTACAGGGCACCTGGTGAGGGAGATAACTCTCAGCTGAATCACAGACTGTTTTCATTGGCCTGATATCCATAAATATGTGAGTCACTACTACAGATCCTTTCCAGAATGTCAGTTGAGAGACCCCAGGAGCATCCTCAAGGCACCTCTTATTCCACTTCCCCTTATGGAGGTACCCTTTGAAAGAATAGGAATAGACTTGTGGGACCCCTGGAAGAGTGCTTTCAGCTCCCAGCACATCTTAGTCATCCTAGATTATGCCACTTGGTCTCCTGAGGCCATTCCACTTCAATCAACTAATGCAGCCACCGTGGCAAATGAGTTTGTGAAACTATTTTCTTTTGTGGGACTCCCTAAAGAAATCCTGACAGACCAAGGTTCTAATTTCACTTCCTGGTTGATGAAGGAATTATGCAATCTATTGAAAGTTTAAATGCTGTGAATATCAGTCCATCATCTGCAAATGGATAGCCTGGAAGAACATTTTAATAAAACTTCAAAAGAAATGTTGCAGAAATTTAAAAGAAATGTTGTAGACCCCAAAGATTGAGGCCAACTACTCCCACCCTGCTATTCACCATCCAAGAAGTCCCTCAATCCTCCATGGGCTTTTCGCCTTCTGAGGTTTTATATGGAAGACAACCTCACAGTGTGTTAGACCTGTTACAAGAGTTCTGGAAACAACAGGGTCTCAGAGGTCCAATGTGATCCAATACATTCTCCGATTACAGAAACAACTTAATGAACTGGGATCATTTGCTAGAAAAAAAAAACTTTCTGCAGGCTCAGCACAAACAAGAGACCTCCTATAACCACAGAGTTGTGTTGAGAGAGAGCTTGGTGTAACACTTTTCTGTGGAATTACTTGGGGACCAGAAGCTGACCAGTGCATTTACCAGAGAAGTGGCAGATCCCTGTTCAAATCCCTTCTCCACCTCAGGTGGACTGGGAGGACTTGAACCAGAGCTCTCCCACATTCTGGGTGAGTACTCTAACCATTGGACTAAAACTTAGGAGGGAAGTCCTTCCCACCTCCCCTGCCAGCCTCTTGTAAAAAAACTCATAAGTGCCTTGGCATCTCCCATTGGATAGCTTAGGCAGAGACCTGTTACGCATGTTGCCTTTTTGGGAATCACATACTTACGCACTTATCTCTCTCCATTCATTGTCTATAGGAAGCCTAAATGTCTGACTCAGGCTTTTTGAATTCCAGCGCTTTTCCAGGCACCTAAAAGTTAAGCATGGCAATGCTCAGTGTTGCTACACCCAAGTGCTGTTGTGAATCTAGCCCATAGGGTGAGATATTTGAAACTACTCAGGACTGGCCATATTCTAATCCTATTAGTCTTACTTATTCATATTATTATTTTTAATTGCTGTAGAACCTAGGAACCCCAGTTATGGAGCAAAACCCCAGTGTGCTATTTGAAGTCAATGGTAAACCTCCCAGTCATTCAAAGGGAGAAGAGTTACACCAAGGCTGAGCACTTTCGAAAATCCCAGCCATAATGTTTCAATTTAGAGTTTTTTAAAAAGTATTGCAGCTGACTGGACCAACAATATGCCTGGAAAGCTAAACTGTGTCCTGTCTTTATTTTTTACAAACTTAAATCAGTCTTTAATTACATTCAATCATTTTGAAAAAGGATGCCCAGACTGGACTCCTTTTTTCATGGATGCTGACAGAGCACCAATGTATAAACTATGTATTATGATCATAACTATTGCTCTATGTATGAGACAAGAATGTCACTTCCCAGTCTTCAGGACAAAAGCATGCAATTAATTTTGGAATGTATCTGACTTGGAAAAATCATAGCTCATTCCAAATGTAAACATAGTCCACAGTAAATTAGACAGTTTATTGTATTGCATGCATCTATATTATAATGTTTGCTTAGAGCTGTGGATAGGCTATTAAATTATGAATCAAAATAAATATGAATATTGATCCCTATGCGCTTCCAAGAAAAACACTCAATTTCTTTTTCTAAATTGAACAAAACTATTTAAAAATAGCAAAATACATCCTGCCTACAGATAGCATTATTTTAAACAAGAAAAAAGTTGTTCTATATTCAGCTATGACTAGGGAATCCTAATAAGATCAAGCTAATGCTTTCACTAGGCAGGAAACTAATCTCAAAATTACTTCGGCACTTTGTTTGACACTCTCTTGTCCATATACCATGATTCCTTCAGTCTTATTGTTAATGTCTTCTTCTTGCAGAAGTGGCAGGAGCCAATCCGCTCAGTTAAAGCTAAGGATGGAAAATACAAGGGAAACTTGCAAGTGCAAAACACTTCACCAGTGTGATTGCTTCTCCATTCTTATAGTAATGACTGTTTACTCCAGGAGACTGTACTTCATCAGAATGTTTGGTTTAGTCAAAGCAGTTTATGCTACAATTTCCTACACTTTACCCATTTTTTCTCAGAATGTACAGTTCCATATTATTGAAACTACATTTAGGAAATCACAGTTTTGTATAAATCCATTTCACCAGATTCTCAATTGCTATCATCAACCACTGAACAAACAACAACATTAATCTTTTTTTCCCCGTGTGGTATTTTCTAGCTTGCAACTGATTTCAAAAGAATTCATTGAGAATGCTGGGGAATACATTTGTTTTTTTTAAAGTTATTAACATCACAGATGTTTCTTTACCACACAGTTTTAACATAGGAGGTGATAAAAAGGTGTCATGACCATGAACATCTATCAAAAGATTAGCCATATCAAAAGACTTTTTATGCTAATAAAATCTTTTATTTTGTCAATATTCTCTAAATGTTTTCATATTTCCAAAGAAAAATAATATAGTACATGTGAACCTCTAATTAGCACCTCATGAACAAAGCAGATACTTTCTGGACCATTGTAAATGTGGGATCTTCACTACAGTTTTAGCTTTTAAGATTTTTTTAAATGAGTTATTTGTATAGCTTTAGCTTTTAATATTTTTACATTTAATATTTGACTGTATGTGAATCAATTATAACCCCATCAACGCATCTCCAGAGAAAGACATTTGTAATGGGATTCTTGAAGTCACTTCAACATTTCTTGAGAGAATAGTTTGAACTTTGCACCAGGATATATAATTATTGAGAGCTTTTCATGCAAATGTTCTAAGACTACAAAGGCATAATATTGTATTTAAGCCTGATGAATACAGTGTGCCTCCTATAAACAGATGCAGTTTATAATAACATTTAACCAGGAAGCATTTTACCTTGGAAAGCACTATTATAGTTTTTAAAGACTTACTCTGTTAAGGCTAATGTTAAGGTATATATAAATTAATGTCATTATAATTGCTTTCTCTTTTATTTTGATAAATACTTGTTCATTAATTAAAACATAAGCCTAAAAACATTGGCCTTGGAAACAATATATTTTCAAACAAAACTGACCAGCTTGAATGCCCTATTAATGGAAAATCATTCTTCTATATATTGTGGTCCAAGTCTCAAGCTGGTGCAAGTTGGCATAGCTCCAATGAAGTCAATGGAGCTACGTGTGATTTCCACTAGTTGAGGCTCTGGCCCTGTTATGTATAAAAAACTTAAACAAAGTAGCAATGTATCTCAGTGCATTCACAGCTCAAAAACTGAAAGACAACTGACTCTTTGTCTTAGCAGAAAGACTCTGAAGGTATTGGAGTTTTTAAATCCTGTTCAGGAAGGACAGGCAGGGCAGAAAAGGTGGGGGAGTTACACTGTATGTAAGGGAGCAGTATGACTGCTCAGAGCTCAAGTATGAAACTGCAGAAAAACCTGAGTGTCTCTGAATTAAGTTTAGAAGTGTGAGCAACAAGGGTGATGTCGTGGTGGGAGTCTGCTATAGACCACCGGACCAGGTGGATGAGGTGGAAAAGGCTTTCTTCCGGCAACTCACAGAAGTTACTAGATCGCAGGCCCTGGTTCTCATGGGAGACTTCAATCTCCCTGATATCTGCTGGGAGAGCAGTACAGCGGGGCACAGACAATCCAGGAAGTTTTTGGAAACTGTAGGGGACAATTTCCTGGTGCTAGTGCTGGAGGAACCAACTAGGGGCAGACCTGCTGCTCACAAACCGGGAAGAATTAGTAGGGGAAGCTAAAGTGGGTGAGAACCTGGGAGGCAGCGACCATGAGATGGTCAAGTTCAGGATCCTGACACAGGGAAGAAAGGAGAGCAGCAGAATACAGACCCTGGACTTCAGAAAAGCAGACTTTGACTCCCTCAGGAAACTGATGGGCAGGATCCCCTGGGAGAATAACATGAGGGGGAAAGGAGTCCAGGAGAGCTGGCTGTATTTTAAAGAATCCTTATTGAGGTTACAGGGACAAACCATCCCGATGTGTAGAAAGAATAGTAAATATGGCAGGCGACCAGCTTGGCTTAACAGTGAAATCCTTGCTGATCTTAAACACAAAAAAGAAGCGAACAAGAAGTGGAAGATTGGACAAATGACCAGGGAAGAGTATAAAAATATTGCTCGGGCATGCAGGAGTGAAATCAGGAAGGCCAAATCACACCTGGAGTTGCAGCTAGCAAGAGATGTTAAGAGTAACAAGAAGGGTTTCTTCAGGTATGTTAGCAACAAGAAGAAAGTCAAGGAAAGTGTGGGCCCCTTACTGAATGAGGGAGGCAACCTCATGACGGAGGATGTGGAAAAAGCTAATATACTCAAAGCTTTTTCTGCCTCTGTCTTCACGAACAAGGTCAGCTCCCAGACTACTGCACTGGGCAGCACAGCACGGGAAGAAGGTGACCAGCCCTCTGTGGAGAAAGAAGTGGTTTGGGATTATTTAGAAAAGCTGGACGAGCACAAGTCCACGGTGAGAGTGCTAAAGGAGTTGGCGGATATGATTGCAGAGCCATTGGCCATTATCTTTGAAAACTCGTGGCGATCGGGGGAAGTCCCAGACAACTGGAAAAAGGCTAATGTAGTGCCCAACTTTAAAAAAGGTAAGAAGGAGGATCCTGGGAACTACAGGCTAGTCAGCCTTACCTCAGTCCCTGGAAAAATCATGGAGCAGGTCCTCAAGGAATCAATTCTGAAGCACATAGAGGAGAGGAAAGTCATCAGGAACAGTCAGCATAAATTCACCAAGGGCAAGTCATGCCTGACTAAACTAATTGCCTTCTATGATGAGATAACTGGCTCTGTGGATGAGGGGAAAGCAGTGGACGTGTTGTTCCTTGACTTTAGCAAAGCTTTTGACACGGTCTCCTACAGTATTCTTGCCAGCAAGTTAAAGAAGTATGGGCTGGATGATTGGACTATAAGGTGGATAGAAAGTTGGCTAGATGTCGGGCTCAACAGGTAGTGATCAATGGCTCCATGTCTAGTTGGCAGCTGGTATCAAGTGGAGTGCCCCAAGGGTTGGTCCTCGGGCCGGTTTTGTTCAATATCTTCATAAATGATCTGGAGGATGGTGTGGATTGCATCCTCAGCAAGTTTGCAGATGACACTAAACTGGGAGGAGAGGTAGATACACTGGAGGGTAGGGATAGGATACAGAGGGACCTAGACCAATTGGAGGATTGGGCCAAAAGAAATCTGATGAGGTTCAACAAGGACAAATGCAGAGTCCTGCACTTAGGATGGAAGAATCCAATGCACCGCTACAGACTAGGGACCGAATGGCTAGGCAGCAGTTCTGCAGAAAAGGACCTAGGGGTTACAGTGGACGAGAAGCTGCATATGAGTCAACAGTCTGCCCTTGTTGTCAAGAAGGCCAATGGCATTTTGGGATGAATATGAAGAGGCATTGCCAGCAGATCGAGGGACATGATCGTTCCCCTCTATTCGACATTGGTGAGGCCTCATCAGGAGTACTGTGTCCAGTTTTGGGCCCCCCGCTACAAGAAGGATGTGGACAAATTGGAAAGAGTTCAGCGAAGGGCAACAAAAATGATTAGGGGACTGGAACACATGACTTATGAGGAGAGGCTGAGAGAACTGGGATTATTTAGTTTGCAGAAGAAAAGAATGGGGGGGGATTTGATAGCTGCTTTCAACTACCTGAAAGGGGGTTCCAAAGAGGATGGATCTAGACTGTTCTCAGTGGTAGCAGATGTCAGAACAAGGAGTAATGGTCTCAAATTGCAGTGGGGGAGGTTTAGCTTGGATATTAGGAAAAACTTTTTCACTAGGAGGGTGGTAAAACACAGGAATGCATTACCTAGGGAGGTGGTGGAATCTCCTTCCTTAGAAGTTTCTAAGGTCAGGCTTGACAAAGCGCTGGCTGGGATGATTTAGTTGGGGATTGGTCCTGCTTTGAGCAGGGGGTTGGACTAGATGACCTCCTGAGGTCCCTTCCAACCCTGATATTCTCTGATTCTCTGATTCTACGATTGGCCTGGACCCATGGGGTTCATGTCAGCAGTTCCTTATTATGGGTAAACTCTAAGGCAAGAATTACAGTAACCTTTATACTGGAGAGCCAAAAAGGGCACTAGATCAATGGCAAGCAATGATAGGACTCTGGTGGAAGAAAGTCAATATCAACACCAGTAACTTTATCGTTAAGTGTTTGGTTTGGCATCAGTGCAATTAAGACTAATAGCATAATGCTTTGAAGGGATAGGGGGGTCAGATAGTGTATATATGTGAGGGAGAGATGTGGTTTTTATAACTCATGTTTTAACTGTTAACCATAAAGAGTATTGTCCTTTTTGTGCTGCCTCATAAAAGCCCTTTTAATATAATGACCTGGTATGTAAATGAAAGTCATTAGCCTTAATTTCCAGAATACATTCTGAAAATCCTTTGTAGTTTTTTATCAATGATATTTTAAGGATAATGCTCAGAACCAACAAAAGGATGAAAATGTAAGTGCAAAACTAAACTTCCACTTTAAAAAACAATGTTTTCTGGCATTTTCCTTGAGAAAGTAGCCTCAAAAACATAAATTGGTAAAAATTGGCTTACTTTCTGCATCATATAAACAGGCCAACAGCACGTGAGAGCCCACAGTGATCAGTGTAATATTCTGTAGGAATTCCATTGTGCTTCTACTCTCACATGTATTACTATAGGAAAATAGTACCTATACAAAGCCATAGTCTGATTCTCTGTATAGCAGAGGCCATGGAACTTGGAATTTTAAACTGGAGGACATCTTTTAGAAACACATCCAATCTTGATTTAAAGATTTCTAGTGATGGGGAATCCTCCATAACCTATGAAAAAAACGAGGAGTCTGGTGGCATCTTAAAGACTAACAGATTTATTTGGGCATAAGCTTTAGTGGGTAAAAAAACTCGCTTCTTCAGATGCATGGAGCGAAAATTGCAGATACAGGCATAAATATATATTGGCAAATTACCTATGGTAAGTTGTTCCAATGGTTAATTACTCTCACTATTAAAAATGTATGTCTTATTTCTAGTCTGAATTTGGCAAGCGTCAACTTCCAAACATTGGAACTTGTTATACCTTTGTCCTCTATAGTGAAGAGTTCATTATTATTTCTGTTCCTCATTTAGATTCCTATAGACTGTGATCAAGTCACCCTCTGCCTTCTCTTTGATAAGCTAAATAGAGTGAGCTCCTTGAATCTCTCACTATAATGCATGTTTTCCAATCCTTTAATCATTCTTGTGGCTCTTCTTTGTCACCTATTCAATTTTTTTTTTTACATTTTTCATGAATAGTGGACACTGGAACTGGACAAGTATACCAGTAGCTATTACACCATTGCCAAATACTCCTATTTGATATTCTCCCATTTACACATCCGAGGATCACTTTAGCCCTTTTAACCACTGTGTTGCATTGGGAGCTCACGTTGAGCTGATGATCCAGCATGATCCCCCCAAGTTTTTTTCAGAGTCACTGCTTCCCAGATTGGGTTCCCCATCCTGTAAGTATTGCCAGAATTCTTTGTTTCTGCATGTATCACTTTATATTTGGCTTTACTGAAATGTATACTGTTTGCCTCCACAAGATTATCCAGTGATAAAGATCAGTGACGTGCCTTCTTCATTATTTACCACCCAATCTTTGTATCATCTACAAACTTCATCAGTAATTATGTTTTCTTCCAGGTCCTTGTTAAAAATGTTAAATAGCCTAGGAACAAGAACCAATCCCTTTGGGATGCCTTTGGAAACATGATTCCAAATGATTCCCCATTTACAATTATCATATCAGTTAGCCAGTTTTTAATCCATTAAATTTGTGCCATGTTGATTTTGTATTGTTCTAGCTTCTTAATCAAAGTGTGTGTATGAAGGCAAGTGCATCACAGAAGTCTAAATATACTACATCTACACTATTTTCTTTATCTGACAAACTTGTAATCTCATCCAGAAAAGATATCAAATTAGTCTGAAATATCTATTTGTCATAAACCTGTATTATTGTCATTAATTATATTACCCTCTAATTTTAATCCCTTTACTTCATGTTAATTGATTCCCATATCAGCTGTTCCATTATTTTGCCTGGGATCGATGTCAGACTGACAGGCCTAGAATTACCCAGATAGTCCTGTTTACCATTTTTCAATACTGGCACAACATTAGCTTTTTTCCAGCCTTCTGGAACTTCCCCCGCATTCCAAGACTTATTGAAAATCAACATTAACAGTCCATATAGCACCTCAGCCAGCTCTTTTAAAACTCTCAAATGCAAGTTATCTGGACTTGCTGATTTAAAAGTCACTTTAGTAGCTTCTGTTTAACATTCTCCTGAGTTATTATTGAAATGGAAAATATTTCATCTTCATCATAAGATATTAATATATCTTTTTTCCCAAATACAGAACAGAAATGTGCATTTTCTACATTATAATTGACAATTCTACCATTTCCATCTAGTAACGGACCAAAACTGTGGTTATAATTCTCTTTGTTACTGATATACTTAAAATCTCTTTCTTATCATCCTTAACTCTGCTGGTCATAGATGCCTTCTTGTGTCCTTTAGGGCAACAAAAATGATTAGGGGACTGAAACACATGAGTTATGAGGAGAGGCTGAGGGAGCTGGGATTGTTTAGCCTGCAGAAGAGAAGAATGAGGGGGGATTTGATAGCTGCTTTCAACTACCTGAAAGGGGGTTCCAAAGAGGATGGCTCTAGACTGTTCTCAATGGTAGCAGATGACAGAACGAGGAGTAATGGTCTCAAGTTGCAGTGGGGGAGGTTTAGATGGATATTAGGAAAAACTTTTTCACTAAGAGGGTGGTGAAACACTGGAATGCGTTACCTAGGGAGGTGGTAGAATCTCCTTCCTTAGAGGTTTTTAAGGTCAGGCTTGACAAAGCCCTGGCTGGGATGGTTTAACTGGGAATTGGTCCTGCTTCGAGCAGGGGGTTGGACTAGATGACCTTCTGGGGTCCCTTCCAACCCTGATATTCTATGATTCTATGATTCTATGCCCTTATCAATTTTCTACAATTCCTAACTTCTAATTTATATTCATTGCTATCAAATTTTGATTTTTTCATATACATCATTTATGTACTATATGCTACTTTTACTTTCCCTCTAAGCTAGGCTGCTTTTGGGATTCTGGCTTTTGGGGTAGTTAGTAAAATGTTCTTAAATAGTTCCCATTTATCATTCACATTAATCTGTTTAAATTCTTTCTCCTAGCTGATTTGGGTCATAATTGCTTTTCAGCTTTGTGAAATGGGCCTTTTTTTAAACACCAAATATATCTGTTACTAGTTTGGACTTTATTCTGTTTGCACATAACAAATGTAATCAACCCATGATCATTTGCACCTAAGTAACCACTAATTTCTTATTCTGTGATCAATTCCTCTTTATCTGTCAAGATGAGGTCTACAATAGAATTTCCGCATGTTGGACGAAACATTTTTTTCAAATAGGAAATTGGTCATCTATAATTTTTACAAAGTTCAAGGACATTTTCGTACTGGCAGACTGACACCTCCATCATATGTCACTCAACTGAAGTCCCCCATGATAAAACAGGGGGGTTTATTCATGGATATATCCAGTACAGATAAATGTAATACATGGAGCAATGGTTACGGGGCAAGATCATTTGGTGATATTGTGGGTAAGAATACCAGCACCAGTTGACTTTGCTGACGAAGGACATTTTGAAGAGTTTTGAATGAGGTGGCAAAATGGTACTTGGTTCATGGAAAGTGTGAGGCTCTTTTAAGCCAAACAAATAACATGAAAGAAGTTGTGATAACAAAAGAAGGAAAAATTTCTTGTTAAGGCACTGGACTGAGATTCAGGAGATCTGGGTTCAGTTTCTGACTCCACCACAGACTTCTTGTTTCACCTTGAGCAAATCATTTAAGATCTCTTTGCTTCAGTACCTCATCTGTATAAGAAGGATAATAATTCCTTTCTCCTATCCTTTGTCAGACTTGTTTATTTTGATTGGGAACTCTTCAGGGCGGGGATTGTCTCTTGCAGTGTCAATGTACAATACCTAGCACATTGGGACCCCAGTCTTGGTTGGCACTACTTTAAGACAAATAAATTAATAATAATGAATGTATTTGCTATGGCTCCATGGCAGTATAATTGTTCCTCTTGCACTATTGTCCAGCTGCACTGCTGTCCCTGCAGATTGGGGTTCAGCATTGGAGACAGTTGCTTAGACAGGCATAGTTCTATAGAAATAATTTAGCTAGAGATAGAATGAAAGATCTGGGTGAATAAGCACAGAATTGGGAGTCAAGTGATCCTGACCTCTAACACTGGGGCTGCCAATTATTTACTAAATGACCTTGGTCAAGTAATTTCACCTTCTGCCTCAATTTTCCAATCTGTATAATGGGGCTGATAAGATTTACCTAGCCACCAAGGCAAGGTGGGCAGATTACTTATTTAATGTTTCTAAAGCTGTTTGAACATATAAAGAGCTACATGAATGCCAAGTATGATTATTATTATAATATCAAGTATATGGTCATTCATTTCCAGTAGTTGGCATACAAGGAAAAAAAATATCTGAAACATGAACAGTTATTATTTACAAGCTGTCAAGCTTTTCCAAACTTAGAAATATAAATCACATTCTTCCAGCTGAACATTTTTCCAAATAGACATGCAGGGATGAAAATATTTTTGCCTCTTCCAAAGATCAAGATTTACAGAGGTTCCTATAAGGATGAGAACATAGCACATTCGTCCTACAGAATTACCAGTATGCGATCCAGTAACCAGCTGATAAAAGACATACAACATGAACTACCCCCTTTCTGTAATGTGTATATAATGCTTGTATAGTAAAACTCTAGAATTTTTAAAGTCAGGTCTTGCTCCAGGAATCCTAATACTCATTTCTAAGATCCTTGGGGAAATTAGGAAGCTACTAGACAAGGTAATGCTTTGAAGCCATAATCTAAAGGGTTTTTTTTTAAAGAGCTATTTAAAAAAAATCTTGGCATATCTTAAACAGAAAATTGTAATAATAATTATGGCTATATTGACCTCATTGTTCTCTTAGGATGGCCACTTAAGTGAAGTAGATTTTAACCAGCTCCCTGTAGGATTCTCTATATTCTAATGTCAGGTCCTATTTTCCTATGTTATAGAACTTCCTGCATTCATCCTGAAGGGTTGCCTAATGCTGTCTTAGGGCTTAACTCAGTCAAAGAAACATTTTTCCAGACCATTTTGATATATGTTACTGAGAACAATATAATATTCCTACTGCATGCCTATTTCTAATGCCTGTAGCTGCAGCTATCCTAGCAAACTTTGCAGCCATCATTCACCACAGCTGCAGCTCCATTCTTGTTAGCAATGGTGTAAACTGCAGCATATGCAGGGCCTGGGCATTTTGACAACTGTATAATCTAATCCTGAGTAAGGTAAAAATGTCTGATCTCTGCCTACATCTTCCTCTATTATTATCACTGGTGCGACTGCATCAGTTGCAAAATGAAGTTTCCCAATGCAGGCAAGGCCTTGGACTATCCATAAAACCATCATTGAAGTGTCTAATCCAAAACCCATTGAAGTCAGTGGAAAACTTTGGTGGGTTTTAGATCATTGACTTTGGTGGGCTTTAGATCAGGCCCCAGTAAGTAATTTTAAAAAGAAGACTCAAGTGCATGATAGAAACCAACATATCACTGTACCCACAATACTTATACAAAATGATAGTTTGACCAAAAAATTGGCATCTCCTCCATAGGACAACTATCATTTAGACACTGATAAATCACACACTCTAATTTTACAGAAATGGAAACCCTTTTTGGATTTGGCATTATTTTAATGAATGATCAGGGCAGTTTTCAACACATACTTGTTTTGCCATAATTTCTTATGCAACTTCTGTCTTTTTAAAAATCAGCTAAACCCTGTTTCTCAGTGAAGCCTAAGAGCTGGGAGTATGGATAATGTGCTGAAATGTGGAAAATAAGAGCCAGACCCTCAGCTTGTGTGAACTGGAGCTATACTGATTTACACCAAGAATTCAGCTCTAAGGATTTAAACACATATTTACTAGTAGATTCTTCCTTGTCTTTTGGTATGATTTTGTCAGGACAAAAAAAAAAAACAAAACAAAAGACCACACACACTATTAATCACAGAGAAAACTATAGATTTGATTTTCTTGTCACTTTCCCTAGTGTAATTCATGAGATATTCCAGTGAAGTCAAAGGCGTTAAAACAGTGTATAACCAGAATGAGAAATGAGAATTAGAACTTCTCCAGGGACTACAGAAAAAATGATGGTGGTGTCAACATTACTTTCAATTGTTTGCTTTGCATTGTAATGTATTATGGATTGAAAGAGTATTTTCTTCAGTTATGACCGTGCTGAACCACACAGGTGGATTTACAGTAAAACACAGGGTGCCCTGGCAGGGGGCCCCCCAACGACAGGGGGCCCCAAGGCCGGGCATCTGTGGGGGCAGAAGCCTGGTCTTGCTGGCTCCTGGGGCTCCTGCTGCAGGCTCCGCACCCACTGGCAGCCAAGCTCCCCCCGCCCCCGTCTCCTCCCCAAGCATGCCGCTTTCCTGCCCCTCCCCCACCTCCAAACATCTGTTTACCAGCACTAAGGTCACTCCGGGAGGGAGGGGGAGAAGTGGGGCAGCAGTGCACTCGGGGGAGGAGGCGGAGAAGAGGTGGGGGCAGGGCCTTGGGGAAGGGGGTGGAATCAGGGCAGGGAGGAGCAAAGGTGGGGCCCCCACACTCCCCCTATACATACTGCCCCCCCTGCACTGTTCTGTGAGCTGCTCAGGGCAGGGGGCTGGGAGCACCCCCACAACCCCAGCACACACCCCCAGCACCCTGGCTCCTGCACCCCCGCCACATCCCCACCCCCACCCTGAGCACCAAACAGGAGCTCCTGCACTTACCCCACATTCCCACCTGCATCCCTTGCACCAAATGGGAGCTGCCCCAGGTAAGCACTCCACACCCCAACATCCTGCTCCAACCCTGAGCCCCCTCCTGCACCATAACTCCCTCCCAGACCCTGCACCCCCAGCCCTGACTCTTGCACCCCTTCACAGACACCCAGCCACCTGCCCTCTCTGACTCCTGCACCCCCTCACACTCTCCCTGACTCCTGCAAGCCAATACACCCCCGCCACACCCAGCCCCCTGCCCTCCTTGACTCCTGCCCACCCGACTCCTGCACCTCCCCACATCCCCACCTGCACCACCAAATGGGAGCTGCCCCAGGTAAGCGCTTCACACCCCAACCTCTGGCCCAGCCCTGAGCACCATCCTGACCCCTAAGTCCTGGCCAGACTCAGCACCCCAATGTTTTTTAACTTTTTTTTTTATAAAGTGCTGTTATCCAAAGTGCTTTACAATAGTTAGCTAATGCTACAAACAATATTTGGAAAGATCATTAAGTGGTTCGCCGAGACCCTCAGCGATTTTCAAGTGGTCTGTGGAAAAATAAGTTTGACTACAAAAACAATCAAGGTACCTCACTTTATTTTCATTTACAGGGAGGAGGAGGATGAAGAAAAGAAAGAATGAAAAATGGGGGGCGGGTGGGCAATAAGAGAGAACATTCTTTTTCTTGACTGGCTCCCAAGGAGGGGCCCCAAAAATGAAGCTGAGCAGAGGGCCCCACTAACTCTAAATCTGCCACTGCTGAACCATGCAGAAACCACCCTGCCACTTAGCATTCTAAGACACATAGGGCCAGAATCTGATCTGAGTTTCACCAGTCTAACTCACAGTTACCTTAGTCAGTGGAATCACGCCAATTTGTCGCTACTATAATCCTGGAGGCTGAACTGTATTATATAAATATGGTATATTTTTATTATTATAGCCATAACTGCAGATTAATATGCACAGACATATAACAAAACCATTTTACAACTATTACAATCTCTGAATATAATGCAGTATTCTCAGATGCAGAGAGCTGTATAGTTTGCTACTTGGCCTACATCAACCCAAAATGATGCCCACAAAATGTGTTTTATCTTATGGTATATTTTGAAAATATTTTTTTTAAATAAATAAGCCTCCTAATACAAGGGAAGCAATTTACATACAAATATCTTTCCCAAAATGTCCCCTGCTTCCTGAAAGGAGGATATACAATCATCTCCCTGAGCTTTGCTCACCTTAGTCATAACACACATTGGAAAAGTGGAGCTGGAAGTTAAAGGTAACTTAGATGCACTTTACTTTCTACAAAAATAATAAAGTCTTGTTTTTATAGTTATCATTGCTCCTAAAGATTAAACACTTGGTGATTCAGACTGTGTATTCTTTATACCAAAAGCCTACAGTGCAGACATGTAAAACTGGTTCCATTTAAATAGCAGTGACATTACCACTTAGCTGCTTAGAAGGCTTTAGTCAACAAAACTCAGTCACAGAATGTGTTGGAATTAGTAATGATATCTCTTGGAGCACTGTGGCAGCTCTGCCATCTTTTCATTTCCAGCACCAGATGTAAAACTTCCAGCACGCATGTCCTTGAAGAGAACAGAAACGAGTAATGACAGAAGAGTTGATACAGTAGAAACTGTTTCCAGCACTTTAGGTCAATTCACTTGATTTAATGTCACAAGGAGCTGAATGAAAGCTCTCTAGGTCTCTGATTTACAGTCAGAAAGTAACTTTGGGATGGCTCTGATACTCCTCAGTGCACAGCATAGAAGTGCGTCATGTTGCCAAAAGGGATTTTTTTCATTTTTATTGTGAGAGGAAGGATCCTTCTTGCAAAGTGAAAATATAAGGGACAGGAAAAAGTTTTCAAATGGGATGTTCCACAGCACTTTTTATAAAACAATCAGAAAGCACCCTCAGAAAACAATACTAGGGATCTGCGTTTTCAGGGTGCTGTGCATCCCCATCTCTCAGGACCTTGCAGGATTGATGTGCTAGAGAATGCATCTTCCACCCCTTTCTACAACTTAGCAACACAAATTGGAGGATGCTAGTGAAAATCTTCCATTTTTTCCATGTTCTTCATACTATAAAATAAGGCGATTATTATTCATATTGCACCTAGACATGGACCAGGAACCCATTGTGCTACATGCTGTATAAACACAGAACTAAAAGATGGTCCCTGCTCTGAAGAATTTGCAGTCTGAGTGTAAGACAAAAGACAACAGGTGGAATCAGGCAGATGGGAGAGCACAAAGGAACAGTGGCATAATGTTAGCAACCATAATTAGGCACGGGTCTCAGCACACTAGCAGCCTAGCCATTCTCAAGTTTTTATTTAGTGTCATGGCAAAAAAAAGAGTTTTAAAAGGGATTTGAAGGGGGACAATGAGATAAACATTTGCAAAGCTAAGGGGAGCTTCTCCCAAGCATGATGTAATACAAGCCATTCCCATGTACAAGTCCTTTATAACTGGGACACAAATATTTTCATCTTCTCATAATTAATCTTTTAGCACAGCACATCAATCTCAATGCCCTCCATTTTTACGTGTGTTCTGTGATGAAGAATTTGTTGGAGACTTCTTTTTAACTAAATGATGAACGCCCATCAAAACAGCAAGATGGCAGCAAACAAGAGATCTGACAAAAACTTCAACTCACTGGTGCTGATATTCTGATGTTTCTGCTGCTGCAAGCCCTGCTGTTTCTATATATCAGTGGCACAGCTTCTTGATGGCTTGTCGTAGCTGCTAACAACCAATTTAACATCCCTGTGGGGGCGGGGGGACACCAAAGCAGCCCACCACAGTAGCATTTAATTTCAGAAGGGGGAAAGGAAAATGAGGAAGTTAGTTAAACAGAAATTAAAAGGAACAGCGCCAAAAGTGAAACTCCTACAAGCTGCAAGGGAACTTTTTAAAGACAACATAATAGAGGCTCAATTTAAATGTATACCCCAAATTAAAAAACATAGTAAGAGGACCAAAAAAGTGACACTGGGGCTAAACAACAAAGTAAAAGAAGCAGTGAGAGGCAAAAAGGCTTCCTTTAAAAAGTGGAAGTTAAATCCTAGTGAGGAAAATAGGAATGAGCATAAACTCTGGCAAATCACGTGTAAAAATACAATTAGGAAGGCCAAAAAAGAATTTGAAGAACAGCTAGCCAAAGTTTCAAAAAGTAGCAGCGAAAAAAAATTAAGTATATCAGAAGCAGAAAGCCTGCTAAACAACCAGTGGGACCATTGGACGATCGAGATGCTAAAGGAGCACTCAAAGATGATAAGGCCATTGCAGAGAAACTAAATGAATTCTTTGCATCGGTCTTCATGGCTGAGGATGTGAGGGAGATTTCCAAACCTGAGTCATTCTTTTTAGGTGACAAATCTGAAGAACTGTCCCAGATTGAGGTGTCATTAGAGGAGGTTTTGGAATAAACTGATAAATTAAACAGTAATAAGCCACCAAGACCAAATGGTATTTACCCAAGAGTTTAAGGCACTCAAATGTGAAATTGCAGCAATGCTAATTGTGGTATGTAACCTACGATTTAAATCAGGATCTATACCAGATGATGGGAGGATAGCTAATGTGACACCAATTATTTTAAGAGGATCCAGAGGTGTTCCCAACAATTACAGGCTGGTAAGCTTGACTTCAGTAGCGGACAAACAAGTTGAAACTATAGTAAAGAACAGAATTATCAGACACATAGATGAACACGATTTGTTGGGGAAGAGTCAACATGGTTTTGTAAAGGAAAATCATGCCTCACGAATCCACTAGAATTCTTTGACAGGGTCAACAAGCATGTGGACAAGGGTAATCCAGTGGACATAGTGTACTTAGATTTTCAGAAAGCCTTTCACAAGGTCCCTAACCAAAGGCTCTTAAGCAAAGTAAGCTGTCAGGGACAAGAGGGAAGATCCTCTGGTTAAAAGATAGGAAACAAAGGGTAGGAATAAATGGTCAGTTTTCAGAATGGAGAGAGGTAAATAGTGGTGTCCCCCCGGGGGTCTGTACTGGGACCAGTCCTATTCAACATATTCATAGATGATCTGGAAAAAGGGGTAAACTGTGAAGTGGCAAAATTTGCAAATGATACAAAACTACTCAAGTTAGCTAAGTCCAAAGCGGACTGCAAAGGGATTTCACAAAACTGGGTGACTGGGCAACAAAATGGCAGATGAAATTCAATGTTGATAAATGCAAAGTAATGCACATTGGAAAAGTTTCAGAGTAACAGCCGTGTTAGTCTGTCTTCGCAAAAAGAAAAGGAGTACTTGTGGCACCTTAGAGACTAACCAATTTATTTGAGCATGAGCTTTCGTGAGCTACAGCTCACTTCATCGGATGCAACATCCGATGAAGTGAGCTGTAGCTCACGAAAGCTCATGCTCAAATAAATTGGTTAGTCTCTAAGGTGCCACAAGTACTCCTTTTCTTTTTGCACATTGGAAAACAATCCCAACTATACATATTGGGTCTAAACTAGCTGTTATCACTCAAGAAAGATTTTGGAGTCATTGTGGATAGTTCTCTGAAAACATCCATTCTTGTTGCTGCCCACCAACCTACACCAACCCTATGAAGTGCAGCATGGAGAAGATGATCAAGAAGAAGGAGAAAGCACAAAAGTATGCTGTCTCTGCCACTCCCCCACCCCTTGTGAAGTGCATGGATGCAGATCTCTGCATATTCTGTGATTAGGAGCCCTGCACATCTCAGCAGAGCCAGACAGGGTAAGGACCTTCACAGATTCTATCTCCCAAACAAGGAGCAACAAATTCAGACTCAGACTAGCAGGAACATGGAATCATGGATGGGGTTTCAATCCCCCTCTGGTAACAAATGGAACAAAAGTACAAAAGGGTTTCTCGGTAATATGCCAGGGTGTAGGCAGTCTGGCCTAGTGGTCATGACTGGGCTGAGGTCTGCCCACCAGGGGACTATAGTCACCGGGCAGGAGCTGGAGGAAATCATAAGAGTCAGGTTTCATAAACGAGTCAGGGTCAGGATCAGCCTGGCATCAAAGACCAGAGATCAGAGGCAATACCTGGTTAGAACTAAGAGGCAGGAATCAGGGTCAGAGTCAGGGCTGGAGATCAAGCAGGATCTGGCATTGCAGCAGATCAGAGTCTATGTGGTTGCCCAGACAACTTCCTGGAGCAACCCCTGGGTTATATGTGGGGCTTGGCCAATCAGAGGGCCACAGGGTACCATCGCTCTTGTTCTCTTGGGCAACACTTACTGTGATACCTACTCTCCATAGAGCTCCATGATTGTGCCTTTGCATGCCCTCCTGCTGGCTCAGTGGGACTATTTGCCGTCCCAGGTTCCACAGACCTGGTTCTAGTCCTGGATCCTTACAGCCACTAAGGAAGAGGCCAAGCCATGCCTTCAGGAATGTATGTAAGCAGGAACTATGCAGCTCATCCCTTGCTCCCTCCTCCACTTCCTTCTCAGACACACCTGAGACCAGAGGGGACTGAAGAGGGTCATCACTCTTCATTTCAAGAATGGATTTTCTACAGCCAAGCAAGACAGAATAATGCTTACTCTGATGCCAGCTCAAGGACTGAGGAGCTCGAAGAGAGATTAATTAAATACTGGGAACTTGGCCAGTGCAGGAGTGGAAAGAGTGTAAATTGGTTAGAGCTCATGATATTGCTGTGGATTCAGTGCCCCCACCCCAACAATTCCCATGTCCTAATCATTACAGATAACACCAGTGGAATGGAACCATCAGGGTGCAAGGAGTTCATCATCCTTGCAAAAGGAAGTCCACCTTCTGATGTCCTGGGCACAGTGAAACCTTCACTCTGAGAGCTATGTATGCAAGAAAATAAAAACATCACTGCTGACTGTCTAAGCAGGAAACAGCTAGATCAAGTGGTGTGGAATTTTCGTCTGGGTGTTTTTCAGTCCCTTGTGAGGAAATTCAAGGTTCTCGCTTACAGACCTATTTGCATGATTGCATGACTCTAAGGTCAGAAGGGCCTATCATGATCATCTAATCTGACCTGCACATTGCAGGCCACAGAACCTCTCTTATCTATGTCAAAAGAGGATTCCGTGGGCAATCAGATACACTCTCGTAGTGGTGGCCAATACACCTCCTGTATGCCTTCCATTCTACAATCTAGAGCTATCCTAGACATCAGGAAGGAGAGAGTGCTGGTTCTCCAGTCTCCTCAACATGGCTGTCCAACCCTATCATCTGCTTTTTAAGAAAGGCTCTGCTCAGAGGCTGCTATCTTTGGCTTCACTTCACAAGGTAAGTTACACACATCCAGGGAGAAACTTAAATCCAAAATGTTACAGCAGGTTTGTGAAATTCTAGGGATCCAGAAAACTCACACATCACAGTACACCCCTAATCGGATGGGACGGTGGAAAGATTCAGCAGAAGTCTGGGGTTTCAGCTGCCTACCTTTGTAGAACAGCACCAAAGGGACTGGAAACAGAGTATCTCATTCCTTTTGATGTCTTATAGAGCAGCCATCAATGAAAGTACAAAGTGTACCCAATTACTCCTCACATTTGACATGAGCTAAGGACCTCAGCAAACCTCCTGTATACAGTTTCTGAAGAGAAAAAACAGCATTTGAATTATTTGGACTATGGAGAAACCTACAACCCAAAACTGAGAAAGTCCACACGTTGCTAGGAAAAAAATTGAGGATGGCCTCTGAAAAAATGAAAAGGCTGTATGATGTAAGGCAGTGGTTCTCAAAGCCGGTCCACCACTTGTTCAGGGAAAGCCCCTGGCGGGCCAGACCGGTTTGTTTGCCTGCCACATCCACAGGGTCAGCTGACTGCGGCTCCCACTGGCCATGGTTCGCCGGTCCAGGACAATGGGGGCTGCGGGAAGTGGCGCGGGCCAAGGGACGTGCTGGCCACCCTTCCCGCAGCCCCCACTGGGGAAACTTTTGAAAGAGGGTACTTGGTTTGGTTGTACAATCCTCAGTGAAAGAAGCATGGGAGCCCTAAACTGGACACATTTTGGTAGGAACCCTAAGTGAAGAGGTGTAAAGGATACAGCTTGGTCCCCAGACTAAACCTGAAGTTATACATAAGGACCATTTTAAGAGCTATCAGGGGCACAGAATTTCAGCTTGGCTGCCACCGGAATCTGAGGATGTGGCTGTGGAAGTTGAGGTGAGAAAAATTGTTACAGAAGTAAATTTCCCATTAGATCAAAATGGGCAGGGTCTGCCTCAACCAGCAAATTCCAGAGAAACAATAGGCATTCCTCAGAGGCTAACTGAAAGGATGAGAATAAAATTGTTTTATCTGGTGATGTGAGACATTGTACATATGCAAATAGCTTAGCTTGTATCATTTATAATTTGTTACATTATTTCTTTTCATTCTGTTTGGGATGGGTTATTGTGTGTCACCACTTAGGCCCATCCAGATGATGACCGAAGCTGAGGTGATGGGGGTGGGTTCTTGTTAAAGGTGGAGTTAAAACCTCATTCAAATTAATGTGTGTACATGCCCTCCATTTAAAATAGCTGTAAGTAACACCTAAGGGTCCACACCTAAAACAACCCCTAATAGAGTTTGCCCAGAGACTAGCACCAGGTGGGTGGAGCTTTCACTGGGTATTGTAATCCAGTGTGCATGGGGAAGAGAACACACAGAAACTGAGAACAGGCAAGAGAACAGAGAGAGAGAGGCAGAGCCAAAAAGCAAGAAAGTCAAGCAATTGCCTCAGTGAACACACTGTGGCTGTGACCTTGGAAAAAGCCGGGCAGAGAGCTTTTGGATCTGTTGGCTAAAAAGGGTTAGGGGGTGTACAGGGGCTTCTTTTGTTTCTGGTTCCTTCTGTGCTTGGAGCAGGGCTTTGTGCATTCCTTGTAAATAAACAAGATTGCATTTAAAAAAAAAAAAGCCTGATGCATCAATATCTACTTCCAGGGCCCTGAAATTTGACTAGCTGCTTGGGTCAAGAAGGGGCAACAATGCACCAGTGAAATGAGCTTTTGAAGAGTGCCAAGTTAGAGTTGCATTTGTAATGCTGAACAGATTTTATGTTTCTGAATACATTTGCCAGCCCTGTACTGAGATACCTGTGGACTAAGCACATGGGACAATATCAGGTCATTAATGATGAAGTATCGTGATCCCCTATGTAACCCACAGACATCCTGGGTGTGGTGTTCTGTCCCATCTAGTGGCACCGAGACCACTTAAAGAGAGAGAGAGAGTTAAATGAGTCTGCTCTACAGCCTTAGCTAAGATCCAGTTGGCTCTTAGCTCATGCAGTAGCAGCTCATGCACTAAGCTCCAGAGATCCCAGGTTCAATCCCACCTGCTAACAACCAGGGTCTGTCAGCATTACACCTGCATGTAGTAAGAATTTATATTGGTCTACTGTTGGTTAGCATCTACCTTTTTCCTGGATTTCCTTTGAAGTTGGTACACAGGTTACCAGCCTGAGCTTATAAACTCTCTCTTTTACACACACACCCCATTGTGCATTATAAGTGATATATGTTTCTGGTTTTAGGTTTTGTATATTGTGTCCTGCACAACCATTTGTGTTTGATTAGTTAAGCATGAAAGCAGAGGGAAAATCAATTCTAGAAATATTTCTACATATGAGCTTGTCAAGTGAAATTGCTAGGGCTGTCAAGTGATTAAAAAAATTAATCTCAATTAATCACACAATTAATCACACTGTTAAACAATAATAGAATACCATTTATTTAAATAGTTTTGGATATTTTCTACATTTTCAAATATATTGATTTCAATTACAACACAGAATACAAAGTATACTGTGCTCACTTAATATTTATTTTTAATTACTAGTATTTGCACTGTAAAAAACAAAAGCAATAGTATTTTTCAGTTCACCTAATACAAGTACTGTAATGCAATCTCTTTATCAAGAAAGTTTAATTTACAAATATAGATTATGTACAAAAAATAACTGCATTCAAAAATAAAACAATGTAAAACTTTAGAGCCTACAAGTCCACTCAGTCCTATTTCTTGTTCAGCCAGTCGCTCAGACTAACAAGCTTGTTTACATTTGCAGGAGATAATGCTACCTGCTTCTTGTTTACAATATCACCTGAAAGTGAGAACAGGCATTCGCATGACTTTGTTGTAGCCAGCATCACAAGATATTTATGTGCCAGATGCACTAAAGATTCATATGTCTCTTCATGCTTCAACCACTATTCCAGAGGACATGTGTCCATGCTGATAACAGGTTCTGCTCAATAACGATCCAAAGGAGTGCGGACCGAAGCATGTTCATTTTCATCATCTGAGTCAGATACCACGAGCAGAAGTTTGATTTTCTTTTTTGATGGTTCAGATTCTGTAGTTTCCGCATCCGAGTGTTGCTCTTTTAAGACTTACCATAGAATATCAGTGTTGGAAGGACCTCAAGAGGTCATCTAGTCCAACCCCCTGCTCAAAGCAGGACCAACACCAAAAAAATCATCCCAGCCAGGGCTCTGCCAAGCCTGACCTTAAAAACCTCAAAGGAAGGAGATTCCACCACCTCCCTAGGTAACCCATTCCAGTGCTTCACCACCCTCCTAGTGAAAAAGATTTTCCTAATATCCAACCTAAACCTCCCCCACTGCAACTTGAGACCATTACTCCTTGTTCTGACATCTGCTACCACTGAGAACAGTCTCGATCAATCCTCTTTGGAACCCCCTTTCAGGTAGTTGAAAGCAGCTATCAAATCCCCCCTCATTCTTCTCTTCTGCAGACTAAACAATCACAGTTCCCTCAGCCTCTCCTCATAAGTCATGTGTTTCAGTCCCCTAATCATTTTTGTTGCCCTCCACTGGACACTTTCCAATTTGTCCACATCCTTCTTGTAGCGGGGGGCCCAAAACTGGACACAGTACTCCAAATGAGGCCTCACCAATGTTGAATAGAAGGCAATGATCACATCTCTCTATCTGCTGGCAATGCCCCTACTTATACAGCCCAAAATGTCATTAGCCTTCTTGGCAACAAGGGCAGACTGTTGACTCATATGCATCTTCTCGTCCACTGTAACCCCGAGGTCCTTTTCTGCAGAAGTGCTGCCTAGCCATTCAGTCCCTAGTCTGTAGTGGTGCATGGGATTCTTCCTTCCTAAGTGCAGGACTCTGCACTTGTCCTTGTTGAACCTCATCAGATTTCCTCTGGCCCAATCCTCTAATTTGTCTTTTGAAAGCATGCTCTACACCTCATCCCTTTCAGATTTTGGAAGACACTTCAGATTCTTAAACTTTGGGTTGAGTGATGTAGGTGTCTTTAGAAATCTCACATTGGTACCTTCTTTACATTTTGTCAAATCTGCAGTGAAAGTGTTCTTAAAACAAACAACATGTCATCATCCAAGACTGCTATAATATGAAATATATGGTAGAATGCGGGTAAAACAGTAGGAGACATACAATTCCCCCCCAAGGAGTTCAGCCATGATTTTAATTAATGCATTCGTTTTTTTAATGAGCATCTGTCATAAATATAAAGGGAAGGGTAAACCCCTTTGAAATCCCTCCTGGCCAGGGGAAAGCTCCTCTCACCTGTAAAGGGTTAAGAAGCTAAGGGTAACCTCACTGGCACCTGACCAAAATGACCAATGAGGAGACAAGATACTTTCAAAAGCTGGGAGGAGGGAGAGAAACAAAGGGTCTGTGTCTGGGTCTTTGCCGGGGATAGACCAGGAATGGAGTCTTAGAACTTTTAGTAAGTAATCTAGCTAGGTATGTGTTAGATTATGATTTCTTTAAATGGCTGAGAAAAGAATTGTGCTGAATAGAATAACTATTTCTGTCTGTGTATCTTTTTTGTAACTTAAGGTTTTGCCTAGAGGGGTTCTCTATGTTTTTGAATCTAATTACCCTGTAAGATATCTACCATCCTGATTTTACAGGGGGGATTTCTTTATTTCTATTTACTTCTATTTTTTATTAAAAGTCTTCTTGTAAAAAACTGAATGCTTTTTCATTGTTCTCAGATCCAAGGGTTTGGGTCTGTGGTCACCTATGCAAATTGGTGAGGCTTTTTATCCAACATTTCCCAGGAAAGGGGGGGTGCAAGTGTTGGGAGGATTGTTCATTGTTCTTAAGATCCAAGGGTCTGGGTCTGTAGTCACCTAGGCAAATTGGTGAGGCTTTTTACCAAACCTTGTCCAGGAAGTGGGGTGCAAGGTTTTGGGAAGTATTTTGGGGGGAAGGACGCATCCAAACAGCTCTTCCCCAGTAACCAGTATTAGTTTGGTGGTGGTAGCGGCCAGTCCAAGGACAACGGGTGGAATATTTTGTACCTTGGGGAAGTTTTGACCTAAGCTGGTAAAGATAAGCTTAGGAGGTTTTTCATGCAGGTCCCCACATCTGTACCCTAGAGTTCAGAGTGGGGGAGGAACCTTGACAGCATCATCAGCATGGAAGCATTTCCTCTTGAATGGTGGCCAAAGCATGAAGGGGCATATGAATGTTTAGCATATCTGGCACGTAAATACCTTACAATGCCAGCTACAAAAGTTCCATGTGAACGCCTGGTCTCACTTTCAGGTTACATTGTAAATAAGAAGCAGGCAGCATTATCTCCCATAAATGTAAATAAACTTGTTTGTCTTAGCCATTGGCTGTACAAGAAGTAGGACTGCATGGTTCTAAAGTTTTACATTGTTTTGTTTTTGAGTGTAGTTATGTAACAAAAAAATCTACATTTGTAAGTTGCACTTTCACAATAAAGAGATTGCACTACAGTAATTGTATGAGATGAATTGAAAAATACTATTTCTTTTGTTTGCCATTTTACAGTGCAAATATTTGTAATAAAAAAAACTATAAAGTGAGCACTCTCTACTTTGTATACTGTATTTTAATTGAAATTAAGATAGTTGAACATGTAGAAAAATATCCCAAAATATTTAATAAATTTCAATTGGTATTCTATTGTTTAACAGTGCAATTAAAACGGCAATTAATCACAATTCATTTTTTTAAATTGCAATTGTTGTTTGAGTTAATCGCATGAGTTAACTGCAATTAATCATCAGCTCTAGAAATTGCTACAAATATTTGTTGTTTAAACTATATCTGGGCTTTATATATGTATGTAGTTTTATATATATTCCTTACTGTGACAGGGGCCACTCACCTCTTGTGAGCACATCCTGTCAGTCAGGTGCAAACCTGCACCCTCTCTCTCTCTCTACTCCTGGCACCCCATGTTGATAGTTAACCTCATCAGCTCCTTCTAGGCTAGCTTTAAGTCCATGTTTTCCCTGGTATACAGCAGTGCCCATAGGGCTTTCTCCCTGGAGACTAAGTCTTGCCCTTCTCTTGAGCCTCTAAGTAAGCCTTATCCCTTCTCAGGGCTTAGGCCACCCTGCCAGTGGCCAGTGTGGGGGGACCCAAGCCTGCCCACTACTCCGGGTCCCAACCCATGGACCATATAAAAAGCAGCCAAGTGCTGCTTCCTGTAATAGTTGCTGCTGCTATTCCCTGGGCTGTTTCCCACATAGCCCCTTCCTCTTCACTCTCACCTCAGGGCTCTCTGTCTGTTCCCTGCGTGAGCAGGGTCTCTCCCAGGCTTCCTCACTTGGAAAGCCTTCCAGCTCCTCCTCACCCTTCCAGTCCCAACCAGAAACAGACCTGCTCAGCTCCTGCAGCTCCTTTTAACTGAGCCTGCTTCACTTTGATTGGCCACTTCCTACCTTCACTGCTCCTTTCCTGGGGTGGGGTGTGGTAGGACCAGAAGGCCTTCAGCAGGAGGCCTCAAAGCACCTGGTACACCCATCACACTTACATACAGTGGGCTAAATTATACCTGCTCTGCACACATACTAGTGGGTGTAAGAAGCCCCTTATAGCAAATATAATTTGATTGTTAGTGCTCCAGATCACTTGAGATCATAGGCGCAGGAACTAGGGATGAGGGGGGGTTCCAGCACCCCCAGGCTCCCGGCTGCCAGCCCCGCACCCAGTGGTGAGCTGGAGCCGGTTCGCACCGGTTCTCGTGAACCGGTTGTTAAATTTTGAAGCCAGTATAGAACCGGTTGTTAAAGGGGTGGGCAAACTCTGGCCTGTGGGCCACATCCAGCCAGCAGGGCCATCCTGTCCAGCCCACCTGAGCTCCCGGCTGGGGTGTCTCCCCTGGCTGAGAATCCCTTTTCACTCACCCGCGGGCACTCTGGGTCTTCGGCGGCACTTCGGTTCTTCAGATTTTGGCAGCTCATCACTGCCTGCCCCCACAGCTCTGCTACCACCCCCGTCCAGGGCTTTGCTCCCAGTCTCAGCTCTGGGGGTCAGGGGGGAGTGGACCAGGGTAAGCGGGCTGGCTTTCAGCATCCCCCCCTATTAAAAATGTTCCAGCACTACTGCTTGAGATGGTGACACCCAGATTTGATTTCAGCAATTCCAGCTCCAGTAGGGCCTTAAAAGGGTGCACAGCAATGCTCCTAACTCCCTTGCACTGGTCCACAGATACAGAGCAGTGCATAAACTAGATCTTTAAGACAGGTATACCAGCTGCTGCTTCTCAGCCTGCTTCCCTCAGCATTCCTGAGCCACTCTGGGGATGTCCACACAGCATTTTGGAGCGAGTGGGAGCGAGCCTCCCAGGCCAGGTTGAAACACTTGGGCTAGTGGGACTCAGGCTAGCACCCTAAAAATTGCTGTGTAGACAGTGTTTTTAAGTTATAACTTGGGCTGGAGCTCAGGTTTGGAAGCCCCTCTTCCCTAGGCTTCAAAGGCCAAGCTCCAGCCACAACTTCAAAGCAGAATCAGTTTAGCTATCCTTAGAGCATTAGAGCGAGCCTGCTAGCCTGAGTTAATCAACCCAGGATGGGAGGTTCGCTCCCACTTTCTCCAAAGTTCTGCATTGACTATGACTGCTCCTCTACTAGGCAGGCATGTCACTCCCACGGGTCACTGCTGAGCGTTGCTGTTCTTCCCCGCTCACAGCATGACACTGCCTCACACAGCACTTCACGATCTGAGCCCTAGAAAGAGAGCCCTGCGAGGCCCTGGAAAGAAGGCAGTGTGCAGGCACAGACAGGGAGCTCGCTGAAGCATGGAGTCTGAGAAAGCTTTGCTCCCAGGTGGGCTCAGGGGCGGAAGGGAGCTGTCCCACTGGCTTCACCACACTCACTCTGTAAGAAGGCCAGGCCTCTTGCCTTCTCCACTGGCCTTCAAAGCTCTCCTCTGAGAAGAAAGGTGAGTCAGGAATGCCATGGGATGAAATGTGCCGAATTCCCCAAGCAGCGTTCCCCCACCTGTGGATGGGGATGATTTAGCCCATTGTGCCGTCTCCTCTGCTATATAATTTATATTCATTGGTATGACAGTACTGCACATTCTCCTCTCAATATGAGCAATTAACTCCCATCAGCACAAGCGGGAGTCACTCAGGAGACTGGTCCCCATTATCGATTATCTCATTTTTGCACCAACTCATAAAAAATGTACAAAGAAAAGAAAATCATATAGTGGTTTTGGCTAAGTTAAGGCAGGCAAATTAGATTCATTACCATTCCTGAGCTAAACAGTTGGGCTTATTAGAATGTAGTCTATTTGCATACTTTGATCTGATGGGTGTAGATACCTAATTATACAGCAGCCAGCAACTTATTTTTGATGGTTTGGATTAATTAATATTCAGTATTATAATTAATTGTGCAGACTGCTCTTATGCAAATCAAACTTAGTTTCTAAAACATAAATAACTTTAAAAAATATATCTGTGAAGTATGCGATTGGACATACAACCTTCCACAAAGCATTATAATGTATACACCAATTTATAGCAAATAGGCCATGCAACTTTGACCAAAGCCCCATTATTCCCAAACCCATCCTTAACTACCAGTAATGCCCTTGATGTTAAATCTGCCATCTGAAATATGCTCCCTTAGGTAGTGGATAATGAAGTTACTTATAAAGTCATCTTATCTTTAAACTAAATATTGTATTTTACATATATAATAAAAATCAAATATTTACGTGACTTGATTTGACAGCTTGCACCCAAGTTACCTCATCTGAAACAATACGGCATAGTACTTACAAATATAAAATCATCTTAGAATCTTAGAAATATAGGCTTGGAAGGGACCTTGAACGGTCATCTAGTCTAGCCCCCTGCAGAGCCAGAACCGAATATACCTAGTCATATCTGTTTTGGAGGGGGGGATATGAGGATAATTATCATACTTAATTTTAATACATCTTTTAGATGCAAACCATAGATATTATAGGGATGGTCACTATCAAAACACCTAAACAGCCAGACAGATCTCAGATTAACCAAGGGTGCTATATTCTACCCTCATCTATGCCCATGAGGCCTCAAATAGACCAATTTCTGCTTTCACTTGCACTGGTCTGAGCACTGAGTCCCATAAGATGCAGAGCATTCTGTCATTGATCTAGCAAAGCAAAGCACTTAATTATGTGCTTAATTTTAAACATATGAGCAGCCCCACTTAGGTTTGGGAAATTTTTTCATGGTGGTTGAACTGAAAAATGGGGGGGCAGGGTCTGATTTCAGACCAAAGTGTTTTGTTTGATTTGCAAAATTTTTTTTTTCTTTTCATTTCATTTTTAGGGATTTTTAAATGTTTTAATTTTTTTTCCAATTAAGTTTAGGTAAATTCCAAAATGAAACATCTTTCCAAAATGAAAAATCAAAACATTTCATTTTGGAAATGCTGAAACAATGTTTCAACTTTTCTGGGGTTTGTTTATTTTTTATTATTATTATTTGGCCAAAACTATTCACCAAATTCAACCTGAATTAACAAATAGTTTTGGTTGACCCACATCTGCATTTGTCAGCAGGAAAAAAAACTATTTGCACAAAAAAACCCTAACCCAACTGTAGTCCTACTGACTTCAAATTTTCTCATGACACTTACATGTTCAAAATTAATCACACGCTTAAGAGTTTTGCTGGACCAAGCACAGCATGCTTAATACTTTTACAGGGTCAAGCTTTAGATCCAGAACAACTTCACTGAAGTCAGTAAGGTGTAAAACAGTCACAACTGTGTACCTGAGAACAGAATTTTATCCCATGAAGTTGCAGAGGCATAACCGAGTGAAGAATTTAGTCCCATGCATATAAACAAGGTCAGGATTTAGCCCATGAGTTTTTTTTAACAAACATAGATAATGTTTACTACAAATGTGGTTATGAGGCCATATACAGTATATTGTTACACATGCATATATGTAAGATGTCATAATAAAACATCTTCACTGAATGCTGCCTAGAAATTTCAGAACATGCTCAAGTGATATGTTGATTTGCATTACTAGAAAGCCTTTTCTTTGTGTCACTTTGAAACAATCTTTTTAAAGCAGGCACCTTTGTAGTAAAAGGTATATATACGCTGCTACAACTACAGCAATCATCGGCTCTTCCTGTCACTATACGAACCAGCCATGAGAGAGTGGCATTATGTAAGGTTTGCTGTAAAGGAAATAATGGTGGGCTCAAAATAGCAAGGAGATGTCACTAAGCATTCAAATAAAATTAGCTGGTGCCAATAACATTTTACTCTGAACAGACAGTGCCAAGCAAGCTGAAAAAATAATTTACTGTTTAGTACCATCTTTACAAATCTGAGTCATTAGCACGCAAGTTTACAATTCTGCTTTGAGCTTTGTAATGTCCTGTCGTTTACCTATAGGGATTTACATCTGAATCCAACTCAATTCATAAGTGATTGTCCCGCAGGAGTGAATGACAGAACCATTATAGCTCGCTGCAGCAGATGATGGTAGTAATATTATTATTCCTCACAGTTTGGTGATAGTTGTTTGAACTTTATCATTATTAATAGAAAAAATAATAAAGGTATTAATATTTGAAAGCTCTCTGTATTGTGTTTAGTATCATATTATTGCTGCATTTTATGGCAAGTACCTTGACATTTCAGTGAATTTCCATTTACAGTATTACTGGTATAATCTACTTACTTTATAATTGCTTCTGGATACTTATAAGGTTTAATTTCTGATATTTCCTCTCAATAAAAGGGCTTGCATATTAAATTTATATACACTTATCCCTGGAAATTTACACTGTTAGGCTAAAGTTCTGAGGCAAAAATATTCTCTGTGGCTGCTGGCCCAAATGAAGCTTCATGGTTCTCTTGGGTTCCACACTCCTGAAGAGTGATTACAGGTCTAAAGAACCACTCTCAAATGTCTGCTTAAGAAATCCATGCGACCTGCATCCCCGGGGGCAAGCTGCTGACTATACCCAGACTGATAGCCACAGGGCAATGAAGTTATGGGAGTGATGTCGGGGGACTACACTAAGTGAGTTCAGTGCATGCCTCTCCCCACCATCATAACACCTGAGCAGATTTCTAATGCTATCGGGGACTCAAGCCCTTAGTTTTGAACTGCTGCCATTCCCACACTTAGCTGCTTTTCCTGTCTATCCAGATGCCCTAGTTTAAATTCAAGCTTGTATAGCAGGGATCGGCAGCCTTTGGCACGTGGCCCATCAGGGAAATCCGCTGATGGGCTGGGATGGTTTGTTCACCTGCAGCATCCGCAGGGTCAGCCGATTGCAGCTTCCACTGGCTGCAAGTTGCCGTTCCAGGCCAATGGGGGCTGCGGGAAGTGGCAGCCAGCACACCCCTCGGCCCATGCCACTTCCCGCAGCCCCCATTGTCCTGGAACGGCAAACCACGATCAGTGTGAGCTGTGATCGGCCGACCCTGTGGACACTGCAGGTAAACAAACCATCCCGGCCTGCCAGAGGTTTTCCCTGATGGGCCATGTGCCAAAGGCTGCCGATCCCTGACCTATAGAGTTCAGCGCCCACCCCCGTTTCCTGCCCTTGTCTCAAGTTGGCTACTGTTGAGCAGGTTCAGAACAACTGCCAGCAATTTTATCCTGCTTCCTGGAAACAGCAGTGAGAGCTTCCTCCAGGCCTGGAGTCAGGCAGCTTTTCTCTTCCCCTGATGGTGCCCAACTCTTCCTTGTTGTATCCCTGCTGCTTCCTCCCTGCCCTCCCTTGCCAGCCTCCAGAAGTACAGCTGGAGCTCTGAGCACTTCGCCAGCTGGTTGTTGATCAGTCAGGGAAAAAGGGGCTGAAGCCTGAAGACATTGTGCTGCTCTCTTAAAAGTGTCTATGTCTGGAGACAGTTTTGGATACTGTGAAACTCAAGAGAGGAATAAAACAAAATCAAGGCAGGTGTTTTGGGATGTGAGGCCAAAGGTAACAAGAGGCAATAAGCCAATATTTTAGAGGAGGCTGGGCAAGACTGGTAAAGGAACTGGGGCCAGAAGTTGATAGGCATGGGAGTTCTGCACTTGGCAGGAGAACTTAGAGAGTTTTTACAAGGGCTGGGAACTAGATCAGGAGCAGATGAAGGAGGGCATGGGAGGCGGAGGGTTTGTGTGGGGGATAGCTGAGTCTTAGGGCAGAAGAACCTGGCAGATCTTAAACTTCCTCACTGAACAGATGTTGCATCACTTCCTGAGAGCATTCTGGCAAAGACCTCCCCTATGCCACAAACACTTCTTCAGGGCACTACAGCACTCTCAGTTTCACAAATCAACCCTGTAGCATTTTGCCTTACATTAATATGTGGCAGTTTTGTAGGATAAAAAGTTTTCCTGAACAAAAACCCAGTCTTTTAAAAATGACAAATGCACCCAAGAAAAAACGGAAGGCCAAGAAAAAAAAAGAACCATGAGTCTGCCACTTTCTTAGTCTTGCGAACGATGCATCGAATAGGTGACAAGCTCAGCAGCAGCAGAGGCATCACTATTCTATGTCTGAGGCTCCGCTGAAGCAAGCCATTTTCTCTTGGCTCTCCGGTTCCATAGCAGCTTTGTTGCAATGTATCAATGCAAGAACCTAGTATATGATAGCTGCCATAAGAGTTCTTTGTATTGCACCATATGGTGTTGCGTGAGACGCACTTTTGGACACTGCCTGAGACATTTCATGGAATCGCATTCACAGCAACTCTCATAAGGGCTACTCACCAGCTTTCCTGGATCAAATGAGGTGCTATGCAGAATGGCAGAGCTGAAACGGAAGGTGTTTAAACAGCACCCAGTTAGCTCGATGATTCATGGCATATTATTGTGGTGGCTCTTACAAGCTTCATTCGCCCACACCTCCCTAAGGAGCTTGTCCTAAGCAGAACAGGAAAATGTTGTAATAGGAAAAGAGAGGTTATTCACAAACTACCTAGATCTGTTCAGCCACTTCAGATGGAAAAAAAATCCAACAAAACAGAAAAATATTGCTTATTCATTGAACTGTTCAAGAGACAATAGTAGACAGCCCCACTGCTCTACGGATCTTAGGGCATGTCTACACTACAAACTTAAGTAGATCTATGTTAGGTTGAATTCCAGCTGATGTCCACACTACACTCCTTCTGCTGGTCGTGTGCATCCTCACTAGGAGCACTCCCACCAGGGCTCTCAGCTCCTTGCAGCTCCCCACCGGCAGCCCAGTGCCCCAGATTTCTTGCCTCCCTGAGCGGGGAGTGGGGAGCTGAGATGGGGGCACCCAGGCTTTAGTTGGAGCCCACCACTTGGCCCTGGGCTTTATTGTCAATTTCAGAGCTCCACATGGAGCTATGAAATTGACAAGAATGACAGCCAACAGCTGATGTAAGGAATGCAGTATCTTACACAGAAGACACTTCGGCACCCTAACTAGATCGACATAAGCCCTATGCCTCTTGGGTTATATCAGTGTAGCAGGGCACTTACATCAGCAGAATCAAGACTGTAGTGTGTACACTGACATAATTAGGTCGACATAAGCTGCCTTACATCAACCTAACTTGATACTGTAGACCAAGCCTTACTGTCTAAACACACAGACACTGCAAAATACATTGGCAGATGAAGAAGGCTCAGTTGTAGAAAGCTCAGATGAAGAAGGCTCAAAATCCTCTGCATTAAAAACTATTAAGTATTCCTAATTTTTCATTCTTTTCCACCCTCCCACTTAGCTGCCAGCACATGGAAAATGCTTCATTCTAAGGTCATAACGTTTCCTCTTCTCAAATGATACTTACCAACAGCCTGATTCTGATCTCACACCAGTTTTATCATTGACTTCAATAACTGATGTATACTGATCAGGCCACAAATGTGCAGCTTTTTGTGTTACCTCCTAATGTGGGAAGTGTTAACTCTTCAAGTACTCTGTCGACACACTATGAAGTAGGCAGCAGGTGGTGCTAAAGCACACTGCAGTCACTCTGCTAACGCGTGTGATCAAGAATGTAGTGCCACAATAGCTTCAATTTATCCCAGGTTTGAACCTGTCAACTTTGAGAGTGAGGAGGCAGTAACATTAAAGGAAACCTCTAGGATAGGTGGCTCTCTGAAAACTGTATTAGCCCCCACTGGCTTAGGCTATGTCCACATTGCAGGTGGGAGGATGCTTCCCAACACAGGCAGATCGACACACACTAGCTCTGCTTGAACTAACATGCTAAAAATAGCAGTGTGGCTGCAGTGGCCCAGGTGGCCATATGGGCTAGCTTCCCAAGTACATAGCCAGGGTGGGGCGCGATTGTATTTGGGTGGCTAACTCAAGCCACGACCTGTGCCACCGTGGCCACATTGCTATTTTTAGTGCGTTCGCTTGAGTAGAGCTAGCATGTCTGTCCAGCTGCATTGGGAAATGCCCATTCAATTGCAGTGCAGACATACCCGTAGTCATGTTTGTTCCCTATGAAACTGTGCATCCAATTAAGGAGACTAATTTGATTCATCTTCAAGATTTTTGGTGAATTTCAGTCCTCATGGACATGAAAAAAAAAACGGTGGCATTGAGTAGAACAAGACATAGTGAAGACACATACACGGTTTCACCACTTTGTCAGTGCATCTTTGCTATCCTAATTTCCTGAGCAGCGACTGCCAAACAAGACCAGTTGCACATAGGTGACATGGCATGGAGAAATACTGGATTGAAGCAACTAAATTAATACACCCCCAGAAGTGTCAGGCTATTGGATAACCCCTGAGCCTTTCTTAAAATCAATTCAATAGAATATTAACACAATTACTCAATTAATTTGCATGGTATTATGTTATAATAATATTGATCCTCCACAGCATTAACTTCACCATGGTGATTAAAATTGTAACATTCTTCATTTGTGGAAAAATTGTAGATAATCCTGCGCAGGTACTTTTACTTTCATTAGGGCTCAGTCCTGCAAGGTGCTGAGGACACTTATGACATGTTGAGCACTGAAGCCAGAGGGAGCAAAGGTGTTGAGCACTTCCCAGGAATGCAGGAGAACCTCTAATAAAAAAGTAATGTAGCCATTTTTAATGACCTGAGAGAGTTGATGTACAGACATCCTGCAAGTTGCTGCTGACTAATACCAATGTGCAGGGTGTATTCTTCCACCAACATCTGGAGGAGCTACACATTCAGGTGTTCCACACATGCTACTGAAGGTATAAATTATCCAATTGGTGGGTGAACAGTCCTTTACAAATAGGGCCAAATTCTGTTCTGTTACTTCAATTTAAACAAGGAATTGGAGTTACCCATGCTTTATACTGGTTTGGCTGAGAAGACAATTTGGGTCTTAATAATGTACTTGGTTTATTTTGCAAACAGCCACAAATGTTTTCAGTTGCATCAAAAGTGTATAGTATCTCTAACAGATTCCCAAAGTATAATAACCATTTACCTCATAATCTTTCATTACTGGTACATCTACAAACTAGTGTTCACATGTTCTTTTGTGTTTTACTGCTGCAGGCCTAAACACTTCATTCTTTACTTCAATGGGAGCTTTCTCTGAATAAAGCCTGGAGGATTCGGGTGGCAAAAAACATCTCCAAGTCTATGGCTATGTAATCTGGCAGCCTTTTCTCATAATAGGTTTTGTCTAATGATTATTTCATACTAGAAGATTTAAAAGTGTATTGCACAAAATGTTAAAATTTGTAATTACTAGTTTTCAATATGTTGTATGTGTAAAAGAATATTTCTATTCTACAGGAGTTGGTGTCATTCTAAATTATAGAGGGATGCATAAAAATTATATGAATACTTAATATCAAAACGTTTACCTAAAAAAGAAAGCTTGGTTTAGGCTGAGCTTCCACTTACAAATTTTAAAATGACTCTTTTCTTCACAATTCTGTTATAAAATAAAAGAATTAGGAGCCATGTCTGTAAGTGACCTTAGTGCTTAGGAAATATTAATGGAGTTTGGCCATTTTTTAGCATTTCGGAGCATTGCACTTTATGTAAGTGCAGTTGCTTTCTTTATTCTCAATTCTAGTAAGTACAGCTCTGAAAATTATTGGTCAGTGCACACAAAGGTGTAAATCTGTTGCACTGGTGTAACTATGTAATAACTCTCTTGGTTTGTATTTACTCAGGAAACTGGCCCACAGCATAGAAATGTGACTTAATCAAATACAATAACTGTTCATTCACTGTACAATGAGTACATCAATATTGTGAATACACTGTTTTGGGCTGTTTCATCTTTGCTGAAGATGATAAAACAATAAGAGGCATTCCAAAAATGTACAGTCTGTCCAGGAGCAGCAGAGGGCAGTCACACTCTGTGCTACACAGCACAGGCTGAACTGCAGCACATTTGCATTGTCTGCAGTACTGTCAAGAGCTGTCAAGCCTTGTGCAAGCAGAACTCTCCCCTATTCTTCAAGAAAATTCCACAGAAGTTTTGTTCTAACTCCCTTTGAATTCTTAGTGCATTTAAAAAGAAGGACAGAAAAACCACAGTAACAAACTCTCTCAGAGCTACAAAATCCTCACATACACTCTGAGGTGCTCAGGGCCAACTCCTACTTTGACCTTAATCATGTGGTGTAAGGCATAGACTCCAGTGGAGCTACTCCAGTGGGTAAGTGAGCAGGATGTGGGCCTTCAGGGTTTGAGATTCTTTGCAGCAGCAATGGTGAGGGACCAAGTAATACCTCCTAAACTGCATAAGCCTCAAGCAAGTTTAATTTAAGCTGATCAAGTCATAATGAAAGTATCATCTTCTCTATATCCCTGGTAGATTGCTATTGCAATTGTTAATAGGAGGATGTATGTGTAAATAATAGTGTCCATGTGTTTCTGAGTGTTGTGTCCTGATTTTGGTTAGCCTCTGAACAAATGGGTTCTCTCGGTACATGACCTAGATAAAGTAATTTCTTATTCCTCAACCTAATTCTGTAAGGCATTAGTATGGGGGAGAGATATTATGTGTGTATTAGAGATGGCTCTGAAAGAATCCAAGTATCTAAAAATACAGTAAGTTTTACAGGAGAGGTTTCGTACGGTGGCTGTCTCCTCCTTGACATCACCATTCAGCTGGCTAGTGGAATGGGACTAATTTAATTAAGAGAACAGCTCATATAAAACATTTTTGTCAGATTATCCAAGTCCTATTCACCTTGCTTGAGAACTCAAGCAAGTCTTCTCTCAAGTAGTCCCGCCATGGGCCCCAAGTCCCCCAATCGATTCCTTCATGCCAGCTCAGTTGAGCATAGCAATAATAGTAGCAATTGGCACAAAGAAAATGATTGAATTTAATGTAAAACCTATCATATTATTTTTCTAACTCTGACTCCAGTGGTCAAGACAATTGCTGGTTAGAATTTGCTGAATGCAGGCTTCACCTTCCACTCTTCAAAAGCTCAATATGAGCTTTATCTGAGTGGGGACTGCAATGTTTGTCCTGGGACCCCCAAAAGCTTTACATACTCTTCTCCCCTTTCTGTCCTCAGCTTTCCAAAGTATCTGAAGAAAAAGCAGCACTTCTGTACAACGAATGTCAATAGTTTTCTATTATTTACTATTATTGTTTCTATTCTCAACATGAAACCACTCCACAGAGTAGTTTAAACACAGGAAAGTCAGATAATTTAGAGGGGTGGTTTGGTTCCAGTTTCCCTGGGCCTGAGATTTTATTTCCTAATAGTGAATGTCTGTATCTGATTTCAGAATGTGCAGCACATATACAATTCAAAATGTAAAACTATTTCATTTTTAAAGAAAGAACAAAAGCAAAGAAAAATTATTCTTAGCACTAAACAGTACCGTCCTTAAGACCCAGAAAAGAATCATTATATTAAATTAACACTGGGGGGTTGTGTGTATGCAGAGGGCTGAGAGGGTGATACAAGTTTTCCAATCTACCTTTCTCAAAGTAAACACATAAACAAACAAAAAACGCCTCAACCTGACCAAGGAAGAAGAGTGTCAGAAGGATGTAATGCAATCCCTGCAGCAAAACTCTACTTCAGATCTAGGTTTCCTTCTGCATGGCATGTTGATTGCTTGCAGCAAAACCGGGTTCTTTTCAACAGCATGTTCCTTTATCATCACAGAACCAGCAGTTTCAGATTTCATACTTGTGATCTAAATAGCTTGCAGGAATTCAGAATACAGCTTTAGTGTACGAAGCTGGAAAATGTCTGACAATATATTTGTATATTACCCAGAAGTCTCTGGAAGAGGATTGGTGTATTTTGTTTATTCCAACATTGCTTTTTAGGCTTCAGAACACAGAACAAGAAAAAAGTGACCTTTGCGCTGTTTCAGAAGTGGCAAGAGTGTGCAGCTATTACATGACATGGTGTTAAAAGACAACATTCCCTGAAGGAAAGATTTGGTTTGCGGTCCTTCAGAAGCACCCATTAAACCCTTTAGTTATGAAATCATCTGTTTGGCACACCTAAGTATTTGTATACACTCACACATAATTAGCATTGTTTGTGTGCTCTAATTAAGAATCTTAATTATAACCTTATCTCAATTCTGAATATTCTTGCTTCACAGAACTTAAAAAGCAGTCTGTTAATGTGTCAGTGTTACCTAGGTGTAACTTTTTGTACAGTAATGCAAGAGAGACAGAGAGTGACCCTTGGAGGTACTCCGTGTCCTCGCATTCAAAGCCCACAACATGTTTCTATTTCAACCCTTTTTAAGAACCCATTTTGCCATCTTTTCAGTGTGGGATTTTTGAAAGAAAACGTATCACACAGCATTCACGGGTCTGTACTTATTTTTAGTGGTTCGGAAACAATACAAAGTCAACTTACTTTATGTCCATATCCCTTATATAAGTCAGAAAATGTTGGTGATGATGAAAGTGCATCTTAATGAACTAAAACAAATATGGGCCTGATTTTCCTCTTTTTGCTTTCTGTGCAGTTCTAGAGCTAATTAAGTACACATCCCTGGGAGAAAATTCTGCCCTCAGCTTCACCAATTTCAGTCAAAGTAGTTACATGGGTGTATCTGAAGGCAAAATCAGGTCCTCTCACCCAACTAAAATCATGATGTAAATTTATATCTGGGCCCTGATCCTGTGATCAGACCTATGGAAGCAGACCCTTGCACCTCCTAGAGTCCAGTGAATGCAGTCAGGTTCCCCCAGCACAGAGATGTGCCCCATGAGCATAGATGTCAGAGTTGCCACTGATACACTGGTCTTTTCAAGGTGGAGCATGAAGCATGTGACTCAAATTTCCTGGTCTTTGTTATATTCTTGGCATTATTTACTCATTGCTATTTTTGTATTTTATTTCACATTTTAATTAATCAGACATTAATTTAATCTCCTCTTTGCAAGGCTAGTTATAAAATGCATATTACTTACCTGAGACCCCCAGATCTTTTCAGTCCCATGAGTAAATCCATAATTAGTCAGTTTTGTAAAATGCATATCATTTACTTGACAGGCCAGAGTGGCTTTTCAGGAACTGTCCTCCTGTCTTGGTTAAGTGCATAATTAGGCAGTTTTTGAAAACCCATATTATGTTCCCCATATTGGAGCCATTCCAGTCCATTGGTTAAATATTCATTCTTTTCTTAAAAAAGATGTATTATTTACTCAGTTGACCAGGACGGCATCTAGTTATGTATTTAACACGTGTGCTTTGCATAGTAAAAACAATATTTTGACAATTTATGAGAAAATTTCTGTACATAGGTAGTCAGTTTTTAAACCACAGTATCCTGGCCATTTACATGTTTCCTCCTGAAAGACTAACTCCGTTGAGATGCGAGGCCATTTCACACTGGAAGGAAAGGAAGCCATTTTTTGTCTTTCACAGGCGCAAAAGTAATTTAAAACACTTCGATAAAAACTCCCCTTTGCACTGAGTCGTTCAAGCACTTTGGGCCAGGGGGTGAGTAAGTGCAGCTCCATGGAGTTGGAGCTATGTTAATTTACATCAGCTGAGGGTCTGGTGCATTATGTACTGGTTATTCTGCTCTATTATTTTATAGCAACTCTGCCTAAATGTGCGGGCAGGGTGACTCCCCGGAAAGTGGCCCTGAGCATTGTCACACTTTTATCACAGAGTGCTCGTTGAGAGACATTCACACCATTCAAAGAGCCTGCAGAAGGCCAATGTCATATATTGAGGGCTTACATGCGCTATAAGTGGTGCATAGGTCTTGGCCAGGCCATAAGCACAGGGGTGAATTTCACCCACACTGACTAGCAACAGGCAAAAAGCAGAAGGCACTAAGCAGCAGTATGAGTACACTTGAAGCAACTAATGCTAAGGAGCAGAGCTAATAAAATAATTGATTTTTTCAGTTCGGAGGCCAAATCAAAAAATCTGGGGTAAAAAACTCATTTCAGGTTGACCTGGAATGCCTGTTTTTTAATTTCTCCGTGAAATGAGAAACTGGAGAAAAATGTAGATCAAACAAAACATTTTGTTCAACCCAAAACAAAGATTTTTTTTGGTTTTTCATTTTGTTTAGTTTTTATGTGCATTTTACCTTTTAAATTTAGCTAAATTTCAAAATAAATTGTTTCAGAATTAAAAGTAGAAACATATTTAGAAAATGTCAGAATGGCTTGATCTTTTCAGAAAAAAAAACCAACATTATTTTTTCAGCCAAAACTTCTCAAAATTCATCTCAAATTTGCAAAGAGTTTTAGCTGGCCTGAAACTGCATTTATCAGCTAATAAATTATTCATATGAAAAATGTCACCCAGTTCTATTAAGGAGCACCTCTGAGGAATAATCACACTAATAATAATAATAGCACACTCTTAAACAAAGCTTTTCTACTGCAGATCTCAAAGCACTTTATAAAGGAGTCATTTTAGATATGAAGAAACTGAGGCACAAAGAGGTTAAGTGACTTGGCCAAGGCCATACAGTGGGTCAGGTTCAGGAACAGAACCTCATTTTCCAGCTCATAGTCCAGTGCTCTGTCAAGGGTCAGCAACCTTCGGCACATGGCCCATCAGGGTAAACTGCTAGCGTGCTGCGAGATATTTTGTTTACGTTGACCGTCTACAGCACGGATCGGCAACCTTTGGCGTGCGGCCTGCCAGGGTAAGCCCCCTGGCAGGCCAGACCAGTTTGTTTACCTGCCGCATTTGCAGGTTCAGCCGATCAGCCCAACGGGGGCTGAGGGAAGTGGTGCAGGCCAAGGGATGTGCTGGCCGCCACTTCCCACAGCCCCCATTGGCCTGGAGCGGCAAACCGTGGCCAGTGGGAGCTGCGATCAGCCAAACCTGCAGATGTGGCAGGTGAACAAACCGGCCTGGCCTGCCAGGGGGCTTACCCTGGTGGGCCGTGTGCCGAATGGTCTACAGGCACATCCCCATGCAGCTCCCAGTGGCCATGGTTCACTGTTCCCGGCCAATGGGAGCTGCAGGAAGTGGCAGCCATCATGTCCCTGTGGCCCGTGCCGCTTCCCGCAGCTCCCATTGGCCGGGAACAGTGAACCGCGGCCACTGGGAGCTGCAGAGGGCTGTGCCTGCAGACTAGGGTGATCAGACCAGAAGTGTGAAAAATCGGGACGGGGGTGGAGGGTAATAGGCGCCTATATAAGACACAGCCCCAAATATCGGGACTGTCCCTATAAAATCGGGACATCTGGTCACCCTACTGCAGATGGTCAATGTAAACAAACTGTCTCGCAGCCCGCCAGCAGATTACCCTGATGTAGGGTGACTAGATGTCCCGATTTTATAGGGACAGTCCTGATTTTGGGGTCTTTTTCTTTTATAGGCTCTTATTACCCCCCACCCCATCCTGATTTTTCACATTTGCTGTCTGGTCACCCTACCCTGACGGGCTGCATGCCAAAGGCTGCCAACCCCTGAACGAGGCCACTCCACATTAGGAGCTTCCTACTAGCATCTCATGTGAATGTGCTCATTCTGATGTTCATATTTCTTGCTGAGATACACTATGAGCCCTCACAGACAGTAACCAGTACTTGCAGTTGACACTAGTGAGCAGCCTGGCTCATATTTCCCATTGCTAGGCATCATGTGTGCTCCAAGTCATGCTCTACAGCAAAGGCTAATGTGAAGATGGAAAAGTCAGACATGAAACTACCAGCGAGATGAGGAGTGCAGGAGAAAATACATGACTATTGATAGTTATTTAAGATTATGCAGTTTCCGACAGATCCTGCCACCCATACCTTAGTCTGAGTAGCCCCATTGAAATGAATGGGACTGTGTGTGTAATAAGGCACTATTCCACATGAATAAATGTGTTGGCACCCTTTGATTTGGAAAATAAGAATCCTGTTAACTCCAGAGTCACAAAGGCATCCATTTAAGCTTAAGTATCATTGGAAACCATAGTTTGATCTTGAAAAGTACATCTGACTTTTTTTTTCCTGAATAAATTATGGGAGTAACTTTCCTAAGTAGAACAATTCACATTTTGGAATCTGCACTGTCTCATTCTCTGTCACATTCTCAGGAAATTCATGGTTTTCCAAGAAGAAACACTGAAGTTAAAAAAAGACTGAAACAAAGACTTTGATTAATCCTCCAGTCACATTGATAGTGATAGCCACTTAGATGTACAATAAATCTACTATGGTTTCCCCCCACCCCAATTTAAAAAGAAGAACTCTTTCTTGCAGTAGGTTGGATGTTTCCAGAAATAATATATGAGTGGCAGCTATTTTACCCAGCAGGTTCCTTTATCACTCCAGAACAGGAAAGTTGACAGGCTTTGTATTTGAAATGTAATTAGTTTGTGGGAGTACAATCATAATGAAAGTAAAATTTACATTATTACAGGCATGTGATTATTTGTTCATTCAAATAGGAGTAAAAAGTGAATTCCAAGATTATATTCAGTAGGCTTATTCAATCAGTATCCTCAAACTTCTTGTATTTTTGTTCAGGAAAAAGGAGGATACCAGAGATTTAAATCAGATCTGTGTGTGAAAGCTTTTAAGACATCAAAAGAAGATCAAAATTATATTGGGCCTGATTTCAGATACAGTAGGGTAACTATTGTATCACTCCAGTTTAACCCAGACTATCAGTGCAGAAGCTCCCTCTTAGAAGCAAATGTAGAGATTTTCAACAACCCAAAAAATACAGAAATTAGCTACCCCATGTAATCGAAAACTTTAACTCTGTGGACTAAGTTCTACCATCAAATATGCAGAGAGCTCTCATTGACCTCAACATTGCACATGCATATCAAAAGGTGGACTTTGGCTCTACAGAAATGCCACCAATTTTAGAAAAGCTTGATAACATTTAAACCCTTAAACATTTGTATGTATAATATTTTGTGGCTTAATTAGGTCATGACCACTATACTGATATGCATACAGGATTCCTGTTCATTTCAATACGTGTTCTGCTCATTTGTTTCTGGAGAACATGGATCACTTTCTAAAGGATGGTAATATGTACATGTCACAGCTGAAGGAACACTTGCCTAATCAGAATTCCCTCACCACTTACACATTGGGCATACTGTACCAAAGTTCAGATTTACGCACACACACAGTGTTAACAGCAGTAGTCACCAGCCTCACAAGTACATGAGATGTTTCATTTATTTTACATTTTTTAACTTATCTTCTCCCTTGGAAGTCCCAATTCTCAACAAATAAATTATCTTGTCATCCAGTTTTCCACCTATTTATATCATCTCACTGTAAGGCAGAAATCCTATAAAGTGCCCCCTGGTTCAACCAAATCCTGAATGCAGGTAGAATAATACACTGAACAAAAGCAATTATATGAGCAGCTCCAATCTGCACAGAAGTCCAGTGTATGTTTTGTAAACATTCCCCTGGAGCACAACAATGTCTGTGTATTAATCCAATGAGAGAGTACAGCTGGACTCCTGCAGAGGGCAAACTTAAGTAGATTATTCATAATAGCCTGGGTCAGCACCTTGCAATCTACCCCATGTAAGGGGTGGTGTGTAGTTGCGTTGTCCCAGGAGCAGTGTGGGGACTAAATGGTGATCCTGCTTTCCCCATATGGTCCTTTTTCTGGCACAGATTGCTTCTTCCTCTGTACTGGCTCAGCTGTGCTCGGAGTGATGAAGCCCAGGTTGCACCACTCCCTGTCAACTCTCCCCTGTCACAGAGGAAATGCAGGTGTCTCCATTCCACACAACTACCTGCAGAATGGACAGCCCATGCAGGGCAGTAGGAACGCTCATTATACCTCCTTACTCCCTTGTGTGGAAGCATATCCAGGGTCTTAACTGTACGCAAAGAGAAGTGGATCAAGAGTTTATGGTCAAGACCCCTTCTACCCTGAGGCAAGATGGTCCTAAATCCCACAGCAGATAACTATGTTTTCTGTAGCGCTTTGGAGCCGCACACTGAGAATCAGCAACAGATTCAGAAAAATTTTAAAACAGCAACATTTAGCAAATGTAGATGAACACAAATAATCCATTCTGCACAGTACTCCTTCCATTATGTATTTTTATATTTAGTTTTGTGCTGACCCCAGATCTTCAGTGTGCTGTAAATTTGTGCATTGAAGAAACACAGCTCCATTGTAGAAGTCACCGTGGGGAAGCAGAAGGTTTTTCCAACTGAGTAGGGGCAGTTGAGACAGTTTGGGGTTTGGTACCCAGAAGGGAGTCAAGAAGATAGGGAAGGGATACATTTCCTTTTTCCCTTCCCCTTGTGGGCAGAGGTAGGGGGTCAATTCAAATTTTAGAGAGAAGTATAAACTACTCATTTCTCATTTTAGCAACCCTCGACAACAGCCAGATATCCCAATTCACCCTACCCCAGTCTCCTCTGTGTCATCCAGCTATCATGAATAAATATGTTAGCTGGAAATATGTTTCTGGAAAAATCATCAACACTGACATAGTTATGTGTGCCTTTTAAAGTGTCATCATCAAGCTTCATATATAACACCTATTAAGAAGAATGGAGCAGTTTACACCTCTCAGAGCTATTATTTCAGGCTGCCTGCAGACTCCTACAGTATGAGTTTATACTTGGTTCATGTTTGAAAGGTTTTCTTTTCAACCTTAAAGGCTAGAATTTCATTTTTTTTCAATGAAATCTTGGATTTTGTGGCACAGTTTCTGTGCAGGAATGTACAGAGCCCTGCTTATCCTATCCCAAGAGACAAAATGCCCAGACAACTGATTAGATAACCCAAAAGCCACACTGAAACTACTAACAACCCCAGTGCTAATTCAGTAAAAGGGATGCATATGTTTCAGAAAAGTAAAGTATTTTTGCACCATATTGTAGGCTTCTGTTGCAAATCATGATCATTCACAGTAAGCATGACAGGACCATTCTTTGTTTCTGAGAGACAGCATCTATTTCTCAGTCTAAATGTCCCCCTGACCACCCTCAAGCAGTGTTTCAGAATCTAGATGCAAGTCCATCACAGTTAATGTTTAACATGCAATTTACAATTAGTGATAATTGGTGACCAAAAGATTTGACATTAACACTTGAAATTATCAAGTGTAGTGGTCAATAAATTGGAGTTTGACTATCTGTTTTTACGGTATCCAATTAACTTAAAACTATTTCCTAATGGCTGGACCTGTGTACTGCTATATTTACTCTAAAGTAAAAGTAGGTCTCAATCTGCCTTATTTTGTTTTTATTTCATTTTTTGCTTTTCCTTAAATCAGCAAATCCACTACATAGCCTCTTGCTGATTTTAAGAGGCATATGCTTCTTAATCCAGTGGTGTATGAATTATGGCAGTAAATGGCTTTGAAAGTGCCTCGAAAGCAAAAATATGGAAATTTCCCCCCCAAGAGAATAGGATGAGCAGTCATTATTTTTGCGAATGCAGAGAACACTGCCCAAGTGTGCCAAGACAGTGTGTGTATAATTGTTTATCTCTTTCTCTCTTTGAAGTATTTTTTTTCGAAAACTATAAACCCTCAGACACAGTCAAGGACAGCATCCACAGCTTGGTCAAGAACACTAACATATCTGCATATTCACTAAGTCATAAATCTTCTGTACTTTGGCTATGCATATATGACACATGACCCTTATTTCTCCCTTGTGGTTGCACTCCGAGAGACAATAGAGGTCCAGTAAAGCACACAGCCTCCCTCTTAGGTAATATTTCATATGGATCTCTTTGCAACTACCAACACAACAAGGTAACTGAGCTACAGTCTAGGAGGGGACTCTAACCACCATTGTCTTAAATTGTCTAATTTGGATAAAATGAGCAAGAAAATTCCCTCAGCTATTTGTTAGTGTAATAATGTCATCTATATGTTTCTTGCATTGTGGTGTTCTGTTTTGTTAGAGGGAACAAATTATACTCTGAATTCTTTGGATATTTGGTTCGATTTGTCTGTCAGACATTAATTAGTTTCATAGCAATCTCTCACTGCTGTCTTATGGAAAGACTGCAAGAGTGAAAAATAAGCCAGGATGACAAAGGGAGAGCTTGACTTGCTTCTGACCAAAGAAATCTGTCATTAAGAAAAGGTTCAGAACTCAGATCCAAAGCTTCTTTGACTACCTTGTGGGAGAACAGATTACTGTATTAAAAACATTAATACGTTCTATCTGAGAATAACATTTCAAAGAAAGGTATACATTTGCCAAATGAAACAATATACATAAGCAACCACAGAAAGGGATATTTTCATAGCAGTGTGCTGAACTAAACCACACAATTCTCGTTAATGTCACTGGGTGTTACACAGACAAAACACTGAATGAGGCTTTCCAAATTAACCTCAAAATAACATTATGGAGGCCTCAGTAGTGACTCTGGAGTTAAATTATGTTGAAATTTGCACTTAGACCAGTACGAAAATCCCTGTATTTCATACTTAAATTATTACATTTTGTCTCCAAATTTTACATACAAGAGGGCTGATTCTTGGCTGCATTATAGCACTTATATAGTGGTATAACTCCACTGAAGTAGTGGAGTTATATCGATCATTACAGCATTTTTATCTTTGTTTTGTTTTGTTTGGCGATGGGGTGGACAATCAGATCCCAATTCTACAGCTAAGACAGACATTTTCAGAGGTTTTAGTTTGGTTGGTTGGTTTTGGATTTTTGTTTCTTTATTTCAATATATTAACTTTGTCTGAAAGATTTTCAAATATCTATTTTTTTTTTAAATTTGCCTCTGGGAATCTCACCTTTTTTGGCTCCCAGTAACTAAAGAATCAGTCACCACAAATTCCAAACCACGCACACAAATTTTGATGACATCTTACAGGAAGGCCCTTTTCCTATTTTTAAAATGTAACTCAGTCTAAGTTTTCCCTCTAATTCATCATAGATTCTCTTCAGCTCCAGCAGGTGAAGCTGACATACTGTTAATTATTGTAGTTGCTTCCTGATATTTCCCAGACTGTCTCCCCAACTCACCAGTTCTGCTCCTCACCCCTCTCTGCCAACTTGACTGCCTTGGCACATCAGCCAGCAGCACTAAGGAGAGTCCAGTATCCCACACAAAACCTCACTTCTCCAGCCCTTCAGAACTTCCTTCTTCCTTTGACCCATCTCCCACAGCTCCCTGAACCTCTGAAAATGAAGCTGCTTTGATTTAGGCAGCTAACATTAAGCACCATGTTTGAAAATGTTGGTTGATATGTTTGTGCTTTTATATGAAAGATGCATATCTTAGTCTTACATGTGGCACTTAACTTCATGGGCTAGAGGGTGGCATTAGAGCACTAATGGTGCAGCTATAACTTGTGTAAACTCATGACTATACATTCCTGGCTTAAAAAGAGGTTGAGATGACCTTTGCCTTCTCAGAGGCATCCCATCCCTAGACCAGATTAAAGGATTAGTAGTTGCTGGACAAGAGCGGACTTTGCTTATTCTGTTATAGTAGAAAAGTGGGATGGACTGGCAGCCAACACTTCAAAACATGTCTCCTAAAGGATTTCATGGGGAATTGGTCTACTAGTTCATGCTCCACCCCCAAAAGTAAGATGGGAATTAGGCCAGCCAATTGCATCCTTAAAACATAGGGGGTGGGTAGAAGGCCATTGGTCCTTTTCCCTTCCCTAAAACAACTCAAGATATGGGGAGTCCAACCCTGCTGGCAATAAGTCAAGTGGTCTGTGGGAGCAATGGGCATGTGTGTGTATGTGGCCAGAGTAGAATTGTTTGGATGGGGAAGGAACTAAGGGCTTGATCCAACATCCACTGAAGTTAATGGAAGTTTGCCCATTGACTTCAGTGGGCTGTTGTTCAGGACCCATGAAAGGGCCAGATAGTTCACACAGGCATCCACGTATTTAAATCATCATCCAAATTCTGAACAGAGTGAGGTTAGCGCATCCCTCATACCTACCTATTGGCAAGGTGGAGGAAGGGTAACACCAAATGATGTTTTCCGTTACTATCTTTTCTCTGGCTAGGAGCACTTTGTTGGTGTAGCTATACCAGTGAAGTGCTTCTAAGTGTGGAGTATAGCTTATTCCAGCCCCCATGAACAAAATAAGCTATACTGGGGAGGGGAAACCATAGTTTTACTGTTATAACTGCATCTATAAGAAGGACTTCAGACAGAATAGCTATGTTGGCCCTATGACAAAAGATTTTAGATTTGGCCCCTATCTGTATATGGCATCAGTTCCCAGGATTAGAGAAATCAGTGTTTAAGGGAGCTGTCCTTGGCCAGGAGGATTTGGATATGAAATCATGCCTTGGGGAGTGCTGGGGACTTTAGAGGGGAGCCAATAGGGTGTATGGAAGAGACCCCCTCATATCTCAGACAGGAGATTTTAAAACATTCAGGACCCTAAAAATGATGATAAAAGACATCAAACATGTTATCATAAAAGTAACAAACATTACTCATTTGCTTTCATAATACTGCAATGAATTGCATAAACTTGTCTTTAGAAGCTGAACAACAGAATGAATGGCAAAATTATTAAAAACAGAAACTTCACTAAAATATGAAGAATGGGCTTCTCAGTTTTTACTCAGTCCTTATTCAAACTGTATCCCTTGGGATTTCAGAATTCAGCCCAATAATTTTAGAAACACTATGATGAAAGATGATCAAGACATTTTAAGGTCATTTTCAATAATTCAGTTAGATCAGCAACTTCTAACTTCTGATGTGATCTACACATACCCATAGTAGCATACCTTAATACAATAATGAAGGAACAAAGAAACTCCTCCAGAGCACAAAGAGGACTTGCCAGTCCACTGTGTTTTCTTTAAAATGTTTTAGAGGATTTGCCATCCAGAATGATAATCTCAATCAGCAGTAATTTTGATACATGGCCTGTGTAATTTTTAATAATAAGTGACCCTTAAGAGGTCTGGAGATTTGGTTGACATATCCAAACATATCCACATCTCATTGGGTTAAAAAATTCATCTCTACAGGCTTTCTAGTAAGAATTCAGAATTTGAAATTCGTAGTTTCAGTCAGGTCAAACAAACCGCAAGAAAAACTTTTTAACTGTAGAATCTCCACTTCCTTCCCCAGCTGAAATTTGGAAGTGCAGATGTGTAATTAATAAATAAATAAATAAATAGAACATCAAATAGCTAAAGCTAGGATTTTCAAAAATTAATGCCCAAATTTAGGCTCCTAAGTCTAAAAGTGCCTACTTTTCAAAAGTGCTGAGCAGCCAGGCCTCATGTTGAAGTCGAATTATATTAGGCCAAAACAAATAAGACCAGTATTAGCAGTAAGCCAGAGAATGCACTTCTGGTCCCTGCCAAGACAGGAAGTACAGAGGCGTGTGAAAATGGCATGGAATACGTTTTAAAATTATATAGAGTTTTCCAAATCTCCAATATGGTTTGTTTCAGGATTTGTATAAAAGTTCATCTTCTTTTATCCAAATACATTCCTAGTAATAAGTACTTGTGTCAAAATGGCTTAGCTTTCAGAATATTCACCTCTGAGTCTAATGCTTATCAGGACAAGCTACCTGTCTGTATGTCTGTTTAATGCATTACTAAAGAGGGCATCACCATAATACCTAGGTGCCAGTTTGAATTCTCACCCCATGCTCATCTGACAGTGCAGTTGTTGGGGAAAGCAAAATTGTGCTATGCTAAAGCCAAAATGAGAAACCATGACCACCTCTGTCCAGCTTTGGCAACTGTTCATGTGGAAGTTGATGGCATCTTTTCAGATGAAGTAGTGGATGCATTCCAGTGTCCTGGCCCATGGTCTCTACCTCCATAGAATAGCTCATTATGCCCAAGCCTGTGCATGAAATTTTGCTGACCACATATTAACAATGGTCACATATAAATGGGGGGAGGGGCACTATCAGGCCTTGGGAAACCTGACGTACAAAAGTCATGATGAATGAATACTATTCTATAGTATTCTGCAGAAATTCTAAGAAAGCATCACTCTTCACATGCAAAAATAACTACATTCACATAGACTGTAACTAAAAGAGTTATGTAACAGCAGCCATAGCACTGCCATTTTATCGGCAGCATACAGATTTTAAAACATGATTTGCTCGCAGGTACATAGATATGCATGCTATAAAGAGAATGGATCGGTCTTGTGACTTTGGTAAAACTTTCTGCAGGCAATTACAAAACATGGGTCCAAGTGCCATAACAGGAGCTGAGGCCACTCAGAACCTGGCAGGATTGGGCCCTAAGCGTGGGTTGCAAATATGGAGAACCCAAACTGCTAGAAAAATATCTTGGCGCCGAAAGCATGTGAGAGAGAAGTTCAGAAGTCAGGCATCACATTCAGAAAAAAAAAAGAAAGGGTGAATTATGAATTCATCAAACCATTACAGTATATTGTGATGTTTTCTTTTGTATACAGTATCGATGACTGTGTAGTATGCTCATTGAAAAAGCAACCCAGGGTAATTGTCAGGGATCTTCATTCTGAGTGCAGGCTCTACTGGAAATTAATTGCTTCAGTGCAATCTGAACCACATCATAAATGTCATGTAGAAGTTGCAGGGAGTGAGGAGGCAATGACAGCTCTATCCGCACTGTTTCATTTAAAGGTGGGTAAAACACACTGCGACAGAAGTGCTCTTCATCAATAATTTAGTCCACAGTGTAAAGCCAAGCCTTGCCAAAGATGCCAGGGGAGCAGCTACCTCCCTGGTTTTAATGACACCAGCAGGGAGGGGTTGCGGGGCCAGCTCAAATCAACATTCATTGCACATCTGGGCATGTCGGCAGATGAAGATATCAAGGACTGAGCTGACAGGACAAAGGGTTGAAAAAGGAAGCGTAACCTAGAAAACCTTTACTTTGAATTCTTTGTATAAATTCAAGGGGGATGACAGTTCCTAAGGTCATCTTATATAATAAAACTTCAGTGATCTACGTAGAGAATTTTAACTCTTTCCAACACGTAATCAAAGAAGCTGCAAGTTAAGTTTATATTATTCACTTTATGAAATGCAGTATCCTTGATTCTCTGAATAAGACTATTTTAATGAGCAGAATGTTAACATTTATATGCCTGACTTCATCTCAATAACCCTAATTATAGTACCATAAAGGCCCCACTATAGTGGAGGGTCACTGGAGTTTCTATTATAAACCCTTATCTTGGGGGAGTTTAATATCTTTGCCATTTCAAAGTATATCAGCCTAAAACTTGGAATATAGTTTGGCAATGCACTTTGTTTGAGGTTTATTTTAAATTACAATTCCCATTTTATAGCAATATATTAGTTTCTGTTTCCTCCACAGTGCCCGCTTCTTGCTAAAAAATGTATCTTGATGGGTTTTTGAGAAGATCTACACAAAAGCACAGTTCCATTTTTTAAATGGAATGTGACATGCAGATGACACAAGACAGTACCAAACTATTGTATATTCACCCCCAGGAGGTTTTGAACTGTAGACACAACGCTGCTGAAGCTGTCCTGGTTTGTGATGACATCAGAGTCCCAGAGCTTTTAGCCAGTAATGTGTTCTGGGTTATGTATGTGAAGTTCATCTTGGGGGTGGTTGAGTCAGTGGCGAGCCTGCTAATTACTATATGGTGATATTTAGTACTGACACTGGAGAAGACAAGCAGGTGACAAAAAAAATCAGTGCAACAACCTCCTCAACAACCCTCCAGGCTCCAGCATTCTCTTTTGTCCACATAGCAGCAGTGCCAAGAAACAACTTTTTTCATCACGATCTAGCCAGAAGAAGTCTCTTCCTCTCGTATCCTGCCCTTCCCAAAGTGATTCCTACCTTTGTCAACTCAAGGTTACATTCCTGTAAGTCACTCTCCCTGGAGTGATATTGGAGAACTAGTTGGAAGATAGGCAGCTGAGCCAGTTGTATGTTTTTAAGCAAGGTACACTGATAAGAATATCTCCCACCTGTGCTCCTTACTTTCTGTGAGCAGCCAATTCCCTTCTGGGTGAAACTCAAGATGCCTGTCATGACCTAAAAAGCCCTAACCTGCCTGGCCCCCTCCACAAGTACACTCAGAAAGCTAAGAAAGCTTCACAAAGTACCACTTCAGTGAGGGCTACTGTGCCCCACAGAGGAGTGCAGATTTTTGTTCCAAAAGAGCTTGCAATCTAAATAGACAAGAGAGAGAAACAGTAGGAACAGACACAAAGTCACAGAGAGTGACTTGCCCTAGTCAGAGTCAGTCAGTGGCAGAGATGGAAATAGGTCCCCTGATACCCAGGGCAGTTGTCGCGACTGAGTCATGAGCAGACTGGCCTAGCAGGTAAGGACCAGGAGTCCGGCCTAGTGGTCAGAGCAGCAGTAGTGCCTGATGGTTGGAGCAGGAGTCTAAGTCAGTGCCAGGAATTACAAATCAAGGGTCAGACCCAGAGTCCAAAACAGGGAATGAGAGCAGGGTGTGTTGTAACAACAAGCCAGATGCTACCAGATTCCACAGTCAGCCTCCTGGAACTCCCTCCAGGCTTAAATAATGTGTCTTGACTAATCAGAGGTCATTGGGGATGCTGCCAATCGGGTATTCCACGGGCAGCATTTCCTGAGGGGCTTATTCCCCATCAACCCCCAGGGTTGCTAGTTCATGGATTGTAGCTCTGCCATGGCTAGTGAGTGGTGGCGTGGAAGCGTCAGTGATCTGGTGCCCTACTAATCTGGGTTCTAGTCCTCTGAATCCTTATGGCCATGCCCTATTCACTAGTCCCTACTGCCGCCTTCTCAGCATGAACCTCCAACCAAATCTGAAGGGCTGGAAGTGAACCAGACCAAATGGCAGGATCTGATTTATTAGCCAAATCCTGCAGGATTCACAACTCCTGAGTCACAATTCAATTAATTCTCTGGGTTTTCTTCTGAGGTGACAATTTTCACTCATAGATTCAGAGTTAACTGCACAATACAAGCAGTGTAAAACCTATAGAGAACAAGGGCTGCACAGAGGGTGGTGGTGGAAACACAGGTGCAACAACAAAAAAGCTAGAAATGTGAATCGTACAACAAGAGGCAGTTGCGGACATAACGTGTGCCAAGGCAAATGATGGTGTTTGCTCATGCAGTAGTATGTTCTGAAAAGGTTAAACAATACAGTCTAGATTGTAATCTTCTCTTGCATGGCCTCTTCACGAGGACAGAGCATGATAGTACTCCCTGTGTGAAGGAGCTACCTAGTCCTTTCTCCTTCCAAGGAGCAATGTCACAAAAGAGGGAGAAGTGGGAAGGAGATGGAGTAACAGTCCTGTCCCCACTCCGCCCCAGCCCACCAGAACAGGGCTGTTGCTCGCTGTTCAGACAGCTGCCAGATATTAGCATTATAAATGAAGTCAACTTTTCAAGTTGCACAGTTGAGCCCCATATTGCCATAGCCAAGCTCTAGGTCACATGATGCCAAGATACTGGATTGTCTTCCCAAGCTCCGTTCAGCCATCTATCTGACACCAGCATTACAAATGGCGCTACGTGGCTAATGCAGTACTCCTATTCATGCTGGTGGAATAAAGGGAAAAGATGATAATTATCTGAGAGCCTGATTAGGGGGCTGATTGGTTCTTTAAGAGCTTTAAAATAATGTTATTCATGGTAATTGGTAAGGTTATTTGAAAGGTTATTGAAAAGCCACTTCCATTTGTGCCTTTTGTCTTAGTACCGTACTTTTGGGGGGAAAGGGGGAACAATGGAATTTTAAAGCAATAGAAAGTTAAAGCTCCACTTCTTCCACTGCTGAATTGCAGAAAACTGGGAGCCCTAATTATAGTAAACTCAGATAATAATAACAGATTGCACTACTAATATACATGTGGAGAGATTAAAAGTAAGGGGGTGCATATGCAGTAGAAAAGGATAAGCACAAAGCAGTGTGTGATACACTTTTCTTCTAAAGTGCCAGACTAAGCAGAGCAATTTAAAGAGTATGGGAAACAAAGTAATACCTTCCTAACAAGCAAGTAAGGGATTAACAGCAGGAAATAACAGCAGTGTGCTCTTAGGGCTTGATTCTCACTCCGTATGTAAGCATTTACACCAATGCAATATGAGAGCAAAGTAGGTATAAAATGATACTGGATCAGAATGTTTTACACTCACTTTTCACATAAATGACTCCAGAAGAGGGAAAGGCCATAGAGGACCAGGGCCTTTTAACTGCTACATTCAAAGTGCTTTAACTTATTTAATTTTAAATGATCATTGCCAGATCCTCAGCTGGTGCAAATTGGCATAGTTCCACTGATTTAAACAGAACTACACCAATATACACCAACTGGCAATCGGCACAATTTCCTAGTTTAAACAGTATATAATGAAATACCCTATTGTCAAAATGGGTAATGAAGATTCTTAGGTCAGGTCCTCAACTGGTATAAAGTGAAACAGTCAACAGCACTACATAGCAATTTACATCAGATGAGGATCTGCTTTATTATTATTTTTCTTATGCTCATGGTGGGGTTACTCCAAAAGTAAAGTAATTTCTTATATAACCTGAAGATCCAAATTAAAAATGCAGCCAAATGATTACCCATCAGGACGGTCAGTTTGAAATTCTAGCCTAAACACCTACCCCCCTCATTTCTCCAAAGTAAAACAGTGTGGTCTGAAGGAATGGGCCTGGGTCTGAGCCTGAGAACCAGGAATTCCTGAATTCTAATTCTGCCTCTTTGATGTTGTGCAAGTGATTTAGGGGTAGTCTACACAAAAAACTCTGCTGTAGCACATCTGGTGAAAACACTCTATGCCATCAGCATAATAAAACCACGTCCGTGAGAGGTGGTAGCTATGTCAGTGAGAGAAGCTCTCCTCCAAACATTGTGCTATCCACGGTCAGTCACTTCTATCACTCTATTCACACCCCTTAGCAACACAAGTTATACCAATATAAGTGGTAGTGTGTACAAGCCCTTATTCTCTGCTGCTTTTCCCCTATCTGTAAAATGAGGCTAATGAATTTGTGCTGGAAATGGCCCACCTTGATTATCATACACATTGTAAGGAGAGTGATCACTTTACATAAGCTATTACCAGCAGGAGAGTGGGGTGGGGGGAGAGAAAACCTTTTGTAGTGATAATGACCCATTTTTTCATGGTTTGTGTGTATAAAAACATCTTCTGTATTTTCAACAGTATGCATCCGATGAAGTGAGCTGTAGCTCACGAAAGCTTATGCTCAAATAAATTGGTTAGTCTCTAAGGTGCCACAAGTACTCCTTTTCTTTTTGTGAATACAGACTAACACGGCTGTTACTCTGAAACCTATCTCACTGGAGTTGTGTAAGGATTGTACAGCACTTTGAACATGTAAACTTTAGTATTATGATTAATACAAGGAAGTCATTTTAAAGACACAATTAATAGTGGCTGTAAGCAGAGTATTTATCTGTGTCCACAATCAGGCAGCAAGAGGTGCATTCATTCATATTTGTAGGCACAAATTTCATGAACAAAAAAGAATCCACCCATTTGAGAATGCAGCCCTAGGTAGATAAAACATACTGAAAATAGGATATTTCTTATTACCTGACATACAATAGGTTTAATGAGGAATTATTATGAAATAATAGAAATGGTTGCACTTTTAACTAGAAATAACCAGTCTGATCCCCACAAAACCAAATATGCATCACACCGCCCAATAGACTTAATCAGCTATAAAGCCAAATACTTCCCAAAGGAGGTGATCGTTAGTTTGAACATTAATTTCCTTTCCTCTTTTTCTGTGTATCCATTAAATGGAATAACAAGAAATGTTCATGGCCATAAGGTATTTTTGATGGAAGGGAGTAAAAGAAAATGGGCAATTAAAAGATGTAAATGATAAACTGTATAACTTCTCAGCTGGCTTGACCAATATGTGAGACTTCTGGGACATGGGCATTTTCTAGTCCCATGTTGAAGTCAGTGAATTGACAGACAGAAGAACAGCAAACTTTTTTTAAAAAGGCAACATTTTTAATACTCCATCTCTTTCTTGTTCGCTTACATTTGCAAAACATGTTTCTTGAATGGTTTTGAAGCTCAACATATAAAAAGCTGACTATTTATATATTTGATTCTTTAAAGGCAATTAGGAATACAAAGCAGATGGTACAGCATTGTAGATTTCCCTTTTCATATTGCTTAAACACTAGAGATCAATAAGTCTAATATAAACAGATGATTTCCATAGCAGGGTTTATAATTAGCTGGCACTGAATGTGTCCAAACTCTAAAATAATTAGCAGAAGCATGTGGCACACCATTAAAACCTTGTGGCTTGTCTGCATTTACATTTATAATTATTAAAGTTAATTATGATGCTTGTGGTGTGGTTCCAAGCTCCTTTACAACTTAGATTAAATATTCTTTTCAGTCCCACTTCTTCCTTTTGTAACCTTCCTTAACCTACCTACCCCATCCCACTCCATTCCCAAAATGCAGCGTTCTCAGAGCAACTCCCTTCAGTAGGAAAAGAGAGTTTATTCTTATAGGATCAACCTGCATTTTTCTCACCCACCAGATGTTATTCTGCCCCAAAGTTTTGTTTTAAAGAGAACATTGCACAAGAGAATTGGATAACACACCATTTCGATAACATAGTTCCCAATTAGAGATTAAAATGTTAGAGTTGTCTAAGAAAATTAATACACCTGGGCCTGACACCATTTCAACTGGGATACATGAAGAGACAGTATGTGAAAACAAAGCCCATGGTCATTATGGTTAGGTGGCACATGTAAATGACAAACATCTGAGTAAATAAAACAGAATATTCTTATTTTTCTACCACCTAATCGTCTGGTTGGTGCATACATAAGACTTCTATTGGGAGTTATTCACATATAAGATAGCAGGGGGATCTTGTACAAAGGTCACATATTGTGCAATGAATTGTGAAGGTCTTATCTGGATTTACATGTCTGTTCTCACACTTATGCCTGCAGCCATACATGCAGGACATTGCATATTTTCCCTATTTAGTCATTCACAAAGTTTATTTGCACACCATTTTAGTAAGACAATCTGGGCCACATCCAAAGCCCAGAAACAGTCCCATTGTCTTCATTAGGCTTTGGAACATACCCTTTTTCATAACTACTGACTTGTGCTAATGGAAGTCACACTTTTTCTCAGTTGTTTTCTAGTGTGTGTTCAAGGCAAGCTCAAACAGAGCATCCTCAAAGGGTATGGGGACAGTGGAGACAGGGCTATAGCCCCAGACTCCTCCACAATATCTTGCATTGTACACTGCAATAAAACCCACTTCTCGTATATCGATGTTTTCTATGTAACAATGTGTCCATCAAGACTTCCTGGCCCACATTCTTGTTTCCTCTGGCTCAGGCCAGACCTGGAGATGGCTGAAATGTGACAAGATAGTATTAGCCTGCCAACTCTATTCTGTTAGCAAATTTATTTTCTTCTTCTAGACTGATGATAAAAATGTCATGGTGTGATGCTTTAGCAGGCCCAAGAGCTGCCCACCTACAGCTTCAGGGCTTGAATAGAACTCGGAGCCAAGAATACCATAAGGAAAGCAGACAGTAATTCCACCAACTTTGCTCCTTCTGCATTGCTCATTCTCCTGCTAAATGATGCAATGTGACCTCCCTCAGGGATTCCGAGTCTGATCATGTTTTTCTCACTATATTTTTCTTTTTTACTTCCTCCTTCCCCTTGACTAATGCATCCCAAACTGCTGAATTTTTCATGAAAGAGATAATATCATTGTACACAAGATAATGGCATTCAAATACATCCATCTGCTTGTTAGTGCTGACTACATTGACTGTGAGTCTTCTGAAGGAATATTCACCATAAAAATGTTTTTTTTTTCTTTTGCGGTAAAATCTGCACATTTTCATAAATGAACTACATAAATTTCCTCACACCTACCTCAGATACCAGAATAAAATTAACTGAGAAATTAAGAAATGCACCCTTGGGGTCTTGCCCAGACAAAAGTATTTCCTCCTTTCAGAGATGCAGGAAAAATACAGCCAGGTTTTATAAGAAAAGTTGCTTTCTCTCAATAAACAGTATCTTGTTTCAGGGATGAAATGCTGTATATCACTGGTTTGCTTTTTTTAACAAGCCTAAAAGTTTTCAAACATATTCTAGATAATTAGTTCCAAAGACATCCAGGCTTATTCCTCTATAAAAACTGCTTACACTAACTTGTTTAATTCATTTTATCAAATCAAGTTTTCGTTATCCCAGCAATACAAAGTAAGGCCATTAAATTATGTGATATTCAATTACAGGGAAACTAAAAAAAAAAAATCTAAGAAGTAGGCCAAGTGAATATATTTACTGAATTTCAGATGCTTTAGTTAAAAGACAACAATGGTAAGATAAAAACCATCTATCGATTTTATACATAGTGAAGTGTATTAGATTCTTTTTCCATTGACTGTATAAAGTAATCCTATATTTTTGAAGTTTCTTTTGCGCAAATAGAATACTCTACTTCAGTATAGAGACATTTAGATTTATAACTGGTGTGCTTTAAAATTTGGGATACTCCTGAGTGTCAACCATCCTGGATTGTTATTCTAATGCCTGTAGTTTAAATAATCACTGTGGACTTAAATTCAATCTGTTTCTCAGTCTCTGTTGTGCACTCTTCAGTTCAAATGGCAAATACAGCAATTAAGAGAAATAGTAATTAATGTCCTTGATCACTGTTCCCTCTAAGCTGTGCACGTGTGCATGCGCACACAGATCCTAGACCCCGTGCACACGGCGAAACACCGCACACACAGAAGCAGAACAATTTTCACAGAAGAAATTTTTTGCGCACACGGCCTGTCATAAATTTGCACAGAAGAAATTTTTTGTGCACACGGCCTGTCATAAATTTGCACAGAAGAAATTTTTTGCGCACACGGCCTGTCATAAATTTGCACAGAAGAAATTTTTTGTGCACACGGCCTGTCAAAAATTAGAGGGAACATTGTCCTTGATTAGACTATTTTCTTCACTCCTACCTCCATTATATCCTATCTTTGTATCGACAGGAGGAGTGAGGGAACTAGCCATTTTGTAGGCACCTTTGTTGGAGGGAAGACCTACATAAAGGGGTGTATCTTAGCCCTGGTCTACACTACGAGTTTAGGTCAAATTTAGCAGTGTTAGATCGATTTAACCCTGCACCCATCCACATGACGAAGCCATTTTAGTCAATTTAAAGGGCTTTTAAAATCGATTTCTGTACTCCTCCCTGACGAGGGGATTAGCACTGAAATCGACATTGATGGCTCAAATTTGGGGTACTGTGAACGCAATTCGACTGTATTGGTCTCCGGGAGCTATCCCAGAGTGCTCCATTGTGGCCGCTCTGGACAGCACTTTCAACTCAGATGCACTAGCCAGATACACAGGAAAAGCACTGGGAACTTTTGAATTTCATTTCCTGTTTAGCCAGCGTGGCGAGCTCATCAGCAGAGGTGACCATGCAGAGCTCATCAGCACAGGTGACCACGGAGTCCCAGAATCGCAAAAGATCTTCAGCATGGACCGAACGGGAGGTACTGGATCTGATCGCTGTATGGGGAGATGAATCCGTGCTATCAGAACTCCATTCCAAAAGACAAAAATGCCAAAATATTTGAAAAAATTTCCAAAGGCATGATGGAGAGAGGCTATAACAGGGACCTGCAGCAGTGCCACATGAAACTTAAGGAGCTCAGCAAGCCTACCAAAAAACCAAAGAGGCAAACGGCCGCTCCAGGTCAGAGCCCCAGTCATGTCGCTTCTATGATGAGCTGCATTCAATTCCAGGGGGTGCCCCTACCACTACCCCACCCCTGTCCTTGGACACCTGCAAGGGGGGAGTCTCCCTCAACAGGGATGAGGAATTTGGGGATGAGGAAGATGATGAGGAGGAGGAGGATAGTGCACAACAGGCAAGCAGAGAAACCGTTCTCCCGGACAGCCAGGAACTGTTTATCACCCTGGAGCCAATACCCTCCCAACCCTCCCAAGGCGGGTTCCCGGACCATGAAGCCGGAGAAGGCACCTCTGGTGAGTGTACCTTTGTAAATATAATACATAGTTTAAAAGCAAGCGTGTTTAATGATTAATTTGCCCTGAAGACTTGAGATGCATTCGCAGCCAGTACAGCTACTGGAAAAGTCTGTTAATGTGTCTGGGGATGGAGCGGAAATCCTCCAGAAACATTATTAAGGGGACATTCAGAGGTGGCCGTTCCTGCTGGGTTGTTTGCTTGTGGCTGAAAAGAAATCATCCCCGCTTTTAGCCACACGGTGGAGGGAGGGGGTGTTCACACTGAGCTGTTTGCGTTTGGCTGGCAGGGATCTTCCCTGATACTAGTCATGCGGTGGGAGGAGGGGTGAAGCGATCATCCCAGAGAATTTGGGGGGAGAGGGGTTAGTTGGGTTTGTGCTGCACGTTAACCCAAAAACCGCAGCCCCTCCTTTTAAATGGCCAACCCAACGGGTGCTTGATATGGGAAAGGAGGGTGCTGCTGTTTGAAACCATTCCCACATGTTATGAAGATTGAAGAAGCTGAAAGACTGTGGCTTACCATGGCTGCCTGTAAGCCAAATTCTGTTGCCCGGCCCTGCATGTGTGATCAAACCAGCAGGCCCTCACTATAATAGGCAAAATGCGACCTTGTACCGAAAGCACATGTGCTATGTAATGTTAACAGCTTGGTTCACCGTGAAAGAGTCTAGTGTTCTCTAAAATGTGTCTTTTTAAATACTACTCTCCCTTTTTTTCCTCCTGCAGCTGCAAATGTTTCAACACTCCCCCTATCATCTCCATCCCAGAGGCAAGCAGAGATAAGAAGGTGAAAAAAAAGCACTCGCAATTAAATGTTCTCTGAGCTCATGCAGTCCTCCCACACTGAAAGAGCTCAGCAGAATGCATGGAGGCAAACAATGGCAGAGTCCAGGAAAGCAGAAAATGAACATGAGGACAGGAGGGATGAGCAAGATGAGAGGTTGCAGGAGCAAGAGGAGAGGTGGCGGCAGCGTGATGAGAGGAGGCAGGATTCAATGCTGAGGCTACTGGTGGATCAAACTGATATGCTCCGGCATCTGGTGGAGCTGCAGGAAAGGCAGCAGGAGCAAAGACCACCACTGCAGCCCCTGTGTAACTGCCCACCCTCCTCCCCAAGTTACATAGCCTCCTCACCCAGTCGCCCAAGAATGCAGGGGAGGGAGAGGAGGGGGGCTCTGGGCACCCAATCACTCCATCCCAGAAGACTGCCCAAACAGTCAATAAGTTATAAGTTATTGGCATTCAATAAGTTTTGAAGTGCAGTGTGGCCTTCTCCGTCCCTCCTCTCCTCATCCACCACCCAACCCAGTGCTTCCCTCCTCCTGCACCCCTCCCAAGCTACCTTGGCAGTTATCCCCCTATTTGTGTGATGAATTAATAAAGAATGCATGATTTTGAAACAACAATGACTTTATTGCCTCTGCAAGTGTTAATCGAAGGAGGGAGGGTGGTTGGCTTACAGGGAAGTATAGTGAACCAAAGGGGCAGGTTTTCATCAAGGAGAAACAAACAGAACTGTCACACCGTAGCCTGGCCAGTCATGAAACTGGTGTTTTTTCAAAGCTTCTCTGATGTGCAGCGCACCCTGCTGTGCTCTTCTAATCACCCTGGTGTCTGGCTGTGCGTAATCAGCGGCCAGGCTATTTGACTTAACTTCCCACCCCACCATAAACATCTCCCCCTTACTCTCAGAGATATTGTGGAGCACACAGCAAGCCACAATAACAATGGGAATTTCGCTGAGGTCTAACCGACTCAGTAAACTGCACCAGCGTGCTTTTAAATGTCCAAATGCACATTCTACCACCATTCTGCACTTGCTCAGCCTATAGTTGAACAGCTCCTTACTACAGTCCAGGGTGCCTGTGTATGGCTTCATGAGCCATGATATTAAGGGGTAGGCTGAGTCCCAAAGGATAACTATAAGCATTTCAACATCCCCAACAGTTATTTTCTGGTCTGGGAAGTAAGTCCCTTCCTGCAGCTGTTCAAACAGACCAGAGTTCCTGAAGACACGGGTGTCATGTACCTTTCCCGGCTATCCCACGTTGATGTCAGTGAAACATCCCTTGTGATCCACCGGTGTTTGCAGCACCATTGAAAAGTACCCCTTGCGGTTTACGTACTGGCTGCCAAGGTGGTCCGGTCCTAAGATAGGGATATGCATTCCGTCTGTCTCCCCACCACAGTTAGGGAATCCCATTGCAGCAAGGCCATCCACTATGACCTACACATTTCCCAGGGTCACTACCCTTGATAGCAGCAGCTCAGTGATTGCATTAGCTACTTGGATCACAACAGCCCCCACAGTAGATTTGCCCACTCCAAATTGATTCCCGACTGACCAGTAGCTGTCTGGCGTTGCAAGCTTCCACAGGGCTATCACCACTCACTTCTCAACTGTGAGGGCTGCTCTCATCTTGGTATTCATGCGCTTCAGGGCAGGGGAAAGCAAGTCACAAAGTTCCATGAAAGTGCCCTTACGCATGCGAAAGTTTCACAGACACTGGGAATCATCCCAGACCTGCAACACTATGCGGTCCCACCAGTCTGTGCTTGTTTTTCGGGCCCACAATCGGCGCTCCATGGCATGAGCCTGCCCCATTGCCACCAGGGTGTCCAAATTACTGGAGCCTGTACTTTGAAAGAAGTCTGTGTCCGTATCCTCATCACTCTCGTCACTGTGCTGCCATCGCCTCTTTGCCTGCTTTTGCAGGTTCTGGTTCTGCACATACTGCAGGATAATGTGCGAGGTGTTTACAATGCTCATACCTGCCACGGTGATCTGAGCGGGCTCCATGTTTGCTGTGGTATGGCGTCTGCAGGAGAGCAGAGTTGCAGCAGAAGTGCTGGCTGATGACAGATGCCATGAGAATAGATATTTATAGAGAATGACGAGAGGACCTGCGAGGTGGATTCATGAGAGCAGGAGAGCAGAGTTGCAGCGGAAGCGGTGGAGGACAACTGTTAGCACCGTGCACATTTTCCAAGGAAGAACACACTACCCAGGAGCTCATGACAGAAAACATGGAGAAATTCGCTATTGAGACAACAGCAGCAGAGCAGAGTTGCAGCAGAAGCGGTGGATGATGACGGTTAGCAGTCCTACTGCACCATCTGCTGAAAGCAGTATGGCGTCCACACAGATAAAAGGCACAAAACGATTGTCTGCCATTGCTTTCACAGAGGGAGGGGCGACTGATGACATGTAGCCAAAACCACTTGCAACAATGTTTTTGCCCCATCAGGCATTGGGAGCTTAACCCAGAATCCAATGGGCAGCGGAGACTGTGGGAACTGCGGGATAGCTACCCACAATGCACCACTCCATAAGTCGATGCTAGCCATGGTAGTGAGGACACACTCCACAGACTTAATGTGCTTAGTGTGGACATATGCAATCGACTGTATAAAATCGATTTCTAAAAATCGACTTCTATAATATTGACCTAATTTCGTAGTGTAGACATACCCTTACACTGTACACTAAAAGGAGTGAGACTAGAGGGTATCCTGATTTCTTGGGGAGTTCCATAGCTGAGGGTCCTCTGTTCTCCATTCCATGCCTAGATCCCATGAGTTTTGCCTTGGACTCTGACCACTGTCAATGCCCTACAGACTGTAGCATTCTCAGCAGGGTGGAAAGAGAAATAGTTTCAGGAGTAGTCAGGCCTCACCCACTGCAGGCTTTCAAGATGAAAACTGGGAGCTAGATTCATCTCTGCATTAGCACCTACAGCAGCAAAGGAATGGAGGGGAGGCAGCTCACACCTCTTTTATTCTACCAGTGTGGGGTTGAGCCTCCAGGTCTGGCTTCAACCAGAAGGAAATAAACATCTGGATGAAAAGCAATTGGCTCAAGCTCAAAGTGGCTGCAGAACTGGACTAGCTTTATTTAACATAAATAATCCTTTCTTGATTTTGTTTTCGCAGAGTTCCACTGAACCTTTGTTTCACAGCATTACCTGGACTTTCATTAATCTAAGTTTTTAGTGCAAACACTTAAATAAAACACACTGTTCAGCAGTAATATAATTATGTTTATTAAAACTGAGAGACAAAACAAAGAAGCTGTTAACATCATTACTGGTAGTAGCCCTTTTCCTTAAAAGTGATCAATAAAGAAAGAGCTTTAGTGGACCAGCATCTGTCTAAAATCCAGATCACAGGCCATTCCATGGGCTAGGCAGAGATTAGCAGTGTAGTTTATTATTTGTGTCTGTAATCCCTTCACTCTGTAACTACTCTCTAAGAAGTATCCTTTTCCTTTGTTGGTGAGTAATAGAGCTGAATGAATAATACTAAAAACTTTCCTTAAATATTCATGTGATTTTTAAAATTAATTCACTTCAGCTGTATTTAAGGAAATCATGATTTTCTCACGGATGCTCAGTGAGTAGAACAAGAGACTAAAATTATTCAAATTAAACAAATTTTCTGTTGTGAATTGTTCCCTCAGCAATGTTGACCAATCATTCTCCCTGCAAAACTTCCTGCATCAGCTGTTACTTTTACTACCAAACTAGTTATTTGTACTGCTGTAACTTTCCACATGTTGATGTGCATATCACAATGGGCAAGGTTCTTTTTCTGGACACCTGAATCTCTTCTTCTGTCTAACTTTCGATCTTCTGCCCTATGAAACTAAAAGTTCACTATACAACATTTTCTATGGGAGCCGTGTATCCTAAATACAGAGAACATGTCCAGTCCAGTAAAGCAGTGCTTTTATAACCATTGTGTCTGTGCCATTTGTGCAATCTCTTTGGAAAATCTCATTATTTGCTATTCTTGTCTTGCAACTTGATATGCACAATAGCTTAAAGGTGCTGTTGATGGAATGTATCCAGCTCTTTGATGTGCTAGCCATGACTTGTCCATGTTTCACAGCCATGGAGTAATGTAGAAATTAAAAATGAACTTTGGTGTTTTTTGGATACCATACTGGTGTCAGATTATGATACAATATGGCATGTGTATGGAGGGACTTTTAAACAATCATCTGATTTCTTGGACATTAACAGAATGTTTGACAGAAGTCCTTAAAAGCAAATCAAAATGCTTTATCCATTGATTCTGATGCTAAATCTTACATATGACTTTTTAGCTATGGATAGGTATGTAACCTTGTTTTTCTTCAGACTGACAATAAATCTGTAGATTTTAGCTGCCACAGCAAATTTGTTGGTCATGAACTAGGGGTCTTCTGTACAGTGCAAAACAAAAGCAAAACCACCAGCATAAAGTTCACATATAACCTTCTCATTTAGTTTTCTGGAGGCCTTCAATCTGCTCAGGTTAAAGAGCTTGCCAGATGTTCAAAATTTAATAAATATTCCTGGCATCATGTCTCTAGTGGCATCATCAATCATTACTACAAAGAATGTTCCAAAGCAACTCTGTGCCAAAATACACCTTTGCTTGACTCCTTTTGCTATTACAAATGGCTCCAACAGAGTGCCAAGCACAGAATCTATCCAGCCTACCATTGTGCAGATGATAGATAATTTCATGAAATTTTCTGGACATCCAAATGTTTCCAGGCATTTTCACAGTCCTAGAAGTCTGACAGGTTAAAAGCTTTGGTAAGGTCAATAGAGGCTTGTTACATTTTATTTTGGTCCTTACATTTTTCCTGCATGCTATTGTTACTTTTTTCTTCTTAGACACTAAGCATGTCACCTCAGTATTTGTGGTTCTCTTATTGTATCCTATTAGGGCATGGCACTTTTCCATAAATCAGTAGTCATATGCAATGTGTATTTATCTGTATATCAGACTACTAGAAAATTTAGGCTGTGTGTTTTAAAAGAGTCTAAGAAACCTATAGGCAGATTTTTAAAGGTATTTCAGCACCTAAAGGTGCAGATGGGTGCCGAGTGGAACGTTCAAAAGTACCCAACTCCCATTGATTTCAAGGGGAATTAGATACCTAAGAACATAAGAATGGCCATACTTATGACCAGGCTGCATTCAGAAAGAGATTCACACCTTTCTGAGTAACAAACAGCTTGCTGATCAAGGATGAAAATGATGCTTCAGAGGGAATGATCAGAACAGGGCAATTTCAAGTGAACTATCCCTTGCATGTCCAATCGCACCTTCTGGCAGTCAGAGGCTTAGGAACACCCAGAGCATGGGTTTGCATCCCTGGCCTCCTTGGCTAATAGCCATTGATGGACCTATCCCCCTTAACTTATCTAATTCTTTTTTGAACCCACTCATCCTTTTGGCCTTCACAACATCCCCTGGCAATGAGTTCCACAGGTTGACTGTGCATTGTGTGAAGAAGTACTTCCTTATGTTTGTTTTGAACCTGCTGCTTATTAATTTAATCAAATGACCCCCTTGTTCTTGTATTATGTGAAGGGGTAAATCACACGTCTTTATTCACTTTCTCCACATCATGCATGATTTCATAGACCCCCATTATATCTCCCCTCAGTAGAATCTTTTCCAAGCTGAACAGTCCCAGTCTTTTTAATCTCTCCTCATATGGAAACAGTTCTATATGCCTAATTATTTTTGTTGCCCTTGTCCATATTTTTTCCAATTCTAATATATCTTTTTTGAGATGGAGCAACAAGAACTGCTTGCAAGATTCAAGTGTTAGCATACTATGGATTTATATAGTGGCACTGTGATATTTACTGTCTTATTATATATTCTTTTCCTAATGGCTCCTTACATTCTGTTAGCTTTTCTGATTGCCACTAACATAGAGCAGACTTTTTCAGAGAACTATCCACGATGACTCCAAAATCTCTCTGTGGAGTGGTAACAGCTCATTTAGACCCCATCATTTTGAATGCAGAGAGGGGGTTATGTTTTCCAATGTGCATTACTTGTCATTTATCAACATTTAATTTCATCTGCCATTTTGTTGCCCAGTCACCCAGTTTTGTGAAATCCCTTTATAACTCTTCTTAGTCAGCTTTGAATTTAACTATTTTGTGTAATTTTGTATCATCTGCAAAATATGCTACCTGTCTATCGCCTTTTCCAGATAATTTATGAATATGTTGAACAGTGCTGGTCCTAGTACAGACCTCCAGGGGGACACCACTATTTACCTCTCTCCATTCTGAAAACTGACCGTTTATTCCTACCCTTTATTTCCTATCTTTTAACCAGTTACTGATCCATGAGAGGACATTTTCTCTTATCCCATGACAGCTTATTTTGCTTATAAGCCTTTAGTGAGGGACTTCATCAAAGGCTCTCTGAAAGTCCAAGTACACTTTACCCACTGGATCCCCCTTGTCCATATGCTTGTTGACCCCCTCAAAGAATTCTACTGGGTTGGTGAGGCATGATTTCCCTTTACAAAAGCCATGTTGACATTTCCCCAACAAATCGTGTCCATCTATATGTCTAATAATTCCGTTTTTCACAATAGTTTCAACCAGTTTGCCTGGGACTGAAGTTAGGCTTACCAACCTGTAATTGCCAGGATCTCTTCTGGAGCTTCTTTTAAAAATCAACATTATAGTAGCTATCCTCCATCGTCTGGAGCAGAAGCTGATTTAAGTGATAGATTACATATCAGTTAGTACTCCAATTCAGAACTCTTAGGTGAATACCATCTGGTCCTGGGAACATACTACAGTTTAATGTATTGATTTGTTCCAAAACTTCCTCTATCAACACCTCAATCTGGGACAGTTCCTCAGATATGTCACCTAAAAAGAATGACTCAGGGATTAGAATCTCCCTCACATCCTCTGCAGTAAAGACCAATGCAAATAATTCATTTAGCTTCTCCATAATAGACATGTCTTCCTCAAGTTCTCCTTTAGCACCTCAATTGTCTGTGGCCCCACTGATTTTTTGGCTGGCTTCCTGCTTTTTATCTATTTAAATAAATGGTTGTTAGCTTTTGTGTCATTTGCTAGTTACACTTCAAGTTCATTTTTGGTCTGCCTAATTACACTTTTACATTTGACTTGCCAGAGGTTATGTTCCTTTCTATTTTCCTCAGTAGGGTTTGATGTCCAAGAATTAAAGGATGCCTTTTTTTTTCTCTGACCTCCTCTTTTACTCTGTTGTTTACCCATGGTGGCACTTTTTTGGTCCTCTTACTGTTTTTTTTATATGGGGTATACATTTAATTTAAGCCCCCATAATCGTGTTTTTAAAGAGTTTCCATGCAGCTCGCAGACATTTCACTCTTGTGACTGTTCCTTTTAATTTCCATTTAACTAGCTTTCTCATTTTTGTGTAGTTCCCCTTTCTGAAGTTAAATGATACTATGGTGGGCTTCTTTGATATTCCCCCCAACCCTCACACACACACAGATACACAGACATACACGCACACACACACATGGATGTTAAATTTAGTTACATCATGGTCACTATTACCAAGTGGTTCAGCAGTACTGACCAGATCCTGTGTACCACTTAGGACTAAATCAAAAATTCCCTCTCCGCTTGTGTGCTTCAAGAAGCAGTTATTAATGGAATCTAGAAATTTTATTTCTGCATACCATCAATACGGGGATAACCGAAATCCCCCATTATTACTGAGTTTTCTGTTTTTGTAGCCTCTCCTATCTCCCTCAGTATTTCACAATCATTGTCACCAACGTGGTCAAATGGTTGGTAGTATATTCCTACTACTATAATCTTATTATTCACGCATGGACTTTCTATCCATAGACATTCTGTGGTACAGTTTGATTAACTTAAGATTTTTACTATGTTTGATTCTATGCATTCTTTCTCGTATGTCATTCCCATATATTTTAAATTCTGGGTTTACTGTGTCCCATTGATTATCATCATTCCGCCAAGTTTCTGTGATGCCTATTATATCAATATCCTCATTTAATACCAGGCACTCAAGTTCACCCATCTTAGTATTTAGACTTCTAGCATGTATATAAAAGCACTTATAAAATTTGTCAATATTTAGTTGTCTGCCTTCATGTGATGTCATTGCATGGAACTCTTTCTCAGTTGACTGTTTCTCTTTAGCTCTTTCCTGTACTTTGTCAACTTCTATCATCTCCTCTTTATTAGGATATATCGAATCCACATTCATAGATCCACCACAAGGAATGTCTCTGTCCAAATCATGTGCTTCTCTGAACTTGTCAGCTTTCCCCCAGCCTTTAGTTTAAAAACTCCCCTATAACCTTTTTAATTTTACATGCCAGCAATCTGTTTCCATTTTGGTGCAGGTGGATCCCATCCTTCCTGTATAGCATGGACGGCAGGAATAATAGGCATGGGGAGGCTCAGCCTTCCATGGCACTGCTGCGGCCACTGAACCTCTGGCTGCAGGGTTTTGGGGGGAAGTTTTTGATTTATTATGCCCCATGCAGGTTCTGGGGTGGCTGAGGAGGCAGTACGTGCTCCTGCCTCCTCCGCCATCCCGGAACCTGAATAGGGCATAGCAAAGGCTTCTTCTGGAGAAAAGAGATGCATGCTTTTCTCCAGGCAACTTGGGGTCTGAGGAGGGGACGGGATGTATGGCGGCATCTGAAGCTGGCCCAGGACTCCAGGCAGGGAGTGGGAGCATTGTCCAGCTTGGGGCTCCTCTGGCCGAAGGAAAATCTCAGGGCTCCTCTGGCTGGGGGGGGGGTCCTCTGGGCTCTTCCCACGGGGCGGGAGGTGTCTCAGGGCTTCAGCCAGCTTGGGGCTCCTCTGGCCAAAGGGGAGTCTCAGGGCTCCTCTGTGTGGATGGGTCTCAGGACTCCAGCCATGAGGGCAGATGTCTTGGAGTTCTGGGTGGGAGCACGGCCAGAAGGGGTGGAGCCAGGGCTAGCCTCCACAAAGGGGGGCTCCACCTGTTGCCCATGCTGTATAGCCTCCTCCTTTCCCCAAAATTTCCCCAGTTCCTAATAAGCCTATAACCCTCCTCTCTACACCAACATCTCATCCACCCACTGAGATCCTGCAGTACTGCCTGTAACTGGCCCTGAGAGTGGAACTGGAAGCATTTCAGAGAATGCTACCATGGAGGTCCTGGACTTTAGAACATTCCACTAGGCACCTATATGCATTTTTAGCCAGCTAAATACCTTTAGCAATCTGACTCTTAGTTCCTTTGACTTTCAATGTAATTTGGGTGCCTAACTCTCATGGGCATTTTTGAAAATACTAGCCTTAAATTAAAGTCCAAAAACAGACCTAAATTGACATCAAGGTCAAGGCCAAGGGTTAGCCCTAAGACATTTGAAGGGTACTTCTGAATGAAGCTTTGCAGTGAAGAAGTTGGACTTCTAGACAATTTAAGACAGTTGGCTTCAATAGAAGCACTGTACACAGAATGACTGCAAATTTAGCCCGAGAGCAGTGATACTCAGACTGAGACTCGTGAGCTGCAAGTGGCTCTTTCAGGTGTCTCATGTGGCTCTTTCAGGTGTCTCATGTGAAGCATGTGATATTAAAACACTGTCTGATTTAATTATTAACCAATCTAAGTTATTAACCAATCACATTGCTTTTACTATGTTATTAACCCATTAAGTTATCAACTTATTAACTTATTTATTAACTTATTTGCTGTGAAAAATAATATATACTTGTGATGGGGCAGAGTGGCCCCACACTGCTACCTCAGGGGTTAACTCTTCCTTCCTGGCAGAGCAAGTCCTGCCCCAGAAGCCCTGCGGGGCACACTCCAACTGGAGACTAGATATAAAAGCCTGCAAAGGAGCTCAATCTGGGCTGAACCCGCAGGAGAAGGACACCACCAGCTCCTGAGGAGGGACAGCCAGCACTCTAGGATCCAGGGGCCAGCCAAGCCGGGATGCACCTGGTGTCACAGACGGAGGTCCAGACAGGAGGGGACGGACCAGAGGACCCCCTTCCCCCTCCGCCCCCCAGCGGGAGTGGAGAACATGATGGTGAAGGTAGGAAGTGACCCAGGGGAACTTTAGAGACAAGTAGCATTAAAGCTACACTGACGCTCGGTGTGTTGCGGGCGGATCCCCGCCAAGCTAAGCACGAGGGGAAATCCCACCAATAGGAGAGCCCTGGGTCGGGACTCGGTGGAGAGGGCAGGTACCCCTACCACTTCAACCAGTGAGATACACTTCCCCACCTGAGAGGGGGAGCTATGGACTCTGGCCATTGGGCCAGACTGCCCTGATACGCGGGGCGAGTTATATGGACTCTGGCCACTGGGCCACACTGCCCTGATATGCAGAGCAAGTTATATGGACTCTGGTCATTGGGTCACACTGCCCTGATACATGGGACAAGTTATATGGACTCTGGCCATTGGGCCAAGCTGCCCTGATACTTGGGGCACGACACATGGACTTAGACCGTTAGGTCCCACTACCCCAACCAAGGGGCGAGCATGGGGAAACCGGCCATTGGGTCACATCGGAATGCTCTTAAAGGACGGGTGTGGGAACGTAAAAGTGGCGAGGCCCCAACACCCCATCCACCCCTGCCACAAAGGGGGGCTGCGGTGCCAGACCTGTCATAACTGGTGGAGAATGTGGGCAACAATCAGGGCCTGACGCAAGGACCCAGATGCTCAAGATGGAACCAGAAAAGCTACTGAAGTGGCTGCTGGACAACCAGCAGCAACAGGCTGAGCAGCAGGAGCAGCAATAAACATAGTTGCTCCAACAAATAGCAGCCCAACAACAACTACAGGTGGCATGGCAGCAGGAGCAAAAGCAGCAGCTGATTAGGGAGCTGACTGCCCAATAATAAGCCAGCCAGGAGCGATTATTCCAACAGATGACCACGCTGTTAGGACACGCACCAAGTCCTTCCTCTGGCACGGCTGGGTGCAGGGCCGGGGAGGGCCTTGGAGGGCTACTGATGCACTTGACCAAGATGGGGCCCGGAGACAACCCCAAGGCCTTTCTCGTGACGTTTGAGAGGATTGCCACCACAGTCCAGTGGCCCCATGCACATTGGACCACCATACTAGCCCCCTACCTGACGGGCCCCGCGCAGGCCGCTTATCGTAACCTCGACCCGCAGGAGGTGCTGGACTATTCCAAGGTCAAGGCGGCCATCTTAGACCAGACCGGTATCATCCCTGAGACCTACCGCCAGCGACTTCACTGAGATTGATACACTCCAGGGGCTAGACTACAAGTCATGGCCCAACAAATCCACGACCTCTGCTGGAGGTAGCTCAAGCCAGAACGCCGGACGAGTCTTCAGGTTGCCGAGACAGTGGCTCTGGAGCAGTTCCTGCAGACCCTCCCTACCAGGGGGAAGGAATGAGTGCAGTGGCACCACCCAAAGACCCTTGCAATAGTACTAGTCCCCAAGCCGGATAGGGCAGTCAGGTTCTGCATTGACTTCCACAAGGTAAACACAATCTCTCATTTTGATGCCTATCCCATGCCCTGGGTGGATGAGTTGCTGGAACGATTAGGTAAGGCAGCATTCATCTCCACCCTAGACCTGACCAAGGGATGCTGGCAGATCCCTCTGACACCCACCTCCAGAAAAAAGACAGCTTTTCCTACACCATTCGGCCTCTTCCAATTCACAATGATGCTTTCTGGGTTACACGGGGCCATGGCCACCTTCCAACGGCTCATGAATCAAGTGCTGAGCCCCCAAAGTTCATACACCGCGGCATATATCGATGACATCGTCATTTACAGTTCCAGCTGGGAGGAACATCTCCAGCACCTCGCAGACATGCTGTGCACCCTGGGCAAGGCGGGTCTCACCGCAAACCCAGCCAAATGCCACTTGGTCCAATGAGAAGTGACCTACCTAGGCTATACAGTGGGCTGGGGGAGACTCCACCCTGTGGTAGATAAGGTAGAGGCCTTGAAAAGCTACCCCATGCCCAAAACAAAAAGACAAGTTCGGCAGTTCTTAGGGCTGGCTGGATACTACCAACAGTTTGTATCTAACTTCACCACACTCGCAGCCCCCCTCAAAGACCTGATGAGAAGCTCCCAGCCGAAGAAGGTCCAGTGGTCGAAAGCCTGTGAGGAGGCCTTCGACCCCCTAAGCGAATGGTTGACCCGGGAGCCTATACTGAGACAGCCCAACTTCTCAAAGCCCTTTGTTCTTCAGACTGACGCCTCCAACGTAGGGCTGGGAGCCATGTTGTCCCAGGAGGAGGGGGGAGAGGAGCACCCCATCTTGTATCTAAGCCGTAAGCTGTTTCCCCGAGAAACCCGGTATTCCACCATAGAGCAGGAGGCCCTTGCAGTCAAATAGGCAGTTGAGGCACGGAGGTACTCCCTGTTAGGGAACACCTTCTCCTTGGTGACGGATCATGCACCCCTTAGATGGATTAACAGCATGAAGGAAGCGAATACGTGGATCATGCAGTGGTATCTGTCTCTCCAACCCTATTCCTTCCACGAGTCACACTGTCCGCAGAAGGCCCATGGGAATGTGGACTTCTTTTCCCGTGGCGGGGGCGGGGGGGAAAGAAAGGTCCAAGGGACCGCCAGCCCAACCGCGGTTTTAACGGCGGAGATGTGTGAAGAGGCAGAGTGGCCCCACACTGGTACAGCAGGGGTTAACCCATCCTTCCTGGCAGAGGAAGCCCCACCCTGGAAGCCCTGTGGGGCATACTCCAACTGGTGACTAGGTATAAAAGCCTGCAAAGGAGCTCAGTCTGGGCTGATCACTGGAGGAGAAGGAGGCATGGCTCCAGCTCCTGAGGAGGGACAGCCAGCGCTCCAGGGGTCAGCCAAGTCGGGACGCACCTGGTGTCACAGATGGAGGTCCAGACAGGAGGGGATGGACTGGAGGACCTCCCCACCCCCCGACAGGAGTGGAGAACACGATGGTGAAGGTAGGAAATGACCCAGGGGAACTTTAGAGACAAGCAGCGTTAAAGCTGCACTGACGCTCGGTGTGTTGTGGGCAGATCCCTGCCGAGCTAAGGGTGAGGGGAAACCCCACCAATAGGAGAGCCCTGGGTTGGGACCCGGTGGAGAGGGCAGTCCTGGGTCCCCCACCACTCTGACCACTGGGATACACTTCCCCACCTGAGAGGGGGAGCTATGGACTCTGACCATTGGGCCAGACTGCCCTGATACGCGGGGCGAGTTATATGGACTCTGGCCACTGGGCCATGCTGCCCTGATACACAGGGTGAGTTATATGGACTCTGGCCATTGGGCCACGCTGCCCTGATACTTGGGGCGCGACACATGGACTCAGATGGTTAGGTCCTGCTACCCCGACCAAGGGGTGAGCATGGGGAAACCGGTCCTTGGGCCACATCGGAACGCCCTTAAAGGACGGGCGTGGGAACGTAAGAGTGGCAAGGCCCCGACACCCCATCCACCCCTGCCACAAAGGGGCACTGCGGTGCCGGACCCGTCGCAACACTACTATAGTACATTCATTACTACAGTAAATAAAACAATGAATTCACACTACTGTGGCTCTTTTGGGTAATGTGGATCGCTAATTTGGCTCCTAAAGTCTGAGGATTGCTGCCCTAGAGTATATGTAAATAATTTTAATGTAAATAATCCTCTATTGTGTCTATCCATTAGAGCTTTAGTTTTCTCCTAGCAATTCATACCATTACATATACTTCTGTTTGGCTTCCTAAGAAATCTTTCTCCTTAGTTTTTTGTGCAAACATTTTAGTCACAACAAAAATTATATTTAATAAACAGAAAGAGGGGAAAAAGGGAAATTGCCTTGTGTTGCTTCATTATAAAGCCTATACAGTACTTTTTTTACTAAGTATTGATTTGGGGAACCTGTGTTTATGTTTGAATGGACATTAAATCCAGATTTGTGAACTTCTAATATCAGATTAGTGCACAGAAACCAACTGTCCATCTTGCAAAGACAGATCAGATTCTATGGGGTATATAAATGCAAAATAGGTCACTTGGGCTAAAACTGGCTCTCCCAAAAACTGTAACATGCTTTAAGCCATATTGACTCCTGTGACTTATTTTAACAGTAAGGGTAATTAACCACTGAAATAGAGAATCCATCCCATTACTGCAGTAAACTATCACTTGAAGTCTTTAAATCCAGGTTGGGTGCCTTTCTGAAAGATATGCTCTATCTCAGCCACAAGTTATTGGTCTTGATGCAGGAATTACTGTGTGCAATTCAGTAGCTTAGGTTATGCAAGTGGTCAGACCAGATAATTATATTGGTCCCTTCTGTCCTTAAAATTTATTAATCTGCGAGGATGCAGGGAAGAGAGAATGTGCAGGGAGCTTACACCTACCTGTGTGGCCTGCATAAGAAGCCGCCACAGGTACCAGCCCATGCATTTGGAGGAATGCAAGGAATGCTCCTTATGTGCATCCAATGGAACACAAGACATACTTCAGGAGACTGGGAAGAGTCAGAGCAGTGGCCTGGCCCTCATTCTACTGTGCCAGAAAAGCTGGTTAGGAGCATTGAAGGGCAACAAGATGCACCATCTTAATGGATGTTGCAGCCTGCGCCTCCTCTGTACATAAGAAGGAGCTGAAAGATGGATTGTTTCTCCTGTGACAGTCTCCCAGGGCACTTCCCCTGGGGCAGTGCTCCCCCATGGAAGCTTAACGTCCATCACACACAATTTGACTCTTGATTAGTAAGCTGTTTGTTACTTTAAAAGGTGTAAAACTTTGGTCCACGTCCAAGAAAACCTCATCCATATAACCAAATGCCCTGCTGTGGTGTATACAAATGTACCAGCACCAAGAGGAAAAACACAAACTTTTCGAAAGTAACTTTTTTTTTATCAACAGAACCAAATGCTCACTATAGTCAGTGGTTACTAAGTATGGATTCCACTTCATGCCTTATCAACAGGCATGTAAAAGAATTAAAATGTATCTAACACAGTTTTGTAACTTATGCAGAAAGGGAAGAGCAATATCCCATTACGAGAGAACTACTGCCCTTTATGTCTGTGTTTCTTTACAAATGAGGTAATAGGTAGGTGAATCCTGTCATTCTCATAACACAGACACTAACTCTCTTTTCTTTTTATTATACAGTTTATCCTTCATGCAGCAGAAAAGCATCCAAATAACTGAAAGTGCTTTAATGGATGTTTGAAGTTGATTCACATTTTTGTTTACTTTGGTAAATATCAGAAGTTATCTTGGCATGGATAAAAACATATTCTCAGTTTTACATGCAATTAAAGGGTATCTTTTTCACTTACTATAGTGAGAAACAAAGTATGGTTCAAATTCTCCATGGATGCATGGAGATCACTAGGAACTTTGCATGTGCATCCCAGGGAAGAATTTGATGTCAGATATCAATTTTCCCACATCAAATCAAATTCCATGTATCAGGGCTTCAGTTTGTCAGGGTCAGGAAGGAATTTATTCCCTTGCTGCACAATTGGTTTATTTTATTATTTATTATTAATTATTATTTATTATTTTGTCTTTCTCTGAAGCATCAAAGATTGACCACAGAATCAGAGATGAGACATCCAAAGGGTGGACCAGTGCTTGGAGGTTGTACAGAGAGAATGCTCTTTCTAGGTCTTGCTCTCATGTTCAGGGTGACACTGATTGCCAGATTTGGGGTCAGGAAGGAATTTTTCCCTAGGTGAGATTGGCAGAGAAAGTGGGGAATTTTACCCTTCACATGGGGTGAGGTTCACCTGGGCATATCTTACCTACTCAATTCCCTACCATTGCAGGGGCTTCAGGAATTGGTTGCACTTCACTCTCCCCTGTTCTCTGCCTGTGGCACATCATTTATTTTCCTGAGGACTGAAATGTTTTAGTCTAACTAAAGACCCCTGGGCTCAATTCAGGGGTATCCGAGTGAATATTAATGGCCTGTGATATACAGGAGCTCAGACTAGATGATCTTATGGTCCCTTTCTGGCCTTAAACTCTATGAAAGTATTAAACATACATACATGACTTTCATTAATGTTCCCATGCTGTGAGGGAAAAATAGAGTTCTACAAGTTTGAGCCATGTATACAGGAGGGTTTATTTTGTGTTATGCCCGTTCCCATTGACACTGCATTATGGTCAGATCACCCACATATGTGTGGGTGAAAGTATCTCATACAAAGATATTTTTAATCATCATTTTATTTTCATATGAACATTTATGGTGCTGTTAATAAACTCCTAAGAGCAGACAGAAAAGTGTGCTGGCTTTTAAACTGGTTAGATTGCTATTCTCAGCTTTAATTCCTCAGGGTCTTCTTTCTGTGTTTAAATAAAAATTAAGCCGACTTTAAGGAAATTTAAATGAGTGCTTTGGGATACTTGAACACATGACATATAGTGAGATGTATTAGACTGCTCACTAACCTTCAAATGAAAGTAGGGCAGCCCCATTGCTTAAAACATATAAACCTGGTGTGAATGTAGCACTAAAGAATATACTATATGAAGCATTCCTGCATTTACAGGGAAATGGAAAATCTGACAGCTTGCCTACCTAAAGTTAGAAAATTAAATCCATATTTAAGCCCCTGTATGAGTAACATGGTTATCAGAGGTGCTGAAAGACATAAGCTGATGACCACAATGGGTTCTCAGCACCCTTGAAAATCAGGCCATTTATTGAGGAGCCTGGATTTGCACTTACTGTTAACTAATAGTTCTACAGTTTTGGCCCAAATCACCTAAATCCACCTCTAATATCTATGATTCTATAAACAAGTCGATGGATTTTAATGTGACAGTTCTGAATATATTACAGTCCTAACAAGGAACAAGCAGAGTTTTATGTATCATTTTTCTTTAAATTGTATTTATGCTTAGATTTATGTTAGGTGCCAATCCCAGGGCTCTGAGCAAATGTACAGTAATTAACAACACTCAATATAAACTGACCACTGCCAGTTAAGCAAACTGACAAAATAGAGAGATAAATGCTAAATCCTGGTCCCAGCATACAGTCTGATCAAATGGGATGTGCACAAGGGGCCAAAATGATGTAGAAGCAGCTGGGTAATGACTCAGAGAACTGTATCACCCCTATAAAAAATGTTGGTATCCCTCTGCTGGGAGTTTGGCCAATATATCTTCATAGTCACATACCCACTTGCCCCATTCTGCCAAAAATCCCTCCACCATGGGGCCATCGCAGAGCCCTCCAGGAAGCTGTGCTTTTTGGCATCAGAAGATTGTGCAATCTCTGTGCCCTAGTCCTTTCCATGGAGTAACTAGCTTGGTAATATTTTTTTAAATGGTGACCACTGTACACAATATATAATAGAACAGAACAGACTTTTGCAGGCTCCATATGAAAGAATCCTCAGCACTGTTGAGCAATAGAGTGGAGCCTCTCCAAGAGGAAGGAGAAGAGCTTCTGAAACATGATTTCATCCAAACCTGCTAGGGTGTGTAAATGAATGAACAACAATAGTAGAGCTGATCAAAAACAGAATTTCTATTCCACAGTAGATTCCAATATTTGGACATTTGTTTTCATTCCAAAGTTGGATAAAAAGATGAAATATCAAGACTTTCCAGGGAATGAAAAGTTCTGAAAAAAATTGATTCAGACATGTCAAATTGTTTCGTTTAGGTGGGAATTAAACATTTTGAGATTCTTGAATCAAAATTATTCATTTCAGTTTGTCAGTCTGAAATGAAATATTTTATTATATTACAGCCTGACATTAAACTCTGCTTCCTCAGAGCTACCAGAGCATATCATGGGAGATGTAGTCTGACCAAGGAGCTGAGCCCATAGAAGAGTATAGGAATATGTGGGACCCAGATGTACAACTTCCATGAGGCACATAGAAGCTCAGGCAGAAGCAGAGATAAAATCAAAATGTGATATATGCCATCATTTGCCAGCAATGCCCCTCTGCCATGTACGTTAGCCAAACTGGATAGTCACTATGCAAAAGAATAAATGGACACAAATCAGACATCAAGAATTGTAACATTCAAAAACCAGTAGGAGAAAACTTCAATCTCCCTGGACACTGAATAACAGACTTAGAAGTGGCAATTCTTCAATAAAAAAACATCAAAAACAGACTTCAATGAGAAACTGCAGAACTGAATTAATTTGCAAACTGGACACCATGAAATTAGGCCTGAATAAAGACTGGGAGAGGATGGGTCACTATAAAAAGTAATTTTCCCTCTGCTGATATTCACCCCTTCTTGTCAACTGTTGAGAATAGGCCACTTCCACCGTAATTGAATTAGCATAATTTGCCCTGACCCCCCACTTGGTAAGGCAACTCCCATCTTTTCATGTGCTGTAATATATATACTGCTTACTGTATTTTTCACTCCATGCATCTGATGAAGTGGGTTTTAGTCCATGAAAGTTTACACCTAAATAAATTTGTTAGTCTCTAAGGTGTTTTTGCTGATACAGACTAAAACGGCTACCACTCTGAAACCTGTCAAAATTAAATGTTTCAATTCAGACTGACTCAAAATGAAGTGTTTCCTTTAGATTTGTCCAACTGAAAGTTCTGCCCTAATTGTTCTTTTCCCATGGAAAAGTTTGATTTCAATGAAACTGTTTGAAATGTTTTAACTAGTCCCAGTCTATATTATCTATTCAGTTACCTAGGAATTTATACCACTATCATGCTGCTAACAGATCCAAAAGAATTAGCATGGGCACTTTTTTCCAGCACTACAATGAATAAATCCAAGTGCAATATCAGAGTGAAAGAGGTCAAAGAAAATAGAAAATTTTGGGTGAGTAAACAGCTACTTTTTGCTTTGCTCCCTTCTCAGTTAACTTTTCCCAAAAATAAAGTTGGTTGTTTGCCTATATCTGTTTACCTATTTGGCCTTTTTTATTGTAAATTCTTTAGGATAGGTATTGTCTTTATTCTATGTTTGTATAGTGCTAAGCCCATGGAGGGCCTTTAGTTGCTACTGGAAAATAAATATAGTAATAACAATAGTATTTTTTCTAAGAACAATGAAAGTAGAACCTAAACATATAATTATTATCCATGCAATGCCTAATCCCAAGGAATTCTATGTATTATGGTACATTATGATTTTAAATACAGTGATTAAAAATTCAAGTGATTGTTTCACCCCCAATTGAGAGTATTTATATATCCTGAACAAGCCGTTTTCACCTTTGTTCAGATTAAATTTGAAATATATTTTGTAGCTCTCAGAAACGGGAGCAAATGACCCCCAAATGTCATGTGCCAATGGCAGACAAGGGACAATCTCTAACCTAGGCTATTGCTGAGTTCATACAAATACTGCGAGCTCTTTAAGTGCTTCCCTCTCAGGAGTCATAGTGACATTCCTTGCTTTTTTAATTTTACCTTACCAGATTTGCTGTTTCCCCTTCCTTTCACTAGCCCTAATCAATGCTGCAGGTCAGGTTGAAAGAATGGACAGCTCCAGAGCCACATACATTTAAAACACTTTGATGCAAATATTGATCCAAAGAGCATAGACATGTGGAGGTGCTGCTTTTTTTAATGGATATGCTTTTTTTCTCTGTCTAGGTTTTCTCTTCACATAATAAAATAGATCACCATGTGTCCAGGTCTCAGCAGTCTATTTGCCCAAGCACAGGCATGAATTAATAGATTCAAAGATAGGCCAGTCATAATGTTAAATTCAGATCAGAATGCAGGCTGTTGTCTGTATCAAATGCAAGTACATTACCTGGTCTGGTTTGCTTGAGTGTCTACACTTTTCACACTTTATAGCAGAGCTGTTTTGGCCAGCAAGGTTCAGTGGCAAGAAAGGGGTAGTGCCTCATGTCAGCTCAAGCAGTATTGCTGATACCATGTCCACCACGTCTATATACTTAATTCCCACGTACACAAGGCTAACAAAGGATTTTATTAGAAAGCTACTGTCCATGGCTTATGTTTAGAAGCAGAGTGCTAGTCCAAGCTGTAATCCAAAGACAAGATCAAGGGAAGGAAGGAATTCTAAGGACCGCTTTGAAATTCAACACTAAAAAGATCTGACATTCTTCTATCTGTAGGCATTTTTAGGCTGGACTGAAAATAAAAAGAAAACCTGTTTGTTCAGAGAAAGCTTGCCTGGCCCTGTGCCAAGACAGGAAGTCTATCAAAGCTGGGCAGTGTTTGAAAGCAACAAAATACTGGAACCAAAAAAGAGGGGGAGTGGGGGGAGAAATGAGTTGCTTTCACATTGACTTTTTGCTATTTTTTAGATTGTCCTTTGCCAGCTGCATTCACAACTGTTTGCAGCTATACCACTCCTGTTTATTCAGCCAGAGCTGCAGGCTATCGGTGTGCATGGTAGCTCTACCCAGGCAGCACACCTAAAACAGATGATGCCTACAACAAAACTTCTGCCAAACAGCATGGCTTGCACGGGGAATGCAGGCATACGATTGTCTATGTCCTTCCCCAAACACTAGGACGAGTAAATCCGTTCCCAAGCATGCCTGATTGTCATAAGATAAATCAGGTTGGATGTACAGTAGCATATGTAAAATATGTTCTGTGCAGGTTTATCAGCTATGAAGGGCCTAAAGATAACTCAAGCAGGTTAGCAGAGGATTTGTTTTGTGGTGAGAAGCCTTTCACTAGTTATATACACACACAAACACACAATTATAGCAACACATGGAATGAAGTCTCACAGCCTTTGACCTTGGAAGAGCATTAATACTTAAAATATCAGAGAATATCAGGGTTGAAAGGGACCTCAGGAGATCATCTAGTCTAACCCCCTGCTCAAAGCAGGACCAGTCCCCAATTTTCGCCCCAGATCCCTAAATGGCCCCCCTCAAGGATTGAATTCACAACCCTGGATTTAGCAGGCCAATGCTCAAACCACTGAGCTATCCCTCCCCACCAATGTATATATTAAACAATATATATATTAAGAATTTCTAGCTGTACTATATATAGGCAAAAATGGTGCTGTCATCTTGAGCTACAAGTTAGAAAGTTATTACTTTTAATATGCCACTACCCTAGGCCTGTACTGTTATGTAAAAGAAAAATAACCTTGTGTGACAGTTTAACATTGATCGATGTGCCTGCCAAATGCAAAGAGATAAATAAGCAGGTGATGAATAAACAGCACTTCAAGTAAAGACATTACGCTGCATGCATAAAACGACGCCAGGCACCTAGGAGCTGTGGGTGGCCGAAGGTTAGCCATTTCATGCCCACTCAGTAAAGCAGATTTAATCGCTTCCAATATTTTCTGTTAAAAAGCACGCTTAATGAGCCAATTTCACAAGCCCAGAGAAACTGATTATTATCTCCGAGTTCCAACAGAGTTGGTTGTTTTCCAAGAGCCAGTTTTTCCTTGACGGGATAAAAACCTTTTAGGGGGAGAGAAAAAAAAAAGAAAGAAAGAAAGAGAGAGAGAGAGAAAAAAAGCTGGGTATCGAGGAAGAGGATGGCACTAGATGGCAGTGTTGCTCTGTTGTCTGGGATGTGACTTGGCAGCAGGCTAAGGCTCAGAAGATGTTGGCTTGGAAGCCTGCCTAGACTGTAAGTAAAACAGAAAACAGTCACCTGAAGATTTTGCATTTACTCTTTTTCCTTTTTCTCTGCCCTACCATTCTCTGCTGCTTTTCCTCAGTGGACACTAGTGTTTGGTGGAGGGGAGATGGATCAGGCTCTCCTTCCATCTGAGCTCTAGTAAGCAAATGTGTAAAACCCAAAGCAAACAACATTGAAACTCTTGAAAATTCACGTGGTACAAATGGAGGGAAACTTTTCCTTCCTGCTTCTTTCCCACAGGAGTTAAGAGCCAGGAAAGTTTCTTCATCCATGTACTGATAACAGCCATGCTGTTCTCTCTCTCCTTTTTTCTCCACCTATACTTTAAAATTCAGTGGCTATAGGGATTCACTATGGGGCTAATTTTACTCTGCAGAGGACCAGTTCACCCTTCACAGTATTTGAGTAACTATTGACTCCAATAGGAATTATTTGTAGTCTGTGGAGAAGAAAGGGAGAACTAAGCCCCTGGGAGTCAGAATAGGTCCATCCTTGGAAAGAGAAAGAGGCCTTCACTTTAGGGAGCCAGTGCTTCTCCCAGGGGGATGTCTCTGTGCCTCCATCCAGCTGCAGAGTACCACTGTGGAAGCCACATAAAACACAGGGTTATTGTCACCAGCAGCAGTTAGTCAATCGCCACTTACGAAAGAAACCCCAGCAACTAGACCTCAGCATATAATTAAGTCATCTATCAAAAAAAAAAAAAATCAAATTGAAGTGAACTGTTGTTGAGTTCTAAATCAGGAGCCAAGTTAATTATTTTTTATGAATATTCATAGAAAACTTGTACAATTTCCAAACTAGGCCTTCAATTACTAATCAGTTAACTAAATAACTGGTATGTCTATTTCTTCTGAGGATAAATTGATTTAAAGAGGAAATAGACCTTTCAAGCAGGTACAAAAAAAAAATAGAACAGCATAAAGTAGACAGTAGAAATTATTGCTCAGACTTACAGTAGACTGTCCTCTTTGGAGGTGAACCCTCCTATACCCGTATTTGATGTTTGCGTTCAGAAATGGGTCTGCAAAATGGGCTAAGAATGGGCAACATGACACGACAAAGGACATGGCGCAGAGAGTGCAACATACACTGCAGCCAGGGAACTTGTCTTGGTGTACAAACAGGAGCGTAGGGTTTCGTCTATTGGTCAGACTATGGTATACCAAGTCCAGGAACCTGGCACGTGTCTGACAGCATAAGCTTCAGAGAAAGGTGAACTCACCACCACCTCCAACCTCCATCCTCATGCCCCTCACACTTCATAACACACCTAACTGATTCTGTAATGATATATATTGGGGAAGGGGGGGTGGTACTTTTGCCACAGTGAGTTACTTACGCTAAAGCAGGGTATTTGATAACCTGTGGCATTCTCCGAGCTTGCATAGCTTTCAAGATTAGCATTAGTCATAAGACTATCCAGGGGCTAAAAAACACAAGCAAGAGAACCCTTTGCTATACTGTATACATGCTGAGGTGACATACGTTAACCAGAAAAATGAGGAACATTTTAAAAAACAGAGTGGAGTTACAAGTAACCCACACGTTTCTGTTTGCTAGTCACATAAAAATTTTCTATATAAGAAGCTGGTGCTTCTGGAAGCAGAAGGCAGAACTTGTGTTCAGGCCGCCTCTGTGATTCCCTTCTGCTGATAGACCTTCTCCCTGGCTGATGACATAGGGATCAAATATACAAAGTACAGAACATGTCCTGGCTTCAGTGGGAGTGGAAGCTGCTCAGCACCATGTAGTAAGAGCTCAGCACCTTGAAGGATTGTGCCAATATGAAGATATTCCCAGCAGGGACAGGCTGACATTGTAGAAACAGAGGAGGAACTCATGGGGACCCAAGAAAAAAACATTTTATAGAGAGAGAAATATAAATATAGGCTAATCTTGGTATCTATTCATTCACACACACACACACACCAAGATCAATCTATTACATACCATGTCCTTTACCTTTATACAAAGAAAGAACAGTGGATTTACATGCATTTAAATTGTTTCAGTGCAGGTCAGTTCATTATTTATATTTTATAGATAATTCTTCAGTGAAAGGTTCATTTACCATACATACTAAGAGTACTGAATTTCAAGAGTATAGCAAATACCTAAATGAAAAGCTAAAATAAAAAAACAGACAGTAACACTTTGCAGACTGCGGTAGTATTCAAAAGCTATGTGTTTGGAAAAGTATTTAAAATGGAGTTAAGTAGCTATAGAACACAATTTCCTACCAACCACATCAGTATTCCCATTCATGCATTAGGATCATGCAAATGGAATTATTGAGTGTCCTAGTCATTAAGTGATAAGTGGTGGCAAAGCCCAATGGTTTTCCAATTCCAAGCCCACATAATGCATAATGTAGATAATTCAGTGTCTTTTAAGCAAAATAAATAAATAAATAAATAAACAAACTGATGAGAATATATTTTTCCTGCACCTAGAGACAAGCAGTTATATTTAGATAGTGCACTGAAAATCAGCTAAAATACCTGCTGTGAGAGTTCAACAATTACAATTAAATGATGCGGCACAGTAGCCCCTTGATATACTCACAGAACTCCCAGTGGACCAGATTTTGCTCTCAATTACACCAGTGTAAATCTGAAATACCTTCACTGTAATCAATGGAGTTACTTTGGATTTACTCGCTCTAACTGAGCATTGATGCTTGACCCTTATGCACATATCGAAGGTGGGAATAGACCCTTAGTGCATCTAAGATAAATCTTGTGAAGGATTTCCAATAGGAGAAACCCTTTTAAATGTTATTCAAGAACTAAAATATAGCAGAGTGACAAAAATGCCATCTTGCCTATATCATAAATAAAATAATGTATGACGGATGCACACACTGGCTGTTAGAGCTACTCCTAGGGAGCACTGACATGTCTCCCATGGCATTTCAGTTAGGTTCTGACTTTGAAAATAGCATATCCAGGACATACCTCACTCTTCCATAAACCCAGCTCAGCTGGCATTGTGTCCTCATTCTAGTACCTCCATTGCAAAAAAGGGCATTTGGGCATGTTGTTACAGCATGGCATAGGATATAAGAACCCAGTCTAAATTTCCATTGAAGCATGCCTCTACCATGAACATTTCTATTAAACTGTTACATTGCAGATCTGTTCTCATAGAAACTGAACATTCAGCTGAAGAACATATGCATGCTACGAGAATATTCATGTGATCTGCACTAAAGCTATGAATTGAAGAGGTCTCCAATGTATTTTGCCAATTTAAATCAAATTGTGATTGGTTTCTGACCTAACAGAAAAATAGATTTGATGAAATAAGACTGGTAAAACTCACTTTAGGACAAAGGTTGATTTGATAATCATAATTACATTTCTACTATCCCTATTTTCTTAAGTGTTAGTGGATTTATTGGACTTTTCCTGTGTAACCTATGGCTGATTTGCAGCTTTTTTTTGTAATTTCTTAGTAGAGAGTAGCAATTTCTTATATCTTTAGTAATGTCTAGAATGTACATTTTTTTATATTAATGATCTCACCAGGAGAAAAACTGTACTGTGAATGCATGATGGCCATATGGAAAAGACAATGAAGTTTAGTAATTAAAACTGAAAAGGGAAAGAACTATGCAGTAATTAGAACACTGATTAATCAGCTGATAATTTTATCTTGATTAATGCTGCTGATTTTTCTCCTCTTATTGACCTAGGAAAGGTAGGTTTAGACCAATTAAATATAAATTATTCCCTTTTTTCACATTCCAGGCAGATTCCAGTGTTCTAAGTCATAGTACATTTAAGATGTAGCACTGAATAGCTCTTACTAAATTGGGCAGCTCAACAAAAGGTAAAATAAGGTTTATGTTTCAAACATGCTGATGCTTTTATCTAATTCAGAATTGGACAGAACTGGTTCATTTCACTATTGTCAGGGGAATATTAAAATTAGATTAAATTGCTGTGCACAACAACAACAACAAAAATAGACTTTCCTTGTACTAAAGCCATCAGAGTAGGGAAACAAAAAGAATTAATTCATTTTATTAGGCCCAAGATATGGATAGATAATGTGGTCCTGAAACTTGAGAAAAGGATCCATATTAATGCTCTGATCTCCCTTCATGTGCAGCATTGCAAATTTATTTTTTGTGGAGAAGTGTTACTAGTCTCAGTCTGACTCCAGTGTCTATCCATAGGCCATCAGCAACAACATCCATGCCCAGTTTCCTAGGCAGGGTCAAGGAAGGATTAAACCTACTCAGACTAAATCCTAGGGTAGCAGCCATTTTAAGTATAGCTAGTTCTTTCCTTCCACCATTAACCTCCTTCCATCCACTTCAGCTCCAAGCAATGATGAGGGAGGGGTCTATTGAGTTACACTGTGTGGATATGGGAGAAGAGGGGAAGGAATGCTATTCCATTGCATGTTACTAAGAGAGGGAAAAATTCAGCCCTCTTTCTATAACTGCCTGCATGGCTTTCTCCTGGCCCCCTTTTCAGCTGTCTTCTCAGGTACCCTCTTCCTTTGTGATTTCTAGATTCATTCTTTTGCTCCTTTCCACCATCCCACCGTTATTGGTATTGGGTGTTTGCCAAATGCTAAATGTAAAATACTTGGTATTCAGTGACTTCCCCACCAAAAGACTGGCAACAACACATCACTAAACTGCTCCCAGACAATATGTACCAAAGATATTACATCAAAGAGGCCTTGAGTTACCCCTTTCATACTTACCAATACTATGAGTTTTGACTAAAACACAAAGTAGTCTGGAGTTGCAGCATTTTGCAGCATTCATAGAATCACTGGACTGGAAGGGACCTCGAGAGGTCATCGGGTCAGGATTGCAGTAGTCAAAAGTGGAAGAGGCCAAGAGATCACTGAGTCCTTCTTCCTGTAGTGGCAGAATACAGACCCAGAACATACTAAACATATTAAAGAACATATTAAAGATTTTAAAATGTTATTAAAGCTAATGTTTAAAATCAAATGTACATAGGTTAAGAGGGAAGGTACTGTACATCTGGGGTCAGGCTTGAGTTATGGAAGATTACAATTATTGGTTACAAGGTTCACAAGATACATACATAGTACATAACCAGCATAGACCCAGATTTGGGAGTGGGAATTTTTAAAGAGTCAGTGAATAAGTGATCTCAGATATGCCACCCATATAATGTATTTAGAGTCCAAGTCAGTGTTGATGTAGCAAATAGGTAGGGTGCATCCCTTGGTTCGTCAGCGGAGGAAGTGGGTTATTTCCCTGACCGGCAGTCTTGTTTTCCTGTTTTCCCTGATCGGCGGTCTACTACACCTGCTCCTAGCTAAAAGGCTGAGAAGAAGTTGAGCAACATGCATCTGTTTTATGATAGTGTCATAACACTGGGGATTTGGGTTCATATCTGATGAACTTAATAATAAAATTAGATAATGCAGGGTTGGTTCAGACCATGACCTGATAGATGTCTGCCTTGAACTACTATGTCACAAGGAAACCAGCACTGCCATCAGCAGAAGCACAGAGCTGTCCATTCTCCTATGGACAGCTTAAGAAAGCTGGGTGTTTTAGAATAGAATTGGTAAAAAAAAAAAATGTCAATGAGAAATGCCAACTCGACTAAACCAAAACTTTTTTGCAGAAATATATCAGTTTCAACTAAACATTAATTGGGAAGGTACCGCCGCATCAAGATGAAATTGATGATCTAAACCAAAGAGGGAGAGACACCACACCGCTTGAGAATAGACAAATGGTAGAGTATTCACCTGGGGGAAACCCAAGTACAAGTCCCTGGTCTGCCTGATTCAGCGCAGCAATGTATACCTTCAAATCAGCGGCACTGTTATGGGTAGCCACATGGCCCCACAGTATGCCAACATCTTTATGGCTGACTTAGAACAACGCGTCCTCAGCTCTTGTCCCCTAATGCCCCTACTCTACTTGAGCTACATTGATGACATCTTCATCATCTGGACCCATGGAAAAGAAGCCCTTGAGGAATTCCACCATGATTTCAACAATTTCCATCCCACCATCAACCTCAGCTTGGACCAGTCCACACAAGTGATCCGTTTCCTGGACACTACGGTGCTAATAAGCGATGGTCACATAAACACCACCCTATACCAGAAACCTACTGACCGCTATACTTACCTACATGCCTCCAGCTTTCATCCAGACCACACCACACGATCCATTGTCTACAGCCGAGCTCTATGATACAACCGCATTTGCTCCAACCCCTCAGACAGAGACAAACACCTACAAGATCTCTATCAAGCATTCTTACAACTACAATACCCACCTGCTGAAGTGAAGAAACAGATGGACAGAGCCAGAAGAGTACCCAGAAGTTACCTACTACAGGACAGGCCCAACAAAGAAAATAACAGAACGCCACTAGCCATCACCTTCAGCCCCCAACTAAAACCTCTCCAATGCATCATCAAGGATCTACAACCTATCCTGAAGGATGACCCATCACTCTCACAGATCTTGGGAGACAGGCCAGTCCTTTCTCACAGACACCCCCCCCCCCCAACCTGAAGCAAATACTCACCAGCAACCACACACCACACAACAAAGACACGAACCCAGGAACCTATCCTTGCAACAAAGCCCGTTGCCAACTGTGTCCACATATCTATTCAGGGGACACCATCATAGGGCCTAATCACATCAGCCACACTATCAGAGGCTCATTCACCTGCGCATCTACCAATGTGATATATGCCATCATGTGCCAGCAATGCCTCTCTGCCATGTACATTGGCCAAACCGGACAGTCTCTATGTAAAAGAATAAATGGACACAAATCAGACGTCAAGAATTATAACATTCAAAAACCAGTCGGAGAACACTTCATTCTCTTTGGTCACTCGATTACAGACCTAAAAGTGGCAATTCTTCAACAAAAAAAACCTTCAAAAACAGACTCCAACGAGAGACTGCTGAATTGGAATTAATTTGCAAACTGGATACAATTAACTTAGGCTTGAATAAAGACTGGGAGTGGTTGTGTCATTACACAAAGTAAAACTATTTCCCCATGTTTATTTCCCCTTCTACTGTCCTTGTCAAGTGCTGGAAATGGCCCACCTTGATTATCACTACAAAAGATTCTTCTCACTGCTCCCCTCTCCCCCACCCCACCCCCCCGCTCTCCTACTGGAAATAGCTCACCTTTCCTGATCACTCTTGTTACAGTCTGTATGGTAACACCCATTGTTTCATGTTCTCTGTGTACTCCCCACTATATTTTCTACTGTATGCATCTGATGAAGTGAGCTGTAGCTCATGAAAGCTTGTGCTCTAATACATTTGTTAGTCTCTAAGATGCCACAAGTTTTCCTTTTCTTTTTGTAAGCAGAGCTGGGTCTCCTATATTGCAGGTCAATGCCCTGACTATTGGCTCTTCTGTGAGGGGTTCAATTAATCTCTTTTGCTGGAGTGGTTCCACTTTGTATAAATGATTAGACATTCAGAGGAGAAGAGAAAAACTCTATAGCCTTTTGGTGAGAGCACTCACTGGGGTTGTGGGACACATAAGTCTTTGAATGTAGATTTCCCAGGTGAGTACCATAACCACTTTGCTATTTTGGGGGTTTCTCTCTTTTCCTGGCTTTTCATGAATAGAACCGCCATCCCTGAAACATTCAGATGAACTAAAATCCATTAGTGCAAATGTGTGCTAAGAGAGAACATGAAGGGACCCAAACATGGCTGAATAGTTTTTGCAGTATTATACCAGTATTCTACCAGCTCTGTCTGATTGTCCATATTGCTAAGCACCCAACTGTTCCTGCTGAAATCAATGGCAGCTGCTGGGTGCTCCATATGTTTGAAAATGAGGCCACTTACTTAGGTGCTTAAATGTGCACTTAGTAGCCTTATATTTAGCCACCCAGGTTTGAAATGTAGGCCAATACGTCTAATCAGATGACAACCCATTTGCAACATGATGTTCAAATAGACAGGTAAGTGCCAAATAAAAAAAAACAGGCCAATAATTAAAAACAAAAGGGAAGGACTAGATTTTATCGGTAAATCTCAATTTCACCACACACAAACCGATAAGAAATATGTCCATCAATGATAATCAAAATGTACAGATCAGTCAAGTAAGAAAAATACTGCTTGCGAACGTTTTAGAGTTTAATGTAAGGATATTAGGTTTGTATATTTTGACATGTGATGTTGATAGTTTGTATTTTAATGGTTATAAAGCTTTTTAACATTTTGAATATCAACATCTACTGTCATTAATTATTGTCTGACACCTAATATAATTTCCCACAACTGTGAAAATTTAAACTGATTAAAAATAGAAAAAAAAATGTTTAAAACCAACAATTTTGCACAACTGTGAAAATTTAAAGTTATACACATCGGAAAAAATGCTTAAAAATAAAAATCAATATAATCCATCACAATTACAAAAAAATTAATTCTGCCAAGCCTAGATATAAGACAGCTTCAACTGAAGCCATATGACTACCATTTTTCCAAGAAAAATACAATTCAGGAGACCAAAAGCAGGAACTCAATTGTGTTAGGATTTAAATACAAGGACTGGTATATGAAAAATAACTCAGGACCACTTGTAGGAATCCCATTTATGTGTTAAATGCAAAATATTCTGTGAGGAAAAGATACAAAAATCCCAAAAGCTCCCTCTCCCATTGGTGTCCTCCATTTGCGTGTGAAGGAAAAATGTAGTGATATATAACTAAATGCCAGCCAGTTCTGTAAACCAGATGAACAATTTGGGAAAAAAAATTCCAAGAAATACAAGTAATATAGCAAATGGCTGAAACACATGAGGAAGAGTGGGAGAAGGGCAATGAATCAATCATTTCTAACAGCCTGAAAAAAAAATGAAAGCGTGATATACAGTACAGAGAGATGATAGCTGTTATTTACACCTGATTCAAAAGGAGGCATTTTTAATAAAATGACCACACTTTTTACCATATTTGGTACTAAGCCAGACTTCTAAGAACAATTATTAAATGTGGTAGTATAAACTACCAAAATGTCACCAACTGAATCTAATAAAAATGAAATTGTTCCAGCATTAGAAAAATAAAATAAAGTAAAAATTGAAGCAGATGTTTTCAAAGGACTACAAAACATCACAATGATATTCAACCAAATAAAATGATGAAAATATATTCCCATTTTGAGGAAAGAGCGAGATCTATATATTAGGGACTCAGGCTGCTCAATGTCATTTCACTAATGAAGGTTAGCCAAAAAGTTAAACACCTTTATTTTAGAAAAATCAAGATGCTTGCTCTAAAAATTGTTTAACAACCCTATAAGACAGGGTTGGGCAGTTTAATTAAGACCAGTAGTAAACTCTTTGGTTGGGCAGTTACTTAGTCATTTCAGAAAGATAACCACCTAGAAACATTTTGCAACCTTAAGAGCAAGAACATAAACTGGAGCTCAAGCTTTATAAATATCACAGTGAACTCAATGTTGGATCTGATCCACTGATACTCAAGTTTATATGACATTGACTTTTAAAATTAATGAAGACTGCTATAAACCAAGATGAATGTGTAAGAGATTTACAATACCATACACTGAAAAGAATAGAACAAGAAATTAATGGAAAAAGAAAATAATGCAAAAAAATGTTAAATTGATAAACTATTCAAACCTGTAGAGACAAAGGAACACTGATCTCATATTAACAGGACTATTCTTGATGACAATCAACCAGATGATTTAATAAGCCTTGAAGACAAATACAGATAGAGCAGCAAGCAAGTAAATTGTACAATAAAATGATCAGAAATAATCTAATCAAAAAGCGATAAAGTTTATAAAGGCAGATCATTAGAAATAACTATGTTAATGATATGACTAAGGGGGAAGAAGAGATTAGTTAAGATCAAGAAGACATAACATCCGACATGATAATTAAGATCACCTTGGGCCATATATACTATACTGGATGTCAATGGGAGTTCGATGAATAGAGTGATGGCAGCCAATGCTTCCAACTATGTGTAGGAATGAATCTGATTGAGGTTCCAGGCCCCCAAAGGTTTTAATGTCCATTTTAACTATAAGACTGACAGTCCAAAAAAGTCCCTGTTCTATTTTACAAGAGATTCTACTAAGACAACGGAAAGTATTTCAGTTTATCTAAGAAACTTTTTCAAGACAGTCAAACAATTAATGCAATCAGCAAAGAAAAACACTGAAGTTAATTTTATGGGATGGATGACAAGCTAAAGGAAGTGAGAAAAGCAGTAGAAATTAAAGTGAAGTAACAAATATTCTAATGTAGGAAGAAGAAATGTTTGAAAAAAAGAAGTGAGAGTGGTAAATTATCATGAGCAACAACAACAAGCTCAACCCAGTGCCCACTGTGGTACACAATATGAGAAACCCTAAGAGCAAATTTATTCAGAGAAACTGAGACATGAGCAGTTAGTCAGGTATTCAAAATGTACCACACAATTAATTTATGTTTTTCACCAGACATGTCATTCTGTAAAAACAATGTCTTACTGTTAGCAGCACAGATATTAAAATAAAGCTCATTTGATCCAGAACAAAACTGTTAGGCCCAGAGAAAGTAAAAGGCATTAATTCAATCTGAGTGTGATTAGATAATATAGACAAACTAATCAGTTACTTGAAGGAAACTTAGTACCTTGTTACAAATGGATTGAAATATTGAACCAAATATCCCAATCCAGTGGCAGTAATGTAATCTGAATAAATATTGGCTCTATATGTTAAAGGAGCCACCCTGCGTCTATCAGATGGAATATGAATGATCAGGTTCATCTTCCGATTAATAAAGCAATGAGCTAGAACCATTGGGATTTCCAGAGGATCTCTAACTATAGAGGGAATAAACATGAACTGTGAAGGATGCTCCAATTCAAGTACCTAAGTTAACAATGAACAATAGCATAACAAGCCCGTTTTTGGCCTAATTATTGCTAATCAGTTCCACTTTCAAGTTCAGTAGTTAGTTTAAATGTTTAAGCATCTAACTTCTAACCAATATTCACGTTACATGTAGGGTAAGGATCTTGCTTTCTCTTGAAAAACTCAAAAGAGAATTCAAATACTTATTAAAATTTATTCTCTCTCTAATGTGACAGCTAATGACCTTTCACTTCCAGATAATTTCTTGAGCAGTTTCAGACAGTTCTCCAAAAATTGCATTCCTAAATCAACAGAACATTATAGAACACTTTTCCAGAAGGAAACAATCTATTCCTTACATCTCTCAACTGCTATAGTTGGCAATTGCTTCCTTACATTTTCAATATTTCAGTTTTCAACAAATGGTATTGTTCATACTTTTCCCCTGCTGTCCAAATAGCTGAAGTTCTCCCACTCTCAGCATTATTGAAGTCTCTTCTGCAGTCCCATCGGAATTTGTTTATAAACTCTCGGCTCCTGGCTAACTGCACACCATGCCAAATCTCTATGAATCTCCAACTTCTCTTGCCAGCAATTTTTTCCTTCCAGTCCCAGCAACTCACAAATTCAACACCCGGGCATACTTAGTTTTCTTCTAAAAGCAGCCATTATGGCCCTTGGTCAAAATAATTCTGTACTTTTCTGCGGCCCCAACAGCACTTTTCACAGTCAGGATTATTCTCCACATTCTTGTCTGCAGTCAGAGTCACTCAAAAATTCTTATGGTCCCAGCAGCAGTAAAAATACATAACAGCCTCCTTACAATAATGGCTGTGAATCATAGCATTCCTCAGCTAACATAAGTAGTTAAAATAGTTTTTTAAAAAGTTAAAATAGAACTTTTTTTAAAGTTCAAGTGAAAAATGAAAAAAAAGGTTGAAAAGGACTCCCCTACCGTCTAACAATATTAAAGTCTGCCTCAAATTTACAAACGTGCTCAGCAACATCAAACCGGCCGGCTTCAATCACACGCGGCAGCTTCAAACCCGGCAGCTTCAAATGCGGCAGCTTCAAACACACGCGGCAGCTTCAAACGCGGCAGCTTCAAACACTTTTGTGGCAGCCATCTTGCACACGCTCAAAAGAGCACAACCTTAGAAACCTTAGGCAGGCACCTTATCCACTAGGCTACACAGAGTCTTTGTTACAAAAAAGAATTATTGGAATTTGTAGACGTTAAATTAGCCCATAGAGGGAGCTCACACGGTCCCATAAATGTACAGTAATTGGAACATACAGTAATTTAAAACATATATCTATTAAGCTCTCTATAGAGGCTACAGAGGTCAAAATAGTACATTCTTTACTTTCTACCAACCTCTGCATGCCCATAAATTCATTCAAATTAGACTCCATTGACCATGTACTTTGTAACTCCAACAAACAGAAGATTTTTTTTGTCCATATATTCTCCACAACAGGCACAGCTACTTATAATGATTATTTGCATCTGATGTTGGAACGAATAAGTCTGTGTAAGAACATAACAAGAATAAAGTTCTAGCAACTAGAATTGTCATGGCAATGCCCTCAGTATCCCCATACAGTTTGTTCTGTTAAGATAACTATGGTAGTGCTCTTTTTATAAGTTGACTAGAGCCACTAGTGTGTTTCTCAATGTCCTATATTTTGTTCAAGAGTATTACAATAGTATGATTGATATTCAAAGATTGACAATGAAAATTGTTAGCTATCAGATGTTGAAGAGGCCTTTAAATAAGAACCAGATAAAGAAAATCCCAATTCCTGAGGAAATGTGGAACAGAAAGACAACTCAATGGAAGAAAACATACAGTAAATGTGAAGTAAAAGAGAAACTCTCTAATCTGATGTTGCAGAATATATTTTGGAAAGAAACCCATAGTTTTATTAAATCAGATTCCAAGTATTTAAATTAATTAACATTGCACAAGACTGAAACGGCAAGAGAGAGTATTTAATCTATATAAATTAGGCTTCTAAATTTGTGCTTCTCTGAGCACAAATGTAGCATGCAACAAAATAAAGTGGATGAGAATGAGGAAAAAATATCAAATAGATATTTTATTTTACTTAAAATAATCTGTTGAGTTCTAAATATAATCTGCATTATTTTAAACTCCATATTAACTTGCTTTTCCTATGCTTTAACCATATCAAGCATTTTTTTCATCTTTGTGCTGCCCTTTGAAATGTTACTTCTTACTTTCCTTTTAGAGATTTGGTTATTCCCAGTCTGCAGTGTAGTTAATGTTGATTTTATTTGATATTTTTGAGGAAAATATAGTTAAAAAAAAAAGACTCATAGTATGATCAACATGAATCATAAAAGAAAAGAATAGGAGTATACAACTTCAGTAGAATAAGTGCATATTTGGTTAAAGCTGGCATTAGCAGTGGTATAAATCTGGCTAGAATATGTTGGTCTACCACAAGTCACCAAGGCATTGTGTTTATTTTTCATCAGTGCATCTCTAATTTACCCAGGGGCTGGAAGTTAACCTCACACACTCTAATTGCACCAGACCAATGTTCTGTCTGCCTATATTTTTATGTTAAGAGTTACTTCACATTGACATATCAATGACCTCTTGTATATATATAAATTATAGAATACTTGATTTTAATACAAACAAAGACCTTATACTGTACCCTTTAGTTACCCATGTAGACCTTACTCACTTGAGTATCGAATGGACTCTTCAAGACCCCAATCCAGCAAAGCCTATGCTTACCATTAAAGCAGGGTATAGGTATACTCACATGTTTAAAGTTAAGCATATGCTTAAGTGCTTTGCTGGATCAGGATCCAAGTGAGTATGAATTAGTTCCATGAGTAAAGTCTGCAGGACCAGGTCCTAATATTAAAATTTCATATGTAAACCCTTTTAAAAAATGAAATATTTTAGTAAGATCTGGCAGAAACTTTGGAAGTTGTACTGTTATTTATATCAGTTTTGTGTTGGTATGAACTTCAGTGATGGGCAAAGCTCAAGTTTTGCTCCAGTAAGCACTGACAATTTTGGATGCATATCCAAAACCTCTGAATCATTTGGGTGTCTGGTCTGGGAATCTGGAATGAACAGGATTTCTCATGAGATTTCCTGTATTCCTTCCCAAGTTTCATAAACCACCTGCTATTTTTGATACTGCTGCCTGAACTTCAGTTTGAAATCAGGAAGTGCAGAGCTCTGTGTGGGAGAGAGAGAGAGTGTTTGTGTGCCTACGAAAATTCTAAATCCGAGTAGGCTTGAGTTTTGGGTCAGCATTTACTTCATCTGAACTGTTTCATCTAGCCCGAGTGATCTAGTTCAAAATCTTAACCAGAGGGCCAATACAAAAACTGGGGAGCTGATCCTATTCCCATTGAGGTCCATGACAAAAGCTCCATTAGCTTCAAAGGATAGAGGATTAGGCACTTGATTTCCAATAAATTCAGCATCCAGAACAAATCCATTTAGGTTTGTTAGTTACATTTTTATTTATTTAATTAGCTTTGGGTCCATCTAAATTTGACTTCTTGCTTAGCTACATTAAATGGTTCAATTTCTCCTTTGACATGGTTTAGCAGTACTTGTTGAATTTAATGTACTCAATGAAAAAGTGTTCCTGCTTATACTTTTAAGTAGCTATCATAAGAAATAAAATTGTACAAAATATAAATTAATAGCTAATAACCCCACAAAGTCCAAAAGACACCTGAAATGAGAGCACTGATATGTTTGGTGTCTTTCTGTATGCCCTATTCCCCACCACTGTTGGAAAGAAGGAATAGGTTAGAGCTGTGGCTATTGTTTAAACAAAGAATCAGATGGCTGCTTTTGCTCTTCTGTATGCTCATCCTAGGATCTCATAGTAGTCCATTTCCTTCAGGACATCTACATATATCTCCTCCAACAGCCATCTCTTTTCATGATATTCTTATGGTAACAACTCCATTGAACACAAAGGCAAGTGAGGTATACATTTCCGCTAGCTAACCCTCTGCACTTTGGGGAGTTTACATCCTGCCTCTGTTGAACCAATTTAGACCCATGCTCTGAAGCATAATTTCTTTACTCACCCATTTAAATTCTGCTTAATACTGAGCAGAATCAGCCCCTCCATGTATAAAGGTATCACCCATTTAACATAGCTGTGCAATAATATAAATAATCTATCTTCCTATAGTACCTTTTATCTGATGGTCTCAAATACCCTTGTGAACTAAAACCCTCCTTAACTATCAACTCCCAATCTCATGTGCCAGTGATTAAACAATGTTTCCTTCCCTATATGAAGTGCATCAAGGCTTTCATGTGGTGTTCCAGAAAATATGCTCATAATTCTTAAACAGGACAAAATTGTAGCCTTCCCTCCCCAACAGCCATGGAGGACCTTAACAGCAGCACAAAAATGATCAGGAGATCCTCTGTACAGAGGCTGGGCTATATGTTGAATACACAATTTGGCCTAAAATGCAGAAATTACTTGGTATGCTACCTGATTTAATACCTCTAATTTATATTTAATTGTTGTTATTATTACTAGTCTCATGTTCAGTGCTGCAGAACGGTTAAAAACTGCTGGATACATAACAGACTTGTTGTCTAAAACTTTCTCTGAAAGACATCATGCAACATGCAGTCATTTTGAACTTCCTATCAAAAGAACAGAATTTGGACTTTATTCTGCCATGTGAGTCAGATTCTAAATAGCATGTTACTCCATAAGTAGCCCTATTGAAATCAGTGAGACTACTTGAGGAGTAAAATTCTATTCAGCGAGCTAAAACTATCAGAATCTGTCCCATATACGTCTGTAGGCTATCATTCATTGTAGTATCTAGCTGATGATGTAAAAGTTCTCAGACACCCCTTAAAGAATACTCCCATGCCCAAGATAAAGGCTATGTCAAAAAAAAAAAAAACCCAAAACCTAAAAGCATGTTAAACTCTCAGTTATTAAATTTGTACTTAAATTTGCCACAATATTGTTATCAAACAAGTGGTGATTGTAGCACCCATTTCTTGCTGAAAGCTGCCCAAAATACAAGGTCACCCTACAAGAAATATGGTGGCACTAGTGTCTCAGGCAAACAAGGGCACTCTGTTCGCTGTCTGTGTGGTGATGCACAGTGACCCGTGGCAAGACAGCATTCTAATCCCCGTTCTCAGAGGTTCAGTATGAAGCCCAAAGACAAACTCAATAACAATTTCTTGAGTAGAAAATAGTGCTTATTATGTTTCAGAACTCTCCAGGAATATATTTCACACAGCAACAGTGACTTCCCTGATCGTCTAACTGAGATTTGAGAGCTGGATACTTTTTTTCCCTTAAAATCAAATACAGTAAATTCTATATCAGTTACAGTGACAGTACTGGAAGCTGGCAGGCCACTTTACTCTAAAATTTGCTAAAACATGCTTTAGGAAAACAGTTCTTGTACAAGGTGTCCAGAAGCTGTCCACCTGAAAAATATATCTGTGTACTACAGTTAGTATATAGTTTAGCAAGAAAAAAGTATAGTCACACAACTCATCTTCCCTGGCCAAATGCAATATTAGCATACACATACACCGTACACTTAAATATGCTCATTCTAAAAAGTCAGGAGCTATGGGATTTTTTAAATATATGAACTGTTGTAATTTACAACAGAAAACATGTTTACACAACTTTCCATTTAAGCACATCACTTTACTTATAAAGCATTCCGTTTTTACCTTTCAGGCAGAGGTAAGAATTATGTAAATGCTTTCCTGTGGAGTGTAATTATAGCTGACTAACAATATTTCTAGGATATATTTTTAATCTTCATTTTCTCTGTCATTCCTTTGTTCTAGTGCTCCAATCCCATATAATGCGTCTCTGGTGTTGTATCAACTATCTGTTCATGTTTCTGCCTTTTTTCTGGTGTTGTGACTCTCCTTTCATGTGCTTTCTCTTCTCTACTTTTATTAGACATTTGCAAGACTTTTTGCTTTGAACTGTGCAGGCTGCATTTGGGTCTGAAATGCTTGATACTGACACCATTTTTTCCATGTCAATGTTCTCTGAAATCTACTTGACCAATTTTTCAAGGGCTCAAGATATAGTTGTGTGCACAAATAAGAAGTAGGTATATGCCCATACAATCCAAGTACTGACTGGATGCTAACATCCTCTTATAGTTCTGCCAAAATTGCCTATGCTATTTCTTCTTAGTATTCAAAGGGTTGCACACATATTTTAAATGAATTCAGGTATGATAAAGGGGGAAAACCTATGAGCACAAGTACATTGACAGTCCTGTGTGTGTGTATGTCTATGTTATAACTTTATATTTTCTATATGCAGTCTAATAAAGGAGAAATTCTCACAGATACAAAAGGCCATTTCTGTTCCTCTGCGCAGGGATGGAGACAAGAGATTGAGAGGCCACAAAGGAAGAGTTGACACTGTTGTGCACTGCATAATCCCCACATAAATGCATCTACAGAAAGAGGGTAGGCAGGAATGGTAGGCACAATTTCTGTGGATCCAATGGCCACAAATTCCGCATCGGAGTTAGTACAGCAGCCTCTACTACAGGCCATAAGTTGTGCATTTATACAGCACCCAGAACCAATAGGCTGTAGCAATCACAGATCATCTGGACAGATGTGTTGTACCTGGTTCCAAGCTTTGAGTAGAGGGGAGAATTCCTTCCTCTCCATTCCCAGCATTGGTCCCAAGTGCAAGGCAAATTTAGACAGGCTTTGTATAAGGGAAATAATAATGGAATCTTAAAGGTAATCCTGTTTGCCTGGACACTTTCAAAAATGTAGTGGTAGCTAGTATTATATTTCCTGACTGCAACAATATAGCATGTTCATCTTACATGCCATTTATGACGCTGGCCCATGTAACTTAGATCTGGAAACATTGCTCCTATAGTGCAGGAACCTGGGCAAAATAACATGCATTACCACCAGCGCAACAAAAAACAGAAAATCTGAAAATGTGTTTATTAGTATCAGGGCATCTCATACATAACTATGCAGTGATCCTAAAATGAATAATCCGACCAATGATAATGGAAAATCCAGCAATTTATAACAAACATTACTGTGTATCATAGACAAAAATGAATTACAGTATAATAAGATGCGAGTACAGCTCATCCTCATAATAAGTTTCTTCATGGGATCCAAATGACTTGTATCTGAAAGTAGGTTCAATGTAGAGAGTGTTCATAACAGGATTATATGAAATAGGAAGCCATGTCACATCTGAGATAGTCTAATAAGAGAAAACACTAGAATATAAATGTCTTGTGCAATATAAGGAAATTTTTTTAGCAAAATTAGATTGTCATCATATAACCAACTGCTGCATTAGTGAAAACAAACATCAAACAGGATTATGCAATTTGCCTGATGATCACAGATATGAAAGTCACCAATAAAATGCTGCGATCACAGTAAGTGGCATAGAACAAGCCTTTAAACAAAAAAAAAAAAATTAGTGATCAAATACTTATACATTGAAATCAGTTGTATTACATCAGGGTGAAAACAACAAGGAGTCCAGTGGCACCTTAAAGACTAACAGATTTATTCGGGCATAAGCTTTCGTGGGTAAAAAACCCACTTTTTCAGGGCATCTGAAGAAGTGGGTTTTTTATCCATGAAGCTTATGCCCGAATAAATCTGTTTGTCTTTAAGGTGCCAGCAGACTCCTCGTCGTTTTTGTGGATACAGACTAACACTGCTACCCCTCTAACACAACGACCCCTCTGATTTGGTATCAGGGTGAAAAATTAATCTTGTCACTAGTATTTCAGGAAGCTGGAAATGAAAATTAACCAAAGTCCCTGATGCCATATCATTGGCATGAGTGCTACAGAGTCCATCTTGCAGGTGTATCCATCCATTTTGGTCTGATGATAGTATGTGTTGTTTTAAGAGCACAAAGTTAGCGGCTAAATACAGAGAATAAAGAACAGAATGACGGAGAGAGAAAAAAAAGAATTGTACTAATAATATCAAGAAAATGTTAATCATGTGACGATTGTTAGATAGATGTTTTGTCTATCTTTAATATCAACTCAAAAGCATTTGTAACCAGGGAAATTTGGAAATTTGATATACCTTACAATAATGTTTCATTTGATATTATGAGTTCTGAATCATTATGAAATTAAATGCCCCTTTGCATGGTACCTTTCTTAGTTTTAACTGGTAGCTCATGCTTTGCTTTTCTAGCAACGCCTTTTTAAAAATCAAATCAGACCTTAAGGTCAGGTCTGGGAGAACATCCTTGTTAGAGGGCGTGGTGGCATCCTTAAGACAATTACCACTGATCACCTCTTAATGGCACTTCAGAACTACTTGAACATTAAAAGAAAGGTTAAACAAAGCTACTGTGTGCACTTTTACAGGGCTCCAAACTATAATGTGAGCTCATATATTTGTTCAGTCACGTAAATGGTTTTAGTTACTGTTGTTGGAACACATAGGGTTACTTTGAAGAGGGTGGGGGTTGTAATATCAGCCTTTCTGCTCACTTTACAATTTTAAATAAGTATGCTAGGAAATCTTTATTTTAAAAGAAAAGGTTTCACGTAGGCTAAATTCTGGATAATGATATCCTGCACTCCATATGTTATTGTTACATATACCACATATTATTACTGTCCGGATAGCGATACACATTGTTTTCAAAAGGAAAGTTAAGGGCCAGATTTTCAAAACTGCTCAACATCCATTTTGATAACAAATTAACTGAGCAGATTTTCAGAAGAGCTCAGCACACTGGGGAGCGGAGCTCTTTTGAAAATCTGATCATAAGTGTCACAATATGAACTGCTGGGAGTTGAGGATTTTTGCAAATTTGACATTTACTTATGTGCCTAAATGGGAGCTGAGCTCTTCTGACCTTAATTGTGCGTGCTGAGAATTTGAAAATGTGGCCCCAAGTAACCCATTTCCAGTTGTACAAGCAGACCACAAAGTATAAGCCTGATAAGCTAAGTAAAACTGCATTATCAATACATTTTTTCTGTACTTACACATTTCCAATTACCTTGGTTATATGTTGTATTATAACATACACTTTATCACGTCACTTCTGTCCTGCAGTTGATCTTATAACACCTAGTTTTATAAGGTTCAGAAATTATATCAATTATAGGCTTTATAAAAAAGACGTTGTGACTTTTGCAAGTCTTTCTGTTATTGGGAAATATGTATTTTTCACATAATTTTTAAGAGTTAGAAATATTTTAATTTCTTATTTTCACCACTTTTTGTATGTTTGGCACAGGTATTTTTCTCATACTCTTTCATCCCAGTCCCAATACTAGAAGTTAGCTATTGGGGTCATAGTAAAAAAGAGGTTGATCCAAATAAAGATTTACAAATCACAATATTCAGTGTGGGGAATCTTTAGCATTTCTGATTTTAAGTTGTTTGAATTTAAGACACAAAAGGTTTGTCAGCTCAAAAATAAACAGGAAGGTAATTTCTACGGTGTGGTTTGTGGCATTTTGCCAGATGCTAATGTTTTGGCATAACTTTGCAGGGGGGCTGGTGTTTTCCTACAGAGAATTCTTGTAAAAGCTGGCAAGTTCATAGGGCTTTCCAGGATTTTTTTCCCCCATGCGGTTTCCTGTTTTGAATAATCACTCAGCCATTTTTGGCCTCAAGCTTCCAAAAGGTCTGAATATCTCAAACCATCATGAATTGAGCCATTCTTTTTCAAATGAACCACTTAACCAGCTTGCATACAGACAAAAGAAAACTCTGTGCTAGTTATTGTTATGGTGGTTAGTGATAGCTCTCCTATTATAATGCAATAAGGAAGATTCAAATCAATGCTGACTGGGAGCAGTGAGTTAGAGCTGAAGAAACCATGACTACTATTGCAGCTTTCCACCACCAATGGCTTTCACTCAGATCCTCTATGAGAGGGAGGCTAGAGAAAAGGAGAAGAAAGGCTAGAGGACAGAAATTAAAAACAGAAATGCAATGGATTTTAAAAGTAAGATTTTTAGACAGTGTGCTGGGTAACTGACATACTACAAGATCCTCTTTATCATCTATTTCAATAGCATCAAACTAACTAAAAGTCACTTTTATGAAGACCAAGACTATTGAAATTGATGTAATAGTCTATTTTGTACACAATGGTGCTAAATTAAATGTATGTTTACTAAAAGAATAAATTTTCCTAGCCCAAAACAGAATATGAAAGTATCAACCAATGATGCTGTCTTAGATTAATGTTTGCAATAAATAAACCAGTTGAAATAATAAACCTTCCATGCATCAGGAAAGTGGTAGGAAGTTCAAAATAGCTGTGAAATTAATATCTTTTCCACAGTAATCCCAAATAGACAAGTCTGATGTGACTATACTGTTTCCCTCATGATGAATCTGTCTTAAATGAACATGTTAAAAGGAAAGTTCTCTATGAACCAAAGTTATAGTTTTAATTAGTTTTCATTATATAATCAAGTACAGGAAGGAATATTAGTCTATGGGCCTTATTCTTCCATCCTGAGGCCTCAATCCTGCACTAAGAACTGTGCAGGTAGTGGACTCCCTGTGCCCAATGCAATTCTCAGTCCAGGATCAGGCCCTTACTCATGTAAGTAGCCCTTAATAACACAAATAATTCCTTTGATTCCAAACTTATACAAGTAAAGGCTACAGCATGAAGCTCCATAGTAGTATGATGTATAATGTTGGTTGATCTTTAGGAATTCCCCCAACGAAAAGCTAGGTTACCTAGAGAAAATTCAAAAATCTGTAGAGATTCTGTTTATTGCAAAAGAAAAGTACAATCCAGTCTCCAGTTGTTGAATTTTATGCAATAAAAGCATTGCAAAAATGTATTTGAAATGCATGCCAATGCATAATGTGTCATATTATTCATTTGCAGGTGCATATAAAACCTCTTTTTAACACTTTATTTTGGGAATGTAATACAGGGGTAATTATGTGCAGGTCATTTATTAAAAAAGATGTCCAAACACCTAATTACCATTTTGTACAGTTGGAGTTATATATATTGCCAAAAATTACTATTCTTTCCAGCATTCCCAGTGAAAAGACAAAATGGAGACACAGACAACATCTTTCATTGGATCAGCCTGTTTTTTCCCCAGAGTCTTTTCACTCTGTTTATATGATTTCTATTTTTTCAAAAAAGTAAACTTCCACCTAAAACAATTATTCCAGGTTGTTCCTCTTCTTCACACAATGGGATGCTATCAGTTACTACAAATAAGTGAAATATTAGTTTTCTACCAATAATATAGTTGTGATTTACCGCATGCAGCCTGCCTGATATGAATTCTATTGTATTAATAGAGATTATTTTAATTACTGGTTGTCACAGTTCAGGGCAATTATTCCTGTATTTCCCCTCTGTGATCCAGCAAGGTTCCTGGTTCCTCAGCCATGACCTTTCTTGGATCGAGACCCAAATCTCTCTCTTCCTGACAAGGTTTTCTAGGCTGGATAGTTCCTGGCCTACACTGAGAGTTTCCAGCAAGTCAGATAACCTAAACAGACCAGCATCTGTTCTTTGTTTTCTCTTCTGAGGCTTTCTAAGCAAGTACAGTTATTCTTGAGAGGAAAGCATTACAGAGAAAACAATTTAAAAACCCACACACATGCTAAAAAGCTTACCAAAGGTAACTCCAACCTTGGGCTCTGTCAGATGTCTTTCCTTTCAACTCTTCCCTAAGTTTTGGGGGCCATCCACTGGACAGAATGTTCTGTCCATTTGCTGGAGCAGAAGGCAGGCCCTAAGTCACTTTAAACTCAGGCTATTTATCTAAAAGTTCTTTCTTTGTCTGTTGGTCTCTGGAAAATCCAGTTTGAACCAGAATATGGTGCTGGTGCTTCTTGGGAGGTGCTACAACCTGAGTGAATTTGTTTAATCATCCCCCACTGTTCTTAGTTCCCAGATACCTGTGGTCACAGTCCCCTATGGAATTATGTACAGTCCCTGAATCACAATGAAACCTAAACTTAATACCGTAAGATCTTACAAAGATACTGCAGAGGAATGTCATACTTAGCACCTCTGTGTTCTGTATGATTCTTAAAGATAAATGTCGCTATCTTAAACTATGGCTCACATAAGTTGTCTGCTTCCACTTGCATGATACAATAGTGTTAGGTAGGTAGGTAGGTGGGTAGTACTCATTACGTCTCTGGCATTTAAGGCAGTAATGAAGCTCCTCCACTCCTGTCTGTTTATGGCAAGTCTTTCAAGACTTACTGAAGTCAATATAATGTAAGAGGGAGAAAAGGACATTTTTAGCTCAGTAGCCATAGCAGCGGAGCAGCTAACAGACACAAGATTTGAGGAGAGTGGGGGAGGAACCTATAATCTAAAACTGAGGCCTTACTCACACTGGATAATGTTTTCATAAGTGACCATGTTTTGTGTGCCTCAATTTGAGGGACGTAGGGCTTGTTGCTGTATAATTGCATAAACTTCAGTTTAACTTATGAGTGCTCATTGCCTGTGAAGGTCAGGCCCTCAGTGTATCAAATCAAGTGTCCATAAACAGGCACACCAAAAATTAAGGCCACTTTTAAAAATTTGGGCATGCTCCCTGGAGGATCATCCTCTCAGAAGCCCGTCACAAAGCTGTTTTCTTTTATATGGGCCAGAAACTAGACATGTTTCTCCAGTGCTGTAAACCCAGAAAATCCTGCTGTCTTGTTTAAGTTTAGTGCCATTCCAGCAATGCTTTCCATAGATTTGTAAAGACACATGTAAGTTTAACTCTTTTTTATTTTGTAGTTCTCGCTATATCTATCAAACTGACAATGTAAACATCATTGGGTCAGACTTTGCTGCACTGAAGATCTGACTGTTACCTGGAGCAGCTGCTGTTTGCATGCACAAAGAAAACTTAAAGGGGAGAGGAGGCAACAGGTAGCTCTGCCCACCTAGCAATATTAACAGAAAAAGCTGTGCTCTTCTGCCAAAAAAATGCCACAGACTAGTTGTGGAAGACCATTGTGGGCACAGAGAAAGATCAGAGGAAAAATCACCCTCATCCACCTAGAAACATACAGAAGCAGAAGTCTGGATCTGCTTTAGGGGTCTATTGGAGCATTGTCCTCGCTAGTCATAAAAAGAGGTGATGATAGGAACCTGAGTAAGCAGTGGTGAACCCTTAATGCAAATTAAAGCTGCCTCTGAATAGTGCTTACAAAAGTAGAAGCCTTAATTTCTGATTTTTTTCCCCTAACTAATATGCATCAGTTCTTTGTCTTCTGATTTTCTTTTACAGGGAGAAAATAAATGAACGACAGTTCAAGAGGTAAATGAAACACCCCAGAAGACAAAAAAGTTAGTAATGTATGCAGTCATCTTGATGGTGGTGGGAATTTGTCATCATATAATATGATGTCTGTTCTGGAAAACAGCAGTGTAACTATGTGAAATCAATTATATGCTTGACTGATGAGAGTACATTGTGGCCACACCAGGGAGACCCCATCTGCCCAGACTGTTTCAATGCCCTCAGCCACGGACGAGATACAACAATCAGGACAGTGATTACTATCCATTAAGACTCAATGGGTCAAACCACCCAATCAATGGAGCAGCCATTGTTGGGGCCATTCATCTTCATTAGCTCAGCTGAAAACTCTAGCCAACCAGGAAAACTCAGTTTAAGGAAATACACTCACCAGGGAATATATTTATTGGCTGTGAGTCAGATCATGTGCCAGCTTCATAAGGACCTTAGGTAAACACACTTAGGATATGTCTACACTGAAAAAAAACTGACGCAAACTGATTCAGGTTTGCACTATGGGGCTAAAAAGAGCAGTTTAGATGTTCCTGCCCAGGCTCTGAAATCTGGCCTAGGGGAAGATCAGAATCAAGGACTAAAGGCTGATAGAGACAAACAGACAACCATGCCCTCTGTAATGGTAGAGTAGCCTGCCTTGGTAGTAATGGTTCACTGCTATCCTCAGGTATGATAAGATGTGCTTTTAAGATGTGCTTGTTTTTAATACCTTTTCTCTGACTTCTAAATAACCCTTGTTTTTTTTAAAAAAAAGATCTGCTGACTGTGTCTTGGCAATTCCATTGTTGTCTGTCCCTGTGCAGAACCATGTGTAAATGACCTGTACACCTACAAGCACTGTACTCTGGCCTCAGTCTAGTGGGAGAATCACATGATTCCACTAGAGTGAAAGGTGAGTGGCAAAAGACGCCTCATCTAGGGGTAACTCTGAGAGACCAAAAGAAGGGACAGAGGTACAGGTGGCCATAACAGAGTCACAAGCAGATGACCAGTATTTTTATTACTGCAATGTACTCTTTTCAGTTGAGGAAAGGGGATTTGACTATGGAGTCAGTTCTCAGGTAGATGACCTATGAATTCACTTCAGACCATTTTTCTTGCCCTACCAGTTGCAGAGAGTGCTCACAGGAGACAAGGTAGAAATGCACCAACTGATGATGTGAAGACTAAGGAAATTAAAGGTTCTGCCTTTGATGGATGCAGATTATAAAATCACTACACATGCTGCTGAAATGTCCTTGGCATGCACTCCCCAGGTAATGTGTGAGCAAGAGTGTGTGGGATACCCTATGGTCTTTTGCTGACTAGAGGTACCAAGTAAAAGCTGTGCTATATTCATACATTGATTCAAGGCAAACCAAGTGATGTTTACTCAAGATACGGAAAACTAGGCAGCCCACTAGAATTATAGGTGAATACCAATCCCCACTTAGTTATTGTTTGATGGGCAATGAATTTTGGCTCATGGGGAGCACTGTTTGACTGAAGGCTGACCCTGAAATGACCAAACCAGAACTTTACATTTCCATGGAAACAAGCATTTTCATCCTCCACTAACTTGGTTTAGATGTTTCTTAGTTTTAGAATTGCTATTCCTACAGGATTAATTATAAATAGTTATCTACTGATATCTGCTGTAATACATTTTGCTTCTGACCATGCACCACTGAGTTTTATAATGGGCTGTGCATACACTGAAAATGTAAGACAATATTTCCATTGATAAATCTCATGCAACATGTGTTTGTGTTTCCTGTGAGATTTAATGATGCAATGGGACAGCTGTATGAGAACTAGGAGGTTATTTTTTGTCACTGAGTAAAAGTTCAATAATATTAAGACTTAGAGCCAAAGTCAGCTCTGCAAAGCAGGCACGTTGCCTGTTAACTTCAGAGGGATTTGTGCCCACTTACTCCACACTTTAATATGCTTCTTGGGGAACTAAAGATGAATATATTTGGTTTTATTGCTCTTTACTTTGAGACTAGAGAGAAGTAAACGCATTTTTAATTTGTTTTTTCCTTTCCTTTCCCAGAGCTCAACCTTTCCCAATTTATACTCCCTCTTTTACCCCCCCTTAAGAACAAAAAGACTCTTTCGATTTCCCTAGTCTACCCAAAGCCTCCCCCAACCACTGACTGTAGACAGACAATGCTCATCTCCAAGCAAGCCAACAGCTACCTGACTACTTCCTATCAGCTGCTGGCTCCATCCCAATTATGCTCCTCCCTGACAGCTCAACACCAGTTCTTCCTGTCCACTGGGCTAACATCCTGATTTTCCTTACTCTGCTGACTGAGGGATGGGCCCAGAATCAATAGCATGTGTCATGTGGGGAGAGAAGAGGGGATTCCAGGAAGAGAATATGATGCAGGACTCATTCTTCCTGCCCCACCTCCCATCACCCATAATCACTCCATGGTATGTGCTCTAATGGAGCCCAACTGAAATGCTAAGACAATTGCCAGTCCCTCAGGTACATACACCTGAGGATTAGTTAGTTTCCAGACAGCTAGTGTAGAACATGGGGTGGCAGGAGGAGAGATCCTTTTCCAGGCATTCTTCAAAATGATGCATTTATTTTTATGTCTAGAATGCCAATAACTAGATGGAGAAAGGAGGGAAAAACTATCCATATTTTATTTACTGAATGCATCTATTGAAATGTTGGCTCCAGACCCAAAGCTATGTAACCATCACCTGTTATCTAACAGACTTTTTTCCCAGCTGTGAAGCCCATTTGGGTTAGTTTGTTGGTTTTTCTAACTACATTTCTATAGGTAGCTCTCCAGCATTTTTTTTCATGGATGTCCTGAATATCATTCTTTTCAAGGTCCATCAGTGAATAATGAGAAATGGCCAGTCTTCCTTTGATACAGAAATAGGTCAAATATTTGTTTCTGGTTTCTTCTCTTCTCCTCTTGTATGCTTGCCCACACACATATGTTGTACTTGTATGATTGTTCTGTAATGTTTCTCCTATGATTTCTCTCTTATACTGCTTTTTATTTTGTTATTGGTAAATAAAATGCCCCGGTTTACATCTGAGAACTATTTTGAGGAAGAAAAAGGGCCTGTTTCTTATACTCTCAATGGGCACATTCCTGGAGTATGGCTCAACCCAATGTAAATTAGAGTATCAAAAAATTGTCACTTAGAGATTTATAGTTCCCATGACATGCGGAAAGTGGGTATCATGGGAGGTAGTGTCATAGAAAATGAGAGTGTGATGCACTGTACCTCAAAGTAGCACCTTGTAACCCCATATTCATCATTGCTTATATGTTTGTGATATTTCATACAAAACATACCTTGTAAGGTAACATATGAAAGTCATGATCTGCTGAAATTCACTGTTCTGTCAAAATATGCATATCACTATTGTGTATAAAGTTAGGAGATTTTATTATATTGTTGAAATATGTTGTAAGTCTGGGAGTTGCCTACTGTTAATTCTCAAGTGGCAACAAAGTGACCCACATGCAGGTTGGCATTGAACAACCATCACCAGCCATTGACCATCAGGGGAATTGTAAATTGGAGGTTTACAATTCAATAAGAGACTGTTGCGCAGGCATCATACAATGGGAATTGCTCGACTCATGACCCACCAGGACATGTCTAGGCCAATATCTTTCCTAGGACAGGAACTGGGAGTATGAAATAAGGGACAGTGGCATCATGAGACCACCTGTCTCCATCCCTACCTACTCTGAAGGCAACAAGAATGCTGGGAAGAAAAACTGAGGAGATTGGTCCCAGGCAGAGTCAGAAATTTAGCCTGTGTATTAAGAATTGTAACATGCCTGTGACATCCAGTGGGGTGAGAAAAGCTGTTTGATTCAAATCTTACTGAGTCTGATAAAGTTTATGACTTAGAATGCGTGTTTACTTTTATTTCTTGGGTAACTATTTCTGACCTTTAGGCCTACCACTTATAATCACTTAAAATCTATCTTTCTGTAGTCAATAAACTTATTTTAATGTTTTATCTTTACCAATGAGTTTGTCTAAACTGCTTGCTGAATCTGCTCAGATTACAAAGCCTGGTGTATGTCCATTACCTACTCCTGGGGGAATTTTGCACCAAAAATTTTTAAAAATTCTGCGCACAATGTTTTAAAATTCTGCAAAAATCTGCATTTTTATTTATCAAAATAACACAATATAATCACACCAATTTCAATTATTTTGGTAATTAATTTCAAAATACCTGTCAGCAAGTATGTCTGTAACAATACAGACAAAAAAAACAAAGATTCAGGAATTTTTTTTGACAAATAGATTCCTTACTAGACAAATTAATACAGTACTTTGAGTAATTCATTTAAACTACAATACAGAACCATATTTTAAACTGCACCTCAGAAGCAGTGCAAAGGCTTGGGGGAGTCAGGGGTAATGAAGGAGAGGGAAGAAGCCTGGGAGTGAACCTAGAGGGTTGTTGGGTATGGGTGGGAGAAGTATGGAAAAGTGTTTTTGGGGTGGAGGGAGGGATTGTTGATGGAGGTGGAGGGAGTTGAGAAGCCTCCCCCATGCAGACCCTGACTGACCCTTAGCCTCTCCCATTCAGTCAGGCACATCTGCCCCGTCCCCATGTGGCACTGCATCCCCTATTCCTGTCCCCATGTGGCCATGCAGCCCATATGCCCTCACATCCCCATGTAGCCTTGCATCCCCCCTCTCATTCAGCACCTGGCTCAGTGTTGTCACCCCTCTAGCTCCTGAGCTCAGACCCCAGTCTGTCCCCTCACTAGCCCTTCTGAACCCCAGTCTGTGACCCCCTGCAGCCCTGTGTGTCCCACTCTCTCTGCCCCCTCATATCCTGTGCCTCCTAACCTGGTTCTGTGGTCAGGGTGCTGTGATGAATGCAGCCAGCTGCTGGCTGTTACTGTCAGTCAGTCGACTGCTGGTTGTTCTGGCACCACAGCAATCTCTAGTGAGTGAAAGGCGGAACTTCAGCACTTCCTGGCAGAATGTATTTTCTGCACAGAAAAAAAATTCTGCATCAGACATGAATTCTGCACATGTGCAGTGGCACAGAATTCTCCCAGGAGTAACTATCCTTTGACAAAGTGGTGAACTAATTAATGAGCTTGCAGTATTCAAGAGAAGGTCTTGAGCAGTGTAAAATGGTACATTTCTGGGGTGCAAGACTGGGTGCTGGGGGGATTTGCTGGTGTCTCCCTCTGCACAGTTCCTGAGTGGCTTAGAGAACATTCATGCAACTTAGCTAGGTATACCTCCGCATGTTGTTGACTGAGTGATCACAACAGCTGGAGAGGTTTGCTGCCTGTCACTAGCAAAGCATCATAAGAGACAGCCCAGACAGTAAAGTTAAGGGGGCAGAGGGGTTCCACAGTTCCAGGTTATGTACCCTAGGGATCCTGTCACAGATGATTTACACAGACTTCCCCAAAATGAGAGCTTTGGCTATATTTGAATATTACTAGTAACAACTAAATATAAAAGATTTCCGGCAAAAATAATATATTGGCATTAGAGGTTTGTATAAATAAATAGTTTTCTCATCAGATTCAATGGGAACAGGAATGGGCCCTAAAAATGTAACAATTACTCCTAATCTGGGCTGAAATCATCTCCCTTTTTACAGTATACATTTACATTACAGTAAACAATTTTTTTCAGTTTGGATTTTATTATTTTGACACCATGGACCTGCTGCTCTTTACCTACCCACGCACAGAATTCCCACTGACATCAGCAAATTGAGGGCATTCTCCAACGCTTGGTGATTAACTGTTTCTGTATATGGAGTGTAAATTAGAAATGGGTCAGAATCAAAATACTCACTTAAATTGTGTAAGTATTTGTGGGTAACCCCACTATTTCATTGTTAACCACAAGTACCAGGAGTGTTCAGTGATATCTGAACGATTCAGTGACATCTGGAGGTTAAAGTGCAGTTATGCTTAGAAAAGTGACTACGAAAAAAATGGCATCTTCTAAGATCTTGTAGAGAATCTCTGTTCTGAGAGTGAAATTCATTCTTGTTCAGAGGGCCTGCATTAAGCCCATGCAATACTTGAACCCCATTTAAGCCTTCAAAATAGGGTTCAAGTGGGACTTTTGCAGGCACCTTGCTAAGGGGGTGAATTTCACTCTCTCTGCTTAATTCCAGTCAAACTGCTTACTTTAGTATCAAAAATAAGATTTTACTACATTTTAATCCAGTTTGGCTGGACAACCCAGCCTAGGGGAAAGTGACCTGGATTCAGTTCTAATTTACGTATCACCTCTTATAGTTATAAAGTGCCATCACCACAAAAACTGTGCTATATTTGAGAAAATAAACTATGAACAATGTTGCTTTTTAAGTCAAAAGCACTATTTGGCACTGGATTATTAGCCTTCTCATCAGAGAATGTAAGAATTGCATAAAGCAGGGAGACTGAACTCCCCTATTACCCAACACATGGGGCCTCCCAAGTGAGCATTAGTTCACATGAGCAGAACAGTTTGGGTAGGTTGCATTTACAGCACTCATGTAACTGATCTAAGGATATATTCAAGTCTTCAGTGTCCAGCACTGTCATTCAAACACCCTTCACAAAGCACTAAAATCCACTTTTCAAAGAAACCAGCCCATCTCCATCTTTTGAAGAAGTCAAGAAATGCATATATTACAAAAGATGAAAAAGTTAGAATAATAAATAGTTGGTATTAGGATAGATGGTCTTGTGGCTGGGACTGAAAAGATGTGGGTTTAATTCCCTGCTCTACCATAGATCTCCTGAGTAATTTTGGACAAGTCACTTAGGGTCAGAGCCTTAAAAGGTATTTAGGCATCTAACTCCCATTAAAATCAATAAGGCCATTAAATACTGTTAAGGATCTGGACTTTAAGCTTTCTGTACCTCAGTTCCCCATCTGTAAAATAGGGATAATCATCCTTTCTTTGTCTTCTCTATTTAGAATGTAACATCTTCAGGGCAGAGACTTTCTTTCACAATGTGTCTGTACAGTGCCTAGCACAATAGGGCCTCAATCCCAGTTGCGGTGTGTCAGGGTTCCCTCCCCACTCTGAACTCTAGGGTACAGATGTGGGGACCCGCATGAGAGACCCCCAATCTTATTTCTACCAGCTTAGGTTAAAAACTCCCGAAGGCATAAATCCTTCCTTGTACCTCGGATTAAGTAATGCTGCCACCACCAAGTGATTTAGACAAACTCAGGGAAAGGACCACTTGGAGTTCCTACTCCCTCCTAATATTCCCCCAAGCTCTCACACCCCCTTTCCTGGGGAGGCTTGAGAATAAACAAGATGAGCACAGACCAACCTTGGGTTTTTTTAGAACACTAAAATACACCCAATCAGATTCTAAAATAAACAGAACTTAATTTTAAGAAAAAAGGTAAAAGAAGCACCTCTGTAAAATTAGAATGGAAGATAATCTTACAGGGCAATCAGATTCAAAAACACAGAGGATTTCCCTCTGGGCCAAACTTTAAAGTTACAAAAAGAAACCCAGGAATACACCTTCCTCTCAGCACAGAGAAAATCACAAGCCAAAACAAAAATAAGCTAAAGCATCCCCTTGCTAATACTTACTCATTCTAATGGATCTGGATTGCTTGCTTCCTTGATCTGTGTCCGGCAAGCACACAGAACAGACAGACCAAAACCTTCCCCCCGCTCCCAGATTTGAATGTATCTTGTCCCCTTATTGGTCCTTTTGGTCAGGTGCCAGACAGGTTACTTGAGCTTCTTAGCCCTTTACAAGTAAAAGGATTTTGTGTCTCTGGCCAGGAGGGATTTTATAGTACTGTATACTGGAAAGTTGTTATCCTTCCCTTTATATTTATATATAGGCACCACTGTAACATAAAACACAATAGTAAACATTAATTCCTAACTTAATAACCCCACCCCTGCCTACCCCTTTCAAAGCTTCATCCGTCTCTCAACTTGAGGATCAGGAAATTTTTGTTCAGGAATACCCGCTATTCTATTGCCTCAACACGTTCCCTACATGCTCCCATATTACATACGGTATATCACTGCTACCTCCATAAAACACTAGAGTTTCTACAGAAGATGATGCATGAAGCTGGCCATCAAGTTTCTTCAGGGCTAGACTGATGGTTCCCTCTTCACAATCAAATACAGTCTTATATTTATTGGTGTAGGGATAGCTCTTGCCCCAGTTCTGGGGAGGCAGAATCTCAGCTCCTTACACTGAGTCCTATTCACCTGCAGTTTAAAATATGAAGGACACTCTGGAAGACCCATAGACCTCCAGGGTATTTTGAAGATTCTCACATCATTTCTGCAAGAGTCTCCATTCTTAAATGACAGTGTGTACAGGTGGGAATTGAGACCTCATGAATAGGACTTTTCCCAAATGAAGGATGCCTTCAACAAGGCTCATATATGAGGAAGTTACAGCTTTACTCAGTTTGTTTTGTATTCTCAGTTTGTTTTGACTCGTGGATAAGGATGGCTGTAAAGGGAAAATGCAAGATAAATTGTTCACTGTCTCAGTAAAAGACCATCACATTAAAAAGAGAATAATCCTGTATCTTTTAACTCATTGAAAACTGACCTTCCTTAGCTTGAAACTGTCTATAGAAGTCCCAGGACAGGTTGTTCTGACATTCTTTTAACATCATCTCATCATCACAGCCAAAACTAATCACAAGAATATTACCCAATGACAGGTGCATTTATTCTGTCAATTAAATCAGATGGTTAAATCGAAATGTTCCCCAAATCTCTCTTGTTTGCATTATCCATATTGGCATTTCTTGGCTGTGGTTCATTGCTGGCTGGAAGTCATCCAGCCCCTGCAGTCACTTTGCAATTCTGTGCCAGCAAGTTTCCATGCTCTGCAGCAGCCGTTACAATAAGACCAGAGTGGCCCTACAGGACTGACCTGAAATGTTATATTGCTTCACTAAGATTTATTTAAAAAAAACCAAAGGAGGAGACTGAGATCAATGCTTTTGGAATGAGAAAGGATATATCATCTCATGGCTAAATATGGATGGCGTGCAGGTGATATGAAATAGAGAATCTAAATCCTAAGAGAGACTTAAACATTATCTGTAGACTATAAAATGTGCAAGAATCAGATATACAACCTGCCCTCATTATAAGGCTCTTTTATAAAAGTTACTCCAATGTTTAAAAAAGAAATGTATTGGTGATAATAATTCAGTCCATCTGCTTCAGACTTCTTTTTAATTTTGAAAAAAAACAATGGACATTGAAGTATAATTGTGGTGCAAATCAACAAAAACAAAGAAATGAAGAGTTAAAACCAAAACTCTAGCCATAAGCTATCTCATCTGTCTAGTTACTGGAGAGGCCTCTGAGCAGTGGGTGAGTTTACATAACATATTTGCTGCAATACCTAGTTGCAGTGGGGCAGGTTAAAGGCCAGGATGAATTTGATCTCACCCACATGCTGTGCACACCAGTATATTTCAGAATACTCCAGATTCTCTTGCTCATGGTGCCTTGTGGTAAAGCCTTATCACTACTTTAAAAGTGAGTAGTTTTCTGGGAGGGTTGCGGGGGAGGGGGATGGGGACTTGCATTGTATTATTTAATGAAAACTGAAAAAGGAAGGACAAGAAAATATTTTAGGACCCAATTCACTGTGGTTGCTGGAGGAAGATGTAAATTGTACTCCCTTCTGCAAGGCAGGAGGACTGCACTTTGATTGGACATATGCTCCCAGAGGAAGGCAGGCAGTGTTGCTCTCTCTCAGGGGTGGGTAGCTATAGTTTGTGTTTGGGGCTTCCTAAAAAACAACTCCTGGAAGAAGGGAATATGCAGAGGGGGACATATAGAGACTCGGTCCATTATCCCAGCCACCCATGTCCCACTCCTGCCCTGCGTAGTGCTGATCTCTTTCTGAACCCCCTTCCCCTGCCACTGAGCACTCCCCTCCCACCCTTGGAAGAATTTCCACCACGGTCAGCCTCACACCCTGCTTCACCCCAGCAGCAGATGATGTAAACCAGGGCTGAATCTAGCCAAATATAAAACAGACCAAAATGCAGAGCTATTGCTATCTGTCATGTAAAGATAAATACATATCCCTAGATGTTGCACTACTTTAGTATGCATTGTTCAGCACCTGCTCAATAAGCCACAGCAGCCCCTTTGGAGTCTGATCCTGCAAATTTTTATACACATCAGTAATTTTGCTCATGTGAGTAGCCCTTTTGTCTTCCAAGGCATTACTCACACAAGTAAAGTTACTCATCAGTGAAACTATTAACAGGATTGGGCTCCTGAAGAGCTTCCAGACTGGCAAGTGAATACCATCTTTAATGCAAGATTTTAAAATATTATAGTTTACAGACAGCACATTCACACAATTCACAAGGAAGCTGGTGAGAGTTTGGAGCAAGAACGGTTGTAGCCCCATAAAACATTGATGCCAACATTTTTCTTGTCAGTGTGAATTATCTACCTAAGGGCTCATCTATATGGCACCGCAGTCTGGGTTACAGGGATGTGAATTGTTGAGCCCTTTAAGATGCTGCACTCTAACTGCCCCATGTAGACTCTGCCAGCATAAACTGAAAGGTACCTAGTTCATGTTTACATAGTTCCATTTGAAAGTATATTGTGAATACATAATTAACCATTTCTACTTCTTTCCCATGCTATGTCTTATTATGATGATTCTCATAAATGGCTCTGTTTATTTGTTATTATTCATCTGCAAAATTAAAAGTGAAAAACCAGTGACCTGTTTCACATTCCTGAGCAGTTATAAGCTAATGGTTACAAAATCTATTTATTAATTATTATTATTGGGAGAAAGATGGGTTAATGAATGTTAGGCCCTGAACCTGCAATGTGATACATGACAGTGATTTCCTGTGCCCATGTGAAGCCCAATTGACTCCAGTGAGACATTTTATAAGCACATGGGTTTGCCCTTATGTATCAGATTGCAGGAGCGGGGCTATAGACTGCAAACACATGGTGTTTCTCAATGAGTTTGAAATTTATGTATAAATAATACATTTTGTATTTTTCCTGTGATAGTGCTTGTCCTTGATGTGATGTTCCCTTCCCCTTCTTCTCTATCTCATCTAATGTGTTATGATAATATTCACTAATTAGAATTATCTTTAAGAAAACCAATCACATTGTGCTAAAAAGAAACGAAAGAAAGAATTTAACATGCACTGAGATTAATGTTCATTATTTACAGTGGAGGTAGCCCCAAAACAAACACACAAAACACTCTTTGTGTAGGTCCTACATTAATAGTGACTAGTGTTTTAGCCATTTTAAAAAAATCTTCGCAACAGAGTAGTGGACTTTTTAAAATATTTACTGAGATTGAAAGACTATCCCGAAAGATGGATGTGGATTAAAGTCCATGGGACTTCTGTATGTGAAGAATTTGGCCCTTCAGATATATTTTCCCTGATGTTAAAAGAATTTTAAGATTGGCCAGTAGAGGGGGTTGAAAAAATTCAAATTTTCTCTATTTTTTGTAATCTTATATATGTATGTATGTATGTTTATTTATTTATGGTTTTCAACCAATTTCTAGAGGACACAAAAAATCTGTTTTTTCCTGCATTTTTAAACCAGCTCTACTGCCCAGATTAAAATCTTAGGGTGTTATATTCCTTTCATTTGTTCTAGGTTTTAACCGTGGAGCAACTTTATTGACCTTAATCATGATTTACTGTCATGTGAGAGAAGATTCAGGCTCCTAAAGAACTCATCATTAGATTCTTTTTACTTTTCTGTTAGACTAGCACAATATACAGCATAGACCGAAATGGGAGACTTGAGAAGCTGATATATTTTTTAAAACTTCATGCTTTCATTTTTGCTGCTTAAATGAAGATTTTTATAGAGAGTTGGAGAAAAACTACTGATCTTTACACAAGGCCACGAAAAGGAAATGTTTCCCTTAAATGAAGATTAAGTAAAGCATAAGTTAAAGTATATAATTACCCGATGCTTTCTTTAGATAAAATTACTTACTGCCTGCTTGAAGCACTCCATTTGTATCTATCATTTTAAAAATCGTGAAACATCTATTATACATACAGTATGTCTGTTAAATTATATCTCCAATTTATTTTAAAAAAGTATATATAAAGTTTTCTTTTCAGTTGTGTTTCACATCTTCTAATTTACCAATAATTTCAATGACCATTTAGGGGAATATGTTGTAGGAACAACAGTAAAGCAATATTAAGTATGGTAACCATATGTCTCCTACTTCTACCGTACTGTTTGTGACTGCCCCTGACTCTGGATGGATTAGATGTCTCATCAGTTTGCATGCTGATGGGATGTCTGTTGCAGGTGCTTTGTTGATATAACATAAAACACAAATTTCAGGAAGCTAGACTCTCTAATGCATACAGGAATATTAGCTACTTGCCTTCGCTTAAGCAGCAATTCACAGAGGTCTCCTTTAAGACTCTTAATTTATAATATATTTTATATATCATCATGAGTGAATGGCTGCCCCCAGATAGCTGACACAGTGCCCAGGATATTCAGAGCTTAATGTTTTTGATCATCTTATGGTTTATCTCTGAAGCTCAGTAATAGAAGCAAACTGATTATAGAACTATATTTTCACAAGCAAAAAAGAATTATAAGTGTCAACAAACAGGCTTCCTTCTGTTAAACTCTAAGAAAGCGTTCTCACCTTGGTGCAGAGGTTTTAATGTAATGAATCTTTAAATATAGCTAAACGCAAAGCCCTATTTAAAGCTGCCATTCCACTTTTCTCTGATTCACTGATTTTGTCCATCTTAAGAAATGGCAATAATGTAGAAATTTATATAAAGCAAGGTGGTATGTCAGCTAAGTAGAAGGTTAAAAATTGGCATAATCTTATCCCATCATCACAAATTATATTATCCTGGGGAGGATTTGAGGTTTTTCACAGCTCTGAATAGCCCACCTCTCTCCACTCACTCTGAACAAATTAAAGTGTAGGTGCACATTGCCTCCAAGAGAAAATCAAGCAAGAGATAGAATATAAAAACAACACAAGAGAAGAATCTCTAAGTTTATATTTTTATGTTAATGTGCTGGTAAGAAAAGGGCTTCATTTGGGGAACCATAAAAAAAAGCATTAGAAGATCTCCAAGTTAGAGCATAGATGCTTTTTATGCAGATGGAGGATTTAAAAGAAGCAAAATGATAACCACATAGTCAAGAGACTAGAAAAGAGACCTTGATGTTTGATAGTTGTAATAACCTGCAGAGTGCTCTAATGGCTCAGGGATCAGGTGCAGAACTACAGCAATAACAAGAGCTGAATAATTATCTCAGCCATATCTATGTAACCAAAGTCCCAGAGTATGAACTATATAAGGAGGCTTCTGCTGCCTCTCCAAGATTTCCTGAAATGTTAAATCACTGAATTGGGACCACTTCCAGCATTAGTACTGCCCAGTTAGAAAGAAATAAAGCCCAGAAACCTCCAGTGGCAGTTCTAATGTCTTTGTTAATTATGAATTATGGGTAAACATGCAGACTCACAGAGGTCACGGCTGTCAGCAACAATACTTTTCAAGAAGGATTTTTATGAGGGTCTTTTTCATTTTGCTATAATGTCTTTTATATATACACATAAACTCCACCAAGAATGTGAAAAAATCGTGTTTGTTTTTAGGGGAGGTGTATTTATTTTCCATTTGTTTTTCCCCTTCTGTAGAATCGTGTATCCATTGCCAGTATAGCCCAGTTCATAACTATAACCTCCTCTGTGAATAACAACAGCTGTACAATTCCAAGGACTAGGCAGAACGAGTCATTGGGGCTGAGGTTAGGTTAATGATCAGACACTCTGTTAACAAGAAAGTAGTGGTTTTCAAAGTGAACGGCCAGTCGGTATCCCATCAGCTGTAGTCACCTTTCACATACAATAGAGAAATAAAAGCTGCATACAGTATCCTTGATTAACCTCACTTAAATGGCAATGCTGATCTCAAATCTGTCCCATGGGTGTATATAAACAGGATTAAAATTATATTATGTGTGGATCCTGCCCAACAAAAGCACCTGGCACAAAATCATTTTAATTAGGTGGTAGAGGCTTTGGCATTTATTCTTTTTTGTCCCATTCAAAGAACTTTAATACAAGATATAGAAGGAAGAGAGGCACTTTGCAATAATGTCAACATGCTATTTAATATGATCTCTAGGGTAGATTGTAAGATGACCATATCAAAATCCGATAACATTCAACTTATCTCAGTAAATTCAATGTAGAGAATATAATCAAGGAACAAATTATAAATCCAGTGCTATAGACTCTCCAGCTTGAGGTGGATGGGTTCAGAACCTACTAAATTTATATTAATGGATTTAGACAAATCAAACTCAAAAGATCCAATTCAGATTTTTAGCAAATGGGCTGTAACTAGTTGAGCTAGGTGAAACTTTCCAAAAAAAGCAAGAAACGATATGAACCTCAACTGATTTCAAGTTCACTTTCAGCCCATGAAAATTAAACCTTGCAAGACATCATAGATATTTCTGCTGACTCTGGATAGTCATGTTTTTTTTTTAAACTGAGTGTTGTAGTTTTGTTTTGGTCTCATAATAAAGATTGTGGCAGTCAAACATATGGATGAACTTCTTAGTCAAATTAAGCTGAACCTTTGTGAATCCTTGTAAACATATGTGCAATTGAAACCAAAGATTTCAAAGTCTGCTGAAAACTCATTTGGAAACTTGAGTACTTCTCACAGCACTGTTCACCATCAGTAAAGTTTAACTATCTTTGATCATGCCATTTGTGAATGGTTGAAAGGGTCTTAATCCTCCTAAAGGTTAAGTCAGGTGTTGTGTACTGAGGACTCAGAAAAGTTTAAAAGTGAGTCAGTGGATGCTGATTCCTGCCATGTGATAGGGATGCAACATTTTGCAATCCTGGCCCATGTCATCTGATTGGAGCCAGGAAATTAAGGCAAGCACTCCTGTGTCCAACCCTTATTACATGGTGTTAGAAGTTAACTATGTTTTTTTCACAAAAATAGAGCAACCTAAATCTCCCAGTCTGAAAGAGAACCTGGCAGATAGGAGAGGAGGTGGCTGCAGAGCTTCCAAATGTTCCTGGAAGCAAGTGGCATTGCAGAGATATCAGAGAGGATAAAATCCTCGCCCTGCTACATAGTACAGACCATACACTTTGGAATCTGTGATATATTCTACTGTGAGCATGATGGCAACACAAGAATGTCGTATGCACAAAGGCACATTTTCCTTACCAAAAAATAGCTTTCAGGCAAATGCCTGACCCTTATGTTACAGTCCCACATAATAAAGCAAAGTCATGTGTACTTGAATAGTTAACAGATGGACTAATTAGAGGCTGAATTATTTCTGGTATAACTGATAGCCAGGTGAAACCAAGGTTATTGAGGGAAATAGACTTGACTTTGCAAAGAACAGTGGATATTTTCAGGGCTGATGAAAACTGCTTCCCAAATGAAAGGGTTAACAAAGAATGAAAGAACAGAAGTGCATCTAATTAAAAAAGCATACCAAGGCAGGCAGAATGAATGCAAGGGTAAGCAAATGGCAGAGAATCCGATTTGTCTGCAAAAAATGAAGAGGCAATCATGAAATAATGTAAAGATAGCCAGACTGGAGGGTAAGGCACAATACAGGTGATAAAATCAGCCACACTGAAAAAGTGTCCCTCTCGAGTCACTGCATAAATTGTAAAGAAATATCAAAATAAAATATATACATGAACATACAGGTGAAGAACAAAGTTTGATAATGATGAAAAAGACCTCTTTTTGTGGGCCTCTAAATATATTTAGAAAGTAGATTTACAATCTGTTAGTTTGTGACATTAAAAATAAATTAACAAAAAGTGAATTTCAAAATAGATACTGGAGTGGATTCTAATGTAATCTGTAAACATATACAGAAAGATTACTAGACTGCCCTATGTTAAAAGAGAAAACTTTTTGTTTCAAATAGCAGGTACAAAATAAGCCCATCTGGCAAAAACCACGGGTATATCATTATTATTTTATCAACCTAAATAATTTTAATTTAACAAACAACTTAAGATCTCAGTTGATGCCAGATCACGTGGCATGAGGGCAGTACTTCTACAGGTTGAGTGCCCAGCAGTACATGCTTCCAGAGCTCAGACTACAACTAAACAGAACTATGCTCAGAATAAATAAGACATACTAGCAATTTTTATGGTTGTGAGCTGTTCCATTAATATGTCTCTGGGCCAAAACTGGTCAAGGTAGAATCAGTCTATCAAACTTTTGAAGCCATATTATAGAAACCATTGTATAAAGCCATGCCCAGACTTCAGAAAATGATCAAGAAATTGCAAAACTACTGATTAAATAAGAAATACAAACCTAGTAAGGAGGTTACTATAGTGGGTTTGCTTTTAAGAGAATTTTGAAGTAGTAAAAGCAAGGAGCTGCAAGGAAGAGGAGCATGAAGTAAATATGAGTCAAGTACTGCCAATTTCTGTAACAAAATGTGACAAACTCAGACAAGAAACACAAAGTGACTCAAGCTTACAAGACTTGAGAGAGTAATTCTAGAGAATGACCAACAGAAAAAACCCACACACCTTAAAGTACAAAAACTTATTGACACTATGCAGATGAATTGCTACATATAAAGGGATTATAATAGTAGAATAGAAAAGAATAGTAAATATGGCAGGCGACCAGCTTGGCTTAACGGTGAAATCCTAGCGGATCTTAAACATAAAAAAGAAGCTCACAAGAAGTGGAAGTTTGGACATATGACCAGGGAAGAGTATAAAAATATTGCTTGGGCATGTAGGAATGAAATCAGGAGGGCCAAATCGCACCTGGAGCTGCAGCTAGCAAGAGATGTCAAGAGTAACAAGAAGGATTTCTTCAGGTATGTTGGCAACAAGAAAAAAGCCAAGGAAAGTGTGGGCCCCTTACTGAATGAGGGAGGCAACCTAGTGACAGAGGATGTGGAAAAAGCTAATGTGCTCAATGCTTTTTTTGCCTCTGTCCTCACTAACAAGGACAGCTCCCAGACTGCTGCGCTGCGCATCACAACATGGGGAGTAGATGGCCAGCCCTCTGTGGAGAAAGAGGTGCTTAGGGACTATTTAGAAAAGCTGGACGTGCACAAATCCATGGGACGAGTTGCATCCGAGAGTGCTAAAGGAATTGGCGGCTGTGATTGCAGAGCCATTGGCCATTATCTTTGAAAACTCGTGGCGAACGGGGGAAGTCCCAGACGACTGGAAAAAGGCTAATGTAGTGCCAATCTTTAAAAAAGAGAAGAAGGAGGATCCTGGGAACTACAGGCCAGTCAGCCTCACTTCAGTCCCCAGAAAAATCATGGAGCAGGTCCTCAAGGAATCAATCCTGAAGCACTTACATGAGAGGAAAGAGGTCAGGAACAGTCAGCATGGATTCACCAAGGGAAGGTCATGCCTGACTAATCTAATCACCTTCTATGATGAGATTACTGGTTCTGTGGATGAAGGGAAAGCAGTGGATGTATTGTTTCTTGACTTTAGCAAAGCTTTTGACACGGTCTCCCGCAGTATTCTTGTCAGCAAGTTAAAGAAGTACGGGCTGGATGAATGCACTATAAGGTGGGTAGAAAGTTGGCTAGATTGTCGGGCTCAACGGGTAGTGATCAATGGCTGCATGTCTAGTTGGCAGCCGGTGTCAAGTGGAGTGCCCCAGGGGTCGGTCCTGGGGCCGGTTTTGTTCAATATCTTCATAAGTGATCTGGAGGATGGTGTGGATTGCACTCTCAGCAAATTTGCGGATGATACTAAACTGGGAGAAGTGGTTGATACGCTGGAGGGCAGGGATAGGATACAGAGGGACCTAGACAAATTGGAGGATTGGGCCAAAAGAAATCTGATGAGGTTCAATAAGGATAAGTGCAGGGTCCAGCACTTAGGACGAAAGAACCCAATGCACAGCTACAGACTAGGGACCGAATGGCTAGGCAGCAGTTCTGCGGAAAAGGACCTAGGGATGACAGTGGATGAGAAGCAGGATATGAGTCAGCAGTGTGCCCTTGTCGCCAAGAAGGCCAATGGCATTTTGGGATGTATAAGTAGGGGCATAGCGAGCAGATCAAGGGATGTGATCGTTCCCCTCTGTTCGACAGTGGTGAGGCCTCATCTGGAGTACTGTACCCAGTTTTGGGCCCCGCACTACAAGAAGGATGTGGATAAATTGGAGAGAGTCCAGCGAAGGGCAACAAAAATGATTAGGGGTCTGGAACACATGACTTATGAGGAGAGGCTGAGGGAACTGGGATTGTTTAGTCTCCAGAAGAGAAGAATGAGAGGGGATTTGATAGCTGCTTTCAAGTACCTGAGAGGTGGTTCCAGAGAGGATGGTTCTAGACTATTCTCAGTGGTAGAAGAGGACAGGACAAAGAGTAATGGTCTCAAGTTGCAGTGGGGGAGGTTTAGGTTGGATATTAGGAAAAACTTCTTCACTAGGAGGGTGGTGAAACACTGGAATGGGTTACCTAGGGAGGTGGTGGAATCTCCTTCCTTAGAAGTTTTTAAGGTCAGGCTTGACAAAGCCCTGGCTGGGATGATTTAATTGGGGATTGGTCCTGCTTTGAGCAAGGGGTTGGACTAGATGACCTCCTGAGGTCCCTTCCAACCCTGATATTCTATGATTCTATGATTTTGTACAAAGAACATCATGGCATAATAATACACAGCATGAGGTCAGACATTATAAACATAATTCACAGTGTCCATCTGGATCTTAAGAAATATAAGAAAAGAGCCCAACATGTCTTATTTTAGCCAGGCTGAATTCTGTCATTGAAGGTCAGAAGTTAAATCCTGGCTCCATTGATGTTAATTGCAAAACTCCAAATGAATTCAGGGGAATCAGGATTTCTCCCTAGATATGAAATCAGCAACAACAAATGTAGGAAACATAATGCAAAAGAAACATTGAAATCATAAGATTCCCGATTATACTTGATCCACAGTTGGTACTGTTCCATTCAAATTGAATGGAAAAGATTACCCACAATTAGTGGACCGCTGCACATATTGAGCCTAATGCAAAGACCACTGACGTCAATGGAAGTCTTTCCATTAACTTCAGTGTGCTTTGAATCAGGCCAATATTCTTATTTTTAATTGAACTGTTGCACAACACGTTGAGCAGCAATATAATAACATGTTGTATATCACAGTGTGGTCGCAATGGGATTCCAGATGGGTTAATAACTAGTGATAGTCCACAAATCATCAGTAACTCATTTTGGCAATTCTTTTTGCTAGGTCAGTTCAAGCACACCATGTCAAGCCCTTACTTAGTTTGATAGGTTACCAGAAAATTCAGTACAAATAGCAAGGAACTTGGTAGGAAAAAAGAAGCCATTCACAGAATCAAGAGATCATACTGACTGAGCATTGTTAGACTATCACAACAAACCTCACAATGCTTTATTCTGATCACTGGTTCAGAAAGTTATGGGCAGAAGGAAAAAACAAAACTTTGCGCCAACATCAGAAAAGCTTCTTGAACCAAAAACAAGTAACCCTGAAGTTATTAAAGAAACTAGAGCAGAAAAAATGCTAGGATAAGGATACCAAACAGTTACCACCACTGGAAGTAGGACAGAATGTTAGATTTCAAACATAGAGTGGCAAGCAACCTAAGTTAACAGCTACAACAGCCACACTAAGGTCATTCTGATATGCTGTTCACACCACAGCAGCCCCTGAAGGAGTGTAGATGGCTAGGTGGGCCAGTTAATCACCTAGGCTGCACCTGGAGGAGGAGCCAGAGAGCAATGAAGACTAATTAAAGGATGAAGCTCACCTGGACAGGAACAGGTAGGGCTTCTATAAAGCCAGGTAGCTGAAGGTAGGAAGGGGCCTGCATGGAGGTGGTCTGCAGTCACTCTATCAGAAGCTAGGAAAGAAAGAACATCCTTGGAGGAGGGTTAGGGAAGGAGCCTGATAGAGACAATGCAGGAAGCAGTCCAGGGAAAGAGCAGCAAGGTAAGCAAGACCTTAGCTGCTGGTTGCAGGGGCTGTGGGTTGGAACTTAGAGAAGAGGTGAGCCTGGGTCCCTCTACCAACCAAGTGGTGGCACTTAAATCCTAGTGAACGCACCATCGTAGCTACCCACTGTGAGGGGATTGCAACAAGGGGAAACCAAGCCTCTGTGCTCTGGATCCCCAGAGTGTTTTCAAGCACCTAGAGCTGCTGCAAGCTTCAGTTTTTCCTTTGGTGCATTTCCTGGGCTTGCTTCCCCTTCTCCACACCTTCTGCCAGAGCTCTGCCTCAAAAGTGTGAAGCTTCTAGTTTACAGCCTAACTCTCTCAGGGGCACACTGCAGCTGTGAAGCAATCAACACTCACACGTTGTACAGGCTAACACCTTTATGCTGTTTTATACTTCTATCCTAAGCCTTACATGATTTACAGCTCATCCAGAACAATAAACATCTGAAACTGCAATGTCCCTCACTAGCTCACCCTTCTCTTGTGAGTCCTTGGGGAACAATCTGCATCCAAGAAGGCAGGCAGCATGTCCCCTACCTCATGCAGACTCTTACATAGCGAGTGTTTTCTCTGTCATGGACTGGAGAAAAACCTTCCCCAACAGAGCAGCCTCTGCACTTTTAGAACCTTCAGTCCACTGTGTCAAGCAATCCTTTTACCAGCTTCCCCTTATGACCAGTGAACGAGAAGCTGGATATGAGTCAGCAGTGTGCCCTTGTTGCCAAGAAGGCCAATGGCATTTTGGGATGTATAAGTAGGGGCATAGCCAGCAGATCGAGGGACGTGATCGTTCCCCTCTATTCGACATTGGTGAGGCCTCATCTGGTGTACTGTGTCCAGTTTTGGGCCCCACACCACAAGAAGGATGTGGAAAAATTGGAGAGAGTCCAGCGAAGGGCTACAAAAATGATGAGGGGTCTGGAACACATGACTTATGAGGAGAGGCTGAGGGAACTGGGATTGTTTAGTCTGCAGAAGAGAAGAATGAGGGGGGATTTGATAGCTGCTTTCAACTACCTGAGAGGTGGTTCCAAAGAGGATGGTTCTAGACTATTCTCAGTGGTAGAAGAGGACAGGACAAGGAGTAATGGTCTCAAGTTGCAGTGGGGGAGGTTTAGATTGGATATTAGGAAAAACTTTTTCACTAGGAGGGTGGTGAAACACTGGAATGTGTTACCTAGGGAGGTGGTAGACTCTCCTTCCTTAGAAGTTTTTAAGGTCAGGCTTGACAAAGCCCCAGCTGGGATGATTTAATTGGGGATTGGTCCTGCTTTGAGCAGGGGGTTGGACTAGATGACCTCCTGAAGTCCCTTCCAACCCTGATATTCTATGATCACAAATCCCTGTCAGATGACTTTGTTGCCAAGGGGACTTTCCTCCTGCTAAACAAGCTCTTCTCAGCAGGGAACACTCTTTTGTCTGGAGTGACTAGACTTCCAGTGATTGAGTACTTGAGTCTACTACCCCCTACTTTTGCCATCAGTGTTTGGAATCTCAACCCAATATGGAGGCTAACCGACCACAGAGAAAGCAAACAGTTACACAAATTGAGTGTTCGGCCTGATGCAGATACAAAATCTCACACAGAATTCAAAAACTGCACAGGCATATTCTCAATTCATCACAACACCCACTCACTGACAATGAAAATCCTAATTTGCATATTTGGTCCATTAATGGTTGTTCATTTTGGGTAATATATTTTATTTTTTAAGGGAAGACATGACAGAAGCCACTGGAGTCATTGGATACTGACCAAGGAACCAACACTCTGGTGTGCCGCATCTTTATTGCAAAAGAGATGATTAAAAAGCAAGCCTGAAATCCCATTTTTTGCACTTTTTGTTTGTTTAGGTGTTTGGTTTGTTTGCTCTGGTCTTTTTGAGAGGGAAAGATAAATTTGGGACTACCTGGACACATTTAGGGTGTCATGCTTGCCTTGTATTATTTTTAATAATTATAATGACAGATCTGTGCAAAAAGCCTTCTCTTCCCTCTGTGACTGGCCAGACCATTACACACCATTCTATCATACACACACCTGGCCTCGGTGGCCTGTTAATTCATGACCTTCGGCTTGCTTTTTGGTTCCTTGGAGCTAAGATCAAGTGTAGTTCTTGGCCTTTTGGCTAAAATCAAGTGTAAGTAGACTGAGGGTGGCAGGAAGGGATAGCTCAGTGGTTTGAGCATTGGCTTGCTAATCCCAGGGTTGTGAGTTCAATCCTTGAGGGGGCCATTTAGGGATCTGGGGCAAAAATTGGGGATTGATCCTGCTTTGAGCAGGGGGTTGGATGAGATGACCTCCTGAGTTCCCTTCCAACCCTGATATTCTAAGACTACTGCAGCATGTATAGAACACAGAAATTGATGTGCTTAGAAATGTAGATTGCCATGAACTTTCTGCACTGACTCCCTACTAAATCCGCAGTATAGTTCAAGGTCTCTGTCCTGATATTCAAAGCCCTCCATGTGAGTGGCCCTACTTAACTTAGGGATAATCTCCATCCCACAGCAGCTATATTCCACTGGAACAATAAAATGCTAAACCAATAGAGTGAAGTATGGGAATGCAGGAGAAGGAAAGTTCACAGAAGCAGGACCTCAGCTCAGAACTCATTCCCATAAGAATAGGCACAACCGTGGATTCTACTTTAAGAATTAAATGCAAAACTCATCTTTTTGATTTAGCTTTTCCTTAATAATTTCATGTGTATAAAACACTCAGTTACTCATGCACGCAAGCACACACACATACTGTATAATTGTGACATCACCCAGAGTACAATCTGGACTGCTGAACAGCTATGTCCCCCCGAGTTCTCCAACCTAGGGTGCCTCTTACACTGCTTTACTGTGAGAACGGCCAATCCTGACAAGTTAACAGTGTCTCCAGCATGTAACTTGCTCCCAGTTACACAGTATTGAATGCTACTAGCTAGCCACTCATTAATTAAACTGCAGGGCAACACCAGCACCTCTCTAGTCCCAGACTTTTACACATAAATGTGCATTTTGTACTGTCCAATACATTGCTTAACAATGCAAAGGCCATCATTTCATCAAGGCAAAATGATATGTGCCGGCTTTGTTATCCTAAATGGAGCTTCCCACACACTTTAATCTAAACACACTGGTTAATATAAAACAGTATAATATGTTTATTAACTACAGAAAGAGAAAGATTTTAAGTGACTACAAGTAGTGAGGCATAAAAGTTAGGATTGGTTACAAAAAATAAAAGAGAGAATGCAAACTGATGACTAACTTAACAAACTAACAGAATTCAACGCAAAGGTATTTCTCTCACCACATGCTGCAATAAATTTCACAGGTTGGGTCTCTTTTCAGCCTTGGACCCCTCCCCCTTCAGTGTCCTTCATGTAGTCATTGATGACATGAGCAGAGAGATGGGAGGAAAAGGAGTGAAGCCCAGTGTTTTCCTCCCCTCTTTGTAATTCAATTTCTTGTGCTAGAAACATCCTTTCTGAATCATGGTGGACGTGAGGTTTGAACTGTGTCTGTGATGAAAGGTCAATTTCTTGTTTACCCCTTTTCCCTTGCTGGAGAATGGCTGCTTAAGCATGAGCACCTGGCTGGGAGGCCAGTATGTCTTTGTCTCTGAAAAACTGGTTTGGGCCTGCTTTTCCTAACCTTGGAGTATGTTATAACAATGTTATAGGGTAAAGTCTTATAACTTTACATAAAGTGTTGCCACCCATATTTTATCAGGACAACAATGTTCAGCAAATTATGATTTTTCCCAAATGATATCTCACAAGGCATACTTTGCACAAAATAGATCATAAACTTATAAAGGGGTGAACATGGGGTACAGGCTGTCACAATAATCAAGTAGGCTGGAAAGGAAGAGAGAGAAACTTTGTTGTTTTGATTTTTGAACTTGGCAAGCACTCAAAATTGTGATGACTTTAGCCATATAAATCTATGAGAGACGGAGGCTTCCATACTTAAGCCTTGACCCTCTCACACATGTAAAATCAATTAGACTACTTATGTGCTTAAAGTTAAGCACATGCTTCACTGCTTACTAAATCAGGGCTTTAGATTGTAAACTCTTTGGAACAGAGCTCATCTTTTCAGTATATGCTTTTGCATTATATTGTAGAGTGCCCCGCTCCACGGAGCCCTGAGCCCTGACTAGAATGACTACACACTACTGAAATACGCATAATAACTGATAGATCGACCATTTAAAAAATCCTTCTATCTCCCAGCATGTGAGGGTTCTAAACATTAAGTGAGGCAATAGCAAACAATGGCCATGCACACTGTGAAAGAGGCAGCTTGATGTGTTATTCCTGGTGCCTTATCATGTTGCCATTTCTTTCTCATCTCTTTTTTTTTCCCCTTTATGTCATTATTGTTGTTGCCTGAATTTCTAGAGTCCCTTGCCATGGCAACACCTGCAGGTGAAGGCAGAGCTCATCATCTACAAGCTTTTGCCAATGCTGAAGAGGCAACTAATCACTCCACAAGTAGAGAAGTGCTATCTCCAAGATACCCATAAGCAATTTGCAAATGTGGGTGTCCCTGAAGCACATGCTTCTCACAGGTGTTCAACCTGCTTCTGCAAACATCGGTATAAGCACTTTTTCTGCTGTTTACATCTCATCACGTACCTTGCCTGTGCCACTTCACACAGAGCTGTAAACTGACATTAACAGGGCTAAGAGGAAACAAGTCCCTTCTGCATCAGGTAATATGTGATAGGTATAAACCGTGATGAGGTGCTTCAACTTTCCAAGAGCCCTGAAGTTTGCACTGACACCATTTTAGGAAGCTCTGCCATCATGACTCAGGATGAGAAGATGACCAAATCTTTGCTCTGGCAGCCCTGAGGCATTCACCTCATTCAAATCGATCCTCACTCTGCTATATGTATATATATGTTCACAGCCCTCTCAGCTGAGTTCTGATCTATAGAGTATCAAGTTTATACGCCTATTCAGTCTTTGTCCTCCCCGCTAAGATGTCCAGTACCAATTAATGTCCTATGAGCTGGTATACAAACATTTCCACTAAGACCTGAATGGAACCCACCATCTTTCACATAGGTCACTAAACCATTATCATACAGTAACGCCAACATGGACTGGATTTTGGACTATAACCAAGTTAAGAGGATAAACCCACTGGTCTAACATGACATTATTTTTTGTACAGTGATCACCTTTGCAAACCTGCCAGTTGTACCTTAGGTAAATGGATAATGTTACTTATCCATTTACAGTATTCTCTGTGCTTCCCTGCATATAGTGCAGGGAATATCTAGAGAGTATTGCAGATACTGGAAGCATGTTATTTAGTTGTCGAAGACATTTGGAAAGGTTTGAAGGATGACCATTTTAGATCTTAACACAGGCATAATCAGAGAAGAATGTTAATTTAGACCCCAATCCTGTATCAGGATCTGTTGGAGTACCACTAGTTTGCAGGATCGGGGCAGGATCTTAGGAAAATTAATGTAGCCCTATTAAAATAATTATGTTCACATTAGTGCACAAAAAGTGAATACTACAGGATTCTGCTCTAAGATATTTTGTCAGCCAAAAACAAAATGCAAAGTCTAAAAAATGCACACACTTAGCAGCCACAATCCCTTTAAATTTCTTCAGGCTAGGTTTTCATCCAGCTCTCCAGAGCTGAGAGCTAAATGCCACAAACTGGTGCCTTAGCTCAGTAATTGCTTAATTTTTCATCACAGTAGCTCTTCACGGATGTAAATGGATAGATTTTCCTTTAAAAAAATAAATACTTCCTCCCCCTTTTTTAGTTTTTTTAAACTGTAATTATTTTTGTGTCAGAAATATAATTGCAATCCATATTGAAAGCTAACCCAGTGGGGAAATAATTTTACACAATTACAGAAAGTTTTAATAAAAGACTGATAAGTAAAGTTTTGAATTTTTAATGCATTCTGCAGGCGGTTGAGTGCCTTTTGCCTATTCTGTCACTTATCATTAAAGCTGTGTGAAAGGAAGGACTACCTGTTATACTTGACTTGATTGGTGAAAGTGTAGCCTGACAAATAAAAAGTGAAACAGACAAAAGTGGAAGTGAAAAAAAAATTAAACAGCTATATAGCTTCATAGATAATTTAACATTAATGCCTCCCCTTTAACCATAAAATTCTTTTGTATTTAATATTCTCTACCTACTTATTATTCCACAGTGTGAGTGTTAGATTTGAGTGTAGGATACAGTAGTAATTCACTTCTGTAAAAGCACATTACATGTGTAGTGTGGCTTTCTTGCTTTAATTTGAAAAAAAGTCCTCTGTTTTCCAATGACATTTAAAAAAATGTATATACCTATCATGCATGTTAAAATGGATGAGCCTGAATATTTTAATCTAAGCTCTGAGTGATGGAAACATCACCAAAAAGATGCTATCCTCAAAGTGGAATTGAATTTCTTTGTGTTTTATTATTTGCTTCTGATGCAACATCCAGTGTGTTTACTCCTGAAAAACTGCAGATCCAAAAACAAGAAAAGGAAAACATTTATTTCAAACTTATTGGAGATAAGTGAACTAATTCTCATCCTACTCAATTGTCCTCATGCTGTGATATTAGGAGCATGCCCACTGAGTTCCAACTGCTGTGTTCAAACTGGCATGGACTGGCTCAGGACAAATATCAAGTCATCATTGGTTCATTTGTTTGTTGGCTAATAAGTGTATCTCAGAGCTGCCTGATTTACCAACATACACTCAAGACAAAATCTACAAAATGATATAAAAAACACTCCAAACATTTTTTAATTTCTATTTTCAGATGTGTTTTTATTTTAACCATGTATTTTCTACAAATTTGTAAATTAGACCCCAGAAGCATATTGCAAGTTGTGTAAATGAAATTGCAAAGAGTGTAAGCAAGACTCCCCTTCCTCCCTTTTTATTTGGAATAAGGCTTTTAGAAAAATAGCATGCATGATAAGGAACAGTCGAGTGACTCACAGCAGGTTTGTGAACAGAGGCACAAGGACATAAACAGCTCCGGATGGGTATGGAGCAAAAAACAAAAAAAAACAAAAAAAAACCCACACACCTCAGCTAGCAATCACAGTGCTGAATCCCGGAAGGGGCTTGGAGAAGTGGTCACAGGTGATTGTCATGTGTGATAATTATTATTACTGTACACCTGCTCCTCTGCACTAATTAACTTTGGATATGCAAATCAATCCTATTGCATCATGCCCCTGCTCTCCTCCCCTATAGATAAGAAGATGTTCAGCTGCTGGATTTAATTAGGATAATGAACGGCAGGCCCACTGTGGCTTGGCAGGGGAGAAGGGGGGGAAGCTGTGACTGACCTTTTCTCCCAAAACGTTGACATTTTCTATAGCTTCTGAGCACTCCAAGTCACCTCCATGGCTGGGAAGTTGATAGGAGCGGATTGATGAGGTGTCATTAGAAGAGAAACACTATGGCCCCAGTGTTTGCTGGGAGAATACAGCAGGTGTTCTGACAAGGACACAAGCCATCACTGTTATTTGCCAAACAATTCTCTTGATTCACTAAAGTCAAGCATGCCAGCATTTCTTTAGAAAAGAAAACAAAGCTGTTTTTCATATTCACCCACCAGCGAGGTCATCCCTAAATTACATTTCTGAGTTACTTTTCATTTCCCATCAATAAGTTAGAAAGGGTTAAATCCTCTTCCCACTTAAGCCTTCTTGGGACATGCATGCAAAACACACATGATGGTAAGCTAAAAAAGGTTAAGTTCCATGTTATCTCTTCTTGTATCAGCTCACCTGTAAAATAAGGTAAGTCAAGGTGGCCATGGCTAAAATAAAGAAACAAATAACAAAAGAGAGGGCTAAGCCTTCAACTTTGTGTTTGGACATCCTATTCTACCTGTTTATCAAAAAATTGTTTTCAAATATATATAAAATGCCTTATTTGCATTTCAAATTCAGAGACATGCATAAAAAAAACAATACAGAAGAGCAGTGATTGCAATGCAATCCTCATTTGTTTGGCTTTTTTTTTCCCCCTCTCCCTCTAATCATTTACTTGGCTTTAACTTTTCAGCCATCTGTGCACTTAGACTTTCTCTCTATTTCCAGTTCTAAAGTGTAGTTTTATGTAGTTATAAAATAATACCATATTAGAGCTCTCTCTTGCTTTATTTTTGTTGTTCGTTTTTTTTCCTAATGTGTAAAATGACAATAGCAGGAATCTAAGGTTATAGGGAATCAAGTTTACACAGAGGTGAAATAAAACCGCAAACTGCCAAAAATTAAGGTAATAAGAGCACAAGAAGATGAGAGTATTAAAGTAACATTTCTGAAAAAAACAAAGTTTTTAAGAGTAACAGAATTTAACAAAAGAAGAAGGGTGCCATTCAATTTAAATAATCTTGATAGTCTGCATATTGCATAAAGATTTCTGTAGAGGACAGAAATAATAGTTTTGTCTACATTTTTTATTTTTGGTAGATAAGAGGCAATTTATTATTTTTCTCTCTCCTCTCAACAAACTCTGAGTGTGATAGACAACATCTCAGAAATACAACAATATGTCCAAATGGCATCATAAACCACCAGAAACTATTGATTGATCACTGTCTTCAATATAATAAAAAATTAATTACATAGTCAAGAGCAAAACTGTGAGGTAATGCAGAATCAAGACAGCTAATAACACAGGAGAAAAATGTTTTAGAAAAATTGCAGGAATTTTGTCTATGCCTAAAATAAATAAATAAATAAAATATAAAGGAAGAAATAAAAAAGACTGCAAGTACATAATCAAGGTTCTCTCTGTAGAACAGGCATACTTATAGATTAATTTATCAACCATTGAAATGAACAGGAATTTTGCCTGAGTAAAGACTTCAGGATTGGACCTATATTGTGTAGTTATAATCACATTCCTTTCATTATGAGGGTCCTGCATAAATGAATGTTAGCCACTAGTAAGTTTGTTGCATGAACAAATAAATCAGCAATGTGCAGCTTTAGAGAAGTCATACAAAGTAGCCAGAATTTAAAACCAGATGCATCACACTAATGCTGATTCACATTTTAAGTCCGTTTTAGTATCTTTCCCTATTTTGTTTCAATCATTTTACTCATTTACTAGTGTTCATTGTTTGCTTTAAATAGAGGCCTACCCAAACAAACTGCAAATTACCTCACACAATGATTTGTCTTGTCTGCGCATAGTTGTTTTATAGTTGATTGACGTAATTTTCATTTAGCTTGGGGCACTGGTCTCTACAACTTGAGAGCCTCATGAACTGTAAGCAGCTGAAATATAACATCCCAATTTCATCTGACCTGTAAATTAAATAGCAGAGTTCAGAAAGAGCTCTCCTGTGTAATGCAACATCAGCCCAAGACATACCAATAGTATGGTCATGAGTGGGAATAAAACTCAGGCTCTTCAGTGCCAAAAAATCACCTGGTCCCACTATCTGAGCTAAGGGAGTAATTCTTTCAGTAGTGAGTAAATAGCAGGCTCTTGGTTTCTGGGGCACAGACACTGGCGGGAAACATAACACCACATATTCAGGGTTAGACCGTGGGTTGAACTGCACAGGTGTCAGTGAGATAATTCTGCTGAGAGAGCAGTGGAAGAGGAGATAAAGATATTCACCTGCAGTGCCATGGGACCATTCCCTCCCAACTGAAATTGCAATAAGATTCAAACACTATAAGTTCCTTTTCCCCACACCCTGCTTAGACAAGAAAAAATAAAGGTCCCAACAATTACTTTGGCTTCTTCCTGTCCCCATAGATATCCATCCCCCGTAGGTGTTCCTCCACTCCCCCCACCGCCTCCATGGATCTGGTGATTTCTCTGCCCAAAACTGGACCCCATCACACTCCGCACCAAGTGGGTAATGGAAATAGAAGTTGCTTTTCTGACTCCTACTCTCAAAGAAAGTAGAGCTGCAGCCCACTGGCTACTTGGCAGGGGGTCAGAGTGGTCCCTAGGGGTGAAAAGCTCCAACCACAGCTTCCTGTAGAGCTGAGCAGCTAAACAGCTGATGGGGGAGGGAAACAGCTAAACTGCTGCTCAACCACCTCAGACTATCCTCACTGCATGGTAGCTATACCCTCACCACCGCATCTAAAAACCATCCACCTTAGCTAAAACCTTCACTTCCCCATGAAACTGCTCAGCACAAGCCTAGGTGTTCCCAGGAATGTGATTCCTCCAAATTCAGGGCTTCAGATAAGCTGAGAGGTAGTACTGTCTGACAACCCACTTGCAGGTATAGAATACAATAGGTTGTTTTCATCCATTTTCCTTGAGTATACAAAGAAATTCCTCACAGGTGTCTGTTTTGAATAAAGGGGGCAATACATTGCCCAGCTATGAAAGTGGCCATTGCAGGGAAGATCTGGGCCCTCCCAACCTGTGTGAGTCCTAGATCCAGCAAAACAATTAGCCCCAGTCCTCAGGTCTGACCAAATCTGTTCAATGTTGCACCTGCAGGGAAGACGACAAAGTTGGATGTACAGCCTTTGGGAAGCTCTGATTTGTGCAGACTGTCCCTTAAGGGACCATTCCAGCTGGGGATTACTAGAGTACAGCAGTGCTCCAGATAACCCCTTTCTTCCAGCCATACTCCCATCATATCCCCGTATGTCAGTTACACCAGCAATACACAGCTGAAGGATTCCCAGGTAGATGATTATGCAGACTTTCCAGCCCTTTTGCTTAATTAGAGCAGCACACGGGGCCTAAACAGGGCTAAGAATCTGGTCCATTGTCTTCAAAAGGAGTTTTGCCCCAGCAAGGCCTGCAGAATTCTACCTTGAGGGCCAAATCTTGCGCCCTGTTCTAGGTCCAAACCTTGATGGGGGATTCTCCAGGGAGATTGGGAGGAAACATCCTTTCCCCCTCTGCCAGGCTGTGAAGTGGTAGCAGAACCATGCTGCAAATACAGCAGCTTTTGCCTGTGGTAGGACCTAGTCTCTAAAGCATTGGTGGGCAACTTGTGACCCACAGGCCGCATGCGGCCTGTCAGGATAATCTGCTGGCAGGCCGCCACACCGTTTGATTACATTTGCACAGCTGTCCACAGCTCCCAGTGGCCACGGTTCACCATATTCAGACATTGGGAACTGCAGGAAGTGGCAGCCAGGCCCGTGCCGCTTCCTGCAGTTCCCATTGGCTGGGAATGGTGAATCATGGCCACTGGGAGCTGCGGGCGGCCATGCAAATGTAAACAAATGGTCTGGCAGTCTGCCAGCAGCTTACCCTGGTGGGCCACATGCAGGTTTTCCCACCACTGCTCTAGAGAGAATGACTAGTGGATCTGCATAGTCGCAGAATTTGTCCTGATATGAAGAATCAGGACTGAATCCGTAGCAGAATGGGACATCTTCTATCTGTGGAACCCTATGCAAGGAGCACCAGCCGTAGGGAGTTTTATTTTAAAAAGCCACTTTGTCTGATTACTACGCAGCACCCAAAGATGACATCAGTGAAGTGAGAGGATACAGAAAGAGCAAAGTTTATTTAAAAAGTATTGATGAAACGCAGTGTTATGACTGATTTAAGACTTCTATTTTCTTTAACAGTTTTCAATTATGTCCTTCTGCATGCTATTCATGAGCTTAGATTAACCTCTCAGGCCGGCTTGCAGATTTCCAGCCTCAGTCGCTACAGTACACAAGTTCTAGATCTTAAAGGCCAAAAAACGTCTATTTGACTAAAGAGCTATAAGGCAGCCATAAAAATTATGGATCACAGAAATAAGCAATTAGTGTTATCTTCAATTGCTTTATTGGCAGTATTCACTCGTTAGAATAGAGGCAGCAGTAAAACAGATTGCAACATACTGTATAACAGCATATGGGATTTTACATTATAATGCCATTCTCTGCCAAGAAGTCATATTTTCATTTGAATGCATGGAACAGATTATCACAGGGTTTCCAGCATTAGGACTGGGTGACTTTTTTTTTTTTTTTTTTTTTGGCTGTAAGGCAATTTTCGAGGTTACAACTAAATCATAATAAATACAATAACAGAGCAGTGATAAGGGAGCTCTGACTGTAGAGCACTGACTTGTGCTCTCAGACCCTTGGCCCACACAGACTGAGCATGTCATAGAGCTATGGAGATAATAAACTCAATCTCTAAGGTAGTGGGCAGAGGAAAAGTTGAGGGCTTGCCAGTCTTTTCAACCAGCTGGCTTCAGCTCTAGAGGAAGCTGCTTGCCCGCCCATCTAATCACAGCTGAAGTGCCACAAAGGCAGCCACCAGCAAGAGGGCTGGAAATAAAAGAATCGGAATAATAAGAGGGGGAAAAACAGAATCTTTATATTGTATGTAACATTAGGGATATTTTCTGCAATTGTTTTTCTGTGTCTACAGCTCCTCTTTAAAAGGTAGTGCCATAATGTGAAGGAAGAGAACTGGTTCTCTTCAGGACTGACACACAGGCCTGCGGTTCAAGTCTCTTTTCAAATTTTTCACATGAGCTAATGGAGAAGGTGTAAACACTGTGATCTGGCACTCGTGCAAATTAGAGTGAACAGGACATATTATACAATAATTGTTCTGTTCGAGTAGAAAGATACCTTTGGAAAAGCACTTTCTTCTTCCTGCCTCAGCCCAGGAAGGATTTGAAAGTCTCAAGTGCCAAAAAGAGAACTTGTATAACTTCAAAAAACTAGCCATAGGGGTGCACTCATAGCTGATCCAAATGTACTTACATCACTCCTTGTGAAATGACAATGGTTTTTGAAATGCTGAAACAAAACACAAGGAGGGGAAAAGCACTCTCCTTTATAAAAACACAGTAACTGGAAAGCTAGAGGCACAGGTAGTAATTTACCAGAACAAAGAAATCTGATAGAATTAGGTTCTGAATGTTTCTATTTATTCAATACTAATGAAAGCTGAATAATTTGGTAACACCTCAAATACAGTGTGAATCAGTGAATTTCTGCACACATCTAAGACAAAATTTTGTATGGAGGATATTATAGCTTTCAGTATTTTCCTTTGATTCTTAAATGCACCGCTAACATTCATCAACAGGATAGCATTTTTAAATATTGATAAATAAGTTAATATGTTGAAATATGGTCCAATAACTGTTCACTACGTGAGGTTTCCTGTCACTGACTTTACACCCTTCCTAAAGACTAAAAACAGTACTGTCATTTGTACAACCAGCCCATCCCTGTAATGGTTGAAGTTGTTTAATAGCAGACACTCTTCTCTTAGTTTCCTTGCTTGGGGTAAAGTCAGAATCTTAACACTATTTATAACAAGCATCAGATGGAGGCTCCTAGGCAGGAGCTGCAAAAATATTGGTAATAAAATCAATTATTTTGCAGTTTGGCACAAAATATACAGTGCAAATTAGCATATACAATGGGGTGGAGGAGGTTGGTTTTCACAGCAGTACAGGATGCAGGAAATTTCTAAGCTCCAGATGAAGTTCATTCTTTCTCCTGTCTGCGTCCTGGTACATCATCCCTGCCAATGATTCATTTTATTCTGTGCTCATAAGGATACTTTGGAAAAGCAAATTTTGTATTAGTTTTTGGCAGGTATTTTCCAAAAATGTTCAGTGGGGGAGAATGCACTAGAGCAACCCTAAACCAGCAATATCGCCCTCATTTTATAAACTACTCAGCACAGACATTTATTAGACAACAATTCAATTTCCTGAGTAGTTCAGAAGAAAGGCTGAACTGTTCTGGCACTTATACAATAGACCACAAGCAGGACAACATTCTGCTAACATGGTCAACTGCCTCCAGAGCACCTCCTTGTCGCTGGGGTGCCTCTGCAGTGCCCTGCTTCTGTTTACCCTTTTTTCAGGACTATTTAAACAAACTCCACACAGGTTTTCTCATCCAATCACAGCCCTTTGGGGGGGTCTGTTTTTTCTATTAACACAAAAAATCTTCCACCCAGCCTTAAGCTGGGCCCAGCCCTTCTTCCCAAAGGTACTGTCCCCTCCTGCCCTCTAAGCAGCTGGAGAAGACACAAGGCCTGGCCATCCTTACTTGCCTTTTCCCAAAGGAACAACAAAAATTGCAGCTGGGTCTTCTTTCCCAGTCACAGGTGCCAACTTTTGTCAGCGCAGGTGGGTGCTCAGCCCCCCCCCCCGCCTCAACTCTGCCCCTCCCTGCCCCTATTGAATCCCTCCCCAAATCCCCGCCCCGGCCCTGCCCCCTCCCCCAAATGCGCTACGTTCCCCCTCCTCCCCCCTCCCTCCCAGGCTTGCTGCGTGAAACAGCTGTTTCACAGTGCAAACACTGGGAGGGAGGGGAAAGAAGCAGGACCCAGCGGCGTGCTCAGGGGAGGAGGTGAAGCGGAGGCAGAGGTGAGCTGGGGCAGGGTGGGGAGCTGCCTGTGGGTGCTCCAGCCCTGGAACACCCATGGAGTCGGCACCTATGTTGGGCCTATGTTCCCAGTCATAGAATCATAGAAGATTAGGGTTGGAAGAGACTTCAGGAGGTCATCTAGTCCAATCCTCTGCTCAAAGCAGGACCAACCCCAACTAAACCATCCCAGCCAGGGCTTTATCAAGCCGGGCCTTAAAAACCTCTAAGGATGGAGATTCCACCACCTCCCTAGATAACCCATTCCAGTGCTTCACCACCCTCCCAGTGAAATAGTCTCAATTCTCTTCCTCCGAAACCACCGCAGGAGACTCTCCCTCCCTGCAACTTCACTCTACAGTTCCCCTTCTAGATCTGCTCTCCTTGCAACTCCCTCTAATCCTTCATAGCCCAGGTGCAGCCCCCTGCCCTCTTAATTGGCTCACCCGGGAGCACCTGCTCATGCCACAGGGGAGCTGGACCTATTTTAATCGCAGGGGCCAACCATCCTATGACAGTTCTGTTAAGCTATATCCCAGTCCACATGTACGTAGCAGTACAGTGACTGTGCTGTCTTGTTCCTGCTGTTACAAGTTCAGCCCTCTTGTCCATTTACCACCCTATCCCTTGCCGTAAACATTACATGAGTAAAACATTGTTCTCAATGGGAGTTGCATTGAACACTTGAAAATCTGGCCGCAAATGAGGATGCTAAGCACTTTTGAAAGTCTGGGGTAAGACTTGCTACTTTTTCTTCTCTTTTGGATGCAATTCCATTAAATGCTAAGACCTTCCTGCAAACCACTGTCCAGCATCAGGGCTCACTGACCTCTGTGGGAGTTGATAGCTCTAAGCACCACAAAGGATGAAGCCCTTTTTGGAGTTGCGTAGGAGGAAGATCAAACAATTTGGTAACTGCCAATCAGCATCCAAATTTACTGAAGACTGAGGAAGCAGCCTGCGTGCAACTGCAAAGCAAGAATGCTTTGGAAGGCTGGGATACTGAGCATGCTCACATATCTAATCCTCCCTGAATACATTTCCCAGGCCTGAAGAAGAGCTCTTCGTAAGCTCGAGAGCTTGTCTCTCTCACCAACAGAAGTTGCTCCAATAAAATATCTTACATTACCCACCTTGTCTCTTCCATATCCTCGGACCAACATGGCTGCAACAACACTGCGTGTATATAAAATCCACATAAAGCATCTGCTTTTTGTACAACTAAATTCGGTACAATAGCAACCTTTTATTCCTCTCTATATTTAGCAGCTGTTGCAGCCCAGTTCTTGAAAAAAGAGAAGCACACATCACAAAGCAGTGTTGGAATCAAGCTGAGCTTTCTTGTCTGTGTTAGGTTCCAGGCTCAAGGGACTGCATGTTTTGAAAATGTCACTGTGCTATTTTTCCACTGAAGGTGGTCTTACCAAGTCAAATGACAAAAGCTAATAGAAAAAAATGGTTCTTTTATCTTACTTTCTCTTACTAAACATTAATACTTTAATTAAGTACTGATGAAGACAATACAATGATTTCTAAAATATAATACATTTCAGTACAACAGCCAAGTCATAGAGAGCCCTGTGCTCTCATGCAAAAAAAAAAAAAAAAAGATAAAGGGCAGCTCTCACAACAGCAAATAGTAACTGCTTTCAGAAAGGTTCATAGGGAAGCATACAGTAGTATAATATTATAACTAGAAATATAATACATGTTGTTCCACCCACCCACTCACCACCAGTACCACCACCAAGGGAAATATATAGCACTTGGCAGGGCATAAGAGGTTACAGTGTGGAGGCAGATTCATGCAAAATCTGTTGTATTACAGTATATGGCAGCTGAAACACTGTATTGGGACTGCACAGGTGTTTGCTAAGGAGGTCTGCTCTCACCTCAATGTGCATGCATAATTCAGATTAACAGTTACATGTGCACACTGAAGGAAGATTTTTCCCTAAAAGCCGGATGAGGGCAGTTAAACAGAAAAGGGTTGGGGGTTATGGGTTTTTGGGTTTCTTCCTCTCAGTTCTGGAATGAATTTGTGGGTTGCAGGAATTTGTCTGTCACAGTGCAACAGATTGTAGCTTGATCTGCCAACAAATTGCAAGTAACAGTAGGTAGTGACTAATTGCAAGTGTTGGGGAGTTGTTTATGTTTTAAAACAGGATAATTAACAAGTTCTTTTCTCAAGGAACATCGAAATTATGATAAAATGGAAAAAGTAATAATAAAAAGAAACATGTCTTTTGCTTTTAAGAACTGATAAATAACAGTGTCCTTATTTCAATGAAATTTCTGGAAAACTGCAATCCAATCTTAACGGACTCTGCAATTCTCAGTGTAATGTCTGCTCTACTATTTCATGCCTGCCCCTTATATGATTACTTAGGAAACTTTAAATCGTATCAGCCAGATCCTCAGCTAGTGTAAATCAACATAGCTCCATTGATTTAAATGAGGCCTTGCTGATTTACATCAGCTGAGGATCTAGTCCATTCAGTACATCAAGCAATTTTCCATATTTTTAATAGGAAATAGCTTTCCAATTAATACTTTAAAAACTACAGGCCACCTTGACGTTGCTTTATGTGCACTGCTAGCCTGGCCTGACCCCAAATCTGATTTAGGGTCAAATCACAGGAGTGCAAGAGATGAACATGTGCCTTATGCCAGCTACCTGCATCACAGGTAGCAGTGCAAGTTCCACAGAGCCATTACATTTCCACTCCACCCCTGCACAGGTTGAAATCAATGGCACTAATCAGATGCTTCAAGTTAAGCACATGCTCAAGTGCTTTGCTGAATAAGTTCTTAATAACTATATGGCCCTCCCATAAAACATGCTAAAAGCAAAATGAAGCAAAAACCTGAACACATGGGGCCATGCAGCATTTTCAGAGTGAATAGACAAGCGTGACTGGTTCCCAAACCTAGGGAATGTCTTTAGCTTAAATTGCTTAAAGTCAGGCACACGCATGAGTGTTGTCTTCAGTAGGGATGCTTTCCTGAATTGGGGCTTGTGTGTGCAGGACCAGTGAGAAGCCCAAGAGCCTTGGTACCCAGAGCAAAATAATACAGAGTGCCCACTCCCAGCACCACATAGCTTTCCCCTGACTTTCTTCTGATGTCGGCTCCCTCCATACTGGTTTGGGGGAGGGGGAAGTAATATGTGCACTCTAGGTTTCTTCAACAGGATGGATAAGAGAGAGGAAAGAGGGCCCTTTCTTAACATTATTTGCAATGAGCATCCAGACTGAAAGTCAGGAGTGTTCCGAGTTATTTCTCTTGCTCAGTTTTGCTCTGTGACCTTTGGCAAGTCATTAAACCTTTGTGTGCCCAGTGTCCCCACCTGTGAAATGGGTTTTACTGATGAGAGCTGTGAGGGATAATCCAAGGGCAGATCATTGCTACTATTGGGATCGCCACCCCAGTGGGAGTCCTGGCAGACATTGTGCCAGTATCCCATGCATGCAGGGAACTTACCTGCTGCTATACCCTCTGTTTGGTACAGGGGAGAGAGATTCTGGCCCTGCCTCGTCCCCCATCTTCCCTGCCCCCACACAGGACAATGCAAGGACAGCAAATGTGTGTGGTCCTGAAAAATGGGAGGTAAGCAGGGAGGTTTCTGCCACTCTCCCCTGCTTAGGGATTGGCCATAATTTGACCCTTTACTATGATCTATTTATTTGTTTAATAAAGCTACGGTCAGAAAAGAAAAGATGGGAAGCTCAAATTAACGGAGTGAGAATTGGGGGAAGCCTAGACAGACAGACATATCCAGAGGGATGGGCCCACAAAACAGAAATCTCTAAAGAGAGAGAACCAGGGAAGAAGAATATAAAAATAGAATAATGGGGAATTCTGTCAAAGAGGAATAAATCCAGAACCTGAAATGAAGCTGGCATTAGTAACACAAAAGTATTGCATTTTATCCATTGTCACTTCGTCCTACATCACTAAAAAGTTTAGATGCCTCCCTAGCTCATCAGTATTGTAGTCTGTGGCAGGTTCACTCAGGATCCTTTGGAGTCACAGTGCACACAAAGAGAGAGAGAAAGACACAGATATCCCCTAAAGGGCATGTGTATGTGCTGTATAGTGTCACCTAAATGGAATACTTGCGTTCTTGAAAGGTACATTTTGGAAGGAAAACGTATATCCACATCTTGGTAGTTACAAGCCTGCTTAAACTGTTTACATTTATTGTAAAACTGTCTCTGCTTTTCAACTTGTGCACTGTAAATCCAGATTTTCAGCACAAGCGCACCAGCCTCACATTGTCACCTCTATCTTTTACATTTAAACACTACATGACAGCATAGCCATTTGACAACAGTAATATACTATGGCTAACATGTACATAGCATAATGTTGATGGGGTATTGTGAAGAGCTAGCAGTGGTCTAGACAAGAGACAAACACCAGTATTCCAAACAATGGAACATCCTTTGCAAATTGCAGGCCAGGAGACAAGTTTCAGTGACGGAAGAAACTGCAGTTTTGGGTGGATTGTGCAGTTCACATAGGGTGAAATTCATCCTTGCATACAGGGAGCCTGCAAGAGGTCTGCATATCACTTAAGTCCCACTTAAGTCTTCAAAGTAGGGCTAGTATGGGTAATAAGTGGTTCATAGACTTTGTGCTTGGCCTCTGCACAGTTGTGAATTTCACTCACTGTGCATATTCAGGCTTTTGAACATAAAATCCACTCTTTGCAAGAATTTTTGCTAGTCTTGCTTGGGCGCCCAATGTTCACGTAAAGCAAACATGACATGGTCACAAACATGGTTTACCTGCAACTTATTTTGAATATGAAAAAATATCATGGGAAATTTTTTGAGTCTTTGCTCAGCCCAGATCTGTTAGGCCCAGATTCAGGAAAGCACTTGGCATGAGCTTAAGTCCCATTGATTTAAGTTCAAAAAGCAAAGAAATTCCTAAAGTTAAATATGTTTAAGCACTCTTCGTAAAGAGGAATGCTTTTCTGAATCAGGACCTTAATGAGGTATATTCTCCCCTTCCCCATACATCTAAATAGGTGTTAACTACAAAGCCTACCGGTAGCTCTGACCATTCCACAAAGAGACTAGTGATGATTTACAGTCTATTCACAATTGTACCTTAAAATAGCACTGTATTATTATTATTATTATTTTATTAAGTACTATTTTTGCTGAAGTTTTATAAGTTTAATATGTATATGACTTTCAACAACAATGGCTTTTAAAGGGAAATATACTATACTGATTCTATAGTAGCCATGAGTCTTGAGGCAGTGGAGTGCAGGGAGAAGTAGTTTTGAGTATACCAAATACAGTTTTCAAGCTTTAAAAGTGCTAAACAAAAAAAAAAGGACACAAATTTTGAGTAAAGCCCAGGCACTAAAGAAATGTAAGCACAAACTATTTGCACAGAGGATCATTAATAGATATAACAAATTATCAGTAGGCAAGTAACATAGGAATGGTCAATATAGCATGATGTATGTAGTACAGTGTCTTGTCTCTGACAGTAGGCAATGCAAAATCATAGAATCATAGAATATCAGGGTTGGAAGGGACCTCAGGAGGTCATCTAGTCCAACCCCCTGCTCAAATCAGGACCAATCCCCAATTAAATCATCCCAGCTGGGGCTTTGTCAAGCCTGACCTTAAAAACTTCTAAGGAAGGAGATTCTACCACCTCCCTAGGTAACGCATTCCAGTGTTTCACCACCCTCCTAGTGAAAAAGTTTTTCCTAATATCCAACCAAAACCTCCCCCACTGCAACTTGAGACCATTACTCCTTGTCCTGCCCTCTTCCACCACTGAGAATAGTCTAGAACCATCCTCTCTGGAACCACCTCTCAGGTAGTTGAAAGCAGCTATCAAATCCCCCCTCATTCTTGTCTTCTGCAGACTAAACAATCCCAGTTGCCTCAGCCTCTCCTCATAAGTCATGTGTTCCAGACCCCTCATCATTTTTGTTGTCCTTTGCTGGACTCTCTCCAATTTATCCACATCCTTCTTGTAGTGTGGGGCCCAAAACTGGACACAGTACTCCAGATGATGTGGAAAAAGCTAATATACTCAATGCTTTTTTTGCCTCTGTTTTCACTAACAAGGTCAGCTCCCAGACTGCTGCGCTGGGCATCACAAAATGGGGAATAGATGGCCAGCCCTCTATGGAGAAAGAGGTGGTTAGGGACTATTTAGAAAAGCTGGACGTGCACAAGTCCATGGGGCCAGACGAGTTGCATCCGAGAGTGCTAAAGGAATTGGTGGCTGTGATTGCAGAGCCATTGGCCATTATCTTTGAAAACTCGTGGCGAACGGGGGAAGTCCCGGATGACTGGAAAAAGGCTAATGTAGTGCCAATCTTTAAAAAGGAGAAGAAGAAGGATCCTGGGAACTACAGGCCAGTCAGCCTCACCTCAGTCCCCGGAAAAATCATGGAGCAGGTCCTCAAAGAATCAATCCTGAAGCACTTGCATGAGAGGAAAGTGATCAGGAACAGTCAGCATGGATTCACCAAGGGAAGGTCATGCCTGACTAATCTAATCGCCTTCTATGATGAGATTACTGGTTCTGTGGATGAAGGGAAAGCAGTGGATGTATTGTTTCTTGACTTTAGCTAAGCTTTTGACACGGTCTCCCACAGTATTCTTGTCAGCAAGTTAAAGAAGTACGGGCTGGATGAATACACTATAAGATGGGTAGAAAGTTGGCAAGATTGTCAGGCTCAACGGGTAGTGATCAATGGCTCCATGTCTAGTTGGCAGCTGGTGTCAAGTGGAGTGCCCCAGGGGTCGGTCCTGGGGCCGGTTTTGTTCAATATCTTCATAAATGATCTGGAGGATGGTGTGGATTGCACTCTCAGCAAATTTGAACATGATACTAAACTGGGAGGAGTGGTAGATACGCTGGAGGGCAGGGATAGGATACAGAGGGACCTAGACAAATTGGAGGATTGGGCCAAAATAAATCTGATGAGGTTCAATAAGGATAAGTGCAGGGTCCTGCACTTAGGACGGAAGAACCCAATGCACCGCTACAGACTAGGGACCGAATGGCTAGGCAGCAGTTCTGTGGAAAAGGACCTAGGGGTGACAGTGGACGAGAAGCTGGATATGAGTCAGCAGTGTGCCCTTGTTGCCAAGGAAGCTAATGGCATTTTCGGATGTATAAGTAGGGGCATAGCGAGCAGATCGAGAGACGTGATCATTCCCCTCTATTCGACATTGGTGAGGCCTCATCTGGAGTACTGTGTCCAGTTTTGGGCCCTACACTACAAGAAGGATGTGGATAAATTGGAGAGAGTCCAGCGAAGGGCAACAAAAATGATTAGGGGTCTAGAACACATGACTTATGAGGAGAGGCTGAGGGAGCTGGGATTGTTTAGCCTGCAGAAGAGAAGAATGAGGGGGGATTTGATAGCTGCTTTCAACTACCTGAAAGGGGGTTCCGAAGAGGATGGCTCTAGACTGTTCTCAATGGTAGCAGACGACAGAACGAGGACTGATGGTCTCAAGTTGCACTGGGGGAGGTTTAGATTGGATATTAGGAAAAACTTTTTCACTAAAAGGGTGGTGAAACACTGGAATGCGTTACCTAGGGAGGTGGTAGAATCTTCTTCCTTAGAGGTTTTTAAGGTCAGGCTTGACAAAGCCCTGGCTGGGATGATTTAACTGGGAATTGGTCCTGCTTCGAGCAGGGGGTTGGACTAGATGACCTTCAGGGGTCCCTTCCAACCCTGATATTCTATGATTCTATGAGGCCTCACCAATGTTGAATAGAGGGGGACGATCACGTCCCTTGATCTGCTCGCTATGCCCCTACTTATACATCCCAAAATGCCATTGGCCTTCTTGGCAACAAGGGCACACTGTTGACTCATATCCAGCTTCTCGTCCACTGTCACCCCTAGGTCCTTTTCCGCAGAACTGCTGCCTAGCCATTCGGTCCCTAGTCTGTAGCTGTGCATTGTGTTCTTCCGTCCTAAGTGCAGAACCCTGCACTTATCCTTATTGAACCTCATCAGATTTGTTTTGGCCCACTCCTCCAATTTGTCTAGGTCCCTCTGTATCCTATCCCTGCCCTCCAGCATATCTACCACTCCTCCCAGTTTAGTATCATGTGCAAATTTGCTGAGAGTGCAATCCACACCATCCTCCAGATCATTTATGAAGATATTGAACAAAACCGGCCCCAGGACCGACCCCTGGGGCACTCCACTTGACACCAGCTGCCAACTAGACATGGAGCCATTGATCACTACCCGTTGAGCCTGACAATCTAGCCAACTTTCTACCCATCTTATAGTGTATTCATCCAGCCCGTACTTCTTTAACTTGCTGACAAGAATACTGTGGGAGACCGTGTCAAAAGCTTAGCTAAAGTCAAGAAACAATACATCCACTGCTTTCCCTTCATCCACAGAACCAGTAATCTCATCATAGAAGGCGATTAGATTAGTCAGGCATGACCTTCCCTTGGTGAATCCATGCTGACTATTCCTGATCACTTTCCTCTCATGTAAGTGCTTCAGGATTGATTCTTTGAGGACCTGCTCCATGATTTTTCCGGGGACTGAGGTGAGGCTGACTGGCCTGTAGTTCCCAGGATCCTCCTTCTTCCCTTTTTTAAAGATTGGCACTACGTTAGCCTTTTTCCAGTCATAGAATCATAGAATATCAGGGTTGGAAGGGACCCCAGAAGGTCATCTAGTCCAACCCCCTGCTCAAAGCAGGACCAATTCCCAGTTAAATCATCCCAGCCAGGGCTTTGTCAAGCCTGACCTTAAAAACCTCTAAGGAAGGAGATTCTACCACCTCCCTAGGTAACGCATTCCAGTGTTTCACCACCCTCTTAGTGAAAAAGTTTTTCCTAATATCCAATCTAAACCTTCCCCACTGCAACTTGAGACCATTACTCCTCGTTCTGTCATCTGCTACCATTGAGAACAGTCTAGAGCCATCCTCTTTGGAACCCCCTTTCAGGTAGTTGAAAGCAGCTATCAAATCCCCCCTCATTCTTCTCTTCTGCAGGCTAAACAATCCCAGCTCCCTCAGCCTCTCCTCATAAGTCATGTGTTCCAGTCCCCTAATCATTTTTGTTGCCCTTCGCTGGACTCTCTCCAATTTATCCACATCCTTCTTGAAGTGTGGGGCCCAAAACTGGACACAGTACTCCAGATGAGGCCTCACCAATGTCGAATAGAGGGGAACGATCACGTCCCTCGATCTGCTCGCTATGCCCCTACTTATACATCCCAAAATGCCATTGGCCTTCTTGGCAACAAGGGCACACTGCTGACTCATATTGAGCTTCTCGTCCACTGTCACCCCTAGGTCCTTTTCCGCAGAACTGCTGCCTAGCCATTCGGTCCCTAGTCTGTAGCGGTGCATTGGGTTCTTCCGTCCTAAGTGCAGGACCCTGCACTTATCCTTATTGAACCTCATCAGATTTCTTTTGGCCCAGTCCTCCAATTTGTCTAGGTCTTTCTGTATCCTATCCCTCCCCTCCAGCGTATCTACCACTCCTCCCAGTTTAGTATCATCTGCAAATTTGCTGAGAGTGCAATCCACACCATCCTTCAGATCATTTATGAAGATATTGAACAAAACCGGCCCCAGGACCGACCCTTGGGGTACTCCACTTGATACCGGCTGCCAACTAGATATGGAGCGTGATATCCGGGACTTCCCCGGTTCACCACGAGTTTTCAAAGATAATGGCCAATGGCTCTGCAATCACAGCCACCAATTCCTTTAGCACTCTCGGATGCAACTCGTCCGGCCCCATGGACTTGTGTACGTCCAGCTTTTCTAAATAGTCCCTAACCACCTCTTTCTCCATAGAGGGCTGGCCATCTATTCCCCATTTTGTGATGCCCAGCGCAGCAGTCTGGGAGCTGACCTTGTTCGTGAAGACAGAGGCAAAAAAAGCATTGAGTACATTAGCTTTTTCCACATCCTCTGTCACTAGGTTGCCTCCCTCATTCAGTAAGGGGCCCACACTTTCCTTGGCTTTCTTCTTGTTGGCAACATACCTGAAGAAACCCTTCTTGTTACTCTTGACATCTCTCGCTAGCTGCAGCTCCAGGTGCCATTTGGCCCTCCTGATTTCATTCCTACATGCCCGAGCAATATTTTTATACTCTTCCCTGGTCATATGTCCAACCTTCCACTTCTTGTAAGCTTCCTTTTTATGTTTAAGATCCGCTAGGATTTCACCGTTAAGCCAAGCTGGTTGCCTGCCATATTTACTATTCTTTCGACACATCAAAGGAAGGCATAGCTCTGCTGCAACCCCATAATGTACCTAACTGTCTAATACAATACCATGGGGGAAAACGTATTCTTCCACCCAGCTGATGAACAGTTTATGTGATGCAGCAAGAGGGATGATGATACCTCTTATCATTTTAATGCTGTTTAGTGTAATTATAGAAGCTAGAATTCTCTGACTAAAAGTCTGACTCTGTTTTAAACTTTAATCTTTATGAGTTCCACGAGTTAACTATGTACATTGTGTAACACTACTTCACCCACTCTAATGAATCACTCTTTGATGTGTTGTTTGTTCCACCCTGAGTGTCCTCTTGTTTTTCTGTTATAGACAAGTATAATGAGGAACACTAGATTGGCCTGCTCTATGCCTTTCATTATTTTATATGACTTTGCCATGTTTCATCTTGCTCTTCTCCTTTCTAATCTAAATAGTGTTGTCCCTTTTAATGCATTCTTGTTTGAAAGCTTTTCAGATGTCTCACTAATTTTCTTCGCCACACTATTTCTATTTCTGTTATGTCTTTGACATAAGGTGACCATAAGGTGACCCCATTTTCAAGCTGAGGATGTACCACTGATTTATATAATGGCATTACAATATTTTCAAGTTTATTGTTTATCCACTTCTATCACCCTTGCACTGTATTCTATTATATTTGGACCACTTTGAACAGAAATCCTGACCAACTAGACTGGTTGTCTCTGTCCAGGTGCCTTTAAGCAATGGGAAAAGTCCCATGGGGTGGGGACTGTGTTTAGTGGTGAAGCAGGCACACAGGGACTCCTCCTGTGCTTAAAGTTAGGTATGTGCTTAATTATCTTGCTGGGTGACTCTGAAATCCTCAAGATTTTGAAAAAAATCCATAGCGATGATTACTACCAATCCAACTGATCACTGTTTGCTGGTGGTGACTCCTCATCCAAAGTGTGATATGCTGCAATCATGCTTCTTCACACTTTACCTCACAGCATGCCCTTCTTCCTAGTACAGGAGCCCCTATGACCTGAGTTCTTGCAGGTGACAGTTTGGCTTTCTGCTGATTTATTAAAAAATCTTACATTTTACTACTCATGGGTATTCTCTAGACCACGGTCACGTGACCTGTATAATGACAATCTGTCTCTCTGCTAACATTTCTCAACTTTGGTTATTTGTTTGATAAAGTGAGGCGCTTCCCTTTTGTTGCCCTTCATCAGAGCTTAATGTCTTTACTTTGGGATCAATATACTTTATGAATAATTTTATTTCCTTCTATTTTTATGGTCTTTTCTGCTCATTATCATACTGAGTTTATTAGCTGGTGTTGTCAGTATCTTTACCCTGTCATATGTTCCTGAGGTACAGTAAATATCACTTGTGTTGTAATTAATATGCACACCCTCTGCAGTAATTAAAGCACAGACCCCTTCAACCAGCTGAGCTTCCTACACTAATTCCACCTTATCTTCATAATGAATTTATTGTAATCTGAAACTACTACTGAATATTGTTCAGTAAGGAAAGAAGAATGAAATCTAATGAGATGCAATAATATTTGTGAACATGTTAATATGAAAAATGAATTTAATTAGCCTTAAATCTAATTAAATTTCCTGTACAGTCAAAATCCTCCCTCCCCTTTTATTCCACACAAACATGAGAAGTGCAACACTATTGCCCCTTCAGAGACTTACTCAAAGATGGAGAGTGGACAAACCATTTTCTGTCCATGAGATAGGAAGAGGTACATGTTTAAATAGATTCCTGTTGATGGATAATTGTAGAAAGGAAGTATAATCTCTGATTGGGGATATGATTAAGAAATAAAACATAATAAGGTGAGGATGGAAAGACAATCCAAAACTCCTGCAAAAGAATAGTACTAGCAAAATAGTTGGCTAAATGTTTCCTCATGACAAAAAAAGGACATTTGAAGGTATGAATGCTACAATATAACACCAGGATTATGAGGGTGCAATGATACAAGAGGAATACAATACAGTTCTTATTCTCTGAAAACATTTCCATATGGAAGGCTAGTGCCAAAGGCTTAGAGTCACACAATAGGAAGAAAACTGGCTGGTTACAGAGACTGAGGACTGGCTGAAGGGCAAGGAACAAACAGGGGAAGTAAATGGGATTATTTCAAGGTTGAAAGAGGTTAGCAGTAGGGTACAGCCCAGCTTTCTAATTATTCACAATAATGACTTGAATGATTGCATAGAAAGGAACATTTCTGAGATTTTGGTAAATTGAGAAGCACAGCAGAAATGAGAACCCATGGAATCAGATAGCCATTTCAATACTTACTTTAATCACAGGGATTACATTTGAAGACCAAACAATCTGCATAGGAGTCCACCTGCCTGGATCACAGGATCGGGGCCTAAATCCATACAAAAATGGAATAATCTTCTCTTGTAAATGGTCCTTCTGGAACAGGTTTGAGCATCAGTGGCTGGGCAGTGTGGGCAATTCCTTGTGCTTTATTAATTTCTGTCAGTCTGTCTCTTTCCAGAATATTAAACTCACTTTTAAATATGTTCTTTTCTGTCATTTCTAGCAACTCCCTTAATGTGCCTCTCTTCCTGCACCAAAAAATTCTGCAATCAAATTTGAGTTGTGAACCAGGGGTTGACACTTGGACATTGAGACCATTTAAGAGTTTATTCACTTAAGACACATGTGATTTAACAAATATTAGAAGAACAAAGGAATGACTACAGAATGGGAAAATGATACAGCATACTAAACAAGAAAGAGATTCGGTACTGAAGGCTTCTGTCCAACATACAGTTTCAATGAAGAAAAAAAACAGGACTCTGAGAAGTATTGCTAGAGGGATACTCTGCAAATCAAAAGAAACAGAAAGAAGTTAGCATTACCTAGAGTATGGGTGACTATATCGTAAGAAAGATATACACAGATTTCATAAGGATAGCATATGAAGTAGAGTTTCATCATGTCTGAAATACAACTATCAGGAAAAACTGAGAAAAGCTGCTCTAATATAAAAATAGTAAGCTGTTGGCATCTTTATAGAATTGTTTTTAAATTATGACATGGACTGATCACAGGCATCCAAAGAATCCTCTAACATCATCTCTTTGCAGAGAATCTGTAGCTAAAATAACATAGCCCCAGGGGGAAAAAAGAAGAGTTTAAGTAAAGTTAATTCACATAAGGTGAAATTAACTTCTGCTGAAGGTCCGGGGTGAATTTTACCACAAAGTGCTACAAATGTGGAATATGTTGCCAAGAGTTCAAGGTTGTGGGCATCTGAAATATGTTCACATGGTGAGAGTGAAAGGATGTGGAGAGTTGGCATGTGGACCTAGAAGCAGTCATCACAGAATATTGTATCTTTTTTCCTAGGGTCTCTATGTACTGATACAAAACAATTTTGAATGGGGGGTGACAGCTACACCCTTTCCCAGCCAACTTATACCCAGTTTTATGTATCCATTAATAAAAGAGGTTAGTGGATCGTTCCCTTTGTTAAATCTGCTTTAGGCACCATGCCTGAAGCTGGAAAGTATTTATTAAAAAGCAAGAAAAGATGCAGTAGTTAGAATCAGTCTGTTTACATAATATTCAGAAAAATAGAGGGATATTGGCGAGTAAAGGATACGTTTTGAATTGAAGCACCTAATTTGTGAGTTGTATCTCAGTCTGTGTACTTATGAAGGGCAGACAAGAGTGCTGATAGGTATGGACTAGTAGACTAATCTGGAAACGATAGTAATTCAGTGGGAATTTTCATATAGATAAAAGTATCTCTTTCCTATCTGATTTGTCTGAGTCAGCACAAAGGGAGGAACTGCAACGTAGATTCTAGATGCAAAATGTGGAGTATGAAAAGCCACACTTATGTTCCTACTTTATGTTAGCCCCTAATTTCTAAACAGGCCTGCCAAGTATGCTGACATTCCCTGTAGCAAAGTTCATCCTACCACTTACACCAACAAAAGATACTTCCTTCATATAGAGCTGGCTCAGGACAGCTGTGCACAAAAGTGATGAAAATCCTTTCACACTGTAGCAAGAAGCTGCATGGAACTACTTTCTGCTGCTGGAAGTGATGGAGGACATACACTCCATAAGCCTTTGTGAGTTATTGCTAGAGAAACTCAGGAAAAAAATAAGAGACACTAGTATTGTTCTGACTGGCTCAAGAAATAACCCATGAACAGTAGACTTCCTCTGCCCTTCCAGAGCACATTGGGTGAGCTCAGCCAATCAAAGAAATAGAAGAAATACCACATGGCTTCAACTATTTGAATTTCACCATGTAACCATTCCCAACTCAAAACACAACATTACACTACAGAAAAGTGGCTGCAAGATCATTTGCCAACATCCAAAGAATGCAAAAAAAAAAAAGTCATGCCCAACCACCAAGATTTTGCTGATGTGTAAAATTTTGTATGAGACTCTGCCCCCTACAAACAAGGGGCCACAAACAGCTACCTTAAAACCACTTAAGCTTTGCCACTGGGACCTGCTCCACAGGCTGCCCTTGCATGTTTGCAGTACTCCGTGAACTCAGAAATAGTCAAATTTTCAGCTTTTTTAATTTCCCATCAAATACTGCTTGGGAGGGTGGTGACCTAGCTTTGTCCTCTCTCTAACACAAAATATTTAATTGATTACCTCACAAAGCCTTCAGAATTTTAAACTTGGCAGCTCAAAGAGAGGCAGAATTGTAAACAGCAGGGCATCATATCCTGCTAGGGAGGGAGGGAGGAAGTGAAGAGAAAAAGGACACAGAAGGAGCAAGAGAAAAGAATGTGCCAAAGCAGAGAAGTTAAGGCAGTGGGAGTGATAAGGGAATGTGGGATAGGGGGCCACAGAGAAGAAACAAGCATCTCATGGACCTTGAACTCCTTACTGTTCTCTTCACCATTTTCTCATCCTCTCTTTTTCCCTTGTCTCTTTAGAAATGATACCCAACTTTTCTCCTCACAGAATATCAAAGTAAATCCCCTGCCCATGTGTCCTAGGGCATTTCTCCCAGTGACTTTAATGTTGGGAGGATCACATGTAAAGAAATGTTAGTAATTGTATAGTTCTTCCACTATGGCAGCCGATAGTAAAGGAGTGCCGCTGCCATACATATCGATTTCTTGGCATCAAAAGCGTTAAAAGAATAAGCATTAATTTAATCAAATGCATTGCTACAAATCTCACTTTAATGTCATCCTTAAATGGACTAATAAAATCCTTTGTCTTTCCTTCAGGTGTCTCTCATAATCCTGTGTCACAGATGAGTCCTGGCAGTGACAAACCAGAAAGGTTGGACACTGTGGTCTCTTCCATTCTCCAATTCCTTCACTCTTTTTATCTCTTAGGGATAAAATAAATGCTATGCTTTCTTGCATTCCCTTTTCAAAATGTATATAATCCTTTTCAAATGAAGGAGATTAAACTCACGCATATGCACGTGAGCACATAAGTGCATAAATCCTCTTAGCTTTCAGGGAGTTATTCAGGTAAGTCCCCTGAGCACCATTTGGAGAATATATCCTTTAAATGATGGCGGGCAGGGGCTGGTGCATGGAACATACAGTAGACTCCTTAATATGGAATTAAATAAGAACAAGTGTAGGTAATGGAAAATCAGGACCGTCATGTCCATTATCTAAGTCAATCTCATTATTACCCCACAGGTGGCCTGTGTTTCCAATGGTGTTTCCAGGGGAAAGCCAGCAATCCGTTCTTGAATAGCTAAGACTATTGAGTGGTGTTGCTAAATTTAGTGATCTTTTATGGAGCAAAAACCCTAGTGAGGTAAACAGGTGTTTTGCTTGTTTAAGGACTGCAGAATTTGTTCCACAGAGCCTAAGGAACAGAATCTCCTGTCACCTATACAGGTTCAAATCAGGCATAACTCCACTGAAGTCGATGGAGTTACAATGGTGGAAAGTGCGTGAAGCGAGAGAAGAATCAGTCCACCTAATATATATCAGACATAAACATCATTTCTGGTCAACCCGCTAAGTCCCGTGGGTTTGGAGGAATTGACAAAAATAGTTAACCAGCCCAGAAATGGACCTAATAAATACTTGGTGAAGGTGAAATCAATTTGGACAAGTAAACAAAATCATGTTTATTGTACTCCTCCCTTTCACTTATGGCTCACAGAAGGGCATATACAGTTATCTAGGCAGAAAAACACAATGCAAAAACTACTAGTATACACAGTATCCCCAAACCACATATAATCAAACTTTGCAGGTTAAAATGCATGGTTTCTCTTTAGTATAAAGCATCGTTCTATTTGCTTCCTTTTGCATGTGTAATCAACACATTATTTATTACAGTAGCCAGAAAGAGAGAATTTTTTTTATCAGCTTACCTAGTCAATGGTAAGTAAGCATTAAGATAATTAAAATAGTTATAACTTAAACCAGCATTATCTAATTCCCTGAAGGACCTGTTTCCACAGCTACAGGTAAGTGTTTCTAGAGTCTAGACAGGTCAAGAACTAGATGTGATATGTTATTGAAGCTTCCTTGTTACAATCTTTCCTCTTGCCACTAGTCTATGCTGTTGTATAAAGTTCAGAACACTCATTTTGTGTTTCCCTGAGAATGTTGGGATGCTCATTTTTGTCTCAGAGTCTTCTGAATTCAACTGAGAATTGTCTGCCTTATTGTACTATTTTGGAGTGTATATTTAATTTTTTTAATTATCTCATATTACAGACAAGCCATGCAAGCACTCACCCAACTGCATTCTATACACCTTTGTGATTAAACTTTTATTGCAACAGGGACTAAGGTAAATGTCTCTATGCTATGGCTTTGAAACAGACAAAAAACAAGGGCATTCAAAGGTACCTTGTCTATGAAATACATTCCTTTCAGCCCAGACCTTGCAGCATACTGTAATATTACACACAGACAGTGGCCTACAAACAGTATCTAGACACAAAGGGTTAAACATTGCTCTAGGTAACAACAATGTAATTCCAGAGTGACTCCATTTGGATTTACCTCGGTATAAGATAGCAGAATTTGGACCGAAAAGTATGACATACAGATGAAGGGATGGATTTTGATCTTGCTTGGATTGAAATTACTGGAATTACTCTAACATAAAGTTGCCATATGTGAGATCTAGATCTGGCCCGAAGTTGAAGAGTCATTGGCATAGCTAGTAGAAGTAAGTTTTGTGTTTCTTTATAATATGTTTGCAAAACATATAATTCTTTATATTTGTATTTTCACCAGAACAAATACATAGTAGTGTTATTCCTTTAAAAAAAAAATCAATGTCAGCAGAGTAGCACTCATAAGCAACCTTACAATAGCAAACCAGTGTGTGATCATGATGGAAGAAAAAGGGTTTTGATAAGAAAACAGATTTCACTGACTATCTTCCAGTGGGTTCTTAAAAACAACAGAAAGAAAAAATTATTTAAACCTTTGTGGGGGGAAAATGCTTTTGGCCAGTGTCCTTTTAACTTTCAACTTTCAATTTGAACAACTCTCTCTCTCTCAAGCAATATACGTTTGTATTTTACAGTATACATTTGTTTGCTTGTATATTTTCTTTGTTTTTATAGATTTTTAAGGAAAACATTTCTTTATAAATAGAGGTGTATAAAAGTTACCGTGATGCACCATAAACACTGTTACTGTCTAAGTACATATTAATGGACTTGTAAAATACTAATTATTGACCCACTAGGTGGTCACATAAATATCCTTTTCATTCCAACATCTAAGTACCTATTTAGGGGCTCTACAGAATGCACATTACAGAACATACAGACCATTACAGATACTTGAGAGGGAGAAAGGAGCCATTCCAGCCTAGTGAGTGAATTAATCTGAGGGAGGGGCATTTGAGATGGTCCGCATACTGAATGGTGGTATGACCTGGCACAAATCTAAGTGACACTGCACCCCTCAGGCCAGGTTGCAATGCCTGGAGCGGGCAGCTGGGCCCAGTCCCATGGAACAGGAGCCCCTGCTGCAGCAGTGAGTGTACTGCAGGCTCACTCTCCCCCTATCCCTCAGGGCCTCCCTTCAGTAGTAATTTTTTGGGAAGGATAGGACCTCAGTTTCAGATTTCACACTGGGCCCCTCAAAACCTCTGTGTGGCCCTGGTAAAAAGTCACAAATTAAGAAGGGTAAAGCCAGGCTAGTAACTGGATGGAAAACTCTAATGAACCACGAGGAGCTTCAGGAAGTGATGCTGGTTAAGGTGGCACTCTTCCTTCTTAGCTGGTGTTAAACCAGTTCCCCACGTCGACGGTTCAGAAGGAATGTGGTTGAATGGGTAGGACTGGGAATCAGGAGATCTGGATTCTATTTCTGGCTTTACCATTGACTTGCTATGTAAGCTTAGGCAAGTCTCTCTTTCCATCTCCTAACCTTTGTCTTGTCTGTTTGGACTGTAAACTCTTTGGGGCCCAATAGGGTCCCAATTTCAGTTGGGGTTTCTTAATGCTACTGTAATAATAATGATGGTGTGCTTTCACAGGTGCTGTCTTCCATTTGTCATGACCCTGAACTCATGCAGTAACTAGAAATCCTATGGCATAGTTCATAAGAATAGGGGTGTGAACCCCAACTCAGGTAATTAATTCTGTTTAACGAGAATTAATTCTGTTTAACGGCCAGCCTTAGCTTTTGTGGGGTCCTATGAAAAGTAAAATATGTGGTGTTGCAACCAGCTACCTATGACATACACCAGGGGTGGCCAACCTGAGCCTGAGAAGGAGCCAGAATTTACCAATGTACATTGCCAAAGAGCCACAGTAATATATCAGCAGCCCCACCCCACTCCAAGCGCTTCCCACCCACCGGCAGCCCTGCCGATCAGCGCCTCCCCCTTCCTTCCCGTAACTCCTGATCAGCCATTTCATGGCATGCAGGAGGCTCAGGGGAGGGGGCGGGAAGGGGTGGAGTGAAGTGGGGGCAGGGCCCGTGGCAGAGCCAGGCGTTGAGCAGTGAGCACCCCCCAGCACATTGGGAAGTTGGCGCCTGTAGCTTCAGCCCCAGAATCGGTGCCTATATAAGGAGCCGCATATTAACTTCTGAAGAGCCTCATGTGGCTCCGGAGCCACCGGTTGGCCACCCCAACACACACCCTAGCACTGCTTCCTGCCTGATTATGCGGTTCTCTGGCCTCTCATGATCCCCCCATTCCATGGACTGGGGATAAAGCAGAAGTACAACCTTCCGATCGAGAGCGAGCAATTAGAGAATTCACTGGTGTGGCCACTAGCACCAGAGCCAAGCACTGTTTTTAGGAAATATTTAAGCACCATTTGTATTGTAACACAGAAAATGTGTGCCAGTTGGTAAAAGTATTAATTCTATTTTTACTGATCTATTTACCATATTAAGACAATACATCAAAGCTAATATCTTCCCTTTCTAATCAGTATTAATAAACACTGCTTATTTTTCCTTATCAAGAATTAGTTTTCTCTTTTCAAATTAATAATACTCTGAAGTAACTCAGGCTCCACAGGGCCTGATTCTGGACTCATTTTCCCTGACATTAATCTGGAGTCACTCCACTGACCTTAATGTAACTAGATTTACCCCAGTGTAAGTAGGAGCAGAGTCAGTCCCACCATTTGTATGCTCTATCTTGAATGTTTCTCTAGCCTAAAATCCAAATTATACCTTTCCATAGTAAGAGGGGCAAGAGTGCAAAATTCCACAGGTCAGATCCACAGCTGCTGTAACCTGTAATCGAAGTCATTAGATCTACACTGATTCACACCAGCTGAGGGTCTGGTCCTGCGCATTGAATCAGTAGGAGAAGCCAACATAGTCTGCACTCACTGAAAAAGATTCAAAGCTGTTCAGCATAGCAAGTGGGTAGCCACACTGACACAGACCCCTCAGTTTGCACCGTGTGCTACCTCAAACCTTGAGTGGGGCTGGGCAGGTAAAAGCCGCAAATCTTCTGGAATACCAATAAATGACATATGTACTTCTGACTGAAATTGCATGGGTTTGCGAGCGGGGGACCACAGCTACTACCTGACTTCATCCCTCTTGCCATCTTGCCACCCACCTGGAACTTGTGCAGACTCAGCCAGGAGTTGTTGCAGAGAGAGACTTCTGTCGGTTTGGGCAGTAGGAGGGGGTATATCGTAGCAGCTCTGCCTCCCACCATTCCTTCCATGATTTTCTGCCTCCTTTCAGTGCAGTTACCATTATTTTGCTTCCCTCTGTGCCATGCAGCAGAAGAGAGCATAAGGCCCCCAGCTGATGAACTTAGAAGGAATGGAGTGTTTTGGGTTTTTTCCCCCATTTCATGGTTGTTTCTTTAAGTGCCTTCCTGATAGATATTTGTGTTTGGGAATTTATGGAATTTAAGGAATTTATGCCTCTCAAAACTGATGTCCTCAGTTTATCCACAACCTCTGTGGAGCTCAAGCAACTGCAATCAAACATCCTCCATTACTGAGCTTTTAGTAGAGGCCTGACCTGACAGTACCATCCTCTACAGGGATGACAGGTAATTTAGCCTTTTTGATGGCTCTCTCTTCCGCCCAAACATACAGTACCAGATCTGGCTTCATAATAAGAGGGTTGTGCCTTTATTTCAAATTAAATATCTCACATTATTTTGTCTTGACATCATGTGCTGCTCTTTAGCTTTCTAAAGTTGCCTCTGTACTGCATCTTCACCCAAGCATCATAAAACATGCAAAATGCCTTAGCAGGCCTTCTCACTTAAGGCCATTTCAATTACGGCAACAACAACAGCTGTATATGTTCATTAATAAAAGCATAATATGTGTTTGTGTCCCTCTGAAAGTTAAGTCAGAAAATTATAGATTATATTGAGACACTGCAGGAACTGCTACTCTGTAAGTCAAATGCTCTATTATTAAAAATGTCATCCCATATGAATTTCATAAATAACAAAGACAAGAACAGAGTAACCATTTTAAAAAGTCTAGAGGGGATTCCATATCAACATTTAAATGCATTACTACTCAAACAATTTGATTGGATATAAAATATTTAAAACTGCAGCTGTACTTGTGGTGTTCAATGTTCACTATTTTGATTTCTGCAATGTCTTACCTAATAGGTACAAGTTTACACAACTAATTACATAATCTCTGTGTGTGTGTGTGTGTAAACCAACTGCATAACACACTTAAGTCCATGATACAGTATATAGCTGATCTTCCTATGAACATGCACAGACACAGGAGATGAATGAACACAAGACAACAGGGCTGTTTTAAGACACTTGTCTCAGGAGCAAGATAGAACCTCATAGTTACCTGGGTTATCCTAATGACTGAAGATGAACATCATAAAGGACCCAAGCTGTCACGTCATGCTAAATATATACTATGGGCCAGATCCTCAGCTGGTGTAAATTGGCATAGTTCTATTGCAGTCAATGGAGCTATGTAGATTAATGCCAGTTGAGGATCTGGCCCTATTTACATTGTGTCCTCATAATTTTTTCCAGAATATCTCTCAGCTATATTTTGTGTGTGTGTGGATTTTTTAAATTAAATCATCATTGACTTTAAAGGGGAAAGGACAACTTTGGAATACTGTATATTTTTCAGAGGAATATTTCCATATTAATCTACAAATGTATATTGATGCCCATATGTTATAAAGGTTACCTTTCTACCCCTATTGTACCAAACTATCACCTTCTCTGCTTCACCTTCCTGGGTGTCAGGGTGTGATTTGTACATCAGGTTCATGTTATTGGTCAAGATATTTCCTTGGAAAGCAACTTAATTTCAAAAGACTGGGGCAGTTCAGAAGCACTAGTGTGATGCCTGCCATCTTGGCTGACACAGCAGGGATTAGTCTGGGGACACTTCAGAGCTGAAAGCATAAGTCTCTGCAGTTTGAGAATAACAATGGGACTCTGTAGCCAGATGCTATAACAGATTCACCTTGTCTGTGGATCGGGTAGAGAGAGGGACCCTGCACAATGACTAGCAGATTACATCTGCACAACAGCTGAAATTCACAAAGCCCGTGTAAATGGGTTTTCTGTGGGAAATTTAGCAAGGGTGGGGAGATGGTATTCACTCACACAAACACCTACCTACTGTAGATTCTCAAACTGGCACCCACCAAGGTACCATCACCACCCCAGCCTGGAGAGAGAGGCTAGTGACTGCAGTGCAGCCCCTCCACAGCTATTATTCAAACTTATGGTCTGTTATACTAGCCACTGCCACTCATGCAAGTGTTTGAGGTTACTGGATCTCCATGTGTGAATCCAAAGGCCCCTCCTGGACTATTTTCATCCATGCCAATCTATTTGGAGCCAGAATGAAACCTTCATCCACAGGGCTTAAGTGGCCTGGCCCAGCTTCTACCTTCTTGGGGAAATTTCATCTGTATTTCTCTTCATCAACTGGCTGTTAAGTTGGGCCACTGGGTTTCCACTCACCTGGAGTAGTTAATTCCAGAAGCTGGTGTTTCATTATGATAAAGGGCATTTCTTACACAGACTAGACCCCTGAAGTCAAGAAGAGTCTGACCTTAGTAAGGAATATGCAGAACTGTGCTCAAAATGAAGAAATTCAAACAATGCAAGTAGGAAATCCACCAACTGTTGACAGAGGACTGAGAGCCTCTCCGGCCTGCTGCAGTATCAGGGCCTGCACTCAGGAGGGCACAAAGTCTCCTCCCTCCTTGCTCCACCAGAGGGCCACAACCCCCAAAAGGGAATGGGGAGGTAGGAAGGCCAGGACCTCCACCTCAATCAGGTGCATTTGGAGAGAAGCAGGTTGCACCATTTTAAAGTTTGTTGAGCACATCACGAATCTCATGGAAGGATTGTACCTTTGTGAAGCAGAATCCCACGCGAAGCTCTGTCTGGGGAAGTGCATATCTGCCAAGCCCTCACAGGCCCAAGCCTAAATGGCACAGTTTGGCCACATATACAATGTGGATTGTTCCTCCCTATCTGGCCATCAGAAAACCATCCAGTCTTTCTAGAAGCTTTAGGTCTTTGTTCATTTTCATTTCTTGTGCTCTGGACTGGACAGAGGCCAAAGGCTGTGAGACCAAATCAGGATCATGCCACTCATGAATCCATAGAATTCATTCATTTCTTCTCTGAGAGCCAAACTCTGCTCTCAGTTATACCTGTGTAAATCCTGAGTAACTGTTGACTTCACTAGAATTACTCTCAATTTATAGTGTTGGTGCCAGGATATGAGACACAAGGTGGGTGAGGTAATATCTTTTATTGGACCAACTTCTGTAGGGGACAGAGACAAGCTTCAACCTGAAGAAGAGTGCTGTGGCGCTTGAAAGCTTATCTCTTTCCCCAGCAGAAGTTAATCCAATAAAAAATATTACCTCACCCACTTTGTATCTCTAAATTTACAATCAATGTAACAGAGAGGGGAGTTTGGCCCCAGTTTATTCATTATTCTGACAGTTAATAGAGTGTAAGGATAGTCCAATGATAATTCTTTTGTTTAGTTTTTAAATACCTAGTCTCTTGGCTTAAGGTAATTTTCCACTAATCCATGAGTATTCTCTTCCCTTGATATCTTTAAAAATGTTTGAAGCATTTTAGTTCTTAACAGACTTGTTGGCTTCCAGGAAAAGATCTTTCTGCTTCTAAATCTAGGGCTTTGTCATTTGAGAGAAAGGTTCAAAAAGGGTCCAATCAAAATTGTATGCAGAAAACTGGTTATGCAGTGAAAAGGTTAAAATATCACAAAATTAGAGAAAACATAATGCCAGCAAAGCTCTTAACATTTGGCTGCCTTCACTCTTTTTACAGTAACTATGTGTGGTCAATTAAAAAAAAAGTGGGCTATATGGCAAACTTCTATATTCAGGTATGGTGTGAATGAGATTGCCCTGTCTCTGTCCAACATTACAATTTGTTAGAATGGTCTAGCAAGAATGAAATTTCCTAGCTTCTGGGTGAGAATGAATAGCTCATACTTACTGATATATAGTACTGTCATACTGAACTAGTATAATGTTCTGTATTCAGTGGATCAAATTCTGATGCCCACTCACCTTGACTAGTACCTTACTTCTCAAATAGTCCACTAAATCACTGGAACTCATACTACTCATAGCGAATTAGTATCAGAATCTCACCCTATATGAATATGAATAGAGACCCTGGCCTGATTCTACAGTCATGCTGGTTTTATACCTGAGTAATTCCAGTTACCTCCATGGAGTTATTCTTGGTTTACACCAGATCAAAACCATGCCCCCTGACTGTCTAGTTCTGTTCTATTGGAATAGTAGTAGAGGTCATGATCTAACATAAATAAAATGACCTTCTCCCTCAGTCCCTTTAGGCTTCATTACTGAAACTAATTTTTGTAATGAAAGTCTCTGTTCCTAAAATGTTACCTTATGCTGCTAGGCCTGATCTTTCACTGATGTAAGCACACCACAGGGACAAATATTTCACACTTATTGAGACTTCTCCCCTCAACTGAATTCAGAGAAGCCATGGAGACTCCTCCACCATGGGAAGAATCCAAGGTACCACCTGAAAATAAGCATTAGAATGTCTTTGGCATCAGTGGCAGGCACCCAATTACTCTGCGTAAACATACACAATGATTTAGAGGGGCTAAGCAGCCTTTTGTGGTTACAGTTCTGTTATTTTTTGGCCAATTGACTAAGTCATTGGTAGGATCTACAGAGATGGACCACCCAACAAGCAGAGGCTATTTTTGTTTAAATAGAGCTCTTTCCTATGAAAGAAGGGACCAGAGCATATACTCAGCACTCAGACAGAACTTTCATTGAAGTCAGTGGGAATGTTGCCAGAATAAAGACTGTAAGACTTGGTCCAAGTTACATTTTTGATAACAATATATTAACTTACACATCAGAGAATGTTTTAAACCTGGAAAAAAATGAAAAACCTCTTCATTATGTTTTATTATTTTGCATGTTTTAAGCTCACTGGTGTAGGTGCACATGTAAAGTAAATGGGTACCTGATACAGCCTTATATATTCCAAGCTTTTGCAGCCTCCTTGTTTACAGTGTGATGTCAAAAATGGTAATGATATTCCTAAACAAAAGGTAAGTTTGGGTGGCCACTGTAAATCTGGACGATAATGAGTGAGGAAAGACTGTTGGCTTCCTTAATTGTTCATTTCCAAATCATTTACATTTGTGTTTTCTTTTGAGTCATAAGAAGAGTTGTTTTGGTGAAGAAAATGTAGTGACACCACTCAAACACACTTTTAACCTCCGCTTTTCCCCAGTGCAATGTTTCTGTTAAGATAGCCACCCCCCACCCTTTTTTTTTTTTTTTAATTTGCATCAGTAAGTTTAAATTGGGCTGGTGAGTAATGTCTACAGACCAACTCTGCTCCAACAACTCTTAATAACTCAAATCAAGGGTTTGGTAAATCCATAGGCAGTGTGGGGTGGGGTGGGGTGGGGAGTTGAACAGGGAGGTATATGAGGAAGTTGTTGTCAACATGGAAAACCTGAATCACCTAAATGACGCCTATCCAGAAAATGTTTAGCATTTAAAGTATTTTTAAAAGACACAGGAGAGCAGTGCAAAGTGGTTGCAGAAAGGACCAGGCCAGGACTTAATTTTGTAACTTCTATCACCCTGCACTTTTTATTGCTTTCCACATGGTCTGCACATTCTAAACTTTTAGTTAAAAAAAAGTAGTAAGCTGAGATTTTTCAATGCAATGCAACAGAATGAGCCTTAGATTTGCTATTAAAATTAACAAAAGACGTGCTACTAAAGCCTCTGTACTGCTTTGAAAATAGCTTGTGTCATCTTCTGTTGAGAAGTGTCACAAAGGCAGCCCTTGTAGCCCCCCTCATCCACCAGGGTAACAGCTCTGCTTCAGTTGCTCCATGGATCTCCAAGCATGAACTTCACAAATCAGTTACTGTTATTACACCCTGCCTGGGCTTGTTTATTGGCACAAGTGTAATTCTCATATTCCCATAATAATAAAAAGGTTCCCCACATCTAAACTCCCAACTGTCCAGCCAAAATAAAATTCCCCTTAGGCCTTCCACCCTGCCCTGGCAATTCTTCCTAAGACAGTCTTTCAATCCACTCTTCCCAGGCTTCTCTTTCTGAAACCATTTTAAGTACAGTCCCCAGCAAATCCAGCCACCCTTTGTTGAGTGATGCTTTGCAATTCTCACTGGAGGCAGGTTCCTTTCCTTGGCCTAGTATTACCTGCCTTTCCCAGCTCAGGAATCTCGAGCACCTTCTTCAAGGCCAAGTCTGCTGACATTTCCTGTTTCCTTCTTTACTCCCCAACAACTACCTGAGTTTGTCCCCCTATTAACCTTATTAGACAGTACATAACTGGCCACACTCCTTCTCAAAGGGCCAGTCCCACCTGTGACATGAAGATACGAGTATCCCTGTATCATCGAACCCCAACCCAGTTCCCCGTTACCCTCAGTGAGGAATGACCGCCACATCCCTCATTACTTGGGGACAGTTAAATGCTAATATTAAAAACACACAATTTATTTTTTTCCTTTTCATAAAAATGAAGAAAGAAAATGAAAAATAAATTCAGCTATATGGGAACATAGGAACTGCCAAACTGGATCAGATCACCATCCATCTAGTCCAATGTCTTGTCACCAACAGTGGTTACTACCAGTGGCTAGAGGAAGAGACCCTACAGCAGGCAGTGATGGAATAACTTGTCCACAAGAAGTAGCTTCCTAATTCCAATTAGTCAAAGGCTGGCGGATGCTCTGAAGCAGGAGGACTTATGTCCCTTCCACAGTTCTTGATTTTTTTTAACATTTACTATTATAATTCTGTATATCTATATAAATGTCCAATCCTTCTATGAATACTGCTTAGCTTGTGCCCTCAAAAATATCGTGCGGCAATGAATTCCACAGTCTATTATGCATTGTGTGCCCAGTTTTTAATACACAACCTTTCAATTTCATTGTCTGTCTCTCTGTGCTTAAATGTGTGTTCAGATATTACAGTTAAAATCAAAAAGTGAGGAAGTACAAAAGTCAGAATTCCAACAGCTGCATTAACTCAGTCATATTGCAGAAAGATGATATTTTCTAATATTTGCTGGTTAAATGTGTAGTTTAATATATTAGTCTGTGTTGTATAATTATTTATTCGGATTACAGTCGTGCCTAGAAGATCAGGAACCCAATGTGCTAAGCTCTGTAAAAATATAACAAAGAGACCATCCATGCTCCAAAGAGCTTGCAGTCTAAGTATAACATAAAATAAATAGGGTATGCAATGAAGCCAGATTCATCTCAAGTTACACTTCCCAACTTCTTGTGTAATTGACTTTGCAATCTTAATGCAACATAGATTTTTGCACCTCATTCTCTTCCATTGTGGGTGCAAAGGGTCCTCTTGCAGCAGAACTGGTGTGATCCTGCTAAACAACAAAAGGGCACAGGTGATCCAATGGCTCAGAGAGTAACAGTGCCAAGTTCTCTGTACACTGATACATAAACCGGCATGTGTTGGATTGGCAGGAATGGACGGAGGGCTGGGCAATGCTGCTACAGCACAGCTCCTCTGGTCCTTCCCCACCTATGCAGGAACTTGCTTGAGCCACAGAAGTTACTCCAGCCATTAGGATGAAATAGCAGCTGTGAAATATCTCTGCTGCTATTTTGCTGCCTGCAAGGAAGATTCCTTCCCTTTATGATCACCGAGTTCTCCGCACCCAGTCAAGCTGTCTGAAGTAGGTGTTGAGGAGAAGGTTTTGGCTTTAGTACAGTCTGTGCATGTTACACATACCCATGTTTGCATATATTGAAATATGTGTACTGCTATTCACCTAAAACCAGCAAAACATAACTTTGCAGTTTCCTGGCTTTCTGGCATTTACAAAGGATTGTGCAAGGCTACATATTCCCTAAGCAAAGGCTTAATCGGTTTTCAATCAGTTTCTTTTTTTCTGGCAGCAGATATAAGGCCACAGAGTCAAATAATGAACTTGTCTTTCATTTGGATATAGTTTATTAATGACAAAAACACTAATCCATTAATCAATTTAAAACAAGTTGGTAAATGAAAAAAAATTCTCAATCTCTTTTAGTAACAGGATCACATGCATCTTAAAAGGGGGCCATTATCTCCACGGGTTTCTCAGCTGAAGTTAAAAATCTAAAAATGATTTTCATTCGTTTCTCATTAATATGCAAAATTATTCAAATTAGATAGTAATTAGCCATCTACTCAGTAGAAAATCTTTTCATGATAATTTATGATAAACTCAGTTGCAACTTTGATTGAGATTGATTTTTGGTGTTGAGAAGCTATCATGAATACAAAAAAGCACCTGAAAAAATATTTTTAAACACCTAACTTATTGCTCAGCTAATTATATGGTAACCATGTTCAGAGATTATTTCAAAGGGAGGCCTATAGACAAGATACCAATGCTGAATGAAACAGGCATAACATCCTTTTGAGTTTGTCCTACATTTCATCTTACAGCTCAGCTTTCTTTACATCTCCCAGCATAATTCATTTTTAATGTTAAATGTTTAGCATTGTTTAATTCAGCAAACTGATATGCTAGAACTAGGGCTTTGCTTCATAAGGCTTACAGGATTTCTTTCAAGATAAAATTGTTTTGAAAAATCCAAATGTGTTCCAGGCAAATCTGTTGTTTTACAAGGTAGTATTTCTGGGAAAATCACTATGATTTGTAAACAGACTCTTCGGATTTATTTTTGCAGACGGTGAAGGGAGCCTAGCCAGTTACAGGGTTAATATCATGTGCACGTTGCACTATAGAGAATTCAGTTTTGTTCTTAGTAGCAAAGGTTCAGGATTGGGGACATCCTAGCTCTAAACACTGGAGATTGCTGTTCAAAAATGTTACTCTCTTGGGATGGGAAAACCAGAGGGAAAGAATCATTGACCTTGCATTGTTGAAGCAGCATTAAGGAAAACAAAATTCTATTCAATACCGATTGCTACTAATGGGAATTGCTGGAAGCACCCATGCCAGGGAGCCAGGACTATGGAGAGCGGGGGAAAGCGCAGAGATACTTAAAAGCATTTCCTCTGAACTCTTAACATAATCACAAGAAATAACATGACAAATGTTTGGTTATATAATAAAGATATGTGTTGCACACTATGGGACTTAATTTTATTGAAATAATTACTGACAGTAACTTGAGACAGACCAAAATCAGAAACCTGAAGCAAAATCCCTTGAATTTTTGTGAAGGTTTAGATTTGAGTTATCATATCCATGCCTGCCCCTAAGGTGTTGTCTCCAAGTCAGATGCAAACCTGAAGAGACCTCTATTTTAGGATGCAGTCAATGTCATACCTGAAAAGATCACTACATTTCAGCATAGTTAAATCTGTATCTAAATGTGAAACCTAGCCCTGATTCAGCCTTGAACCCAAAACCAGGGTGAAATCCAGGCCACACCGAACTCAGTGACAAAGCTTCCACTGACTTCACTGGAGTCAAGATTTTGCCCCTAGCCTATAGCCTAAACCTACACTTTATGTGTATAAATACTTGTATTAATAATACCTAATATTAACCACCTACAACTACCCTTAGTACTAAAAATGTTTGCACTAAAACTCACTAATGACACTGAGTTAAGTCAGAAATATGTAGTCAGTCCCAATAGGATACAGTAAGCTAACAGCCTTGAACTGATCTCCATTCATTTACAGTAGGATAGCATCAAAATTCATGTGCATTTACACTTGGCTGAGAGTTTAAATTATTTCCCCATAATGGCCCTCAAATCCTTTCTCTAATTCATGTGTAACATGACTGTCCCATTTAGCTAATGCCCCCTAGCTTGGTTCCTTGCTCCTGATCATTTTGCACTTTTTACATTGAAATGTGTGTGCCATCTACTGACCTAATACCTAAGCAATCCAAATCCTTTTGAATCTGATTGCACTGCTCCTCATTATTTACTCTGCATCCTATTGCTTCCAGATGGTGCAGCACTACAATGGCTCCATTCATTCCTCTCAAATAAGACCCAGAGAGTGATGACGGGCAACTTCTGCTCTTCCAGAAGAGCACTTCCTTCTAGAGTCACACAAGACCTGTCCACTCTCTTCTACAATTACTATATGAAAGCGGTTATAAGATGGAACGAGTTCCTCTGCCAACAATTTGTAATAGACGTGAGCAATACCATCCCAATCATGACACAGTGCATGCAAGAAGTTGAAGAGTAGATGGCTCAAACTGAACCTGGATGTGCAAGTGTCATGTCCGTAGATTGCCAACAGGTCATAGCTGGAGCCAAAAAGAAAGGCGCCTAAGAACACCTTGGGGGATGTGTGAGGGGGTGGAGGAATCTTTGCTCAAACCACAAAATCAAAGCAACCAGTAAACTTCCAGAATCACCTATGGACTAGGGGTAGTTCTGAAGGATAACTTTGGCCAACCAACTGGCCATCTACTCTATATCCCTTCCCTTTCTTCAGGGAGGACTCTAGAGTTCATCCCATCTCACTGAGGGGTCATCCGTCTGACCTCGGACGAAAAAAACCCCTCATATTATTTTCCCAGGCTTTCCCTTACCTTGGGGAAATCTGGCCATTTTTCCCCACTCAGTAAATGGTCAAAAAAGATGTGGGCTGACCCTCCCCTTCCCAAAAGAAGTCCCGCTATCCCTTTTCTCACAAATTGGCTGTCATCCTTAGGCTTCATGAGCCCATGCCTTCTAAAACTGGGAGAGGTGTGTCTTGTCTCATTCAAGGCAGGCCCCCTTCCGATACCTAATTTCCTCTCACCTCCTGATTATTTACTACAGACAGAGGGTCTTTCCCTCCAGGCTTGTCACTTCTGGCAGGTGAAGAACTAAGTCCTGTCTCCAGGGCAGACCATTATTCTCTCACCGCCCTAGTCCAATATGGGGTTGGTACATCCCATCATGGAGGGCAAGGCTCAGGAAATGTTTGAGGAGCTCATCATAACACCAGGGTATTCCTCCTCTGTTCCGCAGTGTGCTATGATGTAGTCTGGTGTATACTGAACTTCTCAAACACCAGATGCCCAAGTAGCAGGGGGAAATGCCTTCTTCCTGCTCTAGCTGCTAGGAGACTTTGTCCACATACATGCAGCCACAGGGACACATCCCCTTCCTTCCAACTTTGCTTACCTATGGCTGGAAAGGACAGAATAAAAAGAGTTCTCTCTCTCCCTTAAAAGATGCTCTCATACTGCTGTTAATCTCTCTTTACTGCCTCCTGAACCAAACCATGCTCTGTGTTCTCCTCCTGTGCTGCAACAGAGTCCTCTTTGCCTCACTGATGGGCAGCACTGGGGAAGTAGATGGACACTGGGAGACACAGACCGTGGAGAGAGAGCCCTGTATACACATACACATGCACTTACAGGCATAGTCACACACACATGGTGAAATACATACCTACTAACTCTACAGGTTTTCCCCATAGACCATGATGTTTGGGCCGTTCTATGTGAAATCCCTCTCCCCAAATGTCTACTTTTCCTCAATCCCCTGCTTTGTGATTGGCTAATCAGAGTTGTTCTCCTTCTGTGCTGAGTGACAGAATGCTGATTTAGTTGGGGATTGGTCCTGCTTTGAGCAGGGGGTTGGACTAGATGACCTCCTGAGGTCCCTTCCAACTCTGATATTCTGTGATTCTATGACAGCCTGGCCCCTCAGCCCAAGGAACAGGCATCTGGTGCATCCTACCCCTGTTCTGGCTCTTCCTGCCCCCTCTCCTCACAATTAGGGAAATGGGGGAACTCCAAACTGGGGTAGGAAATTGTGATGGGGATTTAGTTGGTGGCACACTTCACTCTGAGTAAGTTCTGAACGAAATGCACAAGCACCATGCTAGGAGCCACAGTGCTGCTGAAGGTGCACCTTTGTAATGAGACATATAAATAAGCATTGTGTTATTAAAGAGGTGAATACTGGGTTCTGCTGAGGCCTCTTAACTGTATCAAAATTGCAGAGAGACACATACAAATATTTCCAGCAGACATTTGAGGATACAGATGGTAGGTGTTTGGGGGCCATGAAAGAGACACACCTATATTTGGGTTTAGGGTGGTTGGAGACAAAGAGGGAGAAAAAGAAAGAAACCTTATTGGCGAGGAAGAACAGGAAAGGGAAGGAGGAAGAAAGAGGTTGTTGATAGAAAGTTGAGGGAAAAGATAGGAGAGTCAAAGAAAAAAGCGAAGAGACTAAAAAAAAAAAGCAAAGAACATTAGGCACTGAAAACTGAGAAGCAGAAAAGGAGGACTAAGACACATTTTAGAGATAGAAGGAGGGAAGCAAGAAATAAGGCAAAACTTGGAATGGGAGCAATTAAAAAAGAGAGATAATGCTGTGGAAAAATAGAAAATACAGCTTAGGGGCTGGGAGTGAGAGAAGACAATAAAGTGGACACAGAGGAGCGAAGACTGATTTTGCCCTTCCTCCCTTTAACATACAAACAGCTTTTGTATTTTACTCTGCATTTTTTGGTAGCTTGCACTCGGATTTTCCCCAAAGACTGCTAGATTGCAGCTCTCTGTGGCAACTGTAGGAACTTCAGAGATCAGTGCTCTAGACTTCCTGTCAAGGCAGACAGTACACACAGGGCGTTGCAGAGACAGAGCTTATTCTCTGAAAGCCTAACAAGCCAGGAGTTCAGGAGCGTGGTGTGGGATACTGCATATCTGAGCTGGAAGTGGGAGGAGCAAAGTTTGCATGTTAGGCCCACTTAATTCCAATCTCCTCCCAACCAAAGGTCAGTGCACTCCAGAACCACCTATTTGTTCTCTATTCATTATTGCTGTAGCATCTTCAAAGAACTTCAGCAGATCCATTAAGCCTGACTCTTCCTGAGTGAGTCCATGTTGGCTGTCCTCTGTTGCATTGCACTTATCCAGGCTTCCTCCCACTGTATCCTTAGAACTGTTTGAAACTCGCCAGAGTTTTGGATGATGTGGATTTTTTAACCAAAATTGTTCAACTTTTTTATTATGAATTCCTTGAGTTTCATTTTAAGGTTTAGCTGGACCTGGAATTTGACCTGGAAATTCTGTTCATCCACAAGAGTTTAACTGGCCCAGAAACCTATCATGTGACTGATTTATCTAAAGACAACAAAACTCGTCACTTTGAGTTTTGCTGAAAGGTTTGTCGGCTTGAGATAAAATTCTGCTGATTTCTTTCCATACGTGAATTCTATACTTGCCAACTTTCATACAGTTGGGGGTTTCACTGCAAAAGTTTCATGCAGCTCTGTATATCTTCTGGTGTCTAGGTACTGGCAGGAATGTATGTGGACTCAGATACCAAACAGCAAGAATATCATTCTAGCAAGAAATTGAAACACTATTTTGGTTTGGAAGGTTCCTACCCTACTTTATTTAGGGTTTTCCTTCCCTCCTCCCCATAACTTCACTAGACTCCTTCCTCACCCCCAAGCTTTATTTCTTCATCTCTTTGCAACCCCAGCCCTTGATTTCACTACCTTTAAGGAAACTTTGTAACATGATCCAACCAGTCTTCTCTTCTTCTGGGTCTGGGATGGCTGGTCACACATGGAGTTTCTCTGTCAATAAATCTCTGGTACAGATCAATGGGGAACTATAGAAGCATAAGCAATCTGAACATGTCATCCATCAGAGCACCAGAAAGGTGACAAACATCTGAATGAGAGGATTTAACTGTTGGATCAAAGAGAAGAGTGCCTGAGAGAGATGAAAGAGGGGATGGAGTGACTGATAAAATCAGGAGTGCCTGGTGACATAGCAGAGAATCTCAGAAGAATGAGGCTATCACTCCCATCTCCCATGCATATTGCTATTCGCTGATCTAGTTTTCTTGGGTTTTTAAACTTTTTGGACATGTGGGACTGAAATAAACATTCAGAGTCAAATAAATTAAAATTATTCATGTCTTTGACTGAAGCAGAAAAAATAATAATCCTTTGCATTTACATAGCTCCTTCCCTCAGGGTATCTCACGGTGCTTCATAAATCCAAACCTATGCAGTAGGCAAGTATTATTATCTCTGTTTTACAGATGGGGAAACTGAGGCAACAGAGAGTTTCTGTATTTTGCCTCAAGGTCTCAACGAAAGTCTGTGTCAGGACTGGAAACAATGCCCCAATCATTAGCTTCCAGACCTATTAATTAAACATAAGATTTTCTTATAGTGTTAATGAGGACGGTGGCCAGGATGCCAGCTAGAAGGCTAAGTGAGTGAGGTCATAATAAGCGAGGTCTGAAAACCATGTGCTGTTCTGACAATGGAAAGTTATAGTGAGATGGGAATGATGTCACAAGAGCAAGTACAGTCACAGTTTAGCACATTGTTTAATCTAGCAGACAAAGGCATAACATATCTAATGGCTGGAAGTCATAGCTTGAAAAATTCAAACTGGAGGTAAGGTGATCATTTTTCACAGTGGGGGTGATGACTCAGTGGAACAGCTTACAAGGGATGTGGCACATTCTTCATCACTGGAAGTCTTTAAATCAGCCTTGGATGCCTTTCTAACATATATGCTCAATCACAAGTTATTCAGCATGGTGCCAGAACTAGTGAGTGAGTTTCTATGGTCTGTGTTATGCAGCAGGTCAATCTAGATGATCACAGTGGTCCCTTCTGACCTTAAAATCTAAAAATACAATGACGAAGTCAAGATGAAATGCTGCAACCAGGAGAATACTGGAGTGCCAGGGCACAGTACAAAAATGTTTTGTTGTAACGTGCTAACTGCGGGAGGAGCCTCCTTTGAAGCCAAATGTGGATTTGTCTACTGGTGTGGCAAATAAATGGGTAAATAGTGTCAGAGAAAGTACTAGTCACAGTGTGGGACCCTGGTGAGGATGTTGTGTTGGCAAGCTACAGAAGCAAGTAAAGAAAGCAACTAGAAGCAGTGGAAATGCTGCAGTTAAAAGCATGGAATTAGGCTGTTAAAGCTCACGAGGCCTAAGTATGATATAAGTCTAGTCATCCAGATAGTTGGCATGATTCTGATCTCACTTTCAGCAGTGAAGTCAATGGAGATAAACCCAGTGCAAGACCAGCATGAGATCAGAACCAGGCTCACTGTATGTATCTGGTAAAACTGGATGGTGAGCAGTGATGGATAGCAGAGTCCTGGATTTTGTGGGCTTAATTTAGATATTAGTTCCGGGGAAATCTCAGACGACGAGAGAACAAAGCAGTAGAGTTACAGTGATCAGTTTAAATTGTCCAGACAGTGATACTGGGCATAAGCCAAAATGAATATTCAGATAACCTGCAATTGCAGTGTTATCTGAATATTCATTCAGATATGAATCAATCAATATGTTATGGTGTTCAGACATAGTTAGTGGAGAAGGACTGTCTGACAGTGTGAGGTAAAGATGTCCAGAATAGATTTTGTGGCAGTTCACCTTGTTATTATCATATTAAAGTTCAATAGCCTAGCAGGTGAAATGCTGTGTGACACAAGTGTAGGGATGGAGGGTGCCAGATACACCAGTAGGCTCTGGTCACTTTATGCCATTCAAGTGATAACACAGCCGCTATATACCCATCTTAACCATCCAACTAAAGCCAGTTTGCAGCTCCTTTACATTGCTGGATCATGCAAAATAGCTAGGGGGTGTTAGTGAATCTGGCCCAGAAAGTTTTAGCTTTCCAGAAGTGGTGGAGCTGTTCACTTTAATGCAGACTTTAAAAGATACGAGATCTGAGTTTGTAACCCAATTTAGATCTGAAAAAAAAATATTTCAACTCAGAAGTCTATTCAAACATACAGACACATGGATAAAACAGATCTGGCTATAAAATAAGACCAAGCTGAATGTACTGTGCAAAATTAATCCCTGGTGTAACTCCATTGCCTTGACTTCCGTGGAGTTACACTGCAGGAAACTGGCCCTTGCTTAATTTAACTTGTTATTGCTGCTGGTGAAAATGTGAAATGGTTAAAAAGCTTGTTTTAGTAACATGTATAATTTTGAGGGAGGAAAATGGGGCCTAAAGAATCTGGCTTTTTTTTTTTAATAAAGTCATTTTTCAAATCACCTTTCTGACACATTTGTCCATATTGATTAGATACTTTTAGAATAACATTGTCTGACCTGTCTAAATCTATCAATTGCTCTGCTGCTGATGCCTAATTCCCAGTCTACTTTAGCTTCTAACACTATGCTATGAATATAATTCATAAAGTCTTTTTGCTAAAAAGATCAATAATCATGTGCATATTAAATCTGCATTATGGTTGATGTTCAAGTAACCCCTTACCTGGCCACAGACTATACTTTTTTTTCATACACCACTCTAGACTGTAAACATTTCATTAGTAACATTTAGAGAGTACATATTTGATAGTGTATCCCCATGAGTCTTAAGTGAGTTTTAAGGAACTTTTCAGTGTTAGGATAAATGCATATTCCCAATGGTTTTCATTCTATTTCCATGCTGTGTGCCACAAACTCTACAATTAAATATGTTTTGTGCACTTAAAAAGTGTTTGGTAGGGAAGGCATGCCTTAATTGTTCCCAAGACATTGGGTAATGCTCTATTGATGGGCCTTAGGTTGAAGTAATAGGCAAGCAAGATGCAGCTTAGCTTCAGCAGGTTTTAAAGCACTAATGAGGCACAATATACTTAAGTTAAAATTTTGTCAAGATAGGCAGATCAAATTAAAAGTTGACACAATCTTACATATTTTCTTTTCTTTAATCACACACACACTCTAATTACCCCAATTTATACTGTACAGCAGTGTACACACAAATTAAATATATCTAGGTTAATGGACAGATAACCATACAAATCTTAAAGAATTAAATTATATCTTAAGTTTCATGTGGTTGAAATATGTGATTGAAGGAATACGAAGGTTCCAACTTTTCAACACTAGATACCTAAGTTGGATATGCACAATGTGAACGCGCTTGTAAAATATGCAGCTGAGTGGGCAAAATGAGTAAACTGCATATTTGGGGGTTTCCGGATACCACTTCCAGACTCTGCATGTGTATATGTAGAATATGCAAAGTTTGAAAATTTGGCACCTTTTAAAACCTAAAAAAATAAATACCGTCTGTTGTCACTTAAACTTTATGGTGTTTTTCTGGAAGCCCCTTTAAAACCAAAAGGTGAGATTCTAGGTGTTCGAGTAACTGCAGAATTTATTGTAACTTCACTGGATTTTAACATGCCATGCTCTCATGTTCAGTGATATAAAATATTTCATTTTCATTGTACGATATAAATGTCTAAATGTCCTACTGCTGAGATGTATCAATCAAATCAAAGGTTCAAATATAATATTAGCCTAATGTCAGGATGAGAGTGAAAATGATGCTTTAGTTCAGTCACTCGGTACAAGATGTCTTCACAGTCAAATACAGATTCCTGCATATTCTTCTTGCAGACCCATTATTTCAGGGTTCGTAAAGTAGAACACAGCACTTCTTAGAATGCTATAGGTTTGGGGGTTTGTTAAAGACCATAAAAATGTAGGTTACATTGAAAAGGAAAAATCAAACATGTTTTTAGAAGGCTCATTTCAAGACAAGACTTTCAAACAATTAAAGCACAGAGTGTTTTGTGGTGATATTTCACAGATGTTTGAGGAATGGTTATAACCTGCTCAAATTCATTTTTATTAAGCCCACTGGAAACTTGCAGCAGTGGGTAGGAATACTGTACACCACAAAATTGATTTTTTTAATGGGACTGTGCCTTTCAACATACAAGACATGAATATTGTAGATGGCGGGGCTGGGGGTGGAGGGCTGTGCAGCTAGTTCCCTGTGCTTGAAAAGCTCAACCTGTTTTAATGCTCAAGAACAAAACAAAAAAGTCACATTAATAAAAACATCTTGGCTTATACCTCCACACACACCTTCTATACATTTTTCACTTCACAGCTAACTTAGCCCAGCATACATGCTCAGTGTGGCCTTTCTTAGTTGTACACTTTACAGGCTTAATGAAAACCTGTTCCAAATGTACAGTGCATGCTTCAAGTACAGTTTTCAAGGGCTCATAACTTGGCCAAACCAGACTTCACTGAAACAATCAAAGGCACTTCTTCACAATGAGGGCTATTTAGTTCCATTCCAAATTTCAACTTTCATCTGCCAGTAAGGCTGTTGAGCTGTTCAAAACAAAGTCACTGCAATTATATTATAATAGAAATGCATTTTTCCCACCCTTCTTTGAATCAGAAATTATTGACTCGTTTTTTGCTCAAATATTGAAGAAAAAAATCACCTCCAAGCAGAGACCCAACCTGAAAAGTTTCAGCCTGAAAGGTGAAAGTTTCAGAAAGATATAAGCACCTGGAAACAAAGGGGTTAGTTTGGAAATCAAAATGCTGTTCATAATGTAGTGACTTGTTTTAGGGATGATCATATGGTAAATTTTTGTCTGTGCAGTTAAGCATCCAAAAGCTTGACTGCATAACCAGAAATTTTTGAGCTTTCCAGTCCTGCATCTTAGAATCATAGAATATCAGGGTTGGAAGGGACCCCTGAAGATCATCTAGTCCAACCCCCTGCTCAAAGCAGGACCAATTCCCAGTTAAATGATCCCAGCCAGGGCTTTGTCAAGCCTGACCTTAAAAACCTAGAAGGAAGGAGATTCTACCACCTCCCTAGGTAACGCATTCCAGTGTTTCACCACCCTCTTAGTGAAAAAGTTTTTCCTAATATCCAATCTAAACCTCCCCCACTGCAACTTGAGACCATTACTCCTCGTTCTGTCATCTGCTACCATTGAGAACAGTCTAGAGCCATCCTCTTTGGAACCACCTCTCAGGTAGTTGAAAGCAACTATCAAATCCCCCCTCATTCTTCTCTTCTGCAGGCTAAACAATCCCAGCTCCCTCAGCCTCTCCTCATAAGTCATGTGTTCCAGACCCCTAATCATTTTTGTTGCCCTTCGCTGGACTCTCTCCAATTTATCCACATCCTTCTTGTAGTGTGGGGCCCAGAACTGGACACAGTACTCCAGATGAGGCCTCACCAATGTCGAATAGAGGGGAACGATCACGTCCCTCGATCTGCTCGCTATGCCCCTACTTATACATCCCAAAATGCCATTGGCCTTCTTGGCAACAAGGGCACACTGCTGACTCATATCCAGCTTCTCGTCCACTGTCACCCCTAGGTCCTTTTCCGCAGAACTGCTGCCTAGCCATTCGGTCCCTAGTCTGTAGCGGTGCATTGGATTCTTCCATCCTAAGTGCAGGACCCTGCACTTATCCTTATTGAACCTCATCAGATTTCTTTTGGCCCAATCCTCCAATTTGTTTAGGTCCCTCTGTATCCTATCCCTCCCCTCCAGCGTATCTACCACTCCTCCCAGTTTAGTATCATCCGCAAATTTGCTGAGAGTGCAATCCACACCATCCTCTAGATCATTTATGAAGATATTGAACAAAACCGGCCCCAGGACCGACACTTGGGGCACTCCACTTGACACCGGCTGCCATCTTAGATGTTCTCATTCACAATCTCCTGCTCCACCAGCTTATTCTCTCTGGTGATCCATTGTTCCACTCATCTCTAGGCATGGCTGGGTTCTTTCAAGTGGAAGTTGCTCTTCAGGAGCTGTGAGGCAGCCCATCCTTTCAGTGGCCGCGGATAAATGGCTCTCCAGCTGTATCAGAATTTTGGGGGCTCCCTTAAATTTGCCCCTGGAAAGGACTACATGTTTCTGAAATACTTTGGGCCTGATCCTCCTTTCAGGTCCTGGTCCCTAGCCTTCAAGCAGAATGAGAACAATCATTTTAAAATGCCACAGTCTTAAGTTGCAGTGTGGGAGTTTAGGTTGGATATTAGGAAAAAAACTTTTTCACTAGGAGAGTGGTGAAGCACTGGAAGGGGTTACCTTGAGAGGTGGTGGAATCTCCTTCCTTAGAGGTTTTTAAGATCAGGCTTGACAAAACCCTGGCTGGGATGATTTAGTTGGGGATTGGTCCTGCTTTGAGCAGGGAGTTCGACTAGACTAGATGACCTCCTGAGGTCCCTTCCAACCCTGAGATTCTATGATTCTATGTGCTGAAGTACATTAACACAAGTTTAAATGATCTGGTAACACTACATTTTATTTAACATAATGATGGTGCATGGATCAGATATGCCAAACAGTTTATATATTCATAGATCTGAAGGCCAAAAAAGATTATTATGATGATCTAATCTGATCTCCGGCACCACACAGCTATTGTACTTCACCCAGTAATCCCTGCATCAAACCAAATAACTTCAGGTTGTGCTAAAGCATATCTTTTAGAAACACATCCAGTCATGATTTAAAAGCTTCAGGCAACGGAGAATTTACCACACCCCTTTATGAGCCTGAAGCAGCTAGCAAAGTGCAGTCACAGAGTTTACATTCTAGATATAATACATTATACCCACTCATATATGGGTATAATACATTATACCCATTCATATGGTAGGCAACCAGCTTGGCTCAATGGTGAAATCCTTGCTGATCTTAAACACAAAAAAGAAGCTTATAAGAAGTGGAAGATTGGACAAATGACCAAGGAAGAGTATAAAAATAATGCTCGGGCATGCAGAAGGGAAATCAGGAAGGCCAAATCACACCTGGAGTTGCAGCTAGCAAGAGACGTTAAGAGTAACAAGAAGGGTTTCTTCAGGTATGTTAGCAACAAGAAGAAAGTCAAGGAAAGTGTGGGCCCCTTACTGAATGAGGGAGGCAACCTAGTGACAGAAGATGTGGAAAAAGCTAATGTGCTCAATGTTTTTTTTTGCCTCTGTCTTCATGAACAAGGTCAGCTCCCAGACTACTGCACTGGGCAGCACAGCATGGGGAGGAGGTAACCAGCCCTCTGTGGAGAAAGAAGTGGTTCAGGACCATTTAGAAAAGCTGGATGAGCACAAGTCCATGGGGCCGGACATGCTGCATCCGAGAGTGCTAAAGGAGTTGGCGAATGTGATTGCAGAGCCATTGGCCATTATCTTTGAAAACTCATGGCGATCGGGGAAGGTCCCAGATGACTGGAAAAAGGCTAATGTAGTTCCCATCTTTAAAAAAAGGGAGAAGAAGGATCCTGGGAACTACAGGCCAGTCAGCTTCACCTCAGTCCCTGGAAAAATCATGGAGCAGGTCCTCAAGGAATCAATTCTAAAGCACTTAGAGGACAGGAAAGTGATCAGGAACAGTCAGCATGGATTCACCAAGGACAAGTCATGCCTGACTAATCTAATTGCCTTCTATGATGAGATAACTGGCTCTGTGGATGAGGGGAAAGCAGTGGACGTGTTATTCCTTAACTTTAGCAAAGCTTATGACACGGTCTCCCACAGTATTCTTGCCAGCAAGGTAAAGAAGTATGGGCTGGATGAATGGACTATAAGGTGGATAGAAAGTTGGTTAGATTGTCGGGCTCAATGGGTAGTGATCAATGGCTCCATGTCTAGTTGGCAGCCGGTATCAAGTGGAGTGCCCCAAGGGTCAGTCCTCGGGCTGGTTTTGTTCAATATCTTCATTAATGATCTGGAGGATGGTGTGGATTGCACCCTCAGCAAGTTTGCAGATGACACTAAACTGGGAGGAGAGGTAGATATGCCGGAGGGTGGGGATAGGATACAGAGGGCCCTAGACAAATTAGAGGATTGGGCCAAAAGAAATCTGATGAGGTTCAACAAGGACAAGTGCAGAGTCCTGCACTTAAGACAGAAGAATCCCATACACCGCTACAGACTAGGGACCGAATGCCTAGGCAGCAGTTCTGCAGAAAAGGACCTAGGGGTGACAGTGGACGAGAAGCTGGATATGAGTCAACGTGTGCCGTTGTTGCCAAGAAGGCCAATGGCATTTTGGGATGTATAGGTAGGGGCATTGCCAGAAGATCGAGGGACGTGATCGTTCCCCTCTATTCGACACTGGTGAGGCCTCATCTGGAGTACTGTGTCCAGTTTTGCGCCCCACACTACAAGAAGGATGTGGAAAAAATGGAAAGCATCCAGCTGATGGCAACAAAAATGATTAGGGGTCTGGAACACATGACTTATGAGGAGAGGCTGAGGGAATTGGGATTGTTTAGTCTGCGGAAGAGAAGAATGAGGGGGATTTGATAGCTGCTTTTAACTACCTGAAAGGGGGTTCCAAAGAGGATGGCTCTAGACTGTTCTCAGTGGTAGCAGATGACAGAATGAGGAGTAATGGTCTCAAGTTGCAGTGGGGGAGGTTTAGGTTGGATATTAGGAAAAACTTTTTCATTAGGAGGGTGGTAAAACACTGGAATGCGTTACCTAGGAGGTGGTGGAATCTCCTTCCTTCTAGGTTTTTAAGGTCAGGCTTGACAAAGCCCTGGCTGGGATGATTTAGTTGGGAATTGGTCCTGTTTTGAGCAGGGGGTTGGACTAGATGACCTCCTGAGGTCCCTTCTAACCCTGAGATTCTATGATTCTATGATTACAAGACAAGACAAGACAGAAAAAATACACTGGGCCAGATTATACACCAGTATAAATCAAAACAACATCTACAGCAAAGCTTCTAGGGCCTGATCCTGCTATTAGTCAAGTAATTGAAAGTCCTAGCCATTAGCTTCAGTGGGAGCAAGATCAGACCCCAAAATAATTAAAGAAAAATAACAGGAAAATCATACTTTGTTCTTTCATATCATAACCAACTGTGACCGATGACCCAGGGTAGCCTACTGAGGTCACTCAATTGGGACGAACTGCAAAGAATGGGACAGATAATCCCCAAAACTGGTGGATTACAATACTTAGATTTACCAAGCCAGCACAAAACAGCTTCTATAATACCTCACTGGATACCCAGAAGCCAACAACATAGTTCTCGTAAAGTAACCCAGCCTCAGGCCTCCACCCAGACACCCAAGTCAAATATGATGAGGATTACTGAAAATCTTATTAATCATATAAAAAAATTCTTCCAATCCCAAAGGATCGGACACATTACCTCCCAGGTTAATGAATAGTACAGATTTTACCCAAATACACGCTTACAGCCAATTCTTATTAACTAAACTAAAATTTATTTAAAAAGAAAAGATAGACTATTGGTTTAAAGATCAGTATAGATACAGACATGAGTACAGTTCTTGAGATTAAATTCATAATAGAGATGGTGAGCTTTGTAGTTGCAAATAGTTCTTTTAGAATTAGTTCATAGGTTATAGTCCAATGTTCATATTCAGGGTGGTTTCAGATTAGGACTGGAGATCTCAGCCTTATGGCTTAAGATTCCCCTGCATGAAGCATCAAGCAGATCTGAGATAAAAAGGATCAGAATCCAAGGGTCCTTTATACAGTACCAGGCCTTCTTTGACACGTAGGAGTCCGTAGGCAAACAATGGGCAATTAGAGCAACTTTGAAGTAGCCCTGTTTCCTAAGCATCACCAGTAATTAGCTATACGGATTAACAAAAGGCAATTATCCATTAGGCAGTCTATCACAAACTTTAAAGAGACATAAACAATGACATTATTTCACCCAAGAATTCATCTAAATATTAATATTCCCTTTTGATCTCTGAATCAATAGCTATAGTGACAGGTAAGAACTGTCTGTTTACATAGCTAACATTTAACAAGATATGAATACACACATACAATTAGTATCACCTCTAATTTCTAACAATATAGGTTTACATTTCAAAGATCTAGCCTATCTACCATGGAGTGTCCTTAATTATCATTCACATACTTTTCTAACATGTGTAATGGCTGACTCTGGTCATTTATCCTGACTCTAATGGCTGACTCTGGTCATTTATCCTGCAAGCTGCTTAACCCTTTCTGGCCATGCATCACACCAACCATTATATTTAGGTTCAACTTTGCTTTTAACAAATAGACAGCAAAGAATTACTGTATGATTGATTTTAAAAGTGGCTGCCAATAACTAGAAAACCTTTGGGTCTACTAAACAAGGCAGACAAATAAAATTAGCTATTGTACTTAACCCATACATGCAGTCATAGTAGCTGATTTTGCTTGGCTCATGACACTGTAATCAGAACTGGGAACAGTGTTTTACAGCAATGCTGGTGATGCTGCATTATGATACTATGATCAGTGTTTAAAACTCCCCTGGGTAAAATCCATGGCCAGAAGGATAATACACAAACAAATTGTCCTTCATTTCCTATATTTCATCCTGTGCTGTCTATGGCTTTCCAGTAGGTTCCTAGCTCCCTCCTTGCCAATTAATAATCTTCCAGTCAGTCTCAGTTCACTTTCAAAATGGTGAACATGGAATAATGCTTCCTGTAAGTCACTGATGCACTGTCAGTAGCACATGAAGTTGAGTTATCCAGTTCCATTTCTCTTCTAGCTTTGGTTACACATTTTTTGCCAAATTCACACAAGCAACTTCACCCCACAAATCTGGAAGTCCTTCTTTTGCACCATTCTTTATTAGTAAGTACCTTATCATTAAAGAGAAACCACTGGGCACATCACCTGCAACTGAAAATGACTTCTTGTCCTTTGACCCTTCCCAGACCATAACAGTGGAATTCAAGTCCAACGTATTTCTTGCAATGATCTCACACTTTGGGCACCCACAGTTGCCAGGCACCTTGGAGGATAGTTTTATGCCTCAAGACACACCATGATACATACATGCAACTTCACAACAGCTGCTATTACGTGATCTTTAGTGAAATCTTTAACAGGAAAGCCCTTAGCATTTTTTATTTAGTGGAAACTGAATTCTTGTGTTTTCAGAACTCCATGTGTATTATACTTGGCCCTTCTGCAGGACAGTAGGATGCAGTAAGTGCAAAGAGTTTTCAATTTTTTTCTTTTTCTGTGGTCTGCATATGTGCCAGTCACAAGTGCAGCCCCTGATCTAAAAGGAACACAGGGACTTCTCCCTAAATACACCCCACAGGGGTGTATGTGCTCCACAAATGGGCACAGATGGGACAGGGTCATAGCCCCAGCTCTCTGCACACCACTCAGTAGATGTGAGTAGCATAGCAATGAGCATGCTATCTCTGTGGACTGGGAACTCCAGGAGGATTTTGTATGAGGCAGAATATCTCCTGTTGCTTCCCCTGGAGCAATGACACTCCACATTTCCCCCCCTTCTCTGCAACACGGGGACGCGCTCTATGGGGATCAGATAGACTGCTATAGGGGATGGAAGGCTTTGGAGGATGACATCCAAATCAATACGAACCTGAAAATGGTTTGGGTTTGAGTCAGCTCTTACACTTTCTGAACAAGCTACCCTTCTCTAATAGAATCCTGATGTAGCATATCCTCTGGGGGCACAAGTGAGATGCCAAGTCTTGAAGGTTGAAAGTCAATGTTAACCCTCAGTCTGATTTCATTTTGGAAATGTGTTCACCCTCTTATAACACTGAATTTCCTCTACCAGCAAAATCATGCCAAATGTTTTCCCACAACACATAAATGCATCTTACTATTGCTGACCTCTGTAAAATGACCTCCTCTGCCACTTAGCAACATTGGTGTGCGGTGCTGCGTCCCCACTACAGCACAATGTCACTGCTTGAAGTACTATGGCATCCTTAGCAGTTAACTTCCATTGACTGTCTCTAACCTTGTCTCGTCTGCTTGTCACAGAATGGAGCTTTCTGGACTCTACATAAAGTACCATGGGGGGAAATGGAGAGCTCAGAAATACAATGGTTACAGAGGCTTCTTGCAAAATAAATCATGATGTCTCCCTTTGCAAATGATTAAGCACTATTTGATTTAATGCTATTGTGGAGGCTTTCACTGTAATATGTTTTTCTTGGTAGGCAAGGCAAATATCAATAACATTGCCACAAAACTACATCAGCAATGCAAACCCATGATATTGTGCACCCACAAGACACCTTCTGGCTGCCCAGCACGAAACTCAGCAAGCAAGGACATAGGCCACTGGCAACAGAAAAAAATACATTTATTTATTAATCACTAAGCCCGAGGGTTACAAAAATGCCACTGAGAATTAGTGTACTTCCTATTTACATTATTTAGCATTTTACAGATCAACACAAACTATGAGAGCAGGTAATGCACATAGTTCAGGGCATTAACTGATATTCAGTATGGTATATAATAAGTGTAACCCAGGGCCAGATGAACTCCTTTTATACCATTTCCATCCAGTTGATGTGTAAAGTCCAGTCTCCTAGACTTGACAGTACTACATATTACCTGTAGTTCTGGTGCTAGTTAGTTAAAAACCCCACACCATTGTCCTCCCCTGGAGGACTACATTATAATGGAGTGCCTGGCTCTACCAAACACTGAAGTCTGATCATACTTGCTCAGGTTTTGCTCCATTCTGCCTTTAGTGGACTTCTCTTGTATTCTGTGTCACTTGGCTTCAGTTTGGTTTATTATTTCCAGCAGGTCTCTTGAGGTCCTTTTGCAACACAATAACAATGTTCCTTCTATTGACAGACATCTTGTTTCATTGCCCTCAGGCATACCCAAACCAATCACTATACCCTGGTGTTCCAGGTCTCGTAGGTTTGCTCTGGAATATCCCAACAAGGTTGAAGTAAATAGGATGAAATTCAGTAAGGACAAATGCAGAGCACTCCACTTAGGAAGGAACCATCAGTTGCACACATACAAAATGGGAAATGACTGCCGAGGAAGGAGTCCTACGGAGAGGGATCTGGGGGTCCTAGTGGATCACAAGCTAAATCTGAGTCAACAGTGTAATGCTGTTGCAAAAAAAGCAAACATCATTCTGGGATGTATTAGCAGGAGTGTTGCAAGCAAGAAACCAGAAGTAATTTTTCCGCTCTACTCCGCACTGATGAGGCCTCAGCTGGAGAACTGTGTCCGGTTCTGGGCCCCACATTTCAGGAAGGACGTGGACAAATTGGAGAAAGTCCAGAGAACAGGAGCCAACTTTTTTCTACGCCGGTGGGAGTTCACGCCCCCCCCTCACTTCACCCCTGCTCCAAAGTCCCTGCCCTAACTCCACCCCCTCTGCCACTATTGGACCCCTCCCCAAATCCCTGCCCCCGCCTCCTCCCCCAAGCACACTGCCTTCCCCTTCCCCCCACCCCAGGTTTGCCACGCAAAACAGCTGTTTTGCGGTGCAAGCACTGGGAGGGAAGCAGGAGAAGCAGGACGTGGTGGCGTGGTCAGGGGAGGAGGCAGAGCGAAGGCAGAAGTGAGCTGGGTGCTCCAGCCCCAGAGCACCCACAGAGTCAGTGCCTATGGTCCAGAGAAGAACAACAAAAATGATTAAAGATCTAGAAAACATGACCTATGAGGGAAGATTGAAAAAATTGGGTTTGTTTAGTCTGGAGAAGAGAAAACAAGAGGGGACATGATAAAAATTTTCAAGTACACAAAAGGTTGTTACAAGGAGATGGGAGAAAAATTGTTCTTCTTAACCTCTGAGGATAGGATAAAAAGCAATGCGCTTAAATTGCAGCAAGGGCAGTTTAGGTTGGACATTAAGAACAACTTCCTAACTGTCAGAGTGGTTAAGCACTGGAATTGCCTAGGGAGGTTGTGGAGTCTCCATTATTAGGGATTTTTAAGAGCAGATTGGACAAACACCTGTCAGGGATGGTCTAGATCAGGGTTGGCCAACCTGTGGCTCCGGAGCCGCATGCGGCTCTTCAGAGGTTAATATGCAGCTCCTTACCCAGGCACTGATTCCAGGGCTGGAGCTATAGATGCTAACTTCCAATGTGCTGGGGGGTGCTCACTGCTCTGCCCTGCTCTGCCCCACTCCTTCCTCTAAAGCCCCTGCCCCTTCCCCTGAGTCTGCCATGCCCTTGTTCCTCCCCCTCCCACCCAATAGCCTCCTGCACATGTGAAACAGCTGATTGCGGTGGCTGGGGGTGGGGGGAGTAGGCGCTGATTGGTGGGGGCTGCCAGCAGGCTGGAAGCACTGGGGTCTGGGGAGCGGATGGGGAGCTGCTGACGTATTACTGTGGCTCTTTGGCAATGTACACTGGTAAATTCTGGCTCCTTCCCAGGCTCAGGTTGGCCACCCCTGGTCTAGATAATACTTAGTCCTGCCTTGAGTGCACGGGACTGGACTAGATGACCTCTCGAGGTCCCTTCCAGTTCTATGATTCTATAAGGCCTTGACCTTCTTTTTTTCAGGCTCAAAGGCCTTTTGCAGTAAGAGAGCCTTGCCTAAATTAAACCAGAGAAGACAATGAACTTGTCTCCCCTAGTATGGCTCTGCTGCCATGAACATGACTAACCTAGTCTGAATGTGACTGATCTTAACTGTAAAGAGAAAATTCATTAGAGTGAGAGAAGTCACCTGCAAAGAACATCACAGTTCACTGATTAACTCTGAGAACACTGGTGGCATAAGACTCCATCCACCATCATCACAAAGACACAGTAACAGAACCAACGACAACCTTTTTCTCCATCATCATCATCATTTCAGCCAGAAAAATCATAGCTGGCAGAGCTATTTTGTCTACTGAACCAGCCCATCTGCTCAGATAGCATAGTCCAACCATATCCAAGAAAGAGTTGGAAAGAGCTTTCATCCTACTTTGCAGAAAAGATGAACTGAATATGAAAGGAACTCCAAGAGGCAGAACATTTTAAATCAGACATTAATGCATTAGTCAGTTTGCCACCTGTGGTGGAGTTTGGTTCCATCATGCACATAGAAGCTCCACAGCCCTCAGAAATACTGGAGTTTTCCAATGTAAAACAGATCCAGGCCCTTTCTGACTAGTGTAAACCAACAAAGAACAACTGTGTCTACTGCTAACAGAATGCTTTCCTCCCCTGAGAGTCCCACAGGGACTTATCCTAAAGAATTTTGCTCCTCTGAAATAATGCATCTTATAGAACACAAGAGATGGCTTGAAAGAACTGGAAGTTATGGGACAGATGCTCAGCTGATGATAATGGGCATAGCTCCATTGACTTTAATGGAGATAGGCCAGTGTACGCCAAACTCGGACCTGGCCCAAACTGTTTTCAGTAGAGAGAATATGGCTATAAACCAAGGCTGAAATAGGACATTAGCCTAATCCACTCTGACTACCTCTTGGATGAAGTTTTTCTACCACAATTGGGCAGAAGACATTCATGAAGTTGACTAGTGACCTTATAAACCAGATATAATTTACCTTTGCAGGATTTAGATACTGCGGTAATGGGTGCTATAGAAACCCTAAAATGGATAAATAGATTATGAAAGAACTGGTTGCATGTGTCATATTGACATACTGAATAGACTTTCCCATCCTGCTACCATCAAAGGGAAAGCCATCTACATTGACAAAATGGAATACTTTTGGTTGTAATACAAAAGAACGCATGGAAGATTTTTTCCTCCTAGTGTCTCTTTAAAATTAATTCTTTTGAGGATTCTATATTTTTTCGTACTAACAATGACAGATTAATACAACTACAAGAACTATTATTTACGTTCCTTTCCATGTTCATGTCCCATGCCTTATTACTGGAATTCACTTACCAGAAGGAATCAGAAACTCATTATCTAAATTCAGGTGTGCTTTTGAAAGTGCTGAAAAGCCTACTATAAGACTACAGTCATTATAAACTCATCCCATTACGTTTGAAACCATAGCCATAAGACATATGTACATATTCATCTGTGCCATTCATTTATTCCATTCAGTTGTTTTGAGTATGGAATAGGTGTAATCTCAGTTAATGGCCAGGTGGGCCACAAAGAAATCCTACAGGTTTCTACATCAAACTTGCACCAACCAATTTTTCTGTGTTGAGATGATGGTCCTTGTGGTTTCTCTTCAAAAGGATTGATTCCACCCATTTAGAAATGTACACTGAATGTTGGGTCCAGTAATAAAGTATACCATAATCTACCTGAATGCTTAGTAAAAAGGCAGCTTGATCTACTGGTTAAAGCAGACCACAGAGAGTCTAGAAACAGGCTTGATTATCCTCTCACTTAAATTAGTACAAGTCAGTCACTTGGAAAACTCACCTATTCGTGAGTAATGCACCTACCCCAAAATCATTCCAATAAAACCCTTATATCTCACCATTTGTGCGTTTGTGTGTATAAAATCCATTACACATATTTTGTTCAAATATTTATTATGTAGAAATTTTCTGATGTTCATTGGCTGTATATCTGACATGACCCTACTTGGGGAGCTCTGGGAATGTTTTCAACTTTTACCAGCAAAACCAGGTTCATGCATAGATTCATGATGGTTTTAGTGAAGACATTTAAGCACAGTTGTAATTTACCTTTATACTTCTTGACAAAATCTCAGATAAGCTAAAACATCATTCATAACTCCCTTTTCACTCTCCTGCCATATGCAGAAAATAATAAACTTTACTTATGTAACTTATGTAGCAAGAGATGTTAAGAGTAACAAGAAAGGTTTCTTCAGGTATGTTGGCAACAAGAAGAAAGCCAAGGAAAGTGTGGGCCCCTTACTGAATGAGGGAGGCAACCTAGTGACAGAGGATGTGGAAAAAGGTAATGTACTCAATGCTTTCTTTGCCTCGGTCTTCACGAACAAGGTCAGCTCCCAGACTGCTGCGCTGGGCAACACAGCATGGGGAGTAGGTGGCCAGCCCTCTGTGGAGAAAGAGGTGGTTAGGGACTATTTAGAAAAGCTGGACGTGCACAAGTCCATGGGGCTGGATGCGTTACATCTGAGAGTGCTAAAGGAATTGGCGGCTGTGATTGCAGAGCCATTGGCCATTATCTTTGAAAACTCGTGGCGAACGGGGGAAGTCCCAGATGACTGGGAAAAGGCTAATGTAGTGCCAATCTTTAAAAAAGGGAAGGAGAATCCTAGGAACTACAGGCCAGTCAGCCTCACTTCAGTCCCCGGAAAAATCATGGAGCAGGTCCTCAAGGAATCTATCCTGAATCACTTACACGAGAGGAAAGTGATCAGGAACAGTCAGCATGGATTCACCAACGGAAGGTCATGCCTGACTAATCTAATCGCCTTCTATGATGAGATTACTGGTTCTGTGGATGAAGGGAAAGCAGTGGATGTATTGTTTCTTGACTTTAGCAAAGCTTTCAACATGGCCCCCCACAGTATTCTTTCAGCAAGTTAAAGAAGTATGGGCTTGTTGAATGCACTATAATGTGGGTAGAAAGTTGGCTAGATTGTCGGGCTCAACGGGAGTGATCAATGGCTCCATGTCTAGTTGGCAGCCTGTATCAAGTGGAGTGCCCCAAGGGTCGGTCCTGGGGCCGGTTTTGTTCAATATCTTCATAAATGATCTGGAGGATGGTGTGGATTGCACTATCAGCAAATTTGTGGATGATACTAAACTAGGAGGAGCGGTAGATATGGTGGCAGGTAGGAATAGGATACAGAGGGACCTAGACAAATTGGAGGATTGGGCCAAAAGAAATCTGATGAGGTTCAATAAGGATAAGTGCAGGGTCCTGCACTTAGGACGGAAGAACCCAATGCACAGCTACAGACTAGGGACCGAATGGCTAGGCAGCAGTTCTGCGGAAAAGGACCTAGGGGTGACAGTGGACGAGAAGCTGGATATGAGTCAGCAGTGTGCCCTTGTTGCCAAGAAGGCCAATGGCATTTTGGGATGTATAAGTAGGGGCATAGCCAGCAGATCGAGGGACATGATCGTTCCCCTCTATTCGACACTGGTGAGGCCTCATCTGGAGTACTGTGTCCAATTCTGGGCCCCACACTACAAGAAGGATGTGGATAAATTGGAGAGAGTCCAGCGAAGGGCAACAAAAATGATTAGGGGTCTGGAACACATGACTTATGAGGAGAGGCTGAGGGAACTGGGATTGTTTAGTCTGCAGAAGAGAAGAATGAGGGGGGATTTGATAGCTGCTTTCAACTACCTGAGAGGTGGTTCCAAAGAGGATGGCTCTAGACTATTCTCAGTGGTAGAAGAGGACAGAACAAGGAGTAATGGTCTCAAGTTGCAGTGGGGGAGGTTTTGGTTGGATATTAGGAAAAACTTTTTCACTAGGAGGGTGGTGAAACACTGGAATGGGTTACCTAGGGAGGTGGTAGAATCTCCTTCCTTAGAAGTTTTTAAGGACAGGCTTGACAAAGCCCTGGCTGGGATGATTTAATTGGGGATTGGTCCTGCTTTGAGCAGGGGGTTGGACTAGATGACCTCCTGAGGTCCCTTCCAACCCTGATATTCTATGATTCTATGATTCTAACTATCAATAGAATTTGGTTAGACTCTTTAATGGATTTAACTTTCTTCCAATATTCTTCACCATCTAGACATCATGAAAATATACCCTCATACGGGTTTTATTTCACAAATAAAGGCACCACAATATGCCATCTATTCTTTATTCTGTGTTCTGAAGATCTGCAACTACCAAATATCCCTCAATCATAATTCCACAGTTCTTGCCGTGGTCTAATGGCTTTGGGGGTCATCTTGCTCTATGAATATTTTAGCAGCATTCCCAGGTTTAGTGCTTGAGTCATGGGGATGGGATAACTTCCTATCTATTACAATTGCTCTTGGGGGCACCTGACAAAGGCAAATCTTGCTGGACCAAATCTTGCATTGTTACCCATTATTTCTGTAACTTTGTCACAAACAGAGCTGAAGGATTTCCCCCTGACAGTCAGTGGTTAAATGATGGTAGAACTGGAACCAGTTTTTGACAAGCCATAGATGAGACATGAGATCTTAGCTTTGCTCTGGAGCACAGATCCTGCAAAATCAGTCACTATGCCATTCCAGCCACAGCACTCTCAGGTGGGGAACTCTGAGCACAGCTTTGTCCAGTGGACCAACCTTCCATAACAAAACCAAGTCTTTTTATTAGATGAGTCCTAAAAGGAGCTCAAACTCAGTATATTCCCAAGATTTGGGAGTGTGTAATAGGGGGATAATTTTAGGAAGAACCCTTCTTAGTGTTGCTGACTTTAGTGCAGATGGGTCCTATCATTCCCAACCCAAGAGTACAAGAAGACTTGAAGTATCTCTTCAAAGCAGAGGGACTGAGTAAGATGGAAGCAGGAAAAAATATTGCAACTGCCAAGATCAGGAGAAAGCTTAAGGTGAGGTATATGTTTGATTGCTATTTGTGTTAACAATAAAGGCAAGCCCTAGAAGGGAGTAAGGATTTGGAGCAAGGTAGGAACTCCACCAGTTTAGAAAATGCCTTACAGATTGTGCTGACCCCACAAAAATATGCAAGCCTCCCTTTGAAGGTGAATTCAGGCCACTTTACAAATGTGGCCTTTCATGTTCCTCCTGCAATTCATCAGGATGACAAGGCAATATTCTGACAGATTTAAAACTCTCAGGCACAGTCAAAAAAAAATTTTTTTTTTTTTTGGTAAGTGAATGTAATGCTTGTGGAAAGTATCAGACTGACAGCATGGAACTCAAAGGCACAGCCATATGGTACAAGCAACAGCGATTTATGTTTCCCCACATTGTCCTGCTGAAGTGTCTCAATCCTCCTTTGAAAACGTGGCTTCCACAAATTAGAGTGTAGTTCTTTTGCAATGCTGATTCAATCCTTCATCTGCCTGTTCTCTCTAACAACCGGAGTACTAATTAGTGTCAGCTGTAATGGTGGTTTCTGTACTATGAACATTCTGCAACTGGGAATTGGACTAAGACCATCTTCTCATTTCACACTGGGCACCGAACAGTCATCACATCATAATAACTTTTGGCCGCCAGAACCAGGGGTGGTCTGGAGCAGACCAGTAACCCTGGAATGACAAGGCCTGTAGCACTTCCATTTTTCAAACAGGAAAACAAGGCCAATGGACCCCAGGACTGGAAGGAATCCAAATTTAATGCATCAAGCTCTGAGCACTAAAATGGAAGCCAATGAGATCTATTTTCTATCATCCTTCCTTGTTAAGATCCTAAAACTCTCCATATTGGGATTCCACTTTTATCATCAAAATATGTGATCTGCAGTACATACGGAGCCCATTATCACTGATTTCAGATTATCTATCACCCTCAGCTAGCTGTCTAAAATTCTTTTGTCACAATAGTTTTTGTTAAAGACTGATTTATATCCAGGACATTAGATATTCTGGACTCAGGACACTGTGACAAATAGACACTGAGTGCCTAAATACCTTGTTTATTTTAGTTATTAATTCATATTAATCCAAGGGGAGAGCTGTTGTTATCAAGCCAGTTTCTGTTCTCAGCAATGCCTGTACATCTTGAGCCAAGTTAGTGTGGTTGCTTCGGTTAACTGGGATCAGATTGTAGCCCATTTTTTCACACCATTAAATAAGGTTACGAGTACTCTACATATGAAGTGTAATGCTCTTGGTAATTTGTGTGGCTCATGTGTTGTACCATATTCAACAGTTGCTTTCTTTTCATTCTCAGAAAATTTAGTTTCAAAATTTAGAGTTAAAAGACTATATATGTTATCATTTTAAACAAAAAAACGCGGACTTGGCGGTCCAGAAATATTGAAAACTTCAGTATTCTGTATTTAGGTTCATGCCCCTGAAAAGCCCTAACACTGGATCCTGCAATGTACATGAGCAATTTCATTATTTTAAAAAAACAACAAGAACAAAACCCACCTGTAAATCTTTTTTCTCATCCCCAAGAAATCCTTTACAATAAATGTAAGGAAATGAATTGTGGACTGCTGTCAGTTGAACAATAATCATAAAATTTGAAACAAAAGAATCAGAACAAAGCTTTTTTTAAAGATTCTAAATCACACACAAAACATTTGTTCTGCTCCAGCTCTTTGTGAACTAATTGGCTCTCCTGGAGGGACAGGTAATTGTACTTGACTACACAAGCTGTCCTGAAGCTCCCTTGGAAAGCTCCAGTAAGCTTCCAGTGTTAGCAGCCATCAAGGATTTCACAGGTCAGGCATCAGATCGATACAGCTAAAAGCAGCAGGGACTGCAATGTCGACAGCAGGTTTCAGAAAACGCTGCAAGTGCCAGTTTGTTCCCCTTCATGCAGAAGCTCAAGACAGCTTAATTAACCCTTGGAAAATACAATTTATCCAGAGGCTCTGAGGGTCTGTACTAGGCCTTATTGGTGTACTGATAGCAGAGATACTGTAGCTGGCAACTCTGAATTCCCATTTCCCCCTTTAATGCTATTTCGGTTAGGATGCAAAGAAAACATGATTTTAGGTGGATGTGTTCATCTTGTCCTGAAGAGCATGCTACAGGAGGCCACTGAGGAAGGTGTTTTGTTAGAACTCACATGTGATTTCAGCAGGAGCCCGGCCCAGCAGAAGCACTGATCCTGGGTTGTGGGTATGTATGTGTATATGTGTGGTGTGTGTGTGAGAGAGAGAGAGAGAGAGTGCATTATCTCCCACGAGTCTAAAAGCTTCTCTGCCCTCTTGTAAAGATGTTCCCTTGTTAGTTGTCTATTTTTACTGTCTTTTAATACCATATGGCCATGAAAAGTGCAGACAAGGTAATTTTCTGCATCCCAAAACACCTACATTTTAGAAGACAAAGAACTTGCCAGGGTGACAGACCAGTAAGAAGTTAGCTTGTCTGATGTGATATTCAAATTTGTGTCTCCAAGGTCAGGCCAATAGGCCAAGAGGTATTTTCCTTCCACAGTTCTTTTCAAGCTAAGGAAAGCTTCTGAGCAGACATGTATAAAACTAGCAAAAAGAAAAAAAATCCTGAAGTTAGTGAGGCTTAGCAATTTTACCATAAAAATGTGACTGTGAATTCAGTTTACAGATAATTTTGAATATTAAATCTACTTATTTTTATATTAGTTATGTTTTTTAATTTGTAAAATATCAATTAATTCATGGTAATAGATCTTCTTGAGTTTATATGTACTGTCATTAGTGTAGGAATACATGTAGCTTTTGTTCCAGAACAGTGAACAGTGCTGGGTAGATACCACTTTCCTTCCACTGGTTCATTACCATTTCTGATCAGTTACAGATTGTATGGATGAGTAGGCTGGGAGTGGATTAACTCAAATTAAAGAGGGTTGGGGTGTGTGTATGGGGAGGGAAGGAGGGGTGTACAGTGCCATACATATTCTACCATAAACTTAAACTTATATGTGAAGACTCATGGCATTAACTATGAAACTCTGAATCCATATTCTCACATCCAGCAACATACAAAACTAAGAATTTATTATCAAATAGGACATACTGAACAGTGAACAGCCTAAGATTATAGAGAACAATGTGAAGCCAGACGAAGTTCATGGGTCTTTTTTTAAACTCAGTGACAGAATTAGTGCACAAAAGGAATCTAGTGGATTTATTTAATATAGCTGGACTTGTAAAGTTTCTATATAATCTTACTTGCAAAATGAATTCACATTTTCTGGGATATAAGGACTGTCAGAGGCAGTGACAGACATTGTCTGAAGGCCTACAGTTGAACGGTAATGATAGATGGCAGCATATCAGGCTGATGGGAGATATCTTGTGGGGTGCCACAAGGTGCAGTGTAAGGTCTAGTCTCATGTGACATCTGTATTAATGATCTGTGAGAGGGGATAAAGAAAGCTTTGATGATATATATCAAGGGCCAGATTGTGCCTGACCTTACCCAGGTGTGCAAGTGGGGAAGATGCCCTGAGCCTCCCCCTCTGTTGAAGAACTTGTGTGTAGGATTTGCATTGGGCTCCCAAGGATAATCCCATCTCTCTCCAAGAGGGCAAGGATTGGGCAGGGAATTGGCCAGCCAAACAGTGCGGCATATGCTATGCAATGCTTCCCAGAACTCCCAGTGGGCTAGTGGGCGTGGTTCTGCATTGTCCCCACGGGCCTGTTCCTATCAGGCACAATAGAGCCATAAATTAAAATTAAGATGTGATGCAAAGCCTGGTAGGGAGAGAGATAATACAAAGAGAAAACATGCAGGTAAGAAAAGAAAGCGATTTATCCTGGAAATACACCAGCAAAAATAATCTGAAATACTAATATTCATCCCAGGGGAAATACCTAGAAAACAGCAATGCTCTATCTGACACTGGCTGTCAATGGAGTCAGCAGTCTTTCTAGCAGCCAAGGAACAGCTGAGCAGAAGGGCACCCCTGGTGTGTATCCTGAGCAGTCAGGAGCAAGGAGAGGTATAGGTACCCCTAGGGCAGTGTTAGGCCACCACAATTTCCCTTTTAGAGAAATCTTCCACTGCAAAAGTAGGAGCAGAACCAGAACGGAACTCGAAAATCATGAAAAGTTTTCTAAGAGTAAGATCTGCTACACTGTAGAAAAGTTTCATAACAAGTTGAGTAATTCCCGTTGCTATGGGATATTTAAAGGCAGTATGAAGAAGACCCAGATAACAGTGTAGGTAGTGTCAGCTGGGTGATTCACATTTACTGTTAGGGTTTAGTTCAGTAACGTAAAAGTTTTGTTTCCAAGTGAAGGACAACTGAACAGGGTCACGGGAGATCTGATTTCTATTCCCAGCTCTGCCACTGACCTCTTATATGACCTTAGGCAAGTCATTTAACTTCTCTCTATCTCTTTTTTCCCTTTCACTAATGGTCTGTTTTGTCTATTTAGACCATTAGGGCTTTGAGGCAGGAAATGTCTCTTACTATGTGTTTGTAAAGTGTCTCCCAGAAATGGGTTGTGATCTCAGTTTGGATCTCTAGGCACTACTGTAATAAGAAGAAGAAAAATCAACATTGGGATTAGCTAGAGTCCATGTGAGCTAGAAGCGCCTGGGAATAGTACAAAGTTTTGCCGTTAATTATGTAGCTTGTTCAGTACTTGTGTTTAATTAATTAATATGGAGATGGACTGTGCTTGAGTGCTGCTGGAAAGTGTTGGTTTCTAAATTGGTTACATTACTCTTTTCATCCATATTGCTCCTTCGAATTGTTCTTTTTAAAGATCCAATGTAAGCATTTTGTTAAGGAATTCCAAGCAGATTCAAAGGTACTCAACCAGCAGAATATTGTGAGGATATGGCTTGGGTTAGTCAGGAGCCTTCCAAAGGGAGTTTCACTCTGACTTGTTCCAAGAAGAATTATAGCTCATTACATCTGCAAAAATAAAATCTCTAAATAGCTTGTCCACATGGTGGCATAATGCCCAATATGGCAGTGTGATTTCTAAAGCGTACTAATGTTTCTAACAGCACTATGTTAAAGCACACTAGGCACTTTTAGTTAGCACTGGCAGGGTCTACATGGATCAGTTAATGAGCACCCCAGTAGTGCGCTTTAGAAATCACACCCCTGAAGTGCGCATTACTCCACAGTATAGACAAACCCTAATTCTTCTGAAGCACTATTAATTTGGCTGTGTGGTACAGCTTGCAAACTCCATTTTAATATTAGCAAAGAGCTAGACTGCTCCTATAAAATAGCCTGGAAAGTAGTTCCTTACAGTAATGATGTTGCATAGTAAAGCCAAATCAAAGGCAGTGGTACAGATTCTCCAGTGTGGTGTAGTCACTTTGTACCACACTGCCTAGGCAATCTGGCTCTGAAGCTAGCATAGTCAGTCCCAGGAGACTCCCTGCAGTGCTAAGGATGATCCTGGGATTCCATACAGCCTCTTTTGCCCCTGCTTGCTGATGATGTAGCAGGGAAAATGTAGCAAGGCTTGGATGGTCCTAGGCTGAACTGATGCCTGGCTGCATTTTAGACCTCTCAAGGTTATTAACATCTAGCATAAATAAGAATAGCCCAGGAGACTGTATCAGCTCAGTGCAGAGCCACACAGTGACAATAGTGTCAGGAGAGTGCAAAGTTGAGCTTTAATGCACTTTTACACACACACAAGTACTCCTTTTCTTTTTGCGAATACAGACTAACACAGCTGCTACTCTGAAACCTACCATTACAGAATGTTACATATTAAATTTTTGAAACCAGCTCTTTATCCATCTACCACCATCGTGTATGAGCTGGACGCAGAAACACCCAACAATTTTTTTAAGAAGTGGCAGAAACAGGTCATTTGGGAAAGTGCCTAGATGAAACTTGGCAAGAGAGGTTTGTTTCGGGTGAGTGGAACCTTGAACAATGGTATCGCTGCTGCAAACAGAACATACAAAACACTCAGTGTTAAGTCTTGGCCATAGAGACTGGTTAGATTTTCACAATGATATCACAAAGTGGGCAGCCATTTGCATTTCATTTATTTAGATTTTAAATAATTCACTCATCTCTGTTCTATCTGCATGTATATGAAAATTGTGCAAAATAAACCATTATCAAATCATAAACTCTTCTTATCTGAGCATTAATACCATCATCACAGTATTTGAGCTCCCTCACACGTCCAGGCCTAATTACCACCCAATAACCCACTTGTTCCCCTCCCTCCTTTCAAACCAATGCTTTTTTAAAGCCTGTGTTGTTGTCAGCTAGGCCTGGTAACATGCTCTGAGTTCCAATAAAGGGGGTAATAATTCTCAGAGTTAAGGGACCTTCATTGAAAACACCCTGTCATAAATATAAAGGGAAGGGTAAACACCTTTAAAATCTCTCCTGGCCAGAGGAAAAACCCTTTCACCTGTAAAGGGTTAAGAAGCTAGGATAACCTCGCTGGCACCTGACCAAAATGACCAACGAGGAGACAAAATACTTTCAAAGCTGGAGGGGGGAGAAACAAAGGGTCTCTGTCTGTCTGTGTGATGCTTTGCCGGGGACAGAACAGAAATGGAGTCTTAGAACTTAGTAAGTAATCTAGCTAGATATGCGTTAGATTCTGTTTGTTTAAATGGCTGAGAAAATAAGCTGTGCTGAATGGAATGGATATTCCTGTTTTTGTGTCTTTTTGTAACTTAAGGTTTTGCCTAGAGGGATTCTCTGTGTTTTGAATCTGATTACCCTGTAAGGTATTTACCATCCTGATTTTACAGAGGTGATTCTTTTTACTTTCTTCTATTAAAATTCTTCTTTTAAGAAACTGAATGCTTTTTCATTGTTCTTAAGATCCAAGGGTTTGGGTCTGTGGTCACCAATGCAAATTGGTGAGGATTTTTATCAAACCTTCCCCAGGAAAGGGGGGGGGTAACGTTTGGGAGGATTTTGGGGGGAAAGACGTTTCCAGACGGACTCGTTCCCAGTAACCGCTGTTAGACGTTTGGTGGTGGCAACGAAAGTCCAAGGGCAAAAGGTAAAATAGTTTGTACCTTGGGGAAGTTTTTAACCTAAGGTGGTAAAATTAAGCTTAGGAGGTTTTCATGCAGGTCCCCACATCTGTACCCTAGTGTTCAGAGTGGGGAAGGAACCTTGACACACCCTGACTACAACCATGTGAGCTCCAGTGCCTCAGCTGATGTTGGCTACTGTAGTACATCCCATGGTGGATATGGGCAGTCTCTCAAGCAGTCAGGGTTTTATAGTATACTGTTGTATACTAAAATATAGGGAATGGTAGATCAAATATAGCAGGGACCGGCAACCTCTGGCACATGACCCGTCAGGGAAAGCCATTGGCGGGCCGGGACGGTTTGTTTACCTGCAGCATCTGCAGGTTCGGCCAATCGCAGCTCCCACTGACCATGGTTTGCCGTTCCTGGCCAATGGGGGCTGCGAGAAGCGGCACAGGCTGAGGGATGTGCTGGCTGCAACTTCCCGCAGCCCCCATTGGCCTGGAACGGTGAACCACGGCCAGTGGGAGCTGCAATCGTCTGAACCTGTAGACACTGCAGGTAAACAAACTGTCCCGGCCCGCCAGTGGATTTCCCTGATGGGCCATGTGCCAAAGGTTGCTGATCCCTGAAATACAGCAACACCACTTTGAACTGCATCAAAAACACAGGCATAAAGTGCTCCCAGCATACGAACATTGCACTCTCAGGGTAATGTTTAAACAGGAGCACTTTATTAAAACTTTTTCAACAGAATAAGCTCACACAGTCCATTGCTGGAGTGTTTGCAAGGAACTCAATCCTCTGCTGAAACCATACTGTATGCCAGAGCTGTAACCTTTTCAGCAAAATCCAAACTGTAAAGAGACAGTTGGGGAAATGCATTCTAGCCAGTTTTGCATAATAAATCAAATGCTTTTCTCCTCCCCAGATTGGTCTATATTTACATAAAAGTGCACATTATTTCTTTTGAGCAGAATGTAAGGAAGTAAGTAACTAAATTTTTAAATGATCTTCAGGTATAGCCCCATACAGACAGCATTGCAACAATTCAGTCTCAAAGGCATGGCTTGCTGTAGCCGTGTCCACTAAACTCTAAATAAGCATTTAAAAATTCTATTCCATAAAAGAATAGTGCAGCAGTTTGGGGCAACTAGGGAAACAGTGTCCAAGATGTCTGTCTTGGGAGCATCAGAGTGAGTATTTCCTCTGAAGCAGTAGACTGGTGGGATTGTGGCTGTCTGGGACATGCAGTGAGAGCTTCCTAGGGATCACAAACTTTGCACTGGACACCTCCAAAGGAATTATAATAAAATAAAATAAAAGGTGACACAAAGTGCAACCCTGCCAAACCCGAGAATGTGGAAAAGATAGTGCTGTAGTTACCATTCATGGGTGAGCAGCATATTCTTCAACACAGAGAAAATCATTTGTGTCTCTTATATAAACATATTAAATGACTGCAAGTCTACGCTGGAGACTAATAGTGAAGGCTGCAATTTCTCTGATTGCATAGAGGCTGTATTAGAAACAGATTCAGCAAAGATTGGAGGAAAATCCCTTTAAATAGAATACACAGGTAAAGGCTTCATTTCGACCTTGCTATGATAAAAGGGTCAGTCAGGTCTATCATCATTGGACCATAACCTGCTAAAGCAATTAAGTCTAAATAGATCATGGGTAAATAAAGTATCCAGTGTCCTGGAAAGCTTATATGAAAAATATGCTGACAATGTTTGCCCCTGGACTGAGTTTGGAAAAAAGTTTTCAGGCTGAAATACACGTGACTGCATGCTCCATTGTGAAACAATACCAGGGCCTTCCAGAGCTGAAAGACTGTACCATCTCTTCAGGAATCAGAAAGAGAAAACTGAAGGAGAACATTATAGGAGTTGAGTTAGAAAAGCTGGAAAAGACAGCAAGCCATAGCCCTTTGCAAAATGACCACTTTAGGGACATAGATGCGTGGCTCTGATAAACGGAAAGGACTAGAAAGAAATTCTTAGAAACAAGTTCATACCCTGCTGTGGGGAAGATAGCAAGGACTAGGTAGTCTAAAGGAAGAAAGGGGGCTGTGTCTGTGTGTTGTTTGTCCCTGTGTGTATTACGGCACAAAAGATGTTATGGAAAACTAATGGAGAACATGGTTAGCTAAAGTGCCTTATTAGCTATGACCTCAAGAAGAGCTGCATGAAGCTCAAAAGTTTGTCTCGTTTATCAACAAAAGTTGGTCTAAAAGATATAACTTCACCCACCTTGTCTCTCTTAGTAGCTATATAATTTTCAACAGAGATTGTACGTCCTCCAAAATAGAAAGATCTTGTCATAGGCTGGCTGTCTCTTTAAGACAAGCAGGGTTCAGCCTTGTCTATGCCCTAGTAATTATCATAGAATCATAGAAGATTAGGGTTGGAAGAGACTTCAAGAGGTCATCTAGTCCAACCCCCTGCTCAAAGCAGGACCAACACCAACTAAATCATCCCAGCCAGGGCTTTGTCAAGTCAGGCCTTAAAAACTTCTAAGGATGGAAATTCCACCACCTCCCTAGATAACCCATTCCAGTGCCTCAGCCTTACTCGTGATCTAGCCACTTAGTGGTAATTAGGGATCCCAACTGACTCCAGCTGCGGTGGACCCCTCAGGTTATGTCTACTCGGCAAAGAAAAACCCCCGGCTGCCCCATGTTAGCTGACTCAAGCTTGTGGGGCTTGGGCTATTTCATTGCTGTGTAGATTTCTGGGCCCAAGCTGGATCCCAGGCTCTGGGATCCTGTGGGTTGGTAGACTCCCTGGCATGGGCCAGCCGGGGGTTTTTCTTTGCAGTGTAGACATACCCTTAGAGCTGAACTCAGTTAGAGGCGGAGATTTAGGAGAGAGGAACTAGGAGGAGGTCCCTCTCTGGAAAAGGCCCACAGGTAGCAGGTTAGGTTCATTGTGGAGGAAGTCATGAGATAATGCTTGAAAGTGGAAGAATATCCCAGGTAAACTGCTGGAGTCCCTGGGAAAGGGAGGCAGTGTGGGGAATCCTGCTGAGGAAGAAGCAGACTAGGAGGAACTCTGCAGGGCCTGGAGTAGGGACAAAGCAGAGAGTTTTAGCATGGTCTGAGGGGGCAGAAGAAGTCATGGGTTTAGGGATTTATTGGACCTACAGTTGGACCTTTCGTTACCCTACGAGGGGATTGAACTGATATGGCTTGAGGACCAGGCCATGGAAAACCCAGATAGAGACAGGCCATTACAGAGCTAAGGAAGTGGCCACCAGGAAATGTTAGAAATGAAGACTCCCTGCAACATTATGGCTAGGCATGATGCTGTGCCCATGAGGTGAGGTGCACTATGATAGGCCCTTTCTGCAGTTATGAGGACTATAACACCGACAGCTCTCAGCAACTGTTCAACTATGAACCAATATTAAATCCTGAAAGCCTAGGGTCTCTTTCACAGTTAGCAGTGGGGCAAAAGATTATTTAGAAAAGTTTCTTGGAGTGTTTGGCACTGGCAGATGTATTTCCTCACATAATGGAACAAACATTTGGTTCAAACACAGGAACATGTTATATGGAGGATGTGCTCATTATAGGTATAAATTAGGAAGCTCCTTTAGCAAAACAGCAGTCTATTTCAAAGGGTCATTCTCTGGTCAGATTTGCTCCAAAACAGCCTACTTTTACAAAACCCAGGGGCAATATATTTCTGCTGGTTTTTCTTCCTTCTTTTTTTTTTTAATTCCAGAGAAACAAGCAACTTAAAGTAACTGACATATATTTGTGTGTATGTGTGTCTGTGTTGCCCCTATGTTGTTTACAGCCCTACCATCATGGCATCCAACTAGACAAGTGCCACTCATCTTCTTTTAAGAACCTGATTGATTTTTCATTGTTCTTAAGATCCAAGGGTTTGGGTCTGTGTTCCCCTGTACAAATTGGTGAGGATTTTTATCAAGACTTCCCCAGGAAAGGGGGTGTAGGGCTTGGGGGGATATTTTGGAGGAAGATGTCTCCAAGTGGGCTCTTTCCCTGTTCTTTGTTTAATACGCTTGGTGACAGCTTGGTGAGAGACAGGCTGAATGAGACAAAAGCTCACTCACTTCACACCCTGATATTCACAAAAATGTCACTAGCGGAGCTATCTAAAACTTGGCTGCATTGTGCCTGTGTGTCATAACTAGAAAGTGAAACCATCTATAAAATAAAGAAAACATGAAACTGACCCATCTATTCTCAGGGGTCAAACTGAGAAAATGGTAACAAAGTAAGTTAATAAAGAAAGATACCTTCGATTTTTGTTGTTAGCAAAGCTGAGATTTTTCATTTAACAGTGTTGCCAATTCTCATAATTTTATCATGAATCTCTCAATATTTGGTGTTTTTCTTAAAATTCTAACTCTTGGGGTCATGTAATTACTTGAAAATCTCAGCTTTCATTTAAAAAAAAAGTTCCTATCATTCATGGTTGTGAAGAAAAACTGGAAAATGTGAGCCCTATAAGTTTAAAAACCAGAAGACAAACAAAAAGTTTTAAAATATTTTAATAATCTCCATCTCATGATTTTTGGGGAGCTGGATACATGATTCTTGATCTCTTGGGATTGGCAATACTGAGTATACATAATTTTTAACCTGACCATTTCAAAGCTGAATTTTCCTGTTACAAGGAACACACTGAGTTCACAGGATTGGTGTGGAAGTCTTAAAGCCTCTCCCAGAGAAAAGTGAAGCAGTATCCAAAGTAAACATTCTAAGAACGTCACAAAACTGAGGTGATTTTTAGCTGTAGCTATGTAAAATGGAAGTTTCCAGCTAGCTTGCCTGTTGTCCAATATATATGCAATAAATCCAACAACAGAGTCCTTAAAAAGCATAGTCTTTGGCTTTGGACTAGCAAATGCAATAAAGTATTTAAATAGACCAAGATGCTGCAGATATCTGCTATGTACATTTTTATTTAAATCAGAATTGTTAGCCTGTGACAATTCACCTATATGTCAGAGGTGATTTTATATTACACAAAATGCCAATAGTACTGAAAGGCAATTTGTTTTCAGAACTTTAATTTAAAACAATAAATTGGCTCGACTTAAAAAGACAAAGAGGGGGAGAGAGAGAAACACTCCAAAGTATTTTATTTGGAATTAGGAAATTCCATGCATTTCTAAATGGTAGAAAATTTAGTGATTACAGATCATAAAACTCTTGTTAAATTTTTTGGACCAAAAATGAGTATAACAGTTGTAGAAGCTGCTAAATTACAAAGACAGGCTCTGATGATAGTATCTTCTTACTATGGGTGAGATTCTGCAAGCTTTACCCATGTTGAATAATGCCTTACTCTGCACATAGTCCTGCAGAAATCGATCAAGTCACTCGGGCTCCATGCGGGTGGAGTAGTTTGCCTGAATGCTTCTCACTGCAGGCTGAAGGCTTACAGTGTTACTCAACATGAGTAAGGCTAGAAGAATCTACCAGAGCAGGCTCAAACCATCTGAAACATACAGAAATGCTGATGCATTCTCCCAGCTGCCACTGCATGTGAAGAATCCACCCTCACCAAATCCAGTTTTCAGAATCTCTTTTTGGGAAGAATTTATCCAATCTTGCCAGAAAAATTATAGCAGAGACTGAAAATAACGCTATCCCCAAAATGATAATCCTTTGTGCAGGGGAAAGTTTAGATGATGAGTAACTCTAACCCATAGATATCTGAAGAAGTGAACTCATAACTAGAGAGAGAGACTGAATTTTGGAATGTCTGTGTGTAGTACCAAAAGCCTTGAGGCCCAAATGCACTTAGTGGAACCACTTGAAAGCCACACTGGAAGGGTTAAAATGAAAGCTTTCAGCAGAAACTAACTTTGGTGGCCAAATTTGTACTAGGTTATATAGAACTGATGAATGCACAGAGTGATGTGTACCAACAGGCCTGTAATGTGCCTGTCAGTGCATCCTGCCATCTTTTGAAATATGTTAAGAACCCAGGCCAGAGAATGACAAGCAAATGTTCCTCATAACTGTATTTGATACAAAAGGTGGCCAAAGATGAATGCCTGGAGTCAAACCAGCAAAACCACTTCAAGTTCTGAGAAATGGGCTTGTTATATACAGATTTACAAAAGTCTTTTCAGACAATGACCCTCATTTCACATCTAAGAAACTCCAAAATATTCTTAAAGAAGAATGGTATGAAACAAGTAGACTGGTTTCTTACCCTCTTGAAGTGTTTTGCCCAAACTTTACTGAGCAATAGAAAAAGCTACATCATTCAGGTATATCAGTCAGTTGGTAGCAAATGTTATCTTTTCTTACTATGCTGAACCACAGACAAAAATACAGAAAAGACCAGCTGAGTAATTTTAGAAACATCATTTTAGAACCAGACTTTCAGTCTCAGGACTTCATACAGCAAAACAATTATAAGAGGAACAAGTAGAAAAATGAAGAAGCGAAAGAATGACAAACAATCAGGTATTCTCTTCTAAACAATAGAATCCTGGTTCTGTTGAAGTCAATGGGATTTTTGCCCTTGACTTCAGTGTGACCACAGTTGCCCTCCAGACATTTCCAGTAGGAAAAAAGAGGAAAGTAAATGTAAAGGTACTGTGTACTGTAACCAAAATGGTGAAATGATTGAAAGGTATTGAAATAATTGATCTTTTAAATAGAAAATATTTTGGAGAACTTGAGAATAGGTTTACTTTATCCTGATTTGATAAACTGATTTGCATCATTGGGCAATGAAGAGGTTTTAGATGTTATGCAATCTATTTTAGTGATCAAGTAAATCAATTATCTTGTGATCAAGGAAACCAATGTATCTGTGTATAACTGGGAAACTTATTTTTATTTGAGTTTGGGTATTAAATACATTTTTTGCATATTCTTATATCTTAGTTCAGTAACTAAATGGGTTAATTTTCTAAGGTTATAGACATGTACTAAACTGGAATTCTTCTGGTATGTTGTGACTGCTTGGAAAAGCTTAGAACAGTATAGGTAATATGCTGTTGCAACTAATGTTCTAGTCTACATCCACCTTTAATTAGTTTAGAGACAGCTGTGCTTGAAAACTACTAGAAAAGTGTGCTCAGTTATAACTTAGATAGTCTGTTCCTTTGATATCTAACTCATTGGTTTAATAAAACGCATGGGGATCATCATGTATCAGCAGGTAACAGACTACATCATAGTTCCAAGAGAAGCAAAATTTGATAAACATCAGTTTGGTTTGGTTTCCTTTAGCATCTCAGAATCCTGCTATGTATCCATTAACTGTGCCATTGTAAATCCTTCATCCTACTGTCACTGAAGCAATGACTAAGTTGTGTTCCAACTTTAACTAAATCCTCGGAACAACTAAAGGGAGAAATCTCAGTGCTGTGACCAAACTAATAAAGATAGGTTTCAGAGTAGCAGCCGTGTTAGTCTGTATCTGCAAAAAGAAAAGGAGTACTTGTGGCACCTTAGAGACTAACAAATTTATTGCTCACGAAAGCTTATGCTCAAATAAATTTCTTAGTCTCTAAGGTGTAACAAGTACTCCTTTTCTTTTTGCACATAAATAAAGTCCTCCTTTACTGCATGTTGTGCCTGTATTCCACTTTTAACTTCTTCCTACTTCACAACAATAAGAGGTTTTAAACATTTTTTACTACATATTCTCAAGCTTATTTTAGACAAAAGAATTGTTCTTATTAAAAGCAATAGTTTGATGCATAAACTACAAACTATTTGGTTTTTTCCCCAACCCTTCTAAAAAAATCCTTGAATGATCTTACACGTGAGCATCATAATATGTCACATGGGACAATTCATCACTGACTAGCTGATGCACATCGTAAGATATGTTTTATATATAGTTTTTTGTCAAATTGCTCCTCAGTAAATATATTTCACAAGGTCTTGGGAAAATCAATGAGAAATCATTCAAAATATTCAAAATAGAATACAGTGATTAATCAATTTTTAAAAAATTAGAAAGTCTTTATGATGCCAAAAGAAGAAAACTAAGTTATTTTTAGTCTTTTGTTTATAATAGTCTTTTGAAATCTGGAATAGAGCATGTCTCCTGTGCTTATTCCATTCATTAGACCTGAATTTCCTCCCTCTCCTCTATTATATGGACCTCGGTGAAAGTATCAGGCCAGCTCCGGGAGCAGTATTTACTTGTTTATAGTCCAAAATTCCAGGCTAGCCCAGGATCCTGGAAGACCCCAAAGAGAGAAAAGGTCATTTAGGTGTTGCTTCTTAGTAGATGAAGTTGGACTCATTTACACAGGTAAGTCAATCCCATGTAGGATCTTAAAAAGTCCTATGTTGCTGTGTGATTGAATAAATGCTGGGAGCAATCCAGCCACCCTCCCCCATCACAAACACTTGTAGCTGTGAGGAGGGTAAAAAAAATGAGAGGGACTTTAAGAATGTACTCCGAATTCACTTCCCCTTTTCCTTAGTCTTGTGCCTGTCTTACTAAACTTCCACAGCAGTTTTCCTCTCCACTTGCTTCTTCCTTCCCCCATTTCATGTTTCTCATGGCCTATTGTTCTACTTCCTCTTCTCTCATTCTCTGGCCTTTACCCTTTACTGATACAATTAGGGAGTTGAAGGATAGGGCCTCCTGCTTTTGGAAATTAACCTTCTCTTCCCTAACTGGTCTGATTTGTTCTCTCGGTCTCCCCCCACTCCAGAGTTCATTCTACTACTGCTCCCTATTGATTGCTATAGAGAGAGGCAGCAGTGCTAGAAGAAGACAGAGGGAGTAATGATCGGGCCATCAGGTTGGAGTGTTACAAGAGAACTGAACTGGACATAACTACAGCCATTTTGTGCACCCAGCCACCATTGACTAGAAGTGAGAACACAATGTAGTCAGGAATAATTTAGCCTTTGCCTAAACAGAGAAAACAGCTGCACAGCTGCAGTGTTCGTAATAAGGATGTAATAAGCTACAGTGACAGATTCCTGAGAATGGGAGGGAGTGTGAATAGCTGACCATGGACATGGGTATCTATGACCATGAGTTTTTGCTGGGAGTTGCTTTGATGATAAGTAGAATTGTGAGATTTTTTTGCTGATGCTAAGAAAATTGTTAGCCCACTGGGGGTTATTATGAGTTATACACTTTGTTTTGAGCAACCTATAAAGAGATTAGTTAGAGCGTGCAATTTGGAGAAGTTTAGAGAGGTTTTCGACAAGTGAGAAGACTGACATCCAACTCCCCAGTGGTTAGGAGGAAGGTTGGCCACCAGAAACCTGCTGCTGACCACTCAACACCATCTCAGATTTTGGGTAACTATATCTGGGGTGCTCTAGACTATTGTTATTTTAGATGTGTGCTTTAGACTCACTAAAAAACAAGGATTTTTGGGTGAAAGAACTCTTGTGTGTACCAATCATTTATCAGACAGAGAAACTGTGTCCCCATTGATTTATGTCCTGAAACCACCTGGAAAACAAAGACTAGCTACCACAGGGTTGGGTTCAGAAAACCCGGCTAACAGGAGAGGCTACTGTGCAAGGTCTAGGGAATCCCAAACAAACAGAATGATGGTGTATGTTTGATTGGGGGACTGAGTGGGAGAGATACGTGGGAAGAGGAAAGCTAAACTTACCTTCCAGCTCCCCTCAACCTTCCTTTCCCCTGTCATCTCACATGGAGCTAATACAAATGACTAGTACTAAACTTCAGGGAGAAACAGCTGGGTCTGAAGTAACTTCCTAACCTGAGAAGTCTAGTAGGGCAGGCATTGGCTGAGGCGAGGAGCCGGGACAGATCAAGTCATCACATATTCCACTCAAAACTGAGCCATGTGGGCATTCTCCCATGAGAGGAAATATGGGGGAGAGTGCAGGGGGCTATAGCATGTCAGCCTAGTAATGCAAATGTAAATGTGAATGTAAAGGAGATGCATGAACGAGGTTCTCATCTGGTATAAATCAGCTTCCCTCCATTGATGTCAGTGAAGCACAAGTGATTCATACCAGCTGAGGACCGGCCCATAATGTGCTGAGAAGTACAGCTACATATCTGCTATCAGAAAGATGTAACCTCAACAAGATGTTTCAAGGAAGGGCTTTCAAGGATCACTGCAGTGGTTAAACCTAAGATCATGCCAAAATGTGGGTATGAAAGGAATCCATATAGGGTTACCTGTGTACTGAGTGAACAATGAGAGGAAAGCAGCACGGGACAACAGTTAGAGGTGATAGATAGTGGCGTTAATGACACTATGGTAGCTTGTCAGATGCATATTCATGGGAAAGGTGCCTTGTGACAATATATAGGTAGCGTAGGCCTAATGCTCCCACTGGATATGACAGGACCAAAGAAGTATGTAGAAATTAGACAATATAAGAAACTGTCATTGCTTCAATATGAAACATTATGAAGAATGCATATGTTCACACACATCCAAACAAATGTTTCCGAGGGAAAGCAACTTTGAGATTTCCATGTCCATAGTGAATAATTCAAAACTAAATTCAGTTCAGAATAATCTGTTTTCTCTGATGGCCCATCCAAATCTGACAATGAACTTTAACAGCCAGGCTCTTACACACGTTTTGTTTTCTTTTGCCTGGTTCCCCTTAGACTGCAAAAGAGATCAGTAAATCAGAGGCACTGCAACTGATAAACACGACCTGTCTTTTGTTAGCCATCAGCATGGCTCTAAGAAAAGAATTATACAGAGTAAACATACTTTCCTATGTCAGGTGATTCTCCAGAGAGCCAGACCATTGGCAGAAGCAAAATAAGTAGCACCAATTGCAACTCTGCAGCAGCATAGTCATCATCATCAAAATAAGTAGCATCATCAGTAAGTCATCATCAGGGCCATTATCACAGACAGAATTTGCAATACTCTCCCATAAACATATATACTCAAAACCACCAGAGATCAACAGGAAGGCGTTGAAAGGAGGTGATTTTGTATTTGCCCTAGATAGAAATTAACACTTTGTTCAAGTCCCCCTCCCCTATTAAAATTTTTTCACAAGAACACTCCTACCGTTGCCCGTCAACTGATCAGGATATACATGCTCTCTTTTCTGTACAAGCAAATATTTCAAAACCAGGATATTTTTGCACTTTACCTAATGGCTTTGTGCAACATGCCTCATTCTGGTAGTTGAGAAGAACATCCATCCTTTAACATTTTGACACTTGTCTAAATTCTACTTTGTCTTACTGAGACTTATAATGACTATTTTTTGTCAATCTCTCTCTGACTGCTACATTATAACAACATCGAGCATTGACAAGACAGTGTCATCTAGGGCAGCATGGTGCTCAAAATGATAGCGCTCCAACAAAGAATCTCATTCCTTCGAGGGCTGCAGTTTAGTCCCTAGTGAAGCTGATCTGGAATCAGAAGTAGTTATGCTAGGACTGTATGCATAAGCAATGGCTGCTCCTGAGAGCAATTGCTCTCTAAAGGAGGTGAGAGAAAACAAGAGAGGAGTAGCGTTTGAGAAGAGCCAGGCCACTCTTCAAGTATGGAATGATACCACATATATGGGCAGCACTGTAAGGATTTTGTATACATGCCTTTCTCAAAGGGATTAGAAGGCCAGGCAGTGCATTAATAGGGAGACTCCCCTCTTCTTTGGTTGATCAAGATGGCCTGAGATTTCTGGAAACTACAGCCCAAGTGGTGGAAGACCTGCTGAGTGGGCATTTGTATTTTGTGAAAGGGTGAAAGAAAAGGGTCTTATGGAACGCATTACAGGGTGGAAGAGAGAGTCAGTGTTCTGAAGCATATCCTTAAAGTGTTGAGGTTCTTGAAAGAAAGCCTCAGGTTAGCCAAAGAAAGAAACAGAGTACTGAGGAGCCAAGAAATATAGCAGGAATCTCAGAGAGCTGATTCTAGACGGGTTCATGATTTCTTTGCCAGAATGAAGCTTAATTCTCAGAATACTATTTAGGAACTGGGGAAAAGAAATGTCCCCAAAGGACTAGAATTAGTATCTTCCTGACTATCCTTCAACAAAAAAACTTCGAAAACAGACTCCAACGAGAGACTGCTGAATTGGAATTAATTTGCAAATTGGATACAATTAACTTAGGCTTGAATAGAGACTGGGAATGGTTGATTCATTATAAAAAGTAACCTATTTCCCTTTGTTTATTCCTTCCCCTCCACCCCCACCCCCCCACTGTTCCTCAGACATTCTTGTTAAACCCTGAATTTGTGCTGGAAATGGCCCACGTTGATTATCATACACATTGTAAGGAGAGTGATCACTTTAGATAAGCTATTACCAACAGGAGAGTGGGTTTTGGGGGCGGAGGGTGGGGAGAAAACCTGAATTTGTGATGGAAATGGCCTACCTTGATTATCATACACATTGCAAGGAGAGTGATCACTTTAGATAAGCTATTACCAGCAGGAGAGTGGGATGGCGGGAGAGAAAACCTTTTGTAGTGATAAACACCCATTTTTTTATGGTCTGTGTGTATAAAAACATCTTCTGTATTTTCCACAGTATGCATCCGATGAAGTGAGCTCTAGCTCACAAAAGCTTATGCTCAAATAAATTAGTTAGTCTCTAAGGTGCCACAAGTACTCCTTTTCTTTTTGCGAATACAGACTAACACAGCTGTTACTCTGAAACCTATCTTCCCTTGTGCATTTAAGTGGTAAGAAAGAGACTTCTAAAGGCACTGTGAAACTCTGCTGCACAGCCAGAGGAACATAGCACCATAAGAACTGGAGTATGAGAAAATCCCAGATATATTTTGGAGAACTCTGAGAACGTAGAAACAGAAAAATGTCAGCATGAAAAGTAAGCATTTCTAATCCAACTAATTCTGGGCATGGACTGCCTTATGCAGAACAGCGGAGGATTCGAGTCTGAATGTGAGTTATCTGGTTTGCAAAGGTGTGTTGGATTACTGGGCACGATCACTTTTAAACTTGAAACATTGTGTACATTTGAGTAACTATGCTGTATCTGAACTATTAAAATCAGCAGATAATGTCACGTGGTTTCGAAGTTTAGGAGTAGGAAAAGATAAGCACATGTTTTTGAGGTGGGGAGATGTGTTCATTTTAAATAGAACTGTTGTGGTAATCTGGGATCCAGACACATCTAGAGAACACACAAAGACAGATAATACAGCTGAAAGGTCAGCAAGTTTCATGGATTCATAGCGTTTCAGGCCAGGAGGACCTCCTGAATCTAGTCTGACCTCTTGAATAACAAGATTTGGCACCCAAGAATTTCCAGTTGTCCTTATCTTGAGCCACTGATGACAGCAGAGATCCTGTAAATGCTATCACTTTGTCACTGACTTGCTGTGCCTATCATCCATTGGTCTATGTTATAATGTCCTGTAAGCGTAGTCCTTCCTGCAATATGGCTAGCCCATTGCAGATTTAACTTTTTTACTGGAATTGTTCACCTTGGCTGGATTATTGCATTTTTACATGTCTTGTTAACAAATTTACAAGGAGCTTCTGCATGGATTTTCTGCCATCTATGAGAGTATGGAGTGTAACTCGATCTTCTTTACGTGTATTGTGTCTCTCATTTGTATTCAGATATCCTTCACTCTTGAACTGGAAGGTCAGCTCTACCTTAACACGGTGGAGCACCAGATGGTCATTGACATAGGATGCCATATCTATATGGTGAAGTCATTGCTTCGACGACATAGTGTACACACATGGATATTATGTGGTCCTCACATTGCTTGTGATGGTTTGATGGATTAAATCTAAGTCAGGTCATTTTGATAACGTTATGCTATATAAATAAAGCTATTGTCTTTTTCTGCCAATAACAGGGAATCATGCCTACCCTGCTGAACTGCAAGTCTACTCCCCACACAGATCTCCCCACCAGAAGGGATAAGATCTCAGCTACTTCCCTGACACCATTTCCTGAAACTTAAAGAGAGGTTTTGGGGGGGGGGGAGGCAGGCTAGGATGTGGAGTGTGTGAGGAGGGCTGTACTTCATCCCTCCATTCGCCTCATGAAGCTTAACCAAAGATATTAGAGCCCTGGGTAATGTGAATTAGGAAAAGGGCCAAGAGAGACTGTTGGAACCCACTGACCAACTGATTCATTTGCTGGTGGCATTTAGTGAGGAGAGGTGATAGGGTAAAGAAGAGAGCAAACAGAGACAGGAGCAAGGAGAAGTGGCATCTCCAGGGATAGTCTGGGGTTGGTATGTGTATAAATAAAGCTGCTGCAGGTCACCAACTTTTGTGCAGAACAGTTGTCCCATTATCTATGTTAAATGCAGTAGTATGTGAACACTGAGTTCCTTAGGTAATAGAAGATAGGCAAAAAGGAAGACATGTCTCTGGATTCCTGCAAGTGATATTTGTATCCTTAAGGAATTTGATGAAATACCCTCCTGTGCCAACCTTTTCCCCACAAAGGCTCAATTTGATAAACTACTCAACTCTAGTGTGTGTTAGCGTAGTGATATAATGACAGTGTCAGGGACATGCACACTTACATAAGGCAACAAGATTGTTCTATCATCTGATACAAACAGAAAAATTCCAATGAGCTCAGTGGAATTTCCAGTTACTTTAGTTACAATGTTTTAATTTTAGACTGATTTTATCACCCTTGTGCAAGTTACCAACCGATGTCCCAGCCACTTGCATATGGGACACTAATTGAGACAGATTCTGTGCAGCTCATGGAGAGAGGGGTATAGGTGGTTTCTACCATGGCCAGGGCAGCCCTCAGCTTAAGTCAAAGGAGTCAAAGAGGCTGATCTAACTTACAGAAGTCTTCCAGGGCTACATAGGAGCTGCAGAAGAGCCCAAAATCTTCTCTGCATCCTGTCCCAGGCAAAACCCCTTCTCACCCTCATCGCCCACCCTCAAGAGCCCCAAAAGCTGGGGGCTGAAAGGGTGGATTATGTAGGGACATTTACATCAGCTCTCTGCAGCTCCTGTCACAGGGGAAGTCTCCCTCTTGTGGTTCTTTATAGCCCCTGTATGTTGTCAGAACAGTATCTAGGTGCCCTAGTGGGGGCAGAATTGGCCCAGAGCTCTATATATGCATATTTAAATTTGAGATGCACTGGATCACTTCACACATTGTTTCCACTCTAAATACTATGACAACTTTATAAAATATGGTCCCAATCCTGCAGCACCTGCTCACTCAGAATGTTCAAAATGAAGTCCTGCTTTCCTGTTGATTACTACTGTACTGTTCCTTTAACTAAAACAAGACTAGCATTGTAAACAGATTATTGTTTCTAGGACAATATGCATTTCAACTTTTTATTCTTCAACACAACACATGAAAAGGTGGCTACAGAGATACAATTATTTCATTTTTCTAAGTTATCAACATTGTAAGAGCAAATATGACCTTCAGCTTGAACACATCTTGCATTTAGGCCATGTCTACACTAGGAGCGCTTTACCAGTATTGCTATACCAGTATACTGGTGAATCAATCATTGTGTGGACACAGCTTATACTGACAAAATTGCACTTTGGCTAGGATAGCGTATTCCAGGTTCCCTGGGCAAAAGCAGCATTTGCCCATAGAACTGTGTCTGCACAGCTATGTCGGTCGAGAATCACACCCCTTCACTCCCCTGACCAACATAGCTATGCTGGAAGAAGTTTGTAGTCAACATAAAGTTTGTGCCTCTGGCATTAAATTCCACAATCCAGTTGTTAGCTGCATATTGGTCATTATTACTTAAAATCAAACATATAATATCCTGATGATATCCAAAATGCAATAGATTGCATAGCTGTGGATGATTCAGTAACCTAACACGGAATATGTTACTTCATATCTGTAGTTAAAATGGAAAAATAATGTCACATGGATTTGAGGATTTAGATGTGTATATTTATATTTAGGTACCTGTGACCTCTGTAAGGAGCTCTGGATAGGCTGACTCTTGCGGCGCTCTTTGCAGGATTGCAGCTGAAGTATGGGAATCTGGAGTGTGTTATGGACAGTGTTCAAATGCCATGCCAAAAGGTAGCTAGACCTGAATTAGAATTAGGAGCCACAGTCTTAAACCAGGGCCCTATTGTGTTACAGGCTGTACAAACAAAACAAAAAGACTATCCCTGCATCAAAAGAGTTCTATTTCTTGTGATTATAGGCTCTATATGGGATAGGTAACTGTGTACTGTTTTTACAGAGCCTTGCACAGGAGGTCCTGGTCCTGGTTGGGCCTCTGGCTGCTACCATTATACATATAATATTTATGTGGAAGGTCAGAATAAATAGAAAGAAATGTAAATTCTAGTACAATCTATCTAGTAGTACCACTCACTTTTGAAAGGCTTTTAAATAGCTGGAAATCATAGTTATCAAAATTAAATATGCTGTTGGGATGTTTTATAGTGTGTTAATTAATAGATGCCTAGATGCATTTCTAGAACTTATGAGCATTTTACACAAATTCTTGGATCTCTGAGTAATACAGTTATTATGTACTTATTGGGCTCGTGCCAGCCAACCCCAATAGGTCACAAATATATTGTAAGATATCTATGCATAATCAGCAAAGACATTGATGATTGATTCATAACTTGCAGATTTTCATGTTCAAAGTGGAGAGACTAATTTGGTCCAGTGAGTTGTGCACAGGACTGGGAGGAGACTAAGTTTCTATTCCTGTCTCTCTGATGGACTTTCTGTGTCACCTTGGGCAAATCGCATGCCCTCTGCATGCCTCTCATGCTCCCCACTACACTTTTTACTCCCCCTTGTTTCTTCCTGCTGCTGACTCCATTAGCCTGTCTCCCTTTTTTGCTTTAAGATGGCTTTGGGGAGGGCCACTGAGATCATTCTTTGCTCCCCCCTCCATGCATAATGCACTCGCTTTAATTAAGAAAAAGGGAGAGAGAGAGATACATTTGGGCCTCTGCTGTGGCAGAAGTAGAGCTCAGCTTCTTGTGTTGGGAGTCTGTGCCTCAAAAACATTTCCAAGGGACCATTCTGTGTGCTAGGGATACAATCTTGGCTACACTGAAGCAAAGCTCCCACTGACTTCAGTGGGACATGATTTCAACCCAGAAGTCTAGGGGCTCTTAGGCACCCATCCCTCAGGGGATCTTCAGTGCGCTCTGGTGAATTCTAAGTTAATAATGCTATTACTCTGAAACTTTGCTGTGCTTTACAACCTAGGATCTCAGACATTATTAGAACAAACCTCACAACACACCTGTGAGGTGGGTAAGCATGATCCCATTTTACTGATGATGAAACTGAGGCACAGTGTGACATAATGACTTGCCCTGGATTACACGGCATGTCAGTGGCAGAACTAGGAATAGAATCATATATTCCAAACTCCTAATCCCCTGCTCTAGCAGCTAGTGCATGATCTCAAAAGGTATGTTTACACAGAAATTAAACACCCACATCTGGACCGGGTCAGCTGACTCAGGCCTGTGGGGCTCAGACTGCTGGGCTGTAAAATTGCAGTGTAGATGTTTAGGCTCAGGCTAGAGCCAGAGCTCTGGGACCCCAGGAGGGGAAGGGTTCCAGAGCCTAGGCTCCAGCCCAAGCATGAATGTCCCTGAGCCTGAGTTCGCTGACCCCAGGCCAGGTGTGGCCATGCTATGGATCTTTTATTCCAGTGTAGTCATACCCTCATTTTCTTGTATCAAATAAGTGAACTGGCAGGTTAGCAGATGAGCCAGCTCTTCAACAGGCAACTGGTCAGTGGGCTGGAATGAGCTAAAATAGCGTTAGCACTTTAGCACAGCAGGAATAGCTTATAGTTTTCATACAGCCTGCTGATGCCCTCATTTACAATACTGGGAGGTTGCCGCTGCAAGTCCTCCCAGTTCCCTTCCCCTGGCACCTGCATCCATGATTATACTATTGTGTATACACCGTACCTTAAATCCCAGCAATATACTCTCCATTCAGTAGTTAAAGCGTCTATGTAGCGTACTGTAGTAAAACAAACAGCTGTACCCTACACAGAATAATTCAAACCTCAGAATGAATCACTATAGAGATTCATTTTAGTATGTCTATCTTTATTGCATAGAGAGATGACTCCAGAAAGACTGTACACACAAAAGCATTATTTTTTGATGGAAGCATAGTACTTAGATTTCAGGAAGCAGTTGTGGTTGGTTTTCTGTGCTCTAGTTGTAGGCTACAATAATGTGTACACAGCTGTCCCTTTTACACAGCTTTATGTATCACCGTATGTATTATTTATACTTGGAAAGGAGAGAGCAGCACAAAAGTCAGAACTCAGTTACATATTGTTTATGAAGTGAGTTATCAGTGCTATTGTGTCAAAAAATTTAGTTTCATTAGTAGGCTTCTCTGTAATCCAAGGATAACAAAATCAGACCTTCAATTAATAGTGTTGAGGTATCTCCCTTCCCAAACATATTAGAATTTTTATTGATTTAATGGGCTGTTACTTTTAAAGTGACTGTTTTTAAAGAGTTGTACATACTTGGCTTTATTACTACAAAAGAACTGTCAAGTGTGGAAGTATGGAATTATTGTACTTACATTAAAGAAAATTAAGGCAGAATGCCCATCTTTTTAACTTTATGTTCCTTTAATAGGCATTCATTCTTCATATTTTCCTTTCAAATATAAGAATGTTTGAAAGGCATAAAACAGGTTCATTTTAATAAGAGAAAATAAGAAGACTGCCATATAGAAAATGACTAAATTATGCTCAGTTTAGGGGTTTCACTTCTCTTTTTTGCCTCAGGCTTTTTGGGACATTAAGGCCATGTTATAAATCCTGGTCAGTGCTTTTTCTAAAGAGCAGAAATGAGAGTTTATTAGCATCACAGTGGTTGCCTCAATAATGACAAAACAGTTGCTCATTACTGCTCATTAGATTCATATTAGATTCATTTGCAATAGCAATACATCTTCCATTCATACTCGATTGCAAAACAAGAGATATGATTTGACACCTGCTGTAGTACAGAATTCATTACAAAGTAATAATACAAATAGAAATTCAAAGGATGGACTTACACTTGCCTCTCTGATGGTTCTAAAATGTATGTCATTTAATGTAGAATTTGTATAGGATAAATACACACAGCAGGCAATCAATTTTTTCAAGCACTATATGTTCTCATAAAATATTACACACATATATACATATTTGTGTATGTAGGTAAGTGTGAAAGGCAGATGAAAATTATTAGTACTACATGCAGCATATTGTGTATACACACACGCACGCGCACACACACATACACACACTTCAGTGATTGGAATAATGTTCCAAGCTGGTAGTATTTCTAATATACAAATTAAAATATCTATTAATTTAGAGATTCACAATGAAAAACAAAAATTAAAAGACATGTTTTCTTTAAAATATCAGGTTAAATAAACAAAGGCTAAAATTTCCCCTTGTTATCTCAAGCAATGCCCCCAAGGTAGAATCTGACCCCAGGAATTTACTTAAACTGTTCTTCTTAAATGCCATTACATTCATTTACATGAACACTATATTGCTGCTACTATATGTTCATACTTTAATTACATCAAAACTGACTTACTGATTATGATGCTGTTGGGCTGAGCTATCCCCTTCCTGTGTAAGAGACCCACAGGAGAGAGGGAAAAGTGATCCAAAACGTCCTGAGTTTTTGCCTACTTCACCCCTCAGGGAGGAGGGGGTTTATGGCTCCAGTGAGATAGTTGGAGGCCTTGACACACTGCAGAGCCTAGGAATTCAGGAGCAGGTGGTTTCCAAGTCTCAACCTTGCATATTCTCAGGCAGTGCACATGAAGTTGCCCTGGGCCCTGCTGCTCCCAGCAGCATAATTTATTCAGGTGCTGTCACAAATGCACTTTTCCTCCTTGCCCCCAAGAAGCAGAAATACGAGAGCAGCATTAATTTCCATCATTTTTTCTTACTCCATTTTTCCATGCATACAAAGGAGCAGGCCATGTAGAGCAGTTCTGTCTTCCCAGCCACCCCTCACACACACTAAAACCATAAACCCCTCAAATGTTCACTCTTCATATGAAGGGGCTTCTATGGGTTCAAAACGTCAGGGGACACCCTACAAAATTAAAGTAGCTCCATTACTCCATCTCTAGGAAGAAGAATTCTCCTCCACATCTTCTTTTAAGCCAATATCTTACATGTGTCAGTTTCCAGTTATTGATTTGTAGAAGGGCTATACAGAATACTTGTTTATGGTTGTTGGGGTAAACAGTTGTTTGGGAACCACTTTGATTTTGTCCCCTACTTTGTTCAGTTTTAGGGGCCTTTTCTTTCCCTTGGCCACTGTGCAGCAGAAGGGTACCATTATTTAGAGTCACTCCATTTTGATAAGCTAACTGACCTTGCCACAGCAGAATTGGATAAAAGCATCCAACACTACCTAAATTGTTTTAGATGTGAAATCAATTGTCAAGTCCATGATTACATACTTACACAATTTAGAAGACTGTATTGCTGAATTCCCATTTGGAAGATTACCAAAAACATAATTCCAGGATTCCATAATAAAGGTAGAATCTAAATAAAATAGTGACTGAGATAAAGACATAAATTGGGTCAGATTGGCAGTCTTTATAGAGTGGTCTCACAGATTCTGGTCTGTAGATTTTTACAAATGTTTTGGTTTAATTTGCATCGTTATTACTGGTCTACATAGGCAACACTTGGGGTGTGGAAAAATTCCTTCATTCTTAAACGCTTGGTAAGAATGGAGCACCGAGGCCAATATTTTCAAATCTGGGTGCCTTCTTAAGCACCTAAAACCATGTTCAGGCACCTGTTCAAAAGTGGTCTTTTTTTCCAGAGGTGCTGAGCAATCACTCTTATCAATGGGAGCTGCACCTTACAGGGCTGCCAAGTGGCTGACATCTTGCAGCCCCGTCATGTATCCCCACAGACTGGCTTTGGGCTGCTGGAATGGCCTACAGGTGCTGCTTCCAGCCACTGAGGGACACTGTTAGAGACTTCTCTACAGCCTCCTGTCTCACTGCTCCCCTGCTGGATATGAATGGGGATTCGGGGAATGAGCAGCCAGCAGTGGCAGCAGTGGTGGGGACAGAAAGTGAGGGGTGTCTGGTACTGGCCACAGGCTCTCCCAGCCATCCTGCCCCAGCTATCCCCAAGTTCCACCCTCCCACCAACAGCACCATCCAGCTTCTTCTTAAACTACCCCAGACACCTCCTAAAGAGACCATTCCATAGACCCTTACCAGCACCCACCCAATCCAGTGCCCAACACCCTCCAGGACCCACTCTAGCATCAACAAACACATCCCCCCTTTCCCCCCACCCCAAGCCCAGCTACAGCTATCAAGTTTTATACAGCTCCATATCCTACCTCCTCCCACGGGTGGGGTCAGGGTGTGTAGTGTATAGCTATGTGCTACTTACTTGAAAAATACACAAATTAACTCATTGAATAATTTGCATGAAATGTCATACATGGAGCTGCTCAAAACCTGGTGGCTATTTGGAAATTCTATGGTAAACTCAGCTAACCCTGTGCTAACTTTTGCCAAATGCCACTTTTTTTTTAAACTGATGATCATGTGTGTATTATGACAGAGACCTTTACCTGAGAAGTGGTAAGCAGATGAGGTAATTTCTTCTTCATGTAACTGAGTTTACTCCACCGCTTTCTTGCTGTTTGCAGTTTTTCTTCTGTCAGTGGGAGTCCTTTTGCAGGAATAGTGCCACCTACTGAATGACCTCCAGGAGCACTCTAATTAATTGTATTCTTGGAAGAAAGGCTGCTTTCTTCACTCTCACCTCCTGACATAATGCACTAACAATATAAGTAAAAAAAAAAAAAGTGCCATATGTAAAACTACATTTCTAAAAGGCAAACATGCATTCATTGTCTTTTAAAGTAGGCACGTTATTGTCTCAGGACCTTTGGTTACTGTACAGTATTATTTAAATGCTACCTCAAATTTGTGACTCCTGTGTCCCTGTTTGTCATAGGGACATAATATTGAACTGTTGCTGGAACATTTAAAAACAGACCAATCTTGGTGTAATCAGTCATTGGAACTGCAGCTTTAAAACTTGGTTTCCAAGATTCCCTATATTAGAAAAATCACATGATCTCCTAGCAGAGAGTGGTGCGACAGTCAATTGAGTAAATTTTTTTTAAAATAAAATTATTAAGGATACTATCAATAATGAATAACTAAAGAAAGCAAACTATCAGCTACTATTACCCTTCATACAACAAAACTCTTCATTATCCTTCTTTACACAACTGTGGCTCCTCTTCTGCTACTGACTCCATGTGGGTGCACTGCCCTGCACAGTCAGTTGCAGGATTGGGACCTAAATTATCAACTTGTGCACTGCATTCGTGTGCACTCTGGAAACCAGAACACTGCACACTGAACATATTATACAGGCTGTTTACCACGGCATGGCTAATTTTTAAATGTTCAGCAAAATGGGAGTGGCCTGAATTTTCATTAACATACAGGAGTTTCCTAATTTCTCCAGAGAGAACAGGAGATGGAGTCCACCTTCTTTCCTTCTGGGTGAGATCTGAGAAATAACAATGCAAATATATTAATATTGCATGGTCAGGGCTACTTTTTATTAATATGCTATTAATATAATGACCCTTGCACTACATTTAATGATCATGAAGATCAATATTTATTCTGAGGTCGGGAAAAAAATCAATCTTGCAGTAAAATGAGTCATATTTAATAGATCCCATCACAATAATTAAGTTTATGTATAAAAAGTAGCATTGATATGCGAACAATGAATGCTATGACAGATGGGTTTTGTCTCTCGAATAGATGGATAATATGGAAAAGACCTCAGTGAGTGTACATACCTTTCTTTCTGAGCACTTTGACAAATTCTTCCTTGTGACCCTAAAACTCTTTGTTAGCAATACTACTATATAGGAAAACTGGAAGCCATTGCTTCTTGTAGACCCAGAACAGCAGTGTGCTGTTACTACTACTCTTGCTGTTCCTTCATTTCCTGCCTTGGCTGCCCTTTGAAATGACTGTTATGGTAGATATTGCTTGGACATCATGGAAGCTTAGTAATGTGCCTCTTGCTTTCCAGTAATTCATATTTTATTTAGTTTCACTCCTAGCTTATGAGGAACAACATACTTTTTAACTGTTTGCATGGGAAACTAGTTCCAATTCATCCAACATTCCACTGTAAGGTAACAGATAATACCAGCCAGTCAGGTCATAGCAGTAGTAATAATCCTTACATACTACCTCTCATCTGGGGATCTCAAAGTGCCTTAAAACAAGTCTTGTCATTCCCCATGAGATGGATAAAATGAGATAGCTAAGAAGTGACCTGTATAAGGTCACAGTTAGTCAGTGGAAGAACCAGAATTAGGACTCCCAGAATTATTCGCACAGGGAAAGTAACTCCCAATCCCCAGCCTGTTGCTCTAACCACTAGACAACATCCCCTCCCTTCAGATGCAATAAAAGATGCCCTACCCTTTGACAACAATAGCTCTGTGTTATCATTTTGAACATTTTTGAAAGTAGATGAACGAGAAAAAAATGTTTTGCCATGCCGATATGTAGTTATTTTATACATGTATGTAGACTGGAAAACCACATGTGCAAATACACACAAAATAGAGTGTGCACTAAGTGCCTATTCTCCTCTGTTACAATTATGTAAATCAGGAGTCATGTAATGCAAATGAAGTTACACAGCTATTAAACTGATGTGCCGGGCGGAGGTGGGAAATCAGGCCTTAGATGTCTCGAGAGAGGGGAGAATCCCCATTCTTGCTCTTTCACATAGGTTCTCCAGGATAATCAAAGAATATCCATGATTCCTCCTTCTTTCTTTCAGCATTTGTTGACAGAAGCTTTGACCTCACTGTGTCAATCCCCTGTTTTTGCACACAGTGTCATTTCTCCATTTTTTCTTAATTATTATTTTACACTTCATCTCTCTGGCATTGTTAGCAAACTGATGCTCTTACAGGAAAATTGGGAAGTACACACATCTCAGAAGTTACCTTTAAAACAGTTCCATAGGTGAGCTAGCTGGGGTGGCGGGGGACCACTCTACCTCGCTACAGGCTCCTTTGCTGGTCTGGCAAATGGCAGTGCAATAGTCATTCATTCAGTCAGGCTGCTCAGAGCTAATGAGAAGCACATATGCTGCTGTTGCCAACTCTTGCATTTTAATAGAGTTTTAAAACCAATTCATTTGCAGTTTTCATTAGGTAGATGAAAGCCCTGAGATCCCCAATTTTTATATTTTGTTTCAAGAGAGGCCTGCTTTCTTGTCTGTCTTTTAGCAATCTCAGCTGCCTTCTTTTGTTTTAACACATAAAAGCCTTTTAATACTTTGAACTCATTGTGAGTTGCAAAATGCTAAAATTGTCTATTTGAAAAACCTTAATCAGCCAGAAAGTTGGTCAATTATACCTTCATGCCATCCATATTGAGTATCCATTACTCTTGGACATAGCACATTAACTGACTCATTAGCTGTTTCAAACCATATGGACTTGGGCTTGGGTGGGTCACTTGGATAATATCCTGAGGTGAGCTTCCTAATTATTGTAATTATGTGATCTCAATCATGGGGCCAGTCACACAGAGTACTGTCAGAGCCTTTAAAACAGGTGTCAATGCACCCAGACAATGACTGAGATGAGCAACATGCCCCCTGAATGTTGCATGTCCCTTGATACCCCAAAAAGTAATTACCTGAGAAGTTCTGAGAACCTGGCAAGTGAGCGCAGTAACAACTGAGTAAGCTCACAGCAGTGTATGAAATGCTCTAGCTGTGCACGAACATGAATACATTTCTCAACAGAAACTGAGAAATTTGATGTCTTGTTGCTGATATTCTTTGCACAGAGATGTCTCTAGTGTAAATCTAGCCATGATATTTTAAGCAGGAGGAGCAGTGAGGAGAAGGGGGAGGAAGGAGGAATTAAAAGAGGAAGTGCTAAAATGTCAGTGTTAAATACCACAAAGGTGCCACAATGCAATAGTGTGAGAAGTTATGAATTGTTCACATACTGCAGTAAATTTAAGGGTCTTTGTGCGTGAAACTGCAAGATTTCAGATAATTGACTGAAATATTTTATTCTCAGCTTAGGTTTGAGCAAGTATCTTAAGAAAGAAAGGATTAAAATAAATGGAAAATGGATCTAAGTTGTAATGTACAGTACTTTAAAACAAAGTGAGAAACAAATAGAAGCAGGGCAGGGGTGTTACATTTATATATAGCACTTGCTCCCTGAGAATGTCAAAGCACTTTATAAATGTAACCCATGCAAACATAAATGTGGCTCTTTGTCACCTGTGAGTAGCTACACCATGAACAGAGGTTGCTGAGGATACTACTGCCTCTGAGCTAAAGGATCAGGCATAAAATTTTGAAAGTTTGTAAGTGACTTATGAGCCTAAGTCCCATTTTCAAAAGTGCCTAGCCATCTAACTCCCATGGGAGTTTGAACGTCAATGGGACTTAGGCTCATAAATTAATCTGGTGACTTTTGAAAAGTTTGCTCGGGTCCTTTAGTTCAATTGGTAAAGGTTCATGCCTTTAGATCCAGCAATCCAGTTCTGGGTTTTCCCTTTGCAGACAACCCAGTCAAGGAAGTTGTTACCTAAACATTAATAAACATTAATTACTGAATGTTCTGTGAGGTGGATATTAGCATTCTCATTTTACAGAAGGAAAAATGAGGCACAGAAAAATTAAGTGACTTGCCCAAGGTCAGACAGGAACACTGTGACAGAATAACAAATAGAAAATATTTTTTGACTCACAGTACTGTGCTTTTTACAAGACCCTAGGGTTTTTCCCCCTTCCTCTGCAGCATGGGGCATGGGCTACTTGCGGGTTTAAACTAGTATAAATGCTGGATTCTCTGTAACTTGAAGTCTTTAAATCATGTTTTGAAGACTTCAGTAACACAGCCAGAAGTTATGGGACTATTTCAGGAGTGGGTGGGTGAGATTCTGTGGCCTGCAAGGTGCAGGAGGTAAGACTAGCTTATGATGTCCCTTCTCGCCTCAAAGTCTGAGTCTAAGACCATCATTCCCTTTCCCTGGTGATACAAAAGTGATTATCCCAGCATTGGCCCTACAGAGGAACTGGTGAGAGCCACTCACCGTTGCATCATACATGACAGGTAGGTCTAAAGCGGGCAAAGTGGGGTGGGGATTGTTGAATGAGACCCATATTTGGGGTCTGAATATACTACGTTTCAGAGTAGCAGCCGTGTTAGTCTGTATCCGCAAAAAGAAAAGGAGTACTTCTGGCACCTTAGAGACTAACAAATTTATTAGAGCATAAGCTTTCGTGAGCTACATCACTTCAACATTTCGATGTGTCGAAAGAATAGTAAATATGGCAGGCGACCAGCTTGGCTTAACGGTGAAATCCTAGCGGATCTTAAGCATAAAAAAGAAGCTTACAAGAAGTGGAAGGTTGGACATATGACCAGGGAAGAGTATAAAAATATTGCTCGGGCATGTAGGAATGAAATTAGGAGGGCCAAATCGCACCTTGAGCTGCAGCTAGCGAGAGATGTCAAGAGTAACAAGAAGGGTTTCTTCAGGTATGTTGGCAACAAGAAGAAAGCCAAGGAAAGTGTGGGCCCCTTACTGAATGAGGGAGGCAACCTAGTGACAGAGGATGTGGAAAAAGCTAATGTACTCAATGCTTTTTTTGCCTCTGTCTTCATGAACAAGGTCAGCTCCCAGACTGCTACGCTGGGCATCACAACATGGGGAATAGATGGCCAGCCCTCTGTGGAGAAAGAGGTGGTTAGGGACTATTTAGGAAAGCTGGACGTGCACAAGTCCATAGTGCCGGACGAGTTGCATCCGAGAGTGCTAAAGGAACTGGCGGCTGTGATTGCAGAGCCATTGGCCATTATCTTTGAAAACTCGTGGCGAACGGGGGAAGTCCCGGATGACTGGAAAAAGGCTAATGTAGTGCCAATCTTTAAAAAAGGGAAGAAGGAGGATCCTGGGAACTACAGGCCAGTCAGCCTCACCTCAGTCCCCAGAAAAATCATGGAGCAGGTCCTCAAAGAATCAATCCTGAAGCACTTACATGAGAGGAAAGTGATCAGGAATAGTCAGCATGGATTCACCAAGGGAAGGTCATGCCTGACTAATCTAATCGCCTTCTATGATGAGATTACTGGTTCTGTGGATGAAGGGAAAGCAGTGGATGTATTGTATCTTGACTTTAGCAAAGCTTTTGACACTGTCTCCCACAGTATTCTTGTCAGCAAGTTAAAGAAGTATGGGCTGGATGAATGCACTATAAGGTGGGTAGAAAGTTGGCTAGATTGTCGGGCTCAACGGGTAGTGATCAATGGCTCCATGTCTAGTTGGCAGCCGGTGTCAAGTGGAGTGCCCGAGGGGTCGGTCCTGTGGCCGGTTTTGTTCAATATCTTCATAAATGATCTGGAGGATGGTGTGGATTGCACTCTCAGCAAATTTGCGGATGATACTAAACTGGGAGGAGTGGTAGATACACTGGAGGGCAGGGATAGGATACAGAGGGACCTAGACAAATTGGAGGATTGGGCCAAAAGAAATCTGATGAGGTTCAATAAGGATAAGTGCAGGGTCCTGCACTTAGGACGGAAGAACCCAATGCACAGCTACAGACTAGGGACCGAATGGCTAGGCAGCAGTTCTGCGGAAAAGGACCTAGGGGTGACAGTGGACGAGAAGCTGGATATGAGTCAGCAGTGTGTCCTTGTTGCCAAGAAGGCCAATGGCATTTTGGGATGTATAAGTAGGGGCATAGCGAGCAGATAGAGGGATGTGATCATCCCCCTCTATTCGACATTGGTGAGGCCTCATCTGGAGTACTGTGTCCAGTTTTCGGCCCCACACTACAAGAAGGATGTGGATAAATTGGAGAGAGTCCAGCGAAGGGCAACAAAAATTATTAGAGGTCTGTAACACATGACTTATGAGGAGAGGCTGAGGGAACTGGGATTGTTTAGTCTGTAGAAGAGAAGAATGAGGGGGGATTTGATAGCTGCTTTCAGCTACCTGAGAGGTGGTTCCAAAGAGGATGGTTCTAGACTATTCTCAGTGGTGGAAGAGGACAGGACAAGGAGTAATGGTCTCAAGTTGCAGTGGGGGAGGTTTAGGTTGGATATTAGGAAAAACTTTTTCAGTTGGAGGGTGGTGAAACACTGGAATGCGTTGCCTAGGGAGGTGGTGGAATCTCCTTCCTTAGAAGTTTTTAAGGTCAGGCTTGACAAAGCCCTGGCTGGGATGATTTAATTGGGGATGGGTCCTGCTTTTGAGCAGGGGGTTGGACTACATGACCTCCTGAGGTCCCTTCCAACCCTGATATTCTATGATTCTATGATTCTATGATCAGATGCATTCAGTGGAAAATATACTAGGACTCCCAAAAGCAAATATCCAAACGTTGGTCTGATGGATCATCCTGTGGTGTTTAGATGTTGCTTGTAATTATTAGAATTGGGAGCACTGGCTGTTGGGAGTCTGAAAGGACAGGAAACAGGAACGAGGGATGAGGAGTTGAGAGGCTGGGAGAGAGAGACAGAGGGTGCAGCAGCAGCTTGGTAAAGAGGTTTCCACTTTGAAATAAAGTCCTGTTGAAGCTTGTTAGTACCTTGCCTGGTTGATACAACATTTTGGTGACAAGGATGGGTCTTCTGCCTCTGAACCCACCTGCACCCTTTCTGCAAAGCCCAGGTGAGCCTCCAATTGCTTTTAGTACCTGGATCCATATGTTTGAGACTTATCTGCTTGCAATCAGTGCTACAGAGATTTCTGAAGTAAGAAAGCATGCTCTGCTAAACCACTTCCTTGGACCAGAAGGACAGTATATATTTTACACTTTTCCTCTTGCAGATGATAAATATGAGACTGCACTCACTGCATTAAAGATTTTTTTTGTGCCAAAAGTGAATGTAGTAGCTAATCGCTACAGATTTCGCCAGCGTGAGCAGAAACCAGGGGAAACTATAATGCAGTATATTGCTTCCCTGAGGAGTCTGATTGTAATTTGTGACTTTGGGAATATGGCAGATGAGATGATTAGAGACCAGCTCATTGAGAAAACAACCATGCTTCGTGTAAGAGAATGCTTACTTCTAGAACCACAACTTACACTAGAAAAAGCAATAACTATTGCTACTCAGATTGAGTCAGCTAGTGCTGAAGCCAAAATAATGAGCATGGATACAGGAGGCACAGTCCAGACTGTGATGTCTTTGCAGAAAAGTTCACTACCACTGCAGACACACAACTGCAAGAGGAAAACTAATGAAAAACCACCAAATCAGCAAATTCAAAATACAGTAAAAGCATGCTTTCGCTGTGGATCCCCACAATACCTTGCAAGCTACACAGGATGTCCAGCAAAAGTAGCTCAGTGCAATCATTACAAAAAGATTGGACATTTTGCTAAAGTATGTCACAGTAGCCAGTTCAATCAACAGGTGCATGCAGTTACAATACTAGATGTTACTGTGCTGAGCATGAACAAAATCACTACTGCACATATTCCAGACCAGATAAAGTACACTGTAAACGTTTCCGCCATACCCTCAGGCAAACTACACTCTATTCAGCTAATGTCGGACACTGGCTCAGCAGTACCTATACTACCTGATTCCATCTATCTGCGTTACTTTAAAGATGTGCCTCTTCCTGAACCCAAACTTCACTTGGTGTGCTATTTGAAAAACCACATTCCAGTACACGGCTGCCTGCCAATAATAGTTACTTTTGGTGGTTGCAGTGTAACTGCAGAGTTCTACATTGTCCACAAAGGCACTCCTATCCTTGGCAGGGATTTATTGGCTGCTTTAAATCTCAGGGTAGATAATGGACGAATTGATCTTCCTCAGCAAAGCACTCTTGCAGTACACACACCTGTTTCAGCTGGGACCCAACACCAGGTTGAGGAGAAACTCAGCTGTGCTTATGGGTTTCTGCATAAAGTTAAAATGCGGAATAATGTGATGCCTGTGCAACAGAAGTAACGGTGCTTACCATTTTCAGTCAGGGAAGCTGTGTCAGAGGAACTTAGAAAACTTGTTCAAAAGGACAATATTGAAGAGATCGACTCCTCAGAATGGGTTTCTCCTATAGTAGTGATGCAGATGAAGGGTGGAGGCATTCGCCTTTGTGTGGACTTAAGGGAGCCAAATAAAGCTATTGTGTTTGACAGCCATCCTCTTCCTCACAGAGAAGAAGTATTTGCAGAACTCCGTGGAGCAAAGATGTTTTCTACTCTTGATTTGCAGACTGCATACCACCAGGTTATGTTGCATGAAGACAGCAGAGACCTCACAGCATTTATTACACATGAGGGACTATTTCATTTTAAACGTGTTCCATACCATCTCGCATCTGCCACAAGTGCCTTTCAAAAAATGATGACACTGATTCTGAAGAATCAACGTGGAGTTCAGTGCTGTCTGGATGATATTATCGTGTTTGGAAATATTTCTGAAGAGCATGACAATAACCTGCAGTCTGTACCAAATTGCATCAGCACAGCAGGTCTCCAGCACAATAGGTCCAAATGCAAATTTAGACAAACTGAACTCTCCTTTCTGGGGCATACAATTTCACAGGCTGGACTAAAACTTGATCCAGATCATATCCTAGCAATTTCAAATGCTCCTCCTCCAACAGATTTGCAAAACATACGTTCCTTCTTGGGTCTTACCTCCTAGTATGCAAAATTCATTCCCAATTATGCTTCAGTCATTGAACCATTATGGGAATTACTACAGAGAAGTTCAACCTTAGTGTGGAAAACGGATGCACAAGCTAGTTTCGAAATGGTGAAAGACTTGATTGTACATAGTTCAGTACTTGCACTATTCACTCCTTCATTGCCCGCAATTGTAACTACTGATGCTTCTGATTATGGACTTGGGGCTGTTCTCACACAACTGCATGAGGACAGCACAGAGAGTACTGTTGCATTTGCTTCAAGGACACTAAGTAATGCTGAGAGAAAATATTCTACAGTTGAAAAAGAAGCACTTGCTTGTGTCTGGGCTACTGAAAAATGGAGAACTTACCTGTGGAGCCGTGCGTTCAAGTTGCGCACAGACCATAGCCCTTTGTCAACGTTGCTCACCATAAAAACTGGGAAGAGCAGGATACCGTGTTGCTCGATGATCTGCAAGACTACTCTCAGTTATGAACTGGAATATAAGCCTGGAAACCAAAATGTAGTAGCTGATTGCCTTTCTTGCCTGCCTTTGCCTTCACCAGATGGTCCACCAGAGGATGAGGATGTAGTGGTTGCGCTTATTACAAGCACTCTCACTGCAGTTACAAGAGAACTATTTCAAAGCTGCTTGTTCAGCATGTCCAATTCAACAAAAACTACGGGGATTTCTGACAAAGAGATGGCCCAGTTACCCTAAAAACCTTGACGCAGTTTTGCTGCTTTATTTTAGAGTTCAGAATTAACTTTCTTTGTTTGATGGCTCTGTGCTACGAGGTACACACTGGCTCCTTGTGCCAGAATACTTACAATCAAAACTCATACACCTGGCACATGTTACTCATCAAAGAATTGGCTGAACCATACAATGACTACGGGATCTGTATTGGTGGCCAGGGATGGACTCTCAAACTGAAGCACTCATAAAATCCTGTGTCACTTGCCAAATGCATGATAAGATAGCAGTGACATGTACCCCTCAATTACAGCCTGTTCCTCTTCCTGAATCTGCATGGGAAAGTGGTGATTGACATTGTAGGACCCTTTGATACTGCTCCAATTGACTGTCGTTATGCCATCACTTTAATAGACTATTTCAGTAAATGGTCTGAGGTAGAGTTTACATCGCAAATCTCTTCTGCTACAATAATTAAGTTCCTCTCTTCAGTTTTTAGCAGGGAAGGTAATCCCAAAGAACTGGTTTCAGATAATGGTAGTCAATTTACTTCCCTGGAGTTTGAAACTTTTCTAGCACAGAGGAACATTTTACACAGAAGGTCATCCGTATATTACCCTCAAGCCAATGGGGAAATCGAACAGTTTAACAGAAGTTTGAAAGAGAGTTTGCAAACGGCTAAACTGGAAGGGCGATTGTGGATACCCTTCACGACTGATTTCTTGCACGCATACGGGGCTACACTACATGTCACAATGCAAAGATCACCCGCAGAGTTACTGCATGGGAAACAGATGAATACTAAACTGAACATTGATGGATTGTTAAAGGCACGACCTGATGCCCCAAATGAGGATGATGTGAGAAAAACAGTTGAACAGAACCAAGCAAAGTCTAAGGCTTTCACAGACTAGCGGTGGGGTGCTAAGGAACCAAAGTTTGAGTGTGGTTCCTTCGTTAGAATACGAAAACCTGGAATATTATGCAAAGGGGACCACGAATTCACAGCTCCTCTTAAAATCATAGAGAAGAAGGGACCTTACACCTATAGACTTTCTGATGGGCAGGTATGGAATGCTTCTTATCTTGCACCTGCCTATGCACCAAGAGGAGACTATGCCAACACCCAGTCTGCATTGCATGACTTCACCGTAGTACCAACACAACAAGACATTGCACTGGAACCGGCGCTTGAGAGACGGCCTGTCAGACCCAGAAAACCACCTGTCTGGACTAGACTATGTTATGTAGTATCTACAGTGTTTTCAGTGTAATATTTCTGCCAACAGTATAGTGTCTTGTTTCGTATTTGTTCCTGTGGTCAGAACAATAATATTTATTTTAATTGGGAGAGTTTCTTAAGAGAGGAAGGAATGTAGTATTTAGATGTTGCTTGTAATTATTAGAATTGGGAGTACCGGCTGCTGGGAGTCTGAAAGGACAGGAAACAGGAGGGAGGGAGGAGGAGTTGAGAGGCTGGGAGAGAGCAACAGAGGGTGCAGCAGCAACTTGGTAAAGAGGTTTCCACTTTGAAAATAAAGTCCTGTTGAAGCTTGTTAGTACCTTGCCTGATTGATACAACACATCCCTAACATGTAATGCTGAAAAGCTATCTTCTGGTCTGCGTCCCACTGTGTGGCAATGCCACACAGATGGAAAATGCCACAATAGACAATTTAAAACACAAAATAAACCTTTTGTCAGGAGTTTTGAGCTGTGGAAAGGCCTACTAGGGCATCACCAACATTTCAATGCCCATAGTCTAACAATACTTTCTAATTCAGGTCCCAATTCTGACATCCTTTCTCAGAGAATCATTCAAATATAGGGCTGGAAGGGATCTCAAAACGTCATCTAGTCCACGCTCCTTTTAAGTATACCTAGATCATCCCTGATATTAATCTCTTCTTAAAAATCAATAACATGGTTTACTACACATTCAGCAATAATTTACAGTGTAAGCAATGTTCCCTCTAATTTTTGACAGGCCATGTGCACAAAAAATTTTTTTCTGTGCAAATTGTTCTGCGCACAGTGTTTTGCCGTGTGCGCAGGGTTTAGGATCTGTGTGCACGCGCACACACGCACAGCTTAAAGGGAACAGTGTCTGTAAGTAGTCTAATTGGAATCAATTGCAGAGATATAACAAGCCCAGGACCCATCTCACCAGGACTCTTTGAAATGAATGGGTACTATTTGAAGAATACGGATACTACAGCATCAGGTCTTTAGTAGGATGGGCAGGACATCCTAAGTACTTAACCTGTAAACATTTAGCCAAAAGTGGTGCATTCTAGATAAGTAAACTAAAAAGCACCAGATGATGCTTCCTGCCTCTATACGTGCGGGGCATCAGAGGGTGACACCTCTAAAAAGTGCAGATTTACAAAAACTCAAGGTAATCAACAACCTCAGCAACAATAACTAGACAACAAGTGAAAGTATACACCAAATAGACAATAGGCTATCCTTCTCCTCCCTGCCTCTACCCACCCCACCCCACATTCAGTTACAGCCTCAGTATCTCACTCTAGCTGGATGTTAAATGCATGCAACTAAAACAAAGGGGAAAGTCACACCACAACAGATAGCACTGTTGGTACGTTGCATGACTGACAGGTCTAGCATAAGGAACCTCCAGTTATAGTGCAGATGCTGCTATAAATTGAATCCTAAAATGGATGATTGCTCCCCTACCTCCAACTAATAAAACATGAAAAGCAAATATTTGTGATAGACTCATAAAATCACAGAACCATAGAGTCTGAAGGGATCGCAAGAGTCATCTAATCTGACCCGATGCCAAGATTCAGGATTTGTTGTGTCTAAAACATCCAAGACAGATGGCTATCCAGCCTCTTTTTGAAAGCCTCCAGTGAAGGAGCATCCACAACTTCCCTAAGAAGTTTGTTCCATTGTCCTACTGTTTTTCGTTAGAAAGTTTTTTCTGAGATTTAATCTAAATCTGCTATGGTGTAGTTTGAACCCATTGCCTCTTGTCCTGCCCTTCTTGACAAGACAGAATATTTTTCTCCATCTTTTTATGGCACCCTTTAAAGTATTTGAAAATGGCTATCATATCCCCTCTTTAACCTCCTCTTTTCCAAACTAAACATACCCAGTTCCTTCAGCCTTTGCTCACATGACTTGCATTCCATCCCTTTGATCATATTTGTCACTTGATTCTAGATCCTTTCCAGTTTCTCTACATCCTTTCTATACAGGAGTGACCAAAACTGCACACAGTACTCCAACTGAGGCCTAAGTAGAGCGGTAATATCATCACAAGAGACTTGCATGTTAGGCCTCTGTTAATGCATCCTAAAGTTCCATTTGGGTTGGGGTTTTTTTTGCAACAACATCGCATTGTTGACTCATGTTGAGGTTGTGATCCACAAGATCCTTCTCAGCAGTCCTGCTACCAAACCAATTATTCCCCATTCTGTATTTGTGCATTTGGTTTTTCTTCCCTAAGTGTTGCACCTGACATTTATCTTCATTGAATTTCATTTTGTTGTCTATAGCACAGTTCCCCAATTTATCAAGATCCCTTTGAATTTTAGCTTTATCCTCCAAAGTATTTGCAGCTACCCCAGCTTTGTGTCATCTGCAAATTTGATCAGTATGCTCTCTAGTCCTATATCCAAGTCATTAATAAATATATTAAATAACACTGGATCCAGAACAGATCCGAGTGGAACCCCACTTGCGACCATCTTCCAATCTGACATTCCATTAATAATTACTCTTTGTAGTTGTTTAACCAATTATGTATCCACTTAATAGTAGTTCTACCAAGCCCACATTTCTCCAGCTTATTTATGAGAATGTCATGTGGGATTGTGTCAAAAGTCTTGCTTAAGTCCATGTATATTATGTCCACCGCATTCATCCTATCCACCAAACCAGTTATCTGTCAAAGAAGGAAATCAAGCTGGCTGGGGATGATTTGTTTTTAGTAAATTCTGATTATAAGAGAAAATTCAAGCAGCAGATATTTTCACTCTCTCACCTGTGCACACGTCTTCTCCTGCAGAAACACTCATACATGGTAGCATCCCTGCCTCAGCTCTCTTGATAATTAGCTTTCTCTGAAGAAACATGTCTAGGATAACATCAGACCTCCTCTTTGAACAGCTGGCCACTGTCTCTCTGGGGCAACAGTTGAGAGGAAATGGGGTAGATACCCTTGACTTGACTGTTGGGGGATCAAGTTTCTTAGGAGACAGGATAATACCAGGGTGGGAGCTTGCAAATAGGATCATGATCCTGGCAGTCAAAGAACGACTTGTCTCCAGTCTAGTGCAGCCGGGGAAGAACTTTTTCTTTGCCTCCTCTTTCCACATAGTAGAGCAAAGAATCACTTACTGGGTGCATAGCCTTACATTAGGTTCCCATTTGAGCAGAGCTACCACTGGATAAAATCCTTCTGTTTTTATTTCTTCAGTTGTATGTTTATAAATATACATATGCTTATTTTTTAGTCTTTCCCCTTTTTCTCCCTATCAAGCAAACATGTTTGTGAAATCTCTCATTATTTGGAGGAGCACCATGGAATGCACTTCTTTAAGACACCAATATTATGGTGCAATATGGCAATAGCCATTCAGTCATGGGTGAATCTGAAATTAACATAGTAATGTTAATTCCTTTGAGGACTAGGCTGGTATGTCCAGGAACTAGGATGACCAGGTGTCTGGTTTTCGACGGGAACACCCGGTCTTAAAGGGACACTGGTGGCTCCACTCACCACCACTGGTCCAGTCGGTGCTGCGGTGCTAAGGCAGGCTAGTCCCTACCTGTCCTGCCACCGTGCTGTGCTCTGGAAGTGGCCAGGCGGTCTGGCTCCTAGGCGGGGGGCCATGGAGCTCCGTGCGCTGCCAAGCGCCCCAAGCACCGTCTCAGCACTCTCATTGGCCAGCTCCCAGCCAATGGGGGCTTGGGGGGGGCGGTTCTTGTGGGCGAGAGCAGTGTGAGGAGCCTCCTGCCTCCTCCCCCACCGCCTACTAGCAGCAGACCTGCTGGTCACTTAGCCCCGCTGCACTGCTGACCGGGAGCCACCTGAGGTAAGCCCATGCCCCAACCCTGAGCCCCAACCCCCTGCCCTAGCCTTGAGCCCCCCCAAACCTGGAGCCCCCTCCTGCACCCCAAAGCCTTCATCCCCGGCCCCAGCCCCAGCCCAGAGCCTGACCCCCAGCCAGAGACCTAACCCCTCCTAAACCCCAACCCTCTGCCCCAGCCCTGAGCCCCCCCAAACCTGGAGCCCCCTCTTGCACCCCAAACTCTGCATCCCCGGCCCCACCCCAGAGCCCCCATCCCCAGCACAGAGCCTGTACCCCCTCCCACACCCCAACCCCTGCCTCAATCCGCAGCCCCCTCCCACATTCCAAATCCCTCGGCCCCACCCCCAAGTGTGGATCCCCCTCCTGCATCCCAAACCCCTCTCCCCAGCCCAGTGAAAGTGAGCGAGGATGGGGGAGAGCAAGCCACCAAGGGAGGGGGAAAGGTAGTGAGCAGGGGGCAGGGCCTCGGGGAAGGGGCAGGGCTAGGGTGTTCAGTTTTATGCGATTAGAAAGTTGGCAACCCTATCAGGAATGTGACTTTTTCAATGAGACCTTGTATGTCTTGAAGTGCTATTAATGGGGGTACATGCTGTCTTTAAAAATGCCACAAATGCACATTTGTGCTGTAGTGAATGGACTATTTTTAGCACAGTCAAAAAATAAATACATAAAAACTTGCTTAAAATTTGGTCCTATTCCCTCTTTAAAATCAACGTCAGCCATATTTTTCATTTAAAATCAAACACAGCCCTGTTCCCTGTTTAAAAAGAAAAACCCATAACATTTTCCATTGGGATCTCTTCTCTGTCTTGTAAGTATATTCTATCCTTTTTTATACTTCACTGTAATCTTAAATTCTACAAGTCAAATAAATGTTTACATGATACCAAAACTGGGAGTGATTTCAAATGATCTTGGCTTTGGATAGACTTGTATCCATAAATCTGCACTTTCTTCTAGTCATATAAGAAAATTATATAGCAAGCTTTTCATTTGAAACCAATGAAGACCCTATACCTCAGCAACATATGCAGCTGTGCAAGCTATATGGCTAAATGAGTCTCTCAAGAGTCTATGCGGTGGGACTTGAATGTACAAAAATAGGTGCAGGCTGCAGGTGCCAGCGTCTTCATTAGCAATGAATCAGATCCTTGTGTCTTTACTTGTAGTTTCACTTTTGCTTTCCAATGCCTATTTTAAATATAGCTCTTCTTTTGCAGAGCTGTCTGAACCTTTTTTCGTTTTGTCACCTTATCCTTTTTCATGATGAGTCAAAAGCTCAAGAGAGTTTACAGCTATTTTTGGAGTTCAGAGTTTTACATTAAACCCCAACTTTCATAGAATCACAGAATCATAGACTATCAGTGTTGGAAGGGACCTCAGGAAGTCATCCAGTCCAACCCCCTGCTCAAAGCAGGACCAATCCCCAACTAAATCATCCCAGCCAGGGCTTTGTCAAGCCTGACTTTAAAAACTTCTAAGGAAGGAGATTCCACCACCTCCCCACTAATTCACTGATTTCACAACACTCATAACATGGTCATTATTTCCAAGGAACTGAAAGAAAATCACCGGCTCAGTTCTCATTTTTTCCATAAGAGGAAAAAATCAGCAACACAACCACAAGTTTTGTTTCTTGGGAAAACATATCATTCCTCTGTATGCAGATTTAACAAGATGTTTTCATGTAGTTTCTGCTAATTTTCAGTTACTCTTTGGTTTCTATAAGGATCCTTCTCTTGCTCCCTTCAAAAAATACGTGTAGTATAGGCCACACCTTACACCCCCTTCTACAGTCACCACTCCAGTGAGAATTCTTTACAGTGGACTCCAATAGTCTGACTATAGCACTTCCAGAGAGTATGAGCTGTTATGACAGAGGCATCTCTCAAAGCTTCTTCCTCTGGGGTGGGATAGCTCGGTGGTTTGACCTTTGGCCTGCTAAGCTGAGGGTTGTGAGTTCAAGCCTTGAGGGGGCCATTTAGGGATCTGGGGCAAAAATTGGGGATTGGTCCTGCTTTGAGCAGGGGGTTGGACTAGGAGACCTCCTGAGGTCCCTTCAAACCCTGATAGTCTAAAAAAAATGCACAAGGTTTTTAAATGTTGTGCACAGAACTTCCGGGGAAGGATAGGTCACTGGTTTGAGCACTGGCCTAATAAACCCAGGGTTGTGAGTTCAATCCTTGAAGGGGCCATTTAGGGATGGGGCAAAAATTGGGGATTGGTCCTGCTTTGAGCAGGGGGTTGGACTAGATGACCCCTGAGGTCCCTTCCAACCCTGATATTCTATGATTCATGATTCCACCAGGGCTCCCCTGCCTCTCCACAGGGCAGGGAACATGTGGCCCCCAAACAGCCAGGCACTTTATTTCATTCTTTAGTATTGGTTTAATCTTTAGAACACTTCATGCTGAAGCGGGGCATGTTCCGAGTGTGCCCCTCCAACGCGAGGTAGGACACCCACTGTTTGACAATCCCGCCCCCCCTCGGACGAGCGGGCACATCAGGCGCACCCCGCACTCTTTCCCGCTGAGCCGCGGCTTCTCTCCCACAGGCGCTTCCCCTGCCGCCGCCGCCGCCGCCGGGCACTGGGGCGAGCCCACAGGAAGCCGCGCCCGCGCTCCCCGAGCCGCACCCGGCGCGGCTCCTCGCACGCCTCCCCCGGCTGCTGTCACTCATCCCCCATGTGACTGCCGGGGTTCCTGGGCTCTCCGGCCGCTGCTCCTCCGCTCCGAGGCTGGCCCGGCCCGGCTACACGAGGAAGGCGGGGGGCGCCGGCGGCCTGAGGCGAGGCCGGTTAGTGTCTCGGGGAGCGGGTGGGACCGCGCGGATCCGACCGGCCTGGGAAGAGTCTGTGGCTGCCGCGGCGCCCTGGAGCAGGAGCCCGCGAGGGAGAAGGAGCCCCCAGTAGCTGCGGGGATTGGCGGGGGGTGGAGACCAGGAGCAGCTCTCTGAAACGAGCTGGGTGAGCCGGGGGTGTCGGAGGGAGCTTGGGGCGGCCGGAGCAAGGCTGCAGGTGGGAGGGAAGCTGGGGGAGTTGTTGGGAAATCGCCTGGAGCAGAGCGGGGAGTAGGAGCACCTGGGCAGCCTTCCCCCGTCTGCTGCCATCTCCTTTAGCCGGTCTGTTCTCCCCGGCTGCGCTCGCCATCCGGGGAGTGGGCTAAGAGAACCACTCAGGCCAAAGTCAGCCCCGGAAAAAGGTGTAAGAGACCCGTGCAGGGCAGATAGCACCAGCCACCTGTGTAAAGTGCTTTGAGAGTCTGAAAAATCCCACTGACAGAACTCAGGGCTTGTGTGAAAGGATAAAGGGCTCCCTCTCAGTCAGGCCTGCCCACCTTCGAACACATGGTTCCAGAGTGGGGTCTTGGTATTTCAAACCAGATGTTTAGACCCCCAAAGCCACCCGGGATGATGCATCTCACCTCACTGAGCTTAGTAAAGAACAGAGTGCAGACTCAGGTGGTTGTTCTGTAGTCCACTGATTATTTTTATAATGGTGCATATTCCTAAACTATCAACTCATAGTTTAAAGGCTGTACTGTGGACTCATGCCAGGTTGCATGTTTGTAGATTTTTTCAGTGCAACTTTCCTTCCATCCCTCTGTCTCAGCCACTCACCTAGTAATAATGTTGTTGCTTGAATGGGATTGCCCCCCTCGTTGTTTAGGCCTTGCCTCCCTGTAGTCATTTACCTTCACTTTGAACTGGAATAAAACACTATTTGGTAGCATTTTAAACCCTCTTTGCACAGGAATAAGTTATTACTCAGGTGCAAGGCTGTGGAAGACTTAACTATGATTTTCGTTTTGGAACAAGGGAATTGGAAGGTTTCGTTTTCTTTCATACTGGTTTCATTTTCTTTTCTTTCAAGGTGTGATGCCACCTAAAGGGTGTGGAAAAAGCAAGCTCCCTGTCCCCCTTCCCAAAGGAATGATAATGAAAGACACTGAAGGAAAAGAGTGGAGGCTGGGCAATATAATTGGCCAGGGAGGATTTGGATTGATCTATTTAGGTAAAGCATGAGTGTTAATTACGAGAGTATTTCTGTGAGTTGTCTGTTCTACTTTATCCTTTAAAACAAAATGGTTTAAAAAAAAAGTTGTTGCTAATCCACTAAAGAAACAACAAGAGGTGCCAGAATGTGTTTCACGATCTTAAACAGCACTCAGCTGAATGCTCAGGTGATTGAGAAGTTTTCCTGAAGGAACTGCATGATTCTTTCCTGGATTGTTCAGAGTACTGCTTGTAGAGCCTGCAGCGTGAAGCATATACCTTGGGCACCTATGGGGCAGCGCTTGAGCAGAAGATTGCCAGAGAGTAGCAATAGTAAGTGCTGTAGGATATGCTGATTCAGTATGTGGCAGTAACTCAAGTCAGTACTGATCCAGTGCTCCAAAGTGCTGTTAGGGGCATTGGCTGTTGAAGGTGCCATCTTTCAGCTGAGACATAAAATCAAGATACAGAGCTTTTGGTCATTAAAGAACTAATTACACATTTTATAGCAATAGTAGTATTAACTTTGGTGCTATGTATGAATTAAAGCCACACTTTTTCCAGCAGTTTCAGCTGAAAACGGTACTCTTCACTTGTCCAAAATGGCATAGTATAGCTGCATGCTCTTCAACAGATGCTATATTTCTATTCAGAGGTAGCTGCTTTTCAGTGGTGAAAAAGTGATAAATAGTTTGTAAAACACTTCGGGATCATTTATATCAACATGTAAATTACTACTGTTGGTCTCTATAAAAGAGAAAAATCTGTTTACAAAGCAGCATGATGGACTTTTCCTGTACCACACACATGCAGGATAAATATGGGAACTAGTCTACAATGAAAATCTGTCAGGAACTACATTGAGCTTGTACTGAGAGCAGTGAAGAATTAGTCCTGAATAGCAACATCAGTACAACCCATCATCCCTAAAGGCAAACATGCTCTTCTTAAGTTAGATAGCGGTATGTTAACTAGTGTTCCCAGACCTGGGGTATTAATATTCAAAACCTGCTGATCAAGGCACTTCAATATGTGGATTGAATGTGCATTGCACATACAAAAATCTGTTGTACCTTTTTAATTTTTCTCCATTTATTTTGTCATGGAAAGTGTAATTGCATTTTTTGGCATCCATTCTTTGTGCCATTTCTTTATTTTCTATTTTCCACTCTTTCTGTTTATGTGCTATGACATTTAGCTCATACAAATTGCTTTGTTAGAAGATTATATGGTAATACGTTTGAAGACAGCAGAAGCTTTCCTTGTTGCATGGTTTCTAGACCCCTGGAACAAGTCAATTTTTCATTAGAACAAGCGCCATATACCAAATGACTTATTTCTCAGTTCTTTTGTCTTTTTAACTGCAACTTCTTCTGCATGGGTGGATCCTCTTTGCCCACACAGAGCTACACTGGAAGCAGAAGCACAGGAGTTTGCCCACATGGAGAAAATGACTGGAGCCTTGGTGAATGTGGAACAAGCTTTTACTTTCTGTAGCAGAACTTATGGGTGTTCGTTACATCCTATTCAGCCATAAGTATGTGCCACTGTTTTCTTGATGATAGATGCAGTAGTGTCTCTTGCATTTTTTCTGTTCCATCTGTCATGCATTGATGTCCTTGTTCCAGATATTTGCTTTCCTGCTCAGGAACAGCTGGGACTGAGCAGAATTCCTCCATATTTTTTCCTTGTGTTTGGTGTGGCAAAGCACAGAGCTGGGTAGTGACTGTGCACAGTCACGAAAACCCACATTTTACTTCTTGGAGACTGGTTCTACCTGAGGACTGGTATGTTAGTGCTCTAAATAAAATGGATGCCTTAAAACTGTTCCGTCAGCAATGGTGGTTGTAAATTATAGCAAAAATCATCAATCTTATCTGCACACTCTGACATCTACCATTTCAGTCATAAGAAACTGAGAAGAAAAACTGTGAACAAGGCTGCGATTAACCAAGATGTCCTGCTTTCTAGAATGGAAAAGAGGATGGCATCCATTCCACTGTATGACTGCATAGAGGAGAGAAAGATGATTTCATTAGCAACCTAAATACCACTGCTTCTGATTGCTCTTCATACATTCAGTCCTGTACCACTTGCCAATCATTTAAGCATACAGAGACAAACTAATATGTGCTTGATGCTTCTTCAAAAGATGCTCAGTTTAATCCACATTAAGACATATTTCACTCCAGTCCTTTGCTTCCCCATATGTTCCATTAGTAAAAGAAGAAGCAGGCAAACTCTGTTTTAATCAACCAGTGTCCAATAATATTCTGTCTTAATATTAATCTTTCTTAATACACTCTTTTGGGAGGTGCTTGATCAGCATCTGTTGCTCAAGGCCAAGAAAACAAAAAAAAAAATCCTAGTTGTCTTATCTCTGTCTCATTCCATTCTATAGAATTCTATTCATAGCCTTCCCAGACAGGGGTGAAAGTAAGGGGGTATGGGCCGGTATGGCATACCGGTAAAAGGTAGCCTCCAGTACCGGCCCATACAACTGACTTTAAAGCGCTACTTTAACGTCACTGCCCCTTTTGCGCAGCGATGACCCGGCAGAGCAGCCAATGGGGGGTGCAAAAAGGGCAGCGCTGCTGACGGGGGGTGGGGGCAAAAGAAGTAGCTGCCCTGGGCCCTCTAAATTGCCGCTGGAGCCCCGGGCAGCGCGGGCCAGGGAGCACAGATGGATGGGCCCGGGGACGCTGACCCCCCCGCCCCTTACGCCCGAGGCCATGCCCCTTCTGGGGCGGGGCCAGAGCAGCCCTGTACTGGTAAGAGCTGCATTTTACTTTCACCCCTGTTCCCAGGGTGAGATCAGTAACCAAGGCCCCTCAGAAATGTGCAGTCACAGAAGAGGTGAGGGACAGAGCTATTCTGATATTTACATTTTTCTTTTGATGTACATGATTTCTTTTATGACCTTCTCTTAAACATCAGTCAATTGCCTTGGAGAGATCCTATGTCTAGAGCATATATAGGAAGCATTACCATAAGAAAATATACCCCAGCATGAGCAATGGAATGAAGTCAAGATGCCTCCTGAAATTGCTAGTCAAGGATTATTTGTTGGGAGGGGGAAAAAGAAAGTAATGGAAGGTTGGGGAATGGAAACTTACAAAGGTTCCCACAGAGAAGTGAGAATGATTCGTGGGACTCTGATGTAGTAATGAGGGGAAACTGAATTGAGAATGTGGTTTTGTTTGTTATAACAACACTTTTCTCCGGTGGAACCCAGATTACTCTCATAGGGTACATGTTTAGAACATCTGGTGCAACAGTGAAGGAGGAATAATTCAGTGTAAGTAATTCTCAATATAAAGCAAAAAAAATTAATTGTGTACCAAATCTACTAGGGCATTTCCTATTACAGGAAAACCATACAAGACCTTGTAAATGGTATATTGCATGGAGATTGGTACATGTTTCATGCAGATTTTACTGGTTTTGTTTCTGACCACACAGACCACAGATGACTTCAACTATTGTGGTGTAATGCTCTTTGAATCCCACCATGCTGAGGCAGAGAGCAGCCAGAGGAGTGGTATGGAATGATATTGCAGTCTAGGGCCATTGTATATTTTAGTTTTGTGTTCCTAATGAGTATAGCAGGAATAGCCGGAAAAAAATATAGCTGTTGGGTAGAATCTTTGCAAATGTCATTCTTGTTTACTTCTACTTTCTATCAGAAGGGAGACCCGGTACTGGTTATGGCACTAAGATGGAGGCTTAGTTCCAATTGTAACACAGAAATTAGAAAGAGGAACATAGCAGATTGACTCAGCAGTGCATAACTCAGCTGAAACAGGAAATGGATCAGACTTATCAGCAAAGATTGACTCTGTGCTGTAAAGAAAGGTCCAAAACAAGGAATCTTATTTCTCATATTCATTATGACTAGGCCCCTATCAAATTCTCGGCCATGAAAAATGCATCACAGACTGTGAAATCTGGTCTTTTGTGTGCTTTTACCCTATACTATACAGATTTCCCAGGGGAGACCAGCGTTACCCAAATTGGGGGTCCTGACCCAAAAGGGAGTTGCAGGGGGGTCACAAGATTATTTTAGGGGTCTTGCAATATTGCCATCCTTACTTATGCACTGCCTTCCGAGCTAGGCAGTTGGAGAGCGGCGGCTGTTGGCTGTGTGCCCAGCTCTGGAGGCAGCGCCTCGCCAGCAGCAGTGCAGAAGTAAGGATGGTAATGCTATACTATTCCACCCTTACTTCTGTGTTGCTGCCTTCAGAGCTGGGCAGCCAGAGAGGGGCAGCTGCTGACTGAGGGCCCAGCTCTGCAGGCAGCAGCGTGGAAGTAAGGGTGACAATACCATACCAGGCCATCCTGACTTCTGCGCTGCTGCTGCTCGTGGTGGTGCCTCTGCCTTCAGAGCTGGGCTCCCGGCCAGCAGCCGCTGCTCTCCGGCTGCCTGGCTTTGAACTTAGCGCTGCCGCCACCACCAAGAGCACAGAAGTAAGGGTCTCAGTATTGCAACCCCCCTTACAATAACCTTGCAACCCCCCTGCAACTCCCTTTTGGATCAGAACCCCTACAATTACAACACTGTGAAATTCAAATTTAAATAGCTGAAATAATAAAATTTATGATTTTTAAAATCCTATGACTGAAATTCCACAAAATGGACTGTGAATTTGGTAGGGCCCTAATTATGACAGACATTGTGGCTGAAATAACACCAGCCAGCAGCTCAGTTTGGGCCTGGTTCTGCAAAGATTTGAGCACTCTCTAATCCCATTGTCTTTAGTGGTGTTCAAGAGTTCTCACTTCACATGGTCAGTTCCTTAGAAATACATACTAATGAATAAGAACTAGGTCTCATTTAGGTAGTCCTGTGACTGAGATACGTCTTTTTCACCCCCTTCTTGAGAGGAGTAGAGTTCTGTTCATATGTATATATATTGCTCTGTGTTGTGGAGTAACTACTAAACTTGAAATGAGGAGCTAATCCAGAGGAAATTCTAGAGAACTGAACAAAATGGGCCACACAGTAGGATATGCTAGGTTTGAATGTCTGCAAAATGTGAACAGCACAGCAATTTTATAAAAATGAAGGTTAACTTTGCTGGCTGTATCTTTTAATAAGTAGTTTTACAGCAGTAGTATAAAGTTTTTGATGTGCATTGTTACAGCTTAATTCCCTATTAAGTATACGCCATACTCCATTAATCTTTAACAATGTACTTGAAAAATTTTATACTACTTATGCAACATATATTTACCACAGATGCATTTCCTGGAAGGCTTTGTTCACTAAATCAAAGCTGTGGAAAGCTATTAACTGACCCTGAGCTCTTGGATTCAGTGGTGCACTTGGATTCAGCCATTTCAGGAATATGGCACCTAAACTTTTCTATATAGAAAAGTGCTTGTGTTTGCCCCTAATGCTCTTCCCTTTTACATATTTCTGCCTTCACTTTCAAGTGTCCTCTTTGCTCTGCACCTTCTCTTCCTCTTAATTTTCACGTCTCTCTAGAGTCCCTCTAACAGCAGAAGGCTTACCAGCAATGTGATTCCTCCCTACGCTCCTGAAGAGCAGAGTTTCCCTCCATTGCTGGAAGCAATTTGAAACCGTCTAGGAATGCTCTTCTGAATCAGTTTCAAGCTACTGCTTATGCCGAGGAAGAGTACTATGGTTGACAAGCCTGTCCTACCTAGGCTGATCCATATTAGAGCTTTCCTTCTGTTACCTACACTCTACCAGTGGCTTACCATGATAGAGCTCAGACAGAATCTTCCTATTCATTTGATGGGAGAGAAAAAAGCAAAGGAAACAGGGAACAATACCGTATTTCCATGGTACGATGCCCAATTTAAAGTCCTTTAGGGAATAGTGGCAGTACGTGGGAGAATTAAAGAAAAGTTTAGAAGGGTGCAAGTGAGAGAGAATACCAGACACTCATTTATCTTCCTTATCATGGCTAGTGATTGATGCTGGTCTTTACATAAATCATTCTCTATTTCCCACAGCAATGACTTCTTTAATACACAGTTAGGGCTGGAAATTTAAATGCAAAAACATCACACAATACTCAGTTAAGGTTCTAGCATCATTGTTAAGTCTGCTTTGCATTTCAACATCCATGTACAAGCTAGAAATTTCCTTCCTCACCACTGCCAGTGCTTGTACGTCCTTTGTACATATTCATTAGATGGTTACATCATAACATAAGTCTTCACTCCGAAGATGAAAGGTGAAGGCATAGAGATTTCTGGTCCATTTCTAGATGGTAGTTAGGAGTAGGGAGGTCGGATGTTACTGTAGGTATAACTTTTTTTGTATGCGTTAAGATATGGGTAGAAAAGAGGTCCAGCTATAGGTTACTTCCGATGTGATTTCCTAAAGGTATAATACTCTGTACTATGGAGATTGCCTGGGATATGTTGAGTTTGTAGCAAATCATGATAAAGATATATACAAAGTAAGGAGATGGAGGGAGAAGGAGGAGAATCAGCAGAAATGAATTCTTTGATGGCCATGAGCATCTAGAGATGCAATGTGATATACCATGCCATGAAGCATGTGTCCCTAAATTGGCATGGTATGATAACAGGAGGAACTTCTGCCCTAAGATATGGCATTTGCTGCAATATGCAAGGTGCCCCTCTAAATCCATTTTTGATCAGCACCTATGCCGTATTGAAACTGACATAGTACCTTCTGAGTGGTCACAGTGTCAGCCTTGCAGATGAGCAGGAGTGCAGTCATTCCAGAAACCAGTGCATGCATCAAGTTTAAGAGTTAAAGGCCTGGACTCCCATTCAAGAATGCTGAAATGGCTTTTGTTCCCGAGGTTGAAGGTTTCAGAGTAACAGCCGTGTTAGTCTGTATTCACAAAAAGAAAATGAGTACTTGTGGCACCTTAGAGACTAACCAATTTATTTGAGCATAAGCTTTCGTGAACTACAGCTCACTTCATCGGATGCATGAAAGCTTATGCTCAAATAAATTGGTTAGTCTCTAAGGTGCCACAAGTACTCCTTTTCTTTTTGAGGTTAAAGGATATGTCTTATCTACTCCAGCTCAGCTAGATTAACTTTGCAAGTTAGACAGTGTCTGTCTTAGCTCTGGAAGGCAAAATTTTGGCTCTGGTGAATTAGGATTAAAGTTTCATTAAAAGATGACAGAAATTATAATAAAATTTTCACCAGAACTGTGTTGTACTGGAAGCATTTACACATGCTCCACAAAATAGGTTTGCCGTGGAGCTCAGTTTTCTGCTGAATATCTTAGCCAGGTGCTATAGAAGCCAAATCCACAAGATTCTACTTCAAAGGCCTGTGTATATAATATCTGCTTAATAGAACCCCAAATTCACAAAGGAATACGAGAGAGAGACCATTTCTAAAGGCTTCTCAGAAATTAGTCTAGCCAGGAAATGATAGAGCATGGGATAAAATCATGAGAAGTCCTTTCTCAGGAAACTTAGAGTGTAAAGACTTGAAGGACTGAAATTATCAATTCCATGAGATATTGAAAGAAAACAAAAGGGGAAAAATACAAAGGGCTCTATTAAAACTAGGTGTTGTTTCTGCATGGCATTCTGATAGGTAATACTGTTATACCAATAAAATAAAAACCATCAGGATCTTACTAAAGGGGAAAAGGCAAAATGCCAGATTTATTGTGAATACAGAAAGAATCATAGTAAGCAGTTAGTTATAGCTATAACATTCCATTCAATTTCATATTTATTCACACATTCATTGATACACACAGGTTCTGCAAGGTTGCCTTAGAGTTGCTCATGCCAAGCCACTGGCCAGGTGGCCTGGACATGAGGAGGGAGCAGGGCCTTGTCAGATGCTCATCTGTTGCTCTTGGAAGTTGGTTTGCAGAATCAGACCCCAAAGTTTTCACTTTCTAGAGTCCATTTTTATAAGAATCTCTTCCTATGCCAGTCTATGGGAATTGCTTCATCATGCTGTTGCTGAATCAATCGGGAGATGGCACATTCCTGTCGGCTCCGTGTTGCCAGATGTTATCTTGTTCTTTGGTTCTCCCATTCTTGAGGCTGTTGGGTGGATTCCAGTCTGCCCTCCGGGGGTCCTCGGGTTATTTCCACTTGACGCCTTCTTCAGCTATTGGACACTGGATTCTTAGGCTGGCACCTCCCTGATCATTCAGTTATTATCCACACCAAGCATCCGTCCACATACATCCTCTATCTCTATTTTAATCACAATTGTTAACAAAGCGAGATGAATACAACAAAAGGGCGGGGAGTCTCTGGGTGCTGTTTCTGTTTTTACAGAGTATTGCTTTGAGTCTCTCTCTGTGTGAGTAGTGGTTGTTGCAAAGAATTGCTTTGAGAACAGACTCTGTCTTAGAATGTACTAACACAATTAGCAGCTTGCAAGTTTCACACATAGAGGGAGAGAAACAGTACCAAAAACGAAGGGACCTCTTAATTAGTAATACCCTGGAATTTAAACTATGGGGAATCAAACTCATTTGTGATTTTAATATAGAATTTCTTTAATATGATCCAACAATACCACAATAATTTAACAACTGTAGATGGTAAATATTTAGTCTTTTTAATTATTGCCATTGCTGATTGTTTTTATTTATGATCAAGCCAGTGTTCTGAAAATGATTCTTTAGGATGTTTACATAAATCAAAACTTTCTTTACATTAAACACAGTGGGTGAAATCCTGGCCCTGTTGAAGTAAATGGCTAAACTCTCATTTACTTCAGTGGGGCCAGGATTTCACTAGTCTTTTCATTACTTTTATATAAACTAATTTGCAGTTCTTAGCCCTAGCTTTTGAGTACTGTGTTAATTTTTGAATCATGGGTTTTGTTTTATTCCTGTGTAAACAGAGCTGAGAGGACAATATCACTACACATTTTCATATCCCCTGGAAAACATGGCAAAAGATGATAAAAAGGCTTCTTGAGTTTATTCATGCTTCCAATATGAGCTTTTATCTCCCAAATAGCCAGCAGCAGCGTTGAGACCAGCTGGGGACAGGAACAGGGATATTTTTCCTCACTGCCAAATACACTGCTTTTCTTTTCCACTGTGTGAACTTTGTCTACAAACTGATTTTTATGAGAACCATTGTGAATACTTCACAATATTCCAAACATGACTGCCACAGATTAAACTGCTGAAACTAAAGCTGGCACATTTGAACTGGCAAATAAAACTGGCATGTTTCTTTGTCACGCTATGCAGTTGTGCTATGCAGTCCTAGGGAATCTCAGTTCATCCAGAAATTCTATTGTTACCTTGTCATATTTAAACACAGAAAGACTGATTAATTAAGATTGTGGTGCAAGTCAACAAACTCCATGAATTCATAGTTAAGGCTGATGGTGAGATCTTAGCCCAGCTTGCTGTCACTGGGCAAAGCTAGGAAATTCTGGAAATGAGTTAATTTGATATCATATTTTCTGCATTGCCTAGACACAGTAATTGGAAATTGTGGTGAAGAATGTAGACCTTATTTCAGCTTGTATTTTTAATGTCATCCTTCAGTTACTTTTCTCTGGTGCAGTAGTTGTAACTTATAACAATATTTCCACCAATGCTGAAAGCAAAAGTTCTAGAGATTCAAGATACATTTCAAAAATAATTCTTGAACTACAATGCATCCCACTTTTTTTGCAGCTAGTGTAAGTAAAATGTGTATGCCATAGCCAGAATCTGGAGAATTACACAATTGCCATATTATTTTGGAGTACCTTTGCTAACATGGTCCAACCATATAGTGCGCCTGGTACTCTGTGTGTACTTATATGCCATCAGAGTGCTCCTGCATTCCAGCACTGCTCTCCTACAGGGTGTCTGCTTATTAGCCCATAGTCTAGGACTTAACTGATTGTAGTATTATGTATAGCCATGTGCTACCACATAGAATGAGCTTAGCACATAGCTAATTATGTGTCTTATAGAGTAATTAACTATGGGCTAAACTTGCAGGAGAGTATGTGGTGCTGGTCTGTGAGGTATAATCAGGCTGTTAAACCTTCGGAGCCTTTCCAGTCTGTTAAGTAACTGCATAATAATCCATTTTAAAAAATGTTTATTATAGGCAAAAATAGTCGTCCTCACTTGTGGACCATAGTGGATAAATATAGTATCCAACTGCCTCCCAACATAAAGAGAAAAGGTGGGCGAGGTAGTATTTTTTTTATTGGACCAACTTCTATTGGTGAGAGAGAGACAAGCTTTTGAGCTTACACACAAGCCCTTAAGAAGAGCTCTCTGTAAGCTTGAAAGCTTGTCTCTCTCACCAACAGAAGTTGGTCCAATAAAAGATATTCCTTCACCCATCTTGTCTCCCTAATATCCGGGATCAACATGGCTACAACATTGTATATTCCATATATAAATGGTTAATAAAAAGCAATACAGTGATATGTCTGTCACAATGCTAACAACATGAGCAACTTTGGGTATATGAGTATTTACAAATAGTTGCTTTAAACATTCCTCCTGTTATAGTCTGTATAGGATATTGCACTGGACATTGTAATACTTTGCCATGTATGATATATATATTTTTAAATTTACCTTCTTTCCCTCATAGACTTTAAGGCCAGAAGGGATCATCTATTCTGACCACCTGCACGTTGCAGGCCACAGAACCTCACCCACCTCCACTCCTGTAATATGCCCATAAACTTTGGCTGAGTTACTGAAGTCCTCAAATCTTGATTTAAAGACTTCAAGTTACAGAGAATCAACCATTTACCCTAGTTCAAACCAGCCAGTGGCTTGTGCACCATGCTGCAGAGGAAAGTGAAAAAAGTACTAGGGTCTCTGCCAATCTGACGTGGGGGGAAATTCCTTCCTGACCCCAGGTTTAGTGATTAGTTAGGTCCTGAGCATAAGAAATAAAGAATAGCCGTACTGGGTCAGACCAAAGGTCCGCCTAGCCCAGTATCCTATCTTCCGATGGAGGGAGTGAAAATAAGAGGGCACTTTATTGGGTGATCCATCCCCTGTCATCCAGTCCCAGCATCTAGCAGTCAGATGTTTAGGGACACCCAGAGCATGGGATTGCATCCCTGACCATCTTGGCTAATAGCAATTGATGGAATGGTGTGTCAGTGTGGATAAGTCTTGCATGTGGTAAGATCCACTCTGGACACCTGGGAAAGAATTCTCTTCAGTAACTCAAGAGTCCTCCCCCTTTGGTTTACCATCTTTCGCCATTGGAGATATCTGCTAATAGCAGTTCCGGATAGGCCATATGCCATTTTAGGCAATCTCAACACACTGTCCCTTCCATAAATTTATTAAGATCAATCTTAAAACAAATTAGGTTTTTTATCCTCTCTTCCTGATGTGGCCCCGTATGCTTCAGTGACATCCAAGGGAACAGAGTTCTCTCAGGGTCAGAAAAAAATAGATGCCTATTGTGCAAAGGGATTCTGTTTTGTAGCCTGTAATTGTCAAATATGTTCAGTTAGTGTTTTGAATTTTTTTGCACTAAGAGGCACAATCACTGGTCTCCTCTTTGGATGGGTTGTATCTGCACTCTCCACAACTCAGATCAGTGACTAAACAAATAATTCCAGAGTGGCAATCAAGGCTCAAGGGCCAGATTAAATTGAAATAGGGAAAGCAGACAACCCCATCTGGCAGCATGGCATAGGGCATAACTCTAGTAGAGTCTCTTTATCATGACAACAGATTGACTGGAAGCATACATAGAGACCCAACTGACTGAATGGTTTAGGAAATAGAAAACCGATTAGTCTATTTTAATATAACATAGTTTCACAAAAGTTCGGTGTGAATATGTAGTAGAGGTGCTCTCGTGGCTCTGTAGTTAAGATTGGGTTGACACATTCCACTGAAAGTACAGTAGAACCTCAGTTACAAACACTTCAGGAATGGAGGTTGTTCGACACTCTGAAATGTTTGTAACTGAACAAAACTTTATGGTTGTTCTTTCAAAAGTATACAACTGAACGTTGACTTAATACAGCTTTGAACCTTTACTATGCCGAAGAAAAATGCTGCTTTTAACCATCTTAATTTAAATGAAATAAGCACAGAAACAGTTTCCTTGTCAAATCTTTTATTTAAACATTCCCTTTCTTTTAATAGTGTACGTTGAACACAGTACTATACTAAATTTGCTCTTTTTTTGTCTCTCCTGCTGCCTGATTGTATACTTCTTGTTCCAAATGAGGTGTGTGGTTGACAGGTCAGTTCGTAACTCTGGTGATCGTAACTCTGAGTTTCTTCTGTAGGATTAATACATACAAGTATTATCAAAATAGGTTGAAGTTTTTTTAATTTTGAAATTTGGACAAAATTTCAAAAGGAAAACATTTCTAACAGTTTTGAGATGTCCTCCCACCCTCTTTTTTTTGTTTTGACCAAAACTACATGTTTTGCTGTTTAGTTGCAATTATATTGACTGTTGGGGGAAGTTTCATCACCATCTCTCTGATTTTTACAGCTTCCTCTCATGTTCATATTCCTGTAGAAGATGAGGCTGTGCATGTAATTAAAGTGGTAATGTTCATATCTCACTTCTAAATTATTTAAAGTACTAGCATTTTCTCATGTATTTTCTATTTATTCTTATTTGGAGCATTGAGTTGCATTGCATGTTTTTTGTGTGTGCCATTCTTCCATCACAGCATAATTTGTCTGCTGGAGGAGTGTTTTGTGATTCCTTAATGCTTGCTGTTTCTTTGCTTCCATTACTAACCATGGACATCACAATGAGGGGAGGGGGGGAATCAGACTGCATATTTAAGAATATACAGTGACTGAAGTTAAAATGTATTAATTTAATTTCCTAAATAGTACTTGTGTTAGTCTGTATTACATGTTTTCCTTTGAGCATTTGCAGTGAACAGCTTGTTTTGCCAACAGAAGTGATTGGTTTTTAAAACAATATACTGGCTATATTTTATGTAAAATAACTTTTGTCAAATGTCATAGTGTATCTTTTTTTAAAAAAAATGGATTTTAACCCACTTGGAACTATTATTATTTAGGAACTCCTTTTTTTTTTTTTTTCCCCCAACTCACTTTATCACACCAAATTTATTTGTTCCTCTGTAGGAATATCTTGAAAATGGGCCTTTGTTTTCTGAATTGAAGTTTTACCAGAGAGCTGCAAAACAAGAGCACAGTAAGTAATATCAGCAAAACAAAATAAAATTAAAAGGTATATTTTTCCAATTAGAGCAATTGATATCTTGAAGCTTTTATATCAAGCATACTTCAAACACTGGGACTGATTCTGGTCTGGTTTACATTAGTTTTATTCTCACTGGTGTAAGTGAAAATAGAATCAGGACTAGTAGGGTGACAAATCTGAGGGAGAACTAGCCTCTCTCCATAGTCCATATTTTAGGCTATGGACAGAGCTGTTGCAAGGACTACTTAGTAAGGCTAGTACTGCCAATAACCGTTCCAGGAATGAAGTTACTCACATGCATAAGTGTTTGGAAGATTTAGTAGTAATTTAGGCACTGAACCTGCAAGCTCTTTACTCATAGTAGCAGTCCCAATGACTTCAGATGAGCAGAAATTGCACATGTACTTAAGTATTTTGCTCGATTGAGGCCTAATTGCATACTCTGATCCACTGTTTATTCAAGAAGGTAAATTCAAACAGTAAAGTCTGTAAAGGAATTAGTTTTTCTCCGCTACTGACTGGATTCCTATTGTGTTGTTATGACTCAGAGAAGCATATATCAAAGGAACACAGAGCTTTACTTTTGCAGAAAGTTACTTGCTGAACTTTTTAATTGGGCTGTTAGGTTAAAATAGTTACCTGTATGTGTTTTCATTTTAACAACAAAGATTCTAATGATAGTTAAATACTAAGGTTAAACTGTAGATTCTCAAACTACCTTAAATTCTGTCTTATCTATTATTATTTTGACAGTCAAAAAGTGGATGAGGCTCAGACAAATAGGATTTTTAGGAATTCCGGTGTTCTGGGGATCAGGCTTGGCTGAATACAATGGAAAAAGGTAATAACAAGGTGAATTGGAGTCAACGCTGTTGGGCTCATAGTTGCCCGAAGATTTATTTTCAATTAAATGAAGTATGTTTTGAGCTTGTTGATATAAAGCTATCTGTACCCCGTGTCTTACAAGGATTCCTCACTTGTGTATTTTCTAATAGTTACAGATTCATGGTCATGGAAAGATTAGGTGTAGACCTGCAAAGAATCTTGGACAATGATGGACACCGGTTTAAAAAAGAAACAGTTCTTCAACTTGGAGCCCGAATGGTAAGTGCAGAGGGGAAGGAAGTGGTTCTGTTTTTAATGTATTGAACTCTCCTAATGCATCTGCTCTTTGTGAAATGCTGAGATCTATTTCGGTCCCAAGTCAGCATGAAGTTGCATAGATACTTAAGTATCATCCTGAATCAGGGTCTTAATTTTCCTCTTCAAATTACATTTTTATGAAACTGAGTGTTATTGATTAGGAGTGGAAACTAGATCCTCTTTACACTAGATCTCTATGGGCCTGAGCCGAAGTGAATAGAAAAACTTCTATTGACTTCAGTGGGCTTTGGATCAGGCTCAGTAACAGGATGAGACAAAATGTTCAAATATGGATGCCTAAAGTTAGGCGCCTACACCCATATTTGGACACACCAGCTAAGTGGCCTTATTTTCAGAGATTTTGAAGGTGCCTAATGTTAGCTAGGCAGGTTAGACAATTTTGGCCACAGTGCTTTCAGCACCACCATCTTTGTTATGCAGAAGGATATTTAATCTGATTTCACATCTTCCTCATTGTACAGGCCAAAATAAGCCTGTAGGATTGTACATGTATCATCATTGTTTTCAAATTCCTTTAAACTAGCATAGATTGATGGGTGATTATATGCTGTGTCGTTTGGGAATGCCATTTGTTTTGTGAGAGAGTGGCACAGTACCCCTTGCTATAACAAACCCCTGGGGATCCAAGCCATGTGTGCGGTATGGCAAGGGAATGCTCGTCCGGTGGCCCCAGGGCCAAAGGAGCACTTTGCCCCCTTTCTCTCCTCCTCCCCCCCACAAACTTGCAGTCTTGGGGCCAAAGGAGCTCTCATCCCCCCACCACAGCAGGTGGAGCTGGAGGCAGGATCCAGGGACCATGTTTGCTATAGCTTAAGGTTTGCTATTGCAAAGGGCATTATAGCAAGGGTCTACTGTATCATCAAATAAATGCAATAAAATGCATTTATATTGCCCCTTTACCATCTTCCCTGCATTCTGTCACTAATCTCTTTTCACTGATGGACCGGTGGTTTTAACATTCCAACACTGGGTGCCTCTCAAACAGCCATTTTTTTTCTTTGTGTAAATCAGTCCACTGTAAACATGTTTCTCTTCTCATCAAATATGAAAGTACCTCTCCTGATCTGAAGTGCAGGGTTAGCAATAATTAGTCATAGACCTATTAACAGTCTTAAGGTCCAATATTTTGTGAACCATCAGGACCAGATATGTTATCCCTTTGGAGAGTTAGGAATTCCCCCAGCCCTTCCAGTATTAGTTTCATTAATGGAACATGAGAAAAAAGACCTTAAAATCACATTTAAAGAGATTTTACAAATTTCAAAGATCTATAGGGTAGATATATATGGATAAAATGTGGCCCAGCTGGCATGTGCCCTTACATTCCAGCATCAGCTACCTGCATTATAGCAGTGGAAGGAAGTGGACAGAATGGGGCAGGAAATGGCCAGAGTCTTGGCTTTGCTTTCCTTTCCTATGCATCTGGCAGCGTACACTGGGATGGGCATAGACCCAGAACAATATAATCTATCCCTGGTCCCAGGGGAACCAGGAGGGCTGCTGCTAATGCAGGGCAGATCATTACCTTACATTCTAGCCTATAATGTGGCAGTTGAGGCTCATTGAATAAGTGAAGTATGTTTAGGTGATGATGAGAATAATAATAAATAAACATTCCCTTTTGGACTTTTTTCCTAGTTGGATGCCTTGGAATATATGCATGAAAATGAGTATGTTCATGGTGACATTAAAGCAGCAAATCTACTTCTGGGCTACACAAATCCACATGAGGTAAACACAGTATCTTTTACAATTACTGTATACTGTTGCCATAACACTTTCACTGTTGATGTTCATTCTGTCCTATGCAGTTTTCCTTCCTTTCCACTTAAGGGTATGTCTACACTACGAAATTAGGTTGGATTTATAGAAGTTGGTTTTTTAGAAATCGTTTTTATACAGTCGATTGTGTGTCCCCCCCACACAAAATGCTCTAAGTGCATTAAGTGCATTAACTTGGCGGAGTGCTTCCACAGTACCGAGGCTAGCGTCGACTTCTGGAGTGTTGCACTGTTTGTAGCTATCCCACAGTTCCTGCAGTCTCCGCTGCCCATTGGAATTCTGGGTTGAGATCCCAATACCTGATGGGGCAAAAAACATTGCCTTGGGTGGTTCTGGGTACATGTCATCAGGCCCTTCTTCCCTCCCCCACTCTGTGAAAGCAAGGGCAGACAAACGTTTCACGCCTTTTTTCCTGAGTTACCTGTGCAGACGCCAGACCATGGCAAGCATGGAGCCCGCTCAGCTCACTGTCACCGTATGTCTCCTGGGTGCTGGCAGACGCGGTACTGCATTGCTACACAGCAGCAGCAACCCATTGCCTTGTGGCAGCAGATGGTGCAATAGGCCTGAAAACCATCCTCATTGTGTCCAAGGTGCTCCTGGCCGCCTTGGTAAGGTCGGTCAGGAGCGCCTGGGCAGATATGGGCGCAGCGACTAAATTAGAAGTGACTCGACCAGGTCATTCTCTTTTGTCCTGCAGGCAGTCCTGTTGTACCATCTTATGGTGAGCAGGCAGGAGATGAGGATGGCTAGCAGTCCTACTGCACCATCTGCTGCCAGCCAAAGATGTAAAAGATAGATGGAGTGTATCAAAACAAGAAATAGACCAGATTTGTTTTGTATTCATTTGCTGCCCTCCCCCCCCCTGTGAAATCAATGGCTGACAGTCGTTTTGGTGAGGTCTGTCAGGGGTAGCTTGAAAACTTTAATGGAGATTCAGTCCTGCCTGAAATACCAGAGGGAGGGATAGCTTAGTGGCTTAAGCATTGACCTGCTAAACCCAGAGTTTTGAGTTCAATCCTTGAGGGAGTCATTCTGTGTGACCGTTGTTTTTGTTTCTCCTTGATGTAAAGCCACCACCTTTGTTGATTTTAATTCCCTGTAAGCCATGTCGTCAGTCGTCCCTCCCTCCCCTCCCTCAGAGCAACGGCAGACAATCGTTCCGCGCCTTTTTTCTGTGCAGACGCCATACCACAGCAAGCATGGAGCCCGCTTAGATCACTTTGGCAATTAGGAGCACATTAAACACCACGCGCATTATCCAGCGGTATATGCAGCACCAGAAGCTGCCAAAGCGAAACCGGGCCAAGTAGGCGACGTCAGCATGGTGATGAGAGTGATGAGGACATGGACACAGACTTCTCTCAAAGCACGGGCCCTGGCAATGCGGACATCATGGTGTTAATGGGGCAGGTTCATGCGGTGGAACGCCAATTCTGGGCCCGGGAAACAAGCACAGACTGGTGGGACCACATAGTGTTGCAGGTCTGGGACGATTCCCAGTGGCTGCGAAACTTTCGCATGCGTAAGGGCACTTTCATGGAACTTTATAACTTGCTTTCCCCTGCCCTGAAGTGCATGAATACCAAGATGAGAGCAGCCCTCACAGTTGGGAAGTGAGTGGCAATAGCCCCATGGAAGCTTGCAATGCCAGACAGCTACTGGTCAGTCGGGAATCAATTTGGAGTGGGCAAATCTACTGTGGGGGCTGCTGTGATCCAAGTAGCCAATGAAATCAAAGATCTGCTGATATCAAGGGTAGTGACCCTGGGAAATATGCAGGTCATAGTGGATGACTTTGCTGCAATGGGATTCCCTAACTGCGGTGGGGCCATAGACGGAACCCATATCCCTATCTTGGCACCAGAGCACCAAGCCAGCGAGTACATAAACCGCAAGGGGTACTTTTCAGTAGTGCTGCAAGCACTGGTGGATCACAAGGGATGGTTCACCAACATCAATGTGGGATGGCCGGGAAAGGTACATGATGCTCACATCTTCAGGAACTCTGGTCTGTTTCAAAAGCTGCAGGAATGGACTTTATTCCCAGACCAGAAAATAACCATTGGGGGTGTTGAAATGCCTATAGTTATCCTTGGGGACCCAGCCTACCCCTTAATGCCATGGCTCATGAAGCCGTACACAGGCAGCCTGGACAGTAGTCAGGAGCTGTTCAACTACAGGCTGAGCAAGTGCAGAATGGTGGTAGAATGTGCTTTTGGACTTTTAAAAGCGCGCTGGCGCAGTTTACTGACTCAGTTAGACCTCAGCGAAACCAATATTCCCACTGTTATTACTGCATGCTGTGCGCTCCACAATATCTGTGAGAGTAAGGGGGAGACGTTTATGGTGGGGTGGGAGGTTAAGGCAAATCACCTGGCCACTGGTTACGCGCAGCCAGACACCAGGGTGGTTAGAAGAGCACATGAGAGCACGGTGCGCATCAGAGAAGCTTTGAAAACCAGTTTCATGACTGGCCAGGCTACAGTGTGAAAGTTCTGTTTGTTGAAACCAAATGAAACCACCCCGCCCCTTGGTTCACTCTACTTCCCTGTAAGCTAACCACCCTCCCCTCCTCCCTTCGATCACCGCTTGCAGAGGCAATAAAGTCATTGTTGCTTCACATTCATGCATTCTTTATTCATTCATCACACAAATAGGGGGATAACTGCCAAGGTAGCCTGGGAGGGGTGGTGGAGGAGGGAAGGACAAGGCCACACAGCACTTCAAAAGTTTAAAACTTTAAAACGTATTGAATGCCAGCCTTCTGTTGCTTGGGCAATCCTCTGGGTTAGAGTGGCTGGGTGGTCAGAGGCCCCCCCACCGCGTTCTTGGGCGTCTGGGTGAGGAGGCTATGGAACGTGGGGAGGAGGGCGGTTGGTTACACAGGGGCTGTAGCGGCGGTCTGTGCTCCAACTGCCTTTCCTGCAGCTCAACCATATGCTGGAGCATATTAGTTTGATCCTCCAACAGCCTCAGCATTGAATCCTGCCTCCTCTCATCACACTGCCATCACCGTTCAGTTTCAGCCCTCTCTTCAGCTCACCACTTACTCTCCTCAGCCCGCCACCTCTCCTCCCGGTCATTTTGTGCTTTCCTGCACTCTGACATTGTCTGCCTTCACGCATTTGTCTGCTCTGTCGGTGTGGGAGGACAGCATGAGCTCAGAGAGCATTTCATTGCGAGTGCGTTTTTTTTCACCTTCTAATCTTCACTAGCCTCTGGGAAGGAGAAGATCCTGTGAACCTTGAAACACATGCAGCTGGTGGAGGAAACAAAAAAGGGACAGTGGTATTTTAAAAAGACACATTTTATAGAACAATGGGTACACTCTTTCATGGTAAACCTTGTTGTTAACATTACATACATAGCACATGTACTTTCTTTCCAAGGTCGCATTTTGCTTCCCCCCACCACGTGGCTAGCTCCTCCCCCCTCCCCGTGGCTAACAGCGGGGAACGTTTCTGTTCAGCCACAGGCAAACAGCCCAGCAGGAATGGGCGCCCCTGAATGTCCCCTTAAGAAAAGCACCTTCTTTCAACCAGGTGACCATGAATGATATCACTCTCCTGAGGATAACAGAGAGAGAGAAAGAACGGATGTTGTTTGAATGCCAGCAAACATACACTGCAATGCTTTGTTCTGCAATGATTCCCGAGTACATGCTACTGGCCTGGAGTGGTAAAGTGTCCTACCATGGTGGATGGAATAAGGCTGCCCTCCCCAGAAACCTTTTGCAAAGGCTTTGGGAGTACATCCAGGAGAGCCGCAAATGCCAGGGCAAATTAATCATTAAACATGCTTGCTTTTAAACCATGTATATTATTTTAAAAGGTACACTCATCAGAGGTCCCTTCTCCGCCTGGCGGGTCTGGGAGGCAGCCTTGGGTGGGTTCGGGGGGTACTGGCTCCAGGTCCAGGGTGAGAAACAGTTCCTGGCTGTCGGGAAAACCGGTTTCTCCGCTTCCTTCTGTGAGCTATCTACAACCTCCTCCTCATCATCATCTTCCTCGTCCCCAAAACCTGCTTCTGTGTTGCCTCCATGTCCATTGAAAGAGTCAAACAACACGGCTGGGGTAGTGGTGGCTGAACCCCCTAAAATGGCGTGCAGCTCATCATAGAAGCGGCATGTTTGGGGCTCTGACCCGGAGCAGCCGTTTGCCTCTCTGGTTTTCTGATAGGCTTGCCTCAGCTCCTTAAGTTTCACTCGGCACTGCTTTGGGTCCCTGTTATGGCCTCTGTCCTTCATGCCCTCGGAGATTTTGACAAATGTTTTGGCATTTTGAAAACTGGAATGGAGTTCTGATAGCACGGATTCCTCTCCCCATACAGCAATCAGATCCCGTACCTCCCGTTCGGTCCATGCTGGAGCTCTTTTGCGATTCTGGGACTCCATCATGGTCACCTCTGCTGATGAGCTCTACACTCACCTGCAGCTTGCCACACTGGCCAAACAGGAAATTGAAATTCAAAAGTTTGCGGGCCTTTTCCTGTTTACCTGGCCAGTGCATCTGAGTTGAGAGTGCTGTCCAGAGCGGTCACAACGGAGCACTCTGGGATAGCTCTCGGAGGCCAATACCGTCTAATTGCATCCACAGTACCCCAAATTTGACCTGGCAAGGCCTATTTCAGCACTAATCCCCTTGTCGGGGGTGGAGTAAGGAAATTGATTTTAAGAGCCCTTTAAGTTGAAAAAAAGGGATTCGTTTTGTGGATGGGTACAGGGTTAAATCGATTTAACGCTGCTAAATTCGACCTCAACTCCTAGTGTAGACCAGGGCTTAGAGAACTTATAGTATGGACACCATCTTATCAAGTGTGAATCATTGGGCTAGATCCTCAGCTCTATTAAGCTTATGTTCAGTGCGGCTAAGGAGAGAAGCAAGGAAAGGCATTGTTAAACCACCTTTCAGGTCCCCTGATCCTGTGGCTGCCAGGGGTCAAAATGGCCCATAGAGTAACTTGGAGAAGCCTAATGGCTCTTCTATATTATGCCATCTGGACTGGTGCAAAGGGACTTTACACGGGTTAAGGATCTGGCCCATTGTATTCAGTTTCTCAAGATATTCCTGGCTTTCTGGTATTGTTATAAGCGCTGTGGCTTTTACTTTCCTGTCCTGTTCATTGTAGAGAGGTATATTAGGTGAATAATATGAAGGCTACTGTATGCTTTTAGCATACAGCAGATTGTGAAGTGCTTTGAGATCTGCTGATGAAAGATCAAGATAGTGCTATTACTAAGGGAGTAGAGTGGCTATAAAGTGAAAACCCATTTTCAAGAAACATGTTGAAATTTTTGAAGTTGTTTTCATTTCATAGTGTTTGAAATGGATCCATTTTTGTTTTTTACACTTTTCATTTTTAAATAAAAACCATTTTGGTTATGTCTTATGTAACAATTGAAAAACTTACCGAAAGAGCATGGGGAAATTTTTTGACTGTTCTTGACAAAAATTTCATTTTTGAATGAGGGCCATTTTTATGTGAACTTTTCCCTTGAAAAACGTCAACCAGCTCTAATGGACAATTTGATTTTCTTCCAACTTCTATGACTCTGTCCTCTGTGACAGACAAGTATTGCCAAAGTGTTATTTCACTTTGTTTGGAGGTGTTTACCATTGAACGACCCAAAAACCACTCCAAAAGCTTACTTTATTTCCCAGTTCCCTTTCTGTATTTCAGCATTCAGAAATATTACGCTCATATGACTGTTTAACATTAATTTTTCAGCTTTCTTTAAACTGTCTTATGTTTAAATATGTCTTAAAAGTTACCATGGTGGTTTGAAACAACTTCTTGTAGACTTCTGTAATAGTCCATTGTCAGCTTATGGTGTTCACCAGACAAATGAATCTGGGAGACAGTTTTGGAGAAACAAGTTAATTGCTATCTAAGCTTATTAGCACAACACAGATTGTTTTCCATCTTAGCTTTCCATGTTTTATTATGATAATGCTAAAATGCAGTGATTTTTCATGTTGCAATCACTTTGTGCTGTTGAGTCAGTTTAGTAATTGCAAAAGGTTTTGAGTCTTAATAGACTTTGATTAGTTACTTATATATTAGCCGGTTTGTGATTCGTGCCTCATGCTGTTTAGTATTAGTAATCCTTCACTTTAACGAGTACTAAAATCACTCAAATTGAAAACAAGGTGACTGGGTCAGTGGACAGAGGTTTGAATGGAAGTTTAATTTAGTTTGTACCAATAAAAAATAATTTTGGCTATGTAACTCAGGGTGCACGATGTGCATGTTTATTGCTGACAGATCTAGTTGCATTGAATGACTTTTTTTTTCTCCTGTAGAAGCACTCAGATATTTTTCTATAGTAACTTAAAATGTAACCTCCATGTTAGAAAGGGGAAGGAGAGGAGGGACTTACAATACTTGCCTGTATTAGATAGGGGTAGAACAGGGATTGAACTTTATTTGTGAATTCCCAGGCAAATGAGGAGGCATCGAGTGCTTGTAATAAAAGAAGGAGCTCAAAAAGAATCAAATTTCTGAGTCACAGTGTCAGATCCTCAACTGGTGTACATGGACTTCAGTGGAACTACTGTACTAATTTGGTGTAATAATTTACACCAGCCAAGGGTCTGATGCACAACAGCTCAAAAATCTCTGGGTGCATGTGTAGTGATTGGATGTTATAAACATATTTTAAGATAAATGTACCTGTGCTAGCCATGGGACTATTGTTCACTAGAATGTAAAGGAAATCTTCCATAGTTAGTTTCCTGTATATCTTAAAATATTTATACAGTCTATTTGCGGTGTGTGAGAACAGAGAGTAACATCTTGACAGCATTATATCTAACCTTTTCAAATGAGCAGCTGTACATACACCACATAACTGAATAATCCTTCACCTGGAATCATCACCAGCGGCCTGATCCTGAAAGCTGTCTGCTTCCACAACTTGAACTCATGTCAGTAAGAGTTCACTGCTCAGGGGCCATACAGGATCAGGCTTTGTGTTTCACACAGTAGTTTATTGCTTTTTGCACTAACAATAGCATCACTGAGTTCTGGGCCTAATTAAGTGAGCTTTCTAATATGCTGGTGATCCAAATTTATTATCCAACTAACAAAGCAATACATCATGAGATTTTATATGGCAGCTCCATTGACCAAAAAGGAAGACGGTGATATTTCACCCCGCGTCACGTGTTTTGTAACATAATTAGTAGTATTGTTTTATTCTTAATTTGATAATCCTCCGTGAATCTCCCGGCACCATTCATATGAAATTTGACTCTAGCTCTTTCATGCTGAGGATGGAATTTCATCCAACCTTCGCAGTGTGTTTAAAAAAGGTAGGTGACGTTATCCCTGCTTTTAAATTGACAGAACTGAAACACAGGGTTGTTAAGTGCTAGGCTAATGGCAAGTCAGAAATAGGCACAATCAGGAATAGAACTCTTATTGACTGACTTCTAGCTCCATGCTTGAAGCACGTGGGAGGCTTTGCTACCGAATAATTACTGTGTGGGATTTGTTTTTGTAATGGAAGGGGGGTTAATGTGTCACAATTTTAAGATTTAAGGTCTTTTTAAAAATCCAAATTAATCCATTTTTGTCAATATCAGTCAAGATGCATTGTCACTTATGTGTAAAACAGATTTATTTAAAAATCACATTAGGCAGGCCAGTAAGTACAGTGATGTTAGGAGACATGATATCAGTTTTAAAAAGTTTATTTTCTTATTCCATGTTACATTCAGAGACCTAGACAGGTCTGTACTTTCAGAACTGTGCATGTACATTTACAGCCATTATTTACATTTGTCATTGAACATGCAATTATTAGGATTTATGGATGCATATTTGGCATGCATATCTGCATACACAGTTCCAAACATTTATTCTTTAGCTTATTACAGTATTATGAGAACCTTTTAAATGTATAACTTTGTACTGAGAAAACCTAGTCTGATTCATTCTCGTTCCCCAAATTCCATTTTGAAAAGTTCTGCTGTTCTGCATTATAGTACTTTTAGTGGGAATCTTTCCTGTTTTTATTTTAAAAGGGTCATTACACAAGATCTTGCATTTCTGTAGATTACAAAAGCTTATGCTCAAATAAATTTGTTAGTCTCTAAGGTGCCACAAGTACTCCTTTTCTTTTTGCGGATACAGACTAACATGGCTGCTACACTGAAATATTTCAGTATTGTTCAGGGTCTAAAGACAATTCACTTCACGGCAATAGCTTTTCAGGTGGTAATGCAGAGTGAGCATTATTAATATAGACCCCAAATGACAAAACTGAATTAATTAACCTCCTCAAATCCTGGTGCTATTAAAAGGGACAGCTGATTGACTGCCATTAAACAAACACTTTAAAATCAAAGAGAGATTGATTTAAGTAAAACAAGCCTTGGGAGGGTGTCTGTTTAAAACATGTTAGTTTTATCATTTTTATGGATTACTGGGGCAGGCATCCATACATTTCATATATGCAGCCTTGCCAACTCTCAAGATTGTATTGCAAGTATCGCAATATTGTTTTTTTTTTTTCTTAAAGCCCCATCTGCTGGAATGAGGTTTTTACTTGAGAATCTTAAGTTTAATTTAAAAAAAGTTTCTAGCCCAGGTAGCAACTGAAGAAACCTTGCAAACATGATCCTTACATATTCTAACACAAGAACCCCAAACATGCTTTTTAAAATCTCATTATGTTTAAGCCAATCTCATGACTTCTGGTTCCTGACTTATGGTTAGAGTTGGCAATACTCTTCGGAGCCCTCCCTAATCAATTTTTTCTCCAAAATACTTCCCCACTCTGGTAATGATAGAGTGTGTGGCTTAAAAGTGTTACTAGAATCCTCACGTTACTGTTACAATATTGAAAAGTTAACTGTAGATTGTGTTACAGCCTGCTTTCCCTTGGCATCCAAAGTATAGAAATCTTCTCATCTGCTGATTAATTAATAACAGAAAATTAATAATAGAAAATTTAAAATATTTGGATTTCCAAAGTTAAGTGGTTATTGAGTCTGGGAAAATTCTCTTTCCTTTCATTTACAGTGAATAAAATCCTTCAGAGATAAGTGCTGATTTTTGGTATTGGCAAGATATGGTGCAGTCTTTGTAGGAAGGGGGAAAAAAATCAATCCACTGCTGGATTTTGAGTTGGCAGTTGTTAAGATTATTCCTGCTCTTTAAGCAAACACAACAAACTCACACAACAACAGATGACAGAAAAAGGAAATATCTGTCTCTGTTGCTTCCTTCATCCCATGTGTTACAGGCAAGATACAGTGCGCAGACAGGTTAGCTGTAAAAATTTGAGCTTTAACCTTTGAACTTTCACTTACTTCCCTGATCTGGGGTGACCTGAGGTTGGCATGATTCCTTCCACCAGTCTTCTCAGCACATTGGGGCAAGGCTATGTACACTGTCTTGGTCTGTCTTGCTGATTATAGCTTTATAGAATCAGTTAATTCCAAATGTTCATTGGAATCGGTTATACAGAAGCCAAGAGGAAAGAGATAGGAAATAGAATGGGGATGAAGTGACAGAAGGAAGGGGAGCAGAGAATTTAAACCTCATATCCCAAAAATTGCTTCAGACTCAGCTGATCTTATAGCAATGGCTTGACATTCTTACTGGTCTACTTGTGTCCTGGATGTATCAAAGATTTCCCCCTTGATGAGACAAGGTCGTCATTAGTGGAGGGACTTCCAGAACATCTGGGATCATGAAGATGCTAATGGTTTTACTGTGCTCCTCTCTTAATGCCCAGAGGAATGGTCAGCCAACACAGCCCTTATCCATTTGTTCAAGCTAAAGCAGTGTCTGATGCCCAGATATAGCCATTTCTTTCTGTTTCTGCATATTCCTGGTTCATTGTTAGGTACACCAGTGACCTCATGAGTACTTGGGGGTCATTACACTCTAACGAAACTCAGTCCAGCTGGCACTTGGCTGTTTATATAAAAACGTATACAAGTCAAGATGATGTTTTTGTCTCCTTTTACCCACTACAGTTCAGCAAGATTCAGTTTAGCAAACCTTGTATCTTCCCTCCCCTCAAAATTATATGCTTCAACACAACACTTCCCTGTACTCTTATCACTTCTCAGCCTCTTCCTTTCTGATCTCTTCCAGCTCTCCTTCCTCACACCTCTTCGCTGCCAAGATTACCTTCCTGACCTTCTGTTCTGACTGTTTCCCTCCGTCCCCTTCTCCAATCTCTCTCTAATGGTTTCTCCTTTCTTAATATTCATCCTTCCCCACCACCACCACCCTTCAAGCCTCTCTGCAGCTCTGTCCCTACCTACATCTCTACCCTTGTCTTGTTATACTCCTTTTCCCCCAGCTCTGTTCAGAATTGAGTGAGAGCCAGTGAGCTGCTCTCCTTCCTGGTCAGCTCCAGCCCTTTTAACTCTTCCCTCCAGGCTTGACCCCTTTAGTAGGTGTAGCAGGGCAAGGCCTATAGGCTCTTATTAACCCATTCTGGCCCAGAGTGGGGTTCGTATACCCCATCACAAGTCTAAAAGAGAATGCCGTGGAATATCCTAACTAATTGGTCTAGGGTAGCATAAGTTCCCTGTTTATTTTGTTGTTTAACATTTGTTTGAAGTATTTAAATATAAGCATTATGATCAGGTTTCATGCATACAAATGAGCACCTACGTCTGTTAGGCACATAACTGGCCTTATCTGTGCATGCATATCTGGTATTTGCGTGTGTGATAGGCACACTTATGCATGAAATTAAGTAAGAACTGCTGGGTCCAGTACATAATTACATGAAAAATAAAACAAAAACTAAACAAAACCAACCAAGTTCAACCCCTTGCCAAACAAACAGATTGGCTGTCTAGAAACAGCTTCCTAGCTTTCCATGGTATTTCTTCAGTCTGACATACTGTCCTACATATTCTTTTTCTCATTTCCTATGGCTTGTTCCTGTTTTCTTTGGTTCTTGCAACGTAAAGCAGTGAACAGATGTTAATTGTTATTTTATGGCATGGTGAGTATGGGCTAAAAGTTGTACTTAACTTTTGTATTTATTTTTCTTTCTTTGTTACAGTCAGTGGCTTTTTCTCCCCTTCCTATAATGAAAAACATTTAATTAAAAACCCCACCAATGTATGTAGTGAGTTCAAAGGATACCCTGATCTGCAATATCAAAAGCTGAAAACCGGATTGGAAGAGGAGTTATTTAGCATGGGAAAAGGGGTGTAATTGCAACTAATGAGATTAAATTAAGAAAAGGATCATTTAGACTACATGGGCCTGCTCCTGCTTTCACTGAAGTTGGTGATAAAACTTCCAGGGTGAAATCCTATCTCCATTGCAATCAAAGGGAGTTTTGCTACTGACTTCACTGGTATGGGATCAATCCCATGATCATGGAAAAACCTGCTGATAGTGAAAGTTGTAGGAGTCCTCCAAGGAAGGTGGTGGAAGCCTCCTCCCTGGAGTCATTTAGAACTAGACTGGGCAACCACACTAATGATGAGTGAACTTAAATGTTTGGTTTACTAAGTATCCCAAAGTTGAGATACTTTTCATGACATTTGGGTGTCTTTTGAAAACAGGCTTACTTGTGAGTTCACCAGCTCTCTGTGGGTATCTCTACACTGTAATTACACATGTGCAGCCCGCCTGTGTCAGCTGACTTGGGCTTGCGGGGCTCAGGCTGTAAGATTGTGGTGTAGATGTTTGGGGTTGGGCTGTAGGGGTCCCAGAGCTTTGGCTCCAGCCTAAGCCTGATTCTGTGCACTACAGTTTTACAGCCCTGCAGTCTGAGTCCTGCAAGCCAGAGTCAAATGACACAGGGCAAACGTGTGTTTAAGTGCAACGTAGACATATCCTGTGGTTCCAGCAGGTCAGGAAGTGTGGAGATGCCTTGATGTCCTTCACTCATGCTGCTCTGTTGTTTCTCTAACATGCTAAAAACCTGTTAAATTTAATATAAAACTTGGCCATGCTTTTTAGGGGTCTGGTTCAGTTTGGTGTCATTTTATCTATACCTGCCCAGCTATCTCTGCCAAAGACCCTACAGTCGAGCAAAATCCAAATGCTGCTACTTAGCCAGGGAAGAACACACCGTACAGCATCTTTCCACCACAGCCCACACCATATGGGGAAGGCTCCCCTCCACATCACTAAGCTTGATGATATGGTAGTTTAAATCAGTGCCCTGCCACACTGACTCAGTGCATTATTGACTTCAGGCTCAATTAGGGTGGGTACCAGAGCATCTAGAATACACTGGAGAACATGGGAGAAAATCACTGGGTCAACCCAGCAAAGCTTGTGCCTTGTTCCAGATTTCCTAATGGTGCCTACAGTCTTTAATCTTGTATCACAGTTTGTACAGTCCGTCAGGTGAAAAACATACTCAGTAATCTTAAACACATCACCCTGCAGGAAGAGAGTGCTTTATCCCAGCTTACACGCTCCAAATAAGCACAGATCCTACAGCAGAAACTGTAAAACCATGACACCAACAACCCAAAATCTGAAGCTGCCTGGAGCACAAACAGGAATCAGTCATTTAACAGCATGCATTACAAAATAGTGGTCGTGGTTTTTTCCTGAGGAGGGATGTAGGAAGGAGTGAAACCCACCAACAACGATATAATTAAATTTAAAGCAGAGAGAGCTCTTTTGTTACCAGATAAACTTTTTCCTATTAAAACTAAATGGAAAACAAAAGTTACTAAAGATTATACTAAGAAAACTAGTTTCTTGTATTCTTACATTATACTACCTATTTAGAGAGTCTGTACATTGACTTCAAAGGGTTTTGGATCTGGCCTGTACTACCTGTCTTCTGTGAATGTGCAGCATATTACGTGGTAAGAAGCACTATGAATATTTACACAACGTAATTTAGGTTGACCAGTTCTAGTAATAGGTGAAGGGCAAAGGTCAGGCAAGCGTGTGAAAATGATGTACCACAAAACCAACCTTAGTCTAAAGTATATAAGTGGTAGAATAGACATTTTCTGCAGTCTTACCTGCATTTCTCAGATGGGGAAACTGAGGCACAGTGAAGTCAAATTACTTGCTGAAAGTGACACTGACTGTAGCAGAGTTGAGAACAGAACACAGTTCTCCTGACTGTCTGCTGGTCTAACCATTAAACAATACTGCTTAATAGAGAGTGCTGTAAAATGTGAGGCTTGCTACAGTAGTTCTATCTTCAGTCTGCTCTATTATTAATATTCACTCACATGGATAAGCATTAAGAATTTTTTTTTAAAGTACATATCATGTACAGTATTCAGCCCCTTGCGGGTATGTACTCTCTTTGGGTACTTGCGTGCATATAGCCACAAATCTTGAAGAATATGCTAGCCTTGTATTTGAAGATAAATGTCATAATAAATGAACTCTTCCTGGAGTTCACAGTGGAGGCCAAAATCTGTTCTTTGTTATAACCGATGCAACTCTTTTGAACCCCATTGGGTCTGCCAATACAGTTTGATTCTGTGCTTGTAAAACTTCTTAAAAATTTTCAATGTAAATATTTCAACATAACCGAGGAACATTTTTTTTCTGATTGCTTTCTGTCTTTTTCTTAAAATTTCTGCATTCTGTTTAAAAAACTGTTTCTGGTACTGAGTTACCAGCGGTGATGATGATGATGTGGCTACTACCAGTCTAATGGCTGGCAATACCATGATAAATTCTATATGCAAACTGGGATTTTGTGTTTTAGAGAAACTAGGTGACTTTCACTCTTTTTCTACACTTTTATAGTCCTTGCCATTATGAACTTGTATAATAAATCTTAATTGTTGAAAGATTTGATCTGGTGTGTGTGTTTTTAGGAAGGAGAGGAAGGGGTCCCCTTAAGCTGCATGAGGACAGATAGGACATATTGTGGTTTATGATGCTTAGATGCCGAACTGGAGAGAAAAGAACTTAAGAGCAAAATAAAAAGACGGAAATCCTACTCGACTTTGAAATAAGATAAGCGCATGGTAGAAGAAGGATTTAAATGGAGAGGGCGGCGGTTACAGCACCCAGTTGTACATATTTTATCCTGAGACACCATTTGGTTTAATAAAATGTAGATCTAAGACTGTCCTTAACCTATCTGTTTCTTAAGACTTAATTATAAAGGTTATACTTTCAAAGGACAAAAGCATTATTCATTTGTCTGTTCATCTCTTCCAGGTTTATCTTGCAGATTATGGACTTTCCTACCGATATTGTCCCAATGGGAACCACAAACAGTATAAGGAAAATCCTAGAAAGGGCCATAATGGGACAATAGAGTTTACCAGCTTAGATGCCCACAAGGGAGTAGGTAGGTTTCTTCTTTTATTTCAGAAGAGTGATTACAGAATAAGTAATCAGGCTGTGTGAACTGGAGTATGTTACGGAGCAGTGGTGGGTATTGGTGATGGTTGATCAGAAGAAGCTCTTATGTGGTGACCTCATGTCACAGCAGGGAATGTTGCTTCTAGTGAAGGGAAAGGGGAATGTGTTAACACTTAGAGAATAATGGGTGAGGTAGGCTGGAAGATGGGGGAAGAAGCTACAAAAGAAACTTGCCTTTAAACTTGGTCATTAGCTTATATTGATAATACTATTGTACAGTGGTTTGTTTTGTTCATGCTCCAGAACAGCACTGGTCGGGACCCCAAAGTGGGTTTCAGTCCCATTTTAATGGGATCACCAGGGTTGGCGTTAGACTTGTTGGGCCTGGGGCTGAAGCCATAGCCTGAGCCCCACTGCCCGGGGCTGAAGCCCAAGAGCTTCAGCCCTAGGCGAAGGGGCTCAGTTACAGGCGCCCCACCTGGGGCTGGATCCCTTGGGCTTCAGCTTTGATGCCTCCCTCCCCAAGCCTGGTGTGGCGGGGCTCGGGCTTTGGCTTTGGGCCCCTGTCCTGGGGCTGTGTAGTAATTTTTGTTGTCAGAACTGGGTCGCGATGCAATGAAGTTTGAGAATCCCTGCTCTAGAACGTAGAGATGCGGGAGATGTTTGGCAGTTTCACATTACCTAAGAAGAATTTCTGTGGCCTGATAAATATGCCTTTATGCAGATCTACACCTGTTTTTCAGTCTGTGTGTCACACCATTTCGAGACATCCTCCTACAGAGAGAGAATCCTTTTTTAAAGCTACAAAGTGTTAACTTTTTGAAATCTTTTCCAGTAGCCTTTCATATATCTTACTTATTTAAACTCAATTTGATGGTATTGGAAACACATTTGCAGGTAAATTACATACATAGTCCTTTTATTGGATATTGATTGTACTGCCTTGCATTCCAAGGCAGACTTAATTCAACAATTCCCTAATTAGTTAAAGTCATAACCTATGTCTTGTATTCATTTACCATTAATTAAACCTTAGCTGTTTATTATACTGCAGTCCAAATTCAATAGCAGACCCACAGAGCCATGGAAAAAGGGAGTGGGAGGTCAATATTGAAAATATATGTTGCAGAGTCCCAATGATGGCTGCATTGTTCACAATCAATATGGTCAATGTAACACAACTTTCTTAGTTGCTATGTCAGCAAGACAAAAAGTCAATTCTAATGTTATGCTAGTGAAAAATGGTGATTATTGAAAAACTTTGACTCTTGCTGCAAAACAATATTTTTGTTAAGTATTTCCACCCCCTCAAATTTTCTAAACCTGAAAGAATGGACTGGCTGTCTGTGGCTAGCTATGGTAGGACCACAGTGTCTCAAACGATAACTGTAGAAATTTGTGCTTGTTAATTCTGCTGAACTGTTACCTTAAACTAATACTTTCTAATGAGTTTTAGTTGGCACAAATAACTGTATATTATTGCTTTTTCTATTAAAAGGACCATTGACCATGTAATGTAGAGGGTCTTGATAATTTGCCAGCGCTGTTAAAACCTGCAGTCGTTTAACGCTGGTCATTAGGAAAAATGAAATAAGACTGTCAAGTATATGCTGCTCAGACAATTGCACAGCTTCACCTGCTGAAAACATTCTGTTGTGAAAAGGACATATGCTCCAGTCCCTTCGTGACCCTGTTACTGTGAGCTGTGTGACTAGATGCATGAGCACCACTCTGAAAACTGTCCTTTGGAGATCTGTGTGAGTGTTGTTGAAGGGAGAAACTGGAGGTTGTGGCAGTTGGGACTGAGCACCTGGGCAGGCATAGCAGTTGGTTTAGTTTTCTGGTGAACAGGAGGCAGTTGAGAGTCTTGGTAGTAGGGAGGGGATGCATCTTTTATTTCCCTCCCCCTTTTGAACAGGGTGGTTGTGGTTGGGTGTAAGTGGGTGAATTCTTCGTTCCTCAACCCAACAAAATTAGAGGTCAGATCATCCCCTTCTGTGGTAAAATCAAAAGCCACGGTGGTGGTGGGTAAGATGGGGAGGGCTGTGGAAAAGGAACTCCCCACAAATATCCCTTCACTGCCATTTCATCTCAGTGTCATGTGTGAGGGGCAGAGTTTGCCCCAAGAGAAAAATCTACAGGGCCTGACACCAGACAGTATAGGGATAGGGGGCCAGACCCTGAACTGCTATAAAAAATGGATCTCTCAGGATTTACACCAGTTGAGGATTCACTTGGGGCAGCTAGTTGTTGTGAAGGACTTGGACTTTTCCACTTCCAACTGCATGTTGTAAGAAAAGACCGTTATGGCAAATTCCGTCTCTTTAGAACCCGCAGAGCACATGCTGCAGGTCTGAGTTCCATGTGGAGAAGGGAGCAGAATCCAGGCAACATCAGAGGCCACATCTCCCCTCCAACCCTACACATTTCCCATGGAAGTTAATATAGACTGGGACCATGTTATCTTTTCCAAGGGAGTTGTGAAGGCATCCGCTGCTGAGGGGAGTCTCTAATGTGATTGCATCAATGGATCTGGACTGCCGTTGAGCTGAGGGAGGGGGAGTGTACCCACTATATCTATATACACATGCAGACACACATATATCACATTAAAAATAAAACAACAACTAAAAAGCCCATCTTAAAAACATTAAGGTTGCAAAATCAAACACTTGAAAGATAGAAAATGCCAGATTTTTATGGTGGTCTGTGCATCCTTAATTCAGCCCCTTTGTGCATTTGCCATGACACAGTCTTTAATTACATGATCACATACTGTTTTTTTCAACAGAACCCCTAGCCTCATTCAGTGCATAGGATGGGTGGTGCTCACTGAATGGGCAGCTGTGCAGTATTTCTTTTTATCTTCATTGTTCAGTATGTGCTTCCATGCCATATATCCTGCACACTTTTCAAACCGTGCTCTGAATACAGAAGTATTACATTCCTTAGAATCTGAGTGATTCACAAACATTAAAGAAATGAGTATTTTCCTGATGTGCCTGTGAAATAGGGAAATATTATCCCCTTTTTAAAATCAGAAACTGAAGCAGAGAGAGATTAAGGCCAGAATTTTCAAGTGTCCACTGATTTTGGGTGCCCAACTTGAGACAACCAGAGCTTGATTTTTTTTCAGGGAATTTAGCATTCCATAACATTTTATAACACATTTTGTGCACAGCTTTCATTGATTTGAGCTGCAGTTGTCAGCCTGTCTGCAAATCTGATCCCCGGTGTCTCAAATTGGGCACCTAGAAAATGAGGAACACAAAATTAGCAGCTCCTGTGAAAAGCTTAGTTTAAGTGGCTTGTCCAGTAGTGTGGCAAAGGCAGGGATAGAATCCTGTTATCTATGATGGCATTCAACTGTCTTAAGCACAACACCGTCCTTACTCTTCCTGCAGTCCTTTACCTCATTCACTACAAAACTTCCACTTCAGAAACAAATGGCGCATAGGGTTTACAGACAACATCCTCATTCACAACCCTCATTCACCTGGAGCACACACTGTCCAGTGCAGGGAATGAGGCAGGGCTCTTGTGGAAAAAGCAGTATGTGGTGAGTAGTTAGACGATATCATAATGCGTATGTAGAAGGAGGATAAATTAAGGTTGCACAGGCAACCATGATTCTGGCTTTTCCTAACTTTTGCATGCTTGACGTGCAGCCTTAATGTTGTTCTTTGAACATAGTTGATTTTTAATTTTTATATATATGCATGTGTGTATATATGATTCTTTCCAAAGGGCTTTTCTGATTATATGTACCATACCAAAGTATTTTAAAAGTCAAATATTTCAACAACAAAAATATTTATTAAGGCTTTTTTATGTGGTGTTCTACCTGAGTGGTAGAACTTGTTATATTGAGTTAGACAAATGGAAACCTTCAAACTTCCACTCTTTCTTATTTATGAATTAGCTGTACAAAAGTGTGCAGTGGTTTGATTGAGATATCTGGTTTCGACTTTCAAAAAATATCAATTTGTGGCTTTTGAAAGTGCCTCTTGAAACTGATTTGCCCCTTTCCACAAAGAAAGTACCGCGCAGTTTCATTGCAAGCTTCCCACTAACTTAAATGAACATTGCTATCACAGGTAGGATAGAGAGAGCAATCCAGCCTCATTCACATTCATTCCATGTACTCTTTGCTAAGCTTCCCAGTTATGATGGCTGTTGTGATGTTATCCACTGGGAATCATACTGAGATCCTGGAAGTTATTTAGCATTGGACACTAAACAACGATTCCATGGTATCAGTTTCCATTACTAGTCTGCATTTTTGTGACGGTCTTTTGTGAGCCTAAGATCTGCTCTTCCCATCAATATCATTCAGTATGGAACATGAGTTGCTATGTGCTTAATTTTCATTTGAGCTTCTGGCCTAGGTTCTAAACTAACTTGACAGACTTCAGTCTTCCTGGCTACTTGTTTGCTCTGGTGTTGTAAGAAAGAGAGGTTAGAGGATGCCTTTTTTAAATTGGAGATTATTCCCCAAATTAGACTGTAGTGTTTTAGTTTTTACATAGAATTTGAGTGAACCATATTGAACATAGTCTTGCATTCATTTTGAAAGTCCGTGCTGTATAAATAGAATTACATTCTTGTTACTTGATAATTAAAGTGAATTATATCTGCATCAAATGCATGTTTTAAAAATTTGTTACATAGTTAGAATTGTTAAAAAGTAACATTTGGATCAGTGTATCATATGGATTTTTGTAGATTTTCTACTCACTGAGGCATGCAGTCAATACCTAATTTCTCTGGAGATATACTGCGCTTAACATATTGAGCTTTTTTTAAATACTCCAGACCTGTGCATTGAGTGTGTAAGACCAGTTTTAATTTGCCATCATAGATGAACATAAGAGTATGAACTAAGTTAAATTCCCTCCAATGTATATTTGTGTGTGTGCAGTGAATTTCAGCATCATTCTCCTGATTCTTTTCCTTTTCCAAGCCAACACTTTACATAATTAATATTAATTACTTTCCCTTTTTGTTTCAGTGGCAGAGAGACACCTCTAAATATGTTATTAGTTTAACAAAGCTTTTCTTTAATGTATCTTCACTCAAGCACCTAGAATGATTAAAAACATATGAAATAGGAAGGCTGGTGCAGACAGATGATGTTGTGATAGGTTCAGGGTACCCAGAGCCTAAAGCAAAAGGTGGTACCTGCCCCCAGTTATACCCAGTTGTCAAATTTTTGCAGTTTCTCAGTGCTTTTTACTTCTGGATTCTTATATGGCATCACTGCAAAAAGTGTCTTGTATAATCTGTGTCTTGTATGACAGCTGTAACTATCTCTGATGTGGGCCTTGCCAGAGTTATCCATGCCTTTGTGTCCTTCAGATTGTGTTATTGCCATTCATCCTGCTTGAAGTCAGTTAGAATGTGTGCTCCCTAAGTTCACATATTAGGGAGCTGGCACTGTGTTGTTCCTAGTGAATGGCCCTTGGGGCTACTTTTTGCTTTCTCCACTGGTCTGACAGAGACAGTGTCTTTGAACCTGTAGGGAGTAGTGCAATAGTCATCTGTTTTCTCGGGCTTTTGCTTGAGGAAGTTGACTCTGTATAGGTATTTAGTTTATTTGTGGTCTGTGTATGACTGGTTAGTGATGAGCCTTATTTTTATTAATGCTGGTAAATGAATTGTTGTAATTTGTGTTCCTAGGAATTACATAATGGGTGCATTCTAAACCTAAAAATACAGTAAATAAAAATGTACTCTTTATGGGTTTTGTCGAGTTTACAGAAGATTTAGGTCCCCTACTAGTTTGGAGAATCAAAAAATAAAACCTGTTTCTTTAAAAGTATTAAGGTAACAATACATGGCAACAAGTTATCAGCATTCAGTGTTTATGCTGCCACAAGCCAAATAACATGCTGTTAATTATTTCTACTTTTAGACATACCAGATTTTACTGCACTCCGTATGTGACGCATGTGGGGTCAAGTGCCCCCCCCACCCAAAAAAAATTTCTGCTTGGCCTGAGGGGGTTGAGGAGGAGAGGGAGAGGCTCCCTTTTCTCACTGTGCTTGCTCCCTGGCATGCTCAGTCCCTATCCCTGGCAGCCAGGCCCAGGCAGAGAGTGGAAGGGGCAGGACCACCTGCTTATCATGCCAGCCTCTCTGGATCTCTGCTCTGTGCAGTGTGGTGGCTGCCTGCGAAAGTCTGGCTGGGGAGACGCCAGCAATTCGTCCCCTCTGCTCCCCACCCAGGCCTGGCTGCTGGGGATAGGGGCCAAGTGAGCCCCTGGCATGTTTCCAGCTTACTCAGCCCCTGTCCCTGGCAGTCAGGCCTGGGACAGGAGTAGAGGGGCGAGCTGCTATCACCTCCCCAGCCAGGCTCTCTCAGGCAGCTGCCGTGCTGCACAGAACAGTGACCCGGAGCAGCCTGCTTCAGCCAGCATGAGAAATGGCTCCTTCTTGCTCCCCAGCTGCCAGGGAGAGTGGCCGAAGGTGTCGGGGGTGGGGGGTGTCCCAGTGGGAGAAAGATAGAGGGCCACTGTCCCCAGGCAACTCTGGTGAAGTGAGGAAAGCACAACGGCCCCTGGCTGGGTTCAGGGCGGGGTGTACCGGGGAAGGTGCTGAGAGCAGGTTCCCTGGCATCTGCTTAGCCGAAGGTAGTGGCATTGCCTCCCCTACTGAGGTGTCCACAAACTCCAGGGAGACACTGGTGCTGTGAGTTTCCCTGGGCTAGGCGTGGCCTCAGCGGGGCCCATGGGCACATGCTCCCCACTCCTCTGACCCCAGCCTCCCAGGAGCCGGCAGAGTTGGCTGCAATCACGTGTCCTCCTCCACATAGCGTGTGGTCCCCCATCCTCCCCCCCCCCCCCAGCCCCCGTATCAGGAGGCACGAGTTGTCTATTCTGCACTCCGTCATAAGTGAGATGATATTCATACCATCAGACTATTGACGGGCAGTGGGGAAATTTACATGCTATCCACAAAATCTGGGGCCAACACTGTAGGTTTCACTCCTGCTTTCACTAAAAATTCTGGCACTGCTGACAAACTTCCCTTGCTGTGTACTTTTTCTAGCAGTTTTTGTGTTTGTTGTTGTGGTGTTTTGTTTTTATTAATAAACTGCATAAGCGCCATCAAAGTTACAGTGCCTTATGTGTATACATACATGTATAATGCTATATGCTGTGGGCATGTGTTTGGCACTATCACTTTGGGTAGTGCTTACGTAGTTTAACAAAAACACATGTGGTGTGTGTATATAATATAAATAATCACTATAGCTTTGGATAGCACTTAAGAGATTAAAGACATAAACATATGGCCCCTGCCTCAAAGAGTTTTCATTTTCAATAAGACAAATATAGAACATAAAACAGGATGTTGAGGAAGGGGGAGTGAGGTTAAAATAAAAGATGTGGAGCATAGTATAGCAAGTGAATCAAGTAAAGTCTAATATTTGTAAGGAGAGATTGAGCAATAGCAGGCAGCCCAGGAGTCAAAGTCCAGGGTAGATTTCAAGGAGTGACTTGCAGTGTAAAAGTGAATGTGGTAGGCACAGAAGAATATCATTTTAGGTATAGAGAATGCTAGGAAAAGAGATGTGCAGCCAAGTGTGGGAAGAGGAGTCAAAGGGAGGAACAAGGTGAAATGACTGGGCAGTGCAAGGGGGTGAGATGAAGTGTAAGCAAGACAGAGCTTAACTGGAGAGTAGAAGTAATTCTGAGCTACTGAACATTGGATAGACAGGAGAGGAGGCCAGGGAGCAGGAAGTCAGAGCAGTGCAAGTGAGAGAAAACTGTGCAATTAACTGTGGCTATGGCAGGGAGGAGGAAAAGGAGTTCTGAAATTGGCATTTCTAATTAGACTAACACCTTCCTTTGAAGGACCAGTAGGCCTGCAGATGCATTACAACTCCCTTAAGCTCCATGCCTAGGGGAAATCATGCATTACCAAAACCCAAAGTCAAATTCTCTGGATTCTCTTCTCTTGTTACCCTCTCATTCCCCTATTCTTGTCTATTAACATTGGATTTGCCATACTCAACCTGATGATCCTTGGATGCATTAATGGGGGAATATTGAGTAGGAGTAGAGGTTATTTTACTGGTGTATTTGGCAGTGGTGTGACCGATGCTGGAATACTGTGTCCAGTTCTTGTGCCCACAGTTCATGAAGGATGTTGATAAATTGGAGAAGGTGCAGGGCCATGAGATCAGAAAGGATTAGAAAACCTGTCTTACAGTGATAGACACAAGGAGCTCAGTCTTGTTAGTTTAACAAAGAGAAAGTTAAGGAGCGACTTGAACAAAGTACCTGCATGGTCAAATTTAGCCTGGAAATAAGGCCTAATTTTCGTAATAGTGAAAGTGGTTAACCATTGGAACAATTTGCCAAGGTTTGTAGTAGATTCTCCATCACTAGCAATTTTGAAATGAAGATCGGATGTTCTTCTGAAAGATGTTGTCTAGTTCAAACGGAACTATTTTGGAATCTATGAACTGTTGCTCTGTCAGTTCAAGTACCACCCCTTTTCTTACACCCAAGTCTAGTAGTTAGGGCACTTGGTTGGGATGTGAGCGCCCAAGGTTCAAATCCCTGTTCTGGAGCAGGGCCTTGAACTTAGGTTTTGCCCCTGCCAGGTTAGTGCCCTAAACACCAGGCTATAGGATACACTGGCTTGGGGTGGGGGTGGGGTGTGTGTGTTCCTCTCTCTCTCTGTGTCTCTGTCTCTTATTTGGCAGCTGTTCCACTTTATATTAATAATTATTCATTGGAACAGGGGCTGCAGTCAGGTGCTCCCACCCCCCAAGTCAGTGCCCAGCCTCTGGGCTATTGGTATAAGGGGGATCACCACCACCCTGATTTTGCAAATCTAGCCATTTGTTTCCAAATTTCCTTTGCTTTTATTTAATAAAAAAAAAAAAAAAAAAAAAAGAGGTTAAAATGCCCTAAATTGAAAGTGTTTTGTTTTTGTTCTATCCAAATCAATTACTTTTTGATTTGCTGAAAATTTTGGAAAATGTCAGTGTCAGCTTGACCCAGAACGCTTCTCCCTCCAGTTCCACCCTCAGAACTGCTAGCAAGCTGAAAAATCTGCTGTTCACAGAGTTCTGTGTATAACCCTCTGCTAAATTTGTGTACGCTGCCCACAAGTGTTGTTTAAAACTATCCAGCCTTCTTTTAAAAAACAATGCACCATATTTGAGTCTGCCCTCCTGCTGCAGTAAATTCCTCAGGCTGACCATACCCTCAATGAGGCAGTACTTCATTATGTTCCTTGGAAATATGTCAGCCATTAATTTTATCGAGTCTCATATTTCAGTCTCGTTTATCTTCTTTGTCTTATTCTCAACCCCAAGCTGAACTGTTCTGTTACTTTATAGTGCTCTACAGATGACAACACTCATCTCATAAGATATAACTCCATAGGGTAATATCTTTTTAAAATTATATTTCTAACTCCACAGTCAGTTTGACACACTTTTTTTCTTTATAGGCTTTGTGTCATGAAAAAACACTATTATTATTTATATTATGGTAGACCCTAGAAACCCCGGTTAGGATTGGTGGTCCCATTGTGTAAGACACTGTACAAACTTATAAAACAATCCTTGCCTTGAAGAGCTTACAATCTAAAGACTAATGATGAAATTATAATGTGATAGTAGTAGTGAAAATGTCATAGAAAAACATATTATCTCTGTCTTTGATCAGCCTTCTAGCTCACTCTGAGTGGAAGGAGAAATAGTTAGCAAAATAAGGGCATAGTGGAAAACTCCCATTTTATGTTGCTGGAGAGTTCCACACATGAATTCTGGTTAGCAGATGTCTTTAAGATGAATTCTTGGGAACGTTGGAGGTTCAAGACCATAAAAATGGCTCGTATGATATAATTTACTTTCCGTTTTGAAATAATAATCCAAATTCATATTAGGTCTCAACTAACTGCAAAATGTGTTACATACGCAGAAGCATAATACATTCTCATCTCAGTGTGAGTTGCTTCAGTTATGCTACTCTGTTAGAGTAAATTTTTCAGCACTATCCCTACATGTTGAGTTGAGAATATATTCTAAGGGCCTGACTCTGATTTCACTCCAGTGACTTCAGTGGAGTACCTTCTGATTTATCTTGGCACAAGTACAGAATCAGGTCTTAAATACTGAAGTGAAAAAGTTAAACTGTGAAGTATTGTGGAATATAATATTATACGAAAATGTTTTCATCAGGTAGCATTTAATATTGGGCTAAAAACTGTAACACCATAATATTGTAGTAGCTAATGGAAAATCAAATTTCAAATGTCTATTGAAAAAAAGAATAGAATTGTTAGTCTACAGATAAATCAAATGTAATTTGGTTTAAAATAAGGATTCTTTTTAAAATATGGTCTTGTAAAAGTGACAGATTATCAAGCAGAATTGCTGTATTTTAAAAGTCAAAATTTTATGAATTTTCACTTGTTTATTATATCTTAAAATAAAGCAGGCTTTGAAGTTCTTTAAACCCAGATTTATTTTTTAAATCATCAAGGACTCTAGTAATCTCATTTTAGATTTTATTAGCAGATTTATTTTTCTGGTTAAAGATATAGTTGAGAGATAAATTGGGATTATTTAGAGAATAGAGAGTTCACATTTGTAATGAATTCAACTGGTTACTACCATAAAGCACACTGTTGTTTCACTAAAGAGCAGAGTAATTATTAGCCAAATAAATATATAAAAATATTAAAGATCATGATGATATAAATATAATCATTTCAAGACGTTAAGATCTCTAATAATGAACTGATGAGAGAGTAGGGAGCGAGGATAGGACAATACACAATCAAGTAGATATGAAATGTTGATACTTTTGAATAAATCTCAAAAAAGATATGTGTAAATCTACTTGTGTATTAACACTGATTTGCAAATATGTAGATAAATAAACAGCTTTGGTAATTTATCATCTCTTTGGAATACTTTTCATTTTCTTTTTAATTGTTGCAGCATGTAGTTTAATTGCATATATTTTGCATTTATTCTGTGGGACACCACAACTTTCTTAACGCATTGGTAAAACTCTTGTACACATGCTGCCTACTCACAACATGACTTTGCTGTACAAATGAAGTAGCAGATCAAGAAATGGGTGAAAGATCTAAAATGTGAATTCAAAGGTAATTAGACATGGCCAAATTACAACAACGGAATAAATTTTACTCTCTGAGGACTATTTAATCTGAAGAGTAGTTATGTTAGGTTAGCTTCTGAAATCTAAATGACTTGCCATTACTTACAGCTTCATATCAATTACTCCCTCAGTGAAAAAAGTACTCCATTGTAATTCTGACAATTTTTCTCAAAGGGCTGGTTGTATGAAGCCTGTGTCACACAAACAGGTGTCAGAATAGCATTTTGTGAAAATTAGAGGCTCTGCCATCAAAAGTGCTGGTTTATATGGTTGTAATCTGGAATTGCCATAATGGAAAAAGGAGTTGTGAACACATGTGTATGAATGGAATCATTCCACAGTTAACGGGAGATTTATGACTGAAGAAATCGCTACAGAACAGCAAGTGGTATAGATTGTTTTTATTTTAATACGAGAGCCAAGTCTTGCATTAGGACATTGTTGAATCTAGTGCAGAAAATAAATGACACCCAAGGGATAACGTAGCATTCTGTTGGATTGCAGGGCCTTTAGTAATCTGATAGTCTAATAGTGGTAAAGATAGAGAATATGTAAGAACTAATCTTGTCTTCTGCTTTTATAACAACCATGTATGGTAACAAGAAACAGTTACGAAGCGTTGGCACTGTAGCTTTCAGTAGATGACTTTTTAAATTAAAAGATACGTTTGCTGAGTAACTTTTTGGAATTTATTTAATGAAAGCTCATAAAATATGATACCTGTTTACAGCTGGATTAACAGCCACATACTCTACTACTTGTGTGTCTGTCTCTCTACTTTAGACGTGGGGTACCACGTAAATATAAACTCACAGTTGCCCTCAGTTTTTATGCAGTTTTCAAATGAATTTGGGAAAATGAGTAATTTATTTTCAAAAGGACTTGCTATTTTTTTACCCAATAATTTTAATTGATTAACAGTTTGCTAGTGTACTTCAGCCTACCGTGTTATATTGTGAACATGGGATATGCTTCAGCTTCATACAAAGAAATGGGGAATCTGCCCCAGCTTGTTACTTAAAATAGCAATCAACAATGCTAGTTCTTAGATTACATTGCAGTGGGTTTCTTTCCTTGGAACAGTCAATCTTTGTATGAATTCAAGTACCGTCTGTCTCCCTGTGTATAAGATGTTTGTTTTTTGTCACCAGTAGTGAAGAAACAAAATTAGTATGTGTTTTCAGCTTTTTCATATGGGGTTGGGGGGTTTTGGTGTTTGTGAAATAACTCGGTGCTTTTCTTATTGGCAAGCAAAATTGTGATAAATGTATGAATGATTTACTAAAGAGCCAGTGTATTTTAACCTGTGCTACAACTCTCTCTTTAAACAAACAGTTCATGGAACTTGTAAGCAGACTGATTTGGTGTGTAAATGTACACTAGATGGCAGTTTTGTCATATCTTCCAACTTCAAATAGTTCTATAGTAGAACAGGAAAGGCCATCAGTGTTTAGTCTGCACTGAAAGGGTCTCTGCATGACCAATGTGGACCCCATGGACTTCCTGGAACATGTGTTAGCAATTTAGCAGCAGACATTTATTTCTTTGTTTTACTGCTTGGCTCTTTGAGAAAGTGTTGGTACTGGGTTATGGGCTGTCTGGATCATGTCAGAGGCCATGGGGATCAAGTTCATGTGACAGGCCAGACTAAGGAAGGATGAAGTTGGAGGAGGTGAGGAAACTGACCCTTACTTTCAGCAGCAACAAGTCACTGCCTGTCTGTGGACTGAGGCCAAAATCCTGGGCGTTTTAGTTCTAATACAGCTGAACAAACAAAACACTTTGCCCATTTGGCTTTTTCATATTTCATCAACAGTAGTTCAGTCAAAGCTTTTCTATTTCTTATGGGTCGTATTCTTCATCTCTCTCTCTCTCTCCTCTTTAGCTCCATCCAGAAGAGGTGACCTTGAAATCCTTGGCTATTGCATGCTACAGTGGTTATGTGGGAAACTACCCTGGGAACAGAACCTGAAGGACCCTGTATCTGTCCAGACTGCTAAAATGAAGTAAATAATAATAATTTCAAATACTCCATCATTTACCAAAACAGATCTGAAAGTGAACTTCAAAGGGAGCTCACATCCTGTAGAATATTGCCTTACCTGAAAGCAAAAACATTTCCCCTTAATTAAAGATATGTTAGAAGCATTTAAAAGATGTGAACTCTGGGAGTGTGCATTACATCTCCTGCGTGCATTTATGTGCATGCAGCTGTGGAGATTTCATGTACACAAATGTGTGATGCAGAACAATTTCTCAGATTTTTGAATTCTCATAATTATTTAAGAAGTTGCATTTGCAAATCCTGTGTGCCAGTATGCTTGCTGCACATTCAGAATGATTTTGTAGAATTAACTATGTAACTGCTTCACAGAGACAGAGATGAAAATTTGAGCAAGCTGTCCTTATTTTTCATGTGTTGTTTCATTCTATTTCTTTCGCTTTCAGTTATGTAGATTTTTTTTAAAGAATTAAATCTTTTGGTTTAGGGTTTCAATGTTATATGAACATTTAAAATACCAAGTAAAAAACTTTATCTGTTAGAATCTGCCCCCCCATCTACCCCCACCCCAGCATGACTCATTAGATAATATTAACGCAACAGAGTTTATTGCCATTTTTTTCAGTGCTCTCACCAATGGGACTTGAGAGAGTTAATTGCATGTGGTACAATATAGCCTGTTCTTCAGTACAAGGATATGCTGAACTGTCGTTTTCCATAGAGGTAGCACCACAACTGGAGAAAGCAGCAAACTTTTTTAAGTAGGGCAAGTCACAACAGAGGTACACAATAGGGATATCTGAGCCACAGAAATCAATCTGCAAATGCAGTATGGCATCCGCTCTCAGCAGAGAAAAAGGTTAGCCTGCAGACTGCGGATAATACAGATTGCATCTGTAAACGTTGACATCGTATGTTATGTTTAATATTTCTGCTTTAGAAGTTCTGATCGGTACAGAACCCAAACTAACACACAGTTCTCCTGAATCAATTTAATCGATCAAACTGCTTCACTAATTCTTCACTTACAGTTAACCCTTCAAGCACTGGTATTTTCCAGACTGGCAGCCAAAGGCTTCTTAGGAGGAAATATATAAAATATGGTACAACTCCATTTGGCAAAAATTCCCTCTTATTTGAATGACTGTGTGTCCCTTGGTATGAAACATTTACTGAGGTAGCCCCCTTAATTGTCTGAATGTTTTTGATGCCCCTGTAATGTTGTGAAAGACCAGAGGGGATTGGTGTATGTACATGTAGATATCCAGTTACATGCAAGTTGATGGGTGTCCGGTGGACAAATCCAGCCCCCTTCTCTGCTCATATACCTTTGCAGTGGAACCAGTATGGTTCTGCTGAGAGCAGACCTGGATGTGGGAGTGCAGTTCAAGTAGCATAAGACACAGAGGCAGGGCTTGGGACTCTACTGCTGCACAGATAATCCCATTTTCTTCCCTTCCCCTTGTTTCTCTAGTCATTTAGGAAGAATCTAGTGCTAGCCCTAATGCAGGGAAGTAGGGGTAGCTGAGTTATGGCTGTGAAGGTGGGGGGAGAAGTAGGTGCTTCATCTTGTATACTCCAGTCCAGTAACTGAGGTGACTTCTGCAGGGTTGCTCTGCAGCCATACTGTAGCCTGGGGGAAAGGATTTCTCCTCCCCAGCACCTATCCCCACTGTTTAGGCCAGGTGCTGGATTTGCCGCTGTGTGCCCACTTAAATAGGTAAGGGAGATGATGCAGTGTGTTCTCTCACTTGTTGAACTTCCCTTTTACTCTGCCAGTGTCACTCAGCCTTGGCATGGCTTGTGCTTTTCACCAAACTACGAACTTTTAAAAACTAAACTGGTCTTGAGTTATCAGATCACAAATAAAAGCATCTGAAAACTTCAAAAAGGGAAACTCCAGTGTAATATAAAAATCTTCTAATCACTACCTCTAATTACAAAAAAGAACGAAACACTAAGTGACTGAAATAAAAGAATAATTAACAATCATATGGAAACTGGTGCCATGGCAGCCTCATGAGGGAAATTAAGCTGAGGAAATTCAGCTAGAAATCATAGAATTTCCAAGTGTAAGTTTTGGGAAATTAACGACATTTAAATAAACACATAGAATTTTCCTTAATTTAGTTCTGGAACTCTGATTTCTGATGCTTTCTAGTCAGACTTGAATTCTCCTCTTTTAATGAGCCACAGGGTAAGTGCCATCCACTGAAACTGCTGCTGCGTCTATTACATGTGAGAGTGAAACAATGACGTACAGTATGCTGTTTGGAAAGTTCATTTTTTAAACATGTACTGTTGTGTAAAGAGGTGACTAACAAAATCCCACCTCCCGTTTCCTCTAAACGTGATGGCAGCTACTGACAGCCTTAAAGGACAGGCCCCATGGGGACCTTCCCATCTGCATGCTGTGCAGATGTTTGTTTCTACTGGCGTGTAGGGTAGGTCTTGGGGCATGATGTAGCCAGTTCATCCAGCGCTTCACAGATTCACATGCTCATCCCATGGCTGTACAGGGATCGTAGCAGAACCTAGCTGTTGTTATGACTTGTGAAGCCACTCCATACAAAACCACCCCATTGGATGAGGACCTGATGGTTTTATCCTCTTTTTAGATTCTCTAAGCAAAGCCCTTGTACTCTGCCTTTATGAATTTAGGGGCAAATCCTGCACCTGCAGCTCTGGTAGGTCCCCTGTGGTTCCTCAGAACAAAGGAGATTCAGGATTTTGAGGTAGAAGAGCAATTTCAGATAGGACATGCACCTGTTCAACAAGGCTCTACTCTGTTGTAACTCCCTGGACTACAGTCTGCTGCAGTGCAGATAATCCCATCTTCTCTCAGGTGGGTGCATGATGACCATAGATGCTGTTCCAATAGTCCCTATGCAGCTACACTGATGGGATCCCCAGCCCAGTTACAGGGGCTTAGTGCTATGGCCCCGAAGAATTAAGTGAAAGTGTTTTGTTTTTTAAAGAGAGAACTGGGCCCCTGCAGGAATATAGGTTTTTTTAACTGCAGTTCTATCCTTTTAAAACATGAAGGGCTAGACTAAGCTGTTGGCTCACCCACAGCAAGGAGCAGTGTATAGTACACGGTACCACCCCAGGAGGAGCAGTGGGGAAAAATTGGCTCAGGCTTGGTCTAGAGTAGAAAATTAGATTGTTTGTTTTAAACTATGTTGGTTGGGTGTGAAAAATTCACACCCCTCAGTGATGTAGTTAAGCCAACCTAAGTCCCTTGTAGCAGGGCCAGCAGTAGGGGGTAGCAAGCAAGGCAGTTGCCAGGAGCCCCACAGAGCTAAATTACATCATATCTATAGAGTCATTGTGGAGAAATGTAATCTGAGTGTTACAGTAATTTAATCTCTAAAAGTGAAAATAAATCACTCTAAAGCAGAGGTTTTCAAACTGTGGGGTGCACCCCCCTAAGACGGCACAGAGGAACATGCAGGGGGGCAAGCAGTGACACCTGGCACTTTGGGCTTTGGCTTTGGCCCAGGGAAGCAGGGTGGAGGCCCGCTCCTTAAGCCTCTTTAGTTACTGCCCTTGGCCCCAGCTATGTAGATAGCATTCGGCTGACTGAAGAATTCTTCTGTCAACCTAGCTACCACCTCTCGGGAAGGTGGATTACCTACACCAACAGGAGAATCCCCATAGTGTCTACTCTGAAACGTTACATAGATGAAGCTATGCCGCTATAGCATTTTAAGTGTAGACAAGCCCTGTCTTGCTTTGAGGTGGGGGGAGGAGTAAGGTATCCAGCCCCAGGCCAGAGGCTGCACCCCCAGCCGGAGCCCTCACCCCCCCCCTCAATTTCATGAGCATTCATGGGCCGCCATACAATTTCCATGCCCAGATGTGGCCCTTAGGCCAAAAAGTTTGCCCACCTCTGGTGTAGACTTTACTTATCCCGATGGGAGGGGTTCTGTCATTGGTCTAGGTAGTCAACCTCCCCGAGAGGTGATAGCTAGGCCCATGAAAGAATTCTTCTGCTGACCTAGCACTGTCTACATGGGGATTTAGGTTGGCTTAATAATGCTGCTCGGAGATGTGGATTTTTCACACCCCTGACCAACCTAATTAACCAACCTAATAATCTAGTGTAGGTCTTGGCTCCCTTCCCCTTCCACCGGGTTAGCTCTGTTGACATTTAGAAGGGACAGGGCCATAGCTTTGCCCCTCATTTGGTTAGGGAGCACTGGAGACACTGTCCTTGCTCTCCCCCACCAAGCTTGTAGCTGTAATCCTGGCAGTTCTCACACAGTTGTCCCTACTTCCCTGCATTAGGGCCAGGAAGGATCTGGTGCTAAATGATTAGAGAAAGCCAGACAAAACTGTTCCCAACTTTAAAAGCACAAAAATTAATCTTTGGGGTGAGAGCAAAGTGAGAAATTTCATCCCAAGGTATATTTATTTACTCCCAGAAAATGTATAAGCCCCTGCAAAGAGGCATGAAGTGAAGATGCTTTCCCAGTTGTAACTGGTTTTGCTTAAATCTTCAGTCTCTAGGTGGTTAAAAATAGGTATCTGGTAGGTAGAGATTTTGTTTGAAGAGGAGTCTTTTGAAGTGTTAGTTATCCTTGAGATCCTCTCCTTTTGGAATTGAGTTTTACTGTATCCAGAATTCCAAGTGAAGGATCACCTCCTAAAAATTCACATTTCACCTGTTGTATTCTTGTGTTGTCTCAGACTGATGGATGAGCTCCCAGATTCAGTGATGAAGTGGGGTCCGGCTGGAAGCAGTTGCTGTAAGTGTGATTAGAGCATATGCTGTGTATTTTATCATTCTGTCTTAGTCTGTTTATTAGAATAAGGCTTTAAATTTTTTTATAACTTTTGGGAACAAAACAATAAGAACGAAGTAAAAAAACAAACCCTGAAATTTAATATTTAAAATTAAATTACCAATTTCAGTCCTCCTAAGGCAAGCGTGATTTAATGCAGCGTTATCCCCTTAGGGCCCTGATCCTGCAAATTGTAATGTGTAGGTCCAGCAGTCCACCTGTGTGGTACCTCTTTGACGTTATATCCACATACTAAACTTTGCAGGATTGGAGCCTTCAGCATAAATATTTGACAAGAGATCAGAATGAGCTTGAGTTTGATCATCAGGATCAGACTGGTAAGCAAGAGCAGACCAGGCAGTATCTTCTGAGTAGATCACAGCTGTCAGACACCCCTCAATTTATAGCATTCCTGTTTGTGTGTTCGTGTGTGTGGGCATGCACGTGTGTGCATCCATTTGCCCACGTTCCCCCTCGCCCTGCCATCCCCACCCCTCCCGCGAGCCAGCCAGCCACCAACCCAGATTTTTTTTTAAAAGTTGTCATTAACGTTCCCTCTCTTTCACAACTTAGATTAAATCTCAGGAAAAATGGAAAAACTTCCTAACTGTAAGAACAGCAGGACAATGGAACAGACTGCCTCAGGAGGTTGTGGAAGCTTCTTCAGTGGAGGTTTTCAGAAAGGAGGCTGGAACTGAGTTGGACGGTTTAGACCAGGGGTGGGCAAAGTTTTTGGCCTGAGGGCCACATCTGGTTTCCAAAATTGTATGGAGGGCCGGTTAGGGGAGGCTGTGCCTCCCCAAACAGCCAGGCAAGGCCTGGCCCCTGCCCCCTATCCGACTGCCCCTGCTTCTCGCCCCCTGAGGGGCCCCCCCAGGACTCCTGCCCATCCAACCCCTCCTGTCCCCTGACAGCCCCCCCGGGACTCCTGCCCCATCCACCTCCTGCCCTGTCCCCTGCCCATCCCCAGACCCCCCACCACCCCATCCAACCCCCCCTCTTCTTCCTGATTGCCCCCACGGAACCTCTGCCCCCATTCAACCCCCCTGTTCCCTGCCCTCTGACCTCCCCGACCCCATCCACACCCCTGCCCCCTGACCACCACCTCGAACTCCCCTGCTTCTATCCAACCCCCCCTGCTCCCTGCCCCCTGACCGCGCTGCCTGGAGCACCGGTGGCTGGTGGCGCTACAGCCGTGCTGCCCAGAGCACCAGGCCAGGCAGCCGTGCCGCCCGGGTGGAGCCAGCCACGCCACCGCGCAGCACAGAGCACCGGGTCAGGCCGCGGCTCTGCAGCTGCGCTGCCCGGCAAGAGCTCGCAGCCCCGCTGCCCAGAGCATTGTGCTGGCAGCGCAGTGAGCTGAGCCTGCAGGGGAACAGCAGGGGAGGGGCCGGGGGCGAGCTTCCCAGGCCAGGAGCTGGGGCCAGGCAGGAGGGTTCCGCATGCCGTAGTTTGCCCACCTCTAGTTTAGACGCAAGAAATCTTGCATCTTGGTAGAGGGTTAGACTAGATGACCCTTGTGGTCCCTTCTAACCCTATGATCCTACTTCCCCCTGCATTTCCTTGTCGTGTTTCACATATACATTTTTTCCGTCCCGCTCTACTCTTTCAATCTTTCCATTCTGCTCTTCTCCACCTCTCAATTTCTTGCTCATCCTCAAATTTTGTTTCCTCCTTTCCCTTATTAGTCCCCTCTCTGCTCATCACTCTCTTCCCTTCCCCCCATCACCCGCTACCTCCACTCTCTCCTCTTCCCTTTCTTTCCCTCTCCCCACCTAAAATTCCCTATAATTCTCCCTTTCCTCTGCCCTACTGCAAGTATCCCCCCCTCCAACCATATGAAATCAAAACTGACATGGGCTGGCCCCTTCCATGGAATGCAAGGCTGGCTGCCATTTCTTCACTCCTAGTGCATGCTAAGTTGTCCATACCTAGAGACCGAGGAGGTGGAGCAGCCAGCTAACGGGTGCTGTTCTGTTCCTTTTGCAAGAGGCCAAAGAAGGGGTGCCTCCCATGATTCGGTGCTTGCCAGATGTGTGAAGAACCTCATCCCTTTTAAGATGGCAAGAGAAGGGTCCACTTCAAATTAAATGTTATGCTAATGTTAATGCTGTATTTGACAGCTAGATGCTACAATGATTGGCACCCAAATAATACTTTAGATCTTCTGCCTAGGGATATGAAAATGCTATGGACAGCAGCTCCTCCTGTCTTGTACATCCCCCCAGAGCTCGAATGGAGGAGCTTCCATTCAGACACAGAGAGGGAATGATGCAGTGGCACTGGTGCTAATCACTTCCACACCTCCCAGCTTAGGGTCCCCATTGCTTACAGAGCAAAGGAGATGACCACGGCCTTAATGCCAGTACTAAAAATGTTTTTTGGTAGCAGAAGGTAAAAAAAAAAAATCTCTCACCCTCGTACAGCTCCCATCACCGAGCAGCATGGAGCACCTCACAATCTTTAATGTGTTTATCCTCACAACAGCCCTGTGGGCTGCTACTGTGATTTTTCCAGGGATTTAGAAGTTAGATGCTGTGACAGTCAGCACTGCAACATCTAAGTCCCTATGTGGATCTGGGCCCAAGAGACAGAGGCCAAGATCCACAAAGGTATTTAGTGTAATGAGTTATCTATGATTGCCTGATGAGTGCTCTCTGAGCCTGAGAAGTGCTGCTGAGCCATCCCTTAGCCTGATTACCTGAGGGCTCCATGTCAATCAATCAGGGTTCAGCCAATCCACAGGCACAGGTCTAACCAGATGACCCCAAGACCCAGGATATAAGCTTCCAGTGAGAGTAGCTACTTTAGCCTGCTCAACATTGCTACCTCACTGGGAGCATCCCCTGCCACTTGGTAGTTCTGACAGCCTGCTCCTGCTCCTTGGAGTTGAGTTCTCCAACGAGGCCCCCTCTTCTGCCCACACGTATGCTGGCAGCCTCAGACTGTCGTCTGCTGCACCTACAGCGTCCCAGCTGTACATGAGGCGAGTGGATTGTGTGGCCACCAGCAATTTCATGGATGCTGAATTTGCTAAAGCTAATCAAGTTCCAGTGGACAGGAAGCACACCCCAGATCTAGTGTAAATGATCAATGGTGGAATGCTGTTCTGTGAAATCATGCCCCTCCAAGTTGAAATCCAATATTTTCTAGAGACTCTGCAGTCAGCAAACTTTCTGATCATGCTCAGTATTCTCTCACTCTCACAGCATGATCCACACATCTTATGGAAGATGCTTGAGTTGATCTACTACCAAAAATTGTGTCTAGTTAAGTCAGGGACCAAGGAAACAAGAACCAGCACTGAGAAGTCCACTGCCTTCTGTGCTCAGCAGATTATTAATCTCTGCAAAATATCAAGAATTTGCTGACGTATTTGATAAAAGGAATCTGATATTTTACACCTGCGTAGACCCAACAATTGCCCCAGTGGTCTCAAACTAAGAGCTAAAATTCCATTTGGATGGATTTACTCCTTATCAGACTCAGAACCCTACAAGAATGCCTTGATGAGAGTCTTGCAAAGATCTTCATCCATCTCTCCACATCTCCCACTAGGACCAGATTTCGTTTGTGTGCCTTGAACAGAATCTTGTATGTTTTGCCTTGCCTTGTTGTAGATGTCCTGCTTTGACAGGAAGATTTTCTTGCTTTATGTTAAGGTGATAGAAATATAAGACTAAAACATAGCTTTATAAATGATGGAATGGTTTAAAATCTGTTCCTTCTTCTATCCCTCATTATCCCATAAAACAAAAATCAAGTAGATGACTCAGATAATAAAGGCTTGATTTTCAGCAATGTCCTGCAATTTTTTGGGTGCACCTGGTACTACAGAGATCTAGATCTAACTCCTTTGCAATGCAAGCCAGGTAGGTACACATCTGAGTGCTACCAGTTCCACCTGGAACTTACTGATGCACAATCCATTGTAGTTGCAAAATGGTAGGCCACGTTGAGTCCCAGCTACAAATCAGGCCAGTAGCCCTAACAGTTGAGTTCAACGTGAAATCTTTGTTTAGGCTCTGATTATCAAAGCTATTCTAACCTGTACGAGAATTCTGCAAAAGCAGACTGTTAGCACTAGGTCTTCCTTGAACCAGTTTCTTCATGTAAATGCTATGATCTTAATTTTTTTACTTTAATAAAGGAAATTACCAAATAGGAATTCTCTCCCTGCATGACAGACTTGTCCTTAGTAATTGCCTGTGACATCTTAGCCACATTCAATCCAGGTTGTTAGGAAGCAGTGAGTGTGTTAAGGAGTATGGGTGCTGTTAGTATGGAAATGTAAGCAGCAGGTCCACAAGAGGTTTTATTGTTTAGCATTTTATGAGTTTGAAGCAGCTAATGAATGTGTGGCTTGTCTAGTTCTGTATTTTCTTCACAGAAACAGTATAAAGGTAACCCAAAGAGGAAGCTCTTGGTATAGGGCAAACAATGGCCTTTGCAGGGCGTGGTAGGGTGGGGAGGTTATGAGGCATTTGCTCATACTATTCTTTTTCCCCACAGAATTCCCAAATTTAATACGTATTATATGACATTGGAATTGTGTAGTATAAAATACTTTACTTTAAAACTTAGCTTTCTCTTCTCCTCCTCCTACAGTGTAGTACACACTCTGTGGCTCTGTTTTAATATCTTTTGCCTTGGGGATCAGAAGAGATAAATGTCAATATATACTGCAGTTTAGTTTTAGGATTATACTAAAATAACTGCAAGAAAAGTTTTTTATACATGCCCAACTGTAGTATTCTCACACTCCTGAAGGCATCTTAACCCCTCCAGAGATATCAGCTGGTGGTGATGGTGGTAAAATAATGATATTGCTGGGTTGCATTAAGACCTGTTTCCAACAAAACCAACCACTGTCTAGTGACTTATAGGATATTTGCATAATGCAGGAATTGTCAAGACCCTGTAAATCAAAGCATTTTGCTTTCCCAGTAGGTGTTCAAATTATAAAATGTCTGCAAATTAGCATTCAATATACATAGCAACAGCATTTTAAAGGTCCTGTTATGATCCAAATATCAAGAAAATCTTTCTAGTTGCCAAATTATCAGCATCTTTGGACTAAAAAGAGAAACTTTAGCAGTAGTTTTTAATGCTAGTATAGTTTTCTGTAACAATCATAACATAATGAACAGCATAGGGGATGGCAAGTTTATCAGTCTGTTCTTTCCTTTTCCCATCCAAAGAAAAAAAAATCTTTGTATTTCGACAGTTCTGTGTTGTGGCTATTTCCTTTTGGTTCTGTTGTATCTTGGTTGTCATTCCTTGGATTGAAGACTTTTTCAAAGTTGTTGGTCCACATAAAAAAAAAAATCCCTTTTAAAATATACTCCACAGGTGAAATAGCTATGTTTTTGGCATGTGTTTATGGTTTAACTTATGAGGAAAAGCCAAAGTATCAAGTGCTAAAGAAAATCCTGGTGGATGGACTGAAATCAAGTGGAACTTTTTACGATGGCCCTCTGGAATTTTCCACTGCTAGATGTGCACTAAATCTGTGCGCGTCTAAAGATCTGAAAGTAAGTAACACAATCCCTTGCAGTTCAGCAATTATTTTGAGAAACATGTTTGATGATTGTTTTTTCTTTTGTACGAGATAAAGTAGTTTAAGATCTCAAAATGAGACTGACAACAATTGTTTTGCTTTAAATACATTGCATTTGTTAATTCCTGTTTCCCCTGGCTTTGCTAAAAAGTGGGATGTCAACCCTTAAGGAGGAAAAACTGTCATGAGTCCTTTTGACCTACAGCTTCTCACTTCAAAGTAGTGTGTCTGTGGAGAATCATTTACTTTCAGGATAATGGGGAAGTCAAGGACTCTGTTCACTAACATCTTGAAGACAAGCTTGAATGCCAGGTTTTTCATTCTGGTCAGATTAAAAGCAAAGTTGTCTTGATAAGTAAAAGCATTTAATTCATTTTCTGTCTTTTTTTTTTTTTTTTTTTTTGGGTCCTTTGTCATTGCATTCCTACAGCCACCAATCTGAAGGGGATATTTCATCCTTGGATTTAAGTAGTTTATTTGTATGTAGTGCTGTATAGTGTTTTTAGCACACAGATTTAAAGTTGACAGCTATCATGTTATATATGTCCCCCCTGTATTTTAAGTCTGAAACTATACCATTAATAAAACCTTTAAGTTTAATAAATCCAGATTGATGTAATTAGAAGCCTTACTGGACCTGATATGAAATGTCAGTCTCACGATATCTCTGCCTTGAAACTACCCCTATGCAAAAGCCCTATTTCTTCTCTGATGCGTGTGCAATAAGGCAGGGTCAGGGTATCATTCATTTTTAATATTTCTTGTGAACTTTGGACCATCACAAGGGTACATGAGCCAAGAATGCAGGATGCAAACTAATGTGACTGATAGGCTGCTAGATGAATGGTGATTCAAGTATCAGTGCACAGATGGTTCTGATTTGCTGAGTTTTGTAGCTGCTGCAACTGAAGACATAAAATATCCTTCTAGTCATAAATTAGCTCTTTGGAAGCAAAACCTTGGCACCAGAGCTTTACAACCTTCAATTAGTAGGGAAAGAAGTATTTGAATGACTGTGGTATTGACATCTGTAGGCCTGCATAGTAATCATTCCTAATAGACAAGAATATCTGTTTGAGGGGGTTTTGCATGGCTAATTAACTACTAGTGAGAATATGTAATTTTTTCATGATCTCCTGATTGTCACCTTTCTCTCATGATACAATTACATTTTATTGTAGCAAGTGGCTCACAAACCAATTGTCAGCACTATTTACGTATTGCAGAAGGCAGAACAAAAGTTCATGTTTAATAAAAAGCCACTGTATTTTGATCTTGGTAATTAGAGACTTATTTTAGCAGTTTTATTGACTTTTGTGTTTTTATCATTTTTACAACAAAACAAAGCTATTTCAGTGACAGTATTTCCCTTGTAATAATGGTCACCAATTAATCTACACTAATTTGAGTAACTTATTTCATTTTTGTAGTTTGTATAGTTTTCTAAATTTAATTGAAATATAAAAGTTTTTTTAAAAAGGCATCTTCTTTACTGATCTATGTTTAGATCTCTGCTTCACCAGAATCTTAGATTTTTACATATTAGACACTGACTAGTAAAGCCAAACTATGGTTCTTTATGCGTTCTTTTCATTTGTGTACACAGCAAACTGCAGACCCTTTCTCTTCATAGAATGGAAGCAGGACCAATGATGTGAAGCTTACGCTTTGTCCTGTCAGCTTTAAGCAGACATTCAATAATTAATTGCAATAGTAAGAATAGTGGGTCAGAGGAAAATCAGATATATAAAGATCAAAAATTATCATCTTAGTGAAAACTTGTATAGGATGTGAAACCAAAGGAACATCAGATTCAAGAGGGAAAGCATTCTGAGAAAGAGATTTTAATGTGTTATTTCTCAAGTTTTGTTCCCCATGTTCCTAATACAATTTGTTACAAATCAGCAGTTTTTCTGTAAATGTAATTTTGTGTTACTGTAAAAAAAAAACTGAACAGCCAGATGCCTGTGTAAGGGGTTTTCAGGTTTTGTTTTTAACTTTCAGCTGAAAGTACAAAATTATTCAGTTTTATACTTAGCCTAAACTTGGATATTAAAGTAGCATGAAAGATATTGCTGAACTTGTTCTGATTATGAGAGTTAGCAAGTGCTGTAGCAACTCTTCAATTTGCAAGTGCACAACCCTATTACAAGTCCATAAGGGAGAAATGTCAATTATCAGTGCTTCTGTTCCTTGGACACAAGCAGAATTATTTGAATGGTCAATAACAAGGTCAGAGACAGGGTTGTGCTGTTGCAGATGACTTGATCTTAGTACCTATCATCACTTAAATTTTCAGAGGAACCTCAAATTACTCCTGCCTTGCCACTTTGAAAAATATGCATGCTTGTGCCACCTCAAACTAGAGTTCTTCTTTCCTCAAGGGTATTTCTCTAGCAAGATGTACTTAAGGGCAAAAAAATTAATGTAATCTAATTTACTGAAAAATGGACAGAAGACAGGAGATTTATTTTCTGAATGATTAAAGGGAGGTTTCTGGTATTCTCCATTAAGTTTAAGAAATGTTTTAGTTTACCAAATCTAAGTTCTCATTTGTATGAGAACAGAGAATACAAGCCAAGGACATAAGATTTTCAGAAAACTAGGTTTTAACCTACAGTTGCTGGGGCTGACTGATTGTATTGTAACTTGGAGGAGTTGGGGACATAAGAGAGACACCCCATTTGGGGAAGATTAGGAGATTTTGGGTTGTGTGCTTCTGGAGAAGCCAGAGAGAGCTTTTCCAGGGCTGATGCATTCTAGCTGCACTGCTGACCGGGTGGAATGCCTTAAAAAGCAATGTACTGCTCACTACTCTCAGCCCATCTATCTCCTCCTTCCTTTCAACACTTGCAATGTTACCTCCTCTGCATTTTCAGCCCTTTTCCACTTCTTCTCTTACCACACACACCTCTCTCCTCCCATTAAAAACAAACACAAAACTTACTGCTAATTGGAGTAATTCAATAACTATAAAGCGTGTACAACATGTCAGCGTAACATTCTCTGAGTATTGTCAGTAATGCCTCATTCTTGGGGATTTGTCTGCATGCTCCACCCCAAACCCAGAATTCTCTAGAAACCTCTGTGTTTTGGGGTCACATGGAACCTACCTTGAGCCCTGCAGTGCTCCATGTGAGATTGTATAAGCAGAAGTGGCCCTTCACTTCCTTCCAGCTGGAACTTCCTGAGGTCTGTTATAATAGCTCCATAGCCATTTTCTCTTACCCCCAATTCAAGATAGCTGTTGGAATCAGTAAATTTTTTTAGCATTAGGTAATTTTTAGTCCCATTTGGAAATGTGAAGTGCCTGGTTGATGCTTGGGTGAAGTGTATGTGACTGAATCAGTATTGCCTAGAGGTCCTGAGAGCATCCTGGGTAGACCAAGAGCCAGAACCTTTTCCAATTTCTTTACACCATACTGACTCTAGAGGTCTTGAAGTGTAATGCCAAAGAACCTGTTACCTTTGTTCTGTGCTATTCTTTTTCAGTAGCCAGGGACAGAGAGGAAGCACCACCACACCATAAATTATAGTTTGCTCGTGCTATATTTAAAAATCTAGAGGTAATGATGCTGTTCCAGGGCGTCCTTGGCACTGACTGGAATCTCATCTCCAGTGCCAAAGGTTAAATGGCTGACTTGGCTGCTGAGTTGTGCCATAGGGCTGCTGTAAAGGGCTGCAGCAGATCAGTAGTGACAAAATTTGGAGAAGGAAAAATTGACCTGTAACTGGATTTCATAGGGGACAACTGTCATTACAGATCCACAACCTCCATCCCCCCTTCTTGGGAATGTATATTAGATTGTGATATGTGGAAGGATGTAATGAGACACAACCTTACTTGGAGAATTCTGTGACTTCAAGCAAAGTTGGCAGTCTCCAGCAGTCAGAGTTTTCTAGAAGGTTCCGGATAGGGTCCAGCCACATGGATCTGTACTGAAGCTACTCAAACTCCTGTTACAGTTGAATAACTTGTCATTTTTCATGAATATAGACACCTATTCAAGACTCTGCATGCCCTACCATCATTACAAGATAAATGAAATCCCATTAGCATTAATCATTCAAAAAACTCAGCCATTCATTATGGGAAACATCCCTCAGCCCTCCCTGGAAAAAAAATAAAGAAACACTTTACAGATGTCTTTTGCAGAATGTCCAGGTGGTCACCAAATTCTGTTATTTCAGACAAGTTGGGGAGCAGTTCAAGAGTCTTGAGCTGTCAGCTCTCCTCTGTAAGGCAGGTGGTCCAACTAAGGTGTCCTTCCTGATTTTAGCTGTGGCGATGCCGTTGAGGGCTTTATAGGTGTGACATACCAGTGTCAGACCAGTGGGAGTCTGTTACCCAAGCCTTACAGTGCCTTGCTGAAGTTGCTCCCATCTAGGCTGGTCACAAACAGCCTTCCAACATGCAGGGAGAGAGAGAGAGGGGGGGATCCCGTGGGGTGTTCCTCCTTTTTATAGTTTCAGTACCCCCCTTGAAAAAACATTTCCAGCTGTGCATTAGGAGACAAAGTCCATGTGGAAGGATGTTCCCTGCTGGCTTTTTCTTACCTGTTTTAGCTTCCTTTGTCCTCCCTTCCTGCTTGGTGACTCTGTTTGCTGCTTAAATGCAAATTAAGCAAAGCACACATTCCTTTGTTTAGGACAGACCTGTTTACCAACTTCAGTTTGGGCAGGGCTATGGGGTTTGGAACATGTTAATAACATCATACGGGGGTATCTTATAACTTCACCTGCAGTGTTGCCACATGTTTTACCAGGACAATATTGACCAGCAAATTATGAGTTTAAGTGATACCTTATGAAGCATGCTTTGTACAAAGATTATTACAATAGTCTATAGAGTGAATACAGGGATGTATTCTGTCACAGTAGGTGATAACCAACAACTTAAACCCTCCCTAGAGATCCATAGGCAGCCAGTGCAGAGGCCAGAGCACTGGTGTCATGTGCTCCCAGCAGCTGTAGTCTCTGAATAGTTTTATGGGAGAGCACATTTCAGATTAATGTAGACTAATCTTGAGGTAACAAGCATGGATAACAGTGGCACTGTTTTCATCTAAAAGATCACACTCAAAGCCAGATGCAGTTGGTGGTAAAATGATTGGGTTACTGCTGTAAAGACTGTCAAAGGCAGGGAGGAATTTAAAGTCACCCCTAACTTGCAATCCCTAGTAACTAATGGTGGATGTACATGCTCAAAGGAACTGATATTGTATCTGCCATCTCCAGCTGCTTGCTCCACACTACCCTCACCTCAGTCTTGTCTGGGTTGAGCTTCAGCCAGCTTGCTCTCATCTACACACTGACTGAGGCACTGAATCACCTTGTCCAAGTCAGATGAGAGACACATACAGTGTCAGCAAATGATTGAGAATACTGCACTCCATGCCTCCTTACTCTTATTAATGCTGACCTTGTCCTCCCATTTCCTTCCATCTCTATCAGCTTAGAATGGATAATTGGGACAGAAGTCATGTCTATTTGCTTTCTATACTTCCGGGCATCAGATAAATATTTTTAGCTTTCTCATATGCTCCTGGGATGCTAGGGTTATGGTTGAATACCCAAGCATAACCAGAGGTCCTATATGATAGATTTCAGGTAATATACCTTTTTTTTTTTTTGCACAAAACATGATACACTTCATTTAGGTGGGGAGAGATAACAAGTGTAGGGTAAAGATTTTCAGAAATTAAGTCCCATTTGAAAAGTGGATTGGGCACTTGGGAGCTGAACTCCTAGAGAATTTCAGAGAGAGAATCTAAGCATCAAATTTTAAAGTATTTAGATAATTCTCTTGGGGGGGTGGGAAATCACACTAGGTGCCTATCTGCATCTTTCATTACCTAACCACCTTTCAAAAACTAGACGGTAGGCACTTTTGAAAATTATACTTGTTAATTTTTTGGAATTAGACCTTGGGGAAGGTTGATTAAGTTATTGGAATTGGACCTTGGGGGAGGTTTAGGTTGGATATTAGGAAAAACTTTTTCACTAGGAGGGTGGTGAAGCACTGGGGTGGGTTACCTAGGGAGGTGGTGGAATCGCCTTCCTTAAAAACTTCTAAGGTCAAGATTGACAAAGCCCTGGCTGGGATAATTTAGTTGGGGATTGGTCCTGCTTTGAGCAGGGGGTTGGACTAGATGACCTCCTGAGGTCCCTTCCAACCCTGATATTCTATGATTCTCTGACTAGTTAGAGGTTTTGTGTTTCAACTCTTGCTTGGCGGCTGATGGAGTAGCTCTCCTATAATCCACTTTGGTACAACACTCTCCTTTATTATTTCTTTGTGTAATTCCCATTCTTGAACTACTTAATCAACACCACCAAAAGGAAGCAGATTTAATTTGTAACTGCTATACTCAGGAAGAACTGCTGTGCAGAGGGCCACATGTGACTATTACTACTGCAGAGTTGTTTAGTGTGCCAGAAGTACTGAAGGACGGCACATGGCCTACAGGCTGTGTTTTGGCTACATTTACATTAAGAGTTACAAATGCCAAAAACAGACATCATTTGACATTTAGAGTGGGTATAAGACTGGAAAAAAACTGCATGAATGCCTGAGTATAGCTCCCAGTCTAAGTTCCCTCTAACTGCATGGCTGTGCAGCAGCCTATCAAGGGCTACACAGGCGCTCAGGGCTGTGGTGAAGAGAGAATCACCCCCAGCTCTAGAGCTGCCGCGGCTGGGGAGAGGGAGCCTCTCACCCCCAGCCTAGGTGCTGCTGTGGGAAGAAAGGGCTGGGCAGAGTCCTCTCTCCCCGCTGCAGCTCTGAGGCAGCCTGCACCCAAACCCCTCACCCCCAGCCCAGAATCCTCACCCCAGCCCCCTCCCACACTCCAAACCCCTCTGCAGATACCCGCCACATAATCACCTCCATATTGGTACACATAACAAAATTCATTCCGCAGATGCATGGGAAAAAATAGAGAGAACATTATTCCCAGTACATATTAGCAAATAAAAAGAGGAGATAAACTTTCTCACTCCAGGGTTAGATTAACTGAATAAAGGAGTAATATTTATCTTATTTGAGACCATAACATTAATTAGACTCAATGCCATGATAGGAAATTTATTGAAGAATTTAAGCGTTTCCATTCCCAGCAAAGGTTAAGTGTATATAGTTCTAAATTATTGAAATAATTTTCCATAAAAATGCCCTTTGGTAATGTAGTAGCTAATGATAGCATGACAGTAGCACTAGTCTTGTCCTGTTTGTAGGAAAGATTTGACAACTATTTTCTACATACTTTTAGTATCCTCTGACTTTCTTTTTGAATTTTGCCTTTGTTTGTATTCTTACTACTGTATTTAAGCACTCTTCTTTCTGAACTGTTGAATGTTTTCATTATATCATGTTATTAACTCTGTGTTAACAGGCTAAGTTACCAAAGCCTACACCAAAACAGTTTAAAGAAAAAGAAAGCAAGCTGGATGATAAAGAACGTAACTGTCTGAGAAAAGCTGGTATTCCGGTAACACACAGGCAATTACAAGAACAAGAGAAACCAGTTGGATTGATGTGTCAGAATAATGAACCACTGCTGGTGAGATTTGACATTACAGTAGAACATACTGAAAAAAGTTCTGCTTTGATAATTCTGTGTTTCTTTCTACTGAAAGATTGGCACAACAGATGTGTGCAAACAGCAGGCTAGATATTCGTCACAGTAACACCAGAATTTGGTATATGCTTAGACACGATTGGATAACATTATTCCAAAAATATAATGAAGTTCAAAAAATGTTCTGTTATCGTGCATTAGGTTCAAAAATAGTACTGCACGTCTAGTAGTACCTTTAACATTAGCTCTACAGTCACAGATATTAGGAATGGTACCCGTGACAACATTCTTGTGTAGTGGTTGTCATTAAAGTAAACATTTGTAAGTCAATAATAGTTTTCCTCTTCTAATTTACAGCAAGGAAATTGCTTGGCACTGTTTGGTAATAGCTAGGTCTTCAAATAACTGCATTTAATATTAACCCATAATAAAATCTTGGTTTCAGGCCTTGAAAAGTCAGAATTTAACTGATCAAAGCTCAATAGCATTGGCTATTATATAAAAGGTCTGAATGCCCTCATTAACTTCAACTTGTATACTTGGTATGCCAAAGTGGATCTGTGCGGCTCAGTTTCACACTTCTAGAATGCAAAGAATCATTCTGTAAAGGCTTCAGTGCTATTTGTGAGTAAGAACAGTTCAGAATAGAAGGCATCTTAGCAAAAGAAACCCCTCTCTCCCCCTCCCGTTTGGTTTTAAGTTAATTTAACAGTAACTATTTACTCAGGTTGTGCCCTTCTGTGTGGGTAAGGAAAATCAAACTCATTTATGAAGCACCAGAACGAGACTTTAAAAGCAGCTTTATTAAAAAATCTTTGCTTCAAGCAGTCTGCTGCATGGAGACTCCAATACAAGGAAGCAAAGTGAAGAAGAAACAGCAAAAGCGTCCCAGGGTTTCAGTCAGGCAAGTGGTGAGCAGAACAATTCAGATAGAGGGTCACAGCTAATAGGAAAAGGTTAGATTAAAGGCGGCTCCTGAGTCCTGCCGAAACAGCCCTGAATTTTGTACATCACCTTCCCTGTTAAGGAGGGAATGCAGAGGAGGAGTTGGAAGTATCAATTCAGATGCTATTTTTATGCAGAAATTCTGTTTTGGATGCTAGAATATAAATAGCCAATTGGACCATCCCCAACCTGCTTCCGTCCAAATCCCTCCTCTCCCACAGACCCTGAGCCCCCTGTTCACCTGCCTCTTACCTGAAACAGCAGCTTTTGGTTCTTCAGCCAGGTAGTCCATCGCCTGGGTTATGAATGATAGAGACTGGTCCCTGACATTGATCACGTGTAGTAGCAGAAACTGCCAGTGACAGTGGTGCCATCTTCACTGTAAATCATGGTGTTGTGAAGGAGTATGGGGATTTGTACTCTTTTTTCCCCCTGCTTTGTGGTGATATCAGAAGCTGCACTTAGCTGGAAGGCAAGGGTACATTTAATATAGCTGCAGGGGAGGAGTTGTGGAATATGTATACCTGGGTGACTGAAAGAGGGAGCAAGCAATAGAAGCAGCAACCAGTGAGAAGGATCAGGTGTCAAGAACAAGAATAAACCAGCCTTTTGCATAATATTTGGTTGCCATTAGTATTTTTGAGTTATTCTTCCCTAGGAGGAAGGGGGAATTGGGAAATAGGTCTATTAATCTGGCTATTCCACTATAGTTGTTCCCTGGTACTCACGGCACATTATCACTAACAAGAGAATCAAGTTAAATATGGCTGTCAGGATGTTAAAAAATTCAGATGAAGAATTAAGGGGAGGGAAGTTGGAGAAGGAATATACAAAATGAGCCCAGGGAATATTGTGTTGGATGGTATGCTTCCTGCTAATTCCTTTTATTTAACTGATTTGGAAAGTGATGTAGAAGAGTTATATTGGGATTACCAAAGTGGTTTGGAGCGTATTTAAGAGATAGGTTGTGATGTACAAAATTAGGTAGGGTATTTCAGGCATAGATAAAAAGAAACAAAGCCTGCATGGTCCAAGCAAAAGAATGTTGGAAAGGCAAGATTTTATATACCCTTATTCTAGTCTAGGCACAGCCATGATGATAAGGAAGCTGAATATGATGAAGAGTCAGAGAACGGACTCAGTATATGACATGGCTATAACAGCAGGAAAGGAAGATGAGTTTGATGGTGGCATTTCAAATGGACTGGAAGATGGAAGCTGAGTTTGACAGAACAAAGGACTTTGCAAGAGTCTAGTCATCAACTTATTAAGGCAGAAGAAGTGTTGTAGCAGTAGTTATGGAGAGAAAGTGACATATACTGGAAAACACTGACGTTGTTACAGAATTCAGTTGCAGCCTAATTGTGAGAGGTGGAATCATTTACAACACTGCAACCCCAAGACTGGGATGCGGAATAAGTAGGGAGAAATCTGTTTTTTGCCATTTAGTTTTTTGGAGGTAATACATCAGGAAAATGCCATACCTCTTTGCCACTGATCAGGGGTGGAAATAGTAGAATTGAGAGTGGTATGTGTAATTTGGTAACCATGAATGCAGATATGACCTTAACCTCAGGAAAAGGAAGAAAAGGGGAACAAGAACAGAACCCTGCAGTTCACCAAGAGTGGAGGGAAGCAGAACAGTTGAAGGAGACTATAGAGGTAGGGGGTGTAAAATACTTGAATGAGGATGGAGAAGAGATGCAAGAAACATGTCATTAGTCACTTGGAAAATAGTGAATAGATTGGAGAAGAGTCGAGGAAAGTGAACTGACAAGAAAACCAGAGTTCAGAGCTTGCTCAAGGACTTGGAAGTGAAATGTGTGATAGTTGGAAAGGTAGAAGGGCTTTTAAGGGTCCAGGAAACAGTGGTATGTGTGAAGGCAGAGAAAAACCACCAGCTGGGGAAGGAAGAGCATTAGAGTAGGCATGAAGGCAAATGACAGAGGATTAGAGTAGAACACCACCTAAATTGGAGACTATAGAGAAGAATAGTTCATGAGATACTTCTCATCTTTTTGTGGTGAAAACTGAACTGAGATGAAGCGTCAAAGAATGACTTCTGTATCTAATTAGAAAGGAGAATCAGTTGGCAAGGCAAATGGTAGATAACTCAGGGTCTACGTTGACTTTCTCCACTGTAAATTTTTCATCCAAAGGACTACAATGCCAGGATAGAGGATAAGTGGGATGGATTTAGCAAAAGAAACTAGTGTGGATGAGAGTGAGATGGAATATGAAAACTATAGTCAGAACAGGCATCAGGAAAGAGAGGAGGAAATTGGAAGTCAGAACAGGGGATATTTACGGACAGGAGTTTGCAGAAGGAAGGTGGGATGGGAAGGTAGCAACGTTAATGGAAGAGGTGACTGTCAAAAGAAACTTCAGGATTGAAATACAAGAAACACAAATGTGCTTTGAAGAAAGTTTTTGTGATAGGGGTTGTGGGTGCAGGAGTCAGTTCAGAGGTGAAGATCAAAGCAGGACAAAGGAGCCATAAAGTTGATGCTTCTAGAAATTAAATACCACCTACACCTTTGAGGAATCATGACAAGTTTTGCTGTACTGTGGAGATATAAAATGAAATCTAAATAAATAGGAACAGCAAATTTGACAATCAAAAGTTTAGAATGGGTATATAATAACTTTATTAGCAAGAATATTGTAAATGTTATAGATTTTCACAATTTTGAGGACAAAGATAAAGGTATTAGAGCCCTTTAGATGTTGCTTTCAAAAATGAAATTCTAATTATTTCTTTTTTCAGAGCATTTAGTCTACATGTTATAAAACCAAACCCCACATTAATTTGTGGATATGAACACTTCTGTATTTGTACATGTATAAAGCTTTGAATGTTAGCTGCATCTGACAATGTTCACAAAATCTAGAGGGGTTAAATCTCTACTCCTAGTAGCTCAGCAAACGTTACTAGCTAATCTTGCTAAAAGCTTGTGAGAATTTGTTCTTTCATTGTAGTTCTTTGACATTTGCATGTAAGTTTCCCCCAGAAAGCAGTGCAACAGAATATTTTAATCTTTGTTCTTTTGATTCAGATTTCCACTCAGTTTAATGCTGGAAACATTTGAATATTTTTTTCCCCCTTGCAGGAAAACACCGTAAGACGACTACACAGGCAGTATCCCCAAACAGTTTTCTGGGAAGTTAAAAAGAGAAACCACCAAAGTAGCATTACATATTCTCCAGTATCTTTGCAAGAACCCAATGGAGATTTTACTAGTCCTTCTGTATCCAATATTCTTAAGCTTGCATTTACTGAAGAGAGGTACCGATACACCATGACCATACTTGTACTTCTGATATTAATATTCCTTGTGTTGTATTTTCTTTGATGTCACCATTTAAAATGTCTTGAGTTTATGTGCAGGGTCATTCACCCAGAGCCGTATAAGTTCTTTTTTCAAAGTTTCTTCATAGACATTTTCACTGAGATTGGCTTGAAAAAGATTTGTGAAGTAACATACTGTAAATAGATACCTTTTAACCTCTACAATGTACAAGGCTACATGTGTGCTAAACTATTTTTATTTCATTGTTTCTATTCTGAACATTAGGCATGCTTCTCAGAATTAGTCCTTTCAAAGAGTAATACTAAAAATTGTAGAAGAATTAAATCTCCTGTGTCTTTCACGATAAAGGACTCTGGTATATGTTTGATATATAGACATTGTTACATATTACTTTTACTCTCGTTTCAACAAATAGTTTTAAATACTGGTGCATGAAATTAACTCCATGCTATAATTTTTACAGTGGAATAAAATATAAAATCCACAAGTGCTTATCAAATTAACATTAACTGTCTGCTGCTCTTATTTTTTCTACTTTTCCTAAACTCCAGTACTGTACTTTATTCAGTTATACATTTCCATTAGACTTCCTGAAATGTTTCCTTACCTTGTTACAGTATGGACATTCACCAAAGATGACATTAAAACTTTGTCTGCTGGAAGGAAGACCTTGTAACCACTGCAAGATAAGATAAAGAAAACTTAATATTTATTTTATGCCCAATTTAGGAACGAGTCTAAAGTTCTTATAAACAGTGCTCTTCACCATAGTATCTGATAAATCCCTGATCTGTAGTGTTTTCACACTGAATTAGGAGCATGCAATTTTGCTGGATTAGTTTTCTGTACAATCTACCTATCATGATTAACTGGTTTCACATACTGAAAGTATGCTAAAAGTGATCCTGTCTGACTTCCCCCACACTCCCTTCTAAGGTTTTCAGAGCACTATTACTAAATAGTTCTACTTTTGTAGCACCTAGAAGCTCCTGTCTGGATTAGACCTTGGCCTGTACACACACAGTAAAGCAGGTTCCTTGCCCCCCAAGAGGTTGTAAGACATACGTGAGTGATGGAAGAGAACACTACGGAAGCAGCAATAAGAACATGTAATTAAGAAGGCTTAGCTGTTCTCTCTCATCAGTCCTTTACCCGTCACTTAACTAGCTATTTGTACTGCTTCCATAATATTCTCATACAGAAGCCCATATTAGGGATCCATGAATTGGAGCCAAGTGGATTTGTTACATTAATAAAAATTTTACCTCAAACAAACAAGCCTGATGGAAAGGTTGTCCACATCGGGAATCACCACATACTTGGTCTGGAATAGCACCATCAAGTCGGTAAGCATAACAGATACCACAGTCCATAGTGAAGTCCTTAAAAATACAAAACAAAGCTATTTCAGACAAGTTAACTTTATGGACATTAACAGGGTGGAAATGAGGAAGAAATAAAGTACACCACTTTTTAATTATTGTGTATTTCTTCCTTTGAAAGTCCGTTTCACCTGTTCCAAGACTTGGAACTAGTTCTATTTACAGCCAATAGATGTGATCATCTTCTCCCCACCCACACCCGGTGATGATGTTGTACAAGCATCCATCATCTTTGTCTAAAGCAAAACTAAGGTCCATCTGCGTATCATCTTTGGGGATTGGTCCTGCTTTGAGCAGGGGGTTGGACTAGATGACTTCCTGAGATCCCATCCAACCCTGATATTCTATGATTCTATGATTCAATCCATCCATTGCTTCCTCAGGATCTCTTTCCTACCATACTCTCCACACTCTTCACCAGGTCCTCTTTGTTCATCCTCTGTATGTCTCCAAACCAGCAAAGTTGCGCTTCCTGGATTTTGTCAGCCACATCACAAACTGACTTCCATCTTAATGCTTTCATTTCACTATCTGTTCCTTTAGGTAACCCTTTATTGTGCAAAGACATCTTGTTTCAAACACCTGTAGGCACTGACCTTGAGTCTCTACCACCCAGGCTTCTGCACCATATCACATTGTGGAATGTGTCATGCTGTCTGGAGTGGCTAAGAACAGAGTGCCTGCTTCAGGGCAGACTGTCAGAAAACAAGGGACAATACCCCAAACTGGTAGTATGTTCTATAACTAGATTTCATCACGCCAGCAAATGTGAACTCCTGGATAACTATACCAGTCTTACTATGGAATCCCCTTAGACTCTGCAGCCTATCTTGCCACCCAGACAAACTGGAATTTGTGATAATGGTCACTAAAACCCAAAATCACACCACATCAGGTCTCACTTACCCCAGATCAATTGGTATTCCAGATCTTTATGCCAAAGACAACACTGGCAGCCAATTCTATAGTAAACTAACTAAAGATTTATTAGCAAAGAAATAAGAGTTGAGGTTAAAGCACGTAAAGTATATTAACAGGTGAGTCACAGTTTGTAGTAGTAATGTAATAAATTGCCAGTTTCACAGAAGTTTTTCAGGTACACAGATTGTCTCTGGGGATCTCCACTTTGCATCTGGTATACTTCCTTGCAAGAGTCATCGAATCATAGATCAGGGTTGGAAGAGACCTCAGGAGGTCATCTAGTCCAACCCCTTGCTCAAAGCAGGACCAACCCCAACTAAATCATCCCAGCCAGGGCTTTGTCAAGCTGGGCCTTAAAAACCTTTAAGGATGGAGATTCCAACACCTCCCTAGGTAACCCATTCCAGTACTTCACACCCTCCTAGTGAAATAGTTTTTCCTGATATGCAACCTAGACCTCTCCCACTGCAACTTGAGACCATTGCTCCTTGTTCTGTCTTCTGCCACCACTGAGAACAGCCTAGCTCCATGCTCTTTGGAACCCCCCTTCAGGGTAGTTGAAGGCTGCTATCAAATCCCCCCTCACTCTTCACTCTGCAGACTAAATAAGACCAGTTCCCTCAGCCTCTCCTCGTAAGTCATGTGCCCCAGACCTCTAAATCATTTTCATTGCCCTCTGCTGGACTCTTTCCAATTTGTCCACATCCTTTCTGTATGGGGGGCCCAAAACTGGATGGAATACTCCACATGTGGCCTCACCAGTGCCGAATAGAGGGGAATAATCACTTCCCTCCATCTGCTGGCAATGCTCCTACTAACGCAGCCCAATATGCTGTTAGCCTTCTTGGCAACGAGGACACACTGTTGATTCATATCCAGATTCTCATTGACTGTAATCCCCAGGTCCTTTTCTGCAGAACTACCGCTTAGCCAGTTGGTCCCCAGCCTGTGGCAGTGCATGGGATTCTTCCATCCTAAACGTAGGACTCTGCACTTGTCCTTGTTGGACCTCATCAGATTTTTTTTGGCCCAGTCCTCCAGTTTGTCTAGATCACTCTGGACCCTATCCCTACCCTCCAGCATATCTACTTCTCCCCACAGCTTAGTGTCATCTGCCAACTTGCTGAGGGTGTAATCCATCCTATCATCTAGATCATTAATGAAGATGTTAAACAAAACTGGTCCAGGACTGACCTCTGGGGCACTCCGCTTGATACCGACTGCCAACTAGACATCGAGCCATTGATCACTACCTGTTGAGCCCGATGATCTAGTCAGCTTTCTATCCACCTTATAGGCCATTTGTCCAATCCATACTTTTTTAACTTGCTGGCACGAATACTGTGGGAGACCGTATCAAAAGCTTTGCTAAAGTCAAGGTATTCCTCGGCCCGCACCGCTTCCCGCAGCCCCCATTGGCCTGCAGTGCTGAACTGCGACCAGTGGGAGTCGCAATCATCCAAACGCGTGGATGTGGCAGGTAAACAAACTGGCCCGGCCGGCCAGGGGGCTTACCCTGGCAGGCCGTGTGCCAAATGTTGCCAATCCCTGCCTTCATGAATCCATGTTGACTGTTCCTGATCACTTTTCTCTCCTCCAAGAGCTTCAAAATGGAATCCTTGAGGACCTGCTCCATGATTTTTCTGGGAACTGAGGTGAGTAAACAGTTCAGAAATGAAGGATCTTTCTGAGAATCCATATTTATATTTTTCTTGTGACAGAAAGCAAGCTGACAGTCTTTCTACACACGTGAGCTTTTCCTTTGATGTTGGTGAGGAATGCACTTAGCCTTTTGATGTCTGACCATCATACATAATGGCCACTTCCTTTGAAATGAGCATTTTCTGTTAAAGTCCTTTATTATGATTTCACAAGATTTCGTTGATGGGTTATTTAGTTACAGGGTTATGCACAATGTAAATGTTTGCTATTACATTATAACAGAAACTGATAAGTGAAAACAATACAAGTAACATTCCTCTAGTTTTCATGAAGTTTAAATTCCTGAATACACTCTTACATTTATACTCATTTTGATCTATACTAATACACAAGTGAATACATTCTAGTCCACTGGTCTGCCACCGTTAAGGGGTGCACCATTGTTCTATATAATTGGGCTTTCAGTCTCAGTGGCATACATTTGTGATGTGCAACACGGGGGATGTTATTCTACACACTTCCAGCACTCAAATCTAGCCTTTGGCTCATGTTCAAACACAGTCCTCCATAATCCAGCCACTCAGGTAACTGAATCAGTCAGTCTGGTTTAGTCGTACTCTATTAATCTCTATACCCAGTTTCCCTGTGGTACCTCTACTGTGCCACAAGACCTCTGTCTTAGTCATGTTCACTGTCATCCCATGGCTGTGTAGCTGGTCATACCATTGGTTTACTATTTTCTCCAAGTTGTCTTTTGAGGATGCCCTTATTGCTATTTCATCTCTATACTGCAGCTTCTGACCTTTTCCCATTGTGATCTTCCTGCTGACGTAGTCTATAAATATGATAAACAGCAATGGACTGAGGGCCGACCCCTCATGCAATCTGATTTCCAATTCCAAGGGGCTTGCTGTTCCAAAACACATTCAGATCATGTTTTAGAATTATATACTGCATCCCCCATAGTTATTAAATTCTCAGACAATATTTCAACACTGGTGTGAGCATCCTTCTGTTCATTTTAACATATGCTTTGTCTAGAGTCTATGAAAGTCCAGAAGCTATCCTGTTGATATTCTAGCTGCTTCTCTATCACTTGCCGAATTATGAACATTGAATCTGTGGTTCCTTAGCTTTTCCTAAAGCAGAACTGTTTTTGTTCGTTTGTCCTGTCCACCTTTCTCCCAATCCTAGCATCCAATGTGTGTTCTGGTAACTTTATCCCTTGATAGTGTCTGCATTCATGGATGCTTTCCTTATGTATTGATGCCAAAATAGACTCATCAGTCTTCAGGAATTCTCTTGATTCACTCTATGGCTTTAACTACTTTGCTCATCCACTTTATACCTCTCTTGGTTTTTAAGGAGCAGAATATGCGCCTTAATTTGGACCCACAGAGCCATCTTACTCTAATAATTTCACTTACTCTAATAATTTCAATCATTGGATTTTCACCAGGTCTGCCATCATTTTATCAGGTCCAACTGCCTTACCATTCTTCATTATCTGGACTACATTTTCTCACCTTATCCTCCATTATGTCAGACTCAGATCCTTAATGTGGGGTGTGGTCATTTTTTGCCAAGCTACAGATCTTTTGGCCAGCCAGCTGTGGATGGTTTACATGTAGGCAACTCTGCCAAAAAGGTGGTTTTGCCCCTCAAACTACTATTTCCACCTCTCCTTTGCTTGTTCATGTGTTACTAACAGCCTCCCCTGGTCATTCTTTACAAATGGCGTTGCAATACAATCCTCCTTCCCTTTGAATCTCATTGTCCAGCTATGCTGGAAGGACAGGAGACACTGCATGTGGTTTAATTAGGCCTCCATTTTATTAACTGTCTGGGAGCTACCCACAGATAAAAGTGTATAGTGCTGGTAATGGCATGATAATTTTAATATATACCAGGGGGACTTCCATCAGCTAACCCTCTTTCCCATCCTCGTCCCCAGCCCACCTACTGCTGGGACCTTACCATCTCTTCTTCCCCTTCCGCCCCATGCGAGTTAAGGTGGGCTCTAAGAGGGGCAGTTGGCTCCCTGCCATGTCAGACATAGGGATCATAGAATATCAGGGTTGGAAGGGACCCCTGAAGGTCATCTAGTCCAAACCCCTGCTCAAAGCAGGACCGATCCCCAATTAAATCATCCCAGCCAGGGCTTTGTCAAGCCTGACCTTAAAAACCTCTAAGGAAGGGGATTCCACCACCTCCCTAGGTAACGCATTCCAGAGTTTCACCACCCTCCTAGTGAAGAAGTTTTTCCTAATATCCAACCTAAATCTCCCCCACTGCAACTTGAGACCATTACTCCTTGTCCTGTCATCCACTACCACTGAGAATAGTCTAGATCCATCCTCTTTGGAACCTCCTTTCAGGTAGCTGAAAGCAGCTTTCAAATCCCCCCTCATTCTTCTCTTCTGTAGACTAAACAATCCCAGTCCCCTCAGCCTCTCCTCGTAAGTCATGTGTTCCAGTCCCCTAATCATTTTTGTTGCCCTCCACTGGGTGTTTTCCAATTTTTCCACATCCTTCTTGTAGTGTGGGGCCCAAAACTGGACACGGTACTCCAGATGAGGCCTCACCAGTGTTGAATAGAGGGAAACGATCACGTCCCTCGATCTGCTGGCAATGCCCCTACTTATACATCCCAAAATGCCATTGGCCTTCTTGGCTACAAGGGCACACTGTTGACTCATATCCAGCTTCTCGTCCACTGTAACCCCTAGGTCCTTTTCTGCAGAACTGCTGCCTAGGCATTCGGTCCCTACTCTGTAGCGGTGCATTGGATTCTTCCGTCCTAAGTGCAGGACTCTGCACTTGTCCTTGTTGAACCTCATCAGATTTCTTTTGGCCCAATCCTCCAATTTGTCTAGGTCCCTCTGTATCCTATCCCTGCCCTCCAGCGTATCTACCACTCCTCCCAGTTTAGTATTGTCTGTAAACTTGCTGAGGGTGCAATCCACACCATCCTCCAGATCATTAATGAAGATACTGAACAAAACTGGCCCCAGGACCGACCCTTGGGGCACTCCCCTTGATACTGGCTGCCAACTAGACATGGAGGCATTGATCACTACCCGTTGAGCCCGACAATCTAGCCAATTTTCTACCCACCTTATAGTGCATTCATCCAGCCCATACTACTTTAACTTGCTGACAAGCCCCGAACTTTCCAGTTTCCAGTCCTTTAACAAATACCTCCTTTGAATTCTTTACCAATCCATTTATCTGATCACTGTATCCCTTCCATACAGAAGTTTCCGAGCTATGCCTAAAATTTGCTCCCCTTCTGTTACTAAATGCCAGCTTTCCTTCTGTGGGCTGAAGTGCGGGGTGGGGAGCATTCCTACCCCTTCCCCTGCTGTGCTACCACATGGCACCACGAAGATTGCAGAGCTTGAGTCATTGCTGTTCTGCCTGGTCCAGGTAAAAGAGGGCTTCTCCTGCTTGGCGTGACCTCTCCTCTCTTCCAGTCACCGGGGGGGGAAGGGTCAGCATCCCCACGTTGACCTGTCATTGCTGCAACCTCACTCCTTGCCTCTCTATCCTTTAAAGAGGTACACACCTTCCTCCAGCCAGACAACAGTCCGTTCCCCTTCCATCCCACGCCCCTGATTAATGTGTGGTGTGGCCATTTTTGCCATGCTGTAGATTTTTTTGCCAGTGGTTTCTCCAGCAAACTACACAACAGTCCCTCTCTCCCCCCAACACTTAAAGTGGGGTGTGGTCATTTTTTGCCAAGCTACAGATCTTTTGGCCAGCCAGTTGTGGATGGTTTACAAGCTTGGCGTACAAGTCATGTATGGCATTCTTTTTGGCTTTCTTCACTGCCTGTTTGGCAGCTCGCTTTCCCTCATTCTAGTCACTTTCATTTACACTCAGTGTATTAATTTGTTTTTTCATTAGGCTCTATTTTTTTGTTTTGGGTAACTACCTGCACTTCAGTCTATCATTAGTCTTTTCTTTTCCTCTGTTTTCCCCATCTGCATCAGCCACAAATCTCTTCCGCTGCTGCAATCCATGTTCTTTTGAGGTAGTTCCATTCTTCAGCTAATACCAACTTTGTTTCCACTACTGATGTACGTGACCAAATGACTCATCTTCTTTTGGAACCATGGACTGGATATCATCCATTGATTGACATTACATATGGTCTAGTAATAGTTTCCCTTCCTCATTCCATAGTGCCTAGACAGGAATTTCCTAAGCACATTACCCCTTCTGTTTTTGCTGGTCTCTTCCATAACTCAAGTCACCCAACATCTCGTATGGCACAGCTCTGTCCACTAGTGCTTGCAAGTCTTAGGGGAAACTCTGCTTCATTGCATCTTTCTTGAGGTGCATACACTGATATCACAAACAGAATATGCTCCTTAATTTGGATCTATACAGCCATCAGTCGGTCACTTACTCTAATAATTTCAATCATTGTTCTTTCTCAGCTCTCCTCTCACTACCCTCCTGACTCCATTACACCTGCTTTTGTTACCACAGAAGAGTTTACAATCTAAGCCCAGTTCCCTCACTGTGTTCCCATTCACTGTGTCTTCTGCAGGTATAGAACATAAATACTCTCCTTACGAGCATATCAGCTACTTCCAGACCTTTGTCAGGGTACATTCAGTGTTGCTACTTATATGGGAATTCTTTGGCTGTGCAGGTTGTTGCTATTCACTGACTCTTCATTCTAAGTGGTAGTCCCCTGACCCTCTACAGGACTGTTCAGACACTGACTGCCGGAAATCCCCAGCTCAGATGCTGGGGCTGCCAGGCTTAAGGTGCGTGAACTTCTGGCGTAGGGCTAAGATGCCCTCTCACCATTAGCATTAGCCCTTGCTAATATCTACTACTGCCCTTTGGTAACTCACCAAAAAGAAAAACATTGTTTGCACCCATGTAGTCACCCTGTGCCAGAAACTACAGTGTATTAATTGGTGTCCCTGACATGTACCACAGTGAGAGGGCCTTTCCCCAGTTGAATGCCCAAACTCTCCCCATCTTATTGCTATAGACCAGATGGACGAATAAGAGGTGGTACTGCTTTTCCTGCTGCCCAAACTAGGCTTTATTTAACCCATAGATGAGGGTTTCAGATCAGTTTTCCTTCTCCAGACTGAGGAGCCCTACCTGTCCTGAGAGATTTGATAATTCAGCAAAAGGTTCATTTTTGTCCTAGCATGATTTCATGCACCTAAAAACAATGTCCACTGTTGACTGATATGCAGTTTAACTTCATTATTTCAGACAGTCCTCATGCTTTTAACTACAGTGAACTTTCACTGTATTAGACAGAAGGCCTCACAGTCAGATATTAGCTTTTAATTTAAGAACTGTCAAATTTCATACGTGAGAGCCACACTCAATCCAGAATTATAGTACAATAACTCCTCACTTAATGTCCTATTGCTTAACTTTGTTTCCATCTTACATCCCTGCTCCATTACAGAACATAGAATCATAGAATATCAGGGTTGGAAGGGACCCCTGAAGGTCATCTAGTCCAACCCCCTGCTCAAAGCAGGACCAATTCCCAGTTAAATCATCCCAGCCAGGGCTTTGTCAAGCCTGACCTTAAAAACCTCTAAGGAAGGAGATTCTACCACCTCCCGAGGTAACGCATTCCAGTGTTTCACCACCCTCTTAGTGAAAAAGTTTTTCCTAATATCCAATCTAAACCTCCCGCACTGCAACTTGAGACCATTACTCCTCGTTCTGTCATCTGCTACCATTGAGAACAGTCTAGAGCCATCCTCTTTGGAACCCCCTTTCAGGTAGTTGAAAGCAGCTATCAAATCCCCCCTCATTCTTCTCTTCTGCAGGCTAAACAATCCCAGCTCCCTCAGCCTCTCCTCATAAGTCATGTGTTCCAGTCCCCTAATCATTTTTGTTGGCCTTCGCTGGACTCTCTCCAATTTATCCACATCCTTCTTGAAGTGTGGGGCCCAAAACTGGACACAGGACTCCAGATGAGGCCTCACCAATGTCGAATAGAGGGGAACGATCACGTCCCTCGATCTGCTCGCTATGCCCCTACTTATACATCCCAAAATGCCATTGGCCTTCTTGGCAACAAGGGCACACTGCTGACTCATATCCAGCTTATCGTCCACTGTCACCCCTAGGTCCTTTTCCGCAGAACTGCTGCCTAGCCATTCGGTCCCTAGTCTGTAGTGGTGCATTGGATTCTTCCGTCCTAAGTGCAGGACCCTGCACTTATCCTTATTGAACCTCATCAGATTTCTTTTGGCCCAATCCTCCAATTTGTCTAGGTCCCTCTGTATCCTATCCCTCCCCTCCAGCGTATCTACCACTCCTCCCAGTTTAGTATCATCCGCAAATTTGCTGAGAGTGCAATCCACACCATCCTCCAGATCATTTATGAAGATATTGAACAAAACCGGCCCCAGGACCGACCCTTGGGGTACTCCACTTGATACCGGCTGCCAACTAGATATGGAGCCATTGATCACTACCCGTTGAGCCCGGGTATTGCATGCTCATTTGCAGTTGTGCAGTGCTCCCCTAGAACATCCTTTGGCCGCCTGCTTTGTCCACAGCTGGCAGCCCCCCGCGCAGCACTTCCCGCCCGCCGGCAGACCCCGTGGATCAGTGCCCACCTCCTGCCCGCAGCAATCAGCTGCCTTGCGGCGTTCAGGAGGCTGGGGGGAGTAGCGAGGATATGGTGCGCAGCCTCCCCACCGCCTCCTGCATGCCGCAAGACAGCTGATTGCTGCAGGCAGGAGGTGGTGGGATGGCGCTGATTCACGGGGTCTGCCGGCAGGCCGGAGGCGCTGAGGGGGTCGGAGGGCACGTAGGGGAGCTGATAGTTGTGCTGCCAGCCTGTTTAATACCTGTATTAAATTGCTTGTTTAAAATTGTTTTTAAAACATATCAGGCTACCTGTGTTAAACTGCTTGTTTAAAATGTATATAATGCCTTTTGTCTGACAAAAAAAAATTCCCTGGAACCTAACCCCCCTCTATTTACATTAATTCTTATGGGGAAATTGGAGTCGCTTAACATCGTTTCGCTTAAAGTCACATTTTTCAGAAACATAACTACGTTAAGTGAGGAGTTACTGTATTGTGATTAATTCCATTAAAGAAGGTACTCACCTTGTGCAGTAACACTGGTTCCTTGAGATGTGTCCTCCTGTGGATGCTCCACTGTAGGTTGTCAAGTAGCAGCCGTGTTAGTCTGTATCTGCAAAAAGAAAAGAAGTACTTGTGGCACCTTAGAGACTGACAAATTTATTTGAGAATAAGCTTTCGTGAGCTACAGTTCACTTCATCAGATGAAGTGAGCTGTAGCTCATGAAAGCTTATGCTCAAATAAAGTTGTTACTCTAAGGTGCCACAAGTACTCCTTTTCTTTTTGTAGGTTGTCTGTGGCTGCTGATCAGAGAGCTTTGGTAGTAGTCTGTCCCACCCGCACATGCGTCGCTCCCGGCCTGCCACTAGGCTAGCCAGCATGCGTGAGCAATCTCTCCTCAGTTACTTCTCTACCGCACAGTCAACTACGAGGACTCCAAAATAGAGGGGAGGAGGATAGGTCATGGAGCTCCCAGCAGTGCACACATCTTGAAAAACCATTGTTATTGCACAAGGTAACTTCTTCGAGAGGTGTCCCTATGGGTGGCTCCACTGTAGGTGATTCCTGAGCAGTGCCCACCACTGGAGATTGTGACTTTGGAATCGAGTCTGATATCGATGATAGTACTGTGGCACCAAATTTGGAGTCTGAAGCCAAATCCCCAGGATACCATAGTGTTCTGTAAAGGTGTGTGCAGATGCCCAGGTAACTGCTCTTCAGATTTTTGATATAGGGATATCCTGGGCGAAGGATAAGGAGACCGACCTTGTAGAATGCATGCGTATTGAAGATGGGGGGAGTTACATTATGCAATTGGTAACAGAATTTAATACAGTCCAAGACGCACTTAGAGAGTCAGTGAGATGAAATCACTGTGCCTTTTGACCTATCTGCAATGGAGAGGAGAATTTTCTGAAGGCTCTTTTTATCCTGATGAGGTTTGGGATAAAAGGCTGGAAGCTAAATAAGCTAATTTATGTGAAATGCAGAAGTCACGTTGGGAGTGAATTTCAGATGTGGTCTAAGCATGACCTTGTCAGGGAAGAACCCAGTGAAAGGGGAATGCGCCACTGGAACTGCTATTTCCCCAATCCTTCTTGCAGAGGTGATGACGATGAGAAACACCATCTTCATGGTAAGGTGAGTTAATGAACAAGTGGCCATGGGTTCAAATGGTGGCCTAGTCAGACCTTTTAATAGTAGGTTGCGATCCTATTGAGGCATTGGAAGTCTGGGTTGTGGGAAGAAGTTTGCTATGCATTTGATAAACTTCTTCATAGTCAGATGGGAGAAGATTGAATATCCTTCTGTCTGCGGAAGGAAGGTTGCAATTGCTGCTATGTGAACCAATAGAGAGTCCTGATTTCTTGAGACTCAAAAGGTAGTCCAGGATCACTGGTAGGGTGGATATATTAGGCATGACACTTTTGGGATCTGGAATCTCTTTCATTTTTGTAGATAGGTATGGCAAGTAGCTCCTTTCCTACTGTGCAATAACACGTCCTATACCTCCTCAGAGCAAGATGTCTCTACGTGCTGGAACCATGAAGGAGCCAGACTTCGAGACACAGAATCCACAGGTTGGGATGGAGAGTGCGTGTCTCTTTCAGCGACAGAAGATAAGGAGTGATTCGAAGAGTCAGCAGTGGACATAATGCCAGCTGTGACAGGCAAGGGTACCACATCTGTCTGGGCCAAGTGGGAGAAATCAGTATGTTTGCGCTCTCTTCACTTTCAACAGGACTTTCAATATTAGACAAAATGGGGGAAAAGCGTAAAGAAGGCCTTTGTCCCATGGACGGAGGAGGGCATCTTCCATGGAATGTCGTCCGATCCCCACTCTAGAGCAGTACTGTGGGCACTGCTTGTTCTGGTAAGTAGTGAATAGGTCTATTACCGGTATCCCCCACTGTCAGAATATATTGTGGAGTACCACCGAATCTCTCCCCCGTTCGTGGTCATGTGGGAATTTGGGGCTGAGACTGTCTGCTGTCATGTTGTGTATTCCTGATAAGTAGGCAGCTGATATTAAGATACTATGGGAGATGCATCAGTTCCATAGTTTTAGTGTTCTACAGACAGGGAATGAGCCCTGGTGTCTCCCTGATGGTTTGTGTAATACATGCAGGCCATATTATCCGTCATGACCCTTTTGTGCATGTCTTTGATCAGCAGGAGGAAGCAAGTCCACATGTTGATGTGGAGGCATCTCTCACCTGGAGTCCATTTTTCCTGTATTGTGCGACCATTGAGATGTGTGCGGTTAGGAGTAGAGATGGGGAAGACTGAACAAACAGGATTCCTGTACAGACGTTTACATGAGTATTGCTTGACCCTGGTGGGCACTGATAGTAGTTTGCGTATGTTGTCTTTGTTCGGCCTGTAAACTGAACCAAAAGCATGCTTGGAGACATCTCATGCATAGTTTGGGATGAGCAATAACCAATGTGCTCATGGCCATGTGGCCCAGGAGCTGGAGGCAATGTTTGGCCAAAATTTGGGGGATGGATTGTACTGTCTATCACGAGGAGAGACTGAGAAATCTGTGATGTGGGAGGAATGGAGTCAAGGTCGGCTCCTATGAATTCTAGTCTCTCTACCGGTATTAATGTAGATTTTTGTTTATCTATCTGTAGACCCAGATTCTGAAACAGGTCTAGTGTGGTCTCAGTGACTTGCTGGGACTCTGTAAAGGACCATACCCTGAGAAGGCAGTCCAGGTAATGATAAATCATGATGCCTTGAGAGCATAAATGGGCCGCCACTACCAAAAGGACCTTGAAGAATACTCTTGGGGCCAATGAAAGGCCGAAAGGGAGTACTCTGTATTGGTAGTGGTCTTGACCTAATATGAACCTGAGGTAACGTCTGTGGCTCGATATGATCAAGATGTGAAAATAAGCATCTTGGAGGTTAAGGGCCGAGAACCAGTCTCCTTTTTCTAACGATAACGAATGATAATAACATGACCATCTTGAATTTCTGAGCCTTGATAAACTTTTTGAGCGCTCTGAGGTCCAGTATGGGTCTCCAGGAAGTAACAAAATTAGAAGCCTCTGCCCCTTACATGTGTGGATACTCGCACTATGGCTTCTACACTGAGGAGATGGTTTATCTCCTGACATAGAAAGCTCTTATGAGAAGGGCCCCTGAGAAGGGATGGGGAGGGGTTTTTGGGAGGCGGAGAGGGAGGAGAAATGGGTGGAGTAGCCATCTCAGATGATCTCCAACACTCATTTGTTGGAAGTTATCCATTCCCAGATTCTGTGGAACGGGGCGAGATGATCTCCAAAGGGATGGGTGTTTTCCACTGTGAAATGAGGGGACAGTTCTATGGGCACCTCAATCAGCATGTCAAAACTATTTCTTCGAGGTGGAGGGCTGAGAGGAAGTTTGCTGAGATCCCATCGTCTTTCATCTGGAGAACCTGGGCTTCTTCCTCTGAGGTTCATGCGATCTTTGTGTATATTGAGATGGATATTGTGACTACTGAGATGAGTACTGTACTTTCTTTTGTATCCAGGTGTATAAATCCCAAGGGATTGAAGAGTGGCCCTCAAATCTTTTAACATGTGGAGGGAGGCATCTGTCTTTTCAGCAAATAATTTTGTCCCCTAAAAAGGGAAGTCCTCCACCGTCGTTTGGACCTCCTTGGGGAAGTCAAAGAGATGAAGTCACGAGGCCTGTCTCATCACAATGCAGACAAAATAGAACGTGCCACCATCAAATGCATACTGGAGTGACACTTTGTCACCAGCTGGCCCTTGTTAACCAAGGCCTTAAATTGGTCCTTGTGAGAACGGGGGAGCTATTCAATATTTCAATAAAATAACTACATTTCACATAGTTCTGAGTCATATTTAGCCCAGAAGGCTTGATAGTTTACCACTTTGAATTGAAGGGTGGCTGAGGCGTGGGCCTTACTGCAAAACAGGTCCAGGTGCTCCCAGTCCTGGTATAAGGGGTGGACTTAAAGTGGTTTTGGCAGCCTTTAGAGTTAACTGCATCCACAATGATCAAATTGGGAGGCAAGTGTGAGAACAGGAATTCTGTGTCCTTTGCTGGCACATATTTCTTGTCCACCCTCTTACAAGTTGGTGGGATGGATGCAGAGGCCTGCCATATCACCTTGGCAGAATCCAGTAGAGCCTCATTAATAGGGAAGGTGCACTCTGGAGGAAGTGGAGGAATGCAGAATGTCCACCAGCTAGTGGCGCAACTCAGACACCTCTTGTAAAGGCCTCTGTCACCCTCTGTGCCAAGTCCTGGAACAGCTTACAGTCATCTGCCATAGATGGCGAAGGGGGCATCACAGTCTCATCTGGTGATAATGATGAGAAGTGGGCTGGAGGAGTGACTTCCTCTTCGACTTTGGCCTCCAGTTCCTCCCTTGCCTGCTCGGGGAGTTCAGAGGCCCTTGAAGCAGCAGCTGAAGGAGGGTACTTCCGCAGCTGTTGGTATGCCATACCATCAGTGATGGAGGCCTGTTGCCTTTGGGCCTGCCAAGGTCCCAGTACAGCCACTGTGATGGGAAGGGGCGCAGTGCTTGGTACCACAGTTGCCTATGCTAGGGATGTTGTGGGTCAGAAGGGTGGTATGCCACCAGGTGAAACTGGTCCATAGTGAAACTGGGTTCTGTATGGCGGGTGAGAAGGGCGTTGGGAAGCTAGGTCCTCTTGCTCACTTTCTGATTCAGACAACGAAAAGGGGGGTGCGTGGCAGGAGATCATCGGTGAGCCCAGGGCTCTGGGTGAACGCGGTATTCTGGCAGTATGGGTATTGATGACTGGACTGACAAAGAAGATCCGCCCCAGGGAAGGCTATGTTTCTCATGCCCACACGGGACCGTTGCTTCTTTGCCTGCACCCATTGGGTCTCTAGGCATTCTGAGTTGCCCTGTCGGTTCAGTACCACACATGCTGTGGGTACCAGATTTAGACAGATTTGGTTCCACTGGTACTGAAGATACTGACCGAGACAGGGATCATTTTTGGCTCGATCACGACTCGCTATGGGGACTCACGGACCTTTTCTAAGAGGCTTTACATGAGTGGCTCACAGGCATCTCTCTCAGCTCACCTCCCTTCCAAGTGGACAGTTGCCACCAAGACTCCAGGGTTAAAGGACTGACTCCATGAGTAGGAATTTGAGCCCCAGTTCTCTGTCCTTCCTGGATGTGGGCTTCAGTTGCTGGACATTTCTGTGGAATGTGTTTCTCTCCCCAGACAGCAAATGCACTGCGAATGTCCATCGGTAACTGGGATAGATCCCTTGTACCTGAGGCACTTTTTGAAGCCCAGAGAACCAGGCATATCCTTGTCCAGGCCCCCCCGACAGGGGGTCAACAAAAGACAAAGTCCTTTTCTTTTCTTCTAGGCAATGGCCAAAATAAAATGTAATGAAGCAAAGAAAGAAAAAGGGCTTCAACAGAAGCTAAAATTAGCAATTCTAAGAGAGTTAACAATCCATGAATGGCCAGCTCTAGTTCTGTTTCTAGCCAAGGACGATTGAGAAGGAATTGAAGAGGCACTGCCCACGCATGCTGGCTAGCCTTGTGGCAGGAGGGGAGCAGCGCATGCGTGGGTGAAACTGACTGCTACCAAAGTTGTCCGATCAGCAGCACAGGAACACAAGCACGCCGACAGAGGAGCACCCACAGGGACACTACTCGAAGATGCAGCACCCTTATTTGGATGGCCTCTTGCCCCTCTAGGCAGATCTACCTCCATAATTAGAGTTCTAAATCATCAATATCCATAACAGAATGTTTGGATTTTCCACCCTATTAGTACTATGGAACTTTCTCCTCCCCTTTTAATGTTGATGCCTGTAATTAATCACCTTAATGCTGTGGAGACCATAGGAAAGTGTGTACTTATTACTATTTGTTAATAAGCGAACAATTGTTGCTTGATGTTCAGAAGCCTTTTTTACAAATTACTAATCCAATTACATCCTTTCCGACTCTTATTTTTGCTGGCAGTTATAAGGTGACAATTTAATTTTCATCGGCCTATAGTATTCAGAAATAAAGACTGAGCATCAACAAAAAACTACACTTACAGTCTTTTCTAGCACAGCACGAGAAGGAAAATCAGTTTCTAAAACTTCTTTCAAATTTTGTAATAGGGTGATATCTGGATCCCTGCAAGTAGAGGAAAGAGACTTTAACACATGGAACTGCAAAATGCAGATTTTAAACTAAAGTTGTATTAGTGAAAACACTTACCACAAGTGCATGTTGTTGTTCAGCTTCGTTCTCAAAGGATTTACCACTACAAAGTTACACATATTTACATTACTCACAGGAAGAGACTTCCCCCACATTTCAGCACTTACAACTAGATTTTTTAAAGGTATTTAGACACCTAAATATGCAGATAGGTGCCAATGCATTTGAAATCCCACTAGGCATCTTAATACATTTACAAATCTGGCTCGCAGTTATCATATTTGAAAAGTCATATATAATGATAATAGCACTAAGTTTTGGGACATTGTACACCAAAGGTATGATTGCCCCTCATGGCCAGGAGCTATAGAAAATCGAGGGAAAGACATTAGGGAATTTACAGTGGATTATTTATAAAAAAAAAAACAAGCAAAATAATCATAGATGTGGTCAGATAATTATCTTTCAGAATAATTCTCTGCAGGACACAGGGCATCTCCTGAATTGTGATTCTGCTGGAAAAGGACTAAAAAAATATTGTAGGGTTCCACCTTTCTCTCAGTAACTTGCAGAATACATTTACTCAATCAGAACTTAAAAGAATTAAGTGTTTTGTGTTTTTGTTATCCTTGCAAACTCAGCGTGGTATCAGACAATCAAGCTGGGGGAAAAACAGCTTATGTATCATCCCCATATATAATGTGGGAAAAGTCAGGACAGGATGTGACCCTGTATCTAGAATGTAATTAACAATTCTATTGACTGTGTAATAGCTAAAACTCAATCTAGCTACTCTCCTACAGCTGAATGACTTCTACAGTGCCTACAGGAGAAAAATAAGTTGTCAAGTTAGTCACTATTCTCATAACTGTATTTTTAAAGGTTTCAGAGTAGCAGCCGTGTTAGTCTGTATTCACAAAAAGAAAAGGAGTACTTCCTACATCCGATGAAGTGATCTGTAGATCATGAAAGCTTATGCTCAAATAAATTGCTTAGTCTCTAAGGTGCCACAAGTACTCCTTTTCTTTTTGTATTTTTAAAGTATTCTTCAATTTGTGGCATTTTAATTTGCCAGACTTTAACACATTAACAGTGCACAACAGCATGCCGTGAATTCACTCTTGTATTGTTTTGTGTAAGTATATGCAAGAGATACTGACATTTTAAAGGTTTCAGAGTAGCAGCCGTGTTAGTCTGTATCCGCAAAAAGAAAAGGAGAAGTACTCCTTTTCTTTTTTGACATTTTAAACTTTGCTTAAATACAAGACAGACCTGAAACCACTAAATTAAGTTTACCTGAAAAGTCTGTAAGCAGTTACTGGTACAAGTCAAAACAGACCTAGCTTCTAAGATTGAGAAATGAGTTTGTATATGAAATTTCATATATGAAAGACCTTACCGTGGTCTGCTCCAAGAAAGTAACATTCAGGAAGCATAGTTGGGTGCCTGGGATCTACCTCTAAGTTTATGGAAACATTGTTTCCTGAAATGAGAGAGAATGCATTTTAAATGGAAGGTGTAAAGCTTTCCTTTATAACCGCAAATAGAGAAAGTACTTATGTTTTTCAAATGAGTTGCTTTGAGCACACCTGTAGTTTTATGAACATTGTTACAGCTTTTAGATGGCTAAAGTAAGCTATTTGGCTTAGAATTCTGAATCATAGAATCATAGAATATCAGGGTTGGAAGGGACCCCTGAAGGTCATCTAGTCCAACCCCCTGCTCGAAGCAGGACCAATTCCCAGTTAAATCATCCCAGCCAGGGCTTTGTCAAGCCTGACCTTAAAAACCTCTAAGGAAGGAGATTCTACCACCTCCCGAGGTAACGCATTCCAGTGTTTCACCACCCTCTTAGTGAAAAAGTTTTTTCTAATATCCAATCTAAACCTCCCCCACTGTAACTTGAGACCATTACTCCTCGTTCTGTCATCTGCTACCATTGAGAACAGTCTAGAGCCATCCTCTTTGGAACCCCCTTTCAGGTAGCTGAAAGCAGCTATCAAATCCCCCCTCATTCTTCTCTTCTGCAGGCTAAACAATCCCAGCTCCCTCAGCCTCTCCTCATAAGTCATGTGTTCTAGACCCCTAATCATTTTTGTTGCCCTTCGCTGGACTCTCTCCAATTTATCCACATCCTTCTTGTAGTGTGGGGCCCAAAACTGGACACAGTACTCCAGATGAGGCCTCACCAATGTCGAATAGAGGGGAACGATCACGTCCCTCGATCTGCTCGCTATGCCCCTACTTATACATCCCAAAATGCCATTGGCCTTCTTGGCAACAAGGGCACACTGCTGACTCATATCCAGTTTCTCGTCCACTGTCACCCCTAGGTCCTTTTCCGCAGAACTGCTGCCTAGCCATTCGGTCCCTAGTCTGTAGCAGTGCAATGGATTCTTCCATCCTAAGTGCAGGACCCTGCACTTATCCTTATTGAACCTCATCAGATTTCTTTTGGCCCAATCCTCCCATTTGTCTAGGTCCTTCTGTATCCTATCCCTCCCCTCCAGCGTATCTACCACTCCTCCCAGTTTAGTATCATCCACAAATTTGCTGAGAGTGCAATCCACACCATCCTCCAGATCATTTATGAAGATATTGAACAAAACCGGCCCCAGGACTGACCCTTGGGGCACTCCACTTGATACCGGCTGCCAACTAGACATGGAGCCATTGATCACTACCCGTTGAGCCCGACAATCTAGCCAGCTTTCTACCCACCTTACAGTGCATTCATCCAGCCCATACTACTTTAACTTGCTGACAAGAATACTGTGGGAGACCGTGTCAAAAGCTTTGCTAAAGTCAAGATACAATACTTCCACTGCTTTCCCTTCATCCACAGAACCAGTAATCTCATCATAAAAGGCAATTAGATTAGTCAGGCATGACCTTCCCTTGGTGAATCCATGCTGGCTGTTCCTGATCACTTTCCTCTCATGCAAGTGCTTCAGGATTGATTCTTTGAGGACCTGCTCCATGATTTTTCCAGGGACTGAGGTGAGGCTGACTGGCCTGTAGTTCCCTAGATCCTCCTTCTTCCCTTTTTTAAAGATTGGCACTACATTAGCCTTTTTCCAGTCATCCGGGACTTCCCCCGTTCGCAACGAGTTTTCAAAGATAATGGCCAATGGCTCTGCAATCACAGCCGCCAATTCCTTCAGCACTCTCGGATGCAACTCGTCCGGCCCCATGGACTTGTGCACGTCCAGCTTTTCTAAATAGTCCCTAACCACCTCTATCTCCACAGAGGGCTGGCCATCTCTTCCCCATTTTGTGATACCCAGCGCAGCAGTCTGGGAACTGACCTTGTTAGTGAAGACAGAGGCAAAAAAAGCATTGAGTACATTAGCTTTTTCCACATCCTCTGTCACTAGGTTGCCTCCCTCATTCAGTAAGGGGCCCACACTTTCCTTGGCTTTCTTCTTGTTGCCAACATACCTGAAGAAACCCTTCTTGTTACTCTTGACATCTCTTGCTAGCTGCAGCTCCAGGTGCGATTTGGCCCTCCTGATATCATTCCTACATGCCCAAGCAATATTTTTATACTCTTCCCTGGTCATATGTCCAACCTTCCACTTCTTGTAAGCTTCTTTTTTATGTTTAAGATCCGCTAGGATTTCACCATTAAGCCAAGCTGGTCGCCTGCCATATTTACTATTCTTTCGACTCATCGGGATGGTTTGTCCCTGTAACCTCAACAGGGATTCCTTGAAATACAGCCAGCTCTCCTGGACTCCTTTCCCCTTCAAGTTAGTCCGCCAGGGGATCCTGGCCATCCGTTCCCTGAGGGAGTTGAAGTCTGCTTTCCTGAACTGATGGTGTTCATGACTACAAATTTTAGTTCAGTATAAACAAGTTTTATCTAGGCAGTGAGTTAAAGTCCTCTGATAAACCGCAAGTGGGGAGGGTGCCAGAGTCCCAGCTCCAGCCAGAGCCCAAACATTTACACTGCAGTTTTTTAGCCCTGAAGCCCAAGTCAGTTGACCCAGGCCAGCTGCAGGTGTTTTACTGCAGCATAGACATACTCTCAGGAATCAGGAAAAGACAGGGGAGAGGGCCCAACCGGACTGGAAGGGAGAGGAGCTGGCTACACAAAAGCAGACTCACTGCAGTCTCTGGGCTGTCAAGTAGGGGAAAGAGTGACCTATCATTTCAGCCATCAGCTCAACAGTTGTTTGCATAAAGCTGCAGTCTCAGAGTGGGTACTGCCTACTTCTGTTGTTTCCCTACTTTGCATCTAGTTAATATTCCTCCAACTTTCAGGAACTTAAATTTGTTTTATTTTTGTTCTATCATGTATCATCAGACTTCTGGCACTTGTGACTGAAGTTGAACAACATCGCAGTATATAATTATACAAATGCTAAGCTAAAAATCGGAGTCCTCATTCCGAAGATACATTTTTTCTCTATTTTTGACTGCAGACAGTGGTAAGTGCCTACTTTTCAAATAACTAAGGTACTCTTTACATATTAAGGCTGTAATTCCATGTATTCTGATGATGAGCCACAGAGTGCTTTAGTCTTAATTCAGGTATATTTTGTATTATTTAATATAGTTATAGTTTATTCCATGCCTTTTATCTTCTCTCTACCTTCTGTTTTTTTCCTTTTAACCCACAGCTGTTATCCTCTTCCCCTCTCCCACAGCTGCATTTCCAGTTCTTTCATCCTTCCAAAAACAGTTTCATATTAAAAAAATATTTACAGTACAACCTAAAATGTATTACAAAATTTAGTTTTCTGACATTACAATTAGTAGTGAATAACTTTTAAAAAGTAAACTAATTTTTCTTCTGTTCTATAATGGACATCCATTTTATACACAATCTATTTAAAAATCCTATACTGAAATATCTCTTATATAGGATTATCACAAATGTGTCCTCAGTTTTGAATTCATCAACACTTGTGTTTGTAATTTATAAATATTTATATCAGAACTTTAAATGTAAAACTAAAAATACAAAATTATACTTTCTCCCCAAAAAATTCAATATTCTGCCTCAGGTTAGTTTTATACAACAAGTAATAGTTTGTTTGTTTTTTAAAGTGTAACCTTTCTTTTCCTATTCCTTGTTCTCTATTAAGTAAAGCAAAAAAATCAACTTCACTTCTGTTTAAAAAAAAATACTTCATTCCTTCTCCTGTTTTCCTACCTATTGCAATTCTTCTCATTGTGGCACTCCGTGTGGGGTTTTCTGGCTCAAGTACCCAAGTCTTCTCATCAATTTCATCCATAGCATTCCAGAATTCTTTCAGTGATTCTAATGCTGCCAAGAACTGATTATAAATGTCTATTAAGGAGCTCTAAGAAAAAAGAAAATTTTAACAAGTTACATGGCACTCTACCAATAGCAATATAGAATGATCTTTTTAAAAAATGACAGCATTTCAAAGTTTTTAAATCTAGCACAAAACCCGCTGTAAAATACACTGCAGTGTGCTAGGGTCAACATTTTTCCTGTTAGTACTCAAAATGCTTTTTTTGATTTGTTAATGGTCCACACAAATATTAACTACTGATAACTTTAATGTACTCAAAAAGTACTGTTAAATTTTCTAATACATTTTTGTTATATTCTGATGTATCTAAGGTATAGCATTCTTGAAGTTGGTAGCCATTCTCAAACCTAATATTAATTTCAGAAATCAATGTTAAGACCCGGAAGTATTTTTATTACATATTCATAACAACTGCATTCTAAGTAAGGAGTGAGTAAAATTCAGTATAATCTGCTGTTAATTTATGAGTTTGCCTTCTTGACTCCTATGCAGCGATTCCCACTCCAAACTAAACTTTTCAAAAGATTTTATTCAGAGTCAAACAGTAGTCAGAGTCTTTTGTAGATGGATTTAATATAAAAGGCATCCTTTGCGTCTCAAAAACAATTGTGTGGCCAGAAAATTGCTTATTTCAATCCCAAAATGTGATTTCTAGAAGGAATTATTTCCTTTTAAAAAGTCTGACCTGCTAGTATGGTTTCAGGTCTCAATTCTCCACTGTTTGTGTCTGTGAGAAAGGGAGTGATGTTTAGTTATCTAGTCCTGGGTAAATTAAAGTTGCAGAAGAGGCATAGCAGATTCAATTTCCACTGCTTAACAGACCGGAGAATTCAGCCCTCAATCCCTTCAATGAGAATGTAAACGTTTAAATATTTAATTTCAAAAGATTGATAAAAAATTAAATCTACAGTAATTCCAGTTGATTTTAAGAGTTTACACCCTTAAACTCTTCCAATTAGTAAATTAAATTATACAACTGCATTTCCAAATAACATATGCATTTTCAACACATTTTTTTATATTTGTTTCAGTCAAATAGATATTGCTATAGTAGTTTTGATCCTAGACAACTTTATAAAAATAAATTTGGCTCTGAGAAGAACTATTTCTTCATAAGGATTTAATAATGTTGATCAACAGTCCATTAGGAAAAAAAACCTTCGTAGATTATTTAGCGAATTTTAATTAAATAGTTTAAAAAAATGGCTCTTCTATTTCCAGTCTGGGTATGATTTCAGACACAAAATGCAGAATTTTTTCTTTTTTAACATCTCCAAGTGCAATCATTCTAATGAAAGTATTTATCTTGCGAAATTATATATAACACATACTAGATAAATGCAAAGCTGGTCTCTGTATCTCCACTTTGGCTGACCCACTAAGATGACTGGGATATAATGCAAAGAGGGAAGAAGTGAAAGAGGGAAAGAGATAGGCAAGTCAGAGAGCAGAAGGTTCCAAAAGTCCATATGAGAGAATCAAGGCATGGATAAAAATTTTGGAGTAGTGATCAAGAGTAAGAGATGTACTTTGTCTATATTAAAAGAGGAAGTAAAGAAACCTACATGGTGACTGGATATGGGGAAAGAAGGGGGGGAGGGGGGCGAGTCAAAGATGAGAATGAGCTTGCAAGCCTAGGAGCCAGGAAAAATAGCAAAAGTTGTCAAAGAAATTAGAGAGAGACTATTGGAAAGGGATCAAGTAGAAAGATATAGGGTATGTCTACACAGCAAAGAAAAACCCGTGGCTGGCCCATGAGCCTTGGGCTGTGAGCTATACATTGCTGTGCACACTTCTGAGCTCGGGCTTGAGCCCAGGCTCTATGAACCTGCGGGGTGGGGTGATCCCAGACTCCAGCCCAAGCCAGGAAGTCTACACAGCAATGAAACAGCCCCACAGCCCAAGCCCTGTGAGCCCGAGTCAGCTGGCACAGGCCAGCCGCAGGTTTTCTTTGCTGTGTAGAGACTTACTTCTCTGGGATACCCTGCTGCCATCTCAAATTTAGAGAGGCACTGGCACTTTTGAGACTGAAGAGAGGGGAATACTTTGGAGGTAGATTTGGGAATCATCTGGATGGGATGGTTATTGACACAATAGAAGTGGATGGGGGAAACAAGGGAAGGAGGAGGAGTAAATGGAGAAAAGAACAGTGATGCTAAAGGTGTCCCTAGATGGAGGATGAGGGATTATGTATTTTGGAAGACAATAATATGTAACAAAGGTCACATGATTTTAAATCTCACATATCATTTTGGCCTGGAAGTTCTTGGGGTCTCACAGAAAAAATCAAATTAACAAATAGTGATAACTATTTACAAAAATATTCCTTTTAGGAATATATTATATAGAAAATCTATTTATTGTAACTTTTATCTACCATTTTTTTTCCTTTGTCAGCTGGACAAAAGGAAGCAAAATGATGGGGGTTGCTGAATATTTTCTTGGCACCTATTATTTCATTGTTTTTTGTATCTGAGAAAATATTGTAAAAAGAAAAGGTATAAGTTGGAAATAAAATGTTGGAGTTTTTTCTGCTGTTATTAAATTATATTAAAGTAGGAAAGCACTTAAGCAGAAAAGTGTGGATACTGCCAATCTCAAAATGTAACGCTTATTATCTTTAAAAGCATTTTGTTACTTTTATAATACCTGAAGTGATATAATAATGTCAGTCACTTAACCAGATCTAAGAGTATAATATCTTCATCTTAAGTATTATTATTTCCAGTATTTTAATAATTTTCATATAGTCCTGGAATGTGATCTTTTGTGCTCTGATGACACTTAAATTAATAGCATAATTTTCTGGTACTTGCAACAGTTGCTTTCCATTTTGATTTTTTTTTTAAACATTTTCCTACATCATACACAGATAAATCCTCTAATAATCATTGCTATCTTTATCTTTGGGGAATTCAAACGATTTCAGTAGAAAAAAGAAACATCAAGGGATTACAACCCACAGATAAATTTTAAAATCCAATTAATTTTAATACTAATTGTAATTTTTCAATGATGTTCCTTAAAAAGATAGTTAAATTCTTCCCCTTTGGTGGTTTTTTTTTTTTAATGCTCTGTTCATTTGATCTTATTTGTATGCTTCATTGATGTTGCCAAATGGCTTTTTCTGTATGCCTATCTATATCTATATCTATTTAAATCCATCATACTACTTTGTCATGCAACCATGAAAAATGTATCACTCCTTTATACTTCATTAACCAGTTTATTTTTGACCACTGTTCTTTTAAAACAGTGCTACTGATGCTATTTTGGGCTGTGCCAACAAGGTGCTTGCTCATGAGGTCAAATAAAAGACTGTTACCTTCTGTAACTGTTGTCCTTCGAGATATGTAGTTCATGTCCATTCCATTGTAGGCATGCGTGCTTGTCAAATGCACTGGTGCCAGAAGTTTTTCCCTCAGTGGTATCCCGTAGGATACCGGCTCTGGTGCCCTCTGGAGTATGCACCAGTGTAAGGAGCGCTGCCGGAACCCCATTCCCTCAGTTCCTTCCTGACGGAACTCTGACAGAGGGGAAGGAGTGGACATGGAATGGACATGAGCAACACATCTTAAAGAACAACAGTTACGGAAGGTAACCATCTTTTCTTCTTTGAGTGCTTCCTCATGTCTATTACTTTGTAGGTGACTCCCAAGCAGTACCAACAGAGGCAGGTCGGAGTTCATGGAAGTGTCGATGGCAACACAACTCTGCCAAAGCCAGCGTCATTTCTGGCCTGCTGACTGATGGCATAATGAGACATGAACCTGTGCACAGAGGACAACGTTGCAGCCCTGCATACGTCCTGGATAGGGACTTGTGCCAGGAAAGCAGCCAAAGAAGCTTGCACCCTTCTCGAATGAGCCTTTGCTATTGGAGGGGGCGCTATCTCGTAACAGATACGGATGCACATGGTGATCCAGATTGAAATCATCTGTGAGGACACCAGACCCTTAATCCTGTCGGCTATCACAATACAGAGCTGAGTCAATCTACGGAAAGGGTTGGTGCGCTCTAAGTAGAAAGCCAGTGCAATGCCTGACATCTAGGGTATGCAGACACCTCTCCTCGCTGGTCGAGTGAGCCTTTGGACAGAACACCAGAAGAAAAATATCCTAGTTGACATGGAAGTGCGATACCACTATTGGCAGAAAGGTTGGGTGGGGCTGCAGCTGAACCTTGTCCTCGTAGAACATGGTGTACGGGGGCTCCGAAGTAAGAGCTCTAATCTCAGACACTCGTCTCACTAAGGTAATAGCTACAAGGAATGTGACCTTCCACAACAAGAAGCCAAATGCTCGGAGGGCAGGCCCATGAGCCTGGAGAGGACCAGGTTGAGGTCCCATTGGGAGACGGGGTCCCAGTCCCGAACCACCTGAAAGAGGCTTTCAAGGCCTTTCAGGAACCTAATAGTCATGTCATGTGAGAATATTGATCTACCCTCGAGACGAGGGTGAAAGGCTGATATAGCTACCAGATAAACCTTGATCTAAGAGAAGGTGAGGCCCTGGTGCTTTAAGTGAAGCAGGTAATCCAGAATGGACGGCAGAGATGACTGATTTGCAGAGATACCCTGCTCCAGCAGGATAAATGCTTCCACTTTGCCAGGTAAGTTGCTCTGGTGGAGGGCTTCCTGCTCTCCAAGGGAACTTGCTGTACCTGACTAGAGCAGGCTTGCTCCTCTGGATTCAACCATGCAGCATCCATGCTGTGAGGTGGAGTGAGATTTGGTTCGGGTGCAGCAGCTGACTGTGATCCTGCGAGAGCAGGTCTGGGCGGCTGGGAAGCACCCACGGGGCTGCTACAGCCAGGTCCATGAGCATGCCAAACCAATGCTGGCGAGGCCATGCTGGGGCAAATCAATGTCCTGTGCCTTGTCCCTCTTATTTTTAAGAGAACTTTTCTGATGAGTGGGATTGGCAGGAAGGGGTACATCAGGTCTCCTGACCAAGGCAGGAGAAAGGTGTCAGAAAGAGCCTCTGCTGAGGCCTTGCAGGGAGTAGAACTGATGACACTTTCTATTCTGTCTGGTGGTGGACAGGTCTACTCGAGGAGCTTACCACTTCTGGAAGAGCATCCTGATAACCTCCCAGTGGCGGGACCACTCGTGATGAGAAAAGGACCTGCTGAGGCGATCTGCCAGTGTGTTCTGGATGCTGGGGAGGTGCAAGGCTTCCAGGTGGATCACATATCAGATGCAGAATTCCCAAAAGCAAAGGGTTTCCTGGCCCAGAGCTGACGAACAAGCTCCTGCCCTTCCCCTACCCCATCTGTTGACATTGAACATGGAGGCCATGTTGTCTGTCAACACCTGCGCTACCCGACCGCATAAGTGGGGAAAGAACACCACACAAGCTAGACAGATGGGTCTGAGCTCCCTGACGTTTAAATTAAGCGTGAGCTCTTGATCGTAGCCCCTGCATTCACAGAGATGATACCCTACGATGATATCGTAGCCCCTGCATACCGAGATGTGTTCACCATTCAAGGTTGGATGCATCTGATATCAGGGAGACCTGATGGCGAGCGGGTGGGCAGTGATGCTGGCAGACAGATCTAAAATTGCCCTGAACCTGACCTCTGGTAGGAAGGTCTCTGGCTCAGATAGTCAAAGACCGCTCCAATAAACTCTATCCTTTCAACAGGAACCAATGTTGATTTTTGTTCTTTTATCAACAGGCTCAGAGCTTGACAGGTAGCTTACAATGTCTCGATGTTGCACTGGACCTGGACTCTGGAGCGCCCTTTATGAGCCAGTTGTCGAGGTATGGGTAGATCTCGATAACCTGATATCTGAGGTAGGCCGCCACTACTGACATGCACTTTGTAATCACACTTGGTGCCATTGCTAGGCCAAAGGGGAGCACTGTGAATTGATAGTACATGGTCCTGACCAGGAATCACAGGAACCTTCTGTGTCTGGGGAATGTGTGTGAAAGTAAGTGCCCTTCAAATCGAGGGCAGCATACTAGTCTCCAGGATCCAGTGAAGGAACGATGGATGCTAGAGAGACCGTGCGGAACTTCAACTTCCTGAGATATTTGTTGAGTTTCTGCAGGTCGAGGATGGGGCATAGGCCCCACTTGGCTTTTGGGATTAAAAAACAGCAGGAGTAAAACCCTTTTCCACTCCAGTGCCAAAGGACTTCCTCCATGGCTCCCACCTGCAGGAGGCCTTGTACCTCCTGGACAGGTAGATGCTCATGAGAAGGGTCCCTGAAGAGGGATGGGGAAAGATGGTGGGAGGAAGGTATAGAAATGATTTGGAAAGTATATCCCCTTACTACTGTGCTGAGAACCCACTGGTCTGATGTTATAGAGGCCCAGACAGGGAGGAAAGGAAACAAACAGTTGGAAAATAACAGGGGTGCTGTATCCAGGACACAGGCTGAAAGGTCGCCCTCAAGTGCATCCTCAAAATACCTCCTTGTTACCCAGTTGGTTGTGGGTAGAGCTCAAGTGAGCTGAGGAAGCTGGCTGATGGCCCTCCAAGCGCTTATAGCCCTTGCCCTTCCTGTGGAAGGGCTCTGATTGAGGTTGGCTCCTGAACCTGTAGGACTGTTGCAGCTTAAACTGTTTCCTTGCAGGCTCCAGCGTGTAAAGTCCTAGGGAGCGCAAGGTAGCCCTAAAGCAGGGGTAGGCAACCTATGGCACGCGTGCCAAAGTTGGCACACGAGCTGATTTTCAGTGGCACTCACACTGCCCGGGTCCTGGCCACTGGTCTGGGGGGCTCTGCATTTTAATTTAATTTTAAATGAAGCTTCTTAAGTATATATTAAGGTTTTAAAAATGTTTAATATAATACTAAACTATTGTTGTATGTAAAGACATAGAGAAAGAGACCTTCTAAAAACGTTAAAAAGTATTACGCGAAACCTTAAATTAGCGTGAATAAATGAAGACTCAGCACACAACTTCTGAAAGGTTGCTGACCCCTGCCCTAGAGTCTTTTAGGCTGTGTAATTTACTGTCCGTCTGTTCCAAGAACAGTGCCAGGCCATCAAATGGGAGGTCCTGGATAGATTACTGAACCTCCACCGACAGGCCCAATGACTGCAACCAGGACGCATGCTTCATAGAAATGGCCGGAGCCATGGTCTGGGCTGCAGAATGTGCCACATTTGAGGCCACTTGGAGGGTTGTCCTAGCCACAGCCTTGCCCTCAGTGAGGATAGCCAGGAATTGCTTCCTGGGCTCCTCTGGCAGCGAGTCCATGAACTTGGCCATGGACTGCCAAATATTAAAACCATAATGGCCAAACAAGGCCTGACGTTTGGGCACTGTCAGCTGGAGGTAGGATAAATCTTTCTACAAAAGAGATCGAGCCTCTTTGCCTCCTTATTCTTTGGCTTCGATCCTGGTTGGCCCGGTCTATTGCGCTCATTGGCTGCCAACACAACCAGGGGACCATGGGAGAAGGCTCCGCTATTGCTTCATCGGGCGCAGATGAGGAGGAGACAGGTCCAACTCCACTGCTTCTGCCAGGGGAGCCTCAGCTGAGGCTGGCTGTCCCTGGGGAGCTTGCTTCGACTCCACATCCGAGTCGGAGGCAGGCGTGAGACTGTCACTGACAGTGTTTCAGAAGCCCCTAAGATCAACCGATGTCCCTGCAATGGATAGGGAAACCCACAAGGATCCATAGTTGGCAGGGGCCAGCAACTGGCCCTGGGGCTGTGCGGCCACTGGTGGCCCAGAGGGTAATGCCAATGACCCAGATGGGTGGCCTTAGCCTGCGGGCAGGTCCTCCTCCTCACTGTCAGAGCCCGAGATGGGAGAAACTTGTCTGGGGACCAGGATGGTACCAAGGCCACCTGTGTACCCTGACTCCGTCAGCTCTCTCCACAGACCTCTGTTGGGGATCTGTACTGGGATGATGGCTCTTGGTGCTGTAACTCTGGTGACTGGCGGCAGCGTTCAGCGGATCAGCGATGGTACCCCGGCGATCGATGCCTTACGCTTTGAGAAAGGTGTCACTCCATAGACTGGGATTGACGTCTTGGAAACTGTTGATGTGCCAACGGTGATCGATACAAGTGATGCAAAGACCGGTGATGGGGCTCCAGGAACCGGTGTCTTGATCCTCCGGAGTGGTGCCGTGGAATGGGAGACCAACTTGGATGCTTCCAGCTCAGGGGACTGGTGATGCGTCTCTGCAGGTCTGCACCCAACCGCCGGCAATCAATGCCAGGACCCTGAGAAACACTGCCTAGAGTCCAGGGACTGATGCCAGAACTCTGGCAGGTAAGCTGACCCACATCTGGGGGCTGACAGTGCTGTTCAGGTGAGAGCTGGCAGGGCATCCCCTATGACAGGAAGCGGTGCCACACTGATGGAGACCGCTGGAAAGATCCCAGGGCAGGTTTACCACTCGAATGGGTCATCTCACTGGCTAGCATGGGTGGCACCAGAACGGACAATATGTCCTTAATGGCTTGAAAGGCCTCTGGTGTGGACAGCACCGCCAGGTGCCGAGTGCCTCTGCTGCTTCCTAGGGTGGCGGATGGGTCTTGAAGCAAGCTTGACAGCTCAACAGGAGCTGGAGCCTGGCCACCATCCAGAGCAGAAGAGCTGCCCCACGCAGATCTTTGCTCTCCTCCAGCTCTCTCCTTCCCTTTACGAGATGTAGAAGAATGCCTTTTTCCAGCCTCTCTCTGCTTTTTAGCTGGTACCGGGTGTGACAGGCTCTCCCCGGGGTGCCACTTGGAACTGGGATACCACTGAGCCAGCCTGACCCACCAGCCTGGGCTCCTTTTCACATTGTGGTGCTGTGATAAGTTGCCAAGCTTGCTCTTTCATCTGCATACACACAGATACAGACTCACCCAGCTGCAGCTTCACACAGATGCTGAGATCAGCTCTGCATGGGAAGGCTCAGCTAAGGCATCTCCCAGTTGCTAAACCCTGCACCCCCTCTGGAGTGTAAACCCAAAATTATATCTTCTTGCACTGCACAGGGAACTGTACAGAGTAAACTCATAAATTTCGCCCCCTCCCTTTCTGCCCCAAGTTATAATTTCCACACACTGGTTTTAGACAAAACAAAAAAACAACTACAAAAGGATAGATTTTAAGTGACAGCAAACAGATCAAAGCAGATTACTTTAGTAAATAAACAAAACTGCAAACTGAGCTTAACACACTAGATAGGTAGGATATGAATTAGCAAATTCTCACCCTGCGTGATAAGCAGGCTGGCAGATTCTTAAGACACAAGTAACCTCGGCTTTCCCAGGTTTTCATACACAGGCTAACAATTCCTGTGGGCTGGAACTATCACCTTCCACAGTTCAGTCCTTCCCCCTCAGGTGTTTCCAGATGTGTTGTTGTAGGGAGAGTGAGGTACCATTGTCCCCCTTTTTATATCTTCTTCCCACTTGCTGGAAAGCTCTTTTGCTGTGACCTGGGGTCAAACAGTTCCCATTGTGTAGTGCAATCTCTGAGAGGTTTCCATTGTACACAGTTCCCGGGGTATTCCTTGTGCTTGTGTGCATTTCCTCAATAAACCATTAACATTGTTATACATATGCTTGTGGGTGTTTTCAACCTTGTGTTTCAGTAACACATTCATACCCAAACTTCATAACTTCACATATGACGGTAGCACATACAGTCCAACAAATTATTAATGTCTAAAGACTTACAGAATGATACCTCACAAGGCATACCTTGTACAAAACATATCCTAATTACACCCCTGGCACCCTCATATTCACCACTGTTATGTCACAACAGGGATGGGAATCAGCGCCGGTTGGAGGTCAGTGCCAGAGGCATGCTACGCACTGAGGCCGCAGTACTTGGAGCAGAGTCTGATCTCGTCAGCTCTAAGGCCGGTGCAAGGACACACTACATAAGGAGCGCTTGGAGATGAATGTCCCGCTCCTTTTTGGTCCGCGACTGAAAGCTCTTGCAAATGCAACATTTGTCACTCACTTGGGTTTCCCCTAAACACTTCAGGCTGCTTCTATGTGGATCACCGACTGGCACAGGTTTCTTGCAGCAGTCACAAGGTTTGAAGCTTGGAGACCAGAGCATGTCCTATCCCTAGGCTAAGTCCCGTATGGGACTAACTAATTATTTTTAACTGAACACAAAGGGAACTATACACTGTAGAACTTTTAACAACTATATACAACAAATTCGCTACTAGGCACAGTTGAGATAGGAAAGCTTGCCAAGGGAAGGAGATGTTCCAACACTGTCACTGGCGGTAAAAAGGGAGGGGGGGAGAGGAGGAAATGAGGAAGCTGGCGGCATTCCTTATATCAGTGCATATGCATGCCACTCCAGAGGGCACCAGAGCTGGTCCCTACAGATACCACTGAGGGAAAAACTGGCATGCATACACACATACAAGGGAATGGACATGAGCAAGCACTCGAAGAATACAAACAAACAATCTGCTTCTTGGTAACCTTTTGCAGAATTACAGTGGAACTCTGGTAAAATCTCTCATAAATATACCTTGGAAGAGCAAGGTACTTAATCTTGTATATTACTGGTAGCCTACCTACTTCACTATCAAAATTAAATTGATCAGTCAAAACAAACTGATTTCTCCATCCTCTAATTGTTAGTTTTTCATTCCAACCATGCAAAATATATAGGGTAGACATATAAGCAATGTTGCTGAAGTTAAATCTTTCAGAAACAGTTCACATTAAAAAAGTGAAATTGAGAATCTTTTGTTACAGAATATAACTTTTCCATGTTATTTATATCTACAAGGCACTCCAACAATATTACTAATAATTAGTACTGGTACAAGTTGTTAATTTGCCAAAGTTAGATATATTAAGGTTTACCGTGCAATCTTAATTCACTCCCCTGATAAGTTATACACATGCATTATGATACTATGCGATGATGTAATTAAAAACTATTTTTTGCACTGGATCCCTGTCCTCATTCAGTGCACAAGATGGATTATGCTTGCTGAATGATCAGTTCCTCAATATTTCATTTTATCCTTGTTCAGTGCACGCCCCCCCCATACCTTATTTGCTGCACATCATTCAAACCTTGCTCTGATTACACAATTACTAAATTTTTCTCAGTGTTTTTTCCTTTATGCTTATTATTATAGAATCTCAGTGCTTCACAAATATTAGCGTATTTATCATCACAACACACCTATTACAATAATTATATTACCATTTTACAGATGGAGAATGGAGGCACAGAATAGTAATGTAAAAAATTGTAGAAGAAACAGTATGTGATCATGTATTAAAGACTACCGAAACGCATACTCGCAAGGGGGCCAAAGTAAACTGCACGGACAACCTTAGTTCTGGGATTTCCAACATTTGAGTGCTTGACTTAACTACATAAAAAGATTAAGGCTGTGATCAGTATACTATTTCCTATGTTTTTAAAAAAGCAAACTGAAAACCATAACTTTCAGAACTTTCGAGGCCTGGTCTCCACTCATATTTATACCAGCATAGCTATGTTGGCCTGCAGTGTGCCAAAAAGCCCCAACTAATACAACTAGGGGGAAGCAAACACACACAAATGTTCAAATATTTATTCAATGAAAGGCAGAACCCCAAAGGCAGTAGTGTGCAAAGAGACCTGGAGGTGATAGTGAATAGCAAATTTTTGAGTTAATTCAACAAAAATGCCAGTGAAAATTTGGACTGTAGAAGCAAACAAGACAGCAGGAAGGAGAGATCTCTGAACAAGGCTCTGGTAAGATCACTTTAATTTCTGGGCACCTCAAAACTAGAAAGATATTCGCAAAGCACAGAGTTCCAAGAAGAAAAATAATTGGAGGAATGAGGGACTTACTTACGAGGAAATGTTATAAGAGATAAACAGATGTAAGTTCTTTAAGCACAAAGCGTTTGTCTACACAAAGGTGAGATTATTCACCTTGTGCAGTAACTTGTTGTTGTTGTTGGAGTGCTTGCTCATATCAATTCCAGCTAGGTGCGTGCGCGCATCGCATGCACGGCTGTTGGAAACTTTTCCCTAGCAGCTACTTGTCTGGCCGGCTATGGAGCCCGCTGGAGCGGCACCGGTATGGCACTCTATATATGACCGTGCCAGCTTGACCCCCCACTTCACTTCCTTCTTGCTGCCAGTGACAGTTGTTGGAACAGTGGTCTCTTGCTTGCAAATGTCCCACTAATCCCTAGCTCTTCTGCTCATTTCTGTATACCCATTGTTAGTTAACAGTTCTTACTTAGTTGTTAATTGTAGTCTTTAGCAGTTTGGGAGGGCTTCCCCTACAACACACGCCCCGCAGGGCCTCGGGGCATGCCGTCCCAGGGCTTCAAACCCTGTCATTCCTGCGCTAAGCCTAGGCCCACAGGCGACTCCCATGACTCCTGCTTCCAGTGTCTGGGAGAAGCCCATCAATCGGACAAGTGCAAAATCTGCAAGGCTTTCAAGCCTCGCACCAGGAAAGAGAGGGACATTCGCCTAAAGCAACTCCTTATGGAGTCAGCCCTCCATCCGCAGCAGGACCCAGCCCCGAGTGCCTCGGTGAGGAGTGCTCCTCCTGCGGTGCCGTCTGCGGTGCCATGGAAGGACTCGGCACACCAACCCAGGAGCCGCCGGTCCCCCAGGCCACAGAAGCACTCTCCCTGGCACCACTCTATTTCACCGGCCGAAGAGGGAAAAGCTGTCGCCTGGACTTCCCTCCAAGGCTCCCTTGATGCTGTGGACTCAGCGGCACGTACTCTGGTGTCCGGAATTTCAATGAGGTGCAATGCCTGGCTCCAATCCTCTGGCCTTCCACCAGAGGTTCAGCAGACGCTACAGGACCTTACCTTTGATGGCCCGGACCTATTTGCTGAACAAACGAACTCCAGACTGCACAGCCCGAAGGACTCCCGAAACACAAAGTCCCTCGGCATGCACACTCCGGCCACCCAGAGAAAGCCCTTTAAGCCGCAGACCACCCAACAGCAGTCTTTCCCCCCTACGCCCAGACAGGACGTCTCTCGCAGGAGAAGTAGATACATTTATCGCAAGCTGTCGCATCCTCCCTCTGGGCAAGACCAGGGACAATCCAAACCCCCTTTGGGCCCTAAGCACCCCTTTTGAAGGTGCGCACGAGGACGGATTACCAGTCCACAACCCAGTTATTCACCCTCCTTTCCTGAACCGTCTATCCTGCTTCTACTGTGCATGGTCCCTTATTACATCGGACCGGTGCCTGCGCTGCACAGTAGAGGCAGGGTATTCTATCCTGCTCCTTCCCACCCTCCCATCCCCCTTGCCCGTCCCTCTTCAGGGACCCCTCTCACGAGCAACTTCTTGTCCAGGGGGTCCAGGCTCTCCTCACTCTAGGAGCAGTGGAGGAGGTTCCTCAGAAGCTCAAAGGCAAGGGTTTCTACTCCTGAAATTTTCTCGTCCCCAAAGTGAGGGGGGGGCCTCAGGCCCATCCTGGACCTGCGGGAGCTCAACAAGTTCATAGCTTGAAGTTCCGCATGGTCTCCCAGAGCACAATCATCCCTTCCCTAGAACTGGGAGACTGGTATGTTATCCTTGATATGAAGGACGCTTATTTTCACATATCTACAACTCCAGCTCACAGACGGTACCTCCGCTTTGTGGTGAACACGGTGCATTATCAGTTCACAGCCCTCCCATTCGGGCTCTGCACAGCGCCTCGTGTCTTCACCAAGTGCATGTCTACCCTTACCTGGACGACTGGCTCCTTCAGGGCCTCTTCTGTCAGCAGGTGGAATCGCAGGTGCAGACAGAGACATGTTCGAATGACGGGGTATCATTCTCAACATTAACAAATCGGTGCTCACTCCAACTCAAAGGATAGAGTTCATCGAAGCTGTTCTGGACGCAACTCAAGCGAGAGCATTCCTGCCAGAGACACATCACCTGGCCCTCTCGCAGATAATCAGCACCCTTTGCAGCTTCCCCACCACCATGGCGAGGCAGCGTCTCAGGCTGCTAGGCCATATGGCATCCTGCACTTATGTGGTTCAACATGCCAGGTTATGATGCCAACCCTTGCAAGCATGGCTTGCATCTGTGTATCGCCCGGGCCGAGACAGTCTGGAAATGGTGCTGACCATCCCTCGGCACACTCTCGATTCCCTACGGTGGTGGCTGGCTGGTGGTGGCTCCCTTTCACCCACCCCAACCAACCTTGACTTTAGTCACAGATGCGTCTCCTTTGGGCTGGGGAGCGCATCTCGGAAGCCTGACGGCTCAGGGCTTATGGCAGGTAGAGGAACTGGCTCTACACATCAACATCAAAGAACTCAGGGCAATCTGCCTCCCCTGCCAAGCTTTTCTGATTCACTTGCAGGGCCACTATGGAGCGGTATCGACAGACAACACCATGGCCATATTTTATATAAACAGGCAGGGCGGAGCCTGATCGTCTCCTCTCTGTCAGGAAGCCTTCCTACTGTGGGAATTTTGCCTAGCCCACTCCATCCTTCTCCAGGCCTCATACCTGCCAGGCATTCAGAACATGCTGGCGGACAGTCTGTGAGTTTCCTCATGCACAAGTGGTCGAATCGCCCAGACATCATCCACTCCGACTTCCACAGTTGGAGGTTTCCCCAAATCGACCTGTTCACCACACGGGCCAACGGGAAGCGCCCAACCTTTTGTTCCTTCAGGGGTCACAACCCAGGCTCAGTCGCAGATGCGTTCATGATTCCATGGTCGTCAGCTGCTATATGCCTTCCCGCCATTCCCACTCATCCCCAAGGTGCTTCTCAAAGTCTGCAGGGACAAGGCGGACATCATTCTGGTGGCCCCAGCTTGGCCTCGCCAGTGCTGGTACCCCACCCTCTTGAATTTGTCGATCCAGGTACTGATACGGCTACCTCTCACTCCTGACCTCATTACACAGAACCTCGGTCACCTCCTTCACCCAGACCTTCAGTCTCTCCACCTCATGGCTTGGAGAATCCATGGCTGAATCAGGCAGACCTCGCCTGTTCAGATCCGGTGAGGCAGGTACTTCTGGAGAGCTGCAAGCCGTCTACTAGAGCCACATACAGGGTGAAATGGAAGAGGTTCTCTAGCTCGTGCGCCCAAAGGCAGGTGCTCCAACTCCAGGCTCCCATCCCTTGTATCCTGGACTATCTTTTGTACCTGAAAGACCAGCATCTGGCATTTGGTTCTCTCAAGGTCCATCTCGCAGCCATCTCGGCTTTTCACCCAGGCAACTCCGGGAGTTCGGTGTTCGCGCACCCCATTGTGGGACATTTCCTGAAAGGACTGGAGAAGATACATCATCCGATGAAGCCCCCCATCCCGTCCTGGGACCTTAACCTAGTCCTCTCCTGCCTCATTCACTCTCCCTTCGAGCCGTTAGCTTCTTGTTCACTCCTCTACCTCTCTTGGAAGGTTGCTTTTCTGGTGGCTATCACCTCAGCACGATGCATGTCTGAACTACGGGCCCTCACCTCTGAGCCTCCATATGCTATCTTTCATAAGACAAGGTACAACTTAGACCTCATCCAGCTTTCCTTCCCAAGGTGGTATCCCACTTCCATATTAGCCAGGACATCTTCCTGCCAGTCTTCTATTCAAAGCCACACAACAACCCTCAAGAACAACAGCTGCATTCACTGGATGTCAGGAGGGCGCTCACCTTCTATATCGATTGCACAAAGCTGTTCCGCAAGACAACCCAATTGTTTGTTGCTATAGCAGAGCAGATGAAGGGTTTGCTAGTCTCTTCCCAGCAGATCTCCTCCTGAATCACGGCGTGTATCCGCGCTTGTTATGACTTGGCGAAGGTTCCTCCCCCCATCATCACAGCTCATTCCACGAGGGCTCAGGCTTTGTCGACAGCCTTCCTAGCCCATGTATCTCTCCAGGAGATCTGCAGGGCCGCGACGTGGTCTTCAGTGCATACTTTCACATCACACTATTCCATCATCCACCAATCTAGGGATGATGTGGCTTTTGGCAGAGCGGTACTTCAGTCGGCAATACCTTGACTCCGATCCCACCTTTGAGATAAGGCCTGAAAGTCACTTAACTGGAATTGATATGAGCAAGCACTCGAAGAAGAAAAAATGGTTATTCACTTTTTTGTAACTGCTGTTCAAGATGTGTTGCTCATATCTATTCCAATCCCCCCAACCTTCCCCTCTGCTGGACTTGCCAGCAAGAAGGAACTGAAGAGGGGTCAGGCCGGCAGGGTCATAAAAAGAGCGCCATACCGGCGCCACTCCAGGAGGCTCCACAGCCGGCCTGACAAGTAGCTTCTAGGGAAAGTTTCCGACAGTCTTGCATGCGGCGCACGCACACACCTAACTGGAATAGATATGAGCAACACATCTCGAAGAACAACAGTTACAAAAAGGTGAGTAACCGTTTTTTCTTTCAGATGTGTGCTCCTTTGGGTGCTCTTGCACCCAGGAGCATTTGACCAGAGATTTTCGGTAGCAGTGCCCATTTGGCCCACACACATACTCTAGTCCTTCTCATGCTCCGCACTAAAGATATATAGAGCTGCACAGATGAGCCACCCTCAGTTCTTTCTTTATTGTGAAGTCCTGAGAAATGACGCTCAGGAGGTAAGGTAAGGTAGGCAATTAGTAGAGAACCCATAGGGACACAAATCTTGAACTTCAGTTACTGCACAAGGTGAGTAACCTCACCTTCTTTGAGTAGGGTCCCTATGGGTGGCTCCACTTCAGGTGACTTCCAAGCAGTATCCCTTGATGGCAGTGAGAGTTTCGTAGTTGAATCTAACACTGTAGACAAGACTGCATTGCCAATTACATCATCATTTCTAGAAGTGTGAATCAGAGCATAAGATTTGGAAAAGGTTGTAGCTCTACAGATTTGAACAACTGGGACATCCTTCAACAGAACCACAGAACAAGACTGGCATCTTGTAGAATGGGCTTGTGACACACTGTACCTCAAAGTAGCACCCTGAAACCCACATATTCACCACTGCCACATGATTATGATGTGTTTGTACAAAGTATGCCTTGTGAATATGATTTAAGAACATTAATATCCTGTTGGATAGTATGTACTATCATTGTATGTGAAGTTATGAAGTATTGCTATGTGTGTTACTGAAATATGTTGAGAGGTTAGGAGACTCCCACAGCTGGCTTTTCAGGAAGGACAATGGTCCATCAAGAAGAATCCACTCTCCTTGGAGAGGGCACGTATGCAATGGGGACAGCAGGACCAATGCAGACTGTCTGACCCCCGTGTCAGGGAAAGGATCTTTCTAGCAGCTGGAAGAAAGTATGAAAGAGGGACAGTGACATCACTTGATCTCTCTCTTCCCACAATCCCCTTTTCAACACCTGAAAGATCATCTAGAAGACAAAAGACTTTGAAGTAGGGAAACTGGTCCCAGGCTGGAAGGGAGTTCAGTTTGAGTATTGAGAACTGTCAGCTGCCTGTAACATCCAGTGGGGGTAAGAGACTGATTCAAATCTTGCTAACTCTGTTAAACTTAGAATTTAGACTGCATTTCTATTTTTATTTCCTTGGTATCCAACTTTGATATCTATGCCTACTAATAATAATCACTTACAATCCATCTTTCTGTAGTTAATAAATCTGTTTTATATTTTACCTAAAACTGTGTTTTTGATTCAAGTGCTTCGGGAATCTCCGCTCAGATTACAAAGGCTGGTGCACATCCACTGCCCTTTGAAAGTGGCAAACTTATTAATGACATAATGCATCTGCTTTGAGAATCTTTTGGATGAAATTGCAGATCTTCCCGATGTCAGCAATTGACATGAAGAGTCTAGGAGACTTCCTGAAATGCTTCGTTCTATCTAAACAGAAAACCTTAAATAGATGTCCTTCTGACATCCAAGAAGGAAAGGCAGCTTCTTTCCTAGACTGGTGTGGCTTTAGAAAGAAAACTGGACAGAGAATGACCTGGTAAATACGGAATTTAGATGAAACTTGAGGTAGAAACCTAAGATGTGGCTGTAATTAAACTTTGTTCCCAAAGAACACTATGCAAGAAGGGTCTGCCATCTGAGTCGCCATTTCTCTGACTCTTTGGACAGGAGCAATGGCCACCAGGAAGGCAGTCTTCACAGACAAGTAGCATAATGAACAAGTAGCAGTGGTTCAAAAGGGGTTTTCATAAAACAATTAAACACCAAGTCCAAATCCCATACCAGGATGAGCTTTTTACTCTGCATAAAGAGATGCATCATCCCTTGAGGAATCTTGCTGTTGTGCAGCGAGAAAAAAAATGAAAAACCCTCCACGAACAAATCGAAGGCTGGGAGAGCTGCCACGTGAACCCTGACAGAGCTCATAGGAAGGCCTGACATTTCTAACAGGTAGTCGAAAGCAGATGAAAAGGAAGAGTGAACAGATGATCCTTGAACACACCAGTGGTGAAATCTCTTCCATTTCTGAAGGTAAGTGTTTTGCATAGAAATCTTTCTGCTGTTTAACAATACCTGTTATACTTCTATCAAATATGAAGTCTCTGTTCATGAGACCCATCTAGGAGCCAAACCCTGACTCAACTCCCAGGTTGGCATGAATAGTGTGGTCAGAAACCTATAACAGCAGAAAGGAAATGAGTGGAAGCATTAAAAGTGGACAAGAACATGACTTGCCTGGGCCAAGTCAGTACAACTAAAGTGACTCTTTTTCTTTTCTCTTTCTTTTTCTTTTTTCTAAAGTGAAGTCTTTTTCTTGCTTGATATTGATCAGCACTCTCAGGAGCAATGGTGTCAGAAGATAGATAAGGCCTTTAATCCAAATTGAGGAAGGCATGCCCCATGGAATGAGGGCCCAGTTCCTGCACTGTGTTGATGATGATAGCAGAGGTCCATTTCTAGGAACCCCCAGGTTAGAAAAATGCAATGGAAAATTCTTGAGTCCTGTTCCCACTCATAATCTTAGGAGAAATTCCTGCTGAAATTGTTGACTGTGGTGTTTTGTATTCCTGATATGTAAGAGGCGGAGATCAGAATTTGATCGTATATGTACCAGTTCCATAGTTTTATAGCTTCTGCACAAAGAAAAAGGGACCTGGCTTCCCACTAACTGTTGTTGTAAAATGTGCAGGTCATGTTGTCTGTCATGATTTTTATCAACTTGTCCCTGATTAGAGGAAGGAAGTGGATACACGAGCTCCTGACGGCTCTCATATTGATTTGTAGAAGAGATTCTTGGGCAGATCACTTGCCCTGGGTGGTGAGACCCTAGGTTTGCTCCCCATCCCACAAGGGTGTGTCCAATGTTGTACTATTAATGAGAGGAGGCTGGGTGAACAGGACTCCTGCACAGATTTGAGGGGTCCCTTCCAATCATTTGAGTGAGTCCAATACATGAGGGACTGATAGTAGCTTGTCTACATTGTGTTTGTTTGGGATAGAGGCTGTTTATAAGCTATCCTGCAAAGCAGAGAAGGTGCAACTTCACATGTTGAGTTCATGCCACGTACATTCTGCCATATGACCTAGTAGTTAAAGACAATTTCTTACCTAAGTCAGGGGACTTATCTGAATCTTAGAAATGAAATTTGTTAGAGTTATAAACCTGTCCCCGAGAAGGCAAACTGTCTCAATGTTGAGCTGAAGTCCTAATGTTCGAAGATTCCCTAATCTGTGGAAGAGAGATATCATCTGGATGGCATGGAGAGTTTCGTTGTAGGACTATCCCTTCAGCATCCAATTATCTCTGGTATTCCCAGAGAACACTAATGAGAAGCTACCACCACTGTGATCTTGGTGCAAAGGAAAGACTGAAAGTGATCCTGGCCAACCATGAAGCAAAGAAACCTCTTGTGGGAGGGGTGAATTGTGACATGAAAGTATGTGTCTTGAAGGTCAAGGGCTGCAAACTAATCCCCAGAATCTAACGATTGAATTATAGCAGAGAAAGTCACCATCCTGAATTTTTGTGATTTTACAAAGCTGTGACATTGAATAATGGTCTCCATTCTTTTTTGGGACCGGAAAATACTTGGAAGAGAAACCCTTCCCCTCTGTACTGGATTGGAACTACTTCTATGACCCCTATATGTAGAAGACTTTTTGGCCCAGCAAGTGTTCATGGGAAGGAGGGGAGGGGGGTGGAAGCATATTGAATGGATTAACCCAGTATTAGGGCCTTCAAAAAATCTGTTGGATGTGATTTGCTACCATATTGGGGAGTAAATGGGAGAGTTGCTCAAGGGCTCAGAACATCCCCAAAATAGCAATCTTCAGCTACAATATCCTATCCATCCACCATCTTCCCTTTGGAGATGCTAGGTGGTGGTGGTGGACAGTATCTTCTTCTGATATTTAGGTTTTTTATTGATTGGTTGAGTAGACCTATGGTAGGAAGAGTATTGAACCGGACAAGATCTCTGTATTGTGCACAACATGCTAAATTTTCTCATATTTTTAGGAGTATACATGCTGAGGGACATGAGTGTGGGCCTAGAATCTTTTTTTCAAGTATGAAGACATTTGTCTGTGGACTCAGAAGAATTTCAGCCCATCAAAAGGAAAGTCCTTTACAGTATTTTGGACTTCCTTAGGATAGCCAGATAGTTGTAGCCAATACGTTCTATGCATAGTAACAGAGATGGAACGGGCTGCCATGTCAGCTGAGTCTAGGAAAACTTGTAGAGAGGTTCTTACCAAGAGCTCTTACCAAAGAGCCTCACTGATGTTCCACTAGGAAGTGATATAAAATTACTGAATTTATCAAATTGATGTTGTTGCACTTTGCTATCAGGGCTTGGTAATTAGCAATTCAAAACTGTAGAGTCGCTGATGAATAGCTCTTGTGTTAAAATAGGCTGAAATGCTTTTGGTACTTGCATAGGAGACCAACCTCCACTTGGTCTGAGGTTGTCTACCTTGCTCATTGACAGCTTCCACAACCAAAGAATTTGGTGGAGAGTGAAAGAATAAAAATTCTGAATTTTTCTCTAGTATATAAAATTTTGTTGTCCATTTTCAAGTAGGCAGTGTAGTGGCGGAGTTTACCAAATGGTTTTGGCAGGATCTAGTATTGCTTCATTCATTGGGAGAGCCATTCTGCTCTATGTTGATTTAGGTAAAACATCCAAACTCTTATGCTGGGACTTCTGGACCCCTACTAGCAGACTCTGTAATGATTCAATAATATGTTTCATCAATTCTTGAAACTGCTTAGTCATCAGCAAGGGAAGATGGAGGCAGCATTATGACCTCATCTGGTGAGAACAACAACATACTAGTTTGTGATGTCACCTTACTGTCTGCACAATCTTCCTGGTCTTCCAAAGTCTCCTTCTGAGGCTATTGAGGAGGAAGTGATGAGATGGGGAGTGTCTCCCTCAATGATCGTCACAGGAGGAACTGGGAGGCTTTGAGAATGACTGGTGGTAGGCAGCCTGAGAGTCCCAGTATGGCCACTGAGGTGAACCATAAGGCAAAGGAGCGGGGCATCCAATGCTGGTCATGCCAGCATGAGACTGTCTTTTAAGTTTCCCTTTCAGGACAGAAAGATGGGAGAATGTCTCATGTAGCATTGTTAGGGGATCCACTGAACAAAGATCTGGGAGTTTGAGGACATCCTCAACATAGTCGAAAGATGGAACAGTTACCCAAGACAAATGCAACTGCCTGTCCCGTGCAGTTGGTACTGGAAAGTTAGGAGGTACCAGAGAAAGATATGGTCTCGATGACCCAGTAGCTGTTGGTACTGACAATTGCTTGATGCCCATTAACAAGGGGGATTCCAGCTTATCTGACATGATCAAATCTCTAGAACATCTAAATTCTTGCAGGAGGTGTAAATGAACCAAATGTGTTAATACCGAAGGAACAGTCTACTTTGGTGGTCCCATCTGGAAAATGGGGCAGTTCCAAAGGCACTGGTAGTTGAGACACAGGTCTGTAAGATGACTCCATTACTGAGGATGTGGATAGCCTCTGTGGTTGCAGATGTCTGTCATCTTCAGACTCCTTGGTGCTGGTATGTGAGTAGCCAAAGACTTCCATTAAATAATGTGTTTGGAGTCTCTGCTAAGTCTGTCATGCTTCAACAGTATTCGGGTTGGTTTCAGTACTGAGATATAAATGGTGCCCATGGTGGTTTTGAAGAACTTCAAAGAGCTCCTGGTACAGCAGCAGCTTGGAGCCTCCACAGAACTCCCTTTGGGACCTAAGGTCTCAGGACCACAGTGTTTCTGAGATGACCAGGCTCTTTTTTTTTTTTTTTTTGATGAAGGCTCTCTACTACAACTAGAAGTTTTCTTAGGTGGCTTGTTGATACCTCCTATACTCTGATGAGGATCTCTGGAGACCAAGAAGCAGAGGTCAAACAGGAAACAAAGAGTGCTTGGAGACCGATGTCTGGTGGCGGGGGAAGGGCCTGAGCTGAGGTTGGTCACAGAGCCTGCTCCATCATCAGGAGCCTAAACTTAATTTCTCTGTTCTTTCTCGATATGGTTTTAAAAATGAGGCACAGATCGTGAGGTTACACCCCATCTTGCTGGTTATTAACTGTTCATGTAGACAAGCTGGAGTATGTGTTAAAGAACATCTTAGCAGTCTAAAGTGTATGAATGGTTCAAAACACAAGGAAAGAGGAACTACATAGGTGATATGATGAGGTATAAATATGAATAGGGAAAATTTATCCAGGGTGACTTGCTCAGGCAGAACCTTCCATTTGGGATTAAACATATAAACACCACTGGCAATATCCTAGCTCCAATGAAGTCAATGGAAAAAAAACACATTGATTTTAGGGGGGGGGGGCAGGTTTTCATCCTATGAGTTCAGAGGCACCTGAAAAGCATGACTGCTTGTCTCTTACACATTCAAACAGTAGTGCTAAAGTATTAAGCATTAGCCTACCTACATTCTCTGTTCCTTTACTACGTCTAGAATAGTGAGGTCATTTGTCTCTCTTCTTCTCTGTATTTCACAGCTAGTTTGTTTTAGTAATAGTATTAGTAGATCTGCAAAAATGCATTGCTGATCTTCCTTTCACAGTGTTTCACTAAGGTAAGTGAATGGCTGCATCCACACCCTGGTCTCCACTCTGAAATAGAATTCAGGAATTCCCTTAAACATCTCATCCCCAAAATTCCATAATTTACAAGTGGAGGCCAAACTGCATTAGCTAGATTTTAAAAAGTAATGAGTTATCGCTTAGATAAAATGAAACCCCTTCAAAGGTTTCTAAGAATGTGACACTGAGGGAAAAATCCAAGGGATTAATTAGTTTACTCGCACTGTCAGAATAGATTACAATATTCACTCCTGGTAGGACCAAATGAGTACTCCAGTACCAGATCCCACCAGGCCACTTGCCTAGGGCTGAGGCATGCTTGAGTAACTTCTCCATCTCTGAAATATGTAGAGCTGCCACATAAACCTCTATTGAAACCTATACTTACTTCTCACCTCTCTGTCAACACAACAGCCTAGTCAGATATTTGTTTTGAGAGTAGTTCTTTTAGTTTTAAAATATTCAACCCTCCACCAGAGAGCTGAGTCTCCCAAGAGTGAAATTCCACAAAAACAGTTCTCAGTCAAGAAAAGAATGTTACATTAATTCTGAAGGGATCCTTGCTTCTATAGGATCCACACATGGTATTTCAAATGGCAGAATTAAATCAAAATGTTTGGGGACACAACTTCTGATGTATGCTTGCACCAAATGTTCACTGCTTTCTAGGTAGTTTCAAGAGTTGCAGTGCCCAGGTGCAAATCTCAATTGTGAAACTAGAAAGCAGTATACTCAACACTCCACCAAAAGATTAATATCAAGAATATGTTGCAGCTGAATACCAGAGAAAACACAATATATGTGGAACAGTCTTCCCAGTGTTGTAGATAGGACTAAACACAAGAAAATTTAATGAACAATTCTGGACTTGTAATGGAAGGGATTAGATGACCTTTTTCATCTGTAATTTGTTATTCTATGTCATTTACTGAAGGTGAATACCTCCCTCCTCCCCTCCCACCCCAAAACTAAATCTAAAACTGAGAGAACATGCTAATCTGTTCTATAATTCTATTAATATCTTTAGAAAAATGTTGTCAACCATTCCAGGCTTTCGTATTGTGTTAGAGATTCACTACCTCATGGATATGTAGAAAGTTGAGTTCTGTAAAGCTCCTATACTAGAAATACCACAATTATGATCAGTATTCTTTTACTATGGTGAACTATTTCCTTCAAAATTCTAAAGAATAATGCCATTCACACCAATATACCTTCCCAGATCTTGTATTATGTTTCACTGTTAGCTACATGACCTCATTAGTCATTAATTTCCATTTTCATGACCTTCATGAATGAATCCAGGTGGGTAGTGGTCAATATAGGGATAGTAATTAATGGGAGGGCACAAGAATCCAGATACCTAATAACTTTAGTACCATTCTTATAGTGTATGCTAAACTGTGTAGACAGTAAATTTATCTGGTTAATTAGAAAAAGAATATAACTGAAATAAATAGTTGTTCTTGCACTTGTCATTGAGAAGCATTTTGCATTTATTTGGCACATATAACAGTAGTAGCAGCAGCAGCTTGCCCTTGGTGCTGATTTCTGACTACTCTAAAATGTCTCCTCTGAGCCAGAATACACTGGCTGTTGCTGATCATGCTGTGAGACACCTGCACTGGCTACTAGGCTTGTCATGATGCACAAAACCCTACCATCTTCAGCTTGACATTGTGCAAGTTATAATTATTCATCCAAATGAATATGTCAAAGCAGCAGCAGCAGACCTCTCATCAGAGAGAAAGAAAAATACATCAAAACATTATCAACCCAGCAGGAAGACAGGGACCATAAGGAAAATTACCCATTTTTAATATGGACGCCATAAAGTCATGTCTATTTTTATTCAAAAAAGGAAAATAAAGATCTTCCAAGTTTCATGTCCATAAGCACTAAAAAGAACTTGAAATAGGCAAAAGCAGACTGGAAAAAAAAAGAACCCAAAAAACCAATTACCTGAAATCTATTTATATTCCCTTTAACAGGAGTTTGTATTTGTATTATAACAGTGACATTTCTACTGCTTCAGTTAAGGGTCTTGTCAGTGTTTCCATTAACGGTGACCTACACATGTTAAAATTAAAAACCTATCAGGATTAGAACTGTATGTTGAATACCCAAAATATCTAGAGCAGGGCAAGAGTCCCACTCTGTATGTCTTCCTTTTTAGTCTTCTTAGGTACCAAAATATTCAACCATACCAGGAACTGCTGGATACTGCTCCAGGCAATATCCTAACAAGTCCTATGCTAAATCACCAACTTGCTGGAGCCTGAATTAGGCCTACAAGTTTAATTCTATACATTCTGAAAAAATGTGTGATTTTCTGTTTTTCTAAGTGTTATATCCTGCTTCCAACCCCCAAATACATTTTTGCAAAAAACTGCCACTCTGATAGATATAAGCAGACTCCATTCTCCGGCAAGGCTCTACAATTGATGCGAATGTACCAGCATACTGCACAGTACGTTGGGAGCTTCATTCAGAATTAGAGCAGACTATCTGCAGTTGGAATGAATTGTCACTTGTTGCAAAGACAGAAAAAGAATAAGTTTATAGATAATTACACTGTGAATAGTCTCTCTTATCCCAGTTGCTTGGAATATTCAGTACCTAATTCTAATCTCAATACATTTTTCCACTTTAAGGTAGTGTAGGTCACATTGACAATGCCAGACTTTCACCTGCTTGCAACATGAATGTAAACATTATCAATTTTAACTTGTCAAACAAGGTTGATTCTTGGGAGGTTTGTTTAAAACCATTTTTATCTTTTAAGTTACTCCAGGTGGTAGTTCTTAAGGTTATCAGCAGCAAACTATCAGAGCTGAAATTTATTGAGCATATTTGTGATGCTTTTAACTTAAGTCAGCTTATATTTTTCAGTCTATCAAAAAAAAAATCAACTCAAATATTTTCAAAAGTTAAACAAACATGAATTTACACAGCCTATATGTGGCTTTAAAAAAAGGTTTTGAAAGTGATATATGCATACACAATATAAAAGTCAGTATTTACAACAAGAGCAACAAAGCCGCTACAATTTACAGACTATACAATATGCATGTAAGTTGTTCCAAAACATGTATGGAATCAACCAAAGCTCTGAAAGTGAAAACAAAACTGTGAAATGTCAAAATATATTTATTATTTCCTATATATATATATATATATTCTTGCCCAGATCTGCAGTTGTTCCTTCATCAAATTCCCAATGCAATAAGTATGTCATCCTGAAAGTGACAAGGCTCAGAGTTTTGCCACTCAGAAATTATGCGACCATCCTAAACTCGTACTGATACAATCTTTATGCCACACCACAAGAAATTAATGTTTTACATACAGTTGCACACTTTTTATTAATAGGTGGAAACCGTAACTACTTGACACGGACAAGATTTTTTAAATATGTAATATTTACAAAAAACAATGTTTAATTTTATTTAATTTAGGAACAAACATCAAATATTTTCTATAGAGTGTTCCAGTTAATTGTCTGTAAATCCGTTACCAAGAACATGCACTGCTGTTGAAGGGAGAGATGCAAGAAATAATGCATGAGAAACATCAGGCCTTCCACAAAAATGGAAAGTAATGGCATTTGGTTCTTAATTAGAACAAATCATTAAACTTACGATACCGTATAATACTCAACTGCTCTTATTAAGCTACATATATTATAAAGAATTTCTATTTGTTTTAGAAAATATTCATCAAGGTTTAGCGGGAGCTTTTCCCCCTGTTATAAGTAATTACTCTCTCATGCATGTATTTCCCAGTATCATTCATAAATATTTGGAGTCTCAGCAGTCCAGTGTGTAAGAGATGGAGTGGGGACTTAGTGCTGACACAGAGTATGTCTACAAGGTTGAGGAAACATTTTAAAAATTGAAAAACCAATGAAAGAAAATTTATTTAAAACTGTGAACTTTGGGGAATTAAATATGAATGCACGAAATATAGCATTTTCCCAAGCATGTGTGAAGGAAAAAATACCAACAAACGGGAAGAGGGGTCAAAACAGTCAAACTTGTTTTTCTTTTTAAATACAACATTACCACAGACCTGTCGTATCAGAAACACAGTGTAAATATATCTTTAAGCTGGTAAGTAAATATAATCTTAGTTATTAGAAAAGGACACAGTATGGATTTTACCTGTGGAATCCAAGAGAGAGCAAATTCAACAGGGAAGTCTACAAAGCAATTTGGTGGTTCTGTAGGATACTGTGGAAAAAAACAACAACACTAATTATTGTTGTGATTTGCCAGTGAAGCTGATGCATTGTTGGGGAAAACTTGATATCAGCTGAGAGAATTTGATAAGGACATTTGAGAGCCTCAAATACCTTGAATACCAATGAAAATATGTAAATTATTCCCCAGACAATAATAAAATGTTAGCAGTTACCATTTAAACAAGAAACTTTCATTTACAGAAAAATTTCAGTATAGCAGATTTCATTGAAGCCGGAGAGCTATCAGTTTGTAAAGTGTACAATGTTTTCAAATATACATATTTTTCTAAAAAAGACAAACGAGGAGAATTCAAGATGGAGGAAGAATGTTTCTTCCCATCTTTTCCTCATCCTGTTTAAAGAAAGGCTAATACTTTTCATATTAATATAGGACCAATGAATGGAAGAACCTGCATTTGCATTCCGAAGTTATTTTTCCAGGTTTAGAAATGTTTAACAACTCTTCCCAAGCCTAGGATTCAACTTCCAATTTGCTGTGATACTCACCAATATATGAACAGCAGTATTACCACCTGTTCAAAACCTTCCACGAGTGAAACTGAATTGCAACTGTGTACCACTTCTTCAAAAACCGATAAACTTGGGCGTGTGATTAACATATTCTCATTTTTTTAAAACAATCAACAAGAAAGAATGCCAAGGGAAGAAAAAATAGCCAGAACAAAAATCAACAGGCTATATACAAATATGAAATCTGATTCAATTTCAAAAGTTTAATTCTTTACTTAATCATTCTTTACACCAACCCAATTTATTGCTTTTTGTAAGCATTACACTATGAAATCTGTGAAAGAGAAACTAGGCATCTCCATTTTCTACACAAATAAAAGGAAAAAAGGAATTAATCTCATAGGAATACACCCATTTCAAAGGCACCCACTATCAAAAACGTCATGACCTTGTGACCTAAAAAGTTACATGGCTCAATCCAATACAACTTTTCCAGTTCCACCAACTGACCCTACCAATTCTTCAGAGAATATACAAGTATTACATATACAAAAAAAATGTATCATGATAAGCAAGTGTGTAGTGGGGCTTTTTCTTGAGGGGACAATACCGTGGCCCCTACCAGAGCCCACATGAGAGATGTGATTGTTGGTCTGAACGCTTCTACCACTGCATCCAATACAGCAATGACCCCAATCAGCATGTTTCTCCTCCTTCACCTTACCCCTACCCAAGTCCCATTATATGCTACAGGAAGAACAGGCAGCACTGGAAACCACTAGAGGTATGAGGATAGCTCCTCAACAGTTTAGGAGAAGGTCCAATGATTAGTTGAGAAGCTATGAATGAGGGAGGAGTAGGGGCAGAGACCAAAAGAAGAGAAGGACAACTGTTTTCCTCATTAATGAAATGGTGTATTAATTTTATAAGACTTTTCTTTAAAAAGTGAGACCCTAATTAACTGGTTAAAAAGTGGTTCAACCTTATAAAGATGATATAAGTCTCCTTCCATCTTCCCCATAAATTTATCACTAGTCCTGGTGACTTACTGAAATTTTGAACATCAGTTTGTTAGAACCCCTTTTCTGACATGTGAGGTTTGACAGAAAACCTCATCTTTATTATCTGCAAATTTTAGATCTGCTCCAGGTAACTTCCCATTATCCCCTATGGTAAAGAATAGTGTATCGAAATTTTGTTTCTCTGTAATATCCGTATCCTCTTTGATCATTCTCCTGACTCCCTTTTAGTCTATTGGACTACTGACTGATGCATGCTATGTTTATTTTTTTAATAAAAAATAAGTATATATCCATTTGCTGTTTAAATTTCCATTTAGCCCTTCTAACTGTTAAACTAAGTCAGATAAGGTAAGTTCCTTGCTGGATTTCCACTTTTTAAAGGAAACTTATTGCTTGAATAAGCTTTTCCCTTTTTCCATTTTAATCACACTGGTTTCAGTCACAGTCATGACTTGCAGACAAGTTAAAAAATGAACACCGGGAAAGGAAACTGAAACAACTGGGCAAGAAACATTTCCAGGGTTCTTTCACCTGCAGAAGCAATATATTTTGCCATTTATCCTAGCGATTTGCCATTACATTTTTCATTAAATATTTCATAGCTTACATAAAAGTATACTTGCTGTCCTACAAGTGTAAGAAATTTGATCACAATGCCTGAAATTATGAACAAATTAAGCCAACACAAGTTTTCCATGCTAGGGACCAGCGTCAATCTTGGGACCACAAGTTAAAATCCCAGCAGTGTTAGTCAATGGATTCCTTTGTCTTTTATAGGTAGGTAAAATGAATTCTATGCATTTTTTGGGGGTCTTTCAGATGTGATGGTGAAAACTGTGTTCCTACTTGCTTTATGTGAATTAAAAAAATTCCTATGGCATTTTTTGCCCTAAACGTCTTGGCCAAACTTTTCTCACCTCACAGTATCATGCTGTATTTTGTGCACCAGCTAATTACCAGCCTCTACCTTATACACTTCTACTAAACAGGACCATTGTTTCTACTGTACATCATTTAGGAAAGCATGTTGGTATCTTTCAGTATGAGGCTCTATATAAAAGTAAATAAGGATCCAGAGGGCACAGACCGCATCAAAATGATAAAGAACACAAATTCAATCACACTTCATGTTAAAGTTAAATTTATAAATAGTAAATACAAGTTAGAGATCACCACATTGTAGGGCTGTCAATCACAGTTAACTCAAGCGATTAACTCAAAACAAATTAACTGTGATTAATTGCAGTGTTAAACAATCATAGAATACCAATTTAAATTTATTATAAATATTTTTGGATGTTTTTCTACATTTTCAAATATATTGATTTCAATTATAACAGAATACAGTGTACAGTGCTCACTGTTAATTTTATTGCAAATATTTGCACTGTAATAAAGATAAATAGTATTTTTCAATTCACCTCATACAAGTACTATAGTGTAATCTCTATCATGAAAGTGCAACTTACAAATGTAGATTGGTTTTTGTTACATACCTGCACTCAAAAAAAAAAAAAAAAGTAACACTTTAGAGCCTACAAGCCCACTCAGTCCTACTTCTTTTCAGCAAATTGCTAAGACAAACAAGTTTGTTTACAGGTATGGGGTCCTACCTGTAATTCCCTACCCTATAATGCACTTGCACAATAAAGAAATTGCACTACAATATTTGTATAAGGTGAATTGAAAAATTTCTTTTGTTTATCTTTATTACAGTGCAAATATTTGTAATAAAATATAAAGTGTGCACTGTACACTTTGTATTCTGTGTACTAATTAAAATCAATAGATTTGAAAATGTAGAAAATATCCAAAAATATTTAGATAACTAGCATTCTATTATTAACAATTCAATTAAAACTGTGATTAATTGCAATTACTTTTTTAATCTCACGATTAATTTTTTTAATCGTTTGACAGCCCTATCACCTTGTATTACAAGTCAAATTAAATTACCAATTTAGAAAAACTTTAATTGAATATTTGAGTATTTGCCTAACAAATTATATATAAAAATATATTTGGAGCCACAAACAACCTACCACACAAACTACTGCCGGAAGAATCTTCTTTTTTATCTTCACAAGTGCCTGCTGTAAGGATCGAATTTTTGCTGTATCACCTCAAAACTTCACAAGATGTGCAACTTCAAGCAGCTGATCTACTTCCTGTTATCTGGACATCAGCCCATCACAGAATAGAAAATAAATACTGACAGAAATCAAACCAATTTTGTTAATGTTTTATCCATGACTAAGAGGTGTGTTTTGTACTCAGAAAAGCACCTTCTCCTCTGAAATACAAATTAAGTATGCAAATAAGTAACTTTTGAGTAAGATGAATTAAAGCAAGTATTTTCAGAAGAAAAAGATTAGTCTGATTACATTCAGTAGAATAGTTATCTAGAATCTCAAAAATGTACCCAACTGTCTAAAAGCTAAATGAGAGACAGAAGGCCTATCATTTCAACAGAACCAGATCAAGTTCCGTAACACAAGATTTAGCATCTAGCTCTGCATTACTGAATACTTCTAATTTTGCTTCAGTTTTCAGTGATCCTCAACATGTGCCAGGAATGTGCAACCTAAAAAAAGACAGAGATAAGGGGTGGGAAAAGGGATATAGTATACACCAGGGTTTGAGCAAATTACGGCCTGCCAGCTGTTTTAATCCTGCCCTTGAGCTCCTGCTGGGGAGTGGGGTCTGGGGCTTGCCCCACTCCAGAGCTCCAGTTGGGGAGCAGGGTCGGGGGCCACTCCACATGACTCCCGGAAGCAGTAGCATGGCCCCCCTCCAGCTCCTAAGTGTGGGGGAATCCAGGGGGCTCGGCTCTATATGCTGCCCCCACCCCTAGCACAGCCCCCACATCTCCCATTGGGCAGGAACCGCATGTCTCTGCGTAGGAGCCGGAGAATGGACATGCCGCTGCTTCCGGGAGCCGCTTGAGGTAAGCACCACCTGGAGTCTGCACCGCTAAGCCTCCCCCTGCCCCAGCCCTGATCCCCTTCCCGCCCCCCAACGCCTCAATCCCAGCCCGGAGCACCCTCCTGCACCCCAAACCTCTCATCCCCAGCCCGAGCCCTCACCCCCCCATGCCCCAAACCCCTGGCTCAGCCCTAATCCCCCTTCTGCCCTCTGAACCCCTTGGTCCCAGCCCACAGCACCCTTCTGCACCCCAAACCCCTCATCCCCAGCCCCACCCCAGAGCCCACAACCCCAGCCAGAGCCTGTATCCCTTCACACACCCCAACCCTCTGCCACAGCCCTGATCTCCCCCCCCCCGAACCCCTCAGTCCCAGCCCGGAGCTCCCACCTACACCCCAAACTCTTCATCCCCAGCACCACCTCAGAGCCCACACCCCCCCGCTGGAGCCCTCATTCCCCCCGCCCCAGTCTGGAGCCCCCTTCCGCACCTTGAACTCCTCATTTCTGGCTCCCCCCCGTATCCTGCACCCCCAACCAGAGCCCTCACTCCCTCCTACACCCCAGCCTGAATTTTGTGAATATTCATGGCCCGCCGTACAATTTCTATTCCCAGATGTGGCCCTCGGGCCAACAAGTTTGCCCACCCCGGCATACACCAAATATTTGTTACAAGTTTTGGTGCAGAGTTCTTTATTTTTGACTGAACTACACTCTGTCTTCCAAATAGCAACCTCAGGTTTGATTCTAGTGTCTTTATATACTACCCTCACAACATTCCGCCTCTTTCAGACACATAAATGACTAGCTAGTTCATAGGATAAATACTTAAGTAAATATGACTTAATCAGCTAGTTTATTGTAGATGGTAACTAAAAAATTGCCTTGAGGAGAGGATATAATATTTTAGAAATCATAAGTTTATCTGATAATGAGATATGGATGCATTTTGAGGACCTTTCCAAACTATAAAACAGATGGACAAGAAAATATTTAGGGATTTCTTCTAAAGCACTTGGTAACCTTATGAAAAAACATTTAACACGACACAGTACTTCAATCATCTACAATAGAACTTGTCCCCTGAAAATTTCACTCTTCTCATGTTAAAGTAAACATCTAATCCAAGAATACTAGACACAAAATTGTATAATTTCTAGTTGTCTTGAAGACTATTAAAAAAACAATCCAACTCAGTCTTGTGTGACTTATATGCCAGTCAAAACAAAAAAACACCCAAGTACTGAATATTAATGTAAGCATCTACTCCTGGTTTTCTGAAATTTCTTTTCTCCTGCTTATTTAAAATCTATTATTTAGATATCAATTTACAATTGATGAAGGAGAACAGTTCTCTAAATACCCTGGTCTGTATCTGTTACTGACCCTCCTGAGCCCAAACATCCCCACAAGAAACCAACACATACTGACAACTACTTTCAGCCTTTACAGCTAAATTAAACTGAGCCCTCCAACTCTTAATAAATCATTCTTCTTACCAGCAAAAGTCTGGTTTCATTTGCATTCTGCCTTTCTCCTTTCGCTCTACAGAAAGGAAAATAAATTGTTTCCTAATTTCCTTGCCTACCCCCCACCATCCCTCAAAACCAATTCTCTTTCTTTTGAGAACGTCAGCAGTACCTGAATCTGAAAAGTATAAAACCTGGACTAGAAAATTAGGTCAGTTTGACTAGGTCCATCAGGGGTGTGAAAAATCCACCTCACTGACTGGAGTAGTTAAGGAGACCTAAGTTTCCTTGCCCACAGCACTACATTGACAAAAGCATTTTTCCATCAACCTAGCTACCACCTCCTGGGGAGGTGAATTACCTACACTGACAGGAGAACCCCTCCCATCACCGTAGGTAGTTTCGTACACTGAAGTACCACAGCAGCTCAGCATTTTATGCGTAGACAAGCCCAAAGAATGTTGACAATGTGGTCAATGCTAGAACTTCATCATACTTACCAACATAAGCAGCAGAAGTAATCAGTAGCAGGGGAATGGAGTATAAAGAGAGTGACTGCTACTTCAATTAAAGTTTGTGCAGATGAAACATATCATGTAGAACAAATAGCAGGGAATCCAAGAAAAAAAAGGCAATGACCAGACACAAGTGTTGGAGGATTTTCAACTTACACTTCATACAATTTCTTCTTCAACATGGCAAGTTAATTCAGCTATTTACATAACCAATATTTGATGGGGGTGGGCACAAAAAGAGTACTCAAACCCATTTCTCTATATGGCCTCTGAAGAAGACAAGATTGGACAACTGAACACTTTGATGGATCATAGGAGAGAACGGACAGTATGTGCTCAGGAAATACAAAGGGAAATCCAAGTACTGGTGTTATCAATAGAAACAACATAGCAAAAATTAAGCAGAAGATATTTCCCAAAGAAGATGATATGAATGACTATCACAAAGCTTTCCTTAAAACTTAATGAGCATTCTTTTTCAATGTGTTTAATATGTGTACTAGTGAAAAATATAAATTCCTATGTCACCAACCATGTTTTATTTATTTTTTTTTTTTTCGCAGCAAGTTTAAATGTCAGACACATTTTTAAAAAGGACAAACACAATTGATCATATCACCACTATAATCTTCTGAAAAAAGAGTTGATTGATGACTATGAATTACTATCTGGTGTGATTGCACTATGTTCTCAGTTGTTAGCATATGAAACTACTGAAATACTAAAACTTACTTTTCTACTAGAAGTCTCTGAGATTTTTAAACTACTGCACTAAAAAGAGTATATAAAAGTAATCAGATACTCAGTAGTGCAATTAACATGATGGCCTTGATCCTCAAAGTAATCATACAGTACAGGGATAGGCTAAAATGTGGTCTTCATTAGATAATACCAAAGAAGAGAGGTATCTGCTCAACAGGAGCAACTTGGTAGATGCTTAGCTATGCTCATTAATGCAGGATTGGATTCCCATGCATCCTCTGTTCTGATCGTCAGATCCTCACCCTTGCTCCAGCCCTTTTACACTAGATATAGGGACAGAGCAACATAAAAGCTCTAAAATCCACAGAATTCCCCCAGAGCTGGAACTGAGGAAGACAGCCACAGGCTGTTCTCTGAAGACCTCCTCAGAAACCTTGGGGTAGGGGGCATACCAGGGGCAGAAAGGTGCATGGGGGTGGGGGAGGCGAGATTCTGAGCAGCACTGCTGTCCAAAGGAAGCTGAGAAAAGGCCGCTACAACTTAGATGGCCTCTTAGACAGCTATAAAAGCAGAAAATTATTTTTAAAAAGGGGTAATTGCTAGAAATTGACTTGTCAATCATAGAAATACTGTTTACAGTAGTGGTGGGCAAACTTTTTGGCCTGAGGACCACATCTGGGTATGGAAATTGTGTAGCGGGCCATGAAAGCTCATGAAATAGGGGGTTGAGGTGTGGGAGGGGGTGAGAGCTCTGGCTGGGGATGCGGGCTCTGGGGTGGGGCCAGAAATGAGGGGTTCAGGGTGCGGGAGGGGGCTCCAGGCTAGGGGTGGAGCAGAGGGGTTTGGAGTATGGGAGGGGGCTCTGGGCTGAGGCAGGGGGTTGGGGTATGGGAGGGGGTACGGGCTCTGGGCTAGGGGTGTGGGTTCCAGGGTGGGGCCAGAAATGAGGAGTTCAGGATATGGGAGGGGGCTGCGGCAGGAGGTTGGGGCACGGGAGATGGTCGGGGTGAAGGCTCCAGGTGGCGCTTACCTCAAGCAGCTCCTGGAAGCAGTGGCTTGTCCCCCCTCCAGTTTCTGTGCGGACGGGCTCTGCATGCTGCCACCATCTGCAAGCACCGCCCCTGCAGCTCCCATTGGCTACGGTTCCCAGCCCATGGGAGCTGCAGAGATGGTGCTTGGGGAACTCCCTGGCTGCCCCTATGCGTAGGACCCGGAGGGGGGACATGCCGCTGCTTCCACGAGCCACACGGAGTGGAGCAAGCCCCTGACCCCGCTCCCCAGCTGGAGTGCCGGAGTGGAGCAAGCTCCTGACCCCGCTGCCTGCTGGAGCTCAAGGGCCTGATTAAAATGTCTGACGGGCCGGATGTGGCACGCAGGCCGTAGTTTGCCCATCCCTGAGTTACAGGTATGAAAAGTTGTCTCTTATCCAAATGCAAAATCTCTGTCTCTAACTTGATGAGATTCATGTAGCAACCCCTCTATGAACATTAAGGCAGGATTACTTCACAAGCGCAGAAGATAGAACATTTGAGACAAGTTATGGTGACAAAAAGGTATCTGCCTAGAAAAGTAAGTGTGAAATATTGTTTATCATCAGCTTTAGAGAAGCACTGCTTCCTAGAAAGAAGGAGGCAACACTCTGGTGGAAAATGGGACGGGGTGAACCAGAGTACGATAGGAATTTGATCTACCTGGATAACTGAGTTTTCTACGTCTTGCATCTTCTTCTGGGTCTTTCAAATAAACAGTTTTTGCACCAATTCAAAAATCTTATATGCTATTTATGTAGAATTTAACAGCTATTCTGCCATCTCAGATTTGAAATTCAAATCTTCAAAATTTTTGTTTTTAAACAGAAAGAAGGAACAGTCTTTTCCCCAACCTCCTTTAAGAAATAGCTGCACTGTTCTGCAAAAATGTTCAAATAATGAAATTCAGTCAGAAATTTTCACCACTCAAGTACAAGATACAAGGATAAATTACTGAAGGTAAGAACATGTAGAAGGGAATGCTATCAAAACAGGCCAATTATTTAGCCTAAAAACACTGAATGTTTTCTTTTTACCCAAAGACCCCACTGTAGTCTCCCATACCTACTCTTCATCTCCACACATTACACAGTAAGTGGCTAAAGAAGCAACCTAACATTCTTTAACACCTGTTACAGGCTTAGTCTTCTGACTGAGTGATCATGAAAAATGGTTACTAACCGAAGCCTGCGTCATCTCTGGCTTGTTGGGTGATGGCGTAGTGGGATGCAAACGTATGGACTGAGGACCAGGTCGCTGCTCTGCAGATATCCTTGATTGGAACCTGCACCACAAACGCCGCCCATGACACCTGCACTCTCATAGAGAGTTTGTTTGAAGGAGCTGGGACTTTTGCCAGGTCATAACAAGTGAGGATACACAATGTGATCCATGATGAGATTCCCTGGGTTGACACTGGACTGCTTTCATCCTGTCCACAATGGCTATAAACAGTTTAGTGGTCTTTCTAAAGGGCTTGGTTCTCTCTATATAGAAAGCAAGTGTACATCTCACATCCAGCGAATGGAGCCTCTGTTCCTCCCTGCTTGCATGCGGCTTAAGATAGAAAACTGTGAGGAAGATGTCCTGATTACTATGAAATTGTGAGACCACTTTCGGAAGAAATGACGGGCGTGGCTGCAGCTGCACCTTGTCCTTGAAAAAGACTTTGTATGGTGACTCAGAGGTAAGGGTCTGGATCTCTGAAACCCATCTAGCCAAGGTGATGGCAATAAGGAAGGCCATCTTCCAGGACAGATTGGCAACATGCTCTTTGGTCTGTGGCTCAAACGGGGGCCTCCATCAACCTCGTCAGAACCAAGTTTAGATCCCAAGGAGGCGTGGTTGTCATACTGCAAATAGAGTCATTCCAACCCCTTCAGAAAGCGGCCAGAGATTAAGTTTCAGAATACTGACCGGCCGCCCATCCAGGGGTGAAATGCAGAGATCGGAGCTAGATGGACTCTTATAGAAGACACAATTAGGTCTTCCTGCTTTAAATGAAGCAGTAATCCAAAATAAAGTTCAGTGAGGACTCAGTAGGTGAAACGCCTTTACGCATCAACCAGATCGACAACCTCTTCCATTTTGCCAGGTAAGTGGCTCTAGTCAATAGTTTTCTGCTCCCCAATAACACCTCACGAACCTATGCTGAACAGGACCGTTCTGCTGGGTTCAGCCATGGAGCTTCCATACCGTCAGGTGAAGCAATGTGAGTTTCAGGTAGAACAGGTGACCAGGATCCCGAGAGATCAAGTCTTGGAACAGTGGCAGGCTGAATGGTGTGTTTACCGAGAGGTCCAGCAGAGTGGTGAACCAGTGCTGGCATGACTTTGAACAGGGCCCTGTGAATGACAGGAGTGGAAGGGAACGCATAGAAGAGCCATCCAATCCAGGGAAGGAGAAAAGAATCCGTGAGTGAATCTGAACTGTGTCCAAGGAAGGAGCAAAACTGAGGGCACTTTCTGTTGTGCCTTGTTGTGAATAGATCCAGCTGGGGAAATCCCCACTTCTGGAAAACAGTGTTCAAGATGTCTGGGCGAATGGACCACTTGTGATGGATGGAAAAGAATCTGCTGAGATAGTCCACTAACTCATTCTGTGACCTCAGTAGGTATGAGGCTTCAAGGTGAATGGAATGGATCATACAAAAGTCCCATAAGCTCAGAGCCTCCTAACATAATGGAGAGAAGCAAGCTCCCTTTTGCTTGTTTATGTAAAACCTTACTGTTGTGTTGTCTGTGAGGACCACTATACAGTTGCCCTCCAGGTGGGGTCAGAACGCTTGCGAGGCTACACACACTGCCCTTAACTCTCTCACATTGATGTGTAACTCTAGCTCCTCCGATGACCAGAGACACTGGGTCTTGAGGGTCCCCAAGTGGGCTCCCCCATCTCATCTTCAAAGTGTCCGTGACTAGAGACTTTGCAGATTCAGGTCTTGAGAAGGGAATGCTTGCACACAGCATCTCCAGATCCAGCCACCACCAAACGAGGGTGGAAATCACTGATGGTGGAAGACAGACCACCTTGTCCAGATGGTGTTGGTCTAGTATGTATATATCAACACCAGCCAAGACTGAAGGGGATTTAAACGTGCATGTTGCACCACATAGGTACAGGATGACGTGTGTCCCAGAAGCTTCAAGCAGTTCCTCGCTGTTGTGATGAGGTGACTCCATAGACTTCGTACGAGTGCCTCTACAGCTATAAATCGGCTCTCTAGGAGAAACACTCTGGCCCACTTAAAGTCAAGGATTGCCCCTATGAATTCTATTCTCTGAACTGGAGAAAGTGTTGATTTTTGCATGTTTATCAATAGTCCCAGATCCTGGAAAGTTGACTGTATCAATCTGACGTGTGCCTCCACCTGGTCTCTGGATCGACCTTTGATCAACCAGTTGTCCAGGTAGAGGTATACTTGCACCCCTCTCCTCCTCAGGAAGGCTGCCATGCACTTCATGAACACCCAAGAAGCTGCCAACAGACAAAAGGGTAGCACTATGAACTGATAATGCTTGTGGTCTACCATAAATCTTATGTATCTTCTGAGACCTTGAGAGATAGCAATGTGCAAATACGCATCCTTTAAGTCAAGCATGGCATACCAGTCCCCTGGATCCAGAGTGGGGATAATCAAAGCCAGAGAGATTATGCAGAACTTCAGCTTCTTCATGAATCTGTTGAAGTTTCGCAGATCCAAGATCAGTCTGAGGTCACCGTTGGCTTTTAGGATCCTAAAGTAACAGGAGTAGAACCACCGTCCCCTTAGCTCCGTTGGAACCTCTTTCACTGCTCCCACTCTTAGAAGCAACTGCACCTTCTAGGCTAAAAGTTTCATGAGAAGGGTCCCTGAAAAGGGATAGGAAGGGAGGGTGGGAAGGAGGGAACAACTGAATTGCAGGATATATTCCACTTCCACCATGCGCAATACCCAACAGCCCATGGCAATGCGGGTCCATGTCCAGTAGAAGTGGGACAACCAGTCCACAACCATAGGGGAAATAGGATCCAGAGGCTGTCCTGGTACACCATCCTCATGTGTACCTTCAAAAGGTCTGTTTGGACCCTGCCAAGTGTCTCGAGGGGGCAGATATCTGGGCAAGTGAGGGTTGAGATGGAGGCCCTCTCTTGTAGCCCCTGTTCCTCCTCTGGCTATACCCTGTCTCATGTCCGGTGCTAGGCATCTCTGGTCAGAGCAATGTCTGCTCCTGGGCAAGGCATAGGATTCTGCCTCCGAAACCAAGCCGGAGGACTCACTCCTGGGCAATCATGGTGGTGCAGTGCTGACCAGAACAGGAGAGCAGTGCCACGAAGGAGAGCAGTGATGTGCCATCATTGCAGGCTTGCATTCAAAGGCACCTGCCTTGGTGCCCTGGCGTCCCATGGTGCCGGACCTGCAACAGACAGTTCACGACCAGCCAGGGATGGTGGCATTGTGAATGAAAGAAGGTTCCTCCCAGCCTCAAAGGTCTCTGGCATTGATGGAAAAGATAGGGACAACATGCCACAGTGGCCATCCCTAGGTGGGGAATCCATTGGCACTGGATTCAATGGCACTCTTTCCAGGGCCAAAAATCGATGGAGCCACACGCCCTGTCAGAGCCTCAGAGTGGCCCAGCATGGGTCGCACACTTTCTGAGTCCCTATTGATCACAGGTCTCAGGGTCAGGGAGCGCCCCCAGTCTATCTTCCTGTGCTTTTTCTTTGGCACCGGTGATGACAAGTAGTGCCAAGAGGCTGGTGCCAGTTTCCTGTGCACCTAGGGATGAATGATGGTGCCAGGAATCCCAGGCCGCTCAATCCTTCCACGGTGCCAGTGAGGAGGAATGGCACTATACCTCTTTTCAAGGATGCTGGGGCACTTCTGACCAACATTGAAGTGCTCGGTGCCAATTCCGCCTGAGGCTCCAAGGTGGGATAAAGAGCCGCCTCCATCAGGAGGAACTTAAGTCTGTTGTCCCTGTCCTTTTTAGTCCCGAGTTTGAAACCCCTACAGATCTTGCACCATTCTTGAACGTGGGCCTCTCCTAGGAACTTAAGACAGTTATCATGCAGGTCATTCACCGGCATCAGTTTGTGGCACACCACACACTGTTTGAAACCCTGGGACTGAAGCATATCCTGGTGCCCAATGCAGGCTACCCCACAAGGTGAGGAACTCTGCTAACTATATTATACTTACTTAACTACACTAATGTAATTGAATGATAACTATTTACAATTTATTTACAGATAAAGTCCACTGAGAGCAACACTTGCGAGATGCAAGAGATGAGTATGTTCCAGCAACTGTCACGGGTGGTAAAAAGGAACTGAGGGAGCAGCGGGGCAGCTGGCCCCTATATTCTACACCATGAGGGCATGACTCCAGGGGGCACCAGAGCCGACTCGACAGATACCACTGAGGGACAAACTTTCCAGCAACAGTGCATGCGGCACATGCACACCTACATTGGAATGAACATGAGCAAGCACTCAAAGAATGAAGGTTTCCGAAATGGCACTGGATGCTAACCTGTAACAGAAGGTTTTTGCAAATGGTGTACAACTTTATATCAAAAGATACTTTTAGATTACTATTATACAGTGTGAGTTTTAAACTGGTCTTAAAAAAAAGTCTTCAGAACAACATTCACTGATTTAATCATTGTTCAAACCACCTGAAGATAAAGGACAAGCACGTAAGAGGTTTGGAAAGAAACCAGTTCACTAACTTCATTATAAAAGACAAAAAAAGAGAGGAATCCATCCTTTCTGGTCATATTTTCTTAAAGTATTTTCCCACAAATAAATTCACCTTTGCATTTAACTTCAGCGTGATTAGATGCTGTCGACCACAAGAGTCTTCTCCTTTTAGCTTGATGGTATTAAGGCCAGTATCTACATATACGACTCTGAAAGGAAAAGAAAACTCTGGTAGTATAAGAGGGAATTATAACTCGTAATCTTTGCTATATTCCTAATTAGTCTGTTACAAATATTAATCAGTGGAAGTCCTGCATGCCAGCCATTGTAGATTTACTGCTGTTAATACATCAGTCTACTACTTAATGCAGTCATATATCTCTGGGTTATTTACAACGCGTGTCAAGGCTCATGCTGTGGTCAGTGAGCACTATGTTTCAGTTTTCCATCACTGGAACCTTTGACACACACAGCATGTTCCTGTCAGCCTCTACTTATGTACACATTAAACTTTCTGTCAAATTCCTTACTCCATTTCTGCAGTTTCTTACATTACAAGACTTTTATGTTCTCTATTTGCTTTTCTCCTCAATGAACTTCTTTTATGATCAATACTGTTATTTTAGAAAATTCAGTTGGTATTGGTTTATATACTCAAATCAATTTTCTAAAGAAAATACAGTATTAGAACAGGTATAAAGTAATTTACAATAATTTTCTTTCATGTTATGACAGTTTTATACAGTATACATGTACCCAAACAAGTGTTAAGTGCATACTGACGGTTGCTAAGTTTTTAAACATATAACCAATACAGAAATTTTGTTTAAGATGCCACAGATTTAAGTTTCCTTCTACAATGGAGACCAATACATTTTAAAATATACCATTCTTTGGAAGTAAGGTCCCTTGAGTAGTTTAAACTATTGCCAAAGATGTTCTAACTTAGCTGAATATTTACCAGTGAACTGGGCATGTGGATATTTTGACACTTTTACAATACCATTCTCTTGTAAAGTTAAAAAGCAGTCTAACCATATTGCACAACTTATCACCTATACTGATGACAAGGCCCATTCGAGTTCAAAACTAGCTTCTGCCTGCTGACCTGCCTAACAGGTTTTTTTAAATAAAAACCATTACATGCTAGTCCAGTCACTGGAGTCAGCACACTGGGCAAATGGCTCTCTTTCAAGAGAAGCTGGGCAGAGGAATTCTTATTAAAGCAGAAAAAAATAGGTCTGAACTGAAGGATATGTATGCTCTTGGATTAGAAGCAGAAGAAAATAGTGAAAAGAAGAAAATAAGGAAAACATTTGTACTCCACCGCACACAGCATCAAATATGCAGGCATTGGAAAAAAATTAATAGAAAAGTGGTAGAGTTGGGGATATGAAAAAGGATGCATTAATCATGAAATAATGTCATCTAATTTTCATGTACGATATCAAATGATTCAAAGTTCTTTTGGGTAATTTGACACTAATATCATTTTCCATAGAAAATTTAAGAGTTGAATTCAGGACTTACATGACAAGGTGTAATTAAGCTTAAGTCAATTGATCTGCATTCATTTAAACCCAGTATAAATTTGGCTCTAGTCTACATCTCCATTTTCAATCAGAAAATCATTAATCCCATCTTTTTCAAAAACCTTGCACCAGATCCCCATAGCAAGTTTTTATAAAGTGAGGATTAAGAGATTCTAAATCCATCCTTCACTTATAGTTGCTGAGAAAAACAAAACATGATTTCATATAGTTAAACAAGGAAATGGATAGTAGAGAAAAATGTAGTGTCATGCCCAATATGTAATGTAACTGGTGCCTGCCACAAAGTATCACCAGATCAGATAGCAAAAAAATAGAGAAAAAAAATTAAAGAGACGCTGTCAAGGTTGTTAGGATTTAAGATTAACCTACCTTGACAGTTGCCCTGTATATTTCAGAACAAGATCCAAAATTGGTTTACTGTTCATTGGAAACTGATGGACATATTCTATCTCAAACACACTTGTTACAAAGGAAACAAGTCTTTAGTTCTGTGAAAAAGTTTTATTTAAAAATACTGGAATCCTTATGGTAAGTCCAAAAAATGGTTAATATCAAATTAGGGCAATTGTAAAGACCTAACAACCCTTAGTGTGCCTTTAAAAATAAAAAAAAAATACATATACAACTGTTATAAATAAATAGTATCATGCCAGCAGCATGATCACATTCAAGACCTTAGCTTGGAAAGACCCTCCAGTCAATTTCATGGACGCTGAAAACTAGGCACACTGCAAAAACTACCAAGTTTTGAAATGTCTTCAGAAAGGGTGCTATGATAGAGAAACCATGTGTATTTGTGCAATAATATACCTATATACACCTACCATATAAAAAAATCCAAGCGAAAGTAACACCTATCTCCCACTTTTCCACACATACTTTTTTGTTTTAGAATTTATTGACAATATATCTTTGCAAAAAGTTGTTTTTAAAAAAATTTCAATTGCCATCTTAACAGTTTGTAATGTTGGAAAAGATCCTCAGGAAAATACACACGCGAATCCTCTATGATGTACTAGTGAATTTAAAATCAATCTGAAAATCCTTACCCCTTAGAGCGTGGGATGGGGGAAATAAAACTTTGACCTCTAGAACTCTCCACTGGTGGATGACAGACTGAAAGAGTACACAGATAGCCTCTCTTTATCTCTAATCAAGGTGTAAGACTTTAATATTAAATAATCCATAACAGAGATGCAGAGCTTGGAGGCAAGCTGTTATACATTACCTAGTGAAAACTAAGGCTAGCAAGCAATTAAAAAAAATGAATCACGATTAATTGCATTGTTAAATAATACAAGAATACCATTTATTTAAATATTTTTGGATGTTTTCTACATTTTCAAATATATTTATTTCAATTACAACACAGAACACAGTGTACAGTGCTCACATTATATTTATTTTTACTACAAATATTTGTGCTATAAACACAAAAGAATTAGTATTTTTCAATTCACCTAATACAAGTACTGTAATACAATTTCTTTATCATGAAAGTTGAACTTACAAATGTAGAATTATGTACAAAAAACTGCATTCAAAAATAAAACAATGTAAAACTTTAGAGCCTACAAATCCATTCAGACCTACTTCTTGTTCAGTCAGTCACTTGAACAAACAAGTGTTTACATTTGCAGGAGATAATGTTCTTGTTTACAACGTCACTTGAAAGTGAAAACAGGTGTTCACATGGCACTGTTGTAGCCGGTGCCGCAAGATATTTACATGCCAGATGCATTAAAGATTCATATGTCCCTTCATGCTTCCCATTCCAAAGAGCTATTATATCCATGCTAATGAGGGGATCTCAATAACGATCCAAAGCAATGAAGACCGATGAATCTTTACTTTCATCATAGGAGTCAGATGCCACCAGCAGAAGATTGATTTTTCTTTTTTTATTGGTTCGGGTTCTGTAGTTTCCGCATTGGAGTGTCGCTCTTTTAAGACTTCTAAAAGCATGTTCCACACCTCATCCCTCTGAGATTTTGGAAGGGACTTCAGATTCTTAAAACTTTGGTCGAGTGCTGTAGCTATCTTTAGAAATCTCACATTGGTACCTTCTTTTCATTTTATCAAATCTGCAGTGAAAGTGTTCTTAAAACAAGCAGCATGTTCTGGGTCATCATCTGAGACTGCTGTCACATGAAATATGTGACAGAATGCAGGTAAAACAGAGCAGGAGACATACTATTCTCCCCCAAGGAGTTCAATCACAAATTTAATTAACCCATTTTTTTTTAATAAGTGTGTTCTCTGGAATGGTGGCCTAAACATGGAGGGGCATACAAATGTTTAGCGTATACGGCATGTAAATACCTTGCAATGCCGGCTACAAAAGTGCTATGCGAACACCTGTTCTCCCTTTCAGGTGACATTGTAAATAAGAAGCCAGCGGCATTATCTCCCATAAATGTAAACTAACTTTTTTGTCTTAGTGATTGGCTGAACACGAATTAGACTGAGTGGACTCGTAGGCTCTAAAGTTTTACGTTGTTTTGTTATTGAGTGCGGTTACGTAACAAAAAAAAAAATCTACATTTGTAAGTTGCACTTTCACGAGAAAGACTGCATTATGGTATTGTATTAGATGAATTGAAAAATACTATTTCTTTTGTTTATCATTTTTACAGTGCAAGTATTTGTAATAAAAGTAGTATAAAGTGAGCACTGTACACTTTGTATTCTGTGTTGTAACTGAAGTCAATATATTTGAAAATGTAGAAGAACATCCAAAAATATTTAATAAATGTCAATTGGTATTCTATTGCTTAAAAGTACGATTAAAACTGCAATTAATCACGATTAATTTTTTGAGTTAATTGCATGAGTTAACTGCAATTAATCAACAGCCCTAGTGAAAACCTTTCTCCATGTCTGAGTTTAGTATTTCACTATCAGTGGCTTTTCGGATTCCAGCAGAATCTTTTGAACTTCAGAGCATGCCAAATCAGAAATAGTCAATCTCCCAGGATCCAGGCTGTAAAGTGGAACAGTTAGAGATTGGGAGTCAGCACGTGCAATGGCATTAGTAGGAGATACTGAGGTGCACAAAATTCATATAGAAATACAGTCTAGACCAGTGATTCTCAACCTGATAACCATTGTGGGCTGCATATGCAGCTCTCTGTGTTACTTGGGCCACATCCACACAATATATATACTACCTATATGGCCCTGAGGATGTCAGTGGCCACTGCTGTGCACTGATTGGACCAGAAGAGGGCTGTGGGTTGAGAACCCTGGTCTAGATGCTGGAGGAATTACTATGACCCATGTGCTCTTCTCGCATATTTTTGCTCACCAGTGGGATTAGTGGAAAGGATTACTGAGGAGACGGGGGGCTGTGGTGCCTTTAACTTAACTGTTTGTATTCAGCCCTGCTCTGGAAGAGAAAAGAGAACACAGCACACTTGTGCGCTGACATAACTATGCTGGTATAGTCTCCGTAGTGTAGATGTATCACTGGCCATGTAGTCTCTGAAGTCTGTGCCCACAGTGTTCTCTGTTAGTGCACTACCTGTGCTTGCCAAACACAGACATAAGATGCACTTGATGAGCTAGGCATCAGTTTCACACAGCCATGCCCTCGCAAAGCTGTTGGGACTGAACACCTTGTTTGTTGATGTAACACATGACTATCTTCTTGTCAGTGTCTTGAACAATACTGTCTTATCAGTAGTAGAAAAAAAATTGATAACCCACCTTGTAGCTCTCAGTTCCAGAACATGGAGTTTGATCTCAGGTACATTCCATCAACTACGAACTGTTAGCTCCTAGGGGTGTGCAAATTAGATGCACTTGTGATGATCACAGTAGATAGGAACAGAAGACTAAATGTATTCTCTGAGAGTTCACAGCATTGGAAAGTCCTACGGTTGTTTTGTTGTTACATATATAAAAAATACTCTGTCTTCTTTGCCTGCATTTTAGCCAGGGGGCTCACTTAGATACGCAGGGGAAACTTCATCCTGTGAATTACAAGCAGGAACCATGTTCTTTTTGGCTAGTAAAAGGCTTGTACAAAAGAACTGGGTCTTTTATCAATAGACATTGCCCATCTCTCCTTAAGGGAGGGCAGATTATGGCTTCTCATAAGAAAGTATTAGTTTGGTATCTGCTGAAGAAATCACCACTTGACAGTTTTACCTGTCAATATCTCATCTGTCTTTTCTGGTTAAGGCTATTGAAAAAGTGGGGGAAAAGCAACTCTGAATATCTGGTAGCCTCAGACCTCTTGCACTCTTTTCAGTATGGGTGCCAACCAGGGTATGGAATAGACTGCTCTGGTTACATTGGTAGATGACCTCTTGGTAGTGAATAAAGATTTCATCACCATGCTATTATTAAATGCCAGATGGCAACACTTCATGCCAACAATATCAAAGCTAACTCCTTTGTGGATCCCAGCAGAAGAGGCTAGAGCTGTTTTTTGGATGGCTCTGTTCTTTTCTATTGGATAGCTGCTCTCTCGCTCTCTCTCTGAGGGAGCTCTCATGTGGGGTTCTGCAGGTTTCCATCTGGTCACTCTCCCGTCCAATGTGTATTTAGGGTAATTGGGAGGATTAGTCAGGAGATGGGGGGGTTGTGGTGCCTTCAGTATGCTGATGACTCCCACCTTTGTCTCTCTATCACTTCATCCACCCATAGGTCAATTGCCTTGGCCAGTGTTTGGAAGACACTGGGGCATGGAGAAGAGTTAACTGGCTGGTTGAAACACAGTCTGGAGAAATCTGAGAGGATGTTGATAGATTCATAGATTTCAAGGAGAAAAGGGACCATTGTGTTAATCTAGTCTGAACTTCTGAATGACACAGGCCATAAAACTCATACCCATAACAATTCCAAGAGCCTATCTTTTAGAAAAACATCCAATCCTGATTTAAAAATTGTCCATGATGGAGAATCCACCATGACCCTTGGTAAATTGTTCCAATGGTTAATTAATCTCACTGTTAAAAATGTAAGCCTTATTTCATGTCTGAATTTGTACAGTTTCAACTTCCAGCCACTGGGTTGTGGTATCTCTTTCTCTGCTAGATTGAATAGCCCATTATTAATTATTTGTTCCCCATGTTGGTACTTTTAGATTTGGTTGCAATCAGCCCTTAACCTTCACTTTGTTAAACTAAAGAGATTGGGTTTCTTGATTCTATCGCTATAAGGCATGTTTCCTAATCCTTTAGTAATTCTCATGGCTCTTCTCTGAACCCTCTCGAATTTAGCAACACCCTTCTTGAATTCTGGACACCAGAAGTGGGCACAGTATTCCAGCAGCAGTCATACCAGTGCCAAATGGAGAGATAAAATAACCCCTTGTAGTGGGGTGGACACCCACTCGGGCCCAGAGGGGTTTAGAACAGCCCTGAGGGAGGGCTGTTGTAGAAGGGAGGCAGGGGGACTGATTGCGGAAGCAGCCTCAGCTGGGGGGCCACACTCCAATCAGGGCCCAGCTGGCTCTATAAAGGCTGTGAGCTAGAGGCCCAGAGAGCCTCCATCTTCAGGGAGAAGGGCCTGGCTGCAAGGTGCCGAGCAGGACACCTAGTTTGGAGCAGGGTTGGGGAAAGGCCAAGGGAGCCTGGGAGTTCCAGCCTAGGAAAGCCCCAGCCTGAGGGCCTGCTAAGGCCTGTTAGGTACGGGGGTTGCAGGGGCAGCCACAGGTAGGCAGAGGCAGCACATCCAAACCCAACCTTGCTGGTGATGAGTGGCTCATACTGCAGTCTACCGCAGGGCACGGGGGCTAACTGATGACTGGTAGGAGCCTATGACTGAGGTGAGGTAGGGATAGTGGGTGGGGGTTCCCCTGGGAGGGGGAGACCCAGAACTGTGGGGTACTGGCAGGGGGCAGCATCCAGTGAAAGGGGCACCGGGGTCCTGGGAGGGACACGGGAGCCAGCAGCAAGGCGAGACACCAGCTTGAAGAGGGCACTCTGGAGGCTGGTGAGCTAATTCCTGGAAACGACCAGCAGGAGGCACCGCTGGTGAGTCTGCGCCCAGTTACACCCCTCTACTCCTACTCAATATACCTCTGTTTATGCATTCAAGGACTAAGTTAGCCCTTTTGGTCACACATTGCACTGGGAGCTCATGTTCAGCTGATTATCCACCATAATCCCTACATCTTTTTCAGAGTCACTGCTTCCCAGGATAGAATCCCCCACTGTGCAAGTATGGCCTCTTTGTCCCTACCCCTTGCCCCCCACACACACAGGTGGTGGTGAAAACAAATGGAAGAGATGTTATCACTTCATCTATTTCAGGGGCTTGAGTAGCATCACAGGGCAAGGTGCAGAATTTAAGAATCTGGTTGGTGCTACCAGAAGAGCACATAGCAGCTAGGGCCAGAAGGTTGTGCCAGTTTTTCCTCAAAACCAAACCTTGCCTTGTTAACTCCAAACTAAACTACTGCAATGTGCCCTACATAGGGCTACATCTTATTTCTGTCCAGAAGTTGAAGCTGATATAAAATCTGACCGATTGTTATTGGGTACATCTTCTCAGAAATATTTGACATCAGTGGTTTTAGATTTCCACAGGTCACCTATTTAGGTACATAACAGAAAGGGAAAATTCTGTTTTAAGGCAATATTCATTCTAGGACCCTCCATGTCAGACAGTTTCCATGGTGAGCATTACCCATCTCAGTGGCAACTGGGGCAGGTCAGATGTTTGCTCTGAGCCTGGATTTAGGACCGCCCCTCAGGAAGAACTCTCCAGAACAATAGCTTCCAAAGCTGAAAAAAACACCATATAAAAGTGTTTTCAACTCAAATTCAACAGGTCCTTGACATAAAATTCAGAGATTTCCTGGACGAACACCCTCTTTCCTTTCAAACTACTTAACAAGTGAACAGCAAGGGGAAAAAAAAATACCTTGGACATAATGCAGGGAGGGAGGGTCAGAGCGTCTGACATGGAGGGTCCTAGAATGAAAATCCACACTAAGGTAGAATTTTCCCTCTTAGTGTTCTCCAAGTCAGACAGTCTTCAAAATGGGATGTTAAAAAAAAAAAAAAATCATCCCTAGGAGAAGAGAACAGATTCAACTTACCCTTGTAGAATTGAAAAGGAACTTAGATATTGCTGTGAACTCCGTTCGATAGCATCCTTCTACTAAACACTGCATCAGTAAGAGTGAGGATATTGAATCTACAGTGGAACCTCAGAGTGCCAAACACCTTGGGAATGAAGGCTGTTCGTAACTCTGAACAAAATGTTTTGGTGGTTCTTTTCAAAAATTTACTACTGAACACTGACTTAATACAGCTTCGAAACTTCACTATGTAGAAGAAAATGCAGCTTTTAACCAACTTAATTTAAATGAAACAAGTACAGAAACAGTTTCCTTACTTGGTCAATTTTTTTTTTTTAGTAGTTTATGTTTAACACAGTACTGTACCACATTTGGTTTGGTCTCTGCTGCTGCCGGATTGCATACTTTTGGTTCCAAATGAGGTGTGATTTACTGGTCAGTTTGTAACTCGGGTGTTCGCAACTCTGAGGTTCTATTGTATAGTGTTTGAGAAGTGTAGATGAAAGGCCCTGTAGCAGCCTTAGAGACCTCCTCATAAGAAGCATGTTATTTCTTCACCCACAAAAATCACTGCTTTTCATATAGTGCATATTAGTAAGAGGAGTTCTACCTGAGGTTTTGAATGAATCAGAGAATATCAGAGTTGGAAGGGACCTCAGGAGGTCATCTAGTCCAACCCCCTGCTCAAAGCAGGACCAATCCCCCATTTTTGTGCCAGATCCCTAAATGGCCCCCTCAAGCATTGATCTCACAACCTGGGTTTAGCAGGCCAATGCTCAAACCACTGAGCTATCCCTCCCCCATGTCTCTCCTATATATCCCTTTGTAGGTTCTGTAACAACCTCACATGCATTTTACTTCCTCGGTATATTTGAATTCATACAGAAAGACAACATCACCACTTCCTATCATATGAGGAGTATGGTGAAAAGACTAAGATCTACCAGATGTGAAGCTGAGAGATGGTATTAGGACTCATAGCACACAGATCAAAATCATGACAGGAATCTGCATATTGCCAGAGGACTGATAAGATTGGTGGTCCTCAGGAGTCTTATATGATGGTGATGAGTTTCTCCTGGGTTTTTTAAAGTGCAATACACCTGCAGTTACTGACTCATCTTTCCCAGAAACATTGGCCTTGAGCCTCATTGTAAAAACACTAGAATATCCTTTGCTTCAGCTGACTTTGCCCAGATGTGTGTCCCTTGTAATACCAATCTCTAAACTTAAAGCAATACATAGACATAATTTGTGAATTTCCTCCAACATGGCAAGAAGATGTCACCGTCTTTGAATAAATAACCGTAGTTCCTTCCTCTCAGCATCCCAGATAAGCCAGGCAGCACTGGATACTGATTAGAATAGGCCCCTGATTACACTATGTGGGGAGGTGTTGTATGTGAGCAGAAGTTGGAGAGGTGTTCCAGATGCATTTAAATTAGGTTTGAGAACAAAAAGACCTAAAGCTCAATGAGAAAATAATTATAATCACTGTGGCCTGTTCCTTCACAATCTTTATCCTCTGTGGCTGAGGGGTGAAAGAAATAAAGGAAGCCATTTAGCCCACTTCTGAGATAAGGATGCCACAACCTTTGCACGCAAGTGTCTCTCCCTTACGTAGCACTACTTTTGGTTTTCCAAGTGGACTTGAATGCAGATAGGTTCATCAATAAGCTTCCACTCTGACTTATGATGCACTGAAAGACTAAATTGGCTAGACTGCATTCCCTTAGTTCTTAATGTGTCTTCCTGAAACAGCCAAAACTGATTTTTCTTCTTAGTGTAAAACCTAAGGAATAGACTTCTGTCCAGAACATTAACAAGGTTACTTCTCTAAGCAATGCTGAATGTTTTCTGCCTTTTAGCAATTATATATACACCATTTTTCTGCAAAAGCATTTGCTTGAAATAACTAACAAACTTGATGGGCCATAACATGAGACAGGTTATGCTCCATATCTCTTCCTTGGATGACATTGCCTTCAAGTCTCATAGGAGTTCAAATATATGGGGTCAAGTATCTCTAGACCGGATATCAGGTAGCTGTTAAATTATATTAAGAATGAGTTTACTGAGAGATACTAGTTCTGTATCTGGACTAAGATCTTTAAATACTGGATTGCTGCCATTCCTGGCTGGAAGTGAAGCAAAATTTTTGCTAGTTATCTACCAAAGACCATTATTCCAGGAGCTGAGTCAGATTATATCTTGAGAGGTATGTAATGTTTGGCAAATCAAAGGCTATCTTTTCTTCTCTCCTCCAAAATAAAAGTTGTCTTGGACAATAACTTGGACTTTTGTGAAAGCTGTAATTGGTCTTTCCAGCTGTTCACTCAGAGCCATGCTTCTAAACATTTTTAGATATACCTTCCAGGCCTGCATAACACATTGAGAAGTTAACCAGATACAGATACACGTCTCCTTTCCACTTGAAGGGAGGGATGTGGAGCCCTGCAACCTGACCCAAATCTGATGGGACCTAATTACAAATGTTGAGTGGGAAAACAACCAGACACTTTCAGGCTTGAGTTAGCTCAGCTCTCCTCCTGCCTATGACATTGGTACAGTGGTATGCTTTGCTCCTGCTGACAGCTGACAGCTTGCTGGGCTGTGCACGCTGCTGAGTGAGTGTGCCAATGAGCTGCAGTGCTTCTGAATCCATAGAAAGATGCAGTGGACAGTAACAGCACAGGGCACAGCCACTGGCACATGCAGCTGCCACCGCACTCACCCCATGGGCAGGAGCTGACAGCACTGACTCAAGTTCGGTGGGAAGGGTAGGGATTGAGTTGGAAAACAACTCAATCTTCTTGTGTTTGGGTCTGGTTACGGCCTAAAAATTAGGCCCAAGCAGACTGCTAGACGGATGAATGAAACTTGTGAATATCCATGTGTAAGTTACAAGTCCAAGAGGACAATACTTTGCATAGAATATGCTTCTCAGTGTAGCAGATACTAAAATCTCTGCATGACTCTCCCCAATCATATCATCCATAGATTTTTCAGGAGATTTATTTTCATATTCGGAAATTTTGGGAAGTTAATGCTGAAATGATGGATTTCAGTATTTCCACCTGGAATATTGATTTCCTTATAAACTTGAGAGCCCTGAGATCTAAAGTGGTCTAAATGCTATTTGATTCATAGACTTTAAGGCCCGAAGGGACCATCATGATAATATAGTCTGATCTCCTGCACACTGCAGGCTACAGACCCTCGCCCACCCACTCCTGCAACAGACCCATAACCTCTGGCTGCATTACTGAAGTCCTCAAATTATGATTTAAGGACTTCAAGTTACAAAGAATCCATCGGTTACTCTAGTTTAAACCTGAAACTGACCCATCCCCATGCTACAGAGGAAGGTGAAAAAAACCCAGGGTTTCTGCCAATCGAACCTGGGAGGAAATTTCTTCCCAACTCCAAGTATGGCGGTCATTTGGACCCTGAGCACATCAGCAAGACCCATCCCCACACACACACACGGGGAAAAAATCATCATAGTAACTCAGAGCCCTCCCCCATCTAGTTTCCCATCTCCAGCCATTGAATATATTTGCTACTAGCACCGACGGACCACATGCCATTGTAGACAGTCTCATCAGACACTCCCCTCCATAAATTTACCAAGCTCAGTCTTGAAGCCAGTTAGGTTTTTAACACCTCACTGCTCTCCTTAGAAGGCTATTCCGGGACTTTACTCTTCTGAAGGTTAGAATCCTTTGTCTAATTTCAAGCCTAAACTTGTTGTTTGCCAGTTTATATCCATCTGTTCTTGTGTCATTTCATCTTTGTTCCTACATATGCAGTAAGCAGGAACGTCTCATGGGTTAGAGCCCATTCCCTCACCTGGAGAGCTTTCTTCACACAGAAAGCATACCCAGCTGTCTCCCTATCCAGTACAGTTACATGAAAAATGTTATAAAAAATGGTGGCTTGATTGCCAGCTGAATGAAGACCTTATAGGATACTACTTGACCAACCTCATCTCCAGAGAATTGATGTGCAACAGTTGTTCATGGAGAGACCAAATTCCCTGGTGTTGATTCCCATCTATGAGTTTCCCACTATTCCTGCCGATGAGCTGCCATGTTGTCACAGCAATATGAACATCTGCCACACACACAGTGGTCAGAAAGAGCTGGAATGGACCCAGACAGTTTGCAGCCCCGAGCAGGCTCCCTAAATCCACACATTTCCTCTTTTACAGAGTGGAGTCACAATGCCTCCCTGCATAGGAGCCCCTTATGACTGCAAAGGAGGAGTTAGATTCACCCCTCAGACAGTGTAATGTACTTTTATGTGCTAGGTTTCAGAGTAGCAGCCGTGTTAGTCTGTATTCACAAAAAGAAAAGGAGTACCTGTGGCACCTTAGAGACTAAGAAATTTATTTGAGCATAAGCTTCCGATGAAGCGAGCTGTAGCTCACGAAAGCTTATGCTCAAATAAATTTGTTAGTCTCTAAGGTGCCACAAGTACTCCTTTTCTTTTTATGTGCTAGTTTGTTAGAACAACTGTGTGTCATCTAGGCTTTTATGAAAGGATAAACTCATTTGCTGGTGCAACAGTAGCTTTACCTTCTACATGTAACTCAGATATGGTGACATCACTTATCTTTCACTATTTAATGAAAAGTGTCACGATCAAATGATATACAACTCAGGAAAAAAGCAGGAGAGAAAAGGAGAAAGAAGTTGTATTAAAAATATTGTCTATGCTGACAGTTCATAGCACACATAAAAATTGATTTCTTTATAGTAATATGTAGCATCTTACCCTTCAGGTCATTTTTTTTAATAGTGTGATAGGTCTTTTGGTTCATATAATAGTTTCAGAAAAGGAAAAGCAGTAGACTGATGATCTCGCTACCAAACTGTTCGACCTGTTCAGACTAAATTAACTGACCAAAGATACTTTGCAGCATAGATATTTTAAAGATAATCTCTATTAAGTAATGAAAAATAAACATACTTATTCCAACCCAACGTTTCTATATCTCTGACAAGGTATGAGTAGTATTCTGGAGGTGGGGGTGCATGCAGCTCTTGTGCATTCTTTAAAGCAGCTTCCTGTTTAAAAAAAAACATTAAAACACACCATTATAAATGGCACACAATTTCAGTACTTTTGCATCTATTCGGTCATACAATTTTAAAATTCATTCAAAAATATTAAGTTTAAGTAAAATTAACGGTACATTTAATTTGCTTTTGTTTTAGCCTCCAGATGAAGCAGACGAAGAAGCAGTTTGGTAAAGTGCTTCAGATAATGATCAAAATATTTTTTTAAACAGATGTTGACACTGTAGTCTTCACATGTAAATATCAAGTGTGCTTTTTAAAAATTTGAAGTCAAGCATCTTGATTGAAAGAACGCTTCACTTCAAAAGTAAAAGGTTCTGTTAAGTGCATAGCTGCCTCCTGGGCTCCACAGCCACAAAGGCAAGTCTTTACTTCTTTGTAAAATCCTCTCTCTTTTTTAGAACTTAGTACATAAGGGTTTATATACCAGTCCAAACCTACTCCATTTCCTGATTTTAATACCATGTGGTCTTTGGGGATGAAGTTGAGGAAGAGCTGGTCAAGTGCTTGTCCCCAATGTCCTAGCAACCAAGTCTAGGGCCTTAGAAAAATCAGACCATATGTTCCATATTGTGTTCATACACAGTGATACTCATTTCCTAGAATGATATTTAAAATGTTAAATTATTTTTTAAAAAAAATAAAATTGGAGGTATATTTCCAATCTAGAACCACTGATCAGAGGTGTTCATTGACTCTCCTCTCAGGAAGACTGGTAGTCTCAATCACAAAGTATGAAAGTAGTCAGGGGCTGAAATGAGAATCCAGGAAAGAGGGGGAAGGGGAGAAGAGGTGAGAATTAGTGCAGATGTGAAAACATAACTTAGGCCTTTATCATGAATGGGAATTGGCTATAGGACAGTCAGAAAAAGCCCAGTTCAAAGGAAGACCAAGGCAATCAAGTTTCAGAACAGATTTGTACAGAAAGCAGCACCCTTCAGGAAAGTTATGAATGAACCAGATGAAGTTTCTATAATAGAACTGCATTGATCTTATTGCATTAAATCTTGTCCATCTTCTCAATTGTTTGTTGCTGTGCTTATATATTGTACCCAAACTCTCTTCAGTTCAGAGTGAAACAAAAAAGTTTTATTAAAGGGACCAGGTAATCCAAAGCCATATCACTAGTTAACTCTAACAGACCTCAGGTAGAAAGACACAAAGGAAACACTCAAACGAAGACTACTAAATGGTGGATTGGGGGAAATGAAAGAATGAATGCCCCTACCCCAATCAAATGGAAAACCACTCCTACTGCAAGTGTCCCAGGTTTTGTTTTTTTTGGTGGAGGTATACTATGCCAATTTGAAATAGATGTCTTAGTCATATGGTGGGGATTTTCAAGCCATTAATTTGACATTCAATAATGGGATTGTGGATGAAAAGCTGTGATCAGACTTCAGTCAACAATGCCATATTTTCTCAGGAAAACTGCCCATTACAGTTAGGAGATTGTCTTATAACTCTTTCATTCTGGCTCTAAGTTGGTTAACGAATGCCCTCTTCGAAATACTATCAAAGACTTCCCAAAAAACCTCACAAGTAGTGTTTATTAGCATACCTCAATGTACTCCAGAGCAACCTAAAACTAAAGTGTGCAGCAAGATTCCTGGATTTGGCAGCTGTTTGCATCTATTTCTATTTTAGATGTCTCTTTGTAATAAGAGCTAGAAACTTCAAAATTAAAACAAATACTGCAGCACAATTCTGCAAAAAGGGATGAAAATCATGTAACAAGGTCCTCCTTATTAGTTTCCAGACAGAACACTAACTAGTAGATTATATTTAAAGTAAATATAGATTCTGTATAAAATTCATTATTAGCTAGAATAAGTGAAATTTTGGCATCGTGAAGAAAAATTCTGGGATACTCAAGGACACATTTTTCATTAAAAATAGTAATTTACTGATAAAGTAACAGAAATACACCACCGACATCAAAAAGATTTTTCCCAAAGAAGTTTAATATAAAACCAGTGAAAGGCTTTAAAGAGCAGGGCTCCACATAATAAATTCTGGTTAGTATTTCCACATATTTTGTTGCAATATTCTCAATTTAAATTTTTATTACTTTAGATGAAGGAAGAGTCTGCTGAGTCAATCTACAGAATATTCATGAAACAGATTCATTAGCATTTTTCTATGTTTCACAGAAGAGGAGCAGCCCTTTTTTTTGTGTAGGAAGTAGTTTGTAACCTCCCGGGGAGTAAAACACTACATATAGAGTGGAAAGAAACAGGCTACAGTTGCCTTCTTGTCCACACAGGCAAAGACTGAGAGAGTACAATTGAGTAATACAGCAATGTACAAAAACAGTGCTCAAATGTCAACTGCTCTTCAGAATTTCTTTGAAAACAATTTTTCCCAGTTACCACAACACTTGTTTTCTCACACAACACACTCACAGTCCTCCCTCATCAATGCTTTTGTTAATAACTCTGCTAGGTCTTGGATAAGCCATAAATACTACTGAACAAATTGCTTTGAAAATGAGTTACTTTACTTTGATGAAAATGGAGCAGATTCGTATAGCCAGTCCTCAGATGCACAAAGACCCCAAAATATTTTAGAATACTTGAATCAAGATATCAAATCTTTACAAGATATCATTTGACCTCACTTTTTTGAGCATTGGTCTCTCCATCTTAATTTCATGTTAAGTGAATTAATCCAGCACGAATGAAAGAACACCTAAGCATAGGCTGAAAAATATTCTATTCTGCCCACTTTATATATATAAATACTTCCCATGTCATCAGTGTATGTTAAAAGAAACTGTTATTAAATTTGTAACTATATTTATATCATGTAGGAGTTATATCACAACAGCATTAAACAATCCATGACATCAGATTTTATTGTCCCTTTGTTATCTGGTGTCTCCAGTAGTTTGATTTGGGAAAATAAAAACTGTGTATGACACACAACTGTGATCCTTTCTAAATAAGCTAGAGGCCTGTTAGATTTCCATTTTGAATAATAAATGTTTTGCTTGCAGACATAGTACAGTATCTATTTCTTGGAGTTAATTTATCTGATCTTCTAATTCCAGTATATAAATGCCTGTTGAGGGGCAGATACTTTTATTTAGAATTGTGAATTGACTTTTGTATATTGCTCCAATTTTGGTAATATGGTGGCAGAATCTTCAGCATTTATTATCAACTATATCTGCTTTATGTACACACTATCCAGTAAAATCTGTTTACTATTGTTTCAGAAAAGTCAGATGAACCAATTGTTTGACATTCTGCTATATTTCTTCCCAGTCCTCTTCTGACAAAGACGTATAACTACTGTCCACTTATCTTCCAGTGTAGACAAACAGTTGAGCCGTTTGTCTATTGACTACATGGTGTTCTTTATTACCAAACTTAACAAGTTTGCAAAGTATTTGTTTTCATTTGAGACATATAGAGAACCCAATGTACACTCTGGAATTTAATTTTGCATTTATCAAACAATTCTGATTATATGTATGCTAAGGCCCTGTGTGCACTACAATTGTTACCTATGTTTAAGTAGTATGCTTAAATACAAGAGTGTCCCGCCTGTTACATTTATTTTGTCCAAATAGGTTTATAACCATGATAAGGAATTGTGTTCTAACCATGGTAAAGAACAAAACTTTGTCTACACTAGACTTATTTCCTTAATTTCCCATCCTTGCTACCACTAGTGCAGAATCACCAGTGGAAGTACTGGTGTAAACAAGGTGCCAGCAGTCATCAGCATCTTTAAACCTCCATGTCATTTGATGAGCCACAACACTGTTGTTAAATTGCTTGCACCCCATCTACAGTAATATTTCCACTACTGCTAATTACGCTGACGTACAGCCACCCCGGTAATTAAACCACTTTTGCATGTCCATACTATACTCTTTGTGTTGGCTGAACGCATCCACAACAGCAGGTCTTGCACTGACACAGAGAGCGGTGCACTGTGGGTAGCTATCCCACTGTGCAACTCGCTGCAAGGTGCTTTGGGAAGGGTTTTGCAATGCCTCACAGGGGCAGGTACAGGATCACATGATGAAGGTTTCTCAATACCATCGTTCCATGGGCATCCTACTACATTACCAGCCTCTTTTCAACTGCTCTGGTAACCTGCAACCTAGCCATCTCTGTCAGAAAGCATGGATCCTGCACTGCTCTTCAGTATTGTGCTATGCGTTACGAACACAAGGTTATAAGAGGATCCCAACCAGGGGTGGGGGGACGCTATTTGGTTGGGGGAATGCCTTGAAAGAGCATATTAATACTGAGCCACAGAAACGTGTGTTGTGTAGTATGCTGAGCCTGGCATTGTTTGTTTGCACCGTGCTATAAGCTTGCAATGACCGCTGTGTATGCCTGAAAAGTAACACATTTTAAATCACTTTTTAAAGTAGCGCTCGGTAATATGACCAAATTGACATTGCTGAACACTAACACAAAAAGCCCACAGGGGAAGACAGGAGTGTGTGAGAGACAGGGAGTAAATGAGAGAGAGAGACAGAAACAGAGTGTGTGTAGGGCAGAGGTCCCCAAAGTGTGGGGCACAGAGGAGCATTGGGGGGGGTCATGGCCGGGCCTGGGCCAGCCCCCCCAGGGGGTGGGGAAGGGAGCACCACCCAGTCCCTCTCCACCCCCAGCCATGGCCCTGGCTCCTGGGCCTGCCCCCAGCTTTGGCACCAGGTGTAGTCCCGCTCTCAGCCACAGCTCCACTCCTGGCCCCAGACCTGCCCCAGCTGCAGCCCCTGCACTCCTGTTCATGAGTCCCCCCTCTCTACCCTCTCCCTCCCCGAGAGCCGCAGCTCCACTCCCAGCACTGGCCAGGGGGCACAGACAGGAATAAAAGGGGGCATGACCCTGAAAAGTTTGGGGATCCCTGGTGTATGGGAAGTATGTGTGCTGGGGGACCGTGACTGGTTCAGCATGCTGTCTCTAAGTTCAGACAGCAGTCAGAAGCAACCAATCCTGAGGCAGAAGCTGGTGCACAGACAGCTGGCCTCGCCACCCCAGCTCAGCAGAGTGGGGGGGGGGTAGGGGAGGGGACATCCCAACATCAGCCCCCACCTCCCTCCCCGACTCTGCACAGCACAGCACAGCAATCTCTCTCCTCCCCACCCCACAGCAGCAGCCTGCCCTGCCCTGCCCGTCAATGCAATCCTAATGCTGGGGAGAGCAGGATTCTGCATTAATATTTTGATACCGTGATTCCCTCCAACTTCTCCCACCACAGCCTCCTCTCCCCACAGACCAAGAAGATCCACCCCCTCCCCTGTAGTCCAGGCAGGAGTGCATTTGCTGCCAGGAGCTCCAGGAGCTGGTATGCTCACATGGGCAGTAGTTATGTGAGCTCTCCAGGCTGAAACTTCCTGGGGCTTTGAAAGGGGAGGGGCACATGCCTGTGTTGCTTGATGTAGGGCAGCAGAGTTCAAAACAGTGAGCAGAGCAGTCATAGTGGGCACTGGGGGATCTCTCCCAGGGCCAATTATGGCAACCTAACGAATGCAGGGTCCACACGGACGCTTTGTTGATCTAACTTTGCCGCAAAAAGCTTCACCTCTCATCAAGATGATTTTATTTTGTCGGCAAAGTAAGAGAGTTTTGCCAGCGGAGAAGTATTGTAGTGTATACACCTCCACTGTTTTGTCAGCAAAATCTGCCTTTTGCAGACAAAACTGTGTAGCGTAGACAAGGCCTTAGTAGCAGCAACAATGGAAAGATTCTGGGAGGAGAAAAAAATAGTATAGTGTAGACAGCTGCCAACTCTCCTAAAAGGATGTATCTACACTGTAAAAAGCCCCATAACACAGTCGACAGACTTGTTTAAAATTTAGTTAAGCATGGTTCAGTCCTACCTCAGACAAGACAGAACTATATTTTGAATTGTGTTCCCAAATCACGCTACACAGAACACATTACTCCAGTATGGTGGGGTTTTTTGTTTGTTTTTAAGTGTAGAAAAACCCCTGTGAAGACGATATCAAGAGAAGGATCCTTTTACATGATTATAAGATGAGTACCAAACTAAAACCAGAGGTAAAAAATCAATTAGGGAAGTACCTTTTTTACAGGGCCACTTGCTGGACTATTACTTCTGGAACATTCCAAGTAGTCTAATGAGTAAGAACTAATGCCAGATATTATAATTACTAAATAAATGAGCAGTCTGTAGTCCTAAAATTGCAGTATTCTAACCAGGTTCATTTTAAACTTTAAAAAGCTAACAAATTCATTCATAGCTTTCCAAACAAAAGGCAAGTAATGAGAAAGTGAAAATTAAGACCACTTGAACACCCCCTTGGCATATATTACTCACCAAAATAGTTTTAAGCTCCACCATAAAACTGACCAGATCAGAACAGTGTTGCAACCTCTGGGGAGAAAACGTTATCAATTAATTTCCTCCATCCAGTATGTTTCAGTAATAATTTTAGTTTCATTATCTATTTTCTGATATTGTAATAAATCAAAGAATGTAAAATAGGGGGAAAATGCAACAGATTAAACTATATTTCAGTTAAAAAATAGAACAAACCGATTTCAATGTCAGAAATTTTACTGAATAAATTATTTTTCATATATAATTTAACTGACGCTGACAGCCAATGCGAACAAGTAGTCTTCGTGATTCAGAGCCAATTAAAACTCTTCCCTCATTGACTAAAATTAAATTTTAACCCCACCCTCCCACATTTGGGCGTGTTCAGTGCATTTCTACTTTTCAAGTCCCCAATTTCTTTCTTCTGGGTGATAAGTCACACTCTCCTCCTAAAGAGCAGGCTGTAATAGGTAGTTACGTTAGCTAGCTGACGATAGGTCTATACTAGCACTTTACTCGGCAAAGCTTTTGTCTGCAAAGGGTGTGGAAAAAAACACCCTTTGATCGACAAAAGTTTCACTGCCAAAAGCGCTGTTGTGGACAGCACTATTGCAGTGGGAGAGCATCTCCCACGACATAGCTAGTGCTTCTTGTTGGGGTTGGTTTAATTATGCTGGAAGGAGAGCACTCTCACATGGGCACAGAGCAGCTACACAGCGCTGCAGCTGTAGCGGTACAGTTATACCACTGTAAGGTCCGTAGTTTAGACATAGCTGTAGACTAGCTTTTTTGACCATAACTGAATGGGTAATTCCAGGTTGGAAATGAAAGTAGCTGTCACAATTTTGTAGCCAGGATGGCCCCCGCAGAGTTTCTGTGGACTGCCCACTATTCTTCCACATAGATCCCATAAGAGTAAGTTCAGACTACACAAGCAACTATAGAACAAAATTAAGCTAACACCCTCCTATTACTGATAGTTCTTTTAAACTCACTTTTTTTGTATTAAGTACCATTAGTAATAAAAAGGAGTACTTGGGGCACCTTAGAGACTAACAAATTTATTTGAGCATAAGCTTTCATGAGCTACAGCTCACTTCATCGGAGGCTCATGCTCAAATAAATTTGTTAGTCTCTAAGGTGCCACAAGTACTCCTTTTCTTTTTGCGGATACAGACTAACACGGCTGCTACTCTGAAACCTGTTATTAGTAATAAAGAACACGAGAAAAAACAAGAGAGAAAGACAAAAGCATAATTGTTTTCAGTTGTGGGCTTTTCAAGAATAGTTTCCCATAAGATGTCAGCTGCTTTAATATAAAGCATTGGTACATCTTAATAGTCTTCAAAGACTGAAGTTAACAAGAAAATGAAAAAGTTATTTACAAGACTTTACTTATCTCTCTTCGAAGTAAGTTGTAATTCACCAAGCACCACAAAACAATACATCTTTACAGTACAGTACAATGGAATTTTTTCTTAAATACTTTTAGGATGGTGTGGACAAGTAAAAGCTTTTCAGATTTAATATTCATATTTTTAAAGCTCACAATGGTTTTATAAGAATAATATACCTGTTTCACAATCTGCTGATATCCATGCAATACCTTCTTTAGACACCAACTACACTGTATCCTAGAAATACAGTTTTCATAGTTTTAAATTGATTCAAGTGATGTTTAAACAAGGAAACAGCATATGAAACAAAAGTCCATCTTATAATTTACAAAGTTCCCTCTTGCCCACCTCCCAGAAAAACAAGAATTTTTTTTTCCCAATTTTGAGTTTTTTATACTAACATGAGTTACTTATATTTTTAAATGTCACTTTCTCTAGCCACAGTTCTTTAAAAATTAATAAGTAGACATTTACCTATAAGCCAGTCTCTATTCTAGGTTGAAAACAACAACATAATTCTTACAAGTTAATATGGCTTCATAACACATACTAGAATTAAAAAAAAAAAAAAAAATCCTGAAAATGTCAGAGTTAACTGCCACACATTTTAGTCGAGATATTGAAGATGATGACAAAAAGTATATATATATAAAAAATAAGCATTGATAGCTTACAAAAGCTAAATTAGTTATTGCATTGTAATCTCATTAAAGTTTTAACTATTTTCTTATTTTACTAATCTTCAGAGAAGACAATTAACTGCAATATTGATCAAAGCAACATGGTTGAAAAGACTTTTCATCTTACACTGTATGCTCTTTGGTTCTATTACTTGGATATATTTGTAAAACTCCTAGGACAACGGGCATGCAACCTAACTGGGCTCCTGGACACTATACTAATATGAATATACATCTCAGGTCCTCAAAGAATCAATCCTGAAGCACTTGCATGAGAGGAAAGTGATCAGGAACAGCCAGCATGGATTCACCAAGGGAAGGTCATGCCTGACTAATCTAATCGCCTTTTATGATGAGATTACTGGTTCTGTGGATGAAGGGAAAGCAGTGGATGTATTGTTTCTTGACTTTAGCAAAGCTTTTGACACGGTCTCCCATAGTATTCTTGTCAGCAAGTTAAGGAAGTATGGGCTGGATGAATGCACTATAAGGTGGGTAGAAAGCTGGCTAAATTGTCGGGCTCAACGGGTAGTGATCAATGGCTCCATGTCTAGTTGGCAGCCGGTATCAAGTGGAGTGCCCCAAGGGTCGGTCCTGGGGCCGGTTTTATTCAATATCTTCATAAATGATCTGGAGGATGGTGTGGATTGCACTCTCAGCAAATTTGCGGATGATACTAAACTGGGAGGAGTGGTAGATACGCTGGAGGGGAGGGATAGGATACAGAAGGACCTAGACCAATTGGAAGATTGGGCCAAAAGGAATCTGATGAGGTTCAATAAGGATAAGTGCAGGGTCCTGCACTTAGGACGGAAGAACCCAATGCACAGCTACAGACTAGGGACCGAATGGCTAGGCAGCAGTTCTGCGGAAAAGGACCTAGGGGTGACAGTGGACGAGAAGCTGGATATGAGTCAGCAGTGTGCCCTTGTTGCCAAGAAGGCCAATGGCATTTTGGGATGTATAAGTAGGGGCATAGCGAGCAGATCGAGGGACGTGATCGTTCCCCTCTATTCGACATTGGTGAGGCCTCATCTGGAGTACTGTGTCCAGTTTTGGGCCCCACACTTCAAGAAGGATGTGGATAAATTGGAGAGAGTCCAGCGAAGGGCAACAAAAATGATTAGGGGACTGGAACACATGAGTTATGAGGAGAGGCTGAGGGAGCTGGGATTGTTTAGCCTGCAGAAGAGAAGAATGAGGGGGGATTTGATAGCTGCTTTCAACTACCTGAAAGGGGGTTCCAAAGAGGATGGCTCTAGACTGTTCTCAATGGTAGCAGATGACAGAACGAGGAGTAATGGTCTCAAGTTGCAGTGGGGGAGGTTTAGATTGGATATTAGGAAAAACTTTTTCACTAAGAGGGTGGTGAAACACTGGAATGCGTTACCTAGGGAGGTGGTAGAATCTCCTTCCTTAGAGGTTTTTAAGGTCAGGCTTGACAAAGCCCTGGCTGGGATGATTTAACTGGGAATTGGTCCTGCTTTGAGCAGGGGGTTGGACTAGATGACCTTCTGGGGTCCCTTCCAACCCTGATATTCTATGATTCTATGAATATTAAATCATCACCATTCTTAAACACACTTGTTTTCAGGTATTTACTACTCAAAGAAAACAGTATTTTTTGGATAGAAATTTCACATAGTTATCAGACAACAAGCAAAAGAAGCCGGAGGCCAGCTACTCTGACACACTAGTATTCATATATGTACACATACTCATACCTCCCCACAGTAAGTCAGAACAAATGTAAGTGTATTGATCATGAAATATTACCTCACCTTGCATTTTTAAGCTGAAAATCCGATGGTAACAGTATCCTTATATGGAAGTCTCTATCCTGGAAAATAAGTGTTTAGTTAAAATGCAAGTTTGCAGATGTATCAAATAGAGAAAATACAGAAACAACTCAAAGAGAAGCTGCTATGAGAAAAATGGAGGAATAAATGTATCTTATATGGAAATTTTTCTGCATCAGAGACAGCATTATCCCAAACATTGTTTCTTTAATCATTCAGTACAGTATGTTATCTTTCAGATGAACAAAATTGATAAAGAGATCTCTGAAACTTTCTCAGTTCACCAGGGTGAAGACTTTTAGGGTAGGTCTTCACTGTAATCAAACACCGGGGTTTGCTGAGGTGAGCTGATTCAGGATCCTGGGGCTCAATGTGGGGCTGTAAAACTGCAGTGTAGACATACACTAAGAGACATGCAAGCTCTTACAAAATTCTACAGGACACCTTATTTTTGTTTTTAGAAGCAACCTACAACTCTTAAATTAATTCTACAATTAGTTACACACCAAAGACTCCAAACAGTAAAAAATGAAAGGCAATTAGCATGCAAGCTATCTTAAAATTGTAGCTTTTATTTTTGTTTTAGGTCCCCCACAGTTATGAACTAATAGCTGCTGCATTCTGAGATATCCCAGCTAACACACAGCTTAACGGGAAAATGGAACTAGTTTATAGGGAATCATTTGTGTGTGCGCAAGAGTGTATGTGCGAACGTGTAAATACACAGTTTTGCAAACTGTAGAAGCCCATCCTATAAAGACTTACGCTGTCAGGTTCAGTTTTATGCATGTAAGTAGTCCTAGTGACTTCAGTGCGATTGAGGTTAAACACAGTAACACTGTCTTTGAAATATCAGGCTTTAAACATTAAAAAAAAAATCTACTTTATAAACAATGATATACATTTGAAAGAAAGCAACTACCTAGAAAACTTGCATGGTAGTTATGACATCGCTGAAGATCTGGAACAAAGCCAAGATCAAAACAAAACAAAAAACCCACACACTTCCATGTTGAATGTCTCCTTTCCCCTTACTACTTAGAGAATTCACTGCAAAATCCTAATGTAAGCTCATTTCTACAATTCTGGTTTGAATAAAGGGTTGCATCATACCTTCAGTTAAACGAGTGCAGTTTCTATGGCAGATAAGCAGTTAGAGAAGCTTGTTTAAGCCACCAGCAGGTCAGCCATAACATCAGCAAAGATACAAATAATGTTTGGGGGAAAAAATGCCCAATTTTTTTTAAAAAATTATATACACAAATTTTGCTCCAAAGAATAGACATCCTAAAGACACTGCCTTATAGTGGTTTCAAAAATAGAGAAACAATAAAATGTACCCCATAACCTTTACTTTCATCATATATTAAACCTCTGAATTTATTACATTTAAATGTTCTCCCGCACCCCAAGAAAGAAGCAAATGTAATTCTGCCCTTTTCAAAGGTTAAATAACTATGATTCACTGTTTCATTAAAGTACAGAAAGGTAGCAAGAAGTAACTAAGTTTAAAAGGGACATGGTCAATTTGGAAATCACATTTCTGGCTAAAGATTTCACATATTCCAGAAGTATAAACAGCTACTTAGGCTATTCAGATAGAAAAGACTATTCTCTTGGGGGGGGGGGAGGTGGGAGGAAGGGATGGGACATGGTGTTCCTTTTCTTTGTGCATTTACAGGATTTTGTATGTAATCAGTTTCACATGCCAGTGTTTACTCATGTCAGGTAAGAGACCTGCAGAGGAAGAAAAAGTAACCAGCTTTACTAATGAGGTCTATGGTAGGGCACGGACCCCGCCCCGCTCGCTGGGGGGAGGGGGGGAGAGTCCCTCACAAGCCCCGCTCACTAGGGGACACGGGGGACACGCCCTTAGGGCGGCGTTGCCGGTACCTGCACGGTGACGAACCCCTCGTAGACGCTCCCCTCGCGGTTCTGAGGCAGGAGCAGCGGGCACTGGCGCAGCAGCGCCCCAGCGCCAGCCATCTCCCGCCCCGCGCGCGGGCTCCTTCTCTCCTGGGCGAATCGAACCCCACGCGCCACCACCAATCCCCGCCTCTGCACGGGCTAGGCGCATGCGCCCTGCCTCTGCCGCGGGGCGAAGGCGGGCTGTGGAGGGGCAAAGCGGCGCTTGAGGAAAGTGGGGGCGGGTGGAGAGCGCGGCCGCGTTCGGGGGCGGGTTATAGATCCGCGCGAGCCTGGCGCGTGGCGCGTCGTGTCCCTGCCGCTGCCCGGGCTGATCGCGCTGTCGGGCCGGGCCGAGCCCTGGTGCAAGGCAGTGGGAAGCGCCGCCAAGTGGGTTGGGCTTGGGGCCGGACCCTCGCCCCGCGGGTAAGACCCAGGCAAGGAGTTCAGCGCTTTTTCCCGTGCGGCTTGTGCGTGCCCCTGCGCTGCCTCCTGCGGAGCTAACGCGCTCAGCTCCCTCCCCGGGCCTTCAGTGCGCCTCCGCTGGAGTGGGCCCCGGAGAGCTTATCCGAGCTGGGAAAGGCCAGAGGGGGAGCCCTGGCCCAGGCAGTGCAACGCAGCCATTGCCCCGGTTTCGTCAGCGACTCCGCAGCGATGCATGGCCGGGGGCGCTCGCTGACTGCAGTGCAGAGCCAGGGCTGTCCGCCCCCTTGCTGGGCCAGACAGGCTCTTGCTAAGTCCTCACGACCTCTTTGGTAGCAGTAGCACGCAGGGGTAGCCAGGAAGGAGCCAGGCAGTGCACTTGGGCGAGCAGTGGATATGCAGTTGTTCCTGGGTGGGAGACCAAAGAGTAGGAAAGGATAGCTCCTTAAGTTTTTTGATTAGTTATATTGCAGTAGCTCCTTGAGGCTCCATTGTGCTGGGCACTGTACCAACGAAGAGGAAGTCACTGTCTCCAAGAAATTACAACCTAAATAGACAAAACAATCAAAGAGTGGAGGAGGGGAGGGAAGTAGTGGTATTCCCATTTTTCTGATGGAGAATTGAGGCACGGTTTTAGGATTAGGACAGAGATTAAGTGATTTGCTCAAGGTCATTCAGGAGGGCAGTTGCAAAGCCAGGAATCGAATTTAGAGCTCTTCACTCACAGTCTAGTGCTTTAACAACAAACCCAGCCTTTCCCCTGCACAACAAATATGGGGACACCTGCACTCTGGCCAATGCACAAAGTTAATCTTCTAGTTTGAGCTGGAGACTCCGTGTCATGGTTCTGGTGTTTTGTTCCCATTCTGCCACTACCTCACTGAGGGAATATTGAAGTAGCACCCCAGCAGGATATTAGGTGAACCTCAAATGAGAGGTAATACCTATATCCTAAGACTTGTTATAAGATCCTATGGTAGCTTCTACAAGAATAGGTGGTCACAACAGTCTATGATTTCCTGTATTCTTCGGGGTGGTTAATGTGTTTTGACATGCAATTAGGTAAGTCATTAGAGATCACCAGACCTTTTTCAGTTTATAGGTGATACTGAGTATGAACAGTAGTAGCAGTTGAGTTCTCTACAGATGGTGCTTGTTTGCTTTAGACTATTCAGTTTCCTTGCCTCAGAGCAGGGGTTCGCGGCTTGTTCAGGGTAAGTCCCTGGTGGGCCTCAAGACACTTTGTTTACCTGAGCATCCACAGATATGGCCACTCGCAGCTCCTGGTAACTGCGGTTTGCCATTCCCGGCCAATCGGAGCTGCAGGAAGCGGTGGCCTAGCCCACGCCAACCACGGCCACTGGGAGCTGCGAGTGGCTGTACCTATGGACGCTCAGGTAAACAGAGTGTCTCGTGGCCCACCAGGGGTTTACCCTGAACAAGCCGCAAACCAAGTTTGGGAACCCCTGCCTCAGAGGATCCTTGAAAATGTGAGATTTTACTTACCATTTAAAGCAACATTTTGCGTTCTGATCCCCACAGATTGATGTAATATTGTCTTTAATTTATCTTTGTGCCAGGTGCTTTCTGTTTGCATCTGTTCATGAGCATCTCATTATGCAATGCTTCACCTCAAACAGTTAATCTGATGCTTTGCAGTAAATTGCATCCTTAATTGATAAATAAAATGTACTTTGGATCAAAACATTTATTCTCTTGAATTGTTTTCTCTCAAAGTATTCCTTACACCAATAATTACCTTATTTAATTACTTGGTTCCTGTGTATCTTATCAAAGTTGGTATTAGCCTTAATAACATCTCATGCAAAACTAAAGAAGCACCATCCCTCCTTTTGACCATGTTCTTTTAGTCTTCAGTATTACAGCAGATGTCAATTCATGTGTGTCTAATCATGTATAGTCACTGTGTAAAACTCACAAATAAAAACAGTACTCTAAGTAAGAAACTTAAATGAATAGCTTTCTAAGAAATTATTTATACTCTACCTGGTGACCATTATTATAAACATAATTTGTTTATATACCCCTTACAGTTTTAAGCATCAAGTTTCTTGGTACAAAAATACAATTTATTTTTAGTGTGCTTGTTTGGAACATGCTGAATAAGGATATCTCACATCATGCTGGTTGATTTGGCATAAAGGACCAATTTCCATTAAATAAATAAACAAACCAAAAATGGTAGTAAAGACGGTTCTTGTAGCAAAATAGGTATCAAGAGTCAATCTCACAACCATAGGTCACCCTTTGATCCAATTAAATATTCTCTTGAATTAAGATCATGAAAAGCCTGAGTGACCACCCAGCCTATCGAAAACTATTAACTGGCTCAGACCAGTTAATGCTCTACTCTTGAAAAGAAAGCTAGCGCAGCCACTGAAAATAACTCACTGAATAAGTAGCAGTTTCCACAGTTGTTTCACTGTCCCATAACAACATTTTTCCCCCATTTCCAATACAGAAATTTTTGAGATATCATACTTTTTCCTGCTAAATTTATGATAAAATGCTTTGATTTATGGTCTATGGCAGAAGTTCTCAAACTGGGGGTCAGGAACCCTCGGGGGTCGCGAGGTTATTACCTCGGGGGTCGTGAGCTGTCAGCCTCCACCCCAAACCCTGCTTTGCCTCCAGTATTTATAATGGTGGTAAATATACTAAAAAGTGTTTTTAATTTATTGGGGGGGGATCGCACTCAGAGACTTGCTATGTACAAAAGTTTGAGAACGACTGCTCTATGGGCATAATGCAGTAAAGTATTTAATAGGTTTTTAGGGTGTGCTTATAGTTTAGCATATGCTTAAGTGCTTTGGTGAATCAAGACCTTTAAGAACTATACCGTGTTCAAGTAGTTGTGACAAACAAATGTGGGGAAAAATTACCCATTGAACTTGACTTAACATAAGGAGTAGAATCACTTCAGAGTTTTAAAATCAGGCTGAACCAAACATAAGTAATATACTGTAAGTAAATCTTTTCTTCATTGACAGGGAGATGGCTGTTTCCATATTTAACTATTATGATTCTAAAAATCTTCAACAAGACACCAAAAGTTACTTCATTTTTGCAAAAATGGCTCCAGCTCTGGGAAGCAAAGGACTGCATGGTGGCAATGTATCTAATTCTTCTAAAGGTTTCCTTTACATTAGGGGATCTCAAACTTCATTGCACCGTGACCCCCTTCTGACAAAATTACTTGGTCCCCAGAGGGGAGACCAAAACCTGAGCCTGCCCGAGCCCCAGGGGAGAGGGGGACGGGAGGAGGCAAAGCCTGAGCCCCACCACCTTGGGCAGGGGGACCAACGCTGAAGCTCAAGAGTTTCAGTCCCAGGCAGGGGGCCTGCAACCTGAGCCCTGCCATCCAGGGATGAAGCCCTTGGGCTTTGGCCCTGGGCCACAGCAAGTCTAAGCTAGCTCTGGCAATCCCATTCAAAAGGGATCCCACCCCACAGTTTTAGAACCACTGCTTTACGTAATTGCTGCTGTGAAAGGATTTGTTTGGGTGATTGATTGTGTTGCTGTCACAGAGTATGTTGTTTGTTTGTGAGCATTGTAAGAAGATTCAACATAGTGCAAAAAGACTGTCTGAAGTAGAGCCAGTCTAATAATAATAACAAAATTTACACATATATATGATTGAGAATCAAAGCATTGAGTTCTGTTTGCTTTGATTTATGGGGTTATGTTATTTATAACTATTCAGTTTTCACTCAGATGCTTGGCTCTTACAAAAATTTCACAGATTTTGTCACAAATAAATTATCTGAAAATCATGATAAAAGTTTGTTCATTATTTACCCAGTTAAATCTTTCATTCATCTAGTTAAAGAGCAGAAACAATAGTTTGACTTGGGTGAGAAAGTATACAACATAAAGACCAAATACTCAAATTTGTTAGTTGCTAAGGTGCCACAAGTACTCCTTTTCTTTTTGCAGATACAGACTAATACGGCTGCTACTCTGAAACCTGTCAAAAGGATCAGGTCTTAAACAACTAGTAGGTTGGGAATTATTCATCAAATCCTTTCAGTAAGCAGTTACCAATAATGAATACAGTTACAAAACTTGGGATTCATTTGAAAATAACTCAGTAACCAAAAAAGGCCTACATGGAAGTAAAATGTAATCAAAGTATTTTATGAAAAACAGGAAAGTAGAAATACTATAACATTAATCGCCTGTATTGATATCTCTAACATAAAATTACAAACAGAAAATAGAATGTTCCATTAAAAACATGCAAAATTATAAACACTGTTACTTCTGATCTTCATCAGAACTCAGTGTCATCTTATTAATCTTCCCCAAGTGTATTCTTCTTTTTAGCTGTATGTAATGCCATATAACAGCTAAAAACAAGGATGGCAGAGTGTGACCAGCCAGTGCTTTGTACGGCACCAGTTTAAGAATTCCTACCCTAGTTAAGGCTGAAGAGGCTAAAACTTTTTTTTTTAATTGTCTGTAATTAAATAACAGTGAAGGAATGCCTTGAGCATGCTGTGGTTTTAATGATTTTTTTTCAAATGAAGCCCAGTCAGAGTCACTGAATTATGAACATCATCATCCTCAAAAGCCACAATATATGCAGGCTTGTTCAGGACAGACTGTGACTTTGTTAACTAAACAAGAAGGTTAGGACTCGGACAAAATATCACCTACTTTCTCTCTAGGATTTAGACAAAAAAATTGACAAGATAAGCCCGGTTTAAATACAAGTAAGCAATTTTCTTCTCTTGGGCCCTGATTCTCCAGCATATCTCAGCACAGCTCAAGCATAGTAGCAAGTGTAGGTATAGCTCCTTGATCTTCAGCCATCTGGTCCTGGTAGAAGTTAGGTAACAAGGGGCCAATTCTAACTTTCACCCTGACCCTGTTCTAGTGAAAGATCAGGCATAGTGGAGCTCAGTTCCACTACAGGCCCTCTCTCCCATGACTGGAATGCCACTGACACTTCTCCTGCCCTCCCCCTTCCCCTTCCCCCCAGTCATTTTATACCAGGGAAACTGGTGGGGGGAATGGCTTTTCACTGGGGAGGAGTTCCCTTACACAATGGGAATTCTTTATCTCCACCTATTTTAAGGCCACTTTGCATCATATGTGGCACAAAGTGGCCTTGGTGGACCAGAGAATCTGGTCCTAGGTTTTCAAATACTTCACTACTGCTGTTTTGTCTTTGTTCTAATGATCTTAAATGATTCTTTTGTCATATGTTAGAGCTTAATATCAGAAGTAAATGTATCAGCAGCAAAAGCAAGCACATTGATGAATTAGTTGACAATCTAGTCCTAAAGTTCATAATAAAGTTGTTGTTTTTTTTTAGCATTTTAAAATTTCTAATACTTTGGTTTATAGGGTTCTGCCAACCTAGATTTTTCTGTGCAGATGTATGCAAAAGGATGTTGGCATCCAAAAATCCCTTCTGTTTGTCAGATGACCCACTGAAGTGGCTGCTGTATGAACATTGATGCACCCCTACAAATTAGCTTCTTGACATAAAGAAGATAGGTGCTTTAAAGCCCAATTTACATCTTCCTGAATTATATAAATATTCCCTTAACAGGCACTGGCAATTCAAGAAGACCAGGCCCATACATATGTTGTATTGATTCTAAAGGCTCAAGGGTATGCAGTTAATCCCCTTCAAACATTGTAGAGTGCACACGCTTGGAGATCTTCCAAACTGCCAGCTGAAAGTTGCCTTTCAGAACCAGTGGATGTGTGGTGTTCTGAGATTCCAAAAGAAGATACAATATTAGGCCAAAAATCTGACCACACACCAGTGTAAAGCCAGATTATTTCAATTAATTTTAATGGAGATATTTTGGATTTACACCAGTGTAAACATCAAATTCTGACACATTGGGTCATCAGTGGGTGTTTTGGATCTCCTATTGAATTCACCATGGTTTTGTCCATATGTGTACCTAAATTAATATGATAATTCTATACCAGATATGTTAGGATATAGATATTCAGGCCTGTCTGTAAAGGCCTATACTCTAAGAATTTAGGGGTATTCCTATCACTTGGCTAGTTATAGAGGTATAAAAGAAAGAATCAAAATCACTGTCTGCCAGTGTAAGGGCCTTCTCTTACTGTGACAGTCTGAGGCCCTGTTCTTAGGCTAAGGCCTTTGGCTAAGCGACAGAGGCAGCCATAAGCTGGGAAGTGAATGGTCACATCCTCACATTCCAAACTAGTCACATTGAAATAAGGTGCTATTGGGCTGTTAGGAATTTAATCCTGTCCTTATAGTGCCTATCACCTCCAGAGAAAGGGAAGTGTAAAAGGAAATTGAGGTTGATAGTTTTCTGTCTGGTAAGAACTCACTTATCAATAGACACAGCTGGGAAACTCTTATGTCTTTACAGATGTAGTTGTGAAATCCTCACTTCTGTATTGTTTTGTCATTATAGTTCCCACTTTGCTATTGTTTATTGGCATGGTCTCCGTCTGGTTCTGTGATTGCTTCTGTCTGCTGTATAATTAATTTTGCTGGGTGTAAACTAATTAAGGTGGTGGGATATAATTGGTTAGCTAATCCATGTTAGGATTGGTTAGTTAAATTTTAGTAGAATGATTGGTTAAGGTATAGCTAAGAATATTACTATATAAATTAGGGGCAAACAGGAAGTAAGTTGGGATTCGAAAATAAGGAAAAAAGGAACTTGTATTTAAGCTTGCTGGAAGTTCACCCCAATAAACATCGAATTGTTTGCACCTTCGGACTTCGGGTATTGTTGCTCTCTGTTCATGCGAGAAGGACCAGGGAAGTAAGTGGGTGAAGGAATAAGCCCCCTAACATCTTGGTGCCGGGACTTGGATACATCGCATTGGATAGGTGAGTGGCAGCCTGTAAGTCCCCCTCCCCAACAGTCCGCGCAGCTGCTTGGAGGGGGTATGGCGAACTCTCGTGATGGTAGTTGCGGGTTCTGGCAAGCTGGGGTAACGGATTTTTTGAACAAATGGATAAGGAAGAATCAGGGCCCATACCAGGTGCAGGGGTTCACCTGGGATGAGATTGAGAAGGAGATGGGAGAGGTTTTGGGAGACCCCAAGGGAAAGGAGTGTAGGAAAAAGGGAATGGTATTACAAGGTTTGTGTGCTGGGATGGCATACTGGGTAAAAAGGGAAGCTGATCTCCTCCAACACATTAAGGATTTGGAGGAGATTGTGGATCAGCAACGGATTTTAACAGAAAAATCTGTGTTAGCAGTAGAGGTAGCGGATTTGAAGGCACGGGATGCTGCACGGACAGAGGAGTCTTGTGAGGCAATCCGGAGAGAGAGGGACGAACTGCTGGGGAGAGTAGGAGACTTAGAGGAGGAATTGTATTATTGTAAACATGGGGGCAATGGATTTGGGGACCTCAAACCATCCGCCCCACTAATGGAACTGAAGGAGACACCTCCACCACCCTACCCTGAAAAAACACTGTACCCACCACTGCCGGTGGATGTTGTAAGCCGGCGATCCACAGTTACAGCCCCTGCGAGAGAGGCTACCCGGGAGGAACTGCAGGAGGCAGGAATAGTGGCCCCGGTTGCGGGGTGGGGGGACCATGCCCCACAAGTAGTAGAACAGGCAGAAATCCGCCCCTTGTCCCTGAAGGACCGGGAGGCAGTACTGGGCCGCTTGGGAAAGGTACCCCGGGATGATTGGGATCAGTTTGTGCTGTGGCTAGTGGAGGTGGGCAGAGAGATGGAGGGTCTAACTCGTGAGGACCAGGTGATCTTATGGCGTAGTCTTTTGGGACGAGGTACCTTGGGAATCGATGTGGCAGGAGTGGCACATCGATTTCTAATTCCCGGACAGGTGGCAAAACACTTGTTTGGGGTGTACTCTCGTACTGCGGGGATGAATAAGATGAAGCGAGTCCCTGGGGAAACAGGGCGGGATACACTTAATCGCATACAGGCCTGGGCACGGTGCTGGGTGGATCCCCTGGACGGTCCATGGGTGCTGCCACAGGCAGGGGCACCGGGACCTGGTGGGGGTGTGGAGCAGGGCAGGGGTGTGGAATTGCTGGAGAAATGGTTGGAGCTGAGCAATCCGCAGTTCGTGGGGCATTTAAGGTTGCAGCACCCTGAACTTGCTCCCAATCAGCTACCCCAGTTTCTGGAACAGGCAGATGTGTGGAGGCAGATGCATCAGGGGGAAGAGCCAGTCCATGCTATTACTGCGGGGGATCAATACAAGGTGGAAAGGAGTGGGTCAGCCTGGAGAGGAGGAGGTAGAGGGAGAGTTCGTGGCTTTGGGAGGGTAGTCAGGGATGAGCGGGCAGCTATAGAGCAAGAGATCCAGAGACTGCAGGCTAAACTGACTACCCACGATCTTACCAGATGAGGGGGAAAGTGGTCCCGGAGGCCAAGGGACTGGGACTGCCTGAAATGCCAGACATACAATTTTGCATGGAGACAGGAATGTGTTCGGTGCCAGGACCCCCGGTCCCCCCATGAACCAGTGGGAGGGACAGAGGTGGGTACTGCAACTTAGGGGTGCCCTGGGAGGCGTCCTGTCCATGTTCTCAGTTTAGGACGGGATGCATCTGGTCGCCCCACGCTCCAGGGGGCAATCGAAGGGAGTCCCATGAGGGATTTTTTGATAGACACTGGAGCAGCCATCAGTTTAACCACATGGGGGCAGGGGAGACCCTCAGAAGGGACTGTGACAATTGTAGGGGCAACAGGAGGGGAGACACAGTTAACCCTGAGGAGGGGACAAATCAAAGGAATCTGGGGGGAAGGGGAGATTCTGTGGGGTTGTAATGATATGCTTAATCTGTTGGGGGCAGGAGATTTACACAAACTGGGACTTGTACTGGATTTAGCCAATTGGGTGTGTTTACTGGGGCAAACACAGGACGGTCAGGGCTATACCATTCCCATGGGGATAGCCACTATGACCATTAAAGCGGCACATGCCCTCCCACCACCCCCGGCTGGGTGGGAACACATCCCTGTGTGGGCTAAGGATAACCTGGATTGTGGTAGGGGCAGCATGGAGGTACTGATGGAGGGAGGGGACCCTCCCCCACAGAAACAGTACCCTATTCCTCGAGAGGCATTGGCAGAGGTGGGGGCAACTATTGAGGAGTTGGAACAGAGGGGACTGATTCGGGCAGTTGCATCCCCTTGTAATGCTGCTGTGTGGCCCGTGAGGAAGCCAAATGGTACCTGGCGCCTCACTGTGGATTACAGGGCACTAAATGCTCTGGCCAATTCGCCAGCCTCAGTGGTGGCAGCGTATCCTGAAATGTTGGCCCGTATTGGACCCCAATTCCGAATTTTCACTGTTTTGGACATAGCTAATGGATTTTGGTCTCTGCCACTAGCTACCTCGTGTCAGTATAAAACTGCATTCACATGGGAGGGCAGACAATTCTGCTGGACAGTCCTACCCCAGGGATATAGGGACTCCCCTGCAATTTTTCACAGATACATGAGACAGGCTCTGGAGGGGGTGGATTCAGCAAGGTGCATACAATATGTAGACGACCTGTTGCTAATGTCAGGGACAGAGGAAGAAGACAGGGAACTAACTGAGCAGGTCTTGCAAGCTTTGGCAAGAGCAGGATTGAAGGTCAATGGGAAAAAGGCTCAGATGGGACAGACAAGAGTGACCTACTTAGGAGTGGAAGTGTCTCAGATGGGAAGGGAAATCGATAAGGGACGGGTGCAACTGATCCAGTCCCTGCCACTGCCTACGGATGTTAAAAGCTTGCAAAGTTTTCTGGGTCTAACTGGATTTTGCAGGGATTTTGTGGCCAATTATGCAGAAATAGCCCAGCCTCTATTTGACCTAACCCGAGCCTCAACTTGGGAATGGTCAGAAGAGTGTACTGAGGCAGTGAGAGTGCTAAAGGAAAACCTGGCCAGTGCTCCAGTGCTGGCCTCCCCAGATGGGGAGAAATTCTTTTATCTGTACCCTTTGGTATCGGACACTACCATTGGTTGTGCATTAACACAGGAGTATGGAGCAAAGGACCGACCTGTGGCCTTTGCCTCTCGACTTTTGAGTGCTGTGGAATTGAAGTATGGATGGTGTGAAAAGGTGCTGTTGTGCTCCTACTGGGGGGTAGGGAAATTTAAATACCTTACGGGAATGCAGAAAGTAATAATCCGATCTCATCATGACCCCCTGCGGCTGTTAAACATGCACACTACTTTACAGGGACAAGTGAGTGGGCAGCGTATTGCTAAATGGTTGCTGGCTCTACAGGCAGAAAACATTAAAGCAGAGGTGTTAAAGGAACCCATAGTCTGGGTAGCTGGATTACATCTGGCTGGCACCCCGCACCAATGTGAAGCCAGCCCAGGTAAAACCCAACATCAGGTGTTTCGGGCAGCTAATCCCAATCAGGTAAAGGAGGGGACACTGGTATGGTTTTTGGATGGAAGTTGTAGCTATCAAGGGGGACGGAAAACTGCAGGCTTAGCTGTTGTGGGAATCAGAGGCAATGAGACAGTCAGCACCATTGGTTTCTCACTAGAAGCAAAGTCAGCTCAGGAGGCAGAACTGGCAGCCTTGCTAACAGCTTTAAATGAAGTGGATCCCAAATTTGAGGCAGAATGTTGGGTGGTGGTAGATTCAGATTATGTATTTCGTGGTGCCACATTAATGCTGAGATGGTGGGCAGATAATCATTTCAGGGCGACAGACGGCTCCACAATCAAGCATGCTACCTGGTGGAAGCGAGTGGAGGAGCTGAGTCACTGTTTTACACGGATCAATGTGGTGAAGGTAAAGGCACACAAGAAAACAGGACCCCTAAGCAAAGGGAATAATCTGGCCAATGTAGAGGCCAAGCGGGCTGCAACAGAGGCACCCCCATGGCCCTGGGAGCCAGAAGAGAGTGTGCCTGTAGCAGTGTTAACAAGAAGCGGGGTGGATACAGATCAGGGAGGGCGAATTCGAGAGTTGCAGGAATCTGACCCAGGACTGGAAGGCATCATGAAACTTGGGGACAGGCATGTGCCAAAGGTGGAACTAATGGAAGGGATTTGGTGTGTCTTAACAACTGAGGGACCGGTCATGTTGTGCCCTCAGGGAAGTCGGGCAGCTTTCTTAAGCTGGGTGCATGGAAGCTTGGCAGGGGGACACCCCGGGTTTGAGGAGGCACTGGGAACTTTAAAAAGGTTGTGCTGGTGGCCAGGAATGGCAGCTGATTTAAAATCACATCTGGAACGTTGTTTGGACTGTGCCAGGCACAGCCCACCTCACAAGGTGCTAAGGGGAGAATTAATGAGACAAGCCCCAAGGGGACCATGGGAAAGGATACAGATTGATTACCCAGGACCCCTACCACCAGATCACAGGAAAAACCGATTCATGTTGGTGGTAGTGGATGCTTTCAGCCGGTGGATGGAAGCTTTCCCCACAAAGTATCAAACAGCCCGGGTAACTGCTGCAATACTGGTAAATGAGGTATTCACTCGCTGGGGGGTCCCAAAGGTGATTGACTCAGACCAAGGAGCTGCTTTTCGTAGGGGAGCTATCAGCCCTCACTGGAATCACACAGTTGTTCCACATTGCTTATCACCCCCAGGCTGCGGGGCAGGTGGAACGCATGAACCGCACCATTAAAAGTGAGCTAAGAAAGGGAGTGGAAGTCGGAGGAAAAAACTGGTCACAGTTACTGCCCTTTGTCTTAATGAGAATAAGGGCCCGAGAATCAAAGGGCACAGGATTTTCTCCATATGAAGCTCTCATGGGAAGGCCTATGGAACGGTGGGAAAATCTACTTACCCCAGTACCTGGGGAAGTCACTACACACGGCCTAACACAAGAATGGATTTTAACTTTAATTGACCATGTAAAACAGGTACAGCAGGCGGTGGCCTGGCGAGACGAGCAAGGAGCAGCAAGAGTCAGAGCGTGGTATGACCTGCCTGGGGAGCGTAATCTACCCATGGTGGGAGATCTAGTGATGTACAAGATTCCAGGTCAACACCATCCATTCCCAGCTCCTAAATGGAAGGGCCCTTATCTTGTCCTTGACCAATTAGGGCCCAGTCTGCTATTACTGGGTACAGAGAATGGAGGACGGGAGTGGGTTCACTGCACGCAAATAAAAAGGTACAAACAGGGGATTGGGAAAGGGGACATGTAAATTTTGTTATGTATGTATTACAGGTTAATGCAAAAAGGAGAAAAGGATGAAAATTCCCTGGCCCTGGATGGAACACTTACTAGTGCTAATCACAATTGTCACATTTACAAATTCTATTCAGATCCCACGATGTGAAGTGTCAAAAGGAGGAAACACATGGACGGCTACACATGCAACCTGTGGTAATAAAGCTAATGAAGACTATGAGAATCTCCCCATAGAAAGATGTACCACTAATACTCCAACAGGAATTTGGCAGTGTCGGTATATGGTTTATGGATTAGATGGGGGAATCCCAACCAGGTGGAGAATATCAAATTTATCAGGAAATATTGCATGGTACTCCCTGGGTGCTGCCATGATTAACGATAGTGAAAAACACAGTTACCCAGCTATGTGGTTTGTTACAGAGGGTCCAAAGAATATAACCCTCTGGTCTCCTGGAGCAGATGAACCCTCTTGGGAAAATAGGGCCCCACATTTAGGGTGTGATGTTACCATATGTAACCACAATGGTACTTCCATGGAAGATAATCCCCAAAGGTGTGATTGTTATGTACATATTACATTAGGCGTAAAATCCCCTTTGGGACGCTGGGTGTACGATGAGTTAACCATTTTACAGAATGTAACCCTACAGGTGATATGGATGCCAAGTTGGAAGAATCCAAATTTAAAGTGGCCACAGCCTGGAGCCAAGAATATTCCCCGACGAGCAAATGTCTGGGAGCCATTGTGGGAGCAGGTGCAGCCAGCACTTTTTAACGTGTCCTTTCACTCTATTACATGGGTGGTACGCCCCAAGGAATGGTGGGTGGACCAAATCCATCCTAATTGTAGTATGTACATAAAAGGATTGAAACAACAATTCAATGCATGGGTGAGGGGACACACCTGGAATCATCGTCGGAAAAGGGGATTGTGGGCAGCTGGGAACACTATGCTGGGTACATGGAATCTGGGGGACGAGTGGGTAACCAAACAATTAGTAAGCCAAAATGTGAAATTTCAACAACAAATTAATGAATTAATGGCACAGCAACTATCAGCAGTTGCCACAGGGTGGAGGACAGCAGTAGAGGTAAACTTGCAGTTAACTCATTGGGCAGGGGACCTGGTGACATGGGTAGAAGATGGCTTCAGAAGACTAACATGGGGAGAAGTGTGCATAGGTATTCAGTATTGAATCGGGAAGCTAGCCCATATTTATCCACAATTGCAAAAACATACCCATCTACCTGGAAAATAACATCCCCGACCTGTGGGGACAGTTCTTGTGTAATTGTTACTATGATACCATGGGAAGGAAATGCAAATAAGGTGGTTCCCTTGTACCCTATGGGAGTAAGTAGGGAAGGGGGAGCACGTTGGGAGCCACTAGGGAATAGGTGGGGGGCATGGAATGGGGTAAATTGGACTGTCATCACATTAAGCAGTTGTATATCCAGAGGAGGAATATGGATGTGCCCCTCTCCTATGACTATGGAGGAGCAGGATCAATGGCCTATTGCAAAGGGGGGGCATTTAGGGGTAATGTATATGGGGTATGGTGTATTCTGTTGGGAATGTATGCAATCCTGCAATATAACACTAGGAGGCAAAATCCTTCCAGTGTATGACAAAATTATGAACTTCTATACTCTGCCACCTGGACTATGGTGCACCAATGGATCAGTGGACTCAATCGTTGTAAACAATCGAACCAGCACCTACTACCCGATACCGTACCAAGTAGTTGAATTGGTTTGGACAATACCAAATTTCACTGTGGATATTCAATGGACACACAATATGGACAAAAGTACACAAAGATTACAAGAGCAACTTGCTGCAAGCGACAACAGTTGGACACACTTACCATACACACTACAGGATGGCGCTGACAAAATTTTAACCTTATCAAAGGAGGAGAAGCAGTGTTTTTGGTGGTGGCCAGGATGTTGGACCATACTGCAGTGGTCAGGACTCTCGGTGTTGCTGTGGAGTATCATAGCAGCTAGTGTATTGTTAACTATATGTGTGTTACATTGCATATGGAAACGATCAAGGGGGGCACAACCCCCTAGAGAACAGCCACTAATTATAACTTATAAGGGTATGTCTACACTACGAAATTAGGTTGAATTTATAGAAGTCGGTTTTTTTGAAATCGGTTTTATATATTCGAGTGTGTGTGTCCCCACAGAAAATGCTCTAAGTGCATTAAGTGCATTAACTCGGCGGAGCGCTTCCACAGTACCGAGGCAAGCGTCGACTTCTGGAGCGTTGCACTGTGGGTAGCTATCCCACAGTTCCCGCAGTCTCCGCTGCCCATTGGAATTCTGGGTTGATATCCCAATGCCTGATGGGGCTAAAACATTGTCGCGGGTGGTTCTGGGTACATATCGTCAGGACCCCGTTCCCACCCTCCCTCCCCCCGTGAAAGCAAGGGCAGACAATCATTTCGCGCCTTTTTTGTCTGCTGCCAGCCAAAGATGTAAAGGATCGATGGAGTGGGTCAGAACAAGAAATAGACCAGATTTGTTTTGGACTCATTTTCCTCCTCCCCTGTCTAGATCACACTGCAGTCAGTCACAGAGAAGGCGCAGCGAGGTTAATCTAGCCATGTATCAATCAGAGGCCAGGCTAACCTCCTTGTTCCAATAACAACGATAACTTTGGTGCACCATTTCTTATTGGAACCCTCCGTGCAGTCCTGCCTGAAATACTCCTTGATGTACAGGCACACCCTTTGTTGATTTTAGCTCCCTGAAGCCAACCCTGTAAGCCGTGTCGTCAGTCGCCCCTCCCTCCGTCAGAGCAACGGCAGACAATCGTTCCGCGCCTTCTTTCTGTGCGGACGCCATACCAAGGCAAGCATGGAGGCCGCTGAGCTCATTTTGGCAATTAGGAGCACATCAACCACCACACGCATTATCCAGCAGTATATGCAGCACCAGAACATGGCAACGCGATACCGGGCGAGGAGACGACGTCAGCGCGGTCCCGTGAGTGATCAGGACATGGACACAGATTTCTCTGAAAGCATGGGCCCTGCCAATGCATGCATCATGGTGCTAATGGGGCAGGTTCATGCTGTGGAACGCCAATTCTGGGCTCGGGAAACAAGCACAGACTGGTGGGACCGCATAGTGTTGCAGGTCTGGGACGATTCCCAGTGGCTGCAAAACTTTCGCATGCGTAAGGGCACTTTCATGGAACTTTGTGACTTGCTTTCCCCTGCCCTGAAGCGCATGAATACCAGGATGAGAGCAGCCCTCACAGTTGAGAAGCGAGTGGCGATAGCCCTGTGGAAGCTTGCAACGCCAGACAGCTACCGGTCAGTTGGGAATCAATTTGGAGTGGGCAAATCTACTGTGGGGGCTGCTGTGATGCAAGTAGCTCACGCAATCAAAGATCTGCTGATATCAAGGGTAGTGACCCTGGGAAATGTGCAGGTCATAGTGGATGGCTTTGCTGCAATGGGATTCCCTAACTGTGGTGGGGCTATAGACGGAACCCATATCCCTATCTTGGCACCGGAGCACCAAGCCGCCGAGTACATAAACCGCAAGGGGTACTTTTCGATAGTGCTGCAAGCTCTGGTGGATCACAAGGGACGTTTCACCAACATCAACGTGGGATGGCCGGGAAAAGTGCATGACACTCGCATCTTCAGGAACTCTGGTCTGTTTCAAAAGCTGCAGGAAGGGACTTTCTTCCCAGACCAGAAAATAACTGTTGGGGATGTTGAAATGCCTATATGTATCCTTGGGGACCCAGCCTACCCCTTAATGCCATGGCTCATGAAGCCGTACACAGGCAGCCTGGACAGTGGTCAGGAGCTGTTCAACTACAGGCTGAGCAAGTGCAGAATGGTGGTAGAATGTGCATTTGGACGTTTAAAGGCGCGCTGGCGCAGTTTATTGACTCGCTTAGACCTCAGCGAAACCAATATTCCCACTGTTATTACTGCTTGCTGTGTGCTCCACAATATCTGTGAGAGTAAGGGGGAGACGTTTATGGCGGGGTGGGAGATTGAGGCAAATCGCCTGGCTGCTGGTTACGCGCAGCCAGACACCAGGGTGGTTAGAAGAGCACAGGAGGGCGCGGTACGCATCAGAGAAGCTTTGAAAACCAGTTTCATGACTGGCCAGGCTACAGTGTGAAAGTTCTGTTTGTTTCTCCTTGATGAAACCCCCCGCCCCTTGGTTCACTCTACTTCCCTGTAAGCTAACCACCCTCCCCTCCTCCCTTTAATCACCGCTTGCAGAGGCAATAAAGTCATTGCTTCTTCACAGTCATGCATTCGTTATTCATTCATCACACAAATAGGGAGATGACTACCAAGGTATCCCAGGAGGGGTGGTGGAGGAGGGAAGGAAAATGCCACACAGCACTTTAAGCACAGCACTTTAAAAGTTTACAACTTTAAAATTTATTGAATGACAGCCTTCTTTTTTTTGGGCAATCCTCTGTTGTGGAGTGGCTGGTTGGCCGGAGGCCCCCCCACCGCGTTCTTGGGCGTCTGGGTGTGGAGGCTATGGAACTTGGGGAGGAGGACGGTTGGTTACAGAGGGGCAGCAGTGGCAGTCTGTGCTCCAGCTGCCTTTGCTGCAGCTCAACCATACACTGGAGCATTCTGGTTTGGTCCTGCAGCAGCCTCAGCATTGAATCCTGCCTCCTCTCATCACGCTGCCGCCACATTTGAGCTTCAGCCCTGTCTTCAGCCCGCCACTTACTCTCTTCAGCCCGCCACTTACTCTCTTCAGCCCTCCACCTCTCCTCCCGGTCATTTTGTGCTTTCCTGCACTCTGACATTATTTGCCTCCACGCATTCGTCTGTGCTCTGTCAGTGTGGGAGGACAGCATTAGCTCGGAGAACATTTCATCTCGAGTGCGTTTTTTTTTCTTTCTAAGCTTCACTAGCCTCTGGGAAGGAGAAGATCCTGTGATCATTGAAACACATGCAGCTGGTGGAGAAAAAAAAAGGGACAGCGGTATTTAAAAAGACACATTTTATAAAACAGTCGCTACACTCTTTCAGGGTAAACCTTGCTGTTAACATTACATACATAGCACATGTGCTTTCGTTACAAGGTCGCATTTTGCCTCCTCCCACCGCGTGACTACCCCCTCAACCTTCCCCCCTCCCTGTGGCTAACAGCAGCGAACATTTCTGTTCAGCCACAGGCAAACAGCCCAGCAGGAATGGGCTATACTGAGTGTCCCTGAAGAAAAGCACCCTATTTCAACCAGGTGACCATGAATTATATCTCACTCTCCTGAGGATAACACAGAGAGAGAAAGAACGGATTTTGGTTGAATGCCAGCAAACATACACTGCAATGCTTTGTTCTACAGTGATTCCCGAGTATGTGTTACTGGCCTGGAGTGATAAAGTGTCCTACCATGAAGGACGAAATAAGGCTGCCCTCCCCAGAAACCTTTTGCAAAGGCTTTAGGACTACATCTAGGAGAACTGCAAATGCCAGGGCAAAGTAATCCTTTCACATGCTTGCTTTTAAACCATGTATAGCATTTTAAAAGGTACACTCACCAGAGGTCCCTTCTCCGCCTGCTGGGTCCAGGAGGCAGCCTTGGGTGGGTTCGGGGGGTACTGGCTCCAGGTCTAGGGTGAGAAACAGTTCCTGGCTGTCGGGAAAACCGGTTTCTCCGCTTGCTTGCTGTGAGCTATCTACAACCTCCTCCTCATCATCATCTTCTTCGTCCCCAAAACCTGCTTCCGTATTGCCTCCATCTCCATTGAAGGAGTCAAACAACACGGCTGGGGTAGTGGTGGCTGAACCCCCTAAAATGGCATGCAGCTCATCATAGAAGCGGCATGTTTGGGGCTCTGACCCAGAGCGGCTGTTCGCCTCTCTGGTTTTCTGGTAGGCTTGCCTCAGCTCCTTCAGTTTCACCCGGCACTGCTTCGGGTCCCTGTTATGGCCTCTGTCCTTCATGCCCTGGGAGATTTTGACAAAGGTTTTGGCATTTCAAAAACTGGAACGGAGTTCTGATAGCACGGATTCCTCTCCCCAAACAGCGATCAGATCCCGTACCTCCCGTTCGGTCCATGCTGGAGCCCTTTTGCGATTCTGGGACTCCATCATGGTCACCTGTGCTGATGAGCTCTGCATGGTCACCTGCAGCTTGCCACGCTGGCCAAACAGGAAATGAGATTCAAAAGTTCGCGGTTCTTTTCCTGTCTACCTGGCCAGTGCATCTGAGTTGAGAGTGCTGTCCAGAGCGGTCAGAATGGAGCACTCTGGGATAGCTCCCGGAGGCCAATACCATCGAATTGTGTCCACAGTACCCCAAATTCGAGCTGGGAACGTCGATTTAAGCGCTAATCCACTTGTCAGGGGTGGAGTAAGGAAATCTATTTTAAGAGCCCTTTAAGTCGAAATAAAGGGCTTCACTGTGTGGACGGGTGCAGGTTTAAATCGATTTAACGTTGCTAAATTCGACCTAAAGTCCCAGTGTAGACCAGGGCTAAGTAATGTAGTAAGCCCCCCCAAGTGTACTAGACAACCTGGACCCAACCTTCTCGGGCCCACTACACTGGGAAGTCTGGAACACTAATTGGAATAGGTGTGGTATGCCCGTACGAGAGAAGGTGCAGGGCACTATACTACACAAGGGGCAGTGGGACAGATGGAGCATCGACACCTTCCACCTCGATGCCTGGCCCTATCAGGAAATGTGTCGCCATATGTCCTATGCTTTTCCAGGGATACCTGGGCAGGAGGATCCCAAAAGAAAAAGAAAAAAAAGGGGTGGAGTGTTAGGATATAGATATTCAGGCCTGTCTGTAAAGGCCTATACTCTAAGAATTTAGGTGTATTCCTATCACTTGGCTAGTTATAGAGGTATAAAAGAAAGAATCAAAATCACTGTCTGCCAGTGTAAGGGCCTTCTCTTACTGTGACAGTCTGAGGCCCTGTTCTTAGACTAAGGCCTTTGGCTAAGCGACATAGGCAGCCATAAGCTGGGAAGTGAATGGTCACATCCTCACATTCCAAACTAGTCACATTGAAATAAGGTGCTATTGGGCTGTTAGGAATTTAATCCTGTCCTTATAGTGCCTATCACCTCCAGAGAAAGGGAAGTGTAAAAGGAAATTGAGGTTGATAGTTTTCTGTCTGGTAAGAACTCACTTATCAATAGACACAGCTGGGAAACTCTTATGTCTTTACAGATGTAGTTGTGAAATCCTCACTTCTGTATTGTTTTGTCATTATAGTTCCCACTTTGCTATTGTTTATTGGCATGGTCTCTGTCTGGTTCTGTGATTGCTTCTGTCTGCTGTATAATTAATTTTGCTGGGTGTAAACTAATTAAGGTGGTGGGATATAATTGGTTAGCTAATCCATGTTAGGATTGGTTAGTTAAATTTTAGTAGAATGATTGGTTAAGGTATAGCTAAGAATATTACTATATAAATTAGGGGCAAACAGGAAGTAAGTTGGGATTCGAAAATAAGGAAAAAAGGAACTTGTATTTAAGCTTGCTGGAAGTTCACCCCAATAAACATCGAATTGTTTGCACCTTCGGACTTCGGGTATTGTTGCTCTCTGTTCATGCGAGAAGGACCAGGGAAGTAAGTGGGTGAAGGAATAAGCCCCCTAACAAGATACTTCAATCCTTTCCAGTATATATAATCACATTGCACCAGTTACACATATTTGTACTTGCCTGGAAATATTGCTACAGCTATTAGAGTAGATGAGACATATCTGGAGTCTGATGACATTTAGGAAATGCTACAAAACCTTCCTCTTTGACAAAGCATTTCCTCCATAACAGGAGTATACTCACAAAATTAAGACCCACTTCTTCTGTATCCTTGACCCCTAAAAACACCAAATAGAAGCTCATAAGTCAAACAAACAAAATCCTCTGCAGAGCTTTTATAACCCAAGAAAGAGAAGAGCACAATACTGTGTGAAGTCGACTAGAAACTTCTCTATTGCCAATTGATTTTATGTGGAAAGTAAAATCAGATGCTATGGTGATGGGTAGCAGTATAAAACCCTAAGATAAATTGATAGTTTTAAATAATATAAATGCTACAATGACCTAAATTCTTATATTGAATGTGGACTTTTGTACACACGAGTTATGCACACAAAACATTCAGTGCAAACACATTGGAGTTGCCTTTATGCAAAGGCATATGCACATCTCCTATGTGGGCACAGGGATTGGGTATTTTACATTTGCACTTTTGCATACAATTTTTTTAAAATGTAAACATTAAATTTAAAACAATTGCAGTGTGGACTATATTGCTTATTAGTTTATCTACAATAATTACCAAACTTTTGAACACCATTTTATAATCATTGGAAGAAAAGAGCCATATATAAGAGGACGATAGATGGTTCCTGGGTTTTTAAAGGTGAGGAGATGTAACTGAGTCTGTGAAAATTCAAAAATCATGGTAGAGTACTGAGTTGCATTCGTCCAGGGTATAATCAAAGCAACTGAATCAGAGTTGGAGACATCATTTGTATTGACAGAAAGTATATGGATCAAAGGACTTCTTTTTGGAAATTTAATAGTATTACACTTTAAAGCTCAAGTACACAAATCATATTACACAATTCAGAGTCATGGTCAAACAGATTCATATGAAATTGAAGTTATTTTACTATATAGAAATTTTACTAATACTGTGCTAAAATGTAATGCTGTGATTAGCCAGGTTATGATCTCGAAATTATAGTACTAAACCATTGTAAATCAATGTTGAAGTAATAAAAAATTACCATGTAAAAATACTGTGTTTGGTGTGAGCAGAAGGAATAACCAGCATGTAGTAAGGACATAGGGCAATAGGAATGAGCAGCACTTAGTTCACATTTTCAGGGTTTTCTTCAGACCCATGAGAGCTAGAAACTCATATAATCAGTTAGATTCTGGAGCATCTATTTGGGACTGACTTTATTAATTTCTGAACTTCATGATGGAGTGAAAATAAGGGCAACTATATTTTTAAAATGTGAAGATTGGCCGATATCTGAAAGATTTATCTGAAAGAACCCCAGGGTGTGGATGGGGGATCTTTAAGTCAAAGGAGTACAAAAACGGTGAGAAACAGTATTTTAAAGGGCCTTTTTGAATTAAACTCATGAACGATTTAACAGATTTATTTGAAAATACTCAAAAACTTCAGTCTTTTCTTACTTTAAGCGGAAACATTCAATGTAAACTTCAAAGTTGAATGTGACCAGTGCCTTCGTAATATAGTATGTTTTTATATATCTTCATAACGGGGCTAGAGCATTTGTGGCCACGACATTTTAAAGCCAATAGATGCAACATTATAACTGTATATTAAATAAAAGGTTGAAACTAAAGCACTTTATTATATATAACTTTATAATAGTTTCAAGAAAGTAAAGAGGAATAGGAGCTTAGACTGTAAGAGTAGAGACAACATTGTGCAGAAATAGACAAAATAAAAATACATAATATGATGTAATAGGAAACAAAAAAATTAAGAGGAGGATTTTCCTAGAGAAAACAATTTTATTTTATTGTAAAGCTCTAAATGAATAAAATAAAGTCTTTGAATGTGAAGATGATTAAAAAGACAAAATCATTTAGCTAAAGATATTTACAAATTTAGAGTCTTTCATTTTGATTATAAATTTTAATTAGCTGGACACTGGGGGGGGGATGAAAATGAAAGCCTACATCATCTACTTAGTCTTTAAATTGCATTCCACCTTAATTTTCTGCTCTTCAGTTCTTAATTTTCTCTATTTTTGTTCTAAGTAATCCAGTTATCAGACTAAAGTGATTTTCTCTCAGCCAGGTTTAACATTCAGTATTTGAGTCTGTGAACCAAAAGTTCATCCCACTGCTTCAATTTTTATTCTTTCAATCGCAGAAACTCTCCAGGTAACTTTTTCAGTCTTTTGTCTATACAGCAGGGTGCTTTATGTTCACATGACAATTATGCAAATAACAACAAAGGCTTCTATTTTAAAAATAACTATGCTCCATTTACACAGTTTCCCACAGAATTTACTCATAAAATGCAGGATGCACCAAAAAAAGATTAAACGCTGCCGTTTTCCTGTTCATTAAACCGATTTTGCTAAATGCAGCTGAGTTCCTTACTTTTGGGTCTCGGAGGAAAGGGATAGAGTCAGCCAAAATCAGTTGTTCTTAAATAAAAGAACAACCTACACTTAGCGTTTGTTTCTTTTTAAATAACTTGCTTTAAAGGGAAGGTTCCCCTCCAAAATGTATTTCGATTCTTTTGTATCAAAGCTAAGTATGAGCTGTTGTGTGGTGATGGACTTTATTTTGTGACCCTGAGGATTGTTAAGAATCGTTTATATTATGGGGTGGTGTTATCCACCATGAAAGCTCTGTGCAGTTCTTAAGGGACCCACAAGAGGGGCTAAAAGGGGCAGGGTGCCTGCAAAGGGACCCCTGGCCACAACGGGGTGATCAGTAAACAGACCCCCCCGCAGCTGCATTTAATTATGTGCTTTCCTGAATCAGGGCCCATGAGCTGATTCAAAGTCTCTTGAAGTTAACAGAGACTCCCCTTGACTTCACTGAGCTTTGGCTTAGGCCTATTGTTAGCAAAGTTAAGCATGTAGTTAATTGCTTTGCTGAATAGGTATGGACTTACATGATCAAAGTTAAGCATCTGCTTAGGTGAATCAATAAATCAAATCAATCAAACCTCAACAGCTACTGACGCTCAATAACTTGGAAAATCAAACCACTTATTCAGGAATCTAAATATGGCTCTAGATTCCTAACTTAAGTTAGCCTGATTCGCAGGGAAAGTCAATGGCAGAGCCAGGAATAGAAACCAGAAGCCTTGACTGCTAGTTTTCTGGTCTAATCGGACATGCTGATTCCACACTGTGTATTGAAATATATACATTAAATAAACCAACATGTATCAAAGTCAGGGTGGATTTGATTTAAATCACTAGTCAGGAAGACTTGAATTAATCATTGATTTCTACATAAAAGTGCATTCTTGGTGGTTGTTATAACCTTAATACATATTCTTCACAACTCTGAGATAGATGTAGGTTTCATTTTTAGAAGTATATACACACACTATACATTAAGTGATTTATTTAAAAAAAACACACTTTTCAGATTAGTTTTACATCTATATCAGAAAATGAGTGATTTGTTTGGTTATTTCAGTTACCAAAGGTAACTGAAGCAGATATTTAGGAAGTCATTGGGAGGTGAACGATCTCCAGTTCAACAAGTTAATCATTAATATTTGGAGGATTTTCTTGCTGTGCTGTATTAGAAGAAGGAGATCACCACCAGACAGACATTTATATTGTTAAAACAACAACAACAAGTATTGTGGATTTTTTTCTTCAAACGGCAAACATAATATTTTAATAAAACGAGCATATGAATTTTTGAATTTAGTTAAACATTCAAGTTTTTTAAAATCAGGTTTGTTTTTGTTAAATTTTTTTTTAACTAAAATAGTTAAATGAAACATTAAACAAAAACTTAGTCGACTGTCAGCCAGGTCAACATGAGAAACTTAATACACTGGCTTCTGCAGCTAGCTCAGTCGTCTTCACCTTCATTTTCCTGTTTGTTCATAATCTGGAAAAGAAAAAACTAATGTTCCTGCTTTTTCAGGTCCCAAACGATTTCTCGATTTGGAATGAATTAGTCCAAAGGAAGAAAATATTCTTTCACTGGCAGAAGCAGCTACTGCTGTTAAAAGTGAGATCATCACTTCAGTCTCTGACTGGTCACTTCATCCTTAGCTCTGAAGTTGATTATAGTTGGCATTATGGAGGGATGATTTCTGGATGTCCATGTCATAGACAACTCCTCTTCTTCAGCAGTTAAGGTTTGACTCTGGTACTGCGTATTGAGAATATTTGCAAGAAAATGAGCTGGAGATAGTGCTTGTCCCATTCTTTTTTTAATGCTTATAATTTAACTCTGTTATTGAATTTCTCTTTTTAAGATCTCAATCAGTTCCTTCCAAATTTCAACAGCGTCAGCAATAAAACAGCTATTTCCCTGCATTTTGTTCAAGGCTACAGAAATAGGCTTCAGGGTACTCAGCATGTGCTCAACATTTCCCTTAAGCCCAATTTTGGCTGTGACAGTGCCATCTATTTTTTCATTTTGTTCACGAACTATCATCAGATTAGGCCAGTTCTTGATATAGTGCTCAAAACAGTTCACTACCGAGTTCCATCGCATGTCTTGCGGGAGAGTTAGCTTGGTTCCTCCCACTTTTTTTTCAGAGCAGCTGCTGTAAAGTGATTGTTAAGTAAGTATTTTGCAATTTCAATAACGTTAACCTTTATTTCTGGAACACGGAAGTCTTTGGCTAGGAGGTGCATCAAATGAGTACGGCAACCGTATGTTATTAGCTTGGGACTCTTCACTCTCTTCTGAATTTCTTCTCCTCATCTTGGATACATTTGGAGCCTTGTCTGTGACCAAGCTGCATACTAGACATTTGAATTTTTTTTCCCCACAGTTTGTTATAACTTTTACTGTTACTTCTTGTAAGTATTTTGCTGCGTGTGCATTTCCTGATGTATCAATTGTTTCTGTAAGGAAGACATTCCCAAAATCTTCTGTTGTCACACAAGTATGTACAACAGGATCATTGTGGACATTGCTCCACCCATCAGGACTCAGGTTAAAAATTTTACCCTCTAGGCCTTTTGCACACTGCTCAATTTCTCTTTCATACACTTTATCCAGCAATTTGCCTGTGACATCTGCTCTGTTGGGTGGACTTGATCCTGATCTTAATGACAGAACCATGTTAATGAAGTGTGGGTTCTCAATCATACGGAAAGAGAGTTTGTTGCATAAACAAACTGGGCAATTTTTTCATCAGTTACCTCTTTTTGTAATCTGCTGGTTCTTATCACAAACTTATCTATGGTTGTTTCTGGATGATGGAGTTTGTTTTTTTTTCGCTAAAGGTGATATACTGTGGCTATGTGACATACATGATGTGACTGAAACACTATCATTGGCAGTAACTCTGAAACTACAGAAAATGATGGTGATCTTAGAAACTCTGAAACTATAGAAAATGAAGGTGAATAGTCTTCAGAATCCTGTATGTTGAGGATGTATTCTCCTAAACAAAATAAGTCAATGCAGTTATTTAATTATTATTACCATACTGCTCATTTAGTATTACGCATTGCATTCACTGACACTCAGTACTACTTTAAAGGTGAAATTGTAGAAGGAAGCTCTGCCTATTTCAGCTATTTAGTTTTTATTACAACTGCATCTAAAATGAGAGTACCATAGAGCAACAACTATATTTTTTGCTCAAACATGAGAATTCAAGAATAGTCCAGAAGGAAGACAGGTCGTCCTTAAAAAAGTAGTATGAAATAAAAAAAGTTTACCAACCTGAAAATCCTGCATGTTCAGACATGTTACTTTCATCATCTTCAATGCGGCATCGTCCTGAGAAGGAACACTTCTCATGATGTTGTTTCATTCGGGCAACTAGGCCTTGCATTTCTTTGTTGCACTGTTTGCATTTTGCATACCTACTTGTCTTACCCACAGGTAGAGGAACTTCATTAAAATATTCCCAAACTGGGTCTCTTTTATGGCCTGCTGCCATTATAGGTTTTCTTTTCTAGTGAGAGAATGGTATGGTAGATCTCAAATCAATGAAGGCTACACTCAGAAAGACCTCAAGACTTCTGGAATATGCTGAACTTTTGTTTCTACTGCCTGTCCCATTTATTTATTTTAAAACATTTTTGTTGTTAACAAGCATGTTATCTCTGGAGACACAAATCTACAGTTTGATAACTGCAAAACTAAGCATCTCCAATGGAATCTTCTAGACTGAGCACGGAGTCCCATTGGGTAGATAGAAAGATTAAACCTCAATAATCTATACAGAAGCTCCTAGAACCCCATAAAATTGGGTCCCTAATCCATGAACTATTGGAACTCATTTACAAAAATTTTCTTAAACATTACATGAATATATTGTCTCATACTATAGAATTAGAATTTATAATCCCTATTCCATGACGAGATATCTTTGAGCTATAATGTATCTATCTTAAATAGGTTTTTTCCCTCAAAAAGGATTTTACAAAAAAAAATCCATTTTGATTTTAAAAAAAAATTATTTTTATCCACCCTGATCAAAGTTTTTTAAAAAAAAAAACTCCTCCTGGTATCTAAGAACATTGTTCCACTTAGAAATGAGGCACCAGTTTTTATCAGTGAGCAGAAGTAACCACTGGAACAAACTCCCAGTGGAGTGATAGATTCTCCATCTCTTGATGGCTTCAAATCAAGAATGGAAGATGCTTTAGTAAAGCAAAAGTTACTGGGCTCAGTACAGGGGTAACTGGGTGAAATTGTATGCCTGTGATATGATGGAAAATAGACTAAGTGATCTTATAGTCCCTGGGATCTTAGAAACCTATGAATTAAGTATTTTTTAAAATTATGAGTCAGATTTATTTCTCATAAATTGGGACAGCTCCATTGATGTTGACCTTACACCAGCTAAGGATTTGGTTCTGTATATCTGAATGTAGAGAATTATTTTCAGGTGCAACAATAAGAGAATGAAAGACGTATGCAGAGAAAACTTTAAGAAATAAAACTAAATGGGGTTTAGAGAACTACCCACTAAATCACATTTTTAAGAGTGACGGTTAAAGTGTTGATGAACGAATATAAGCTGATGAGTCAGGGACACTAAAAGACCAACGTATGGGTTTCACTAGATATTACAATAAGTACTGAGAGTTTCACTTTATAACCCAATGTGATTAAACAGCATACTGTTGGAAATGCAGATGTGATACTACTATAGTAAAATAAGCCTTTTAAAAAGATGCTTCTAACTAAATCATGAAAAACACAAAGAAAAGGGGGAGACACTTTGCTAAAAATGCAACAACATGTGTTTGGGACTGATCTCTGAAGTCTCACACTTCAAGGGGTTTTTGAGCTTTCAGTTATACAACAGTTCTAGGGACCTATGGTTTGAATCTAGTCAACATTGTAATGGCTTTGCATTACTAGGTGGTGTGTCTGCATGCAAGCTATGAGAAGGATTGTAAATAAAAGAAGTTCTGGTTTTAGGATGACCTTGCACCCTTAGGGATGGGATCCAAAAAGGGACTTAGGTATTGCAACATTGAATGTCATGGCACCTAGAAAAGTCACAGGAACAGCACTGATCCACAAAATGAAATTAGCCCCCAGGCTCCCTACACAATGCATGGGGAGAGATAGGGGCCCAAGAATGCGAGCCACAAAAGTGAGGAGCTGCTTAAGCTAGTCATTGGGAGATGCCGCTAAGAAGGGTGTGTGCTAAGCCCTGCCCCTCTCAGAGATAGGCACCTAAATCTAGGCTGAACAGAGGTGCCTGTGTCAGTTTAGCAATCCTCACATGGGAGCCAGCCTTTAGAATCAAGTGGCTTAGGCACTTGAGCTGCTTTTTGAGAGAATGAGTTAGGTGCCTGCTTTGCTCCACATAAGAGAGCCAGAGGAGGAACCACCCACATTAGAATTTTTAGCTCAGTAGTTTGAGCACTTGCCTGGGATGTGTGAGACCCAGGTTCAATTCTTCACTCTCTGTCTGATAGGAGGAAGGATCTGAACTCTCGGGAGAGTGCTCTAACCACTGAGCTATAAAATATTCTGAGTTGGTGCTCCCTCAATCTCTCCTGTTGAAGCTGTCGTACGCCAGTTGGAGGAAATGGACTGGACCTGGGGGTCTCCCATCTACCAGAGACATGCCATGACCACTGGACTTCAGAGTCATTCCCATTCTATCTCTGGCCCAATTACTGGTTTTCCCACACTGGACTAGTGACAGATGGTCAGCATTAGGGGAGAGGTTCATGAAAACCAACTGTTCATGCCTGGGAAAGGCTTTCAACAAAATACAATTTTCTTAAATGTTGGTTTGCAAGAAACTACTCTGAGGCAAAAACAATTCCCAGCATTTTTTTCCCACAACCTGGACATAGTTATGTTGTGTTTACTTGGTATTTTGGAAAAAACGTGACTGTTATTTTCATTCAAGAGAACAGCCTTCCGTATAGAATCATGGAAGATTAGGGTTGGAAGAGACCTCAGGAGGTCATCTAGTCCAACCCCCTGCTCAACACAGGACCAACCCCAACTAAATCATCCCAGCCAGGGCTTTGTCAAGCTGGGCCTTAAAAACCTCTAAGGATGGAGATTCCACCACCTCCCTAGGTAACGCATTCCAGTGCTTCACCACCCTCTGAGTGAAATAGTGTTTTCTCATATCCAGCCTAGACCTCCCTGACTGCAATTTGAGACCATTGCTCCTTGTTCTGTCATCTGCCACCACTGAGAATACCCTAGCTCCATCCTCTTTGGAACCCTCTTCAGGTAGTTGAAGGCTGCTATCAAATCCCCCCTCACTTTTCTCTTCTGCAGACTAAACAAGCCCAGTTCCCTTACTCTCTCCTCATAAGTCATGTGTCCCAGCCCCCTCATCAGTTTTGTTGCCCTCTGCTGGGCTCGCTCTAATTTGTCCACATCCTTTCTGTATGGGGGGCCCAAAACTGGACACAATACTCCAGATGTCGCCTCACCAGTGCCAAATACAGGGGAATAATCACTTCCCTCGATCTGCTGGCAATGTTCCTAATAATGCAGCCCATATTCCATTAGCCTTATTAGCAACAAGGGCACACTGACTCATATCCAGCTTCTCATCCATTGTAATCCCCAGGTCCTTTTCTGCAGAACTGCTGCTTAGCCAGTCGGTCCCCAGCCTGTAGCAGTGCATGGGATTCTTCCATCCTAAGTAGAGGACTCTGCACTTGTCCTTGTTGAACCTCAGATTTCTTTTGGCCCAATCCTCCAATTTGTCGAGGCCACTCTGGACCCTATCCCTACCCCTACCCTCCAGCATATCTACCTCTCCCCCAGATTAGTGTCATCTATGAACTTGCTGAGTTTGCAATCTATCCCATCATCCAGATCATTAATAGAAGATGTTGAACAAAACCGGCCCCAGAACCGACCTCTGGGGTATTCTGGTCAATACCGGCTGCCAACTAGACATTGAGCCGTTGATCAGTACCTGCTGAGCCTGACAAACTAGCCACCTTTCTATCCACCTTATAGTCCATTCATCCAATCCATACTTCTTTAACTTGCTGGCAAGAATACTGTGGGAGACAGTATCAAAAGCTTTTCTAAAGTCAAGATATATCAAGTCCACTGCTTTCCCCACATCCACAGAGCCAGTTATCTCATCATAGAAGGTAGTCAGGTTGATCAGGCATGACTTGCTGTTGGTGAATCCATTTTGACTGTTCCTGATCACCTTTCTCTCCAAGTGCTTCAAAATGGTTTCCTTGAGGACCTGCTCCATGATTTTTCCAGGACTGAGGTGAGGCTGACCAGTCTGTAGTTACCCAGTTTCTCCTCCTTCCCTTTTTTAAAGATGGGCACTCTATTTGCCTTTTTCCAGTCATCCAGGGCCTCCCCCGATTGCCACAAGTTTTCAAAGAGAATGCCCAATGGCTCTGCAATCACATTCATAGAATCATAGAATACCAGGGTTGGAAGGGACCTCAGGAGGTCATCTAGTCCAAACCCCTGCTCAAACAGGACCAGTCCCCAATTAAATCATCCCAGCCAGGGCTTTGTCAAGCCTGACCTTAAAAACTTCTAAGGAAGGAGATTCTACCACCTCCCTAGGTAACGCATTCCAGTGTTTCACCACCCTCCTAGTGAAAAAGTTTTTCCTAATATCCAACCTAAACCTCCCCCACTGCAACTTGAGACCATTACTCCTTGTCCTGTCCTCTTCTACCACTGAGAATAGTCTAGAACCATTCTCTCTGGAACCACCTCTCAGGTAGTTGAAAGCAGCTATCAAATCCCCCCTCAGTCTTCTCTTCTGCAGACTAAACAATCCCAGTTCCCTCAGCCTCTCCTCATAAGTCATGTGTTCCAGACCCCTAATCATTTTTGTTGCCCTTCGCTGGACTCTCTCCAATTTATCCACATCCTTCTTGTAGTGTGGGGCCCAAAACTGGACACAGTACTCCAGATGAGGCCTCACCAATGTCGAATACAGGGGGATGATCATGTCCCTCGATCTGCTGGCAATGCCCCTACTTATACATCCCAAAATGCCATTGGCCTTCTTGGCAACAAGGGCACACTGCTAACTCATATCCAGCTTCTCGTCCACTGTCACCCTTAGGTCCTTTTCCGCAGAACTGCTGCCTAGCCATTCGGTCCCTAGTCTGTAGCTGTGCATTGGGTTCTTCTGTCCTAAGTGCAGGACCCTGCACTTATCCTTATTGAACCTCATCAGATTTCTTTTGGCCCAATCCTCCAATTTGTCTAGGTCCCTCTGTATCCTATCCCTGCCCTCCAGCGTATCTACCACTCCTCCCAGTTTAGTATCATCCGCAAATTTGCTGAGAGTGCAATCCACACCATCCTCCAGATCATTTATGAAGATATTGAACAAAACCGGCCCCAGGACCGACCCCGGGGCACTCCACTTGACACCAGCTGCCAACTAGACATGGAGCCATTGATCACTATCCATTGAGCCAGACAATCTAGCCAACTTTCTACCCACCTTATAGTGCATTCATCCAGCCCATACTTCTTTAACTTGCTGACAAGAATACTGTGGGAGACCGTGTCAAAAGCTTTGCTAACGTCAAGATACAATACATCCACTGCTTTCCCTTCATCCACAGAACCAGTTATCTCATCATAGAAGGCGATTAGATTAGTCAGGCATGACCTTCCCTTGGTGAATCCATGCTGACTATTCCTGATTACTTTCCTCTCATGTAAGTGCTTCAGGATTGATTCATTAGCCAATTTCCCCAGCAACTTCAGATGCATTCAATCTGGACCCATGGATTTGTGCATGTCCCGCTATTCGAAATAGTCCTTAACCTGTTCTTTCATCACCGAGGGCTGCTCACTTTCTCCCCATACTGTGTTGCCTAGGACAGCAGTGTTGGAGCTGACCTTGTCTGAGAAGACCAAGGGGAAAAAAAAAAAGCAGCAACATTGAGTACTTTTCCACATCATCTTTCACTAGGTTGCTTCCCCCATTCATTAAGGGTCCCACACTTTCCCTGGCCTTTTTCTTGTTCCTAACATATCTGTAGAAACCCTTCTTGTTACATCCCTTGCTAGCTGCAACTTCCTGATTACACCCCTGCATGCTCAAGCAATATTTTTATACTTCTCCCTAGTCATCTGTCCAAGTTTCCACTTCTTGTAAGCATCCTTTTTGTGTTTAAGCTCACCAACGATTTCACTGTTAAGCCAAGCTGGTCACCTGCCATATTTGCTATTCTTTCTGCACATCAGGATGGTTTGTTCCTGTGCCCTCAATAAGGCTTCTTTAAAATACAGCCGGCTGTCCTGTACTCCTTTCCCCCTCATATTAGCCTCCCAGGGGATCCTGCCCATCAGTTCCCTCAGGGAGTCAAAGTCTGCTTTTCTGAAGCCTAGGGTCCATATTTTGCTACTCTTTTCTTCCTTTTGTGAGGCTCCTGAATTCAACCATCTCATGGTCACTGCTGCCCAGGTTGCCACCCACTTCTACTTCCCCTACCAATTCTTCCCTGTTTGTAAGCAGCAGGTCAAAAGGAGACTGGCCCCTGGGTGGTTCCTCCAGTAGTTCCACCAGGAAGTTGTCCCCAACATTCTCCAAAAACGTCCTGGATTGTCTGTGCACTGCTGTATTGCTCTCCCAGCAGATGTCAGAGTGATTGAAGTCCCCCATTAGAACCAGGGACTGAGGGTTTGGAGCAAATGCGGTTGTATCATAGAGCTTGGCTGTAGACAATGGATTGTGTGGTCTGGATGAAAGCTGGAGGCATGTAGGTAAGTATAGCAGTCACTAGGTTTCCAGTATAGGGTGGTGTTTATGTGACCATCGCTTATTAGCACCGTAGTGTCCAGGAAATGGAGCTGTTGTGTGGACTGGTCCAGGCTGAGGTTGATGGTGGGGTGGAAATTGTTGAAATCATGGTGGAATTCCTCAAGGGCTTCTTTTCCATGGGTCCAGATGAAGAAGATGTCATCAATGTAGTCAACTGTTTGACATGGGCCATCCTGATTATCACTACAAAAGTTTTTTCCCCGCTCCTGATAATAGCCCATCTTAATTGATTACTCTCATTAGAGTTGGTATGGCAACCCCCATTTTTTCATGTTTTCTGTATATATATCTTCCTACTGTGTTTTCCACTGCATGCATCTGATGAAGTGGGCTTTAGCCCACGAAAGCTTATGCTCAAATACATTTGTTAGTCTCTAAGCTGCCACAAGTACTCCTCGTTCTTTTTGCTGATACAGACTAACACAGCTACCACTCTGAAAAAAGACATCACCCTTGTTGCTCTTGCTTCTAAACTTAACCCAAAGACTCTCAACAGGCTTTTCTCCAGTTTTATACTGGAGCTCTGAGCAATCATACCGCTCTCTTGCATACAGTGCAACTCCTCCACCTTTCCTCCCTTGCCTGTCCTTCCTGAAAGTTTATACCCATCCATGACAGTGCTCCAGTCATGTGAGCTACCCCACCAAGTCTGTTATTCCAATCACATCATAGTTCTTTGATTGTGCCAGGACTTCCAGTTCTTCCTCCTTGTTTCCCAGGTTTCTTGTGTTGTGTACATGCACCTAAGATAACTAGCAGATTCATACTGAAAAAGCAATCAGGAGGCCCCCCCCATTGCACCTTCCTCCTTGTGTTTCCTCCCAGTATCCCACTTACTTCAGGGCTTAGGTCACCATCCCCCAGCGAACCTAGTTTAAAGCCCTCCTCACTAGGTTACCAAGCCTGCCTGCGAAGACACTTTCCTCTCTTTGTTAGGTGGATCCCATCTGTTCCTAGCAATCCTTCTTCCTGGAACAACATCCCAGGGTCGAAGAATCCAAAGCGCTCTCTCCAACACCACCTGCTTAACTGTACATTTACCTCCAGAATTCGATGAAAGAAAGCTTTGGTGAGCTTTCATTGACTGGGATCATCAGCTTTTGGTTAATCTCAACATATTTCAGTACAGATGCTTCTGGTACAACTTTTCATTTCCCAAAGGTTTTTCTCTTGCCAGTCAAGCCAGTGCTGTTTACTGTTCTCAAACTATATTCTCAGAGGAGCACTTAACCATGACAAAATAAGGATGAATTTGTTTAGATAAGTTAACTTGCCATGAATCTCTGAAAGGGCTCCTTGGCTCTGTGTCTTTCCATTATTACAATTCTCATTTATTAAGTTAAGTCAAATTCCTTTGTCACTGACTATGTGTCCAATATAATTAAACTCATTCAGCCTAATCTAGAATTTGTTTCTGTTCAAATTAAGGTTTTTTTCGCTGACCTAGAGAGCATGAGATTTCTTCCAATCATGGAGTTTATCATTATAAATGTAGATCAGCAGCAATTACTTCCATCCCATCTAGATCCTCAAATATCTGAGAAATGATGTGTTCTTGAAACTCAGGTGCTGAGAGAATTCTGAAAAGATGCTCACTTTTACTCGTATCTGCCAAAGTGAGTTGAAGGTGCAGAATTTTGCACATTCTCTGTAGAACTGGACCTGCCAAAACCCTTGGCTTGCATCCAAAACTGAAAACTCTCTTGCATTTTGATGTCTAGACAAGACCATCTTAACTATTCTCCGGGGACAGTGCTTTCATTAATGGCTTATTCGTATCTTTCCGATCTACAAATTTTTAACTTGTTTGTAGTAACCATACTGTTATCCCATTCAGTTTTTGTCTGAATTCACTCAAGTAAGATCCAATTTTATTATCTAGTGAAGTTCGGCTCTTAGTATTAATGGGACTTTATGTGGTGCATATACTTTTGACAGCACATTCCCTTCTACAACAGTGTGATGTATAATATCCTTAATGCATCCCAATCGGTTTAAAAACATCAAATTCATTACTATCTTTTGCATCTATATCAGTGAACAAAAATGTTTGATCATCTGCATTTGTAGACTGCTCTTAGACTGAAGCACAAATGAAATTTAGAAACAGAACAACTAACTTGGTTTCTGCATGATGATCATAGCTTTGTCCTCTAGCTGTATACAAAACCAACATACATTCATGAGTATGTCTGTGCAATTGTTGCTCATAGCAACACAATTTTGAAAAGAGGTTGCTTTCATTGCGTGCATGATATTACCAGCCAATGGTGCCAACTATGTGTATTTTTAAAGGCCTAGTTGTTAGAATCAAGGTTATTATCTGAGAATCATAACATTCATTAAAAATATTAAGTTGCTAGCTTTTGTGGTTGTGGATAATAGCTTGAAAATATTAATTCTAAATCTCCAACACTAGAAGATAAATAGCAAGAACTCCAAATTTATTAGTTTTACAATTTTATTTTTGTTCCAGTTTCATGATTTTGTGTGGCCCTTAATTCATGGTTTTTGAATGTTTGAGGTTGTCAATATTTGACTCCACATTGGTTACAAACAAAATTGGCCTCTATTTAACCATGAAATTTGTCTCTATGCAGTAATATGCATTTTTATTTAGTTGCAATTCAGTTTTCACTGCTTGTTAACCCATTCATTTGCAAATAATTTTTCATTAGCCTTACAAATATTCACGGTTCTTTGTCGCATCAAATCCACTTAATCCAGTAACGTTACTTTGATCTAGTTTTTACTTACGCCACATATAATTTAGTTTCTAATTAGTGTAGCAGATAAAAACAAATTAGAAATTTCAAATATTTTTTGAAGTCATAGGGTTCAAAACACCCATTTTTCATTTTTTTACATTTTAATCAAATTTTATCCCATTTTAATTGAAAGTTATTGAAATTACTGTCTTTACCATTTATTTTTGTTTAGTAAAAGAAATTTAACCATTTCCATAATATTCTATACACTAATAAAATTAAAAAAAATTGAAGAAAAGGTGTCAATTTTTCACAAAAAATAATCAATTTGAAAAAGCCATTTTGTGATGAAAATCCTTTTGATATGAAAATATTGGCGAGCTCTACTAATTGGTCTGTCTGTTCAGACTCCAATCCAAAGGATTTAGTTTTGTTACACATCTATGTCATGGTCAGTGGTCTCACCTTGCTGGTTTCCTGTGCCTCTCCCAAGTGACTTTTTGTGCATGTCAGAGTATTCATGAAATTTTAAAAGATTATCTTGCAATTTGCAGTCCTCTTTAGGGTCCCACTGGAAGACCTGGTACAGTAGATATCTGAAGCCTCTGGGCCTGCGACAGTACATGCACCTCTTTGGTTTCTCTGGAATACTTCCAGGAAAACTTGGGAATGTTGCTGCCTCCTCTAGTTGTCTGACATTTTCCCTTCCACTATGAGTAATTCCGATGCCTTCATTTGCTTTCTTTTCTTTTGGCTTCTGATACTATGAAATAAAAGCTAGATGTTCCAGAGTGATGGTAAAAAGACTGATTTTTATTTTCTGGCTCCAGTCACATGACATAGGCCATGATTACATGGTACATACACTTGTTAAATTTTAGGGGTCAATATGCACTGACTCCAATAGCCTCTTTACAGTAATCTAAAACTTCTCATATTGCAAAAACTTAAATATAGCTTAAAAAGCTCTCACCTAAACAGAAATTGGGGGAAAAATTAAGTATGTTCAACATATGGCATCCTAGAATATTTGATATTTTAAATGTGTAGTAAATGTCAGTCACATTTTTACTGCCCTCCCTACATTACAGCATTTGGATCATTTGTCTTTCAGAGGACTAGTAAACCTTAATTTTCTTTAGCAGCTTTGAATTTTTTTTTATTATTTCTTACCACTGCCTTTCAACTCAAGTAATTTGAAAACTAAATATGATCTGCAAAACTCAATCCAGTAATATTCTTTTAATATCAATTTTTATATAATTAGCCCCCAGACTGTGACAATTAATCTCATGCACTTTGAGGAATGACCCTAATTTCCCACTTAGCATCAAATACCATAGGAAAAAGCCCCTCCCTCGTGATCTGTGTGCATCATTACTGCAGACTTGTAGGGTTCTATTGCAATAGATTATCAGAACCCAAATTTTTACAAAAATGCATGCTGTTGGATAGGTGTCCCATGTTAGTGTTTTGGAACATTATGGGCCTGATTTGGCTATTTTTATAGCAGTGTAAATTAGAAGGAAATCCACAAAAGTTAATGGCTTCAACAGCTATGTGTAAGATTAGGCTATTTTGCACCCAACTCCCTTACATTTAGTAAAACTCCCCGATTCCTCCTTACAAGCATTTCACTGATGGGATGGGAGTCTATACTAGTGTATCTTACACTTTCTTCTGGCTCCTCAGTATGTAAATTAAAGTTTTAGGTATTGTAAAATTCAATTTTGCATTAAAATAGCACACCTAACACATCTGGCACCGACCCTTTCCCTCTATCAGCAGATACCTTTCTCTATCAGACAACCTCTCTAGCACTGATCTGCTGCCAAGGAGAAACTTGGGTCAGTGCATAAAGACTAGGGCTGGGTGAGAAATGGTTGTCCCATTCTGCAAGAGTCTGAAAATTCAGGAGTTCAAAAAGTTAAAATCTCATTGTCATGAACCGATTAAAAAGAACCCCACACAAATTCAGGTCAATTGAAACATTTTGGTAATTTTGAAATGTTTCACTTCAACCTTCGTTTAACCAAATTATTCTGAATAGACAAATGAAACGTTTCAAAAATGTAAAAATGGAAAGTTTGGCAGTTGTGAAACTTTAATTTTTCAAATCAGGAGATTCATCAGAACAGATCCTGGCTCTCAAACAGCTTCAGTTTTGATGAATAGACATTTTCTGACAAAAAGCTTAGAAAATTCATGTCCAACTCTGACAATTTAGATGTGTGTTGGAAGGACTTATCTTTTCAGTGCCTAATTGTAGTTATGGTGTTTCTTCTTATAAACTCCTTATTGAACACCTAAATCCTTGGTCATGCCACAATGTTCAAATATTAAGCATATTCGAGTGCACATAGCAGCCTCGTTTGTGCTTGAATTGCCCTTATAAGAAAGGGTGTGCGCCTGTGCTCCATTTGTGAATATGTGCCTAATTCTCTATCTAGGTGGTAAAATGCACCTAGTCTTACATGATTATGGCCACAATAATAATTTTATGTGGAAGTAAGTGCAGAAGTTTAAGAAGCATGGAAAGTAAAGTAGGAAATGGGCCATATCATGCTGTTTATCAGTGCATCCCAGCTGAAGAAGTAGGGAGCCACAAAAGGCCACAGAAAGTAAAACAAGAGTATGTGGTATTTCCAGGCAACCCCCAAAGGTGTGCTGCAAATCTCTGAGAATATAGTCAATCTGTTTTTGAATGTCAACACTGACTGACATTCTGAACAACAATAGATAGAAAACTCTGTAGTCCAAGGGCATAATTAGAAAATGCTGTAACACCTATTTCCCCAAGTTTGTAACTGGGACGCATGAAATATGTGTTCTGATTTTAACATGGACCTGGAAACATCTAATGAGAGAAGGCAGCTAGTTAGGTGTGCCACTCTTATAAGTCTTTAGTATCTCTACACAACTCTGCTTATCTTACAGGAAGCCACGTCTGAGTTTAAAAGTAAAGGTGGTCAACATTTTACATTCAAAAACACTTTTATAAAAATTGTCTCTTTTCAATTTTAATTTTGTTTTTCCAATCAACCACATTACCATATTTTTCAGTTTTTGAAAATGAAACTGAAAAAGTTTTGGTTTTCAAAAGCAATTTTTGTTTTGAAGTAAAATACAACCAAAAAAAGAGAGAGTCATGAAAAAGTTGGAGACCTCATCTATTATAGGGAGTGGACTACATCCACCCTGATCGAACTGGCCCTGTCAACACTCGTTGTCCACTTGTGAGATAACTCCCTTCCCTTCATGTGTCATTATATAATGCCTGCATTTGTAATTTTTGCTCTATGCAGCTGAAGTGGTGTTTTACCCACGAAAGCTTATGCCCAAATAAAGCTGTTAGTCTTTAAGGTGCCACCAGACTCCTTACAGTTCTGGATGTCCACCAGGATTTTCCAACTCAGCTGCTGTCCAGCTATATCCATCCACTGGGAGGAAGGAATTAGATAAACCAAAATATCCTGCTACCGCTACTATCAGATGGTCTCTAGTATCGTTCATCTTCAGATGCCTCCAGTCTTTTTTATATTTAAATCCTTACAGCCCTGGACCATTAGAAATTGCTTTCCTCCTGGTCCATAAGAGCCCCATGTTTTTTAGCCTTCAAGATATATTACAAAGTCCTTTCCCATAAAAGGATGGGCAATTGATAAGGCTGGGTAGTGTCAGAGTGGGAGTTGCGTGCGGATTTGGGCTTGAACCTGCTCCCATTGAAGTCAATAGGAAAATGTTGCCATTTAGCTCCGGGGTGGGGGGGGGGCAGGATAAAATATTGTGTATGGCAGTAACTATTTTCCATTATATTCATGTTGTTGGATTATTTCATTTGACCCTGGGGTATCTGGAAGATCTGTTTTATAAAAAAGGTTGTTGTCATGGGAGCACTGAATTGATACTCTTATTACAATACACACACAAACTCACTCTCCTGCTGGTAATAGTCATTATGCAAGGTAGCCTGTTTCCTCTTGTTTTTTCCTACCCACCCCCCCCCCCCCCCGATGATCTGGTTTAACTTGGATTTAAACTTGAAGAGTGGTCAGTTTGGATGAGCTATTACCAGCAGGAGAGTGAGTTTGTGTGTGTATGGGGGTGGGGGGGATGTGAGAAAACCTGGATTTGTGCAGGAAATAGCCCAACTTGATTGTCATGCACATTGTGTAAAGAGTTGTCACTTTGGATGGGCTATCACCAGCAGGAGAGTGCATTTGTGTGGGGGGGTGGAGGGTGAGAAAACCTGGATTTGTGCTGGAAATGGCCCACCTGATGATCACTTTAGATAAGCTATTACCAGCAGGACAGTGGGGTGGGAGGAGGTATTGTTTCATATTCTCTGTGTATATATAAAGTCTGCTGCAGTTTCCACGATATGCATCTGATGAAGTGAGCTGTAGCTCACGAAAGCTTATGCTCTAATAAATTTGTTAGTCTCTAAGGTGCCACTGTAGAAAAGATCATTTAAATCAGCCATCATGTGCTATGAGTGAGCATAGAAGACAAGTAAGCAGGACAGTTATTGTCAAAAAACAGCACATAGGCCATTGACAAGTGTAACAACTCTTGTTGGCAAATGGCAGCCAATCACAATAAGAAGGAAAGTAACATGATAAATAAAATGACACACAGAATGCAGTGCCTCAAACATTGAATAGCTGAAGAGTAAACAATATCCCTCAGATTCTTGGGGTGTGAGACTATATTCAAGGTAAAATAATTGATTTTAAGTTTAAAGTATTGGGGCTAGTCCTGCACACTGTGAAGTGTGGTACTTACTGCCATGAGTTAACATGTTACTTCAGGTTCTGATTTCAAAGTGAATCACTGCTTTTACACCAGTGCTATTCCTCTGTGAGATAAGAATCAGACCCACTGATTACTCACAGTAGTAAGCACTGTAACAGGTAGCAAGTTTTTGCAGTATCAGGCCATTGTCTGGCTATGCCAAAAGAAGGACAGGTGACATTTAACATGGGTTTAATCAGGCTGCAATATTATTATTAGATGTCTGGCACTACCTGGCAGATAAAAGTGTACAGTGCAGGTAACCCCATGTTTATTCCATAATTACCTTCTTTTTCCATTCAGGTCCCTCCAGAAAATCCATTGCTGGGACCTTACCATCCCCTGCCCCTTGTAGAAAGGTTAAGGTGGGCTATAATAATGGGGGTTGGCTCCCTGCCTATCAATCATAGGAGTCCACAACCACCGCCTCTTCGTTCCTTTACCGAACACCTCTTAAGTCCTTTTCCAAGTCACTGTATGCCTTTCCTATGGAGTACCTGAACTGGACATCTGCCACAAGGAGGTGCTAACCATTAGCTTGTCTGCTTCCTCCCTAAACCTAGTTGCGTTCCCAGACATCTCCTAATGCCCTCTTTTATATCCATCAAAAACATGACAGCACCTAAGTCTGACAGGTGAACCCCATCCTCCTGAAACAACTCTGGTGCCCCATATACTATGCCAGGATGTGAAATTACTGCTCCTCCTAGGGTCCCAAGAACCCTCTCTGTGTGAAAGGGATAGTTAAGGCACAGGTCTGCCCCTTTTAAACCCCTCATTCCCAGGGGATGAGTCAGCCACAACACTGACCCTTTTGCAGCAGTTTTCATTATTCTGCCCCCAGCCATAAAGCACTGTTCCCTTCATTCGGCCAGCCAGCCAACCCCACACTCACACTTAAAGGTGCAGGGTGGTCATTTGTTTGGTCAGAATTTATTTAGGGAGCTGCATTGTGGCTTCTTTCCATTTTAGAGCATGTCACTGCTCTCCAGCGTCACAATGTAGACAGGTAGGAACCTTAACAAGCTTTAATAGTTGCCCACAGAATATGCCAGTAAATACTGACCTTGCATGAATGACAATATGAGACTGTAATAAGAATTAGCATCAGGAAAAAGCACAGCAAGCAGCATTGGAGAGATGAGCACGATACTTGAGTAAATGATACGGCCAAAATTAGAGATGGAAAGATGTTTGAGGATGTGAATAAATTACTGTCCCATTGGCAAAGACAGACCTCTTTCTGGGGAACAAGGAGAGAGACAGTTATAAAGACACCCCCTTGAAAAACATGGTTTTCAAGCCATCAGAAGTGGTTAAGCTTTAATAAATAAAAAGTATTACTGACCACACTAGCCTAGTTTTTTTAATGAGTTACACAAACATAAAAAGCATCTTAAATGGTATGTTTACATTTCTGAATTTGTATATATTTGAAACAGCTGATTTGACCTTTTTTGGAAAAATCTGAAAACAAATTTGCTTTTGGGCTTTGACTTGGTATTCAAGCTTCAGTCTTAAGCAAAGCTTAGTACAGGGGAGTTAACCCATTTTAAGGTGTTTTCTGTGATTTTAAGATACAACCTGGTGACACTAACAAATGCAGTTACCAGAATATAACGGTATCAAGACCACTCAAGTTGTGTGGATTTTTTGTGAAGTCATACATTTTCGCTGCTTTCTAGACAGCTCCTGGATTCCTGCAGGATAGTTCCTTGCACACATTTCCCCTGCTGTGTCTGCACAGAACCAACAAGAGAATCTAGGACAGCTAGGGAACTGCGCCATTTCCCTTTCCTCTCTCACTGGGTAGTACTGCACAGCATGGTCCAAAATCACTATTTTGGCTATCTGGAGCCTAATCCAAAACCCACTTAAATTAATTGGCATCTTTCCATTGACTTCAGTAAGCTTTGGATCATGTCCCTGGAGATTGCAGAAGCAGCAGAAACTAGAACAGGTTGGGGGAAAAAAAAATATGCCGATTATATCCTATTCTCTGTATTGATACACTATTGTCCACAGGCTCTATATAGTGATTAAATCATAATCCACTACTCCACAGCAATGCTTATCCTCTACCATGTTAATGTGTGTAAAAATAGAGAAAATACATATTTATAAACACAGACCACAACTTTGACAGAGTTTTTACACTTAGGTAAATAATGTGCATTTTAAAATTTGCAGTACCTATTTGCATGATAGATTATTGCAGTTTATTGGGTGAACACACATTTTACAAATTCTCCAAGAATTGTGTATTTATAGAAGAGATCATTGAAGGTATTTCAATACCAATTCATATGTTCTCAGAAAACATTTATAACATTTTTAAGAGTGGAAAAGAGTAAAATCACAAATGATCAAATTCAGAGAACATAAAAGACACTCACAGTGAAGGCTGAAGCTTCCTGCTTTTGTTTACCTATTGCAGGATTCTTGGTATACATAATATAACGTGTACTACAATATGTAGGCACAACTCGAGTCAATTAATAATGGAGTATCATCCTTAACTGTGAATTTCTTTGCATCAGTTGGCATATTCATAGAATCATAGGACTGGAAGGGACCTCGAGAGATCATCTAGTCCAGTCCCCTGCACTCATGGCAGGGTTAAGTATTATCTAGACTAGTGGCTCCCAAACTTGTTCCGCCGCTTGTGCGGGGAAAGTCCCTGGCGGGCTGGGCTGGTTTCTTTACCTGCCACGTCCGCAGGTTCAGCCGATCACGGCTCCCAGTGGCCACAGTTTGCTGCTCCAGGCCAATGGGAGCTGTTGGAAGTAGAGTGAGCTGAGGGATGTACTAGCCACAGTTTCCAGCAGCTCCCAGTGGCCTGGAGCAGCGACCATGGCCACTGGGAGCCACGATCGGCTGAACCTGCGGACGCGGCTGGCAAACAAACCAGTCCAGCCCACCAGCGGCTTTCCCTACACAAGCGGTAGAACAAGTTTGGGAACCATTCAATAGGTGTTTGTAGAATCTCCATCAGTGGAGATTTTTTTAAAAGCAGGTTAGACAATCTCCCTATGCAATTTATTCCAGTGCTTAGCCACCCTGACAGTTGGGAAGTTTTTCCTAATGTCTAACCTAAACCTCCATTGCTGCAATTTAAGCCTATTGCTTCTTGTTATATCCTCAGAGGTTATGAAGAACAATTCTTCTCCCTCCTCCTTGTAACAACCTTTTATGTACTTGAAAACTGTTATGTCCCCTCTCAGTCTTCTTTTCCAGACTAAACAAACCTAGTTTTTTCAATGTTCCCTCACAAGTCATGTTTTCTAGACCTTTAATCATTTTTGTTGCTCTTATGTGGACTCTCTCCAATTTGTCCACATTATTACTGAAACGTGGCACCCAGAACTGGATACAATACTCTAGTTGAGGTCTAATCAGCACAGAGTTCAGCAGAAGAATTACTTTGTGTCTTGCTTACAACACTCCTGCTAATACATCCCAGAATGATTTTTGCAACAGTGTCATAATGTTGACTCGTATTTAGCTCGTGATCCACTATGATCTGGACCCCTTTCCGCAGTACTCTTTCCTAGGCAGTCATTTCCCATTTTGTATGTGAGCAGCTGATTGTTCCTTCCTAAATGGAGTACTTTACATTTGTCCTTATTGAATTTCATCCTATTTACTTCAGACCATTTCTCCACTTTGTCCAGATCATTTTGAATTTTAATCCTGTCTTTCAAACCACCTGCAACCCCAGCTTGGTATCATCTGCAAACTTTACAAGTTTACTCTCTATGCCATTATCCAAGTTATTGGTGAACATATTAAACAGACCCAGAACCGATCCCACTCGTTATGCCCTTCCAGCATGACTGTGAACCCCTGATGATTACTCTCTGGGAATGGTTTTCCAACCAGTTTTGCACCCACCTTTAGCTCCATCTAGGTTGTATTTCCCTAGTTTGTTTCTGAGAAGGTCATGCGAGACAGTATCAAAAGCTTTAGTAAAGTCAAGATATATGACATCTACTGCATCCCCCCCCATTTACAGGGCTTTTTACCCTGTCAAAGAAAGCTATTTGTTCTTGACAATTCCATACTTATCACTTTATCTTCTAGATGTTTGCAAATTGGTTGCTTAATTATTTGCTCCATTATCTTTCTGGGTACTGAAGTTAAGCTGACTGGTCTGAAATTCCCTGGGTTGTTCTTATTTCCTTTTTTATAGATTAGTACTGTATTTGCCCTTTTCCAGTCTTCTGGATCTCTCCTATCTTCCATGACTTTTCAAAGATAATAGTTAATGACTCTGATCTCCTCAGTCAGTCCTTAAATATTCTAGGATGCATTTCATCAGGCCATGGTGACTTGAAAACATCTAATTTGTCTAAGTAATTTTTAGCTTGCGCTTTTCCTATTTTAACCTATAATCCTACCTCATTTTCACTGGCATTCACTATGTTACATGTTCAACCACCACCCACCTTCTTGGTGAAAACCAAAACGAAGTAGTCATTAAGCACCTCTGCCATTTCCACATTTTCTGTTATTGTTTTTCCCTCCATTCCCCTTGCTGAGTAATGGGCCTACCCTGTTCTTGGTCTTCCTCGTGCTTCTAATTTATTTGTAGAAGGTTTTCTTGTTACCCTTTATGGCTCTAGCTAGTTTGCTCTCATTTTGTGCCTTGGCCTTTCAAATTTTGTCCCCACATACACTTGTGTTATTTGTTTATATTCATCCTTTGTAATTTGACCTAGTTTCAACACTTTGTAGGACTCTATTTTTAGATCATTGAAGAGCTCCTGGTTAAGCCAGGGTGGTCTCCTGCCATATTTCCTATCTTTCCTACACAGAGGGATAGTTTGCTCTTGTGCCCTTAGTAATGTCTCTATTGAAAACAGTTGGCAGTTTTTCAAAGTTTTTCCCCTTAGACTTGCTTCCCATGGGATCTTACCTGCAAACTCCCGAGTTTACTGAAGTCTGCCTTCTTGAAATCCATAGTCTTTATTTTGCTGTTCTCCCTTGTACCATTCCTTAGAATCATGAACTCTACCATTTCATGATCACTTTCACCCAAGCTGCCTTCCACTTTCAAATTCTCAGCCAGTTCCTAATAATTTTTTATTTCAGAAGGTGGAGAAAGTTATCTCCAATATATTCCAAGAATTTGTTGGATAATCTGCATCCTGCTGTTTTATTCCCCCCCCCCCCCCAAGAGATGTCTGGGTAGTTGAAGTCCCCCATCACCACCAAGTCCTGAGCTTTGGGTGATTTTTTAAATGTTTTTTTTTAAAAAAAAAAAGTCTCAACCTCTTCGTGGTTAGTCTGTAGTGGACCCCCTACCATGACATCACCCTTGTTTCTTTACCCCTTTTATCTGTACCCAGAAACTTGCAACAAAGTCAGTCTCCTATTTCCATCTCAACCTCAGTCCAGGTGTATACATTTTTACTACATAAGGCAACACCTCCTCCCTTTTTATTCTGCCTGTCCTTCATGAACAAGCTGTACCCTTCTATGCCAATATTCCAGTCATGCATATTATCCCACCAAGTCTCTGTGATGCCAGCTATGTCATAGTTGTGTTTATTTACTTGCATTTTGAGTTCTTCCTGCTTATTCCCCATACAGACATCTAAGATACTGACTTGATTTCCTCCCCTTCCAGTTCCATCTTTTCTCTCCTTTATCCCTGCTCTAACAGCCCATGTGCCACCCAGATTCTGACCCTTCTCCCATGTTTTTGACTTACCTATGGGCTTTGGTCACCTGCCCACTTCAAACTTATTTTAAAGCCCTCCTCACTAGGTTATCCAGTCTGTATCCAAATATACTCCTCCCCTTCCTTGACAGGTGGACCCCATCTCTGCTTAGCAGTCCTTCTTCCTGGAACAGCATCCCATGGTAAAGGAAGCCAAAGCCCTTCTGGTGACACCATCTTAGCAGCCAGGCGTTCACCTTCAGGATGCATCCGTCTCTGCCTGGGCCCCTACCCTTGATTGGAAGGATTGAAGAGAACACAACCTGTGCTCCCAACTCCTTCACCCTTACTTCCAGACATAAGGGTGGGGGTTAAACACATAGTATATTGACTGTCAACTGGAAAGCCCTTTAACAGTTGTGGAACAATATACAGAATGCAATAAACCCATTCCCACCTTCCCAGCCCTTCTTACAGTATGAAGCCAACATTTAGAAAACATATCAGACCACCACCTGCTAAGTATAAATAATGAGTATGAACATACAAAGTGGACAAGTTCAAAGTGATGGAGCAAACCCCATGAAGAACCTTAACATTCATTAAAAAAACTTTACATTTATTCCATAATCTGACAGGTGACTAGTGAATTGACTTGTGAACAGCCATAAAGTGAGCACTAACAGTTACGCCAGTAAAACATTAATAGCAGTGCTTTTTAATAAGCTGCACTCTGTTATGAGTATACTGAGGGAGCCCAAGAAGGAAAATGCAATAATCATATCTACCAATCACAAGATGACTAATCTATCATAATTTCTCTATTTTGCTTCTACTGCCATACGGTAGAAGTGTATACTGTAGTGGAATTCCTAACATCAGCTTCTAGCCAAAACAGGTGCAGAAACAAGAGCATCTTCCACTTGGAGAGTCAGCATTTTTCCTTTTAAAAAACCCCATTGTGCAATGCAGGTTGGAGTGTAGGTTGTGCATGGTGTGATTTATGTATTATTTTCTCTCTTCCTGTAGTGTTTTGTTGTGACATACATAAAATATGTTCACAAAGTTACACAAAAGTGAACTGAAAAGATTCACGATACACCATGGCTAGCAAATTATTCTTTTCTAATTCCATAAATACACTCTTGAGAAGCCAAGATTCCTACAATTGTGTCCATGGTGGGTGGAAAACTGCACATTACATATTATCACTGTCACATAATTACAGTGTACTGTGCAATACTATTACTCTTGCCAGAGAACTAGAGTGGAATGGCATTGCCCTGTTACTTATGCTTAATGTATGACCAATCAGAAACAGAAAAATCATATGACCAGTGGCAGCTTGTGTCATACCATCAGTTAGTAAATTGGATGCAGTTTGTCAGATGGACACAATATCCCTCCACTGTAGGTGGTCTCAGTTTCATTAGGTTTCAGATTAATGGTGCTGAACAGTAATCCAAAAAATGTGTGATGGGTACATCAACCTCATTTTTCATTAACAGTGCTTCCCAAACATATTGGAAGCAGGTACAAAACAGATTGTTTGGCTTATTTTGATCCTTGCAGAGTCTATTGCCTATCTAACATCACTGCTGGGTGCTTATGGTTTCAGTTAGTAGTGTCTGGTACAGTAACTGGATGAGATATTTCTGAAGTAATCTAGCAATTATGCATGTTGCAGAAATAGTTGGTGGCATACTGCTAAAACTCCCCCCCCCCCAAAGATTTAACAAGCATTCAACGCTCAATTTAGATACTAGAATGGACACTGAAGTTATTCTAGCATCACTTGAAATTAGATGGTCAAGAGTGTTGTTGATCTCATGGGAAACCGAGAAAATCACTAAGGCAGGAATATGGTTGCTTTACCACAGTTCCTTTAAAGTCTCTCTCAAGTTCACTAAAAAGAAACAAACAAAAGTATAAAACTAAAATGCTGTTCTCCTTTGGAGCTATTTGAGTGGCTTACACATAAAATGTATTTCCATGATCCAAGTAACTACTTTTCAAGTAAAAAAATAAGCAGGTTACTTACATTACTCAAATCAAGGCACTTTTAAAAAGCAGGATTTTTAATGTAATCCAGTGTAACTGTAGATCTTACAAAGATGACAGTTAATTGACTATAAAGGCTGTGTAGTAGCTTCATGGGAGCTGCTGTAGTCTATAGAGTTAATAGGATACCGCACACTGAGTAATAAGAGTTCTTGTTTGTTTTCATTTTGGTTGAAAAAACAGGTCATAAACATCAGCCAGTAAGTTGTAAATACTTTACAAAAATAGTAAAGATCAAGTATCTTTTTAAAAATTATTCATGTTGACCACACAAAAGTATCTTAAAGCCAATAACCATTTTTTAAATTGGTGTATTATAAAAAAAAGTTTAAATTAATGTAGTTTGTTCTTGTGCTATGTCAGAATTTCAATCCAGGATTTGATATCAAGTCGCAGTCTAAAAATCTTTATGGCTAATCAAAGTCCTGAAGATTTAAAGAAACCTTCATTTGAAAAGCAAGAATATCACTGCTACAATGTAGTGTATGTACGGTATGTCTTAATATGATCTAAGATCTATTTTTCATCTGTATGTCTTGCTACTGTTTAAGACTCATAGGATGTATTCTTACATTATTTCTGTGAAATTTTAAAATTCTGCAATTTTCTAGCATAACTGGACAACTTTTCTTCTGAAGTTCTAACGTATATGTCCATTATGCCAGTTTTTCCACCTCAGTCTCTCCCTTTAATGGCTCTTTCAATATGATACATTGACATTCCACTTTAATTAGTGCAATGAAAGGCAGGGGGAAAACACTCAAATGCTTTGCAAAAGTTGAAGTTCTTCTTAAAGCAGATTTTAAGGACTAACCTTCACATTTTTCTCCTTTCATATGATATTACAGAAGTTTTTGTAAACTGTTATAAACAATTTTTAGTTGAGACAGGCACAAAGAAAGATTAAAAGTTGATAGACATTTTGGTTCTTTATCTTTTCTTCCTCATTTCAACTTCCAGCAAAACTTTCTGAAGGAACACAAGGAACAGCAGGTAGGTTTCTTACAGATCTTTGATACCTCCTTCCACTTAGATCCCAGGGGAGCTAAAACGGTTTACCTCTGTGGTTCAAAAAAGTCTTTGGACCAGGAAAAGAGGCCAACATGTCAAACATGTTCAATCAAATATTGATCTAGAAGATTGGACACTTTCTCTAGCAAAAAAATTAAATTAGTACTACTTACTGAAGATCTACAAATGGTTCTCCTGAAGATAATGATAGTACCCTAGGCTGTTTCTAGGATCAAAAGTTTGTATGGACAAACTGATTTAATATTTTCTGTAATGCCTGGAGGAAAAAAAGCATGAAAAATCTGCTTGCCAACGGTAATATGCTGGAGATTATCTCATGTGGTGAGTCCTTGCATCAAGGAGCCAGGTAGGTTTTACAATTCCATCTTATCTTTGAAAGAAAAGGAATGGAATATGGCCCATTTCACCTTACAGAAAGGTTTTCATCACCAGAAACATCTGATACATGGTATTAATGTTGGCTCTGGTAGCACATGCCTCTGACTAATATTCCCTCTTGATTGTGTTCTATTTTCAATATGTCCCTCATCTTGCTTAAATAGAAGCTAGAGGTCTTGTCTTGCTATTCTTAATACCAGTAATTCGGAAGATGAGATAAAACATCTCACGTTAGATAATGAGCTGAGAATTCCTTCCAAAATTTAAATACCACTACTGCAACATATTCATCTGGCTGTTCTTGGAAATAACATATTTGTGTTAAAGACAAAAGCAGTCTTTACAGGAGAAGGTTTTAATAACTTATTTTAATGAATTTACTAGAAAAATAAATCAGACATTACCAATTATCTTTAATAATAGTCATTATTAAAGCATTTGTCATGTTCTCACCAACAAAATTGGATTCTTGGGAATTTAACTACATAGAGACAAGAAAATGAAATTTTACTTCAGCTGCATCAGCAAAATGACCAAATTTTATTTTCTCTCTCCTTCGTAAGATACATAGATCACCAAAATTCCCAAACTTTATCACATTGAAACTTTGTAGTTGTCCCATCCCTCTGTGATGGGCTGAGCCAAAACCCTGGGTCCAAATATATACAGAAGGAAGAGGACCAAGCTGTAAATACTGGATCTGAATCCAAACAAACTCATTGGTCCAAATTTACTTGTTTTGACCTGTTACTGAGGAAGTAGATAGTCCAAGTTCAGATCACTAAACTTCCAGATGTTTATTGGAGTCTTAAATATTCAGATTTTTTTCCTCCTCCTTAACATACATATTATACACACATTCACTCATTCTGTTTTAATTAACATAAAATCATAAGGCCTAAGAATAATTGTGTAGATTTACAAGTTTTCTCCAAAAGTGAAATAAGCTAAGGTAAACTCACATGGGCTAGTGAGCCTCATGCTTCAGTGCTTAAGCCAATCAGATATTTCCCCCAAAGTCAGAAGCATTCTAGCGGTTTTAAATTTTCTCCTGTTGCAGACAGGATATTAAGTTGGATGGGCCATCGGTTGCCTGAATGAGGCTATTCTTTTGTCATACACATGAAACATCTTAGAAAATTTCTCTGCAGTTGAGAGAATTGTTCATTGTTGTTTCTGCATTGTGAAACATATTTCATGGCAATCCTTAAAAGGTTATTTTTCTCTATGTGATCAGAGCAGACTAATATTTAAATACATAAATATGCTAAGTTGAATTTGTGGAATAGGTAATTGACTGCAGAAGTAATTTAGATTGTTATTGTTGCTACTCTGAACTTTAGTCTACAGTAGTTACATCTGATAGAACTATAAAGACAGTTTATGAGCACATTGCTCTAAATCCTGCTCTCTACTTACATGTATGAAAATTGTGCTCTCAGTTACACTAATGGAACTCCAGAGTAATTCAACTAAATTCAGTGAAGATACTTGCGGGGGGTCACATCAGTGTAAAAAGAATCATCTAGCCTATGAACAGTCCAATTGGAATTTACCAAAGCTACTCTCATATGACTAAAATGAGTAGGATTTAGCCCAAAATATTTTTTCAAGTTTCTCAACTTAGTGAGAGAGACGATTTACTAGATATTTAATATTGGCTTAAAGGGAATTTTATAGATTCCAAGGCCAGAAGGCACCATTGTGATCATCTAGTCCAATCTCTTGTATAACATAGGCCCTAGAACTTACAAAATAATTCTTTGAACTAGAGCATATTTTTTTAAAAATCCAATCTTGATTTAACCATTGACAGTGATGGAAAATCCACCATGACCTTTGGTTAATTACTCACTGTTAAAAGTGTACACCTTATTTCCAGTCTGAATTCATCTAGCTTAGAAGCTAAGGGTTATAAACAGCTGAAATATTAATTGTTCAACTTGATGTGAGATAAATTCAATCAATGAACTGCAAAAAAATAGGTAGTCCATCAAAGATCTAGTCATTATATGTTGGACACACTGTAAAAGTATTTTGATTCAGCATGATGCTATTCTCCACAGCTTTTCTGAAGATCCAGAAATCACTGAGGCATGAGGAAAACCCACTATAAACTGTGTTATATGGAGGATATACAATTACCAGACAGACATTGATCTTGCATATAGTAAATAAAATACTTTTTCCCAGGAATAAAGTAAGAAACTCCTTTAAAAAAAGGACACTTTAAAGTTTAATTTAGAGGATTGATTGCTAGTTTGGGGGGCAGGGTGGAGGAATCAGTGAAATCTATATTTTTCTTTGGAGGAGATGTTCATAGATTCTGAGTACATTCTTCCACCAAAAACTTAGGTATCTAGTATTTTGTAAAAAGAGCTCAAAAAAACCCCACTATCTGAATAAGGAAGTACTGTATTTAAGTTTACTAATACTACACGGAAAAAATGTAGTGTGGAATGTTTTGCACATATTGATTGTGCCCATGGAGCTCTCTCATATAGACTCTCGTGCTGATGTTGGCTGATTGGTAGGGATGAGTGAAAAAGTTCAGTGAAAAATCCCTCCCTGTTCCCTGCCAATCTTTTCTCATTCCTCAAACCAAGCCTTCTTTGATCTTTGGGAAATTAAGATTAAGCCCCCTCAATCCCTTTTTTGGAGAAAGGGGGAGATATGGGAGGTTCCAACATTGTCCGTAGACTTTTCCACCATTTTCCATTCAGGCCCTTCTTACAGTATGTAGAGGAAATGGAACCTTGATGTCTTTCCAAGAAAAGAGACTCATCTTCAGAGGGCAGTCAGGTAACCCAGACATCCCCCTGGAATGCAGGCATAGCCTGATGGATCCTTTTTTCAGTCCATTCAGGCAAATTCTAGGGTAACCATGTGCTTGCTATCTCATTTGGTGCAATGGACCAAGTAATCTGAATTCCATGAACTGCCTATTTAAAATGTGAAAGACTTAAATTTTGAAATAATGGATGCTGATCCCTGTGTATAAGAACAAGAGCGTTTGCCTCCCTGTTACTGCAGTGAATAGGTCTGCTATGCCACTCTGTGGAGCAATCTGAGGTCACAGAGGGAAACAGGTTGCTTGGTTACCCCTAAAAATGAGGAAGTAATGCTAGAAAGAGGTTTCAGGCTGCTAAGTTTCCTCTCAAATACAAACAGATAGGGCAAGTCATGGTCTGTAGGTTCACCAGTTCTAGTGGAGTCCTCAAAGGTTCAATTCAGCTTCAGATTAGCATTCAAAGTGAATATGAATTCTGAACCATTTGGAGGTTCTTACATCACTGCTTTTGGGGGAGAACTACAATCACTGGAATGGACACGGCACTAGTTAACCGACTCCTGAAGCTAAAAAACCATACCTGTTTTGGCATAGTCCAAGATTTGAGTATGGTTTCCAACAGTTCAAGAAAACGCAATATTTACAGAAAATAATTCTAGTGAGTGGGGTTAGTTTGATAAAGTGTTGGAGGTCTCTTTACATTTTGGAGGTAACAAAGGAGGAATGACCTTTTGAATGTAAATAAAGTATTTTATCCAATTGGAGTAATTAAAACTGGTTTTTAAAACACAAAACATGCAAAATTTCAATTCACTAGTTAATTTTGCATAGTTTTCAACACATCAACATTTCTTGGCTACAAAATGTCAAGTTCACAAAAATTCCTACAAAAGCTTTGCATATTAGCTTTCAAAATTCACATCTAGATCAAGTATCAGAGGGGTAGCTGTGTTAGTCTGTATCCATAAAAACAGCAAGGAGTCCAGTGGCACCTTAAAGATTCAGATTTATTTGGGCATAAGCTTTTGTGGGTAGAAACCCACTTCTTCAGATACATCTAGATCAGAAGTCCAATTTGCCCTTTTACTGAGAAAATTCCCTAATAGATAATGCTGGCATTTTGGCTTTTAAAGAGAAGATAAGGAGTGATAGATCAGTGTACAGAAACTCACACATATTTATAATGTACACAGCTGCATACACATAAAAACACACCAGGTCAGATGGATGTAGAAGTTTGCAGGGATATATGCAGAAGTACAGTGGTTATTTAGTATGTCTTGCACATACTAGTTGGAGTCATATTGACCTGATTCTCATTTATACTAAGGCCACTTTAGTGCTTAAGGAACTTAGGCTCAAGTTTACATACTTTGGTCACATTAGATGTAGAGACATATAACTGGAGAAAGTTGTTATGGAAGGAATGGCGGGGTGTCATTGTAGCAGGGGATGACCAGCAAGGAGATGGATAGCTGGTATACTGCATATAACTGGGAGATTAGCCGCTGTGTGCTTGAAGCTAGCAATGGATTGAGAAGGCTTCTAAAAAATCTGCTATGATATTTACATGAATAAATGGATTTAATTTACTTAAGGATCTTAATCTGAATAAGAATGAAGCCCATATGACTTCAAATTTAGGGCATCCAGAGCTAAAGGATATTTGGAAGTATAATTGTTGTAGGGATTGTTGCCATGATTAACCAATGGCTAATCTGTGTAGCGGATTAACCATCTTCCCCACCTCCCATCAGAACACTAAAGTGTACTTAAGGCAGAACGGATTCTCCTTATTTACATAGTATGACCAACAGAGAAGCAAAATTTAAAAACATACACCCCCTCCTATATGAAATTAGCCAAACTACATGTAAATACACACAGCAAATCAGCCAAGTTATGTGCAGATCTTTTTAAAAGTTTTCCTGTTAATAGGTCAAGAGTTTAGATACTTATAATAAAAAATAAGACAAATAAAAGGAGCATAAACTGCAGCATGCACTATGTAAGAAGAAAATTAGAAGGGCTAAAATGGATTTCAAAGAGCAAATAGCTAAAGGTAGGAAAACAAACAAGAAATTCTTTAAGTACTGTATATCAGAAACAAGAAGCCTGCAAAAGAATTGGCAAGTCTCTGATCAACAGGAGTTAAAGGGAGCAATTAAGAAAGATAAGGACATGGCTCAGACACTAAATGATATTTTAGTATCAGTCTTGATACAGAAGATGTGGAGATTTCTACCCCGACTTGCTTTTTTCTGGAACAAAGGTGAAGAGCTTTCAGAGATTGAGGTATCAAAAAAATGCTGGAGCAAATTGTTACATTAACAACAACTATTTTGTCAGAGGATCAGGGAGTGGCAAAAGTTGTACTTCTATTTATGAAGAGACTCTAAAGGGAATTCAAGAATTGCCAGACCAGCAAGCTTTACCTATTGTGACAGAGCTCCAACCTAGTCCCTGTGGGTCCCATACTTCCAAGTGGTTTATGCTAGTTTCAGAGGTTCACTGCAATCCTCCGTGTAGCCCTTCTCTCTGTAGGGCCAGGGATACAATCTACTGAGCCCTTATCATAAGCCAGCAAGGAGATTGGTGAGAACTCCCATAGTCTGTTGCTCCTACTGCCTCATACCAAAACCATTTAGCCTCCTACCCTGACAGGGGCCTGTTTTCCCCTCCCAGGAAATGTTTCTGTAGTGATGAGTTGGGGGAACCCAGGCCCACCCTCTACTCCAGGGACCCTAATGGTAGCAGTTGTTAGCAGCCAACCTTTCATTGCCAGAGTTGCTATATTTCTCTGGGCCACTTACCCACAGATCTCCTACTTCTCCCTTACCTTATAGCACCCTTACCAATGACTTACAGCTGTCTTCATTAACCAGCCCTTCAGCCACATTTCCACTCCTTGGCTCTCTTCTACCTGACTGGAGTGAGCCCTTTTATAGTATCAGAGGGGCCTTAATTAGAGGCAGGTGGTCACATTAGCTTAATGGCCTCACCTGACTCTTTACAGGTTAATTGGAGTCAGGTGTTCTCATTAGCCTGGAGCACCCCCTGCGCTGGTCGGTCAGGGAACAGAAAATGGTTAATCCAGTGGCCAGTATATCTGCCCTGACTCTCATCTATAGCCCTCTGGCCTGGAGGAAGAAGGGAGATTCCTGCTGCTGGGGCTGCTCTAGCTACTCCCTAGCTGGGCTAGACAAGACACACTCTCCCCCACCCCCGTCCTTTCTCTGTTACCTGGTTGCTGGCTAGCTGCTGGACTGCCTGCCCCCACTTGGTTGCTGCTGCTACAGCCCTGGGGCTATTGGCCTTCTCCCCAGAGGTGGGGAGTGAGGGACTCTAGCCCTGGGCGTTGCTGCTGTGGGCACGACCACCACTTGTGATGGGTCCTTTCTATCTGCCTGCTGCCTAGAGCTGCTGCTGTAGTTACTGCTGAGGAGCTGCTGGAACCCGAAGGAGGAGAAGAAGAGGATCATCTACTGCTGGGGGAGTGTACAGGGACTCTGCAGACTGCTGTGGAGGGGGCCCTCAAAGACTGAGTAACTTTTGAACTGTGCTCTTGTGGTGGGGGTTTTGACTGTGTTTGTGGGGACACAGGGGGTGTGGTGTGGAGCCTGCCCCCTAGTCCATCTGTGTGTTCCCCTTTCCCCCACCACCACCATTGCTGCCCCCTCTACCACCTGCAGTGGACATTTACCATCTGCCTTCAGTTCCTGCCTCTGGGACTCAGCTGCTCACCTGACTTGCCCCACCCTTTCACCACCATTTGGGCCAGAAGCAGCAGCCAGCCCATACTGACTTTTTGTGCAGGTGCACGTGTACACCCCCCCCCAGACTGACTACCCCCACAGCTTTGCCCCTTGCTACCTGTCCCCATTTGCCCCTTGTAGCCTTTTGCCCCTTGCTACCTGCCTCCCCTTTGCTCCAGCCCCCCTTTACTAGCTTCAGTTTGTTTGCCTGCCCTGCCCTTTTCCTTCTGCAGCTTTTGTTTGTTTGCCCCAGCCTCTGACGCGAGCCCCTTGGTTCTGTGTCTTACCTCCAGCCTGGTTCTCCCCCCTCCCCCCACAGTTCCCCTGCCCTGATTACCCCCTTGCTCAGTGTGCCTATGCCCCCTTCCATGCGCTTGTGCCCCTCCCCATTTTAGTTTCAACCACTTTTCACTGAACCCCCCCCTGCTGTTATATTCCCCCCTCCCCTAGTGCAGCTAGAGGAGCTGGACTCCCACCCCATGTCAGTGACTAAACTTGCCTTGATTGCGCCCCCCCACACACTCCCCGCCGCTACAGCATCTTTCCTGCCCACCACCTCTGCTACCATCCACAGCGGCTGGGGCACTTTCCCGGCATCCATTGCCTCCTGGTGCCCGCCTCCCTGCACGGGGAGACCTACGTGCAGGTGTTGGTGAGGGTGGTGGGGCCCACGGCCATTGTGGCGGTCTCCAAAATGTATGGCAAGGTCATGTTCTTCCTAACATCGGAGGCCACCGCCCAGGAGGTGGTGGAGAAGGGCCTGGCGATGGACACTGATTCTGGAGTTCTTCCGGTCAGGACTGCACTGGGTCTCTGCAGGGGTTCTCCATCTACCCCTGAGGGAGGGAGGGCAGGGCCTGAAGTGTCTACACACTCAGGTCCATGTCTTCTGCCTCCAGGCCCTGCAGAGGCTCGTTTATGGTACAGGTAGTCCAGCGTGGAGCGTACTGGCACACGCCTTCCTGCGCCGCTTCCGAGGGCTCCAATATGACTGGCAGCCCCTTTATCTCCACCCGAGAGGTCTTCCGTGAGACCTCTCCGGAATGCCAGTCTTCTACCTCCGGACCTGGAAGCTGTTCTCAGTGACCAGGTCCATGGCAGCCATTGTGGGGGCAGATCTCCTCGCAGAGCCCCTGCTACACAACCCCCAGCTCTGTGTGCAGGTGGTAGAGTCCACCTCAGTGCACCAGAGGTTGGTCCTGGCAGAAGTCACCAAAGGCGGAGACCTCCTGGACTATGACCGGGGAGACTGGCTGGATCCCCTGACGCTCGCTCAGCGCATGGGGCTCTCCAGGCCTCGTACTCTCCAGTGTGTACTTCAGCTTTGCTGCCAGCTGCTTGGGTTTACCTTGACCAGGTCCTGCATGAGGGCACGCCCTGCCCACCCTCCACCCCAGGCCCGCTGGACCTTTTCATCGGGTCCCCTACCCTGTGGACCCAACCGACCCCCCCCCACCCCTTCACCATCAGCTGTCTGCATGATCTGCAGCTGGTCCAGTTCCAGAACGCGCCAAGGAAACATCTTTTCATGCTCGTGCTCCACACCCTTCATGTCCTCACCCTTGTGTCCTGCCCTGACACACAGTGGCGGGACCTCCTCCCACCTCTAGAGGGTGAGGAGCCCCAGTGGGCCATCCTATACTCCATTCTGGTCCTGAGGCCTGCCAGGGATATAAGTTGGTGGCTCCTTCACGGGCCTGTGAGCACGGGCATGTACTTGGCGCGGTTCACTCCATCCCAGACACCTGCCCCTTTTGTGGCATGAGGGAGACCCTGGAGCACATTTATCTGAAGTGTGCCAGGTTGCAGCCCCTATTCCGGCTCCTCACAAATATTTTGTTATGTTTTTGGTTGTACTTTTCCCCTCACCTCTTTAGCTATGCACTCCCTATCCGTGGCCCCACAAAGTCATGGGACCCCCTGGTCAATCTCCTCCTGGCCCGAGCTAAAATGGCCATCTATAAAACCAGAATGAGGAGGTTGGCCGATGGAGTGTCCTGTGACTGTGGTGCCTATTTCCTGTCGTCCATCCATTCACGTATCTGGGCAGCGTCCCCTGACTCCCTTGATGCCTTTGAGGAGCGGTGGGTGCTGTCCAGGGTTCTCTGCTCAGTGTCCCGGTCTGGTTCCCTTCATTTGACCTTTGACCAGGGACCTCTGTCCCTGTTATTTCATTAGTTGTCCCCTGTAATTATTTGGTTTCCAGGTCCTGTGGACCACCCTCTTAGGCTGGGGGGGATCCTTTAGCACTTCCAGGATCCCAATAGGGCTACTTTGCTGTACACAACTGGCCTGGGTCTATATACTGGGTAAGCCAGCCGAAACAACTTAAAATAAAATCACAATACATATGGTACATCAGTATAGCTTCTCAAAAGAAAAAGCATGCCTCTCTATCTACTAGACTTCATTGAACACATCAATAAAGTGGGTGATAAAGGAGAATCACTTGACAAAAGTTGAGACCTCCATATTGTCTTTGACAAGGTTTCTCACAAGAGGATACGGAAGAAACTAAGTAGTCAAGAGGTGAGAGATGTAGGCCCCTGGAAAACTCCCAAATGGGGCAGAATTTCATCCAAGTATTGTTACAGATTACTTTGGCTAAAAGACAGAAAACAAATACTAAGAATAAATAATCAATTTCCATCCTGGCAAAAGTTCAACTCTGACATACCACATGTTCTGTAGTAAGATTGGCATTATTTATTTATTATGATCAGGAAAATGGGATGAACACTGATATAGTAAAATATGCAGGTGCCACAAAATTATTCAGGTTAATCAGGTCCAGAGAGGGTTATATGGAACATCAGAAGGAAATAAACAAGCTAGGTGAATGAGCAACTTCATGGCAGATGAAATTCAATGCTGATATATGCAAATTAATGCACTTTGGAGAGAAATTTTTTATCTATTTATAGACCTTACTGGGTTCCAAATTAATTATATCAACTTAGGAAAAGGACATGGATACCATTGTTGACAGCTCAAGGAAGACCTCTGCTCAATGTGCACCTGAGGTCAAATTTTTTTAGGATGCATGCAGTGATGAGCTGCCAAAATCTTAACAACGGGTTCCCTCCTCACCCCATGAGGGGATCGTTGCCCACCCCCAGGACTCCTGCCCCATCCAACCCCCCCGCATTCCTTGACACCCCCCCAGGACCCCTACCCCATCCACCCCTTTCCTCTGTCCCCTGACTGCCCCCAGAACCGGGCAGGAGGGTCTCGTGGGCCACCATAGTGGGTGCCCACCCCACCCCTAAGAGCCAGAGGCACCTGCCGGGGGGTGAGGTGGAGAGTCCCAGCCGTACTTACCTGGGGCATCTGGCAGGTCCCTCTGGCTCCTAGGGGCGAGGGAGCGTAGCTGGGGGGGAGCAGGGAGAGTGGCCGCTCTCCCACTGATCACATCAAAAGTGGCGCCTTAGGCTCCAACTCCCTGGGTGCTCCAGGGCTGGAGCACACACTGGGAAAATTTGGTGGTGCAGAGCACCCACCGGCAGCTCCCCAGCCTGTGCCCAGCCCCAGCTCACCTCCGCTCCACTCCGCCGCCTCCCCTGAATGCATTGCCCCACTCTGCTTCTCCGCCCCCTCCCCCGGCTTCCTGCGAATCAGCTGTTCGGTGGGAAGCCTGGGAATGCTGAGAAGCAGGCGGTGGCTTCCCGCTCAGGCCGAGAGTGGCAGAGGTGAGCTGGGGCAGGGAGTGGTTTCCCTGTGCCCCCCACCCCCGGGTTACCTGCTACGGCACGGGCGGCCCTCCTCGTGTCCCCCCTGCCTCAGCTCACCTCCACTCCGCCTCTGCCTCCCTGGGCCTGAGTGCGAAGCCACCGCCTCTTCTCAGCCCTCCCTGGCTTCCCGCGTGAACAGTTGATTCTCAGGAAGCCTGGAGGGGGCGAAGAAGCAAAGCGGGGAGGCGCATTCAGGGGAAGAGGTGGAGGCGGAGCGGAGGTGAGCTGGGGCCAGGGGTGGGGTGGGGAGCTGCCAGTGGGTGCTCTGCACCCACCAAATTTTCCCAGTGGGTGCTCCAGGGCTGGAGCACCCATGGAGTCAGCGCCTAAGGCACCACTTTTGGCCGGTTAAATTTAGAAGCCCTTTTAGAACTGGTTGTCCCTTGTGGAACAACCGGTTCTAAAAGGGCTTCTAAATTTAACAACCGGTTCTAGCAAACCGGTGCAAACTGGCTCCAGCTCACCACTGGGTGCATGAGGAATGGGATGGAGAATCATACAGAAAACATTATAATGCCTTTATAAAACAACAACAATGGTTCATCCTCATCTAGTGCTGTATTGGTCACTCCATCCCGAAAGGATATTGCAAAATTAGAAGAAGTTCAGGGATGAGTGAAAGAGTATTAGGGGTACAGAAAAGAGATAGAAAATGCAAAATATTAATACAAGTGTCTTATAGTAGTACCAGTATGTATGTGTTTTTGGTGTGGGCCAGCAGGCGTTTAAGAAACTAGTGTTTACATTGTGTTGGAGTTCAGTTTAATTGGTAATAAGTAAATACGTTAGGCACACAACTGCAGAGCTGCCCCTGGTAAGCTTGGTTTTACCTCCTGGAATTTTTGAAAAATCCTCATTAGTGTTTCCTCAAGTGAAGTTTTTTATTAGCTTGTTTAAGGTAGACTGCTGTTGCATGAAGCCACAATAGCAACTTATAGCACATAACATCTGTTGTGGCTTCTTCATTGGCTACTATGATGAATGTGGGGTGTAACAAATAAGAATTCCAAAAGATTTGCACAGGTTTAGTACAGTGGGGGCACACGTTATCATCTTGGTCAACACAACCTGGAATATGATTTTACACTGCCATGTCACATCAGCCCACAATAACTAGAAGTCATTTATTACTCAAGAAATAATAGTAACCAAAATGACAACTTGAGTTGGCTCTCTGTGATGCAATGGTGTTATTTTCTGATAACACGGAGTGCAGCTTGTGTCATTTCTGTAAATCACTTTTTTCAGTGTAAATTCTGTATGTTTTTAAGGGTACAAGATAAATCCAGACTTTTCTGCTTCTAAAGTGTTTGGTTACAAATGTAGCAAGAAATGCAGCCCCTTGCATTAAACTGACATTAAAAATATGATGTTAATTCTCAATCTGAGACTCTCTGTGTGTCTTCAGTGTACAATGTTTAATTAGGCTGTTTTGTGGTGGTAAAATTATCTACCACTTGGCTCTATTTTCTGGCATAGGTCTGCATTAAAAGAAAGGGTGTTTCCTGGCTCTCTTCAGCTTTTATTTTTCTAGCTGGTCTGTATTAGTCTATATTAGAATCTGAAATGCTACCTGTGTTAAACTAACAATGCATGTCTTTCACCTTTTTTTCTGAAAAACAAGTAATTGTTTGACTTTTAAATAAAAAGATGGATTTAGATTTTCTACTGTACTGCAATTTTTTCTCCTTTATGGTTTGTCTAGCAGAATGATAATGCTATGCTCTTGTTTAGATAGGATGCTAGAAATTATTGCATAAGAGTTTGCTACATTTTAGTCTTTTTGCAAGAAATATACAGCAATGGATGTATACAACACAATTTAAAAGGCATTTCATGAGGTTTCATTTTCAAATTCTGCTGTAAATTCTACAAGCTATAGTAGTTTAATGCAGAAGCCTAGATGTCCATAAAAATCTGGAGAGAATGGTATATGTTATAATGTTGTTATAAAACTGTCCATGATATTAACACTCACTGTATATTAAATACACAAAACTGTTACAACGACTTGAAGGTTGAAACGAACCCACAAAAACAAACAAATTCTTCAGGACACTAGACAAAAGGTTGTTCTTTACAAAAAAGAAGAAAGTACAGTAGTACAAGCAGTGAAAAATTTAAAAAAAATTCTATATAGATACATAGAGGAAGTCCATGTATCTAAATATTTATCCAGTAGCAAATTATGAATGGATAAATTCCTGAAAATCCCATGTAAAAATAGTGTAAGTAAAGGCACTGTTGTAATTCTGTTCTCAGTTACACTCTTATAAATCCACGGATTTTAGACTGCAGAATTTAGTTAGTGTAAATTTGACTCCCTAAATTATATAAATTGGAACAGTGATCTTACAATAAAGTAAAAATAAACTGCCCTGAGTGTAGTGGTGGCTCAAATCAAATAGAGGGGCTAACTAACCGGACTGACCGCATACTTGTAGGATGATGTCAAAGGCCAAACAAATTAGTATATATATGTTTGTTTTTATACAACATAAAGAAATAAAAAAAAGGCAGAAGCCCATTCCCACCCCCCCCCTTCACTTAACCTTTGGATGAGTATAAATCAAGAGTAACTCCATCCACTGGATTATGTATTTAGGCTCAAATTTTTAAAAGTGTCCATCTGGTTAGGGATCCTCAGTTTTTGGATGCCCAGCTTGAGAAACTGAGGTATAGTTTTCAGATATGCTGAACAATAACAATTCCATCTGAAGTCAATGGAAGCTGTGGGTGCTCAGCATCACCCATAAAAACCAGGCCCTAACCCTCTCAAATTGTGCATCGAAAACTAGGAATGAAATGTTTGAAAACGTTGGGTATCCTGTGTTTGATAATGTTGGTCTCCAATGTCTTCATGGAGTTACTGCAGATTTACACTGCTACAACAGACAGCAGAATGTGACCAAGAGACTGCAAAGGCAACTGTCAGGAGGATAGTACTGAAATCTAATGTCATGCTTTAGATGTGATGGTGGGGCAATGGTGTTGCACTTGTATGATTTCCATAGGGCCAAATATAATTTGCTTACTGCCTTGCCATCCTGCCATTGCCACCTTCTCCCGGCAGAGGCAGATGTCCACTGTATTGTGGCTTTGTTCGGATTACCAGTCTTCAGTTTTTGACCTTGTTCCTTGGTGACCTGCTGGGCTAGGGTGAATAGTTGACCCTTCAGTGTTATATTTTGCCCTTGGCCATTTCCATGTTAGCTCCATACTGTATCAGGCACATGTTTTATGTAAAACAGAACAGGTTTCTGATAATGGTGCACAACTCGGAGCCAGGAGGTCTGAGTTACAGGGTATGTCTCCAGAGCCGACATTAAAGCGCTGCCGTGGCAGCGCTTTTACATGGCTGTGTAGTCGTGGCTCCAGCCTGGGCCAGAGCTCTCCCAGCACTATAATAAAACCACCTCCGCAAGGGGAATAGCTCCCAGCACTGGGAGCGCGGCTCCCAGCATTATAGCACTATCTACACTGCCACTTTATAGGGCTGAAACTTTCATCGCTCAGGCGGGTGTGATCTCACTTTTGCAGCTGATTAGCTGCGTGAATTTGGGCAAGTCACTTAACCTCTTTCTACCTGTTTCCCCGTTTGTATATTGAGGATTATAATTATTTTCACAAGGATGTTATAAGGCTTGGTTGGTAGGCTGCATTGCTCGTCTGTGTGCATGTGAAGCAAGCTTATTTTAGGAAGGGGCAGAGATAGTCAAATTTACATCTCTGATTTAGATGCTCTTTTCCCCACTTACATGACTGCAGGACGTAAATAAGTTTATTTTGCATGGTGAATTTCCCTTGTCTGTACTGGCATACCCCTTTTTGGTCTTAAGAGGCCTGATTCTCCTCTCACTTACACTGGTGTATCTCCATTAACTAGTTTATTCCTGTGTGAGTTAGAGGAAAACCTGGCTCATGCTTCCTACTCCTCACATACACATGTGCAATGAGGCTATTTCCACTGCATTTATTGTACCATAAGATGCCTTACCATCTTAGCTTATACATCTTTCCCTGTTCTGCCTAGCGGTTCCAATGTTACATTGCCTAGCTTCCTAAAATACCTTCTAAACCAGCCCCAGATTTAGCCCATAGTACCTATTATCTATGGAAACATCAGTAGAGCACAAGTGCTGCTGTGCTTCGGCACACCTGGATTGAATTAAAGGTGGCTGCCATTTTATGTCGTCCCAAGGTCATTAATAGTAAAGTATGAAAATTTGAGCTCTTTACTGCTGGTCAAAAACCTTAATATGGTACATGACCTTACATGGGATTCAGCCCATAAAATGAGAAAAGCTTAACAAATCTCCCTGAAATAAGTATTCTACATTGTGACAAATAAAACTCAGATCTAGCTTATCCTTTGAAGTTTTAATGGACAATTCAATATGATAGCAACTCACCTATGATTGAAATAAGTTTGCAAAGCCTGGAGCAGCTCCAGTCATCTTGAACTAGAGCCTTGGACGACAGTGAACTCAGGCAATTGCAGGCTTCAAAGGGCTCATTCAAATATTCTAGCTCTACTCTTACCCTGTATTGCAGGCAAACTTTTAAATATATTTCTTCATATCAAAGAGTATTTTTAACATGAGCTATTCATAATAGTGTCATCCTGTAATAAACTTGCACAGCTTTCAAGTGTGAAAAGGATTAATCAGATATGCCCCTTTACTCCACCCTCTGCGCAATGGAGAGGAGAGAAAATCTCATGGAAAAAGCAGCTCTGTAGAATGTTTCACCAAATCATGAGCTGTTTCAAGTCCCACTGCAAAAACCCTGCACAGCCCAATTGCCCACATTGGGGAGGGAGGCAGTGTATACAGGGAACATGGCAGGAAGGAGCAAGGGAAGAGTTGCTCTAAGCAACATGTCCTCTGTACAAGTTCTAAGTCTTTTAAAAATACCATAGTAGCTGATACTGTTTCTTTTAGAGCTCTGTAGGAAATAGGTTCTTGTCCCACCAAATTTTTTGAGATTTCACAAAATGTCCCTGTTCCACACCAGAACAGAACCAAAGAACTTTCGAATTTTTTTCACAAAAAGAGGCCCACTCCAGAATAGCTACTAACCTGGTGGTTAGGGCACTACCTTGGACTGTGGGAGACCCTGCATCTCCCACATCCCATGTGAGCGGCCTAGGCTATACAGCCAGTCTCTCCCTCTCTCTGAATATTTAATTATTTATACAAAGTGGAACAGTTCCAACAGGAGAAATTCAGAACAGGCACTCGAACCTGTGTCTCCCAAATCCCAGATGAGAGCCTTAAGCACCAAGCTACTGCACGTGCTCAGACACACATGCACACGCACTCGCACACACACTTTGGAAGTGAGGCTGAGAGTGAGTGTGTCATAAATATAAAGGGAAGGGTAAACCCCTTTGAAATCCCTCCTGGCCAGGGGAAAGCTCCTCTCACCTGTAAAGGGTTAAGAAGCTAAAGGTAACCTCGCTGGCACCTGACCAAAATGACCAATGAGGAGACAAGATACTTTCAAAAGCTGGGAGGAGGGAGAGAAACAAAGGGTTTGGGTGTCTGTCTGTAGTCGTCTTGGCCGGGGACAGAACAGGAATGGAGTCTTAGAACTTTTAGTAAGTAATCTAGCTAGGTATATGTTAGATTATGATTTCTTTAAATGGCTGAGAAAAGAATTGTGCTGAATAGAATAACTATTTCTGTCTGTGTATCTTTTTTGTAACTTAAGGTTTTGCCTAGAGGGGTTCTCTATGTTTTTGAATCTAATTACCCTGTAAGATATATACCATCCTGATTTTACAGGGGGGATTTCTTTATTTCTATTTACTTCTATTTTTTATTAAAAGTCTTCTTGTAAAACACTGAATGCTTTTTCATTGTTCTCAGATCCAAGGGTTTGGGTTTGTGGTCACCTATGCAAATTGGTGAGGCTTTTTATCCAACATTTCCCAGGAAAGGGGGGGTGCAAGTGTTGGGAGGATTGTTCATTGTTCTTAAGATCCAAGGGTCTGGGTCTGTAGTCACCTAGACAAATTGGTGAGGCTTTTTACCAAACCTTGTCCAGGAAGTGGGGTGCAAGGTTTTGGGAAGTATTTTGGGGGGAAGGACGCGTCCAAACAGCTCTTCCCCAGTAACCAGTATTAGTTTGGTGGTGGTAGCGGCCATTCCAAGGATAACGGGGGTAATATTTTGTACCTTGGGGAAGTTTTGACCTAAGCTGGTAAAGATAAGCTTAGGAGGTTTTTCATGCAGGTCCCCACATCTGTACCCTAGAGTTCAGAGTGGGGGAGGAACCTTGACATGGTGGCACAGTGGTGGGATTAACCTGAAATCATTTTGAGATCCAGTTGAGATTTTTTGAACTAGAAATACAGATTTTAAAAAGGAATTTTTAGGAAGTCCAGAAGGCAGCTTTGAAACTGAAAGCAGCTTGGTTTCTCTCTGCTTTGTGGCCAAGCAGAGACAAAAGGGGATTATCTTGTGAATTGCAGGTTTTCTTGCCTGGAGGCAGGGTACTTAACTCCTGCAGGGAAATTCACAGTCTTCCAACCCAGAGGTTTTTTTTTTTCTTTTCTTCCTAAAAGTAAATAGGGGGTGTGTGCTCTACCCATTTGCCTGGAGACAAAAGTGGCAGGGTTTTTTTTTAGGATTTTGATTTTTTTTTTTGTTTTACAAGGAGCACAGGTTTGAAAAGAATTTTTTTTTTTTCTTTGGGCTGGGTAAGCAGTTTTCCAAGTAGTTGGAGGTTTTTTGCTTTAATTTGGGCCCAGAGCAGAGACAAGGGAATTGTCTTTTTCTGTAGGCTGACAATCACTATCAGAGAATAGGTACTCTATTCCAGCACAGCAAAAGTTTACAGCCAAGTTTTGTTTGTTTATTTCTAAACCTCAGGTGTAAAGTTAGTTAAAAACAGAGAGGTTAGAATGGCCAAATCCTCAGCTCGACTACAGCTGGAATTAGCCAAATTTCAGGCTGAGGAAAAACAAAGGGAACATGAAAGACAGATAGAACTCATGCGGCTGAAGGAGGAGGAGAAGGAAAAAGAGAGGAAGCATGTGGAGGAGATGGAGAGGATAAAGGCCCAGCAGAATATACCAACAAACCCTAGCAATCCTTCTCCAGGTACCACTTCCCATCCCAGAAAGTTCCCCACCTACAAGGCAGGTGATGATACTGAGGCCTTCTTAGAAAACTTCGAAAGGGCCTGCCTTGGGTACAACATCTCTACTGACCAATACATGGTAGAGCTGAGGCCGCAGCTCAGTGGACCCTTAGCTGAGGTGGCAGCTGAAATGCCTAAAGAACACATGAACAAGTATGAACTGTTTAAATCCAAGGCGAGAGTCAGAATGGGGATAACACCCGAGCAGTCTCGTCGGAGGTTCAGAGCCCTAAGGTGGAAACCAGACATGTCATTTACTCGACATGCCTACCACATTGTAAAACATTGGGATGCCTGGATATCAGGAGCAAGTGTTGAATCTCCAGTAAATTTGCCCTTCCTAATGCAAATGGAACAATTCTTAGAGGGTGTTCCTGAGGAAATAGAAAGATACATCCTAGATGGGAAACCCAAAACTGTAATTGAGGCAGGAGAGATTGGAGCCAGATGGGTGGAGGTGGCAGAGAAGAAGAAAACTGGTCGCAGTTGGAGCGGAGACCAGAAGGGACCACCCCAGACCACACCCTATTACCGGGGGCCGCCCAAAGCCCCACCTACCTCCCAAAGAACCCTCCAGACCCCTTATTGTCCCACCACCCCGTTCTCCAGCAACCCACCTCGCCCCGGTGACCCGTCAGCTGGACGATGTTTTAAATGTAACGAGCTGGGGCATGTAAAGGCCAACTGCCCCAAGAACCCCAACAGGTTACAGTTCATTGCACCGGAATCACACCAGAGGTCCACAGGCCCAGATACCTCCCAGATACCCTTGGAGCGGAGGGAAACTGTGAGTGTGGGCGGGAAGAAGGTCACCGCGTGGAGGGACACCGGAGCACAAGTGTCAGCTATCCATGCTTCCTTAGTGGACCCCAATTTAATCAACCCAGAGATCCAAGTGACGATTCAACCCTTCAAGTCCAACTCTTTCAATTTGCCTACAGCCAAGTTGCCTGTCCAGTACAAGGGCTGGTCAGGAATGTGGACTTTTGCAGTCTATGATGATTATCCCATCCCCATGCTGTTGGGGGAAGACTTGGCCAATCATGTGAAGCAGGCCAAGAGGGTGGGAATGGTCACCCGCAACCAGGCTAAACAAGCCGTGAGGCCTAGCTCTGTTCCGGAAACTTCTATCAGGACCCAGTCAGAGGTGATGGACCTGGACCCCAGGCCAATGTCTGCAACAGCAGTAGTGGATCCAGTCCCAGAGACCCAGACGGAACCAGTCCCAGAACCGGAACCAGCCAAACAACCAACACCAGACCCCGTGTCAGCACTGAATCCAGTACTTGCAACCTCAACACCAGAGGGCCCCACCGAACCTGAACTGGCAGCAGCCGATAACCCTACACAAGAGGCTCAGCCGGAGCCTGAATCCCAACATAGTGCACCAGCGGAGAGCGGTTCACAGTCAACAGAAACAGCTCCATCCCCTATATCGCTTCCAGAGGGACCAAGCCTAGGTCCACAATCCCATGAGGAACTGATGTCTCCAGCATCAAGGGAACAGTTCCAGACCGAACAGGAAGCAGATGAAAGCCTCCAGAGAGCTTGGACGGCGGCACGGAGCAACCCACCGCCTCTCAGCTCTTCTAATCGATCCAGGTTTGTTGTAGAAAGAGGACTTTTATACAAGGAAACTCTTTCTGGGGGACACCAGGAAGACTGGCATCCTCAGAGACAGTTGGTAGTTCCAACTAAATACCGGGCCAAGCTCTTGAGCTTAGCCCATGATCACCCTAGTGGCCATGCTGGGGTGAACAGGACCAAAGACCGTTTGGGGGGGTCATTCCACTGGGAGGGAATGGGCAAGGATGTTTCTACCTATGTCCAGTCTTGTGAGGTGTGCCAAAGAGTGGGAAAACCCCAAGACCAGGTCAAAGCTCCTCTCCAGCCACTCCCCATCATTGAAGTTCCATTTCAGCGAGTAGTTGTGGATATTCTGGGTCCTTTTCCGAAAAAGACACCCAGAGGAAAGCAGTACATACTGACTTTCATGGATTTTGCCACCCGATGGCCGGAAGCAGTAGCTCTAAGCAACACCAGGGCTAAAAGTGTGTGCCAGGCACTAGCAGACATTTTTGCCAGGGTAGGTTGGCCCTCCGACATCCTCACAGATGCAGGGACTAATTTCCTGGCAGGAACTATGAAAAACCTTTGGGAAGCTCATGGGGTAAATCACTTGGTTGCCACTCCTTACCATCATCAAACAAATGGCATGGTGGAGAAATTTAATGGAACTTTGGGGGCCATGATACGTAAATTCGTAAATGAGCACTCCAATGATTGGGACCTAGTATTGCAGCAGTTGCTCTTTGCCTACAGAGCTGTACCACATCCCAGTTTAGGGTTTTCCCCATTTGAACTTGTATATGGCCGTGAGGTTAAGGGGCCATTGCAGTTGGTGAAGCAGCAATGGGAGGGATTTACACCTTCTCCAGGAACTAACATTCTGGACTTTGTAACCAACCTACAAAACACCCTCCGAACCTCTTTAGCCCTTGCTAGAGAAAACTTACAGGATGCTCAAAAAGAGCAAAAAGCCTGGTATGATAAACATGCCAGAGAGCGTTCCTTCAAAGTAGGAGACCAGGTCATGGTCTTAAAGGCGCTCCAGGCCCATAAAATGGAAGCATCGTGGGAAGGGCCATTCGTGGTCCAGGAGCGCCTGGGAGCTGTTAATTATCTCATAGCATTCCCCACCTCCAACCGAAAGCCTAAGGTGTATCATATTAATTCTCTAAAGCCCTTTTATTCCAGAGAATTAAAGGTTTGTCAGTTTACAGCCCAGGGAGGAGACGACGCTGAGTGGCCTGAAGGTGTCTACTACGAAGGGAAATGTGCTGGTGGTGTGGAAGAGGTGAACCTCTCCATGACCCTTGGGCGTATGCAGCGACAGCAGATCCAGGAGCTGTGCACTAGCTACGCGCCAACGTTCTCAGCCACCCCAGGACTGACTGAACGGGCATACCACTCCATTGACACAGGTAATGCTCACCCAATTAGGGTCCAACCTTACCGGGTGTCTCCTCAAGCTAAAACTGCTATAGAACGGGAGATCCAGGATATGTTACAGATGGGGGTAATCCGCCCCTCTGAAAGTGCATGGGCATCTCCAGTGGTTCTAGTTCCCAAACCAGATGGGGAAATACGTTTTTGCGTGGACTACCGTAAGCTAAATGCTGTAACTCGCCCAGACAACTATCCCATGCCACGCACAGATGAACTATTAGAGAAACTGGGAAGGGCCCAGTTCATCTCTACCTTGGACTTAACCAAGGGGTGCTGGCAGGTACCGCTAGATGGATCTGCCAAGGAAAGGTCAGCCTTCATCACACATCTCGGGCTGTATGAATTTAATGTACTCCCTTTCGGGCTGCGAAATGCACCCGCCACTTTCCAAAGACTTGTAGATGGTCTCCTAGCGGGATTAGGAGAATATGCAGTCGCCTACCTTGACGATGTGGCCATATTTTCGGATTCCTGGGCAGACCACCTGGAACATCTACAAAAAGTCCTTGAGCGCATAAGGGAGGCAGGACTAACTGTTAAGGCTAAGAAGTGTCAAATAGGCCTAAACAGAGTGACTTACCTTGGACACCAGGTGGGTCAAGGAACTATCAGCCCCCTACAGGCCAAAGTGGATGCTATCCAAAAGTGGCCTGTCCCAAAGTCAAAGAAACAGGTTCAATCCTTCTTAGGCTTGGCCGGTTATTACAGACGATTTGTACCGCACTACAGCCAAATCGCTGCCCCACTGACAGACCTAACCAAAAAGAAACAGCCAAATGCTGTTCAGTGGACCGGAAAGTGTCAGAAGGCCTTTAACAAGCTTAAAGCGACACTCATGTCTGACCCTGTACTAAGGGCCCCAGACTTTGACAAACCGTTCCTAGTAACCACAGATGCATCCGAGCGTGGTGTGGGAGCAGTTTTAATGCAGAAAGGACCTGATCAAGAATTCCACCCTGTAGTGTTTCTCAGCAAAAAACTGTCTGAGAGGGAAAGCAACTGGTCAGTCACTGAAAAAGAATGTTATGCCATTGTCTACGCTCTGGAAAAGCTACGCCCATATGTTTGGGGACGGCGTTTCCACCTGCAAACCGACCATGCTGCACTAAAGTGGCTTCACACCGTCAAAGAAACTAACAGAAAACTTCTTCGGTGGAGTTTAGCTCTCCAAGATTTTGATTTCGACATCCAACACATCTCAGGAGCTTCTAACAAAGTGGCTGATGCACTCTCCCGTGAAAGTTTCCCAGAATCAACTGGTTAAAATCGTCCTTGAGATGTGGAAAATATTGTTAGTCTTTATGTACTTGGTAGTATATTTAGAGATGCATGTGTCTTATTAACTCTGTTTTCCTAGAGCTCCAGGAAGAAATCCCAGCCAGTGTTTCACCCTAGCTGAGATTTGGGGGGCGTGTCATAAATATAAAGGGAAGGGTAAACCCCTTTGAAATCCCTCCTGGCCAGGGGAAAGCTCCTCTCACCTGTAAAGGGTTAAGAAGCTAAAGGTAACCTCGCTGGCACCTGACCAAAATGACCAATGAGGAGACAAGATACTTTCAAAAGCTGGGAGGAGGGAGAGAAACAAAGGGTTTGGGTGTCTGTCTGTAGTCGTCTTGGCCGGGGACAGAACAGGAATGGAGTCTTAGAACTTTTAGTAAGTAATCTAGCTAGGTATATGTTAGATTATGATTTCTTTAAATGGCTGAGAAAAGAATTGTGCTGAATAGAATAACTATTTCTGTCTGTGTATCTTTTTTGTAACTTAAGGTTTTGCCTAGAGGGGTTCTCTATGTTTTTGAATCTAATTACCCTGTAAGATATATACCATCCTGATTTTACAGGGGGGATTTCTTTATTTCTATTTACTTCTATTTTTTATTAAAAGTCTTCTTGTAAAACACTGAATGCTTTTTCATTGTTCTCAGATCCAAGGGTTTGGGTTTGTGGTCACCTATGCAAATTGGTGAGGCTTTTTATCCAACATTTCCCAGGAAAGGGGGGGTGCAAGTGTTGGGAGGATTGTTCATTGTTCTTAAGATCCAAGGGTCTGGGTCTGTAGTCACCTAGACAAATTGGTGAGGCTTTTTACCAAACCTTGTCCAGGAAGTGGGGTGCAAGGTTTTGGGAAGTATTTTGGGGGGAAGGACGCGTCCAAACAGCTCTTCCCCAGTAACCAGTATTAGTTTGGTGGTGGTAGCGGCCATTCCAAGGATAACGGGGGTAATATTTTGTACCTTGGGGAAGTTTTGACCTAAGCTGGTAAAGATAAGCTTAGGAGGTTTTTCATGCAGGTCCCCACATCTGTACCCTAGAGTTCAGAGTGGGGGAGGAACCTTGACAGAGTGCTTTGCTGTTCTCTGCATTTCTTTTGGGAAAATGGGGTTTTCTTTCTTGTGTGTTTAGATTTATGGTTGTTGTGGGTTTAATTTCAGGATGTCCTTGCAGACTTTTGTCTGCTCTCTGGACAGCCCAGGGGGACAGAGACCACAGTTTGTTGTGGATTCTGAGGGTTTAACCCATGGCCATGGGTTGTGGATTTTGCCCACACTCTGCCTCTGTGGAGAAGTGGGTTCGAGCTGTGGGGAAGGTGACTGGTTTAAAAATGTGAGGTTTGCCTCCCATATGAGCAAAGCTGTTGTTGCATTGTTGCCACACTTAGCCTTGTTGAGCAGGTAGTTGTCAAGGGGATTGTTGTGTGGGGTGTTTTTCTCACTATAGTTCCCCTCTCTGCATGTGCTATTAAAGTCACTATCTTTAGCGTTCCTCCTTTTTTAGGATGTGAGCAGCTGGCTAGAGACCTAATGAGTTATGGTGAGATTACTAGCTCCATTAGGAGGATTCCTTTGGGCTGTAAAGGACCAGAAGTTTGGCATGTCTTGCCCTTTCGTAGGCAGGTTTATATAAAATTAAACAATGCTTTCAAAGTGTTAAAAGTTTCCTTGAAGTACAGGACTGAGGAGTGTGACGACATTGTTTTTATTGCAGGAGCCTGACACATTTGGTCAATCAGTTTCCTAAGAGGAGAACTGCCCCTGTGGATGGTGACCCTGTGCCTGCGAATGCGGGGGTTTCTGAGAGTAAAGCCCAGGGTGAGGTGACTGTGACAGAGATTGGATCCCAACAGGCATAGATGACTTATGCCTGGTGATACTGCAGAGGGGGCACAATGTAAAGGGGAGGACATAATATATATGTTTTTGTCAACAATACATGGAGCAGACAATTCTGGGCCTTTGCCGGAGTATGAGGAATTAGAGTTGGGGATTGTGAAACTTGAAAAAACCTTTCATGGCAGTAATGGTGCTGGGTTGCATGAGAGCTTGAAATATAAAAATCAGCTCTTCTGGGCCCTGCTGGATAGGAAAGTTCAGAATGCACCGGTTAGGGCTCGATTTCAGGGCTGCTCTCACAGGAATATGCACCTACTCAGTTTTTCTTCAGCCTGGAAAAGAAACATGCAGTGCAGATGATTGGCAATTTCAAGATGTTGTCAGGTTGAGTGTTTTCAGATCTTTGGGGACTGGATTAGATGACCTATCAAGATCCCTTCCAGTGCTACATTTCTTTGATTCTATCCTGAGGGGATTAAGGAACATTGCTGTGAATTTTTTCTCAGACCTGTATGCCGCAGAGCCTGCACGTCCATCTGAGACTTGGCAGCTCCTTGAGGATCTTCCCAGAATCTCAGCATTGATGTGGACAAACTTGAACCGGACCAGACACTGTTAGAATTGACTTCCGCCCTAAATAGCTTTGCTCCAAGGAAGGCACCTGGTATTGATGGTTTGCCAATTGAGTTTTATAAGGCCTCTTGGATCCTTCTTGAGCCTGACTTCCTGCAGGTTTTTCAGGAGAGTGTCAGAGTGAAGATATTGCCCCTCAGTTGTCATCAAGCTGTTCTTACACGGTTGCCTCAGAAGTGGGATCCTGGGGAGGTGAAGAATTAGAGACCTGTGTCCTTGCTTTGTTCTCACTGTAAACTTTTTTCAAAAGCCCTGGCAAATAGATTGAAAAGTATGATTGATTCGGTCATGCACCCTGATCAGATCTGTTGTGTCCCCAACAGGTCCATTTTTTATTATCTTATCGCAAGATGTAATTTCAGTCTCAAAAATGTTTGATTTCCATATTGTATTGCTGTCCCTTGATCAAAAGAATGCTTTTAATTGTGTAGATCATGGACATTCGTTTTGTACTCTTTGTACTTTTGGCTTTGGGCCCAGGTTTGTCTCCTGCATTTAGGGTGAGCAGACGTCCCAATTTTTAATTCTTTCTCCTGCGTCCCGACCGATGCACGGTCGGGATACCATTTGTCCCGATACTGTGGCTTTGGCCGCTCCAGTGGTTTTTTTGGGCTTTTTTGTTTTGCTTAGGCAACTCCGCTCCGGACGCTTTTTTTTTTTTTTTTTTTGCTTCCCCCATGTCCTGATATTTTGTCTGTTTCATCTGGTCACCCCACCTGCATTCAGGTGTTGTATAATGATATATCACAGAATCATAGAATATTAGGGTTGGAAGAGACCTCAGGATGTCATCTAGTCCAATCCCCTGCTCAAAGCAGGACCAACACCAACTAAATGATTCCAGCCAGGGCTTTGTCTAGCCGGGCCTTAAAAACTCTAAGGATGGTGATTCCACACCTCCCTAGGTAACCCATTCCAGTGCTTCACCACCCTCCTAGTGAAATAGTGTTTCCTAATATCCAACCTAGACTATATATATGGTCTACCTAAGATGAATGGTATTTTGAGAACCCCCTTTCCATTCCATAGGAGAATCAGACAAGGTTGTTCCCTGACTGGGTTTTGCATGGTCTTTCTATCAAGTTTCTGTTATGCATGTTGTAAAAGCACCTTTCTGGCCTTTCTGTCCCTGTTCCAGTTTGTACTTCGGTGAAAGTTCCTGCATATGCTGATGATGTTACTGTGATTCCAGGTTTTTCTGAATGTCAGCACTCTTTTGAGCAGACTTCCTCAGCTCGCATAAATTGGGGGAAGAGTGACTCCTGCTAGGGGCTTGGGTTATCTCACACCTTCCCTCGCACTTTGCCAGGGGGCGTGGCAGGGGTCACTACTGTCAAGATGAATTGGCTATAAGGAACTGGGAACTACATTGGGACCAGTGTGATGCTCTGTACCTCAGGGGAACACCCTAAACCCCCATGTACATCTTTATAAAATGATTGTGGGGTATCCAATGCAAAGTTTGTCATGTTGGATGTCTTCGGCAAGCTAATGATGCACTGAGCATGGTTGTTATAGTGATATTATAGTAATTGTTACAGTAATGTTATATGTTATAGTTTCAGGTATATAGTTATGAGGCTGAAACTGTATCCTCATGGCTTAAAGCAAACCCAGGCAAAAACTCTCCAAGAACAGAGAGGCAATTCACACTTCATCAGGGCATGTATGGGGCAGACCCAGCCCAGCCTCACAGGAACAAAGGAGGCTGGCCTAGGCAGCAACAAAAGAATCTGTTAGACTCTCGAGGGAGTCACCCCCCTTCCTTTGGTCAGTTTGGAACTGCGATGAGGTAATGCTCACCTCACTTTGAAGGGGATGGGGCAAAGCCAAGAGAGAAGAAAGGACATGATAAAAGGGAGAGACATTTGCCCCGCTCTTCCTCTCTCTTCCACCTACATCTACAGACAACACACCAAGCCACTAAAGCGCTGATCAAAGGGGAGACCCTGGCTGAAGAGCAACCGGCCAGCCTGTGGTGAGAATCATCTAAGTTTGTAAGGGCAATGAAAGTGTTAAGATCAGCTTAGAATGTGTTTTGCTTTTATTTCATTTGACCAAATCCGACTTGTTATGTTTTGACTTATAACCACTTAAAATCTATCTTTATAGTTAATAAATCTGTTTGTTTATTCTACCTGAAGCAGTGCATTTAGCATGGTGAATAGAACTGATAGGAGGGCGGCTGGCGGAGCAGATAGCAAGGCGGCTGGTGGAGAGAAGCAGTGGGTGGTAAAGACTACAACAGTCGCATGGAGAGGCATGGCAATCAGCCGTCGACCCGAGTAGTGGAGCACGTGAGATTCCCCCCCCGCCCCACATACCTCCCCCCACTTCCACCCAGGCTGGGAGGTAAACTCTGTGGAGGAACTTCTGAACTCTGGGGGCTGCATTGGCCATGGTCAGAAAACTGGGGGTGCGGTGACTGGTGGGTTGCTGGACTTAAGACCCTGAGGGGAAAAGGACACTGTCAAACTTACTTTGGGGGTGGGTCTTTTACTCATGCTTTGTGTTATGAATCTTGTTTGCGGTGTTTCCCCAACATAATGCCACATTGGTTCCCTCCTTTATTAAAAGGCTTTTGCTACACTCAGACTCCGTGCTGGTGAGAGGGGAAATATTGCCTCTCAGAGGCGCCCAGGGGGGTGGTATGTAATTGTCCCAGGTCACGGGGTGGGGGCTCGAGCTGGTTTTGCATTGTGTTATTAAAACAGAACCCCTAGATACTGAACCCAGCCCTTGTTGCTGCCAACTCTGATGGGCAGAAAGGTTACACATGAAATCCCTGATTCATAAGAGAGTTCCAACCCTGATTGAGAAATTAGCTGGTAAAGCTCGAAAAGTATTCAATGGAATGCCTATTGAAGATGCTTTAGACTATTGTAAATTTAAAGATATTGTTTTATGAAGTTTTTAGATTATCCCTGAAACATATAGAGTTAAATTTAGGAATCTTAAGAGCGATATTGGTATGAGTAATGGGGAATATGTAAACAAAATGAAAGTTGGGAAAATGGGTGAGGGGTAAAGAGGTAGTAAGTTTTGAGGGAATGCTGGATCTTGTTGCTCAAGAGCATTTCCTAAGCATATGTAAGGGTGATGTAAAGCGGTGTCTATGGGACAAAGTTGTAAAGTCTGTGGCTTTTTTAGCTGATGCCTTCGAACAGAATCAGGTGTCTATTGAGGGCAGGCCACAGAAAGAGGGCTTTAAAACTGGTGGGAAGGGAGGATCCCATTTTGCCCCTGGGAAGAGAGAAGGGGGTGGGGAGCCTAAACATTCTCTTACCCAAAAACATTCCTCTAACCCTCATCCCAAATCTCCTGTAAAAGTAGAAGAGCCCCAAAGGGGCTATCAGTATAATTCCACTGATCACCTGAGGAATAATGCCCTGTGCTAGGAGGAAGCAGGCAAACAATAGCTCATGTTAGTTCTGCTGTCCTCAACACAGAAACCCCCCAAGAAATTGAAGCCTATCATATTGATTCTGTGAGGTTAGCCTCTGCAGAACCAGATATGGAGCATGTTAAGGCTGTCCAAATTAATGGCAAGGAATCCCTGGGGGCAGAGGGATACAGGGGCCCAGATTTCTCTGGTTAACCAGAGTGTGGTCCCAAAGGCTAGTATGCTACCTGGCCAAATGACAGATTGTGGGGGTGGGTGAAAGCAGATTCCTTATGCTACTAGCTAAAATCCATGTGGTTTGGAAAGTGTTTTGACTGTGGGGGTAATGGAACACCTCCTATTCAACTTGCTCCTTGGTAATGGTGTATTTGTTTTTACTAGTAAATATATGTTGACAAATAGGTCTTACAAAACTTTTATTTTGGATCAAGCAAAGATGGACATTTTTAAAAGAAGATGCTGTAAATTATTTAGTACTGGGGGTGCCAAAGTTCACTTTTTTTTTAAGAATGTTATGCCATTGCGTATGCTCTGGAGAAGCTATGCCCATACATTTGGGGATGATGTTTCCACCTGCAGACTGACCATGCTGCACTAAAGTGACTTCACACAGTCAAAGAAACTAACAAAAAACTTCTTCAGTGGAGTGTAGCTCTTCAAGACTTTGATTTTAAAATACAACGCCTTTCAGGAGCCTCTAACAAAGTGGCTGATGCACTCTCCCGGGAAGGTTTCCCAGAATCAGCCAGGTAAAAATGTCCCTGTATTCTAAGTCATTGTCGTCCTTGAAAAATACGGTTTAGTTCTTCGTGTAATTACTAGTAAAATTAAAGGTGCACGTATCTTATTAACTCTATTTTCCTAAACCTCCAGGAAGAAATCCCAGCCAGTGTGGACCCAACCTGAACCAGGCTGGCCAGCAACATCTGTGATTTGGGGGGCATGTGATAAATGAAGCGGAGGCCGGGGGATAGCTTCCTTTTATGGACACCCAGCCAGCCAGTTAGCTACAAAATCCCTCTTGGTAACTGTTCTCTATTTGCTTTGCCTGTAAAGGGTTTAAAAAGTCTGACTGCATGCATAGGTAAAAGGAAGTGAGTGGGCACCTGGCCAAAAGAGCCAATGGGAAGACTAGAACTTTTTAAAATTGAAACAAGGCTCCCCTTTGCCTGTCTGGTTGTTGTTCTCCGGAGAGAGGGGACAGAGCAGAGACAGGGCTGGGACTATGCTGTAAGAGCTTTCAGCCAGGTATGGAAAACAATCAGATCATACCTAGAACTACTCATTTACACCCCAGATATGTAAGTAGATCAGGAAATGTCTAGAAAAATGCAATTAGGGTTATCTCTTTTACTTCTTATTGACTTGTGGACTCCTCTGCCTTCATTTGGAATTTAGGTATAATTTATTTATCAGTTTGCTATTGGAAATACACTTTGTACTGTTCAGGATAGGAAATTTATTTTTGAATTTTTAATTTATGCTATTATTTTTACTGTGTTTCTGTACTAGTTTTATTAAAATTGTTTTAAAAGTCAAAGTCTCTCTGACCAGAAATTCCACCCTGGACCTGAGAAAACTTCCTCATGAAAGTTTCATCAAAAACAATCCTTTTTCGGGGGGGGGGGGGGGGACCCACAGTTTAATCAAACTGGCATTTTCTAACAAAAAAATATTGTCAAATTCCCAGCACTAGTCTCAGCTCATCCTGCCGAGTGTAAGATCCCTATTGCAAGTGAACAAGGCATTAAGGTGTTGGCTGCCACACAATGGCAACATGGCAGGGAGCTGACATTTCTCACACTGGTGGAGAGAGGACACCTGGAGAATTTTCTGCAGAGAAAACTGTGTGGGCAGATCTCTGCACTGATGTATAGGCTAATTGACTTTGGCAGGACTTAGCTTGAATGTCCAGTTCCTCCATCCACTTAATTCCCTTTGCAGAGTTGGGATATTCGGTAGTAAAGGGTGTTATCAATTTTATTTTATATATATTAATTACGTATTATGTAGCCTGAGGGACTGACTCGTTTCCAAGACCTTTTCCACTCAACTTATCCAAAATATCTTATCCAGTTCTGGAAGAACACGTCATTGAGTTCTCTGGGATACCAAAAAAACTCAGTTTGACTCCAGATGCCTCATTTGGCATACAGCAAAGCTACGCTGAGTTGATCAGACTCAAGCATAGGGGGTGAGTATAGGGCATACCATACATCCACAGTTACACAGAAACCCTATCCTTTCATATATATATTTACACATCTCATTGCATTTACTGTACATTACATCACACATTTTTGGATTGAATTGGTCATGCTGCAGGAACTAGTCCCTGTGCCGCATGCTCTGTCCATGCTCAACCCCCTCTTTACATTCCTAACTTATCTTCTTCATTGTTAATAAGTGGTGTCCCCAGGTCCTCTTATGTTCGCTGGCTCAGACATTGTCTTTTTAGGCTACTGAGGCATTTACGTCAGCCTAATAATCTGTTTACCTCCCTAATTCTATCCTTCAAGAAATGAGGACTCTCTCCATGTGTTAATTACTCATGTCAGGCCTGCCCTGAACTACAAGACTTAACACTGCCTTAAAGTTAGAGTGAAGTTACACTTAAGTAAGACTGGCGTGGGAGGAGAATCAGGCCAAATGTTTGTTTAATGTAATGTAATAAAATGCAATAATTAAATTTACAAAAAGGAATCATGAAACTAACTTTTAGGAAAGATATGCTTTGTATTAAAAAGGTAGGAGTCTCATACTGTATGTTTCGATGTCCTCCAAATTCATGTCTTTTATTTTCCAGGAACAGTTTGCCTTCTTATCCAGCATGTGCAAGAGAGAGACAAAACTCCACAATGAGTTTTCATCCTAGGTGAATGTGGCACCCCATTATCTTGGTTTATATTTTTCATTCCCAGTTTTTAACAGTTATAAACACCTTTCAACATCACATAAGAACAGCAGGGTAACCCAGATAAAAGAAAATACTTCAACCCTAACAACTTGACTCAGATTTATGTGCCAGTTTCAGTTTTTTTCTCCTCATTCTAAGAATTGCAACGTCGAACAAGTACCCTATAATGTGTTACTTGGTTGGCTTTTCCAAGGATACAATGTGCTACAACACATTGATGGGGAAGTTTATAGGCATCCCCCTCCCCTCCCCCACACACACTTTTGCTATTCATTGAAAATATATATCATGGTCTCTTCTTTCTGTGCTCCACAAACCTGACATTTCTTAATCTAAGGTTGTCTTGCAAGATGTCAAACTGTTTTTGACTTATTTTATGAAACTTTCTGTTAAAACAGTGTCAGATAAATCAATCAAGACTTCAGTTTTCTGTCAGACACCTGCAGTCTTAAACTACAGCTTTCAAACTGATACAGGGGAATTAGTAGATTTTATTGTATATCCTATAGGTAAGCAAAATTCAGTCTAGGATTTACCTGTACCTGTCCCAGGCGAAGTGTTTGCTAATAAATTATTACCAAGGTAATGAGCAAAGTAAGAGAGTTTTCACTTGATTAACCCTTGTTCAAATGTAGCTAGTTGGCACTTTTCACCTGTGACAGCCAAGGAAGTTCCAGACATGAGTTTTTCTATTATTCTTACTATTTACTTTTTGTGTTATTGTAATGCCCCGAGAGAGCACAGTTCCACAGTACTTGGGACTGCACATACCTGTAGTAAGAAACAATCCCTGCTCTGAAAAGTTTACAATCTGAAAAGATGAACAGAGAAAGGAAGTGTTATTATCCCCTTTTAACAGATAGGAAGAGAATAAGACCCTGATTTAGGAAAACCTCTATCCAGGACAGCATGTTAGCATGTCCTTAAGTGTCACTAAAGTCAATGCAACCTAAACAGGGATGAATTCAAGCACTTTCCTGAATCACGGTGTAAGAGATTTGCCCAAGGTCACGGGTAAATCTGTGGCAGAGCCAACGGTTGAACCCAGATCTCCGAGTCTCAGCTCAGAGTCTTAATCAAAGGATCATCTATCTTTTTTTCTCACCTATGTTAAATGGATTCTGGTTACTTCCTTGATCATCTTATTCATTACAATCCCAGCAACCTGAATTTCATCCAACACTTTGCCAGTAACCACTCTATTCATATTAAGATCCTGATCCTGCAAGGTCTAAGCATTCCCATTAAACTGAAAGGGCCTGTTTCACCACTTTTATGCACCTCCTTTCACCTGGGTAAAGTTGGCATAAAGCCCCACCATTACTTTTTTTCTTATTGCTATACTATCTCTTATTATTTTATATTATTGCTATAAAATTTGGTGGGGTGCGATGGTATCTAAATAATATTATATGCTCCAGTTTATTAATGCTTTGTAACTGGTAGCTAGAACATCATTTTTAACTGTATTTTGAAAAAAACATCCATGTGTTCCTACCATGTTAGAGTGCCTCTGCAATAATTTATATTTTAAATAATTGCTATTAATCATGTATCATTAGTAAAATGTTTATAAATGTACCTTAAAATGTCACTATGTTCTTACAAATTGATACTCTGTAGACGTTTACCAGTGAAGAATGATGTTGCATTAGAATAATTCAGTTTTTCTAAAACTCAAAGCTTCAGTTACCAGTTATTTTTCCTTATATCACGAATATGTACAATTTCTCTCTTTCTTCATTTTAATAATGTATTTTCTGTTGTCTTTTTCCATGCCTTTAGATCCTGTGGGGGGCAATCTTGTGATTACATGCATTAACTCCATTATGTTGTGGACTTACTTGTGATTCCGCACCCACCGAATGAGTAGCTACTGCATTCGAAAATGCCAGATACTCTTTAAGTGTAAAAGCACCTACTATTTTATTGAAACTATTCTTGCTTTATTACTGTAAACAACTTTGATCGTAATGATGCCATTTGAAAGAGCTGATCAAGCTAAGAAAAAAATGACACGACAGTCATAAAGTCACACTAAATTTTGCTATTAACAGTTTATAGTGCATAAGGAAAGTGTTCCAAGATGCAACTACAGACAAAAGAGAAAATTAATTTTAAATAGAACTGTAGATTTGAGCATTTGCAATAGACTAATAAAATCATTTGTACCATATTCTTAAACACAACAGACAGAAAGCATATTAGATGCTAGAGGATAGATAAAACTGTGCCTTCACGCAGACAATTGCATTAATATGTTAAGTCGCTGATCTCGGAGACAAAGAAAAGAGTTTTGTGGCAGGAAGAAAACATAGAAATATAGGAAGCAAAACTAAACATTATACCAAAAAAAGCCCCAAAAAATAACAACAAAAAACCACAACCAACCAAAAACCCACATAGTCCAAAGGGGGGGGAGGGGGAAGATTTAACTGGAGGCTAGATCACTATAACCAACAAAACTGATAATCTGACATGTGGGACCACAATCTGCTTTTTGGGATGTAGACAAAGCAAGGAGTTTGCTGCAACAGTTGTTGAAGTGGCAACCTCCTTTGGACCAAATTAAAAAGTAGACAGCTGAGACTTGTAATCTATAAATCCTCAAAGAGGAATGATTTGTTCCAGCTATCTGGTAAGACAAAGTTATTTTAGTACAGCATATGTTACAGTCCTCGAATACACCAAGGAATACCAGCTTTAAGTGACAGATCCAAACAGATAAATAGCCACAAGCTATGGTGGGTACAGAAAGAATAGTTTATAACTTGAGTAAAATAAAAAAATTAAGATGTGTTACAGAGGTATGCAACTGCTTGATGAGATAAATCACCAGACAAACACTTTGGCCAAGAGCCTGCCCTGCATTAGGGTATTTTTCTACTGCTCTGATGGCACAAAGGTGCCCTATAATTAGATTTAGGCAGCTTTTGAAGGATTCCACCAAAGTAGGGTGGCATATAGCCACCATAGCAGAGCAGGCAGTGTGGAGAAAGAGGCATGGCTGGGGCATCCCTATACCTTGGTGATTTGCAACTACAGGAAGAGCCCCTTTTAGGCTATTCTACGGTATATCACTGACCAGAACTCTCAAGTGTATGACAGTATTCAGTGGCATGAACTGCATTAGAACTTTTTCAACTTCCATGTCTTGCTGCACCCCATTCTGAGCTCCTACCTGGGGCAGGGAATAGCTGGCAGTAGTGAAGGAAGGAGAAGACTCAATTCAGGCAGCTATTGGTCCCTTACCCCCATGTCTATTTCTCCCCTCCAAGAAGAAGAGAAGTCTGTGAGGGAATGGAGAGCTTCCCAGAAGTCTACTGGAAATTTTTGGATGGGGGTGAAGGAGGACACAGTCTGGGTTCACAAGAGGAAGGAGTAGAGCTGGCTCTGAGCTGCCTAGCTGTTTCTACTCCCTCCTCTCTCTTACACTCTATACACTCTTCTGAACATGGTAAGGGCTACTTGTTTCTTCCTGCCCTATCCAAACACTGACAGTGCTCGTGGCCAGCTCTGTCCCTTGGAAAGGCCCAGAGCTGCCAGTTAAGAAGGAACACACGGGAGCCTTCTGGGACCAGGACACAGTGGCAATAATATGTATGGAAAACCTGCACTAATTGCAGGGTGAGTGTGGGAGAGGAGCATTAAAATGATTTGGGGGCAGCGACCTCACTTGCGCTCGTGTTTACGGGATGCATTACTTTTACTGAAGTACTGGGAGCCTTCTTAATTGTACTGGCAGCAAGGGGCTTTGTTCACTCTGTAAAGGACAGGAGGCAGCATTACCTGAAGAGTCAGTGGTAGGACTCCATTATTTGAATTGGGAGCAGACTGGGTACAAAACTACTTTTCCCTCCCCAAGTTTCCCCTCCCCATAGGGGTCTATACCAGGGGCGGGCAAACTTTTTGGCCTGAGGGCCACACTGGGTTTCCAAAATTGTATGGAAGGCCAGTTAAGAGAGGCTGTTCCTCCCCAAACAGCCAGACGTGGCCTGGCCCCCGACCCCTATTCGACCCCCATTGCTTCTCGCCATCTGAAAGCCCCCTCCCCCTGGGACGCCTACCCCATCCAACCCCCCCAGTCCCTGTCCCCTGACCGCCCCCGGACCTTCCACCCCTGACTGCCCCCCCTGCCCCATCCAACCCCTCCTCTCCTTCCTGACTGCCACCCCCCGGGACCCCTGCCCCATCCAACCACCCCTTCTCCCTGTCCCCTGACTGCCCCCCGCCACCCCATCCAATCCCCTCTCTCCTTTCTGACTGCCCTCCTGGGACCCCTGCCCCCATTCAACCCCCGTTTCCCACCCTCTGACTGCCCCGACCCCTGTCCACACCCCCGGCCCCTGACCACTCCCTCTAACTCCCCTGCCCTCTATCCAACCCCCGCTTCTCCTTGCCCCCTGACCGCGCTGCCTGGAGCACCGGTGGCTGGCGGCCCTACAGCCGCACCGCCACGCAGCACAGAGCACCGGGTCAGGCCGGGCACTGCGCTGCCCCAGGAGCTTGCCGCCCCCCCGCCCAGAGCACTGCGCCGGAGGGGGAGGGGGAACAGCGGGGGAGGGGCCGGGGGCAAGCCTCCCGGGTCAGGAGTTCAGGGGACAGGAGGATCCCATGGGCTGGATGTGGCCCGCGGGCCATAGTTTGCCCAACTCTGGTCTACACAAAGCTTGCACTGAGATCCTATCCCCAACCCCCAAGTACCTAAGTAACCTGGGCAGGGACCCCTCGGCCCCTCCTCATCTGCCCAACAGAGGACAGAGCTGGTGTCACTGTATCAAAAAAGTGAGAAAATATCTTTAAAGTCAGGTTTTATTGTTTAAACCAAACAAGTAAATCCTGGATCCAAAGACAATCACAGATGTCATTAAAACCAATTGGAGGTGGTAGGCACACTCTTTCAGGCTCCAGAGAAGGAGCAATCAAGTGCCTTAGGAGAAACAGCTAAAGACAATGGGGGTGACTACCCAAGGCAATGGGGTATTAGGCCAGAGCTATTAGCAGGACTCTCCCTGCTGACAAATGAAAGAGCTAGGACATTATTCACAGTCTGTGTATGCTGGGGGCAGAAAGCCAAAGAAGAAGGTGTGAGCATGACTCTGAGAAGAAGAGGGGGGGATCAAGTACTTGGGGTACAGAGCTTATTGAAGAAGCAGACTGGGGGTTTCTGTTGGTTTCTACAGTGGCAAGGGATATGAACTTAATGTACTTTGGGGGGGGCGGGGGGCAAATAAAGTAGATTACATAAAGAACATACATGACTCATATTTCAGATTTCTCAGCCTACCAGAAACAACCCTGCAAGGCCCTGAATTCTCGCTAACCAGCCAGGCCAAAGGGGCAACTATATTGTTTGTTCCCTATATTGTGACATGCAACAAGACACAGATGTTCCACTATTGGCCATTTACCACACAAGTTAAACTGAGTGCAAAGGTGATTAAAAGCCACCTTTGCATCCCCTCCTCCCCCTACCAAGCACTCTTCACCTACAGCTTAAGATCTGAACTCACTCGCTTGTGACGCTGTGGTTAGGGGAGAGCCCAGCCAGCCCTCCTAGTTCCCCTAGGGGCCCCTTACCGTGCTGGGAGGGAGGGGAAATGTAGCCAACTGAATTGCTTTGTGTCAGGTATCCTGGGCACTTTCTCATTCCATAGAAGTATAGTTCCCAAATACACTAGAATTGGAAGTGGATTTATGAAAAGGCATTTACTTTTCATAAAAGGAAGCAGATGAATGGGTTTGGGACTACTAATGTCTGAAATAGGGAGAAGACAACTCTTAGCCCCTTAACTCTCATACAAAGGGAGGGCAATAGGTTGAGACCAGCTGTGGATGGGTGGGATATTGATGGCAGCCCTCCACCAGGTGGCACAGATTAAGTGACTTGCACTGTACAAGGATAGTGACTTGCACTTGCTGGATAGTTCCCAGATGAGTTAAGTTAGTAAAGTTTCAGCCTAATTAAACAATATCACTTGCATCTTGTCTTTTTTCCTGCATGTCTCGGACAATGAAAAAAAGCCAGAGACAAGGACTGGTATGTCAACAATGGCAGCTTTTCAACTACCAGGCAACTGTCTCATTCCACGAAGAAAGCAGCCCCTTTTTGCTCCTTTAGTGAATCTTGTATCTTTCTTTAATTGGTGGGACTTTATGAGTTAATTGGTGATCTGCAACAGTGACACATATGCTTGTGAATATAAGGCTCAGTTATTCCAATTCCCTCTTCAGAAAGCGTTCTGTAGGGTTACTTGATCTCCAGCAGCTTGTTCTGAAAAGAGCCACAGGATTGCTCACTGTTTGAGTTACTGAGGTCATGTTATGCCCATCTTGCATTCTTTATGTTGGCTGTTTATAATGGTGCTGCTGGATTTTAGAAGTCTTAACAGTGTTACACCTAGCTACAATCAAAACTTGTTTCTTGAGCCTTTGTGCTGACAATTATATGCATCCCCATCCTTACATCTGCAGCTGGTAGGCAAGCGTGCTTTTGCTGTAATATATCCTACAGTGTGGAAATCACATTCCTCTTTGTTTCCCCCCAAGCCCATTTCATTTCTTCTTACTTTCACAGTGTAACAATTACTGGCCCAACTCCTGAGTGGAACCCAAGAAAGAGGAGGGAGGGATTATAAGCCAATTTTGCACTCCATGATTCTAGGCTGAACTGCCCCTAGTCTGTAGCACTCAGTGCATTTTAGAGCAGCCTGGAACTATGACTTCTCCTAAGGGACTGTTCCTGCAGTTTGGGATCATAGCAATGTGGGGATGTCCTGGCCATGTTCCTTATGGCAGCTACAGGCTAAGCTGTTAGGCTAAGCACCCTACACTCAGAGATTACATTAGGCTTTGGGGGTGGAGGGTAATGTTGCTGCAGATGGTTATGGGCTGGAATCCAGAGCAGAGGGTGGGGCTGGTTTTCCCTACCAGCCTTGAGGAAGGGGTATACACCTTACAGAAGGGCTATTGATCCCAGGGTGGGGTTGAAGACTGAGCCTTATGGATGGGCTAAGGAATAGCCCAGGAGGGGCCAGAAGGATCTTTTGTGTTGGAATGTTTTTGCACATTTAGTTGTACTTTTGTTGGCTCAGAAAGGGTGGGATTAAATTGTGACGTGGCCAGAGAGCTGAGTGGTGAGAAGAGACACCACCACAGGATTGGATTAATTGCCAGCAGGGTGTGCTAGATAAGAAAAAGCTGCTACACCATGTCTAGCCACTGGGGAATATGACAGCAGTGAGTCAGCTCTTCCATGGTAACTTTGCACCATGGGGGTAATGCAAAGTTCTTCTTCAAGTGCTTGTTCATGTCCATTCCAATCAGGTGTGTGCGCACACACATGCATGGTAGCTGGAAGATTTTTCCCATTGCAGCCTCTGTTGGGTCGGCCAGGGTGCCCCCAGGAGTCACACCTTCATGGCACTCAATATAGAGCCCGGCTAAGTCTAAGGAGCCAACGGTTGTGAGACCCCAGTTGGGCCACAATGCCAGGTCCCCGGGCAGGGCCGTGTTGACTCCTGTCCAGGCGAGGCAGTTGAGTCTGGGCCCACCGTGATCACTGGACCCTACTGGCCAGCAACTGCTGGTCCCCTCGACACCGGAGGCTTTCTAAGTGGCTCAAGACTTGCTGTATCTCACGGCGCCGTTCTCACCCCCTAGCACAGAGGTCGCTCTGGCCCCACCTGCACCATCACGACCCCAGGTGCAATCAAGAGGGAAGCTGGCGATGATGTCCTGGCGCTCTCCTTCTCCATGGCACCTTTGGCTCCGACACCTCCGGAGAGAGAACCCCCAAGCTCCCAACACTCAGTGCCCCGAAGCATGGCTCCTCCGTTGTCTTTTCGGAGACCTCGGTGTCGGAGTCAGGCTCCTACTGCTCCGATAACAGCAGGAACAGGAGGTCCAGGTCGTGGTGGGACAGACGGGCTTACCTGGCGCCGTGGCCACTGCTGTGGCAGAACCCCTCTCAGTGGCCCTTCTGGACTCCATGGGCTTTTCACCAGAGCCAGGGAAGAAACCAAGGGTCCTGCTCAGCGGCGACTTCAGTGGCTTCGACCACCTTTATCTCACTGGCTGAGTGACCAGCCACTGAACCACTGACGCCGACACCATCAGCTGTGGCACCATCACCAGCACCGGCTTTTGGACCAGCTTCGGCACCAGCTGTGGCTTCGGCACCAACATTGGCACCAGCTTAGACAGCAGCTTCAGCACCACTGACAGCAACCCCGGCACTGGCAGCAGCACCGATGGCGGCTTCGGCACCTACAGCACCACCAACGGCACCACCAATACTGACATTGGCACCGAGTTCAGTGCCGACAGCCCCGGCACCGAGCATGGCACCATCTGTGTCTGCTCCTGCATGGGACCCCTGAGAGTCACGAAGTCCCTTAGATGCCAATGGCAGGGACCAGCTGCCATTATTTGGGGCTTCCTCCTCCTTGTTGCCGGATGAAGCACTGGCTCGTACCACCCTAGCTCTGGTGCTCAAGGACAATCAGGTGTTGCAGCAGTTGCTGCATTGGGTGGTCCAGGGTCTGGGCATCCAGGCAGAGGCGATAGTAGAAGACTCCAATACCATGGTGGGTTTCAGAGTAGCAGCCATGTTAGTCTGTATTCGCAAAAAGAAAAGGAGGACTTGTGGCACCTTAGAGACTAACCAATCTTGCATCCGATGAAGTGAGCTGTAGCTCACGAAAGCTTATGCTCAAATAAATTGGTTAGTCTCTAAGGTACCACAAGTACTCCTTTTCTTTTTGCCAATACCATGGTGGATATCCTCGGCCCCTCTGGACCTACCCGTATTGCCCTACTGCTCATAAAAACTATGTGGACACCAACAAAACCCTGTGGCAGACCCCAGCCTCATTGCTAACCACTGCCAAACGCAATGAATGGCGATATTTTGTGCCCTCTAAGGGTTCTGAACATCTCTATTCCCACCCACAACCTGATTCCCTTGTTGTGGACGCTGCTAACCAGCCTTGGTTGAGGAGGGCAAGCTAATCTCCTGAGCTTCCCTCCAGGCTGCGCTGGACAGTGTTGATTCAGTGCTGATGCAGCCACGAGAGGCATGGCTACAGGGGTGGCTAAGAGAAGGGCCATGGCTCCAGGTCTCTGATCTCCCGTACATAGTCCAGCAGACCATACGGACTGCCCCTTTTTGGGTGTGACTCTGTTTTCAGAGAAGACAGATAAAAGGCTACACAGCCTAAAAGACTCTAGAGCTGCCCTCAATTCCTTGGGCCTACACCTTCCCCTGCCATGCAGCGGAAGCCTTTCAGGCCTCAACCTCCTCCACAATTCTACCAACAGAACTGACAGACCAACCCCTGGAGGAGGAATAGAAACCGCAGAAAAAGGCCGCACCTAGTCTCAGGCCAGGGCTCTAGCCAACCCAAACCACCTTACGGCCCCAAACTGGCCTTTTGAAGGTGTGGTCGAGGACGGCTCACCAGATCAAAAACTGGATCTACCTCACCTTACCTTTTCCTCTCGACTGTTCCCTTTCTACAGTGCATGGTCCCGTATCACTTCGGACTGCTGGGTGTTCCGCATGGTAGAAAGGGGATACTCCATCCAATTCTGTGCCCTCCCTCCCTTCCACCCTCCTTCAGCATCCCTCTTCAGGGACCCTTCTCATGAGCAACTCCTTATACAGGAGGTGCACTCACTCCTTTTGCTCGGGACAGTGGAAGAGGTTCCTCAGGAGCAGACGGGCAGGGGGTTCTATTCTTGGTATTTCCTAATACCGAAAGCCAAGGGTGGGCTCAGGCCCATACTAGACCTAAAAGAAAAGGAGTACTTGTGGCACCTTAGAGACTAACCAATTTATTTGAGCATAAGCTTTCGTGAGCTACAGCTCACTTCATCGGATGCATACTGTGGAAAGTGTAGAAGATCTTTTTATATACACACAAAGCATGAAAACATACCTCCTCCCACCCCACTCTCCGGCTGGTAATAGCTTATCTAAAGTGATCACTAGACCTGCGAGAACTCGACAAATTCATAAAGAAACTCAAGTTCTGCATTGTCTTTTTGGCCTCCATCATCCCTTCATTGGATCCAGGAGACTGGTATGCTGCCCTCGACTTGAAGGACACGTACTTTCACATAGCAATAACTCTGTCCCACAGAAAATACCTCAGGTTTGTGGTAAACAACACCCACTACCAGTTCACAGTTCTCCTGTTTGGCCTGTCAGCGGTGCCTCATGTTTTTACCATGTGCATGGCAGTCGTGGCTGTGTTCCTGTGCAGATGGCAGGTACATGTGTTCCTGTACCTGAACGACTGGCTCATCAAGGGCCGCATCGCAGACGCGTTCCTCCTCCCACGAGGAGGCCGTCTTCTATGCACATTTCTGCCTATCCCTCTTGTTCACAAGGGGCTCCTCATGATATAGCGGGAACAAACTTTGGTGATATTGATAGCTCTAGCCTGGCCCTGCCAACACTGGTACACATCACTCCTGGAAATGTCCGTGGATGCTCCAGTCACCTTGACGCTCTTCCCGGACTTACTAACTCAGGATCATGGCCGTCTCCAACACCCAAACCTCGAGTCGCTGCACCTCAGGCATGGAAGCTCCATGGCTGAACCCAATGGAGCTTTCTTGCTTGGATCAGGTTAGAAAAGTCCTCCTTGGCAGTAGGAAACCCCCCACAAGAGCCACCTACCTTGCTAAGTGAAAGAGATTTTCAATCTGGATGGTGCAGCATCATTCGTCACTGACGCTCACCTCTGTGCCACTTATATTAGACTATCTACTCCATCTCAAGCAGCAGGGGTAATCCATGTCATCAATAAGGATTCACTTGACCACCATCTCTGCCTTTCATCCAGGTGCAGAGGGCCACTCCGTCTTTGCCAGCCTATGGTCAGCTGTTTTCTTAAAGGTCTCAACAGGCTATACCCTCATGTCCAGCTGTCCCAGCCTGGGACCACAATCTGGTCCTTTCCAGACTCATGGGACTGCCCTTTGAACCTTTGGCAATGTACTCCCTGCTCTATCTCTCATACAAGGTGGTGTTTCTGGTAGCGATAAGCTCAGCCAGGAGGGTGTCTGAGCTCAAGGCACTGACATCAGAGCCCCCTTACACAGTGTTCTATAAGGACAAGGTTCAGCTCAGACCCCACCCAGCTTTCCTCCTGGAGGTTGCCTCCCAGTTTCACATCAACCAGGACATCTTCCTCTCAGTATTCTATCCTAAGTCGCACTCGAGCAGCAGGGAGCAAAAGCTTCACTCATTGGATGTCCGCAGAGCGCTAGCCTTCTACATTGAGAGAATGAAGCCGTTCCAAAAGTCTGTCCAGTTATTTGTGGCAGTGGCCGACACAATGAAAGGTCAGCCTGTGTCATCACAACTTGTCTCATCATGGATCACATCCTACATCTGTGAGTGCTGCAACCTGGCAGGGATGCCTGCCCCCCCGCTCACTGTGCATTCCATGAGGGCCCAGGCCTCTTCAATGGCATTCCTGGTGCAGGTTTCCACCCAGGAAATCTGCAGAGCAGTGACGTGATCCTCCATGCACACTTTCACCGCGCACTATACAGTCACCCAGCAGGCCAGAAATGATGAGACCTTCAGAAGAGCGGTGCTCCAATTAGTGGACGACTCTGACCCCACCTCCTGAACTCGGGCTTGGGAGTCACCTCATTGGAATTGACATAAACAAGCACTTGAAGAAGAAAAAACAGTTATTCACCTTCTCGTAACCGTTCTTTGAAATGTGTTCATGTCCATTCCAATACCCTTCCTCCTACCCCTCTGTCAGAGTAGCCAGCAAGAAGGGTCTGAGGGGGTTGCGGGTCAGCAGGGCTCTATATTGAGCGCCATGAAGGCGCGACTCCAGGGGGCCCCCCGGCCGACTTGACAGAGGCTGCTATGGGAAAAATCTTCCAGCAACTGTGCACGTGCGCGCTCACACACCTGATTGAAATGGACATAAACAACATATCTCAAAGAACAACAGTTACGAGAAGGTGAGTAACCATTTTTTGCCCAAGCACAGTTGTGATCTGGGCAATAATGTCTCATTGATTTCTAGGTGCATGTTTGATTTCTTTGATGCCTCAAACCAGAGAGCCAGATCCTATAAATCAGTATAGCTCTGTGGAAGTCATTGGTATTACTCTGATTTACCCCAAACCAGGATCTGGTAGATAGTGCTTACATATGGGATACAACACAGGTCCTTGCTTCTGCAGGTGATGAGAATAGGATATTAGAAATGGTCCCATGGGAATGTAATAAAAAGCACACACATTTTGTTTCATGTTTCTCTACAAAGCTGCTGTAGAGGTGTTAGACCAGTGGTGGGCAACCTGTGGCCCACAGGGTGATCTGCTGGCAGGCTGTGAGACAGTTTGTTTACATTGACCATCCACAGGCATGGCCGCCCGCAGCTCCCAGTGGCCGCAGTTCACCATTCCCGGCCAATAGGAGCTGCAGGAAGCGGCGCGGGCTGCAGGGATATGCTGGCCACCATTTCCCACAGCTCCCATTGGCCAGGAACAGTGAACTGCAGCCACTGGGAGCTGCGGGTGGCCGTGCCTGTGGACAGTTAATGTAAACAAACTGTCTCGCAGCCTGCCAGTGGATTACCCTGACGGGCCGCATGCGGCCCGTAGGTCGCAGGTTGCTCACCACTGTGTTAGACCCTGCCTTGAAGGCACAGTCCTGCACTGAGCATGTTCTGTCACAGGGGGTGTACTGGAGGTATTGTGTTTGGGGAACTAGTGGGAGTGCAGCATGTTCATCCCAATCCCTCACAGCCAAGCAGCTGTGCTAACCAACATGTAGGGGCAGAGCCTTTATTCTGCATAACCTTTCCCTTCCCAGAGCCTTTTAGGGTGCTATATTTCCTTAGAAGACATCTCAGTATCTACCTCTGCACTCCCTGAGTGTAAGGGGCTGAGCAATTTGATGGAAGTGGCTAACATTCTCCCTGCATTCTGAGTGGCTGTGTAAGGGCCAGGTAGAATCTAGCTCCAAATGATTAAGCAGGCAGATTTCAACATGACTGCCCACTGCGTCTTGCCCTCTTAAAAGGCTGGCATTTACCTACTTCTCTAGTTGTGGCACCCTGTTGCACTAAACAATGAATGGTAATATATGAATCATAGAATCATAGAATCATAGAATATCAGGGTTGGAAGGGACCTCAGGAGGTCATCTAGTCCAAACCCCTGCTCAAAGCAGGACCAACCCCCAATTAAATCATCCCAGCCAGGGCTTTGTCAAGCCTGACCTTAAAAACTTCTGAGGAAGGAGATTCTACCACCTCCCTAGGTAACGCATTCCAGTGTTTCACCATCCTCCTACTGAAAAAGTTTTCCTAATATCCAACCTAAACCTCCCCCACTGCAACTTGAGACCATTACTCCTTGTCCTGTCCTCTTCTACAACTGAGAATAGTCTAGAACCATCCTCTCTGGAACCACCTCTCAGGTAGTTGAAAGCAGCTACCAAATTCCCCCTCATTCTTCTCTTCTGCAGACTAAACAATCCCAGTTCCCTCAGCCTCTCCTCATAAGTCATGTGTTCCAGACCCCTAATCATTTTTGTTGCCCTTCGCTGGACTCTCTCCAATTTATCCACATCCTTCTTGTAGTGTGGGGCCCAAAACTGGACATAGTACTCCAGATGAGGCCTCACCAATGTCGAATAGAGGGGGACGATCACGTCCCTCGATCTGCTCGCTATGCCCCTACTTATACATCCCAAAATGCCATTGGCCTTCTTGGCAACAAGGGCACACTGCTGACTCATATCCAGCTTCTCGTCCACTGTCACCCCTAAGTCCTTTTCCGTAGAACTGCTGCCTAGCCATTCGGTCCCTAGTCTGTAGCTGTGCATTGGGTTCTTCCATCCTAAGTGCAGGACCCTGCACTTATCCTTATTGAACCTCATGGTTCAATATGGTCTCCTAGTCCTCTCTGCCTTTTTCAGTTTCGCACGCATGTTCTCCCCCCACCCAAATATTTTGCTTCCTTATGCATTAATTTTCTTGTGTGTATTTTTTTTTATATTTTTGGTCTAGTTTCATGGACTTTCACAACTGAATCATAATAAGGGAATTCATGTGGAATTTCACTATTTTGACAAGACACTACTGTTCTACTGAAAATGCCTGGTGAAGGGAAAAGTGGCATTTTAAACAAATGCTTGCTCAATTAATAAACTTTGTAACTTACAAAATCCCTGAGCACCAACTGCTGAAATACAATAACTCTCTGACCTGAACCTATTAAATGAATAAGTCTGCTGTACATAATTTACACTAGTACTATGCATGAAAAATAGCTCCTGTAAAAAAAAAAAAAAGCAAGATAACAAAATAATCTTTGTGTGGAAACAGAATTACTGTCTACTAGGGTTCACTTCAGCAGCATTAGCTTTTGGACTATCTCATCATTTTACCTTTGTTAGTATACCACTTGCAGGAATCGTTCAATTTTCAGTAATTTAACAATGATTTTTTTCTTGATTATGATAAGGGATGTTTAATGTACCAAAGTCTCTGGTGTTCCCGATCATATTGGGTACACATGATGTGTGTAATGTGTCTAATATGTACCTGTGACATTCCCCTGGTGTTATCTGGACCAGTGATCTTCTAGGTCACGCCAATCCTTGACTCTGGGAGCCAGCCTTACCGTGCTCTGCTGTGAGAACCCCCAGTCCTGGGCTGTTCACTCACAGCCTCTGGCATGTAAGCTGCTTTGATTGTGCAACCAAATGACACCAGCCAATATCTTTGGTCCCAGACACAATCCTGGGAACCTCCGTCTTGCAGTGTCCAGTTATGCCCGCTGGATGCTGCAAGCGTATATGAGTTGTCAATTTAATAAAGAAATTGATATGTAATAGGCTTGTTATCCCAAGGGGAGTCTCTGACACACTTCAAACCAAACACAGTACTTTAGGTAGAATAAACAAACAAGTTTATTAACTACATAGATAGAATAAGTCAAAGTACAAGTCAGATTTGGTCAAATGAAATATAAGCAAAACACTTTCTAAGGTGATCTTAACACTTTCAGTGCCCTTACAAACTTAGATCCTTCTCACCACTGGCTGGCTGGTTGCCTTCAGCCAGGCTCTCCCCTTTGATCAGTGCTTCAGTAGCTTGGTGGTGGTGTTTGTAGATGGAGGTGGAAGAGAGGAGAGGAAGACCATGGCAAACATCTCTCCCTTTTATCATGTTCTTTCTTCCCTCTCGTCTTTGTCCCCCCTCTTCAGGGTCAGGTGAGCATTACCTCATCGAAGTCCCTGACTGACCAAGGGAAGGGGGGTGACTCACTTGAGAGTCCAACAGATCTTTTGTTGCTGCCTAGGCCAGGGTCCTTTGTTCCTGTGAGGCTGGGCTGGGTTTGTCCCATACATGCCCTGATGAGGTGTGAACTGCCCCTCTGTTCCTGGAGAGTTTTGTCTAGGCTTGTTTTAAGCCATGAGAACACATTTTTCAGCCTCATAATTATATACATGAAATTACAACCTATAACATTACTATAACAACAATGCTCAGTGCATCATGAGCCTTCTGAAGATACCTGACACGACAAACTTTGCATTGGATACCACGCAATCAAATTATAAGGATGAACATGGGGGTGCAGGGTGTTCCCCCAAGACACAGAGTGTCACAGTACCATATTAAGATATTATGTTCCAAATCCTGCTCACATGACTTATATGAGTGGTCCCACTGCTTCATATATAAGTGCATACGTGTATATATAGGGAATATATAATGTAGCATGGGAAGAATGCTTTTTATCAGCATAGGTTTGGGGCATCTACCTTACCCATGAGTTGCCAGTCCATGAGTGAGTTATGCAGGCCATCCCCAAATAAGTGTTGATAATATCTTTAGGCCAAATGAAAACTTAGTGGCTTCTGTGTAATCAAAATATGTTACAGGAAAAACTATTTTGCAATTATTTTAATGGGGTCATTTTTGTATCCCTCTTGCAAAGCTAGAATATATCAGATACCAAGAATCCAGAAACCTTTAAACATGACACAATAGATTTTCTGTACATAAAACTGTCATGAATGTAAAGTCTGATATCTTGGGGTATTCCAGTGCAAATGCTGGTCCCACTGAGAGGTGGGAATATTCCTTTCTCATTGGTATAAATCTTCCAATATATAATAATTTTCTTAGGTTTAACTCCTACCTGATGCTGAAACAATTGTTGGGGAAGACTTAAAAATGTCCCATGAGATAATGGTCCAGATTCTGAGCTGTGGCCAGAGAGCACTCCACACTGGGTGGAATACAGGGGTGAGGCATGTTACAAAAGAAGCCTTGACTAACCCCATTTCCTAGGTCATGCCCCTAAAAGCTGGCTTGAGGGCAACTTTGAAGTTAAAGAAGCTGGGAAGCTTGGCCAACACAAGAGCTCCTTTGGAGAATAAAATGAGAAATTAGTATGATCATTTGGAGGGCTATTGAACAATATTCTTTAACACTCCTTTGAAATAACGTTCCTTTAGCACATCATTGCTGTAAGGGCAATCTGATTCCAGCCTCCTCCATCCTTCTCAATGGATAGAAAACTTACAGGTAACCTTTGAGGACCCTGTTGAATAATGCTGAACAAACTGCACCATAGGAGAATCAATAGACATTACCTTCGGTTTTCTTCTGCATAATGTTACTGTTGTATCTTTAAGATTGGCTGTATTGCTCTCCAAGATGCTTTGCATGTATGTGGATACAAAACTTTAAAGTACCGCCAAAGGTTTGGTGTTTCAGGAACTTTGGGAATATATTCTTGTAAATGTGAATTTAGTGCTCCAGAAATGTACTGGATTGTCATCCCTGGAGACTGCTGCCCTCTATTTATTTCCCAAGCAGATGCAAAATAGGCAGCAGCTCTCAACATTTTTTCCATACAACCTCCACCTTGAGCCAGAGGAACCCCACCTGGGATTGACAACTTTGTTCATTCTCCATGCTCAATAGATCCTTCACAACAAGGATGCCAGTTTGTGCCCGTTGCAGTGGTGATTTTTGTGATGTAAACACTTGTAAGATGGGATCTAGACTGAGACTAGTGAGCTCATTTCACAGACCACTGGCAGCTGCCAGATGGTAACAGCTTTTGGTCACCGTCAACTTCGCATGAATTTGAGCGAGGGCATAGAAATGAGAGATTGTGTTCCAGTACCAATTCAGTAACTCATTGGTCAGCCTGAATATACTTTTATTTAACTAAAGTTTGGTGGTCAATACTCACAGTACTCTGTAGAAGAATTCCTGATCCTTACATTTTAACTTCATAATTCATTTTCTCTGTTATATTCCATCTGAAATAGCACCTGCTACTTGTAGATTGATTACCACTACATATAACTCATAAGGGCATCAGATTTCAAAATGAGATTTGGAATATGGTAAATGGATATGATTAACGTTTTGTTGCAATGTATCATTAAAACATACTTGTCCATATTGTAGGACACATTAAGAAGTTACTTATAAGGACAACATTTTCAGTGGTTGAAAACTGTCCTAAATCTTCAAAATTCTAAGCAAGTTGAGAAAACTCTTAAAAATTCTTGATTGATTTTAAAACACAATTACTATTACAGATTCTCTCTGCCTACAAACTGAATTTAAATATATTTACATACATTATTTTCCACAAAAATATTATAACTTTGTTTTAATGCTAATTTGTGTGCAGCATAATAAAATAAATGTGTCCTTAAAGCTGTTTTTTCTATTAAAATTTAAGAATGGATCCGAAATACAAATCCTGTTTTATTTTATATGACTTTAGAATCTGCCTTTCAAGTATTTTTTTTCCTTTTGCTTTCATTGTTGTCAGGATGTAATACTTTTTTTGTTTCTTGGTCTTCATTTTTTAAAAAATGTGCTGGTATTCTAGTCTGCTTACCTAGTTGGCATTGGTTTAAGATTTTGGTGGCTGGTGTAGTGCATTCAACACAGGAAAGAGAGGTTCTAGGAAAAGTCATTCACCAATATGGGGGTAAGAGGATGCGGGAGCAGGACAACCAAAGTATGCTTTCAGATTCTAGAAAAGATGTACGTATTCTGCATCATGCACGTGTGTTCCTTAATGCTTAGTTCAGAACAGAAGTTACTTTCTGAGGACACTAAATGATATCTTTATCACAGAACTTCATGTAGAAATGTTTTGATGGTGCTTGAACAGATGAGAGGGGATTTTTAAAGGGAAAATATGCAGTACAGAATGAAGAGGTAAATCTCCTTGGATGAGATTCTTTTTAGTCACTTCCACATTAATGAAAATACAACAGTATTTGCACAGCACACTTAAGAACTGATATTATATAGTATAGGGCCAGCTCCTCAGTTGGGGTAAACCAATGCACCTGTATTGACTCCAATGGAGCGATACTGTTTTACCCCAGCTGAGGATTCAGCCCACAGTGTATAGGACCAGTCCTGTAGAAGACAGGAGTACTATTTTTAAAGTCCACACATCAGTATATTTCTTGCTCAAGAGGACTGGGAAGAAAGAGAGAGGAAAATACTTTGCTATAAAAAAAATAAACTAGCTCAACAGAATTATTTGCCTTTCTCAATATTGGTAATACCCAGAAAAAGCTACAAGGACTTTCAGATACACCCTCCCCGCCCGTCTGTTAGATCTGTGGCAATCCACACGTATATTTTAAAGAAAAAAATATTTCCTATGTGAAGTGTGTATGGAGTTTCAGTTCAGTCCCTACAAGGTAGATGTCTAAATCACAAAAAATCACCATCAATAATTGTCATACAGCAGACCAAGTCAGTGGAGAGACTGAACTAATCTTTATTTTGTAGAGGTGGCTCCTCTATGTTTAGGGCAAATTGATATGACACCTTGGGGAAGTGTAAATAGGAACTGCCATTATGGATCATACCAATGGTCCAATGTCCTGTCTCTACTAGTAAGTCGCCAGTGCCAGATGCTTCAGTCGAAAGTGCAAGAAAACCCATCATGGATAATTATGGAACAATGTCTTCCTAGGGAAGCATTTTCCTAATCCCAGGCAGCTAAAGATTGGTTTATGTCCTGACATGTGAAGGGTTAAATAGCTCTACCTCAACTCTTTTTATCCTACCTAAGGTATACCTGGGTGCTCTCATGTTCCAAATTAGTGTGAATCCTATTACGAGCTGAATCTTATTAAGCTCTTGGACATAATGGACTCTTGTCACACGGAGTTCAACAGGCTTATGCATTGTGTTTAAAAAAGTTAATCAGTTTTAAATTTATTTCATTTCCATTTCTTTGGATGTTCCTTTGTTCTTATATTGTGAAGAAGGTTAGATAGCGCACCCATGACCTTCGCTATACCATTAATTATTTTATATATATATCAAGTTCCTTCTTATTAGTCCCTTTTAACAAAACAGTCCTAATCTGTTAATCTTTCTTCATGTAGAAGTCTCTCCATGTCTCTATTCCAGTGGTTCCCAAACTTGTTCCACTGCTTGTTCAGGGAAAGCCCCTGGCGGGCCAGGCCAGTTTGTTTACATGCCGCGTCCTCAGGTTCGGCCAATCACGGCTCCCACTGGCTGCGGTTCGCTGCTCCAGGTCAATGGGAGCTGCTGGAAGCTGCGGCCAGTATGTTCTTCGGTCCATGCCACTTCCAGCAGCTCCCATTGGCCTGGAGCAGCGAACCGCGGCCAGTGGGAGCCGTGATTGGCCAAACCTGCAGACGCAGCAGGTAAACAAACCGGCCTGGCCCACCAGGGGCTTTCCCTGCACAAGTGGCGGAACAAGTTTGGGAACCACTGCTCTATTCGTTTGTTGCCTATCTCTGGACCTCTTCTCTTTCTACTCTACATTTTGAGACTGTGTGACCAGATCTGTATTCAAGGAATGTGTATCACCAATGTATACAACTGTACTGTTACAGTATTTTCATTGTTTTCATTGCATTCTTATCTCATTTTGTTTGCTTTTTTAACTCTCCTTGCTCATTGATCAGATGTTTTAATTGAGCTGCCCACAAAGATGCCCAGTTCTTTTTCAAGAATCACTACAGTTTATTTAGAACACAGCAATGTGTATGAATAGTTCAATCTGTTCCTTCCAATGTATATTATCATATTAGTCAACTATGAATTTCATCGGCCATTGTGCTCGCTTATTAGGACCTTTTGAACTTCCTTAGTCTTTCCCAGTTCTGACAAAAATATATACAAAATATTTTTTGTCCTCCGCAAATTTTGCCATCTTATCATTCACCCTCTTTTTCAGATCATGTATGAATATATTTAACAATTCCAACCCTACTGCGGTGCTGCTGACCACGCTGTATGTATTTGGTGGCTAAATGTAAGTACATTTTAACCTGCTGTACTACTCAGGTCCACAGCTGAACAGGGGGCCCGAGTAGTATATCAGGTTAAAATGTGACTCTCTTGAAATAAAAGATCTGAACTCAAATCCCACCTGAAGTTACAAATAAAACTAAGTTTCATGGTCTAAGTAGTCTCCCCTTGTGCACACTGTATGAGCATCATGAAGTTCAGCATGACAGTGGGAGACCATGTGGACTGCAGATAGACTGGAGTACCTTGCTAGAGCTTTGTGTGAAGCTGCCTACACTAGTCTACATTCAAGACAGTACTGTTAGTTTCTCACTTTCATGAGTACTAAATTCACCACCAAATCTTAAAATGTCTCTACATATGTTTGGCTGTGCTGAGATTTGGTTAGGGTCAGAAAGGCTAATTCAGCAGAAGGGCAGGTACATAGCTTTATTCTCTTTTGGCTGGTCTCCTTTCCTACATGTATTCAAGCATATAATTCCCAATTGAATTTTAAGCTCTCCTGCTCCTTTATTGTAGGAAACTACATTTTTTTACCTCCTCCAACCACCACCTTTTGCACTTCTCAATTCTCTGACCCATCTAGTTAGCTAAAAATGCTTCAGGCAGAGAGCAGGTGAACAGACTTTTTTTGATGATGATGCCAATGCAGCTGTATGTATCAGCCAGCAGAAAGAAGATGTGCAATAAGAGCTTGATCCAAAGCCTGCTGAAGTCAATAGAAAGCTTTCTACTGATTTCAATGGGCTTTGGATCAAGGTCTAATAGAACACCCCTCTCCCTCTTACTGGAACACATCACCTCTGCAGCACACCCGAACTACACTGACCGGGGGCAGAGCAGCTCTCAGACATTGGCCTTCTGTTCTGTTGTCAAGCTAATGGACTGTCTGCATATTGCTTCTGACATTCATAACTATATTAGATAAAAATAGTCCTAAATAAAAGACACACAGGTAAGGGTGGAAGCATAACTTGCCCAAACAGAAATGGGATCCCGCAAAATCTACACATAAACCAGAGAAAAGTCTGACTAAAAAAGCTCTGGTAATTAATTTGAACAATTGTAATTAATTATATAGATATTTATAAATAAAATTACAGTAAATATAATTACTTTAACATACCACAGCAGGATACATCAAATCCTATATTGAATTAGATCTGTGTCCTACACTGAACCATTGTTTAGGGTTCAGAGGCGGGCAAAGAAGCCCATTTGCTCCCCCACATTAAAATATAACATGCTGAAATGCCTTCTCGCTCTAAATTGCAAGTTTCATAAGCACTAAAAACTGGCTGACCTACTTCTCGATAGTAATTGAAAGTGATTATTACTGATAATTAGCAAGCAAGCAATAAACTACAAAGGCTGCAATGGATAATTTATTCCCAAATATTTTGCTAGCAAATGCAGATTTTTTTTAATATTAGATATTTCTCATAATTACAATATACCCTTTGTTTTATACAAATATTAAACAAAAACTTTGTTTCCCTTAAATTAGTGTGAGATCCTTGATTTCATCCATGTCTAGAGAAGTTTCTTATGGATAAATATTCAACATGATGGCAGAGGACTTAGCCATATAATGATTATAATTAATAGTACATGACTAGATTTCTGTGCATTGCATTGACAAGTAAATTCACAGGGACAGATTCTGCTTTCAGATTCAGGATTTGGCCTTAACAAGTATATTTTCAATTCAGCATTGGGAATCTTCCAGTCTAAGTGCTTATCCTGCTTAACTCTTACTCATGTGCTTAACTGTCTTCATGGAAATAACTACCATTGAGTCAGTGGTTGTAGGGCTATGCAAAATAATTGCAAAATATTTAACTTCTGGAGGCTAAAAGTAGGGAAAAGTACTTAACCATTCTCACACTGAAGTCAACAAGGATTATGGGCTTAAGCCTAGACATGTTGAAATCAATGGCAACCCTCCATGTATGATCATCTGAAGTAATGATCTTAGTAAGTAGTACCTTATCCTCTGCAGTAAGGGTAGCCTTAGAATAATCAGGACTAAAACCAGAAATGATTTAATGGGGGTAACCGCTTTGAAGTCATTGTGTTTACAACCATTTATACCAGGTCAGATTTTCCTACCACAAGAGATAAGTGAACTGTGTTGTGGAATAATTGAGATCTCAAAATAATATATTTGCTACCTTTTAAAAGATTAGTCTTCATTTCTCTAATGGCACAATTAGGTTGAAACTTCACTGAGATCACATTCTGACTACAAATGAGTAATTTTGTTGTACCTTTGTTACTGTGTGCTTGTTCCTATAACTGATGATACAAGGTATGAATAAAATGCAGCAGCTATGTCACACACATTAGATTCTACAACACCCCTGAAAGACATAGGAATGTTACAGTTAACCAGTTCTAGAGACCATTAGTAGTTACTGGTTTTCTTCCTCTTTCTCTCAAACTTATACGACAATATCACTGACAACATCAACAGCAAAATACACTACTGTTCAAAAGAAAGAGGTCATAGCCTTATTTCTAGAACACGCTAGTACATATATAAAACTTGCATTGATCATGAGCACTGTAGTAATTCCTAAATAAAGTTAAAGTTGACTTTATCGATGGCTAGACCTTTTCAACAAGGAATATGGCACTTTCCCATTTTACCACAAAGATCCAAATATGCTGTCTTGAGTTTGATATACTGGTTGTCTTTGCCTCTGGAAAAAAAACCTCATGCTAAGTGAAAGGACCTCAAACACTCTTGCATGCAGGAGGCCAGTCCAAACCATGCTTCAGGGAAAGATTCCTCTGTACATCCCTCACATACTGTCTCTAGCCCAAAAGAATTGGTAAACCACATATAAAGTTACTTAATTACCACAATTTCCTCTTCACAATGTATTCCAGGGATACAGTGACTGATTCTCTACTATCTTACACCACTGTAACTACAGTACTTCAGAACAGTTACTCCTGTTTAGACTGGTGTAAGTGAAACCAGAATCAAGTCTAAAGTTCTGATAAAACTGCATATTTTATGCAAATAAGAGATAACTTATTAATCTTTCATTAATAGGCTGTGTATAGGCACATTTTAGTGTCACATAGTAACCTAGGTCCTTTACTACAAAACACAGTTTAAAAAGACTACAAACATACAGGGTTACAGCATTAAAAATTAGTAATAAAGCCATAAATAAAAGCAAAGTGACATGCTAAGGTCTTTTTAAAAATATAGTGCTTATGAAAGAGACAGGATTGGCATCCTGGAGAATGAATTCTCTCTTTATCCACTGAAAAGCTACATTGCCAAAGGCTCCTTATTTCAGCCTTTTAAATACAAGGAAAGATGTATTTTGTGGGAAAATTCACCTCCTGGATATCCCTAGCCAGCTTCCTTCTACCCCAGACTAACAGCTACCAGAAAAATTAAACCTTTTCAAGACCCACTTTTACTAGATAACAGCTACTCACTTAAATGAAGAAGAGGGACAGTAAAAAAATAGTCTTTCTTGGAGAAAGCCCTTTACATTGTCAGTTCCCTTATTTCTTTTTTACCTCAAATTAAATTATGTCAAGAAGTTTAAGTAAAAAAAATGTCGTACCTTAAAAATATAATTTGGTCAGAAAATCATCTGGCTCCTAAACTTTAGAACAAAGAAAGAAATTTCTAGGAAATTAATTTAGATAGGACTCCCAAGGTCCATACCTGAAGTCCTTACTCAAGGAGACCTCCTAGTGTGGTCAATGGAAGTTTTGGCTGAGGAAGGATTCTGGGATTGGGCCAACAGCATCTATGCTGCACTGCTAACACAATCAGAAGAAGGTACACACATCAATTAAGATAATTGGTAAAGTGGGTGCCAAGAGCAACAATAAATGCCAAAATGAAAAAGCAATCAGTTCATAGAGACCCTTTCTTCTCCTGTTCGTCAGTGGCAAAAATCCCGTGGATTTTCAACTGGAGTTGGATCAGACCCCCAGAAGAATCATATTTAATTTCAGTTCAGTTGGAGTAACAATAACTATTTACCACGTGGAAAAGAATAAAATACTTGTTTATTTATTTTAAAAATGTGTATTGCAATTTAAAGAAATAGTGTGTGTGTGTGTGTTTGTTTGATACACCTCTTTCAATAATCCAGTAAAACAGTGTTGTTGGAAATATCATGCCCTGCAATTTTATTTATAGAAATGCAGTGGTATAATGTGAAATCTATATTAATTAGTATGATTGCAGCAAAACACTGAAAAATTATACTTTGTCAAGAGAGCAACTTCTCTCACCAGGCCTAGGTCATACCGTGTGATCCCTCAGGTGATCTGGAATGGGTATTGAGAGAATGTTGTGCAATTGTAGTTTTATGAAAGAACTATGCCTGATATACTGAGCATTCTTCTGGATGCTCTTGTGCTGTGGGGCAGCTGCACCATGTTAGGAGAGGGTGCAGTGTGCTCACACCTCCATGCCCAGCCAGCTCTTCTGCCCCATGCAATGGAACATCAGGGCTATTGATGGTAGTTCATGCAATGGTTTTCCTTCTCTCCTGATTCTCTTCTCTTTTCCCATCCTTTGTGAGCTTGAGACTGAAGGTCTACCCGTTGTGAGGGTGAATACATTGCTGCTGTAGAGTCAAGCTGCTGGCAAGTGACTGCTTGTTTGTCTGTGGCCATTAGGTGTAACATGGCCAAGGGATCAATGCAAGGATCTTGATATGGTCCGGTGCAATGCTGCAGGCATTATTTGGTGCAATTTCTGGAGTACTTATTGGGGCTGTAGTTCCCACTTACATTCAGATGACTGTTTTAGCAAATTTCATGCCAGGAACTGTTTCCTGGCAGCTGTTCAAATGCGCTCTTTCTCATAGGTGTGACTTTTGGCAGTGCCAGTTCACTGGAGAGCCAGTTGTGCCCTCATTTCAAATTGCACAGTGGATACAAAGACCACTTTCCCCTGTTACTGCAGACTCAGGTGCCCTCTTAAAATGTATCCCTTTATGTCAGTAGCACAGTTGTTACATATTCATAAAGAGGGTTGGGCACAGATTGTATCCAACATGGATGACACAGTTCTCTCATTGCTGGGTTGTCAATCAAAGCTGTTATGCTTGGCATATGTCATTGTCCAGGTCAATCAATGCATGTTATGCATGGGTCTGGTGTCAGTCTTACGGTTGGATTAGAAAAGTACCTGGACACAGTGCTACAGTACATGCAACATCTTATCAGAAGTGTTTTTAAAATCTGAAGCTGTGAGCTATATCTTTCAATAGTACCATGCTCAAAGCCTTAATGGCTCATAATTTTTCATTTGAAAAACTAAATTTAACAAAAGAGCTAGTAAGCTCTTGATTTAGCTTTCTTAAACAATAAGGGGCACATTTTCACCCAGCTGCAGCCTAGGCTCTTGCTTTGCACACACCATTTTTCACTTGCATAGATACTACACACTAATGAATGTCTTAGCACTTATAGGGCACTTCACACCTGGAAAGCATTTTGCAAACGTATGTTAATCTTCACAATATTTATATGAGGTAGGTCATATTTTTAACACCAATTTACATATGAATTTTCAACAGTATTTAGGCACCTGAAAGTGACACTTAGGTGCCTAATTGGGTTTTGAAAAGTACCTGGACACCTAATTCCCATTTATTTCAATGGGAATTAGGCACCTACATACTGCTGAAAATCTCACTAGTTGCCTATCTTCATTTTTAGGTGCCAAAATGTCTTTAAACTCTGGCTGAAATTTATAACTGCTATAGTCTGTTTCAATTCCATTGAACCCAGTGGAGTGGTACCAGTGTATGTCAGCAGTGATTTTGGTTCAGAGAGGATTGGTGACTTAGCCAATGAGTGAGAAACAGATATGGGATTAGCTAGAACTCAGGAGAGCCAATCCCATCCTAGGTCCAATAAAACACTTTTACTTTAAGTTTGTATGTCCAAAGGCAATCAGTTTGTACCCAGATAGGCCATAAGTAAAATGAAAGGCAGCTTTTTGAAAAAATTGGAAATTTAATAGACTTTCCACCTCATTTAGGTTTGGCTGATTTGGTTCAACTGATTATTTTTATAAAAACTGTGGCCAATTTGACTCCCTACTGTCTGTCTTTATTTGTGGCCTGTTACTTGGCAATACCTACTTATGGTTTTCAACATATTGGTTCACAGAAGATGTGAAATTTCATAATTAATCAAACTCAAACTATTAATTTTTTATTTCACTAATACAGAGGTATGGAAGTCATGGAAATGGCTTTGTAAAGACAAAAACAGCCATGCTGACATGCTTGCACAAATGGGAAAAAAATGGTGCATTTTATTTCATTTTTAAGCAGTGGAAAGATTGGAGATTTACCCCCTTATTCATCATAACCTCAGAATACTGAGAGAGAGATTCCATTACAGAGGTAAACCCCATCAAGGCCCAGTGGATGCTGCATTAATTTTAGAATTTGGGGCACCTCACGCTCATGAAGGGAAGACTGTGAAATGCCCCCTGGCTGCCCCCCTCCCTCCCGCTGTCCAGTTCAGAGTGATATTGATAGTGGACTTGGAGGAAGCCACACATCAGTCCTCTATGTTAGCTATAGTAGAAGTATTAAGTTGGGAGTGAGCCAGAGAAAGATGCTGGGAATAAAAACGGGCAAAAAGGTAACCCAGGATGAAGGGATGGGCAGCAACCTGCTCCTGATGGCCTGAAGCTACCTGCCACCAAAATAAAACAACTTCAACAAACTTATTATGCAAGTGACAGCACTGAGACAGTTTAAGACCAGTTCATAGATGAGTGCCTCTGCAGGAGACACAGCTTAATCCTTGGATGGGTGCTTGTATTGTCCTATCAAAGTATGTTGCACTGTAGAGCCTCACAATCCCTGACAAAAAGGGAAATAGACCTTAAATGGCCTCATGCCTTGTGAATGGCAGCATTCAAACATTTAACAGGCAGAACATATAGTATTAAAACTATAGAAGAATACACCTAGTTAGCATTAAAGAAATAAATGTTTCTAATTGTCTTCTTGCTCACAGACAGAGATTTATACACGACCATCTAATCTTTACAAGAATATGTGATCATTGAAAGTAAGCTGGAATGGGACAAAGTGATTTTCTTGTATTGCCAGAGCCCCAAAGGCTTTGTAGCAATTTTTCATCATTTTGTTAATTTTTGCTAATATGACAAGTATGTTATTAATATGATTGTTCTGTTTAAAAACTAATACACACTATTAATATGTTACGGTGATGAATTACTAACAATAATCTATCACCAAGGGAAAAAATTGACATAATTAATGCAGTATTACTTTTGTACAATAGTAATTTGTTAATTCAGTACAAATCATTAAAAAAAACTTTATTTTTCATAATTTTTCCTATAATTTTTACCCTGTGCCTATAAAGACCAGATCAGTTTGAGGAGAAGACACTCAACACCTGAGTCTTCTCTTATCAGTCCTTTTAAATTTCATGCTTCCACACTAATAATCTACTCTTGATCGCATGTTAGGAACTGGCTATTATCTTTTTTGAGCAACAGATTTTTGTTGTTACTATTTTAGAGGATCACCTTCTATTGGCCTGTACAACGCTGGATCATAGTGTAACAATACACTACCACACTGGCAACTATTCTATCACTAGAGGATACCTTGTCATATAGCATTAATTAAAACAGTATTATGGCCACATATGGCTCTACTTTTTTCTGCACATTTTCCAAATGCAAGCAAAATATCAAAGAAGCTAATATAGAAAACAGCTTTGTAAATGTACTAGCCATTTGAAATTGCATGGATACACAGTGCTCAAATCTGGGGGAGAAGAGACATGATGGATTTCTCTTCATGTAGGGTTCATGCTGAGGATAAAAAAAGGTTGTGGAACTTTTCCAAGCTCAGCCCACAAAATAAGCTGCACCAATGTATACTGCCAAAATGAGATGCCGCACACAGAAGATGTTCAAAATTTGAATTTGTGTTTGACAAGTTCTTACATGTTTTTTCCTTAAAGGTGGAGAAAAAACTCCTAATCAACTCTATAAAGCCATGAATCCCTCCCTAAAACTCACATCTTCTGTAATGCATACAGTAAAGTACAACCTGATAATGGTTAGACAGGTGGAGAGCTATGATCCTTACTACTGATTGGCAAAGAATTGTGAACATCCTAATATATATTTATTATCCCATCCTCCCCATCCCAACCCCCCTGGCCTGTGTGCTTGACTCATCCATCTGTTACATCTTGTCTGTTGAATTTTAAGCTCCTTGGGGGCAGGGACTGCCATTTATTAATTATTATTATGTTGTTATTTTATTTATTATTGAGTGCTGCCAAGTACAATGGGGTCCAGCCTGGCTGTGGATTTAGGTGCTACCACAATATATATATTAGATAATAATTGTGCAGTCATTTACAGTACATGGTACTCTGGTGATCTGGTAGCATTTTACACTACTGAGCACAGGTGCAAATGACTACAGACAGAGCAAGATGCTGAAGAATCTGGCCCAGTGTGCATGAACTCACACTGATTGTGTTCAACCTAGTGTTATCCTGTGAATATAGGATCCACTCTGACTATAGGATCTACTTTAGAACATATGGATGTAAGCAGTGTCAGGACGAGCTCCACCCTGACATCTGGTGGTGAGGTGTGGCAAGTTGTGGAAAACAACTTCAGGGGCCAATCTCATTTGCATAGACACACCCACCCCGCCTAGAATGAGGCCATAGCTGCCCAAATGGTCACTTTGGCTGCTGTGGGATCCCCAGTGTCTCTGTTATTGGGGCAAGAAGAATAAATTGTTATTACCCTGATTATGTGAACTGTGCTTGGAACTGTACTTGGCCTTTTGTTATGATGGAGGGACTCACCATCAACTAAGTGGCACTTGCTAGGCAAGGGTCATGGGTTCCAAAACTCTGTGAATTGAGAGAGGCTGGGGACAAGTATTAATACTTGGTGGCATGGGCCCCTTGGTGAGGGCCGTACATGCTAATTGCACTTCCTCCTCTCTCCACTGTGGAATATCAGAGCTAATTTTGATTCCATTAGGAGTCTAGTTAAGGGCTGCTGAGCTCACTTTGGGCTAATGGTGCACCAACACTGAGGCTACCCTACTACAAGCTGAATTCATCAAAGAGCTGAAATCACTGAGTGTTGTGTTAAGTAGTGAGGGAGCCTGAAGATATATTGTGGAGCAGTTTGTGGGATGGCTGGAGTGCCTTGGGGACAGGCTGGTGGAGTAGTTCATAGTACGGTGGGTGCTGCTTGTGGGACGCAGAGCGAAGCAGTTTGTGCGGCGGCTGGCGGAGCGGAGCAAAGGCCTATGGAGCTGTGGGGCGGTCAGCTTCAGATCATGTAAGGTGCCCCTTACCTCTCTCCTCCTCCCCCCCACCATCTCCACCCAGGTTGGGAGGTAAAGCTCTGCAGATAAACTTTTGAACTCTGGGGCTGCCCTGACCAGGGACAGAGACTTTTGGGTCATTGGACTTTTGGGACTTTGGGTGATTTGGGGTTGCTGGACTCAAGAACCAAAGGGAAAGGGGCATGCCCCAATTTGCTTGGGGTGGGTTTTTTTGCTCATGGGTTGTGTTACGAATCCTGTTGGTGGTGTTTCCCCAATATAATGCCACATTGTTTCTCTCTGTTATTAAAAGGCTTTTTGCTACACTCAGACTATGTGCTTGTGAGAGGGGAAGTATTGCCTCTTGGAGGCGCCCAGTGTGGGTGGTATATATTTGTCCCAGGTCACTGGGTGGGGGCTCGAGCCGGTTTGCATTGTGTTATTGGAATGAATCCCCTAGATATTGAACCTGGCCCTTGTTGCTGCCAACTCTGACGGGCAGAAGTGTTACATTTTTGGGGGCTCATCTGGGATCCCTGGGTCAGTACCCCTCGCAAGCACCTGTTGAGTGATCCACTACATTGGGAAACAATTTATATTTTGTTTGTTTGTGCTTATATTTTGAGGAAATTACTGTTTGTATAATGGCTAATATGTCAGGTTTGTTGGGCCCTGGCTCAGCAGCTTCTAGCTCAGAGGCTGCAGCCTCGGCTGATGATTGGACAAAAGCTCTGGGGCAAACATTGGAAAAGATTGTGCTGTCCCATGCTGTGTCAAACTCTTGTCGTAAGTTAAGATTATTTGCTGGGGAGGAGGACTTTGAACCCTGGTTAGAGCACACCACTGAAATGCTGCAAGAGTGGGCCGTACCAGATGCAGAAAAGCGAAGATGCCTCATAGAGAGCCTTGGCGGCCCAGCATTAGATGTGATTCACACCCTGAAGCTCATTGACCCTGGGGTCAGTGTGAAGGACTGCCTAGAGGCCCTTGAACACACCTTTGGGAGCATAGAGGGCCCTGAAGACAGCTACTGTAAGTTCCTTAATTCCCGACAGCAAAAGGGCGAGAAGGCTTCAGCCTACACACAGAGACTGGAGAGACTGCTTCAGAGAGCTGTCATGAGGGAGCAGTGACTGCTGAGCAGATGGATCAGACCAGACTGGCTCAAATTGTAAGAGGAACTCAGTATCAGAACCCGATTCTACTTCATCTCCAGCTTAGAGAACGACAGGATCATCCCCCAAGTTACTCCCAGCTGATAAAAGAGGTCAGAGAGGAGGAAGAAAGGCAGGCTGCCAGTGAGTTTTGGGAAGCCCAAACATCGGATCCAGCCAGCAAAACACCACTGCAAATGGCCAGTGTACTGATGGTGAGCACCAGAGAGGAACTTGCCCAACAAATGCAGGTCCTGACGGAACGGATAGCTGAGCTGCAAAGTACCGTTGACCGAGTTAAGACTTCCAGGAATAAGAAGCCTCAAACTGTGGCGATTGAGAAGCCTGCACTTAGAGCCACCATCCCACCCAGGCGAAGGGAGAAAGGTCAATTCTTCTGCTACCGATGTGGTCAGGATGCATACAGTGCTGCCAAGTGCCGTAATGAAGAAAACCCCTCCTTAGTGTATGGAAAGCTGAGGATCAGTTGGGAGAGATCTGGTAGCTGCCAGAGGGTCTGGGGACAGGGACCCCCCCAGGTCTGCAGGATTTGAAGATTCTCCCAGAAAAGACTGTCCAGCTGGGATCCCCGCAGGACTGATAGGGCCTCGAGCAGAGGTCATGGTGAGGATTGAAGGGGTGGAGTGTAAAGCAGTGCTTGACACTGGATCTCAAGTGACTATTATATTTCAGTCATTCTATCAACAGATGCTTAGGCACCTGCCTATACAGCCATTGACTGGCCTTGGCCTGTGTGGCCTCAGCATGGATGAATACCCCTACCAAGTGTATGTCATAGTGCACCTGGAATTCCCAGAGGAGGTTGCTGGGGTAAGAGAAGAGGTAGACACAGCTGCCTTAATATGCCCTGACCCTAAAGGGACCTCTGATGTGTCTGTGCTGATAGGGACCAACTCCAGTCTCTTCAAGGTACTCGCGGATTACTGCAGAGGGCGGGCTGGGGACCAGTACCTGAATACCCTGATGATCCATACGCTTTGTGCTGAAGCCTATAGGAAAATTGAGAGCGCTAAAAGGGACACATCTGAGCTACCGCTTGGGGCACTGAAGTATGCGGGCACGAGCCCCTTAGTAGTGCCTGCAAGGACGGAGCAAGAAGTGCTTGTCACGAGTACCTGGCTGAAAGGCAGTAAATGGACGTTAGCAATGATAGAGCAGCCTATGGGAGAAGAGCTCCCTGAGGGAGTGCTGGTCCCCAGTGGAGTCATAACCCTACCTGCTGAAGCTCAGGAAAGGTTGACTATACTGATTGCTAATGAAACGAGTCGTGATGTTGTTGTGAAGCAAGGACAAAAGATAGCAGACCTCTTTGAGCCTGAGTCGATTGTAAAACCCCAGTGTGAAACTCAAGTTCCGACAATAGACCCAGCAAGGTTTGACTTTGGAGATTCACCAGTGTCCGAGGACTGGAAAGATCGCCTGAGGAAGAAACTTTGTGAAAGATCCAAGGTGTTCTCACTGCATGAGTGGGATGTGAGATGTGCAAAAGGAGTAGAGCACAATATCAGACTACATGACTCTCGACCTTTCAGGGAGAGCTCTAGGAAGATTGCTCTCTCTGAGATGGAAAATGTGTGACATCTTCTTCAGGAGCTGGCTGCGAATGGCATCATTACAGAGTCCCGCAGCCCATACGCCTCACCCATTGTGGTAGTCCGTAAAAAGAATGGGAATATCCGGATGTGTATTGACTACCGCACCCTAAACAGCCGTACTGTGGTCGACCAGTACACTATGCCTCGAGTGCAAGATGCCTTAGACTGTTTCCTGGGAAGCCAGTGGTTCTCTGTGTTGGATCTTCGAAGTGGATACTACCAGATCTCTCTGGGAGAAGAAGATAAGGAGAAGACAGCCTTCATCTGCCCATTAGGGTTTTATCAGTTCGAACGCATACCCCGAGGGATTTCTGGAGCACCTGCCACCTTTCAACGTCTCATGGAGAAAGTTGTGGGAGACATGAATTTACTGCAAGTGTTAGTTTATTTGGATGACCTGATTGTGTTTGGAAGAACCTGAGAGGAGCATGAAGAAAGACTTCTTAAAGTGCTTGATAGGTTGGAGGATTATGGTCTGAAGCTTTCAATTGACAAATGCTAGTTCTGCAGAACCTCAGTGAAGTATGTGGGTCACATCGTGTCCCAAGAGGGTGTGAGTACTGATCCTGATAAAACAGAAGCACTCACTACATGGCCATGTCCAAGTAACTACAGAGAACTCAAGACCTTTCTTGGATTTAGTGGCTACTACCGCAGATTTGTGAAAAACTATGCTACGATTGTAAAGCCTCTGAACGATCTTACCAGGGGACATCAGTCCAGCAAGAACAAATCTAAGACCAAGAATAAGGGGAGGTCCCCAAAGCCTCCTGTGCAGAGACACTATGGCCCCTTTGAACCATTTAGGCCATGGTGGGATGAGAGATGTGAAAGGGCTTTTTGAGAAATCATTACTTGCCTAACTCATGCTCCAGTCCTAGTTTTTGCTGACCCAAGCAAACCATTTATCCTGCATACTGATGCCAGTTTGGAGGGCCTGGGAGCAGTCCTGTACCAGGAAGTGGAAGGCAAACGTAAACCTGTAGCCTTTGCCAGCCGAGGATTGCCTGATAGTGAAACTCGCTATCCCACCCACAAGCTGGAATTCTTGGCCTTGAAATGGGCCATTACTGAGAAATTTCGGGACTACTTGTATGGTGCTCAGTTCCAGGTGTGGACAGACAACAGTCCACTGACTTATGTGTTAACAAGTGCTAAGCTGGATTCTACAGGGCAGAGATGGGTGGCCACCTTGGCTAGCTATGAGTTCAGCATTCAGTACCAATCAGGGAGAAGCAATGTAGATGCAGATGCATTGTCCAGGCGTCCGCAGGCTCCAGAAGTTGCTGTGATACCCACAGATGGAGTGAGAGCTATTTGCAGTGTGAGTCGCCAAGAGCCAGAGGCCCGTGAGAGCCTTCAGCGATGTGTTGCAGAAGTTTTGGGCCTGCCCCCTGAATGCATGCCTTCTGCTTCAGTGAACTATATTGCATTGGACCAATCTCCTTTGCCCATGCTCAATGTGACTGACTGGCAAGAAGCCCAGCGGCAAGATATTGACATTCGTGATACACTACTTGCCAAAAGGTAGGGGCGAAGCCCAGCTGCGGTTGTCTCACCTAACTCAGAGGGTAAACTACTATTGAGAGAATGGACCAAACTAAAACTGATTCAGGGAGTGCTACACCGAATGACCACTGACCCTTTACAAAAACAACGAGCACAACTGGTACTGCCAAAAAAGTACAGAGCCCTGGCCATGAGGGCCCTGCATGATGACTTTGGGCATTTAGGGATGGAGAGGACCCTGGAACTTATTCGTAGTAGGTTCTATTGGCCCCGAATGGCTGAAGATGTTCGCAGGAAATGTGAGACTTGCGCTCGATGTGTTCAAAGGAAAACTCTGCCCACGAGGGCTGCATATCGCAAGAACATCACCAGCAACAAACCTTTGGAATTGGTATGCATTGATTTCTTGTCTGTAGAGGTAGACAAGAGGAATGTTGGGAACATTCTAGTAGTGACTGACCATTTTACACGGTATGCACAGGCATATCCCACACGTGATCAGAGGGCCACCACGGTCGCTCGAGTATTGTGGGACAAATATTTTTCAGTCTATGGATTCCCGGCTCGGATACACTCTGATCAGGGGCAGGATTTTGAGAGTCACCTTCTGAAGGAGGTGCTGAAGATAACAGGAATTAAAAAGTCTAGGACAACGCCTTATCATCCCCAAGGTGATCCTCAGCCAGAGAGGTTTAACCGAACCCTATTAGATATGTTGGGAACTTTGCAACCAGAGCAGAAGGCAACCTGGAGCCAGCATGTCGCATTTCTGGTGCATGCCTACAATGCCACAAAGAACAATGCTACGTGAGTCACCCCATATCTCTTGATGTTTGGGCGAGAACCAAGATTACCCATAGACTTGTGCTTTGGTGTATCAGAGGATGGAGATAGCTATGAAACTCATCAGCAATATGTATCCCGACTAAGAGAAAAGCTGCAGGATGCTTATCACTTAGCTACCGCTGTGGCTCGGAAGAACGCAGACCACAACAAACATCGATATGATGCCAGAGTGCGTTCGCAGGATCTCCAACCGGGGGGACAGAGTCCTGCTGTGAAATTTGGGTATTGCTGGCAAACACAAGATAGCTGACAGATGGAAGGCAATACCTTACCTGGTGATGGAAAAGCTGGGAGATCTGCGGTCTACAACATCAAACCTGAAGATGGTCCAGGGCAAATAAAGACGGTGCATAGAAACCTTTTGCTCCCTGTGGGGGAATTGGTAAACACCCCTTATGAGATGGGCCACGACAGGGCAGCCGGGCAGAACAGAAGTGCTAGACCAAAGCTGCTGTCCAACACAGACAACGGGCCCCGTGCAGCAAACTTACCCCTATTCTGCACATCTGAGAGTGAGTCTGAGGAGGAAGACACAACCCTGGTGTATCCTGGGACGGAGACAAGATTTCAGTCTCAATCAGCTGAACCAAATGAGAGTTTTCCCTCTTCCGCCCTAAAACCCATGGCAGAATTATTTAGGCCCATTTCTGACACCCCTGTGCTGCTGATGAGACCCCCGTGTGATGACACACTCAGGTTATTGGACAGTGGAGCCCACAGGTAGAGGATGTCCTGGGCACCTTGGACCCTCCAGTGTTAGAACTAGGAGTGCAGGGGCCTACGCCAGTAGCCAAGGAACCCTCAAAGGAAGCCTCTCCATCCGTCACGCAAGAGGATGTTCCCCCTACCCTGACAACAGAGATTCTCAATAGACGAGACAGGGTGATAAGACCAGTAAAACGGTTAACTTATGATGCACATGGGGTGACTAGTGAGGAGCCAATACATTTAGCACACAGGCTTGTGGAAGCTAAAGTGGGCTTCCTGAGGCCCTTTGGAGGAAACCAATGAGTTGGTATAAAGGGAGTGTGATTTGTCGGGACGACAAATTCTCGGCTGGGGGGAGGATGTAAGCAGTGTCAGGATGAGCTCCACCCTGACATCTGGTGGTGAGGTGTGGCAAGTTGTGGAAAACAACTTTAGGGGCCAATCTCATTTGCATAGACACACCCACCCCGCCTAGAATGAGGCCATAGCTGCCCAAATGGTCACTTTGGCTGCTGTGGGATCCCCAGTGTCTCTGTTATTGGGGCAGGAAGAATAAATTGTTATTACCCTGATTATGGGAACTGTGCTTGGAACTGTACTTAGCCTTTTGTTATGATGGAGGGACTCACCATCAACTAAGTAGCACTCGCTAGGCAAGGGTCATGGGTTCCAAAATTCTGTGAATTGAGAGAGGCTTGGGGCAAGTATTAATACTTGATGGTATGGGCCCCTGGGTGAGGGCTGTACATGCTAATTGCACTTCCTCCTCTCTCCACTGTGGAATATCAGAGCTAATTTTGATTCTATTAGGAGTCTAGTTACAGGCTGCTGAGCTCACTTTGGGCTAATGGTGCACCAGCACTGAGGCTCTCTTATTACAAGCTGAATTCACCAAAGAGCTGAACTGACTAAGAGCTGAAATCACTGAGCATTGTGTTAAGTAGTGAGGGAGCCTGAAGATATATTGTGGAGCAGTTTGTGGGATGGCTGGACAGGCTGGTGGAGCAGTTCATAGGATGGCGGGAGCGGCTGGTGGGACGCGGAGCGGAGCAGTTCGTGGACCGGCTGGTGGAGCAGTTTGTGGGACGGCGGGAGCTGCTTGTGGGCCGCGGAGCAAAGCGAAGCAGTTCGTGGGGCGGCTGGTGGAGTGGAGCAAAGGCCTATGGAGCTGTGGGGCGGTCAGCTTCAGATCATGTAAGGTGCCCCTTACCTCTCTCTCCCTCCCCCCCACCATCTCCACCCAGGTTGGGAGGTAAAGCTCTGCAGATAAACTTTTGAACTCTGGGGCTGCCCTGACCAGGGACAGAGACTTTTGGGTCATTGGACTTTTGGGACTTTGGGTGGTTTGGGGTTGCTGGAATCAAGAACCAAAGGGAAAGGGCATGCTCCGATTTGCTTGGGGTGGGTTTTTTTGCTCATGGGTTGTGTTGCGAATCCTGTTGGTGGTGTTTCCCCAACATAATGCCACATTGTTTCTCTCTGTTATTAAAAGGCTTTTTGCTACACTCAGACTATGTGCTTGCGAGAGGGGAAGTATTGCCTCTTGGAGGCGCCCAGCGGGGGTGGTATATATTTGTCCCAGGTCACTGGGTGGGGGCTTGAGCCGGTTTGCATTGTGTTATTGGAATGAATCCCCTGGATATTGAACCTGGCCCTTGTTGCTGCCAACTCTGACGGGCAGAAGAGTTACATGTATTACTATTATTTATTGTAGTGCCTAGCTAGAGAGATACCAAAACAGTATCCATTGTTCTCAGTGCTGTAAAAAGTTAATAAGAAACAGTTTTTACAAGAAAAGCTCCTATTGACTTTTAACAGACATTTTGGTTGAACAATGGTTACTGAACTGGACCCATAAACTAGAACTGCAGAAGTTTATGTGGGAAAAAGTAGTGTATTTTGTTTTTAAATTGGTATATAGAAAAAGGAAATTTAAAATATTCCCTTTAATCTATCTGAAAATAATCTATCTGCCCTTCTCTCCTCCTTCAGCTGATAGAGTTAAAACAGCACTATATGCATGTTAGAACATTACTAATAGAAACTCAACAGAATTTTTGAAAAAAGTCATTTTTTCAAATAGTAACAAGGCTTTCTGTCCTGCTTAAGATAATATGAGAACTGGTTTCACTAGCCAGACATACAAACATAAAGAAAAAGTATTGCAATGCATATACAATGTCTAATTTTTAAAAAATGATTACTGTAATATTTTAAAAAATATCAAGATACCTCATTCTAAAGTCATATCTAGATTACCACAGAGTATGCTCTTGAAATGATGGTTTTACTGTGAGATGAGGGCAAGAAGGTGGAAATGTGAGATTGACATTGGATGATTGGAAAAAAGGCAAATATAGTGCATCTTTAAAAAAAGGGAAGAAGGAGAATCTGGGGAACTACAGTCAGCCTCACCTCAGTCCCTGGAAAAATCATGGAGCAGGTCCTCAAGGAATCCATTTTGAAGCAGCTGGAGGAGAGGAAGGTGATTAGAAACGGTCAACATGGATTCACCAATGGCAAAATCATGCCTGACCAACCTGATTGCCTTCTATGATGAGATAACTGGCTCTGTGGATATGGTGAAAGCGGTGGATGTGATATTCCTTAACTTTAGCAAAGCTTTTGATACGGTCTCCCACAGTATTCTTGCTAGCAAGTTAAAAAAGTATGGATTGGATGAATGGATGATTAGGTGGATAGAAAGCTGGCTAGATTGTCGAGCTCAATGGGTAGTGATCAACGGCTCAGTGTCTAGTTGGCAGCCGGTATCAAGCGGAGTGCCCCAGAGGTCGGTCCTGGGGCCAGTTTTGTTCACCATCTTCATTAATGATCTGGATGATGGGATGGACTGCACCATCAGCAAGTAGGCGGATGACACTAAGCTGGGGGGAGAAGTAGATACGGTGGAGTGTAGGGATAGAGTTCAGAGTGACCTTGACAAACTAGAGGATTGCACCAAAAGAAATCTGATGAGGTTCAGCAAGAACAAGTGAAGAATCCTGCACTGATGGAAGGAAGAATCCCATGCACCGCTACAGGCTGGGGACCGACTGGCTAAGCAGCAGTTCTGCAGAATAGGACCTGGGAATTACAGTGGATGAGAATCTGGATATGAGTCAACAGTGTGCCCTTGTTGCCAAGAAGGCTAATGGCATATTGGGCTACATTAGTAGGAGCATTGCCAGCAGATCAAGGGACAGATTATTCCCCTGTATTTGGCACTGGTGAGGCCACATCTGGAGTATTGCATCCAGTTTTGGGTCCCCTACTACAGAAAGGATGTGGACAAATTGGAGAGAGTCCAGCAGAGGGCAACGAAAATTATTAGAGGGCAGGGGCACATGACTTATGAGGAGAGGCTGAGGGAACTGGGCTTATTTAGTATGCAGAAGAGAAGAGTGAGGGAGGATTGGATACCAGCCTTTAAATACCTGAAGGGGGGTTCCATAGAGGTTGGAGCTCGGCTGTTCTCAGTGGCGGCAGATGACAGAACAAGGAGCAATGGTCTCAAGTTGCTGTGGGATAGTTCTAGGTTGGATATTAGGAAAAACTATTTCACTAGGAGGGTAGTGAAGCACTGGAATGGGTTACCTAGGGAGGTGGTGGAATCTCCATCCTTGGAGGTTTTTAAGGCCCAGCTTGACAAAGCCCTGGCTGGGATGATTTAGATGGGCAGGGGGTTGGACTTTGAGCAGGGGGTTGGACTAAATGACCTCCTGAAGTCTCTTCCAACCCTAATTTTCTATGATTCTATGACACTGGTGCAGCATGATGCCACCATTGTAAATCACCACAAAATTATTTGTGCCCATTCTATTTTTTTAAATGATTGAGAAATGAATTTAAATGAAAAGTAATAACTCAAATTTGGCTCAGATACTGTGAACTTTTATGCCAAATATTAACCTGAAATGAATTGAAGTGGCCACATTTATAAACCCCACAAAAGGAGGATTATAATTAAGTCACTGGCAGAAACAGAAAATATGAAACTAAGGCAAGGCCACAGAGGACTGAGGTTAGGAAGGAAGACAACAAGATTGGGAGAAGGGGAAAAAGGAGAAAACTTGAAGACTATTTATTACAAGCTGGACGAAACCTTGTGATGGGTTGAGTTAGAACCCTAGGGAGATTGAAGGGTGAGTTCACACCTACCAATTAACATAACTGTAAATATAAGTCCCAACCTAAGACAAAGGTGTGCATGTGAACCCGCTTTTGGTGAGTATTGTTTTGGGCGGGGGGCATGTGAAAGGAGAACAGGTAAGAACAGAATGAGAGGGAGAGACAGCCTGAAGAAGCAGTTGAAAGCACATTAGTTGACCTTGGAAGAGATTTTTTGGTCAGGTTAAAACCGTTGAGTGCTCTTGGTGCTGTGAGCAAAAGAAGCTATTTCCTACTGTATGATTCCTTCTGAGTTCAAAGACAAAAAAGTTTGTACATTCTTTGTAAATAAACAAAACTGTGTCAAAGAAATACCTATCACCAATTTCTACTCTCAACTGGAACAACCTACGAGACCCCATATTTTTGTCTAGCCACTTAGATCCAAAGGGATAACAGTATTAATATAAATTTAATTTATTTTTTAAATGCATTACATGTGGGAGTGGGTATGGGCATCTTAGTCTTTCAAAGAACAGGAGGCACTTGCGAGGAATAAAGATGAGTAGGTGGCAGGGTGGGGTCATTGTGAAAACATGAGGGATAGTGGTTGTTATGGGCATATGGGTAAAATGGTCTGAGAGCAGCGTCAATCAGAGTAGAGGGACTAGCATAACAACAATAGAGTTATTTAGAAATATCCATAACATCTTCATGACAATCCCCCTTCTCTGTTTGGCTAATGATTGTCAGGTAATCAGAGACCAAGTGTTTTAGTGTAAAGTTATTGAGTGATAAACTGTACCACTGTTTGCGGATTAGTAATTGTAAAGCAGACCTGTGTTCCCACTAGCTGAAAACGTTCCAAATTCATATAATAAATATTCACGTTCCACGTTTGCCCTCAGTTCTCACCATGTCCCTACCTTTAGAACCTTATAATCTGTGGTCTTGATTTTGCAAAGGAATCAGTGGGATTCTGTGTAGTTTTGAAGGGTCATATGAGGGGATCTCTGCAAAATTAGGATTTGTATCATCTGAATTGTTTTGTTTGCAACTAAGATAATGTGAGATAAATGTTGAGGTCAAACAGTGCAAGTGCCTTTGGGAAGGGAGACTATTACTGGATTAGCAATCTCAAAACACAGTTAATTGACAGTAGAGCTGGGTGAAAGTTTTCCCGTGAATTGTTTCTCCAGCCAAAAACAAAAAAAAAAGATATTCAGTGGCACCAAAACATTTTGGGCGTTGTTTGGTTTTGCCAAATTGTTCTAGTAAAAAAAAAAAAAAAAACCCTGAAAAAGTCAAAATGTTTTATTTTGACATTTTCAAAACAAAATATTTTGACTTTTCAGTTTGAACTTACATTTTGTTCAAATAAAATTGAGAAAATTTCTAAAAAATAAAAAAAGTTAAACTCTCAATCTAAATGAAATACTTTTTATTTTGAGTCAAACAAAATGTTTCATATGACCCCCAATGATTTTTTTCACCTTGTCAATTAGCTAATAATTTCAAAAAACTTTATTTTCATTTTGATCCAAAATTATTTTTTTAAAAAATTCCCCCCTAATTTCCAGTGAACAAAAAAACATTGTTATTCACGCAGCTCTAACTGGGAGATTGTTTGCTAGCTGAAAATTCTACAGTGTATTTTTTATTGTTCAGTGTAATTAAATCACAGTATGTTCTTATATAATGTCTTTTGATTTTCTTGCAATTGTGGTGTTGCTATGTATAAGCTCTGTGCATATCAGTAGTAAATGTAACTCTTCTAATATTTTTTATCGCTACAAAACCTTCCATTTGAAAACATCACGTTTAACAAACAATAATTAAGTCTCACAACACCTCTGTAAGATAGGTAGGTGGCATTATTGCCCATTTACGATTTGAAAGGAACAAAGATAGATATGTGGCTAAACAGGATTTTGAGCCAGGATTTCTAGGGCCTGCTTGCCCTGCTCCTAGCTCGTCCCACACTGTTGTGTGAAGCTGGGCAAGTCACTTATGTCCTAATCTTACAAAAGGATGAGCACCTTTTGTGAAGTCAGTGGGAGCAGTAAATGCTCAGCATTTAGCATCTTGCAAGGTTCAGCCCTAATCTTCTCTCTGCCTCACCTCTCTGCATCCTCTTTGCAGAAGACCCCCACAAAAATCCATTGGTTTTCAGGTCTGGCAGCATCAGGTACTTCATAAGAATGCATGGGTGGGGGTACTTTATAAGAATGCATGGATGCAGCTGGGGTGAAAAAAACATCTTTTCACTAAATGTTAATACTTCCTGAAAAGCTACTATCATTAGAAATGTTGTCCCTGGGGGATTTCCAATTCCCTCCCAATAAAAACAAACCGAACAGCTGCAACTTCTAGTGAAGCTAGGCAAAGCAATAAGAAACTTTCAATCTGGAAGTTTCCACCCCGCTTCCCCAAGCATGTAGTTACCTGGGAGCTGGACTGGATGAGGCATTTGCAAAATGTTATAGTTTTCTAAAAGAGCAGGAGAGAAAGATGTCGCTTGAATGAATGCCTTCGTCTCTCTCCCCGGGTGCTTGCTAAGGAGAGATTGTTTTTTTCCTATTGGGATACAGCCCCCTGCTAAAGGCCCCCCCGCAGCCTAAGTAGGGGGATCCACAGGAGCTGGAAGCCAAGTGATTTTGGGGGACAACTAATAAAATAACAGGAAAGGGGAGTGCGGTCAAAGGGTCAAACAAAGGGAGCCTGACAGAAAGGAGATGCTAGGCATGTAGATCGTAAGGTGGAAAAGTACGCTCCCCAGCCGACACCCTGAGAGCCAAGGGCTATGAGGTGCAGATGGATGCCCTGATCGTTGGAGCCCTGGGCACCTGGGACCCCTGCAACGAGCGTGTGCTACGGACCTGTGGGATTGGTTGACGCTATGCATGGCTCATGTGGTGCCTCATGGTCTCGGACACCATCCGATGGTCCAGGGACATCTACATCGAACACATCACTGGCCACCGACAGTACTAGGAGGTGTGAGCCGGGACGACATGGTGCATCAACTACGAGAAAGGGGCCGAGAGACTTTTTCCATTGGACCATATGAAGTGGAATGCATCTGATAAAGGGAGCTATAGCTCATGAAAGCTTATGCTCAGATAAATTTGTTAGTCTCTAAGGTGCCACAAGTACTTCTTTTCTTTTCACTGAACATTAAATCTCACAAAATGAGGGTTAATCCATCCTCATCATCATATCCACTCACTATACTCCACACCTGAACATAGCCATTATATGAAAACATACCCTCATATCTCAATGTCTGTAGTTTGACCCACTAATCTTTTACTCCTAATTGGGGATATTGCAAATTATGTATTCTTTAAGCCATCGGATCCTAAACCGAACTTCGCACCCCCTGATAATCTGTACGGTATTCCCTGATAACCAGAAACTTCTGCGCTTAAACTCTGTGCCGTTTTCTTTTATTTTAGCATCATCTTAATAAAATTTCAAGTGGCAATTGACAAGAACTTTGCCCGTTGCTTTTGCCCGTTCTGTGACTTAGAAAGCAGCAGGAAGGCAAACTTGGCTGCAGGACAGCGGGTGCAAACTGCTCCTGGGAGAGGAGGGGAGGCAGATGGGGCCTCGGTAGGGAGAGGAGGAATGGTGGGAAGGAGGGGAGGGGGGGGGGGAACCTAATGTCGGTTAAGCTTTCTGTGCCCACCCCAGAGCAAACTGTAATTGCAAGCAAACCTCACTTCACTCCCTGAGCCTCCCGAGATTTTGTGTTGGGGAAGGAGGAGGGAGGAATGGGGAATTATTTTTTTAAACCTGGAATTAAAACAAAACAAACCCAAGAACTTCTCCCGCCCAACCCCCCCCCCCCCGCCATTCTTGTTAAAAGCGGGTATCGGCTAACAACCCTTAATAAAAGCAACCACAGCAACCCATAGCGGTGTTGATGATGGGAAATAAATAAATAAAGAACGGGGGGGGGGGGGCGCAGGTTCAATGATCTAAACAAAGAAATCATGGCGGAGTGTTTACATTTGGCAGCCCCAAAGACTCTGGATTACGGGATAAAATAATAACAGTATTAAAAAAAGCCGCGGCGCCAAGGAGTTTGCAGGCACCTCGCCGTTTCCGGGGTAAGTGCAACGAGCAGGGGGCGAGCCAGGGCCACCCTCCGGGAGCTGGACCTCGGGCCCGGCTCCAGCCGCGGCGCGGGCTGCTCGCCCCGCTGGGTGCCTTGCCCTGGCTGCTTTGAAGTGGCGGGATGAGGTGGGTGGGCTGGGGAGTCCCGGGGGTGCCGCGCGCACCGCCTGGAGCCGGGGGAGCGGGCGGCCGCGGGGAGCCGCCCCCGCTGGCGCAGATAAAGGCGGGAACAGCAGCCGCCGCGGCCGCTTCCCCTCGGAGCGCCTGGCAGGAGCCCCCTCCCCGCCCCCCAGCCGGGGTCACCCCTGCCTGGCGCTGGCTGGCGGCTCCTCCTCCCAGCCGAGCCCCGCTCCCCGCCGGCTGTCAAGGGGCTCTCTGTGGCCTGCGCGCTGGCAGGCTGCCGGCGAGGGGCGGGGGAGCCCGGCTCTGCCACCCGCAGGGGGAGCCAGGTCCCAGCAAGCCCCCCGCCACTGTTGGTCATGAGCCAGGTGAAGGGAGGGGAGGAGTCCCAGGGCCATTCCCGCCAGGAAAGGCTCTTGTGAGGGGAGAGGTTCCCAATTAATGGGTCTGGGTCAATGTTCCCTCTAATTTTTGACAGTCTGTGTGTGCAAAAAATTCCTTCTGTGCAAATTGTTGTGTGTGCGGTGCTTTGCCGTGTGCGCGGGGGTTAGGATCTGTGTGCGCGGGTCCGCGCCCAGCTGAGAGGGACCAGTGGTCTGGGTCAGAGTCACATCTTGTCTATTTTTGGCCTCCCCCCTCTAATTTTAATGCCTAAAGAAAGGAAGTGTAGGCACTACTGTGACACCAGAATAATCTAGCTCTTGCTGCAACAGTTCTGCAAACACTCAGAACCAGCTACTGGATCCAGCCAGTTTTTGGTCCCAAGCACTCAAATTACACTGCCTAAGTAGAGACCATGTTTGCTTATTCTTCTATCACCTTAACAATCCAGATGCTGATGTGCCCCAGTGCAAATGAGCCAGAAAATCTCTGATCTGACATCTCCACCCTGACAAAATTTGGGCTACGAAATCAGAATGATACTTTTCAAATACAGAACAAGTGCTACTTCTGCTCCCTGCGCCACCTTCCCTCCCACCCACCAAAATATCTTGGTGCTGCAAACACATCCTGCTACAAGGAAGCTGCAGAAACTCTTAATTTGGCACCTGTATCTTCCTGGATCTGGCTAACTAATGTATGCCTCCTCCCCAGTTTTATCATCTTCTAATTTAACACATATGCTGCTTATCTGAGTCCACCACAGTCATCCTGATCTCAACATATGGTGTATTTGGCAGGATCCAGGTGTTGGATCCAAGGTTTTCAGGCACTGTTGCACAAGTATGTGTTGGGGTCCAGATTTTCTTTTTTCCCCCCTTTTTTCTTTGGTATAACAGAGCCTGCTAAAAATATCTGTGTAGATAATGGAACTTGGAGGACTGGACTGAAAATTGGCTGGATCCAGGTTTTGTGGTGCTAATATGAACTTGTAAATAGAAGCAAAGTATGTCTATGCCTACATATATAATATCTGTGGGTCAGCTCCTCCATGCCCTACAATGCTTTCTGAGAATGCAAGATTGGGGCCTGGTTTTGCCCATTTTGGGAGAAGACCAAATGTAACATGCTTTATTCCTCTTCAATGCTGCTATTTTTGTAGAGTTTGTGAAGGTCAAACACCTGAGTGATTTCAGAATAGGCTGGGTGTCCCAAGATACCATTCCTGCATCATTATCAAGGCTCTTTGGGGCTCTGGAACTTTTCAAACTTATGAGACTTAAACCCATAATACATTTGCTTTTCATACCCCTCTTGCCCTCCATATTTTATAATTGCATTTGCAGATAGCAAAGATGTTTGTGTTCAGTGTCTTACTCACTCACAGTTCATCTTCTCCATCCATCTGAACCTGCAAGGAAGTCATAATGCTGAACTGGTTTCAACATGTATTTCCTTGGGTATTTCTATAATGTAAAGATTCCTAGTTATACAATTCTTTATTGTTATTATAATTGCAAACCTTGTATTCAGATCAACATGGCAATGATACAATAGAACAATGGGGACAATGTGAAAAACGGAAATGATGGGGAAAATTTTGACATCAGTTCTAAGATACCTTGCATAAGGACTGAGGGCCTGAGTAGCGCTCTCATTGACTTCAGTTGGAGTTTTGTGTGCAGCATCCTTGCTGGATTGGATCCTGAGTGAGGACTGCAAAATTTGGTCACATAACAGTATGTGTAGTCTATATAGCTGTCTTGGTTCTCATTCTGTACTATACTAGTCACCATGGTATTTGAGTGCCTCACAAAATTACAAAGTGTAGATATGAAGATTAGAATGAAAAATTAAACCATGTAGAAATTTTGCACTCTGAGATCATTGGAAAAACTGTGTTTTCATGAGTTTTGGAGGCCACTGCTTAAAACCCCAACAAAAACAAATAACCTTCTGCCTCCCAAAATAAACTTCCACTACATTTACTTTTAGACTGGGCCTGTCTAAGTTACTTTTTGTGAAAAAGACCTTTAGAGGGAACGCTTGTACTCTCTGATGGGCCCATCTTTTGTCCCTTTACTTTGTACTTGGCCTATCAGTCCTAAACTTCCTTGGTGGTCTAAGGCTGTTTACGTAAAAAGGACCTTTTAATGGGAGCACTTTGTTGATCCTTAACTGCTATTCTGTTGTGGCTATTTACCAGGTTGTCCTCTAATTTTTATGCTACTATAATGGTCTATAGCCTAGACTGGTTATCTGTTCTGGCCAGAATGGCTGCTCTCCTGCCCTCTTATTCAAGACCAAGCAGCAGTAACTTTTTTTCTTCATTCAAACCAAAATTGAGATTTAAGATTTATGTCAAGCAGCTGTCCCCTTGTGAAGCTGCTCTTCCAAGTATCTCACATTTGTTTTCAGCTATAACACCCTTTATTGAGCTCTAATATTTAATATTCACATACCCGGATTGACAATCATGATTCCCCAGTTTAGATCTGCACAGAGGGGGATAAGATTCAGAGGCTGACAGAGCAGTCACACTAGTTTTAAGTCACAAGATCACTAGACTGGCTAGCAACACAGCCAGCTAGGAGGTGGGTAGGCAGGGAGATTGATATGGTACCCTAAACATATTACTGTTACTAATTGATACATATGAACAGGATTGGGATTTTGGATGTATATTCATCAGTCTTGGAGTTTTGGGGAAGTATTTTGTTATCTCTAAGGTTGTCATTAAGTCCTGTTTAATTAGTGCGATACCTGTACCATATGTGAAAATTCATCCAACCCTAACTACTCTTTTGTCTTGTTATATGTCATGAAAACTATATATTGTTCAGTTTTTTAGGGTAACTGACTTTTTTTTTTTAATTGATGCCAGGCTTTGGCTACTTGACCAAAATATTCACCCAAACATAAAAAAAAAATGCTAATATTACCACACTTTTGTTTCATATAAACTTATTGTTTGACATAGCTCGATAGAGAATTAATGGGTGTATTTTCCTTTGTAGTGAATATTTATAACTTTCAGTTGATGGGAGTTAACATGTGTATTAAGGGAAGAATAGATCTCTCAAATGATGTCGAGTCTGTCTCCACATATGCTGCATACACAATAGACTGATCTCTCACACTAGTGCTGGACAGTAAGATATTATGACATGAATATATATTTTTGAGCTCTGCACAAAATGAGGATTTCATGCATAGACAACATAGTGTGACAAGTCATATCCATTGTGACCTTGTACTTCCAGTGCAAAGTTGTGTAATAATATATTCTGCTATATTAATGCACACAATAAACAGGCCCTATCTCATTTTTATGCTAATAATAATACTTTTCAATTCCCTAATACCTTTTATGCTAAGAACTCAAAGTAAATTACAGGTATGAGCAAACTGAGCTTTATAAAATCCTGTGAAGTTTTATGTTATCATTCAGAAAACAGCTGGAAAATGTATTAATTATTGATTATTGTTGGTTCATCATGATGATGATAATCTTATTTCCTCCCTGTCTCACACTCAATCATTGCTCGCTCCAGCTCTTGAGATTGTAAAATAAGATGTTACCATCTAACGAGGGAAAAGAAATGCACAATCCGAGCCATAAGGGATAGATCTTTGGACTGTATTTGGAGAATAGAAGATGAGATGATTGTATAGCTGATTCATAAAGGGACAATGAATATGATCTGGTGGCAGGGTAGATGCATCATATGTGTGGCTGGTGTATATCTCATTGTATTGAGTATGGGTCAGCATGTGAGCTGAGGTTCATGTTATGAATGCTGAGGTGTACTCTGTGCAGGTAAAGGTTAGACGGGTGTGAAGGTTAGACGGGGACAAAAACAGATTTAAGATTGTTCCCCTTATCTTGAAACACGAAGGGTGAGGTTTTAAAAAGTGCTGAGTGTCTGCCTAGCTCTGCCCTCCATAAGGTTAAAGGTTAGTTAACATTAACTTCCATTGACTTCAGTGAGAACAGAGTTAGGCCAATGATGAGAGCTTTTGAAAATCCCACCCTGAATGTTATTTAAAGTGTAAGTTTAACTTCGAATTTCCTGGCTTTCTGGCACTTTTTTCTTTTAAACTGCAGGACAAGATTAATATTTCAGTAATACCATTATAAATGGACCGGTGGAAGAGATGAGAATTAAGCCCACAATGTTCTTTTGCTCTACTGAGGTCAATGAGGTTGTGTGGGCTGCAAATTATCACAGAATTTGGCTTTAAGTTATTAGTACATATTTACAACCTTAATTCCATTTTAACAAAATGTTTTTTGTTGGAACATTTGCAGCCATAACGTACAGCAAAATTATCACTGCATTTATTAAGCACAAACAAAGCATCCCCATAATGCTGTGCAGAAACAACTGACAGAACAGAACACATTACAAGAAACTATCTTTTTCATTAAGTCTACACAAAATGAGGATTTCATGCATGGGCAGCACAGCCACTCCCCAGAGGTTTACTGCCCATAATCCCACCTTGAAAATGGCTCCACAATAATTATTACTACAAAATGGACACAATTTCCAGTTTTGGCATGTGTACTTCACACATAACTGATTGCACTCATAGGAGCCAAAATATTATTCTACCTTCTGCAGGATATCCTAATTCCAGCCATGTAACTATTTTAACTGTCTCTTATGATTTCCAGTCTCAAACTGAGAACACTCCCCATTGGCTTATTTTGTCACAATAATGCAGAACATGCATGGCAACTGCTCTCACTTCGGCATGTTCAAACTATCCCTGGACATTAAGATATTATGACATGAATATATATTTGTGAGCTTTGCACAAAATGAGGATTTCATGCATAGGCAACATAGTGTGACGAGTAGTATCCGGCATGACCTTGCAAATGCCGGCAGGGCTCCAGAATAAACAACTCAAAAGAGCAAGCAATACAGTAGACTCTCCAGTCCTGAAAGGAATCCTACAGTTTCGTTACAGTCCCACAGGAAGTTGTGCAGAACTGTTCTTGAAGGTTACTTTACTGTCCTGTACCAACCACAGGTGGCTAAGTATCACAGGCCTAGGGACTTAAAATTCTACGTGGCTGTTAGTAATGGAGGGTCCTTTCTACAGAAAATCCATGTTAATTAATGGACCTCACCATGTAGTGCAGAAAATCCCCTGCATAGTTAGAGGATTTTTAAAGCTTCTGGATCCAGCTGTTGAACAATGTTTTTTTATTGTCCTTAGGCCTACTTTGTCATTACCTTAGGGCTATTCACATATAGTTCCTATATCATAGGATATCCTATATCGTTCTCCTCAGCTACAATGTCATGCTAACCCTGAGGTGAGGATGAGTGAATGAGTTCTTTCTGTTTCTCCAAACTCAAGTTAGCATGGACATTTCTCTCCCCCCCATCACATGTTTGTATAAAAAAAAGTCCCCTCCTTTCTTCACTACTTTTCCCTAGCTTTAGATCTCATTCCTTCCTCCTAATGACCTCATTCTGTCTTTCAATATCCTCTCATATGGTAAAACAGCGCTAGCATCCTTTCTGCTGAATTTTGATGGCTGCTGAATTAAAATAGTGTGTCCCAAAGCACAATTAAGTCTTGTTTGAGCAAAAGAGGAAGAAGGCAGAGATACCCCAGAGTCTGTTAGGTCACATGAGATATGGCCATTTAGAGATTGAGAGTCACCATGGGAAGGTTTATGGAACAGGAGAACTTCTAATGTGTTAAAGAGGGCTTGTGGGAGCCCCATTATTAAAATTTTGCCACGAGACTGAAGGAAAGGTTGGGGTGATTTCCTTGCCTCTGATAGTGAAAAGCCCCTCTCTGGATACACTGAATCCATCTGTGACAAAGGTGATTTGTCCGTGCAGGTCATAAAAGCACTTCTGAAAAGCAAATTGTTTATTTTTGCATGCACAAGAGTATAACAAATGGGATCAGTATGCAGTCTTCTTCCAGAAAGATTTTTTCAAAATACTGACCCTATTTTGTGTATTCCCCATTCTGCTTGGGGCTGTACAGATAGGCAGTAAAAAGACAGTCCCTGCTCCAGAGAGCTTACAATCTAGGTTATGATAAAATGCAAGAGGACAAACAAACGGGATTAGAAGAGTAGAGAGAAATAAGTTATTGTACAGTAAGCAGGAGTCTCATATCAACACCTGCCTATCCAATATCAGCTGGTGGTGCTTTGTAGACATTTTGGCCAGGGCTCAGGTTGAACCATTTTGCTCCAGTGTAGTGTATTGGCACCATTTCATGCTGCTGCCTTTTTCGACAGAAACTTAACTTTTCATCATAATAGAAAAATAAAAAGCAATATCTAGCTGTTACGTTAGCTGAGATAGTCTTGAAAGTATGAACCAAATGTAACTATCTGCCTGCATTTGTTGGGACCTAAAACAATAGCTCTGAGAGGTGTGGTCTGTGCCATTCATCTCAATAGCTGCTAACTCAGATGCCCAATGATAAGACTTCAAATGTCAATATTGTTAGCTGTTTCACTGCCCATCAAAGCATGTAAGAAAGGAGAGGGAAGGTCACATCATTAAGATCTGCATAATCTGCTGTGGGTGACAGCTCATTTTGGCACCATGAGTGAAAGAGCCAAGTACAAGGAGTCTGACAGAGCCCAGCATCTGAGCACCTTCAAGGGCAAGCCAATCCCAGTAGTCTGTTACACTAATATTGTGGACTATATGGACCCAGACAGAGGTGTTAACAAGACCCTGTCACTCTCCAACACTAAACTGTTAAATCAGGTGTGGTATAGAGATCCTACCTTGTCCTGCTTAGTAACAGGGCAAACATGCCATTAGAAATCCTTTTAACCTTTTATCAAAGAAACAGAAAAAGAAGGAAAAACAAAGTGTTTGGAATGTAAAATATTAAGTATGGCTTTCATTTGAACAATATTCCTTGTTCCCTTTTTCTTTAGCTGCAGAGATTTTAGAAGGGAAAATCTTCCTGACAGTCTCTTAGACGGTATTAACTAAGGTAATAACTGTCCTTTTTGGGCAAAAGAGAAGGTGTGGAACTGTTGTCATTTAAGTCTGATCCCTTTGCCTAGAATATCAAAACAAGGCAAATACACACAAAAGGGGAAAGAAAAGAATAACAAAAATAAAAAATGCAGGTTCTGTGTCTGGTGTTGACTTTCACCTGTAACCTTGCTGCTGGAGCAATGGCACATAGCCTTATTATCCACTCCGATACCTGGCAAACTTGGCAAATCTAATTGCCTTCTATGACGAGATAACTGGCTCTGTGGATGAGGGGAAAGTGGTGGACATGTTATTCCTTGACTTTAGCAAAGCTTTTGTTAACGTCTCCCACAGTATTCTTGCCAGCAAGTTAAAGAAGTATGGGCTGGATGAATGGACTTTAAGGTGGATAGAAAGTTGGCTAGATTGTCAGGCTCAACGGGTAGTGATCAATGGTTCCATGTCTAGTTGGCAGCCGGTATCAAGTGGAGTGCCCCAAGGGTCAGTCCTGGGGCTGGTTTTGTTCAATATCTTCATAAATGATCTGGAGGATGGTGTGGATTGCACCCTCAGCAAGTTTGCAGATGACACTAAACTGGGAGGAGAGGTAGATACACTGGAGGGTAGGGATAGGATACAGAGGACCCGAGACAAATTAGAGGATTGGGCCAAAAGAAATCTGATGAGGTTGAACAAGGAGAAGTGCAGAGTCCTGCACTTAGGATGGAAGAATCCCATACACCACTACAGACTAGGGACCAAATGGCTTGGCAGCAGTTCTGCAGAAAAGGACCTAGGAGTTACAGTGGACGAGAAGCTGGATATGAGTCAACAGTGTGCCCTTGTTGCCAAGAAGGCCAATGGCATTTTGGGATGTATATGTAGGGGTATTGCCAGCAGATCGAGGGACGTGATCATTCCCCTCTATTCGACATTGGTGAGGCCTCATCTGGAGTACTGTGTCCAGTTTTGGGCCCCATACTACAAGAAGGATGTGGAAAAATTGGAAAGAGTCCAGCAGAGGGCAACAAAAATGATTAGGGGACTGGAACACATAACTTATGAGGAGAGGCTGAGGGAACTGGGGATGTTTAGTCTACGGAGGAGAAGAATGAGGGGGGATTTGATAGCTGCTTTCAACTACCTGAAAGGGGGTTCCAAAGAGGATGGCTCTAGACTGTTCTCAATGGTAGCAGATGACAGAACGAGGAGTAATGGTCTCAAGTTGCAGTGGGGGAGGTTTAGATTGGATATTAGGAAAAACTTCTTCACTATCAGGGTGGTGAAACACTGGAATGCGTTACCTAGGGAGGTGGTAGAATCTCCTTCCTTAGAGGTTTTTAAGGTCAGGCTTGACAAAGCCCTGGCTGGGATGATTTAACTGGGAATTGGTCCTGCTTTGAGCAGGGGGTTGGACTGGATGACCTCCTGAGGTCCCTTCCAACCCTGATATTCTATGATTCTATGATCGGGTTATTTAGGGCAGTGGTTTTCAAAGCCGGTCTGCTGTGTGTTCAGGGAAAGCCCCTGGCGGGCCGGACTGGTTTGCTTACCTGCCACGTCTGCAGGTTTGGCCGATCTCGGCTCCCACTGGCCACGGTTCGCCACTCCAGGCCAATGGGGACTTTGGGAAGTGGCGCGGGCCAAGGTACCTGTTGGCCGCCCTTCCCGCAGCTCCCATTGTCCTGGAGCGGCAAACCACGGCCAGTGGGAGCTGTGATCGGCCGAACCTGTGGACATGACAGGTAAACAAACTGGTCCGGCCCGCCAGGGGCTTTCCCTGAACAAGCAGCTGACTGGCTTTGAGAACCACCGTTTTAGGGCATTGCTTGTAACTGTTTCTTTGGTCACAGGCTTACAGCAGTGTTGCAAAATATGTAGTCTTGGCCAGCCTATGCCAGATAGCGTTGCCAGGCATCCGGTTTTTGACCTGAATGCCCGGTGAAAAAGGGACCCTGGCAGCTACAGTGGGAACCACTGACCAGGCCGTTAAAAATCCTGCGAGCAGCGCAGCAGGGGCGCGGGGCTAAGGCAGGCTCCCTGCCTGCCCTGGCTCTGTACGGCTCCAGAAGTGGCTGCCACCTAGGCCCCTAGGCGCATGGGTGGCCAGGGAGGCTCCACACGCTGCCACTGCCCCCAGTGCCAGATCCACAGCTCCCATTGTCCGGGAACTGTGACCAGTGGGAGCTTTGGGGGCAGCTCTTGTGGGTGCGAGGGCAGCGTGTGGAGTCTTCCTGGCTGCCCATGCACCTAGGGATCTTAGGGACCTGGCAGCCACTTTCTGGGAGCTGTGGTAAGTGCTGCCAGAGCCCTGCACCTCAACCCCCCCCAGCCCCTTGCCCCAGCCTTGAGCCCCCTCCTGCACCTCAAGCCCCCTCCTACACCCTAAGCCCCTCATCCTTGGCCCCACCACAGAGCCCACACCCCCAGCCGGAGCCCACACCCTGCCCCCACACCCAACCCCCCTGCCCCAACCTGGAGCCCTGAACTGCATCCTGAACCCCTCATTTCTGGCCCCACCCAGAGCCCACACCCCATCCCAGAGCCTGTACCCTCCCGCACTCCAACCCAGTAGCGTAAAAGGGAGGGAGCGGGGGGAGCAGCCGCTCCCCCTCTGAGCACAAGTGGCGACTTTTTAATGTATAGGCGCCTTTTTAATTTTTACTCACCTGGCGGCGCTCCGGGTCTTTGGTGGCGGGGGCCTTCATGCGCTCTGGCTCCTCGGCAGCACTTCGGCGGCACAGGCCTTCACGTGCTCCGGGTCCTCAGCGGCATTTCAGCAGTGGGAGCCTTCAGTGCTGCTGAGGACCCGGAGCGCCGCCCGGTGAGTACAAGCGGGTGGCACCTTTTTTGATGTCCGCTGCCCCTGTTCGCTCCACCTAGCTATGCCGCTGCTCCAACCCCCTGCTCCAGCCCAGTGAAAATGAGTAAGGGTGGGGGAGAGCGAGCGACGGAGGGAGGGAGGGTGGAGTGAGCGGGGTCAGGGTATAGGAGAAGGGGTGGGGTAGGGGCAGGGCCTCAGGGACGGGAAGGGGTGGGGCAGAGGTGTTCTGTTTTTTGCAGTCAGAAAGTTGGCAACCCTAATGCCAGATTTTAATGAAACTGAAGGCAAAAGGAGAGCTATAAGAAAGAAGGTGCAGAAGGAAAAGGATACATGTTCATGCATGACACAAAATCTCCCATCCCAGGTGGTATTCAGGATTTAGCTGAAGCCAGTGGAGGTGATATTGTTATCTGGATCCCACTCTTTGGCCTGGTTTGGTCAGGATATCTCTTGGGATTGGGACGGTAAAGGCCCAGGGGTGTAAGGGTCAATCTTAGGGGCATCCTAGAGGGCGGTGAGGGTAGCAGCTATGATGGTAAAACTCTCCCCTTTCCTGTTCTCTTGTCCGCAGTGTGGATAAAAATGATGATGTTAATAAAAATAAAAATATTAGCATTTTTAGGGCTGTCGATTAATCGTAGTTAACTCACATGATTGCCATTTTAATTGCACTATTAAACAATAGAATACCAATTGAAATTTATTAAATATTTTTGGATGTTTTTCTACATTTTCAAATATATTAATTTCAATTACAACACAGTATACAAAGTAGACAATGCTTGCTTTATATTATTATTTTGGATTACAAATATTTGCACTGTAAAAATGGCAAACAAAAGAAATAGTATTTTTCAATTCACCTCATACAAGTACTGTAGTGCAATCTCTTTATTGTGAAAGTGCAACTTACAAATGTAGATTTTTTTGTTACATAACTGCACTCAAAAACAAAACAATGTAAAACCTTAGAGCCTACAAGTCCACTCAGTCTTACTTCTTGTTCAGCCAATCACTGAGACAAACAAGTTTGTTTACATTTACAGGGGATAATGCTGCCCAATTCTTGTTTACAATATCACCTGAAAGTGAGAACAGACATTTGCATGGCACTGTTGTAGCTGGCATTGCAAGGTCTTTACATGCCAGATATGCTAAACATTTGTGTGCCTCTTCATAATTCGCCACCATTCCAGAGGACAAGCTTTCATGCTGATGACGCTTGTTAAAAAAAATGTGTTAATTAAATTTGTGATTAAACTTCTTGGGGGAGAATAGTATGTCTCCTGCTTTGTTTTACCTGCTGTAATGCCTCGCCAGAAAGGGTAAAACATCCTGCAAAATAAATGACTCAAAATCAACCCTTAAAGACATGTGGGGAGATAATGTTTGTGTTTTTGTGTATTTACGTATGCATGGGTAGTGGTCAATGATGTAATCAACTGTCCCTGTCTATGCTGTATTCTGATAATTCAGAGATCAAAAGAACATCCTAGTATTTAAATGAAGTGTAAACACTGGATATCTCTGTATTCATCTCTCTTTGAAATGTATAGCAAATCATAGGTGAATGGTGGAGGAACAGGTGATTGTCTTATGTTAATTCATATAGTTAAGTACTGATGATGGACCCACTTCAAAGATGCCCTGATTACCTATTGTTCCCCAAGGGATTCCAGCTTGTCAAAGAAGACCTGAAATTTTATAAAAGATCCTTGGTTCCTGATCCTTTTTATCTGAGATCTGCTTAAGCTTCATCAGGGGAACTTTGAGTCTCAAGATGAGATCCCAGTTAAGCTGGTACACCAGGGATATGATATTGGACATTGGACTATAACCTATGAACTAAATTTTAAGGGAACTCTTTGCAACTACAAAGCTTACCATCTCTGCTATGTAACTGAACCTCAAGAATTGAACTCATGTCTGCATGTTTATTGATCTTTTAACCATACTCTCTTTTCTTTTTAAATAAATTTTAGTTTAGTTAATAAGAATTGGCTTTATGCATGTATTTGGGTAAGATCTGGAATCAATTTTGAAGCACTCTGAGGAGAGAAAAGTGATCAGAAACAGTCAATGTGGATTCACCAAGGGCAAGTCATGCCTGAGTAACCTAATTGCCTTCTATGATGAGATAACTGGCTCTGTGGATGGGGGGAAAACAGTAGACATGTTATTCCTTGACATTAGCAAAGCTTTTGTTACGGTCTCCCACAGTGTTCTTGCCAGCAAGTTAAAGAAGCATTGGCTGGATGAATGGAGTATAAGGTGGATAGAATGCTGGCTAGATCATTGGGCTCAATGGGTAGTGATCAATGGCTCTATGTCTAGTTGGCAGCCGGTGTTAAGCAGAGTGCGCCAAGGGTCGGTCCTGGGGCTGGTATTGTTCAATATCTTCATTAATGATGTGGAGGATGGTGTGGATTGCACCCTCAGCAAGTTTGCAGTTGACACTAAACTGGGAGGAGTGGTAGATAGTCTGGAGGGTAGGGATAGGATACAGAGGGACCTAAACAATTAGAGGATTTGACCAAAAGAAATCTGATGAGGTTGAACAAGGAGAAGTGCAGAGTCCTGCACTTAGGACGGAAGGATCCCATGCACTGCCACAGACTAGGGACCGAATGGGTAAATAGCAGTTCTGCAGAAAAGGACCTAGGGGTTACAGTGGATGAGAAGCTGGATATGAGTCAACAGTGTGCCCTTGTTGCCAAGAAGGCTAACAGCATCTTGGGCTGTATAAGTAGGAGCACTGCCAGCAGATCAAGGGACGTGATCATTCCCCTCTATTCAGCATTGGTGAGGCCTCATCAGGAGTACTGTGTCCAGTTTTGGGCCCCATACTACAAGAAGGATGTGGAAAAATTGGAAAGAGTCCAGAGGAGCACATGAGGAGAGGCTGAGGGAACTGGGCTTATTTAGTCTGAAGAAGAGAAGAATGAGGGGATTTGGTAGCTGCTTTCAACTACCTGAAATGGGGTTCCAAAGAAGATGGATCTAGGCTGTTCTCAGTAGTAGCTGATGACAGAACAAGGAGTAATGGTCTCACGTTGCAGTGGGGGAGGTTTAGGTTGGATATTAGGAAAACCTTTTTCACTAGGAGGGTGGTGAAGCACTGGAATGGGTTACCTAGGAAGGTGGTGGAATCTCCTTCCTTAGAGGTTTTTAAGGTCAGGCTTGACAAAGCCCTGGCTGGGATAATTTAGTTGAGGATTGGTCCTGCTCTGAGCACGGGGTTGGAATAGATGACCTCTTGAGTTCTCTTCCAACCCTGATATTCTATGATTCTATGAATATTCATTAACCTGGGAGGTAATGTGTCCGATCCTTTGGGATTTGTAAAACCTTTTATTTTATATGATGAAATAAGATTTTCAGAAATTTTTAATCATATTTGACTTCGGTACCTAAATGGAGGCCTGAGGCTGGGTTACTTCAAGGGAACTGTGTTGTTGGTTTCTGGGCACCAGTGAGGTTATAAAGAAGCTGTTTTATGCTTCTTGGTAAATCTAAGTATTAAAAATATCTACCAGCTGTGGGGATTATTTGCTCCATTCTTTAGAGTTCACCGTAATTGAGTGACCTCAGCTGGCCCGTACTGGGACTCTGGTCACACCTGCATTCCGCTATATATTTCATGTTATAGCAGTCTCGTATGGTGACCCAGCACATGTTTTTGTTTTAGGAACACTTTCACTGCAGATTTGACAAAACGCAAAGAAGGTAGCAATGTGAGATTTTTAAAGATAGCTACAGCTCTTGACCCAAGAAGTGCCTTCCAAAATCTGAGAGGGATGAGGTGTAGAGCATGCTTTCAGAAGTCTTAAAAGAACAACATTCCAATGCAGAAGCTACAGAACCCAAAGCAACAAAAAAGAAAATCAACCTTCTGCTCGTGGCTTCTGACTGACTCAGATGATGAAAATGAACATGTGTTGGTCTGCACTGCTTTGGATGGTTATCGAGCAGAACCCGTTATCAGCATGGACACATGTCCTCTCGAATGGTGGTTAAAGCATGAAGGGAATATGAACCTTTAGTGCATCTGGCACATAAATATCTTGCGACGCCGGCTCCAACAGTGCCATGCAAATGTCTGTTCTCATTTTCAGGTGATATTGTAAACAAGAAGTGGGCAGCATTATCTCCTGAAAATGTAACCAACCTTGTTTGTCTGAGTGATTGGCTGAACAAGAAGTAGGACTGAGTGGACTTGTAGGCTCTAAAGTTTTACATTGTTTTATTTTTGAATGCAGTTATTTTTTGTACATAATTCTACATTTGTAAGTTCAATTTTCATGATAAAGAGATTGCTGTTCTTGTATGAGGTGAATTGAAAAATACTATTTCTTTTGATTTTACAGTGCAAATATTTGTATTAAAAATATAAAGTGAGCACTGTACATTTTGTATTCTGTGTTGTAAGTGAAATCAATATGTTTGAAAATGTAGAAAACATCCAATACTATTTAAATAAATGGTATCTTATTATTGTTTAACAGTGCAATTAATCATGATTAGTTTTTTTAATAGCTTGACAGCCCTACAATTTTTTAATTTAAATAATATTTTTATTTAAGTTAAATACATTTTTTGTTTTTAAATGTAAAACTTTAAATTTGAAATAATAAAATATGTTAAGGCCTAAATTTACTGTAATCTATTCAAATCACTTAAATAAAAAATAATAATATTAAGCAGTATATGTTTGCTGCCAAAGTTTTAAAAGAAAGTCACATCACTGAACTGGTGGAAATCACCTGTACCAGAGTTTGTTAAAGTGACAGCAGTAGCCTCTTTTTTAGATGCAGAAATATTATTTCTTCAGTTCAGTTTATTCAAGAAGTTCAGTTCAATGATTGGTTCATTCAAAGTTAGGAAGACAATTGGGATTTGAAAAAGCTGGCCTTTTCCAATCTAAGAATAAAAACTAGAGGATGATATCTACTAGCTGTAAAGTTTTGAAGGACACAGTGACCAGAAACGATCAATTCAATTCACTAACTACGGATAATACTTCCTTTGTTTAATAAATCATTTTAAAATGCCAAATGTGTTTTGATAATTTTTTTCTTATATATCCAGTACATTAAGGTAGGTTTATTAATTTTTTAAAAAAATACTGCTTTTGTGCATTTCTAATTGAATTCCAATTTTCATCCAAATCCAGCTTGACAGAAATCACAAATAAAAAATTTAATCATCTAGGAAATAAGAAATTCATCATTTACCATTTTTTAACATCATAAAAATGTAAAAAATATTTATCTGAATAGAACTATGTTAAGCTATATAATTTCTTAATTAAATATGTATAGATATACTGGGTAGTAAAGAGAGGTACCCAATTTAGTTTAAAGGTTATATTTAGTTGAAAATTAACATGTGTTAATGGTCTAATAAGTATTAACTTTTCTTTAGGAAAATAACTAAAAAAGTACAGATGCAAAATGGGGAGTAAAATCAATTATTTAAATCAGGGTTTCCTGCTTTCTGATTTAAATCATGATTAAAATTGGTGATTTTAAATTGCTTTGATTTAAATCAATCTATGCTGGTAGTCAGACAGCTTGCAGCTAGTTTCCCCCCAAGACTTTTATTTTAAACAGCCAAAAATAGAGCGAGGGGATAGGTTATATTCTTGTTATTTTGTCCACCATTTTTCTGACACATGAATATTGGTTTATTAATTTCTGGTCCCACCCTTCTCTTGTTTACCAGGCATGACCTTAACACAGTCCTTGAATTATGTCAGTAGGTCTTTTTGTTTTGACTCATTTAGTCTTTCTAGCTCCCTTTTGTACAACTTTTTTTGTGAGTTATAGTGACTTTTTATGAACTTTCACTCACTTCTTATAGTTAAGCTTACAACTACAGTAAATTTGTAGTCCCAGTTATTACAATAAGCTCCACTGAGAGGAAGCCAAACATGAGAAGCCCAAAAGAGCCCTTGGTGTATCCAAACCCCAGTGTAGGAGAGGCTAGCCCAAGGAGCCCTGAGGGGATATCTGAATATATTTAATATCTGCACAATCTACTGTGAGTGGTGTCATGTGTGGATGGAGATTAGAAGTGTCCCACTATCCTTTTTTCCCCAATCTGGTAGAAGTGAGTCTTAAGAAGGATAGGGTAGTGGTTTTACAGATCTTTCCTGGGAATCTTGCACACTCATAAAGCAAGTGAGAAAGTGCAGAGGTGTTTGATGGAGATGTGGGCTGGTGGATTATGAAGTCTGAGGGGTGAAATAGTATATCAGATAGGTAGGGTGGGGCTAAATAGTGAAGGGTCTTAAAGTTCAAGTCAAGGAACTTGCATTTGCTGTGTTTGAAGAATAGGAGCCAGTGGAGGCACGCATGGATGAAGGTGGTGTGTTCAAAACCAATGCAACATGAAGATGATCTTACCAGCAGCATTCTGAATGGACTTAGTGGGATAAGGGCTGGATCTTAGGGGTATTATATATGAAAAGGCAGCAGCAAATGTTGGACGTGGTTTGAATCTGTGCACCTAGAGTGAGGGCAGAGTCAAAGCTGACACAAGGTTATGGACTTGAATGACTGGGAGGATGGTGATTTGTCCACAGTGATGAAGGAAGGTGCGAAAGGGAAGCACTTGTGGGGGAAAGGTCAAGCACTCTGTATTGGCCATGCTAAGTTTGGGCTGATGATGGGATATCCTCCTGGAGATGTCAGAATGACAGGCCAAGTTGTGGTATTGGAGAGGAGGCTGTTGTAGAGTGGAGAGGTAGATTTGTGAATCATCAGTGTAGAGATGGTAGCCAAAGCCATGCAATCCAATAAGACTGCTTAGCAATGAGGTGAAGGGGGCTGAGGATAGAGCCTAGAAGAACTCCTAAGGGTATGTCTACACTACGAAATTAGGTCGAATTTATAGAAGTCGGTTTTTTTGAAATCGGTTTTATATATTCGAGTGTGTGTGTCCCCACAGAAAATGCTCTAAGTGCATTAAGTGCATTAACTCGGCGGAGCACTTCCACAGTACCGAGGCAAGCGTCGACTTCCGGAGCGTTGCACTGTGGGTAGCTATCCCACAGTTCCCGCAGTCTCCGCTGCCCATTGGAATTCTGGGTTGATATCCCAATGCCTGATGGGGCTAAAACATTGTCGCGGGTGGTTCTGGGTACATATCGTCAGGCCCCCGTTCCCACCCTCCCTCCCCCCGTGAAAGCAAGGGCAGACAATCATTTCGCGCCTTTTTTCCTGAGTTACCTGTGCAGACGCCATACCACGGCAAGCATGGAGCCAGCTCAGGTAACCGTCACCCTATGTCTCCTGGGTGCTGGCAGACGCGGTACGGCTTTGCTGCACAGTAGCAGCAACCCATTGCCTTCTGGCAGCAGACGGTGCAATACGATTGGTAGTTGTCCTCGTCGTGTCCGAGGTGCTCCTGGCCACGTCGGCTGGGAGCGCCTGGGCAGACATGGGCGCAGGGACTAAATTTGGAGTGACTTGACCAGGTCATTCTCTTTAGTCCTGCAGTCCTATTGAACCGTCTTATGGTGAGCGGGCAGGCGATACGGACTGCTAGCAGTCGTACTGTACCATCTTCTGCCAGGCAGGCAAGAGATGAGGATTGCTAGCAGTCGTATTGTACCATCTTATGCCAGGCAGGCAAGAGATGAAGATGGCTAGCAGTCGTACTGTACCATCTTCTGCCAAGCAGCCATGAGATGTGGATGGCATGCAGTCCTTCTGCACCGTCTGCTGCCAGCCAAAGATGTAAAGGATAGATGGAGTGGGTCAGAACAAGAAATAGACCAGTTTTGTTTTGTACTCATTTTCCTCCTCCCCTGTCTAGATCACACTGCAGTCAGTCACAGAGAAGGCGCAGCGAGGTTAATCTAGCCATGTATCAATCAGAGGCCAGGCTAACCTCCTTGTTCCAATAACAACGATAACTTTGGTGCACCATTTCTTATTGGAACCCTCCGTGCAGTCCTGCCTGAAATACTCCTTGATGTACAGGCACACCCTTTGTTGATTTTAGCTCCCTGAAGCCAACCCTGTAAGCCGTGTCGTCAGTCGCCCCTCCCTCCGTCAGAGCAACGGCAGACAATCGTTCCGCGCCTTTTTTCTGTGCGGACGCCATACCAAGGCAAGCATGGAGGCCGCTGAGCTCATTTTGGCAATTAGGAGCACATCAACCACCACACGCATTATCCAGCAGTATATGCAGCACCAGAACATGGCAACGCGATACCGGGCGAGGAGGCGACGTCAGCGCGGTCCCGTGAGTGATCAGGGCATGGACACAGATTTCTCTGAAAGCATGGGCCCTGCCAATGCATGCATCATGGTGCTAATGGGGCAGGTTCATGCTGTGGAACGCCGATTCTGGGCTCGGGAAACAAGCACAGACTGGTGGGACCGCATAGTGTTGCAGGTCTGGGACGATTCCCAGTGGCTGCAAAACTTTCGCATGCGTAAGGGCACTTTCATGGAACTTTGTGACTTGCTTTCCCCTGCCCTGAAGCGCATGAATACCAGGATGAGAGCAGCCCTCACAGTTGAGAAGCGAGTGGCGGTAGCCCTGTGGAAGCTTGCAACGCCAGACAGCTACCGGTCAGTTGGGAATCAATTTGGAGTGGGCAAATCTACTGTGGGGGCTGCTGTTATGCAAGTAGCTCACGCAATCAAAGATCTGCTGATATCAAGGGTAGTGACCCTGGGAAATGTGCAGGTCATAGTGGATGGCTTTGCTGCAATGGGATTCCCTAACTGTGGTGGGGCTATAGACGGAACCCATATCCCTATCTTGGCACCGGAGCACCAAGCCGCCGAGTACATAAACCGCAAGGGGTACTTTTCGATAGTGCTGCAAGCTCTGGTGGATCACAAGGGACGTTTCACCAACATCAACGTGGGATGGCCGGGAAAGGTGCATGACGCTCGCATCTTCAGGAACTCTGGTCTGTTTCAAAAGCTGCAGGAAGGGACTTTATTCCCAGACCAGAAAATAACTGTTGGGGATGTTGAAATGCCTATATGTATCCTTGGGGACCCAGCCTACCCCTTAATGCCATGGCTCATGAAGCCGTACACAGGCAGCCTGGACAGTGGTCAGGAGCTGTTGAACTACAGGCTGAGCAAGTGCAGAATGGTGGTAGAATGTGCATTTGGACGTTTAAAGGCGCGCTGGCGCAGTTTACTGACTCGCTTAGATCTCAGCGAAACCAATATTCCCACTGTTATTACTGCTTGCTGTGTGCTCCACAATATCTGTGAGAGTAAGGGGGAGACGTTTATGGCGGGGTGGGAGGCTGAGGCAAATCGCCTAGCTGCTGGTTACGCGCAGCCAGACACCAGGGCGGTTAGAAGAGCTCAGGAGGGCGCGGTACGCATCAGAGAAGCTTTGAAAACCAGTTTCATGACTGGCCAGGCTACGCTGTGAAAGTTCTGTTTGTTTCTCCTTGATGAAACCCCCCGCCCCTTGGTTCACTCTACTTCCCTGTAAGCTAACCACCCTCCCCTTCTCCCTTTAATCACCGCTTGCAGAGGCAATAAAGTCATTGCTGCTTCACAGTCATGCATTCGTTATTCATTCATCACACAAATAGGGAGATGACTACCAAGGTATCCCAGGAGGGGTGGTGGAGGAGGGAAGGAAAATGCCACACAGCACTTTAAGCACAGCACTTTAAAAGTTTACAACTTTAAAATTTATTGAATGACAGCCTTCTTTTTTTTGGGCAATCCTCTGTTGTGGAGTGGCTGGTTGGCCGGAGGCCCCCCCACCGCATTCTTGGGCGTCTGGGTGTGGAGGCTATGGAACTTGGGGAGGAGGGCGGTTGGTTACAGAGGGGCAGCAGTGGCAGTCTGTGCTCCAGCTGCCTTTGCTGCAGCTCAACCATACACTGGAGCATTCTGGTTTGGTCCTGCAGCAGCCTCAGCATTGAATCTTGCCTCCTCTCATCACGCTGCCGCCACATTTGAGCTTCAGCCCTGTCTTCAGCCCGCCACTTACTCTCTTCAGCCCGCCACTTACTCTCTTCAGCCCTCCACCTCTCCTCCCGGTCATTTTGTGCTTTCCTGCACTCTGACATTATTTGCCTCCACGCATTCATCTGTGCTCTGTCAGTGTGGGAGGACAGCATGAGCTCGGAGAACATTTCATCGCAAGTGCGTTTTTTTTTTCTTTCTAAGCTTCACTAGCCTCTGGGAAGGAGAAGATCCTGTGATCATTGAAACACATGCAGCTGGTGGAGAAAAAAAAAGGGACAGTGGTATTTAAAAAGACACATTTTATAAAACAGTCGCTACACTCTTTCAGGGTAAACCTTGCTGTTAACATTACATACATAGCACATGTGCTTTCGTTACAAGGTCGCATTTTGCCTCCTCCCACCGCGTGACTACCCCCTCAACCTTCCCCCCTCCCTGTGGCTAACAGCAGCGAACATTTCTGTTCAGCCACAGGCAAACAGCCCAGCAGGAATGGGCTATACTGAGTGTCCCTGAAGAAAAGCACCCTATTTCAACCAGGTGACCATGAATTATATCTCACTCTCCTGAGGATAACACAGAGATAAAGAACGGATTTTGGTTGAATGCCAGCAAACATACACTGCAATGCTTTGTTCTACAGTGATTCCTGAGTATGTGTTACTGGCCTGGAGTGATAAAGTGTCCTACCATGAAGGACAAAATAAGGCTGCCCTCCCCAGAAACCTTTTGCAAAGGCTTTAGGACTACATCTAGGAGAACCGCAAATGCCAGGGCAAAGTAATCCTTTCACATGCTTGCTTTTAAACCATGTATAGCATTTTAAAAGGTACACTCACCAGAGGTCCCTTCTCCGCCTGCTGGGTCCAGGAGGCAGCCTTGGGTGGGTTCGGGGGGTACTGGCTCCAGGTCTAGGGTGAGAAACAGTTCCTGGCTGTCGGGAAAACCGGTTTCTCCGCTTGCTTGCTGTGAGCTATCTACAACCTCCTCCTCCTCATCATCTTCTTCGTCCCCAAAACCTGCTTCCGTATTGCCTCCATCTCCATTGAAGGAGTCAAGCAACACGGCTGGGGTAGTGGTGGCTGAACCCCCTAAAATGGCATGCAGCTCATCATAGAAGCGGCATGTTTGGGGCTCTGACCCAGAGCGGCTGTTCGCCTCTCTGGTTTTCTGGTAGGCTTGCCTCAGCTCCTTCAGTTTCACGCAGCACTGCTTCGGGTCCCTGTTATGGCCTCTGTCCTTCATGCCCTGGGAGATTTTCACAAAGGTTTTTGGCATTTCGAAAACTGGAACGGAGTTCTGATAGCACGGATTCCTCTCCCCAAACAGCGATCAGATCCCGTACCTCCCGTTCGGTCCATGCTGGAGCTCTTTTGCGATTCTGGGACTCCATCATGGTCACCTGTGCTGATGAGCTCTGCATGGTCACCTGCAGCTTGCCACGCTGGCCAAACAGGAAATGAGATTCAAAAGTTTGCGGTTCTTTTCCTGTCTACCTGGCCAGTGCATCTGAGTTGAGAGTGCTGTCCAGAGCGGTCAGAATGGAGCACTCTGGGATAGCTCCCGGAGGCCAATACCATCGAATTGTGTCCACAGTACCCCAAATTCGAGCTGGGAACGTCGATTTAAGCGCTAATCCACTTGTCAGGGGTGGAGTAAGGAAATCGATTTTAAGAGCCCTTTAAGTCGAAATAAAGGGCTTCACTGTGTGGACGGGTGCAGGTTTAAATCGATTTAACGTTGCTAAATTCGACCTAAAGTCCTAGTGTAGACCTGGGCTAAGAAAGGAGGAAGAGCATGGAAGCAGTGATCAGAGAGGTAGGAGGAGAGTATGCTGTAAAACTCTAAACTGCAGAATACAGTATGTGCTACCTACCCTTTTTTGGCCATATTTTGTTATATAATGTAAAAGTGTTGTTTCTGGACATGCAGATTTAAAGAGTGGGCAATGTGATCTCTACCTCAAGGTATTATATTTATCGATAGTGCTGTACCCTCTTGTTCCACGTGTTAAAATGTCCATTTGTATACAAAGTATAATAGTGGAAGTGAACTTAAGTCTTTTTATGCTGTTTTCTTTATCAAAGATTGTCATGGCTGATTCCCCACTCTGGCACTTCTAGTGCAGAAGGTAGGGGCCTGCAAAAATTCTAAAAATTAATAGTGACTTGTATTAAACAAGACTTACAAGGTTACAGCTTCTCTGTAACCTTGGATGGGTAGATGCTGCCACCATCTAAGTGTGGAACTTTGAGAACCCAGGAAGGCGCACTTGGGAATTTCTTCCTGTGAGGTACCCTCAAGCCCTTTCACTCCCCCTCTGTGGAAGAGTCAAGAAAGAAAAAAAAGAAAAGAAATCAGCTGTTTTCACCAGCTAATTAAACAACATGTGCACAAACCTCTTAAGACACAAAAATCCAATTCTGTTCTTTAAAAAGGTAAATTTTATTAATTAAAAAAAAAAGAAAGAAAATACATCTGGGAACTTAGACATTTGCTAGATTTAAAAAAAAACAAAACAACTACAAGGATTAAGCATCAAGAATAGCTTTCTTGACATCCAGTTTAAAGGTTGCAAGCAAAACAAAAAGCATCTGGGGTTAGCACAGAGGAATCCACAAGCCATAATGAAATAAAAGGAATAAACCTAATTGCGTCTTCCTAGACATTTTCTGAGCTACTTACATAGCTGGGGGTTTTAAATGAGTAGTTTCTAGGTATGATCCTGATGATTTTTTTCATACGTGGCCCAAGCTCTTACAGCATAGCTCTGTCCTGTCCGCCTCTCCCCAGAGAACAACAACAAACAGACAAAAGAGGAGTCTTGTTTCAATTTTAAAAAGTTCTAGCCTTCCCATTGGCTCTTTTTGTCAGGTGCCCACTCACTTCCTTTTACCTATGCATAGCAGTGAGACTTTTTAACCCTTTACGGGAAGAGCAATTAGAGAACAGCTACTAAGAGGGATTTTATAGCTACTGGCTGGCTAGGTATCCATAAAAGGGAGCTACCCTCCCCCCTCTCCCCCTTCATTTATCACAAGGATATATGAAATATGTATCAAAGAGTATACTCTTTAGTGCTTTGCAGTTGGATTCATGTGCTTTTTCAGGCATAGATCTGTAGAGTTTGCTATATAAAACTAGGTCCAATGATCTGTAGTGCTCTTGTGGTTTATGCCCTGGGCTGGAGCTCAGAAGTTCAGAGTTCAGTTCTGGCTCCACCAGAGACTTACTGTGTGACCTTGAACAAATCATTTAACCTGTCTTGTTTCAGTTCCCCTTTTATAAAATAGTATTTCCTTTCCCTTGGCTTGCATTTAGACTGGCAGTTTTTTAGAACAGAGATTATCTCTTACTGTGTGTATTTGCAGAGTTTAGTACAATGGAGCTCCTGTCTTGGTAGGGGCCTATAGGCAATACTGTAATACAAGTGAATAATAGTAATAATTAATAATGTGTACCTTAATGTGACAATACACCTTTTTGTTATGTGTTTTTCACTTTTATGGGTGTCCTTTTTTCCAGTTGGGGAGATAATTTTACAAATCCAAGACTATGGTAATCTCACTATCCATGTTTAAGGCCAGGTCAGGAATGTTACAAGTATATCACAATCACATAACTATTCTATATATTTATGAAATAAATAATTATACTCTTATCACTGCTGCTGATTATTAGGATTATCTCAAGGTGCATGTCTGGATTATAGAATTGTTATATAATGTTAAGGCAGCAGATCCTAAATGCAGCACATAAATTTTGGCCAAAAACTTATTCTTCTTTTATTTCCAAAATGCACTATATAAAATATTATGTATTTGCTAATATTTCTTAGATTTTAAAGATCTTTTGGGAAGGGGCGACATAGTCACGTTTGTAGAGAGCCTACTAGCAAAGAGATCTTGATCCTGACTGTAGCTATAAGTCTTTCAGTAATATAAATATTTAATGGTAATGCTAATTACCCTTTTCAGGATGATAATACCTTTAATGTTCCCTCTTGGATAAGTGGCACCCCTTTTGAGTTTTTCTCACCACTTCGAAGGATATCCACACCTACCTGTAACTGGAAATGTCTCTGAAGTATAAAGAGCTTTGTAGATAGGAGAAATATCAGAAAGCTTAAATTACAGAGCCATGTACTGCAACCTGTCCCCACACAAATTTGAGATACATGTCGTGCAGCTGAAGGTAACACTGTTGCCCCAAAGTTGGGAGGGCTATTAGGGTACATCTATACTGCAGTTAGACACTCATGGGTGGCATATGCCAGCTGACTCTGACTCACGGGGCTCAGGCTAAGGGGCTGCTTAATTGCAGTGTAGACATTTGACCTCAGGGTGCAGCTCGAGCTCTGGGACCCTCCCTTTTGCAAGGTCCTAGAGCCTGAGCTCCAGCTCAAGTCCAAACATCTACCCTGCAATTAAACAGCCCCTTTCCCCGAGCCCCATAAGCCTGAGTCTGCTGGCACGGGCAAGCTGCATTTTCCAGTTGCAGTGTAGACATACCCTTACAGAGAAATAAAATCCACAGATTACATACCACTAATACCACTGCCTTAAAGAAACAGGAAAATAATCTACAAAGAATAGTCTATGCAACATCAACTCCTAATTTCAATGCAGTATATTGGAGACACTGTTACCAAAAACTGTGAAATGACGTAAGGACTGGAATATTTTTCTGATTTCCTATATTGACACCTTTTTTTTCTGTGAAAAACTCAAATGCCTGCTCCTGTAATTTTCATCGGATAGCACTGTAGTAAGACAACTGACTATCCAAAGGCTTCACTACACTGCATCAGAATATTGAACCACAAGCAAACAGACTCTTAAGCTGACCTGTGGAACCTCGATAGAGTATTGAGTACATGCTACCGATTTTAAAATGGTTGTGATTATGTATTGACAGCAACACTATCAAATAAATAAATTATACATATTTTTTAAATTTCTGTAATTACATATTTACCCGATAGGCCAGGAAAGCTCTGTCCCAAGGAGCTGTTGCAAACTGAGTAAATAATACATGTTTTAAAGTCCATAATTACATATTTAAACGATAGACTATCGAGGAAATAATGCACATTTTAAAAAGTCCATAATTACATATTTACATGATAGTCTGTAAATTCTGTAATTACTTATTTACACAATAGACCATAACAGCTGTTACAGTCTATTATAGATAGATAAATCTCATAGAACTATATTATGGATTTTTTTAAATTTAAGAAAAATAAGTAAATTTAAATAGAAAATTATATTGTCAGTCTTAAATATTTACCATAAACCTGCAAAACATAAAATAAATAATAATAATAAAGGTTAAAGTCTACGGTGACACTGGATTATTCACGTTCTTATCCTGTCAATTATGTATAGCTTGTACTGTGGGTGGGGAAGTTTGGACTGGATTATTCACTAATTTCAGAAGTCCTTGATTCATATTGCTCAAATCAAGCATGCAACATTATTTTAACATACCTTTTGTTTTATTAATGTCACATGGACAGTCAGCTTGATTAAGCATTAAGTATCCTAAATGTTCTTGTGGCCCAGTCATGCTCCTATTAAAGTCAATGGAAAACCCATCAATACCAGTCAGGAAAGCATTCCTCTAAAGGATAGAATTTAAGCATATATTTAAGACCTGTTGAAGCTAATGGGACTTAAGCATATTATTAAAAATAAGCACATATTTAAGTATTCTTCTGAACACTAATGAACTCAAGAATATGATTAAATGCTTTCCTGAATCAGGACTGCTATCTTCAATGAGGGCAGGATTAGCACTTTAGTCAAATATGGCTTATACATGGACTGTGTGTTCTTTATTCTTCATTCTGTGACTCTCCCTGGAGAAAAGCTTATGATAAAGTATATATGAAATATTACTGCTTCTTTGAAGAGTTTCGTGGATTGTGAATTCATCTAATGTGTTCCATAGTTCAGCTGCTGAATTTATTCCTCGTGTTAAAGACTGGATCAATACCCCTAAATGAGACTTCTGTCCATAATTACTACTAAATAGCAAGGCTAAATCAAGTAAGTGCGAATCTGACATTTAACTATGCTAGACTTTATACATTTAGTAACAAAACAGAGTATGAGGGAAACCTTTGATCTTCTTTGTTAGATAGTCTCATTAAGATATTTGAGTTAAGAGAAGTGAAACAGTTGAGAGCTCAGTTTGTATTCAGACATATTTTCACTTTAATGAAATATATTGATACATTGAAAAGAGAGTGCAGTCTCAGGGTGTTTATTGATAACACCTGAAATATATATCTGTACCTTCAAGGCAGGGTTGCCTGGTCCTGTACTTGACTAAAAATATCAGATAGGGACTGAAGGAGGGAAGAGCACAAGCTTTAGCAAAGAGAGATCTCTTCACACAGTATTCAGAAATATAGAAAGAGCTTCCATCGACAGGTGATAAACAGAAACTGGCTGGGGTCAACGAAGTCCACTTCTGCTATTCCTGCTAGGTGTCTTCACCACCTTTGCTTTTGGCACCATTGCACACTCTTGGACAATAGGGCAAAAGGCCTGGAACTTCAAAAACATTGAATATCAACATGAATCCATTTTAAAAGGCTGAAATACTGGTATTACAGATGACTAAACACTCTGGGCCTGATTCTCTACCACCTTGCCTCTTGTGTAGCTATCTACAGCTGTGCAATGTGGGTGTACAACACTTCAATTCTGATTTGGTAGCATTTTACACATATTTTTCACATCTGCAAATGATGACATGGGGAGCAAGTCAGTGGAGAACCAGGTCTACAATCGGCAGCATGTGATAATATAGGAGGCAAATTCAAGTGTATCCAGAGCTTGATGTCTTTTGCAATCTCCATGATAAATATTTTTAGTCCAGAAATAGAAAAAGCAGAAAGGGAAGACAAACATACATGTTGATGAAAAGTCCACTGGTGCCTAGTACAATGGAAAAATATTAAAAACGACTTCATCTTTATACAAATATTACCCCTGTAAAGTTGGTGGAGTCAGTGTCTGTGGTTTGTCAGTCCCTTAAGTGATGAATTCTTGAGTTAAAGTTGCCCTGTGGTCTGGTTTAATATATACACACTTGCTCTTTTTGAAATGTTTCTAAGCTTTGCACTTGATTTGGCATTCTTGACTTGTTTGCCATCTATTCCATTTAGGACCTGAGCCTGTGAGGTGCTGAGCATCTCTTTCGAGATCATGAGAGCCCTCAATTTCCATGGACAACTCTCAGCACCTCACAGGATTGGGTCCTTACAGTTGTTCTATTCTTGCATCCGTCTTTATCTGTAGAATGCCCAGCTTCCCCAGGCAGGCATGTTACTTACCAAAAACTGTCATCTACTGCTAACTACAGATTTTATGTGCATGTATTCAGTGCAGTTTTCTAATGTGATTTACACTGTCATTCTGACCTGAGGCTTAAGTCATGCAGGAGTAGAGTACTTGTGCAACAAAAGCTATCTTGAGGGATGGCTTTTCTGTTACACACTTATTGGGCAAAATCCAAATAATGTAAAATCCCCACTGGGGGGCAGTGCAAGGAATATTGCATGGACAAAGCAATCAAGGATTGGTATTTTATGTTTGCCAATAAGCCATATTTTCAAATATTTAAATTTTGTGCAATTTCTGTAGCAAATTCAACTTGTTAATTACCAATGAGTAATTCTATCAGCAACATTTGCAGAAGTTCAAATCCCAGAAGGGTTGAGTCAGCTCTTCCTCCTCAGGTAGATAAATTTAGTACCAGACAATTTACTGTGTGTGGGCATTTTGGAAGAGCTTTAAAAATGAGTTTTTTTCTGCTTTCCAGGGACAGTAGAGGTCCTTTGGCACTTTTCACAAGAGAAGGGGTTTGCTCTGCGGTCCTTTGGGAAAATTTCCTTTTCTCTGATATGATATGAAGCTTGATGTGTATTGGTTGTCTATAGCCTTCTGTCATAGCTCAGGGCAACTGCACCTCAGTAGTCAAGTAAGGCCACTCTTAGGCTTCCAGCTCCCCAGCTGTTGCCTCTCCTTGGTGGAGATTTACGTCTCTCTCCATTTAGGCTGGGATATTTCCAGGCTGCATAGTCCCCTGCCTACACTGTGTTCTCCCTGGCATAGACAGGCATCCCAAGCAGAACCTGCTTGCTTTCTCTTTAGAGATGGGTAACGGGTGTAATTGCTACAGTTATAAGGTACCACACAGTACTTCCTATACAAGCCTACTTTATTCTTAAAGAAAAAACATTGCAGAGAAAATGTATTAAAAGCAATAAATCTACATGCATGCTAATAAACTTACTAAACATCACCCTAATGTGGGGTCTGTCAGAGGCAGTACTCCCCTCGCCCTTGCCCCAAGGGGACTCCTTGAGGTTACAAGTTCATCGCAGCTTCAGCTCAGAACAAGCACGCAGTCTTCTATCCCAGGCATGGCTACATTTAAGTGTATGCAGGGCTGTTTCTGATAGATGCTGAGCACCTGCATGTCCTGTTATCTTCAGTAGGAGTTTGAAGTACTCTCAGTATCTCTGAGGGACAGGCCCATATTTTGTAAAAGACTTGGGGATTGAAATGTGCTGTGTATAAAATATTATTATTATTACTGTTTTGTGTTGGTCCTGATTTATGACTGAAAAGCAAATGGTTGCATCACTTGGTAGCTGTAGCGTCAAACGTACTTTTTGTCAAACATAATTATTTATTTTATATTCAATTGTTAGTTTTCTTTTATTGCTTTTTTATTGTAATGGAACTTCAGGACTGAGACAGATTTCCTCCCAGCAGTGTTAACTATAGTAAGAAGTAGCATTGTGGAATGTAATCTATTGCCTCTTATAGTAATAAATATTTTGGAGACAAAACATAGTGGAAAACATATATATATAACGCCTCTACCCTGGCTATGAGGATAAAGAGGTGAAGCTAGAGCTTATTATTAGTAGGGATACATCAGCAACTAAATGATTCCTTACAAGTAAAGAATACCTCTCCTGCCCCACATAATTCTTCTATTAATTACATGCCTTTCTCATACAAATTAGGGTAGACTGATATTCTTCTGCCTTCGACATGATCGTATATAGCTGAGGTGGAACACCTTCATTTAGGCAAGAAATTAACCATCCTTTACATATCTTTCCACTTCATACTTTTCACTTGTATATTTCATTTAAAAGTCCTGTGAGTGTTTTACAAACTTTAATTAGGTAGTGCACAACCTTCTGAGTCTACAACCACAACACCATCACAATGGGTCAAAGTTCACCAGTTTTACAGATGGATATGCTGAGACACAAAGAAACTAAGTGACTTCCCGAAGGTGACACAGTGGGTAGGTTACATAGCCAGCGCAGAATCTGGGAGTCTTGGCTCTCTGTCCTGTGCTCAGATCAACCAAAAATGGTCCAGCTTGGTAAAGCTAGCTACTTTTCTCCTTTCTTAAACGTATAGCAGTTGATTTGATGGATTTCAGAGCTAATGAAAGTATGGAACTTTTAGTGTAGTATTGACTAGAGTCAGACGCAGTGTTGAGAAGTGTTCTGCAAGCAGCCCCTCACAGCTATGCTAATGGACTTCAAATCTGACCTGAAAAACCTCTTCAATGAAGGTTTGGGCCTCTCTAGTTCGAAAACAAAAAGGGGAATTGGGTTGTGGTTAACAGGTTCAGCTGCTTTTCTATTGCATTAGGTTTTTAAAAGTATCGGAAAAAGTCCAGAGGAGGAGTAATGTGAAAGCTAACATGAGGAACACCAGGGCTATCATATCAGGGAAAGTGACTGTAGCTAAGCATTTTTCTTGTGAGCAGAGCAGGATACCTATGAAGTACACACCTGTCAAGTAACAGAGAAGGTTATCCAGTCAACTAAAGGTTATGTATGTTTAAGCAAGAAAGCTCAGAATAAGAAAGAAAGCATAAAGATTTTTAGATACAACATGTTGTAATTGTATGCAATGGACATTTTCCTTTCTTTCAAAGCTATCAGATTTCTAGTGCTTTGGATCTAAAGAAATGAAATGTAATAATTCAATGAAAGTATAATGCTGAAATTGGTCTCTTCTGGTATTATTGTGGGATAGTAATTCAGGTAAATCCCACGTGACTAAATGGCTCAGGGGGTGATTTGAAATGTAGAGAATTTTGGAAGATCAAATCTTTAGAAAACAGAAATTCTGATTTTGGGGCAATTGCAAAATTTTGGATAATCTTTATTTTGTGTATTCAGTTTTTATGTAATTGGTATTTACATGTAAAAGGGCAAGTGTCTCAGTTTTAATTCTTTAAAAAGCCTGGTTAAAATGATTTAGAGTCCAATTTTCTTCTTGGTGAGTAGTATGTGAGTAATTGGTCACTAATGTGAGTAGGGCTTTTCAGTTTGGTCCTTAATTTATTTTTAGTGCAATGAGTTTATTGGAGATGGGTAGGAAAATGGACAATTTAGTGTAATAATATCCCTGACTAACAGGGTCACATTTTCAAAGGCTGCTTCTGAACTCGAGCCCACAGTTTTTGCAGATGTAACCATTTGCACATTAAAACATACATTTTATCTCGAACATTGATGTCTGTCAGATTTGCATGGTCAAAAGCAAGGGGTTTTGCATGAAAATGGTTGTACAAACCTGCAGGCACAGGTTTGGTAGCTGACTGAAGGCTGACTGAAAATTTGGCACAGTTACATTCTGTGACATCACTACATTTTGTGATTGCATTTGCATTCAGTGAATGGGGTTAACATTATGGCTTCTGTGATACCTCCTGTAATTCTTCTGAATGCCATTATAATAACTCCTCTATCATCTGTACCTTTTAATGATTCATAAATTCCTTGATTCCTATGAACAGACTCATGGAAAATTATAATAATGCTATAATCAGGACACCAAGCTAGGGTATAGCAGAAACTTCCACTGCCTGACTACCTTTAGCCTTCCTTCATTGCTTAGCTAAATTGTTCAAAATGAGGTTTTCACTACAATTTGAGAAAAGGAACTCCTGAGTTCAACACCAATGCCAGTAAAGGAGACCATGCTGAAAATTAAAAAGCAAAATAGACAATAATGTAACAGATTTCAAATAAAGTACATGCAAGAGCATTCACTGTATAACAGATATATTGTTAGCCAAACTATAATTTCTCTTTTTCCTCTTCTAGTCATTTGATCATTCTAGCTAGTACAGTAATTTCCTCCCACCCATCCCCTACACAGCACATACATTGCACATGCATACGTTACCACAATGACACTTTGCAAGTACTTTTTGTGCAGTAGTTAAATAGCTTCATTTGAAACACAGAGGGTCTTGTGTGAATCAGATCATGTGGCAAATGTTGGGTTTTTCAGCACTCCTTTTTGCCCTACACTTACCAAGGCTAAATCAGTCCCATATAACTGAAGTCAGTGAGACATCACAGGCATGACAGAAATCACTGATGCTGAAATTTAAGGGGGGGCTCTGTAATTTTTTACTATTTTTCTAAGTAATTTAAGCTTTTGAGGAACTAGATCACTCAGGAAATTGGTAACTGGCTATGAAGTCTCTCACCTCAGCATTATATGTTTAAATCCATCGCTCAGGAAATTGGTAACGGGATATGAAGTCTCTCACCTCAGTTTAAATCCATCCCAGGCTGGTAGCAAGTAAAAACTGTTACCATCTGACAGATGTTGGATGCCCCATGTGAGATGAATTAATGGTATCCATTACAGGTGCCAACATCACAAAAATCACTATTATTCATGGTACCTTGGTAGCACTCTCAGCGCAGATGTCAGTGATTGGGTGGACATGAGGAATTGACTCACCTCTGACCTGTAAAAGTGGCCCCTTCAGGACAGAGTTAAAGAACATTATTTTGAAGGGAAGTTTGCACTACCATTGCTCCTGGTGAATCTGTCCTTAGATAAGAAGAGAGCTATGAACATTGCACATTTCATAGGCTCTGAAGGCATTGAAAAAAGTGAAGTTTTTAAGGTGTGGTTTTCAAGAGCACTCAACATTGGTCTAACTGTGCCAAATAAAGTCAGTGGAGTTTTACCATCAATTTCAGTAGGAACAGCTAGGCCAACTGAGCGCTTTTGAAAGTAACACTTTAGTTTGTTCCATTGTGCACATATAACTCTTGCTCTTTTAAACCAGTTTATGGAAAACATCTTTAGCCAAGCAACAGCAGGTGCACAGGTATGAATTCCATCCTCCATTCATCCAAGGCATTAGTTTTATCAAAGTGTGTTTGAGAGTACGGTTTTTAAATAGCATTGGACTACCCCTCAACTTAAGATGGTGGGAGTTTTGACTAAGAAGTGTATGGCCTGTTACTATATAAAAAAGGCAGTATGAAAAGCAAAATTCAGATGTAATCCACAATGTGCAACCTGTTCACTGATGTGAGAGAAAACCTCTTCTAATGACACCTCAATCTGGGACAGTTCCTCAGATTTGTCACCTAAAAAGAATGGCTCAGGTTTGGGAATCTCCCTCGCATCCTCAGCCGATAAGACTGATGCAAATAATTCATTTAGTTTCTCCGCAAGGGCCTTATTGTCCTTGCGTGCTCCTTTTTCACCTCAATCATCTAGTGACCCCACTGGTTGTTTAACAGGCTTCCTGCTTCTGATGTACTTAAGAACGTTTTTGATATTACTTTTTGAGTCTTTGACTAGCTGTTCTTCAAATTCTTTTTTGCCCTTCCTAATTATATTTTTACACTTCACTTGCCAGAGTTTATGCTCCTTTCTATTTTCCTCACTAGGGTTTAACTTCCACTTTTTAAAGGATGCCTTTTTGCCTCTCACTGCTTCTTTTACTTTGTTGTTTAGCCACGATGACACTTTTTTTGTTCCCTTATTATGTTTCTTAATTTAAGTTGAGCCTGTATTATGGTGTTTTTTAAAAGTTTCCATGCAGCTTGCAGGGATTTCATTTTTTCATTTGTACCTTTTAATTTCTGTTAAATTAATTTCCTCATTTTTGTGTAGTTCTCCTTTCTGAAATTAAATGCTACCATGTTGGGCTGCTGTGGTGTTTCCCCAGCCACAGGGATGTTAAATTTAATTATATTATAATCACTATTACCAAGGAGTCCAACTGTAATCACCTCTTGGACCAGATCCTGTGCTCCACTTAGGACTAAATCAAGAATTGCCTCTCCTCTTGTGGGTGCCAGGATTAGCTGCTCCAAGAAGCAGTCATTTAAGGTGTCAAGAAACTTTATCTCTGCATCCTGTCCTGAGGTGACAGTTCAGTAAAAACCTCTATCTGATGTGCAATGGCAGTCAAAAGAAGGTCTGATCTGGCTTCCATTGAAATCAATGTCTAAACTCCCTCTGATTTCGATGGGAGATAATCAACCTCTTATTATGATGGGATGGAGAATATTACTGAAAATATTATGCTGCTATATAAATCAATGGTTCTTGCTCAGTTCAGGTCACCTTAAAAATACAGTAGAAAAAGATGGTTCAGAGATGGGCAACAAATATTTTAGAAATCGAAAAACTTTCACATGAAGAAGTATTGAAAAGAAAGTGACTTACTAGTTTAGAGAGGAGCCAAAGAAGAGTGGACATGATAGCAGTATACAAAATGTTAACTCATATAGAGAAGGTAAATTGGGTGGCCTTATAACAGTAGAAACAGGGTGACAATAAATAAAATTTGTAATGCAATAGATTTAATGGTGATAAAAGAAAATTCTTTGTTCACCAATGCCCCTGAGCAATTCACTGAAATAAGATACTTATGTGGAAATAAATACCATAAATCATCTAAATTCATAATTTATTACTATACATATATACATGTGAACATTTTCAAATAAATGTGCCAAGTGAATGTGTTTGACTTTCACCTTTCATATTCATATAAATGTATGTAGATTTTTTGCCTTTAATTCTTATATAACTCACAATTTTCCTAAGCTGTGACAGAGAAAGCAGGTGAATTATTTGGCGTACAAATAATGTGTGGCTCTCTTGATTACGTGATAGCAAATTAAATTGGTTTATCTCCACTATTGGTTCCTTAATTTCATAGCGTAACGAAAGGCCTGATCCAAAGTTCACTGAAGTTAATGGAAAGACTGCCGTTGAGTTCAGTGGGCTTTGCTTCAGGCCCCAAGACCCTTGAGTCCCTTCATCATGCCAACAGAGCAACATATCCTCATATTACCCTAAGACAGAACTAGAAGAAATTCAACAGGCTTATATCTGATGCCTCTTTTCATGTGTCCCATAATTGTGGGTGTTTTATAACGAATTGTTCCATTCCTTCTTAATTTTTCTTCTGCCCAAAGGCCTGACTCTCCTCTCACTTACTCATGTGAAAGCCAGGAATAACTCATTTGAAGTCAATGAAATTTCACAGTTTTACTCTAGCGTAAGTGAGAGGTGGTTCAGGCCTGGTGTTGTTAGTGATTATGCATTTCAAGGGTATATTCCCTTTTCTTGTTATTTGCTGCTTTGTTCATGAACATAAATTTGTCTACACTGAATGTCTCTTCTCTGCGCAGGCTTTCAGTTTATCTTAGTTAAGTTGTGCTGAATTTTATCATTTTCTTTTTCATTGACTGCCCTACCAGTTTTTATCTCTTTAGTGTATTCTATCACCTTACTGATTGTTCCCACACTTACTGACCTTGTAGATTAGTTTTTTATGTGGTAATCTATCAGAAGCTTTTCTAAAGACTGTAGAAATTATGTCTATACCTTCCACTGTGATCAATAATTTTTAATTCTTTTTAAAAAGTGCTGAGGGCATTCTTAGGCATGATCTTCCCTTTGTGAGGCCATGCTAGCAATTCCTTTTGCAGTTATACCAACTGTTCCCTTATTCTCTTCTGGAATAATAGTGTTTCAAGGATATTACACAGCTCTGAAGTCAGTCTCAATGGTTAGTAGTTTCCTAGATGGATTTAATTTTAACAACATTGTAAGTATCACTGGCCTCTTTTCAGTCCATCTCATATTTCCAAACAGGTTTTAAATAAATCTGCTAATGATTCCCCCATCACTTCTGACATACCCTTCTGAGTAACTTCTGTCTATCTCTGGAGTTATGTTATCCTTAAGATATGTTATGTTATGTTATCCTTAAGACGTTCTAATTTCTTAATGACAATTTCAGTGTGATACCAGCTTTCTTCAGTATTTATTCTTTCTCCCCCAGGAAATTTATGTCTGATTGTGTCATCTATCACCACCCTGGTTTATGGACAATAGCCAGTTCATTGTTTAAGCCATGTCTCCTTGTCAGTAAACTGTCATTGCCATTTTTAGCTGCCCTTCTTTCTCTTTCAGTGACCTTAAATTCCTTATGTAATTGAAAATAAAATAATCCTTATTTACAATATCCTAACTTCATGTGAGATTTCCTTTCATTTTGTACCTTTGGTTTCCTTGTCACTTTGTTACATTCTCATAACTTCATGCTGTAATCTTTCAAGTTTTCCTCTATATCTGATGTTTTATGTAATTTATTTTATGTTTTTATTAAATATGCCTTTTTCGTACATTAATTATAGTATACAATAATTTCACCACTTGTTCATTTTCCTTCTCTTTCCTTTTCATCCAGTGCTGCTTCCCATTCAGTTTCATCCAGCATTTCCTGAGATTCCTTTTGCTGCGTTTCAAAGTTTTTATATTTGCATTGTGGTTTCATTGTAATCTCAATTAGAACACTAATTAGACTATGATCACTGCTGCTTTTAGATGTTTCCCACCTCTGTGACTCAGATTATGTTCTCTTTTACTAAAATCGTAGGTGAAGGACTGATTCCTATTGTCACACTGAGGCATAGGTGGTGCCTAGTGGTATGAACAGGAAGTCTGGCATACTGGTTGGTGTAGAGTCATAGCTCAGAACTTGAGGCATGGTCAGGAGAGCAGCCAAGCACCAGAGCGAGAACAGAACCAAAAGGTAGAACCAGAGTCATGGTCAGGAGGCTAGCTGGTGTTCAGGACCAGGAGTTAGTACTCAGGAGTTCTGAGACAGGCAAGGACTAGAGCTACAGTGGAGTAGGCAAAAGGGTGAAGCAAGGGCTGGACAGGAAGCAGGTGTGGTGCAGCTGCAAGCATGGAATGCAGTGAGAAACCACAGCACTGCTGTTGCTTCAGGGCTTAAATGGTGATCTCTTGGCTCTTCTGACCAATCAGGGAGCACAGTCACTTAGTGTGGGTTTATTGGCCCTGGCTGAACTCATTGGCTTGCTAGGCAACCATGCCTCAAGATACCTGAGTTCCTGACACCTATTTCTGGTTCTCTTATACATAGAAAATAGATCTTGTCAAACTAACTTGATATCATTTTTGATGAGATTACAAGTTTGGTTGATAAAGGTAAAAGATAAAGTTGATGCAATATACTTAGGCTTTTGTAAGGCTTGGTGCCACACAACATTTTGACTAAGAAAGCAGAATCATACAGAATCAACATGGCACATTAAATGGGTTAAAAACTGGATAAATGTGAGATCTCAAAATGTAGTTACAAATGGGGAGTCATGCTTGAGCAGCTGTTTTTCAGTTGGGGTCCCACAGGGTTTGGTTCTTGGTCCTAAGCTATATAACATTTTTATCTATGTCCTGGAAGAAAATATAAAATCATTACTGATAGAATTTGCCGATGACCCAAAGATTGGGGGAGTGGTAAATAATGAAGAGGACAGGTCATTGACACAGACTCAAAGACCACTTGGTAAACTGAGTGCAAGCAAACAATACACATTTTAATGTGGCCAAAGGTAGAGTTATACATCTAGTAGCAAAGATTGTAGACCATACTTCCATGATGGGGTACTCTATCCTGGGAAGCAGTTGACTCTAAAAATGACATGGGGGGTCATGGTAGATAATTAGCTGAACATGAGCCCCGGGTACGAGGCTGTGGCCAGAACAGTTAATACAAACCTTGGATGAGTGAACAGGCGATTATCAAGGAGGAGTAGGGTGGTTATATTACTTTGTTGTATTTGGCACTGGTCTGACTGCTACTGGAATACTATGTCCAGGTAAGGTATCTGAAATTCAAGAAGCATTGATAAATTGGAGAGGGTTCATAGAACAGTTATGTGAATGATTAAGGGATTGGAAAATATATGTTATAATGAAAGCCTTGAGGAGCTCAACCTGTTTAGCTAACAAAGAGAAGATTAATGGATGACTTGATCACAGACTATAAGTACCTACATGGGTATGACATTCCAGGGTGTAACCAGACCAATGAGAGGCTGTCACTCTTGTCCTACAACCTGGGGTGCCTCACAATGCTTTGTGGCTGTAGCTCCCACCTGGGCTGCTCTCAAACAGCCTTTCAGCCTGCAGGCAGGTAAGACCTTGAGTGTCAGTGTATAGCTGCAGCTTTCCAGCGACACGTCAGTCACATGCTGGATTCCCCTAGCTTTGGTTACCACTTGCAGTGTGACCCCAACACACTCACAATTCTGGATTTTCCCCCAAAATGTATGTTCTGCACTGTCCAGTCCTCTCCTGGACAGTCTAGAGCAGTGGTGGGCAACCTGCGGCCCACGGGCCAAACACAGCCTGTCAGGGTAATCCGCTGGCGGGCCACTAGACAGTTTGTTTATATTGACTGTCCGCAGGCACAGCCGCCTGCAGCTTCCAGTGGCTGCGGTTCACCATTCCCAGCCAATGGGAGCTGCGGGAAGCTGCGCAGGCCACAGGTTGCCCACCAGTGGTCTAGATATATTAGGTCCATTGAGCCTTTGAGGGGATCAATATACAACCGTCTCCTATCTTAAATGGGTTACCCAAACAATTCACAATACTGGATTAGTTTTAATTAAAGAATAAAACAAGTTTATTTACCTACAAAGAGAGATTTTAAGTGGGTACAAGTATAAGGCATTAAACTCAGAAATGGTTAAAAGAGAAAAAGATAAAACATTTTCTAGTGCTAAAACTTAACAAACTAGACTTGATTCAAGATAAGATTCTTACCACATGATCCACCAACAGGGCTGACCAAATTTCATGTCAGGATGTCAGAAAAGTCCAATGACTGTTTCTTTTGATGTCTTAGGTGAAACAACGAGAGATGGTTAGGAAGTGATAACTTGAAGTGTTTTTGACCCTCACTTTCATAGTTCTGTCACGCTTCAAAATACATTTTCCTGAAGTTTACCCCTAGATAAAATTCATTCCCACTGCAAGGACGGAGACAAGGAGTCTGGTGGTGAAAGAGGTTCCATGCTGTTGTTTGCTAAGGTGCAAATCTGTTTCGTTCCTGCCTCCCTTCTTTGCCAAAGGAATGGCCACTTGGTAGGGGATTGCCCCCATCAACTTTGATGACAGCTGGCTAGAGGCATCAGCTTATGCTTTGGCTTTGAGAAACAGGTTTAGCCACTCCCCAAATTTGTCTGGTAAACACCATTTAGTCATGATTTCAGCTTATGTTCATAATTTTACATATAATGTTGCTACATACATTTCATCATGATATTACTGACCAGCAAATTATTAGTTTTCAAATGATACTGCACAAGGCATATTTTGTACAAAGATTCTTACAAGTGTGCATAGGGTATGAATATGGGGGTGCATTTGGTCACAATGGGGAACAGAAGTTTGATAATAGAGGGCTCTTCAACCTAGGAAACAAAGGTATAACGAGATCCAGAGGCTGGAAGTTGAATCTAGATGTATTCAGACTAGAAATAAGGTGCAAATTTTTAATTGTAAGGGGAAGTAATCACTGGAACAAATAACCAAGGGTTGTGGTGGCTTTCCTCCCACTGGAAATTTTAAGATCAATATTGGATGTTTTTTTAAGAGATCTGCTCTAGTTCATACAGGAATGTTATGTCTTCTGTTATGCAGGAGGTCAGACTAGATGGCTACAATGGTCCCTTCCGGCTTTGTAATCCATGAATACATTGTTTGAGGAAAGTCCTGTATCCAGTCTACAAACATGACTGACTGATTCCTTCCAAACTTAATGTTTGTGAAAGGTGTTGGATTGGGAGGATTGGAACCAGAAGTCTATTTATCTACAGAAAGGATAAAACACAATAACAGCAGTATAAGCTTACGCCCAGCCATTGTGCCACCACACTGACCTTCAGCAACTGCCCCTACAGGTGAGAAGGTAGTTCAAGTTCCTTATGCAGGCAATCCTAGATCCCTCTGCTGAAATCAGCAAGAATATTTACTACTGTTGTGATGTTGGTTTTCTGGTGATGTAGTCATGTGCTGACTTGGAACAAGAAATTGCCCCCCCCAGGTAGCAGTTACAGAAGCAAATTCATGCTAAATAATGATATCCTACAGTACACAATCAAAGGAACATAAAGTACCAGTACTTGTTTTTAGTTACCATAGTTATTGCAAAACTCTTTCTGGAGAAATTCATAGAAATATTAAAGTTAAAATGCAATGTGGTTTTTTTAAACAACAGATTGCAAAGCTTGCTGAAAGAAAAAACAATTTCAGTATATTCACATATAATAACACAATCATATACAGTAGATTCTGTCCTTCTGCACTTTGCTATACAGTGTTAATGACTGGTACTTAAATACTTTACAAATTGAATTGCACTTGTGTGAAAAACTAGATTGATAAAATAAATTACTATATCTTGTAGGTTAAAATTTTGGTTCTGCAATTGTAGCTGTTACAAATTACCTAAACCCCTTTTTATATTGCATTTCACATGGCTATATTTTACAACTACTCTAATAAAAAATTCTATACAAAAGTTGTTTGATATTAATAGCAATCATTAACAACTAGATAGATTCTTGTTAAGTATATTTGCAATACATTTAATCTTATTAAAACTCAGCTCTGAGTTGTTTCTTCCAGATATTATAGGTCTTCATGAAGCTAGCAATATAAAGTAGAGATTTCAGCCATTTTCGGCCAAGAATTAGGTTTAGCTTAATGGATCAATTCTTTTCTTATTAAACTGAGTCTGACCAGTGCCAAGTAATACATTCAGCATTGATCTTTGTCTCACCCTGCTGTAGCTTGCGTTCTCTTTATGTACATGAAAAATAAGGTGCCAAGAATGAAAACAATGCCTTTATAATACAAATATAGAATTTTTCACAGACTTCCATTCTGCTTATCATTTCACTTTATTATTAATGTCTTGTTCAATGCTTTTCAGAAACTTATTGTTAAGAAGCACTTTTATTTCCATACAGGCTATTTTCCTTCTTATTAAAAAACAAAACAAAACAAAGAAGACCCATACAAAACTCCAGATTGAAGTGCACCACTTGTTTCAGGGCTTTGGCCCTAAGTATATTGGGCCCCTTTCTATATGCACACCAATTTCTCAACCCCTAAAGGACTCTAGTACAATCTAAAGTGGTTGTCTCTTGGGCTTTCTTTATAAAAATTGTTTGATATGTGGATATTGGAAGTAAAATGAAAGTGGTGGTATGTTATAAAACAGTGCCTAGTAATGGTTCTATATGGAAGTTAGCGTGGTGTCAATTTCCCATTTAAAAAAAAAAGACAATTTTGAGCACTTTATAATTCACTTCATAATGCATATTCTTTCTAGGCTGAAGTTTGTGGTGAAATTCTGGCCCCATTAGAGCCAATGAGTGTTTTACCATTGACTTCAATGTGGCCAGAATTTTACCCTGGGTATACAAAGGTCTCTGTCTTTTGAGTAACTTAAAGAAAAATAAATCACAGACATATACCTTAATTCTCATTTACACTAAGACCCCCTTTTCTCTACTCTGGCAGCGTAAAACAGTCTTGAAGTGGACAGAGGGGCCCTTTACACTGGCAAAGCTGCATAAAAGCGCCTTAGTTTAATGAATACACTTTGTGCCATTTTCAAAGAGTCTATCATTTTGCAAAAGGAAAAGGAGTACTTGTGGCATCTTAGAGACTAACACATTTATTAGAGCATAAGCTTTCGTGAGCTACAGCTCACTTCATCGGATGCTGTAGCTAATTGTGTTATTTAGGCACCTACTTGAATTGCATGATTTTCAAAAGTGCTGAGTTCCTTTTGACTTCAACACTTAAGTGTCTAACTCAGTCCTTCCATTTTAAAAAAATCTTTGCCAAAGCTTTTTTCCCCATCTCTGTTTGGCCCAGAAGCTCAGACCTTTTATTTTCCTCTGATGTGGACCTTCTCACAATGATCCATGCCTTTGTAATTTCAAGGCAGGAGGACTGGAGTGCCCCTAGCTCCTAATAACATTCTGAGACCCTTTAGCTAGATCAGAATAAAATGACTTCTTCCCTGGGCAGGTTGAGCTGTTATGTGTATATACCACTTGTTCTGTCCTGGCTAATTGTTTGCTACTTGTACTGCTTAGTAAGTACTTAAGCAGCAGATTGCTTCAGCAATTAGACATATCACTTTCTTTAAGTGCTCCAGAACCCAACTCTAACTGAGACTGCTCAAACTTCTGGAAATATCCAGTTCACAATGGGCACATCCTGAGATTTAACAAGATATTTACACTCTACCTTGAATGGTCCCTTACAATATGTGCTAACTACTTGCATTTTGCTGTGATGCTGGGAGTACGTTTCCCAGACCTGAAGAAGAGCTGTGTGGCTCAAAAGCTTCTCTCTCTTACCAACAGAAGTTGGTCCAATAAAAGATACTACCTCACCCACCTTGTCTCCCTAATATCCTAGGACAAGCATGGTTGCAGCTACACTACATACTATAATGTCAGTTGTATAGTCTCTTCCATAACTCCAGCATGAGACCTATCTTTACCATTTCTGTCACAGTCCTAGCTGTTGGTTCTTCTCTATAAAACACAAATTGGTCTACCATTCCATTATCTGAGAGATCAGCTCTCTCCCTCTGACACTTGGCTGGAGTGTCAATCTGTCGTTGTTGTTGATTCCTGAAGCATTCCCACTGGTGGTGAGCCCATGACTCAGGATCCCACTCCCAGATCTGCGGGGAGGACCTTTGGGTCTGTGCAGTGTTCCACTGACTTCACTGAGGCACCATGCAAGCAGAGCTTTCCATGCAGGACTGGGGACTTGGGGAGTTTAATTGCACAGTGCAGCTCTTCCAGTTTTTTTAATTGGTCAAGCTTTCTGGTGACCTTTAAGAACAGCATTAAGGACTGAGGATTTTTAAGTAAGCAAGAGAGGCGTGGGCATGTTATATTGTATTTATAATCAACTCTTTTATTGATGTAAAGCACTAGCAGAATGAGAGGTGCAGACAGAAATTTCTATAATAAATTTTAAAAGTCAAATATCCAGCAACACTTGTAATAGGAACAAAGGAAGTAGTTAATGATGGAATTTCAGCCTGGGCTTTGCTACATAGTTTGAGGGGAAAAAAGGTGCAGTATAATCCTTTTTTGCAATCAGATGGATGTCCATAAAACCCTGTTTAGCTACTGCCCATGTAGCGCTTAATGCATCAAAATGTACATCTGAGTCCATATTAGTGTTATGCTTTCTTGTCCTGGCTTGTGGAAGGTATGCTTTGTTTTTGTTGCTTCTGAATCTAGGCCATAGACATGACATAAGGGCCCAAACCAATCCTCAGAGAATTTAAACCAGGCGATTCACTGATCAATGAGTGCCCGCAAAACTCCTGCACAGTGGCCTGTGCGCATTGCCCATCACGGAAACGCAGGCAATCCGGGTAGCGGAAGGTGCCAAGGGGTTATGAAGCAGGCACTAAATCACAAGGAGCATGTGCCTGGTCTCTGGAAGATCCACCCCGATTGCCACTTACTGGCTCCTTGTGCTGTGTCTAGAGGAGGTGACCACTGGAGGTTTACAGGGACCAAGGAACACAGGGCAATAGTTACTTTCCGCTATTCCCTGGCTGGCTGTGGCTTTTCGGGAATACTCATTTGCCCAGCCCAGAAAGAGCATTGGGCACTAAATGATTGTTTTGAATATTTAAATATATAGGTTTCCTTAGTCTCCTTGACTTCATCTGTTAAATTTAAGAACCTTTTCTTAATTTTTTTTAAAACATTCATGTTAGTAGAAATTTAAACACATGAAGTTGTAACACACATAGGACTCCAGATTTAGATTCACTTGCCTCAAAATAAAGATGAATAATCTGTCTTCAGATGGAAAAATGTGGTGGCATGACAAAAGTCTACAGAGTTGCTGAAACAGGACACATTCCACAGGAGTCCTACTTTGAAAACTGGTAAAAATCTAATTGAGACATACAGATTTTCATGTTTAATTTACATTGTTAAATATCTCTTCAGTTTTCTGCAATGTGGAGCTTTGCATTTTCCTTTTTGCCTTTGTGAAAGGCACACCCTTTTAAGTACATTCTAGTCTGTCAGGTTCACAGTATGCATGACTTAAAACTGAGGATCAATTTTAGATCCAGACTTTTTCAAGCAAATGAATGAGCTACCATAAATCGATAATGCATTTGTATGTAAACAAAGGACGTGCATTGCCTAGACATTTAACCCAATAAATGGCAGGCCAATACTACACCTCTTTAGACAAAATATTTAATTTGTTAACAGGCATTTTTACTGGTTCTGATGATGAAATATTTCTAGAATCTTTCTGGTTTGTATAGCTACAAAGCTAGGGGGACAACACTGAAGGTTACATCAACAAAGATCTAATTCATGCATCTGTATCTGGAGCTGTTTGCTGTAGAGTGTTTATAGTGATACAATTAAAAAAATCTCTTAATCTTTCTTCTGGGCTGCTAATTCTGCCACAGATATCCATCCTCCTCAGTCACTTCTTGTGCCTTTCTCCTTTGACAGTGAATATATTACCAGTATCCTCCCGAGTAATGGTAGTGCCCAAGGCCCAAAGAGGAAAACAAGTCTCCTAACTTCACTATGGTCTCTAGACCAGTGGTGGGAAAACCACAGCCCTCGGGCCGCACGCGGCCTGTCAGGGTGATCCACGGGCAGGCCGTGAGACAGTGTTTACATTGACCGTCCATAGGCATGGCTGCCCTCAGCTCCCATTGGCTGGGAACGACGAACTGCGGCCACTGGGAGCTGCTGGCAGTAGTGCCTGCAGATGGTCAGTGTAAATAATGTCTCGCAGCCCGCCAGTGGATTACCCTGATGGGCCCCAGGTTGCCCACCACTGCTCTAGACCAACTGTATACTAGTGCATGTATCTGAGTACTTAAGGTAGAACAGAAACTCTGTGAGACACAATTGGGAAGATTTCACTAACTTCTATCATGAACTGGGTTAAATATACTTGTTTCTCATCAACCACCCAAATCAGACAATGTTCATTAACTATTATATATGCATTTCAAAATAATTGCAAAGTTTCAATGAAGTTTTAATATTAAAAAAATTCCAACTAAATTTTCCTTCAAATTCCTCTTGTGTTTGATCAGCAATAATACAGATGATTTTTTTCAATATATTGAATTTTGTTAAGGGAAAAATTACGCTTTTTATACATTTGTCACATCGACCTGCTTACCCATCTTCCAACCAGCTATGCAAGATGCCACTCTTTTGCTCTGTAAGAAGACACATGCTTCTTGTTTTATACAAAGATTAAAGAGGCAATACAAACTTGGAGCAAAACAGTGATGTTTTTGTGTACATACAGCACCAGCGTATGTGCACTGTCTAGATGATGAAAGAACTCCTGGACTGGCTAGCTCAGCTATGTAGAGGAGAAAGGAGTCTGTTTTCAGCTTTGTGTTATATTGCCCTACTTCTGGAAGGACAACTTCAAGGTAAGAATTTTGCCCTCTTGAAAATTCAAAAGCTTAGTTACCAGCCAGGGAAATACCAACATTTTTGCTCCTGAACAAATTCACAGATTGTTGCATCAATCCAGACAAATGTTAGTTGTCTCTCACTAGACAAAACTGAGAACATAAAAACACAAACAGCACAGTTCTACTTCCAGCCTCAAGACTCCTAGGTGGGGGCCTGTATTGTCACTGCTTATTCAGTCACTGGCTTGTCCCATACAGGCCAAATTATGCTATGAGAGCTGTGGCTAGACTTGGGTACAAGATGGAAATGCATGAAAGGGAATGTGCTTCTGAGAGCAGCCTGCTGCTTCTCTGAATGTGCATAGCCTGTTCTTCAGAACTAAGTGCTGGTGGCATGAATGTATTTTGGAACTGCGTGGGGCACCTAAAGGGAAGAAGATCCTTATACCCTAATGCATATGCATGCCAGGGCCAGCCACAGTCACTTTGTATATTAGACATGTTTTGACATAAGTTGTCTGCCAGGTTTTTAAGAAAAAAAGAAGGGCACGAAAGAAAAAAGAGGATAATGTATTGTAAGTAGAGATGGAAAAAGTATTTTTGGCCACTGCTGCTAGCTGGGTATTTAGAAGACCTTGCTCATGCAGCAGTACACCTGAGATATGACTCAGTGAGTATTTGTGAGCAAACTCCATCAGTTATGGGAGCTGATTTAAACTATGCCATCTCCACCAGTTATTCCCTTCAACCATTCTGCGCTGATTCATCTCCTTAATATGGATTGAAGGAATAGAAGACCCTGATGCAGCTGACACAGTGAAGTTCTGCAGTATCAGAGGGTCAGTTCTGAGGAACCAGTGCAGCTCCCAGTAATAGTGCTTATATGCACAATAGTCCAGCCAACAGATAAAATCATAATGCCACACTCTACAACAGGCATGTTGTTCCATCCATCAAGGAACAGTGCTACAAATAATTAAACAGAAGCTTGGAGCTTGTTATTTTTCATGTAGAAGGACTACAGACTCAAGGTCTAAGTGTTTGCAATAGAGCCGAAGGAGTCTACTGTTTGGTCAGGTGAATACCCATAATGAAGAGTCTTCAAGGGGTAGATTTGCAAAGTGCTTTGTGATCTTCCCAGTAAAATGAGTGGGAATTTGTGAATAAAACACCACATAGCACTTTAAACACTTACTTCTAAACAATTGTTGACACTGCAGGTGATTAGGACCAAATTTTCAAAGCAGTCTCATTCCAGCCTCCATTTGTGCAGGGCTCAGCAGTTTAGCATACAAATCAGTTTTTACCTGTGAGATAGAATTTGCATTTCCAAAGCCTACTCCCAATTGATGTGTGCTCAGTTTCCATGGACAAATGAATTTTGTTTATGTAAATGTTGTCATTTGTGCACATTAGTTATGGTTGCAAAAACTGCCTGTCTAAGTGAATGTGTGTGATACAAAAAGGTCATTTTGCCCCTTTAGGTCTACTCTGTCAAGGTATACTAACATGACTATCACAGGAGTCAGATATTAATAATACACTTATTAATCGGACACTAAATACTTACAGTACTGGGAGTTGCGCCAGTGTAACCGGGGACAAAATTTGGCCTAGCGACTTGCTCAAAGGAATGACCACTATCAGTTTCCTTAGGCCCCTCAGATATACTTGCCTAAAGAAAGATAATGCCATTGCAGCATCCCTGAAAGAGAAAGACTTATAGACTCATAGATATTAAGGTCAGAAGGGACCATTATGATCATCTAGTCTGACCTCCTGCACAATGCAGGCCACAGAATCTCACCCACCCACTCCTGCAATAAACCTCTCACCTATGTCTGAGCTATTGAAGTCCTCAAATCATGGTTTAAAGACTTCAAGGTGCAGAGAATCCTCCAGCAAGTGACCTGTGCCCCATGCTACAGAGGAAGGTGAAAAACCCCTAGGGCCTCTTCCAATCTGCCCTGGAGGAAAATTCCTTCCCGACCCCAAATATAGTGATCAGCTGAACCCTGAGCATGTGGGCAAGATTCACCAGCCAGATACCCAGGAACGAATTCTCTGTAGTAACTCAGATCCCACCCCATCTAACACCCCATCACAGGCCATTAGGCCTATTTACCATGAATAGTTAAAGATCAATTAATTGCCAAAATCATGTTATCCCATCATACCATCTCGTCCATAACTTATCGAGTTTAATCTTGAAGCCAGATATGTCTTTTGCCCCCACTGCTTCCCTTGGAAGGCTGTTCCAGAACTTCACTCCTGTGAGGGTTAGAAACCTTCGTCTAATTTCAAGTCTAAACTTCCCGATGGCCAGTTTATATCCATTTGTTCTTGTGTCCACATTGGTACTGAGCTTAAATAATTCCTCTCCCTTTCTGGTATTTATCTGTCTGATATATTTATAGAGAGCAATCATATCTCCCCTCAGCTTTCTTTTCATTAGGCTAAACAAGCCAAGCTCCTTGAGTCTCCTTTCATTAGACAGGTTTTCCATTCCTCAGATCATCTTAGTAGCCCTTCTCTGTACCTGTTCCAGTTTGAATTCATCCTACTTAAACATGGGAGACCAGAACTGCACACGGTATTCCAGATGAGGTCTCACCAGTGCCTTGCATAACAGTACTAACACCTCCTTATTTCTACTGGAAATATCTCGCCTGATGCATCCCAAGACCGCATTAGCTTTTTTCACGGCCATATCACATTGGTGGCTCATAATCATCCTGTGGTCAACCAATACTCCAAGGTCCTTCTCTTCCTCCGTTACTTCTAATTGATGCGTCCCCAGCTTATAACAAAAAATCTTGTTATTAATGCCTAAATGCCTGACCTTACACTTCTCACTATTAAATTTCATCCTATTACTATTACTCCAGTTTACAAGGTCATCCAGATCCTCCTTTATGATATCCTGGTCCTTCTCTAAATTGGCTATACCTCCCAGCTTTGTATCATCTGCAAACTTTATTAGCACACTCCCACTTTTTGTACCCAGGTCAGTAATAAAAAGATTAAATAAGATTGGTCCCAAAACCGATCCCTGAGGAACTCCACTGGTAACCTCCCTCCAGCCTGACAGTCCACCTTTCAGTATGACCTGCTGTAGTCTCCCCTTTAACCAATTCCTTATCCACCTTTCAATTTTCATATTGAGCCCCATCTTTTCCAATTTAACTAATAATTCCCCATCTGGCACTGTATCAAATGCCTTACTGAAATCTAGGTAAATTAGATCCACTATGTTTCCTTTGTCTAAAAAGTCTGTTACTTTCTCAGAGAAGGAGATCAGGTTGGTTTGGCATGATCTACCTTTTGTAAAACCATGTTGTATTTTGTCCCATTTACCATTGACCTCAATGTCCTTACCCACTTTCTCCTTCAAAATTTTTTCCAAGACCTTGCATACTACAGATGTCAAACTAACAGGTCTGTAGTTACCCGGATCACTTTTTGTCCCGTTCTTAGAAATAGAAACTATGTTAGCAATTCTCCAGTCATACGGTACAACTCCTGAGTTTACAGATTCATTAAAAATTCTTGCTAATGGGCATGCAATTTCATGTGCCAATTCCTTTAATATTCTTGGATGAAAGATTATCTGGGCCCCCCGATTTAGTCCCATTAAGCTGTTCAAGTTTCGCTTCTACCTCAGATATCCTCATTCCCATTTGTCATGCTACCATTATCCCTAAGATCCTCATTAAAGACTGAGGCAAAGTATTTGTTTAGATATTGGGCCATGCCTAGATTATCCTTAACCTCCACTCCATCCTCAGTGTTTAGCAGTCCCACTTCTTCTTTCTTTGTTTTCTTCTTATTTATATGGCTGTAGAACCTTTTACTATTGGTTTAAATTCCCTTTGCAAGGTCATTCTCACTTTATCCCTACATGTTCTGACCTCAGTAAGTAGCTTTCCTTGGTTATCCCTCCCATCTTCCACTCCTTGTATGCTTTCTGCTTTTTCTTAATCACCTCTCTGAGATGCTTGCTCATCCAGCTTGGTCTACAACTCCTTCCTATGAATTTTTTCCCCTTTCTTGGGATGCAGACTTCTGATAGCTTCTGCAGCTTTGACTTGAAGTAATCCCAGGCCTCCTCTGCCTTTAGATCCATAAGTTCTTCAGTCCTATCCACTTCCCTAACTAATTTCCTTAATTTTTGAAATCAGCCCTTTTGAAATCAAAAACCCTAGTCACAGATTTATTTTCATTTATCCTTCTGTTCAATTTGAACTGAATTAGCTCATGATCACTTGAACCAAGGTTGTCCCCTACAACCATTTCTTCTATGAGGTCCTCACTGCTCACCAAAACCAAATCTAAAATGTCATCCCCTCTTGTCGGTTTAGCAACTACTTGATGAAGGAATCCATCAGCTATCGCATCTAGGAAAATCTGAGCCCTATTATTATTACTAGCACTTGTCCTCCAGTCTATATCTGAGAAGTTAAAGTCTCCCATGATCACGCAGTTTCCATTAGTTTACTTCATTAAAAACATCAGTTTCCATTAGTTCCATAATTTACGTCATTAAAAACATTAAAGAAAATATCCAAATTAGATCCCGGCGGTCTATAGCACACCCCAAGCACTATCACAGGGGAGGCTCTAGTAGTTTTCTTCCCCAATGTGATTTTTGCCCAGACGGACTCTGTCTTATCGATTCCATCGCTTCTTATTTCTTTACATTCTACCTCATCATTGATATACAGTGCTACTCCACCACCTTTACCTTTATTTCTGTCTTTCCTAAACAGCACATAACCTTCAATACCCGTACTCCGGTCATGACTACTATTCCACCATGTTTCTGTTATCCCTATAATATCTGGTTTCACTTCCTGCACCAGTAGCTCTAGTTCCTCCATTTTGTTACCTAGGCTCCTCCTAGGTATCCACACTGCCCTTCCTCCTTATGTCCATTCTCCTACCCACGGCTGTATCCTTTCTTATTTTGTTTTCTTCCTTCTCAATGCTAAAATCCGGTGTGGAGATTACCTGGACATCTCCCAACCATCTCCCCCAAATTCCTAGTTTAAAGCTCTCTTAATCAGTTGTGCCAGCCTCCATCCTAGAAATCTATTTCCTTCCCTACTCAGATAAAGTCTATCCAGAGAGAACTGTCCTCTGTCCATAAATGCCTCCCAATGGCTATACATCCCAAAGCCCTCCTTATAGCACCACTGCCTCAGCCATCTGTTGAGCATCATAATCTTGTCACACCTTTGTTGCCCTTCTTTAGGAACAGGCAGAATCCCACTGAAGATCACCTGAGCCTCAATTTCCTTTAGCGTCTTCCCCAGCCTGGCATAGTCTCCCTTGATATGTTCCAGCGAGAATCTACCGGTATCATTTGTTCCCATATGAAGGACAATCAATGGATTCTTTCCCTCTCCCTTTAGGACCTTCTTCAACCTCAGGTCCACATCCTGTATCTTAGTACCTGGAAGACAGCACACCCTTCTATTCTCTGGATCAGCTCTGGTGACAGGCCTGTCCATTCTTCTCAGTAAGGAGTCCCTGATCACGTAGACCTGCCTTTTCCTGGTGACAGTGCGATTTTCCGGTCTATCCCCTGTTCCCTCTGGCTGCAAGTTCTTTCCATTCCTATTCTCCCTTGTAATCCTCTTCAACCCATTCTGTATCCTCTTGGGGCTCATATTTGGTGTAGTCTCCATTGACTCTTCCCCTTTTCCTATAGGTCTAGCCACTCTTCTCTTCTTCCTTGCCCTTCCACCTTCAGTGACCACCTGCTGAGCCCCTTCTTCATTTTCCAACTCTACAAACCTATTCTTGAGCTCTATTTCTCCTTCACTAGCCCGTCTTTTCCTCTGCCTGGTTCTCTTAGTCACATGCTTCCACTGTCAATTTTCTTCACCCAGCAGTCTTCCCTCAGAATTCTTCAGTCCTGCTTCCAGCTTACTCATGTCTTTGCTCCATAATCCGCTTGATCCCCCTTCTAAACTCAACCAGACTTTCCACCTGCATCTCTAATCCTCGGATCTTTTCTTCCATCAGCTCTATCAGACGGCACTTCATGCAGATGAAACTCTTTCCAGGTAGCCCCTCCAGGATCATGTACATACCGCAGCTTCCACATCCAGTCATCTTCATTGTGTCTTCCACTACATGGGTCACTCCCACTGCTGCCTCTGTATCTATCATAGCCTTCCCACCTAAATCCTGTTAATCTGGGAAACACAAAGCACACCAAAACTTACCACCCACAGCAAAAACCAAACCCCAAACAAACCCCTTTCAAACTCCCCTGTTTACAGCTCTGTTTGCTGGCTCCTGTGCCACTACAGCTGTCTTTGCCACTGCCTGACTGGCTGGCTACCATTATAGGACCCCTACTCAGAGAAGCCCCGCCCCCTAATCAGGGCTCAGCTTCTCTCCAGCACAAAGCCCCTACAAGCCTCTACACATACAAATAATACAAATACAAAACCAAATACAAACACCTTCTTCTCCAACAGAACTCCCACTCAAACTCCCCTGTTTACAGCTCTGTTTGCTGGCTCCTGTGCCGCTGCACCTGTCTGATGTGCATGTATGTACATGTACAGATATGGAAAATATTTGAATGCATAGAATTTGCCACTGAAGTTTTTACCATGTTGCCTTTGCAAATACATAAACATTACTGCAATATTTCTGATGTTCCTGAGCTACACTAGTACTTTGTTAATTAATTGTAAAAGCCTTTATAAGTATTTTGACCATCTATATCTATATCAGTGGTGCCTAGCAGGCTGTCATAAATATAAAGGGAAGGGTGAACACCTTTAAAATCCCTCCTGGCCAGAGGAAAAATCCTTTCACCTGTAAAGGGTTAAGAAGCTAGGATAACCTCGCTGGCACCTGACCAAAATGACCAATGAGGGGACAAGATACTTTAAAAAGCTGGAGGGAGGGAGAGACAAAGGTCTGTTTGTGTGATGCTTTTGCCGGGGACAGAACAGGAATGGAGTCTTAGAACTTAGTAAGTAATCTAGCTAGATATGTGTTAGATTATGATTTCTTTAAATGGCTGAGAAATTAAGCTGTGCTGAATAGAATGGATATTCCTGTCTTTGTGTCTTCTTGTAACTTAAGGTTTTGCCTAGAGGGATTCTCTACGTTTTGAATCTAATTACACTGTAAGGTATTTACCATCCTGATTTTACAGAGGTGATTCTTTTTATTGTTACTTCTTTTTTACTGTTTCTTCTATTAAAATTCTTCTTGTAAGACCTGAATGCTTTTTTCATTGTTCTTAAGATCCAAGGATTTGGGTCTGTGGTCACCTATGCAAATTGGTGAGGATTTTTACCAAACCTTCCCCAGGAAGTGGGGTGCAAGGGTTGGGAGGATTTTGGGGGGAAAGACGTTTCCAAACAATGCTTTCCTAGTAAAATAAACTCAGATAAACGTTTGGTGGTGGCAGTGGAAGTCCAAGGGCAAAGGGTAAAATAGTTTGTACCTTGGGGAAGTTTTCACATAAGCTGGTAAAAGTAAGCTTAGGAGGTTTTCATGCAGGTCCCCACATCTGTACCCTAGAGTTCAGGAAACTTGACACAGCCCCTAACCCCAAAGTGCTTACAATCTGAATATAAGAAAACAGATGGATACAGACAAATGAGGGAGTACAAGGAAACAATAAGACAATCTTGTATAAATAGATCAGAAAGACACAGGATGGGGGATCTAATACACAAGCAGAGTGATGGTGGCAAAGGTTATGTTAGTTCTGTGTTTGTTTTTTGGGGGGTGTCAAGGTTCCTCCCCCACTCTGAACTCTAGGGTACAGATGTGGGGACCTGCATGAAAAACCTCCTAAGCTTATCTTTACCAGCTTAGGTCAAAACTTCCCCAAGGTACAAAATATTCCACCCGTCGTCCTTGGATTGGCCGCTACCACCACCAAACTAACACTGGTTACTGGGGAAGAGCTGTTTGGACGCGTCTTTCCCCCCAAAATACTTCCCAAAACCTTGCACCCCACTTCCTGGACAAGGTTTGGTAAAAAGCCTCACCAATTTGCCTAGGTGACTACAGACCCAGACCCTTGGATCTTAAGAACAATGAACAATCCTCCCAACACTTGCACCCCCCCTTTCCTGGGAAATGTTGGATAAAAAGCCTCACCAATTTGCATAGGTGACCACAGACCCAACCCCTTGGATCTGAGAACAATGAAAAAGCATTCAGTTTCTTACAAGAAGACTTTTAATAAAAATAGAAGTAAATAGAAATAAAGAAATCCCCCCTGTAAAATCAGGATGGTAGATATCTTACAGGGTAATTAGATTCAAAAACATAGAGAACCCCTCTAGGCAAAACCTTAAGTTACAAAAAAGATACACAGACAGAAATAGTTATTCTATTCAGCACAATTCTTTTCTCAGCCATTTAAAGAAATCATAATCTAACACATACCTAGCTAGATTACTTACTAAAAGTTCTAAGACTCCATTCCTGGTCTATCCCCGACAGAAAAACCAGTATAAGACAGACACACAGACCCTTTGTTTCTCTCCCTCCTCCCAGCTTTTGAAAGTATCTTGTCTCCTCATTGGTCATTTTGGTCAGGTGCCAGCGAGGTTACCTTTAGCTTCTTAACCCTTTACAGGTGAGAGGAGCTTTCCCCTGGCCAGGAGGGATTTCAAAGGGGTTTACCCTTCCCTTTATATTTATGACAGGGGGGAGCAGGGGAGGTGGGGGGGTTAGCTAGGAGGGGATCAGCTACATGGAAGGAAAAGGGAGGTGAGGAGGAAGAGGGGTGAGGGCGGTAGGGCAAGGGAGCAGAAGGTAGAGGGGGCAGGCGTGGCGTGACACTGAGGTGAAGAGACTGTGAGAAGGGAGGGGGAGGGTTGGAGGAAACAGCCAATCAGCTCAGGACAGAGCAAGTCCGAGAACATTCTACAGTATTGACTGGAGTTTCCACAGGTCTGAAGGTCCTCCTCTGCTTTGGCGGTTCCTGCTTCTGCCAGCAGGAGTCTCTGGCTGGCCCCTCTCTGTAGCCCATGTGGTTGGTGGGGTGGGAGGCACCAAGTGGGTCCTAGTGCCCCCACACTATAGCCGGAGAGGAAGGAGTCTTCCTTGCTCAGTTCTAGGTCCCAGGGATTACTGTGGGGAGGAGTGGCCTTGGCTGAGCTATATTTTATCTCCTCCCTCCCATTGCAGCAGTCCCTGCTGCGACTGCTTCTGAGCCTAGCAGGTGGAGTCTCTCACTGGCTCTTCTTTGTAGTCTTGTTTTGATTGTAAGCTCTTCAAGGCAGGGATTGTCTCTTGATATATGTTTGTACAGCACCTCATACTATGGGGTCCCCAGCTCAGTGGGGGCCTCTAGGCATTACTGAAGTATACCATATTAATATTATACGTGATGATAGCAGTAGTAGGTGTTGAGGGGGTGCATGTAAGAAGTATGGAAATATTTAAAGGTGGTATCACAAGAGATCACATGCTTCCTTGCACTTAGGCCCACACTAATCTTTAACTAGATGAACCCCTATTCAGATAATGGGATATAATTTCATATATCTTCAAGTACAAGTGTTGTATCGTCTATGCCAGACACTCAGAACCTATTCATGTGAAAATTACACAGTGAGAAGCAATGTCTAAAGATGCTGCACGTGTGTATGTGAGGGTCTAGAGTGTCTGATGTTTTATTGTATTATTTGAGAAGCAGAATGGTGATCATTGTGATTAAAGGCTGTATCATAGGACATATGGACAAAGCCATTCCTCATCTCTGACTTTTGAGTGTTTAACTATTCATCCTTAACATTTTGTAACATACTAAATAGATGTATTTGGGAAATATGTATAGTTCTGGATTTGAATATTGTTTTGGTCCTCATTGTGAAGGGCCTGTAATAGTTTCCTGTTGCTGAAATAATTTCTAGACTACAGGATGATATATTTTAGACCCATTAGTGAATATATTTGTTTTAAAGCTACAGGCCTTGAGCCTTGCATAGGATCTGATAGCATGAACCTTTAGTTCTACTGATATTCTGCACAAGAGTAATGATTGCTGCTTGTTGGGACTTCTGTAGTATTTGGGCCATGGTCTGCAATTCTGCCAGCCCAGGATGTTCCTGAGTACTTCATAGTAAAATAAGACCTATTTACACTCAAAGTTGCACCAGTTTAGTTAAACCACTGCAGACCCCCTGTGTGGATACTTATTTTGATTTAGCTTAAACCTCTTCCTTAAAATAATCCAAAATAAGTGTCCACTTCTTGCATTGGTTTAACTGAATTGGTTTAAAAATCATTAGTTAAGTTTAGTTTAGTTAAACCAGTGCAATCTGCATCTAGAGAAGCCCTATGTTCATCAGAGGAGCTGTAACTTTAAGAAATAGGATGGGGTGAGCAGTCTCTCTACTAGTCTTTATTCTTGACAAATACTTCAGGAAATCCTGTTTTGAAGCATTTAATCTACATCCCAAACCAGACCCCGCTGAATTCAATGACAATTTTGTGTTTGACTTCAGTAGAAATAGGATTGGGTCCCTGAGCTTTTATAACTTTTCATATTTTGGGTTTTTTATTTAAATTACTACTTCTTTTGTGGGAAGCAAATATTTTAATAAGTAAACAATACGTCTGTAATAAGTGCATATTATAATCTTTTCTCTTTTTTCTTTCCCCTTTTTGAAAATCAAGAGATGAATGAATAATTTGTGTCAATAAAAATTGCTTATAAAATGGGCATTTAAATAACTATATAGCTGCAAGTATAGCATTAAAGTATGTTCAACAATTTAAAAACAATTACAAATCACTTACAATAGTCATCTAACATAGTCTTAAAGGGAAATATGGATTGTATATTTTTCACACAGATGGAAAGACTATTCTAACCACTTGGTGTCTGACAAGCAAATGACTGATTGCTTTTACGGTATTAAACTACAGGACGGCAAACATTAAAAAATCACTAGACCTTGAATTATATCAAAATATAATTGGAATAAAATAATTTAGAAGATAATTGTTTTGCTACTAATGTCGTTTACACAGATAGCAATGCTAATATTGTTTCCTTTGTTGTAGAATTAGCCAATTTAACTCTGTAATTGCCAGTGTGACCCCAGCACCAAGCATGGTTTCTGTTTAAGAGGTCAAGTTTTTTGTTGTTGTTTAATGTTTTCCTTCTAAAATACCATGCATAACAGTTTATCTCCATTATGACATACAGTAGTATGGAGCTGATCCTGCAATACTTAGGGTTAGGTGATTTTGAAAATTCCACTAGGTGCCTATCTGCAGCTTTATTGTCTTAATGCCCTTGAAAATCTGGCCCTTACTCACTTAAATTATCCTTGAGTAGTTCCATTGGAGTCACAAAAGTAGTAAGGTTTGCAATGTTTGGCTCACTACTTGTGCTTTCCTTTGGATGTATGCTGTGCCGATTGAGAAATGCTCATTTTTAAACTTGAAAATATTTCTATATCCTGCTTTCTAGATCTAGAAAAGCCTTACCCTGAACTAATCTGTCAGAATTCTAGATTGTTTACATGAAGTGGTAACTGGGGTCATAAAGTTAGCGTTACCAGCAAAACATAATGCCCAGCGTTTTCAGAAGTGACATGATTTTCAGTCCCCAACCTCAGACCCATTAAAGATTTTCAGAAGGTGTTGAGCAGCTACCATCTGAAAATCAGGCCCCTTCCAGGTATTCTGTATCCAAGTTTGTTGGATACTTGAGGTATTCTGGAGGCTGACAACTTTCATTACAATTTCTTGATTTCATGGAATCTCATGATATTTGGTATTTTTTCTTAAAACTCCAACTTCTGAAGTAGAATCTCAGCTTTTATTTACAATTAAAAGTAAGTTTCTTGCTCTTATGATTGTGGAGAGAATCTAGAAAACACAGACCCCAAAGGCTCACAAATCTGAAGGCAAAGACACTCGGAATTTATGATTTTTAAAAATCTCATAATTTGGGGGCCAATTTTATGATTTTGTTGGGAAGTCTGACTCATGACTTTTAAATGCTTGGGGTTGGCATACTGTGGAGATGAAGCAGAGGACTAATGTATATTGTAACTTCATTTTTCTCTGGCACTGTTAGTTGGATGATTAATAAGTTCACACTAATTCTGCTATCAGAAGAGGGTAGTGCTGAGTAGAGACAGAAAGGGAATGAGAAGAGTGATAAGCCCCAGCATTAAGGCCTGCATATCCCCATGCAATTTCTCTAAGGACTGGCACTGGAATTTTTTAAAACCAGTGTCTTAAAAATCAATTTACAAAACAGTACAGCCAAATTGACATTTTGAAGTAGTTCTTGTTGACCTGTTTAGACAATATGCATTATCCTCAGGAGATTAGCTTTTGTAGATCATGCTTAAGTTAGCTAATTAATATCAAAAACTGTGTGGAATTGACTAACAGGTAATTTAATCAAAATATAATTAAAACTATTGAAATTAATAAATTATTATTTAATTATTAGTTAATATTGTAATTTTCAGAGTCTAAATTATTCTGATTAAAGTTTTCTCTCATAAATACCAGTGAAAATTAATTACAAATTAATTTAATTTACTGAAACATTTCCATAATGGACTTGCAGCTATTCCTGAGTTTTGCAATAAATAAACATAAGACCTAATATATGATTGTATCTTCCTGCGGGAGATATTTAAACATAATATGCATATATTGCAAATGGAGGGAATTTCTATGAAAATGTACACGTTTAATATTATTGGAGTCCATCTGTAAAAGAAAAAACAAAACAAAAACAAAGGAGCTCAATGGCAGCCTTTGTGTGGCTTCATAGTTTGAGTAAGCAAAATCCATTCCTAATCTGTATCAGTTGAATTTCCAGAAAATGTTAAAGTTTTGCTAATATGGAATGTTACCCTAGGCTTTCTGCCTTTCTCTGCTCCCATCCATCTATAACACCTGGCATTATATGGATTATTACAAATAATGGTGAGAAGGGACTCTGCAGATTATGTTTTGGGAGTGCTCTAAACCAGTCTCATTAGTAATCCTAATGGGTGTACAGACTTTGCAGCCTACGATAAAGCCATAATGTCATTTCAAATAGTACAAAAAGAGAAAAAGAAGAATTGAGGTTATTTTATGTATGAATAAAGAAAGATGAGCCAGGAAGTCCATTGTGGTTTTTGAGGAGGATTAGATGTTTCATCTAGTTGTTATACATTGCATTGCCATGGCGAGATTGCCCACTACTTTGCATTTTGTGTAGCTATGTACACCTGTGCAAAGTGAGTGTAACATTCTATCTGATCAGAATACTAGCATTTTACACCTGCTTTGCATTCACTTGTCACAGGTGCAAACAACTGCACTGACTGCAAGGTACTGGAGAATCAGTCCCTGGCTGTAAGGATCCTGACAAGGGCAGTTAAGACCAAGGGTCAGAGCAGGGTCAAACCTGAGGCTGAGGGTTGTGACGAAGTGGGACTGTTCTTAATGTTTCCTCTGAATAGTGTGGGGGTGCCTCAGTTTCCTCTAGGCAGTTCTTAAGTATCTAGGGGGTGGAATAAGGGTGTATGATCATTGCAGAGCCCTAGAGGGCATGTGTGTGCAGGAGTCTGGACACAGAGGATGGCCGACACCCTGTTTCCTGGCAACTGATGGCCGGGGCCCTTCCCCCCTGCAAGGTGAGAGCTGAAGGGTTGGAGAACAAAGGAATCAGGTGACCACCTGGCCCGGGAAAGGAACAAAGCCCAGAGGAGGAGGGGCTGGAGGGGGTTTTCAGTTTGGGGCTGGCTGGGACATGGAGTGAAGTGCAGACGTGGTTGTCTGGCTCACTGCCCCCCAAAATGGACCCAGCTGAGGGGTCCCGTTCTCTGCACCTACAAGCTCTGTGTTAGACCATGTTCCTGTCGTCTAATAAACCTTCTGTTTTACTGGCTGGCTGAGAGTCACGTCTGACTGCGAAGTTGGGGTGCAGGACCCTCTGGCTTCCCCAGGAGCCCCGCCTGAGCGGACTCGCTGGGGGGAAGCGCACGGAGGGGCAGAGGATGCTGAATGCTCCGAGGTCAGACCCAGGAAGGTGGAAGCTGTGTGAGCTGTGTGTCCTGAAGACAGGCTGCTCACAGAAAGGCGACTGCCCCAGAGTCCTGACTGGCTTCATGGGGAGCAGTTCCAGAGCATCGCCCAGGGACTCCGTGACAAGGGTAAAGTAGTCAAGTTCCAGGCTGGGGTCGATACCAAAGATCAGAGTCCAAGTCAGGTTTCAAGGCCCAGGTCAGAAGGCGAGGTCCAGATCACAAGCACTGACTTTCCAATGTGCCAGGGGGTGCTCGACCTCTGGCTCTACCCCAGGCCCTGCCCCCACTCCACCCCTTACCCCAAGAATCCACCCTCCACCCCACTTCTTCCTTCCCCCACCCCACCTCTTCCAATCCCTGCTCCACCTCTTCCCACTCAGTTTTGGGGAAACTGATAGGGGGCTGCTGGTAGGTGCTCGGCACCCATCATTTTTTGCCCAGCCCTGGAGCACCCATTGAGTTGGCACCTATGCTTCAAACAGAGGCAAGATCGAAAGCAGGAGTTCAAGTGTAGGGAACAGGAATGGTCATGACAGCTACAGGAAATCCACACTTGCCTTGTCACTTCCTGGAATTCCTCTTTTGGTTTTTATAGGATAGGGAGCCAGTCAGGAGCCCTGAGGCTGGTGCTCGTCAGACCCTTTGAGATGGGATTTCTTGTGGTCTGTAGCCACAGCAGGTCATGGATGTGACAAGATCCCTGGGATGCAACCTAGAACTGTGGGACTACTGTGGCCCCTTAACTCTCTAGCCTGGACTGTCTCTCACAGTGCTATGCCAGTGACAAACAGCAAACCCCTCCAGGCACTGTGATCACTCACCCATCAGCATATGGAGACCCAGCTAAATTTCATGAAGGCTTTCCAAGCCACTCCTGAACTGTATAGAGCAATGGAGGACAACCTGTGGCCCATCAGGGTAATCCACTGGTGGGGTGCTAGTTAGTTTGTTTACATTTGCACGGCCATCTGCAGCTCCCTGTGGCCACGGTTTGCTGTTCCCGGCCAATGGGAGCTGCAGGAAACGGCGGCCAGCACGTCCCTGCAGCCCACGCCGCTTCCCACAGCTCCCATTGGCTGAGAACAGCGAACCGCGGCCACTGGAAGATGCGGGCGGATGTGCAAATGTAAACAAACTGTCTGGTGGCCCACTAGCGCATTACCCTGAAGGGCCACAGGTTGCCCATCACTGGTATAGAGAGAGGCCCAGAAAATCACCCCAGCCCCCAGCCTTGCATCCCAGAAATATACCATCTTTGCTCTGCTCAAGACTCCCTTGGACACTGCAAGCTCATTAATTAGTTTACCACTCCGACAAAGGGCAGTGGACGTGCAACAGCCCTTGTTAGCTTCAATCAAAACAACACTGTTTTAGGTAAAATATAAAACAGATTTATTAACTACAGAAAGATAGATTTTAAGTGATTATAAACAGGCATAGAAATCGAGGTTGATCACATAAGAAATAAAACTAAATTTGCAGTCTAAATTCTACAGACTAAGTAGATTTGAATCAAGCTGTTTCTCACCCTAATAGATGTTACAGGCAACTCATAGTTCTTAATACACAGACTGAATTCCCCTTCATCCTCGGACCAATCTCCCTAGTTCAAAATCTTTGTCTTCCAGACAATCTTCCAGGTGTTGAGATGGGTGAGGGGAGGAGAGAGGCCAAGTGATGATGTCCCTGTCTTTCTTTTATATTTTCTTCCAGCTGCTAGAAAGATCCTTGCTGTGGTGTGTCGGTTAGGCAGTCCCCATTGCATATGTGCCCTCTCTGAGGAGTCTATGGGAGAGCCATTAGGAGGGTGGGACTCTCCTTAATGGGCCATCAATGCCTATCTGGCCAGTGTTAGTTGATCCCAACCTCACAGCATATTTCAGTAACACACATACAGAAGTTCTTCATAACTTCAGATACAATGGCAACTCACATAATTGAACAGGGCAGTAATGGTTAACAGATCATGACTTCTCAAATGATACCTCACAAGGCATATTTCGTACAAAACATCATGATCATATCACAGTGGTGAATATTGGGGTTCCAGGGTGCTGCTTTGAGGTACAGAGTGTCACAATGGGTAATGGAGTACAAACTGGTTATAGCTGCCACTGGGTAGCAGTATGGAGGTGTCTGCTACCTGGCAACTCTGTGAGGCCTGAGTTTGATACTCATGGGCCTTACTCTGATGTTCTTTGGTCTCTTGCTCTATGGGCTGTAGATCTAGCACTCAGTAATAATACCATGCTCTTATATTGTGCTATTCATCAGTAGATTGCAAAGCACTTTAAAAGAAGGTCAGTATTATTATCCTCATTTCCCAAATGGGGAAATTGAGGCAGAAAGCACTGGAGTGATTTGCACATGATTAGCCAGTAGGCCAGTAGCAGAGTCAGGAATAGAATCTAGGTCTCGTGAATCTCACTCTAATGCCAAAGCTGCTAATTAGAATCATAGAATCATAGAATATCAGGGTTGGAAGGGACCTCAGAAGGTCACCTAGTCCAACCCCCTGCTCAAAGCAGGACTAATCCCCAACTAAATCATCCCAGCCAGGGCTTTGTCAAGCCTGACCTTAAAAATATCTAAGGAAGGAGATTCCATCACCTCCCTAGGTAACGCCTTCCAGTGTTTCACCACCCTCCTAGTGAAAAAGTTTTTCCTAATATCCAATCTAAACCTCACCCACTGCAACTTGAGACCATTACTCCTTGTTCTGTCATCAGCTACCACTGAGAACAGTCTAGATCCATCCTCTTTGGAACCCCCCTTCAGGGAGTTGAAAGCAGCTATCAAATCCCCCCTCATTCTTCTCTTCCGCAGACTAAACAATCCCAGTTACCTCAGCCTCTCCTCATAAGTCATGTGTTCCAGACCCCTAATCATTTTTGGTGCCCTCCGCTGGACTCTTTCCGGTTTTTCCATATCCTTCTTGTAGTGTGGGGCCCAAACCTGGACACAGTACTCCAGATGAGGCCTCACCAATATTGAATAGAGGGGAAAGATCACGTCCCTCGATCTGCTGGCAATGCCCCTACATATACATCCCAAAATGCCATTGGCCTTCTTGGCAACAAGGGCACACTGCTGACTCATATCCAGTTTTTCGTCCACTGTAACCCCTAGGTCCTTTTCTGCCGAACTGCTGCCGAGCCATTCGGTCCCTAGACTGTAGCGGTGCATGGGATTCTTCCGTCCTAAGTGAAGGACTCTGCACTTGTCCTTGTTGAACCTCATCAGATTTCTTTTGGCCCAATCCTCTAATTTGTCTCGGGCCCTCTGTATCCTATCCCTGCCCTCCAGCGTATCTGCCTCTCCTCCCAGTTTAGTGTCATCTGCAAACTTGCTGGGGGTGCAATCCACACCATCCTCCAGATCATTAATGAAGATATTGAACAAAACCGGCCTTAATTCACACTAAGGAGAGCCTTGTGTTGCTCTATAATTACTCCTTTGCTCAATTACAGAGCAACATTGAGAAGCTCCAGAAGAAGCTCTTTGCAACCCTCTATAGCTATCTCCATCTCCATATACTTAAAAAATTTCTTCGCAATATGTCAATTGTCTGATTTTACATAATCATTTAAAGGCCTAGATTCTGATAACTCCTTGTGTAGGTATGTAGGGAAGGGGTGGAGAGCATGCACAGAGGTTTCTCCTCACTGTGACTGCTCGTCAGAAGAGTCTGTCAGAATTGCAGTCACTGTGTGAAGGGGAGCATAGGATTGGTGTATTTTGCACGCTACTGGGAACACAAACTGCCTTAGGTCTTGGGGAGGAGATGGAACCATAATGCCTCACCCTTTCTCGGCCAGCCTTTTTGGTCAAAACAAAATATTTTCACATTCCTGAATAGAAAATGTATCATTTTGGATCAATTCAACATTAAACTTTATCTCTTTATGTTATTGCATTGCCACATGGGAGTTGTAGTTTAGGTGCTTCTTGCCCCCTTTCTCCCCCATGGGTCAGGCTCCCTGGGCAGACTGCATTTCCCATGATGCACCTGCAATCATGTGACTCACATGAAGCTCAGAGGGGAGACTGTTGCATCATGGGAGATGTAGCCCGGCCCATAGGAAAGAATGGGGGCATGAGACACCACAGCATCATCAGTAAGTGGATGCAATGTAATGCTGCATTGATTCAAAACAAAATGTTTTGGTTCAATTTAAGAAACCGAAATATTTTAGTTCATGTTGTATGATGAATCCAAAATGAAACCAAACCAATCCAAAATTAAATACTTTATTTCAGTTGCTCCAGATTTTCAGAAATCAAAAATCCCTTGAAAAATGTTTATTTTGCAGAAGCTACATTTTCCATTTAAAAAGTTATTTTGGTGGGAAAATACCCAACTAGCTCTAATTCACAGCTGCTCTGCATGTATAATTCCCAGCAACATTACTGGCAGAGTAGCTGTGGAATTAGATCTCTAGTGCACTGCATTGAATGCAAGTTATGCTTTGTATTGGTTCTCCTTCACTGGATTTGGGCTTACAGTCTCAATGCTCTCAAGAGGTCACTTAGCTAATGAAATTTAACAGAAAGTATTGTGCATTTAATTTTGATTATATTCTTTATTTTATCTAAAATACATTTTTAATTGCACTATTTCTGGGAAACTAATGAGGGAAAAACTTGTTTCTGAAAAATTGAATCACAGCTGTAGTAGTAGATAAGACTGACACTCAGTTCTTAGAAAGAAGCAATCAATGTTGAATGTATCAGGTGAGTTCATTCCTCTTGCTCTGCTTTAATAGCTTATAAAGAAGATTGATTAAGTTCTTGTCTGATAGATCAATAATGAAATGAAACTGAGCTTCCCTCCTTCAAGCATGGATTCTTCAGATGCTAGGGATAGAAAAGGAGCAGAAAAATGGCACCAACTTGAATAAAACAAACATTGGGGTTATAAGGAGCTGCATGAATATCATACTCTTTCACAGCATATAAAATACTCACCATAGACTTCACAGGTGGTGTCAGTTCAGATGTGATTTGTTCTTCCATACTGAGGGGCTTCTTCCCCGTCTTCCTTGCATGTTAAGTAGCTCTTTACTCACATGCTAAGTGAGTGTAAAATATTCCTGACTCAGAATACACCCATTTTGCATCTGTGTCAATAATCAAACAAGGAACAATGCAGTGGAGAACGAGGCTTCTAGGTCTCAGCCAAGCATAAGATTGATTATTTTTTTAAACCTTTACAAGTCTGTCCAAAACTTTTGAGTCTCCAAATCATGGCTGGAAATAATGACAGAATTGGCTTTTTTGCAAGATTCCTGTTTCTTGCTATTCCTGATCAGGCTGTAATATCATGAGAACTGTAGTGAGGTATTCCATTGCTTCTTCTTCATATCCAGGCAGGAAGTGCAGAGGCACACAGAATTTAAATGAAAAAGCAAACTAAACATTTTCAATCATCAGAAGAGGTTTGGTTTGAGTAAAATCCAAGGGACAGGCAATGAAGAGGGTCAATTCTTATTTTATCAGAACCCATTCATCCATCCATGACTGTAAACAAATTATTCTTCTTCGAGTGCTTGCTCATGTTGTTTCCATTCCAGATGTGTGTGTGCCCACATGCACAGTTGTTGGAGTTTTTGCCTTAGCGGTATCCATAGGGTCAGCCCTAGCACCCCCTTGAGTGCCACACTCATGCATTGGTATATTAGGTGCCACCAACCCTATGCCCTCTTGGTTCCTTCTTACTGCCCGTGACGGATGGTTGGAATGCCTTGTCTTGCATTGCAAGAGCATCAGCGGTTCTTCTTCACCACTATTGTCTGTCTTCTTTGTGTATAGTTGTAGTTAGTGATTAAATTGAGCGTTAGGTTAGTTTAGTAGTTAGAGTCCAGGCTGGGACTTTGGCCTGGAGCAGGGCATGCCCCGCTCTCCTGGCTTCAGACCATGCTTATCATGCAACAGGCCAATGCCTATTAGTGACCCCCATGACAGCTGTTTGAAGTGCTTGGGGGAGTCCCATAGGAAGGACAAGTGCAGAATCTGTAAGAACTTTCACCCTAGAACCCAAAAGGAGTGGGATATCCACTTGAGGGCCCTCAGGGAGGCTGCGTTTCATCTTGCATCTGAGCCCTCCTGCTTGGATCCCACGCTGAGCACCTTGGCATCGGTGTGGAATGCACTATGGGCACCAGGCTCCACCTGTTGCCGTTCCCCCTCGCCAGTGCTGAAGAAGTGGCAAAAGAAGAAGAGCCTCCTGGCACTGGAAGAGAAAGGGACTTTGGGCAAAAGACTGATGTCAGGCCATGTGACTGCCCTGGGGCTTCAAGAGGGTACTACTGAGGTCAGACTCCCAGGGATCCGCATCTGACTCCTGGGAGCGGCAGGGAATCCCAGCTTCTCCAAGGGCCCTCATTGCCTGAAGCGGCCCTGGTGTCTAAAAAACAAGCAGGCTGACTGGCACTGCAGACACTGCACCATGCGCCAGACTCGGCTAAGGCCCCCACACCTAAGGGCAAGCCAATCATGGGACCTCCCCACAGGGCAGTGGAGCACCCTTGGTCCCTGGACCACAGGCGTATATCCCCATCTCCACATCCTAGGACCCCGCCACCTCATCCCTGGTCTCCGGTCAGAAGACCCAGGCCCCAGTGCCGCGCTCTCCCCCATGAGACATGGGATACCGGAGTCGAGGCACCAGTCCCTGTACCACTGGTACCGGTGAGCTTCCTGCCAAGGATGGAGGTCCCGGACGACTGGAAAAAGGCTAATGTAGTGCCCATCTTTAAAAAAGGGAAGAAGGAGGATCCTGGGAACTACAGGCCAGTCAGCCTCACCTCAGTCCCCGGAAAAATCATGGAGCAGGTCCTCAAGGAATCAATCCTGAAGCACTTACATGAGAGAAAAGTGATCAGGAACAGTCAGCATGGATTCACCAAGGGAAGGTCATGCCTGACTAATCTAATCGCCTTCTATGATGAGATTACTGGTTCTGTGGATGAAGGGAAAGCAGTGGACATGTTATTCCTTGACTTTAGCAAAGTTTTTGACATGGTCTCCCACAGTATTCTTGTCAGCAAGTTAAAGCAGTATGGGCTGGATGAATGCACTATAAGGTGGGTAGAAAGTTGGCTAGATTGTCGGGCTCAACAGGTAGTGATCAATGGCTCCATGTCTAGATGGCAGCCGGTATCAAGTGGAGTGCCCCAAGGGTCAGTCCTGGGGCCGGTTTTGTTCAATATCTTCATAAATGATCTGGAGGATGGTGTGGATTGCACTATCAGCAAATTTGCGGATGATACTAAACTAGGAGGAGTGGTAGATACAGTGGCAGGTAGGGATAGGATACAGAGGGCCCTAGACAAATTGGAGGATTGGGCCAAAAGAAATCTGATGAGGTTCAACAAGGATAAGTGCAGCTCCTGCACTTAGGACAGAAGAATCCAATGCACCGCTACAGACTAGGGACCGAATGGCTCGGCAGCAGTTCTGCGGAAAAGGACCTAGGGGTGACAGTGGACGAGAAGCTGGATATGAGTCAACAGTGTGCCCTTGTTGCCAAGAAGGCCAATGGCATTTTGGGATGTATAAGTAGGGGCATTGCCAGCAGATCGAGGGACGTGATGATTCCTCTCTGTTTGACATTGGTGAGGCCTCATCTGGAGTACTGTGTCCAGTTTTGGGCCCCACACTACAAGAAGGATGTGGAAAAATTGGAGAGAGTCCAGCGAAGGGCACCAAAAATGATTAGGGGTCCGGAACACATGACTTATGAGGAGAGGCTGAGGGAACTGGGATTGTTTAGTCTGCAGAAGAGAAGAATGGGGGGGATTGATAGCTGCTTTCAACTACCTGAGAGGTGGTTCCAAAGAGGATGGTTCTAGACTATTCTCAGTGGTAGAAGAGGACAGGACAAGGAGTAATGGTCTCAAGTTGCAGTGGGGGAGGTTTAGGTTGGATATTAGAAAAAAAAAATTCACTAGGAGGGTGGTGAAACACTGGAATGTGTTACCTAGGGAGGTGGTAGAATCTCCTTCCTTAGAAGTTTTTAAGGTCAGGCTTGACAAAGCCCTGGCTGGGATGATTTAATTGGGGATTGGTCCTGCTTTGAGCAGGGGGTTGGATTAGATGACCTCCTGAGGTCCCTTCCAACCCTGATATTCTATGATTCTAAGGATCACCATGGTGCAGGTCACCCTCACCCAGATGGCCTGCCAGACATCGGTCCCCTCTGGGGCGGTATTGCCTGTTGCTCTTAATCCCCCTGGTACTGCTTGTCGGGCAGGCACCAAACCTTGCCTTCGCCTTGCTGGTTGCCAGCCGGGGTCAGTTGACAGACTCAGGTCTTGACGGCTCTGCTCTGGTTGCTGGAAGGGCAATTATCAGAGTTGGACTGGGAGTTCAGCCCCCGCCACGGAGGGGTGATTCACCGCCGACCCATGAAACTGGTGTGGCACCTGCAGCTACGGCATGGCAGCAGGGACAGTGTACCCTCTCAATGGCCATACTGGGACCCATGGGGCATTCCCATAATGCCAATCCTATATTGCCACCATTTTAAATTTCCTGGCTGCCTCGGACAGTCTACCCCCAGCACCGCTGGCACTGGAGTCGAAACATGGTACCAAATCCAATGCAGGGGCAGCCCATCAGACTACCACACCTAAGGAGCTGTCCTCAGAGAAGAAAGGGGAACCTGCCTCTCCCCAGGCAGTGCAGTTGTTGTTATCGTCTCTGGATGAAGTGGTGGCTGGTCCCTCCCAAATGGGCAGTCCCCCCGCTGACTTCAAGGAACATCAGGCTCTCCTTGAAAGGGTGGCTAGCAACTTGAACCTAAAAATTGAGGAGCATGATCTCCTCCTCCACGCCGGCCCGAATAGCGTTACCTGTCCACCCAGGGGTCCTTAAAATTGCCAAATTGCTGTGGCAGACCCCTTCTTCGATTCCGTCTACTTCTATGAAGGTGGAAAAGAAGTTATAATATCCCTGAAAAATGGTTTGAATATCTGTATACACACCCTCCAGTGGTGTCACTGGTCGTGTCCACTGTTAAATGAAAGGGACAGGCAGGGCCAAGTCAGCGGCACCCCTGAAAAGCAAAGACGCCAAGAGACTGGACTTACTTGGCAGAAAGATTTATTTAACGGCAAGCCTGCAATTTTGGGTGTCTAACCACCAGGCCCTGTTAGGCAGGTACAGTTTTAACCTGTGGGGCTCCCTTAACAAATTCCCGCAGGACCAAGCCCAGGAGTTCACCGCTTTTGTGGACAAAGGCACAGCAGTGTAAGGGGGGCCCTTCAAATAGGATGCTACTGACTCAGTGGGTGGGATGGTCACCAATTAACAGAATTGCCATTCAGTCTCTCATCAGCCACAAGAGAGTTCATGAAGTGCATTGCACCAGTGGCCGCTTACCTGAGGCGCCGGTGTGTGGGAGGAGGTAGGGAAATTGCTCGCGTATGTTACATGTGTGACATTAGCAATGTCACAGCATATGTTAAATATAAAGTCAGCTTTTACGTGTGTTTTATGTGGATATTTAAAAGTTTACTGTTGAAATAACAGTATCTTGCGTTTTTGGCTGGGCTTCTCATTTCCCTCTGTCCTTGATGCCTTTTTTATGATTATTTCCCACCCCCTGAGCAGAATCTGCAGGTTTTGAGATGTGAGCTGATTTTACAAAGGAGATATCCTTGCTTAGCATAATTTGAGCATTTATCTCATTTAAATAACAAGAAAAGCCCAGATATTACATGTAAGACAGAGTCATACAAGTTTGTTATGGAGACAGTCAAGAGGCTAATTATCTGTAGACATTTCTAACTCAATAACTAGATGTCCATGCTTCTAGTTTATATGTTGTGGGGTATTTTCCCACAAGCACAATTAAAAAAACAACAACCCAATACTTTGATGTAGGCTTACACTTTGCACAGTATCCAAGGATGACAGTTGACAAGAGCATTTTGCTTTACTCTAGAATTCCTGATACACTGCCATTTGAGTGCATACTTAACTTTAATCCTATTGAATTATTATTGATTTTCATTAATAGTGGAGGTTTCTAATACAATATAATAGTCTGCTTGTATCAGCAATTTCAATTAGATCATTGATAATAGATTACATAGATGGGCTGCTTTACTTTCATGGTTTGTCTTTTCAAATTTACTTTCACAATCAAAGTCTTTAGCATTTGTGTGGGGCGAATCACTTTGGGCCAGACTATGTCCAGCCTTGTAGTGATGCACAAGCACTGAGAGAAGAAAGAACAAAAGCATCCTTCTTTCATCCTTGAGCCCACCTCCAGGGACTCCTACTCTCTGCATTTAGAAAGCACAAAGCCTGTCCAAGTTTAGTACCTCCACTAACACTTGAGTCTCTGAAGTGGAAAGGGAGGGATGGGCCTGTGGCTTTAACAACCTCTCTAATTGCTAGTGACATTGGCCTCAGAGAAGGGAGAGCATGCTGTACTCTTAAAAATGGTGTCTCAGTGGTAATGCTACTCCTGTGCTCTGATATTTTAAATCCTGGCTTTGGTGATATGTGGATGCTTGGTACATTCATAAAATTGTTAAAATCTTCCTTGAAAAAAGTAATTCAGTATTGGAAAGATAACTCTCACTTGACTATCAATCAACAGATAGGCCTTCTGCTTCCTATGTCCAAAATCATGAAGATATTTGATGAGAAAAATGACCAACGGCTGGTGTTTCATCCCACTTAGACTTCTCCTCAACATGTCTTTGAACAGACATTTCCCTACATTTTCAAAAGTGATTTGTGAATTGGGGTTCCTCTCTTCTTGATGTCCAACTTGAAACATCTTTAAAGGAGTTTGACTTTCAGAGGTGCTCAGCACCCACAGCCAGTGACTTCATATGGAGTTTGGGGTACTCAACACTTCAATAAATCAATCCTTTTTAAGTTGTCCCAAGTTGGGCTACAAAAATTAGAGGCATCCAGAATCAGTGGCCACTAATGAAAATTTTGACTCAGGTCATACAGAAAGTCTGCTGCAGAGCTGGAAACAGAATGCAACTTCTTTAATTCCAGTCCAAACTCATAACAACAAGACTATCCTTCCTGTGTGGGTGTTCTTATTCTTTCTTATCTGAAGATTTCCAACCATGGATTTTGAACTCTTCTTCTTCTTCTAGATCATTATATTAAGACTTTAGTTTCATATAACTATTGACATTCATTCTCTGACACTCACAGGAGAAAGATATAAAAGTTTTATTAAAGCTGATGTTAAAAAATTATATAATACACAAGTTAAGAAAAAAGTGTCTGTACATCTGGGTATAGTGCTTATTTTATCCACAGATACAAAGTTTGTTTTAAAAGTCATAAGATATATATAAAGTACATAATCAGCAATAACCCAAATTTAGGTGAAGAAATTTAGATATTCAGTTTAGATATTATCCTCCAATTATTCAGGTACATTGCTCATGAAAAGTTATACAGAGCAGTGGTTGTGGAAAGCAAATATATCAATGAGTGAAGATTGTCCCTCAGTAATTGAGAATTTAGGGTAGGTTATCACACACTAAATGGTCCCAAAATCTGTTCCACTGCACACATGCTATCTTACTTTTACTGCCATAGTTTTGTTTTGTTATAAGTAATTGTATTCTTTTTGAGTGTGTTTGTATGTAATGTTTTTCACCAAAGTATTTGAACGCGGTAAAAATAACTTAGGGATCTGTTGTGCAGAAATGCAGTTTCCACAGATATTTGCATTTTCACCAAAACAATCAGACCCTGATTCAGAGGGGAAAATATCTTACTCAACTGCATCTCTCCTTTGGCTACACCCACAGGACTGTAGAAGAGTATGAAGTATGCTTCTCTGTATAACTGTATATGGAATGAGATTCCTATGGTATTATGGTTTGAAGTGAGCTATGTTCAACAGAGTTGTGACATACATGCATTGGGGTTCTTAGAGCCTAACTTCTTATACTATTGACAGGAGCCCTTAAAGGAAAATTATAGCTTGTCAGTTCACATCTGTCAGGTTTGTAAGAACAGGCACTTTCAGACTCTGTATCATGATCATCTGAGGTGAAATCCTTCAGTATATACATTGATTTGGACCCAATGAATAATCTTATTTACCTTTAACTTTTCTGTACACAGTAAGACACTTAATCATTCACATATACTAGCGGCAAGAGAGATTCTCATTGAGCAATAAACAAATATCTTTTTTTTCTCCGTACTCTGCACATAACCATCTGAGTGGGGGATGAAATAAATACCTATGTAATGAAGTTTGGTAAATGTATATGAAAGTCCTTTACACTTTACACCAGAAATCCTCAATGTGGATGTTTGCTGAAATTTCTGTAGGTTTTCCAAAGTCTAGGCATGGATACAATCAACTTCTCACTTCTTGTAATGATAGAGATTTTCTTTCTCTGTGCCAATGGTTTTTCTTTCTTTCTTTCTTTCTTTCTTTCTTTCTTTCTTTCTTTCTTTCTTTCTTTCTTTCTTTCTTTCTTTCTTTCTTTCTTTCTTTCTTTCTTTCACCCTCATTTGTTCAAGGCTATATAACCCTTGCTCAGGAACTAGGACCATCTTGAGATTCTGGGTATGTTTTAATATCCATCTCCCAGCTTCTTAAAGATAACTCATTCAGATTCACCTATTACTGGCAGGCTGTACCTCTTTGGTACTATTTAAAAATTAACTAGTCTCATAACTGTCTATCAAGAACTGGGGAAAGACTGTGAGCCAGATACCACCCTCTTGCAATGGGTGTCAGGTGCCACATATTTTAAACCCAGGCCTACCGAGTTGGTGAGTTAGAGCTTACCCTGTGTGCCACTGCATTGTAATGGCAGATGAGGGAGCTACAGCTAACATAGCACCATCAGAGCCTACAACCACTGATTCAGCTTGTCAGGTGATTAGGAGCTGACTGCTGATTGGACACCACTTGGAATGAAGCTTCCTGTTTCTGTCCCACCCCTTGTCTGAGCAACTAGTTGTTACGCGTGCTGCTGACCAGATCTCTGAGAACAAGTTCCTGCCTCCTTGCCTTGTTCCTGGTTCCTGCTTCCTGATCCTAATCCCAGTGGTCAAACCTGCCACTGATCTTTGGCGTGGCTCCTGACTGACTCTGGATTGACCCAAGGGTATCATTTCCAACAATGACCCTCCTCCGCCCCAGCTCTGACCACTAGGTCAGACTGCCCCATTATGTAGGAACATAGGAGGGTCCTGCCTAACAGCTTGCTCAAACCTTCTTGGTCTCCTCTGGGACTTCTTGCTGAATTTCTGGACTAGAGCGCTCATCCTGCTGTCACCCCAGGAGCCCATGACTCCACAGGAGCAGATTTCTGTCCTCCAGGTGGAAAACAAGAATTTGAGGGCCCAAGCACTACAGCTCCAGAAGAAAAATTGCTCCTTGCAGGAGCAAGGTATAGCTTGGGTGACTATCCCCTGAGTCCTTCTGCTGGAGAGATATGATGGCACCCGCAGTAAGTTTAGTGGTTTCCTTTTCCAATGCAGACTCCTGTTTGTGCTCCAGTCCTAGGAATACATCACAGATTGAGTTAAGGTGGGACAAATAGTGATCCTGCTTACTGGGGAGGCCCTGGTGAGGGCCTCTCCCTTTGTAGAGCAGGATCACCTAGTGTTGACCAACTGGGACTCATTCTTAAAAGCCTTCAATAATCCTCGCAAAGCCCACATGGCAGAGACTGCCTTACGAGAGCTTCAGCAACCCCTGGGGTCAGCCTCTTCTTATGTTGCCCAGTTCAGACGTTTGACTATAGACGCTTCCTGGAACAATGCTGCACTCCTCCATCAGTGTCGGTACAATCTTTGTGAAGAACTAAAAGATGAGCTTGCACTTTAGAATCCTTTGTGGATCTTTGTATATACACACTAGACTGCATGAACAGCTACTGGAATGTAGGAGGGCCCTGCTTCCCTCCTGAATTTACCCAAGGCTCAGCCCTCAGGCCCAAGCAAGGTTGGCTTTGCCCAAGCCTGTGCCCACGCCTGACCTAGTACAGCCTCAGCTATTCCTGGGCAAGTGAGAGTGCAGAAGACAGGAGAACCTCTGCTTCTATTGTGGAGGAGCTGGGCATACAGTATCCATGTGTTCTGTCAAAACCCCTGCTAACCTGATGACAGGGAAAGGTCTACCCCCACACTTGGTAGGGGTCCTGAGTCTGGGTATCACCAGGGAGAAAACCCAAGATTATGTTAAACCAGGAGTTCCTCATCAATCTCCCCTTCTACAGATTCCTCTGCAACTATGGATTCTGCAGGTCAAGCGGGCTTTTCCCTGATTGATTCAGGAGCAGATTGATTGATTCAGGTCAAGCAGGCCTTGCCCAGATCGATTAAGAAGCAGAGGACAATTTTTTGGATTTTTCCATGGCCCGGGTCCTCGGTCTTCCAGTATGGCCCAAGGTTACTACGGTTCTGGTAGAAAAAGTAGACAGGTCCCCACTGGCTTTGGGTCCAGTTACACATGAGATCACACTGCTGGAAGTGGTGCCTGGGGAACACTGGGAAGTCCTATGATTTAACCTTATTTCCTCCCTGCATTTCACCCTGATTTTAGGGTTTCACTGGTTAGTCTATCATGACACTATATTCTATGATCCCAGTGCACCATATCCTTATAGTTGAGCTTCTGTAGGAAGAACTGCCTTCCCATTCCAGACACAGACCCCTAAAAACCAAGCCAGAGGATCCTACTCCAAGAACGCAGATGTTCCCCCAAATGGTGGCAACCCTATCAGACCTGGAAATGCCACTTCCACATGATGAATCATTTCTTCCTGTGAAATACCAAGACCACTGGGATGTCTTCAAAAAATTCAATGCAGATTTGCTACCCTTGCACTGTGTATGCTTTTCCAATTGACCTACAGCCCAGAGCCACACTTCCATTTAGGCATATATATCCTATGTCTAAATCAGAGCTAGTAGCATTAAGAGAGTACTTTCAGGAAGACTTAGATAAAGGTTTCACTTGCTGCTCTACCTCCCCCACAGGCACTCTAGTACTCTTTGTAAAAAAGAAGGCTGGCTCTCTGAGACTTTGCATAGACTACAATGCACCTAATCACATAACCGTACACAACCAGAACTATTTACCATTAATCTAGGAGCTCTTGGGTTCAGTACAGTTGGCTCGGGTGTTCACCAAGCTAGATCTTAGAGGAGTTTGTAAACTAGTCTGCATCAAGATCGGCGGTGAGTGGAAGACAGCCTTTAGAGGTAGGTATGGACACAGAATATTTGGCAATGCCCTTTGGACTCACCAATGAGCCCATGGACTACGGATGGATCCTTTGCAATTCAAGAGTGGGCAGAACCCCATAGTGTATAAGATGTACAAAGGTTCACAGGGTTTGCCAATTTTTACATCAGGTTTATTTCAGACTTCTGAAAGGTCACAACCCCTGTAACTGCCATCCTCCATAAGCCTTCAAAGTTTCACTGGTCCACAGAGGCTCTCCATGCCTTCCAATGTCTGAAGATAGCTGTCATATCTGCCTCAGCACTAGTCACCCTAATACTGACAAGTCCTTTATTCTTGAGGCTGATGCCTCTGATGTAGCCATTGGGGCAGTACTATCCCAAAGTACATGGCCCCAATAAGAGATTCACCCATGTATGTATTTTTCATGAAAACTTACTCCGGCCAAATGTAATTATGAAATAGTGGACAAGGAGTTACTTGCCATCAAGACCAGATTTGAAACATGTTGAGACTACCCTGAAGGGGCCAAACACCCCATCTTATTTTTAACAGACCATAAGAATCTAGAATACGTACAATCTATCAGGCTGCTGAGTCAGTGGCAATTACACTGGAACCTGTTCTTCTCAAGATTTGATTTCACAATCATGTATCATCCAGGCAACAAGACTGACAAGGCAGATGCCCCTTCATTAAAAGGGGAATACTATCCAGAATATCCAGAACCTGCTAGCCCCTGAGAATCATCATGTTGAATATTAAAACCACGTCATTTTGTTTATGGGTCCATATCCTTGGATTTTTCTCACCATGCTTCCAGCAGTCCTCCCTAATGACCCTTCCTTTAAACTTGTAACATTATCCAAGGATGGTCTTCCTAGTACCACCCTATGCCACTATTCCTGGGTCAATGACATCTTCCATGTCAACAGTTGCCTGTATGCTCCCAGTGGTTCCCAAACACGGGAGGTACTGTGCATACACCATAACAAGCTGAGTGCAGGTCACTTTGGAAAATCCAAAACTTTGTGCACTGCAGCCAACTTGTTCTGGTGACGACAACTGCAGGATGATGTCAGGTCCTGTGACACCAGTGTTTAAATGAAGACCCCCCCCAAGTGGAGCAGGCCACTTGGCCATCTAATGCCATCCAAGACCCTTCCTGGCCCTAGTCTCGCATAACACTTGCTTTTTGTCATGGAACTACCCAAATCAGAAGGCCACAATACCTTATTGACTGTCATGGATCAGCTGACTAAGATGGCCTATTTTGTATGATGCACATGTCTCTCAACTGTGGAAACTACTGCATGCCTTCTACTTGTACATGTCTTCCATCAGCTTTGCCTCTCTGACCATCTTACCACAGACCATGGCTCCCAATTTATATCCAGGTTCCTAAAGGAGGTCCTCCTCCTGAATATTCAGCCCCATGCATCCACCACATCACCCTCAGATGGATGGCCAATCAGAATGAGTCACCCAGGTTCTCAGACAATATCTGAGCTGCTCCTGAACCACTGTCAAGATAGTGGGGTTGCATTACTCCCACTAGCTGAATTCACTTACAGTAACACACAGCACACCTCTACCCAATCCAGCCCCTTCTACGTCAAATGTGGTTTTCATCCACCTTTCTATCCCTCCGTTCCCTTGTCCACCGTGGTTCCTGCTGCCTCTGATCTGGTACAGACCATTCATGAAGCCAACCTAAAGAAGTGCTTGGAAAAAGCCAAGATGGCCTAAAAACTCTATGATAAATGCCACCAACACACCTCTCCTCTAAAAGTACGCACAAAGTTGTGGCTGTCCACAGAACACCTACAGAAGATCAACCTGCACACAAAGTAATCATCAGGATGCAGGCCCTTTCACCATTACGCAGCAGAGTAATCTGGTGGTGTTTGTATTACAGCCTTCTTGATCCTGGAGGGTCCATTCAGTATTCTATGTCTCCCTCCTGAAACCTTTCCTTGGCAATCCGTTCCCCAGTGAGCATATGCTACCTGCACTCCCGGTTCAATTCCAAGGCCATGAGGACTACATGGTTGTCAACTTTCTGGACTCCCAAATGCTTAGAGAGACCTGGTACTATATGATTGATTGGGAGGGCTATGGGCCCAAAGAACACCTTTGGGAACTGGTTTGACATGTGCATGCCCCTGAAAAGTACTGGCCTTTCACAGGAATCATCCTGAGAAGGCTGGCCCCTGGGGATTGCTTTGGGAGGGAGGGTGGTGTCAGATGCTGTGGATTCCAAACCTAGGCTCATGGGGTTGTTCAGCGAGAGCCTTACCCTGTGCACCACCACACTGCAAGGTCAGATGACGGAACTGCAGCTAACATCCCACAGCAAGAGGCTTACGAGGAGAGGCTGAGGGAACTGGGATTATTTAGTCTGCAGAAGAGAAGAAGGAGGGAGGATTTGATAGCTGCTTTCAACTACCTGAAAGGGGGTTCCAAAGAGGATGGATCTAGACTTTCTTAGTGGTAGCAGATAACAGAACAAGGAGTAATGGTCTCAAGTTGCAGTGGGGGAGGTTTAGGTTGGATATTAGGAAAAACTTTTTTACTAGGAGGATGGTGAAGTACTGGAATGGGTTACCTAGGGAGGTGGTGGAATCTCCTTCCTTAGAGGTTTTTAAGGTCAGGCTCAACAAAGCCCTGGCTGGGATGATTTAGTTGGGGATTGGTCCTGCTTTGAGCAGAGAGTGGACTAGATGACCTCCTGAGGTCCCTTCCAACCCTATATTCTATGATTCTACACCCACTGACTCAGCTGGGTCAGGTGACTAGCAGCAAACTGCTGATTGAAAAACACTGGGCATCAAGCTTCCTGTTTCTGTCCCATCTCTTGTTGTTGTTAGGCCTGCTGCTGATCAGAGCCCCAAGACCAAATTCCTTGCATGGTTTCAACATCTGGTTCCTGTTACAACAACTTGATTCCTGTTTCTGCTTCCTTGCACTAATTCCAGTGACTGACTCTGGCTTTGACTTTTGGTGTGTCTTCCGACTGTCACCCTGGCCCACCCCAGCTCTGATCACTAGGTCAGACTGCCCAGTTACAGGACCTGATAATGTGCTATCTTGAAAGCAATCAGCAGAATCTCAAGAGAGGATTTAAGTGACTGGCATGGGTTTGAGAGCTTAGAATTGAGGCCCTGATCTGAAGCCCATTGAAGTCAGTAAGAGCACTTCCACTGTCTTCAGTGGGCTTTGGATCAGGTCCTGAGAGAAACTAAAACCATGTGCTGCAGGGTGATCCATTCCTAGAAGGACATACAGATTCATTAACAAAATCTGTTTATTATGCTGAAAAGAAGAAAGTAGAGATTTTATAGCTCTCTTGTAAAATAACTGACATTTTAATTTAGATTATTTTGAGATTTGTTCATTGAAATTTTGAATTTTGATTATACCCTGCCCTTTCCACACCAGAAAAATAAAAGAAAGTTGAAATTGGGAGAACCATAGAATATCAGGGTTGGAAGGGACCTCAGGAGGTCATCTAGTCCAACCCCCTGCTCAAAGCAGGACCAATCCCCAATTTTTGCCCCAGATCCCTAAATGGCCCCCTCAAGGTTTGAACTCACAACCATGGGTTTAGCAGGCCAATGCTCAAACCACTGAGCTATCCTTCCCCCGGTGGTTCTCAAAGCTGGTCCTCCACTTGGAAAGGGCGGTCAGCACGTCCCTTGGCCCGCGCCGCTTCCCGCAGCCCCCATTGGCCTGGAGCGGCGAACCGCGGCCAGTGGGAGCCGTGATCGGCCCAACCTGCGGATGCAGCAGGTAAACAAACAGGTCCGACCCACCAGGAGCTTTCCCTGAACAAGTGGCGGACCAGCTTTGAGAACCACTGGTCTATACTTTCCCTTTCTAAATTATTTGAAAACCAAATTTACAAAGGGGGCTATAAATCCAATTCAAATAGAACCTGAGTGTAGAATTTTCTCCGGTTAGGGATTTACTTACTATATGGCTGTGATTATTCTTTACAAATCATCTAACAAAAAATTATTAATAATTTTTGAGAATGCATAATTCTGTGTCTGAGACAATAAGAAATTTGCTTGAGCGGTGGAAAGTTAGAATGGTTCACAATGCTGTGAAAGGTATGGCAGGGTTGCTATTACAAGGTTGTGTACTCATAGTATTGATCATTTTCTAACTAAAACTAATGGGCCAAATCCAGAAACCTGCTCAGCGCCTGGAGCACTCCTCAGGATTTCGCCAGTTATTTTTGTTGCAAAGTGATTGTGCTTTCATGCTATCATTCTTAAAGTAAATCTTCTCTCTAGTATCTTAAATATAGAACCATTTAAAAAACTCAGTTGATAAAAGCAGTAGTTGCCATCAGTAAATTTTGGACCAGCTCTAAGTGGAGCTGAACTCCTGCTAAATACTTGCAACATCCTATAGGAGTTTCACATGCTCAGCGACTCTTAAGGATAATCCCTGTATGACCATGATAACTGGTACAGTGTGGCTGTATTCACACCCACTGCTTTTCTACAACAATTTACCATTTTTGGTTCTTTTTTTCTGTTGAGGAGTTGCTTATATAATCATAGAAACGTAGGCCTGCAAGGTACCTTGAAGTCGTCTAGTCCATCGCCCGGTGCCAAGGCAAGATTAATGTCTAATAGCTTCTTTTTTTGCCTAGGAAACATTTTCATTGCTAGAACTGCTTGCAGTCAAACTAAGAAGGACATGGAAATCTTTTGGCTTATCTGTATTACTCTTTCATCTTGAAGGAGTACCTTTCCAGCCCAATTAATTGATACTAATGTTGGGCTGGCTGTTATTGTAGGGGAGAGACTGTCCGTGCAGGGGACATGTAGCTCTGGGGAATGGACAAAGATTTTAGCTCTGTAGTAGATTCCCAAGGTCTGTGTGTAGACTCAGCACATCCTCAGAGGCTCAGTGCCTCCCCACAGATCCCTAAAGTGCCCTCTGGCCCAAGGAACAATCGCTCCTGCAGAACTACGTTCCTGTTGGCCACCCACTCTGTTTGCTCAAAAGCTCCCTCTCTGAAGTGGATTGCAGGCTTGAAGCTAATGCTACTGGAGTTCAAGGGTGATTAATGTCAAATGCTAAAGCAATAGCTTCCCCCTGAAGCCCTGTAGAACCCAGACCAGGCACATCTCCAGCGGAGGAGCTTCTGCAGGGTTCCAGGAGTGGGGATTCATGCCCAACCATGTGTGATGCTGTTCACCTCCGCTGTCAGGCAGGCCCAGTAATTTTAATTTGTCAATACCACATGTGTGGGTGCATTAAGAAAATGTAGGAACAAAATGACAAATTAACCTAATAAAGTGTCCTAACAGATGTAATATTAGCATGCCATAACTATAATGAATAATGGTCATGCTTTTAATTTGAGTCGCTTATTCTAGAGAACTTGGATCACTGTACAGAAAATAATCTAACAGCCATAGCAGGCACACCTATGGTGTTGTTCAAATAATAGCAATAATGATGATATTCAGTTGAGCTTTGCAAGCCAGAGAAGCACTATGCTTTAACTTACTGCTAAATAGAGAGCCTGGAACAATAAATAGTAATCCAAAAAAATAAAAACAGAAATTGTGTAGAGAAACTGTTTTGGAAAGGCTAATGTTGGAAACTACAGTTTTGTTCAATATCTTCATAAATGATCTGGAGGATGGTGTGGATTGCACTCTCAGCAAATTTGCGGATGATACTAAACTGGGAGGAGTGGTAGATACGCTGGAGGGCAGGGATAGGATACAGAGGGACCTAGACAAATTGGAGGATTGGGCCAAAAGAAATCTGATGAGGTTCAATAAGGTTAAGTGCAGGGTCCTGCACTTAGGACGGAAGAACCCAATGCACAGCTACAGACTAGGGACCGAATGGCTAGGCAGCAGTTCTGCGGAAAAGGACCTAGGGGTGACAGTGGACGAGAAGCTGGATATGAGTCAGCAGTGTGCCCTTGTTGCCAAGAAGGCCAATGGCATTTTGGGATGTATAAGTAGGGGCATAGCGAGCAGATCGAGGGACGTGATCGTTCCCCTCTATTCGACATTGGTGAGGCCTCATCTGGAGTACTGTGTCCAGTTTTGGGCCCCACACTACAAGAAGGATGTGGATAAATTGGAGAGAGTCCAGCGAAGGGCAACAAAAATGATTAAGGGTCTGGAACACATGAGTTATGAGGAGAGGCTGAGGGAGCTGGGATTGTTTAGCCTGCAGAAGAGAAGAATGAGGGGGGATTTGATAGCTGCTTTCAACTACCTGAAAGGGGGTTCCAAAGAGGATGGCTCTAGACTGTTCTCAATGGTAGCAGATGACAGAACGAGGAGTAATGGTCTCAAGTTGAAGTGGGGGAGGTTTAGATTGGATATTAGGAAAAACTTTTTCACTAAGAGGGTGGTGAAACACTGGAATGTGTTACCTAGGGAGGTGGTAGAATCTCCTTCCTTAGAAGTTTTTAAGGTCAGGCTTGACAAAGCTCTGGCTGGGATGATTTAATTGGGGATTGGTCCTGCTTTGAGCAGGGGGTTGGACTAGATGACCTCCTGAGGTCCCTTCCAACCCTGATATTCTATGATTCTATGATTCTATGATTCTATGTGCTTACACATTGGAAAAAATGTGCTTTCAAACAGCAAAATGTTGCTTGCTATAGTAGTGTGGGTTTCATTATGAAAGTGTTCTGTAGATCAGAGCTAAAACATGCAACAGGAGGCTTTGGTTGGCACTCTGGAATTTTATTTAATGGAAGCCTCTGCCTGTGTAATGAGTAGAACTGCTGTGAGTGCACAGAGCAATACAAAGTAATAAGGGATGTTTCTGTCTCAGACCCCCATCCTGCAAAGAGTTATGCATGTGCTTAACTTTATGCACTGTAAGTAGCCCCAGTGGACTCCTCATTTTTTGTAAAGTTAAGCCTGTATGAAGTCTTATCAGGACCAGGGCATTACATACATGCTTTTAACACTACCTTTGAAAGCTAGTAGAGCCATGTGTCAACTTCATGGTTAGACTGCTCTATTTATAGGTTGTGCAGCCTCCCAAGTGCTACAGAGGGTGGCTATAGACATACTGGAGAGGAGACGGACTGCCAAGAATTGGGTAATACACGTTTTCTGTCCTCTGAAAAATTGGGCTTTTTTTTTTTTAAAGTAAATCATAATGAGAAAAGTAGAGATAGAGCCCAGTTCTAGTCTGTTTGTACAAAACTCCTATTGGCTTCAATGGGAGCAGAACTAGGAAAATGTTGTGATTTAAAAGCCCACAGGTTCTTCATATCCCACTGGTGTGGGATGGTTTATGCTCTACTTTTTAAATGAATCATGACTTTAAAATCAAAGAATGTTGCCCTTGGTACATTAATTATTATAGTAACTGTGGCTCTGATGCTGCACCCCTTACTCAAGCAAAATTCCCATTGACATCGCTTAGAGATTTGCTGGTGCAAGGACTGCAACAGGGACCAGCCCTTGGTGCCTGAGCTATGATAAAAAGAAAGCTTCAGCTAGGGTAGTAAAATACGGTCTGCAATTTAGTACATACTCCAGCAGTATCTTTATAAGTATTTAAATGAAGCGCTTACTAGTCTTGTATTGTATCTACTATGTGGAATACACCAAAACTGTGTTTCAGCCCATTTTATGCAGTAGCCACAATAAGACACTCTAAGGTGTACATTACATTAAGATAACACTCTTCTAGGGTCATTGAAGGCATCTGGCAGTGCCTTGTATCTCACAATGCACTTGAGACATTTATCTCACACGAACATATGTTTGTTTGTGTTTTATTATCTAATCATAAAATGGCATTTAAAATTGTGCTTTCTTATTAGCTCATGAGGTCATCTGGCCACACACGCAGCTGGCTGTGTGTGTGAAATCCACTCAGCACTTCTGCAGCTGCGGAAGGGCCAAAATGCTGGGGAGCTGCTGGAAATGCTGTGCAATGCATGCTACCTAGCTCCAAAGTGCTTTTCCACAGGAACAAGTGGGATCAAACAGGGTGTGTGTTGGTCCCCAGTAGCTATGGGCTAACTGCAGAGGTGCCCTCTTCCCTGACTGTTTCCCTTTCCACCAGAGTGGTATTATTCTGTCCACAGTTCATTTTTCAGGCTCTCTTTGGGGGATAGGATGTTATTTTTCACCCCACATCAACAGCTCGAACTTCATCACTGATATCATTGCTTATAGCTATTAATCTTACAGAGCTCTGCACAGAACACTCCCATTGGGTGGGGGTAATGCCTACATAGGGACTTCAGGACTAGGCAAAAAAATCAGAATTTAGGCTCCTAAAAAAAAGGATTCTGCTGGAATAAATTCAGGGAGGAAAGAATGCTTAATAAATATTTTGCCAGTAATATTCTACATTTCTCTTTTTAAGCCCCAATCCTGCAAAAGACCTTGGGGTTGATGGGGAGACTTTTGATTCCAGTGGGGTGAAGGGGTATGCTCATGTGTGTCTCTTTGCACTATCAAGGCCCATATGGTATAAGATAGGGGTGGGCAAACTACGGCCTGCGGGCCGCATCTGGCCCATCAGACCTTTTAATCTGGCCCTCGAGCTCCCATCCAGCAGCGGGATCGGGGGCTTGCCCCACTCTGGCACTCCAGCTGGGGAGTGGGGTCGGGGGCTTCCTCTGCTCCACGCGTGCTGTGGCTCTGCACGGCTCCCAGAAGCAGTGGCATGTGCCCCCCTCTGGCTCCTACATGTAGGGGCAGCCAGGGGGCTCCGCACACTGCCCCCGTCCCAAGCGCCGGCTCTGCAACTCCCATTGGCCAAGAACTGTGTGGCCAATGGGAGCTTTCCTGGCCAATGGGAGCTGCAGGGGCAGCGCCTTTGGATGGGGCAGTGCGCAGAGCCATCTGGCCGCGCCTCTGCATAGGAGCCGGAGGGGGCACATGCCACTGCTCCCAGGAGCTGATTGAGGTAAGTGCCACCCGGAGCCTGTACCCCTGACCTCTTCCTGTGCCCAACCCCCCTGCCCCAGCCTCCCCCTCCCAGACCCTGAACCCCGCGTTCCTGGCCCCACCCTGGAACCCACACCCACAGTCCAGAGCCTGTATCCCCTTCCACACCTGAACCCTCTGCCTCAGGCTGGAGCCCCCTCCCATACTCCAAACCCCTCTGCTCCATCCCTGCCCACAGCCCCCTCCTGCACCCCAAACCCTTCATCCCTGGCCCCACCCAGAATCTGCACCTCCAGCCAGAGCCCTCACCCCCTCCCACATCCCAACCCCTGCCCCAGCCCGGAACTCCGTCCTGCACCCTGAACTCATTTCTGGCCCCACCCCAGAGCCCGCACTCCCAGCCAGAGCCCTCACCCGCTCCCGCACCCCAACCCCCAATTTTGTGAGCATTCATGGCCCGCCATACAATTTCTATACCCAGATGTGGTCCTCAGGCCAAAAAGTTTGCTCATCCCTGGTGAAAGATGCTTGTGTGTGAATTAGAGCTCCTTACCCACAGCCAGGTCTTCCTCCAATAGGAAAACCATAATCCTCTCACCAACATCACAGCCTGTTACCATGAGAATGCCTGACTTGTCAACTCTGGTATTAAACCATGCCTCAGGATCATATAACATAGGGGGAAAGGACAGTTGATAAGAGGGATATTTGTCAAAATGTAAATATTCTTGACAGTTAGGGAAGAGGCAAGAATGATTGTGACAAATGCAAGACAGAAGCATAAATGTATTTTACAAATATTCCACCCACCACACGCCAAAAATAAATAAATAAATACCCTACGTACATTTGCTAATTGATAACAATATACTTACAAAACATGAGTCCTTCTAAGCAAGGAAATGAATAGCTAAAGACATCATAAATCTTATGCTGTCCACATAATAAATAACCATACTGGGTTCAATTCTTGGCCCTGGATCTGGCTGCTTTGTGCCGCCTCGAGAGTGCAAATCACCCAAAAAGGTGCTCTTAAGGGACAGCTCAGCATTCCCCTGGCATAGGGAAATCCTGTATCAGCTCTATACTACCCGCTTCTCTAGTGCTCCACAAGGAGAGAGGGAGAGAGGCTGTGCTTAGAGCCACCTTTCCCTGTCTTCTCATTCTACTCAGTAGCACTTAGCACACACTTGGAGCATCTGAGTATTGAACACACAGTTCTTGTAAAGCTTAAAGAAGTACATATTTCATTATAACACAATAATCTTAACTCTGACCCAAGGCATTTAAAAATATATTGGTAGCTGCTTATTTTCATTTAAAGGACATTGTTGCTGGAAATACTATTACTTAATGTATGTATCAGTTAAAAGTAGGCTTTTTTAGCAAACTACTTGACTAATTTTCTTCAAACTTGTGATAGTATTCTTCTTCACCTTCAGAGTTAATCTAGCAATTTTGAGGCTACTACAGTTTTTCACACTAAAATAATAGGGGGAGGGAGGAACTAATATACCTGATCCAAAGCTCACTGAAGTCGTTGGAAGAACTCCTATTGATTTTAGTGGGCTTTGATTCAGGGCCTAAAGTAGAGATTAATAATGGAATCTGTTTGCACCCTTAACATGGAGAGGCTTTTACAAAAATTAAATATTTTGGAACATTGTAGATGCAATTAAGAACATTACAATTTAATATCTTAGGGCACTGTGTTACTTATTAAATCAAAAACATTTAACATATAAAAAGAGCCAATTTAGAAAAAGCGCAGGTCAGCTATTAAAAAGAAAACATTACTTAGGAAAATAGCCTTGATTGAAGAGGTTCAGCTGTTTAAATGATTTGAGAGTCATCATGGATACCTCAATGGAAATTTTTGCCCATAATTCTGAGTGTGTTAAAAAGTAATAATTCAGAAAATAGTATAACAACATTATTTCAGATAAAGGCACCATTGTGTCTTTTGCTCTTTACACAACAAATGTAACATGGAAGGAACCATATGGGCACACTGGCATCCAGATGAGAGTGTATGCTCACTATACACAACTTGCAAGGCCTAGCTGCACTGCTGCTCTGGTAGGCTTTTAAACAAGACACTGAGCAGCACTAGAGGGCTCCCAAAATATTTAAGGGGATATTACTCATTCCTATACAGTACAGGAATGGTCACTGGAGAATTGCATCCAGTTTTGGTCACCTCACACTGATGAAAACCTAGCCAAGGGTAAAAAGGTCCCAGAGGGCAACAGAGATGGTCAAAGTTATGTGATGATTTACATAAGGTTAGAGATTTAAAAGGTTAGGATTTTTGATCACAGAAGTCAGAGGAAATTAGAGAAGACTTGACGGAGTTATTAGAAAGTACATTGGGGATGGTGAAAACTGATCAGTCCCTTCCTTCTACCCCCTCATCATATGGAAGCAAAGGCTCATTCAAAATTAACGATTTCACACACTGTATAGTCAGTCATCTATAGAATGTACTGCTTCAGGATGATATAAGCAGAAGGGATATATTACCAACCACCTGACCAAGGTGGTGACAGTGACTGTGAAATGCTCATGGAGATTAGAGAGACTATTAAAATAAAAAACTGCATAATAATAGGGGATTTCAACTATCCCCATATTGACTGGGTACATGTCACCTCAGAACAGGATGCAGAGATAAAGTTTCTTGACACCTTAAATGATGGCTTCTTGGAGCAGCTAGTCCTGGAACCCACAAGAGGAGAGGCAATTCTTGATTTAGTCCTAAGTGGAGCACATGATCTGGTCCAAGAGGTGAATATAGCTGGACCGCTTGGTAATAGTGACCATAATATAATTAAATTTAACATCCCTGTGGTGGGGAAAACTTGTAGTATTTAATTTCACTGTAGTATTTAATTTCAGAAAGGGGGATTACACAAAAATGAGGAAGTTAGTGAAACAGAAATTAAAAGGTACAGCGCAAAAAGTGAAATCTTTGCAAATTGCATGAAAACTTTTGTCAGACACCGTAATAGAGGTTCAATTTAAATGTATACCGCAAATTAAAAAACATAGAGAACAAAAAAAGAGCCATGGTGGCTAAACAACAAAGTAAAAGAAGTCATGGGAGGCAAAAAGGCATCCTTTAAAAAGTGGAAGTTAAATCCTAGTGAGGAATATGGAAAGGAGCATAAACTCTGGCGAATGTAGTGTAAAAATTTAATAAGGAAGGGCAAAAAAGAATTTGAAGAACAGCTAGTCAAAGACTCAAAAAGTAATAGCAAAAACATTTTTAAGTACATCAGAAGCAGAAAGACTGCTAAACAACCATTGGGCCACTGGACGATCGAGATGCTAAAGGAGCACTCAAGAACGTTAAGGTCATTGCAGAGAAACTAAATGAATTATTTGCATCGGTTTTCATGGCTGAGGATGTGAGGCAGATTCCCAAACCTGAGCCATTCTTTTTAGGTGACAAATCTGAGGAACTGTCCCAGATTGAGGTGTCAATAGAGGAGGTTTTGGAACAAATTGATAAACTAAATAGTAATAAGTCACCAGGACCAGTTGGTATTCACCCAAGGGTTTTGAAGGAACTCAAATGTGAAATTGCAGAACTACTAACTGTAGTCTGTAACCTATCATTTAAATCAGCTTCTGTACCAAATGACTGGAGGATAGCTAATGTGATGCCAATTTTTAAAAAGGGCTCCAGTAGTGATCCCAACAATTACAGGCCGGTAAGCCTGACTTCAGTACCGGGGAAAATGGTTGAAACTGTAGTAAAGAACAAAATTGTCAGATATATAGATCATAGAATCATAGAATATCAGGGTTGGAAAGCACCTCAGGAGGTCATCTAGTCCAACCCCCAAATGATGAACATCATTTGTTGGAGAAGAGTCAACATAACTTTTGTAAAGGGAAATTGTGCCTCACCAATCTACTAGAATTCTTTGAGGGGATCAATAAGCATGTGGACAAGGGGGATCTAGTGTAGTTAGATTTTCAGAAAGCCTTTGACAAGGTCCCTCACCAAAGTAAGCTGTTGTGGGGTCACAGAATCATAGAATATCAGGGTTGGAAGGGACCTCAGGATGTCATCTAGTCCAACCCCCTGCTTAAAGCAGGACCAATCCCCAATTTTTGCTCCAGATCCCAAAATGGCCCCCTCAAGGATTGAGCTTACAACCCTGGGTTTAGCAGGCTAATGCTCAAACCACTGAGCTATCCCTCCCCCCTAACAAAATAGCAGGGAAGGTCCTCGTATGGATTGGTAACTCGTTAAAAGATAGGAAACAAAGGGTAGGAATAAATGGTCAGTTTTCAGAATGGAGAGAGGCAAATAGTGGTGTCCCTCAGGTGTTTGTACTTGGCCTATTTAACATATTCATAAATGATCTGGAAAAAGGGGTAAACAGTGAGGTGGCAAAAATTGCAGATGATACATAACTACTCAAGATAGTTAAGTCCCAGGCAGACTGCAAAGAGCTACAAAAGTATCTCTCAAAACTGGGTGAGTAGACAACAAAATGGCTGATGAAATGTTGATAAATGCAAAGTAATGCACATTGGAAAACATAATCCCAACTATACATATAAAACGATGGAGTCTAAATTAGCTGTTATCACTAAAGAAAGAGATCTTGGAGTCATTGTGGATAGTTCTCTGAAAACATTCACTCAATGTGCAGCAGCCGTCAAAAGAGCAAACAGAATACTGGGAATCATTAAGAAAGGGATAGATAATAAGACAGAAAATATCATATTGCCTCTGTATAAATCCATGGTATGCCCACATCTTGAATACTGCCTGCAGCTATGATTGCCCCATCTCAAAAAATATATATTGGAATTGGAAAAGGTTCAGAAAAGGGCAACAAAAATGATTAGGGGTATGGAATGGCTGCCATATGAGGAGAGATTAATAAAACTGGGACTTTTCAACTTGGAAAAGAGATGACTAAGGGGGGATATGATAGCGGTTTATAAAATCATGACTGGTGTGGAGAAAGTAAATAAGGAAGTGTGATTTACTCCTTCTCATAACACTAGAACTAGGGAGTCACCAAATGAAATTAACAGGCAGCAGATTTAAAACAAAAAAAAAGGAAGTATTTTTTTCACACAATGCATAGTGAAGCTGTGGTACTCCTTGCCATAGGATGTTGTGAAGGCCAAGACTATAGCAGGGTTCAAAAAAGAACTAGATATGATCACGGAGGATAAGTCCATCAATGGCTATTAACCAGGATGGACAGGGATGGTGTCCCTAGCATCTCTTTGCCAGAAGCTGGGAATGGGCAATGGGATGTATCACTTGATGATTACCTGTTCTGTTCATTCCCTCTAGGGCACCTGGCATTGGCCACTGTTGGTAGACAGGATACTGAGCTACATGGACCTTTGGTCTGACCCAGTATGTTCATTCTTATGTTCTTATGTCCCTGGGTCAAATATCGGGGATAGCATTTTGAAGGTGAGAGATAAATGTGTCGTTATTAGTAACTATGCAAGCTACAATAAGGGCCCTCAAATCACATGCTTTAGGCATAAGGCTGCTGAGGCCAGGAAGCAATCCTTCCTCCCCCCCATAAGCAGCATTATACAGTTAGATAAGTGCATTATAATGGGTTTCCACCTTTCTTTGCAGAATTAAGTGTTGGCCACTGCGAGAGGCAGGACACCAGACTTCATGAGCCAGTGTTCTCTCTGGTCTGGAATGGCAAACCCTATGATTCCTGTTATCACACCTGGAGAGAGAAAGAGATGGGGCTCTGAAATCACAGAGTGAGAGATGCAAAATACAAAAAAGGAAGAGATGGGACACTGGGAGGGAAACAGAGAGAAAAGTATAGTACCTTTACAAGTGGAATGAAGGGACAGTGTGTCCCAGTTCAGGGCAACTGCACCTGTATTCCCCCTCCAGGGTCCAGCAAGGCCCCTGTCATAAAAATAAAGGGAAGGGTATCCACCTTTCTGTATACAATGCTATAAAATCCCTCCTGGCCAGAGGCAAAACCCTTTCACCTGTAAAGGGTTAAGAAGCTAAGATAACCTCGCTGGCACCTGACCAAAATGACCAATGAGGAGACAAGATACTTTCAATGGGTTGGGGGGGGTGCGACAAAGGGTCTGTCTGTCTGTGTGATGCTTTTGCCGGGAACAGATCAGGAATGCAGTCTCAGAAACTCTGTTAAGTAAGTTAGTAAGTAATCTAGCTAGAAACGCGTTACAGTTCCTTTTGTTTAATGGCTGGTAAAATAGCTGTGCTGGATGGAATGTATATTCCTGTTTTTGTGTCTTTTGTAACTTACGGTTTTGCCTAGAGGGATTCTCTATGTTTTGAATCTGATTACCCTGTAAAATATTTACCATCCTGATTTTTACAGAGGTGATTCTTTTACCTTTTCTTTAATTAAAATTCTTCTTTTAAGAACCTGATTGATTTTTCATTGTTCTTAAAATCCAAGGGTTTGGGTCTGTGTTCACCTGTACAAATTGGTGAGGATTTTTATCAAGCCTTCTCCAGGAAAGGGGGTGTAGGGCTGGGGGGGGATATTTTGGGGGAAGATGTCTCCAAGTGGGCTCTTTCCCTGTTCTTTGTTTAACACGCTTGGTGGTGGCAGCATAGGGTTCAAGGACAAGGCAAAGTTTGTACCTTGGGGAAGTTTTTAACCTAAGTTGGTAAGAATAAGCTTAGGGGGTCTTTCATGCAGGTTCCCACATCTGTACCCTAGAGTTCCAAGTGGGGAAAGAACCTTGACAGCCCCCTGCTCTTGGGCTTTCAACTCCCAGCCATCATCTCTCTTGGGTGGAGACCTGTATCTCTCTACATCCTGATTGGGGTACCTCCAGGCCACACAGTTCCCCAGCAAGATAGATGGCCTCAGCAGACCTGCTTTGCTTTCCTTTTTCAGAGACTATAAACAGTGTAATTGCCACCATTATATGTTACCACACAGCTCTTTCTAAGCATGTACTTTTAGTCTTAAGGTAAAAACATTACAGACAAAACATATTAAAATGAATAAAAGAAACTATGCACATGCTAATAAGCTTACCCAGAGATCATCCCCTAAACCAAGCAAGGGCTCTGGCTCATGAACAGTCATTTACCCTGCCCCCACACGAGAGTTTTTCCTGCGGTTTCAAGTTCATTATCTTCTTGGCTCAAAAGAAGCAGCCCCATGAATCTGAGAGTCACCCTTTTATCTGGTCTGGTCCTCATGTAACAGATGATCAGCAGCCAGAGGCTTTCTCTTCAGGTCACAGCTTCAAAAGGGTGGGTTCAGAAGTGAGGAGTTGCCTTCCCCTCTTCCCAAGTATTTCCTAAGAATGCCTCTTATCTTTGTTTGTCTAGCACATTGTTTCAAATAGTCCTTTGAAGCACATAACACTTCCCAGCATTTATATTAGTGGGGTCTCCTCTCTAGAGATGTTATATACAATTCCACAATAATACATAAACATTTTCATGAGAAGAGCAAGACCAGGGTCTGAAAACAGCTGGAGAAGGACAACTAACTGCAAAGAGAGTCTCTTTAGGTTGCTGGTTCAATTCTATCCCTGGTTGGCTATAACTGATAGTTCATGCCCCTTCTAAAAACACAGGAAATTGATGGTGAGGGCCCACATCCTAGGGTGCCTATGTCCATGTCACATTTCATAGTCTTGTTGACAATCTCAGCTGAGAGGCAAAGAAGCTAATGGGTATGGAGACTGAAGTGTTCTCTTATCCACAGGGATGGGCAGTCCCTCCAGTCTTTGGAGGTACATTGGCAGAACAGGAGGTAGGAGCTACTACTGCCAGTGACCATGCAGTATATTTTCCGTGGATAGTAATTTCTTGGCATATTCAGTTTACTCAGGGAAGGAGGCCACGGGGAATTGAGAAAGTTATTTGGACAGAGGGAGGAAGCGAAAAAGAGAATCACAGAATCATAGAATCATAGAATATCAGGGTTGGAAGGGACCTCAGGAGGTCATCTAGTCCAACCCCTTGCTCAAAGCAGGACCGATCCCCAATTAAATCATCCCAGTCAGGGCTTTGTCAAACCTGACCTTAAAAACTTCTAAGGAAGGAGATTCCACCACCTCCCTAGGTAACACATTCCAGTGTTTCACCACCCTCCTACTGAAAAAGTTTTTCCTAATATCCAACCTAAATCTCCCCCACTGCAACTTGAGACCATTACTCCTTGTTCTGTCATCTGCTACCACTGAGAACAGTCTAGAGCCATCCTCTTTGGAACCCCCTTTCAGGTAGTTGAAAGCAGCTATCAAATCCCCCCTCATTCTTCTCTTCCGTAGACTAAACATCCCCAGTTCCCTCAGCCTCTCCTCATAAGTCATGTGTTCCAGTCCCCTAATAATTTTTGTTGCCTTCCGCTGGACTCTTTCGAATTTTTCCAAATCCTTCTTGTAGTGTGGGGCCCAAACCTGGACACAGTACTCCAGATGAGGCCTCACCAATGTCGAATAGAGGGGAACGATCACGTCCCTCGATCTGCTCGCTATGCCCCTACTTATACATCCCAAAATGCCATTGGCCTTCTTGGCAACAAGGGCACACTGTTGACTCATATCCAGCTTCTTGTCCACTGTCACCCCTAGGTCCTTTTCTGCAGAACTGCTGCCGAGCCATTCGGTCCCTAGTCTGTAGCGGTTGAAAGAGATTGAAAGAGGGAGGGTAGAGATCTATATTGCCCTCAGACCATATATGGAACATTGAGAGATGTCATTGTGAGAGCTGCATGCAGAGTGCTAAAGGGTTCAAACCTGGGGAATGCATCCAAATCAAGAAGGGCTAATAGAGATTTTTTTCCTTTTAGTGCAACAGAGTCAAAGTAACTTTGTAATCTGTCAAGAAAAATGGTGGTTTCATTTTAGAAATTTCTGTTTAGGAAAATGGGATAATTTCTGAAGAGCTTTAAAGCTACTGTGGAGTTTAGCATCTTTTAAAGTTCTCTCATCTCTACTTTTGAGACGTACAATTGTCATTTTATTCCTTGAGCTTACACAATTTCACATTAGCTTTTAATTCATTATATAGTATTATGGAGTTGTTGCGGGAGACATAGCAGCTAGATTCATTTGAAATTCTAGGACAAATAGGCTTTAGAAAGCAAATGGATCCATTTTGACACTAATTATGTGTCTTTTCCGCATGTCGTAGTATCTCATGTCACAAATTGCTCTCATTTGCTTCTCAGTGTAAAATGTGTGAGAGACGATGAGTGCAAAATGATATGCTTTAACCAGGTGTAGAATAGGTCTAAAACCAACAAGGGATCCTTGCAGCAAACAAAGCAAAGGTGGTATGGAAATCAAACTCTCTAACATGCGAAAGATAAAGGGACTTTCAGTGTCTATTAATTATTGACAGATTCTAGATGTAGGTATAAAGTGCATTGCAACATGCACAGAAAGCTGAAATGAATATTACCAGACGAACTTTTCTCTTTCAGGTTCTTTGAGATTTAATTTCAGGAATGACAGGTTTCAGAGTAACAGCCGTGTTAGTCTGTATTCGCAAAAAGAAAAGGAGTACTTGTGGCACCTTAGAGACTAACCAATTTATTTGAGCATGAGCTTTCGCCTCACGAAAGCTCATGCTCAAATAAATTGGTTAGTCTCTAAGGTGCCACAAGTACTCCTTTTCTTTTTGCGAATTTCAGGAATGGTATAGCTAGGTATACATCCGATACTGATGGTTTGACTAACATCTCTAAAAATATATCTAGGTTGTTCTTAAAAACTGCAACAATTTAAAATAGCTCTTTCTCCTCCCGTCACTTATGAAAACACAAAGGATCTAATGCATTTAACCGAATTAGAGAAATCGTGTGTTATCGAGCCAGTGTTTGTTGCTAGATAATGGACAAGATTGACATTGCTCTTGTGTACCAAATCCTTTAGTAGTGTCACAGTTTATTTGGTGCCAGTTGGTGTTTCTGGTCTTCTCAGCATAGAGCAGTTCTTTTACTGGCTAGAAGTAAAAGTGGGAGAAATAAGAAAGATACAAAAAATAGCTCATTAAAATTAATGCTAAAATTTGTTTTTCATTTCAAATATACTACATCCACATTACACATAGGCATATTTAATATGTCAGAAGAGTTTTAAGCTGCAAATTTCTTTTCACCTGTGCTGCAGAATTCAAACCTGGCATGCTTTACACGTAATGTAGTTTGACAGTTCATTTGAAATAAATGTGCCGATAACCCTTAAAAGTGGTAATAAAATACTCTTTGCTCTACTGTACAGATGATTAATACCACTAAAGTAATTAAATTCCATTAGGCTGGGGTTCACGTACCCAAGGAATTGGTGCCAGGATTTAGCAGATTTCTGGTGAGGACAAAAGACTAATGCCTTTTAAAGCCATGTTTCACAAGTAAAATCCCAGGAAAGTCTATATTAACTTAGGACATCTGCTTGTTGTGATTGTTGGAGCTATTGATGCATTGGATCATTAGCAGGGTAGCGTAAACTACTGTTTTCCTGTTGACAAGGATCTCTCACCAGGAGCTGCTAGTTTTCTGCAAAGGGAGAGAAGCAAAGCAGGGCAGCCAAGCTGGGTCTTATGCATGGGCTTTGACTTACAGAATTATTGCTAACTGTATAGTCTCTGATGGTAGGAAACAGCATTTTGCCTCCAGCCATTTTTCCCAAGATCAGAGCCAAAGTAACTCTGTCTCCTGCTGTTTTGTAGCTGTAGATTCTTAAAGACTGGCATTATTGTAGTCGATGAACAGTTTGCCCCCTTTCAGATGGCTGCAGTAATGACCCACAGGGGAGGCAGTGGTTAGGCAGTGCTGACAATGTGACCAGGTGCTGCAACATAAGCATTTCATTAAATATTGAAGCAATGGTTTTCAGTTACAGTGGCAAAAAGGAAATTTGGTCTATGTCCAAATATGTGGCTATTTTTTTTCTTTCAACCTCTTCTAATCACATTATTTTTTGCATGACCTTTCTGCTGCTAATTAGCTGCTGTCTTGAAAAGCATTGTGGGTAATATATCTAAGGTAATTCAGCATTCCACTTTACACACTGGTAATCATTCTTAATGTATGAATGATTTATTTACTAACTATATTTTATTTGCAATATTAAAATATGCAAACCGTAAAAACTCTCTTATTATCACTATATTTCAGATCTACCAAAAATGAAAGGAATTTAGATTTTGGTAGAAAAGGTACATGGCAAGGACTTGTATCATCACTATACAAGCCACTATAAATGTGCAGCAAGGGGGTGAGTGCAGAATGTGTCGTTAGCAGGTGCAAAACAGGTCTAAAGACTCAATCCTGTCTTCATATACTTGGGCATTCTGCCTTTTGTGTGTAATAAAATCAGCTACTCTATATGAGCACAATAGATAATATTACAAGAAACACCATTGCTTACTGATATGTATGTCCATGTATCTCCATGCAGGATCAAGCCCTACGCTTAGATGAGAATCAAGCAGATACTCAACTATGAAAACATAAGCACCATAGCCACCCTTTGAATACAGACATGCATTTGAGAATGTAAATTATCAAAACAATATCAGAGACGAATGCACATTATCCTAGCACTTTATGTTCACACCTCCTGCCAACCCGTTTTAAAAAATGCAATATTTCCCCACTCCCCCATGTCTTTGTATGGAAATATTTGGATCTTTAAAAAAAATTCAGATCAGACCTTGAGAGCATTCCAGTACTTTAATGTACAGCCACTGCAAGATGCAGAATGTAAAACTGAACAGTGGACAGTGCTATACTAACTTAGTAACTAACAGACCGAAATAGGTCAGAACTAAAGACTGAACTTTCTACTGACCAGAAGGCTGCCTTTGGCATCTTTATTTCCTTCTCCATTATTTGTAATTCTTGCCTACTCAAAACACCGATTTCAAAATCTCTATACATTTATCAGAACTGGAATTTCTAACAAGGGATTGCACATAGTTTTCTCTTCTTCAGTATGATATTTGCTACACATGCTTTTCTTCTGTACAAATCACCTCTGTAAATGAGATGCTTCATCTGAAGGTGTTTTTGTAGTTTGAAAGATACTTTATCTATTGGGATATATTTATCTATTTAAGAAATATTTTCAGAAACGCACATTGCTACACCAAAAAATAAACAAGTATATAGAATATGTATATGTACACATACTAAAAAGGATAGTCTGATAATTGACTGGGGAGGGATCTTACTAACAAATGATTATTTATCCATTTTCTGCTTGATAAATATCCAGTTAGTCAAGCAATTTTTTACGTAATCTATTTTAAATACTTTATATGTTGTGATAGCATATTCCTTATAATAGCAGTGCTGAAGTACTTGTAAGAATCATGGTTCTCTTCCCTCTTGTACTTCTCTGTGAGAAAAGGCTTTCATTTTACACATTTATTTGTTTAAATCCATCAGTTCTTACTTCATCAAGACTGTCTGAATCCATCCCTTCTTATTTCATATACTATTGCTTACCTATGATGCAGAAAATTGGCCATTGTCCTGAGAAAGTTTCATATAAAAGGAACAATTGGTCAAATTTTTAGGATTAAACAAGTAATAAAGAAATACACAGAACAGCATCTCTTCTTTACCATTGTTCAGAGCAGAAAATCTGATTTGCATTAAAAATGTTTACAATATAAATATCGGAAAAACAAATTTGTGATATTTCTACAATTAGGTTCATTAAATGATGCCTTCCTGAGACATAATAGGCCTGATTCCATGCTTACATAAACAAGCGAAAATGTGTGGAGTGTAACTCCATGGAAATGAATACAATTACACTGGTATGAGATCCGAATCAAGAACAAGGATTTGGGATTTTTAGAGAAAGCAGCATTTTCAGAGACCATTTTCAAAGATGCAACATGATCAAAGGGGAAGCAGCTACACAATATGAATGTTTTCCTTTTGTTTTGTTTTGATGTGCTTGTGAAAGTTTGCTGTATTGACTGTTGTGGAGACTAATGTGTCTTCCATCTTATCTATCTCAGGTAAGGTACAGTATAGATAGTAGTTTTATGTGTGTAAAGCCTACTGAATTTGAATCCTCTGAATTTAGCTCATCATCAAATGAAGTAGTCGGGTAAACCATATAGAACAACTTTATATTATATTTTTATTATGGTGGTAGTTTTCAATTAGTGTTATCCAAGACAAACGTTCAGTCTTTGGTGTATATCTCATCCAACTTTCCAGTGGATCAGAATAAAATCCAGACTGAAGCTGAATTGGAGTTCAGTTCTCCATCAATAATGTTAGGGTCATACGCATTGGTCTGTCTTCCCTTCATAATTATAACTTATGAACATACTAAGACTAGAGCTTGATTCACCACGGCATGACTCCAGTTTTACAGTGGTATAATTCTGTTGGAATCAATGGAATTACTGGTGTAAAATGAGTAACACGGTGATGAATCGGTCCTTTAAGTTTGAGACCACTTGTGATTTGTTATGTGGCCTTTAGCCTGGCTACATAAGGCAAAGATTCTAATCCTCCATTTACGTCAGGAGTCCTTTCAATATTCCTTTTTATTGGTTATAAAATCTCCTCCATCTCTTGATTGTTGAAGAAGAAATATTCCGATTTCCTTTTCTGGAAGGCTGAAAAAAAATTGGGTTATCTCTGAACTAGTCACCATTCTTAAGGTGCATTTTATAAAGAGGTTGACAGGTCAGCAGAGGGACATACAATGCAGTGTGTATATAACAGTCATGCTTTTGTGGGATATCATAACAGTGCAACAATCTTATAACCAAAATAAGTCACACGGTACACCCCAATAACAGAAGTGAGCTGTAGCTCACGAAAGCTTATGCTCAAATAAATTGGTTAGTCTCTAAGGTGCCACAAGTACTCCTTTTCTTTTTACAGCTCAGACAGGATCTTTTGCTTTACCTTTTCTTTTCTTGTTAGTTTTACTCTTTTGAGACCTAGAAACTCTGGTTAAGATCAAGAAGGGTAGAGTTTAATCTCCGCGACTACTCCATACAATCCTAGCAATCACAAATAGAAAAGGGAAAAAATGACAGGTATTTGTTACCTCTTTGTTTTGGATGTATCAGTCTTCACACACCATTATCAGATATCTCCACAATAATGGATCAATCATAGCGTCTGTCCACCTGTTCTGAGTTATCCCCCCCTTTAATGCATTAATAAATGTGTCTGATTGCTGTGGGAAAGGTTCCAGGAATCTTTGTAGCTGTCTATATCAATCCTGGAGAAGAAGCCAACCTGCAGATGTTTTGAGGAGACAAAGAAATTCTCTATTAATAATTGTTTTATATCAAATTTTAGGATTTGGGGCACAGAAGCAGATATTAATGGCTCTAAGAACCAAATATTATGTCGTTTGTGTAGCCCTAAAAGAAAACAGAGGGAAAGGACAAACGCCACTATAAAACACAGAAACCTCATTTTTGTTTTAATGTCTCACCTTGTGTTCGTTCCTTTTTAGCTCTTCTGTAATAAACTTTCAACGTTGATGAGTTATGGATGTGAAGAAACCAGGGGCCTGTTTTTTGTCTCAGGGTGCACGTTTGCCGCTTTGCCATTCTTTTACATTTTCATTCTTCATGCTGATGAGTCAGTGCAGATTTATATTACCATGTTATTATGGATAGTATAGACTGAGTCTCCTTGAAAGTAATGGCATGTGATTGCTTACCCCATTACTTTCAATGGGACTAAGTCTATGTCATCCTTAGGGACTCAATCCCATTGAAAGTAATAGTCTGAGACTGCCCACATCGTTACTGTGCTTTAAATTGGATTGAATTTATACTGATCTGCAGAGGCCTGCCACAAAAGTCTCATTTTTAAGACATAAACTTGATAAAAGTTTTGTGTCAGTGTTTGGAAAGTTAAACAGTCGGTTTGAAAAGTGTGTTTGTAATATTAAAAAGATCATTTTTATATTGGTCAAACTCTTTAACGTTTGCCCCTTAACTGTTAAAGAAACCCCTAGAGGAGCACTTTTAGTGAAGTTATTTATCTCCCTTATTTCTTCCTTTAATATTTTTTCTAGTTCTTTTTAGAAAAGATGCTTTTGTCATTTTGCTTGGTACTTTGCATAGCACTCAAATAGCTATTCGGTGACTCTTCATTTTCTCAAACCTTTGGAATATCTCCTTTTCAATGCACATAAATAATAATGGATTACTTGGAAGGAAATTATTCATTGTTCCTACCTACACACAACACCCTTTAATCCTGTTAGCATAAAGTACATGCCTGGTGAAAACGTTCCATTTATGCAAAAATAAATGTATTTTTGTGTTGCAACCCTTTCTCTGAATCGGATGTTATAGATTTGCTAAGTTTATTTGGAACAAGAGCTTTATTTATTCCTTTATTAATGTTAGGTGCTAATATTGCTTTGGAAACTCACAGTGAATTTATATACTTTTATACTGCCTCCAAGTGAAATCCATTCCGGAAAGATTAATGTTATGATGATAATGCACTGGGTGAAACAGAAAGAGTAAAATTCTGATTTTACTTAAAGCTGTGCTTAATCCTAAAAAAAGGAAAAGTTGATGGATGAAATGAGCATTTTTAGCTTAGGATTCAAAGAGAAGTACATGTGTCTTTTGTGTATATATACACAAACAGTATCATGGAAGAGACCTGTATATCTCTGAAATATATATTCCATGCACTTCTACCAAATGCATGCTGTAGAATAAAATATACAGTACCTACCTTATTTACTCTGTAATGCGTCATACAATATCATACAAGAAATGCACCTGTCCTTTCAGGTAATCACCACGACATAATTCATTTCAAAACAGATCACAGCCCCAGAGCTGTTGCAAGTGATTTAGTAATTGAATCAGCAGTATTTCATACACACTCATATTTATTAAAACCCTTCAGAAGCATTCAAACACATTCCAGTCCTCTGGAATGAATGAAAAACATGCCTTTAAGGGGTGGTATGTACTTTGTTTTATGCTTATTAGAGAAATTGCTATATGGACAAGTGTCATAGCTAGTCATGAGTCACTGTAACAGAAGAAAATAAAATATGCACACAGCCACATACCAAAGGCATATTATATACTTTCTCTCATGTATAATAATAGTAATATTCCCTCATGCAATCTCATATATAATATGTATGTACATATTATGTATAGATCGTATGTATGTAGGAATTTTGTATATACACACATCTGTAATTTTGTATCTCTACATATTCCTCTGTATGCTATCTATATATTATTATTACCTTTATTATTTTTCATTTATTACTGCAGTAACGCCCAGCATTCTGGATCAGGATTAGGGCTCCATTGTGTTAGGTATAGTATAAACACATGAAGAATCCGTTCCTGCTCTGCTCTATTTGCAGTGCAAAAAGACAAGTGACAAACAAATAGTGTGAGAAGAGGAATTCAGTTAGATGTATTCATTTTTATATGTTTGCAGTTTTGTTGCCACCATGTGGGTCCCAGGATATGAGAGACACACGGTGGGTGAGGTAATATCTTCTATTGGACTAACTTCTGTTGGTGGAAAGGACAAATTTTCAAGCTTCATAGAGCTCTTCTTCAGAATTGGGAAGGCAACCAGAGTGTCTAAGATGTTTGGACAGATTGTTAAGTATTAAGGGGTTCACACGTGCTGTAGGAGACCACTTAAATATACATTGCATTTAAAAATATTAAAATATTAAATGAAGTAATATCCCCAGTTTACCCAATCTGCCCCTAAACATAATCATAATTAATTACCGTAGGTGATTTCTTACAAGTGTTGTGGCAAAGAGGAGGGATTTGAAGGAGAGGTTAGAGGTCCTACAGATCAGCTCAGGAACTGGCATAGAGTCAAAATTGTGGAGGAAGCAGGTGATGCAATAAGACATGACAACAGATAAGCAAGCAGGGACAGAGTTGTGAAGGGCCATCGAGGAGCGGACAAGAAGCTTGAATTTGATATGGTGATACAGGGGGAGCCAGTAGAGGGATTCAAAGAAGCCGAGTGGGGAGGATGTGTTCAGAATAATGAAGGAATGGGACCTTAGTAGCTGTGTTTTGAAAGGGTTATAGTGGTAGAGTTATAATATTCCATGCAAAATAGAATTCTGGGAGGGATATAAAACCTCATGCTTCAGGCTTTAAGTCAATCTCTAACTATTAAGGACTAGGATGAGACCTTCATGAGGGGCATATTATTTCACACGTGTCTATGGTGAGGTTTCTTACACCCTCCACTGAAGCTTCTGGTGCTGACGACTGTCAGAGACAGGACACTGGAGTATGTAGACCACAAGTCTGATCCGATATGGCAGTTTCTATATTCCTGTGATTGGAGGGGGGCAGTATTGGTCTATCAATAACGGCTTTAACAAAATTTCAGCAGTATCAAAAATGGTTATAAACCAGAATAAAACCCTCTTCTTTATGTCATCCCTACCCCAGTGAAACCACCACAGATTCCTCTCCCATAGACTGGGCTCACTGCTTTGATCCATGACTCCTAGCCAGGAGTGTCTCTGCCCTCTCACCTGGCCCACTTCCTCTACTGCCTTTCTGCAAATCTGTCCCTCAGATTTACACATTTTAGCTCTTTTGGTGATTCATGTTTTTGATCAATTAATTGCTGAGACCCATATCAAAAATTCATAGGAACTTAGATGTTTAGCTATGAATGTTTGCCAAAATTTGGTCTGCAATATTAGAATCCATTTCTGAAATCTGGGCTCTAACATCCAAGGCCAAGATTTTCAGAAATGACAAGTGACTTTGACTACTTCCATTTTTGGGTGCTCAACTTCAAGTAAATACATTTAAAAAGGCCTGATTTTCTAAAAGTGATTAGGGCCCACCCTCTAAAAATCAGGCTCCTTAATGGTGTCTCAAGTTGGGCACCTAAAGATTGGGACATCCCAAATCACAAGTCACTTTGAAAAATCTTGACCCAGAGCTGCATGCATTAATCTATCATGCGGAAGACATTTTTCCTATAGAGTTCATATTTTCAACCCAAATGAAAATACTGTGGTTTACTCTGTGAAGTAAAAATTCCAGTGTGTGTATCATCAATATTATATATTTATGTATTTTTGCCCTAAATATGCTGCAGCTTCACTTACTCCCTATTTAGGCTGTCCTGTTTAAACTCATAGGGACAAATGATTTTTCAACCAACAGACAAAACTACATCTGTGATAGCAGTAATCGCTGGATATACATGGTCCTTTGGGGCCAGATTCCTGACAGTCTTATTCATGTTCTATAGCACCTTACTCCAAACACAGTCCTATTGAAATCAATAGCCCAATGTGAATAAGAATTTGAAATCATAACCCTTTGTTTTCATTCAGAATATTTTTGGGTACAGGCCCATTGCTCCTACCATAAGACTGATTAAAACAATAGCTTTTAGTGTTGTGCTTATGTGTATTTTTATTTATTTTTTCCCAGTTTGATATCTGAGCATGTAAGCATTCCTTTGGCCAGCAGCTAGTTAATTCCTCTGCTCCAGCTTTTCTCTTTTGTGGCACATGACCCTGTCTCAACTAATCACTAGAGAGGAATGGTGGCCCACTGGGTGCTTGCCTGGGACTGGGGAATCCCAGGTTCAGTTCTCTGCTCTACCACAGACTTCCTTTGTGACCTTGGTCAAGTCACTTAACCTTTCTGTGCCTCAGTTCCCCATCTGAAAAATGCGGATAATAACACAGATCCTGCCTCACAGGGGTATTGTTGGATGTTCAGATGCTATGCTAATGGGGTCCATATAGGAAGCTAAAAGAGATAACCACTCATTAGTTTTTGGTCCCCAATAAATAGGGTAGCATTGACAGCAAGGAGTATTAAACTGCTCTTGCTGTCTTGGCCATTTGTATTGTGTCCAGGGGAGATGCTCCCTAAATGCCAAATCAGAACTTTCCTTAAGTACATGGTGTTTGGATCTACGATTTTGGTTCTGAGTCATCTCTTGTTCAACTCTGGGGTTGAATGGTAACTCACAGTGGAAATAACATTTCAGGCTGCAGCCTGAGGGGCAAATCCATTAACCAGCACTCAGCCTGAGTTCCTGGGCTGAGCACTGGGGGGATTGTACAGTGGGAAGGAATTCTTCCCCATCCAAACTGCAAAGCTTGCAAAGCTGCCAATACCACACTGAATCTACAATAGACCCTGCAGCCCGTTCAGTGATGGGAAGCTTAGCAACAGATTTCTCCCCTGTAATAACAGATCATTTGTATCGTCATGGCCGATGTCTTTCATACTGTGGCTAGTAGGTGCCTGGTTTATATTTTTAATTCCTGTATCTCTTAGGGGGTACCAGACCATTCAAAGATAGGCATATTCCATGCTGTAATGCAGAATCCCCAATCTGACTGTGGTCCCCTGTGATTCACTCTAGCATCCTTGCCTTTGAGCTAAAACTGTCCCCTTCCTTAATTTTTAGCTTGGGACAAAATTATAGTATCATGATATTGTAGCATTCCATTGTGCTGTTTGCTTATTACTGTGAAGTTATAGTGTGTCATCCTGTGACATTGGGATGTAACATCGTGTCATGACAATGTAACATGAATACAAGCTTGGAAAATAATAATCTGAAACATAGATATGTAATTGGATGGAGAACCCTGAAAGCAGTGACAGTTAAAATGGGAAGCAGATTAGAAGTGAGTTTGAAAAAAAGCCATGCAATTTTGAGCTACTCAGCTATGCCATTACTTTGTGGAGCAGAGTGGTAGTAGTTTTTTTCTTTTTATATTTCAAGATGTGACTGCCACTTGAGTTCTGTGTTTAGTTTGGGACGTTTCATTGCCAGAAAGATACAGAATTCACAAATTGTAGGAAGTTCAGAGCAGAGCAACACAAATGGTTAGGTAGCTGGAGGGATTGAAATAAGAGAAAAGATAATGGCCCTGATTTTCATTTACACTAATGCCACTTTACAACCTAGCAATGTAAAGAAGGTGTAATTGTAATTTGTGCCCTTCATACTGCCATAGCATAGTATAGTGGCCTTAGGATAACTGAGAAGTGGGCCCAAAAAGTGCTAAACATTTATAGCTTGGGTAAGTGATGTGAATACTGGGAGATGGATGAAGTCTACAAATATTTGTAGACTGTGAACTCCACAGGCCTCATTTTACTCCTCAGAACAAGTGTATCTAAATTAACTTGCATGGAAGTTTACTCCAATCCTGCAGTGGGAGAGGTGGAAGGAGAAGAATTACTTAATATAAAAGAAGGGGTGTAACTGGAAGTAATGGGATAACACTGAGAAAGGGGAACAATAGGTTGAACTCCCTGAAGGTAATGTCTAATATCCTGTGCAATAATTTCCTAAAGGCAGCAGCGGAAGCCCCATACCTGTTACGTTTAAAACTATACTGAAGAAAACATCGGTAAGTGAACAATCCTTCGGGAACAATCCACAATGCACAATGCTCTGGCAGGTTAATGGTGCTATAGCCATAGTGCTACACTGACTCAGGCTTCTCCTGAAGCTTGACCCTTTTTCTCCAGTTCCACTCATCATACTACAAGGGGCACACAAACCCCTGAAAGGTGTGTGACTAGATGGCACATGGGGCAACTCCAGGGTTGATTGAAAATTTTCATTTGAAACTGTTTCTTGATGGAAATTGGGTTTTCGACTCAATTAAATTTTTCACAAAAAAGTGTCTTCTTTCCACAGAATGTTTTGGTATTTCATCCAAAGAGTTTTATGCTGAAACCAGAAAAATCTCCGTGATGCACCATGGCAAGAAACACCTATGACACACTTTCTTCCCTCACCAAATGAGGAGAAAATGCCACATCATAGAAGATGTAGTGTGGCCAGAGAACCTGGCCCATAGATGAGAATGGGAGCATAAGGCACCCAAACTACAACTTCCATGAGGTATTGCAGCACCCTTTTAAATCTAAATATTTTGGATTTCAGCCAAAGTATTTGGGTTTCTTGATATTTCACTGAAAAGTCAAGATTTCCTGCAGAACATTTTGATGAAAATGAAAACATGATTTTGTTGACATTTTTAGTGGGGGAAAAAAGTATTTTCTGTCCAACTTTAGCCAACCAACTTTGGGAATCTGCAGGTGCTCTACATGCAGAACTTTTAAGAAGGGGGTTGTGAGAAGTGGATGGAGAGAACTCATGGATACGATCTCTGCATCACACTGATAGCCCTATGCAGATCCTGGATCATTTCCTCTATTCTGCAGAGAACATGGAGATCTCTCCATTTCTAAGGTGGCATTAACCTTGTTCTGCAGCCATGGGAAAAGACAGAGAGGGAGGTCCCTAACCTTATGTGAAGTAAAATATAACTATATGTTGGCAGGGGTAGAGGGTGGGTTGGATTGATCTTCTAGGGGCAGAGAGATGGCACCATGAAAGTTGTCCTTCAGCAGTATTGGCCTGACACTGCACTCCTGGATGACAGTTGTCAGATGGGATATTCTAATGGGGGATGTGTGCTCATGCAGTCATGTGAGCTGTTAATCATCCTTACATTATCCCCAAATGCCAGTGGGGATGAGTCATAGATTAGATCTGAGGGAGTGGATTGGCAGCAAGATAGGCATTATGTGATTACCCTTAAATGGTGTTCTTTCCTTGGATTCTCAGTAGGATTTCACATGTGTGGAATCATAGAATCATAGAATATCAGGGTTGGAAGGGACCCCAGAAAGTCATCTAGTCCAACCCCCTGCTCAAAGCAGGACCAATTCCCAGTTAAATCATCCCAGCCAGGGCTTTGTCAAGCCTGACCTTAAAAACCTCTAAGGAAGGAGATTCTACCACCTCCCTAGGTAGATCCAGATGGGATGCATCCAGATGGGATGCATGCCTCCAGTAGGTCCCATACCATTCATAGACTTTAAGGCCATAAGGGACCATTGTAATCATCTAGTCTGACCTTTTGTATTACACAAGTCATAGAATTTCACCATTCAATTCCTGTGGAGAAGAGAGTTATTCTTCCTTGGTAGACAAGTGAAAACTATCAAGCTCATTAACATGTGGAAGTTGTGGTGGAACTAGAGCATATCTTTTAGAAAACCATCTAATTAAAGACTCCAAGTGACGATGAATTTACCATTTCCTCTGGTAATCTGTTCCAATATTTATTTACCTTCACAGTTATAAAGTGTCATACTCATAGAATATCAGGGTTGGAAGGGACCTCAGGAGGTCATCTAGTCCAACCCCCTGCTCAAAGCAGGACCAATCCCCAACTAAATCATCCCAGCCAGGGCTTTGTCAAGCCTGACTTTGAAAACATCTAAGGAAGGAGATTCCACCACCTCCCTAGGTAATGCATTCCAGTGTTTCACCACCCTCCTAGTGAAAAAGTTTTTCCTAATATCCAACCTAAACCTCCTCCTCTGCAACTTGAGACCCTTACTCCTCATTCTGTCATCTGCTTCCACTGAGAACAGTCTAGATCCATCCTCTTTGGAACCCCCTTTCAGGTAGTTGAAAGCAGCTATCAAATCCCCCCTCATTCTTCTCTTCCGCAGACTAAACAATCCCAGTTCCCTCAGCCTCTCCTCATAAGTCATGTGTTCCAGTCCCCTAATCATTTTTGTTGCCCTCCTCTGGACTCTTTCCAATTTTTCCACATCCTTCTTGTAGTGTGGGGCCCAAAACTGGACACAGTACTCCAGATGAGGCCTCACCAGTGTCGAATAGAGGGGAACGATCACGTCCCTCCATCTGCTGACAATGCCCCTACTTATACATCCCAAAATGCCATTGGTCTTTTTGGCAACCATGGCACACTGTTGACTCATATCCAGTTTCTCGTCCACTATAACACCTAGGTCCTTTTCTGCAGAACTGCTGCATAGTCATTCGGTCCCTAGTCTGTAGCGGTGCATGGGATTTTTCCGTCCTAAGTGCAGGACTCTGCACTTGTCCTTGTTGAACCTCATCAGATTTCTTTTGGCCCAATCCTCTAATTTGTTTAGGGCCCTCTGTATCCTATCCCTATCCTCCAGCGTATCTACCTCTCCTCCCAGTTTAGTGTCATCTGCAAACTTGCTGAGGGTGCAATCCACACCATCCTCCAGATCATTAATGAAGATATTGAACAAAACCGGCCCGAGGACCGACCCTTGGGGCACTCCACTTGATATCGGCTGCCAACTAGACATGGAGCCATTGATCACTACCCGTTGAGCCTGACAATCTAGCCAGCTTTCTATCCACCTTATAGTCCATTCATCCAGCCCATACTTCTTTAACTTGCGGGCAAGAATACTGTGGGAGACAGTGTCAAAAGCTTTTCTAAAGTCAAGGAACAACACGTCCACTGCTTTCCCTTCATCCAGAGAACCAGTTATCTCGTCATAGAAGGCAGTTAGATTAGTCAGGCATGACTTGCCCTTGGTGAATCCATGCTGACTGTTCCTGATCACTTTCCTGTCCTCTAAGTGCTTCAGAATTGATTCCTTGAGGACCTGCTCCATGATTTTTCCAGGGACTGAGGTGAGGTGGCCTGTAGTTCCCAGGATCCTCCTTCTCCCCTTTTTTAAAGATGGGTACGACATTAGCCTTTTTCCAGTCGTCCAGGACCTCTCCCGATCGCCATGAGTTTTCAAAGATAATGGCCAGTGGCTCTGCAATCACATCCGCCAACTCCTTTAGCACTCTCGGATGCAACGCATCCGGCCCCATGGACTTGTGCTCGTCCAGCTTTTCTAAATAGTCCTGAACCACTTCTTTCTTCACAGAGGGCTGGTCACCTCCTCCCCATGCTGTGCTGCCCAGTGCATCTAATTTCTAATTTGAATTTTTGCAACTATAACCTCCAGCCATTCGATTTGGTCCTACTGTGAACTTAAATTTCACTTGTCTAAGCCAGTGTTTTGGTTGTTCTCATGTCAGGATGGTAGCATTCTCTTCTAGTCAGTCAACGAACTTATCCTTGGCCTGATCTCATTATTGACCTTCTAGTGTTTCCTTCAGAGATCGAATCCTTGACCCTGTTATTGCCTTCTGGAAAGCTCATTATTGGGTTGTGTCTAGCTGAGGGAATAACTTTCAATAAATAATTTATTCAGCAAATGTATCCTCTTTTTCTGCATATAGGATATCCCCGTTCAGATTGTGATTTCCTCAAATGTGTTTCTTGTTTACATGTATTTGACTAATATTCTTTTAATCTCTCTTCCACCCCCACCCCCACGGTTTGACTGGGAATATTTTAAAATCAAGCTTGGTTACGTGTAATTTGTTGGATGTCACATTGTATTATTTCTGTTCCTTGATTGTATGAGACCACATGCATTCCTGGCATGAATACATACACAAGTGAATTTATGATTCCACAAATACTTGTGCATGTGGCAAGTAACTTTTACCATTTAAATACAATCAATCAAATGTTTGTGGAAAGTGAGCCCCAAAAGGTGTGAACATAGCAAAACAAATTCATGTAAAAAGTTGAACAAATATTCAAAGAAATTAAATTGTGCTCTAATTGTGAGTCAGTGAATTGCAGTAGAGTACAGCTAACTATAGTTAATTTATATACCCAGTCCTATGAGTGAAAATGCCTAAAAAGTTATTTTTTAAAATTAACTTCAGAAGAATTATTTGATCTAAAGTTATCTGATGACATGGATGTACCCTAGAACCACAATTTGAATGATATTGCAATTGTCCATATCAGATCAAAACTGTAGAAATTGTTATATATGGCTCCAATTTAGAAAAGCACACAAGGGAAATGCTTAATGTTAAGCATGATCTTAAGTCCTATTGAAGTCAATGGTACGTAAGCACATGCTTAAAATTTAAGTGCTTTCCTGACTCAAAGTCTGCAGTGGAATCACTTCCTAAAAGGACAGTAAGAGCATTTATATAGCAAAACCATATAACAAACAAACTGGAATACACAGCATTCACTTTACATCTTAAGATTTTCAACTTTAACAGTGTATTTATCATATACTTCATAACTCAGTAATGCATAATTGGTGTTTAAATAATATATTGAGGTGACAGATATCATAAATGCATATGAAACGGATGTAGTAAAATGAAGCAAATTTTGAGATGGGGTTTCAATTGCAATGCTTTTTTGTTGTTTTTGTTGCTGATTTTTATATATGATCCATGGAAATTTTAAATTAAGGCAGGTGCCACTTTTAATTTATTGTTAGGTGGAAAGTACACTTCTTTTGTATCAGAGGATTTATTCAACTAAACTCTGTAATTGTTAGCAATATACAAGCTCATTATATTACAATTTAGTGCATTTAGTGCCAGCTGTTATGGAGTTAATGGCAGAGCCAGTAGAAAATGATATATAGCACATAATATATTTAACATGGACATGATAATAACATTAAAACACACCTTCTTTGAATCCACATATATGTACATTTTTAAAGTATTGTGCAGTTATTTATCAGTACAATATTTTAAAGGATAGCTGAGTTGCCTTACAAACCATGTTATTTGACAAAATGTGAAACCTTACCTCCAAAATACTCTCAATAACCATGTGACATAATTATTCTGTAATACACAAAAATAATTATCTTATAATAGAACATAGTTCTGGCTATATCTATCCATATGCAGTAGTTATAGTTATATCACAATAGGAAAGTTGCAATTCTTTTAATTTTTGACGAGGACTTGTGAGTGATGTGTAGAAAATTGTTGAATATGCTTCTTGGTGTATTAAAGTGTGATTTGTGAATCATTATTACTTTTTTTGTGTGAGATACAAATAAGTAGACAAACTCTTCTAATACACCTAAAGGGGGTACAACTCTGATAGGGGAAAAGTCAGATAAGAAAAGAAACTTCTATTAACTTTCACAAATGTTCAGTGAGAAAAAATCGAAGTAAAGAACTGTTCCCTTCCCCATAGAGGGAGCCCCATTGAGATGGATGAGAGAGAGACTTTTCAGGATCGAACCCCAAGTACGTATAAGTTATTGTAATACAAATTGTGCTGATCTGTCTTCATGTTTACACTGTCTATAAAGAGTAGTTGTCCTGGCAACACAACAACATTTTGAATATATTTCAATATGAGGACTAGAGATTAAGAATCCTGTTTCTAAAACACTTGTATACCCAGTTGTACACTTCTGACATAAGCAAATTACTCTTGTGGGACATGAGAAGTCTCTATTTTTTGAATATTCATAGAATGCATGTTCTGTTTTTCATATGGATTAAATTGAAAATAGTTCTCCCAAAATGAATAACTTTTTTTCTGAATTGAACAAGATTAAAAAAAAAAAGGAGAGAGAAGGTATTCTTATTTTTAACAAGTATTAACATAAGTATGAATTTATTTGTTTTGACAAAGGTAAACTCAGATGTCTTTGAAAATATGCCATATACAAAGCAGTTGTGCTAGTGTCAGATGTCCTCTTCAATGCTGATCCATCCTGCCTATCTAATTTTCACATTTATTTACACTGTTCTATGATCTCTGAGGCCATTCAGGAAAAAAATTAAACATATGCTTAAGTTCATCCTTATGAAGGAGAGCATTTATGTGTGTTAACTTTAGGTACAGGCTTAGGTTCCATTCAGCGACCCCAGTGGGACCTATGCACGTGCCTGAAGTTCCATCCTGAAGCAGGGTTTGAGTACCTTACAGAAAACAGAGGCCTGGTCTTCCTGGGGAAGGCTTAATAAGAATCCTCACCAATTTGTACAGGTGAACACAGACCCAAACCCTTGGATCTTAAGAACAATGAAAAATCAATCAGGTTCTTAAAAGAAGAATTTTATTTAAAGAAAGGTAAAAGAATCACCTCTGTAAAATCAGGATGGTAAATACCTTACAGGGTAATCAGATTCAAAACACAGAGAATCTCTCTAGGCAAAACCTTAAGTTACAAATAGACACAAAAACCAGGAATATACATTCCATCCAGCACAGCTTATTTTACCAGCCACTAAACAAAAGGAAATCTAACGCATGTTCTAGCTACATTACTTACTAACTTAACAGGAGTTGTAAGGCTGCATTCCTGATCTGTTCCCGGCAAAAGCATCATTCAGACAGACGAACCCTTTGTTCCCCCCCTTCCAGATTTGGAAGTATCTTTTCCCCTCATTGGTCATTTTGGGTCAGGTGCCAGCGAGGTTATCTTAGCTTCTTAACCCTTTACAGGTGAAAGGGTTTTGCCTCTGGCCAGGAGAGATTTTATAGCACTGTATACAGAAAGGTGGTTACCATTCCCTTTATTTTTATGACAGTCACCATCAGCACAGGTGACCATCAGCACAGTCCACCATCACAGGCGACCATGCAGAGTCCACCATCACAAGAGACCATGCAGTCTCAGATTCGCAGACGAGCTCCAGCATGGTCCGAACGGGAGTTACTGGATCTCATCGCATGTTGGGGAGACGAATCTGTTATGGCAGAACTACATTCCAAAAAATGAATTGCAAATACATATGCCAAAGTCTCCAGGGCCATGACGGAAAGAGGCTACTCCAGGGACACAGAGCAGTGTCGTACAAAAATCAAGGAGCTCAGGCAGGCGTACCAAAAAGCCAAGGAGGCGAACGGGTGCTCTGGGTCAGAGTCCCATACATGCTGCTTCTACTGTGAGCTGCATGCAATTATGGGGTGTGATGCCACCACTACCCCACCACTGTCCATAGACACCTGCAAGGGGGGAGTTGCACGGAGCGAGGAGGATGAGTTATTGGAGGACGAAGAGGAGGAGGAGGACGACAGTGCACAGGCGACAAGTGGGGAATCCATTTTCCCCTCTAGCCAGGAACTATTCTTAATGCTAGAGCCAACAGCCTGCCCCCACTCCCAAGGCGGGCTCCCGGACCATGACCCTGGAGAAGGCACTTGTGGTGAGTGAGAACCTGATTGGAGTCATGTCGTAGGGAGTGGGGGGAAACCCAGCTGCGCTGGGCTATTCGCGTTTAGTTTAAAGGGCTCATCCCTGCTCAGAGCCTCATCGGAGCCATCGGTGCGGGGTGGTGAGGGGGAGGATGTGTGTTGGATGAAGCGATCATCCCAGAGGCAGGCCCTCCTTTTATACGGCAAACCCACCAGGCATTGCTTGCTATGGGAAAGGGGGCCCGGCAGTTTGAAAGCATTGAAATTAATGCAGAAGAAGCAGAATCCCACGTGCCCCTAGGGCTTACCATGGTTGCCTGCAAGCTGAATTCTGTTGTCCAGCTGCGTGTGATGGCTTACTCACACCAAAGTGGCAGGCACTTCAGTATAAGAGGCAAAATGTGACCTTGTACAGAAAGAACATGTGCTGTGTACTATGAATTGCCTGTTTCACTGAGAAATAGTGTCCCCTTTGTTCTCTAAAATGTATCTTTTAAAATATTACCCTCCCTTTTTCTCCTCCTGCAGGTGCAAATGTTTCAGTGTGGCCCCTATCTACTCTGTCCCAGAGGCTGGTCCAGGTTGGAAGGTGGAAAAAATGAACTTGGGATGACATGTTCGCCAAGCTCATGCAGTCCTCCTGTGCTGCTAGGGCCCAGCTGAATGTGTGGAGGCAAACAATTGCGGAGTCCCGTAAAGCATTCAATGAACATGAAGAGAGGAGGGACGCGCATGATGAGAGCAGGCAGGATGCTATGCTCAAGCTCATGGGGGAGCAAACCGACATGCTCCACTGTATGGTGGATCTAATGTGGGAAAGGCAGCAGGACCACAGACCGCCGCTGCAGCACCAGTATAACCGCCCTCCCTCCTCCCCAAGTTCCATAACCTCCTCACCCAGACGCCCAAGAACACGGGCGAGGAGGCTATGGGGACCCACACACTCAACCACAGAGGATTTCACAAGCACCAGAAGGCTGGCATGTCCAAAATTTTGATTTGGTTTCTGGACTTGTCCTTCCCTCCTCCTTCACCCCCCTAACCCAACACCCCTCCCTCCCGGGTCTACCTTCTGATTTCTCTCAATAATAAAGAATGTTTTTTAAACAATTCTGACTTTATTTCCTTTCATATATATAGGGGGTGGCTAACTTCAAGAGAAACAAACACAACTGTCACATCGTACCCTGGCCAGTCATGAAACTGGCTTTCAAAGCTTCTCTGATACGCAGCACACCCTGCTGTGCTCTTCTAATTGCCCTGTTGTCTGGCTGTGCGAAATTGGCCTCCAGGTGAGTTGCCTCAACCTCCCACCCTGCCATAAACGTCTCCCCCTTACTCTCACAGATATTGTGGAGCACAGAGCAAGCAGCAATTACAGTTGGAATATTGGTTGTGCCGAGATCTAACCGAGTCAGTAAAGTGCTCCAGTGCACTTTCAAACGTCCAAAAGCACATTCTACCACCATTCTGCACTTGCTCAGCCTGTAGTTGAACTGCTGCTTACTGCTGGCCAGGGTGCCTGTGTACGGCTTCATGAGCCATGGCATTAAGGGGTAGGCTGGGTCCCCAAGGATAACTATAGTCATTTCAACATCCACAACAGTAAGTTTCTGGTCTGAGAAGTAAGTCCTTTCCTGCAGCTGCTCAAACAGACCAGAGTTCCTGAAGATGCGAGTGTCATGTACCTTTCCTGGCCATCCCACGTTGAAGTCAGTGAAACATCCCTTGTGATCCACCAGTGCTTGGAGCACCATGGAAAAGTACCCCTTGCGGTTTACGTACTGGCTGCCCCTGTGTTCCGGGGCCAAGATAGGGATATGTGTTCCGTCTATTGCTCCACTGCAGTTAAGGAACCCCAGCACATTAAAGCCATCCACAATGGTCTGCACATTTCCCAAAGTCACTACCCTTGATAGCAGCTGGTCAATGATTGTGTTGGCTACTCGCAGCACAGCAGCCCCACAGTAGATTTGCCCACTCCAAACTGATTCCCGACTGTCTGGTAGCTGTCGGGCATTGCAAGCTTCCACAGGGCTATGGCCACTCGCTTCTCAACTGTGAGGGCTGCTCTCATTTTGGTGTCTTTGCACTTCAGGGCAGGGGATAGCAAGTCACAAAGTTCAATGAAAGTGGCCCTACGCATATGAAAGTTTCACCGCCACTGGGAATCATCCATACCTGCAACACTATGCGGTCCCACCAGTCTGTGCTTGTTTTCCGGGCCCAGAGTCGGCATTCCATGGCATGAATCTGGCCCAATGCCACCGTGATCTCCCAATCACCACATGCCGTGCTTCTAGGAACGTCTGTGTCCATGTCCTCATCAGTATAGTAATCGCGCTGTCATCGATTCCTCACCCGCTTTTGCAGGTACTGCACGTACTGCTGGATAATGCGCGAGGTATTTACAATGGTGAAAACTGCAGCGGGAGATCTGAGTGGGCTCCATGCTTGCTGTGCTATGGCGCCTGCATGGGTAATCCTGGAAAAAAGGGGGCAAAACGTAGGAGATCAGGGTGGCAGTGGAAGAGGTGCTGTTCGGTTCACGATAGCCGAAAAAATGCGGGAAATTGTTGTCTTCGGTAGCTTTCACGGAGGCGGGAGCCCAGGACAGACAACATGGAGAAGCGCGGTAGTGTGGCAAGAGCAGGAGAGCAGAGTTGGCGGCAGAAGCTGTGCTGCTTGGTTACGATGGCTGAACAGAGTTGGTAGCGGAAGCAGTCGAAGAGGAAGAGAAAGAATAGATACTTATAGAGATTACTTAGAAAGATGAAAGGAAATGCGAGGTGGATTCATAGTACCAGGAGAGAAGCGGAGCACCGTAGTGCACCTTCTGCTGAAAGCAGTATGGCATCTGCACGCCAGAAAGGCGCAAAACAATTGTCTGCTGTAGCTTTCACGGAGGGAGGAGCGACTGACGACACACCCAGAAACATCCGTGAGAATGTTTTTGCCCCATCATGCACTGGGAGCTTAACCCAGAATTCCAATGGGTGGCGGGGACTGCAGGAACTGTGGGATATATACCCAACATTCAACGCTCCAACATTCGATGCTAGCCTTGGTACTGTGGAAGCACTCCACCAAATTCACACACTTTAGAGGGGACACACAAGACTGAATGTATAAAATCGCTTCAAAAATTTGAATAGAATAAGTTCAAAATAATTTTGTACTGTAGACGTACCCAAAGTCTTTCATGTTTTAGTGTTATTCCTTCTTTCTCTGAGCAACTGGTAAAAGGTTCTTCATCTTGTTTTCCTTCAAGGATCTCTTGATTGGGATATTTTTTTCCTTTCTTTCCCCTCCTTGTCTTTCCCTCCCAACACCTAGGTGGTATTTGAAGTACAGTGAAGAGATGGGTCTTATATACTGTCCTGAATGTGGCAAGATTTGTACCCCTTCTAATACTTTGGGATGGCCCAGCTGTGAACAAAGCTCTATCCTCCCCTTTCTTCACCAATGTCTCTTGCCGAAAAGTTCCATTGTTACTCATTAACGCATTTGCGGTATTGCCAACTCCAAGTGTTCAAAACTCATGAGTCAAGCCCAACAGGCATCAGATTTTTTAAAAAGAGTAAATTTGGTATGCTGTTTATTTACCTTCTGGTGTTTGAGTCTTTAGCGTGTACTCGGGTCACATTTTCAACCTTTTTGTGCAACTTACTTTATATTTTTATCTAGAAGTTGAGATTCTAATATAATTCCATCAGTCCTTGAAACTAGGAGAAGAACATCAAATGTTGTGTGCTTGTGACAGAATTGTAAGACTTGTAGTATCACCAACACCTAACTTTCAAAAATCATGAGTCAGGCCCCAAAAATCCTGAGATTGGCTTAAAAATGATTGCTATGTCTATTTGTCTTCTGGCTTCTGAGCCTTTAGGCTACACTAGAGTCATGTTTTCAAGCTTTTCTAGGCTAGAAACTTACATTAAAAAAGTCAGCAGCGGGGGTCTCTGGGAACCACCTGACTCCAGTAGCAGGGCCTTAAAGAAAACCCCCAAATATTGTGGGACTGCATTTGTTACAGTAAGTCCTGGTCACTCGACTTACCTCATTGTGGGCTTTGGCAACCAAGACTTGGACTTTGAATTTGGTTCAGTATATAGTGGGGAGCTGGTGTGGTTCCTGGAGTTCTGGGATGATGTGTTTGCATCAGCTTGTCCTGCTTAGCACGCAGGCTGCCACACTCAGTACAAGTTGGAGCTTTTCAGTACATAATTCTTATATGAAGAAGTTTGCAGTGCATAAAATCAAATTACCAGATTAAAAAAATTTTCCTCACCAGACATTGAGTGGTTCAGTTTGGCTTCTGGTAAGACAGATTTTATCTGTTTTAATTAGCTTAAAGCATGTTTTCATTTATCATATTGTGCTGAATACATCTAGTACTGGAGGACTGAAGAACATGATATGATATTGCACTTAGGTTAAAACAATGAAAAGCTAATTAGATACAGTGAAATAACTATAACATATTAATATTTATGTTTTATATTATGTAGGTTATGGAAGTTAGGTTAATATAAAATGGTGCTTAATAGAATTGCAAGTGCTGTCTGATGACACTTTCATATAGTGTTCAGGGCACTGAAAAGAGATTTTGCTAGAAATCCAAGAAATCTGCATTACAATAGAATGTTTCCTGCTGTGAGGGATCACGGAATGCAGGGGAAAAAAGCCCCCAACATTTTAGTGCCATTCCCTGTTGTTTACATAGGAATGTATTCCTTTCATGTTCTAGTTCACTTGGAAAAGTGCCTGAAAATGCAGTATGACATGTATTTTTATGTCTATTAATGAATACAATTATTTTATTATTATTATTTGGAGATGACAGGAGATCTTTATATAAAGGTGGATCCTGCACCATTGAAGTGAATGGGAGTTTTGCTATTAGCTTCAGTGGGAGGAGGATCAGGGCCTTAGTGAAAAAGAATTGTCTCTCCTTATATTGAGTGGGCTAAATTATTCCTGGTCCATGGTATCCTTTTCTATGGGAGAGTGTTCCAGGGTTGAAGTTTATTCCTGCCATATAACTTATAGCATTCAGGTTCTGTACCGGGAGAGCGTAGAAGTCTTGGTGAGTGTGGGGTGAAATCCAGTCCCCAGACTCAGGCCACGATTTTGCTTATAAACTAGAAAAGCAGCCACAGCTCCTCTGGGCTACTTTCACGGGGTGTTTGGGCAATGGGATCTGCATAGCTGTTTGAGATTGGTGCTCCCTCCTCTAGCCTCCCCCTTTGCAGCTTTCTACATCAGAGATAGAAGGCCAGCACCTTACCCACCACCAGGGGTTGCACAGACATCTACTCTCCCTGCAGTCCCCCATCACAGCCCGTATGGAGGCATACGCAGTGCCGAGGACCTCGCACTGGCCCACGGCACTATGAGTCATTTTATCCCTCTGATACTAGCCCTGGTTCCCAGTCCGTGGAACTACTATTTGAGTTCCTAGATGTCTTTTGTTTATATATTCCTACTCTCCCAGATTACTAAAAGTTAAATTGGCCACTGTTTGCAAATGCTTAATCCAGAAATTGGATTTAGCAAAATTCCAATTAATTGGTGGTCACTTCAGCTAATTACCCTGTCCCCAGTGTCTATCTTACTCATTGGAATTTACATACAATGAAAGTGTAGAAAATTATTTATTATTATTATTTATTTTAAAGACCTTTACGATTTTAACCCTCAAATGGCATTTCTACGAGTAAGGGGCAGGATTCTGACTTCAGAGTTTTCATTTGCCTGTAAGAATTCAACTTTTGATAGTTCTAGTTTTCTGGGAACTCGACTATGTTTATGTATAAATGGATTCATTACTATTCATATTTGCCAATTCTTGAGCAATTCATGGACCTTTTATAAAATGTTGTATTCTTCCTCTGAAGAAATAGCATCTCTCAGTAAATATGTGGAAGCTAAAAGTGGGGATAGTTCCCACAATTCTTGTTTGAAAAGCACAGAGAAAAGAACATAGTGCACACACAAGAATCCCTGAGACCTTTTGGTCTGCCTCAGATCTCAGGAGCCTGTATCTCTGTGTCATACCCTATCAGTGAGGTAGAAAAGTATTTTAATTTTTGGCATGCACTTGATCTCACCAAGTGATGATAAAGATTTAGATCTTAACTATTATATTCTAAGCAGGTTACTAGCAAGTCTTTGAGAATTGGGTATATATTAAATTGTTACCCTGCCAGCACATATCCAGTTGATGTTCTGCAGGCATTTCTACTGTATAAGCAAATGTTTGGTATGTTGTGCTTTCAGTGATTATGATTAAAATTTGGTGTTTTTTTAAAATATTTTTTAAAAACAGGTTATAGGATAATATAACTTTTCCTGATTTTCTGTTTTTCTGAATAGTATTAAAATAATGGTATTCAATAAAATAGTAGAGCCTTTGAAGCACAATACTTTTATTTTTTCTTAACTACAGTAACTAGTTTATTTAATAATACAACACAGTTTGAATGAGTTTAAAATGTGTTAAAATTTCAAGGCTGTTTTAAACTTTCACGCACTATAGCACTGCAGCTCTCAAATATGCCGTTACGTAGTATCAAATTTTATACTTATCCAGAGCAGATTTTACATATTTATGTCATCCAGACAAATTTGTTGAATAATAATATTGTAACACCATTCAGAAAAATAGAAAATCAGGAAAAGTATGTGTAAATAAACTATAAGTATACATGCAATATATGTACAATGTGTATATATATAATATTACACATGTACGTGTACTGAAAATTTCTTACAAATATTCAGATTATAATGTAATATATATAGTGCAATATAATATGTGTTTTAAATATTGATATATATTCTGCTCTGGCTCTTGATGTTCATAATCTGAGAGACAGATAAAATTTACAGCATATGGAGCTCAGTTCTGCTTAAAGTTATCAGGATCAGGAGCTCATTTAGGACACTCGATGTGAGTCTTGTGCTTTGTTTATTTTGTGTCATATTTTGTATAATGGCCTGTCGGGTCAGCACAAAAGTATATTTTAATGTTTTTGATATCAGTGTCAGTTTTGCCTGAGAATAAGGACTGTATGATTTGGGCCTAAGTCTGTTAAAAATAAATTTAATGTTTTGGTCTCATGTAAAATTAAAATGAATAAACATCATAAAGCCCAGACCCATCCTAGTGTCTGTTTGAAAATTCCAGAGATGTGGCACAAGGGAACGACCATCATTGCAGTGGAAAATGTGCATAGCTATTTTCAACAGGGAATGAAGAGCTGAAATGGAAAAGTGAAATAACAATGGTCTGATTGCTTTCATTTTTTTTTTTGTAGTTTAACATTGCATTAAAGAGAACAACCCCATTTTCTACATTTCCCCCCCTATTTTCTTGTCATGGATATATTAGCATTACATGATGCATACTAATTATAAAGTTGGCTGTAACAAGAGTTCCTCTTGTGAATCCATTTAAGAACTGATTGTTTACTATCTTTTTCTGTAAGTATAAAATTTTAATTATGCCACTGACAGGAACTGTGCGTGATACAGTGCTCTACATTTATCACTGGGAGAGGGCCAGTTGCAGAGCTGTTTGACTTTGGAGAAATCCTGATGCGTTTGCAATGTTGAGCAGCAGGTGCCACATTATTATGTACAGAAAAGCAATTAGGAAGCATATTGGATGAATGGGGAGTGCATTAATATTAGCAAGTACATTTGTCAGTGGTTTTGATGCGAGTCTTTTTCTTTTCTTTATGCAACATTAAGATTGTGGCTCTCATAAATTCTCCCCTTAAATTGCCATCTGTTCCCTTGTCATGCAGTAGTGAGGTAGAGAAAAGTTTTCTTGACAAAATGAAAAGAATTTCTTTTATTTAAAGTAGAAGCAAAGGAGCTTATACAAAGTGGGAGAATTGTAGGTTATGTAATTGAGCTTTTCATGTGTTAAGTAATTACCTTTGAATGTAACATTAACTGTGGAACAGTTAGATTTTTTCCCAGATTTCATTTTTCAATCATTTAATGTATTTTTAAAAATACAGTATGAAACAATTCAAACTAGATTGCATTAGGTTCCTATCCTGCAGACCTTACTTATGCAAATACTTCAGTGGGAATTCTACCTGAGCAAGGACTGCAGGCATAGTCCACTGGTCCATGGCCAGGAATATGTGAATATAGGAGACAATAGTCTCATGTTACCAGTGGGGAAAAATATGTCTGTCAGAATTTAGTTACCATTTTGAAACAAGAAAAGGAGTACTTGTGGCACCTTAGAGACTAACCAATTTATTGGAGCATGAGCTTTCGTGAGCTACAGCTCACTTCATCGGATGCATACTGTGGAAACTGCAGCAAACTTTATATATACACAGAGAATATGAAACAATACCTCCTCCCACCCCACTGTCCTGCTGGTAATAGCTTATCTAAAGTGATCATCAGGTTGGGCCATTTCCAGCACAAATCCAGGTTTTCTCACCCTCCACCCCCCCACACAAATTCACTCTCCTGCTGGTGATAGCCCATCCAAAGTGACAACTCTTTACACAATGTGCATGATAATCAAGTTGGGCCATTTCCTGCACAAATCCAGGACAACCTGGATTTGGGCTGGAAATGGCCCACCTTAATTATCATGCACATTGTAGGGAGAATGGTCACTTTGGATGAGCTATTACCAGCAGGATAGTGAGTTTGTGTGTGTGGTTTTTGGGAGGGGGGTGAGGGGGTGAGAGAACCTGGATTTGTGCAGGAAATGGCCCAACTTGATTATCATGCACATTGTGTAAAGAGTTGTCACTTTGGATGGGCTATCACCAGCAGGAGAGTGAATTTGTGTGGGGGGGTGGAGGGTGAGAAAACCTGGATTTGTGCTGGAAATGGCCCAACCTGATGATCACTTTAGATAAGCTATTACCAGCAGGACAGTGGGGTGGGAGGAGGTATTGTTTCATATTCTCTGTGTGTATATAAAGTCTGCTGCAGTTTCCACGGTATGCATCCGATGAAGTGAGCTGTAGCTCACGAAAGCTCATGCTCAAATAAATTGGTTAGTCTCTAAGGTGCCACAAGTACTCCTTTTCTTTTTGCGAATACAGACTAACACGGCTGTTACTCTGAAACCTGTCATTTTGAAACAGATAACATTGACTCTGATGGTGGTGTCAGCAGCAAACTGCTCAAAGTCTTAAGGGAAGTTGTTGAACTCTCTGTGAAAAGCTTTGAAATGTTTCTTTTCATTAGGTTTTATTTTTATGGCAGTTTCTAAATTTCAGTTTATTTTCCTTGGAAGGAGATTTTGTTTGAGACTGACATGTCTCTCCCCAAGACTATGGCTAGCCAAGGGTTTGGAAAAAAGAAAAGAAACATAGAAAACAATTGTAAAAAGCACTAATCTAATTGGCACAAATATTGTACTTTTCAAAGAGAGAAGACAGGGTAAACTATTTCCTGATACCTCTAATTCATATAATTTACACATGTGGCAGAAAAGAGTGAAACAGTGGATACCACTGATATACCACTATACCGTTAGGGTTGCCAACCCTCCAGGATTGGCTGGGAGTCTCCTGGAATCGGCGACTATTGAAAGCAAGCCGGGAGATTTTAATAAGATATTTTAAGAAAATGATATTATGTAATGTTGGAAAAAAAATCTCTGGAATAGCTTCAGTCAGAGTTGGGAATCCAAAATACTGCATAATGACAGGTTTCAGAGTAACAGCTGTGTTAGTCTGTATTCGCAAAAAGAAAAGGAGTACTTGTGGCACCTTAGAGACTAACCAATTTAGTAGCTCACAAAAGCTTATGCTCAAATAAATTGGTTAGTCTCTAAGGTGCCACAAGTACTCCTTTTCTTTTTCCAAAATACTGCGTGTATCGGGTCTATTCACCACTCCATTCCTCTGGTTTCACACTGGTGGAAATCTGTTGACTGACGGATTTACACTGGCCTTAAACTGGAGTAACATAGTAGCGAATCAGGACCATTGTCTGAACTGGGCAGCGAGTTGTCATCTGGGTCCAATCTTCATATGCTCTTCAGTTTTGCGTGTGTATCTGGCAGTCAACCTCCGAAAATCAGTCCTACTTCTGAGCCATATCAGTAGTGGAGCTTAACATCTTTCCCTTCTACATCTTTCCTCTTCTCCCCTTGAGCAAACTCTTCAAAGACCAAGGAGATCTGTTTTAGAGATAACTTGAACTAAAGAACTGGCAGCATGAGTTATAAGTGGCAGTAGTGGCAATTCCAATGGTACTTTATAGCCAGATTGTGAATCATCAGAATACAGTATATCCCAGAAACTGGTTAGGAGGTGGGCTTTGTTGTCAGGTAGGTGTGTGTGTGTTTGTGTAAGGTGTGGGGGGAGGGAGGGAGGGAGAAGGAATATGAGATTAACATAAAAACTAAATACTCTTTAAAGAAGAACCTATAAAGGGAAAAAATATGAAAGCACTGCAATGAGAACAATGGGAGTTTCTGTTTCAGCAACTATGTGCTCTCCTTTGGTTGCAGCAAACCCCAACAGATTTTTAAGTATTGGCTGTCTGGAGCCCTTCCTATATTTACAGACATCCAAATCTAAGTCTACAGTATTTGCTCTCTGTGTAAGAAGAGCGATAGTCACCCAGAAGCAGTACACCCACAATGTCCTCTCCCTGTTGCACTCTGAATACGGACAGCATTAAGAGCTCATTATCTTTTCACTCTTATTTTTAACAGTCTTCCTTTCTTGTATCTGCTCTTTCAGGGTTAAATTCACCTAGGTATGGAGGTTCCATGCATGTTCCTTCTAAACCACTTAAGCTCTTGGCATCCCTTCATTGGATGGGATTGGTGTGAGAACGTGAGTGAAAGAGCTTCACAAGGGGGCCATTACACCTGTGCTCAGTGCAGATCAGGGCTCATTGTTGCTGACCCCAGCTGGTGTGAGAGAGCTGTTGAAGGTAGATTTAGTAACATTTAACTAGTTTAAAGACAACACAGAGGGGCAGCAACTACTATTTCAGACCGTATGCTGGAATAGCAGCCACACACTACATGGAGATTAGGCCATTGCTTTCTTGGTCTTATGTATTTGAAGCATCTGTCAATAGTTATATCAGCCTCTTGCACAGGCTTCCTTATTCCATCTTTACTTTTCCCTTCACTTCATTCTGTAGTTTCTCCAGTCCTGTGATGTACCTGAAGCTTTAATTACCATGCTATGAGCCTCTTTTTCCCGTTTATTACTTTTCATATTTCCATGTTCATCCACAATGTAGTGGGCCAGATCCTCAAGTGGTGTAAATTGCTGCTGCTTCATTGAGGTCAATGGGACTACTTGAATTTGCACTAACTGAGGATCAGGAGGAGCATATTTATTGTGAGATGGCTGGAATGCTCTTCCGTCAAATGGGAGAGAGATGAGCTTTTGAGCACCACAGAGCCCTTCTTCAGATCTTCAGGTTTTCCAGATGTTTGTTGTGTTTGAGAATAAAAATTTTGTATTTTTTTTCTTTTGCATCTCTGTTTCATTCTGTTTACAAACCTAACTAAATTAGGGCATTTTATGGCTTGAATTCTGAGCTATACCTTGATACGATGGACATAGATAAAGTGATCTTGTTGATTCTTTTAGATCTGTTAGCAGTTTGTTGGGTTTTTTTAACCAGTAATCAAGTGGTTCTGTTGACTTGCTTGTGGGCTTTAGCAAAGGTGGATGGGGTTATTCTTTAATGGCTTGGGTCTTAGCTTCCTGAGGGCGTTTATGGGCAATTGTTCCACTTCTGTAGGAGTTCTCCCCTGCATGGTAACACTGGACTCTGTTGTCACCTCAGCTGCTCAAGATGTAAAGAAGGCCACTGCAAGAGTTAGTGAGGAGACATGGGTTGTGATCCATTCATTAAGCTGATTACACACAGTGCTGTATCCTCATATCTGACCCAGCTAGTGCAGTGGAACAAATAATGCAGTATCTGCATGAGCTCTAGACTTGGATGAAGGCTGGCAGGCTGCAACTTAATCAAGGCAAGACTGAGACAAGGTTGGTAAAATGGGAAGAGTTGTCTGAATTTGGTTGTGGCAGGAAGTGGTGAAAGTTGGTGACAGTCCGAAGAGTTGTCTGAACTTACATTGGTGCCCGGGACTGGGGGAGTCTGAACACCATTTGGAACCCTGTGAATCCTTGGTGGTGCAAGTAGCCCTTACCTAAGCAAGTATCTCCATTGACTTCAGGGATAGGACTTTGCTCCTTTTCTAATTCTACTTTCTACATATTGTGTAAGTTAGCAGACCTTGTTTTATTTGTTCCTTCTGTCTAGTTACTTTCTCTCATAAATATTTCTGTTTTCCCTGACTGTGGGCCATAGTCACCGAGAGATATTCCTATGCAAAGATATGGAACTGGGCCCAAAGTTGTTCTCTCTGGTGTATTAGATTATATCAAATTCTTCCATTACCTTCCTTAGGCCTTTTATTATCTTTATGTTTGGGCCACAGTAAGTCTATCTCAAAGGTTGTTTCTCCAAGGTGTCTTCAATCACTATCTAACCTTTACACACACCATAAGGCTATTCCTTCTCCTTCTGTTCCATTTAATTTCTTCTAAACAGTGTGTATATCTCAGCATTTGTCTCAGTTTTTTTTATTCCTCTTCCAGTAAATAAAAAAAATTCCCTCTGTGTGCACACACTCCTGTTCTCTTTTTCAATATTATTGCTGAAGTCAGGCCATTGTTGTTTTTCTTGTTAGCTGCTTCTTCCTTTTCTGTATTACTGTTTTCTTTATATACTGTACTTTGCCTGTATGTCTCCTGATTTCCCTATTCCACCAGATTAAACATTCATTTATAAGTTTGTGTCTTCTCTGTATCCAGTATTTTGGTGCCCCTTCAATTCAGAAGTAGCCCCTCATACATAAACAGGTTGCATCTGTTCAAAAAAGAGCCCCAATCCACACAAAATTCATTCTAACAACAGTGATAGTAGTGAATTCATTTGAGATTCATGTGGATGTCATATACTATGAGTTACAGTGTAAGCATCAGTTAATGGACACTCACAGTAAAGTGTTCCCTATCAAATAATACATCGCCTAGCTATATAAAGTGGTTTATGTATTTTTTTTCTTCCTCTATGATTTCAGCATGGCTAGAGAAGGTGTCTAACAGTATGATTGCCTGGCTTTGTAGGGTATTTCTTTTGCAACCATCACTGCATAATGTTTTATTAATGCATTTTTAAATAATTTATCTTTAAACCTTTGTTTGATGGATATACTTTTTATTTAGAATTTAATACCCTAGGAGGTGGGTTTGACAGTTCCTGTTTGCACTCTGACCAAATTTCTCTTAGGAACATGTTTTTTTTTTTTTTACCCTGTTCCATAAATAGCAAATTTGTAATTTTTCATCTTTATCTTTAATTAATTATAGGGATTATATTTGAAAAAGATTAGTGCTGATCTTTATCAAAAATATTTTAGACAATGCAAATAATATAAAGTTTAGCTTTCTTCATACATATTCCAGTTTATAATGTATACTGATTTAATAGAAGAATAAAATAATGGCTTGTAAACCTAAGCCTAGATCGTCAAAGGTATTTAGATACTTCATAAGAACATAAGAATGGCCATACTGGTTAGACCAAAGGTCCCTCTTGCCCAGTATCATGTCTTCTGACAGTGGCCAATGCCAGGTGCCCCAGAGGGAATGAACAGAACAGGTAATCATCAAGTGATCCATCCCCTGTCGCCCATTCCCAGCCTCTGGCAAACAGGGGCTAGGGACACCATCCCTGCCCATCCTGGCCTATAGCCATTGATGGACCTATGTCACTCCCATTGACATCAGTCTATGGACTAGACTGGCAGGCACAGTCCCTTGAAACTCCCTGTGCAGGGTTTCCTAAAAGGCTCAATTGTGGGCTCAGGCACAATTCCTTCAGAGCCCTCTGGCATGAAGGGGAATATACCCCACTGCACCAGCCCTTCAGTTGTTTGTGCCTGGCTAGCTCTGCTCGCATGCAATTTTGGGAGGAAGGGGGTAGGACCGCTCTCCCTCTTTGGGGGAAGTTTGTGACCTCGAGTGCTATGTGGGAGTGGTCCCTCTCCTCAAGTGCAGAGATGGCAATCGAGGAACATAGGAACTGCCATACTGGATCAGCTGAATGGTCCACATAGTCCAATATCCTGTCTCTGACAATGGCTAGTACCAGATACTGCAGAGAAAGGTGCAAGAAACCCAAGAGTGGAAAAATATGGGGAGCACAAGCAGGGGAAACAGCCTGTGTTCTCCCCACCCTCCTACCTCACTTGTACACCTGAGCAGAGAATAGGAATAATCTGATCAAATATGAACAATGCTGGGTAATTTAGGGATCATTCCTTCTTCCATTGAAGTCAGCGGCAAAATCTCTGTTGACTTGAATAAGTGTAGAATTCGACCCTTAGTCATTAACATGAAGTGGAAGGAATTAAAAAGCATAGTAACACTGTGATTGCAGTTGGCTATACATACACAGTGCATATCAGAGTTAAATATACTCCTTCCTCAGCTATAGCTCTTCCAGAAGAAGTCTCTTTCTCAGTGCAATTCATAAAGACTCTTAGAACCTCTTCTTTACCCTTTTTATTCTCCATATATCTTTATTTTAATTTCTGGATTCTTGTGCATTTGCCAAGTGTATTTGCCTTACTGACCACTTCAAGTAGTACAAAGTAAGACTTGTGTTAAAATTTTAAAAAGTAGAATGTTGTGCTAACATTTTGTGCTTAATTCATTATAAAAATAGAAAAATACACAGTGTTATTTTCTTGAATATATTTTTTTTAATTCAGACACATTGAAAATGTGTTCTGTGGTCTATATTTTTATCATGACCAGTAATAATTTTTATTTAACAAAGTATTCGGCAGTATAAAAGTGTAAGTATTCACCATAAAACCCATTGTGTAACTTGGCCATATCTGTACTAAAAAACAGCTTCTCAAGACAACACTTTGATGTGGGTGTTCCTTTAAGTCTTAAAGGCACATGCTGCACACATCAAAGTAGTATGTGAACTTGAGAGTATTTACCTTGTTTAATGGGAAATGTTTTCCGCATTTTTTTCACTGTGACTTTTTTCTACTGCACGTTTCTGTGTTCTTTTTCTATTTAAAATTTAAAGAGCTACATTTGGGAGAGGAACAATGTAGGTAAAAGAGACCCCATGGAGTGTGTCTGATGTGATCGTTCTCCTATGTGCCACCATTTTTCCTCCTGCTGGGGAAGAGCTAAATGATAGTGCCTTATACCTTACTGAATAAAGCCTAACACAGTTTCCTGCTGTGAGCATGTGATCAGTTTTTATGTTTGATTTTTGCACACAAGTACACTACTGCAAGCATACCCATATACTAGGCAAACACTTAATATGGGAACTATTGTTGACTCAGACATTGAACTAGCCCTGATTAATCACCCTAAGCCCAAGATTTTAGAGATCTTCCCTTTCTGTGTTCACAGGTACTACAGTCTTTTTTGTTCTACCTGTTTTTAGTTTCACATGACCAATTTATTTTATGGATAATTCTGATCTACACAGAGATGTTGAAAGATCTGTTACTGTATGTTACTATCAGGGAACTAAACACTATGCTATGGTCTGATGCTGCAACCCTTACACCTGCACGTAATCCTTATGTAGTCCCATTGATATCAGCAGGAGTAATGGTTGCAGGGGCTGGACCTTGATTGTTACACATGCATTATGATTAATATAGGCAACATTTATAGCAATCTTTCATAAGGGATTTTAATGTAGTTTATATTTTCAAAAATATCAGTTAAAATATAAAAATGTTCATCCTCTGGACAGAAGATGAATTTAATTTTAATGTTCTCATGCCTAGTATGAATAAATTCTTACATAACAAAAACCAATTAAATAAATAAACATCTTATTCTTTATTTTAATCCAAATATTCGAGCAACTAATGTCAAAGCTGTAGATCTGCTGCCGTATTTGAGGACGTCATGTTATCAGTTAAACATCCAGAACTCATAATATCCTTCTTATTGGCTCACTGAACAAGAGAAAAAAATAGGTCCTGTAGGAATACATCCAGAGACAAAGAAGAAAAGATATTTTATTTTTAGTGCTCAGATGGCATAATTGTTGGTTGGCGTTTAGTGGTTTGGAATATGAGGGGAGGGGGGGAATAATTTCTGAATAAATGGGGATCATCTATAATCACCAAGGGGCCAGATCCTTTTAGCATCAATGACTGCTCTGCCATGGACTTCAGTGGGAGCAGGATTGGGTGCTTTAACGAGAGAAAAGCAAGCTGTTGTCATGAAAGACTCCTGATCTTCAGAGTGAAGCAGCTTGCCCCCTGCAGGCTCACTGCATCTCAGTGAGTGCCATTACTCGTATTTGCGAGGCTGTTTGCCAGGCTTTGTATTATACACTCACAGACAGACACCCCAAAGTACAAATAATGTTGTGAATGTGACACAACCTTGTCAACAAAAGGCTAGATAATTCATAATCAAGACCAAATCATGCTCATCTTACTTTCATTTCATAAATTTAGCTGTGTTTTGTGATGTCAAAACATTAATATTAGTTAAACATGATTTTTTTCTGTGTGAATTTTCTTTTGTTATATTAAAAAGTAAAGAGCTTTCATAGAAGGTTATGAACTGCATATTAATTAGGGATGTGCAGACTGGCTGCTACTCTGAATCAGAAGATTTAGTATTGTATTGTATTGTATTCAGAAGTCCTGCTTTTGGGGGAAATAGAAACGTTCAGATTTTGGAAACCTTACAATGGAAATAGCATGTGGTCTTTCTGATTTTACATGAGGGTAGCAGCAGCACTGAGGTTGTAGCATGGCAGCAATATGTAGATTTCTAGTGCGCTAAGGGCCCAATCCTGCAATGAGCTCCAGGTGAGCAGACTTCTCCATATAGCACTTTGCAGGATCGGAGTCTAAAATAACCTCATTAAGAGATTAACTGGTGTCTAGCATAGTAGCTAGTGTCAAGTGAATGAGACAAAACATATAGTGAATCCTAGGAGTCACTGTCAAGCAATGCCATTGTCCACCAAATAGAATACTTAAGTGCTCCTTCCACTGCATTACAGGCAACAGAGGAGATCATGGAACAATACAGCAACACACAGCAATGGCAGCAGCAAAGGGGTCTGGGCAGTAGGTGCCCTTAGAAAGGGGACGCTGTGACTTTGGCAGCAGATCTTTAGTACAATCACAATATTTAGACAGAGCAGAGTTGGTGACCAAACACTGTTGGAGCATGGAGCAGAGCAGCACACCAGCATGTGTAGTCTTTTAACCCTTGTGTAGTCTTTTAGACTTGTGCAAAACGAGTGCCCAGTGGTTGTAAAACTGCTCCTAAAACACAATTGTAGTGTTGTACACTGACTTTGCACTCACGTAAATGCCTATGCAAGGTGCCTGTAGCTGAGAATCAGGCTCAGAATGTTTAGACCAGATGAGGTCAGATTCATCGTGGCATGACTGCTCAGTGCCACACACAACAGCATATGCTTTGTCTTGACTAGGAAAAAGGTTGAGTTTAGGTCTGACTTAGCTAACATGAGTTACCTAAACTCCACCTTTCCAGTTTTGACACAGAGGCATGCAAGGGCACAGTAGCATGGCGACATTGTATAATTCTCATCTTTATCTCGTGATTCAAGCCAGCCAATGTCCACGTCAGTGCTAGTTGATGTAAAATACCATGTAACATGATCAGCGTCTCACCTAGTTCTTTCCTCACTTACCTGAAGACAAATATTTGATATATTTGTTTTTAGTGGGAGAAGGGATCAGTCATAACACAAAGGGTCTTTTTTGTCGGATGTGCTTCTCTGCTAAGTGTTTTGATGGGCAACAGAGCTGCCTAGACTCAGGTCTTTGGGCAATTTCTCAGGACTGCTACTGCTATCTCAAGACTCCTAGAATTCAGTCCAACTCACATTAGAATCAATGGCAAGACTTCCTTTTAATGACTTTAATGGGAGTTGGGCACAGGCCCTAGGCCTGACAAGAGCCATCACTACTGCCATGACAGTGACATCAGTTAGATTTGAAGAGGAATACAGATATGGGTCCTGCCAAGACAGGCTGCAAAAAAACTGGTAGCTGAAGTGACTGAGAAAGTAGTGACCTTGGAAGTACTGGCATCCATAGGAGAAAATTGGGATACAGTAGAGGCAACAAACCTGACACCAGAAATAGGTGCACCCACCAATGACTGGGCAGAGTTGAGTATGTCCTTCATTGTGGAACAACAGATTAAGACTCCAATGCAACCATTTTCCTGCTGAATATTTATTCCAGACATTCTTTATTCTATGGGGCCCTAATGGGCTATACTGCAGCATATATAACTATAATTATCTCACATATGAAGCCCAAAAATCAGGCCACACTCCTATCCTCCATTATCACAGCTAGCAAATAAAAGAATCTTTCTCTTGCGTCACCAACAGTGTTTCCTTTGTGGATATGTTCTGAGCCTTGACCATAATAACGTAGCTATGGAATGTGTTGTAGGTACCGTGTGCCATGCGTCACACTCTGTGGTGCTGCGTATGTTTACGTTTAAAATCAAAATTAAGGCCAGACAACACTGTTAGCAGCCAGCAATGCAGCACCACCAGTTTTCGAAACTGACTGACTGCAGTGCAAAGAGTGAGAGCAGAATCAGAGAGCTCTGTCATGTCATGTAGGTACAGCTGAGGAGTATCTGTGTCCTTACATGCTAGCGAAGGCAGCTTGGAGTAGTCCAGGGGGGAATTACCTTTCCTTTATTGAATCACTGGCCCCATCTACATAGGAAAGTTGCACATGGAGAGTTCCCTAAAAGCACACTTCCACTCTGTGAGTGAGGAGGGGCAGGACTTGTGGGAGGTACACTGGGAAAAAGCAAGGATTATTGTATTGTTCCATCAGGGAATCCTTAAGCAGCAGCACATAGGGGTGGATGGCAGTAGGGTATAGGCTGGCTAGGATGGGGCTAGAGTATCTGGAGTTACACAGATTATTAATATTTATTATTTGTATTGTGGTGTTGCAGAGGGTCATAGCTCAGGGCCCAGCGTGCTAGGTGCTGTATAAACATATAGCAAAAAGACTTCCTGCCCTGAGGAGTTTCTAATCATTCATCCAGTGCTCTCCACCATGGGGAGGGGACTGTGAAAGGAGGAACAGATACTACTCTAGCCACCACGAGGCTGCAGAAGACTCCATGGAGTGGCTCTGCAGTTGCTCTGTAGCTCAGGGAAAATGATTCCTACCAACCTTACCCTTTTGCACCTGTTCAACACACAGGTCGATTGGGCTGGATGATGGGGTTAGGACTAGCACCTTGGCTTTTGCGTTTCCATTTTTGCACATGTTGGGCCTGATTTTCAGAGGTTGCAAGTGTCTGCAGCTGCCATTGACTCCAGGAGGAACAGCTGGTGCTCAGCAGGCCCTCTGTGTCTCAGGCTGTGCATCCAAAATCAGTGAGCACTTCTGAGGCCCTACATCCAAAAGATGGAGGTAGTTTTGATATACAAGACTGATCTTCACTAGGTGTATGTATGTAATTGCCATTAAAGTCGACATTTCCCCACTCTGAGGAATAGAATCCTCTCCTTTAGTTTGGCACATCAGGTCAGATCTGCTTGAGGACATGGACGTGACATGCCTTGTAGATGGCAGTGACTCCTTCAGAAACGCTCTCGTGCACTTTGTAGAGCTGTTCCAGGCACTTCCTAAAGAGTAGACCCACTAGACTGTAGCAGTTCCAGACATGTGGCCATGGCCTGTTATGTAAAATCCCTCTTATCAAGGAGATAACTGATCAGATAGCCCACAGTAGTTATTTCAGAGATCTTCTCTGCCCTCTCTATTCTTAAAACCCATCTGAAGTTTTAGTTGAAAATGAGCATACTTGTAAAATGATTTCTAATAAAACTCAGCATCTTTTTGATTTTTTTCTCCATATCAAGTATCTGGAGCATTAATCTGTAATACAGACAAATGACAATCTGCAGATAATGCTGAATTTCACAAGTGGAAAAAGACTTAAACCAGTGTGTGGTCATTACTGATTGGGGTCTGACTGCTGGACTGAACTCCTGCTTTCTCAGAGGCTGTGCATTAAAACTGCTTTAATTTTGGGTGACAGCATGTGTGGAGAGTGCCCAGAATATATGAGGAGGCTCTTTTTTGAGGCAACTAAATTTTCTATTTTTCATGCACTTTATTTATCAAATTAAATGCCCACATTTATCCTGGTCCTCTCTGGTTTGTTCTCTTCTCTCTCCCAGACTTCTCTTTGTCTTACTCCACAAACCTCTTTGTTCTTCCTGATCTCTTCCTCTATTAATGTCTATACTCATCTCTTCCTTTCCCTTGAAGTTGTAATGGCTGCTTCCTTTATCTCCCTTAAAGGAGCCTTTCACTTTTCCTTAATCCTGTGCTTCAATCCTAGTCTCACCCTCCCTTTATGCTGCCCCAGTCTTCACCTCCTTCTCTTCCTGTGCTGGCCTCCTTTCCCCTTTAGCACCCGCTGCCTACCGTAACTGCGTACAGTGAGAAAGTGCAAAACTTGACATTTTTCCTTTGGTTGCCTCCTGTTCTCACTTCTCCGCTTCTCCCCCTCAATTTCTCTGTCTCATTTGGGAAATAAAAACAAAATGACCTTTTTTTAAAATTTTAAACAAGGAAAATAGTGTCTCTTACTCCTAGTAAATTCTGACAACAGTGGGGCTTGAAGCTTCAAAATCAGTCTTCTTTATAACTCACCTTGGCAGGACCTATCTCCCCCTCGAATATTGCTAATGCCACTTTCCTGTGGTAGCATCTGCAGCCGTGACATTTGTGACACCATGCCAAAGGCCCTGAGATTTTGTAAGTAGGCCTGTGGGTTGGAGAAATCTCCCAAAAGCTTGAGTCTCAGGCCCCTATTCACAAAGAGTCCCAAAGTATTATTGTCTAGTCCTGAAAGCTGTCCCTGGTCTCTCTTCCTTTAGTGGCACCAGTCCAGGAATAAACATGCTGGTAACAGGTCCCAGAACTTACTTGCTATATGTCTGCACTTTGAGCAGGAGGTGTAATTTCCAGCTCGAGGACGTATATCTGTACTAGCGCTGATCAAGCTAGCATACAAAAAACAGTGTATAGCTGCAGCAATGCAAGCGATGTGAGGGCTAGCTGTCCTGAGTCCATGCCTAGCATCTTGGATGGGTGTGTACTTGGGGTGACTAGTGCCTCCCACTGTTTGTGCTGCCACTTGTTCAGAGCTAGCCTGGGTATTTCTCCATGAGCTGCGAATCACATTCCCAACTCGAAGGGTAGACATACCCTTGGCTCTAATAACAAGAGCCTAATTTCTTTTCATTCTATAATCTGCAGTTTGATCAGCCTCATTTAATGAGAAGTCAGTAGATCATTAAAGGCCAGGGTCCTCAGGGTGACCCTGTGAATGTGGAGTACAGAAAGTGTGTGTGTGTGTGTGTGTGTTTGAAAAGTACTATCTTGAGTATCTATGATAATAATATCTAGCTCTTATATAGCACTTTCATAAGCAAATCTCAAAGTGCTTTACAAAGGAGGTCAGTATCATTATCCCCATTTTACAGATGAGAAACTGAGGCAGAGAGAGGGGAAGTGACTTGGACAAGATTACCCCATAAACTAGTGGCAGAGCTCACCTAGAACCCAGGTCTCCTGAGTCCCCACCCAGTGCTTTGTCCACTAAAGGATTTTATTCTGCCTCCTAGCACCATAGTATCTGAACATATACCACATAAAAACAAGTAGCAGTCGTAGAGTCCTTAGTGGACTTCATAGCATCTTTGGTTCATTTCACTTTTTGTGACATAAAAACTGCTTAAAGTAGGGTTATTTTTGTTTGATCAGTTGGTTAGTCAATTTGTTTGAGGTCTTTTTGCTTGTTGTGGTTTGTGTGGAATTTGGTGGGAGCTTTTGTTTTGTTTCTTTGCAGGTGGAAGAGAAGGTAGGTACAAGCAGGTGTTAGTGTTATGTCATTCTTGTTACAGTGGAAAGACTTTGTCAAACAGGTTTTCCAGCACTTCCTAAAAAATGGTCAGATTATATTATATTCCTCTCTGTTTTATAGGGCAGGAAGTTTGAGGTGAATGAAATTTACCCACCCAATTCAACATCTGGATTTCTACATGGGCGTAAATCACGGGTCTAAAGGCATTTTTTTCTGGACCTAAGGAAGAATGAGTCAAATATCAAATCAGGATCAGGATGTTGGTTAATCTTGCATGCATGAGGGATGTAGATGGGGGTGGAGGGCTAATGTTACATCTGCATTGGCTTTTCCTGGTTTGGATACAGGATGAGTCCTGCTGTTTCTTTATGAGGTCACTGAAATGTTGTGGGATTTTCAAAACAGGATTTGAATGTACCCAATCACCTTTTATTGGCTTCATGCCTAAACTGATGTTTTGTTGGAAATCTCATGGACAGCACACTGAAAGCAACAAGTAATTCTGGGAAGAATAATGTCCCAGCTCTGGAATAAACATACCAACCATATTATCTGGAAACCATTCTGAGCCTCTCTCACTGAATTTAATTTGGTAAAAGTTTCAGTCTTGTATATAGCCAGGAGTTTATGTTGTCAGGTAATAATATATTTTATAATCAAAATATTTGTAGTAATATCAGATGATTGTGGAGGAGAATTGAGGATTTTATTTTTTAAGTGTTGCATCACTTAAAACATTGCAATAATGGAGACAATTAATCAGATTAATAATAGGATTTAAGGGCAGATCCTCAGGTGGTGTCAATTATCACAGCTCCTTTGACGTCTAAGGAGTTGTGACAATTTATACCTGCTGAGGATCTGCATATAGAACTTTTATCAGCTAGGTTGCAGGGTCAAATCCAGTCCAGGTCTGTAGTTCATGAAAGTTGTAACCATCTAGTAATTGTTTTGTGCCTTATGTGAAACACGTTTCCAAGCTTCCAGTTCCCAGTGGATAGATGTCCACATCACAATGTGCACCACTGCTGACAGCAGAAGGGCCAAAGATTCAATGTGCAAAGAACCTGAACTCTTGTTTGAATTCCTAGACTGAATAAGAGGAATTTCATCTTTGCCAGTATGCATTTCATATAAAATGCTCTTTGCTGACAAAGGGAGGATGAAATCCTTACAGGATCTACAAATCTGTCACAGGCATAGACTAAATCTATCGTAGCTCTGTAGTAAAGATGGTGAATTTACTGGCCCTTAGCGATATGAAACTGTGGCTAAAGTCCAGGTAGCACACTGGGTACTTGGACATGAAGCAGCAGAAGGCTGGGAATATTCTTTTGCCCAGCCTTATGTTTGTATTAAAATGAAGAAGACTGTAAAGGTTACTTAGAGTATGTGACAAGCCCTGATTTTATTTTTTCCCCCAAGCAGCTCAAAGTACACTTCTGTTCATTTCACTTGACTTGATTTTTATCAGGGCCGTTTTTGATGTGTAGTTATGCACTGTTTGTGTAATTATAAAATAGAAACACAGTTATAGCCTCCCAACTGTGCCATAACATAGAAATGAGGATAAATTATGAATACAAGTAGAGAAATAAAGACAATGGAGTTGTGAAAGAAGACTGACTGGCTCACCATGTTTTGCATGGTGCATGCATCCTTGAAAGTCTATTGCCAGTCACATTTTTTGAGAGGGGCCGGCTTGCTCTGCAGTCTAGCAGAGACTTAAGTGGAACTACATGTTGGTGGAAAGGGGCAGGCCAAAACAGCAGAAGCAGAGACGATGTGGTGGTTGGTCAGAAGAAACTGACCCTATGGACTATGGTGTGATTGAGAAGCACAGAAGATTCTAGAAATGGATTGGATCGGTAGCTAGTGGGAATGTCTTCCAAAGGATGTGAGTAACAATGTGTATAAAGATCTAGGAGTTTCTGGCTGGAACATTAAAAATAGTATAAAAGGGACTGAAATTGCAGAACAAGACTGTATTATTTATAATGACAGACAAGGGGAGGTAATTTGTAAAGAAACAAACAGAGTTTGTGTTATTCTTAGAAATTAGATGTGGAGACAAACCAAAAGTATGTGAATTCAATTAATTCTTCCTATTTTGTTGACATTTGTGCAGGGCCCGCATTGCCCACAGTGGTGAATCTGTGCCCGTCACTGGGGTGCTCCTGGCCTCATCCATGCTGTCCAGGAGATAGTGGCTCTTAGACCACGAGTGCCCCCTTTTTTGCTAGATGGCTGCAGTTTCTCCACTGAGGGTATGTCTACACGCCAGATGCTACAACTGTAGTTCCGTAGCGTAGCCAATTGTTACAGCAATGGAAGGAGTGATTTCTGTCACTGTGGTAAATCCACACCCTCGAGAGATGATAGCTAGATCAACAGAAGAATTCTTCCATCAACTTAGTGGTATCCATACCACGGTTTAGATCAACTTAATTAAATCTATCAGGGGTGTGAATTTTTCACACCACTGAGTGATGTAGCTAGTTGACCTAACTTTTGAGAGTAAATCAGGCCTGAATTGCAATTACAGTCTAGTGACCCAGGATGTTGATTTACCCTTTACAGATCAGTCTGATTGCAGGCCTCAATCCTGAGCCTCGATCAGTGCTTTAGATCCAGACATGATTGGTCTGGGTTAATTACAACATTCCTGTAACATTGTTGGGGCAGCCTAGCATGGGACCTCTGTAGCAGAAAGCCAGGTAGCAGGTGGCTGGGGAAGGTTCTAGGCAGAAGTTCTACAGCTGATCAGAGTGAGAGAGACACACAAAACAGTTTCCTTTATTACAGTTCCTTATTCACTGTTAGAAGAAAGCAACTCACCGTGATTCTTTACCAATGCCAACTGATGCAAGCCCTGGTAGTCTGGGACTCTTCCTGCTTGAGATTTCAACCTTCAAGGCAGCCACAGTAAAGGCTTTCTAGATGAACAAACAGCCATGTGCTGTGGGGAAAGAGAAAAATCAAGGGGCATGAAAGTCCTAACAGAAAAAAAGGAGTGCTATAGAAACCCAGGACTGATGCTGAAAAATTAGTCCCAGCTTGCTACAGAGTATGTGGGACGTTGACTATAGAGATGTCTGAGAGATGGAGACAGATGTGGGGATTGTGTAATCACATCCATGTATCTTACATGTATTAATATTGAAGTTGGAAAGGAAGTGGTTGTTGTCTATAAAGCAAAAACAATATGAAGAAACCATAGGGACACATTTCAGAGTAGCAGCCGTGTTAGTCTGTATTCGCAAAAAGAAAAGGAGGACTTGTGGCACCTTAGAGACTAACCAATTTATTAGAGCATAAGCTTTCGTGAGCTACAGCTCACTCCCAATAATCTTGTCTACTGCACACACACACAAACATGATAAGTCCAGTTACAGATATACTCCTGCTCTGACTGTTTTCAGGAGGCTTCTACAATCTAGAATACAGTGAGCTCCACTTGGTGGGTCACAAAATATTTAAAGGGAGTCCCATACAGAAAAACAGAAAAGAAGCTTTGAGTCCTGACTTATCTCATACATTGAATTAAGTGAGTTTTGGAAAAGAATACTTACATAATTTAGAAATGTCAAGCAAGTTAATAGCTACTTCAAAATTTTCACTTTTACTATGGGAAAAAAATTCCACCTGTTCTAATTTTGTTTATTAAAATGTAATGGGGAAAATTCCAGGAAATTTGGAGTGGATTTATTGTTAATCAGTGACTATATGTAAAAATAGCCTGCCACTGATCAGCATTGCATAGTCATTCTTTTCTTAAAAGAGGCACTGTTGATTGTGGAATTGTAGGGGATGTATTGATGGAGCTAGGTGCATCAACTGAAAATCCAAAACCAAGAACGGCCCAGACTTGGACCCCCTTCTACTAATCCCTCCCTATCCCTGGGTCAGATAAAATGATATTCAGATATGAACTCTCCAGGTATTAGGTTTAGTTTTGCATAACCAAAACCTCACAGATAGGGTTTTGGACCAAAAAAAATAAGTTAAATTTTCATAAGTGATTTAGGCAGTGATGGGCCTAAAGGATTGTCTATACATAAAAATAATATCATTTTCACAGTAGCAATATGGTTAAAGCGATACAAGCCCTGTAGTATGGATGCAGTTATACTGGTATAAATGTGCTAATACTAGTATGGGTTATTCCTATATGAAAACATGAATAAGCTATACTGGTATAAGGTGCCTTTATATTTGTATAATTGCACCTACATGAGGGCTAGTACTGGTGGAAAAAAATCACAACCCTAAATGAAATAGTTATGGTAGTACAAAAATGGGAGTAGACTAGGCCTAAGTATCACTGAAAGTTGGGGCTGGATTTAGGGGCAGGTGACAAAAGGGAAAATAGAATGTTTGAAGTAGCATGTTTCAGGTATTCTGTATGTGGATTCATTTTTCACCTAGATGTTCTGGACCATTGTAGAATCTCGTGGAACTTTCAAGACTTTCTGAGAACTACATTTTCATCAAACCTCCTAAAATGTTGTCATTCATGCCCTTGCGGGAATATAAGGGGCGGGGCGTCACCAGTTAGTCAGTGAGAGATAAGAACGAACTGAAGAGAAGTGATAGCCCAGTTGCGATATTGTGAACCTTGTTTTATTGTGTAATTGTGAAACTGTACTTGTGTTTTAAGACTTGAAGAGTGTAAGTAGCGACTAATAAAGGACATATTTAATGAGATGCCAGAGATGTCTATTGAACACCTATCTATACAACAATATAAAATAAATTGAGGAACGAAATGTAAATGATGGAAGTCCTATTACTAAAGAATTAGTATATTTACCTTAAGATAAGGAATGGAAATATGAGGAAAGTGATAGAGAATTGTCCAGTTTTCCAGGTGGCGTAAAGGAGAGTGATGATAAAGAAAAATGTGGCTCACATGAAAAGGAGAGCAATGACAAAAATCTGGTTTGCATGAAAAAGAGAAACAATCAAGGAGAATCATCCTCGCATGATGACAGTAACAGTAGTGAGAAAAATTGCACATCACAAATCAATATATCAGATCCTCTTATGTGGTCGGCGATCCTAAACTCTGCCAATATTGATCATACAATTTTGAATGGGCTGGGCAACATTGAGGATATGATGTTTCCAGTAAATAAGCAGAAGCAATACTTCTCAAAGTCACACTGTGAAAAAGACCTTGAGAATGGCGAGAAGCTGAATCGGCATTGTCTAATTTACGTGAAATCACCTGACAAAGTGTTCTGGTTTTGTTGCAAAATATTTGACTAGAATGCCAAGTCATTGCTTGCATTTTCTGGGTACAATTTTCTGGGTACAATTACTGGCATAATTTAGATGATGCTCTGAAGCAACATGAAAAGTCACTGGCCATTTTACGGCCTACTCCAAGTGGATGAAGGTGAAGTCCAGACTCAAGCTGAATAAATGAATAGACACAGAAAATCAGTGCATTATTAATGTAGAAACCCAACACTGGAGGAATGTGCTCGAGTGTCTGATCTCAATTACCCTCTTTCTTGTGAAGAACAATTTGGCTTTCTGTGGCTTGTTGGATAAGTTCACTGAACATAACAGTAATTTCCTCAGTTTGGTAGAGCTCCTTGGGAAATACGACAATGCCATGCGTGAGCACCTGTGTTGAGTAGTTTGTAAAGAAGCTATGGACCATTACTACAGCAAAACAATTCAAAACAAATTGATCTTATGGTAAGGAAGGTGCTTGATAACATATTGATGTAGCTCGACAAAGCGAAGAACTATGCCATAATAATGGATTGCACTTCTGAAGTTAGTCACAGTGAAAAGATATCATTTACAGTAAGATTTATTTACAATGGGGATGGCTGTATCCAAACAAAGGAACACTTTATCTGTTTCCAGTCTGTAGATGACTCTACTGGAAAAGGCTTACCGGAACTGTTTATGAATGTCTCGAATGAGAATAAAATAAAGCTTCAGGACTGCCACAGGCAAAACTACGATCACACAAACATGAAGGGAAGAAATGGTGGTATCCATTCAAGGATCCTTGCATGGAAACCAAGAGCTTTCTTTCTTCCTCGCAGCTGCCATTCCCTCAACCTGGTTGTGTCAGATGCAGCATCACCTTCTTTAGGTTCAGTATCTCTCTTCAAGTACTGCAAAGGATATATGTCCTGTTTTCAGCATCAACTCTCAGGTGGAAGATCCTCATGGACAATGTTACAAACCTGACCATGAAGCCGCTAAATGACACTTGCTGGGAGAGCTGCATTGACAGCGTAAGGCCAGTGAGGTACCAAGGGACTGAGGTTTATGATGCCCTTATGGAACTGGCGCAGTTGAGTAAAGCCAAGGCCAAATCAGACACGAGACACAAAGCCTGGCAAACCAGATTATTGACTTCACATTTCTGGTCTCAGTTGTGTTTTGACATGATTTCCTGTTCCTATCATTGTAAGCAAGGCATTACAAACTCTGTTGATGGACATTGTGACAGCTACTACTTTGATGAGAAGCTGCCTTGATTTTGTTGTGGCCTCCAGAAACAACGGATTTGAACAACTGTTGCCAAAGAAATGGCAGAAGACCTAGGAGTTGAGCCTGACTTCAAGGAAACTCATATTCATTGGAAGAAGAGAAAATTTTCCTATGAGGGAAGAGGTGATATGAGGTGATGGGAAGCTCAGAAGAAAAATTCAAGAGGGAGTTTATTTGCTCACTTGTTGACACTGCTTGAGTGTCCATCAAAGAAAGGTTTGGATAGAACTATAAAAAGGTTTGGAAGAACTATAAAAAAACAGAATTTTTTTGTATGACCTTAGTAAGCAGCCAGCGGACAGGAAAACTCTCTTGAACAATTGTACAGACCTTCACGGGGCACTGACACTGGAGAATGTTCAGATGTCAATGATAAAAGACCTATGTGGTCAACTGGGCAACATCCATCACATTTTGCCACACAGGAAGCACTGTCTACTCCAAGTTCTCCAATTCATTCATGATGCAGAGCTGAAGGAGACTTTTCCTAATGAGTGGATAACTTTTAGGATTCTGCTTATGCTTCCGAACTCAGTCCCAAGTGGTGAGCGCAGCTTTTCGAAGCTCAGGCTCATTAAAACATATCTTTGATCAGCGATAGCAAACGACAGACTGACATTGCTTGCTATTTTATTGCTGAAAAATGCGATTGGCCAGTCTTTGGATCTCTCTGATGCTGTGCTTCAGTTTGCAAGGGTAAAGGCGAGAAAAGCAACCTTTTGAACTAAAGAAGTAGGGTTAAATACAGATTTACAGATCCTAGCATGAACATTTATCGTCTGATATGACAGGGATAAATCATGCATCAAAGTTGTGAAATGGGCTACAAATTAAATAAAAAATAAGGTATTCCAAAGTTTAACAAATGGAGGGAAGGTGCCGAAGAGACTCCTCACCTGGGGCTCCATTTGGTCTAGGGCTGGCCCTGTTGAATGTGAATGTTACTTAGCCTCCTAAGTCACTTAGACACTTTTGAAAATTTGGACTGTAATCTCTTTAGTCCACCTCCAGTGCAAAACTGAGTTACCTTCAGCCTTAGATAATAGTTCATATCACCTCTTTTTCAACAAGTGGAAAACATCTCTGGAGGAGCCATGATATTCCCAACCTCAGCTTGGATAACTATTTTGCCTTTGTGCACATGCCTGTTTTCTCACTTTCTTTGTGCCCCAGTACTTTATAAAGTTTCTGTGAGTCTTTGCCACTTTCATTCTCCAAGCTCCTGATTTTTCATTAATAATAGTAAATATTAATTTCCATACTTCTAATTCGTGTCTGCCTTTTCTAATTAATGTGACCATGGGACAAAATAAGCTGTGGTGTAACACTGTTGACCTCAGTGGAGCTACACCAGGGATGAAGCTGGCCCGCAGTGCAGACATGAAGTGCATTTTCCTCTGAAACCTTACTTATCAAATAATTTTAAAAATGGCTTTGTTAGGTTTGCCAAAACATGCTGTTGCGCTGTTGACACAGATGGTAAAGCCATAAGTGCCAGCAGTCCACTCACCTGTGTCCTCAAAGACTGTCCCTTTGTTTTACAGGTCTGAGAACAATTGGCTTGTGCATACTTCAAAAAGCTTTCCAAGACTCAGAAAGAGAACCCATATGTATCTTCTTATTCCACCACCATCAGCATGAGGTGGATGTTATATGAGGCACTTTCACTGAAGCATATTTATGGAAGAACTACTATCCTGTTATAACCATGTGCGAATGAAATCCCTGCAATTGGAGGCAGGGTGAAAAATTGCCGTGTGAGGGTTCCTCACCTTTAGTTAGGTGTTTAGAAGGGCTAGAGTATCTGTTGTCCTTCTCTTCCCGTGTGTGAATTTGAATAGGCCAATTTTTAATGTGTAGATCTAAAAGTCATAGAATCATAGTAGTGTAATGCTGGAAGGGACCTCAAGAAGTCATCAACTTCAGCCCCTTTGCTGAGGCAGAATCAAGTAAACCTAGACCATCAATGACAGGTGTTTGTCCAACCGGTTCTTAAAAATCACCAGTGATGGGGACTGTACAACATCCCTTGGAAGCCTATTCCAGAACTTAACTACCTATATAGTTAGAAAGTTTTCCCTAGTATCTAACCTAAAACTCCTTTGCTGCATATTTAAGCCCATTACTTCTTGTCCTACCTTCAGTGGACATGGAGAACAATTGATCACAGTCCTCCTTAGTAACAGCCCTTAACATATTTGAAGACTGTTATCAGGTGCCTATCATTCTTTTCTCAAGACTAAATTTTCCCAGTTTTCTAACCTTTCTTCATAGGTTAGAGTTTTCTTTTTATCATTTTTGTCAAGTTAGTTAGAGGTATTTACTAATGAGGACTATTCTCATTGCCATCATCACATTGGTTTGTTATATAATGGTGGTTCTGTAGGGTGCATTTTTTTTAAAATAACAAAACAATATTGTACATTTGCTTATCTCTCCTTTCACCTCCTATAATCCTAAAGGGCTGTTCAAGCTTTGGGCCTTGTCTTGTGCGGTGTCTCCACTGAGATTGATGAGAGTTGCCATGCTGAAGACAATGGCAGCTGAGCATTCTGAACACTTCACAGGGTTGAGTCTTTTGTACAGTGGGTAGGAATCACTTCACACATTGCTGAAGTGTAGCCAGCTCTGTAGTTGATATTTTACTTTAGGTTTGCATAATGCAACTGCTTGGGTTGGAATTTGGCCAGGGCTCAGGGGCTAATGATCCTACTCTAGTGTAAAGTCTATAGAATCTTTAATGCCTATAAGAGGCCAGGGCCTTGATTATTCCGAACATCTCATTCAGAATACAGTACAGTGGCCATTGGTTTCTGGGCCATTGATTTCATACTGACTCATAATGAATCAGACCAACTACTAAATTACTGAAAGCACTTTTTGCAGTACCTTGAATTTTATTTTGCTTGGTTCTTGTTTATGAGTCCCAAAATCACTTTTGGGGTAGATAAATGATTGCCACATTCTTGATATTTTTGCCTGAATGCATTCACATTGCATTGTAACACAATGATATTTTGTGTCAAACAGTTCTAGCACACTGTTGCAATGTGCTGATGGAACTACGGAATGTAAATCGCATGAAGACCAAGTTTGTCTCATCAAACAATCTCATGAAGACCCTGATCCAGCAAACCTCATGAGCACCTGCTTAACTTTAACCTGTGACCTGTCCCATTGACTTCAACAGGGCTGTTCTCAGACTTTGTGTTAAGTAGGTGCTTAAGTATGTTGCTGGATGAGGCCAAAGTTGGTAACCCTATGAGAGCTCTTTGCTTTGAACACTGACCAGATTTAATTCTGCTTTGCTGGTGGAGAGATGGCAAGTTCACAATCAGAGGTGATGTGGTTGCAGATTATTACTGTAAAATTATTAATACCACAACCGGTAATTCCAAAGGACAACTCTGGCCATTTGTGGGAAGCACAGAAGTTTTGGGGCAAGAATTTGATGTCACTAATAATTTCTGCCTACTCATGATCTTCCATGTCAATGTCATGTCAGGAAGTTGTATCCTTCCACATCATGCCACAGTAGCTGAGATAATGAAGTGTGATCATGATTGTTTGTCCAAAAAATAACAGCAAAACATGCCTCCGTACTGGGACACTGCCATCGACTGAAATTTATTGCAGTGAAAAGAAGCTGGGCAGATGTTAAAACACTCATGCTACCCACAAGCCAAGGGGTTCCTTTGTTTATTATTTCCTGGCTCCTTGGCACATTCTTGTGACATACAACAAACCCCCATTATGAAGGATTATATGATGAGGCAACAAGCATGTGAAAGATAGCAACCAAATGGTGACTCCCAATTACATGAAAAATTACTATAATCACCCCTGCTGTAACACCCGTCTGTTGGCATAGTGGTTGATCCCCTTGAAAAGCTTTAGAAGACCCCACTGTATTAAATAAAAATCTCTGTTCTGTGTATAATCATAAAAAATAACACTGTCACTTTAAAAAAAACCAAATTGGTGTCCTAAAGGGAAACCTACTAAGCTGTGTAAAGTAGCTATTATGAAAATGTTTAGCCTTTTGAATGTATTTCAGACAGCGTTTGTGTTGCCAGATTTGTCAGCCAAAAACTCACTAAGCAGATTTGTCAGTAGCTGAGGCCATAATCTGTAAAACAGACATTGGCACAGAGATTAAAGATCAAGAGAATTATATAGTTTTTGTTACCATATGCCAAGATTCCTTTTTTTTATTAAGTTTATTTTGTGTGGGCTGTATCTTAAGGCTACTGCTGTCTCCAATTTGTTGTTTAAAACAGTGGAATTTCCTGTCAGAAAAGGGGAACTGTTCTAATCACATACTTCAGACTCTCATAGCTGTTACCCCATGTGTCACTGAGGTTTGTGTAATGTTTGACTAGAAAAAAGGTGATATCATGTCTCTCTTGCTTCTTTTATGCAATATCTGTATTCCTCTAAGAATGTATCTTGAGAATTTTTCCCAAATTGTGGTCATGTTGTGGGCCAAACAGGAGCTTCTGAGTTCTGCACTGCAGGCTGAGGAAGCTCATGTATTTAATATGCACTTGGGATGGAGTATTACATGCTAGGAACTGCAATTTCGGTGGGCAACACTTCCATATAGTAACAAATTCCTGGCCCTCTTGGGACTTCACTTTTGTCACAGTGCCATAAAGATGGGATGCATCGAGCTTCATATCAACAGTGGGGGCAGAATTCAAACCCTCCTGTTCTAAAATAACAGGCCCTGACAACAACACTCTCCATGTAGTGATAGTAAAGAGAGATGTTTATGCCATCGGTAAGTGGGGCAGCTTTGAGCTACCCAATGTGGGGAAGCAGTGTGTTCAAGGGCCCAAACAGCAGGATAGGTTTGTATGGGGAGGGGAGTCCCACACTGTTCAGCTTCATAAGCGGTTTTCAAAGGTGTCTGCATTTGGACTTGTTCTAGGCCACTTGTAAACTCCATTGTCATTACAGAAATGAGATGCTGCTTGAATAATTGCTGATTTACTTGGAAGCACAGAGCAATCTCTCTAGATTTCAGTCAGCATTATCATCCAGTCACACAAACACAGCTAAATCTATCACAACACTCACAAGTTATTATCTAGAAAGGTAGATGCTACTATATATTCTTCAAAGGAGGCTTTTTGTTGTTATTTTAAAAATGGCTTTATCCTAAGGCCCCAGCTATCCTCCAGTACTGCCAGTTGGCACTTTCCACAGCACAAAGGGAATAACTTGGTTAGAATCACAAAATATAGCACCTGGGCTCTAGTGTGCAAAATCTGCTGCTTTAACACACCTTTGTGACAATCCAATTTTTAACTCTCAAATCTCTCTGTCTTCCCTTTTGTTAGTCATTTGTACCAGTGCAAAGTTTGTGTAAAATGTTTTCAGAGCTGCATGATAGTGTTTCATGCTTACTTTTAATAGTGTAAGACAAAGGAGAAATAGGCCCTAAAAACCTTTTGTTGAGATTTTCAAAGCAGTCTAGGGAATTTAAACATACATTTTCCATGGACATGAGGGTAGAGGGAATTAATGAAAGATATGTGTCTAAATCCTCTAGACTGCTTAGAAAAATCTCAGCTGTGGTGTCTACAATGTTTCAGGTTCATGCCAGCCAAATATACTAGAGCTAGAGAAGAATCCTTTCTGTTGCTTGAACAATCCCCTGCTGCCTGGCTTGAGCCCGAAACAATACAGAACCAACGTACAGGAGGTTCTGTTCCACTGAGGCAACAGGGATTGGTAGGTGTGGAGATGGCCCTCTCTGTGGAGGGTCTGTGAAAGATGTTTTTCTGCAGTTCCCCCTCCTCTTTTATTATTATTATTGAGGTGGGAACAATCCTACCCTGTTTTTTTCCTGCATCTTCTTTTTGGTAACTATTTAACCATATTTGGTTTTTTTTGGAGGTTTTTTAATTTTGCAGGGGGGGGGGGGATGAAACTTGCTTTAGTTTGTTATATTTTGTTAGGTACCCAGATACCTTTGGACATGTGTCACCTTTTATAAATAAATAGGTGTTAAATATTTATTAAATCTTATTACAGAATTGTATAGCGAGAATGCCTCTTTCTTCTTTCCTCTCTTCCTCCTCTCTTCCCCTAGGATCTGTCTCCCTTTGATACTGGTCCTGAGGAGATAGGTTTTTGTCTTGTTCATTGATTTCATTCCAACTGGACTGAAAAAAAACCCCAACACGAACCCTAGAAAACATCATATAGTGATGATAATTATGCGATTAGAGTGTTTGCAGATGAAATTGTTGCTGACATGCTGTTGGAAAATAGTTTCAGCAATTCTGTAGTCCAGGGATGGTTGCCCAGAACTAAGGGGAAACAACATCCTTAAGATAGTAGCTGCAACAGCATTGATGGAAAGGGTCCTAATGGCTTGAAAGAAATGGGGAACGGAAGAGATGGAGGGACTATCTGCCTCGGAGCATTTGGATCTCAGCTTAGTTCTTTCTCTCACTAAAGCAGTCCTTTGTAAAGTGAAGGGTTTTGTTACTCAGTTTTGTTATCAGCTGGTGGTACTGACGTTTATGGCCTCAATCCATCAGGATAGGCTAGCATGGCATTTTGCACCCATATGCAATCCCATTGACCTTATGTTGTATGATTTGCTCTTTACACAACAAGCATCTTCTGAAGGAACCACGAAGGCATAGTGCAGTACAAATAGCCACGTTTACTCACTATACACAACATGGAAGGCTTAGCTATGAATACCCACTACTACTCTGGCAGAGTTCTAAACAGAGAACACAAAGAGCACCAGCAGAGGATTTGCAAATTATTTAAAGGGATACTGAAGAATTTCTATACACTACATATCAAGTATCAGAGGGGTAGCTGTGTTAGTTTGTATCCACAAACAACAATGAGGAGTGTGGTGGCTCCTAAAAGACTAACAGATTTATTGGGGCATAAGCTTTCATGGGTAAAAATACACTACGTATTCCTGTCCCTTTAATATAAAAGGATACATAAAACTCGCAAATGCATTATTACCTTTAAACGTATACATGTTGCAAATTAAATCTGAAAGGTGGAATATGACTTCTCTCTGGGTAACGTCTTGTAGGCATCACAGCATTTGGAACAGTACCTGTACTTGTTGAGGTAGCTGTGTCAACAAACACTGTCCTGCTCTGTAAAGTTATGGTCACTTGTAGAAGAAACAGGGATGTGAGGCTCACCAATGCCATCATTAATCAGTGTATCTTAGGCTCTGTATTTCGAAGAGGTGTTATTGTGTAGACCATCCTACTGAACTTGTGTTTATGGGAACATTTACATGTTTTCTCTGTGATATGTTGGTGCCACTTCTGTCTGATAAGTGGACCAGTCTATGATGTAATTGCTCCAGGTTTCCAAATATTATTTCAGTAGTCTGCTATGATGGCTTTTTTTAGATCCACATGAAAACTTCTCAGTCGAGTGTGACTACTTTTGGCTGTTCAATCACACTGTTGGAAGACATCCCTCTGTACATTAGACTTTAACAAATCCCAGTGAAAACTTAAATTATGTCCCATTAACAGTATTGCTGGTGTCTGATTTGTTGTAGCATGTGCTGCATTTCTCAATAGAAAAGTCACAGTCTTGTATTATAAACTCCCTTTATGCAGAGCCACAGCATGGAGACACAGAACACTGTGAGCACCAGTAAGGGCTCATAGACTATTTAAGAGGGTACTATCCAATTACTATGTACTCTGCATGGGGCCCATGATACCAAATCCCAGTGCAGGAATGGGGCCTGGGAAGTGATAAGCTGCCAAAATCTTTAACAACCGGTTCCCTATAAAAAGTTCTGATTTAAGGGATGTGCCCCAGTATGTATTTTTTGTACCAACAGGGTTACCATATGTCCGTATTTTAAAATTAAAAAATTCCTCCCGGACGGCGATTTAAGAACCAAAAAGTCTGACCTGTCTGGGAAAATACAGATGTATGTTAACCCTGCCTAAAGTTCTTTTTTAAAAAGGGCCTGAACTAGAAATGAACTCCGTTTCACATGCTGCTCCCTGCCCCCCTCATTGAAGCAGGTGTGCAGGGTTACTGCCCTGGGAACTGCAGGGCACCAGTGGACCTGGGGCCAGCTGTAGACAGGGGCGTGGGGCAGGGCTAGCTGGAGGCGGGGGTGTGGGGCTGGCTGCGGGGAGGGCAGGGGGTGTGGCGGTGGCTGCAGACAGGGGCTGGCTGTGGCCAGGGTGGTGGGTGCTCACGGGGAGAGTGGCTCGGAGCAGCCTGAGCAGCAGGATGCAGACCAGGCCCAGCAGAGCAGCCAGGGACCCCAGGGCCAGGGGTCGGGGGAGCAGCAGCAGCAACAGGGCTCGTGCCGAGGGCCAGGCGGCAGCCCACATGGCTCCTGCAGTGCAGCGCCCCCGGCGGTCGGAGGAGGAATTACATCACTTCCTGGCCAGAGCCCGTCAAAGCCTCAGTGCCCCCTGCAGGGAAGCGGGTTAACAACCGGTTCTAAAACGGCTTCAAAATTTAACAACTGGTTCGCGCAAACCAGTGCGAACCGGCTCCAGCTCGCCACTGGGCCTGGGTACAGTAACTCCTCACTTAAAGTCATCTCGGTTAACATTGTTTCGTTGTAACGTTGCTGATCAATTAGGGAATATGCTCGTTTAAAGTTGTGCAATGCTCAGCTGCCTGCTTTTTCCACTGCTTGCAGGAAGAGCAGCCGATTGCAGCTAGCTGGTCGGGGCTTGGAACCAGGGTGGGCTGGCAGCCCGCCTATCAGCTCCTCGCTCTCCTAAGTTCCCTGTGCGGCAGCCACCCAGCAGGCTATCAATTGCCGGGCAGTTCAGCTGTTCCTCCCCCCACTGCCATGTGCTGCTTCTGTCCTCTGCCTTGGAGCTGCTCCCGGGAGCCTCCTGCTTGCTGTGCAGGCAGGGGGTTGGGGGGGAGGAAAGGGGGACTAATGTCAGGATGTCCCCCTCCCCCCTGCTCCTGCCCACTGCTTACCCCTTCTCCATATAGAGCAGGGTGGGGACACGACAAGGCTCAGGATGGAGAGAGCTTGCTAGCCGCAGCTGCTGTCTCAACTTTCTGATATGCTTAAAAAGGCAGTGTACTTAGAGTGGGATCAGCGTACTTAAAGGGGCAATGATACTTATGATACTTAGAGTGGGATCAGCGTACTTAAAGGGGCAATGCGCGTCTCTCTCTCTCTCTCCCACAGGTAGAGTGTGTGTCTCTGTCTCTGTCTGCCATGCTGTCTCCCTTCCCTCCATTCATGCTGCCTTGTAGAGTGTGAGGCTACATTAACAAAATGTGTTAACCCTTGAGGGCTCAGCCAAATGCTAGTTCATCATTTAGCAATAAGGCATTCCCTGGGAAATATCCCACCCTCTAACTTCACCACCTCACCCAAGCTTCACAATCATCATTATTGTGTAAAGTATTAAATTGTTTGTTTAAAACATATACTGTGTGTGTATATATATAATATAGATTTTTGTCTGGTGAAAAAAAATTCCCTGGTACCTAACCCCCACTATTTACATTAATTCTTGTGGGGAAATTGGATTCGCTTAACATCATTTTGCTTAAAGTCGCATTTTTGAGGAACATAACTACAACGTTAAGCGAGGAGTTACTGTAGTGAACATGAATAGTGTCTTACATTTGTGTTATTCAGAGTTTAATTCTGCTCTCTGCATCTTCCAAAGATGATTACGGGAGAAGTGGAATGATTTTCTTACACCCTATGTGTTTCTCCCAGTATTTCAGAATGAGGTGTATATTCAGTAATTTTGACCTCTGAAGGAATAGACACCATACGGCATTTGGATCCCATAAGCCCACACAGAGAAGACTAGTCAGTATGTTTACATGTACTAAATAGCAAGATAGGGGCCTTTAAAGTTAGTCTGGTGGCTTGTTTCTGGAGTGTGAAGAATTGAGTTCTCTTTTAAAAACCTTTAATCAGTACAGTGGTTCATCACACAGATGTTAGTAGTCATTCTAGGGCTCTCTAATAGTAATTTAAGTTATCCCTGCCTAAGGGCTTGCAATCAAATTATTAGACTGTTGCAGTGAGTCTGTGGATCCTGGGTGCACCTTACAAGGGGGTATTTTCTGGTATGATGAGAAACAGTGGTTTCTCCTGGGAAGCAAATGCACTATTATGAACTTATTAGGTCGTTGATTAGATCCACTACTGATTAGCAAGTAGGCTTTGCAAGAGAAAATATTGCAGTTGTTTCTGTTGGCTTCACAAAACCATTGTGTGATGAAGATGAAAACAAACCAAATCTAATAAAAGCCAATAACTTCTTTGTTCAATTTAAGGCTCACTTTTGTAAGAACTGACACAAACCATCATTAACCCTTTGCTTACTATGGAAAAAGTACACATACTCTGTGTGTGTGTGTGTGTATAGATAGAGATAGGTATAGATATATATATGTGTGTGTGTATGTATGTACATATAAACACATTCAAATTTGTGTGTATTATATGTATATACACATGCATATATAACATAATATCTCTCTATAGTTTATATATATAATTTTAAAATGTGTATATATGAACGCATTAATACACAAACATATCTGTCTAAACCTCTTGAGCATTTCATTTTGTTATCATTCTAAAAAGTCTTAAGTGAGTTAGTATTGTGCTCTTCCAGTGATGGGTTCAGAAGTATCTAATGATGAACTAAACAATTGTTTTTATCAAAATTCAAATTCATCCAAACTCTCCTTATAAACTATTGTCTCTTTGTTTATGTCATGCCAATGTAATATTTGATGACCTAAAAACTGAGGCATTTAATATGTGACTGCATAATTGCTTTAATTATGGAATGGATTTTTAAACTTTTTTGAAAAGAAATTCAGCTGAAGGCATGTACCTGTAGAATTCTGCTTACTCCTAAATGAAGTGTAATTGCAGATTAATATATTGGTTTGTAATAATACCTTTTTATTGCTAAGCATTTACTTGATTTTTCACTTTAATATTATTGCTTGGATCAAGTTCATTTCCTGTTCATGTTGATTTCATTAATAAGTCCATAAGTATTCAGTTGCGCAGTAATTAGCCTTTAATTCATTGTGATGTTATCAAGCAATCATGTTCTTGCAGTATGTTCTAAATTGCTCTGTGATGGTATGGCACTCATGTTAGACTTTCCACTCCAAATTCATCCCTTCAGTTCCATTTCTTTGAAGACAATAGAGTTATACCAAGGATAGGTATGGCCCTGAGATGTTTAAGAGAAGAGGAACTTAATTAGGAAACTACAGTCTTGCAAGCTATGTGCAATAACACCTTAAGACGAAGTGTGTCCAAAATTTTGCCCATATGCAGGTCTAACTGACAATTTGCCAAGAGCCAAAGGACCTGCCTTAAATTTCTTAAAGATGGAACATATTTCAGTAACCCTGCTCTGTGGTGCAGAGAAATTGCTCATGAACACTGCAGCAATTTTATTTATTTATTTATTTATTTATTATGTCAAGAATGGACAGTATGCTCAGTGATGTATTGAGCACGTGTTATTCCATCTTGATTCAAGTGCAAGGCCGATAACACCAAGAAGTAGCATTTCTCTCTGTGCTCTGTAGTCCCTGCACTGTTTTGCAGAACCTCTTAAGCTTTGTGTGGCTTGTGATCCAGACTTTAGCCAGCCCTGCTTAAGGATCAGACGTACTTTTTTGTTAAGCTATCTCTGCAAGTGAAACATTCAGCTTATTAGTCTCAATTACAATTTGTTTGACTAAATTTTTAAGAGATTCTTCCATGCCAGCAGTGTTGTTTAATTAATGAATTCTTGTTACGCTTAATTAAATATACAGAGTTTTAAATATGTGACATGCTTGATAGGTACTAATTATTACAGTTGTTTAGAATATCACTATTATTTATGACACTGTTTTAGGTAGAGAAGGAAAAAGTAAGGATCAGTCAGTTCCTGTCAAATCCAAACCATCAAGATGCTGGTGAGTTGGGAAATATGGCTTTGGTTTGGGCCACAATATTAGGGATATTTTAAAGTGTCTTCAAGTTAAAATGTGCTTTGGTTCAGTCATTCCTCCTTCAAAGGTCCTCAGTATGTGACTAGGAAAAGTAAACATATCATCTGTCACTGTCCTTTACAAGCACATAATTTAAGTCCATTAGAAAATTGTTCACAATTGTTATTTGAGCGGTTTTCTCATTGTTTTCCTAATTAAATTGGACTATTCCAGCATTCAAACTGTAGACCTTTTAGCTTGTAAACTGAATGATTTTTATTAAGGTAATAACAGTCAGTCTTGTAATCATGGCACTCAAATTAATACTTTAAGGACAGTTGAATAGATTTTTACTACTTCATACAGGAGAACACAGGATTTATTATAGCAGACATAACCAGCTGCTGTGATAGGTAAAGGAGGGGAAACTGTTTCCATTATAACTCCCTGTTTGCTGCCCATGCTCATAACTTTCCTGAACATTCACCTTTTTTTTGAAAAACCTCAATATGCCTTGTCTTTAGGGTTGCCGGCTCTTGAGAGCTAGAATACAGCAACAATTCAATGCAAAGTTCATGAATATAGTGTTATGGTTGTGAATTTAAACATACTTCAGTTAGAAAACTGAGTTAGGATTCCTACAATATTTACGTTTGACTAAATTCTTGTGTATATTAGGAAATTTCACTCTTAGTTACACAGAAGCAGCTTCCTTGAAAGTCAAAGGGAGCTGTCTGAGCATATGCTAAGGCAAAACCTGACTCGCCATATAAACTGTTTTGCTTATTTTGTACAGTATTAACTTTTGCACTTCAGTAAACAGATAGAGTGAAACCGACATAACTCCACTGAAGTCAAGTCCATTTTTTGTAGGAGAATGAGAATTTGGAAAACATTTACAATTGTCTAGCCCATAACTAGGGACAGTACAATGTTGCATGGCCTCTGGAGCAGCCTGGAAGGGATTCCAATCTCCTGCCCAGTCTCCTCACTTTTATGGAGTAGGAGTAAACTGTAACAGGTCCTTTCCCAGCATGTTCCTTCTCACGCATGCTGGAGTGTGCTGGACAAGTTGGATTCAAGGTTTCACCCATTCTCCACCCTCTCCGGCCCATCTGCATAAGGGAGGACAAACTAGCTCTGTGCTTTCTGCTTCGCTCCACATGTAGGAAGCAGCGTTACAGAACGCTGACACAAGAAGAAAATGGCAGGTGTTACTCCCTCTCTACTACCTGGGATTGCATATAGGGCAGCCTACAAACTGTCCCTAGAGTAGTATGATAGGTGTCCCTCAGGGTGGTGATCTTGCATTAGGAAAATTTCCACAGGACATATGAGAAATTAACGTCTTCTATTAATAAGACTTCCCAAAATCCAGCAAAACCAGCAACATTTATCAGAGCTGCTTTCTCAAAGTATAAATATACTTTAAACAATCTGTCAAGTGTTTCAGATGGTGGGAGGTGAAATGTGAGAATTATTCCCACATATCAGAGAAGAGCAACTATTTCCCCATCTTGCCATTTGTGTAAAAAATGAGTTGTTTCCAGAGAAGAAAAAAAGAAGTTATTTGTATTATGATCCTTCCACATTTATTTTTCCACCTATTTTTTTCATGAGACACTAGATAGCAGGAAACAGTTTATGAAGTTAAGTTATTTGCATTTTGGGAAAGCAGAGCAACATCAGTAATTCAGAACTTTGCTAAATTACATGTAGCCCTTGAAGGAAATAGTTGATATAATTTTGGCATGGAGGATGCAAGAACATTTTTAAATAGCTTTGGAAAACCTCCAGCCTTTTCCTGATATCATGTCTAGAGGAGGATATTTTGAACTGGACTGGTTAAATAGCTGTAAACTGTGAAATGATATAGGTGAACAAGGTTTCAGCTCTTTCCTTCAATAGAATATCAGGGTTGAAAGGGACATCAGGAGGTCACCTAGTCCAACCCCCTGCTCAAGGCAGGACCAATCCCCGGTTTTTCCCTCAGATCCCTAAATGGCCCCCTCAAGGATTGAGCTCATAACCCTGGGTTTAGCAGGCCAGTGCTCAAACCACTGAGCTATCCCTCCCCCTTCCTTTTCCTTTTCTTTTTCTCTTTCTAATTCAAAGACAGATTTTGCTCTTCTATTTTGTATATTTTCCCCCTTGCTAATTTTAACCAGGATCTATTTTATAGCTGGCCATTTTTAAGCCAGTGTATTTTTTTAAAATTTCCCAAACTATCCTCCAGGTTCCATCAACTGCAATATAAATAATGAACAGATTTTCTGACTAGAAGAGGTTTCCCCTCCCTCCCACTTAAACTGTGAGTAATTTTATTAACATTTAGACCATCTTTTAGTGGTGAGCTGGCTTAATGTATTAATAAATAGTGTAAACAATTGTACTCATGTTTAGGGAGAGAAAATTTAAAATTAATTTTAGAAATGTAAGGTGGGCAGAAAAGAGGAGGAGAAGGCAGGGGAATGTGTGGAACTTCATTTTTTAGAGGATTATGCAACTTGTTTCGGGCTCAGTCTTGCACCACTGAAGTCAACAGAAGCGTGGGCATTGCTTTCAGTATGGGCAGAATCTGACCCTTAAAGCTTAATCCTAGACCCACTGATTTCAGTGGTAGCAAGATCAAGCCTCTTGTTGAATGTGGTTGCAAAATATTAAATTCAAGCTGCCGTTTAATACTTTCAATATGCAGTAATACGCTGCCTATGCATAGGGCTTGAGGAAAAGCCTTCTAACCATTCTGTCCATCTACAAGACATTCAGGTAATTAGGAACGTTAATGAAGAGGAAAGCCTTGGATATCCCAGGAGCTTATTTTTGTGTATTATTACACTTCCTATTTAGGTTTCAGAGTAACAGCTGTGTTAGTCTGTATTCGCAAAAAGAAAAGGAGTACTTGTGGCACCTTAGAGACTAACTCTAAGGTGCCACAAGTACTCCTTTTCTTTTTACTTCCTATTTAGGAAATCTGTTTCTTTTTCATACTGTTTCTATATAGCGCATCCATGCTTTCCCAGACAAAAATGTCCTTTCTCTAGAGAGGGAGAGAGTCCATCTTGTCTTTGAATCCCAGTGTCCTGCAGTGCCAGAAACAGAAGCTCTGTGTTTAAAGAACCCAAATAAATCAAACTCCAAAGGGAGGTTTGTCCTGCATATTGACTCCAGTCGTCACAATACACATAAACTGAGACGAGAGAGAATTCTTCTACCTCCGTTCTCTTCATACCCAGGTTTCTATCAAAAGGAAGTGTTTTCCAAAGCAGCCCCTCCAATATGGACCTTCTGCCTGCCCCTGCTTATTTCTTGATAAATCTCTTACAAAGCACATTGACTTATTTCCGTGGACTGACCCTCTATGAAAGCAGAAGGGATGCTTTAAGGGTGTTCTGGCTTGAACTGCAAAACTCTACAGTACCTTAACACAGGGTTATGTACCAATGATTTCACCAGCTCCATTACTCTGGACCCTCTGCCTTGGCCCACTAATTGTCTTTTGGCTTCTTGTGTATCATCGCAACATTCTTTAACTTTCTTCAGACCCTGATGTTTTCTACAGGTTCCAACAACCTTTGAAGATACCAATTTCATTTTTCTGCAGTCTCATGAATTTTGTTTTTTAACACCTAATATCTTTCATCTATCTAACCATTAATTCTTTTTCATAAACTCAGTTTTTCCAAATGTAATAATATTGCACATCTGTGGATTAATATTTTTTTTCACAGTTTACTTAAAAAATATGAACTCAAGCTACAGTTCTGCTGCTTTTTAACAGAGGACTTTATTTTCCATTACTATTAAAGGCTAACTTTTGCCTGCTGAACTTTAAAAACCTTTGCAAAACACTAAAAGGAAAAATCTAAAAACATTTCTTAAAAACAAAACAAAACAAATAAAACAACCAGTGGACTCTATATGACATGGATCTGACATGAGCTTGAATACTGATTTATTCTTCATTTCCAGCTGCATATCTCATCTAATTATACTCATAAAAGGGGAAGTAAAAGGAGATATTATCTTAACAAGTGAAGTTTTAACTTGCATAAGAAACACTTCCCCCAACCCACTTCCCTTTAAATAGCTATTTCATGTCCCCTGATGCACAACAGGGGCAGTAGTATTTGCCACCCCATGGCAAAATGACTCTGTATGCCTGGGTATGCAAAACCTGATCCACGTGTGAATTAGCTTTGAGTTCTATTGTGTTTCTTATACTAATATAATATTGTACTAGTACTTGCCCCTGATTAAAGAAATACATAAATAAATAATTTATAATTTAATTAATAAGGTATAATATGCAAAGCACAGTAATTTCAAACAGCTTGTAATGTCTCTAATGTACTTTCAATTTTTTATTTTACATAAGGGCTATATTCATTATGTGGTTATGATAAACATGCTAATGAATTTTATTACAGGAACAAATTTAAACATGTAAATGAGATCAAATAGTATTAAAATGCAAACGATGGTGAAACTTATTACAAACTAACCTTGCCAACACACATGGAGGGATGTTATTACAAAAACTCCCCACAGTTTAGGAAGTTGCATGCTTTATGGAAAGTCAGCACATTCATTTTACAAAGTCACTGAACATAAGAATTTGTGAACTATTCATTTTTAATATCTTATAAACTCCCCTTGAAACAAAAAAGTTAACTAGAATCCAAGGTTTACACATAACTTTGGGTAACAATTAAAATCCCTTTTCTTGTTCCAGTGAACAGTAATCTGTGCATAATTACATTCAAATGAGATATTAGCATTTTTTGTGCTTACTCTTTGTTAATTGCAGAGTTCACTCACCATGGTGATGCTTTTGATAGAATCAAGCAACCTTATTGACCTGATGCTGCAAGGCATGTTTGGAAATTCTGCTGTATTCTTCATCTTCTTCTTTTTCTTTCTTTTTTTCTTCTTTTTTAATTTTTTTTTTTATTTTGGCATTTTGAGGAGTCCCGCTGCTTTTATTACATTCCTGACACTTTTGTTAATAAATCATTGCAAAGTTAATGAAAATTGCATTCAGGCATATCCAAAATAATTGTGTCCTTTGTCATGCTAATAAATTGAAAGATGTTGATCCAATGGGTGAATGCATGCCCATTATGGTGAAGTTTGTGATACGTGTGCCTGTTGCTCTTGTACCTTTTGGCTTGGCATATCACTCCATGTAGAACTGTTTATGAGCAAAACAAAAGTCAATATGTTTTATTTCAAATGTTATACTACCAGCGTTTAGTTAAGTTGAAAAGTAGAAAGGATAGAAGTGTTTATATTCTGACACAGAGTCATTTTAATATCAATAGGCATCAGCAACTACCTAACACCAAAATACACGCAATGATGAAAACTATATTAAACTGTCTCTTTCTGTGTGCCTTATGATCTTTCATATTTATCGCATCTGAAAGATTAAAGAAAAATGGAAATAATTTATCTCACTTGCCTTCAAAAATGTTGTGTGAGAAGGAAACTAAGGTAACAGGTTTTTTTGTGAGGTAACAGGTTTTATCTTGCCCTTCTTTACCTAGGTGTTAATCTGGAGTAACTCTGCTGAAGTCAATGGATTAAATTCTACACCTATATCCATTGTCTCTTTTAAAATAAACAGTGATCTCATTGGAGATATACTGGGTATACATCAATACCAAATTTGCCCTAGTGTCTTCAAGTTTTGTGTGCAGGACGTCATCCCTTTCCGTCATGCAACATCACCAGAAGATAAGGAGCTGAGAGGAAGTGCTGCAGCAAATGATCAAAAATCCCATTTTATCTTGGAAAGTTTGCATATTAAAAAAAATACTCGAAGGAACCAACGTAATTGTAGTCTTGGGAGTGCTTAATTTATGCACTAGCCCATCATGCTGATTGTAGACGAGTATTTATTCTGCTACTCAATCAAAAAGCATAGTTTCCATAACAACTGCCACATCAGATGTAACATGCCGTCTGCTGTTTGAATTACTGAATGTTTAAAAGACAGGCTTATCGATGTGTTGTATGAATGTATGATGTTGTTCTTATGTTTTAAAAGAAGGGGCTGTATTTCTATAAGACAGACAACTAGCATCTTTTGCATAATTATTAAGAACAATCTTATGTTTACTGGCAGTATTTAGTATTTAAGTGATTTAGTATTTTAGGCTGCAGTTATGCTCCCGATATGCACAGTTTGGAAATAACAATACAGAGAATAATAACGTTACCCAATTAATTATTACCAGAGTCTTCCCAACCCAGGGTCTCCAGTACCTGGGTGGGCCCATTTTAGCGTTAAGGTGCCCGCTATTTGTGTCTTTTAAACAGTAGCTTTAGCCCTAGATCGTCACTAGATGAGGAGTCAGCAGGTTGGACGGTCCACTGTCCTGCTGACGAGGGGGCGGGTACTGCCTTCAGACGAGAGTGATGGATCCAGTTCTTGTGTCGCTCAACCCTTGCGAGATGGGATCATGGAGAGATCAGCAGGACGGTATAGGGTCCTTTCCACTTTTCCTGGAGAGGCTCTTCTTTCCAGGTACAAACAAGCACGGAGTCACCGGGCTGTAAGGAGTGGATGGGAGAGTCCAAGGGGAGAGGCTGGGAATCCTTGGTATACCTGTGAAGAGACAAGAGAACAGCAGACAGGGAACACATATACTGAGACAAAAAAACATTACCCAACTCCCATTCCCCTGACAGAACCGGGGTGCCATTCATAGGCCATGTCCTTCGAAACATAATTTCAAAGGGACTCAGCCCTAATCTACCCTTTGGGAGAAGACGGATACGGAGCAGGACGAGGGGCAAAGCATCAGGCCACCGCAGGGAGGCCTCTTGGCACATTTTTGAGAGATGTCGCTTAAGGGTCTGATTGGTACGCTCCACTACACCACTGGCTTGCGGTCTCCAGGGCGTATGGAGTTTCCAGGGGATCTGTAAGGCATTTGACATGCTTTGGATGATTTTTGACGTGAAGTGTGTCCCGTTATCAGATTCCATCCACTGAGGGAGTCCAAAGCGAGGAATGATCTCCTTAACAAACTTGAGGGCCACTGTTCTGGCAGTGCAATTACGGCATGGGAAGGCTTCTGGCCATCCGCTGAACCGATCCACTAAGACGAGGAGATATTTGAACCCTTGGGTCCGGGGAAACTCAGTAAAATCTATTTGCCACATCCGTACGGGGCCCGGAGTGGGTTCTAGGGCAGCTGGTGGCACAGGATGTCCTGGTCTGGGGTTATTCTTTTGGCAGACTAAGCAGTTCGCTTGTACCTGGGCAGCCAGGGGTCAGAGTCCAGATGTGATAAAGTATTTTCCCATTAGTTAGATAAGTGCTTCCTTGCCAGCATGAGTGGTTTGATGTAGTTTCTGCAGCACCGGCTGGATCAAGCCCTTTGGTAGGAGGACCTTCCCTTCCAGGGAATAGAGCCATCCCTCCTTTTCCCGGAGACCGAGTTTGTCAGTTAGCTGTTTCTCCTCCCCAGAGTACTGAGGGGTTGGAAGCTCCCCTACTGATGGGATAAGGGCATGCATATGGGCGTTCTCAGCCTGAGGGGATGTCAGGGTGGCAGCATGCTTAGCCTCTCTATCTGCCCGGGCGTTACCTCTGGCCACATCTTGATCCTCCCTTTGATGGGCTTTACAGTGTACCACCGCCACTTCCGAGGGAAGTTGTACGGCTTCTAGGAGCCGGAGGATTTGGGGCCCGTACTTGACTGGGGAGCCTTGGGCTGTCAGCATTCCCCTTTGCTTCCATAGGCCAGCATGAGCATGTAGCACCCCAAAAGCATACTTTGAATCGGTAAAAATGTTGACCCGCTTTCCTTTTGACAGTTCAAGTGCACGGGTCAGGGCTATTAGTTTGGCCAGCTGGGCAGAGATCCCCTCGGGCAAACCTTTGGCTTCCACAGTGTCATGGAGGGCCACAACAGCATAGCCTGCCCTCCTTTGCCCATCTATTACAGTACTGCTACCATCAGTGTACCACTCATAATCTGCGTTTGGGAGGGGTACATCCTTTAAGTCCGGAGGCTGGAGTACTGGGCATCTATGATCTCTAAACAGTCATGTGCCTGTTCCTCTGTGTCTGGCAAGAGGGTGGCTGGGTTAAGGGAGGGGCAAGGCTGTAAGGTAACTTCAGAGTTCTCCAGAAGTTTGGCTTGATATCTAGCCATCTGAGCCTGGGTGAGCCAAAGGCCTCCCTTTGCATCCAATAAGGCTTGGACCATATGAGGGGTATATATTTGTATTCTCCCTCCCAAGGTCAATTTCTCAGCTTCTGCCAGCATCAGGGCTGTGGCTGCAAATGCCCTTAGGCATGCTGGCCATCCCTTTGCCACTTGGTCCAGCTGCTTAGAGAAATAGGCCATGGGACGTCTCCATGCTCCTAACAGCTGTGTGAGCACTCCTAGGGCCACCCCCTTTCGTTCGTGTACATACAACTGGAACGGCTTAGAGAGATCCGGCAGGCCCAGAGCCGGGGCTTCCATCAACTTCCTTTTCAAGATTTTAAATGCCCTGTCAGCCTCTGGGGTCCAATAGAGGGGGTCATGATCTGCTCTTTTTACACAGTCATACAGGGGTTTAGCCTATAGTCCAAACTCTGGGATCCATATCCTGCAAAAGCCTGTCATACCCAGAAATGTCCTGAGCCGCTTATGATTACTTGGGGTAGGAACTTGGCATATAGCTTCCTTCCTTTCTTTTGAAAGCTGGCGCTCCCCTTGCCTTATGTGGAACCTGAGGTACCATACCTCTGGGAGGGCGATTTGAGCCTTACTCCATGCTACCCGATATCTCCGGAGTCCAATAAAGTTCAGGAGGCTCATGGTGGCTTTAAGGCAGGGGGTTTGGTCCACAGTGGCAATTAACAAATCATCTACATACTGCAGAAGGAGGGCCTCCTCATTATCCCACTCCTCTAGGTCTCTGGCCAGAGCCTGGCCAAAGAGGGTGGGAGAGTTTTTAAATCCCCGGGCCAACACTGTCCAGCAAAGTTGCTTTTTAACTCTGTTTCGGTACTCCCACTCGAAGGAGAAGATCTCCTGTGGTGGGGTGGCAACTGGGGATGGTAAAGAAAGCATCTTTCAGATCGAGAACTGAAAAATGGGTATATTGTCCCCCTATAGAAGCCAATAAGTTATACGGGTTAGGGACAAGAGGGTGTAGAGTCTTAACCCGTTCATTGACTGCCCTTAGGGCCTGTACCAGCTGATACGTGCCATCAGGCTTCTGTACGGGTAGAATGGGCGTGTTCCAGGCTGACTGACATTCCCGGAGAATACCATATGTTAGGAATCGATCTATATTTTCCTGTAACCCTTCTCTGGCTTCCCTCTTGATTGGATACTGTTTTACTTGCACCAGGCCTTTCCCTGGTAATACCTGGTATGGTATTAATGGGGGTATGGTGGGTGGCCTTTCCTGGGATCCCTGATGCCCACATGAGGGGGTACACCTGGTCTTCCCATGGGCTCCATTCTGGGGCTTGCATAGCTGAGGGCTCAACTGCAAGGGTCATAATCCATGCATTCTCAGGGGGTAAGGTAAGGGTTATTTCATCCTCAGTAAAATGAAGGGTGACACCTAGGCGGCAGAGCAGGTCCCATCCCAGCAGAGGTGTTGGGCACTCAGGGAGGTATACCAGCTTGTGGGATATAATCCTGTTTCCCAAAGCGCATTCCGCTGGAGCATATACTGGGCACTTGGTGTCTCTGCCTGTGGCTCCCACCACAGTAAGGGTGTTCCAGACCGGGCGACTTTAGTTTCGGTGATTAAGGGGTATAATCCAACCGTTGGGGACTTACAAGGTGTGGGTGTAGGGGCCGAAGGGGACACCGGCTCTGCCATTACAGTGGGGGTGGGGGTCTGGGAACTAACATTAGCTGCTACCAAACCAGTCGGAGTCAAATTACATTGCTGTAAAATATCTGGTCGGGTACATAAAGCCAGAAACAAATGTGCATAAATATGCTCATTCCATTTCCTTGTTCGCTGACAGAACAGGAGTAACTGGAGGATCGTGTTGTAATTAATTGACCCTCCTGGTGGCCACCACTCCTGGTTCTCTAGTTGATATTGAGGCCAGTCAACTGTACAGAATCGTTTTAATTGACTCTTAGTCATCGGATCCGAACCAAATACCTTCCATTTTGCTAGGATACACTCTAAGGGCGTACACTGTGCCCTACCTCTTGAGCTCTGTCCCTGTCCCATACCTACAGGGTAACTCTGGGCGTCCCCAGGTTCCAACAGAGCATACAATCTGGATTGCAAAAGGTTCCTACCTTATCCAAGGGACCGGTTCCCCACCATCGCCCGCAGCTGCTTCTCCACTATATGAGTGTGTTGCATCGTTGTGCCCTCCGGGGTCGATCAAATCGCATCTCCTCTGAGGCCCCCGATGATCTCACCGGTGCGCGCTGGGCATCGGTTGTCGCTGCAATTCTCGACCGCCAGGAGGGGTCCGGGCAAGGCTAAATAGCAGCCTCGAGCCCACCCAGGGACGCCAAAAGCTGTTGCCGGCACAGAGTGCCCGAGGCAAGCAACAGCAAGGTTCATTGCCCGGTATGCATCACCCAATAATCACAACGGGGTGGAGAAGCAGAAAAGTTTATTTGAAGCTTCAATATGGTACAGGGAGATATTCACCTCAAATCCTGTACACAGAGCAGGAAGTTACACAGACTTTTCTACATCCTTTCTTCAGCATACTTATCCAATAGCAAGCTGCCCTAAGTATCCACATAGCCAGCCAATCCAGATACCAGCTAGTTCCCTTTTTCTTTGTACCATCTGTTAAACCATATATATAAAGCTGCTTTGTTCAGCAGTGTTTTACCATATCTGCCCTGTCTGGCCTTGTTTAGTTTCAGACAGTCTGACTTTGAACATATTGTTGCAGATCCTCAGCATAACCGCTGCGAGTGCCTCCGGGCGGGGTGGCCAAGGTCACTTGGGCCTAGTGCGAGGGGGTTTCATCGACACTCGTGGTCTTCCATCCCCTTGAGTTACCTAGTGGCCAGGCCCAGTGTCCCCAACAGTTTCAACCAATGTTGCTATTCCCCACCCCAACAGTTACTGCAAAGCGGAAGCTTTGAATTTAACAACCTGAAAGTTACGCTCAGCCCACCTCCCCAAGTGAATATCTGTTTTCACTGGTAGTAAACAATGTCCATATTCTGGTGGAAAGCCTTATACAGTCTGAGATTCTTAGGAGGCCGCTATAGGAAAGGAATGGAAGTTAGAAACATTCCATGCTCAAGATGAGGAAAGTGAGACTTGTTGATTATCTTGTCAGCGAATATCAACGCATCCTGCTGAGAACTTACACAGCAGAAGCAACTTAGATCAATTGTCAGGAGGCCCAATGAACAAGGTGCTACTGAGCTAGAGATTGTTGCTTTTCAAGTAGGCAGAAGAAACCAGGAAACCAGGCTACTGAGTGTCCTGGAAATGGAGAGCCTCAGAGTGGACTAAGTAAGCAGAAAGTTCCTCCACTCTGGAAAGTAGAAAGTTAATATCAAATATAAGCAAGCCACACAGAAAGAGACCTGTTTGCATCCAGAACCAGTCTGAAAATCATTTTTTTCAGCAGATACAATAATCAGGAGGCAGAAGCAATCTGTTGGAACTTCAACTTAGTGTGCACATTTCAAATGCTGCTCTTGCCTTTATGCCTTTATATGCAAAATGATCAAGAAGGTGGCTCAGATGGGACTGGCTGGCAGGTTTTCTTCAAGAATTCTTCTCTGTCACCACAGAATCTTAGGATCCTGGGCTCAGCTCAGCTCATATTAGCTGTTTGGTTTGTAACTAGAGGAAGCTCAAAAGAAGCTCTCTTCCATGAGAGTGAAGGGCTGCAGAGAATTTCCTTTGAGCTCTGCCACATTGTATCCACCAAAGCTGTTTTTAGTTGTCCTTTCTTTTTTGTGCTCAGTCTGACTTGCCCCACCCCCTATCACTCAGCATTCCTTAAACGGTTGGTGCAACGGGAACAAAGGATTCCACTTTTAATGCAGAGACCTTCACTCCATGCTTGGCTTGTATTGGTTTCCTTCTGCTTGACTGATGTGAAACAGAGATAAACTATCAGTCTGCCTTAATATAACAGTGTCATGGAAAAGAACCAGCATGAAATCCTGGCTCCGTGGAAGTAAGTGGCAAAAATCCCATTGACTAAAGTAGAACCAGAGGACATGCTTCCATGCTGATGCTGGGTTCTGCTTGATAATGATCCAAAGTAGTGCGGAGTGACGCATGTTCATTTTCATCATCTGAGTCAGATGCCACCAGCAGAAGGTTGCTTTTCTTTTTTGGTGGTTTGGATTCTGTAGTTTCCGCGTCAGAGTGTTGCTCTTTTAAAACTTCTAAAAGCATGCTCCACACCTCGTCCCTCTCAGATTTTGGACGGCACTTCACATTCTTAAACCTTGGGTCGAGTGCTGTAGCTATTTTTAGAAATCACACATCAGTACCTTCTTTTCATTTTGTCAAATCTGCTGGGAAAGTGTTCTTAAAATGAACGCGTGCTGGGTCATCATCTGAGACTGCTATAACATGAAATATATGGCAGAATGTGGATAAAACAAAGCAGGAGACATACAATTCTCTCCACAAGGCGTACAGTCACAAATTTAATTGATGCATTATTTTTTTAACGAGCATCATCAGCATGGAAGCATGTCCTCTGGAATGGTGGCCGAAGCATGGAGTGGTATGTGAATGTTTAGCATATTTGGCATGTAAATACCTTGCGACGCTGGCTACAAAAGTGCCATGCGAATGCCTTTTCTCACTGTCAGGTGACATTGTAAATAAGAAGCAGGCAGCAGTATCTCCCGTCAATGTAAACAAACTTGTTTGTCTTAGCGATTGGCAGAATAAGAAGTAGGGCTGAGTGGACTTTTAGACTCTAAAGTTTTACAGTCTTTAGTTTTTGAGTGCAGTTATGTAACCAAAAAAAATCTGCATTTGTAAGTTACACTTTCACTATAAATAGATTGCACTTCAGTTCTTGTATGAGGTGAATTGAAAAATACTATTTCTTTTGTTTATAATTTTTACAGTACATATATTTGTAATCAAAAATCATAATATAAAGTGCACGTGCACTTTGTATTCTGTGTTGTAACTGAAAGCAATATTGAAAATGTAGGAAAACATCCAGAAATATTTAATACATTTCAATTGGTATTCTATTGTTATAAGTGCGATTAATTGCGATTAATTTTTTTGAGTTAATCTCATTAATTAACTGCGATTAATTGACATCCCTACAAATAACCTCGGGCAGATTATTGTCAGTGCAAATTTAGAACAATAAAATAGTTGAGTCATAAAGTCCCCCACCAAAAAGGAGGAAATAATGAGTATCTCTTAACACCATGATGGTTCATTTTCGGCTCAGTGTATTGGGATTTACTTGTAATTAATCATGTGCAAGACAGCAGAAATGGAACCTCTAAATATCTACAAGAAAAATGTATGTGCGTGTGTATATAATGGATGGAAGACACACAGAGGCTTTTTTGGTTCTAACATAGGCCTCATGCTTAAGCTCTTCTGTTAGGACAGCTTTTGTGAATTTCACTGAGTGTTTTCTGGGTTGAATACATCATTGGGCCCCGAAGTTTCAAACCTGTCAAAGAGGTTTTACATGTCTTATGAAAAGTTCTAGATCTGTTTTTTTTTTAAAGAAATCCCTAGGAAGATTTCTTAAAATGCAATAAGAACATGATTTGTAAGTAGAAAAATTAACATTTTGTGGCATAGGAATATATATATATATATATATATATATGTTCATCCACCCATCTATCCCATCCTGTAACAACCTCCACCTCTCCAGTTTAATATTTTTTCCAGAATTGTAATTAAATATTTTCTTGAGTGGGCCGTGTCATGGGGGAGAATCTTTGCACCCAGTTACAACAACTAAAGTGCTCCCTAAAGGTCTGAGAATTGTATTTTTCAGCAATTCTTGTTAGTGAAGAGGAAAAACTATTATTAATGAAAAACTGAAATAGAAATGTATTATGGTGGTGTAACCTAGAATTATCACTTTTGAATCAAAAAGTAAATATAACTCTTAGATTTGGCTGGGCAGACTTGCTAGGACTGGACATTTATACCCCTGCTTTTAGCTTTATTTTTCCCAATCACATGCAGATGGGAAGAAAAGATTTTCTGTTAATTCCCACAGGTTCCTGCACTGCACTTTCAACCCCCTTCAGGAGTGGTAGTAATTTTGAACCAGTGCCTTTGGGGAAGTTATCTCTGCAGTGCATTGGGTGGAGGGGAATGGGCCTGGAGAGTACCACAGAGGGGCTGGCCCTCTATGCCACTGCCCTAGCCCAGCCTGGATGCCTCGAGATGTTTGGTATTTCTCCATGGATCTTGGTATGTACACAAGGTTGGAGGAGCACAAGTCCTGACTGATGTGTTTGGGAAGCAACCCAACAGTAGCATGATAACGCAGGAATTCGCTGAATTTTCTGGTTTATATTACCCATCCCTGAGATTTTCCTACAAGAAGGCATGATACAGCCCTGCATAGCTATTGCAATGAGTAACTACTGTAAACTATAATTCCTGACTAACTTCATGCTGTTACAAGATAACTTTAAACCCTGCTTACAGCTGAAAATTCTGTAATTACACAGTTCCTGTCATGTTCTAAAAACCTTATGGCAGTGCTGCGATTTTATAGTTCACATATAATAGTCCTGACATTACTGTGTAAATCTCAGTGGATATAGATTACAAGACAATTACTTATATTTTTATTCTGATTACAGTGTAGCACATACCACATAATATAAAGCATTAAAAGTGTACGTCAGACATCATGTAATGCAGCAAAAGAATTATTTTTTAAAGAGCTATTCGTGTTTGCTAGTTTTCTTTTTCTTTTTTCTTTGTCTCTGATCAGTGTGTTAATATCTGTAATTAAACTATGAAAGACCATAAGGCATATTTTAAAGGTTAGTTACATAATTTTTTAACATTTCCTTATATTCTCTTGCATTACTTAAGTTCATGAAGTTATATTACGCATCATCCATGTCATGTCATGTTTGCTCAACTTTTTTACTACTAGTCAAAATTAAAAGTTTTTTTTTTCCCAATTCACTCTCTGCAGGGTCAGCCAGCTTAAGGAAAATGAAGCTGTCTGCTATCAGCTTATACATCATCAGCAACAATAAACATGCTAAGATCAGAACCTGCATTTTGTCATCTGACTATTGTTGATAGTAGCACAAAGACAGCTTGATTTTCATTAGTTGGGTTGATCCTGCAGGGCTAAGAGCTGCAAAAAAATGTATTTTGACTTGAAGTAAACGGAGGAAACATGACATGGGAGTCCGGGACATATGCATCCCTAAGGTGTCATTTTCAACAAACTGATTTCTTTCACTTGAGGAAATTCTGAATAAACCACTGGACAGATTCCTATAACTATCCAGCTGGCAAACGCCAATATTTCTGACTCTGAATTATGCATTATGCTCTCCCTTTTCCTTTTGCTCATGTTTCTCTTACAATTATTTTGTAAGGAGAGGGCAAGGAATGAAAATATATACTTCACGCAGTCTGGAAATTCAGACTTTTCAAATAAAAGTGGCTTGTATATCTCGTTCTAAGAATATTTTATAAGCTTACACAATTTGCCTTTTAAAAAAAACATATTTAGTTTACTTTGGTCTCACATAGATTCAAAAAGACAAGGTGGATGAGATAATCTCTTTTACTGGACCAATTTCTGTTGATGAAAGAGGCAAGAGGTGATGAGCTTCCACAGAGTTCTTCTTCAGGTTAGAGGAGCTCTGTGTAAGCTCATCTCTTTCATCAACAGAAGGTGGTCCATTAAAAGATATTACTTTATCCATCTTGTCTCTCTAATATCCTGGGACCAACATGGCTACAGCAATGCTGCAAACATAGATTCAAATACATACTTGAGGCCAAAGACTGGGCTGGGGGAATGGTTGCCTCCACTGTCCACGTGCACCACGTTTTTTTCCCTTCCCTATATAGAAGCCATTCTTTTTTCCTCTCAATGTATAGTTGTTAAAGATCAATGGGGGTGGAATGTTGTGGTGAACCACCACAAGGGAAACCTGGTGCTGGACAGATAGGGAGTTCAGGTTGCATAGCTGGTGGAAGGTACATCCATGACATTATGATTTCTTCACCACCGCTTCACCTTGTGGAGCTCATTGTCAGGAGACATTGTGAGCTTCTTCTGTGAATAAAGTTCTGCTTTTTGATACTACTGGTGTTTTTCCCTGGGGTTATTTGGGCATCTCAGGTGCATCCAGACAGAAGCAAAATTTGGCCCTAAGTCTATAGCACTGTAACACTGCTGGGAAGTCATACCAGCAGCTGGTTTTGGCCTGCTGTTTCATGACTCCATCACCATTGTGCTGTGAGGGCTCAACTGCACCTTTAAGACACAGCTGCAGAAGAGGGGCAGAGCTCAAGGAGCAATTCAGGAAGGCAAAATTTCCTGTTAGAACTTCCAGACACATATCAGGAACCTGCTCAATACTACTTGCGTTTGGAGGATGCAACATAATCCACACTGCATGCCCTACCAGCACTGCCATAACTCCACCTCCTTGTCACCCATCACATCACCACCCACTTTATGATGCCTTCTGCCTTAAGACAGGGTACTGTTCTTGTATAGTGTAGACATTGTTCCTCGTAGCTGCACAGGATCGAGAGAGGGGGGTCTACTGGAGTGAGTGGATATTTGTCATTGTACAGGGGTTTGAACTTTTGTAATCCTTCCCAGGTCAAGTGTCTGGGGCTAGTGAGTAAAAGTCAGAGTCTTCTCAGCATTCCCTTGTGTCACACAATCTCTACTTGATACCCTAGCAAGCAGCATAGCACCATGTAGTGTCTCTGCCAACATCAAAGTTGAACTTTGCCATTGCTGTGACACAAGTGCAGCATTTATTGCTTTTCAGGAAACAAATATGCTGCTGATACGAGGTCCTTTGCATCATCCTTATCAGATTGCAGGCACCAAAATTATCAGCTTTTAGGCTTTTGAACTACCATTTTTTATCGGTAGAACCAGAATGCTCCTGAACACTTAACAGCAAACTTCTTATTTACAAGACATTGCCAGCTATGGTTTTCTTTATTTTCTTTTAAATTTCAGGTTTCAGAGTAGCAGCCGTGTTAGTCTGTATTCGCAAAAAGAAAAGGAGTACTTGTGGCACCTTAGAGACTAACAAATTTATTTGAGCATAAGCTTTCGTGAGCTACAGCTCACTTCATCGGATGCATTCAGTGGAAAATACAGTGGGGAGATTTATATACATAGAGAACATGAAACTACTCTGACATCATAATCAAAAAGGCTGACAAAGGAGGTGCTGTCATCATCATGAATAGGTCGGAATATGAACAAGAGGCTGCTAAGCAGCTCTCCAACACCACTTTCTACAAGCCATTACCCTCAGATCCCACTGAGGGTTACCAAAAGAAACTACACCATTTGTTCAAGAAACTCCCTGAAAAAGCACAAGAACAAATACGCACAGACACACCCCTGGAACTCCAACCTGGGATATTCTATCTACTACCCAAGATCCATAAACCTGGAAATCCTGGACGACCCATCATCTCAGGCATTGGCACCCTGACAGCAGGATTGTCAGGCTATGTAGACTCCCTCCTCAGGCCCTATGCTATCAGCACTCCCAGCTATCTTTGAGACCCCACTGACTTCCTGGGGAAACTGCAATCCATCGGTGATCTTCCTGAAAACACCATCCTGGCCACTATGAATGTCGAAGCCCTCTACACCAACATTCCACACAAAGATGGACTACAAGCCATCAGGAACACTATCCCGATAATGTCACGGCTAACCTGGTGGCTGAACTTTGTGACTTTGTCCTCACCCATAACTATTTCACATTTGGGGATAATGTGTACCTTCAAATCAGCGGCACTGCTCTGGGTACCCGCATGGTCCCACAGTATGCCAACATTTTTATGGCTGACTTAGAACAAAGCTTCCTCAGCTCTCGTCCCCTAACGCCCCTACTCTACTTGCGCTACATTGATGACATCTTCATCATCTGGACCCATGGAAAAGGAGCCCTTGAGAATTCCACCATGATTTCAACAATTTCCATCCCACCATCAACCTCAGCCTGCTCCAGTCCACACAAGAGATCCACTTCCTAGACACTACGGTGCTAATAAGCGATGGTCACATAAACACCACCATACACCGGAAACCTACTGACCGCTATTCCTACCTACATGCCTCCAGCTTTCATCCAGACCACACCAAACAATCCATTGTCTACAGCCAAGCTCTACGAAACAACCGCATTTGCTCCAACCCCTCAGACAGAGACAAACACCTACAAGATCTCTATCAAGCATTCTTACAGCTACAGTACCCACCTGCTGAAGTAAAGAAACAGATTGACAGAGCCAGAAGAGTACCCAGAAGTCACCTACTACAGGACAGGCCTAACAAAGAAAATAACAGAACGCCACTAGCCGTCACCTTCAGCCCCCAACTAAAACCCCTCCAACGCATTATCAAGGATCTACAACCTATCCTGAAGGACGACCCAACACTCTTACAAGTCTTGGGAGACAGGCCAGTCCTTGCCTACAGACAGCCCCTCAACCTGAAGCGATTACTCGCCAGCAACCACATACCACACAACAGAACCACTAACGCAGGAACCTATCCTTGCAACAAAGCCCGTTGCCAACTGTGCCCACATATCTATCCATCACAGGGCCTAATAACATCAGCCACACTATCAGAGGCTCGTTCACCTGCACATCTACCAATATGCCATCATGTGCCAGCAATGCCCCTCTGCCATGTACATTGGTCAAACTGGACAGTCTCTACATAAAAGAATAAATGGACACAAATCAGCTATCAAGAATTATAACATTCATAAACCAGTTGGAGAACACTTCAATCTCTCTGGTGACTCGATTACAGACCTAAAAGTCACAATATTACAAGAAAAAGACTTCAAAAACAGACTCCAAAGAGAGTCTGCTGAATTGGAATTAATTTGTAAACTGTATACAATTAACTTAGGCTTGAATAGAGACTGGGAGTGGATGGGTCATTCCACAAAGTAAAACTATTTCCCCATGTTTATTCCCCCCCCCCCCCACTGTTCCTCAGACGTTCTTGTCAACTGCTGGAAATGGCCCACCTTGATTATCACTACAAAAGGTTTCCCCCCCCAGCTCTCCTGCTGGTAATAGCTCACCTTAAGTGATCACTCTCGTTACAGTGTGTATGGTAACACCCATTGTTTCATGTTCTCTATGTATATAAATCTCCCCACTGTATTTTCCACTGAATGCATCCGATGAAGTGAGCTGTAGCTCACGAAAGCTTATGCTCAAAAAATTTGTTAGTCTCTAAGGTGCCACAAGTACTCCTTTTCTTTTTTAATTTCAGTGTGTTAAAGTTGACAAAGTCCAGATTGCAGTTATAAAATTACCCAAGAAGTTAATCCTATAGAATTCAAGTTATTTTGAATGATAGGGGAGGTTCTTGGTAGTAAAAAGGGATGATACTTGACATCTCTGCCTTCTTCAGTTGTCTGTATTCTATTTTATTAGAGTCAAGTATTTAAGTTTACTTGAAGAAAAATAGAGATGTTAATTGTCATGTCAGAGCACGTACATGACAAGATACATTTAGTTATTGAATAGATAAGGAACATTTCAGTGCAGTACAGTTATGGTTGAGGTAGCACAAGTGAATGGTGACATCTTTTATTTAACTCGCTGTTACATAAAAAAAATCCTTATGTATTTTCTTAAGAAATTATCCAACCTCAGACTTTTAAACTATGAGTATTTGGCAGCTGAAATAGACTCCAGAATATTTAACAGAAAACATCTTAGGAAAAAGACATTGGCAACCACAGTTATCTTTATTTTTATTTTAATGTCAATGTCAGAAAGTTGAAATGTATTATACCTTCCATTATGATGAACTGTACTTGTGGATCTAAAACTAACATTTAGTTAAGTTTCATTTCACATTTCAGTGATGATGGTAGAAAGGGGAAAAAGCATCTGTGACCTGATATAAAAATACCCAGGTAATCAGTGAAGAGTATAATACTTTCTCTAAGTAAACTGCCACCTGTTTATTTCAGTGAGAATTCATCTCTTCTTTCTTTCCCATTATTTGCAAAATTGTCATAAAATCATGTTTTTCCAAGTTTATGAAACAGGAAATGTTTCACTGTGGTCTTGAATTTTTGTTTGTATTAAAAAGTAGTAATTGCTAGGAGAAAATTGAAATTTCATCCTAGCAAGGGCAACTCTACAAAAAGGTGATTTTTCATGTGGGACAAATTCAAAGAACAATTTTGCCATTTTTTTTCCTATTAAAAGATGTGTTCACCAATGGAACTATTGAAATTTTACCTGCGAACATTCACTAGAATATCAGCCTCCATGCCCTTGCATACTTGTGAAAACTGATGGTTTTACATGACTAATACAACGAACCAGCAGTTGGTTTGTGGAATCTATAAATATAAAATAAGAGAACATTCAAAATTTCACTAATATTACTCAACTGGAGGATGTTGAACTAAGTGTGTGTTGATTTGGAATGACTACTTATATAATCCAGCTAGCTGTGAATTTATACAGAATATAATCATTAGTAGAGACAGTGGTGGAGAAAACAGAAAAGAGATAGGTAGTAAAGAGAGTATTAGTGTGTTAGGAACCCACTAATTATCTTTACCATAGCTCAATTATTTTAGCAACAGTATACTTTCACTTAAGACTTATCCTATAGTCTTTACCCATATAAAGCTCCCATGACTTCAGTGGGAGTTTTGCTTGCAAAACTAGAATAAGATCAGGACTATTGAACTGCTGATTTGATCAATACAAGAGGTTGGTTGCAGGAAGACTTCATAAAGCAATGCAACTTGTCAGTAGTAGCACAAATTTGAGACAAAGTGATTTGTTTTTAGAATGAACAACACATTTTTATGTTGATTGTCCTGATGGCCCTATGGGCTAGATTGGGTTCCAAAGGCACAGCCCATAGTAATGGAAAGCAGGTTGCTGTGCTGCCTCAGGTGCATCCAAAGTAAGGAAGTATAGGGTGTATAAACCCTATATATGGGTAACATCCTCCATATTAGGAGGATATGATTTTCCCAAAATGACAAAAGTGGGATCTAGTGACAGCACTAATGTGACATTCCTGTTGTACATAGGGTTGCCAGGCGTCTGGTTTTCTACTGGAATGTCCGGTCGAAAAGAGACCCTGGTGGGATCGGTTGGCACCACTGACTGGGCTGTTTAAAGTCTGGTTGGCAGTGCAGTGGGGGCCCTGGCCTAAGAAAGCCTCCCTGCCAGCCATAGCTCTGCACAGCTCCTGGAAGCGACTGCCAGATTCTTGCGGCCCCTAGACACATGGGTGCCCTGGGAGGCTCCATGCGCTGTCCCTGCCCCATGTGCCGACTCTGCAGCCCCCATTGGCTGGGAACCACAACCAATGGGAGCTGCGGGGACAGTGTCTGTGGGTGCGAGGGCCACACGCAGAGCCTCCCTAGCCGCGCCACAGCCTAGGGGCTGCAGGTACCTGGCAGCCACTTCTTGGGAGCCGCAGTAAGCAGTTCCAGGACCCTGCATCCAAAGTCCCTCCCTGAGCCTGCCCCCAGTACCCCAACACACTGCCCAAACTCTGAGCCCCCTCCTGCATCCTAACCCCCTCATCCCTGTCCCCACCTTAGAGCTCACCCCCCTGGCCAGAGCCTGCACCCTGTCCCGCACCCCAACCCCTTGCCCCACCCCGAAGCCCCCTCCTTCACCCCAAACCTCTCATCCCTAGCCCTACCCCGGAGCCCACAACCCCAACCGGAGCCTGTACCTTCCCACATTCCAAACTCTTTGGTTCCAGCCCCCTGATGCACCCCAAGCCCCTCATCCCCGGCCTTACCCCAGAGCCTGCACTCCCAGCCGGAGTCCTCACCCACCCCCAACCTTGTGCCCCAGCCCAAAGCCCTCTCCCACATCCTGAACCCCTCATTTCTGGCCCCGACCTGGAGCCCAACCCCCAGCCCAGAGCCCATACCCTCCCCGCATGGAATGCCCTGAGCCAACCCGGAGCCCTTTCCCACACACTAAAGCCCTCATACCTGGACCTACCCCTGAGCCCGCTCCCCCAGCTGGATCCCTCATTCCCCTCCTGCACCGCAATCCCCTGCCCCAAACTGGTGAAAGAGAGTGTGTTTTGGGGGGGAAATGAGTGATGGAGCGAGGGGGGGTGGAGTGAGTGGGGGGTGGGGCCTTAGAGAAGTGGCAGGCGGGGGAGAGGGGCTTGGGGAAGGGATGGGGCATGGGTGCTTGGTTTTGTGCGATTAGAAAGTTGGCAACCCTAGTTGTACAACCAGATCAAGAATAATATAAATTGTGATCACAGTGACACTGCTGGTTTGGACGTGTGCATGCAAGTGGGGAGCAATCACAGTACATTTGCACGTAGAGGTTTTCAACCTCAGAATATTATCCAGCTATGGATTTCAGAGAAGAAGGACAATAGCAATGAGAGATTTTATATCAAGAAATGAGGAAAGATAGCTGTAATAAAAAGGAGTCCTAGAAGCATCTTTAGAAGCTGCCCAAGTCTTTAGAATAGTGTGCTTCTCTTATGATCAGTTTTGCAGATAAAAAAAATGAGTTAACTATAAATTGATGAGGAAAATAGGAAACCGAGATACTGTGGGAAACTAGAATTTGATTGAACCGTCAACTCATGATGTCATGTTGAGGTAAGACCCATTTGTAAATAAATGGTGAGACACTTCAAGAAATTATTTTATTGAGACAGAATAGTTACAGGCAGCTGACGCATATTCTCCATTCTCTACCATTACACCAGCCAGCTATTCAACACTCTGCAGTGCTGGGATCTAATTCTTTATCACAGAATATAGCATGAAGCAGTGACTGCTCAGAGGTGCATGGTTCTTTTAAGTGCTTATAATCTTGTCATTAAAATCCATTATCAAACATGTGGTTGACTAAACCCCCACCCACATGCTGGCATAGAGTTGTATATTTTGGAGGTTCACTCTGATAAGTACTGAACAGCTGATGTAGCTGTCCAGCTATATAAAATTTTCACAACGATAGAAAAGACACGGATTTTCTTGGAACATTACGAAAGCCTTAATCTTCCCCTTTTAATTCCATGCTAGTGATATGTTATTAGTTCCTTAGCAATAGCAGTGCATATTTGTTTAAGTTGTCCCATTATTATGCTATTACTTTCCTTGAGAATCAGGTCATTTTCTGGGACAGTGGAGAAGTTAAACAAGGGTTACATGTTTCTACACTTGAAAGGGTAAGAATGTTTTGATTTACTGTCTCTTTTTTATTTTTAATTTTTTTCATTCAAGACTTAACAACATTTCCCCCCCCAGCCCAACCTCCAGACACGAAATGGCCAAAAGGCACTCGTTAGTCTATGATATTTCAATTGCCTATGCTACTGCTTGTGTGAAATGTGTGTGTATTTCCTATTAAGGGTTTTTTATTCCTATCCACGGAAATAACATATTTTTCTATCACCAATCATTATTTACCACATTGCAAACACAAAGTTACATTTTTTAACAATACATGTTAAAAATATTTTTGCATTTAATTCTTGGAGAAGTCATGCAGAGATTCCTACACAGTGTGTTCATTCACTAAATAAGGGAAAAATAGATCTCTTCTGAATATAATACACTGTGGACTGCAAGATCATAATTACTCAATAAGGGCATGATCCTGCACCATTAAAGTCAATGGGAGAAGGCTGAGATCTTAAATCCTGGTTTTCCACTCCCTAACATCAGTTTAAAACTAAAGGAATACTTGTGGCACCTTAGAGACTAACCAATATATTTGAGCATAAGCTTTCGTGAGCTACAGCTCACTTCATCGGATGCATACTGTGGAAAATACAGAAGATCTTTTTATACACACAGACCATGAAAAAATGGGTGTTTATCACTACAAAAGGTTTTCTCTCCCCCACCCCACTCTCCTGCTGGTAATAGCTTATCTAAAGTGATCACTCTCCTTACAATGTGTATGATAATCAAGGTGGGCCATTTCCAGCACAAATCCAGGTTTTAACAAGAATGTCTGAGGAACAGTGGGGGGGGGGGAGGGAGGAATAAACAAGGGGAAATAGGTTTCTTTTTATAATTAATCAACCATTCCCGGTCTCTATTCAAGCCTAAGTTAATTGTATCCAATTTACAAATTAATTCCAATTCAGCAGTCTCTCGTTGGAGTCTGTTTTGGAAGTTTTTTTGTTGAAGGATAGTCACTTTGAGGTCAGAAATCGAGTGACCAGAGAGATTGAAGTGTTCTCTGACTGGTTTATGAATGTTATAATTCTTGACATCTGATTTTTGTCCATTTATTCTTTTACATAGAGACTGTCCAGTTTGGCCAAAGTACATGGCAGAGGGGCATTGCTGGCACATGATGGCATATATCACATTGGTAGATATGCAGGTGAACGAGCCTCTGATAGTGTGGCTGATGTTATTAGGCCCTGTGATGGATAGATATGTGGGCACAGTTGGCAACGGGCTTTGTTGCAAGGATAGGTTCCTGCGTTAGTGGTTCTGTTGTGTGGTATGTGGTTGCTGGCGAGTATTCGCTTCAGGTTGGGGGGCTGTCTGTAGGCAAGGACTGGCCTGTCTCCCAAGACTTGTAAGAGTGTTGGGTCGTCCTTCAGGATAGGTTGTAGATCCTTGATAATGAGTTGGAGGGGTTTTAGTTGGGGGCTGAAGGTGACGGCTAGTGGCGTTCTGTTATTTTCTTTGTTAGGCCTGTCCTGCAGTAGGTGACTTCTGGGTACTCTTCTGGCTCTATCAATCTGTTTCTTCACTTCCGCAGGTGGGTATTGTAGTTGTAAGAATGCTTGATAGAGATCTTGTAGGTGTTTGTCTCTGTCTGAGGGGTTGGAGCAAATGCGGTTGTATCGCAGAGCTTGGCTGTAGCAATGGATCGTGTGGTGTGGTCAGGGTGAAAGCTGGAGGCATGTAGGTAGGAATAGCGGTCAGTAGGTTTCCGGTGTATGGTGGTGTTTATGTGACCATCGTTTATTAGCACCATAGTGTCCAGGAAGTGGATCTCTTGTGTGGACTGGAGCAGGCTGAGGTTGATGGTGGGATGGAAATTGTTGAAATCATGGTGGAATTCTTCAAGGGCTTCTTTTCCATGGGTCCAGATGATGAAAATGTCATCAATATAGTGCAAGTAGAGTAGGGGCGTTAGGGGACGAGAGCTGAGGAAGCTTTGTTCTAAGTCAGCTATAAAAATGTTGGCATACTGTGGGGCCATCCGGGTACCCATAGCAGTGCCGCTGATTTGAAGGTATACATTGTCCCCAAATGTAAAATAGTTATGGGTAAGGACAAAGTCACAAAGTTCAGCCACCAGGTTAGCCGTGACATTATTGGGGATAGTGTTCTTGATGGCTTGTAGTCCATCTTTGTGTGGAATGTTGGTGTAGAGGGCTTTTACATCCATAGTGGCCAGGATGGTGTTATCAGGAAGATCACTGATGGATTGTAGTTTTCTCAGGAAGTCAGTGGTGTCTCGAAGGTAGCTGGGAGTGCTGGTAGCATAGGGCCTGAGGAGGGAGTCTACATAGCCAGACAATCCTGCTGTCAGGGTGCCAATGCCTGAGATGATGGGGCGCCCAGGATTTCCAGGTTTATGGATCTTGGGTAGTAGATAGAATATCCCAGGTTGGAGTTCCAGGGGTGTGTCTGTGCGGATTTGATCTTGTGCTTTTTCAGGCACAATGTTGACCTGACTGCTGCAAGCACTCTGTGTTGACCTGACTCTGCTCCTGTTGAAGTCCATGGGAGTTTTATCCCTGGCTTCAATAGGAGTAGAATTAGGACAATGCTGAGTGCTTTTGAAAAAGCCAGCCCTTGGAATATTAAGGTTTAATTATTATTTTTTACAGTGAAGAGAGAACTGTCAAAGGGGGGGGGGCAATTTCTGTAGAACCCATTTTAATAAAAGTGTGATTGCCTGTTGACTTAAGATGTGTTTAGGGGATTAGTTATGGATGAAGACTAAATGGGGACTGAAAGGTCTAGGTTGAATATTAGGAAAAACTATTTCACTAGGAGGGTGGTGAAGCACTGGAATGGGTTACCGAGGGAGGTGGTGGAATCTCCATCCTTAGAGGTTTTTAAGGCCCTGCTTGACAAAGTCCTGACTGGGATGATTTAGTTGGGGTTGGCCCTGCTTTGAGCAGGGGGTTGGACAAGATGACCTCCTGAAGGCTCTTCCAACCCTAATCTTCTATGATTTTATGAATCCAGTCAAACCAAATGGCATCCTATGGTTGATGCTGATCCTGGTTTTCTGCCATGATAGTTTTGCTTCCTGCTCACCTGTTCTCACAGCAGACCCAGCATCTCCTGGTGATTGCTTCCTATCTTACAGCCATACTTTGTTGGTCCTTTGTTGGAATTCAGGCGTACATCCTGCCTCAGTCCATACATGGAAGGGTTCCTTTTTCAGTGGGTGGGGTCTGAGCACAAACACCCATCAGGAAGAGGCTCAGGGAGAAGCATCTACACCATTAAAAATCAACACTGCCTCTTAACCACTTTATAGGCAGGTGATACAAAGAGTTCAAGGCAACACTGTATGACCATGGATGCTCACACCATTTAGCAAACATACTGTTCAGCTGGTGCATACCGAACAAACTCCAAAGTGATGGAGAAGCCTTGCTGAAAACCATGCTAAGAGGGAATTACACTAATCTATGTTATGATGTCAACTGCAAAGGATGCTGTTGTGAGGCTGCCATAGAGTAAATAAAAGGTGCAGCCTGCACAGAATGTGTGAAAGAAATAAAACGGCACCTCTGTACAATATTCAACATAGGTGGGCTTGCTATGGGAAGAGTTTAGTTGAAAGTGACATGAGTCTCTAAACTACAATTATTATCCCATGAATATGTCTGCAAGATAAGTGTGAACATGAATGAGTGTGGTAAGCACCTTTAAGCAGTGGTAAGACTTTTTTTTTTCAGCCGTGGAGAATGAAATAGCTGTGATGTATCCAGCTGACAATACCATCCTGTCATTTCTTCTGAGCAGACACTGAATCTGCAGGATCCATGGAGCAACTGAGAATTATCAGTGTATTGATTATACAGTACCTCGTGGATAGAAATGATCTCAGCAAGAGACGTCATATGTGTTAAATGACATCAGCAATAGAACATCTCTTATCAAATCACTTGATGACACCATGAAATTGTCCATCACTGCTATTTCAGGTCCATCCTCAAGATGTGACTTGAACTATTTGAGGGCAGTTTCAGACACACCATCAGCATCCCATCATTATTGAAGGATTGGCCAGGGAGGGTCAATCATATTAAGTATGCTGGGGGGAAACCAGTGTGATGAGAATAGCCAAATGGCATTCATCTAGAGACTAATCAGAGGATCACTTTTTCTTCTGATAAGCATGACCTCAGCTGTAGTGGAAGGCCATAACACAGAACAGAATCTACTTAGGGTATCACTGGTATTCAAGTGACACTGACATTTTGGAGATCACCCAGAGTAGTAAGGGGTTCTGTCACCATCTGTCCTGTAACTTTGGGGTACCATGGTGTTGTGCAGCTATGATTCATATCCCTGATACTGGTAGTCAGCCCAAAACATAAGGTCTGTCCTTGACTTCTACCAGCCTGGTTACTCCTTCCAGTCCTGAGTCTCCCCAAATCTGTTCTCCCAGGTTCTTAACTACTAGACACTCTGACTTTTCCCCTGAATGTGTGAAACCAGCTCTCCAGAATTCAGCTTACTTTGGCACACACACTCCACACAACTTGCACAACAGAGACCCACTTGGGGTAAAAATAAAAGGTGTATTTAATAGAAAAGCCCCAGCTTCAGAGATGAAATATAAGGAGGAGCAAACATGAAAATTACATAGAAAATAAACATAAAAATGCAACCTCATGCTTTACACTTCCATCTTAGATAAAACTCCTTTTCTAATGTATGTTACCTATTGCTTTTGAACAGTTTCCCAGGATACTCCCAGCAATAGGGAGGATCCAGTGGTTCACAGACAGCACCTACCAAGTGACTGTCCCTCAGTTTCTGAATGCCAAACCTCAGACCTAGAGGCCAAACCTGGATGCTTTTAAAAGGCTTTTTTCTTTTCTTTTCTTTTCTTTTCTTTTCTTTTCTTTTCTTTTCTTTTCTTTTCTTAGTCTGTGATGACTCATGTTTATTCAGAGTGTAGACATTCCCTCTTAACTTGAGAGCCCAGATCTTTCAAAGTCTTTCCATTAACTCTTAACAGTCCACCTTTGTCTCTTCCTGGCTAGACGATGGGTCTTTACTAGAAGCTGGTTGTCTATGAGCCCTGATTTGGAGAAGCCCCTTCCTGCTGTGAGATGTAGTTGAAACTGTAGCACAGGTTATAAGCAAAGTTTCCTACATACATAAATTCTTAGATTCATAACCACAATCTGTATACATATCTCATAATGACCTTCAATTTCCAAACATTACAAGCTTTAATAAAATGTGTTCATAGAGTCATAGAAGCATAGAAGATTAGGGTTGTAAGGGACCTCAGGAGGTCATCTAGTCCAACCCCCTGCTTAAAGCAGGACCAACCCCAACTAAATCATCCCCGTCAGGGCTTTGTCAAGCAGAGCCTTAAAAGCCTCTAAGGATGGAGATTCTACCACATCCCTAGGAAACTCATTCCAGAGCTTCATCACCCTCCTGGTGAAATAGTTTTTTCCAAATATCCAACCTAGACCTCCCCCACTGCAACTTGAGACCATTGCTCCTTCTTCTGTCATCTGCCACCACTGAGAACAGTCAAGCTCCATCATCTTTGGAACCCCCCTTCAGGTAGTTGAAAGCTGCTATCAAATCCCCCCTCACTCTTCTCTTCTGCAGACTAAATAAATCCAGTTCCCACAGCCTCTCCTCATAAGTCATGTGCCCCAGCCCCCTAATTATTTTTGTTGCCCTCTTCTGGGCTCTCTCCAATTTGTCCACATCCCTTCTGTAGTGGGGGGCTCAAAACTGAATGCAATTCTCCAGATGTGGCCTCAGTAGTGTGGAATAGAGGGAAATAATCACTTCCCTCAACCTGCTGACAATGCTCCTACTAATGCAGCCCAATGTGCCATTAGCCTTCTTGACAACAAGGGTACACTGTTGACTCATATCCAGCTTCTCGTCCACTGTAATCCCCAGATCCTTTTTTGCAGAACTGCCGCTTAGCCAGTCGGTCCCCAGCCTGTAGCAGTGCATGGGATGCTTCTGTCCTAAGTGCAGGACTCTGCACTTGTCCTTGTTGAATCTCATCAGATTTCTTTTGGCCCAATCCTCCAATTTGTCTAAGACACTCTGGACCCTATCCCTACCCTTCAGTGTATCTACCTCTCCTCCCAATTTTCTGAGGGTGCAATCCATCCCATCATCCAGATCATTAATGAAGATGTTGAACAAAACCAGCCCCAGGACCAACCCCTGGGGCACTCCGCTTGATACGGCTGCCAACTAGACATTGAGCCATTGATCACTACCTGTTGAACCCGATGATCTAGCCAGCTTTCTATACACCTTATCATCCATTCATCCAATCCATACTTTTTTAACTTGCTGGCAAGAATACTGTGGGAGACCATATCAAAAGCTTTGCTAAAGTCAAGATATACTCAATACAAGTTTATAGTACAATCATACAGTATGCAATCAGTCTGTTCAACTGCTCATTTTGGGGTGTTAAACAGTATGTTCTCACTTTTGGGGGGGTCTGGATCCTGATTATCACAAAATACACCTGGAACTGAAGAGCCCTTGCATTCTCAGTCCCCAGAGAGGAGAGGTTGGACCCGGGGCAGTACCCTGGAGTCAAGACCACAGTCAAGAAGAGATGGTTTCTCCTTTGTTTTCATATGTATGAGAATAGCCAGCATTCTCCATTTGCTAAGAAAGGCATTAATAATACCTGTCAGTAATGATACCAGAACATCATTACTTACGTTAAGCAACGCAGAAGGATAGAAATTCAGCTAGCAGGTCTCAGAAAACTCTGAAGAACACGAGTATCCTCATCAGAGACCAATTTAAAGTCAACTAAATTAGACAGTTTATGGGGAACATGTAAGTCTTGCAGTTAAAAGTTTCAAAGAGAGGAAGATGTTGAATGTTTCAGCAATCCTGAAGCTACTTTCACTCAAAAAAATTCTAGTTGGAAATTTGTCCATGTGCAGTATACTCCTGCTGTTGTACTTAAGGTTATTTTTTCCCTTTCTTTTTCTCTGTCATCCTCATGTTTATAGGTTATTTGGTTCATTTATGCCACTAAGGGAAGTTGCCCTAAAGTAATTATTTTGTGCTGAGATTTTCAAAGGAGCAGAAGGAAGTTAGGCATCTAACTCCCACTGAAATTCAAACTCCCTTTGGGTCTTTTGAGAATCCCAACCTTGTTTACTAAGCACCTGATCTGTATTGCTTTCTTCAGGTGCTGAGTGGTCAGGATACTCAGAGAGGTGCCTCCAGGTTAGAATGGATATTTTGAATCTAATATTTGTAGGAACTAGATAAAGCAAACATTTTGAAAAAGCCAAAACCCAGACCACGAATTAGAAGAAACTTGTCTTGAGAATTAACTAAATATAAGCAAAATGTAGGTTTCCCACTGTCAAAATGACTTGGCCTTATGAATAACCTTGTCTTTCAAAATGTACGGACAACTATTGGAACTATAAAATACTTTGCTAAGAAAGAAGATTAGGATGCACAAATTTAGAATAATAACACAAAAACTGAGGCAAACATATATCTAGGAAGAGGCATGTACCAATCAATTATTGGGGCATTAGCAGTTGCAGAAATAAACACATGCACAGATTCAAGATAAAGATGAGCTGAAATGTATGTCTGCCCAGTTACAATCCTCAGGGACTATTGCTAAATTGAGGTTTTATTCAGCCTTTGAAACAAAGGAGGCATATATGCACAGTCCATGTTAAACTGCTGCACAGTTCTACTTGCTGCAAAAGGCTACCTACTTCATGGCAGATGAGACCCAAGATTATCATGTTATCCTTCTTTTCAAAGGTCCATTGCTCCACACCTGTTACTCCATATAGAAGTGATCACATTATTAAGCATGAGCACCAAGGGATGTGTATAAAAACCAGTGGTAAAAATGCACATAGATGATATTTCCAAATGGTCTGCTAGAGAGACCAATTTATTACTAAATTACAAGCCACATTAGGACTGAGAGTCAGTATTCAGTTTAGTGCTTCAGCTTCTGAGAGATAGAGAGAGGGTGAGAGAGAAAAGACAAGAAATTCAAATTTTAATTCTCTGTAGATGTAAAAATATTTCAATTTTACTTTTTCTTTAATGCCTATTAATTTTATAACTGGGAATACTCAGAAAAAAATATAGTGACATGTAATGAGTATTTTAGACAATGACTTCAGGGTGTCTTTATAATGCAATGATTGCCCACTGTCGCTAGTACATCTTAAGATGGAAGCTGAGATGACTGGATAGTTGGCTGATAAGTGTTGTTTAAAGCATGGAATCCCTGAAATGGAATCTTTATAACTTGATGATTTTTCTGGATTAAGTGTTGGACTATTGCAAAACAGCTGTTTTTAATGTGAGATATAGGATAGGAATGAATCACTCTTAAAACATAAATTTCATACTGCTAATAACAGGCTTATTTCACTCATTTGTAGTAATACACATAGGAGCAGGACAGAGGGCCAATGGACCTTTGAGATTTGTCTCAGGGAATGGGTGGGAAAACTTGGGGGCTATGGAGGAGGCTGACGGTAGTCTCTGAATCTTGCATATCCCTAGAATTTGCAGGGAAAGCAAATTCCAACCCCACAGAAAGACCAGGTCCCTGCTTCTTAGCACCTGAACCAGGCTCCCTGTGAAACAACTGTCCAACCGCCTGTGCCTGTCCTCTACCCCCACGCCTTGTAAAGGGTAGAAAGGCACAGGAGTTCACCCCTGATGGTTTTGCAATGAGTATTTCTACCAGCTGGGGAGTGGGGGAGCATGTTTCCTAAAGCTCCCCTACCATTGATATACCCCACAGAAGAATATATATGTACTAGAAACATTCAACCATGAAATTTGTAGCTTCCAGTACAGAGCATAACATGTTTATCTTTTCAGTATTGGGCATTATGAGCACTTGCCAGCATGCATCTGTTTTATTTTGCCTTTTGCTTAAAATGAAATTCAGGAATCTTGCTCTTCACATGAAGGCATGAATGAACTTTCTTTAAGCTTGTTTTTATTATATTTTAAATTGCAAAATGTAAATACGTATAAATACTATATAAAATATTACACATTCACAGAGCTAATATATACAATAAATAACACAGAACCCCACCCACTCTGGATATCAGATAGTTCTTATATGCTGGTACCAATAAAATAAATAACTAATATTCCACAATTATATAGCTTTTTTTTTTCTCCGATAGATCACAAAGATGGATAAACATCATTGATAACTAAGGAACAGGGAGGTTAAGGCTTACATTTTCAAACCTGGGTACCAAAATTTTGATACCTACATTAATATTTACATACATATAATTTGAATGGGCATTGTGTGTGTTCAGACCCTAGGAAGTCAGGCTGTTTTTATTAAGGATATAAATATGAATAATGTGCCAAAGTTTGAAAATATTGCCCTTAGTGAATTGCCCTAGATCACACAGCAATTCAGTGGCAGAGTCAGCATTAGCACCCAGGGCTCTTCACTTCCATGTACAATGTACTAGACTACTGCTGCCCTGACAAGTATGTCTGTATTGCCTTTAATGGACATAATTAATTCAGTCCATAATGTTTAAAAGTTACATTTTTGTCATGTATATTATAGGGAAGGGCTAAAATTTTAATTAATACTTCTGGAGCCCTACTGACTTTGGTAGGGTCATGCTGATGTAACTAAGAGTAGAATTTGGTTTGATGTGCTCTTATGGCGGAGCACCAGCCATTTCCTGACATTTGTATACTCATAAAACACAGATATTCAATGTATATGGATAGTGAAACCCACATCTTCATTTATGGTTTGTTGAAAGTTATGGTACTGGAATAAGAGGTATCAGTGGAGCGTATTAAGATAATTATTGTATACTGTATGCTTATCAAACAACAGAAACCATAGCATTCATTTTATGGAGAAGTGTTTATCTTCTGGAGGTTATCCCAGTGGCAAGTTCATCTTTATTTGATAATAATGAAACATAAGTTTGATGTGTTTGCTTGAGTAAGATTGCCATCTGGTAAATAATATGTTTCGTGAGTGTTGATAACAATCATGATGTAAGCCAAAATTGACTTATCATGATTGCTGCAAATAACACTTGAGTGTCCTAACTTAGTTTGACATTTTTCTTTGTGGAATTGAGAAAATGTATTTTGAGAGGCTTCTTGTATTTATAAGTTTTTTGTGCAATGTAAAGCTTGCATTTTCAAAAGCAATAATTACAGCTGATTACTCTTTCTTTATACTTTAGTTCTAAAGTAAAAAAAGGTTGTTTATGTCATTGTAAGTATTGTTATTTATATTTAGGTTTTGCCATTTGGCTGGTTGAAGTTTATTCTTTTTGGATTTAGAACACTACTTTTTTAAAAAAATATATTTTTTAATTTTTTTATTTATTTACATTTCTGTGCTGCCACATGCTGGGAATATGCAGAACAGATCAATTAGACGTTGCCCATTTCATGGTTCATTGAACTAGCTGCTAGCCTATATAGTGTCCTAGTGATGAAAGAAAGTAATGTGTCCCTCACTCCCATGAAGGAGATGTTCTACCAGGGATACCAGATCTTTACTAGTCTATGTCTTAAAAGTGGAGCTTTCTCAAAACAGATGTTTATAATAGTGTTGCATATTTTCAGTGATTCAGGGTTTGGGTTTCCTTTTTTTAATGTAGTGCAAGTGAAAGACACTGTGTTGATAACCATGACAGTCTTGCCAGTGGGACTCAACACTGACCAGGAGAGGTGAAAGAATGGCTTTGTCTCTGTAACCATTCTTTCCCTACTCTCTCTTCTGAGACAGCAAGCAAAGGTTCTAATTATGGCCAATTTTGTAGTGTTGTAGGGTTTTTATTTTTGTAATGTGGGCATCTTTCTAATTGGAGAAGAAGAGAGAGTTTCAGTTTTAGTGGAAAGCTGATAGCTTAGATATAAAATGTCATTTAAGACATAATTAAATGAGGCCTTTACAAAACTTTTATCTTTTATGACTGAAATCTGTACCCATTTATCATCTGTTCAAATGACTGATGTAAAATAAAATGAACTGTTCAATCAGTGAAAACAACAAGACTCTAGGCCAAGCAGCTGTGTACTTTCTTTAGTAGCACCATAACTTCTTAACGGTTATGTGTGATGCACTCTAGGCCTCCCAAATGAGTTTGATCTTGAATAGGAAGATATACCTAATGTTCCTATTCTGCCTTCAGTTATATGCTCTTTATCATGTGTGCATCTCAATTCATCAATGTCTTCAGATCTTTAAAAATTTCATTGTTTGCTGCAAATGCATTATGGACATTGAACTATTCTTCCAGTTACTTGAACTATTCTTCCAGTAAAGACTGTGTCAAACTTGCTGTCTGTCCTGGACTTTTTGGCATCATCTAGCTTTCAGTAGGAGGATCCTGTGCTGCTTTGCCCTGTAACTTCTTTCTGAGCCCAAGAAACCTCAATATGTTGCAATGTTTTGTCCTCATGGGACAATATTTCAGTGTAGCTTGATGCACAGTCATAATGTTGCATTCTGGTGTTCTAATTAACGGTGATGGGTTCATGACATCATGACAGGTGCCATCTAGCAGACAAAGGTATAACAAGATCCAAAGCCTGGAACTGAAGCTAGATAGATGAAGGCTAGAAATAATACACACATTTTAAGTAAACCAATGATACAATGTACACGGGGCTGTGGTGGATTTTCTGTCACTTGAAGTATTTAAAGCAAGACTGGGTGTCTTTCTGAAATATATGGTCTAGCTCAGTGGTTCTCAAAGCCGGTCCGCTGCTTGTTCAGGGAAAGCCCCTGGCACGCCATATCAGTTTGTTTACCTGCTGCGTCTGCAGGTTCGGCCGATCGTGGCTCCCAGTGGCCGCAGTTCGCTGCTCTAGGCCAATGGGGGCTGCGGGAAGTGTGGCCAGCATGTCCCTTAGCCTTTGCCGCTTCCCGCAGCCCCCATTGGCCTGGAGCAGCGAACCGCAGCCGGTGGGAGCCGTGATCGGCCGAACCTGCGGATGTGGCAGGTAAACAAACCAGTCCGGCGTGCCAAGGGCTTTCCCTGAACAAGCGGCGGACTGACTTTGAGAACCACTGGTCTAGCTCATCCAGAAGATATGGGCTTCATGAGTGAATTACTGATTAAGTTCTATGGACTTTGTCATGGAGAAGGTCAGCCTCCTTACAATAATTTCTTCTGGCCTTAAATATATACATTTGTGCCATTGAACAATTCATATAGGTTGACATTTACTTCTGTATAAAGGGCCAGACAAGGCCAAAAGCTCCACTTAAGTCCTATTAAAAGCTTTAAGGGCCTTAAGAGGTGTATTAGCCTTTTATACAGGGATCCATTTCATCCAGAGGTAGTACAAGCAAGTGTGTGCATGTTCGTTCGTGTAGAACACACAATCTTCCATTTACCTGTTTGCTACTTCTGTACACTTCGTTAACTAATATTTTTCATCTAGGATGGTTGTAGTTGTTAATTAGACTGGATTTCAGACTCTAGCTTCACCAATTTGAAAGGCCAATACTTTGCTGACCTTTTAATGCCAGGAGTGAGATTTTCATGGTACCTTAAAAAAAAACAACACTGTTACACTACTAAACGGAATGATATAAAGGAATTAACTGCCACCAGTTGGGTAGCATAATATCACCAATAACAATGAGAGAGAATGTGCTAAATGTTAGAGAAAGAATGCGTGCATGTGTGTGCATGTATGCGTGCGCTCCCATTAATAGTAATGGAAAACAGACCATGTAAATCCTCACAGACTACTCTGGAAATTTGCCTCAAACACCTTGAATGTTTTGTTACTAAAATGTTTCTTTTCTTTTCATACATTTTCTGAAAATATATTGGCGAGAGAGGAAATATGTTGGCCTCATCTGACCCAAAATGTGTCAATTCTTTAGTTGTACAATAGCTGAAAAGTCTGTATTTGTGTGTGCACATGTTAGAACAGAGTCTGGCATGAATCTATACAAGATCCATAGTGCTGTCCTTCTGTCATAAAAATAAAGGGAAGGGTAAACCCCTTTGAAATCCCTCCTGGCCAGGGGAAAGCTCCTCTCACCTGTAAAGGGTTAAGAAGCTAAAGGTAACCTCGCTGGCACCTGACCAAAATGACCAATGAGGAGACAAGATACTTTCAAAAGCTGGGAGGAGGGAGAGAAACAAAGGGTCTCTGTCTGTCTATATGCTGTTTCTGCTGGGGATAGACCTGGAATGGAGTCTTAGAACTTTTAGTAAGTAATCTAGCTAGGTATGTGTTAGATTATGATTTCTTTAAATGGCTGAGAAAAGAATTGTGCTGAATAGAATAACTATTTCTGTCTGTGTATCTTTTTTGTAACTTAAGTTTTTGCCTAGAGGGATTCTCTGTGTTTTGAATCTAATTACCCTGTAAGGTATCTACCATCCTGATTTTACAGAGGTGATTTCTTTACTTCTATTTACTTCTATTTCTATTAAAATTCTTCTTGTAAGAAAACTGAATGCTTTTTCATTGTTCTCAGATCCAAGGGGTTGGGTCTGTGATCACCTATGTAAATTGGTGAGGCTTTTTATCCCACATTTCCCAGGAAAGGGGGGGTGCAAGTGTTGGGAGGATTGTTCATTGTTCTTAAGATCCAAGGGTCTGGGTCTGTAGTCACCTAGGCAAATTGGTGAGGCTTTTTACCAAACCTTGTCCAGGAAGTGGGGTGCAAGGTTTTGGGAAGTATTTTGGGGGGAAAGACGTTTCCAAACAGCTCTTCCCCAGTAACCAGTATTTGTTTGGTGGTGGTAGCGGCCAATCCAAGGACAAAGGGTGGAATATTTTGTACCTTGGGGAAGTTTTGACCTAAGCTGGTAAAGATAAGCTTAGGAGGTTTTTCATGCAGGTCCCCACATCTGTACCCTAGCGTTCAGAGTGGAGAAGGAAACTTGACACCTTCTGACTCATATCAAGGCCACAAGACAAACACATAAAAAGGCTGAGGTTGACACTGTAGCCCCAGAGATCCAGAGAGAAGTACTCTGAGAGCAGGAACTCTGTGGCCAGCTATCAAGAGGATTTTGATTAAAAAGCACTTTATGTAACATCTCCCACACACTGATAAACGTTCAGCTGTAAAAGCTCTCCAGGAATGAATTCCCTCTAATAATGTTTGTTTATTTTTATCTTGTTTAAAAGCAAACCTCTATTATACATTTGCCAAAGGAAGGGAGAATATTTAGTCCACTTGTTTGTGGCTTTAGGGTTTGATGAAGGACTTTAAAGGAAACTTGAAAGCTAAGTTGCTGTTGACATTTTTATTTTCCCTGTATTTAATATATTTCGTATTTTTGTAAAGACTTGGTGATGGGAGACACTTTTTTTAACTGTCTTCTGACATCTTGGAGACTTCTTGTGGGTTTTTGGTGAGCCCATAATGTATAACTGACAGCCACTGACTGGGAAATATGGTAGTTTTAAATATTAGTTTAGAGATCATTCTTACAGACGGTAGTCAGGATATTTCAGTGAATCCTCAGAGAGAGAAATTTTGTATAGATTATATATTTTGCTTTTCAGTAAACTGCCGTAAAAATCTCCAGTCTTCCATAGTCTCACATCTTTGTGGTACCAGGTCACAGTGGGAAAGCATGCTTTCTGGACATTACTAGTACTAATTTTGGCATAAACTAATCTAGAGGAAAGAAAGCAATATTACATGTCAGAAGGGCTGAGGAGAGAAGCAAACACCAAGATGAAGACACTTTAAGAGGTAACAATTTAGTTTATGGGACACCTGGCCCTTTGGCTTCATTAACCTCTATAGCCTTTGCTCAGTAAGTACTGACTTCTTAGTGAGGTACAGAATACATTTGCATGAGCTTCCCACCTTCCAAAAGGCTTTTGATCTTAACCCTATGGAGTGGACACAGAGCCCCTCAGAAACCTAATCCACACTGGGCTCAGCCATGATTAGGATAGGATGGCATAGTACTGAAGTGGTTTACATGGGATTATGGGATGTTTATATACCTTACTCCCACATATTTAGGGTAGATTATGCAAGCAGTGCTATTTAAGACTCAGTTTAATCCTCTGAATAATACACTACCAGTCTTCAAACTTCCTATAATACTTGCAAAATGTTATAATAATAATAATAATAATTAATAATGTATTTATTACTTTATTATCATTGTTTGTAATATAGAATGTAGTGAAGGCTGAGTCTGCAAAGACTCGATGAGCAGATTGGTTTAAGGACATTACGATGGTTAGTGGGAAGTTGCGGTTTAAAATATCTCCAGTATGCTGATGACAGCCAGATTTATATGTCCACTTTGTCCAGCCCAGATGATGCAGTCAGGTGTCTTTCTCAGTGTCTGACTGAGACTGGGGTATCCATGAAAGCAGCTTGGCTGAGGGTCTATCTGAGTTGATAATGGCTGGCTGGGGGAAGCAACTGGAGGTATGGCAAAGATTGTAGCCATGCCTTAGATTTGAAGGGGGCATGTGCCCTGTTTGTCACTTCACTTCACAGCCTGTGAGTCTTATTAGATACTCAGTTGCCTTTTGATTATCAGATAGCAACAGGGACCAGGATAACCTTTTTTTCCATCAGTGGTAGGTTAGAAGTTTGACATTTTTACTCGGATACAGTGACCTTGCTACTGGGATCCATAGAATATCAGGATTGGAAGGGACCTCAGGAGGTCATCTAGTCCAACTCCCTGCTCAAAGCAGGCCCAATCCCCAATTTTTGCCCCAGATCCCTAAAAGGCCCCCTCAAGGATTGAACTCACAACCCTGGGTTTAGCAGGCCAATGCTCAAACCACCGAGCTATCCCTTTCCCCCCTTTATCCATCTCTTTATCACCCTGAGATTATATTATTGCAATGTGCTATAATTGGAACTACTTTCTCAATCCACTCAAAAAATTTAAACTAGAGCTGAATGTGGTGGCCCATTTTTTACATGGAGTACTGTAACACCATTGCTTTGTGCTCTGCATTGGCTGCTTCTTGGTTTCTAGGCAGAGATTAAAGTGTTTCAACCTGCAAATCCTGTGTAGGTTGAGACAGGCCTACCTGAGACATCACCTCTGCCCTAATACAGTACTGCTGTGATCATCTCAGCGCTCTTTTAAAGAGAGGGGGCTAGAGATGAGCTTTCTCCATGGACTCCCTCCACTTGCTCTAAAGCAGCCTGTGTCTATTGAATTTCAGGGAATGCTTCAAAGCATGAATGGGCCAATGGAGAGGGCTGAGTGGTGGGGGGGATAAAGAAGTGGGAAGGGTTTATCCTATGCCTGGATGAATTTTTGCTTTTTGTGTTAGGTGGAAGCTGTCATGGTTTGCTCCTGTTTTTAGTTTGTTATAGGTTTTGTTCACAATGATCTATCCAGGTGCCAAGAGCAAGTAATGTGCAGATATTATCAGGGAGCTTTACAATATCACCAGACTTGATCTGTACCAAATCTGATAGTCCAGTCCTATATCCCTGTAACTTATGCCAAACTCTCCAGTAGTTCTGCGTGGACCTACTATTGCAATCAATGTATGTAGAAAGCAAAAGATCTCATAAGATACAGATCTTGAGGAATCTTAGAATTAAATTGTTTGTTCCTTTCTTTTTCTACATTGTTGTCCCTCCCTTTATTGTTGAGGGGAATTCCCAATAGTTGATTTGGGGCCCCTTCAAATACATGCAGCATTGTGAATTTGGCTTGCATGATACATGTTTCTTCCATCAATAACTGGCCTAGTAACCTCAGTTAGGTTTCATACAATATATAGTCACTAAACACACAGATATATTGTAGTCCAACTTGGTTAATCCACTATAAATCAAGCTGCAAAATCCATTCTGATGTAGATTAAAAAATTCAAACAGTCAATTTCAGATTAGCAAATTAATGGTTCATGTACAGTTGTGACCTGTGTGATTTATCATTACCTTGAAATGCTGCATGGTATTCTGAAGTAACTATGTGGTAACTATGCACAAATTCCAATGGAAATAAAGGTTCAGTAACTACTCAGTGATTGCTCATGTCTCTCTATAAATAAACATGGTCTACTTAGTAAACTTGATTACTTCCCATGTTATTACATAAGAAACTGGTAAAGAAACTGTCAGCACTGTCTGTTTAAGGAGAAGTGTTTACCACAGTATGTAACCTTTGGACACTCCAGAAATGCTTGTGAAGTAAGAACATATTGGTAGGTTCTAATTACATTAAAAAAAAAAAGAGATCATGTATTAAGAAAACAATGTATGGTGGTGGTAACCCCTTTCTGATTTTCTAAATTAGCCTCTCTCCAAACAGGCTCATATCCTAGGAAATGCCTGCAATTAGTAGAGTATCTAAAGAAAATAGGCACAAATAGCAATAAGAATATTATTATCGTAGCAGTTTCTGGTAGTGCTGCTATCATTAAAGATCTATCTGTATTTTCATTATAAAACCCTTATTTTCAGATTTGTTTTTTAGATGACTATAAAAAATAGAGCCGTGCAGAAATCTTGGCAGACAGGGTCTAAGGCTCATAACACATGTTTGTTTTAAAGTCTTTAAAAATAATGGCTTGATACTTATCACCAAAAAGCTCTGTTTTGATTATATGCACCTCTTAATATACGGCTTCTGAACTGTGTATTTCTTTGTATAAGAGGCAATGCTTATAACAAGTGAATAGTCTAACCCTTTTTTCTGTTTTTGGGTGGGCATATAAATAGAATCTCAATAATTCCCATTCATGACTTGGGATTCTGCTACCATTGCACATGCTGAAGTCAGCTGGCATATCTGTGCTGTGGAATAAGGTACTACCCTGTGGCTTAAATTCTGGCCCATTGAGGCTAATGAGGGTTTTGCCAATTGAGTCAGGACTTCACTCCCTGTGAGTAAGGTTAGCAGCATTGTTTCACTCGAGATGAGCTGACAATGACTGAATTTTACAAATTCACATATGCAGAATGCATTAGATAAAGAAAACAAAGTGCATCACAAAGAGGACATTGATAATTTATTCAGCAGATATAATATAACTGAAATTAATTATAATATTTCATCATATACTAGTCAAAGTTCTTCAATATAGTTAGCTAAAATAATGAAGTAATATTACATATTTGCTGGAACTTGATGAAGACCACTTTTGAGTCTAAGTTATGAGGAATATGGATTGTGTATGTATATGTAATATTTGTGAATGAAACATATTATGGCTGTTCATTGGCTTAGGGTTTGAACAAGTGATTGAATGTCTATTTCACAAAAGACAACTTCACCACTGATATCCTTGTTAACAGTTTAATTAAGGAAGCTAAGGATTGACTAGGTCTCAACCATAGCAGTGGTCCTTCCAATCTGAGGAAGAAGCATATTGGCAAGGCATTGGGGGGAAAGCATGTCCTGCAATTGCTCACCTGGTCTGTGGCTACAAAGAGCACTTTAGTCACTAAGGCAGCCAGCTGTGTGCCTTTCATGACAACTGAATTAGCTAAGGTCAGTTCCTAAGGTCCTTGCTTGATTTAGGCAAAACATTATTTCTCCCATATAATTCTAGAGTCCCTGAATGCATTCATAGTAAAACAGTTCAATTTCAAATATCCCTGAGCTTGAAATCTTCAAAGACAGCTTGGCAGGGACTCAGAAAGCAGCTGATAATGCTGTCTTAGTTAGAGAGGAGTAGTCTCCAGGAACAGGAAACAGAACCATCAGGCTATATATTAGTGTGAGATTTTAAGTCCTCCTACATGGGTGCACAGGGAAATGAGAGAGCATAAAGCAAACCCTTACTCCTTTGCACTGGCTACCTGTATCACCAGTTGCAGTATGGAGTGGAGAGCAGCCTCCATAGCTGCAACTTCCTCTCCTGCGCAGGTAGGCTGGGAATGGGTGGAGTCTTGACTATGCCTCCCCAGCTTACTGGCCAGATCACCTGAGTTGAATGGAAAAATCTGCACAAGGTATAGTGCTGGTACGGATTTATTAATCTCCCTGCCCCCACACCTTTGCAGTAAAGAAGATACCAGTGACCAGGTTGTGACTGTATGTGGCAAAGCTATAATTTTATATATAGAGAATGTGAACAGAGGTTTGCTAGAAATTCTGCCTTATATCAGTGCCAACTCTAAACATTGTTATCAATAATAAACAGGAATTTGGGAACTGTGTTTGGAGTTAACATGGGTTGTTCTACATCCTTTTCCACTATGCATAGTCACAGCTCTTGTGATGGTGCTCAAGTCTGCCCCGTTTTGTTACGTAATTATATGAAATGATGCAAATACCCTCAAAATGCAAGTTTGTATTTTGTCTGAATACGACCTCTTTAAGTTAATTTTTATGCATCAAAGCTATTTGACATTTACCAAAACAAATTCAAATCTCTTAGAGAGATTTTTATGACAAAAACACCATTGATCTGACAGCTTGTTCTCTAGGGAAGGCATAGTGCGGCTGGCATTAAAGACTTAATGCTTCTAGAGTTCTCCTTTACTACTCGTCCCAAGGTACAGTGTCTGGGCCTGGGCAAAACAAGCTGCCATGGTGGCAGCTGGGAGTTTGACAGTGTTATGAAGAATTGCAACTGTTGATCAGTGAGTTGTTACACTGTTGATGACAGCATTGCAAATTAATTCTGAAATTAAGTGAGAGGACACGAAGAGGTCCTACTGTTTATCTGAAAGAAGAAGGGCAGTGTAAAAATTACCAGTGAAGCAGAGTAGAAATTGTTCTGTAAATTCTACGTAGCAGCTGGATGTATTTATAAAATATGGATGTCTATGGAAATCTGCATTCACCTAAAGAAAACTGGTGGTTGAAAGAGATGAGTAATAAGAGTTATAGTTGAATGTTTTTTGGTTCTTTATTGTTTTTGTAAATGATTTATTGCACCTATTGTATCTTAGAGATGAGGAATTAGTAAACTGATGTTTCCTTTCTATTCTTAAAATAACCTGTTATTTTGCAAAATGAAATAATTTCACACATAGCAGGTATTTCTACCCTTTGTTAGATATTATTCAGCTTAGAGTACTTCCAAATACTCAATGTTATTGCACCTACGTGTGCAGAATGCCGTATACTTAAAATCTTAGGTATCATTCACTGGTTTGTAGTAGCCATTAACATATGCTTTTCCCATGGTTTGTGTACTTATTCTAAGCATGTGCCTTTTACAATGCAGAACACAAGAGACTTGTTTTGTAAGATTAATGAAGGTCACCAAAATTCTCAAAAGTATTCTGATAATTAAGGCTTTGTTTATCAAAAACAAGTTATATTAAGAGCAAAAAGATTCATGGTAATTATTCATAATCTTAACAATTCAAGTGTAGCCACCTCATTTGTGCATTTAATTCTTCTTGTTAATGTTTTGCATAAATCTGCATAATTACTTGAGTTGCCTGTTGTAATTTTGACAGCTACTCAGTTCATGTGCACTAAAGTATATCAAAAGCTTGATGTGCTGAATATTTATAATTGTACGTATGTTCTTGGGATAATATTTTTTCAACAATATTTTTAGTTTTTATAAAATTGACATGGTATACTTGGAAAGATTGCCAAACATAGATCTCCATAATAGGGAGCATATGATGGAAATAGACCAACATTTAAAGGTACAGTACCAGTTTTTTGAAGTACTTTACAAAAAATACATATGAATTATGCACATTAAATGTTTCTAATAATACTCCCATTGTCTGAATTATACTTAATAAATCTGAACATAGTGTTTTAATTTTCCCAAATATTTTCTGCATGTGTATGGTGTAGCCTGCTGCCTAGATTTATACACAGGCACACATCAAATGGTACTAGAGGAAAAAAAGCACAACATTAGTATTGTATAGCATTATACAAAAGCTAGCCTTACTGTTATACAGACTGTGGCATTGTGTTGCTCCCCTTGGGGATGAGGTGTGGTGCGAGAACTATCTTTCCGTGATTTAAGGTAAACCCCTCCCTAAAAAGAAACCCAATCCAAACCAAAGCAAAACAAAAATCTTTAGTTTCCCAGATGATCCTCAACATTAAAATTTTCCTAGTTATTGGGAAAATAAGAACCACCTTTTTCAGATCAATATATGATATATAGAAATAATAAAAATAAGAGAGATCAATCAATAAAGTTGTATTATCCTCTCACCCATCTATTGGGAAAGAAAGGACTTTATAGACTGAGGATGTGCTAATGACCTCTTCTGCATAAGTGGTAAACATAAAATTTCACAAAGACAGCAGGTGCTGTGGCTATTTGTAAACATCATTTTGCTGGTGGACTATAAAGACATTTAAAACCTCATTACCACAAAAAGTTTTCAGTGCGTCTGATGATTATGTGTGGCACAAGGTAGTGTGAGCCTCTAGTCAGTTGAAATCACACATTACTCAGTCTCTTTTCAAATGTGTTTTTTTTTTATTATTGCTGTTTCTTTTGTTTTTGTTTTGTTTTTTTAAAGTAAGAAATAAGATTAATCTGAAAATCCTGCCAGGAAAAAAATAAAATTCACTTCAAGTTTATTTATTTTACAGTAAAATATGATATATTTTCCTTTTGTATTTTTTAAAGACAGTTTTCTTTATTTCTGAAAGACTGGTTTTGACCACGCCATCATACTTTCTTTCATTTAAAATAATGAAGAGGTATATAGGGTGTTTTCAAAATCTATCCTTTGTTATACATGCCGATGTCACTAAGAAAATTCTTTGTGTTGCACTTAAGGAATACTATTCAAATGATAGGTTTCAGAGTAGTTCTTTATTCAAATAATATATGTTTGTATTTAGGAAGCTATACTACATAATGACATTATGACCTTACCAAAATGGTAGTTTGCATTCTAAAAGATGTATTTATATTGATTAGCTCTGTAATACCAAGTTTCACATTTTCAGCTTAATGACTTTGCTTAAAGAAAGTGAGTGAGAGAGGAGAGGAAAGAAGGGAGATAGGGAAACCTATTTCATCCATTAAAATCTTCTTGTAAATAGGAAATAAATTAAACACACAAAATACTCTTACCTAATGAGAGAATAAAACAAATACATTCAAATAGAATCAAAAGCAGAAGTGAAATTGTCCTCTTTGATTTTGATGTAACTGCACGGATTCCTTCTCTGTTCACAGAGGTGATACTGTAGATTAATTTTGAACACTTAAAATATTAAAAATATGGGGCAGCATTTTGTCATAAGATCCACTCCAAGGGTTTAACACTGAAGGAGGAGGGAGAAAGGTGGTGGCGGGGGGGGAGGGGGGAGAGGGAGGTATAAACTGGGCCTATTATACTCAAAATATATCGAGGGTTGATTTAAGAGTAAAAGAATGAAAAGTGCAGTTGTCATGCACTGCTATCTTTCACTTTAATGAGCACTCAAATGTAAGTGAAAAATTAAAAGGTTGTTATATTTAGAAATAGCTGGAGCCATACACTGGATGTATGTTGCACACAGTGGGGAATGAACATAAAAAATGAAGGGGGAAAACCATCCACATTGCAGCTATATGCATTAATTAAAAGAAGTTTGTTAAACTAAATTTGAAAAAAAAAAACTTCTTTAATTGTGTTTACCCAAAAGCCTTTTCTTCCTAATTTAAATAGCATAAACATCTGGACTAAAGCAATATTAGAATCATGGCAGTAGTCAAGCAAATCTTGTGGAAAATAATGAAATTAGATCCCTGGTGTTGTGACAGAGTAAGGGCAGGATACATCAGTTCGATGTTAATAAAATTTCCATGAATGACTGAATACAATTAAGAAATTGTCAGTTGCGGCAATGAACTTTTGTAGCTCATAGATGTTTGCATCATTTGATTATGCTGGCAATTTAAAATTGTTTGTTAGTGTCTGTGTTGGGATATTAATTATGACCTTTATTACAGCCCACAATTAAACTAGTCTTGCAGCACACAGACTGTGTTGTGATAGTAAAGGATCTGAACTGTTTCAAATGGGGTCTTGCTATATTCAGACCATTCACTGATCTTTCAAACTGGAAATTATTTGAAATGATCGAGTACTTTAAAAACCAATAGAATTGGGTTGAGCAAGCCCTTTAATACAGAAATTTCTTTTTAATCGTGTTTTAACAGTTTCAATTGCTAACAACATCTGTAAAACTGTTTTAAAGAGAGAGAGAGAGAGAGAAAGAAAAAGCATTTTTAACTGAGACTCAAAGATAAGCTTTCTCCTGTTTCAGGAAGAGAAAACAATTATTCATTGGTTAATTAGCTGTAAACAACTTTTTAAAGACACATCCATTATATATGTAATTATTTGAAAAAAGCTTTAATGTTATTTGTGCTAATGCATAATTATTAGTACTTGCTAAAAAGATTAACAGTATTTAGATGACCACTACTGTTGAGAAATATCACAGTAGAGAGATGAGATTAACATCAGGAAGGAATGCGTAGTGATCAATCAGATGTATTCTTGCACCCTTTTAGTAGTGACAATGAACAAATCACACATTCAGAAACAAAGCATTTCAAACTGAAGGCACACAGTTTTTTATCTTTAATATTTCTATTATACTTGAAGAAAATACTTCCCCGCTAAAGTATTTATATTCCCAGTGGATTAGAGTTGCTGTGATTTTTTTTAACCTCTGCGGGCTCTCTGTCCTTTTTTTTTTTTTTTTTGGTAGTAGTAGGAGTACAATGATTATTTGCATTGCATTGAGCCGTAACTTTATTAAAGAGATATACTGAAGTTGTAAATATTATACCTGGTTTATTATGACATTTTTCAAAAGCTGCTAATAAGATTGCTAACTCCAGGCAGTTGTGCAATGGGTTTTGTGATGCAGATTCCAACACTGTTAAGGATTTGTGATATTTTAAACAACACAAGTGCTGCCCAATTTGCTTTTTTTATGAAGTTGGAATAACAGTATTGCACTGTGATGCTTATGAAGCAACGCCATACTGGTGACTCTCGTGTTATAGTTCACTGGGCATTTTCAATGCACTGCAGTATATTAAACTTAAGCAAAAAGAATCACATTTTCATTCCCCATATTTTCTTTAAAACCCATCATTTTGGAGGGTCGGGCCCTCTGACATAGAGGATCTTCTAGAAGGGAGGCCAGCTGTAACTGTTGTTTTAGTTAGCTGACAAGGAAATTGTTGTATTTGAAGGGATTTGTGTATTTAAGCACAGATGATTACTTAGAAGTGTTGGTTGTTGCAAAATGGAAGCCTTGTAGCTCAATTTACTAATTTATTTTGTGATCTGTGACTAAACTGAGTAAACATGTAAATAGCACCAGCCTCTTTACATTTTATCACTGGATCAATTTACTGGTGGGAGAATCAGAGCCACTAAACAGTTCAGCACTCTTGTAATTTCTGAGTATTGAGCCACTAAAAACACCTAAAGAGAAGACTATGGGAAAAGAGCAGAGCTTGACATGAAGAGGTTTAAATGAAATTCGGGTATTTATTTATTTTTGGTTTAGAATGAATAGGCAAAGCTTAGCTTTATTGTCCATTGTGGTTACAAAAGCTATTCTGTTTCCTGTCATATGTGGCACTAGGACATGCATGATATGCTCATGTGTAGGAGAAAATAATTTGTAAAGTTTCAGGTAAATGCTGAAGCTTAAAGAGACATAGTCAAGTTCTTTTGATTAAACTAATTTTTACTCTCCATTGTGTAATATACTTTATTAGAAGGCTGAAGAATTTCTTTCAATTCTACTTTTGTCTTTTCCATTATTTTTTAATTAATGTTCCCCCATGTTTCTAGGTTAAAAGTATCAAGACTGTTTATTTGCTACTTACTTGTGAGCCAGCCTTATCGGCAATTCAGCACAATTCTGGGAATAATATTAGGACATGATTCTGGTCCTATTGAAAACACCCAACTGGAGTTCTGCCGTTGACTTCTGTGGGGTCTATTGTTACCTAACTAATACTACAGATCCATCAGAGGGCGCGCAAGTCCACAAGTGGGGTTTCTAGGATTAAGCATTTGCGGTGGCAGATGAGTTGGCAGAAATTGCCTGTGGGGGTGGGGAATGGCAAGAATCACCCCACCACTCCATCTTCTGAAGAAACTGCTCAGTTAAAAGATTAAAGATTGCTTTGTAATCTGATATGTTTTCATATTTTAAAATTTTGTTTGACCTTTTAGCCCTGAATTTCTACCACATTATAAAAGTTGATAAAATCAGCCATTTAGTAAACAGTATGGGATATCTCAACTGGGCCGGCAGCTGAGCTGACAAAGTTATTTCAATAGGGAGCAGCAACATGGCACTCTTTCCGAAAAGAAAAGTGCCCTTACCTCTTCACCACCTCAGTGGGCATTCCTCTGAAGTCCTAGAAACATTGTTTTTGTGTAAGCCACACATAAACAACAGTTTTTGTTTTGTTTCTGTAATTTCTTCAATTAAATGCTGACGTTTTATTTTATTAAAAATATATTTATAATCATTTGGTCAGTCCTTACTAGAATACAATGTAAGGATGCCAAATATTGGCCAAAAATATTTGACATTGTCCCTTTTAACAGATTATGGGCTGAAGAAATGTTTAGGTGAAATTAGTTGCCATGGTCTAGTGTCCTCTCAAAGTATGTGTGAGCTGCACAAAAAGTATCCATTAAATGCTTATAATTCTCAATTTTTATTATTTCTGTTCAGGCCCGCCAGCAGCAATTCCAGTCCCCAGGGCAGAATAGTCAATGGGCCCCGCTGGAGCCCAGCGAGCTGCCAGCTGCATTGCTGGGTGCGCTCTTCTGGCACAGCCAGGGCTTCCACATGCCCAGCCGGCTGCCTTTGCCACCTATGGTACCACCCCAGGCATGCCTAGGAGCATAGGCGCCGACTTCCAGATTTTCCGGGGGGTACTCGACCCCCTGCTCTATCTTAGGCCCCTTCCTCCAAAACCCCACCCACGCCCCACCTCTTCCCACCCCGTTCCCCCCTCCTCTGAAGGCACCACATATACAACTGATGTCTCCCCATAGTGGGAGGGTGGGGGATGGGGATCATGCCCCCCACCCAGCCCAGCTCAGCCCAGCCCAGCCCAGGACCACCACGCTCTCCCCGCCCCATGTTAACGGCGAGTGGCGGGGAAGGGGGAGGGCTTTGTCCTCCCACTGCACCTGCCCCCCACGACACATTCTGCCACTCTCCCTGGTGGGCAGGAGCCCAGGCGGGGAGCAGGAGGGAACCCCTTTTAATCCCGGCCCCTCCCTGTTGCTACTCTGCAGCCCTGCCTGGCAGCTCCCTGAGAGAGCCTGGCTGGAGAGGAAGAGGCTTCCACTCCCCACTTGGGTTGGCTGCTGGGGACCCTGGCACCCAAGCCCAGGCAGGGAGCAGAAGTCACCTTCCCAGTCAGGCTCTCTCAGGCAGCTGCAGAGCAGCGTCTCAGTGGCTAGAAGGGGCTGGTCCCGCCCCTCTTGGCATCTGGGTCAAGTGTCACCCAGGCCTGGCCCTGCCCCGCCTCTTCCCATCCCCCGTTCCTTCCCCTCTGCCCAACGCCTCCGGCATGCCACCAAACAGGTGACTGCGATGGGCGGGAGGCACTGAGGGGAGGTTGGGGACGAGCTGATTGGCGGGGCCTGCTGCTGGCGGGAGGCACTGTGAGGGGAGGAGGGGCCCACTGGTGGGTACTCTGCACCCACTCAGCGCTTATGTCTAGGAGCCCTATGGCCCACCCGGCCAATTTAAAAAGGCCTGGGGCTCCTGGCTGCTGCTACTGAAGCAGCGTCCAAGGGTCCTGGGCCCTATAAATCGCCTGGGCTCCTGGGCAATTGCCCTCTTTGCCCCCCCTATGTTGGCGGGCCTGTTTGTGTTACATCAGTGCTCACAATTATGTTAGGAATTTTCTAAACATACATCAAGATACAGTCCTAGACCCAAAGTATTCACTTTCTAAGAAGACCAACAGAAAATGGCGGAGGGAAAAATATTAAACATCTGCAGCTGACCTGCTGTGTTCATATTTGGTCTGAATCCCAGTGGAGCCAATTGCTCTCATTCACAGTGGAAGTCGATGACAGAGCTGGGTGGGGCTAAAATCCAGATATCATGAGTCTGTCTCATGGCTTATCAACAAGAAAATCCTTCCTCCATGAAGGAGGAAGTAACAAAAATATTTATACGGATTTCAGACATCTAAAGCATAATATGGTTTATCTTTATTGATTTATTTTTGTAATTTGAGGGGGAAGTCATAAAAATTCCATAGTTTAAAAATAAGTTACTCTTTTTTTTTTTTTTAGGCAATCAGACCAACAAAACTGACCATTGTGAATCTGAGGGATCTATTTTTCAATAATGGCATACATTCACAAAATTATTATTATTATTTATTTGTGTATTAACTTGTATTATGGTAGTACCTAGGGTCACTGTTGCCATGAAGGATATATTTGTATTTGGAGACATTAAAGTTTCTCAGAGAAAAAGTTGTCCAGGATTCTCAGACATATTTGGTAAGACCCTGCTCATGTCATTGCAGTACCACTTTCAGTAATTGTACATGTAAATTATTTGTGTGAGATCACCCACATACAGTTCTGTGTGTGCAAGAGTTAAAAAAAAAACTGCACACCAAAGTAAGTATTTACGCACTAGATCTTTTTATGTCTGCTTTGAATTAGTGATGTTGGTTCCCAGTCTTGTAACATGACTTTTTAGCTATGAATGAATTAGCTATGGAAGCCTCAGCTGCTCCTCCAGGCTCCCACCCTCAGAGCTATTCCTTCCTCATTCCCACCTGGCTCAGTGCAGGGCCAGAACACTCTGTACCCCTGTAACCTTCTCCTCCAGCTGGCCGTGCCACCACCTTCCATCCAGGTCCTGCAGTCTGCTATGCCTACTCCTTACGTACTACCAGGGAAAGGTCAAATATCTCAGCATCTCTACCAACCTGTTCCGTAAGCAAGGGAAGGGTGTAAATATAGCACTACCAGTCCCTTCATGGTGAGTGGGAACCAAGCAGAATAGGCAGGAGTAGAGTGAGGTACATGTCATTTGGGCTGAAACAATAATATTGAGTCACCTGTTGCAGTTTTGGAGAAATACTGCTAAGAGGTGGTAGACCGGAGGAAGCAGAGAGTATAACTTAAGGAATTTGTGAGTGGGGGATAAAGAAAGAGGTAATTATGGGAGTCAAAGCACAAGAGTATTAAAGCCTGGGTAAGGATTGGAGCAGGACAGAAAGGAATAAGCACATTTTTTAGATATTCTAGAGATGGAAAAGGCAGGGTTTATTAAGAGATTCTGTTGGGGAAGATGGAGAAGACTCATGGATAACAAAAAGGTTGTGATCTTCTGGTCCATGCAGTCATGGAATTGCTGACAGTTACAGAAAAAGGAAAGGTGAGGTTTGGAGAAGGACGACAAGTTTTAAACGTGTAGGATTAGATCATTGGGTGCACCAAACTCTGGGTACCTTACCTGAAGAGGATGAGACACTGGTGACTTTCTGCTATTTTTCAGTCCTTTTGTCTCAAGTCCTGGGGGCAGTCAGTCCAGTTGCAAGTGCAAGTTATAGCAGCCTCAGGAATGTCCTGACTTTCATTGAAACATTAATACAACCCTTCTCGCAGCCCAGGACTGCTGGAGCACCATGCACTCTGGCCACACCCCTCTCAACCTTGACACATACTCAGAACTTCCACTAAGTTAAGGGGACCAGAACAGATGAATTAAAGCCAGGTTTCCTTCCCCTTTGTGCCACTGGAGGAGATGACATTTGGCCAGAAAGAGGTAATTGGGTGGGGTCAAGGCCATTTCTTGTTTCTAATCCTCCTTGATCTAATTTCAGCCCTCAAAATGGCCAAGAACATCCTTTACCTAGAAACCCACCTGGAAACCTTCCCTAAATTTGAGATGCCACATTTTACTTTTGCTTTTGCTATTTGTTCCAACTGTTTCTTTCCTCCTCCTCCTTTCTCCCACTCTCAGTCAATGTTCCACCGGGTCTGTCCTCTTCTCTCTCCTGAATAATCCCATCACTTTTCATGGGAGATGATAATTGTCACATTGGCCAGCATGAAGAAGAACATGGAATTGGCCAAGAGGAAATAGTAGTACACAGTACGTTTAACCTAAGATAAATAAAAATGGAAGGAGATGGCTGGAAACATATTTATTTTTGTTTTAAATCTAAGCTCAGATTCTCACATAATCAGAGGAACTCAGGCATTAACATAACCACAAATATTATAAAACTGTGATAAAAGCACAAGCGTTGGCTACACTGCTTCTGCTGAGTGTAAAGGTGAGACCTGTGGAGAGTGGTAGTTGGGGAGGCTAAGGGCATGACCAGTGCATGGGGAAGACTGCCAGTGGTTCTCCTAGCACAGAAAGTGGGCCTGCACTGTAGAAGTCTGGGACAGGGATTGGAGAGGAGACCTAAGAGGTAGACACTAGACCTGATGAAACAAAATAATCATCAAAAAAGTTATTCACTGAAAAAATGGTTTTTAAAATTATGTGAAAACTCTCACATAACAGTTTTGTATCATTGGAAGGTTTCCAATTTCTCAGGGGAACTGTTCCAGACACAAAATTGATTTCCGATTGATTCAGTATAAAACATTTTTGTCTTGACTGAAATGAAATGGAATTGAAGTGAAATGAAAGGACTTTAGTTTTGTGTTTTAATTATTTTTATACCCTTTTGGAAAAGGAGGGTGGTAAAGAATAAAAAAGGGGGATGGGGCAACCAAGAAATTTTAATTTCAATTCAACTCAATTTGAATCAAAGCAACTTCTTTGTTTCAAATAATTTCATTGAAAAATTGGAAAAATCAATGAAAAAATTAAAACAAAACAAAAACATTTCCTTTTTTTTTTGAAATTTTCCACAGAAAATAATTCGTGTTTATCATGGAAAATAATTCTCATTTCTTGACCAGGCATGTAGACAGGCAAAGATAGGAAGCAGCCTCAGGGAAATAGTGTAGAAGAATGGCTGATTTTGAAGCATACAGATGCTTCACTGCTTTGCATCCCAGAGCTGAAACCTATGGTAGAAGGAAGACACAGGCACCTAATGACACCATGGTGCTACTTAGAGGTGGTGCAGTTATACTCCTGCAACCAAGGAAAAGGAGTCCATAAACCCCTCAGTATAGGGTAGAGGGACAGACGCTTATGATAGCCGTGTCCCAAGGAGAATGAAGGACTTGTGTGATTCTTTTTGATATCTTTGAAGTTTGATTTACCCGGGAAGATGATGACATTTTGGTTTGGCTGGAGGGCTGAACTATACACAGTCAGAGAGAGGAAACTGAGGCAAAGGCAGCACATGCAATTGAAGACTAGGGTGGCCAGGCGTCTGGTTTTCAACCAGAACGCCGGGTTGAAAAGGGACCCTGGCGGCTCCGGTTAGCACTGCTGACTGGGCTTTTAAAAGTCCGGTCGGCGGCACAGCAGGGCTAAGGCAGGCTTCCTGCCTGCCCTAGCGCCCATATGGTTCCCAGAAGTGGCCGGCATGTCCTTGTGTCCCCTAAGCCGAGGGGCAGTCAGGGAGGAACTATGGCCAATAAAAGCTGCTGGGGCGGCACCTGTTGACAGGACCAACGATGCGCAGAGCCCCCTGCCCACTCTTACGCCTAGGGACCACAAGGACATACTGGCCGCTTGTGGGAGCTGCCTGAGGTAAGCGCCACCTGGAGCCTGCACCCCGAACTACCTCCCACATCCTTGCTCCAGCTCTGAGCCCCTCCTGAAGCCTGCACCCCCTCCCACACCCCAACCCCCTGCCCCAGCCTTGAGCCCCCTCCCTCACCCAAACTCCCTCCCATAGCCTGCACCCTCTCCTGCACTCCAACCCCCTCATCCCCGGCCCCACACCAGATTCCGCACCCCTAGCCGGAGCCCTCACCCCCCACACCCCAACACCCTGCCCCAGCCCGGAGCCCCATCACACACGCCAAACTTTTCGGCCACAGCCTGGAGCCCTCTCCTGCACCCGAAACTCCTCATCTCTGGCCCCTCCCCGGAGTGCACCCTCCCATCAGGAGCCCTCACCCCCTTCTGCACCTCAAACCCCTGTCCCAGCCTGGTGAAAATGAGTGAGTGAGCAAGGGTAGGGGAGAGCGAGCGATGGAGGGAGGGGGCATGGAGTGAGCGGGGGGCGGGGCCTCAGGGAAGGGGCAGGGCAAGGATGTTCAGTTTTCTGAAATCAGGAAGTTGGCAACCCTGTTGAAGAGGTAAGCAACCAACTCACAGACATATGATATTATAACTTGTTATAGACTACTGTCTCTCAGACAGTTGGATGACAGTCTACTGTTAAGAAAAAAACCTCTAACAAAGACATCTGTAGAAGGAAAAATCAGACAAGAGCCAGGAAATTCAAAATGAAAGCTTACACATTTCCAGCTCGAAGTGCTGTGCCTCACCCCCTGTTCCATAAGCTAAAGATGGAGCATTACCCTTGAATTTTCTTGCTTTTAGCAGTTTATGGTCAACAATGTTATTGGGAAATAGTTTTTATCTGTGCATAATACAGCTTTGTTTGCCAAAATCTCTGCTCCTAAATGCATTAATTTCAGAAACTAACAAATATCAAAGTAAGAAGATTTTTCAACTAAAAAAAATATCTTTAAAAGTTATGATTAGCTTTTACTGTATAACTTCTGGTGAATAATTATTAGAATATTTAATAAACACTGATCAATCTCTCTTTATTATTCTATCTAAACTATTGTAAGATATATCCTTGATTATGTAATTTTAATTAACTCTAGCTGTATTTTACTAAAGTTTGAAGCATTAACATTGTGTATGTAAGCATTGTGACATTCAGAGTGCCTGAAAGTAGTAAATAAAACTGTAGGTCAAACTGTATTAATATGTCTTGCCAGCTATTATTACTTCAGCCTTGAATAGCATTTATTCTGTAATTGATGGTTGTCCGCCTGTAATTTTCACCTACCATAGTTATGCCTCAAACACTTTGCATTTTTCATTAATTTTTATAGTGTTTATACCATATATAGTCATAGCATATAGGAAAACTGGGAAAAAAGGTAACAATTTACATTTTGTCTGCTTAATATTTTTCTTCAGGAAATCTCTCCAGTCGTTTGCCAAGACCCTGTATCTATAACATCCCTCTAGACTCAATTCACTGCCCTTTACTTTTCTACTTTGCTTTTATGTTTCATATTTACCTTCTTCTTTTGGATCTCATCTGATCTGTCTGTCTTTGTCTATCTAATCTGTCTATCATTTCTTTAATACGCTTATCACTGTACTGGCACTTAGCATCTAGGTACCTAAAATATATAAAGAAAGATAAATTCCATCATTAATGGATCAAAGCTCTGTGCATTGTCCTCATTAAGACTACTTCATGAGTTAAAAAAAATTGTTGATTGTCTTCCAAGAGTTGTAATGCAGAACTATGCTTTAGCTTTATTATTGGAAGAAGGCCATTGTACAGAGGTGGGTCATGCAGTGTTCTCTGACACTATATTCAGGCTCTTCAAGATCTCTGATGATACTAAATGCCAAATTTTTTCTTCTTCTTCCCAGCATAAGTTTTACCTTGGGGACCTTCACCTTCTATGCTCCTGTTGATGGAAAAGGATCTCAGCAGTTCATCTTTTTTTGCTACTTTTATGCTGATGATAATCAACTGCTACTTTTATGCTGATGCTAATCAACTTCTGACATCTTTTACAACTCCGTCTTGTTGACTCTCTTTGCCTATCTTGACCCATTAAACTTGTGTCTTTGTCTCAATTTTCTTCAACGAAATAATTCGAAACATATATGCTTATCTCAGGCTAGAGGCTCATTGTCATACAACTCTGTTGCTTTCATCTCCTTCCATTTATTTTAACTCTCTGTAACTTTAGACTCATCCTTGACCTCAAACTCTTCTTTTCTTCCTATGTGTTCTACTGTATATCTGCAATTTGCACGTTACCTTCACAGTGTTATTTGTGTATAGCACTGCTTCATCTCCATCTCTGCTGAAATCCTTATTTTTACCTTCATTTCCTCTTGCCTTGACTATTGCAATTTCTGTCTGTATGGACTTCCCATGATCCATCTCCCCAGACTCCAATACTTGCAGAAAGCTACATATCTCCTTCCCTACTTACACAGTGGAGCTTGACTCCCTCTTTTACATGTTCTTCAGGATCAAGTCCAAAATTGCTGCCTCTGTTTTAAGACCCTCATTGGACTTACCCTAGCATACCAAAGATTTTGTGTCTCTGTTTCCCTCACCATTCCCACTTCTGAGCTTTGACCTGGCCTACTCTATGTCCTATCACACAATGATGGTGTGTGAGTCTTCTCCACAATAGCTCCTACCACTAGTAGCAGCCGTCCTATGTCACTCCACCTCATCAACTCTGCACCTCATTTCATATGTGAACTAGAAACAGGTATTTTTCTCTTGCCTGTGGCATATCCTTTGGTTTCACTCTTGCTCTACTGTTTCTTAATGCTGCAACTATATGATTTAACTTTTTAAAGTATTTTGGAATGGGGAAGTTTGACAGGTGGTTGCCAAATCTGCACTTGCTAACCCCACGTTCACATGTAGAAATTGACACTTGGTGCAGCTCCACACTTTGTGTGCCTAAGTGCCATTTGCATGTGCAAAAATGGGATTTTTGCATTTAGTTTAGGCAAATATTTTTGCAAAGTGGGCTCACAGGTTGTATAAAAGGTGGTATTAAATGAAGTTCCATTGTATTGCTCTAGTGAAGCATGGATGTTCTATTAAAGACCTTGTACGGAGGTTGAATAACATAACACATAAGATATGCTGTGTTGTACATCAGTTAGCCTAGGTTTGTTTCTGTATTTCTTTATTTGTGACATAGAGTTTATGGTGATATAACTATTCAGTGTAGTAGAGAACACCCCTGAAGTATCCTGTGACATGATATGGTTAACTAAGCTTCCCACAGCAACTTTAAACTCCTTATTAGCTAGCTCTTTTTTTTTAAAGCTTGATTGAGTGCATCTGAAGTTCATTATGACATGTCTTTATATTGCACATGGAAATCAGCACTCAGTCAAATTAAAAGCTGACATTAAAATTATGCCCATCCTTTCACAGTAGAGAAAGCAAAATATCAGTTTATGTAATTTTTATTAGGAAAAAAAATCTTTTTGAACATAAAGTAATTGATGCCAAAGATGTAACCTCATCATTATACCTTAACTAATCTGTTAAATAAAAGTGGGTGAGGCTGTCCCTTTTGTTATTTCTTTCTTCTTTCATTTAAAAAAATCAGGATCTCAGGAGAGCATTTTTAACAAAAGGAAGTATAAGTGCAAAGAATGACTGTTACAAATAATTTCATACAACAGTCAGACAAATTGTGCTGATTGTCTGTATTTCTTTTTTTAAAAAGTCTGGCCTGGAGACTAGAGTAAATCACAAAAGTGATCTCAAGTGAACAGAGATAGATTTCTGGAATACGGTGTGCAATGAAACCACTGACCTCTTATGCAAGGGTTCATGTCTTTTTCTACAGAAACAGATGGGTAATAGCATAATGCTGAAATCATGCTCTACATAATATGGACCTAGTGATTGCAGACCTGATTGCTTGCCATATGGTTGCTGAAGGGTTGAAGAGAAAATGGGATGATATGCAAACCCTTAAACGCAACATTTTTATTGAATGGCCATTACATTAAAACCCAAACTCTGCAAATGAAGGCAAGAACCTTGGTGAATAATGATGAAATAACAAAGCAATAAAAGAAGAAACAGAAAAGGAAGTATATGTTTTCAATATGCAAAATAACAGTATGCCTATTTTTTTGTCACTTTGCCTAGTTTTATGAGCATTTGGTGTTGGTTGGTGGGACATTAGTGCCTGCAGGGTAGAAATACTGAATATTTGGAGCATTGAAGTATTCACTAGGTCAGACAGAAAAAGAATATAATCACTTGTCTCAGAGGAACTGCATTTGACTTAAATGATAACTAAAATATGCAACATACCTACACGAACGACAACATTGAGAGACCTATGGGAAAGCCTTTGTGAGATCCTCTGACAATGCAGGGCTACTAAAGCTTATTTACTCCTAAATCAACAGCACTGAAGAATGAAAACTGAGCTCTTTTAAAATGAATGTGAAATCAGGAAGGCAGGAAATCATGCGTATACAGCTGTTTTAGTAAGTGGAGATTTGTATACATTTTATTGTGAAGGCTCTAGCCTTATCTGGAAAGAAGAAACTGGACACCCATCCCAGCTCTCCGCATAGAAGTCCAGAGCTAGCTTTTGTGGTCCAAATAAGATGGTAAAAATAATTTGGTTGGTAAGAAAGGGCTTTATATAGGTGCAGAATAGTGTGAGTGAAAGGGCTGCTCAGCTTATTGTGACACCTACTAGTTTCCTAAGTCAATGGCTTCTGAGTGCCTGATTTCCATAGTATGACTGACAGCCCCATTGCACCACCCAGGCCCGGTCTTGACCCCCTAAGCCCGTATAAAGAAAGGAATGTGAATCCAGCTCACCTTGCATCACACCATGGATTTTTGCCTGGCTACCTCCTGGGTATGTGTGCATGGCACAACAGATATGCTCTTCCCTCAGCCCCACCCTTCCCATCCACACTGCTTGAGAGTTTTCAGGATTAAGCCTTATATTTCAATACATCTATCTCTGATTAGTCACTGCTGAAAAGAATCAATAAGAGTTTACATTCAGTGAAAATATAAACTTTTCTGGCTTAGCAACTTAGCCTACTATGTTCTGTAAATCACAATCTTTTTGACTGCAAGAATGAAAAATAAGTATTTGTGTAGTCATTTTCAAAGCGAAATCTTCTACATAACACGAAGCTGAGGATTGTTAAACTTGTCATCAACTGCCTAGCTCACTTTTAGTACATTCTAGGCCTAAAGACATATGACAAGCAGCATATTCTAGTATTTAAGAGATTTTCGTATGATGAGAAGAAATTTCCTCCAGCCTATAAAACTGATTCTTATACTTCCTGACTAGTGACATGTCTGCTGTGTGGCAGCAATAAGTTTTGCATAACTTTTAAAAGCCCATGCTGACCTACTTAACAGGCATCTAGTGCTACATAATGTATTTAGGTCAAGTATTGTGTTTGAGCTTCACATCACTCTTGTAATAGTCCAGCTTACTGTGAAATCCACAGGTATGAGACTGAGGCAAACACTGTGTAGGTTAAAGAATGTTCATGACATGAAAACATGTTTATATTATTATTATTTATTATTTGTATTACCATAGTGCCTAGTATCCCCAATCATGGACCAAGACCCCATTGTGCTAGGTGCTGTATAAACACAAATTGTAGTTTCACCTGTTTGCACCGCTAGGTTTTCCATTTATTGGGGTGTGCAGGACCGACTGTAACCCAGTTATAGGCAATTGTTTAAAGGCTGAACTATGCATAGAAATGGGCTGTTTTAGGCAAGAGGGCTATGTTTTTGCATGCCTGTTACTCAGACGTTATTTTTATAAAACCAAAAAACCAAACCCAAAACCAACCAAACAAACAAAAAACATGGCAAGCAAAAAGTGCTGGGAAGACTGCCTGTTGTTAATTGTCATATTTAATATAGCCATGTTAGTAATGTTGATTGTGCATGTGCTGAAGTGAGATTGTAACTTGGCTAGTGCTAGCTGTGCAGAAGCATAAGGTGGAACAAGGCCCCTGACATATACACATACACCCGTAGACCTTGGCTTTGGGTGAGGGGGAGAAGGAGTAGCCAGGTCCTTTGCACCTGCTACTTTGCCATTGAGCAAGTGGTTCATGAGGGGCAGGAAGAGGTTGAAACCTTGACTCCAGGAACCTTGACCCTCAATATAGTTGACCAAGTATGTGGGGCAAAGGGTGTTAGTTATCCATTTCAGCAGACCAGTTTCAGGTTATTACAAAGGATGGATCAAGGAAGGAATCATTCTCCTGAGGCATGATTCCTTTTTTATGTTGCTCTTGAGGCCTATGTCTAAGCCCCTTAGATAGGGCAAATTGTTAAAGCACAATTTAGCCTCATTTTTATAAAGTGATGCTAATACAGTTATTCATCCATCTAATATTAACATATTGTCCTGTGGTGGATTGGTATTGTGTGGTGACTTGTCTATACAGTGTACGACATCTTAATGACCTGACATGAAAGATAAACCACCAAAAAGGGCAATTATAGCTACTGAATATATTAATATATTAGCTTTCAACATAGTGTACATTAACAAAATATATTGGAATAATGTACAGTATAGTTATTTACACCAGACAGTATATATTTCCTGAGAATCAGAACTTGAAAAACTCATTCACAACATGTGTGAACTGATTCTGATATGGTGATCATGATCTCTGCAAGCTATAAAGGCCTGCAATCCTAGCTCCTAGCTGCCTCAGGGGCTGAGGCAATGCCATTTTACTTATGTAATCTTACTTATTAGGGTTTCATATTTTGAAAATAAATTCTTCCTGGAAGAAACTATCTTGCAACTTGTCCTAATGGACTAATGAGGGATATTTCTAGTGCCCAAAATGTTCAGGCCTGGTTACCTAAATTTAGACTTCTAAATACACATGTAGGCACCTGCAAAAAGTGTCTTGATTCCAAAATCCACAGTTCCTATTGAACACAATGGTAGCTGTAGGTGCTAAGCACTTATGAGAACTAGATTTTTATTTAAGCGTCCACATGTGGATCAAGGAGCCTACATTTTGGCTCTAAGGTTTACACGTTATCCCTGCCTCTTTTAAAGTATGCACTGATAGAAGAGGAACCATAGCAATCAACAATACAAGGGAAGACTATCACTTTCTACAGAAACCTTCACAGTTTGTCAACCTCTGTCCTTTCTGTCCTTTAAAATTGTATGAAAACATTATCCATTTGCTTGATAAACAAGTCTGTGTTATCCACTTCCATAATCCAAATAATACTTTCATGACCACATTGGTTTCTTTATTTTAATACTTCTGAAAAAAATAATAAAGAATGTATTGTAGCATAGTACCTTCGCCATATTATAGTAATAGTAAGCCTTCACTCTGAATACTCTTGGTTTAGGGGTCTATCACAGGAGGGCTGGGCAACAGCAGCTGAGCCAGCATTCTACTCACTGCAACTCTAATTAATTACTCTAGAGCAAACCTTATTAAGGTCTGGTCTACACTGCATGGCTGGGTCGACATAAGCTGCCTTGCGTTGACCTAGCTGTGCAAATGTCTTCATTTAAATTTGGCTCCCACTGACATAAATGCCTCTCTGTGCCAAGTTAGTAATGGCACCTCCCCGAGTGGTGTAGAGTCACAGTCAATTGTAATTAGGTTGATGCACTGTCAGTGGAGATGCTGCATTGCTTATGTCAACTGTTCCTGCCTTTCAGGATTCATCCCACAATGCCCCACTCTGACAATGCAATCAGTACAAGTTTCCTGGTGAGGATGTGCACCGCCGTCACAAAGAGCAAAGTTTGCACACATACAAGCAATTTAATAATTGGTGGTAATAATAATTGTGGTAGCTATATGTCGACGTAAGTTAAGTCAACATAAGTTTGTAGTGTAGACATGGCCAAAGAGAAGCTGTGCCTAACTGACCGGCTGAGGACAGCTAAGAGGCTAATTAGGCCATTGGGCAGATGATACAAAAGGCACAAGAAGGAAGTGGAAAAAGAGTGAAGCAGAAAGAGAGTGGGAGAGAGAGAGATTGCTCTCTCCTGCTTGCCTCAAGATCTGAGGGCTCCCTAGGATTGTAGGCTTGGGGACTGTATAAGAGTAATGGAAACTAATAGTGTAAATAAACTACATGGTGTTTTACCCACAAAAAGGTCTCTGAGCTGTTTGTGGACTTGAGCAAAGGTAGGAGCAAGCAGGCCCTGCCACATGTCTTGAGTTAGACCTTAATGATACTGTCACGGTTCCTCCCCCACTCTGAACTCTAGGGTACAGATGTGGGGACCTGCATGAAAAACCTCCTAAGCTTATCTTTACCAGCTTAGGTCAAAACTTCCCCAAGGTACAAAATATTACACCTTGTACTGGCCGCTACCACCACCAAACTAATACTGGTTACTGGGGAAGAGCTGTTTGGACGCGTCCTTCCCCCCAAAATACTTCCCAAAACCTTGCACCCCACTTCCTGGGCAAGGTTTGGTAAAAAGCCTCACCAATTTGCCTAGGTGACTACAGATCCAGACCCTTGGATCTTAAGAACAATGAACAATCCTCCCAACACTTGCACCCCCCCTTTCCTGGGAAATGTTGGATAAAAAGCCTCACCAATTTGCATAGGTGACCACAGACCCAAACCCTTGGATCGGAGAACAATGAAAAAGCATTCAGTGTTTTACAAGAAGACTTTTAATAAAAAATAGAAGTAAATAGAAATAAAGAAATCCCCCCTGTAAAATCAGGATGGTAGATATCTTACAGGGTAATTAGATTCAAAAACATAGAGAACCCCTCTAGGCAGAACCTTAAGTTACAAAAAAGATACACAGACAGAAATAGTTATTCTATTCAGCACAATTCTTTTCTCAGCCATTTAAAGAAATCATAATCTAACACATACCTAGCTAGTTTTAGAACTTTTAGTAAGTAGACTCCATTCTTGGTCTATCCCCGGCCAAGACGACTACAGACAGACACAGACCCTTTGTTTCTCTCCCTCCTCCCAGCTTTTGAAAGTATCTTGTCTCCTCATTGGTCATTTTGGTCAGGTGCCAGCGAGGTTATCTTTAGCTTCTTAACCCTTTACAGGTGAGAGGAGCTTTCCCCTGGCCAGGAGGGATTTCAAAGGGGTTTACCCTCCCCTTTATATTTATGACAGATACTTTGACATAGTTCAATTTGCATTACATCTGGACTTTAATGTCTTCTGCAGATCCCATTTTCAAAGTCCTGGCTTATTATATGTATGAACTGCACTGAAATAATTCTGTCTATATTACAAAAAGTTGAGCATAATTAATGTTAGATTTTCACTATATGTAGAAACATATATTTTGTGTGTGTGTGTGTGTGTGTGTGTGTGTGAGAGAGAGAGAGAGAGAGAACACAACTGTACCTTTGAAACACACATTGTTTTAGTGAAATGCTGGTATGGGTGTAAGAAAAAAAGCTGTATTTTTCAATTATCCAAATATAGACAAATGGACCATTTTTCACTGACATGATTCAATATTCAAAACCCATTTTGCAACTGATTTTCAGTTACAGGTACTCTTTTGTTCTTTTCTTTATCTTTTTTTCCCTTTCAAAAAAATTATTCTTCCCAGCAATAAACAACAACAACAAAACCAAAAGAAACCCCCAAAACATAAGGAAACAAACAAGATGTGAATGATTGCATTTTGAGAAGCTATGTGGATGCTAAGAATAATTGAATTGTAATTATTATATGTTCCTCCAATCATACAAGCTCATACATGTTTAGGTTTGAATCTACAGATGATATAAATTGCCATCGCTCTGTTGAATGGGCTTGAGAATCTGGCCCCAAAATTTCAAACCTTTGTAGTATACATAATATGTGTTTAACTTTTGCATTTTAAAAAAGACAGCAAGAAAGTTGCATAACGTCTTTAGAGCATTTTTTATTATAGAGTCTCTGTTCATTTTCATTAAATATATTTCTTAGAAAGTAGGAAGTATAGTCTGAAATATTTTTACTGTCTCTGCACTGTATATTTAATTATTCAGAAGAATGTGAACAAATCTGTTTCTCCAAACATTTTGAATCCTTTGAATACACTCTACCATATCGTTATTTACAAAGATTCCATTCAATTAAAAAGAAAGCCATTTTTCCCTTGCAGGTATATGCATCATTTATATTCCAGCTTCGTTATATGCTGTACTGTATAAACTCCTGTAGGAGAGTAGTTATGTAACACTCTTATGTCATTACAATTTAATGTATTAAAATCCTTGCAGAATCATGTTCATTTTAGGGACCAAAAATGCTTAACTCATGAAACTGCTAGAATAAGTGAGGTGTACATTTTTTGGCTGCTACTGTTGACATGGAGTTATACATTGAGTACGCTGCTGAACTGGAATTAGCTAATCCCAGATGACAAGTATAAATATGGTAGTAGTAGTTTACTGAACCCTCTTTCTTCAGTCACTAAGTTGGAATGGAAATAAATCAGCATTAAATTTACAGGACAAGATCCTTTGCCAAGTGTAAATAAAGGCAACTCCATTGAAGACTATGGATCATTGCCCATTTACATCAGCTGAGGATCTGGCCCTACACAGTAGGTTTTATTTTGAAAACTATGAACCGTATTTTAGAAGAAAGGTTGTATGAGGCACTTAATTTATGGCTGGAAATAATATTCAGGTAAAAGAAAATTTCAAAATGGCTTTACATGTACCATATCCCACAAAAGAAGTTAATCTGCTGTGTTAAGATTGTGCTGACATATCTGTAGTCATTGCAGGCTTCCAGTTCATTGTAGCCCTACTGCCACCAGGAACAGTGCAACCTTTATTGTTAATGCTCCATTTGCACATGGAATGATGCACAACCAGTTCTGTCCTCACCGAGTTTGGTGGCAGTGATGATTCGAGCTACCTTGAGCATTAAGCTGTATCCCCTGCCTCCTTCAGCTTGGCTAGGAAGCACCAGAGATTCTCTTCTCTGTTTAACAGGAAACACCATCCACTGATGCCCAAACTCTTTTCAGAAATGCATCCTTTTGTTGATACATTTCTTATTGCCTCCTGCTTCATTCACAGCTGTTAAAGCAAAGCATTTTGGGACCGATGCAGGGAAGAAGGGCACTCATTCAGTCTCGGGCCCTTTTAATATGGGGCCTGCTCAATTTTTTTTTCAGGGAGCCACAGCTTTGCTGGAATCATCTCTGGAAATCAAACATTTATTTCACTTAAAATGACAATTAAACTAGATGAATATGTCAAAAGTTAAAAGTTCAATACGAGAGACCAATAAAAAATACTTCAAGCCTGTGATGTTACATAGAAGATCAGATTTCTCAGTTAGGTTGACACCTCTGTGAAATATGAAATAGAAATGCAATATGCCAATAAACTACTGCAGTAAATTGAATTTTGATTGGATGAACCATCTCATGTGCTAGTCATGTCATCTCACAGTGGACCATTCCTAACTATACTGAAATAAATTGTCTGGCGATACCGAAAGAAGGACAGGAGCCACTTCATATGGTTTATTGTTAGATGTCTGGGACTATCTGGCAGATAAAAGTGTATGATGCAGATAACCCCATGTTCATTCAATAACTACTTGGGGGGTGGGCTTCTGACAGACCCTCCTTTTCCATCCAGATCCTCCAGCCAACCCATTGCTGGGATCTTAACATCCCCCCACACTCCATACTAGCGTTAAGGTGTGCTATAAGAAAGAGGGATTGGTTCCCTTCTATACCATTCATAGGAGCCCCAAACCTGCCCCCCTTCCGTTCTTTTAATCAGCACCTCCTTTTTAAGTCCTTTACTAAGGCTTTTATCCGGTCACTGTATACCTTCCGTATGGAGTACCTGCACTGGGCATCCGCGCCACATTATATAATGAGTTGCAGCATAATAGCCTAACTTTCATGCCTCACATTAATAAAGTCCACCTGAAGCCACTGTGGGAAAGGCAAAAAAAACCCCACTCAACCTAAGCCGATCTGGTGGTGAGGGAAAAAGTACTTCCCAGTCCCCCTGAAAAGGGGCAGCTAACGTGATGCCCACAGCAGGTCCTGACCAAACCTAGTATTTTTGTTACCTTAAGGAGAAGGAGGGTGGGTGCTGCTCCACTTGTTCGATGGAAAAGGGCTTCTCCCGCCCAGGCTTGCCCCTTTTCAACCCTTCTGCCCTTCCAGTCCCAAGGGATGAGTTAGCATCATCACACTGACCCATTCCCCTTTTTGCAGCAGCTTCTGAACTCTCTTCCTCCCCACCCCTGAAAAGCACTATTGCCTCTCCCCCAGCAAGCCGGACAAATGCCCCCCACTTAAAAGTGCAGTGTGGTATTTAAAAAGAAAAAAGTAATGCTAAAGGAAGAATTGGCATAAACCTGCCTCAGAACTTAAACTGGAACCGAATTAAACATTCCTTGAAGTTTGAAAAATGTTTAACTGTATTTTTGAAGTAACTGTTGTATAAATTTAGATGGACTATATGGGCCAAAGGTCTTAACATACCCCAGTCACTGTCCAACATTAAACAGTTTTAAACAAGGCTTGGAGTTTGGTACACAGAGACCTCAGCCTGTTTAATACCATGGCAAACACACCACTGAACATCCTTTTAACCTTTTATTGAAGATACAGAAAAGAAGGCAAAACAGTTAAAGCCTTTGAAATGTAAAGTATTATGTAAGGCTTTTATTTTAACAACATCCCTTGTTTCCTTTCCCTTTAGCTAGAGAGAGTTTTTAGAAGGACCCCCCCCACACACACACTTTGTTTGACAGTCATTTAGTTGGTATCAAAGATGGTAATAACTGTCCTTGTGGGAGAAAAGAGAGAAGTTAGTTAAGATGGTCTAGAGCTGTCATTGTTGCTGTTAAAGTCCGATCCTGTTGACTCATAGACAAAACAAGGCAAACACACACAAAAAGGAAGAGAAAAGCAAAGCAAAGAGAAAAAATGCAGCTGACTTTCACCTGCAATCTCTCTGCTGGAGAGAAACAGGTACGGCACACTGTCTTTTCAGCCACTCTGAGACTGGACAAACTTGTACCAGCATTGGGTTGTTTAGCGCAAGACAGTTGGGGGTCCCAGGAGATGGTGGGAGTGGCAGCCATGATGGTGAAACTCACTACTTCTTTTGTCTTTCAATCAGCCAGTGTCATGGCAGCCTCCATCTGTTCATCTGTATTTTCCCCACAAAATCTTTTTTTAAAGAATCCCAAAAGGGAGTGCTGGTGAAATAGCCCATACTCTCATAATTTTATCCAGCAATATGGTTAATTTCAGACACGTCAATTTTGATTAATTCATTTTTAATTCATTTTTGGTCTTGCACAGTCTTGTTTACTACATTGATCTTAACATTGATCCTTTTTTGAGTTTCCAATTTTATTTTTCTGTTACAGACTTCTAAATTGGCATTTCCCATAATATACTACTGTATATTGCATAGCTATGACATCATCTGTAATAATACAGACTATTTAAAAAAAATAGCAGATATTGACATGGGGGAAACAAAAGCCACAATTTCCAAATTTTAAGGTGTCCAAATTCCATATTGGTGCTCAAATCGGTACTTAACAGTGTTAAGCCCTGAAAGCCTCACCTGTTTTCTCAGATTCAGCAATTGGGCACATAACTGAGACAGAGAGCCTTGAGAATTGGGCCTATAATTGAGAGAGGACAGCCTGTTGTAGTGTGGGAAAACAGAGAGATGTCTTCAAAGGCACACAGATTAATTTCTTTTTATTAGAGGAACTGAGAGAAATTTTTTTGAAAATCAAATAAATTCCAATAAATTTTAAAAGGCTGTGATAAAAAGCTAAAAGAATTACATAAAAGAGGAAGGAGAAGCTTCAGAAGTATATAAGATACATTAGCTTTTTACTTTTAGCTCTCAGTTACTGTACAGCACAATGATGTTACAGACTGTGTTATGGTGGTGTATCCTAGCACAAGGAGGAACAAAGTCTGAAGCAGAGCCTACAAAGTAACTGTAATTACACATGCAGTAATACAAATCAGCATTTTCATCTTGGGTCTGGCAGGACGCTCAAAGCACCAAAGATTTGCACTCATGGTTTTTTGTTGCCAACAGAACTCAAGAAGACTTTCCTATACTGTTAAATCTCAGACTATCTGAATATTAAATAGTGAATTACCGTTTAGTTTGCTTATTGACAAAACCTGATTGTCGCTCTGTAGTTTCAAATGTCTTCCCATGGTAGAAATGGTACAGTTTTGTTGTGTTCAGGAAATGTGCAAATTTTTTGGGAACTCATGGAGGCACCTGCTTTGTATGGGAACACCATACTCCAGGAAGTATCAGGGGATAGAGAAGATTAGTGGGGGTATGAAGATATGAAGATGCACTATCCATTGCTCCTTATGAAGGAATGCATACACATACTTGTGGATACTACTTCAGGTTTATGGAGCCAGTGGCAATCACAGAATGCCTCTGTTGCTAATCTGTGTTGTGGGTGGTAGAGGATTTTATTTTCAGATTCCTTTGGAAGTTTAAGGGACAAATTCTTTTGTGGATTCTGCCAAAGTTATCCTTTTCACTTTTTACCTCAGAAAGGATTAATACTTAAGGTGGTCAAAAATGGTGTGTTTAACTCAACATTTTCATTTTATTGAATTTATTTGTGAAACATTTTGAACGTTTCTGGTGGGAAAAATCTCCCAAACTAATGGAAAATCAAATAAAAATGTGATGTTCAGTTGTGGTTTTTCACCATTTCCTTTTTTCCCCACTTTCCCATTGAAAAGGAAAGGGGTGGGGGAGAAAAGGAGGTAAAAAAAATGGTCGAATCATAACTGGAAAACTAAAAACTGAAGAAAAAAACAGGTTTTTTGGGTTTTGAAAAAAGGGAAAAGTCATTTTGGATTTTGTTTTTTCATTAAAGTATAGGAAAATTTTCCATGAAAATTTACATTTTCATAAAAAGGTCATTTTTCATCAAGAATTTTTTGAACGAAAAATTTTGACCAGCTCTGCTTACCACAGATGCGGCATCTTGTTTTATAATGTTACTGTATATTTTGCATAGTTTGGCAAAGAGATCAGTGACTTGCTTAAGGTGACAGTCAGTCAGTCAGTCAAATAACACTGTAACTAAGAATCTTAGCACTTTTATTCTTCTGCTCCAGCAACTAGACATACAGCTCCCTGAAGCAGTGCAATGAGTAAGATTCTGTGTTGTGCCTCTTTAAATCACTTCTGTACCCTCCTGATCTTCTTTCGGGACTGGAGCAGCCTCCATCATAACTTAGACAGCCCTGAGAGGCTGCCTGTATTACAGCAGTCTGTCCCTGGGCTGCCCTCTGGGGCCAAAGAACTACCGAAAATCTCTGTCATGCTGTGTACCTGCCCCATACATGATCCCTCCTACTCCCAGTGCACCCCGTGAACAATGGCTTGCAAGGGAGTCCTCCTAAGGTAGCCTGTGGCTGTCTTCAGCAGTTCCTGTGCTGGAGGAATTATCCCCCAGCTGGATCTAGGGCTTTCAGAATCTCCTTTATGTTGTTCTGGTCCTTGTACCTGGAGCAAAGGGGCTAGAGTTGGGGTGAGAATCTGTCCCAGTGCCTTTTTCCTTCTTGGGAGATACAATAGATTAATTTCAGAGTAACAGCCGTGTTAGTCTGTCTTTGCAAAAAGAAAAGGAGTACTTGTGGCACCTTAGAGACTAACCAATTTATTTGAGCATGAGCTTTCGTGAGCTACAGCTCACTCCGATGAAGTGAGCTGTAGCTCACGAAAGCTCATGCTCAAATAAATTGGTTAGTCTCTAAGGTGCCACAAGTACTCCTTTTCTTTTTACAATAGATTAAGCATCCTATTTTGTTAGCACAGTGAAACTACAAGACTTTCCAAGCCAGACCCACCCCAACCCTTTTGACAACAGATCCAGCCTTTGAACTAGTGAAGTATACAAACTTAGCAGTGCAAAATCAGGGCCTGCTGCTGAACATGGCAGCACTTAACATGAGTTGCAGACACTTAGGAGATACTGGTGCTCAGCCCTTCCTATCCATTAACGATGTTCACATTAATGAAGTGGGGAGGCTTTATAACTAAACCTCGTACTCTCTATCAGCTCATCTGTTTGAAATCATGGTTTTGGAGTTCATATGCATGTTAACAGCATGCAAAGCTTTCCGCTGCTTCAGAGTAATTTCCCAGTTCCTCTGTACTGTGGAAATTTCCGCACTCTACATGTAAAAGCATTATTCTTTATAGCCTTTGCTATTGGGACTTACACAGATAGTTAGAACATGTTCTGACTCTCAGTGTAGGTCCCAATAGCAAAGGCTATAAAGAATATTGTCTGCAGAACTAAAATGTAAACACAAAAATAAAGTATATCCATAAAAAATCCTGGTATAATTAGAAGACGCTATTGTGGTTTTAGTGGCTCTAAGTTTATTTTTAAGTAGATTCCTTGCTGCTTTAAGGGGATAATAGTTTAAATTTTTTAGGAAGCATGACTTTCATGTAATGTACAGGTGAAAAGTAGCTGTTGAACTCCCAGCCAAGATACATCAGCTTATGTCACAAGATGGAAATCTTTTTTCAGTACTGTCACATCTAGATGTGCCTGTTTTCTCCTACTGCTTAAAGGTCCATGATATTTTAGGAGATAAAGGGGATACCTTGAACAGTCTAAAGAGAAGAACAGTAAGTATGTGTCTCTGGAAACATGGGAATTTTGCCATTGACTTCAATGGAGTGAGGATTTCACCCATAGAGCTTTAAGTAAAAAAGGTCACAGATGAGCTGTTCATATTAATGTGATTCATTTATTATGCTTCTTGTGTGCACCTCAACTTTAATACCACAAATATAAACAAAGATGGTTAGGGGAAAAAGAAGCCCAAATATTTCAGTAAGATAGTAACTTAATGTCTTTGTCATTTCATTTCCTCTGTTATCATTCTCAGTAACAAAAGTGATCCAACCAGAGTTATAGTAAACAATAAGAATAGTTCTGAAGGGGGGAATCAAAGCGGGAAAATACAGTGTATTTGGAAAATGATGCCTAGGGAAGGCATGTGAAACATGCTATTGAAACTATTAAAATGAATGTGAAACACCGCATACCTACTGATATTACTCATTTTTACATGGATATTTTTCTTGCTTCTGTTGCAAGAAATATTTTGTGTTTTAGAGAATTAGGAACCTGAGTGGTATGAGTGAGAAAATAAATACAGTAGTTAATAAAAAAATCCTGGCACAATGACATCCTGTCAGATGACATTCAGAATCTGCTTTTTTATTATGCACTGTTTATTTCTGAAATACATTAAAACATAAAGAAGTACATTAAGACCTAGAATTGCAGAACAGGGAAATGGAAGCAGTTTGTCACACAAGATTCTTTTATTGACATCTTTAGTTTGTTTTGATGTCTGTAATTAAATTGCTAATTATGTGTTTCTGTTGCAGTGGTCATGCTTTTATTACATAATTGTTGCAAGTTTTGCTTTCACCACTAACAATATTTGTTTAACCTTAGTGCTGGCTGGTTACATATTTCATAATGTAAAAGCTTAGAAAAAGAGTTATTGACTTAAATCAAAGAAGTTCAAAGTTCTTCACCATAAATTAAATCTGTTTTGTGGCAAAGGCTCATAGATAATTGAAAGATGAAGCTATCACAGTCATTAAACAATAAATGTTATTACAACATAAGTTAAAGAAAATACCACAAAAAATCCAGAAGAATGTGATATGCTTTTTAAAAGAGGAATAAAAAGTTTAGCTTAAGGTAATATGAAAGATACATGTAATAATTTGTGCCCTGATAATTTGTTTGTTTCTGTATTTGTTCTAAAAGCATTTGATTAGGTGATATGCAGTTCAGTCACCTTCCTTTTTTTTTCTTTTGAGTGTAGGCATATTTTTGTCAGTATATTTCAATGTATTCATTAATTTTTCTCATTTGTTTATTTTATGCAAACCATAAGAGACATTTTTCTCAGTGAAGATTGCCTCTTTATTTTATTTTGAAATATTTGTATATTTATTTCATTAAATGAGATAATGCTTTTTCTTATTAACATAATTTCCAGTACATTAAACATATTTCTCCACAGACAGAAGAAAGGAATCAAATTAAATGACAGTTAAATCACTTGCAGCAATTTCAACTGTTAAAAGAAATAACTGTCTGTTTGCTTTGTGATCATGAGATGTGCTGTAAAGGGAAATGAAATACTAAAGAAAGGAGTGAAAACATAAAGAAATAATGACTGACTTATTGAAGTAATACCACTGAGAGAAGAAGAATTCACGGCAAAGAAAAGAAAAAAATAATATAGTGGTTCTGAAAGTTACCAAAATTCATTTCTTATTGATGAGATCATGCAAGTCTAATACTGAGTAAACTGCAGAGGAAAAAAAAAATCAGTGCAATAAACTATGGATGATGAAGGAGAAATAAATATTTTGCATTTGGAGGGTCATTATTCTAAATGCCTTTAATTTTTAAATAATTTCTATTTCATCATATTTAGGGAAAAAGAAAAAAATTGTTTCTTGGCAAACTAACCATTTATTTAAACTAATGTATTCCCTTAATTGGTTACTGTCCTGCAGTTGCCCAAGAGTCCTTGTCTCTGATGTGTTGTGTTATCCTGGGCAAGTTCAGGACTCCACTAAAGGGAAGAGTATCCTTTGGTTGTTCTTACTATGAGATGTTCTAGAATTCAGAGAATCAAGAAAAATATTTGTTCTTCATTGTGGTGTACTAATATAACAACAATAATAATAATAATAATGATTTTTTGACTTTGAAACAACTGTTTTGAAGAGATCTTTCAAATGAATGGCTAAGATGCAAATTGTTAAGGTAATGTTAAGAATTTTGATTTTCCCCTGCGAATAGGGTGACCAGATAGCAAGTGTGAAAAATCAGGACAGCGGGTGGCGGGTAAGAGGCCTTTTTATAAGAAAAAGCCCCAAATATCAGAACTGTCACTGTAAATCAAGACATCTGGTCACCCTACCAGTTAAGGGTGTGTGGCTATGTTTATGCAGCTTGCACCTGCAAAACATTTCTTTTTTCACTTGAGTTTTATGGCCTGATCTTTCAGTCCTGTGTAAGGTTTCCAGGATTAAGCCTGCTTTTGCTAGTTTGTTTTTGACCTTTTGGATTACTCCATAGGTGCTGCAGTTTATATCTTAATTCAGATCTCTCTGGTGAATGTCATCACATGTCAGATGCTGTGATTTATGCATTAAGGTGAGGAGAGGCAGGCTGCTACATGATGGGGGCATCTAGAGCAGGAATCAAAGTTAGCTGGTCAGGGGAGAGCACACATTCAGCTCACTACTATAGAAGGAAGTAGTTCCAAGTTGATACTAAACCTCTGAATAATGCCTTTTTGCTTTTAAAATAATCAGGAAAAATATGCTCACTGTGCTAAATCGTTCCCTCATGCTTAAAATGGTGCAAGAGCTCTGAAGTTAAGTGAAAATGTCAAGGTCATTGGCATTTCTGTTGAATTGTTTTCAGGGCCAGGAGGGCAGAGTATGCCTCCCTGCAGAGGAGACATTGTGCGTGGCCATGTGACTCTAAGGGGGTCCTCAGATTGATGTGGAACAAACAACAGCTGCATGGTGGAGATAGTGCATCCACAGAAATTTGAACCCCAACGTGTTCCTGCATTATCTTATGTTGGGAAATCCTTGTAGCATGATGAGTAGGGCTGGAGAAAGAGGGTTGAATGTTATGAGGAACCTAGTTTGGTGTGACACCTGGAGCTCAGGAATGCAAGCTGGTGTCCAGGCTGCCACAGAACAAATATGGGCCTCTCAGCATGCTTAAGAAAGATCTCTTTCCAACAACTCGGACTGTCTCCTATTTATTCCAGATCTGAAGGACAATGTAGGCATAGAAAGGATCTCTCCCTTGCTTTGGGTCTCTCCCTGCCTGGAAACTGTGAAGTCCCAAATCCAGAAGTGAGGGTCTGTGATCCCAAATTTATTCCACTCTCTTTCTCTAACGGAGAGTTTTTGTCCTTTTCTTTTGTCTCCCCCCACCCAAAAGCAAAGAGATAATAAAAAGAAAAGGAGTACTTGTGGCACCTTAGAGACTAACCAATTTATTTGAGCATAAGCTTTCGTGAGCTACAGCTCACTTCATCAGATGCATACTGTGGAAAGTGTAGAAGATCCTTTTATATACACACAAAGCATGAAAAAATACCTCCTCCCACAAAAAGATCTTCTACACTTTCCACAGTATGCATCCGATGAAGTGAGCTGTAGCTCACAAAAGCTTATGCTCAAATAAATTGGTTAGTCTCTAAGATGCCACAAGTACTCCTTTTCTTTTTGCGAATACAGACTAACTCGGCTGTTACTCTGAAACCTGTGAAAGAGATAATGTAATCCATTGTCTCAAGGAAGACCCCTGTGTATGTAAATTGGCATTCCTTGTGGGTTTAGTCAGACTACAGAACTCTGCCTAATGGAGCCTTGTATGAATGTAGGTAGCAGTGGAATTCAGTGAGTCAGGAAACACCAGTGTACTTTGCGGAACACAGAAAACATAATTCAACAACAGTACCTCTTTGTCCCTAAAATTAGCTTCATGAACTTCTCCTAGTCCCATTAACAATAATGGCAAAATTCCCACTGAGGAGGATCAGATCCCAAATTGGCAGTCAGGGATCAACTGTCTACATTCCCATAAACCTTCCATCATTTGTGCTAGTGCGTATGGATTAAGTGTTATTCCATGTTGTGCAATAAGATCAGTAACTGTGCAAGAAAGCCTAGCAAAGTGGGAATAGCAGCTGTCAAAATATGATTTTAAACAATATAATTCTGCTCGCTAAGGACTTGTATGGTACCCAAATATCTGAGCTCCTCACAATCTTTAATGTGTTTCTCCTCACAACTCCCTTGTGATGCAGGGAAGTGCGATTATACAGATTAGCAACTGAGGCACCAAGCGCGTAAGTGACTCACCCAAGGTCACACAGGAAGTCTGTGACAGAGCTGAGAATTGAACTCAGGTCTCCTGACTTCCATGCTAAATTCTTAATCACGGGACCATCATTAATGGTCACATGGCATTCATCAGAACCCCAGGTACAAATTACAAAATATCTGAGGTTTTTAGCATTGCCTTTGATAATGAAACCCAGGTCAGTTGTAATTTAGATATAATCTGACGACTGTTTAGTACTTATCTGAAATGAGTTTAGTAGGCTCAGTCCTGTTCCCGGGGACAGAGAACCACCTTACAAAATCACAGCCATAGTTTGAATTGAGTGACATCCTTGTTTACAGTCTCAGCAGATATGAAAGACCAAGGCCATGATGGCAATACCCACTGAAATCAGTGCAGACTCCCATTTATTTCAGTGGCCCTGGATCATCCCTAACTGGACACAGAGCCCTTATCACTCTAAAAGATGTCTTTTGCTGTCTAGGTAGAGGCACAGTGGCAGGGTTGCATACAGAAGCTTGCATTGCTGCTTCCTGTGACTGAAGCACCTTTCACAAACACTCTCACAATTTAAAAATTCAACAATAAAAATTTATAACAAGTTGGGCAAAAATCAGTTAAAAATGAAACACACACATTAAATTTAAATTTCTGGTTGTGTTCACATGCTCTTTTTTCAACTGTTCACCAGAAGGTCTCATCCCCATGTATTTGTTCTGAGTGTTTTTAAACAAAATTGATTTCAGTATCTCAGAATCTCTGCAGAGGACTACTTTTATTATAGCTTCCTTATTTTATTCCCCAGTATAGTCAAGATCTCCTGGATTGCAGAAAGTTTAGGGACTGATCCTGTAATTTTTACTTGGGCAAGTAGTCTTCAAGCCTTTGTCTTCAATGCAGGCTAATTGCATGGGTAAAGAGTAAAACTTGCAGGATTGTATACTTAAGTCTCAATTCTGCAAAAGAGTTATGCACCTATTTAACTTTATGCATATGGGTAATCCCATTGAAGTTAATGAGACTATGTCTGTGTGTGTATTGGCATGTTTGAGATCTGACACTGGATGAGGAGTTTTCCACATCAGCATACACAAGGGCTATATTAACTGATTTTAAACAAAATAGGCAATTGAAAAAATGACAGTTTCAGGACTTAGGGGACTCATTTAGCATACTCTTGTGGAATAGCAAGATGCTGAAATACTCTTTGACCAACAGGGTATGAGGCTGAAAAGATCTCTATCTGGACAGGGTCCAGTTTTTGGACAGTATTTTAAAAATTCGTTTTAAGCTTGAAATATATCAGGATTGGTATTTAATGTCATAATTATTTCCCATTCTGCTTTAAATATTTTTCAGAATTTTTGACCCCCACATGTGTTGTCTATTTCATGGTTCTGAGAAACAGGCTTATAGAAGACAAGGGCTGAAACAAAACCTCCAGATCTGAATACCCCCAAACTATGGGATGTTCAAAATCTAGATTGGGGCATTACCGTGTGTTGATCATCCTATGTTCCAGTATTGTTTCTAGTGCCCTTTTGACTCAGTGGTATTTCTGAGATGAAAGATCCTCCCTTAGTCCATGTCTGATGATTGGGAAAGTGTTATCACCTTTCTGTGGAGAAAGATAATAAACTTGGTTTTTGGTGGAAAGATGCTACTATCCATGATAATCATGGCTATAGGAAATGTTATTTGTTTTTAATAGCTGTGTCATAAATATAAAGGGAAGGGTAATGACCTTTAAATCCCTCCTGGCCAGAGGCAAAACCCTTTCACCTGTAAAGGGTTAAGAAGCTAAGGTAACCTCGCTGGCACCTGACCAAAATGACCAATGAGGAGACAAGATACTTTCAAAGCTGGAGGGGGGCGGGGGGGACAAAGGGTCTGTCTGTCTGTGTGATGCTTTTGCTGGGAACAGATCAGGAATGCAGCTCAGAACTCCTGTAAAAAGTTAGTAAGTAATCTAGCTAGAAATGCATTAGATTTCTTTTGTTTAATGGCTGGTAAAATAGCTGTGCTGAATGGAATGTATATTCCTGTTTTTGTGTCTTTTTGTAATTTAAGGTTTTGCCTAGAGGGATTCTCTATGTTTTGAATCTGATTACCCTGTAAGGTATTTACCATCCTGATTTTACAGAGGTGATTCTGTTACCTTTTCTTTAATTAAAATTCTTCTTTTAAGAACCTGATTGTTTTTTTATAGTTCTTAAGATCCAAGAGTTTGGGTCTGTGTTCACCTGTACAAATTGGTGAGGATTTTTATCAAGCCTTCCCCAGGAAAGGGGGTATAGGGCTTGGGGGGATATTTTGGGGGAAGACATCTCCAAGTGGGCTCTTTCCCTGTTCTTTATTTAACACGCTTGGTGGTGGAAGCATAGGGTTCAAGGACAAGGCAAAGTTTGTACCTTGAGGAAGTTTTTAACCTAAGCTGGTAAGAATAAGCTTAGGGGGTCTTTCATGCAGGTCCCCACATCTGTACCCTAGAGTTCAGAGTGGGGAAGGAACCTTGACATGGTGGCAGGGAGGTTATCTTAGCTTCTTAACCATTTACAGGTGAAAGGGTTTTGCCTCTGGCCAGGAGGGATTTAAAGGTCATTACCCTTCCCTTTATATTTATGACAAGCTGCATCCTGTTCTGAATTTAATTTATGTGTAATGCCGATGGACTCCGGTCATCAGCGGGCAGGATCGAACCTGTGACCTCTGGAGGTAAATGCATGAGCCATATGGCTGTTAGCTAAGGCTGTAGAGCAGACACCTTAATTTCTCTCTAAGTGGTCTTGGTGCCACTAGATGGGGCAGAATACCACACCCAGAAGGTGTGTGAGTTGCATATGCTTTCAGCTTCTCTGCTGTAGCTCCTGAGAAGTCAGAGTGACTAAATAGGACCAGTTAAACTCCTCTAGACCTGAAAGAAGATGAGTCTGGTTTCATCCCTGAGGTTCAGGGGTTGGCTGGCCTGGCATCCTTCCATACTCCATCCTTTCCCAGCCCTCCTTTCTCAAACCAAGCCTTAGGGGTATGTCTACAGTGGGATAAATGACCCATGGCTGGCCTGGGTCAGCTGACTCAGGCTGTGAGGCGAAAAAAGCCGTGTGTCTGGAGCTTCCACTCTTGTAGAGTCCCAGAGCTCTGGTTCTAACCTAAACCTGAGTATTTTCAGCTTGGAAAAGAGGAGACTAAGTGGGATATGATAAAGGTATATAAAATCATGAGTGGTGTGGAAAAAGTGAATAAGGAAAAGTTATGTACTTGTTCCAATAATATAAGAACTAGGGGCCACCAAATGAAATTAATGGGTAGCACATTTAAAACAAGTAAAAGGAAGTTCTTCTTCACTCAGCGCACAGTCAACGTGTGGAACTCCTTGCCTGAGGAGGTTGTGAAGGCTAAGACTATAACAGGGTTTAAAAGAGAACTGGATAGATTCATAGAGGTTAAATCCATTAATGGCTATTAGCCAGGATAGGTAAGAAATGGTGTCCCTAGCCTCTGTTTGTCAGAGGGTGGAGATGGATGGCAGGAGAAAGATCGCTTGATCATTCCATGTTAAGTTCACTCCCTCTGGGGCACCTGTATTGGCCACTGTTGGTAGACAGGATACTGGGCTGGATGGACCTTTGGGCTGACCCAGTATAGCCATTCTTATGTTCTTATGTTTCTTATTTACACAGTGATTTTGTGAGCTTGAACCCGGTGAGCTTGAGTCAGGTGACCTGCGTCAGCCACAGGTTTTTTTATCCATGTGTAGACATAGCCTAGGAATCTTTGGGGGAAAGGGAAGCGGCTTCATCTCACCCATCCCCTTTTCGAGTCTTTTGGGGCTAGCTGCATGACCAGTTCCCCTGATGTCTTTTAAATATTTTATTTTGGGGGGGACTAGTGTGATTTCCCCCCGTGCTCTCCTTGACCCAAGGACACAATCCTTCTCTGACCTCAAAGGAGATACGTTCCCTTTTTGTTTGTCAGTGTCGCCCAAATTAACCAACAAACAGGAGGCGGGACTTATTTCTGCGTTCAGCGACCTGTGGAGAAGGGAGGATCCTGAGTCATGCCAAGATGGCCTAAATGCTTTGAGCTGCTTGCCAGCCTCTCACTGAAGTTAATTCTTGCACAGAAATGTGGAGCTAGATGGAACTCAACTGGCTTCAGTGCAAAAATTTTTAAGAGCCCTTTCACAGTCAGTACTTATTGATGTTGTAGTCTGTCATCTCTTCTGTGTAGACTTGTATGGGTTCACAGTTTGCTACAGTAATTAAGTGAATATTTGCACAAATCTGAGTGTAACAAAGCACACAAAGGGCAAGCTCTGAAAACTTTTTTCTTTCATAGACATTTTTCACAGGAAAAATAATTTCCCACCCAGCTGTACTTATTACATCTATAGAACTATTTTTTTTCCTCAAAGTTCTTGGCAAATTTTAATTAATGAGTGCCCTGTTGGGTATGCAGGTACTGAAGGGTAAACTGAAGCAGAGAAGTTATGTTATTGTCCAAGAGCACAGAGAAAGTTAGAATTTGGAATAGGACTTAGGAATCTGGGCTCACATGTTTATACTCACATCACTAGATCACACCCCTCTCTCGGTGCCGGAATATTTTCTTATGAAATTTTTGGCAGTTGGTAGCATTTTGGCTCCTTGACAGATCTTTTTCACAGATTTCTAGACCAGGCTGTTAGCAAGAAAAAGTGATGGTGTTTCTGTTACATCTATTCTACTGTAAGTATTAAAAAACAACAACAAAAACCCAACCAACCAACATTAAAAACAAAACAGTGAGTGAAATTTCATTGTTGAGAAAAGTTGCAGAAATCAGGAGTGCAAAGATTTTTTTGGGGGTGGTGGGAAAATCTTGGGGGCCTCAAAATGCTTGAGAATCTGAGTTGAGTCTTGATTGTGTATTTACACATTTAATGGCAGTAAAATAAAACAAAACTAAAGTCAAAGTTAAAAATTGCCTTGATGCCTCCAAAAATTGAACCTACTTAACTTCAGAGTGGCAAACTTCTTTTGGCTTCACCCTCACTTTTTTTCAATGTTGATCACTTCACAATGACTTTATGCTGACAAGTTGTACAGCTGAGGTCCAACCTTCCAGATTGCCTGGGAAAAGACTGCACTATCTGGGTCAGTGCAGAGGGAAAATCAAATGCACAAGTTGTCTGGGTCTTATTAGTTTGGCTATTTAAATTCAGATGCCCTGCAATGTCATCCACATAGGCAAACCACTGCACCCATGCAGCACTCGAGTGAAGTCGGTGGAGCTCCCCCAAGGTTGCAGGAAGCTGCCTGCGTGGATGTCATTGCATGATCAAGGCCCTATGGTAAAGTTTGCTGTATACATATCCTCAAACCATGTACTACCAAAACCTCCAGCTACCCGATTGTTACTTTATTACCACACATCAACCTTTATTTATTTATTTATTAAATGCAGAGAGGCTATTTTTAGTGTTCGGTTTAGTCCAGAGCTGGTTCTCTCCATTAATTTCCTTCTAAAGACTCATTTCTTCCATTACATCCATAAGAAATGAGTTGTCAAAATCATTTCACCCCTTATTTGTATTTTGTATGTGCATTAAAACAATTGAATCAAAACTGCTGCACCATGAGGAGCGTGTGCCTTTGCTGAGTAGGCACATATTCTTATAGGTGTAACCCCTCTCTTTCCTCCTATTATTTGGTTGCCCCCACTCACTGCACATGTCCAATTAAACTATAATTTGGGTCCTGATACCTAGCAAACCTCTGATTGCTGTCCAACAATAGCAGATTTAATTAATTTAAAACTACAAAAATGCAACATGTTAATTATCTACATGTACAATGCGAACATGTTGCATTTTTCTCTCAGCTCACTCAAACTCACAAGTCACTGAGTAAAGTTTACATTATTATTATATTCTGGATCTTCAACAATACATTTGGGATAAATCAATTTCTCTTGCTTCCTCTGTGTTTTTCATTTGTTCAGAGTAGCTGTGGACAGTATGACCCACTTGTACAAAAACCTGTTGGAGAGAAAATATTCATTTTCTTAAATTTCTTTGATGAGATAAGTACTTTCAAATACCAACTGCGATATGAAGTAAAACAATCCTTCAGTAATTAGAATTCATTTGCAACTGGAGCATTTTATTAATTACACATTGTAATCACATGGATAGTCACAAAACCAGTCGCGCAAGTCTGTATTTAGAGATTTGTAGACAGAAGACTTAACGTAAACATAGAAATGTTAAACCTACTCATCTGTAACCCTGCAAAGAAGATAACAAGAAGGATTCTGTTCTCTGTGTGATTTGTGAACAATGCTAAGTAAATATTCATCATTAATATATAATAACTGTTGCTTTTGGCAGTTCACTTTTCATTTAATTTGATAATGTGTCCAGTAAATGAAGTGGTACAGGCTACAGTGTTTTACCAACACAATTGCATATTTTCAATCATTGTTAAATGAAGGCAGCTCAAGGCAAAGCTTTAACCCCCACTAGTTTTTGTATGTGATAAAAAGAGAAGGCGCTATCAATCTTTATTGTCTGTCTCGCTTACTGTAATTGCATTCAATAGTCCACTGATTCTGTTGTCTGTGCTAATGTCAGGAACAGTGAAGAGCCAGATGCTCAGACTTGATCATATGCATCCAGTGGCCACTTTGATAAGTTGGCAGCAAGTCTCTGGGTTTGATGATAAATTGTTAACGCTATAGATTATGAACAGCTGAACTCTGGAAGTGTATATGGAGGAAACTTCTTACCTTGTTTTAAATCTGGCATCATGATGCTAGCTAAAGGGCATGTCATGTATTATTCAAATGCTCGGCACTGGAAATGTGCCAGTGACTCATTGTATCCCCCTGAATAGTAAAACAAAACAAAACAGAAGCTAGAGTGATTTGAACATGACATTAATGGTCCTAGGACTGTGAAAAGTATTTCAAAATACTGTTTAATACTTCTGATTATCTGATTCAAGAAGGAGAAAGCTTTTTAGTTGTGGTATTCACCCTTGAAACCATATTCAAATTTTGGATGTTTTATAAAAACAAAACAGGCTGCCGTAGCTGTTATAGTCTTGGGGAAAAGTATAAACAAGACATACTAGGACTCAGCTTTGTGGAGTGATTGTTGGGTCACTACTTGTTGATGGTATTTCAACTTAACCTTAAGGTTATACTTTACAGTGTGCCCTGGTTAACTGAGACATACTACAGGAGTTGGTGAGGTATTACCAGCTTGACATGGCTGTTGGAAGAGACCCCAAAGTCCCTTTAGGCCTGGTCTACACCCAGTTTTTGTACTGGTTTAACTGTTTCAGTTAGTGCTGTGATTTTTCTACCAAAGCAGTTTAATAAGTGTAATCCCAACTGTGGATGTAGTTGTATCAGTATAAAGATGTCTCGTACCAGAAGAACTTACTCTCCTTCCTTAGGGGAAGAGCTATTCACTGCAGTATAAGAGACCTTTATACCAATATAATTCCGTCCACACTAGGAGGGTTGCGCTGCTTTTTCTATACAGCTATCTGTAAAGTGGTAAAATGTGTGGGTATAGACAAGGCCTTAGACACTGTAGGCTAAATCTCTTGCTGACAAGAGTTTTAGTACCAAGAAGTTGGAAATGGATGTTGACAACATGGTTCATGCATCTTCAATTCATGGGGATGATGGGGTACAAGGGTTTCTCTTGACTAGAGATAATGACCTGCATTTTTTTTAAAGTTGGGTGCCTAAATTTAGGTACCCAAATCCTTATTTAGACACTTAAATTAAAGTAATCTGAATTTCAGAAGTGCTGAGCACTTGAAGCTCCAACTGACTTCATCAGTAGTCGTGCATTCTCAGCATCTCTGAATAACAGGTTGTTTTTGTATAGGGGTTTAAATAGGTATTTGGATCCCTAACTTTAGCCATTCAGATTTGAATATATGTGCCCTCTTTCCCAGTGGTTCTCAAGCTGGGGTATGTCTTGCAGAGGGTATATGATCTCATCTAGATATTTGCCTAATTTTACAACAGGCTACAGAAAAAGCCCTAGCAAAGTCAGTACAAACTAAAATTTCATACAGACAAGGATTTGTTTATACTGCTCTATATACTATACACTGAAATGTAAATACAATATTTGTATTTCAGTTCATTTATTTTATAATTATATGGTAAAACGAGACAGTAAGCCTTTTTTCAGTTATAGTGTACTGTGACACTTCTGTATTTTTATGCCTGATTTTGTAAGCAAATAGTTTTTAAGTGAGATGTAACTTGGGGGTACGCAAGACAAATCAGATTCCTGAAAGGGGTACAGTAGTCTGGAAAGTTTGATCTATCCTGCTATGCTAATTCCAGTAAATAGATAACCATGCCCTACTGGACACATGGAAGAGACCTAAAGTGTTTTATAATAAGAAAGAGTCCAAAACAGAGTGGATCATGCCCATCCGCTGCCCTGCATTTGTGTGTATGTGTGTACATATACATGCAAACATTGCATTTCTTAAATGGTTTCTATTTCACTAAATCACATTTTAGTGTATTTGCAGATTTACAGTGAAATGAATATTGTTTAATGTTTTTATTTGCAATCTTCTGCTTGGTATATTTATGTTGAAAAGTCATTAGCTAACAGAGTTCAGAAAATGAAAATTGGTTTGTTAAATTCATATTACCTACTGTTGCTTTATTTTTCCCCTGTATTTTGTTCAAATTAATCAATTAAAGTGCACAGATGTTCAATTAAACCTATAAAAATTTTCCATAGCTACAGCTGTTTTGAAGCCACATTGTTGGAAATTTAACACATCTAGTAATGATTCCCTCTCAGAAGAAATTAAATTAATGAATCTTTGCTAGATTATTTTCCATTGATAAATTAAAAGAAATTAGGAGTAAACTATAAGGAGACTTATACTGTCTGCTACCATCGTTAATTAGAATGATAGACTAGCACAGGAGAAAAAGGACAGAAAAATGGAAAATACGTCTTTTATTTTGCTATGCTGGCCTACTTCGGTAGCGTGTACCCTAGGCAAAATGTGGTAGTTAGCTGAAAATTATTAATTCTACTCCTGCAATTGATGGACAGGTAACATGCAGTAGTTGCCATTAAAAAATCGACATATACTAACATTTACCACATTAAGAACTTCAGATACCTCAATGCTTCTCTAAAGTTACAATGAGAAATAGCAGTAATATCTCATGATTGGGGTATGGAAATGATTATGGGTATGGAATGGCTTCTGTATGAGGAGAGATCAATAAGACTGGGACTTTTCTGCTTGAAAAAGAGACGGCTAAGGGAAGAAATGATTGAGGTCTATAAAATCATGACGTGTAGAAAAAGTAGATAAGGAGGTGTCATTTACTACTTCTCATAACACAGGAACTAGGAGTCACCAAATGAAATTAATAGGCATCAGGTTTAAAACAAATAAAATGAAGTATTTCTTCACACAACACAGTCAACCTGTGGAACTCCTTGCTAGAGGATGTTGTGAAGGCCAAGACCACAACGGGGTTCAAAAAATAACTAGATAAATTCATGGAGGATATCTCACAATGGCTCATCAATGGCTATTAGCCAGGATAGGCAGGAATGGTGTCCCTAGCCTCTGTTTGCCAGAAGCTGGGAATGAGCAACAGGGGATGGATCACTTGATGATTACCTGTTCTGTTCATTCCCTCTGGGGCACCTGGCACTGATCACTGTTGGAAGACAGGATACTGGGCTAGATGGACCTTTGGTCTGCCCCGGTAGGGCCATTCTTAGATTCTCATGTTATCATATAAACTGTATGGTAACACTGTTTTTTTAGTTTTGGCCACTGCATTCTGACATTATATATAAAGAGCCAGAAAGACATGATTGCTTATGTCTGATGTAACCTCTGTTGTCACAATTGCATGGAGAAGATGCTTTTTGAGAGGTTTGATTATGCTATTTGTGAGATATCCTGACTGATGAAAATAAGTAATATTTGACAGCTTGAAACATTTTCTATTGTATTTACATAGTAGTTTGTTCTGTTGTTGTTTTTTTTTTCTCAACCATTTTCTAGGCAAATGTTATTGTGCTGTGTGGTTTCCAGATGCTAGCTGGGCTGCTATTTAATGAGGGAGGCAAAATATGGACGTTTAGTTCAAAATATGTATTTCATTGGCTAAAATATTTTTCTGGTGAGTCAACTCACTTATTTCTGTTGGGCTGATTTCATGGGTGAAATCATGGCCCCATTGAAGTCAATGGAAAACCTCCTATTTACTTTAATGGATGAAGGATTTAACCCCAGAGGCATTATTATTATAGAGGCCTGCACCTAGCACCCCATTGTGCTAGACACTATACCAAACACAGAGTAAATATGCCCCGAAGAGTTTACAGGCATGGCCATCTCTTGTCATATTTGCAGTACACAAATAAAAAAAACCCTGTAAGTGTCATCTTATGATGTGTGAAGTGATTAATGAGGTATGTGGTTTAGTAAGAACTAAATTAGACTTTGTCAGTGTTGCTCATGTGGGGCCACATCCTCGGCCAGTGTCAGTGGGTATAGTTCCATTTGAAGTTGATAGAGCTATGTAGATTTACATGAGCTGAGGATCTATTTGGCCGGCTGGAATGTGGGAGTTAAAGAAGAAGACTTTTTAAAATTAAATTAAGATTATTTATCTTTTTAAATATTATGCGGCATTTTCTGCTGCCAAGTGATTATTGAGCACTCCTACACTGGATAGGAAGAGACGTCCCTCCCTCAGAGAATGAGAGAGAACATGTTTAAGGGTGGAAGGAGAGGGGCCCATTTGACAACATCTTGTGCCCTGATTCAACAAGGCACATAAGCACGTTCTTAACTTTAAGCATGTGAGCAGTCTCACTGAAGTCAGTAAGTCTATTTATGTGCTTAGCTGAATTGGTGCCCTGAAGAGGAGGGGAGATAGGATGCTGGAAAGGGGAATGGGGCCACATGTCTGCTCCCTGAAGGGGTAGCTTAGCTGAACTTTTACATCAGATAAGTAATTATTTCACTTAGTACACTGAAGAAATGAACATTACTAAATACTGAAAAAGTGGAAAGAAGGGAGACATTTACGAGAAATTTTGGTATGTGATTCTCACTTTGTGAGCTATTTACAAAAATAATGGCTATCACATGACCCAGTCTGAGTTAGCTGGAGAGCATCTAATAGTTTTTAAACTATTGATTTCTGATGATAATGCTTAGCTCTTGTATAATTCTTTTCATGTTCAATGCATTTTCCAAACATTAGCTGATTAATCCTCCCTACAGTTCTATTCTGGTAAATGTATACTATTCCCATTCAACAGATGAGGAATCTAGCTAGTCGAATGATTTTGCCCAAAGTATTGGCTACGTTGGGAAACTATTTCATGGAATTTCAATCTGTCTTAATCAATTTGTTTTGGAGTTAGGACACAAGGGTTTAATACACATGCATATGTGTGTATGCATAGACATCCAAGAACACATTTTCCATGGAACAAAATATTCAGTGTCATGTGTTCAGGTGTTTGGTAGAGCCATTTCTCTAAAGAGCTTATTTGAACTAAGATCTCATGTGCTCATGTTCAGATGTGAGTGTTAAACTAACAATACATGTTTGAAAGTGGCTTGAGGTCCTGGAGCAGGGATTCCAAAATAGTGACCATCCAGTCCCTGCCTCACATCCTTTTCCCTCTGCAAGAACCATCAAATAGGCTAATCAGGAGAATTAAACACGCGGGTATTTTGTTGAAGAGAAAAACTCATTTGACCACAGGCAGTATAACCTAAATTCTCTATGCCCTCCAGAGACCTGATCAGAGGTTCTGACAGCCGCCATCTTGGAGGAACTATTAAGCTCAATAGATGGGATTTTACAGCTCTCACAGGACCCTGCAAAATGCCACACTTGGCCCTGAGGGAATGTCTTACTGCTCAAGTAGCTAAACTCTGTGCAGATATTCAGAGCAGCACTTCTATGTGAAAACCTAATAAAAAAATTAAATTTACAATACACTAAAAGGAAAATACAACATAAACTTGATCCAGCACATTGTCTATGTTCCCAGCTAAATACAATAGAGCCAAATTAAAGAAATAATAATTGTGGAAGGAATAGAGTACATTTAAGAATAAACCCCAAAAGACAGGTTTCCTTTCCATTCCTGGTAGAACTATGCCAATTCACATTTATCGGTTTCTGCACACACAAAAGAATGGTCTCTCCCCACTCTGCAGTTAAGATTGCAAGTGGGAATTATCCTTAAATTTTTAAAAGTTATGTGTTTTCACTTGCTCACTAATTGCACTCCTTGCAGTTTTCAGAGTAACAGCCGTGTTAGTCTGTATTCGCAAAAAGAAAAGGAGTACTTGTGGCACCTTAGAGACTAACCAATTTATTTGAGCATAAGCTTTCGTGAGCTACAGCTCACTTCATCGGATGCATACCGTGGAAACTGCAGCAGACTTTATATATACACAGAGAATATGAAACAATACCTCCTCCCACCCCACTGTCCTGCTGGTAATAGCTTATCTAAAGTGATCATCAGGTGGGCCATTTCCAGCACAAATCCAGGTTTTCTCACCCTCCACCCCCCCACACAAATTCACTCTCCTGCTGGTGATAGCCCATCCAAAGTGACAACTCTTTACACAATGTGCATGACAATCAAGTTGGGCTATTTCCTGCACAAATCCAGGTTTTCTCACATCCCCCCCACCCCCATACACACACAAACTCACTATCCTGCTGGTAATAGCTCATCCAAACTGACCACTCTCCAAGTTTAAATCCAAGTTAAACCAGAACACCTGGGGGGGGGGGTAGGAAAAAACAAGAGGACACAGGCTACCTTGCATAATGACTTAGCCACTCCCAGTCTCTATTTAAGCCTAAATTAATAGTATCCAATTTGCAAATGAATTCCAATTCAGCAGTTTCTCGCTGGAGTCTGGATTTGAAGTTTTTTTGTTTTAAGATAGCGACCTTCATGTTTGTGATTGCGTGACCAGAGAGATTGAAGTGTTCTCCGACTGGTTTATGAATGTTATAATTCTTGACATCTGATTTGTGTCCATTTATTCTTTTACGTAGAGACTGTCCAGTTTGACCAATGTACATGGCAGAGGGGCATTGCTGGCACATGATGGCATATATCACATTGGTGGATGTGCAGGTGAACGAGCCTCTGATAGTGTGGCTGATGTTATTAGGCCCCGTGATAGTGTCCCCTGAATAGATATGTGGACACAGTTGGCAACGGGCTTTGTTGCAAGGATAAGTTCCTGGGTTAGTGGTTCTGTTGTGTGGTTGCAGTTGGTTCTCCTTGCAGTTGGTCTCCTAGCCATTAGTTTGAATTAGCGACATTCTACTGTAAAGTATGATTTTCTGAAAGTTCCACCAGACCACTACATAACATATGGGACCTAGGTTTTGGCTAGGCTTCAAACCATCATTTGAAGATGAAATTTGATGTGTGCAAAAATTGCCCTGATGGTTTTGCAGCTGCAGTGAATTGTGGGTAAATATTAAGGGATAGACTTATGATTTGATTTGTGGTTACACATGATGAGGTTGTTTTCTCACACTGTTTTTACTGTTATAACTCAGCTGACTTCAGGTACTCTTTATTGATACTGGAGTAAGTTGGATGCTTAGAGGCCTAGTTACTATTATTGGTGCCCACAGTTGATTTAAGGCACAAAATTGTGCGCACAAAACAGAAGCCACCTCTGAAACACAAGCCCCAAAATTCCTATTTCAGACTTCTTGTGATGTAAGATAATCTATCAATATGATCTTTGACAATAATATGATTTTGTTACAATAAGAAACAGTATATTAAATGAATGCACTAACTTGTTTGCAGTGGAAAATAGAATCAGACTTAAAAAATATAAAATATTTAGTGTTTCAAAATATGTAACATAGAGAAGTACTATAATGTTAGGCCCATGAACGAAGACTTCTCATCTCCTAGTTATGTGCCAGAAGCATAAGAGTGATATTCATCTCCTGGTGTAAATCTGGTATAGCTCTGTGAAAGGCTGGGCCTGATTGGGCAATGCTGAAGTTCATGGGAAACTTGGCAATTGTGTTCAGTGGCCACAAGATTAAGTCCTGTGGAGTTACACTGAAGTAAAACAAGTGTAAGTGAGAGAAAATTGAGGCTGCAATATTTTTTTACTGTGCATACTAATTGTAAAATAGAATTCTACATTGAGGGCCTCATTCTCCAGTGCCTTGCCTCCTATGTTGTCATTTACACCTGTGTAAAGTGAATGCATAGTGGGTCTGTGATGGGATGTATCAAGCCCTTTGAGACCCCCTGCTGGAGGCCTTGTGGTCCAACCACACTCCACCCCAGGAAAGGAGCAGTGAAGGTGGGTCTTCCAGGCCTGCCTAGAAAAGCTGCAAGGAAGCAGCCAACCTGAGTGAAGCTGGCTCAGATAAAAGGAGCTACAAGAGCTCAGCAGATCAGTTGCTGGCTGGGACCAGAAGGGTGAGGAAGACTGGAAGGCTGTGAGACTTTCCAGGCAAGGAGGCCTGGGAGAGACCTTGCTCAAGCAGGGAACAGACAGAGAATTTCAGCCCTGACGTGAGGGTGTAGAGGAAGGAGCTACGTGGGAAGTGGCCCAGGGAACAGCAGCAGCAACAAAGTTAAAGGAAGCAGCACGGGGATGTTATTTGTAGGGTCCCTTGGTTGGGACATGGAGTAGTGGGCATGCCTGAGTCCCCCTACAAGCCACTGGCAGTTTGGTCAAAGCCCTGAGAAGGGGACAGGTGTTGTTTAGAAGCCCAAGAAAGGGGCTAAAATTTCAAGGGCTCAAGGATGGATCTGAAGACCACACAGAGGGCCAACCATTTGTGGAACTTTGTTACACGGTAGGGATGGATTTAAAGCTAGCCCAGAAGGGGCTGAGAATTGAGCCCAGTGACCAGGCCTGCAGACACCAACAAAGGCAGAGTAATAGTCCTTGTTGGACCTTTGTTACCCCGGAAGAGAATTGTTCATGTGTTTGACTGCGTGACTTAGCCAGAGGGTTGAATCACTGAAGACCCATCTGATGAGGTTAGCTGAAAGGGAGCACCAGGAACAGAGAGAGAGAGACAGAAAGTGAAAGCAGGTTTGCACCCTACCGACAGGTGGCGCTCATAAGAGGTGAGTGTGCCCCATCACAGGGTGCAAATGGAACCTTTCTGATCTGATAAAATTTTACACCCATTTGGACTGAGGTGAATAACTGCTCAGTGAAAGTCACTGGAGAATCAGGCTCTGTATTTTTCTTCAAAGTATCGTAGGTGCTATATCAGCATGTATTCTGGCAGAGTTTAAAAATATAAACAGTTGTGGATTTTATTTATTATTCTATGTGTTTTTAGAATTGGTGTGATGTATACATCTATGTAATACAGTCTGGTGTTCCAGAGTTTTAATGAACCTTCATGTTTGTTAGATGATATAGTATCTGGATATGAAGAGGCTGATGGATATCTTTGTGAAGTATTATATTTTTTTCATGGACATTTACTGGGGGGAGCTTTAAAATTTTGCAAAATATGTATTATATATTTCCAATTTCTCCTGGCACAATATTTGAAGCAAAAGTTTTGTATGTCTTTACAGTCAGCAGTACATTATTCTGTCAGAGAATCAATACTTCACATATTCCAGGTACTGTATATAAAAATCTGCAGCAGGTACTTCCACAAGCATTTGCTGAGTTGAAGTCTAACATCGTTGCTAGGTATCTGCACATCTGTTAAATGTCTGTCATAAAAAAATTAAAAACATTCAAGTGTAGAAAATTATTCAAATTATGTAAATATTCAGTTTTTTATATAAAAATAAGAATATGCCACCTTGTGGTAGGAAAGGTTTTTTTAGTGTATGCATCCAACAAACCTTTCAGTGAATAGGATACAGATCTGAAATTTGGTAATCTAATCCTTTTTATTTAACAAATGTTTTACAATTAGAAAAATGTTGTTTATAACATTTGGATTTTTTCCATTAATGTACGGTTCCACTCACTAAATTTAGAAGAACATTGAAGAAAAAGCTGAATATTTTCAGAATTACAGTGTGTTACTTTGGAACATTTAAAAGGAAAACTGAACCTGTGTGGTGGTTTTATAAAATATGACTGTTTGATGTTTTTAGTATTAATAATGTATTATACAGATTTTAGGTAGCAGGGTAAAATGCCGTTCCTATTTTATATTAAACACATTAAGTGACAATTGTTTGATTTGTGGGCACATTTCCTTTATCAAGAAAATAAGTTTTTAAAAAGTTTGTCAATGTCTAAAAATAGATCCAATACGTAAGAATATTTCATGCCTATATTATTATGCCATACTTTGTAACAGATGACAGAGAGGCTTTGTCTGCATCTTGAACATATTCTCATTTTACATTGTGCAGTTACTCATCATATGAATTGTCTACCATAACAAAACTACTTTCCCCATAACCCCTTTTCTTTAAATGTTTGTTTTGGTCTTTAAAAACCTTGTATTTTCTCACTTTTGTATGTTTCTGACTAAAGGGCAATTGAAATAATGTATCGTATTTATAGCATATTTAGTAACACCACAATACCACTGCTACCAGGTACACTGTAACAAGTAAATATTCTTGCATTATTGTTTAGGTCTGTTTATTGTACTTAATTACATGGAGAGATGAAATTACATAGTTACTAAAGATTAGAACACTGTAAGGTCCTAAATTACATTAACAGTTTTTTTTTTTCCAAAATATTCCCAGTGCTAAGGGTTATATTGTGATTTTTATTCACATACTGGCCCTAAATGTGCATATTTTTTTTAAAAAAAGAAGGGTTGAAGGGTTTTATTTGTTTGTTTTTATTTTTTCCCCAGTTTGAAAGTACTCAGATTGTAATTAAAACATTTTTCCTCTTAATAGAATGGATTATTTTACATAATGTAATATTACAGAATGTCATAAAGGTATGTCTCCAGTTACCAGACAGTTTTTGCTGAGAGATTCATTCACATTCTGTTTCTTCCTTTTGCTTTCTGAGTTTGCCACCAGTGCTGAATTGTGCGACCAACATCTTGATAGAGAGGAGAAACTTCCAGAGGGCTTGCTGTGCTGCCCTTATTTAGTGCTGGCTCCTGCTTCCATAAAGCAAATTGCAAAACTCTTATTGACTTCAAGGTGCAGGAATTCACATCTTTAAAAACATTGGAAGTGGAAGTGCAAAAAGTGGGGCATCAGTGACCTGCATGAGGTGAAGGATGGGAGAAGGGAGCACCAGCCATCAAGAAGATGGGGACAAGGTTTGTGAGCAGTGGGGGAGCCACCAGGAGCTGGGATTTAATTGGGGATTGGTCCTGCTTTGAGCAGGGGGTTGGACTAGATGACCTCCTGAGGTCCCTTCCAACCCTGATATTCTATGATTCTGTGATTCTATGTGACAAGTGGAGTAGACTACCACCACTGTTCTTTCTCAACTTTGTCTCTATGTCTTAAAAATACACTAGAAATGTAATCGGTGCCATGCACCAGTCAACACTCCCTTAACTTAAGATACTTAGGGTGTGAGTTCTTTTGGATAGGGACTTTCTGTTTTTCCTGCATTTTTATGTGTTTAGAACAAGGGGATCCAGGTCTACAACTAGGTTTCCTAGATGCTGTGGTAGTACAAATAAGAAGAAAATTAAGTATAACTCACAGTAGTGCTACCGGATGCACAAACATAGTTCCTTTTATTTGTATCATGGTAACATCTAGGGACCCCAACTGAGATCACAGCCCTGTGCTAGATACTGAACCAATATAGAATGAGAGACAGTTCCTACCCCAAAGAGCTTACAGTTGCTCTATTTCAATAGAAATAAGATTGCAATGAGTCATGCAACTTCTGTTAGTATTTTCTTGATTATTCTCTCAATGCTCAGCTGTGATATTTTGCCTCTGGTGTTGCTGTATTGATTAGTCTGATATCAGTTGTCTGATTAGAAAAATGATACACATGCTGGTAGGTATTGAGAGTAGACAAATGTTCCAAATTTTTTCACATATATACATTTGAATTCTTAATTTTCTTCAACTGTTTTTGCTTCCCCCCCCACCATGTGTTCACTTTCCATGAATATTCTAGCAAACAGTTTTGTTGTCTGGAATGGTCTCAAACAGAAAACTTTAAATGAATATTGGACATTTATTAAAATGAATTTTAATATGTATATAAATGTGAGTATTTACAATGTTAAGTGAAATCAAGCTAGGGTTGCCAACTGTCTAATCACACAAACCCAAACACCCTTGCCCAGAACCCTGCCCTGCTCCTTCTCCGAGGCCCTGCCCCTGTCCCACCCCTCCTCAGAGGTCACACTTCATCCCTCCTCCCTATGTTGCTCGCTCTCCCCTATCCTCACTCACTTTCACCAGTCTGGGGCAGGGGGTTGAGGTGCGGGAGGGCGTGCAGGGTCTGGGCTGCAGCCAGGGGGTTTGAAGTGTGGGAGGGGGCTCTGGGCTGAGCCTGGGGCAGGGAGTTGGGGTGCAGAAGGGGGTGTCGGGTTCTTGGAGGGAGTTTGGGTGGTGGAGGGGGCTCAGGACTGGGGTTGGGGTGTGGGAAAGGGTTTGGGATGCAGTCTCTGGGAGGGGGCTCAGGGCTGGGGATTGGGGTGCAGGAGAGGGTGAGGGGTGTAGGCTCTAGGAGGGAGTTTAGGTGCAGGAGAGGGCTCCAGGCTGGGGCAGGGGTTAGGGTGCGGGAGGAGGTGTGGGCTCTGGGAGGGAGTTTGGGTGCAGGAGGGGGCTCAGGGCTGGGGCAGGGGGTTGAGGTGCGAGAGGGGATATGGGCTCTGGCTAGGCGGCGCTTACTTCTGGTGGCTCCTGGTCAGCAGTGCAGCAGGACTAAGGCAGGCGTCCTGCCTACACCCCAAACACCGACTCTGCAATTCCCATTGGCAGGGAACTGTGGCCAATGGGAACTGCGGGGACGGAGCCTGCCTTAGCCCCACTGCGCCGCTGACTGGGAGCTGGCCAAGGTAAGCGCGGCCAGGAGGTTCCGTGTGCTGCCCCCTCCGTGCGCCACTCCCAGAAGCAGCCAGCATGTCCCTGCAGCTTCTGGGCTGGAGCAGGGGGCTCTGCATGCTGCCCCTGCCTGCAGGCACTGCCCCTGCAGCTTCCATTGGCCGCAGTTCTCGGCCAATGGGAGCTGTGGAGTCAGCACTCGGGGTGTGGGCAGCATCTGGAGAGACCTCCACTCAGGTCCTGCAGGGACAAGCCGGCTGCTTCTGGAAGCAGCGTGGGGCCGGGGCAGGCAGGGAGCTTGTCTTAGCCCCACTGCGTCGCTGGACTTTAAGTGGCCTAAAATCTCCTGGTTTGACTTCAGTAGCCTTGAGGAGATAGAGCCAGATTCCAAGAGACTCCCTAATCCAGCTGTTATGCTCAGCCAGTCAGGGAACACAAATACACTGTGTGACCTATGTGTGTCCAATGAAAACTAAGCAATTTAGCTATAATGTTGAATCTTTCACACTCACAGGAAGTGATTGCATGCTTATAATAAGTCATGATTACATGTGGAAAAAGTGTGAGCAACTCATGGACTATTCACAAATAGCAAGAGGCAAAATTAATCAAATTATTTGTTGCAAATTATGGTCTTGAATCTACAAGGTGGCTGAATCTCCTCACATATCATTGTCTTCAATGAGAACTAGAATCATAGAATCATAGAATATCAGAGTTGGAAGGGACCTCTGGAGGTCATCTAGTCCAACCCCCTGCCCAGAGCAGGACCAATCCCCAACTAAATCATCCCAGCCAGGGCTTTGTCAAGCCTGACCTTAAAAACTTCTAAGGAAAGGGATTCCACCACCTCCCTAGGTAACGCATTCCAGTGTTTCACCACCCTCCTAGTGAAAAAGTTTTTCCTAGTATCCAACCTAAATCTCCCCCACTGCAACTTGAGACCATTACTCCTTGTCCTGTCATCTACTATCATTAAGAATAGTCTAGATCCATCCTCTTTGGATCCACCTTCCAGGTAGTTAAAAGCAGCTATCAAATCTCCCCTCAGTCTTCTCTTCTGCAGACTAAACAATCCCAGTTCCCTCAGCCTCACCTCATAAGTCATGTGTTCCAGACCCCTAATCATTTTTCTTGCCCTTCTCTGGACTCTCTCCAATTTCTCCACATCCTTCTTGTAGTGTGGGGCCCAAAACTGGACACAGTACTCCAGATGAGGCCTCACCAGTGTCGAATAGAGGGGAACGATCACTTCCCTCGATCTGCTGGCAATGCCCCTACTTATACACCCCAAAATGCCATTGGCCTTCTTGGCAACAAGGACATACTGTTGACTCATATCCAGCTTCTTGTCCACTGTCACCCCTAGGTCCTTCTCTGCAGAACTGCTGCCTAGCCATTCGGTCCCTAGTCTGTAGCGGTGCTCTGGATTCTTCCGTCCTAAGTGCAGGACTCTGCACTTGTCCTTGTTGAACCTCATCAGATTTCTTTTGGCCCAGTCCTCCAATTTGTCAGCGTATCTACCACTCCTCCCAGTTTAGTGTCGTCCGCAAACTTGGTGAGGGCGCAATCCACACCATCCTCCAGATCATTAATGAAGATATTGAACAAAACCGACCCCAGGACTGACCTTTGGGGCACTCCACTAGATACCGGCTGCCAACTAGACATGGAGCCATTGATCACTACCCGTTGAGCCTGACAATCTAGCCAACTTTCTACCCACTTTGTAGTGCATCCATCCAACCCATACTTCTTTAACTTGCTGACAAGAATACTGTAGGAGAACGTGTCAAAAGCTTTGCTAAAGTCAAGGAATAACACGTCCACTGCTTTCCCTTCATCCACAGAACCAGTAATTTCATCATAGAAGGCAATTAGATTAGTCAGGCATGACTTGCCCTTGGTGAATCCATGCTGACTGTTCCTGATCACTTTCCTCTCATGTAAGTGCTTCAGAATTGATTCCTTGAGGACTTGCTCCATGATTTTTCCAGGGACTGAGGTGAGGCTGACTGGCCTGTAGTTCCCAGGATCCTCCTTCTTCCCTTTTTTAAAGATTGGCACTACATTAGCCTTTTTCCAGTCGTCCGGGACTTCCCCTGATCGCCATGAGTTTTCAAAGATAATGGCCAATGGCTCTGCAATCACATCCGCCAATTCCTTTAGCACTCTCAGATGCAACGCATCCAGCCCCATGGACTTTTGCACGTTCAGCTTTTCTAAATAGTCCCGAACCACTTCTTTCTTCACAGAGGGCTGGCCACCTCCTCTCCATGCTGTGCTGCCTAGTGGAGTAGTCTGGGAGGTGACCTTGTTAGTGAAGACAGAGGCAAAAAAAGCATTGAGCACATTAGCTTTTTCCACATCCTCTGTCACTAGGTTGCCTCCATCATTCAGTAAGGGGCCCACACTTTCCTTGGCTTTCTTCTTGTTGCCAACATACCTGAAGAAACCCTTCTTGTTACTCTTAACATCTCTTGCTAGCTGCAACTCCAGGTGTGATTTAGCCTTCCTGATTTCACTCCTACCTGCCCGAGCAATATTTTTATACTCATCCCTGGTCATTTGTCCAATCTTCCACTTCTTGTAAGCCTCTTTTTTGTGTTTAAGATCAGCAAGGATTTCACTGTTAAGCCAAGCTGGTCGCCTGCCATCTTTACTATTCTTTCTACACATAGGGATGATTTGTCCCTGTAACTACAATAAGGATTCTTTAAAATACAGCCAGCTGTTCTGGACTCCTTTCCCCCTCATTTTATTCTCCCAGGGGATCCTGACCATCCATTCCCTGAGGGAGTCAAAGTCTGCTTTTCTGAAGTCCAGGGTCCGTATTCTGCTGCTTTCCTTTCTTCCTTGTGTCAGGATCCTGAACTCATCTCATGGTCACTGTCTCCCAGGTTCCCATCCACTTTTGCTTCCCCTACTAATTCTTCCTGGTTTGTGAGCAGCAGGTCAAGACAAGCTCTGCCCCTAGTTGGTTCCTCCAGCACTTGCACCAGGAAATTGTCCCCTACTGTTTCCAAAACTGGATTGTCTGTGCACCGCTGTATTGCTCTCCCAGCAGATATCAGGATGATTGAAGTCGCCCATGAGAACCAGGGTGTGCGATCTAGTAGCTTCTGCGAGTTGCCGGAAGAAAGCCTCGTCCACCTATCCCCCAGTCCGGTGGTCTATAGCAGACTTCCACCACGACATCACCCTTGTTGCTCAGGCTTCTAAACTTAATCCAGAGACTCTCAGGTTTTTCTGCAGTTTCATACTTGAGCTCTGAGCAGTCATACTGGTCCCTTACATACAGTGCAACTCCCCCACCTTTTCTGGCCACCCTGTCCTTCCTGAACAGTTTATACCCATCCATGACAGTACTCCCGTCATGCGAGTTATCCCACCAAGTCTCTGTTATTCCAATCACATCATAATTCCTTGACTTTGCCAGGACCTCCAGTTCTCCCTGCTTGTTTCCCAGGCTTTGTGCATTTGTATATAGGCACTTGAGATAACCTGCTGATCGCCCCTCATTCTCAGTATGAGGCAGGAGCCCTCCCCTCTCACACGCTCCTGCTCGTGCTTCCTCCCGGTATCCCGCTTCCCCACCTACCTCAGGGCTTTGGTCTCCTTCCCCTCGTGAACCTAGTTTAAAGCCCTCCTCACTAGGTTAGCCAGCCTGCTCATGAAGATGCTCTTCCCTCTCTTTGTTAGGTGGAGCCCGTCTCTGCCTAGTACTTCTCCTTCTTGGAACACCATCCCATGGTCAAAGAATCCAGAGCCTTCTCTCCGACACCACCTGCGTAGCCATTTATTGACTTCCACGATTTGATGATTCCTACCCTGGCCTTTTCCTTCCACGGGGAGGATGGACGAGAACGCCACTTGCACCTCATACTCCTTTATCCTCCTTCCCAGAGCCACGTAGTCTGCAGTGATCCGCTCAAGGTAATTCTTGGCAGTATCATTGGTGCCCACGTGGCAAAGCAGGAAGGGGTAGTGGTCCGAGGACTTGATGAGCCTCGGCAGACTCTCCATCACATCGTGAATCTTAGGCCCTGGCAAGCAGCAGACTTTTCTGTTTTCCCGGTCAGGGCGGCAGATAGATGACTCAGTCCCCCTGAGGAGAGAGTCCCTGACCACCACCACCTGCCTCCTTCTCTTGGGAGTGGTGGTCGTGGAACCCCCAACCTTAGGACAGTGCATCTCCTGCCTTTCAACTGGCAGAGTCTCCTTCTGCTCCCTTCCCCCAGACATATCATCTGGGCCACTCCCCGCAATGGTACCTATGGAGAGAACACGAAAATGGTTACTTACCTGTATCTGCGTTGCTGGTACATGAACGTTCCCCCTTCTTCTTCTGGAGGCCAAATTTCTTCACCGTCATGCAGCTCCTATTAGGACTGGGCCTTTATCATTAAGTTCTAGTGATCATAAAGTAGTGTTTTAAAGGAAAAAATGTAAGGCTTAATGGAGGCAGAAGTCTGGTTTCATGATCTTAGCTCAGGTCTGGAAGTGCTTAAATTCCAGTACTTGGCTCTTTTACTAGTTCTGTCTATGGCCTTGCACAAAAAAATTTAGGACTAGGCTCTGCTACACCTGTTGGAAAGTGCTTTCCTGCGTGAGCAGTCCCATTGATTTCCGGGACACTAGATTTTCACATCAGGGCCACAATTCAGGAAAGCACTTCAGCATGTGCTCATGATTTCTATCGGATGTAAGCAAGTGCTTAAAGTTAAATGCATGCTTAAGCACTTTCCTGATTTGGGATGCATTCTGGACTAGGGCTTAAGGTACTGACTTCTCAATGTGAATAAGGGTGGGAAAATCTGCCTCTTAAATTCTATTTAAAATGGAGATGTATGAAAAATACAGAAAGTTTCTGTACAGTGCTTCATCATCTTCATCTTCAGTATATCACAGAAGATTTTAAAACAGAATTTCTTTGGAAGGTATGCCCTAATCTTTGACAATGGGGAAAAATCCAAAATTTATTTCTAATCATCTTCATCTCAAGAGCACTAATTGAGGTTAGGAAGTTATAGTGGATTAATGGGTTAGTGATATTTTTCAATATGGGGGAAAATAGTTGCTTAGTAAAGTTTTTATAAGTGCTCAACCTTTGAACACAAATGCAAAATCAAAATGTTTTTAAGCAAAGGGCCATAAGCTTCACATTCGAAACTAATCATGAGCTGTTTGGGTGATAAAATCTGCCTCATTTGAAAATGTAATTTGTTAACCACCGTAATATCTGTTTTGAGGAATTATTCAAACTCTAATAATGATTTTCATAGAACTATAATAAAGTGCAATCATTGGGCTATATACTCCCCTTCAAGCAAAAATAGCATGCTCTCTCTCCTTCAGTGGGCATACTCTTTTTTGACCTGCTGTTGCCTGCATTATCACCTCTGAGCCAGGGGTTACAGAATTGCCGGGGAATGTGGCCATTAGTTCATAGAACCATAGAAGATTAGGGTTGGAAGAGACCCCAGGAGGTCATCTACTCCAACCCCCTGCTCAAAGCAGGACCAACCCCAACTAAATCATCCCAGCCAGGGCTTTGTCAAGCTGGGCCTTAAAAACCTCTAAGGATGGAGATTCTACCACCTCCAGTGCTTCACCACCCTCCTAGTGAAATAGTTTTTCCTAATATCCAACCTAGACCTCCCCCATTACTAAAAGACTAAAAGACCTGATATCTGAGGAGAAACAAGGTGAGTTCCTGCTGATCTTGGCTAAATCATGCTCCCCCTCGGTCTGAGAAAGTAGTTTCATAGGGCTCTTGTTCCAGTCATCCTGCCATTGGCTATGCCTCTGCAACTCCTACACTAATCATACCATTGTGTATAATCATGGTGTTTAGAGAAGACAGTCAATGCAGCAGTAATTTACCATGCATTTTTGGCATTGTAATTACACTGTTCTGAGAAGTGAATACATATCTGTATTTCCCCAGGTCTCTATTTCCCCAGACTATATTTCAGTGGAGGTCAACTCCATGATAAGGCAACAAAGAAACTAAAGCAGGCTGTGCAGTGAAGCTTCCTTAACCTGTTATCAGGTTTCATGTCTGCAAAGACCACTCCCCCAGCCTTTGACATCCATCCATACACCAATGTGGAAAGCAACATATGCTTAGAGGTTCTGGTCCAAAGCACGCTGAAGTCAGTGTGAGTCTTTGGAATCAGACTTTGAGTGTATTTTCTCTTCTGTGATGGACAAAGGAGGAGATAGTAAAGTACTAATGATCCATATAAAGAAGTATTTGTAGTTCAAAAATGTCTATGATTCACAGTGTATGTGTATCTATCTATTTCTCCCATCATAGTTATAAGCAAAAATTAAATTTGACTGTGAAGTGTTAATTCTTGGAAGCCTCGTGTAAAAGACATGGCCACATTACAGCACTCAAACATTTATACTTTTGCTAGAACTGTAATTATTTTCATTTATGAAATTCTAAATTCTGTTTTAAATATTGAATAAGTGAAGTGACAGCTTGTGATAGCTTTAGGATATGACTGCTTGATAATTATTCATGAGAAGAACAGCTGAAAACAAACTAGTTATACACCTTGGCAAGTTTAATTCTGTGAAATTTCCCCATGGCCATGTGACTTTATTCTAAAGCACTCTAACAGTGCAGATGTCCAGAATGTAGTAGCTGTTACAAATGTTATTCCTGTATGCAAAGTTTTGAACCACTGGTGCTTCAAAGAAAGCAGAGGCAGACAGAGAGAACATACACTGTATAATCCAGTGGTTCTCAACCAGGGGTACACGTACCCCTGGGGGTATGCAGAGGTCTTCCGGGGGTACATCAACTCATTTGGATATTTGCCTAGTTTTACAACAGGCTACATAAAAAGTGCTAGTAAAGTCAGTACAAACTAATATTTCATACAATGACTTGTTTATACTGCTCTATATACTGTACACTGAAATGTAAGTATAATATTTATATTCCTATTGATTTATGTTATAATTATATGGTAAAAATGAGAAAGTAAGCAATTTTTCAATGATAGTCTGCTGTGACACTTTTGCCTTTTTATGACTGATTTTGTAAGCAATAGTTTAAGTGAGGTGAAACTTGGGGTACACAAGACAAGTCAGACTCCTGAAAGCAGTACAGTAGTGTGGAAAGGTTTAGAGCCACTGGCATAGTCAAAGCATATGTCATATACTACTGCATGTGCATATGCACTGATATGTATCATATACTAATGGGACATACGTTAGATGTATACAATGGTATTTTGGTGTAGGTACAAGACACATAATAGAATTACAATACCTGAAAGCACATATAACTTTTATGCACTAATTAAATGTATTTTAATGTTGTTTAAATTACTGTACAGTAAACAATATCAGCAATGACATCTTTGCATGATTAAAAGTAGTACAACCCATATGTAACATTGGAGAAACAATTGAAATGCTTCAGATTTATCATCCCCTCAAAAATTCAGCTAAAATCAAACATTTCTCTACTTTTCCCTTTTTCCTTTTCTTCCCCATATGGCTCCTGAAGCATTCCTTCATTTAAATAGATTTTAAAGCTCTGTCCTTATAGTTCCTAGAGCATTCATTGCTTTTGAGAAAAACATTTTAGCATGTGCTATTTTTGTTATTCTAATTAGAAAAAACAGCTGGTCCTGTACAGCTTAGACTGTAGTCTTTTTCAACACATTGTTCAGATTTTTTCTCTTCTTCTGTCAAGCTACAGGCTACCACCTCTTCTCATCCCACACAAATCAACCCCCAAAACACCTGCACACGCAACCTTAAATATCAGCCACATCTGCCATGAATCAAAAAGAAAACACTTTATCGGTCACAGGATACATATACAAATTATTCATAATAGGAACCTATATATTCACAAGTAACTAAAGCCTCACTAAGTTAATGACCACTAAACGAGCTTTCCAAAGGGTTGAGTACAGCTACTTCTTAGCCTCTTTACGTTTCATTCTCATACATGTAAAGCAACTCCTCTTTTTATTTTTTTTTTTTAAAAAGAAGACAATCAAAGCTCACCTAAAATTTTGGTATCTGTAAATGTTTGTGCCTACAAATAATCATTGAAGCTGATCAAAGTCACGCTCTCTGTTGCTATGGTAATGAATCCCCATTTTGTTTACGGATGGGTATGCACCACATGGCAAGAAATGATGTCAGGTGGAAAGGGGAGATACATTTAATTTGTGGTTTAAAGTTATTAACATATATTTTAGGAGGGGGAGTTGTTTTTGTTTTGTTTTCTACAAGGGAATAGTTGATCCAGACTTTTATTAAGAAATAATTTCATTATTTTAAAATTACAATAGTGAAACACACAATGCTGGCAACAGGAAAAATACAAAACAATTAATTACAGAGGTATTTGTAAAAATTGTAGAATGCTTGGAGTTATGATGTCCCAGAGGTGTGCCTAAATCAATATGGTTATTCGTCACACAGTGTTAGTGACTATTTCATTGCCTGGGCAATTGTTCTATCTACTCCACTATCTAATTTGTGTAGCTAAACTATAATCTCCAACCTGCCCCAAGTCTGTAGTGTATTTTTTTTTGTTTGAGTGGAACAGAGTAGTCAGTCCATTATAACAGTCAAAACTCAATGCATTCATCTGTAATTAATAATTACACAAATAATCACATTTTGAAAGGTAGAAAGATACATACAATAAATACCAATTGAATTTCAAAACAAAGCATAATATATTCTTTATATACATATTAAATAGCACATCATTTATGTGTGCAATCTACTTTTATTTATATAGTATTTTTTATTTTTATTTTTTTAATGTGCCCATATTTTCTTTCTATGAGTGCAATAGATGGACTTTTATATGTGATAGAATTAAATACTAGTAAACTTGGGAGACATCCACAACATTTGCATAATCAAAGTTTTAGATAAATTACATTTGTCTTTATACAAGTTTAGATTTGGTGGAAATATCCAAATTTCAGGATTTATTTGTGTGTGATATCTGCTCTTATATATGGGGCAAAAAAGCAACAACCACTAAATGCACAAAGAGTGGATGAAAAGTTGTTCTTATCATTTTAATAATCAATGATAATCCTTCTTTTACATGCAAACTTATGACCAATGAAAAACATGGCAACCCCTGAGCCAACAACAGCTGCTGCAGAAGTCATAGAGGTCACGGAAATTCATGGAATCTGTGACTTCCGTGACCTCTGTGACAGACACACAGCCTCAGTTTTTAGTAGGGGCAACAGAAATTTCTATGTTTGGAAAATCTATTAACTCCTTGTGACAGGGTCAGGGCGGATGGCTACAGGAGAGTAATAGAAGGCAGATATATTAGCCCCAGGTTAAGTAGGTCCCTTTTCCCTGGGTAAGGTAACAAGGAAGGTTCCAGAACAATCAGGAACCTTCTGGAGACAATTAAGACAGACAGGCTGATTAAAACACCTGCAGCCAATCAAGAAGCTGCTAGAATCAATTAAGGCAGGCTAGTCAGGACACCTGGGTTTAAAAAGGAGCTCACTTCAGTTTGTGGTGTGCGTGTAAGGAGCTGGGAGCAAGAGGCACTAGGAGCTGAGAGTGAGAACGCATACTGTTGGAGGACTGAGGAGTACAAGCATTATTAGACACCAGGAGGAAGGTCCTATGGTGAGGATAAAGAAGGTGTTGGGAGGAGGCCATGGGGAAGTAGCCCAGGGAGTTGTAGCTGTCGCACAGCTGTTCCAGGAGGCACTCTAGACAGCTGCATTCCACAGGGCCCTGGGCTGGAATCTGGAGTAGAGGGTGGGCCCAGGTTCCCCCCCCCAAACCTCCCAACTCCTGGTCAGACACAGGAGGAGTTGACTTGGACTGTGGGTTCACAGAAACGGCCAAAGTGAGGGCTGCCGTGAAGCTCCAAGGTGAGCAAATCCGCCAATAAGCGTGAGACCCACCAAGGTAGAGGAGGAACTTTGTCACAACTGGTGGCAGTAGTGGGATCTGTTGTCCACAGCGCAGCAGAAGAAGGAGGGTGTTTGGGAGGAAAAAAAAAGGGAGAGGGTTTTTTTTTTTCACCACAATGGAGGAGGTAGTGCGGGCACTGATACAAGCCACATCTACCCAGCAGGAGACTACCTGTGTCCAGGCAGCCGCCCAACAGGAGGCAGTGCGGCTGCAGCAAGAGACTAATTGCCTGCTGATGGACCAGGCTGCTCAAGACCGGGCTATGTTGCGGGAACTGGTAAACCAGGTAAAGGCCCTTACAGAACTGAACCGTGGCCATGATGGGATGCAGATCATACGGGCCAGCAACTGGCTGCAGAAAATGACACGGGAGGATGATGTAGAGGCATACCTCCTGGCCTTTGAGATGACAGCCCTGCAGAAGGCTTGGCCTCGAGAACAGTGGTTTGGCATCCTCACGCCATTCCTGTGTGGGGAGGCCCAGAAGGCCTACTATGATTTGCCTGAAGAGGCTCTGGCCCAAATGAAAGCAGAGATCCTGGCCAGGTCTGGGGTAGTGAACACAATGAGGGCCCAGTGATATCATGAGTGGAGGTACCAGGAAAACAAAACCCTGCGGTCCCAATTATATGACCTCATCCATCTCGCACGAAAGTGATTACAAACTGAGTCCCGGAGTCCAGAGAAGATACTGGAAGTTCATCGACAGGTATGTGAGAGGACTACCGCCAGACCTTCGCACCTGGGTAAACCAGAATAATCCCTCCACCTATGACGAGATTGTTGCACTGCTAGAAAGGCGAAGGATGGTGAGGGAGCTGACCCAACCAATTAAGGAAGAAGCACCCCGGGTTAAATTAGCAGCACCAAGCCCTAGAGCTCGGGTGACTGGGCCACCAGGAGAGTTCAGGTGGAAAAAGAGAGGGGCTGAAGGCCCACCAGAAGCCACAAAGAGTTGGAGCACTGAGGGGGAAGAGGATCGTGATGTTAAACTACCCAAATCAAGAGACCAGGGAGCGCCCAGGGTTCCATACAGATGTTACGCCTGCGGGGACTGGGGACACATAGCTGCACAGTGTCCCAATGCTGAGGAGCCTATGCAGTGTAACCTGGGGAACTGGGCAGACCCATGCTCCCTAATGTACCTTATGGGGGTCTCACTAACCCCACATATGTACACCAGACCAGTGAAGCTAAATGGGGTAGAGACCATAGCACTGGTTGATTCGGGGATTGCTATCACGCTTGTCTCGGGGAAGCTCATGAGGCGTAATCAGCTGCTGTGGGCTAAGCATATGGGGATAACATGCGTCCATGGGACAGTTGGTTATTACCCCACCATCCCAGTAAAAATTGAGATTCAGGGGAACACTATTGAGGTAGCAGCAGGTGTAGTCCCTAAACTCCCATACACGGTGCTCATAGGGAGGGACTTCCCAGGGTTTGGAGACTTACTCCCGATAGGGGAATTGGAGAAAGGGGGAAGCTCTGAAAGTAGTGAGGCATCCACAGTAGACTGTCAACCCCCAACCTTCTCTGAAATGTCCCCAGATTTGTTCTCCATTCCCAGACAGCGTAGAAAGACAAAAAGGGAAAGAAAGGCAGCTAAGGCCTTGGGAACCCAAATACTGGCCCAAAGCCAGAGGGTCGCTCTCGAGCCGCTGAAAGGAAGGCCACCCAGGAGGGAGAAGTCTGACCCACACCCTAATGCCTCTGAACCAGTAGAGGCAACAGAGACTGGCCTCCTAGATCTCGGGCAGATTATCCCCGGGAGAGGAAATTTTGGACAGGACCACGCTGAACACCCAAGGTACGACAACATTAGGAAGGAGGTGACCGAAATAGATGGGATCCCCATGGAAGGGAAAACCCAGGGACCAGGACCCTACTTCATAATGAAGAAGAATCTCTTAATCTGGGTCGCACCAGTACAGGGGCAGAAGGTACAGCAGATCCTAGTACCTCAAAAACACCAGAATGCTGTATTAAGTCTGGCCCATAGTCATCTTTTTGGGGGGCATTTGGGAATAGAGAAGACCCTAGCATGGGTCCTGCGACGATTATTCTGGCCTAGAGTGCATGAAGAAGTGTGGAGGTACTGTGCGTCCTGCCCGGAGTGTCAGCTGTACAGTCCCCGTCCCCACTTGAGGGCACCTTTAGTACCCCTTCCCATCATAGAGGTCCCCTTCCAGTGAATAGCCATGGACCTAGTGGGACCCCTGGAGAAGACAGCCTGGGGCCACCAATATATACTTGTCGTTCTGGATTATGCTGCTCGCTACCCAGAAGCTGTCCCCCTGCGGAACACGGCCTCTAAAACGATAGCTAAAGAGCTGGTGAGGATCTTTGCCCGAGTGGGGCTACCAAAGGAGATATTAACAGACCAAGGTACTCCATTTATGTCGAAGCTAATGAAGGACCTCTGTACGCTGCTCCATATCCATACCCTTAGAACTTCAGTCTATCATCTGCAGAGCGGTGGGCTGGTAGAAAGGTTTAACCAAACCCTCAAGGCAATGATAAGGAAAGTGGTAAGTTGGGACGGGAAGGATTGGGACACCCTACTACCCTACCTTATGTTTGCAATCTGGGAGGTACCTCAGGCCTCAACTGAGTTTTGGACTGCATGGGGTACCTTCCACCTTCCAGTGTCTTATGGAGAAGCTCCTATGGCCCCATACCAGTTATGCAGTGGCATACCTGGATGATGTGATTATTCACACCCCCAACTGGAAAACCCACTTAGGAAAGGTGGAATTCGTTCTAGACATGCTAAGGCGTTCTAGACACGCTAAGACGGACACAGCCAACCCAGCCAAGTGTGCTATAGGGCTAGCCGAGGCTAAATACCTTGGCTACATTGTAGGAAGGGGCATGGTCAAGCCCCAACTAAACAAACTAGAGGCTATCCAAAATTGGCCCCGGCCAAATCAGAAAAAGCAAGTCCAGGCATTCCTGGATGTGGTGGGGTACTACCAACGATTTATTCCCCATTTGGCTACCAGAGTGAGTCCCCTGACAGACCTGATAAAAGCCCGGGGTCCCGACATGGTGAAGTGGACAGATGCCACAGAGAAAGCATTCATGGATCTGTGGACAGCCCTCTGCAGTAACCCCGTGCTTATAGCCCCAGACTTCAACAAAGAATTCATTTTACAAACAGATGCATCTGAAGTTTGATTGGGAGCTGTCCTGTCGCAGATGGTCAGAGATGAAGAACACCCAATCCTCTACCTCAGCAGGAAACTCCTCCCAAGAGAGCAGAAGTATGGCATGGTTGAAACAGAGTGCCTAGCTGTGAAATGGGCCATGGAAACACTATGTTATTACCTTCTGGGACGACGGTTTACCCTTGTGACAGACCATGCACCCCTCCAGTGGATGCAGCGAAATAAAGAGAAGAATGCAAGGGTGACCAGATGGTTCCTGTCCCTACAACCTTTCCAATTCACCATACAACACTGGGCTGGAAGCCACCATGGCAATGCAGATGGCTTGTCACGAGTATACTGCCTGACGTACCAAGTTGCCCAACCCCATAGTGTTGAGCAGAGGGGGGAGGGGATATGTGACAGGGTCAGGCCGGATGGCTACCGGAGAGTAATAGAAGGCAGATATATTAGCCCCAGGTTAAGTAGGTCCCTTTTCCCTGGGTAAGGTAACAAGGAAGGTTCCAGAACAATCACGAACCTTCTGGAGACAATTAAGACAGACAGGCTGATTAAAACACCTGCAGCCAATCAAGAAGCTGCTAGAATCAATTAAGGCAGGCTAATCAGGACACCTGGGTTTAAAAAGGAGCTCACTTCAGTTTGTGGTGTGCGTGTAAGGAGCTGGGAGCAAGAGGCGCTAGGAGCTGAGAGTGAGAACGCATATTGTTGGAGGACAGAGGAGTACAAGCATTATCAGACACCAGGAGGAAGGTCCTATGGTGAGGATAAAGAAGGTGTTGGGAGAAGGCCATGGGGAAGTAGCCCAGGGAGTTGTAGCTGTCGCACAGCTGTTCCAGGAGGCACTCTAGACAGCTGCATTCCACAGGGCCCTAGGCTGGAATCTGGAGTAGAGGGTGGGCCCGGGTTCCCCCCCCAAACCTCCCAACTCCTGGTCAGACACAGGAGGAGCTGACTTGGACTGTGGGTTCACAGAAACGGCCAAAGTGAGGGCTGCCGTGAAGCTCCAAGGTGAGCAAATCCACCAATAAGCGCGAGATCCACCAAGGTAGAGGAGGAACTTTGTCACACTCCTATACTGTGGGAGTCACGTCTGAAGGAGAAGGTTGTAACATACAGGAGAGTTGGAAGAACTTCTGACAGAATTAAACAATGAAAGTTGCTTATTTGTTCAATTCCAAAGTTTGGTTTCTTAATGGATTATTGGAGCATGTTGCTATGTGGAATAGTACAATAAGAATGTTGTCCTATCTCTGTAGGATTGGACAAATAGGTTATGGCAGTAGTAGTCCTGCAAGATCAGTGTAATACAACACTGATATTTATTGCATTGATATTGTATTTTTGAATATTGAATTTATAAGTCTTACTGCTGCAGGCCATTTCTCCATTCCTTTAGAGAGAGAATAATACTCCTAATCCACTGTGCAATATGACAGTGTACCACCTAGCAATAGATATGTGACCGAGAGCACAATTTGACCCTTTGATTCTCTAAATCACATCTGATCACCATAGAAGAGATCAGATTTTTAGACACCACATGATTGCCAGCTTGCCATGCAATCTTTCCTTTGTCTCATTTTTTAAGAGTCTGACACTCTAATGAAAGCAATACAGAAAGCTGCCAGAGCCAGCTCAGATTGCCTATTTTTTAAATGACATTACCTAAAGCAAAACATGTATTTCATTATTTGTATCAATACTAGGATGAACTCAGAATGTAAACTCTTCTGGATAGGGATTGTATCTTTATTTGCCTGTAAACTGCCATGTACATTTATGGCACTATATAAAGAATATTGGGGCGGGGAAATAGATGCATTCCTGAAGGTGGCTAGTAGAGTTCTGATGGCTCTGTGGAGTTTTTGATTCAAGCCTTGTGCAGTCTGAAGCCAATACTATGCAATGAGATTTGAGAATCTTGTGCGTGTAAAAGCTGAGCACAAAAACAGCTCCTTTGGCCCAGGCTTCCAGAATAACCCATAACATATGTGGCCAGACTCATTACCAAATCTCTGCAATAAGGATGGAAAAGTTAATGCAGAGGTGTGCTTTGAGTAAGCTGTTTGGAAAATCTTTGGGATTTTTTTCTTATCTTTCTCAGCTACAAATTTTCTGTGTCCGCCTCGTCTGATATGTGAGAATATTACAGCAGAGTGAGAACATTTCAGCAGGCTTATCAAATGTTAACCCAATAGAGAAAAGGCTGGGAGATTCATTTTGTTCTCTGAAGAGAGACTGTATTATTCTGAGGTGCCCTCTGCTACACCAAGAGGCAAAGATGCTTCATCATCCACAACTAGCAAAAATGAGTAAGAACCTTCCTTCGAAAGGTTTACACCTGTTGAACATCCTTTTCATCATTAGAACATACAGTACGTTGGAGCTTCTCAGATCAATCATCTCTTCCCAAGAGTAGCATTTCCCTTTGTTAAGACCCTAGAGAGGTTACATTTTTCAAATTCAGTTTTAAAATACATGCTGCAGGGAACTGAAGGTTTTTTATTTCCCAAAGAACCCAATTCACAGAAGCAAACCTCCAAGTTTAAACTTAAAACCAGAAGCAAAGAGGGCTTCAATTCAGAGGGAAAAAAAGTATGCTGGTTGAGAGATTCTGTGAAGGTTCTGCATTCTTCTGAGTACTGGAGAAATTTGTTAAACTCATTATTTGCTGGTCCAAAGATCATTAATTATCAAATTTAGCTTTGGCAAAATAGATTTAAGTAATATCCTTCAAAAATTGTTCCAGTTAATCATAGTTACAAAACAATGCTTAGAGAGTCTTAGAGAAGAAGTATTTTCCAATGGAAGCTATTGATATTTAGTTTTTTTATATACTGATTTCTGTGTACGTGCACAGATTTATTGAGTCCTGAAGGATTTCTTCTGAGAATTTGAACTCTGAGGTTTATTATTTTTTCTGAATTACATTTTCAGTGTTTCTTCAACCAGAAATAATTTTCTTATTTTAAAATGTTTTTAAAAAATCTTATTTTGATTCTGAGATTTGTCAATTTGCAGCTCAAAATGTTAGGCATTGAGAATAAACTTTCTTGATTTTCGAAAACAAGATATTTGTAAAGAAATTGGATAAGATCCAAAATAAGATCAAATATCCACTACAAACCTGTATCACTGATATGACTGAGTGGGTCCATTTGATTCCCAACTGGCTTGCCTACTGACTCTTTCCATGGCTCTTCTTTAAACAGAAGTACAGTGCATCCGATTTATCAGAGGTCATTATTTAGTGATTCTCTGTCCTGTTTTCATAATGGTTGAACTCAGCAATTCATGAACTGATTATTAAGTTTTAGCAAGTGGCTAATGAATCACTAGTGCTGGCTCAGTAAGAAATAGGCTCCTTATGTTTCTACAATTCTGCTGGATTTCAGGACTATTTAATTCATGTAATCTGGCTGTTTCCCCCATCTGTTCCCTGGTAGGTGTTTATACAGGCTACAGTGTTACTGGATATAAAAATTAACAAACAAAAAGTTTTGTTTTGTTTTTTAATTGGAAAACACCTTAGGTTTTAAAAATTCCTAAGCTCTTTTAGTAGGTTGGTATACTGGTTAAAATAAATTATATTTGTTGATGTTCGTATGTGATTATGACAAAGCATCATATGGAGGAGAGCATCAGCAAAAATAACTGGGGGAGCGGAGAAATGCACAAGAATACTTTTTCTGACATCTTTGAACCTGTTGAGGAGTTACTGAGAGTTTAAGAGTGGAATTTCCTTAAATAATAAGGTACAAAAGCTGTCAAAAGTGGTTCCATTATGTTGTACTGTAAACACAACTGAGTATTGTACTGGAACTCTTCATGTGGCACAGGAGCAGACCACATAGCCAGGATAAAACAGAAAAAAATATGTTTGACCAGAAGTCGTTAGATTGGAGTTGAATAGGACTGATGCTTAAAGAATTGGGGACAGATCCATAGCTGATGTGAAGCATCATAGGGCCAGTGAGTTCATTGGAGCTATAAAAGTTTACCAGAATAATTTACCAGCTGAGGATCTGCTCCTGAGAATTTGTGCCGGCTGAGAGAAGTTTGTCTTAAAAAAGGCTTGCTGCAGCTTTCTAACTGAATCTAAGCTGCAATGTTTTCAGGTATTTAAAAAACTACTTCTGTTCTATACAAATCACTGTGTCTATAGAATTTTGCAAAAAAAAATAGATTAAGATAATTTATTAATTCCGTTTTTGTCCACTCTTCCCTCCGCGCCCCCTTCTTCTTTTTCTCCTAATAATAGAACTGTTTGGCTGTGCAACAGTACAAATAATGGGCATGGTATATAATGTCAGCATTCCCTCTCTCCTTCTGTCCAAGTTGGTCTGTGTACCTAAAGAGGTTAGCTATTAATGTTGCCTTCTTTATAGCTAAATTATCTGACTCCAGAATTGTTCACAGATTCTATTAAAGAACCCTATGGAGGATTGCTTCTTCAAATAGGCATTTTAATTCATCTGGGTACACTAAGGTGTTACCTTCCTTTCATTAATAAAATGGAAACTCATAAAGAAAACAAGATTATCCTGAATTTATGATCAAGTAATTTTGTTTCTCTTAGCTCGAGTAATAATTGTGGAACATTATTTTCCTCTTTCTTTCCTTTCTCCTTTATATACCTAGACAATTTTAATTTCTCATGTTTGTTTATCTCCCCCACCTTTTAATTTGATGGGAAAAGCTGTCTAGGACCCCAGGAGGCAAACACTGAGAGTTAAGAACTGGTCCTTTCCATCTTCGATTTAATGAAATAATAAGTAATTGATTAATATTTACCTATGGTTTAGTAATTCTAGCGTATTCTTTTAGTCTTCTATGCTAAAATTTCTAGACCACAAAAAGTTGCTAGTTATATTGCTGATAATGGTTTTATGCCTGTTTCCTAATACTCTTTCCCCCGTATTTTCACAGTGATCACCAGATTTTTCATCATGGTTTAAATACTCTATTTTACCTTTGTTTTACTTGTTTTCCTGCAATGATGCACTCTTTTCTGTCTTTTTAATAAGGCTCAATGTTACCTTGTTTCTAGACCTCTCCACTGAGCTTTTAATTGGTGGATATTTCTAAGAGATTAATGTAGTGTGTTTTCAAGACACTTGGGGCCAGAACCTCAGCTGGTGTAAATCAGCGTAACTCCATTGAAGTCAATGTCACTGTGCTTAGATCAATTGTGGATCTGGCCCTTGATGTACAAATGTCTTTTTCCTGGACAGAATCCAGCACCCAAGTAGCCAAACCACATGTTGATCAGGTGTGTGTTTGGACAGGAATCCTCTTCCCACTAGCTTGCGGAGCACCTGTGAATCCCTTAGTTCCACATGGTCTAAAATTAATTGTTCATTACTAACTTGCTCTCCTTATATTCTTTGGCTAAACTTCTGACAGTAGTTTGTGCTTTGAGGACACTAATAGTTTGTCCTCCTCTTCCTGAACTACTGAAGGATAGGAATCCTGGTGTTAGATATAAATACACAGTAATTAGGAAAATGCAACTGTGCTAAACATCCAATTCATCATAACTAATAACCAACAAGAGGACTGTAATCCAAACAGGCACTTCAGGGCAACATCATATGCTCTCTCCATCTAGCTAACTTCCAACATACAACAAATCACATCACACATAAGTAAAACGAGAAACATTCTGTTTTCTAACTTTTTAACTTGTTTTCATTCAAATTGTTTATTTCTTGAAAAAAGTGAAATCAATAAAATGAGAGCAAAATGTGAAAAAAAATAAACTTATTTGACAGAATTATTTTAAATTCACCAAGTTAATCTTTGTCTCTAAAAATGGTGATGAATTAATGAAATGAGGTGATCTTTTGCTGTTCCTTTTGCAGAATTCAAAAACTTCTTGCACAAATGTATTTATTTTGTTGAGATATTTTAGGAAGAAAACCCCAAAGTTTCTTCTTGAACATAATTTCTGCTTTGACTGGCATTTCTTCCCTCTCACTTCTAAAATATATATTTTAGCACAGAATCAAAATTTTCATTGACAAAATGCCTTATCCTTTTACCCAATTTGCATACAGTTCCCATTGATTTTGGGCAGCCGAGAGTTGTTACACATGTGTATGAAGACCTAATGTAGGTCAGTGAAAAATTGAGTCTATCATAGGCCAAATCTGGAATAAGTCCAGAGAAGTCAATGAAATTACTTTAAATTTAAAACAGTGCAGCTGAGAGTAGCATGTGATCTAATGGTTACCGAATAAGGCACAGAGTCTGAACAGCATGATATTTGCTATGCATAGCAGTAAAACAATCAGAGACGCTTGCAGTGGTTATCATATGATTTTATATCCATGAGCTCTCAAGGAGTTAAAATAAATTTTCTTTATTTCAGAAATGTTTCCTTTAATTGGCAGCATTCATTATTTTTGATAATTTTTCAGCTAAGCAGTAGTTTAGAGATGGCCTAATCTCTCTGAATGTCTCTGATGGTACCATGGACATTTCACCTCTCTTTCTAAATGAAATCTTTCTTGCTTACACATTCTTAACGTGCACAAGCATTGAAAGACAATAAACTAAACATTTTGTTAATTTAGAGTTGCTGAAGTTGCTGAACAGAAATATTTTCAATTTGATATATTCGTACTCTATGAAAGAAGTAGTATGAAAACTCAAACAAGAACATTCTTATGTTTGCGTTTCTGAGATGTGGATTGAAGATCTGATTTTTCCTTTGCGAAAACAGAATGCAAAAAACTATGACAGCTGCTGATGATACTGTGTCACATCAAATTCTGAAATAACCTAGATTTCTTCTATTTTTTTGCACTGCAATTTTATTATCTCTGATACAGTCATGGAAAATATTACACAAAAATCCCCAGTATCTCATTTATAGAGAGTGAGCCTGATTCTTCTGTTAATGTCAATGTCAAAGGTCTCATTGAGTTAATCAAGAGCCGGCCCAATAGCATTTATTTAATCATCATTTAGTATAATCAAGAGACGATAGCCTAGCAGTTCAGTGACAGTGTCTTGGGCTGCCATACTCATAGGATTTCTTTTCACATTTTAAGCCAGAACTCACAGTCTCAGCCTTGGCAACAGCCAGGAGTGTGGTGAATGGAGTACCTCATGACACTCTGTAGTGTTTAGTAAGCATCTCCACCACTGACGGAATCTGGACTCGGGAGATGCCTTCACGTCTTCTGTGACCTGCGGATGAATAAACCTGTTGCTGCATCTTTAAAGAGGTAATATGGGGTAAAACCAGTTGGCTCTTCCCAAAAGAAAAATAAATCCTTGTTTTTTAATTAAGAGATGAGGCCAACAGCAAAATTTGGGGGTGGGGGTGGGGTGGGAAGGTGAGCTGGAGTTGTGGTAAAGTCCATTATAGGACCCTGTTGCAAAGTTTGGATCTGAATCCAAGCTTCCCCAAAGTTTGGGTTGCTCTGAATTGAAATGTTAGTTTGGCCTTATCTCCAGCTACAGTGCATCTCTAATATAATTCATTTTATCATAAGCATGTGATACATTAATTCCATACTTTTAAATTCACAGACCAAATTGATTAATTTCACAGGGATAAACTGGCCTTTAAATATTACATGGCAGTTGAAGTGCTCGAAATGAGACTAAAGAAATGAGAACAACTTTGAGAATTCTGTGTTGCTTAAGTCATGTAGCAGAGCTACTGCAGCTAGTTTTGAAGATATTTTTACTTTGAAAAAATTACTTGTACGGAGCAGTAATAATGCTGAGGCTTCTATTTTATTGTCCCAAAGGAATTCTTACCTACCGCTCTCTAGTACAAATTGGAAAGTATTTAAAAGAGAAACATTTAAAACCACCTAGAAAGCTACACTTACAAACAGTTTGGCCCTTGAATGCATATTTCAAAGGAGTACCTGCAATGGCAAGCAATTCATCCGACACATAGACTAGTATTCCTTCTAGAAGTACAGCAGACTTCATACTGGGGAAGTGAAAAATAATTTTCTTAGTAACTGGGTTGAAATCACTGTATGTGCAGAACAACCCTTCACCTGTGGCAAAGCACTTCAATAATGCACTTCAATAATGGGGGAGGTTTAGATTGGATATTAGGAAAAACTTTTTCACTAAGAGGGTGGTGAAACACTGGAATGCGTTACCTAGGGAGGTGGTAGAATCTCCTTCCTTAGAGGTTTTTAAGGTCAGGCTTGACAAAGCCCTGGCTGGGATGATTTAACTGGGAATTGGTCCTGCTTTGGGCAGGGGGTTGGACTAGATGACCTTCTGGGGTCCCTTCCAACCCTGATATTCTATGATTGTATGATTCTATGCTGGCTGCCTTCTTAATGGCACTGCAGCGTGAGGCTAAAACAAAAATGGCTCTGGTAAATGGTGCAACATTGAAACAAAAAGTACATGGCAGAACTCAGGTTGGGATCTTTGAACATTCTCATATTGAAGAATCACTCTGTATTATAGTGCAACCTGGACCTGAAAAGAAAAAGCCTCAGCAGAATATAGCCAAAGAGCTAAAGTATGTCCAGAGATCTAGCTGATGAGCTCATCGTCCAAAATGCCCTTGCATTTATTCTGAATTCACTTGTGAACATTGAAGTAGATAGAAATTCTAGGATTTTAGAAATGATTATATCCTGCTGTTAAAACCTCACATTCAGAAAGATTTACGGTATCGCTTTATTAGATTGCCAGTACGAAATACGATCACCAGAACACTTTTAGCACCCTCATTGCCCCTTAACCACCCTACCCCAAAGAATTGCATCCTAAATGCAGCACACAGCATAGTAACTGGACTGTATGCTCTTCATGCACAGTGCTAAGTCCATCCCACAGCTGATTAGCTGAATTCTATGTTGTAGAGTTTTTCAGGGGTCAGCAGAGATGGAATTCCCTTTCCCACCCCCACCCCCAGTCCATGGCTGTGGAAGCTACTGCCCTTGTAGGTGAGTTGCTGATTGATCTGCCACTTGACCCCAGTCCTCTCCAGACCTCCCCATGAACTCCTCTGCTGGGGCAAAGGGAGCTCCCACAGAGCACAGCTTTCTGGGACATAGGGGAAGTGCTGCGTTCTATGACCTGTAACTACAATCCCTGGGGAAGGGATGACAGGATATACCCCTATGTTAGCAGATTTCTGACAATAATAAGGATCTAGTTCAAAGTATATTCTCAGTTTTACTTTGTGTTTTGTGGGCCTCATTGATGTCAGTGCAAAGGCTTTCATTCATTTTAATGGATTGGGCCTTTAATGAATATATTGGTGAGTACTGTTTTTTTTTTGTTTTTTGTTTATTTTTTGGTAATTTACACATTTGGGTGAAAAGGTTTGAGAGAGCATAAATATTTTATCTAAAGCTTGGTTTAAAATATTTTTTGTAATCATAACAAAGGCCCTTGCCTCAAATGTTTTGTCTTTTATTGTCTTTGGAAAACCCAGGATGAAAAGGTGCACCTACAACATTATATTATCTTTATGAATTATTCACTCCGTATCTCTTTTTATACCTACATACAAATCTAAAGCAATCATTGTTATTTCTAGGGAGTGTACAAGACAATAAATAGCTCTAGAATAAGTACTGCCTACTCCCACTGTATCAGGACACATGTTTCTGTGAATCACAAGCTAATTACTTGAAAGTTTAAAATCTAGCCTCCTGGAAAGTATTGTTCTTTTATTCATAGGAATATAATACCAAGCTGTAGTATTTTAATAGCATTGTCACAAATATTAAGCACATGGAGGTCTACCTGTTCTTATTTAGCTATCAATGGCTTCCCCTAAATTTATTTGAGATTCTGTATCTGTCTGCTGAATTACACACACACACACACACACACACACTTTGCTATAGATCAGTTGGGGAGTACTCTCTGTGCAATAAAATAGGAATTTCAAGTTCAACTTCCTACACAGTGCTAATATTAATACTAATAGTACTAATGTATTTTAGATGAGACTTTGACTGCCCTGCACCTTTAAGCTGGGGAGCAGGGGGAAGGAGAGGGTGTTTGGCTGGTTGGCCAAGTGAAGGGAACAATGCTTTGTGGCTGCTGGTGGTGGGGAAGATGAAAACTGCTGCAAAAAGGGGTCAGTGCGGTCACTGACTCATCCCCTGGGAATGCAGGGTTTAAAAGGGGCAGCTGGGCACCTAAGGCCTTCCTTTTAACATGGATCAAGGCCAAAGCAGGACCCACCCTCCCTCCCTTGCAGTTGGTAAAATACCAGGTTTGGTCAACACCTGCTGTGCACATTACACTAGCCGCCCCCTTTTTAGGGGGTCTGGAAATAAATTTTTCCCTTACAACCATATTGGCTTGGGTTCAGTTCAGATTTTTTTTTGCCTTCCCCACAGTGGGTTTCAGGAAGGGCTCTGTTCATGGATGGCATGATGGGCCGTAGGTAATATGTCGCAATTCATCATTTAAGTGTAGGGTGGATGTCCAGTGGAGATACACCATAGGAAAGGATAAATGGCATGGAAAAGGACTTAAAAAGAGGTGTTCATTGAAGGAATGAATGGGGGCAGGGGCTGTCAGGGTTCCCTTCCCACTCTGAACTCTAGAGTACAGATGTGGGGACCTGCATGAAACACCCTCCTAAGCTTATTTCTACCAGCTTAGGGTAAAACTTCCCCAAGGTGCACAATTTTTGACCTTGGAGGTACACTGCCATCACCAAGTGATTTAACAAAGAATCAGGGAAAGGACCACTTAGCATTCCTTTTCCCCCAAAATATTCCCCCCAAGCCTTACACCCCCTTTCCTGGGGAGGCTTGAGAATAATATCCTAACCAATTGGTTACAAAGTGATCACAGACCCAAACCCGTGGGTCTTAGGATCATAGAGAAATCAGTCAGGCTCTTAAAAGAAACAGAACTTTATGAGAAAGAAAAAAGGTAAAAGAAGCACCGCTGTGAAATTAGAATGGAAGACAATCTCACAGGCAGTCAGATTCAAACCATAGAGAATCCCTCTAGGCAAAACCTTAAATTACAAAAAGATACAAACCAGGAATACACATTCCCTCCAGCACAGCGAATTTCACAAGCCAAAAACAAAAGAAAATCTAACACATTTTCTAGCTAGATTACTTACTAACTTTATAGGAGTTGGATTGCTTGCTTTCTTGATCTGTCCCCGGGCAGAGGTATCAGACAGACAGACAAAGCCTTTCCCCCACCTCCCCCCCGTTGAGATTTGAAAGTATCTTGTCCCCTTATTGGTCAGGTGCCAGCCAGGTTACTTGAGCTTCTTAACCCTTTACAGGTAAGAGGATTTTACAGTACTGTATTAGAGCTTCTTAACCCCTTTCCTTTATATTTATGACAGGGGTGGTTGGGGACTCCTATGATTGCTATGGCAGGGAGCCAACACCCCATTCTTATAGCCCACTTTAACCCTTCTGTGAGGGAGGTGGTGGATGGTAACATCCCGGCAATGGAGGGATCTGGAGGGAAAAAGAGGGGGAGCTGGTGGAAGCCCCCCCCACCTGGGCATGGTAAGTTCCCAGCAATGGATTTGCTGGAGGAACCTGGATGGAAAAAGACAGGGAGCTGGTAAAGCCCCCTGGGTAATTACGGAATAAACATAGGGGTAACCGGCACTGTACACTGTTATCTGCTGGGTAGTCCCAAACATCTAATAATAAAGTTGCTGTCTGATTAAACCCATGTCAGATGTCTCCTGTCCTTATTTTGGCATAGCCAGACAATAATCTGATGTCTTTTCTGTTTATCTCCCATGCTGGCAAACTGAAAGCCAAAAATCTCAAAGAATGTTTTCAAAGTAATATGGATAACCCCTGTGTTTTGCCCAATATTTCTTCCATTCACAGTTAGTGCCTATATCTGTGTGAGTGTTGTTGCTGAGTCCAAAATGGCTGTGGTAGTTGGCTTCCTACAAAGCTACTGCATTATCAGTATTTAACCTCATTATTCTATAAAGGAACTTTAAAATACTTTGTGTATGGAAGGAGCTATGTAACACAAAATTAAATTCTATATGCTACATATGCACATATACACAAGTCATCAGTTTCATTTGATACTCTAAAATATTTGTAAATGTTATCTAAAATACACATTTAGCTGGTTCATTATTGAATCTTTAAATAAATTTCATCTTCTATAAGATGTTCAAAATCTTTAGATGTTGTCAGCCTGTCTTAATAATTGTGTTTGACTAATGTTTTACATTTATAGGAGTTTTAAAAGGCAGGTGCAATGTGACATATCAGAAGAAGCAAATTAAACTCTTGTAAAGCACAGCTGGAATGCTAAAAATGTGTATTTGTAATTTAAATATATGACACCATCGCACTGTAAAATCAGTTCATAATTAGAAAACATCTGTTTTTTCCCAATATGATGTCTAATAGTATATTTAAATAATTTAGAATGCAATAAAAAAAGAAGTCAAGCAATAGTAAGTGATTCGGGACATTTTTTTTTCTTTTGTTTAAAATGTCCTGTTCCAGATCTTTGGGTAACCCATCATTATGATGCTAATTCTTGATTCAGAATATAATCAGCATTGATGAAATGCATATGCCAAACATATGTGTTTGTTATGACCTTATTGTTAGTCAAAAAAACGGTTTTGTAGATGGTGTTGCTAAGAAGGATTTACACACTGTCATATGGCTGATTTTATAATTTTTGGTTATCGAAGGACTGTGAGTCAAATAAAAGTTAATTATTTTAACTTTTACATGAAATTTACATAAATATGTTGTAATACAATAATAGTTAAGAGTTTATAGGCTCTGGAAACATACTTGAACTAGGTTAAATATTGAGTTGAATTTTACCAGGATCAATTCAAGTTTAGCTAATAAAATTTGAACAAAATCACAACTTCTCAAATGATGCTAACATGGTAGATTAGCCACACATCTGTCATCTTTGTTCACGTAGGAGGGTATTTTTATAAGTGTGGTGCAAATTCTAATGGATACTTTTATCCTAAATGAAGTGTGTGAGTTGAATATTCTGTTAGTTTATTGGCAATAAACTATATAACTTTTTCTTGCCACTGCTGAAACATTTATTTGAGATAAGTAAAGGTCATACATTCCTTAGCAGGTTTTATTTTCTCTTTCACAAGCATATACCTACAAATGCTTCAAAGTCTTCACAAATACTTGATAATGTCTTTAAAAAAGATGAGGCACAATAATATTGTTCAAAGGTATTTTTCAGCTCAGTAGCTGGGCAGTGGCTAGTGAATGCTGTAAGGTCCATCTGTCAGTTGTCCCCTTTGATACAAACATCTCTGGAAAAAATAAGGTGCAGTTATTAACTGACTTGCCTTTAAAGGCCACTTTATCATTTTAATTCTTGCCCAAGAAAAGAGGTGGGTGGGGTGGGGGGAGGGGAAATGTCTAAAACTAACTGGTGCAGGATTTCGTGTACACAAAGTTAATGGGCTGCAGTTTATATGCATCTACTTCTCCACTGCCTTTTATCCACCTTTGCTGCTGTAGCCCACCCCTAGTTTTTCATCAGTTTGTACATGGTGTGCCAGGGCAAATAGTGACAGAACATCTAGCTAAAGAAGGGGCACTTAATCAGCAATCAAGATTCAATTTGTTTTAATTTTAGCAGGTGTTTGTGAGGTACATTGATGGGGGAGATAATATGTACTGCTTTCATTAGCTCTCTTGTTTTTGCGCTTGAACATTTAAGAGCCAGATGTTCGGAGGTGAGCTGATCAGAATATTAAGTCTCCAGAGGTTGGTTTCCATAGTGTTTTACATTCCTTTCTTTATCTTCCTCAGTTCACCCTGAGCTACGAGGTGCAAGTGCTTGCAATGACAAACTACATCTCTGTTTCCTATTCAACTAAAGCTTTAAATTAGTGGCTAATTCTCGGTATAAAATACTTTATTCTAATAATCTACAATTAATTCTTGATCCTTGGGTCAGACTCATTTCCCATTTCAAATGATTTTATCTGATAAATCTGTTTCTGAAATTCTTTGTTTAGTAGCTGATGTTTCGCCAGGGTACTTTACCTCAGTAAAAAACAGGAGCTAACATAGGTAGGTACAGTACTGATCCCATTATCTTGTTACGCTAAATATCTAATCTAAATCATCTCTCTATTATGTGCTAGTCAAAATGCTGTAATGACATAATATGTGGACAGGAACAATGACAAGAAAATGGGCCTTGAAAGAAAGGGCTTCAGTCAATCAGCATGTCCCTAAAAAGAAAAAAGTACAGAGTATACTTGAGTTCAGTACTCTCTTCTACTAGGTAAGATTGTTTGAAGAATGCAATGAAGCAGTAATAGGATTATAAGAGGTGGCATGCAAATAAAATCTTTGTTCTATGTTGTTAACCCAATGGGTAACACAATTGAGCACTAATTTAGTAGCTCCTGGAGTAATATACTTGTATTCCTATGTACTGTATTTTTCCCCAGTATTATGAACTTGAGTTCCGTTATACAAAAAAATAAAATCCTAGAAATAAAGAGTTAATGGAATTGCCACTATTAATTGTTCTCTGTTTACTGTGATGTTCAAAGATTGCCCTGTTTTACAAGCATATTTTCTTAATTGTGTCACCTTGTACTATCAGTATGTCAGAGGGGAAACATTTGCAAGTGATTAGATATGGACCTTTGTGTCACCAAATGTATGAGGTACATACCCTTATAGGATATAATTGTGATCTTTTAATATGCGGCCATTGACCCAGACTTGTTATTATCTATTATAGTTTATAATAATGTATCTCTTTATGATTAAATGATGATGCCCGGCAGAACACTATGATTAGCATTTCAGTTATTTATAGATTATGTCAGAGCAGTAATAAACATAAAATGCTGTTAATGTGTGGCTAATGAAATCTGGACATGAACAAGTTTATGAATTGATATAATTCATTTGAGTGTTCTAACTGAGCTGCTGGTTCTCGTCATAATTCAAAAGCTTAGCAGGGTTCACCGATTAGGTGGTAGACTAATTTGCTACAAAAAGTCAATGGGTTTTCATCGTCTTGGGCTATCATACACAGCATGGCTGATTGCATAAGGACTATACAAAGTAATTCTCATAAATATATTTATTAAGCTTAATATGTTTTGTGAGGGTAGGATAGAATCAGCTATTGCACAACGTGTGGAACAAAATCACAGTATGTTAGTTACTAAAAAGATATGTTCAGCCAAATCATTCAAGAGCAGATCAATGAGGGAATTATTTGAATGTTTAAGTGAGCTATTAAGTTGCAAACAAAAAGGAGGGCTATACAGCATGATGCAAATGATTTAGTGAGCATATACAATTTCTATTTCTTTTTGGTGTCATCATTTCAGTTCAGGATTCACACATACCTTTAAACTTAGGATATATTGTGTTGTAGCAGTTAAATTCGTTCCTTGTGTCAATGGCAACACTCTTGTCTATGGTCTAGAAAGAGGGGGTTCAAATGCCATACCAGACCATGAGTTCCTATTCTGGGCTGACAGTATATTCTACTACTAGATAATGAAGCCCTCTTAGAAACACTATCCTTTGCCTGAGATGTTAAACACAAACCATAAGGTATATGCTTACTGAACATCACTTTCATTTTCCTGACAGATTTCAAAATAAGGTTCCCACATCCAGTTAATTCTGATTTTCAAAAACGTGTTCCCAGTCTACAGAGTACAGTCCATCTTTTGGAACAAAGTGCAAACTTTCATAATGAGTTGGGCACCATTTCCTGTCTGTTGTATTTATTTCTTATTCTATAAATGGTGGAGCCAATGGGGCATCTCTTGCTCCATAAGATCTGCTCTTATTTTCTCTCTCTCTCACATTCCATCTCTCCCTCTTTATTGAAACAGTCTATGATTAGGGATTAATTTTGTTTGAATTCATCTACATGCAGAGTCCTTTGTGCTACTCACAAACAGTAGTTTCTGGAAGTACTTCAGTGCCTTAATTGCACTGTATAACTCTTCAGTTGTTCTGATATGTTTGTAGCCCCCCACAGTAAACCATTTCACAACGCTATGTTTGAGGATCTGTGGATAGATTGTCCCTACTCCTTTATAAAAGAAAATCAAATAAAGATTTATTCAGAACACACACACACACAAATGCACACACAGAGCAGCTGGGCAAAATAAATGGAGAGTGCTTCTTTTTTTCTTCATACGAAACACAATATTAATAACTTAGAACTAGTGTTGAAAAACACAGTATTTAAGCTCTGTAGGATTTTGTTATGACACTGATGGTTCTATGGTACATAAAAACATTTGTGTAATTAGTTATGGTGATCCTATGATCATTGAACATATTCTTGCTAATTGCCATATTTAATTACTGATTTATCAATGTTATAAATTCTTGTTTTATAAACTGGTGTCTATTTCTGCATATTTATTTAATTTAAGGATCAGAGGAAAGTGTCATTTGAGGAAGTAAGGAGGTACAGTTTTACCATCAGTTGTTATTCTAAAGAGAGCCTAAATAGAACCATTTTGCATTCTCCTCTCACATTTGTACCCTGACCCAACATTCAACCCATATGAGGCCTTGCACTCTAATCTTCCCTATCAGGTTTTTCTCTGTTGCTTTCCAATATCATTCACTCTACACACATTCCTTTCCTGCAGTACATAAATCTTTTTTCCTGTCTGTATAAAAAAGGCTTGATGTAATCATACATCACAAACCATAACCTTATTTCCTCTATTCTATTTTATTCTTCTTAATTTCTGGGGAGAAAAATGGGCTTTTCCCAAGTTTTGGTTCCATAGGACATTATTTATCCCTTTTTTGGTGGAAGGTTGGTGATACTATACCTTTTCAATTGTTGAGTAAATCATTACTCTGAAAACAAATTTAGGAGAAATATTTATTTGTAACTATCTTTAAATATGTTGTCCTTTCTGAAATTTTTTTATTGCTTTTGCTTTTCATTTAGTCTCCCCTTTGCATGCTGTTCCTCTCTCTCCACTTTGCTCTCCAATATAAGTTTCCCTGCCATCTGGCCTTCTTTTCTCTCTGTATGTGCTATCTGGCTGCTCCTTCCCCTGGTCATGTTGATCAGCTACTTGGTCTTCCTCTCCTCCACTCTTGTGGACATTCCTATTCTACTGGCAGCTTCTGGCACCTGTCCTGCCAGTGGCTCCTGCTGATTGTGAGAGCTCCAGTTCTGTTGCTGGCTCTGATCCTTGTGGATGGGTCTTGTTTTCTTTCATCCTCATTTTAGGTTACCGTGGGGTCTGATCCAGCTTTGATAGAGGTCAGTGGGAGTCTTTCCATTGACTTCCAATGGAACTGGGTCAGGTTGTAATGGAGACAGGTAGGCCTGGATCCCTGTTTAAGCAGCTAGAAGCAAGGAAGGGACTCCACTCCATTAGCTGTCCATGGATCAGTGTTTGATTACTGCTGAAACTGGAATGAAAAGTAGTGCTATGTTTTTATTAGAATATGTAGTCTTTGTTTTTCTCTTCTAGAATTTGGCCTTAAAGTAGTTGAGAGAGATTGTGCAAGCACAAAAAGAGAATAAAGGTATTGGGAGTCTATCTTTGCCTATTATCCCATCATACCTTAGACACTAAGCGGGATGAGAGGAACTCCAAGGACTTATACAGATATTTGGGAAAGTAATGTTAGTAATTCAGTAGATGGCACTCTTACTTCTGACTCAATATGAAATCAATGCCCTACGTTGAGTGAGAAGCATTATGCAAATTGAAGGTGCTGTCTTTTAGGTGAAACAGAATACTGAGGCCCTGCACACCTGTAGTCTTTGAAGAGCCCATGGCATTTTTTATAGTACTTGGATTGTTAGTCTTGGTGTCCTGGACAAATTTCAACTTAGGCAATTACATTTTGCTCAAAGTAGCATTAACTTACTATCAGTTACTTTAGCATATGCAATAGGCTATTACAGCTTAGCTTGGCTTGGCTGCCACATTTCTTCAAACTTTTGGAGTTGACAGATTTTAGGGAACAAATGCTCTTTACCATGCTATTATGAGGAATAAATAGAAATCAAACCTTGAGTTACAAGTTCCCAAGTCTTAATTTTATTATTATTTATTTTATTTTATTATTCCATTTATTATTTATTTTTTTATTTTAGTATTTTAATATTCTAAGTTATAAAAAGATCACGACCATCACATTAAATTTGTAGTTCTTGGCTCAGGACCTTCTTGTCTGCTCAAAAGTCATCTAATTTTCCAAGTAAATCATGGAGTCTTATCCACCTACTATTTCTGGGTAATATTGGCATATATAGATAGATAGATAGATAGATAGATAGATATGCCAATATTATCCCGAATATTTAAATATATGAACACATAACACAGTGATGCAGGCCCCTTGCTCCCCAAGTGAGTGAATTTATGAAAAAGCTGGCCCAGGTGGAGGTAGGCAGTGGGTACATCACAGGTTCAGAATTCTTGGATAGTTTTCATTTGTAGCCATCTGCAGATTCGCTAAGACTTAGGGGGAAAAAGGCTTAAAAATGGCTGAAAGTTATAACGGTGGGATAGTGCATAGCTCCAAAAAGTGCTCCACCTTAGTTACTATTCCTTCATATTAGATCTAAAAGCAACCCCCCCATCCACATGTTACTTGCAATATCATCATGTTTTCTATGATTTTTTTCCATTGTGTTTCTTTTGAACTTCTTCCTAGTTAATGAAAAATAGAGCTGATTTTTTCCCTCTGTCAAAAAATGAGAGAGCTAACATTTCACTTATAAAGTGATATGTGGTTCAACCTCTGCTCTTGATATTTTCAAGAGGCCAGTGTTTAAAAAAACCTATGTAGAATATGCCGTATTATTGCCCTCTCTAGGCATTGTCACATAAAACCTTAAAGGTTTTGGTACTAAACCCCCAAGGCAGCATTCTGATACATGCCAGATGTTCACTCAGGGGAGAGATAAATGTTTAATAATTTTTGCTATTGGTACTCTTTTTACAATGTGTTACACTACCTTGGCTTGCTAAGGCTAAAGCTCTGTTTTACTGTAGGAACAGGCCTGTAATGAATGAGATGTGTGAATCTACATCATCTTTGCTTTTGCTGAGAGTCCAGGAGACTGACTCCTCTTTGAAGCACAGCATTCCAATTGAGACTTTCTAAGATGACTAAGAGATTTAGCCACAAAACTCACACTGCAATTAATGGGGGTAAGGGTTGGAGGGTGGGTGGCTAACTCCCCTTGTCAGTTTTGAAAGTCTCAGCCTTTAGCTGGTCAGAGCAGCCACTGTTAATTTGTGTACACAGATGTCTGTATAAAGCATCAGTAAAAATTAGCTTAAAAGCTGCACATTTTAATCTGGAAGCAGTGGTAGGAACTGACACCCATCTGGCTATATTATTTGTGCGTGGTATCTCTCAACGGCTGTGTAATTAAACCAAGTGCATGTCTTTTTAAACTAGCAATGTGCCAAAATGCAGAGATTTACCATATAACACAAAGGAACCTGATCACTAGTTGGCCTACTGGACTAAATTCATCCCTATTGTAACTCTGATAATGTCAATGGAATTACTGCAGGGATGAATTGGAATTAGTGCGTGTTCATTGAGTCAGAGAGATATGACAGAGGTGATATATGTTTTCCCATCATTGTAATCTCATAACGCTAAGTGAATGGTGTAAGTTCCAAGCTACAAAGCATAAGGCATCAGCAAAGAAACTTGAAAAAAGTTCTTTCTGTTCTTCTGATCCGTCTTTTGGACTAATGAATTATTGCTTTTCTGCTCCTCATAGACAGCAAACCATAACTCAGCTCTGACTTTTATAATCTCTCTCTTCTTTTCAAAGCTTGGAAAAGAGGCATCTGAGGGGGCATATGATAGAGGTCTATAAAATCATGAATGGTGTGGAGAAAGTGAATAAGGAAGTGTTATTTACCCCTTGACATAAGACACAAACTAGGGGACACCCAATGAAATTAATAGACAGCAGGTTTAAAACAAACATAAGGAAGTAATTCACACAATGCACAGTTAATCTGTGGAACTCATTTCCAGGGAATGTTGGGAAGGTCAAAAGTATAACTGGGTTAAAAAAAGAATTATATAAGTCCATCAATGGCTATTCGCTAATATCCAATGGCTATTAACTTCATACTCTAGGTGTCCTTAAACCTCCGACTGCTCGAATCTGGGACTTGATGTCAGGAGATGGATCACTCAAATTGCTCTGCTCAGTTCACTCCCTTTGAAGCATCTGGCACTGGCCACTGTCAGAAGACAGGTTATTCGGCTACATGGACCATTGGTCTGACTCAGTATGGCCATTCTTATGTTCTCCTTCCTTGGTCTCTTTTCAGTTGTGTATCAGTGAAAATAATTGGGTGATACAGATGTCTTAGGTAGAAAACAATCTTCATAAAGCAGCTGCAATGGTGAAAGCCAAAGGGATGTAAATAACCAAAATATGTAACCGTGTTCAAACCCATTTGAGAAATTCCTGGCCATGAGCATTTCATAGGGAACAACTTCCTAGAACAAGGATAGTTTACCTCCATTGTTTCTGCTTGTCCTGAAGGGCAAGCAAGGTAGCACAAAACTAAGGATACACTTAATTTTAGAAGCATATTTGCTGAGCTGTTTCTCTTATGCATACACACTCTTATTCACTCTCCACCTCCCACCCCCATTCCCATTTTCTTAATGAAGTGAAATAGGTCATAGTCTTGTCAGTTCACCCAAGTCTAGATCCTGCAATAGTTTGCACCTATTGTAGACTTTTCCTGGGCTCGACATCTTTATTTTTTTAATCACTTATGGCCAGATTCTGCAAACCTGAGAAAGAGTGGAAGTATTGGATCCATATTGAAATTGCATAAGATAAATTACACCAGTGCAGTAACTAAAGGTAGCCCCTATGCAGGTATGCTGTTTAAAGACATCCTTGTATTCTCTGCAAGAGAGCATTACCTTGAAAGAAGCTACTGGCAAGAAAATATACTGCCCTTTTAAAGGTTTGCAGCGCGCTCAATGACATTTTATACACTGCTTCAGACATCCTAAATAGTCAGAGCTGAGAAGATCTGATTCTTACAGATCCTGAAATAATTTAGCAACCTGTACATTTTAAAGCCCAACATTTGGAGTGTACAAAATATCCTCAGAAAATATTGGGAACTATGTAATTTTGAAGTTTGCATTAAACAACAGGACAGATTTTATAAACACTGACAATAGCTAATTGTTCTGGGTCCTTAGGAGTAGGGTATATCATAGTTCACAACTTGAGCTAAGTAAATACATCTATTTTTAGTTTGTGTATATTTGATGAGTGACTGTATTATACATAACAAACTAATCTTGCCACCATGTGCAAAGTAGTGAAAGACTGATGAAATGCTCATTGAAGTAGTTTATCTTCAGTTGTTTAGCTTCAGAATATAAAATCTGTAAGCTCTGTTTGAATGGCATAATAGATCTATGGAAATCATTTGTTTAATCAATCTAGCAAACTCAAAGTTCTTACTGGAGATAACGTATGAGTGAGATTTTGTACTTCAGATATTTGCATGTTTCTTACCAGTGGTTAGTCCAATAATTTTCAGATACATTATGCTATGTGGTCTTATGCCCTTGCCGAGTTTGCCTTCTGTTTTTATGAATATACTGTATCCCAGAAGCCATTTTTATTTTCCTGCTGTTGTCTAGAAAACATCCATGCTTTAAACAAAATATTTAAGACATTTTTAACAAATATAGATTTCCCTTTCACAATAAAAGTTTACTTTTAACATTGTAAAATAAACGTAAAATAACGTTTTTTAAAAGCAGCCGGATACTGCTATTTAAGCTACGGATAGAAAATGTGACAGAACCTTATGGGCCAGAGCTTCAGCTGGTGTATGTGTATGTAATTCTACTAACATCATGAAACTATGCAGATTTACCCCAGCCAATGTACAGCCAGTGGAGGTTATCAAAATGTAATATTAGTGAGTTAAATTTGAATTAAATGTAATCTTACATTTGTTGGCTGAGTTCTAAAGCCATATGGACTGTTGGGCAAATACACGGATGGTGTGACAGTTTCTTTTTGAGCTCCAAATTGAAATCAGGATGGGTTCAAGGGTCTCTACTGGATCTCAGGGAGCTCTAGATAGCCACTCTCCACCCAATATTGGTTTCTCAAAGGGCCACCAAATAGTGCTATTGCCTCCCCTAATGCACAGGCCAGGAAGCAGCCTAATTAAGGAACCTGAAAATAGTCCTAGCTCCCACAGGTACTAGCTGTATTACTGACTGGGGTAAGATAACATTCCAGAGTCCTATTAGAGTTAGCTAAGGGATCCACTGTACAGCCATGATTTATGGGATATCACAGGTATACCCAGGTTTCTTGAGTGTTACTTGTCCCTAATCAGTTATGCAGCTAGTGACAGAGGGGGTCGGGACTGTTTCCAGACTCCTGCTGCCCTGTGAGAGCTGTTATTCCTTCTGAAGACTTTTCTGGACTAGGGGACACAGTAGCTTTTGATGAGCCTGCACTGGTGAATTAACTAGTAACTTTTCTCTCCTCACTAGCTAACAGCTTCATCCTGCTTCACCCATGCCACCAGCCTTGCCTTCTAACTCAATTGCAAGTTCCATACCACAGCCCAACTTCTGGAGTGGGGGAGAGGTGAGCCCTCTGCAGGGGTGAAAGTAAGTCGAGTGACTTACCGGTACGCTGGGGCCAGCTCTGGTCCCCGGAAGGGGCGGGGCCTAGGGTGGAAGGGACGGGGGTCAGAGCCAGCCCCAGCCCACCCTCTAAGATAAGTGCCCCCCCTCCTTCTCCTCCTCCTCCTCCCCCCTTACCCCATCAGGGTAGGAGCAGCAGCCTGGAGCTCTGGGGGCTATTTAAAGGGCCGGGGCTCCTCTGCTTCTACTGGAGGGGGGAGGGATAGCTCAGTGGTTTGAGCATTGGCCTGCTAAACCCAGGGTTGTGAGTTCAATCCTTGAGGGGGCCATTTAGGGATCTGGGGCAAAAATTGGGGATTGGTCCTGCTTTGAGTAGGGGGGTTGGACTAGATGACCTCCTGAGGTCCCTTCCAACCCTGATATTCTATGATTCTACTGCCCTGGTCCTTTAAATAGTCCCCGGAGCCCTGGAGTAGCAGTGGCCGGGCTCCGGTGGCTATTTAAAGGACCGGAGAGGGAGAAGCAGGGGTGCAGCAGGGCTCTGAAGGCAATTTAAAGGGCCTGGGGCTCCAGCCCCCTGGGGAAGACAGGCTGCCCCAGTACAGTGCACCGGCTCTTGCAACATACAAACTTACTTTCACCTCTGGCCCTCTGGGACAGCTTTGGTCAAGTTCACTGGCAGAAAGTGAAATTGACAAGACCGCTCCAGGGAGCTGTCATTTTGATATACCTGCTGGAAAATCAAAATATTTCAGCAAAACTGGAATGTTCTGACCATTTGTTTTCCACAAAGGGGCAGGTTTTTTGACCCACTGTAGTTGGCTGTGTTTGTAATTGCTACAGCCGTCGTGCCTAGTGTATGTGCTTCTTTTTTTCCTGGCAGCCCTAGTAAAGGAACTTCCTCTTTTATCTGAAATGTGCAAGTGCTTTGGGGACCCAGGTGAGGGCTAGATTGTGAAAAGCCTAGGACTTGTCTTGAAGTGCTTGGTACACTCAGCACACTACCTAACATCTAGGGACTGGTATGCTACAACACTTGCAGTAACACTCTGCCGTGGGTAGGTTTCACTGTTTCAAAGGAAGATAAAGTTATCAGTCACTTATTTTTTATTTTGTAGAATATGATTTTCTATACACTGTGTTATAAAATGTTTAACTATCATTATATGAAGTACAGATCAACTGATAACGTCCTGTGAAAATAATTAACATCTGACAATGCTATAATGTATAAAAGTGCTGTAGCTACTACAGATGTCCACTAAGATTATAAACTCTCCCAAGAACCTTAAGCCTTATCTTTCCTGTATAAAGATTTTACAATAATGATAATTAATAAATAATGATAACCTTCTGACAGGGAGCAACACTAAGGGTGCAGTTGGTAGGCACAGTGGGGTTCTTTCAGCTGTGGCTGTCTGTATTGTTTGAACATAAAATTATTTTAACATAGGGGTTTTGGTGTTTATTTTTCACTCTAAATCTCTCTCTGTGTGTATATGTAATATAGATAGATTTTAGAGCTATATAAATTGGTTGTGGTCTAACATAGTTTCTCCTGATTATTGGTAAAAACTAATTAGGTTTTGTCATTTATTCACTTGGAGTTTTGTATCATTGAAACCTTGCTACTCTATTTAACCTACTGCTAGTCTGCAAATATCTGCTGCCATGTTACGTTATATCCTTTTTTGCTTAAATTAACTCCAGAATAATACAGCATAGCACATACAGGACAGAGAAAAGTTTTCACATTTTTTAATACAAGACTGATTTTATTATATTACTGGAGAAATCAGTTAGATTGCTCTAACAGTCTCAATAAATCACACATGAAGTCGCCTTTTTTTCTAAATTAAATTTTTATTTAAATAAAAGTGTTATGTTTGTATTTGAACTGACAGCTAAATCTGATAATTAGAGTGCATGAAGTTGGCTTTGATTGGCATTGTAATTGGATTGTCATTGGGCTGAAAACCTATTATCTTTGGATCATGCCCCATGAAATCTGTTGAAGAAACTTTGCTGCCAGTCATTAAAGCCACCATCTTGGCTTACAAATTAGGTTTGAAAGGCTTTTTACCATTGGGAATGTAATTTAAACCACTGCAATTGCACTCCCATTAATTAAAATTATATTAAAATTATGGTTCATTTTCTAAATATTTTTTATATTTTATTAGACATACTCATAACTAAATACTTAGCAAATTACATAGCAGAGCTAGTAAAATTATATTTTTAGATAATCCATCATTTCAACACATGCTACTCAGCATCAGTGGAATTAGCAAGAGTGTTGATCATTAAAAGATATACTATTTATGTTTTTCATTACCAGTTTTCATTAAAAACAGTTTAAATATAAAATTATTTAAAAAATACAGCCCATTTCCTCTGAAAATTATAATTAGCATCACTGACAAAGGTATATGGACTAAGCCCCCTTTAAAGTGAATATCGTCCATTAGGCTTTTAATTATATATATATATATATATATATATATATATATATATATATAAATAAACTGCACTGATTTATGTCATGCTTGGGAAATTTAGGAAAAATAAATGCATCAGTACTTCATTGGATCTCACAAATTCATGGCAGGCAGCTGCCTTCATCTTAAATTAAATTTGCTCCCATGCAGAGGACTAGCACAAGGCCTATGTGCTACCGAAGGCTCACTTAAGCGACTTAAGTGATACACAGTCTTTATATTGTTCCTCTGCATAAGCATGAATTTCACTCATAGGCCTTTCACTTAGGAGATCCACGTGACTCAATGCTTTCACGTACCCTCTTCAACATATACTGTATATGAGACCATTCATTGGATTTAGTGTCACTAGTTTCAGTATTGTATCCAGTATTATGTCTGCCTCTCAGTTGATATAGTCTTTGCTATCACTGAGATGTCTTTGTGCCTGGGAGGAATAAGCAGGTGAATAAAGGAAGAGCAAAACATTCCAAACGACTTACCAAGATGTGTTGCATCACCAGATCTTCAAGTGAGTGTGCAGACTTTGGCTCATTTCTGAGATTCTTCCTGGGCACACTGATGGAACCTTGGAAAGTCATGTCATCTGCTATTGTTGACTAGTATTCCTCTCCAAAGGCCTGTCCTTGGTGATCACAGCATTGTCACCTCTAGGTTGCTTCACACAGCAACTCACTCTGGCTGGGGGCAACTGTGTGCTCCACACTGACCTCTTTCTTTATATATTAGGCTTCCTTTGAATGAAAAAGGCTAGTGTGAGCATTACACTCTGGTGAGAAGCATATTCCACTTGCTCTCCATTGACGCCTGACTAAATTCAAAGTCCTGGTTCAAATCTGCACAAATCTCAAGAATTTAGGGCCTGGTTATCTTAGGGACCACCTCATCTTCATCCAAAGCAGCTGGACCCTCCAGCTAGAGCACAGTGAAAGCAAAGCACTCAATGGCAGGATGGTGGAGCTCCTTGTCAGAGGACATAACACTTAGCTCTAGTCTTACTATATTCAGATCAGGATGTAAGCCTGGCATCCTACAGCAAGGATGGTTGCGGATAAGAGGCAAGAAAAAGAAAGCTGTAGGAGAGGATAGGGAGGGGAAATCACTGGTAGATGAGATCAAACGAGGAGGTACCGAATGATAAATATTTAGGGCTGTCAAGTGATAAAAAAAATTAATTGCAATTAAACAATATGGAATACCATTTATTTAAATATTTTGGATGTTTTCTATGTTTTCAAATATATTGATTTCAGTTACAACACAGAATACAGAGCATACAGTGCTCACTTCATATTTATTTTTAATTACAAATATTTGCACAGTAAAAACAAAAGATATAGTATTTTTCAGTTCATCTAATACAAGTACTGTAGTGCAATCTCTTTATCATGAACATTGAATTTAAAAATGTAGAACTATGTACAAAAATAACTGCATTCAAAAATAAAACAATGTAAAGCTTTAGAGCCCACAAGTCCACTCAGTCCTACTTCTTGTTCAGCCAATCGCCTAGACAAACAAGTTTGTTTACATTTGCAGGCGATAGTGCTGCCTGCTTCTTGTTCACAATGTCACCTGAAGTGAGAACAGGTGTTCGCGTGGCACTGTTGCAGCCAGCGTCGCAAGATATTTACATGCCAGATGAGCTGAAGATTCATATGTCCCTCCACCATTCCAGATGACATACTGATGACAGGTTCTGCTCGACAACAATCCAAAGCAGTGCGGACTGATGCATGTTCATTTTCATAATCTGACTCAGATACCACCAGCAGAAGGTTGATTTTCCTTTTTGGTGGTTAGGGTTCTGTAGTTTCTGCATTAGTGTTGCTCTTTTAAGACTTCTGAAAGCATGTTATACACCTTGTCCCTCTCAGATTTTGGAAGGCACTTCACATTCTTAAACCTCGAGTCATGTGCTGTCGCGATCTTTAGAAATCTCGCATTGGTACCTTCTTTGCGTTTTGTCGAATTTGCAGCGAAAGTGTTCTTAAAATAAACAACATGTGCTGAGTCATCATCTGAGACTGCTATAACATGAAATATATGGCAGAATGCGGGTAAAACAGCCGGAGACAATTTTCCCCCAAGGAATTCAGTCACAAATTTAATTAACGCATTTTTTTTTTAATGAGCATCATCAGCATGGAAGCATGTCCTCTGGAATGGTGGGCGAAGCATGAAGGGACATACAAACTTTTAGCATATCTGGCACGTAAATACCTTTCAATGCCAGCTACAAAAGTCTCATGTGAATGCCTCTTCTTACTTTCTGGTGACATTGTAAATAAGACGTGGGCAGCATTTATCTCCCATAAATGTAAACAAACGTGTTTGTCTTAGCGATTGGCTGAACAAGCAATAGAACTGAGTGGACTTGTAGGCTTTAAGTTTTACATTGTTTTGTTTTTGAGGGCAGTGATGTAAGCAAAAAATATCTACATTTGTAAGTTGCAGTTTCACAATAAAGAGATTGCGCTACAGCATTTGTATGAGGTGAACTGAAAAATACTATTTCTTTTGGTTATCATTTTTGCTGTGCAAATATTTGTAATAAGCACTGTACCCTTTGTATTCTGTGTTGTAATTGAAATCAATATATTTGAAAATATAGAAAAACATCCAAAAAATTTAATAAATTTCAATTGGTATTCTATTGTTTAACGGTGTGGTTAAAACTGCGATTAATCACAATTAATTTTTTAAATTGTGCTTAATTTTTTTGAGTTAACTACGATTAATCAACAGCCCTGTAAATATTCCTTAAAATATTCCATTTTTAAACAGAATTATGTTTTTTTTCTATTTTAAAAAAAAATATTTGCCACCCTATGGGCTTGCTACACTGTTCATTCTTGTCCTTCTACTCAGGCTCTGAGTACTTCATGGGCTGCTGCAGCCTATGAAAAGGTCCTAGTGATACCGCTTCATCTGCGATGGAAGTTTTGGGGTGTTGCAGGACTAAGGATTTTTTTTTTAAATTAAATGCATCTCAGGCTTCTGGCAGCCCTGGACCCTTCCCCTTCAGATGTCCTGTGCTCCTCCCTTATATAGGCCTTTGAAATTAATGCAGCTCCACTGCACTGTTAGAGAGCTGGACTTGTTTAATGTTCATTACTCTGACTGTGCAGCAAAGCAGAGTCAATTTGAAAGGCTCTTCTTCGCACACAAAACTACTGTAAGCAGCCATGACAATAGCTCTTTGGAAAAAAAAATTGGAAGTGGGACAGGCAGACAACTTAGGGCCATGTGCAAACAGCCCCCAAATAGGACATCTGAAGGGGAAAGGTGAGGGTCTGAACTGAGAGCAATCTGAGTGAGGAATGCCTTTAAGAGATTCTCCCCTCCTCGTAAACTCTTGTTCACAAATGAAGTGGCAGCAGTTGGAGCCTTTTACATCTTGTGGGACGGGATGCAGTTGAAGCCCCTGAAGAACTCTGAAGCAGCAGAGAACAACAAAAGAGAAAAGGCCCTTAATGTGAGGAAGAATTAATTTTCCAATCTTCTAGCCACCTCCACCCTGAAGTGGCTCTAAATCTGGTATACAAACATGCAGAAGTTGAAAAGAAACTGATAGGGGAATGGAGTGGTGAAGTGATGCTGACGTGATTAGTAAAGGCTCTGTATAGTCATCATGTCATGTTTTCTGGGTGGTAATAACTTTGGTTGGAATCCTCATTGGCTCCTCCTTATCTGATTGCAGCTTTTATCTCAGTCATTTGTGTAATTTTATGATCATCATTAAGCAGAAAACTTATCTTTGTGGTGGTATAAGGATGTTTCTAATGCTGTTCCCTAAGAATTAATAACACCAGTCTTTTAAATACAATGAGAGATTAATGTCATTCACAGGATCTTTAATACTGCAGTTAATATTTATCTTGGAACACAAGTCCCTAAATTTTCAAACTGGAGGTTTAGTCACACATTTTTTATTCTATGATCAACAGAAGCCATGCACCAAAAATCCTATGCAAGTCAGAAATTTGTCTTTTATCAACTTTACCATTTTTCCTCTTTTCTTGTTCTTTAGGATGCTACTCTCTTGTTCTCCTTCAAATTCATTATTGGTAGTGAGGATGCATTGCAGCTGCTGGCATCCCTACTTCAGAACCTAGGTTTTTTAGTTTTCATGTCACAAGATTACTTGGAGTTCTCCTTGTGGATTGTTTTCTTCCCTATGAGAGAGAGTTCTTCCAAAGAGCTATCTCTCTGTTTGGCAAGCCAAGGCCTAGAAATTCACTGCTTCCAAGGTTATGATTCCCCACCTGCCGAATCACAATGGGATCCATCTGAAGTCTCTTGAGTACAGTAGGCTCCCCAAGTTAACCTCTTAGTCCATGAAACCATTGAACTGCCTTAAAAGTAACATTTTCAAATAAGGCTTATACTCAAGCTTTGATTCAAGTGTTCACATGTGTGAATTTGCCTACTCTGTGCTACTTAACACATTGTTCTCGGTATCTGGAAGAAACTGAGTAGGTTTTTGCTATCTTTCTTTCTTTTCAGTTTTTGTTGACCTAGAAGTGAACTTTTATCTGATAAAGTGAGAACCAATACATAGTAAACTTGGAATATATCCAGGTTTTTTTTAAAGAGTTCAGAATATTTGCTGTATTGGTTTTTTCATCACTGGCAGAGTGGGATGTTGTTTTGTGAGATGAATAATTATTAATTTACAGATTCAGTAAATAGTGTAGTTAAACCTGACATTCCTGTACTTTGGCTGCCTGATAAGGGAACTTTCTCAGTAGGTCCAGCTGATTAATAAAATCCTGTAGGTACAAATAACACAGTCCTGAAGTCTGTTCCCTTCCGATGGTAATCACATTCATTCTCAGAGGATGTTTTAAAAATGTAAATAGAAATATACTACACTCAATTCGGATTTTACATCCAAAATATAAGTATCCTTGTCTCATTTACACCTGCAACTGCATTGATTTCAGTAAGGTTACTCTTAATTTACACCAGTGTAAGTAAGAGCAAGATCAGGCCCAAGGTCTCGGAACTGGAGACCTATTCTCTAATCTATCTTCTTCTCAAAAGTTTACATAGCCGTCTACAATGAACATTTTACAGATAAAGTGTAAAATGTGATATTCATCTCATGAATAGCTAATAATATAAAATTAAATAACAATGAAAATGCAAATGCCCTCCAAGTATACTACAGAGCAGTACTTTACAGTATTTACAGCTACCCCATACTTCATATAAATTACAATTAAATAGCATTAAAGCACCCAGCTTTCTGGTTTCAATAGAAACAGTAAAATCTGTCTCTTTTTTATACTAATTATTGAGTCATAAAAGATTATTGGACTCTGGTAGCATTTCCCAGTAGTTAGCTCAATTAATAAACAAGAGTTGGCAGGATCCAAATGATTGGCACATATTCCTGGAATGAAGAAAACGAAGAATAAAAATGGCCAATTTCTGCAGAAAAAGAATTTTTATACAAAATCGCCTGCCATCATGAATTTGCATGATAGTGAATTTGGCATTTTTCAAAATTAGCATCCTTGGTAAGTCTTCACCATTGTTTCAGGTGGGTAAAATTTATAGTGGTCTCAAGCACTCTTGTATGAACTCCATTCTGTTTCTGAAAGATATTGTATAACAGATCAGCCCCATTTAAAAAACAAGTAAACTCTGGTCTAGGTACAACTCCACTGAAGTCACTGTCAGTTTCATCTGCTTATTCCAGAGCTGGATTTGATCCTTGTATATGTTCAAAGTAAAAAAGAGATTTTTAATTTCTTTTAAAGTTCTGTCTTTCACACTGGTTTCATTTTACTACATCACAACTAATTACCTACACTAGCTTACCAACACAATAGCTATTTGTCATTTCACTTTTTCACACACTTTTTTTTTCTGTTCTAGATCCTGGAGAAATCTTATATCCCTAATTCACTGCCATAAACCGTTAGTCTTATCAGGGCTTGGTGTTGGTGTGAAGTAAAATTGTAAATTCACTAAAGAGAAAGGTAATGGCAATAGACGGTGCTTTGGAAATGAATCTCCCTGGCCCTATGGGTCAGCTGTTTAGCTGACCTGAAACAAAACCAAAAACTAACACAACAACCTCTCCAGTTTTTCAGGGTCTCATTTGCATGAGCAAAACTGATTTCAACACCAGAAGTGGATGTTCACCACATGCAAATTGGGCACCTAACTTCCTGACATGCTCACTCAAGTGTCAGTTGTGTAGCTGGTTTAGAAATTCCTGACACTGAAATGGGCACATACAAAATGAGAACTAGAACTAAATGTGTCCTCCTATGCCATTTTTGTGGAAAGGATGGATGGTCTGGTGACTAAGGCACTGGATTAGGACTGGGGTTTAGTTCCTTACTCTGCCACAGACTTTCTGTGCAGATTGCTTCAGTGTGTCTGATCTCCCTGTGTCGGGCAATACTGGTGTTTTCATAGTACAGAAAGCATTGAGTAGGCCCTATAGAATTTCACCTCCACTTAAAACTTCATTCTATCTGTGAGGTGGGTCAGATTCATCCCTGATTTTTCTACATGGAAAAGTTATGAGTTATGCCATGTATGATTTTGACCCAGCGGTAACTGCTGGATGCTCAGTGAAGGAACACTATAATAACATAGAATCATAGAATATTAGGGTTGGAAGATCTTAGGAGGTCATCTAGTCCAACCCCCTGCTCAAAGCAGGACCAATCTCCAACTAAATCATCCCCACTAGGGCTTTGTTAAGCCTGACCTTAAAAACCTCAAAGGTAGGAGATTCCACCATCTCCCTACGTAATGCATTCCAGTGCTTCACCACCCTCCTAGTAAAAAAGTTTTTCCTAATATCCAACCTAAACCTCCCCCACTGCAGCTTGAGACCATTACTCCTTGTTAGGTCATCTGCTACTACTGAGAACAGTCTAGAGCCATCCTCTTTGGAACCGCCTTTCAGGTACTTGAAAGCAGCTATCAAATCCCCTCTCATTCTTCTCTTGGGCAGACTAAACAATCCCAGTTCCCTCAGCCTCTCCTCATAAGTCATGTGTTCCAGTCCCCTAATAATTTTTGTTGCCCTCCGCTGGACACTTTCCACTTTTTCTGTAACCCCTAGGTCCTTTTCTGCAGAACTGCTGCCTAGTCATTCAGTTCCTAGTCTGTATCGGTGCATGGGATTCTTCCGTCCTAAGTGCAGGACTCTGCACTTCTCTTTGTTGAACCTCATCAGATTTCTTTTGGCCTAATCCTCTAATTTGTCTAGGTCACTCTGTATCCTGTCCCTACCCTCCAACGTCTACCACTCCTCCCAGTTTAGTGTCATCTGCAAACTTGCTGAGGGTGCAGTCCACGCCATCCTCCAGATCATTAATGAAGATATTGAACAAAACCGGCCCCAGGACCGAGCCTTGGGGAACTCTGCTTGATACCAGCTGCCAACTAGACATGGAGCCATTGATCACTACCCGTTAAGCCCGAGGATCTAGCCAGCTTTCTATCCACCTTATAGTCCATTCATCCAGTCCATACTTCTTTAACTTGCTGGCAAGAAATACTGTGGGAGACCGTATCAAAAGCTTTGCTCAAGTCAAGTAATAGTGAACACCCCCAATGGAATTAGTTTGTTTTATGCCACTAATGGTAGCTTGATGGTTCTTTCTCTTTTTCTTCCAAACAAACTACTTAAGGGCAAGACATTTGTCCAAGAGATTCAAAGTCATAAAGAACTTTTGGTGTCCTCTGTGCAAGGGGGTTGTAGCCACAGAAGTTCCGCCAGTCATAAGTGCGAAAAATGTGTATGCTTCTAAAAGGGCATAACCTAAATCCCACATTGATTGTATTAATGGTGAGAGTAAATCTCAAGGGAAACACTGAATGGCATGATGTGTTTATTGTCCATCTGAAAGAGCTATGGCACCTGTCTACAGTGAAAGTGTAGAAAATCAACCACCATCTGACATATAGCATTGTTTTCAGATGAACATTACAGATATAAATAGTGTCATCTGTTATTAAATAAGCCATGGAAGACCTCATACTGTCTATTGGCATGTCTGGACTTATAGTAGGCATAAAATGCTATAAAGTACTAAAGCAAGAACATCTCTGGTATTGTTGGGAGCATCAAAGGTCTCACTTTCCCTTCCTCCTCCTGAATGACGAAGATCAAGGTCAAGGGTTTTCTGAAGAAGGTAAAGGATATATTGCAAATGATATCAACTGTACTCCATTGCAAACTATCTGTGGAGTTTGGGTACAGAATCTGAACAAGACAGAGGCTGGTGTGTGGGGGAATGAAAATAGTGGTTCTTGCTCAATAATTGAACATGTAATGGAAGATTCTTAGCAGCAGAACAAGTTGACAACTCTGCTTCTGTGAAATAAACATCCAAAAAGCTGCTGGCTAGTTGGCAAGTACATGCAGAAACCTCTGTGTTCCAGATATATATAGCTTTGTGGATGCCAGTTGTGATCCATCTGCAGTGCAGTGCTTTCTTTACTTAGGAGATCAGAAGAGGAACACATAAGGGAGAGAAAGTCCACAGCCCAATTAAGACATATTTTATCAGGCAATGGTGTCAACACTGTGTGGATCAAATGATTATGGCTCTGCGATACACACGCATCCAGATTTGTATACTGCTTAAACTAGCTCATCAGTGGTTTCCTGCATGATAACTGGAATTCTGAAATTCGATGAGGAGGTTGCACCAGCCTTACACCTGAGACGGGGGATGATAGGTCTCATAAACAAAGAGCTTCTGGCCATATCATCTGTCCTACTCTTCTTCTCCCAGCCCAATTAAAACAGTATCCTTTAATTCCCATCACTTTGCTTTCCTCTGCTTGCCTTTCCCTACGTGTTCCTTTTCTATGTAATGAAAATTGATCTGAATACTAATGAGTAGAATTGGCCAAAATATTCTTAATGGAAGTTTTTATTGTTTGTTTGTTTTTCTTCCATCAAAAATTACTGTTGTTGCTTCAGTGAAGTTCTGGTGAAGTGAAGTAATTTTACAAAGTTTGTCAAAATACATTTTGCTCTCTGGGTTTTCACATACCTCCCTCCTCTTTCCCCACATCCAAAAGACACTTTAGCTGAAAGTTCACTGTGGTGAAAATGGAGAAGCGGGAGTAAGTCCTCAATGGTCATAAGGTCTAGGGGGTTACTCACAGGATTGGGAGCCAGGATATCTTGTTCCTCCATCTATCACACACTGGTTTAGTTTTACTTTTCACTTATATGAGCACTTAGCCTACTAAATACAGTCTGTACATAATGTTACAAATAGAGAAGGAGAGTCACAGAGAAATCAAGTGACAAGCCCGCACTGGCACAACAAGTCAATGTCAGAACCAGGTTTATGCTCAGTTTTTGATAAGTCATTTAACCTTTATGAGGCTCTATTTCTATTCCTGTAAAACGGGGTACATTATTTTTACAATAAACAAAATCTGTAAAATATACCCACAGCATTAATTACATAAATAAGTTATTAGTAAGTTATTATCTCCATTCTACAGGTAGGGAAACCATGAGTCAAGTTTCAGGGTAGCAGCCGTGTTAGTCTGTATTCGCAAAAAGAAAAGGAGGACTTGTGGCAGGTTTTTATGCATCTGATGAAGTGAGCTGTAGCTCACGAAAGCTTATGCTCAAATAAATTGGTTAGTCTCTAAGGTGCCACAAGTACTCCTTTTTTTTTCATGAGTCAAGTGACTTGTTTGGGAGGTACTGGATTAGGTATAGGACCGAGCATCAGAAACCAGGAGTGAAATCCTAACTCCACTCGTGTCAGTGACAAAAAACTCATTGACTTCAGCGGGGCCAGAATTTCAACCTAAGATTCTAATCCTGATTCATACAGTACCCTGAGCTGCAGCATAACTTCACACCTGTCATTTACTTCTCAGCGCACTGATAAATCAGCCAATTATCTCTGGGGATTTTGGTTAGCACATGCAGATATCTGGTTAAATCCAGTTGTTCATGCTTAATATTCAAGTTTAGAATAAAAATTTAGAAATTTACAAGACTTCTAATTCTCAAATGAATATATGCCTGTTTGTTTTTAAATAAAGAAGCTCTTCACCATAAATTTATCTCAATCCAACCTTTCTACTTTGCATTTATTTTGCAACTGAATATATTTGTCTTATTCAGTAAAATAAAGATCAAATTTAAACTATTATTTGTCTCCTCAAAAACAGTGATGGGATTCATATAGGAATTCTCTCTTTACTCACGCTGAAACTATTTTTACTCATGTGCAGACATACAAATAGCACCTTCTGTATTATTGAACTTATGACTTTGGTTAGGAAATAAACATGTTAACAGTGGACATACAAACAAAAAAACAGAGCTACATGAAAACAAATGTACACTACTTATATGTTTGAAAACCTAACATAGGCCCTGCCTCAACAAAACACTTAGTGATTTGATTGTGTTAAACACATCCTTAAGTCTATTCTTATTCAGCGAAACAGTTAACCACTTGCTTAAAGTTAAGCACATTCTTAAGACCTATTGACTTGAATTGAATTACACACATACATATACACATAGTAATGACAAAATTCCACTTGTTTGATATCAGTGGAATCTATGTACCTGCATCCAAGAACAGAATTTGGCTCCATAGCAATGATAACTTTAAAAGTTAAATCTAGAGGGTTCTTTTGCTTAGAGGAGGCAATTTCTTTATTTGCCTTGTTTCTTCAGCTTCCTCTGTCTTGTTGACATGGCAGGATCAGGATCACAGTGTGTTTGATAGGAGGAGAAGGATAAGAAGAGAGTTATCAATATCATTCAATGAAGTTGCGCCTTAGTACAAGTTCCTTAAAAATAATATAGTGAATGTTGCTATTGATTTCAAATTTTCAGTGTCTGTGCTGGAGGGGGATCTGTATTTTTACAAATGTAGTCAATGTGCTATAAGATATTCTTTATATTTTTTTAGGGCGGATTGCTAATTTACTGTAGAACTGAAAAAATATATCTTGTTCCTGCCATGTATAGAGCAGACATATTTGCTTCCTTTATGGATTTGGGCTACTTTTGTGTGATGTTGCCTTTCTCTGTGTTTTTCACTTGATTGTAAAATGCATGCTTTTCTTTTCCTCCACTCTCAGTATTGTATTAGTGCTGGGTGCAGAACACCTCTGATAAAATCTTGGTAAGTGGTGTAGAATCTTCAGGTTATGTTTCCAGGTGAGAGATCCTAATTTATGATTAGGTTCTGCCTCCCAGACTCAGGGCTGGATCAGTGTTACAATACACTTCTCTGGTTCAAAGGAGACTGCTTCCCTTATCCCTTTTACAGTGGAACCTATGGGTTGTTTTCTCTCTCTAGAAATTAGCCATCAGACTCTGAGCAGAAGCTTTTTATGGAAGGAGGTATGGAAGAAATTAGAAAATACCTATTTAGGAAACTTGGTAGTGGCACTAAATTGGTATTTGATGGGATTAGAGCTTTGCAAATATGATCATCTGAAACGATCGTTAAACCTTCCCAGTGAACAGTTTTGCACCTCGAGCTATTACAAAGACAAAAAAAACAACAACAACAACAACAACCCCATCAACAACAGAGGTTTGGTACAGTGATTACCATTAATAACTTAGCATTTGTCAAGAGATGCCATGATAACCAAGATATCAAAGCCTTTTCTCTGTAAGCAGTCTGATTCCCTACTGTCTGTCTAAAGTTATGTTCTGATGTAACACCCTTGACATCATAGAATTGTGCCATTGTAAAACTTTAGTAACTCAGTCAGAACCTGAGAAGAAGAAGTAACTGTGGAGACTGTGAGGTACCGGTTGACAATTATTGTTTTTTTTTAATGGTGAGCTCTGTAATTAACTTATTGCGGGGACCAAAATTGAGATACTGGGCTTTAATATCTTCTCCCATATAGCAGAGCAAAGCGGAAGTACCTCCAGTGAAGTACATGGAGTAACATCAGTGCAATGCTAGTATAACTGAGAAGAGACTCAGACCTATTTCATTTTTGAGGAGAAATGTTTAGGTGGCACTACTGATCAGGGGTCTGATTCTGCCACACCAGTTTGTTGTCAGTGGAGTAACATCAGTGTACAACTGGTGTAACAGAATGGTGAAACCAGCCCACTGATTTCTAGACAATGCTCAGGAGTCTCTACATTCCTTAAAACCGCACTTTGGAAAGTAGAGAAGCTCTGCTTGAGGTTAGCTTATGAGCATACATGATGTAGCTTTCCTGGAGGCTTTCCAGACTCAGTTCATGTTTATGTACAGTATTTCAAATCTCGTACAGCTCTTGTTGTCACCTTGATTTTAATCCTGGCACACAGGCAGTGAACATTCCAATGATTCTATATTTTCTGTTCCTTATAACTGTGCTCAGGTGCAACATCCAGTGGCTTAGGGAGACTACAGAAGAAATATTTTGGCAGTGCTCTTTACACACAACATTATGTAGCCTTTAGGATGCTGACTATAGACATCTTTTGGCAACATTTGAACCTGTAGCGGATCATCATGCTGATTTAGCTATGTTTACAGTGCCCATTATGCTTTCTGCTTTTTAAAAATAATGCCTTTTTGCACAGCTGCCATTAGTTAGATACCCTTTCTCATGTGGCTGACATTGTAAGTGGTTATGGGAGCAGCTGCATCCAAGAATTGTAGCAAAGGTGAGCCACATCTGTGCTTAATGCTTTTTGTTTTTATGAGCCAAATATCTTTTGAGCAACTTTGTTCCTACTAGTGTGGGTTAGGACTGATTTACATAGGTCTCTGTAACATTAGTGCTATACCTTGATGAAGTTTGAAAAGACACAAGAAGTGCTGGTGCAAAATAGTTACTTTGTCATCATAAGATTTGGCAAAAAGCATGCTGCATTTTAACATATATTACTCTAGAATAAGCATTTATTTCCAGTGAAAATAATTACTTTTAGTACAGCAACTACTTACGAGATATTCTGGAAAATAGTTTGGCAGTCTTGCAATGAGTATGATAATATACTGTTCCATTAGGGTAAATCACTATAGTAAAACTGAACTAGGTGCTTGCAGTGGTTTAGATTCTGCTCATAGAAACACTGTTGCATAGTGCTAACATGTGGCTGCCTTTTTTCCATTCCGAATGTATCTGAGTGGGAGTGAAGAGCTCCTATATGTATAGCCATGAAGCGTTTTAGCTGTCCCTGCATGAAGCCCAAGCAATCAGGCTTTACATGAGAAAGCTCCCGGGTCTACAGGGGGATGAAATCTACATACCCTAATACAGGCAGGCCTCAGCACAGTTAATGTGCTGATGTTATCTCCCTGCCCTGGGATCGATGTAATTGTAGATTACAATGGTAGGGGCCACTTCAATGGCACAGACAGTACTTTGTGAAGGCCTAGTAAGGTCAGTGCAGAGCCTTCTTCAGCAAGTGTGGCCTGGTGTGATCACTGCACTGTGGCCACTCTGTATCACTCTGTGATGGGTACCTCAGTGTGAAAGTGACATAGAGAGTTTCTCATGGGCCCTCCCGTCTGGATGAATTTTATCTTGAAGATAAATGGTCCTATGGAGCTGTAAGATACAACTAATAAATCTTTACTGAAGACATGCATTACAGAAGATATAATAGATACATATATTTTGTTAAAACAAAAAAATTCATACCTGAGAACCTACTAAAAAAAAATTAAATGATACATTTACTATAAGACACTAAATATAAGTGTACTTGCAGAGTAAATTATCATTGTATTGTATTTATGAACTGATAATATTAGTGACAATTGCAGGTCTATCTGCTGATGTACAATTTGAATATCATGGTATCCTCCTTGTTTCCCATTTTTTACTGTTCAGACCCTCCATAGAACATTATTGTCACTGCAGACCTTTTATCCAAGCACTGTTGATCACAGCACAGGAACTGTCATCCTATTTGCATTCTGTGGATGCATCATTATTCACAACATTTGATGTCCATAAAACACATTAAAACTATTTCCTTGAGCAAAAATAATCAGCTCTCTGCTGTACATATCATTTGTATACTCAAATTGTAAAATGTAAATTGATATATAAGAAAATGGCCCATTAACTTTTTCATTAATGACAATAATACATTTTGTGCATCAGCAGTAGGAGGATCCTACATTCATTTTAGGGGACCTGAAGGATAAATGGAGGCTTCTTTGTATTTCATAAAAATGAAGGCTGCCATCGAAATACATTTTAGAGCTTAAAAAAAAAAGATTTTATCTGCCTTGATTTGTTTTTGAAAACATTCATATACTTGGCTTCATTCCTAAAATAAAAATACTATTGTGGGCCTGATCCTTCTACGATTAGGCAAAATTCTCTCTGACGATAATTGGAATGTGCCTGACTAAGGGCTGGAAGATCAGACCCTATGTATATATTAAATATTTTTTGTTAAACAAAGGTATATGTGTATTGAATGTGTAAAATGATGATTGCATTCTGTCTGGCCCGTAGATAATTGTCCTAAACTGTTCGTCCCATTTATATCCTATCGCAACTTTAATTTTTCAATTTCATTTTAAATATTTGTAAAATCTCCACAAATTCTAAGGTGTATTGTATCTTCAGTTGCTAGATAACTTTGACAAGAGTCGTTATTTTCATGCAAATCTAACATCAAATTCAAATTAGAAATACAGCTAATTATTGTGAAATAGATACTTATATTACAATATTTTTAGGATTTATTGTTGATTCACTTGGAACATAGTGCATGATATACATATTTATCTCTCGATCCATCTACTTTAATAAAGCATATTCTTTCTTTTCAGGTATTAAAAACAGTAATATTCTTACAATTCACAATAATTAACTCATCGTAATGTGTATATGACAAGCAGTCAAATCACTGTACAGTCTCCATTTGATTAAAAGATAGATTAATAATTTGTCTATAACTGATACATCATGCTCTAACAGATAAAGAGCATCTGATATTAAGTATGTGAGAAATAAAATCTGCCTTCAGTAAATTGCTTAGAAAAATTACACAGTACATTTAAATTACCATTTGCTTAGCAACATGCCCTTGTAGACATTCCAGTGGGGCTATAAAATGATCGATTTACTTTAATTTTCTACTGAATCCTGAAAAAAATAGCTATCAGTAACCTATCCCTTCATCATGGCATGCTGATTCACTCTGTGTATTAAATTTACTGGCAAGGAGCAAGATGTTAACAAAAAGTAACAGATAATGTGAACATTTCATGCATAATCTGTAATATGAGATATGTATTAATAGGGAAATTATGATGCATTCAATTATTCTGAAATGCCTTCCAGAGATGTTTTGATTTGGCTGCGCTCTGATAGTAGCAGCACAGCAGGGAGCATCTCAAGTGATGAATAACCTAATCTCCTAATCTCAAAATGGGCACTATTCACAGCTAGCCTAGGATAGACTGGTGGAAGAAACTACATTTTACATACACAGCTACAGCAAATAAATACATTTTAGTCTTCTTATAAAGTGCATGTTCCTAATTAATACTAGGTTGGCACCTATGATTCTACAAGTTTAGATGCTGATCTGGAAAGAAACCTTTGCCCACCTCTAAAATAAATGTATGCGACAAAAAACTATAAAAATAATTTCACATGCATTTATTACTATTAGCATTATACATTGTTTTAATGACATTATATAAAAGAGCTCTTTCTAATTTGCGCAGTTAATGTACACCTGAAATGATATTTGTCATGCATACCTTTTTTTTATTTTGAAAGAAACCCACCACAAGAAAATCTTCATTTTTCTAGCTACAGCTCTATGTACAAGAATGTTTGCTTGCGTGTATTTAAGCAGCCACATTTACTGTTTCTCATGATAAACAATGGTCTAGTTTCTTGGAGAGGTTAAGCAGGATTTATTTTATTGTGTACGTATTCAGAGTCAGCGAGGTGACTGTCAAACAGTAGCTTGCCATTCCTTGTCCATTACTGTGGCATTCTCCATGCAGAAGTGCAGATAGACTAGTTTACTCTCATTTACTTGCCTTCTTCCGTGGGATCATCACAACAAAAACAAAACAAAAAACCCATGAGTTAAAAAAGCAACTGTACAACAAACAATCCTGAGAAAACATGCTATGCAAATCTGCACGGTCTTTTTTATATACTTAATTACTTGATTGCAGTGGGCTCACTTTTTGATTAATGCAATTTGGCAAAAGGTAATATTACACCAGTGTATTACAATTTTTAGTAATTATTCAATGTTAACATGGCAGACTTCTTGAAGAAAAATGAGAAGGAAACCGTCTCTCTCTTTTTTTCCTCAGTTCACATCCCTGTTCTGTGTGGCAGTAATAGAAATAATTATGTGTAAACAAATGTATTTTATCTTTGAGAATTATCTTGATTAAAAAAAATCTGACATCCTTATCCTGACTTCTTACTCTGAATGCTGAACTTCTAAAAATATTGGCATTACAAGGTACAAAAGATGATTTTATGTTTATGTTGCAGTTTACATGATTTACAAAGTGATTTGTTATAACAAGTACCTTTGCCGTTTAATCATAATGCCACATTATGTGCGTTATTTTACAAGTATTGCACTTAGCTTGCCTAATGTCTTTGGCAGCCAGGCTTATAATAGAAAGCAGAAATGTGTAAGACTGCTTGGGTTTCCTTTGCTTAAACAATGTGATTTCCTCTGTGTTCTGTTTCATGTGAGCATCATGTTAAACTACAGCAAGACGTGGTGCTTTTTAACTAGCCCTTACTATAGCAGTCCCATGTCTGCTATTATATCTACTTACTACAGTATGTATTTTGCGCTGCATTTTCATCACTAATCATGGTTTAGCAAACAAGGAAGAAGTGGGCCCCATTTTACGAAACTTTCAGATGAGTGATGTTCAGTTTATTTCAGTCTTTAGTATACTAGAATGTACAATTGCTCTGAAGATAAATAAAAGATTCAGCTGGATGCCACTGGAGAGCAGAGCAGCATGTCTTTGGCATTGCTTGAGTCTTATCTGATTTGGATTTGTATACCTCATGGGGAATGGCAAAATATTGGAACAGACGGCTTGATATTTCCAAAGAATATAGTGGGCTTTATTAGCACCAGTTTCACTCCCTGACTGACGGCTTTTTCAAATTTTTTATCTTATTAATCCGTGCTACTGTATGTAAATGTTATTCCTCTCTGCATAAGGGAGGCAACCAGCGATTTGTAATAAATGCTTATGAGTGCCTGAGGCTGCACTTAAACTTTAAAACATCTATTATTAAGTTGCAAAAAAACACTGTAATGGCCAATAGTGACCTCATAGGAATTTTAAACTGTGGTCTGCTCTTCTGCATTAAAAACAAAAAAATTGCCTGAAGTTAGAATTATGAGCAGTGCTATTTTAACAGCTGCATTTTGATTATTAAAGTGTGTTTTACAACTGAATTACAATGCTTTTATGGACTCTAGGTTTAAGATTTAAAAAGGTCATTAAACATAGTTGGTTTTGTCACAGTAGGTGTCATTGTGTACACAATCTATTTTATATCATAGCACTTAGGATTTAAAATAACACAGAGAAGCATTTTAGTTTGCTTAAACATGTAGATTATTATAGATCTTTCCAGGTATTTTGACCCTTTGCAGTCTGAGATGACTACTTTCATTATTATTGTATTAATTTGCAAGAAGCCCAACTTTCTATATCAATGATCCATTTGTTCCAGAAATAATTAAAAATGCCATTCTAGAGCAATAAGACAACACAAACACTTCCGGCAAATCTATGTTGAGAAGTGCATTGTTCGTACTGTGGCCAACTGTTTAGTTCTGAGCCATTTCTACATTTTCTAAATCTGATAGTATATAGGCTCATTGACAGTAGGTATTGACCTGCAGTGTAGGTTTGGAAAATGCAGGACCTTTACATTGATTTATCTAATATGTCATATGCTGGATACTATATGTAATGTTTACATCTTTCACAACATAAATACAGAATGAAACGCTGCATTTTTCCCCATCAGTTGTGGGAAAGATAGGTAGCAAATATAAACTGAAATTTGCTTCCCTTTGACTTGCCTGTTAGACTTCGAAATACTTAAATCTTTAATTTTCCTTTCATTAATTTGTCATGGTATTATCACTGTGAAGAACTGGAGTACATACAATACATGAATACAGTTTCTGGGTGGCTGTATGTTAATGAGTGCAAAGGGAAAAATGATAAGTATAGAAACCTCAAAATATTTGACAAAATGTCACAAAGGATTGTATTTGCATGTAGTACCATGGGTAGGACATAATGATTAGTGTGCAGTGCGTTTCTGGCAGTACCTACTCTAGCTTATCCTGATAACATGTCGGCTGCACAGCTTTGAATATTGTATATATTCTTTGAACATATCTATGACTAGCGTAGCTGTCATTCTATTGAAAAATGTGGCTGCACGAATGACAATACTGCTTTAATTTTTTTAAAAAAACAACAACTTCTAAATAATTATTATCATGCTAATAACATTTGTATTCTTTTGTGTATAATTAAGATCTGCCTGTCTAAGCGTGAAATAAGATTGAAATCTTAAATAAGTATACTCTCCTTAACCTATTTAGGAAATCAGTTTTAATTTCATATTCTTTAGGTTAAATGATAACAATAGACAGCTGTATACAGAAAAATCCAAATTTATGGCTGTAAACCTACTTGGAAATGTTTAATACTAAGCAAAGCTTCTGTGAAATTAGAAAAGCTACTATTATAAACGTAAGTGCTGAATAAAAGAAAATGATTCAGCAATTACTGAAATCATGTGTTATTTTTGAATTAGCATTAACTCTTTATTACCTACCATGGAAATTATACATCTGATTTTATCTTTAGACCCTTTGTGATTTATAAGTGACTTCAAAAATGTTGCATATTATAAGAAACACTTTCGCCATTGTGAAATCTATTTTGTATGTATCTTCTTACACTCTGCAACCATAATCCCATATTTTTATTTCTTATACAATGTTGTGTCTAACCTATTGGAAGAAATTGTTCTTAGAGAATTTATCTTTGCCTGTTTTTGTATGTGGTTGTTTGTTTAGGTTTTTTGCAAGGATGGTTGTATGTTACTGGTGAGTAGTTGTGGTTGCCGCTAAACATCCTATGCATCTCTCCAAACACGGATGGCAGCCATTTGCATGGTGTGATTTATACGGTTATTGGGAAGCACCTCCATTTATCAATTATGGTAGCACACAAGCGGCTCATGAGCAAATCAAGCAGTATCAGTCTGGAAAAAAACAAAGGCAAATAGCATCAAGAAGTGACGGGGTGCAGACTGAGATTGTTGTCACTGGTGTTTAGCTACTGTCAAGAGTCATAGTGCTGACTGCTCGTGTTTTAGAACGGCATGGTAAGGATTTGTAGGGTTGTTCACAGGTTCTCACATTCATGTTCCTATTCTTATTTCTGATGATAAGATTTGTTGGCATGTGTCTTTGTACTCAGGATTCCACCTGCAAAAAATATCAACAGAGGGCTAAATTGTGGCAAACTCCTGTGCCAAATACGGGTGCAGGGTGGAGTGGGGAAGCAAGGTTGCATGTGGGCAGGAGTGAAAGAATGCTGGGCATGCTGTGATGGAGCTGGTTTGTGGCCAGAACTGCAATATGCTCACCTGGGGCTCCTGCACTCCTGTCCGGTCCTGTCTTGTGTGGGCAACGGCTGGTGGAGATACATAGCAACATAGCCACAAGACACGTGGTGTGGAGATGCACAGAAGTTCTGTATAGATCTGGGTTCTGCAGGCAACAAGGGGTATGGAGATTCCCTAAATCCTGCTTCCCCATCTCCAGTAGTGGTTCTGCACCAATTGTACTGGGCCTGAGATTCTCTGTGGCTGCGTGATGAGGATGTGCGTAATGAGTCTTTGTAATTTTCTACTAGTTCTATTAAGACCTTATGATATTTTCAGTCCTTTTATACATATAATATCAGGTCCCAACTGAGTTCAAAATACAGTGCCAATATATAAACAATGCACTGCATAACCCTGAAACTTCACAGGTACTGTGTTGCAGTAGAGATGTACCTGTGCAATGGATCATATTCCTTGACCTGTTCTCTACTGGAGAAAGCTTATCTGAAAACCTCAAGCAAGTTTTGGCCTAAAGACTTTTTCTGGATCAATTAGCTTCTTTAATGTTTTCTATGGAATTTCTATAACACAATTACACAAAAACAGTGGTAAAAACCCCTCTATCTTATATTATAGAATAATTGGGCCAGATCCTCATCTATTACAAATTGATTACTACAGTGGAGCTACAGTGATTTATACCAGCTCAGGATCAAGCCCATTATGTACTGCACTGAGATGGACTAATGGGAGTGTTTTTCAAGGCCATTGTTTTGTCCAGGTTTTTATAATCCTCTCTTGGTCTCTTGCTCCCACTAGAGTTTGGAATGCTGCAGAGTTAATATTCTCAGCCCCTGGGAGGGAAAGTGCATAGCATCACTCAGTAACACCCCCTTTAGCCAATTCCAAGGTAAGGTTGGTAAACAATAGAGTCTTTCTAGTCCTGATTTGTGGGTATGGTGCTTGTGAGGCAAGCCCTTGAGAGTGGGTTGGGAGAGTGAAAAGCATGAGTATGGAACTGATAGGATGCAGAACATTTACCAGGAAAAACAAATATTACCCATCACCATTAAAACAATATTGCTGGATGATATAACCACACATTTCTATGATGATGACATATGCTGTGGACTACCGTGAGAACCACAAAAAGGCCTTTTTTGAGTGGGTGACCAACTGAACAGAGAGAATCTATGTTTTGGCTACAAGAGAACATGGGAATCTAAGAGTTACGAATTGGAGTTGAGTGCCCAACTCCCTTAGGCTCCTTTGAAAGTCCTAACCACAGTTGTCAGCCGTTGAAGGGTCTATTCTCTGATCTGGAGATAACAGCTGTATGGAATTGATGTTTTCCAGCCGGTTCAGATTCCCTGCCTTTTGCCCCACTACTTTTGTTAAATGGCATGTCACAAAAGGATGTCATGTTAATGAGAACACTAACTGGCTTTATTGGCTCTGTCATGTGCATAATACACATAATTTGATCTCAAGCAGTCAGTGGCACTCCAGATAGGAAAGTCATCCTGCCCCAAAGTATAATCCCATAGACATTTAACTGCAGAACAAAACCATACTGTAGGTAGAGAACATGCTTTGAAACACAAGTCAATCAGTGAATGGTGCAATGTAAAATTTTGGTTATGTTCTCTGAAAGGTAAAACTGCTCATTATTTTCTATATCAAATACAAATATTCCTACACTAGTTCCTTACAGGAATGAATGCTCATAATACATGGTCATGAATTAAGAGAGAGAAAGGCACTTTCCTAGTAAAACAACATTCCAAGATAGAAAAATGTCCATGATTCTTTCCAATATTATGTTTCATATTTTTAAAATTAAAAGTTCTTGGTAATGTTTTTGAAAAAGAATTGTGATTTTTAAAAAAGGTGTCAATTTACAGCACTTCAAACCAAAAACAACTATTGAAGTTTTCATAAAAGTGGGTTGGCGTTTTTCAATCTGCTCAAGTTGCAATCTTCCTATCAGGTGCGAATGGAAGAAGATGCTCTTGGTCACAGAATATACCTCAGCATCAAGGTATCGCTCAGGAACTAATTAATAATACAACTATATTAACAGTGCCAGTATAAGGTCAGGTGATCAGCTGGTTTAAAATGCACTGAAGTCAAATAGATCTACACTGATTTACAACAGCTGAGGGTATGGATCTTCATTAACCCTTCTGACTGCTTATCCCAACTTTAACAACGAGGAGTCTTAAAGCCTTAAGACTATTCTGTTTGGGATAAGCTTTCATGGGTAAAAAAACCACCGAAGAAATAAACAGAAATAAATCTGTTAGTCTTTAAGGTGTCACCGGCTCCTCGTTGTTATACAGACTAACATGGCTACCCTTCTGATACTTATCCCAACTATGTTATTCCAATTTTATTCACACTGAGTTGCAGCATGCTCACCGGCATTCAGACTAAGCTCATCTGGACACTAGGCCATTTCCACTTCACCAGCTACATCGTAAAGCTTGCGTCACAAATACTACGTAATAATAAATATCCTAGTATTTTGAATACAATACATGTTATAAAAAGATTGCTCTGGTAAATTGGTCTAACTTTTGAAAGAGTCTTCACCAGACTTCACACAGCTGAAGGAAGACTGTAAGATAGCGCATCTTCCATACTGACTTTGGAAATAGGTTCTCTTCTCCCATCACTTCTGTCAAGATCAGTCTTTCTGTCTTCAGAAGACCTTAATTTCCATAAGAAGAGAATAATTTCCTGCCAGTCACAACCATATATATTTGTATGTACTATAAAATGTCCGTTACTCAGAAAAGTCTCTATATTACCTTCTGTACCAGAGCTGAGGTGCTATCTGGGCTTCCTCTCCCTTGTGTTCTGCTGGGGCTTTTCATTGGTCCAGTTAGCAGCTCTTGCCCTAAGACAGCTGAGAAAGCAACAACAGCAGCAAGTGTATCAATGGCAGTCAGTATTATTCAAAGAGAAGCGAGACACATGGTCGGAATTATTGTCCCCCGGCACTAGCTGCTTTACCCACCTTCTCAATCAAACAGGGAGAAAGAGGCATCCTCTGGCCTAGATATCTAACAGCTGACTAAAACTGGTGAGGGATGTTTCTCTTTTTCCTTCATCCCCCAGTCTCAGACTATAGCTAAGTGCCTCATTCAGAAACAACCTCTGCTGAATTGCCTGATGGAACTCGCCATGAATGTACAGATGTACACACTAGCGCCAGTCCTCACTGAACTTTGGAAAGACATCTTAATCACTGCAGCTCAAGGGAAGTCAAGGAGAAGAAAGAACTGAGAGGTTCAATCCAACAGTAAATGACAGGGGGATTCCAAGTAACAAAAATATCATGCAAGAAGTGTTACTGTGGTGTGCGGGTAGATAGTGGATGTCCCACTTCAGAGCCCCAACTCTCAAATTTTCCACCACACATTCTTTACTTGGCAGTGGTTTCAACCTATACTAATAAATGTTGCTTTAATAAAGCAATTATATACATGGAGGAAGGGAAAGGCATTCTTTTGTGTTTGAAATTTCTGATTAACTATTTTGGGAAATGTGTAGAAAATCTAAATTAAAATAATAATCTGGGTGCTGCAAGAAAATCAGACTGGACCTTGTGGTGGTGATAAGCCAAAAATGTCACTGGGGTAGAGAACTGTGCTAAAAGATAAAGGACATGGTGCATTTTACCTATGGAATGTGATTAATGCTTCCAATACTGAAGAAGAACATATAGGAAGCCAAGTATCTGTATTAGTTTGCATTGTAATTTGTAATACCATGTCCCAAATTGTCAGACAGTTGCATCCCTATGTGCAAGCACCCTTTTGGTCATGTGAAACCTAGATATGCATGTAGTTTATATATCTAAGCATTGTGCCTATAAGGGTGCTTTTCCCTTACATTCCTATATGCTCTGGTTGCCACTGTGCCTCTCTAAGAAAATGCTTCCCAGTGCTCATGTTGTACCACTGTGGCTAAAATCTCTCTGTGTAACAAGAAATTTATTTACAGTGTGGTAATATTCTATTGCTATCTTTCAAGCCCACCTGTGAAAGTTTTTCTTGACTTGGTACTCCAGTTCTGATTTACTCAGCAACTGGGTGAGTTCACCCGCATGTGCCACACTGAGCATCTGAATGTGGAACAAACACAATGAAACAGCTGATGCACTGATCCCCACATATCCTGTCACTTTTTAGAAACCATTGGCAAGGAAACATGCACTGGAAACATTTTCTTGTTGCTGGTAAGCATGGTCTCATCTGGTGCTGCTCTCCAGATGGATCTTCGACATGTCAAACTAGTCAAACACAGTTCTTTAAATGAGACAAAAATGTTTCATGCCCAGAAATGAGTGCAAACACTAAATCCATTTTCCTGTGCTCCTGTCGCTCCCCACTTCCTAACTACTGAATGTATTCATGAGTCTCTGAGCACATCCTTGTCTGTCGACTGACTGTGTTCACCTACTGAGACATAACCATTGTAAAGTATTATAACCTGTATGTAAAGTATAGTATCTGAGAAGGGTTTTGACTAGAAGGAAGGCTGAGAAAGATATGCTAGAACACTTAAATAATTATATTAGGTTTTAAAAGGACTTACAAAGATAATGGAAGGTATGTACCATGTATTCCCCTCTTTCCAATGTCTATGCCAGGAAATATATCCAGGCCCAGCTCATGAGAATGGGAAAGTGGGAGATTTCTTTCCTGTTGGGTTTTGTGTGGAGAAGGCATCTTTTAATCTGGGTATTGGAAATGGTGTACTCATTAAACTTTGTACTTCTTTTCCTATCTGTCCTTACTTTGGGAATGGCCAGCAGATTGTGCTCACCCTCTCTAACTGAGCACAGTGTGTTGCTTATTTCTTTCAGAAGACCATGGAGGGGGAAAAAAAAAAAAACATGTTCAGAGTGTTTGCAGTTCATTCCATGGTCCTGATTTTGATCTCATGTATAGACATTTTACATGAGTGTAACTCCATTGACTTCTCATACAACAGTGTGAGATCAGAATCATAACCCATGGGCCTTATTGTACCATGGCTAGCAGGCTGGCCGTGGGAAAAGAGGAAGCATTCCTTGTAGATTATGGCTTGGAAAAAAAACTTTATAGATGTTTATATAGGAATCCAAATGGGGATGGTATTTGTAACAAATGAGAATAAATTTTTTGAAAAGTAAAAGAAAAAAAAATGATATGAACTAACCCAAGCTTACTTCTGAGGCATTTCCCACCTGCTTCTCCCTGCATTGCTCAGCAGATCAGCCACTGTGACTGCCTTATTGGATGAAGCTTCAGTTGTATCTGGAGACACACGTGGCACTTTAAAAAAATGTTAAGAAGATTGCCTGCTGTAGAGCTGGCTATAATGGACAGAGAACCAGCTGGTGTGTGTGGTGGTGGTACTAGGTTACCTGGAAAAGTTGAACATTACTGTAAAAGGAGAAGCACGGTTAAACTGCATGAAAGATAAAATCTGATTCCCCTTGACAAATTTGAGTGGAATTGTATAATTGGGGGTGAGGGGAAGGAACTGGGCTAGCGACAGGACACTGGATGAGGTGGGTCAGTGTTCTGAGTTCGTACTGAAAATTCTCTCTCTTAGGAGCTTGGCTGCTGGGTCTTGCTCACATGATCAAGGTCTAACTGGTCACCATATTTTGGCTTGGGAAGGAATTTTCCTTCAGGTCAGATTGGCAGGGATCTTGGGTTTTTGTTTTTGTTTTTCCCTTCCTCTGCAGTGTGGGGCATTGGTAACTTTCTAGGCTCATTTGGGTATATCTCAATCACTGCATGGGCCTTGGGGATTTGTGTACCTTGGTTCCTCCTGTTTCCTGCTTGTGGCACACAATAATTTAGTTTCCTGGGTGGGACTGTAATTCTTTGATCTAATGTTGGGCTTGGTATGAGGGTGGCTGGGTGGTGTTTGTGACCTGTGATATTCAGGAAGCCAGATTAGTTGATTTGGTGGTCTCTTCTGATCTTAATCTCTGTGATTTAGCATGTGGATGCTTTGGGCTGCCCAAGGTCGAGCAGGAAATCTGTGACAGAGGCAGGAAATTAACGTAGGTTTTTGAATCTCAGTCCAGTTCCTTAACCACTAGACTATCTGAGGATCTGAAATTACAGATTGCTGTCTCTCATGGGTGGTGGTGGCCTAACGGTACAGGTAAGTGAAAACCAGGGATGAGCATACAGTCACAGTTACTGGACTCAAGGTCTCTTGGAGCGTACCTCCTTCAGCTCTCAAGCCTCAAGCTGTCAACTGTCTTGGGATGGAATAAAATGATTCTTCCTCTCTCAACCTGGGTCCTGGGTTATAGGCCCCTGTGTATCAACTGTGATTTCCTCAGCAGGCCTAACTTGTCTTCAGTGCTTCCAGTTCTCTTCCATCTCTGAGCAATGACAGTGGTAACCAGTGACCAAACAGCCTTCTTAAGACAACGAATTATTTATTTAGGACAAAAACATTTAAGAGAAAACAGAACTTAAGACAATAGATTGCTACTTACCAGGTGGCTAACCACCTTCCATGTAGGAACCCTGGTAGGTATAACTTCCTGTAGACCCCTCTCTAGAGCCTTTCTCTGTTTCAGCTTCTGTCCCTGAACAGCTCTTGGCAATGGACCACCATCCACCATAGAATTGTAGGACTGGAAGGGACCTTGAGAGGTCATCTAGTCCAGTCCTCTGCACTCATAGTAGGACTAAGTACTATCTAGACCATCCCTGACAGGTGTTTGTCTAACCTACTCTTAAAAATCTCCAGTGATGGTGATTCCACAACCTCTCTGAGCAATTTATTCCACTGCTTAACCACCCTGACAGTTAGGAAGTGTTTCGTAATCTCCAACCTAAACCTCCCTTGCTGTAATTTAAACCCATCTCCTTAGAAAGCTGTTTAGTGTCTTGTTTGTTTGTTTGTTTGTTTGTTTGTTTGTTTGTTTGTTTGTTTGTTATTCCAGGCTGGCAAAACAAGGTTTGTATCTTTGCTGGAGATAGGGTATAGGATTCTCAAAGTAAATAGCTTCCTCCATTGTCTTCCAAGTGTGTGTGTGCCAGATGTTCTTATCTGGGGAACTATTGCATTATTTTCCTGCCCATTCCCTTTAATTCAAGCATTATAGGAACAAACATTCCACTACGCTTAATATAACGTATACAGTTTCAATAACTAAGTTACATATCAGTGTTCTTAGATTATTACCTAGCATCTCCATGTCCATCTCACATACTTTTTTTATTTGTTATTAGGATGTTTTTTCCATGTGTAAACTGTCTTGTATATTAACATTTCTCAGGAGAGAACTCCAGTTTTGAGCACACTTATGGCCCTATTACCTGTACCACTATTTTTGTTTCTAGTATATCATTTAATATTATTTCTTTTTGTCATTCTCTCTCCAAAACCAAAATACCATGAATTGTCAAAAAGGTTTTGGGAAAAAGAAATCCCTGTACTGTTCCAGCACTCTTTTCAACACTAACCCAAATTGGAGTGTTGTTTGATATTTGTGTAAAGAGGATTTTGGGTCTCATAATCCCATCTTCACCCTTTGAATTCGATCTGTGATGATGAATGACAGCATGTCTTTCTTTAGTTATGGTCCATGATGTTACAATGCAAGTGTAGCCTGTATAGGTGAACTAAAAAAGGATTATGATAAGAATTTGAAGCTTTGAGCTTAGAACACTTTACTTCATCAAGGACTGAACCAGTTAGGGTGAGAAAGAAACCACGATAGTAATTATTAATAATTTCTTAATTGTTTGTATTACAGTTGCACTCTCAAAGTGCTTCGTGCTTTCCATATGTATATGAAGAGACAATCCCTGCTCAGGGAATTTACACTTTCAATAGATACGACAGAAAGAAGAAAAGGAACATCTAAGCACAATGTGAAAGATACATTCCTTTAAAAAAAATCACCTTACCTTTCCCTCTGACCAGGTGTTTCAGTCAGTATGCTCCCCCATTGTTTACCCTGATGTGACCACCTTAGAGAAATAAAATCAGGCATTGTGTGAAGGGAAAAAAACCAAACAGCCAGTCCACCTCATGGATGGTTCTCTCCCCTTCCCTTCCACTGTCAGGTGGCAACCACTGCTGCTTTTCCAGAAGTGTAGGAGCAGGAAGATGCTGTCTATGAGGCTTCAAGAGATAGGGGAAAGGTCCAAATGCCCCAGAATATAAGCTAGTTGCTGCTCCTGCCTATTCCTCAATTCCCATCTGGAGATGGGGACAAGCTGAAAAGCACTATATGAAAAGCAATTCTAATGTTTAGCTGCAAGGAAGGAGAAGGTGATATGGTGCAGTACATAGAATGAATGTGCAGAATAAGTTAACAGCTACAAAAGCTTATTATGAAGCAGACTGAAGTGTTTTGGAATAGAGGAGGGAGATAAGTCATCATAATTATGTTCATATTTAGATGAATTAAACCCCCAAATTGATTTATACCTGAAATTTGGGGGATAGGGGACGAGGGGTCATTTGAATATTATCAACAGAGGACTTTGGTGTGTTCATAGACTGTTGAAGACTTTTATATGGCCCTGTATCTGTTGAAGCTCAGGCATACATTTGCTAATAAGATGTAGCTTCACAGAGAACCCGGGATAGAGTTGTGGATTTACATTATCTTTTATCTGAAGAAGAAATTATGCATGTAATCAAACCCTATAAAATATTACAGCAATTGTTGTGTACATTCAGAGAAAACCTGTTAAAAAACCCAATATATATATTAGGTAGCTCTGCCTTGCATCCATCTGAGATTTCCTGAATAATACCATGTAATGTTCTCAGTCAGAGAATTGCTTGTCTCTGTAAACAGTAACAATTTCTTGGTTGCCCTAGGAAGGTAAAATGCAAAGGTGTAATTTTCTGGCTAATGTATTTAAATTTACTAAAATTCACTCATATATAAAAAGATCTATTAAAAAGTGTATTTGATCCATCACTCATGCATGAGCTGTGAAATAATAAATACCCTAATAGATACAATGCCATATGACAAATTTGAAAGTCCTTTCAGTTAATCTCTACCTTGATGAGACACGAATCTATCTTTTAAATATTTTCAAAGATGTCCTCAAAGCCCTAGCAGTATTACATTGCATTCCAGAAAGTTCAAAAAGCAAGAACACATTATCAATTGGTAATGTAGATACTTAGCTGGTAAATGTGGCTGGCAGTAGACATTGGGCTAAATCCTGCCCACTTCCCTGACAGGAGTAGTTCAAAGAAGTCACTGGAGTAAGGCAAGTAATTTTATCCTACAGAACAATATTGTACATATGGTGGAAAAATAAAATATTCATCTTGGACTTAACCTTCCATATAGGCAATGGTTAGTAATGGGTAAATCTTAGTAAGTTAATGTTTATGCAGCACTTTGAATATATAAAAACACTGTCGTCTTCTGTGGGACTCATCACTGAAGTATCTGTGTGCCTCACAATCATTAATGGATTTTATCTTCACGGCACCCCTAGGAGGTAGAAAAGTACTGTCCCTCATTTTATAGCTAGGGAACAGAGGCACAGGCTAGATTAAGTGACTTGCCCAAGGTCACACAGGTTGATCAGGAATTGAGCCTAGGTCTCCTGAATCCCTATCCAGTGCCCTATCCAGTAGATTATTCTTCATACTATCTGTTCTGTAACTGGTAATTACATAATCATCCAAAGGTCTAAAGGGGTATAACCCTCCTAAAGTTTATGGGTAATTCTCAGAGGCACTGAGCATCCTTAATTCTATTTGATGTCCATAGAACCTGCAAGTGCGTATCATCTCTGAAAAGTCAGGTCCTTACCTTAAGCTTGAACCTATGAACCTCTGTTTTGTTCTTAATTGCACTGGAAATTTCTCAGTGACAGGCTATCTCAAAGACTTCAAGTACTTCCTAGTTCACTTTTGGCTGGCATGCACCAAGAATAGCTTTTCTCATGGTACTTATGCTATCCCAGTCAATACCACACAGCCTAAAGATGCTCAAAAATAAGGAAAAGACTAGATGACAATTTTCAAATATCAAAATAAAGGTTTGGATTGATTCTTGGTTTATCAGAACTTCTGTAGTTTGTGTATTCCATATATTTCTCCCTTTGACAATATGCTCAACATGAGAAAAAAAAGTTGGATGTTTCAGCAGTGTCTTAAACAGTGAGATTGTCGGCTAGTAAGTCGGCAGTATATCTATGTCCAAGGTTTTGTAAATTGTCTTAGAATTTATCATGTGAAGGTTTTATTTTTTCTATGGATAAAACTATTTCCATAAATGTTACTAGCTGCAGATACACCACATACTACACATTAGCCACTTGCAGTAGCTTTGAACCCAGTTTGAAAATAATTTTAAAATTCAGATGGTTTGTGTTTTCCAAAACTTCTTTAGACTTATTTCTGGATTTCCTACGACCGCTGTGGGTTCTAGGATTGGAATTCATTCTGCTATCTCAAACCTTTTGGCTGAAATATTTAGGAATTTAGTCCTACCAATTCAATACAATTTATGAACTAGACAGGGGCTCTTTTCATCATTTTACCAGTGAACCTAATTATATAGGGCTGATGTTAGAGCTATAACAAAAATGAAAGAAGAACCGAGCACTGGCATTATTTTTTCCAGCTAAGTAACTCTGAGGATTTTATTACAAGGATTTAGTGTATTGGTAAGTGTTAGATATAAATATAGTCCTCCTGTATAATGATTTAAAGGTGATTGAGAAAACTAAATCCTGTCTTCCAAATATTAGAATGATTTTTTCCACTTTTCAGCATTAATGATCTTCTCCTTTCCCCCAAACCAGAACCTTAATAATAAAGATCAGACATTCAGAAGGAGAGGAACCAGGATACTTCTTTCAAGTGTATTTGTGGTGTTCTGCAAAAGTGGCATGTAACAAGGCTGGTCTGTCTCCAGAGGCAGTTCCTTCTTTTCTTGGGTTAGTAATACAAGCAAAAGAAACTTCTTCTGCTAATTGTGTGGAATCATGTCTTTCCAGTTAAGCAGAAGGCAAACTTTGCACTATAGGTGGGATTGCACCAAAGCTCCCTGATTCTCATTAATGTGAAACAGGAAGTGGCTGGCATGATTATAGTTAGTGATATCCACTTTCTGGGCAGATGAAATTGATGCACTTGCTTTCTGAAGTAGGCAGAAACTGTTCTGTCCTGCAGACATTCCTTTTTTGGAGGACACTAATGATGGAATTGGGAGATTGCTTGTCATGAGCCATCATAGAAGATTAGGGTTGGAAGAGACCTCAGGAGGTCATCTAGTCCAACCCGCTGCTCAGAGCAGGACCAACACCAACTAAATAGTAATAGTCAAACCGAGCGGTAGCACCAAGCACTATAAAATGATAGAATCAAGGGTTTTTAAACTATGGCCTATTTAAAAGGTGTGACCATCTTCAGATATGCCTGGAAGCCTCAACAGCAGCAGCAACAACAAAAGTTGGCATTCATATACAGCAGGGAAAAGTTTCTGGCTGATAGAGCCTACACCCTCTTCAGTCTGATTGTAGGTTCATTCCTCCTTCACAGGAGCTGTAAGAAGAATCATTATTACATCAGTTAGATTTTTGTTCATGTCTTGAGCTGAAGCCAACTTCCCTCAGGCTTAATTCAACATTTAGTTGTGCTGGAAACACCAAAGGAGAAAAAATGTAGCAGTTTTTTCTGCTTAAAGTGATGCAGATCCTTGAGTAGTCTATATTAAGAGGAGGTGGTATGTGCTTTCTGTAGTTTTATTTTTGTGTTACACTGCTGATAATGACAACAAAAGAAGATAGTATGAGCGTGAAGTAAAACAATGTTTTGCTACTATTTTCTGGGGATAACATTGGTCCCACATCTAACTTGTCCTATTTGTCCCATTTAATAAATATTAGAAGTAGGAAAAAATCACTCACTATTTGTTTTTTATTTTGAATATGGAATCCTGAAGCCTTATTATTGTGATTTTCAAAACATATCCTTAATTTCCTTCAGCTAGTGCTGAAAAATAAGCAAGACTGACCCAAATCTTTCAGTGTCAGCCCCATGAGTTATGTTAATTATTCATTTTTTTTTACTGGTCTGCTTTACCTTGCCTACTAGGGGATTAATAAATAATCATGATTTTTTAAAAGAAAGACAAGATAATAATGATTAAGAAAAAAACCCTAAAGCTTGATAAGAAAGTTATTTGTCTTCTTAATTTCATACTAGCTTTTTAGCCAATTTTTGATTATTTTATTTTTGTTTAGTTTTAGCAACACAACTCTAGTACAACTCCAATAAATATTAGAGTACCACACTGTTCTTCTGTGTTTAAAGGACTATAGGATTTAATTTTGATCCAGAACAATGTGACAAAATGTGTTACCTAGTAGTGATAAAACAGTATTGAATACAAATGGATTCAATCCATTTCTGATGTAAACAATTAGAAGTACATGAGTTACAATGCCCAAAGCTGTAAGCTGGGGACATTATTGCACACTTGGGGTAATTTTGGGAACCCAAAAAACAATTATTTCACAGTACAACATAAAAACAGCAGAAAATATTTATCTCTGTGGAGTGAAGCACAATCTTGCATGTCTGTGTCATGGGGAGGATTTTTCAACAAGCTGGCATGATTGTGAGTGATGCATAATGGCAGCAGTGAATAGATTTCTGAATAGATTAGTAGATGACATCATGAAAAAGGGACTATTTATCACCATAATTTAACACAAGATGCAACACGATGGCTTGATGGATGCATTTTATGGTTTTCAGCCAATCATCATAATGGGTCTATTGACTTAAGTTTTAGATGCCCTTTACACACCCTTCATGACTAAAAAAGAACATCAAAAGCAGGGAGTGAAGAGGCTGAGCATATGTCAGAAGGTACCTGCATGTAATATTTTCAAAGCTTCAAGCCTTCCATACACTAGTCTCTGAGCTACAACCTTCAATCTCAGTCTTAAAAAGGGCAAGTTGGATCAATAGAAATATTTCAGCTGAATTGTAATATTGCTATCACCTATTCACAAAGTGGATATGGCAGAAACTTTCCTACTGTTGGTTACCACACTTCCTCACCAAATTTCACAGAAGGGATTCGGAAGGGGTAGTAGTTCTAGATGAGTACACTGAGAATGTATTAGATTTTTGGGTCTGGGGAAATAGTTCCAGCTGGCCATTCTCATGATAAATGAAACTGCCCAACCAGGCCCAATTTATCAAAGTATTTAAACACATGCCTAAGTCCATCCCTTTTCAGAAAGTGCATGGAAACTGTGTAAGTGTTTTGCTGAATAGGGATGGATTGCTGAATAGAGTTCCAATTTTGGGTGATTTATGGACAACAGGAATTGAACTAGAGGTACCTATCGGGGTTCATGTACAGTGCACTCTGCCTCCAGACAGCTCTGGTGCCATTATTTTAAAATTTGAATTTCTGTCTGTCTATCATTGACCTATCCATGTGGTATCTACATCTCTTTAATCCCTCTTTTCCAAAGAAAATGCTTCTGATAAAGGATGATCACAGAACAAGTGATTATCAATTGCCTGTTTCTAAGTTTGATGGATGGATGGTATTTTTAAAAGATCTTTGTATTACAATTATTGAACTTCCTGTTTCATCAGTGCTTATTCTAATATGCTGATCAGTTCCTGCATTTTATTATTTTTATTATTCCCCCCCCATATGTTTGGCATAGTTGAACCCATGTAATGACTTAAAATATCTAAAAAGTGTGTTTCTCCTAAAGCTGTGCTTTTTGTTTGTCTGCACTAAGGTGTAAGCAGAAATATTTCTGGATTTCAAACCAGGGCTACTTAAAGTTGAAATTGAAAATATGAGAAATCTACAGAGCAATGGGAAATGGGTAAAAGAGAGAAAAGGGAAAGAAAAAGGGAGAGAGATTGTGAGTTTGCTGGCATAGGGCTGCTGCCATAGACTTCAATAGAAGCAGGGTCAACCCCAAAGTTCATTTTCCAGTGGATAAAATAGTTGTTTTCTACTTACTGGAACAGTGTTTATCAGTTGTTGGGGGTTTTATGCAATCTTTTCTTGAAAGCTATACTAATTCCTTGCCTAATGAACATGTACAGTCCTCATTTGTTATGCATGTCATAAAAGGCTTCACATTTATATTTAAATTGTTCTAAAGTCTATGTGAAGCTCCTGAACTATTTACGCAGCTTCCCATGTTAAAGTAAATAAAAGACAAACACTAAAATGTTATTTTTTTTGTGAACTTTTAATAATACTCTTATTTGGCACTTCAGTGAAGCCCTCTATGAAGCGTGGAACTTTTTACATGAATATTTGATAAAGAAATAAACCTATACACCTATAAAATCAATAAGAATGTCATGATCACAATTTAATATAAAACATCTAAGACAACTAATAAAGTACATCTTTTAAATAAGTAAATTTTCCATGTGCCAATTTAGGCCTGAGGCAGTTTAAAATCACTGTTGATGTGGGGCAGGACAGTTTAGAATGCAGGTTCAGTCTGGACCCTTTTCTTCTCTGTGGAGGTTCAGATCTAGTCCAGTCTGGTGGTGAGTGGAGGAATGCCATGGTGACTGTTTCAGTCCTGTTGTGCACAGGTGCCCCCATCACAGCCACCACCATTAAGGATACCAGATGAGCTTCTTCTATGTTAGAGGATGTCACTGTCCAGTGTGGTTCCTAAACTCACATTCAACAATCAAAGCCTTTATTTGAAAAAGGTTTAACAAGTAAACAAATGACCTGTTAACCCCTTGGTGTCCATACGAATTACCACCCCGTAGTGAGTTACCACACATTACTCTGAGCAATGCACAGGGATAATGCATCTTGAGAAAGACAGGTTTCAGTGATCCAGCATTAATGTGAGTAAAGCAGCAACAAACAGTTAATGACTAGCTCTCCTAGTACTTAATTCTGATTTGTAATTCTATTGGGCAGCCACACTGGACTCTCACTCCCATCAGGAATGTTAGTTCCTCAGGAGAGTCTTATCTACCCTTCCTCTCATAACACCTACTTTTAAAAGTAATGTATTTTTTAAATTACATTTTATTTCGGTTAGCCTTTATTTCCTTTTCTATTACAGCCGCAGCCATTTCTGCTCATCCAGGTGTGATCCCACACTTCTTCAGGTAGAGAAGTGGTTAATTCCCTCTAAATGCAGCCAGTCAGAGGACCTACCCCTGGAGAACCCGCTCTGCATGCCAGTTAGAGTGTGCGTTTCAGGGCTCACCAGAGCATATACTTAAGTTGCAAGGCAGTGGGTTTAGAGTGAAGTGGTTTGCTTCACTTTTCACAGTCTGAGGAGACTACAGAGTGATGAGAGTGCTAGAGCAAACCTATATGGGGAACCCAGAGAGCCCGAAAGGAGTGGTAGCTACTGTCAGGCTCTGCATTGGAGAACCTGTGAGGCAGCCTGAGAGCAAGAGGAAACCCCCAAATGCAGAATGTAGTCTCTCACATGCCAGACTACTATACATCGGCTTGTTCAGCTGAACCTTAAAGTTTTTCGTTAAAGTGATGGAGCACTGGAAGACTGAACTTCCTATTTAATTCTATATAAACTAGCCTGGAAGATGATTTCAAGCTGACTAGGATTTAATTTTCAGTGCTAACCTTCAATTAATTTGTAACTTTTTTGGCACTCACTTTGCTGGAAATGGCTATAATTACGTTGTTTTCTGAATGGTGCATTTAGTCAGGCCATACTCTCTAGACTATTTATACATCTGGAAAACAGTGATGGTATTGGGGGATGGGGAATGCTAACAGGGAACTTACTGAATGTTGAAAGTTTACAGTTCGAAATGAATGAGGAACAAAGTTTCTTGCTCTTTGAATTTAACAATGTTAAATCTAAACAGAAATGCATGATCAGTGTTACTAAGGATGCTGTTTTATTCATTTTTAATTCTAGCAAATTCTACACTTGCTGCAATATATATATTGCTCTTCAGTTTTGTGGGATAATGATATTAAAACACTTTGGTCTCTTAATTGTCTACACAACAGGAACCAATATCTGTTAGAGGACAGTTATGCAGCAATTTAAGAGTATCAGAACTCAACATGATAAACTGCTGCCACGTTTATTTTAGAAAAAAAATGACAACTAGAAAAATATCAATAGGATTCATTATTTAAAACCACAAGTGAACTTTTTTCACTTATAATATTTTTCACATTCAGCCAGAGCTCTGAATTTTCCCAACTAGATAGTTTCACTTTTCTCCTTTAAATATAAAAAATACTATTTTTTTTTATGAATGTGGTTTTAGATTTTTGGTCTCTTGTAGGCTGAACACATTAGAAGATGCTTTCACCTGTTTTTTATATTCCACTCACTGAATAGCTTTTAACTAAAGGCAGACTTTATGAATGAGACAGTGATTTTATATTGTTATCCTGCTATTGATAGCTTTGACAGGAGTGTAATGATAAGAGTGTGGAAATAACATTAACAAAAATCACAGTTCAGAAGTAGAGGTGAGAGACACATTAAAAGCCTTCTTCTGTTTTGGAGTTTTTAAACATTTTAAGTCGAAATTTTTGAAAGTGTCCATTAATTTTAAGTATCTCCATTTTTTGGGTGACCAATTTGCCACACCTAAAACGCCTGACTTTCAGAGGTGCTGAGCACTTGACAACTGCAAATAAAATTAGTGGAATCTGTGGGTGCACCTTTCAGACCTCCCTGAGGCCTCCGGGGAAACAGACTCTGAAGATTCATGTGCCACCAATATGCATATGAAATCCAGCTGTAAGTCTCTCCTGCTGACAAAGCTTCTTCCTTTGCTAAGTTGTCCAATTGCCTTGAAGAGATCAGCAGATGGGTGAAGATCAGTTGCCTTATGCTCAATCCAGGATAGACTGACATTTTATTAGTAGGAAGGGGAAAACATTTTGAAGAAATGGCAATGGTTGAAGCCTCACACTACTGGCTGTCAAGGTAGTGCAAAGCTTCTCTGTCATTTTGGCCATTTAGTCTGTGACCTGTCCTCCCAGACCGAATGTAGCCAAATTTTTATCTCTTCCAGGGTAGACTGTTGCAACTTTCTATGTGGGGCTGAATGCAACTGCCATAAAAAGTCTGAAGCTGCTACAATATTCAGCAACAGAAGTCAATACAAACATATTACACCTGTGATTTGCAAACTCCAGTGGCTCCCCGTTGATTTCAGCACATAGTTCAGTCTTTGTTTTGACCTGTGAAGCCATTAATGGGTGGGGACATAACGGCCTCAGAGATCACTCACTGTCCACAACTCTCTAGATAAAGGGTGTAACCTTTAGCCTGCAATACACCGGGGTAATGAAGCTGAAGAGAGACAGACTTAGCTTATCTCGCCTTAAAAGGCCAAGAGGTTTCACTTGCTGACCTGAGCTATAGAACTCCTTTCCATAAGGAATAAGATGGAGCCCAAGTCTGACTGAATTTTGATCTAAATGACACACTTTTAAAAGAAAGCACTCCTGCAAACACGTCTGAGATTCACAACTCCCTACACTTTGGAGACCCTACAGAGCACTGTGGGTGAGATTCTGCGCTATGTCTCTAAGAGGTGAAGCACAGAACTTGTAGGCCAGGGATGAGAGTCTAGGGGGACTTTAAACTACCTTTGTGTCTTCCCAGTCCTGGGATGTTCCAGATGTTGGAAAAGCCCTGTATAACTTACAAAGACCTTAGGACCTGCTTAAGTTACAGCAGCTTCCTGGGGCTGACTGGAATGTTCACAGCACAGTGATCCTACTCCAACACACACAGCATGCTCCCTACTCAGGGCCTTTAGGAAGTAGTTCTCAGGAGGCAGTTTTACACTGTTCGCTGCAGTGCCTAAGTTGGGGGATCCTCCCTGGCTGGATGTAGCTTTTAGGACCCCTTTATACCACTCTGGCCCTTTATGTAGCTTAAAGAGGCAGGAGCAGAGGGTAAGGCTCTCACCCTTAAGGTGTGTTTTGTCAGAAACTTCATCAGTGCTCAGATGCCTGGATGGCAGACACTTTTGAGATATGATAGATGGGTAAATATTGGACATTATTATGTATATTTATATTGGAGGAATACTTGAATAGTCAGGTATTCCTCCAATATAAATATACACAATATAAATAGTTTTTCTCAGTACCACAATGACAGAAACACCTGTGCTAAATAACATTGTATTGTTCCACTTGGAAAATTACAGGGCTCTGGCCCACTCTGAGATACATGGATGCACCCCACTGCCTACGCTGTAAGAGCAGTTGTTCCACCAGTGCCACATACAGTGGCGCATTTCACACGTATGACAATGCATGCCCTGCTGTCTAAGAGAAGCAGTAAAATTTCAATATTAACTATCCATAAAATCTCCTTGATTACTGGCAGTAGGTGGTGGAATTGTTTACAATATGAAATTTGTCCCAGGTTTTTTGGTTTTTAGGAAGAAAATACGTTAAAGTATTTTTAGTCTTCATAGATCAGTGTGTTCTCAACTGAAAAATGACAAAAATCTGCACTCCTCCCTCTCTATACATATCTCCGGGGCTGACCACTTTACTTTGCAGTCTTGCATATTTTTGCCTATTGTTTTCAGGCCATTACTCAAATTACACATATTCCAGTTATTATTTCCATCATTTAGTATGCATTTTACAGAGAGATTATTTTTATGCTTGCTTACCCTGCCACATGTGTTAACTATTCAGAAATTGTTCTTTTTGTGGAAGAAATTATATACCAAAAACTACCTCGTAAAGAGCTTGTTTTATGGCACTTGTAAGATTAATGCCAAAAATGTAGGGTAAAGCCTGGGTTTTTTTTACATTAATGGCCTAGTTATTTAAAATGTTATGCTCTTGTCACTTCTCAAAAATAGCATTTACATCGTTAGGTGGGATTTCAGACTCCTACCCAAGGATTTGAATGTGCAAGGGATCTTTAAACAGGGTGGCAAACCACCCATGCACCACAGGACACATAGGTTAGTGACATTTTAAAATGGGAGGAACTATATAATGTTAAGCCATGAAGTCTTAAAAAAATACAGCACTGTTCACTCATCTGACCAGTTGGGCAATAAGTACCTGTTATTATTGTGTGACAGCAAATATGCTTGCAGTCCCTCTGGGCCAGATCCTGTCTGGGTGACCTGTTGTTCCCTTGTGCTGTTGCATAATACCACTAGCTCCTCTGTGCAGGGAGAAGCAGACTTCGCAAAATCGCCTCCTCCCCTGTTCAGATGGCGTGTGGGAGAGGTCGAATAGTGGGCGGAATCTTGACTCAGCTTCCATTCCCCCCTGCACCTGGCAGTATAGTTACACCAATGAGCAAATACTGCACCAGATATCGAATAGAATTTACTCCCTTCCTGGCAATGTACAACAATATTGCACTTTCCTATAGGCTGGATCACTCATTGATGATCTAACTGTATATTAGCTACAGAGAGATGTCTTTATCCCTTTGTACAATATAGAGGGGACACCTTCCAAGGCTCCAGAGAAAGGATCCCACATGGGCATATAGACACAGACATAAACAGGAACTATTGTGTTTGAATCATGAAAAGAAAAACATGTAAGTATAAATATATATCTAACACACAGGAACCAAAAATTGCTGTACCTGTAAGAGCAAAAACTCTCATCATTTACCACCTAATCAGTTAACAGACTAATTGAACACACCATCAGCTCCTGCAATTCTTAATATGACACTTGGTATGGACTCCTAATAGAAATGTTTAGACAACCTTAAACATAGCCGCTGCCTTCACTCTAAGTATAATGCATATAGAGAGATCTGTGTACAGATATGTGTGATGATGTGATGCATAAAGCACTTGTTGGCAGGAGTTTGCGTTAGCCAAGGTGTGTGGATGTAATGAAACCACACATGAGTTATGCATGTGTGACGGGATGTATTGGTCCTCCAGGGAGCCCCATAGTCCTACTACACCCTGCCCCAAGAAGGTAGCGGGGAGTACGACAGTCGCAAAGGTGAGTCCTCCAGGCTTCCCTAGAGAGGACTCTTTGAAGCAGTCATTTTGGAAACCAGTGAGGCCTGGGCTAGAAGGGCTAGCAACAGCCAATCAGAGCCTAGCAGGCTCAGATAAAAGGCACTATCTGGCATTAGCAGGACATTTCCTGGGTAGGACCAGAGGTGTGAAGAAGGGGTCTCCTCACTGGCCTGACAATCAGTCAGAATTCATGGCTGGGAATGCAGAGAGACAGGACCTGAGGATGCTGGCCCTGCGATAGGGTTGGAGATAAAAGGGCCCCATAGGAAGACGCCTAGGGAAATAGCAGCGAAGAACTAAAGTTGAGTAGTACATGGCTGCTGGGATCCCTAGGCTGGAGCCCGGACTAGTGGGCAGACCTGGTTTTCCCTACCAGACCCAAGTAAAGAGACATACACCCCAAGAAGGGGACAGGGCTTAGTTGGAAGCTGAACAAAGGGCTGAGTTTAAAGGCCCAGGGTGGGAGCTCAAGACCCTAGTGAGGGCAGATGGACTGTTGACTTATGGGATTCTTTAGTACCCTAGAAGGGTTTCATTCAGACTTTGTACCATGACAGGAGGGCCTCTGAAGACTTGCCAAAGTTGGCCCGCAGAAGGCAGGAGGGGTGAGAAAAGAACTATGGTACCATATCCTGTCTGTCAGAGGTGCTCTGGAAGTGAGTGCCCTGTTACAGCATGCTCTACCCACATATCATGAAACCTATAGGCTGCACCACACTATTTTTCTGAATATTTTCTTTAACAGAAAAAAAAAAGAAATGTTCTAGAATTTTTAAAAATATGTTATTGGCATCATTTGTTGTCTCCCTTTACTTTTAAAGGCAGGTTACTTTAATATCATCAATCTAAATGGATGAGCCTCTGAAAGAGAGAAATCATAACTAACAGTCTGACTAATACTTTGGAGATACCTCTAAAAATGACCTGAAATATTTTTTTTTAAAAAGAAAAAACACATTAAAGATGGGAAAGGTGGGAATCTAGTCTCTCCAGTGGTATAAAACTCCAGTTTCTACCCCTAATGTGTGGTGAGATACTTGTTCTTAACTCTGTCTCTAGTTCAGAATGGAATGTTCCTGGTCTTTGTAGATTTTTAAGGCTAGCAGTGACCATTGTTATGGTCTAGTCTGACAGCCTGCATAACATACGCCATAGGACTTCCCAATATGGATTAGTGGACAAGTGTGGCGAGCAAAGGTGCTTGATAAATGCAATTTATCATATCAATTTCACCTCTATGTGGAGGGTGCATGTGTATATGTATGCATATGTGTATATACAGAGTGTTTGGGTATGGTTTTGTACTGTTATTTATTTGTATTCATAGTGCCTAGGAACCTTGGGCATGTATATACAATATATAAAAGGGTTCAATACAATTAGGTGTAGGCAATAGATAATACCTACGATTGATTGTGCCTAGCCCTTCATGACTGCATGACTGGGGCGTGGAAGTAAAAGTGCATGGTCCAGAAACTATCCTGGTACTCTTTGCTCTCCAAACATAGCACAGTGGAGTCCAATCTGAAAGTGGTGTTAGGCTCTAGAAAGGAGGAAGTGCAGAATCATGGCCTCACTCCCTTTTGTATGTCAGTGGAGTTGGGTGAGGGAACACAACATGCACCCTGCAATAAGGATGTAGCAGATGCAGATGCTATTTCTGTTGTGTCCTAGAAGGACTGCGCATGCCTGAGACACAAGGTAACAGGGAGGTGCTGCTGGCATTCAGCCCCTTCCTACTCTCCCATCCCTCCAGGCAGAAAGTGAAAATCTTGCCCCTACTGTCCTGTAGGAAATTTTATTGGTACTAGCAGGTATTTTGTTTTAATCATCAGGGATCAGTTTGAGTGTCATTTTTTTCATTATTGCAAACTAGCTTTCTGAGATATGCATATTTTAAACAAAAGAAAACAAATACAGGCTAGACTGTCATTGGCTTAAAGTATTGCATAAGTGGTGAAATTTAATCACAAAGAGACAATCAACAAATGGTTTTAGTGGAACTCATAAAACCTTCATATAGTACAAAAGTTAAATTTTGTCACATACAGTGAATCAGTTATAGGAACCAACAGTTTCCTTTAACCCCTGAATAAATTCTAAACAGTCCTTAGAAAATGAATTACCAGTCTGCAAATCAGGATGAAATATTTTGCAGCTGTAAAAACAAAACTACTTTCAGACCACTTTAAAAACAAAAGTGTGTATGGGAGGGGGAGGGGACGACAGCAACTTTTGTTGTTACTGCAAATAATATCGGATGCTTGGTTGTGGCTCCATTTTAGCAGTTTGACCTTGTTTAGATCAACCTGAATCAAATTGACAGACCTCCCTTACAATTTCCCCACCCCTAATAGAAAGCATATACCCTTCATGTGTGTATCCAGCTGGAGATGTGCCAATAGAAGTAATTACATGATGAAACTATTTAACTTTGACTAAAATACACTCACCAGGTTCTTTCAAACCGTGTGTCTTATATCTTGTTGAAGCAATTTTATATCATGCCTTTAAAGTACAGTAATGGCCACTTGCATTGACAGAATCCTCGTAAAAGAAGAAGACCGAGACCTTGCTCATGAAGTGCTATTGATTTTTTTGAGTTCCTGCTAGAGTTGCCAAAGATGCAACGCTGTTGTTAGGGAGAGAAGATACTTTGGCCTTCAATATCACAGGAGGGTTCCTGTGTAAGCACAGGCATCAATGGGTTTCAGGGATAAATAATGTATTTTGGTGATAACTACCCATATTATTTTGTCAGTTTTATATGACTCAGCATTTGCTCTGGCCAAACATTTCTTTATGTCACCAGTGGCTGCTGCAATAGCTTTCTCTATAAATGCTATCTGTATGTCAGGCAGCTGCTCGTTAAGGTAAAAAGGTTGTTTTTTGTTTCCGTGATCACTGGGAGAAAAAAACCCCAAACAAACACATCATTCACTACAATATTTCCAATGTATTGCCTGCAGAGGATTTGACATGCCTTCATATCCCTCGCTGTGTATAACACAGGGTAACTTTTTGTCACCTGTGGTAATACTGTACATCTGGGATTCAGAACACTCTGCACATGTACTGTGTGCATTGGCGCTAAAATATTTTTAGTAGTGGGGGTGCTGAAAGCCAGCTCCCTTACCCCTCTCCACTCCCCTGCCCCGAGGCTGGGAGGAGGGCTGTGTATCCAGGAGGTGGGGACCCAGGCAGGGGTAAGGGGGCTCAGAGTAGGTGTGGGGCCAGGAACAGAGCCTCAGGCAGGGGCTGGCAGCCAGGACCCCATGTGCGGGGCCAAGAGCAGAGCCCCAGCTGTGGGGCCAGGTACAGGGCCAGCGGCCGGGGCCCTAGGAGTAGAGTCCCAGGCGTGGGGTTGGGAATGGGGTGGGCCCTGGGAACGGAGGCCTGGGAGCAGGAGTGGGGCCGGCGGCTAGGAGCTGAGCCCCAGGTGAGATGACGGGTTGGGGAGTGGAGTGCGGGAGGAGGGCCGGGCACAGGGCATAGGCATGGGAAACACACCCCAGGTTTTATGCACAGAGCCAGCAGCTGGGGAGCGGGGCATGAGGCTGGTGGCCCCGCATAAAACCTGGGGATGCTGCAGCACCCCCCTGCACCCCTACTTCCTGCGCCTATGTGTGTGAATCACAGAAGAGCCCATTGTATAAACTCCCACACACGGTGCAATTGAAAAGCTATCTTCCATACATGTACAAGGGAGTAAGGCTTGAAGGATCTTTGCATGCGCTGTCCATATCATGGGTGATTGTGGAAGGCTAACAGCAACCTCCCCAAGACCACTGCTTCCCCTTTTCCATGCCAGTGGGTAGGGAGTGGGTGGAGCCTTGGCTCTGTACTGTTGAGCCAGCATGAAGGAAGAAGTAAACTGTGCCAATCATATGGCTTGGATTGATTAATTCCCCCAGAGCAACAGGGGGCCACATTGTGACTCTTGAATAACAAGCTGATCCCTGCTTCATCTCTGGGCAGCATGGCTATGCGTTGTTCCTTACTTGCGGCAAATTGCCACTGTACTATCTTGCCCATCAGCAGCCTCATTCGTTTCAAACATGTGAGTAAGGGTTTGTAGAATTGGGCCCTAATGCTGCAAATCCTAAAAGCATTTTCTCAAAGCATAAATTTTTACTTGTCAGTATTACATTTAAGTCTTAATGGATTGTGCCTTTGTGACTATCACATTATTGTGGCCAATAAATTATTATTATTTACCAATGATGGTGGTGGTGGTGTGTGTGGGGGGGGGGAAGTGTCTAGGAAAATTATAGCTTTGATAATTAGGACTAGATGATTTAGCCAATTAATATAATTTTGTTTTCCCACTTTGAGACTTGGGCAGTGTTACCTTTATTTTCATTGTATTCCAAAGTTTGTTTGAGTTCAGCACTTATGAAGCTTGGATAGAGAGTGCTCTGGAGAATATCATCATCACCGGGCAATAGGGAAGACAATGTGGAGAAAACTGTGTGATGATATTTTACCCCTCAGTTGTATGTAAAAGGGCACCTCATTTCACAAACAATGTGAAACAACTTGAGCCATACCATCCCCTTCATCTCCATGGAGGTGGAAAGGACAAAGCCCCAGCAGAATTCTGCTGGGAGGTTATTGCTCACCCCTGTTCCTGACCCTCTTGGGTCCAGGCTAATCATTGTTGTTGATATGGGCAGGGCAAGGGTGTGGCTGAGGAAAGAGCTACCCCATTCTCCATCTCATCTGTAGTTGACTCACTGGTCTCCTCTCCATCAGGCAAAAAGGCAGCAGTCACTGGGGCTTCCTTGGCATATATCACCTGAGGACAGCTGGGAGCCAGTTCGGAGGCATGCAAGGCCCAGGTATGCTGGTGCAAAATAGCCAGAAAGCAGCTGAACAATGCCTAGGGAATGCCCCTAACAAAGGGTCTTCTTCCCAGAGGCAGGGCTGGATTGGCACCCAGCCCTATGGTACAGCCTGAGGAGGATGTTCCAGTGTGGACATGGGGCATATTGAAGGCTAAAGGGGCTGTGACTGAGACAGTCCTACATCCAGCAACTCCCCAACTGCATCAGAATACAGAAGGTGCAAGTTACCCCTTTCCATCCTGCTCCAACTCTTATCCCGGCACCAAACTCTGTAACTGCAGCTTCTTTTGATGCCATGTTATAGATCCAAAGAGAATAACCATTTATGTCATAGAATGGATCTAGAATCCCTCACCAACATAGCTTATACACCGAGTTCCTGGTGAGCATGCAGAAGTATCCCTTGCATGAGCTCACATAACTGGAAAAGGGAGGCATAACTGGGAAAGGAAAAAGAGAATGAGACAGACATTCTACAGGACAGGTTGTAACACAAGTGTTTTCTTTTTCTATATTTAAAATTGGGTCACATTTTATATAAAAATAGGCTGTGCAAAAATGGTAATTAATGCAGATACATTGATAACCTTTTATGCTTAATAGGAGGTGATGGTTGGAAAACTAAAATGAAGATTTGAGTTTCCAAAAAAGCTCCTGAAATGTCTCAACAGAGTGACCTTTTCCACCATATAACTAACAGGAATAGAATCATTTCCTGCACAGTTCGGCCCCAGGTATAATCTTTTCTTGAAAACAATTTATTTTCTTCAAAAAGTGATTTCTGAAGTGAGCCATACAGTAAACAAGTTAACAATAACAAGAAAGTGTCAGTGGGTTATAGCTAAAAGGGGGAGGGTCAGGAAAACTGTCTTTATTGCCTGGGTCTATTTGATTTTCATTTTTTTGTTTCTTGCCTTAAAGACTTCTCGCTTCTCCCTATTTCCCATGATTTTAGGAACATAAGGGAGCAGTAGCCACAAAAGCACTAGTTCCACCATTTTATAGAAATTGATGTAATACTTATTTGCATGTATATTTACCATTTGTCAGCTGTCTTTTGAAAGTGTGAATTATAAACAGCTATAGAAAGCCTTACATTTGACAGCAAAGAACATTTTGGTCCGTTTTATTGCCTGTAGAATGTCAGGAAAGTTTTAAATTAATAGCAACCAACCGAAAGAGAAACAGAAATGAAAGAAACATTTATTCACTTAGAAGGAGACCTATTACCCTTCACCTTTCCACATTTTTTTCTGATTTTGGCACGTAAAACACTTCTAAAAATGTTTTTAAATATCAGGAATTTTCCTGTCCTTTTAAACTTAGATCTGTAAGAATGCATAAACTGTGGAACAGAGCAAAAGGATGGAGATGAACTTTTAAAACAAACCTTTTTTGTTCTGCATAAATCATTTGCTGCCGCTGGAGAGCACAAAACATTGAAAGCATTTGGGGCAGAATTTATGAAGTAAAGTGGTACAGATGAAAAGATAAATGCTGAGATGCTTATTGTGAAAGGGATTTTCCTACTAAGAGCTGTGTGCAGAAGGGAGTCTGTTGTGCCTGTGTCTTCACTGCTTTGTCCTCCTCCTCCTTCTGGAGTCAGGAAAAGCCAACAGGAGTAGGAGGTGGATGGCACCAAGTTTGGTGGGGGGTAGGTCCCAGGTGCTTCCCAGGTTCCTCCTCCCTTCCCCCAGTCCTTAGACTCTCAAGCAAAGTTAATGTTGTCTGGGGATGTGTTACCATTTTAGAGCCCCCTGCTCCCATGGGGATCCTCCTCCAAAGGGAGTCAGAATTCACAGCCAGAGGAGTCTGTGGCTATTGGCTCCATTGGAGCTGTGCTACCAAGGAGTGGCAGAGTGCTGGCAGCCAGGGCAACTTTCGTGGCATGGCCCCCTGTGGATCCTCTGGGAACATCAGATTTTTTGGGCTGGTGTTATGGTCCATTTTGCATGGGCAAGAAGGCCCCTTTATAGTCACGTCTCCTCTTACCCCAAGCCTCTTTCCACGGGGATGATCAGCGCTCAGTTTTTGGTCAGTACTGACTCAAACAGAGGCTATATCTTATCTTATCTTATCCCAATAGTTCATTCTCTGTGGTGAGCTGGGAATTTCCTTTGCTCCTTCATTTGCACTGATCCTATCTTTCTGCAATAAGAGAAACATTACAGCGTAGAGCCAGATTGAGCATGACAACTGTGCAGTCATGTACAAAGGGGTGGGGGTGCAAGGGAGGAAGCACAAATGAGGAGCCTTCCCTCTCCATGCACCCTCTACTACTCTCACACACCGGTTGGTAACAATTCCAGTCCCTAGACACTCTTAGGTGAAAAACCTGTTACTTGCTAACAGTTTCTGTGCCTCTCAAAGTGGACAGGGAGGAGGGAAATTGAAGCTGCACACTCTTAAAGGGGGATAGAGTGAATTTGCTCCTCCTATAGCCTGGGAGGAAGAATGTATGACTGGGCCTTAATGGTACTGTGACAGAGTTCTAGCTGTAACACCCTGGTCACTTAGATAATTGTGTAATAGAGAAGATTACAGGCTTAACTGGAGGCAATTAACCTGTTATGGTGGAAACTGTTGACCCATGGGGCAATGATTAGGCTAATGAGGTAATTAGCTCAATAAGGGAAGCTATATAATTGGTATGACTAGGAAATAAAGGGGAAGCTCAGAGAATGAGCTGGGTCGAAGGCTCCTCGTGCCACATGTTTGTACTATTTTCTGCAATGCTGGTACTCTAAAGATTAACGATACACATGGGGAAAAAGAAATGGACAGTGTATATTGTGAATAAGAGACCACAGAAATGGGCCAGGCAGTATGGCACACCAGGTAGCTGAGGGTGCACCTTGTGACACGAGGGGGCTTGTCTGGGATCTTAACCCTTCCAGTTGAGAGAAGGAGCCTCTAGGGGTGACCTGCACTAAGGGAGGGGATTTGGACATGATGGATGAGATACTGTGCTGGCTAATTCAATGACAAAGAGATGCAGAAAACCCAGCAATCAGAGAGACATTCATTTCTGGGTTAGCAGGCAGAACAGCAGTGGGCATTACAGGAATTCATTAAGGAGCAGTTCCAGGTACAGCAGCAGCTCCTGCAGAGGGTGGTGAGTTCCCATGTGGAAACCGGGTATCAGGTAGCTGGCCTGGGACCAAGCAAGATGCCCCCAGAGGATGACTTTGATACCTTTTTGATAATGTTTGAACAGGTGACTGAGTGCTGGATGGGACAAGGGCATGTGGGTGCTGTAACTAGTCCCTTACTGGTAAGGCCCAAGTGTCTTCTATGGGTCTAAGTGAGCACCAAGTCAAGGACTATGACACATTGAAGGCTGCTATTCTAGGCAGGATAGACCTGTTAGCAGAGAAATACTGCCACAAATTTATGGCAGCCAGATGGAACAGAGTGGTATATGTGTGCATTTGCACAAAAACTACTGGACTGGGCCAATCACTGGCTGAGGCCAGAAAGACAGGACATGGTGTCCATAATGCACTCAGTTATTCTGGAACAGTTCACACACCATCTCCCCAAGGTTGCAAAAGTCTGGGTCCAAAGGCATCAGCCAGAGTTGCTGGAGACCACTGTAAAGTTAGCAGAGGACTATGTGGAGGCAGACTTTCCAGGGAAAGAGCGCCCCACAGTAATGAAAGGTAGGAAAGAAGCAGCAGTTAGAGCTGCAGTTATCAAAGCCTGGGAAGGGGCAAACAAGAGTGCCCCTAGGACTCTACTGGTGATGTGTTGTCAGTAAAGGGGCAAAGGACATATAAATACAGACTGCCTATCCATGTGAATATTGTGAGTAAGAGATCACACAAATGGGCCAGTGGCATACTGGGTAGCTGAGGGAGTGCCTTATGACAGGTACAATAAAGCCCTGTTACAGTCAGGCTTCAGTAAATGAAGTAGGTCCAATTCCCTCCCCTGTGCCAGAACAGGTGCTCCCATTTGGCCAATTAAGAAGGCAGGGCAGCACCTGGGGTTATAAAGGACCAGGAAGAATCTGAGGGGAGAGACCTTGTAAATTGGAACTGCCTTAGTGGGAGTCTGGGGCAGGTGAGCTACGAGGGGACTGTGGAAAGTCCTGGAATAAAGCAGAAAGTGTTTCCTGCGTGAAGGCTGAAGCTAAGGAGAGTAGCAGGCATGAGGAGCAGCGCAGGGAGATGCCTGTTGGCTCTAAGTTGGAGCCAAGGGCCAGAGAGGGCTGAAGGCAGGGGAGTAGTGGAGGAGCTTATCTGCTGATATCTCCAGAGTGAGACAGCTGAATCCAGAGGAACAATATAAGGGCCTGGGGTAGTGAAGGATGCTCCAGCAGAGAGGCTGTGGGAGTTCCCACTGGGGGGAGTGGGGCTGCACTCCATTTGGAAGGGTTGGGGTGGCTATCCTGGTACAAGTACAGGAGACAACTGGCAGAATCTGGGGCTGTGCTGGTGAGAGTTGAGGGGTGGTGAGAGACAGTGGAGCTGTATGTTGCACATACTGCTTGAACTATGCTGGGGTATGACTATGGTGGTGTTTTGTGTGCACTGGAATTTTGTAATAAATTAATCCCACAAGGGCTATTTGTCCTCCAAATGATTCTGTGGCCTCTCTCTGGGGAGTCTGCAGAAGGGAAACTGAGGCAGGTGTGCCTGTCATCTATGGCCTACTGCAGGATGGCACACCAGGTGGTGCTATCCTATGATAGGCCTTTAATTTGTACACTGTGAGGCCAAACCTTCTAAAACACTGTTCCTTTCCCACTTCCTAAGGTAGGTGCTTAGTTCCTGAAATGCCTTATTTAGAAATTGTTCAAAAATACAGAATCTTAGAGAAGCATAAACAGCTTCTACATGCCCTTGAGACTTCTACATGAGACTTTTACCTTGCTCTTCAGATGCTGGTTCAGATGCCCAACGGCTACAAATTGTTCTAACTGAACCTTCTTATGCAACATTGTCTGTTGTTAATTGTTAATCAAAAGGTCCACCTCTAACATGGAATAATCCAAAGAAGACCCCATAATTACCATGGTCTTTGGAAGTCAATACAGTTATTCAGTGAACCCTTCCTTAGGTTCAGTGTTACCTTTTAACACCAAGAAGATGAAAACAATGTTAAATGGAGTGGGCTGAGATTTACAGAGCTGACCAGAGGATTTAACTCCACCACTCTTCTGAAGGATGTGTAGCTAAATCCCATAGTAGAAAAATCTCAGCCTGGGATTGAAGACCTGATTTTATTAATTTTTAGGGCTGAGATAGTTTTAAAAAAAATATCCTCTTCAATTCTTCATGAGTCAAAGACACAATGACACCTATCATTGTGTCCTATGGCACCCTAAAAACTGCAGTGGATACACACAGTACATGTAGGTTTCACTTGCTAGTGGGTTCCACCCAGATGCGATGCATGGGAGTACATACGTGCCCCCCTCCGCAATTTGCTGCTTGGCTTGTACCGAGCATGCTCAGTAACACTGCTGAGGCTGGCTGCCCTCACTCTGTCCCTCTGCCACTGTTCTCACTGTTCTTGCCTCCATGCTCTTTCCAGGTCATCTCTGCTTCTGACCTATTGTGTACCCATAGTGCATGTAGATTCTCAGCAGAAAAGGTTTGTTGAGGAATTCTGGCATGTACTGCCTGATTTCCACTGTTACTCATTCAGACAGATCCACATTATCTCAGGAATAGAGGGGGAAAAAACTCCCTCCATCCCAGGCCATACATTCAAGAGGAAAGGGCAATCAAAATTAAATGATTGTTTACTGCAGGGCTACTGTAGTATACTGCACTGGATCTACTTTAATCTGGATTGTGTAAGAGATTCCTTGCATTTTTTGAGATTCAAAGACTTTTGGCTGGGTTTCGGCTAACTTCCTCCACAGTTTAGTGCCAAATAATCAGTTCTGCTGGGGGGAAGAATAGCATCAGTACAACCCCAAAAGTGTTAGTGAAATAACTGATAATCCTCCATTGAAAACATCCCATTTTCTGTTCCTTTCTTCTTTCCAAAGGTGCCAGCAAACACAGTGGAGACTATGACTATAGCTAAACCAATTGCTTGATGCAGATTGCATTTGTGTTTACACACTGCTAGTTTCTAATGTCTTATACAGGACATAGTGTGCCTCAGAACTACTCACTGTGCTGTTCTCATACCTGTTCTGCATATGCTAAAATTTCTGGTTCTAGTAATTAAACATCCACTTCCAACCCAGGTCATGTTACACTATATCATCCTTTTAACTCTATTGTGATTGATTTGTGTCAACATTAACTATACTCACAAGGAAGTCAATAAAAGATCAATAGTTTTTTATTTCTTCTGGTTCTTTATTAGAAAGTATAGATCTGTTAAATAACACGCGTAACAGTGGTGTCACGGCTTCCCTCATCATTTTCTACTCTGGAACAGATGAAGTCTTTCCTAAATTACATTAGGACAAAACAGATTTACATTTACAGATCTACTTAGTTTTATTTACAATTCGTTGTTGTTTTGTACTTGGCACTTTTGAACAAAAATTTAAATGTTTGCTCCCTCTGGGCAAAACTCCCCCCTCTGATTTGCACTGTGGATCTCCTAACTGCATTGCAGGTCTGTTGCCTCCATGCTCTTTCCATGCATTGAATGCCCATTGACATTTGGTGAGAATTGCATGCACTAAATAACACAGATGTGGCTAAACAAAAAGCCCTGGATCTGAATATCTGAATTTTGAAGTTCAAATCTGGATTTGGATCTAAACTCCGCAACTGGCCTTTATTCTCTGAAATAGTGAGAGGAAATATGGCCTTGTGGTTTAAAACTGTAGACTGGGATTAAGAACATCTCATCTCAATTCCCAGCCCCGCCACTAACTTCCTGTTTGATTTTTGGGCAAGTCACTTAATCTATCTGTGCTTCAGTTCCCAAACTGTAAAATGGGAATAATTATATTCCTATTTACAACCTTCTGTCGTGTTTATATAATTTGTTAAGCTCTTTGCAAAGGGCACTGTTCTCTTTCTATGTTTGTATAGTGCTCTGATCTTGGTTGTGGCCTCTAGGTGCTACTCTAATAGAAATAATAATAGCCCAAACTAAAAACAGAGGGTCCAAGCAGAAGCTGCCAGCAGTTCTTAAGTACACACAAACGGTTTAAAATTATACACTCAGATCTGTGCAACAGATCAGTGCCGACAGTCTGCTAATCCTACAGCTGTGGATCTCACATTGATGTCAATGTAAGATCTGTGTATCTAAGGAGAACAGAAATGTCATGCAGGTCTGAGTAAATTTTATCCCTGCAGTGTATGTGTAGTAAAATACTGATGCAAAATTCACTAGGAAATAGGTCGAAGTGTCAGACAAGTTATTATCAGTAACCTGTTTCTCATAAAAACACAGTGAAGAAAAAAATCTTCTTTGTAAGATTTATAGCAACTTGACTCCAGATGACAGGTGATTGAAAGCTTCCCTGCCATGCATATTACACTTTGGGTGCTGACCCCTCAGTATATATCTCTATTTAAGTCTTTCAGTAGTTTGCTAAATGGAAGCACAGTGGCCAGATGTTGTAAGTTTCTTTTTTTATGAAGATCTTTCATCAGGACATACAGCACAAAGTGCATTCAGAAGATTACTTGAGTGCCCTGTCCTTGAATGTGATTCCAAGCCGTGAAGGGATCAAAACTCAAGTGCCAACCAAGAAAAGGACAGTACATTCATGTGCTACAGTATTATATGCCTTGAGTAGATCTCTTTGAATAAACATAGATAGGGTGGCAGACTTCTGAATTCTGACATATGAACTAAGCAGCTTCCTGAGGTAGCTTGAATCTGTTTGCCAATGAGTTTATTATCCATGTTTATATAGGTTATAAATCCTTTTCAGGAATTATATAGACACTTTGCTTTACTTTTCCTAAGGTGTTTGTTTTTACTATTACTTTACATACTATTCTGTGTGTCCAGAATACCAGTGGACTGTACATTTATTTTAGCAACTATCCTCACTGTATTTTCTGTATTGCTGTAGAACAGCAGTGTTTATATAAAATACATGCATTCAGATCAGGACAGTGTTCTTCAAACAAATGTGGCAATCACATGCCAGTCCTTGGGTAGGCCATGTTCTGCTCAGAGTCACAGGCAGTCCTTTGCGCATTTTTGTTTGGTGCACAAAGACTTCCTGTTATGTCTGGGGCCACAGAGGCTCCCCCTCAACTCCAACAATCTCAAGCCCCTGCACCTATGTCTTACCCCATCGTCTCTGCCCATTGTGTTGCTGGCCTCTGGGCCACCTTCTTCTGTATTTCCACTCCTGACTCCATCATCCAGTTCCTAGAAGTGCATCTTCCCAGTTTCTGAAGAATCAGTAGCCCCAGCTTAGAGTAGGCCTGTGATCTTCTGCTTCCTCACCATTGCACATGATTTCTCCCTGCTGCCCATAGGGGAGTTGTGGCAAAATCAAAGGCTCTCTTTGGCAAGTTCTCTGGAGTGCTGCATCTGACCTTCTGATTCTGCCCATGCTGAACTGCTAAACTAGACTCAAACCAACAGCCTGTATCCCAACATCCCCAAATTTGGATTTTGTTCCATGTCTGTGATGGGCCTGGAAAAAGTAAAACCTCAGGGACAAATCCCACCCCACTCCAAATTTTGACAAAATTTGAATCCTGATCTATACTCTGGTTTCATCCCATGTCTAACCTGTCCCTTCTCAGGGTCACACAATACTGGATTCTTCTACCTTTATAACTATTATAACATGAGGTATAGGAACACCTGAACTTATTCAGGCTAAGCTAATTCTTAATTTAGGCATAAAAATGCAAGAACCAACTTTTAGAGTAACAAAATTACTGCTTTAAAAGCTTTAATTTTTTTTACTACTATTATTGAAGCAAAACTATGAAGATACTGTACTACATAAATTAATTTCAAGATCTTTATAGCCAAGATTTTATCTAATACAATAAACCTCTAATAAAGGAATAATTTAAATTCAGTGGACCTCATCTTACAGTCCTTACTCAGAATCTCCCTGACAGCTGAGTAAGGACTTCAGAATGGAGCACTTTAACTCTTAGTGGGGCAAATCTAAAATTGTGCAAGCATTTATCTTTATGGCCAGATCTGTGCTACAAGGAATATGTGACCCAAACAGTTGAGTGATTTTAAAAATGATTCTTAAAATAGTTTTGGTAATGTTTTACATTAAGTTTAATTTGGTATAAAGTAACAAACTATTAATAGTATTGATAATTAATGTTAAATCATCCTGTTATGTAACAAAATTACCTATTTGTTAATACAGTAATGATGTGTCTCTAATACGTTACAAATATTAAATTATGCAGGAATAAAAAACATCATTCATGCTGTCTGGTGCTCTAATCAGCAGAAAATATTTGCACCCTTCTAGACCATGCAAGCCCTAAGAGTCCATAGATGTTAATTCTACAGCAGGCTGTGGTCCACTTAAAAAAACCTAGTATTCCTTCCCAGTGTAGAAATCAACCACAGCTAAGCCACTAATGCTGCAAAGTGGGTAGCTCATCAAAATGACCTTCCTGCCTCCTGTGCTCCATAACACTCTGGCTTGGACTTGTTCTTGACCCACAGAGCTCATGGGAATTCCGATGACCATAACACTGAAGTAACCAACATGCAGAAATCCAAAAAGAAACTGATAGAAAGAGATCATGGTTATTACAATACAATATAGGGACAGACGGTGCCCAGCTGCTCCAGGGTACACAGAAGGAAGGACCTTTTCACCCTGGTGCAGCCTGGGTGTACAATTGTAGTCCCTGCATTCCTCTTAAGGAAGACAAGAAGGTGGTGAGATAATGGCCCTGCCCACCCATGCAGCAGCCATATCCAGGACAGTTTGGGGACAATTTTACTATCTCTAGCCTATGGCATATAACTTTAAAAACTGATTATCAAATTATAGGGTTTCCTCACAAGTTTTTCTATTCCATTGACTTGAGTCCTGTATTCTTTATTTTTTTAAAAGCCTTTTCTGGTTGAAGCATGAGCTTAATCTTGTTTAAAAGTTTCAGCCAAAGCCTTTGGCCAGAATCTTTGCATGTTGGCCGCAGTGAGGACTACTAGTTATTCAACATTTAGAATCCATCATTTCCTTACATCATTCATCACAAACGCTAGCAGCAATACAAGGTTTTTAAAAACGTAAAAGCGATATGTTGCCCTAGGCAAGATTTTACTAATTTTAGTTTTTTGTTGTTGTTCAGTTGAATGAACTGGTTCAACTTCAATGGTTTGCTTAGTAGTGTGACTACCTAGGGAAAGTACCCCCAAGACCCCAGGAGTAGCTTTTGCTTTATTACTTTTTAAGAGTGTCATTGATGGAACACTACCATACCATAAGTACTAGATACTAAGTGTTTTAAAATGTTCCACTAATAACAAGACCATGTTTTCATTTAGTTATTTGCTACTATGTCTAATTACCTCTTTTGGTTTTGGATTGGTATGGGATACAACAGCTGTGTCAACATCCCTCTGTGGATGGCTGTATTTCTACCACTATGGCCAAATGTCACTTAAACCATTTCACTTGTAAAGTTATTTTTATTTTGGGGCTGTTTTTTTTTTAAGTTTAACTTTTGAAGTAGAGAATTACTAGATGCAGGGGGAAAAAAGTGTTGCCTGGAAAAAAATGCTAAGGGAAATTCTGCCCCTCTCCACTAGGCATATACTGCACTAAATTGCACACGGGGTTCTTTTTCTATTTATTCCTTTTCCCGGCTCCAAACCCATAGTGAAACCCATATCTTACAATGTTCACCCAGAGTTTATAAGAATGCTGAGTTGTCATGCAAGAGTTTTACCTCACGCTAGGGAGATATTAGTTGATAACATCCACCTTGCTCGGATTTATTGCTTTAGTATGTTTCATGCTAAAAATATTTTTTCTACCATCTGCTAAGATTAGCACTCTAGTGGTATAATAAATTTACTTATCCTGTTACTGTGGTGTAATTTGGAACTGACTTATACTTTATTTGGCCTAACTGAAAATAGGATAAGATAAATTATGCACTTTGAATTTCTCTCTCATATGTACCATTGTTCATTACTTCAACAAGGGATGAGCACATCTGACTGTCGTTAAGTAAAACAAAATTGTTAAGTAAAACAAAAGTTTCCATGGAGAAAATATAGTACCAACAGTTATAATTATCTAAGGGTTACTTGTGAAAAATCTGAATGACTTAGCAATAAATGAAAACTGTTTTTCATTTACACACTTGTTTATCCTAACACTCCCATGGAAAGAGGAGAAGTCAAAAAGCAAGCTCAGGAATTCAGCACTTCACAGAATATCATATCAGAGCTAAGGCTTCTGTCCTTAAAGAGACTCATCAGATTAAAAATCATGTTTGTTTGTTTGTTTGTTTTTAAAGAAAAAGATATGTTCTTGTTACTACTAATACTGCAAGTTATTAAAACCGATAGAAGCTTATGTATTTGCTGCTTAGTGCTGGATGTTTTGCTTTTTGTATTTTGATTAGTGTAGACAATGAAAATAGTCTAATTGGTTTCATTGCTGTAGCTAGTCTGTTTCATTGGACACATGCACTAGAGAAATCCGCACCCTTCGGGTTAAATATTTAAAGAGAATGCCTACATCCAAACAACTTTCATTGTCTTTATAAAATAATTTACTGAAAATATTACTATTATAAAAACATTAAGCCATTTAAAAATCTATTTGGCTTAATGAGATGCTGATCAACTGATTTTTTTTTTTAAGTATACAAAAGAAATAAAAGGACTTTAAGGTACAATACCTTCCCCAGAGTTCACCTGCCTATTTTATTTATAGGTTTACAATTACATATTCTTATTTTTTTAAAATGTTTTTCTCTGAGCTAGCGCCAGATTGTGATGCTCATGTTGATGATTATGATAATTAATACCTAGCTATCTTCATCCATAGATCTTAAAGCACTTTGCAAAGGAGGTAAGTATTATTAGAACCTTCTTCCACAAGTGGTCCTCTTGACTTCAGTGGGACCATGCATGGTATAAGATACAGTTCAATGTAAGTAAGAATATCAGAATCTGGTCCTTAGGGGAAACTGACTGTAAGAGGGAAACAGTGAATTGTGTTGGTAAATGCACAAAATAAACAAATAAAGTATTTATTTTTCTCTAATCTCTTCCAGTTTAAATAATTGCAGATGTTACTTGAAATGATAGTAGGTCAAAAAAAAATAATTCAGACATAAGTGTGATTTATTTTATTTAAGTTGATGGTATCCCCCCTTAACATTATTGCAATGTAAGGGCCATATCCTGCTTGCCTCATTCATGTAAATAGTCTTATTAAGCTAAACTGAATTGCTCATGTAGATATGGTGACCAAGATTTAACTTGTAATTAAGCCACAACTGAAATTCTTCCTTCAATGTTATTTTATCTTCAGTGTAGTATGGCAGCGGTACTATCTCTTGGGTGTTTTTGTAGTGCATTTATTTATCAACTGAGTCGTTTTGCTCCTTTAAGTAAAGGTGTAGTTAGCCTTTCTTAAAAAAATATTTTGATCTGTAATCTTTTCTTTTTTAACTGATGAGTTCCTTGGCTGAGACATTTAGGGTACGATTGTGCTCATCCTTATTCAGGAAGAACTCCCATTGGTGTCAATAAGAATTTTGCCCGAGTAGGGAATGCTTGTCTGCAGAGTTTCAGCCCTCAGTGGTATTTTTTAACAGCTGAGTTCTAAACCCCTGAAAACAGGGGTTTATAATGGAAGTGCTGACACAACCTTAATGAGAGGATTGTGAATGGCTACGCTCTAATACTGTACATTGCCACTGTTACTGTGTTGCTGTTATCCATTTCTAGTGTCTGTTACAGAAATTGGTATTGTATCTAAAACAATTGCTGTTATTAACAGGTTAAGCTGCTGGGATGTTAAAATAAAGGCTGCCCAGCTTTAGTGCATTTTGTTGTAATCATCTCCCAGATGCCTTGTCGGAAATCAATTCAGGTTCAAAACTGGCTAGAATTGGGAGGTCAAGGCTTTTGCAGACTAAATATTTTATCTTCTGCTCATGTCTGGAGCTTTTAAAGATGTGTGTTGGGGGCTCTTTTCTCATATCCCATCTGGACAAAGATGATTGGCTTTGCCATTTTGCCCAGGTTAGGACAAGGTTAAAATCAATTACAATCAATTATTAAGAGTCTTCTGTGGCTGCACAGCTTAAAAGGGGATTTTAAAAGTTGCTCAGTTCTGAAACATGAATATCTTAGTTGCTAGTGTAGATGTTGCTGTTCTAGAATGTCAAATATAAATGTTATCTGCATCAGTAATCAAATACACAGAATTCCTACATCTTATTTCCTTGATTCCTATGTCTTAGAAGAATAAGGAATAGCTTTAAAAAAGTGTTGGGGGAAACACAATCATTTTGGCATTGTGTTGTAAAATCTCATTATCATCTCCAAGCCAGTAGAAAGGAGGGAGCTATTTATAATTTGGTGAATCCAGTTATTTTTCCAAAAATCTCACCCCATATTTGAATGCTAATTTTCCAGTATGTTTTTGGGATTCCATACTTGATTTTTAAAAATGTGTACATTTTATAATTCAATGTTTGCCCATAGCTGTTAAAAATATCTAGGTTGCTTCCTCTGAACTGGGGATGGATGAGTCATTTTGCCTAAAATAATTCTTTCTGCTTCGGTAGTACTTTTCTTATTCAAATCTAATTAATCCTTGCAACCCTGAGTGAATCTATCTGTCTCTCTTAATCTCCCTTATCACCAGAGCATCTGAGCCTTTCAATGTGGCATTGTTCACCCCATTTTACAGATAAGAAAATTGACATTATCTGAATACCTGAAAGTTTGAGGTGCTGACAGGCTCCTGCAAAGTCAGTAGGGGTTGATGGTGCTTAGAGGAAGCTAAGTGATTAGAATGCCAGTCCAGCACTCAGGAGACCTGGTTTCAATATGCTGCTCTGCTTTAGAATTGCTGTGTGACCTTAGGTAAGTCACTTAGCCTCTTTGTACCTCAGTTCCCCATCTGTAAAAAGGGGATACCAATACTTCCTTTCTTCACAGAGTCTTCTGAGTATAAATATGTTAAAGCCGTGAGGTGCTCAGATACTATGGTAATGGGGACCACATAAGTACTGTGACAGGGTCAGGCCAGATGGCTACAAGAGAGTGGTTGAAGGTAGATACATTAGTTCCAGGTTAAGCAGGTCCCTTTCCCCTGGGTAAGATAACAGGGACTATTCCAGAACACTCAGGAACTTTCTAGAACTAATTAAGGCAGGCAGGCTAATTAGGACACCTGTAGCTAATTGGGATGCTGCTAGAATTAATTAAGGCTAATCAGGACACCTGGTTTGAAAAGGCTGTCACTCCAGTTAGTGAGGTGTGCGCATAAGGAGTTGGGAGTGAGAGGATGCTGGAGGACTGAGGAGTACAAGCGTTAAAACACATCAGGAGGAAGGTCCTGTGGTGAAGACAAAGAAGGTGTTGGGAGGAGGCCATGGGGAAGTAGCCCAGGGAGTTGTAGCTGTCGCATGGCTGTTCCAGAAGTCACTCTAGACAGCTGCATTCCACAGGGCCCTGGGCTGGAACCTGGGGTAGAGGGTGGGCCCGGGTTCTCCCCAAACCTCCCAACTCCGGACCCAACATAGGAGGTTTCACCAGAGGGGAAGGTCTCTGAGCTGTTCCCCAACCCACATAGTGGATCAGCAGAAACTGTGGGGATTATTCTTAATCTTTTTTTCCCCATGCTGGCCAGTGATGAGGTTATCTGAGTGAATGGCAGATCTGAGCCACGAAAGTGGCCAAACTGCAGGCTACTGTGAATCTCTGAGGCGAGCAGGACCCACCAAGGTAGAGGAGGAACTTTATCACAGTACTCAAAATAGCAGTTCGCAGAGTTGGCCCTATCTGAATTGGCTAAGGCCACAGAGGGAAGAGCTGAGTTTAAAACTCAGGAGATCTTGCTTCCCATTCTGAGCTGTTGCACACCTCTCTGTAAATACCACTTTGAATTTTCAAACCTTGAACCAAACCTTTTTTCAAGTTCGAAATTTGTTTTATCCATTCTTTTTTTGCAGGGTTTGTGTATTTCCTGCATCAAAACAGATGTTAGACTGTAAATAGACTTGCCGAAATACCTCAAAAAAGGATGTTCTTCTAAAATTTATGGCAGGAACTAGAAAGAACTAGAAGTCTCAGGAGGTATCTCATTCTCATAAGATTTGTAGACCAGTTTCAGACACAGTGAAGCCTGATTCTTCTCTCTGATGTTGAAAACTGGCATAATTCAATTGACACTAGTATACTGGAAGTGGAATCAGAATCAGGTGCAGAAGATCAAATTAGCTTCAACTTTCTGAAGTAAAATCAGAGTTTTAAATCAGCTGGCAAACACATCAAAACCCATAAACATCTTTGACACATTTTTAAGGGGGGGGGATGCAAAAACCTGTTAGTTTCAACAATTTTTTAGATATTCCCAAGTTTGCAGACAGTTTTACTGAACCTAGAAATCAGAAAAAAATTCCCAGACAATGCTATAAACTCTAAATATAATGCTAAAGACTATGCAATGAGTATGGAATTAAAAAAGGGTTCATGGGCAAATGAGCATGAAACAAACTCAATGAAATGAAAATCTAGGAACACAGACAGGGCCGGCTCCAACTTTTTTGCCGCCCCAAGCGGCAAAGGAAAAAAATAACACCAAACAAGCCTGGTTGAGCTGCCGCTGAAGAGGAAGAGAGGGACTGTGGGGCCCACCGCCGAAGACCCAGATGTGTCACCCTGATGACAGATGGAGTGCCGCCCCTTTCTATTGGCTGCCCCAGGCACCTGCTTCCTTCGCTGGTGCCGGCCCTGAACACAGAGTGTGTGAGCACTGTCTACAACAAATTCCTTTCTTTTTATGGGCCGAATTCATCTTACTGAAATCAGTGGAAGTTTTTTTTTCCTATGGACTTTCATGGGAGCTGGATTAGGCTATATGAGATTCAACTTCTGCCATAAGGGAAAATAGCAATGTGAAAGGTTACAGTATTATTCAGATAACTGCTGTTGCAAAATAACATAAGCATGGCCATATTGAGTCACACCAGTGGGCCAACTAGCCCAGTCTTCCAACAGTGGCCATTGTCAGATGCTTCAGAGGGAATAAACAGAACAGGGCAACTATTGAGTGATACATCCCCTGTCATCCAGTCCCATCTTCTATCAGTCAGACGTTTAGGACATCCAGATCACAGGGTTGTGGCCCTGTGGTCTTGGCTAATAGCCGTTGGTGGACCTATCCTCAATGAACTACATGTAATTCTTTTTGAAATACTTTTTGCCTTCACAACATCCCCAGCAACGAATTTCACAGATTGAGTGAGCATTGTATGAAGTACTTCCAGATGTTTGTTTTAAACATGCTGCCTATTAATTTCATTGGATGACTCTGATTCTTGTATTATGAGAAGGGGTAACTAATACTTCCATATTTACTTTCTCCATATCGTTCATGATTTTATAGACTTCTATTATATCCTCCCTTAGTCATGTCTTTAAAAACACTGGGATTGTTCAGTTTAGACAATCTCTCCTTGTATGGAAGCTGTTCTGTACACCTAATCATTTTTGTTGCCCTTCTGTGTATTTTTTCCAGTTCTAGTATCTTTTTCTGAGATGGGTGACCAGAACTGCACACAGTATTCAAGATGTGGGCATGTGGATTTCTATAGTGGCATTATGATATTTTTCTGTCTTATTATCTATCTCTTTCCTAATCTTTCTACTAGCTTTTTTGATTGCTGCTGCACATTGAACAGATGTCTTCAGAGAATTATCCCTTGATGATTCCAAGATACTTCTGAGTGGTAACAGCTAATTTAGACTCCATTTTGTATGTATAGTTGGGATTATTTTTTCCAGTGTGCATTACTTTGCACATATCAACATTGAATTTCATCTGTCATTTTGTCACCCAGTGTCCCAGTTTTGTGAGAAACCTTTGTAACTCTTTGCAGTCAGCTTTAGTGTTAACTATTTTGAGTAATTTTGTCATATTGTCATTCACTTCCAAACCTTTATTTCCAAGAAGAGTTCACTACCAAAACAGGCTGGGTATTTTGGGGATTACTACAGGCAGCCATATTGATTAGGTGTTTCAATATCTGTCTATCTCCAGAAAATAAGTGTTTGTAACTTGGCCTACTATTAATAATGGATTACCAAAATGAGGGCAAAGTCATTTTGGTGAGTTATCTTGGCTACATATGAAAGAAATGCTAACTACTAAGCTTAACTCAAGGCAGAATTTAGGTGCTTTTAACTGTAATGGAATGGTGATCGTAAACATTTGGTTCATATGTGTTATTTTTTATATATATGTTTCTCCTAAAAAATGATTAAATAAAAAGATTAGCACCTGTATGCAGGATGGCCAAACAATAGCCTTTGGTGGGCCTAATTTTTACAAAGGCCAGGTGTAATTGTGTGCCCACTTTGCACATGCTCTACTAGAAGCCAGTGTGCAATTCAGGGATTTGCACATACATTCAGTCAATTAGATCCCTCTGTAGCCATGTGTGGGCTCAAAGCTCCAGGCTATACACACATTTCATACTGTCCATGCAATTGTTCATGGACCCACTTATTAAAAGTCAGACTCTTTGTGAAAACAAAATTGGACCACAAAGGTGCATCAAGGCTGAGATGAGTGTTCCCTTTCACTGGCTAGTACTTGAGGATGTTTCACAAAATTGGTAAAGCAGTTAGCTCACGATAAGGACAGCCGCTGCTTAAATGTAGCAATCTTTCTGGAATGTCTAATCTAGCCAGCATTTAATATCATTCCCACTTGCACTGCTTTTTTGGAGTAAAACTCAGTATTGATTTGTGTTTGCATAGCTCCTTTCATCTGAGGATCACAGTGTCTTGCACATCTGATGTAAGCTTCACAAACACCATATAAGTATTTTCTCCCTTCCATGGATAGGTAAATGGAGAAACACTAGGTATTGTGAGGCCTGATGCAGAATGACACAGGTGGACCTCATCTGCTTTTCCCCACACCTCACTGACATCCAACCCAGCAGCTGCCTTTGGACCCTTCAGGGTGAGAGTACCCCAAGCCTGTTTGCAAAGCTCCATAGCTTCTGTTCACTCTTAGTCTCTGCCCCCAACGTCTTGTATATGTCTCCTTCAGTGTGGCTGTAGGACTAAAGCATCCTGTTTCCCACTTTGCCCCCAACTTTTTTGAATGAGGTCATCCCACTTGGAAGAGTGCAATCATATTTGTCCATATAAGTTGAATAGGCAAAAGATCCAGTCACACTGTTAGGCTATTAATAGCTGAGCAGGGACTAGTACCCTCAAGCCCTGCTTTCAAGTCTTCTGCTCTAACCACCACAATTCCTGCTCTTCCATGAACGATGCGAGAAGCACTCATATATGTAACAGCAAAGATAGTGAACTATTCATTCTGGTAGTTGGGGCAGCCCATTTTTGCATTTTTAGAAGGGTGCCTGATTCACTTGAAATTCAAAGTTTATCTTAATACATTTACATTATGATTTATGAGACTGTAAGAGAAGCACTTGTAATAGGAGTTTATGTGCTAATGATATTTGCAAAAACCTGTTATTAATAGGTTATAAAGCAAATCAGGCTTCCTTTTTATTCTGGTAATTTATTTCACATACAGGATTATATCCCATTCTCAATTTCTTTTTCATTTGATTAAAATAAGTATAAAATATACTTGGCAATAAGTATGTGCCTGGCCCGGTGCCAACAATGTGCTATATACATCCCTAGGCCCTTCCTTCACAGGGCACAGCACTAAAACTGAAGGATTTTAGTGACGTCTTCCAGATTGGTAGCACTTGGGAAAGTAAAAGTCCATAAAGAATGAATGTTCTTGGCTATTATTTTGAGGTAGAAAGTTTTTATTGGAGGGAGGAACCCTGTTTCCCTTTTGTTGGGAGACTGCTGGGGGGACCTATCCTTTGGCGAATGAGGCATATGTGGTACTAATATGCCTGAACAGTATAATCAGAGATGAAACATTCCCATTTACACTATACAGTGAAAATACCAGTCTGGAAACAGCATGTGTTTCCAATGTCAATGCACTTCTATTTCAGTTATTTAGGTGGATAGAGGCATCAAGCCAGAGTTTCCTCAACAACAACAAAGGTCTAATACTGTCTAAACAGACTACATTCCTGAAACCACTATGCATGCCACCTAAAAAAATTTGGCGTGGTCTGTTTAAACAATGTAGCTGTGTTATTAATTTCAGCCTTGAACATAGGCATCAATGTTTATATTTTTGTAACTAAGTTTTAAAGGGAGCAGGAAGTGTTGGTAGAAAGCTACTGCACATACTCAGAAGGAGAGAATGTTTACTGTACTGGGAGTTGAGAAACTGAAATCAGTTCCATGCCACATTTAAAATAGTTCATAGAAAATACAAATTTTCTTTTATAATTACAACTTTTACACTTAATTGATGAGCAAGAGGATTTCTTAAATGTATTGCTGATACTGATTATAACAAGAAATGTGGTGCACATTTTTCATTATCAAATGTTAGCCCCTGCTAAACTAAACTGATTTGTGTTTTGTTACATACTCAAAACTTACCCAACCTTTTGATGAATGTAAGTTAAGGTTCATGAACCCCGCAAGCAAACAAGGGGCCAGTTTCCAGAAAATCTGGGCATCTTAAATTTTGGACCTGAAACTGTGGTTGTGCATAGTTTTAATGTGAAACTATCTTGTTTTGACTGAGTTTCTAGCAAATGAGAGGTGTTTACTGATACTGCTCTGTTGTCCTTGTTAGGTGTGGTTCTGAGTAGGGGCTGGTACTAATCTGTAGTAGCCCAGTGGGGATTCTTAGCATGCAGGGATGAAGTGTCCTATGTACCATTTCTTGGACTGGTTGAGTGCATCAGTAGATGGTGTGGAGGAGTATGGGGCCACAGCCCTGAATCCTCCTGTCCCAAGATGGCTCAGGAGAATGTGGAGATTGCCTTTGTAGATGATACCTCACAAGAGGTGAAGAGAGGAGTGTGGTAAGTGAAGGCACTTCACCGTCTCCTCCCGCACCTGTGTGTGTGTTCAAGGGACACCCACAATCTAGACCATAAACAACAAAATCTGATTTTTGTCTATGATTCCAGCGCTACTTCCCTTCCCTGTTAAGGAAGTATCCTTGTGTCACTGATCACTGCTGGTCCACATGAGTGGCTGAGTTCAGAAAAAGATCAAGTGATGCAGCAAGGTTCGTTCAAACTTTGACCTTCAACTCTCTCATCTTCTCTTATGCAGCTTTTCAGTTTTGCTAAATAAAAAGGCAAACTTTTTGCTGGCTCCAAACTTGCCTTTTCTATAATGTGTAATTCACAAAGCTGTACAGGGTGAAAGAAAGGTTAACTTCATTGCATTTGCAACAACATTCACATGGCTAATTCAGACAGGTTTTCTTTGTGTCCATCTGTAGGGTTTTTTGTATAACTCCTAATAAGGCCATTTTCTCTATGCAGAGCTTGCTCCTAACTCCATTGAAATTTTGGTTGAGCATCTCTCATAATATTCATCATAATAGCCTTGGACTTGTTCTCTGTCTGGTATTTTGAGACAGGCCAGCCTCGTGGTTTCCAGGATGAAGTGCAAAAAAGAAGCAGTACTATGTTCAGGGTTCATTTATCTTCTATGTGTGAATGAGTGAACATTCTGAGCACTAAATGTGATTCCATTTGAATTTACAATGGGATGATGGGCAACACTACTGCCTAAATTCTCAAATAAATTGACAGACTTATGAAATAATACATTTCCTTTTAATTATAATTATATCACTCACTGCACATACAATACAATTTATTTTTATATAGCATTGTTAATACAAAGCCTCATAGTGCAGTCACTCATAAGCTAAAGAGAAACTGAAGGATTTTGGGGGGAGTGATTTATAGAGTGGCCTCAGCTGGAAGAGTATGAGTCACAAGGGGGAAAGAAAGCCAAATATTTGGGGCAGTAAAAATGAAAGTGATACTTTCCACCCTGTTCTGAACACTGAAATGAGATCAAGGTCACAGAAACAGAGCAGGCAGCTCTGCATGCCAGGGTGCTAGGTGCAGTAGTTCCACAGAGAACTTTGAGAATTCAAGAGTATTGCCTTACAAACATGTCCACTGAAGGTAGGAGAAGAAGTAATTGGCTTAACCTGATGCAACGGAGATTTAGGTTAAATATTAGGAAACAATTTCTAGCTGTAAGGATAGTTAGGCTGTGGAATAGGCTTTCAAGGGAGGTTGTGGAATCCTTGTCACTGGATGTTTTTAAGAGCAGGTTAGACGAACCCCTGTCAGGGATGGTCTAGATTTTCTTGGGCCTACCTCAGCACAGGGGGATGGACTAGATGACCTCTTGAGTCCCTTCTATCTCTACATTGCTATGATTCTATAGCCTATGTGAAATGAGTTCAGTCTGATTCCCTTTCAGGAGATCCAGCACATGTCCTCTCACAAAGACACCAAAGCGCCTGTTTCTGCTAACATCATTGCTAGTCTCAAGGCCAAGGACTGAAGACTGAATTCCCCTTTTGCTCCTATAGCTGCTCTCTCCGGGTCAGAGTTTGGGGTACGTTGACAGGGCGTTGTGGGCAGGCAAGCACTACCCTCATTCTCACAATTACTATAGGGTTGGCACCATTTGGAATACTAATACTCAACCCTTCCGTCTGATGCCCACTACTAAATCTCTGGGGGTTGACAAGCATTTTGAAGTGTGTTTTTGGGATGTCCTTGGTCTGGATCTGATTCATGTCTGGACTGAGTCTGTGGGGAGCAGAGTGCTTTGTCTTGCAGGCAGGCAGCCAGGCTGTGTTCACTCTGCTGCCTCAGAAGGGGACCTCTCTGCCTTGAGGGGCTGGTCTCAGCATCACTTCTCTTCTTAGACTTAACAGGTCTGAGGAAATGCCATCTTGCTGTGCCTGAAGCCCACCCTGGGTTGCACTACATTTGAGAACCTCTTCCTGGCATGTTAGGGATGGTTTTTAACTTGCTTTCCTATCTCCTGACCAGGAGAAGATATTTTGCAAGCTGGATCATGGGCATTTCATGGAAAATCAGCTGGCATATGGCCTCAGGGCCCACTTTGTATGATTTGGCTGAATGCTCTACACCTCAGCAGAATGCTTGGTGGGCTCAACTGGGTCCTGACCAAACAAATCTCTTGAGGGATGCATGTCTGATCACCTCTATGGCATTACTATGGAGACCTTCCTCCTCTGCTGGAGGTTGTTGAGGTTGGTGTTCAGGGAGCTGGACATGAGTGGTGCTGCCAGCATAAGCCAGCAACATGCTCCTTATGTTCCAGGATCTGGGAGATCTGGGGTGAGTGCAAGCCTGCCAGTCTGTCTACTATATGGACTCCTCTGCTAGGCTCAAGTCTTTGGTCTGAGGGTTGGGACTGGGAAGCAGGTAAGCTCCCCACCCCACCTGTGCTGTGTTCCATCCAGTGTGGCATAGGTCTTCTACTCTGCCTTGGCATTTATCTGTCAGCTACTGATCCTTCCCAACTTGTCAAATGGTCCGAACTAGAGACCATAGTATCTGGTTGTGGGTATGGATGGGACTTGTCCAGTGTCTGTCCGTTCAAGGGAGGGCACAACCAATCAATCATCTGATTCTGTCCATGCTGTGGGAGTGGCTCAATATGCTGATCCTGCCCCCAAGTACCCTGGCTGGTATCCAAGGGAAGGTCCTGGAGTTTGGTCTCTGCAGATGTTCTATGGAGAGAGCAGACAAGACCGATTGTGTGTTTATAGCAAGGTCCACATTATTTGTCTCCAGACCCTGCAGAGTCCTGTTCACTTCTCATAGTCCAACAGAGGGTGTTAATGCATGCCTTCCCCCACAACCTGTGAAGGCTGTGATGTGACTGGCAGCTCTCTTGCATTGACACAAGTAGTCTTCCTCAAGACTTCTTTGAGCTGCTGGCCTTCAATAAGGACCTCCTCAGGATCAGAAGCTGGTCTCCACGATCAGGTCCCCTGTGACCACCTCCAATGGGGACTTTCTCCTTGAGGACTTACTGCAAAATCACCATCTTTGTGTGGAGGAGGTAGAGCCCCTGCAATGCCTCTGAGGTTGGACTTGGCTGGATGATTCAGCAGTTCAGAGACCTCCTGGACTCCAGTGGGACTGGGTGGATGACATCACGTGTACACAACACATGGGGCATCCTACTCTTCTGTCCCCTGTGCTCCAGAAGATGAATATCATCTCTCCACCCAGATCTCTCATTTTTCTTGACTGGGTCTCCAGAAGGTTGCTCCTTATTAGCACTATTCCTCAGGCTCTGGAGTACCCTGCCTCAAGATTCTTCCCTTCTGTACCACCCATATCTGCTGAATGACATCCAGCCAGTCTGCTTGTGAACAGTGTCTGAGAGAACACCTTCATGTGCCATACTGAAAACTTCTTTACCTTTGTGTCACACCCTGATACCAAGTAGTAGAACCTGCTGCCACCCTCTGAGGACAAGAGTCCCTGGTGGATGAGCCTGTACTCCAGTTTGGTCCTACAACCCAACAGGGACATTATTTGCATACTCCTTTGTGTAGCCATGAGCATGGGCATGTTTGTGGCACAGTTCATGGATCCTCTGATGCATGTCCCTTTTATGGACCTCCAGTATACCTGTCTGCAGTCCCCTTTCACCAAAACCTCCTGGTGAGCACTTTCCCCAGCACCTGTTTATTTTTGCCCACCCATCCATGGCCTCAAGAAATCTAGAACTTTCATGTCAGCCTCCACCTGGCATTGGTCAAAATAGCCATTCATCAGTTCAGAGCAGGAAGCTTGACGAGGAGATTTTGTGTCACTCAGACATGCATGTATCCAGAAAATGTCCCATCTGTGCAGCATCTGTTGTGTTTTGTGGACACAGCACAAATCACTGACTATGAACAGATACGTGCATGTAGTTGGAGCCATGATGATTAACTCTGTATTGCACAGAGAAAGAAAAATACAGTAAACACCATATAACAGCACATACAACATAAGCAACTGCTTAAGACACTATAGCTGCCAACTCACATAAACAGATTCAACCCTCTGCTCAATATATTCAAATAAATATATCAATCCCCTCCCCAAAATGAAATGGCCACTTCAGAAGTACTTGTGGGGGAACAACCTATGGTCCTGTTACAAGTCAAGTCTTTATGGTGGCTTGCATTTTCTTCCTGGGTAGCTTCTGCCAACATTTTGAACACACCCCTAACAAAGCAGTGTATCTGCAGCAATGTCTGACTCAGACATTCCTGCCGATAATGCTGACTATTCAGCACAGCTGCTTTCCGATATAATGTGGTTGAATCAAGTCGGGAGGCCTATGCTGTAACAGTGGGCAGCTCTGCAAATTTTGCCTCTTCTTTCAGCCATGGAGCCGAATCTCACAATTGGTCAGTGTGGCAGTACCAAAACATATTGGGTGCCACTTGTGCTGTATAGGACAAAGTTTGTGCACTAACAGTTGTGGAAAGCCATGTACGGGATCCCCAATAATCACATGCCGGCACTCTTTGCTGATAAGGTGCACTGATTCCTCTCACCATAGCCTGACTTATTTAACGGTCTCTGACTTGAAGATGTAGATCTGGGTTTAAGTCCAGGCATGACCTGAGATTTTGGCTCATAAGCAGTTTTGCTGTTGTTTGGTTTGTCATGGTATGGAATGCATTTCAATATGCTAACAAGAAGCAAGAAGCTTCAACTATAATGCTATAATGAACCCTTCTCATCTCTCCTGGATTGCAGAGCTTGCTCGAAACTTTATACAAATCTTTCTACCAAGCCATTTGTGGCTGATGATCTCGTTCCATGTCTAATACCATTTTTCTTCAGGAACCATTGAAACTCTTTTGAACTAAACTGAGAACCATTATCACTTACAACTTGTTCTGGCAGTCCATTTCTAAACAAACGTCAAAGTTTTTTCTACTGTCTGCGCAGCCGTGGTGGTTTTCATTCAAAAAATGTCTGGCCATTTGGAATGGGCATCCGCCACTACTAGACACATCATTCCTAAATATGGTCCTGCAAAATCAATATGCAGACATTTCCAGGGAGTGTGGCACACTCAATCTTAAATAAGTTGACAAATTTGATAGATTCTGTCTCTATTATAGGTTGTCCTTTAACTAGCATGAGCAGGCAGGAGAGCCATCTGCATTTGCACAGCTTTTTTTCTTTTGAATTCAATGTTTTAGACATAACCAGCTAAGAAGACAGACCAGTGTGGCATATGTGCTGCTGTTGTCACAGAAACTTCATTCCTCGTGTAACCCACACACCGCCTGGGTGTGGTGCTCTGTCTTATCTAGTGGCACTGAGACCACTTAGAGAGAGAGATTAATGAGTCTGCTCTACAGCCTTAGCTAAGGACCACATGGCTTTTAGCTCATGCAGTAGAGGCTCATGAATTTGCTCCAGAGGTCCCAGGTTCGATCCCACCTGCAGGCGACCGGGGCCTGTCGGTGTTACACTCAGACGAAGGATTGCTACTAGGGGTTGGTGGTCTGATGAGTGTGGATTTTTTCCCATATAGTTATTGGTTGAATTTCTTCACACTCCATACCAGACGTAAAGTTTCCTTGTCTATTTGTGCATAGTTACATTCTGCCACTGTGAAAGATCTGGAGGCAAATGTTATGACTGTCTCTTTGCCATCTGGCAATGTGGACAGTATAACTGCCCAAAGTCCATGTGAGGAAGCATCACATACTAACATCATAGAGAAGGATGGGTTAAAGTGTGTAAATACACCATCTGAGGTGACCAATTATTTTCCTTTGAGGAAAGCTTTTTGTCGCTCATGTGACCAAACCCACTTTTGAGCATTCTGCAGTAAACAGTTGAGCAAATGCAGCATTGCAGTACAGTTGCTAGGTTTGGTACCAATTGGCTATAGAAGTTGATAAATCCTAGAAATGGTCTAAGTTGTGATACATCCCTTGGCAGAGCTTCTAGGACTGTTTTAACCTTTTCCTGAGAAGTACTTAGGCCTTATGCACCAATAAAATGCCCACAGTAAGCTACTGAGTCATTGAAAAAAAATCACATTTTATGTGATTAGCTTGTAACCCGTATTCTTCTAGATGTTTGAATACCCTTTTCAGGGTTTCCAGGTGTTCTTCATCACTTCCACCATAGAATCATAGAATCATAGAATATCAGGGTTGGAAGGGACCCCAGAAGTTCATCTAGTCCTACCCCCCGCTCGAAGCAGGACCAATTCCCAATTAAATCATCCCAGCCAGGGCTTTGTCAAGCCTGACCTTAAAAACCTCTAAGGAAGGAGATTCTACCACCTCCCTAGGTAACGCATTCCAGTGTTTCACCACCCTCTTAGTGAAAAAGTTTTTCCTAATATCCAATCTAAACCTCCCCCACTGCAACTTGAGACCATTACTCCTCGTTCTGTCATCTGCTACCATTGAGAACAGTCTAGATCCATCCTCTTTGGAACCCCCTTTCAGGTAGTTGAAAGCAGCTATCAAATCCCCCCTCATTCTTCTCTTCTGCAGGCTAAACAATCCCAGCTCCCTCAGCCTCTCCTCATAAGTCATGTGTTTCAGACCCCTAATCATTTTTGTTGCCCTTCGCTGGACTCTCTCCAATTTATCCACATCCTTCTTGTAGTGTGGGGCCCAAAACTGGACACAGTACTCCAGATGAGGCCTCACCAATGTCGAATAGAGGGGAACGATCACGTCCCTCGATCTGCTCGCTATGCCCCTACTTATACATCCCAAAATGCCATTGGCCTTCTTGGCAACAAGGGCACACTGCTGACTCATATCCAGCTTCTCGTCCACTGTCACCCCTAGGTCCTTTTCCGCAGAACTGCTGCCTAGCCATTCGGTCCCTAGTCTGTAGCTGTGCATTGGGTTCTTCCATCCTAAGTGCAGGACCCTGTCACCAGTCACACACAATGTCATCCAAATAACACTGTTCTCAGGGTACCTTGCAAAACTTGGGCCATCACCCGTTGCCATACAGCAGGAGCTGAAGCAGTACCAAACACTAGTCTGTTGTACTGGGATGGACCCTTTTGTGAGATTTGCCTTAGACTCTTCCTCAACTTCCATCTGCAGGTATACCAGTGACAAAGCAATTTTGCAGTATTCTTGTTCCCCTGCCAGTGTAGCAAAAATATCTTCAATTTGAGGCCATGGGTATTTTTTACCTTTCAGTACAGGGTGTATGGTGACTTTAAAATCTGCACACACATTTACTGCACCATTTTTTATTTATTTATTTTTTTTACAGTTGAAACTACAGGAGTTCCCCCACTTGCTCCACACCATTTTTGAAAGTACGCCCTCTCTTTCCAGATCTTCCAGTTCAGCATCTACCTTCAAACGGATACTGTAAGGAAGAGGTCGAGCTCTGTGATACTTGCGCTGTGCCTTCTAATCTAGGATTATTGTAGCCTTTGTATTTTAGAGTTTGTGTCCACCTTGAATACTCCTGCGGCCTCACTGCGTATCCGTTTCAACTGCTGGTTGTTTTAGTAGAGTCTGCTGAAAGTGACTGCAGCATCTTTGTAGATTTCCAATCCAGAGGAACCTTACATAACCATTCATGGCCGTACAGGGTGCTCCTCCTTTCTCAATGACATGTAAGTCTAAAAAAAAGAAAAAACACTGCTTATTGTTATACTCCACATTCGCTTGCATCACTCCAACGGGCACTTTTTTCTCCTGTATATTTTTTTAGTAACTTCAGTGGCTCCCTTGGTTTGGTGTTTTTTAAAGTTTTCTCATATTCCAAATGTGAGATAACAAACACCACAGAGCCTGTGTCCAATTTCATTTTGAGCATTTATCCCTCCTCCTGGGGTATCAACCAGATTGCTGACTTGTCATTTTTGCTCATGCTATATATATCCAAGCTGGCTACTCCCCTCTCACAGTCTGTGTCACTACTGCCTCTGTCTACAGAGTGTACATTGCTATTTTATAGATATTTAGGTCCTTTTTCTATACCCTGATTTGGTCTCTTCCTTATTTCTCTTATGGTCTCTGCAACAAACTGCTTGTCTATGAACTTTTTTATTACACCTTCTGCAATATGCATCTTTCAGTCAGCAATCAGAAGGAATGTGGAACCCTTTTCCCCACCAATAAATGCACCTGTCTGTGGAGCGTACTGTCTCTTGCCTCAAGTTACAGAGAGTTGGTGTTCCTAATTCTGTTTTAGTGCCGACATGAATTCTGTTGCATCCCTTGTTTCAGTTTCCATTGCTACTCCAATTCCTACTGTTCATTTAAAGGTAAGTTTTTCCTCAGTTAAGAGCCTCTTCAGTATGCTTTCATTAAGCAGTCCACACACAAATCTGTCTCGTAGGGTGTTGTTGAGCCCATCCTTAAAAGCACAGTGTTCTGATAAACTTTGTAACTCAATTGCAGAAGAGGAAATCGATTCACCTTCAAGCTGATTCCGCTTATGAAACCTGAACCTTTTTGCTACAATCAGGGACTTGGGTGACAAGTGCTCTTGAAAAAATTTGCACTACTTTTTTAAAGGTTTTGCTGGCTGGCTTCTTTGTTGCAATCAGACTGTGTACTAACTCTGTTTGTGTTTCCTCCCATCACACTCAGGTATGCTGCTACATGTTTTTCCAGGGGAACCTCATTTACTTCCAAATACTGCTCCAGCCTCTCTGTACGTGGGCCAGTCCTCCACGCCATTGCTAAAGGCCTCCATATTTCCAGTATTGCCTGCCATTTCATCTTGCTGCTGTTAGTTTACTAGTTGAGAGTATATCCAGTTGTAGCAGAGTCCACTTCCGTAGTGGGACATCACAGATTATTTGCTACTCTGATGCATAGAAGGTTCTTGAAATCCTCGTCATCAGTTGTTGTGTTTTGTGGACATAGCACACGTCCCTGATTATAAACACAGACGTGCATACAGTTGGAGCCATGATAGCTGACTCTGTATTGCAGAGAGAGAGAGAGAGAGAGAAGAAAAACATAATAACTACTATATACTAGCAGATTTAACATAAGTAACTGCTTAAGAAACTATAACTGCAAGTTCACATAAATAGATTCAACACTGTGCTCAATGCATCTATAGTATCCACTGGCTCCCTTGACAACTTCTTGGAGCAGTGGGCACTTCACAGAGTCCTCTGCTGATTGTCCCCCTCTGGCATACTTTGGCTGAACCCTAGACCTCACTCTCCCCTTCTTCCCCGCCCCCCAAAACCCCACCATTTTGGTTGGCCCCTGTAGTTTCTTGGCTTGTCTTTTTGCCCCTCCCCTCTCTTGTCAGGAGCAGCTATTGCTGTTCCTGGCTGGAGTCTCCTTAAGTCTCCATCCACATCCCAGAGGTCAGACAGAATGGCTCTATTTGCAGTACTAAATACACACACGTGCACCCCCCATCCCACCACACGACAGCGTGAATACAGTAGAGCCTTTGAATAACAGTCTTTGATCCCTTCCCCCCCAATACATTTTTCTCTATTAAGACAGGTTTCCTGTAAATTATATTTCAGATTTACACATTTCATTCCACATTTTTTTCACTTTAGTTCACTGTACATGGAGTTTCAGTAAAGTGCATTCTGCTGTAAATAATGCAGCCTGGCTTGCAAACCCCGTCTTAAATGAAATCATCTGGGAAAGTCCAAGACATCGCTACTATTTTCATTTGAAAGCTGTGTAGGTGCTTATATGTTCATTTTGTGTGTTTGTGTATGTGTAAAATCCACTTTTTTCCTGAACATCAGATAACCTTTTTAAAGTTTTCACGCACTTTTATGCATGTCCAGTTTACACAGGAGCAAACTTAATGAAATGCATGCACAGCTGTATGCATATGCAAATCCCTAAGCAGTTTATGCATCAGGCATTATACATCTATATCTCAGGCATGCAAACTTTTATAAACTTCAACTATTTTGTTTATGTTCTGAAATCACTGGATTTGTTAAAGATACTTGTGCCATACAAAAAATATGAAAAGATGTGCCATGTAAACTGTATATTAGCATAGTGATTATACATACTTCAGAATGAAATTTTCCTGCTAAATCCCTAAAAATTGTGTCTTCTGTATCTCTTTCTTTCTATTTGAACAACCTTGATATCAACACCTTTACTTTCAGGGAACACTTCTTGTAGGTCAGATACTTGCAGAATAATATTCTAGAGGCATCCAGCCAGTTGTTCCTATCATTTTCAGCAGATAGGACAGTGTCAGCTATGGCAAAGGAATATCCTGATTTGAATTCTTAATGTTGATGAACTTAGTAATACCATCCACATGCTTCAGTGTCAGAATCCTTTTCTCTGTCTACTGAGACTTCCTGAAAATCGGTAGCATTTGCAATTGTTCATAATTTTACTTACTACTTCCATTGCCAATTCAAAGTGGTTGCTTTTGATACATCTTCATGCAGTTAGGCAGTACACTGTTCCAATGTCACCTTTCACTGCATGTCTGCTCTTGCTGATCTTATTTACATTGATTAATGTCATGCCAAATAATGAGTGACCAAAACAACCTAGATTGCCCTCAGCAAATGTCAGTGCCTCACTTTGGACTTTTGGATCTACTGTCATCAACTCATTGAACAGTTCCTCCCAATACACATGCTCTACACAACAATGGGCTTATGCAAAATCCGTTCACATGAATGCAATACCTAAAGCACGTAGGTCAGATTTAGCTTTTAAGTCATGGTCTTTGCTGGACGAGTGTGCTGAGTGGGGCCCCAATGTCGTGGGGCCCATGAAGGAAACCTGCAGTCATATTGAATTACTGTGGGGGAAGTACATGCTGGAGGAGCCACAGTGTCACTCAGTGAAAGTGCAACTGGCATTGTCCTCTGCTAGAGCAGCTCCGCTGGCTGGTTCAGGAGGGTGGAACAATGCCTTTCCCACCCAGGTTACCCATGATGCTAGCTGGGAGGAGTGCTTCTGTTTCTGATAGGGGTTGTGGATGTTCCCTGTGCCAGGTGCAATGGCAGCAAGGCAGATCTCCTCATCGCTTGCACCCTTTATGCACCTGAAACTGGCCAGCCACGATCTGGCCCTGAAACTATGGGGTTAGCCAGAGAGTGCCTATAGAAAACCATTATGTCTTCTTACTCAAATTATCTGCTTTACATATAGTGAGTTAATTGCATCCAATTTACAGCTATGCTACCCTCTATTCCTAGATGTGTATATCCCGATTGCTAATGCTGTCAAAGAACCTGCATGTGAACTGTAGTGAGCTGTTTTGCAAGTAAATGATGTCAGATTTTTGGCTAAAGCAAAACCTATAAATATAATTTTGTTCTAGGGATAGTAAGTGTGATAATAATCCTGTTCAGATGCTATTTGTTTCCAAGGGTTCCTTTCATTCAGATGATACTTGGACCATCAAATGTGAACTTTTTCTGAGTCCTGATCTCCTCATGCATCTACCAAAAGTTCCTCCTGTGACCCAAGATCCTCCTCTCTGCAAAATTTCTCTTTGGCAGCAGGCCTGGGCTGCTGTTTTCCACTCATTTGTCTCTACTGGGAAAGAAGGGGCTAGTGGGCATTCACCCCCTTCTTTCCCCCTTCTCCAGTGTTTGAGGGCAGCCAACTGTCTTGCTCTTTCTTCTCTCTTTGGAAAGCTAGCTAGTAGACTGGCTGTACTCAAAACAATTGTCTCATTATGGGAGCAAGGAAGGTGCTTCCAGTCCTCCTTGTCCTGATATATCTGGAATAGTCCTTGAGCAAATGGGCAGGATTTCTGGTCTGTGGGAGGAAGATACTGTTAAAATTGTCACTCTTGTAAGTGTCTTGCTTTACAATAAAATAAATTGCTTACAGAGAGGTATGTGTTCTGAGGGTTTTCCCTGTTTAAGGTTCTTTAAACTGGTTTCAGTATGTGGTCAACATATTACTTAGTCAGACACATTTGAAAGAACAGTATGTTGTCTTGCTCAACAAAACTAAGCCCAACACCAGTTACATGATTAAATTGTGATCCTCCTCCAAATGGGGCTGCACTAATGCAAGCCATTGGTTCTACAGCAAACAATGCCATGGGATCAAATACTATTGGCTCTGTTGCAAACAGTGCCTAAGCTCATGATAAAATAAATCTTCACCAGCCAGTAATGGTGCCATAAATGTGTCACTGCTGCATCAACTATTTTAAAACCCAGCAATCTTTCCACATAATCATGGCTACCAATCACCATTTTGTCTGTGTTGTGTGAGAGACAATTTGGATGGAATAAGCCTGAACCCTGTTTAAAATGCATAAATATATAAAACTCAACAAAATACCAGTCCTGATAGATTATTATACTGCTCAATGGTAAAAAACAACCCTATTTCATCACATGCATGAAATCTGGACCAATTATCATTTTCTCATAAATCAAGTTTAAAGTATTTTTGTTTTCTTTGTTACTGTCTAGTTCATTAAGCAGAGTTTTCAAGGTCCTAATAACAGGATAACTATTGACAATTTCATAAGAACCATAATTCAACTGCTTATATGTCTTCCAAAGAAAATAATCATTGTCCATAGCCACCATCAGTCCACCTACTGTATAATTGTGTTTACAGCTTCCAGACTCATTCCTTTTGAGTTCTGAAGCACCAAACCTTCTTGTTTTAGTGAATTGGAAAAATACTTATCCTGGTCTTAAATCAGCCCAATGAGTTAAAATATACTGAAAGAATGTTGAAAAGGCAGTCAGCCAGTCTAATGACTACTTGGTAAAACACTTAATGTACAAAAGTAATTAATCATTACTACAGTTTGTATCTAGTGATGGGCTAGGACCACAATGTTCAGCATAAAAGGTGAATACCAGCAGAGAATGCAACTTGAATAGGAGTCATAAATGTGTAGGTCACACCTTTGTTAGATATCAGCATCTATTTATATTGTAAGCAGGGAATATCTCATAAAATATATACATACAGCATCTACTACAATGGGGCCCTGATCTCAGTGGCAGCCTCTAGGCTCTGCAGTAATAGAAATAATAAAAATCAAAGTAAACTTACCTTAACTATGACCACTTATCACAGCATTCTTTGATGTAGGATAAGAAGAAACAAACCACAGAAACACAAGTATAAAACATAAAAGGAAAATAGTGGAAAGAAAAATAAGTAATTATTTACTGTGCTGTCAACTTTTTTACATTCTCCATATTGATGATTCTCCCAACCCAATTTCTTTCATAGATGCTGTAGTGTCTTCTGCAGAGGATTCCTGAGAAAATCATGGAAATATAATCCATTAAAAGGTGTTCTATATTTTTTGAAAGTGTTTTCTACTAATGCTTGGACATGTAACCCAGGTGACATCACGGCTTTTGCAAGGTTATTAATCTTTTGAAAAGAGCTACTTAGATATAGGAAGAAGTTAGAGAACAATAAATAGAACAAGCAAGCGAGCAGAGCAGAGTCAAAGAAGAGAAACCCAAGTGTGAAATCCTGGCCCCATTGAAGGGAATAATAGTACTCTGAAGTGAGACTAGATGATCATAATGGTCCCTTCTGACCCAAAAATCTATGAATTTGCTGTTCTGAGACAACATCTCAAAAAGGCTGAATGTGCTGTTTCTGTTTGTTGGCAGGAAGACACTATACTCAAGCATTTGGAGTAGAATAGAAGAAAATTGACAGGTAAGGAATATTTACATTTACCACTGGTGTAAGTGCTATCAGAAACACATCCAATGCTGTATCAACTGTCTTAGATGTTCACTAGTGAAATCAACTTGCTATTTAGTTGGTGGGCTTGCAAAGGTATACAATGGAGGGAGAGGGGGTTTGGAGTGAGGCTGGGAGAAGAGGAGAACTCCTTCCTAATCATGTGAAATTAATGAAACGTACGTTGCATACCTCTATCATGTCTCCAGTTGCTGATCCACAAGGAAGACTTTCTGGTTTACCCTTTTTAAAAAATTGCTTGAATTCCATCAGTAAAAACAGCAATTAAGCATGTAATTTTGAGTGAAAGGTGTACTAGTATGTTTTCAACAGGTGGTGCTTTGTTGCAGAAGAACCCATTGCTTGCCTCAGTGAGCAAACAGGAACACCGGGATAGGCCTGAGGGCATGGTTGTCTGTTTTAGCATGCCATTGCAATTTTCACCCTTTCCAAACTGTGATTAGTTATTTAATTGCACGTCCAAACTTAGTTGATGCATTTGCACATGTAATTAATTATGATTTATTTAAAAATCACTGTAAAGCTTTGTTTGTCAATTTCCAACAAATGAAATTATGAAGTGCTAAATTTCATTTTAAAATTTTCTTGAATTGTTTTGAACTGATCTTAAGTGACTACCCAAGGGTAAACAAAGTTATCTGACTAGTAAAGGTAGGTTCTTAATTTAAAACTGAACAAAATCATACTGAAAAGTTCAGGGCTGTTTTATAGTGATCAGCTTATATAGGACATAGCTTTTACAGTTTATATATAATCTAAAAATTGCATATTTATTTTATCTACTGTCCATATAAACTATAAGTACATAAGTACTATAAGCCTTTTCCATTCTTTTTAATGAGGTATATTGGTAAAGATATATATATATATATATATATATATATGGGTTTTTAACTTTTTAGAGGAAGAAGAATATCCAGGATTCAGAATACTTTGGTTAACATATTGTATTTAGTATTGATGAGGCATTAAAATGGGATTTAAAGTTAAAGTAAATGATTTTTCATATTTTTGTAAACATGTAATTATTTTTTCAACGTCCTATAAAGGATGCACATGTGCACTGAGTACTCTGATGTGAAAGCCTCAAAATGCCCATGACTTTAATTCTGAAGTTATTCTGAGGTTATTTAAAAGCCTATCAGACTGCCTGTAGGCATGTTGAATGATTTCAGGCTACATATTTACACAGACCTCTTGGGTTGCAAATCTGTGCTACAAATAACAGAAAAACTCTCACCAAATTGAGGAGCTGAAATAAATGTGGATAATTCGTTCACCTGTTATTCCTGTGTAACAAGTATTTCTGTATTCTACTATGATTAAATCTCATTCAGGAAGCCCTCATCTTTGGTAGGTGTTGGGTAAGTCACTCAGTTGAGTTATTCAGATGAAATCATGTAATGGGATATAATAGTCCTTTAAGACTGAGGAGGGAAGGCTCTGGGACTCCCATTCTAAGAGTGATATCTGAAAATTACCATAGAGAGAGGTCTTGGCATGTAGTTGATGGTTGCAGGCTGCTAATTCTGTGTTGGGCTCAGGTCCAGAGCCTTGAAATCTAGGTGAATCAATGCTCCCCATGCTTTCATGCACAAAGAATTCTGGGACATGTAGTCCCAAGGGAAATTGGATTTCTCAACCTTTACAACAAGGCATCTTGGGAAGAGTGATAAGAGGAAACTAGAAGAAGCGAGTTAGTCTCTCGCAGAGTCAGAGAAAACTCTATCTGATCACCTAGTCTTTAACCACCAGATCTGTTGAGAGAGTATGGCAACCTAGCAGGAATATCTGAGTGGAGGAAACTATAGCAAGAGCTGTTTCTTTAGTTTTGAACAGAATTACCAGACATCACAATATGTTTGAATTTTGCCATCAGAACTTTGAGGAGAATCTGGGTTGTTGTGAGAAAGAAACTCTGATGGGGAAGAACCATAATTATTGTTTTTAATAAGAACTCAATTGCTGTGGCCTTCAGCCAAATTCAGCTTGCTACAGAGGGAAACATAGAACTGGTACATAGGGAAGTGCTTATGAAAGTACTCAGTGAAAGGCTGAGAAGTGTGAAGCATTTACTCTTATAAAACTTGTTATCCCATCCCTACTTTTGAGTCTTCTGTTTGAGGTGAGGTTTTGGCAAGCTATTTTTCTCCATGGGTTGAATCTAGATTTTTCTGTTAATTTAATGGGTGCCCCATTCAGGTATGATTAGCTTAAGGTAAGGGGAACATTTAACTTGCTTCATATCACTTTTTGGATATAGCTTCACAGAACTCTGAAATGTCCCTGTGACCTTACACCCCATATTCTTCATAGAAATATTGTTATGACAGGAATATGGCATAACTAAGATGTTTTATGCAAGATAGGTCATGTGAGATATCACTGGAAAGTATCAGAAGGGTAGCTGTGTTAGTCTGGATCTGTAAAAGCAGCAAAGAGTCCTGTAGCACCTTTTACATAGGGATAAATGGACACAAATCAGATATTAGGAATGACAATATACAAAAACCTGTCGGAGAACACTTCAACCTCCCCGGACACACAGTAGCAGATTTAAAGGTAGCCATCCTGCAGCAAAAAACCTTCAGGACCAGACTTCAAAGAGAAACTGCTGAGCTTCAGTTCATTTGCAAGTTTGACACCATCAGCTCAGGATTAAACACAGACTGTGACTGGCTAGCCAACTACAAAAGCAGTTTCTCCTCCCTTGGTGTTCACACCTCAGCTGCTAGAAGAGGGCCTCATCCTCCCTGATTGAACTAACCTCATTATTCCTAGCCTGATTCTTGCTTGCATATTTATACCTGTCTCTGGAAATTTCCACTACATGCATCCGACGAAGTGGGTATTCACCCACGGAAGCTTATGCTCCAATACGTCTGTTAGTCTATATGGTGCCACAGGACTCTTTGCCATCATTGGAAAGGTTATGATTTACTGAATGTGATTATCCTATTCATATGCATGTATCTTTTCTGTATCTGAAGTTAGGAATATGGACTATGTATCAATTACAAAAGTGCTTGCACCTGGGGAACGCCCACCAGACAGTAGGCAATCACCCTGATGGGCCATTAGGAAGGACAATAGGACTTTGAAGATGCTAATCTTCCTCCTTCCTGAAAAGTTTCCTGGGATGCTGCTTTGACGCTGCAGGTCATGGGATCATGTCACCTGGTACAGGATACCATCCTGAAATGCTGGTGTTTTTCCACTGGAAGGGGGTGGGGTCAAACTACGAAACAAAGAATTCCCACCGTATGTAAATCCTATTTAAGGCTGGGGAGTGAGCTAATCTTGGTTATTCTCCACTGCCTCCCTGCCAAGAACAAAGACTGTTTTTTCAGGTGTTTTCAGCAAAGGAACTAAGCTGATGAGGGCAGGGGCTGAACCCGGACCGGGAATGGTGTCTGGCCTGCGAAGGATATACCTGGAGTTTTAAGCTGCAAGCAAGAGCTGTCTGTCCACAAAAATTCTGCAACAGGCTTAAAATAACATTTAGGGTGAGAAATTATTATTTGTAGCCTATATTCTTTAGTATATATTGCTTAGTTTATGTGTTTTGTTTTATTTGCTCAGTGCTCTGCTTCGTTCTGTTTGCTATCCTTATAATCACATATAATTTACCTTTTATAGTTAACAAACTTATTTTTTGTTTGTTCTAAAACTCAGTTTGGGCAATTCATATCTGGGGGTGGGGGGGAAGCTGTGCATATTTTCCTCCACATAGAGGGAGGGAGCGAATTTCATGAGCTTATGGTGTATAGATCTCTATACAATGCAAGACAATATAATTACACTCCAGAGGGTGAGTGCACCTGAGTGCCGGGCAGTCCCTGAGCTGAGTCTTCCCACATAGAGCTGATTGCAGACTGTGTGATTCTACAGCTGGATGTGTCCCTACCTGTGTGTTTTGTGAGAGAGAATGTGTGCAGCAGGACAGGGTGAGGAAGCCCAGGCTGGTGGAACGGGCAGGCTCAGTGGGACCTCAATATATCAGGTGGCATCCCAGAACAGGGGTCCAACTCATCACAGTCCCCTTCACAGAAGAATATGAAATAAAGAACATAGTAACAGGAATCAGTTACCCCAATGAATTTTTTTAAGTTTCTTGGAAACCACATTAACTGGGAACATAAATTATCTCTGCAATATTCTGATCCCAGTCCTGTGCAGATGAGTGGTTAGCAGTATTCTTGTTTTCATTTTAAGCATGAACTTTTATCTCAGACTAGATGCTCGTCCTACTTTAGAATATACTACAGAGTGAGGGACAACCGGGGAGGAAATCAGAGAATACTCCAAAGACTTAGAATGGACATGGCTTTAACTGCTCCTCCTTCTCACAATTAGCTGTAGCCCTTATTTGAAGGTTGATATAAAGTTGCATGTTCCTCCTCACCCACTCACTAAGATTTGTCACTTCAGTTCACAACCTGTACAGCCTCCTTTGTGCCTGTGAATCTTTTGTTTAACAGTGCAAGATTTTTAAAGCCAATCCTTGTTTCCTAGCATGCAGAAAAAAACCCATAAATTCATTCTTACAATTGCATCTCCTCCCAATTAAATGCTCCAATCTCCACCAAACTCAAGCTCCATAACCTTATTGGTTTTTAAAAAAACCTTACAATTTCTGTTTTCCTCAAGAGAAAATGTCATCTTAAATTTAATTATAAATGTGAAACAAACTATATTGTTGAAGGGGAGCCATACATTGAGAACAAATGATGCTCTTAAAATATGAAAGACGTGGCTTGTATTGTAGTTAGAATACCTCAATTATATCTATGCTTTTCATGTTAAGAGTAAAGTAAACCAGTGACTATTTTAGTAATAAAAACAATAGAAATCTAATTACCGACTAGAAACAATATATAGTACCAATAATTGCATCAACTGGTATAAATTTACCATGTTTCTGAACTAAAAAACATGCCCCCCTTTTTTAATGGCAAACATTGATCTCTATAGTAGTCACGATAAATATAGAAGAATAAAACACAATTTCTTAACAAGCAATAGACCTTTTAACAAAATTGTCACTTTAAAAAAGTATGTTGCTGAGATGAACTACCATAGCATCACCAATCCTCATTATAATTAAAAATGTGAGAAAGCAATTTAAAATCTTTCTCCAGGCAGCCTTCACTAAACAAGAGCCTCCCAATATTTACTCTGATCCAAGAATACATCAAACAAAAAAAGATCATCTACAGTAAGGAAAATCAGGTCTGTACATGTTCTAGAGTGACTTGAATAGTGTTAACAGTGGTCCTATTCTGATGCAGCTGTGGTATGCAGGGCATCACTAGATAGACTCATCAGGCCAAGGAATAGAAGGCTCGATTACAGCCAACCCATTTAAAGTGCATGGAATAGTTCCCGAATATAAGATCTACTGATACTATTACCAAGGGACAAATTTTAAAGTATTTTTACCTTTCTATAGAGAAAAATTTGACTTATAACATTTGTTCTTGTGATTTTTTTGTGTGTCCGTGTTTAAATTGCTGGAACAAAGCTGAATGAATCTGTCCATGTCTGGTTGCTTTCAAAAACCAAGAAATTGAGATGCACGTGAAAACTAAAGAAATAGTAATAAAGCATAGGACTTCCCATAAACTGCCAAAATACGTTTGAGTTTGACTCAACTTTTGGATGAAGGTTTTGGGCTAGTTCTTATTTTATTAAGACTGATTTATACAGCTCTAGCTTTAACTGTTTGGAAGCTATGGCTTGCAGCTCTTCATTTTATTCATAGGACTAGTGAACAATTGTACTAGGAGGTGGGTGGCTTGTTTTGCTTTTTATTTTTTTTTTAAAGGCAGAGGAATTTTAGATAAAATGAGAAATAACCACCTGTTCCTTAATGACTTTTTTCCCTACTTAAGTTAGGATTCTTATATCCACAAGAATGTTTATAGATAGTTATTTGGCTCAAAAGCCATTGTGGTTACTAAATATATGGAATTTAAAAAAAATCAAGGTTGTGCTGAAATGAAGGTAGTTAAAATTCAAAAAGAGAGATTCCTTAATTAACTTAATAAAATTACTAATGGAAGCATTTTAACTGCTAAATTTAATTTACTTGTCAAGATATCAGGCTACAAAGAGGAGGGAAGAGAGGGAATGCTGTTTTCCATTATGATGTGCTCCATTATAGAATAAATTTGCTTAAAATGAAATATATCTCAAAAAGCCATCAATGACATCTTAATTTGTAACAGCCAGTTGAAAAGTAATTAGACTGTGAAGCAATCAGTTCTAGTAAATCAGTGGTTCCCTTTACATAAACATACATTTTACTATTTATAAACAGGATAGGCTTCCAGGTACTCAAGTAGCAAACAGTTTGATTGTCTTTCTGCTGTTCACGTTTTGCACTTTATATTGCAAAATTGTCAAAACAAAACATATTGCAACAGGCTTACGGATCTGGGGATTGCTTCTGCAAGGTGCTGAGCACTCTGCCCCCAATCCAGCAAAGTATTTAGTACGGGCTTAACTTTAAGCACACCAGTAATCCCACTGAAGTGCATGCCTCTGCAGTGCTTGCCGTTTCCACAGGCAGAATGTGAGGCCCTACTTGTAAAATAAATAAATAGAGAATAAATAAGTAAATAAATAAAAAAGGGGATGGGAATCAAATCTGGTTGGGGTGTGTATGTGTGGGGTACATAGTACACACTGTTGTACTGCATGCGGAAACTGCCCTACAGTGCAGTTCATCGAAATTCTTGATCATGTGATGGTTATTTAGGGTTGGATTCTCAGAAGTCCTCAGCATTGGCCTAACTCTGCTTCCATTTGAAGTCAATAGTAAAATGCCTATTGACTTCAGTGGGAGCAGAGTTAGGCCTATGCTGAATCCTGTTGAATCTTTTAAGTTCCGTAATTACTCCAGTCAGGACACTTTGATATGAGATATTTGCTCCTTTAATTCGTACCTCTTTGATTCTCCCACTCTTTTTTTCTTGACCCTTTACTTCATATCCATGGTAATGCTGACTCTAACAAGCCTAAGCTTTTCAGAGAGACACCCCCAAACCCCAGTGAATTTCAGTGGGAGCTGGGAACCAAACTCCTTTAGGCTCTCTTGGAAATCCCAGCCTTAGAGTACAGAACCACCAACAAGCTAATAAGCATGACAGTCAGTGTTGTAATGATATCATTGATAAGGAAAACAGTGCTATATGGTTGTTAATATTTCTCTATGGCCTTCTTTTTCATGTTACCATCCTAAGCAGTTATTTTCATGTCTTCAGGCATGTCAATTCCTTGCACACTGTAATTCTGCAATTTCCTTCTAATGACTCTAATTGTTTAGAATTCTTAAAGAATTCTTTAAAGCAGTTTAAATGTTTTGTACGAACTTTTAGTAATTTGTAGTAATCAGCTTGAGAGAGAGGATTTAACTCACTTTCAAGTTGGATTATAAATGTGCAGTGATATTGTTATTGAAAGCAATCAATTTTAGTCTATAATATATATATATATATATATATATATATATATATATATATATATATATATATATATATACTCTTTTGTTTCCAAGGTAAAACTTAGACTCCTTCTTCTAAGACAAACCTTACAGCTGTTTTTGATTGGAAAAGCAGTTGAGAACACTGCTCTGTCTCCACTGTTAAAATAAGCTAAATATAAGTCAACAGTGTAACAAGCAAAACAAACAAACAAACCAAAAAGCAAACACTATTCTGGAATGTATTAGTAGACATGTTGTAAGCAAGACATGAGATGTAATTCTTCCACTCTACTCTGTGCTGATTAGGCCTCAGCTGGAGTATTGTGTCCAGTTCTGGGCACCACATTTCAGAAAAGAAGTAGACAATTGCAGAAAGTCCAGAGAAGAGCAACAGAAATGATTAAAGGGTGGACATAAGAGTTTTCAAGTACATAAAAGGTTGTTGCAAGGAGGAGGGAGACAAAATATTCTCCTTAATCTCTGAGGACAGGACAAGAAGCAATGGGCTTAAATTGCAGCAAGAGTGGTTTAGCTTGGACATTAAGAAAAACTTCCTGTCAGGGTGGTTACGCACTGGAATAAATTGCCCACAGAGGTTGTGAAATCTCCATCACTGGAGATTTTTAAGAGCAGGTGTGATAAATGAAGGGTAGCTTCTTTTATGGACACCCAGCCAGCCAATTAGCTATAAATAGTTGGCTGTTCTTTGTTCTCTTTACCTGTAAAGGGTTAACAATGTTCCCTGGGTAAAGGAAAAGGAGTAGGCACCTGACCAAAAGAGCCAGTGGGAGGGCTAGAACTTTCTTACATGGGGAACTTCCCTTTGTTTGTGTGTTGTGCCCCTCTGAGAAAGAGGGCAGCAGGAATGCGGTGTAAGGCTTGAACCAGGTATATACATTCATCTTCCATGCTTAGAAGAAATGATTGGACAGGGCATGTTTAAATAGATGTGATTAGGTTTTTGTTTTTTTTTTTTTTTGGCTTGTGGATCTTCTCTGTGCTAACCCCAGATGCTTTTGTTTGCTTGTAACCTTTCAGCAAGTGGCAAGTGTTAATTTTTAGAATCCTTGCAGGCCCCTACCTTCTGCACTCAAAGTGACTGAGTGAGGATTCAGCCTTGACACGGGTTAGACAAACTCATGTCAGGAATGGTCTAGATAATACTTAGCCCTGCCATGAGTGCAGGAGACTGGACTAGATGTCCTCTCGAGATCCCTTCCAGTCTATGATTCTATGATTTCAGCCAAAGATGTATGTAATATTCTGCCAAGCAAGCTAGTGGATACTGCTAGTATAAAATAGAACTGATGAATATATTAAGACATCTCTATCTAGGAGAGTAAATGGATCCAGATGGCTTGCTGAAAGGCAGGAATATGAACTTTATTGAACTAAAATTCCTTCCGACCGTTAATTTTTATGTTTCTATCAGATGGGTCATGGAGGCTGGGAATTTATTCTCCTATTTCCTCATATGCTGGGGCACAATTTACCTGAATAGTTGTACCAACAGACTTTTGTGTGGAGGATCCCTGGATTTTCCCACATGGGTGCAGTAGAGAATTTAGCAGCCTGTTTAAGTTTAGCATTATTATTCAGAATATAAAAACTATAGGGAAGAGTTACAATTAGAACAGCAAGCCCTTGAGGAAGTGTGCTCCTAGCAGGGAAACTTTTTATAAAGCAACAGATTTTGCCAGAATTAAGTCCATTATACATGTTTAAATTACTTTCTCTACCACTGCTAATTTTAAGAGTTTAAGATAATTTAACTAAAGTAGCTGAAAAATCAAAATATGAACTATTCTACTGCTTGTAGTTGTGGAGATTTTTGGTAGGAACATTTTACCATTTAATCCACTTTAGTCTTTATATATCTTGGGGTAGGAAAGTAGTGTATTGACCTGAGTCCTCTGATGTGCATCACTGTGTACTTGGCGAAGTCCAGTACTGCCAATCCTGTGATGCCTTTATAATATACATGATGATATTGCATGACCATGTACATATATAAATTCCATAATATTTGGCTCCAGAATCACAGGCCTATAAAGTGGAGGGAATCATAGGCCTGTAAAAGGGAAGATGCTTGTGGTTTTTGGATTATCAGAACCAGAAGTTAGAGAAAAAAGAGAACTATTAGATCACCTGGTACATCTCTCTGCCAGGGCAGGGTTGTTCCCTGTAGATCAATTAACACTCTTTTTTTTTTTTTTAAATCAAGTATAAACTCACCAGCCTAAGTAAGAGACCTGGAAAGGTCTGAAGACATTGCAACAGGCAGAGTTCTCCTGTGTAGAAGGAGGCAGGGTGCAGAAAAGCTGCGTGGAAAACTTCTGCAGTTCCTTTGTAGCTAGTTTTGCATAATTTGTGGGTGGGGTCTGTGTGGATTTGGCGAGTTAGTCTGCACTACTTGGATGTTGAGCACTGGATCTACTGACTGACTTGGACTTTCTTTTGGATCTCTTCGCTCTTATGTTTCCTAATATACCTATATTCTGTGGTTTTTCTTTTTCTTTCTGATGCTGTTAGGGGAACAAAAGACATTTTAAAGCTTTGTTCTTGCCATTACTGTCTCTTTTCTCCTCTCTTCCTCTCTTTGTTGCTTTCCTTGTCACGTAAAAGTGATAAGCAGGGGAAAAAAACCCCAAAGAATAAATTACACTATGAATGAGAACGCAGTGTGTGTCTTATGGTGGCATTCAGAAATGTTACCCTTTGTTTCAGTAGTGACCAGGACTTCCCTACATATAGCTTGTTTCCTATTGACACAGCAAGGTGATATTTAACATTCTCTTTTATAGGCTTGTTATTTACCACAGGTCTGATGGTTGCATTCAGCCTGATGAAGAGAGGGTCCACCTGACAAGTTAAACATCCAAGCTTTTAAGGTCTATTAGCAAAGGACACATTTGCTAATGTGAAAAAGGGCTTGAAGGCTGTGCTAACTAAAATCTCTCATTTCTGTACTTCAGTTTTCTGGGTTCTTGATGGCTTTAAAAATATAGTTCCAAGGCATATAATACATAAAAAGACTGTAAAATGAAGGTTAAAATTGTGATGTCAAACACCCAAAAGATTAGAACTACTAGAATTAAATTCACATGTACAACCTTACCTAGGCCCTGTAGCAAAAGCTGCCACCCAGAATGCCCCACCATGTCAAGATGTAGTGCTGCAACGACATTTGCCTCCGTTTCCTCCACCATTCTTCGACCCGCTATGTCTGAAGAGTGACCTGGCCCTTTGGTGAGTCCACTTTAAATAGGCCAGATGATCACTGAATAGGTAGCTAACGTTTCTTTTTGTCCTCCTTGTTCATTGTGTGCCCCCATGCAAAGTTCAGTGCAGCTTTTGGATGTTGAGCACTAAACACAGAATTATTAATTTCCTCATGGGCTTTTTCTAAGGTGCTCTCATCAAAGTGTCTTAGTATTTTGCAAACATTACTGAGTGTATTTTCATAACACCCCGGTGAGGTGAGGGGGTGCTCTTGTCCCCACTGTACAGATGGGGAAACTGAGGCACAGCAAAACTTTCAAGAGTCCATTAATTTTGGGTGCCCAGTTTAAGAAGCTTACAGCCTTATTTGTCAGAGTACTTAGCATTTTATAGCACTATATTTGTACAGAGTAGGGCTCCCAGTTGTAAGTGCTGAGCACTTACTACAAATCAGACCCTAGGAATCTCAAGTTGGGTACCCAGAAAATGAGGAACACAATGTGGCCACGTGTGAAAAGTTTGGTTTGTCATTTGCCCAGCATCACATAGGAACTCTGTGGCAGAGGCAGATAGACCCAACGTCTTTCAATGCCTGTGACTTGCCTAATGTCATGACTACCTCTCTGTTCAATATATTCTCTTTCTCCTCTAGGCCCATATAATCTCTCCATTGTGGCACTCAGCTGCCTTAATCATGAGGCCATCCCATCTCTTCCTGCAGCTACCTGTCTCCATTTACCACCCACCTGCCAACTTCTGTAATAAATGAGGCAGGGAACCCACAGATAGCCATGTCCTTTAGTTCATTTTCCCAGAACACTGTCCATCCCCTGCACTGAATGAGGTAGGGGTCCTGTAGGAAAAATAGTATGTGATCATGTAATTGGACTGTATCATTATGCATATGTACAAAGGAGCTGAATTATGGCTGCACTGACATTATTTTTGGTATTTCCTAATTGCCCAGTGCTTGACTGTGCAACTTTCCGATAGATTCAACTTACCCCTTCCCTCCAGTTCAAGGAATAATCTTTTTTCCATCCTACTCAACAACCACCCGTCTCACCCAAGAGGCCCATGACACTCCTTCCTCCTAGCAACCTTCCCTTTTGTTCCTTTCCACAGTATATGACTACGCCCAACATCTTTCCATGCCTGTGTGACGTACCTAACCTCATGGCTGTCTCTCTGTTCAATATGTTCTCCTTCCCCTCTAGGCCCATATAACGTAGCCTCTTTCCTTTTAGTTCAGTGTGGTCCTTTTCTCTGATGGGTCTGTGCAACATATCTGTCATTTTAGAACCATATATCTGTCCTTCCTCCCAAACACTCCTACTGTCTCCTTTTAAGTGACTCAAGTGATGTGAACAATCTACCTTGGAAGAGTATCCACCTGTCTGATGAAACTCAAGTTAGTACATCCTCCTCTGTGTAATAGTCAATGTTTCTCCCTTCTTTTACTGAAAATATGACCTGACCCAGCAGAGATCTCTGTTGTGCCTCTCAGTATGCTCTGTAGTGTTTTATATGATTCTGGGGGTATGTCTACACTACACACTAAGCCAGGTCTGTGGGTCCTGGGCTTAAAGACTCAGTGTTTCCAAGCCCATGCTTAAGTATCCATACCTCATTGTAAACCTGGGTTTACAATTGCTGGACCCAGGTTCCACAGACATGCTAATGCATCCATACTGGTCAATGCAGACCTTGTGACTTGACCTGCATCACCATCGCAGAATGACAGGGCTTGCATCCGAGTCACAGCAGTAGCTGGGCTTTGACTCACCTGGACCCTGAGTACTTGCTGACCCAAGTCAGACTGATGTGTGTGTGGACAGAAATGGGGGCTTAGGCTCAAACCTGAGTCTGGTCTTAGTGTGCAGCGTACACCTGAGAGGGAATGGGAGTAGTAATGGGCTATGATCCTTTCCATCCCATATCAGTGGTGACTGAAAGTCGTTATATATGATGTCTGGTTGGTGCTTTTAGTAAAATGTGCTACTGCTCTCAGTCTGGTTCCCAGTAGGCATGTGTCTGCTTAACAAAAACTGTATTTGATGCTATTTAACAAATTGTCAAGAATCTTAACAGACGCAGGGATCAAATGAATGGGAATGAAGACTGAACCACTCTTTCAAGAATAAATGGTCCATTCTGCATAGGGCTGAAGCTTATTTTCAGGCCTGTGCAGGGAAATGTGCTATATGGGTGCTGGCTTGTTTTCCCAGCCCAGGAAGAGTTCAATACCATGCCCAGATCTCATTCAAGCATTTCCTTCAATGCACAGTTTATTAATTGAAACAAAAAATTGCAAAGTTAACACAAAATTAAGCTATTCCTCTGACCAACACAGGGTGCAGGCCCAGAGGCCTTTCACTCTGCCCCCTTCTGTCTTCTCTAGGGACAGTCACAGGAGCCAACCTCCCCCCTGCAGCTGTCTTCCAGCTAAGGGTATATCTACACTTGGAGCAGTAGGTTTGAGTCCCAGCTTGAGGAGACATACTTGTGTTAGCTCAATGAGTGGAATGAGCTAGCTGCCCACAGTGCATGTCTGTCAGAGACACTAGGTACATACTTGGGGCAGCTACCCTCTCCTGCCATCTGTGCTGCCACAGTTATATTCTATTTTAAGCAGGTTTGCTAGCACAAGTGTGCCTGTGGGAGCTGGGGATCGCACCAGAGCTCAAAGTGTAGCCATACCTTGAGCCACATGTCGGCTCTTATAACTACAGCCGGGAGGTAGCTGATCAATTATAGGTGAGGTTGAGACCAAAAGTCCTTAAAGGGGCAGGCAACATGTAACGTTTCTGCTGTTGATACCTTTGCTCCACTGATTCCACTTGTTCTGTAGATAAAAAGGTTTAGCCTTCAGGGCTGTGAATTTGTAACCTTTAAATGAACATTGTATTTTTTCTTTATATTTAATTTAGTCTTTCTACTCATGCCGAGACTGTTTATCTTTTATTTTATAAACTACATTGGAGTATTTTAAAACTGCTTTAATAAACAATATTTTGTCCTTCAGATTACAAGGTTTAAGCTGAAGATATCTTCCACTTTACATTTACAAGGGCTGTCTCTGTTTTGTCAAGTTTCCAGTTTATCTCTGTGATTTATACCCTGATATCTTATCTATTTTTTTAAAAAAAATTTACATTTTTATCTGTGCTTTGCAGTAGCACTGGATGTTTAAAAGTGAAATCTTGTGTATTTTGCAAGACAACGGACTTCCACTATGATCTTCTTCCATGGAACTAATTTTATAAGAAGTAAAATTCAGAATATACATGATCAGTTTCTCAGCAACCCACCACAGGGCAGAATCCCAGAGCTCCCTCCCAATCTGGTAGGTGGAGAATGGGGAGTACTGGGGGGGGGGGGGGGCTCTGTGAGCTGCACTTTAACTGTAAAAGAGCCATATGGGACTCATGAGCTGCAGTCTGGCCAGGCCTGTATACATTATCAGGTTGTACAGGATTTTAGCTGTGTAAATCTCATTGAATGTAATGAAGGTTGAATAGCTAAAATGTGGTGCAAAATACTAAATTTGCATGGGTTAGTTTTGTTTCCCACTGAGCTACTAATAAATTATTTTCCTAATTGTAGACAATTTCCCCAAAAACCAAGATTAGTGAGGGGAAAACATATTGTAAAGAAAAGGGTTCATAACACTGAACTTTAATTTGTCAAGGTATATGTAAACATGGTGGTAGACAAATTGAGCCTAACAGCTATAGCCCTGAGTAGGAGGCAGCAATGCTTCCTAGAGTTCCCAAGCTTGCAAAGTGAAGAATTTGTGCCCCACTCACTGGTTTCAAGGGGCACTGGGGGCCTTTTCTCTTCTGGAGAAATTTGAGTCCTAGAGGGTAATAGTTGTGAGCAGTCCCCTGGTGCAGGACATTGCAGAGCCTGAAATTGTGGCTGATATCCATATGGGAGATGCAAGAGAACGGAAGATCCTTCTCATTCTTTCCACATGCATGAGGGCCTGACTACAATCTGGTCCACAGTGTTTTTTCCTATGCATGCTTTGTTCTTACAGATTGTGGTGCAAATTCAGGGCTGCAGTGTGTTGCATGTCTCAAGGTAGTGTCTCCCTCTGCCACAGACTTGGTTTCTCTTGGCTGACTATCATTACATCTGAGTTAATTTATGGCATTAACTCATATTCTCCCAATGGTTCAATCTGTTGAATCCATGCTGGATGACTCCTGTTTCATGCAAACTTATCACCCCCAAGAGATCTGACTACCCAGCCCAGCCTCCAGGATGATTGAGCTCGGCTGGGTTGCAGTAGGATTGCTTGATTATTGGCTGGTCTGACTGGTTGGTTGGTGGGAGCCAGCAGGACTGATTTTTAAGCTGAGCAGCAGCCCCCAGTTGTTGGCTGCTCAATACTTCTGCTCACAGCTGCAGCTGCTCCTGCTCCAGCCTGGATGCCTGGCTCTGGTGCCTGGCTTTTGACTCTGGCTCTGACTGTGGCTCTGGTTTCCAATTTCAGCTATGATTCTTAGCACCTGGCTCTGCTTCCTTGTCCCTCTCAACCTGGTTCTCACCATCGAGATGGACTGCTGGTGCCTGGCCCAACAATAACTTAGACTTTGGGAAGTTCATTTTATTGAGTCATGACAGTTGTTCTAAATCAGCTCAGCTCCACTGATTTTCAATGGAGTTACACAAGTTTACACCAATTGGGGATATGGGCCCTTGTTTCCAATGCCAGCTTACATTAAACGTTGTCTTTTCCTTTTTCCTAACACACATGACCATTTCAACATTTTCTTTATGTATCCACTTACAATATCAGTTGAATAGCTTTTGCTATCTTTTATTCAATGTAGCAACTTTCAACCCATAACACTGGCCATGTCACCTATGTAAACTGTGGTGTGGATTGAAAGCTTCAGCTCAGCAATGACATTTATTCATATAGATATTATACAAATGCCCTCTGAAATTATATATCCTGGGATAGTTAAGTCACATTGTCATTCATATGTATACACTTTCTGTAGCACAGTCATGTTTGTTACTATTATATCATCAACTGATAACCTCTGCTTTGCTGGCCAGAAGAAACAAGTTAAATAAGAGTTGAAAGCAAGAGATGAGGATATGTAGCTGAGGAGAAATGAGTAAAGATGGACTTACATGTTTGTAACTTTTTTGGTTCTATTCTGGCTCACTGGGAGCTAATTGATTACCCTGACACACAATGAGCAGTACCTTACTCCATAAATAGTCCCATTAGAGGCAAGTCAGTATGAGTATCTATGGAGTAAAATACTACCTTGTCTAAATATGGGTATCAGAATCTGGTCCTGAGTTAGTTATGCTAATTTACCACACTAGCATCGTTCAGTAGGTCTCTGATTAAAATGTGTAGTGCAAAGAAAATCAATATGAAAATGGTTACAAATGCCAACAGTGAAATGTGTAACCAACTTTTGCCAATTGCCTTTTGAAAACAGCTGATATTCCTGAGAAAAGGTAAAGTACCTGATACTCTTCCCGATATTGTATGCCTTATTTCAAAGTGTATTAAGCTCATCAACCAACTTTACACGTCTTTGGCATCCAAAGACAGCAGTGACGATAATAATACATAGCACATATAGAGAGAATTTTAAGTGTTCAAAGGCTGTACAACAAACATTCATTAATTCTCACTACCCTCTTGCCGAGAGGTAGGTAAGTGGTGGTATCCTGTTATGGCACATGGAAACTCTGAAGAACAATGGTAAATGACTAGCTCAATATCACACAGGAAGTCAATAGCACAGTCAGGATTTGAACTCAGGAGTTCCTGCCCCTGATCTCATTTCACTGTGTGTGCTGCCTGTGGCCTGGTTTGTTGTTAAGAGTATAATTCTACTAATGCTGCTGTGTTCTGACGCGTGGCAGGGTCTCCACTCGTTCTGTTCTTTTGAGTCTTTGCTTACTTATTGGTTTCTGCTGTATAACATTTCATTTGGAAACTAGTCTTCGTCTGCTCTTTTCTTATCAAGTTGTACCCTGACCCTCCATATCACCAATGAAGCCTCCTCTGCCCATTATCTGCTTCTAACACAAACATCTCTGGGCCTTCTTCCCTGCTGCACCTTGGGTGTATAGAACATCCTCCCAGAAATTATCCATAAGGCAGCCACCACTCCTCAAAATCTCTCCTCAAACCCACCTCTGCTGACACTTAATGGTGGTTAGGTAGAGAGACATACAAAGACAAATTTCCAAGGAATAGCTGTATATAAAAATGGGTTTTTAGAGTGTTTTTCACAATGGGACACTGATTCTGGTTGGGACCTCTGGGTGGTATCATCTAGAGGCCTCAGACAGAGACTGACCCCAGGGTGCTAGGTGCTGTACTCACACATATACGGAGAAGACTACCCTTATCCCAGAAAATCCCCTCAGTCCATAGTATAAATGTTTAATAAGTCCCCTCTAAAGGTCTGGCATTACTGTTATACCCCCAAAATAGTTTTCATTGATCAGCAGAGAGCTCTCTTGCTGTATCATTTGAATCTCCTAGACTGTCTTCAATCTCTCAGTGATATTGTGGATCAAATCTTCAGAATATGGGTTTGAAGTTGTTACTTGCAGAAAATGTCTTTATGAACACAGAACTATTTGCGTGTGCCTGATCCACTGCCAGGGAAGGGAGTTTAATGTTGATCAGACAGGAGAGGACACCTGGTTGAGTCCCACTTCCCCAGATGGTTAACTTGTTCTGCCTGGGTCATTTGACTGTTCTGCTTGAGCTATGCAGGGTGTGCTGTGATAGTCCTGCAACTCATCAGGGAACCCACTTAAATTACCACTTAAATGTGCTTTCTCCAATTTAGAGGAAAGCATATTAAAAAGATAATTCAGCTCCATCCAATTTAGGAGGCTTTCCACAAATTCGGAGTGATTTATATTTCCCTGGTTCGTTTGGCAAATTCTGTAGCTCCACACTAATTTTTCAGCTCTGAAATCTATAGGGAATGCTTCCTGGTGAGGGAAAAATGCTTTAATCATCCATCCATCACCCATTTTTCTATTTCAAATATTGGCCATACCCATTTGGATGGGCTTGTGTATTCCCGAAGAGCTCTTCTACACTGTCTAGACCCAGATATTTTCCCCGTATCACTGTCCCAAACTTAGAGAACACACCAACTTCTAAGTTGTCATTGACCAGCTCAATGCAACTACACCAGCTTATGTCAGCTGAGGATATGTCCCTTCATATTTTGAAATTTCTGTTAAACTGATCATCATTCTTTCCAGAATGAACATTGTCAAATACTTTTACTAATATATATTCATTTTTCTCGTCAACATATTTTTAATACTTTGTTGGTAGCTTGAAAATGTACAGGAAATTAATTCACTTTAAATTCTGTCTTTTTCCATTGTGGAATATTGACAATTTTCCACCCCACTCACCCAGAGCACTACTCCAGAGCCAGTAGAAGGAGTTCTAGGGCACAAACCACTGTTTTAAGCAGACTCCCAATAACAATGGCTATTTAAAATATGTTAAGGACAGAACCAAATATTTATAATCCCTAGAAGTTTTTCCTCACTGGATTACAACAGTTTTTAACGTAGGATTTATTCTGTGCCCAAACTGCTTGGCCCTTTTCTTTGACACTAAATTCAGTGATACTATCCTACTTTAGGTTCTGTGGCAGAATTTTTGTTTTTGTATGTTTAGGACTATCATCAAAAACACTATGACATTTAAAAAGTCCACATTGCCCCTGAAAAGACAAGCTCTTGAGTAACGAAGTCAGTTGTTGCAGCAGAAGGCCGTAGGTAGATGGGCATGTTGGGTTCACATGCTGACCTTAGTAGGATGCCTTTGCAGTTCACATTTTTTTAATGTTTTATTTTAAAAAACCCAAACCCACTATAAAGAAAAAGAAACCCAACATAGTGAAATATCTTGAATGCTAGCAATGTCACAGATATTTAGAGGAAAGGCAGAACCTTTGTTCTGAACTTAACTCATTGAACCTAGATACTGCAGCACATATGACAACTAAAAATCATTCAGTGTTCAGAGACCTCTGCAACCTAAAATCATAATTCACAATTTATTTGCTTTTTCTTAGTTGTAAATTAGACATTTAATGTTTGAATGGATTTATGGTATTGAATATCATCATTTTTCTTTTTCAATAGAGCTAAAAAGAGACAAAAGGCAACAATTTTGGTGTAGTATCTTCATGTTTCTTTTCATTTTTCTGTGCCAGGGTACGTTGGAAAGTGTTAGGGGTATGCAAGAAAGATCAGTACAAGTGTTCATTTATTGCTTCTTCCTTCAATCTTTTCTCTTCTCTCATCTCAATTCCTTTCACCATCTTTTCTTCTTTTATTCTCCATGCCCTCTTCTCTTGTCCTCTCTTTCTATTTATACCTCTATTATTCTCTATTTTAATTTGCCCTGCCCCTTCTTATTTTTCTTTAATTCCCCTTTTTCTTTTCTTTCTTTTCACTGTCCATGTGAAAGACGTGGTTTAGTGTGTCAATGTTCCATTTCATTCCCTGATTTTGATTCGTTTAATTTTTTGTTGAGAGTGGATGTGCTGTTTTCTGAAGAGGTCAGGAATCAGTACAGGGATACACAGTGATTAATATCAAGTAAAATATAAAATGGAAGACTCGAAAATAGCAGACAGTGAAAGGGATCACAAAACCTTTTGCCTCCAGAAATGTGGGTTTAAAATCTTGGTTCAGATTGCTAGTAAAATTGAATTTGATCTCATTCCATTCCTCATTAGCCCATATCTTAAAACCACTCTGCAGGTAGGTGTGAGTAGAGATTTCTGTTCATATGAGTCCAAGGAGTAGGAATAACAGGGTTGTTGTAGGAAAAGATTGAGGTGCATTGAAAAAGCTTAATGCATCACTTGCTAGTGTGGGGTGAAATCCAGATCTTTGAAATCAATAGCAGTTTTGTCATTGACTTCTGTAGGTCCAGGATTTCACCCAGGGTATCTGCCACCAGTCCCTCACTTTTATGAACACTGCATTCCCACCACCTACAATTTTTTAAACAATTTTAAAAGGTCAACCACACTCCATAGGTGTATTTGTTTTGATTCCCATCATTCTGCTTAATATACTTTTAGAATTACTGAGAAGACAATAAAATGCTTATCAGAGTCAATTTCCTGTGCCTCAGACAGTTTGATATATCTGTTAATGTTAAGTGGAACCTTTTGTAATATTCCTGTTGCATGAATAAAAGGGGTAAAACTATTTTAATACCATATTTTCATTTATTAGGGTTTTTTTTAAATGTTATGTGCACATAATTTCAGATAGAGAATAAAAGTCAGTCCATCTCAGTTAGAATTTCAGCTGAATGTTGCAGAAAGCAGTGTAGGTCCAATACTCATCATGGAAGAATTTTGGTGTTTCCAAAGGAAGCTGCAGAATATTAACTGCATAGCTTGTGTTTGTTACATCCATAACTTTCTATAAATTTCCTTTCTGTGGCTCTATAATGTCACATTTTAAAATATTCAGGTTTGTCTTGTTGTTCTTTACATAAAAAATTAATGATCATGAAAGTATTACTATGTTTATTTTAAAGAAACTATTTCCTACATTTTAATTAAAAGTTGTAATTCACCATCTTTTGACCAAGTTATCTTAAATCTTTATCTTATTGGTAATGGGTATTGGGCCAGATTCAGAGAGAAATACGGTCGTTATTTAATGCAAACAGTAAAAATCTCAGCATTTCCAGAGATATGGTTCAGTTCAATTCATGTGCTGTTCTAGCTATGCCTTTTTAATTAGAAATATTCTCCTACTTATGCAGGAATACTGGGGAAAAAGGGCATTGTCTTCTTCATTGTGTATTCCATGTGAATCACAAATGGACAAAAACAGACATAATATGATGACGGTTTTGTTATTAAAGCACTTTAATAAGGCTAATGCTTCCATATGAATAGTTTTCAAAATAACTTTCTGCTATTTTGAAGGTGTGCACTGGTCTAATATAGTAATAAAGGATTACTTCTGGGAAATATTCAACCATTAATTGTGGTTTGAAAACTTTTTCCTTATTCTCCATTTCTAAATAAACCAACCAAATACACAACCAAAAAGTGCTTTGCAAAATTAATTCCTCTAATATTCTGCTTGGGTGCTACATTATTGTACCATATGCAGGAAAAAAATGCAAGCAATGAAAAAAGAGTTGAAAGTTAAAATAAATTGCAGATACTAAAGGACAACTTGTGAATTGCTAAAGTATGTGTGTGTGTGTAGACCTTTGCCTTTTTCTGCTGTGACTTTCTGTAAAGGAGATCTTTAGCTACACTACAAATAGTCTAGGAATTAATGAAGAAAAAACTGCAGGAAGCAGAACCTTATCTATATGCGTTACTTTGATTTCAGATTATTTTTAGCATGGCTTTTATTGTACCCATTGTTACATACATAAATCTTTAAAGTAATACGTTTTGAAAGAAATGGTCATAAAAATTTACAGCCAGTAACTTTTCCCCTGTCCCTTACAATGATATTCTACTAAAACCATTAAATGGTTCTCATTAATGCCCTTTAAATGATTGTGTAATGACCCACAATCGCTTGTAAGTGAACAACCATTAAAGAATTACCAGTTCTTAGCATGCTTTTAAGTACAGTTTAAATACATGGGAGGTAACATATAATATATTAGAAAAAGTATTAAATTTGAAATTGTAAAAACATGATCACTACAAAAGAATGAGGTGTGGAACTCTACCCTGCACTGACCATAGCTTTTAGCGAACAAATTATTATGGCATATTTTGTTGCATATACCCTTTTTTTCAAAACTGAATCTTTATTTTGACTAGAATAATTCAGTTTTATGATCTTAATATTGAAATTAACTATAAAACATTAAGACAACAACAAAGGATGGTTTTCTTACACATAAACCAGGATTTTGATCTCAGCATATGCCTACCAATAATTGTTATTGGGAAATCTGACCTGTCTGGCGTCTTAAAAGTGTGGCTTTACTCTTTAATACCTCAAAAACCTCTAGACAAACATAGTAATGTTCATCTGAAGTGGAGTTGTTAAAAAATATGGGAAAGGGACTTCCAGATGCACAGCAGAACTTATGCAGTCTCTTTTACATTGTGCAATACTTTATTTTAAGTGCAGTGATGAAATAAATCTGGATATAAGGACATACAGGTGATTGGGAAAGTATATTTAGTGGTGAGCCATCATCCTGTCATTGGGGTGTAAGGAATCACCTGCTATTTTTCAGACTTCTCTCTGAATCTAGATTGACCCTCTGCAGTGATGCTGCTCTGGCACTTCAGAGAAACAGGATGGAGGGAGCTGCATTTTCAGAGGGAAGGAGTGTTTCTACCGGTCACAAGGGATGATTTTAAAATGATAGAAATGTAGGACTGGGAGAGACCTCAAGAGATCATCAAGCCCCCTGTGCTGGGGCAGGACCAAGTCAGCCCAGGCCATCCTTGACAGGTGTTTGTCTAACTAGTTCTTGAAAACCTCCAAAGATGGGGATTCCACCACCTCCCTTGGATGCCTATTCCAGATCTTAACTACCCTTATAGTTAGGTTTTCCTAATATCTCACCTAAATCTTGTGGCAGATTAAGTGCATTAGTTCTCGTCCCACCTTCTGTGGACATGGAGAACAATTGATTAGTCCTCTTTCTAGCAGTCCATAACATATTTGAAAACTGTTATCAGGTCCCTCTTAGTCTTCTTTTCTCAAGACTAAATATGCTCAGTTCTTTAAACCTTTCCTCATATGTCAGGCTTTCTAAACCTTTTATCATTTTATAAGCAAACTCTTCACTCCATTACCCAAGTCATTAATCAAAATATGAATATTACCAGATTGAGGACTGACCTCTGCATGACCCTACTAGATTCTTAAACCTTGAGTCATGTGTTGTATGTATCTTTAGAAATCTCACATTGGTACCTTCTTTGAGCTTTGTCATATCTGCAGTAAAAGTGTTTTTAAAATGAACAACTTGTGCTGGGTCATCATCCGAGACTGCTATAACATGAAATATATGGCAGAATGCGGGTAAAACAGAACAGGGAACATACAATTCTCCCTCAAAAAGTTCAGTCACAAATTGAATTAACACCTTATTTTTTTAATGAGCGTCATCAGCATGGAAGCATGTTCTCTGGAATGGTGGCCCAAGTATGAAGGGGCCTATGAATGTTTAGCATATCCAGCACATAAATACCTTGCACTGCTGGCTACAAAAGTGCCATGCAAATGCCTGTTCTCATTTTCTGGTGACACTTTAAATAAGAAGTAGGCAGCAGCATCTCCCATAAATGTAAAAACAATTGTTTGTCTTCATGATTGGCTGAACAAGAAGTAGGACTGAATGGACTTGTAGGCTCTGAAGTTGTACATTGTTTTGTTTTTGAGTGCAGTTATGTAACACAAAAATCTACATTTGTAAGTTGCACTGTCAGAACAAAGAGATTGCACTACAGTACTTGTATGAGGTCAATTGAAAAATACTATTTCTTTTATCATTTTTACAGTGCGAATATTTGTAATAAAAATATACACTTTGATTTCAATTACAACACAGAATACTATATGAAAATGTAGAAAAACATCCAAAATATATAACAAATTTCAATTGATATTCTGTTGTTTAACAGTGTGATTAAAACTGTCATTAATCATGATTAACTTTTTTAATCGCAAATAATTTTTTACTTAATCGATTAATCAACAGCCCTACTAAATATCCTTTAACCTGTTATTTCCTATTCTTGGTTTGTATTCCTTCACTTTTGGTAATATTAATTTATTAATTAATTTCGTGAAGACTGAAGCAAAATAAGCACTGAACACCTCTGCCTTCTTGACATCATCAGCTGTTAGCTCTCCTTCTCCACTAAGAAGAGGACCTACATTCCTTCATCTTGCTATTGGTCCTAATGTATTTAAATAACTTCTTCTTATTGTCCTTTATGTCCCTGGGTGACCTAGCCTACATGCTTGTACTATTCTTTTGTACTCTTCCTTAGCAATTTATCCATGTTTCCACTTTTGTAGAATCCTTTTTGATTTTTCAGGTCATTAAAGTGCTCCTGGTGGAACTGTATTGTCCTTTTACAGATCTTCTTATCTTTCCTTCAGATTAGGATTGTTTCCAGTTATGCTTTAATACTGTCTCCTTGAGAAACTACCAGCTTTCATTACTGGTTACCTACCAGTTCCTCACATTTGTTGTCCTTATTCTTATACTCCTTCCTTTCCTTTAGGCTCATGAAATCTATCATTTCATAATCACTTTAACTGAAATTACCGTCCACCTTCATATTTGCAACCAGTTCCTCTCTGCAACCAATGATCATGTAATTTAATAACACAATGTGCAACTTGCTAACGTGCTAACTTGCGTAGCACATCTTTGAAGGAAAGAGCCCAGCGGATGGCAACAAAAATGATTAGGGGGCTGGAGCACATGAGTTATGAGGAGAGGCTGAGGGAACTGGGATTATTTAGTCTGCAGAAGAGAAGAATGAGGGGGGATTTGATAGTTGCTTTCATCTATCTGAAAGGGGGTTCCAAAGAGGATAGATCTAGACTGTTCTCAGTGGTACCAGATGACAGAACAAGGAGTAATGGTCTCAAGTTGCAGTGGGGGAGGGTTAGGTTGGATATTAGGAAAACCTCTTTCATTAGGAGGATAGTGAAGCACTGGAATGGGTTACCTAGGGAGGTGGTGGAAACTCCTTCCTTTGAGGTTTTTAAGGTCAGGCTTGACGAAGCCCTGGCTGGGATGATTTAGTTGGGGATTGATCCTGTTTTGAGCAGGGGATTAGACTAGATGACCTCCTGAGGTCCCTACCAACCCTGATATTCTATGATTCACAGAAATATGGTGGCTTACTACATGTACCCTGTTTTCAAGGTCTGTCTTTGTTCGCTTTACAAAAAGCAGTAATCTTCCCAGTTTTTGTAACCCACGGCAACTGGCCACCTGACTGAGCAATTACAGCTGGGCCAGACAAACTGATGACAGTCTGGGTAGGCTCAGTCACCTGTTGTCTCCTCATCTTTCCCCCCCCCCCCCCCCGTCTCCAGGAGGCTTCATATTGAGCCCTCTGCCTTCCCACAGCTGCCAAAGCATTCCTCTAGAGACATCCCTGAGCCCTCACTAATATCTTCCCCTGCAGTGCTCTCTTAGAAGTCTGTTTGCTTCATATTAATAGAAATAAGAGTTGAAAAAAAGCCTAATTCAGTTCATCCAGTCTCTGCACCTGCCACTGCGGAGTTGTTCCTATTGTATTATTTCTTTGTATTTTGTCCATTCTTGTTTTAAGTCCTACAAGTGACAGATCCGCCAGCGTTTACCTTGAGAACAGTTTAGACTAACACATTTCATTGTCAGGGAATTTTCTTCTGCCTAGATACTCTTCCTTGATTCCAGTCCAGGTACCATGGAGAGGGGGATCTTAGAAATACACCTATAATGCTAGTACATTTCCTCATTCCTAGCGTCATACTATTATGCCTACAAGAATCATACTCCTTGTACAGTCTTGTTACCTTAAAAATGTTCCTGAAGTAAGTGAGGTGTTGCTGTTGTTGTTGTTGCAGGGAAGGGCTTACAGGAACTTAAAATCATTCAATAGAATATATGCTTCATGACAGAAAATCCTCTGCAAGAAAGGTACAATGTAAAGTTTTAGGACTCTACTTCTCTAAAAAATTCTTCTCCTTCATTGAAATTTAAACTTCAATTTTTCAGTTACTATGATATCCCTTATTAATTGTTAGATAGCCCTGCTGTCTGCATATTCTTACTTTATGGAAATAATCCAAATCAAAGATGGCCTCCTTGGGAACATAGAAATCAAACTGGAAAGAAGCAGTACTTCTCAACCTATCAGCCTTGCTGTAGTTTGGATTAGTTATATAAAAAGAAGCTTTCAAAACTTGGAGTGATGTCTTTTGAAACAGATTTATCCATGTCCCTCATCACTGGCAAAGATAAGTGTAGGACAGCTAACCCTCATGCTAACCAAAATAATCAAAAATGCACTCTGCAAGTGCAGCAGTCCAGTCTGTACTTGATGCAAATCTCTGACCTTCCAAAGCAAGATTATTAGGAAATGGTGGCATGCAAATACCACCAGTAACACCTTCCTCAATATCTCATTTCCCTCACAAGCAGACCTTTGTGAAACATTTTGTAGAGATGGCTCTTCTAGCCCTAATGGTTCTGGGTCTCTGACAGGGGCAAAGGTTTATTCTCATTCTGCTGTGTCTCGCTGCAGTCTTCATTACCATTGCTCATAAAGGTGCTTCTGGCTCTGACGGCCTGACAGAAGTAGATGGAATTACATTCCTGCCGTTCATTGTAGATAGATCCCAGACCTGCCCATCCTCTCCAAAACTCCCTAACCTTTGTGAGATTCAGTTTGAGATCTTCTATTCCACCTCTTATACATACAAATGTAACTACAGAGTGAGCCTGGGAGACAGAATGGACTACAGTGACATAGTATGTTGATGAGGTGAGGTTGTAAGCTTTCTTTGCTATTGAACAAGTCAACAGCAAGTCCCAGTGCTGGAAAAATAAAGTATGGGCGAGATTAAATCAGAGAAGACAAAGTTTGAAGACAATGATGACATGAACAGGGAAACACTTAGAGAGCTTTCCTCTAGCATCAACCTCAGCTGAGAGTATCTAACCACTAGTTTTCAAGAGAGGGTGGAGACCCAGGGTCATACTGGACTCCCTGGAGCTCCTGGACACCCGGATTACAATAGTGGCAAAGAATCCTTTGTCATCTGAGATTTACCAGGAAACTGGGCCCCTTCCTCTCAATACTACTGTGATCCATGCTTTTGTCAACCCCATGTGAGTCTACTGCATCTCACTGTATCTGGGGTTGATAGTAACAATTGCTAGAAAAATTCAGTTCTTACAGCATTTGATAAACCACTTCCTAAGCAATGAAGACCAATGTGATCTTATAAAGTTGTTGCTGCATGCAACACAGTGGTACTTGCCTACATTGTAGTCTTCCTCTTAATGTACTGGGATCAAGGTCCATGAGCAATCACTTACTTATCTAATCTGAGTGACTCGTTGGTACTTTATAAATACCAGTCACCACAATATCTAAACATAGCATCTTATCTATGCATCACTCACCATAGCTAAGCTGCACAAGTACAAGACAGTCCCAGGGTAAGATTTTGGTCTCTTTTAGAGAAAATATTCTGACTAAGGATCTTCTTGGCAGAGCCCTAGTTAGACCATGGTGCAGTCTAGGAGAGGAAATATGCCAATGGGATTTGCAAATTTCCTTGTTTGCATGAACTTCCTCCTCCTTCAGCAAGATAACCATATTTTCATAGTCAAAACAGGACATACTTGTGGACATGTTTGTTAGGTATGCAAAGTGGTCATACAAAAGTACAATTATTTTTAAAACATGTGCTTATGTCACTACTGCCAGCTTCTGACTCATCAAGCCGGGTTCTTGGAGTGGAGGATTTTACCTAGTTAGTCAGTGTCATAATTAGTTTATCATAAAATGCAGGACAAATGTCATTTAGCATTCTCTTTGAGGAACAGAACAGCTCTGATAGTATCTCCGTTTGGCTTTTCTCTCCACTCTACATGTTGTTCATTCCACTGAATGGTCCACTGGACTGTTTGTTCCTGGTAAACACAGAGCAAATTCTGGAACAAATGGTTTGTAGTTATTTTTTTATTTTAATTGATTAAATGAAAAACTAGGACACCCAAGACATCCCGAAAGAAGTTCCTGGGACAGTGGGTCATTGTACGAACAACCAGGACTTTGTTATGGTAAAGCCGGGACACAGTCACTTTACCCTTCAGGTTCACAAAATCTAATAAATCTTGCATCCATTATGGATAGGTTCAAGGTTCAATAGTAGAGCTGATTGGAGAATTTCATGGAAATTAAAATTGACTGATATTATTCATTATGTTTTGCTCTGATAAGTAGGAATCACATTGTGCAGAAACAAAGTGCAGTTACTTCTGGGGAGAGACCAGCAACTGTTTCACACTGCACAGTGTGTCTGATTCTACTTAGCATTACACCAATAGGTATAATTTTAGAGAATGCAGGGGCAAATCTGTCCCCAGCTTTAAGCTTAGGGGACATCACTATGTTTTTCTCTTTTCCCCCAATCTCTCAATCCACACTTGAAAGGGGGGAAGTGGAGGCCCATCACAGGCAGCTGCTTAGTGGAGCATGGCACTCTCCGCACATCCCTCTGCTGATTAGCTATGGAGCTGCTCAGCTGGACAGGAGAAGGCAGCAGTTGCAGATGAACATTCCTGTCACCAGGGTCAACAGGAGGCAGCTCTCTGGGGCCACAGTGTTACCAGATTTGCCTGTTACTTTGGGGTACGCTCATTTATTATGGTTACTGTCAAGGTTCCTTCCCCACTCTGAACTCTAGGGTACAGATGTGGGGACCTGCATGAAAACCTCCTAAACTTACTTTTACCAGCTTAGGTTAAAACTTCCCCAAGGTACAAACTATTTTACCCTTTGCCCTTGGACTTCCACTGCCACCACCAAATGTTTATCTGGGTTGATTTATTAGGAAAGCATTGTTTGGAAATGTCTTTCCCCCCAAAATCCTCCCAACCCTTGCACCCCACTTCCTGGGGAAGGTTTGGTAAAAATCCTCACCAATTTGCATAGGTGACCACAGACCCAACCCTTGGATCTTAAGAACAATGAAAAAGCATTCAGTTTCTGAAAAGAAGGATTTTAATAGAAGTAAAAAGTCAAAAAATCTGTAAAATCAGGATGGTAAATACCTTACAGCGTAATTAGATTCAAAACATAGAGAATCCCTCTAAATAAAACCTTAAGTTACAAAATGACACACAGACAGGAATATCCATTCTATTCAGCACAGCTTAATTTCTCAGCCATTTAAAGAAATCATAATCTAACACATATCTAGCTAGATTACTTACTAAGTTCTAAGACTCCATTCCTGTTCTAACCCCAGCAAAAGCATCACACATACAGACACAGAGCCTTTGTTTTTCTCCCTCCTCCCAGCTTTTGAAAGTATCTTGTCTCCTCACTGGTCATTTTGGTCAGGTGCCAGCAAGGTTATCCTAGCTTCTTAACCCTTTACAGGTGAAAGGATTTTTCCTCTGGCCAGGAGGGATTTTAAAGGTGTTTACCCTTCCCTTTATATTTATGATAGTTACTCTTATGGGACGGTACTGTAATTCTGTCAATATACTGCTTGTGTCACTTGTGTTCTCATACAGAGCTCTACTTCTCCCTGCTGCAAGTTCCCTCCCAGTGGAGCTGTCCTGCAGGACCTAGGTCCCCCAGGGCTGGGTTCTTCCAGCAGCAGAATCAGATGAGCACGCACACACACACACACACACTAACAGAGCATGACTGGGAGGACTGGGTTAATCAGCACTCCCAAGCTGACCCCTTATATGTTCCTGGACTCAGCAGGCTGAGTCAAACAGCACCTCCCAGCTGTCACCCTCAGATGCCATGGGCACCGCACCAGACTAGAGTATGCCTGAGCAGGCTGGGTCAAGCAGCATTTCAAAGCTTCCATCCTCATATGCCCTCAGCCCATCCCTATCCCCACTTTCACATTACAATTGTTCTGGTAATAACCCACTTGATGAGCAAACCCCGGAGGATTTTTGGGCGCTGCAGGGATCGTTAGCTTAGGTAGGAGGAGCATTGCTGCAGAGCGAATGGGGAAGCCAAAACCAGCCATGCGGGGGAGGGAGGGAGAGAGAGGGAGAGAGAGAGAGAGAGAGAGAAGCAACCAGCTTAACTGTAAAAAGAAAAGGAGGACTTGTGGCACCTTAGAGACTAACAAATTTATTTGAGCATAAGCTTTCATGAGCTACAGCTCACTTCATCAGATGCATTCAGTGGAAAATACAGTGGGGACGTTATTTATTGCCAGGTAATAATCATACAAGGGGAGCCAAACAAACAAAACAGTTATAATATTAAATCTAACCTAAATTTGATTATAAAAGTCAGGTTTAGAAAACTATAACTGATCACACAAGTCAGGGTCAGAAGGCTATACCTAGAGAGAGAGCGAGAGAGAGCTGGGTTCTCACCACTCCATGAAGCTTGAATTGATCAGGGTTCCCAGGTGGTGGTGGTAGCTGAGGGTCTGGAATGCTGGAGACAGGCAGAGCCCCCGCACGATCAGTCAGGAGAAGATGGAGCCCCAATAGAACTGATGCAGACTTTGGATCCACGCATCAGAGCACTTACTTGAGCATGGGTAGGGGTTTTTGTAGGGAAAGAACAATGGTTCAAGGGAGAAACACTAGATTTGTTTATGGGTAAACTAATGGCTCAAGGGAGTATATGGAAGTTGTTTTGTTCAAGCTAGACAATAGGAACCTATCATTCCTGGCTACGGGTGGTGTCCCTTTGAGGGAGCTCACAATGCAATTAGGTATTCAGTATTTTGGATCCCAATAAAGGATTTATGACTAGAATTGGTCTGATAACTACTGAGCTAGTGTGTGCAGGTGTGGGTTCATTAACATCTGGAGCAGAGATTCCCCATCATGCAGTGCTTTCCTGCTTTTCTGGTCCCAGAGTTCAGTGCGGTTTTTGCGTTGGAATCTCTGTTCTCCATTCTGTATGCCAACGGAGATGTTTCCCTGTCCCACCTTTGATGCAAATAAGGCTAGGGGAGTTTCCTTAATCCTGTCACCCTTGTCCAGGGGGGTTTAGGTGTGTCTTCCACTGCCTTTTCTTTGCTTTTTGTAAGTCTTCCTTCTGATCAGCTTTGGTTCAAACAGAGACTGGGGGTGGAGGGTAAGGTCTTTCATGAGTCAGACAGGTTGGGTACTGTGCACTGGTTCCCCAAGAACACAGAGCTGATAGATAACAACAGCTCCTATTCTGCCTCCTCCACCCCAGTTTGGAGAACAGGCTGCAGGCTGAGCTAACTCCAGAGGAGAGACTGTGACTTGGCTTCCAGTCCACCAGCTGCTCAAGTGCCTCCTTCCTCCCAAATGAAAGAGGTTTAGATACGAAGAAGGGAAACACAATATGAGGGGTATGTGTCTGAGAAGGTCAAGGCTCAGGGTATTTGGGGAGGGGAATCTCTGGGTTGGGGTGCCATCCAGTGAGGAGATCTTGCAGGGGAAGACAGCACAGAGGACAGGACAGGATAGACAGAAGACACACAGGCTCAATGATGGCTCTTGGGTATGTGGGTGGGGTTGACACAGGGAGAGGATGAGGTATTTTTTGGCAGGAAGGAGGATATTTTGGTGGAGGGGCTTGGTGAGGGAGAAGAAAGTGAAATTTGGAAGGAGGGGAGAGGGAGGGAATGGTTCGGGAGAGGAGTTTTTAAAGCCTTATTGGAGGCTTATTGGAGGTAAGGGTACGAGAGGGAAGGGAGGAACTTATATTACTGGGAGCCTCAGGAGGAGGCAGGGGCAGCTTGCAGCACTATGAGAGGCTGTGACTAGGGTGACCAGATACAAAGTGTGCAATATCGGCACGGGGGTGGGGGATAATAGGAGCCTATATAAGAAAAAGTCCCGAATATTGGGACTGTCCCTATAAAATTGGGACATTTGGTCACCCTAGCTGTGACCCCAAAACTTTGCTGGTAAAATTTCTCCACTGCCTGCACCTTTGGCTAGCCATTTGTAGTAATGCACAATGGATGGAAAATGCTGCTGCTCTTCACTGACAAGGCAAGGAGCAGGGAAATGCAGAATCAGGCCCAGTAACTGTTTCCATCTGAAATTAGAGGATGAATTAAGATAGGTAATATATAGTTACCAGAGCTATAATTAGGCCAGAACACTGGGATTAGCATCCCTGCTCTAATGCAAAGACCTGGACAATAGGATTTTTAATGACAACAAATGGTCAGGACCTTAGTTTTAAATCTTGTTTAAAATGTGAGCAAATATTATAGCTATGGTAAAATGTTTGCCCCAGGACCAACAGAAGGGCATTGTTTTATGGGTGGTCAAACATTAAGACATAGGGACACCAAGCCATAATTTCTTACAGAACTTCCATTAGATCAGATCTGAGCCAAGACAGTAAAGACAGCTCTCCGAGCTTCATATTTGGAACACTCTATTTGCGCTTCTTTCCTTTTTCAATTGTAAATTAATCAGTGGAATTAAATTAAACTGTTCTGTGTACAGTCTAATCCTCATAGTATAGTCTCTTCCTAACTGTTTCACACAGGCTACAGCACCTGACTACAACGGGGCAATAGAAATTGCTAGGTTTACAGAAGTATTTAGGCATCCACCTCCCACATCCACCTCCCACCTCTAACAAGCTAAGGCCCTTTTGAAAGCCCTACTAGACACCCATTTGTATCATTTGTCACCAAAATACCTTTAGATATCTGGCACTATGTGCCTATTCAGCTTTGAATGATTGTAAAATATTATTCACAAGTTTTTTTTAATTTTTTTTAGACAATTTTTGTAATTGGTTTGGATACTGACAATCTAAAACACTTTTTATTAAAGTGAATTGGTACCCACAGGACGACTAGGTTGTTTTGTTTAAGTGTACGTATGATGAAAGCAGTTTTAGTCTTTCAAAAGTCCATGTTCTGGATGCTGAAAATAGACTCCTTGCCAAATGGGAATTGAAACGCATATACGTATTACACTATTTACCTTAGAAATTAATTTCAGCCAGAAGCAGATAGGATTATTTAATATTTATCTTTAGCTGCAGGAAGATGAATCTATTATTTTATATGTTTATTTTATATGCATTTTTTCATGTACATTTTCCTGTAGGAGGTGCAGATGTACTCTTGTCCATACTGTGTCAAGGTTAAAGATTCTGAAATTGGTAAATTCCTGTAGTTATTATCTACCAATGATCATCACAAGAGAACCATTCAATTCTCTTCTGGCGTGTGTGTGTGTGTGAGAGAGAGAGACAGAGAGAGAGAGAGAGAAAAAAAGAAATTCCCACTGCTACTGGTCTCAGTGTGCTTAAGATTGGGAAGTTAAAATATTTACATCCCTTAAATTAAGCAAAGAAAATTGGACTATGTTGTATATCAAAGTGACTGATTTAGTGCCAGTAAGAGTGAACTAGAGTGTATAAAGCTATCATACTACAAAGCATCATGTAGATGGGAACTGTTAAATATCAATGGAGCATTACTCTGCATTGTCAGCAAACTTTAGTGTGACCACAGTGAGGGAGATGCTAAAATGTCATTTCATGGACCACATTATATGCTGCTTATGATGAATATTCTGGCCATGGTTTATTACATTTTTGATAAATTGTAACTTCTTGGACAAAAATTTTGTTAGCTTATCTCTAACATTATTTAATGATCTTTAAAAGACTGAATCTGCCCCAAAGATGTAATCATCATTCAGCAGCAGTCTGTAACCATGTGGTACTAATTTAAATTACTGTAGCAATGGACAAATCTCTTTCCAGAAATTAATAAATGCAATTTATAAGGAATGTTAAGTAACAACTAACAATTTAATGCTTTGCGAGTTTCAGCCAAACTGATTAAACAATTAAAGCAGATTTCTAGGGTTAGGAAAGAGGCTTCACCATAGAAAGAAAGCAACAATTTGTGAATTGCATGCATTCTTTCAGACATTCAGCATGATTAAACTCCAAAACTATGTAAAATAACCCTAAATATTTTAACCAACAAAAGGAGTTTCAGAGTAAACTCCAGCCTTGCACTGCCCATTTTGACAAAGGATTGCAGAGATCTTTGAATGGTGGGTCATTTCATTTGCGGCGTAATACAATACCTAGACACAATAAAGTCGGCTGTAAGTAGAACTACTGCCAAAAAGTTGCCACAAATATATGTTTAGGTATTTGAATAAACTTGCTTTGATTTTGTGCCCTTTTGTGTTCACTATCTGTGAATATTCCAGCAAATGGGGTTTCTGGAGGAATCTGAGAAACAGAAAATATTAAGCAAATGTTGGAGAATACTTGTTAGAAGTTAATTTTAAATTGTAAACACGAGAATTTGCAACAGAAACCTGATTCAGAGTGATGCATATCTAGCAAACAGAAATGTACCATGTAACATATATGTTCAATCAGAACTAACTTACACAGCTCCAAAAAGACAACATCAGAAAGGAAGGAAGTGGGGCTGTGTGTGGCCAGGGAGGGATCTGAATTTTTTGGGAGTTAGTTTGTTATAGTCCAAGAGTCATATGATCCTAGATGAGTGCTCTGACCACCAGGCTTATTGGATATTCAGGGGTGTGGCTGGTGAGGAGGAAGCGTCTTTCTCTGGTTTTCCATATAAAAAACTTCAAAAGGATTCATTTTCATCCTGACCCAGAATGGGAACATTTTCAAAATCTCAAAAATGGTCATGGGTCCCAAAAACCATTTCCCATTCAGTTCTAGTAATAAGTAGCATTGGCTACAGCTTTGAAGTATAGTGTTTATCTCTGAGATTTTGTAGGTCCGTCATCTAGGAAGTTGCAGAAAACTATATTCTGTTGTGGATATCTTGATTTTCTACTGGAATTCATTGAAAGGGAATTTTGCTTTTTTTAGATGTCACCACTATAACCAAAAAGTTGTCTCCTGGCACTATTGTATTTCCAAGGTCGAATAGAATACTCTTTCCTGTCAGAATAGGTCTGCTCAGTGGCAAGGTTACAAATATGAATAATTTTTCCACTTTGTCTTGTGTGTTTCTGGTGACTCAGTTAGAAAACTTGTTAATTGAGCTATAAAGGTAGCTACAGCCTTTGCCTTTCAGTAAGGCAGTGTGTTAATTTGGGTTTGTGATGTTGGCAGGGGAAGGGTACAAGCTGCCAATGTTATGTTAGGATTAGTAATATGCAGTACATTTTAACATGCTCAACTTTTCTGTCATGCTTTCTATGTCTGTTTATTATTTTTTCAAATTGAGAGAGCGGAAGGTTTCACTAGAAGGTTTCTTCTGTTAGGCTGTTTATCACCAGATGTGTTTTTCACTCCTGCAATCTCCACATGTGTGGGGAGTTAGAAAGATAAATGAAGAAAATCATGCACACAGGATCACAGGGTTCAACATCAGAAATCTTCAACATGACTCACATAACCATACCTAGCAGTGGGAATTTTGTTATCCTCTTTAAAAAAAAATGAAACTAACCAATATTCAGGGCTCTCTATTAATGCTTTGAAATATAAACCCCTTTCACAATTTACACACTCAATTTTATTTGTGTGTGTATATATATATATAATACTATTTTTGCATTGAATAGAACTATATATTGAGCTAGACTTCTTATGGTATTTTGCTGAAAGCTTTTGAATTTCACTGAAAATGTAGATATTCTGCCAAAGCTTTTCAAATTTATAACAGTATACACCAGTGGTGGGCAACCTGCAGCCCATCAGGATAATCTGATTGCAGGCTACGAGACATTTTGCTGACGTTGACCATCTGCAGTGATGTCCCTACCCACCCCCCTACCCCCCCCCCGCAGCTCCCAGTGGTCGTGGTTTGCCGTTCCCAGCCAATGGGAGTAGAGGAGCACCCACCTGCAAAAACAAAAGTCAGCTCCGGTGCCACTGACTCTGAATTATGATGATAGGGCAGTAGAAACAGGAGGTGTACTACATTATGGGCAGCAGAAGTTTCTGGAGATGTTGAGATGTTGGGAAGCTGTCAGTAAGTACCAGAGTGGGAAAGGAGAGGAAGATACTGCTACTTGTACTCTAAATTTGGCTGATTTATGTATGTGATTTCACAATCACTTAGTTATTTTGAGCTTGCAAGTACCTTCCTATTACTTCATAGCTGTCAATGATCAATAGATGAAAAGAAAATGTGGAGGAACCTCACTATTCAGTGGTGTCAATCTGGAGAAACATAAAGAGACGCTGAAAGCGAATTGTGCGATTTTGAGCATACTTTTTGATGAACAGAGGCAGTCTTCCCAAATAGTATTACAAAAAATCCTCACCAAAAGCAACAAAGGAACAAAACATGAAGCATAGGTCCTCAGTGGAAACAGAAGTCATTTCCATTAAAATCCTCCTCCGAAGCTAGGGCCCCTGTGTTTTGATAGCCTTTCTCTTGCACCTCTATCAATACCTTTTATTGAAGTAAACAACATTCATCATTGTTTTGTAAGGGAATTTGTCCATTTGGAAATAACCAGGCAGAAATGATATCAGTTCTCTTCCAATGTCCTAATAAAATGTGGATAATAATATTAGCTTGTTCCTTTACAAGTAGAAGGCCAAAAAGACTCAACAGAGTTTAACACAGAGGGAGAAAGTAAGCCAAAGGAAGTGGTGAATAGGGTGCTTTGGGGAGGGCACTGAGCAAAGGATTCCACATTGTGAAGCTATTTAATATCCACTAGTTTGAAAAAAGTCTATGGAGCCAGGAGTTGGTGGGGTTCAAACGTTATATACTAAGGGCTTGTCTACACTGGCACTTTACAGCGCTGCAACTTTCTCGCTCAGGGGTGTGAAAAAAACACCCCCCTGAGCACAGCAAGCTTCAGCACTGTAAAGTGCAGTGTAGACAGTGCCCCAGCCCCTCGTGGAGGTGGTTTTTTAGAGAGCTGGGAGAGCTAACTTGCACAGATTATAAGGATTAATAAAACACAGACAATGCATATGTTCTATTTACTTCTAATGGCCCAAATTCATCTGTCTGTCTACCAACCTGTCTAGGTTTTTATACTTTCCCCCTCACTATTGTGTCTGAGCATTCTTTCCCTCATTGACACCCATACAATTTCAGTGGAGGTGGATAGAGTTAACTGATAGCAAAATTTGGCCCCAAAATTGGAGACTGATATATATTAAAGAACATATGTCAAAGATAGGATTTCATTTATTAAAATATATTTCACTGTGAAATAATTTTCTTATGTTTCCTCTCTATAGGGGAGTCTCAAACCCTCTTTCTCCAGCACTTGGATAGTTATAGCCATACATTGCCTTCTGAGTTTGATTTTTTTCTATTTGTCTTTGTGTTTTTTTCATTCTGTACATAGAAATTAGAGAGTTGGGATGAAGCAGTTAAGAGACTTCCTGATAGCTACTGCCAGATAAGACAGCCATGGTTGTAATGGTTAGGAGAACAGTCTGCCAAGAGACTTAAAATTGTGTTTTCACTTCCCCTCAATATAGAAACTGATCAGATTGTGGCTAGGCACAGTTACAAACTGAATTTTCTAGACTGGGTCCCTGAAATTAGAATAAGGACACAGATACATGCATATTGATTGTGTGTGTGCGTGTGTTTGTGAGGCTCCGTGGGTAGCAGAGCTTTTAAAGTGCCAAGTCAGACCCTGTAGCCAAAAAGTACCATGATACAATTTTCGAAGTTGAGACCTTTACAGTATTGATGTGTCACTAGAGAAAATGTAGTAACATAATTGCACCTGTTTCAAGATGGTGCTGAAGCAACACCTGTGTGCATGTGAGTTCTCTGGTGACTAACAAGTCTCTCTCTCTAGTTTCTGCTCAATTTGGTGCTCAAATCAGCTTGCATTCTCAAGCAGCTTGTAGATCAACATCTGCATTTCACCTGGTATGAAACTTTGCCACAAAGCGGTATTGAATCTATATTTTGAAAGACCTTTAGTTTTTCAGGCTGTCTCAGAATCCTGCATCAGAGCTGCAGTTTTGGGATCCACTGTAAAACATGCTGGACTTTGGAAACAAAGGCTGGTTTGGGTTAAAATGTAATAAGCCCCAGGTCAAATGTCAGGGCATACTCTACCCGGCACTCAGTCCCCTTCCAGAGTATTTATTTACACCCCATTTCCTTTTCTTTCCAGTTTAGGTTCTACCTCACCTAACCTCCTTTTCTACATCATGAACTGTGATAGCTAGCCCTGATAGCTTGATCCACCCCATTTCCCCAATTGTCAAACTTCTCATTCCTAACAAAAAAATTCCTGGGGGAATTCTGCACCAAAAAATTAAAAATTCTGTGAACAATATTTTAAAATACTGCAAAATTCTGCATGTTTTATTTGTCAAAATAACACAATATAATCACACCAGTTTCAATTAATTTTGGTAATTTATTTCAAAATACCTGTCAGCAAGTATGTCTGTAATAATACAGACAACAAAAAAAGATTCAGCATATGTTTTTTGACAAATAGATTCCTTACTAGGCATATTAATACAGAACTTGAGTAATAATTCATTTTAACTACAATACAGAAAAAAGTCACAGTAACTATTCAGCCGTTCCTAACACATGGAAGTTAACTTACAAATAGTTGGTAACCAACACCCTGCATTTCAGTTACAATCCTGGATTTTCATTTAAATTACATTGTAGAAGACCAAACAGCAAAATAAAAATAAAGTAGAATGCCATTTTAATTACTGTCAAACAAAACTGTAGTTAAAATTCTCAGTTCTTTGCCCTAGGGACTTTCAGCTGCTCCTCCCACACTCACTGCCTCCTCCCTTGGGGCACAGCCATATGCCCTCCCCTCTCCCTTCCCCTGGAGATTGACGCTCCTCCTCCTAGCTCCAACAACCCTCTTGCTCCTGGGGGGCTTGTGGTCCCTCTACTCCCCCCCACCACTGGTGACCCTCTGCTCCCCCCTCCCACCCTGACTGACCCCTTCCTTGCCTGCCCCACTTCCAGAGGCCCTAGTGCAGCAGTGGAAACTGGCCATAGGAGCTGCAGCCAGAGAATCCTGGAGGAGGGGACCTGGCTGCATGGTGCTACAGGTAAGAGTACCCCTGCCTGGGGTATGAAACTTGGAGGGGGCTGGTGCCACCCTGCCCACCCTAAATGCCATCCCCAGCTAAGGCTCCCCATGGCTGCCCCACAGCTGCTTGTGTCATAGAATCATAGAAGATAAGGGTTGGAAGAGACTTCAGGAGGTCATCTAGTCCAACCCCCTTCTCAAGGCAGGACCAACACCAACTAAATCATCCCAGCCAGGGCTTTGCCAAGCCAGGCCCTAAAAACCTCTAAGGATGGAGATTCCACCACCTCCCTAGGTAACCCATTCCAGTGCTTCACCACCCTCCTAGTGAAATAGTGTTTCCTAATATCCAGCCTAGACCATCCCCACTGCAATTTGAGAACATTGCTCCTTGTTCTGTCACCTGTCACCACTGAGAACAGCCGAGCTCCATCCTCTACGGAACCCTCCTTCAGGTAGTTGAAAGCTGCTATCAGATCCCTCCCTCACTCTTCTCTTTTGCAGACTAAACATGCTCAGTTCCCTCAGCCTCTCCTCGTAAGTCGTGTGCCCCAGCCCCCTGATCATTTGCCCTCCGCTAGACTCTCTCCAATTTGTCCACATCCTTTCTGTAGTGGGGGCCCCAAAACTGGACTCAGTACTCCAGATGTGGCCTCACCAGTGTCAAATAGAGGGGAATAATCACTTCCCTTTCTCTGCTGGCAATGTTCCTACTAATGCAGCCCAATGTCCAACAAGGGCACACTGCTTATTCATATCCAGCTTCTCATCCACTGTAATCCCCAGGTCCTTTTCTGCACAAATGCTGCTTAGACAGTCGGTCCACAGCCTGTAGCGGTGCATGGGATTCTTCCGTCCTAAGTGCAGGACTCTGCACTTGTCCTTGTTGAACCTCATCAGATTTCTTTTGGCCCAATCCTCCAATTTGTCTAGGTCACTCTGGACTCTATCCCTACCTTCCAGCGTATCTACCTCTCCCCCCAGTTTAATGTCATCTGTGAACTTGCTGAGGGTGCAATTTATCCCATCATCCAGATCATTAATAAAGATGTTGAACAAAACCGGCCCCAAGACCGACCCCTGGAGTACTCCGCTTGATATTGGCTGCCAGCTAGTCATTGAACTGTTGATCGCTACCCCTTGAGCCCGACAATCTAGCCAGCTTTCTATCCACCATGTAATCCATTCATCCAATCCATACGTTTTTAACTTGCTGGCAAGAATACTGTGGGAGACTGTATCACAGGCTTTGCTCAAGTCAATATATATCACATCCACTGCTTTCTCCATACCTCAAAGCCAGTTATCTCATCATTTTGAAGGCAATCAGGTTGGTCAGGCAAGACTTTCCCATGGTGAATCCACGTTGACTGTTCCTGATCACCTTCATCTCCTCCAAGTGCTTCAAAATGGTTTCCTTGAGGACCTGCTCCCTGATTTTTCCAGGGACTGAGATAAGGCTGACCAGTCTGTAGTTCCCTGGGTTCTCCTTCCCTTTTTTAAAGATGGGCACTATATTTGCCTTTTTTCCAATCGTTGGCAAGGTGGACACAAAGACAGGCAAGGGGCATACACGTGGGCTGCCTCCCAGTGGGGACCGCAGGCCACTGGCTGCATGGAGGTGGGGCATTACCCTGCAGCCCCCCTCCTCTCAGGACACAGACTTGGAGGAGAGGCTGCACGCAACCCTGACACATGCCCCATCCCTGCCCCAGAAACATCCCTGGGCCCTGACCCTCTGTGCCAGGTGCACTGGGATAGTGAGCAAGAGGTACAGAGTCTCATGCATGCACAGCACCGCCACATGAGGCGGTGATTTGTGTCTACCCTGGATGCTCCCAATACCTGAACCAATGCGCCCACTTTGGATCATTTCTGGGGAGGGGCACATACCCCTCTTGTGGCTTCCCTTTACTTCCCCATCAGAATCTATTATTCTGTAGGGAAACAAAAATATCTGCAGGAGAACATGAATTCTGCACATGCACAGTAGTGCAGAACTCCCCTCGGAGTAACACAAGTACCCCACAGCATCCTCCAACCTCCCCCATAACTGGTTGTCTCCCCTTCTCCTCTAATTCTCTCTTCCAATAGTCTCTCCCCCTGGTTCTTCAGATTTGTAATGTGGGAGTTTCTGATACCCTAGCAAAGTCCTGAGCACTCCCTTCCCTCTAAGCCACATGTGGGACTGTATTTAGTTGACTCTCTGGCCCTTTTTGAATCCCATTTCTCTTCCTTAGTTTATGATGTCAAGGTCTTTCCATTAATAAAACAATAAAATCCTGCTCCACAGGTCTCTTATTTTCTTTGAATCATGGTCTTTGCATTTGATGTATTTATTCATCTTTCTATTGCTTTTCTATGTCCATTGCCATGGTATCTAAATGCCTCACAAACTTTACAAAACCCCTCTGAAGTAAAGAAGCATTGTTATCCCTATTTTGCAGCTGAGGCATATGACTTGACTAAAGTCACATAGGAAGTTTGACACAGCTGAGATTAGAAACCAGATTTTCCAATTCCCAGACCATTTGCTTTGGTCCGTTATCTTCAACTCTTCTTCACCTCTGTTCTTACAGATCAGAAGACACTATCTGCATGAGATATTGATACCTACATGCTTTCCTAGAATGTTCTGAGACCAGATGTGAAATGTTTTGTGTTAAAACAATATTAATACAACTTATTTCTTTCAGATCTAACTAGTATATTAGAAAATATTGCAGTGTTAGAGACAGAGGAACATGAAGCGTCATGTTCTACTGAACCTTTTAGACCCTTTGGTCCAAATTCTGGTCTGTTACCTACATACCATTCTTTGAAGCTAATGTGTTTAAAGGAGAGCAAAATTTGCCCCTGTTGTTTTAATGGGCAAAATGTGACGCTTTTTTATTGTTAATATTTAAGCCACATCCCGCAGCTCCCATTGGCCAGGAACGGCAAACTGTGGCCACTGGGAACTGCGGGCGGCCATGCCTGCAGATGGTCAATGTAAACAAACTGTCTCATGGCCCGCCAGTGGATTGCCCTGATGGGCCACGTGTGGCCCATGGGCTGCAGGTTGCCCACTGCTGGTCTATACACTTCAATAGGTGGATGGGATATTCTAACTTGCTTTTTCTTGCTCCTTCCCACTGTTGATTTCTGCATTGGCCACTCATTGGTGACATCACTCTCTATCATTAAAGAATGGTTTTGCTGTTCCTTCTGCAGGCTTTGGCTGGTACCTTTGGCAGTGGTGGGCAGACTAATCCCAGATGAACCCCATTGTATCAGCATTTAAGGCAATCTGAAAGAATCAGTGGTGATAGCATTGATTAATGCCAAAGGCCCCATTATTCCTTTGTATTGTACATACTTTAAAGGACCAACATCTGTTGCAAGGATAAAAAGAAACAAAGAAGTTGTCAGAGCTCTGTGTATAGGCAGAGTGCAATACAGTACTACAGTACAAGCCTGCGTACAGTAATTCGGGCAAAGCAATCTTCCTTCACTATCCACTGTAATCGATTCTTCAGTGTGATAAAAGTAGGAGGGTTGCCAGAATCTGTTTGGGAGAAAGGTTGAGAAAGTACTGTTGTCTAAGATTTACCTAGTACAGTGTAACTTTTTCAGTAGAGACTTGAATGTCAGTGTGAAGTACTGCTTGAAGCATTGTAATTAAGAAAGCATGTATGGACTAAAAACTAATCAGTGCTATCCCTTTGTAAACTGGAGAAACAAAAATCTCTTTCCTTGTCAGCATGGGAAATTTCAACATTTGCATTTCTTTACAAATTGTCACTCTCTATACATATTGACTTTTGAACTGTGGGCCTTGAAAGCAGGAAAATGCCTTTATTTTGTCAGGTATGCATGAAATTAGTATATAAATACAGAGACTATATTTGTAACTTAACTGATCCATGGGATTATCAGATGCTATTTGAATGTTTAGAGCAGACTAGGTGGCAAAGGATTTTTCTTTCTGGTAATAGAATAGAAATGGAAATGCCTCATCAAAAGCTGGTGCATGGTCATTCCTCAAGATGTCACACAGTGAGCATGCTCCTGCAAAGTGTTGAGGATCTACCAGAAGATTCTCAAAGAAGCTAATAGGAGAGTGCTCGGTATAAAAAGGATCAGGCCTAGAGAGGGGAAAAAGAACTTTTGTTTTTCCCTTTATCTGTTTAATACTGTGAAATGTATATCACCTAATCTGAGGTCAGATCCCACTGTGTGAGATGATTCGTTGACTTCCACGGTTTTTTTTATATTTAGTTGAGAGACTTTATTCTCTTTAACTAAGATTGCTTGTTTTCCTTTCCTGAAAAATGTGGTTTTATTCATGATCATGGTGTAATAAATATATGTAAGGCCAAAGTTGATTTTCCTTATAGAGATGCCATGTATTTTCATGGGTAACTAAGTAAACTGACTAATAGCTAGAAAATTGGAACTGTATTCAAAATGTTGAGGTTTTTGATTTTTAAGCATTGCAGCCTGAATATGGAGAACTTAACCTAGGCTGAATAAAAGCAAAAACAGTGTTGTAAGCAGAGGATATTATTGTATAAAATTTACTGCAAGACGAGTGGTATGAATAGAAAATGTATACAGTGGCTTACTGCATGCTAGCAGGTCTTTTCTGGGCTCCGAAATGTTAACTGGATAGTAATGTAAGTTATTACACTCATTAAATTAGGCCACAAACAAGTCAACAATGATTCAGCAAAATGGTTTTGTTTGTATAGTGCAAGGAAGTCTGATAGATATCCAGTCAAACATTTATGGCTAAATGGATGAAGATTTTAACATTACAGCCTAATAAAAACCCCATACTGTGTGATTAAATAAGAGGGAAAGCAGTAAAAAAGAGAAAGCATAATGATGGTAACATGTAGGTCAGTTACAATTTAATTGTCATTGCACTTCATTGCTAACATATCAATTCTCTGCTGCTTAGCTGAGCAGAAAACAACAACTTAACATGTACAGTGGGCCCACTGACTACTCATCAAATCCCCACTTCCATCACCTGCTTTTGTCTACTTCCTTAACAACCACATGAAGTCTTCCTGCTTTAATAGGATAATCTTGCTGAAAGCTCCTGCTGATTGTGTCCTCCCTACGTTCAATGCATCAGTGATCAGTAAATTTAGTTCACACTCTACATAGATGCTAAAATTAGATTGTTGGCATTACAACTTTCAATACTCCTGGAACAGGAACACCTGCTTGCAGATTTATATTGTTTTGTTTAATGATTTAAAATAAAGATAGCCTTACAGTGGCAATACTCTGATGTACTATATTGGAGGAACACAATGGCTGATCATTTTTCTTACTTATCCCATTTATACTATATTTCCTTGCCATATAAGGTATAGCTTCATTATCATTAATTGCAGCTTTAGAGACACCATGGACATTTATTCCTGCCAACTTTTCCAGAATTTTATTTTTTCAATGTTACTGAGTAAAACCAAGTGGTTTAGAGAGAGAGAGAAGAAGAAGAAAAATCAGTGTGTATTTATTTATGTATTTTAATCTGTATAATTAATTTCAAACAGATTTTGGATTTGACACCCTTTATAAATGTTAGCTCTAAAGGACTGTGTGTCTAGCACACTTATGCTGATCTATAGTAAAGATTCAACAGAGTACATACCCAAACTGTTAATTCAGGCACCTAAAGTGACATTTTTAATCCAGCTTTGCACAGCTTATTTGTATATAGAATAGAGCACTGCTCTCAGGTGTTTTGGGTTTTTTTAAGTGATCCAGCTGGAGCTACAGAACTTTATTAGGATGATTAGAAATGTCTGTTCAAAGCCCCATTTCTTGTAAGGTTGCTAGGAAGCAAGCCCACCGCAAAAGCATTAGTTCAAAATGTTGTTAGAGTTCACTCGTCCCCCAAAAAAGTTTTTTTTTTTTATCGTAATGATTAAGCGACTGATCTAGCAGAAGATATCCATGGCTTTCAGAGCTGTGGAGACCTTGGAGCAGCAAGGCTAATGGCTCTGTTGGGACAAAAAATGTGTGAAATTCATTAATTCATATTCAACTTTCTGTTCACACGTGCAGGGTGCTCAATTTTCAATCGTGAGCACTTAGAGTGTCTGGTTCCATATATGTGCGCTCATTTTGGAATCTAGTTGCTCAAATATCCATTTTTGGCACTACTATAGTGGTTTTACACATCCTAACACAGAAACAAGTGACCTAGCATAGATGCCTACATTTGAAAATTAGATTCCACATCTGTTTTCAGACAAAATACGCTCATCTAATAAGACACCATGTTACAAAACAAAAAAATCCAGGCTTTTCCATAAAAACAAGCCCTGGAAAAGTACAGATACCAAGACTTCTAAAGCAACATAGTAACATACCATTACTGCAGTCATCACAATGGCTCTTCCAACGTTATTGTCCTAAATATCTCATTTTACTCATCTAACTCTTTTTAACCTATCTAAAAACGTTATCTCAAGGGAGATCTGATGTTTAAAAAAAATTGCAAGAAATTAAAGAGAGATTTGTGCCCTGTTCCAATGATTGTTGCAGTTACTGGCAGTCTGTCCAGTGATTTCAACAGGCATTAGTTGAGGACCTTGATTAATTTCCAGAAATGTATGACTAAAAGAGATGCCTCAATCCAAGATTCTCAGGGCAAAATATTTGCAATACTTCTTAAAAGTCACTGTGCTGGGTAGGTGTAACTGGATACTTGATGGGCAGTTTTATAAATGCCATTTCTTTACGTCATTGCCTGATAGTCTGTTACGTGGTTCTGCAGGATGGGAAAGTGCACAAGGACCCTCCTATCATCAGCTTGCACCCTGCACACCATCCTGTTAAAATTGCAGCCCCTACACTCTACGGAGCATCGGGACTGTTTCTTGTGGTCATGCATCATCCCAAAAGGAAGAGAGCTCTAGATCCTTTGCTCCTTTGCATTGATCTGTAAAGTAGAACTAGCAAACCTAGCGTAATGTGCTGCATCCTGTGAAGGGGTTTAAGTGCAGACACACGCCCGTGTGCAGCTAGGAACTCAAGGAAGCATTCTGTCTTCCAGTAGCAAAATATTTCCTATGGCTCCTTATGCTGCAGTATGTCTCTACGCAACTGCTCAGCATATCCACTGACTAATGGGCACAAGAGAGCCCTACAGAAATAATGCATACTGGCGGCTTTAGAGTAAGTGGCTTACAAAAGCCAGGCTAGATAAAATGCCCAGATGTGCGTGCTCAGAAGGTTTATTGGGAGTCAATAAGAGCAGCAAAGGCCCATTTTCTGAGTATGCTCTTGAGGGTTTAGTAAGATTAATATTTATGTGTGCAGGACTATAAGGGGCCAATCCAGTGTTGCGTATTGCCCATACCGGTTTGTTACAAATGGGATAAAAGATGAGGCAGGACCCAATGCTTGATTCACTCCCACTAGTGTAGGGGAAAGCAGTTTGTACCCCACTGTGCTGCTGGCGACAGCTGCACCCAAAGAGGTTTCAAGCCCCTGAACACAATAGCAGGATGGTAGCAGCCCACTTTTTGCCTCGCAGAAAGCCACTTCTGGACCTCCCCAGGAGTTAAGTGTTGTGGGCTGGTTAAACATGACATCTCTGGTTTAGATAGATTTTCCACTGCTGCAGGCCTGCAGCCCAGGTTCGTCTTGTTGCTGCTAATGTATTCCCAGGGTAAATCAAGCCCACAAGTTGGTTTTGGACAATGACTGTAATCATGGCTCAGCAGCAGCATGAACAACAAGAACAAAGGATTTGACACAAAGTTCCTCCTCAAGTTTCTTGAGGTTTTTAGGAGAGTGGTGCTTATAAGAAGAGGAAAAACTAGCGGTACTTACCCAGAAAACAAAGAGAATTCCCAGCCTGAGTGACAGTAGAGCCATGTAACAGTTGTTGTGACGTTCTGGTTGCTCGAACGCCTCCCCTTCATTCTGATTACCAAGAAGTAATTTTATAATTGTATTCCCTTTTGGAGCCATCACTCTCTAGCCCTGTTGTATGATTCTGCCCTGGTTGCTTGTTATCCAGTAAGGATTTTGTAACCTCTCACAGTGGTGTAAAGGGTAACTAGACCCCTTGGGCCTGGGTATTTGGGGAAGAAGAAGAGCACCTGAATTTTCCTATTAAGTTGAAACTACCCACCATGACACAGCATTTTTGCAGCAACTTTGACCTTCTTAGGCATATGACCCTCCGTTAAAAAGCTTGGCTAATGGGATTGGTGCAAAGCTGACAGGCTAGAAGAAACAGCATTTTAGGCTAAGAAAAACATTGTTTTTCCAAGTAACATGGAATATTTTCATAATTTGTAACCTTATTGCCTGCTGACTGAAGGGATGCCAGGCTTGGTTATAGTCACTCTTATATTCAGCATCATGGGAGACCAGATCAGTAATGTTCTATATTCTGTACCTCTGCACATACCCCACAGCACATCATGCTTCTCCTGAGAAGGTGGATGCAGCCTGCATCTATTACCTGGTTTGCAAGTAGGGCACATGCTTCCTTAACCAGTGTGCTTGGTAGTATTTCATATCTATGTGAAACTGTGACACAATTTTAGGTAGCTTATTAGATTGATGATTGATGACAGACAAAAGAGGATGTACAGTTATTCACTGACATTCATGCTTGCTTTTTAAATATCATCCTATATTGTTTCAGATCTTGATTTTACACTCAAGTGCTTAAGCTCCACATTAGCACACCCCTTTCCCCGCCTCTAAATGAACACATCCATTTTAATAGACTAAGTATTCCAGTGTTTTTGAACAACTTCTGTATTTTCCTCCACTCCTTTCTCCTCTTCATGCTTACCTCTCACCCTCACATTGAACAACTATTTTATCCATTAATTGTAAATATTTCCCTCTACGTTATGTTGGACCCCAGCTATTTCTTTTTTTCTTTCCTTATTAAATTATGTTTACCTGAACACATCAGGTTCATTTCACCAAGGCAGGATGTCCCATTAAGCATGACAAGTGGAAGGTTGTGAGATTAATGCCTTTCTTGAGCTTGAATTAGTGTGTCAGCATCTTTTCAGACCTGGGACCACAGAACATAGGAAGCGTGCCATAATGGACCTTAGCCTTTAACTGAACTGCTCTAATATTATTCCTATAACAAGACTACTTTTAAAGAGGCTCATTATTGGCTTCATTAGATGTGTTACTTGCATCAGTGGCTGTAGTTACTCGTATAATATGAAAGAGGTTAACATAGCATATTTTTTATGTATTATATGGCATCTAGCTTGAAGTAGCCAAAAGGTTTATGGCGATGTAATTGGTAGTTAGTGTGAAATTTGTAAGACAAATAGACAATACCTAGGGTAACCCCTATAATCCTCTCCTTTCAGTTTTTTACAGCCACCAAAGGGCCTCATTAAAACAGCAGTCAGCACCTTAGTGAAAAGATACAGTGCTTATAGTGCCCAAATGTGACAGAAAATCTGCATTTTGTAAATCTGACACCTTTGATAGATTATACAGTGTGAAGCCATTGCTTCTAAGCATTATGATAACGCTTAAGGTTCTCTTCTGAATCCAACCGTGCTATATTCACTGGATATAACAATGTGAAAAAAGAGCTAGTTGAATAAAATAAAGCAGGGAAGATGGAGATGAGCCTCCTTCTTTGATACAAAGCTCATCTCATGTAATGGGACTGGAAAGCGATAGTGGTATTCCCAAACATTACTTATATATGGGGATATGTACTTGTTAATATGGGCAAAATGACTGTTCAATGTATTAAATGCAAAATAAATGATAATTAAACAAATTTCTAGATTGTTGAATGACTATTTTAAAAAAATCATATATATAATAGTGATTGGAAGGAGATTTTTTTTTCATTTTAGAGGCCAAATTCTGCTCTCATTTACACTCTGTAAATCCAGAGAGACTCCATAGACTTTAGTGAATTCAGTTCTCAGTCACACTAGTGTAAATCTGATGCAACTCTGTTGATTTAAATGTAATTCTGTCAGATAGTTACCAGTATAAATGAAAGAAGAATTTGGCCCTCTGTGTTTATTTTTATTAATAATCTGAAAGACCCATAAAAATGATAAAAATGCGTAATCCAGGCTCCACATATCATGTATGTGGTATGTGAAAGCTCAATTTTTTAAATACATAATCTAGTTAGTTCTTTTTAACTATATACAAATTTATTTTGTAGAGAGGGTCACGTGGAACTGAACACAAATGAGTTGTAAACATTATTCTAGGTGCCTAGGTTACATAAAAATAGTTTAATCACAAAAAGCAACCTCAAACAACTTGAGCTCCAAAGGTGTAACTATGCTCCTCCTTTCCATTTAAGAGCTGCAAACATTCAGAACTGCAAAAAGTGAAGAACTGACCAAAAATAAAATGAAAACTACTACCAATGCCCTCTAATCAGTTATAGTACAAGGGGTTCTGTAACATCTTGTTTGCTCAGTGATTTGGCATATAGGTTAGAGTATTTATTTAGGATCTAAATGTGACAAGTCTTTACCTCTTCATTTAGTCACTGCAACAGTTCCTGTTTAAATAAGAGCTGCTATAGACAATAGGGGAGAAGTTTCACTCAGGTCGCTGACAAAATATAACACAGCTATTTCTATCTCAATCCCTTTGATTATTTCTGTAAATGCACCTTTCTGTTTTACAACAGTAAAAATGCAAAGCAAAAAGGAGGTAAACATAAAACCCTCTTACTCCATTTTCACTCTTCTCTAACACAGTAGGGACCTTATTCTGTACCTACTGATGTCTGACAAAACTCCCATTGACTTCTAGTGAGGCAGAATCAGGCCTCATATACCTACAGAACTGGAAGTAAATAATTCAAGGCAGCTCCATTGTTATGCCATTTTAAAAATAATACCTGTTGATAGGGAATGAGTCTATACCAGTATTTGTGGACTGAAATGTATCGCAGCTCAGTGTTTCGTTTAAGTAAAAACAATATATAAATTATAGGTTTGAACACAATAGGCTAAATTCACCCAACTGTAACTCCATTAGATACTCTATGGAGTTACTCTAGGGGTAAATTTGGCCCCATGTTTATTATATTATGGAATATTAGGAAATTGAAATTTCTTCATGAATTAAATATTTAGAATTCCAAGGTCTCTATCAACTGTGATCTACAATTTTCTAGTGTCTTTAAAAAGAGAAATCACATTTCTTTTGGGGTTGTCAGTTTTTGTTGATGACATTAAGTCGACTCATGAGTTTCTTCAAAGAAGATGAATAATTTTCTGGCTACAAAAGAGATACCTCCCTTTTGTTTGTTTGTTTTGTTGTTGTTTTGGTGAGCATTAGTATAATTGCTTGCAAAGGGGAACATTTCAATGCAAACCTCATTGCAAAAAATGGTCTTTTGAGGGCAAGAAGGCCTCTGCTAATAATGATTTGAAAGTACTATTTATATCTTCTGTTAAAGAAGTCTATTTACTTTCAGATGGGTTAGCCATCAGTTCTCAAGGTTTGGGAGATATAGCTCCTCTCAGCTACATTCCTGGTTTGAAAGTTGTCTGGTAATTATTCTTTGTGAGAAGAAGAGATATGGGTTATAAAAATGCACTGTTTAAGACTATCACTAAAGAGAAACAAAAACATCTCACTCTTGTTTACTGTTGATAATCAGTAGGCTAGTTGTCTGGCTATACTGAAAGAAGAAGAGGAGACACTTGTTATGGATTTTAATCAGGCAGCAACTTTATTATATAGATGTCTGGGACTACCCAGCAGATAATGTGTACAGTGCAGGCAAATCCATGTTTATTCAAATCATTACCACCTTTTGCAGCAGTTTCTGACATCATCCCAGCCCCCCCCCCCCCCCCCCCCGGCCATAAAGCACAGCTGCCTTCCCTCGGCAAGCCCAGACAATGTTCCCCCCACTGAAGGTGCAGTCAATCTTGGTATTAAGGTTGCCTTTGAACTGAAAGGTGCATGGAGTTCAGGTGGCAGAACTGGAGAGGCCCACTTTCATGTCATGCAAAGTGCTGGTCCTTTTTTCTCAACTGCTGGTCTTATCTCTACTGGAGTATGGCATAATTTGAATACTTACCACAATATTAGTTTAAAAAATGATTAAAGCTTTAATGCTGGAAAAACCTTTGCAAATTCCAGATACCTTGGACAGTCAGCCTAAGTGTGTATGTGTGATTCTTGTAAGGGAGAAGGAGGACTTGTGGCACCTTAGAGACTAACCAATTTATTAGAGCATAAGCTTTCGTGAGCTACAGCTCACTTCCTCAGATGCATATCGTGGAAACTGCAGCAGGCTTTATATATACACAGAGAATATGAAATATATATAAAGCCTGCTGCAGTTTCCACGATATGCATCTGAGGAAGTGAGCTGTAGCTCACGAAAGCTTATGCTCTAATAAATTGGTTAGTCTCTAAGGTGCCACAAGTCCTCCTTTTCTTTTTGCGAATACAGACTAACACGGCTGCTACTCTGAAACTTGTAAGGGAGAGTTAGCCATTCCTAAAAGCTAAAGAAAGGTCTTATTTAATCTTACATGAAAATATGGAACAGTACATACCAAGTTTCCTGAGTCCTAGGGTAACAGAACTGATCTGAATTTAAAAACAAAAACAAACCATGAACTGGCTTATGTGTAGGTAATAATATTTTAATCAGACAGAAAAAATCTTTCAAATTAACTTTCCAGCAAAGTCTAGTTTTTGATCAATTCCGTTACTTGCACTGCAAAATAAGCTATAAGAGGGCATTTATGAGTATCATGTCTGGGATTTTCAATTCGGTGGATTATTCACATCTGTTAGGTGAGAATTACAGAGTGCTGAAATAATGTATTCTTATGTTTTAGATCTATCACTGCGAAGGGCTACTGAATAGTAAGTATCAACATCTGTATTACTTCTTTGAGTTTTCTGATTAAATGTGTCTAAATATTTCAGATGCTACTGGAAATAAAAAATAAAAATAGTTTCAAGCTGCAGTCTGATGTAGGATTTCATTGAAACATATTAACAGCAAGCATTAGTTAAGGGATTGTATGTGCAATTAGCCCTAAATAACAGTAACCTGGTGTTGTGATTTGTATTATTGAAAGGACGTTAGGCTCTTGAAACTGTAAATGATGGAATAAACATAAATAAAGGTACCTGTATTTTGACAGTGATGTTCTACCTCTGGTTCCTTGCACACACAAAAATCATTCAAATGCCTTTTCTTTCTCTGACAAAAATATTCATTAAAAATATTTCACTGTGCTGCCTTTTAATATAGCGCGGGCATTCAACCTGCGCAGGAAGCTTCCTGGAACCACACAAATACTGTGTAATTATCTCGTGGCTCCCTGCTGGCTGCTGCATATTCCAAGCACAAAGTGAGCAGCACATTTCTAGAGCCTGACTTCTGTCTTCATTGTCCCTGCTTGGAATATGAAGCTCCACTTCATTATAGCAGACCTGATCAAACTTGATAGATTTAGCCATTATTCTTGACTGTGTCAACTTTCTGCAGCTTTTTTTTTTCCTTGGGCTCTTTTGTTTTGCCACCCAGGGAATGCATCTTATTCCTAGGCTGTTTTTTTCTCTCTCTCTCTCTTCCCCCCCTCAAACAAACCAAGCTTTCAGCAAATAATACTCCTTGTGTATCATGTGATTCAAGGAAAATAAGGCTTGCAATTTTTTTTATCAATTGTCCTTTATGGTTTTTATTGACTATTTTTTTCAGTTTGTGTCTATAAAAAATTATGCTGCAATATTGTTGTAAAATACAGGAAAAGCTTTGAAAATCCTTTTTTTTGTTAGTGGTACAATAAATTTGGCATTGTGATTTTTTTTTGTCTGTTTGATGACAACCTTCAAGTAGCACTTTAGAGTTCATATTTTTAAGAATCATTCAGACCAATGTATTTTGTCAAATTTTATAAATCATTAATTTGTTTAGTTAACCTGCAGATGTCTCCCTACATTTTTTTGCAAAAGACATTAGATCAGTCTCTGAGCAAATACAGATGTTGATACAACTGGTTTACCATAACCGATTGCTCTGTAGTTTTTGGGACAACAACAGAGAAGTGCAACATAGCTATAACAAATGTTTAAAATATTGAGTAAAATAAGCAGCATTATCATAGTTAGTATAATACAGATCCATCAAATTGCCACAGAAGAAGTTAACCAATATGTCAGAAATTTACTACTGAATTTAAAATACTTAAAGGGTCAGTTCATCTTTACGATAGTTAATGAACATTTTGTGATGAAGCTTTTCAAGCTTTAAGTTTTAATTATAGCACTGGTTATATTAGAGAATACATTTGACAAGCTTTATCAAAATGTGGAACAATGGTTTGGAATTAATTTTTGCTTATTAAGTAAGAATTATGAATACAGTTAAAACTTTGGAGAGAAAAAGGTTTCCCTTTTTTGTTCCCCTTTTGTTTGCAGATGAAAAGATAAAGGATGTGTTATAATTTCCAACAAGTTTACTAAAGTATTCCTATTGAGGTTTATTATATAGTACCATGTAAATACTGATAGAAATTGGGATGGCTTAAATTTAGTATTATCCTGTTTAAATTAAAAAACATCATTATTTTTAGAGTGGCATTTTCAGTCTCACCAAAAGCTTCTCGGCATCTTAAAATGTAAATTGCAGAGAAGCAACACAAAGGATAAAGAGAAAATTTTGAAGGCAATCACAGTGATCACTTAATTCAGTCTCTGCATATCCACTTGGCATAAGGTAATTAGAGTGCCACATTGCTGTAAAGACAGAAAGCTTAGGGTACCATTCTGACTCACCCAGACGATAATACATGATTAGAAGTCAGTGACAGATCACAACTGCTGAATGACCCACCAAGGTCTTATCAAGGGCAAATCGCATAATTAGCATGCACTTCGCTGGCAGAGGAGTACAGTGCTATTGTTCTGGCACAATCAAATTAGCCCAGCCAATGAGGTCAGTGTTCTGTGACCTTAGAGACATTTCATGTTTTATTTTTCTCCCTCATAAAAAAAGAAACAAAAAACACTTAAAACTGAGCTGAAGTTCTTATGGACACTGAAAATATCTGTTATGAAGGCATTTTTGGAATACACTCTGCTGACTCCTTAGTTCATCATGTATGGAATAAAGGAGTCGGCTAATGCAGTCTGACCCTGAGGGACACATATGTAATGGAGCCACTTTGACAGAAATTCAAGCATCTAGTGAGGCCTGGAACTCAATTCATTTGCCCTGAATGCATCCACAACATCCACATAACCAAAAAAAAAAAAAAAAAAAAGCCTCCTTGCAAACATAAAATCTCTACTTCGTTATGATAATTAGCACAATTAACTTGATTTGCTCACTTCATCTGTATTTTCCCCAAGCCTTGTCCGTTTTATTTGCCTCCCCACCCCATTTCCTTAACAGAGCGCTCAGCCCAGAGCGAGGTACAATGGGAATAGTAGACACCAACAATACTTCAGGCATCCCATCAGTGGAACCCTGCAAGCTGAGCACTGTGTAGTGCAATGTCACAGTTAAATGTCACATAAATACTCCTTTCCCTCCCTCCTACTAAAGGGCTGCGTCTTTCTTTCTGAAAGGTAAGGTATTCACCTGCTTAGTGGAGAACCAGAACTTCGCTGTCTACTGAACTAAGGCCTATGGCACTAGAACTGTATTGTGAGTCTCAAGATCAGTAAGTCCCATGAACCTAATCCTTTAGAGAGATGCTGAACTTCTGCCTTGGATGTGGCTTTCTCTTTGTTTTCTCAGCTGAAATACAGTTTTCAATTTGTTCACACACTCCTTAATTGTACATTCTATAGGAAAAGCGTTTTGACATTTGGTATAAATGGGACTGTGTATCATTTTTTAATTATGGCTTCACCATTAGGTTGTGCACATTTTGAACTGCATATCCCAGCCATTTCTGGAAAACTGGATCAGAATGGGTCTATAATAAGCTCTCTCATGTGCACTGTTCTATCTCTTAAACCTGCCACTTTTACTGGTTTTGTTTGTTTTTGGTTTTTTATGGTGGGTTAAGTTAATTTGAGATTGGAACTCTAAGATGTTTATATGTAATGAATTTAAAGTTGAACTTTCATGTTCAGTCTAAAGAGAAATGAAAACACAATATTCAAATAGATATTCATATACTTTCAAGTATTTATTCCTAGGTCTTTTTCAGACATGATTGTTGTTATCTACAGTACTTGTGCATTAAAGGTTTCTTTTCAGTCCTCCTGCTCATTAATACTAATCAACCACAATTCTTTGGTTGTGACATCACAACTGTTCTCACAACAACAGTTAATAATGTTACAACAGAGGACCGTGACCCTGTAGTTTAACATGCTAGGGAAGAGGTTGTGAGGATGCGATCTACTGTTTATAACATTCTTTTCTTTGATAATTAACCACTGTGGAAAGGATAACAGCCAATGAAAGCTAAACTGACTTATGTTTAAATAATATGTTTTCAAAGTGTCATTGAGCATGAAAGTTCATCTTTGAGTCCATTAAGTAATTCCAGCTACAACTCGACTCCTTATATAATTGTTCTACTTTGTGACGCTTGAGCTCTAATAGGCATATCTTTTTGCAGTTGTACTGTGTTGCTTGACCATTTCCAAACACATCTTTATTGGTAAATAAACAAAGGTTTTTTATTGACCTATGATTTATGAAGCTGAGCTGCAAGAATTTATTAGAGAATTGAGTTTAAATTAATGCACTGTCCTCCCCAAGAATTAATTCCCACAATACATTCCATTTATTGCATATGCCTAGGCCAAGTCAGTTAAGTGCATCAACAAAACTTTTCCTTGTCTAGCGTAAAGATTACGACTAAAGGTCTCGTTGATTGTGCAAATATAGGATCATTTTTTTCTTGAGAACTAATATTGGTTGTCTTTAGAACTACAACAGTATTCAGTCTATTCCAGAGGTCACACACAAACACACATACACATGGAAAAGTTATTCCATTGCTGGGTATTTATCCCATGTGGTAACTTTTTTTTAATGAAAAAAGATAATATTATGTACAAAACCAGTTATTCTAATTATTCTAGACATATAAATAAATGAATGTAGGCTTTATAAATATTGACTTACTTCTCAGACCGGCTGTAACTGCTTTGCAAATTTAGTGTATGTGTGTAAAGAGAGAGAGACAAACTGTGTGTATGTACATACATACTGAATGTGCCTATGCATGTACATATGTAATATATATAATAATTCATATTCCCATAAGCTTGGTAGACATTCCTTTCTTAGTCATACAGCCCACACCATGAAAGTCCCCTAACAAACAGGATTAAAATTCACTCCTTTCAACCATCCCAGGCATTTATTCCTTCCTTTTCATTGAGCTACATTTGTCTGATTTAACAAGATAAGATTTGAGTGCTGATGCAGCCCGTTGTTAATGTAGCAGCCGCATCCACCATACCATCGACACTCTGCATCAGAGGGATGCATAAATCAGGTATTCAAAAAAAAATTAGATATGCAGCACACCAGTTTTATAGTCCCAGCCTCAGAAATTGAAATGGCCCAGATTAATGTATTATATCTTACACACTGTCCGAGTGAATCAACTTTAATATATTGAACAGATTCGCAGAACAAGACTTTGTTATCTAAGGAGCACTCGGAAGAAGGAATTGACCTGAGGATTTGATTTGGTTCAGGTAGTTCATGTTGTACAGCAGCATTTGAATAGTTTCACATAAAAATAAAATTTGTATTAGAAATATTTCACATCATTCTGAGCTTGTTCATACTGGAGCTTTGCAGAGGGCAATATTATAGAAACAATGTCCATCCGAGAGATGATTTTAACCTTTGCTTCAGATATGTCAAAACAATATAATGTAATTGTAATGCAAAGTGCCGTTTCATACCAAGGGAGCTTGTACAGACTGACTTTAACTAGTTTAGGTTTATACTGAAAATGAAATGCCCATTGAATTTCATATACAATAGAGCCACCACCATTTACACCATTCTGTTCACAGAACATATGTTGTGTCTGAAGCCATGCTGTGAAATGGTTTCTTTTGTACTCTGTTGCCAATCCAAAAAGGGACCTTTACCTGTGTGATCAAGGACAGAAGCACATTAAAATGGTGAGCTCTCCCCCTCCTTTTAGGATTGGGACCGGCAACAATTGCCATGGCTAGAGCAGGGATTATGTGGGCATTTACCTACTGGCAAATAGAACAATAGCCTAATTGAGTGAGATGGAGTGGGACAAGACAGCAGAGAGCTGTTTGCTGAGAAGATGTGAAGCATTTCTGAGGTGCAGTTTGCTCTGCTTTTTCCTTTGCTCTGACTATTCTGTATAATCTACTAGTGATGGAAAGCAGAAAGAACATGCCCATATCCTTAGGAAAGTGTTTCCATAGCTCTTCCTGCTACTTAAGGTCTCATATCAATGCCACTTTAGAGTGGGTTAGTGGCAGGACTGGCTTTAGGGGCAGGCGACCCAGTGACCACCTGGGATGCCAGGCTTAGGGTGTACCGGGCTTGGGGTGCTGTTTTTGTTGTTAGCAACAAAAGGGAAAACAGACAAGGGCGAGAACATGAAGGGAAGAATCAGTAGCATCCAGGTAAGGATACTTGAGGCTGAATCCAAGGGTTTTCTTCATGCCTTGTGGCTGCCATTCCCTCAGCCTGGTTCTGTAAGATGCGGTATCATCTTCTTCAGATTCCATATCTCTCTTTGGAGCACTGCAAAGGAAATACGTCCTGTTTTCAGCGTCAACTATCAGGTGGAAAATCCTCACGGACAATGTTACTAATCTGACAATGAAGCTACTAAGTGACACTTGCTCGGAGAGCCACATTGACAGTGTAAGGCCAGTGAGGTACCAAGTGACGATACCCTGGTGGCACTGGCTCAGTCGAGTAAAGCCAAGGTTGGAATCTGACATGAGGTGAAAATCCTGGCAAACCAGATCACTGATTTCAAATTTCTGGTCTCAGTTGTGTTTTGGCACAATATCCTGTTCCAAGTAAATGTGAGCAAGGCATTACAAATTCAGTCGATGGATATCGCGACCACTACTACTTTGATGAGAAGCTGCCTTGATTTCATTGTGGCCTACAAAGACAATGTATTTGAAGGTGCCATCACTGCTGCCAGAGAAATGGCAAGAAAACTTAGGAGATGAGCCTGTCTTCAAGGAAACTTGTATTCATCGGAAGAAGAGACAGTTTGGTTACAAGGGCAGAGATGAGGTGACGGGAAGCTCGGAAGAAAAATTCAAGAGGGAGGATTTTTTGCTCACTCAATGAAAGGTTTGGACAAATGAAGCACCAAGAAAAAAAACCTCGAGTTTTTTGTATGACCTTAGTAAGCTGATGGCAGACAGGAAAACACTCTTGAATGATTGTATGGATCATCACCAGACGCTGACATATGGGAAATATTCGGATGTCAATGATAAAGACCTCTATGTTGAATTGGACAACATCCGTCACATTTTGCCACACAGGAAGCACTCTACACTTCAAGTTCTCCAATAATTCATGATGCAGAGCTGAAGGACACTTTTCCTAATGTATGGATAGTTTTGAGGATTCTGCTCACACTGCCAGTCACAGTCAGGAGTGGTGAAACACAGACTCATTAAAATATATCTTCAGTCGAAGATGACCAATGAGAAACTGACATCGCTTGCTATTTTATTGCTTGAAAATGCCATTGGACAATCTCTGGATCTCTCAGAAGCATGGTTCAGTTTGTGAGGGCAAAGGCTAGAAAAGTAACCTTTAGAACTAAAGGACTAGGGTTAACATTCTAAGGTTGTCACATACTGTAACAGTATTTAATACTGATCCACCCAATGTTGGTGCACAGTTCAATTTCTTAATGTTAGTACATTTCAGTTATTCTTAAAATTAAAATGTTTCTATAAGCTTAGAGGAAACTTTTTTATTTGTTTATATATGGCATGAATAAATACAGATTTACAGATCTTAGCATGCAAATTTATCATCTTATATGACAGGGACAAATCATGCATGGACATGGTGCAATGTGCTACAAATGCAATAAAAAATAAAGGGAGGGGGCACCGAAGATGCTCCTTGCTTGGGGTGCTATATGGCCTAGGGCTGGCTCTGGTTACTGGACATTGTACTGGAAGAGAAAGGTAAACCAGCTGTTTGAATTCACTCCAATCCATTCTTCGGGAGTGTCCATGCAATGGGAAATAATAGCTTAGCCCTTTTCCACACTTTTATTAAGGAGTAATTGTAAAGTGCTTGCACCAGTAATTTTGCTGTGTTAATTAGCACTGAAGAAGAACTCAAAACTGGAGTGATGAAAAAGTGTATTTGGCACTAAGTGCCAGATTTTTAAAGGTATTTAGGCACCTATAGATGTAGGTAGGAGCCTAGTGGGATTTTAAAAGCATCTAGACACCTAACTCTTTGTTAAGTCAATGGGAGTTAGGCACCTCGGAATTTCTGAAATTCCCACAGTGGGAATCTGGCCCTAAGGGGATAGGTGTTTTTAAGCGGGCACTTTTGGAGCAGGGTTTTTATTTTTAGTGTTGAAAAAACAGGTAGCTTGTGTTGAAGTCTAACACAGCTATGCAGTGGCTAGGGAGAGTAAGACCTCTTCTGCCTCCACACAGTTCTGCCAAACTGAAACCAATCATGGGTCCAGGTAAGAGAGATGGGGAGAATACAGTGCACTGTCCCAGTGTTCCCCCCATTTCAACAAAATGGTCAGGCAGGGGAGGAGCCAACGCTTTGATGTCCCTATGTGCTGGCCAATACATTTGGCTGGACGTGGGGACAAGGGCCGTATCAAGGCAAGAGGGGAGTATGGTAGAAACTGTGCTTCAGTGGGGTGTGTCTGAGGCACAATGCCTCCTGGGGCAGAGCAACTTACTCAGTGGCTTTAGCTTTGGGCTCTACGAAAAGGCACACTTTAGCCCTTTCTGGTATGACAGTGTTGAAAATGTGCAATGATCTAACTCTTATCTTCATTTTATTAGACACATGATGCACTAAACTACATGAGTTTGTTTTTTAATTATTTTTCAATAGGAAAAATATAACATATTAATGTAAGGGACAAATACATTGGACTATGCATGTTATTTTTTAACATAAATGTAACAGAGCAATAAATTAGATATCTAATATTTTTCAACATCTGAAGCCCCATGCCACTTTGCATGAATTATTGTTCCTTTCTTCATTGGGTCTGATCTAATATTATAGATCTGTACTGGATAGAGAGAAAGATATTATTATCAAATGAATGTCTATTGTGTTCTTCCCATAAGGAAGAGTCTTCAGGAAAACCTTAGAGTTCATGCAGACTCAAAGAGAAATCTTCACGTATCAGAGAATTCACCATTCTGTTGTATATTTAATGTATAATAAACATAAATGACTGTCTTTTTGTGCTATGCTTGTATTGCACATAGCACAATAGGGTCCTGGACCATGACTTGGATCCTAGGCACTTTAGTAATACAAATAATAAATATTAATAACCTTAAATACATGTAGGAATACTAAATTTTAAATGTTTTAAATTAGGCTTAAATTAGTGTGTACTTGTACATAGTTTCTGAGTGGGTGGGTCTACTCCATTCCAATTCTCTGTTAAGACACCAATTCAATAAACCATCCCTATTCAGCAAAGCACTTAAACATGTGTTTAGGTCCTTTGCTGAATGCAAATGGATTAAACACATGTTTAAGTGCTTTGTTGAATCGGGGTCTAAGTCATCTCAGCCTTGGGTATTTTTTCTTCCCTTGCAATGAATACCTCACAATTAAATACTCACGTTCCTTTTTTGTTTTTAGTAATGCATGTTACTTTTATTGTTACTTTTTTTCTCCCAAAAGAATATGTTATCAATTATTCAGAATAATAATAGAAACAATTATTTATCTGAGAGCCAAAGCATCTAATACCATTCACACCACTATTTAACTTCTCAAACAATCTGCTGAAGAACAGTTATTCCAATGCATTTAATGCAGCAGAGTCTGTATCTTCCATCTGTTCTATAAATTAAACCACAGGTTGATCTATGTAGTTATTAGCATCAGTCAAAGTTCCAAATAGATCTGTTTTGCCAGTAGAGGAAATCCTAAATTTATCAGGAACAATAATGCACATTCCCATCTCAGTCTAAAAAGTTCCATCTTCACATCCCCAAAACCTAGTATTTAGACATGTAGTCCAGGTAGATTCTACCGCAGAAGTCAGATTTGATAGGGATGTTGGTGGTTGTACTCTATTCATACATTGCCACAAGAGTACCTGCATCTGTCTTCTAAAATGACCAGCAGAGAAATAGTTAACAGTACTGATAATTCATTTAGCCTAGGTAAAGAGGTCCATCTCTTGATTGTTTCTGACTGTGGCCACCGAGCACAAAAAATCTGTGCAGATTCAGTGCAGGTATCATGGGATGCTTCAGCTGATAGGACTTCAGAGGGCCCAGAATGAACACAGAGCTGCCTTGCTTGGTGAGTCACCTCAGGGAGATTAGTGGTGCACACACAGACTGACCTCTTTGGGTGGGGTGAATCTTCTTTAGGTACAGTAGCTTCTGCTAGCCAGTAGGGTGCAAACTGACATAAGAGGCCTGTTTCCTGTAAATTAAAAAAAAAAAGTTTGGTAGTTATTGAAAAGTTGGAGGAAAAAGGTGTGTCCTGGCAATGTGTTAGAAATGTTGATAGGCTGAGGTTTAGGTGAATTTCTGGCCAAAGTGTATTCCAGAGGTGAAGGCCTGTAGCTGAGGCCTGCTGTCTCTGAGCTGCTTTTGAGATACAGTTGGTTGTGTGACAGGTCAGAGAGAGAGAGAGAGGGAGAGCTGGTCCTTGAGATAGCAGAGCAACCAGCTATTTGGTGCCTTGTTCATCTGGCAGTTTATTGGAAGACAATGCAGAGAAGAGGTGAAATATGCTCTTGTTGGTGAGTTTCACTTAGAAGGTGGGTAGCCTCCTTCCACAAAAAATGAAATATCTGCCTAACCTCTTCCTTTACTTCCAGTTTCAGAGCATTGCAACCATTAAGACTTAGAGTAACACAGAGATGGATGCATTAGAATAGAAAAGGGGGAACCCCTTGGCAATTCAAAGCCAGAAATGTTTTGCTGTTGGCCAGTTTTACTATCTGAGACGCCAGCAGCAGAGAGGTAGCATGTGTGAGACTCTGAGATTGTGGACACTTTGACAATGGGCAGACTGGTGACCACAGGTAATGGAGGAGTTTTAGATACTGCCAATTCCTCAGATGTTTCCTTTCGACAGTAAGCATCACTATCCACTTGCATGGATTGAATTTAAGCCATATGGTTCTCATCCAAGTCCCTGTCTCTGTTTGGCATATGGACAGCAAGGAAATTTCTCAAAGTCTAAGGAAAATAATTTATGATGATACAGCCCATATTGCCTGGCGGCATCACTTACAATGTACATTGAACATGAAAGGTGACCAGATTGATCCCTGTTGCCCCCCACAGCTGAGACACCTTAGAGAAGAAGAGCACCTTAGGGAAGAAGAGCAGTGACTACCATCACTGTAGTCTAAGAACTCTCCAACAGGATTGCACAGAAGCACTCTCAGGTGGTCTCTTCCCCTACCACTTTTCCAAATAAATCACACTATGTGATTACAAAAGTCCTTCCCATCTTGGGACTCTAAAGTCATTAAGGCTGAACTAGTGCTTGCTGCAGACGCTGGATTGAGGCTTAACTCTTTACCCGAGCACTAACCCAGCTCCCTGGCTGCTGCTGCCAATACATAGATTCCCTAAAGATTACTTTGACTCTCAAAGCTGCTTTCCTTGAATCCTTTCTTACTGATCCCCCCCTTTAAAGGTCAGACACTCCTTGTGCAAGCCCATTTCTGGTCTCTTTTTTCCCAAGTTGGATGCCCAGAATCTCCCTCTCTCCCCTTAGTGCCTGCCTGTCTGTCTTTCTTGTGCCTCCTTCTGTTCACACAGGATGGCTTTCCTAAACTTCTACTCCTCAAGCAATCTGATTAACCAAGAGGGAAGGATTCAGCTGTCTGTCTAAACATCCTTTAACCATTTCAAAAGCTGAAGAACCAGTTGGACAAGAAGTTATGGCCCTTTCAGTGTTCATTACTTTACCATTTAGGAAGGATAGAATCATAGAACTGTAGGACTACAAGGGAGCTCGAGAGGTCATCTAGTCCAGTCCCCTGCACTCATGGCAGGACTAAGTATTATCTAGACCATCCATGACAGGTGTTTATCTAACCTTTTCTTAAAAATCTCCAATGATGGAGTTCCCACATCATTCCTGGGCACTTTATTCCAGTGCTTAACTACCCTGACAGTTAGAAAGTTTTTCCTAATGTCCAACTTAAACCTCCCTTGCTGCATTTTATGCCCATTGCTTCTTGTCCTATCCACAGAGGTTAAGGAGAACAATTTTCTCCCTCCTCCTTGTAACAACATTTTATATACTTGAAAACTGTTATCATGTGCCCCCTCAGTCTTCTCTTCTCTAAACAAATCCAGTTTTTCCAATATTCCCTCATAGGTCATGTTTTCTTGACCTTTAATAATAATAAGAAAACCTTTTGTACTGATAAACACCCATTTTTTCATGATTTGTGTGTATAAAAACAAACATCTTCTGTATTTTCCACAGTATGCATCCGATGAAGTGAGCTGTAGCTCACGAAAGCTTATGCTCAAATAAATTGGTTAGTCTCTAAGGTGCCACAAGTACTCCTTTTCTTTTTGCGAATACAGACTAACACGGCTGTTACTCTGAAACCTGTTAATAATTTTTGTTGCTCTTCTTTGGATTTTCTCCAATTTGTCTACATCTTTCCTGAAATGTGGTGCCCAGAACTGGACACAATACTCCAGCTGAGGCCTAATCAGGGCAGAGTAGATTAGAACATGTGTCTTGCTTGCAACACTCCTGCTAATACATCCCAGAATGATGTTTGCTTTTTTTGCAACAGTGTTACACTGTTGTCTCATATTTAGCTTGAGATCCACTATGACCCCCAGATCCTTTTCCACAGTACTCCTTCCTCGGCAGTCATTTCCCATTTTTTGTATGTCTGAAACTGATTGTTCCTTCTTAAGTGGAGTACTTTACCTTTGTCCTTATTGAATTTCATCCTATTTACTTCAGACCAGACCATTTCTCCAGTTTGTCCAGATTATTTTGAATTTTAATCCTATCCTCCAAAGCATTTGCAACCCACTCCCATCTTAGTATTGTCCGCAAACTTTGTGAGTGTAATCTCTATGCCATTATCTCATTGATTAAGATATTGAACAGAACCAGATCAGAACAAATACCTGCGGGGACCCCACTTCATAAGCCCTTCCAGCTTGACTGTGAACTACTGATAACTACTCTCTAGGAATGGTTTTTCAACCAGTTATGCACCCACTTTATATTGCTCCATGAAAGTTGTATTTCTCTGGTTTGTTTAAGAGAAGATCACATGAGACAGTGTCAAAAGTCTTACTAAAGTCAAGATATACCATATCTACTGCTTCCCCCTTATCCACAAGGCTTGTTACCGTGTGAAAGAAAGCTATCAGGTTGCTTTGGAATGATTTGTTCTTGAAAAATCCATGCTCATTATTACTTATCACCTTATTATCTTCTAGGTGTTTCCAAATTGATTGCTTTATTATTTGCTCCATTATCTTTCCGGGCACTGAAGTTAAGATGACTGGTCTGTAATTCCCCAGGTTGTCCTTATTTCCCTTTTTATAGATTGGCATTATATTTGCCCTTTTCCAGTCCTGTGGAATCTCTCCCATCTTCCATGACTTTTAGAAGATAATTGCTAATGGCTCAGATATCTCCTCAATCAGCTCCTTGAATATTCTAGGATGTATTTCATGAAGACATATAACTTGTCTAAGAAAAGGAGGACTTGTGGCACCTTAGAGACTAACAAATTTATTTGAGCATAAGCTTTCTTAGCTACAGCTCACTTCATCAGATGCATTCAGTGGAAAATACTGTGGGGAGATTTATATACACAGAGAACATGAAACAATGGGTGTTACCATACACACTGTAAGGAGAGTGATCAAGTAAGGTGAGCTATTACCAGCAGGAGAGCAGGGGGTTGGGGGGAAACCTTTTGTAGTGATAATCAAGGTGGGCCATTTCCAGCAGTTGACAAGAGTCTGAGGAACAACGGGGGGGGGGGGGTATAAACATGGGGAAATAGTTTTACTATGTGTAATGCCCATCCACTCCCAGTATTTATTCAAGCCTAAATTAATTGTATCCAGTTTGCAAATTAATTCCAATTCATCAGTCTCTTGTTGGAGTTTGTTTTTGAAGTTTTGAAGCGTTCTTACAACTACAATACCCACCTGCTGAAGTGAAGAAACAGATTGACAGAGCCAGAAGAGTATCCAGAAGTCACCTACTACAGGACAGGCCCAACAAAGAAAATAACAAAACGCCACTAGCCATCACCTTCAGCCCCCAACTAAAACCTCTCCAACGCATCATCAAGGATCTACAACCTATCCTGAAGGATGACCCATCACTCTCACAGATCTTGGGAGACAGGCCAGTCCTTGCTTAAAGACAGCCCCCCAACCTGAAGCAAATACTCACCAGCAGCCACACACCACACAATAGAACCACTAACCCAGGAACCTCTCCTTGCAACAAAGCCCGTTGCCAACTGTGTCCACATATTTATTCAGGGGACACTATCATAGGGCCTAATCACATCAGTCACACTATCAGAGGCTCATTCACCTGCACATCTACCAATGTGACATATGCCATCATGTGCCAGCAATGCCCCTCTGCCATGTACATTGGCCAAACTGGACAGTCTCTATGTAAAAGAATAAATGGACACAAATCAGACGTCAAGAATTATAACATTCAAAAACCAGTTGGAGAACACTTCAATCTCTTTGGTCACTCGATTACAGACCTAAAAGTGGCAATTCTTCAACAAAAAAACTTCAAAAACAGAGAGACTGCTTAAGCTTATTTTTACCAGCTTAAGTTAAAACTTTCCCAAGGTACAAACTATTCTACCTGGACTTTATTGCTGCCACCACCAAGCATCTAACAAATATAACAGGGAAAGAGCCCACTTGGAAACATCTTTCCCCCCCAAATACACCCAAGCCCTACACTCCCTTTCCTGGGGAAGGCTTGATAAAAATCCTCACCAATTTGCATAGGTGAACACAGACCCAAACCCTTGGATCTTAAGAATAATGAAAAAGCAATCAAGTTCTTAAAAGAATAATTTTAATTAAAGAAAAAGTAAAAGAATCACCTCTGTAAAATCAGGATGGTAAATACCTTACAGGGTAATCAGATTCAAAACAAAGAGAATCCCTCTAGGCTAAACCATAAGTTACAAAAAGACAAAAAAACAGGAATATACATTCCATTCAGCACAACTTATTTTATCAACCATTTAAACAAAACAGAATCTAACCCATATCTAACTAGATTGCTTACTGACTTTTTACAGGAGTTCTGACCTGCATTCCTGCTCTGGTCCTGGCAAAAAAAAACAACACACAGACAGAGAGAACCCTTTGTTTCTTGCCACCTCCAGCTTTGAAAGTATCTTGTCTCCTCATTGGTCATTTTGGTCAGGTGCCAGCGAGGTTGTCTCAGCTTCTTAACCCTTTAGAGGTGAAAGGGTTTTTCCTCTGGCCAGGAAGGATTTAAACCTGTTTACCCTTCCCTTTATATTTATGACACCTTCCAACTCCCTGAGTTTGCTAAAGTCTGTCTTCTTGAAATCCATTGTCTTTATTGAGCTATTTTCCCTCCTACCATTCCTTAGAATCATGAACTCTACCATTTTATGATCACTTTTGCCCAAGCTCCCTTTCACTTTCAAATTCTCAACCAGTTCCTCCCTATTTGTCAAAATCAAATCTAGAACAGCCTTTCACCTAGTAACTTCCTCCACTTTCTGAAATAAAAAAATTGCCTCCAATACATTCCAAGAACTTGTTGGATAATCTGTGTCCTGTTGTGTTATTTTCCCAACATATGTCAGAGAAGTTGAAGTCCCCCATCACCACCAACTTCTGTGTTTTGGATGATTTTGTTGATTGTTTGAAAAAAACAACCTCATCCACCTCTTCTTCCTGATCTGTAGTAGATCCCTACCATGACATCACCCTTGTTTTTTACTCCATTTATCCTTACTCAGGCACTACTAGTGCCTTCACATTTACCAGTAGTCCAAATAATCTTGGTGTCCCTTTGATCCCTTCACTCTCTGGAGGTTTATGAAACTCTGTTGCTCTGGTTAATTTGAATAAGCATGAAGGTCTCAGGGTTCAGTTCTGATCTGTGGTATGCAGCTGTATGTCCCTAGGTATCTTTAAAATAAGATTTTATGCATATATTTTTCTTGATTTTTAAAAATTCCCCCCAAAATCAATATCCATCAATGTGCACTTAAATTGAAATCAACATCTGCCTTGCTTTCTTTTCTGCAAGTGAGGATAGAGATCGAGGCTGCTGTAGGACTGAGGTAAGAAATAGTCAGTAGTTAAAAGGTTAGAACAGTGGTTCTCAACCAGGGGCACGTAGAGGTCTTGCAGGGGGTACATCAACACATCTAGATATTTGCCTACTTTTACAACAGTACACATAAAAAGCACTAGCGAAGTCAGTACAAACTAAAATTTCATACAGGCAATGACTTGTTTATACTGCTCTATATATGATACACGGAAATGTAAGTACAATATTTATATTCCAAATAATTTATTATATAATTATATGGTAAAAAGAAAGTAAGCAATTTTTCAGTAACAGTATGCTATGACACTTTTGTATTTTTAGGTCTGATTTTGTAATCAAATAGTTTTTAAGTGAGGTGAAACTTGGCGGTATGCAAGACAAATCAAACTCCTGAAAGGGGCACAGTAGTCTGGAAAGGTTGAGAGCCACTGGGTTAGAAGAAAGAAATGGTTGAAAAACTTAAGGACCAAACACATAGTGCTTTGTCTATGCGCTAGTCCTAGAAAAGAGGACCCCCATGGCAAAAATCTACTTGTAGAGTAAATGGTGAAAGGAAAGGTCCTTGCACATCCAACTCTTGGACTCAAGCAACAGAAATAAATGGGAATAGACATTTGGCAGAGAAAGTGGAGGCACAGAAACTAAATGCATTTACAGAGAAATCAAGAAATCAGGTCAGCTGGTCAAAATTAAACAACCAGTTTCAGAATTGTTATTATTAAACATATATGACAATGTCAAGAATTGTATAATATAGATTCAATGATTGTCCCTCCCAGCCTCCCTCCATCCCTCAATATACCAAATAAATTACTTTCTTTAGATTATACTTGATTGTTCAGTAATACCATTCTTAATCTCAGTATGTCCTTATGCTAACCTATACCGAGAAAGATAGCAAATGTACAGTTTAACTTTTTCTTAAACTTTACACTTTTTGTTTTGTAACTGGGAATCTCTCAGCCTAATGTTACATTTGAGGGTTTGGTGGATAACTTATTTGCTATTGCAAGGTGATCTTTCCTCAATTTTCTGTTTAGTTTTCTCCCATTTTTTAATACTCACCCTGAGCTACATTCCTCCATTTTGCCTTCTCTTTGGTTCCCTGACCTTTTCAGGGCTGTAAGTTCCTCTCCACAAAAGCAGTCACAGAACTGGCATGCTATTGCATTTGCCTTGTATAGTGAGATTTTATTTGGGCATAATTCACTATATGAAATGTTCTGCTTTAAAAAATATCCCCTTAATATTATGTTTTTGCGAGTGATGGTCTTAAAGGCAAACTGTAATGAAATTCTGTACCTCTCCTATCTTTACAGTAGTGAAGGGCTAACCTCACGACAGTGACCACAAAACAATACAGGAGGACAAAATAAGGCTGCATGGACCCAGATTGGGACTGGATTATTTTATTAAATGATTGCAGCAAACTAAATAGAAAATGGAGATAAGAATAGAACTCTTGAATGGAATTCCTAACCTCAAAGCTGGTTTGATTTATCCCCACCAATTCTCTTTCCTTTTCATTCCTTTCACACAGATTCATCAGTATTTAACCGCTCTTCCTACAGACAACCCCCAAACTTTCCTTCAACCTAATCTCATCCTATCAAGTCCTTTACAGCACCCTCCATAGCAGAGATCATAAAATTCACCAAATTAAAAAGAAAAAAGGAATAGAGAAATGTTGACTGTAGTGTTTGTATAATGTCAGACACCTGGTTCTAAATTTTTGCAATGATTTTTGCAGTACTTTTCAAGGATAGCAATCTGGGATACGATTCAGCATTCTCAGAATGTTAATTGTATGTATCTAGAGTATTTTTGGTGAGCTTACCTAAACAGCAGGTGTCTCTTATGTGCCTACTCTAAATATAGTGCTTTGCTAGCATGATACCTAGAAGGTAATCACTACAAATTTTTGGAGTGTCTCACACAGATTGGATAATGGCTTCTTACTAGACTGCAGCACTTCGGTTTCAGATGTTGCAGTTACCAAAAGGACTACCAGAGAGCTTCTACTTTCACAACACCAGTGGTGGTGGTTGAAATTGCTTAGCAAGTATACCTGTTTTGTTGCTGGCCCTTTCATCATTGCCAACAGCAATGATGGATGTCAGCGAGAGGAGATAGAGACTCACCATCATAGGACCTAATCACATCAGCCACACTATCAGAGGCTCGTTCACCTGCGCATCTACCAATGTGATATATGCCATCATGTGCTAGCAATGCCCCTCTGCCATGTACATTGGCCAAACCGGACAGTCTCTACATGAAAGAATAAATAGACACAAATCAGACATCAAGAATTATTACATTCAAAAACCAGTCGGAGAACACTTCAATCTCCCTAGTCACTCGATTACAGACCTAAAAGTCTCAACACTACAACAAAAAAAACCTTCAAAAACAGACTCCAATGAGAAACTGTTGAATTGGAATTAATTTGCAAACTGGACACCATTAAATTAGGTTTGAATAAAGACTGGGAGTGGATGGGTCATTACACAAATTAAAACTATTTCCCCATGCTTATTTTTCCCCCTATTGTTACTCACACCTTCTTGTCAACTCTTGGAAATGGGCCATCCTGATTATCACTACAAAAGGGTTTTTTTTTCTCCTGCTGATAATAGCTCACCTTAACTGATCACTCTCGTTATAGTGGGTATGGGCAACATCCATTTTTTCATGTTCTCTGCGTGTGTATATATATATATATATATATCTTCCTACTGTATTTTCCACTGCATGCATCCGATGAAGTGGGTTTTAGCCCACAAAAGCTTATGCTCAAATAAATTTGTTAGTCTCTAAGCCCTGGTCTACACTAGGACTTTAGGTCAAATTTAGCAGCGTTAAATCGATGTAAACCTGCACCCGTCCACACGATGAAGCCCTTTATTTTGACTTAAAGGGCTCTTAAAATCGATTTCCTTACTCCACCCCTGACAAGTGGATTAGTGCTTAAATCGGCCTTGCCGGGTCGAATTTGGGGTACTGTGGACACAATTTGATGGTATTGGCTTCCGGGAGCTATCCCAGAGTGCTCCATTGTGACTGCTCTGGACAGCACTCTCAACTCAGATGCACTGGCCAGGTAGACAGGAAAAGAACTGCGAACTTTTGAATCTCATTTCCTGTTTGGTCAGCATAACAAGCTGCAGGTGACCATGCAGAGCTCATCAGCAGAGGTGACCATGGTGGAGTCCCAGAATTGCAAAAGAGCTCCAGCATGGACTGAACGAGAGGTACAGGATCTGATCGCTGTGTGGGGAGAGGAATCCGTGCTATCAGAACTCCATTCCAGTTTTCGAAATGCCAAAACATTTGTCAAAATCTCCCAGGGCATGAAGGACAGAGGACATAACAGGGACCCGAAGCAGTGCCGAGTGAAACTTAAGGAGCTGCAAGCCTACCAGAAAACCAGAGAGGCGAACGGCTGCTCCGGGTCACAGCCCAAACATGCTGCTTCGATGATGAGCTGCATGCCATTTTAGGGCGTTAAGCCACCACTACCCCAGCCGTGTTGTTTGACTCCTTCAATGGAGTTGGAGGCAACACGGAAGCAGGTTTTGGGGATGAAGAAGATGATGAGGAGGAGGAGGTTGTAGATAGCTCACAGCAAGCAAGTGGAGAAACCGGTTTTCCCGACAGCCAGGAACTGTTTCTCACCCTGGACCTGGAGCCAGTACCCCCGAACCCACCCAAGGCTGCCTCCTGGACCTGGCAGGCGGAGAAGGGACCTCCGGTGAGTGTACCTTTTAAAATACTATACATGGTTTAAAATCAAGCATGTGAAAGGATTAATTTGCCCTGGTATTCGCGGCTCTCCTGGATGTACTCCCAAAGCCTTTGCAAAAGGTTTCTGGGGAGGGCAGCCTTATTGCGTCCTCCATGAAAGGACACTTTACCACTCCAGGCCAGTAACACATACTCAGGAATCATTGTACAACAAAGCATTGCAGTGTATGTTTGCTGGCATTCAAACAACATCCGTTCTTTATCTCTCTGTGTTATCCTCAGGAGAGTGAGATATCATTCCTGGTCACCTGGTTGAAATAGGGTGCTTTTCTTCAGGGGACACTCAGAGAAGCCCGTTCCTGCTGGGCTGTTTGCCTGTGGCTGAACAGAAATGTTCCCCGCTGTTAGCCATGGGGAGGGGGGAGGGTTGAGGGGGTAGCCATGCGGTGGGGAGAGGCAAAATGCGACTTCATAATGAAAGCACATGTGCTATGTATGTAATGTTAACAGCAAGGTTTACCCTGAAAGAGTGTAGCCACTGTTTTATAAAATGTGTCTTTTTAAATACCGCTGTCCCTTTTTTTTTCTCCACCAGCTGCATGTGTTTCAATGATCACAGGATCTTCTCCTTCCCAGAGGCTAGTGAAGATTAGAAAGAAAAAAAATGCACTCATGATGAAATGTTCTCTGAGCTCATGCTGTCCTCCCACACTGACAGAGCACAGATGAATGCGTGGACGCAAATAATGTCAGAGTGCAGAAAAGCACAAAATGACTGGGAGGAGAGGTGGCGGGCTGAAGAGAGTAAGTGGTGGGCTGAAGACAGGGCTGAAGCTCAAATGTGGGGGCAGCGTGATGAGAGGAGGCAGGATTCAATGCTGAGGTTGCTGGAGGATCAAACCAGTATGCTCCAATGTATGGTTGAGCTGCAGCAAAGGCAGCTGGAGTACAGACTGCCACTACAGCCCCTGTGTAACCAACCACCCTCCTCCCCAAGTTCCATAGCCTCCACACCCAGATACCCAAGAACGCGGTGGAGGGGCCACTGGCCAACCAGCCACTCCACCACAGAGTATTGCCCCAAAAAAAGAAGGCTGGCATTCAATAAATTTTAACGTTGTAAACTTTTAAAGTGCTGTGTGGCATTTTCCTTCCCTCCTCCACCACCCCTCCTGGGCTACCTTGGTAGTCATTCCCCTATTTGTGTGATGAATGAATAAAGAATGCATGAATGTGAAGCAACAATGACTTTATTGCCTCTGCAAGTGGTGATCGAAGGGAGGAGGGGAGGGTGGTTAGCTTACAGGGAAGTAGAGTGAACCAAGGGGTGGGGGGTTTCATCAAGGAGAAACAAAGAGAACTTTCACACCATAGCCTGGCCAGTCATGAAACTGGTTTTCAAAGCTTCTCTGATGCGTACCGTGCCCTCCTGTGCTCTTCTAACCTCCCTGGTGTCTGGCTGCACGTAACCAGCAGCCAGACGATTTGCCTCAACCTCCCACCCCGCCATAAATGTCTCCCCCTTACTCTCACAGATATTGTGGAGCACACAGCAAGCAGTAATAACAGTGGGAATATTGGTTTCGCTGAGGTCTAAGCGAGTCAGTAAACTGCGCTAGCGCGCCTTTAAACATCCAAATGCACATACTACCAGCATTCTGCACTTGCTCAGCCTGTAGTTGAACAGCTCCTGACTACTGTCCAGGCTGCCTGTGTACGGCTTCATGAGCCATGTCATTAAGGGGTAGGCTGGGTCCCCAAGGATAACTATAGGCATTTCAACATCCTCAACAGTTATTTTCTGGTCTGGGAATAAAGTCCCTTCCTGCAGCTTTTGAAACAGACCAGAGTTCCTGAAGATGCGAGCGTCATGTACCTTTCCCGGCCATCCCACGTTGATGTTGGTGAAACGTCCCTTGTGATCCACCAGAGCTTGCAGCACTATTGAAAAGTACCCCTTGTGGTTTATGTACTCGGTGGCTTGGTGCTCCGGTGCCAAGATAGGGATATGGGTTCTGTCTATGGCCCCACCACAGTTAGGGAATCCCATTGCAGCAAAGCCATCCACTATGACCTGCACATTTTCCAGGGTCACTACCCTTGATATCAGCAGATCTTTGATTGCGTGGGCTACTTGCATCACAGCAGCCCCCACAGTAGATTTGCCCACTCCAAATTGATTCCCAACTGACCGGTAGCTGTCTGGCGTTGCAAGCTTCCACAGGGCTATCGCCACTCGCTTCTCAACTGTGAGGGGTGCTCTCATCTTGGTATTCATGCGCTTCACGGCAGGGAAAAGCAAGTCACAAAGTTCCATGAAAGTGCCCTTACGCATGTGAAAGTTTCGCAGCCACTGGGAATCGTCCCAGACCTGCAACACTATGTGGTCCCACCAGTCTGTGCTTGTTTCCCGAGCCCAGAATCGGCATTCCACAGCATGAACCTGCCCCATTAGCACCATGATGCATGCATTGTCAGGGCCCATGCTTTCAGAGAAATCTGTGTCCGTGTCCTGATCACTCATGTGACCGCGCTGATGTCGCCTCCTCGCCCGGTATTGCTTTGCCAGGTTCTGGTGCTGCATATACTGCTGGATAATGCGTGTGGTGTTTAATGTGCTCCTAATTGCCCAAGTGAGCTGAGCGGCCTCCATGCTTGCCTTGGTATGGTGTCCGCACAGAAAAAAGGTGCAGAACGATTGTCTGCCATTGCTCTGATGGAGGGAGGGGCGACTGACAACATGGCTTACAGGGTTGGCTTACAGGGAATTAAAATCAACAAAGGGGGTGGCTTTACATCAAGGAGTATTTCAGGCAGGACTTCACGGAGGGTTCCAATAAGAAATGGTGCACCTAAATAATTGTTCTTATTGGAACAAGCAGGTTGCTCTGGCCTCTGATTGACACATGGCTAGATTTACCTTGCTGCACCTTCTCTGTGAGTGACTGCAGTGTGACCTAGAGGAATGAGTCCTCTAGACGGGGGAGGGAGGGAAGGAAATGAGTACAAAACAAATCTGGTCTATTTCTTGTTTTGATCCACTCCATCCATCTTTTACATCTTTGGCTGGCAGCAGATGGTGCAGAAGGACTGCATGCCATCCACATCTCATGGCTGCTCGGCAGAAGACGGTGCAGTAGGACTGCTAGCCATCCTAATCTCTTGCCTGACTGGCAGAAGATGGCACAGTAGGACTGCTAGCAATCCGTACCGCCTGCCTGCTCACCGTAAGATGGTTCAATAGGACTGACTGCAGGACTAAAGAGAATGACCTGACTTATGAGGAGAGGCTGAGGGAGCTGGGATTGTTTAGCCTGCAGAAGAGAAGAATGAGGGGGGATTTGATAGCTGCTTTCAACTACCTGAAAGGGGGTTCCAAAGAGGATGGCTCTAGACTGTTCTCAATGGTAGCAGATGACAGAACGAGGAGTAATGGTCTCAAGTTGCAGTGGGGGAGGTTTAGATTGATATTAGGAAAAACTTTTTCACTAAGAGGGTGGTGAAACACTGGAATGCGTTACCTAGGGAGGTGGTAGAATCTCCTTCCTTAGAGGTTTTTAAGGTCAGGCTTGACAAAGCCCTGGCTGGGATGATTTAACTGGGAATTGGTCCTGCTTCGAGCAGGGGGTTGGACTAGATGACCTTCAGGGTTCCCTTCCAACCCTGATATTCTATGATTCTAAGTCACTCCAAATTTAGTCCCTGCGCACGTGTATGCCCAGGCGCTCCTGGCCGACGTGGCCAGGAGCACCTCGGACATGACGATGATGGCTACCAGTCGTACTGTACCGTCTGCTGTCACAAGGCAATGGGTTGATGCTGCTGTGTAGCAATGCAGTATCACGTCTGCCAGCACCTGGAGACATACGGTGATGGTTACCTGAGCGGGCTCCATGCTTGCCGTGGTATGGCGTCTGCACAGGTAACTCAGGAAAAAAGGCGCGAAACGATTGTCTGCCCTTGCTTTCACGGAGGGAGGGAGGGAACGGGGGCCTGACGATATGTACCCAGAACCACCCACGACAATGTTTTAGCCCCATCAGAGTGCTCCATTGTGACTGCTCTGGACAGCACTCTCAAGATGCACGATTGTTTGCCGTTGCTCTGACGCAGGGAGGGGCGACTGATGACACGGCTTCCAGGGTTGGCTTCAGGGAGCTAAAATCAACAAAGGAGGTGGCTTTACATCAAGGAGTATTTCAGGCAGGACTTCACAGAGGGTTCCAATAAGAAATGGTGCACCTAAGTTATTGTTCTTATTGGAAATAGGAGGTTAGTCTGGCCTCTGATTGATACATGGCTAGATTTACCTCGCTGCACCTTCTCTGTGAGTGACTGCAGTGTGACCTAGAGGAATGAGCCCCCTAGACGGGGGAAGGGGGGAAGCAAATGAGTACAAAACAAATCTGGTCTATTTCTTGTTTTGATCCACTCCATCTATCTTTTACATCTTTGGCTGGCAGCAGATGGTGCAGAAGGACTGCATGCCATCCACATCTCATGGCTGCTCAGCAGAAGATGGTACAATAGGACTGCTAGCCATCCTCATCTCTTGCCTGCCCGGCAGAAGATGATGCAATAGGACTGCTAGCAATCCGTATCACCTGCCTGCTCACCATAAGATGGTTCAATAGGACTGACTGCAGGACTAAAGAGAATGACTTGATCAAGTCACTCCAAATTTAGTCCCTGCGCCCATGTATGCCCAGGCGCTCCTGATCGATCTCACACAGGCGACCAGGAGCACCTCGGACATGACGATGACGGCTACCAGTCCTATTGCACCGTCTGCTGCCAGAAGGCAATGGGTTGCTACTGCTGTGTAGCAATGCAGTACCGCGTCTGCCAGCACCCAGGAGACATACGGTGACAGTGAGCTGAGCGGGCTCCATGCTTGCCATGGTATGGCATCTGCACAGGTAACTCAGGAAAAAAGGCGCGAAACGTTTGTCTGCCCTTGCTTTCACAGAGGGAGGGAGGGAACGGGGGCCTGACGATATGTACCCAGAACCACCCGCGACAATGTTTTAGCCCCATCAGGCATTGGGATCTCAACCCAGAATTCTAATGGCCAGTGGAGACTGCAGGAACTGTGGGATAGCGACCCACAGTGCAACGCTCCGGAAGTCGACTCTAGCCTTGGTACTGTGGAAGCACTCTGCTGAGTTAATGCACTTAATGCACTTAGAGCATTTTCTGTGGGGACACACACACTCGAATATATAAAACCGATTTCTAAAAAAACGAATTCTATAAATTCGACCTAATTTCGTAGTGTAGACATACCTTAAGGTGCCACAAGTACTCCTCTTTCTTTTTTCAAATGCCATAGTGATGATCGTGGTATAAGCACTTGGATGATAATTGGAAGAATGACATCACATACTTTATAGACAGATCACTTATTGAGAAGAGTGCTCTCTCTCACATTCTGTGCTCTCAGAAGTAAGTATTTATATCTCTATATAGCTTGAGGATGTAAACTTTGTGCAAATTATGCTACCCCGTATCTTGTATCTTCCTGTATTCTGGAGGCTTTTGTGCAACCTGATGGCATTTCAGGGAAGTGGGCAAGATGAAACTTGACTTTTGTGCAAACTAAGAAAGTAACGAAAATGAAGGAAAAGAACCTACGTAGTAGAAGAACTCATTTTGTTGGGGACCATAGTTCTCAGGGTTTATTGTAAATATGTGATATTATTACAGTAGGACATTAGTAAGTTTCTGTATAAGATCAGTACGTTCCATAACATAATTCCTGTTCAGATATCATGCCCCCTTGGTAAAGCTAGTTCAGAGGGGACCAGGGCATTCGGGAGTTGCAAAGAGAGCAGTAAACTCCTGTGCAATTTTCAGGGGTGTCTCTGGATAATGCACTGTCTATATTAAATCTCGCACTTTTTGTTTTTCATAACATGCCACTTGCCATCGTACATTGTACAACATTTGAGTCCCTAATTGTGGTTGGTCATGCCTACTTAATGCCTGCTTTTGTTTTGTCAAATCTATGAATGCATACTTAGTTGCTATTCAAGGCAAAAATTAGGTGTTTGAGAGGAAAGAGGAATTGGGATTAGATAAACCTAACAGTTCCTTTCGACTACTAAATGCCTTTCTTGTCTCATGTGTGTGCCAAATAAAACTCCTGGTACATTTAGCTTTAGCCATCACTTATCTTTCCTTGAGTTGAATACTGACTATGCAATCCATGAACCATTTTCTGTTCCATTCAAGCTGTGTAGTTGGAATGTTTGTCTGATGGAAGAGACACCATTATGTAAAAGGCAGACATGGAATTAGCTTTTCCATGTGTTACCAGTGAAACTGGAGCTGGAAAGGTATTTTTTTTCTCCTAGGGTTTAAGTTCGAGAAAAAAGGTGTGTGAGGTTTTTTGTTTTGTTTTTAATAAATATGGGACCCTGGGCTGTGCTATTTCCTGCCTATTTGTATGTGTGTGTGTGTGTACGTGTGTGTGTACGTGTGGTTTGTATTCTTTCTTCAATAGATAGTCAATGAATGGCTGGGGTAAAGCTCAATTCTCCATTATTTAGGTGATTTTCTTTTTTGCCGGCCTATCCAGCACCACAATATATCACGAATTGCTGCTGGCTTTCTTCGAAAATGGAGAATTTGTCCAGCTGGAAAAGTTTTGGGGCTTATTCCCAGGGTTTGTACAGACTGTTGGCCTGTATTGTGGTAAAGGGGAGGCTGACACGTGGGATGTTAATTGATTTGAATATTTTCTTGATAAACATAGGTTTGCTTGCATACGTGATCAACGTCAGACTCATTGTTCTCTCTTTGGGATGCATGGTTTGTGTTTTTACTAAGACATTAATAAATAAGCAGATTCAGGGCTAGTGTTCATATAATAAACTTCACTGGTAGCTGGGGCCCAAATAAGTGGTGGAACAAAGGCTGAAAATTAGATACTTATCACCTCCTTGGAAAAAAAAATATTTGCATCCACACACTATAATTTCTGAACACCCAAAATGAAATCAATCGACAGCTGACCAATTTGGAGCTCTTTCTGCTTCCTCAATAGCTTCTCTGTGGTAAGTCCACTACTGCTCCCTACTTCTCCTCAAAGTGAATGTGCAGACTGCCCTTCCTTAGGAAAAAAAGAAGTAAATGTCTTCAACTGGTTTGGCCCCTACTTCTCCCTGCCCTGTCTTGGCTGGGTCACGGTCCCCCCACTTCAAACTCCCTCTCATGTCATAGAACCCCTGAGTTCCCTTTCACCCCCTCCTGGGACCCCTGCCAAATAAACTACCTCCTCCCCAATCCCGAGGCACTTCAGAGGGTCAGAAGCTCCTCTGCTCACCCTTTCATCTTCCACCCCCTCACTGTATCACTGCTCCCCTTCTAATTCCTCTTACCAGATGGCAGACCCTCACCTCCCCTTTTGATTTGCCATGATCCCCCTTTTGTCCTGCACCTCTTTGCTGTGTCATAGTCCTACACCTGGTCTCTCTTACCCAGTCAGAAATGCCTATTAGAAATTAAGGACCAGTGTTCAGTTGCAGTTGACAGTGGTTGTATTTCAGGGCTTTGCTGATTATCTTTTCTCCAGATGGACAGGAATTTCCTCAGAAGACATAGCCTAACCAGAATGTATAATTTTTGATATTTTCCAATGATGGTGTGATAGTTTAACTGAAAGCAATAGAGATATGTCAGTTAAAGTGCTCCATCTAAGAAAAATGTGGGATGTGAGCACAGGAACACAAACACTGTGTACAGAGGAGAACTTGTGATTGGAGTAGTTGGGTAAAGTGAACATTTAAAGTCTTCCTCATTTGCATGCTTTAGCACTCTGCTCCATGTTCTGATATTTTGATAGTAAATAAAGCTGCAGTAAACCTTCATAGAGACGTAACTCGAGATACATAGCCTTGTTTTAAATTTAAAAAACAAAGGTCTTAATGCAGTGCTTACCAAATGAACATTTCAAACCTAAGAATTCTTGTGCTCTTGTGCACAAATTTTAAAATATCATTAAAGGACAAAGAGGTACAAATTAATGTCCATAATCTAGAGGAGATTAGTAATAATCAGCTTTTAATGGCGAAGTGATAAGAATTTAAAGTTTATGGCCAGTAAGTACCTGAGGAGAGTTTTCCTGCATGCGTTAATGACAAACCTATTGCATGTGAAAACTACAAAAGGACATTGCATCTTTAATGGGGACTACTACTTGTGCTCCTTGGAGCTTTGCAGTATTAGTAAAGCAGCGTGAAAGAGTTGATTTTCATTTTATGTTGTACTTGTGAGGCATTAACATGATGTTCTAACACTTGTAAATGAATACAGCTCTTGCCTAATCTGTCATTTTAATGCCTTATAGATTTTATTTCACTCTGTGTTGTACCAGATTCTCAATAATAATAATCAACTGCTTTGTTGTTCTCTTACAGAAATTAAATTTCTTTAGTGAGTGTGTAACTAATAAAAGATGTTGCTTGAGGAAACAAAAAATAAATATGATGAATCATAAAAGTTGTGTGTAGGGGGTTGTTCATATATGAAAGACAATTACTGAACCAGTGGTAAATTCATGTGATTCTCATATTGTCAACAGCTTAATAACTCCCTCAAATGGTTTAGCCATAGTAGCTCTGTATATAGAGACGTCTGTAATCATAAACCTGCTTTGCTGTGGACACTGAAGTGTATACTGTTGGTATCTATCTATCTATCTATCTATCTATCTATCTATCTATCTATCTATCTATCTATCTATCTATCTATCCTAAAAATAGAAGTAACAAGTACTTTGGAAAATCATTTTGCATTTTTGAAACCTCAGAAAACTTTTCCACTCCTAATTCTTGTTCTGTCATAATCATTTTGTGGTGAAGCACTACAGTCAGATGTGCAGGAAGCAGAGTATTTGAAAAGACTTCAAAGTGGAAAATAAGCAGTGACCATCAGTCAGAATGCAAGAATGTAACATTTCCATAAGGTATATGGCTGTCAGACCTACCAGACCGAGTGGTCACCCATTTACAGTAGTAAATTTTTACAAATCTCTGTAAATGGCTGCAACCTCTAAAAAGAGGATAGGAAAATATAGGCTTTGGCTTACACCACAATAGTCAGTGCATCCAGAGACAAGGCCAAAATTCTGAGGTGCTATTCTCAGATATTGATGGTTTCCCCCCGCTGTTGGGAAAAAATGTTCAGTGCGAAATAATTAATTTCACTCGTATAGTAGGTGGGGTATGCACTAGGTTTCAGAATATTTTAAAAAAAGGAGGACTTGTGGCACCTTAGAGACTAACCAATTTATTTGAGCATAAGCTTTCGTGAGCTACAGCTCACTTCATCAGATGCATCTCAAATATGCTCAGATAAATTGGTTAGTCTCTAAGGTGCCACAAGTACTCCTTTTCTTTTTGCGGATACAGACTAACACAGCTGCTACTCTGAAACCTGTCAGAATATTTAAAGACTCTGTATATCAGACAGGCTCCAGTGCCTATCCACAACAGGCTAGTTTCTGACCCAAAGGCCTGATTCTGTGCTTCCTTCATCTTGTGGAATCATTCACCCCAAATGAGTGTAAAATGCAACCTGATTAGAGTAATGGCCTTTTACACCCCACCTTACACAATGCAAATCGCCACACCAAGTGAAAAGCAGTGCAGAATCAGATCCCAAGGTAATTTCTCACACCAATGTGAATTATAAGTAAATGGAGTTACGCCAGTGTAAAATTAGTGTAAATGATGGGAGAATCAGACCCCAAGTGGCAGCCCAGAGTTTCCACTGGTGCTTAGTATTTTTTTCCCCTTGGGTCAGGCCCAAATATTTAAGCAAAGTTATAATGGTTTCACTGGCAAAAAATAGACATGCCCTGGCATACCAGGAAAAGCCTACCTTTGCATCTGCAAAATGGGAAAATGCACAGGTGTGTTCCTGTTTGTGCACATTTATCACTTTTGCATGTGTGAGTGCTCACTTTGCTTTACACAGCCAGCCTTTTGTGCGCTCAGGTCATGTGGCTCCATTTTTAGCTACACCTCTTGTATCCTGCTTGAAAACTTGGCCCTTAATTTTACTTTCAGGCAATATGTATATGTTAATTTCCATTATTTTCTAAGGTAAATAAAAAAAGAAGAAAGTAAGTAAGAAAATGATACATTAATATTTTATAGAAATGTGGGGAGCTTGAGTCGTGTATTTCAAAAGAACTCATGATCCAGCATTTCCCATTTAGGCATCTAAATGAATGGCCAGATTTTCAAAACAACTCAGCTTGTTCTCAATGGGAGCTGCTGAGAGATGAACACTTTTGAATATCTGGCCACATATTTGTGTATTAAATTGGGAGCTGAACTCTCTGAATATCTGGTCCCACTTGCGGATGCTGAGCGCTTTTGAGAATCTGACCCAGATACCCTGTTTTTACGTGATATATTATAACAGCTTTTTGACTGTCAGTCATATAATCCCTAGACAAAGTGTGGAACCATTTCAATATTGTTAATGTAGTTAGAGTTGTGTTTCTAACATATCCACAGGTAAACAGTTACATCTAACTTTACAATAATGGTGTTTTTTTTGTTTTGTTTTGGTTTGGTTTGTTTTTCCCCTTAGGAATTCCAGCACTCACAGTTTGCTGCTGTTCAGGATTTCCTTATCGAGAATTTCATTGCGAGCCAGTTTGTCGAGTGACATATTTGGATGGGAATACTGGAAATGGAAAAATATTTTTCATTTTACTGCAGAATAGCACTGCATAAATGTACCTAGCCCTGTCTTTTAATGAAGAACCAGCACTGCATGCCTTCCTACCTGCCAATTTAGGACAAAGGACCAAAATGAGGAACACATTGGAAATATTTATGTAGAAAGCTTAAAGTGATGTGGGCTTTGTTCCTTTAGCACAGACCACATTAGCTCTGTAACCCTCAGTTTTGTGATTCAGCATTACATAGATATATAACTTAAGTAATAAAAGCTAGATAGCACCAAGTTTGTGGAGACTAGCTGGAGGTCTCACATGAGTCTCAAATGAGGCATATATCCTCATGAGAGGCAATGTAGTCTGGTCTAGTGGACAGAGCCTGGGCCTGGGAGCCAGGAACCCTCTGAGTTCTAATTTGAGTTGTGCTGATGACTTGCTGTGTGCCTTCCAGCAAGTCAGTTTTTCTCTCTGTGTCTCAATGTCTCCATTTGTAAAATGGGGATACTAATACTTACCTACCCTACAGGGGTGTTGTGAGGATTAATTAGTTGTTGGTACAGCACTCTGAAAATGTAAGTAGCCATATAACTGCTAGGTATCGTCATTATAATGAGAAGCATGCAGCACCGTAAGAGAAGAAATATTCTCAAAATAGGTTATATAGGCCATTATGACCTCCTCCCCAAGAACAGCTTCTGGGTTTATTTGCGGCATCAGCAAGTATCAACATTTCAAATCTATATGTTGATACTTTGTTTTAACTGTTGGAATTTATTTCTATGCCTCCTTTTTTTTTAACTCATTGCAAATCCAGGTAAACGTATGTAATGGTCCTGCTTGGATAAACGCTTACTTTTATTATGTTTATGTTAAATAGATAAGGATCATTAGGAGGCAAGGTGACATAGTCAGTTATTTTGATTGCCTCAAGGCACTTCACCACTGAGACCTGGTTTTGAATTCCAATTGGAAATGACCCACATTATTGTAAAAGTATGAAGTTCATGTACGAGAAGCCTGAAATTCTGGTAAGTATTGAGAACTAGAATTTCCTATGACAGTGAATTGCACCTAGGCAATCCTTTTTTAATTGCACCACATAATTTAGAAATCAATGTGAAAAAGCAGGAGGGCTCATTAAAGTTACCACAACATACCAGAGGCTCACTGGTGCTGATAACCAGAGCTCCACTAAGCTATCTTAGCGGCTCTGTTAGCTAAACTCTGTTGCTAGGAATGTGAAAATGCCCACCCAAAGAGTAGAAACTCTGCTTTTATACTCATTGTACAAAGTAGGTCTCTCACCATTGTCATCGAAGTCACTGGGTCAGATCTGATCTCCCTCTCTCTCGCTCTCTCTCTTTTTTTCTGCATGAAATGGAAAAAATGCTCTTCATTGGTTTCTGTTTGATAGTGTTTGCCAGACAAAGTAGAATATTCACAGCACAAGCTCTACAGCTCAAGAGACCTATTCACTCAGTATTTATTTTATATGACTTTTATCCACCCTTTCTGGGTTTAAAAAAACCCAAGGAATTTACCCACTCAGATTGAGCTTTGCACCAAAATTGTCTGGGTTTTTTTGTAATGTTAATGAAATCCCAAATAGACATCCATAAAGGTCTTCAGCCACATAACCCATAAAGTGAATATTATGAGCTAACAAATAAAGGTGTTTGCCATTCCATCAGGAAATGTATGCTTCCTCTTAAATAAATACAGGTTCTGTTACAGATAATTTTTGAGAGAGGTGTGATCTTGTGGTTTGAGCATAGGTTTGAGAGCTAAAAACCATCTAATGTTGAATCTGTCTGTGGCTTTGGGCTAATTACTTACATCTCTGCCTAAATTTCTCCTAAAATGGGCTTAATATTTATCTGGGATACTTCCCAAAGATGTTGTAAGATTTAAATTAGTTATATTTGTAATGCTTTGAGAAGAGGACAAGTAGAATTCACCAGCACCAAGCCAATAGTTTGGCTTAGTGAACACACAAAACTTTAGGTTCACTGTATCTGAATCTCTGAGTCTGCAAAACTGAGGTGAAAACCTTTCAAGAGCAACCTTTTTTAGAACAATTTGGCACTTCCTCTTTCAAGTCCAGATGTAACAAGGAATTGTACAATAGGGCCGAGCCATGAAGTTCCCACTGAGGACTCACAGACCTGACATTAAAACCAATGAGATTTACCCAAATAGGAACCTCCTGATATGGCCCACAATTATATTTTGATTTGTATAGTGTATTTTACAAGCATCAGTGCATTCTAGAGAAGTGCACACCAAACTGTGTACAAGGATCATTTCACTTTACCAAGAAAGATAATGTCATCCATTCTTGAATGGAACAAAGCCTTTGTTATATGGCACCAAAAAAACTACACAGTTTAAGGGAGAAGGACTTCAGAAGCCTTTCTTGAGTTAAATCCACAGGGGAATTTGGATAAGGAAAATTGAGTTGACAGAGTTGAGAGTTGGCCAGGACAGCCAGGTTAACCCCAAAGTGGTGTGAAATGTTCACAATAAAGTCTGTAACAAGGCAAAACTCACTTAGTTTCCTTAACACACAAAGTTCAGATCAAGTTTGTCAGAAGATTTTAGGTTTGTGAACCTTTTCAGATAACATTGGCTGATTATTGGTTTCATGTTAAAACCTCAGTACACCTTTAAGCAATTGCCCAGGAAATTCTTTTTCATGTGCATTGGACTCTCATGGCTTGTCTGCAGGCACCATAATGTGCTCTACTGGGGTGTGATTTGTAGAGAATTGTAACATTGTGCTCTAACTGCCTATGTTTCAAACAGGGCTAAGTTAACATGCAGTGGGTATATTTTAGTTAATATCAGCAGGGTCTACATGAGTCTGTTAGAGCACAACAGGTGAGGGTGTTCTACGATTCACATCCTTCTCATTTGCATCACGGTCCATGTCGACAAGCCCTAACTTAGATGTCCAAAATATGTAGTAAAGAGAGTAATAAATAAAGAAATATAAAGGCTCTCTGGTTGCCTCTAACATATCTTATGGAGTTTCAAAAGATTAGGAATTTTTGAGAAAATGTGCTATTAAAATTGATTATTAATATTCAGTTCTTCTCATTTGTTTCTGCTAAAATGATTTGTAACTCAAAGCCAGTACTTCTTATACTTCCTGGTTTATAAGAACATTGGTTCCCATGTGCTTTACTGGTAGCAAAAAGTCTGGTACTACAGCACTGGAAATCACATGAACTTCCAGGAGTAATAAATGGATGCAACAGGTTAAACGACAGGTCTTGAAAGAGTAGCATGTAAAACATAGGAATTGCGGTATTTGATTAGTCCAGCGGTCCATCTAGTTCAGTGTTCTGTTTCCAATAGGAGCCAGTACCAGCTGCTTCAGGAAAAAACCCTGCTCAATTAGGCGGTTATAGAATCACCCTTTCCAGGGAGAGTTTCCACATAACACCCAGTAGTTAGAAGAAGGCCAGAAGCCACCACTGTGCTGATCAAGCAACTGCATAACACAGCTCATAGAATATCACCAACTTCCTGCATCAAGACCATAACTTCTGGAAACTCTTCCAAAACTCTTGTCTAATTTATTTTAATATTTACTGTTATAATTGTATGTGCTGATAAATATCTAAACCTTTTTTGAACTCTGTTAAGTTCTTGGTTTCAGTGGCAATGAGTTCCAGAGTTGAATTGTGCAGTGTGAAACATTATTTTCTTTTATCAGTTTTGAATTTGCTACCATCTAATTTAATTAATTACATAACATAGATTTATATATACATGCTAAAAAGAGCATATTTCCATATGTGTCAGATGCTTTTCACATAACTTAAAAATACACCAGAATTAATATCTAAATATAACTAAGCTACGGCAGTAAAATTCAGTATTAAAAGCCAAAAAGCTCATATTACCCCACTCTTACAATAATTTCCATCTGCCACCATTTTCAGATTTCTAGGGAAAAAAACTTTTGCCGCATGCCCTGAAGTGAATGGCCCCTTGTTCTTGTATTTTAAAAGGAAAGAACTTCATAAATAGAATGACATTAGACTTTTAGTTTTTAGGTGTGTTGTACTGAAGGCTAGCTATGGAACAATGATGGGCATGGAGAGCTCTGTTGCCGGTGTGGTGGCATGTGGCTGGAGACAGTTCTAGGTGGAAATCATTGCTCATTGTTGGAGGGTGACAATTTTCTGCTTCTGCGTGGTATTTCTTCTGACATGCCATGTTCTGCATGTTATATTTTCCTCATTTCCTATGGTTAGTTTCTATGCTTTGCTTTGAGTTCTTTTTCTTATAACACAAAGCAGTGAATGAATGTAACCTATTATTTATGGTGTATGGTATGGTATATTATGAATACAGCTTTATATTGTACTTCCCTTAGTATTTTAGCTCATTGTAATAATGAGACCATTCCCCACTTTCCTACAATAAAAACAATTAAGTTAAAAAAAAAACGTGTTAAGGTTGACAAACTGTTCCAGGGATCATTGGGCAGCTTTTGAAAGATTTATCATTTCCCATCACACCCATCAAAACCGTAGTTTTGCACGGTTAAAATATATACCCAGGCGAACCTCAGTGGTACTTGCTCAGTTTTATTTTGGATTTGAACTCAAAACTCAAAGTGAACCTGGGGAGAAGGGTGCAAACCCACTGGCATGTATATTGAAACTGGAAAAAAAATGCTTCTTCAAACCCTTGTGAAGCAATATTGCTTCAATTAACACTACTTATGACCTAACTTGTGAAAAGGTTAATGGGATTTTTAATGACCTTGCGTGGTCAGGGCCTCAATTTTACATCTCCTCTGAAAGAAAATGGAAAACAGAACAAGAAAGCTATTCCAACTTCCGTGAATCTTGAAAAAAAATATCAGGTTTACAGCAAAGGTTCAGGTCATTTCCTGTTTTATCTGAAATGGTTCACCCATTCCTAATCTTGAGTCATTATGGAAGTCTGGCTGCAGCCCTAAACTGCCACTTGTGGGGTCTAACTTCAGGTTCCAGTTTCTCTTGCTTGCAGGATGGGCAAGAGCTGGTTGTACTGCAGTGACAGCATGCTCAGTGCCTGAAACAAGTATTGCTTCATAATTAGTACCTAGAGGCCACCTGCAGTTCTGTTGGCAAACACAAGGGGGAGGAAACTAGGCTGTGGAGGAAGCTGTATTCAATCCTCCTGTGCCAGCGGGATGTTCGTTGAAATACCAAATCTCTGAGGGGAGTGGAAGCAGAATAAAGAAGAGAGAGAATAGGGATCCTTGAGGCTTTTAAGGGAGCTCAGATCTCCCTGAGGGAAAAAATTTCAGTGGACCAAATTCTGCAGTCTTTGGGAGTTTTGTTTCACAAAGGACTGCTGAACTTGACTCAGTGCCCTTAGCATGCAGATGCTATTGCTCCTAACTCTTCCTGTGAATGTTGCAAAATAAGGCCTCGCTCCTGCAAAGAGCTTCATGTGGACAGATCCTTCTGCCTGTGAAAATCCCCTTTGAGGTCAATTCAGTTCCATGCCAGTGCAAAGGGCCACCTGTGCAGATTGCCAGCCAGGGTCTGTGTCATAAATATAAAGGGAAGGGTAAACACCTTTAAATCCCTCCTGGCCAGAGGAGAAACTCTTTCACCTGTAAAGGGTTAAGAGCTAAGACAACCTCGCTGGCACCTGACCAAAATGACCAATGAGGAGACAAAGACGTTTCCAAGCGGGCTCTTTCCTTGTTATATAATTGTTAGACGCTTGGTGGTGGCAACAATAAAGTCCAGGGGCAAAAGGTAAAATAGTTTGTACCTTGGGGAAGTTTTAACCAAAGCTCGTAAAAATAAGCTTAGGGGGTTTTTCATGCAGGTCCCCACATCTGTACCCTAGAGTTCAGAGTGGGGAAGGAACCTTGACAGCCGGCATTACCAGTTTTCATGATGAAGGGAAACAGAAAACAGTTATCCCTAGCAAAACAGAGAGGGCCTATTTCTATTAGTCCTGGGTTTTCTAGGGCCTTATTACTTTTGGAAGAATAACTGTTAGTGAGTGCCTTATTCCACTTTCCAATATGAGCTCTTCAAAGAGCTTGTTCCTTATTTCTATACCCTTGCACTGTTATGTCAGTCCAGTGGTGGCATGTCAATCCAGCTTCAGTTCTGTGCTTTTGTAAGGACCTTTTCCTTTCTGTGGACACTTGAGGCCTCTTTCATAAGCATCAAAGAGGTTATAATTTTTATTTTACAAGTTAGTAAGTTACTAAGTTAGTATTAAAATACAACCTACCATCCAGTTATGTTTTTGATTCTACTACTCATTTTAATCACACTTACATAGTGCTTTCTAGCTGAGGATCTCAAAAAGTTTTACAAACCATCTTCTTAATGAACAAATCCTGAGAACAGCCAAGTGAGGTAGGTGAGCATTATTAAGGATAAGATTTTGTCATGGTTATTTTTAGTAAAAGTCATGGACAGGTCACGGGCAATAAACAAAAAATCATGGCAGCCGTAACCTGTCCGTGACTTTTCTGCTGCGGCTCCATGGTTTTCCCCACCACTGTGGTGGCTGGGAGCTGTGGGGTTCTCCCTCTACCCATGGCAGCTGGGAGCTGCAGGGTGACCATATTTCCCAAAGTGAAAACAGGACACCCCAGCCGCTTGCCCGAGGAATGGCCCTCCCCCCGTGCAAGGCTGTCGCCTGTCACTGGGACCCTATCGAGGGGTCCCTCAAGAGTCTGTCACCTGTGGCTGGAACTTCGCAGGGGGCCCCGTTGCTTGTCACTGCTGTCGCTTGTCACTGAAACCCTGCCAGGGCCCCACTGGCTGTCAGCTCCGGAGTCCTGCAGCCCCTTGGGCTGAAGCAGAGAATGTCATGGAGGTCTCCAGAAGTCATGGATTCCATGACTTCCATGACCTCCATGACATAAACGTAGCCTTAAGCATTATTAATGAATTTTTGTGTTTATTTTCTGACCAGACTTTTCGGACATTCTCATCTGAGCTGCCCCATTGGCACATACTGAGTCAATGTAGCTCAAGAAAATATATTTGTAATATAAAATTAAATCTGTTTTAAAAGCTTGAACAGGCCGAGTTTAGTGATAGCAGGTTACAGAATTTTCCATGACATAAAAGCTAAGCTCACACAACCAACTATTGTTTTTGCACATTTTGCTACTGTCTTTTCTGTTTTACGGTAGTGATCCAAAAAGTGGTGTCAGACACATTCCTGTTTGAAGCTCCAACTTTTTAGTTTGTAGGCCTGGTGCATGCATGCATGTAGCTTCTGAATATTTTGACCCTGGAGACTGAAAAGATTCTGTACCTGAGTGGATCTCATGGCATCTGCTGGGTTGGAGCTCAAGACTTTCTTCATTAGCTGTAGTAATATTATGACTCATTTCCTCTGTGAACTGGCTACTAGAGGGCGATATAAATGTTCTCTCCCCCAGAGCACTGCGATGCCTGCCACGCTAGTCAGTAGGTTACAAGAATTAATTAGTAAGAGAACTGCAGTGAACAAACTGTCAATATAGAAATTCATTCATCTATAGGGCCATGAGTGCCCGTTCTTTGGATTTATCCAGTATAATATATTATACAGCACTCAAGGCCTTACAAAATAACCTTAGACGAAACTGTTAATTGGATGGAAAATCTGTGTCTACATTCAGCTTGGGTATGTAACTGTAGTCTGGAGGATCCATGGATATCGACACCTGCCAAGGGACAGAAGGGTAAAACCTTTTGTATCCCTGACTCATGCCAAGAAATAAAGTTCAGTCCATTACCAGAACTCCAGTGTATCACACCGTTGTTACACAGAGGACTGGATCTTTCAGGTTACAGGCTGTAATAAGATACTGTGAAATTAGAATTTATTAAAATAATCGTATATTTTATTCCTATGGGCCATTTTTAAGCTGTGGTGTAATTGGGAGGAACTCCACTGAACTCAAAGAAGTTATACCAACGCTGAATTTTGCCCTACATTTTCATGGTTTAGCACTGGCCAGGGAGCAAAAGAATTAAATTTCTTTTCAAATGTACATTGCTTTTTCAGCATGGCCTGAATTCTGACTCCATATTCTTTGTGGGTTGTGAGTGTCTCTTTGAAAGGGTGCATTCCCTGTGGCTAGTGATCATTCATAAATGGAGGAGACTGTACAATTGCTGTGTATAATTCACACTCCTGCAAATTAAAAATGGCTACAGTCCATTGTTCTGAAGCTACTCATTACAACTGCAGGTTTTGAAAATGAAAATCTAGTCAGAAAACCCTTTCTTTGTGCATAGAAATGACACATGGACTAGATATAGCACACGGAATAGACTCAATGCATGCATATGATACAGATATATAGGCTTAGGCACATTTGTGTGGCTTTTTATATTTATTGATATTTATATATGTGAGTGTTTTTATATCTGTATATGTGTGTGTATGTTTATAAAGTATGTGTGTCTCTGCATATGCATACAAACACAGGGTGAATAGTGTATTACAATATGTATCCTTTGGTTACTATATAAAAATAAATGTGTATGCAGTCATGTAACTTTCCACAATTGTTTAAAAATACACGTATGCTGTATTTATGCTCAATGAATTTGGAACCTAACAATTTACTAAATCAAAAGGAGCTTTTAAGAATTGCTTAATTTAAATTGTGTGTTGCTTTAACCTAATTTTTGGGAAGCTGTTAAATATGTCTTCTTTCCTCCCTGCTTCTCCCCCCTAAAAAACACCCCAAGGATCAGTTCTCTAATATAATATTCCACTGCCAAATCTTTATAAACAAGTATAAATGTTTTAAAAGTAAAGAATACTAATCAAGAGACACAAGACATACACTGCTTAATAAATCTTGCCTTCAATTTATTTGTCTAGTATTACAAAAGCAGAGGAGATATCAATTAATATAGGCAAAGAGGACCCATAATTTATAATTAACTGGCAAGTGGTTTGTAACAAACAGCAGCACTGAATCTAATAGCCAGTAGAAAAATAACTAGTGTTGATTTGTCCCTCGGCAAATTAATAGAGTGCTTATCAATGACAGGGTTACATAAAACTGCTAAATAAATAATCATCAGTGAGTTAGAGTGAAGCAGATCTTTAACAAGCTTAATCTGAACCTCTTGACATCTGTAGACTATGAAGAGATTAAGTGCTAAGAAAGAGAAGATACAGTATATACAGTGTAAGCATGCTCAGTAGCTGTACGAGATCATGTTCTTAGGTAATGAGAAATAAAGAAACATTTTTATTACAAAATTACATTGAAAAATGATTTTCATTATAATTAGAGTGAAAATTATAAAAGATATATCAAAGAAATGCTGAAGTGGAATTAACCAGATGAGAATTGCACTTCATCTTCTAGCAATGAAAACACATCAGTGTAGTCAGATTTGATACATTTTGGTTCAAGGGTTTTTTTTTCTCCTCTTATTGCTCACCTTTGCCCGTTTCAGATTTCTGTAACACCTGAGTGGATATTTGCTGGTAGCTTACTTGAGCATGGTATCACTATAGCTGCTCAGTGCACTAGCAGTTGACCTGATTTTCAGAATGGATCTCAGGTACTGACATTGGTATGGTATGTACTATTTCAGTTTCTAAATGTGTTATATTTTCTTAAAGGCTTTTTGGGAGCTAAGTCAATACATGGTGGTATGTCCAGCTCTTGATTAAAGGTGGTAGGAGTTAGTTCTGCATCATGGAGAGGCTATAGTTCAAATAGGATCCAAATCTGCTGTTCTAAAGTTGGGGCACCATAGTAGGTGTAATCTTTGGATGACGGTACCTGGAGGTGTTGTGTCTGACTAAGAGGAGTGTACTGGAGAAGGTGGTTCATCCTACGCCTTTAAAAAGGTGTAACTAGTTCTGTTCCCAGTGCTCAGGAGTTAGGGAGGTGGCCTTGTTCCCTGAGGGCCAATACCAGCTGGTCTCTGCCATCGCAGGAAGGCAGCTGATAGCCGATTTCTGACAGTCTCTTGTGAAGGTGATCTGAGGTGGCCAGGGAGAGAGAAGGTCTCTATACGCTCTTGAGACAGACGTAAGTAAGCCCATCACATGTATATCCAGGGGAGTGAATTATTGCCATTATTTATTATTATTTGTATTACCTAAGCCCTCCGTTACTAGCACATTTTTCTTCTTTTTCTGAAAAGAAAAGTCAATTTGTGCACGTGAAAACTAATATTTTGTTTTAAAAGAAACCATAAAAACCCCACAGTAGTTGAACAATTTGGCAAAGAAACCATCTTGGAAATTTCACAATTTTTGTCTGGTGTGGAATTTTATCACCTTAGTTGCAAAATAAACCCTCTTCTCATTAATGGAAGATATTGAAGCAGCCATGGATTTAATTAGCAACTTCTGGTGAGTCGCCTCCTTTGTCCGCTCGTACCCTTCTCCCAACCTTTTTTACCCCATTCCTGTGACCTTGCTTCAGCAGGTCAAAAAGGCGCCGGTCACATCTCTAACCCAGCACATCATTGCCTTCAGCTAATCGTATTCTGGAGCATTTACCAGCCTCAGAACTAATAACTGGCCCATCAGGAATCAGAAGGAAGATCAGTAGTGAGTCTGTACTACCTCACTAATCTGATGAACACGGACTAGCCACACACCCTGAAAGAGCACCAGCTAGCTGCTTTATGAGGGGAGAGGAAACTGAAGGCCAGCTGTTGTCCTCTCAAAAGAGCTACCCAATTCAACTTTTATGTTGCCTAATGGGTGATTGTGAAAACTGCAACCAGTGTGATGGGAGACCAAATATAGTGACTGTTTGGCTGGTATTTGCCTGAAGTACATTTCTATTTGCAGGTTGGAGTTCAGTCTGGAAACCAGGGCTAATATTGCCACCCTTGCAAAAGGGCCAAGTTATCTTCAGGTGGACTGGACCTTGGTTTTACATTTCATTCATTTTTACCTAGACGAAACTGCCCTGCTGATGGAACAATACACTTGAGTATCTTGCCAGGACACTGGTTCAGTTCTGCTCAGAGGGAAGATAAACACCTATTTAATCACCAACACAACTTCCGACAGCATCCAACTTTAGAGGTCTCCTAGCCAAGTACAGACTAGGCCTAAATATGCTTAGCTTGTGAGAGCTAGGTACCTCACTTCCCCAGGACAGTGCGGTATACTTGTTAACCCTAGCAAATGGTCTGGATATGTTTTATGCACCGACATGCTTTTTCTTTATAACTACACACAATCATCACATTTGTTACCCTATTTCTCCTTCCTCGGATCTAGCAATAATCCCTCCCTGTCTTCTCTCCAAAGCCCACCAAATTGTCGTGCTGTGCTCAGTTACATAAATCACAATGGGCTACATCATTACCCATTCGCATGCTGGGAACTGAGTTTCTCTGGTGGAATTTCATAGGGCTGGTCTACACTGCACAGGTCAACATCAGGCAGCTTTTGTCGACCTGATTATGTCAGTGTCTACACTACAGCCTTCCCCTACACCAACATCATAACTCCACCTCCACGAGAGGTGTAAGGCTTATGTCGGTGTAGTTAGGAGGACAGAGTGTCTGTGTAGACGCTGCCTCCTTCACATCGGCAGGAGCCATGACATTGTCAGGAAAGCCCTGTGCCCCTAGAGAGTGAGGCAGCTGGACCCTGCTCCTAGCTGGGAGCTGGGGTGAGAAGCCCAGGAGGGCTTCGGACCCCAATCCCAGCTGGAAGTCAGGGTAGCTTTGGGCCCTGATCCCAGCTGGGAGCCAGGGTGAGAAGCCTGAGGGGCTCTGCCCTCTTCCTGCCGGGAGCTGGGCAGCCTTGTCAGTGAGCTGTGAAATTGGGAAGGCTGCCTGAAGGGAGTGGTTGGGAGGTCGAGAAGTCGCGGGCAGCTGGACCCCACTCCCAGTGAGGAACAGGGAGGTGAGAAGCTTTCCCCTGCTCCCTGTGGGAAATGAGGAGCAAGGAGGGGCAGCCCGCTGGAAGCCGGGGAGCATGTGGGGCAGCTAGGCTCCTGGCAGAGAGCTACCAGAGGAGCTGAGAGACCAGGCTCTCAGCTCCCCATACTGCCCCTCGTAGGTCATTGGAAGCACTCCTGGTGAGCATGTGCACCACCGACCCAAGGAGAGTACTGTGGGCATATAGGTCAACTTAGGTTTGTAGTGTAGACATACCCATAATATCATTCTATCAGGAATACCGGATTTGCCCTTTCAATTTGCAGAAAACGCATGGAGCTTCACCCCACCTCAAACAGTGGATCCTCCAAGGTCCATGGATTCCCTCTGCCTCCTTGCTAGCTCCCACTTCATGATAGCCTCCCTTCCTACATTAGCTGCTCTACTAGGGGAACCTACCTCGCACGTTGCCCCTGGAAGCCACTGCATAGGGAGTTTTCCAATCTGCGGAGGTGGCATCTATCCCAGGGAGAGGATGAGAAAATCAACCACACGTGTCAGATTTTGGTCACATTGCTTAATATGCTACTGAAATACACTCAGATACTATGACAATGAGAACCTATACAGACTATAAATAGAATCTGAGTAGATTTAAAGCTTGCCAGACTCAGACTTAACATGCCTATAAAATACTTGTGAGTTTAGAGAAAGGACAGTTAAAATGAAGACCTGCCCTCTCCTACACCTACATGCCCCAAATCTGTGGAGGGGCAGATGTAAGGTGGAGGAAGGAGGAATGTTGTTGTGGACATGGCACGTTCCCCTTCTGCATCCTTCTGGGCTATGATCCAAAGAACTGCAGTTTCTTCTACCCCAGTAGGTGGTGTGGATGATATGATACTGTGTTCCCCACTGCATGTGATCAGAGGCTGTTTCTGGAGTTGTTTTTTAAAGAAGATGTAGCTTCAGACGTAATTGTTGACACTGTTCAGAGATCTCTGTGTCTAAGAAGCTATCAGGAAGCTTACAGGGCATTCATCAAAATCATTCTGATGCAAACATGAATGCTCACAAGAATGAGCCTTTTTACGCTGAAATCTCCTGAAGGCTGAAAAGGGTCTAATTTATTTAAATTATCCCTATACATGTCAAGCCCCATTGTTTCCGAATAAAGCTGATATTTGTGAGTTAAAGAAAGTCTGGCTTAAATTTAACAACAAAAACAAAAAGAGGGAGAAAGTTACATTTGAAAATCTGAGTGACTGAGAAGTAGTAATCATCTGCAGTGATGCAGATGTACAAAAATACAGTTTTCTGCTATTAAGCTTTAAATGTCAGTAAATGGCAGTTTAGTAGATCATTTGCTAATAATGATTAAATTTCTCATTAAAATGTTTCCTTCATTATTCTTCAGGTAGAAATGTGTAATTCAACGATTGTTACATCAATTATACTTAAAAAGCCCATTAAAATACTGAAATATTATCTCTCGTAGCCAGAGTACTTTAAGAGTACTGTACTAATTACAAAAGGAATAAACTCTTGTAATATCACCATTTGAATTGATGCCTTATAAATTCTTAATGTAAAGCTAACATATAAAGTGTAAATCAAATATATAGATCCAATAAAACAAAACCTTTTTAATCTTGTTTTACCTTCAAAAGGATTCTGATTATTGTAATTAAATAATGCATGATATAATAAAGATCTAGAATGTGTGATTATTTCATTGGCAATTGAATATTGGTGCTTTTTATTTATGCAAAAAAATTATCATAGGCAATATGTATCAAGCATTAAAATATTGATACAATTACACCTATCCTGCTGAACCAATAAAAACCTGTGACATGGCTCTCTGCTGATGATACAACGACAGTTTGAAATCCTTGTTAAATTTTAATATTCTGATGTGCTGGGTTATGCTAATTCCGGAAAGGAATAATGACTTCTATATCCACTCTTCTGCCTTTTATTTCTAAGAGATTGCAAATCCAGCTTCAGTTAGCATGGCCAACAAGTACTGCTATTGGTCATTGTTACTGAGGAAGATTAAAAGAAAACTTTGAGTGGATTTTTTAAATGTGTTTATTTGGCCATTTGATTTTTCTGTATCTATATAATGTTAATTTTGTAAATCTGTTACAAAGACAACTGGCCTGATTCCAATCTTAAAAGAGGAGTAACTCCACTGAATTCAATGGACTTAGTGAGAGCATGCTCAAAGCCAGTGTATCCCCATTCCTGACTCACTTCCTCAAGGTTATCATTATGGTACCAAGGTGAAGGGTAAGGTGAATGATCAGCTTCATGTAGTTGTAAACAGCAATGATGTCTTAATAATGGGCCAGATCCTCAGGTGATGTAAATTGGTGTAAGTCCATTAGTTTCAGTAAGTTGTTTCTTGCATAGTATTTTCCTTCCCAAAGGATCTCAAAAAAGTTTGCAAATTAATTTAGGAGTTAATTATTATATCACTTTACAGGCAGGTAAAATGAGCTACATAGTTTTTAAGTAACTTCTCAGGGCCACATCATGAGGCAGTCCTTTGTCAGTTAACTGATATAAGACATATGTCCAGCAAAAGCCACCAGCTCAGAAATAGTGTACTGGATGTAAACGTTTACTTGCTGGTTGGTTACCATGTATATAATTGCAATTTGGAAGACGATGACACTGGAAGGGTTTGTGAAGGGTGAACCTACCACACGATTCACATATTATAATTAAGCATTTTTGACATACCTGAAAAACACAATGTATTTCCATAAAGAAATGACACGCTTCTGAATAAACTGCTGTAAGAAGATATGAAAGGACTGACAAAATGTAAAAAGAAAAGGAGGACTTGTGGCACCTTAGAGACTAACAAATTTATTTGAGCATAAGCTTTCGTGAGCTACAACCTGGCAAAATGTAGGTACTGTGTCACTCCACACCGCTATAGGTGAAAGCCCCTCTGGTGCAGAGGTCTTGCAATGTTCAGGACTTGCACAGGCCTTATGCTGACTCGCTAAAGAATTGTGAATTTCACCTCGTAAAAATATGGAGACACTAACTAAGCACTTGATTCTGCGCGATGCTGAGCACCACCTGTGGGTGTTAAAAAATCCCATTACATTAAGGGGGAGCAAGGAGCACTCAGCACCTTGTAGGATGAGATCCTGTGTGTGTTTTCTTTTCAGATGTTCACCTCATGGATTCTGTCACCTTTTTAACAATCTAATGTGGGATTTTTGCTGTTGTTTTAATTCATCTGTGGTTTTTATATGGACAAATAGACATTGACTGGCTACGATATAACACAGCTGATATCATGAATGTCTACACAATGTCATATTTATATTCTTCTGTTTAGCTTAAATTATAATCAGGTTTTTATAAGAAACAGTCCAATTATAATAGGCTGGTATTATAAGGTATCTGTTCAGTTTAGATAAATATGACCAACGTGATTAAAGGGTAAAGTTTTAACTCAAATGAACATAGTGTTTTTAATTCAAGATGGAAATTTTACACAGAATAATAAAAAATAATTAATTGATTAATTAGCAAGTTAATCAATTTAAAAAAAGATGAAGTAGTAGGTGTATTCTGATGTTTGCTATTTATTTCCATTTCCCTTGCTCCCAGTTTACAAGTACCAACTATGAAGGGACTACATAATCACAATGCTGTCACATGTCTGCCAGATTCTGAGGACCCAGTACATCAACACACTTCTAATATGCAAGCACTCAAAAGCCATTACTATTTGTATGTACATGTGTCTGTGTTTTGTGTTTGTACATATGTAGGAACAAAAAAGCCCCCAACTAATTAATGTAATGATTTTTATGTTAACAGGTAACAACATTTTCATTCTTATATTTATATGTATAATTTAATTTGGCATTTTTTTGGGTCTGTACTCAAATGTCATCTCTCTGATGTGCATAATTGGTAGATGGTTAAGAAAAAGGGCTTGATAACATTGGACCTTGTGTTTTTAATAAATAAAATTCTTGGTACTTAACACTGAAATACTACATTAATAATCTCTTTTTCTGAGTTTTGTTGTTAAAGAAGCACCTTGCACTGAAAATGTATGGCTTACAATATAGATATTTTTCCTCTATAAGAGTAGCTGATTTAGTCAGAAAGGTGACACTGAAGACTTGTCGCAGAAGAATTTTTTGCATCTTTGCAGAGTGACTTTTTTTTAATACTTTACCACAGTGGCTGTCCATCACAGTTGTTATATATGCAGGCTGAGTGAGCCCGCGGGGGATCCTAGTTATTTACACTCTTTTTCAAGCTTCGAAGCTGTTATAATCATTCGCTGTCAACTTTGTGCTGACACTGAATTTTACTTTGTGGGTTTTTTATGCTCAGTTTGGGTCTAAAATACTGACATCCATACCCTACACTGTAATTCTATGGGTGACAGAGTTGACCAGCAATATACAGTATTACTAATAGAGACTTAGAAACCTGCTGCATATGGAGATTTTTCAGGATTTGTTGATTGTGGACAGTAAACAAAGTCCCCAGGCTTTGTGCTTTTATCCTAGTAGTGGCCCTCAGGAATAAATTGTGTACCATGTTTCATCTCATTGCATTTTCATCTTTAGAAACATGTAAATGTTATTTTCATTTCCCACAAAGTTGCAAAGTTAGAAAAGGAAAACTTTTTTCATTGCATTTTTATTTTCATGCTTGCTTGTTTTCTCTAGACCTGGGATCCATATTTGTTTCTGTGCTCATCATATGCTTGGTATGAGGCTGCATACAGTAGTGGAGCTAGTAACGGACTAATACTTCAGATCCAGATTGAAATAATGTGTTGTGTGAAATGTTGAGAATAAATTATCATGAAAGAAAGTGCAATGACAAATATATAGGGTTTTTACACCCTTTTAGGTTTAGAAAGAGATTTAAATTTAAATCCTACATTTAAATGCACTGGGGCTAGCATGCAGCAAATAAACACATTTCTTTCATGTGTTCCTTTATGAACAGGCCCCTCAACCTTTAATGACACTGCATGGAATAATTTCCACATGTTTAAAATGTGAGATGTTACTATCCAAAATACCAGCTCCAATATGAAATTTCATGTACATTGGGGCCCAAAGGGAGTGATCACACAAAATGATATGACCCTGTGCTTAACTGGACTTGAAATAAAGCTGGTCAAGGAGCTTGTGTGCTTGGCCAATGTAATAAAGTAGACAAATAATTACTGAGCAAATCAAACACACTTACACCTCAGATGATTTTGAAATATTATCTATAATCGGGCACTTCTGTGCTAGGAGGAAAGGTTAATAAAGTAATTTAAAAAAGATTGTGTGGAGTATTACAGAAACAGAAGAGGACTGGTGATCATAATTGTTAATCTCCTGAAACACCAGTTCTCTACTGCACAATGCATATATTTTAGTACAATGCTTTTTTGTGTATTCTGCTTATTACTATATTATACTGTTTAATTACCTTTTATAAAGACATATTATTTTTACTTTTACTTTTTAAAAAAAAAACAAAGTTGATGGAATTATTCTAGAAAAGAGTTTATATGCAGGTTATTTAAAGCCAAGTATGCAGAAGACTGAGATCAAAACTTATATAGCAGATAGACTATTGTTTGGACACTAAATTCCCACAAAGATGCTGTACATCATGTTGACAGGTTTCAGAGTAGCAGCCGTGTTAGTCTGTATCCACAAAAAGAAAAGGAGTACTTGTGGCACCTTAGAGACTAACAAATTTATTTGAGCATAAGCTTTCGTGAGCTACAGCTCACTTCATCGGATGCATTTTATATATATATATATATATATATATATATATATATATATATATATATATATATATATATGCATCGAAGGCATATATATATATGTAAATCTCCCCACTGTATTTTCCACTGAATGCATCCGATGAAGTGAGCTGTAGCTCACGAAAGCTTATGCTCAGATAAATTTGTTAGTCTCTAAGGTGCCACAAGTACTCCTTTTCTTTTTGTACATCATGTTGTGGAATACCATAATGATATGGCCATAAGGTGTTCAGTGAAATATTCCCCCCAGTGCTCCCTTCCCATAAGCATCATAAATAAATAGATTTGGGTGTAGAATGCCACTGATAGATTAAAATATTGTTTGCTGAGTAACTGTGATTTAATTCCCCAATCTACATTTCTATTTTGTCGTAGTCTGCATATCAAGACAAAAGACACAGTTTCAAGGTAAACGAACAAAAAATTGGTTGTTTCAGTATACCTGCTTGAGCAAGAGGATCCGACATGTAACTGTAGAAACATTCTAAATCATCATCACTCTCTCTCTCTCTGTATTTAAAGCACCTACTGCTTTGTCTCACTTCCTCTTTCTTTGCGATAGAAATGCCTTATATAGAACATTACTCACTGAGATTTAAAGCGACTTGACCAGCATAGAAAACAAGAAGTCAGACTCTGTGGTGGTGGAGTGTGGAGCAGTTGGGAATGTTGAACACTGGACACCCTCACCCAAGGTCAAATAGTGGGGCTGCAGTGCCTTTTTCTGAAAAACATGTTATCACGAGGCCTTTTCCAGTATTTTTTTATAACGCACTTTGAGGTCCTGGAATGGGAAGCACTGGGAAGTAAGCAGGAAGAACTCGAAATGCTAGTAAATAAACACAACTATGGCATAGTTGGCATCACAGAGACTTGGTGGGATAATAAACATGACTGGAATATTGGTATAGAAAGATACAGCTTGCTCAGGAAGGACAGGCAGGGAAAAAAGGGAGGAGGTGTTGCCTCATATATTAAAAATGTCTACACTTGGACTGAGGTTGAGATAGAAATAAGAGACAGACTTGTTGAAAGTCTCTGGGTACGGATAAAAGGGGTAAAAAACAAGGGTGATGTCACAGTAAGGTTGTACAACAGACCACCAAACCAGGAAGAAGAGGTGGATGTGGCTTTTTTTAAACAACTAACAAAATCATCCAAAGCACAGGACTTGGTGATGGGAGACTTCAGCTACCCAGACATCTGTTGGGAAAATAACACAGCAAGGCACAGATTATCCAAGAAGTTATTGGAAAGTATTGGAGACAATTTTTTATTTTAGAAGGTGGAGAAAGCAACTGGGGGGAGGCGGTTCTAAATTTGATTTTGACAAATAGGGAAGAACTGGTTGAGAATTTGAAGGGAAGGCAACTTGGGTGAAAATGATCATGAAATGCTAGAGTGTATGATTCTAAGGAATGGTAGGAGGGAGAACAGCACAATAAAGACAATGGATTTCAAGAAGGCAGACTTTAGCAAACTCAAGGAGTTGGAAGGTAAAATCCCTTAGGAAGCAAGTCTAAGGGGGAAAAAAAATGAAGACAGTTGGCAGTTTTTCAAAGAGACATTATTAAGGGCACAAGAGCAAACTATCCCATTGCGTAGGAAAGATAGGAAGTATGGCAAGAGACCACACTGGGTTAAGCACGAGATCTTCAGTGATCTAAAACTCAAAAAAGAGTCCTACAAAAAGTGGAAACTCATTCAAATGATAAAGGATGTATATAAACAAATAACACAAGTATGTTGGAACCAAATTAGAAAAGCCAAGGCACAAAACGAGATCAAACTAGCTAAGAACATAAAAGGAAACAAGAAAACATTCTACAAATACATTAGAAGCAAGAGGAAGACCAAGGGCAGAGGAGGCCCATTACTAAATGAGGGGGGAAAGCCAATAAAAGAAAATGTGAAAATGGCAGAGGTGCTAAATAACTTCTTTGTTTCAGTTTTCACCAAGAATGTTGGTGGTGATTAGACGTCTAACATAGTGAATGCCAGTGAAAATGAGGTAGGATCAGAGTCTAAAATAGGGAAAGAATAAGTCAAAAATTACTCAAACAAGTTAGATGTCTTCAAATCACCAGCTTCTGATGAAATGCATTCTAGAATACTCAAGGAGTTGACTAAGGACATATCAGAACCATTAGCAATTATCTTTGAAAAGTCATGGAAGACAGGAGACATTCCAGAAGACTGGAAAAGGGAAAATATAATGCCCAGCTATAAAAAGGGAAATAAGGACAACCTGGGAAATTACAATCCAGTCAGCTTAACTTCTGTACCCAGAAAGATAATGGAGCAAATAATTAAGCAATCAATTTGCAAATACCTAGAAGATAATAAGGTGATTAGTAACAGTCAGCATGTATTTGTCAAGAACAAATCATGTCGAACCAACCTGATAGCTTTCTTTGACAAGGTAAAAAGCCTGGTAGATGGGGGGAAGCAGTAGATGTGGTATATCTTGACTTTAGTAAGGCTTTTGATACAGTCTTGCATGACCTTCTCATAAACAAACTAGGGAAATACAACCTAGATGGAACTATTATAACGTGGGTGCATAACTGGTTGGAAAATCATTCCCAGAGAGTAGTTATCAGTGGTTCACAGTCATGCTGGAAGGGCATAATGAGTGGGGTCCCACAGGGATCGGTTCTGTGTCTTATTCTATTCAATATCTTCATCAATGGTTTAGATAATGGCACAGAGAGTACACTTATAAAGTTTGTGGATGATACCAAGCTGGGAGGGGTTTCAAGTACTCTGGAGGATAGGATTAAAATTCAAAATGATCTGGACAAACTGGAGAAATGGTCTGAAGTAAATAGGATGAAATTCAATAAGGACAAATACAAAGTACTCCACTTAGGAAGGAACAATCAGTTGTACACATACAAAATGGGAAATGACTGCCTAGGAAGGAGTACTGTGGAAAGGGATCTGGGGGTCATAGTGGATCACAAGCTAAATATAAGATAACAGTGTAATGCTGTTGCAAAAAAAGTAAACATTCTGGGATGTATTATCAGGAGTATTGTAAGCAAGACACTAGAAGTAATTATTCCATTCTACTCCATGCTGATGAGGCCTTAGCTGGAGTATTGTGTCCAGTTCTGGGCGCCACTTTTCAGGAAAGATGTGGACAAATTGGAGAAAGTCCAGAGAAGAGCAACAAAAATGATTAAAGATCTAGAAAACATGACCTATAAGGGAAGATTGAAAAAACTGGGTTTGTTTAGTCTGGAGAAGAGAAGACTGAGAGGGGACATGATAACAATTTCCAAGTACATAAAAGGTTGTTGCAAGGAGGAGGGAGAAAAATTGTTCTTCTTAACCTGTGAGGATAAGACAAGAAACAATGGGCTTAAATTGCAGCAAGGGCAGTTTAGGTTGGACATTAGGAAAAACTTCCTAACTGTGAGAGTGGTTACACTCAAATAAATTGCCTAGGGAGGTTGTGGAATCTCCATCATTGAGGATTTTTAAGAGCAGGTTGGACAAACACCTGTCAGGGATCATCTAGATAATACTTAGTCCTGCCTTGAGTGCAGGGGACTGGACTAGATGACCTCTCAGGGTCCTTTCCAGTTCTATAATTTTATGATTCTATGTTGTTCTTATTATTTTATTACATAAATAACTACATTATGCCATTTACAAAATATAGTTTACTGTTCTTCTAGGAATAGGTTGGGGCAAATATATAGGTGAAAACTAACCTTTTCGAAAGTGCTTGCGAAATTTGATCCAAGGCATGAATTTGCTATTTCTTCTGATGAACACAGATCATCGTGGCATCATTTTCAAACTCCTGCCTTTTTGCAAAATGGTGAATTTTCAAGAATTTGGCTCAGATCTACATTTGCAATTTCTGCAGAAATTTTTTTTGCCCTTTTCTCTGCCTGCAAAAAAAAAAGAAGAAAAAAAGCCTATTGTCAATACCAATAATTCAGGACAAGAACAAAAATGTTGTGGCTTTGCTTGAAAGCATGATTTTTCACTGAATTTGATGGCAGAAGTGAGTTATTTCATATTACTCAGTTATTGTTAGTATCCCCGTAAAAAAGCTGCATGCCTCTGAACAAGAGAAAATCAAGCTTTGGGTAGGGCATATAATTTGATAACTCCACAAGTAGGCAGACATCTTAAAGTATTCCCCATTATAAAATCAGCATTTGCCAACAGTTATCACAGGGAAGTCTGAGAATATCATATTTCTCCCTATAATTGGAAAATAAGATAACAGTGGTAACTGTGTGTGGTCTGAATTGCGCTGCAGAATGTGACACTGTGTGATAGCAATTGGCAAAATGTTGACTTCATATCAATTTCTTCTGTACTGTGTTATGTCACTTGCCTCATGAATGGCTGTATCTGGAAATATTATAACACCTTCTTGCATATCTTACTTCTAAAGAAGACTCCTTCACTCCACTTCATTGGTTTTTCTAGGTGGAGTACCAACAATATAAAAATTCTAGTAGACAATTATTATCGATTTATGTTTCCCAGTAACTGTGCTGTGGATATGAATAATGGTTTAAATTGAAAAGTATCTACCCCAAACAAGTTTGACTTTTGTAAGCCCCCCCACTGCGTATAATTCCGAAGATGTCTCAAATGTGAAATCTTGGCTCACATCAATTAATGTGGACATCGATTATGGCTCTCCTTCTTTATTTTTTATTTTTTTAATTCACCTATGTGACTAATTTTTATATAGTCAGCTCCCCCCCTTTTTTCAATAAAAACATCAGAGTACACTGTGCAATTTTCTCATCTGTACATTGCTACACTAAGGTGAGTTTTTCTGTAACATTTTGTAGACATAAATCATACAGATGATACAGATGGAGGAAAAACAGGATAACACTTGTGTGGGCTTTACATAATTAAGGTCAGAGCAGAAAACAATATGACTTTTTTTGAAAATGGGGGTATAGAATTTCACACTCTGAATAACTTAGATGCAATACACTGAACAGGTTAGAAAAGTAATATAGTCATAGTAATTACTTTCATCTGGAAAAATATTTCAGTCAGCAATGACTAGCAATAAAGTAAAATGATCACCTTTACTATATCTATTACAAAAACAATTGTCTAAAATAAGAGTGGTTTAAAATATCCACTGGAATATAAAGCATCAGTCCTGGAGTCACACATGACTCCCCTGTTTTCATAGGCTGTAGTAATCTCAAAACAATTTACTTGAAAGGCAGGGCCTGGTTTCCAAACAATGGAGGAAAAATTACTTCAATTAAGGATTTATAAATAAAAAGAATACTATCCATCAAGTTACTGTAAAATACAATCTAGTTTTTGGCTTTTAGGGTTTATACAAATCACTTATATCCTCCTTAAAAAAGATCTCTCTTTTTTTTTTAATAAATATAGTGAATGCGAAACACCATTAATCCAGTAGTAATATCATCTGATAGGAGTTAATCCCTTCTTAGGGATGGCTTTGCCTGGTCCTTTGGAATATAGAAATGTGCTTTTACCGTTTAGGCGTTTTGGTTAAGCATCAATCAGTTCTTAATGCTTAATTGTCTCCCTCACTCCCCGTTTCTCCCATCCCTCAGTAAAAGACCACCAAGTAAAATGAATACTGTCTTCAAAGGTATTTCTTGGGAGTCTTAATACATTCTTTAGCTGGTTATTTTGTATTCTAAGGTTATGGATCAAGGGCAGTCCCATGCCTATGGTTTTGACTTGGCTATCTGTTGTGACAGAATGATCCAGACGTACTAGAAGATCCTAATCTGTCAGAGGAAGTCTATTAAGTTCAAGCCCCTAAGCTGTCGCAGCCATATCAGTGATACCAAAGTTACATTTGTTTTTGTGATGACCATTCTTTTTGGTCAAATGAAGAAATTGCTAGTGTGGTTTTTGTGGCTTCAGGGGTGAAATCTGTGAATGTCACCTACCTTTTAGCCTCTCTGCTCTTTCTGAAACATTATTGAGAATGCTCTTGTATGGAAAAAAATCATTTTTATTGCAGCTGTTTATAAATCACCTTGATCATAAAGTTGGGGAAAAGAGGCATTAACTTAGAGAGAGAGAGAATAATAGATAAAGTTGGAGAAAAGCTAGACTTTTTGCAGATGATTGGGTAGAAGAAAGAAAGCAATCTTGAGATACAACCAGAAGTATTCATTGAGTTCTGGGACAATAATAAGTGCTGTTGCTAAAACTGTGTGCCCTAGTATTCTTGACGTCCATCCAGTGCAAACAAATGCAGGCAAGTAAAGTAGAAAAACCTAATTTTAGATATGTTATTGTTTTAGCTGAATGAAGAACAAATTCTCAGTTTTTGTTTAAATACTTGATTATTACATTTTAAGACATATGTTGGATGATGATTGTGGAGCTCTTAATTCGTCAGCCATAAATAGTATAGGGCAGCTGTTGTGGCCACATCTATAGTGTGCAAAAAGACAAGCTGCTTAACTTTTTTTTTCTCAGAGAGCTCATCTTTAGGGTTTATAACATCTTCCTCTAGCTGAAGGATGTGTGATATTAAGGGTTCCCGTGTTCTTGTGAATTATAGGTTTGCAATCCCGGCCCTATTGAAGTCAATAGTAGTTTTGCCATTGACTTCAATAAAGCCAGTATTTCACCCTCGATGTTGTTTCCTGAATTGACTTTTATTGGACCTGATCTTGCACACACATAGTCATGTAAATATTTAACTCACATGGTATTCAAAGTGTTATATTCTTTCATGATTTAATTTCCAGGACTTCAGTAGGGCTCCTGAAGTGAGAAGCGTTACTCAAATAAGTGTTTGCAGGATCAGGCCCATGACCAGTGGAGATAATAAGAAGTTAGTCCTACCAATATATTAAAATAATGTTAAGTATCAGCAAGGCCTACTACTTAGAAGAGCAGCAGCATCCCTTCTGCAAAATCGGTGACTTTTAGTTTATTGTTTAATGAGAGCCTTATACCATATATCTTGTGGACTAGAGTGATAATCTTCAACCATGTGCATGGAGTGCAAAGCAATGGGAAATTAAAAATCTCATATTTAAGAGAGGATGATGCTAGCCTGTTCTCAGAGGTGGCAGATGACAGAACAAGGAGCAATGGTCTCAAGTTGCAGTGTGGGAGGTCTAGGCTGGATATTAAGAAACACTATTTCACTAGAAGTGTGGTGAAGCACTGGAATGGGTTACCTAGGGAGGTGGTGGAAGCTCCATCCTTAGAGCTTTTTAAGGCCTGGCTTGACAAAGCTCTGGTTAGGATGATTTAGTTGGTGTTGGTCCTGCTTTGAGCAGGGGGTTGGACTAGATGACCTCCTGAGGTCTCTTCTAACCCTAATCATCTATGATTCTGTTATTCTATTTTGGGGTAGACCATATTGAGCTCTGCTCTCCTACTCTTTTATCTGCATTCCCACCTCCCACCCTCCACATGAAGCTTGTGGGTATGATTTTGCAACCCTGTCTTGTTGCCCCTCCTTCTCCCGTCCTCCCTCTTGTTTTCTGTATCTTGCCTTCATGTGCCAGCTACCCATACTTAAGGGCAACAAATTCTTCAAGAGAGTCTGATTCCTCAGGAATGCAAAATGCTTTCAGAATCCAGGGCTAATTCACAAACTTCTGTGACTAACAGTTACATCTACAGGCAAAATGTATGCAAGGAAAAGCTCCTGTTGGGGGAGTGGGGGGGGGGGGGTGAACCTGCATGTAGAATGGAAATTACACAAATATGAAAAAATACCCCCTCTGTCTTTTTCATCACAACTGCCAGCTTTTCTTTCTAAAACTTAGGCTGGGTTCAAACACGACAATTTTTGTCCTAAGGAGGTTGTACTAGGAGATTTGTGTGTACACACTTGCCTTTCATCTGTAATGAGAGAGTAACTACAGAACTTTTCCTGTAGCCAATATAAAACACCAGACTTTAAATTCATTTATTGAAAGGATAGAAAACAATATAGGTTGTATCTAAATAGGTTTTTTGTTCTGGTTTTATTAAAAGTATCTAGACAGCATACCTGTGACTTAAAACTCGTTTCTTCACTGAAGCCCACAAATGCTCACCAGCTTCAATTAAAAACTCTGTCGCCTGTTTATTATTATTTTGTTAAAAATTCTGTAAGATACACACTTCCTCTATGTGTCCCAAAATGAATTATTTTAGCTAATACTAATAAATAATAATAGTCAAATGCACATTTCCCTTGCAAAAATACAAAAATCAAAACAATGTAGTGGAATGCTGTTCATTTTAATAGAAGTACAGTGTAAGGGGGAAAAAAGAGTTGCTCATTCTATTTATGCTGAGTTATTAAAAAAAAGCTTTTACTTGGGGCCTTATCCTGAAACCCTTATTGACGTGACTACTCCTTCCTCACATGAATCGTTTCATTGACAGAAACACACAGGAGTATTTCTTCTCAGGAGTGGGGACTTTATTCGTTAAGGGCTGGATTCTGCAGCATTCCTAAACATGAGCCGATCTTTAAACTTAATAAGTTAAGGATGTGCTTAGGAACATTGCTGAATCAGGACCCTGTAGTGTAAAACTCTGAGTTGCAAAACTGTTTTTTTCTACGCTGGGATAGTGTATTGTCTGCTGTGGTCTCACAATTTAGGCAAAGTAGCATCACGCAACCCACAAGATAGCACAACCTCAACATTGTCCAGCTATACCGAAAGAAAGACATTTGATATGGATTTAATCAGGCCACAACTTTATTATTAGATGTTTGGGACTACCCGTCAGATAAAAGTGTACAGTGCAGGTAACCCCATGTTCATTCCATAATTACCAGGGGGGCTTCCACCATCTCCCCTCTGTTTGCATCTTGTTTCCCCCAGACAATCCATTGCTGGGACCTTACTATCCTAGGTGGGCTATAAGGAGGATTAAGATGGGCTATAAGAAAGGGGGGGTGGCACCCTGCCATACCAATCATAGGAGTCCTCAAAGCCTCCCCCCCCATTCTGTTCCATTAACAAACACCTCCTTTTAAAGTGCATTTCCAATCAATTTATCTGGTCACTGTATACCTTCCCTGTGGAGTACCTGCACTGGACATCTGCCCCACACTTAGTTGCGACAAACAGCCTACTGCCCTTCACGTCATGCATGAACACAGCCCACCTGAACCCACAGTGGGGAAAGCGAAACAACCCCCCCCCCCCCCCGACTTCACCTAGGCCAATCTGGTGGTGGAGAAAAATTCCTTTCCAGCTCTCTCTAAAAAGGGGCGGCTAGTGCACAGCCCCTAGCAGGTCTTGACCAAACCTCGTATTTCACCACCTAAAGGGGAGGGAGGGTGGGTGCTGCCTCAGCCTGCTCCATGTAAAAGGGGGCTTCTTTTACAGGACTGCCCCTTTTAGACCCTTCTGCCCTTCCAGTTCCAAGGAGATGAGTCAGCATTGCCACACTGGCCCCTTGTCCCCTTTTGCAGCAGTTTTTCTTTCTTCCCTCTCCCTCCCACCCCCACCCGCACCGTGAAGCACTGTTTTCTTTGTTCAGCCAGCCAGACAAACTCCTCCCTGCTTAAAGGTGCGGTGCAGGCAATAGTGAAAGTGTCATATATCATAAGTATCCTAGAAATGTAGTGCTGAAAGGGACTTTGAGATGTCATCAAGTCCACACCCCTGCAGTGAGGCAGGACCAAGTAAACCTAGAGCATCCTGACAGGCATTTGTCAAGCCTGTTCTTAAAAAGGTGGGAATTCCACAATCGCCCTTGGAAGCCTATTCCAGAACTTCACTACCTTTATAGTTAGAAAGTTGTTCCTAATATCTAACTTAAACCTGCCATGCTGCAGATTAAGTCCATGATTGCTTATCCAACCTTAAGTGGTCATGGAGAACAATTGATCACACTCCTCTTTCTCACAGCCCTTAACATATTTAAAGATTGTTACAGGTTCCCCCCTCAGTCTTCTTTTCTCAGGACGGAATGTGCCCAGTTTTTATAACTTTACTCATAGGTCAGGCTCTCTAAACTATTTATAATTTTTGTTGCTCTCCTCTAGACACTCTCTTCAATTTATCTCCCTCTTTCCTAAAGCCTGGCACCCAGAAATGGGCATAGTACTCCATCTGAAGCCTCACCACTGCCAAATAGAGCAACATAAACACTTCCCATGTCTTACCTACAACACTCCTGTTAATACACGCCAGAATGGTGTTAGCCTTTTCAATGACTGCTTCATGTTATTGATTCATTCTATTTGTGATCCACTATAACCCCCAGATCTCTTTCAGCAGTACTATCACCTAGCCAGTTATTACCCATTTGTAGTTGTGCATTTGATTTTTTCCCTTCCTACTTGAAGTATTTTGGATTTGTCTTTATTAAATTTCATCTTGTTGAATTCAGACCAAGTCTCAGATTTTTCACAGACATTTTGAATTGTAAGCCTGTCCTCCAAAGTGCTTACAACCCCTTTCAGCTTGGTGTCATCTGCAGATTTTATAAGCATTGTGACAGGGTCAGGCCAGATGGCTACAGGAGAGTGATTGTATTGGGATCCAGGAAGTGCTAAAGGATCCCCTCCCCCCCAGCCTAAGAGGGGGATCCACAGGACTTGGACACCAAATAAATACGGGGGGGGGCAACTAATGAAATAACAGGGACAGGAGTGTGGTCAAAGGGTCAAACGAACGGAACCGGACAGGGACATCGAGCAGAGAACGCCGGACAGCGCCCACTGCTCCTCAAAGGCGTCAAGGGAGTCAGTGGACACCGCCCAGAGGAAATCTCCTCAGATACATGAACGGACGGAGGATCGGAAATAGGCCCCACAGTCACAGGAGACTCCATTGGCCAACCTGCTCACTCAAGTTTTATAGGTGGCCATTATAGCCAGGGCCAAGAGGAGGTAGACCAGAAGGTCCCATGACTTTGTGGGGCCACGGATAGGGAGTGTATTAATAAGAAGGTGAGGGGAAAAGTGCAACCAAAAACGTAATAAAATATTTGTGAGGAGCCGGAATAGGGGCTGCAGCCTGGCACACTCCAAGTATGTGTGTGCCAGTGTTTCTCTCACGCTGCAAAAGGGGCAGGTGTCTGGGATAGGGGTAAACTGCGCCAAGTACACTCCCGTGCTTACAGATCCATGAAGGAGCCACCAACTGATATCCCCAGTGGGCCTCGGGAGCAGGGTGGAGTATAGGTTGGCCCACTGGGGCTCCTCACCCTCCAGAGGTGGCAGGAGGTCCCACCATTTTGTATCGGGGTGGGATGCGAGGGTGAGGACATGAAGGATGTGCAGCACAAGCATGTATAAATGTTTCCTTGGTACAGTATGGAAGCGGACCTGCTGCAGATTGTGCAGCCGGCTCCCAGTGAAGGGCGGGGGGGTCGGTTGAGTCCACGGGGCAGGGGCCCAGTGAAAAGGTCCGGTGGGCCTGGGGTGAAGGGTGGGTGGGGCATGCCCTCGTGCAGGACCCAGTGGAGGTAAACCCAAGCAGTGGCCAGCAAAGTGGCCCTCACCTCCTGAAGTACACGCAGGGGAGTACGAGGCCTGGAGAGCCTCATGTGCTGAACGAGCATCAGGGGATCTAGCCAGTCTCCCTGGTTGTAGTCCCAGAGGTCTCCGACTCTCGTGACTTCTGCCAGGACCGAGCTCTGGTGCACCGAGGGAGACTCCGCCACCTGCACGCGGAGCTGGAGGTTGTGTAGCAGGGGCTCCGCGAGGAGATCTGCCTCCATGGTGGCTGCCACAGACCTGGTCGCTGAGAGCAGTTTCCAGGTCCGGAGGAGATCCTGGTAGAAGACTGGCAGCCTGGAGAGGTCTCGCAGAAGACCTCTCGGATGGAGAAAAAGGAGCTGCCCGTCGTATCGGAGCCCTTGGAAGCGGCGCAGGAAGGCGTGCACCAGTATGCTTCATGCCAGACTACCTGCACCATAAAGGAGCTTCTGCAGGGCCTGGAGGCAGAAGACATGGACCTGAGTGTGCAGACACTTCAGGCCCGGCCCTGCCCTCCCTCCTCCAGGGTAGATAGAGAACCCCTGCAGAGACCCAGTGCAGTCCTGACAAGAAGAACTCCAGAATTGATGTCCGGACGTTGGCCAGGAAACCCAGGGCCAGGACCAGGGTGTTGAGCTGGTACCAGAGCATGGACAGGACTAGCTGATTGAGCACCAACACTCTCTCTTGAAGGGAGAGGCACCGGAGTTGTCCTGTCCATTTCTGGAGACGCTCTATCAGCCTGCCTTCTAAATCATGCCAGTTCTCTGGCGGAGAAGGATGTGTGGCAGAAAGGTAAACACCAAGATAGAGCAGTGGACCTGCACTCCACTGGATGGCCTGAAGCATGGGTGGGAGGGAGCTCGCCTGCCACCCGTCCCCGACCACCAGGCCAGAGCTCTTGACCCAGTTGACCCGGGCAGAGGAAGCTGCCGAATAGATGGCCTGGCAAGCCTCCACCCACACCAAGTTGCCCAGGTCCTGGACCAGGAGGAGCATGTCGTCTGTATACGCCGACAGGACCAGCCGCAGCTCCGGCTCCTGCAGCACCAACCCCATCAACCTCCTACTGAAGAGACAGAGGAATGGCTCAATCACCAGAGCATACAGCTGGCTCGAGAGGGGGCACCCCTGCCGTATTCCTTGCCGGAAGCTGACAGGTTCGGTCAGGGTCCAGTTGAGCCTGACCAGACACTCTGCGGAGGCATACAGCACCTGGAGAAAACCCACAAACTGGGGTCCAAAGCCAAACGCTCTCAGAGTGCTCAGGAGATACCTATGGTCCACCCTGTCGAATGCCTTCTCCTGATCCAAGACAGGAGGGCAAATGACAGCCATCCCTACACCCGAGTTCCAAGAGGTCCCGGACCAGATACAAGTTGTCAAGGATGGTGTGGCCCGGGACAGTGTAGATCTGATCCAGGTGGACCGCATTCGCCAGCTCGGACCCTAGCCGCAACGAGATGGCTTTCGCTATGACTTTGTAGTCCGTGCTTAGGAGCAAGATGGGACGCCAATTTCGTAAATCGTGGCAGTCCCCCTTCTTCAGCAATAAGGCGAGCACGGCTCGCCTGCACGAAAGAGGGAGGACCCCGCTCGGCAGAGACTCGGCCCAGACAGTGACTAGGTCTGGGCCGAGGACGTCCCAGAACATGCGGTAGAACTCCACGGTCAGCCCGTCCATGCCTGGAGATTTATTGGTGGGCATGCAGCGGAGGGCTTCCAAGAACTCAGCCAGCGTGAGAGGCAGCTCTAGCCAGTCTCGGTCACTCGCGCTGACCGTTGGGAGTTCATCCCAGAGCACTCTGCAAGCATTAGGATCAGTTGGATCTGGGGAGAAAAGGCTTGTGTAGAAGGATCTCGCCCTCCCGCACATCTCCACTGGATCCGTGAGGGGGGTGTTGTCTTCTGCCAGAAGGCAGGTGACATGCTTCTTGGCCCCCCTCCTTTTCTCCAGGGCATAGAAGAAGCGGGAGCCACGATCCATCTCCCGAAGGAGACGGATGCGGGATTGAACAAAGGCACCCCGGGCCCGATGGTCCTCGAGGGCCGGGAGCTCCTCCCGCTTGTCCTGGCACACTCCACAGAGGGGCGGATCCTCGGGGCTGGCGGCCAGACGCCTCTCCAGCTCTAAGACCTCGAGTTCCAACTGCTCTATCGCCACATCCCTCCGTCGGCTGGCACCCCGGGTGTAGTCATGACAGAAGAGCCGGGAGCGCACCTTCCCCAGGTCCCACCACTGACACGCTGAGGGAAAGGCATGCCGCTGCCCTTGCCAGGCCAGCCAGAACTCCCAGAAGGACGTCACGAAGCCCACATCCTCCAACAGGCTGTTGTTGAAATGCCAATAGGCCGGCCCCAGCCCCTCCGCACAGAGAGGCGAGATGATGATCAGAGAATAGGGCTGGCCGGATGCTGGAGGAGTGGGCCTGTGAAAGGTGGAAGCATGATAAATAGTTGTGGTCCAACCAGGAATGGCGCAACTGATGGGCTTCCACCTGGACAAAGGTGAACATCAAGATGTTGTCCGGGTGGTGGTCATGCCAGACGTCCACCAGGGAGTGATGTTCTACTATTTCCTGGAGGACGTCCGCTGCGGTGGTGTTAAAGTCCCTGCCCAGGACCAGGGACTTGCGAGGATCCAAGGTGCCGAGAAAGGCGGACGCCTGCTGATAGAAACACAGCCGCTCCGAGTCCGATGTCGGGGCATAAACGTTAACAAGGTTGACCATGAGCTCCTCCGTACGGACCCGGAGGTGCAGCAGGCAGCCTGGCAGAGCCTCAGCGACCCCCAGCACCTCAGGCCGTAGGTCGGGGGAGAACAGGGTCGCCACTCCTGCCGTACAAACTGAGAGATGGCTAAAGTAGACCCTGTTCCCCCATTCCAGCCGCCAGCTGTCTTCGGCAGCCGGATCCATATGGGTCTCCTGCAGGAAAACCACAGAGTACCCCCCCCTCCCAAAGGGTGGAGAGCACCTGGGACCTGCGGAGACCCATCCTACAGCCCCGGGTGTTCAATGTTGTGATGACGATAGGTGCCATGAGGAGGCCTGGGGGCGATCCTCGCCGGCAGGGATGCTCTTGGCTCCCATTGGGCTGCGCAGCAAACCGTCACCTACCCCATAGGTGAGCAATAAGTCACGGAAGCCACAGACCCGCTGGTAGGCTGCGGTGCCCTGCTTCCCAGTCCTTTTACTCTCCCCCATAAGGGCCCTCATGGCCTGGAGGATTTGATGAAATTCCCCCCATTGCTGGAGAGCAAGCTGTACCTTGTTGTGGGAGCCACAGACGTTTTCAAGAAACTCCCGCAGCTCCTCTCGCAGCGCATGGATGGGTGGAGTTACTGGCTCCTGACCATCCTCTGGCGGGGCCCCTGGTACAGCCCCGTGGCCCACCGAGATGGGCAGGCAAGGGGCGGACCCCCGACTTGGTGCCTGGTGGACCAGCATCACGTGGCCCACCTTGAATCCTAGCTCAACAGGGGGCGGCGGAGGGAAGATAACAGCCCCTAGTGGGTCAGGACAGGGAAACACAAAGGCCACTCCCTGGGGGTCATCTGCTGGGAAAGGGAAGGAGACAGCCCCAGGGGTGGCAATAACATTGCGGGAGGTGGAAGGAATGGGGACAGGCTCAGCCTCAGGGGTAGGGCCAGGTTCAGGGGCGGGGCGAGCAACTGGGCAGTGGCACCTCCCGGTCAGGCTCAGGGGTTTGGGGGGTAGGAAGGGGGCTCTCAGCGATGCCAGGTGCAGGCTCCGTGGTTGGTGTGGCAGCCACGGCATCAGGAGGTGGACTATCTTCTTTAGGGCCCTCATCCGGGAAGGAGGTCGATTGCTCCATGCCAACGAGGGGTGGCCCTGGTGGCTCAGGTCCCGGCCACATGGCACTGGCCATCACCTCAACAGGCTCAGCGGCCATCAGCAGGGTGCCATCTGCCGCTGGGTTGGTGGAGGAGTCCAGGGGCTCCTCGGAGGCGGGGGTGAAGGCAACGTTTAGGGGGAGAGAGCATGGGGAGAGGGGGGCTGGAGTGACGTCACCCAGATCGAGACCTGCTGGCAGAGGGTCGTCCTCCCCCTGGGTGACCGGGGTCAGACCTAGGGCCTCCATCTCCTCATAAATGGAGGAAGAGATTGCCTTCTGCCACCCCGCTGTTCTTCCAGCCGGCACCCAAAGCGATAGTTGTCTCGGGGCTCACAGGGGTTTCAGATGGTACCGGGGCAGGAGGGGCTCCATCGGGGGCCTCGGAGGGAAGGGAATCCCGTGGATCGGTGCCCCCCTTCCTGGTCTTCTGGAGGGGCCTCTGCATTGGATGGAAGGAGCGGAGCTCGAGCCTTCTGCTTGCCCCGCTTCCCCTGTACTAGGGCCAGCCCTCCATGGCATCATCTGGGGGCTGGCTAGCAGGGGTCGGGTCGGGGGGCAGGGGCAATGGCTCAAGGACTCGGGGAGTTAATGGTGGGGCAGCACGAGGGAGGGAAGATTCCCCCTGGGGCAGGTCCTCTCCTATGCCCAGCGGTATCCCCGCTGCACCCTCATCCACAGGCCCTGCCAGATTGCATGCAGCAGAGGCGGGGCTCTCCCTCTTGTCTGGGCATACTGGAGGAGGTGCCCCTTGGGCCTGAGTGGGAGCGGTGGTGGACTGGGAAGGAGGAGGGGCCGCTCCAGGCACCGGGCAGCCAGGGACACCATTGATGACGGGGCCGGCGCCCTGCCGGAGTTCGGGGGTCCTGGATGCCCCTCCTTGCCGAGCCAAAGGGCAGTCCCTCCATACATGCCCCATCACCCGGCAGAGGTAGCACTGGGCCTCCCCAATTGAATAATGCACCCAGTAATGGGCCCCTTGGTAGAGGACCAGGAAGGATTCCTCGAGCGCCTCTCTGTCACGTGCCGCCGGCAGCAGTTGAAGCTGCAACTGCCGGTGGAACGAGGGGATATGACAGAGGGCGGGGTCTTTTCAGCCCAATGGGAGACGACTGACAACGGAGATGGGTTTCCCCAGGGTAGAGAGAGCGGGTAATAGGGTGGCATTGGGAAGGAAGGGAGGGATGGGGGGCAGGACCAGATGGATGTCCAGGTCCTCCAGCGGCTCTAGGGGGATGAACACCCCCCCACCGCCGGGCCCTTCTCCACCGCCTCCTGGGTGGCGGCCTCCGATGCCAAGAAGAAGATGACCTTTCCATACATTTTGTAGGCCGCCACAATGGTTTCTACATGGGGCGAGGTGGGCACCAGGAGGCAACAGACGCTGTGCTTCCTGGTCAGCGTGGGAAAGGGACCCCGGCCGCTATAGATGGTAGCAGAGCCGGTGGGCCGGAGAGATGACGTAGCAGCAGGTGGAGGGCTGCCGCTACCTGGGCACATGCCCTGGGGGCCAGGGTAGGGGCACCCACAGAGCTGGTGGAAGGAACAGTGGGGAGGGACACCACAGCCGGTGGTGGGGCCGTGGCAGTGGGGGCAGCCCCTGCCAAGGAGGGCTTGGTCTTTTTTGCAGGGCCCTTACCCTTCTTTTTATCCTGGCCCTTCCCGCTGGCTGTGGGGGCTTCCCCAGAGTCGGAAGGGGTGAGGGACGCGGCAGCAGCAGAGGTCACCCCGGTGTTCACCGCTGCCAGTGCCCCAAGAGGGGCAGTAGCAGGTGGTTCGGCTGCGGCAGCGGAGGTAGAGGCTCAGGGGGGCAATGGGGTGGCAGGTGGGGGAGGGGTGGCACGGTCTTCTGGAGGGGCCCCACCCACCTTGTCCCCCACCATCATGAGCAGGGAGGGAAGGGGAGACATCAGAAAGAGGAGGGGAAAGGAGAAGCAGGTTGACTACTCCTCCCCGCTAGGCTGCAGGCAGGGGAGGAGGGCACCAAAAAGGGTGGGCTGCATGGGGGGGGAATACAGGGTTAGGGGTCAGTCACCAACACAGGTTGGAAGTCCAGCTCCTCTAGCTGCACTAGGGGAGGGGAGGATACAACAGCATTGGGGGGTGCAGTGAAGGGGGTTCAAACTAAAATGGGGAGGGGCACAAGTGCATGGGAGGGGGTATGAGCACATAGAGCGAGGGGCTAAGCAGGCCAGAGGTAGGACAGGGAAACCAACGGGCTAGCTTCAGAAGCTGGGGCAGGGCAAACAAACAAAGGCTGCAGAGGGAAATGGGCGGGGCAGGCAAACAAACTGAAGCTAGGAAGGGGGGCTGGAACAAAAGGGGGGCAAAAGCTGCAAAGGGCAAATGGGGCAGGTAGCAAGGGGCAAAGTTGTGAGGTGGGCAGTCTGGGGGCGGGGGGGGAGACGTGTGCCCACATGCACTTGCACAAAAGAGTCAGTTTGGGCTGGCTGCTGCTTCTGGCCCAAAGGGTGTAATCAGGGTGTGGCAAGCCAAGCAAGCAGCTGAGTCCAGAGGCAGGAGCTGAGGCAGATGGTAAACAGCAAGTTGGGGTGGTGGAGAGGGCAGTGATGGTGGTGATGGTGGGGATTGGGGGGGACACAGATGGAACGGGGGGCAGCTCAACACCACACCCCGTGTCCCTACAAACACAGTCGAAACCCCCACCACAAGAGCACAGTTTGAAAGTTACTTAGTTCGAAAGGCCCCCTCCACAGTGGTCTGCAAAATCTTCAGGTGCCCTTCCGCTGGTAGATGGTCCTCTTCTTCTCCTCCTCGGGGGTTCAGCAGCTCCAGGCAGCAAGCTCCGCAGCAGCAGCTCCAGGAACTCCAGGTGGTGGTCCAGGCAGGCAGAAAGGACCCCTCTCAGGTGGTGGTGGTGATGGTGTCCACAGCATCAACAGCTGGGGCTGGGGTCCCTCACTCCCTTCCTCTGGGGAGCGGGCCAGCAGCCCCCCCCACCCCGCAAGGGGCTGCAGTTGGAATAGTAGCAGCACCCGAGAGTGGGGGTGGGGGGTGTCCAGCAGTCAGCCAGCAACCAGGTAGCAGAGAAGGGGGATGGTATCTGGCCCAGCCAGGGGAGCAGCTGGAGCAGCAACAGCAGCAGGGAGAGCCCAGGCCCTGCCAGCAGGAGCAGGAGCCCTCTCCCTCCAGGCGAAATGGCTATAGGAGAGTGATCCTATTGGGATCCGGGAAGTGGGCGGGCAAAGCCCGTCCACTGCTAAAGGATTCCCCCCCCCCAGCCTAAGAGAGGGATCCAGAGGACCTGGTCACCAAATAATTCCGGGGGACAACTAATGAAATAACAGGGACAGGAGTGCGGTCAAAGGGTCAAACGAAGGGAACTGGATGGGGACACCGAGCAGAGAACCCCGGACAGCGCCCACTGCTCCTCAAAGGCGCCAAGGGAGTCAGTGGATGCCGCCCAGAGGAACTCTGCCTGGATACATGAATGGACCGAGGATCAGAAATAGGCCCCACAGTCACAGGAGACTCCAGGTGGACCAGGAGATCCCATGACTTTGTGGAGCCATGGATAGGGAGTGCATAAATAAGAAGGTGAGGGGAAAAGTGCAACGAAAACCGTAACAAAATATTTGTGAGGAGCCAGAATAGGGGCTGCAACCTGGCATGCTCCAGATATATGTGTGCCAGGTTTTCCCTAACACCGCAAAAGGGGCAGGTGTCCAGGTATCTCACATTACAGAAAGGGCAAGTGTCCAGGATGGGGGTAAACCGTGTCAGAAACACGCCCGTGCTCACAGCTCCGTGAAGGAGCCACCAACTGATGTCCCCGACGGGCCTCGGGACCAAGGTGGAATATAGGCTGGCCTACCGGGGCTCCTCACCCTCCAAAGGTGGCAGGAGGTCCCGCCATTTTGTATCGGGACGGGACGCGAGGGTGAGGGCGTGAAGGGTGTGGAGCGCAAGCATGTATAGATGTTTCCTTGGCGCCGTTTGGAAGCTGGCTTATGCAGCCAGCTCACGGTGAAGGGCTGAGGGGGTCGGTTGAGTCCACAGGGCAGGGGCCCAATGAAAAGGTCTGGCGGGCCTGGGATGGAGGGTGGGCGGGGCATGCCCTCGTGCAGGACCCGGTGGATGTAAACCCGAGCAGCGGCCGGCAAAGCGGCCTTCACCTGCTGAAGTACGCGCCGGGGAGTACGAGGTCTGGAGAGCCCCATGCGCTGAGCAAGTGTCAGGGGATCCAGCCAGTCTCCCCGGTCGTAGTCCAGGATGTCTCCGACTACAGGAGAGTGATTGAAGGGATAGAGCTTGGTCCCCAATTAACCAGGTCCCTTTTCCCTGGGTAAGGGAACAGGAAGGTTTTTTTTTTTTTTTAAAACAGAAAGAAAATTTATTGGTAACGCTTACAGAATTACCAAAGGAAACAAAACAACTATGCAACAAAACAACGCAATCAGAAGGTATAACACAGCAGCTTTCAGGAGGGAGAAGTGTTCAGGCTAGCCTGGGCCCAGAGCGGGGGGGCTTCCTCGACACTCGTGGTCTTTCACCCTCCTGAGTTACCTGGTGGCCTAGAGCGGGGGGGCTTCCTCGACACTCGTGGTCTTCCACCCCCTCGAGTTACCCAGTGCCGCGCGCAGTGTCACCGATCCTTCCCCTCCTGAGAGTGCCCGGTAAGATGGGCACGGCTGCGGGGTGGGCAGTTTAGGGGGGGGGTAGACACCCATGTATTATAGGACCCCTCCTAGATGACAGGAATGATGGTATCCACAGCGGCAACGGCTGGGGCTGGCGTCTCTCGCTCTTCCCCTCAATCAAAGGGTCAGACGGAGGGAACCGGACGGGGTCACCGAGCAGAGAACCCCAGACAGCGCCCACCGCTCCTCGAAGGCTTCAAGGGAGTCGGTGGACGCCGCCCAGAGGAACTCCGCTCGGATACGTGAGTGTACTGAGGATCGAAAAACGGCCCCACAATCGCAGGACGCTTCATGGGCCAACCTCCTCTCTCTGGTTTTATAAATGGCTGTTTTAGCCAAAGCTAGGAGGAGGTTGACCAGAAGATCCCGCGACTTTGTGGGGCCACGAATGGGAAGTGTATAGATAAAAAGGTGGGGGGAAAAATGAAGCCAGAAGCGTAATAAAATATTTGTGAAGAGCCGGAAAAGGGGCTGCAATCTGGCACACTCTAAATACACGTGCGCCAGGGTTTCCCTCACATTACAAAAAGGACAAGTGTGCAAAATGGGGGTAAACCGTGTCAAAAAGACACCCGTGCTCACAGCTCCGTGAAGGAGCCGCCAACTGATGTCCCCGACGGGCCTTGGGACCAGGGTGGAATATAGGCTGGCCTACCGGGGCTCCTCACCCTCCAAAGGTGGCAGGAGGTCCCGCCATTTTGTATCGGGACGGGACGCGAGGGTGAGGGCATGAAGGGTGTGGAGCGCAAGCATGTATAGATGTTTCCTTGGCGCCGTTTGGAAGCTGGCTTATGCAGCCAGCTCATGGTGAAGGGCTGAGGGGGTCGGTTGAGTCCACAGGGCAGGGGCCCAATGAAAAGGTCCGGCGGGCCTGGGATGGAGGGTGGGCGGGGCATGCCCTCGTGCAGGACCCGGTGGATGTAAACTCGAGCAGCGGCCGGCAAAGCGGCCTTCACCTGCTGAAGTACGCGCCGGGGAGTACGAGGTCTGGAGAGCCCCATGCGCTGAGCAAGTGTCAGGGGATCCAGCCAGTCTCCCCGGTCGTAGTCCAGGACGTCTCCGACTACAGGAGAGTGATTGAAGGGATAGAGCTTGGTCCCCAATTAACCAGGTCCCTTTTCCCTGGGTAAGGGAACAGGAAGGTTTTTTTTTTTTTTTTTTTTTTCTAAAACAAAAAGAAAGTTTACTGGTAACGCTTACAGAATTACCAAAGGAAACAAAACAACTATGCAACAAAACAACGCAATCAGAAGGTATAACACAGCAGCTTTCAGGAGGGAGAAGTGTTCAGGCTAGCCTGGGCCCAGAGCGGGGGGGCTTCCTCGACACTCGTGGTCTTCCACCCTCCTGAGTTACCTGGTGGCCTAGAGCGGGGGGGCTTCCTCGACACTCGTGGTCTTCCACCCCCTCGAGTTACCCAGTGCCGCGCCCAGTGTCACCGATCCTCCCTCTCCTGAGAGTGCCCGGTAAGATGGGCACGGCTGCGGGGTGGGCGGTTTAGGGAGGGGGGGGTAGACACCCATGTATTATAGGACCCCTCCTAGATGACAGGAATGATGGTATCCACAGCGGCAATGGCTGGGGCTGGCGTCTCTCGCTCTTCCCCTCAATCAAAGGGTCAGACGGAGGGAACCGGACGGGGTCACCGAGCAGAGAACCCCAGACAGCGCCCACCGCTCCTCGAAGGCTTCAAGGGAGTCGGTGGACGCCGCCCAGAGGAACTCCGCTCGGATACGTGAGTGTACTGAGGATCGGAAAACGGCCCCACAATCGCAGGACGTTTCATGGGCCAACCTCCTCTCTCTGGTTTTGTAAATGGCTGTTTTAGCCAAAGCTAGGAGGAGGTTGACCAGAAGATCCCGCGACTTTGTGGGGCCACGAATGGGAAGTGTATAGATAAAAAGGTGGGGGGAAAAATGAAGCCAGAAGCGTAATAAAATATTTGTGAGGAGCCGGAAAAGGGGATGCAATCTGGCGCACTCTAAATACACGTGCACCAGGGTTTCCCTCACATTACAAAAAGGACAAGTGTCCAAAATGGGGGTAAACCGTGTCAAAAAGACGCCCGTGCTCACAGCTCCGTGAAGGAGCCGCCAACTGATGTCCCCGACGGGCCTTGGGACCAGGGTGGAATATAGGCTGGCCTACCGGGGCTCCTCACCCTCCAAAGGTGGCAGGAGGTCCCGCCATTTTGTATCGGGACGGGACGCGAGGGTGAGGGCGTGAAGGGTGTGGAGCGCAAGCATGTATAGATGTTTCCTTGGCGCCGTTTGGAAGCTGGCTTATGCAGCCAGCTCATGGTGAAGGGCTGAGGGGGTCGGTTGAGTCCACAGGGCAGGGGCCCAATGAAAAGGTCCGGCGGGCCTGGGATGGAGGGTGGGCGGGGCATGCCCTCGTGCAGGACCCGGTGGATGTAAACCCGAGCAGCGGCCGGCAAAGCGGCCTTCACCTGCTGAAGTACGCGCCGGGGAGTACGAGGTCTGGAGAGCCCCATGCGCTGAGCAAGTGTCAGGGGATCCAGCCAGTCTCCCCGGTCGTAGTCCAGGACGTCTCCGACTACAGGAGAGTGATTGAAGGGATAGAGCTTGGTCCCCAATTAACCAGGTCCCTTTTCCCTGGGTAAGGGAACAGGAAGGTTTTTTTGAAACAGAAAGGAAATTTATTTGTAACAGTTACAGAGAATACAAAAGGATAAAGAAAAACTTAGCAACAAAACAACGCAATCAAAAGGTATAACACAACAGCTTTCAGGAGGGAGAGGTGTTCAGGTTAGCCCAGGCCCAGAGCGGGGGGGCTTCCTCGACACTCGTGGTCTTCCACCCTCCTGAGTTACCTGGTGGCCTAGAGCGGGGGGGCTTCCTCGACACTCATGGTCTTCCACCCTCTCGAGTTACCTAGTGCCGCGCCCAGGGTCACCGACCCTCCCTCTCCTGAAAGTGCCCGACAAGATGGGCACGGCTGCGGGGTGGGTGGTTGGGAGGGAGGGGGGTACACCCATGTATTATAGGACCCCTCCTAGAAGACAGTAATGATGGTATTCACAGCAACTAACGGCTGTGGCTGGCGGCTCTCGCTCTTTCCCTCAATCAGAGGGTCAGACGGAGGGAACCGGACGGGGTCACCGAGCAGAGAACCCCAGACAGCGCCCACCGCTCCTCGAAGGCTTCAAGGGAGTCGGTGGACGCCGCCCAGAGGAACTCCGCTCGGATACGTGAGTGTACTGAGGATCGGAAAACGGCCCCACAATCGCAGGACGCTTCATGGGCCAACCTCCTCTCTCTGGTTTTATAAATGGCTGTTTTAGCCAAAGCTAGGAGGAGGTTGACCAGAAGATCCCGCGACTTTGTGGGGCCACGAATGGGAAGTGTATAGATAAAAAGGTGGGGGGAAAAATGAAGCCAGAAGCGTAATAAAATATTTGTGAGGAGCCGGAAAAGGGGCTGCAATCTGGCACACTCTAAATACACGTGCACCAGGGTTTCCCTCACATTACAAAAAGGACAAGTGTCCAAAATGGGGGTAAACCGTGTCAAAAAGACGCCCGTGCTCACAGCTCCGTGAAGGAGCCGCCAACTGATGTCCCCGACGGGCCTTGGGACCAGGGTGGAATATAGGCTGGCCTACCGGGGCTCCTCACCCTCCAAAGGTGGCAGGAGGTCCCGCCATTTTGTATCGGGACGGGACGCGAGGGTGAGGGCATGAAGGGTGTGGAGCGCAAGCATGTATAGATGTTTCCTTGGCGCCGTTTGGAAGCTGGCTTATGCAGCCAGCTCATGGTGAAGGGCTGAGGGGGTCGGTTGAGTCCACAGGGCAGGGGCCCAATGAAAAGGTCCGGCGGGCCTGGGATGGAGGGTGGGCGGGGCATGCCCTCGTGCAGGACCCGGTGGATGTAAACCCGAGCAGCGGCCGGCAAAGCGGCCTTCACCTGCTGAAGTACGCGCCGGGGAGTACGAGGTCTGGAGAGCCCCATGCGCTGAGCAAGTGTCAGGGGATCCAGCCAGTCTCCCCGGTCGTAGTCCAGGACGTCTCCGACTACAGGAGAGTGATTGAAGGGATAGAGCTTGGTCCCCAATTAACCAGGTCCCTTTTCCCTGGGTAAGGGAACAGGAAGGTTTTTTTTTTTTTTTTTTTTTTTTGAAACAGAAAGGAAATTTATTTGTAACAGTTACAGAGAATACAAAAGGATAAAGAAAAACTTAGCAACAAAACAACGCAATCAGAAGGTGTAACACAACAGCTTTCAGGAGGGAGAGGTGTTCAGGTTAGCCCAGGCCCAGAGCGGGGGGGCTTCCTCGACACTCGTGGTCTTCCACCCTCCTGAGTTACCTGGTGGCCTAGAGCGGGGGGGCTTCCTCGACACTCGTGGTCTTCCACCCTCTCGAGTTACCTAGTGCCGCGCCCAGGGTCACCGACCCTCCCTCTCCTGAGAGTGCCCGACAAGATGGGCACGGCTGCGGGGTGGGTGGTTGGGAGGGAGGGGGGTACACCCATGTATTATAGGACCCCTCCTAGAAGACAGTAATGATGGTATTCACAGCAACTAACGGCTGTGGCTGGCGGCTCTCGCTCTTTCCCTCAATCAGAGGGTCAGACGGAGGGAACCGGACGGGGTCACCGAGCAGAGAACCCCAGACAGCGCCCACCGCTCCTCGAAGGCTTCAAGGGAGTCGGTGGACGCCGCCCAGAGGAACTCCGCTCGGATACGTGAGTGTACTGAGGATCGGAAAACGGCCCCACAATCGCAGGACGCTTCATGGGCCAACCTCCTCTCTCTGGTTTTATAAATGGCTGTTTTAGCCAAAGCTAGGAGGAGGTTGACCAGAAGATCCCGCGACTTTGTGGGGCCACGAATGGGAAGTGTATAGATAAAAAGGTGGGGGGAAAAATGAAGCCAGAAGCGTAATAAAATATTTGTGAGGAGCCGGAAAAGGGGCTGCAATCTGGCACACTCTAAATACACGTGCGCCAGGGTTTCCCTCACATTACAAAAAGGACAAGTGTCCAAAATGGGGGTAAACCGTGTCAAAAAGACGCCCGTGCTCACAGCTCCGTGAAGGAGCCGCCAACTGATGTCCCCGACGGGCCTTGGGACCAGGGTGGAATATAGGCTGGCCTACCGGGGCTCCTCACCCTCCAAAGGTGGCAGGAGGTCCCGCCATTTTGTATCGGGACGGGACGCGAGGGTGAGGGCATGAAGGGTGTGGAGCGCAAGCATGTATAGATGTTTCCTTGGCGCCGTTTGGAAGCTGGCTTATGCAGCCAGCTCATGGTGAAGGGCTGAGGGGGTCGGTTGAGTCCACAGGGCAGGGGCCCAATGAAAAGGTCCGGCGGGCCTGGGATGGAGGGTGGGCGGGGCATGCCCTCGTGCAGGACCCGGTGGATGTAAACCCGAGCAGCGGCCGGCAAAGCGGCCTTCACCTGCTGAAGTACGCGCCGGGGAGTACGAGGTCTGGAGAGCCCCATGCGCTGAGCAAGTGTCAGGGGATCCAGCCAGTCTCCCCGGTCGTAGTCCAGGACGTCTCCGACTACAGGAGAGTGATTGAAGGGATAGAGCTTGGTCCCCAATTAACCAGGTCCCTTTTCCCTGGGTAAGGGAACAGGAAGGTTTTTGTTTTTTTTTTTTTTTCCTAAAACAAAAAGAAAGTTTATTGGTAACGCTTACAGAATTACCAAAGGAAACAAAACAACTATGCAACAAAACAACGCAATCAGAAGGTATAACACAGCAGCTTTCAGGAGGGAGAAGTGTTCAGGCTAGCCTGGGCCCAGAGCGGGGGGGCTTCCTCGAAACTCGTGGTCTTCCACCCTCCTGAGTTACCTGGTGGCCTAGAGCGGGGGGGCTTCCTCGACACTCGTGGTCTTCCACCCCCTCGAGTTACCCAGTGCCGCGCCCAGTGTCACCGATCCTCCCTCTCCTGAGAGTGCCCGGTAAGATGGGCACGGCTGCGGGGTGGGCGGTTTAGGGAGGGGGGGGTAGACACCCATGTATTATAGGACCCCTCCTAGATGACAGGAATGATGGTATCCACAGCGGCAATGGCTGGGGCTGGCGTCTCTCGCTCTTCCCCTCAATCAAAGGGTCAGACGGAGGGAACCGGACGGGGTCACCGAGCAGAGAACCCCAGACAGCGCCCACCGCTCCTCGAAGGCTTCAAGGGAGTCGGTGGACGCCGCCCAGAGGAACTCCGCTCGGATACGTGAGTGTACTGAGGATCGGAAAACGGCCCCACAATCGCAGGACGTTTCATGGGCCAACCTCCTCTCTCTGGTTTTGTAAATGGCTGTTTTAGCCAAAGCTAGGAGGAGGTTGACCAGAAGATCCCGCGACTTTGTGGGGCCACGAATGGGAAGTGTATAGATAAAAAGGTGGGGGGAAAAATGAAGCCAGAAGCATAATAAAATATTTGTGAGGAGCCGGAAAAGGGGCTGCAATCTGGCGCACTCTAAATACACGTGCACCAGGGTTTCCCTCACATTACAAAAAGGACAAGTGTCCAAAATGGGGGTAAACCGTGTCAAAAAGACGCCCGTGCTCACAGCTCCGTGAAGGAGCCGCCAACTGATGTCCCCGACGGGCCTTGGGACCAGGGTGGAATATAGGCTGGCCTACCGGGGCTCCTCACCCTCCAAAGGTGGCAGGAGGTCCCGCCATTTTGTATCGGGACGGGACGCGAGGGTGAGGGCGTGAAGGGTGTGGAGCGCAAGCATGTATAGATGTTTCCTTGGCGCCGTTTGGAAGCTGGCTTATGCAGCCAGCTCATGGTGAAGGGCTGAGGGGGTCGGTTGAGTCCACAGGGCAGGGGCCCAATGAAAAGGTCCGGCGGGCCTGGGATGGAGGGTGGGCGGGGCATGCCCTCGTGCAGGACCCGGTGGATGTAAACCCGAGCAGCGGCCGGCAAAGCGGCCTTCACCTGCTGAAGTACGCGCCGGGGAGTACGAGGTCTGGAGAGCCCCATGCGCTGAGCAAGTGTCAGGGGATCCAGCCAGTCTCCCCGGTCGTAGTCCAGGACGTCTCCGACTACAGGAGAGTGATTGAAGGGATAGAGCTTGGTCCCCAATTAACCAGGTCCCTTTTCCCTGGGTAAGGGAACAGGAAGGTTTTTTTGAAACAGAAAGGAAATTTATTTGTAACAGTTACAGAGAATACAAAAGGATAAAGAAAAACTTAGCAACAAAACAACGCAATCAGAAGGTGTAACACAACAGCTTTCAGGAGGGAGAGGTGTTCAGGTTAGCCCAGGCCCAGAGCGGGGGGGCTTCCTCGACACTCGTGGTCTTCCACCCTCCTGAGTTACCTGGTGGCCTAGAGCGGGGGGGCTTCCTCGACACTCGTGGTCTTCCACCCTCTCGAGTTACCTAGTGCCGCGCCCAGGGTCACCGACCCTCCCTCTCCTGAGAGTGCCCGACAAGATGGGCACGGCTGCGGGGTGGGTGGTTGGGAGGGAGGGGGGTACACCCATGTATTATAGGACCCCTCCTAGAAGACAGTAATGATGGTATTCACAGCAACTAACGGCTGTGGCTGGCGGCTCTCGCTCTTTCCCTCAATCAGAGGGTCAGACGGAGGGAACCGGACGGGGTCACCGAGCAGAGAACCCCAGACAGCGCCCACCGCTCCTCGAAGGCTTCAAGGGAGTCGGTGGACGCCGCCCAGAGGAACTCCGCTCGGATACGTGAGTGTACTGAGGATCGGAAAACGGCCCCACAATCGCAGGACGCTTCATGGGCCAACCTCCTCTCTCTGGTTTTATAAATGGCTGTTTTAGCCAAAGCTAGGAGGAGGTTGACCAGAAGATCCCGCGACTTTGTGGGGCCACGAATGGGAAGTGTATAGATAAAAAGGTGGGGGGAAAAATGAAGCCAGAAGCGTAATAAAATATTTGTGAGGAGCCGGAAAAGGGGCTGCAATCTGGCACACTCTAAATACACGTGCACCAGGGTTTCCCTCACATTACAAAAAGGACAAGTGTCCAAAATGGGGGTAAACCGTGTCAAAAAGACGCCCGTGCTCACAGCTCCGTGAAGGAGCCGCCAACTGATGTCCCCGACGGGCCTTGGGACCAGGGTGGAATATAGGCTGGCCTACCGGGGCTCCTCACCCTCCAAAGGTGGCAGGAGGTCCCGCCATTTTGTATCGGGACGGGACGCGAGGGTGAGGGCATGAAGGGTGTGGAGCGCAAGCATGTATAGATGTTTCCTTGGCGCCGTTTGGAAGCTGGCTTATGCAGCCAGCTCACGGTGAAGGGCTGAGGGGGTCGGTTGAGTCCACAGGGCAGGGGCCCAATGAAAAGGTCCGGCGGGCCTGGGATGGAGGGTGGGCGGGGCATGCCCTCGTGCAGGACCCGGTGGATGTAAACCCGAGCAGCGGCCGGAAAAGCGGCCTTCACCTGCTGAAGTACGCGCCGGGGAGTACGAGGTCTGGAGAGCCCCATGCGCTGAGCAAGTGTCAGGGGATCCAGCCAGTCTCCCCGGTCGTAGTCCAGGACGTCTCCGACTACAGGAGAGTGATTGAAGGGATAGAGCTTGGTCCCCAATTAACCAGGTCCCTTTTCCCTGGGTAACGGAACAGGAAGGTTTTTTTTTTTTTTTTTTGAAACAGAAAGGAAATTTATTTGTAACAGTTACAGAGAATACAAAAGGATAAAGAAAAACTTAGCAACAAAACAACGCAATCAGAAGGTGTAACACAACAGCTTTCAGGAGGGAGAGGTGTTCAGGTTAGCCCAGGCCCAGAGCGGGGGGGCTTCCTCGACACTCGTGGTCTTCCACCCTCCTGAGTTACCTGGTGGCCTAGAGCGGGGGGGCTTCCTCGACACTCGTGGTCTTCCACCCTCTCGAGTTACCTAGTGCCGCGCCCAGGGTCACCGACCCTCCCTCTCCTGAGAGTGCCCGACAAGATGGGCACGGCTGCGGGGTGGGTGGTTGGGAGGGAGGGGGGTACACCCATGTATTATAGGACCCCTCCTAGAAGACAGTAATGATGGTATTCACAGCAACTAACGGCTGTGGCTGGCGGCTCTCGCTCTTTCCCTCAATCAGAGGGTCAGACGGAGGGAACCGGACGGGGTCACCGAGCAGAGAACCCCAGACAGCGCCCACCGCTCCTCGAAGGCTTCAAGGGAGTCGGTGGACGCCGCCCAGAGGAACTCCGCTCGGATACGTGAGTGTACTGAGGATCGGAAAACGGCCCCACAATCGCAGGACGCTTCATGGGCCAACCTCCTCTCTCTGGTTTTATAAATGGCTGTTTTAGCCAAAGCTAGGAGGAGGTTGACCAGAAGATCCCGCGACTTTGTGGGGCCACGAATGGGAAGTGTATAGATAAAAAGGTGGGGGGAAAAATGAAGCCAGAAGCGTAATAAAATATTTGTGAGGAGCCGGAAAAGGGGCTGCAATCTGGCACACTCTAAATACACGTGCACCAGGGTTTCCCTCACATTACAAAAAGGACAAGTGTCCAAAATGGGGGTAAACCGTGTCAAAAAGACGCCCGTGCTCACAGCTCCGTGAAGGAGCCGCCAACTGATGTCCCCGACGGGCCTTGGGACCAGGGTGGAATATAGGCTGGCCTACCGGGGCTCCTCACCCTCCAAAGGTGGCAGGAGGTCCCGCCATTTTGTATCGGGACGGGACGCGAGGGTGAGGGCATGAAGGGTGTGGAGCGCAAGCATGTATAGATGTTTCCTTGGCGCCGTTTGGAAGCTGGCTTATGCAGCCAGCTCACGGTGAAGGGCTGAGGGGGTCGGTTGAGTCCACAGGGCAGGGGCCCAATGAAAAGGTCCGGCGGGCCTGGGATGGAGGGTGGGCGGGGCATGCCCTCGTGCAGGACCCGGTGGATGTAAACCCGAGCAGCGGCCGGCAAAGCGGCCTTCACCTGCTGAAGTACGCGCCGGGGAGTACGAGGTCTGGAGAGCCCCATGCGCTGAGCAAGTGTCAGGGGATCCAGCCAGTCTCCCCGGTCGTAGTCCAGGACGTCTCCGACTACAGGAGAGTGATTGAAGGGATAGAGCTTGGTCCCCAATTAACCAGGTCCCTTTTCCCTGGGTAAGGGAACAGGAAGGTTTTTTTTTTTTTTTAAAACAGAAAGAAAATTTATTGGTAACGCTTACAGAATTACCAAAGGAAACAAAACAACTATGCAACAAAACAACGCAATCAGAAGGTATAACACAGCAGCTTTCAGGAGGGAGAAGTGTTCAGGCTAGCCTGGGCCCAGAGCGGGGGGGCTTCCTCGACACTCGTGGTCTTCCACCCTCCTGAGTTACCTGGTGGCCTAGAGCGGGGGGGCTTCCTCGACACTCGTGGTCTTCCACCCCCTCGAGTTACCCAGTGCCGCGCCCAGTGTCACCGATCCTTCCCCTCCTGAGAGTGCCCGGTAAGATGGGCACGGCTGCGGGGTGGGCAGTTTGGGGGGGGGTAGACACCCATGTATTATAGGACCCCTCCTAGATGACAGGAATGATGGTATCCACAGCGGCAACGGCTGGGGCTGGCGTCTCTCGCTCTTCCCCTCAATCAAAGGGTCAGACGGAGGGAACCGGACGGGGTCACCGAGCAGAGAACCCCAGACAGCGCCCACCGCTCCTCGAAGGCTTCAAGGGAGTCGGTGGACGCCGCCCAGAGGAACTCCGCTCGGATACGTGAGTGTACTGAGGATCGGAAAACGGCCCCACAATCGCAGGACGCTTCATGGGCCAACCTCCTCTCTCTGGTTTTATAAATGGCTGTTTTAGCCAAAGCTAGGAGGAGGTTGACCAGAAGATCCCGCGACTTTGTGGGGCCACGAATGGGAAGTGTATAGATAAAAAGGTGGGGGGAAAAATGAAGCCAGAAGCGTAATAAAATATTTGTGAAGAGCCGGAAAAGGGGCTGCAATCTGGCACACTCTAAATACACGTGCGCCAGGGTTTCCCTCACATTACAAAAAGGACAAGTGTCCAAAATGGGGGTAAACCGTGTCAAAAAGACGCCCGTGCTCACAGCTCCGTGAAGGAGCCGCCAACTGATGTCCCCGACGGGCCTTGGGACCAGGGTGGAATATAGGCTGGCCTACCGGGGCTCCTCACCCTCCAAAGGTGGCAGGAGGTCCCGCCATTTTGTATCGGGACGGGACGCGAGGGTGAGGGCATGAAGGGTGTGGAGCGCAAGCATGTATGGATGTTTCCTTGGCGCCGTTTGGAAGCTGGCTTATGCAGCCAGCTCACGGTGAAGGGCTGAGGGGGTCGGTTGAGTCCACAGGGCAGGGGCCCAATGAAAAGGTCCGGCGGGCCTGGGATGGAGGGTGGGCGGGGCATGCCCTCGTGCAGGACCCGGTGGATGTAAACCCGAGCAGCGGCCGGAAAAGCGGCCTTCACCTGCTGAAGTACGCGCCGGGGAGTACGAGGTCTGGAGAGCCCCATGCGCTGAGCAAGTGTCAGGGGATCCAGCCAGTCTCCCCGGTCGTAGTCCAGGACGTCTCCGACTACAGGAGAGTGATTGAAGGGATAGAGCTTGGTCCCCAATTAACCAGGTCCCTTTTCCCTGGGTAAGGGAACAGGAAGGTGTTTTTTTTTTTTTTTTTTTTTGAAACAGAAAGGAAATTTATTTGTAACAGTTACAGAGAATACAAAAGGATAAAGAAAAACTTAGCAACAAAACAACGCAATCAGAAGGTGTAACACAACAGCTTTCAGGAGGGAGAGGTGTTCAGGTTAGCCCAGGCCCAGAGCGGGGGGGCTTCCTCGACACTCGTGGTCTTCCACCCTCCTGAGTTACCTGGTGGCCTAGAGCGGGGGGGCTTCCTCGACACTCGTGGTCTTCCACCCTCTCGAGTTACCTAGTGCCGCGCCCAGGGTCACCGACCCTCCCTCTCCTGAGAGTGCCCGACAAGATGGGCACGGCTGCGGGGTGGGTGGTTGAGAGGGAGGGGGGTACACCCATGTATTATAGGACCCCTCCTAGAAGACAGTAATGATGGTATTCACAGCAACTAACGGCTGTGGCTGGCGGCTCTCGCTCTTTCCCTCAATCAGAGGGTCAGACGGAGGGAACCGGACGGGGTCACCGAGCAGAGAACCCCAGACAGCGCCCACCGCTCCTCGAAGGCTTCAAGGGAGTCGGTGGACGCCGCCCAGAGGAACTCCGCTCGGATACGTGAGTGTACTGAGGATCGGAAAACGGCCCCACAATCGCAGGACGCTTCATGGGCCAACCTCCTCTCTCTGGTTTTATAAATGGCTGTTTTAGCCAAAGCTAGGAGGAGGTTGACCAGAAGATCCCGCGACTTTGTGGGGCCACGAATGGGAAGTGTATAGATAAAAAGGTGGGGGGAAAAATGAAGCCAGAAGCGTAATAAAATATTTGTGAGGAGCCGGAAAAGGGGCTGCAATCTGGCACACTCTAAATACACGTGCACCAGGGTTTCCCTCACATTACAAAAAGGACAAGTGTCCAAAATGGGGGTAAACCGTGTCAAAAAGACGCCCGTGCTCACAGCTCCGTGAAGGAGCCGCCAACTGATGTCCCCGACGGGCCTTGGGACCAGGGTGGAATATAGGCTGGCCTACCGGGGCTCCTCACCCTCCAAAGGTGGCAGGAGGTCCCGCCATTTTGTATCGGGACGGGACGCGAGGGTGAGGGCATGAAGGGTGTGGAGCGCAAGCATGTATAGATGTTTCCTTGGCGCCGTTTGGAAGCTGGCTTATGCAGCCAGCTCACGGTGAAGGGCTGAGGGGGTCGGTTGAGTCCACAGGGCAGGGGCCCAATGAAAAGGTCCGGCGGGCCTGGGATGGAGGGTGGGCGGGGCATGCCCTCGTGCAGGACCCGGTGGATGTAAACCCGAGCAGCGGCCGGCAAAGCGGCCTTCACCTGCTGAAGTACGCGCCGGGGAGTACGAGGTCTGGAGAGCCCCATGCGCTGAGCAAGTGTCAGGGGATCCAGCCAGTCTCCCCGGTCGTAGTCCAGGACGTCTCCGACTACAGGAGAGTGATTGAAGGGATAGAGCTTGGTCCCCAATTAACCAGGTCCCTTTTCCCTGGGTAAGGGAACAGGAAGGTTTTTTTTTTTGAAACAGAAAGGAAATTTATTTGTAACAGTTACAAAGAATACAAAGGGATAAAAAAAAACTTAGCAACAAAACAACGCAATCAAAAGGTATAACACAGCAGCTTTCAGGAGGGAGAGGTGTTCAGGTTAGCCCAGGCCCAGAGCGGGGGGGCTTCCTCGACACTCATGGTCTTCCACCCTCCTGAGTTACCTGGTGGCCTAGAGCGGGGGGGCTTCCTCGACACTCGTGGTCTTCCACCCTCTCGAGTTACCTAGTGCCGCGCCCAGGGTCACCGACCCTCCCTCTCCTGAGAGTGCCCGACAAGATGGGCACGGCTGCGGGGTGGGTGGTTGGGAGGGAGGGGGGTACACCCATGTATTATAGGACCCCTCCTAGAAGACAGTAATGATGGTATTCACAGCAACTAACGGCTGTGACTGGCGGCTCTCGCTCTTTCCCTCAATCAGAGGGTCAGACGGAGGGAACCGGACGGGGTCACCGAGCAGAGAACCCCGGACAGCGCCCACCGCTCCTCGAAGGTGTCAAGGGAGTCGGTGGACGCTGCCCAGAGGAACTCCGCCCGGATACGTGAATGTACTGAGAGTCGGAAAACGGCCTCACAATCGCAGGACGCCTCATGAGCCAACCTCCGCTCTCTGGTTTTATAAATGGCTGTTTTAGCCAAAGCTAGGAGGAGGTTGACCAGAAGATCCCGCGACTTTGTGGGGCCACGAATGGGAAGTGTATAGATAAAAAGGTGGGGGGAAAAATGAAGCCAGAAGCGTAATAAAATATTTGTGAGGAGCCGGAAAAGGGGCTGCAATCTGGCACACTCTAAATACACGTGCACCAGGGTTTCCCTCACATTACAAAAAGGACAAGTGTCCAAAATGGGGGTAAACCGTGTCAAAAAGACGCCCGTGCTCACAGCTCCGTGAAGGAGCCGCCAACTGATGTCCCCGACGGGCCTTGGGACCAGGGTGGAATATAGGCTGGCCTACCGGGGCTCCTCACCCTCCAAAGGTGGCAGGAGGTCCCGCCATTTTGTATCGGGACGGGACGCGAGGGTGAGGGCATGAAGGGTGTGGAGCGCAAGCATGTATAGATGTTTCCTTGGCGCCGTTTGGAAGCTGGCTTATGCAGCCAGCTCACGGTGAAGGGCTGAGGGGGTCGGTTGAGTCCACAGGGCAGGGGCCCAATGAAAAGGTCCGGCGGGCCTGGGATGGAGGGTGGGCGGGGCATGCCCTCGTGCAGGACCCGGTGGATGTAAACCCGAGCAGCGGCCGGCAAAGCGGCCTTCACCTGCTGAAGTACGCGCCGGGGAGTACGAGGTCTGGAGAGCCCCATGCGCTGAGCAAGTGTCAGGGGATCCAGCCAGTCTCCCCGGTCGTAGTCCAGGACGTCTCCGACTACAGGAGAGTGATTGAAGGGATAGAGCTTGGTCCCCAATTAACCAGGTCCCTTTTCCCTGGGTAAGGGAACAGGAAGGTTTTTTTTTTTTTTTTTTTTTTTGAAACAGAAAGGAAATTTATTTGTAACAGTTACAAAGAATACAAAGGGATAAAAAAAAAAACTTAGCAACAAAACAACGCAATCAAAAGGTATAACACAACAGCTTTCAGGAGGGAGAGGTGTTCAGGTTAGCCCAGGCCCAGAGCGGGGGGGCTTCCTCGACACTCGTGGTCTTCCACCCTCCTGAGTTACCTGGTGGCCTAGAGCGGGGGGGCTTCCTCGACACTCGTGGTCTTCCACCCTCTCGAGTTACCTAGTGCCGCGCCCAGGGTCACCGACCCTCCCTCTCCTGAGAGTGCCCGACAAGATGGGCACGGCTGCGGGGTGGGTGGTTGGGAGGGAGGGGGGTACACCCATGTATTATAGGACCCCTCCTAGAAGACAGTAATGATGGTATTCACAGCAACTAACGGCTGTGGCTGGCGGCTCTCGCTCTTTCCCTCAATCAGAGGGTCAGACGGAGGGAACCGGACGGGGTCACCGAGCAGAGAACCCCAGACAGCGCCCACCGCTCCTCGAAGGCTTCAAGGGAGTCGGTGGACGCCGCCCAGAGGAACTCCGCTCGGATACGTGAGTGTACTGAGGATCGGAAAACGGCCCCACAATCGCAGGACGCTTCATGGGCCAACCTCCTCTCTCTGGTTTTATAAATGGCTGTTTTAGCCAAAGCTAGGAGGAGGTTGACCAGAAGATCCCGCGACTTTGTGGGGCCACGAATGGGAAGTGTATAGATAAAAAGGTGGGGGGAAAAATGAAGCCAGAAGCGTAATAAAATATTTGTGAGGAGCCGGAAAAGGGGCTCCAATCTGGCACACTCTAAATACACGTGCACCAGGGTTTCCCTCACATTACAAAAAGGACAAGTGTCCAAAATGGGGGTAAACCGTGTCAAAAAGACGCCCGTGCTCACAGCTCCGTGAAGGAGCCACCAACTGATGTCCCCGACGGGCCTTGGGACCAGGGTGGAATATAGGCTGGCCTACCGGGGCTCCTCACCCTCCAAAGGTGGCAGGAGGTCCCGCCATTTTGTATCGGGACGGGACGCGAGGGTGAGGGCATGAAGGGTGTGGAGCGCAAGCATGTATAGATGTTTCCTTGGCGCCGTTTGGAAGCTGGCTTATGCAGCCAGCTCACGGTGAAGGGCTGAGGGGGTCGGTTGAGTCCACAGGGCAGGGGCCCAATGAAAAGGTCCGGCGGGCCTGGGATGGAGGGTGGGCGGGGCATGCCCTCGTGCAGGACCCGGTGGATGTAAACCCGAGCAGCGGCCGGAAAAGCGGCCTTCACCTGCTGAAGTACGCGCCGGGGAGTACGAGGTCTGGAGAGCCCCATGCGCTGAGCAAGTGTCAGGGGATCCAGCCAGTCTCCCCGGTCGTAGTCCAGGACGTCTCCGACTACAGGAGAGTGATTGAAGGGATAGAGCTTGGTCCCCAATTAACCAGGTCCCTTTTCCCTGGGTAAGGGAACAGGAAGGTTTTTTTTTTTTTTTTTTTTTTTTGAAACAGAAAGGAAATTTATTTGTAACAGTTACAAAGAATACAAAGGGATAAAAAAAAAAAACTTAGCAACAAAACAACGCAATCAAAAGGTATAACACAACAGCTTTCAGGAGGGAGAGGTGTTCAGGTTAGCCCAGGCCCAGAGCGGGGGGGCTTCCTCGACACTCGTGGTCTTCCACCCTCCTGAGTTACCTGGTGGCCTAGAGCGGGGGGGCTTCCTCGACACTCGTGGTCTTCCACCCTCTCGAGTTACCTAGTGCCGCGCCCAGGGTCACCGACCCTCCCTCTCCTGAGAGTGCCCGACAAGATGGGCACGGCTGCGGGGTGGGTGGTTGGGAGGGAGGGGGTTACAACCATGTATTATAGGACCCCTCCTAGAAGACAGTAATGATGGTATTCACAGCAACTAACGGCTGTGGCTGGCGGCTCTCGCTCTTTCCCTCAATCAGAGGGTCAGACGGAGGGAACCGGACGGGGTCACCGAGCAGAGAACCCCAGACAGCGCCCACCGCTCCTCGAAGGCTTCAAGGGAGTCGGTGGACGCCGCCCAGAGGAACTCCGCTCGGATACGTGAGTGTACTGAGGATCGGAAAACGGCCCCACAATCGCAGGACGCTTCATGGGCCAACCTCCTCTCTCTGGTTTTATAAATGGCTGTTTTAGCCAAAGCTAGGAGGAGGTTGACCAGAAGATCCCGCGACTTTGTGGGGCCACGAATGGGAAGTGTATAGATAAAAAGGTGGGGGGGAAAATGAAGCCAGAAGCGTAATAAAATATTTGTGAGGAGCCGGAAAAGGGGCTGCAATCTGGCACACTCTAAATACACGTGCACCAGGGTTTCCCTCACATTACAAAAAGGACAAGTGTCCAAAATGGGGGTAAACCGTGTCAAAAAGATGCCCGTGCTCACAGCTCCGTGAAGGAGCCACCAACTGATGTCCCCGACGGGCCTTGGGACCAGGGTGGAATATAGGCTGGCCTACCGGGGCTCCTCACCCTCCAAAGGTGGCAGGAGGTCCCGCCATTTTGTATCGGGACGGGACGCGAGGGTGAGGGCATGAAGGGTGTGGAGCGCAAGCATGTATAGATGTTTCCTTGGCGCCGTTTGGAAGCTGGCTTATGCAGCCAGCTCACGGTGAAGGGCTGAGGGGGTCGGTTGAGTCCACAGGGCAGGGGCCCAATGAAAAGGTCCGGCGGGCCTGGGATGGAGGGTGGGCGGGGCATGCCCTCGTGCAGGACCCGGTGGATGTAAACCCGAGCAGCGGCCGGCAAAGCGGCCTTCACCTGCTGAAGTACGCGCCGGGGAGTACGAGGTCTGGAGAGCCCCATGCGCTGAGCAAGTGTCAGGGGATCCAGCCAGTCTCCCCGGTCGTAGTCCAGGACGTCTCCGACTACAGGAGAGTGATTGAAGGGATAGAGCTTGGTCCCCAATTAACCAGGTCCCTTTTCCCTGGGTAAGGGAACAGGAAGGTTTTTTTTTTTTTTTTTTTTTTTGAAACAGAAAGGAAATTTATTTGTAACAGTTACAAAGAATACAAAGGGATAAAAAAAAAAACTTAGCAACAAAACAACGCAATCAAAAGGTATAACACAACAGCTTTCAGGAGGGAGAGGTGTTCAGGTTAGCCCAGGCCCAGAGCGGGGGGGCTTCCTCGACACTCGTGGTCTTCCACCCTCCTGAGTTACCTGGTGGCCTAGAGCGGGGGGGCTTCCTCGACACTCGTGGTCTTCCACCCTCTCGAGTTACCTAGTGCCGCGCCCAGGGTCACCGACCCTCCCTCTCCTGAGAGTGCCCGACAAGATGGGCACGGCTGCGGGGTGGGTGGTTGGGAGGGAGGGGGGTACACCCATGTATTATAGGACCCCTCCTAGAAGACAGTAATGATGGTATTCACAGCAACTAACGGCTGTGGCTGGCGGCTCTCGCTCTTTCCCTCAATCAGAGGGTCAGACGGAGGGAACCGGACGGGGTCACCGAGCAGAGAACCCCAGACAGCGCCCACCGCTCCTCGAAGGCTTCAAGGGAGTCGGTGGACGCCGCCCAGAGGAACTCCGCTCGGATACGTGAGTGTACTGAGGATCGGAAAACGGCCCCACAATCGCAGGACGCTTCATGGGCCAACCTCCTCTCTCTGGTTTTATAAATGGCTGTTTTAGCCAAAGCTAGGAGGAGGTTGACCAGAAGATCCCGCGACTTTGTGGGGCCACGAATGGGAAGTGTATAGATAAAAAGGTGGGGGGGAAAATGAAGCCAGAAGCGTAATAAAATATTTGTGAGGAGCCGGAAAAGGGGCTCCAATCTGGCACACTCTAAATACACGTGCACCAGGGTTTCCCTCACATTACAAAAAGGACAAGTGTCCAAAATGGGGGTAAACCGTGTCAAAAAGACGCCCGTGCTCACAGCTCCGTGAAGGAGCCACCAACTGATGTCCCCGACGGGCCTTGGGACCAGGGTGGAATATAGGCTGGCCTACCGGGGCTCCTCACCCTCCAAAGGTGGCAGGAGGTCCCGCCATTTTGTATCGGGACGGGACGCGAGGGTGAGGGCATGAAGGGTGTGGAGCGCAAGCATGTATAGATGTTTCCTTGGCGCCGTTTGGAAGCTGGCTTATGCAGCCAGCTCACGGTGAAGGGCTGAGGGGGTCGGTTGAGTCCACAGGGCAGGGGCCCAATGAAAAGGTCCGGCGGGCCTGGGATGGAGGGTGGGCGGGGCATGCCCTCGTGCAGGACCCGGTGGATGTAAACCCGAGCAGCGGCCGGAAAAGCGGCCTTCACCTGCTGAAGTACGCGCCGGGGAGTACGAGGTCTGGAGAGCCCCATGCGCTGAGCAAGTGTCAGGGGATCCAGCCAGTCTCCCCGGTCGTAGTCCAGGACGTCTCCGACTACAGGAGAGTGATTGAAGGGATAGAGCTTGGTCCCCAATTAACCAGGTCCCTTTTCCCTGGGTAAGGGAACAGGAAGGTTTTTTTTTTTTTTTTTTTTTTTGAAACAGAAAGGAAATTTATTTGTAACAGTTACAAAGAATACAAAGGGATAAAAAAAAAAACTTAGCAACAAAACAACGCAATCAAAAGGTATAACACAACAGCTTTCAGGAGGGAGAGGTGTTCAGGTTAGCCCAGGCCCAGAGCGGGGGGGCTTCCTCGACACTCGTGGTCTTCCACCCTCCTGAGTTACCTGGTGGCCTAGAGCGGGGGGGCTTCCTCGACACTCGTGGTCTTCCACCCTCTCGAGTTACCTAGTGCCGCGCCCAGGGTCACCGACCCTCCCTCTCCTGAGAGTGCCCGACAAGATGGGCACGGCTGCGGGGTGGGTGGTTGGGAGGGAGGGGGGTACACCCATGTATTATAGGACCCCTCCTAGAAGACAGTAATGATGGTATTCACAGCAACTAACGGCTGTGGCTGGCGGCTCTCGCTCTTTCCCTCAATCAGAGGGTCAGACGGAGGGAACCGGACGGGGTCACCGAGCAGAGAACCCCAGACAGCGCCCACCGCTCCTCGAAGGCTTCAAGGGAGTCGGTGGACGCCGCCCAGAGGAACTCCGCTCGGATACGTGAGTGTACTGAGGATCGGAAAACGGCCCCACAATCGCAGGACGCTTCATGGGCCAACCTCCTCTCTCTGGTTTTATAAATGGCTGTTTTAGCCAAAGCTAGGAGGAGGTTGACCAGAAGATCCCGCGACTTTGTGGGGCCACGAATGGGAAGTGTATAGATAAAAAGGTGGGGGGGAAAATGAAGCCAGAAGCGTAATAAAATATTTGTGAGGAGCCGGAAAAGGGGCTGCAATCTGGCACACTCTAAATACACGTGCACCAGGGTTTCCCTCACATTACAAAAAGGACAAGTGTCCAAAATGGGGGTAAACCGTGTCAAAAAGACGCCCGTGCTCACAGCTCCGTGAAGGAGCCACCAACTGATGTCCCCTACGGGCCTTGGGACCAGGGTGGAATATAGGCTGGCCTACCGGGGCTCCTCACCCTCCAAAGGTGGCAGGAGGTCCCGCCATTTTGTATCGGGACGGGACGCGAGGGTGAGGGCATGAAGGGTGTGGAGCGCAAGCATGTATAGATGTTTCCTTGGCGCCGTTTGGAAGCTGGCTTATGCAGCCAGCTCACGGTGAAGGGCTGAGGGGGTCGGTTGAGTCCACAGGGCAGGGGCCCAATGAAAAGGTCCGGCGGGCCTGGGATGGAGGGTGGGCGGGGCATGCCCTCGTGCAGGACCCGGTGGATGTAAACCCGAGCAGCGGCCGGCAAAGCGGCCTTCACCTGCTGAAGTACGCGCCGGGGAGTACGAGGTCTGGAGAGCCCCATGCGCTGAGCAAGTGTCAGGGGATCCAGCCAGTCTCCCCGGTCGTAGTCCAGGACGTCTCCGACTACAGGAGAGTGATTGAAGGGATAGAGCTTGGTCCCCAATTAACCAGGTCCCTTTTCCCTGGGTAAGGGAACAGGAAGGTTTTTTTTTTTTTTTTTTTTTTGAAACAGAAAGGAAATTTATTTGTAACAGTTACAAAGAATACAAAGGGATAAAAAAAAAAACTTAGCAACAAAACAACGCAATCAAAAGGTATAACACAACAGCTTTCAGGAGGGAGAGGTGTTCAGGTTAGCCCAGGCCCAGAGCGGGGGGGCTTCCTCGACACTCGTGGTCTTCCACCCTCCTGAGTTACCTGGTGGCCTAGAGCGGGGGGGCTTCCTCGACACTCGTGGTCTTCCACCCTCTCGAGTTACCTAGTGCCGCGCCCAGGGTCACCGACCCTCCCTCTCCTGAGAGTGCCCGACAAGATGGGCACGGCTGCGGGGTGGGTGGTTGGGAGGGAGGGGGGTACACCCATGTATTATAGGACCCCTCCTAGAAGACAGTAATGATGGTATTCACAGCAACTAACGGCTGTGGCTGGCGGCTCTCGCTCTTTCCCTCAATCAGAGGGTCAGACGGAGGGAACCGGACGGGGTCACCGAGCAGAGAACCCCAGACAGCGCCCACCGCTCCTCGAAGGCTTCAAGGGAGTCGGTGGACGCCGCCCAGAGGAACTCCGCTCGGATACGTGAGTGTACTGAGGATCGGAAAACGGCCCCACAATCGCAGGACGCTTCATGGGCCAACCTCCTCTCTCTGGTTTTATAAATGGCTGTTTTAGCCAAAGCTAGGAGGAGGTTGACCAGAAGATCCCGCGACTTTGTGGGGCCACGAATGGGAAGTGTATAGATAAAAAGGTGGGGGGGAAAATGAAGCCAGAAGCGTAATAAAATATTTGTGAGGAGCCGGAAAAGGGGCTCCAATCTGGCACACTCTAAATACACGTGCACCAGGGTTTCCCTCACATTACAAAAAGGACAAGTGTCCAAAATGGGGGTAAACCGTGTCAAAAAGACGCCCGTGCTCACAGCTCCGTGAAGGAGCCACCAACTGATGTCCCCGACGGGCCTTGGGACCAGGGTGGAATATAGGCTGGCCTACCGGGGCTCCTCACCCTCCAAAGGTGGCAGGAGGTCCCGCCATTTTGTATCGGGACGGGACGCGAGGGTGAGGGCATGAAGGGTGTGGAGCGCAAGCATGTATAGATGTTTCCTTGGCGCCGTTTGGAAGCTGGCTTATGCAGCCAGCTCACGGTGAAGGGCTGAGGGGGTCGGTTGAGTCCACAGGGCAGGGGCCCAATGAAAAGGTCCGGCGGGCCTGGGATGGAGGGTGGGCGGGGCATGCCCTCGTGCAGGACCCGGTGGATGTAAACCCGAGCAGCGGCCGGAAAAGCGGCCTTCACCTGCTGAAGTACGCGCCGGGGAGTACGAGGTCTGGAGAGCCCCATGCGCTGAGCAAGTGTCAGGGGATCCAGCCAGTCTCCCCGGTCGTAGTCCAGGACGTCTCCGACTACAGGAGAGTGATTGAAGGGATAGAGCTTGGTCCCCAATTAACCAGGTCCCTTTTCCCTGGGTAAGGGAACAGGAAGGTTTTTTTTTTTTTTTTTTTTTTTGAAACAGAAAGGAAATTTATTTGTAACAGTTACAAAGAATACAAAGGGATAAAAAAAAAAACTTAGCAACAAAACAACGCAATCAAAAGGTATAACACAACAGCTTTCAGGAGGGAGAGGTGTTCAGGTTAGCCCAGGCCCAGAGCGGGGGGGCTTCCTCGACACTCGTGGTCTTCCACCCTCCTGAGTTACCTGGTGGCCTAGAGCGGGGGGGCTTCCTCGACACTCGTGGTCTTCCACCCTCTCGAGTTACCTAGTGCCGCGCCCAGGGTCACCGACCCTCCCTCTCCTGAGAGTGCCCGACAAGATGGGCACGGCTGCGGGGTGGGTGGTTGGGAGGGAGGGGGGTACACCCATGTATTATAGGACCCCTCCTAGAAGACAGTAATGATGGTATTCACAGCAACTAACGGCTGTGGCTGGCGGCTCTCGCTCTTTCCCTCAATCAGAGGGTCAGACGGAGGGAACCGGACGGGGTCACCGAGCAGAGAACCCCAGACAGCGCCCACCGCTCCTCGAAGGCTTCAAGGGAGTCGGTGGACGCCGCCCAGAGGAACTCCGCTCGGATACGTGAGTGTACTGAGGATCGGAAAACGGCCCCACAATCGCAGGACGCTTCATGGGCCAACCTCCTCTCTCTGGTTTTATAAATGGCTGTTTTAGCCAAAGCTAGGAGGAGGTTGACCAGAAGATCCCGCGACTTTGTGGGGCCACGAATGGGAAGTGTATAGATAAAAAGGTGGGGGGGAAAATGAAGCCAGAAGCGTAATAAAATATTTGTGAGGAGCCGGAAAAGGGGCTCCAATCTGGCACACTCTAAATACACGTGCACCAGGGTTTCCCTCACATTACAAAAAGGACAAGTGTCCAAAATGGGGGTAAACCGTGTCAAAAAGACGCCCGTGCTCACAGCTCCGTGAAGGAGCCACCAACTGATGTCCCCGACGGGCCTTGGGACCAGGGTGGAATATAGGCTGGCCTACCGGGGCTCCTCACCCTCCAAAGGTGGCAGGAGGTCCCGCCATTTTGTATCGGGACGGGACGCGAGGGTGAGGGCATGAAGGGTGTGGAGCGCAAGCATGTATAGATGTTTCCTTGGCGCCGTTTGGAAGCTGGCTTATGCAGCCAGCTCACGGTGAAGGGCTGAGGGGGTCGGTTGAGTCCACAGGGCAGGGGCCCAATGAAAAGGTCCGGCGGGCCTGGGATGGAGGGTGGGCGGGGCATGCCCTCGTGCAGGACCCGGTGGATGTAAACCCGAGCAGCGGCCGGAAAAGCGGCCTTCACCTGCTGAAGTACGCGCCGGGGAGTACGAGGTCTGGAGAGCCCCATGCGCTGAGCAAGTGTCAGGGGATCCAGCCAGTCTCCCCGGTCGTAGTCCAGGACGTCTCCGACTACAGGAGAGTGATTGAAGGGATAGAGCTTGGTCCCCAATTAACCAGGTCCCTTTTCCCTGGGTAAGGGAACAGGAAGGTTTTTTTTTTTTTTTTTTTTTTTTGAAACAGAAAGGAAATTTATTTGTAACAGTTACAAAGAATACAAAGGGATAAAAAAAAAAAACTTAGCAACAAAACAACGCAATCAAAAGGTATAACACAACAGCTTTCAGGAGGGAGAGGTGTTCAGGTTAGCCCAGGCCCAGAGCGGGGGGGCTTCCTCGACACTCGTGGTCTTCCACCCTCCTGAGATACCTGGTGGCCTAGAGCGGGGGGGCTTCCTCGACACTCGTGGTCTTCCACCCTCTCGAGTTACCTAGTGCCGCGCCCAGAGTCACCGACCCTCCCTCTCCTGAGAGTGCCCGACAAGATGGGCACGGCTGCGGGGTGGGTGGTTGGGAGGGAGGGGGGGTACACCCATGTATTATAGGACCCCTCCTAGAAGACAGTAATGATGGTATTCACAGCAACTAACGGCTGTGGCTGGCGGCTCTCGCTCTTTCCCTCAATCAGAGGGTCAGACGGAGGGAACCGGACGGGGTCACCGAGCAGAGAACCCCAGACAGCGCCCACCGCTCCTCGAAGGCTTCAAGGGAGTCGGTGGACGCCGCCCAGAGGAACTCCGCTCGGATACGTGAGTGTACTGAGGATCGGAAAACGGCCCCACAATCGCAGGACGCTTCATGGGCCAACCTCCTCTCTCTGGTTTTATAAATGGCTGTTTTTGCCAAAGCTAGGAGGAGGTTGACCAGAAGATCCCGCGACTTTGTGGGGCCACGAATGGGAAGTGTATAGATAAAAAGGTGGGGGGAAAAATGAAGCCAGAAGCGTAATAAAATATTTGTGAGGAGCCGGAAAAGGGGCTGCAATCTGGCACACTCTAAATACACGTGCACCAGGGTTTCCCTCACATTACAAAAAGGACAAGTGTCCAAAATGGGGGTAAACCGTGTCAAAAAGACGCCCGTGCTCACAGCTCCGTGAAGGAGCCACCAACTGATGTCCCCGACGGGCCTTGGGACCAGGGTGGAATATAGGCTGGCCTACCGGGGCTCCTCACCCTCCAAAGGTGGCAGGAGGTCCCGCCATTTTGTATCGGGACGGGACGCGAGGGTGAGGGCATGAAGGGTGTGGAGCGCAAGCATGTATAGATGTTTCCTTGGCGCCGTTTGGAAGCTGGCTTATGCAGCCAGCTCACGGTGAAGGGCTGAGGGGGTCGGTTGAGTCCACAGGGCAGGGGCCCAATGAAAAGGTCCGGCGGGCCTGGGATGGAGGGTGGGCGGGGCATGCCCTCGTGCAGGACCCGGTGGATGTAAACCCGAGCAGCGGCCGGCAAAGCGGCCTTCACCTGCTGAAGTACGCGCCGGGGAGTACGAGGTCTGGAGAGCCCCATGCGCTGAGCAAGTGTCAGGGGATCCAGCCAGTCTCCCCGGTCGTAGTCCAGGACGTCTCCGACTACAGGAGAGTGATTGAAGGGATAGAGCTTGGTCCCCAATTAACCAGGTCCCTTTTCCCTGGGTAAGGGAACAGGAAGGTTTTTTTTTTTTTTTTTTTTTTTGAAACAGAAAGGAAATTTATTTGTAACAGTTACAAAGAATACAAAGGGATAAAAAAAAAAACTTAGCAACAAAACAACGCAATCAAAAGGTATAACACAACAGCTTTCAGGAGGGAGAGGTGTTCAGGTTAGCCCAGGCCCAGAGCGGGGGGGCTTCCTCGACACTCGTGGTCTTCCACCCTCCTGAGTTACCTGGTGGCCTAGAGCGGGGGGGCTTCCTCGACACTCGTGGTCTTCCACCCTCTCGAGTTACCTAGTGCCGCGCCCAGGGTCACCGACCCTCCCTCTCCTGAGAGTGCCCGACAAGATGGGCACGGCTGCGGGGTGGGTGGTTGGGAGGGAGGGGGGTACACCCATGTATTATAGGACCCCTCCTAGAAGACAGTAATGATGGTATTCACAGCAACTAACGGCTGTGGCTGGCGGCTCTCGCTCTTTCCCTCAATCAGAGGGTCAGACGGAGGGAACCGGACGGGGTCACCGAGCAGAGAACCCCAGACAGCGCCCACCGCTCCTCGAAGGCTTCAAGGGAGTCGGTGGACGCCGCCCAGAGGAACTCCGCTCGGATACGTGAGTGTACTGAGGATCGGAAAACGGCCCCACAATCGCAGGACGCTTCATGGGCCAACCTCCTCTCTCTGGTTTTATAAATGGCTGTTTTAGCCAAAGCTAGGAGGAGGTTGACCAGAAGATCCCGCGACTTTGTGGGGCCACGAATGGGAAGTGTATAGATAAAAAGGTGGGGGGGAAAATGAAGCCAGAAGCGTAATAAAATATTTGTGAGGAGCCGGAAAAGGGGCTGCAATCTGGCACACTCTAAATACACGTGCACCAGGGTTTCCCTCACATTACAAAAAGGACAAGTGTCCAAAATGGGGGTAAACCGTGTCAAAAAGACGCCCGTGCTCACAGCTCCGTGAAGGAGCCACCAACTGATGTCCCCTACGGGCCTTGGGACCAGGGTGGAATATAGGCTGGCCTACCGGGGCTCCTCACCCTCCAAAGGTGGCAGGAGGTCCCGCCATTTTGTATCGGGACGGGACGCGAGGGTGAGGGCATGAAGGGTGTGGAGCGCAAGCATGTATAGATGTTTCCTTGGCGCCGTTTGGAAGCTGGCTTATGCAGCCAGCTCACGGTGAAGGGCTGAGGGGGTCGGTTGAGTCCACAGGGCAGGGGCCCAATGAAAAGGTCCGGCGGGCCTGGGATGGAGGGTGGGCGGGGCATGCCCTCGTGCAGGACCCGGTGGATGTAAACCCGAGCAGCGGCCGGCAAAGCGGCCTTCACCTGCTGAAGTACGCGCCGGGGAGTACGAGGTCTGGAGAGCCCCATGCGCTGAGCAAGTGTCAGGGGATCCAGCCAGTCTCCCCGGTCGTAGTCCAGGACGTCTCCGACTACAGGAGAGTGATTGAAGGGATAGAGCTTGGTCCCCAATTAACCAGGTCCCTTTTCCCTGGGTAAGGGAACAGGAAGGTTTTTTTTTTTTTTTTTTTTTTTTGAAACAGAAAGGAAATTTATTTGTAACAGTTACAAAGAATACAAAGGGATAAAAAAAAAAACTTAGCAACAAAACAACGCAATCAAAAGGTATAACACAACAGCTTTCAGGAGGGAGAGGTGTTCAGGTTAGCCCAGGCCCAGAGCGGGGGGGCTTCCTCGACACTCGTGGTCTTCCACCCTCCTGAGTTACCTGGTGGCCTAGAGCGGGGGGGCTTCCTCGACACTCGTGGTCTTCCACCCTCTCGAGTTACCTAGTGCCGCGCCCAGGGTCACCGACCCTCCCTCTCCTGAGAGTGCCCGACAAGATGGGCACGGCTGCGGGGAGGGTGGTTGGGAGGGAGGGGGGTACACCCATGTATTATAGGACCCCTCCTAGAAGACAGTAATGATGGTATTCACAGCAACTAACGGCTGTGGCTGGCGGCTCTCGCTCTTTCCCTCAATCAGAGGGTCAGACGGAGGGAACCGGACGGGGTCACCGAGCAGAGAACCCCAGACAGCGCCCACCGCTCCTCGAAGGCTTCAAGGGAGTCGGTGGACGCCGCCCAGAGGAACTCCGCTCGGATACGTGAGTGTACTGAGGATCGGAAAACGGCCCCACAATCGCAGGACGCTTCATGGGCCAACCTCCTCTCTCTGGTTTTATAAATGGCTGTTTTAGCCAAAGCTAGGAGGAGGTTGACCAGAAGATCCCGCGACTTTGTGGGGCCACGAATGGGAAGTGTATAGATAAAAAGGTGGGGGGGAAAATGAAGCCAGAAGCGTAATAAAATATTTGTGAGGAGCCGGAAAAGGGGCTGCAATCTGGCACACTCTAAATACACGTGCACCAGGGTTTCCCTCACATTACAAAAAGGACAAGTGTCCAAAATGGGGGTAAACCGTGTCAAAAAGACGCCCGTGCTCACAGCTCCGTGAAGGAGCCACCAACTGATGTCCCCGACGGGCCTTGGGACCAGGGTGGAATATAGGCTGGCCTACCGGGGCTCCTCACCCTCCAAAGGTGGCAGGAGGTCCCGCCATTTTGTATCGGGACGGGACGCGAGGGTGAGGGCATGAAGGGTGTGGAGCGCAAGCATGTATAGATGTTTCCTTGGCGCCGTTTGGAAGCTGGCTTATGCAGCCAGCTCACGGTGAAGGGCTGAGGGGGTCGGTTGAGTCCACAGGGCAGGGGCCCAATGAAAAGGTCCGGCGGGCCTGGGATGGAGGGTGGGCGGGGCATGCCCTCGTGCAGGACCCGGTGGATGTAAACCCGAGCAGCGGCCGGCAAAGCGGCCTTCACCTGCTGAAGTACGCGCCGGGGAGTACGAGGTCTGGAGAGCCCCATGCGCTGAGCAAGTGTCAGGGGATCCAGCCAGTCTCCCCGGTCGTAGTCCAGGACGTCTCCGACTACAGGAGAGTGATTGAAGGGATAGAGCTTGGTCCCCAATTAACCAGGTCCCTTTTCCCTGGGTAAGGGAACAGGAAGGTTTTTTTTTTTTTTTTTTTTTTGAAACAGAAAGGAAATTTATTTGTAACAGTTACAAAGAATACAAAGGGATAAAAAAAAAACTTAGCAACAAAACAACGCAATCAAAAGGTATAACACAACAGCTTTCAGGAGGGAGAGGTGTTCAGGTTAGCCCAGGCCCAGAGCGGGGGGGCTTCCTCGACACTCGTGGTCTTCCACCCTCCTGAGTTACCTGGTGGCCTAGAGCGGGGGGGCTTCCTCGACACTCGTGGTCTTCCACCCTCTCGAGTTACCTAGTGCCGCGCCCAGGGTCACCGACCCTCCCTCTCCTGAGAGTGCCCGACAAGATGGGCACGGCTGCGGGGTGGGTGGTTGGGAGGGAGGGGGGTACACCCATGTATTATAGGACCCCTCCTAGAAGACAGTAATGATGGTATTCACAGCAACTAACGGCTGTGGCTGGCGGCTCTCGCTCTTTCCCTCAATCAGAGGGTCAGACGGAGGGAACCGGACGGGGTCACCGAGCAGAGAACCCCAGACAGCGCCCACCGCTCCTCGAAGGCTTCAAGGGAGTCGGTGGACGCCGCCCAGAGGAACTCCGCTCGGATACGTGAGTGTACTGAGGATCGGAAAACGGCCCCACAATCGCAGGACGCTTCATGGGCCAACCTCCTCTCTCTGGTTTTATAAATGGCTGTTTTAGCCAAAGCTAGGAGGAGGTTGACCAGAAGATCCCGCGACTTTGTGGGGCCACGAATGGGAAGTGTATAGATAAAAAGGTGGGGGGGAAAATGAAGCCAGAAGCGTAATAAAATATTTGTGAGGAGCCGGAAAAGGGGCTGCAATCTGGCACACTCTAAATACACGTGCACCAGGGTTTCCCTCACATTACAAAAAGGACAAGTGTCCAAAATGGGGGTAAACCGTGTCAAAAAGACGCCCGTGCTCACAGCTCCGTGAAGGAGCCACCAACTGATGTCCCCGACGGGCCTTGGGACCAGGGTGGAATATAGGCTGGCCTACCGGGGCTCCTCACCCTCCAAAGGTGGCAGGAGGTCCCGCCATTTTGTATCGGGACGGGACGCGAGGGTGAGGGCATGAAGGGTGTGGAGCGCAAGCATGTATAGATGTTTCCTTGGCGCCGTTTGGAAGCTGGCTTATGCAGCCAGCTCACGGTGAAGGGCTGAGGGGGTCGGTTGAGTCCACAGGGCAGGGGCCCAATGAAAAGGTCCGGCGGGCCTGGGATGGAGGGTGGGCGGGGCATGCCCTCGTGCAGGACCCGGTGGATGTAAACCCGAGCAGCGGCCGGCAAAGCGGCCTTCACCTGCTGAAGTACGCGCCGGGGAGTACGAGGTCTGGAGAGCCCCATGCGCTGAGCAAGTGTCAGGGGATCCAGCCAGTCTCCCCGGTCGTAGTCCAGGACGTCTCCGACTACAGGAGAGTGATTGAAGGGATAGAGCTTGGTCCCCAATTAACCAGGTCCCTTTTCCCTGGGTAAGGGAACAGGAAGGTTTTTTTTTTTTTTTTTTTTTTGAAACAGAAAGGAAATTTATTTGTAACAGTTACAAAGAATACAAAGGGATAAAAAAAAAAACTTAGCAACAAAACAACGCAATCAAAAGGTATAACACAACAGCTTTCAGGAGGGAGAGGTGTTCAGGTTAGCCCAGGCCCAGAGCGGGGGGGCTTCCTCGACACTCGTGTTCTTCCACCCTCCTGAGTTACCTGGTGGCCTAGAGCGGGGGGGCTTCCTCGACACTCGTGGTCTTCCACCCTCTCGAGTTACCTAGTGCCGCGCCCAGGGTCACCGACCCTCCCTCTCCTGAGAGTGCCCGACAAGATGGGCACGGCTGCGGGGTGGGTGGTTGGGAGGGAGGGGGGTACACCCATGTATTATAGGACCCCTCCTAGAAGACAGTAATGATGGTATTCACAGCAACTAACGGCTGTGGCTGGCGGCTCTCGCTCTTTCCCTCAATCAGAGGGTCAGACGGAGGGAACCGGACGGGGTCACCGAGCAGAGAACCCCAGACAGCGCCCACCGCTCCTCGAAGGCTTCAAGGGAGTCGGTGGACGCCGCCCAGAGGAACTCCGCTCGGATACGTGAGTGTACTGAGGATCGGAAAACGGCCCCACAATCGCAGGACGCTTCATGGGCCAACCTCCTCTCTCTGGTTTTATAAATGGCTGTTTTAGCCAAAGCTAGGAGGAGGTTGACCAGAAGATCCCGCGACTTTGTGGGGCCACGAATGGGAAGTGTATAGATAAAAAGGTGGGGGGGAAAATGAAGCCAGAAGCGTAATAAAATATTTGTGAGGAGCCGGAAAAGGGGCTGCAATCTGGCACACTCTAAATACACGTGCACCAGGGTTTCCCTCACATTACAAAAAGGACAAGTGTCCAAAATGGGGGTAAACCGTGTCAAAAAGACGCCCGTGCTCACAGCTCCGTGAAGGAGCCACCAACTGATGTCCCCGACGGGCCTTGGGACCAGGGTGGAATATAGGCTGGCCTACCGGGGCTCCTCACCCTCCAAAGGTGGCAGGAGGTCCCGCCATTTTGTATCGGGACGGGACGCGAGGGTGAGGGCATGAAGGGTGTGGAGCGCAAGCATGTATAGATGTTTCCTTGGCGCCGTTTGGAAGCTGGCTTATGCAGCCAGCTCACGGTGAAGGGCTGAGGGGGTCGGTTGAGTCCACAGGGCAGGGGCCCAATGAAAAGGTCCGGCGGGCCTGGGATGGAGGGTGGGCGGGGCATGCCCTCGTGCAGGACCCGGTGGATGTAAACCCGAGCAGCGGCCGGCAAAGCGGCCTTCACCTGCTGAAGTACGCGCCGGGGAGTACGAGGTCTGGAGAGCCCCATGCGCTGAGCAAGTGTCAGGGGATCCAGCCAGTCTCCCCGGTCGTAGTCCAGGACGTCTCCGACTACAGGAGAGTGATTGAAGGGATAGAGCTTGGTCCCCAATTAACCAGGTCCCTTTTCCCTGGGTAAGGGAACAGGAAGGTTTTTTTTTTCTTTTTTTTTTTGAAACAGAAAGGAAATTTATTTGTAACAGTTACAAAGAATACAAAGGGATAAAAAAAAAAACTTAGCAACAAAACAACGCAATCAAAAGGTATAACACAACAGCTTTCAGGAGGGAGAGGTGTTCAGGTTAGCCCAGGCCCAGAGCGGGGGGGCTTCCTCGACACTCGTGTTCTTCCACCCTCCTGAGTTACCTGGTGGCCTAGAGCGGGGGGGCTTCCTCGACACTCGTGGTCTTCCACCCTCTCGAGTTACCTAGTGCCGCGCCCAGGGTCACCGACCCTCCCTCTCCTGAGAGTGCCCGACAAGATGGGCACGGCTGCGGGGTGGGTGGTTGGGAGGGAGGGGGGTACACCCATGTATTATAGGACCCCTCCTAGAAGACAGTAATGATGGTATTCACAGCAACTAACGGCTGTGGCTGGCGGCTCTCGCTCTTTCCCTCAATCAGAGGGTCAGACGGAGGGAACCGGACGGGGTCACCGAGCAGAGAACCCCAGACAGCGCCCACCGCTCCTCGAAGGCTTCAAGGGAGTCGGTGGACGCCGCCCAGAGGAACTCCGCTCGGATACGTGAGTGTACTGAGGATCGGAAAACGGCCCCACAATCGCAGGACGCTTCATGGGCCAACCTCCTCTCTCTGGTTTTATAAATGGCTGTTTTAGCCAAAGCTAGGAGGAGGTTGACCAGAAGATCCCGCGACTTTGTGGGGCCACGAATGGGAAGTGTATAGATAAAAAGGTGGGGGGGAAAATGAAGCCAGAAGCGTAATAAAATATTTGTGAGGAGCCGGAAAAGGGGCTGCAATCTGGCACACTCTAAATACACGTGCACCAGGGTTTCCCTCACATTACAAAAAGGACAAGTGTCCAAAATGGGGGTAAACCGTGTCAAAAAGACGCCCGTGCTCACAGCTCCGTGAAGGAGCCACCAACTGATGTCCCCGACGGGCCTTGGGACCAGGGTGGAATATAGGCTGGCCTACCGGGGCTCCTCACCCTCCAAAGGTGGCAGGAGGTCCCGCCATTTTGTATCGGGACGGGACGCGAGGGTGAGGGCATGAAGGGTGTGGAGCGCAAGCATGTATAGATGTTTCCTTGGCGCCGTTTGGAAGCTGGCTTATGCAGCCAGCTCACGGTGAAGGGCTGAGGGGGTCGGTTGAGTCCACAGGGCAGGGGCCCAATGAAAAGGTCCGGCGGGCCTGGGATGGAGGGTGGGCGGGGCATGCCCTCGTGCAGGACCCGGTGGATGTAAACCCGAGCAGCGGCCGGCAAAGCGGCCTTCACCTGCTGAAGTACGCGCCGGGGAGTACGAGGTCTGGAGAGCCCCATGCGCTGAGCAAGTGTCAGGGGATCCAGCCAGTCTCCCCGGTCGTAGTCCAGGACGTCTCCGACTACAGGAGAGTGATTGAAGGGATAGAGCTTGGTCCCCAATTAACCAGGTCCCTTTTCCCTGGGTAAGGGAACAGGAAGGTTTTTTTTTTTTTTTTTTTTTTTGAAACAGAAAGGAAATTTATTTGTAACAGTTACAAAGAATACAAAGGGATAAAAAAAAAACTTAGCAACAAAACAACGCAATCAAAAGGTATAACACAACAGCTTTCAGGAGGGAGAGGTGTTCAGGTTAGCCCAGGCCCAGAGCGGGGGGGCTTCCTCGACACTCGTGGTCTTCCACCCTCCTGAGATACCTGGTGGCCTAGAGCGGGGGGGCTTCCTCGACACTCGTGGTCTTCCACCCTCTCGAGTTACCTAGTGCCGCGCCCAGAGTCACCGACCCTCCCTCTCCTGAGAGTGCCCGACAAGATGGGCACGGCTGCGGGGTGGGTGGTTGGGAGGGAGGGGGGGTACACCCATGTATTATAGGACCCCTCCTAGAAGACAGTAATGATGGTATTCACAGCAACTAACGGCTGTGGCTGGCGGCTCTCGCTCTTTCCCTCAATCAGAGGGTCAGACGGAGGGAACCGGACGGGGTCACCGAGCAGAGAACCCCAGACAGCGCCCACCGCTCCTCGAAGGCTTCAAGGGAGTCGGTGGACGCCGCCCAGAGGAACTCCGCTCGGATACGTGAGTGTACTGAGGATCGGAAAACGGCCCCACAATCGCAGGACGCTTCATGGGCCAACCTCCTCTCTCTGGTTTTATAAATGGCTGTTTTTGCCAAAGCTAGGAGGAGGTTGACCAGAAGATCCCGCGACTTTGTGGGGCCACGAATGGGAAGTGTATAGATAAAAAGGTGGGGGGAAAAATGAAGCCAGAAGCGTAATAAAATATTTGTGAGGAGCCGGAAAAGGGGCTGCAATCTGGCACACTCTAAATACACGTGCACCAGGGTTTCCCTCACATTACAAAAAGGACAAGTGTCCAAAATGGGGGTAAACCGTGTCAAAAAGACGCCCGTGCTCACAGCTCCGTGAAGGAGCCACCAACTGATGTCCCCGACGGGCCTTGGGACCAGGGTGGAATATAGGCTGGCCTACCGGGGCTCCTCACCCTCCAAAGGTGGCAGGAGGTCCCGCCATTTTGTATCGGGACGGGACGCGAGGGTGAGGGCATGAAGGGTGTGGAGCGCAAGCATGTATAGATGTTTCCTTGGCGCCGTTTGGAAGCTGGCTTATGCAGCCAGCTCACGGTGAAGGGCTGAGGGGGTCGGTTGAGTCCACAGGGCAGGGGCCCAATGAAAAGGTCCGGCGGGCCTGGGATGGAGGGTGGGCGGGGCATGCCCTCGTGCAGGACCCGGTGGATGTAAACCCGAGCAGCGGCCGGCAAAGCGGCCTTCACCTGCTGAAGTACGCGCCGGGGAGTACGAGGTCTGGAGAGCCCCATGCGCTGAGCAAGTGTCAGGGGATCCAGCCAGTCTCCCCGGTCGTAGTCCAGGACGTCTCCGACTACAGGAGAGTGATTGAAGGGATAGAGCTTGGTCCCCAATTAACCAGGTCCCTTTTCCCTGGGTAAGGGAACAGGAAGGTTTTTTTTTTTTTTTTTTTTTTTGAAACAGAAAGGAAATTTATTTGTAACAGTTACAAAGAATACAAAGGGATAAAAAAAAAAACTTAGCAACAAAACAACGCAATCAAAAGGTATAACACAACAGCTTTCAGGAGGGAGAGGTGTTCAGGTTAGCCCAGGCCCAGAGCGGGGGGGCTTCCTCGACACTCGTGGTCTTCCACCCTCCTGAGTTACCTGGTGGCCTAGAGCGGGGGGGCTTCCTCGACACTCGTGGTCTTCCACCCTCTCGAGTTACCTAGTGCCGCGCCCAGGGTCACCGACCCTCCCTCTCCTGAGAGTGCCCGACAAGATGGGCACGGCTGCGGGGTGGGTGGTTGGGAGGGAGGGGGGTACACCCATGTATTATAGGACCCCTCCTAGAAGACAGTAATGATGGTATTCACAGCAACTAACGGCTGTGGCTGGCGGCTCTCGCTCTTTCCCTCAATCAGAGGGTCAGACGGAGGGAACCGGACGGGGTCACCGAGCAGAGAACCCCAGACAGCGCCCACCGCTCCTCGAAGGCTTCAAGGGAGTCGGTGGACGCCGCCCAGAGGAACTCCGCTCGGATACGTGAGTGTACTGAGGATCGGAAAACGGCCCCACAATCGCAGGACGCTTCATGGGCCAACCTCCTCTCTCTGGTTTTATAAATGGCTGTTTTAGCCAAAGCTAGGAGGAGGTTGACCAGAAGATCCCGCGACTTTGTGGGGCCACGAATGGGAAGTGTATAGATAAAAAGGTGGGGGGGAAAATGAAGCCAGAAGCGTAATAAAATATTTGTGAGGAGCCGGAAAAGGGGCTGCAATCTGGCACACTCTAAATACACGTGCACCAGGGTTTCCCTCACATTACAAAAAGGACAAGTGTCCAAAATGGGGGTAAACCGTGTCAAAAAGACGCCCGTGCTCACAGCTCCGTGAAGGAGCCACCAACTGATGTCCCCTACGGGCCTTGGGACCAGGGTGGAATATAGGCTGGCCTACCGGGGCTCCTCACCCTCCAAAGGTGGCAGGAGGTCCCGCCATTTTGTATCGGGACGGGACGCGAGGGTGAGGGCATGAAGGGTGTGGAGCGCAAGCATGTATAGATGTTTCCTTGGCGCCGTTTGGAAGCTGGCTTATGCAGCCAGCTCACGGTGAAGGGCTGAGGGGGTCGGTTGAGTCCACAGGGCAGGGGCCCAATGAAAAGGTCCGGCGGGCCTGGGATGGAGGGTGGGCGGGGCATGCCCTCGTGCAGGACCCGGTGGATGTAAACCCGAGCAGCGGCCGGCAAAGCGGCCTTCACCTGCTGAAGTACGCGCCGGGGAGTACGAGGTCTGGAGAGCCCCATGCGCTGAGCAAGTGTCAGGGGATCCAGCCAGTCTCCCCGGTCGTAGTCCAGGACGTCTCCGACTACAGGAGAGTGATTGAAGGGATAGAGCTTGGTCCCCAATTAACCAGGTCCCTTTTCCCTGGGTAAGGGAACAGGAAGGTTTTTTTTTTTTTTTTTTTTTTTTGAAACAGAAAGGAAATTTATTTGTAACAGTTACAAAGAATACAAAGGGATAAAAAAAAAAACTTAGCAACAAAACAACGCAATCAAAAGGTATAACACAACAGCTTTCAGGAGGGAGAGGTGTTCAGGTTAGCCCAGGCCCAGAGCGGGGGGGCTTCCTCGACACTCGTGGTCTTCCACCCTCCTGAGTTACCTGGTGGCCTAGAGCGGGGGGGCTTCCTCGACACTCGTGGTCTTCCACCCTCTCGAGTTACCTAGTGCCGCGCCCAGGGTCACCGACCCTCCCTCTCCTGAGAGTGCCCGACAAGATGGGCACGGCTGCGGGGTGGGTGGTTGGGAGGGAGGGGGGTACACCCATGTATTATAGGACCCCTCCTAGAAGACAGTAATGATGGTATTCACAGCAACTAACGGCTGTGGCTGGCGGCTCTCGCTCTTTCCCTCAATCAGAGGGTCAGACGGAGGGAACCGGACGGGGTCACCGAGCAGAGAACCCCAGACAGCGCCCACCGCTCCTCGAAGGCTTCAAGGGAGTCGGTGGACGCCGCCCAGAGGAACTCCGCTCGGATACGTGAGTGTACTGAGGATCGGAAAACGGCCCCACAATCGCAGGACGCTTCATGGGCCAACCTCCTCTCTCTGGTTTTATAAATGGCTGTTTTAGCCAAAGCTAGGAGGAGGTTGACCAGAAGATCCCGCGACTTTGTGGGGCCACGAATGGGAAGTGTATAGATAAAAAGGTGGGGGGGAAAATGAAGCCAGAAGCGTAATAAAATATTTGTGAGGAGCCGGAAAAGGGGCTGCAATCTGGCACACTCTAAATACACGTGCACCAGGGTTTCCCTCACATTACAAAAAGGACAAGTGTCCAAAATGGGGGTAAACCGTGTCAAAAAGACGCCCGTGCTCACAGCTCCGTGAAGGAGCCACCAACTGATGTCCCCGACGGGCCTTGGGACCAGGGTGGAATATAGGCTGGCCTACCGGGGCTCCTCACCCTCCAAAGGTGGCAGGAGGTCCCGCCATTTTGTATCGGGACGGGACGCGAGGGTGAGGGCATGAAGGGTGTGGAGCGCAAGCATGTATAGATGTTTCCTTGGCGCCGTTTGGAAGCTGGCTTATGCAGCCAGCTCACGGTGAAGGGCTGAGGGGGTCGGTTGAGTCCACAGGGCAGGGGCCCAATGAAAAGGTCCGGCGGGCCTGGGATGGAGGGTGGGCGGGGCATGCCCTCGTGCAGGACCCGGTGGATGTAAACCCGAGCAGCGGCCGGCAAAGCGGCCTTCACCTGCTGAAGTACGCGCCGGGGAGTACGAGGTCTGGAGAGCCCCATGCGCTGAGCAAGTGTCAGGGGATCCAGCCAGTCTCCCCGGTCGTAGTCCAGGACGTCTCCGACTACAGGAGAGTGATTGAAGGGATAGAGCTTGGTCCCCAATTAACCAGGTCCCTTTTCCCTGGGTAAGGGAACAGGAAGGTTTTTTTTTTTTTTTTTTTTTTGAAACAGAAAGGAAATTTATTTGTAACAGTTACAAAGAATACAAAGGGATAAAAAAAAAAACTTAGCAACAAAACAACGCAATCAAAAGGTATAACACAACAGCTTTCAGGAGGGAGAGGTGTTCAGGTTAGCCCAGGCCCAGAGCGGGGGGGCTTCCTCGACACTCGTGTTCTTCCACCCTCCTGAGTTACCTGGTGGCCTAGAGCGGGGGGGCTTCCTCGACACTCGTGGTCTTCCACCCTCTCGAGTTACCTAGTGCCGCGCCCAGGGTCACCGACCCTCCCTCTCCTGAGAGTGCCCGACAAGATGGGCACGGCTGCGGGGTGGGTGGTTGGGAGGGAGGGGGGTACACCCATGTATTATAGGACCCCTCCTAGAAGACAGTAATGATGGTATTCACAGCAACTAACGGCTGTGGCTGGCGGCTCTCGCTCTTTCCCTCAATCAGAGGGTCAGACGGAGGGAACCGGACGGGGTCACCGAGCAGAGAACCCCAGACAGCGCCCACCGCTCCTCGAAGGCTTCAAGGGAGTCGGTGGACGCCGCCCAGAGGAACTCCGCTCGGATACGTGAGTGTACTGAGGATCGGAAAACGGCCCCACAATCGCAGGACGCTTCATGGGCCAACCTCCTCTCTCTGGTTTTATAAATGGCTGTTTTAGCCAAAGCTAGGAGGAGGTTGACCAGAAGATCCCGCGACTTTGTGGGGCCACGAATGGGAAGTGTATAGATAAAAAGGTGGGGGGGAAAATGAAGCCAGAAGCGTAATAAAATATTTGTGAGGAGCCGGAAAAGGGGCTGCAATCTGGCACACTCTAAATACACGTGCACCAGGGTTTCCCTCACATTACAAAAAGGACAAGTGTCCAAAATGGGGGTAAACCGTGTCAAAAAGACGCCCGTGCTCACAGCTCCGTGAAGGAGCCACCAACTGATGTCCCCGACGGGCCTTGGGACCAGGGTGGAATATAGGCTGGCCTACCGGGGCTCCTCACCCTCCAAAGGTGGCAGGAGGTCCCGCCATTTTGTATCGGGACGGGACGCGAGGGTGAGGGCATGAAGGGTGTGGAGCGCAAGCATGTATAGATGTTTCCTTGGCGCCGTTTGGAAGCTGGCTTATGCAGCCAGCTCACGGTGAAGGGCTGAGGGGGTCGGTTGAGTCCACAGGGCAGGGGCCCAATGAAAAGGTCCGGCGGGCCTGGGATGGAGGGTGGGCGGGGCATGCCCTCGTGCAGGACCCGGTGGATGTAAACCCGAGCAGCGGCCGGCAAAGCGGCCTTCACCTGCTGAAGTACGCGCCGGGGAGTACGAGGTCTGGAGAGCCCCATGCGCTGAGCAAGTGTCAGGGGATCCAGCCAGTCTCCCCGGTCGTAGTCCAGGACGTCTCCGACTACAGGAGAGTGATTGAAGGGATAGAGCTTGGTCCCCAATTAACCAGGTCCCTTTTCCCTGGGTAAGGGAACAGGAAGGTTCCAGAACAATCAGGAACTTTCTGGAAACAATTAAGGCAGACAGGCTGATTAGAACACCTGCAGCCAATCAAGAAGCTGCCAGAATCAATTAAGACAGGTAGGCTAATCAGGGCACCTGCGTTTAAAAGGAGCTCACTTCAGTTTGTGGTGTGCATGTGAGGAGTTGGGAGCAAGAGGTGCAAGAAGCAGAGAGTGAGAAGGCGTACTACTGGAAGACTGAGAAGTACAAGCATTATCAGACATCAGGAGGAAGGTCCTGTGTGAGAATAAAGAAGATGTTGGGAGGAGGCCCTGGGGAAGTAGTCCAGGGAGTTGTAGCTGTCATGCAGCTGTTACAGGGGCCAGTGTAGACAGCTGCAATCCACAGGGCCCTGGGCTGGAAGCCAGAGTAGAAGGCGGGCCCGGGTTCCCTCCATCCCTCCAACTCCCTACTTGATACTGGAGGAGTTGACCTGGACTGTGGGTTCCACCAGAGGGGAAGGCCTCTGGCCAGTTCCCCGATCCACTAGGTGGATCAGCAGAGACTGCGGGGATTGTTCTTCTTCCTGTTCCCCATGCTGGCCAGTGATGAAGCTAACTGAGTGAACGGCAGATTTGAGCCACGAAAGTGGCCAAACTGAGGGCTGCTGTGAACCTCTGAGGAGAGCAAATCTGCCAATAAGTGCAAGACCCACCAAGGCAGAGGAGGAACTTTGTCACAGCATACTCTCCACTCCATTATCCAAGTCATTAATGAAGAGATTTTATAGTACCAGACCCAGGTCAGACCTTTGCAGGACACCAGTTTATATGTCCACCCAGCTTGACAGTGAACTATTGATGATAATTACTCTTTAAGTACAGTCTTTCAACAAAGTACAGTTGTACACAAACGTTATAGTAATGTTGTTACTGTAGACCACATTTCCCTACTTTGCTTATGAGCGTGTCATGTGGGAGTGTCAGAAGCCCTACTAAAATCAAGATATTTCATTTCTACTACTTCCTTCCTATTCACTAGGCCAGTAATCCTTTCAAAGAAGGAAATTAGGTTGGTGTGGCATGATTTGTTCTTGACAAATCCTTGCTGGTTATCCTTTATAACCCTATTATTCTCTAAGTGCTTAAAAATTGATTGTTTAATAATTGGTTCCAGTATTTTTCCAGATATCAAAGTTATGCTGGCTGCTTTATAATTTCCTTGGTCCTCTTTGTTCCCCTTTTTTAAAAAAAGTACTATGTTTGCCCTTCTCCAGTTCTCGGGGACCTCACCTGTCCTCCATGAGTTCTTAAAGATAATTGCTAATGGTTCTGACATTACTTCAGCTAGTTCCTTAAGTACTCTAGGATGAATTTCATCAGGCCTGGCCTACTTGAATGCAAACCTATCCAAATATCTTTTAGTTTGTTCTTTCCATATTTTGTCTTGCATTTTTTCCTCCTTGTTAATTGTGTTGCGTATCTGGTCACCATTAACCTTTTAGTGAAGACTGAAGTAAAACAAGCATTGAATGCCTCTACCTTCTTGATGTCTTCGGTTATTAGCTCTCCTTCCCTGCCCAGTAGAGGACCTATGCTTTCTTTCATCTTTCTCTTGCTCCTACTGTATTTAAATAATCTCTTCTTATTGCCTTTTATGCCCCTTGCTAGGTGTAACTTATTTTGAACCTTAGCCTTTCTGATTTTGTCCCTCCATGCTTGTACTATTCATTTATATGCCTCCTTCACAATTCATCCATGTTTCCATTTCTTGTAGAATTTCTTTTTAATTTTCAGCTTATTAAAGAGCTCCTGATGGGGCCATATTGGCCTCTTACTATTCTTCCTATCTTTCCTGTGTATTGGGATGGTTTGCAATTGTGCTTTAATATTGCCTCCTTGAGAAACTGCCAGCTCTCCTGAAAGCCTTGTTCCCTTACATTTTCTTCCCAGGGAAAATTACCTACCAGTTCTTTGAGGTTTGTTAAAGTTTTGGGTTTTTTTGAAGTTCATTGTCCTTATTCTGCTGTTCTCACTCCTTCCTTTCCTTTGCATCACGCAGTCTATCATTTCATGATTACTTTCCCTCAAACTGCCTACCTTCAGATGCACAACCAATTCCTCCATGTTGGTCAGAATCAAGTCTAAAATGGATGTTCTCCTGATTATTTCTTCCTCTTTCTGAAACAAAAAGTTACCCCAAAACATTCCAAGAACTTATTGAAAATTTTGTATTTTGTCGTATTAATTTTCCAAGAAATGTCTGCAAAGTTAAAGTTCGCCATTACTATCAGGTCTTCAGTTTTGGACATTTTTATTATTTGTTCTAGATATAACTCATCCACCTCCTCTTCCTGATTTGGTCTTTATAGTAGACCTCTACCATAATGTCACCTCTCTTTTATTCCTTTTTTCTTTACCCAGAGACTTTCAACTGGTCTGCCTCACCTTCTTCTAGACCTCAGAACAAGTGTACATATTCTTGATGTATAATGCAACACTACCTCCCTTTTTATCCCGTCTGTCCTTCCGGAACAAGCTATACCCCTCTACGCCAATATTCCAGTCATGAGACTTATCCCACCAAGTCACTGTGATGCCAATTAACTTGTAATTTAGTTTATGTACTAATACTTCCAGTTCTTTCTATTTATTCCCCATATTTCTTGGATTTGTGTATAGACATCTAAGATGTTGAACATATTCCCTAATGAGTCCCAGAATCCTTGCCTTGGCCCTTAACCTCAACTGGGAGAATGCCTGAGACCACAGTGCTCCACCCCTACTCCTTCGTCCTTGCTCCCAGAGCCCTATAGTCACTGCTCAGGGTCATATTGGGCCGTATCATGAGCGCCTATGTAGATGAGCAGCATGGGGTACTGGTCAGAGGGATGGAAGACCCTTGGCAACCTTTCCATAACAACACATTGGATGCAGGCTCTAGGCAGGTATCACACCTTCCATGACATTGTGTCAGGTCGGCAGATGGATGCCTCTGTCCCCCTTAGAAAGGAGTCCATGACCACCAGCACCCTGCATCTCCTCCTCTTGGGTGCAGTGGCTATGATCCTCCCAGCTTTGGAGGTACGTGGCTCCTCCTCCTCAGGCTTTGGGATTGGCTCCTCACCTCCTGCTGCCATTACAGCATACTGGTTCTTCACCATAATGGATGGGAGTGAGGGGCGGAGCACTGTCTATTGCCAGCAGCCGGTCTCCTCCCCATAAAGCAGCCTTGAAGGGGCTCTAAACAATACCGGGAGCCAGGATAACAGAAAACTGGTCACAGAATTGGGGAGCTACAGTTGGCTTTTATGCCTATCCCCCCTTAACAGCCCCCACCACAGCTGAAAATTAGGGTCTTAGTCTGTATGCTCTTTGGGACAGGGACTGTCCTTTAGTTCTGTTTGTACAGTGCCTAGCACAACAGGGTGCTGGGCCATGACTGGACCTCCTGAGCACCACTTGAATACAAATAGTAATACTATAGGACAGTATTTCCCAAACTTGGGATGCCGCTTGTTCAGGAAAAGCCACTGGCGGGCCAGGCCGGCTTGTTTACCTGCTGCATCCGCAGGTTCAGCCGATCGCGGCTCCCACTGGCTGCGGTTCGCTGCTGCAGGCCAATGGGGGCTGTGGGAAGCAGTGCGGGCTGAGGGATGTACCGGCTGCCACTTCCCACAGCCCCCATTTTATTTCTTCTGAGAGCAGATTATCAATGATTAGCGGACCATCCACCTGAGCTATCACCTCCAACAAACTTAGTTCAGACAGTCAAACTTTCCTTTCCCAGCCCAGATTCACACTGACTCCGGTTCAGGTTTTTAATTGGATCCTCTCCATAGCTTTGAATAACAAGATATGATCACTCTAACTTTTCAAACCTTTCAATTCCCTCTCACTGTGAGCTGCATCCCTCATTCTATATTACAATTTAGTGAATTTACTTCAGTTGTTCCCTGCATTGCTACAGCATATGGTATCTCTGTTACATTAATGTATTAATATTGGATGGGCTCTGCACAGAGAATGAGGCTCTAGAAAAATCTTGATATCAGTATAAAATGTATCCTTTCTACTTTGTGTGATTTCAAGTAAAACTGAACCTTTGTCCTACCTTTCTGAGACTTGCACTCTTAAACTGGATGCTGACAGTGCAAAAAGTAACAACTTTCAGCAGGTAAAATATGTTGTTATGGAAGGGATGTATGGCAAGGATGCTGACAACAATTAGCACATGCTACTCATTAACAAAGGGAGATTACAACTGAGCTGAAGTGGCAGGCTGCCATCAGTGTGATGGTTACGGGGCAGTTTAATTTCTAACGAATGGAAGCACTGGATTAGTAACTATATTCAACAAAATGCTGCCTGCATTCTCTTATGGCTTTCATTACCAAATTGAAAATCTGTGTAGATTTCTGAAAATTACTTTTAAATGTAGCCAATCTCCTAGACTGCAAGGCTTGATTTGCTGGTGAGGGAGCCCTGCTGTGAGATTTTAATGAAAGATCATAGTGGCCCTCCAAGACCGTCAAAGAGCTATGGGCCCTGAAAGACCTGAAATAATCTGTTTTACTTTTAATGGCAGCCATTTTATATTCATTAAGATCAAAATGCAGTTTTGCAGGCAAATTGCAAAGCTGTTCCACTCACAGCTTGAGAACCTGGAGGCCCTACAGCTTTTTATCTTGTTCATAAGCAAATATGCAGTTAATATCTTTTAATATGCTTTGATGCTTGGTACCTTATGGGTACATTGTACTGGAGGTTAGAGAACTGCATGTTTCCTTGGCAGTGTCAGCAACGAACTGAAGCACTAGTTCTTTTATTTCCATAATGGCACAAGAAATGAGTCTTTTTTTTTTTTATGAGCTCTGCTCAAATAAATTGTAAAGCACCATGTAGTATATGTTCAGGGTCTCAGAAAAGGCACTTTTTTTTTTTCACGACATTCCATCTGTTGGTGGATTTTATTATTTAAATTTATACAGCCACATTATTTAAATGTAAACAGCTAAATAAGATAGGATCAAATCATTGGCATCTGGAAACTGTGCTCTTATCCTCTTTGATTGTGAGGTTGTGTGCATTAATAATGGAGTTCTAAAGACTGTGATTCCACCTGATATACTGTATGACCTTAACAGTTGTGATTTTATCAGAGTTTCACTGTACTAGAAAATGAAGGTATTTTTCAGCTCATTTCTAACAAGGCTAGTTTGCATTATCTCATGTCCAGAATGGTCATGCTTTTTTTGTATGTTCTAAATATCACTTTAGTTGTTGGATGTTGCACTTCTGGTAATGACTCCTATTGTAAATTAAACTCCCATCAGATTATTATTTTCAGTGAATAAGCTGCATCTTCACACTTGTGTTGGTGAATTGCATGTACAGAGCAAACCATTATCAATATTCATGAACTGTGTGTAAGAGCTTTTTTCTTCACTAGTAGGCTGAATTCTACTCTTACCATAGACTGTTGCATGGGACTCATGGTAGCAAATGAGGCCCGTTAAAGTCTGTTGTTGGATTGTTAGGGTGGCAGGAGTGAAATTAACTTTGTATCTCAAGACTGGAAATACACAGGAGTAGGTTATAGAAGCACTATGTTTTCTAAGTTTTATATACATGGCAGATTCTTTCTTTCTTTCTTTCTTTCTTTCTTTCTTTCTTTCTTTCTTTCTTTCTTTCTTTCTTTCTTTCTTTCTTTCTTTCTTTCTTTCTTTCTTTCTTTCTATTGTTTTGAGGACTGGGAAAAGTTCAGTTGTTAACCAGTAGAAGGTGCACGTGTGTCATGTCTTGTTTTCAACTTTCAGCTGAGAAGATCCACTCATACAAAGAAAACTGTCAAGACTGGTTGATTTTAAGAAAGTGGTGAGGGCCCCTTTATGGAAGTTAATACCAACCGTGCTGTCTCAAAAAAAAAAAAGTGCATTAAGACAGCTCCATCAAGAGGCTAGGTACTCTGTCCCCAGGCCCTCGCAACCTTTGTACGTATCTGTGCCCCACAGGCGTATTATAGTATTGTATGACATGTTTACAAGTTCTAACGTCTTACTTTGTGCAACTGCATAGCTTCCTTGCAGTGCTAGAGAACTTTGGGCTTTGTATGTCTGGCAAAGATGAGGGAATTTGATAACCTTCTCTCTTTGGGTCTTAGGGCGAGTTGAATGCGTCTGGCCTGCCAAGGCACAATTTAATGGGCTTCTGAAAACACTCAAAAGGCAGACATAAATGTGTGGATGGGCAGCCAGCCAGGGTGACCTGGGGGATGGGGCCAGACTGATTTGAAGCAGGGTAAGGTCGTGAAGGAATGTTTTAGGACAAAGCTGACTGGGGGAGTGTACTGAAAGCCTAATGTTTGACTGGAATGGATTTACAGAGCTTGAACCTGACTCTGTAACTTAAGAGCAAAAGCATTCCCACCTGTCCAGCTTCGAAAGGGAAATGGAAAATGTAAAGAATATATAATTAATTTCAATTACAAGTCTCCCAGATCTTTTGCCTGGATATTCACTATCTTCACTTCCTGCAACTTGTATGAGAGCCAATGCAAGAATATATAAAGCAAATTATAAAATAGTTCATTCCTACAAATATATTTTTTGACATTTTAAACACCTTTAATGTTTGAGGATTTTGACTTTTTGTCTTCTCTGCAACAAGAATTTTACTCACATAATCTATTTAAATGGAGCCTCTTCAATCCAATTTTTCTCCTTAAGAAAGATTTTTTTTTTGAGTCCCCGAGAGTGCTTGCTGTAATGGAGGCATTAAAAGATAATGGCTTACATGCTGATTGGTATAATTTGGGAACAGAGTAATAGAAAAATATTGGGAGGGAAAGTTGTCTTTGCCAAATTAGTGTAAAGGGGAGGAGTTCCTTTTACATTTTAACATAAATGAAAAGTTATTGTTCTCTATTTTGTTTTTGTTCTGTGTCACTTTTCAATGAATTATAACGTGAGCTAATTAAAATGTGCTCACATAACCACAAAGTACATGCTCGATTTGAATTTTGATTTGACAAACAGCATGAGAAAGAAATATTGCACACTATTTTCACATGCCACTGCTATCTGCAGCAGTGTTGCATCACACATTGAAGCCCTGTATAGATCGCTAAAGGGTTAAATAAACCAGCAATCTGACATCCATAATAAGAAAGGAATCTGTTAAAGCAAACAATTTTTCATTCAAGATGCTGCCATTTAGATTTGAATCAATTTTGTAGTATCAATCTGAATATTAGATTCTAAACATAGTAGAGTTTGTTTGCTTCTACACAGTGACAACTTTAAGTATGGCAACAAGAAGTTATGTCTTGCAAAATACTCAAAGTTATCAAAATTGCTTTGAGGGGCTGACTGAGTTCTGACACTACTGTTCTGAGGGAAGATATTATCTCACAGTGGTCATTTGACAGAAGTACTTAAAGCAAACCAAACTGAAAAAGGAGAAACACCTGTCCTTGGGATCTTATTTAGCAAATGCAGAAAGATTTTACTTTAACTGTGTCTTTCAGGCAGAAAAATACAGCAGTAACACGTGTAAAGGAAATTTCAATATGTTTTGACAATAGTGTAATCTAGAGAAAGTGTTATCCCTCTTGTGGAGGTCATCATTCTTAATATAGTGTGTGTCATCAATTCTCAGGACAACAGGGAAAATGATCTAGTCAATACATATGAAACAGAAATCATGCATAAACATGCTGCCTCACTATAAAGTGGGTGACACCAGTGAAAATTGGATAGCAGCCCAGGATGCAATTTTCCATAACTTTTTATTATTCATAAGATTGTGTGATCTAATAAGCCACACCTCAAATTACTGTCCATTGAAGATACTCTTGAGTGATAGATTCTGACAAACCCAACAGAGACTATATTATGATTAAGATCAGATGCCAGTAGTGCTGGACTCTCAGATGCTGACTGTTGTCTGCTCTCTCCCATCAATTCTGTGTCTTTTCCTTCTTTCTTTTATTTTCAAAAATGAAAAACCATGAAATCCTGTGTTATAAATGCATAAAAGAAAGAATTTACTAAATCATTGCTCTGTGTGTGTCTAGACATGAATGCATCGCCGTTTAAGTTTGATTGTAGAGCAAAACATCAGGCAGAAGAGGAACAATGGGGGGGGCAGAATTTTGGTTTTAAAATATCAAAATATATGAATCCATTATTTACATATTGGTTTAAACCCATGTTACTTAAAAACACCATGGGTTTGGTTTCAGATTGCTTATATGCAAAATAATAATCTTTGTTTATTGCAGCAGGGGGACTCTAATTAAGAAGAGTGACTCTGTACAAGGGTTTGCTTGTACAGTTAAATAACTGCTGTGGTCTAGGGCTGTGAAAAGGACTCTGCCCCTTTAATTCATCAAATGCAGAAAAACTGGCATAGCCCGTATCTACAAGCCACATTCCAAAGGGAGATGTTTTCAATTCACTCATTATAGAAAGGTCAGTCAGGTTCAAGTTCAATGTCATGGAAAAGAAGTACTCTCTACAAGGAGTACCACCCACACATGAAAAAGTGGAGGGAGAATTAGATGAACTATGTAACCTAATTTTTTGGGCAAATACAAGAAAATTAGCCCTGTGTGCTATTTGAATTTAAAACCACATATTAACAATTCAGCTCTAGAAGGTGATGGGAACCACAACAAAGTAAACATGCTCTCCAAGCCACTCGGCTGTAATGATGTTATTAGTATGCATGTTGCTGAGCCCAGATGTAGCCTTTAACAGTCCAAGCCCTTCCAGTGCTTTTTGTTATAATGGCTTCAGACTCTTTTCATAGTGGGACACTCAGACCAACATTACTAAAGGACAAGATCGGAAGATAATTCATGCTGGCAAATGGAACATGACCGTGGTGTCCATCTTCACCACATCACATTGTCTGCGGTGATAATAGATGATATCTGCTGGCAGACAACAAAGCACCTATAAAGAATTGTGCGTTAAGTAAAACAGAATCTCTGCATGGCTAAGCTACTGGAAATGTTCTTTTAGCCTGGTGACAGAGCACTTGCCTGGGAAGCTAGAGACTTGAATTTCAATCCCCTCCAGTGACCTCTCCTCTTAAAATTACTCCTGTGCATACTCTTCTCTGTGATGTGATGGCCTTCAGTTACAATATTAGTAAAGAACATCTCATGCAGCAACACAGTGGATCATGCTTATTATATGAACTGCCAGTCTATCTGAGAAAATTCCACGTTTACTATAATTTAGCAGGTGTACTGCTGAACAGTTGAAATTTGCAAAACTCTGCAATGCATGTCTTGTATTGGCAATGTGAAGCTTCAAAAAAAAATGCAGTAAAAATGTAGTGTCTGACTAACGTGTTCCCATTTGTTACCTCTTTAGTTAACCTTTCTGCACTGTTGTTTTGAATTGCTTACTTATATGTATAGTATGTCCCTTTAGGTACAGATCTGTGGAAATATGAATTTGTACTGTTTTTCTTTTTTTAATCAGTAAGTAAACACTGGTAATGCTGGCATTGAATGGTGTGATTTAGTGTTGGTTAATGTAGTACAGAGGGTATTTGGCAATAAAATTTAAATTAGGGAGAATATATTTACTGCCTGTCATGAGGCTGGCTTATGAACTATGAGCTTGATATTTGGCAGAATATGTAAGAACTGATAATTAGGTATGTGTGTGCAGGTAGTGACATTTGTTTAAAACAAAGTACTGTAAAACTGAATTCATTTATGCCTCTTACTTGGCTCAGTTTCTCATAGACAAGTAATAAAATATACCAATAATATCTCTCTTTACAATAAACTTTAATTATAGAGACACCTGATAAAATTCAGATGAGCTATCTGCTCACTGGGTATGAGGATTCTAATAAATATAACTGGCAACGTGTGTGTGTGCACGCGTATGTGTGTATCAGAAAGCGAGAGAGAAACTCATCCATAATAGCACTGGCAGCTTTCAAGGTGGGATTTACTGCTTTTGCACAGATTTATTGGCTGAAATTATCTTTATCAAATTAGAAAAGGGTGTTGTATTTTGGTGGCTTTTTTTCAACCTTGTATGTAGCTAAGAAGAATAACAGATACTCTAGGTGTAAAGTAAATGATTCCCTGCTTAATGATTCACTTTGTGGTGTGGTTTTTTTTTTTTTTACTTAATTTTAAAAATGTAAAATATCTGGTTTTGTTTTTTTAATGTTAGTGAGATTTATCTACAGTAGCACTAGCTAGAACTCAGAATAACATTGGACTGTACTGTGTAAACTTTCCCGCTCACTTTTACCAATACTTCTCAATCCTGACTTGTGATATCCTGCTATTCTCCAGAGCAGAGACTGCCAAGCATGCTGTATTGTGTCTTGTTTTCAGATTGGACAAAAATCCACTAGAAAACAGATTAAGACCTCCCAAATTACGGCCAGATGCTATGATGTACTGGGTGCCTCCTGAAAGGGTTCAGCATCTCCTACGATCATTTTCCTTAATCATGAAGCTACATGTCATATTTGAAACTAGGTCCCCAGAAGTAAAAGGCTGGTGCACTAAACCAGTGTGCTGTTTACTCCCCCCCACACCTTACTTCCTGAACCTCTATCAAAGATTATTCCAGTGAACTTCTGAACGGCACAGCAATTAGAGATGGCCAGAAATAAAGTAGGGACACAAACTCAGTATTTACTTACTTGAAGACAACATGATAATGCAAGTTAGCATTTAATTATCCTATTTAGAGTGTGCTGGTGGGTATGTGTGCTACCTCCCTCTACTGGTGGGAATTAGATATGCAGTATGTTCTATAAGTGTCACTTTCTGGTGACTAACCTGCGTAGAAAATATAAGCTCTTTAGGGATTGAAATGGAATTTCTACAATAGTTCAGGTGCCAGAACCCTGGATTATTATGTATTCTTTTCCTTCTGCTTCATATATGCAATTAGTTGACAACTGAGATTGCTGTGTAAATATTGTTATAACATATCGTTTCCATTGTGTTAGTGGTGAAGTTACTGTTCAGTTTTATTATTATCATTGTTGTTCCCCAGGGTACCAATCTAGATTGGCATTGTGCTAGGCATTCTAAAAACATACATAAAAATGTGGTTCTTGCTCCAAAGAGCTATTCTGCCACATCTATGGAATCAGTGCTTTGTTCTGAGTACCTCTAACTCTGCATGCGTAACTCTGCGGTTCAGAACGGAGAATGAAGCACAACATTCAGATGCTTCTCTGTGGATCAAATGATACATGCTCACTTACATTTTTAAAGTGATACATAGTAATGATGAATGAATGCTCTGCTATTTGATTTTGGCATTCCCCATACCTGAAATATCTAATACTCAGCATCTTGCCAGATGCTTACAGGACCCTGTTTCTCTGGACCAAGCACTCCCAGCAGTTCATGGGATTCCCTTTTAACTTAACGTGTTACTGTGGGGCTGTCCACTGACCTGCAAACCTCCTCCCACTTAACTCCAAGTCTTTGACCAGAGAGTTCCTTCCCTTCCTACCAGGATCTTGAGAGAGAGGTAGGTGGCCATGTCCCATCTTTAATCTTTGAGATGAGGCATCTGTCAGTCCCACTGATCTCATTCCAAGAAAATAGCTTTTTTTGAACCAATCCTATTGAACTGTGCCTCAGTTGTTCCAGAATCCCTTGTGGCATAGCTATGGAAACCACAGGGTTTGGAGCCAAGTGCTATAGCTAAGGAAATTCCAGTCTCCCTAATTTTCTCACATGGATTTCTGTGGAGTAGGGTGGGTCTCAGGCTGCAGGGAGCTATTTAGATAGACACTGGCAGTAACTGGACAGGAGTGTTTCCTGCTCCCACTGCTTTTCTTTGGGGGAATGGGCAGTACTCTCTTTCCTCAAAGGTATTTCCCAAAATAACGAAAGTAATAGCTCCACTGGTGGGCCCTGTAGAAGCATCAAGATGGAGAGAGCAGCATCTAGTGCTCTTGAGGGACTCTAGGAAGAGTGAAAAGGGGACAGGGTCAATTGGCCCATATATGGATCTCAATATGATGGATATTGCCAGCCAATAGGGCATACCAGCTAGCCTGCTGGCAGGTGGGGGAATCTGCAGGGATACAAAGTGTTGGTCTGTTGTGAGTCAGCACAGACCCTTACTACTTAATAGTTAATTGTTACCCTTGTGTGGTGTATGCCACATAGTTCAACAGTTCTGTTTCCATCCAGAAGAGGCTAGTTCTACACATACACACTAACACGTTCATGAAAATTTAATTTAACATATATCATCATAGTGTAATAACAGTAGTGGATGCCTGAATTATACAAATATTGTTTCTTACATGCAAGGTCCTGACCAATGCCAGAAATCACTGTTAATTTTATTTTGGTATTTAAGAAGAACTCTTTACAGTGGGTGGAAAAGCTGGCACCAAACAGGAAAAAGCCCTTATATAAGTCATGGGATAACATAACAAAGGTTCTGTTGTGGCCACGGCACAGGAAAGAAACATAGTTTACTGTACCTGTACATTTTTATATTCACCGGGGGCAACGTACAAATTTGTGTACACACACACACACATTTTTCATCAGAAGTTTTTAGGTGACAGTATAATGTGCTAGTAATTGACCCATTTGAGAATTTTGACAAGAATCCCAAAATGAACTAGGATAAATACCAACCTGTATAACTAAGCTATTGTTTTTACAACGTTTTTGGACATAAATGCATACCAGGCTGCAGTACCAGACACACACCAATAGGGCACAAGGACTCACATCAAGGTTGTGCTAAACTATTTTAACTGTTTTGTGTTGGCCATTGACTTCATTGGGGTTAGTCCTGATTTACTCTGGTGTAAGCAAGGAGACAATCAGGCCAGGAGGCTCTGAGGCAGATAGAAGTGATAGTTGATAGTTGAAAACTGGCTTACTAAAATATTTAGTAACAGGAGGATTGGGAAGAACCCAGCAATTTTTAGGATTGTGTGACACTGTTTTGTGGCAAAAATTGATGTACCTGCATTTTTTGTGCAATTGTCTGAGTTTCTTTAGTTGTCAATTTCCAGTGGAAAAATGTGTGGCAGCTTCCATTATTACTGTTGGTTGTCACTTATTTTTACAGTTCCACGGGTGTGCATAATGCTCTACCAGGACACATAGTACAAGTGGAGTGGACTGCAGAGCCCAGAGACTAAGGACTGAGTCCTGCAAACACAGGAGTGTTTTCATGGGCATGAGTTTTTCCTATTGAGCTGTAGAAAATATGTATATTCAGTCACACAAGTATATTTACGTATATGTCAGTATTTGAAGGATGAGTTAAGTATAACTAACTAGAACTGAGTGGAAATTAGAATTTAATATCTCATTGGAAATTCCAATATTGCAACATTTTTTATCTCACTTTGGGACAAAAAGCAGAAATATCCTTTTTTTTTTTCTTTTTTTTTCTTTTCAGAATTAACGTCCAGAAAAATGTCTGTTTGGAAGTGATCAGACATTTCAGTTCAGTTTGTTGAACTAACCCCGAATTCTTTGTTTCAAGACAGTTCAATGTTAAACTGCACTTTCCTGTTGTGGCGTACGGCCTTATCGGAGTTGTGGTGGTTGAAGTGCCTGATTCTCTCATTGTCTCCTTTTGGGCCAGGCTCCCTGACTGGACTGTATCTCCCCAGATGAACTGGCAGTCATGTGACTCCCAGGGTTCACCGTGCTGCTCTGTGCTGCATAGTGGAAGACGTTGTCTGGCCTGAAAACATTACAGGTGAGTTTGACAATCTGAAATATTTTGATTTAGGTATAGCCGACCCAAAATGAAATCTTTTGTTTGAGTATTTCTAAAGGAAAATAAAAATGTTAGCAAAAGTTTGCAGAAACTGCCTTTTCCATTGGAAATTCATACCAATGGAGAATTCCTGACAAGATCTAGGTATAACAGAGGAATGGCTAACTAACAAAGGGAAAGTGCTATAGGATGGAGAAGGGTAAAAGTACAATGCATAGAGTTCCATTAGAAGAGTAAGAAATTCACCCACATGACACATACATTTGTACAATTGTCTCTAAGCTGTGCAAAAATGAGTAGCCATCTATGTGTTCCCAATTAAAATATTTCACAGTATAAGTTATTAAAAATATGAGTTAAACCTTTGTTGCAAACCAATCTCATTAATTTATTTTATTTATATATATAGATTTTTTTAGATTTGTTTCCTCATCTTTATAAGCTACAGTGTTAGTTAGAAGGCACGATGTCCAGTTAAAAAAAAAAGGTGTGGAGATCAGTTGTGAAAGACTAACACAAAGGAGTCTTGAGAAAGGATTTGACGGAAAAGGGAATAAGAATGAATGGCACACTGGATCAGGGACAATGTTCTAGGCATAAAGAGTAGCAGAGGAAAAGGCACAGAACTGCTTATGATACATGGAAGCTGGAATCCTTCAAAGCATGCAGAAATGGCAGAGTGTAGCATATGTCACGGGGGAGTAACAGGGTATGAGTGACAAACTGTAGACAGAGCAGAACTGGACAAGACCTTAAAGGTGAGGACAGGAGTATGAAATGGTTTAAGAATGGTTTAATGCAGGGATTCTAGGAGGTATGCAACACAGTTGAAGTAGCTGGAAGGGAAGATGATTTTGGCTGCAGCATGTACCATGGGCTTGTGGGAAGTGATATGGGAATCAGGGAGACCAGACGGCTGGAAGTTTCAGGAAAGAAAGCAATAGATGACCAGAGCATGGACCAGGGATTTAGTAATGATAATCTAGAGGAAGGAAAATCCTTATATACAAATGAATATGGACAAATTAATGGAGCAGCTAAATAAATACTACACACAAGGACCAAATTCTGGTCTTATTTACCCAGGTGTCAGTGGAGTTTCCCAGGTTGATACAGCATAACTAAGAGCAGATTTTGGCCTATTATGTATATAAATAGCAGCAGGAAACAGTAAATGTGTTAACTGCTCAAATGCGCTAATGAGCTTGTATTTGAATAAGGACTCTCAGGAACAGAAGGGAATATCTCACAGGGACAAATTTATACACAAGCAGCAATTACTTTTTGGACCTCATAGAGAAATAAAGTTTAAATAGAGGCAATAGATAGAATTTACAGAAACCATATTTTGCTTTTAATTGTAAAAGTCACACTTGTAAAAAAGTCACAGTTGTAAAGTCAATGTATTCTTTCTAACAACGGGCGTATTTCAAAGAGTAACATAGTATGTATGCTGTTGTAAGGTGAATGAGCTAAAATAGTTGTTCTTTAGGTATAGAGCTGCAATAGCATGAATTTTATTAGGCTTCACTAATTTTCCTTCAGTTCTGGAAACAATAGATTTTTACCCAGCTGCTATAGAAATTTGGCTGATCTACAAATATCTTGAAAGAGTAAAAAGTATTTCCCTAAATAAGCAATTAATGTGTAATGCATGCCATTGTATCTAGATATAGCACCAAAACTTCTAGACTCAATCAGGCAAAGATTGCTATTTTATTTAGGAATAATATGAAGATTTTATCTATTAAAAATTTGTATTATCTCTGAGTTGCTTTTATTATGTGATTTTATTTTTTTTATTTTTTAAATAAATTTTAAAAATTAGCACCGAAGTTAAACAACTAATGAGGGAGAGTTTATAGATGTGAATAGAATTAACTTAAGGAATAGGCAACAGCCACTTAAAAGAATGAACTATTAAAATATGTGCTCATTTCCTTTGAAAAATACTGTGCAAATGGCCAAATTCTGGCTTCCTCATGTGCAGAGGCTCTTGCTTGAACACATGTATAGCTTTTCTGATGCAGAACATACAAATGATGAAATCATCCCAAAGTGAGGGAAAAATTGGTCTAGTGGGATTTAAAATATCAAGGGGCCTATTCCCAGTTTGGCCAAGGGAATGTGGGATAAAAGTTTTCTGCTTCTAATACCCTCGCTCTCCAAAAAACCCACAGAGAAGCCACTCTGCAGCCCTTCTCTCCACCCCCAGCAACAGGAACATTTAGTATTTGTTCTAGCACAGGCTTAGGGGATCATGGTGCACTGTTGTGCATGCATGTGCCTTCTGACCTGACTGTAGTAAATACATGCCCTTCCAGTGCACTATGCATCCTTAGTGATCATCTACGAGGGGATTCACACATGTGGCTTTCATTATCTTCAGTGGCATACAGTTAAATAGAAGTTAATGAGACCCACGCATGCGGGTTGAATTTGACCAAGTGGTATACATATGTACAAAATGGTGATACACATCTTTCCCAGCAATCACAGCGTGGCATGTAATTTTTCAGTCCGTGGGCCAAAATTATCTCTATCACCTCTAGTACCTAGAAGCTGGTATTTTCTTTGTGAAAAATGACAACTTGAAGCATTTACTTAAATTGTCATTTAGTGTTGGCCAAACCAAAATTCAGGCCCTGTTCAATGGCGTCTGTGCATTACGAGGAGTGTGAATGGCTATTTAATGTTTACCCTCCTTCTATTTTGCTGATATTGCTGGTAGCATGTGGCAAAAGAACATCAGAGATAGGGGACAGCAAGAGAAAAAAGGAGAAATGAGAGAGAAGGAACTAAAGAAAGGAAAAAATAAATACAGTAGTGAAAAAGATGGCCTGGGATAGAAGAGAACGATGGGAAAAATAACATTTAACAGTCTGAGAAAACAGACTGAAACATGGCAGATGTGTTTTTATTAGAGGTGGATATTTTTGTAACACAAAAGCAGAGCGTGCTGATTTCCAGACCTTTCTTGGCATATCTTATATCTCTCGTCTTCAGTCTGTAGCTGCTACTGCTTCTCTTTTTTCTCTCTTTCTCTCCTCTTCTCTCTTTCTTCTCCCTCTTTCATTGTAGGTGAATTGAGATATGGCCCTTCAGTGCATGTCTGTCAGACTTTTTGGGCAGTCCTGCTACATACATATTGTCCAACGTTATTATATCACCACAGGAAATTGAATGTGGATTTGATTTTGATGTTTAAAGTTTAGAACCAAAATATTGTCAGTTTATCAGAGAGAGAGATCAAAGTGGTGCTGTATATAAATATACTCCCTATTTTCTTCTTCACGTAAGGGAGATGTATACAGTACCAATAGAATGGCATTAATGCCTTTATCGGACTATTTGCTTTCAGTCTACCATTCTTGTAGGTGTTCTCCAGCTGCAGTCGGTCTCTAGCTCTTTTATTTTGCAGGCAACTTAGGAAGAGAGAGATTTGTTCTAGCACAGGCTATGGACCACCACATGTCTCTCAAATAATTTAACTCTGCGTACCATTGGGGGTGCTCTGTAGACTCCTGAAGGTCACAGTTGGAGAACTGCTGCTTTAGTGTAAGAGAAGTTAATTCCACACAAGACAACTATACACAGATACTCTGTATCTGAGTTCTGTTTTTCACCATTCTCCGTTTAGAATGTACACATTGTGTGTTTGATGATTATGACAGTTCTGTGTAATTTTATCATTTGTGGCCTATCAACAAGCATTCAACCTGTAAAGTTTCTGGGCTGTATTGGGTCCCCAAATCCAAACACTTGCTTCCTCTCCTGAATTCTTAGGAAATTTGAATCCAAAGGTCATGGCTGGCTTTTATGTCTGTAATATGCCAGGCAAAAGTCTAGATCCGAACACATACGTTTAGAGCCAAATTTTGCAGACCTGACTCATCTCCAATGATTGATGAAAATGGGTATGTACTTATTTTTTTTTAAATGACAGATGTAAATATGACTAATTCCTGTTGCATGTCCAAACCTACTGTAGCTTGGCATGTGGAATTATGTGTCATTAAGAGGGAAACACTGACTTAGTTCTGTATCAGAAACATTTCTTTTTTTGGTATGTATTAACTATTAGCCAGGCTTGTATAAGCATGACTGTTTGTGCTGTGCCACTGAGACACATAGAAGCAAGAAGAAACTGAAGTATTTTTCTTTTTTCAATATACTTTTAAGGTGATCAGAGCAATCATAGTTCAACATCACTGAATGCCAGGGATGAAAACCTGGCCCCATTGAATTCAAAAGGAATTTTGCCATTGGCTTTAATAGATCCAGGATTTCACCGCAGGTTTCCACCCAGTGATTGTAGCATGATATTCTGTGATGAAACTTTTACTTTCTTTTTATAGAAACATGCTCATATTAATAACGGATATGACACAACCATTTAAATGGCTTGATTACATCAATTGATCCACACAGAAGAATTTTTAAAAAGTCCCATGTTCAAGTACCTCCGCTGAAAACTCATTGCAAACTGTCTCCATTCTTTCTGTAAACACTCTGCTTTCTTCTTAAACAACACATTGAGAAGATGATCTATGATGAATAAAGCACAATGCAGTCAGTATTGAAAAATATATTCACATATTTGCCAAGTTTAGTGAACTTGAGATTTTTCATGATAAAAGATACCCATATTTATTTGGAAAAATGACATGATCAAAAGGGACTTACTGAAAAGTACCTTCACAACAGGGTACAGTCAAACCACAATGCCATTAAACAGGTTACACATAGAGTCACCTATTGTAAAATAAAGATAAGATTAGTTGAACTCAAAACCGTGCCAGGAAACCTCTTTCATGCTTCATCAGAGCATAATTTGTTTGAAGAAATGATGACTGTTACATATAATTATCTGATTATTTGCGGGTGGACAGGAAAACATGCCTAAACAACTTTGCATTATAAGGTTTCATTTAGTCATTGAATTATTTAATGTTTATGTAGCATTAAAATGAACTACACAAATCAAAATCAGTTAAAAGATTTGGCCAGATCACTTTTAGATTGCAAATTTGTATGGCAAGACTCTTATTAAAGTAAAGATGAAACTTTTGATCTTCTTTTATTGTTAAACATTGGATTTGATTTCATGATGATACAATGTATTTACAAAGAAAAGAATGAAGTCATGTAAGCACATCAAATTAGTAATTGTGTCTACAAAATTCCCCCCCCACAAAAAGTATGTAGGACACACTATTTTAATCCCCATTTTCCAAATGGTAATAGGAGTAGTTTTATTTGCATTTCCTGTGACATTTTCAAATTTCTTTATTTAGAAAGTGCTCCTTCGTAACTACTTGATTTTGATAGATTAGGACAAATGCACATCAAACACTGAATAATGTATTTCATTTTACTGTGATTTTTGAGGTGCCTTTTTATGAGATTATAGATCATATAATGCCATCCATTTTTAGGCAGCATGGGTGGAGGAAAGTATGGAAAACTCCAGTAAAACAGTTTAATTACCTTTCAGAGGTAGAAACGTTTAACGAAATGCATGATCATTTGCCCTTCTTTCACTAAGTGGGAGCCTTTCCATGTCGTTGTCATCATGTGGCTGGGCTTCTGCAGATTTGGTGGAGCATTGTTGATTAGAGGGGAGACTGTCAGCATCACTAAATGAGCATACTTTGTCTCTTCAACTGTTAAAACTCAAAGGATGGTTACTCTACACAGTCTTGTCTGCGAAGTATCCATGGGGGAATATACATGAGAATTAATGCTGCTCCTTTCAGCATTAACCTTTGTGTTATTTCATCATCATGTTGCAAAACTCCTTTGGAGAAAGCAGATGGTAGATCTGGTGTGGGTTAGGAAGCATGGTCAGTTCACAGGAGAATTTGGGGACCTTGAGCAGTAGTACTGTACGGAATGCCCTCCACAGGCTCCCCAGCATCTGAAGTATTTCCCCTTGGATTTCAGAATATCTACAGGCTTGTATGGCCACTCATGCTACCTGCTCAGCAGAGACACAAACCATGCCCTCATGTCAGCAAGTAGGAATTCAGTCTTCCAAGTACCTTAAACTCACAAGAGGAGTGTTTATTTTTGACAGAGGATTGTGATGTGGCCCTTTTTGTATGAAGGGGATTTTCTTTCACCTGAAGCTTTCTTGGAACACACATCCATCATCAGTTCAGAAAATCCCTTAGGGAGTTTCACTAACAGTCTTGTTTAGATGCCATAGAAATTACAAAGACAGACACAGGGATAGACAAAAAGAAAGGCACAACAATAATGTAACGCTGAATGTCACCATTGACCTGTGGAAGGAATGTAGCAACAAGTGGCTTAGACGCACTTGTGTTCTTGGTATATGCTATTTAACATAGGTCTGATTTTCAGAAGTAATTGGGAGCTGCAAATGCTCAGCACCTTTGAAATCGGGTCATAGCATAGACATTGTATACAGCATTCTTCACGAGTTAAATTGTCTGATGAAGTCAGTCTCTTTCTGATAGCCTCTGGCCAGATAGAAGGTGTGTGTAGTAAGCTATTTCTGACAAAGAGCTTGAAATATATGGATTTTGTTCCAATAATTAATTAATATATATAAGCATTGTGAGGAATATATATGTTTCCTGGATAGTTTACTGGATTATGTTTATTTTAAAAACTCCTGTATATTTCTTGTGATCTGAATTTGGGAAAGCAACCAAGGAGCTTAGACAACACCAACATTACAACTAGAAGATACACTCCACAGCCAAAGACCAAAGACAGTCCTAAGGACTATTAGGGTGTACCTACACTGCAACTGAGAGTGTGAAGAGGTACCCATGCTAGCTGTATTCTAGCTTGCTAAAAACAGAAGGTAGGATGTCATGATGCAGGCTGCACAAGCGAGTATGTACGCAGCGGGGTCGGGTGAGCTTGTCCATCCTGTGCTGAAGCCTGCATCCTCACTTCTATTTTTAGTGAACTAGTGAGAATGCAGCTAGCAAGGGTACGTCTACACTAGCTGCCATCCATACCAGTTGCTGTAATGTAGGCATACCCTTAAATTTTGTTCTTCTTGGGTGGATGTTGAAAACTTTCAAGTTTTGAGAAGATGCCTGTGAGAAAGTGCATGCAAACCAAGAAAAAACAGAAGTTTTGACAACCAAGTCAGAGGGTTTAGGAGGAGGGATTACTGTGATCCATACACTGAATTATGCATATCAGTCCTTGGAGTTTATCCTTTACAGTGATAGTAACTGGAGTGCTAGAAAACTGGAGTGTTGGTAGTTTTTCTTTTCCTAATGCAAGTAACATTGCATTTTTTAAAAGTTAAAATAATGTTAAGGTTATCAAATCAAGAACTCAAACATTAAGAAATGCCAGAATTAAAATTGCAGTCTTAATTTGGCCCCCTTATGCATATATATTGCAGTCTTTAATTACATGATCACATACTATTTTTTTCTATATGACCCCTGTCTCATTCAATGCACAGGATGATGGGTGCTCACTGAATAGGTAGCTATTCAATGCTACTTTTTATTGTCATTCAGTGACAACACATGCCTTATTTAATGAGTATCATGCAATCCCCTACTTCATTCACTACACACCTGCCAGCTTCTGCAACAAAAGAGGTTGGGTCCTACAGCCAGCAGCTTAATTCACTACTCAGTACCAATTCATTCTGAGAGCACATTCCATCGCGTGCACTGTGCATCGTGTGAGACTGGGGTCCTATGGAAGAAATAGCATAGCCCTCTACAATTTGAGCTAATAACAGAGTAACTGGCAGCCATAGTAGGCTGCTGTCATGTGAACTAACTACTAGAGGGGAATTTCAAAGATATTTCCCAGACAGTAATGTTTGGACTCTGGAATCCCACATTCTATTTCAGGTTCTGGAGAAGAAGGTACTTTAGAGGTTACAAACCTCTCTGCCTCTATTCGTTACCACGTGCACCCTGACAGTTTGTTCTCTTCTGTCCCTGTCTCCCCTGCCCCTATTCCCTTTCTAGATGCCCATTGTCCTTTCACTGTGTTTCTCACCTTTGCATGTGTTTCAGACTGGTTCCTCCTTCTCTGCACTGCTTGGCCACCAGCAGGGAGAGCATGGAGATTATGGGAGGGAAAGGCTCCCTGCTCTCAGTTCTGGTGACTGTGATCACAGTGAGCCCTGGCAATAAGGAATTGCAGGGAAAGTCTTGCTCTGCACCTGGGCTGTAACTTCTTCATTGCAGACAGTCTTCAGAGAATTTGGCTGTCAAACTCTAATAAACTTCTACCGAGTTCATGCAAATGGCAGTTTTCATAGATTTGTAATTCAGACAGATTTGGATGGATTTTCACAGGGACAGCAAAATGTACTGATCTGATTTCATGTTGACCTCCCTGCCAAATTTTAAGCATGGAGGCACAAGGCCTTCTCCATGAAACAGTTGTAGGAGGTTTTTTTCATTGTGAAAGCTATTTTTCCCCTAACCTCATTCTCAGAAACAGCTGAACCATTTTTGCTTTAAGTTTGCAAAACTATTCACACTAAGAAAATCACCCGGAATGAGAAATTTTAGCCAAAGTGATTTTAAAGAAATGAAAACAGTGTCATAATGAAAAGTGTTCAGCAACTTTCACTACAGGCATCACTTCCAACACTGTCTGTAATGTATATACATTTACATGTATAGTGTATTCCACTGTAGACACAGAGAAGACTTTATACTTAAGGTTACAAGACATGTTGAATCCTGTTTTTGTCTCCTTCTATGCTAACTATATCCTACTTATAGATTTTTACCCTGATTAAGGAATTATTCTCTGACTGCTGTTATCTCAGTGGCTGAAGATTCTAGTTAACATAAGTGCTCTCCAGCAGTCTTGGTCTCTTTTTCTTTCAGCATTCAGATCATAGGACACCATTTATGGCTTTCCCACAGAGTTGTAGCAAACTGTTTTCCAAGGGCTTAAATGCTGGAAAGCAAATCTTTCCAAATTCATGAGCTTAATATTCTTTACCTCTTAGTCAATAAAGAGGGGAAAAAGCAAATCACTGGATCAAATATCTTTGTGGCTAACTTCTCCATTGACTTCCTCCACTGAACTTTACCAAAGTGAACTTGTCCATAAGCATTTTTGTTAACCTACACAGGCAAAACAATTGAAATAATTTAATGACTTTTATTATTCATACTACAACAGTATCCATGAAATGCAGAACACTTCCAAAACTTATATTAAGATACTGTCTCTCTCCCAAAGATTTCCGAAGGAGGAAAATATTCCCCATGCAGAGAATTAAATAAAGAGCATAATGGACAGAACAAAGAAGAAATGCTTTTGCTTGTAGATACGTGTTCCAAACATTGACTGAGATTTTTACTCTGTTTCACAGAACTGGGCATTATTGGATAAACACATCTGTAGTACTTAAGTGACATAGAAAGAAAGCTCCTTAGAAGCAAGTGTTAATTTAGATTTCCAGCAAGCAAGCAAAAAGGGAGGCTGATGCTATGGCACTGAAGAATTTTTCATCTTGATTTCAAATAATTGATGTAATATTCCTCACAAAAAAACATTTGAGATGCCTAGTGGCTTGGTAGTTATAGTTTAACTTCATAATGCAGGAGACAATTCAAATAAACCCATGACAGGGAATAATAGACCTTGCTCACCATGAATGTAGATTGTCTCTTAGAACAGTTATAATTCAGATGGTCTATGAAATAATTATTATTGTGAGGTGGATTTATATTTAGCACTGTCAGAGTTTTCTCATGCATCCAACAGAAAGTTTAGAAAAAAGTATTTTATAGGAAGATGGAAAAACTTCATGTCAAGAAGCACACAAGCAAAACATTAATTTTGGGCTAGGAATTTTCTTTCATTTGAAAATCATGGACTTAACATAAGCACTTTAGTCTTCAGATTGTTTCAGACAAGACCATGGTCTAAGTAGGATCTGACTCTATGAGCTCCTATATGTAGCCAGTGGGAATGGAGGACATTGAGTTGCCATAAGATTTGGTTGCAGATTATTTATGCTGTTTTGAGGAAGGGGAACATTAGAGAGGGGAATGCTTCTTTTCCTTTATATTTAAATATATTCCATATATTTGCTCTTTTCCAATAGCTTAATGGGGTTTGGTAGAACATCAGAACATTTTCCACACTTACGGTCTTCACAGTCTAAAAGGACCATTAAGATTTAAAGGGGAAATATAAATGGTAGGAGCTAAAGGCTTGATTATCTCTGTTGGAAATGTATATATTTTTTGCAACGCTAGAGTAGAAGTAAAGACAAATGAACATCTTTATGGTATAATCACCAAGTTGAAAAATCAGGTAACTTTAGTCCACAAACTCCCTGTTAGCACAATGAGTTTTTATGGTCTTCATATCTTCGTTGGTGGATGAGTTGATGTTTAAATGCTCATTCATCATTTACTGTATAAAAGAAAAGCTATTACCTGAAACTCATTTTTACAGTTACAGGCAAACTGAAATAATCATTTTCAAGGACCTAAAGCTGTTTCTTGAAGAATGTCATCATTTTCTCCTTATTTTACTTACCACTTACACTAGTATAGGAGGTACCTTCAAGAACTGCACCTTGCAAAATCTCGTTCCAGATATTGGCAGCCACCCCTGTCTGCACGAAGAAGGCTAACAAAACTTTCAGTTTGAGCAAACTATATTAATCTTTCAGACAGGACAAAAGAACCACTCTAAAGGTGCAATTCAACAATAAATACATCCGGTTTCCATTGTGTGCTAGCATATACAAGTCGATATTGGTGGGGATGGTTCTGAAAGGCATTGTAAGGTATGGTACTTAATGGATTTATTGCTTAATCATGTCCCTAAAAAAAAAAAAAACCCTCTGGAGCCCAAAAGCTAGTGAGTTCCAAAATCACCTCTGAAAGGATTGTCTTTTAATGGGCTTGGTCCCAGAGCCTCCCCAAACACAGATCTTGAACAGCCAGGCTGTGCATAGGCAGTTTCCATGGTTCTTAGGAGGAAAGGAAAGTCCCCAGCCTGTAGTATGGCAATGCTTGCTTGACCCATAGAGAGAAGATGAGAAGTTTTGAGAATGGCAGTTGCTATTCTTTAAGTCTTAGTATAAAGCTTTCCCTTTTAAGTAGCAAACAAGAGAGATGCACTATCTCCATTTTAGAATCCTATTAGGTTCTATTTAGTACTTCTTTTTTTTTTTTTACTTCTATCAGCCTTTACAGTCACATATTTTGTGTGTGTATATAAAACATTTTGATAGGTGATTATATAAACCTTCCATTTAACTTTTTAAATCTTACTTTATATTCCTCCTGACTGATCTGTGATAAAAACAAATTATTTTAAGCTAGTTTTGTGTACATTATGTATGCAGTTGATTATGTACCAAAGACCCATATTTTCAAACCTGGGTTTCTATCATTAGGTACCTAAATCCATATTTAGGCACCTGGTATTCACAGGAACTAAGCAGTCACAGCTCCCATTGTGTCAAAAACTGAGCAGCTAAACGGCATGCTGCTGCAGCTCCAGGTGACATTTGAAAGCAGGCAGGAGACACTTTCTATTTCAAAGAGAGCAGTCCATATTTTAAGAATGCTGAAGGCAAGACAATGTATGGAATCAACTGATATTTGCCTTTTAAGGCCCGCTAGATTTGATGTTTCCATCTTCCTAAGAAACTTTGACATTTCCTTGACGAGATAGTAACTTCAACCTCTCTCTGAAGTGATTGCTCAGGGAAATGAATATATAAATGTCCAGATTCTCCAAATGAAAATATTTTGTTGATTTAAAAAAAAAAAAAGAGCAGGTAGGAGCAAGAATGATGACCATGTAGGAGAAATTGTCCCATTCAAAGGTAGCAACTGAGGACTTAAACCCCAATCTTGCAAAACTTTACACTCATGCTTATAATTTCACCCTGTGCACTACTCACATTTCATGTGTAAGTCTTTGAAGGGTCAGGGCTTAGATGTTGATTCTGACTGAGCAAAAAATCAAGGTAAAATAAAATCAGAGGTAAATGAGATGGGATATAAGATACGGGGAAGGAATAGAAGAATTATGCAAACCAAAATACCAATATTGGGAAATATTTTTCTAAAAGAGTTACCAGAAGCTGTCTGAGCTCAGACCCTTCCTGCTGGGTCTGGCCTCAGCTATTAGTCTTCCTGTTGAAAAGATCATAAATAATCAACATGCTATATAATATCCTTATTTCCTTCAAATCTGTTAGGAATCTCAATCAACCATTCTAACCTGCTAGGAGAATGAATGAGATCCACGATCAGGATCCTTTGATCCTTTTTCTTCCTCCGGGTTAAACTCCTGCCTTGGAGAGAAAGGATGCAAATGTGGAGACATTAAACATTTGAGAGTAGTGGGACTATGAGTAAACTCTACTTTTACCAGCCAGGCTCAGATTTTCTCATGCTGGACAGACATAAGAGTCTTTATATTTTATATTTTTTTCATATATTTAACTGAAAAAGTCAGGTGATGAAGCCAGCAGCAATGGCGCTAAAGAAAATTATTCCACTTTCTCATCACTTGCATCTCACCTCCCGTTGCATTCACAATCCTGCTTTGATTTGCCAGGACATTAGGCTGTCTTGCAGTGTTTCCAAACTGCAGTCTGCCTCCTGTTGGCTAACCTGTGAATTAATAGTACTAGATCATCTTTGTGGCTTGTAGGGAGCAATAGACAAATTGAGGTTCAAAGAAACCCATTAGCAAGATTTAAAAGCTCCACTCCCCCTTAGCCCTACTAAACCCAGGTTGGCAACAATGGGTCAGATCCTTATTATAGTTGTTGTGATACAGAAGGGCAGGAAGCAATGGGAGAGTCCTAGAGGGGAAATCTATAAGCTCAAGGCTAATTAAGGTGTGGTTCCCTGTAGACTAGGGAAAGTGGCAGAAGGTTAATTGGAGCACCTGCAGTCAATTAAGGCCCTGTTAGGAACCTAATAAACCCCCCTGCTTCAGGCAGACAGAGGAGGAGGAGGAGAAGAGAGGACGGAGAAGAGAGGACTAGAGCTTGGAGGTGTGCTGTGAGACTTGGAAAATCAGAGAACCAAAGTAAGGGGGACCCTGCCCCAGTAGGGGAGGGAGACTCCCTTCCCCAGCATCTAAGGGCTGCAGGTACACCACCCAAGGGGGAAGAGGGTAAGAACCTGCAGGGGTTGAGAGGGGCTAGGGCTCAGAGTGAGTAGCAAACCCAGACCCCTGCCCCACTTCCTTCCTTTACCACCCTCCTGGGCCACTAGCTGTGCCCTGACACCCCAAGGGGCAAGGGGTGGCATCTTAGCTCCCTGCCAAGAAAAGCACAGGACCCACCAGACTAACATCGGCCATCTTGTCACAATGTTAACATATGTCTAATTTGTTAAATAATACCTTGGTGTGATAAGTTCAAAAATGCTAAGTTAAATATATGTCAGAATCGAAAAGCTGAATTTATAACCGTCAGAGGAAAGACATTTTACTACTCTCTAAACTAGCTACAACTTGCTGTAACTCATCTGTCCTGCAACTATAGTACGAGAAAATTATAATGGGATTGATTTACTTTAGTGCCTGGGCCTGTGTTTTATCAAACCCTACAGGAACATTTACAGCAATTGTACTTTGTGTAACGTAATAGCTTGTGAACAGTCTGGTGAGAATGAGCTACTTTATTTGTACCAAATGTGGTGTTACGGCCCGATCCTGCTCCCACTGAAGTCAATGAGAAGTTTGCCATTAATTCCAATAGGAACAAGGACATGCACTTGATGTTATCAGAGCATGAAATACACTAATATTGAGAGAGAAAAGCATATGGAGACAGTTAATTAGCTGGTGTTGGACTTAGGACCTCCACTTAACTGTTTTCACTTTTGCAGCTGATTTCTTTTCTTTTCTTTTCTTTTTTTGCTGAACAGTGTTTTCAGTCAGACTGACATAATACAAATTTTATTTCACAAGCATGTGGTCCTCAGCATTTGCACTATCAGGGAAGACACTAGATGAAGTGGCTAAAAAAGCAATTATCACCTTTTCCACCTTTTCACTTTAGTTAAGTTTGTTGAAGGCTCAGTTTACTACAAATGTTTAGTGGTGGGTTTTTGCAGTATCTCAGGCCTTGACAACTTTGCATGAGAAGAGGTTGCACAGTGTCAGCAGTAAATGAGTGTGTTATTTACATACTAATTAACGTTTGTACTAGCAAGTGATAGAATGTCATACACAATCCCTAAATTCTGTCCAGATCTATTTTTAAACTGTATATTAGGATTACAAATCTGTGTAAACCATAAAGACGGTCAAAATGTTTTTTATCTAGAAGACACTCCTGTCCTGTAGAATAGCTCTGCCCTTCAAAAGAATTATAGGATGGTTTAATGTGTCTCAGAAATCTTTTCCTGGCTGACTTTTCCAGTTCATTTCAATGTTAGAAGTGTCAATTTCCAGCTACTTATCAGAAAGCAAACTTTGCATTTTGCTAAAGCCTGGGTCGTCTTCTGCTTGCTCAGAAAAAAAATTCAATAGTTTGTAATAAAGAGTGTTTGAATCCTAGTGTGGCATTGTTTGAGTTCACTATTGACCTCTCACTCTAGCACTTTGAGAGAGGGGGCATTTCCATTTAGCATCAGAAAATTACCTTACTCAAATGCAAAGAGGAAGCTCCATGAGAAATCTTTAAAAAATAAAATAAAGTAAAATAAAATAATAATAAATCTGCTTCCCCCAAGGGGAAAAATAAGCTGACATATGTACTGCCTAGTAACATACTCTAAATCCATATGTCTGCCATATATAGCAGTCAAAGGTGTACTGCTGCTTTTTTGTAAGAGGTCATACTGTATACCTACTGTTCTTTCCACTGAAGGAAACAATCAGGGACTATGAGAACATTAGCTGTTACATAAAGGGTATGAGCCATGTGGATAGTAATTAAATTAGTGACCTGGCCTCTGGTTTGTCATAAGGTTGAACTTTGTGAATACCCAAGAAGCCAATTGATTAGAGAAGTTCAGATTAACAGTAAAAGGTCTGGTCTACAGTACGCGGTTATTTCGGAATTAGCTGAGTTAATTCAAAATAAAACTGATTCTGTCCACACGACCAAACCGTTTTTTTTATTTAAAGAGCTCTTTAATCTGGTTTCTGTACTCCACCTTGGCAAGTGGAGTAGCGCTAAAGTCGAGATAGCAGTTCCAGGTTCCAGGTTCTGTGGATGCAATTCGACGTTATTGGCCCAGAATGTTCCCTTGTGACTGCTCTGGACAACACTCTCAACTCCGATGTACTAGCCAGGTAGGCAGTAAAAGCCCTGGGAACTTTTGAGTTTCATTTCCTGTTTGGTCACTGTGGCGAGCTCATCAGCACAGGTGACCATCAGCACAGTCCACCATCTTGAGACCACGCAGTCCCAGTGTTGCCGGCACCCAGTGCCAGAGGCAAACAACAGCAGGGGTTCATTGCCTGGTGTGCGTCACCCAATAAACACAACGGGGTGGAGAAGCAGAAAAATTTATTTGCAGCTGCAAACAAGATACAGGGAGAATAGAATCTCAAATCCTGCACATCAGAGCAGATCATTGCACATTTATATTCCTTAATGCTACTGCACTACACATCAGCCAATCAAAACTTTGCACAAATACTCTGCCTTCCTTATATGATTACAACAATATTTATTTCCTGCAACCTCTAACAAGCATTCCTAGCAACTTAAACAACCAGCACATCCTGTCTGGCCTCGTAGCTGTGTCTCCTGTTACCTTTAACTTGGCGTCAGCAAACCTTACACTATGAGGCATTATCTGCGGCTGCAACATTGTTTTAAGAACAAAAGAGCTTACTCAAACCAGCCAGGCCTGAGTTCTGTTAAGGGGGGTTGAAAAGAAGTCCTTAGGCCTACAGCAGGGAGACTTCCTCGACCCTTATGGCCTTCCATCCCCTCGACTTAACTAGTGGCCATGCCCTGGGGTATCCAACACCAGATTCACAGACAAGCTCCAGCATGGTCCAAATGGGAGGTACTGGATTTCATCGCATGTTGGGGAGATGAATCTATTATGGCAGAACTACATTCCAAAAAAAGAAACACACATACGTACGCCCAAGTCTCCAGGGCCATGATGGAAAGAGGCTACTCCAGGGGCACAGAGCAATGTCGTACAAAAATCAAGGAGTCCAGGCAAGAGTACCAAAAAGCCAGGGAGGTGAACGGGCGCTCTGGGTCACAGCCCCATACATGTCGCTTCTGCCGTGAGCTGCATGCAGTTATATGGGGTGATGTCACCACTACCCCACCACTGTCCGTGGACACCTGCAAGGGGGGAGTTGCACAACGCGAGGAGGATGAGTTATTGGAGGATGAAGAGGAGGAGGAGGAGGACAGTGCACAGGTGGCAAGTGGGGAATCCGTTTTCCCCCCTAGCCAGGAACTATTCTTAATGCTGGAGCCAATAGCCTCCCCCCACTCCCAAGGCAGGCTCCCGGACCATGACCCTGGAGAAGGAACTTCTGGTGAGTGACAGCCTGATCGGAGCCATGCAGTGGGGGTGGGGGGAAACCCAGTTGCGCTGGGCTGTTCGCATTTAGTTTAAACAGCTCATCCCTGCTCAGAGCCTCATCAGAGCCATGCAGTGGGTGTGGGGGTTGTGTGAAGCGATCGTCCCAGGGAGCCCACAGGCCCTCCTTTTATATGGCAAACCCACCAGGCATTGCTTGCTATGGGAAAGGGGGCCCGGCAGTTTGAAAGCATTGAAATGAATGCGGAAGAAGCTGAACCCCACGTGCCCCTAGGGCTTACCATGGCTGCCTGCAAGCTGAATTCTGTTTCCCAGCCGCGTGTGATGGCTTACTCACACCAAAGTGGCAGGCACTTCAGTATAAGAGGCAAAATGCGACCTTGTACAGAAAGAACATGTGCTGTGTACTATGAATTGCCTGTTTCACTGAGAAAGAGTGTCCCCTTTGTTCTCTAAAATGTATCTTTTTAAAATACTACCCTTCCTTTTCCTCCTCCTGCAGGTGGAAATGTTTCAACACGGCCCTTATCTACTCCATCCCAGAGGCTGGTCCAGATTAGAAGGCAGAAAAAACAAACTCGGGACGACATGTTTGCTGAGCTCATGCAGTCCTCCCGCACTGTTAGGGCCCAGCTGAATGCGTGGAGGCAACAATTGCGGAGTCGTGTAAAGCATTCAGTGAACACAAAGAGACCAGGGATGCGCATGATGAGAGCAGGCAGGATGCTATGGTCAAGCTCATGCGGGAGCAAACTCACATGCTTCGCTGTATGGTGGATCTAATGCGGGATAGGTAGCAAGACCACAGACTGCCACTGCAACCCCTGTATAACTGCCCTCCCTCCTCCCCAGGTTCCATAGCCTCCTCACCCAGATGCCCAAGAACATGAGCGGGGAGGCTATGGGGACCCACACACTGAACCACAGAGGATTTCACAAGCACCAGAAGGCTGGCATGTCCGAGATTTTGATTTGGTTTCTGGACTTGTCCTTCCCTCCTCCTCCACCCCCCTAACCGAATCTCCCCCCCCCCCTCCCACCACCAGTCTACCTTCTCATTTCTCTCAATGTGTTGTGCAACAAATAAAAAAGAATGGTTTTTAAACAATTGAGACTTTATTTCCTTTCATATATATAGGGGGTGGCTAACTTCAAGAGAAACAAACACAACTGTCACACCGTACTCTGGCCAGTCATGAAACTGGCTTTCAAAGCTTCTCTGATGTGCAGCGCACCCTGCTGCGCTCTTCTAATCACCCTGTTGTCTGGCTGTGCGAAATTGGCTGCCAGGTGAGTTGCCTCAACCTCCCACCCCACCATAAACGTCTCCCCCTTACTCTTACAGATATTGTGGAGCACACAACAAGCAGCAATTACAATTGGAATATTGGTTGTGCTGAGATCTAACAGAGTCAGTAAACTGCGCCAGCACACTTTCAAATGTCCAAAGCACATTTTATGACCATTCTGCACTTGCTCAGCCTTTAGTTGAACTGCTCCTTACTACTGTCCAGGGTGCCTGTGTACGGCTTCATGAGCCATGGCATTAAGGGCTAGGCTGGGTCCCCGAGGATAACTATAGGCATTTCAACACCCCCAACAGTAATTTTCTGGTCTGAGAAGTAAGTCCCTTCCTGCAGCTGTTCAAACAGACCAGAGTTCCTGAAGATGCGAGCGTCATGCACCTTTCCCGGCCATCCCACGCTGATGTTGGTGAAACGTCCCTTGTGATCAACCAGTGCTTGCAGCACCATGGAAAAGTACCCCTTGCAGTTTATGTACCGGCCGCTCCGGTGTGCCGGGACCAAGATAGGGATATGCATTCCGTCTATCACCCTGCTGCAGTTAGGGAACCCCAGCACATTAAAGCCATCCACAGTGGTCTGCACATTTCCCACAGTCACTACCCTTGATAGCAGCTGGTCAATGATTGCGTTGTCTATTTGCAGCACAGCAGGCCCCACAGTAGATTTGCCCACTCCAAACTAATTCCCAACTGTCCGGTAGCTGTCGGGCATTGCAAACTTCCACAGGGCTATGGCCACTCGCTTCTCAACTGTGAGGGCTGCTCTCATTTTGGTGTCTTAGTGTTGCAGGTATGGGATGATTCCCAGTGTCTGAGAAACTTTTGTATGCGTAGGGCCACTTTCATGGAACTTTGTGACTTGCTGTTCCCTGCCCTGAAGCACAATGTGGTCCCACCAGTCTGTGCTTGTTTCCCAGGCCCGGAATTAGTGTTCCATGGCATGAACCTGGCCCAGCGCCACCATGATCTCCCAATCACCACATGCTGTGCTTCTAGGAATGCCTGTGTCCATGTCCTCATCAGTATCGTAATCGCGCTGTTGTTGCTTCCTCACCCGGTTTTGCAGGTACTGCACATACTGCTGGATAGTGTGCGAGGTATTTACAATGGTGAAAACTGCAGCAGACATCTGAGTGGGCTCCATGCTTGCCGCGCTAGGGCGCCTGCATGGCTAATCCTGGAAAAAGGGCGTGAAATGTAGGAGAGCAGAGTGGCAGCGGAAGAGGTTCTGTTCAGTTCACAATAGCCGAAAAAAGGCGGGAAATGGTTATCTTCTGTAGCTTTCAAGGAGGCGGGAGCCCAGGGCAGACAACATGGAGAGGCGCGGTAGCGCGGCAAGAGCGGGAGAGCAGAGTTGGTGGCAGAAGCTGTGCTACTCAGTTTACGATGACTGAGCAGAGTTGGCAGCAGAAGTGGTTGACGGGGAAGAGAGAGTAGATATTATAGAGATTACATAGGAAGACGAGTGGAAATGTGAGGTGGATTCATAGTAGCAGGGGAGCAGCAGTGCACCATACTGCATCATTTTCTGAAAGCAGTATGGCGTCTGCATGCCAAAAAGGCGTGAAACTATTGTCTGCCGTAGCTTTTACGGAGGGAGGAGCGACTAACAACACACACCCAGAAACATCCGTGAGAATGTTTTTGCCCCATGATGCACTGGGAGCTTATCCCAGAATTCCAATGGGCGGCGGGAACTGTGGGATAGCTACTCACAGTGCACCGTTCCGACATTCAATGCTAGCCTTCGTACTGTGGATGCACTCTGCCGAATTCACGCACTTAGTGAGGACACACAAGATCGAATGTATAAAATTGCTTCTGAAAATTCGAATAGAATAATTTTGAAATAATTTCATACTGTAGACATACCCAAAGTGATTAAAAAGCAAGCAAACAATAATGGTCCAGACCAGCAGTACTGCTAAGTGATCACTAGTTGCTGAGGAATGTGACTGGAATGATGCTGTAAATTACTGATTTCATTTCAGTGTGTCTAGGATGGAACTGTGATTTAATTGTACTGTAATTGATGCCATTTGACAATAGTTGAAGTTTCAGGCTGATGTGTCACATGAATCTGTATCTCTTGCATTTGCATGTAGATAAAGGGATACAAAATGTGGCCAAGAAGCATTTTAGCTTTATGATTAATTTGATATGTGGATGGTACATTTCTCACTACTGTCTGTTCTGTAGAGGATCTTGGGTTTTAATATTTAATGGCTATTTCTGTAACCGCTACCAATGGTATGTAGTGCTTACTCAGAGGAGCAGTCCCATTCAAGTTAATAGAACTCGGCTATATAGGCCAAACCTGCAACTTCCCTTATGATTATAGTTAGCTGCTAGAGTAAGTAGATAGTGATTCCTTCCACATGACAAGGATATTAACCTATTGTAACCCTGACCCCTGTCATGTGACGGGGCTAAGAAATAAAGATCAGTCTCTTAGTATCCCTCCTGTATGTCACATCTTTATTACAAGCATCAGTAAGGAATAATGAATCAGGCCCATAACCTTGAAATCAGAACATCTCATCATAGGAGAAAGAAGTAAAACAATGTATCTTTGTGTAAACACCAGATTTACTCTGCATAGATCTTGTGAATCTGCAGTAAAGTGGCAGGTTTGGTTTGCTCAGGTTCTTATGCCTGAGATATGCTTGGTGTTTGAAACTGGCGATTCTTATGCACAGAAAGGGGTTGCACTGATTTAACTACATCAGTTTTTCTATCAATTCAGTGAAAATTGTGTGTAGACAAGCCCAAAGTTAATCCTGTGCTTAAGTGTTTTCTGGATCATTGCCAGTGTTCAGCAACTTGCAGGGTCAAGCCCTCATTGAGCAAAGAAGGAGCAAAACAAAACATACTGGAATAAGTTGTGTTTTTTTTAAATATTTCATTTTGTGTCATGTTATAGGAAATACATACAGTATAATGTTATTGTTTAGGATGGATAGACCTCGTTGTGAAGACGCTGCATATTCCTGTGCCTGTTAGAGGGGAGGATAGCTTTCTCTTATCTGATGATTACAGTGCTCATGCTTGAGTTTTGAATATTTTTTTATTTATGTGTCTAGGTATCTGGGGCATTTGGATCCTAGAGTGCCAATCTATTGGTTTTGCGCCAAGTTGAATTTTTGAAATTCTAGCAATTTATTCTCATAAAATTAAGTGTGCCCCACAATGTCATAGGCACTACTTAAACCCCATGTTGAAGATTTAAGCAGCTCCTAGGGTCCTGTGGACACCCTCTGCCTGAGTGTACATTTCACCTATATAGAATTCCAGAAAAGCTTCAGGTAGATTTATATTCCAAAAAAGAAAGTTTGTTTTCAAATATCTTTAAAACATTTTAAAATGCAATAAATTGCACCTGGTCTTTTGAGGAAACCCTACAAATTGTTCTTATTAATTTATGTTTATTCCTTCTATATAGCACTCACAAACATCTATATATTTCTTGACTAACTATACCTGCTTCTGTCTGTAGCAATGCGAGACTCACCAGCATGGCACCTCCTGCTGGTTGTCTCAGGAATTAGCTCTCCAGCATATAGAGTGCCTCCTACTAGCCAGTGTCTCACCTGCCACTGGCCCTCATGTCCCTCCCAGACCCCAGTGCCCGTTACCTTGGGGTGCTGCCCCAGCAGTACCCCACTACACTTTGGGTCTCCCCTCCCAGGGGAACCCCAAACCCTCTCACCCACCTTGCCTCTGTGACTTCTGCCAGTCATCATCTAGCCCCTGTTCACTGGGGCAGACTTCAGTCTGTAATGGCCACTCACCACTGGCAAGGGGGTAGAACAAGCTGCCTCTGCCTATTCCCAGGCTGCACCTCTGTAGCCCCAGTACCTTCTTTAGGCCTTGCACAAGGCCTGAAGCCTAGGGAGTTACCAGGTTGGAGATCCCCAGCTCCTCTTGCCAGTTACCAGGCTGGAGCTCCCCAGCTCCTCTTGCCTTTCCCCAGCATTACTGTACTCCGGTACTCTTCTCTTCCCCAGCAGCCAGGTCCTTCTCTTTCCAGAGCTAGAGGGAGACCATCAGCTCCTGGCTCACAGCCCTTTTATAGGGCCAGCTGTGGCCTGATTGGGGCATGGCCCCAGCTGTGGCTGCTTCTCCAATCAGCCTAGCCTTTCACAGGAGCGGGGTAACTGCCCCACTACACTGTCTCTCTAATAATGGGCATATCCAACTATGTGGGTATTAAAATTTGTGGTTTGGGTGCATGTTGCACAAAACACTAGTAGATATTAGAGAGACAAGGTGGGTGAGGTAATATCTTTTATTGGAGCAACTTCTCTTGGTGAGAGAGACAAGCTTTCAAGTCACACACAGCTCTTCTTCAGGTCTGGGAAAGATACTCTCTCTCACCAACAGAAGTTCGTCCAATAAAAGTTATGCTCTTACCCACTTTGTCTCTCTAATATTCTGGGACCTACACTGCTACAACTACACGGCATACATTACAAGATATATCATTCTATCATGTACATATATATATATATATAATGACTTAAATTTCATTCTAAAACCCATAAACACAGCTCCTGGTCCCACTGTGGGTAACAAAGGAACCAGCAATATTATGTACTAACCTGTTATTATCAAATAGAGTGTAAGAGCGTTGATTTACCCATTCACTCTTGAAAAGGTGTTGAAAAGAATTACCCTACTTCTCTTTCCCTAAAGGCCCCAATGAAGGAGTGGGCCAGACAGTTTCCCCCTCAGGAAGTACAAACAAGCCATCATCCAAAGTTACCGGGAGGAGAAGGGTATTGCAGGCAAGTAGGTCCCCAACTCAGAGGATGTCACTTCATATGGGGGGGTTCCTTTTGGAAGAAAGGGAGAGCTGGATGAACCTTTCTGGAAGCTTTTTTGAACCTTTTCTGAAGCTTATGAACTTTTCTCACTCTGTATAATTCTTAACAGTTTGAAAATATTTTCTTTGATTTTCATCTGTGTGGATCAAAAAGGCTGAGTTTCCTCTGGCTTCACCGTGAAACCCTGTGGAAATAAAAAGGTTTATGTAATTTCTGTCCATCACTCAGGCGGATTTGCTCAAAAGTGGCCCCAGATTTTGCCAAAAAAAGCCCTTAGTGAACCTTTTTTTGAGGGACCTGATCTGTGTTTCAAGTTTTTAACAAAACCCAAAACCAGAGTCATTGCATTAGAGTTTGGGTTTCATTTTGTGACCATTTTGCACAGCATTACTTATACTTGTGTTAGGTGTATTACTGCATTATACTGTACTGCAAAGTAACTCCGAAACTACTACACTGATTATTGAATCATACTGTACCAAGAACTAACAGTACAGTAATATCATACTATCAAGAACTCACTGTAATGTACTGGATAAGGATATAGGGCCAAATTCTAACCTCAGTTATCCCAAAGTAAATTTAGGAAACTGTAGTTAAATCCATGGATGAGTCATTCCTGGATTTACATTTGTGTGTAACTGATCTCAGGATCTGACCCATGGTCTCAGTTTTTACCATACCCAAAACAGATAAATCATGATAGCATATATTTGATATAGTTTATATTGCAAAATTTATGATGCTAAATACTGCATATCTATGATCAGAATTGGCCCTTTGTTGTAACTGACTGGTACCCTACTATCTCTAGAGATATTTAAACCGTTCAGTAGAGGGTCATCTAGTGTTGTTGCATAGGCCATATACATTCTTTGTGCAATACCCATACTGTGACAGCGTACACTCTTTCCTCCTTTAAAAATGTCAGAAATGGAGATTCCTGCTATTTGACACTGCAGTAACTTGCTGAGAGAGGGTGAATGTGTAGCTTTTTCTATAATTGTTTTGAGCAACTGTGTGGGTTGTAATATTGCAATAATTACATGATGAAGTCATAATTGAAAAGAAAAAGAAAAAAGAATTTGGGGCCTTCATAATTTAAACAGGACCCAATTTTACCGAATATGACCAGTTAGGTTATCTGGCCTGTGCCTTATAAGACATACCAAATTTTAAGCCGATAACTCAAATGGTTCCTGAGATATAAACTTGTGAAAAGTCACAATTTTGCATTGTGCTGAAAAGCCACCTTACAATACAGTGACTACCATAGCTCTTTAATATCCAGCAGAGTTCTCCTGCTGTGCTTTGTCAGTCGGTAGCAACATCCAAGTCTTCTTGTAAAAGTAATTCACACTCTTTTCACAACACTGTTGCTTTAATTACCACTGAACTCTGCTGTTGCTCAGACAGGCCTAGCAGGACCAAGAGAGGGTCAGCACCGCAGTCACTGCAAAAGAAGCAAATGGCTTTTTTTTCTTACTTTAATATTAACAAACCATCTTTGATTGAAATGTTCCTAGCTTCTGAGCCCTAGTCTTGTCTCTGTGCTCTCTTGGGGTATTCATTATCAAAGGATACTCACAGATGTCAATCTAGAAAAACATCAGAAATAATACTTAAAGTCCTAATCAGAAACTTCAAGTAAAGAAAAGACTTACATATCTTTAACATACAAACAACTGATTGGATTTGTTGTATATGGACACTGAATTTCTGATGTAAGTGGACAAACTAATCAACATACTGTACATTCTTAGGCTTTATAAATTGTTGTTATGTATTCATATGCAATTCCTTCATTTTTTTCTCATATTTAGTTGATTTTTAACACCTCGTTAGAGCCAAACACTTCTATAGTAGAATAAGAAGGCACATTGCAAAGTTAAATTATAATTACAAAAAAAGTTTAATTTCTGTCCTATAGTATTGCCTGAGAAAATAGTTCACATTTATGTGACATCTTTCACCCCCCCAAAATTGTAAGGTACTTTTCAGATGTATAAGCCCCATTTTCAAACTCGGGTTCCTAATTGAGATGCCCAAATTCCGCAATTGGCCAGGCACATTAGAATGGAATTGCCTCAATGCCCATTTGGACATCTAACTCAGGAGCTCAAGTTTGAAAATTGTCTCTCTCCCCCCTACATTTCATATAGAGGAATCAATATACTCACAGCTGAAATGCAGCAGCTTCTGTGGGGAATACAGATGCTCTTTACCAGAGCACAAGCAACATTAAAGAATAGTTTAGAGCAGGAAATGTGAATGAACTCCATATCCAAATGACACTGCAAAAGAAATTTAGGTAGACCAAATTTACTTACCCATTGTTAGAACCAGTACAGCACACCAACCCTCTAAAAACATGCTGTGGGATCTTTGACAGGACCTCTGTTTCACATCTCACCTGAAAGATGGTAGTTCTAACTGAATCATGCCATTTAACTCTGTATTAGAGCACAGAACCATTTCCGATTTGGAGGGAAGTGCCACCTGAAGAATCTTCAATTAATGTCACATCCTGCAGTACTCTGGGTTTTACTTGGAGACCTCTCAATCCATGAATTGACCAGAACTGACCCTACTTAATTTATTAAATCTGACAAGATTAAAGCTAGAGATGGCATAGCTATAATCTAGTACAGCATGCCATAATTAGGGATGAGTTTTCAAAGGCACAAATGGTGATTGGGCACCCAGATCTCGTTGACTTTCCATGGAAATTAGATAGAAAATCTCCCCCTAGACTGTTTGATAGGAAATAATAATAATAATTAATAAAAAAGCCAGCACAGAAATATCCCATTCACCCACCTTTAAAAAGTTGCACGAGTAGTTTTGAATAGCCAGATAACCCACCTACTTGGTACCCTAGGGAATTAACCTCCCTGAGGTACATTGCATCAAGCCTTTATTGCCTGGGGGGTTTTTATTTATTTAATTTATTATTATTCAATACTGCACCCAAGGAGGGAGATGTTTGAAAAGAGACCAGGGAAAATAAGTTTGTGTTTTTAACATAGTTACAGAAAAGGTAGATAAAGAGGCAGAGGAGGGAAGGGGGTTGTATATCCGATGGGTCTTTGTTTATGAGAACATTCTAGCACTGAGTCTGTCCAGGGGATAAGAATTCTGGTTATCACATATTGAGTCAGTTAAGAGTAAATTTAGGCATGTGTATTATATAATGTGGTAAAATCCTCCCCTCACTGGGAGCAGCAATGAGTAGGCAGTTGCATGATCTGAACTTGACACATACAGCTGGCACAGGACAGGAAGCCTCACTGTGAGCAGGCATAATGTGTGTCAGGCAGCATGTTACTGCTCCTCTCAGCAGGAACAGTGTACATTTCTTAACCATTGCTGGCTAGCGCTTGTTGCTGGTGGTAGCATAAGTGCTAACCAGTTGGGATGCTGGACATGCCCTTGCTGCTAGCCAGGTGTATCACCCAGCTCATTCTATGGAGGCATCCTGCATTGCTGTTTCTGTGAAGGTATCCATCTGGCAAACATACCTCCCAGTGCGCTCTGAGGAGGTGTTCTCACCTGACATGCTTCTGTATAGGTATTCTGCCTGGCTGTTTGTGTGGGGGAAGAAAACTAACAGAAAGCAGGATTTGCTTCCTGCGTATTGGCATGGTATCATTCCTTAGAGTATATTTTCTGATTCCCTGTTGTCTAGGGCAATATTTTCTAATTATGCTTTGGGCTGGCTTTAATGGAAACCATTCCTAAGCCATAATAAGTAAGGAAATTGAAATGAGTGCTTTATATTTGGATTTGCAGTGGCCTGGATACATATAGCTAGATACATATAGCCCGCACACAAATATTTTTTTTTCACTGAAGGAGAAAATTATCCACCAGCATTAGTAAAAAATAATCTTGCTTCTTAACATATTGCTGAATGATTGAGCCAGAACTACAATTCTCTCTATTCTAACTCTTTATTGCCTTCAAATTGTGTACACTTTTCTGCAAGTGAGCAGCAGATTGTCTGCTCTGCAAAAAGACAGCCTCAGGTGGTATCACTTTCTACAAGTTCTTTATTTCTTATTAACTATATAAAAGTTCTTGGTCTTTTAACCATATGTGCAACACTATAGGAGTAACTGATCAACAGTTTTCTCAGTGAGTAAAATTCCTGCATTAGGGTGGAGAGATTGTTTCTTTAGTTTGAATATAGCAATGCCAGTATTTGTTACATTCTCTTTTCTGATTCTGTAAATTTACAGATAAGGGATGCAGTAAAAGCCAGAGCTGCCACTGCCATGAAGCCAATGAAACTTGTGTGATTTAACCATTTAAAAAAAATACTTGGGTTGTTTTCAATCTCATCTGTGCTGGAAAAAGTACCACAGATCGCCCCTGTCCTCCCCTACCACTGCCCCAGACCTAACAGTCTGGTGATGAATGTTGCCAAAATAGCTAAAAATATTCAGGTCCAAAGTTATGAAAGGAATCGAAGAGGAGAGTGAATCTGAGGCATGGAAGAGCCTCTTCAAGTTATCTTACAGAGATGATGATCCATCCCCACTGGATAAACCCTGGGATCATAGATCTTTTCTGATGGTTCCCAGAGAGACGATGTACCTAGAACACAAGAAACCATTTACAACATTTTTTTAAGAAACTAAAAAATCTGAAGGAATTTAAATTAAATTTAAAAAAAAATCAAAGCACAGCTAGGATGGACAGAAAAGGAGGAAAGGAGAGCAACATTTCTGGTCTGGCCAACTGATGCTCTGTGCACAACCTTAGGGGAGAGGGGACAGTAATGGATTAAAGTCACCTTTACACTTCCCCAATCCTAATAGCACTCATACTTGAACTTCTGCATAAACCAGAGCAACCTCAAGACTGCTCTAACTTACACTGACAGTAAAGTCACCCTAGGAGCCATTCCACTAGTGAGAGCCTTGCTGAATCACAAAGTACCATGCTCCTTATGCTTGTTGGGGAGATTTTGCCAGAATCTGGGACTGGATGACAAGGGATCTATCACTCGATATTTGCCCTACTCTGTTCATTCCATTTGAAGCATCTGGCACCAGCCACTGTCAGAAGACAAGATACTGGGCTAGATGGACTGTTGTTCTGACCAAGCAAAGCCATTTTTATATTCTTTGTCCTCAGACAGTGTTGGGCCCAGTTTCTGAGAAAATAGGGGTAATTCCTGCTGGCACAGCTGGAAGAGATAAATAAGGAGAAAAGATCATGGTGAATGTTTTGCGAAGCTCTGTAAGAATATTGCACTTGTGAATGACCTGGGAAAGAGCTGAAGTAGAAATGTCAGCAGCCAGCAGTGGAAAAACCATAAGCAGGTTGAAGAATGAGGTGCTTAAGAATCCAATGGTTGTTTGGAATTTCTTTAAAAAACTAGAATGTTCTGGAGAAAGTCAAGGAAAATCTTCCCTCCAAATAGCAGAAAGGTAGTAGTGGGGATTTGACCAATTCCAGAAATAGATTATTGGCCTCATCATGTCTGAAGATCAGAGAAGTGTGAGATTCAAAAATATCTAACTGACCATCCCAAAGGACTTAATTATTTTTCCTATATTTTGGTCAACAGGGAGACTTTCCTGGGCAGTGATGGCAAGGGCTGATGATAGCTGAGTCATGGGGAGAATGTGTGCGGAGGAAAGGGGGGAAAAAGCAGCCATAAATTTGGAGGAGGGATTTAGGCTGAGAGTCTTCACCCGCTTTAACACTGGAGTTGCTCCATATGCCCTGACCACGCCTCTGTTCCTCGGTGAGAAGCCAAGGGATATCAGAGTTTAACTGGACTATGAACAGGTGATGGTGCCATTTTATGAGCCCAAATAATCACTTTTGCTGCCTTTTTCACAGAGAAATTCTTCCTCTGCTTTCATGTCTGGTTTCTAGGAGGAAGTCTGAAAACTTTGTCACTGCCAGAGTATTTTTTGTAAATAAAATTTTCTCTAAAGATCATTTTCCCTTCTCCTGTTGCTTTGTCATCCCTTTCCTGGCCATCCTTCTCACTGTGGTTTGAGAAAAACATCACTGTGGTTTGATGTTATTACTAATTGTGTTCTCTCTTCAGTTTAGATTGCAAGCTCCTCGGGGCAGGTACCTTGTCATTTTACTGAGTCTGCAAGGTGACATGGCCACCTTTTGTGTGATATAAATAATAGATTATAATAAAAGCATCTTGATGCCATAATTGTCAGCCAGCTGTATTCATGCAGCATCAGGGATAGAACTCATGACGTAAAGGAGGCTTCTAGCGAAGATCTTCAGGGACATAGGACTGTGGCTTCCTATGTGTTTGTTCAGCACCTCACAAAATGGGGCTCATACTCTATTTGAGGCCTTTGAATGCTACTGCAGTACAAATAAATAATTATAATTAATGAGTTTCCAAAGCAGTTTCATTTATTCACCTCTTTAAGGAACCAGTCTACATATGCTTCAAATATTCCACCAAACCCAAGGCAGTACTAGTACTGGTAATATATTGGTCTATTATATCCTTTCCCTCTTCTTTGTTAAGGCAGTGTTTTATCTTCTTGGAGAAAAACATTGCCTTAACTAAAAGTATGCAAGGTTCACAGGAATTCAATCCAACAGTTGAATGCTGGTTTGAAACCCCACTTAGATTATACCAAGCGGATTGATGAGAATATGCCAAGTTTCTCTTTCTCTTCTGGTTTTATAATCAAACCTTAACCTTCCTGGATTACACATGCCACTGAAATTAGATTAGAGCTGGTCTCACTAATGTTTGTGGGTTAGCTTTTAATGTATACTATAGACATATATAAACAGTATACATTTATTCTTCAAAAAATAAAAATTCACTTATATACACAGTGTGTTTGGGCAGCTACAAAATATATGTTCTTTCTCTTTTTAAGAGAAATACATATTGGCAAAGTGTATTGTAATGTTCTAAAAGCAAGAAGAAAACATGATAGCTAAAACCAAATAATATAATCCTTCTGAATGTGGTAACAATTTTTAATACTCTACTATAGAATGAGGAATTCAGGCTCAGTGTTTAATAGTGTGTTGTAGAAAGGACAATGAATGCAGACACATCCACAAAAGATCTCTATTGGCTTAGTCCTGACCATCTCACCTTACTTTACTACCACTTGACAGCCATACTAACCCCACAAACAGGGAAGTATCTTAGCCTTTTCAGATTTAAGATACTGTTAAAGCTTATGAATCAGATTTCCCATATGTGGACATGACAACTATGAAAAAACTATAATTTAGGACACACAGTATTCTCTTTATCCTTTTATGTGGAATTTCACTTTAATGTGATGCAAATGACAGTAAGAAATACATTCACAGAATGTTAAAGCCTTCTTATTAAAAATTCTGTATGCATTTTATATTCTAATTCATGTACAGTCAAAAACCCTGATAAAATCACAGTCCTGATTTGACTGCTGCACTTATCGTATTAATGAGGATACTTTATGCCTTTTGAAAATTGGGATATAGTCCATTATGTGATTGTAAATGATGTGATTGTATCACATCAATTTGTTATACAATCCCACCCCTCCCTTCAGTCAACTTTGTATATAAGACGAGCCACTGGTGAAGGCATGCTGAAGATGGAAAAGCTAAACTTGAAATTAGTCTTCTTTTCTTTTGTCTTATTTTTACTTGTTAAAAAGAGATTTTTTTTTCTGAATCCTGAAATTCCCTCTAACTCTAGAGGGAAATTCAAAACGGAATTCAAAAGCACATAAAGGAGCACCAGACAAGGTTCCCTAAAGGTACGTACTTGATTTACCATATAGCCACAACAAACTATATCAGCTCCATTAACTTTCTGGCTGGTCATGTAATGACTAAACCTAGGAAATCCTTCCCACCCCCCAAAACTGTAATATATTAAGGATTGAAAACTACTTTTGGTGTTGTTTGCAAAAAGGGGTTCTTTGATTGTGATGTATTTACAATTTTTAATATTTTCATTTTTCTTAACTACTGACCATCATTTATTCTGCCCTTTAGGAACACCCAGTGGGTGTAATGCATTGGAACAGCAGCAGATGTCCTTGTAGCTTTTTTTCTACTACTCTAGTTTCTGGTTTTGAGTCAGTGGCGATATTCCTAACTTGGTGAAGGTCAGAAATCTGTTTTCCCCACCTGAGGCTACTATGTGGCTTGCCACTAGTAAGAGAAACTCCCTGCCTGGCATGATCAAGTTTTACAAACTTTCTGCAGTTTAAATCCCAAGGCTGGCAAACTTTTGTGGCAATAGGGTTCCTGGCTCAAAGACACACTGAATGCAGCACCATAACTAGTAAATTAAGACTGCATTCTAGAGTTCTTTTTCCCCCTGGCTTCTAACCATTATGCATTTAATTCTCTCTATAATGGGGTCTCCATCATTACCTTGTGAAGCTAGTACCATTCTTACTGAGTGTTAGCGGGTGTTCTTGGGAACGCAACCACCTTCACTCTGTTTCCCAATGGCTACCTGCAGTTCTTTGTATAGTAATTGTTATCTTCAGTTGTACTTCCCAGAGCATTTTTACGTTTAATGTCTTCATAAAAAATCATTGCTGCTGTCTTAAAATTCACTGAGGTGACATTGCTATATGCAGCAGAATATGCTCCAGTGTAGAGTTTATTAGAGCTTTGAAACACAAATAGTCAAATTCTTAACACACACAGTGCAGTCTCATATTTTTAACTTTTGGTCCTGTTCACCTAGGAACCTGACCTGAAGGCTTTATCAAGATATATGTTTTCCTTGAGTTTGGTTGTCATGGATGAAACTGCTGATGTTTTTTATGGTTCTGTCAATTTCATGCTGTAATATGAACAAATGTATTAGAACACACATGCACACGTACACACACAGGAAATTAGCACAATGGAACATAAATATTTTTTTTTATTTTAAAATGACCTTTTGTGGTAAAGAGAAGGAGTTTCACTAGAATATATTTAAAGGTCATAGGAACCTTTAATAGTGGTAGATAAATTTTGCCCTATTTAAATTCAAGCCCAATAAGAACTTTATACAATCTTTTGGACAAAGCTTGCAACGTTCTAATCTCTGCAAATCCACTCTGTACCGTTCACTGCTCTTCTTATTAAATCAGTTCTACAGAGCTGTACTCTTCTCAATACTGTTACACACACTTCATTTTTATTCTTCAGCTTCAGCTTGGCCTTTTCTATATTTTTGCTTCGTCTTACATTCAATTACCCACAGCCTAGTTTGCAGAATAGGATACTATTGGCAGCTGCATTTAAGCAACAGCACATTATGTCATCTTGCTTCATATATTTCACTCTAATCTTTTTTAGGATAAAGCTCATTTGAGAAATCTTTCCTCTGCCTTTGCGGAGAAATTATTTGCCTTCTTTCATTTGGTCTGAAATTTGCCTTCTCAATGCCTTTGTTTAAAAAGAAAACTTATTTACATCTTCTTGGATCCTATTAGTTAGCTAAATTGCATAATTGTTGCAGTTTTAAGAATACCAAGTCATTTTCTCTCTCGAATCATTGTGGCACTATTTTATGGCTTCCATAATAGCATTTAGTGGTCCAAATTCAGAGCTTACTTTCTTTAGAAGGTTTTTGTATTCATTCTAGTGTATACTGTCATATTTGAGAAGACCATATCCCTCCCATACATATGAAACTGGGATAAGCACTCTTTGAAAATAGAAGATATTAGCCCAGTAAAAGATTCCCTCTGAAAATCTCCAGTGTCAGCATGAGTGCCACCTAAAGAAATTCACTGTCAGTCCTCAGGGATGGTACTTGATATTCAGTTCTAGAATAGTTTAGCATTGTTGATTTCTCTTAATTAATTTCTCTATCCAAGTTTTGATGGTTCCCTCTTTCTCTCTTTTCCTGCACAGTCCTTAGTAAACAAGGACAAGTAACCTCATTATGACATATAGCAAGAAGTCTTGCAGCCTACTTAATTTTTCTAACATTTACTATGTATCAGCAGATCATAAAATAGTTTTCTTTCTATGAAAGAGAAACATACAACATGTGTTAGTAACTTGCTGCATCTTAGTAACTTGCTGCATCTTTTCTTGCAACATTGATAAGCCTTGATTGATTTTTCCCTATGGTCAAATATCACCTTAACCTAGTTAAGCACAAATCCCATTGAAGACAAAATTTCCTTTTGAGGACTGAGACAGAATTCTGTTTTTAACATTGATGTAACCTTACTTTTCTTCCTCCTCTGATGACCCAGAATTTTTGGGTACTGGTCACCGCCTTTCAATATTGTATCTAGAAAGTGAACCAGTTTTAATGGATCCTCTCTTTAAGAACCTGAAAAGATTCCATATGCCAAGTATGCAGAGGAGGTCTCATATATTAAAACTATCATTTATACATATTTTAAAATCTAGGACTCCAGTTAAATAGAGATTAAAACAAACATTGTCCAGGATTTAATGCAGTTAGTTTAAAATTAAAAAAGCAGCCAAGGGAGTGAAGTTTCCAGAATAAAAAAAAAAAAAAGCACAACATTTTAGAAAACTTTATGCTTTGTCAGAAATGGTCTTCTTCACTGACATTGTACCCAAAAATGCTTAGCTGATAATAATTTAAAATATAAAATATAGTGGAGCCCAAAACGTCATGCTATCCCTTCCAAATAATTGTCTTTAATTAATATTATTATTGATCACATAATAGAAGATCCAGTCTGAGTGATATAAGGATTTGAAGATTTCAAGGCAATGCTTTACAACTTAATTATGTTTCCCTAGGAGACTTAACATAATTCAATTTATTTTTCCCTTGTGTTTCATCAATCATTATATGAATAGAAAAGATGTCTGAGCCTCATTTCTATGTGAATTTCTGTAGATTCAAGAATTTTCAACTACTGTATATACAGATTATTGGGAGAAAAAGAGCACACCTTCTATGAAGACACCTGTCTCCTAAGCCTCACCGATGATGATAGCATTGTCTTCTGTTGTTGCTCAGCCAGTAAATTTGCTGAATACAAACTGTTGAGCTGCACAGCCTTTGTAAACCAAGTTCTGCTGTGTCTAACAGGTAGAAATCAGGCCGACTTACTGTTTTTCCTTCACTCTTTCTGAAAAAGGCGTTTATTGTACATGGAAGATGAATTGTTTTGTGTGTGCTTTTTCTCTTGCAAAAATTTTTTGACTGTTGATTTTGGCCTGTTTTCTATATGATGCTCTGTTACTGCCATAATCCATATCACAGTGTGAAACATAGGTGGTGTCAAATCCTGCAATTTCTTTATCTCCATTGGGAAGTCACCAAGCGCATCATGATATTCATCACCTTTTATATGAGGCCTCCAAAGCACCCACTGAAAGCACCCTTTAAAACTTTATTTGATACTCCCCTTCATATCCCAGTTAAGAAAGGTGTGAAACAAGGAGACACAGTTTCACCAAAACTCAACACAGCCTGCCGGAAAATGAATTGGAAGGGTGGAATCAACATCAACGGAAAGCAGTTAAACCATCTCATATTTGCGGATGATATTGTGTTGATGGCTGAAATTACTATCAAACTACAGAAAATGCTGCGAGAACTCAATACAAAAAGCAGCCAAGTCGGACTGAAAATTAACCGCTCCAAAACTAAATGTATGCCGTCTGATACCATGCCAAAAGCCCAAAGAACAGTCAAGGGAGAACAGCTAGAAGAAGTTGAGCAATATGTCTATTTGGGCCAAGAAATTAACATGCGCCATGATCAGGAAGGTGAATTCTCATGAAGAAAGAAAGCAGGTTGGTGCGCATTCAATTCTATCTCGCATGTCCTCCAAGGAAAAATCAACAAGGCAACATGCGCCAGCCTCTTCAACTCAAAAGTACTGCCAGCAACATTGTACAGCAGTGAAACATGGGCACTGACAAAGACAGAGGAGCAGCAACTGTCTGTCACGGAGAGGGCGATGGAAAGAAGAATTCTGGAAATTTGAGTCCCCAGTGAAGTGATCAGACAGCAGAGTGGAGTGCAGGACATCGTTGCTGAGAACTGGCATAGTAAAATGCGATGGGCCGGGCATATAGCGAGGCTCAATGACAATCAATGGACTGCAGCTGTCGCTGAGTGGTACCCACGGGAGCTGAAACAACCACTCGGATGACCTCCAAAGAGATGGGAAGATTTTATTGTGAAAAGACATGGCTGCACATGGAGAAGGAAGGCCAGGACACGAGAAGAATGGAAGATGCGTTGTGATCGGCACAATCTATGCGAGGGCTGAAGGACTGATCGATCAAGGTGAAGCTGAAATCTGAAAGATGCTTTACATGTTGTCAGACATATTTTGTGAAAGGTCTCTTCTATGTTAATGAAGCACTTGTACCTCATCCTATATAGTCTCAATAATACTGATAATAATAATAATTCTCAAAGCAGAAAAATAGATGTTGTTTGGCTATGAACTAATTGCAAATGGTGATCACAGAATATCAATGTCTGTACATTCTTAGCTATTTAAGAGACGTCTTTCTGTGCTGGAGCTGTTTGAAGGTTGGCAGTCAGGAAAGCTGTTATTGAACCCAGCAGAGGGTGCTCCAGAGTTTGCGACCAACATGCTGTCACGTGGCAGTGTAGAAATTTCATTACCTCCTCTAACAGTCTAACTTTCCTCATCTACTGTACAATCTGATTAGCAATGGTAGGAAGAATCGGAGATGTTCTATTGCTAGGGGGTTAGATGAAGGAGCTTTTTAAAAAATATCAAATAATTTCAGATCTGAGTCAGTGACTTTTAAAATGAAAGGTCTACTCTGTTGCCGTTAATGGGCAGGCTTTCATAATTTCTTGCTATCACAGTACTAACTTCTTCTTTTCAAAGCCTTTCTGAACCTCTCATTGTCCAGCATTTGTATCCCTCACTTTAATGAGCGCTAAATAAGAATTATATAAGTATTTCAATAATTCTCACTGGACAGTTAATTAAGCAGCACTGAGTCTAAGGAGCAGTCAGCTATTCCCTCCTTTTACAGGCAAGTGCATCCACAGACACAAAGGGAAGAGGTCATTTTTTTAAAAAAAATGATGTGTAGATTAGTAATTTTTCTCTGTAATAAATGACCTGGCTAACAAGCTGAAACAGTGAAATAAAATTTCACCTTTTTTTGTCCCCTCATTTTTCCAGTCCACTCTCTTGTGTTCCCTCAAGCTTCTTTTACACAGGAAATGAATTCCCTTTAACTTTTTAGGGCCTGAAAATGTTGAACTAAAGCTCTCCAAATTTGCTTCCCTCAGTAAATTGCACGGGGAATGGCCCTGCCCAATCCTTCATTACACATTCTTCTTTTTTTTAACAGCTTCTGTTTTTTCTCATATTTGATAGATCCTACCACAAACTTCAACTAGAGTGAGTGCAGAGGACCATAACACCAGTCTTACACACAGGGTATTTTATTAAGTCCAGCAGTTAAAAATGTACAAAGTTCCTCATAATAATCCATTCATTCTGTTCTCGCCTGATTCTTGGAGTAAGCCTGCACAATTATTCAAATCCCAGCTTTTAGCTGCAGCATACACCTCGCCATGGGGCTGTGCCTCTGTAATCTTGCTTTGGTCTTGCATGTCAAATGGAATTAACTCCCATAAGAAATGTATGCGAAGACAACCCAAAGTGTCTAATCCAGCTGCTGTCTTAAATTTCTGAAACTCAGACCTGTCATCTTTTTCTATAGATTTGTTGAAGTTCTCACTTATGCTTCAGTCCATCCAAAAATGAAGTTTAGGGAAATTTGCATTTTTATATATTTTTCAGTTGTTCACTCCTTTAGCTTTTTCATGTGTTTCCTTTGTAGGAGTGTTTCCCCCGCTCCCTCCCCCCCTCGCAATTCCAGTCCTATTTTACACTTGCAGAATTCCTGATAGAGGTGGAGTCAGTTGTTTTTGTAGCTGGCAATACACAAGTTTAAACCCAAGGAGTATTACTTGATGATGCAGAGGCCAAACCAAAACAAAAGCTAGGACTTGTGCGAGTGAGGAAATAATGATATCATTATTACCATACCTTAACAACTCAACCCAGCTAATCACAAAAACTAATTCTGCCTCCATTAAATCTCAAACTGCATTGCCTCCTTCAGGAATAAAAAGCTCTCTGAAATTAGTTTTGGTTAGTCTAACTACACAGTTTATGTGTTGTATTAAGAATAGATTAGCTAAAGAAGCAACCTTTCTGATGCTTCTGGCTTCTGCTCTTCTGTAGGGGGCATACTTTCAGATATCAGCAAAACATGCCAGTATATTTGTCAGGGTTCCCTCCGGACTCTGAACTCTAGGGTACAGATGTGGGGACCTGCATGAAAGTCCCCTTAAGCTTATTTCTACTAGTTTAGGTTAAAAACTTCCCCAAGGCACAAATCCTTCCTTGTCCTTGGATGGGTACTGCTGCCACCACCGAGTTAGACAAAGATTCAGGAAAAGGACCACTTGGAGTTCCTGTTTCCCTAAAATAGCCCCCCAAGCCCCTTCACCCCCTTTCCTGGGGAGGTTTGAGAAAATCTACCAACCAACTAGGTAAACCAGATTCTTAAACAAAACTTTATTATAAAGGAAAAAAAGTAAAAGAAACACATTTGTAAAATCAGGATGGAAGGTAACTTTACAGGGTAATCAGATTCAAAACACAGAGGATTCCTCTCTAGGCAAAACTTTAAAGTTACAAAAAAACAGGGATAAACCTCCCTCTTAGCACAGGGAAAATTCACAAGCTAAAAACAAAAGTTAATCTAACGTGCCTTGTCTTATTTACTTACTCTTTTTGCAATATTGAGACTCATTTTAGGATGATTTTAGGAGAAGGAGTTTTCTGACCTGATGCTTCTCTGCTTCCCCAGAGAACACACAAACAAATATCACAAACACAGCCTCCCCACCACCTCCCCAATTTGAAAGTATCTTCTTTCCCCATTGGTCCTTTTGGTCAGGTGCCAACCAGGTTATTTGAGCTTCTTAACCCCTTACAGGTAAGGAGGAATTCTAGGCTACCCTTAGCTATGACAATAGTAAATAAGGATTTTTTTTAAAAAGAGAGAAAAACTGTATCATACAGAACTTAATTTTCCACCTATTCAATCGAATATCAGCAAGATTTGATTAGGCTTGGCCAATTTTACATGAACTAGCCAAAATGCATTTATATAGAGGGGTCCAGTTTCAACATAAATTCAGTAAATAGCAATTACAAAATTATAGTCAGATACAAAGCTGTTTCTTCTAGCTGTCTTGGGTAAGTGAGGTTGGAAGGGTAAAACTGTAACTTATTGTAGTGGATATTTAATAAGTGGTAAGCCATAGCACTCTCCACTTGAAAGTTAATTAAGGCCATCAAATGACCATACTTGTACAGAAAATATGTTAATGGTTTAACCATGGTAACAGTCACAACAAAGCCCAGCAAAATAATAATGGCTTTATGCATCATTTTTACTAGTCATTACAGAAAGACTTATCTTTTTAAAAAGAGTGACCATCTCTTGTTTGTTTTCACATTTTTAGGAAGTAAGAGTATTAGCAGTTAATTTTGAAACTTCTTCATTTTACTACAAACAGGCACTGATATTGAAATATTGAAATTTTGATATGTGGAGTAGGTCAAAGTGTATTCACTTATAATGAAATCCTATAAATATGGACTATATTGTGCATGTCAATGCTGTGTTTTCTTCATCTCTCTCTTTTTTGTTGCATACATATGGGTTTTGAAGAAAAGACTCTTTAATTTGTAGAACTTCACCAAGTCTTTCAGATCTTTTTAATTCAGAAGTGTCATTGTTGTGTGATTTTAGTTGTTGAATAATCATCCTCAACAATAGACAGGATATAAAACCAACTATTCTACTCAATACATAGGATGCTCAGTGGGTCAGATTCTTCACTTCTTCCCCAGGAAAACTCCCCATTCAGGTCACAGGAACTTTTTATTGTTTAAGGTTTGAGGGATTGATTCTGTAAATTAACAAGTATCTTCAACTCCCATGGAGGCTGAGGGCACTCAACACCTTGTAGGAAGCTTGAGCCCTGAATTTAACCCATTCTGAGTAAATAATATATTAGACAATACCTTTATTTGATTGTGTCAGGGGGTAGCTGTGTTAGTCTGTATCCACAAAATTCATATAACTAAAATTCATTTGTAAATTTAACACCATTAATTTGGGCTTGCATAGGGACAGGGAGTGGCTGGCTCACTACAAAGGCAACTTTCCCTCTTTTGGTATAGCCACCGCCTCATCAATGATTGGGAGTGGACCACATCCACCCTGATTGAATTGTCAACACTGTCAACCCTGTCAACTGTCAACTGTCAACCCTGTCAACACTGGTTCTCCACTTGTAAGGTAACTTTCTTCTCTTCATGTGTCAGTATAATAATGCCTGTATCTGTAATTTTCACTCCATGCATCTGAAGAAGTGGATTTTTTACCCCCGAAAGCTTATGCCCAGATAAATTTGTTAGTCTTTAAGGTGCCACCGGACTCCTCATTGTTTCTTTGATTGTTAACTCTCATTAATAATACTCTGCGCTTGTGTAGCACTTTTCATTCAATGATCTTAATGTGCTTCCCACTAAAAATTCCTCAGAACATTTCTGTGAGGTACACTCTACTAGCTTGTGCGTGTTTGAGTGATGAAAGTATATCAAATAGTCAATGGACCTATGCTAATTTATGCCAGCAGAGGTTCTGCGTCATAGAATCTGTTACTCTGAAAAATAAAGGGTGAAATTATATAGATCCTAGTGGTGTAGCAATAAGATTCATTCAGATAAAGCAAATTATTTAATGATTTTTGCCACTCTGTTTCTCTCCCCCCACTTTAATATGTGTGTTTACTCATGTCACAATAGTCAAGAGTCTGTCAACATTTCCAACATAATCTGCCATTTTAAGGCATTTATACAAATACAAATTTACTTATACAAATAAATTCTGCCTTAAAAATTTAGTATACATTCCTCTTGATGCATTCACATAGCTCTCACTATTAGTAGCAATGTTATATTCATACTTCAAGGGAACAATACATTCTATAGTTTTTCCAGGTCAGAACTGGAACACTCAAAAATGTTTACACACGTGTTCCTGGCCTTCTTTGAAAGAAGAATAAGCATTTATCAGTAGAGCTGAGAGAATATTTTCGGACTGAATGTTTTTCATTAAGAAAATGGCTTTTGTCAAAACCAAAACTTTTCACGGGAATGTGATGAATTTGATGAAATTTTGCTTATGACACAAGGCATTTTAATTATGTCAAGATGTTTGATTTCAACATTACTGGACTGGAACTTTTCTGGTTTTTTTAATTACTTTTCATTTCAAAATTTATTGTATATTACTAAAAAAATTAAAAAGTCAAAATTTAAATGAAATATTTTAATTTTATCTAAACAAAATATTTTAATTCACAACAATGATGTTTTTTAATTTCACTTTGTGGGAAATTTCAAAGGAAGACAAATTTTGAAATTGGAGAATTTCCTAAGAAACGAAAATTCCAATTTCCATGTAGCTCTGTCTGTTATTATTAGGTATGTTTATTTCTATAGCTCAAGATTCCATTTTTTTGCTGGTTGCAATAAATGAAAATAGGCATTGCCCTTTTTGGGTTTATTTTATCAAAATGTCCAACTTCTTTTCTGATTACATTTTTTAAAGTGCTGGAGATAGTCACAATGTGTCCACTCGTGGCTTGCCTACACAGTGCTTTAGTCTGCATCAAGGAAATGTAAATTTTAGTGCGCACCAGCATGTCATGTAACTTGCCCGTTTCTCGTAACAAGTTTCCTAGTGCATGTTGAATGTAGTCCCATTTCAAACAATAAATGCTAGCATGGACTAAAATGTACACCTCTCTGGGGCCGACAAGACCTGAGAAGAGGCTGCTGGACAGACCAAATGGATGTTTCTCGTATCCAGTTTTTCTTTTAAGGATTGCTTTGAAGTGCTGAACACCAACAAATCCTACTAACTTTCAGGATCAAAAACTTCTTTATTATCTCAGACTTGCTGTGTGATAAAACAAAATATATGTAATAATACTACTCACTACTCAGTCCTTTCAGGCAACAACTACCACAATGAAACACCCAAATCTCCATGGGTGGAAATGTCCTGTTTTTTTGGCTTGCAACCTTTAACTGTCCCACACTAACAATTCTCCAAGAGTGACAAAATCAAGCATAACAAAACAAGGAGAAAAAAGTCAACAGAGAATCCCTTACTTAGAGCCTAACTTTCGGCATGGGAATTAGATATGTCTTCTGTACTAGTGCTTCAAGCTATTCTCAGCATTTGCTAGCTGTCATCTCCCAATAGATACTTACAGTTTTTTGCCCATCTGTAATAGGTTCTTAGACATTCCCCATTACTGTAATATCTAAGTGTCTCAAAAATCTTTAATGTATTTAGCCCCACAACATCCCCATAAGATAGTGAGCTATTACATCCATTTTACAACTAGGGAACAAGGCACAGAAAGGTTAAGTGATTTGCCTTAGGTCAGATAAGGGGCCTCTGGGAACACTGGGGCTTGGACAGTGGTCTCCTGAGTTGAAGGCTAGCCCCCTAACCAGTAGACCATTCTTCAGCACCTCATCTCCTTTTCTAGAGATCATGTCTGTTCTCCCAGTCATCTCCTCTTCAATCGTGATGTCAGCTTTTCTCTCCTGCTGTTTGGCTCACTGTTGTGCTATCTCTGGTCACCTTGCCACATTGCTAACACGTGTGCAGTAACATTGTAAAGCTATATTCTATGGGGTCCTTGGGCTATAGTAAAGGAACTTAAAGATAAGATATTGCTTAGGGTATTCATTGTTCATGGACATCATAAGAAATGAGGCCTTGTGAAGAGTTAACAGAAGATGAAAGCTACATGGCACACTGCAGCACATGGAAACGTGATCAACTTGGCAAAGGGTAATACATATAAGTGAATGGCCAAGTTGAGGGAATGCAGTAAAATGCTGGCTAACGTTAAGTGATCTTAAGGGAATAACTAATTGTGAAAGATGAATTCAATGTGAGAAGAGTGTAAGTTAGGGGAGCTTGGATATGTATTGAGAGTGTGAGATCAATAGCAGAACAGGAGGGAAAAGCTAGGGAGTGGCTCAGACTGTTGAAGAAACGCCAAGAAAAGAAAAATAATGGGCAGAATTAGGAGTATATCCAGCAGGTCAAGTCTGTGCAGCAAGTAAAATAGAGGTCTAGCTTCTGTATTCTCATAAATTAATACAGAATCTCTCCAGCTCAGTCGAGGGCAATGAGTGGGATCAGATGGGATCAGAAGCTTGGGCTCTGAGCCAGACATTTTGCCATAAAGCAGTTTGAGTGTGACAGGGTTGATTGAGTAAAGGTCCAATGTATAGGATGGATGGCAATAGTGGAGCATGATAAGTTATAGAACAAACCCATTGCAGAACAATGAACCTAGAAAACTGACCAGAATCCAAGGGGGAAGTATTTGGACTTACATTGGCTACAGATTTCTGGCTGCAGGCCTCCACTGCACTTAGCCATAGAAATAATTTTAAACGTAGTGATTATTATTCAATTATGTGATGCTGTAACTGAAAGAAGTTATTTCCTCTATGGCTATCAATGTATGAGGAAAAAAACACCATCTAAAGTAGGAGGATAGGCTCATGGAGTGTTGCTGGAACTGTGTCACAAGAAGCTCATACAACTATGCCAAGGTGGTGATGGAGGTTAAGAAATGTTTCTTCTCCTTTCCCATAACCTTTATAAAGTTGTGGCCAACAGAACTGTTCCAGATAGTGAAGCGTTTTTAACCAACACAGGTTGTCTTTGCCTAAGATCTGTTGTGAGGCACTTATGTCCTACTTCACAAAGCGGAGAACATTGCCTGTTCTGTTAAATATGAGTCAGATAATAGAGTACCATCCCTTGGCCAAGCTTGGACCAGTCTCAGAACAGACTTTCCCCCAAACCTCTATTTCTATGATGAGTCAGTGTAGCCCTGCCTCTCATGGCTGATGAACGATAGTGGGGAGCGCCTTGTTTAACTGCTAACAGAAATGGTTAATGTCTCTCTGAAGAGTGTAGGCTATAGGTAACCTTTTAACACGTTCCTTCTGTGGTGTTCCAGCCCTTGCTCAATAAGGTATCATTGGATGACAATAATCTAAGCAATTAATACCTCATCTCAAATCTCCTTTACTTTGGAGAGGGTGTTCAGAAACATGTGTCATGCTAACTCCAGCAGTTCCCGATTTTTTTCAGTATTTTAGTTCCCTTCTAGTCAGGCTTCTCACCTGGCGGATGATCCACACTTGGCAAATGACAGAAATCTTATTTATTTCATTTAATATCTGCTAATAATGTTAGAGCAACTAATGTCCTTTGACACCACATGGACCCTGAGGTTCTACTAGCATGTCTGTAGAATCTGGAGTAGACAGCATCATATAAAGGTGACTGCAAGCTATGTCTAGTAAGATGATGATGCCCTTTCTGTAAAATGAATGCCTTACTTTGCCTTTCTCTCCTCCAGGCTAGACTACTCTAGAGCTATACATCTGGAGCAGCCCATGAAGGACACCCAAAAGCTACGGCCTTTACAGGGTATGCTACTACAATAGACACTCATTAGTAGGAACATATCAGTGCCCTATTGCTATGTTGCTCCTAAGTAGTTGTTGCTGTTATGGGGAGAGTCGACAATTCACAGTACAGAAAGTGTTCCCAGGGGAAATGTTGCTCATAATGGTGGCTGCTCTTACAAGGTGTTGTTGCAAACAAGCATCTACTGTAACAGGCTAATGTAGGAAAACAAAAAAATCACAAAAAAAATCCAATATTCTCTAAAAATACAAAAGTCCTTAGTTAAACCAGTTAAGATGGGGAAACTCAGAACTGGGACTCAAATAGGGTCTCCTACTTTGGACATTCTCTGGACTTTCTCAGGAAATAGCCAAGGGACACCTGAATAACCTAAAAAGTGTTAATGGTAATTCAATATATGACACCCTTCTCTTTGAGTCAATACTTCATAGGTGCCCCGAATGGTGCATTTTTTTTCATCCAGAAATGCAGATTTAGATTAATTGAAACATTTCACAAATTCTTGTTATATTTGACCACATTTTTTTTGGTCATAAAACAAAGCAAAATGCAACTAAATCAAACTATTTCACTTCTACCTTTTTAAACAAAATATTTTGATTTTATGATTCACATGAATTTCATTTTGAATTCTACCTCAATTTTATTTTTATTAAAATGTTAAACTCATAAACAAAACAAAATATTTTGTTTCGGGTCAAATGAAACTTTTGACAACCCCAAACATTTTTTTTTTTTTTTTTTACTTTTTGGTTTGCTGAAAAATTAACAAAAAAGATGTCATTTTTTCCAAATGTTTCAAGCAATTTTTCCCTATTTTTTCAGTTTGACCAGCAAACTGAAAAATCATTTATTTGCATAGCTCTGGTCCAAATCAGTTGTATCTAGTCAATCTAGGTTTTTATATCATGGCGAGACTATCTGAATCCTGCCCACCCAAACTCGCTTTGCAGTTTCAAGTGGATGCAATATGCAGCACTTCCTGTCCTAAATTGTTGTGTAGTGGTGCTCTGTGTTGGCTAACAGTGGTTGCAATTTATCTTAGCAGTGGCTCCATTGCAGTGATGGAATGGTATGATCCCCATGTAGGGTTTGTATGTAGGTTAAATCTATAAAGTGCTTTGGGATCCTTTTCGATGTATAGTGCTATATAAATGTATGATGTTATTATATCAGGATTGCCTCATTAACCCCACTGCTTCCAGATCAATCCATTGCTTTAATGGCTCCATTTTTCTCTTAGGCTGACTAATACAAAACTAGTACAACATGTTACAACAACTCCGATAAAATAAATCAAGATGTCCTGTAGTATTATATTAAAATATTCATTTAACTTGTTAAAATCATTAAAACAAATGCTTGATACATTTGTATTTATTTTGGTACCCCTTTTAGTGAAGAACAGGGATAACTGGAAGACAGAGAGACAGTCTGAATAACTCACTATCAGGACTACAAAAGCTTTTCCACAGTGCTAATTTAGGCTCTTTCAATTTACTCTACTTTTAAACACTTTCCATTTCATAATTAAGTAAAAACAACTTTCTTTCTTTCTTTCTTTCTTTCTTTCTTTCTTTCTTTCTTTCTTTCTTTCTTTCTTTCTTTCTTTCTTTCTTTCTTTCTTTCTTTTTGGCTGACTTCACCCCTTTTCTCCCTTTCCAGAGGGTCCTATAAAGAACAGAACTAAGGAAAGGGAAGGTGTGATGAAGCTTAGACAATAATGTTATTTTAAAGTTTGACTGCAACAGCTCCCTCAAAACAGACATTCTGCAACTTTAGTGCCTGCTGTCTTGGCCTTTTCTTTCTCTCCTCTTTGACTGGCAGTTCCTTACATCAGCTTTTCACCTGTATTCTTCTGCTTTCTGGTAGAGACTTTCCTAGCACAGCAATGGTAAGCAGCGGTACCAATTCAGATATTTCTTGGGGCAAGGAGGCAAATTCTGACTGCCCAGCCCCCCAGCAGCAACCCCGTTCCAGTCTCCACTCAGCCTCCTCCCACTCCCATAGGGACCACGGGTCTCCCTCAGCTGAGGAGTCTCCCCTCTTGCTTACCACACAGTGCGTGAGCTGGTGCTGCCTGGAGTCAAGTTCACAATGGACTCTCCTGTGCTCTGTAATATATTGTCTGGACAGAAGGGTAGCTGGGCCAGATTTGAGTGGTGTTGCAACCCCATGCTCCAGATCACAACACTGCTCCATGAAATTTGGCTAAGCCACCATTCTATATGGATAGATGTGTGGCCAGGTCCAATTTCAGTAGTATTGAAAACACACAGCTGGAGTAATGCTCCAGACTCTGACAGAGTATTGATTTAGTATGAGACCACTGCTTAAAACTTTGAGCAAGTGCAAAACCTTTTTTTTTTTTGGTGGTGGTGGTGGGCGGGCTAATGGTACCACTGATGGTAGGACGTCTTTCTGTACTGGAAAATAGGCTTTATTCTGCTCATAACCAATTTCTTTGTCACTTTGGCATACGTTTCCACCATAGCTTAGGGAAGCATCCTGGACTAATAGATAGAACACTGGATGGAGAGCCAGAAGACCTGGGTTCTCTTTCTGACTCTACCACTGCTGTGTGACTTTGGACAAGTCACTTCACATCTCTATGCTTGTTTCCCTTTGTCTGTCCTGTCTATTTATTTTGGAAGTGTCCTCAGCCCCTCCCATGAGCTTTTCCCATCCAAGGGCATAGTCTAGAGTATTATTATTTTTATGTAATAATTTCATACATAGTATTTTAGACCCTTTCAGGACATACAAGAAGACAGTTTTTTGCTCCAAGACATTTAAATTCAAAGCCCCTGGTCCTGCCATTTGATGCACATGAGCAGACCCCTGCACCTGTGTTGAGTTGCACTGGCTTCAGCGGGTCTCTATGAAGGCACAGGGGGTTGTCTACATACATCTTACAGGAGGATCAGAGACTAACCAGACAACATACAGAAGAAGGGATGGGGACAAGTGGAGAAAAAGGCTAAAAACCAAATGATTGATGTGGGGTTCTTATACCAAAGACTTTGTTGATGTGCAGTGTTTGTTCCTTAACTCTTGTTAAGGTTCTTAACTCTTGTTAACATTTGTTAAGGTTGTTTGGCACCTTTTATTATTTAGGTTTTATTTGGGGGGGGGGGAGAAGGGATTAAATCATGCCCTCAGTTAACATCACTCTATAAACCCTATAGCTTTTCTCATTTCTTGCTTTTTGAGTCTTTAATATTTCACAATTTATATGGAGGAAAGGATAATCTTAAAAGTACAGGATGTCCTTGGTTTAAGGCACAGACCTAGCACTCAGAAGATCTACTCAGCTCTACTCAGCCTTTTTGCGTGGTAATAGGTCAGTTTTTAAACTGGAGATAATACTTAGTATCCTGGTGGGTGGCTGTTGTAAGGCTGAACTCAATAAAGTTTGTAAAGTGCTTTGAGATCCTTTGTTATAGAAGTGTCAAGTACTATTATTGTTCTCAGTCACCTCATTCCCTTTCCACCTGCCTCGTCCAAGGACAGTTACTTGTTCAACCCACCCTTCATAGCTATTTTCATCAGCTCCATATCATGACATCAGTGGTTAGTCTAAGAAGACAACACTTTTCAATTCATATGGTCCAAGAAAACATTATGTGCCATTATGATCCTTGATACAAATGCCCTGAAAGTCTGTGAATTTATACTAGGGATGAACTTGGCCCTACCTTGTTACTGTGGTATGTAGAGTATTTGTTTGTCATGTGAAAATACAGGGCTAATACCAGTGGCTTTAAAATATATGTGTAACAAACACCTTTTGCTTTGGGAGAAATTCTGCATCCATTGAAGTCAATGGCAAAACTCTCTGATTTCAGTAGGGCTAGAATTTCACCGTGTGTGTGTATGTATGTGTGTGTCTTTCTAACCTGGTATATGGTATATTCCTCCACTTGAATATTATCCCATAAATACAAGGGTAGCACTTTTATAATGTCACTAGTAGCTAAAAGCCTCAGAATAGACAGACACAGCACAGATGACATCATAGTCTCTGGTATTTAATAATATTCAGAAAATGTATTGTTTCTATGTGGAGCACAGTAAGCAGGTCATCACAGCTCATCTTATATAAACTGCTTTTGTAAGACAAAGAGAACCCGCCATTACATTACATCCCTAGAGCCTGTGGCTTAAAACTTATATGTTGGTCCAATAAATGGCATCAAATTATCTGTCTTATCCTTCTATTGAACGCAGAACACATGCTGCTACGAAACAAAAAGGACATGCATTTATTTTCAAGCATAGGATTTTGGAACCACTTGGGAAGAATATTCTTGATTGAGAACCAAAACATTCCATGATGCTTAACAAACCTGCAAATTGAAAAATCAACATCTGCCCTGTGTAGCAACAATAGTAGAAGGACCTATAGCCTGAAAAATTCAAAATATTCCTTAAATTATATTTTTGTGCATTTACAAAATTACTACTCTCTGAATCAAAAGTCTCAAGCTGTTTTTATCTAAGAGCATACGTTGTGTCGATAGACAATATCTCAGCCTGTAGTCGTACATGAAAAGCCCTGCTGCATAGCATAATGGACAGTCCTGCGAACAAGAAGCTGCATCTCAGTGAATGCTCCTATAATAATATTTTAAAATAAATGATATGCATCATTAAATCACTGAGGATGACTAACTCAATTTTAGAAAAACCACAACTCCTGCAATCACAGTTGCAGTTCTTATTTGAATATTTTAGCTTTTACCTGGGCAGCCAATAGAAGCTAGTGAAGCCATACTCTGCTTCATACAGATGAAGGCACTACTCTGAAAGAAACAGGAAGGAACCTGTGATTATGTAGATACAGTAGCGTGGGCTAGATGTTTTTTTTTTGTCATTTTTCTTATTTACATATCACAGGCGTTTCTTTACGAAGTTATTTTAAATAATTTATTAGATTGATCTCTTCAAAATTCTACCAAGGCTAGGGAAAAAAAATGTCTTCTAAACTTATTTAAAGGTTTGTGCTCAAGCAGGGCATTTACCTGCCTCACTGCTGATGTTCTAAAAATACCTCCATGTCCATACTATTATCCATTCTTCACGTCCAATTGCTCTGTTATGGTAATAGTCAGAAGCACACCATGTAGTAATTACTTACAGCTGACTTAAGAAAAGAATATTCAACTCCCCCACTGTTCCATGAGAAGGTCTTTATGCACTATTAACTCATTCCTGTTTATTAATACTCTACTGGTAATTCTGGCTGCTGCTTTTTAGGTTTGTAATAGGAGGACTATTAAACAGCAATTATTGACCATATGGGTTGGTGAATATTTGTTGTTGGGTTTTTTTTTTTTTTATTAATCCTTTTAACTTCTTTTTAAGGAAGCCATATTACAACACAGTAAAAATGGCATTTCATCTGCCTGGGACTAAGAACCTTGGCAGTACTTCCCATTTAGAAAATTCAGATATATCAGAAGAAGCTGCAGAAATACAGAACAATTTAGAAAACATGAAAATCCTAAGAGGGAGGTACAGGGAAAACCTTTGTCTTCATTTTATGGCTGTGGGCATTTTGGTTTGTTTTAGTTTTTCTCTGCCTTTTATTTTTTTAAGATAAATAGAAATCTGAGTTTTTTTACTCATTACATCTGTTCTAGAATTTCCAAATTTTAAACTAATAAAACCCAAGCTAGAAAAAGTGCAAAATTATCAGACTTCTGGGTATTAGGCAGCTGCCTTTGTGAATGAGTCTGCCTAGTGAAAGGGTTCAGGAGGGACAAAATTATAGTAATTATGTCTCAAATAGCTGGGCTGGGGGAAAGTGGGTCTTTTTTACTGCAGTTCTTGCCTTTGGCCAGTAGCAGCAGTTATTCCTTCTGTAGTTTCCAGCATTTGCCTCTGTGCTTCTCCGGCTGTTCTTCACTCCTTCACTTCCCAACTTTCCAGAGATAGGGAGGTAGCCAGCTGTAGTCCAGTCAACTCTCTCACAGTTGGTGCTTCTCTCTTTTGCTGCCCCCCCCCAGGATGATGGAGAGAAGAGGAGCCAGCTGGGTTGGAAAGGAAGTGGTAACTATAAAGAGGGTGAAGCAGAGGAAGGAGGGAAAGGGGAGCCTTAAAGGGGATGGATGAAAAGGGATGGGCCTACAGTGAGAGAGTGGAAGGGGGAAGCTTGAGATGGGTAGCAAGAAAGAAAGAAGGGAGATACGTCCATCAGAGGTACCAGAGAAGAGCGCCCAACATTAAACACATTTGCTGTGGTGGGTATTTGTGGGGAATTTATGGGCTATGTAGAGCCCCTATACACCACTTCTGACAAGATGGTGACACTGCAGTTGAGACTGAGATTATTTAGAAGTTGAGAGAGGGCCTGGCAGCAGCAAATGAGGGATGGCATGGAGGAAGAAAGAGCCACATGTAAAGGACAAAGTACATCACCAACCTCCCAATCTTGTAAATTGCTCTATATGAGTGGACCCCTGTGCCCATGCGGAGCCCCACTGAAGGCAAGAAGGAAAGTCAGATTTTCAAGATGAAATAGTTTCAAAGGCAATTTCCTCAATTCTTCACTGACCCTATTTTTTCTCCTAGCAGAACATTTTCTTAGGGCTTGTCTTTACTACCGGGAGATTGACACTTCTACAATCGATGCAGCGGGTGATGATTTCGCGGGTCTAATGAAAACCCACTAAATCGATGGCAGAGCGCTCTCTGGTTGACTCTGGTACTCCAGCTCCTCGGGAACAGTAAGGTAAGTCGAGCAGAAAGCGTGTCCTGTTGACGCAGCACAGTGAGGATACTAGGGTAATTCATGTAGCTGGAGTAGTGTAACATAGCTCAACTTTACCCCGGTAGTCTAGACAAGGCCGTGATCTCTTAATACTATTCCCAAAGTTTGGTAGAAGTTCTCATACCTGTGTGTGTTTGGCTTGGATTATGATTCTTTGCCATATCATTCTGGTCTCCTGAGCTGATGACCAAAACCAACTCAATATAGGAAAAAAAACCAGAGGGCATAGTTGTTTCTGATCATCATTACATCATACATTTTCCAAAACTAAAATAACTAGTGTCAAAATAAAAAGTTTAATAGATTAAAAAAAGGTCAATTTTGAATCTGTTGTTGTTTCACTGCCAATGAAACAATCTATTGTTTTCCTATTATAAATTTGCATCTGTCATTGTTTTATGAGTTAAAAATGCTTTTTTTGGTATCTCAGCTAGGTAACATGCAGAATAACTTAGAAAATAAATTAGAAAGCCTGTTAGATGTGATGTCATCTCTGAAACTGCTTCTAACCTAAATTGTAATGTAGATGAGTTAAATTGTCAACGTTTACCTCTAGTCTTGTCAAGATACAGAGATGTTTTAGTGTGATCAAATAGATTTCAGGGAAGTGTGGACTTACACAAAGCCATGCTAAAAATAATTACTGGGGGTAAAAAATAAAATCTGTCTAGTCTCTATGCTATTAAAGCAGGATAATTTTTTTTTAATTCAGCCTGGGTCTATGATAGCAGAACACCAACCTGTTGTTCACATTAAAAATAACAGTTTTGTGAAACCTGTGCATTCCTTTGTTCTCTGTTGCTGCCTGGATCTACATTGCAAAATCAGTGCGTGGCCCGAATGGCTGTTATGCCAGAAGTATTACCTTCTCAAGCAGTTATTCCTCTGAAGTGGTATATCTCATCATAACATCAGTGTTCCACAGCATGCACTGCCTGCCTGATGGTTTCTGTGTGCAGTTTAAGATGCTGTGTTTTGGTCTATAACACCCTAAGTGGCTTGGACCTGCCTCTCCCCAGGTGAAATCCTGGCCACACTGAAGTCAATGGAAGATTGCTATTGACCTCAGTGGAGGTGTTTGAGCTGGAGCTCCCTTGCTGTAGAAAATAGAGATCTGGCAGAAAGGTTAGGACTCCTTGATTAGGGAACTTGCTCCACTCTGGCTCTGAAAAAGTCTGGATTTCTTGGGCTTAGCAGAGTGCTTTAAATATAATCTATTTTGTAGTGCTTTTGGGGAGGGCTGAGGGTATGAGGGTAGTGGTGCATGTTTTGCTGTTTTGAGACAGTTGTTAGTTAAGCGAAGTGAATGGAGCCTCTGCCATGTTAATGGGTGGTTCTTCCTTGTAGCGGATGGTGTTTAAAATCTTTGTTTGGATGGATAGATGTCATTTCAGTTTCTAAATGAATAAATGGAAATCTGGAGTGAACTAGCCCATGAGGTACTCTACTGCTTCAGCAAGCCCCAGAGTGCAGGCCACATGCAAAATTTACATTCAGATTGGTGTCAGAGCCTATCAAAGAGACTGTCACACTGCTGGGCTTAGGTGCTTAATGCCATACATTGTAGGTTTCTGTGGCGGGGGCCTTATTCCCAAACCCAAAACAAGATTTTGGTTCATTTCAATTAAATGGTCCGTTCCCTCCTCCTAATTTGAACCTGGCCCAAAACATTCAACAGTATTCTTTAAAAGACCCTGGGAAATTATATTTTTGCAAGATAAAATTACAGCAGATAAATGACAGTGTCACTGACATGTTACTTAATCACGTTGGTAGATTAGTTGCATGTAGTATTCTAAGTGAAACTGTAGGGTAGCACCAAGCCTTGCCCAGGCCAAAGGAAAACTGGTGTGTTCGTGATCAGCTGTTCTGGTTGTTGCAGGGAAGAGATTAGAGCAGTGCTTCTTTGTCAGTTCATCTCTTTAACTAATAATGTATTATTTATTACAAGGCTTTAGTTTCTTAAATCTGTCTTCTTTTTTCTTTTAAAGATATCGCTTACTGTTTGATCTATCGTCTGCAAATGTATACAGGGGCTGCAGCACAAGCTACATTTTTTAATGTCATCCAGTTTTATCTAATTCTGCATTTTATGTTCTCAGGGCTGGTTCAAGCACATCTGGGGTCCCCTGCAGCCCAGCACATCAGGGGCCTTCCACTTCTGTCATCATTTATTTTTCCCTTCCCCTGTATAACCAGACATAAAGGATTAGTGTGAAATTAAAACTCAGGTCTATGTAAAAATGCTGCAGCTCACCTAGGCTTTTAGTATTTTGCGCACACGCACACACACACACAACTTCACCCTTACCGAGTCTGCCTGCCACACAAGCCCAGTCTCCTTCGCTGCCCTCCCCACACACAGCACCCAATCTCCATCACTCTCAGTGCACTCAATGTACAGATTACTGTCTCTTCAGGAACCAGACCCTTTCACCCTCTTCCCACAGGACTAGGTTTGGAAGACGAGCAGGAGCAGCCCCCGGAGATCTCTTTCCAGATCTCCTCCTTGTATCCCAGGGTTTCTTGTCTTCCTCTTGGTCAGATGCAAGGAAAGTGCTCTTCTTTCCTGTACCTGTCCCAGGGAGTGAGGCAAGCTGGGAGTTCAGCCAGCTGCCAGGGAGCCAGCATTTAGTGCAGGCCCCAGATGTGTTTTTCTCCTTTCTCTTTGGGGGCCCAGGGTAAGCGCCTCCCTGCCAGCTGGTGACATGCTGGAGAAGGGGAAGACATGCTGGAGAGGGAGAAGACAGAGTGGGGAATTCAGGCTATTCAGCAATGCATCCAGATAAAGACTGTTTCCTCCTGGCAGGTAGTGGTGGAGGCCCGACTGCAAGGCAGAGAGGGGTGCTTCTCTCATGTTCCTAGTCTGCTGTTTTTGAAGGAGGAGGGAGAACTGGAAGAAGCTGCCACAGTGAGATCCCAACCTGAAATGTCAGGTCCGACAGCCTGTCATAAACTAGCCAATCCAAAAACAGTTTTTAATGCCAGCTACAAAATATAAGCAACTTTTTCATGGCATTTTTGTCTTCTGTGTGATTTTGCATATCAGAAGTGATGTGTCCAAGGAAGCAGACAAAATAAGAACATATTTCCATCAGAAGTACAGATCAGAGTGAGTCAGAGTGAATGGAATAGGATGGGAAAGAAGGGAATTGTGTATCCTCTACAACTGCTGCCCTGTCTTCTGGGCACCAAGTCTGCATATTTGAATCTAGAATGCTGTATTCTGTGTATATAAGATTTTTGAACTATAGATGTACAATACGTTTTCATGCAATAGCACGCTTATAGAGTGAGAGTGAAATAAGCACTGAATATGTGACCTGCAAGGGAAATGGAGGATGTCAGTTTATGTGGCAAAAATTGTGGAAGGAAAAAGGCACTTTTTAAAATTGATCTACCCATCCTGTGCTAAATATCCAAATGTTCTGTGGGATAACTGTAACTCCTAGTGATGGCCTTTAAAACATAGTCAGTATTGGATCTGTGGGTCTCCTTTAAAGAGGTTTGTTTGGGAAGATCATCTACTTTCTCTCATTCCCTTGTCATTTGACTCTGCCCTCATCAGTGCTATTACTGTTCTGACAATCAACAGGGACCGCGGCATGCAGCATTAGACCTGCTCATGGGAGAGCAGGCGAGACTGTGTCTTAAAACTGGGACATCTGGTGGTTCTACTATTAAGCGTAAGTGGAGAGCACTAGTTAAAGTACGGGTTCAGTACTGTTTGGGAATCGCATGACTAAACAGCATTTGGTGGATAGTAAAATGCAGTTGTAAAAAAAAGTCAGTTTTACCACAAAACCACCTTCTCGCCTCCCCCCACCAAAAAAACAACAAGATTTCAAGTAGCAAGTGAGCTCATGAAAACAGCAAAATTAAACTGGATTCCAATTAGTAAAGGAATGCCAATGCAAGGCAGAGAACTTTGGGGGAGCTAGTATAATGTGTGAATTCTTGTATTTGATCATGAATATGTAGGGGCAGCCATTCAATACAAAGAAAGAGTTCTGGTAGGAAAGGTGGGTTGTAAAAACCAAACCAAACCTCCCCCGCCCCCCTCGCGCTCTCTCTCATATCGAACAAAAATACTTGCTATGCAGTTTGCAATCTGGACAGCAAAACCAGCGTGTCTTTGCTCAATTCTTCTAAATGTAATCTGAGTACATTCCATTACAAATTAGGTTGTCTCATCACCTGAACTTGAGATAAAAAGTAATAAAGTAAGTATATTAAATGAAAATGTAGTAATTAGACCAAAAGTTGTGTTGGTTCATGAGTATCAGTGAAAGTGCCTTTATATTTACCTCACTGTAACTGGAAAGGCATACTACTATGCTTTAATTTGACCAAACCGTAGTATGCAGCTTGTTATAAGCTCTGCGTGACTTTTATTGCCTTGAAGATGAAAGATCTAAAGTTCCTTTATAAACTGACATCCAGTCTTTGCTGACCCACTAAAATAATATTGTACATCACATATGCAAAACGGACAACATATGCAATATTCCTCCAGATTTAGCCACTTTTGTGTGTAAAAGCCAGAACCTGAAACGTGTTTTCATAATTTGTTTAATAGATGCTTAAGTTACTTTAATATGATTGTTTTCTGTGCTCCAAAAGTAGAATTATTTCTTTTATTAGGTCAACATTAAAGATGGAAGTAGGAACATATGGTGGCACCATCTTGTCTCTGCAGCAAACATTGGCTTTAAAATGTTGTGCAAGGAATTAAGAAGAAACCGCACCGAGAGAAAAGTTCAGTGCTTTAGCAGAGAGTAAATGTTCCACTATTCTACATTCCTCTGCAAGTTGCCTATGTCACTTTTAGTCAAGTATTAAACCTCTTTTATTTCACGGAAAGTCTTTTTTAAAACAAATGGACTTGACAAATAGTGTACTTTTGAAATCCTGTTGCAGCAGTTCCACTATGAATTACCATGTCCATTCAAGACTTTTTCCCTTTCTTCCACATGTTTTTTTCTTCTTTCTGTCCTTTCTAGATCTGAAAGAAACATGCCTGGCTTTAGTTTGCATGCATTTTGATAAACTTTTGCAGTGAATTTTGTTTTTACAGTTTAGCAACAGCCAACTGCACCCAAGTTTTCAGTTTCTGAATTACAAAAAATGGGAAGAATTTGGGCAAAATGAGAAGTTTGGCAGAATTTGTTGCTAACTCCATGAACATCAACAGGCTTGTGGTAAAACTTGCCATTTTTCATTGATCATTTTGCTGCTTTTTAGAGAGAGCCCTGCCCCACAAATATTGTCAAAAACGTTTTTTTTTTAAGTGATATTGCTCATCAGAATATAACAGAGATGAAATTGTGTGTGTGTGTATGTGTTTATCTTTGGGATCTTTTTCTTGGTTAATACCTGATCATACAACCAAAACTTGACTTGTACTATTTCCACTCTAAACAGGCAGTAGTAGAAGGGCATTTCTTTACATCAAACATATAGCTGGAGAGAGAACTGATATCAGCAAAGTTGGTTTTGAGAGTAAGGGGAAAACAAATGCTGGAGGATTAAAGGACTGCTCTGGTAGCAGTCCATGCCCTGGGTGGGTGAGGGAACCTGCTGGCTTCCTCCTCTGTGGCTCCTGTATGAGGAGCTAACATCTATGGTCCTCTCTCAACAAGAAGTCAGGAGATAGAGCCACAGCGTCAGCCCGATACTGGTGAGTTCAGGGAGTGTGGTGCACATGAGATGAAAATGAGATTGTCTCTGAGGACAGTAGTTGGGAAAATAAGTTCTTCAGCTTAGGGCAATAAAGCACAATCTCAGGAACTATTATTTTCCTTAGAGAAATATTGTCCTCAGAGCCTGTCAGTATTTGTATTATATTAACTTTTAATGGGCTGCAAAGATCTCAGTTTTATGTAAACTCTGTACATAGGTCACTAAAGTAAGTTTACAAATACTGGATTTCAAACTACATAAGAATCACTTCTGGGGGACATGTTTTGTTTTGTTTTCTATCTAGAAAGATTAGTTTACGTCTTGTGAAATGAATACATACGTAGTCAGAACTCTTGTATATCACAGACCATAGAATTTCATCATGAAAGCATGTCTGTATAACTAAGTTCTTATACCATGCCCATTACTGTAGTATCTGAGCAATTCTCCTCTAGCAGGATAGGGTGAAGCCAATGGGTTTTATTCTGCAGGAGTAGGGAGGGGACTCTATTTTACAAGTAGACAGCTCTCTTTGCAGGCAGTGCTACAGACAAGGAGAGCTGCAAAAAGCAACTTCCAGCTAAGATCAGCTTAATTCATCTCCTAATGCCTCAGTTCCTTTAGATTTGTCAGGTAGAGCTGCAGTTTAGACATGGCTTAGTCTCAGCTGTATTAACATGGATGGTGCCCATGCAGAGACAGATGGTGTCCAGATTTCTGCCTCTCTCTTACCTTCACATGCAAGGGATATCAGCAGCCTCTCCCTCCCTCCTTGTACTGCTGAGCCACTTGCTGCCACTGCTTGACTGAGCTAGGAAAATGCCCTCTCCTTGTCTCCACATTCACGGTGGTGATCTCTCTTAAGGAAGAACCCCAGGTTCAGACCCAGTCAGCAGGATTAGCCAGGGTGTATGGACAGAGCTGCAGAACCCATGCAAAGGGACAACTTTTCTTCATCAATGGCTATCTGCCGGGGCTGAGCCTCAGAATCTCCAGAGAATCTTCAGGGTTTTGGGTCCAGAGACAAGGTTTCTTTCCCACTCTTATGACTAATGAATGCATAAGAAAATCCACAATGGGGGAACCTAACATGGTGGTTTTTTGGCCATTGCATATGTATCTACATGGAGGTGTGATTGGAATTGTCAAGGTTCCTCCCCCACTCTGAACTCTAGGGTACAGATGTGGGGACCTGCATGAAAAACCTCCTAAGCTTATCTTTACCAGCTTAGGTCAAAACTTCCCCAAGGTACAAAATATTACGCCCGTTATCCTTGCACTGGCCGCTACCACCACCAAACTAATACTGGTTACTGGGGAAGAGCTGTTTGGACGCGTCCTTCCCCCCAAAATACTTCCCAAAACCTTGCACCCCACTTCCTGGACAAGGTTTGGTAAAAAGCCTCACCAATTTGTCTAGGTGACTACAGACCCAGACCCTTGGATCTTAAGAACAATGAACAATCCTCCCAACACTTGCACCCCCCCTTTCCTGGGAAATGTTGGATAAAAAGCCTCACCAATTTGCATAGGTGACCACAAACCCAAACCCTTGGATCTGAGAACAATGAAAAAGCATTCAGTGTTTTACAAGAAGACTTTTAATAAAAAATAGAAGTAAATAGAAATAAAGAAATCCCCCCTGTAAAATCAGGATGGTATATATCTTACAGGGTAATTAGATTCAAAAACATAGAGAACCCCTCTAGGCAAAACCTTAAGTTACAAAAAAGATACACAGACAGAAATAGTTATTCTATTCAGCACAATTCTTTTCTCAGCCATTTAAAGAAATCATAATCTAACACATACCTAGCTAGATTACTTACTAAAAGTTCTAAGACTCCATTCCTGTTCTGTCCCCGGCCAAGACGACTACAGACAGACACAGACCCTTTGTTTCTCTCCCTCCTCCCAGCTTTTGAAAGTATCTTGTCTCCTCATTGGTCATTTTGGTCAGGTGCCAGCGAGGTTACCTTTAGCTTCTTAACCCTTTACAGGTGAGAGGAGCTTTCCCCTGGCCAGGAGGGATTTCAAAGGGGTTTACCCTTCCCTTTATATTTATGACAGGAATCTATCAGCTGCAGTCTTATGCCCTTGGCTCCAGGGTCTCCTCGCTGCTCCTGCAAGATAAAGCTCATTGGCTTCGCTCCTGTCCTGCTAGATGAGAATTGCTCAGACACAATAGTAGTGGGCATGGTATAAGAGCCTAGTTATACCGACATGCTTTCATGATGAAATTCTATGGCTTGTGATATGCAAGATGTCTGACTAAATGATCTAATGATCTCTGCTGGCTTTACAATCTATGAAATGGTCACTCCACGTTTTGCTTATCTCCTCTTGGCCCTCACTCGGACTTCTTCAGATCTCGTCATCTCCCACTGAAAGAACCTTCCAAAACAGTTGCCCCTAGAATGAGCCACTGACAAATTCTCCAATGTTAATGTCAGCATTGACCATTACTAACTCTTCATCTTGCTATTCTTTAGCTCTAAATTGACTGCCCAGCAGAGGAAAGGAGGGTAGAGATTGAAATGGCTGTCAGAGGCCGTCCACTTTGTCCCTCACCAGCCTTACATTTACAACATATAACATAGAAACTCAAACCTCAAACATGCCTGATTGCATTGGGAAATGACACTCCTTCTGAAATTCCCCCACATCTTCTTATAGTGCCCCCCACCATCTGTGCTAATGTTATATATGTTAGTTTTTGTTCATTCTTCTTTGTGTGATTGTCATTTTGATTCTACTCTTGATAAGAATGTGCCCCATGTGTGTGAGATGATCACGTTCTTTTGGGAAGCAATGTCCTTCTACTAACTTTGAAACAACCTAGAGTTTTTATTGGTTCTGTAATGGTACATCTAACAGTGATATTTGCACATCACCCTCCTGTCCAGGGCCACACTGCATTTTCTCACTCTGGATTGTTTAAGGGCCTTATTCATGTTTTTTCTCCAGTTTGGGAGCCCCTTGCTGCTTGGTACCGCAATATAGTATTCACAGGGTCATAGGTCTCTGCTTTGAGCCCTAAGTAATCTGTTCCTTATACCACATGTCAATAAAGTATTTTTAGTAGCCGTTATGGTATCTTGATGGCTACGGTAGATTCAGGGCCTCATGGTGGTCCCCTTATTAAGTGTTTCATGAGGACTGGGTTACTATCAGGGCCACATCCCAAATTCCTGCCCAGTGTTGTTTCAAAGTTCCAAATGAATCCATTTATTCATCTTCCAGTTTTACTCCTCAAAGTTTGCTCAATCCAAGGGGAAAATAAACTTCATACACTTGCTGTAGTAAGGGCATTGCCATATTACCTGAACAGAATACAATCATTCTGGTACACACCTAGACTGTTTGTGGTCTGTGCTGATCAGGTCAAGGGTCAGGCAATATCCTCACAGAGATTATCAAATGTGATCTCCAGCAATACAATAATATGTTACGAGCTAACCAGGCTGACCACTTTAGAGCACATTGAACTAGAGCCCAGACAACCTTTGCTGCTTGTTTGGAGAATGTCCCCATTTCTGAAATGTGGAAGGCAGTGATGTGGAGCTCAGTCCAGACATTTACAAGACACTTTTCCTTAGTAGAGGATTCCACGCTGGATGTCCATTTTGGTAGGGCTGTCCTGCAGTCATTGTTTAATTAGGACTAAGTATTCAGCTCCAAGCAAACAGAAAACATTTTTGTTTGCATTGTTGTTCTAGCCCTTTTGGTCCCATGATATGCGAGAGACAAGGTGGGTGAGGTAATATCTGTTACTGGAACAACTTCTGCTGGTGGAAGAGACAAGGTTTCAAGTTTCACAGAGCTCTTCTTCAGGTCCAGAAAAGGTAACCAGAGTGTCACAGCTAAATACAAGGTGGGACAGATTGTTAAACATAAGGGAGTAACACATGATGCAAGAAACCACTTAAAATGAAGAGGGCAATTAACACCTCTGCAGTCTAAGGACAAAAGACAAATTGTTGTAATGAGCTATACAACAATGAGGAGTGCTTGTGGCATTTTAGAGACTAACACATTTATTTGGGCATAAGCTTTTGTAGGGTTATAGCCCATGAAAGCTTATGCCCTAATAAATGTGTTAGTCTCTAAGGTTCCACAAGGACTCATTGTTTTTGTTGAGACCATGATTTTTAGTGTGTAGCCTGGTTCTGAATTTAAGTTTCCAAGCTCAACTTTTGGAGGTGGTATACAGGTTTCCTCTGAGGATGAGGACTGATAGGTCAGCTATGGAATTATCATTTCTGAAAAGTGTTCACCCATGTGCCCATGAGCTGCCTTTCTTCCACATTACTGTGGTGTCCTACTCCTCTGGGATTCTGTATTGGTGAAGAAACTGACGGACAGTTGAGGCTGCTCCACTCTTTATGTCTTCCGGTGGGGACAGGGAGTGAAGATATCTGGTATCCATACAAGATCAAAATAATACTGGCCAAAATAATTTGATAATCTGATCTTGCATACATTGGGTGTTTGAGAATCAGGAGGGGAATCCATGTGGACATCACAGCTCTGAGAACTACAATTACTGTAGGTAAATATCCATTCTTTGTTGTTATTTCTTTTATCCCCCCTCTTTTTTCCCCCTCACAAAAGGTAATTAGGCCATAAACAGAGGTCTGACAACTAATTTTATTTGCAGCAAAATTAATACGTAAGAAAACAGATAATTTTAGTGGAGCAAAATTTAAAAATATATATTTTAATGATATTTCAAACATACCAAATCTCATTTCTCCCCTCCCCACTATAACTCTATAGACTTTTCTACTTCAGGATGCATAGAAACATTTGCTAATTTTAGTAAACAAATGTTCCCTGATTGTTCAGCAAAAAGAAAAGGAGTACTTGTGGCCCCTTAGAGACTAACCAATTTATTTGAGCATAAGCTTTTGGAGCTGTAGCTCACGAAAGCTTATGCTCAAATAAATTGGTTAGTCTCTAAGGGGCCACAAGTACTCCTTTTCTTTTTGCGAATACAGACTAACATGGCTGCTACTCTGAAACCTGATTGTTTAGCAGGCCCTACTGGTCTCGATCTATGGTGCAAAGTTCTTTTTCTTTCTTTCTTCTGTTCTCTGGCTCCCTTCAGAGAGGGAATGATCTGAGGGAAAAGACATTGCCTTTTCTACAGCTAAATTTTCATTGACATTAATAGGAGTCAGGTGGCCAAATCCCTGCACACAGCTTTGAAAATTTAAGGTTTAGTGTTTTTTCTGGACAGATTCTTACATTGCCAGAGTTCTGAATCATCTGAAAAGTTATTAAATATGCAACTATACAATGTCAGCAGTGCCTAGAGAATTTATCTTGTCTTCAAAAAAACTATAACCCTAAAGTATTGATTGGTTAAAAGGTAGCTGATAAAGAATAAGGCAGCATCTCAGCAGATTACTCTAATCAAATGAAAAGAATATTAACAGGGCTAGTCACTGTTCTGATAATGTTTGGTTTGAAATTCAGAGACCTTGACTAAAGTTGTGTTTCATTCATTTTGAATATTTCCGCTAGACATTTAAATTACAGGAGAGAAAGAGAAAAACTATCAGAACCTAAAACACATTTTAGGGAATGAATTTAGGAAGTTTCCATTTGCAGAAAAATGTGCATGGTACAGTATGGTAAACAGTTAGAACTTTTCATAATCTTTATATAGTATGCGCAGTAGTCAGCCATTAGGGCCCCGATTCAACAATGGACATAAGTGCATGCATAACATTGATGCATGCATAAGTGATGCATCCGATAAAGTGAGCTGTAGCTCACGAAAGCTTATGCTCAGATAAATTGGTTAGTCTCTAAGGTGCCACAAGTCCTCCTTTTCTTTTTGCAAACATTGAACATGTGAGTAATCCCATGCAAGTCAATGGGACTACTCATGTGCATAAAGTTACATGTGTATTTAAGTACTTTGCTGACTTGGACTCCAGGGTGGCACAAAACCCAACATTTTCATTTGCAGGGGCTTGTTTTAAATCTTTTTATTTCCTGTTTTTAGAAGGTCACAGCTCCAGAAAATGTGTTTGAAAAGAAGCCAAAAACTCAAAGCAAAAGGCACCTGAAATCAGATTGTTTTGCCTGGTTGGGGATCAAACCCATTAAAGTGTGGATAATTTCTGCTTATGTGGCCTTCATCGCCAGAGTCCAACTGCCTCACCAACAGTAATGACATTATCTTTGCAATGTTCCTGTGGGGTAGGGAAGTACTAATATCCCCATCTTATTGCGGGGGAGGGGAAAGCACAGATGGATTAAGGGTCTGATTCTGATACCCTGGGCCTGGCTTGGTAACAGGGCCAGCTCCAGGCCCCAGCCTTCCAAGCAGGTGCTTGGGGCAGCATTCAGAATGGGGCGGCAGTCCGTGTCCCGTGGCAGCGATTCAGCGTCAGCTCCACCGCTCTGCCCATCACAGTGGCTTTTGGGCGGCAGTTCCACCGCTCTTCCGGGGGCGGCGGCAGTTTGGTGGCAGCTGTTGCAGCTGTGGCAATTTGGCAGCAACTGCTTGGGGTGGCAAAATTGGTAGAGCCGCCCCTGCTTGGTAACGCCTTACTCCATGAGTATTCCTGTTGACTTCAGCGTGATGACTCTTGGAGTAAAACCTACTACACGGTATGAGAAAGGGCATTAGAATCTAACCATAGATGACTTGATCAAGGTCACGGAAGATGTGTGTGACAGAGCTGTTAATTGAACCGTTGGATCTCTTGAATCCAGTCCATGGCCATAAGTCTATCCTTCCACTCAAAGCCACCACTAAAGCCTCAACTTGGCCCTCGTTTGCTCAAAAACTGGCCCAGCCTTGTCTGAAACTCCGAACAGGTTTGCTGGTTTTGACTTTGTCAGCAACATTTTGCACAGCTCTGAAGGCCATCGACCTTATACAGTATTCTGTAGAGTGAGCTATTGTGAAATATCACTTGGAAAAGGACAACTCTTGTGCCGGGTCTCCAGTGTGTTGCAGATAGTTTCCTCCAGCCAAGGCTGAGTTGTGGTTTATTCTGTTTAGAGAATTTTCTATTGAATGACAGCTAAGCCAGGACTGAGCTAATACACCATGTCCTAAGATATTGAAGTCAGAGAGGGAGAGAGAGAGAGTAGTACAGGATAATGGATTCATTTTCATCAGTCATGGAGGATACTATTAAATCACTAACTCTTATTGAAACAATGTGTGTTCCATTAATAACCACTGCAACTTCATAACCTTTCCTACTTAGGAAGTCTGAACTGCTTGTAAAAGGTGAAGAAAAGGTTTTGGAATTGAAACTAATTGCCATGTAGTTGGTTTGTTTTTGTTTTGTTTTTTTAATTGCGCTGAATTTTAAGGCACAGTGTAGAAATGCAGTCTGAAAAGTTTGTATTAGTGCTGTAGACAAACTTGGAATTAAAATCAAGAACAATCTGAAATGTTGGGTTGCTCCACTTTTAAAAATAAGTTCCCTTCTCATTTGCAATTAAAATGTTTGGAATTTGCATAAAATGTGTGAAATCAGAGATAATTGAAATACAGTAGCTATAAATGTGTCTGCACCATTTGAAAAATAAATAAAATGTCCACTAAAAGGGTGCTAAAGCCGTACCCCCATCTCTTGTTTCTCACATTTGGCTCTCTGGTATTTTTCACACTTTTATAGCTAATTTTTATTGCAAAACAATATGTTACATTTGTAGCAGTTGTGGGAATGCAGAATAGCCCCTGGCAGTTTTGTAAAAAATGGAATGTTAGGAACACATTTAGAAGAATACAGTTTTCAATTTCATCCACAGCACTGGTGTCATGGAATCACATTAAGTGTGATCTAACTGAAAAAGAAAGAAAGAAAGAAAGAAAGAAAGATCAAATGTTAAGGAAAATACTTTAAATAAATGTTCCATCCTCATTTTATTCCCTTTCTCATATTTTTGATGAGACCCCCCCACCCCACCCCCCGAAACATCCCCTGAGGGACTGCAGTTAGAGCCAGAACCCAGGTCAAAGCTGTTAAAAGCCCATGTTTAAAGTACCGCAGCTGAGAGTTAATCCTGGAAAACTTGTTTCTGTTATATGGCATAAATAAAGGGTACCCCACTGGAAAGTGCTACAGCACCTTTGTTTGGATGGGAGAGAGAAATCTCTGCTGAAGAACATACACTTTTGGGGCTAACTTACCAGTGCAGTGTACAGCACCTTCGCAGAGATGTAGAGTTAACAGAACAGTGTTCAGCCTGAGCACCACGGAATGAATGCCACAGCTATATTTTGTGTAACTCAAAGCACTGTCTCCAACGTGTACCTCGGCGGACAGTTTTTTCCCCTTTTCATTCTGTAGGCCAAAGCTATTTGGATCTTTTACCCCCTCCAAGCTGATGGCTATTTTAGCAGCTAATATAAATGTATCTTCAGTCAGACAGCAGAGTGCATTCTTCCCTAAGCGGCACCATCTCCTTCCCATACTTTGAGCTCTGCTGGCCCAGCACTTGAGCATTCTTTGTTTTCTTGGCTGCAGAGCAAAGTGCTCCTGATATGCAACCAAGTTGGCGCAAGAGACTGTATCTTTCACAGATAATAGAACTGGAAGGAAGGACCTGTATCATATTGCCAAATTATACCTTATTAGCATGTGCACTAGTGAATGCTTAACACTGGAATGTATATGACTATCTTACCGTACAAATGAATAATGCAAATATTTCTGTAACTCCAATCTTAGAACTCAAAAAATGTTATTCACATAATGTCTCGTGCCTCTTTTTTTGTGAAATTATACTCTGATGTCTTGTCGTTTTCGATGCTGTGCACTGTTTCTGTTACCGGGGAACAGAAAGTTGCTTTCAAAAGAAGTTGCTTTGGTATAGAAATGGACAGTTATTCAAGTACTCCACATCTAAGAAAAACAGCAACAGAACCAAAACCAAAGACAAAAAACCACCACTGCATTTTGATGTAATTTCACACAATACTGAATCAGGAGACCTGGGTGAAGGTTGCTGCACCAATCTGTCAGTATTCCCAATCCTGGAATATCATTTCTGGAACCAGTACTTTCTGGAGGTGTTGCTTGTGGAAGAAAATCATGCCAAAGCAAAAGTGTTCCTGTGCAGGTACTGTACTGCATGCAAAGGAAAGAGTTATTTTAACATCTGGGCCTCCTTCAGCTGTCTACCTAGTCTCTGATACAATCAGGCACAGGAACCTTGTTACACTCACAATTTGGCATCTAAATGATGCTATATAAAAATAAGATGAATGTGCTCAGAGCTCTTTTATCTCGACCCTACATCCCAGTAGCAGAAATGCTGATGTGCACTGGACTGAATTGAGGACTTCACAACAAACCTTCCATGGTTCCTGTCTTTTGAAATAAGGCTTGCTAGGGTGCGGTAGACTTTCAGCATGGTTTTGCACAGCCCTGAAAAGTTAAGAGCTAGATTGTACTGCCCTCAACTCATGGCAATGATTTAAAGTCCACAAAGTCACCCTGCCCAATGAGGAGCACTGGAGGGACTGTGTTTCAGGCTGACACAATCGCTCTGGGACCACTTTTTGTGCATGGGGCAAAGCAAGAATAGGACCATGGTCGCACATCCTCTTTGCACCCTCTACAGCCCTTTTTTAGAGTGGTGCTCCTTAAGGTGGAGCGGAAGTGAGCAGTCCTAGTACTGTTCAGGTTGCACAACTATGACACTAGGTAAATAATAACAGCCAGCTGCCATTATATAATAACTGCTTTGGTAGGTGGGGCAGAATGAGACAAGGGAGTGAAAGCTGGTGCTGAAATATTCAGTGGTTGATTAGATAAAACTCTGAAGAGACCAGTGTAGATGATAATCCTGCATTTAGAGTAGGGGGATTCATCAAGCAATCACCATGTTCCTATCCAACCCTATCATCTCTGAGTCAAGGTACCGGAATGCAAAGGCAGTGCAGAAAGCTGAAACACAGAACCCCAACACAGAGCTCTTCCACTGGTTTCTATGATGGTCTCCTCTCCCTCATCCCTTTAATTTCTGCTAAATTTAATGTCCCACAGGGGCCAGAAGTCTGAGTGATCAAGTACAGAAACTGTCTCTCTTTCATAGATAGAAGACCAGGCTAGTCTAAACTTACTGACATGCAAAATTGATCATTTCAAGAGCCTTTAGTAGCACACAAAACTTCAAGCAGAGAACCCAAGGCATTTCCTTTCATCAACCTGGTTCTAATTTGATCAAAGCACTAAAAAAAAAATTCAACGCACCTTATTTCCTGTCCAGCTCTTTTATACTTTACAGCATATTGGATATCCATCTCCTCTCCCTGAATTTTAAGAAACAACTAGTTATATAATTGGACCAACAGTTGCCAATCACTCCAGCATAACATTACATTATTATTAAGCAGCCTCTAATTTTGCAGCTCTTTTTTTACTACGAATGTGATTATATTATCCCTGTGTACACATTAAGACAATCAGATGGTCCCCTTAAGGAAAATAAGGGTTCAAATAACACCAGCAGGATAGGTAGACCAACAGAACTGAGGGTTCACCCTTGTTGCAACCTTATTGCCTTATGGCATGCTAGCAGAAGGGAGGCATGGAGTACTATCAGTGTGGTGCTTCCATTAGTCCTACTAGCAAATCAGAATATTACTGCAGTAATGAAGCTGACCATATTTATGTGCTCATGCACAGTAGACACCAAATTTATTTTCTGGTCCCAAATCCTAATGGCTCTAATGAGCATTTTGTAACAGATATTGATTCAAAGCAAAACAAAACCAAAATTCTGCCCCAGAACAACCCACTGTGTATACGGCATGTGCGATACACCATGCTGCTTCACTGTGCAATTATAATGTATGTGTGTAACAACAGCAGGCACTATTTCATTTCAATAATTTATACAATTATATAGGATTGTTAAAAATGCAAATAATATTTTTCTCCCCTATGCATGAGACGTAGCAATGTTCTTTGAAAGACCTTGAATCTTGTCTGAGTAGCATCTCCATAAATAAAACTGAGTGACAATCTTTTAGAAAACACCATGGTTTATACCATTAATTCACAGATAAGCATTGTTAGTCAAATAAGCATTTAATTCCCAATAGCCTGAATATTTCAATACCTAGCAGCAAACAAATAAATAGAATATGCACAATGGCAAACAAATTATAGAAAATATTCCATAGAGTTGACATCTGAACTCATCACCTCCTAGGTAAAGGTGAACGACTATTAATGTAATTTCATTATTCTGAGGACCATTTTTTTGTTTGCATGCAATTCATTCCCCAATGTAGTCTCTTGAAAGAATTAAATCAGTAAAATGTAGCTTAAGCAATAATATTAATATAAAGAGAAAGCAATACGTTTTCTTTTGTTTATTGACCCCTCCAAGCGCACGCATTGGTGGCACATACCTGTTTGTTTGACTATGTAACATAAAAAATAAACCAGTTTATCCTGAGCATTCTCATTTTTTGGCCTTCTGGAAAAGCATAGGAGCAAAATATAGCTCTGAACTGTTGACTGTAAGTAAAATCTTTTAACAAATTGCAGAATAAGTGAGAAATTTCAGCGGAAGGGACTTCTGGATTCGGATATGTGTGTTTGTTTTAAAGTAATCGTGGATTATTTTTAGTAGTAGTAGTAGTATTTTATTTACTCCATTCAATTTATATTTATTTAAATTACAAATTTAAATAAATTTGTGCCTGGTCCTTCAGACAAGTGCTTGTTATACACAAGCTGATAAAATGAAGTAATTGGGTTTATCACTTTCAAAGCCAGTTTTACAGTACCATGTTTTTTTCTTTGGCAATTCATGCTGGGTATTTTTAAGTAATGCGATAAAACCACTTCAACATCCTCCTGTATAAAATTGATTGTTGATAAGACACATGGTCATCTTCATCTACTGCTGTGTCCCTTTCTTTAAAACAAAACAAAACAAAAAATGAACAAAACCACACGCCGTATGTGCAGATTGAATTTAAGATATTCTCCATGGGGGAGAAAAAATCCATATAATCTACAAGAAAAATCCCCCCCCATTCATAACCCCCTAAAGATGACAGCAATATTAAAATTCACATTTTCAGATCCATTACAGATTAATGTGGTTCAGGATAGATACTTAGTTCTCTGTTAGTTTCCCATGCACCTTCACAATGAAGTTGATAGAAATTACTACAGCAGAATGCTTAAAGCAGATGTTATCCCATTAATTAGCTCTGGACCTGAGTAGGCTCAAGACTTTCCCATTTTCAGGCCGATAGGAATTGGTCCCAGTGAGCGTGCTCCATATCCGCATTTAGTATCATCTCATAAACAGCAGTGAAAACACAGCAGGCCCTTGATGAAGATACATTAGCTTATTTCTAATTTAAAGTTATGTTGCTTAACCTTAATGTAATTGGTCACTGGTGACCAACTGTTTGTATAGTGAGTTGATGACCAAAGAGATGTAATAAATTATAGAACTCACTGCTTAAATGGAGGGAATGACTGTTCTGTTAAAAGCCTTGTGTGTAATAATGGTAAAATAATTGCACCTCAAACAGAATAGCTGTGAATCTGTTAATACTAACAAAGTCTTTCTCCAGGAGGTTAGTTTCATCTCTTTTTAAAGCATGTATATGAAACACTTGCATCTTTTTTTTTTCTTTCTCCCAGTGTAATCTCTTATACTGGCTGAAGCGTAAACTTTAAAAACCCAGGCTAACATTGATTAAAAATAAATTGGTAAATCAAGATAGGCTCTTATTTGGGGGTTGTGTGGATTAAAATAATTAACCAATTTCTGTGGTTAAAAGAAAACAAAAGAAATTTGCACAAATAATTATATTCTGTACATCTATTAAGACTCACTGCTCGACATGTTTTAGAGAAAGGTTGATTAGCTGGTAGAATAACCAGGATAATAATCAACTATGGAAGTAAGTAATTGACACAACTTTAATGTTTAATAATGAATAGCATGCCACGGGCAAAATAAAGGAAAAATTTTCTCCTTTCTGAGAACCAATTCAGACCTAAAATTTCTTAGGCCAAATATAGCAATTACTTGAGATTCCTAAACTGCTTCTCTAGTATAGCAAAACTCACATGTGCAGTTAAAAGGAAAGCACACAAGTGGCTATATTAAATCTATTGGTTTCTATATGTTGCAATTTAATTTCAACCCTTGTCTCTGCTGAAGACTTAAGGGTTGATTTTAAAAATGTAGAAATGTAATGAACACACACTCTTCTGTGTCTTTTAAAAAAAACAACAACAACACTAGATTGTACTATCTAACTGTTAATTAAATCAAGAAGAATAAGTTTATGATTTGCTTGTCTCAGAAGTAATTCTTTCTCTCTAAATATTTGCATGTAAAATTTGGGTTGCCTCCAAAAGCCCTAACTTTGCAGTAAAGGGAACAGTTTCGTTATTCTTTTTATTCTCACATTTCATTTCTGACAAGGACCTTACAATAATTTAAACTATTTATTGTACCTCAAAGATCATTATTTCCCCCTGATACCTCAGAGAAATAAAGGAGCATTTCTATTTACTGCTAACATTAGATTTACCTTTGAAGATGGGTTTACAAAATGGAGACATTAGCATGTGAAAGTCATTATTTTTTATACCACTTGGAATGCTAAGTTTTTGTGTTTTGTATATTAGTGTAAACATTGCCATGTTTGTAATGGAAACTTGAAAAGCAGAGGCATTAAGGTGTTTTGGTTTTAAAAACACATGTTTCTTTACCAGATAAAATATAAATACTATTTTGAGGAGTGTCTTGAATTTATAGTTAAAAGCAAAATAACAAAACCATGAATAAAAAATGCCCCTGGAATTCTTAACAATCTAACAGAACTGTTCCACCAATGGAGAAGCAGGTGCGGTAATGCATCACAATTCATATAATTGAGGCTGTAAGGAAAGAGGAGAGATGTGTGCGCTGTTTGTGTCACAGCAGTTGTGATCTGTGAAAATAACTTCTGAACAGCCTTTTTTAATAGTAAAAATGACTCTGTTGCTGTTCCAACTAAAAATCAATACAGCTTGCGATTTTAATAAGGAACATGAATCTGGAAATGTATTTAGTATCAGGTTATATAAACACACCCTAATGAGATACTATAAAATCCATCACATTAAAGGCTGGTTTCCTACAAGGTATATTAGCTTAAAAATATTCAATATATTAGGTCAGTATACAACACTACCCGTAATAAAGCAGGTCTGTCAAGATAAGATGCATGTTTTGCCCCTTAAAACTGTTATGTTTTGCACATTTATAAGGTTCTTTGAATACATGAATAAGATAAGTTATTCCCATCCCTTTCTTAAGCAATCTCAGAAATGGCTGTGACCTGAAATTGGAAATCTTGTAAACACCCATCCGAAGAAAATGTGTGCAGTTCTGTCTTAAAGAGACGGTACATGTTTAATTATCCTAACTTCTTCTAGGAGAATACTATTAACATGCACATTAGCATCATCTCATTGGTTCCTCCTGCTGCTCCACCTTAGGGGCAGCAATAGGAGCTAATCTTATAGCTCCCATGCGCATAATAATGAAATTTTGTCTTGTCTCGAAGGCAGTGTTCTTTGGTCTAAAGTACAGCAGGAAACATTTCTTTTTTTAGAAAATTCCTGACCAACTCATTTAAAAAGATTTTAAAAATGAACGTTCTCCCTGTGAGAATACCAGTGATTGCAAAATACATTGCTTTGACTTGTGAATGAAACATTGAGAAACCGTGCCAATAAACGTGCTCCATATTCTCCTAGAGATATTCAGTATAATGTAGATGTTGGTGTGTTTAGCTTTCTGTAAAACTGAGAGCAGTGGGCTTTGTTTTTCAGAGTGTCGGTATAGGGTGTTCTCAAAGGAATAACCTAAGAACGACAAAAAGACATAATTTTAATATAAAATATCTTTGTTTTTTGCATGCAATATTCTACAAACTGTAATAGGGGAAGAACAGAAAAAAAAACCCGCAAGCAAAAAAATACATGTGAATCCAAGGCTACTGAATTAAGGGAGGTTGTACCAACATTTCCCCCACTGTACATTATTTGTATTCAAGGTTTTTGAAATGACATTGTAATCTGATGATGCACCAGCCTATTATATTGTCTAGCAGGACAAATATCCTTGCGTTTTCTCTGTAGAACTAACACAATTTTTCCATGTCAGAGGTGCATAATATCCTGGCGGTCATAAGGAATGATGCTATTAATCCTCTTGGGCAATCTCCAGGTCTGATTATTAGGGAAATAAATTTGCATGCTGCATATGAGCTAGGTGAATCACCGAGAGCACAAATTATATTTCCTGACAGCAAGTTAGAGAATGGAGCCACATCGCTTTTTTATCTTTTTTTTCCCCTCTGAAAGCTATAGAATTGCAATTCATTACATGAGATTGGTTAGAATTCAAGTCTCTTTTTAAGTTGATATTAAGTTGAGTCTGTTATCTCTGTGAAGGGTAGTGGGTTCCCCTGAGTATCCACCTAATCACTACTTAAAAAAATCGAAACGTATAGTTAGTGTCATGATTTAGGTACCAGAGCTACTTTATTTATCAGCACAGAGAGAGATAATTTCAATTTGAGGCTCTGTAGCCCTCATGAATTTAACTGTCTTGAAAGCTTCCCCCCACCCTTTCCTTTTTTTTTTCCCCCTTATTGTAATAGTGGTTACTGTGGACGCCTCTATTGCTGTGTTCCCAATACATTTTACAGGATTGGGTTTTGGGGCGTTTTTTTTGTATTGTTGCAGACCTGATTTTTAACATGTTTAGGTAAAACATCACTCGCCTTTCAATTAAGAAATTTGGCTGCATTTGCTATGCCAGAAGCACTGCCAGGCATGTCTGCCTTCAATATCAGTGATGAATGTATTTTTATTATTTCCATCATTTGGCATCTGAAAAACCTTTTTGCATTATTAAATCAGGACAGGGAGAATGATAGCAAATAAGAGGAGAATAAATGGCTTTAGGTCCTAATGTATTAATTAAGCAGACATTTATTATAATCATGGTTTTATAGACATGTAGTAAAAATGTGTGATTTATCAGTGATATATTTACTGAGTTCTGCATATGGTAACGTTCATGAGCTGATTTGGAGATTTCCACTTTTAACAGATTTCACTTTGAAATCCCATGCATTGGTGCTGTCCTGTAAATGCAAACAACAAGCTTAACCAAGCCTTAGTGTGGTGAGTAACAATATAGCTGTAACCAGCATGGAGATGAGAGGAATGTCTCGATTCAAGGTAAAATGTTCTATAAACCCATATAGATCAGATACAGCAGACTTGAATTGACTTTTGGGGGGATTCTGAAATGTGTTGTGTTACGTCAGTGGAGATGAGAAAAGGCTGAAGACATAGAAAATGTCTAAACTGGTAAGAATAGCAAGCATGACTGAAACAAAAAGAGACAGGTAGTATATCTGACAATGCCAAATCTAAAATGTTCTTAATCATTTACTTATTCACGGGCTACAGGCAGCAATACTGAGAGCAAAAGAGATACATCTCAGACTTCAGGTTTCATATGCATTGTCAAATATATAGCAAAGGGGAAGGACTTTTAATAATCTTATGTAAAATCTGCTGAAGATTTGTCTATTATTGCATCAGTTTGGTTTCTTTGTTTCCTGATCATGTCTGGTGTCATTTCTTTTTAGAACAGAGGTAGGTTTTTTTGCATTTGGACTGTGATCATGCATAGACAGGAAGTATTACCACGTTTACAAAGGAACTTTTAAAGAATGTCCACTGGGGAGGGACTTTCCTGCTCATAGTGTTATTTTCTATTCCTGAAGAGAAACAACAGACTTATTTTTGCAATCAGATAGCAGTGCTGCTATAAAAGCAAGTAACTTTAATTTCTGGCTTGCATGAGACATTTCTATTGGTAACACGGGGTGTTCATAACTGTCCTGAAATAGGAAAGAGTTATAAGATGGGGAAGCTAAGAGAGATACTGCTACAGTTGAGATCAGAAGAGGGACTCAAGCCTCAACCCACTACCCTATAAATGAGGAGGATCGGCTGGGGCAAGGCATTCTCTGTGAGAAGTTCATACTTCTGGAATGCACTTCCCTGCGTTGGTCCATCGGAGCCCAGATTGGTTAATCTTCCAGTCACAATGCAAAGTCCATCTTTTCTTTCTGTTTTCTCAGGCTGTTGAAGAGGGAGCACGGTGGAGGTGGTTGTATCCATGGGCAGCCCTTCTGGGGATAGGAACCCAGAGCATAGGATGAGCACCTCCAGCTATGGTTAATATAAATTTGAATAAATAAAATAAAAGCGGCTGGCATTTTTGGAAAAAAAAAAACCCATAAAATATTTATTTCTGACTACAGACTGGCCGCTTCCTCACAGGAGTAAAGCACAAATGATGTATACACACCCATTAGCAAAACAGAACATTGTAGCAAGACACATGACTGAAATTGCTGAGGGCAGGAACCAAACATCAAAGAGCAAAGCTTTGCTTCAAAACTTTACACTCTACGCTCTCAGGGTGACTGATCAAAAACGCAATGAAAACACTGTCCTGGAAATATGAGAGAGCACATCTAGATGAGAATTGAGAACCAGATGAGAAAGCAAAGCTAGAATAAAGTGTAAAGAACAGAAATGACTTCAACTGAAAAGGTTAAAAATAATTATTTATCTGAAAAATATATAGTAGGGGGGTTGGGGTTTGTTTTGTATTTTTCAGATTTCCCCTTGTCTGTTAATGTTTATGCTCTCTCTGTAGTCTTAAACCTTGTAACTAGTGGGACTCAGCAAACGCACAAGGGAAGCCTGCTTAAATCAATTGTTTCTGTGTGTTCTGTGTTATTACACCACAATGTATGTCAATGCATCGGGATTTAGTAGTGCAGATTCCAGTGCCATAATGACTGAAACCCAACAAAAATCAGAGAATTGTGCCAACCAGAGCTTTTAGCTTCATTGTGGAGAGCTTTTCCTGAAGGTTCATAAGCTTCATGCAAATGTGTATAATACAAAGCGTGTACAGTGTTGATCCCAGGAGGGCTATTCCTCACCTCTTAGTGACATGACCAACATTTTTAACTAGTGGAATTCTAACTGGAAATTAGCTGCTTGCATTAAGGAAAATAACTAAAATATCTGAACTCCAGTGTGTTCCATTAAACTTTTAGTAGTTAGTATGCAGTTGCTAATATTGATTTTGTTTTTAGCAGAATGAAGCCTGTGTTGTGAGTACTGGAAATATCCATAGCTTCTCTTCTGGCTTTATTTCTTGCAGTAGGTTTGAAAGCACAATGGTGCATTGAGTCTAAAATAGCCTGTTCTCCTGCCTGACTCTGCTGGGACTTGAACCTTGGATGCTGACACACAGGGCTCATCACTAAATCTGCAATGCTTCTTGATGAATCCTTAAGCCCCCTGCATATCCTCCTCCAACCTATGCCCTGAATACAACCCACAGTTAGATGTGACAGAGGGAAAAGGCTTGCTGCTTCTGTGTCACTACCTGCAGTCATATGTAGCTGAAGGCTCTGGCTTACATTTGAGGCGACCACAGTGTGCCATCAACTTCTGTGCAGTGACCTGTCATAGAATTTCACATGGCCTGAATAACTGACAGAACAGTTCACCTTTCAGGGAAATGTAATGTTTTCTGATAAGAAGCTTATGTTAGTTTTCTTAGCAAATAGCCTGAAAGCATTTCTGACTATGGCATTTCTAGATGTGATAAGTTGAAGGAAACATCCTTGACCATGACTTAACAAAACAGGCCATTTGTTTAATGGGGTAGCTGTTTTGAGAAATGTAAATAAATGGCAACTTCAGGATGATACAAAATAAACAATCACAGAGGCAGCCCAGAGCTGCATTGTCACAGAAAACACAAGGCACTATTGATGGAGCTGTAAACAGCGGACTGTGTTTATTATTGCAGCTAGAATTAAATCAGAAAGCCAGAAAACTGAAATTTGGAGCAGCATTAGTCCTAATTGCAGATGCTTTTTAGTCAGGTAACAGCATATACTGTATGTTTTGTAATTAAATATATTTTGCATTAAATTACACATAAACCTTAAAGTTTAAAAAGCCAAATTCTACTATTTGTTTCCCTATGCCACCTCACTGAATCAGTGAAGTTGCGGAAGATAAACTGAGAGCATAATTTGGACCATAAAATGTGTGATTTTTTGGGGGGAGGGGGAGCTTACATGCAGATGTCAAAAATTTGTAAATGTATATTTTAACTTAAGTACTCCTTTGCAGAGATGGGCTGGAATCAAATCCCTAGAGCCAAAGCACTTTTTGTGGGTATTCACAGCTTGCAGCTGACCTCTCTTTATAATGGGCTGAACCAGACCCCTAACTCTAAACTTGCAGGGTGTTCAAAATCCCACTCTGATTCCTAATTGGACCAATGGAGCGTATCTCTGTTCTGGTGGTTATTCTGGACTTGCTTCTGATAGTCATGCTAAGTACTACCTTATTCCTTGAGGGAATTCACTGAAACCTATGGAACAGCCTGAGGAATGAAGTACTATTCAGTGTGAAACCAGCCCTTTATTATTAATTTATTATAAGCTCTGCAAACCTTACCTACATTGTATATGTTCATCCCAGGGAAACATGTGTGGCACATCTAAATTTAGTTTTATAAACCGCACTGCATACCCTTCGAACTGAAAATGCTTTCTCCCACACTGTTTTACTGGTATTCCTAAACTATTACACTGCATTTAAAAATGAATTGTGTGCAATGACATTAGAGAAGGGGTTAGGCTTTCTGAGCTGCCACCAGTGACATATGACTGTAGTGACAGACAGTCAGCAGTATTCAAACTGAATTAATCTGAAAAAGCAGCAGACTTCAATGTGAAGTTTAGGGGAAGCTGAAGAGCTACATATTTACAAAAGGGATGTCACTGAACCATCTTTCTACCCAGGGATAGCCTATGGCTACTTAATACTTTAAAACCCATAGTAGAAGGATTAAATACACCTGAAGTCGGGTCTTTGAGGCCATTTCCCTCTAGTGCTTTCTTTTCCTTACTTGAGTTGGACCTCACCAGATTCTTTTTGAAAGGCTATGACCAGGGTTGATATTCTGATACCTTTTATTAGTCTTGCACAGAAGTAAAAGAAGTCTCACAGAGAACAGACTCCTTTTTCTGATGTCTTTGAAAAAGTTAACGCATCTGAGACTGCATAAGAAACAGACATCACAGTGGAGGAGGTGGAGGGGTATTGTAATAAAGGTGATAGTGATACCTTAATTTAACAAATATGCAGTGCTAATTATGTAAACATGTGAGAACTCAAAAATCTTTTCATCATGTGTGTGACAAAACTGAAATATTTTACAGTCTAATTCAAGATCATACAGTAATAATGTTATTTTGCATTGGCTAGTTGACAAGCATAGGCCAGGGCTGTCTATCAGACAAAACTGTTGTGCCAGATTGTATCTTGGCAATAAGCACAAAAGAAGAGCCAGTCAAATTCTGTTTACATATTAATAGTCAAATCAGATGTAGTTCTGTACTACAGACATTGCATTAACTGGACGGCTATAAAGAGAGGGGGAGGGGAAAGATGCTTGCGCTTGGGTGGGCCATAATTTAAACTAAGTGATTTTTACAGAGAACTTCTACTTCTATGAAGCTGCAGATCAGGTTTCTCAAGTGCACCCAAGAGATCAGGTTCTCATTCTGAAGGAGGATTTAAGCAATGATAACTTTTCTCTTTCTTCATTATTTAACACAGAAGACAACAAAAGGAGTTTTGAAGGATTCTACCATCCTGTTTCTTGCAAAATTTAAAACCATTTTGGGTACATCTATGTTATAACAATGTGGTCAGCTTGTGAGCAGCATAGGTATAAGAACCATGGAGCAAAGAAAAGTTGGGTGTTTCTGGCACCATGCAGGGAACAAGATGATGCTTTCTTCTTTTAAGACATGCATTCAATAGTAGCTTTAATTTATTGCAACTTGTGTGGTCCCCCTCTGCCTCCCCTTCCCCCCTCCCCGCCCCCACCAGAATTACTGTTATGGAACAGAAAGGGTAAAATTCTGGCCCCATTGAAGTGAATGGAAGTTTTGCCATTGGAAGTTTTACTCAGTGGATCAGGATTTCACTTGGGAAGTGCAACACCAGATAAGACTAGTCCATCCACTTCAATATCCTGTCTCTGATAGCAGCCAGTACCAGCCAGTACCAGATGGATATAGGGACAGTATAAGAAACCCCTTAACGCACAAGGGGAAGTTTCTTCCCAACTTCCATCAGTTAGTACTTTGATTATGCCCTGAAGCATGAGGGTTTACATCCCTTATAAATATCTTATCTTGTCCAAATTAACTGTTGATGTTCTCATTATCATTAAAAATGTCTAATTATTTTTTTCTGAACCATATTAAGCCCTTAGCCTGAATGATATATTGTGGCAATCTGTTCCACAGGTTAATTATGTATCGTGTAAAATACATCATTGTAAAATGCATTTTCTTCTATCAGTTTTAAAAATGTTGCATTTCAGTGTCATTGTATTATGAGACAAGGTAACTTGGAGCATGCAACTGACCTGGTGTATTCCTGTCATTAACTCTCTCATGTCCCCTCTTATGTGTGTTCTCCAAACTAAACAGTCTGTCCTCCTTCCACTAATCATTTTTGTTATGCTCTTCTATGTTGGTTTTGGTTTTTTAGATGAGTTGAACATAGATTGGTTGCTGCATTTCAATACAAATGCACTGTCAAGTTATTTAATGACATAATATTTTTAGTATTTATTTCTATCCCGCTCTTTCTACATTTTCATATTTTATTTTCTTCTTTGACCACTGCTGCCCACTGAACAGCTTTATCACTGAGCTTCCCACTACGTCACCTATTTCTTTTTCTTGAGTGGTTAGTTAATTTACAACCCAGCAATTCAAATAGCAACCCAGTAGTTCAAATAATTCCTCCAAATATGCATTACCTTGCATTTGTCAACAGTGGATTTCATCTCCCATCATGATGACATCTGCCTAATTTTCTTAATCTTCTTTTGTCTTGATGACCCTTTATATTTTATGTCATCTGTAAATTTTGCCAGCTCCCCATTTTTTGCAGATCACTAATGAGTATATTAAATAACACTAGTCCTAATAAAGATCCTTGATGCACTCAATTGCACTTGATAGCAATTAATTGATCTTTAACTATTCATGGTAAATAGGCCAAAAGGCCTGTGATGGAATGATAGATGGGGTGGGATCTGACTTACTACAGAGAATTCTTTCCTGGGTATCTGGCTGGTGAATCTTGCCCACATGCTCAGGGTTCAGCTGATCGCCATATTTGGGGTTGGGAAGGAATTTTCCTCCAGGGCAGATTGGCAGAGACCCTGGGGGTTTTTCGCCTTCCTCTGTAGCATGGGGCATGGGTCACTTGCTGAAGGATTCTCTGCACCTTGAAGTCTTTAAACCATGATTTGAGGATTTCAATAGCTCAGACATAGGTGAGAGGTTTATTGCAGGAGTGGGTGGGTGAGATTCTGTGGCCTGCATTGTGCAGGAGGTCAGACTAGATGATCATAACGGTCTCTTCTGACCTTAATATCTATGACTCTATGAGTCACTCCTGACCAATGAACATGATACAGTTCTGTGGTGACTTAGAATCCTACTTTCAAAGTCTCCGACTCAAAGAATATTTCCAACACACCTCTGAACAACATACTAACCCACAGAATCCTTCCTACCAACACTACAAAAAGAAGGCTTCTGCGTGGACTCCTCCTGAAGGTCGAAACAACAGACTGGACTTCTACATAGATTGCTTCTGTCGACATGCACGAGCTGAAATAGTGGAAAAGCAGCATCATTTTCCCCATAACCTCAGCCGTGCTGAACACAACGCCATCAACAGCCTCAGGAATAACTCTGACATCATAATAAAAAAGGCTGACAAAGGAGGTGCTGTCGTCATCATGAATAACTTGGAATATGAACAAGAGGCTGCTAGGCAGCTCTCTAACTCCACATTCTACAGGCCATTATCCTCTGATTCTACTGAGGATTACTAAAAGAAACTACACCATCTGCTCAAGAAACTCCCTGAAAAAGCACCGGAACAGATCTGTGCAGACACATGCCTAGAACCCCGACCAGGGGTATTCTATTTGCTACCCAAGATCCATAAACCTGGAAAGCCTGGATGCCCCATCATCTCAGGCATTGGCATCCTAACATCAGGATTGTCTGGCTATGTGGACTCTCTCCTCAGGCCCTACGCTATCAGCACTCCCAGATATCTTTGAGACACCACTGACTTCCTGAGGAAACTACAATCCATCTGTGATCTTCAAGAAAACACCATCCTGGCCACTATGGCTGTCGAAGCCCTCTACACCAACATTCCACACAAAGATGGACTACAAGCTGTCAGGAACAGTATCCCGGATAATGTCACGGCAAACCTAGTGGCTGACCTTTGTGACTTTGTCCTCAACCACAACTATTTCACATTTGGGGACAATATATACCTTCAAGTCAGCAGCACTGCTATGGGTACCCGCATGGCCCCACAGTATGCCAACATTTTTATGTCTGACTTAGAACAACGCTTCCTTAGCTCTCATCCCCTAATGCCCCTACTCTACTTGCACTACATTGATGACATCTTCATCATCTGGACCCATGGAAAAGAAGCCCTTGAGGATGGATAGACTGAAAGGAAAACAGTTTATATTTACAATGATCCGATGATTCCTGCATACCCATAAATGATGATGCCTACAAGTTGAGTATCTGTCAAAGAAGCTAGCGTAGACACCTGGAATATTCAGTTATCAAGTATCATTTTTGCTTTAGCGCATTTGTGCTACATCAATGCCAGTTGTAAACTAATATTGAGTGACCATGTGAAACATTTGAAATGGGTTATGTGACAAAGTTCCTCCTCTACCTTGGTGAGTCTTGCGCTTCTTGGTGGATTTGCTTGCCTTGGAGCTTCACGGCAGCCCTCAGTTTGGCCATTTTCGTAAACCCACAGTCCAGATCAACTCCTTCTGTGTCTGACCAGGAGTTGGGAGATTTGGGGGGAACCAGGGCCCACCCTCTACTCTGGGTTCCAGCCCAGGGCCCTGTGGAATGCAGCTGTCTAGAGTGCCTCCTGGAAAAGCTGTGCGACAGCTACAACTCCCTGGGCTACTTCCCCATGGCCTCCTCCCAACACCTTCCTTATCCTCACCATAGGACCTTCCTCCTGGTATCTCATAATGCTTGTACTCTTCAGTCCTCCAACAGTATGCGTTCTCACTCTCAGCTCCTTACACGTGCACCACAAACTGAAGTGAGCTCCTTTTTAAACCCAGCTGCCCTGATTAGCCTGTCTTAATTGATTCTAGCAGCTTCTTAATTGGCTGCAGGTGTTCTAATCAGGCTGTCTGTCTTAATTGTCTTCAGAAGATTCCTGATTATTCTGGAATCTTCCTTGTTACCTTACCCAGGGAAAAGGGACCTAGTTAACCTGGGGCTAATATATCTGCCTTCGATTACTCTCCTGTTGCCATCTGGCCCAACTCTGTCACAGTTAGCTAAATCAATTTTAAAATATTTCATTAAACTACTGCTATGTGTGTGTACAGAGGAGCTCTTGGGTTTGAAACACTAGTAGTCCCTCGAAGTAGAGGTTCAGATCTTGGCAGGACTGACTCAGCCTTCATCCTTCTATAGCAGAAAAATTGAGTTCTGTGCAATTTACTGTGTGCAAGTCTCTTAGATATGGGTTTAAGACTGAGGTGCTGTCCAGCCAGAGTAGACAGAAATATATCCCTGGGTCCTTTTTGTGAGGGTCTACCATGATGTCCAGGAAAAAAAGTCTGCACCTTACTCTGTTGTTCAGTTTGCTGTGAGACATTTGGTTGCCACCTTCCACATCGGATGGTTGCATACTAAAGGTGTTACATGCAGATAATTGTAAAGTACCTGGAGGTAAAATGTTCTGTATACAGTGATCATTATTGATTGTATTTATTGTTAAATGGCAGCAGGAACACCAGAAGCAGTAGCCTGCCTACTTTTGTTCTTCTCAACAGTTGCAATTTTCCAATATCAATTATTATTATTATTATCTATGAAATAATAGATAATAATATATTATTAATATCTACCTATGGTTCTTTTATGGTCCCCAATACTGTAGTGTCTGTGTGCCTTACAATCTTCATTGTATTTATCCTCACAACACCCTATGAGGTAGGAAAGTGCAGTTATCCCCATTTTACAGACAGGGAACTCAGGCACAAAGTGACTAAGTGGCTTGCATAGAAAGCCTAGAGAGAAGCAGGGACTTGAATACAGGTCTACTGAGTCCTAGGCTAGTGCCCAAATCAGTGGGACATCATTACTCTCTTCCTCATTTATGCATGACCCTGAACTTTTTAAAGCCATTTTAGTTCATTCATATAGTAGCTATGATGTGTCTTCCAGACACAATAACTTAGACTGCACATTCCAATGGGAGGTGGGAGAATGGGATGAAAATGGGGGAGGTCGTTTTTAAGGCAATTCCCAACCCTAAACCCTCTTCTCTACACGGTTCCTGTGCATTATCCATTTCCTGTCTCTGCTCCTTTATGTCTATTTAAATGGTAGCTCACACTTAAAGCTGTTATTTTCAAGTTTTAATAATATTTTGCAACTCGTTTCCTGTTTCTCAGACGACAACCTTGCCAAAAGCAGTCTTTGGCAGGTACTAATTTGGGTGACGACCACTTGATCTACATTTTTGGTGGGTAATTACTGAGTCAGAAGTGAGTAACTTTTTGATATCCCCTGGCATTCAGAAAGGCGGGTATTTTTACTACCCACTCATTAACGAGTCACTGGTAGTGTAATGCCATGAATTCTGCACTGTTGTCAGAGATGAGAAAAACCTGACTTAACTCTGAAAGTTACTACTTTATGCTTATTTTGGTCATATTTACATAGTTAGCAGTATGTTGGCATTTTCAATATTAACCCTACTAAGGATTTATCATATTGAATATTTAAATTTGCATGAGACTGAAACTTGAACAAATAATTGGTATTCAAAAAGACACACACAAGTTCACAAGCTGATCCAGAGTTCCTCTGAACTATGTGAACCAGATTCATCACTACTCTGGCAGCTTTGCGTCATTCTAGTGATATAGAGCAGCTGTAAACCCGGCTGTGCTGGCCAGCTAATCTGTATTTATGGCTGTTTTGCACTGCCAGAGTGGCCAGAGCGTACCGGTGAATCTTGCCTTCTGAATTACTTGGGTTCTCAAAATTTGGCTGGAAATATCATGAGAAAAGGGATCCTTCTGAGATTTTTGGCACTGCTTGCTGTTGTGAGTTATTTTGGCACTAGTTTGTGGTTCCGGGCAGAACCTGTCCAGAGGTGAGCAAAAATGAAAAATAATGTGGGAAGAAATGATCAGATTTCTTTTCAAACATCAGAAAAGTTCAGATTTTTGAGTTTTAGAAGAAGTGCCTGTGTGTGTGGTGGTGTGGTGGGGGGAGGGATATTTGCCATATTCTCAGCTTCCATATCTGGCTACTTTCGCCTCCTTCTTTCTTGGCACAGTGGTCCCTAGTGGGTTTTCCAAAACCCTGGAAGCAAACAAGCTCCCAGAGCAAATGCCCCTGGAAACTAGCCAGTGTCCCACGAGTGAACAGAATTGAGATCTTTGAGAAAAACTGATCTCCGTTTTTGAACGAAGAGTAAATTGGCATTGTGCCTGGTTTCTCCTGTTTGGATACAAAATATATAAAAATTAGTTTGAATGTGACAATATACACATCCGTCTTTACTGTCTCTGCTCGGCATTTTTATCTTGGCATCATCGTGAACTAAGCCCTACTCTTTAGCTGTGTTGCTTACAGCTTGTTCCTAGAATAATTCGAGCTACCCAATGCTTTTAGACTGTCATTCAGCATGTCTTTGAAAGATTTCTGGCCACCTGGCTGCATTTTCCTTGTCTCAGGTGGCTACGAAGTATCCTTTTTGGTAGTTTCTCATCACAAATGGCCAGTGCCTCTCAACTGTAACTTTAATATCATTGCTTTGATGCTAGAGCTGATGCCAATGAATTTAATGTCCATTGTATGTGTCAAGGTTCCTCCCCCACTCTGAACTCTAGGGTACAGATGTGGGGACCTGCATGAAAAACCTCCTAAGCTTATCTTTACCAGCTTAGGTCAAAACTTCCCCAAGGTACAAAATATTACACCTTGGACAGGCCGCTACCACCACCAAACTAATACTGGTTACTGGGGAAGAGCTGTTTGGACGCGTCCTTCCCCCCAAAATACTTCCCAAAACCTTGCACCCCACTTCCTGGACAAGGTTTGGTAAAAAGCCTCACCAATTTGTCTAGGTGACTACAGACCCAGACCCTTGGATCTTAAGAACAATGAACAATCCTCCCAACACTTGCACCCCCCCTTTCCTGGGAAATGTTGGATAAAAAGCCTCACCAATTTGCATAGGTGACCACAAACCCAAACCCTTGGATCTGAGAACAATGAAAAAGCATTCAGTGTTTTACAAGAAGACTTTTAATAAAAAATAGAAGTAAATAGAAATAAAGAAATCCCCCCTGTAAAATCAGGATGGTATATATCTTACAGGGTAATTAGATTCAAAAACATAGAGAACCCCTCTAGGCAAAACCTTAAGTTACAAAAAAGATACACAGACAGAAATAGTTATTCTATTCAGCACAATTCTTTTCTCAGCCATTTAAAGAAATCATAATCTAACACATACCTAGCTAGATTACTTACTAAAAGTTCTAAGACTCCATTCCTGTTCTGTCCCCGGCCAAGACGACTACAGACAGACACAGACCCTTTGTTTCTCTCCCTCCTCCCAGCTTTTGAAAGTATCTTGTCTCCTCATTGGTCATTTTGGTCAGGTGCCAGCGAGGTTACCTTTAGCTTCTTAACCCTTTACAGGTGAGAGGAGCTTTCCCCTGGCCAGGAGGGATTTCAAAGGGGTTTACCCTTCCCTTTATATTTATGACACGCCCCCCAAATCTCAGCTAGGGTGAAACACTGGCTGGGATTTCTTCCTGGAGCTCTAGGAAAACAGAGTTAATAAGACACATGCATCTCTAAATATACTACCAAGTACATAAAGACTAACAATATTTTCCACATCTCAAGGACGATTTTAACCAGTTGATTCTGGGAAACTTTCACGGGAGAGTGCATCAGCCACTTTGTTAGAAGCTCCTGAGATGTGTTGGATGTCGAAATCAAAATCTTGGAGAGCTAAACTCCACCGAAGAAGTTTTCTGTTAGTTTCTTTGACGGTGTGAAGCCACTTTAGTGCAGCATGGTCGGTTTGCAGGTGGAAACGCCGTCCCCAAACATATGGGCGTAGCTTTTCCAGAGCGTAGACAATGGCATAACATTCTTTTTCAGTGACTGACCAGTTGCTTTCCCTCTCAGACAGTTTTTTGCTGAGAAACACTACAGGGTGGAATTCTTGATCAGGTCCTTTCTGCATTAAAACTGCTCCCACACCACGCTCGGATGCATCTGTGGTTACTAGGAACGGTTTGTCAAAGTCTGGGGCCCTTAGTACAGGGTCAGACATGAGTGTCGCTTTAAGCTTGTTAAAGGCCTTCTGACACTTTCCGGTCCACTGAACAGCATTTGGCTGTTTCTTTTTGGTTAGGTCTGTCAGTGGGGCAGCGATTTGGCTGTAGTGCGGTACAAATCGTCTGTAATAACCGGCCAAGCCTAAGAAGGATTGAACCTGTTTCTTTGACTTTGGGACAGGCCACTTTTGGATAGCATCCACTTTGGCCTGTAGGGGGCTGATAGTTCCTTGACCCACCTGGTGTCCAAGGTAAGTCACTCTGTTTAGGCCTATTTGACACTTCTTAGCCTTAACAGTTAGTCCTGCCTCCCTTATGCGCTCAAGGACTTTTTGTAGATGTTCCAGGTGGTCTGCCCAGGAATCCGAAAATATGGCCACATCGTCAAGGTAGGCGACTGCATATTCTCCTAATCCCGCTAGGAGACCATCTACAAGTCTTTGGAAAGTGGCGGGTGCATTTCGCAGCCCGAAAGGGAGTACATTAAATTCATACAGCCCGAGATGTGTGATGAAGGCTGACCTTTCCTTGGCAGATTCATCTAGCGGTACCTGCCAGTACCCCTTGGTTAAGTCCAAGGTAGAGATGAACTGGGCCCTTCCCAGTTTCTCTAATAGTTCATCTGTGCGTGGCATGGGATAGTTGTCTGGGCGAGTTACAGCATTTAGCTTACGGTAGTCCACGCAAAAACGTATTTCCCCATCTGGTTTGGGAACTAGAACCACTGGAGATGCCCATGCACTTTCAGAGGGGCGGATTACACCCATCTGTAACATATCGTGGATCTCCCGTTCTATAGCAGTTTTAGCTTGAGGAGACACCCGGTAAGGTTGGACCCTAATTGGGTGAGCATTACCTGTGTCAATGGAGTGGTATGCCCGTTCAGTCAGTCCTGGGGTGGCTGAGAACGTTGGCGCGTAGCTAGTGCACAGCTCCTGGATCTGCTGTCGCTGCATACGCCCAAGGGTCATGGAGAGGTTCACCTCTTCCACACCACCAGCACATTTCCCTTCGTAGTAGACACCTTCAGGCCACTCAGCGTCGTCTCCTCCCTGGGCTGTAAACTGACAAACCTTTAATTCTCTGGAATAAAAGGGCTTTAGAGAATTAATATGATACACCTTAGGCTTTCGGTTGGAGGTGGGGAATGCTATGAGATAATTAACAGCTCCCAGGCGCTCCTGGACCACGAATGGCCCTTCCCACGATGCTTCCATTTTATGGGCCTGGAGCGCCTTTAAGACCATGACCTGGTCTCCTACTTTGAAGGAACGCTCTCTGGCATGTTTATCATACCAGGCTTTTTGCTCTTTTTGAGCATCCTGTAAGTTTTCTCTAGCAAGGGCTAAAGAGGTTCGGAGGGTGGTTTGTAGGTTGGTTACAAAGTCCAGAATGTTAGTTCCTGGAGAAGGTGTAAATCCCTCCCATTGCTGCTTCACCAACTGCAATGGCCCCTTAACCTCACGGCCATATACAAGTTCAAATGGGGAAAACCCTAAACTGGGATGTGGTACAGCTCTGTAGGCAAAGAGCAACTGCTGCAATACTAGGTCCCAATCATTGGAGTGCTCATTTACGAATTTACGTATCATGGCCCCCAAAGTTCCATTAAACTTCTCCACCATGCCATTTGTTTGATGATGGTAAGGAGTGGCAACCAAGTGATTTACCCCATGAGCTTCCCAAAGGTTTTTCATAGTTCCTGCCAGGAAATTAGTCCCTGCATCTGTGAGGATGTCGGAGGGCCAACCTACCCTGGCAAAAATGTCTGCTAGTGCCTGGCACACACTTTTAGCCCTGGTGTTGCTTAGAGCTACTGCTTCCGGCCATCGGGTGGCAAAATCCATGAAAGTCAGTATGTACTGCTTTCCTCTGGGTGTCTTTTTCGGAAAAGGACCCAGAATATCCACAGCTACTCGCTGAAATGGAACTTCAATGATGGGGAGTGGCTGGAGAGGAGCTTTGACCTGGTCTTGGGGTTTTCCCACTCTTTGGCACACCTCACAAGACTGGACATAGGTAGAAACATCCTTGCCCATTCCCTCCCAGTGGAATGACCCCCCCAAACGGTCTTTGGTCCTGTTCACCCCAGCATGGCCACTAGGGTGATCATGGGCTAAGCTCAAGAGCTTGGCCCGGTATTTAGTTGGAACTACCAACTGTCTCTGAGGATGCCAGTCTTCCTGGTGTCCCCCAGAAAGAGTTTCCTTGTATAAAAGTCCTCTTTCTACAACAAACCTGGATCGATTAGAAGAGCTGAGAGGCGGTGGGTTGCTCCGTGCCGCCGTCCAAGCTCTCTGGAGGCTTTCATCTGCTTCCTGTTCGGTCTGGAACTGTTCCCTTGATGCTGGAGACATCAGTTCCTCATTGGATTGGGGACATAGGCTTGGTCCCTCTGGAAGCGATATAGGGGATGGAGCTGTTTCTGTTGACTGTGAACCGCTCTCCGCTGGTGCACTATGTTGGGATTCAGGCTCCGGCTGAGCCTCTTGAGTAGGGTTATCGGCTGCTGCCAGTTCAGGTTCGGTGGGGCCCTCTGGTGTTGAGGTTGCAAGTACTGGATTCAGTGCTGACACGGGGTCTGGTGTTGGTTGTTTGGCTGGTTCCGGTTCTGGGACTGGTTCCGTCTGGGTCTCTGGGACTGGATCCACTACTGCTGTTGCAGACATTGGCCTGGGGTCCAGGTCCATCACCTCTGACTGGGTCCTGATAGAAGTTTCCGGAACAGAGCTAGGCCTCACGGCTTGTTTAGCCTGGTTGCGGGTGACCATTCCCACCCTCTTGGCCTGCTTCACATGATTGGCCAAGTCTTCCCCCAACAGCATGGGGATGGGATAATCATCATAGACTGCAAAAGTCCACATTCCTGACCAGCCCTTGTACTGGACAGGCAACTTGGCTGTAGGCAAATTGAAAGAGTTGGACTTGAAGGGTTGAATCGTCACTTGGATCTCTGGGTTGATTAAATTGGGGTCCACTAAGGAAGCATGGATAGCTGACACTTGTGCTCCGGTGTCCCTCCACGCGGTGACCTTCTTCCCACCCACACTCACAGTTTCCCTCCGCTCCAAGGGTATCTGGGAGGTATCTGGGCCTGTGGACCTCTGGTGTGATTCCGGTGCAATGAACTGTAATCTGTTGGGGTTCTTGGGGCAGTTGGCCTTTACATGCCCCAGCTCGTTACACTTAAAACATCGTCCAGCTGACGGGTCACTGGGGCGAGGAGGGTTGCTGGAGAACGGGGTGGTGGGACGATAAGGGGTCTGGAGGGTTCTTTGGGAGGTAGGTGGGGCTTTGGGCGGCCCCCGGTAATAGGGTGTGGTCTGGGGTGGTCCCTTCTGGTCTCCGCTCCAACTGCGACCAGTTTTCTTCTTCTCTGCCACCTCCACCCATCTGGCTCCAATCTCTCCTGCCTCAATTACAGTTTTGGGTTTCCCATCTAGGATGTATCTTTCTATTTCCTCAGGAACACCCTCTAAGAATTGTTCCATTTGCATTAGGAAGGGCAAATTTACTGGAGATTCAACACTTGCTCCTGATATCCAGGCATCCCAATGTTTTACAATGTGGTAGGCATGTCGGGTAAATGACATGTCTGGTTTCCACCTTAGGGCTCTGAACCTCCGACGAGACTGCTCGGGTGTTATCCCCATTCTGACTCTCGCCTTGGATTTAAACAGTTCATACTTGTTCATGTGTTCTTTAGGCATTTCAGCTGCCACCTCAGCTAAGGGTCCACTGAGCTGCGGCCTCAGCTCTACCATGTATTGGTCAGTAGAGATGTTGTACCCAAGGCAGGCCCTTTCGAAGTTTTCTAAGAAGGCCTCAGTATCATCACCTGCCTTGTAGGTGGGGAACTTTCTGGGATGGGAAGTGGTACCTGGAGAAGGATTGCTAGGGTTTGTTGGTATATTCTGCTGGGCCTTTATCCTCTCCATCTCCTCCACATGCTTCCTCTCTTTTTCCTTCTCCTCCTCCTTCAGCCGCATGAGTTCTATCTGTCTTTCATGTTCCCTTTGTTTTTCCTCAGCCTGAAATTTGGCTAATTCCAGCTGTAGTCGAGCTGAGGATTTGGCCATTCTAACCTCTCTGTTTTTAACTAACTTTACACCCGAGGTTTAGAAATAAACAAACAAAACTTGGCTGTAAAATTTTGCTGTGCTGGAATAGAATACCTATTCTCTGATAGTGATTGTCAGCCTACAGAAAAAGACAATTCCCTTGTCTCTGCTCTGGGCCCAAATTAAAGCAAAAAACCTCCAACTACTTGGAAACCTGCTTACCCAGCCCAAAGAAGAAAAAAAATTTCTTTTCAAACCTGTGCTCCTTGTAAAACAAAAAAAAAATCAAAATCCTAAAAAAAACCCTGCCACTTTTGTCTCCAGGCAAATGGGTAGAGCACACACCCCCTATTTACTTTTAGGAAGAAAAGAAAAAAAAAACCCTCTGGGTTGGAAGACTGTGAATTTCCCTGCAGGAGTTAAGTACCCTGCCTCCAGGCAAAGAAAACCTGCAATTCACAAGATAATCCCCTTTTGTCTCTGCTTGGCCACAAAGCAGAGAGAAACCAAGCTGCTTTCAGTTTCAAAGCTGCTTCTGGACTTCCTAAAAATTCCTTTTTAAAATCTGTATTTCTAGTTCAAAAAATCTCAACTGGATCTCAAAATGATTTCAGGTTAATCCCACCACTGTGCCACCATGTCAAGGTTCCTCCCCCACTCTGAACTCTAGGGTACAGATGTGGGGACCTGCATGAAAAACCTCCTAAGCTTATCTTTACCAGCTTAGGTCAAAACTTCCCCAAGGTACAAAATATTACGCCCGTTATCCTTGCACTGGCCGCTACCACCACCAAACTAATACTGGTTACTGGGGAAGAGCTGTTTGGACGCGTCCTTCCCCCCAAAATACTTCCCAAAACCTTGCACCCCACTTCCTGGACAAGGTTTGGTAAAAAGCCTCACCAATTTGTCTAGGTGACTACAGACCCAGACCCTTGGATCTTAAGAACAATGAACAATCCTCCCAACACTTGCACCCCCCCTTTCCTGGGAAATGTTGGATAAAAAGCCTCACCAATTTGCATAGGTGACCACAAACCCAAACCCTTGGATCTGAGAACAATGAAAAAGCATTCAGTGTTTTACAAGAAGACTTTTAATAAAAAATAGAAGTAAATAGAAATAAAGAAATCCCCCCTGTAAAATCAGGATGGTATATATCTTACAGGGTAATTAGATTCAAAAACATAGAGAACCCCTCTAGGCAAAACCTTAAGTTACAAAAAAGATACACAGACAGAAATAGTTATTCTATTCAGCACAATTCTTTTCTCAGCCATTTAAAGAAATCATAATCTAACACATACCTAGCTAGATTACTTACTAAAAGTTCTAAGACTCCATTCCTGTTCTGTCCCCGGCCAAGACGACTACAGACAGACACCCAAACCCTTTGTTTCTCTCCCTCCTCCCAGCTTTTGAAAGTATCTTGTCTCCTCATTGGTCATTTTGGTCAGGTGCCAGCGAGGTTACCTTTAGCTTCTTAACCCTTTACAGGTGAGAGGAGCTTTCCCCTGGCCAGGAGGGATTTCAAAGGGGTTTACCCTTCCCTTTATATTTATGACAGTATGGCATTGCCAATTTATCTTGGGAGTGATAAATAGGCAGCATTGATAAAATGCATTTAGTGCCTGAATGCGACTTACATATGTAGTCTGTGGTTCGCAGCCTCAAAACAGAGAGAACAAAAACTGCAGCACAGTAAACTGATCCCCAAGAATTAGGGTGCTAATGAATTGTAAGTCTTAAAAAAAAATTAAGTCCCAGCATACTGGAATTTCCTCAATACCAAATGGTAAAGTTGTCAAATCACCCATGGAAGATAACCTGATAGGCACTGGCCTCCAAGGCTGTATGTGTTGCAGAAATCTGAAGAAATACCTTTAAAAAAAAAGAAAAACACATGCTTTAAAGAATGAAAATTCCATTGCTGACACATCTTCACTTTCTTATTGTACTAGCAAAATGCTTTCCATGCATATGAAATCAATGGGGAACTATTGATTTCTGGCTATGAATTTGCTTTCAAGGCTTAGGCTGACTGTCTAGATACAGTGAGTCTGAAAAATATCTGTTCAACTGTTTATATCTATCTAACTGGCATTTTAAAAAATATTACCCTGTATTAATCTAGTGAATAGTGTTATAAGTGCCAGAGTTAATGTTTATTACACTTATTAAATGGATTCTGATATCTCATATAAAATAAATGGCAGAGTTAGAACATTAATACTTTAATTCTTCAAATTCATGTCAGTCACTTTATCTGCTATACATCATATGAATACTTCTACTATATCTGAGCAAAAATACACACAGATCTATAGTGTTGGCAATGTGATTATCTCTTTAATTATGTATAGATTCTTTGTTTTCTGATCAAAACAAAATAGGATGATGGGTGAAAAAAGGGTGATCCATGCGACACTGAGTGAAGCATCCTTCCTAGATCCTACAGCTTGATGGAACTGTGCAAGGATAACTACCCTCTCAGACCTGCCAGTACTGAATCTGGGGTTTTTACACATTCTGTATACTGGAAACTGATAGACCCATTAACAGCTTGTCAAAGAAATTAGAATAGTGTCCAGCAAGATCACCATTGACCATGATGCAAATGATCATTGGTGATAACTCTGGAATTGTGAATGTTATTCATGTTAAAGAAATACAATTATTTTCAAGTTACTATGTGCAGTATACAAATACATGCCTTAAATGTAATTAAACTACTTGTACTCAAAAATACAATAAATATTACATTTCCCCCCTCCTGATCCCTTGGAAGAAGATCAATGTCCAGGTTTCTAACATCCTAAAGTTGAACAGTATTCAAACCCTTTTTTTGTGATTCAGCATATATTCTGTTTAAATTTAGATTCATAGACTTTGGGGAGTATTCAGATCTGGGCTTTTGGTTCTGCCCTTTTTAGAGACAAGAGCTATTGCATGTTACATGTGGATTTTGAACCTAAAATTTCAGGTTAGAGTCAAAATTTTGACATCGCCAGTCATAAAAATAGTTGCCAGTTGCAAAACTCAGATCGAGCCCTAGCTTTGGATTCGGAATGCTGTCAATGATTAGTGGGGTTACCATCTGGAGTTTTAGTCCAGGACCATCTCTAACTGATACAGTGAAACTGTGAATAAACTGATACTAAGGGATTCATTAGTGTGAACAGTTGTTCCTAGCAAAATTGCAGGTCTGACCTATATGAGATTGAGCAAATGTGATAAATTTGTAAGGCATTGATCTGAGGGAGAGAACTTAAAAAGTTTAGAAGGAAAAATGATGTGAAGACAAAAAGGATATAGAGCAACCACAATGGTTTGAGTATATAATCCTTCCTCTCCCTCCTCCCCCAACCTCAGCGCCACATTTTCACTTGCCTTAGCCTATCTTGATTCAGAAAAGGGATGGGAATGTTGAAATACAATGAAAAATGCTCTTCTTCGGGTATCTGATCCTCTCAAAACTAGGAGGTCCCAGACATCCAACTCGTGAATGTTTATCTGAAATAGACAAAACCTCCAAACTTTCTGAGCTTCACCCATTGCTAATCATGAGTGCAACTTCCATTAATACTCATGAGAGATGTGACTATGTTGTAAGAGATCAGGTTCTTAAAATCCAGGAAAATATCTACAATACATATTTTTGATTGACAAATTATGATTGTACTCTTGCTTGTGTAATAAAGCTGTTAAATGGACACTAATTGCAAACTATATTTTTACATAGTTTCCCACAAGAATACTACCATTGTCTTGCTATGACATACATTCTAGGTTGTGTGTTAGCATCTGCACATTTGCCTTATCATTGCTAGGACAACTGTACTTTTCTAGAAAACCTGCGGCACCACTTGCACGGTTCTGTGAAAAAATCTACCATTTCATTTTGGCATTTTGTCTTTCCCTTACACCGGGCAGATATACAGTCTATGCACCTCTCTTCAGGAAAAAAGAAAAGGAGGACTTGCGGCACCGTAGAGACTGACCAATTTATTTGAGCATGAGCTTTCGTGAGCTACAGCTCACTTCATCCGATGCATACCGTGGAAACTGCCTCTCTTCAGGAAAGCACTTTAGCATTCACTTAATTCCATTGAAATCAGTGGGACGTAGGCATGTGCTTAAGTGCTTCCCTGAATCAGAGTCTTGGTGCATACTAAATTCATCACCATTGCTTGTTACCTATTTCAGAACTCCTCACTGGTAGACTTTACCACAGTAGCTTTTATAAACTTTGTTCTTGTTACCCTCTACAGCTGGCACAGAGTTGTAACTGCACTCAGAGCGATTAAGCAGCAGTGGATGTTTTCTTGTCCCTTTTGGATAAAATCCATTACAGACTTACGTGATGGAACTGTAGCACTCCTGTTGGCACTCCTGCTTCCTTTAATTGTTTGTTTGTGTTTTGTTTTCTGTCTTTTTGTTAAATAAGTTGTTTCAGACACTGTATTTGCTCAGAAGGACAGAAATGACACCATGCTATAGGAGATATTTCATGTTTAAACAAGTTACAGGAAGATTATTTGAAGGGTAACAGCCAGGTTATGTAACCCATAAAAGTATGAATGATTTACAAATATTTAACAAGGAAAAAACTAATTATGCCGCCCCTGTCACAGTGAGGGCAGGCTTAGAAATGGTACAATCAATATGAGAATGTTAGCTGTAATGCAGTCTGTCAGCTTTTTAACCAACCAAAAAACTTCAACAAGTCTATAAACAGAATTAACCCTCTCTTTGCTGGATTCTGCTTGTGCTGCAATGTTTTCTCATTTCATGATCCATATTACCAGTCGTCTGTCATGTAATCTTTTCAAGAAGCATTTGCACTGAGGCTGAGAGAGTTTGTCTCTGAGCATTGAGGCTAAGAGAATTTGTATTGAGGACCATGAGAATTTAGTTTATAGGGACCAAATTGTGCCTCAGGCCTTGATCAAGCCAAAGCACTTAAACATGCACTTAACTGAAGAACATACTTAAAGGTAAGCATGTGCTTCCATGCTTTGCTGGATCGTAGCTTCAGTTGCACCTCTGAAACCTCACTGACTTCTGATGTAACTAGAAGCTGAATTTGTCCCAAAGAATCTATCTATTTAGCCTAACTAAAAGAAGGTTGAGGGGAGATATGATTGCTCTCTATAAATATATCAGAGGAATAAATACCGGAGAGGGAGAGGAATTATTTAAGCTCAGTACCAATGTGGACACAAGAACAAATGGATATAAACTGGTCATTGGGAAGTTTAGACTTGAAATTAGATGAAGGTTTCTAATCATCAGAGGAGTGAAGTTTTGAAATAGCCTTCCAAGGGAAGCAGTGGGGGCAAAAGACCTATCTGGCTTTAAGATTAAACTCGGTAAGTTTATGGAGGAGATGGTTTAATGGGATAACATGATTTTGGTAATTAAGTGATGTTTAACTATTCATGGTAAATAGGCCTAATGGCCTGTGATTGGATGTTAGATGGGGTAGGATCTGAGTTACTACAGAAAATTCTTTCCTGGGTATCTGGCTGGTGAATCTTGCTCACATGTTCAGGGTTTAGCTGATTGCCATATTTGGGGTCGGGAAGGAATTTTCCTCCAGGGCAGATTGGAAGAGGCCCTGGAGGTTTTTCGCCTTCCTCTGTAGCATGGGGCACGGGTCACTTGCTGGAGCATTCTCTGCTCCTTGAAGTCTTTAAACCACGATTTGAGGACTTCAATAACTCAGACATAGGTAGAAGGTTTTTCACAGGAATGGATGGGTGAGATTCTGTGGCCTGCATTGTGCAGGAGGTCAGACTAGATGATCATAATGGTCCCTTCCGACCTTAGTATTTATGAATCTATGACTCTAGGACTTTGCCACCAGATGTAATGAAGACAGACGCTTGAACCCTTTCCACCCAAATTAAACAACTGAATCCTGAATGTGTACATAGTGCAGGAAATTGTTCTCTTATGTGGCTCTTATGTTTTTAAAAAAACAACATTACCATGTATTTTACACGTGTTATTAAATAACTGTATAAATTTAATGATTCAGATGTTTTGCATTATAACCTGGCATCTCAGGAGGCATGAAAATAGCACATTAGGAAAATGTCATTGCATACTTTATAGGCAGAGCTGTTAACAAATGGAAATCCTTTCATACCTAAATAAGAGTTCCATCTTTACTCCCTCTGCCTATCTCAACCTTCCACTGGACTTCTGATATGCATAAACTGTGACTAACATAATAGTAACAAGGCTTTTGGAGCTGCAAGAAATCTTTACTTATTAAAAAAGTAGCCTATGCTTTACAATTATTAACCATGCATGAAAATGTTTCTCCTCCTAATGACAATATCCCAAATCTGCTGTTTGCTGTTTGGAGAGGACAGGCCACGATGATTGGCTCGTTTGAAAATGGAGACCTGCAAATTTAAAAAAAATTAAGCATAGATCATAATTATATCTGCCCACAAATTGCTGGGTGTGTATAGTTCTGTTTAATTTGTTGCTTTGTTACATTAGTTGTGGTTGTTTACAGCATTATACGTTGTAGTAACTTTATTTTATTGCTACTGTCACAACAAAGCAAAGCTGCTATTATGTTATAACAAACTAAAGCCACATTTCTAAACCATCACATCTAACCAAACTACAGTGCTATAACACTTAATTTACAGTTTATTCCAATTGCATGGATGCAGGAAACATAAAATATATAAAAAGTTGGATTTCATTGGTTTGTTCCTGCAAAAGACTTTTCAGGTTTGCTGTTTGTCACAAAGAAAGCCAAGGAAAAATGCTCTCCATAGATACTCTTTTTTACATGATAAGTACACAACTATGCAATACACACAGTACTTTCAGGCCAGTTCACTGAATTAAGCAGGACTTCCTAGTGACAGGAACACAGGCCCACAGGTCTATTTCAAAAGTTTACAACTAGGACCTTTCTATTAGAGATGGGCCTGAATCAGTACCCTAGAATCAATCAGCTTTCCACACTGGAGGAGAGTGGAAGGGAACAGGAAGCCAAGCCTGAATCCAAATGGGTGCCTGGCCCCATTTCTGTAGTGGACAAAACCAAATTTGAAGCTTAAGAATTTTGCCGTTATAGCCTATTTCTGATTTCATATACTGTTGAGTCCCAGTACTGCAAATCAGAACATTGAGGCAAGATACTTAAATATGCAAGTAACTTTAATCACATAAGTAGCCCTATTAAAGTTAAGTGTATGCTTAAGTACCTTCCTGCAGTGGGGCATAAGATACTAAGGAATGGGATGGGTGCTTTGGAAAGGTACACAATAGATACATAATACTGCTGAGCACATCTTGGGAGGTCCCCTCAAATTCCACTGAATATACCCATTTCTAATCATTTTAAAGCATAGATGTCACTTTGAATTCAATGGGATTTGATGGATCTCAACAAATTTCAGGGTTGAGCCAGTAATAATGAATCTTAGTGTTGGGTACTCCCCTGCCTATGTTCCATTCTATTGTGCATTCAATTCTGAAGCACTTAGAGGAGAGGAAAGTGATCAGGAACAGTCAGCAGGGATTCACCAAGGGCAAGTCACACCTGACTAATCTAATTGCCTTCTATGACGAGATAACTGGCTCTGTGGATGAGGGGAAAGCAGTGGACGTGTTGTTTCTTGACTTTAGCAAAGCTTTTGACACGGTCTCCCACAGTATTCTTGCCAGCAAGTTAAAGAAGTATGGGCTGGATGAATGGACTATAAGGTGGATAGAAAGTTGGCTAGATTGTCGGGCTCAACAAGTAGTGATCAATGGCTCCATGTCTAGCTGGCAGCCGGTATCAAGTGGAGTGCCCCAAGGGTCGGTCCTGGGGCCGGTTTTGTTCAATATCTTCATAAATGATCTGGAGGATGGTGTGGATTGCACCCTCAGCAAGTTTGCAGATGACACTAAACTGGGAGGAGAGGTAGATATGCTGAAGGGTAGGGATAGGATACAGAGGGCTCTAGACAAATTAGAGGATTGGGCCAAAAGAAATCTGATGAGGTTGAACAAGGACAAGTGCAGAGTCCTGCACTAGGACGGAAGAATCCCATACACCGCTACAGACTAGGGACCGAATGGCTCGGCAGCAGTTCTTCAGAAAAGGACCTAGGGGTTACAGTGAATGAGAAGCTGGATATGAGTCAACAGTGTGCCCTTGTTGCCAAGAAGGCCAATGGCATTTTGGGATGTATATGTAGGGACATTGCCAGCAGATTGAGGGATGTGATCGTTCCCCTCTATTCGACATTGGTGAGGCCTCATCTGGAGTACTGTGTCCAGTTTTGGGCCCCACACTACAAGAAGGATGTGGAAAAATTGGAAAGAGTCCAGTGGAGGGCAACAAAAATGATTAGGGGACTGGAACGCATGAGTTATGAGGAGAGGCTGAGGGAACTGGGGATGTTTAGTCTGCGGAAGAGAAGAATGAGGGGGGATTTGATAGCTGCTTTCAACTACCTGAAAGGGGGTTCTAAAGAGGATGGATCTAGACTGTTCTCAGTGGTAGCTGATGACAGAACAAGGAGTAATGGTGTCAAGTTGCAGTGGGGGAGGTTTAGGTTGGATATTAGGAAAAACTTTTTCACTAGGGGGGTGGTGAAACACTGGAATGCGTTACTTAGGGAGGTGGTGGAATCTCCTTCCTTAGAAGTTTTTAAGGTCAGGCTTGACAAAGCCCTGGCTGGGATGATTTAGTTGGGGATTGGTCCTGCTTTGAGCAGGGGTTGGACTGGATGACCTCCTGAGGTCCCTTCCAACCCTGATATTCCATGATTCTATGATTCTGTGCTGTACTCTTTCTCCATGTGGAATCTGAGATGTACCCTATGTTGCAGGTTCTGCCATGCATTAGAGCACGGACATTTGAAAGGGAAATGTTGGACCTTTCAAAGGGAGACATAGGACGTTTTAGTCCGGTAAATTGGTTAAGGGTCTGTAAAGGTTGTCAACTAGGTTGAACAAAGAATTTGCAACAAATAATTTATTCTGGGGGCTTTTTTCCCATTTTTTTCTGTTTGCAAATTTAGCTTCTGAGTTACCGCCTGCACCTGTGAGGGACACCTGTGTAACTTGCTTTGCAGTTCTCTCATTTGAGGCAGTCTTAGCGAATCAGTTTGAGAAGACCTTCCATGGCATGACAGGTTGTCACAAAAAAAAAAATCATTATGAAATCAGCTTTTCCTTAGGCTCCAGACTGGATATACTGTGCAGTTTATTGAATCAGGTCCTGTGACTTTCATAGATGTCATCGGCAGCATCTTCTGCAGACTCTTAGGTTTGCTGTGAATAACTCTTAAAAGTAGTGAGCACCACAGCATTTCCTGGAAAGTGGCAAGAAGCAGAAAGAATGTGACAAATTCAGTGGCTGAGCCATCAGGATACAGAGAACAAGTATCGAGCTATGCCATATGTCAGTTGTGCTTGGCTTTGGAGGGTCTCCTCCTGTAAAAGCATCTTGCTCCACTAGGAAGTGAAGCCAGAGCGATAGCCCACAAAATTAAACTGTTTTTTCTTCAAAATCATTGGATGCTTTTGTTCAATGAAACACCAGGCAAAATGTAAGTTGAGTCCCAATGCAAACCTTCTCAGTTTAGGCACCCCATCTTTCCCCCTCAAACAGAGTTACCTATCACCAGCAAGGTGGCACTTACCTTCCAGCAAAGAGATGTGAAGTGAGCACTTGGGTGGAGGCTGAGCACTATGAGACTCTAGCAGAAAATATTACTGCTCCCTCTGCTGAGGGTGTCCACTCCCTTATCCTCAGGAGAAGTTCACGCATGCTGGACTCAGTTCTGGGCCGGGATGGCCTTGTTCCAACAGCGGCCAGAAAAAAAAATCTTTTTTTTCTTTTTTAAATCTGTGGCTAAACAGATTGTTCTCACTCTTTTTGGACAGAGATCTGACCATTGTGACTGGTTCTTTCTTACTTCCAGGCTGTATTCTAGTAATGTACTTTGTACCTAAGGCTGACTATGGAAGACACATAGAGGTTGCAGTGACTAATCTCCTGAGCAGAGCAGGTACACAAAGCATATGACACTTGTGTTCCACACATTGTGCTGGCTCTTCATTCAATGAAGCCCTTCATAGGCTTCAGTCAGATTCCTTTGATGCCTTTGCTCCACCATCCCAAGAATGCTGTGAGCTACAGAGATGGTGCAGCTGACAGTGCCCAGGACAAAACTTGCAGGAGCTGGAAACTAGTCACTTTTGATGAACAGCTGCGAGCCGTGGAGCTCTCTTCCACAGGGGATTAGAATAAATACTCATGTCTCCCCTTTTTGAGTGGAGGACAAGGTGCACCAGTTTGCCCAGTCCTTTTCTCATTATAGGCAGTGGCATGATGGCTGGGGAATTTTCTTTCTCCTGTAGCTATTCGCCTTTGAAGAAGGCTGAGATATGAAAAAATACAAAGAGGAAAGTGGAGAGAAAGATAGTCAGAATAACAATGAGGCTTAATTCTTGTTCTCTGCTCCTGGATTTTTGATCCTGTTATTAATGGGTGGTGATTTGTAATGGAACTTGTTTGGGCAGTCTACTCCATTATGTTAGATGACACTATTTTGATGGATATGTTTGTTAGTGGGTGTTTCTCAGTACTGTGAAAACACCTATAGCTATGGAGAGGCATTATTTATAAATAAAAAATAAAAAAGTAAACAGAAGCCACAGTGATTGGTGCACCAGATATGTACAGACAAATAGAGTAAAGGGGAAGAGAAGCAAAGTGAGTACACTGGGATGTGGGGGCAAGACAACAGATCATGAAGGAAAGCAAGGGATGGAGACAATGGAAAAGGGAAATAGAAGGAACAAGGAATAATTATAGAGATATAGATTATAGTTGTAGTGATACTAAAAGGAAAAGGAAACCAGAGAAGGTTTATATTTTTTCAAATAAAAAAATGGAGAGAGGAAGAAGAAATATGAATACAAATGAAAGGGAAAATAAAAAATAGAGAGGAAAGAAAGCAAATGAAATTAAAGGGTTCTATGAGAGAGGAAGAGAGAAGAGTAAATACATGTAAATTGTATGATAAATAAGCAAGAAAAGACAAACTTTTTATTGTAGTTCACCATCAAGCTTCTGCAAGTGTGGAAACAGCGGGAAGGGGATGGCAGAATGATGTTGCTGAGGGAATGTGAGTGTGGCTAGTTTGTAATGATTGGCATTATATGTTTTTTTAAGTCTTTTCTTGTATTTGATGAATTGTTCCATTAGCTACCAGTAGGGGGCTGGGTGTCTGGAAATAATGAAAATAATCTCAAAATGAGATTTCTCAGTTCAACAAGGTCAGATAGATTTCTCCCAAAGTAAAAGAGGGCGCCTATCTGAGGCCTTAGGTACCCCCTGCTATAAATTACACAACCCCCCCCCCCAAACAAATAAAATGAAACAGCCATCAGAACACAAAAGTCACCTCCTCTCCTACAAATCTAACCCCCTTTAAAATCCACCACAACAACCCACACAAAGAGCTTTGCCTTTGAGTGTGCACTGCATTCAGAGAAGGGATGGTATTTCTGACATTGTCACCAATTCTTTTATACCCAGACTCTTATGTGAATGTTGGATAGAGTTTAGGTTTGGGGTGTTTACTTTTTCTGTAGAGCATGGGAAGGAGGCAGTAGAAATTGCATATGTGAGGTGGGGGAGACCTTTTAATTGTCGGACCTGCATCCTAGCTGTCTTGACATAGAACATTTTACCATCCCTGGTATTTTTCTGTCCTAAGCAATCAGGTATTGTGACTAGATGATAGAAATGACCTTGAGGTGACTATACCAACAGCTGGTCACAGGCGTTGATTTCTCTTCTTTTTATCCTCAATGTAATAAAATGTTATTTTGGTCACAGTGGAATCATCACAATTTTTAATCATGTGTAGTGGGAAAATAATGTCACGTTATTGGCTTCCCATGTGTATTGCACTGGTGGTTTCCCAATCTCACACCATAGTTGTTTCAAGGCTCATTCATTCTCATGTCTACATGGAATGAGTATCAGGAGGTCTCCAAAACAAATTGTATCTGATGAAGGAGGGAGGGAGAGAGGGGTCCAGGGCTTAGTTTGTATATTTGTGAACTACGTGATGCAAGTGTGATTTTCTGTAGCTTGAAGGATAATGCTGCAGGATTTCTCTATGGCTTTAAGCACAACTGCAAAATATAATAACGTTAAGATGTTTTCTGTCATGGATCTTGCTTTCTCCTTCATATAACATATCATGTTATGCAGGAACTTTTCTCCATGCATCCTCACTTTATTTAAAGACACTATACTCAGAAGCCTTCATAGAATCACAGAATCATAGACTTTAAGGTCAGAAGGGACCATTATGATCGTCTAGTCTGACCTCCTGCACAATGCAGGCCACAGAATCTCACCCACCCACTCCTGTAACAAACCTCTAACCTAAGTCTGAGCTATTGAAGTCCTCAAATCATGGTTTAAAGACTTCAAGGTGCAGAGAATCCTCCAGCAAGTGACCTGTGCCCCATGCTACAGAGGAAGGTGAAAAACCCCTAGGGCCTCTTCCAATCTGTCCTGGAGGAAAATTCCTTCCCAACCCCAAATATAAGTGATCAGCTGAACCCTGAGCATGTGGGCAAGATTCACCAGCCAGATACCCAGGAAAGAATTCTCTGTAGTAACTCAGATCCCACCCCATCTATCATCCCATCACAGGCCATTGTGCATATCTACTGCTAATAGTTGAAGATCAATTCATTGCCAAAATTAGGCTATCCCATCATATCATCCCTTCCATAAAGTTATGAAGCTTAGTCTTGAAGCCAGGTCTTTTGTCTTTTGCCCCCACTGCTTCCCTTGGAAGGCTGTTCCAGAACTTCACTCCTCTGATGGTTAGAAAACTTTGTCTAATTTCAAGTCTAAACTTCCTAATGGCCAGTTTATATCCATTTGTTCTTGTGTTCACATTGGTACTGAGCTTAAATAATTCTTCTCCCTCTGTGGTATTTATCCCTCTGATATATTTATAAAGAGCAATCATATCCCCCCTCAGCCTTCTTTTGGTTAGGCTTAACAAGCCAGGCTCTTTGAGTTTCCTTTCATAAGACAGGTTCTCCATTCCTCAGATCATCCTAGTAGCCCTTCTCTGTACCTGTTCCAGTTTGAATTCATCTTTCTTAAACATGGGAGACCAGAACTGCACACAGTATTCCAGGTGAGGTCTCACCAGTGCCTTGTATAACGGTACTAACACCTCCTTAGCTCTACTGGAAATACCTCGCCTGATGCATCCCAAGGCCGCATTAGCTTTTTTCACGGCCATATCACATTGGCAGCTCATAATCATCCTGTGATCAACCAATACTCCGAGGTCCTTCTCCTCCTCTGTTACTTCCAAGTAAAGCGTTCCCAGTTTATAACAAAAATTCTTGTTATTAATCCCTAAACGCATGACCTTGCACTTTTCACTATTAAATTTCATCCTATTACTATTACTCCAGTTTACAAGGTCATCCAGACCTTCCTGTATGGTATCCCGGTGCTTCTCTGTATTGAAGAAGCCTTGAAGTGAGTAGTTGCTCTAGCTCTGGCTTTATGTATGTGCCTAATGTACATTTGCACACACACTCTGTAATAAACAGCCTCATCTTCACCGTTTCCTGCATTCAAGTATTCAGACTGATCTCAATTAGCTTGAAAGGTAGGCTCAAGGTACAGTTAGTATTCTTAAAAAGTCAACATTTGCTGTCAGATATTACAGCTATTTCCTATTCTTACCATAGGGCGAAAATGGTAGTATCTCACATATCACTGTGTGATAACTGTGGGCAAATGCTGATTTTTAATGACAACAGGCCACGACTGTATAGTTGCTGGTATAATATCGCAGCTGCCAGTGTGTCCAGGGTCTACGCTGTGTGCCTAAATCTTGCTTTTGCTGCTTGTGGCTTTAACCAGAAGGAGGTACCTCTCTTGCCATTACTTGTTACATTACATTACATCCAAGTCTTTGCAGATCTTCCTCACCACCAATCAGTCCCCTCTGCTTGGGTGCCCTATGTACCAATGAACGTACTCCAGGGGGCAGTCATTCACCATTTCCAGCAAAGTGAGACTTTTCCATGTAGTTTCTGGGGTTCTGTTCTTTGATGAGCATCAAGATTGTGAAGGGATTTGATAATATTTGAGGGAGGGCAATTATCAGAGAGGTGGAAGATTATTTTAACTGCTGAATATTGGTTAAAATGAAGAGGGGAAGAGACATAGTCAGGGGGCCAGATCGGAGTAGATTACAGAGAACCATGTTGCCAGGGTCTGGGGAATCAAAACTGATTTTCTTTATCTTGACATACGGGAATACAGAAAGTATACCTTTTCCCACCCCCAAATAGGTTGTGATGGCACCTGTAATTGAAGATGTAGAATGCAATTTATGCATTATTTTATGGTCAATCTGGTCAGAAAAAACGGCTCATTTGCTGGTACATTGGTGTGTCCTGTACTGAGATTTCTTTATCTCTGTACACTATGAAGTGCATCCTTGCCTCATGGAAGACCACAAGAAAAAAGCCAATGAACAAAAGTCAGACTACAGCCCATAACGTCATTCAGCAGGTTATATTGGATATATCTGGAAAAATACACATTTGTCAAGAGCTACTAAGCAAGATTTGCGTGTATCACTGAGAACTGGAACTGGGGCACTCCCCCCAATTATTTTACTGCATAAACAGCTAGCCACAAAAGCTAGCACTAGTGTAGTGCTTTAGAGTGATAGGAAATGTTTCCATGCTGCAGAGAAGGAAGGCCAAACATTGACATGGACTGGCTTGTACGGTGGAATCTGCCTCTGTCTTCAAAGGAACATGATAGACAGGAGAACAGCATACTGCTGTCCGTCTTTCAAGTTTGGCAGTTCCCTTTGTTTATCTCATGGTAACATTGTCTTCACAGAGCACTGATTTATTCATGTTTTCAAAATGCAAAACAACTCGGTGCACCCCTCACTCCCCAAAAAACCTTTGATCTCCAGTATTTCAATAATTAGTAATATATATTGTCTTTATGGAATCCTGCATCTTATCTTTATTCTGTTTTGGAAGTGCAGTATTTTGTCTCATTTTACATGAGATAGTAATAAAGTGAGTACACCACATATTACATTCATCTGTATCCCTGGAAAAATTCAAAAGAACTATTTTTTGTCACTACAAAATGACTAGCAACACCTAGGGAAAACGAGAGTGATGCAAAAATAGATGCATTATACATAGCACCCAGTAAAACTGTAAAATTAGAAAAATTTCTAGACAGCAAACAGACATCCATTTCTCTGACTGCCACAATATAAGCCAACATACAGAATGCTGTCATTTGTTTAAAAGCATCAAATTGTTATGCAATTTAACTGCATGATTGACAAACCAAAACTGAATTAAAATAAGGTGTGTATACTGTTTGTCAAATTACAAGGATAATCTTTTGAAGCTAATCCTTTTACTTTTGACAGTGTTCTTTACAGAAGTCTTTTCCTTCATGTCGGCATTATCTTATATTGTTGGGCGACTATATTTGTGTGTGTGTATGTGTGTGTGTGTGAGTGATAAATATAATTTATAATTAACTATCCGGATTAAGACATCTGGACAGTCAGTGGAATCCTCAGATCTTGTTAATTGTTTTCTGTGGGATATGTTTCTTTTAAAGTTTTAATAATCACCAATTGAAGCTTAAGATTTTTTTTTACAAGCAAGCCTTACAATTGTAATGAAATAGCTGAGCCTTTTCAAATACTTTTTAAATGGAAAGGTACAATGGTCCCAGTGTATACGACATTTCAGGAATCTGTGTAAAAATGAGGCATTTATAATATGCTTCTGTGGTACATATGCTTGCCTTTGTTTCAGAGAATCTTATAGGTTAGGATTTTTAAGAGAGATTAGCTGTGCTTTGAGCACCAGTATAGATGGACAAATTTAAACCAGTCAGTAGGTTGGTAGCTGAGCACTTTTGAAAATCTGGCCCTTACTTAGGTGTCTAGATGGGAACTGAGCGCTTTTTAAAATTTAGGCCTACGTGTGGGTACTGAGCTCCTGGAAAGCTGCTGTTGAGCTCATTTGAAATTGTGGTCAATACTGAGACAGCAATGTGAAGAACACCAACATGTAACTTAATTATGAACTGTTCAGCTAAGTATGGTAGAGGTCACAAATTGTAAATATGCCTTTCGTTATGAACCAGAATTTGATACCCATACTTCAGAAGACCCACTGAAAAAAATGAGATACTGGCACAGTAAGATACTGCTTAGCATGAGTGAAAATGACAATACCTGGTCCTATGATAATGCACTTCATAATTTAGTAACATTTCACTTGAAAATACAAAGAAGCTTGAAGTTTCTGCTCCGAAGGAAAAGTATTTTCATATTACTTCCTAGTCCAGTACTGTTACCCACACAATTTAGGGCTCTCAGGCCCCTACCCTCTCTTTTGGGTACTCAGAAAGTAAGGAACCCATCTTTACCCCTCCGGTGCTCCTGGCTCTACCCCTCCGTAGACTCGAGGCTAACACTCATTCCTGGTGGACTCGGGGCTCTGAGGAGCTGCTGGGCCTTTTACCAGTGAAAGGGCCTTACACAGTAATATCCTTACCCTCTATTTATTAACAGTTACCAAAACAGAATACACATGCAAAACATTCAGTGCTCCCCACTTCCAATAAGGCTGACAAACCTTTCTTGATGGCCAGTTAAGATTAGATTGTCCGGGGCTCCAGCTTCTGCATGGTGTGGTCAGCAAGGTGTAGAAGTCTGACAGCTCTGATCTTGGGCTGCATCCTGGAGTTGGGTTGCAAAGAACTTCCTTTGGACCCCAGGTTATATAGTTAAAACTTGCGTCCTGCTTAGCTATAGCTTAACCAGTAATTTTAAACTGGTTAAGGTATAGCTTAAAAATCATGGTACAGGACCTCAAGGAAACCATTTTGAAGCACGTGGGGGAGAGAAAGGTGATCAGGAACAGTCAACATGGATTCACCAAGGGCAAGTCATGCCTGACCAACCCGATTGCCTTCTATGATGAGAAAACTGGCTCTGTGGATATGGGAAAAGTGGTGGACGTGATATATCTTGACTTTAGCAAGGCTTTTGATATGGTGTCCCACAGTATTCGTGACAGCAAGTTAAAAAAGTAAGGAATGGATGAATGGACTACCAGGTGGATAGAAAGCTGGCTAGATTGTCGGGCTCAGTGGGTAGTGATCAACGGCTTGATTTCTAGTTGGCAGCCGGTATCAAGCGGAGTGCCCCAAGGGTTGGTCCTGGGGCCAGTTTTGTTCAATATGTTTATTAATGATCTGGACGATGGGATAGATTGCACCCTCAGCAAGTTCGCGGATGACACTAAGCTGGGGGGAGAGGTAGATACGCTGGAGAAGTAGGGATAGGGTCCAGAGTGACTTAAACAAATCGGAGGATTGGACCAAAAGAAATCTGATGAGGTTCAGCAAGGCCAAGTGCAGAGTCCTGCACTTAGGATGGAAGAATCTCATGCACCACAACAGGCTGTGGACCGACTGTCTAAGCAGCATTTGTGCAGAAAAGGACCTGGGGATTAGAGTGGATGAGAAGCTGGATATGAGTCAGCAGTGTGTCCTTGTTGCCAAGAAGGCTAACAGCCTATTGGGCTGCATTAGTAGGAGCATTGCCAGCAGATTGAGGGAAGTCATTATTCCCTTCTATTCGGCACTGGTGAGGCCACATCTAGAGTATTGCGTCCAATTTTGGGCCCCCCACTACAGAAGGAATGTGGGCTAATTGGAGAGAGTTCAGCGGAGAGCAACAAAAATGACTAGAGGGCTGGGACACATGACTTATGAGGAGAGGCTGACGGAACTGGGCTTATTTAATCTGCGGAAGAGACGAGTTAGGGGGGATTTGATAGCAGCCTTCAATTACCTGAAGGGGGGTTCCAAAGAGGATGGAGCTCAGCTGTTCTCAGTGGTGGCAGATGAGAGAACAAGGAGCAATGGTCTCAAGTTGCAGTGCGGGAGGTCTAGGTTGGATATTAGGAAACACTATTTCACTTGGAGGGTGGTGAAGCACTGGAATGGGTTACCTAGGGAAGTGGTGGAATTTCCATCCTTAGAGGTTTTTAAAGCCTGGCTTGACAATGCCCTGGCTGGCATGATTTAATTGGTGTTGTTCCTCTTTGAGCAGGGTGTTGGACTAGATGACCTCCTGAGGTCTCTTCCAACCCTAATCTTCTATGATTCTATTAAACTAAAGTCCTACAAAACAGTATTTTTCACCCATCCTAGCCCATTATGAAACAATTCTTTAACCAATCAGACACCACCACCTTAGTTGATTTAAATCTGGCAAAATTAGTTATGCAACAGACAGAGACAATTAAAGAATAAGACAGAAACCACGCAGATAAACAAGAGAGAAGTAGGGACCATAAAGGCAAAGTAATAGAAGTATAGATTTCAGAATTGCAACTGTGGATAAGTAGTTTCTTGCCAGACAGAATGCTATCAGACAAAGTTTTCTTTAAACATCTTAAGATCTTTTTTTTTTTTAATCTGGTGATTGCGGTTACTATTAGGACAGAATCACCTTCTTAACAGCCTGATATTACATTATTTTGGTGCAAATTAGATGGAACGTGAGGATGTGACTCTCTGCAACTTAGCTCATGGCTGCTGTTTCTCACTCTGGCTGCTGCTTTTACTACAGAAAAAGGTCTCATACCATACAGTATGGCATATGAGCTAGTGGATCTACTGGCTATTGTTTGCTTTCTGGATTTGTGCAGGTCCCATCTAAGATGGGTGTGTGTTGGAAAATAGTGATATTTTAGCCTAGCACAAATAGTAATTTTTCATAAATTTATCACAGGAGAAATTTCACTGCTGTTGCAGTTGAAATGTTCTGTGTCAAACAGCAGGGATTTTTGTTTTTGCTTTTTAATCTTTCATTGTTAGTATTACCTGGAATCCTTTGGGTTCGATCATGTTCTTAGATATACATTGATACAACACCTTGGAGCTCATGCAGTTGACTACAGTGCCCATGAGCACATCTGTGTTAGCTGTCTTAGAATCCCAGCACCAGTGTGTATTTGGGGCCCGCTCTGAATCCCACTGAAGTCAATGAAAAGACCCCCCCCTCCGCCCCCAGCTTCAATAGGCATTCGATAAGGCTCTTGTGTAGTAGCACAGAAATTAACCCTAATTTTTGGTACAGTTAAGGGTTCCATCGTAAAAGGTGCTGATTGCCTTCAGATATCGTTGGAAATTGAAGTCAGGGCCTCAACAGGATCTTCTCCTGAACAAGATTGTAGTTGAACCAGGTCTGCCTTTTGGAGAAGATTGCATAACTGAGTAAAGGATTCCAATGCACCTGTATTTAAGATCCCCAAAAAGAAAGGGATGAGAACTCAAAGACAAAAATGAAAACACACACATACACCAAACTTTCGTGCACCTGCTGCTTAGGAACTGAAATACACATCAGTGTTTCAAATGTGCTTTTTTCCTCTGCAATAAATGTCTTCAAAGGGAAAACATGGGTTATTAAGTAATATCAAGATTATTAACATTGTCTGCTTGAACCACATTAGTGGTACTGCTCAGTAATCTCTTACAAGCTGTTAGTTTTCAACACTCTCCTATAACAAATGAAAGTGAAACTTAAATATCTCTTCTCTAGGATCCAAATTGAAGAATAGGTTTCAGTCCTATTTTTCATTATTCCTCAGGGTATACCTTGTTGAAAAGTGATATTCATACCCATTAGACAAATGTGATCGGAATTGTTGCAGTTATATACCACACATCAACACCTGCTTGTTTCCTTTCTTATTAAAAATGTGATATGCACTGAAATCTGGTTGCATTTGAAAGGGTGAAAATACATATCAGAAGCAAATCAAAGGTTTTGTAAAAGAGCACTGGAGCATACCTTCCAGAGTATCACTTGATAAAGCTGATCTACAGAAGCTGGTCCCTAGCATGTATTTTCAAAAGAAGCCTCTTAGCATGTTGAGGCTGCTTTTCATGACCTAATGGTGATTTTAAATGGATAGATTTAACTGAGCCCTTTTTTTGCACATGACCTTTAAAGGGGAAAAAGAACAATGTTAGCATTCAACCCAAACTCTGTAGTCTGTCACTTTGTATGCCGTATCATTACTGGCAAAATTTAAAGGAAAACTGCATCCATTTTGCTCAGCCCAGCACTATGGAAGTTCACAGGGTAAGAAGTAGTTGTCACCATTTTTAAATTACAATTGGCATTCCTGAGAGGGCGACCATTTTACTGAAATATGATCTATCTATTCTATCCAATCTCCCTGTCCCATCCGTGTATTTTAGAGTACATATCACACCCCTCACTGTGATATTTGAATGCTACCTGAATTATAAACATACATAATAATCTAAAACGTACATTCTTCCCTTTGCATGCAAAGAGAGTGTGTGTGAATGAGTGTGTGGGTTTTCCTAGCTTTCAGAAGATATTACACTTAGTAAAGCTATTGAAATGAGATGGCTCTCACACAGGAGTTGACATCGACGGGAGTGCAGTAGGCTACCTATCTGGTGCTTTGTTTGGTGGTTGCCCTCTTGTGGTTCAGAATCTAAGCTTTTATTTAAAAATACCCCACAAAATGCAAAGTTCATAGGCTTTATGGTTATGAAAATAACATTTCAGTTGTGAAACAGAGTGTAAACTGATGCCATGATGTTTACCTGCGTACACAGAACAAGAGACGGTTCCTGCCCTGAAGAACTTATAATCTAAATAGACAAGACAGACAAAGAGACATCTGACACAAAGAGGGCAGCCTCTTGAACAGCTGAAAATGAAAGAAGGCATTTCTGTCTGCTAAGGCCATTTGGATGTCCAGGAACAGTGAGCTCAGATGTACCCTTCTCATCTTGATGAAGGAAGAGCAAAGGCCCTTGAGTGAGGGCTCGTCTATATGAACATTTAGTACGTGGAAAGGTGGGGTGTAGACCTATCATGCACTAGTCTGCTGTGCACTAACTGTCCACGTGGATCCTGCTGCCACACATTAAAAGATCCCCAGTGCACTTTGATCTACTCCCATGTCAAATCAGGATAGAGCAAAGCGCACTATAAACTGTTACCGTGTGGTAGATTTCCATCCCAGCTTGTTACACACTAACTGTTTATACAAACAAGTCCTGACAGCATAGTTATGCTGTGGATAGTTTTATTTAAAGTTTGCTCATATTAAAGGCCAGGTATTGGCTCAAACTTCCTTCAGTGCTTTTAGAATTTCCAGTTGCTGACTTCTGGCTAGGGAAGTGGTATATCTGTAACCCAGTGCCCTGGCACTAATTTCTGGGATGTATGTCATTTGTGATATTAGCATTATGGAAACCCAGTATGGAAGAGACTGCCTATCCATTTCCAGAATGTCCAATATTGCTTTTAAAGACCTTTAAAAATTAAATATAATTGGCCAGAACCTCAGCTGGTGTGAAATGGCATAGTTCCATTACAGACAATGGAGTTATGCTGATTCACAGAGCTGAGCTGCAAGCCCTAAAGCTTTTCCTTTGGCTGTTTATACTTTTACTGAAGGAAGCTAGAGACTGGTTTCCATCATTGGTCTCCCACTGTAATGTTGCAAATGTCTTCTCTTTTCAGCAAGATGGTTGCAACCAGCACTAGGTTAATTGTAATTAGAGACATTTTTAAAAAACCCATTTCACTGTGCATTTATGGTCTCATATGCTCCTTACTCTGCAAACTTTTAGACTGTCAAGATGAATAAAATGGGTGTCATTTTTCTTTATTTTGCCAGTGAAAACTAGAATTCTTTGGAATAATAGGTAAGCTGTCCTTGTTATTCATACACATCTTATTTATGCATCTTCACTGTTGTGATAAATTAACTGGGCTTGTTTTATATTTCCCTACAGTTTACTTTAAATAATCCTTCACAGTGTTTCACTGCAAGACCACATAAGATTCCTTGTTTAATACCCAGAATGCTGAAATGGCATTTTGAGCATAGACTGTAATGCATAACAAGTGTATAATTTCTTATTGGGAATGCTGTGCAAAAACTTGTTTTCCTATCAGCCACTCCAAAATTTTGCTTAATTCACTAGAACCCCCATGTATCTACAGGGATAATTTATAATTAGAGCTGCAGCAGGCAATATTCCAGAGACGCATATGTTTGTGGACGAGCCCATTAGGCAGCACTCCAGATCTGAGCCCCTACATGCCTCTATTTGGCCAACAGCCTTCAAGCTGGGCTCATAATTTAAGAAAGGATCATTCTTGGCTGATTTGAAGAAAAGTGGGAAGCTGCCTAAGCTCTGGACCCTGCTGCAAATGAAAGGGGAACAAGAGGGGTGTGTGTGTATGAAATTATCAATTACCAACTTAGATCCCAGGCACTTAGATGCAGGGGCGGTAGCTTATTTTTCTCTTAAGCATCATGCACTTTTATGGCATTATATAAATAATAGTAATAAGGCACTAAGCAGAGTCAGTCCATCACATCCTTGCACTGTGAAGATTACCCCCATGATTCTGATTTTTAAGAACATCAGAATGAGCAGCAAAGGGAGGAAGAGGATGAAACAGGAAGCGGGGATTTGCATTTGTGGCTGATTCAGCGATCGGGGGTGAGGATGGCTTTGCATACTATCAAACCTTCCAAATGCTCCCAGAAGAGACCTGTGAGGTTGCTTATTACTATTATTATTTTGTGTCTATTTTTACTGCAGAAAAGGGAGGAGGGAGGCTGGGGTGAGAGATAGAAAAGATTGGGCATATAAATTATGTCATTTTACTATTAATAATCAAATCAAATTTTCATTGACTTCAATAGACTCTAAATAAGGCCCATAATTGTTAAACTTTCATATTTCCAGAACAGTTCACATTGATTATCTCCAAAGTAGTAGTTTTAGCTTCTGGTAGTATTTGTTTGGTTTGTTCCAAGGGCTAGCCCCAGAAATGTGATATTTCCAAAATCATCTTTTTATTTTGTCTTGCTGCCTTATCTCTCCATCTGCAGCCCGTGTGGACACATGCACTTTTCATTTCTCCATTACTGTCACTCCAGCTCCACAAGCTTGGAGAGATTTAAAAGGAGAAGAAAAAAAGTTTGCTGTCTGAGAAGATGTTTCCCTAACCCAGAATTCTGTTTCTAATATCCTTCATTTGTCTTAAAGTTTAAAGCAGATAGATCTCTGATAGCTCTTGAACTATCCCTATTTTGTGCTGCACATAAATATTTGTACTTTTTAAAATTCAGAATTCAGCAGACTGATCTGTAAAATGGGAACCAAACATTTTCCCATCAATATATTACAGTGGGGTGGGCAACCTATGGCCCGCGAGCTGATTTTCAGTGGCACTCACGCTGCCTGGGTCTTGGCCACCGGTCCTTGGGGCTCTGCTGCCGTCCCGGGTTACCGGCCGCTGGCCGCACTCAGCCCACTGCCAGCCCCGGGTCCCAGCCACTGGTCTGGGGGGCTCTGCTGCCGGCCTGGGGTCCCTGTCGCCAGCTCTGCAGCCACCCCCAACTGTGGCCCCAGCCTGGGGCAGTGAGGGGTGCAGACAGGGGCAAGAGGGGGCGCAGCTCAGCACCCCCACCTTAAAAATTGTTCCAGAGCCACTGTACCGGGATATTTTTAAGTCCTGATTTGTTGCTTACATCACTATCACGCCACATGGAACAGCGCGCTGCGTTTGACGTTGAGGTTAGAATGTACATGCAAGAAGTGGAATCAGAATTTTCTGACAGATTTCAAGAGTTCCAGTGATTTGGCCCAATGCTTTCTTTTCTAACTAAACCTGAAAAGTTCAATGAAAGCGACTTGGATTTGTCTGTATTTCAGTGGATGGGTGTTGAAGATTTCAAAATGCAGCTCATTCAGTTAAAAAGCTCAGAATGGTGGGCATCAAAGTTTGGAGATCTGCAGAGTGCACTTGAAGCTACCGAGAGAGATCATGGGAAGTCTGTTCTGACCTGCTGGACATCCCTGCCAGTGAAATTTAATTGTTTGAAGAAAATTGCATTTGCAATGCTTTCAGCATTTGGATCCACATACCTGTGTGAACAGGTATTTTCACACATGAAATCTGTCCTCTGTCCCTCTTGGAGCCAGTTAACAACTGATCACTCAGAAGCCTGTGTGCAACTTAAAGTATCCAAATATGTGCCAGACATTGGAAAACTCAGCAAGGAAAAGCAAGGGCAAGGATCACACTAAACTGATAAGAGCTGCATTTTAAATGAAGCTTCTTAAACATTTTTAAAAAACCTTATTTACTTTACATACAACAATAGTTTAGTTATATATTATAGACCTATAGAAAGAGACCTTCTAAAAATGTTAAAATGTATTACTGGCAGCAAAACCTTAAATTAGAGTGAATAAATCAAGACTCAGCACACCACTTCTGAAAGGTTGCCGAACCCTGTAGCACAGAATCACAAAAGCTCAAAAAGTCTTATCTGAATCATCCTTTCTCTGACCATGGAATTTTTCCTGGACGTATATGTAGCAAAGTGAAAGGTGTGTGTGTGTGTGTGTGTGTGTCTGTGTGTGTATACCGACTGCAGCCTGATTTTGATTCAGAAGAATACAATTAGGTCTGTCTGGTGCATCCCCTGATGCCTTTCCATATTATCAAAAGTGATTCTAATATTTGTAAAATGGTAACAAGAAACAAAGCAGGCTTGGAACAATTGAGTGATGTCCTTTCTACGAGAATTACTGTAACAAGAGCTGCTAAACTTATTGCACTTAAAAACACAAATAAGAATGTTGGCCAGAAGTTGTCAGTAGGTGGTCTCCTAATATGTCTGCAGTTTTGAAGTTATGAAAAGAAGCAAGACTTTTGAAATCTAGAAAAGAACGAAAGAAAAGCTAGAAACCAAGTGAAAGAGCAGAGTCGCAGCACCGGTGACCCGAGAAACCTCATTGCTCCAGTTATACTGGCACAATGTCACGTTCTCAGCCACTCCATCACCAGCAAGGGAAAAAAACCCTTTTCCTTTCCTTTTAGTCAAAGGCAGTGGGTAAGCAGAGCACGCGGTTCAGAGGGTCATTAAAAAGCATCAAAGGAGGCAGCCTCATGATGGTAATAAGACGGCTGCAAGGAAATAAAGTGGGCATTGATCTGCACTATCGAGTGTGACATTTTAACCGAAGCTAAAAGCCAAGAGCAGATCTAGCCCCTTATTCATCTGCCTGCCTGTTTTAGTAAATTGTCTCCCCCCACAACCACTGGCTTCAGAGGTCACTTCGTATTAGCTGCCTTGTTAATACTGAGGCAATCAATACTTAATCAACAAGTAATGGGATTTTGCAGTCATCCTGTATGATCTTTCAATAAAGCCCCGAATCTATCTCAGCCCATTCAGAGCCTGACTAAAGGTGCACGATTGCTGCAGAGCAGGGATTTGATGGTCTGATGCTCTTAGGCTGATCTGCATCTGATTAAGACACCATGCAGCCACTGTCCTTCACCCCTTTGTTCCTTTATCCCCGTATAATGTAGCATGGCACAGAAATTCATCATCTTAGCTTTTAGATGCAACAGCAAAGGAATTAATATTTCCTTAGTGCATGATGTTCCAGCCTCTTTGGTCATGATATGCAACCAAAAAAACCAAGGGGGAAATGAGACAGGAACAATGACAGTTTTAATGCACTGTATTAAAAAAGGCAGCTATAGCAAATGGATCCCAAACAGCCTTTTCTGCTCCTGCCTCTTCAGCCCTCCTAGCCAGAGAGAGTGTGATACAGAACCAGGCACCAGGCATGGATATCTCGGACATTAGAGATGATCAGCTAAGTCAGGAGAAAAGGGACAAAATCAAGAATTTCAGGCTTCACAACTCCTTTGTTTATTTTCCGACATTCAAGTACATTGGTTACATGCTGCATGTTGATGGTGCCATTTTCAGCTAATTACTTGCTGCCATTTTACCATCCTGCTGCAACTTACCTCGCTTCTGCCATTATTCCCAGAAATTGGCTTGTGCTAATGCAGTCTAATAAAAACCATAAGTGGATTCATCCAGATAATTTGGCCCACAATATTCCCTTTTCAAAAGCAACACCAACAAAAGTCTTTAATAAGACAATGGGTGTTCAAAAAGATCAAGAACAATATTAAAAATGAATATTATAGGCTAGCAAGAAACTTATTTAGAAATATACTTTCTGCTTTTTAAATAGAACAGATAGTGTCATTACTTAAGAAAAAACATTCCTTTAAGAAGAAGCTCTCTTTCCAAAGTAGCATACTGTGATGCAGGGACTGCTATGGTAATTAACTTTATTGAATAGTAAATAGAATTGTATAATCTCTTACATGTGGCCAGAGCACAAGTATACACTGCTTCTAGGCATCTCCAGAATTAGGAACCAGTGTTGCACTGAGCAGCTCAATGTAAATGTGAACACTGTCAACAACATAACTGGGGTTTGCTCAAACAAAGCCCACTTTCCTCCGCTGTTGACTTTTGAACCTACAGACTGAAGTGACACCTCCACAGTTCGCCAATCACTGCCAAAATCCCAGTCATCTCCCCAGGTCATCCACAATGTTCAGTGTAAAACAATGAATGTATCACACAGGCACCTAGTTACTCTGGGAGAGAGAGTAAGATATGAAGGGGAGAAGAAGAAAAGCGAAAAGGCAATTAAACACTAAAGGCATGAGGAAAGGGAAAATTAAAAAAAAAAACACACAAAAAAAAGAAATGTGAAATAAGGGAAATACTGGGAATAAGACAAATATGGAGATCAAACAAATGTGCTTCAATGCTGAGGCCTGCTCACTCAGTGATAGTGGTGACTGGTAAATGTTGACAGTGAGGGGCTGTGTTGAAGGAGGAATCTATTAGACTCAGGTGCTGTCTGAGACTGTTTTGTGCGACTCCATTAACTCAAATGATTGAATTAATGGTAACATGAGCTAGGTATGTGTATGAGAATTCAGTAACCTAATTCACCTTATGCTTTATTTTGTGGCAGGGAATTTCTGGTATCCAAGCCTATGCTTCGCATATTCTGCTGTCCTGGCCAGAGGGATCAAATATCTCCTCAGGAGCTCATATTGCTTCGTGCAGTGGCATTTTCATCCATTGCGAAATGCCATTCTCCCCACCCCATTTAATTCTTTTCTTGCCTAATCCTCGTGTCCATGTTGTGACGCTGCCTATGCAATACTTACTGTGCCTCCAAGAGAAGAGAATATGCAAGTGTCAGAGCTGTTCCATTCCTAGGGGGTTCAAAATGCCACCTCATGATGTTTACAGTGTCCAGCAACCTGGGAAGTGCAAAGTTCCATCACATGGCCTTACATCCCATCTGGATATTGTACACACGTTGGGGAGGAGACAAGTGCAACAGATTGGGTAAACAATTATACATCCATCAAATTACTTACTATGCAGCTAGTGTAGGTAACTCACATGTCCACATCTCCTGCTTCTATTAACCATGGGCTGAGGAGGTGGTGTTTTGGTTTTGAAAAATGAAGCCAACGGGGGCTCAGAGCTGGGTTTCATTTTCTCTGAATCACCAAAAGTTTTTGGGTGGGGAGGGTATGGCGATATGTGGCACCACTGTAACTGGTCAGTGGTGCACACAGCTAACATGATCCTGCACACAAATGGCACACATTTTTCAAAACGTGTGTGCAGCTACTGTGCATATTTCACACAGCCACATGTGCCAGCATTTTCAAACCAATGTTTGGCTCCTTAAACCATGTTTAGGCACAACAATATAAGTGGTCTGATTTTCAGAAGTTCCAAGCTCCTGCAAATCCCATTAAAATGGATGGGAGGAAAGTTCAGAACTCTTGTCCCTTTTGAAAAGCAGACTGCTTTTATTTTTGTGCGTACATATGGGTTTAGGATCCAAACTTTAGACAAAAATTCTCAGTCCCTTTCAAAATAAAGCCATTTATATGTAGGTGCCTAAACATGAATCAGGATGCTCTGTTTATATACTCAGGTTTAAAAATGTTGGCCACGATGGTTTTTATAGTAGCCGAATACTGTCTGTGTCACCAGTACCCCTTCCCTTTTTCCCACACTCATCCACACAAATTCAACAAGACATTTTCTTCGCCTATTCCTCTTTAATACATCCAGCTCTCAGGGCCAGTTTGGACAGTTCAGAGAGTGTTTCACAAAAGTGAGATCTTGCAAAGAGTGGTTGGCTCTTGTAGAGTTGCAGTATATTTGGTGGGAAGGGTCCCTACACAGGACATTACTATTTTTAATTCACCTTTTAAGACAGCAGTTAGTGCAACCCTCTGGGTATGTCAACATTGCAATAGAAGACTTGCAGCTGGCTTGGGTCAGCTGACTTGGACTGAGGGGACTGGGGCTCTGGGGCTATAAAATTGCATTGTAGACATTTGGGCTTGCAGTGGAGCCTGGGCTCTGAAACCACATGAGAGGAAAGGGTCCAGAGCCCAGGCTCCAGGAATAAGGACTCCTGGAACCCTCAAAGTCCCTGTGCAACCTTTGAAGACAGTGCAGAGTATGCACCCTACCACAGGGGTTCATCATTCCTGGCTATCCTGGAGGAGTCTGAGGCCACAGCCACATTCCCATTTGGAGAAGCCAGTGTGGCTGTGAAAGCAAGCCAGGAGTACTCCTGGCATTCCCTGAGTGTGAGCACTGCAATAGAAGTTATTCCTTTCCGCAGGGGTGTAAGGCTGCAGGAGGCCATTGCGCCCCTGCCCAAAAAGTCTTCAGCCTCCTTGTTGGCAAAGGTTGACTCGGAATTGTGTGCTGTGCTGTTTCATAGAGACAAGTATCTGTATGGTGGGTGGAGTTAAAATTAAAGTTGTGTGAGTCCTGCAGGGTTCGCACACTGAACCATGTTCTTTAATTTACAGAGATTGGAAGCGAACCAAACCCTTCAGGTTTACGTGCACATATTTCTCCCAGGTCTCTCATTAATATTCAGATTCCCAAATGCCATCTGAATTCAGGCATTGGCTTGTGCGCCCCTCTGCACTCAGCTCCAGCCCACCTGCTGTTGCTACTTCATCCTCTGCTCCCTGATGAAGTCCTAGAGGTCCATGCTTGTTGTCTTCTCTTCCTCCACATGCGCCTTAGGATCGAGGGCACCAACATAGGGAGCTGTGGGTCTGATTCCTGTGGAAGGACTGGGGGGGCGGTAGGGCCTGGTATGCTGCTCCTCTCATACTTGTCCAGGAGCTTCTCATTCCCGATACCTACATAGTCAGTTACAGGTGTTGCTTTGGAAAGGGACATGTGTGTGAGAGAGAGACCCCTTCGAGATAGACGTGGGAAACAGCACGAATTGGTTGGCAAGGTGAGAAAGAACCATGTAGGGCTGGGTCAACTGAATGCTTAAATATGACAAATATCAGCTAATAAAAATTGATTTTGACTACTAAATATGTCAACGGCTTTTTTTATTCAGATCACTGATCCTTGCTAAAAGATTCAGCTGCATGAATACATAGTAAATTTCAGATGATTCTGGTTAAAACCTGGCTACATAGTTGAATTTTGTCACATTTTAGCAGAACCTAACCTCTGAGGCTTGTGTGGTTTGCCTCTCAAAAAGCAAGAATTTTAGAGTGTCTAACTCCTTTAAGCTACTTTGAAAATCCCAGTGATAAGGAATAGTCCAAATGCATGCTGTACCCTTCTTAAGATACTTTGCAATCCGATGAAGTGATCTGTAGCTCACGAAAGCTTATGTTCAAATAAATTTGTTAGTCTCCAAGGTGCCACAATACTCCTTTTCTTTTTGCAATCATTCTGTGCACCACATGCAGATATGAAACTGGTAGCATTTGAGTGATTATGATAAAGCTAAGAATATTTTCGTTTAGATGAATTACAAACACCCAAACCCTATGGAACAATGCAGGAACGTGGCCATTAGTTACTTTGTTCTTGCCCACAGCATTCTTTCAGGTTTTGAAACAGAAGTTGAGCAGTGGTTAATTTATGTTCATCCACATGTCCCAGTTCTTTAGGGGGCTGCAGAATCTCTTTCGAGATCTTTTTAGTTATGTAAACCTTGAAATCATGTTTCTGCTGTGCTCTAGATATCTGCTGCCAGAATCAAAACCAACGTTGAGGGTCAAACATGTGGGTGATGTACCTAGTGGTGCGAGTTACATGTCAGGAAATCAGAGCAAGCTGAGGAAAGATGATATGACTTACACACTTGGCTGAAGGAAAGGTGGAAGGAGATCAAGAGGAGAGTATAAAATAAAGGATATGGTGCCCAGGAAGGTGACGTTCTTCTTACACCCTCCTGTTGGATGGTTTTCCTGCTACAACCCAACTTCTTGACTTGGTGAGGATGTAAATTACATCAGTTTGCACTATTTGACACCAATCCACATTCAACTACATCAACTCATCTATGCCTGACTTAATCACCATCATCATCTCTGTGGCCTGCCCTGCAATTTCAGATTTGTCTGTTGGTTGCTGCAGCTCACTCTGTAAGTTCTTTGGCTGTCTTTGTGGCCCATGATTTATGGCTGGGCGAGGAGATTCAAGGCAATGCCAGTGCTACATGATATTTGGGTACTCAAGCAATAAGACACCTGTCACTCTTCTCTGGAAATACAGCTCTATGTCATCTTTGAATTTGGGGGGCCTGAATCTGTTCTGCAGGCTCTTCTGCAGTCATCTGTAGCTCTATTGGCTATGTTTTAGTATTAAAGTTTAACTCAGAGGGATTTAGAAATTGCTCTGGACAGTGTCGTGTTAGCAGGGTTTTGAACTCTGAATGGGAAAGATCAACAATGTGTCTTGTATGCATTTTATAAGAGATGACAGACTACAGCAAGTTACTAGGAGTCTATATTAGGGAGAAATCTTGCATGTAGTTTGGATGGGGATAAGAAAAAAATAGAGAAGGATATGGGGCTATTTTTGTTCTGCAACAAGATATCTTATGGTCAGTTTATTAAACAGGTCAGCCAGAAAGGACAGCAGCTTAGTGAGTTGTGTTTAGCTGCAAGACATGCCTGGACTAAACAGAAATGTTCATTCCTGCTTAAGCCAGACAATCTCACAACTATCAGCTGTGAGCTACACCATGGACAACTGCTAGCCTATCCTTGCATTAGGGACATGTTGATACTAGTCTGTTCTGACACCTTTTATCAGCTCCAAAAAGTAGCCTTGTTCTTCTCAGTGTATCATTTCTTCTCTGCTAAGTTTCGATAGTGTACGGTTTAAGACATGCGCCTTGAATGTACAGCAATTCACTGGAGTCTATTCACATGCTGACACCTGGACACTGAAACAGGAGGATGGCAGCGTAGCCTCATAACTTGAATTCCACTCCTCGCTTGACTGTCATCAACATGCCTGCCATAAATGAATTTCATTGTGATGTTGCTGTGGACTCAGCCTCTGGTTGGAGGCAATTCTTGGCTGATTGGGTAGGGAAGCCACATTTGAAAGAGAAATCTGTATTTTGCTGATGATGGGGAGGGACCAGAGTAGCTGGCAGGTGATGTGGTGTCTATCTTTGCAACTTCAATAAGTCAGTGGAGGAATCAGGCTCCTTCCTTTAGTAGTGTAGCGTCTGTTTACTTCTGTGTACAGTGCAGCGCTGTCTCCCCAGTGGGGCTGGTGACATCTGCACTAAACAGGGAGACTGAATTTGATTGATATTATTAACTGTGGTGTTACAACACTTTTCAGTTTCCACTGGGCATTTTTTTGGGTGAGAGCATAACCTTTTCCCTCTCCTGACATGCACAGATTCACTTAAATATGTTTCTTTTCCCTTTCCCCCAACTTTTTTTTCAGAGCCTCTTGACATGAAATAAACTCTTGCTGTTGTAAAATCAGTGAATGGAATCATGAATATATTTCTTGTCCTTGACACCAAACTGAATAGTTGCTTAACTCTGTGAGGGTACTCAGAGCCCTTGCATCCCTCTTTGCATTAACTTTGGAGAAGAAGAGACGCAGAAGAGGAGGGAGGATGACTCCATGTATTCCCTCCTGCTCCTCAGTGCCAAGCCAGTTTGCTATCTCCTTGCCTGTGCTGAAGTATCCTATATGAAATGCTGTGCAGAGCAGCAGTGAAACGGGTTTCAGATCAAATAAGAACCAACTAATGCAGACTCCTTAGGGGCAGCATCGTCTCCCTGGTGATGAGTTAGATACAGTGTGAACCCTACCCACCACTGTAAATTGAGACTCTGAGCATTCGTTTGTGTGTTGCTTTTACCTATCTTCTTTCAGATGTCACCAACAGGAAGCAACCAGAACCTTAATTTAGAGCTCGAACCAAACCCAAGGCTGTTTTGCTATTTTCAGAGATGCAACTTGTTTTAAATGTTCTCCCTCCCCTACATGTTTTGGCTTAGTGGACGCACTAAAACACTGACAGAATGGATTGTTGCTTTCATGGTATTTCTAATCCATGCAAAATCAGCATGGAGTGGATATATTTCCTCTCTAGTGAGCTTTCAAGTCCTGGAAGATTTGCACGAGTTAGGAGAAGTACCCAACAAGGATCAGGACTTCAGCATTTTATTTGGAACAGAACTGCAAGTTTTCTTTAGATTCACCTGGCACAAATTTAGAAAAGAAACTCAGAAATGCACTCAGATTAAAGCTGCTAAAAATAGCACTAATTTGATTAGTATCTCTGCACAAAAGTCACATTTACAGGGTTAGTCTGTGGACACACACACCACTTTTATCATTATTTATTTATTGCATTATTTGTAAATCAATGTTAGAAGCTGCTGGTGAAGCTCCAAACTGCTGAGGCGTCTCTCCCGCTTCTTCACCTTCAGTTTAGTCCTTGTTCTTGGACCAAATAAGAGAGGAACCTGAGATCTGTGTATAAAATGGAGGACCACATAATTTCTGTATTGTGCATACAAATCCAAGTGATTGCAATGCCAGTGCCTAACTTTATGCTGTGGTTTGCCCATGCAATTGTGGTAACTATACACACAGGTGACTCACACCATTGCACAAACTACTCGGGCCTCTTTGGTAAACATTTGTGTGTTTTCACTTGTACTCCAGGAAGGTTAAAAAGTGCTATCTCTTCTTCTTTTGCTAGACATCCAGGACTCATCCCCTGTTGAATCTCCATAGGCAAGATAAATCACTCCCCGAATAAACAACCTAAGGGACCAATGTTAAAAGGGAAGGCTTTGTGTAGAAAACTGATTGTGTCCTGTATGTACCAAATTAGACACGGTCTCTCCAGGACCCAGGGACTTCCCAATGGAATGGGAAAAGACAGTGTTTCAGTGGCAGTAGTGAGGAAGGCCTGGCAGCATTGCAGAACTTTCCAGCAGGCTTCTAGAGATCAGTAAGCTCAGGTGTCTCCAGGCATGCACATGGCAGCCCTAGTTATCTGACCGCAAGGACGTCATGTGCATTTCACACTTAGTTTCCATTCCTAGTAAAAACCACTCCTGAATTCAGTATGTCAGGGCAAAAAATTATGCTTGCTTGTATAAGGACTTTATTAAATGGGTCTGTGAAAAATACTGTTTTGTTTGTGTGCTATCACTTATCTCTGCATTCATGATTAAGGATTAAACTTACTGTGTCCCTTACATTCAGATTCAGATATCAAGGAGCTCTTTCTTTTTATTCTGATATATCAGTTTACATCTGTTTTAATTTTTTGTTGTCATAGCATGTGTATGTCGGTCTAACCCTCTCATTGTTTCCATGCAGAGTACATTTACCTCCCAAAACTATTTGATTTCTGGAGACTCCTATTCTTAGCTGGAATAGCTGAGAACTGTGACAAAAGTCTGACTAGCGTGGCTGCGTGTATGGTCCCAGGGATAGGCTGGCTTTACTTGCTCTGTGTTGTTCATATTGTTTAGAGGTCTGTTGCAAAATGACAGCTTTCACAATGACAGCTACTCCTTTAACAAGCAGTCATGCTCAACAGTCATTGCTTGATTGCCAATATTTACCTTGCTTTATTACATTACTGTAAATTTTGGTTGGCTAGCACAGCCAATGGATGACTCTGACAATCTGGAATCTGAACGGCGCTGATGAAATTAAACACCACCTTTGCGTGCCATCTGAGCCTCTGGACAGGCAAGTGAAAATAAATGTCCAAAGGTTATACTTTATATAGCCACAGACTTGACCTCTAAGTGCCTTAAAAGGGCTCACATACTTAAAGGTGCATTACTAGGCCTTACACTAATTCACTGTGATAGCTAAAGTGCTTTGTGTATACCACAGGAGACCAGAAGCCCTTGAGGATCCTTTAGAGCAGAGTGTTTGGGCAGTTAGCATTACTCAGCTTGAATTTTGTATTTGTATCCAGTCATGAGTGAAAGTAGGAGTAGACCATTTGCATATTGTTTTGGTATAAAGCTAGAAAAATGCTTCCATATGGGTAAGTCATGTAACTTCACCCTGTGTATGTTTTTCAGATACCTGAAAAACCCTAAACAAGACAAGATCCATTTTTTTTTGCTGAGGTTTTCTTAGGAACGTTCATCCCTCCTTGTGTTTAAGTTTGCAGATCTAACCAAGAATACTTGAGACTGATTTTAATTCTTAACTAGATGGACATGATTTATTAATTCACATTTGAAGTAACAATTGCACTCAGGAAGAATCAGCGGAAAGCTTTAATTACAGTGGCAGATATGCAGAGATGTAGCATGCCCCCATCCAGATTTCACAACATATAATTATCATAATTTTTTAATTTTTTTATTTGAAGAATGATGGTGGAGACCAGAATCCACTGGCTACCCACTCTGCTTCAAAGCAGCATCTAAATCAGATTTGAAACTTTAAATAGATAATTTTCTAACTTGCTTGTTAGTGCCTAGCTATATATATATATATATATATATATATATATATATATATTTATAGACTTCACACCCACTCTGAAGGGTCTTGCCTAACCCAGCTATTATTTTTACATCTGAGCCAACTTGCACTTTCTGTCCTCAGCTCAAAGAAAAAAGATGTTAAACGGTCAGTGTGCACTGGCACGTGAGCTGTGATTAGGTAATTTGGGATCACACCACAGAAATCACATATGGGCTTTTGGGACTGGGAATTCCATTCCTGTTCAAACAATGATCAGGTAGGGGAGGGAAGATTGGGGGGGGGGGATCATAGTTCCTGAAAAGCAAAATTGCACCATTGAAAAAGAAAGTAAAAGCAAACAAACAAACATCTTCCTCTCCTTATTCTGGGGGGAATGAAATTCAAAGACAAAGAAATACTGTAGCACATATTGAACCAAAATGAGGTTACATTAACACATGAGCACCTGTAGTTATGGCTTCAATCCAACTGGCCATAACCCCCTGTTTTCTGTCATTCATAAGCCTTGAAGTATTTTCCCCTAGGTCTGAGACTTTCCATGCCTGGTCTCAGTTCCAAAGTGAATTTCTGCCCTTTTTTCGTTCATTTTATTTTCATGTTTATTCTATTTTATACCTCTTTAATTCCCCTAATCCTCAGCTATCCTTTTTTTATCCGTATTCCCTCACCCCTCCTCTATCAATTGGGGTTAACTGCCCATTAAACCTGTGTTGAGATTATTATAAAACTGGTGGCTGTTAATGCTAACCTTTGCAAAGTCAATTTGTTGAAGCCTGGGGAATTTTTGATCTCTGAGCATAAATAACTCCAAAATATGTGCAAAGTTCAGACCTAGACTTCAAAAAACTCCAGACCTGAGTATGTCCAGATCTAAGGTTGTTGTTTGACCCATTATGAAGAACTAATGGGGCAGCTGTAAAATTCCAATTCTAATGCAGATTACAATTCTCAACCCAGGCCCCAAAGTTAAGGTATTCTGGATCCATTGTTCTGTGGAAGGCCTATCTATAGGCAAAAACTGCTTCAGAGCTCATATATGGTCTCACTGAGGGAAACAAATGTTTTAGAACTACAGAATTCTAAGGGATTGAATCGTGGACACCTGTCACTAGCTACCCAGCATGCAGTATTGTGTGCAGTGTGGGTATTCTCGTGGGACTGTGGTCCAGTTTTCAAGATGATAACCAGGAAGAGGGAAATTAAATCCTAAATTCCCTGAATACTGTGAAAGTCACTGAAAAGTAATAGTTTAATATTCAGGTCTGGAGATGATGGGCTTCTAGAGTGAGGAGCTAATTTGTGCCACTCTAGCTCCGCTTGGTGATCTGTGAGCTGCTGGGCAATCCTTGAACCTTATGGGAGGAGAAGTCTGTTCCTCTTTCACCTCCCACTCCACACATACGCACAACCACATATACAGTCCCAATATGGAGGAGACATGAAGAAAGTGGTGGAGGATCTCCTGCTTTAGGATAGGACATGGGGGTGCAGGATAGACCTAAAACTAATGAAAAAGCATTGAAAGAGATCCCAGCTCAGCCCCACTGCCCTGGCTTGAATAGGGAGGGGAAGATCCTGATGACCCATCCCCTAGGAGGGTGGGAGAGAGAGGGGAGTCCCAAAGTGGTAACTGGGTGGCTACCTCCCCAAGGCTAGAGAAGAGAGAGAGAAGGATAAAGGAAAGCAGTTATGGGGCAATCATTGAAAGGGTAGTGTATGCTAACCAATGCACAGTTATGGTTATTTCTTGTTCTAAATAGAGGTAATTTCAGATACCATTGTGTGGTGCTGGCAAATGCTAACTTTTTATTGGCAACTGCTGTTCTATAGATGGGGTATTTGGGGTAGCAGACACAAAAGGTGAAGTGACTTACTGAAACTCACACAGCAAGTCAGAGGCAGAGCTAGGACTAGACTCCATGGGCTAAATTCTCTTCTGGTGTAAATTGACCCAGCTCCATTGAAATCTCTAAAGCTATGCAAATGTATGCCAATGGAGAATTTGGACCCACATCCCCAGCTCCTAGTCCACTGACCCAATCGCCTGGAACCAAACTACCTCTCATAAAGCAGGACAGCTCACAGCCAGTTCTCCAGAACTGTACTGCTCTATGAATTTGGATCTCACTGTGTGTGTGCCTATACAAAGGGAGCAGCTAGTTTCCCACAATGCCCACTGATGCGCAATGTGTTTTGGTGGGCAGACTGGTGTGTGCACTTGAGAGCAATTCATTTACCACTTGGGGGAAAAGGAGGAAAATGGAAACAAGCAAACACTTTTTTCCTCACAAAGTATTTTATTCTGTACTTCTTCTAAATCAAAGTATTCGAAAATTATATACGAAAGTTCAGGCACAAACTCTGAGAATTGGGCTTGAAATCTAAAGTTAGAGGTGTCATTTTACCCACACATGACATTCTTGAATTACATTAAAAGCTTTTGGAGCTTCTCTCAAAACCTCATGAAACTTCATACCCCAGTACAAATGCAGACGTACGTTTCTGAAGTAAAACATGCTACGTCTTCTTCCGATATCATCAAGACAGTATAGAGAAGGATCCTGTTCACTTTCTTAAACCTTCCTTCAGAAATATGTAACTTTTACAGGGCAACAATGTGGTGTAAAGCCCACTGCGCTCATAGCACGTGTACTGACTGTTCCTACCTGCTAAGTGTGGACCTCATCCTACGGAAGATCAAGCCTTCCTGGTACAGCAGAGCAAACCTTGTTAATTATAGCTTCAGTCTGTTCAGTAGCCGTCTTCTACCTCCTTCTCCTCATCCATCCAAGTCAGGATCTATTTTTGTTGCCTGGATGAGAGCAGCAAAACGGTCAAGCCAAAATTGGAAGTGGTCAGCCAGACAATTGCGCACAGTGCCTCATCAGACATAAAGCAGTGTGTTACCAGAGATCCCTTAGAACTAGCAAAGAGGCTGCTCACCTTCATGTGACTTGAAAAGAAGTGCTTTTTTAAAGGTTCTCTGAATGTTTATGAGTAAACAAACAAGAGGGCGAGTAGGCCATCCATGTCTGTAAATCCCGGCCCCCTCTACCCCAGAGCACCAACTGAATAGCCGTAAATAAGGCAAGTGCAAGACTGTACTTGAAAATAAAAGAGCAAAATAAAGCTCTATTCTCTGCTTGGCATGGTTTCTGACTGTGTTTGCTGTCTGACAGTGTCACTGTGAATTACAGTACATTGGGTCGTTATTACATATGTGGTGGCACAGACAACAAGAGCAACATGGGAAATCTTATGTATTTCTTTTTTTGTCACTGAATAAGTGTTGTCCTTTTCTCCGTTACTTTTAGATCACTATAAATCCAGCTACAGATGTTTGGAATTACATTTAAGGCGTCTGACTAGCTTAACCCAGCAATGTTACTATGTACGCACCAGACCTATCAGCTGTCTACTTGAAAAAATGCCACCCACCGGCTTCACTCGATGGGGAGCTTGGTGGAGCTGGAGGCACTGAGAGAGCCCCAGTTGAACAGAGGAAGAGAATGCACTGAAGGCTCGCGGGGGGAGGGGGCGGGGGGCTCACGGGCGGGGGGGGGGCCTCCCCTTCAGAGTCTCTAGCTACTCATTGGCTAGCTTGGGGAGGACAGAGGTGATTGGTCCCACACCCTTCCCTTTCATTAATTTAAAAGCTAGCCTGGATGGCATATGGAGTCCTTTTTGCTCTTTCCAGCAGCCTCATGTTCCCCACACCGTAATGGTAGCTTCAGAGCTGTATTTTGCAGATGTGGCAGGTCTGACCAATCTCTTGTTTTGGCATCAGGAAAGAATTTTTTTCTTTCCAAATTGACAGAGACCTGGAGAGTTTGTCACCTTTCTCACAGCATAGTTAAATAGGAATATGATTTAATAATTAAGTATAGTACTTGGTAAGGTTTGTTACAACTTGTGGCTGGTTTTCAATGCCTGGGGTTTTACTGATGGACCTTGTACTCATATGATAAGGAATATTTTGTGGCCTTCATGGGCCAAGGGTCCCCTTTTAGTACCCTCTGTCCCCCTCAGGGAAAGCAGGTGGTTGGTAGGACTCAAAATTGAACTGAGGGGTAGGCTGAGGAGAATATACCCCAACTTATGGGTTATACAGTAGGAGTCCTGTGATTCCACAGTGGAACCACTTAAAATGCATGCTAGGTGAGAGTCTGGGTGACAGGGTGGGTAGCATCCCTCCCCTGTGTTAAGTTTAATAAAGTTGTGGCCTGCTGCTTAAAATCCATTCCTGTGTTTGTCCTCAGTCACTGCTGTCTCCACACTGAGCAGGACAGGATTCCAGGCATCCTGGGACAAAGGAACAAAATCCAGCTCATTCTCTGGGGCTAATGCAGACTCAGGAAGCAACACAGCTCTTCCATTTTTGAAAAGGAAGAATTATAAAAGCAGAGACAATCATTACTTTTAAACCTGATGTTGTTCTGAGTGTTAGAGTACTTACTGAAGGATAATGTAATTCCTAGAGCAGATGAAGAGAATTGTTAGCACCAAATCATATGTTTATCTGGCCCCCTGCTCTACAGTGTCCGACTACTTCCCAAGTATTTATCCTCATCACACCCCGGCCAGGTAAAGAGGTATTATTATTCCCATTTTACAGATGGGACATTGAGACAAAGGGAAGTTACAATCAAAAGTGCTCAGCACCCGCAGTTGGGGTTAGATATTCAGAAAAACTCAGTATTCCAGGTAATGAATTCCGTCTGAAACTCTGGACATAAAAGTCCCAAAGGGAGCAGAATGCTTTTTGAAAAGTGAGCCCCTTTGATTTAAGTGCTGAAGGGGATCTGAGCTCTTCAGCAAATCTGACCCTAATTGTGGGTGCTAAACACTTGAAAATCCTCTAGAGCAGCACAACTACAAGGACTAGCATGCCAGTCTTCATGCCTCCCAGCCCAGTGCCTTAATTACAAGACCAGCCTTCCTCTGACCTGGTCTCTGCCATGGTCCCTTATACCCAAATTTATTTTATGAGTTAATAAGTGCACTAAACAGCATTTTTTGTCTTGATACCTATTTTTGTCCTTCCGATCTCTCAACCTGTAGTATTTTCCTTCCACAAGGTGTAGAAGAGGAGCCATATGTGGATTCCCTTTGATGATATTTTTCCAGAAGACCTTGTAAGTTGACATTAATTATTTTGACTGCATGCATGTATTCATCACTGCAGACTGCTGTTCAACTATTTTGGCTTTTTTATAAAAAAAAGGTGGGGGGAATATAGGGAATCTTGTGCTACGTTGAAATATTGTTTTAGAAAGAGCTCAGTGGAATCATGTTCAGTTCTACAAAGATCTCCAACAACTCAGAAGCCCTTCTGCAAACCCTGGCCAAAGATCTGAATTGTTTAGTAGTTGTTTCACTGTAAGAAGTAAATGTAATATTTAGCAGATTAGTACTTGGGCACGGATGGGACCCAGCCCTGCTATATTATTAAAATTAAAAACTGTCCTGATGCCTCTTCATTATGGGGTAGGTTGGCTTTAGAAGATTTGAACACATTATCTTCAAAGTTATCTCTGTTGATATGTGAGTTGTTGACCTGCAGCAGGCAGGAGCTCAAATCAGTGCTGTACTTTTCTTTTTCCAACAAAGCCATGGAAATCTGATGGACTTGCTGGGCAATATTAAATCCCAAGCAAAAGCTTTATAAAAGCTACTTCAGAACACTATCAAATTATTAGTATGCTTTCTCATAATACAGATGGCTTCTCATTTTATTGAGAGAGAGAGACAGAGAGAAAGAGAGAGAGAGATTTTTTCCAGCCCTCTTGGGAATGATTTTATTGAAAGTATCAAAATTGGGAAGATGACTGCATCATTTCTCTGATGCCAGGGGTCAGAATCTTTGACTGGTTTGTAGTAATGTAACATATAAAAATTCACTCAGCTCTCATTCTCTGCCTTTTATTTAATGTACAATCCAGCTAGAGCCACTTTCATTTTTCACATTACTGTCCCTCACACTGAATGTTTGCCTTTGGTGTTTTAAATATTTCTGATCATGGATCCTAAGACAGGGAAAACCTTAGGAAAATTGCCGTTGGCCTAATATGCATGAATGTATAGTTGCCAATAAAACAGCATTTTGTTATTCTACCTGAATAACTGACACTGAATAAACATGTACTGCATCTCTTGTTGGAAGGTGTTGCTTGAAATGTGGTTCTGCTCTGTAAAGTGTCTATATAAAATTGGCATCTTTTTACTAGTTCCCTGGGAGTCACATCTGCATACTTTAGTGATTAAAATAAGTGATTAATACTTTAGCTTCTGTTAATACTAAATAGCAAATACAACTGAAAGACAGCGGATGTAAAAACTGTAAACTGTTGGCATCTACTCCTTCTTGTGCATTGCTATCGAATAGGTTTTTTGAGTTTCAGTAAAGGGGCCATCAGTTACACCTGTGCAACCTTACTGAAGGCTTAACCCCTCCCAGAGCATAATTTGAAGATAATGGTCTGAAGGCATGAAAAAATATCCAGCAAATGCATTCTCCCTGCCATGCATGGCTGGGCCCTTGGAGTACAAGTCTTTTGCATTGCAATACTAATGTATAAAATATTGGCTGCCAAACCAAACTCACAGTGTTGAAGTTTGAATTGACATGTTCAAAGAGGGCTGGTTCAAGTAGGTTCTGATTTCCTTTAGAATTGTTCAGCTAGCCCCACAGTGCTATATCCACCTTGGTTAATTATAAATAAATGTTAGGAGGCCTGTATGTTGTTAGTTAGAGGTTCAAATCCAGTTCCTGTGGGTCAAGAGTTACAAAATCCACCAGCCATTTAATTCAGGGTTGAGGAACATTGGTGAAACAACAAAGAGAAGCTTACTGTCCAGGATCTCTCTATGCATGTGATCCTTGTGTTACAGAATCCTCATCTTTGTTTGCATGGAGAAACGAACCCCAACAAGCCGTCTATAAATACCTCAACTTCCACTACTCATAACTAGCTCTATTAATGCATCCCTTTCCCAAACATCCCACTTCAAAATGGGCAGGTTACTGAAGTCTGCCTGAGTGCCCCAGACATCATAGGGCCCAAGAAAACCAAGGACCAGGACTTACTGCTCTGCTTCTGTCTATGCCTTCTCTATTCTGTGAATACATGTGGTAGTGAGTGTAATCTTACACATTTCCCAAGAAATAAACTCACTTAAAATATTATCAACGAACAAACACTACTAGTATCTTTCTGAGATCTGATTTGGTAGCTAATTTACAAATGATTGACTACACAGTTGTGAGAGCATGGGAACCTATATGAGCAATTGTCAGCACTAGAATAGTAGATTTCAGAGTAGCAGCTGTGTTAGTCTGTATCCGCAAAAAGAAAAGGAGTACTTGTGGCACCTTAGAGACTAACAGATTTATTTGAGCATAAGCTTTCGTGAGCTACTGCATCTGATGAAGTGAGCTGTAGCTCACGAAAGCTTATGCTCAAATAAATTTGTTAGTCTCTAGAATAGTAGAGAAACCAATTGTTAAGAACTGAAAACTATAGCAAAGAAGAAAGTCCTTGAAGGAACAGGGCAGAAGGTCTGCTCTAAGCATGAATTTATGAAAATGCTTGGTCAAAACAAAAGAAGATGGCAGCATCATTTCACATATGTGTTCCTCGTGGTTGGTTATTATTATTCCAATTTTTGACACTTGAATGAAATGTGGTATAATTGGGCTTCAGAGCCACTGCTTCAGGCAACATCAATTGCCTTTTTTAAAAATGATGATGGCATTGAGGGAGAATCTTTTTTTTCCTTTTATTTTTTGAATTTGCTGCGCACTCAGTGCCTCTTGCACAATACACAGAAGGGGCATTGTACTCCTGGGAGGGCCTGCAATGCTGGGGGACTGATCCTGTGAAGAAATATGAGATGGAGAAGAAAAGTAAACATACTGTAGGACGTTACACTACAGCTACTCCAATGGTATTCCTCCTTCTTGTCTCTCTCTAGCCTTTTAGAGAATACTGTTCCCTGCCTTTTTTAACTTTGATTCAAGTTTGAATTCTATCAAATTTGAAGGACTTGAAGCTGCCAAGAAAGGAAAATCTTTTCCTAAACTGTTCACTTCTACCATAAAAAACACCATTGCATCTTTTGTTTGTATTTATTTGTATGCTGCGTGTTTGGTTGGTTTTGTTTGATTTTGGGAGGTGGGGCTGCAATTTAAGGTGAAAGAGAGACTGAAACTTGTAAGTTTTAAAGGTTCTCTGAGCAGGAACAGGAAAGATTTGGTTTATGTTTTGCTTTTGCAGTAGGAATTATTTGTTTCATAGTGAACAGCAAAGCTTTTAAAAATAAAGCTGAAAGTGCCAAAGAGAATAACAGAAAAAAATGAACATACCAAAGGGTGAATCTTCAGGGGTCTGTGCAGGAGGCTGAGTTCTGCTCCATATAGCTCAGAAGGGGAGATGAAAAGGTGCTGGTATACTACCTACTTCTCCCCAATCCAGGGGCTGCTTCTGCCCTGGCACAATTTATAGTAGTATTGTGGCTGCTTAAAATTTCAGTGGCCGCAAATGGACCATCCACTGATCAGATCACCGGAGTACAGCAGCATTCCAGCCACAACCCCAACACCAAGGCAGGGTGGTGGTGCAGAGCCACATAGTTGGCTCTTCCCAACCTGGGGATTCCCTTGCTCTAGCCTAGGAGAATTCCAGCCAGCTGGTTAAACCTGTGTATTTAAGCTTTGCACTGTCACTGGAATGGCTGGTGGAACAGGGGACCAGGATTTGGCCCTGTATGTATAGATTAAATAAACAAACCCTGGATCCAAGCACTCCCATTTGCAGCTCTATCACTATAATAGGCCAGAGTGAAAACATTGTCAAAGGATGGAACCATTCAGAACCCAATCCAGACATCAGCTCCTCAGGCCTACCACTTCTGCATCTACTTACCAGGCAGATTCTGAGTTCTGGCTTCCTTGTTTCCGCTGTGACAGCTGGTAAGATTGCAAATACCTGAAGCAGAGCTGGAAGCTGGCTGTATGTCTTCAGCTGTAGCAGGGCTTCAATCCTGAACTCTGATACTTTTTTTTTCAAATGCATTGCTTTAAAATGGAAACCTTTGTGCAATTATTAAGTGTAGACGTTTAACTAGTAATGATTTAGGATCTTAAACAATTCTTAAACATTCTTTTTAACCAAACCTTTGCAGTTAACCTTTAACAGCTTCCAGTTTATGGAATCTTTTACAAGATGGGGCAGGAAATCAATAACTCTAAGCAAAGCAAAAGCAACAGCAATAGCATCAGCATGGTCCATATCATCCTGGTATGCCAGCACTAGTGATCACTTAGAGCAAGCAGGAACCTGGAAGCAAAACAGCTGTGTTCTCTGGCTGGTTTACTTTTCCATTTTAAACTAGGTTTCAGAGTAACAGCCGTGTTAGTCTGTATTCGCAAAAAGAAAAGAAGTACTTATGACACCTTAGAGACTAACCAATTTATTGGAGCATAAGCTTTCGTGAGCTGCAGCTCACGAAAACTTATGCTCATTTTAAACTAGTTCACCACTAAGAGAAGGGAGAGTGAAGCACACTGAGTCACTGTCACCTAGGAAAGGAACACTGAGTGAAAGATGTTTGTATGCAGAGTATGGCCTAAATCCATTGATTTCAGAGAGATCACTAGTTTGTGTATTGCAAGCAGGATTTAGACCTGTATTTAGTCTTGATGTTATTTTGGTCAAGGCTTTTGTTCTTGTTTTATAGAATTTAAGTAGCACAAGCCAGAGAGAGACTTAATGTCAGCCTAGTCATCTATCCATCTCATCTTCTCTCTCTATACAAAAAATCTTTCAGTAAGTTCAGCTCCCCAGTGCTTTTGTCTCACATGTTAAAGAGCTGGATGTGAGGTCAGGCACTAACTGTTTCATGTGGATAGAGTAAGTCAGTCTAGGTCTTCTTCTCTTCCTCCCCTTAATTCCTCTGAATATCCTGCTATGGAAACAGCCTCTTTTGTGGCAATGGGGGCTTTCTTTGTAAACAGCACACTGCTCAAATGCATCAAAAAGCAATCTGGGGACATCCATGGGACTGCTACGAATATGTTAGGTGTATGATAATGCCAACAAAGCTGGCTGAGGGGCTAACTCTCCAGTCCAAGGACTGCTGGAGCACTCTTTTGACTCACTTAGTTCAAATATAGTGCTGGAAAGGGACTGCTCAGATTTTAAGTAGACTGAAATTGGGTAGTTCAGGCGTCACATGTCACTTGGAGAATAGATTGTGATGTTTTTGACCGATAGTGTCTAGCCGCTGGGAAAGGCGATAACAGCACTACTACTGATGACAGCTGTGGGAGCTTCTTTTTTCACTCAGTGGTAGAGCCTACTCCTTTCAGATCCCAGGGGATCAGAGTTCACAGGGAATGTTACTGACAGACTGAAAAAACCTGTTGCTCATAATAACTAATCTGCTGTGAGGTCTCCCCCCAGATATATGTGTGGGGACTGATTGGGTTGAATCCTGCATTCTTCTCCCCATAACCAGCACTGAATCCTTTTTTGATCTTGGGAAAATCACTTTAACCTCTTTGCCTCAGTTTCCCCATCTGTAAAAATGGGCTAATTATACTCACCAGGGTGTTGTGAGAATGAATGAGGTAATATGTGTAAAATACTTTGAGAGGAAAAGCTCTTCACTTTATAGCAGGCTCAGCATCATTACTGTTTATTATTCTAAGGGAATCATTGCTCTCAGCACACTTCTGCCAAAAGATGCACTGAAAGTTATACAAGTGGCACAGAAACGAAGTTCCATAGCTTTGTTTGTGTGGTAGTTTGGGGTTTTATTTGGGAGGGGGTGGGTACAAGTGGGAGGACAGGGCAGGGGAGAAGATGGTGTTGAGTTGTGCTTTTAAAGATGGAACCAGGGACAAGAATCTCCAGGCTAACATCCATAATGTAGCATTAACTATATGAACTCGGAGGAAATGCACAGTTGTACTTACTGTGTAAACTATTCCCCTAAACATCAATATACAGCTCTCTATCCTTTAGGATTTCTTTCTGTGTTCTCTCTCTCTTTCCCTCTCAGCTTTAACAAACATAAAAGTGAACATAAAAGACAAAGATAAATGCATTATGCTGATATAAGCACATATCATATGCATAAATGCTTTGTACGATGCAGTGGCTCTGTACCAGATTTGCTCCAATCTCACCCCCCAGTTACAGCGACTTTCCATACGGTGCAGCTTGCACTGTACACTCCCTCAGGTTCATGTGAAAACTACTGTGAAAGCACAGTCATTGATTTTTGTGGGTTTAGTGCCAGAGCAATTTTAGCTGGTACGAGGCTGATTTCTCTGACTTTTGCTTTTCTGCTCTTGATACTGCTGTGTCAAACTCAACACCTTTCACAACACTAGCCTCCTCCTCAGAATAACAAAGCATTCATCACCTCCTCCTCCTCCTCCTCACTAGCATTGTCAGCATCAGTGGCGGGAGGGTGCTACAGGCAGCTGTATTTGTTTTGACAGTGACAACTTTAGAAAGAATCTGCTGGGTTCGATGTCTGTGTGTGTGTATATATATTTTATTTTTGGGGACTTATACAATTGTGTATTTTCTTTTGCAAAGGAGGAACAGTAAGGCTGCAGCCTCTGGGCTTTAGACTCCTCATGCTATGCTAGTCATTGTGTTGATACAGTACATATCTCAGATTGCAGATAACTATTTAGATGGAGGGAGTTTTTCAAGTCTTCCAATTAGTCTGTGATAATCGTAGTAAAGTGTCATAAATATAAAGGGAAGGGTAACCACCTTTCTGTATACAGTGCTATAAAATCCCTCCTGGCCAGAAGCAAAACCCTTTCACCTGTAAAGGGCTAAGAAGCTAAGGTAACCTAGCTGGCACCTGACCCAAAATGACCAATGAGAGGACAAAATACTTTCAAATCTGGAGGGGGGGGAACAAAGGGTTCGTCTTTCTGTGTGATGCTTTTGCTGGGAACAGATCAGGAATGCAGCCTTACAACTCCTGTTAAGTTAGTAAGTAATGTAGCTAGAACATGCGTTAGATTTCCTTTTGTTTAATGGCTGGTAAAATAAGCTGTGCTGGATGGAATGTATATTCCAGTTTTTGTGTCTTTTTGTAACTTAAGGTTTTTCCTAGAGGGATTCTCTATGTTTTGAATCTGATTACCCTGTAAGGTATTTACCATCCTTATTTTACAGAGGTGATTCTTTTACTTTTTCTTTAATTAAAATTCTTCTTTTAAGAACCTGATTGATTTTTCATTGTTCTTAAGATCCAAGGGTTTGGATCTGTGTTCACCTGTACAAATTGGTGAGGATTCTTATCAAGCCTTCCCCAGGAAAGCGGGTGTAGGGTTTGGGGGGATATTTTGGGGGAAGATGTCTCCACGTGGGCTCTTTCCCTGTTCTTTGTTTAAAACGCTTGGTGGTGGCAGCATACGGTTCAAGGACAAGGCAAAGTTTGTACCTTGGGGAAGTTTTTAACCTAAGCTGGGAAGAATAAGCTTAGGGGGTCTTTCATGCAGGTCCCCACATCTGTACCCTAGAGTTCAGAGTGGGGAAGAAACCTTGACATAAAGATTTTGTTTTTCCATTCCACTTTAAATATATATACTGAAAGCTCAGTTTTGATCTTAGGGACATGGTTGTATAGCACAACATATTGTCTAAAACCAGCTATTGTTCATGCCTAAGTGTATGAGATCAGGATCGGAGCATAAAGTTCAGCCAACAAGGATCTCAAAAATTCTCTACCCAGAGATGCTCAGTGTCCAGCATGTAGAGAGAGCTCTTCCTTTAGTTCTAGTATATTGTTATCGAGAATTTCTCATTTTTTTTCCCCTCAAAGAATTAGTCCCACAAGATCTACTGCCAGGAATGAAAATTTTGTGGTTAGAAACACTGATTGATTGGCTCAATCCTAACGCATCGGTGTATAGAAGGCATTTGGATCCCAGACATTCACGAATACTTAGTCAGGAGGGAATGAAACATTTGAGAATGAAGATGAGACTTTTGTGTATTTTTAATGTCAAGTTTTGTCCAAAGAACACATTGCGGTTATTCCCTCTGAGAAATAAGAAAAGTTCTTTGAAATCAAGTGCATTATTTTTAGAATCTTACAAACACATGCCAAAAATATTAATTTAACTTAAGTTTAAATCTTGTCAAAATCAGAATAGTTTTGTATCTCTGCAATTATACTGGAGACATTACTAACTTTGGTCTTCAGCCTCCAAATAGTTATGCACATGGTTCACTTTGCACATGTGAACAATCCTGCTGAAGTCAATCTGACTGTTACAAAGATTTTTGTCAATATATCTTTTATAAGATTTTAACTAAAACCCATCCCTCCTTATTTTTTCCTTTCTATCTCACCATGTGCAGAGCACACAAATATGTCTTTTGCATATTTGTTTATTTTAGGGCTCAGGAGTACTGGTCTGTTAGCATGGATATATATATTAAAGAATAAGGAACAACGAAGCATTTCGGGGGTAAGAGGGTGTGAGTTATATTTAGAAATAAACTTAACCAAACTGAAAAAAAAGAGCCTTCCAAAATATAGTGGGCTTAAGTTCCAAATTGCAGCCTCATCTTTGTGCATATTCCCTGTATACTCAAACTTTTGTGTATGAATTTTTCATTCACTAACACCTGCTGGTGATAGGCTGCATGGATAAGATTTTTAAAAGTGCTTGATCCACAGAAGCTTCTGTTGTTTTAAAAGTCTGGACACTTACCTTGGTTTAAGGGTTAACATTTTCAAAAGAACCTAAGTGCCAGATTTTTAACTGTAATTAGGTGCCTACAGCTGAAGATAGGTGCCTAGTGGTATTTTCAGAAAGCCTCTAGGTGCTTAACTGGGAGTTAGGCATGTAGGTGCTTTTGAAAATCCCACAAGGGGCCAGATTTTTAAAGGTATTTAGGCACCTTTTTGGTATCTAATTAGGTAGATACCTAATTACCATTAAAATATGTTAAAAGGTCTCTTTTGTAAATGGGGCTTAGGTTCCTAAGTCACTTAGGTGCTTTTGAAAGTACTTGGGAGCCTATGTGGGAGCTGAGGTCTTTTGAAAAGCTGGCCATTTAGTTAGGTGACTAAATAAGAGCTAATTGGTGCCAGGGCCGACTCCAGCTTTTTTGCCACCCCAAGAGGAGGGAAAAAAACCCAAACGACTGAGCTGCCGCCGAAGTGCTGCCAAAGTGGAAGGAAGGGAATGAAGGACCCGCCGCCGAATTGCTGCTGAAGACCCGGACGTGCCACCCCAATAACGGACGGAGTGCAGCCCCTTTCTATTGGCCGCCCCAGGCACCTGCTTCCTTCACTGGTGCCTGCAGCTGGCCCTGATTGGTGCTGAACTTTTTTGGAAAACCTCACATGACAATGCACCAAATGTAGTTGCACAAAAGTCTTTTCAAGGGATAAATTCTGTAATTCTTGCACACAAGTGTTCAGACTTGAATGAAAAAAATGGAGGTTCTGTTGAGGGCTCTTTGAAAATGGGGATTTGTGTCATAATCAATGATTTTCAAGCTTTTGCATACATGACACTCTTTCTTTTTACCTCATAGCATGCGTGCTCAATGCACATGACCTTTTTTTTCCTTTGCTTCCAAAATATGGGAGATACAGTGAAATCAGCTTTGAAGCTATAAATCATGTCCTGTCCACTGAGGCGGGGGGAAATCCTGCTTTCACAGTACAAATTATTACCCTGCCCTTGGATGAGATAGGAACATAGAGAGACAGAGCACATATCTGTGAATGCATTGCTCGTTCTTCTACACCAAAGGAACATGACATTATCGTTGAATTTCAGAACGTTTCTTTGGATAATTAAAATTTCTAGGCAAGAATGTGCCACGGTTTATAACATACATCTGCAACAGAACCTATGTTCAGCCTGCATATGCCAGAGACAAATCCTGCTGTTGTCTGCCCATAAGCTCTTTGCCAGCAGGACCAGGGCATTTCTGCAGCATGGGGACTAATAAAGGGGAGGACTGCACAACACAGAATTCAACTTCCCAGGGGCCTGTGGGCTGCAACATGCAGGATTCAGAGCATGGGCAGGGCTGAAGGATATGCTACTGTCCAGATCTTACCATCTTCCTTGCCAGGGTGGCTGGCTACATAATCTATTCTAGTTATGCAGCTGGAGTAGTCTTCCTTCCACCTTCCCCACTCCTGTGTATTTGCCCAGTGTCTGGACTAACGACTTGTGTGAAGCTTCTGGGGAGAGCCACACAAGTTACTTAGGGGGCATACATTTTTGCTCACCCTTTTGTGCCCTGAGAGAAGATTGTTTTCAAAGTCCTCCTGTAAAGCAACAGTTTTGGGGAGTCTTTTACGAACAAAAAAACAACTTTGTGTACAATTTTATTCTTAGTGATGAAAAATAATGTTTCTTGAATTAAGTTCCTTAAAGTCCCTATTTTTCTGAGAATGATGGTCTGGGAGACAGAATGTTGTGGTCTCTTTTCAGCTATGCCATATACTCCCTGAGTCTCCTTGTACCACTTAACCGCTCTGTGCCTCTGATTTCCCATCTATGGAAGGAGACTACTGCTTACTTGCCTCCCACAAGTGTTGTGAGATATAATTCATTCATATTTCTAAGGCATTTTGAGCCCATCAGTTGGTAGGTGAAATATAAGTGTCAAGTATTACAGTATTATTGATTAATATATTATTTTTGAAGTTAGAGAGGCCTGCTCAAAGGCCTGCTCAAATTCATGCCTTGTGTACACAAAATCGGATGCACTTACGTGTAACCCTTCTGCCCGTCAGAGTTGGAAGCAACAGGGGCCGGGTTCAGTATCTAGGGGTTCCATTCCAATAACACAATGCAAAACTGTCTCAAGCCCCCACCCAGTGACCTGGGACAAATATATGCCACCACCCCCTGGGCGCCTTTAAGAGGCAATACTTCCCCTCTCGCAAGCACAGAGTCTGAGTGTAGCAAAAGCCTTTTAATAACAGAGAGAAACAATGTGGCATTATGTTGGGGAAACACCACCAACAGGATTCATAACACAAACCATGAGCAAAAACCCACCCCAAGCAAATTGGGCCATGTCCTTTCCCTTTGGTTCTTGAGTCCAGCAACCCAAAAGTCACCCAAAGTCCCAAAAGTCCAACAACCCAAAAGTCTCTGTCCCTGGTCAGTGCAGCCCCAGAGTTCAAAAGTTTATCTGCAGAGTTTTACCTCCCAGCCGGGGTGGAAATGGGGGTGGTTAAGGGGCGCCTTACATGGTCCAAAGCCAACTGCCCCCCCTCTCCGTGAGGCTCCACTCCACCAACCATCCCACGAGTCGCTCTGTTCCACCAGCCACCCCGCAATATATCTTCAGCCGCCACTCACTACCTAACACAGCACTCAGCAATTTCAGCTCTTAATAATTTTAGCTCTTTAGTAGTTTCATCTTGTAGTAGGGGAGCCTCAGTGCTGGTGCACCATTGGCCCAAAGTGAATTCAGCTCAGCAGTCAGCAACTAGTCTCCTAATAGAATCAAAACTAGCTCTGCTATTCCTCAGTGGTGGTGCAATTAGCATTTAGTGCCCTCACCAGGGAGCCCATACCACCAGATACTAATATCTCTCCCCAACCTCTCTCCATTCACTGGGTTTTGGAACCCATGACCCTTGCCTAGCAAGTGTTGCTTAGCTGATGGCGAGTCCCTCCATCATAACAAAAGGCCAAGTACAGTTCCACTGTCCTTGATTCACATAATCAGAATAATAACAGTTTAATCTTCCTGTCCCAATAACAGAGAACCAGGGGCTCCTACTGCAGCCAAAGTGACCATCTAGGCAGGGTGGGTGTGCCTATGCAAATGAGATCAGCCCCTGAAGTCTTTTCCACAACCTGCCACAGCTCACCACCAGATGTCAGGGTAGAGCTCATCCTGACTCTGCTCACATCTGCACACATTTTTGTGGGTACAAAAAAGTTTCTGCTTTAAAAAAGGGAGTCCCCTGAGATGGGCTTTGTTGCAATGCTCTAGGGAAAATTGCTAGGAGTACATGAGCAGGGCTTCAATGGAAAATATGTATGGAGAAATTTGAAGGAGAGGAAAAACTGGCTCAAATAAGTAATGCACTTTATTTTTCTTCCACATTTCAATTATATTTACTCTCCTTAGCTCATATTCAACACAAAGTTTTCAGTATGGTCTTGCTTAAGATGTGAGCTGTCTGAGGTAGATAGAGGAAAAGCAACTTTGGTCACATAAAAAGAACTATAACTAGAATACTGCTAGCTCCTTTGTTTTAACATTAAACTACATAGCCTTGACCTCAACCCACAAGTAGCTTTAACGTCCCTGTCTATTGTCAGATAGCTGTATGAATGTGTTATAAAATTAAATAATGTTGCATTGTGTTGTATGACTAGCACTTACGTGCTAAATTATCACAGCTTTTCCTGACCTTGGCAGCATTATAGGGTTCATATTTTCACATCGATGAATTGTTCTTAAAACAATTTCTGCAATGTTTTAAGCACACACTTTTCTCTAACCTTATAGAAACACAATTTCTGCCTCCTTGTATTATTATTATTTTTCAAAGACCAGGCTAAATACAATGTATATTCAAGTCAGTCAATGCCTGTTGAAGTCAGGAAATGTATTACCCATTGAGCCCAAGCTTGAACTCCTTACTCAGACTCAAACTATGGGATTTTGGCCTGAGAAAGGACAACAGGATCAGGTCTATAGCTTTTATGTACTTTGAAGGAAAATCCTTTTATTAAAGTTTCAAAATCCTCCAACGTTCTCTTTTAATATCCAAGACCAGTGATGCATTATACAATGGTTCACATTCAAAGTTGAATCCATCGATGAACTTGTGTTTGTTTAAAGATGACAAGGTAAAATCCATTCAGGCATTGGAACTGACACCATAAGGAGTGTCAATATTTGTAGAGTAGAATGCATTGAGGTAGTTATGCTAATTATTTCCCATGAATCCAAGTTGTTGCTGTTGACTGTCCATCAACTGAAGCATTCTCTTTATGATGAATATTGCATTTTTTTGAGTATTTTTGGCAGAACATTGTATAAACTGAAAACTGCATATTATAGCTTGTTTTATCAACTTATTGGATCCAAACATTGCATTTGCATAGGACATTTGAAATTCACATTTACATATTCCTTGTGTTGTGCTTCTCCCACATGGGATAGCCATGTTCCTTTGATAGAGTAGTTTGCAGTTGATGCTGCATAGGGAATCCACAGGAAGCAAAAGAAAGAAAGGGCCAAGGCTGGGGACTGGACGGTTCAAGCAAGGAACTGGCCATGCATTAGAGAGTTTTTCTTCTGTAGGTCATCTATTCATTTCTAATCCATCTTTTCATAGATTCCTAGATTCCAGAAGGGACCATTATGATCATCTAGTCAGTTCTCTTGTACAAACCAGAACACAGAACTTCCTGAAAAAAATTCCTTTTGAACTAGAGCATTTTTGTTAGCAGGTGAAAGTCATGAGTGTGTAAGAGCTGTTCAGTGGCTTTTCTGGTAAATTTAGTGATCTCAGTTCATTTCCTAAAGTACTGGCATTCACTGTCAACAATAAAGGCTACCACACATGTCAGTAATTGTCTCCCATGTCAGCAGTCTCAGCAGAGAATCCTAGGATTGAATGGGTATGGAATGGTCCCCTTCAGAGTCACCCAGCCCTGGCCGGGGGGGCGCAGCTGGGGGTGGGGCCAGGTACAGGGCCTGAGCCAAGGCCATGGCTCAGGGGAGGGCAGAGCAGAGCTAGGGATGGGGCAGGGCTGGGTGGCACTCCCTCTGGGCCTCTCCACGCCCCTCAAACGTTCCTCCACACCCCCTACAGGGCATGCCCCACAGTTTGGGGACCTATGCTGTAGATAAACAGAGAACTGCAGGATCTGAACTTTCAGCTTTTAAAACTAATACTTTTTTATGGTTTGCAAAAATAGCATGTGGGACTCCCTGCTACAAGAGATAATTGATGTTGAGAGTTTGGTAGACTAAAAAAATGATTGGCAATTTCTAGGGATAATGAGAACATCTACAGGTATATTAGATTTTTTTTAAATTAAGGGATATTAAACCTTCATGCTTAGGGCATAAGCCAGCCACTGCATTCCTGGTGTTAGTTAGGGAGTTACTCTCCCTATCAAAGCTTATTTTGTAATTATCCATTACAGGGCTTCTTGCATCTTCCTCTGAAGCATCTATTACTGGCTACTGTGTAAAATAGGATGGATTGCTGTTCTGATCCAGCATGGCAATCCCTAGGTTTCTATCATTGTTAATTAAAAACTGTTTTCAGTTGGTTATCCTGCAAAAAAAGGGCGGGGGGGGAGGGGACGGGGGAGAGAAGAATCAAATAATTTCAACAAATTATTATTGCAACATTAAAATAAAAGAAAGGAAGAGAGCAAAAACTAAAGATGTGGTTGTAGTCTTTTGTTATAGATAGTTCTCTAGTACAGTGCCACATAAACAGATTAACTACAGTGTTTATTCAGTGTAAAAAAGCAGTTCCAAGAGCCCTAGGTGCTTGCCAAGTCCATAATTGTACCTCCTTAAATACTTTCATTACTTGGAAGTACAATAAGGGAAGCAGGGACACATGCTTTCCATTTTCTTGTCAACAAAACACCTCCAAGAAATTAAACTCTATTTTCTCTAGAAATTTTCAGTGAGTGTTTTTCTTTTTTCCTTTCTTGGAGAGGCGGGAGGAACACCTTAGAGCGGATTGCAAAATGACTCCCCAAATAAAGGGCTTTCAGCATGCAAGAAGAAAAGGATTGAACTAAAAGGGTAAGATTTACTTTTAGTAAATTAAGGAAACCATATAGAAACCATAAGGAGCATGCAGCATTTAAACAAGGGCTCTACATTCTCAACAGATGGAAAATTAAAGAGGTGAAGCTTTGTTAGAGTTAGGTCCTGTCTATATTTCTATCATCTCATCAGTATTAGATCAGCCGGTGAGTGCGTCTAGCGACAGCTGTGTTTAATCATGGATTCCTCATAGAGCAATGCTGGCCAGGTCATAGGTACCATAAGAACATGTGATGGCCAGCTTCTTGGGACCTTGGTCTGGCCTCCTCCTCCTCACTACAACATTTTACTGGGTTTAAGTTTGTCAGCAGTGGTGTTAGATGCCATGCTGCTGAACATGTTTTCTCCTGGCCTACACTTATCACTAAACCACCAGCAGCAGCATGTCAGCCAACACGATAGCCAGCAATCAGACTCAGACATGGTAGAATGTTGTTGTGTAGACCAGGCCTCAGCAAAAGGTTACCATTCTCTTGACCTTGCTTTGCTATCCCTTCCCGCAACTTGTTCTGCCCCTATAGTCAGAGGCAAGTCCCCTCCCACAGCTTTGCTTTAACATTCTAGTGAGAAACAATCCTCTGGAGACAGTAATATGTCCTCCCCTCCTACTGAGAAAGAGAAACATCAGCTGGCAGATGTTGTGCAAGTGTTATTTGGGTCTTCTAAATGTAAAAGGCTAGACACCACTGAAAGCACACGGGCCATTTGTGAATGGGCCAGGATGTGATCTGAATCCTAAGGCAGTCCACCCTTCTCCCCAGGATGGACAAGATTTTGCTTTATTTTGTTTTTTTGAGAACTGCACCAGCCAAACAAAGCTGTGGCCATTCTCCCCTGCCCAGCCTCTGTACCCCACCCATCCATTTACCTAGACATTACAGTCTAACACAGTTCTTCTGGGGGGAAGTTCCCTGTTCAGTGGAAGACCTCTGCTAGCAGAACCTGTGTTTGCACAGAGCTGTAGCTAGCAGAGTTCTGCTCTCAGGGTGGGCAAGACCTTAGTGTAACATGAGAGTCCTGAGGAGCTCATGGCCTGAAAGTTTTTAAGTTTTACTTATCTTTTTAAAAAGCATGTATTAAAATTAATTGTTCTCATGCCCTGGCATAGCTAGAGCCATGCCCTGGCATAGCTAGAGCCACTGATTACACATTGGAACAGAGGTCTCTCATCCTATTCCAAAAGAGAAGCAGTATTATATCTCTATGCCACACTGGTCTGTGCTAAGCAGAAGTCATGCTTTATTAGAAATTCAGTGGCAAGCAAAAGAGTGATATGTATCTGATGATTAGAGTGAGAACTCCATTGTATTATTTCATGAAGCTGGGGGAGATATCTCACACCACACTACAGAACTGAGTTCTTAGAATTCCACCTGCCCTGCGGGAAGAGAACTCTTGTCAGTGGACAGCCCTGCCAGACAGCTGGAATGTTAAGGTTCCAGGACAATACACTTGTATGGCCATTGGAGTATCTTGTTCCCTGATACTCTTGGAGTTTGGCATGTTAGGATATGCTTCAGTCACAGACTGGGGAAGATAAAGTGTGAGAAGATATTTGCCAGCTTTATTCCCATGAATCCAACGGTCCTTTGTAATGGCAGAAGAATGTCTGTTCTCCGAGATCAATTTAATAGTTTTCCTGTAGATCACATCCTTTTTTATCACAAAGAAATCATTTTATCCTGCTGTGTAATTAATGCACATATACAGTGTCGCAAACATTTTTCTGTAGACTGCTTATTTTGCCTGTAAATTACAGGAAATCCTATACAATACACCAGGGAGCCCTGCAGTTTGAAATTAGAATACAAACTGTCCCTCAACTCCTCCTACTTGGCCTGTGTACCGTTCAGATTTTGAATATCTTTTTCTAGACATGCAATAAGCTCTGATGGTGACATATTCATTTACTTCTCTTTAGCTTAAAATTAATACAGGTTTTAATTCTAAAATAAAAAACTGCTTATGGCCCATTGAATTACTGCAAAGGAATGAAAGTGCAAAGAGGCTTCTGGTTACAGATTTCATTCAGACATACATGCAACATACAGATTTGTAACAAAAGTGGGTTACCCGTAAAGTCTATGGCCAAGCCTTAGTTCTGTGTGATGTCACATCTATATGAGCCCAAAGATAGCATTAATCTTGTTGTAGGAATATAGACTTCTAAAAGGGAGGCTACATATTTTCCTTTTTTCTGACTGGTGTTCTGTGAATCTCACAAACAAAAGAACCCTTTAGGAAAATGATCAGCGCAGTCTGACTGGGTACTGTTAGTCTTTATTAGTTTGGCATAGACTAATTGCAGTATGTTTCTTTTATTTATTTATTTATTTATTTTGTGTTGGCAAAGGATTTCCTGCCAGCATGGGATACAGAAAATATCGACATCCTCTTGTTGATTGTTTGTTAGCTTTGTGCTACAAAACATATAGCTTTTTGTTGTCTTGCTTAATGGATATTCCAGTTCAGGAAGGGTACTGTAGTTTTGGGGAAAGATATCTTGTAGCTCTCCAGAACACTGCAGGCTGCTGACAGCTGCAGTGAGAGCACCTTCCCCAGAGCACTCTGGGAGGCATAATCACGTCCCTACAGGTGAGAGAGGTAATTCAGTCTCTACAAAGCTCTTTCCTGGCCCTAATTCCCCCTTAAACAGGGAATGACAATTGCATCAGCTTATTAGGGAGCATCTGAGACTAGCAAATTCATTTCACTAATTAGATCTGTTTACTTGAACAGTAATGGGCCAAATACTTTTCTCAGGATACATCCAGTTGTGTTATCCTAAATTCAGATTGATGTAGTTGAGAGCTAATTTGACCAGGTGGCTTCACAAATGACCGTTTCATCAAATGCTTACTCCAGTAGTTTTTCTATTCTGCATGGCAGTGGATGGAGCAGTCTCAGTGGGAATCTATAAGTAGATGTTGCAGGCTGGATGTTTGGAGGAAGCAGCTGGAGAGAGGTTGAAAAAAAAAAAAAGCATTGCCAGTTGAACCCAGACTCTGTCTCCCTTTTACTATATTCCTAACTGCCCTCTTCAAGGTACCCTTCCAGGCCAGGACACCTCTTATAAGGTGTTATTCACCAGGTTGGACTAGCAGTTTATAAACACATCAGAACTCATTGGAATTGCAAGGTCTAAACTTCAAGGTTTAACTTCATTGGTGTATCTGTTGAGAAATTTAGAAATATCCAGTGTTGAGGGTTTGTAAGGCTTTTAAAGCACTGATGTCATTAGGTGCCTTTCCTTTAAAGCCATGATGTGGCTGTATAGGAATATGATGTCAGGGCTGTAAAAGAAATAATAAAATAAAACTTGCTAAATACCTGCTTCACATTTGGAAGTGTATGTTTTACACTGAACAGCATATACTCTGTTCTCTTCCCTTCGACCTTCACTTTCATTACAAGTACCCCTGCCAAGAACACTGGGGTTAGGCAGGAGCCACCATTCCCTTTCTCCCTGTGGGAATATAGCTACCTTTATTACTATAACTTGTTCTTTCTTTAATGGTTTTGCAGTAAAATTTAAGGGGGAAAAAGAAGAAAAAGAAGAAAGTGGCATTTTTAAACTAGTACAAGAAGCATTAAATAGCCAGCCTCCCTCTAGAATCGCTATACGCTTTTCATTAAGCAGGATAGGATTTTTTTTTCTTTTTTTATTGGAACTTCACAGTAGGACTACAAAAGTTTGGATCCATTGATTGTTTTCATTTAATAAGACTCAAGGCTCTCAGCCCCACCCCTCTGCTGTGTCTTATTGTTCCTTACATTTCCCCAGGGAGTTGGTACTAAGTTTTCCTAAAATCATTCCTACAAGTATGCTGTCATCTCACAAGTGACTGATCCTCAAGGATGCTGAGTACTCTCAACGCCTACTGAAGTCAGTGGAAGTTGAGGGCATGCAGCTCTTTGCAGGATTTGCTGACATGACATGGTGAATCATGTGTACTCTGTCCATTTTATATGGCCAGAAGCTGTGAGATCAAAACAGAGATTGAATCAAATCAAAACTAGGATCATCACCCAAGGGCCAGGAGGATTTGCATCTGTGGTGTTGATTTGGACCATTATAAACATAGAGGATATCTACAGAAGTAGATGCAGGTCCTGATTCGTGTTCCAAACAAAAATGGGGTGTTTGGATTTGAGGTTCTGCTTTGAATTCATCTCTCTACATATCAATGGGTCTCACTAGGGTGAGCAAAGCAGTTTGGAAAATAAAAACTGACTCAAACTCAGCTTGAACCTGAACCAAACCTTTTTTGAACGTTTAGAAAGATCATTTAATTTTTTCCCCTCTAGTTTTCATTCCTGCCCAGCTGTTCACCATTGAGTTCAGGCCAGGGCTGGAAGCAGAAGTAGTGATATACCATGAGAAATGTAGGAGAAGTTGGAATTATAAGACAGCAGATTCTCATGAGATTTCCAGGTCTGTTTTGCAGCACCAGCTTCCAAACTTTTAGTGCTTACCTGAACCAGACTTTTTGTCTTTTTCCCATCACTAATTCTCAAGTTCTCCTTGTAAGTCCTAAAGTGAGGCATGATCTAGGAATCCCAGGCCTTACTCACAGTTTTCCTTAGCTTATTTTCTTTATTCTGTGGCTCACTCAAAATTTAGACTTGAAACAACCCTTTTGGGGTGGTATAGAGTCCTGATCAGAATTTTGTGACATAAGCCCATCTCTAAGCTTTATTTGACCCACATACAAAATATTCATCATCCTGCGTTCAGTGAAAACTCCCTAATGCAGCTATTCAAGAGAACAACAAAAACTGGTTCCTTAACAGAATTATTCTTCTAATAAAGATAGAGGAGAATTTTTCACACTACATTTGAGGACACTTTGTGGGAGTTTCTCAAGCCATCTCCTCTTATTTTTTGTCAGATTCTCTTTATTAGAGATTGACCACTTCAGGAACAGTATTGCTAGATGTCTGTTACTGATACCTTGAGTTTAATTCTCAGTGGTGTGCTCTTTCTTTCTCTTACACTCCTCTTCTATCTGGTGTTGCTGGGGAGACATCTTGCTAAGCCTCAGTTATAACAACATATTCTTCTGTCTTTGGCAGTGACACCCATGTAGTTGAAGTACGCTCCTCAAATGGAGACATTCATTATTCGAGGCCAAGGAAAGTCACCAGGGACCTAGTCCAGTTTCATTGAAATGAAGAGTCTTTCAATGCATTTTGTTGGACATTGAATCTGGTCTCAAGTCAAAGTTGCTGTCAGAGAAGGGCTGGAGTAGGTATGCCCAGGTGAGAGTGGAGTAGGAAGTCTCCTTTATTAAGGTGTTCTTGACTCCTTGGTAATCCTTTTTCTCACACTATTTAGTGAGCAGTGTTTTTAGGCAGGAACTCTTGGATGATGCTATGGACACTTTAGATTACAAAGGACAAGTAAAACAAATATTTTTCTATGTTTTCCTGGTTAAAATATCTTGTTTAATATAATACTTTCATCATCTAGTTATTTTTTTAACCAGCCTGGAAATGCCAGAGGCACAGCAAGCTTGGTAGTTCTTTTGTTAGGTGAACTGATCATGATATGAGTGGGTATTCCCAACCTCACACAACCCTAATTAAGAGTAATTCTCAGTAATGGACATTAACTGCAGGCTAAATAAATAGTATTCCTTAAATTTTTTTAAATCTCACAGAAATGTGTTAATTGAAAGTCTCACATCTTCTTCTAAATTGAATCCAACCCCGTGTTCTTTGATTTATGTCTTTTCATGTCTGCTGTAAAGCAATGCCTGCTAATACCACGGTTGTTAAAGATCTGTCGGTATTCCAGTACAGATTCTGGGTATGGGGTGGAGGGTCAGTTATTTACTAGCCCACAAACATTTGCTCTGGGCTGAAGTGCAGCATGTATACTCTCACTCCATAATCATATCTTTGTTTTACAAATTAAAAAAGAAATGGCTGACCCTTTTCAAGGTGATGGGCCGGGCTGTAACTATTGTAGATGCAAGAATTAATCTGCTTGTGAAGTGTATTAAATACTTACGGCAATTCTCAACTTTCAGAGGTCCAGATCCAGAGGTCCTTACTCAGTTTTCACTCAGGCAGTCTTCTGTTGGGTTTAACAGGAGAGTTCCTGAGAAAGGGGTGGGTGAAACTGAAAACTGATTAAACACCTCTGGATTTGGCTCAAAAAAGAACAAAATGAGAAAGAGGAAAGGGATACAAGAGGATCATCAGTTGGTGTAAATCATCACCATTCCATTGACTTCAAACTGTTGACTTAGGTGGAGCTGAATCTCTGGATCTGACCCAAGATTTATTGTTTTAAGTTCCTGGCAGGTGGCTGGCATCTCCTGGCTTGAGGAGCTTTCTTCTTTCTTTCCCTCTCTCTCATTTTACTTTTTGCTTGTCTCATTCCATTTGCCATGCCTATTCTCATTCTGCTTATTTCACTCTCATGCACATTGTCTCTGCCTGCTCATCTCATTCACTGGTTCCCCTTTGTTCTGTTCCTTTCATTCTGTTCTCCCCATTCCATCTGTCCTCCTGTGCCAAGTCTTTCCCTTTATCTACCATCCATCTCCTCCTCCTTCCTTTCTACCATACACTCCTTCTTACTCTCTGCCTTTCTTCCCTTCAAATTTCTGTTTGCTGACTCCTCTCCATTTTCTTTCATCTCCACATTTCCCCTGCTTGTCCAGTTCCTCCTCACCTCCCTCTTTACCTGAGCCTTGTTTACTAGATCTGTTCCACGCTCTTCATTCACCATGCCCATGGTCCCTCTTCCCACACTGCCCTATTTATTCACCTTTTCCCCTTGCTCCCCGCTCTCCTTTTGCTGTGGTCTCATCTCTATCCCCTATGCTCAGACTCCCTTGATCTTCTCATTTCTGACCCTACCAAAGGGTGTGGAAGAACTCCTCATGATACTTCCACATTTCAGGGTCCACTGTTTCAGGTCTACTTACTGGTTCTCGTTGCATGGTATGGCCACATGATAGCATGCCCTGCCCCATGAAACCAAAGGGAACTCTGGAAGGCTGAGGACCAGACAAGGTGGTAAAATAACTTGATCGAAAACAACAACAACAACAACAAAAAACCAAGAACAACAAAAAACCAACCCCTAAACCACTTGATGTATCTTGATTTTAAAAGTCCTCCATTCCGCTGCTGACTTTAATGAAATATCTACAGTATATGCAGGGCCCATAATATTTTATGCTCAGAGCCAAGGACAGAGAGTACAAGGCAATTTACCAGCACCATTCCAGGAGGTAGGCTGGGGCCATAAATGAAAGAGAGCTATGTTGGCTTGTGCTTTGTAAAGTACACAGAGTTAGGGGGAAAACAAAGTTTGGCAACTGGAAGAGGAAAAGGAAAGTGTCAGGCAGTAAATGATATTTTCCAGTTTCTAGCAATTGCTACAAAGGATAAGGAGCAAAAAATGAAATAAAATAAAAATGAAACAGACAGTGCTTAACACAGAATGAAATGAAAGAGAATTTGGGGCCAAATTTTCAAATGAAGGCACAATGGATTGTCCCTCAAGCATACACTTATGCCCATTGTAACAACTGGCACAGGTACACACAAATCTGCATTTGTGACTACAAAGAGGGTGATAAATATATGCACAATTAGACCAATTGCATGACAACTTATGGGTGCAAATGTATTGTGGAGTCACATGCATTTTTCCTAGGTACACCGTTTGTATCCCAGCTGGGGGTTCCTTTAGCATAGAACAACCCCCGGTCTCCTATAACTAGCTTTGCCAGCTCTACACAACCCCTAATATAAAGAGTGTGTCATTGGGAAGCCAGCCAGTGCAACCTAGAGCACCCCTGAGGCTACTCTAAGTTATACTTGGGTCAAGCAATCCTTGCTTTGCTTCTGGGTTGGACATGGAGATGTATGAAGGAAATGTGGCATAAAACCATCTTTGTCTAGCCCTATCTTAGCAATGCTGAGTTCAGCTCAGCTGCAGCAGAATATTCTGTGCTTGACCCTTAATGTTAAGGCTAAAAAACTTCCCTTTATGCCCGGACAGCACTGCGGGAGCTATAGAACAAAAAAGGGCTCTCATATATATACCTGAATACCCAAGCACAGTAAGGGGAAATTAAGGATAATGTCTGAGTCTTAACTTGAAACCTCCTTGCACTAGTGAATTTCAGCCAAACCCGGATTTGTATCTGATCATTTTTCTGTTGTTGTTCTTTGTATATATATGTTTTTAAAATTCAGTTTAATTATATTGAAATGATAGTGGGGGTTCTGTAACCAGTGGCTTGAAAATTAACTGTATTATGAAAGCTGAAATGTCGCTAGCAGCATCAGTTAATGACAAGGTCACCACCACTGTCATATTCAAAAGAAATGTCACACTTGAATGAGGCTGAGATGGCTGCGTTGTCCCAGGGTTCCAGGTAGAGAAAATGAAGCAAGGGCTCCTTGGGTACTGTTTTATCCCATGTTTGAATCTAATGCATTCTTTTTTCAGCTCATTTTGGTTCTGCTGTGTTCCCACAACATATGGAGTCCCCAGACATTCTGCTGTAACATGGAAACTTTTGGGGGCTGGGAATAACAGATCATGAATAGACTGAAAAGTCCCACTAAATGCCCCCTTGGGTAGGTGGTGAAAGATTTCATTCTGTATTTCTGTCTTTCACAGCAATCCAATGAGCCTAGAATTATTTTTCTCTAACAGACTATATTTTTGATCAGAATTCTAGCATGCCCCCAAAGACCAGATAGCAAACAAAGACAGGCAACTATCCTTCTGCCTCAATCCTGTCACCTGGTGTGGAAAACCTCTTGTTAATTAAATAGAGAAAGTTTAGGAGACCCAGTCAGAGAAAACAAACTAAAGTCCCTTTATGTTTGCATAGGATGTTACTTGCTGAGACAGTTTTATAGCCCAAGTTTTCTTGTTTGGTGGGGGGATTTTGGTGTAAACCAAACTAGAAGATAAATGACATTGAGCTTGATCATGTCCCATTTAAATCAATGGCACTTTTGGCATGGACTTCAGCTGGAGCAGGATCAAGCCCGTTATGCCTGACTACCAACCTAGTAACTAAAGGAGGTGATTATAGATTGTATCTTTCCACATGTGAATTCACTACTTTAGCTGCATAAAAGATTGAAATTATACAGTACCAAGAGTTGTTTAATGTGCCCTGATGGCCTGACAAGTTTAGAAAAATCAGAACTTCCCCATACCCAAGCCCAAATCTTGAATGAAAAAAGGACCTCCAAATTTGTTTAGACTGGAGAAAGTTCGTATAAATAGCCTCCTTTCCCCAACTCCAAGAACAAATCTCTTTGGCTGAAGTCCTTGTGATGACTGCAATTCTGACAATCTCTGCTAAATCTGCTGCTGTCTTCCAAACTCACAGCCTTCCCAAGATGAGGGAGAGCAATCCTGCCATGGGCTGAGGGAATCTGCAGAGTCAGTGAAGTTTTTCTGGTTTCAGGCTTAAGGAAGGAAAGTAAGAGTCGGGAGGATGGGTTAAGGGTGAGGTAGCAAGTGAAAAGATGCATGAGGATGGGAGAGCACTAGGGGAAATTTCATTAGACTTCCTTAGAATTTTTCCACTGCTCTCTATTGGTTTCTACTAGTCTCCGTTAGTTTGAGTAAGAGGATCGGAAACAGCAGACCAATAGACCTATAGCTCTAGTCCAGTGGTGGGCAACCTGCGGCCCGCGGGCCGCAAGCGGCCCATCAGGGTAGTCTGATTGCAGGCCGCGAGACATTTTGCTGATGTTGACCATTCATAGGCATGGCCCCCTTCAGCTCCCAGTGGCTGCGGTTCGCCGTTCGCAGCCAATGTGAGCTGAGGGAAGCAGTGGGTTGCATGGCCACTGCTTCCTGCTTCTGAAGCACCCAGGAATGGTGAACCGGGAACGATGAACCGTGGCCATTGGGAGCTGTGGGGAGATGTGCCTGCGGACAGTCAATGTCAGCAAAATATCTCACAACCCGCAATCAGATTACCCTGATGGGCCACGTGTGGCCTGTGGGCCGCAGGTTGCCCACCACTCCTCTAATCCATAACTAAGCTGGAACCAACTGAAAAATTTCAGCTGGAAATTCCTCCAGTGGGGAGTGGTGACTGGGGTGAAGGTTCTGCCAGGGGAGAATGCTTCTTTTAACATAAGCAACATTAATTGAAACACGGGAGTATTTATCTTTGTTAATACTAAACTTTCCCTACATTGATGCTGATTTAGCAAACACAGCTAGGAGGATAACTTTTCTTAGAATCACTCCCTGTAGATGTACCTCCTCCTCAATGCTTATTTCTTATGCCTGTCGTGCACATTTTCCTAACTCTGCAGTGTTGGGGTTTGAGTGAGGAGTACTCTAGGTCAGTTCTCAACCTTTTCCATACCTTGAACCAATTTTTCACAGTGTGACCCCTCCTTCCCACCCCCAAACCCCTCTGTCATTTAGTAGCAAGGGAAGGGTGACAGGATAGTTGTGACCCACTAACACCTGTTCATGATTCCACTCAGTCATGATGACCCCCAAGATAAGAACTCTTGCTTTAGGTAAAGCAGCTGGACAACTTAATGGAACAGCAATTAATTCAAATGATAATCATCATAGTAATGTATAACAGTTATGTATTTGCTAGAAAAATCACATTATTGCAGGATATTTAAATCTTAATAAAACACTGTATTTCATTTACTATTTACATAAACTAACCTATTTATGTCGCTATTTACTAGTGCATCATATAGGTATGAATATTTCAGTCATATGAACTAGAAAACACACATTGTTTTTAGTCCAATCATAATTAGAACAGAGAGCAGTAAAGGACCAGCATTTACTTCAGGCTTTGCAGATCTTGCATTTACACAATGCAACAATTGTTTTCCTCAGACAAATACATTTAAAATCTTTGTTATCTTTTCTGTAGCTACCAATTTACTAAACCAGTTTTTAAAAGAGCTATACCACCTGCTTTATCTAAATTTCCACTAGGCTTTTGCAAGAAGAAGCTATTGCTCTAAGCTAAGAAGCATTAGAAGCTGCCCCTTGTAGGATAACAAAGTACACCTTCAAGTAAAGAATTTAGAAAATATGGACTCATACATTGTTTTTTTCTAAACCCTCCAGTGCACATAAAACAATATATATTTTTTTCATTTTCAGTTACTATTCAGACAGGTATTTGGTTGTGGTTCTAGGGCTTATAAAAGAAGCACAGTATACAGTGCACTTGCTGGATATGAAGACGGACAGTAACTGAGCCAGAAAATCCCGGTGTGTGTGTGTGTGTGAAGAAGTTTACTTGTCTGTGATTCTGTTTTTTCACTGCGGTCGGGTAGGGGTTAAAATTTGGTCAAGTCACAACGTGAAATGTGATAGGTGAACTTGAGTTAAGCTATAAATAGGACTTTTGTATCTGGCAAATGCCAAATACCTCAGAGAGTCCTGTTTGCTTTACATCACCTCTCTTTGCTTATCAATGGAAAGGAGTAACTAGCAATCGTGATCAGAACCTCTTTCCATCCCACCTTTTTAATGAACAGTCTCTCCGTAATGAACCCGAAGATTTAGTCACGGGTATTTTTGGTAAAAATCATCGACAGGTCATGGGCAATAAAAAAAATTCACCACCTGTGACCTGTCCATGACTTTTACTAAAAATACCCATGACTGAATCTCTACTTCTGGTGCCCCGTTGCTCTGGGGAGCCCTGCGGGTTGACTTCCCTCCAGCCACTGCTCCTGGGGACTGCTTTCCGGACCACTTCCGGGCACCCCTGGGCCTGCTGCTCCAGCCGCGCTGGGACCGCTGCTGCTCGGGTGCTCCTCAGGTCCCCTCTGCTTGGGCTGCTCCCCGGAGCCAGCCACACTGGCTGCTGCTTGCACGGGCCCCAGAGCCAGCTGCCTGGGGCCACCCGAGTAATGGCTGGTGCTACAGGCTGCTGTTTGGGCGGTCCCCGGAGCCACTGCTCAGGTGGTCCCCAGGACCTGCCGCACCAGCCACTACTCACCAGCTGCCCAGCGGTTGGTGCGGGTGGCTCTGGCCGTTCCCCAGGACCACTGCTCTGGCACTCCCCAGGGCTGCCCCCAGGACTGCTGCTCGGATGGCCCAGGCCGCACCGGCCGCTGCTCGGGCAGTCCCCGCAGCCAGCTACCCGCGGTCTCCCGAGCTGCAGCTGGTGCAGCTGGCCTCAGGCAGTGCCAGAGCAGCTGGCCTGGGTCGCTCCAGCAGCAGCCAGAAGTCAGCCTCACGCACTGCTGCGGAAGTCCCAGAGATTGCGAGAAGTCACGCAATCTGTGACTTCTGCGACGCCTGTGACAGAATCGCAGCCTTAGCCATGTGCGCGTATGTGTTTTCACAGCACCTAGCACCATGGGCCCACCATTCTGACTCAGGAGTCTCAGGTGTCCTCCAAAATAAATATATAATTAATGACTGATTTGGGCTCGATCAAGCTCTGCTCAAAGTTTTGGGCTTCTATTATATTTGGGTCCCAGTGCTGCATTCCTTGTGCTCCGGAGACTCCCCTTGAACTAAATGGGAAACGTGGGTGAACTAGATCAGAGCCCTGGGCTGCAGATACCACAGCCACATACGCCTCCATTGAGTCCTCTACTTTCCACAAACACTAAATTCATTGCTACTTTTAAAACAAAAAGTGAGGTACTTCAGCTTCTTTTCAAAATAGAAACAACAGGGCACAGTGTGGCAACTTCTAAGTCTTTTATCTTTCTACAGATTCATCCACAGTATTGATTCTTTATTGACCTAAACTGTCCTAAGCATGGCTGTGGTTTTTTCTCGTATAGTCTATGGGAGAGTTAAAGCAGCTACTACTTTAATATTGATTTTTGTGAAAAAGGTGTAGGAAAGGGGGCAATTTGTGTCTGCAGTTGCTCTTCACTATAAAAGATACCATTGTTAGGAGCTTACAGCATTATATCAAGGGTCTTAATCTGTAGCAATCTTTTTTTACAACTTAGAAATAGGCTTGGGCAAATGTGTTATTGGTGTTAATGATATTTTGAAGTGAGGAAAATTTGTCAGATTTTCTAAGTGAAATGCTCAACTTAACCATTTGAGAGCTTGACAGGTTTGCTACATCTGTTTGCAGAAATTATGTCCTTTGTTCCTTCAGAAAAGAACGTCCATTTGAATAAACAGCGATGATAATATCTGAATAAATCTTTAAGAAATTGAAATTATTACCACGGGCTTAAATAAGCAAGAAGTTATGACAAGAAGGGCATTATCATCTAATTAAACTTACTTTAAGAAAAAGAGGGGCAAGGGCCACCCTCTGAGCTGTCTAAAATATAGCAATGGAATGATACCCAGGACAAGAAAGGAGCCATGAGACAACAATACAGTGCATTTAAAATAGAAGCTGGATCCCTGGTTCACTTATATATTCTATTTTAATTGTAATATGGAAGCTATCAGGAAAATATAATGAGTGTGTTCAAGTTTTTCCTCATAACAGACCTTACTAAATAGAGAAGATAATTCTGTGCCAGCTATTTTACAGCATTCCTGAAGCATTTTAATTATTAGTCAATATTAATATTGTATATTACCTACCTGTTGGATAAGTGGTCAGTATAAAGGTCTATATTTCCATTTCCAAACATGTGTCAAGATATAACTGATACGAAAATTCTTCTTCTTCCTGTGGCAACCTGGTTCACTAAAACACTTAAGAAATTGGATAAAACACCTGTTGTTCAGGTTAGTGGTGTGTAGCTCATGTGTTCTGCTCTTAATATGATCAATTCTGTTGAATTATAAAGAGCTGTACCCATTTCTGATTACATGCAAATCAGCATAAAACTAGGTACCCTAGATATGGTAATGTGGGGGTGCTCTGCAGAAAAAGGGGAATCACATATATATATATATATGCTATTGCTAGTGAACAAAGGATTTTTTTTTGTATTTGATATCTACTATTTTTTTCTCTCTACTGCCTGCTGGTAAACAGAACAGATCACTGTCCATTGATGTTCATAATCTACTTTAATGTTTTAAGTAGTTTGGCAAACAAGTTTGACTGGTTTAAAACCTGCGTTTATTTCACAGAAGAAAAGTCTTTGGATAATAATTATCTGACAGAATTCACAAATCTTGGTCTGTGTGGATGAACTATTAGATTTGGAAATACAATCTCCACAATTCAAGTAGTGAGTGTGTGTACGCGTGTGTGTGTGTGTGTGAGAGAGAGATTCAAGAAGTATGTGAATGTATACATGTACGTATGTGTTGTGTATAGATAATATTACAGACAAAAACTATGTTTAAAGAACATTATTAAGGGTACGCATTCAAAGATAGGAAATTCCACAGTTAAGATTGCCTGTCCAACCTGAATTCCATCCACTTAGGCATGTACTTTATGATACAGTTTTTAATTACATGATCACATATAATTATTTTTCCACAGGACCTCTGTCTCATTCAATGAACCAGATGGACCTGCTCAGGGGATGAATCAGGGATGTGTGGTGAAGGAAGCTATTGTCTGTAGGACTGCTGCCTCATAATTATTTTGTGTGTGGTGTCCTAGGGTTTTTAAAAAACAAACTGAAAAACAAAACAAAATAGTAATTCTATCATTTGGTAATACAGTGACACCAACTGTTTCATCAGAAGGGTTGGAACCTTTAGATCCACTCCACAGACCTCTGCAACTTCAGCTTCCACAGTAACTGAAAACAATAGTAGGTTATTATCCTCTATGTAGACTGGCATAGAGTGGGAAGATAAACACACTTTGCCAGAGGGTTTCACAGATATTTTCTGGCAGCAGCAGAATGGTGAGACTCAGGAATCTTGGGCTGCATGTTCTAGTGGGCACAATTGACCCTTTCTGCCCAGCCCCTCCAACCTGTCCCAGTCCTGTCTCTTCCCCAACCATGGCTCCTTGTTACAGTCCTGTTCTCCTTGCCCACCCAGTCCCAGTCTCCATTACTCAGGCTTCTCATCCCAGTCTGCTTGCCCAGCCAATCCAGTCTACTCCTCCAGGCTAACTGTCCCAATCTACTCCCACTCTGCAACTCATAGTTTCTGCCCTCGTCTCCCGCACCCATCCACCCATCCATTCCCAGTTTTAGTCTCCTTGTTCAACCAGCCCCAGTTCTTTCCTCCTGGCTCCTCATTTGATCCGTCTCAGAATGGTGTGGCCTAAGGTGAGTTGGTAGAATGTTTTATTTGAGTGGGTTTGGGAAACCACAATACTCACAAGTCGCAAAGTGTGTGTGTGTGTGTGTGTGTGTGTGTGTGTGTGTTTCCCATTCTCAAATATGGGTGAGCTTTTTTTGATCATGTTAAGGCAAGAATCAGAGCTGGAAAATTTCAGCTCAGAAGATAAATGTTTGATACAAGGATGAACAAAAAGGGCCCTTGAAATGGAGACTTTCAGGCAACCTTAACTATAGCTGTTGCTTCACACTCCAGCTATTAGGCAACCTTGCATGCAGCATGTAAAAGTGGCACTGTACTAGTGGCCCTTTATGTTTATTTTCTCATTTTATACATAATTCTGTATAAGCAAAAAACTTGCCAGCACTTGCAAGTGTTATAATTTCAGGCCTTTTTCACTTACTCAACATGTAGGATGAGGATACAGTAAACCAAATGAAGACCACTCAAGTTAAAAATGTGAAAAGTCCACAAGAAGCAAGAGCATTTTAGGACATAGGCCAGGAAATGATCTGAACAATGAAGAGAATGTTCAGAGCACAAAAATATTCCCCCTCGACATAGGCACATATAGATAAAAATGGACACAGAGAGAAGGATTTATTTATAGAGCCCTGCACAGATACAAAATTTATATCCACAGATGCGGATATCCGCAGATATAAATTGGTATCCACAGAGCTGCAGGGCTCTACCGAGAACTGCAGAAGCTAAACAACCTCACGCCTGCAGCTCCTCCAGTGTGGCTGTACTGCCCGCAGCCCTGCCCACTGGGGTGGGCACCAGGCTCACTGGCAGCTATCCCTGGTTGCCCTAGTGCAGTGGGCAGGGCTGGGGTGGTACAGCTATGCTGGAGGAACTTCTGGAGCGGGGCTTTGGCTCCTACGAGCATATTAAAATGAATAGAGGATATGTTCCTAAATCCCTTCAACCACTTAGAAAACCTCAGCCTATAATGTATTTTACCTAAATACAAAATATGCAGTAACAGATACTGAAACAAATTACTCTATGTGCCAGTCTTGTAGATTAATTCACTTACTGCTGTGGTTACCGGTAGAGCCCTGCGGCTTCACAGATATCGATTTATATCCACAGATATCTGCATCCACAGATATAAATTTTGCAGTGTTCCATTATTTTTTATACCACAGAACTTGGAAATAACATTTACACTGATTCTATTCTGTTCAGCATTGTTGGTATAAACTCATTATTGTTAATGCTGCCGCATGAATCAATTTAAAAAACAAACCACTCTGCGTGCCAGTCAGGGCCATTTTCTCACTGTAGGTGAATTAATTGACAAGACTGGCACATAGAGTAATTTGTTTCAGTATCTGTTACTGCATATTTTGTATTTAGGTAAAATACATTATAGGCTGAGGTTTTCTAAGTGGTTAAAGGGATTTAGGAACATATCCTCTATTCATTTTAATATATGATGTTTCTAAACCCCCTCGACTGCTTTGAGAACCTCAAGGTTTGTGAGGGTTCTGAAGTCTGTTAACGCCATGTTGCAGGTGAACAATATAATTCATAAACGTTATTCCAGTTTTTAGTTGCTGAGTTAATCCTGTAGTTGCCAAGTATTTTTGTCCTAAAATTATTTCTTTTCTTGACAAATGAGTAGTGTTGTTAGTGAATGAGGTGGTTGGGGAAGGTGCCAAATAGCCAGCCCTGAAAATGGAAGCCAGTCATTTATCCACAGAGTAGATAAATGCTCAGGTTGCAGTTATGCAATAGTCTCCATTCTGTTATCTACAAACTAGATGTTGTGCATGCATTGGTACTAGTCAGAAAATGGGCTTTTTTTCTATGGAAAATGTTAACAAAAATTAAAGAATAATTTTCAAAAATTTACATAGAAAAGTGGTAAAAAAGTGGTAAAAGTGGTAAAAAATCAAAATATTTCAAAAACTGAAATATTTCAATTCAGGAATGCTGCTATGGTGCCTTATGGGAGTTGTAATCATGTGCCTCATGTTTCCATTCTCCCCCCCGTAGGCCAGGCTCTGTGGTCAGACTCCAATTCCCATGATACACCATGGTTTCTCCTGCTGGTGAGGGGAGGCAGTTGCATCATAAGAGTCCCTGGCCTAGGTGCACCATGAATGTTGCAGTTTAGCTGGGTAACCTGGCTCATAGAGGAGAATGGGGACCTGAGGAAACTGAACTGCAGCTCCCGTAAGTCACGATGACAGAATATCCGAATCTTAATATTTTGTTTTTCAGGCATTTGGTTTGTAGACAAAAAGATAAAATTTTCAGCAGAAAGCAGAAACTTTTCATGAAAAAATGGTGTTCAGTTAAAATTCCAATTCTCTGTCAAAAATAGTTTTGACACAAAAATTTCAGCCATCCCTAGCATTCATTCATATCACACATCCCAAACTACCATCAGATGGCGGCAATTTTTTTAGTCACCACCAGCCCTGCAGGCTTTGAATGAACGATCTAGAGGCAGTGAAATCTATTGCCAGTTCCTTGATCTGTCCAATCCTCTATAAAAAAAGTGTGGTAATTAATTAGATGTTTGACTTTACTTCAGACATCTGGGAGTTCACATGTTGTTTGGAGATGGGGGTGTATTTTAATTTCTATATCTGATTTTTGCTGTTCTCCCTAGGTATGGAATGGTGATTCATTCATACCACTTTTTATTTTTCTAAACAAAAAAGTGATTTTTGCTTACAACATTTACGATATACAAGGATGCCAAGTGTTAAGAATGTGCAGAAAGGTGTGATGTCTACAAATAGAGCCAACCTACAAAACAGTTAGTGTCTAAAATGGCCAAGATAAACAAGACACTGTTGAGGCTAACTTAGCCCTCCCCACGTGCCCCCACCACCCAAAATGTGGGTTTATATATGTCACCAGAACTCAGTTAACCTTAACTGTGTCATGTTTAACTTGGCCATTTAAATGGCTAACCCTTTTTGTAACTTGGCTCTGTTTGTATTTGTCACACCTTTCAATTCCTGACCTTTTCTTGTCTAACTTGTTTTTAAATACATATTTGAATATTTTTGTTAATATTTCATTTCCTTGGAGTTTTTTTTTTTGCTGTACCAAATATTACAGAAAATATTTCTTATGATAGGAAGACTCATTTTTAATGAGACTATTTCTTAACTTCTCAATACCAATAGCTTAGATTCTGCACAAAAAGATTGTGATGGAAAAACTCATTGAAATAAAGGCACTGCCTTTTCCATAAATGTAACTGAAAATTACTGTAGAGATGCAAATTTGTTGTAATTCTCAAACAAAACTGAGTTAAGCTGTTGTGAGATTGTGATTTAATAAACAATCATTTTCTCCAATTTTCTCTTCATGATTTTGTTTGTTAAAAGGGGGTTTAATAGTCAGCAATTTATGACTGCAAACCTCTGAAATTTTGAGAAGACAATGTGCTTCTACATCTTGAAGTTAGAGTATTGAATGTGTACCAGATAGCACTGGGTTTTGTGACAGTTTTATACATGCATGTGTCCATTATTTGTAAGTGCTATCATTTCTGGTTAATGGAGGGTTGTTGCATGTATTGTGGATTTACTAGCTTTATGTCTAATGTCATCTGTATAATTTGTGGCACATGGAATCTTTGTGGACCAGATACAGTTCCCATACAATTCAATGGAATTGACTTAATTGAATCAAAACTTTTAATAAAGAGAGTGGGAATTATTTTCACTATCACATATGTCTCTTCAGGAATTATGGAGTGGTGAAAGTTAGTTCATTCTTGTAGTTAAGTTTGCAACTGAGTTTCTGTAGTAAACCTGATATTGGCTCCCATTCTAACCTCCACAGAAATGTACTAGTAGGTAGGTTTTATTATCCTGTATCTGATATGGGTTTCATAGTCAATTCCCACTAAAGAAAGGTGCGTGTTCCAAAATCCACTACAACTAGTATTAATTGACAACTTTACTGGCAGTCTCTGTTGAGTAACTCACCACTATCTGTTTGTATACCTGTTTTGCAAATCCCCAAACATCCTAGTCTTGTGTGCACAATAAAAGTAACGGTATCAGGGTGCTCACAAAAGTCATGTATCCCGTGATTCTGCATCTTTTTCTTGAGCTTTATCATTGCCTCTCCTTCCCTACAACATCCTATCTATGACGAAAAAGTGTCCTTGGCCTGCGGGAACATGCTTTCACATATACAATCTTGCGGCAAGTGTATGTACCCTTGTCAGTGGTATGTGTTGGTTACTTTCCTGTTTCAGGCTTGTGACTGTAATGGGCAGAGTGCTGAGTCTCTGACAGCACTATTGGCTCTGGGATATATTGTTTGTCATTGTTTTTTTCTGGTTTGGACCTTAGCTATAACCAATTTGCACATTGTGGGTTTGGATTTATTCTTTTAATTAGTATTTTTCATCTTCTCTCCTCATCCAGGTTTTCACGGTCTCTGGGATTTTGCAATACTTTTGCCACAGTGCAGTAAGACATTCTTCTTTATTTTCTGGTGGTAGATTTTGCCATTCAGTGATTCCCCCCCTATCCTCTATCATTGGCTGTTGTGTTTGCTGTATGGTAGGGGGTCATTCCTTTAAGTATTGTATAGTTTGCCTGATTCAGTGGACTTAACATAATACAGATATGGGCAGTTTCTTTCACCTATCATTTTGACTTCAATTTTTCTGAAGTATCCCTTATTGGTTTAATTTGTTCTGGATTCCTTCATGATCTGTTGCTAAAGCTTTCTTTCCTGGCTGTGATAGCTGCCTGAATCTTCACTGAACCCAGCTGTGCACTCATATTTGCTTTTCTTATGCTCTGGGATGTTGTTTGAATCATAGAATCATAGAATATCAGGGTTGGAAGGGACCTCAGGAGGTCATCTAGTCCAACCCCCTGCTCAAAGCAGGACCAACACCAACTAAATCATCCCAGCCAGCCAGGGCTTTGTCAAGCCTGACCTTAAAAACTTCTAAGGAAGGAGATTCCACCACCTCCCTAGGTAATGCATTCCAGTGTTTCACCACCCTCCTAGTGAAAAAGTTTTTCCTAATATCCAACCTAAACCTCCCCCACTGCAACTTGAGACCATTACTCCTTGTTCTGTCATCAGCTACCACTGAAAACAGTCTAGAGCCATCCCCTTTGGAACTCCCTTTCAGGTAGTTGAAAGCAGCTATCAAATCCCCCCTCATTCTTCTCTTCCGCAGACTAAACATCCCCAGTTCCCTCAGCCTCTCCTCGTAACTCATGTGTTCCAGTCCCCTAATCATTTTTGTTGCCCTCTGCTGGACTCTTTCCAATTTTTCCACATCCTTCTTGTAGTGTGGGGCCCAAAACTGGACACAGTACTCCAGATGAGGCCTCACCATGTCTAATAGAGGGGAACGATCACGTCCCTCGATCTGCTGGCAATGCCCCTACTTATACATCCCAAAATGCCATTGACCTTCTTGGAACAAGGGCACACTGTTGACTCGTATCCAGCTTCTTGTCCACTGTAACCCCTAGGTCCTTTTCTGCAGAACTGCTGCTGAGCCATTCAGTCCCTAGTCTGTAGCAGTGCACTGGATTCTTCTGTCCTAAGTGCAGGACTCTGCACTTGTCCTTGTTCAACCTCATCAGATTTCTTTTGGCCCAATCGTCCAATTTGCCTAGGGCCCTCTGTATCCTATCCCTACCCTCCAGCGTATCTATCTCTCCTCCCAGTTTAGTGTCATCTGCAAACTTGCTGAGGGTGCAATCCACACAATCCTCCAGATCATTTATGAAGATATTGAACAAAACCGGCCACAGAACCAACCCTTGGGGCACTCCACTTGATACCGGCTGCCAACTAGACATGGAGCCATTCATCACTACCCATTGATCCGACAATCTAGCCAGCTTTCTATCCACCTTATAGTTCATTCATCCAGCCCATACTTCTTTAACTTGTTGGCAAGAATACTGTGGGAGACCATGTCAAAAACTTTGCTAAAGTCAAGGAACAACACATCCACTGCTTTTCCTTCATCCACAGAGCCAGTTATCTCATCATAGAAGGCAATTAGATTAGTCAAGCATGACTTGCCCTTGGTGAATCCATGCTGACTTTTCCTGATCACTTTCCTCTCATGCAAGTGCTTCAGAATTGATTCCTTGAGGACCTGCTCCATGATTTTTCCAGGGACTGAGGTGAGGCTGACTGGCCTGTAGTTCCCAGGATCCTCCTTCTTCCCTTTTTTAAAGATGGGCACTACATTAGCCTTTTTCCAGGAGGTATCGTCAGCTATTCAACCTACTCATTTCTACCTTGTTCTCATATGTTTCTGAATATCCATTCTAGGTCTCCAATCCAATTTATTACGTTTATGAATAGTTCTTTCATCAGTTACAAAGCACTAATTGTTCACTAAGCCTTTTCCTATAGAAATCATGATACTGAAAAATGAAGGAGCATTAGAACTTTGTAAGCTGCAGGTAAATTTCCACCTAAATACCTATTTTGTTGGCATTGTGGAAAAGGCTAGAATTCTAAGGAATATAAACAGCTACTGCCTTTTCTTTTCCATACATGCTTGATTATAAGAATATCCAAAAAGGAAAGTTCATAATTTTTCACTAATTCTTATATTGTTTAATTATGCTATCATTTGGGAGGCAAGATGGGCTGATAGGTAAAGGAGAAAACCTGGAGTCAGGACTCCTGGATTTTTTTCCCAGCTATGCCGCTGACTCATTACTCATGAGTTTGTCACTTTGACATTTCTATGCTATAATTTCCCTGCTTGAAAGAAATAAGAATACCTACTATCACACAGTACGCCTGATCCAGCACCATTAAAGTTAAATGGAGTTTTACCATTGATGTCAATGGGAGCAGGATGTGGGCCACTGTGAGACTTATTTAATGAAGTACTGTGAATTCCTTGATAAAAGCGCAAAATATCATTATTAATAAATAGCTTCAGTGCTTTAAAAAAGTTGCAAAACTGATTCAAGATTCTTGAAAATAAAGACTGATAGAGATTTTCCTTAAGGATTTCCCCCATGGTTTTGGCTAGATGGGTTTCTAATGAGCAGGTCTTTTATTTCTGGTATATTCTGTCTCTCTCTGCCAAAATTATTCATGTTCAAGTCCTAGAGCCAAATTTTCATCTGAGATGCATATTTGTTGTTCCCGTTGGCTTTGCTGGAAGCACTTATTCTAAACTATCACTTGGCCCCCATTATTGCTGTGGTCATATTTGCTTGTCTAAAATGACTGTGTTTCTCCATTTAAAATCTTCTAATTTTTAATCTTTACTGAGATACTACTGTGTTTTTTCTTTCATTACTAACATCCTATTGTAATACTGATTTTTTATTGTTGTCAAATGGGACTACATTGGTAATTTTGGCCGGCAGCTTCTTGTTTTTTTTTTCTTTTGTATGCTTTTGAGTGGCATAGAATATTCAATACTGTGTATTGTAGTTGACTTCCTTGATATGACCTATAAGTTTTGTTTGTCTAAAGTAATTTAATGTTATCTAATTTTTCTATGCAGCTCCCAATCACCATGGTATTTAGACTCTAAATTAAAACCCTCTTCTGAGCCTTGTAATGATGCTAACTTCCTATTTGAGTAAGTGACCTATTCATTGTCATTCTTTCCTTTATAACTAGTTTTTTTTTTTACATATTAATTTTCTTCTAAACATTAGTGATCACCCACTGGTTGAGATCAGGAAAGAGAGTAATTGTTATACCCACAAACATGTACACACAGTCACATTCACCTGTAGTGGACAATTGCTTCAGCAATTTAATTCTAGTCAAGATACCTCGCTATAGGCCAGATCTTGGAGTCAGGTTGACTTACACATGGACTCAGTCACAGAGATGCGTATGTGTTTCAAAAGTGCACCTTTGAATTCTCTGAGTCCAGAGAACACTGAGGTGTGGGGCTGGCCCTCTGTGACACGTTAAAATGGCCCTTGGGTTGCTTCAGTTTACATTGGCCACCAAAGGCCCAAAACCACAGCTAGGATCCAAAATATGTGTGACCTGTCACACTGCCTTCACAGGCAGTAGGTTGAGGTGATGTAGGAGCCTTTACACTAGCTCTATGCCACCTGTATTCCTCTTACACTACAGAGATCCTCCAGGGGTCATATCCATCAGCTGTCTGACCAGAAAATTGCCAGTGATGCAGTTCAAAATGACCACTCTATACTGACTCCCTATAGGTCTTCCTCCAGTCCCATCATTGGGCAACATTTTCAAAAGTTCCCGAGTGACTTAGGAACCTCAATCCCATTAACTTGAAGTCTTTAAACCATGATTTGAGGACTTCAGTAACTCAACCAGAGGTTAGGGCTCTATTACAGGAGTGGATAGGTGAGATTCTGTGTCCTGCAATGTGCAGGAGGTCAGACTAGAGGATCACGATGGACCCTTCTTATTTTAAAGTCTATGCGTCTATGAGTTTATGAGTCTTTGGTGCTGCATCACCTTGCCCGTCGCTTGAGGAATGAGCACCAGCTGATGTGCAGTCCTAATGGGAAAATCAGGTCACTGATTTAGTCACTTGAATAAGAATTTCAGAGTCTAACTTTAAGCACATTTTTTTGAATCTTGGCTGTAAACTTGAAGATGCTTATCTGCACTGAAGTAAGCCTCTCCAGGGAGGCTGTGAACCACTTTTTCAGCGCCCCCCAAGTCATTAAAGCTCTGAAAAAATTGCCATTTTCATAGGGAAAAAGTCAACCTGGGGAAAAATTGCCTTCCATTTTTGTAGAAAACGGTTGAGGCAAAACAACAAAATACTTGTTTGCTCGGCACACAACTGATAAAATTACAATTCTATTGGCTGCTTTTATTGCATCCATGTTATCACTTAGCACAAAGCTACTTGTAATGACAGACAAAAAAGGTTTTTTCTCCTGCTGATAATAGCTCATCTTAATTTATTAACCTCTTACAGTTTGTAAGGCAACTTCCACCTTCTCTGTATGTATGTATATATATATATATATATATATATTCTTACTATATGTTCCATTCTATGCATCCGATGAAGTGGGCTGTAGCCCACGAAAGCTTATGCTCTAGTAAATTTGTTAGTCTCTAAGGTGCCACAAGTACTCATGTTCGTTAGACAAACAATAGTGTCCATGATCCTGCCTAAAAAGGAACATCACTGACTTATCAGGCAAACCACTTTCTCTGCTGTAGTGCCCTATGGCCAAGAGAACAGACTCTCTTAAAACTGAGCAGTGTCCCTCCCTTAATACCTACCAGGAGCACTACTTCCTTCCCAACCCCTTCTCATACCCTACCCATTGTAGAGATGAGGTAATTGCCTCCACAACAACCATACCAAGCTATGGCAGATGGTGCTGTGTGCAGGATGGCTCGCATGTACCATCAAACCATGCTCTTCTTTTTGTGAACAGAACTGTAGGAGAAAGCAATTCACAAACTATGAATTTGTTGTCAATTTTATCATGCTTAAGGCAGGCAGTAATTTCAGTTTTCACTGCCATTAGATAATAATAGTAATTAATTAGTAAGTCACACTGTTGGGATCTAGAGGTGAATTAACATGGAAAATGTAAATTAAAAAAAAGCCACTAATATCTCAGTTTTCTACCACAATTGAGGGTGTATGTCTGTTTGTCTCTCCAGAATGAATTGCTGCTCTTAACAGCAACTTTATATATATATATTTATATTGCCTTCAGCACTGTCTGTGAAATATTTGCTGCAAAGAGAGGTGCTGCACCAAAAATAGTCATAGAGGGGCCAGGAAATTAAGGGAAAAGTTACCAAGGATTGTGCTTGTTCTAACATTAATGACCTTTGTGCTTCCTCAGATCACCCCTCACATACATTTCCCATAGTGCTATATTTGCCATTAATGATAGAAAGATTTGAATTCTCTTTCACAGGGAAGTGTTGGCTAAATCAAATTTACATTCATGTTATTCCTTCCCTCTCAGATGCTGACACCAATAATAGGACAGGCTTTTTCTCCAGCATTTTACATCATCGCCTATGAGGCAATATTGGACACAGTCAAAGGAAGCAGTAGGCCATGTACAGAGCTTTCAATTCAAGGTCATTCTGAACCCTCTAACCCGTAAAAAATAAAAATAGGTAAATAAAATTGGGAATTATCCGGAGTCATTTTAACTATGAATTGTTTGCAGCTGTCAGAGTCAGAGCCACATAGTTCACTGTGGTTCAATTTCCTTTTCAATTGAACAAACATATTATAGTAGATTTCCTATTTTGTTTTAAATAACCTCATAGGGGATCTGCATGCCCAATATATATATATATATATATATATATATATATATAAGTTTCTATTAGCTTAGGCTATTTATAGAACTTCAAAAAGGGTTGAAAGATAGTAAAAAAATTAATTTATCCCATCAAGCAACAGACACTAAAACTCAGTGTATGAAATGCCTTCCCCACTGAATCAGTTCATAGCAAGAGTGATTCTGATTTACAGGATGGCTAGACTCATTTCCACATCTTCCAACGCCACCTAGCAGAATTCACAGCTCTGTGGTTTGGATGGGTACGTCAGTAATTCACCCTGAGTCCTGCGTGCCAGAGAAAGATTAAAGATGGGGCATTCAAAGACAACTAAAGGAGTTAGGTATCCAACTCCCAATGAAACTCAGTGAGTTAGGCACCCAACTCTCGTAGGCACCTTTGAAAACCTCAGCCCTTGGGTACCAACCCTGTGATCCGAAAGCAAACTGGCAAAAATCATTCCTCTCAACCTCTCCCAGTCAAAAGTTGGGATGCAATGATGCAGTCATGTAAATGGCTTTTCCTACAATCTCCATTTATGACTTTTTATATCTTATTTTAATAACTTCCAACAATAAGAGTGAGGGAGCATAAAATTTTGGGACTAAAATGAGGGACATTTGCAAACAGCAGGCATGGCACGGTGTACAGCCAACTACAGCCAGCACAGGGTCCACCTTCAATCAGTGAAGACCCCTCAGCCCCAAGGGTGATGTCATGACTGATCCAAGGGGAGAGGAGGGCAGGCAATGGATGGAGAGATTTCATTTTGACTTGGTCAATGTGCATAGCCCATATACCTGACTCTTCAGGGGCAACATTATTTTTGTGGTGTTTGTGTGAATCTAGGTCCAGTATAGCTTTAGATCCTGGTTTTTAGAAGAAGGTGGCATAAGAACATGGGAGTCTTCCAGAACCAGATTTACCCATGGATAGGACAGGAATTTGATAGGGAAAAAAGAGCAATAGCTAAGGCCAGATAGGGGAATTCAATATCTGGCCATGTCTATTACTGATAGACTTCAATGCATAGCTTGCTTAGCAACGTATAGTTTCCTTAGAAAGAATTCATCATTTATATTTTTATGGCAGAGCATCTATATTCCAAATCTAGGATTACATTGTTGTATGTGTAAGAAGTCCTGGTAACAACAAAGCTAGATTCGCACAGGCTTCAAAACAGCAACCTCAGATGGACGCAGGATTTGGTGTGGCTTAATTTGGGCTTGAATTCTGTGGGGCAGAAGGGTGGAATAAAGATTAGTCAGATCAGAGCTTTGAGTCACAGACCATGCATTAAATAGCTCTAATTCTAAAATAGTGGAAGGGTCTCATAAGCTATCTGTTTCAAGTGCAAACTCTTTCCCATCTCTGACCATTGCAACTGGACCTCCCAAGTTCTTGAAAAACAGTTTGCAAATGAAAATCCTTAGGTCATCCCATAAATACAATCATCTAGTATTGAGCACATCAGTGACAACATGCATTCTTAAGGAGGCATCACCAGGAACACACACACACTTTCATTCAACAAAGTTGCATATTCTGTTTTTGTAGGTACCATCAAATGGTTTTAATGCTGGAAAAGAGACTTTTTTCCCATTCAGATATATTCATGGGATCACACAGATTTAGAAAGACTGGATTTAAATGAAATTAGTGCCAGTTGGGTTTCAGAAAAATCAGTTAGTGTGTCATAAGAAACTGGTGGTTTGATTTTCAAGGTGAATATTATCTAAAAGTGAAATACTGGCTAAGTCAATATTTTCTGCTATACTGATCATTTTGTTCTGTTTTCTTTAGAGAGAACTGCCTTCCAGGCCTGGCTTTTTCCACTGCTCTGGATTCTGTCCTTAATGAAATCTTAAAATAATGAAGCATACATTTTATTATAAACATTATTAAAAACAGTTTCTTAAACTTCAGTGCTATGCAGCTGTTTTATAGTAGGTTACATGGTATAAATAATTTTCAATAATAACATAAATATAATATTAAGCTTATGTGGATGTATATATTCTGAACTAAAATAGGGGACTACTGAGAACTTTGCCCACATGACTTTGAAACTATGACCTTTCCTTTTCTGTAATTCCGCCCCTCCCCCCCTTTCTGGTTTATTTTTAGTCTGAAGTGAGCTATGGTCCAGGAAGCCAGCACAGCCTTGGATATTGTGTCCAACATAGGTGAAAAAACAGCAACGCCATGGCAGTATGAGAATGGGATGGGGAGGGAAGATTTCACTGAGATGTGGGACATTAACAATAAATAAATAAATAAACATGTGAACAGTTACACCAAAGAGACATTGGCCTGGTAACTTTATGATGTAGTGGCTCTGCTTTCCTGTGTTCTTGTGAAGTAGCTGGTGTGCTGGACTAAACCGGTACCTGTTTTGATACCATAAAAAACCTCAGACACAAAAATCCACCAAGAGCTTACCTGCCTTATGTACCATCTCCTCAGACAATAATTTTCCAGTCAGTCCCTCCCTCCTCACAATTATTCATTCAACTGCTGAGAGAGTTGAGGATGATTTGTGACGTTTTGAAATTACAACAGTGGTCCAAAAAGTTGTTCATTTTCTCTCAGACAATCCAAAACTAAAGCAGTAAAATTAGCCCATTAGCTGCTCAAATACCCGTTCTGCGGCTTTCTGTTCTATTTCTCATCTACAACCAGATCACACAATGCGTATTCACATTAGTGAACACTCACTCGTGCAAGTAGGTCCAGTGAAGACAATTCCTGTGCCAGTTGCACTGCCACTTTGTACAAGCATTGAACTGTCCGGGTCTTCTCTATCAGAGACAAACTTAACAAGGAGTCTCTTCCACCTGTTAAATGAAAGACGACTGCCCTGTTGTTTCTAGCACTTGGAGTAATTTGAGCTCTGACTGATTTAGGGACTGAAAACAATGGGCCAAATTCTGCTTTCACTTCCGTTGGTCTAATTCCATTGAACACTCTAGATTTACACCACCGTAACAGACAGTGGATTGTGGTCCATTAGGTATAATTTTGGGGCTCACTCTTTGGGTGTAAGGGCCACTGGAATTTCAAAGTCAAGTTGAAGAATGAGCCAGGGGATTAAAGATCAATGAGGTGGCCAGCTTTGAAATCTCCAGTAGGAAACCCTGCTATGGTCCTGGCTCCAATACAGGAATGCACTTAAGCATGTGCTTAACTTTAAGTAAGTGAGTAGTCCAGTTGAAGACACTGGGACAACTCATGTGCTTAAGTGTGTTACTGGATCAGGGCCAGAGTACTCAGCTCCTTATAGGATCGAGTCCCTAGAAAAGCTAGATTGTAGCTTTTCAGGCAGCACCTCCTGCAGGGGGAGTGGAGTGGAGCCGGAGGAGTACTGGAGAGATGGTGCCTCTGGCAGACACAGGCTCTCCAAGACTGCTCCCTGAGCAATGGCTGCGGGTGAGCGCTCTGCTTCATCTCCTAGGCTGCAGATGGGGTCCAGGCGAAGAGGCCATCTCCTCCCACCACGCCCTGTCCCTGTTTTGATTGTGGGGGAGCAGTGGTGCAGGAGTGAGCAGTCTCTACTGTCGCTGTCTGGAGCACAGTCTGTTAGTGCAGCCATGCGAGGAGGTACAGGTTGCTTGTGTGCCCTCCACACCAGCATGGCTGAGCAAAGGCCTCTGACAATCTGGCCCATAATGTATTGAAAAGGTAATGCCAATGACTCATTTTATAACCAAGTTATCATTTATCCTACTAGCAAAATCTGTTCAACCCTGGTTATACAGGTTATACAGTAATAAAAGTTCAAGTATCCATAAAATTGCCATTGAACTGTAAATTAATGTGAGGTAAAGCTGTTGCCCAAGGGAATAACCAAGCTTCAGAAAGGTGTGTCCTACATTAATTAATGCTGAGGTTCTCACTGACTGAGAAAAGAATGAATCTATCACAAGCTTTCATTGTTGATTGCTGAAGGTTTGCTTCAAAGAGCCATTGCCGCTTACATTGCCATTATGTCTCCATTTTGCTTTGAACAAGGCTCTGTTAAATTAAAATAACAAAAAATGGTAAATTCATGACTGGGATGTTGTTGTATTTTAGTTACTGCTGCGATCCTCTATATTTGCAAGGCAAAATCATTTCTCTGACAGGTCCTGTGACTTCACAATCCACAGGGTAGCTCTGTCACTCATGAAACCCCTTATCTGTGCAGTTCTTGTTCTTCAGCCTCCATCCCCTCCTCTGCAAGTCACAGCCTGGCTTCCCTCCTTTTATTTCACCTTTAAAAGATTTATTTGCTCTTTAGCATACAGTTATAAAGCCCTGTGTGGTCCTGTGTGTTAAGAACATTACATACAAATTAAACAATTGTTCTCTGTTCCATAGGAGGCTACTACTTTTAAAATGCAGTGGGAATATAAACGTTCTGATGTGTATCCTTTTGGCACGTCCACGGGTGCACATTACAGCATAACCTTCAAAAATTACCTTCGGTATCTTTGCATGCATGTATAGTACATTATTGTACCAGGTATGGGGGCTGATCCATCACCCATTGAAGTCACTTGGGGTCTTTTTATTAACTTCATTGGTCATTGTATCAGGCATGCATAGTAGTGGGTGTATGCCAAGATATCAGAGTACAGGGCTGAATCTGCAGATAATACATTATATTTTTAATATAATGGAGTCCTGGTCTAGGACTGGGGCTCTTAGGTGCTGCAATAATAAAAATATATAATAATAATTAATGCTTGTTTCTGAGAATGCAGAAAATATGCTGTGACTGAAATGACAGTCCTCCCTCCCCCTGAGTATGAGGACTCACGGAGAGACTCTTGTGATAAAACAATACACCCAAGGAATAAATTTTGCTTTTCTATATTTAGTCAAACCTTGTCTTATTAAATATCTATTCTAAAAGTGTTAATGATAATTTTCTTAACATTGATTTTTAGTAGAGAGATGGGCCCAAATCAAATACTCAGATCCAAACACCTCTGTTTTTTGGAAATGTTTGGATCTAGTTCCATATCCAACTACTATGGCTGGTCCCTGTGAAACTGAACTAAAAATCAGAGATCTAATACACAAGAACGTTTAGTTCTTGGAAAGTTTAGATTTGGATCTAAAATATGGAGTTTAGGTCTAGCTCCAAATTTTAATGCAAGAGTCACATTTCTTTTACCAAGCAAGCTACTCTAGAGATTTGGTTTAAGGTCATGCTTAAAACTACTGAGTATTTATGCTCAAGTCTTGTGTTTTTTTTTTTTCTAAACTGAACATTTTCCAGCGAGAGACCAATGGAAAGGCATTCCACACACTGCAGCACTAGCTCGCCCCAAATACCCGGTCTGTCGTTTAGTGTCCATTATGTCTGCATTATAAATCTGAACAAAATCAGCAAGGGAGAAATTAAGACCTATAGGGCTAAGGAGAGGGAGGAAAATAGGTGATTGGCCCAGTGTACTGTCTGAGTGGGTGATAACTAGCTGTGATATCAGTTAGACTGTGGAAATGGTGGCAACTTCATTTCCTGGATCACTTAAAATGGGAAAATGCATGAGAAAGCATTATGGGCCAGATCCTTGCATTGGCCTGGCTGATTTGTGCCACTCCAGCCATGTAAAACAGGCTTAACGTGCCCTTTGAGGATTCCACCAGCATGTCTGGAAAGAAAAGGAGGTATAGCCAGGGTACCTATATGCCCCAATGATCCCCCAGTTGTAGAATAACCACTGGGGGGTCATAGGCTTGGCTTAAGTTACAGCACTCTAATTTATGCTACGGATCCGCGCTGGAGCAGATCAGTGCAGTACAATTCTGTACTAACATGTGGATTTTGCAGTCAGTTCCACAATCAAGGAATGGCAGAATATGGAGACCTCAGATCATGAACATTTGCATCATCTGTACATGCTCAGCAAAAGCTATCTAGTCTGACATCTACAGTGCTCAGGCTGTCTGGTCTTGCTGCATTACTTGGGTCTCTGTATAGAGTTGCAGAGCTGTCAGATAAACCACCATTCCATATTACTAGAAGATTGAAAAAGATATTTCCTAGATTTCTTGCTAGAAAGCCTCAAAGATTTGAATTGAGGATCTGACTGTTGCCTGATCACAGCAACAACCTGTCCACGAAGTTTCTATCACTTGTCACTGAGGTTAGTCTGTCTGTCCATGCTCAATGGAAAACAGCACTTTCTGTCAATTACTAACAAAAAGAGCCACCACTGTTAGTCTATATGGCTGATTGACTTATGAGGAGAGTCTGAGGGAACTGGGATTGCTTAGTCTGTAGAAGAGAAGAATGAGGGGGGATTTGATAGCTGCTTTCAACTACCTGAGAGGTGGTTCCAAAGAGGATGGTTCTAGACTATTCTCAGTGATAGAAGAGGAGAGGACAAGGAGTAATGGTCTTAAGTTGCAGTGGGGGAGGTTTAGGTTGGATATTAGGAAAAACTTTTTCACTAGGAGGGTGGTGAAACACTGGAATGCGTTACCTAGGGAGGTGGTAGAATCTCCTTCCTTAGAAGTTTTTAAGGTCAGGCTTGACAAAGCCCTGGCTGGGATGATTTAATTGGGGATTGGTCCTGCTTTGAGCAGGGGGTTGGACTAGATGCCCTCCTGAGGTCCCTTCCAACCCTGATATTCTATGATTCTATGATTCTATGATCCAGTGCTGCTATATATTTGACACTGAATAAGGGCTGATGCAGCCAGAATGAAAAACTAGGTCTTCCACAGCACCATTCATGGCAAGAGGCTCTAAACTCTTTTAACTCTTACAGTTAAAATGTTTCAAATTCATTTTTCCTTCTTTGCTCTTTCCATACAAAACTTGTTTTCAGGTCTTTCCTCTCCCTTTCCCATCTGCCTATGCGTCTTTCCCCTTGGTTCTTTTCAACTAGTCTCCTATTTTATCCTCTTCCTCCCATCTCTCCCTCCTTTCTTTCTGCCTTTGTTTCATTCTTCTCCTCTCTTCTCTTTCTTTCTAATACCCATATTCTTTTTTCATCCTTCTCACAGCTTGCTTCTTTCTCAGCACTTACCTTATATCCCCTGTCTTTGCAACCTTAACACACAGTTGAAAAAACTCCTTGTTACAGAAATTATATGCAGCCGTATGCACTGACAAACTATGGAAGCAACTTCAGGAAATTGCTTATTGCAGTTCTGGATAGATATTACAACAATGGTAACTGCATAACTCCCATCAATAATGTTACCCTTTTTTACCATGAGGAATAGGGTGTTCCAGTTAAGAGGAGAAACTGATAATGGTGTCCGTATTGCTTTTGTCCAATCCTGTTTATTTACACAGAATGTACATAAAGCCCTGCTTCCCTGAACAGAGGAGGAGCCAAAAAATAGGAGATAATTTCTTTGCTGATAGCCTGAAGCATCTTTGAGCCAGCACAACATTATGCTTCTCCAGGCTGCGTATGTAGCTTCCTTCTCTCTCTGTTTCAGTGTGCTTCTTCCCCTCTGGCACCACTACTAAACACACACCTATTGCCTGATAATATCATCAGGTAACTCCTGGATTTTGTATTGTGTGAAAGGGAAAATAACACTTTTTTCTATACGTTTCATGATTTTATCGATTTCTATCACATCTCGATTAGTCATCTCTTTTCTACATTGAACAGCCGAATCTTTTTAGGATTTCCTCATCTGGAAGCTGTTCCACACCCTTAATCATCTTTGTTACTAGTCTCTGAACCTTTTCCAGTTCTGCCATATCCAGAGCAACCAGAATTGGACTCTGTATTCAAGGTGCGGGGGCACCATGGATTTATATAGTGGCATTATGATATTTTCTTTCTTATTTTCTGTCTTTTTCCTAATAGTTCCTAACATTCTGTTAGCCTTTTTAACCACTGCTGTGTATTGAACTGAAGTTTTCAGACAATTATCCACAGTGACTTCAAGAGCTCTTTGTTGAATGGTAACAGATAATTTAGAACCCATCATTATATATGTGTAATTTTTCCAATGTGCATTACTTTGCACTTATCAATGTTGAATTTCATCTGCCATTTTGTTGCCCAGTCACCCAATTTGTGAGATCTCGTTGTACCTCTTTATGGTCAGCTTTGGACTTAAATATCTTGAATAATTTTCTATCACCTGCAAACTTTGCCACTTCACTGTTCATTCCCTTTTCCAGATCATTAATGAATACTGCACCGGTCCCACTACAGCTCCTTGGGGGACACTGCTGTTTACTACTCTCCATTGTGAAAACTGATAATTTATTCCTTCAACTCTTTCCTATCTTTTAAGAGTTACTGATCCATGAGAAGATCTTCTGTACTATCCCATGACTACTTTGTTTCCATAGGTGCTTTTGGTGTAGGACATTGTCAAAGACTTTCTGAAAATCCCAGTATGCTATATTGACTGGATTACCCTTATCCATATGCTTGTTTACCCCATCAAAGAATTCTAGTAGATTAGTGAGGCATGATTTCTCTTTACAAAAACCATGTTGACTCTTCCTCAACAAATTGTGTTCATGTATGTGTCTGATAATGCTGTTCTTTACTATATTTTCAACCATATTTTTGCCTGGTACTGAAGTTCGGCTCACCAGCCTACAATTGCCAGGATCACCCTTGAAGTCCTTTTTAAAAATCAGCATCATATTAGCTACCTTCCAGTTATCTTTTACAGAGGCTAGTTTCAAAGATAGGTTACATACTACTTTGCAATTTCATATTTGAGCTCCTTCAGAACTCTTGGGTGAATACCACCTGGTCCTCATAACTAATTACTGTTTAATTTATCAGTTTGTTCTAAAACCTTTCTATTGACCTGTCAGTGTGGAATAGCACTTCAGTAGGGTACTTATGTGCACACATGTGCATTCATATACTGTATATATGCTTCTGTGATGTACATGCACACAGATTCTGGTTCAACCTTCTGAATCTAACTGACCTCCTAAATGAAATACACTTTTTTTCTCCCCTGCCAATGCAATTGCATAATCTGACTTTAAGCAGGGTAGTCCTAAAGACATAATTACCACTGTCTCACAAATACTGTGCACCTTACCCAAGAAGGGGTAGTAATTAGCCTTGCCCTACAATATATTCCTGTGGAAATTCTTGATACATACTTTTTACCATGCCATCTGGACCAGTCTCAAGCCTGTCTGACTCAGGCGCTGAACTGGCAGTGACAAAGTGTGCTACTTTTGTGCCCTCGTCCAAACTACCTGGTGAGAAACAGAGACCCATTGAGGAAAACAGTTTTCTGCTTACAATGTTTGCTTTCAGGCTCATACACAGTCAGACTCCTCCCTAATGTTTGTATATCTCCTCCAATAGAAGAAATGCATATTTGGAACACAAATAGTGGGCTGTGCAAGAATCTGTTGCAGTACCCGAGCGGATTTTACAATGAACATATATTTAAGGTGAAAAGCAATGTCAGCATCAGTTGCAATTTGCTGTAGGTGCATGCAGCTTCTAAGCGACAGTCCTGCAGTAGACTGGGAATTGAGTTTTGCCATGCAAATCACAACATTGTCAAGACACACCATTGTTTTAGGTCAACCTAAAATGGAAATTGGAAACCTCAAGCAAGAGTATTTTAGAGTGAGGTCCAAATTGCTTGAGGCAGCCATGAAATAGAAATACACAATGCCCAGTTCATCCACTGAAAGTCTATGGAAATTGAGCCTCAAACTTCTATTTCTGTCTTGGAAAATCTCCCCCTATAATTTCTGAGATATCACATGCATGGTCCTACTTTGGCAGGTTCAGGGTGCCACAATCTGCTTTGCACATGCTTTCAATTTCTTGAGTACACACACAAATCCCACATTCTTATTCAACCTTTCAACTCTTGCATGCACACAATTTAATTTCTTTGCAGTGTCAAAAACTTTCTACTGTAGCTGAAATATGTCAGGGATGTTTTTGTCAAACCATTGATACCAAGTTCTGCAACTCCCACTATGCCCTTCTCTGGTGATCAGATCAAAATGTTAGTGGAGTCGCATAAGAGCTTATTAGCAGCTGTTCCAGACACTTTCTCTGTGCTTTAAAAACAACAACGAGAACAACAATTCAGCTGGGAAGAGCATATGCAATAGCCTCTTCATCACTGCTTCAACTCACCATGTCATGATGTGCAAGCTTTATCATCAATGACGTTACAAATAAAAACCAGGGAACTTCTTAAATATTTCAGACACCTCTATCTTGTGAAACAAATTTACTCTACCACAGAACCTCCTGGATTAAAAGTGTCTTGCACCCAGGAAATGAAGGCCATAAACAGAAAATATCTTCCTTCTCTTCTTGCTTTTCCCTTGCCGAGGGTGACCAGACAGCAAGTGTGAAAAATTGTGACAGGTGGTGCGGGGTAATAGGCTCCTATAGAAGACAAAGCCCCAAATATCTGGACTGTCCCTATAAAATCGGGACATCTGGTCACCCTACCTTTCCTCACCCTTTCCCCCACCCCAAACTTGATGATAAAATTCTGTAATCTGACAACCCACTGCAACTTGATAGCTGAATACGTATATGCTCAAATGATGCTTTTCTAGGCAACTATGCAATTGTAAATCTCATTGACATGAGCCATTTCAATGCTAGTTAGGCACTGCCTTCTTTTTGTTGCTATCTGTGTTGCCCAGCTTTGCTGTCCTCCTTTATCTGCTCCATTTTCGAAGCCAACACCAGTGGCCACACATTGGGATACATAGGCAGCTGTGGGATACAATGCCAAGCTTTAGATTCTGTTTATTCAGCAGTGGCTTCGAAGTCTGTGGCTGGTCACTAGGCTGATTATCCGCCTACAAGCCTGGTGTGGGATAAGTCTGTTGTTCAGCTGCCTTGTTTTTCTGTTCTCCAGTTCCTTGCAGTCAAAGTGATGAATTTGTTTCCTTTCATAATAAGTCAGACAATAAGAGACATCACTAAATTTTTCAAAACACCCAAGGCAGGGCTCTTGGTTCATGTTTCTTTGCTATGGAATTATACACTGTATGAAAGTCAAATTGCCACTTGACTCAGAATGTCCAGTGTCTCTTTCAAATTATAGCCAGCAATTGTACTACACAGTAAGGTAAAATTGGCCAGCACATATCTTAAAGGAGATTTTTTTAGAGACTACAGCCACAGCTACCTTTTATTTTCAGCCTTACAGACATGGGGCTACCTGAGAACCTTGTATCCCATTACCTCCACCCATTTTCTGCAGCTATAAAAATTGCAAATATTTAGCTTTACAATCACCCACAACCTAGGTGGCTAATTTATTTAAAAATAAGCTGTGGCAATAACACTTAGAACCACCATAGCACTTTGCATTTTCTAACCACTTTGCAAACATTAGTTAAGTAAGGCCAAATCTAAACAAGAAACTTTTGCCATATAGAAAAGTCACATACAGATATGATTTTTAATTATATTTCTATACATACAGAAGCCGAAAAGTAGATGCAGTTATGCAAAAAAAAAAAAAAGTGCTTTAGCTGTATAGCTTATTTTATTGTGGCAACAAAGCAGTATTTTGCTTGTATAAGCTGTGTCTACTTTAGAAGGGTTTACTGTATAGGTATATTGGTATAGCTGTACCAGCAAACCTTTTCTAGTGTAGACCAAACCTAACCCTCTTAGCAATACTTTCAGGTAGATTAAATGACTTGCACAAGAACACAAAGGGAGTTATGTTAGCAGTGGGACTGGAATTCTGGAGTCATTAACTCTTTGTCCTGTGTTCAGACCAGTCCATTTTGTTATAAATGAGGTATAAAGTTCACCACTTTGGTCATATAAGAATATGTCCAGTAGTAACATATTGCAAAAGCTCTCCATTTACACCAGGCATTTCTTTGAGTATAATAGTCCATCACAAATTCTATCATGTTTCTGTGACTGAGGGGTTTATGTAATTACAACAAGTTGTTGATTTGAATGAGATATCCCTCTTGTGGACTTATGTTTGGACTTTATCCGAGAAGACAGGGTTGGGATTTTGTTTGTTTTGTTCAATCATTTCTTATCACAGAACTTTGTTTGACTCAAACCACAATGATACAAGCATTCAAACACCAACTTCAGATATAAAATAGATTTATTAAACATCAGTGCATAGCTGCTAAGCTTCATTGTTGTATACAGAATTCCCAACAAATAACTGGCATTTCTACCGATTTACTAATTAGTACTTCCTCTGAACCATGTGCAGTTTTTATTATTCTACTATGCTTTCTTAAGTCTCTACTTGGAATTTGTGTGTGTCTGTTATGTGCGGGGCGGGGAGGGAAGAGCAGCTCTAGAGCATTAGTTAAATTAGTTAAAAACTTTTATCCTTAGGCAAGTTATGCACTGACTGAAATTTTAAATCACTATATGTACTTGTAGATTGAAGAATCAGAGGTGGAGGATGGGTCAGAAACACTAAGATCAAAGTTTCTCTTCTTTGAAAAAAATCCCTTTGAAAGCCCCCATGCCACCTATTCTGCTTGTTAATGTTTTGACTGGAAATGTCTGGCAGTGTCATCATCAGCAGAATATTTTTAAAGACTTTTTTTTTTTGCACTGACTCTAATAGCTAAGCAATGGAGCCTTAGCCGCCTCTGTTATATGTCTCTTAAGGGAATATTTTTGTTAATTGCAAATATTTGATTGACAAATATGGGATGCAATTAGTAGGCAGGCACAGTAGGAATGTGCAGTGAACTGGATCTCTGAACCAACAGATCTCAACTCTCTCAGCTTGATCTGAAATAGACGAGAGCATTTAAACCATATGTTTCCCTCAAACTTTTTCTTTCTTTTGAAAATTCCTTATTTCCCTTAACTTGCCTTCTTTCACTCTTTACCAAGGGAGCTAACTCATCTACTGTGATGACGTCAAGATAGAAAATTCCTCACAAGCTTCACACTTACACTGCTTTTTGACCGTTGCAGTAAAAATTAACATGGACAAGACTACACATGCCAGTTGTGCTTAAAAAAGCCATAGGTAAAAGAGAATACAGTCTAATTTAACTTCAGACATTTGAGCTTAATGGTCTATTTAAACAACCCAGTATCATCTCAGGTTTTACATTTATCAATTATATTTCTTTTATTTACACAGAGTATTGTCTTTCTGGGGAGGCAGTAATTAAAACTTACCTAGATAAATTGTACTAAAATTCTGTGACATGACTCAGAGAATCTGAGTGTTTATAGTGTTCTTGTTTTTAAAGCCAGAGCTCTTAAATCTATTGGGAGGGGGATATTATTAATATTATTATTTTAAATATGCATTGTTTTGGTGGGTTTAAAGTGTTGATGGCACCTGATGAAATTTATAAATAACTTTGCTAATGTAGCATGTATTTCTGGAAGTGGGGGATTCTTCCATCACTTTCTATTACAAGGGTTGCTTGTATGAAATTTAGCTATGTGTTGCTTAGGAATTCATCTGCTCTTCAGACTGCTCATTCTCCAGTTGAGTTCATCCCCTTTTTGTGACATCACAGTCATCTCTGCAACAGCTAAGTGTGACATTATGAGCAGCGGAATGTTGCTTCTGTTGAGGAATAAGCAGCAGGAGCTACTAAGCATGGGTCAGAATCTAGGTCTGTATCATTGCATTAGTGTTTAGAATTTATTGTACATCATCAAATAGTTTTGAGAAAATGAAGGTATGAAAATATTTTTAATATTATCGCCTTCCAGTATGTTGCATATCTTACGTACCAGTCTTATCGTACACACGCAAGTCTAAAATCCCATTGACATCAGTGGGAATACTAATGTGAGTGAAGTGAGTTTACATGTGCTTGAAGTCTTGGGCTCTGTTAGAACACAACACTAAAGACACTTGAAGAGTCTAATGAAGTTTTGCTTATTTCAGAAGGTCCTTATCCTGCAACATTTACTCATGTTGGGATCAACTCATGTGATAAAGCATGACTCATATAAGTGTTGCAGGATCCAACCTTCAATTTTCAAATTCTAATAATATGTTAACTGGACACTTTATTAATGCAAAGAGAACTGCATCTATAGTAGCTGCATGATAACATTAAAAATATAAATTACATTTCCTACAACTTTCCTGGAGAATTTCATCTCTAGAAAAAGCATCTGTTAGCTCAATTCATTCTGAATGTATTGGTTTATATTTTCTTTTTCTTATTGTTAGTCTCACAATACAATTACAAAAAAAAAAGATTGTTCTAAACATGTAATTGTAAAGATGGCATGATTCTATACTATTTTCTGTTATTTATATATATATATTTATATAACGCTGGTGTATGCACTAATGTTTAACATAGAGACATTTATTTTAAATTCCCTTTTCAGCAAACTTTGTTGTATAATTAGAAAAATATACTTAATGAGAGTTTATTATGGGACTAAGCTAACCTAGATAGTACTGTATGATCAACTATTATGGCAGAGATATTTTAAAAGTCTTTTCAGGTGCTTGCTTGTGCATGTTCAGGTTGGTCTTAGTGACGAATGATCCTTTTCAATCCAGTCCTTTCTCTTCATCTGAAGTAGTGATCATCTCTCTGTCTGCCAAGTGCTTGGCAAAAATGTCCACAGTGCAGTGTAAATTGCCGCCTGGTGAAATTGTTCCAAGCCACTGTGTTGAAATGGTTAATTTTGTCTCCAGCTTTCAGTTCACAACCAGAGATCAATGTCACACAGTATAAGCTATGCTTTTCTGCCATGCTGATGCAATTTACTTTTTTTAAAAAAATAGGTTATAATTCTAGTGATCTTGTATTGTTGCATAGTAAAGCACAAGAGATAACTGGTGTCAACATTACAATGATATGGCATACATATGGAGCTCTGCATGTACATATATGTTAATGTGTGCAGCATGGGGCATGCCCTTCTATACATTTACACCATATAGAAATATGCCCACATATGCCCAGGCAGTTTGAATTGAATATGACTATGGGATGGGAAACATGCTAATTTGTCCATAGAAGTCATTTAGAATGGAATACAAAATTATAGTCTTTCTGTAGGTTATTTGAACCACTCTGTAGAATTTAATAGAGAATTACAGCCCTGCAATAGTGTCCTATAGGATAGTGATTCAAAACACTTTTAAAAAGGTATATTGTTCTCTTCTAAATCACTATGCTTTTAGAGTGATTTCTATGGAGCCCTAATACATTTTTGTGGAACCCTATTGCTTGCTTCCCTATTCAGTGCTATAGGGTTTTCCATTTTCAATTTGATGATGCAAAGTGGAATTTTATGGTTGGTTTACTTAAAAAAACAGGTGTTCAATTTCAAAGTGATCTGTGGGGAATTATGCACATGCATTGTTAGAACAATACTGCAGCTAACTAGGGTTTTCACCCAGTAACTACCCCAACACCACAATGTACCTCTGGACAGACCATGGTGGAATCAAAAAACTTTGCAGATTGATGCAGCAAACGGTGGTAGTGTGATGTGGCTCTTTCATGTGCTGAAAGAAAGACGTCAGACTTTGGGCTCAGTGATGCCTTAGCGATACTAGCTGTCAAGGTTCCTTCCCCGCTCTGAACTCTAGGGTACAGATGTGGGGAATTGCATGAAAACCTCCTAAGCTTATTTTTATCAGCTTAGGTTAAAACTTCCCCAAGGTACAAACTATTTTGCCTTTTGCCCTTGGACTTTATTGCTGCCACCACCAAGTGTCTAACAAATACGTAACCAGGAAAGAGCCCGCTTGGAAACATCTTTCCCCCCCAAAATCCTCCCAAACCCTACACCCCCTTTCCTGGGGAAGGCTTGATAAAAATCCTCACCAATTTGCATAGGTGAACACAGACCCAAACCCTTGGATCTTAAGAACAATGAAAAAGCAATCAGGTTCTTAAAAGAAGAATTTTAATTGAAGAAAGAAAGTAAAAGAATCACCTCTGTAAAATCAGGATGGTAAATACCTTACAGGGTAATCAGATTCAAAACAGAGAATCCCTCTAGGCAAAACCTTAAGTTACAAAAAGACACAAAAACAGGAATATACATTTATTCAGCACAGCTTATTTTATCAGCCATTTAAACAAAACAGAATCTAACGCATATCTAGCTAGATTACTTACTAAGTTCTAAGACTCCATTCCTTTTCTGTTCCTGGCAAAAGCATCACGCAGACAGAGAATCTTTGTTCTCCCCTCTCCCCCCGCACCTCCCGCAGCTTTGAAAGTATCTTGTCTCCTCATTGGTCATTTTGGTCAGGTGCCAGCGAGGTTATCCTAGCTTCTTAACCCTTTACAGGTGAAAGGGTTTTTCCTCTGGCCAGGAGGGATTTAAAGGTGTTTACCCTTCCCTTTATATTTATGACAAGCCCCCCCAAATCAGAGATAGGGTGAAACGCTGACTTTGATTTCTTCCTGGAGCTCTAGGGGAAAACAGAGTTAATAAGACACATGCACCTCTAAATATACTACCAATTATATAAAGACTAACAATATTTTCCACATCTCAAGGACAATTTTAACCTGTTGATTCTGGGAAACTTTCACGGGAGAGTGCATCAGCCACTTTGTTAGAAGCTCCTGAGATGTGTTGGATGTCGAAATCAAAATCTTGGAGAGCTAAACTCCACCGAATAAGTTTTTTGTTATTTCCCGTGGCGGTATGAAGCCACTGTAGCGCAGTATGGTCTGTCTGCAGGTGGAAACGCCGTCCCCAAACCTATGGGCGTAGCTTTTCCAGAGCGTAGACAATGGCGTAACATTCTTTTTCACTGACTGACCAGTTGCTTTCCCTCTCAGACAGCTTCTTGCTGAGAAATGCTACAGGGAGGAATTCTTGATCCAGTCCTTCCTGCATTAAAACTGCTCCCACACCATGCTCGGATGCATCTGTGGTTACTAGGAACGGTTTGTCAAAGTCTGGGGCCCTTAGCACAGGGTCAGACACTAGTGTCGCTTTAAGCTGGTTAAAGGCCTTCTGATACTCTTCGGTCCACTGAATGGCATTTGGCTGTTTCTTTTTGGTTAGGTCTGTCAGTGGGGCGGCGATTTGTCTGTATTGTGGTACAAATTACCTGTAATATCCGGCCAAGCCTAAGAAGGATTGGACCTGTTTCTTTGACTTTGGGACAGGCCACTTTTGGATAGCATCCACTTTGGCCTGTAGGGGGTTGATAGTTCCTTGACCCACCTGGTGTCCAAGGTAAGTCACTCTGTTTAGGCCTATTTGACACTTCTTAGCCTTAACAGTTGGTCCTGCCTCCCTTATGCACTCGAAGACTTTTTGTAGATGTTCCAGGTGTTCTGCCCAGGAATCCGAAAATATGGCCACATCGTCAAGGTAAGTGACTGCATATTCTCCTAAGCCTGCTAGGAGACCATCGACAAGTTTTTGAAAGGTGGCGGGTGCATTCTGCAGCCCGAAAGGGAGTACATTAAATTCATACAGCCCGACATGTGTGGTGAAGGCTGATCTTTCCTTGGTGGATTAGTCTAGCGGTTCCTGCCAGTACCCCTTGGTTAAGTCCAAGGCAGAGATGAACTGGGCCCATCCCAGTTTCTCTAATAGTTCATTTGTGTGTGGCATTGGGTAGTTGTCTGGGCGAGTTACAGCATTAAGCTTATGGTAGTCCATGCAAAAACGTATCTCCCCATCTGGTTTGGGAACTAGAACCACTGGAGATGCCCAGGCACTGCCAGAGGGACGGATTACCCCCATCTGTAACATATTCTGGATCTCCCGTCCTATAGCAGTTTTAGCTTGAAGAGACACCCGGTAAGGTTGGGCTTTAATTGGGTGAGCATTACCTGTGTCAATGGAGTGGTATGCCCATTCAGTCAGTCCTGGGGTGGCTGAGAACGTCGGCGGGTAGCTAGTGCACAACTCCTTGATCTGCTGTCGCTGCATATGCCCAAGGCTCATGGAGAGGTTCATCTCTTCCATGCCACCAGCATTTTTCCCTTCGTAGTGGACATCAGTCCACTCAGCGTCATCTCCTCCCTGGGCTGTAAACTGACAAACCTTTAATTCTCTGGAATAAAAGGGCTGTAGAGAATTAATATGGTGCAACTTAGGCTTTCGGTTGGAGGTGGGGAAACCTATGAGATAATTAACAGCTCCCAGGCGCTCCTGGACCATGAATGGCCCTTCCCACAATGCTTCCATTGTATGGGCCTGGAGCACCTTTAAGACCATGACCTGGTCCCCTACTTTGAAGGAACGCTCTCTGGCATGTTTATCATACCAGACTTTTTGCTCCCATGACCTGGTCCCCTACTTTGAAGGAACGCTCTCTGGCATGTTTATCATACCAGACTTTTTGCTCCTATTGAGCATCCTGTAGGTTTTCTTTAGCAAGGGCTAAAGAGGTTTGGAGGGTGTTTTGTAGGTTGATTACAAAGTCCAGAATGTTAGTTCCTGGAGAAGGTGTAAACCCCTCTCATTGCTGTTTCACAACTGTAATGTCCCCTTAACCTCGCGGCCATATATAAGTTCAAATGGTGAAAACCTAAACTGGGTTGTGGTACAGCTCTGTAGGCAAAGAGCAACTGCTGCAACACTAGGTCCCAATCATTGGAGTGTTCATTTACGAATTTACATATCATGGCCCCCAAAGTTCCATTAAACTTCTCCACCATGCCATTTGTTTGATGGTGGTAAGGAGTGGCGACCAAGTGATTTACCCCATGAGCTTCCCAAAGGCTTTCCATAGTTCCTGCCAGGAAATTAGTTCCTACCCTGGCAAAAATGTCTACTAGTGCCTGGCACACACTTTTAGCCCTGGTGTTGCTTAGAGCTACTGCTTCCAGCCATCAGGTGGCAAAATCCGTGAAAGTCAGTATGTACTGCTTCCCTCTGGGTGTCTTTTTCGGAAAAGGACCCAGAATATCCATAGCTACTCGCTGAAATGGAACCTCAATGATGGGGAGTGGCTGGAGAGGGGCTTTGACCTGGTCTTGGGGTTTTCGCACTCTTTACCTATGTCTGGTCTTGTGAGGTATGCCAGAGACATCCTTGCCCATTCCCTCCCAGTGGAATGACCTCCCTAAACGGTCTTTGATCCTGTTCACCCCAGCATGGCCACTAGGATGATCGTGGGCTAAGCTCAAGAGCTTTACCTGGTACTTAGTTGGAACTACCAACTGTCTCTGAGGATGCCAGTCTTCCTGGTGTCCACCAGAAAGAGTTTCCTTGTATAAAAGTCCTCTTTCTACAACAAACCTGGATCTATTAGAAGAGCTGAGAGGCAGTGGGTTGCTCTGTGCCACTTTTGAAGCTCTCTGAAGGCTTTCATCTGCTTTCTGTTCACTCTGTAACTGTTCCCTTGATGCTGGAGACATCAGTTCCTCATTGGATTGTGGACCTAGGCTTGGTCCCTCTGTGATGTAGGTGATGTAGGGGATGGGATGTTTCCATTTACTGTGAACCGCTCTCCGCTGGTGCACTATGTTGGGGTTCAGGCTCCAGCTGAGCCTCTGGTGTAGGGTTATCGGCTGCTGCCAGTTCAGGTTTGCTGGGGCCCTCTGGTGTTGGGGTTGCAAGTACTGGATTCAGTGCTGGTAATGGGTCTGGTGCAGGTTGTTCCGCTGGTTCCAGTTCTGGGACTGGCTCTGTCTGGGTCTCTGGGACTGGATTCACTACTGCTGTTGCAGACATTGGCCTGGGGTCCGGGTCCGTCACCTCTGACCGGGTCCTGGTAGAAGTTTCTGGAACAGAGCTAGGCGTGATGGCTTGTTTAGCCTGGCTGCAGGTGACCATTCCCACCCTCTTGGCTAGCTTCACATGATTGGCCAAGTCTTCCCCCAACAGCATGGGGATGGGATAATCATCACAGCCTGCAAAAGTCCACATTCCTGACCAGCCCTTGTACTGGACAGGCAACTTGGCTGTAGGCAAATTGAAAGAGTTTGACTTGAAGGGTTGAATTGTCACTTGGATCTTTGGGTTGATTAAATTGGAGTCCACTGAGGAAGCATGGATAGCCGACACTTGTGCTCCAGTGTCCCTCCATGTGGTGACCTTCTTCCTGCCCACACTCACAGTTTCCCTCCGCTCCGAGGGTATCTGGGAGGTATCTGGGCCTGAGGACCTCTGGTGTGATTCTGGTGCAATGAACTGTAATCTGTGGGGGTTCTTGGGGTAGTTGGCCTTTACATGCCCCGGCTCGTTACATTTAAAACATCATGCAGCTGACGGGTCACTGGGGTGAGGTGGGTTGCTGGAGAACAGTATGGCAGGATAAGGTGTCTGGAGGGTTCCTTGGGGGGGTAGTTGGGGCCTTGGTCTGCCCCCGGTAGTAGGGTGTAGTCTGAGGTTGTCCCTTCTGGTATCCACTCCAACTGTGACCAGTTTTTTTCTTTTCTGCCACCTCCACCCATTTGGCACCAATCTCCCGCACCTTGATTACAGTTTTGGGCTTCCCATCTAGGATGTATCTTTCTATTTTCTCAGGAACACCCTCTAAGAACTGCTCCATTTGCATTAGGAAGGGCAAATCTTCTGGAGATTTAACACTTGCTCCCGATATCCAGTCATCCCAATGTTTCACAATGTGGTAGGCATGTCGGGTAAATGACACGTCTGGTTTCCACCTTAGGGCTCTGAACTGCTGACAGGAATGCACGGGTGTAAGCCCCATTCTGACTCTTGCCTTGGTTTTAAACAGTTCATACTGGTTCATGTGTTCCTTAGGCATTTCAGCTGCCACCTCAGCTAAAGGTCCACTGAGCTGCAGCCTCAGGTCTACCATGTATTGGTCGGTAGAGATGCTGTACCCAAGGCAGGCCCTTTCAAAGTTTTCTAAGAAGGCCTTGGTATCATCGCCTGCCTTGTAGGTGGGGAACTTTCTGGGATGGGAAGTGGTACCTGGAGAAGGATTGCTAGGGTTTGTTGGTATATTCTGCTGAGCCTTTGCCCTCTCCATCTCCAGTGCATGCTTCCTCTCTTTTTCCTTCTCCTCCAGTTCTTTGTCCCTTGCCTCCATAGCTCTCCTCTCCTGTGGGCAGCCTCTTGGTTCTTTTCTGCCTCTTTCGCTGTCTCCATAGCTCTCCTGTGGGCAGCCTATTGGTTTTTTTCTGTCTCTCTCGCTGCCTCCAGTTCTCTCCTGTGGGCAGCCTCTTTGCCTGTTTCTGCCTTGGGCTCTGTCATGTTTGCCTCTCTGTTTTTAACTAACTTTACACCCGAGAGTTAGAAATAAAACAAACAAAACAAAACAAAAAACTTGGCTTGTAAAATTTTGCTGTGCTGTAATACGATGCCTATATTCTCTGATAGTGACTGTCAGCCTACAGAAAAATCCTTAAGAAAAACCAACCTAACATCTTTGTCTTCAGGCAAATAGACAGAAAACCCCTCTAGTTGCTCTTAGGTAAAAAAAGAAACTTCTTCAGGTCTGTGAAAACTTGTGAATTTCCCTACAGGAGGTTAAGTACCCTGCCTTTATGTAGAGAAAACTCCAGCTCACAAAAGACAATTCCCTTTTGTCTCTGCTCTGGTCCCAAAGCAGAGGAAAAAAAAAAACTAACTGCTTTCAGCCAAAAACCTGCTTTTCAGCAGCGCAAAGGAAAAAAAAATTCCTTTTAAAATCTGTGCTTCTGGTTCAAAAAATCTCAAATTGATCTCAAAATGATTTCAGATTAATCCCACAGCCCTGCCACCATGTCAAGGTTCCTTCCCAACTCTGAACTCTAGGGTACAGATGTGGGGACCTGCATAAAAAAGCTTATTTTTACCAGCTTAGGTTAAAACTTCCCCAAGGTACAAACTATTTTACCTTTTGCCCTTGGACTTTATTGCTGCCACCACCAAGCATCTAACAATATATAAACAGGAAAGAGCTCGCTTGGAAACATCTTTTTCCCCCAAATCCTCCCAAACCCTACACCCCCTTTCCTGGGGAAGGCTTGATAAAAATCCTCACCAATTTACATAGGTGATCACAGACCCAAACCCTTGGATCTTAAGAACAATGAAAAAGCAATCAGGTTCTTAAAAGAAGAATTTTAATTGAAGAAAGAAAGTAAAAGAATCACCTCTGTAAAATCAGGATGGTAAATACCTTACAGGGTAATCAGATTCAAAACAGAGAGAATCCCTGTAGGCAAAACCTTAAGTTACAAAAAGGCACAAACAGGAATATCCATTCCATTCAGCTCAGCTTATTTTATCAGCCATTTAAATAAAACAGAATCTAATGCATATCTAGCTAGATTACTTACTAAGTTCTAAGACTCCATTCCTGTTCTGTCCCCGGCAAAAGTATCACCCAGACAGACAGAGAGGCTTTGTTTCTCCCTCCCCCCAGCTTTTGAAAGTATCTTGTCTCCTCATTGGTCATTTTGGTCAGGTGCCAGTGAGGTTATCCTAGCTTCTTAACCCTTTACAGGTGAAAGGGTTTTTCCGTTGGCCAGGAGGGATTTAAAGGTATTTACCCTTCCCTTTATATTTATGACACTAGCTCACGGGTGGGGCAGTGCCAAACTGCCCCATCACTGGAGGAGCACCAGGAAGCAGTCTCCCTCAGGGGAATGCCTCCCAGAATTTGGAGAAGTTATGTTTCCACTACTGCACCCAAGCTTACTATCCCTCCATCCTGGGGCTGGTCTTTGTGGAAACGGTGCTGTGGTGCTGCTTCTTTGCCCTGCTCCATTTGGGATCATGCGGACCCTTGAAGCAACAAAGGAGACAGAAGAACCCACACACCGCTGAGCACAGGGAGCAGAAATTCCACTGGCTGCGCAAATAGGGCAGGCTCACTTCCCAACAATGCACAGCCATGGAAAGGCCAGGCAAAACCTGGCTTTGTGTGTACAACCCAAATCAGTCTCATTTTGGTCTGTACCATGCACTCAGCCATAGTGATTACTCTCCAACTACTCTGTGGCGCTGTGCAGCCACCAGAATTTAGAAGCCCAGATCTCAGACCAGCAGTGACAGAATCCCCAAAGCAGTTAAGCCAGGTTCCAAACACATTGTTTATATGAGGAAGCTCTGCACAGCATCTTGACAGAATATGACATGGTTTTTTAAAGAATTCTGAAACCTTACATGGAAGTTTTCTTGCATTTCTATCCTCCCCAAATGAGTTTCATTTTGGCTATTTCCAAAAAATGATTATTTTTGCTTCCGAATGCAGAAAAGAATAATCAGGTGCATGAGAACCAGGAATCACCCTGCATGTGAGTGCTTTCTCTCTGGTGCTTTGTCATCTTCCATCCAGACAACACTTTCTGATCTCCTTTGTTATCGTAGCCTGATAAATAAACAGCCCCAAAATTACAGAACTTATTATGGTAATTGAGTGAAGAAAACAGAATACAGACCCTTTCTCCCTATCTCTTAGATTGCCATTGCTAAAGATGCCTAAACCTGTGCTTCTCAAATGACATTGTAATATTAGCCTTCTTTCTTTTTTTCCCTATGATTGTTTTCTGTCCGTCTCAAGCTGGGTGTCAGTTCATTTAGATTTACATCAAGTAGTAAATTAAAATAATCACTCAGCAAACACTCTCAGCTCAGTTTTCTCTTTCAGTCAGGAGTTGCGCGAGATGCTTGAAGCATTCAAGCAGAAAATATTGCTGTCTAGATATTTGTCCTCTGGGTGATAAAGGAGGCATTGTCTTGGGACCCACTCAGGCCTCGGAGCTGATAGTTGCTGTGCATCACAGCTGTGAAGTACGCTTTGTTATGTGTCTGAGGATTAGGGTTCAGGACCTTGTTTTTCTTGAAATACCAGACTGATCAGAGCTGCATATGTTCAGGGGAAAGCAGAGGTCGATGGTTCTCTGTCCACATTTTTACTAGATTATTCTTGGACAGAACTCTGGGAGAATACCCTGCAGCTTAAACCATCCCAAGAGTTTCTCATATTCTGCATCGTAGCAGTCATGGAAAATGTTGTAGTTTATCTACATGTGTCTGAAACAAAAGACTACAGCATCTCAGAGTCTCTGGGCTGTGGACCAAAGCTGTAATGTGCTCAGTTATAAACCTGCCCCTTTGTGTTCCATTTACTGTACAACTGCACACTTAGAAATAGAAATAACCCAATACAAATAACGTGCAGCCCTAAAGAGGGTGCAGTCAATCTACAGAGGAAGAGCTAACCTTAAAGCAAGTGGTAGAACTGATATTGTAAGTGACTGTGGGTTTTTTTCTGAACAGTTCATTTTAAAAAGAGGAACATTTATTTTAAAAAAGAAGAGAAAAATGTGTTTATTTTGACAAAAAAAGGTATTTTTGTCAGCAATCTCATTTGGTACCCTGTACTCTAGTCCTTATTCAGGTGAAACTCCCATTGAAGTTAGTGGGCATGTAGCCTGAGTAAGGACAGCAGGATCTGGCCAATAGTTATTTAGCCTTTCAAGCCGTCTGATCTTTGTGTCAGTACAATGTGGTAGTTTGCAGAACAGAAGGCTTTGGGCCAGATTCTCTCCTCACTTAAAACTTCAGTGAAATTAATTGGGTTGCACTGATATAACTGAGAACTGAATTCATCTCTCTCTTTGGGCATGTCTACACTTGCCATTTAAAGCAGAAAAGTCCCTTTTTTGCGCAAAAACCATGGGAGCATCTACACTTGCCAAACTCAGAAGTTTCACCGCAAAAAGAAAACCACCTCCGCAAGAGAGAAACAGTTCTTACCGGTGATGCTTTTGTGGTGATGTGCAAGTGAAGACACATTCTTCCTGTTTACACAGCTTTTAGCCTCCTGAGGATATCCCACAGTGCCTAGGTGACCACTCTAGCCAGCAGCTCTGCTGTTCTGTTGCCAGGTAAACAGACATCCATCCATCCCGCTGTAAAGCCAGGGAACTTTGAAACTCCCCTTCCTGTTTTCTTGGCAAGTGCTCACTTATCTGGCTAGGTGACAATGCCTGCTCCACGGAGCAAAGGATCCCCTACTTGGAGCAATGCTGAGCTACTGGAGCTGATTAGTGTTTGGGGAGAAGAGGCTGTGCAGGAACCCAGGATGCCCCACAATCACCCCCTCGCCCCCCTTCCCACAAGAGCCATTGTCAAACTGGAGAGAGCTACACGGTGGGATAGCTGCCCTAGAGTGCTGCTCTCATCCCTGATGGAAGTGCTGCTAATGTAAACACTCTCTGACACCTGAGGAATTAAGTGAGTACACAAACCAGCACTTTACTTTCACTGGTTCCCTACCACCGGTGAAACTTACAATGCAAAAACTCTGCAAGTGTAGACATACCCTCAGTAAATAAAGATAACAAGCAGTCTGGTGGCACCTTAAAGACTGTGCACATCTCCGTGTGGACACCTGACGGTTGAATTGACTGACTGGACTTCTACATAGAGTGCTTCCGCAGATGTGCACAGGCTGAAATTGTGACCAAAAGGCATCACTTGCCCAATAACCTCAGCCATACAGAACACAACACCATCCACAGCCTTAGAAACAACTCTGACATTATAATCAAAGGGGCTGACAAAGGAAGTGCTGTAGTCATAATGAACAGGTCAGATTATGAACAGGAGGCTGCCAGGCAACTCTCCAACACCACTATAAGGTGGGTAGAAAGTTGGCTAGATTGTCAGGCTCAACGGGTAGTGATCAATGGCTCCATGTCTAGTTGGCAGCCAGTATCAAGTGGAGTCCCCAAGGGTTGGTCCTGGGGCTGGTTTTGTTCAATATCTTCATAAATGATCTGGAGGATGGTGTGGATTGCACTCTCAGCAAATTTGCGGATGATACTAAACTAGGAGGAGTGGTAGATACGTTGGAAGGCAGGGATAGGATACAGAGGGACCTAGACAAATTTGGAGGATTGGGCCAAAAGAAATCTGATGAGGTTCAACAAGGACAAGTGCAGAGTCCTGCACTTAGGACGAAAGAATCCCATGCACTGCTACAGACTAGGGACCGAGTGGCTAGGCAGCAGTTCTGCAGAAAAGGAACTAGGGGTTACAGTGGACGAGAAGCTGGATATGAGTCAACAGTGTGCCCTTGTTGCCAAGAAGGCCAATGGCATTTTTGGATGTATAAGTAGGGGCATAGCCAGCAGATCGAGGGACGTGATCGTTCCCCTCTATTCAACGTTGGTGAGGCCTCATCTGGAGTACTGTGTCCAGTTTTGTGCCCCGCACTACAAGAAAGATGTGGATAAATTGGAGAGAGTCCAGCGAAGGGCAACAAAAATTATTAGGGGTCTGGAACATATGACTTATGAGGAGAGTCTGAGGGAACTGGGATTGTTTAATCTGCAGAAGAGAAGAATGAGGGGGGATTTGATAGCTGCTTTCAACTACCTGAGAGGTGGTTCCAAAGAGGATGGTTCTAGACTATTCTCAGTGGTAAAAGAGGACAGGACAAGGAGTAATGGTCTCAAGTTGCAGTGGGGGAGGTTTAGGTTGGATATTAGGAAAAACTTTTTCACTAGGAGAGTGGTGAAACTCTGGAATGCGTTACCTAGGGAGGTGGTAGAATCTCCTTCCTTAAAAGTTTTTAAGGTCAGGCTTGACAAAGCCCTGGCTGGGATGATTTAACTGGGGATTGATCCTGCTTTGAGCAGGGGGTTGGACTAGATGACCTCCTGAGGTCCCTTCCAACCCTGATATTCTATGATTCTTAACAAATTCAAAGAGCCACCTATATTTTTTTATATCAACCCTGTCTCAAAACGTTCCCTTTTTTCACCACAAATGGGGAATTTCACCCTACAGTTGCCCTTGCCTGAAGCCCAGGACTGGAACTCTTCTCCTCCAAATGGGTGGAATAGCCTTCGCAATCCTGGCACCCTCCTCTGGAGCTGAAAGGCTCTGGAAGACATAGATGTCAGCGAATTCTCTATGCTTAACCCTTGCCTGGCCCCACCCTCTTATATTCCCTGAGCACTGATATACAGAGAACCCCCTGCTGGATTTGGTCCCTGTGCTACATGTGGCCCATCAAATCTTGCATCCTCTAGTGTAGCACTAGTACTTCGGCTGGGCATGCCTCTCCAGCCACACAAACATGAGGCTTCATGAATGTGTGGATACCTCAACACACTCTTAGGACATCATCTTAATAAAAAGGAGACACTTGGGTGATTTTAGAAGTCTTGGGGCCACAGGAGGAACCACTGATTGGATCATTCCTCTGCTTTGGCTCCCCAGTGACAAAAGAGTATCATATCCAGAACACTGATTTCAGTCCCTCAGCCAAAACTGGCCTGTGCTATAGTCACCCAAAGCCAGCTATAGGTTGCAGTAGTGGAGTTTTCATCCCTGGTGTTGTTGAACTAACATTCTCCCACCCTATCATCCCACATCCTGCCAATCTTTGTCCTGTACAAAGGAGAGGGAATGTCCATGGAGCACAGCAGCATTGTCTGGCATGGGGGAGCCTATTTGTTTGCTACACTTTCTGCTGGTGTAATGCTTTGCTGCCTTCATGCATTTCAGTCGCCGGGCAGCTGACATCGTATTGAGGCATTTGTCATGGAACAAATAGTAACAGCAAACTATCAACAGAATTACACAACTGGCTCTGTCACTTAAGTTTATGGGCTTTTTTTCTCCTTTGACTCCTAGTTATTCTAACTGAGAATCAGATCCCAAAAGTTAAATCAGCTGGCCAGAGCATCTCACCTATGTCAGAGAGGAAAATGGGTGTTTATCTAATCAATCTAATCACCAATCTGGACATAGAGTCATGGAGATGGTCCACAGCATTGCTGAAAATGCACCTGCAAATGTAGGCAGGCAAATACACATGAAATTGTGTGTGTACAAGTGGGATCCTACATGGTTGGCCGACACTCAGCTTGGGCTCAAGCCATAGTATCTGTGAGTCTCTTGCCCCTGGTCCCCTACAGGAGCTCCCACTCCTGGGCAATCTTAGTGTTCCCAGCAGGAGTTCAGCTCACTCCCCAGGTCTTTCTAGTGCCCTGTTTACAGTTACCTTGTCTCTAGCCCTTCAGGACCTTTGTTCATACCGAGCAATCTGTCTCAGACAGGGGAGTTTGAAGGAAAAGGTTAGCAACTGCTGCAGCTAAGATCTTCCTGTTATTGGCACTCACTAGCAGTTTCCCTGTTCCTGAGAAAACTCTCCACTTCTCTGTGGCCAATTCCACCCTTTTAACCTCCACTTCTCCAGGTGGCGCATGATCTGCAGGTGCACCTAATTGGCGCAGCCTGAGTGCGGGAATGCTCCTTGGTCTTGCCAACAGAGGGATGGGGGAGAGGGGTCCCATCAGACCCTACCCATAGAAAAGGTGGCCCAGAGAGTTCAAGCACAAGTGGCATCATCTCTAAAGGATGGTAACAAACAAAATGGGGCAATGTGAGAGTATTAAGCAGGCAAGAGGAGAAAGGCTTTCCTTTGTGCTTGTACATATCCCTGTCAAGAGAATGGTTCGGCAAACCCTGATAACTGAAGTCATGCAAAGTTCACAACTTCATAATAATTGTAAACATTCAGCATTACACACCAGTCACCCATTTGGAGTTCTGTATTGACATCTGATTAGATTGTCAGGATAGCACAGGGGTAGGCAACCTATGGCACGCGTGCCAAAGGCGGCATTCAAGCTGATTTTCAGTGGCACTCACACTGCCTGGGGTCCTGGCCACTGGTCCGGGGGCTCCTCTGCTCGCCTAGGGTACCGGCCACCGGCCTCCTGCCAGCCGGGGTTCCAGCCACCGGCCCCGCTCAGCCCACTGCCAGCCCCAGTCCCGGCCACTGGTCCAGGGGGCTCTGCTGCCGGCCTGGGGTCCCGGCTGCTGGCCCAGGGGCTCTGCAGCCACCCCCAGCTATGGCCCACTGGCCCCAGCCCTTGGCAGTGAGGGGTGCAGATAGGGGCAAGAGGAGGCACAGCTCAGCACCAACAGCTTAAAAGTTGTTAGAGCACCACTGTACTGGGATATTTTTAAGTCCTGATTTGCTGCTTACATCACTATCACGCCACGTGGAACAGCGCACTGCATTTGACGTTGAGATTAGAATGTACATGCAAGAACTGGAATCAGAATTTTCTGACAGTTTTCAAGAGTTCCAGTGATTTGGCCCAATGCTTTCTTTTCTAATTAAACCTGAAAAGTTCAACGAAAGCGACTTGGATTTGTCTGTATTTCAGTGGATGGGTGTTGAAGATTTCGAAATCAGTTAAAAAGCTCAGAATGGTGGGCATCAAAGTTTGGAGATCTGCAGAGTGCACTTGAATGTACTGAGAGAGATCATGGGGCCTCTATTCTGACCTGCTGGACATTCCTGCCAGTGAAATGTAACTGTTTGAAGAAAATTACGTTTGCAATGCTTTCAGCATTTGGATCCACATACCTGTGTGAACAGGTACTTTCACACATGAAATCTGTCCTCTGTCCCTCTCGGAACCAGTTAACAACTGATCACTCAGAAGCCTGTGTGCAACTTAAAGTATCCAGATACATGCCAGACATTGGAAAACTCAGCAAGGAAAAGCAAGGCAAGGATCACTAAACTGATAAGATCTGCATTTTAATTTAATTTGAAATGAAGCTTCTTAATCATTTTAAAAACCTTATTTACTTTACATACAACAATAGTTTAGTTATATATTATAGACTTATAGAAAGAGACCTTCTAAAAATGTTAAAATGTATGACTGGGACGCGAAACCTTAAATTAGAGTGAATAAATGAAGACTCAGCACACCACTTCTGAAAAGTTGCCTGGGATAGAAGCAGTAGATTGGAAGTAATTGGGCCAGTGCCCATGTTTTTTGTTCTGAGTTTGCTCAGCACCTAACATGACAGCACCTAACACCATGACTGCAGCTCCCAGGCACTACCGCAATACAGATAATAAATAATAATATTAGTGAATCCAAGATAGGTGACAAGATCAGAAACAAGTGTTCCTGGTATCTGGAGACTTGGAGAACTGTGACGATGTTCTAGCATGATGGCCATGAATAAGATACGCAACAGGATGGTCCTAGTCCTTTTACCTTACTACAATCTAGGCTGAGTACTAATGATGAGTACCACAGAGGATTTTCTTCTGCACAGTATATTAACACATATCAGAGGTATACAGAATATTGCTAAAAAGACATATAGCTATATAGACTGTGAGGGCTTTTTCGTTCCTTACAAACTCAAAACTTAACTAAAAATGCTACCGTGTTTTTCTGAGGTTTTTACATGTAAATGGTTTCTTTTCCCAGTGAAAATTAGCCCATTTTTGAGTGACAACATGCATATTCCAAGCCAAAAGTATAGATGAAAAAGCAGACTTGGCCACAGCTGCTACCTGGAAATCCAGAGGCAGTTGTCTTCCTTATCATGTCATCTGCTGCAAGTCAGCTGTAAACCATGGTGACCTGTGAGTAATGTGGCCATTCCAAGCTTATGCTGCTACAACCTTCATACCACACCCCGCCCCCACCATCTATCTCTTGCTTCCTGTCTCTGTAAGATGTCCCAGTCCAATCTTTACCTCCTTCAGTTTCAGGATGGGCAGTGGTCCTGTCTCAGTGCTGCCCCCACCCCATCCCCCACACCCCAATTCAGAGGAGTGTTTTCTTTAACTGATAGACATCTGTGGGCCAGATTCTTTGCCACACTATAGCCTCTTTGCACCAATGCAGAGAGATCATAAATCTGGACGATCTGGCTACCTGGGGATTCTTCTGATGTGGAGGGACATCTCTGGGTGGAATAAAGCTGCTGCAACAGCTCCTACATCACCCCTGCCATCCAGCTGCTCATGCTGAGGGCAGGGCAAAAACATCCCTGCATCCCAGCAGTTCCTTGCTGCAAGAATGGCCCCATGTGGCAGCAGACAGCTGGATGTAACTTGAAACCACCCTTAAGATGCTCTAAGTTATTTTGAACATTAGACTTGGCCCCTAGGTGAGGGATTCACAAATGTGACAAAGTCACTGTTGTCCCCCCACTACCACCTCAGTTATGCTAAGGGTATCTCAGCTGCAGCTAAGGATGTAGCCCACTTTGGTAAGACTTTATTAAAACCATTTTCCCTCTATCAACAACACAAACATCCCTAAATATCCTTCCCCCTGCTTCACAGCTGACTTACTACAGATGAAGTTTACAGCTGACTTACTACAGATGAAGTGGCAGGGAAGAAAATTTGCAGGTATTTGCTGTGGCCAAGTGTGCTTTATCATTAACACAAGATGAGGAAGGTGAGATTATTTTTTCTCTTTGGATGCAGCCCTCGTTCCAATCAACCCAACTTTATTACCTCAAGATTGGACAGTATCCAAGTGTTCTACATGGGGCTGTGGCTTATGACTACCCTGAAAGGTAAGATAATGCAGAATGTGCTGACTTCTGGTTAAGAAGAACCTCTCTCCTGGGAGCATGTCATACTAGTGCTCTGTCACAGGCTCTGATGGCCTGTTCATTTCTGTTGGCTATGATTTACAAAGACCTACATGGTTCGGTACCTGCCTGGAAGAATGACTGTCTTTCTACCTGTAGGATGCCAGCACATCTGCGATCTGTGGAGCTGCTCAGTGGCAGGGCATTTTCCCTATCTCTTGAGCGTCCATCTGCCTTTGGTCTCAGAGAACCCACAACTGCCGAACACTGGGGCTGTGACGCATTCTCAGGATGTCCAGGGCTGTGGGTCACAGTGTTACTCCCCTGCCTCAGCGAAAGAGAGACTTGGTGCTAATCTGTGTGTCAGCTCCCTGACACTTACCATCAGTTAGCCATCCAGACAAACTCCAGATAGGTAATTACACATCCCTTTGTCTGGCAAAACCTGTTGTCAAGCCTAAACATATTATCAGTACATACATACAACTTCTTAAATATCACCCGTACATACATCACACTATGATTTGGAGCATCATCATGACGTATGTTTTGATTGGACACCTCACACAACACTCTTTGGGTAGATACTATGAAAGCAATTTGTTAGCTGTAGTGAGTTTGTTAGGCCTGAAAGGAGTTGCTGTTACAGAACAGTGAACCTTTCGGCAGTGAGCATTTAGGGATTCTTAGGGTCACAGGGACACATTGTAAGACTCATCTGTTTTCTCTGTTTTTTTGGTGACATGGTGGGCTGAAGGATGCTGAGTAGTTGTAGGGATTCTTCTTGTCCTTTGGATTGGTTTATATTGGGGCTGCTGGGGGTTGGCTGGGTTGGTTATACAGTATTTAGATTTCTTCTGTGTATTTTAAGAGGTGTTTAATACAAACACCTAGAGCCGAAGAGAAGTGTTTTTTCTGAACACTCAAAGAAATAAAATAAAACATATAGGCTTAGGTCCCAGTCCTGCCATGAGCTCCATAAGAGTGGACCCCTGCTGCTGCCTGAGCCCCACTGCTTTTACTCTAGCTCAGTGCTCGTTGCAGGATCAGGGCTTTATGCTGTTAGTTGAAGTCTTAAATGTTCAGTTTGACCATGTAACCATTGTCTTTAGTCCTATGTAGATTGTAACCTCCAAGGGGCAGGGTCTGTGTCTTTCTCTATGTGTTTTACAACTCTGAGAATGCTGTTGGCATTTTGCAAACCATGAATAATACACCATGGCTTGCTCTGTCTTGTGCATTGACAAACCTGTTCCATTTTGAATTGAGGGAAATATGTACAGCTTGCTGCAGGTATTGTCAAATTATTCCTCCCACTTGGTCTCTTCTTCATTTTCACACTTGGTCTCTTCTTCAATTTCAACATGCTTAATACCTACTCAGGTAACTGACAAGCTGCTCCAGTTACACACTAGAGGTGGAATATTGAAGTCCTGCAGTTCAAACATAGAGAGATATGTATAGCCCCCTTTTCATTCAAATCCCTCAAAAAAAAAAAAACCACCCCCCACTAAAATTCAGACATGCTGCCCATAATTTAGGGCAGAAAATAGAGCATACAGTTAATATCTCAGTGGTTTGCCAATTCTGTGATGTCATAAGTACCAATCATGAAACAGGAGCCATGTGGCTTAGTGGATAAAAAAACACTGGCTTTTCTCCTCTGAAAAGGCAGTTCAAATCCAGCTTAAGGTTATAAATTAAGTGAGTCCCTTAACCTCGTCTAGGAAAGGTGATCTCTCCAGGTTGGAGCTGAGGTCACTGGCAGGTCACTGTGATGAAGCTTGTATTTGTTGGCTTGCACACACTTGCTTAATGGTATAAGCAGAGGAATTAAGGTTCATATCCTGGCAGTATGCCAGAAAGCCAGACACAGCAGGCAGCAAGGTGTACCCAGATACATAGCTAGACACATCCAGCGAAATAGAAATCCTGAGTCACCGGGCAGAAGAGCCACACACTGGGTCAGATGAGTGCGCTGATGGTGCTGCTTTTTGTTGCTGTCTTCTTGAATTATTTGTCCCAGACTGAGAGAGTCATCGTATGCTTGCAGAGAGTATCATCATAAGGACTTGCTGGATTTTAGGCCAACCATTCCCCTCGGATCACGTTCCCAGATCTACGGTTCACTTCCCATTGCTTTAGCAGTGCATATCTGTTGTCAAACTCACGCTGGATCCCAGCTAGCGCACACTGCTGTTTGAATGTTCACTTTGCCCTCCTTGCTCTCGTTTCTTTCCTTACCCTCCTGCATTGGCACCAATAGAATGCAAGCGTGCTGGAACAATTTGTATGGTGGGGGTGCTGAGAGCCATTGAACCAAACTGTACACCCTGCATATAATGGAAACCACTTCAAGTCAGGGGAGTGCTGCAGCACCACCCGCACCCCCAGTTCCAGCACCAATGATAGGATGTATCCCCCAGTGCTTAGGTGCCCACTCACTGATCCTTGCCAATCACGACTGCTCACTTCAAATTAAGTGTAAAAATATAAAGAAGGAGGAAAATCCCTCTTTGAAGTTTGGTGTTAATGCTGCTGGTAGCTTTGTAGTCACAGGGTGCACTACAGACTCACCCCGCCCCCCATCTCCCCTCAGGGTCTGGAAATGACGTTTTTTGAGGTTTTCAGTTTGGATGCTGAGTTGGCTTCTGCGGTGTGTTGCCATCCTGTCCGCTGAAGGAACAGATTGGAACATTCAGAGAGCTGCATTTACACTGAGCAGAGTTTGATGTGCAACAGCCAACAGGAGTCTGTTTAATGGTCTATTTCACTACCATGCCCTAAAGAATATTAAGAGTTAGGGGAGTTCCACCAGTCTCACACCAAAGAGCTAAGACTCAACTGTGAAGATCCTGTATGATTAGTTTCCGTTTTACCAATATACGTTCAAAGCATTTAAATGGCTTTGCGGGCTGGCAAATTATTTCATTTTCAATAATTCTTTAATTCTTTAGCTGAAGAATTTGAGTTTGGGCAGAGAGGAATCTGAAAGGAGTGTGACTCTTAAACAAAACACCTGTCTTTCATTCAAGGCTAAATTGACAAGCAATAATTTAGTTGTCTAAACGCAGAGCTTTCAGGATTTCAGGCTGCATAAATGTCAAAAAAACATAAAGATGCATGGGTAAGGTTCAAAGGTAGGCTACAATGTAGGCAAATATACAGAAGAACTTCAATTATTCAAGCACTGATAACTCTCTGTTATCTGAAGGTTGAATATGTTTTCCACTCAAAATGTGATTTTAGTTTATAAAGTTTTCTGAAAAAATGCAATGTGCTGGATTCCTTAAGTGTTTGTCCTGCAGACTTTGTGAACTCTGAACTCTTTTCTCGGGAGAGCTTATAACATCTTCTGGATCTCAGCACCAACAACCTTTTTATCTGAGTCCTTTGTTATCCCAAGGAATGTGGATGAACTTGATGTCACCTGTTACATTTGGGTTAGGGTAGTGAAGTAAATAAATCATGATTTTCATCTTTTCTCCTACTACCTTCCAAGCATCTTTGCATACTTTATCTTTAGAGATCTCTAGCTGTATGCAGAGTGTATGTATGATGAAAGGGAATTCCCTTAATGCATTGGAAGAGGTTTATATTTGGGGATGTTGTATCTTCTAACTATAGAACCACTTAACCACTTAGCACAATTCAACATCTGGTGGCTGGAATCAGTGAGCCAAATTCTGCCTTTAGTTACATCCTTGCACCTTCTTGGATTTTCAGCTACCTTCTGAGTGCAGAATGTGTCCCACTTTCTGTACCTCTGGAACATTACTGCCACTTTGACTCACACCAGGGCCCTCAGGGGAATCTGGCTATATATTATACTGAATCCAGCCTAAAAATACTTTCCCGTGTGTCCCAATTACTTTGGAGACAATTTGACATTATTGTATCTTCAAGAGAGAAGCAGCTAATATTTGCTAGACCAGTACAAGCTATAGAACTAGGACCCTGCCAGGTTTATAGGGAGTTCGGCAAAGTAGTGGAGGCTGCAGACAAAACTGGTTTGCAGTAGTGCGCTTGGAGCATCTTCCCACACATCTTTCCCATCTTCTCCCACGTATGACTCACGACTCTCACTCCAATTCCTTCCCCCTGACATCTTCCTCCCTTGCTTTGTAACACCAGAACCTACCTTCTCTCTTCTCCTGTCCATGGCAAACAAGCAATGCAGGGAATCACTTTCCTTCTCCCAAAACCCCTGTTGGATGGCAGGACACCATCAAGTGTTCTCATTCCTTACTCTCCCAGGGTAACAAAGCTGGGATGGCACAAGACGGTGGATTTTGCTTCACCTCCTCTCCCACAGTTAGGTCTCCAGGGGAGAGGATGTGAAAGTGCCAGACATGGTGGTCAGATCTTCGTTCAGAGAGGGAGCTGGATTGTGCCAATCTGTGCAATGGTCACTTTTTAAAATCTTATTCATGAGCTGCAGAACGGGAGAAGGGCCATGACTGCTGCTCTGTAGCTAATCTTTAATGGTGCATGCCTGGGGTGACCCAGGCCTCTGGGCCAGTAACTGGGCCACAACCGGGCAGTGCAGGGGCAGTGCTATTCCCTTGGGGAGCTTCTGGCCAAGCCCACCACAGCTATCCTGCTGGTTCCCTCTCTCCCAACAGCTTCCTTTCAGTCATATGCAGACACAAATATACAGAGTTGCCAACGAATCTAATCAAGAGTAGTGTAGTTCTAGACCCTGCTTGTGATGACTAGAAGCTGTAACCCTCACTGGATTTTCAGCCTTTCTTTGGTGAGAAGAGCCTCCCGGGGAAGGACTGTGAACATGGCTGCTGCAGGAGGCAGACAGAGCCCTTGCCCTCCCTTCAGGAGCCAAGAGGAGTTTTGGGTAAAGGGAGCAGTAAGAGACCAGCAGCTTGGGGCTCCTAACCTCCCTTTCAATGAAAAATGGGTTGGCTCCTCTCTGCCATGCAGTTCCAGGTATGAAAAGGGAAAGAAGAGGATCCTGCTGCAGCAGGTTCCCAGGCATGGAGGTGCGGGTGGAAGAACCCTTGGAGCTGCAGGAGGATCAGAGGTGAGATCTGGAGCACAGGACCTATGTGTAGCTGTGGGGCAAAGTTAATGTCGGGTCTAGAGGATGCATAATTAGTTCCTGGGGTGGGGGTTGGGCAATTTTTGGAGGGACACAGAATTAATTAGAATGTGGAGGTTTGGGAGGAGGCAAAAAGGTTGTCAAAATGAATTCTAACACACATAGGGGCAGGCTGTGGGAGTTAAACAATCAAAAGATAAGTGTATCTATCTATCTAGTTGGGGGCCACTTTCATGGGGGTTGGGGGCTGACTATTCAAATGACTATATTTTGAACAAACATAATAGTGAGTCTTGGGGGCAGATTGTCCAGTACTGGGAGAAAAACCATTGGAGGGGAATTTAGCATTTAACTCCACATGGAACTCCCATGGGCCTTGCCCCATGTGGTCCTGCCAGCCACCACCACCTGCAGAAAAGCCACCAACAGATCTGGCAGAGGCTGGCGATCCATGAGAGGCCAGGCCCATGCACAAGAGGGCTATGTAGTATCTTTCCCCTATGCTCTTTGGTCGTGTGTTTCTACTGAAGCCATTCTACCAATGACTTTCTCCTGCTCCCAGTGGCCCCTGGGAAAGCTAATACTATATGAATATTCTGGGTAACTTCTGCCTCTCCCTTCCCCTGACTCTTGCCAGCATGAACTGGTCCATCAGAGAAAGCTACATAACATGTAAAGGAGGCAGAACTGCAAAGATACCTGAACTCCATTTTCACATGGTGGGCAGAGCTAGAGGAAATGAGGTGGCCCAGTGTCATCAGTTTTTGTGATTATGAATGAGCAGAAGCACAAATGGGGATATTCCATTGGGAGTCTTACAATTTAAAAAAAAAAAGCCCTTCCCCCATGTAATATTGCTACAAAAACAGAATTTTCTAAACTCCAGAAGGCAGACATGAAAAATTGTACTCAAATAATTTAAAAGTCTTAGGTGTCCCCTGGCGATCAAAAAGAAAACAAAACAAATAATTTAAGGTTGCATTTTAATTGAATTATGCAATGACATTAATTTAAACATTAGTAAACAGATGCAATTTTGTGTAATGCTTTAAATTAAGTTTCTCACATATGCATTTAATTGAAATGTATTGAGATGGTTATTTATGTTAATAAAATAATTAAAAGCAGTTATTTAAGACTAACTATGAAATAGCTGTGTAACTACCTATATTAATAAGACAGTTAGTTAAAGGATAATGTCTATTGCTTTATAGTTTAAATGCAATAAACAGCTGCTGAGTTAGATTAAGAGCCAAAGTGAAACTAAAGTGTTTTAGCAATCTCAAAAGCTATTTGTTTGTAAGTATACTGCAAAGCAATAGAGATTATTCCTATTATACAACACCTATAGCATAAACATTAAAATATGATTTTCCTAAGTGCTTTGATTCCTTTCTCTCAGATTTTCCACCTACACCACAAGAGAGGGCAAGGCTAGAATCAGTGGAAAATGGCTTGAGCGGAGAAGGACATGTATGCGAGGGTGTTTATAGGGTGATTTACTGTCCTAATCTATAGCCATGCATTACTATTGACTTCAATGAGATTGTGTGTGGATGTAAGTCAGGGCAGAAACTGTGTTAACCAGCTGTACTTTTAGGGTGTCATAATTCAAAAATCTTGTTTGTTTTTTGTTAGAAAAAACTCTTCCTTGGCCCCAGATCAAACCTACCAGATTTTAAGCTAAAGGGACTTTTTTGTGGAAGTGGGCAGGGGAGAATCAAGCTTATAATAGAAACTCATCAGCAGCCTTGTTTAGGAAGTGGCTGCTGCCATTACATAATTAACACACAAAGAAGAGACACATTTTGGTCCCTAAGCTATGGCATTTTATGGCTGTGTCTCATAGTGAATACACAGAACTCAGACATTAGGTTGTGGTAAGTAAGCAAATGACAATACTGTGTATTTATTTGTATTACAGTTGTAATTTACAGGTTCCGAGTTGGCACCCATTGTGCTAAGCACTGTACATACATCCAATGAAAAAGATGTTCCGTGTGCCAATGACCAGAAAGACTGATTCAAATATTCTTTTAAATGCAGGTCTTGGATCCTGCAAGTCAATGGAACTATTGAGGTAAGAAAGAGTTGCAGGAATGGGCCTTTATTTATTATGTTTATGCCACCTTAGGATTCTGCTGGTTTTGTGGGAGGTGGGGAATGGTGTTCTTAATTACTTAGTTACACTTGTTCAGTTGTGTTTGAATCAATATTCTAAAGTTTATAGTTTTACAAAACTAAGGCGCCCTCACAAAGTAAATGGGAATTAAAGTGCTTTTAATGCCTTTATCGCTACTTATGATTACAGCCTTCTTCCCACTTCAAGTGGTTTAACTTTCTCTGTGGCCATACTGAAAGAACTAAATTATTGGAGCATGGTATAAGGGGAAGTATGTTGACACAGTCTTTGATGTGCACTGTACTTAGTTTCAGTCTCCATTTCTTGCAATAGTCACCTGATAACAATTCAGGTTCTCATCAATCTTTTGAAAGCCATGGTCCCTTCAGCCAAGCAAATATTATCATCAAACCTGTACTGCCTGGAGATGGTGTTTGGCGGGTCTTTGGTGACCACATTAAATAAAGTTGGTACCAGTACCACACTTTGCCGGAGTCTGTTTTTGTGGAATTTCCAAGTGCTGTTTTTGTGGCCCAGAGATACCTGAGAACATCTACCCATTAGCATCATCTCAGTTACCATGACAACTCATCAAGGAAGAACGCCTGACATCTTGTACGGCAGACCAGTGTGCCGGATGGTGTCATAGGCTGCTGCAAGGTCAAAAAAGCCAGCTCCAGTTTTGTTCTTCCTTTGAAATCCATTCGCAGTGTACATAGTAAGTGCGAGCACTTGGTCACAGATGCTTTGATTTTCTCAGAAACCTTCCAGATCATCACTCAAAAGATGTTCTGTCATGGGCATAGTCCTTTGGAAGATCATCCACTCCAGGAGTGTGTAGTTACAACTCAGGAGTGATACTGGGCAATAGCTGGTTGCTAAAGAATTGTCTTTACCTGGCATTGATAAAGCTATTACCTTAGCTCTTCACCCTATCTTATGTATCTTGTTCTCCTGTATGGTGTGGAACATGAAGATAGGCAACCGGCACTGGCTTTTCTTCCCAAGATGTTGTAGTAGTTCTGGCAATAAATTCTCATGGCCACAAGCTTTTCCTGTTTTCACTGTTGTTTTTCTATTTCTTAGGGAATGGTAGGAAGTTTTCATATTGGTTAGACAATAGAGATTGTTTGCATTGATGCCATTTATTTTTGATTGAATCTTGATTATTTATTTATTGATTTATTTATTTATCGCTTTAGCAATGTTGGTCAGCCGTGCCACAAAACTGGAGAGACTTTCTGGTGCCATGTATCTGGTGCATTTTGTGCTGCACCAAATATCCTAATGAGCGTACATGTTTTCCTGCTAGATATTGACATGTCCATTTCTGAAATTGCTTTTCTCCCAGCCTGCTATTTGGGCTACATTCAGGCTCTCTAGGAGGTGGCTGGTATTTCTGGATCGATGGATTTTTGTTCTGTTTAAAGAGGTCTGCAGATTCGTCGCCCAGATATGGTACAAAGGCTTTTTGGCAGACATATCGGATGGACTTGGAGGTGGTTTTAAAGATTCTTTAAAGATTTTTAAAGACCCAATCTGCTAGGCCTAACCCACTTTGATCAGATTCTCTATAGCCCAGATGATATGGTTTCTATTAAAGTCTCTGGCATAGATGGCAGGATGCTGGGGTGATGGTAGAGCAGGAACAGGCCATCATTGGTTAGGGGGCCCGTAGACATTAGCAGCTTCAAAGTGACCAATCCTCATGGTGTCGCCGTAGTCAGATGTAGATGGTAAACTCTGCACATCTCCTCAATTTGATCTTACATGAGTGATCCAGCCACGTTTTTCATGCAAACTGCAGTCTATGAGGTTGAAACCAGAGATTATGAAATGACAGGCAATAAGGGACTTCACATGAGTTTTCTGAAGGCAGATGACATTCGTGTTGTGTCAGGAGGCAATGTTTTTGAGAACAGAGGCTCTGTGGCTGATGGGCTCTTGATATTCAACTGTAGTACTTTGAGAGAAGAGCCAACATTTATGGCATTTCCTTGTCCACGTCCACAGTCATTGGGATCCAATAGATTTGGTTCACAGGTGGCAGTTTTGGTTTCCCTTGAAGGGTAATTACAGGGTACATGACAAGAATACAGCTGCATTGTAACTGCCCCATACCTGCATTGTTTTGTCATCAATGTGAAACACATCCAAGATTCACAAACTGGAGCAAGGGTTGTGCAAGCACAAAAAGAGTTTCATATTGTCCTTTGACCTGTCACCTGCTGCTTCTCCTGTAGATACTAGGGAGGGACTTTTGTCCCAAAAATCATGCACAGTTTTATATTTTCAGCCAAACAGCAAAACACAGGGGAAAATCATAGTGAGTTTGAGCAGCTCATGAGCCAAAATCAAAACAAATTCATTCAACCCTTTTTGACACCAAACCACCAATTTTTGTACAACTGGGGCCATGATGTTTATAGAATGATAGTGCTGTTCAGTGTTTTTCCATATGTCTGTGTTGGTTGTCTTCTGATATTTGACAAATATGGGGTGAGAAATTCAGGATGAACAATTTTCTCAATATAATCAAAATTTCCTAAAATTAGTTTACTTTTCATGTTATATCAGGGGTTTTTATAGTATAGTATAAAAACTGTGTACCAAAGGTGAAAAAATCCTGTTGAATCTATTCACTTCCTCCTTTTGAAGTTGTCTATCCTGAAGGGATGATTACATCAGTGGCTAGCTGGCCCACACTGGCACAAACATGTGAAAATCACAGTGGCAGGTATCAACTATGTTTTGTAGAAACAATTTTTAAAAAAGCCAACAGAAAAAGGGGTCTTGGCAGATACTTTTGCATGGTGATTAATCCAAGTGCAGATCCACTACTAATCTTCCACGGAATTATTTTGTTTCTGGGTTGTTAAGGAAACAGATGTAAGGGTGGCTCTGGAGTGTGTGTGTATGTGTGTGTGTGTGTGTATAATTCACCAGTTCAGATTATGGCTGTTAGTCACCCAAAATAATTATTTTCAGTGGTTGGGATCCAGCACTGGGCAAGGTCCAGTCTCACTGCTTCTACATCAGGCTTAGGCAACTGGCAGAAAAGCCCACCCAGTGACTAGCCTTGTTAAGCTTCCAGTGCTTGCAGGCCTTGCTGACTCTGCCCCGGGGGAAAACCTGTGTAACAATGGATAAAAGACTTTGGCCTCCCAGCTTACTTACAAAGGATCCTCTTCACTCATCCTCTTAGTGAGAAATCCAGTTGAATGCTTTTTTGAAATCTTTCAAATTTTAAAAATAAAATAAATCTTCTTACTCCATTCCCCAGTGAGTCTCCTGACTGCACTGCCATGTTGTTGTGCACTTCAGATTCTTTACATCAGAGAAGTCAATTGAGAGGATGCCTTTATTCCTGTGGCTCCAGGCAGGTACATGGCAAAAAAGATATTAACTTCTTTGTGTTCCTTGAAAATATTAAAACAAGAAAGAAAGAAGAAGGTTGCTCTAGAAATGGGGCAAATTAATGTGTATTTAAATAATTTGGTAGCAAACTGTTCAATAGTTTCTAATCACCGCACACTAACTTCATTTGTAGCAATGTTGCGGGAGGATAAGTTTGGAAATAGGGAGGATTGTTCCATCTGGAGACAGGGAAATATTTCTGTGTGTATGTTGGTGTTAGCGAGTTTGTCACTGTCACGTGTGATGCCAAAAGAAGATACACAGTGACAGGGTGATAAAGTGTACACAGTGAGCACAAGTGAACTGGTTCTGATTAAAATAACCATTCAATTTGGACCATCACCCATTTCCAGACCTCATTCCCAGAATGTAAGAAGTGAGGCCATACCCTTCCTGTTAACTCCCCACACCTCTCTCCTACACACACGGTTTGTCTTCACTTAAAACGCTACAACAGCACAGCTCTATTACTGTAGTGCTTTAGTGTAAACATTACCTAGGAGGATAGGAAGTATTGTTCCCTCAGCGTAGTTAATCCATCTCCCCAGGAGTGGTAGCTAGGTCAACAGAAGAATTCTTCCATTGACTTAGTGGCTTAATTACACCGCTGGGGGTGGTGGTTGATTTTTCACACCTCTGACTGACATAGTTAAACCAACCTAATTTTCTAGAGAAGACCAGGCCCCACCTACACATGTGCACATACGCACACACACACAAACACACACCTCTTCCCCTCCGCCCCCGTCGCCATTTCATTTACACTGTCTTCTAGGTGGCCTAGTGGCTGTTCATCTACTCTGTTATCTTTAGGAAGTTGATGGTTAACCTACTCCTCTTGTCTTTTTAGGGATGCTGCTCCATTCCTCTCCACGACTTCTTTCAGTCAAGCTGGCCAATAGGCCTGTATCCCTTTCTACTGAAATGTGTTGAGGGCTGAAAGTTTGCCACCCTTTCTCCCCCTTCCTTCTGATGCCAACCTGGAAATGCTCCACTGGTAACTGCACACTACCCTTAAACATGGTGGAGTTGAAATACCCCGGATGTACTGTCCCATTCACAAATCCCGGTTGTCTTAGGCGCAGAGATATTATTCACTGAAAACGTTGGAAGAATCCAAACTGACTGTATTGTTATGGAGCTGTCACCAAACGGCGCTCTTACACAGAGTCTTACACAGAGTCTTAGTGTGTGGGTGCTGTTCAGTCTCTGAAGAAATCTTGCATTGCTATTTTTGTGATGTAATTTCTTTAGGTGGGAGCTGATGCAAACATTAAGGTAACTAAGCTTTGTTGGTTGGGCTGAGATTTCCAAAAGGAGGCGTTTGTTGGTGAGCTGGCTTTGGAGGTTATCATGTAAAATAAACAAGTGACAATGACTAAGCATGTACCCTGGCATTATGTCACAGATTTCTCCTCCTAACTTGATATTTACTTTCACTTGGTACAGGGGTAACAATATTTTAAAGGCCTGATTGGGATATTTAGCAAGATGCTGTGTGCAGAGTGCATTGCAGAGCTGCACCACTCCCAAAGCAGCCATTAAGCTGGCACAGTGTGGCCCTTTGGCACTCTGACCCCACTCTGTGGGCCAGTGCAAGAGGGGTTATTATTGGTGCATGTTCTACCTGTGTCATTTGAGGAGAGGTTGTGATAAATTAACAGGAGCTGTGCTGGCTGCTGCTACCCAGCCAGGCTGAACATTTGCCCCACTGTATTCACACTTTCCCTTTAAGCTAGATTGAGAGGTGTAGTTGACACGTGTAGCTGGGGGAGCCTAGACTTATTTGGACAGTGCTGTGGAGAGGGGGTGCATGATCACCCTTTGAGCCAGACTGTTCTGGGGTGTACAAAGGGGGGTGTGAGGTGCAAGGAGTTTCTCCATGAAGGGGCCACGCACAGTAGGAGAGCCAGAAGTCTACAGCACTAGTTCTGCTGCTGCCTGTAGCCTTTGCAGAGGGTGCAGGGAGGATGAAGGGCAATAGACTTGATCCTGTCTGTGGCCCTCCAAAGCTGACTGGGTGCAGAAGGGAGTAGTTGGTCAATGGTGATGCAGAGCCATGTGAGGACTTATGGACATCTATCTATCTATCTATCTATCTATCTATCTATCTATCTATCGGAGCATGTTAAAAAAATCAACTTGTCTGGTTACTTAGTTTTGACACCTTGCTACCACTGAATTTAGCCTTGGTTCATTAGTCAAGGAAGTCAACAACCCTTTTTTTTTTTTTTTTACTATCACGCAGTGTATTCCCAGCTCATACATATCCTGTAGCTTGTTAAATAATTATTTATCCTTTAAGAAATTCCCATTAATCTCTGACAAAGAAAAGCCATAATAGGTTAGTCAGTCATCATATATATAATAGAAATCATTTTTACAAGTGTCTTTAATGGCTTTCATTAATTACATGTCTACAGTTTAAAAAAAGCAACCCCTCTCAAACACAGTGCCCTTTCCTTCTTGAAGAGTATCTAATTTCTGAAATAGCTGAAATTAAGGCATTGACACTCTTTTTGTCCAAATCAAGCAGAAAAATACACACATGGGGCAAATGGAGGGTGCAGCATTAATGCTTTCTATTAACTTGTAAGCGTCTTTCATTACAAGCCCCCCTCTCACCACCCACTCAGAAATATTCCTCTTGGGCTAATCTGTGACTTTAGGCGTAGCCTTGAATGAGGGCTGGTGCAATAGCTGCACCACTCTAGGAATAGTCCTAGGAGGTATTGTGACTCACAGACACTCTTCTGAACCATAATTTCCTCCCGCACTTCCTCCAAGGGGGTAGTAGTTTGCTGCTGGCCTGTATCAGCAGTAAATGACAACACCCCAGTTGCCCTCTTAGCTGCACTGGCAAGTGAATAGGGGGAGGTGGCTTTAGAACCAAGGCTCCACCAATTCCCCTGTACCTTCTCACCCCACTCCTCACCCACCTACTCTAGGTCTAGGTAGCACATATAGGGGTGTAGTGGGAGAATTCTTACTCCCGTGCTCAGTCAAATAGTCCAAGTCATGATTTAGCCCACTGGGAGAATAAGATGGTACAAAAGCATTTGCTTACTCATAATGTTAGTGATCATAAAAAAGGGTTACAAACTACCTCTTCTATAGTAAATGCTGGATTTAAAAACAAAAGTCTGTTTTCCCCCCTTGCTAGGGAAGTGGGGAATATCAGAAGACAAGAACAGGCATTCTGTGTTTTTGTATGCAATATTAGTCCATTACTTGGCTGAGACCCAGATCTATTGTGGTGAGAAAGTAATAGATGAACTAACTAGGGATCCAGACTCTCTGGCTCCTGTCCAAGAAACATTAAAAAATGGAGTACTGAACATAACAAGTAGGATGATGAATGCAAATGTTGATCTCTTATTGAAAACTGTTAAGTTATTAATATGTTAAGTGTATAGATGTGCATTTAGATTTAAATGCCTGCTGCTCATGTTTGTGCACCAAAATGACCTGCTTCACTGAAATAATATTTAAAGTAGCTTCACCTTGTGTCAAGGTTCATACATTAAATTCATACAGCCCGACATGTGTGGTGAAGGCTGACCTTTCCTTGGCGGATTCATCTAGCTGTACCTGCCAGTACCCCTTGGTTAAGTCCAAGGCAGAGATGAACTGGGCCCGTCCCAGATAGTTCATCTGTGCGTGGCATTGGATAGTTGTCTGGGCGAGTTACAGCATTTAGCTTATGGTAGTCCATGCAAAAACATATCTCCCCATCTGGTTTGGGAACTAGAACCACTGGAGATGCCCACGCACTGCCAGAGGGGCGAATTACCCCCATCTGTAGCATATCCTGGATCTCCCGTTCTATAGCAGTTTTAGCTTGAGGAGACACCCGGTAAGGTTGGGCTTTAATTGGGTGAGCATTACCTGTGTCAATGGAGTGGTATGCCCATTCAGTCAGTCCGGGGGTGGCTGAGAACATCGGCACGTAGCTAGTGCACAGCTCCTTGATCTGCTGTCACTGCATACGCCCAAGAGTCATGGAGAGGTTCACCTCTTCCACGCCACCATCACTTTTCCCTTCGTAGTAGACACCTTTGGGCCACTCAGCATCGTCTCCTCCCTGGGCTGTAAACTGACAAACCTTTAATTCTCTGGAATAAAAGGGCTTTAGAGAATTAATATGGTACACCTTAGGCTTTCGGTTGGAGGTGGGGAATGCTATGAGATAATTAACAGCTCCCAGGCACTCCTGGACCGTGAATGGCCCTTCCCACGCTGCTTCCATTTTATGGGCCTGGAGCACCTTTAAGACCATGACCTGGTCCCCTACTTTGAAGGAAAGCTCTCTGGCATGTTTATCATGGCTTCGCAGGGCTGCAGTAGATTGACTCCCTTCCCAAGGACCTCAGGAGTTGAGCACTAGTGAGAGGCTCAGGAGGTAGCTTACCTTAAGTCTACCCCTGTAGTAAGGATCTGAGAAAATCAGAAACACGGGTTATATTATCCCTTCATGAAAGCAACCTTGAAATCCAGAGAGCCTACATCTTCATCATTCAGGTCCAGATTGCGACTAGCCCTTATTGAGTGTGCCGTCAGAGGGAGGGTGAACCCACCTCCCTTGTGAAGAGTGGCCGTGCACTCCAGCCAGCAAAAGGTCGCCTGCTGAACTGACATATAGGGGTGTGGAAGCACCAAGGTGTGGGGAAAGCTGATTAAGTCCTTTTCTCCCCCAGACACTTATTCAAGAGCCATCCACAACCTGGCCTTAAATTAATGTCATGCATTTTACAATGCAACCTTGGCATTTTTTCTTAGAACATTGGAGAAAGTGCATGAGGTTTTCTTACCGCCCTTCATTTTTCCTGGAGTCCATGGTGACACATTGAAGTGCCTCAATAGCTCATGCAAAATAATTTCTGGATGGATAGTTGGTGGACAACTATTAAAAAAAACATGCAAGAAGTTTACAAGAAACAAACAAGTTGGAAAGTTAGGTGTGTTTTAAATGATGTGCTTAAAAAAACAATCAGCTGCATGTAGCACTGGTACTTCAGTTTTGTACAGAAAACAGACTTCTGAAACTTCTCCCCATAGCAGAGAGGTAAGCAAAACAGTTCAGGGACTGGTCTTCATACTCAGCCATAATTCCCACTGACATTCATGGGAGGTGTTGGGCGGGTGCATCAAGGGACTGGATCCTTGTTTGTTACACTTTGATTGTAGAGTTCTCCCCTCTTGAGTCAGTTTTTAGTCAGGGAATTATGTAATGTTGGGTCTAACGAATGAATGGCGGGGATCATGTCTTTTGCTGTCCCTATTTATTCCCTGTTAACATTCCCAAAGCTTGTGTAAGCTGGATGACCCCTTTTTTTGTTGTTGTGCAAAGCGAGCTTGCTCACATGGTGGGTTTTTCCAAACACTCTCAGCTTTAATTGTTGCATGCAAATTGTTTAATAAATCAGTTTATTAAATGTAATAAATGTTGGTGAGGAAAAAAAGAAAGAAAAGATATTAATTAAGAAAAGGATTTAGTCTGACTCAGTCTCATACATGAGACAAAAGGTTAAGTAAATGCCGAGGCCGCTATACCTCTTCAAACAATGAATATTAGTTTTAGAATCATTAATGTCTGCTTAGAAAACAGAGTCATATTGGAGACTTTTATGCCAAAATAACCAAGGCCAGGGCTATTTCTTTTCAATCTGAAGCTAAATTATTCTCCAATAGAGGGCTAAATGTATGCAATTAACAGTGCTAGGTAGGACAACAGAGAATGGCACTTTTAATATGCAGCCAAATTGAGATCAAGTTTTTCTTTGAATCTGTTAACTTAAACATTTAATATGCACAATCGAACTCTACAACAGAGTTAGTGAAAAGAAGCAGATAATTAACTCCTTCACTACTTGTCAGTGCAGTTTGAGAGCGGCTTGCACGTTACCTTCTGATTGCCATCTTTTAAAATTGTTACACACACAAAAACAATGGCATTTCAAGTATCTTCTGTACTTGGTGAAAGATGTGGAAGGTTGTTAAGTATTGGTTAGATATTTGATTACTGCATAATTTTTTAAAGAAAACTTCATCCTGTCAAAGATTAGCTTTCACGTCAAGTGAGCACTGATGTCAGAGCTAACCTGCTAATCTTCAGGATGGTTTGAACTGAAAATGTTTGTTCCCTTTTTTGTTGCATTCAAATATTTTTAAAATAAATAATAATGGGGGTTTTAAGTGATGGGTGAATCTCCAAGGATTTGGCTTGGACATACAGCTAAAAGTCAAGGTGCTCATTCAAACTGCTCAACACTCCTACGACTGCAAAAATGACAGGTTTCAGAGTAACAGCCGTGTTAGTCTGTATTCGCAAAAAGAAAAGGAGTACTTGTGGCACCTTAGAGACTAACCAATTTATTAGAGCATAAGCTTTCGTGAGCTACAGCTCTAGTGAGCTGTAGCTCACGAATCCAGTCTGTGCCTCAAGGAGTTTACAGTCGAAATAGATAAGTAAGGGCACGGATACACTGGAAACTTCAAAGTGCTGTCGTGGGAGTGCTCCTGTGGCAGCGCTTTGAAGTGCAAGTGTCGTGGCACAGGAGCTCTCCCAGCGCTCCTGGTCATCCACTTCCATGAGGGGATTAGCTCCGGGCGCTGGGAGCCTGTTTACACTAGTGCTTTAAAGCGCTCTAACTTGCTGTGCTCAGGAGGGTGATTTTTCACACCCTTGAGCCAGCAAGTTAGAGCACTATAAAATGTAAGTGTAGCCAAGCCCTCAGACAAAGAGTATAAGGTAGTATTACACCCATTTTAAAGATGGGGAACTGACACTGTGGCCTTGTCTAGACTAGGATAAAAGGTGTGCTGTTAGCATGAATGTCTGCCAACTCATGCTACCTAACACATCTTAAAAGTTTACTATAGACAAGGCAATATATACTTCAATATTTGCTAGCAAGTTGAGTTAAAGCCTAGATTCACCCTAAACTTTAACGTGATTAGTGTAGCATAAAGTGTTGTCCTTGTCTACCCTAGACATTTAACACGTGTTAGTTAGTATATGTTAACATCACACCTTCAAATCCTAGTCTAGATAATAATAATACCTAGCTCTTATATAGCACTTTTCATTGATCTCAAAGTGCTTTAGAAGGTGATCAGTATTGTTATCTCAATTTTACAGGTGGGGAAACTGAGGCACAGAGTGGGGAATGACTTGCCCAAGGTTACCCACTAGGCCAGTGTCAGAACTGGGAATAGACGGCAGGTCTCCTGAGTCCCAGTGCAGTGTTCTAGCTGCTGGGCATAATGCACAGATTAAATGACCCGTCCAGGATTGCTGAAAGTCTGTGGTAGATCTAAGAACGGAGCCCAGATCTCTTGAACCAGTTCAATGCCTTTAACCATAAGCCATCTTTTCTCTTATGGTAGGTACATCAGTAGGTAAAAACTGGACTGCAAATCTCATAAAAATATGTTCTTTAAAGATTTCTGGAATTTCCTGCTTATGGTCAGGACAGCAATACTATAGTCCAGCCTTTCTCATAGCGTGTCAGCACCTTTGCTTCCAGGCTAAACTTGAATCCAGAAAGTTGAAACCTGCAAAAATATTTGTACTTAGAAATGTAGCCAAACCATTCTGAATGTCTTTGCTTTGATTTCAGTTCAAGCTTTGAGCAAAAGTGCAGCGTGGTTTTCACTTTGTCTGACCCTAAGTAGGTTTTCAAAGCAATGCGTAGGATTGCAGCAGAGTGACTCCATTTTAAAGTCAATGGGATCATGCATATAATCCCCATCTTTTGAAAATATACACTTAAATATTTCAGATTATTTCCCCAAGCTGCTGGAGAAAATTAATAGTTTATGTACAGATCTCATCTAATTAAATAAATCCTACTGTGGCTTTGGTCCTGCAGATCTTTGCACTGTGCTCAGTAGGGAAAGCAAGATTGCTGTGCTCCAGGGCAAGAGTAAATGGAGGCTATGCTTTGGAATACATAAAGTTAACCACCAGGCTTTGTCCTCTGCACTGAGCAGAAGTAAATCTCTAATCCCGTCTGTTCCCTCCTCTCTATGTCAAAGAGCACAGAGGAGTGGCTAGAGAATGGGTGTTTCTGAGGGAACATGTTCAAGCATGTGAACAGCGCACTTAGTTACTCACTCTCCCTTAGGTCTTATTCGTGCTGCTAGGCAAGAGTAAAATGGAGGTCAGACAAGTGCACCTTCGTTTATGCAGCATCAAGTTCTCCTGTGCACCACATCTGGCTCATCACTTTGTTATCTTGCCCTTATCCACAGCTGAAATTATAAATAAAACATGCTAAATACCACTCTCCTGTATTTAGCAGACATACAGAATATTTTAGTTTGCCTGAATTTAAGCCATTTTCATTAAAAAAGGAAACTTTAAACTAATGTCAGTGTTTTCTGAATCATGGCTTTTTTTTCTTTGGGGAATTCTTTTTTATTTTATTTATTTTTTATTTGTTTGTGACAGGGCCTCAGCGGAACTAGATTTGGTTCTTTTCACCTTCACCCCCAATGGCCTGAATGCTGGATGAGCAACAGGAGGTTTCTCCCAGACTAGATGATCAGAGTGGTCCCTGCTTGACCTTAAGATCTATGAGTTCAGTGAGAGTGATTTAAGAATATCATGTCCTCTGAGTGGGACCATATAAAATTCATTATTTGCAAATAATCAGAAACCAATTGGTATTCAAGAAGATATTAAAGAGTCTCCAGTTTTTTACAAAATTCATCCAGAAATGTATCCCAGTGCCCCATTATTCTATCTGTCAGAGGTATACATTTCTCATCGCTATAGTATCTAATTCATTATTCTCCTCTTTAGACATTTTAAATATTCAATCAAGAAGCAGGAACAATGCCTTGTGATTTGGTTGTCCAGCCATACACCACAAATAATGAATAGCACATCACAGCGAAGAGTTTTCACACAACCCATAGCATGAAAAGTATTAGACAAACCATGTAGTGCATACTTACAAAGAACAAGTTCATTAGCAGAAATCAGTAATGGCTCACAGGTTCTTTGCAAGTAGTAAAAAAAAAAAAGAGCTGAATTTGCAACAGAGATTATTCAGACATAGGAGCGCCACACTTGATTAGATCTGTGGTCCAGCTAATCCAAAATCCTGTTTCTAATGATAGCCAGCACCAAATGCTTCAGAGAAAGGTTCAAGAAACCCCACAGGAGCCCAATGTAAGTTGAACATTAATAAATGGCTCATGTGGACTATATAACCACATAGGGTAAGTCACATGGCCCAAACCATTCCCATGCCAAGGGTGGAGTCACTGGCTCCATCCAATCCAATGCCACATATGGCCATGAGCATTGAGGACTGACATCTGAGGAACAGGCACAAGTTCCCAGAGTTCATGCCCAGAGGTCAGAGCTCGAGTAGGGTTTAGTTGCCAGGCTGGCCTCAGAAGTCAGGAATCAGTGCTCAGGGTCAGAACCAGAGTAAGAGGCCATGGTCGGAGCTGAAGACAGGAATCAGAACCAAGGCTCAGGACCGAATTACCTGAAATAAGGCATTGCAGTAGCAGGGGTGGGTCCAAGGCAGCAGCAGGACTGGGAACAAGGCTGGCACAGGAGGTATCACAGCTGTGGTCAAATGCTTTGAGCAACTGCTGAACTGCTGCTGGGCTTAGAGCTGATCTGCTGACTCTTCCAACCAGTCAGGCAGGGTAGCCAATCAGCCAGGCTGCTGCCAAGCCCCACTTCCAGACTGGCTGTCCTGAAGCCCTGCTTCCTGACAGCCTCACTTCAGTTCCCAGTGGTGGTGGGATGTTATTCTTGAGTTGTAGAGAGACTGAAAGAGTTGTGTGGCCAGGAGAGATTAGTCACTGGGTAATGGCTCTGAAATGGAGCTTTGCCATGCATCTGAGACAGGGGGTCCACCAACGGCACTTTGGGGAAGAAGAGTAGGGAACCCTGTAGCCTTTCACCTCTGCCATATACACTGTGCTTTTGCATGCACTAAGACCTATCAATCCTACTGCCTTTCCCACTCACTGCAGCCTCTGTTATCCCCTTATGTGCTGGGATACTATCCCCAGGATCAGTCAGCCCAGGTCACAACTGGTTTATGTGGCCTTCTTCAGTTCTGGTGGTCAGGGACAATGGTGATGGAGGCATTATAAAGGGACAGAGAGAGATGCTTCATCATACCGAATGAACCCATTTCAGCAGCTGGCCCTAAATATGAGACTAAAATGAGAAGAAAACTAAACTGTATCTGTACAAGAGTTTTCATTGAGGCTTTGCTATTAAACCAGCTTCTATTGTACTTTTGATATTAATGTGCATAATGTGTTGATAGCTATCATAAGGGCCAAATGTAGCAAGAGCTCCCTAGTTCTTGCAGTTGTGAGCCACTTCTGTCCTAGCTGCAGAAAATCCTGTTTTGAGCTTTGCTGGCTGCTCCAACTCACTCTCTCACCTCCCTCCAGGCTGCTCCAGGCCTATCACTCAGCTTCTTCCCAGACTGCTCTGATCTACATTCCCTTAGTTCCCATTTGCTCTTCCAGCAGATACCCGTCTCTCAGCCCCACATGGCCACTAAAAGCCACTGTCTCTTAGCACTCCACTGCCTCCATGGGCCTGTCTCTCCGTTTTTCTGCCTTCCTGCCAGCTGCTTTCTCTCAACTTGCTTAGCCCCTAAGGTCCCCCCTCTCTCATTTTTTTACCTTTTCTTCCTTCTCTCTCCCCTCCCGCAGACCATATACTCAACTCTGTCTTCTCAGATTCCCACAAGCCTTCTTTCCACACTAGATAGCTCTCTGGGCACTACTGCTCATCTAACCCAACTCCTGATCAGTTAGAATTCAGCTGTCAGATCTTGCAGGGAGGGAGGGCACTAACATTAAACCTGATCTTCCCTCAAGAGATCTCACCCAGTTTTACAGCTTAACTTGTCCCATCAATATCTCAGACTTCTGAGGCACTGGAAAAAAGCTGGGTTCTGGTCCTAGCCATATTTAATCTCTAGCCCCAAAGGACTAGGACATCTTAGACTGTTGTGGTTAGCCCAGGCATAATTCCACCATTGCCATTGATTTTTTTCTCCCAAGTTCCCCATGTGCTTTTAATAAACTCTCCATCTTCATGCCTTCACACCTCTATGCTTTACTTGATTGGCTCTGCTACTTTCTGTCTCAGCAGTGAAATAGTACAATAGAAATCTCTCTACATTTTACATACATTAACAATTCTATTTCTTCTCTCTCTGGTCCAGTGCAAGAAGGCCCAGTTCCCACAAAGGCTCAGCAGTACTATGCTCTTCCATTAAGATTATCTGTAATGGGGTCTATTCATAATGATGTAAAAACTAAGAACATTGAAATATTATTAGTTGATGGCTGCTGGTTTAATACTCTGACTGTGGAGGCAATGTTGTAGTTGAGAAGGGTAGAAATGTGTTTGTGTTACCTTAGATTGTGTTTCTATAGCACTGTAAATAGACAGTAGAGCTAAAACCTAGGTAAGAGTCTCGCTGGACAAAAATATAAGCAGTTAGTGAGATCATCATTGCATTCATTTCAGGAAAATTGTGTGGTGGTGAAGAGAACTCATTAGCCTTCTTGTCCTGCATTGTCACTGTCATTTATCAGCTTCTACTTCACACGCCACAGCTACTATCTTTTGTGGCATCCAGTAGGGTACCACAGAATTCCTGGAGAATTCTGAGTTTAGACTCCTGGGTTCTACTGCATGACACATTGGGCTATGCACTGATTGTGGCAGATAGAAATTTTTTCCAATATACTCCTAATGGGACACTCAATAAAGCAAAGCAGTGTGATTTGCCAACTCCAGGAAGCATGGAAAAATAAAGCCCCATCAGAAGTTTGTCCCCCGTCTCCTTGTAAACCCTTCCTTACAACTTAAACTATGGCAAGCCGTTTGGAACAAACAAAAATTAGGCTAATCAGCCCTGTCCATTGGGCAGGCTTCGTTTAGTGGAGCATTTCATTTTAGTCCTGTTTCAAATTACTACCACCTATTAAATCATATTAAAAGTCCGCTTCACCTTTAAACCATGGCCATCATACCCAAGTTTGTCCATATACATGCCATTCAAAATGGAAATTTGTGCCCACTAAAACTTGGATGTGAAAAATGGGACACAATTGTAGAATCTAGGTAGAGATCCCTTTGTAAGCTTGGTCCTCAGAGTTCATAGATATTCTCTGAAGTGTTGATACCAACTGTGTTCAGCTTGGCATTTGAGTATATAAGCCTATGAATACACTTTTCAAAGACCAAGCTATTGAAAGAGAAATCCCAGTTAAAATAGCGAAATGGAGCGAGTCAGTAACATAATTCCTGGCAGTGGTTTTTTCAGCCCTGAGCTCAAATCTGTCTTCACAAGTACATTGACCTCTGTGGCCTCAGACCAATCTCCAGTGGAGATTTGTCCATTCATTTTGGTACACATATTGCCAGTCAGGGGTCGAATACCTTGGTAGGAAGGTATCCTTCAACTTCTCTCACCAAGTTATGTAAGAGAGAGATGGTTGTGCTGTCTCATAGTATGAGTACAACTCCTGAGTTCTCATCCTGTCACACACCATCCCTTCCCCTTCCCGGTGGACTTGGGCAAGGTAATTAGCCATTCTGGCTCAGTTTTGCTGGGACAATAACATTTGTGACTCATAGGCAGTTTGTGAGGATTAATTAATGTTTGTACAATCCTTTTGAAGTTGAAAAGTAATACGTAAGTGCTACATATTAATAATAATAATAACTTTAATTTTAGAGAACACAAGTCTATTTTGTAACCTTCTTTTCTAGCAAGATTTTTCGATGTCAAACAGTCGAACAGGTAATCCTGGATGAACCATTAGTGTCTAGTTCTTTGTTTTCCAAAGCATTTGGGGAAAAGCCCAACATAAATACAAAATCTATTCAATTGAACATTTAAAATATGGTCTGGTATGTTTTAAAATATGGTATGACACAGTGTACTGAGCTAATATGCCTGAGGTGATTCTGTCTGTTAAATGTATTAGAGTTGAGCTAAACTGATTTGGAAAGATTCAGGTTCTTTGAGTTTCGAGGCTTGTGGCTATAGCTTGTATTTTGCTTTCCACCTGCCATGAGCATGACCATGTATTCACTGTAATTCCAGGTTCCCATTTGACTGCTCCTTACCACAGACTCTCTACAGAGCGTGTCTGTTGTCCCCTGCACTCTTCTAATGGTCTGCAGATGCCATCATAGATTGGCTGGCTAATAATCCTGGTTCCAGCATGTAGCTTCTATTAGAATCTCGAAGTGGCAATACACTATATTTTTTTCACTCAAACTTTGAGCCTTTTGCTGAAGTATCCATTGTTTGATTTGAATAGGAAGAAATTCTTTGATTCTTAGCCCTCTTTCCCGCTCTGACTTGCTATATGGGGGAGATCTGGGACAAGAAGAATGAGTAAGGTGTAAGGTACACAACTGGCAGTTGCCAGTGTGTTCCTACTTTTAGCTACCTAGGCTAACGGGCTTCTAAACTTGAGAAACTTCAGTACAGTTTAAATTAAAATGGTTTCATGGTCCAGGTTTTGAGGGAATTTTCCTAACATCATGAAAAACAATATTTGTGTGAAAACTCTGGCAACCAGGAATTTCAAGTCTTGAATACAAACACCAGAACTGCAAACAAAGGGTAATATTTATTTCTTCACTTGACTGGTTCAAGTAAGTGTAACCAGGATTAGCTAATGTTTCACAGAGGCTGTCATAAATATAAAGGGAAGGGTAACCACCTTTCTGTATACAGTGCTATAAAATCCCTCCTGGCCAGAGGCAAAACCCTTTCACCTGTAAAGGGTTAAGAAGCAAAGATAACCTTGCTGGCACCTGAGCAAAATGACCAATGAGGAGACAAGTTACTTTCAAAGCTGGGGTGGGGGGGAGCGGGGAACAATGGGTCTGTCTGTCGGTGTGATGCTTTTGCCGGGACCAAGTCAGGAATGCTCTTCAGGACTTCTGTTAAGTTAGTAAGTAATCTAGCTAGAAATGCGTTAGATTTCCTTTTGTTAAATGGCTGGTAAAATAGGTTGTACTGAATGGAATGTATATTCCTGTTTTGTGTCTTTTTGTAACTTAAGGTTTTGTCTAGAGGGATTCTCTATGTTTTGAATCTGATTACCCTGTAATCATCCTGATTTTACAGAGGTGATTCTTTTACTTTTTCTTTAATTAAAATTCTTCTTTTAAGAGCCTGATTGCTTTTTCATTATTTTTAAGATCCAAGGGTTTGGGTCTGTGTTCACCTATGCAAATTGGTGAGGATTTTTATCAAGACTTCTCCTAGAAAGGGTGTTTAGGGCTGGGGGGGGGGATATTTTGGGGGAAGACGTCTCCAAGTGGGCTCTTTCCCTGTTCTTTATTTAATATGCTTGGTGGTGGCAGCATAGGGTTCAAGGACAAGGCAAAGTTTGTACCTTGAGGAAGTTTTTAACCTAAGCTGGTAAGAATAAGCTTAGGGGGTCTTTCATGCAGGTCCCCACATCTGTACCCTAGAGTTCAGAGTGGGGAAGGAACCTTGACAGAGGCTGATGTTTTTGTAGCTAGGGAATCCCTAGGGGAACTAAGAAATCCAATTTTGATGAAAAGCTCCTAGTAAAATTAGAAACTGCTTCTGAGCCTAGTGAAGGAAAATGGAAAATAATGAAAATTAAAAGTGCAGCACAGAAATCTTGTAAAATCTGGAAAAGATTGCAATCTGTAATTCACTAGCTGGGATTTTTCATGTTTTCTGCCCCATATCATACACACACACACACACACACACAGAGCTCCTTCTATCTAGGTGGCTTACGTCAAAGATGTATTCTTTTTTAAAAAAAAAAAAAGTTCAATTAAAAGTTTATTAGCTGACACCCAAACTTCCTTTGGTGAATTGTCTTTGATGGCAGAAAGAGCACCATGAAAATACAGGGTAACTTCCAAGGTAGTGAGCATATTTTTTCCTCTCCTTAGCGTCTCTGTGTATTACAAACAAAATAACTGGGCAATTTTTTGTAAGGGAAATTGTGGTTCTTGATAATTTGTCTATAATCACAAATCATGATCTGCCATTGCTTCTATGGCCAATATCTTTTATGCATTTCACATAAGTGGAAGGGGAACCCAAAGCAGCAGAAATGGGATGAAAAATGCAGAAGGAGGGGAGCAGCAGTTCCAAGGCATACCCCTCTTTAACCCTCTAAAAATTTCTTTGCCTCAGATCTGCAAGATGTGAGCACCTTCATACCTCTTTGTAATCATGTTAGTCTTTTAAGAACGTAAGCAAAAAAGACATTTTTTTAAAAAAAGTTATCCCTAATGCATCTATTTTCTGTGTCTTATATTTTTATTAATTATTTATTAATTATTATTATTATTAGTTATCCACACAACCTGTATCTGGAAACTAGTTTTTACTGGACACAGTAATGACTGTGAGGCAAATAACTACATTAGTGATTTCTTGCTTGTAAAGCAATATCATACACTCTTGAAGACAAATAGACTAGATGTACAAACCATGGCAGCCTGTAACAGCAGAAAGTGAAGCGGGGTAAGTGAGTATTTACAGCACAGAGGCAAAGCTGAGCTCACTAAAATCCTAAGGATTGTTCTTTACTTTCGGTCTGCAGTCTCTATAGTGTATTCAGATTTGAAACACTAGTAAGGAAACCATTCAATTTTTTTTCCAGATTGCTTCAGTCTGTGATATCAGCAATAATCACCATGGTATTGTTGCCTAGCCATTCTTGAAGAATCAGAAGTGGACTGTAATTGAAGACTTCATTACCAAGATCAGTTGGCTGCCTGATTACAATGGCAAGGTGAAATATATATCCTCACCAAAAAGCAAACTGCTAAACCTTTAGAGAAGTCACCCACTTTTCACTCTTTTTCATTAGAACCCCGACAAGCTTGTCAGCAAAATTAAAGGTATGTCATTCACATCGTGCATGCATTGCAAAGGACTATAAACCTGCCAACCTCTTTGATGAAATAAAAGGGTTTTATTTATGATTCATGTAGGAATATGAGGTTATTTTTATTCTGTCAGTACACTAATAATCAGATGAGAGTTCAGGAAATGAGAAGGCAAACTGGCAGCGAAGGTTCTGATAAAGGGGAACCCTCTAGGGTATTTTGACCCCTTTGTAATCTCCTTCTTTTTAGTGTGAAGTTATAGTGCAGCATAGTGTGATCCTGCAACAAGCTTGGGAACAAAGACAGTAACTATCTAGAAGGGCTTGAGGTGTAATTCCACTAGAAGAGGAAAATGCTTCCACCAGAAAAGTGTGTGTTGTTGCAATGATGGGAACAAGTACATTTTGATCCTAGCTGGTTTCCAGGATGTAGGCAGTTGAAAAGATGTCCTTTTTGGGCTCCCCTCCAATGTAACTAGTCTTTAAAAAACAAGGTAAACCTCATGTGCAGTCATTAAACATTTCTTAGCTATCATTATTGGCATTCACTTTTACAGCACCATTGCCCCAAGGAGCTCACAGTCTAGTCTGATGTGATGTAATGAAGGGGATGCCAATAAAGTAGGGAGAGGAAAGGGGAGGAAGGACTGCGGTAACCCCCTTCATGATTATTTGCTAGGGTGCTTTAATGCTCACATATAGCTGTGTGTGCATGGGCACATTTCAGAATATGATCTGCCCTGGACATTTCAACTGCTTTGGTAATTTGGTACTGGTGTAATTTTGTCCCAGCTATATGAAGCTTTTGAAAGTAACTTTAATTCTAGTTGGTGTAAACTGTCATTCATAGCCCTGGCTGCCGCTGAGATTAGAGAAGCAATCCTTGCAAGTAAAAGGTATCAGTGTATTAGCTGGGTAGCATTAAGTACAGTAGTTTGCTGAACAGTGGTATCTTGGCAGAGAAACACAGAATAGCACAATATATGCAGGATGAAGTGAAACAAAGTTCACTGGAGGAAAAATAATAATACTAATCCTTCGTTCAATAAGCAGTGAGTTAAGTACATTTTATGTGTGTGTTGAAGAAATGTAAAAGTAAAGGTAAGAGCACAAATGTAAAGGTAGTGACTAGCTTCCTTTCAAAAGACAACATACGAGACATTTAGGGGTTGGTAATAATAAAAGACGGACCTGAATTACTAAGTTCAAATCCAGATCCTGGTCTAAACTTCCACAAAGTTCAAGGGTGTTGGATTCACTCTTAGGGTAATACAAATAATACATCCGTGGGTGTCCTTTGCATAGAGCCCTATGCCTCCCTTCTCAGCTTCACAGTGCACAGTGTGCCAGGGTATGAGGTATGGGCAATGGGAGGGGGTCTTTGAGGCTCACAGTCATAAGTTAGAGCACTGGTTCTCAATCTTTCCAGACTACTGTGCCCCTTTCAGGAGTCTGATTTGTCTTGCATACCCACAAGTTTCACCTCACCTATAAACTACTTGCTTACAAAATCAGACATAAAAACACAAAAAGTGTCCCAGCACACTATTATTGAAAAATTGCTTACTTTCTCATGTTTTCCATATAATTTTAAAATAAATCAATTGGAATATAAATATTGTACTTACATTTCAGTGTATAGTGTATAAAGCAGTATAAATAAGGCATTGTATGAAATTTTAGTTTGTACTGATTTCATTAGTGTTTTTTATGTTGCCTGTTGTAAAACTAGGCAAATATCTAGATGAGTTGATGTACCCCCTGGAAGACCTCTGCGTACTCCCAGGGGTACACATAATCCTGGTTGAGAACCACTGAGTTAGAGCAGCCCTCAGATATATTTCTAGGGACACCCTTATAATTAACTTCTGTCTGAAAAGTTTCCCTTGATTTGACACAAGCAGCAAGTAAGAGACACAAGTAACTGAAAGAGACTGGAGCAAACAAAATACTTTCCTCTGCTCTTTTACTTTTTTTTTTCTTCCAGTTTCTGTACTTTGTGCAAACCCCAGCAAGTTGTGTATAGTCAGTTTCCTGGTTTCTCCTGCATAGTCAGTTTCCCCTGTTGTTTGTGTGGGCCATTCACACAGCAATAGAGAAGAGAAAACATTTTAAAGAATAGAAAATATTGATTGCAAAACCACTGAAATTGGCTGGAGGGCTTGGGACAGGTGCAGCACCTGAAATTGCTTTGAACTCATTTTAGTACACTGACTAGATTTCAAGGGCCAGATACACCAGTATACTCCATACACTTTGTGTTACTCTGGTTGGCAAATCAGCCATAAACCCAGTTTAACTATCTAGGTTAAACTGGGTGTCTAGCAGCTTTGCAGTGCTGGAGTTTCACAAAGTGGGGAGAGCTTTTGGGTGACACTGTCTCTTTAACAACCCCATTCCCTTCATCAGTTCAACTCTTTCAAATAGAAATATAATTTTTCTTCTTCCAAGAACTTTCTCCATTCCAAAATATTGCCCTTGTCAGGTAGCCCTGGGTGTCACTGCTGAGGATAGCCCAAGATTTAGGAGTTTGCAGCATTGCATCTTTATTTTCCATAGCTGCCAAGTACATCTCCTTGTACCTCTCAAGCCTGCCATAGTGCTGGAAAGTAGAGCAAGTAACTACTTCATCAGTCCAAGATTGCATTCTCATGGAGCACGGAGGTTCATTATACTTACTTTATCAGCAGTAAGGTTTACTGCTGAATCCATGAGAGATATTTGTGTGAAACATGAGCAGAGAGAGAGGCATTGCATCTTTTCATTAATAAGCCCTCTTCTGGGATCTGGCATTAGTGAGATTCAGCGGATCATAGAGCACAGGGGTATCATTTTTACATGATTACTCTAAATTCTTAAACCAGAGGCTTAAGAGAGAGGCTTCTCACAAAGGCAGCTGTGGGAATTGCTAAATGATTGACACAGCAGTAGCAATGGGCTGAACCACTGCAGGTACCTCCAGTCATGGGGGTACCAGCAGGCATTTTATTACCTGCCATCACAGGAAAAGGGGAAACAAAGGTGTGAAAGACAGCAAGGAAGATGTGCTAACCCTGCAGAATTTCTCTGTGTTCCTATTTCGCCTTCTGAACAAAGCTCCCAGAGCATACTTAAGCAGGGCTTCTCCATGCCACCCTTATTAGGTTGTTCTCTTCCCTTGCTGTATTTTCCTTGGGTTCAGGATTTTTTTTCAGAATATCTGTATTTACCTGCTTTGTTATCTCTAAAGCTAGCAGTGAACTAGAGAGAACCCCACTCTCCCTCTTAAATAACACCTAACCTCGCATTTGGTTGAGCCACCCTGGTAAGACAGTCCAACCACACCAAGCTGTAGCCCAAATACCTTTTCTGAAGTTAATAAAGTCTGGAACAGGAGTGGATGGCTCAGATGGTTGGCCTTGGTCTAACAAGCCATTGCTAAGTTCACACCTAACTCAGGCTGATGATGACACTGATAATGTTGTTAACACCAGGAAAGGAACAACAACCTTGTAGTTAAGGCACTGGACTGGCCTGGATTTATTTTCTGGCTCTGCCACAGACTTCCTGTGTGACCTTGGACAAGTCACTTCCTCATCTGTAAAATGGGGATAATTATAATTGTCTGCATCATATGACTTAGATGTGGTGGGTCCGAAAACTAGACTATTGGACAGCCATCGGAGCCATATGAAGAGTTCTCAGTTCGCAGTAGATAGGTACTGTCATAAATATAAAGGGAAGGGTAAACCCCTTTGAAATCCCTCCTGGCCAGGGGAAAGCTCCTCTCACCTGTAAAGGGTTAAGAAGCTAAAGGTAACCTCGCTGGCACCTGACCAAAATGACCAATGAGGAGACAAGATACTTTCAAAAGCTGGGAGGAGGGAGAGAAACAAAGGGTTTGTGGGTCTGTCTGTAGTCCTCTCCATCTCCTCCACATGCTTCCTCTCTTTTTCCTTCTGACAATCACTATCAGAGAATAGGTATTCTATTCCAGCACAGCAAAATTTTACAGCCAAGTTTTGTTTGTTTATTTCTAAACCTCGGGTGTAAAGTTAGTTAAAAACAGAGAGGTTAGAATGGCCAAATCCTCAGCTCGACTACAGCTGGAATTAGCCAAATTTCAGGCTGAGGAAAAACAAAGGGAACATGAAAGACAGATAGAACTCATGCGGCTGAAGAAGGAGGAGAAGGAAAAAGAGAGGAAGCATGTGGAGGAGATGGAGAGGACTACAGACAGACCCACAAACCCTTTGTTTCTCTCCCTCCTCCCAGCTTTTGAAAGTATCTTGTCTCCTCATTGGTCATTTTGGTCAGGTGCCAGCGAGGTTACCTTTAGCTTCTTAACCCTTTACAGGTGAGAGGAGCTTTCCCCTGGCCAGGAGGGATTTCAAAGGGGTTTACCCTTCCCTTTATATTTATGACAGGTACCTACCTCACAAAAAACACACTTAGCACTGATAAGCGCATTTGTTGTCAACCTCTGTTGCGATTCAAAGTGTTGAATACATGACTGAACATGGTGGCTTAACTCTTAAAGACAGTTGCCTCAAGTTAGAGTTGAGGCCCACTGGCAGAACACTGATACTGTGCTTGTTAGGCCTGGTTCTCTTCTCACCTTAGGTGTACCAGGGATTGAGGTGTTCTATGACCATGGAACTCACTCTGAGCTGCAGAATTTTGTTCTAGAGTCTAACTAACTAACTTTTCATTCATAAAATGATGTTTCTAGCCTTTGTGGTTGTGTTGATGAGCTTTAAAACATGAAGCATGTGTAACACCTGCAACTTTCTCTTCCCGAGTCTGCAAACAGCCTAAGACAATTGCGCTGAGAGGTATGAACTGCCAGAATCAGCTTAGTGTACATTTAAATCTGAAACATAAAGACAACAGCTGAAACCTCAATTGTCAAAACCTCCAACTTTTCAAACAACTTCTATAATGTCCAAACAAAGTCCTGAACACAAGCACTGACAGACAGGAACTGTCTGTGACAGTAGCCAGCTGCAGATATTTTAAAGGAAGATGTAAAACTCCCACAGTGGGATACTCTGCCCCTACATTAGATCTCATCCTGATCTCTAATTGTTATAGACTGGTTTAAGCCCTGAAGCATGATGTTTAATATTCCTTTCAAAAAATTTCTGCTTGTTAATTATGATTATTCTGGATATTCTTTATATTCATATTAACGTTCAATTTATTTTTTAATTTTGCTAAGTTCTCGGTCTCAAAAACTTCCTGTGGAAATGAGTTCCACAGTGTAATTATGTGTTGTGTGAAAAAGGCTTTCCTTTTATCAGTTTTGAATTTGCCACCTTTTAATTTCAATGAATGTCCTGTTGGTCTTGAGTTCTGAGATAAGGAGAACAGAAGCTTCCAATCTACCTTCTCTAGACCATTCATCATTTGATATACTTTTATCATGTCCCCTCTTATTTGTCTCCTTTCGAAGGTAATTTTTTTAAATCCCACTTTATATGAGAGTTTTTTTCACATCCCTAATCGTTCTTGTCATCCTTTTCTAAACCCCTTCTAATAGTGCAATATCCTTTGTGTGGTGCAGGGACCAATGCTGAACGTAATATTCCAGATGAGGCCACACCACTGATATATATCCATAATGGCAGTGGCTAATAAAGCATTTTGTAAAATGAAAATGTGGGGACAGAGTAAAATTAATTGAATTTTCTATCAGCATAAATAACAGAAGGGCAACTGTACTATTTTTATTACTGATTTCCTTATTTAATTAATTAAAAATCTCATTTTTTAAAAACTGAAATGTACCTGTCACAGAATTGTCAGGCTGCAGTTCAATACACGGTTCAATATATGAACCATGCTACAGAATGTAGGGCTATCTTCCATGGTATATAGGGACTTGGGTGTAACTTTATTGAACTTAAAAGATTCACACCTCATTTACACCATTTTAAGTTAGAGGGGAATCAAGTCTGTTCTGCATATGGAGGATGTCTTTCAATTTAGCACTTTATACAAGTACCAAAGAGGGAAAAAAAGGAGAGTGAGAGAAACCCAAGAAGTCTACACCTTGCTGGATGTCAAATAGTCCAGATCAAATAGCAAAGAATACCAGTTTAGAATCTAACACATTCTCTCTTTCCAGTATTTCTCAAACTGTCCTGCTGAATTAGTTAAAAACAGGTACTAACTATAACACCAATTGCAACAGGTCATCTAGTCATCACAGCAACCTACATGGACTGTAACTTTATATATGTGGATAAAATGTGGAATAATTAACCCTTTAGCTAGTGGAATAAAATATTGTATAATATTGTTCAGAACACAGATCTAACAAAATGTAAGATCATGTGAGGAATCTTTCATAACAACAGGTTCCAGACAAATAAGTGACATAAAGAGCTGAGCTCATACCCAGCCTTATATAAAAATAGAGAAAGGTACAAGGAAAACAGTCTTTTTTTTTCAATTAGTGATCTTTTAAAGGCCTAGTTTTATATAGTTTTTTCTGCAACAGGATGCAAAGATTGTAGCATGATAGAGACTCAAACTAAACATATAGCCCAAATTTAAAAAAAACCCAAAAAACAGTAAGAGGTCTGTGGCTAAACAGCAGAGTAAAAGAGGCAGTTGCGGGGGGGGGGGGGGGGGGGGGGAGAGGGGCAGGAAAGGCATACTTTAAAAAAGTGGAAGTCAAATCCTAGTGAGGAAAAAGGAAAGGATCACAAACTCTGGTAAGTCAAATGTAAAAGTATGGTAAGGCAGCCCAAGAAAGAATTTGAAGAGCAACTAGCTAAAGACACAAAACCAAACAGAAAATAATAATAATAATTAATAAATAATAATTTTAAAAAGTAAGTACATCAGAGTCAGGAAGCTTACCAAAGAGACAGTGGGGCCACTGGATGATTGAGGTGCAAAAGGAGCACTCAAAGAAGACAAGGATGTTGCAGAGAAGCTAAATGAATTCTTTGCATCAATCTTCACTGCAGAGGATATGGGGAAGATCCCTACACCAAGGCCTTTCATTTTGGTGACAAATCTGAGGAGCTGTCCCAGCTGAGGCATTAATACAAGAGATATTGGAACAAATTGATAAAATAATCAAAATAATCAATAATAAAATAATCAGCAATAAGTCACCAGGACTGGATGGATTCACCCAAGCATTCTGAAGGAACTCAGATATGAAATTGCGGAACTACAAACTGCAGTATGTAACCTATTGCTTCAATTGGCCTCTATACCAGATGACTGGAGGGTAGCTAATGTAATACCTAGGCTCCAGAGGCGATCCTGTTAATTATAGGCCATTAAGCCTAACTTCAGTAGCAGGCAAATTGGTTGAAACTACAGTAAAGAACAAAATTATCAGATACATAGATAAACACGATTTCTTGAGGAAAGGTCAACATGGCTTTTGTAAAGGGAAATCATGCCTCACCAAGCTAGTAGAATTCTTTGAGAGAGTTAACAACATGTAGGTAAGGGTGATCCAGTAGATATTGTACTTGGTACTTGGACTTCTAGAAAGCCTTTGACAATGTCCTTCACCAAAGACTCTTAAGCAAACTAAGCCGTCATTGTATAAGAGGGAAGGTCTGCCCATGGATCAGTAACTGATTAAAAGATCGGAAACAAAGGGTAGGCATAAAAGGTCAGTTTTCAGAATGCAGAAAGATCAATAGTGTCCCCCAAAGCTCTGCACTGGGATCATTGCTGTACATATTCATAAATGATCTTGAAAAAGGGATAAACAGTGTGGTGGCAAAATTTGTAGATTATATGAAATTATTCAAGATGGTTAAGTCCAAAGCTGACTGCAAAGAGTTACAAAGGCATCTCACAAAACTAGGTGACTGCGTGACAAAATGGCAGATGAAATTCAATGTTGATAAGTGAAAAGTAATGCAAATTAGAAAAAAAAATCCACCCATACATACAAAATGATGAGATCTAAATTACCTGTTATCACTCAAGAAAGAGCTCTTGGAGTTATCATGGAAAGTGCCCTTGAAACATCCACTCAATCTGAAGCTATCATAATGCTACTATATAAATCCATGGCATGTCCACACCTTGAATATTGCATGCAGTTCTGGTTGTCTCATCTGAAAAAAAAAATAGAATTGGAAAAAGGTGCAGAGAAAGGCAAGAAAATGATTAGGGTTATGGAACAGCTGCCATATGAGGAGAGATTAAAAAGACGGGGTCTCTTCATCTTGGAAAAGAGGCAACTAAGAGAAGATATGGTAGAGGTCTACTATACCATGATTGGTATGGAGAAAGTGAATAAGGAAATGTTATTTACCCCATCACGTAACACAAGAACTGGGGGCCACCTGATGAAATTAATAGACAGCAGGTTTAAACAATCAAAAAGAAGTTCTTCTGTTCACACAACACACAGTCAACTTGTCCAATTTGTTGCCAGGGGATGTTGTGAAGGCCAAAAGTATAACTGGGTACAAAGAAGAATTAGATAAGTTAATGAGGGCTAGGTCCATCAGTGGCTAGCAAGATGGCCATGCTCTGGATGTCACTAAACTTCCAACTGCCAGAAGCTGGGACTAGATGACAGAGGATGGATTACTTAAAATTGCCCTGTTCTGTTCATTGCTTCTGAAGCATCTGGCACTGACCACTGTCAGAGACAGGATACTGGACCAGATGGACTGAGAATAGCCATTCTTATGTAATGCTCGGTGTACACTTCAGCCTCACACACTATGTTCTATCAAACCTTGATTTTGTAACATATTGCTTTGAATAGTTCTGTCAGTATATAAATCATATGACAAATAAACTGCTAAGTGTGTTTCTAAACTACCAGGCGAGAGTGCAAGGGCCTCCAAGAGTTACTGTATTGAGAGTAACTGATAGATAAAGCTGTTTATCCTTTTTATCTCTTAAAAGAGCAAACTTTAGAAACTTTAGAAAGTCATAGTTCACTTATTTCTATCCACGCAAGGGCAAGCGTCACAATCACATTTTCACCTGGTCATACAGTGAATTCATTGGGTGGCACTGGCAATGCACTTGAATATAGCATAGAAGGCTCCCATTTTTCAAAGCCATCCCTAAATTCCCTCTTGTGAGTTTTTCCTGATAATTTTTGCATGACATTTTTGTGCTCTAGTAATCATTTGGGAATGAGGAGCTTCTTTAAAACCTATTTTGTTTCTTTGAAATGTGCCAAGTATAAATACAGAATCAAAGAAGCATACATTAATGATACAGATGTGTATGAATGCATTTTTTCCTTTCTAGCGAAAGCAGCAATAAGTTGTATTGTCAATTTGCAGAAAGTTGCCAACAATTCTTCAGATGAAAATCTGTGGGGTCAGGGTGGCGGTTCTACCTTCAAATGCTCACCCAGCACAAAAACTATGTGAGGCCTTGGCCTTGTATGTTTAATACAGGAGTTCTCAAATGGGGGCGGAGAGGGCGGGACCCCTCAGGGGTTCATGAGGTATTACACGGGGGGAGGTCGCAAGCTGTCAGTCTCCACCCCAAACCCCGCTTTGCATACAGAATTTAATGGTATTAAATAAAGTGTTTTTAATTTATAAGGGCGGGGGATGGGGGGTTACTCAGAGGCTTGCTATGTGGAATGGGTCACCAGTACAAAAGTTTGAGAACTACTGGTCTAATAGGACTGAACCTAAAGAAACTAAGGGAATAAAACCAACTTTCTTATGAGGGCGCAAACTCAGGATCCAGATCTTGTTCTTTTGGTGGTCCATAATTCATGGTGTGCTCATAGATGATGCCACAGTTACAGTATCCATCCATCACTATTCAGCTTAGCTGAACTACATCTACAATCAACCGCATATGTTGTCTGTGACCTCCATAAATATTTTTAAATGACTACTCCAATGCCCATTAAAGACAGTGGAAAGATTCCCATTGACACTGATGGGATTTGAATCAGGCTTCAAATTAATGTTTTAATGGCAGACAGATCTTGCAATTAACCTACAAAACACTATATTTATATTTAGAGTTGACTCCCTAAAATAAAATTCGATTGCACTTGGAGATAGTATAGGAGACTCCCAAATAATAATGAATGATTGAGACGTTCAGATGTAGATTCAAACTTCACAGCTCTATCTCGTTAATTTTATGGCATTTCATCAGGTTCATCCTAAATTATTTTATCAGAAGCATTTCAATATTGGCTGGCTCGTGGTTTGCAAATATTTCTCGTGTGGCACTGAGTTCTCACTTCACCTCAGTGCATATCTAGATATCTTCTTTTTGTTAATTGTGCACACACCCACACACAATGGGTTTTGCAAGGCTGGATTTGAACCTGAAAATCTCTCATATTTTTATAACCAAGACCCTTGCCAGCATATCACAGGTGTGCACCACAAGAGTGAAAAAGGAAAGAGAGATTGTGATTGTTCAAGGCTCTGTTGACAGCTCTGAGTCCAAAATGCTTTCACCTAACAGTGCTCCTGTACATCTGTGACCCTGTACAATTAAGCTAGGCTAGGGGAAGTAGCTTGAAGTTTTGAAGATATGTTAAACAAGTGGTTACACATTTCTTCGAAACATGATCAAAGTGGGAATGTGAACAAAGGGCTGAAGGGAAGGGATATGAATTAGGAAGAGAAGGACTGTGAGCGTGGCTCAAATGAGTAAAAGTGCTAAGAAATCACTGGAAGTATGGAACTGGATTGGGAACCTTAAGAAATGGGTAGCTAGGTTCTTTCACCCTCTGGTCAGCTGTGGTGTTTTGATTTGTGATCTGAGTGCCAAACACTTGGATTATATTTTACTGGGAATCAGAAAGATCAGCTTACTCACAGGTGAATGGTTGGGTCATATGTTTCAGTTTCAGGTCATCTCTACGTTGTACCTAATTGAATAATACCTTTCTTTTTTTCCCTTTTCCCATCATTGATCAAGCTGCTTTTGAGAGAAGTGATTCTTTGCATATCTGGCTAAGTGCTGTTAACAGCCTCTGCCTGCGGTTTGTTAAAATTAAAAAAAAAAAAAAAAGTGTGATCTTCCCGGAGAAGTAATTTGCTTCTCTCCAACCAATGATGGCTTGCACTTTATGCAAATTGGTATCTAGGGACAACAAATCCCATTTAATACATATGCATAGTTCATAAAAAAAAACGACGTGAGAGAAAGTGAAAAAAGATAAAGCAAAGAGTCAGCAAAAGAACAGGTTCCAAGGAAATTTATTGTCCCAAATTGGACATTTGTAACAGATGATGTGAACAAGTGTTAACTTTGTTTTCAGCAGCTCTTCACGTACGTTCACTAGACATCACACAGATTATGTTTTAAGGATCTGAACTGTAATAAAAAAAAGTGTCTGTGGGCTTTAGAGTGTTGTGTTCCATATGGTTAGGGAAGTGCGGAGTTATTGCGACAAGCATCTTGTGAAGCTCATTACGCGCGGCGGTGTTAGATGCGAATTGCTGCGCATAGCTATAGGGTACGTACATGACATCCCACAGTCAGCAGATAGCAACTGGAAATGAAAGATATGAAGGCACAGAGTACAGCTTCAGGGAACATGTTAGACAAAACATCTGCTAGTATCAGAACGCTGCATTATCAGATCATTGTGGCCATGAATTTTTTATAAACACTTTTTTTTAAAGCTGTAACTTTGAAAGTGACATTTTGTGAAAAAGTTTTTGATTGAAGGGTGATGTCAGGATCAAGGCCAGTCTAGTTTATTATCTGTGTAAGAACCAATATTGGCAGCCTGAAATAACTCCTTTCTCCAAGGAGTTGAGTTGTCCATTGCTAGGGTTTTTTCTTTATGATCCTAAAGGCTGATAAAACCTTGGCCTGGGATCCAGCACAAAGCTATGGGGCCATGCTCCACATAGAATGCTTTAACCCTGGAACAATGCAGCGCTTACTGGTGCTTAACAGTCCTGTCCCTAAGTTAGGGAACAGTAAGGAGATAGGCAACACATGTATACATTGCAGGCCACTTGCATTAAGAAGGTGAACTGTTTTCCATCCCATCACCTTTTGTGCTCTGACTACTAGCAGGTAGACTTTCCCTGTGTCACTTCTCTCTGAGGGTGCAATTGTAAGATATTCTCTCTCTCATGTAAAACGGGTACAGATGAAAAATTTGTTTTGTTGATCCCTGAAAATGCCACATGAACTCTATCTTCCCATGCACCTGGGGGCATTACTCAGGTGCTTATCTTTGAAAGATGTCAATGGTCATGCATTTTAGGAATCATGACAGGACATCACACATTTCAGAGTGGTGGTGCGGGGGTAGGGGGACCTTCCAAAAGATCATGATTTATGAAAAGATTAGGCTGTCAACAATCCTCTTTCATTTAATTCAGTTCATGATACTGATCCAGTGCCCTGATCCATGTGGACTGAATTTATAGATACAACCATCTTAAATACTAAGCCAGTAGCTAAACCATAAATGCGTAATGAGGGCTGCACACAAAGCTAAAGAGGAACTGAACTGCATCAGAGGTGCTAGGACACCTGAACATATGTCAGATATTTTGCTCACCGGGCCTATTGTTGAAGAAGGTGACTGTCACTTGATATCACACCTAGCAGCACCTTCTTGAGATGACACCTGAGGTTCCATTGCAGTAACATCATGGCCCCCAAACACTTCCTTTGGTAATGCAGGAACAGCAAGCCTAGGAATAGAACATACAGGTGAAAATTTGGCTACATGTGACATTGGTATCAGTTACTTAGAAGATACCTATGTCATAATATGTCATATTAAAATAATAAACAAAAACTACCCCACAGATTGCTATGCCTGCAGCTTTGGGGTGGGATTCCATCATTAAAGAACAATTTTGACACTTACAAGCCAAAACCCTGGTTCTAAATATGACCAAATTTCTATAGAAGAAATCAGAATCTGAACCTGCACCCAAACTTCACATCTGGCTGCCACATATATAGAGGGCCAGTCAAAACCCTGAATCTAACTATGAGGTACTCAAAATCTGGGTCAGAATTTTGCAGTTCAGGCAGAGCTCAAATTCATCTCTTTCTTCTCTCCCCATCTCCTTCCCCCGCCCCCCATCTGAGTTACTGGTAACCTATTAGTGTCAGTTTATGAAAACTTGAATCAGACAAAAATGTAAAATAAAAGTCTCTTTTAAAAATAATTTAAAAAAAGGTATGATTCTGTTTTGGTTTTGAAGTTTGTTTATTTCTTTGCTGCCACACCATTTAGTATTGAGATCCTCAAATCATTCAGAACTTGGATTGGGTCAGTACTTGTATGGGTCAGTGCAATAAGAAGCCCTTAGGGTATGTCTATACTGAAACCATGGCAGTTTCATGACAGATTGCAGCTGGATTAAATTTACCTGAATTAGCTTTAGTCTCAGGTACTGGAGCAGAGAAACTGTGGCAGCATGTTTCTCAGTTTAAATGCACCAGTTGCATATGAAAAGGAAATTTAGACATTGAAATACCGCCTCTACACATGCAATAGGCCACTGTTTTTATCTGCAAATCAGGATATAGTCAATGCGAATTTGTATGTGCAGTTGCAGTAGTTGTGTTTCCAGAAACAAATGCTCAAGTGTGCACATATTTTTGTGGTTCCCTTGTGTTTCAAAATTTGGCCTTAAATATCACATGAAGTAATTTTTATCCCTTTGTTTACTCTGATGTTGTAGCTAAATTCCAATTCAATTATACATTATGCTTGATATATTTCCCCTGCTAGTTTAGATGGGTAAAGTAGTCTTCCTTGTTTTGTTCTTAATTGTGGTGATACTCTTTCTGTATAGAAAAATGGCTGCTATGTTACAACTCAATGGTAGCTATATTTCAGAGGTGGTTTGTGTGATTTTTTTTAATAAAGAATTAAATTCTGCCTTCTCCTACGTAGTTCTGTAACAGGGGGAAGATAGTAAAGATTGCAAAATATATGTCCAATCTGTGTGAGCAAAGAATTGGCATCTAAATATGGAACAAGAGCATGGAAGCATATATGGATACACAGTTAGTAGAATGAACACAAGGGCACTGGCTTGAGGGGGAAGGGATGTGATTGGTCCCAAACATGGCAAGCACATATGCTGCCATCCACAGCAAGTGTATGATACCACCATTACAAGTGTAGTGCTCCTAAGGAAAACAGCTGTGTAAAATTCGCTGCGATGTATTGAGCCTGCTGACCTGTATCATCCTGGTCTGGATGTAGTGTAGGATTTCTACACTAGTCAGGACTGACAGCATATCTGAATAAATACAGAATAGGCTGCAGGAGAGAATGCCACACCACTGAGTGTAGAATGCATCACGAAATTAGAAAAGTATTTTGGGAGCATTTGAGATGAAAGACATTTTATCAACCGATAAATGCAAGATGATTTTGTTATATTTATTTTATTGTTGTGTCCAGTGCCAAATGTATGGAAGAGAACACTTCAATTTTCTGTCTAGATCACTGCATAGTTTGATACCTGCTCCTTTGTTAATACAGCTGTATATTACTTTCAACCACCCTCACATCCTCACAATCCTTTTGGTTAGTAATTTTTAAGTTTGGAAGAAACTTAATTCCATAGCTGGTATGGATCTCTCATTGTCAGATATAAAGCCCCATTCAAAGAGTGTCCCCCTATATAGTCCTCTCCCACTATCTATAAAATATTAATAAATGCTACAAAACGTTTCATGAAATCTGTTTCTCCATGAAAGTATCTGATGGCTTAAGTATGAACTGATCCTATGGCATCTCATATTGCTGATTTATTGTTGATCTGGAGATTTTAAAGCCAAGTATAACTGGGGTTTACAGTTTGATTTGAATTAATCAAGTCTGATTAGACAAGGACAGATCAGTCTCTTCTGAATCCCTGAGTCTTGATAATACATCTCTGTGCGCTGTTCGAAAAAAGTTCATCTCTTAAGGTAAAGGAGGCTATCTATTTAGCAGCCAGTCAATAATTCTTACCAAAAGGAGCAATAAATCTGAAGGAGAAAAAAATGTTCCTGATAAACAGAATGCAGGGAAAGTAGCATTTGTTTTAAATATGGAAATTTTAGAATGGGGTCACTGGGTGGTAGATTTCATAAATGTACATAAAGAGACTTCTTTTTTCTTTTTTTCTCCCCTTACTCATCACACTGCTGAGTCTGTCCACTTACAAGCTTTGATAGATGGAGTTACAAAAACAAAAGAGTGCATTTAGGCTAATAAGCCGACTTGAAGAGACATTGAAAGGTTGAAATTATGTATGGCAGAAAACAATTATGGAAGCTAAATTATTCTTTAATTAATAATGAGATCCATCAAAGGCAAAAGACAAAAGAGCGCAGAACAGAAAGCTTTATGGTTTACTGTGTATGTCCATATGTTCAGGTTGCATGTATAAATAAATTCTTATGCATAAATGTGTTGAATCTAAATGTACTCGAAAGTTATATGTGTGCGATAATACTGCACTTTAATAGTTTTTGGTTGTGTATGGAATAGACATGCATATAACAATGTCTGTTGATAGCACTATGAACAGAGTTGACCAGAGAAACCAGGCAGTGTTTATTAGGCTACAAGTTCAAGCCCAAACTTGAGCTACTGTTGGGTTTGGTAGCACCAAAGCCTCTCTGGCTGTTTTTGTAAGATACTGTCGCAAAGTGACAAAAATGTCATGAGATCAGCTATTCTCATATAAGTTCTTTCTTTTACAACTGCAACTGAACCAGGGGCTGAATTTGCATAGGAGGAGGATGAAACCTGCCCCTAACTGCTCCAGTGTGGACAGTAATGCTGCAGGCAGCATTTATACCCTTGCCCGCTCTTTGGGTTTTTTTCCAGAGAGAGAAGGTTCAGTTTCTAGCCAAGCCTCCACGGAAGCTCTGTTGGTGGAAGACATAGACCACCTTAGCCACACTAATCACCACCCACTTCTGGGGCTGTTGGCCAGCTGTGGTCTCCCCCAAAGGAGTTGGAATTATGGACACCTTGTATTACTAACCAGACTTGCCACAGATACCTATGCCTTGTATAAGTGTGTTAGAAACCAGAATAAACAAGAACTGAAGATAGCCCTTGATTTTGCAGTCACCTCTCAGCACCAAAATTGTGAGCTTGTATGTGGGGATTTTAATTCAAATCTTCCTCCTTCTGAAATATAGTGGTGCTTGTTGAGTGGGGGAGGGGATGGTTGTTGGATCTGAGATACCATTACAGGCCTATTATACTCTGTCCATTTTGTTACACTGAATATCAGTGAAATTTAACTTCATAATGCAACTGTTTACTTTCAGTAGCTAAAGTAGTTTTTACATAAAAACCTAGATTCACTGCTTGGTTTAGGGGGCGCCAGGGTGGACAGTCTCTGCTTGTGGGGACAGGCTGCAGAAGCACAAGTCATCTGCAACCATTGCTTCAGCTGACTCTTGGCAAAGCCACTTGGGTGAGGCAGGTGTGAGGACTGCAGCAGGAGGGCACACCAGACAGCATTCATTCAGTGCCCGGACAGGCAGCCTCTGTCTGTAGGGCTTCCAATGAGCCCTACATGACACTGAAATCTGCCTTCCCCTCTGTAGGCCTGAGGTTGTGCAGATCACACACCCCTGTGACAGAAGGGGTGAATCAATCCCGATGGGTATAAATATTCCTCATGCTCAGGGTCATCCTCATTTGAGAACAAAAGAAAATGAAATTGTGGTGCACATCCCTGGCATAGATACTGTTAACACCAGTGACCATGTGAAAGGTGGTCACCAAAGCTGAAGAGTGCAGTGAAAGGCCATGGCACATCTTCCAGGTCTGCTGCAGAACATCAGCATTAAACTCTCCCCATATTCGCTGGTGGAGAACAATTGCCCTCAGTGCATTAACGAGGAATATGGAAAGGCATAATTCCTTATGCCCCTGTAAGAAAATGTAAACATAACAAACAGTGGGGCAGGAAACCATATTTGCCAAAGTAAAATTTCACTGTTAAATCTGTTTTATTGGAAATGAGATGGCAAGTAGCAAGAAAAAAATTCTCTCTCTCTCTCGTAAATAGACATGGTAAAATAGAAGTCTACCTTTAGAGCCATTGGTTTGGCCTCCTTCCTGCAGCATTTATCCCTTCTTTTTAAGTTCCTGACTACATGCCAGAGCAACAAGCCAGATGTTAAAGAGTGTATACTTTGCAGACTATACCAGCATGCAGAATCAGGGCGGGAGTGGGTAATAATGTTGGGAGAAGGAGGAAGAAGTGATTATGTGATAGTGATTATTCAGCAGGGCAATAGTGGGAGGTACTGTAACTGACAGGGACTCACTATGGGACGCAAATCACTTAAAGCAAAGCCATTAGGATCAATTTAAAATATAAGGAGGGAGGCTAAAGTGACAATAGCATATTTTAATTGAAATCACAAATATCACTCTGCAAGAGATGGTTAACATGCTGTACAGAGTTGCTTTATCTTAACTGAGAAAAAAGTTTTGCTTTTGAAACAGTACCCTTTTTAACAAAGATCCAACCTGAGCGTTACATTAAAAAAAATCCTTAAATCCCCATTTTCCCCCTTGTAATGTTTTCTTCTTCTTGGTGGGCATGGAATTAACTACATTACTAATGCTTTTAATCTGATTTTACTAGAGCCTAAGGCTGAAGCAGGGAATCAGCATGTGTCCCATTAAAAGAAAAATACACTTTATATAGACACTAAATAGCATGTCCAGACAAACACATTTATCTATGTGTTAGCCTTCTTTATTGGGCTAACTAGCCGATGTATAGACCTTTATACAGAAATGAAGTAGTTAGGATGTGGTTATTACTGCTTTTGGCATCTAAAATCCAAGCTTGATGAAAGAACCTGGCAAGGAAAACCCACAGAGTTCTGACATACTCCACTTGTTACTAGCTCTTTGATTTCAACTCATAAAATCTGACATATGTTGGGCATTGACCTTGTTCTTTTAAATAAGCTTATTTTAGGAGACCTTTGCAAACTGCTGGCTGCATGGCCGCAATGTAAGCTGTTAGGGAAATGTAGTACAAACAGATAGGTTGTATGTTTTGAATGCCAGAGCTGTAAGTTGAAGGGCAGTTGTTAAGATCTATACTTCTGAGTGCTTCAAGTGCCATTAATATGAAAGGATCAATTTTGGCTTCACTAGTCTGGGTCCAGATCCTGCACACCTCACTCAGCCAAAGTTCCAGTTGATTTGTATGGCAGCTTTTCCTGTGCAATGGGTGTAGGACTGGCAGAGCTTTAGGGATTGTCTACATGCTGCATTCATAGAATATCAGGGTTAAAAGGGACCTCAGAAGGTTATCTAGTCCAACCCACTGCTCAAAGCAGGACCAATCCCCAATTTTTGGCCCAGATCCCTAAATGGCCCCCTCAAGGATTGAACTCACAACCCTGGTTTAGCAGACCAGCGCTCAAACCACTGAACTATCCCTCCCCCCATTGACATAGTACTCTTTGAAATAGGGTTACATCAGCACTTACTTGGAAACTTTTAGTGTGCACTAGCAGGCTCCACACAGGCCAGCTGCTATATGACATGGCATCACGCACCAGAATTTACTCTTAATCTGGTGTGCACTAACACACAGTGTAGACAAGCCCTAACAAATACTAAGGAGTTTAAGCCACGATTTTAAAAGTGACTAGTGATTTTATGTGTCCTACTTCAGACACCTTTAAAGATCCTACTCTTCAGAGCGTGGGTGCTCAGCACTTTTTGTAAACCAAGCGCCTTTTAAGGTGCATCAGGTTGAACACCCAAAATTCAGGTACTCAAAATCACTAGTTACCTTTAAACATTTTGGCCCCCACAGTCACCTTGTGCATCATTCCCATTTTCAGGAAATGTGTCTGAAGGAAAAAATCCCCCTTCAACATGGAAGTTTGTTTGCCATTTGTTATAAGAGAGTTACTTATACGAAAGTTAGAGAGAGGTGGGTGAGGTAGTAGCTTTTATTGGTCTGCCTTCTGTTGGTGAGAGACAAGCTTTCAAGCCACACAGAGCTCTTCTTCAGGTATCTCAAAACTTCTGTTAGTACGGCAGCCTGGCAAACACCAGCAACAAAACAACTTGCTGGACACCAACATAGTAACATAGAGCGGGAGAATGGAAAATCCTCTATGTCATAGAAACAATGTGCTTCATTTAGGAAAGTCTGTTCCTGTTGAAGTCAGTGGAAGACTCCCGTCAAGCTCAATGGGAGGAGCCAACTCTTAAACTTGAAGAAAGTTTTAGAGCTGGTTTGTGATATCCTTCTGTTCTCTGTAGGCCAAATCCTGCACTTGTGACTCAGGCTATGTTCCCGTGAGGTGCTAAACATGGAGTTCCCATGGAAGTCAGCTGACGTTTTGCACCTGTGTGGAATGGACTGCAGAGTTTGAGCATTATATATATTGCCAAAATAACCAGGAATAAGTATTCATTTTGACATTTAGATTGTAAGATGTTCAGGAGAACAACTGTCTCTTTCTTTATATTCATACATTGCCTTGCAGCATGCAGGGGCCTCAACCTTGATTGGGGCATCTAGGCACCATTGTAATACAAATAATAACAATAATTAATCATTGGCAACCAAGTTTAAAATAACTGCACATTAAAATCACATCCAAAGGTTTTGTCTAGCTCAGATTCTAAAATGAACAATGAGGACTTGGTGACTTATTTCCTAGGGACAGATTGTGAACCTCGCTTTATTCATTTTGGGGAGCAGGCACTCATACAAGTGACCCCACTGACGTTAGGGAGATTACTCATGGGGATATTTGCTTACCAGTATAAGTACGGGGTTCACAGTGTGGACCTTTGAATCTTTTGGGGTGTCTTTGACTGTCTCATCATTGATGTTAGTCTGGTAGTTGCTTTACCCGGGACCAGTTCGGGCTGTGCCATCCATCAGCAGGAAGAACGGCAGAGAATAACAGAGCTTCTGCTGTCTCGTGTAAAGGGGGCCTGCCTGAAATTCCCTTAACCATCTATCACTCACAGGCTCATTTTTCAGGGAAACAGGAATTCACTACAAATGAAGGCTGATACAGAAAAGCTTCTCACAGAAACTAAATAATGTAACATATTCCAGGTTCTGGGCAGATAAAAATTGAAAAGGCTGTGGTGCTTGTGGAAGTGGAATGATAGCGACAAGCGCCATGTGAAATCCCTGAAGGTGGTGTCAGGGGACACGCTCCCCCATAAAATTATGAAAGAATCTGATGTAATGGTGCATTGTGAGACAATCTGAGCATAAATACCACATTCTTTCCCATTAATGATTGACTTTCATTGTGCCAAGATTTTTTTTAAAAAAAGAATGTAGATTTTGAGCACACTGAGAACAGGAATTTCCATTGTGCTGCAGTAAGATTTAAAGATTGTGGGGAACTAAGAATTGAAATGCAAATCACTCTCACATACAACCTCCTGCTGAGGCCCAAATTTTTACAGATCAGGTTCTGCAGCCCTGATGGGGAATCAGTGATCTGCCTTTCCGGGGATTCACAAATTAGTAGTAGTCTAAGGTATTATTTTCTACAATATAATTGTAACTTACCAGATGAAAGTTTGCCACTGAAGGCAGTCCTCTGATCGTCCATTATTTTTCCAGCTGCATTGCCACTGAGGATTCTTTCACAGACAATGCAAATATACACATCACAGCCTCCCTCTCTGAAACATGCACTTCTTGAATATAAACACGTTGTGAATATTGTTTCCTTCTTCCTTTCTCCCTTGCTTTTTTTTTTTTTTTTGGATATGCAGGTGGTAAAATACTGGCTGCCATGAACTTCATGTAAGAAATAAAAATTACCCACTTTTGGAGGCTGCTTGATAGAAAACTGCCAGCTCGTAGCATCACTGCTGCTGTAATCACTGCAAGGATAATAGGACATACATGCTTTTGTGGATAATTTTGTTTGCTAATTGCTCATGAAATTTCAGGTAAGGAACATCCAGTTCAATCTGTTATAACGAGTAATGTCCTGGGTGGTAGTGGTTTTTAAAAAAATATTGTCATTAAAAATGCATAGCTCTTCAAGTTTGGAAAAATACTTTAAAATGGTTTGGAAGCTGGATTGACAGCAATGGAGACAGGAAATTTTTATCCACCGAAAAAGCTCAATGAAGATAGTATCAATGCAAAGCTATCCCTAGCTTCCTGCCAGTAGGTCTCAGCCCTGTTCTAAAGGAAGTGAAGTGTTTCTGATTATAAGAGTTCATTCAAAACATTTCTTCAATCCTTGGCTTCTCTGAGACACAGACTGCCAATGACAGTGGCTTTAACAATGGTGGCTTTTGTGAGCTGGACACTTTCCCACTAGGAACCGTATGGAGGCCCCCCCTCAAAAAAAAACATTTTACATGGGGCACTGAGCATGTGTCAGGTGGTGGTAATGTTCAGTCACTGCCTACTCCTTGACCAGATTTGAACCAGTGCCCTCAACGTGAAGAGATACCTTTCCAGCTAACAATACCCTGAGACATTCAGTGCTTCTGAGAAATACTACAGTATACCTTTCCTCTGGAGATTCCTGACCATGGCATCATTGGGTAAGGCCAAGAAAAATATCATCGGGCAATGATTACAGGCTTAGAGTTTTATTTGCAACTAGTCCTCCTTTCTGATTCCTCAGGCCATCCTTCCTCTACCGCTACTGTTATTAGTTGGTGACTAGCCTCATTACATAGTGCTCTATTTAATAATTACATGTACATTAATGAGAATTAACATTCATTAGTGCCTTAGCAGGGAATTTCTGTCCATTACATTTCAGGGGTTCCATCACTGTACTGTCTTGAGGGCCATATTGAGTAATTTTAACTCACACAGGGCTAAATTGTCACAGGCCTTACTTGGCTGTGCACGGAGATAGCCCTCTCGGCCCCCCACTTGTTACCCTGCAAAGATTGTGCTTTTCTGTGGTGAGGAGAACACAGGCTACTTGTCTAATGGCCCTCCCTGTGAACAAGGCAGGACGGGTGGAATGGGGGGAGTGAAAGGAGCTCTGGTTTTGCCCCTGCCCCCCACTCGCTAGCTGGGCACACAAGAAGGATGAAGTAGCATATCCTCCCACAGGCAGGAGCAGAAAAGGAACTGTGACTCTCTGGGGTGCTACAGCTACTCACTGACCCTTACTTGGGGCAGACTCTAAAGTTACAGGCTAGCCTATAGAGATCCACTTAGTGAATTCGATGGCATATCTGCTCTTCACCTCTCAGTGGATCAATTTCATAACTCTAATGTTCTTTCCTGGCTGTTTTTTCAAAAGTGGAGGAAAATGTAGCAACTTAAAGTTAGTAGCTTATTTGTTTTGTCTTGGAATACAGAAATATTTAAAATGCTACCGTGTTCAGCATGGTAGCAGTAATTAACTGCCACAGCAGCTCATTGCCTGTTTAACATCGGTGTATAATTAAATGTTTTTTAAAAAATGTATATGACTTTTGTCCATCTTATCATTAATGGGAAAATATAGGACTCTTATGGCTCTTGAAAGGGTTAACAATACCTAGATAATGTTCCTTTTGGAGCAGGAATTGCCGTTTTTGGAAAGAGGATAAGCTGTAAAAATGTAGAAGGGTCCTTATATAGAAGGGGTAAGGAGGCAGAAGGGGGGCACTGGTCATAAGTAGAGACTGGAAGTTGGATTATTAAGTAACTCTCAGGCTGTAGCTGTGTCAAGGCTGATTCCCCACTCTGGCACTTTGAGTGCAGAAGGTGGGGGCCCACAAGGATTCTAAAAATTAATACTAGTCACTCCAGGCTGGTATTAAACTCCCAAGGTCACAGCTTCTCTCTGACCACACAAGTGCAAAAAAACCCTTTGTACCCAGGAAGGCACACTTGGAAATTCCTCCCTGTGCCTCAATTGTGCCTCAATTCCTCCCTCAAACCCTTTCACACACCCCCTCCGGGGAAGGACTGAGAAAGAAAATAAAGGAAATCAGCTGTTGCCATGAGCTAATTAAACACATATGCACAAACCTCTTAGGACACCAGAAATCCAATCCTGTTTTTAAAAAAGGTTTACTTTTTTAAAAAACACAAAGCAAGAAAATACATCTGGAACTTAGGTTTTTGGTAGATTTTAAAAACCTACTTACCAAAATTAAACATCAAGAATAACCTTCTTGAGGTCCTGCTTAAAGGTTACAAGCAAAACAAAAGCATTTGGGGTTAGCACAGAGGAGTACACAAGCCAATAAGGGGGGAAAAAGAGATAATCATATCTTCCTAGACATTTCCTGATCTACTTACATATCTAGGGGTTTCAAATAAGTAGTTTCTAGGCATGATCTGATGGTTTTACATACCTGGCTTAAAGCTTCCTACAGCTTAGTTCAGCCCTGTTCCTGCTCTATGTCTCCTCTCTCCAGAGAACAACAACAGACAGACAAAGGGAAAGTTTTTTTTCCCAATTTTAAAAAGTTCTAGCCTTCCCATTGGCTCTTGTGCTCAGGTAACCACTCCCTTCCTTTTACCTATGGGCTTTTTTAACCCTTTACAGGTAAAGCAAGTAGAGAACAGCTACTAACAGAGATTTTATAGCTAACTGGCTGGCTGGGTGTCCGTAACAGGGAGCTACTTCCCTCCCCTTCATTTATCACAAGCTGTTTTTAATTTATTTTTGTTTTATGTGCAAAGGAACGGGGCCTTGCAGGCCTGGCTAATATCAGAGGCCTGGATTTCTGTAGATTTTAAATCAGAGTCCACATTTGGGGGGTTCTGATTTTGGCAACTCTGGGGTTGTGTTTGTTTGTTTTGTCTTGTTTCAGGGTCTGGATTTCTTTAGTTAAATTTTTCAATTCCTCAGCTTTGAGCCAAGTGACTGATTTCAAATTACACGGTACTTTCCAAAAAAAGGGATTATTTTTTCAAGCAAGGGGAATCCTAACTTGCTTGCAGTACAGTTTATCTAAAAACCACAGATGCCATCTGCAGTGCTAATCCACTGCCTCTCACTATTAATTCAGTATTCTTAGCACCTCCTAGATAGTTTATTACCCATCATAGCTGTATCACAGGAATTCTGTATATATTTTTTGTTTTGTCCCTCTTCTGGCAGGGAAAGTAAATCCCAAAGTATTTCAGCGGGTGCTATTAATATGCAAATAATGGAGAATACACTAGTTCTAATAGACCTCCCGACTACATGGGAGGTGTCGCTGTTGGAGCAAATTAGCTTTCTGTAATTTGCATGCTTCTCACAGCCGCCTGGGATTATATTTTAGATCAGAGACAATAAAAGCATATGCAGTTAGTTTAAAATGTAACTAATTTTAGACTTTGAAACAGTTTTAATGTAACTTCTTAGTGGTGTCAAACAGTTATTTGCAAAGAAACTTTTACACAGCCTGTAATTTTCATGGCATCTCTCTCTCTTTCTGCCATTAACTGCTCCATCTCTCTTTAGTGTGGAAATGAATGATGGAACATGCCAGGTGGCTACATTTTCAAAGACAGGTCAGTTCTCAGTAGACTAATCCAAGATCATGCCTGTTAGGTTCTGTGTGTACCTGGATCTTCCCCCTTTAACACTGAAGGGAACTAGCCCTCCTTTGCAGCACCACTCTTCCGCCCTCCACAGCCCTGGCCTTTCTGTTATATTCCACACAGGAGGGGATGATTTGGCCCGGTGGACATTCATGCAGTGAAGACATTATCTGGGCAGTCACAAAATCTTCCCAGACAATCCACCAAAATAAAGAGAACCTGGAATAGTCCAACACAGATGTTTAATAGAATCATCTAGCCACGCCAGGAAGTGTATCCTTTTGGAAAACTCTGGTTTAAAAAAATTTGAAGGAACTAAAGTGTATTAACCTCATCTTAGCCTGTAGAGCAAAACAGTATCACACCATATTGGCACACTGTAGTTTGCACTTTGCAAACTGACATTGAGCAAATACACTTTTTTTTTAGCATTTAGACACACATGGTGCACTACAGAGAGTAACAATATAACATGGACCTCACACTAGAGATACTGTATCATTATTTCAAGATATGCAATGATTGCTTAATATTCTACATGTGAATGCATTGGTTCTGAGCCTGGTGGCTACTGCCATTTGGCAGGGTTGGATGGTGGGGTGGTCTGGTCTTCTATCCATGGATGTTTGCTGAGCTCACTGTAAACAATTTTCTTGGCTCACAGAAGTATCCTGAACCCACTGCCTTGATTCTAGCAGTGCCTGCTTTGAAGAACCATAGATGAGGTGCTTTTGAGGAGCAGCAGCCATGTGCTTTTTTGGAGGGGGGGGGTAAGTCCCCTTACAAGGTGTTTGATGCTATGTTCTGTGAGGAACATGCAATTTCCAGTGACTCTTCGTTTCTGTTGCTTCCCTCCATGTTGTTTTGCTATTTATAAATTTGTAAGCTTTGAAGTGTCAAATAGCATCTTTATTTAAAACAAAACAAATAAACCAGACTGATTCCTCAGGTGTTAGTACAAACATTTGGAGGCTATGTAGGATGGCTCAGTTTGTAAAGCATAATACTGTTATAGCTGAAACTGGAAGAAAAGGAGTATGAAAATGTGACCAAAAATATCTTCAGCTTTGCTTCACATAGACCGTATCAGAAGAAAACTGGTGATGTGCTAGCATGGGAATACATGAGATGATGCTATTTTGGAGTACAAACATGTATCTTTCAATAACAAACCACTTGACTTCTTTCGGCTAAAGCTTACAGGTTGACAAAATCAGAAGACTGTTATTAAATGGAAGTACTATGAACCGGTAAACCTTGGAGCATTTTATCTGGTGTCATTGCAAAGAGTGAAAACTGAAAAGCCAGAGCCACACATGATAGAGTAAAATATTGACAGTACATTGTGTCACAGGCTTACTTAGCATTGTAGTAAGATATGCTGCCGCCAATCAAATCCAAGTAATGTCTTTCTCCAATGACACAGGCCGTCAAAAGATTCATGCCATGGCTGCTGGTGTCCAGGAAGAGTTGTCTAGTAAAGTTCAAGAGATCCACTACTTCTTGACTGTCTGATGTATTCTACTATCCAGCTTCCTGAAGAGTAATGTCTCGGAGTCCATCTGAGGACTTGTGGATTTGGTATCCAAACTAAGAATTAAAAGTGGTGGTCTTGTAATAATAACCCAGGCTATTTTGCACCTCACAACATTTGGACACATTGCTTAGACCACTGGGAAGCTTTAGCTGAGTTCTTATGCCAGAGGAAAAGGCTTGCTGATGTTGTAAAAGTTGAGAACTTGGCTGGTCCTCAGATGCATACTTCTCCGCCCTTATATATGTTGAAATGAATGTTGGATACCAGCAGCATCTCTTCCACAGTGAAGTTTTTTTGGCTGTCACATGGGGAAAAGTTTTGAATAATTTTGTTTGATCTGAGATCAGAAATCCAGATACTTTTTTTTTTTCTTGCTAAGTTTGACTTTGGCCTGCCTGAATACTTTGTAGATCCACACTTGCTTTTCTTCCGAGCTGTTCCCCATGGACAGAATATGAATAGTCACATGATCACAGAGAAGTTTGTTTGAAAGCTTGGTCCACTCCATTCTGTGGCTGTTTAGAAACACTGCTATGATGATACATTTCATGATTGAGAATAATATGTCAGAAATGATCTGAAAATTATGGTTGGATACTGTGGAGTTCTCAAATCCTCATTCTCTTGATGTTTTGTAAAAGACCTTGTGAATTTTCACCCAAAATGTATAATTTTTTGAATTTTCACATGTGCAATTATTTTCATTCTCTGGAAATTTCACAAACTCCTGCCCTGTACTCCCCCCCTCATGCCCCTGCACCCCTGCCCCCAAATGGTGTCAATTATACAAAATGAATTAAATGAAAAATATTGCATGAATTTATATATTTGAAAATTTTCTTTGTTTTGTTATAGCTTCATAATATGGAAGCTTCACTCTCTCATGTTTTTGTTTTTATAAATATAAGCTTCTTTTAATAACTTCCTTGGATCATGATGTTTCTTTCATAGTCCAATAAAATATGTTCTCTAAGAAACTAAGTTGTCAATATTTTGGGAATGTGTTCACAATTTAGTATGAATTGCTCTTATTAACAAGGCAAAAGCCTACCCTGTCAAACCTGAAATCCTGCTTCCATGTTTAATGTGCGAATTAAAGCCTTCTTCAAATCTTCAGTCATGGTGCATTTAATTTGGGGGAGTATTACAATATCTCACTTAACATTTTAGTTGTGCATAGGAAAGGAGAACTTTTAAGAGCTGCATCTAAAAAACTACAGATTTGAAAGAACTCTAATTTATTTTTCCCTTACTTTGATAATGATTCAGGAAAGTGATTAAATATGTGTGTAAATTATGCAGCTCTTTAAGTACCTTGATGAATCAGGGCCCTTGGAAATTATCAAAGATAAATACAACTATATCCAGGGCATGAGATGTGTATATTACTGTATTTTTTCCTTTTAAAATATTTCACTAATTTAAAAGAGAGGGGGGTGGTATCTTACAGCAAATGTAATGAAAAGTTACTTAGGGATTCAATAATTGAATCTAAAACAATTAACTATTATTATCTGAATAATAATTAATTTCAAGTTTGTGAAGTCTCTTGTAGTGGTGGGCAAAATTTTCAAACTTCACTGCCTAAAGTTAGGCATCCAGTTCCATTTTTAGGCAGCTAAAATAAGTACCCTATTGTTTCAGCAGAGCTGTGGGAGTTTAGCATCTCTGGAAACCAAGTGACTTAGGCCCCAGTTCAGCAAGATAGTTAAGCACATGTTTCACTTCAAACATGTGAGCCAGCTCATTGATGCCAGTAAGATTAAGGCATGTATTTAAGAGCCTGTGTTGAACTGAGGCTTTTGTTAGATGCCTAAATATGTCTAAGTCCATAACTTTAGGCATCCATATTTGAACAGTTCAGAAAACTTGGAAAGAAATCATAGGTGTGAGAAAAGGCATCATGGAACTGGTTAGCTCTGTAATGTGGGTTCAGACTATTAAAACGATTGAGAACTGCTGTATTAGTACATTCTGATTAAATTAAAATACACAATCATTGAGCTCCAATCAGTGAAAACTTATCCTATTTTTCATGCCAGGCTACAGGCACGCTCCCAATGTCACCTTGAGCAAATTGCTTATCATTTTCCAGTTTGCCCATCTATTAAATGGGGATAATTACTTGCTTTCTTGCTATTCTCATAGGGTTGTCATGAGGGTTGATTAGTTAATATTTGTAAAGTGCTTGGAATGCGTTTGCACCAATATTTGCTTACATATATATGCTAAGTATTATTTATGACTGTTGCCCTTTTTGACTTGAGCAATTAGTCAATATTCAGGGCCTTGGCAGGTTTTTCCATTAGTAGGAAAAACAGGATGATAAGAGTCAGATATTTCTTTGGTGCAATCCTATGTATGTAGAAAGAATGTTCACAAAGTCCTGTTTCACTGAACACTATAGGCACAAACAACATCAGGCAGTTTCTCACAGTTTCCAAGCCTGCTTTTCCAAAGTCCTGTGCCCCAAGGAGAAGGCTGTTTCCACTCAGGACTATGCTCAATGCTGCTTCTCTTCTGTCTGTTGGCTAGCTGGTGACTTTCTGGTTCTGATACCCACACAAACACACAACTGTAATAAATCAATGTCCCAACCCCTGTGTTTGCAATCAGTTTCCAGGGAAACCCCACATATTTTCCCCAAGTTAGTTATTGCTCAGGACTTGCCACTGGCCCAGTAACACAGTGGTGGCATCTATTATTTCAGCTATCTTATTCTATAAAGGAGCTTAATTGCTTCTTCTATTTAACCCGAATTAAGTATGGGTAACACACCCATCAACCTCTCTGCTGGAGAGCCACAGAGTGCAGTGGTGGAGCTGGGCTAAGAGAAGTGGAGTAGAGAAGGTGTGTATGGACATGGGAAAGCTGCTGCTCCCTATGGCACTGTGACTTGGAAAGCTTGTTTCCCCCTCCCACTGAAATCCACTGAGGAAGCAATACATCTTGAAGCTATATTATCCCCTTCTGGGGTTTCTACTGAGGGGCTACAGGGGCACTCATTCAGCCACTGCAAGTGTAGCTCCTGTCGGTTCTGGTCAGTGGCAGAGAGTGCAGTGGAGTAGTAGTCATCCCTTCCAGATGTCTCCTCTCTTTACATTGAAGGGTGTTTCCTGCCTCTCTCCTTCCCGCTACCCTCTGTTGATCCCTGACATTTACATGTTTGAAAAGGAAGTGTGGCCTCCAAAATCCACAGTACTACACAATCTTCCCATCAGAAGGGATGGTCATTCAAAGAAAATTCAGCGAGATGAATATCACTTTAAATTCACCAGATCCCTGTATACACTTTCCCACTGTGCTTTGGCCCCATTTTCTCAGTACTGTAACAGCCCTGTGTAGGTTTTGCACTATGAAAGCTGGGCATCACTTTTTTATTATCAGTGTTATTATGGAATCAGACACTGCTTAATTAAAGAATGTGCTGGGGGGATACACTATTTATACAGAAACTATGTATTTTAAATGCATTTTTCCATGGTGATTGCAGATAATGTGTAAGCTCAGCTTTGATTCATTAGTGTAGTAAAAGAGATGCTCAGAATTATTTGGTATAATTCACAGCACTTAAGAAAGCATATATTTTCATAATACTCTAAATACATAATGCTTATGGTAGTAACTCAAGCATAGTATGACTGGTTTGCCATAGCACCATCATTTTAAAATTGTGGCGGCCAGCATAGGAACTGATTTAGTCCAGTACTTTTCGTGAATTCTGTGCTGGAGCATGACTGTTTACCACAGTACAGCTGAGCTTGTTTGAGAACTTCCATTTTCATAGGCCCTGTTTATCTATCTTAAACTCTCTGTACTGCTTTGGCCTACAGCATAGAAATGGAAATTTAATTAGAACAGGCTTTTCCCTCAGTTTTCTGGTTCTTCTGTTTCTCAATCAGAGGTGAGACATTCTGCTGAATTATTCATCTTCTTTTGCTCCAATCAGAATAACTTTTGAAGTGACCTCTGTGCATAAGCCATACAGAATCCCATAAGGAAGCAACTTTCATCCAAAAAAACCAGGCTTTTCCCTCAGTTTTCTGGTTCTTCTGTTTCTCAATCAGAGGTGAGACATTCTGCTGAATTATTCATCTTCTTTTCCTCCAATCAGAATAACTTTTGAAATGACCTCTGTGCATAAGCCATTCAGAATCCCATAAGGAAGCAACTTTCATCCACAACTAGCATCCAAAGTAGCAAATTTGTTCTGAATTGAAACTTGGCAAAGTATTAAATTATTTTTTAAAGTTAAAAATCACTCTTAATTCATTTTTATTAGGAGAAGTTGGGTTGTTTGTTTGGGTTTTTTTAAAGAAAAAACAGGTTACTGTTATAGTTTTTAGTCTGTCTACACCAGAATTCCAATGGTCAGGAAACAAATTCTTGGAATTACTGATGGATCTCCACTTTCTCCTCTGTTTAGTCCCTCCATGCCACTCTTGCCGAACTGAGCTGGACATAACTCCATCTCATTAGTGCTAAGTGAGCCTGATTGCATTCAGCCCTGTCCCACAAAAATCCCCATGTCCAAACACAGTTTTCAAAAGCGAGGCTTAAAAACCATTTCAGACAATGCAGTTTTGCCAGTGGGTGGTAGCTTCTGCAAACAGGAAAACATTATTTTCTGGAAAAATGTTTTTTAAGCCTCTGGGTTTCCACAGCCTTTTTAAAAAAAATTCTCTTCAACCACACAAATGTCAATAAAACCATGTTTCTTGCAATGTTTTTCAATTAGGAAAGCCACTTTTGGACGCAAGGGCCAAAATTTTTAAAACATGGCTGCCTGAAGTTAGACTCCTAAATCCGTAATTAGCAACTTCATTTGTTCCAATCAGAACTACTTTCAAAATGAGTGTCTGATCAAGCTTCACAGGCTGATGAAAATGAATCATTACTTTGATTCATTACACAGAAAAGCTGCTTTTTTTCCTTGAGTTTGCAACATATTTTTTTATTCCAATGTGTACACATCTAAGATGTTTGGAACAAATTTCAAGTTTCCCATGACTGTATTTAATGCTGTACAAGATTTCACACCTCTGGGCTCTATATTTACAGCTCTGTCATGTTCCTTTCTTGTACTGACCTGAAGTTGAGGTTTTTCTTATCTCACGAAAAGGTTGTCTGTCATAGGTGCAGCTCTTGTAGTACAATATATTACCTAAATCTTGACCCTGAACAAATACTGTACAAGGACAATTTACCTCAGAATTCTAAAGGCAATGAAAATCTTTTCATTCGTTCAAAAGAAACATGCTTGTTTGGTTTAAAAAAAAATAATGTAATTCTGAAAATTATCTATTGAGCCTAGCTTTTAACCGCACTTGGTCAGATTCTGATCTTGCCTGCACAGGTTTTCTCCTGGTTTTGCTCCAGGGTGTTAATCTGGATTTACATTGCAGTGAGATCAGAATCTGGCCCTGAGCCCCTTAAAAAAGACAACAACAATAAACAAACCCACCAATTTTACTATTTGTGGGGGGGGAAAAAAGGAACTTTCAACCCTGCCAAGCCCAATCTATATCTCACTGAAAAGAAAAGGCTACTATTGATTTCAGTGGGTTTAAGATTGTGGTCCTACCTAGAAGAGTCTATTTCCCTCCCATTATATGCTACTAGTTTGTTCCCTCCTACTCTCATGCAAGTTGTACAGCTGACCCATCTTCCCTGACAATAGTACAGGGAACTGTGACAGTCTTTTAGCTTCAGCAATTTGAGAAGACAAGGAGAACAGCATGACACATTTGGGGCTTTTGACTTGTATTGGTTCTTTTATTTAGGAAGCCTTTCACTCCAAAGAAACCCCAAACAAACATTTCCAGTGCTCTTTCAGGAGTGCACTACTGATCTTGCTGTAATCTATTCTTCCCAAACTAACTTTCCAAATGATCTACTGCCCCACTCAAATCTAAGATGGATTCATACTCCCTTCAATATAGTTCTGTTTGTACTCAGTAAGTACAGCCCACTAGAGATGGGAAATAACTTACAATGAAATATTAACTTTATACATTTCACCTCGTTTCTGCTCAGATTGTCCATGAACAGATTGTGATTTTTCTCAAATACATCCATTATTTGAAATTATTCACAGAGTATTTTTGGTGAGTAATACTTGCTATGTAGCTAGTTCTAAAGCAGGTCATTGTGAGTTTAAGATATTCAAAATTCAAGCTGTTTTAAATGTATACATTGGTTATATGGGATTGTTTCTTTTCCCTGATTGGATGAGCGGGACTATTAAAGTGAGCTTTCTTGTGAAAAAAGTTAACTACGAGTTACCCACATTAACTAATTCAGCATTTGTTGTCTGCAAATATATTTTTGACATTCATGGTTTCTGTGAACATTCTGGCCAGTTTACTTGTTCTGTAGACTGTCTCCAGATGGTGAATGTAAAAGAGTTATGAACCCAGCCAGAGATAATTCATTTAAAATTTAAAACAAAAATTTGTTGAATTTGTTTTGTTTTGTTCTGTTAAACATATATTTGTCCAGACAAATTATGAAGCCTTTATTTATACTGGTGAATACAAAAGCTGAGAGCTTTTTTTTCAGCACATAATATATTAGCCAAAAATGCATTTGTCAGAACACTGAAACTGTATGCAAATTCAGATCAAATTTGACAAATAGTTTCAGCTGAAGAAACCCTATGGACTTTTTAAAATAAAAAAGCCAAAATACTTCATTCTGGTTCTTTCAAAAGGAAATGTTTCAACTTTTTGTTTAAATAGCATGTTTCATTTAGAAATTTACCTATTTTTTTAAATAGAAAAAACACCCAGAATGAAAAACAAAACAAAACAAATTAACTTGAGCTCAAACAAAATGTTTTGTTTGTTTTAAATTATTTTTTTCACTTCCCCCCTCCCATTTCAATGAGAGAAAAAAAATTATCAGTTTTGCTCTGAACCAAACAGAATGTGGGGGGTGGGAAAGGGATTTTACCATTCAGAACTGAAACCAAAATATCATTTATTTGCTGTAGTGAGTACTTACATACTCAAGTAGCCCTATTGGTGCCTGTGGGACTTCCTGCATGATAACCGTTCACCATTGTGAGTCAGAGCTCCACAATCTTTCCCTTTGTTTAGATTTAAAACAAGAAATGAGCCAAAATGTGAACCTTGAATTCAAACCCCATCAAATTTGAGTATGTAAAGCAGCAATTGATAACTGACCAAAAGAGGCAATCAGACAGTCAGGCAAACTGAGTCCTATAGTTTATTTTTGAACGAGATACAATGCTGGAGGGGGTGTCTGTTTTTAGGTGTTAATGAAGCCCAGAGTGGCAGAAATCTGGCAAGATCATGATCCAGTGAAATTATCAGCCAAGATCTAACAAGAACAGTTTGCAAGATTTCCGCACCATTTAATATGAACCTGAACTCTAGCCTTGATTTAGGTATGATCACAAGACTTTACCTAAACCAAATCCAACCTCAAATTTGGCCCATCTCTTTGTAGCAGAAGGTTTTTCAGAATCTTATGTAAATGAAAACATTTTCCTAATTTAAAAGTCTAGTGTTCACAACTTTAATCATGGCTACACATCTTCCATGACTGTATGAGTGGTAAGTTCAGTCTCTAGGACTACCCATCTGGTGCCTCTCACAGGTAATAAATTCACTTTGTTAAGGAGAAAAACACATGAGTCCCCCAAACAGATAACCAAACTAAGACAAAAAATTCTTCTTCCTTTGTCAGACCAGATAATCGCCTGCAGAAAGATCTGAAGAGTGCATGCTCATTAAAGTTTACTTCTGAACAAGCGCTGAAGTCTTTATAAAAGAAAATATTTAAAATGTTTTTTGAGTGTGTGTGTGTGTGTGTGTTTGTGTGTGAAAATTGCAGTTTCTCAAGAGTCATCTTAAAATAAATTCACAAACATTTGAGTGTGGTATTCAGTTACATTTTTTAAAAAAGTGATTTCCAGATAGAATTACCCTGAGAAGCTAATATTGTGCCTCTCTAATGCTGGTTCAAGTAAGTTGATGAGACCTGATGAGTTTGATCTTCCAAGAAACAGCACAAGCTTTCAGATGAGGAAACAAGGTGTTATCTGATCCATTTGTTTTTGGGCCTCTTAGCCAAGTGGGTATTCACCCACGAAAGCTCCAATACGTCTGTTAGTCTATAAGGCGCCACAGGACTCTTTGCCGCTTTTACAGATCCAGACTAACATGGCTACCCCTCTGAAGCTTAGCCAGGTATGTGCATGCATGCTCAAAATGGAGATTTCTCTGAAATAATGGTTAACTTAATCCTGTTGGTTTTAGTCATGGCCTGTCTTAGCAATAGTGGAAAGAAAGTTCAGCTCAAAGAGAGGTTTTTTTATTAGAGGAAAGAAGGACACACTCTGCCTTTTAAAGAAGTTTTCCTACTGCTGGCAGCATCCCACTATGACTCACCATTGTGCCTTTTCCCCTGTAATGCCTTGCGGAATTCTGCTGAATTGCTTCTTATGTCTGTACTAGTTCTGTGATGGTGCCTCACTACAGCCATATATTGGGATCCTGCAATGTCACAGGAAGCTCCTCCAGGTAACAGGAGACTAGTGCTGGTTCCTATTATAGCTGCTGCAGCAGCAGCCCAGTGGCTGAAGCAGAAGAGGCTTTGGCACTTTCAGCCTGCCCATACTTCTCAGGTGGCTCCTATCCTGGTAGTTGGGGGCACCCCGTTAGCTCATGGTACACCCCCTGCTGCATTTCTGTGGTCCAAACATCCCTGTCAGAATACTGTGAAAGGTTTGTGGTGCAGCAGAGGTCTGTCATGCGGCTCCTTACTGCCTCTCTTTAAGACATGTACTGGCTTTAGCTGTAGTGGTGATAATGAAACCATCCTATCTATTTTGCTCTCTTTTTCTTGTCACTTCTACATTTTGTTCATGGATGGATGTAGCCTGAAAAGGATCTCCAGAAGGACTATTCCCTTCTACCATGTGAATGTCTTCAGCCAGAGTGTAGTCTCTCAATGGGCATATATTGGCCACAGCCCCTTCCAACCCCAATTTGGTGATCAACTAATCTGTCTGCATGGGAACAAAAATTTGCCCTTTAACAGAGGGTTTGCTCTTAATGAGAACCTAACAGATATATAGTTGATGTCCACAGTCACAACACAAGAGGACGTAGTGCTCTTGTAAACTAAAGCTGGAGCACTGGAGGAGTGTTTGCTGCCCACAACCTCAAATCTTTAATGGGATTATCTAGCGTACACCCTTAATCCTGTGCACTTTCTCATTGACTTCCCACACTCTGTGATTTTGTGGAGTCAGACTCAGTCAATGGGACTCTGCATGGAAATAAGGGTCCCTGCTAGCATATCCCGTTGCAGGATTGGTGACTAAAAAGAGAGTTTTGATAATAACATTACATTTAGTTAATTCTCTAGGATTCTGGCAGATGGATGTTGTGGGAAGTGAAATGACATTCAGACGGAGGTATACAATACACAAGATGAAATTCAGAATGCTGAAAATCAGAACATTCTTGTATTTAGTTTCAAATTCTTAATCAGTCTCTTTAGCATCCAATTTCTATGTTTAAAAGCAGATCATTTTGAATGAAAATGATTTCATTTAGGGAAAGTATTTGTCTGAGTGGAAGTGTTTTCAATAAAGGAAGTGCGTAATATTTCACAATATCCAATGTTTTCATAGCTAAATTACCATTTTAATAAAACATTCAAATTCAGGGATATGACAATAACATGAAAAATTGTGGAAAATTTTGTGAAACTTGTTTTTAATTTTACTGTTACACAACCTTTATTATGGGGTCATGAAAAAATATTTGCTGATGTCAGAACTTCTGAAAAACAAATAAACACCAAATCAAAACAAACAACAACAACAACAACCTGAGGGAGGTCAAACGTTCATTAGCTCCAAGCAACTATTTGGAAGACCCACCAATATTGGAATAAATATAAAAATCTCATGTCAACTAACAGCATTACTTATTTACACAGTTTCTGCTTATTTTTGACTTTCAAATTCTTGCCTGTTAAGCAAACGTCAGTTCAGCTGGTTTATATGACAGAGTCAGAGCAACTGAGATGTTGCAGAGTTCTGAAAAAAATAATTCTAAAGGGCCAAGAGAAACAAACAAAATGTATTTGTGATAATGCCTAACCTTAGACATATTGTGTGTGAAGCTCATATATTGAATCTATGATAAGGATGGTGATAACTATTAGAACTGTGCTGAACTACTGTGAAACAATTCAGATAGTCAGCAAACAGCGTTAATTACTAGTCTGGGGAAATGATGTGTAATTTACTGCCCACCATGGGCTTCTACCTAAAAATAAGCTTTTTTTTTTTTTTTAAGGACTTGCATGTGAGTGCAGAATACCTGATGCAATTATGTGCAGAGAAGACATTCAGATGTGCTTCCATAAATGCACTTCTGCTTCTCAATTACTGCTTCAGTATCTTCATAAAGCCTTTGGTAGAAACAATAGTCTTCATTTAATCCAGAATGGTGAATAAGCACTAGACCACATGTAGGACCTGTTATCCCAAGTGCCTTGATCTGTGGGTAGCACAATAAAAGTGAGAAAATAAAATACAGTGAGGCTTCCACTGATAATTACAGAGACACATTGCAAGTGAAAACCTCTTAAGTGACTAGAATGGCCTGAAAACTCTTTACATATCAATGTAAATTAACTAAGGTTTCAGAGTAGCAGCCATGTTAGTCTGTATTCGCAAAAAGAAAAGGAGTACTTGTGGCACCTTAGAGATTAACCAATTTATTTGAGCATAAGCTTTCGTGAGCTACAGCTCACTTCATCATGAAAGCTTATGCTCAGTATTCCTTTTCTTTTTTCAATTAACTAAGAAACTTTGAAACTCCACCTCTAAGCAGGAAGATAAAAGCTCCCTAAAAACGCAATGAATTCAGTTTGTTAAAGTCAAGACATTAATCTTTTTGACATGGAAGACGTAAACCAAATGTTTAAATGAAATGACAGCCTCAGGTTAACATTCACCAACTGAGCTACAGAACAACCTCCCCACACATTTTCAGATCATTGAAGAAGACCCCTGCTGGTTCTCAAGGAAAACTAACTTGCAGGAGCAAAATAAATACTGGCATTGCGGCACAACAGCTGAAACATGCAAGCACAGATGTGTAGTATTGTCAGCTTTTAAAATCAGATAAGGAGTATTCAGACATAATCACTTTAGTGTCTGGGCCTCATTGCATGCTACAGAGCTACCCAAGTATGGCCCTACAGACACATGCAGTGTGTGTTCTGTCTAAATGGCAACAAGCTGATGGGATTTCATAACATTATTGTTATGTCTAGATAGGCTAATGTTTGTGTAATTTAGCTGTGACTTTGAAATAGCTTTAGAACTTGGGACACAAATGGAGTTTTATGTTTAGTTGTCAATAATATTATATCTACTGTATGTCAATAATTCCCAGTAAATGCACAAGTCTAAGTGTCTTCCTTCAGACGTTTGCCTTGTAATACTACCTGAAGGGTGCTATAATTACTCTGAAGTGAACTGCCTGTCATATCTTGTTGCTTATACACTAAACAGTTGCATTCATAAGGATTAACGGTCTTCGGGAATGCTGTGCTGCAAGAGGCAGTGCGCCAAACAAAACAGACTAGGAGTGCACGCATGCTGTTATGCAAGATCGGTTGTTCAAGGAAATCTAGCAGTTTCCTCATGTCTGTCATTGCGGTTGCCCATCAGAATATTAGGTCTGCTAAAGGGCTCCTCCATCACTGTCCCATTAAAATGTATGTACCCACACCTTTAAAAAGACATGGCCTTGGGCACGCATTGAAGTGTGGCACACAAGGGGTTATTAACATCTGGTTTCAGACAAGACACTTCTAAAAGTGCAAAGAGTGTGTATTTAACCTTACAGAAATATGGCTCACTGATTCTGTGGTAGTCCTGTTAAGACATACAAGGTATTTTAGCCAGGGACAATTTAAGTTACACACACCACATGATTGTAAGTAAAGAAATATTGTTGTTGGGTTTGGGGGGGGAAGGGGGGAGGAAATCTGAGTATTTTTTTAGGTCTAATTTATGGCTGAGCAGCTCCATTTTAGTTACTTCATGAGAATATTTTAAACCAAGCTGGCATAATATTAAAATAACTTAACATATATGTAAAATTTATGAGAGCATGTCAGGTGTAATGCTTGATAAAGTAAGTTTAATGCTTCAGAATTTATTTTTCTTCAGGCAGGAAAAGCTGAATCCTGCAATTCTAGGTTGCAGTATAATTTTATAAATTGTTTTTCATTACACCATTCTTTTATTAATGACATCCAGCCCAATTTAAGTAAAAGAGGTAAATTTCTAAAGAATTTGTGGAAAGTACCTAGCATGTTGGAAGACAGGAGTGCATTCTTGCAAGTGTAATAACAGGAGAATTTTTCTGTATGTTCATATTATACATCCAATCTCATAAAGAGACATGAAAGAAATCCATCTGCAGCAAACTTTGTATGTGTGTCTCTTCAGTGTGGTCTTTTTGCTGGAAATGCTGCAACATTCTGTGAACAAATAGAAGGTTTTGTAGCTGACAGGAGCTGTACATCACTTTGAACACTCGTCATTTGCTGTGGGTGTGTTGTGTTGTTACATTGTGTGACACTCCATATTATCGTGACAGGACTAAATGACAAAGTCCCAGCTCTCTACTGAAAATTCAGAGCATCTTATTTCCATTTTCTGCCTGCTCACGTACTGATATTCCAGGTGAACTAATTCAGTGGATCAGCAGAGCAGCAATGGGAAATATGTGCATACTTCTCAATGGCACTGTATTAAAGATACAGCACATCAGTGATATTAGATCTGAATTTACCTCCATCAAACAGAAACCTAGCATTATCTCATTCTTCTGTTACAGGGTGATACCAGAAATGTTGAATTTTGAAATAATTATAGAAGAAAATTGTACTTGGTAATAGCCACTTTCCATCCTTCCCTTTGAGGATTGCAAAGACCTTTATAAACATTAAATATTCTAGCTTTATCATGCTCCTCTAAGGGGCAATGGAAAACTAGTATTCCCCCTTTATGGATGAGGCAGTGAGAAAGAGAATGATTTGCCCAAGGTCACATACCAAGTCTGCGAACAGGTGGGAATAGAATTCCATTCTGTGCCTTAGCCACAAGATTGTCATTCCTACCAAAAAAGACCCTGCATTCCATCCAATTTCAAACTTCTCTGTTGTTTACTTCCCTAGATTTTAAGACTTTACCAGGGTTTTGAGTTATTAATATCGATGAAGATTTGTGTCAGACTGATTACAGCCAGTTTGCAAATATTTTCATTCATGACACACCAAATGTCCTAGCTTTACTGAACAGAGCATTTCCAAACAACCATGGCATTCTGAAATAAAGTTGGAAATGAGGAAGTGTCTGATTTGATATTCATGACTTCTCCAGCCTCTTTTTCTGTGTTGCCCCTGAAAGAGGAAGATAATGCAATGGTTTTGTTAACCTTTACTATAATAACCTTTTTTGCTCCTGCTAGTTGATTGGATTGACTATTACCAAACAGTTCTTAAATGGCATTCCAACAACATTCTCAGTGTGCTCTGATTAGTTATCATGTCCACGAAATTCAAATCTGGCCAATTAACTTGTGTATACCTGTTGCCTCTCCTATTATCATGTAATTACTCTAAAAAGATATCAAACAGAAGGATAGCTTCATATTCAGGTGCCAACTTAATGTCATTTGTGCATACTTTTGTATTCTATCTCTTTTCCTATATATATTTTCCAGGAGTCTAACGTATAAAGTCTGTGTCTTCTGATACAATACCTGTCTCATATGTGTCTCTCCAAAATCACTCTGAATCAATAAATTGCCCACCTTCCTTGGATAGTATTTGTAGAGGTTCAAAGACAGGACCATTACTGTTAAAGTTGAATTGTCAGGAGTTGGATGAGAATATTCATGTTGAAGTACTATATAAAGATATATTCAGAGATTCTGAGGAATTCCTTGTGATATCAACAAGTCTATAAACTGAACCTTTTGTGAAATTTGGGTTGAAATTTCCAAAGTCTTTCATTCACAATTTTTCACATACATTTGCACACACTTAATATATAGTATGTACACAATACCAAAGGCCTTATCCAAAGCCTACTGAAGTCAATGAAAAGACAGCATTGTGTCAAGCCCCTATCGAGAGGCACATGTTGTCAGTCTGATACGTAACTTGCCATAAAGATACACAAATTCCACACACATTGTTTATTTATAAAGCATGCATCTTTAGGTGCTCTTCTAAAAATGAAAAACAGGACAATTCAACAGTTCAAAACACTATACCTGAACATATTTGCCCACAACTTATTATAATTGCACAAGAAAGATATTCTGAAATCCAATATTGCCCATCTAAGCATGCCCTAGCCCCTTAATCAACACCCTCAACCCAAAATGCATTATTCTTAGGTGCTCAGCTACTACAGTGATAGACATTAGATTACAGCACATTCTAAAACCTCAACAATCCAGCCCCGACAATATTCATGCTCATATACTGAATTAAACAACAGTCAGTCCATTCCAAGTGCTCACAGTTCCTGGGAATGAACTCTACGTAAATGTGGATTAGCTGTATGGCTATTCGGGTGCTCTGCTGGGTCAAGGTAAAATCAAATCCCTATTTTTTAATAAACTTGTAATCATCATAGAATCATAGAATCATAGAATATCAGGGTTGGAAGGGACCCCAGAAGGTCATCTAGTCCAACCCCTGCTCAAAGCAGGGCCAATTCCCAGTTAAATCATCCCAGCCAGGGCTTTGTCAAGCCTGACCTTAAAAACCTCTAAGGAAGGAGATTCTACCACCTCCCTAGGTAACGCATTCCAGTGTTTCACCACCCTCTTAGTGAAAAAGTTTTTTCCTAATATCCAATCTAAACCTCCCCCACCGTATGTTTGGACTATTTGGAATTTTTATGACAAAGATATAGAGAGGGAGAGTGTGTTTTTCCATGTGATACTGCCTGTCCATTAATGTTGCAAGATGATAGAATTTTCCAAAAATTTCTCAGCATGCATGTGTTGTATTACATTAGGAAAATAGTATCTTCTACTAAAGCACTGGATAGTATTCAATATATTGAGCATGATGCAAATTTAACTTAAATGGTAAGCCATGTTCTAGCATAAATATCAAATGATTTACATCTTCTGATTGGTGTTTGTGTTCTGAATAAGATTAGACAATAGGTATGTATGCATGCATGTATGTATTGTATTGGAATAGTGCTTAATAGCTTCAGTCATGCTTAGGACCCAACTGTGCAAGGTGTTGTACAAACGCTGAACAAAAAGATGGCTCTTGCCCAAAAGCAATGGTACAATAATTGTCAGCATACAATAAGTAGATACCATTTTGACATGAGTACTCTTGATGGAACTTAAGTAGGCAACTTAAATTAGATGAAAGGTTCTACTTACTGTGTGCAATACCAATTCATTGTGACTCTTAGTGTAAACTGGGTTGGGGCAGAGAGGGAATAAGGGTTGAGCTGGGGTTATGGGTTTCTTTTCTTTTTTCCTTTATTGTGGGGGAAGTTTGAGTTGGGATTAAATGAGGAGAAAAGTGATGGTTAACTGAAAAGAAAGTAAAAAATATCATTATTTTTATCCTTCTTTTATGTAGGCTGGTTCTTTGCATATGGTACTTCATACTCCCTTGCAACTTTATCATATGTGGATATGTTATAATATTAAATTCTGAACTATTAGCAAAATCTCACCATTCTCTGTCCTTAACTAATGAACCTTGTGCATTTTTTTACCTATATCTTTACCTGGTTTAAGGAGTAAACAAGTATTTTAAAACAATTAAAATCAAAGCGAGTCTAGCTTTCCATATATTGTACCAAGAGTTATCTTTTAAAAATGTCTTTTTATTTGCAGGGATTGTTTTAGGTCTTTGTGACATGATTGACACCGAGCTGAGAAGGAGGACATGCACACTTCAGTCTAATAATGTGTGACAGGAGAGACGCAAAGAAGACAGGAAGAAGGGGATAAAGTGTGGACGGGGTAATACTGACATTCCTTCGAACCTAGTATCATAGTGTTCCTTCTAAATTATCCTGCTTTCTTTTGTATCTTGCTCTTTTGGCATTAACTCTGCTTTGACATTTTTCTGGTCATTCCATAATACTCCTTCTGTGTATGGAGAGCACTGACAAAGGTAACCTCTGAAACATCAAATAAAGACAATCTAACTAATCTGCCCTTGAACAATGCAAGTTCAGGGTACTTAATACAAAATACATAAATCTCCTTCTGAAGAAGTGCGTGTGCTGTTTACTACTTCAGCCAGTTTAAAATGTGTTTCTTTGCTTAACATTATGAATAACAATATTAAAAAGATTGCTGAGGGCTCCCTAGCCTAGAACATGGTCACTTAGGATGACCAGCTGGAACCCAGTCAGGTAAAGTAACATCTGCCTTAAACTTTTGTCCAGAAATATGCTTTACCTTTTTAATTATTTTGATTTATTTTGTAGTACCGCTGCATATTCTGTCAAAGGATAGAAGCAGAAATGGTCTAATATAACAGTGAGAAGACTGTTCTGACTTACACCTGGTTGCTATAGTCATAAGAGGGAGTTCCACACCTGGGGATAGCCAGATCCTTTGGTGACTGCACCCAACCTGGGAATTCCTTTATGTACACAGATGGAATCCTCAGATGCCCAGTTAAGCCTCTTAAGCCACTGTGAGCCAGGAGGGTATGGCATATTGCTGCTACACTGATGGTATGCCACCCTGCGCTTCCCTTTGCACCACTAGAGCCATGTGAAGGGGAGAGTGACCCAGAATCTGCCCAGAAGTCTCGAGTTTAGTGCCTCAGTCCTGTACTTAGTTTGTTACTTTGTTCCTGGTCATTGAAAAGAGGAAGGGAGTGTGCTTTTTTAGAGCAAGAATAGAGGGGTAGACAGACAGATGGGCAGTTCAAGCCAGCCACATAAGCAGCAGGCACACAAATAGTGTGTTCAAAGGGACAGAAGCTTTGGGCTGTGAGACCCTCTCGCCATGTCTTGGTATGTGTAGAAGGGGATTGCAATCTATACAACAGCCCAAGAAGCTCTTGAAAATAAGCATGTCTGCAATTTAATAACACTATTTTTTTTAAAAAAACCCAAACTCCATTTTTTCTAATGTTCATTAAGAGAAAGAAGGCAGAGAGCTATGGGGCAACAGCCAGCATACAATTCATTACCACTGCTGCAACACACAGCTAAACAGTCATGTATTTATTTTTCTGTATGTGTAATTGGTGGGGGAGAATGTAAATTCTCTGGCACTATGACGGAGCCTGAAGAAAGCCTGTGCTCCACAACTCTGATGGTCCAGATGTGAAAACACCCCACAAATTCCAATAAAATGAAAAATAGAAATAAATACTTTAACTATCTGGTGTAGGATTTGAATGGCTTTCTGAATCGGTAAGTGCTTATCATATGTCTTTGTTATTTCTACACTCTGTAATGTTGGCTCTCTGAAAGTCAGAGACAAAGTAAGATAGATACTACAAGTAGCAGAGAGACTGCACTGAGAAACCAAGTATCTGTAGTAGATCCAGATTTATGGTAGATGATGGCAGTAAAGTGAAAGCAAAACTACTTGTCGTGTTTGCAATGTAGCCCATTACTGTGTTTGCCCTTTTTTCTTGGTTAGCTAAAGCTGAAAAAAAAGGAAAAGTGTTGCTTATACATAGTGTTAAGAGACACTTTTTGACAGTAAGGTCAATCAGACTAGTTTACCTAGTTGAGGTGTTTATGGAAAAATAACTCAATGTCTTTAAGGAATGGTTAGCTACTTTTATGAGAAAGGTGTGTGTTGAATCCTTCCAGCTTCATAGAACTCTTGGCCAAGACGACCCAGGAGGCCCCTTCTGAGTCTATCAACTGTGGTTGCATGATTGATGCTTTCTTTTACAGTATTTTCAAAATACAAAGCACTGTTATAACCTTTAATGTGATACACAATGTAACTTCAATGCAATATCTTCCAGTAAATGGCTATCCAGCAGCACAGAATTCTTGTGCCCTGGGAAGAAAACAAGGAAAAATAGCAATGCAGTTTTCCTGCAAAGGCACAACATTTAAGGTATTTCCTCCTATTGGGCATAGATTGTGCATCCCTTACTCATGCTGGCAGATGCTTATCCCACATGAGTAGCCCGACTCAGGCCAATGCATCAGTGTGAATAAAGGTTGCCCAATCTGGCCCTTCATTAGGTATTTCCAGAAGAGCTTACAATTTAGTAGGTAGTTTCCAGGGACGTGTCCTCCACCCTGAAGAGTTCATATACATAAGATGGATCCTCCAGGGGTCTTTGGCTTTGGGAGGAAAAGTAGCCGAGTGGTTAGGGCACTAGACTAGGAATTGGGAGATCTGAGTTCAAGTCCCTGTTTTGCATCAGACTTCCTGTGTGACCTTGGGCAAGTCACTTAGCTTCTTCATATCTCAGGTCCCCATCTGCAACACAGATATTATGGAAATGAGGGACAAATATGTGCCCAAAGCTGAACTGGCCACCTGAGGATTCTACCTGTGTGCAAGAACTCCCTGTGCTATACAGCATATGTAGTATCACCTTTGCTTTCTCTTACTGTGATGCAGGAGGACTGCCGGCATCTGCAGCTATCAGAATGGGCCAAATGGAGTGGTGATCAGCTGGTGTCATGCAGAGCAGCCTGAAGGTAGTAATGAGGAATTGCACATTGGAAGCAACATATCTATGGATCCACTAATATGGGGGTGTGTGGGTGTGGGAGGGGATAAAATTGCCACCCACTATATTCTCGAGCAATTCTTTGACTAACAAAGGGTTTGTACAGTGTAAGGATATAAAAAACATAAGTGTGAAAAGAGGACAAGGATGGATGTTTTGTTACTGAAACTTCCATGAATGGAGTCTTTGTACCATTCTGATACCATTCAAGAAGGTCTCACAACTGATCATCAGATAAAGCAAAATCCCAAGCAAAGAAACAAACACATACTCCAGAATATGACACTTCCAGAGCACTTTTCTGAGAGTGAGGGAACTGCTGGGCAGTATATTGTTAGAGGACCCTTACATTAACTATATTAAGGACTCTGAGGAATAGATCCTTGGCAACATTTTCTCCTACTTGAATCAAAGATACCTCCTCACAGCCAGCTATTCTCCCACAGGGAGCGGCTACCAAAGAGCACTGAAGATAGATCCTCCTGAGAATGAAGGTCTGGCAAGTCAGAGAGGATTAGTGAAGTACCTGCACATGTGTCATTCGGGGACAGGAAGAAAAATGTGAGGGGAAAAATGTACAAAAAAGGTTTTAAAAAACCACTTATGAAGGTGAGTTATTGCAGCCAGAGTGGGAGACTGGGATCAGATATTTTAATATCCTTCTTGCCTAATTCATAACATGGATTTAAAAATCTTAATTAAACTCTGAGGCTCCAACCATGAAGTCTGGTCTGCAGGATCCAAGGGACACAGAGACCAAGATTATGGTGCCTTTCAGAGTGAATCACCACAATCACCATCTTGGAAGCTCCATGTTGGGAGGAGAAACCACAACAACCACTAGCTCTTTCTTTCTGGCATGACAGGCCAGGTTTTTAAACACAATGGTTGCCATTTCCCTGTCTCATAATTTTGTGAGTGTCTCCATAGCTCATTGTGCCTTATTTTGTTAACATTTTTCCTATTTCACCTCACTCCTTCCCCCCCATTGAAATTCTGTCAAAATTTTTACATTTGAAAAATTTAAACCAGCTCTAATCATGATGTTGTTGCTGCTTCTCTTTATCCCCTTCTTTATCCCAGTGTCATATCTGGAGTAACATGCTGACTTGGATGGCTGCTTTCACCAAAGCTGATTTTGCATCAAGTGGAGGTTTAAAAGCCAATTTGGCTAGTGATCTCTGTTATCATACAGAGCAATTTGTGGCATGAAGATTTAGTTTCCTTCTATACAGTATAGAGAATTCCTGGTGACAAGCAGCTCTCCAGTCTATGTATTCACCAGCTGGATTCTACCCAGAAATCAGGGTCAGTACAAGGTCGGAGTGTTGAGTCTTTCTTGGGCTGATCCTTCCGAATGTCTGAGAGGGCTGAAATGTTTGAAAGTAAAATATTCTTGTTTCATTAAGGTGTTGAGTTTATGTCAGAATCATAAAAAATGATGTCAACTAAATCTTCCAACTTTCTCACCTGAGATCTTGGTTTTTTAATATAAGAACACAGATCTGAAGAACTAGGTTCATCCTTGCTTCTCCTGCACTGTAAGTCAGACAATTAACTGCTTTAATGCCCCTGTCTCTCTGGAATTTTCCTGTCAAAAGAATTTGCACTTTGTTCAAATTTCATATGACTGTTCCACTTTCACTTTTAGAAGCTACAGACACTTAAAGTCTCTTCTGGGCAATGCAGGGTGTTGGGGGATGATATCTTGGGTAATCTTCAGATAAAGGGCTAAGGAAGCTGTGAAGGAAAGTGGTATTTACCCACCAGATAGCTATCTGCAGTCTTTCTCCATCTTCTTAGTGGCTGCCCAGCTCTGTGCAGCCAGAAGGGGCATGGTCAGGAAAGGGTGAAGAAGTTGGAGAACAGCCACTCAGCATGGCAGGCTCTGTCAGGGCAATGTAAGTTATGATTCGTGGTTAGGCCGTGCATCAGGTGTAGACCCAGCCATTGAAAGCACAGCACTTGTGCAAGCACTGTAGTTCTGGAAGTTTCTCAGCTACTCAGTGCTGATGAAGACTGTGTAAGGACTAGACTACAATATTGCTATGACCGACTGGTAGGTGGCTGTGAGTGGATGTTCCCAATGGCCAGACAACTGCCAACACAGTATTGCCATTTCCTGTAGAACTCCACATAATTCATATGAGAAATTATGTCCATGGCCCCTAGTCTCTCATAAGACCTGTTGGTCCTAAGGGGACAATGTAGTGGCCAACAGCTCTTTCAATGCTGCATACGGTTGGAGAAGTATGCTTGTTTTCTCTGCCATTTACATGCTTAAGGGGGAGTGTTTGTCCCTAAATCAGAACTGTTTTAAACTTTCTCCTAGCTGTAAAGGATACAGTAATGTGATACATTGTTACTCAAAGCAAGGGGATGCTGTGATACAAATGTAATTGTTTTTTCTGTTTGTTTTATACAGTGTCAAAAATGTCCAAGTGCTTCCAGAACGTGGTTTTGTGTATCTGCAACAATGACAATGCATGTAAAAGTGGAATCTCATCAATTTGTTGGGCTGGCTGCCAGACTAGCAGCACAAACATGTGGCTGGAGAAAAGATCCTGTTAATATTCATCTGATAACTGAGTTGTTGAGAGAGTGGGAAAATTAGGCTATATTCTTTTAGGACAGTTAAACCACATGTGGCTAAAACTCAAGGAAGACCGCTAAACAATGAGAGAGGACATACTTCTCCCCATATCCCCCACACACATTCACACACAACCGATGACAGTTTTGGGGGCTTCTGATTTTCATAAAGTGTTATCTGCTGAAAAATAATTTCTACAGCTGAGCTGCCTCCCTGACTCCTGGACCTTTCCTCTCTGCAGCTTTATTGTCAAGGCATTCAGATACCATAGAGATGAGTGTAGATAGAATGTAGATAGACAGACTCACAGTCCATGGATCTATTGACGGCACTGTTCCCTCTAAGCTGTGCGCGTGGGCACGTGCACACAGATCCTAAATCCTGCGCACATGGCGAAACACCCCGCACACAAAAATTTGCACAGAAGTACAACAATTTGCGCAGAAGAAATTTTTTGCGCACACGGCCTGTCAAAAATTAGAGGGACCATTGATTGATGGACAACCACTTTAAACAGGAAAAAAGGGGGGAGGGTAGATATGCCATGTTAAAGATACCTAAGTAAAAAAGATTAAAATTCATGGATGTACTTGAAATTCCACCATCCTTGGCTGTTTGGAAGAGGGATGGATAGCCATAACCTGGACTGTAGCTTATTTGGGGCAAGAGAATGTGTTTCCTAGTTTCCAGTCAATGGGTAAGTCACTTGAAATAATAATAAGCATCATGTGTAAATAATAACAATAATAATAACACCCAGCCTGACAACAGACTCCTTCCAGGCCAGTCTGATGCTACTCTAAAACCAACCACAACATAGAGTGAAAATAAAAATACTATGCACATACAATAGCTACTTATAATGATCTCAAAGGACTTTACAAGCATTCCTTAATCTACCCAACCAAAACGTTATGCAGCAGGTGGGTATCATTGTGTCCATTTTATTGATGGGGAACAGACACCTTAAGGTTATATACAGTTAGCCAGGTACAATGCCTAACCTCAGGCTTTAGACCAATGAGTGAAAGGAGATAAGGGGGCTCACTTTGATCCTGAGGACTGTGTCCAAAATCTCGGGATTTTTTGGTGGTACTGTAACAGAGTGTCACAGTGTACCACTTCCTGAGGTTTTGCAACAGGAAGGGTGATGCTGAATAGAAAAGAAGAGCAACAGCAAAATGAATCCTATCTTGCAGATTGCAAAGAAGATTCTTGTTGAATGTTTGCACCTCTTCATTACTCAAATTCACCTGAGGCAAGGGAGAATGTTGTTTTCCTGATTTTAAATAAATCATGGCAAGTCCAATGCAGTGCAGTGCTGAGCTCCTTCAACACCCACTGGAGAGCATTTGGTATTTTGCAAGATCAATCCTTTGATGTTAATTGTTTTTTTTATCACCCCCTCCCCCTGACCACCACCACCACCAAAATTCTAGAAAGGATTCCATGAAGGGGGGAAGGGACTACAACCCAGGAGTTTAGGCTACCAGCCCCCTGCTGTAACTGATAAATGATGCTTGTTAAGAGTAAACAAAACTGGGGGATGCAGAATAGAAGTATGTTCATACATCTGCCATCCTAGTAATTCTGCAGGCATACGTTTACTGTTCTTCAATGCACTCTATGTTTGTTTGAAGAAACAATGAGTTTCAGAAAAGAAAAATAAGAACTTTAAGGATAACCAGAACCCTGACTACATACTTTACCATAGGCAATGTAGAATAAGCTTCTGTACTCTTTATTTTTAACACTCCAGATATGTAATTTAATGTGGGTCTAATGACAGTCTTGAACATACAGCTTTAATTGAAATTGTACAAGCTCTGGACTGTGACAAGAGCTCACAAGCTACCAGCGGGGCTGTCCATTTTCCCTGCCTCTGCAAGGAAAAGAAAAGGAGGAAAAAAGAAAAAAAAAACCCTCTTGAACTTATGTTGCTATTGATGTGTAATATACAATAAAAAAACAGTTAAATTTCAATTACCCACAGGTAATTATAATTTTATTGTTTGACTATAGTAGGGGGATTTTTATAATTCCCTAGACTAATAATTTTCTATAATTTTACAGGTTGTCAAATAAACTATTAAAGATTATCTTTGAAAAGGATTCTGCAATTGTAAGGACATATCATACTGTTCATGTACATTATTAGTAATTAGAGATCCCTGGATAGTGAAATCTCTGCACTGTATGCTAGCTGCTGGATACCATATTTTCTCACAGCCTCCTGTAATCTTGAACCAACGCTTTCAAACTTCTTATCCAATGCAACCATTGTAGTGGAATCACATCCAAACTTTTATTAATATTCACTGAGTCTCATTAAGCAATTCTGGTGTGTTCGATAAGTTCCATCTGTGCTTCTTGATGTAAAAGGGTAATAGCAAAGGCAAACAATTCCACCCCAACTCAGTGGAAACAGGCCCCAAAGGACTGATTGTGATCACAGCTGGAGGCAGAGAGCAAAGCTCACTGTGAATGGGGGAGGGGTAGAAGGGGGAGCTACTGAGACTTGGTGGGGAATGCCCTGTGCCCTTTCCTCATGGCAGCTGGTGGTCTGTGTGCCTATATCCCCTTGCCCCTCACACCCCGCTCAGGAGCTGGTGCCTTGTCCCCTGCCCCAACCTGGTCACTGTCACATGTGTTCTGAATCCTGCCCCTCTCCCAGACCATGTGTCGTTGCCAGATGTGTGCTACCTACGCTTCAGCATCTGGCACAATCTTGTGCATCTTGGTGGCCACACCCAGACCCTCTTCCAGGTCCCACTCTCACCTCTGCGAGATATTATGGGGACAGAAAACAATGGGGAGAGGGGCTGGAAACATAATCAGCCTCTTCATATTTCCATTGTGGTGGCATTAGCCCCTCCTGTCCCCCCATTTCTGCCACCCTTGGCTCACAGTCACACCAGTGTGAGTCAGGACTACCACCAATGAAATCATTGGCCCAAACACAGATGGTTAGTGGATATGGTTCATTCTGAGCATAGATGGATACATTATTTTACCAATAACCCACCTCATCATAGGAAAATTCCAATATTCATTGATACAAATTGCAAATATAGTTGGACTACCTTAAAATCTGCATTTGCTCTGAGTGAAAACCCTCCAGCAGGCAGAATGGTTTGTAACAGAATAGCAGTTTCTCCAGCTGGAGATACTGCGTTGGTGCCCTTCATGCATGGGGAGTTCCTGCAGCGGGGGCGGGGAGAGGGGGTGGTGTTATTATTATTTGTGTTTCATAATGCCAGGGTAGATTAGAGCTCGGGGTTACAGTCAGTCCTGGCAGTAGAGTAGCAGCAAGAGTGACTTGAATTGCTGAACACAGTATCCAGCCAGCCAGAATCAGAAATTCTGGGGTTTTCCTGGCCCAGTCACCTGGAAGTTTGCGTCCGAAGTGACAAGGAGAGGTCATTCTGTGCAACATTGTGACATTCATAACTAAACTTCCAGATAATTTTGCCTTCTGCTCTAGTGCCCCCATTACCCAGTGATATTGCAGACATCTAGCGAGTGGACAGCAAATGTTCCAGTTTCTCTCCTCTGAGTAGAAAAATCAAATAACCAGCAATCACCAGGTGAGAATACCCTGCCTCTGTATGTGTATTGTCTTGCAAGTGGTGATAGTTAGCCTGACTCCTTCAAGGCTGTATTGGAGCACTAGGACAGGGTGGTAGGACGAAGAGGAGAATCCACTACATCATATACGCTCTACAAATAGGGACTGCCTCAGAGGGCAGTAAAAGTGAAATATTGCTCAAGGGACTAAAGAGTTCCTGAGATTATTGGTATATTGCCCGAGGAGCCATCAAAGGCACTATTTTTACCTGATGACAATTTTTTTTACAGCTACTGCCTCTGGAGACAGTCATTATTTGTTTTATTAGCCTCTTTGGTTGTTATGTGCTGAAGCTCCTATGTTGAGGGGAGCTTCAATGCAGAAAGATTTCTTTATGTGCTGAAATCTCTCTGAGCAGAGGGATTTCAGTGCCTGAAGATTTTGATGTAGAAAATGTTATGGGTCTGATTTTTCATGGGGCCTCCACCCTGCCTCCATTTGTCCATGTGCCATTTTGCACATCTGTCTAAGTCCACACACACACATAGATACATACATACACACACACACAGTTATCAATCTTCACATCAAAATGTTATATGTGGTCATTAGGATACAGACTAGAGGCCTGCTCCTGGGGCATGCCAGGCTGCACTCTGTGCAACTCAGAAGGGTGTGTTTACAAAGATGCTTTTAAGCCACCTTTTACGTCCTGCCCCCACTCCTCCAAGCAGCTATTCTAGCAGCTGGACCTTGCCAGAGTGCTGGGGCACTCAGGCCATGCTTCATACACCAAGAGAGGGGGCGGCATAAATCGCCCAGCTGGGGATTTCCTTTACATGGGGAGATTTGGAGGGGATGGACTGAGCTGCTTTTAAGGCTGGAGCCTTACTGGAGCACCACAGAGCAGCTGTAGAGCAGGGAAGGATGAGAGCTATCGGACTATTGCTCTCTACCTCCTCTAAGGAAGACAACAGCCTCACTTTTAATTGATCAGCTTTCTTATCAAAATCCAAGGGTACAATATAAATATACATTGATTTTGATACATTTTATTGTGTGTATAAATAAATAGAAGTATACCATATAATTTGTTGGGGGGAGGGGAGGTGAATGCCATATCATAAACAGCACATCTCTAAGATGAATTTCAATTTTTTTGCCTTCTATGACTACCTCCCTGCAATCTCCATTGGGCTGCACCTCACATTCCAGCAATTTGGCATTTAGAATTAATACACACATGAAAACACACACACACACACACAGAGCATTAGATATCCCTGAAGATACATTGATACTATTTTTGTTGGATAACATATGATACCACTACACAATATATCTCTCTTTTTCTCTTTCTCTCTAATTTTTCTAGATATGATGATGTTCCCCCTCAACACACATCCTGTCACAAGTGGAACCTCAGAGACATCACTGGTGAAACAGTCTCACAATTGGCTATTGAGGCAATTAAAAAAAATAGAATTAAGTGATAAAATTAAAGCCCTACTTTCCCCAGGTCTGTCATATGAATACAAATATTGTCAGTTCCCATTATTATTAACTAATATAATTATTAATATTCCTAATCCCTGCACATTTTATTGAAAAGTTACCCTCAGCTCAGGAATATAATTGTTAAATCAAGGAAATGGTAAGTAGCAGCTAAGCAAGTCTAATATATTAATAACAAATGGCAGTTTATCCAAGGATTAGACTTTTACCAATATATAATCACCTCTTCGTTTGTTCATACATAAAATATCTTCCACCTATTCCAATTCCTGACTATTTATCCTTGCAATATATGGTTTTCAATAATTTTAAAAGAAGATCGTAAATAAATATTCTTAGCTGTTGCCTGCTTTACTTCAAGATAAGTCATTGTGAAAAGAGTTATGTGCCCTAACCTGAAGGCAATGTCAGGATCAATTATCTCACACCGGAAAACCTAATGCAAGATACTTTTGTGATCAGAATAATATGTGTAACATCATAAAGCTTTTGTTTTAATGTCAAGGAAAGCAAATCCACTTTCTCTAGATTACCTGACACATTGTCTCTCCATTCTGAATGTCACGGATTATTCTAATAATAAATAGTATCAGTTGCTGTCCATTTGAGCAGGTTTTCCTGGTGTAACATAATTTACAGTCCCTAGTGGAAATGGAAGTGGGCTGGAGCTATTTTCTAGCATTCTTTGTCATCTTATCTGCTTTCTCAGTAGGTTGGCAATTCACTTCTTACAGTAAGTTGTCTGCTTCATGGAAGTATTCACTAGTAGAATGTAATGTAGCTATATAGAAAAAACCAGAATAAGCAAAAAGTACTTTGCTTTAAGGAGGTTTTGTTGTTTGAAGGCTCAGATGATAACATCTTAATATCATTTAATCAATGTTAATTTTATGTTACTATGAATTATTACCAATTTGTGTTGGTTATCTTAAGAGAACTGTTAATATTGGTCGGGTGACCAGATAGTAACTGTGAAATAACAAGACTGGGGGTGGGGGGGTAATAGGCGCGTATATAAGAAAAAGTCCCAAAAAACAGGACTGTCCCTTTAAAAACGGGACAGCTGGTCACCATAAATATTGGTCATGTGCTATTTGTTATAAAAAAAGCAACATGAAAGTCTGTTCACTATGGATATGTACTTTTATCTGCTACTAATTTGACAAGGTACCACATTAAATAACCAATATAAGATATAGACCTTCCACGGAAAACAGTATGCTCTTCTTTTTTTTTTTTTTTTTTTTTTGTGGCTACCTTCTGTGATAAGGAGTCACTTCTAGGATTCTAATGATAACAGACCCTAACTCATTGAAGTGGATGAAATGACCAACCACCCATTCACTGCTGGGTGGAATGCAAATAGTCACTTGAAGGTTTGACGGTTTGGGTTCAAAAGTGTCCAAGTTCCAGGACATAGTGTCATTCCAAGTTTAAATCTCTGCATGCTTGTCCAAGTTCAGGATTAAAGCACACTGTGTGTGCAAAGCGCTTCTTTTGGTGTTCATTCCCGTTTTCTTATGTATAACTATACCACATGACAATGAACCCTGTCAAGTGCAGGAATTTCTCCAGATTAAAACACACCCACCACTAAGTCCAGACAACAAGTGATCCCCTGCCAAAGGGCCTGGCAGTGAAGTCTTTATTCCATATTGTAAGTGCATCAGAACCCTTGTGGTGAATTATCATTGACTCTGGCAGTACTGAAATATCATCCGTAGTGGGATGTGCATATCTCCATCATGCAGAAAAAAAAACTAATGCACAGTGGTGTGAAACACTGGTACGAGTTCTTCATTTCTTGAGAACATTATCAAAGGGGACTAAAACCACTGATATAGTCTTTCCAACCATAGCATCAGCCTAGTGAGACAATCTCTTCACCCACTTCCATCTTTTCACCAATTCTTTGTCATGTAAAGGAAGGGCAATTTGGGGAAAGGCAGGGGAGGGGGAGAGAGACAGGAAATCTTTAATCTACTCTCTCTTCTGTGTCTCTTCAAATATATGGCGCTTGTCAACTTTCATTAAACATGAGCAACACAAAAACTTAATGATATACCCTCCAGTTAAAAAGCCAACAGAAACAAAGCTTAGACCATTTCCCTGTGTGAGCAAAGATAATCACAAATAATAATTATTACATGAATACAGGTCCATAAAACACCATGAAAGGATCTCTGTAGCTATAAATTTAGAAAGAAAACAAACTAAGTAAAATGTATATTCGGAAAATCAAATGTATTCAATCATTCCGTACAGGTCTCTGTAGTACCTATGGGTGAAATCCTGTCTCCATTGAAGAGTATGGAAGTTTTGTCATTGACTTCAGTTGGGACAATGATTTCCTTACATGTATTCAGCTATTGGACATATTTATTCAATAGCTGACTATAGTCCACTGTATAAGCCACGAGAAAAAGGAAACGTACCCACATGTTGAACCCTCAGCTACAGTTGGTCAGAAAAATTTTATTTCTACATACATTTTGGAGTGTTTCCTAAAAACTCAAAAACTGAAAGATTTGTATCTGAACATGGAAAGATTTCTGCCAAAGACCAAGAGATTCTGGCTAAAACCTTTGGGTTTTGGCTGAGATATTTTGATGAAAAAACAAAATTTTCTGTGAAAAGCTGACATTTTTACCAAAAGATTCATTTAGTCAGAAACTCAATTTTCCACTAAAAACTCTTTCAACAGAAAATTTTCAACAAGCTCTATCCTTCGCCTGTTGTGTTGTTATTATTAATTACTATTAATTATTATTATTTGTATTCCATTAGTGCTGACTGTCCTCAACTGAGTTTGGGACCCCATTGTACTGTGCTAGCCCAGAGTAAGAAACAGTCTCTGCCCCAGTATCTTACATTCTAAGGAAAACAATCCCATTCTTAAGTCCATTAGGTGTTTTGCTGAATAGAGATGCTTTCCTGAATGGAGACTGGAACAAAGAACAGAAAGGGGGAAACAGAGCACGGTCAGTAAAGTGGCTTTCCTAAAGTCACGTTGCAGATCAGTGGCAGAGCTGGGGTTAGAAAGCAGAGCTCTTAACTCCCCATTTATGTCCTCTATTCACTGGGCCACACTGCTTCTTTAGTAACAGCTTAGTAGTTTTCTCTTTGCTGTGGGGCAGTAGAACACACCCTTTCAGGCAGGCCAGGCTGGGAAGCAGTGATAGCTTCCATAATGAAGAATCATTTTTGCTGCTTTTGAGAAAACATGAACACAGTGAGTTAACAAGATCAAGTGAATTAACAAGATAAAGAAAGATGGCAATGGATTAACTTGAACATTGACTAACAGCTATTACATACTACTCTACTGCATTTCCCCCCCTAACTAGACCGCCCCCAGCCTGTATTGCTTTACAGATCAGTCAAATGTCAACTAGTGATCTAATGGGAATTTTATGGGTTAAGTACATACAACCTTTGTTAAACACAATAGCGCAAATTGTGGACTTTAGCCAAAGTCTTTGTGGACTGTGTCACTATGGCACAATAGTCACCTTTTATGTACATGCTACACTGTGCCCTAATTGATCCTGCCAGTCTTTACTGGGTCCAGTGAACTCCAGGCCAGCCAGCTGCTGGCCCTTCTGTCCATCTCTGTCACTAATACCTGTGTCCACTGGCCCAACAGAAGTTACAAATAACTGTAGTCCAAAAATAAAAAAAAAAAGATAAAAATTGGAAGCCCTTTTAAAATATCAGGCCCTAAAGGTACTTTTCGAAAACATGAAAGGATGATCCTTGTGGTCCACTCAACACTCCCTTTCGTCCTAAAACAGGCCCTAATGTTGATAGCTTAATACGAGCGACTTTGGCGAACAAGAGCAGTTGCTCCCTGTGCCTGCGTTCTCATTGCACAGACGGTATCTAATCCATTGCTTTGTAACGTGCTTGGGATACCCCCAGTATGGAAGGGGCTCCATGAACTCATACTCTTAGTCATTCCTTTCTTAATAGCTGTGAATTCTCATTAAGTGCATCTAAAGTTACCTGGTGCGGCAAATCTGCATCTACTGATGATGTGAATTCGGGGGAGGAATAGCTCAGTGGTTTGAGCATTGGCCTGCTAAACCCAGGGTTGTGAGTTCAATCCTTGAGGGGGCCATTTAGCGATCTGGGGCAAAAATTGGGGATTGGTCCTGCTTTGAGCAGGGGGTTGGACTAGATGACCTCCTGAGGTCCCTTCCAACCCTGATATTCTATGATTCTATGAATGCAAAGGCGGACAGGTCCTTACTCCCATTAGGGGATTCTTTTTATCTTCCCGAGGATTAATGCAATCAAAAGCAAATCTCAGGGACAAAAGTAGAGATGGACAAATCAACGGCAGGAATCACCCACAATCTTGGCCCATCTACATGAGCTTGATGGGAAGACGTTCTCAATACCTGCTGCGGGAGTGATGAGGCACCTCTTGGATACAGGTTTAAGTAACTCGGTGTTTCTTCCAATAATTGTAGTAATATCAATGTATACTTGGAAAAGGACCAGGAACAAGTGGAATAATGTTTGACTGCAGATATAAGATCCACCATGTGCCTTTATTCCAAAATCTACTGCTAGTTTGTAATCAGTCCTGCTTTTGCTGCTCATTTCATCCATATGTACAATGAATCACATTCCATCACGTCAATCGGATTTCCAGTGCACCAGATACACACTAACTGATATTCTGTTGTAACAGTCACAAAATCAGTGGTCTGATATTGCAAGTGCACAGTACCCACCTTTTCACTGAACTTAGTGGGCACTTCAGGTGCTCAGCCCCTCTGAAAATCCAACCCAGAGGTCACTTTTTGTGTCTTGTGGCTTTCTACACTGATTGTTCTTTTCATAGTTCCATTTCTTAGTCTGCTATGTACCACAAATAAAAATACATAGGCCTCTGACCATTGTTAAGCTTGTAGTTCAATCCAAGGGTCCTGATAATATGTCTAAATGGATCAAGCTTCACTGTCTCAATTTGCTATGTTTATCAGGACCTCTCAGTAGAATTACACCCTAGTAATGGCTACACGCCCATGTGTTATCCTCTCTGTAATGATAAATAATAATAATAATCTACTCCAGCTTTCATGGTGACAGTAACATTTGAATAGGCCCCCTCACTATTCTTATTGTATACAGTTCTTATATCAAAGTGCTTTCTCCCCCTCATTCATCTTAAGAGCAAAACCCTGCTTCTCACTCAGACACACTCTAATCTTTCCATTTCTATTACAATACTTCATTAATTTGGACTATCCCATTGCTTCACAGCTTTGAAAAAGAACAGAAATGAAGAACACTTGAATTTGATGTAACCTTTGCTAGGGAGGTGCTGTTTCTCTAAATATTTTAGATATTTTTCTCCATCTAGTGCATCATCATGTTTCAGTTCCCAAGAGCTGTAGATATTTATTCAGTATCCTCCTACCTCCACCATCATAAATATCTCTCTCATAACAAATAGCTCACTCTGAACATTACTTGTCACTGAAAAGGATCTTCAAGAAGCATATGCTTTGCAATATGGGGTATCCCCTGCTCTGTTGCAGGCACTTTATAGAGTTTTACTGAATCAGTCTCATTCAATTTAGAGGATAAGTATATGTCATCTTAATAGTTTTACCACTTCTTATTGCAAATGTCTGACTACTTGTGCTGCATACTTAGAGACTCACTGTTCCATTGCCTCTTCAAATGAATACTACTACTTAAACATAGAGAAAGATGTGTGCCTTTCAAAAGATTTAAGGATTTCAGCTGTCAATAGTGGCTTAACGGTCTGTTGCTAAAATCACAGATACCAGTGATGGGTGCTGTATAAAGAACAAAAATAGATCACAATAACCCATTTCAAGCTTATAATAGATGCAGATCCAATAATTTATAAAAATCAAAATGTAATGCATAATATTAACTTACATCTTATCTCTTCATGTCATAACACATCATGTTATGTTATTTCCTGTCATATAATGTGTAACATGATGTAATGGAGGTCACACTTCACAAAATATTACAAAGTGAGAAATGATCCTTGTTAGCAATTTGGAATGTCAGTATCTGACCCAAATGTATTGTGGCTTGAGATGATGGGAAGGGATCAACCTGGCCACAATGTCAGGCAAATTCTTCTTATTTCCATCTGATTGTCCAGGAGATGCCCATTTGTCAGTTTCAAGCCCCATTAGAATTTTTTGGTGCACAATTCCTTTTTCGTGCAAAATAAACAGCATTTTCGTGGCAAGCAAATTAGTGAAAACAGGCCCTTAGAAGTACATAATAAATGCATATTAGTGAGATAGAACATTGGAAAATGGCCACCTGCCAGCAGCCAAATAAATTTTAGAGCCAACGCATTTTCTGTCATTATACCGTATCGCAATATTTATCAAAAGTATTCAGATAATGAGAGTGTTAAATGTTTTCTCCTGTAGTGGAAATGCTCATTGCCCCATAAAAGAGAGGATATTGAGATACAATGTTTATTAAAGTAACTTGATTTTATTAGGCTGCCATCCACAACAGATGCAGTTAACACAAGAGCGATTGTGGATATGGGAGATTTGTTAATAACACTAGGTAAAAACATTCTATTCTGAGCTCTATTCAGTTCTGAAGCATACACAAACTTTCATTAACTTCCTTAGAACCAATTCTTTTCTATCCTTGTTTTCTTTGAAAGACATGCCTCTCTATTTTGTTAGCCAGTTTGTTTGCTTGCTTTTAAAGATATCATTAAGATAAATTAGGTTTAGCTTTAATTTACATACTAGTAAGCTTATTACATATAACAGTCAACAAAATATTATGGCTGTAGGTAGGTTCTTTCATAGAGCACCATGTAGCGGTAATAATATGTTGAGAGCATTGTAAATTTCTAGTAGGGCTGTCAAGTGATTTAAAAATTAATCGCAATTAATCGCGCTATTAAAAAATTAATCACAATTAATCGCACTGTTAAACAATAATGGAATACCATTTATTTAAATATTTTTGGATGTTTTCTACATTTTCAAATACATTGATTTCAGTTACAACACAGAATACAAGGATTACAGTGTTCACTTTATACTGATTTTTATTACAGATATTTGCACTGTAAAAAACAAAAGACATAGTATATTTCAATTCACCTAAGAAAAGTACTGTAGTGCAATCTCTTTATAATGAAAGTTGAATTTACAAATGTAGAATTATGTACAAAATATAAATGCATTCAAAAATAAAAGAATGTAAAACTGTAGAACCTACAAGTCCACTCAGTCCTACTTAATCCAATTGCTCAGACAAACAAGTTTGGTTACAATTTGCAGGAGATTATGCTGCCCATGTCTTGTTACGTCACCTGAAAGTGAGAACAGGTGTTCGCATGGCATTGTTGTAGCTGGCATTGCAAGATACTTACATGCCAGACACAATTAAGATTCATATGTCCCTTCATGCTTCAACCACCACTCCAGAATACATGTATCCATGCTGATGACAAGTTCTGCTCGATAACAATCCAAAGCATAGTGGACCGATGCATGTTGATTTTCATCATCTGAGTCAGATGCCACGAACAGAAGGTTGATTTTCTTTTTTGGTGATTCGGATTCTGAAGTTTCTGCATCGGAGAGTTGCTCTTTTAAGACATCTGAAAACATTCTCCACACCCCTTGTCCTTTTCAGATTTTGGACGACACTTCAGATTCTTAAACCTTGGGGTGAGTGCTGTATCTATCCTTAGAAATCTCACACTGGTACCTTCTTTGCGTCTTGTCAAACCTGCCGTGAAAGTGTTCTTAAAATGGGCATGTGCTGGGTCTTCATCCAAGACTGCTATAACATGAACTATATGGCAGAATGCGGGTAAAACAGAATAGGAGACATACAGTTCTCCCCCAAGGAGCTCAGTCACAAATTTAATTAATGCATTCTTTTTTTAAGGAGCATCATCAGCATGGAAGCATGTCCTCTGGAATGGTGGCTGAAGCATGAAGGGGCATATGAACGTGTAGCATATCTGGCACGTAAATATCTTGCAATTCTGACCACAAAAATGCCATGCGAAAGCCTGTTCTCACTTGCAGGTGACATTGTAAATAAGAACTATGAGGAGTCCGGTGGCACCTTAAACGCTAACAGATTTATTTGGGCATAAGCTTTTGTGGGTAAAATACTTATGCCCAAATAAATCTGTTAGTCTTTAAGGTGCCACCGGACTCCTCGTTGTTTTTGTGGATACAGATTAACATGGCTACTCCTCAGATACTTGACACCATGCAAAGCACCAGTTCTAAATAAGAAGCAGTCAGCAGTATCTCCCATAAAAGTAAACAAACTTGTCTGTCTTAGTAATTGGCTGAACAAGAAGTAGCACTGAGTAGACTTGTAGACTCTAAAGTTTTACATTGTTTTGTTTTTGAACGCAGTTATGTAACAAAAAAAATCTGCATTTGTAAGTTACACTTTCATGATAAAGAGATTGCATAAGGTATAATGTGAATTGAAAAATACTATTTCTTTTATCATTTTTACAGTGCAAATATATGTAATAAAAATAATAATATAAAGTGAGCACTGTGCACTTTGTAGTCTGTGTTGTAATAGAAAGCAATATATTTGAAAATGTAGAAAAACATCCAAAAATATTTAATAAATTTCAATTGGCATTCTATTGTTTAACAGTGCAATTAATCACAACTAATTTTTTGAGTTAATCACTTGAGTTAACTGTGATGAATCGACAGCCCGAATTCTAGTTATAATGAAAACATTAAAAGAGATGTTAGAGTCACCTGAAGTAGTGGTGGGGAAAGCTGCACGATATCATATGGGTAACTAGGCTGAGAAAACAAGGAAGTTACATTCCAGTTGTGACCAAATTTTTTCATAGGATAAACCAGAGGGGTTACCTTTATAAGGAGCTTGTGTTCAGAGTAAGGTGTTAACCTAGTAAACAACTTTAAAGCCAAAGCACTCAGGTCAGCTTCTCACATAGTGAACCCTTCCTAAAGGAGCCTGAGTTGAGTGTCTGAGAAAGGATTTGAAGGTCTTATTGGGTGAGACAAAGTCCCTAAATATACTTTTATTTGGAGTTAGTTAAGATTTGTGTCTGTGGAGAATTAGTTGAGTAGTTATCTCTCAGAACAGAATTACAAAGCAGCTGGATTAAAAGAGGATCTCTTGAGATAAATTAAATGATTTTCTTAAATAGTTGCAAGATTGCTGATAAGTTTTTTGTTGTTGTGCTTGTTGGATAGGAAACAACACCACTTTCATTCTTTGTGATCCCCAGGAAGAAAGGACTTCCACCAATGCCTTTTTTTCCTAGAGAAGGATCTCCTAAGAAGCTAGTAAAGGTGAGTCTTTCAGAAATAGAGGATAAGATGAGTTCAGAAATGAGAAACACATATTGTATCTTCCCAAGCTCTGGTCTCTAATGCCTTGAAGTCCATTAAGGAGAAGCGAACTTGGGGAGTATACAGTATGTTGGAGATGAACAGATACAAATGATGAGCTCCCAGATTTATAAACAATCCTATGCTAGAAGAAAATCATTCTCTGGAAGATAAAATTCAAGAAAAAATAGAAGACGCAAGATTTGTTCTGCTCATGTATGGTGCATGTAACAGTCTTATTACTTACTTGTCAAATTCTGAGAAAAAATTGTGACTCATGAAAATTAAGCATCATATTTGAACTCTTTAGTATGAATTTGTGAAGTGTGAAGATGGCCTGCAGGAGTTGATGGAATTCACAGACTTGGGGTGAAATCCTGGCCCTCTAGAAGTCCAAGGCAAAATTACAATTGACTTCAATGGGATCAGGATTTCATTCTTGATGCCGAATATATGTGCTCAGTGGTACAGTGGCTTGACCAGTTCAGAAGTTTAAACAGCAAGGTTTGATCTACACTCAGTTGAACACCAATTTAACTAAATCAGTTTAGATACTGATTTATTTAAAGCAATGCAACCCCATTTGTATGGACACACTTACATTGTATTAAAAATGTGCAACTGTGATTTAGCGTAAGTGAAATAAAACAAATTGATACAGGAGGGCACTGTACATTCCAAACCTGCTCAAAAGGGGGGTTTGTGCCAATGTAACCAGCACTGGATGCTTTGTGAATAATCCCTCTGCTCACTTGTGACATTCAGCAAATATTTCGAATGCTGACTAGAGTCATAAATAATGCCCATCACACACCAACATTCTTTAAATGCTGGATTTTGTGACTACTATTTGACCAGCTCAGTTTAATATCCTGGATTCTCACAGTATCTGAATGGGGGATAGATGGAGAAGGAACAGCTGTGGTATGTTTCAGAGGGTTGTGGGCAGCTGCCCTCTCCACTACCACATGCACTGAATCTTAGCTCCCTGTCTTAGATCTTATATGTTCCAGCACCTGTCTCTGAAGTGACCAAAGGGTAGTGGAACAGTACCCAGTATAAGGATGAGGAGCATAGTTTGGCTTCCTAGTGAACTGCTGACTGCAGCCTAGATTGAGCTTTCATGCTTAGTCCCATGTAAAGGGGAACACATAGCTGGGCTACCCTAGGAAGAAGCTTGGGAAGGAATTATGACTCCATTCTGCCAATCAGCTCTACTGGTCTCGACCCAATCCACTCCCCATCTCTCTCCACTTGGCAGAGGGAGGAATATCAGGTACACGCCACCTAGGGAGCATTAATGGAGAGGAGAGGGAGTTGGGGAGTGTGTGTGTATGGTGGGTGGGGGAAGGGAGTGTCTTACTCCTCCTTACTGCCCTGAACAGCCACATTCACATAGGTCACCAATCTGGCCCTACGTTTGTAATGCACAGTGGTTATGGAGAAGTGGAAAGGGTAATTGTTGACTCTGAAAAGATTTCTCCCAAGAAAAGGTGGTGTCATGAGCAGTGCCAAATCAGAATGATGCTATCTTTAATTGGCATCACAGAGGGCTGTGTGCGGTCAGCATGCTCTTTAGTTTTATAATAGAATCCCAAAAATTCTGCTGATCTGAAGAGTTTCTGACTGTTTCAAATTAATCACAAGCTATACAGCAGAGAGTGAGAGCAAGTGGGCAGATACCCTGGTGGAGAAATACTAAGGAGCTCTCATTATTATCATCCTGACAAATCAAAAGAAAACCCTAAGGCTCCTAATAAGGGAGACCACTGGACTAAACAAATTGGACAAGTAGCTATATATGCATGATCTTAAAAACACTTGTTTTAATCAGATTTTATGAACTGCTTTTTCTGAGGCTGGCACTTTAAGGTGCACTCCAAAATTTGTGCATACAAAACCCGCATGCAACATGTGTAGTTTGCTTGCCTAATATAAAACTGCACGTGCAGTTATACGTTTTATTAAAACAACTGGTTAATTGTAAGTGAAGAATGGGACATGTTCACACATTTAGTGCACAGAAAAAAAACATGCTGGTTCAGTTTAGAAAGACCATTTTGAAAATGGCAGGTTTCAGTGTAGCAGCCGTGTTAGTCTATATTCACAAAAAGAACAGGAGTACTTGTGGCACCTTAAAGACTAACAAATTTATTAGAGCATAAGCTTTTGTGGGCTACAGCCCACTTCATCGGATGCATAGAATGGGCTTTGTTGCAAGGATAGGTTCCTGGGTTAGTGTTTTTGTTGTAAATTACAATACCCACTTTTTCACTGCTGAAGAGAAAAAAAACAGATTGACAGAGCCAGAAGAGTACCCAGAAGTCACCTACTACAGGAACAAAGAAAATAACAGAACGCTACTAGCTGTCAGCTTCAGCCCCCAACTAAAACCTATCGAGCGCATCATCAAAGATCTCCAACGAATCCTGAAAAATGATCCCTCGCTCTCAAAGATCTTGGGAGACAGACCAGTCCTCGCTTACAGACAGCCCCCCAACCTGAAGCAAATACGCACCAGCAACCACACACCACATAACAAAAACACTAACACAGGAACCTATCCTTGCAACAAAGCCCGATGCCAACTCTGTCCACATATTTATTCAAGTGACACCATCATAGGGCCTAATCACATTAGCCACTCCATCAGGGGCTCGTTCACCTGCACATCTACCAATGTGATATATGCCAGCATATGCCAGCAATGCCCCTTTGCCAGGTACATTGGGCAAACAGGACAATCTCTATGCAAAAGAATAAATGGACACCAGTTTGATATCAGGAATCATAAAATTCAAAAACCAGTAGGAGAACACTTCTACCTCTCTGGCCACTCAGTAAAAGATTTAAGGGTGGCAATTTTGCAATAGAAAAGCTTCAAAAACAGACTCCAACGAGAAACTGCTGAGCTTGAATTAATATGCAAACTAGATACCATTAACTTGGGTTTGAATAGAGACTGGGAGTAGCTGGGTCATTACACATAGTGAATCTATTTCCTTAAGTTAAGTATCCTCACACCTTCTTGCCAACTGTCTAAATGGGCCATCTTGATTATCACTACAAAAGTTTTTTTCTCCTGCTGATAATAGCTCATCTTAATTAATTAGCCTCTCACAGTTTGTATGGTAACTTCCAACTTATCTGTATGTGTATATATATATATATATATCTTACTATATGTTCCATTCTATGCATCCGATGAAGTGGGCTGTACCCCACGAAAGCTTATACTCGAATAAATTTGTTAGTCCCTAAGGTGCCACAAGTACTCCTGTTCATTTTGAAAATGTTATATTATGATGCTAACAAAACCCAAATGCACTCTATGAAGTGCAATGTATATGAGGACATCAACACTTAACTCTCAGGTTTACTTTTATCTGATACTTGCACTAAAGATAGAAACTTTTCCTTATCACTGACCATCCCCACATGATATGGTATAGGTTTGTACAAACAGAAAATTATCTTATCAGGCTTTTCTGTCTCTGCAGAATCTGATATTTCCATGTCTGCTTGGTTCAGAGTTGAAAGATGTAAAAAAAGATCTTTTAGGTCATAAAATCTAGTGTCTATAACTCATGAAAAGGCTTTTGTATCTGAGAAGTGTCCATACCACCCAGGCTTCCACATATGCTGATGTAAGTTAGTGCATTTACAATTGGAACTGAGTGCTCTAGTGAAAGGGGAAGAAATCACTCTTCAAAAAGAGATGATTTGGAACTAATAAAAGATATAGAGAAATGGGGAAGTGGAGGTGTTTAGTTATAGAAACTATATAATATGTTTGGGCCTGGTGAAAAAAAATGAGTGAGAGAAAGAGGGGACTTTTCCCCAAATGCGGTGGAGAAGAAAACTGAGATTGCTGTATGTTTTGACATAGTTCAGAAATAATCTATATTTGAGAGAAGAAGAAAGGAAAGGAGAAAAAGAAGAGGAAGCCAACAGTGGCTGGTACACACAGATGAAAAGAAAAAGAAAAAGTAAAAGAAACAGAAAAAGAAAAAGAAAAAAGAGAGAGGTTGAGACAGAGGAGGGACTGAGAATAAGAGGGCTACCCCTAAGGAACAGAGTAAAGAGATGGACAAAGGAGGGTTTTAACAGAAAGAAAATCCACTCTGAACCATGAGTACATTTATCATTGTGGAACTGAGTGCTAAAAAGTTGTCTGCTTGGTCAGTGATTCTTAGTTTTCTTTAATGTTATCTAGCCCGGGCATACTGTCTGTCGCAGTAACTCTGGTCCTTGTCAGCCTGTCACTACTGGAGTGGCTGTTCATCTGTAAGCACATTGCTGTCAGCCTTGCAGGAGACAGTTCCATTACTGTATGCTCCGGAATATGCACAGCTGTGCAGAGGTGACTGTTTGATGTCATACCCTGTGAAGCCAGTGCATCAGCAATGATACTACCCCAGGTTAAATTCTTTAAAAACCGAAACAATCATGAAGACCTCTGGTAAGTGCCTTGAGATGTGAAAGCCTCTCCCTTGCTCCTCTCCCAAACTCACACGCAAACCTGCGCTGAACACTGCAACTTAACCTTCGCTTTAATTTAAACCAGTAAAGGAAGTTAGTAATTAATTGTAAATAATAACAAGCACACTTCCACTAAGGGGCCATATCTGTGAGCATCAACTTATGTAGGAAAGGAAGAAGCAGTTGATAAGGCAAAACTGTCAGTGACAGGTTTTCCCTACAACTGATGCTGAAACTGGTTTAGCTGCTCTTGTAGACAGAACTGGAATGCCGCATGCCCTCATTAAGTTTCTGGCCCTCCCCACGCTAATTTTCAGCCTAGCTGTCTGGATTTTACTTTGTTCGTATAGTGTAGCGTACTGTCATGTTGTCTCCTTGACGTAGACATTTTACAGAGGGGAAAACTGAAACACAGACTAACAAGTACCTGAAGAATATTGATAAAGAACCAAGAGTTTAAAGTCTTTGACTACTTACCAGGCATAAAATATTTAATGTTTTTTAATGTAATACTTGTGTTATTTCCTTTTTTCATATATTTTTGTTTTGTTTTGTTGTTTTGCTGCTGCTCTTGCTTCTCCCCAATATCCATACTGTAATAAATCAACATATAAATGTACCGGATTATTTCCCCCTGAAATGTTGGAAGACAAATAGTGTAAAAGATCAGCTTGGTCATTTACCGTATTGGTTTAGCTTGATTCTTCTTCTTCTTTTTTTTAATTTTAAAACTGTAAACAAATGTTACCCAATCAGATCAAATGCTCTGTGCCTAAGAGATGTGCTTGTGTAGTGATACCTTTGAAGTAAATCTCATGAAGACCGATCACTCCTCCTTTATTTTTTTTATAGGAATAAAAAAGAATTTTGGATCAGACTTGAAAAATATATTTTTGCGAAGCAACAAGAAAAGAGTTTCCTCTAGCAAAAGTAGTGTTAAAGCACACACACACATGCATGCACACATGCACAGAGGAAAATGCACATTAAATATGAAAAAGCATTCCTTTAAGGCAGAAGAAAAACAGCCTGGCTACAAATTAGCTCTCGGCCCCATCAGGTGTGAATCTCTCTTGTCAATAAGTACCAAACTCCCTGAGATAGAACCACATGTTCATGAATTTTATTTCTCTCCTGCTTAACTCCTAGTTTCACTCTCCCTTGTGGATTTACTCAGGGATGATTTACAGTGGGAAAGGTGACATTAAACACGTCATTGAGCATGCAAAGATGCTGCACTCAAAGCAGCATATGCTTGACTTTGTTAAAAGATGAATGCTGTCAACTCCACAGTGCCCACCAAGATCTGGCCTTCTTTTCCCCAACAGACTTTGAGGAGGATTCAAATACTGGCCTTGACACTGAGGGAAATAAAAGTTAATGTATGCATGACATGATTTCACTTGCAATCTGATTTAGCAATGTCTTGTCTAGTTTGTCTCCGCTGTTGCCTTTCCTAATTTACTCGTTGCACAAAGAAAATAAATAAATAAGTTGACTATAGTCTTATTTATCCTTCTTTGGACGTTTCTTTACCAGGCAGATGGTCAATTAAGAGCACTAAACAATGACACTGTTTTCTCTGTAAACATTTTTTTTTCTAATAGCCTAACAAATGAGAATCTGTGCTGCCGTACTGCTGAATACCATCTTGACTTTCTAATTACAAAGAACTGTGTCTTGGTAGTAACAATTACAGCTATAACAATGACACTAGTACTTGAACAGTGTAGTTGGAGGCAAAGTGCTTATCGGAAGATTCACAAATGGAGGCTTACATCTATGCCAGAGCTGGAGATGGGAGGTTAAATAATTGGGGAGGGGGGAGGGGACGTGTAGACGAAAGGTTGAAACCATTGGGTTAGGAGCTACAGATGTGCATTTGAATCCAATTACTTTAAAAGCAAACTGCACGACAAGATGTCGTTTCCTTCTGTTTGGCTAATCAATAGGTTAAAGGGTGATTAAAATTAACATGCTAATAACACTAATTTTGATATTTGTCTACACTTCACGGTATTTTCAAAGCACTGTACCATGTGAATTAATAGCAGTGTTTGAGTCCATATAGCAGTGAAATGGTTGTTCTCAGTGTAAAATTTAGAGAGGTCTGATCTTCTTATTTATTTTTGAAAGACAATGGAACTTAGGCTTCAAAGTCGCCTGGACACTTCTGAAAATTTTACCCAAACAGGTTTTTATTTTTTTCCTCCAAAAACCAAATGCGTAGGGGGAAAAAAAGATATTAGTCCTGGGCTCACACTGTTCCAATAATGAAACACAGCTGGGAGCATGTGGTATATTTAGCCTGGGAAACCTCAGAGACACTTAACTGTAACAACATTACTAGGTGCCTCTGTCACATGGGGGAAAAACATTTAGGATCAAATTATAGTCAGCTGTACACTGGAGAGGGGAAGTGGGGGGCACAGTGCTCCATATTTCCAGCAGCCATAATGGGCCAACTCTCTGGGTGATAGTGTATGTGTGTGGACAGAGGCACTAGTTTTTCTGGTCGTGCTGCACTGGTTTGGGACCAATATCCTATCCCTTGCAGGCCAGCTAGCGCCAGGAGGGGAGCACTCAACACTTCTTGTACAGTTAGTGCTGAAGCAGTGTCCCTCCTGAGCCTCTGGGGCTATTAAACCTTATTCAGGCATGATGCTTCTCGCCACCTCTGCTCGAGTGGGGCCGTCTTCCCTTACTCCCTTTCCCACAGCACTCCACCGACTCTCAGACTCATACTTTATCCCTCGTTTATTAATCAGTGCACATAATTTCTCTAATGCTGTCCATTTTAGATGGCAACCTGACTTTCTTTAGAGGGGAAAAGTATCAACCATTTAAAGAATCCTGTCTGCATTTTAATTTGGACCTAATAATCTGGCTCTAGCTCTTTTCATACACAATTGCAACATTTTCCAGGATTTTCTTTGCTCCAATCCAACACAATGGGATGTTTACCTCCCTGTCTTGGGTACATTTCGAATATAATAAGTCACATGCAGACCTACCATAATCAAAGTGGGATATACATTGATTAGCCTTTCAGGGGAGTTTTCCTGGCTACAGCACAGGATTTGGGGTCAGGAGCTCTGAATTCTACAGTCCCATCTCTGCCCCAGAATTATGTGTGACTTTAGACATGGCACTAAAGTCCTCTGTGGTTCACTTTCCCTGTAGGAATGATGATTTTGCCTGTCTCACTGGCATGTCAAGTGGCTTTCATTAATTTACTATGTACTTTGCACCTCTGTGCAGCACCTTTTATCCTCTGATCTCAAAATATCTTTATTACCTGCTCCTCTAAATTTTTTTCCCGTTCAAAAATAAAGTTCACTGGCATGCAAAAGTTTTAGTCATTGATCCTACCAGGGAACACAGACTGAGATGAATATAGACTTCATAAAATTAGAAACAAAATCCAGTCCCCTTAGCAATGAATCAGATGTTTTGTCTAATTATCCTCCTGTTTTGGGGTGAGACTTGAATCTGAATAGGTAGCTCCGTGGACTTTTCTGTGTGGGGAAAAAAATAACAAAAATAAAATAAAAAAAAGGCCTTTCGATCACCATGTCAAATGTAAACAGAACAGAGCTGGTTATTAGCAGAGATGTGACTGTAGCTGTATGAGCTCCATAGTCACAGTACTTCCTTTCTGGATTTCACTCAGCCACTGTCACTTGCCTTGACAATGAACAAAGTTAATGTATTCATGACATTACTGCACATGCATTCTCCATTCACAGCATATTGCATTGTTTACCTCTATTCTTTTGTCGTACTGCATGTAGTAATTTGCCTTCTAGTAACAGCAAATTCCTCAACTTAAAATTTTACCATCATTTTATTTACTCTTAATAGAAAAAACCCGCATTTTGCAGCCTTGCCAGTGTTGCAGATATTACGCTTTGCAGCATCACAACTAGAGAAATGTCAGATTTTACAGTTCGATCAGATATGTCTTCAATATATTTTTATGCATATCCTTCATCTACTTTCTCCCACATGCTTTTCTGTAGCTTCTGCTTCACAGATTTTCTCCGGGGTGGCCATTTCTTTGCGCAGAATTGCAGAGGCATTATTGCAATGTACTCGGCCACTGATAAGAATGGAGGCTTATTATCCTGGATCCACTTTCCCATTCCTGTATTGCTACATGCCAGCACAACACGAAGCTTCAATGACTCTGCTTCCTCACAGAGTCATGGCGACTGCATCTGAGTGCTGCTAATGTCTGCTGAGTAGATGGATTGTCTGACTTTTAGATGATCTCCCACTCATGTTCATTATGGTGCCCTATTGAAAACCACTGCCAGATTTAGACCAGAGGACCATATTCTTTCCATGTGACATGCAACTCCTATCTCCCAGAGCATGGAGACTTTAGCTAATGCAATTTCCAGCCCTAGGCTACCAATTTATTAATGAAACAGCAAATACTATCCAATCTCTGTATCTCAACGTATTCATATGGGAAGCAGGTTATTTACTGAGTGGGTGGGTAAATTCATTCAGGAAAAAAAATCACCCTGAGCTCAGCCACATCCCAAACATTGATGTAAGTCCTTTAGAAAGACGTGATTCTTTTTCTGATTCACAGGTGAAGAATCCCAGTTCGACTCCATTAACTAATGCCCTTCTCTCCAATGCGTCTTTGCTTTCGCTGGTATGCCACCAGAATGATATAGCTCAAGCAGGTTTCAGAGTAACAGCCGTGTTAGTCTGTATTTGCAAAAGGAAAAGGAGTACTTGTGGCACCTTAGTTAGTCTCTAAGGTGCCACAAGTACTTCTATAGTTCAAGCAGAACCTTCCTGTGTCAGATGACTACTTCTTCAAAATCAAAACCTGACACATTTGGTGGCAACATTTTTTAGGGTTGTGCTAAAAAAAGGGGGGGTTGCGTCATTACTGCCCCCTTCGGAGTCCACAGCAACGCATCTGTATGTCCCAGAGCGGAGGTCTGGGCCACACTGTTCTGAGTGAGTTTATCAATTCTGAACAAGTGTCATGAACATTTACTTAGGGCACTTTAATAGTTTCTACACTCATTCAGCTTCCTTCTTCCCTCCAGACTTGGTTCATCACACAGAATGGTTTTTTCCACTGGACTGTTGGGTAAACACAAAGTAAATTCTCCTCCATATAGCAATACACCATGAATCAATATGAAAAACCCAAACACTTTGATTGACTAAATAAAAATCAGGACATTTCAGGTGTCCTGAAAAAAGTTCCTGGACACAAGACATCATATGAAAAACCAGGACTATCCTGGTAAAACTAGGAGGTATGGTTACTTTATTCATATATCAGGGAAGGGAGAAGAGCTAGAGTCATGACATCGGCTGGAGCCCTCACCATGCAGATTTAACTTTAGCTGAGAAGTCTTTATGGTGATGGGCACTATAGAAAAACCCTGAGATACAGAAATAGATTGAACATGGTTCAAGTGGGATACTGCAAGGAAGAGAATTTGATTTCTGCATCAGAGAGGGATAGAAGTGCCAGGCTGGAGGAGGGACATGGGGTTCTGGAATTTGAAGACTAGAAGGTAATCATAGAACAGGAAGGCTCTTCTAGACTGTGGGGGTAAAGAATGGGAAAGAATTTAATTCCCACTGTGGAAACGGAGCAGAGATTAGTTATAATAACAATAGTAATAATAAAAATGCTGCAAGCTAGCAAGAATTGAATTGCATGCAGTAATGTGAACTACCTATCCCTATCCTATTCTAGCCCAATTAATCTAGTCAAAAAGAGGGAACATAAAGTTGAATTGTTTCTTTAAGTCACAGACTGAGGGTGCAAGAGGGTGGGGACTAGAAGGGACCATGTTCACCAAAAAAGGAGGGCTAGACAAGGGGAGACTGACTAATAATAATAACAACACCTGGCTTTTCATCAGTAGATCTCAAAGCACTTTACAAAGGACATCAGTATCATTACCCCCCTTTTACAGAAGGGAAACTGAGGCACAGAACACTTAAATGATTTGCTTAAGGTCCTCCAGAAGCAGAGCAAGGACTAGAAGACAGGTCTCCTGAGTCCCAGGCTAGTGCACAGGCCACTAGGCCATACTGTCTACACTGGACCAAATGTTTAGACAAGGCTCAGCACAGGGACTAAGTTAAAGCAGCTCAGGTAATGGGGTTCAATTGTGCCTGAATCTGCCGCCAGTTCAATGGTATTATATAGTGCCCATGCATAGGTGCGTCGCAGGCTACAGCACCTCACCTTGCAAGAAATCACTGTGCCATGCTGATGCCTGGTTTTTCTGAAGCATGTTTTGCTGATTTGTACCTGTCACCTGCTGGCAAGCTGGGTACCGGCATGCTCTATCACATTCTTCTACTTCTTTTCCATTCTGGCTCCCCACACTGCCAGTTGTAGGTATTGGGGTCCCTGCTGTTAACTACTGGGTTTGCTTGTGCTGTGTACGCTCAGATTAATTTTATGGCTCTTTGTGATAGCCTGGGCAAGCTGTGCACCAAAGGCCCTCTTCCCTTCCTCGGTTCACATGGTGGCACGCTCATTGAAGGGACAGTGAAGTGCAATCCTCTAGTTTTGCACAGTGTGTTCCTCTGCTAACAGAATATCTGGGCTTGAAGATAGTTAATTATGTGCTGGGTTGTACTGGAAAAGAGAGGGGGAGGATCTGTGCCTCCTTATGTCTAGCATCCTGAACAAGCTGGAGGAGCACTAGGAGTGCTGTGAGGTATGTTAGCATGCAACAGCCCTTTTTGGGCCATTACACTAGCTCAGAATAGCCAAGAGCACAGTGCATTCTAGCTACACCATCTCCTTCTTGCAGCCTATCCCTGACACGTTTCCTATGCTAGGGCCCAGGATGGATCCTGGTGGAAAGCCATTATGCCCGTTCTGTACCTACCATTAATCTGCGAGGCCTATTTCTGTCCCCTTTTACAATCTCTTCACCCTGCTAGAGCACTGCGTTGTAAAGGAGAATTATGGCTAGTCTTTTTGTTGTTCCTCTTCTCCAAATCTGTCTCCCTGCTAGTGAGCATAATACTGCAAACAGCTGAGTATCCCTCTTCAACGATTTGGTGCTAAATTTTGTAGCTTCATGTTCAGAGGTGCTCAGGACCCACAATTCTCATTGATTTCAGAGTTTTGGGAACCTGGTAACTTAATATCAGGCCATTTGGCTTTATATGCCAAAATATAGATGTGCATGCCCACCTTTAGGTCCTTAGAATGTCAGTCCTAAAAGGAATTAGGCAACTAAATAGTTTTGATGATTTAGGCCTTAGTTTGAAAGTTTGGCCCACACATAGAATTTGCAAAACGAGAAAATCTTGAAATGGTCAACTAGGAGATGAGAATTTCAGTTTAAAGCTTTTTTTCCAGATGGTGTGGGTAATTAAAGTTATATTGTAGAGAGTATTCACTCCGGTTTTCTGAAAGCAAAGGGAAAATAATACTGGGAATTTAGAAAACATGAATTTTTAAAAGCCAATAAGCTACACTAACTTCCTATAAAATCCCCTGACCTTAAATTTTTATTTAGAACTACAAGATTCTGAATGAGAGCAGCCTGGGTAAACAGGTATAATTTGCTTGGCAGAAACAGTGTTTATGATAATGGTACTTTAAACTACAATTTTGTCACAGAAACTTTTACTTAAAAGTAAAAAAAAGGGAGTAGGAACAGATGGGCCCAACTTGAGTGACACTTAGACCCCATGCGCCAAGTCATAATGCCATTTGGTTGGGGAGGCATTTCACAGTGTTTGCAGGCATTTCACAGACTTTACTCAAATTCTATGATCTTTGTGACAAAATCATGGCCCAACTTACACAGGACCTAATCCAAAGCCCACTGAAGTCAATGGAAAGACTCCCACAGAGTTTTGTGGATTTTGGTTCAGACACATAGTACTTTTCACCCAAGGATCCCCAAATGTTTTACCAAAACGAGTTAGTTAAATCACACACACACACACACAATCCCATTTGGATTGAAATACTGGTATTTAGTCTGAGTTTCACCTTCGACATTCACACCAGGTCTATCAAGGGGTCACGTTGGATAGAACTCTCACAGATCATGACCAACTTATAAAGACAGTAACTAAGGTCAAAACACACAAGAACCTCTCCTTCACTCTCTCAGATACCCACCCAGTCCCTTTCCCCACAGTGATTGACATCTCTGCATGAACGCACGCACGAACACCCAGCCTGCCTAACCCCCGCACTGATGTACATCTCCACCAGCTGCTCCAGACTGCTGGAGAGAAGCAAGTGACCCCTTTTGCAGCTTCCCTTGGCTTCCCCTCAGAAGTTATTTTTCTGGGGAGAAGCAAATAAATCTGTGGACGACATGAATTCTGTGCCCGCACAGTGGTGCAGAATTCACCCAGGAGTAGAGGACGATCTATCCACAATGATCAATGCATTCTTCACCTCCAGAATACACTGTAGCTGGGATTTCAGGGGGAGGCCAACTTACAATGCATGCAGCAGCCTGTCTGTTTTAGCAAGAATAAAATGCTAAAACCACGTCATATTGGTCTTCTGCTCCCTTCATTAGTTCCAATAATTTTCAGTGCCATGTCCAGGCTGTGATCTTTAAGGCCCTCAGCATGTTGGGGAAAAGCTACAGAAGTCTCTGCTATTGTGTTTATTACCCACTGAGACAGTAGTGTTCCTCTGAGACAACACAGCTAAAAATGCCCAGGGCATAGTCCTCAAGAGCTGGATAAAATATTTTTTTAGGTTAGTGTTCTGTTGAATGAGCTACCAGAGGAAATTAGATTGAGCTCTACCATGAGTGTTTGTAGAGTATGGTAAAAGATTTACCTTTTTGCAAAAACCTTGCAATAAGTGAAGGTAAAAACAATAACAACATTAATAATAACAATGTAACTGTGACAGGTTTGATCAAAGAAACCACCTTGGGAATTGCCGACTGATGTTCCAAGACTAATTCTGCCCCTACTTTCCTGCCCTAGCAGCTGGGGACTTCAGTGCCCTGCCTGGTTTGAGCCAGACCCGCTAGCCTTCTGCAAACCCAGATGTGCAGAGCCACATCCTCTAACAGCTGTAGGCTTAACTGAAAGCAGCTTAAGAAGTGTTCCTGTCTTTAACACTCAGATGCCCAAGTCCTAATGGGGTCCAAGCCCCAAATAAATCTGTTTTACCCTATATAAAGCTTATACAGGGTAAACTCATAAATTGTTAGCCCTCTAAAACACTGATAGAGAAATATGCACAACTGTTTGCCCCCTCTCCCCCAGTATTAATACATACTCTGGGTTAATTAATAAGTAAAAAGTGATTTTATTAAATATAGAAAGTAGGATTTAAGTGGTTCCAAGCAGTAACAGACAGAACAAAGTGAATTACCAAGCAAAATAAAATAGAACACGCAAGTCTATGTCTAATACAATGATAAAACTGAATACAGATAAAAACCTCACCCTCAGAGGAATTCCAGTAAGCTTCATTTTACAGACTAGTCTCCTTCTAGTCTGGGTCAAGCAATCACTCACGCCCCCTGTAGTTACTGTCCTTTGTTCCAGTTTCTTTCAGGTATCCTTAGGTGGAGAGGCTATCTCTTGAGCCAACTGAAGACCAAATGGAGGGGTCTCTCAGGGGTTTAAATAGACTTTCTCTTGTGGGTGGAGACCCCTCTCCTCTCTCCTATGCAAAGTCCAGCTCCAAGATGGAGTTTTGGAGTCACATGGGCAAGTCACATGTCCATGCATGACTCAGTTTTTACAGGCAGCAGCCATTGTCCACACGCTACCTTGAATGTGAAAGGGAAAGTGATACTAAAGGCAGCATACAGATTGAGAATGAGAGTAGGGAAGTGCCCAGATAAGAAGGTGCCAATAACACAGGAACAATATTTATAGCTTACTCCTTAGTTAACTTCTCTCACCAACCTTTTCTTAAAAAGTTCTTTATTTAGATACCTTTGAAGACACTCTGTAAAGATGTAGTTATCTTAGGAAATCTACCTCTACGGGGAAGATGGCTCCATCTTGATTATCTTTTTCATTTTATGATGTAATGCTTACATTTCCCACTACTGACAGACACCAGGAAGCTATTACTTCACTGTCAAGACGTAGATCTATTTCAGGAAGTGACTGAAGGCACTGAAGTTAGAACAATGAGAGAAAAATTTCAGAGCTAAGGATCTTGTCATAAGAAGGCCCTTCCCTTCTTTCTTAGTGTTACCTTCCTTGCTTCTTGGGATATCTGCTATAGTGAAAGCCAAGTGGTTTGTTACAAAAGCATCTGGTGGAAATGGAGGGATCCAGAAAGTCCTTTTAACTAACAGTTACTTAACAAAACAGTGAGTAGAATTAATTGTAGTTCTTCCCGGAATCCTCCCTCTTTGGGGAGACTATTTTGACATCTTCTACTTAACAAGTTCTACATACATTTCAAGTCTTAGAATTTGCCCATCGTGCTGTCTGAAAGGCCATTGGACATGATGAATCGTAAATACAGCAAAATCAAGGAATTTCTTCTTTGCACGTATGTTTTCAACTTTAGTATTTAATTATGGGAGAAGGTGATTTCACATCAGAATGAGGCACAGTAGGCACATACAACAGACTACTTTTCAGAGGAGTTAATCTTCCTACCCATTATCTGGAATAGTTCAAAAAGATCAAAAAATGGAATGGTTCTTGCAGAAAGGAAATCATGTTCAGGTAATTACAAATAACAGAAGCATCTGGTTATCTTAATTGTTTAGGAATGTCTCAATTAGCTCAGAAGGACTCAGAGACAGTAAAACTTTCTCACAGCAGATTGGATTCACTGATGAGAAGAAATACAGTAGATCTAACACACTGGAGCATATTTAGAGCCACAGAAAGCTTTCTGTGCCATTATCAATAGACTTTATTTGCATCTAAAGAATCACAGACTCAAAAGTTAGAAATGAGAAATAGGCCAACCTGCCCACCTTCCTGCCGACATAGGGCATTCCTTACAGGGCATGTTCTAGTATTCCCATGGATATAACTGTTCTTTGTGTTATTGGCTGTTCACCAAGAAAATGATAGTACAGAGTTGATTTTGCAGTAATTTGGCCTAAGAAAGGTTAAATGAACATGTGCCATCCTTTTTCTGAAATTCATAAGTTATGTTGCTTGTGAATGGTGTTTTGCCTGAGGTAGTTTCTTGCCTCAGAATTATCTGCAAATCAGAATTTTCCTTACAGGGGTGTATACTCTGCTGACTGGAAGTCAAACCCCTGGAAGTAGCCTCACATTGGGCTTTGATCATATAGCTGATATAATCTTCATGAATAAGATAACCACGGTCTTATCATAGAATCATAGATCTATAGGACTGGAAGGGACTTTGAGAGCTCATCTAGTCCAGTCCCCTGCACTCAAGGCAGGACTAAGTATTATCTAGACCATCCCTGACAGGTGTTTGTCTAACCTGCTCTTAAAAGTCTCCAGTGATAGAGATTACACAATCTCTCCGGGCAATTTATTCCAGTGCTTAACCACCCTGACAGTTAGGAAGTTTTTCCTAATGTCCAACCTAAACCACCCTGTCAAGTTCCTTCCCCACTCTGAACTCTAGGGTACAGACGTGGGGACCTTCATGAAAACCCCCTAAGCTTATTTTTACCAGCTTAGGTTAAAACTTCCCCAAGGTACAAACTATTTTACCTTTTGCCCTTGGACTTTATTGCTGCCACCACCAAGCGTCTAACATATATATAACTGGGAAAGAGCCCACTTGGAAACGTCTTTCCCCCCAGAATCCTCCCCAAACCCTACACCCCCTTTCCTGGGGAAGGCTTGATAAAAATCCTCACCAATTTACATAGGTGATCACAGACCCAAACCCTTGGATCTTAAGAACAATGAAAAAGCAATCAGGTTCTTAAAAGAAGAATTTTAATAGAAGAAAAAGTAAAAGAATCACCTCTGTAAAATCAGGATGGTAAATACCTTACAGGGTAATTAGATTTAAAACAGAGAGAATCCCTCTAGGCAAAACCTTAAGTTACAAAAAGACACAAAAACAGGAATATACATTCCATTCAGCACAGCTATTTTATCAGCCATTTAAACAAAACAGAATCTAACACATATCTAGTTAGATTACTTACTAAATTCTAAGACTCCATTCCTTTTCTTTTCCCAGCAAAAGCATCACACAGACAGAGAGAACCTTTGTTTCCCCCCCCTCCATCTTTGAAAGTATCTTGTCTCCTCATTGGTCATTTTGGTCAGGTGCCAGCGAGGTTATCCTAGCTTCTTAACCCTTTACAGGTGAAAGGTTTTTCCTCTGGCCAGGAGGGATTTTAAAGGTTTTTACCCTCCCCTTTATATTTATGACACGCCCTTACTGCAATTTAAGCCCACTGCTTCTTGTACTATCCTCAGACATTAAGGAGAATATTTTGTCTCCCTCCTCCTTGTAACACTGTTTTATGTTCTTGAAAACTGTAATCATGTCCCCTCTCAGTCTTCTCTTCTCCAGAGTAAACAAACCCATCTTCCATGACTTTTAAAAGATAGTTGCTAATGGCTCAGATACCTCCTTAGTCAGCTCCTTGAATATTCTAGCATGTATTTCATCAGACCCTGGTGACTTGAAGACATCTAACTTGTCTAAGTAATGTTTAACTTGTTCTTTCCCTATTTTAGCCTCTGATCTTTTCAGCCTAATTTTCACTGGCATTTACTATAATAGACATCCAATAGCTACTAATCTTTTTGGTGAAAACTGAAACAAAAAAGTCATTTAACATTTCTGCCATTTCTACTTTTTCTGTTATTTTTTCACCCCTCATTGAGTAACAGGCCTACCCTGTCCTTGGTCTTCCTCTGGCTTCTAATGTTCTAATTTATAGAATGTTGGTGAGGGTGGGGGTGGGGTGCGGAGGAGAAGTCCATGTCATAGGTGGGAGATTTTGTTATGAAAATCTAGTTATGAATGCGTCTTGACCGATTCCTCCAGTTCCTTCACAAATGCTGTTAAAACCTGAGTGAAAACTTCTATGGTAAAGATCAAGGAAACAATCAGCTCCCAGATAACTCTTATTCACAGCCTAACTAGCACCTTTGTGTAGGAGACATGATTTGGGTTAAATCCTGTAAATGTAGAGAATGTACCCCCATGGCTAATCAAACTGGCAAAGGGGGGTGTCTCTTTTGCTCCACACAATTCCTGATCAATATTATTTATCTGGCTGAATGTGTAAAATAGCCATGTCCTGTCCACATAATGCCCATCCCTATCCCCTGCACCCCGTGGCTATCAGCAGGAGGGAATCTGGTGTTTGCTAGTAATTATCTGCTACTGAAAAGAAGTGCTATTTCTCTGATTTTTGTAATGCAGATCAATGCACATGTCACTGCTGAAAAGCTATGTCATTTAGGCTGGAGCATTAACTGCTAGGGATGGATTTTGAAACCCCTCACTTGTGGGCTTAACATTTTCTGAAGGAACAGAGCCTTTTGAATTCCTTTTATCACACTGTCTCTTTAAGACTGGCTGGGCTGAGGAGAGGGAGTTTGAGAAAGTGACAGTTTGTTATCTCTTTCCCAAGCAAACTGTTGCTATGACTTAAGTGCTAATCTGAGAAAGAAAGGGACAGGAAATGGCAGGTTAGCAACAGTGACAGACATCAGAAATGTTATAAGTAACATGGTTAACCGGAAGACAGTAGCAGGATCTTGAGATGGAAGGTAAAAGAGAGGGGCTTGGAGGACAGAGGGCAAATCCCGGAGAGAGAGAAAAGGGAGGACGGATTTCCCTACACCCCCCCATGGGGGTGTTTACCCCCTCTGAATTTCCCCAACACCCCCCATCCCCAGTTTTATGAACTAGTTTTATGCAGTGTTGCCAATTTAGTGATTGTTTGGAAATTTGAAATGAAATTGAAATATTAATACACACTTTAAAAGCATATAAAGTGTATCATAAAATACGTGTATCTGAAAAAGCATAATAGATTTGAAAAGTATGAACATAGACTAGCTTCTTTATACATCTGTCATTTTTTATGACAATGGCAGTGCATTCATTTCAGTGATTGTTGGCCAACCTAATAATTTCAAATTATGATTTATAAGCAAAGTCTAAATGTGCTCTCCCTGACAGCTGACTCCCTGGGGGGTGGGAGGAAAGGCTTCAGGACCAGATTGTGTTTACATTCACACCTAATCTACCTAGGTATCAAGCAAACAGAGCTGTGTTGCCCAAGTGATTTTGGCTGGGGTTGGGTTACAAATCACTTGAATGCGGGGGGAGGGGGATAAAGAAATGTTGTTATTCTTATTGTATGAGTAAAGGGCAGTAGAACTGTACTTAGCCTGTGCTGATTGAGGGCATCAAGAGAGAGGGTGGAGGGAGGTCTTTTGCTTGATGGTCTGCCTGAGTCACAAGTACTATTTGACCTGACCCTCTCCACTGTTTAAAGACAGAGCTGATTAGGCTCCATAGATAGTCCTTTGTTTTGTTAAGTGACCACTACAGCTGAAATCACCGATAATCAGGTCTAAGTGCTTAGACCTGCTATGGGACAGTGTTTCTGTGGAAGAAATGGCCCATTCTGCACTAGCAGCGAGGTTGCCCCACTGAGAGCTCAGCTGAAATCACTGAGAGCTGGGCGGAACCTCAAGAGACCAACCCACAGAGGTCACAGTGGCTGGAGGCAGCAGAAAGTGATGGTGCAGGGCCATTGGCAACAGAGCGATGGAGTGAACGGTGGCACAACGAACAACAGTGGCCAGAGCGAACAGTGAGCAGCTGGAGGAACGAGCAAGGTGCCTTCTTGCCCCCCACCTGGGGGGTGAACTCATGTGAAAGCACCTCTGAACTCTGAGTCCCCACTGACCAAGGACAACACCGGTGAATGTTAATGAGGCTGTTAGGAATGCTCAAGACACAACACAGTTCATGCGAACAAACATGGCTTTGGCATCATACTTTCTATTTAGGCAAGAGATACCACACACTACAAACTGGAGGCCAATGTTAAGTGCATTGTCACTTGTTCATCCTGAAGTTGAACACTGGTTCTGAACAAGACCAGCAAATGCTCACGATCTTTCTGCAAGAAACTCAGATGACTGGCTAGATGCATGCAGTGCAACAGTGAAAGACTCAACAGTTGAAAAAGTGAAGAACTCTCTCACCACATTCAAAAAATTTGCATACATTGCTGATGAATGCACCAATGCAAATGGTCATCAGGTATAAAGTCATTGTGTATGTTATCTTGATGTCAGTGGTAGGCCAGTAGATGCATTTCTAGATGTTCAAATTATAGAAGACAGATTGGCTGCATCTGTGACAACCCACATCTTAGAAGAGTTACATGCTTGTCAACTGGACCCCAAACAGATGTCTGCTTGTGCATTCAATGGAGCTGCAAACTTCTCTGGAAGACATGGTGGAGCACAAGCTTTGCTCAGAGAAAAGTGTAACCCTAGTCTCTCCTATAAACACTACCGAGGCCATCTACTCCAACTCCTCCCTTTATATTTATGCCAGACATTTAAAAAGCTATAAATTTAATGTCTTCATTATGTTCTTTTTTCAGCAAGAGTCCAAAAAGACTGAATATCTTGGAAAATATAGAAGATACACTGGGACTGAAGTTCAAATTAGTCCAACCTGGGAAAACCCTCTGACTTTCTCATGAGTGACCCTTGGTTGTTGTCTTAAAATTACGCCAGCCATTATTACTGGCTTTGGAAGGTATCTACCAAGATGGGGTGGATCTAAGTAGTGAGGCTGGTGGATTACTTTTGCTACTACTTTCAGAGAAGACTATTGTCATTCTCTCTCTTGTTAGTCTACTGTTGAAACCACTTGGGTCATTAAACAATGCCATCCAGGCATCTGCTACAACAGTAGTAGATCTTTGTCCAGCAATAGAAGCTACATTTGGATCAATCAGAGAGCTATCCATTGAAAAAGTACTGGAAGAAGCAAAGACTTCAGTCCAGAAGTTGACTAATGAAGGCATTTATATTGAATCCTTAAGTGAAGAGGACAAGAAGTGTTTGTTAAGACAACTGAAAAAGTACACAGACTTGATTCGTAAAAATCTACAACAGCGACTTCTAGATTCTACTCAACCTCTATGTAGGTTTTACTGATCCCTGTCTTATAAAACACTGACAGTTGAGTGGAGTGAGGCACTACCAGCAATGGGGCTGCCATGTGCTCAGGACAGAATAGAGAATTTGAACACAGAGTGGAATATCATACGACGAATGAATGAAGATTTGACTTCAACTTCTTTTTTATCATCACTAGTGGCGCGACATGATTTTTATGCTATGTTTTCTGGGCTGAAAGAAGTAAGAATTCATCTCTTGCTACTCCCAGTCACAACAGCTACAGTTGAGCATTTTTTTTCATCATTGAATAGAATTCTGTGTTTTGAAAGAAGTCGTCTTCTGCCTGATCATGTGAATGAGCTAATGAGCATATCAATTGAAGGAATGGAAGTACTGGACACACGAGAAGCCACCAAAGATGAATGCATTGCATTCAAGAAGTTCATTAACAGAGTTGTGCAAAATTATAACAAGAAATCAAGAAGGAGGTAGATGTAGTGCTTCATAGAAGGCTTAAGTAGCCAACTTTAATTTGTGTGATGATTTTAAAATCTAATAAAATGGTCATTAAACATTTTTCAGTTTTTATTATGGTGCCATACAGCCCACCTTCACCCTCACGGTTTCACTCCTCATTGGCCCTGACCCCCCCCCCCACTCCCCAATTTCAATTCCTGGGAAAAACACTGGGAGGACTTGTGATGAGAAAGAACAAAAAGAGCCAGAGGAGGATGCCCAAAATAAAGACACCCAAAGCTGAAAGATCTGTATCGCTATGGAGGGTGGGGTGTAAGTCTGGGAACCTTTTCATTTGCTTTTTTTCTCTCTCTCCCAAAGATGTTTGTATGTATGCTGTTTGCTAACTTGTTTAAACTTATGCCCAAATAAATTTGTTAGTCTCTAAGGTGCCACAAGTACTCCTTTTCTTTTTGTTTTGTTGGCAATTTTATGAGAGAAATTTCTCTAAAAATCAGTTTTATGATAAAAATCTTTAACATACATACTCATATATATAATACATCAAGTGATTAGATAGATAGATAGATAGATAGATAGATAGATAGATAATCACATTTTGTGTACACACAGAATCGTGTGTGTGCCATTAGAACAGCATCTACCAACTTCTCAAATGAAGGACGGCTTCACTGTACAAGTATCCATGTCTGATTTCAGTGTGCAGTAAACAAAAGCCTCTTCTATTGAGCACAATAAGTGGATCATCAAAAACTACGTTAAAAGAACATTAAGATTGCAAAGTCAAACACTCAGAAGTTAGAAAATACAACAACCTTAATTCAGAACCCTTATATATGTACACTAAGATGCACTCTTTAAGTACATGATCACAGACTATTTTTGCTACATGATTCCTCCCTCATTCAGTGTTCAGAATACATGGAGCCCACTCAATGAACAGCTATTCAATATTTCTTTCTAGCCTCATCATTCAATGTGTGTCCCCATGTATTATTCACTGGTCATCTCAAACGATGTTCAGAATAGAGAATTATTAATTTCCTCATGGGCTTTTCTGTGGTGCTGCCATCGTAATATATTAGTTCTTTACAAACATTAATTAATTGATCTTCACAACACTCCAAATGAAGTGCAGAGTTACTATTATTATCCTCATGTTACACATAGGAAACAGAGGGACAGAGATTAAAGCTCAAATTGACAAAATTATCACCCACTTTTGAGTGCCCTATTTGAAAAACCCCCTATGGAATGATTTTTACTTACAATTTTATAGCACTCTGCATGTTCAGAGAAGAGCTCCCCTAGATCTCAGCTGCAGTTGTCTGCTCAGCCGGTCTGCAATCAGACCCCAAGTGTTTCAGGTTGGACACCCAGAAAATGAGAAACATAGTGGGCCTGAGAAAAATTTTGGTTTACGTTACTTACAAAAACATTAAAATAAAATGAAATCTCTAATTCTAAAAATCTGTAAAAAGTGAATTATTGAGACTTCACAGCCATGTGACTCAAGAACCCAAAAATAACACACAAAATTGAACCATGATCAGATTTATAATTTCCATTATTTCCTCCCCTAAAATATTCAAGTCACAACTGAACTAGAAGACTACAGAAGCGCATCAAAAGGAAAATACTGCTGCTAAAGTACCACCATAGACTGCATCCACACACGCATGTGCACACACACACGCACTCTCACACTTTTAAAAATCACTGCCTCACTCAGTGTGCACTATAGAAAATGCACTCATGCACTGTACATCTCACTTAGATCTGTGCAGAGCACGCTGCATTTTGAATGCTGGCGAAAAGGGCTAACAATTAAAAGTTGTGATCATCAACAAATGTGATCCACACTATTATGTATTCTATATATGCCACAGTTACTATAGAAACTTATAAAAAATTTAAATTGCAATTTATTAGAACATATATTTGCTATCTACAATTATTCTATGAATGTTTTGTGCAAACAAATTTCAGCCTTTGGATTGATCAGAAACTGTTCCCTGTGAATATTCATTTGAGTATTTGATATTTTCAACTTGATATGTAAGGTGTGTGACCGGTTGTCTAAGTCACATGGCATCATTTCAGTTTCCTGATTAAATGACCTGAATTTTACAAACCTTGTCTGCATCTATATGATATTTTTTTGTTTAGACATGACATGCATTTTTCACACAACTGTTCACCTATATCTAATATACAGTGCCCACAGCATTAATTTTTGTCATTTCTTTCATTATACTGGCTGGAAGAATGTGTTCATTTGACAGGTTTGTTTTTAAAAAGCACTTATAAATAAGTGGTAAAATTGTTGGAAAGCTAATTCTGTGTACAATACCAATTAGCATTACTGGAAAACCACATTGCTGCTTCACATGGTGTAAAAACATATTTTAAATAGAGTGAAAGCATGAGGAAAAAACAAATTCTCTTTGTGTAAAAATCTGGTCAGTGTTGGCAGGCAAAATTTATAGACGAGGAAGAATGGTTTTTGGTTTTTGTAGAAATAAATGGAATAGAAGTACCTCTTACAATAGGTTGAGAAATTCCTATAGGCTGAGAATTAGAATTATTGCAGTTTTTATTTCAGGACAAGTTCCATGTCACTTTTAACATTAATAGACAGGTTCAGGATATGTGTGACTCCTTCTCAAAGATATGGACTTCAAGTTCTCTCAGCAAGCCTCTAGCTGATCATCTGGCCCTCCCTATCCACTAACTGAACATTTAAAAGTTTTGAAGCCTCCTTGCCTTACTTTATTTTTTCCTTCCACATCTTAAGCCAGCCACCCAGAGGCAAAATAAATCCATCCCTCAAAAAGTCTAAATTATTTGTGCTATGTTCTAATCCATTATCTAGGCCCACTAATGTGTACTACATCATCAGAGAAGCAATGCTCTGATGATGTAGTACAGCTCTTATACATGTACATCATCAGAGTTATATCCTTCTGATCTGCCTGTGGGTTTAATAAGCATTCCAGATGGCTTGCTATGCCTGAAGCAAGAATGGATAATCATACAGCTCTACCCTCAAAACAATAATAAAATAAGGACACGGTGGCATAGGGGCTCATGCCTGCCAAAAACATTCAATAGACTGTATAATACAATAGTCCAGTGTGATTGGTGAGGCACATTTATACCCTAGCTATTTACAGGTGAAAGGGACTCAGTTTTAAATAAAACACAGGTTACAAATACAGAGTGTTATTGTTGTTATATATTACACTGAAATAGAATTTTCTCAGCCACAGAAGAGATGCTATTCAGTACTGACTGTTCAGCAGCTGGCTGGACCACAACTGTGTGGTTCGCAAAAAGAAAAGGAGGACTTGTGGCACCTTAGAGACTAACCAATTTATTAGAGCATAAGCTTTCGTGAGCTACAGCTCACTTCCTCAGATGCATATCGTGGAAACTGCAGTAGGCTTTATATATACACAGAGAACAACTGTGTGGTTGTTTCTCATTTATGCAAATCCCAACATTCTGATTGGCAGAAGTGGGAGGGTCTGATTTGAATAATGACTGAGTGTGGTTTCTCAAGTGCCATGCAGTATCTATCATATTGCTAGGGTATCCATCGGCATAGTTTCTAGCCCTCAAGTATAGTAATATTAAGTGTCACACAAGATTTTGCCAAACTAGCAAAATTATTTGTTGATGACGCCCATTGTCAGCAGTGGATACTTTTGTTACACAAGGGCCATAGAACTGTCAATAGTGGACATTACTGTTCTTTATCACTGCCCAGTATGGCAGCCTTGCTTAGAACATACATAAGAACATAAGAATGGCTATACTGGGTCAAACCAAAGATCCATCCATCCCAGTATCCTGTTTACCAACAGTGACCAATGCCAGGTGCCCCAGAGGGAGCGAACCTAACAGGTAATGATCAAGCGATCTCTCTCCTGCCATCCATCTCCACCCTCTACAAACAGAGGCTAGGGACACCATTCCTTACCCATCCTGGCTAATAGCCATCAATGGACTTAACCGCCATGAATTTATCCAGTTCCCTTTTAAACCCTGTTATAGTCCGAGCCTTCACAACCTCCTCAGACAAGGAGTTCCACACGTTGACTGTGCACTGAGTGAAAAAGAACTTCCTTTTATTTGTTTTAAACCTGCTACCCATTAATTTCATTTGGTGGCCTCTAGTTCTTATATTATGGGAACAAGTAAATAACTTTTTCTTGTTCACTTTCTCCACACCACTCATGATTTTATATACCTCTATCATATCCCCCCTTAGTTTCCTCTTTTCCAAGCTGAAAAGTCCTAGCCTCTTTAATCTCTCCTCATAAGGGACCCGTTCCAAACCCCTAATCATTTTAGTTGCCCTTTTCTGAACTTTTTCTAATGCCAGTGTAAGCAGTGTCAGGCTGAGCTCCACCCTGACATCTGGTGGTGAGGTGTGGCAAGTTGTGGAAAAGAACTTCAGGGGCCAATCTCATTTGCATAGGCACACCCACCCCGCCTAGAATGAGGCCAGAGCTGCCCAAATGGTCACTCTGGCTGCTGTGGGATCCCCAGTGTCTCTGTTATTGGGGCAGGAAGAATAAATTGTTATTACCCTGATTATGGGAACTGTGCTTGGAACTGTACTTGGCCTTTTGTTATGATGGAGGGACTCACCATCAACTAAGTAGCACTTGCTAGGCAAGGGTCATGGGTTCCAAAACTCTGGAATTGAGAGAGGTTGGGGACAAGTATTAATACTTGGTGGCATGGGCCCCTTGGTGAGTGCCTTACATGCTAATTGCACTTCCTCCTCTCTCCACCGTGGAATATCAGAGCCAATTTTGATTCTATTAGGAGTCTAGTTACAGGCTGCTGAGCTCACTTTGGGCTAATGGTGCACCAGTACTGAGGCTCCCCTACTACAAGCTGAATTCACCAAAGAGCTGAACTGACTAAGAGCTGAAAACACTGAGCGTTGTGTTAAGTAGTGAGGGAGCCTGAAGATATATTGTGGAGCAGTTTTTGGGCCGCTGGAGTGCCTTTTGGACCGGCTGGTGGAGCAGTTCGTAGGATGGCGGGAGCTGCTTGTGGGACACGGAGCGGAGCAGTTCGTGGGACGGTGGGAGCTGCTTGTGGGCTGCGGAGCGGAGCTGAGCAAAGCAGTTTGTGGGATGGCTGGTGGAGTGGAGCGGAGCAAAGGCCTATGGAGCTGTGGGGCGGTCAGCTTCAGATCATGTAAGGTGCCCCTTACTTCTCTCTCCCCCCCTCCCCATCTCCACTCAGGTTGGGAGGTAAAGCTCTGCAGATTAACTTTCGAACTCTGGGGCTGCCCTGACCAGGGATAGAGACTTTTGGGTCATTGGACTTTTGGGACTTTGGGTGATTTGGGGTTGCTGGACTCAAGAACCAAAGGAAAAGGGCATGCCCAAAATTTGCTTGGGGTGGGTTTTTGCTCATGGGTTGTGTTATGAATCCTCTTGGTGGTGTTTCCCCAACATAATGCCACATTGTTTCTCTCTGTTATTAAAAGGCTTTTTGCTACAGTCAGACTACGTGCTTGCGAGAGGGGAAGTATTGCCTCTTGGAGGCGCCCAGCGGGGGTGGTATATATTTGTCCCAGGTCACCGGGTGCGGTCTCGAGCTGGTTTGCCCTAGATATTGAACCTGGCCCTTGTTGCTGCCAATTCTGACGGGCAGAAGGATTACACCAGTATATCTTTTTTGAGATGAGGGGACCACATCTGTATGCAGTATTCAAGATGAGGGTGTACCATGGATTTATATGAGGGCAATAAGATATTCTCCATCTTATTCTCTATCCCTTTGTTAATGATTCCTAACATCCAATTTGCTTTTTAGACTGCTGCTGCACACTGCGTGGACATCTTTAGAGAACTATCCACAATGACTCCAAGATTTTTCTCCTGATTAGTTGTAGCTAAATTAGCCCCCATCGTATTGTATGTATAGTTGGGTTTATTTTTTCCAGTGTACATTACTTTACATTTATCCACATTACATTTCATTTGCCATTTTGTTGCCCAATCGCTTAGTTTTGTGAGATCTTTTTGAAGTCCTTTGCAGTCTGCTTTGGTCTTAACTAACTTGAGCAGTTTAGTATCATCTATAAACTTTGCCACCTCACTGTTTATCCCTTTCTCCAAATCATTTATGAATAAGTTGAATAGGATTAGTCGTAGGACTGGCCCTTGGGGAACACCACTAGTTACCCCTCTCCATTTTGAAAATTTACCATTTATTCCTACCTTTTGTTCCCTGTTTTTTAACCAGTTCTCAATCCATGAAAGGATCTTCCCTCTTATTCCATGACAACCTAATTTACGTAAGAGCCTTTGGTGAGGGACCTTGTCAAAGGCTTTCTGGAAATCTAAGTACACTATGTCCACTGGACCCCCTTGTTTGTTGACCCCCTCAAAAAACTCTAATACATTAGTAAGACATGATCTCCCTTTACAGAAACCATGTTCACTTTTGCACAACAATTTATGTTCGTCTCTGTGTCTGACAATTTTATTCTTTCCTATTCTTTCAACTAATTTGTCCAGTACTGACATTAGACTTACCGGTCTGTAATTGCCAGGATCACCTCTGGAGCCCTTCTTAAATATTGGCGTTACATTAGCTATCTTCCAGTCATTGGGTACAGTAGCTGATTTAAAGGACAAGTTATAAACCATAGTTAATAGTTCCGCAATTTCACATTTGAGTTCCTTCAGAACTCTTGGGTGAATGCCATCTGGTCCCAGTGACCTGTTACTGTTAAGTTTCTCAGTTAATTCCAAAACCTCCTCTAGTGACACTTCAATCTGTGACAATTCTTCAGATCTGTCACCTATAAAAGACAGCTCAGGTTTGGGAATCTCCCTAACATCCTCAGCCGTGAAGACTGAAGCAAAGAATTCATTTAGTTTCTCTGCGATGACTTTATTGTCTTTAAGTGCTCCTTTTGTATCTCGATCGTCCAGGGGCCTCACTGGTTTTGTAGCAGGCTTCCTGCTTTTGATGTACTTAAAAAACATTTTGTTATTACCTTTTGAGTTTTTGGCTAGCTGTTCTTCAAACTCCTTTTTGGCTTTTCTTATTACATTTTTACATTTAATTTGGCAGTGTTTATGCTCCTTTCTATTTACTTCACTAGGATTTGACTTCCACTTTTGAAAAGATGCCTTTTTATCTCTCACTGCTTCTTTTTACATGGTTGTTAAGCCACAGTGGCTCTTCTTTAGTTCTTTTACTGTGTTTTTTAATTTGGAGTATACATTTAAGTTGAGCCTCTATTATGGTGTCTTTGAAAAGTGTCCCTGAAGCTTGAAGGGATTTCACTCTAGTCACTGGTTTCAGAGTAGCAGCTGTGTTAGTCTATATTCGCAAAAAGAAAAAGAGTACTTGTGGCACCTTACAGACTAACAAATTTATTTGAGCATAAGCTTTCGTGAGCTACACCTCACTTCATTGGATGCATGCAGTGGAAAATACAGTGGGGAGATTTATATACACAGACAACATGAAACAATGGGTGTTACCATACACACTGTAACAAGAGTGATCAGGTAAGGTGAGCAATTACCAGCAGGAGAGCGGGGGAGAAGGGACATTTTGTAGTGATAATCAATCAAGGTGGGCCATTTCCAGCAGTTGACAAGAACCTGTGAGGAACAGTGGTGGGGGGAGGTGGGAATAGTTTTACTTTGTGTAATGACACATCCACTCCCAGTCTTTATTCAAGCCTAAGTTAATTGTATCCAGTTTGCAAATTAATTCCAATTCAGCAGTCTCTCGTTGGAGTCTGTTTTTGAAGTTTTTTTGTTGAAGAAGTGCCACTTTTAGGTCTGTAATCCAGTGACCAAAGAGATTGGAGTGTTCTCCGAGTGGTTTTTGAATGTTATAATTCTTGACATCTGATTTGTGTCCATTTATTCTTTTACGTAGAGACTGTCCAGTTTGGCCAATGTACATGGCAGAGGGGCATTGCTGGCACATGATGGCATATATCACATTGGTAGATGTGCAGGTGAATGAGCCTCTGCTAGTGTGGCTGATGTGATTAGGCCTTATGATGGTATCCCCTGAATAGATATGTGGACACAGTTGGCAACGGGCTTTGTTGCAAGGATAGGTTCCTGGGTTAGTGTTTTTGTTGTGTGTGTGTGTTTGCTTGTGAGTATTTGCTTCAGGTTGGGGGGCTGTCTGTAAGTAAGGACTGGCCTGTCTCCCAAGATCTGTGAGAGTGATGGGTCGTCCTTCAGGATAGGTTGTAAATCCTTGATGATGCATTGGAGAGGTTTTAGTTGGGGGCTGAAGGTGACGGCTAGTGGCGTTCTGTTATTTTCTTTGTTGGGCCTGTCCTGTAGTAGGTGACTTCTGGGTCCTCTTCTGGCTTTGTCAATCTGTTTCTTCACTTCAGCAGGTGGGTATTGTAGTTGTAAGAATGCTTGGTAGCGATATAGTAGGCGTTTGTCTCTGTCTGAGGGATTGGAGCAAATGCGGTTGTATCGTAGAGCTTGGCTGTAGACAACGGATCATGTGGGGTGGTCTGGATGAAAGCTGGAGGCATGTAGATAAGCATAGTGGTCAGCAGGTTTCCAGTATAGGGTGGTGTTTATGTGACCTAGTCACTGTACCTTTTAACTTCTGTTTAACTAACCTCCTCATTTTTGTATAGTTCCCCTTTCTGAAATTAAATGCCACTGTTTTGAGCTGTTGAGGTGTTCTTCCCACCACAGGAATGTTAAATGTTATTATATTATGGTCACTATTTCCAAGTGGTCCAGTTATAGTTACCTCTTGGACTAGATCGAGAGTTGCCTCTCCCCTTGTGGGTTCCTGTACCAGCTGCTCTAAGAATCAGTCATTTAAAGTATTGAGCAATTGTGTCTCTGCATTTCATCCTGAGGTGACATGTACCCAGTCAATATGGGGATAATTGAAATCCCCCATTATTACTGAGTTCTTTATTTTGATAGCCTCTCTAATCTCCCTTAGCATTTCATCATCACTATCACTGTCCTGGTCAGGTGGTCAATAATAGATCCCTACTTTTATATTCTTACTAGAGTATGGAATTACTATCCATGGAGATTCTATGGAACATGTGGATTCATTTAAGATTTGTATTTCATTTGATTCTACATTTTCTTTCACATATAGTGACACCCCCCTCCAAGACCTGTTCTGTCCTTCCGATATATTTTGTACCCCGGAATGATTGGTTCCCATTGATTGTCCTCATTCCACCAGGTTTCTGCAATGCCTATTATATCAATATCCTCCTTTAACACAAGGCACTCTAGTTCACCCATCTTATTATTTAGACTTCTAGCATTTGTGTACAAGCACTTTAAAAACTTGTCACCATGGATTTGTGTGCCCTTTTCTGATGTGTTAGATTCTTTATGTGAATGTTTCTTGTCTGATCTGGCCCATACTTTATCCTCTTCCATTCTCTCCTACTGACTAAAACCTAGAGAATCTCTATCAATAGACTCTCCTCTAAGAGAAGTCTCTATACGATCCACATGCGCCTCTGCAGCAATCGGCTTCCCCCCGCCCCATCTCTTAGTTTAAAAACTGCTCTGCAACCTTTTTATTGCTAAGTGCCAGCAGTCTGGATCCACTTTGATTTAGGTGGAGCCCATCCTTCCTGTATAGGCTCCCCCTATCCCCAAAGTTTCCCCAGTTCCTAATAAATCTAAACCCCTCCTCTCTACACCATTGTCTTATCCATGCATTGAGACTCTGAAGCTCTGCCTGCCTACCTGGCCCTGTGTGTGGAACTGGAAGCATTTCTGAGAATGCCACCATAGAGGTCCTGGATTTTAGTCTCTTTCCTAGCAGCCTAAATTTGGCCTCCAAGACGTCTCTCCTACCTTTCCCTATGTCATTGGTACCTACTTGTACCACGACCACCGGCTCCTCCCGAGCACTACACATAAGTCTATCTAGATGCCTTGAGAGACCCGCAACCTTCGCACCAGGCAGGCAAGTCACCATTCTGTTCTCCCGGTCATCACAAACCCAGCTATCTATGTTTTTTACTGCTATTAGTGTGTTGTTGCAATCCTCTGTCATCTAGTTGTTGTAGCAGGAATGGTTTTTGCAAATAGAAAACTACTGCACCAAGCTCTGAAATCTCTGTGCTCTGACTAAGAGCTACTGATGACCAGCCAGAGCCCAGTGATTTGCATGACAACTGTATGACTATTTGCATTATTATAACTTGAGACCAAACCTTGTCTGCTTCCACATGAAAATGATTTTGTTTAGACATGCAACATATTTTCAATGGTTAAACAAATATCAGTTATATTTGCAAAATGCTAATAAAATGGGCTGTGAAGATAGCCCCTGTTTTCCATGGAATAACTGTATCCCAGGCAAAAATATCTGTGTCTGAATGTGGCATGGAGGAGTCACTGAGAATCCCAGTAAGATCTGTTGGTAGTGATCAGGAAGGAAAGGAATTACTAGGAGGAGGGGACCAACATTGGTGGCATGTGAAGCAACTTTCAGGGGTGTTGCTGACTGGAAATAAGAGGCCTTATTAAAATTGTTTCTGGATCTGTGCCTTTTAGCATTGCCTCCGAGCACATTGAGACACTGTACTTGGGGCTCGCTCCAGCTTTATGAGAGGTGTGGCATCTACGGTTTATTTTGGAGATCATACTTTTTTGCAAAGGGAAGGCATGAAAGGAGGAAGGCACTATGGGGTGCAGGGGAGGAGTGGGAGGGAGACAGGATGGGAAACTGAAGAATGGAGGGAGAACAATGAGGAAGGAGAGAAGGAGCTGGCAGAACTTTTACTCATTGTGGAAGTGGGGGCCATGTGTTCTGACCTAGACAGAATGGGAATTGAGTGGTATATGAGAGAGGGAAGATGGAGGGCAAGATCAGACTATAGAGTCTGATCTCTCCACAAGCTGACATTTACTCATGTTTATAAAGGAAAGGAATATCATTTTCATAGGAACTCAATGTTATTCAGTAGATTTCATGCTATGGGGCAGGAAAAATCCTGCAGAAGAGGTGGGATTTTAAGATTCCAGGATTGTAAGCTGCGCTCCATTGAACTCAACGGGAGTTTTGCCACTGATTTTGGTGGGGACAGGTTTTCACTCCAGGACTCTAGAAGAAGTCATATACAAAGACAGACACATGGACATAAATAAAGGTAAGTGGAAAGGCTGATAACATCAACCTTTATCATATTGAATTCTGGAGGAGAGTGCCTAACTGACTTCAGCCATTTACTGTACTTTTTCACCACCCAAACAAGTAGGCAAGACTTATTAAATGAAATGAATACAGCATGTTTCCATACTATATGATGCTGAAGCCGCTATGACAACTAAGAAGTTGCTAGGCATGATGTACCAGATGAAAAGTACATGGAGCTACAGTCAAAAATACAAAAAGAATTTCAAACCACATATCTTCTTCATATGATATTGAAATGGTTTTTAAATTGTGCCTATACACCCAGGCAGACCTTTAAGGGTTAACTGCACACAATGTAATGAATTCAATAATGATGATTTTAAAAAGGTCTAATTAGCAAGTAACCACTTTATTATGAAAGGAAATGGTAATGAATTTAATAGCTCAAAATCATTAACAATATTTAGTTTGCTGGTACTTGTTCTCTATTATCCTCATTAATATGAACATTTAATATGTTTTAAAATGGATTTGTAATACTTTCTGTGCCATGAGGTTACACTGACAGAAAGAGTGTAATTATTTCACTAATTGTTATCACTGTCTGTTTGTGCTCCAAATAGCAGCATGTTTAGGTGTAAAAAAAAAGTAATTAAGAGAGGGAAGTTTAAAACCTAATTAAACAAAAACTCTTAAATTACAGGCTAACCCACTGCAGGAAAAAAATTTGGGAATGGAAGTTCTGGGAAAAGATTTTCTCTACTGGTATTCAGGGAAAACTAGAAGAAAATAGAAACGGGGGGTGGGGATGGGGTTGTTTGTTTGTTTGTTTTTATAAATAGAAAAGTATCTAGGTAAACACATTTCCCAAGGTAGAGGACACATGTCAGAACAGTGGGTCTCTTGAACAGGACAGCCTGAAATTAAAAGTGATTTCTGAGACTGCCTTATCAGAAGAGGGGACGCAGCTTTCTAACAAGTCACAAAGGAGGTAGCTTCATGTCACAAGGCACCTCCAATCCCTCTTCATTCACACTAGTCGTTCCCCCATCTGAAGATTCCTAGCCCAAAACCTTCCCTTTGCTAATCCCAAAGTGCGTCATCTCAATTTTCAATGAGTCTATCCCTTCTACTAGCAAGGTCATAGAATCATAGAATCATCAGTTCCATCAGGTCCTCAGTTCCAATGAGGCCTCCCCAAAGGGACTCCCTAATCCTTTCTGCTCTCTGCCCAGACCAGCCCCTCTCTCCCTGAGAGACACCCAGCTCCTATGGAGGCTATCTTTTCCTGCCCAGATTCTCTCCTGATCCCTGCCCTCTCTGCTTGCAGTGTAGACATATTCCCTAAGAGTGACCGCACTGTGAAACAACACTTGAGCTATACAGAGTGATTGGATTAGCAGTTGATGGATTGTTATAACTTGAGCTGCTGCATCCCCACTGCATTATTAGCTCCAGTATCAGCAATGCTTGAGCTTCAGTTACCCCTCCCCACTGGCCAGCTAGCTGGAGTTTAAAGCACCAATTAACTTGAGCTAGAGATTTTGTTGTGAGTGGACAGGAGTAAGTTTAGGGACAGATCTTGGAGCCTTGAGCTAACACTGCAGCGAAGCCAAGCCCTAGGAGATTTCACAGTCCCTCCTGTCTCCCTTAACACCATCTCTCCTTTGAAGAGACTCCCTGATCCTCCCACACATTCCCCCTAAAAGGCTCCTTAATCCTGCCCAACTCTCCTCCTCTCCCATTGCCATCTCTCCCCTGAAGAGACTTCTCCCAGTCCATGCCCTTTCCCCACTTCTCTGGCGGCCATTCCTTCCACACAGAAACCTCTTTGCTTCTCTCAGTCCTTGCAGCTGTCAAAGTTCCAGGCTGGTTTTTAAATCTGACAGACTCCCAGACTGGCTTTCTATGCTTCTGCTGCAAGGCATGAACCTTTTTTCCATGTGAAGACTGCTAGTATCATGCTGAATTAAACTTTCAAAGGATACTACCATTTGATTTGACTGATATGGAGACTTTTGTTCTGTTTTCTGTTTCCACATTTAGGTGTTAATAATATTGCAGCTACTTCTCTTCTATTTATTTCTTATCCTTCAGAGAAGGATGAACACATACTCAGAAATCTGTCTGTAAGTTAGTTATGCACTCTGACCTCTACATTCACTGAGGTGTGTACAATACTTCGAGCCAGCTGAGCTGTGCTTAGTGCAGGATGTGACTGTGAAGAGCAAAAATGTATTTTCCCCACTTTGCTGTTTCCTGATTCTGGCTCCCTCGGGTAATTTAGAGCAGTCCTGGGGCTGCTCCATGCTGTGCTCAGATGTTCATGACCCCCTGAATCTGTTCTGATGGCTGTGGAGAACAGGTGCTCAGCTGTGCCCTACCTCATTTGCCTCTACTCTGCTGGGCTGTGAGTGGAGGTAGCATAGTCAGCATGCTACAGTGATACTACAGTGATTATCATGGTATAAGACCCTATACAAAATAGAACAGAACCTTCTTACACTCAGGAACTCTTCAGCTGCAGGTTTCACCCGCAGATAGAATCTTATGGGATGGGGGACTGGTTGGTATACTTTTCATTTTGGGTAATAGTGTTCCCAGATGTGAATACTAGGAGAGTCTGCCAAAAATTGTTGTACCTTTAAAGTTGAGAGGGAAGAAAGTCTTCTTATTCATACACATGGTCTGTCCCAAGCTCAGCCATGGATGTTGTATAAGGTCTTGGGCAAGTTACTTCCTTCTGTGGCTCAGTTTCTCCATAGCTATCTCTCAGGGGTGTTGCGAGGCTACATTTCTTAATGTCTGCAAAGTGCTTTGCCATCCTTTCTACTGAATTTCTACCCTCCTCTGGGTTTTACCTTACACTGATGTGGCCTCTTTGCTCATAGAACTGAAGAAGACACTCCTGGTTCTGTTCTATGGCTATGTCTGTCCCAGCTCCAGCAAATGAACTGCCTACATGTTTATAAAACTTGTATTAGCTGAAGTAAATCCTGACACATTTTTCTTTTTGTTATATTGAATGTAAGTTTCTTCTAAATCCATGTGAAATTATTGCATGGAGGAGCGTGGCCTTTTTCTTCGTCCATTTCTTCTCAATCATCTCACTTTTAAGTAGCAGATTATTACCCATTGGGATCCACATAGATACTCTCCCACAAAAAGAAACCACAAATTGAGACCTTGTTTGATACCAGACATGTTTTGAACCATGTACTTTGTTCACAGAATTAGCTTTTCATTGAAAACAGCTGTTCCATTGACTTATCTGAACTGTAGTGTTCATTGGATCTTCCAATTGGTAAAGGCAGCTGGAATAATTTTTCAGACCCCAGTCTTGTCATGGGCTCCATGTAGGCTGAATATACATAGAGTCCCATTAGCTTCAGCAGTACTCCACAAGGTCTACCTGTATGAATCCCCTTGCAATACTGGTGCCTTATAAATCGTGGCAATTGTCTTAATGGGATCATGTAACAAACTGTGGCCACTGATCTCTTCCATCTGAAAAATTAGTCTTTGACCTTTCCTTCTACTTTCCTTTGCTTGGGAAGGTGGCATGGTGTAATGGACAAGACACCAGACTCAGAACTGAGAGACCAGGATTACACTTTCAGCAATGCTGCTTTCCTGCTCTGTACAACTAGAGCAACTTACTGTTGACCCCCAACCCCAACACTTCCTTTTGTCTGTCCTGGCTATTTATATTCATACTGTAAGCTCTTTGGAGTGGGAGCTGTCTTTTATTAGGTGTCTGAATAGTGCCTACCACGCTGGGGTCCCAGTCTCAGATGAGGCCTCAAGACTGTCCTGTAAAACAAATACTGATAATAATACACGACTATGATTCTGAAACAAAAGCTTCATACAGCCTGTCTTCCCCACTGAAAAGTTTATAACGAGATCTTACTGACACTGAGCAAAGGCATATGTGGCCTCGATTCTGAGTGTTGCTAGCCTCCACAAAAGTGCAGCGAGTAAAGCAAATAATTGCTTCGTCCGTGCTTTGCGATTTATCGGCTCTCTCAGGCTGTGTGTTAACCAGAATGGTTAATAATTTAAATAATTCATTATTATAATATGGCCACATGATTTTTTTAAAAAAAATCAGAACTGAAAAGCAGTATTGTTGCGACGGGTTTCATTAACAGTCTACAGAGAAGAAACCTATCATTCAAACTGCAACAAACAGGCACATTAGCAAACATTATTTGTAGTTATAGCCAATAATTATGAGGGGGTCTCACACACACACACACACTTCATAGCATGTATAGGTCACCTTGTTGCACATGCCAGGTGATCCTTGCATCCCTCCAATCCCCCACAAGCTCCCTGTGTGCCACCCTGCAATCCCCCTCCAATACAGAGATTCCCTGCAACTCCCCCTAGCCTCCCCCTGCCAGCTATTAAGTGTCCTACCATGGCTGGACTCTAATATCACCAAATAGCCAATTAATCTGGTTTAAATAGTTGCTGCTTATCAAGGAAGGCCTCTTCTTCCCATAATTTCTGAAAATGCTGCCTTTATCAATGAATGGTGTAACATCCTTCCATAATGAGAATTGCCTGACACTATAATGTCACCACTGGAATTACCAGTCTGGAGAGCACTTGAGAAGGAGAAATACCAGTATGTAAGTTACATAAAGAAAATATACCACATTAAGAACAGGAAAAGGGTGACTGGTCTAGAGCTGGGCAAATAATGCCAGCGACTATTTTTGTGCCTTTTTGTGCTCACTTCCTTCACACATTTCAGTGATGCAGTTTAATGGAAGAAATATTCCTGGAAAGCAAATTTCAAAGGGCAATTCAATATTTGCACTAGAAGTGCTCATACTGTCTTCCACTCAGGACGTAGCTTCAGTGGCCAACTGCAGAAAAGCACAGCGGCTCAAATTTGTAATATTTGCCATCAGCCACTGGAGTAAAAATCTGTCCTATTCATTCAAATAGCGAATATTTGATTAGCATAAATAAAGATAAATTCATCCAATATGCCATTTGTTCCTCTCTAGCCTAGTCTAATAAAGCTACCCTTTTTGGTATATTTTAATTGCACTCTGCATTTTCTCAGTCATACCTGTCCATTCATTTTACTATAGGGAGACATCTACAGTTGGTATCTCTGGAACACGTTTATACTCTTTGCTTCAAGCATCTTCCTCGATGGCTTGTTTTGTTTGTGTCTTGCATTTGGCATAAAATAGGTCTGACTGTGTTTCCTGCTTACTCCAAGTTTCCTAAAACTCTAGAAGTTATTTATCCTTATAAAGGGACAGATCCCTCATTCCTTGCTCACCTAAGACTCCCATTGGAGTAATCTTTGTCTGTGAAGCACCATCCACACCAGTGGTGCTGTATAAACTGCCATTAATAAGTCAGTGAGAGTTTTAGGTAAGCAAAGAAGGCAGGATTAGGTCCCAAGTGAGAGAAAAGTGACCGTTGGACCACAAACTGCTACCGAAAAGGCAGCTGACTAACTGGGCTGAAAGCAGTTAAAAATCCTACTTTTTCTTCAGAGCTCCTCCTGTCTCTTTCCTCCCCTTCCATTGCTTTTCTGCTTTCCTTTCATTTGTTACCAGGGAAGCTGAACTGGGCCCCCAGAAAGTTAAATAATTGCTTATTTCCCTTTCTTAAGTGAAACTTAGTTCCAGAGGCTCCTGGCCACTTCTTTAAGCTTGCTGCATGTCAGGGTGAGGCTGGGAAGGGAAGCAGCGGTTTCCCTCAGAGTGCTGCTAGAGGAGAGCTAGCCACAATCTATCGAGAGGGAAACCACGGTTTCCCTTCCCAGCCTAGCAGCAGCACTCAGCAGTGCCAGAGAAGCAGCCACCCTCCAGTCAGGTTAACTGTTATTTACTAAACTGGAGGAGAAGCCTTTTCAGAGGTCCCAAGACAACACCTGAGGTGGCACTAACAATGTAAAGGTTGGGAGAAGGGAAGAGGAGAGGTAGTAACTGGAGGAGGAAAAGAAGGGGGCGTGGAGAGCATATGTAGAAAAAGGGAAAGGAGAGGACTTGCATTATATTTTCCTATAGTAACCTTTTCTTCACACATCGAGTGAACTCAGCCAAATTAATCTTGAGTGCAACTCCACTGAAGCCAATAGAATCACACCAGGGATAAATCTGACCAATTACATAGGGTAGATTAATTTGGGCTACAAAATCCCAGTTCTACATCACAGAGGGGAACCTGGTGCACAGATGTGACATCATCAGAAGGTCCAACTAGCCAATCAAAGACTAGCTTTGGCTAATCACTACCTGAAACCTGCTGCTTCTTAAATGCTTGAAGTGTGGATAACGCATTGCAGCCTGGCGTTCCACTGTTAAGTGAGAACAAAAGCATGCCCCAAATTAATAACTTTCTTGTTATTTTTATACGTCTGTAATTTTCAAATGGTGGACTGTTCTATGTTTTAACAGAGCTCCCACCAAAAGAATGCAAATGCACTACACATAAGGTCTTTTGTTGGAAAATGTCAGCAAATATTCTTCAGAGGTTGTGCCCTTGATTATTGGATGAGTCACATGGAAAGATAGATTAATCCCTTTCCTTTAAGTGGCTTCTTTGGTGTGTGCCTCTTTTCCCATGGAGAAACATCAATATCTCCTGGAGAAACTGTAAGACCATTCTTTTTGCACAATGGTGGGCCATATAAGAATCCTTCAGCTTCAGGGGTGACAGTGAAGAAATTGTCATTTATCTTAGTTTTCCTGGTGAAGGATTCTCTGGTTTAGGAATGGCCCTTAGAAAAATTCCTACCTTGATGGCCCCCATCATCAGAGAGGAATTTTCCTTCCAGGTGGATGGGGTTGAGTTGTGATGAGTATCCTTCAGGAGAGGATGGTTGTGAGTGCTTCCTCCTTGTAATGCATCCCCAAGGGCTGACATTATGAATGTTTTTCATAAGGAATAAAGTTGCCTTCTCCAAGGATGCCTGGCCTTTCACAGTGCAAAAAGAGACTGGCCTAACCCTGGAAATTCAGATCTGGACTGGGACTTTCCCATCATTCAGAAAGGAGAGGAGTGATGGTTTTTGGTTCAGTCCATCTTTGCTTTAAAGATGGACTAAAAGCAAATGATTTTTTTAAAGTAAATGATAATCGACCTAGGTGATTCTAAGGTGGCCATCATCACCATAGCACCTGAGCATCTCACAATCGTGAATGGATTTACCGTCACAACAACCTATGAGGTAGGAAAATATTACTGAATTGGGGCACAGCATAGATTAAATGATTTGTCCAGGATCTGTGGCTCGATAGGTCTTCTAAGGTCCAGTCTAGTGCCCTATCCACTAAACCAACCTTCCCACCATAAATTAAAGTGGTCAGTCTCTCCATATTTTTAGGCCCTTTATCTTGTCCACTGTGGGATCATTTGGCATGCAAAACTGTTGCCAGTGGGTGATTCAGTTTGCAGACTATGATTCACCACTGTCTGCTAGAGGACACAGACTTGTGCTTTCAGAAATCCTACGTGAGCCCATTCGCTTCCTTCCTGTCCTTGAAGTCGTACCAGCCTCTCCTAGAGGACAGCAAATGACAATGAATATTGACAGTTTCCAGAATAATGATAAGGACAAACGTTGTTCCAATTGTTTCTTTTAAACAAATGAGCAAAGAAAACTCTCAGGCTTTGGTTATTTAATATTAGAAAGTGTATTCTGCTCAACTACAGCACTAATGTGACAGCTCTGAGTGTCGGAATAACAGAACTGTGAATTTGGCAGTCCACTGCTACAGTAATTTCCTGGGTAAATGGATTGGGAATTTCAGCCATGTGGATTACATCAGGGCCAAGATGGCTAAATTTGAACTGGCTTGCAGCTGACCTGAAGAAAATCACCATTCGTAGATACACACACAGATATGCTCCCAGCCCAACCCTTGACATATGTTAGCCTTGATCCTTTGGACTATCAAAGCAAATAATAAAACTGCAAAATGATTGCAAGGCTGAAGAGTTTTTTATAAAGGGGCACTATTTTGCTGCACAACTTTGCCTTATGAGCAATTAGCAGATGATTTTTTAAAAATTAAAAAAGCTTTAAAAATGTAAATATAGTCATAAATCTAGTGCAGCTCCATGAAGCTGGCATGGCAAAAATCCAGCCAACCCCATTACTTAAACCTAATATTTCCTGGCATGGTGGTTTTGTGTGTGTGTGCACGTGTGTGTCTCTACTTGCCTTTCTCCCAAGAGAAAACTTTATAGTCCTTAGGTGCTTTTATTCAAGTCAGTCTCCTCTATGAAAAGATCTGATTTGTCAGCATTTTTCTCCTTGCAGTAAGCAGGGTCATATTTTATAGGCACTTAAACCATGCAATCACAAACTGTCCATGTCTTGTCCAGACATCGGCGTTACTATTTCCATATGAATCGAGGTCAAGCCAATAGTGAAATGTTAAAAACCTGGCACGTGATCCGAAAAAGCAAATAGGATGTCTGACATTCAGCTATCTGCATATCTAAACTAGTGGGACATAAACCCAGTGACTGGTGCACCTCACAAGATGCAGCTTTCTCCAAATGGACAGCTAGGATGTTAAACAGAAGAGACTTGCTGAAGATTGGGGCCTTGAAGCACTGAACACTGGGTGCTGCTGTAGGGGGCTGGGGGAAAGCTGTAAAACAATTATTTGTGACTTCTCAATCCTGGGGCTGTTTTAATCTCACAACTCCTGGCTCACAAGCTATGGCCTCATGGAGCAGGTGCACCAGCCAGGGACTACAGGAGTGTATTCCACTCAGGCCACACTTCCTAAGTTATCCAGCACCACCCTGACCAGCCAGGGGAAAAGTAATGTATGAGCAGGTTACCCTGGCTCTTGTCTACACCGTGCACAGATTCCCCTGCACTGAGGATTCCCAGTAGGGGCAGCCTATCAGCTTTCCAGCCCCTTCCTGCATCGTCATTGTATCATAATTGTGTAGGCTACACACAAAGTAGAGCAGAGACAGCTTCCTGGGTATGTCTCTGGGGACACACACTACTTCAAAGGGACAGGGAGGGGTTGGGAGGAGCTGATCCCTTGTCTCCAATCCATGCTTAGGCTCATACAGTGGGACAGCAGCATTGAGAAGGGAGCAAGCTGCACCATGTTAAAGGATGGTGCAGCTTGTGCTGTCCCCATGCGCGACAGGCTAGTCAAGTAGAATTGTACCTCTCTGAGATCTTTGTCTAAATGCCTCAACTTGGTGCTGCAAAAGTAAACAATCTTTGCAAACAATCCCATGCCACATGATGCTGTTAAAGCACAGGCCCATGTTGAGGGTAGTGTAGATTCAGAGTGAACACAGGGTCAATGCTTCCAAGAGGTCTGGAGGGACCACAGCTGCATTGCCCCCTGTTAGGAGGATACTAAGCACTGCTCTGCAGCCAGCCAGCTTTGCTGACTGGTGAACAGTATGGTGAGGCCATGGGCCTACTCCTATCAGAGAAAAATCCTATAGAGTTTAATGAGAATAAAATCATTCTGTAGGTTCCTTCAACCACTCTGTAGAATCTAATAGTGAATCATAATAAGTAGGGGAAGAACTCAAAATGCTAGTAAACAAACACAACTATGACATAGCTGGCATCACAAGACTTGGTGGGATAATACGCATGACTGGAATTTTGGTATAGAAGGATACTGCTTGCTCAGGAAGGACAGGCAGGGAAAAAAAGAGAGGAGCTGTTGCCTTATATATTAAAAATGGACTGAGGTTGAGATTGAAATAAAAGACGGACTTGTTGACAGTCTCTGGGTATGGACAAAAGGGGTAAAAGACCAAGGGTGATGTCATGGTAGGGGTCTACTACAGACCATCAAGCAAGGAAGAAATTGTGGATGAGGCTTTTTTTAAGCAACTAACAAAATCATCCAAAGCACAGGACTTGGTGGTGATGAGGGACTTCAGCTACCAAGACATCTCTTGTGAAAATAACACAGCAGGGCAAAGATTATCCAACAGGTTCTAGGAATGTATTGGAGACAATTTTTTATTTCAGATGGTGGAGAAAGCTACTAGGGGAGAGGCTGTTCTAGATTTGATTTTGACAAATAGGGAGGAACTGGTTGAGAATTTGAAAGTCGAAGTCAGTTTGGGTGAAAGTGACATGAAATGGTAGAGTTCATGATTCTAAGGAATGGTAGGAGGGAGAACAGCAAAATAAAGACAATAGATTTCAAGAAGGCAGACTTTAGCAAACTCAGGGAGTTGGTAGGTAATATTCCATGGGAAGCAAGTCTAAGGGGAAAAAACAATTGAAGACAATTGGCAGTTTTTCAGAAAGACATTATTAAGAGCACAAAAGCATACTATCCCACTGTGTAGGAAAGATAGGAAGTATGGCAAGAGACATCCCTGACTTAATCAGGAGATCTTCTATGATCTAAAAATAAAAAGAGTCCTACAAAAAGTGGAAACTAGTTCAAATTACAAAGGATGAATATAAACAAATAAAACAAGAATGTAGGGACAAAATTAGGAAGGCCAAGGCACAAAATGAGATCAAACTAGCTAGAGACATAAAGGATAACAAGAAAACATTCTACAAATACATTAGAAGCAAGAGGAAGACCAAAGGACAGGGTAGGCCTGTTACTCAATGGGGGTGGGGGTAAATAATAACAGAAAATGTGGAAATTGTTTCAGTTTTCACCAAGAAGGTTGGTTGTGATTGGACATCTAACATAGTGAATGTCAATGAAAATGAAGTAGGATCAGAGGCTAAGATAGGAAAAGAACAAGATAAAAATTACTTAGACAAATTAAAACAACGAGAAGTCCTTGTGGCACCTTAGAGAATAATACATTTATTTGTGCATAAGCTTTCTCGGGGTATAACCCACTTCATCAGATGCTACCCCTCTTAGATAAATGAGATGTCTTCCAGTCACCAGGACCTGATGAAATGCATCCTAGAATACTCAAGGAGCTGACTGAGGAGATAAGGACAATCCGAGGAATTACAGACCAGTCAGCTTAATTTCTGTACCCAGAAAGATAATGGAGCAAATAATTAAGCAATCAATTTGCAAACATCTAGAAGATAATAAGGTGATTAGTAACAGTCAGCATAGATTTATCAAGAACAAATCATGTCAAACCAACCTGATAGCTTTTACTGACAGGGTAACAAGCCTTGTGAATAGTGGGGAAGCGGTAGACGTGGTATATCTTGACTTTAGTAAAGCTTTTGAAACCGTCTCGTATGACCTTCTCATAAACAAACTAGGGAAATGCAACCTAGATGGAGTTACTATAAGGTGGATGTAAAACTGTTTGGAAAACCATTCCCAGAGAGTAGTTATCAGTGGTTCACAGCCATGCTGGTAGGGCATAGGGAGTGGGGTCCTACAGGGATCAGTTCTAGGTCTGGTTCTGTTCAATGTCTTCATCAGTGATTTAGATAATGGTATAGAAAGTACACTTATAAAGTTTGCAGACGATACCAAGCTAGGAGGGGTTGCAAGTGCTTTGGAGGGTATGATTAAAATGCAAATTGAGCTGGACAAATTGGAGAAATGGTCTGAAGTAAATAGGATGAAATTCAATAAGAACAAATGCAAAGAACTCCACTTAGGAAGGAACAATCAATTGAACACATACAAAATGGGAAATGACTGCCTAGGAAGGAGTACTGCAGAGCGGGATCTGGGAGTCATAATGGACCATAAGCTAAATATGAGTCAACAGTGTAACACTATTGCAAAAAAAGCAAACATCATTCTGGGACATAGTAGCAGGAGTGTTGTAAACAAGACAAGAGAGGTAATTCTTCCACTCTGCACTGATTAGGCCTCAACTGGAGTATTGTGTCCAGTTCTGGGTGCCGCATTTCAGGAAAGGTGTGGACAAATTGAAAGAAGTTCAGAGAAGAGCAACAAAAATGATTAAAGGTCTAGAAAGCATGACCTATGAGTGAGGATTGAAAAAAGTTGGGTTTGTTCAGTCTGGAAAAGAGAAGACTGAAAGGGGACATCATAACAGTTTTCAAGTACATAAAAGGTTGTTACAAGAAGGAGGAAGAAACATTGTTTTTCTTAACCTCTGAGGATAGGACAAGAAGCATTGGGCTTAAATTGCAGCAAGGGAGGTTTAGGTTGAACATTAGGAAAAAATTCCTAACTGTCAGGGTGGTTAAGCACTGGAATAAATTGCCTAGGGAGGTTGAGGAACCTCCATCATTGGAGATTTTTAAGAGCAGTTTAGACAAACACCTGTCAGGAATGGTCTGGATAATACTTAATGCTGCCATGAATGCTGGGGATTGGACTAGATGACCTCCTAAGGTCCCTTCTCGTTCTATGATTCTATGATAATCCTGCTATAGAAAGGATTGTTCCAAAAGAAACCTATTAAAATCTGTTAAATTTCATTGGTCTGTAGAATAAATTTTATAAAGACCGATTATATTATTTGACTGTTTTCATCCCTTTTAAATTCCATAGGACTTTTCCATAAGGGTCAGTGTAAAGCAGCTGTGTCCTTAAAGTCTATAATTGTCACTGGCTCCTTCACAGAGGACACATGGGTGGGTAGGAAGAGACTTCTTCCATCCTCTGTCCCCTGGCATGCACACACACAGACCAGCTGTAATCTGGCCCTACATTGCATACCTCTAGATTATACCTGACTAGCAAAGGGGAAAGCATATTACTTCCCAAGTCCAGGAGTGCTGTTCTGTGGTCTGTAATTGTTTCTCCTGAAGATTAGTGATCTCCTTTCCTCTTAACTCCATAGAAAGAGCTTGACCTCACAAATCTTTATTCATCTATGGAGTCTGGCTTAGTTCAGACAGATTCTGTATTCGAAGCTTGTTAGGGTTACTTGGATGAGTGAAGCTTTGCAGACTCAAACCCCTAAGAAGGAGGGAGGAAGGAAAACTTACAATGAAGAGAGAAATAATAAAGCAATAAATAATAAACTGTACCAGGTTCAGTGGGATTACTCATAGCTTCAGTCATGGCTTTGCTAGAAACTCTGAGTAAGGACCATTGTGTAGCTTCTCTGCTCCACAAGCGGAACAGAGTGCGAGTCAGAGAGTCAAAATCTGGTTCCCCTCTTGCTCTAGGGAGGAAGTTATCTGTACCAGCTCTAGATAACTGGGGCAGATTCCTTCCCTCAGTGTACTGGAGCAACTGTGCCAACCAGCCTGTTGGAGAAGTGAACCCAGGCTCCACCCATGCTCTGTCCACTAGCATAGGGAGGGGAGTAGTTGCCCGCAGCTTCTGCTTTCCCTGCCCACACTGCTACCCATGATACAGGTAGCCTGTGCAGAGGAATAAGGGAGTGTCCTATGCCCCCTTACTTCCCTGCATGTCTGAGCAGGAGTTTTGGTTGCACTGCATATGAACAGCAGTTTGCAGTGTCCGGCATGCACATTGGATCTGGCTACTAGCAATATGCACTGTTTTCAACTGAGGAGGGCCTGAGTGGGCAGACCAAACTGTAGGTCTTAATCAGTTTAAAATATTTTTAAAATAAATATCAGTCCTGATCCAAAACTCATTGAAGTTGATAAAAAGAGGCTCTTAAATCCAAATCCTCACAGGTATTTGAGGTATTAAAATCAGTGGAAGTTAGAAGTCTAAACCCCTTTTGGGCTCTGGGCCTTAGTGCTTTTGAAAGGTGACCCTGGAGTGATGGCCCTGAAGACTAATGCCCTCTATTTATATGAAGAGCAGATGCAGAGCATCAGCCACTTAACAGATACGGAACTACTTTTAATGACTTTTACAGTACATTGTATAACGTTTCTTGCTTTGTGAATATACTAGCAAACCACAAAGACAGACAACACATTGTTAAGTAGTTTCCCCATTTTGTACACAATGCAGGAATTTCAATGTTCCCTTGCCATACAATCTACAGTAGCCTATAATAAAATCTGATCATTATTAGTTTTATACTAACATGGTCTGTATGTGTAAAAGCAAAAATGCAGCTAGAAGCTTATGTGCTGCATGGCTTATTTATAAGGAACATTTAGATTAGTACACTGGGAACCTTTTGCCTGGAGTTTGGGTAGTCTCAGGCCAGTGTACAGATTCACACTCTATGGAAAAACACCTCTTTATGATTGTATAAGAAGTGTGTGTATGTTGCTTTTGGAACGTACACAGAGCTTGGATATCAAACAGTGTCAATTCTTCCCTCCTGTTCACTGATGATCTGTGTTGAGAGTGCAGCAGAACAGTGTGAAGATGGCATTCTGGGAGGAAGCATGACACTCTAGTAGCTAGGCTTGTCACAAAAAACATTTTGCCCTTTTATGACAATAGTATTAATGTTTTGCTGATAACTTTTTTGTAGAGAAGCTTGGGACATACAGAGATCTCCCATAATTTCAACACCTCCTGTGTTTCAGTTTTCTCTTCTTTCCCCCTGCCCTTTTTATCTTTTGGGATTTCTCTAAAGGGCATTTTATTGGACGTTTACTTTTCCTACCTATAGGATCTTTACCACTGATGAGGGATTCGTGGTTAGTTGATATTGTTGTGTTTCAATAATCCACTGTACCCTGGATGAATGGCTTAAACCTTTGTGAAGGTGTAATTGATTGTACTTGACAGTACTATTATTTAGTTGAAGATATTGCTTATGATGGTCATTTGGATCCTATCAAAGGTTCCCGATGTCATTTACGTTAAACATCAGAATGGACCTTGAAACTAGTACATTACGTCTGTCAGCAGGGAGGGAGAGGATAGTGTCTGTAGAAGGTGGTAGCATTATAAGATACTACTGTATGCTCCAGGTAGATTCTTTCGGTTATGATTGCCAGAAGGAGTCTGGCCACAAAGGGGCGAAAGCAGAGACGGGAGCGCACACATTGTTAGGAAAAAGGTGAAACTCATTCCCTACAGTGAAGTGAAAAAGGATACTGCCTCTCTGTATTGTCCCCCCAGGGCCCCTGCCTGAATAACAGCAGCCATTCTTTTAGTAGCATACTCTAAATAACCCTCAGGATAACATCTGCTCTAACCAAGATTAAGGAAAGACTTTTAGATTGAGCTAGTCACAACTTGTTCTTTGCATAGCTTCATGCCAGAAAGTCCTCACTGCATGCTTGATAGAATATCCCTCAAACTGGGAATCTTGGTTCAGAAATGCTTTCGCTATCCCAGAAATGTAACATTTCACATGCTCTCCTGGCATTTCTGGACCACTGGCAGTGAGAGCTGACGTTCAGAATGAGCCTCTTTTTGAACTCCTTAGAGCTTTTATTGATAGGACACTTCTTTGCTTTTATATAAGTCACTGCACCAAGTGTGCTGTGTCCTGCAAACCTAGACCTGCTGTATGTGTGGCTGAAGCCTCTGTTAAAATGGGGGGGACATTGTAAATACAGTAATTTAAATTCCATTATTCTAAACCCAGCCAGAGACAGAATCTGTATGTTACCTATATCTGAATGGTGCAGGTCTTTTTCATCCAAACTCCTAACATCATACCACTGTGCATAAATAAATAAATAAATAAATAATACTTAATCAGTTGTGAGGTGGCCTTTATGATTATGTTCAGGCTGGCAATAATGTGCCCCCCAAAGGGAATGAGACCACCGGCCTAGCTCAAGTCTTTGGTTACTAAGCTTTTGCCTGTAGCAATGCTATATTTTGTAAGCACTGTTAACTCACCACTTGGCACCACAAGGTTAGGGCAGTGGCAAGTTGTCCAATAATGTAACTTGTTTGTTAATGCTAATAGACATTTGTAAAACTACCACACGCTCTGGGCCTTCACGTTGAAGCGTAAGATAGTTGCTAGGGTTGTGAAACGTATGATGTAAAACTTGGGATGTTTTGGTTATAACATATCTCATTTAATTTCACTGTCATCACCCGCACTGGTATATAATACCTGCTACATGTAGAGTAAGATATTGCAGATGGTTTCAAAATAATATTGGGCTATGGAGAAACCAAAAGGTCTCTTGTGCTCAGGGTCTGGTTATTTTCAATTCAAAGCAACTAGTCAACAAAAGTTTCTGTATGTATGTAGTTTAAAAGAGCTGGATTCCTCTGTGCTGACTCATGCTTACACTACCCACCTAACAACTTACCACTGAGAACTTTACAAGAGAATCTAGCAGTTTTAATACCCTCAGGATTGAAGAACAAAGAGCAAAAAGATAAAACTAGTTATAACTATTCATTAGTTTTTGGTACTTCAGATAATTTGTGCAATAGCTTCAGGGATTTAATTGAATCACTCTTCCCACCTTGTCTTAATTTTAATTGCTGCATAATTTTTTTACCAACCTGGGCAAAGGGACTATATGAAAATATGACATATGACTGTGTACATTTAGCTAAGCTCTAGGACTCTTCTGACCTACAGGCAATTAACTGCTGCCTCCCAGCACTCAAACAACCAATTAAAGAGTTAACAAAATGACCTCCAAATCACCTACATGTTCGTTTTTGGACTGCAATGAACATTTCACTTCAACTGATATAATTTTTGACTGACCGATTTAGTAAATCTATGTCGGCTAAAATTCTAGCACTGTGCCTCTAAACCCGAAGAATCAGATGTGATGAGGTTCTCTCATTGTCATTAAAGATGAACCCACCTAAGCCCTTTGCCTAACAAGACAATCACGCAGCAGTCAATGCAAGACATGATCCCAGCTTGTCATCAGGGAAAAATTGGCTTGTTAGGTCAATGAGGATTGTACAAAATTCATCTCAAGGATGTAAGATATCCATCCAAGTGGCAACAAGTCAGGCGCTAAAAATGAAACCAAATCAAACCAGCCACAACAACAAAAAGCCATAGGGTTGAGTTTTTTAAAACTCAAGTTTTACTAGTAGCCTCCTTCTGAAATTCTTAGGCATTAGAATAAGATTATAATCAGAAATGGAAACACTTGCCATGAGGCTAGTATTTGCTTTTAGACAACAGCTCATTAAAAATCAGAAACACCCATATTAGAAATGACCCTGAGATAAATAACTTCCAATGAAAAAAGAAAAGGAGGACTTGTGGCACCTTAGAGACTAACTAATTTATTTGAGCATAAGCTTTCGTGAGCTACAGCTCACTTCATCGGATGCATTCAGTGGAAAATACAGTGGGGAGATTTATATACATAGAGAACATGAAACAATGGGTGTTACCATACACACTGTAACGAGAGTGATCACTTAAAGTGAGCTATTACGAGCAGGAGAGCGGGGGCGGGGAAGGGGAGCCTTTTGTAGTGATAATCAAGATGGGTCATTTCCAGCAGTTGACAAGAACCTCTGAGGAACAGTGGGGGGTGGAGGGGATAAACATGGGGAAATAGTTTTACTTTGTGTAATGACATATCCACTCCCAGTCTTTATTCAAGCCTAAGTTAATTGTATCCAGTTTGCAAATTAATTCCAATTCAGCAGTCTCTCGTTGGAGTCTGTTTTTGAAGTTTTTTTAAGTGTAACCCTTCTGCCCGTCAGAGTTGGCAGCAACAGGGGCCGGATTCAATATCTAGGGGATCCATTCCAATAACACAATGCAAACCGGCTCGAGCCCCCACCCAGTGACCTGGGACAAATATATACCACCCCCGCTGGGCGCCTCCAAGAGGCAATACTTCCCCTCTCGCAAGCACATAGTCTGAGTGTAGCAAAAGCCTTTTAATAACAGAGAGAAACAATGTGGCATTATGTTGGGGAAACACCACCAACAGGATTCATAACACAACCCATGAGCAAAAAAACCCCACCCCAAGCAAATTGGGGCATGCCCTTTTCCCTTTGGTTCTTGAGTCCAGCAACCCCAAATCACCCAAAGTCCCAAAAGTCCAATGCCCCAAAAAGTCTCTGTCCCTGGTCAGGGCAGCCCCAGAGTTCGAAAGTTTATCTGCGGAGCTTTACCTCCCAACCTGGGTGGAAATGGGACGGGGGTAAGAGGCACCTTACATGATCTGAAGCTGACCGCCCCATAGCTCCATAGCGGCGCTCCGCTCCGCCAGCCACCCCACGAACTCCTTCGCTCAGCTCCGCTCCGCCAGCCGCCCCACGAACTCCTTCGCTCAGCTCCATGGCCCACAAGCAGCTCCTGCCATCCACGAACTGCTCCGCGTCGAACTGCTTCACCAGCCGGTCTGCAAGGCACTCCAGCCATCCCACAAACTGCTCCACAATATATCTTCAGGCTCCCCCACTACTTAACACAACACTCAGTGATTTCAGCTCTTAGGTGAATTCAGCTTGTAGTAGGGGAGCCCCAGTGCTGGTGCACTGTTAGCCCAAAGTGAGCTCAGCAGCCTATAACTAGACTTCTAATGAAATCAAAATTAGCTCTGATATTCCACAGTGGAGAGAGGAGGAAGTGCAATTAGCATGTAAGGCCCTCACCAAGGGGCCCATGCCACCAAGTATTAATACTTGTCCCCAGCCTCTCTCCCTTCACACAGTTTTGGAACCCATGACCCTTGCCTAGCGAGTGCTACTTAGTTGATGGTGAATCCCTCCATCATAACAAAAGGCCACGTACAGTTCCAAGCACAGTTCCCATAATCAGGGTAATAACAATTTATTCTTCCTGCCCCAATAACAGAGACACTGGGGATCCCACAGCAGCCAGAGTGACCATTTGGGCAGCTATGGTCTCATTCTAGGTGTGGTGGGTGTGCCTATGCAAATGAGATCGGCCCCTGAAGTTCTTTTCCACAACTTGCCACACCTCACCACCAGATGTCAGGGTGGAGCTCATCCTGACACTGCTTACATAAGTATTGCCACTTTTAGGTCTCTAATCAAGTGACCAGAGAGATTGAAGTGTTCTCCAACTGGCTTTTGAATGTTATAATTCTTAACGTCTGATTTGTGTCCATTTATTCTTTTACGTAGAGACTGTCCAGTTTGACCAATGTACGTGGCAGAGGGGCATTGCTGGCACATGATGGCATATATCACATTGGCAGATGTGCAGGTGAACGAGCCTCTGATATTGTGGCTGATGTGATTAGGCCCTATGATGGTCCCGTGAATAGATATGTGGACACAATTGGCAACGGGCTTTGTTGCAAGGATAGGTTCCTGGGTTAGTGGTTCTGGTGTGTGGTTGCTGGTGAGTATTTGCTTCAGGTTGGGGGGCTGTCTGTAAGCAAGGACTGGCCTGTCTCCCAAGATCTGTGAGAGCGATGGGTCATCCTTCAGGATAGGTTGTAGATCCTTGATGATGAGTTGGAGAGGTTTTAGTTGGGGGCTGAAGGTGATGGCTAATGGCATTCTGTTATTTTCTTTGTTGGGCCTGTCCTGTAGTAGGTGACTTCTGGGTCCTCTTCTGGGTCTGTCAATCTGTTTCTTCACTTCAGCAGGTGGGTACTGTAGTTGTAAGAATGCTTGATAGAGATCTTGTAGGTGTTTGTCTCTGTCTGAGGGGTTGGAGCAAATGCGGTTGTATCGTAGAGTTGGCTGTAGACAATGGATCGTGTGGTGTGGTCTGGATGAAAGCTGGAGGCATGTAGGTAGGAATAGCGATCAGTAGGTTTCCGGTATAGGGTGGTGTTTATGTGACCATCGTTTATTAGCACCATAGTGTCCAGGAAGTGGATCTCTTATGTGGACTGGTCCAGGCTGAGGTTGATGGTGGGATGGAAATTGTTGAAATTGTGGTGGAATTCCTCACGGACTTCTTTGCCATGGGTCCAGATGATGAACATGTCATCAATGTAGCGCAGGTAGAGTAGGGGCATTAGGGGACGAGAGCTGAGGAAGTGTTGTTCTCAGTCAGCCATAAAAATGTTGGCATACTGTGGGGCCATGCAGGTACCCATAGCAGTGCTGCTGATTTGAAGGTATACATTGTCCCCAAATGTAAAATAGTTATGGGTGAGGACAAAGTCACAAAGTTCAGCCACCAGGTTTGCCATGACACTATCGGGGATACTGTTCCTGGTGGCTTATAGTTCATCTTTGTGTGGAATATTGGTGTAGAGGGCTTCTACATCCATAGTGGCCAGGATGGTGTTTTCAGGAAGGATGGATTGTAGTTTCCTCAGGAAGTCAGTGGTGTCTCGAAGATAGCTGGGAGTGCTGGTAGCGTAGGGCCTGAGGATGGAGTCTACATAGCCAGACAATCCTGCTGTCAGGGTGCCAATGCCTGAGATGATGGGGCGTCCAGGATTTCCAGGTTTATGGATCTTGGGTAGCAGATAGAATACCCCAGGTCAGGGTTCCAGGGGTGTGTCTGTGCGGATTTGTTCTTGTGCTTTTTCAGGGAGTTTCTTGAGCAAATGCTATAGTTTCTTTTGGTAACCCTCAGTGGGATCAGAAGGTAATGGCTTGTAGAAAGTGGTGTTGGAGAGCTGCCTAGCAGCCTCTTGTTCCTATTCCGACCTATTCATGATGACGACAGCACCTCCTTTGTCACCCCTTTTGATAATGATGTCAGAGTTGTTTCTGAGGCTGTGGAGGCATTGTGTTCTGCACAACTGAGGTTATGGGGCAAGTGATGCTGCTTTTCCACAATTTCAGCCCGTGCACGTTGGCAGAAGTACTCTGTGTAGAAGTCCAGTCTGTTGTTTCGACCTTCAGGAGGAGTCCACCCAGAATCCTTCTTTTTGTAGTCTTGGTAGGAAGCTCTCTGTGGGTTAGTATGTTGTTCAGAGGTGTGTTGGAAATATTCCTTGAGTCGGAGGAGTCAAAAATAGCATTCTAGATCACCACAGAAAAGTTTTTGTAAGGTCCAATGAAAAGTATGTTTGAATGTGGTTTTTGCACAGAAATAATACATACTCTGTAGGAGAGGGAGGTGAGGTCTCGTAATCTGACCAGGAAATCCTGAGTTCCAATCCCACCTCTGACAATAAATTTGTGGTTTTGTAATCTCTCTTCCTCTTTTTCCCCCACCTGGCAAATGGGCATAACAATAGTCCCTTACATACATCACAGGGAGGCTGGAATGCTCAGAAAGTGCTTTGAAGATGAATGAATTGCCTGTAATCAACGACCAATGTCTTAAGCACTGGGTATTCTACCATAGTTAGCAACATTCTGCTAGTGGTAAATGCTACTCAGCAAACTCAGGCTTAGGGCATTTTACAAATCAGTTATCAGTCTCTTGTAGGAAGGGTGTGGCCAGTAAAAGATGCTGGATCAGTACCCTAAGACACAGAATCAAGATTTGTAGGGCCAGATCCTCGGCTAGCAACAATTTGTGTTAACTCATTGAAGCCTATGCAGCTATGCCACTTGACACCACTAAGGATCTGGCCCACAGTTTTAGTACTTGACAAAATCTTCCATAGTGTGAATTGGGAGAAACTTTTTATTGTTTTTCTTGGTCACAAAGAGGAAAATTCAGCCCTGGTTTATACCCTGTGAAATGTGATTGACTTCAATAGGAGTGGAGAGTGTGACAATCAGGACAGCATCTTCCTGCTTTGCGGTTTGAGGGGTAGCAGTTCCATCACAGGATTCTGATGTACAGCACCCCATTGCACACAAACAAAACAAACAAAAAACGTGGTGGATGCAATTAGAGGCAAAGGACGGGGCTGCCTGGTTCTGAATGGTATTTCTTCTTCACCCTTTTAGTTTCATTGCTAAGACAAGGCCCATAGGGCATCTTGGCCTAACAGCTTTACTATAAAAATATGGGGTAATTTGAAGTGAATGACATCACAGCAATAAATGAACTGGACAGTACAGTGACTTAAGGCTACTTGTCTTCCCTGCTGCCACGTGGGAGACCAGTGTCTGGCAGCAGCAACCTCAGTTCTCCCTGCTTTCCAGGTCAGTGGAGGCAGGGAGCATCGCAGAGGTGACACTCTTGGCCTCAAAGGGGCTGGAGAAATCAATATTTGCAGCACTAAGGGCACTTCATAGTAGAGACAAAGGAGTGGCCAGACAGGGGGAAAAGAGGTAGCCAGGAATGGCCAGGTGGACAAAAACGCCCCTCTGTCTTCCTGGATTGGCTTGCTACCCAGTCCGGTAAAGGGGAGGAGGGGAGAGATACTGCTTTGATGCCTGAGCCTTCCTTGATGCAAGAAGTGAATGTGGAAACTAAAATAATGATGGAGAGCAGGGATCGCATTGAGTTGTTTATGTATTTGTGATGATGTGCATGCGAATACATGTGATTATGTAAAAGTGTGCCTGTGTGTAATATAGGATTAACACCAATTCATAAGCTGCATGGCTTTATGAGTTGCTATAGTTAAACATAAGAAAAAAGAAAATCAAGCTAGATTTTTGCCCCTTTATTCTTCTCAAATATGATGCAGTTTTCAGATGCCTGGTCCTTTTTTGGGAATAATTCTAAAACCATCATTCAAATATCCTTTGAGTTAAATACATGATATACATACTATGAATACATATAATCACAGCACAGTGTTTTGTGGAAGTTCTGGAAATAGCATTGGAAAGAGCTGATCGTGAATTTCCATCTGAGGATTTGCATTTTGTTAGCATGTGTGAACAAACTCCATTCACTCATCTTATAATGGAAGCTATGCTGACATCTTTCGAGTGTTGAATCATTCCTTGTCATCACATGAGTAATGGTCCCTACAATGGTATATTCTGCGACTGGTGCCAAGGAAAGGTGCTTAGGCCCATTGGATTAAATTGTTTATTTGGGAATTCAATTCTGATGAAAAGTTTCCACATCCATGCAGTGTCAAAAACCCGGTCTATTCATGCTGCAGTCACGTGCTGGGCCAAGGAAGGGTAAGACTCAGCGAAAGAGAGGTATTAAACTACCACTTGGTCTTCCTAGCCTTTTTCCACCAGTCACCTAGAACTGACATTTATGCCTTAGTTGGTGCAGGTTTGTGTGTTTGGGTTTTTCCCCCCTCTACATAGATCATGAGAGTTATTCATGAATAACCCTCCTTTATTAACTCCAGGCCGCATCTTGTAATATTAACTCTTGTCCCTATGATCCACCCCCTGACATGCCGTGCAGAGGAGAAATGGAGGAAAGGGAGGTAATCATAGAGAAGATCAGCGAAAGTCAGCTAGGTGGAGAGTTGCAACGTCTATAGAAACCAACTTTCCCTCCACACACTCCCCTGTGCTGAACATTAAGGAGATTATGTGTGACCATGACTGCTGCCAAATGAGAGCGTGGCCAATAGTCTGGTGGAAAGAGGGAACAAGGAGGGGGTAGATTTCAGGGAAGAACACTCTTAAGTAGCATGTTCCCTTAGGAAACCAGCCAATATTGCATTAGTTCTGTCACGTGGCCCAGACCGCATGATGCCAAGATGAATTTCTCAAAACTCAGCTCAGGTTTGCAAAGCTTGGTGAAATTTTCAGTGATTCTTGCCTGACTTTCAGGTTAGAATGAGACCAGGCTGTGTTTTGCCTTGTTTTGGGTTTTATTACAAGAGCTCTAGTCTAAGCTTTTTATATGACTGTGAGTTTCATTTGTATTCTCACTCATTGGAGTGAACCAATTGTTACGTTCATTCATAAGGCTCTCCAGTTAACATTCCTCTCTGGTTTTGAATAATATGGTTACTTCGTATGAGGAAAGTTCAGGAGAGAAAAGGGAGGACCAAGAGTCCCCCAAGCCAAACTATTGGCATACTTTTCTGAGTACTTTTGCTTATATCTCATGTGCTACAGCAATGATCCAGCTTCACAGTGGTGTACTGGAGAAACAGAAACTCCATTTACAGGGAACCTTCTAGTTTCTATCTCCCATGATTTGAATATTTCAAAAGCCCAACAGGTAAAAAATTAAATCACAGTTTCTAGGATCATGGTCCTGAAACAAAATCCACTGAAGTCAATTCAGTCTTTCCACTGGACCCTACTGACCTTTGGATCAGGCTCCATGTCCTGAGTTTCAGACTCCAAATATTCAGGAGTCAATGATGAGCCTCCTATCACACCCACACAGGGGGGTATGAGGGACAAGGCACCACCAAGCTCCCCTGTGTGGATTACTCCCTCAGCCTGTCTTTGTATGGGGGACAGAGCAGCTGTCACAAGGGCATTACTCTCTTTCCCACATAGGCAGACCTAGAGTAGGCAGATAGGAATAGGGAGGGGGCAAAGCCCCTTGACTCCCCTCCAATCAATGCACCAACCAGCTCTGCTGAGCAGAGATGATCTGGGAGGTGAACTGAACCATGTGGCTGACACAGAATACTCACCCTTGAACAAGGGAGAAGCAAGAACTGTAATGTGACTCTGGGCCAGAATGCTATCCCTTGTCTACTCCAAGGGCAGCACAACTATGTCTTCTTCAGGGGCTATGGTAGCTTCACAATCCAGCCCATCATGTTTAGTGCCATAGGGACTTCTGGTTTCTGCACACCAATTACACCAATTTTTTCATTAAGTTCTTAAAAATGTACTAGATTGGAAGATCGTCACACTTCACGGTACTAGAAATGAAGACAGAAGGCCTGATTCTCCTCTCACTCACACTGGTTTTACATCAGTGACTTCATGGACTTGTTCCTGTTTTACACTGGTGTAACTGAGAAGAGAATGAAGCTCAAAGAGCTTCCCGTGCTAAAAGCTAATCATCCTGACCTATACTCACAGATATATATATATAATGCCCTTTTAAATTAGAACTTAATACATTTAAAAAGTTTAAAATAGCATCATTTATTTATTTTTTAAATCACAAGCTAATGCTGGTGAGTGGGTTCTTTATTTCCTTTTGCTGTTATTCATCATTAACCCTTTCAGCCTCGATGCATACTTTTTCTCATAGAAATCAGAGCTTTAAAAAGGTTCTAGGGACCTGAGAAACCCTAGCCTGGAAAAAGGTTCATCGTTTCCTTTCATCCCATGTTAGATACAGGAGGCCCGATGGATCAGCTTTTTCTTCAGGAAAGCCAGGATTAAAGAGGTCAGGTCATTAGTGTGAGAATGCCTTTAAAAACAGTGTGGGAACACAAGGTTTCCTTATTAGCACATTAATGTACTGAACCTGAAGCTCATTTAAACAAGGTGGGGACGGCTGACTTTTCCCCATTCCACTCCAAGACTGCTGTGTCCTTAGAGCTGTTTGATCTGCCAAGTTACAAATCTCAGACACCTTGTGTTACTTGAAATCTCATAAAATAGAACAAATAGGACATTAGGATTTACTGACCACTGTAAAGATTTCTCTTAAGCAAGGATTTTATAGCAGAAAAGCCTTAACTCCAGATTATAGAAGGTGAAAATGTGCTGGATGTGAGTCCGCTTGACTTGCAAATGTCTTAGCATGTAAATAGCCATTATTCATAGATACTGTACTGAACTTGTAGCATCAGCCATATTGCATTGTCCTCCCTGTGTCCCATCCATAACCCTCTCAATCCCAGTTGAGATGTACACTGTACTTAGTGTTCACTACACCTTCCTACAGAAAAGTCTATTTTAGGGAAAATATTCCTTGCCAAACAACTGAATTTCTCCTGTTTCACCAATTCCTTGGCCCACAATTCCAGCTACTGGGTCAATTCCCTCCCTTGCCCTCCTCCTTCTGTTTTTCAAAGAAAAGATTGACAAGAACTTCTGTGACCTCCCTACATCCCGCCTCCTCAATTCTTCTCACCCCTTCATCCAAACCCATCCTCCTTCTTTGTCACTGACCCTCAAATTTCTTATTTGCTCTAACTCTTATACCTTTCCCTTTGTCCCTACCACCTGCTGACTGCTAATCTCCTCAGTCCCATCTCTGAGCCCCTCCATTGTCATTCTTCTTAACCTTTCACTTTCCTAGGCTTTGCTCAACTCAAAATACAAACATTTTCACTTTAGTTCATCCTCAGAAGCATCACATTCTTGACCGACCTGATTTTCCTACCCCATCTCTGTTCTTCCTCTTACTTCTTAAACAATTGAATACACTGTTTATAGACATTGCCTTAAACTCGCTGTCCTCCATTCCAGATTATCTTCAGTTTGGCTTTTGCCTTCTCCACTCTACCAGAACTGCTCCTACTAATGTTTCGAAAGTCTTTTCATAGGTCAGATTCTAAGGCCCGTGCTCCACCCTCATCCTTCTTGACCTCTCTTTTGTTTTTGTTACTTGGCATTAGAATGTGCCTCTCTTCTCCTGGTTCTTGTATGTTATCTCTCTGATGGCTTCTTCAGCATTTCTTTCATAAGGACACCCTCCTCCCCCTCCCATTCTTTGTGGTGGTCTGGCAGGGCTCCACCACTGGCCACCTCATCTCCCCTCTTCACACCTTCTCTGTGGATGACCTCACACAGAATTAGCTATCACCTTTACATCAGTTACTCACATTTCTGCCTTTCCCTTCCTCACTTGCTCCTTCCACTGTGCCCTGTGTCTTTGCCTTTCTGTTGGACATCTCCATCTGCCTAACTGTCTATTCAAGCATTACATGGCCAGCACTGAAATCCTGATCTTTCCTCCCCACATTCTCTATCCCTGTTGCCACTACCACCCTTTCTCCATCACACAAGCCCATAACCTGGAGGTATTCTTTCAGTTGTCCTTCTTTCTGTCCCACACATCCAGACTGTGTCTCAATCCTGTTGATTCTTCCTCCATAATAATTTTAAGATCTCTTCTCTTCTTTCTGTCTACTCAACTGCAGCTCTTGTATTAAGCTCTCTGCCTTGATTAAAGTAGCCTGAGGAAAAGAAAGCTAACACACCAATACTAAAAAAGGCTGATGTATAGGCTAAGATTCCAGTGGCTGGGAACCACTGAACTTCATGATGTTGTTGGGTTTGGGGTTTTTGAAATCAGCTTCAGAGCATATGGTAAGAGAATGAGATGCATCATCTGGGAGATGTGAAAAAAGAGCACAAAAATGGTACTGTAAATGGCATAAACTGTATGTGTAATCCTACTCTGTTGTGGATGCAACCAGAACAGCTCTCTGCTGTGCTTCACAGACCTTATCCCTCTAAGGGCTGAAGGAGGCTCTGCTTAAGGTTGGAATGGGAGACTTTGAGTTCTAGCTCCTTGGTCATCATGGAGTTTCATCTGGCCATCACATGCATCATAATGACAAACATGAAGTTCTTAGGTGACCCTGGTATATTTTAATCAGGCCCTTGACACTTACAAGCAAATTTGGCTCAAGTATTTACTATCTGACACCTCTGTGGGTAAAAAGTCAAGGATGTTCTAGATCAGCGGTTCTCAAAGCTGGTCTGCCGCTTGTTTAAGGAAAGCCCCTAGCAGGCTGGACCGGTTTGTTTACCTGCCACATCCACAGGCTCAGCCAATCACGGCTCCCACTGGCCGCGGTTCACTGCTCCAGGCCAATGGGGGCTGCAGGAAGGGTGGCCAGCATGTCCCTTGGCCCGCGCCGCTTCCCGCAGCCCCATTGGCCTGGAGCGGTGAACCACGGCCAGTGGGAGCCCTTGATCGGCTGAACCTGCAGACAGGGCAGGTAAACAAACCAGTCCGGCCTGCCAGGAGCTTTCCCTGAACAAGCAGCGGACTAGCTTTGAGAACTGCTGATCTAGATCATGTGAGAAACTGTTCTATACTAGAGTTGTAAAAACAAGCTACTGTTTCTTTTCAGATTGACAAAAATCATCCTGATCTTCCTCAATAATCTTTTAAGAATGAAACAGTCAGACTTGGCCATCCTGCACACATATTATATATGTCATATTTCTGAGACATGTAAATGGCATACTATTGAGCAAGGGGATGAAATGATTAACAGGACCGCATGCTACATCAGAAGTCGCACCGCAGTGTCTCCCAAACAGTCAAAGGGAGAAGGTTCTGATGATATCAAAGTTGTCAGGCAAAGCTGATTTCTTCATAGAGGCATCTTTTTTAAAGTTAATTATATCCCAGAGCAGTAAACATATCCTGTAACACATATAGCACTGCTGCTCATGCATTAAGGGCCTGAACAAACTATGATTTAACTCTTGCAATATATAAAAGCCATATCATATTTCTCTGTAACACAAGAATAAATTCGTCCTCTGTCTTCTGAAATCTTACAATGAAAATAAAGTTTTCATCTGCAGATGTAAACCCTAACGCTATGTTTTAGGGTACCTGCCAGAGCATTTTCCATCATTAAATGACTATGACAAATGTAAACAGCAAAATGTATCAAGGTTAACACAAATGCCCTGCACATAATTTTATACCATCAGGAATGCAATGGAGAAATTTTCCCCAGGAACTGTGTTTGATAGCAAGCAAGACTTTGGCACGCCTCTGTCCAACAGGACCACTGAGTAAGATAGTTTCATTTAGATGGGATTTGGTACTTGACTCCAAGATACATATCATAGTGCACATTTATACCCATTGCATTTTAAGCCTAGCTTTAGCCAATGTGAACTGTCCTCTGGAAGCTTGAGATCGTTAGCTTCCCGCTATGCAAATTGGCTTAGCTCCACTGAAGTCAATGGAGCTACAGCAATTTACATCACCTGAGAATCTAGACCATCTTTTTAGCACCTTGTTCCATCTATCCATGAGACTGTAGTATCTCGTAGACCATTGCTTGCACTGCTTTTTCCATTGTTGCCCACCAACGAGAAAAAATAAATAAAGAGAGACTGTTTCATCAGTGAAAAGCCGAGTGATGAGGAGAGGGGAGAAATAACAGAGTGAGAAAGGAAAACAGGAGATAAAAGAAACCAGCAGGGCCAAGCCTATGAAACAAAAGAAACGGTGTGTTTTGTATAACAGCACTGCTATTGACTGCTTAGATTCTTCAGTCCTACACAGTTGTCTTCCCTTTGTGTATTGTCTTTGCTTTAGAAAAGCTTTATAAGCATTTTTCAATTCTAAGATTGCTAGCCTTGTGGCCTTGTTGCCCTGTTAATATGCTAGTGAGGACATTACCACAACTGGTCCTGCTCTCTTCAGTATTGCTATACTAGTACAATAGCATTAGCATCGACCCCCTCCACTATGTATCGTTGAAAATATATGCAGGTGTAAATAGTATCTCAGTATCTTATAGATAAATGATTTGGAAAGAAATATCTATTCTTATCACGAGGAAAGATCTACAACTCACTCTTAGTCTTTCATCACTTGGAGGAAATATACTGCAACTTACTTTTCTCTGCATGTGTATTTCTCTCTCTGTCTCACCCTTTATCAATCCACTAGTATTTACCCAAACACACAGTTCATATGCTGCCCAAGCCAGCCCTCTGATTTCAGTGTGGGAGTCTTGTCATCTCTTTCCTGATCTGGAGGCTATATATAAAAGAGGGGGAGGATTCAGCTAGTTTCCAGATTTTAAACTACCTTTAGCTGCCCACCGCTGAAATTCCATCCTGATGTGAGCTGTGTCACGTTCTCCTGCATGATGTGATGCTGTGCTTTTAAATTTGGTATCATATTGTCTCTGCTTCCAAAGAGGGATGGGCCTCAGCCACAAAGTCCAAACCTGGAGCTGAACTCCCCCAAAGTTTGTGGGCGTTCACATCTGGGGCTTTATTCAGACTCATCTTGATTTCCAAGTTGTTAATGTTCACTGATTATGTAACAATCTCCCAAAATCCCCACTGGAAGAACCTATACCCTGGTAGAAGAGACTAACACCAGCTGAAAGTTCCAATTCAGTCATCACCTCAACAGTTTCCAATCTAGTATCAGGCTTAAAATGTGAAAATACATTTCTCACTTCCCATTCCATGAGGTAATTAACCTTTTGTCACCCATTTCCCTCAGAGCATATTTCAGTACTCTCCCAAACACTCCCACACAGATACAGCCAAATCAGAATCAGTAACTGCACTAGGATCAAATTCCAGTGTTGATAGTCATCCATCCATTCACAAACAACAAATACATAGGTTCCTCCATGTACAAATATGAGAGCTGTTTTTTCAAGAGCTTTGCATTATGAAGCCAAGGTCCAGCCTTCCATCTGGGACACTTTGTGCCCTTTAAAAAGTACCTAAATTACATCCACTCTGCACGGGGCTCAAACAACAACTCAAGGGAAGCATCAGAGGGGGAAGCATATGATCGTTAATTCGGCATTGTGAGGAGAGAAAAAAAAATAAGCATTTAATATTGTGGCCTGGAAAGGGTTTGCCAGAATTCAAGGTTTTATGTAAAAGTAACTGCACGTCCACATCAGTTAGTTTCTCTTGGAAACTTAAAAAAATAATAATATTTTTGATAGCTTTACCCTGCACTGCCCAGCTACATTAAGATAACAGTAAACTACATTCTTATGGTTGTCATAACATTTAGCTCTGTGCTGTTTGCAATGTGAGTAATCTATTAAGATATATAAGGTGCAAAATGCCGCTTTTATGTCTCGGAGTGCCTGCAATCAGCTGTAACAACCAAGTGCAATTACTGCCAGCATGGAGCACGAGCTGCTTCCTGCCACTGTCTCAGACGACCAGAGGGCCTGTGCCAGTGACCCCTGGCAGCCTTGGCCAGTGCTACTGGGGCTGCTGAGAGTTGCCTTCCTCCTGCTGCACTTCCCCCCTCCTTCCCTTTCCCAGCCTGTCATCAATCTTACTAAAATGACAGCAGACAGATGTTAGCCTTTGCAAAGATCAAATGAAATCTATGGCTTTAGGGCTGTTCACCAAGGAGCAGGGTAGTCTACACCAGACACGGGCACCAGCAGTCACCTCCTCTGCATCAACCCTCCTAGAATCAATTTGGCAGCCATCACAGTCATCTCTCCACGGGCAACGGGAGTCCTGAAATAGATTTTGACTAACTTGAATGCGTTAGCTGCTCCAAAGAGATATTTCTGTAGACGGATTGCTCATCCTAAACTTTTAGGGCTGGCATTACTTTCCCCAGCCTCATACTCCTTCTTCCCCCATTGTGTTTTTTGCAGACCCTCTGAAAAACAACCAGTCAATAGGAGTTAATTTGGGTTCAGGCTGGTTGGACCTTACCCATTCAGTATCCTGAATGCTGTTAGTGAGAGAAAGATTACTCCATGGCATAAATATACTGTATGTGCCCTTGTCTCATGCAATTTCTTTACTTCGATGTGTAGGAATATTGATCCCCAGTAGAAATGTTTAACTAATCTGGTAAATGTCAAGCCATATGATGTACATTGTAAGGATTTCATCAGTGCTTTTTAACTCCTTCTGAAAGTCTCTCTCTTTTCATTTGTCCTTTGTTGCTGACCAGGTAGAGACTATTACGAAAAGTGTGAATGGTATCATTGGTATTTGCTGTACCTGGCATCTGATGTTCCCAGGTTATATAAGCGGCACTAGTCAGAAATGCAAAGTTTGAGGCGCTCTTTTATGAAGAGTTAAGGGATATTCTGAGTGTAGTTTCTACACGCAGCGACCTGCAGAAAAAGATTCCTGTATATTTTTTATAACAAACTGGCCACCCCAACAATATACAAAGTACCCAGGGGGCTCCTATGCCCCTTATCACATCCTTTGATTAATCAAGCCTTAACAACAAATAAACAGCAGTTCCCCAATACTTTCAACTAAAGAAATGTTTTGGTACAGTAAGTATCTACAGTATCTCTCAGAAAGATAGAAAGCAATTTACAGTAAGCGATATCAAGAAAGAATAAACCATTATGCTTGTGCCAATGCTTATTCATGGTTTTATAACAAGACATATCTGTTTTCTTCATATAAATCTTGACTCTATATTTAGAGTTTGCAAATAATGACTCCAGCATTTGGCTGCCTGCCACGTCTGATAGAAAACTAGGATAGCTGCAGCACAAGACTATAATGTTAAGAAAAGGTCCGCTTGAACTCCATGTACTCCCAACAAAGTGAGAGCAGAATCTATTTAGTTGTATTAGTAACAACTGATGTGGATGGACGAACAAGGTCAGAGACTGTAAGAACCCTTCTGAAGTTCAGTTCAATCTTACACTGACTTCAAAATCCTTTTAATTAAAACAATATGCTTACTTAAGTACCCCACCCCCTTCCTGACCCTCAATGGGCCATCAGCCACTGTTATATCCAGCTATCTATAGGCCTGGCAGTCTCTGTTGGACATGGCTGCTGTCTTCTTGTCATATGAGCTCCAGGACTCATCTAGGGTCTATTGACAGAGTCTCCGAGGTCAACGTATTCTGGGATACCTATTACCTACAAAACATTTTAACAGAAAAAACAACCAGATTCTATCACCATTACACCTATCCCTAGGACATTTAAAGTAGGAAGCTGGTTGGGGGGCAAGAGGGGGAGCTGTAGGTGAGGGAAAGGATAAAGATCTGGCTGGCTTGGAATGAGGAGAGAGAATAAAGAATGCAGTGAAAGGGGTACGCAAGGAAAAGCAGGGAGTTGACAGTGTTCAGATAAATTTGGCTCAGCATCCAAACTTCTAGGGAGAAGCTATATTTCCTGCATTGAACCTCTGAACTTTCTGAGACTCTTACAAGTGATTTACCTATAAAGAGGACTGGAAAAAAAGAGAATTGAAATAAACAATTCTCTGCTATTCAAACAACCATTCCCGCCCACACCCCGAGGGTCAAATGTTCAGCCACAGGGACACAGAAAGAAAGAAAGAAAGAAAGATCTTTACACAAATGCATTAGACCTAGTTTTCATTAATATAGCAAAAGTATATCAACCGTTAGTACAAAGTGCCTTTCCCAGATACCTGCCAACTCCCTAATTCCAAAATATTTATTGTTACATTATATTAAACATTTCATCATTAAGGACATCGACAAGTAATAGTACTACAGCTACTACTGTAGCAATCTGAGCTTTGTTTTATGTGTGAGCATTTTGGAAGAGAGAGACAAGACTAAGTGGTAAACAAATTGGAAGAAGAAGAAGAAGAAGAAGAAGGTATTAATAATTAACAAGAAGCAATTGTCCAAAGACTTTTGCTGTGAAAGTAATGAGATGAATGTATCAACTAGGTCACTCTCTCTGTATGTGTGTGTGTGTGTGTGTGTTTGTGTGTGTGTGTATACACAAATATATATATATATATATATACTTGTGCTAATGTGTTTCTAATAACAACATTATCTGGCTACATAGACTGCTCATCTCTGAGCAACCTCTCAGTATTCAGGAAGTTGTTGACAAGAACTTTTGCAATAGCCTGTGCAATTTTGTGTTATTTCCTCTAACTGAACCAATAAGACCCTCACTTGTGCACACATGACCTTTGCACTGAAGTCTAATTTGAAATTAGGATAGTCTGAAAGTAAGAGATAGGGAGAGGCATTTTAGTTTAACATGCAGAATTATTTCCATAGTAATGTGAAATTAAGACCAATTTCAGTGCTAAGATCCTTTCAGCCCTCAAACCAATCTGCTGTCAAAGGGATCTTTGAAAGAACAGCATAGAGACAATAAAGTATTGTGATTTTCAAAAAAAGTTAAATAAGCTCATCTTTGTCTTTGTGCTGAGTGTTTCAAGGCTTGTAATAAAGATGAAACCTATGACTTTCAGTCCTTGATGTCTCACCCACTAGGATATTCAGAAGTCTCTTTGGAAAACTTATATAAGAGCATACAATATGTCATTTCAGTTTCATGCTTCTTTGTGGTTCCTACATTTTTCTGGCCTGGCACTGGAGGCTGCAATATTTAAGCCATAAGGGGTAGCTTGGGGGTTGGATAAGACAAGCTGGTTAGTGGGAGAGGGAGGTTTGGGGAAAGAGGAGAAAGGGTTGTTTTATGGTGAAAGAGAGACAGAGATAGAGACTTGGATGGATGGATAGCTGGATAGGTGTATAATATTATGGGTGCAACCGTGGAAGACTGGTTAAGATCCAAATGAAAATCTGACCGATAATCTTTTCTTAATCTTTTAGTTGGACCCGTGGCTTGTCCTATTGATGCCTAATAACCTGAAGATACAGGCGTGGCCTAGTGGTCTGACCACAGTTCAGGAACAAAGTCCTCCTGAAGTGTAATCCTTGCTCTGACACTGTTCAGTGTGTGGCTGTGGGCAAGTCATGGAGGGCTCTGTGCCCTTCTGAACACAGTCCACATGAGCCCATCCCAAAGGAGAAGAAAACAGTGGTGTCCCTTTTCCCTGGTCACACCCCTTATGCCTGGTGGCCAGGAGGAAAAAATAACAAAGAGCCACTGTGCTGGCTCTATACCACCTGCTGTGAAAGAGGCAGCTGGGAAAAGGATAAGGATCTGGAGGGCAGTTAAGCCAATAACATGGCCCTTTCACACTTCTGGAGCTCCATAAGGGGACATTGAGATTCTGACCTGGCGCATTACTTTTCCCTAAACAGTAATGGTCATAGATATCTGATCCTGTAGTTGCTCCATACATGGAACTCCCTGTGACATCAACAGGAGCTGCTCACACAGTGTGTCTGCAGCAAAAGGCCCAGGAATTGCTGACTGAAAAATAAATTTAAAGAAAAAAACCCTTTAACATGGGTAAAACAGAACAGGAAAGAAAACCAAAACAATCCCAAATATCATATTGTTCCCTGTATTTACACATGCATATATTGTCAGGCTGACACGTTACAGTAATGTGAACAGTTCACTGTGTTTTGGCAGATGATTTTGTCATAATGACTAAAGTCTGGTCATTTTTCTCTGCAAATTATGACATTGTGAATCTTGTGTTTAAATTCTAATACTCTTCTATTTTGTTGCTTTTCTTGTTTGAATGATTAGAAAATTAGGAAATGATTCTTTTTAAAGAGATACTCACAGCATGTGAACAGCATTTGTGTCATATTCCATGAATTCTGAAGCCACTGAAAACATGAACAATATGTCAGCTTGTTCCTGTCTTTGCGAGAGAATTCAAGGTCAAGCTGACCAGTGAACTCCAAAATTTAAACAGACTAAGTCAGCCCTCATGTATAGCACTGAAACTGCCTTTAGGAAATATTTTAACCCTCTGCTGGGCCCCTTGACAGTACACTGAGTATCATGGCTTTTAAGGCAGTCCTGTTGCTGTCAATAATATATGGACATACTGCATATGTCCACGGTGCCTAAACAAGTGTTCCTTCTTTCGATGCATATTATCCATCTGAGGCCCTCAAGGGGTTAATACATGCCATTCCAAAGTTCAGGGAAGGGACAATAAGAACTGAACAGCGGGAATTTCAGAATGTTAATAGCCTGTTCTCTTCCGATTGGCCCAGAACGAATGCAGGGTACAGTAAATTGTCCTTGTCAGCTTAGCTCACATGATGATATGCTTTATTTCTAGACATGCCTTGAATCTGTCCCTTGAATTTATGTTCAGAAAATAAACACTTCCAGACGGCAATAAAGCATTCAGTTGTAGCTGGCTGTTGCACAGTCTCAAGCCAACCGCAGCTCTTTCCTTCAGAGTTTCTAGAGCTTGCACAATCTCAGTTCCGCGCATGTATTTCCTTCACTTAACTCTTACGTTAGCAAGTACCCCACACTATTCCAGGGAATGTTCCACCTTATCCCAACACTGTAGATCAAGAGAGTTTAAGTGAACTTCCGTTTGAGCATTATCCTGACACACTACATCAGACAATAGGGTCCATGCAAACCAAGGCACCTGACCCTTCTTTTCTGTACAATAAACCATGCTGGATCAGTGAAGGAGGGGGAAAGTAGCAGCAAATTGCAAAAATAAAGATATCAGTGATTCAGGATATGAATTTTTCCATCATAAAAATTAAATTAAACAGCTGTTACCTTTTTGTCTGATGGGCTAAGGGAACAACTGGAGGCTGGCTGATTTACTGATTAGGTAGCGTGTATGCAATAATCTCCATATGTTACTGATATACACCCAGATAGTGCTGCAATGTTTCTTGCACCTAGTAATTTTTATGGCCATACTCTCTCTCTCCACCACAGTTCTTCTGGATATCACTAGTGTATAACTCTGTGTATCTACAGAACCAAAGAACTTGACAAAAATCAACAGGAAATGTGCATAAGAGGCAAGAAAAGAGCAATGCAAATAAAAGATTCAGTTTATTAAACATGCAAATGTGTGGGTATTAAAATGCCTTTTCCACCCCAAAGGCACCAAAAGAAGAAATGTTAAATGGTATCCACAAAGTTCAGGGCTGGATACTACCTGGAAAACGCCTGTTGAAATGAGTTTGGTGCTATTCATTTTGAGCCAATGAAGTGAGCTGTAGCTCACGAAAGCTTATGCTCAAATAAATTTGTTAGTCTCTAAGGTGCCACAAGTACTCCTTTTCTTTTTGCGAATACAGACTAACACAGCTGCTATTCTGAAACCTGTCAAAAGGAAATTAAGTATGTCCTTATAGTTAAGCATGTACTTATGAGCTTTGCAGAATCATGGCCTTAGTAAATATGTTGTTAGAATGTTTACTGGTCTGCAGGGCTGATACCATGTTTCTTCATCAGGATTTCTGACCTGACTCAGAAATGTTACTTGAAGGTACTCATGGGTACATTGTAAGCTAAATATCTACCTACCAATCCACCTAAAAGTATTCCTCAAATAACTGTACCTTCAAAACAGGTCAAATTTCTATCATACTGGGATAAAACCTTGTGAAAATAATTCATGATATTTCAGTTCCATCAGATCCAAAGCCTAATCTCGTTAAGGTTTTGAACCAAATCCTAGCTTAATTTTGCTCTCACATCCAGATATCAACCCTCCAGTTTAATTTTTATTATAAAGTAATTATTGCTTAAAGCAGGGTGCCCAAAAGAAGTGCCTCCAGAAATAAACTACCTCATTGTGACTGGGATGCCATTATGGTCTCATTCCAACCAGCATAATGTCCTCTGGAAGTGGGAATTCTGGGGATGATGCACTGGAATGTGGCAGGTTCCAGTAGTTTGTAATGGTTTTTCCTGTAAGTAAGGTATTTGTGGGGTACTCCCTGCATCCATTGCTTCTAAAATAGCGAGAAAGAGAAAAACACATCGAGAGATAAGTTATGGCAGGGATCGGCATACTTTTGGCATGTGGCCCATCAGGGAAACCTGCTGGCAGGCTGGGATGGTCTATTTACCTGTGGCACCCACAGGTTTGGCCAATCGCAGGTCCCGCTGGCTGTGGTTCACCATTCCAGGCCAATCGGGGCCTCAGGAAGTGGCGGCCAGCACATCCCTTGGCCTGCATCACTTCCCGCAGCCCCCATTGGCCTGGAACAGTGAACCAGCCATGTGAGTACTGGGGTATGGGAGAGTGCAGAGGTTCAGTGCCTGAGTGAAAGCAGAAGAAGCAGGCATAGTGCCTCCAAAGCCTTTCACGGGAGTGTACTCAGAAGCAGCAGGTATTACACCCTGAAGCAGCATGTGCTGCCCACAGTGCCCGCTTGTGAGTGCTAGTGTACTCACTCAGTGTGTGCCTCATATCCCTGGCACATATCCCCAGTCCACAGAGGATATGTGCCAGGAACAATAACACTTGGAGAGTATTAGCAGCTTGTACTTTTAGCTCTGGAGGGTACCAGTTCAATCCCCACCCAGAGCATCAACCTAGATGGCAGCCATCACACACAGATCATAGAATCATAGAATATCAGGGCTGGAAGGGACCTCAGGAGGTCATCTAGTCCAACCCCCTGCTCAAAGCAGGACGAACACCAACTAAATCATCCCAGCCAGGGCTTTGTCAAGCCTGACCTTAAAAACCTCTAAGGAAGGAGATTCCACCACCTCCCTAGGTAACGCATTCCAGTGCTTCACCACCCTCCTAGTGAAAAAGCTTTTCCTAATATCCAACCTAAACCTCCCCTGCTGCAACTTGAGACCATTACTCCTCGTTCTGTCATCTGCTACCATTGAGAACAGTCTAGAGCCATCCTCTTTGGAACCCCCTTTCAGGTAGTTGAAAGCAGCTATCAAATCCCCCCTCATTCTTCTCTTCTGCAGACTAAATAATCCCAGTTCCCTCAGCCTCTCCTCATAAGTCATGTGCTCCAGACCCCCTAATCATTTTTGTTGCCCTCTGCTAGACTCTTTCCAATGTTTCCACATCCTTCTTGTAGTGTGGGGCCCAAAACTGGACACAGTACTCCAGATGAGGCCTCATCAATGCCAAATAGAGGGCAATGATCGTGTCCCTCAATCTGCTGGCAACGCTCCTACTTATACAGCCCAAAATGCTGTTAGCCTTCTTGGCAACAAGGACACACTGTTGACTCCAGATGCAGAGGACCTGAGAGTTGGGGGGACAGGGGGCGGGGGAGGATTCCTTGCAAATCTTGAGACATCCATAGAATCATAGAATCATAGAATATCAGGGTTGGAAGGGACCCCAGAAGGTCATCTAGTCCAACCCCCTGCTCGAAGCAGGACCAATTCCCAGTTAAATCATCCCAGCCAGGGCTTTGTCAAGCCTGACCTTAAAAACCTCTAAGGAAGGAGATTCTACCACCTCCCTAGGTAACGCATTCCAGTGTTTCACCACCCTCTTAGTGAAAAAGTTTTTCCTAATATCCAATCTAAACCTCCCCCACTGCAACTTGAGACCATTACTCCTCGTTCTGTCATCTGCTACCATTGAGAATAATCTAGAGCCATCCTCTTTGGAACCCCCTTTCAGGTAGTTGAAAGCAGCTATCAAATCCCCCCTCATTCTTCTCTTCTGCAGGCTAAACAATCCCAGCTCCCTCAGCCTCTCCTCATAACTCATGTGTTCCAGTCCCCTAATCATTTTTGTTGCCCTTCGCTGGACTCTCTCCAATTTATCCACATCCTTCTTGAAGTGTGGGGCCCAAAACTGGACACAGTACTCCAGATGAGGCCTCACCAATGTCGAATAGAGAGGAACGATCACGTCCCTCGATCTGCTCGCTATGCCCCTACTTATACATCCCAAAATGCCATTGGCCTTCTTGGCAACAAGGGCACACTGCTGACTCATATCCAGCTTCTCGTCCACTGTCACCCCTAGGTCCTTTTCCGCAGAACTGCTGCCTAGCCATTCGGTCCCTAGTCTGTAGCTGTGCATTGGGTTCTTCCGTCCTAAGTGCAGGACCCTGCACTTATCCTTATTGAACCTCATCAGATTTCTTTTGGCCCAATCCTCCAATTTGTCTAGGTCCTTCTGTATCCTATCCCTACCCTCCAGCGTCTCTACCACTCCTCCCAGTTTAGTGTCATCTGAAAACTTGCTGAGGGTGCAATCCACGCCATCCTCCAGATCATTAATGAAGATGTGAGAGGGAAAGCAGGGGGAGATGTGCCATGCCCTCAGCCCTCTCAATCATGCCCCTTTTAGTGCATGCAGGAGCAGAAGGAGTGCTGGCTCCCTTCACTTGTACTCAGAAAGCACTCATTTCAGATCTCTGGGGCTGTCTACAGCATGGGTACAATGGAGGCAAGAGGTTCCCTACATTCCATGCGCCCATACAGAGAAAACCCCAGACCCGTACGTGGTTTATTTATACTTTCAAAGGGTTTTGATAGGGGCCATCCCAAGAGGCTATTAAGGAAAATTTGGCAACCAATATTCTGCCATAGATTACAAACTGGTTAAGAGATAAGAAGATAAAACTAGGAATACATGACCAATTATCAGATTGGAATAAAGTTAATAGTATTGTGGTTCACGAATGAACTGAAAAAGGTGGTGGCATAGTAAGGTGGCAAAATTTGCTGACTGACAGAAGTGAATTGTTTCTATTGGACAACACTAAGAAGGATCACTAGAAGGACCTAACCGAGTGAGACACCTGGGGAATACGATGGCAGGTGGAATTCATTGAAAAGAATTTCCAGGTAATACACATAGGGAAAAAAAAGTAAACCACTTATACTTGCTGCTGGGCATCTGAATTAGTCGTAGCTTTTAAGGACATTATCTAGGTATTAATGGGTATGTCTACACTTCAATTAAAAACCTGCAGCTGGCCCATGCCAGCTACTTGGGCTCATGAGGCTCAGGCTAAGAGGCTGTTTAAGTGCAGTGTAGATGTTCAGGCTCGGGCTGGAGCCCAGTCTCTAGGACTCTGAGAGGTGGGAGGGTCCCAGAGCTTGGGCTGCAGCATGAGCCCGGGCTGAAGCCTGAGCCCCAACATCACCAGCAACGAAAATACTACAGGCCAAATTAGGCCCTCAGTTATACCTGTTCAACCATTTTGTTTTCAAATTACGCTCTGTGTGACATCTGTGCAATGCCATAGTCTTCAGCAGGTTTGCACAGGTACAACTGATTAGAAGCAAACATCTGTTAACGATGTACAAGAAAGGACAATACCCTGGTCCCTCTCTGTAACAAGTGTCAGCTTTGAGCAAAAATCAATAAAAAAAATGTCTTGTTATCAAAGTAAGCAGATGTGACTCTGTTGCACAAAGGGAATGGATCTGTTGAGTAAGAAGATGTCATTTTTAAATAGGGCCCAACTGTGCAACCCTTCATTGCTGAGGACCCACTCATGCAGTTAGCCCCACCAATATCAATGGAGCTACTCATGTGAGTAAGAGCTGCACAACAGGGCCCATACTGTCCTTTCAGAGTGCTACTCCATAATAAGGTGCACTGTGGAGGGCATGGAAAATATTACAGTGTCCATATATAAATCAACGGTAGCTCCTCAGCTTGAATACCAAGGATGGTACTCACAACTATTTGCCTTCAGGAAAGATTCAGATCTCCAAATGGGAATATAGCCCCCGCTCACCACTCACTGGGCCTAATCATTTCTCAGTACCTGGCTCCTGGATGGTTCAGGAAACCACTGAGTGCCAGGAAATGAGCTATCTCTAGCACTTCTGGGGGCCAGAGAAGCCGCTGCCAGGAGAATGGAAGAGAGCTGGAGAAAGGATGTGGAGCTGATTAGCACTCCTGTCTCTATCATTTTAGGTGGAGTATTCCTTATATTGGCCCCAATTCAGTTCTAGGGGACTATTCATGTGCTTTACTTTAGGCATGTGCTTAACAAACTCACTGAATCGGGGCCTTTAAGAGGCTGATTTTATCAAAACAATTGTAAATATTTAAGAATATGACTAGATGGGGTTGAATAATATTTGATAAACAATTTCTTTCCTTCATCCTCCCCACCCCCAGCTCCATGTCTGATACACCACAAGCAGGGAGAATGTAGGAAGTGTTTTCTTTGCTAGCATGGCGTGTTTTATAAAGCATGTAGAATCCTACAGGAAGCAAAAGGGTATTTACATGAAAGATACCCACCTCCTCTTTTCCCCTTCTACTTCTCATTCACTCTCTTTCCCTTCCCACCTTCTTGTTCCCGTCTCTTCTTCCCTTACTCCTCCTATTCAGGGACTCCAAAGGACTAATTCAGCACTGCACTGGCAGAGATAATTTAAAACAATGAGTATATTTTCAGGTAGGGGAGAGTTTTAAGGGTGGAGTATTGTGCACATTTTACAGAAGATAGGGACTTTACCTTCACTAGACACACGCTCCATCATTAGCCACCATTGGCCCATCCTATCTCATCAAATTGAATTCCATATTTTCAGCATAGCTCCGCCATATTTCTAACATAGCCCATTTAAAACATATATTGTTCAAAATGTGCATTGTACTTCAGTCAGAGCAGTTTATAGAGCACATGCCTTAAAGTCCTTTGGTTTCTTGATGTAGCCTGATTACCATAATCAAACATCCCTACACATGTGTAACAGATAAGTAAAATTCTTTACATTCTTCAGTCCTCACTTTATTTTATTCTTTCTTCCCTCCTTTTGACTATTCAGTTCCTGAGGGTTCAGGACCAGAAGCACTGGAAATTGAAACCCTCTGTTTACCCACACAAGCAGAAACAGTCAAAGCTTCCTTACCACGCTGCAGAAATGACCTGAACACTGACCTGAAGGGACCACCCTCTTGAGAGATGAAAAGTCATTCCGTCTCCATGCAAGATCTGCTCAGGGGATCTCTTGAAGAGAGTGAGAAAGATTGCAAATCATCCAAACCGTGCCACATTATGTGTGAAGGTTTTGTAATGCAGACTACTGTCCACTAGGGATTAAATTAAGAACATCAAACCCAAAACACAGAGAATCTCATTTTATACTTAAACTCTAGTTGTAATGTTTTATTCAGTTCATTACAACAGCCTCCTCTCTCCAACATATCTACCCACTACAAAATATAGGAAGAAATTGTGTAATTTTTGAAGATGACCCTATACATCTACCAAGAAAGACTCTTGCTTTTAATTCACTAGCCAGCACACATTATGGAATCACAAATTCCTATCTGAGTGATGCAGTCATTCCTATTAATACAAAAAACAAACTACAGTCACTGTATTCATACACTATTTTTGCTATCTAAACATGCATGAAACACTTAAGTTAAAGGTCAGACATAAGCACTTGACACCAGGATGCTCAGGCTTAAGTTTGAAACACCAGTATTAACTAACCTTATTGTGCTCAGATATTTTAAGTTACACATTACTGCATGCCACAGCACTCACTGCTTCAAGTCCTGAGAGAGGACTGTTTTGGCTGAAATAACTAGACACAATCGGATGGCTTATATTTCAGGCTTATCTTTAAAGTAAAGTACATTTTATTTCCTAGTTACAGTAACATAGACTCTCAACTTTATTTTAATATAGTTTTTACCATGTGTATTTTCTCTAGTTTAGTTTTTGGAGTATTCTTCATGTTATTAAAAACAAACAACAACTCAAAGGTGCCGGTGCGGGGAAGGGACTAAAATCCCGCGTGGGAGGGTTGCATGTTGTTTGCCTGGTTGTCTTTGATGGGACTAACAGAGCTATAACAATGTATCAGGCAAATTCTCAGGGCTCAGTTACCCTTGTGCAGAGAGAGGTGCACGGTAGGTAGTATACTTGGCCAGGAGCAGAACTTCCTGCATTTTTACAAAGGTGCAAAAAGAAACAAAGGGTTATCTCAGCTTGCCTGATCACTTTTTCTATGGGGTGCTCCAAGCCCCTCTTTTGTGCTAGGTGCGGCTAGCATCAGCATTCTAGCTGCCTTCTGTGCAGTTATATAAGGGAGGAAGGGGACTCTCCCCCTCCAGCATACCCCTGCAGGGGCAGTCACAGTTTTCCCATTCACCTGTTTTTATAATGTGAGCATCTTTGTGGCTTCTAAATATATGGACCATTTCCCTGACAAGACACTTTTGGAGCTTCCTTTAAATCATTGTTTTCAGGCCTGTAGACACTGGGTGGAAAAGAGAAGAGAAGGGATTACTGTTAATAGCTATCACAGTCTGTCATCCCTATCCACCTTAAAGTACATGGGAAAGTCATGCGGTCTAGTAGAGCCGGGAAATGGGAGTCAGGAAACTTGGGATATACTCCTGACTCTACCAATAGCTCCTTTGTGTCCTTGGATTTAACCTCTCAATGTCTCCACTTCCTCATCAGTAACAGGGGATAAAATCACAGCACACAGGCAGTGGGTAAAGTACTTGATGATCCTCAGATCAGAGATGCTGTGTCTCTGGTGGGAAGAACACCTGGCAATGGAGTAGTGGCACAGTGCATCTGCAACCCCTGCTGTGACAGAGGCACTGGACATGGCCACTGGTGAACTAACAGTGAGTGAGGCTCTGCTGGCTGGGGAGAGATAACACCCAGCATGCCTGAAAAATAGATGGATTCAACATGTCTCCCCAGCAACATGCACCAGCTTGGGTGAACCAATGGATACTGTTCTGAGGGTCCATGAATCGTGGTGGGAAGGAGTAAGCAGAGGAGAAACTGAGGCAATTCCAACATGTCCACCTTCCTCCCCAAAATATTCAGCCACAGTTGAGTTACAACGTTTTTGTTAAAAAAACAAAGCAAAAAACAAAGCTTAGGAAGCCACTGGATTTCCATTTGTGTAGCTACTTCCCAGAATGGTGAAAGGGTCTGACTGTTATCCCCCAACCCCCACAAATTTTGTTTAAACAACTGAAAAATCCTGGGCTGAGACTGCATACCCCAAAGTACAGTATAGAGCAAGCATTTATGGTTGGGTTTTGATTAGTTGAAAAGAGGGGTTCAGAAAAGTGACTGCAAGAGACCTTTTACATGCACTATAGAACCATGCAAAACTTTTCGTCATACAGTTTGCATCAAATTATAAAAAATCCCTTGACGCCTTCAGTACCTTTTCATTCTCACACTGTAAACCAGGGGTGAGCTAACTATGGCCCACAGGCTGGAGCCAGCCCCTCTGGGCTTTGGATCCGGCCCGCGGGATTGCCCCCCGTGGTGCCGCAGGCCCCGCGCTGGCCCCACGTCCCTGGGAACAGGGAACCGCGGCCAATGGGAACTTTGAGGGAGGTACCTGGAGGCGTGGCAAGGGCAGTGCATGGAGCCCTGTGCTCCCCCTCCCCCAGGGGCCGTGCAGGGATGTGGTGCCGGTGGCTTCCCGGAGCGGTGCTGTGTGGGGCTAGGGCAGGCATGCAGGAAGCCTGCCCTGGTCCTGGTGTGTGCTGCTGCCACCCCGGAGCAATTTTAGGTAAGTGGCACCGGGCCGGAGCCCGAACCACTCCTGCCCCCTCCCCCACAACTCCCTGCCCTAAGCTCCCTGCCTGCACCTTGCGTACCTCCTGCACCCCAACTCCCTGCCCAGAGCCCCCTGCTGCACTCGGCACCCCTCCTGAACCCCAACCCCCTTCCCTGAGCCCCCTCTAACACGCCACACTGCTCCTCTGCCCCAATCCCTTGCCCTGAGCCCATTCCTGCACAGCACCGTCCCACACCCCGCACTCCCTCCCGCAACCCAGCCCCCTGCCCTGGCCCTTTCCCCACCCAGATGTGGCTCTCAGCACAAAACGTTTGCCCACCCCTGCTGTAAACTATTACAGGGAGGTCTTTTTTCCCTCTTTCCTTTATTTTTAGTCTTTGCTACTAAAATTATGTATATATTATTATATATATTTATTAATATTATATATATATTATTATTAATCTTATCTTATCTTATTAATCTTATCTTATGATACACAAAGTGAGGGCTAGTTCTAGCATGAGGCCAATTTCATTGCATCTTTGTGTAGCATGCTCTAAAATCATTTGCCTCCGTTTGTTATATACATGTGTTACACTACTTAGCACAGCAGAATTAACTAAAGACAGTGTGCCAGGTGCTACCCTCACTTCTACCGGTGTAACTCTAGAGCAACTACTTTGAAATCAATGGTGTGACAGAATGGAGAATTTAGCCCAGAACATGGTTACATTGGAATAATTTTCCTTTTGGTGGTGTGCACAGTATGTATCTCATGGTTTCCTTAAAGTGCCACATTTTTTGCAGACTCTAAAGAGCATAGACAGTTAGAAGCAGCAGAACCCACAAAAACTCACTCATGCCCATTACTCCCACAAAATTCTGTGTTCAGGCAGGGAAACAAGCACTTCCCTAACACACATCCAATTACCCACTTTTACCCACTGTCCCATGTTGGTAGGCTATGTAGAACAGGGCCATCTCAGTGAGAGCACCAGGAGGCACTGAGTATAATCCCAGACACACAGGGTTAGAACACCCACTGCCTCACCCTTTCAGGGTAGTAGCCATGCTGCTCACTTCCTGCATCTGACCAGTGGGCAAGCCATGACCCTGCCTCCTCTTCAGCCTCTTTTGTGCCCAAGGAGGCCCAACAAGGCCCTGCTGTCAGCAGAGCATAGAGTGTGGGAAAGTGGAGCTGGAACAGCATCATGGTAGGATGGTCTTTGTGAAGGTGCTTGGTGGTCCCTGAAAGACCAGGTTTCTATTCTTGGCTCTGTCACTGATTTCCTGTGTGACCTTGAGCAAGGCCTCAATTCCCCAGCTGTCACAAGGGGATAATAATAACCAGTTTGACAATAATGAGGGCAATAAAGAAATATTTGGAAAGAGAATGAAAGTCTAATGCTAAAAAGAGATTCAAAGGATGGGGAAGGAGAATTTCTGGTGCCCTCCCACTGCTCCCCTTCCCCCTCTCCCCCCCCCCCCGATCAAACATGGTGCATGGTACAATCTGGCCTATAGTTTTTATTAGTAAACTGGTACTGGTGTACAGATCACAGAACTTTGATTTCCTGCAGACCCTGTAAAAAGTAGTTATTTTTAAGTATTCATAATTCAAAAGCATTTCCTCCATATTTAATAAGTGTATAAACAGTTTCTAATAATTGCAAGCCCAGTAGAATGTAGCTGCGGTACCTTTTATTTTGTATGACGCTTTGATACCAACCAAACACATGCCCTACTAAAGCAGGCTTTAATCTATTGATCTACCAACCTACATATCCACACAACTATTTACTACACATGGGATACATTTCTGAGTGCCATCAACTTCAGTTGAAGTTAGTTAGCCCAGTCCTGAAAGGTCCTGAGTATCTTGAACTCACACTGCAGTCAATGGCTGTTGAGGGCCCTCAGAAGCTCATAGTAGCTGCTCAGCATCTTGCAGTATCAGGGCTTCATTTTCTTTCCAAATATTTCCCTAGGTACTTATATGAAACTCAGTAACATAGCATTTGAGTGCTTCATAAACAATGAATTTAGCCTTATTCAACCTTTGTGAGGTAAGCATGCATTATTAAGCACTATTATACCCATTTTAGAGATGGGAAACTGAAGCACAGAAAGACTGAGAGACTTGTCCAAGGTCACAGAGGCAGTGGTGGTAAAGTCAAGAATAAAACCATGATTTCTTGAGGAGCAAACCAATGCATTCACCACAAGACTATCCTTCTCCTTCTGCAGTTCATTTGCTTTTGTTAATTTATCTTAGGAAACAAAAACAGTATTCTGAGGAGTATCTGAAAGTAGAACACTGATGATCAAGTAGAACACTGATCAATGGCTTGATGTCCAGTTGGCAGCCGGTATCAAGCGGAGTACCCCAGGGGTCGGTCCTGGGGCCGGTTTTGTTCAACATCTTGATTAATGATCTGGATGATGGGATGTATTGCACCCTCAGCAAGTTCACAGATGACACTAAGCTGCGGGGAGAGGTAGATACACTGAAGGTTAGGGATAGGGTTCAGGATGACCTAGACAAATTGGAGGATTGGGCCAAAAGAAATCTGATGAGGTTCAACAATGACACTTGCAGAGTCCTGCACTTAGAACGGAATAATCCCATGCACCACTACAGGCTGGGGACAGACTGGCTAAATTGCAGTTCTGCAGAAAAGGATCTGGGGATTACAGTGGGTGAGAAGCTGGATTGAGTCAGCAGTGTGCCCTTGTTGCCAAGAAGGCTAACAACATATTGGGCTGCATTAGTAGGAGCATTGATTATTCCCCTCTATTCGGCACTGTTGAGGCCACATCTGGAGTATTCTGTCCAGTTTTGGGCCTCCCACTACAGAAAGGATGTGGACAAATTGGGGAGAGTCCAGCAGAGGGCAACCGAAATGATCAGAGGGCTGGGGCACATGACTTATGAGGAGAGGATGAGGGAACCGGGCTTGTTTAGTCTGCAGAAGAGAAGAGTGAGGGGGGATTTGATAGCAGCCTTCAACTATAAATATATCAGAGGGATAAATACCAGAGAGGGAGAGGAATTATTTAAGCTCATTACCAAGAACAAATAGATATAAACTGGTCATTGGGAAGTTTAGACTTGAAATTAGACAAAGGTTTCTAACCATCAAAGGAGTGAAGTTTTGGAATAGCCTTCCAAGGGAAGCAGTGGGGGCAAAAGCTCTATCTGGCTTTAAGATTAAATTTGATAAGTTTATGGAGGAGATGATATGATGGGATAACATGATTTTGGTAATTAATTGATCTTTAAATATTCATGATAAATAGGTCCAATAGCCTGTGATTGGATGTTAGATGGGGTGGGATCTGAGTTACCCAGGAAAGAATTTTCTGTAGTATCTGGCTGGTGAATCTTGCCCATATGCTCAGGATTTAGCTGATCGCCATATTTGGGGTCAGGAAGGAATTTTCCTCCAGGGCAGATTGGAAGAGGCCCTGGAGGTTTTTCGCCTTCCTCTGTAGCATGGGGCATGGGTCACTTGCTGGAGGATTCTCTGCTCCTTGAAGTCTTTAAACCACAATTTGAGGACGTCAATAGCTCAGACATAGGTGAGAGGTTTTTCGCAGGAGTGGGTGGGTGAGATTCTGTGGCCTGTGTTGTGCAGGAGGTCGGATTAGATGATCATAATGGTCCCTTCTGACCTTAGTATCTATGAATCTATGAATCTACCTGAAAGGGGGTTCCAAAGAGGATGGAGCTCAGCTGTTCTCAGTGGTGACAGATGACAGAACAAGGAGCAGTGGTCACAAGTTGCAGTGGGAGAGGTCTAGGTTGGATATTGGGAAACACTATTTCACTAGAAGGGTGGTGAAGTACTGGAATGGGTTACCTAGGGAGGTGGTGGAAGCTCCATCCTTAGAGGTTTTTAAGGCCTGGCTTGACAAATCCTTGGCTGGGATGATTTAGTTGGTGTTCGTCCTTCTTTGAGCAGGGGGTTGGATTAGATGACCTCCTGAAGTCTCTTCCAACCCTAAACTTCTATGATTCTATGAAAGCCTCTGCAATAAGATCATTTGAATGGCAGTATCCAGAGCCTCATTGGCTAAGGTGAGTAAAATATATTGAAAGAGCAGAATGTTATTGTTTTATATCAGCGTTTCTCAAAAGGGGGTCTCAAGGCTACTGTAGAGGGGTCACGAGATCACAAAAAATATTGCCAGGGGGAAGTGGTAGAGGAGTACAGTAGCTGCCGGTCTCTGGCTGCCCAACTCTGAAGGTAGCACTGTCCCCAGCAGCAGTGCAGAAGTAAGGGTGGCAATACTCCTATGAGTATGCACAGTAATTTGCTATCACTCCTTTTTATGGGGGGAGGTCACAGTCTGAAATATTTTCAAAGGGGAGCCCAGCCAAAAAAGTTTGAGAACCCCTGGTTTATATAAACATGCACACTCACCAAGCATAGTCCCTGAAAAATCTACATGTTATTGTAGTAGGTGAAACAACATCTTCTACAACATGATATGATGCCATTAATGCTTATACTTGTATCATCCTCAGTACCGATTTATTGTGACCTTGTAAGGCAGTAAAATCCTGGAATTTCATATGGCTACGGAGCCAATCCTGAATTTGGGCCTTGATACAAGGCCCACTGGAGTCCATGGGAAACTTTCCATTGACTTTTGTGGGTTTTGCATTAGGCCTTTTTCTTGAACATTTGAAACTCCCATGTAGAGACATATGGATCAGACCTTCATATAACAAGCACCCGAAGACAATGGTCACCATTGAAAAGTCAGCATTTGCCAGTGGATACCACACAGCGACCAGTGATTTCTGATTCTAGCTACAGGGATAATTGTATCTCAGCTATTTCTTTGTGGTAACTGTTGACAAGTGGTAACTTTTTGTGGAGATGACTCTTGTCATAAATATAAAGGGAAGGGTAAACACCTTAAAATCCCTCCTGGCCAGAGGAAAAACCCTTTCACCTGTAAAGGGTTAAGAAGCTAGGATAACCTCACTGGCATCTGACCAAAATGACCAATGAGGAGACAAGATACTTTCAAAGCTGGAGGGGGGGAAACAAAGGTTCTCTCTGTCTGTGTGATGCTTTTGCCGGGAACAGAAAAGGAATGGAGTCTTAGAACTTAGTAAGTAATCTAGCTAGATATACGTTAGATTCTGTTTGTTTAAATGGCTGATAAAATAGCTGTGCTGAATGGAATGGATATTCCTGTTTTTTGTGTCTTTTTGTAACTTAAAGTTTTGCCTAGAGGGATTCTCTGTGTTTTGAATTTGATTACCCTGTAAGGTATTTACCATCCTGATTTTACAGAGGTGATTCTTTTACTTTTTCTTCTATTAATATTCTTCTTTTAAGAACCTGATTGCTTTTTCATTGTTCTTAAGATCCAAGGGTTTGGGTCTGTGTTCACCTATGCAAATTGCTGAGGATTTTTATCAAGCCTTCCCAAGGAAAGGGGGTGTAAGGTTTGGAGAGGATTTTGTGGGGAAAGACGTTTCCAAGCAGGCTCTTTCCCAGTTATATATCTGTTAGACGTTTGGTGGTGGCAGTGATAAAGTCCAAGGGAAAAAGGAAAACAGTTTGTACCTTGGGGAAGTTTTAACCTAAGCTGGTAAAAATAGCTTAGGAGGTTTTCATGAAGGTCCCCACATCTGTACCCTAGAGTTCAGAGTGGGGAAGGAATCTTGACAACTCTGATGTAGGTTACTTGGATCCTCTTTCTTTTCACTTAGAGAAAGGGGTGAAACCTTTCCATTTATTTACTTATTTTTACTAGAAAGTGAAGAATTTGTTTCGCCAGCTTTTAGACCTGCAGATATCTTTACAAAAATTCCAAGTAGACACACTGTTGGTGAAAATCCCATTAAACTAAAAACAAACTCACACTAATTTCTTCCTTCACTATGCATAAAGTCTCATCAGGTTTTAAAGAGTACCGTGTATATTTTGCCTTAGAAGCCTGTTTTTCCTAGCACACACACACCCTACTTCTTGCCTTTTTGAGTGTCCGTCTGTTGGCCTTAATGTAAAGCATGGTCAAAACCAAATTCTTTGAGACAAACACTTCTGGTTTTGGGGTGTGTTCACCACAACACAAACCAACATCACCATTAGGCAAATGACACCAATCTTTACGACAAGGCAAACTAAACCTCTGGATCTGAATTCCCCTGAAAGTCATGGTATTTGAAATTAGGGTCTGTAAACGGACACATATTTTTTTTGGTTTGAGCCCCTCAGTAATCTAATGATGGTGTACCCCTTATAGCCACTCTCCTATTTCCTGTTTATTGCTGCCACTACAAGTCCCCAGGGCTCACATAGACTACGTGGGACTCTATGCCTTGCTCGTCAGGACTGAGTAGCAATAAGGCTGCATTGTTTGCTTGTTTCTATTCAAACTAAACTTTACTGAGAGATCAGAGCGACTCCTGCCTGGCCCATCAGAACTACTAAGTTATAGACTGGAGGAGAAAGAAGGGAATGGCACATTTGACCACATGGCACTCCCAGTCTCTGAATTTCTTTGTTACTCTGTACAGGCCCGTGTCTTGTAGCCTAAAGGAGGCCGAGGGTTTCACAAAGTTTAAAAATAAAGCACCCTCACCATGTTGCCTTTTCACTTTATGTGCAGAATGTTTTGCACAGCTCTAGGTGCTGGTGCGCCTCTAATCAGCCAGTCATGCAGCTGGAATCCTACAGAGAGAAATAAACAATTCTTCAAAAAGAATCTAGTCAGTCCTTTTCCTTCTCTCTCTCTCTTTCTTTTTCACGATAATCCTCAGTCTGGCCTGGATGTTACAGCTTCAGAGCTGAGGACTGTCATCTGTGGTCTGCCACTCTCATAGCCATGCTATGAATGACACTTTAGTTCTGTGTTAATTGCCCTGCTGCAGCTCAGCTATCAGCCAGCCCCGTCTCAGATTTACTGATTGCAGACGCAACCTGAGCGAGTGAGCAAGCATGCAGCGGTCAGGGCTCAGAGAGGCCAAGTTCAAGGGCACACACTGGTACAGATGTATAAACAAGGGAATGGTATGTAAGCAATAAAGACACAAAGGTTAGGATCAGGGCTAGCAGTACAATAAACAGCTGTGATAACCCAGTTTGTTGATAGATAAAGAATTTACTGTAAAACCCTCAATGTGCAGGATACATTTTTTAACGCTTTAAGGGATGCATAATTTTTGACCCTCCTTTATTTTGTCTTCCATGTGCTCTGCAACTATCTATGAGCATCTTTAAATATATTTTTAATATATGTATAAATCAAGCTTGGGAAGTGCACGGCCATCACGCCAGCTAGAATTCTTTCCCATCAACGCCACTCCCCTGAAAATAATGCAACACCATTTATTCTGCAGGAGATTAAGATTGCTGCTGCAACAAATTCAGAGAGGCAGGTATTCTAGTCCTTAATACTTCTGTTTCCTATTAAAACCCCCATGTTTCAAGTAGGGAACTAATTTTTTCCAATTTAATTTTAATAAAATAAGAAGAGTAAGTAAAATTTTATCAGGGCTCCTGTAAATTTTGCCTGGTGTATATTTTGCTAAATTTACTTTTAAAATATATTCCAGGCAGTATCCAAGCATTTTGTAAACTTACTATTGTGGTTCTTAAGTGTCCTATGAGGCTCCCATCAGAAGTACAATATATTGTACTGTAACTATTGATCCAAATGGCTACATTTCTAAAACAGAAAATGATTGTGTAGTGAAAGCAGTGCAGAGGTGCAGTAAAATGCCCTCAAGTATATAAAGACATAAAGATTAAAGTCACCCTGCAGATTCCCTTTAACTCCTCCAAATCCACCATGTAATGTGTTCTTTTAGGATAAATGAAAAACTTTGTACAAATTAACATGACAGGTGCCAGTGTTCATAAATAAGATTGCTCCTCAGCATCAGGGGATCAGGCAAAGTTTACTTTCCTTTAAATACATGCAAAGGCTGTTAATTAAATTCCCAGATGTCAGAGGAACATCTGAATATCTAGAAGGCAAAATAACACCCCAATATTTGTCAGACACAACACGTATTCCAGATAAGAAATTGAGACTTCAATACACAACTTACCCTAGAGTGTGCTTACCAACAATTTTCAGTTCTGTGGTTTGTCTTCAGTTTCAAGAAAGTTTAGACAATCTCAAAAAAAAAAAAAAAAAAAAAAAGACAAGCTATTAATATTCTGCAGCACCAAAATGTGATTGCTTAATTTTTATTTTTTAATGACAACCCTAGCTATTAGCATATATCTTAGATATGTTTAGGAAAATATAATTTGATACCAGGACAACTACATCCTCCTTTGCTCCTAAGGTTTACTTTCACATTAGCATTTGGATTTCTTTTTGGGTACAAAGTCCATTCCTGTCTTGAGTTCTCTGTAGCCCTAGAGCATAACCACTCGTACAGCAGCTAGAATAACAAGGCCCTGATCCTGATTAGGGCTTCGGAATGCCACTATAGGATGAATAATAAATAACAATAATTGGGAAAGATACAACCTTAAACAGCACAATATATGACTAGTCTGAGCTATGATCTCTACTTGGGGCCTGCGTCTCCTTCCATTGTATTCGATGATTAAACTCCCAGCACGAAATCCTGGCCCCAACAAAGTCAATGGTGAGACTCTTATGGGAATTTTGCATGTACATGGCCTTCAGGATCTCATTAATGAAGCTAATAAATGTTATCAAAACATCTTTATGAGTCAAGTTCTTTGGCCAGAAGATGGAAAAAGAAGCTCTGTTATTGTGAGGCCATAGTCTGACTGGTGCCTTGTCCCTTCACAGTCAGCCTGAGCAGGTTATTTATGAGCAGCATGAGTAATTTGGACAGGAGTATATTTGTCTGGACCAAAGTGTGTATTATTAATTATTATTTGTATTGTGGCAGCACCTAGATGCCCCAGTCAAAAATCAGGACCCCATTGTGGTCAGTGCTGCACAAAAACAAAATGACCAGGTTTTCCCAGCCCCAAATTGCTTACAGTCCAAGTTTATGACTGAAAAAACAGGTAGATACAAGCAGGCAGATGGGGCAGATATTACACAAGGTAACAGTGAGAGGATTACAGTTAAAATAATAAGCAGTCGATACAGCACACCAGCTGTCTAGCCATAATCAAGTGTTTTGGAGGAATCATGATGGAGGTGAGTTTTAAGGAGAAGGAGGTAGTGGATTTTTATGGGGCTCTCTTTCTCCGTGCAGGGGGCAGAATGGGAGAAAGTGGGGTGGTGCACGTGGAAAAGTTGATTAACAGACAATAGAGGGTGACATGATGGGTGGACAAGAAGCAGGTATCGATGGCGCCATACCATATAAGGGATAAGGAGGAGGGTGGAGCTAAAGCCATGAAGGGCCTAAAAAATGAAGACAAGTATTTTGTGCTGGATGTGGTGATAAAGGGTTAGCCAGGGGAGGGAAGCAAAGAGGGAGGATAACATGGTTGAAGCAATGAAATAGGAAGCTTATATTTATATTAAAACCCATGAATTGTGCCTTTTGGTGCTTGACCTAAGAGCATCCCACTTCAGTCCCCCTTGCAGAAAACTCTTTGTGTGTTTGAGGGAATAGAATCAGGGTAGAACACACCCCACTGTGTGTGCCTTCTGTCTGTCACTTTCCAGAAAATATGAAAGCACAAGTCAAAGCCAGAATTTGGCTCAGTGTGTTGAAATACCACTGTATATCTAAATGAAACCATACATTACCTGCACATTCCAAGATGCTGTAATAATGAATTAGTATACAAAGAGCCTTCAGGTACTTCCCAAGAAGAGTCCTTTTAGAACCTAGAAAAATACCCTCAAACTTTCTCACAATTCGTTTTCAAGGATCCCAGGGACTATAGATCCATCCAGTGAGGTGCTATAGCAGCCTCTGTTGACCCCATCTCTCTCACACACTCTTCAGCATTCCGCAGACTGAACCAGAGACAAACACAGGAAGGAGAAACAGACAGACTGGGCAAGATGCATCGAGTTCCTAGCAGCAGAGTCTTACTTTATTCCACACATCTATCTGAGAAATACATTGCTGGTGGGGGACCCTCGCTGGTTGTCAGAGGGATCATTAGTGCCTACAGCCAGCCTCAAAGCTACTATTTTGGCACTTAGAAGAAATTAAGAGCTAAGAGGAAAAAATAATAAGGATAAATACCTGAATCTCACCTCCTCAAACATGTAATGTAGAGAAAGATTTTGTGTGTGTGTGTTTTAGCATGGAAATATTTTCTCCCTTTGAAATAGGCTGCCCTGTGCTATGGTGCAGTTATTATTTGGGAATTCAGATTTACAGGGATTTGCTGCCTGGCCGATAAAGCCAGGAGGAAATATAGACATGCATAAATGACATATTTTCATGCTTTGTGCAAACCACCCTGCAAAGCACTTTTGAGCAGCTAAGCAATTTACATCTAATAGCAAAGTGTTTTTTAATCAGTCAGATCAATTTGTGAAGAATTGGTACATTAGGTGTAACCATATAGCAGAGATCCTTATAGCAAAGATTTAGAAGTAATTGCTCCCTGACCCAATGAACAGTGTATTACTATAGAAGTTTGTATTCTATTAAGAGTTAATAAGTGACCAAGATCTAGACTAATACACTGTCAGGGTTCATTATCATTACAGGTTCTTGCTATTTTTTCTAGTGCCTTTTGCTCTGCCCTTCTTGCTACATATGGAAAACCTATATCAAGATGGTTGTCATGGCAATGAAAAGATTTGCATGTGTCTTATCTATCTATTTAAATACCTTCTTATGGTTTATAACTACCATAATACATCCCTCCAGCCTGGCTCATTGCTAATTTAGAGCTAGCCTAGTGTGTCTGAGGTCAGTGATACCATCTAAAGCATGTTGTCTAGACAACTCTGAAGCCACTGTCCATGGGGTAATTGTTTTATGCAAATAAAAAAGTACAATGGTGACATGTTCATCCACTACCCGTGCAATCTGATTGAGCCATGTTGGACTGTATGCAGAGAATTCGTAATCATGTACTCTGTGTAGATGTTTGTTCCTGCATTAGGCAACTACCTCTTGGCTGCACTTTGGAGGGCAGGGGGGCGGAATTGACCATTTTTTGATCATGTCTCTAATGTAGATATTGTACTACTTGGCTGGTGTGTGATACTAAAAATTGACACTGCAAAAATCCATTTTAAAAAATTAGTTTGTCCTAAAATTATTCAATAAATTGAAGACAGCTTTCTAAAATTCTGCTCAATCACTTGCCTGGGGTGATTCATTTATTCTGATGGGCGAATAAAACAGCTTTCTCTCCCTCACTCTTCTACTCCCCCATGATTATTGGTATCTTCATGGTAAGGGTATGTGAGCAGATTTTGTGCCTAGGCTGGTAAGGTTTCAAGACAGTTTTGCAAGGGTGATTTCAATATGTTTAGCTAAAATTATTCAAGCTGTATATCTGGCGCAATTCTTAGCTCTTTCTTTCTTTTATGTCTTTATTCATATATTTCAGCCATTCAACTTCACTGAAATACATTGGGCTAGGTGAGCTTTTTGAAGAGACAGAGTGGAAAACGGAAAAGTATTTTGCTAATGGAATAAGAAGTGTTGCTCCTCAACAGAGAACCTATATTACTCTGTTGCTTTCTTTTTTCTTTTACCTTCCTCTCCTTAAGGAGTTTGTGATTTGCTGCTGTATTCAAATGGTAGCAAAGGTAAATGTGGCTATTACTGAATAAATCCATCACACATAGAAAACATTGTGCAGTCTGAAAACATGAAAAGAGATGACAACAACAAATAAAGACCTCCCAAATCCTAAAAATGACTACATAGAAAAATGAGACCAGTTCACTCCTGTTTAATCTTGTTAGTTTAGGGCTGTGGCTTTGTTAAGACTTTCATTGATAAAAGCCACTTCTAAAAGTACTTTAAGAGCTACTCAGATGCATTTTCTGACAAATTATATCTTGATGCTCACAGAGATTAAAAAAAAATACTGAGGATACATAGTACTTTGGTAATGGACTGATTTGCTATCTGCCTTTGAAATTTTTGACCATGCTTGCAAGCAAAAGATTTTATTTTTAGATAATTTATGTCATTATTCATAGTCTTAGGAAAAGCTAACCTATTCTTGTGGTAGCAAATCATGAACCATTTACCCTGACAATACAGTTAGACAGTGTTTACATGTAGGACTACAATCATTGTTTGACTAATCCGTAAAGGGTAGATTTTCTATTGCATTTCAATAAGCTCATCTACTTCAGTCTGTTGAGAACTTTCTAAAGATGCGTTTTCATTTATAATAGCAGATCTTGGAGTGTGGTAATCTGGAATTGAAGTTTCAGTGACAGATTTATTCAACTAGCACTTTGCATGAGGCATTGCTGCAAACATTATTTAAGAAAATACATACATAAAACTGACAAAACCTTCCAAAGATAATTTCTGCAATTTAGTAAACTAAGGATTTCAAGTCAAGCTTCAGTTTCCGGGTGTTTTTCATAATGGCTTTCACAGCAGATGACCTGACAGCTAATCTCATGATCTGAATCGCGCTTTGCAGCATATACACAAACAAACCCCCGTCAAATACTCAAAGGATCACACTGCTTTCACATGACATGTCTGCAAGTTAGCGCTGCAAATGTCCAGAGGTCCAGACTGACCTCTTGACCTCCCGTCTGGGAAACATTCCTACTCCAGGCAGCTCATTCTTGACAACAAACAGAGCAAGACCACTGGGCACATTTTGAAAAGGAAAAAGAGAACAGCCATGAATGGAGTGTGTCTGGTACAACAATGACAGACAATGAGTGTGAATAGAACTGCAAACTGTGCTCCTGCTAAAAGAGCTGGGAGCATCTTCCTTGCTTCCCTCCCCCTTTGTACCATACACCCACTGCCAGTCCTTTTCAATATTTTTCCCTTTTACAAATATATTAAATACTTGAGCCACCTCAAATATCCAACCAGTTCAAGTAACTTTAATTTAAGAATGGAAATACAAGTGATAGTGCTGTCAATAATTTGGTTGGACTAGATGACCTCCAGAGGTGCCTTCCAACCCTGATATTCTATGATTCTATATGAGTTCTCAGACCTGTCTCCCCCTCTGCCCCATCTAATCTGTGTTTAAATAATGTTACAAATGGTGACTACAACAAAAACCAGAACATGCAAAGCTGAAGCTTAACTCACGCAGCTGGAAGAGAGCAGGAGCAATGGTGCCACATTATGATGTCTATTACTAATACATACTGAAAAGTATGATCAGTACAGCAGTAAAAAAAACCCAAATGTTTGAATTTCTTGGCCTTTGTTGATAAGCGGCAGAAACTTAGCATTATTAAAATGTAGGATTTGGGTCTGAATTTCTCATTTCTGAATTTAAAAAAAAACCAGCCGTGTTCTGAGAAAAAAATAAGAAACCATGTGTTTATACAATATAGAGTTCTTCTTCCACATACTCATTCTAAAGCAATATTTTGCTATGTAGTGAGGATTGGATGAATATAGCGCATAAGAATTTTTATAGCATATAACCAAATTCCAATCATATTTTATACTGGTCTAAATCCAGAGTCAATGAAGGAATTCCAGATTTACACTGGACATGCTAAACTCAGTATCAGACTCATTGTGTTTGAGTAGTTTGGAAGTATTTGGGAACACTTCTTATACCTCTCTTGCCATTCTTTCTGATCTGAGAGAACTTAATATCTCCTTTACAACCATCAAGGCAAAAAAGAAGTAGAAAACCTATTTTGGTACAAATATTGATCTTGAGAATGTGCCTCAGTTGTCAAAAAGGGTTTGGATTTCCCCTCACAAGCTCCCCTCTAGGCACTGTAATACAACGTGGAACAAAATGAGGAAGAAATGGGGGCTGTCTCCATAGCATGCATCCTTCTGACCCGACCATGGGGAAGTCTCTATGAGAATTTAAAGGGATTATTCTGGGCCTGCAGAGAAGAAGATGCCTGGAAGTGGCAGGCTGGTGGTGTGCAACACTGGACATAGTAAGCTTGTCTATGCAGACTGTGAATTTCCTAGTTGGTGAAACCAGCAGTAGCTCCTCCTCTATAACTGCAGTCCATTTTGGCAAGGGTAGCAGGGTGCAGGTTAGTGACTAAAGCCAATTGCTTGTAATGGGGAACCATTCCACTAATAAGTGGAAAACACCTTCAGGGGAAGAAATTAGAGTCCATGCATTCAGAGTAACTTTCACATTAGGCTGACTGATTTGACTAGCATTCTCCTATGAGGAAGAGTATCTTTTATGACTGGTGTATTATCCTCCCATGGGTTTATTTTCTAAAGAATATTTTGTCAGCCTTATTTTGGATCATTGTTAGACAGTGTACGTTGGGCCTAATGTCCAGAATGTCCTCTTCAGATCCCTCGTGGTCAAGTGCAATAACCTAGCTAAAAAATTATAGGTCATATTCATAGCCGTACATTTGGATATGCTCATGTTCACATGGGACCACAGCTTCAAATTAAATATTAAATATGTTTAGAAGAGAAAAATTCCAACAAAATACACAAATGCAATTAGCTCGTGTTGTGGTTAATTTGAAAGTGATGGGCTTGTTGGATTTTTTGTTTAGTTTTACCTGCAGAAACATCTTAAGGGCCAGTGTGTGGCCCTTGCTCTGGCTGCTTTGCACTGTTCTAGCACAGCAGAACTACCATAAAGCCAGTTTAAGCTGCTAACAGAGGATTTCCTTGTGTAGGGGGATCTTCGGTGGTGTGAGGCTGGTATACTAGTACCTGCACACACATGCACACACATATACACATATGGTGTAAGGGTGTGGCTGGGCAAAAGGGAGCATGGCCTGGAAGCTGTTATGTCCAGCTGAGCCTTGTCTGTCAGAACATACCCTTGGGATCAGGGGCAGCTGGGTATGAGATAAAGTAGGCTCCGGCTCCTTCAACTTATGCAGTGGGTTGGCCCCAGATCAGGGGAGTGTAAAGATGGTTTAAAATTTCCTTTTCTTTCCCTCACATCTGGGTAAACCCTGAGGGTATTGTGGGAAGAGCAGAGAATTTGTCCCTAAAGCTGTCACCCTCTGAGGGGAGATGGGATGCTTATGCTCATATGATTTGAAAATGACAAAAATATATAAGAAACAAAGGTTAAAATAAAATTACCTTTCTACCCAGAGATCATAGGGGAGATTTTCAAAGGTCCAGTTCCCAGCTGAAATTGAGTGTGATTCAGCCAGGAATAACATGACTCTTACTTTGGGGTGTAAAGAAAATCACTAAGATTTAGAGAATTACAAACTTATTATATTTCCTGAATGGGAGGAAACCTGTGGTTGGAGTTATTTATGTTTTAGACACGTTCTGACTTATGATTATTGTTCTTATTTATTGAGGACTGCTGGCACAGTGTTGTACAGAACACAGAGGAAGACACCAAGCAACGCAGTGTGCTCATAGTTAAATACCTACAGTCATCAAAAACAGCCCAAGATTCTGAGTGCCTGCAACTTCCATGCATTTCAGTGATCAGTCTTCTGTATTAAATTCAGGGTTGTGTCCATATGCTGAATCAGCATTTTAATAAAGGTGTTACCATAACACTTTAGCTGAAATTCCTTGCATATTAATAGCCTACAATTACAAATACATCCTGAAAAGTATGATCAGTGTATGGCTTTGTATTCATTTTTAGCAGCAAACCCAAACTACTGTTTGTTATTATGTAGTCTTTATTTCTCCCTTCCCCCACCTTCTACTCCACCCCCATGCCCCACTGTCCCCAATTCAAAGATTAGCACATTGATCCCTGCATCTTATTTCCAAGCAAATCCTGGCAAAAGAGCAATATGCACATTTAAACGCTCCCTGGTCAGCCTTGCAGGAAATGAGCACAAAACTGCACCCAATACAGGCACCACACAACAGTCTCAAGCAAACACATCCAGAAGCCACTTCTCCTCACACCATAATGAAAAAAGAAAACCCTCCCTGCCTTGTTACCATCTAAGTTTTTGTCTCATTTTGCCTTTTAATGCAACTAAGTAAATCCAAATAACTGGAGAGAAATGAATTATAAATGGAAGAAAAATGAGTGTACTATTAATACTACTCCCAGAAGGGGATAAAAGGGATCAGAAATTTTATCCCATGGTGCAGCTGAGAACTGACAGACAGACTGGGCTGACATTCTGAGGCCACACTGTTTTCATAAGGGAAAGAAAAATCCCTTATCGACGTGAAGTGATATTTTAACCACTCTTGTAGACGTATGTTTAAGAGCCTGTCTACAGCCCTGCACAACACATTTTGTTCCAGGAGATTGGGGCGTTTTTGAATAATATAATAGCTCGTAAGAGGCACAGTCCTAAAATGGAAATGTGGGATGTTAAAATGATGGTTAACTCTGCAAGCAACTGATCTCTTCTTTAAGTCATATGAAATATGCCCATATAAAACAGGGAGTAAACAAAATTCTGTGCTTAACAATCTCCAGGCTCTTCAGCTTTCCCACAGAACTGACCCCTATAACTATAACAGAGTGATATGGATGAATAACAAAGCTCTGCAGAAAAGTACAGATTGACCCAGCCGTGACCTTCCTGAAGCCAGGTGCAGCAGGGACACACATAGTCTGGCACATTCCATTTTAATTTTGCTTGGGTAAAGAGCTGATAAAGTCCCATCTAGTCCAGTGCTTTCATTCTGGTGGGAATTCCAGGAGATAAGAAGAGTATTTTCTAAATTATTTACTAATAGCAGATTTGGAAAAAGAAAAGCAGCCCAGTGTATTTGGCTTAGGGCTGGGGAGCCATCTTCTCCCCCGCTCCATCCTCAGCCAATAAGGAGATCACTGCTTATCATCCCCCATTTTTTTAATTCCTCACACAGGGCCTGATCCTGTGAGGTGCTTAGCACCAGCCGCTCCTGTCACCTTGAGCCCCAATTCAGGAGTGCACTTCAAAACATGCTGTAGTATTCCATCCCTGTTCGGGACAGAACTGAAGCAAGTGCTTAACTTTAAGGGCATCCTTAGTCAAATTGACTTCAAAGCAACTTAATATAGGGGCTTAAATTCTTTTGTGAATTGGGGATACTTTCCTAAACGTGGACCTTGCTCTGCACCAGTCAAAGTCAGGCCCTAATAGTGGAGGTTAATTTTAGGAACTGACACTTGTCACATTGCATTCAAAAGGGATAGCTTCCAAAGGTGCAGGATAGGGCCTTGATCTTAAAAGGGACATTGTCAACTTGAAGTCCAGTAAATTACAGAACAGGGATTAAAAATAGTTTCAGGTACTCTTCCTGGCCTTGAGTCTCCTTGCGAATTTGTATCGCTTTACAATGAGATTTTTCAAAGGCTTTTCTCCCCCACACCTCTGCCCTGTGAGAAAAACCCACAAAAACCACAGGTAAAACTGAACTAACTCACTGACTGCAAAGTGGAACTGTGCTGGAGACTACCCAAAGTAAATGAGCTGAAGAAACAGAGAGAAATATTTGTTTTCCTCTAATATCCTAGTAATATTCAGTGTCACTGTAACAATAATAGGTAAAAAGAGTTCTGGAAAAAAAGTGTGTTTTAAGGCACCGTGTCTAAGGAATTGATCCTGCTCCATTAAGGTTAATGGGAATTTTCCATTGATTTGTATGGGAGCAGGATCAAGCCCTAGGAGTAAGTTGACAGCATCTTTTTACAATCATGAAAGCTGTAGGACAAGATTTACAAAAATGACTAGTGATTTGGGAGGCCTCAATTTTGGGGGCTCATCATGAGACCTCTGGAAGGGGCCTGTTTTTCAGAGGCAGGGTGCTTAGAGTTTTCTGAAAACCAGGCCCTTTTCACACTATCTCTAGTTGGACACCAAAAATCGCTACCTTCTTTTGAAAATCTTGGCTCTGTGATTTGGGGAAGTGGAACAGGTGAAGGATAATAACAAAAAAAGCTAATGACTCTGCTTTGATTAAGGTAAAGCTTATACATTTATTTCATCGCCTCCTTTGTATTTCACTCTTTGGTGAATTTACTACAAATAAATCATTTCTTGGCTGAAATAAACCCCAAACCATCCAAGGAACAAACATATTCCAATTGCCAACTCCAGAGGAAACAGGGAGACAAATAAACCACCCCAGAAATCTGGTGAGTGGAGTTCAATTCTTATTAGTATTTTATACAAAAGGAAGAAAAAACACACAACTCAGATGGAGAAGGTCTGCTGCCTCTCAGCTCCCTCAATGACACTCAATACTGTGTTTCCTTTTGTGATCAAGTAATTATTCACTCTTACCACCATTTATTCACATAAAACAAGGAAGCACTATTCCCTCTACCTTAGCCACAAATAAAAAGGCAACAGTTTGTGAGAAGTAATAATCTGCAGGTTTGCGCTCCACAACTTACCTCCGATAGTTTGTCTGAATATTAATGAGTTACTTCGCTCATAATGACATGCTGGCCTATGAGATTCAGACAGACATGGACGCTGTGTGATTTTAGTTTCACCTACATTGAATTTGGATGGCAGAGCAGTCTTCCAGCAGGGTGAAATGCTGACGAGGACAGCAGCCAACAATCCTTACCCAAGAGACAGAACACAGCAGCAGCATGACCTCCTTTTACTGGCCCAGTGACCAAGAAGTACAAGACTAGTCTCAAACTCATGGGTTCACAGCAGCAAACTCTTTATCAGGAGCCAACAGGCTGGTCTCCTATAACATTTTCATCTGTGACCTTTCCTTGCCCCCTCCCCAGCTTTTCATGATAAGATGAATCTTCCTTAACTGTCAGAAGCTGCTCTCTTTAGCATGTTATGCTTAGTGTTTAAGGCATGAGTACATATTCAGTTGTGAACATGCTGAATTTTAAGCAGCTGCAATTAGTTGCAGGGGGAGGGAAGGGTGAAGAGATTTAATAGGTTCATGTTTCGTCTATAGAAGGCTACCTTTAATGTTCTGAGATAAACTAAGTTCCTGTGGATCCTTCTGTGGATTTTCACTACAGGACCCCATTGACTTTCATGGAGGTTCCTTGCACGGAATGATGGTGGGACGTGGCTTTGAGAGATCGGCAGCTACACGAGGAGACACACAATGTACAATGAAACCAGAGTTGTCAGATGTCCGGTTTTTGATCGGAACGCCCGGTCAAAAAGGGACCCTGGCAGCTCTGGTCGGCACCACCAACCAGGCCATTAAAAGTCCAGTGGGCAGTGCAGCAGGGGCCCAGGGCTAAGGCAGGCTCCCTACCTGCCCTAGATCCTCATGGCTCCTGGAAGCAGCCGCTGGGTCCCTGAGGCCCCTAGGCTCGGGGCGGTCAGGAAGGCTCCACACGCTGCCCTGACCCCCAGTGCTGACTCCACAGCTCCCATTGGCTGGGAACTGCTACCAATGGGAGCTGCGGGGGCGGCGCCTGCAGGCGCAAGGGCAGCGCGCAGAGCTGCCTGGTCACCCATGAGCCTAGAGGCTGCAGGGACCTCAGAGCCATGGTAAGTACTGCCGGGACCCTGAACCCCCTCCAGCACCTCAACCCCCTGCCCTGGACTAGAGTCCCCTCCTGCACCCCAAACCTCTCATCCTTGGCCCCACCCCAGAGCCCACACCCCTAGCCAGAGTCCTCACCTCCTTCCACACCCCAACCCCCTCCTGTGCTGCAAACCCCTCATCCCCGACCCCTCTCCCACCCAAAGCCTTCCCCCCCCTCCCGACACACACATACTCCAACCCTTTGGCCCAGCCTGGAGACCTCTCCTGCATCCCAAACCCCTCATCCCTGGCCTCACCCCCAGCTAGAGCCCTCACCCCCACCCCTGCACTACAACCCTCTGCCCCAGCCCGGAGTCCCCTCCCATACCCCAAAGCCCTCATCCCTGGCCCCACCTCAGAGCCCACACCCCCAGCTCAAAGCCCATACCCCTCCCACACCCCAACCCCCTGCCCCAGCCCAGTGAAAGTGAGTGAGGGTGGGGAAGAGTGAACAACAGAGGGAGGGGGAATGGAGTGAGCAGGGAGCAGGGCCTCAGAGAAGGAGCGGGACAGGGGCTTTCAGTTTTGTGTGATTAGAAAGTTGGCAACCCTAAATGAAACACACAGGGAAATATTTGTAGTCTGATTATCAGTGGGCCAACCTCTATTTCCATGCAAAGCCTGCATAATTGAGCCAAGTGCCAGGAAGAGCTGTGGAGGCTGATGGGGAAATTATCTGCACGCTGAGGCTGTGAACAGCAGTAGAGCTGTTCCACAGCTGTGACACCTGGCTGCAGTAACTTCTATAGTTCCCATGCTCCCTCTCTTCCACGCTGCCTATTTATACCCCTTGACTCCCTCCTAGAGCTTTCTGCCTATAGTGCCCCTTCTTCCCGCTCTGTACAGAGTTTGCTGACAATGTCTACCATGACCTGTTTTCCCCTCTCCACTTCCAACAACCTCTTCTGTTTCTGCCCTGTCACTAATAGCAAATGTTCTCCATACCTGTGACCCCTTCACCTGTCCCTTGCTCACCTCCTTTCTGAGTTCCTGAGCTCCCTCATGTTCACCTTCATCCCCTCCCTTGGCTCTCACTTGTCTCTGGTTCCTCCTTGTCACAATACAAGCATGACTTGATCTTCCCCATCCTCAGAAAGTCTTCTTTTTGACCCTCCTTGTCTCTCCATCTAGTACCCCATTTTCCTTCTTCCCTCAATTCCCAATTCACTGAATCTCGAGTTCCTCTCATCCTGCACCATCCTCAACTCCTTCTACTCTCGTTTATACCTCTCTGCTCCACTGGAACTGCTCTCACTAAGATGGCTAATGACTTCTTCCTGGCAAAATGCCAGAGACTCTATTCTGGCTTCATTCTCATCAGCTTCTCTATTGTTTCTGTTGATCTATCTTTCCGTCTCACCATCTTATCTTCTCCATGACTCCATTGTGTCTTCATCCTCCTCCCATCTCTTTGATCATTCCTTCAGCAGCAATTTCAGTGTGTCCTCCTCCTCTTCCATCCATGGTTAGAAGTAAGCTGTGTTCCCAGCTTCAGTTATTTTCAAAACTTGCCAAACACAAATGTTTGTATCTTTAAAAGTGCTGACCTGATTTTCTTCAATCTTGACATTTTCTGAAGATCTCATTGAGATCTAGAATGAAGTCATATTAGAAAAAAAAATCAGTTCCATAATTATAAAGTTATGGCGATTTATCCTTGATAAGCCATAGGGCCACCTTTACTTATGTGTGCTAAAGGCTTAGTTTGACTCCCATTGACTAAGCTCTTCTAATGGTACCTGTAAGGGCATCAAAGTACTTACATGCTTTAGTCATCTTTTGGTCAGCTGGTGCGTTATAAGCATCCTTAGGCAGTACTAGTTGGTCTTTGGCAAATGGTTCCTTTCCATGCCAACTTGCCTCTGTTCTTCTTTTCAAGCCCAGATTCATGGGTTTTGCTTCAAGTGGAAGTGAGCATGAAGCTTGTCTTTTTTATGTAATTACTTTTTAGCTTCTGTATTGCTGAAAGATCTGAAACCTAGGTATTGCTTTATTTCAGGATGCTTCTCCACCCTCCTGCCCAGGCCAATGAGGATTAGGATTTGGTTCTTTTGTAGAAGGAAGTGCACAGTGATTGACACCCTATAGCTAAAATAGTAGCTACTTGATTATCTAGGTCCTGATGTGAAGCCATAGATAGAGTCCCACTGATTACAATGAACTTTCTTTAGATCAATAGTATTGCTGGTAGCTTTTGAGGAAGTTATTTGTGTGAATGGGAAGGTGACATGGCAGCCACCTCATAAGAGGAGAGAAAGCAATGGAAGGACACTTCAGGATGAATATGTAGGCATTAGCTATGATTGAGATTTCAAAGAGCCAAATACAAATAAATACCAGAAGACTGGTGAGTATGCAAAGATTCAGAAGTGCTCTCTCTCTTTTCTACCTTAGTATTGAATTTATTTTGTCAAGGCTGATGGGATTCCCCAAAGAAATGCCAACATGGAAAAATTTATTTTAATATATTTTGAGAAGTCTTGATGATGTTTTGTCGTGCCATAAAACTCAGTACAGTATTTAACATGTCACACTGTGTGTTTTTGTGCACTGTCAGCAGATCTGAGTAAGTAAGTAATAGAGAATTATGTACCCAGTGAAATTAACTTTTTCCCTGTGCATCAGTTGTCTGCAAGCAGTTTACAGATTTCTAACATTTCTTTGTTATTTAAAATTATTCTGTGAATAATGTGTACAAGAATCTTTTCGTCTGTAGAACAGATTGTTCGTAAGCAGTTTGTTATGAGATGTTGATATCTGAGCTGCGCCAGTTTGTTTTGATTGGACACATAGGGCACGCATTTCTATTGCTGCTTCCTGACTGACTGAGCTAGAATCTACTAAGCACATTCATGTTAATGAATTTAAAATTTAATTTTTGCAAAGAGTGTTAATATTTGCTTAAAGTTTGCTATATCTGCCAGTACGGCTGCCATGAACTTGTGTGTGAAAAGGAAAGAAGGGCCCAAACCCAGCTGAGGCAGATTTATTTATTTATGCTGGTGAATATTTACAGATTTTTTAAAGATATTTGCCCAACCCTAATTGTCAGGTTATGTCTGCTCAGGTCATGGAAGAGTGGGTCAAAAATTATGAGAAAAAATTGTTTTAGGATGATATTTCAATTACAATTTAAAGAGTCCCACCATATCCTGGGATCTGTCTGTTGCACAATGTGATATTGCATTCCCCACTGCCCCAAGCATGGGTAGTAAGGGAGTGTTCCAGTAATTATGTCAAATCCCCAGTGCATTTTGAAGTAAACTATCTAGAATAACAAATGTTAATAGCATGTCACTCTTCCATCTCCCAAGTATAAATGAATAAATTGTGGTGATGCTATGGGGATGCCTGCTCAACTCAGTGAACTGGGAGGTATGTGCCCAGTGTCTGCTTTATTTAACAGGAGTTATGCATGTAACTTGCTGCCCCACCATTATAAATGTGTGGCCCTTTATTCCTGCTACTCACATTAGGTCCAAGTTGCTGCATCAGTCCAAACAGCTTTTCATTCTTACTTTGCCCTGCACTCAAACAAAGTAGTATTTTTTTTTACATAAACTGCATATAAAATCCCAAACATGAACTTAAGCCCCCAAAATGTAGCTTTTTAATTTTAATGGTGAAAATGTTGCCTTTGGAGAAAAAAAACTTGAAAGAGATAAGCAAATTAAATTACATTCCTCTGTGGACTCAAATGTCTTCTCCTCACTGTGAAAGTTGTAAGGGGTATTCTTATAAAATACAGATTCCCATAGGGGAATTAAAAGCAATTAAAATAACATTAGCATTTTCCATAACTTTACAATGCTTATGTGTGTTATAAAATCATACAAATTATTGAAAAGTTATTTGTATTAAGATTATGGACTATGGAGATAATTTGCATGATTTAGAGGCTGCAACTACAAATTGTGAGTAGGCGAATTGAACCATGGTTTACTAGATTGGCATCTAGAGTTGTGACAACTAGCCTATAGCTGGATACTTTGCTGAAAAATGTTAACTTACAGTGCTACAGAAGTAGCATTTTTTTAACTACACTAAGTGTGCAGTGACACTAAAAATCAGTTTCCACAAAAGCTACTGTATCCATTGGGATAAAGGCCAATGAGTTCAAGTGGAAAAAAACTGACCCTTAGGTATATATGGTTAGGCTGCTGATGTGGTGAAGCCACTGCTTCTTGTGATGACCAATATTATCTCATTGTTGACTTGTACTCCCTCATCTGTTTGTATCCATATGTTGCCTTTTGTCTTGTATTTAGATTGTAAGCCCTTCGGAGAAGGAACCGTCTTTTTGTTCTGCGTTTGTATAGCACCTAGCACAATGCTAGGAGGAGGAGGACATACATACAGTCCTTATACATGGATAAAGAACCCAAGTATGACTGGAATGTAAACATTTCTGTGTTTCAATTTGAAAAAAAAAATGTAAACTGTAGCTTATGCTGCTGTAGCACCAAGGTCCATTGTAGGTACTCCACCTCCCTGAGCAATGGTAGGTACATCAACAGAAGCATTCTTCCGTAGACCTAGCTGCATCTACAATGGGGGTTATGTCAACATAGCTAGGATGCTCAGGTGTGTGAATTTTTCATTATATTCACCACATTCATTTACAAGTAATTTACACCCACTTTAAAGCTACTTCATGCTGGCAGAGCGAAGTTAATGGCAAAATTCCAGCTTTCAGGATTTCACCCCTAAGGTGGTGTAAAGGGGATTAAGTATAAATGAAAATAAGGGAAGCAGATGCAAAAACTGCTTAACTCCTGCATTTTGTGTACTGCAGCAAGGACATATTTCAGATCCCCTGCTTTCTGCCTTACTCTGTGAAAGGCATTTGAAAAAAAGCCTTGAACACAAGCTGCAGGATTATCTGTACCTTATTCTTTCTTTTGGGGGCTGATCCTGAAGACTTTACTCATGCAAAACTCCCATTTCAAGTGATACATTGGAGTTCTTTGATTCTGACAGGTGAAATTACCATAGTGAAGCATCTGAAGCAGTAGGGAAATACCAGGAAAACTCAGGTAGAGATAGCACCTAATTTCTAAGGAAAACTAAGGGCAGGGTATAGGTAAATGGAATTCTATTTTCACGTCTCCTACGGGTCTCTTTGAGCCTGTTCAGCGTAACAAGTAGTTCCAGTAGAAGTGGTGGGAGACCTTCTCGAGGAGAAGACCTTCAAGATTATTACTACTTTGCTATATTTCAAAGGTAGTAAAAAGCACAGATAGTGGGAAAGTGTTTGATTCCGTCAACCTAGATGATAAAAAAAAAAACCCTTCTCAATGCTTCTAATGGAAATGGGCATCAGATTGTTTGCAGATTGCAGACAACTGCCCGTTTGAAGGGAGTATAAATCTGCCAAGCTGCAGCTTGCAGCCAGTAATGATTTCTTTATCATGGGCTTCATGCATTCATTAACCTCAAATCACAAGTTTGAAAAATAAAGTAGGCCCAATTCATCCCCATTGCGACTCCACCCAACAGAGCTGCACCAGTAATGAATCCAGCCCAACTGGATTTTCTTTCACCAACATTTATCCTGCAAAGTAATTGTAAGACAGCTGTCCTGTTTTATGGTGGGGGGGCGGGGGGGATGAGAAAGAGAAATGCTCAGAAGCAAAATGGTCAGGAAGAAAGAATCTTAAAGAGGAAAGGGGCTGTGGGTACAGGGAGGTATATTTCTTTTAAAGCACCTCAGGAAGTTATGTTGCTTTAAATTCTTCAGCCCTGGATCTCTGATGAAGCACACATTTCACTTTATCATGTAAAGGAAAGAATAAATTGAGTACCATAAATCGGAGTTGTGCTTATGGTTAAGGTGCTGTTTATCTGACTGATATTTAGACTGACCTTTGCTGGGTTGTGGAGTTTGTCTGTCTGCAAATCCTCAAATCTCAAACAGAGAACACTGCTGAGAACCAACTGACCCGGAGGGAGATGAAATATTATCTTCTTCACTGTATACAACTTTTTCTCTGGGAGCCTCACTGCCGCTGCAGCTTTGTTTTTAGACTTTCACAAGGATACATACTTATCTGCCATCGACACATTCCTGACAGGCTTCACCCAGGAGTGCCCACTGTCCTCAGTTCAAAAGGTTTGTCCATTTACTTTGAGCCAGCTCCACGTTTCATGTTCTGACAGTTCAAGGGACTCCTGCATGTTTGATCAGCAAATACAAAAAAACAGCCAATCCTAGGCACATACAAAGTTATGTCCTAATTTATCCTCCAGTTCACTCTTTCCTATTCTCTTCTCATCCACATGTTATATCATGATGCATGCTGCAAAATCTGGACAGAGCTCCACCTAAGGAAACATCAAACAATCTTGCTTTAATCTGGCATCTAATTTACATTGTAGCTTACTGACATGGACGTTTTTCAAGCACTATTGTTTGTCTTTAAAATACTATTTATTTAAGTGTGAGAGCAGCATTGCTTAGTACAAATCAGATACCAAAGCTGGTCATTAAAAGGCAATTTTCTTGTCCTGCAGAAAATGTGACTAGCATTGCTGGCCATGCCAGCCCATTTCCATGGTCTGTATCTATGATTTAGCATGGGAGCTGGACCATTTCACTTATTTCACACCTCCAAGCCTTTTACAAACATTGAATTAAACTTCCCAGCCTACCTATAAGGTAGGTATTATTATATCCATTTTGCAGATGTGCACAGTGAGGCAAAGAACTTGCTCAAGTCCACCAAGTGTGAGTTATGTACACATGAATTAGTGGCAGAATCAGACACAGAACATATGAGCCATGACACTCCAAGTCCCACTAGACAACTGCTAATTTGATTTTCTTCCCTTTTATCAAGAAAAAACGGGACTTGGCTTTGGGTTTCATTTCCCAAACAAACCTTTGGGATCAGATCCTGAGCTGCTGTAAATTGGCATAAGTCCAGGTGAAGATCTAGCCCTTGATTCTTAAACATTTAGGGAAACTGCATTGCCTAGAGGATTGGTTATGCAATACAGGGCTGGTCAGAATCTAGCCTCGATTTGTACTGAATACAATTTTTAATCACCTGGTGTGTTGTTTAAATGTGAAATGAGTTGGAGGGCACTGTTTACCTTCTAGTGAACAGACACCCAAGTCATAATCATTCCCTTGTTGGGAGTTTTAGCAGGAAGGCCAAGGATGGAATGAGCATGAAGACTAAATTACCTTCTTACCTCTACAACTGGTCCCTGTGATTGAAAATCCTATTACCAATAGAAGAGTCTCTTCAGAACACAGCACAACATTGTGGGAGCCCCTTGCATTGCTGCTGTACAGTGATCACTCTGACAAATTTGTCTTTTTCCCTAAACAAACAGGTAAAATAACCTCAATATCAACAATTTTTGTTACACCTCCTCTGTTTACTGTAGGAAATACCTCTAATACTACAATGATTGAGTTAACATTATCTAAGGGGTTGGGCTGGGTTTGCGGGGAAAGAGAGGATTTCAGTCTGTAGCATTGTCAGTCCAGCACTTTCACAAGCACAAATACAGGAAGATGGCGTGTTCACAGAAACTAAGTTTCAAACAAACTAATTAGTAATACGAATACTTCATCTAGATGGCAATGGAAAAAAATGGCAATATGTTGCAATTGACAGGGCTCTTCTTACTGTTTTCAGACCTCAGCTAAATGGCCGGAGAAACTTCCTTCCACTTGAGGTGAGAAAAGGGCAAAGGTCTCTGCTTTTGTGCTTAATTGTAAAGAGACCTGGGCACAAAGGGACAAATTTTGACTCTTGCCCTTTACTCTGCCATAAAGCAGGCAGAGCCATCCCTAGAGGCATACCCCAAGCAGAAGAAGGTTCCTTAGCCAGAGTAGAGCTCCCTGCTGACCACCTTAGCAGCCTGTACATTGGAGATGTTTCAGAGTAACAGCCATGTTAGTCTGTCTTTGCAAAAAGAAAAGGAGTACTTGTGGCACCTTAGAGACTAACCAATTTATTTGAGCATGAGCTTTCGTGAGCTACAGCTCACTTCATCGGATGCATACCGTGGAAACTGCAGTAGACATTATATACACACAGAGACCATGAAACAATACCCCCTCCCACCCCACTGTCCTGCTGGTAATAGCTTATCTAAAGTGATCATCAAGTTGGGCCATTTCCAGCACAAATCCAGGTTTTCTCACCCTCCACCCCCCCACACACACAAACTCACTCTCCTGCTGGTAATAGCCCATCCAAAGTGACCACTCTCTTCACAATGTGTATGATAATCAAGGTGGGTCATTTCCAGCATAAATCCAGGTTCTCTCACTCCCTCACCCCCCTCCAAAAAACCACACACACAAACTCACTCTCCTGCTGGTAATAGCTTATCAAAAGTAGCCTATTTCCTAGGTAGCCTATTTCCCCTTGCTTTTTCCTACCCCCCCCCCCCCCGACGTTCTGGTTAAACTTGGATTTAAACTTGGAGAGTGGTCAGTTTGGATGAGCTATTGCCAGCAGGAGAGTGAGTTTATGTGTGTGTGTGTGTGTGTGTTCCCGGGGAGGGGGGGGTGAGAAAGCCTGGATCTGTGCTGGAAATGACCCACCTTGATTATCATGCACATTGTAGGGAGAGTGGTCACTTTGGATGAGCTATTACCAGCAGGAGAGTGAGTTTGTGTGTGTATGGGGGTGGGGGGGGTGAGAAAACCTGGATTTATGCTGGAAATGGCCCACCTTAATTATCATGCACATTGTAGGGAGAGTGGTCACTTTGGATAAACTATTACCAGCAGGAGAGTGAGTTTGTGTGTGTTTTTTTTTGGAGGGGGGTGAGGGAGTGAGAGAACCTGGATTTATGCTGGAAATGACCCACCTTGATTATCATACACATTGTGAAGAGAATGGTCACTTTGGATGGGCTATTACCAGCAAGAGAGTGAGTTTGTGTGTGCGGGGGGAGGAGGGTGAGAAAACCTTTATTTGTGCTGGAAATGGCCCAACTTGATGATCACTTTAGATAAGCTATTACCAGCAGGACAGTGGGGTCGGAGGGGGTATTGTTTCATGGTCTCTGTGTGTATATAATGTCTACTGCAGTTTCCACGGTATGCATCCGATGAAGTGAGCTGTAGCTCACGAAAGCTCATGCTCAAATAAATTGGTTAGTCTCTAAGGTGCCACAAGTACTCCTTTTCTTTTTACATTGGAGATGTGCTCTGTGCATGCTAGGACCTTGCTGTTCCCAGCCATTCTCATATGGAGGTTACATGAGCTCAGAAGCTGCTCTAAGTCAGCCAGGGGGCCTCACATGCAAGGCCTAGGATATAGGAGGAACAATAACATCTTATACTCACCTTTAGCCATGCCCCACCACTGCTTCCTGCACCAGACACAGCTCAGGAAGAATGCAGAATGAAGTCCTAAAACTAAATGATTAGCTTTGGCTGTCTCTGTAACAACATATTACCACCTATAGGCACAACATCAATCAGAAAGGGAAGAGGGAATGTGGGGAAGAGATAGATCTTTAAGTTTATGCTTTAATAAAATAATCATAGAGTTGAGTAAGTCTCCTTTCTCAGCACCTTTCTTTATGCTTGCCTCAGTTGGTATCTCCTCTTTTACCCAGCCACTGATTGGTAAAAAACACTTCACTGAATGCTTGCGGTAGGCAGGGATATGTGTGTCTGGTGGGAGGGAGCGGGTGGCAAACTGAAGTTCTATTTTTTCCTTTTCTCTCTCTGGTATAAATTAAAAAGACACCCTCTAAAATTAGCTGTAAGAGTTAATTCTCCAACCTTTAAGCACAGATGAAGCTGTCACCCTTTTTCTTCTTTAAAAGCGCAATTGTTGTTCAGTTTCTCTCAGGTACAGATTCATTAGCTCTTGACTGGCTCTTCTTGTTTGCTGACTACTTGTGGAAAAAGCCATTTACCCTGGTGAATGTCAAGGTTAGTGCAAACCGTCCTCGTCATCAGTCTCTCTGGCAGAAGGTCAGGGATAAGCTTTCCTCAAATGGACAGCATCAAACAAAGCAGATGCTGACTTAACTCACCGAAAGAAAGGGGACCTTCCCTGTGAGTCGATAAACATTCCAGTGGGCAAGGAGGACAAAAGATTAACCTCTCCCTTGCCATTTTGTGTATTGTGTACCACAAAAACAACTACAGACCCTCATGGTTTTATAGTATTATTCGTATTTATTCGTCTGGTCTGAGAAAGCAAGAGAAGACCACACATGCACAGCTATGGTTACAGCGAAGATACCTCTTTGAAAGATGTTTATAGTGGAGTTGCTAAGTTTACATCCATTCTTCTTGAGTTTTTATCCTAATGTAACACTTCCAGCATTGTGAACTCCAGGACTGTGTAACCCAAACACCTCCTGGGTGTGGTGTTCTCTCCCCTCTAGTGGCACTGAGACCACTTAGAGATTAATGAGTCTGCTCTACCGCCTTAGCTAAGAGCCATGTGGTTTTTAGCTCATGCAGTAGAGGCTCGTGAATTTAGCTTCAAAGGTCCCAGGTTCAATCCCGCCCGTCGATAACCGGGGTCTGTTCGTGTTACAACTGCATCATATGGGAAACAGCATGGCACATAAGCAAACAATAACCACCCATTTTAAACTTATTAACTTTGGTTTCTACAGTACATGCTGTAATGTCTTCAAGGTGCTGGTGGTGTCTCTCTATATGTGGAAAGAGAAGCACATGTGCTCAGTGAGAACCCTCCTCCCCCAAAGTCTTTATGCCTTTTTGTGTGCTGCGGGTGAGTTGACTCAAAGGATAATTAATGTTAAAAGGAAACAGTTCTGGAGGTAACACTCTGGATAAGAATACCAAGGATAAATTACAGGAAAAGCTCTAGCACCTGGAATGGAGCTTGGCAAGAGGGCTTTAGAATGAAAAAAATAATGAGAAAACAAAAGGGGAGATTTCATGCACTCTTTTCACATGGGAAGAATTAGACAAATTTTCTAACATGTATTTCTTTCAGGGGGAAGTGGGTGTAAATTACAATCCGCTTCATCACATAAAACACCAATGTTTTGGCCATTCAGACTTTTTCTCAGGATTACTTGCTTCCTTATAAAGTTCCACTGTCATCTTGCTTCAATTAATATCATATTTATTGGGCCCAACCCACACTCACCCCAACTTCCCCAATCAGACATCCACGTTTAGGTGCTCAGATTCCACTCTGAGAAGCATGGTATAAATAGAGTAGGAAGGATGGATATATCTTCTTTTCAAAAATAAAGCATGCTGATTGTTTGACTTTTACACAGCATATACATTATTTCAGCCAAGTGGCTGGATCTCAGGAGGAAACAAAACAGATTTGGGCATACGTGCCTTAAGCTATCTTACAGCTGCTAAATCTAAGGTCAACACTGAGGGCTTTGCCATAAAACAGGCCTATGGGAAGCATTGTTGGGGAAACTCTAAAGAGGAGGAAGTGTTAAGAAATTAAAGTTGCCAAAATCTATCATCCCGTGGTAAATTTATGCTAAGAACTTTGGCAATCTCATTTCAAAACTGTACTGGAAATGTTAGCAAAGATGAAGAGAATCTCACAATAATGCAGGCTTCAGCTTAAAAACATTTCATGGTTACATTAGTTTTACATTCTTCTCAACCCATAAAAAACCCCAACTCTTGGCCAGGTTTGATTTGTACAGTTTTTGATATGGAACTCATGGTTATCTTACGGGTAACAACTAACTTACAGTCAAACTAGACATCAGCCCAAGCTATAAAGTTTGGAGCCGAGATTTCTCAAAGTGGAGGGCCTGTTTGGATCCAAGTTTTAAGTAGAAATAGGGGTCAAGTACAAAATTTCGATCCAGATTCAGACTTCATGTGTACTGAACTCATCCTCTATACAACTAATGTGATTTTTGTATTTCTAATCCCTAAGAGACATGCAGAGCAAAAATTTAAATGATGTTAGCTCCCAGGTCAGGTAAGCAATATTTACATGTTTGTGAGGAAAAATAGAATGACAGTTCACAAAATGCTTCTTCCAGAAGTAAGAACTATTTCCGAATAAGTTGACAATGTGTTTTAAAGGAGTACTACAAATTCCATTATAGCACACTATCTTCTAACTTAGTGGCAGCTGTGAGTTAGACCCAGAAACTATACAGTTAAAATTGTTATCCAGGGGGATAACCTGGTTCTTTGGGGACCTCGACCAGCAGTTGTATCGGTGGCCTTAGACTTGCCTTTGAGTGTAGCATGTTTCAACATCTGTCTGAATTTCCGTGTGCTCCAGCATGCCAGTTTCTTTGGATTGCATTAAAAAGAGCGAGTGCATTTTATCCATGTGTAAATGAGATCCTGCAAATATCCTTCCCCTGTCTGCAAGTCTCCTTCTACACTAATGCTACACTCATAACAAACTTCTATAAAATGATGCTAGAGATGTCCAAGGTTAGTGCTGTCTTTTTCTCTAGAGATAGGGCTTACATATATCAGTTTGAGAGTGGATCACGTCCTTTTTAAGTTCATTCACACACACCAAACATACACACATATAGGCTGGGCTGGAAGCACCACCTATTATTAAAGTTGCCTGATCCTTTTTCATTTGTTTATAACTTTGCCAAACTTTAGCCATTTGGACTGAAATGTTCCATGTCAGAGGCCTGCATCAGGATACCTTTCTTTTTCTTCTTTTTTTAATTTCAGCCAAAATGGCTCAGTCATTACCAAGAATGAAGCTAGAGAAAAATATATTATTTTGCAATGTAAAAAAAAAAAATCAGGTTACCTGTCCTTTGAGAAGGTCTAGCACACCCATGCTTTGGAGCAGGGACTTGAATTTTGGCAGGGGAGTGACTTTTGTATCAGGATGTCTGCCATCCCAGTGAAACTTCACCTTAATCTGGCAAATTATAAACCATTTGAAAACTCTCAGTTCACACACTGCTCATGATGGACCTGCTCTGGGGATGAAGCAGAGTTGTACAGTGAAGGAGACTGCTATCTTAGTTGTTTGTTTGTTGCAGAAGTTGGAAGGTGTGTATAGAATGACACAGGGGATTGCAGGGAGACAAAGGATGTTCTCATGGCTAAGGAAGTTGATGCCACCATGGAGAACTGGATTTTATTCCTGTCTCTGCCAGAGAGTAACTTTGTGATGCTAGCCAAGTCACTTAAACCAGACTTTTCACTGATGATCAATAATTGTGTTTCTCCTTTTCTGGGTGCCCAATTTAAGAGCCTGGATCTGATTTGCAAGCTGCTGAACACTCACAACTGCAACTAAAGTCACTGGGAGCTGTGCTTTGAACATATATGATGCTAAGTACTCTGAAAAATCAGACTCAAGACATTTCAAATTGGACACCCAAAATTAGGGGACAAGTTTTGGGGACAAGGATCAGTGTTCATGTCGGGAACCCCGTCGGTACCTGGCCTGGGCTGGGGAAGCTAATGATCCAACTAGCAGACCAAATTCGGTGATGAATACAGGTCACGTGCTACCTGAGGCACATTGCGCATATGCTAAGAAGAGTGGACATGTTTGACCTTTATGTCTCTGTGCCTCAGGCCCCATCTGTAAAATGGGGATAATAGCAACCTACCCTCACAGGGGTGTTGTGAACATAAATTCCTTAATATTTGGGAATTACTGAGATACTACCTTGATGAGCACCATAGAAAAGTCGATGAAAAAAATGAATAGTGCTGTGTTCAGGAAGTGTTTGAATAGCGGCAGTAAATAAGGCATAGGGACACACACTGAACAATGAAGATAAAACTAAATATTGAATAGCGGATCATTAACTGAACACTGCCCATCCTTTGCACTCTATGAGGTGGGGTCCTGTGGAAAAAAGCTGTTGAACTACTGGTACAGAAAGTCACTAAATATACAGTACCAATTGTGCAAAGTCACTGGGGACATGCCAAAGAGTCCCCCCAAAATAGTCATAGGTCTGGAATAAGTATCAGCCTTTCCTATGTATCCTGGTGTAATGAAAGTGAGATAGAATGGAACTCAAACACAAAGAGAGATTGGAATTTGCTAGCATTGGATTCAGGTTTAAAAAAATGCTGGTGTGCTCTATGGTAACACACACATCATAAATACTGGGTGACAAAACTTTACATAATGAGCTATTTCTATTCTAGGCTGCTTGAAAAAACAAAAATGTAGGACTCCTACTTCTTGGAGAAGACACCTCATATATAGCCACATTATTGGCCATACACTAAAAGATACAAAAGCCATGCTTAGCGATTCGAGCTGGCAGAAATGTTTTCACTGAAACTAAATTTCAACTACAAAAATGGTGCTTCAAAGAAATGAGAATATTTCAGGAAAACATGTCAATTTCTTAAAAAGAAAAGGAGTACCTGTGGCACCTTAGAGACTAACCAATTTATTTGAGCATGAGCTTTCGTGAGCTACAGCTTCATCCGATGAAGTGAGCTGTAGCTCACGAAAGCTCATGCTCAAATAAATTGGTTAGTCTCTAAGGTGCCACAAGTACTCCTTTTCTTTTTGCGAATACAGACTAACACGGCTGTTACTCTGAAACATGTCAATTTCTTAAAAGTGTCTTCGGTTTTGAGAAAAAAAAAATCGAATGAAAAGCTTTATCCAGCCAGGGTGTTTGTGGGGGCAGGGGAAAGGAAGATTAAGATCACATCTGTACTACAGAGTCAAGGCGAGTTAATTTTTTTTTGACGATCACGAGTTGCCTTATTAACATTGGTGGAGCATGTCCACACACCCCTCCTTGTGTCAGCTGAGTGTGTCCACAGTCGATGCTCTTGCATTGACAGAGACAGCCTTGCATCTTGGGTACCTATCCCACATGGCAACTCCCCACCCTCTGCTGCTAGGAGCTCTGGGAACAGATCACGGGTGCATCGTGGGAACATGCTCACCATCCTGTGATGCAGTTCTTTCTGTCCCATCAGTCCATGGGCTTTGTACTTTCTACTTCTTTTCACAACATTTTTCAACAGCACTTGTAAACTGTGTGTAACACAAACAGCCCCCTAATTTTGGTCATCGGCAGGCAGGATCAAACCTGGGATCTCTGGAGCTTAGTGTATGAGCCTCTACAGCGTGAGCTAAAAGCCAACTGGCTCTTAACTAAGGCTGTAGAGCAGACTCATTTAACCCTCTCTCTAAGTGGTCTCGGTGCCACTAGACGGGACAGAATACCCCAACCAGAAAGTGTGTGGGTTATATGTGCACCCGCCCTCTCTGCCTGACAGCATAGGTCCTGAGCTACTGACTATCGTGGTGATGTTCCTTTGGCCAACTAAAAGGCTGCTGACGCTATTTTTTTGACCGGTTAGACATCAATGAGGAAAATATTTCTATGGTCATTGTGGCCTGCTGTACTCTACATAATAATTGCAAATCTAAGGGGGAAAAGTTTCCCTAGGGGTGGGCTGCTAAGGCTGATCAGTTGGCTGCTGATTTTGAGCAGCCAGATACAAGAGCAATTAGAGGGGTGCAGTGGGAGGCTATTTTAATCAGGGAGGCTTTGAAGGAGCACTTTGACAATAGTTCCCAGTAATGTGTCTCTATGTGATGCATTTGGCCAGACAATGTTTACTTGCTGCCATGAATTACCCCTGTAGTGCTTCCTTCTTGGGCGTTAATTGCAAGGAGCAAATAGTCCTACCTATAGCCAATGTGTTTCAGTGTTAGCACTGAGCGATGTATGAATTTCACAAATAAAGACTCATTTAATTTCAAAGACTCAAGTTTAATAACAGGATCAAACACAAACTTTTGGTCAAACAGGTGACATGAGAAAGAAGAACAGTCTCACGGTTAGGGGATCTCACAGCTGGGTGTAACTCCAGCTTCCTTGAGGAAACCTGTCACCAGGTGTGGAGCGCATGGGTACTGTGAGGGACTGGGAACATGCGAGGAATGCGATGAGGGAGTTTGGGGAGGGCAGGGACCAGAGTTCTGTAGTGGCAGGAGGGGGAGTCGGGCACAGATTTGCTGCAATTGCAGGTTAATGAGGGACTTCAACATCTCTGTCTGGTCCTCAAGGAACTTTATTATCAGCTCCTACCCCGTGTCCTTTCCTGGCTATGCAGCTTCAGTCTTTCATTAATTGTCTCCCTCCATGCTCTTGTTTCACTCTGTGCTGCATCTGTTGACTGCAGCACCTCACAAAAGATATCCTCCTTACCCCTCTTGGGTCTCTGCCTTATCTGATGGAGGCACTCAGCCAGTGTAGAGGAGTTTGTTGTAAAGAGCACATTTGCAGAAGACATAGAAATAATGAACAGAGATAGTATTGTGAGCAAGGGTGCTGGAACAATTTATAGAGTGGGGGTGCTGAGAGCCATTGGACCAAACTGTAAACCCTATTTATGATGGAAACCACTTCAAGCCAGGGCATGTGGCAGCACCCCCAGCACCCCTAGTTCCAGCAACTATGATTGTGAGTGCACTTGCAACCATGAAGCAAAAAAATTACACATACCTCTTTCTCACTGTCCCTTGGCTAGCACACAGGTCACCGCAAGTCCCAATTATGATGAGTTTGTGGGGATGGAGAGGGTTGGTAAGAGGGAAAGGGGAGGAAGGGACAAAGGGTGGTTTGTGAAGGGGGTTACTATAAGTGGCTAGGGAGCCTATTCTGAATATTGGTACCCGTTTCCATAGGCTACAGTACCAATATCCCACTCCTAAAGGTAACCCAGGAAGCAAGTGAGCATCTCCTGCATGTGTGTGGTTTCAGATCGGCTCCATATGCCGCTTGCCTTTGTGCCACTCTGGTCCCTGCAGAAATAATTGCTGGATGGCATGGCAAAGTTTCCTACAATGAGGGGAGAAACAAGGCAGCTCTGCCAAGGAACCTGCAGCAGAGGATTGCAGAATACCTTACAGGACAGTTTCCTAGAGATCACTATGGAGGATTCCAGGGACATCCTTGTGTATGTTAACAAACTTTTCTGCCATGGCCTCACTGCGTAGATGGACAGGCTCTGTTGTTAATTTATGTCCCCTTTCCCTCCTCTACCATATTAAAAAGGACATGACACCTCAATTTCCTCTCACAGTGCAGCATTAAAGCAAAATGAGCACTTATCGGAGCTCCCCCCTCCTGCATTGTGCATGCCAGATCTGGAGTTCTGCGACTGGCTAGACCCCCCAGAGTGGCAAAGAGGTCCTGACTTGCTGCACCACAGGATGACCCTGCTGTGTGCTCCACATCATCCTCCAGCTCCACCTCCTCATCCACCACTTCCTTATTGGGATTGAGTCCACTAGCGACTGCCTCCAGTTCCTCTGAAGTATCCACAGGGATTTTGGCAGTGGAGATGGGGTTGCCACCATGGCAGTGGAGATGGGATTTCCACCAAGGTAGCTCCTCCCTTGCCTTTTGGTATGCCTGCCTCAGCCCCTTTATTTTAGCATGACACTTCTGCATGGCCCTTTTGTGCCTCTTCTCCTGCATACCACTAGCAATCAGTCCCCAGGTATCTAAATTCCTACAGCTAGTGGGAAGCTGCAGCTGCACAGCCTCCTCTCCCGATATACTCAGCAGATCCAACAGCTCCAGTGTGTTCCACATGGAAGCACATCTGCTGTGTAAACCGGCATGGTCTGCTGGGAAGATGCTGTGTGAACTCTGTACACTGAGCAAACAGGAAGAGGCATTTCAAAAATTCCTGGGTCTTTAAATGGGGGAGGGATGCATACCTCTGTACCTTCAGGGCAGCAGAGCTTGAGCTGCTGACCAGAGCGGTCATGATGGGCATCCTGGAGGCCAGTTAGGGTGACCTAAGCGAGTGAGGTGTCCACACTAATGCTGTGTCGTTCTAACTACGTTGCAGAAAGCTCTAAGAGCTGCTTTTGTTGAGGTGGTTGTAATTTGTCAGCACAGAAGGGAGTCACATTGGCGGGAGGAGCATTTCAGTGTGTACACTTCCACTGATTTTTCAATGAAAGATGACTTTTATTGACAGAAGTGTGTAGTGTAGACAAAGCCTAAAATACAGTAAAAGTTGGGGGGTTACCACTGAAACTTAATGGCTTTTTTAAAAAAAAAAATTTTCAAAAGTTCATTTTGAAAATTTTCATTGAAAAATGAAAAGATTTGAGAAAAGATTTTATTTCTTTTTTCTTTTCTTTTTTGAAATTGTTCATGAACTATCATTATTTTTTTCATCCAGTTCTAATGGTGGTTTTGGGGTGTCAATTTCCACATGTCCAATGTAAGACACCTTAAAGAGGTCGAATTTCTACAAAGTGATGAGCACCCACCCTATGGAAATTAGCTCCGTGATGTCCCGCCTGGGCAGCCAAAAACTGAGGAACTTAAAACCGCTAGACACTTCTGAAAACAGAAACCCAGATTTGATAAGTGAAAAGTATTAATAAAAATAAGAGTGAGCAAATATTTACATAGCCAGGAAGTAGTAAGCAGACGTAGATTTTCATACAATTAAACTGAATGCAAATAGGAAAGAGTTAAAACTAGATCCTTGGCTTCAGGCACTACACTTCGAGGAAGCTTCTGAATCAGCGCTCATCATGGGGCACGGAACATAGCTATTTGCATGACAGTTGGTTATTCATACTTAGTACAGGCCACAATGAGGTGAACCAGCACTCAGAGTCCAGGGTGCCCTCTTCAAATTTTCCAGTGTGGTCATAATACGAGCTGATGGAAGCCAAGACAGCAGCTGGGAGTTACATTTCTAACATGGTTAGTGCACATAGCTGGCTTCTGAGGAGGAAAATTTTTGATGTATCCAAGCCCAAGGTATAAATTCAAATAATAATTATTAATAAGCCCCCCCTAAATACAGAGGAGTATATAATTATGCATAAAAATACAGGAGACTGGGGGATCTCCATGTAGTTTTAATGCTCAAGTAATAGCAAACTCAAAAATGTGTTCATGTTTCCAGATGAATAAAAGAGAGGACATACGTGATATGAATTCTTTAAATATGAGTTTGAAAGATAAAGTATGTTGTGATGTAAAGCAAAATTCTGCAATTCTCCCACTCTGAGAGCAGGCTCTGGGCTACAATGCCCTGTGTGTCAACCATGTAGGTCCTACTGGATTTGGACACCTGCAGTTCATCCCTTTGGAAGTCTGTGACCAGTGATGAATACAGTGACCAAACGGCCTTCTTAAACCAAAATATTGTTTAACTTGAACAGTAGGAACAAATCATTTACCGAAAAGGACTTTAAAACAACAGTTGTCATAATGTCTAACTTACCTAAAGCCTACTACTCTGTGATGTTGATCTAGGTGGATCTAGCGTCTCCAAACTCCCCCAGCAGGTTCTAGGTGTCAGACTGAACAGATCCCCAACAGCTGACTGATCTCTGGACAGAAAGAGTCTTTTTAATTCCTTTTAGTCCTTTTGATCTTTTGGCTCCCATCATGTGGCAAAACAAGTTTTGTAATTTGGCGAGAGCCCAGAGGCTGAATCTGAATCTTCATGGCTAATAGCTTTGGCATCATCTTTTAACAGCCCGGAAGCGTTTACCAGGAGGTGGCTTATCTCTGATTCAGTAATGGGGGGGAGTGGGAGGAAGAGGCCACTCCTTGACCCCAGGGTTTTCTTGTCCCATGAGAATTTTTGAGATTTCAAACATATTTCCCATCCTGAATCAGACAGAAAACTCAAAATCTCAAAAATTGTCACACACTGAAAATCCCACCCCCACCAACAACAGTTCAGATGGGATCCATGGAAATGTTTCATTTCAATCATTTTGCAAATTTTTGTTTTGATTTTAACCTTTTATTTTTTTTCTTTACTTTCGTATTATAAATTAACTTACCTTTCTAAACAAAAAGCCTTTCATTTGGAAAATGCTGAAATGGGACATTTCAACAATTTAGAAACTTTAAGAAAATGATATGGGAAATTTGTCAAAACCAACCCTTTCTCTGCAAACACTTTTGGTTTTGATGATATGGTTTGTTGAAATTTTCCCAATAAGATTTACTAAGAACCCCCAAGATACCTTTCCTCTCCTCCCTCAATTTGCTGCTTGCCTGCTCCTGGCCATCCTCCCCTAGAACACTTCCTGCACCAGGATATCCTGTAGCAATGGCACAGAGCTAACTCACCAGGGGCGCAATTATTCTCCGAGGGTGGTTATGACTTCCCTACCACCTCTTTATGCCCGCTCTAGATGTCTGTCCTACCCTAGTTGGTTCAATGGGCCCCAAAGGGTCAGTAAGGAAAATATGAATCTGTTCCACGTCTCCACTCCACACACAGCACCATAGATGTGTTTTTATAAAAACAATAAATGAAACAAGAAGAGGAATCAAACACTCTTCTGGGTTAGATCCTCTGTTGGGGTAAATTAGTGTAACTCCTTTGATGTCATTGGAGTTATTTTGATTTACACCAGCTGAGGGTCTGGCCCCGTATGAAGAACTTCACAGGTAAATGAAGTCCAGCTTTAAAAACACAGTATATTTCTCTTCGCCCCCGCCCCCATTTAGGCTAGCCTTTGCCAATACTTGTGCTTCAGACACCGCATGCACCTCTGAAATTTCAGAGCAGAAGATATTGTCATCCTTCTGCCCAAGAGTAGCAGATGCAAGGCATTGCAGGTTGGTTTCCCTTTGGAGGAAAAATCAATTACTCAGAGTGTGGTTATTTTTGGTGAATTTTTTATATTATATATATTAGTCCTGGAACAGAGGTGGTCATGAATAGCATGCAGAAAAGCCCCTTCCAAGAATTTCCACCAAAACACCTACCCAGGTCCCAGGGACCAACTCTGCCTCAACAATTTATTCCAGTTAAAGAGAGCAAACTATCCTGATGCCTGCAACAGTTCCCTGCAAAAGAAAATTACATCACACAACTAACAACAATATATCATTTTTTCAGACTGTACACTAGTTTCATGATAACAAAACAACTTGTAAGAGTATGTATAACAGTGCCACCTAGTGATTCCTGCCAGAACAATATAAATAGTTCTGGTATTGGGGAAATTCTAATATACTGCTGGCTGCTGCAAAAAGGTCCAGTGGAGGAGCTGACTGAGTCCTGCTGCCCCTGGAGTACAGCCACTGGCTTCTCCCTGAAAATAACCTGCTACCCTCATGGGGAATAAGAGGGACAGCTGTTTGGCCCTCTTAAAAGTGAACCTGTAGTCAGTGTGTAGGAAAGAGCCATCGACCCCAAAGAAAACCTGCAAGATAAAGTAAGTGAAGTGGAAACAGGGCATGGGGGAGGAGAGATCATACCTTTCCTGAACGTGAGGTGTAAAGGCTCAATGGTAGGAATGTGGCAGCGGTACAAAGAACAAACAGCTGAGCTGTGTGAGTTGTGAAGGCTGAGTTTGCAATTAAAGCATTCAAGTGGCAGGTGAGAGGAAGAATAAAGCAACACTCCAGTGGCATCATAAAACTAAGTAAGGGGGAGACTAGCTTAGAATGGAAGACAGCAGGCTAGCCAGAGTAAACTGTCTGGTTATTGAAGGAGCACTCAAGTGGTAAGGGAAAACTAAGAAAAGAATAGAGCAGTTTAAGAACAGAGGACAGCTTTCAGCTTTTGCAGCTACAACAGCCCAGATGACACCTCCTCGCTCCAGTTCTGAAATGGTAATAAAACATCAAAGCTTTCCTAGTTTACTCCTGTGTGTTGAGGGAGTGCTAATGGAGAGTCTCTGGATTCTAGAGCTCTGTTTCTGGCATGTTGCTCTGGAGAATTAAGAGATGCAAATACACTCGGGTGACCGGATGGCACAGAAGTCGATGCATGTGAAGAACAGAGATTTACAAGTGAGAAGCACAGGAGCAGATATCAGCAATCGGAGAAAGTTAGCCTGGTTTAACTGATATGTGGTGGCACATTGGTTCTGTAGCCAGTGTTTAATATCAGAAAAAGGTTTTTCATTTATTTTAATTCCCACTGAAAATCAGCTTTTTCTTGGGAGTATTTTGTGGGTGCTTCGCTCTCACATACTGCATCTTCCTGCTGCATTTATTTATATTGTGTGACAAGTCAATTGCATTTGAAACAGCACAAGGTCACACAAATCTATGATGATTTTCTTGTCTGCTTTTTGTTTTGTCACTGTTTGGATTCCCTTGAATCTGTTGGAGCAATCAAAAAGGTGGGAACTCAGATTCAAAGGACTTTGGCTCACCCTTAGTCTACTTCATTTCCCCAGTTCTGCTGTTTGCGCTACATTGTTACTAGAGCTGATTGAATGATTCAGCTGTGGAGAAAGGCAGGAGGATTCGCCCAGTGGGCCAGGAGTCAACCCAAACCTGAACTTCGGTGAGTTCATGTTTGTCACACTTAGGACCTGTTCCCACACCAGTTCAAATCAGTGGGAAAATTCCCTTCTGTGAGAGCAAGATGAAGCTCGGAGCACCATCCGTGATGCTGTGACATTGACGTCTTCACAACACAGATACCATGTGTGACATGTCACTGTTTCTGGAGGATGGGGAAACCCTTGAGCTCATGGTAGGGTTTGGGATCCATGAACTTTGTGGTTAGAACTCAGATTTGTTCACTTTCTTCCCTCATGCGCTTTTATTTCTTTAATCACGGAACATAAATAAAAAAGAAAGCATTTCCTATTCTAAGCACTTTTCCAGCATTAACTAATTAATTGTCCCAGCCACCATCTGCCTCCCCATGAGGTATGGAAGTACGTAGTATTATCTCCCATTTTGTGACTGAGGAACTGAGACACAGAAAGGCTAAAGGCCAGACTCTGATACCCTAACTCACACTGAGTAGTGTCTTCCTCTGGGAATAGCTCCATCGATTTCAGTGGCAGTGCACCCAAAGAGTTTGACCAGTCATGTCAATGGGAGTTTTTACATTGACTTGAATGGGAGCAGGTCATGCCCAGAAGAAAGTACTACTCAGCATGATGAAGGTCATCAGAATTTGTTCCTTAGTAACTTTCCCAGAGCCACAGGGAAAATCACTATTAAGAATGCATTAGGAAAGTCTCCGGCTCCCAAGCCTGCAGTCAGACCACTGGATTCTCTCTGTGTTGTTATGGACAGTTGTGATCTCAAGTGCTGTGGTGATCAGCACTCTGTGTACAAACTAACTAATTTTATAGTCACAAAGACTTTGTAAAATCTCATACTTCTCTGGTTCTCCCATTTCTATTGCTGCTGGGAACAAAATATAACATTTCAGGGTGCCAGAATGTTTTTTTTTACATCCCTGCATTATAAAGCATGCAAAAATGCCATCTGCAGTTAGTATAACTAACTCCAAGCATGCAGTCCTACTATAGATCCACTTGCAGCTTTGTTCATTTCATTTCTAAACACTTTTCAAGAAAGAAAGAAAATCAATTTTTAGTGCTAATGCCACCTGCAGGTTGAAGAAAAACAGTTGCAAGATTCCTGAAAGCTGAACAAATAAATATGCCTTTTTAAAAATCTAAATACAAGGCATGTGCACCTTTCACAGTCAGAAAAATGTCTTTGTCTTTATCAAAAAAATACCTTTTCTAATTGTAGAATCAATGTTAGCAACTTCCATAATTTTGTGAACTAATACCATTGTTTATGGGGAGGATAACATAATGTATACACTGGCAATGTTGATTATTATTGTAACCAGATTCAATTATTTTTTTTGGGAACCATGTCTCAGCATGACATGGAGATCCCAGTCATCAAATGTGGGCACCTGAAAAGGACATCCAGTTCCTAAATTTGAATGAAAAAATCAGCATTTAAGCACATCAGTTTTCTTGCTCAGGAACTGATCTGAGCCTTAAGATTTGAGATTTGTATACTAGTGACTGAAAACAGAGCTCTACATCTAACTGGCATTCTAATGGTCTGAATTTGAGATTGGGAGCTAGGCACTACTGAGTTTTAATCCTGGTTCTGACAATAAATTGAGTGGCCTTGAGGAAGCCACTTAAATTCTCTGCCTCAGTTTCTGCATCTGTAAAATGTAGTTACTGATTCCTATCTACTGCACAGGAGCATTGTGAGGAGTAGCCAAAGTGTTCTGAAAGATTAAAAGTACATATAAATGCTGAATAGTATTAGCAGATACTAATTATTTATTTAATACTGTGAATGAATTATCAAGTGTATGGGACAATTACACTGTGCATCATTACTGTCTGCAAAAGTTCATTATACCGTACTTGTGTTTTCCTCTCAAATATGGAAGGGATCTTAAAAAACCCCAAGAGATTTCCCCTTCAGAATAATTATGTTATCAATGCTGCTGTTACTATTAGTTTATAATTTGTTACTAGTCCATTTTCAGTTATGCTTTGGCTCCTAGCCTCACTTATACTGTAGTTTTTATAGATGCATGAATTAAATCTAAGAACTGAGCAAAGCTTTGGCAGTCAAGTATATTTGGCTCCCCCTCCTCCTTTGAAAAGGTATCTTGGATCTACATTTTGTAACTATTGGATTTAAATACATGAGACTGCACAACCTCTGACATGATGTAACATTGAATATGATGACATAATATAAGAACAGACAGAAATAATGTGGAAAAGCCCTTTCTGGCTCTAATAGGCAGCTGGTGACACAGGTGAAACACCTACTGTACCACCTAATAAAATTATTTTAATTTAGAAGAGGAATGAAGAAATGGAGCCAATTACCTTAGTGGATCTGACAGGCAACCCTAAATGGATCCTCAACTTCCTCAGTTTGGGCCATTTTTATCCCTCTGAATAATGATAAAATGAGTTAGAAGAGATGCCTGAGGAAATTCTGCACATTTTCAGCCCAGATAATATTAATAGGGAAGTCTTCGAGCAGCAGAGAAAGAAACCTGAACAAATTATCATGTTTTCACTTTTGTCCCATTTTTCTTTGACTGAATTACAGGAGACTTGTGCCCTTCATTCCTGACAATGAGCAGGGGCCTTTGGGAGAACTCGAGTGCTCTTATTCACCAGGAACATGTTCTGGTGGCCAGAGTAAAATGTCACCCAGGAGGATATGGCCTGTATATATGAACTGACCTTGACACTCCAAAAAAGGTTTAGAATGTTTTTTTTCTGAATAAGAATATAATTTGCAGTTATACTAGCTGTATTAGAAAAAGTTTCAGGGCTATAAATCCTCATGCTTTAGGGCATAATCTGATTGACAGCTGGAGTCAAGAAGGAATTTTCTCCCCAAGCACCCCTGCAGTACAGAACTGCACAGCTGGCCAGGTGATTTTAATGTTCCTCTGAAGTACCAGGTACAGGCCACTGCCAGAGGCAGCACACTGGACTAGGTGGACAAATGCTCTGTTCTAGTATGGCAACTTCTATTTTCCTGTGGACATATAGATTTCAAGGTGCAAGATAAATTCTGTCAGATTAAATCAATGCAATAATTGCTGAGCAATTGCCATCTGATATCTAAACACCATCATCAGTCTGATCCTAGTCCTAATTTTAAAACAGACACCGCTAAAAAGCATATTTCTTTTGTGGGGAGAGGAATAAAATCCTCTGAAATGATGTAAATTAATCTAAATTCATGTTAGTTTCAGTGACAGCAATGTTAATAGTCATTCAGGCTGTTCAGTGGTATTTGTGGGATGAATTCTGCATCTTAAAATAAAGCAAAGGAGCTGGAGAAATGTTGTTTTGTGTGAAGATTTTTTTTCAATAGCACGTTCCACTATAACTTCTGGGGGAAACTGAACACGGGAGCTGCTGTTCCTTTAAGACCAGATGTAGCTTGCAGATCAAAAGGGCACAGCATTCACCCATGTCATTGTCCCCTGAAAGATCAAAACCTCATTATATACTTGGTGCAATATCTGTTCTTCTAAGGTAGTTTACATATTTCTTTCTTTCCTTTTTTTTTTTTCGAGTCCCTACTTCTTCTTTTCTCCATCTATTCTTATCACTTTTGAATTACAGAGATCTATTTTCAGATGAACACATTGAACAAAACCTTCATCTGTTTTTCCCCCCCAACATGGCGGTATGTGCTTATGCCCGCTATCTGCATAAGTCTTTTGTGTATTGCTAATGGAGTGCTGGAATTGTGGCAGCTCTGAGCAGGGAATACATGTGAGCAACAATATGCTGACAGACCTCTCGGTGGAATCTAATCTGTTCCAGCTCATGCACTCCTCAGAAACTATTTAACTTTCATTAAACTGTGTTTGATATCAGCTAAATAGAATGCATACGGCACCAATATAGCTCATATGGTCTCATTCATTCGATCACAGCAGTGATTTTTCCTTATATTTTCCCCCACTTGTGTCAGTACCCAGTATAGCTGGGTAAATAGGAGACCTTTGAAGATATAGTTAGTACTCAGATTTCTTTATTCTTTTGTGCTGGTTTCTTAGTGTTGAAACAGTGATTCATGTATGTCTCAGACAGCCTCCATTAATTTCATGTAATGTAGCTTTTATCTCGTAGCTGGGACAACTATCTCCAGTACAGTGTCTCTACAGTGTGTCTCTTACAGCCTACCAGCTTCCCAGCCCCTTCCCCATTTCTTTTGGAAGGGACTCATTTGTGGTCGGTTTAGTTGTTTGTTTTGTTTTAAAACATGAATACATAAAGAAGCTGAGTGGGAAGAAGTAAGGTAAAGACCTTTCTGTCCGTGTGGGTGTCTTTATGTCTCATGTGGAAGGGGGGGAAAAAAAGGAGGGAGGCACTGGGGGAGTGGGCTAACGTATCTTTGGTGGCCGCAGCACCTATTCACAGTGCACTGATTTGATTATGAATGCAGCACAGTAGGAGCGTGCAGTTTCTGGTGAGCGTGGGGAGAGTGGATTTACAAGCCAGGGCTGTTTAAAAGTTTGAATGGTCAAATGCTCCTTAAAAAAAACAAAACAAAACAATAGAAAACCCACAAGTGGGAATATTAATGCTACAAATAAACATCATTGCTTCGTTTGCAAAGAAAAAACTCTCGTTCCTTGAATGCTCTGAATGTACCTTAAGAAGGAGGATGGGGAGAGGAGAAACATAAACCTGATTGGGAAAAGTGAAAGCGATTATCCTATGTTGTCTTTAAAGATACTTTTTTTCCAATTACGTTTTATTAAGTCCAAAGGAATAATCACCATTTTTTATATTGCTTAAGAGAAACAACATGGGGTCCTTTGGTAGAGGGAACCCAATTATTTGGGATATTATTTTGTGAAACCTTTTCATTTTATTAGTATACCAGAGGGTTTTCACATTTGCAAGGCTAAATCCTGACTATTATTGCTTTTTTGAAAAAAAATCTCACTGGGGCAATTAATTTTAATACATTAACACCAGTTGCTGTTGTGTTGTATGTTTTAAAAAAATGTGAAAGGGGGTGGGGGGGAAGCAAGCTTCTTATACTATTTATCATTCAGTTCATAAAGGTGCCACTTACGTCAGCTCATGTAATAAGCAATGGGCTTTTGAGTGAGACGGTTTCAATGGGTAGGAACTTTGAGAAGTCCTGGCCTGAGCTGAGTGAATGTAAGCACCTACACTATAGAAATGGTACAGCAGAAGGGCTGTGAGAGCTGGATGTAGCCACACACTCTTTCTGTGTGTTTGTCAGTCCTCTGGAAATAAAACTGAACCAGTGTAACTTTATTTCTGAGCACAATGACAATGCACATAGAATGCCTGATACTGTGACTTGAAAGGGTGATATAAAAATTATAAAAAATTAGATAAACGTATTGACATTTTGCTATATATTATTAATCTTATTAATAGCATTAACAAAGGCTAATTGAAAATGCATCATTTATAATTATGTTAGTCTTCACGTTAGTGCATTTTTGTCAGAGTAAACTAGAAAGGAGTAATTAACACTCTAGTGTTATTTACCCCTGTTTTTATTAAAGCTGGTGTTAACACAATGTTAGAGATGAATATAGCCTGATTTCACTGAATACCACAGAGCACAGAATTCAGAGGCAGTGAAATTAAAAGCTGCAGTTTCCTGTATCATGAGCCTAAAAATAAAACCAGCTTTAATATTGCAGAATAAGGGTACGTAAGGCTGGAGCAGTATAGTGACTATTCATCTCTTATTTCTGTGACATAAAAGGCAGAATTATCAGCCCCATTATTTTCTACCTGCCACAGGTACCCAAGCAACAAGCCAATTCATTCTGATACTTCTCTTATCTGTTTTTAAAACATACCATAAAAAATATTCCTGTGATGTGATCCAAGGGACTATAGGTTAGTGTGCACACTGGAAAGGTAATGACCGATGAGCAGACATGTTTAAATTGCAGCAGACTAGGAGGAGGAATCCTGGATCAAAAACCAATCCACAGTACAGGAGGGATGGAGGTGCTTCTTTACATTACTTCACATCATGCACAGTGGACAGCTAACAATGCCACTGAGATAATTCTCTGGAGAGAAAGGCTGTCACCATAACACTTAACCCACCACAATCCAAGTGGATAACACAAAGGCATTTAAAATGTGTGCATGACTTAAAGATGGGATCAAGCTGCAAAATTCAAATCCAGAGCTGTGCTTGGTACGCCTAAGGAGAAGGTGGAAGAGGTTCTGTTCTGCCATCTTTCTGCCCCTCCAATACTGGAGTCAGCTGGGAGTAGGCTTTCCTCTTTCCTGTTCAAGTTAGGACAGCCACAGGATCCTCTAAGTATGGCCCCTTAGGAGCTGTTATGTTGGCCCAGGATCACTAAACTGTAACGTGATCTGCCCATACTTTCCCCTGGTCCTGGATCTGGCACTGAAATGTTCAGTGTTCATGTGTATGTGTGTGTGTGTGTGTATGTGTAAAAGAGAGAAAGTGAAACATGCCTTAGAGCTAGAGGATTCCAAATCTGCGCAGTCTGAGCGGCTTTAAGTCCCCTTTGAGCCCTGGACACAAGGAGACTTACTCTGGGCTGAGGATCTGGCCCCTTGATTCTAAACACCCCAAACTCTGGGTGCATTTAGAGCCAGGGTTTTGGTTCATGATTATATAAATTACGGATATTTGCAATACTCAGAACTGGATAATATGCTTCAGATTCCAATCATCTCCACAATTTTGAGGATGAGGTACTTGGACCCGGGTTTTGGTTTGGGCCCATCTCTACTCACAATGCATTACTCAGTAAAGGCTGCTGGAGAAGGCTTGAAATGATGTGGGATTAACTTCTTTAAAGTTTTCTGCAACCTCTGCTTTCATGACTGACTATTTCTGATGTAAGTAATTTACAATGACAAATGGCAACAGCTCATGCCAGATTTGTTTGGAGCAGAGGCAAAATTGGGTCTAAAATAAACAACATATTGTGCCTCACAATCAGGTACAGTTTACAGGTATGGCTCTGATTCATAATCTCTGCTCAGTGCTTCTCTCTTGCGCTAATGAAAATCATGGCATATTGGTTGTTCTTGCTGCCAAGTGATATGGCCATGCCCTCTCCACAGTATCCAACTACAAACATGCTTGATGGGGACTCTCTGGGGGATCTGCTTTGCTGTTTTTACACTGTTAACATATGTAGGTACACCTGAAAGCTACAGTCTGCCACTTCTTGTGGACCTCACTTGGGTACCTTTGCTCTTTTGCCACCAAGGGTTAATTTTCTAATGGCTGCTTTGCTGTTGAAGCTGGCCAAGTTTTTCATCGCCTGCAGAGCGCCACAAGCTGCGATTTGGAGCCAGGAAACACCATTAATTTTCTAAATAGGAAGGATCACATATGTAAACTGTCTGGTTCTATAACCAGTTGGGCAGGTAGAAGGCAAAGAAGAGGAAAATAGATTCTTTTTCTGAATCTGCCAACTGCACTTCATAAACTCTTCAGCAAATTTCAGCCTTCCTTCATCCTCAGCATTGCCAGTATTCAATTTTACTGGGAAAGGTCAGGTTGATGATTTATTGAACAGTTATTGAAGTTGTTACATAAGGTTGTATAGAAAAGTTTCCGAAGAATTAAAGAAAGGGCTAAACTAAGTTAATGGATCACACTTCATATTTCAACTTGATCTATAATTATGTCTTAAACCCACCAATATTGTTTAATTCTATCATGTATACCAAATAGAGATATGGCCCATTTGTGTCACTAGAGGCGGTCATATGCTTTGCCTAGGAGGTCACTAAAAAAGTATGATTTGGATGTTCGGTATGCGTACTGTACACCCTCAAAATACTCATAGTGGGTGGATATATAGAGAATATAGAGCCAGCTTCCCAATTATTCAAAAAGACATGTCAATGAGAGTGTAAAATAAAGACTGGGAGTCCAGAGGTCTGTGTTCCATTTCCTGACTTTGCCACACACACTATCTGTGAGCTGGCACAAGTCACGTCAGCCTGTGCCTCAGTTTCCCTATTTGTAACAAATACCTACCACACAAGACTGCTCTGAGGAGTGATTAATTAATTAATTAATTCAGTGCTTGGAAAGCACTTTGAAATCCTCTGATGGAATGTGCTTTAGACATTCCGAAGAATTATGCTTATTATAAAAATAAATCCATTTTCTTTTAAAGCGCTTCGCTGCCTGAGTGAACATTAGGCTTTCCCGCCTTTTCCTGGTCATTCCCTGAATACTTATTAATTGTATTTTATCCGTTTTGTTGTCTGAAAGGGAAAAACCTGTTTCACTGGGAGTTCACATACCTGAAATACTGCAAGACAAACCTCTAGTCCTGCTCCATGTACCAGGTACAGTATCTCGGATGCACCAGCATTCCTGTGGAACACCAATATGCCCCACGACAGCTCAGAAGCTCAAGCAAAGATCATCACCTAAAGAGTTCAATCTCACAAAAGTTACTAACAGAGCAAACACACTAGAGCATAACAAATGCTTTTTAGGCACCATCCAGATATATCATAGCATGGCATGTTGGTAACTGATGTGGGCTCACGTGTCCATGTATTTCTGACCCCAGTGCTTACTCTGGAAAGTAGTCCTAGCAACGTACACTATGCATTTGCAGGATTGGGCCCTTACTTAGTTCAGTTTTTTCCTTTTGCCTACTTTCCTTCCTAAGGAAGAGTATTATTCATTAAGGACTCTGCAGATCCCACCAGAGCTCATTTTAGCTGAGATCCCTGTATGATCTTCCGAAGCCTTTAAAGGTGAATGAGCCTTGGCCTCTCTTTTATGGGCTGCATAGTGACCTGGCTTCAAAGTGTGAAAAGCGGTTCCAAGATTCCCTTTGTGCAGCACAGTCTCTTAATTGCACTTTTAAACACAGTGTAATTTTTGTAATTAACATTATGGTTTCAGAGGGCAGAGAAGCCTGCTCTATGCTAATTACAAATTGGAGTAGTAGTAGTAGAAATTCAAGGCTCCAGACATTGGGGCGGAATGCAGTTTTTATGAAGGGTTTCAAAGATTCTCCATGGGCTCTGTGTTCTGAGTTATCATTAGCATTTGATAACATAAAGAATTTTTATAACATGTGACAGATTTCTATGTGACGATTTTACCTGATAACCAGAAAATTTACATAAAGACCTTCATTAGCTCTCTGCTCACATTACTGGAAGTGTAAGAACTACAGCACACTGGCTCCTTATAAGACAGTGTTTAGGAGCCAAAGAATTTGCGCTTTATAATAAAATTTACAGTACATTATGAAGGAAGGTTATTATAATCTTCAGTGATGTTAGAAATCAGAGCAATTCAAAGAGTGAGAGAGAGATGTGATGGGAAAGAGTGTTTCAGTATTGCTATGTAACAGAAAACCTCATAGTGTAGTAAAGGTGATGTGGATGGATATATATATATAGTATCTGGGACTAGGTCCTCAGCTGCTGTAAACTGACATAGCTTCACTGACTTCAGTGGAGCTATGACTGATTCACACCAGCTGAGAATCTGGCCCCAGGTTTATAGAATTCTACAGAGTCAGCGGAAGACTTTCTGGCATATAACATCAAAACCACAATGAAATATACCTCCCTTCCTTGCTCCGCCCTCCCCTCTGGAAAGCTCGTTTGATACACAGCATTATCTTATTACACATCAATAAATATATTTTATCTTTCTATTTAAATCTGAGCTTGCAGAAAGAACAGCAGCAGCCAGGAGTATCCTAACAACAGTGTGCCCTGCTCTGTTACACTCATATAAATTGGAATAACACCAATGGAGTTAATAAAGCAGAATTTGGCCCGGTTTGTGGATAAAATGGATTGTGCTGCCTATGCTGAAGAAGGAAGCAGTGCAATAGGTGGTTTGTTGAGGGCAATTGCAACATCAAGCTTGTGTCACTGAACACTTTCTGCACTGTCTCCGTCAAGAGATGGGGCATAGTGACAAAGGCTGTAAGGCTGAGAGCCTTTCAATGTGTGTGGATCAATTAAGCAGCAATAGTGACAATTTTTGGAAGCTTTCTTTATGGAGTAAATTAGAATTTACCATTATTCCATGCTGTCTTATTATTTGGTACTATACGTATGCTGCTGGATGTATGGAAGCCATACGCAGCAGCATTCTCTCAGTGGGACACAATTTCCTTCATAAGGGATTCTTTTTCTTTGAGATTACGGCAATAATGCATAGCCTTGTGATGACATCATAATAGAATTCTAAATCCCAAGAAACAATTTGGGAAAGTGTATCAATACGTCTTTTACAATCATAACATAATATGGTTCCCATTGGGAAATCAGGTTAGCACCTAGATTTCTGTAATTCTTTAAGCACATTATCATCTGTTTAAGGATACATCGCTGCATTTTGTGGAAATTTAATATTTAGGTATTTCATATTTATTTCCATCCTTAGTAAATAACCAAAATTGTTCAGTTGCATAAAGCCATGTTGATTGCAAACTAAGCAGGAAAATAGAATAATAACTAATATATGCTGAATGTCTATATAAAACACGCTGATGTCACTCTGAACCAACCAGGCCATCCCAGCCAGGCCTCTGTCACATTGATTACACTAACTTCAGTTTAAAATACTTACACACACAGTCTCTCTCGCTTACTTTAAATAAAAGCATAGTTTGGGAGAACATGACTATTCTAATTGAATTGTTGCACAGCGGCTACCTTTGCCTGTAACTCTCCAATTGGATTGTTAAACCCATATGGTATATTTTACAAGCCCCGTATATCCTTGCAACATGAAAAACAACCAAATTGGATTTTCAGAGTTCCCTCCACTCCTGTGTAGCAGGTCTCCCTTCTCCCCATATTGGCAAACACAGTGCTTAGAGAAACGGAAAAGAAATCCTAGATAAATGATCAAACTTTCATAGTATATGGCTTTTATTTTTACAAAATATTTGCTTCCAGCAGAGTGTATCTTAATTTACAAATGCAGAAATCTGTCATTAAGATTTGACCCAGCTGCATGGCATTGTCAAATGCAATACCGTATCTTTTAATAGTTTTATATCAAGTAAGGATATAACATATCATTAGTTTAAATGTATTTGCAAGCAATTACCCCCACCAGGATATTTGTGAATGCTCATGCAAAATTGATGAAATTCTGACATGCTTAAACATTGTTCATTTAGCTCTATTCGTTATGTATAGAAAAAATAGAATAAATAATTCTGCTGCCACTCACAGACTACTGTTAGGCATTTTCATTCTGTTCATGGTTTCAGTCCTGCCTTTAAACTATAGCCTTTGGTGATCATTTGGAAAAACAGTTTCATATATGTTTAATTTTAAATAGATGTACTAGATTATTCATTTGCCTTATTATTGTTCAATGCAGTAATTTAAACATGGACTAGATTTACTGCATGTCAGCTGCCTTTTCTTTTACAAAATGGGATAAATTATTAAATGAGTAGAGGTTGTTTGACAACGGGTTTTCCAGTACTTCACAAAAGAAAGACCTTTGACATTCTGCTGTCTTTCAAAAAGAATAAAGAGTAAATCAATTAAGGCACTATGCTGTGGCTCAAAAACACACTGTTATGGCACTTTCTTGCTTACCTCTAAATTGACTTGGGAAGACTCAACCATTGCAACAGCACCACAAGGTAAGTAACTGATTTAATTGTCAAGTTCTCTTATAGGCATCATTCTCTGGCTGAAGCATCTTGAAATATCTCTGAGGTGGCTTTTCAACAGGCATCTGCTTGCTTTCTTGAGTTAGAGAAAATCATCAAAATCAACCTCCCATAAACTGTGCCATGCAATATATATTCTTTGCCAGCTTAAGGTTATATTTACTAATGATTGTTTAAGACACTTTTGTCTGCATTTTATCTGAAACTAGTAACAGTTCAGCATCCCAGACAGGAGAAGTCACACTCCCAGTAGTTGAACCCTTACATTTGCGAGCTCTTATGTAACTTCACAGAAAGTGGTAGACATCCCACTTCTTTGCACATTTAAAACTTGGATAAAACATTAGAATATACACTGTCAGGAACAATTCTGCACTGGCAAGGAATTGGACTAGATGACCCAGTAACTCCTGTAGTTCTAGTCAATCTCTAATTTCTGCAATCTCCACTAATTTCGGTGGTTAGCTCACCACTTGAAAAGTGCTTGGGATACTCTGGAATGACTGAAAGACTCTAAAAGAGTCATTTCACTCAAATAATATCTTAAATCTTGAAAGAACCCCAATTACGAATTAGATAAAGCACAAGTGAGTAGCAATGAATAAATAAATAAATAGATCCCCATTTTCCTCCCCAGCCTGTGTAATGAATGAGATCTTCAGTGCAAAGGGCCTGAGTCTCCTCTTCCAGAAAAATAAATCAAAACTAATGCCTTTGAAGTCAATGATATTATATTGGTGTAAAATCAGTATAAAGGAGAAGAGAATCAGTCCTAGTGCAATTGACTGTGCAATCCTTCCTTAAGCTGGGGGGTCCCTTACTCAAGTAACACCATTATTTATGCTGTGCTATCCCAGAGTAGTTAATAGTGCTGTCAGAATTAAGGAGCTTTAGTTCATTTCTCTCAAATTATGCTATTGTTGCTATTGATCATCTATATATAAAGCCTTTCATTCCAAGGTGTGCAAAACACTTTGCAAACGAAGGGCTAACTCCTGCCACCAATGGAGAGCATTCAAAATGCATATAGAAGAGACTTCCAGAATTGGGTCATCCGGTCCACTTCCCCATCAATGCAAGACTGTTTCCCTAGAAGCTCTATTCTAGTGCTTTATTCATGCATGTTCAAATGTCCCAAGTGATAGGGCTTTGCCCACCTCCCTTTGGAAACTATTCCACAGCCTAGCATTCTGAGTGTCGGGAAGTTTCCCTCAATATTCAGCCTTACTTTTCCTTTTTTACATTTTATAACAGTAGAACAATGTGCAGACTATTTTAGCAGAGTGTCAGCCAGTTAGACTGAGACATGTAGCCTAGAACCAACAGATGCAGCTGATGGCTCAAGAATAGAGCTGTCAATCAAGAAGGATGAGCTCTTTGGCGTTGAAGAACACTCTCCTGGACAACTGGAGTAGATGGGAGATGACACAGTCTGCCATGATCACCCTAAACCATATTTCCCTCCTCTCCTCAAAATCCTCTCTTCCTTCTCTCACTGCTCCAGAAGGGTTGGTACAACCCCAGCAGTTCAGTGAACATAAAGGCGCCTTTTCAGGAGAGAGAGAGGGGCAGGATACAGAGAGGCCAGCTGCATGGGTCCCAACAGAGAACTGGTTGCAGAGCCAGCATGCCTTCATCTGTACTAACCCTCAAGATCAGTCAGGTCGGAGTGGAGAAGCTTCTATGTGGAAGTACCTAGATTACATTGCCGTTGCTCCCACATAGAAGAGAATCAGGATTATTGATTCTTCTGTAGTGCTGACTTGGGCAGTATTTGGTGCACACAGCAATGAATAATTCTGTGTACACAGGGCAATTGTTTCTGGTTTTTAATCTGATTGGCCTACATGGAGCTATACTGTTAGGAGAGGACTGAGTAATTGGTATTTGGACACAGTATATAACCTTCTGCCTCTTTAAACCCAGACCAGCTGGCTTGCAGGTGAAATGAGATGGCATCTGTCTCAATCCAGTTCTCAGTGGACAGATGTTCACTTTAAAAAAATCATCATAAATGAAACAGTGTGGTCTTGTAGCTAAGGCTCTGGAAGGGGAGACAGGAGAACCTGGTCTGGGTTTAATTCCCAGCTCTGCCACTGACCTGCTGCATTACCTCAGGCAAATCACTTCCCCTCTCTCTGCCACTCTTTCCTTTCCAATTTCTTGTTTTGTCTATTTAGAATGTAAGCTCCTTGAGGCAGGTACATTCTCTTACTAGATGTTTGTACAGTGCCTAACACAAAGCTTATGAGTACTATTATAATACAAGTAATAGATAATGATTTGACACTAGGACTGAATTGCTGTGGATATATATGAAATACATTTTACCCCCTCTTCAGTACAGGTGTGAGGGTCTTGGCAGGAGAAAGTTTGCCATTGCCTGTGCTATACCTATTTTGTGTATAAATGCCTGATTTGTGTCTCCTGGCACCTTTCAGATCTGCTTCCCATGTCCAAGGGGCTTCTCATTCTTGAACTAGAGGTCATTTTTAAAATAAACCTTCTAAAGTTATTCCTCCTGAAGTGAAAAAGAGCTCAAGCAACATGCTGTCCCCACTGCTAAATTTTCACCGGGCCACATATGTTGCCTGACGGCAAAAAAAAAAAAAAAAAAAAAACAGCGGTAGGAGTGTGGGAAGCTAGTGAACACAGATTGCCCAGGAAGGGACTTGCCTGCTAGTCAGGATTTCGCAAACTCTCACAATTCTATTTGAAAGTATTGCTTCCAGAGAAAAGGTTAAATGAGGTTTAAGTGCAATGTAATAAACCTTCACTGTTCATAAAGTTGGGTGATAAATGTATGTATGGTTACTGTATATAAAAAATACTGAGGTCAAAAGCCAAAGATAAGGAGTTAAGGTTTGCACTCATGGATAGGTGAGGCCCCCAAATTGTAAAATTCCATGAAAATGGCAGCTTGTCAGTCAACAACTTGATCAGCTCTAGAGAAGCACATTCCAAAGCTCTGCTCAGCCCTACATTATAAACATTCTTTATGTGATATACAGTGTGCTATGACATGTAATTTGTTTGGTTCCAAGAGACTAGGACAAGGGTTTGGAAGGTTCACTGCATTGTAAAAGAGATGTGCCTGGCTGCAGGTTTTCACATTTGTAAGTAGCGGGCTGAGAGCAGAAAATGCTCTCCTCCTGTGGATGAATAGCACGGTGTACAGCATTTTGCTGATATTTGGATATCTGTCCAGGCACCTAACCCAACAGTAAGAGGGCCCTCAATGAAGGTTTTGCATTCACAGGGGTATCCTCCTGCAGAGTTTCAGAGTAGCAGCCATGTTAGTCTGTATTCGCAAAAAGAGAAGGAGTACTAGTGGCACCTTAGAGACTAACCAATGTATTTGAGCATAAACTTTCATGAGCTACAGCTCACTTCATCGGATGAAGTGAGGTGTAGCTCACGAAAGCTTATGCTCAAATAAATTTGTTAGTCTCTAAGGTGCCACAAGTACTCCTGCAGAAGTTATTACTTCTGAAGTAAAACACACTGGACAACAGAGGTGTTGGTGGGAGGGTGGGTTCCATAGTTACGGGCAAAAGGGAAGCCGTTTAAAATAAAGTAGAAGGTCATCACAATTCATGATGTCCCCTCTCATCAGTGGTTCCCACCAATTTAAAACCACCCTATTTTCATTTGCCATTAGCAATAGATGTACTGGTTCATCAAAAATAAGAAGTTTCCAGCCCAGAAAATCTTCACCCAAGACTCAGACTGAACTGATCCAAACCAGATTCACTTTCTCCACCTCAGCTTTTGTTACTTTTGTTTATACTCTTATCAGTTTTGGTTCCAACTGGGAGTGGTAATACCAAAACACTCCAGGACATTCTTATGGTATTTCACACCAAGTGGAAGCACTGGGAACTAAAGAGAAAGGCTATGGTGACAAGGTGTATTTCCAACTTAAAGGCCAGATTCTGATACCTTTATTCAGGTTGAATAGTACCCCAATCCACGCATGGTCCCATGGAAGTAAATGGTGTTCTGAGCTACTGTGTACAATGCATATGAACAGAACATAGCTTTAATTATTCTTATTTTAAAGGGGAACTCTTCGGGCTAGGAGCAACCCAATATATCAAATACTGTCATAGGCTGTCCTGATTCAGTGGGGCATCTTGCAAAGTGAGTTCACTTGAATTCTACAGACAAACTGATATTTAACTCAACACGGTCACCTGAGCTTTAAATTCCGTAACAGAAACAACAGTCCTTCACTGGTCCAACCAAAAGAGTGCAGTTAGAATTAGGCCCCTGATCAGACTGGGTGGCTTAGGTTCAGACAGGGAAAATCATTCCTTCCCTGTCCCAGCTTCATCCACAATTGGCCCCTAGAAGAAGCAGCCAGCCCTTTTTATCTGACTTACTGTGCCCCAGTTGGCTTCTGCCTGCTCCCAGCCCTTTTAGCCACTGGAGGACCATCTTGCTGGTTTGGGCAGTAACTACTCCTGGGCGGCCTCTCTAGGCAACTATCGGAGGTCTGAACTCACTGCTCTTTTTCTCCAAAAGTATACCTTCTTCAAGCAAGGTGTGCCCAGGCGTCAGGGTCTCCAGTAGGGGGCAGCAAATGCCTGGTATACACTGTCAAAAATATTTTTCTTTCTCTACAGTTATTTGAATAATAGGTCTTTTTGCTGGAGAGTGAAGAACAGGGGAAGTCATGCACCTCAACAACACAAGTAGAATTTTGTATAAATAATAATAGTACTGTTCTGGTGCCTTTAGGGATAAACTGCTTGTAGAATTTTCAAAATTGGTATGTATTTATTATTTAGAAAACTGTCTACAGAGAAATGTCCTGCACAGCAAGGAGGTATTATGTACATTACTCCAATTAATAAGGTTAAGGAAGTAGTCACCGTATGATGATATTTAAAAAAAATTAAGTGTTACTCTCTTATGAGCACCCACTTAGACAAATACTGTCTCCTCACTCATGGCCATTGAAGGCCCTTGATGCAATAGAACCATTGTGGTATTGTGCTACAGGGTGTGATGGAGAAAGGCAGCATTCTGGGACTGCATAAAAAGCAAGTGGGGGAGCAACTTGTGGGGCAATAGAGAAGATGGAGGGAACCTAGGATGCACAATTAAGAGGCTCCACCAGTCATTTCCCACACGGTAGGGATTGCAAATGCTGGAGATGCTAGTTAGTACAGGCCTAAAGATGCAGCTGTACAACAAATAGTGGCATGGAAAGGAGAAGTATTCCATCTCTCAGTACCTCAGGACCCCTTTGTCATGCCCAGCTTCTGAGGCTTGGCAAAAGAATGAAGGATTTGCCCAAGTAGGCACATTAATAGTAAGGACCTTACTTCAGCACAGCAAAGGAGAATATTACCCTAAGTGCTTAAAAAAGAAAAACTCAATCATTCTTAAGAGGTTATTTGGTAGGATGTTTCCTCAAAAGCCAAAATATACAGAGACCATCCACTTCCCTATATTAACCATGAACTGTCATGGTGTGAAATATCAACTGTCTTGGAGAAATGTATTCCTCTCCCCATAATGCTGTGAATTGTACTCATGGAAGGCAAGCCACGAACCTAACTGAGAGAACCTTGCAGTGTATACTATGACTGGCAGGTATTCTGTTGTGAATAGAGGCATTCCACAGCTAGACACCACTAGTTACCAGTAGAGAGGCCCATCCATGTATTATGTTTGTAGTGACAATCGTTTCCTTCAAAATGAGTTGTTATCAGGATTAAGGAGCTGTTTACTGGAAGTGAGCATTAACCACACCCAGCCTTTCCTCTGCTGGGGAAGTTATGGGAAATGGACATTTTGAGTGGGAATTGTTCTGTTTAATTTCTCCTAAATTCTTCCTTGCAGACATTTTTCAGCAGGCCAGATCCTAAACCTCTTCCTGATTCAGCTTCAGTGAGAGTACTGACTTAACATGGGCTTGTGAGACTTGGCTGAATATGTTTCAGTCAATTTTAAAAGAAAACATGAAAACAAATAATCCCTGAATAATTCTAAAACCCCATTAAGGCATCTTGTCCAGCCTGCTGGCAACTAAAGTATGTTCCCTCCACTATATTTCTGGGTATTTTGGACAGTATTTTGTTTTAACTGACTCAAGTGATGGCACTTTCTCCATACCCTTTGTGAGACTATTCCACAAACTAACAGACTTCACTCAATATTTTCCAGGTATTCACCCTAAGTTTTCCTTTAAACAGTTTCATCCAATTATTCCTTATTATTATGCCTTTGAGGCACCTTAAATAATTCCTCTTCCTCCGTGATGTTTATGCTCATCATATACATGTGGGCAGTTTCCATATCTATCCATAGTCCTCATCTGGATACATATGTAACTCTTCAGATACTAAAAGCATTAATAAACTGGAGCCTCATTTACACTAATTTACACTACCTTTACACCACTCTGGCAGCTTAAAGTGTCCTTAAAATGTTCATTTGTGTCCACTTAAAGGCCCTTTATGATCACTTTAAGGCCCCTTTATGCTACCAGAGGGATGTAGGCAGGCCTTAGTGTAAATGAGAATCAAGCCCAAAGTGCTTGTTTCATAACCAGCCGGAACTTCCTTTTCAAAGAACTTCCTGAGCACATTCTGTGTGCTGCCAGCAGTCTTGCAACATTCACATCAGATTAGTTTGTGGATTCCGGTTCCTCCGCTCTTTAGTTAGATAAGATCCTGCTGCTCTACCAACTGTAAAAGCAACTTCTATTAACTGACCAAGCCTAGTTAAGGCATTCAATAAAGGAAAAGGTAATTCAGAAATTTAAAAAATATTCTTAAAACTGGAGCAAACCCAGGTTGTCATTATAGTGTGGAAGGCATGCAAGGCAATCCATTTTATATTTCTCTCTCCATATACTTTCACAGATAACATTTACTTTATGTATTTTTTTAAAAAAATTAATCCAGCATACTATGCACTAGCATCCCTGAGTGACCATGTCTCCTGAGGTTATCCCTGTCTTTCCTCCTCTACCGTTCTCCACTGTCTCACTACCTTATCTTTGTATCTTGTCTGAAACTAATTTGTAAGGTCCTCGGAGTAAAGATCATGTCTCTCTGTTTATACTGGGAGGACCCTAATACTGACTTTGGCACTATAAAATATAGTAACAACCTTTTTCCTTATCTAGCACCATTAGAGAGAAACCAAAAAGGAACACTCTGACAGAACACTAATACTGAGTTCTCATTCAGAGCAAGAGATGTATAGATAGATCACTGCTTTTATTTTGTTAACAGCATTTGTTCAGGATTCCTTTTTTCTCCTTTCTTTTTAAATATGCATCTGTTGAAGCAAAACTGCCCCACCACAGAAATGATGCAACTGTCCCTTACTTACCTTAATGTATGTAGAAGAAAAAGAGATCAGTCAATTGTAAATTTGAAAATGAATGAAAGGCTTCATATTACCCAGCAGTCTGCTTCTCCATTTTTGTGAGGTGAGGGATTGTGCAGGCAGAGGCCAAAATGAGTATGAAGATGGAAAATGCAGTCAGGTATGAGTCAATTATGTTGAGAGCTTCTCCCAGGGTAAGACAAGGAGCCCTGTTTTCAAAAGTGGTTTCATAAATGCTGCAAGTGCAAATCCAACATTAGTGCATGCAAATGGACACTTAAGGAAATTGTGTGTCTAAGTGCCCATTTACACAGAATTGGCAAAAACAACGAACTTTCAAAGGCAGGTTTCAGAGTAACACCCGTGTTAGTCTGTATTCGCAAAAAGAAAAGGAGTACTTGTGGCACCTTAGAGACTAACCAATTTATTTGAGCATGAGCTTTCGTGAGCTCACGAAAGCTCATGCTCAAATAAATTGGTTAGTCTCTAAGGTGCCACAAGTACTCCTTTTCAAAGGCAGTTACCTTTAACTGTGATGGCCATCTTTTTCTATTCCCCCAAATGGCACGTTGCCTCTCTTCAAACAAGATCTGATCACTCTGTATTTTTTCCCTACATGCCACCAAAGATGGGTCAATTTTATATCCAGAATTCCCTGGAATAATAGTAGCCTTGAGTTCCCATTTTCTACAGCAGATTTCCAAGGCATTAACTTGTCATCTATTAACAGTTAGAGAACTCTAGATGAATATATTGAGGCTTCCAGTCTGAAGGAGAAGGGCTGAGAAAACTCTGCCTTTCCAGAGTGATGGCTTTGGGAGTCTGCATAGCTCACAGCCACAGGCCGCCGCTGATCTGCAGAATCCTAAAAACACTGAGGCTAGAAATGTCAGAATTAGTCTCAACTTTTTTTTTTAAATGTTTTCTGAGCAAATGTAATGTAAACTAATCCCTAGTGATGATGGCTTGCCTTTGAGTGTTCCTGAAGATGCTGGCTAACTTCAGCATCCTCCTGGCAACTATCAGTCTATTGTACCTAAATGGAATGTTATCTGAGCCCCATAGGATCTTTAGTGTACAACATCCTTGTGAGATAAGGCAGTGCTATTATCCCCATCTTACATACAGGGAACTGAAACACAGAAAGACAAAGGCCCAGATCCTTAAAGGTATTTAGATGCCTAACTGCCATTGAAATCAGTGGGAGTTAGGAGACTAAATACCTCTGAGAATCTGGATTTAAGTGATTTGTCCAACAATACACAGGAACTCTGTGGTGGAGCAGAGACTTCCAGGTCTCCCAAGACCTAGGTTAGTGCCCCTGCCACTGGGTTATCCCTCTTCTCCAGGTGTCTTTGAGGTCTATAGCCAAAGGTCTCTCCATTTTGGAGTTTTCATACCAGTTTGCAGCTGTAGGAGACACCTAGCCTGTCTAGGCCTAGGATACTAATGCTGCTTACCTCTAGCCACATGGAGCTCCAACTCAGTAACTGTGATATTGTTTAATGGTGTGATGATACCCTGAATGAGATGCCCTGTTTGGTTGTCCATGAGGATAGAAGTACAGGTGATGAGGAACTTGTTCTGGCCTGGATAGGTGCAGCACACACTAACACACTATTCCTTGTTATCTAGTCTGCTTTTTGAACATCCTTACATTTAAAAAGCAGGTCCCTCCATTCTCATTCACCCTCCAAATTCAGTGGAAGGAAGCAATCCCACCAGAGAAAGAATTCTGGATTTGATTCAGCACAGGGATTCCCAGTCACAGATTCTCCATCATCCAAAAGTGCACTACGGGGCAGTACAAAGCACCCCCCTACTGGGAAGCCATCAGATAAGTCAATACTGCTTGGCCATGCTGGCTAAGATGGGGCCTGGTTATGGAATGCATTGAATTAGTGCATTCCCTACTTCAGTCTCTTCTGGCAGGGTTCCCATAGAGCCAATGGTGCATATTAAAACTGCCTTTCCCAATGAGAAGCAATAACCGAGGGCAGGTGGTAGTAGAAATGCCTGCCCTCCTTTGCATGAATCCCAGTGGGATGCAACGGGGTAGGCTGGAGCAGGGAAATGTAAGTTAAATCTCCTTCTGCCAGCAAGAGTCAATCTGGCCCATAACAAGAAAAACCGCCATCCAAAAGGAACTCCCTACACATGCAACCAGTTTTAGGCCAGGCCTTATATATACTGTTCCTTTTGTATGTTTTTTTCTCAGTGATCTCATGCCAGCTTAGGGACAGAGCTTTGCTTGCAGCCATAGCCAGGCACCAGCTCCAGTTGGCCAGGCACCAGCTCCAGTTGGTGGCAAATTGCTGAGCTGGGCTACTGCTAAGCTTTGCCTCACTGTGGGTAAAGATGGAATGAGCTATTTTGCTTATCCCTAATTTTAACTCTACCCAGTCAGCCTTGCTAAGAAACTCACAAAGAGCCAGCACTGGTTCCATGTGCCATCTTTCTCCTCTGCCTGTCTCATCAATATATGCATCAAGCACCAGTGTTTTGGTAGTTGTCAGAATCAAGTGTTTTTGAATAGTTGCCTGCTTCTCAGTGCAAGGGCACAGTTTATGTACTGGGTTCATCACCTTGACTCCTTTGAACTATGTGGTCCCTTGATAACTTCATTCTGACTTTAACGGAGTTACTCCACTGGATAGAAATATGATCCAGACTAGCTGCATGATATAATACCAGGGATCATACTTCCTGTTCTGATATGCAGGGTGCTTTCATTGCATTTCCCAGGCATCTAGCAGCCTCTCTTACCAGCCACAAATACCTGTGTTCTCCATGTCTTTCCAGCATTCACACATTCTTACTATTTTTGGCACATATTTTTTAATTAAAGAGTTGAGTGGGGAGGGAAATGGAACATTTCAACACAAGTTTACATTTCAGTAGCTGACTAGGGAGTGGTCAAAAATGACATTAAAAGAGAGACTTCTACCTATATTTATAATCCTAGGTTTGTTTCTGTTTTACAGGCAAGGAAAAATAATAGAAAAAAATCTTTTTTCTCTCTCTTTTCTTATTTGTGTCTTTTCATTCATTGACAGGTTCTCTCTAGAAGAAAACAACAATTAGCAAAATACATAAGAAGAAAAGAGACTTTCCTTTTATTTACAAACAAAATAATAAAACCACTGTTATAATTAAAGCAATATGCTTCAGAGTGTGCAGCAACTTTGCGATAAAATGATTTATTTGTTTGGCTTACATTCACATGATGCAATCTCAAGTAACCCGAGTGGATGCTTATAAAAACAGTGGGTCAGATTCATCCCTGAAGTAACTCCATTGAAGCTATGGAGTAACCCGAGGGATGAATTAGAGTCAACAACTATACTGTAGTTCTGTTTTATTTCTTATCTGCAACTAGGACCTACACAAAATACAGTATACTGTAGACAACAATATAATGTACAAAATGCTTGAAATATTGAAGGTGGAACAGGGAGAGAATAAAGTAGAGGCGTTATTTCGGTTGGAAAATTTTGGGTTTTGCTTAGAACTGGTAAAAAAAATCTGACTGAACATTTTCCATCAGAAAATCCCGTTTCTTGGAAATTGACACTAAGTCCCACGTTGGTTTTGATAAAATTTAATTTTAAAAAAATCTAAATGAAGGGTTGTGATTAGGTTGCAATGTTCTGTTTTGACCTTATTGGAATGCACTCTTTTGATGTTTCCTTTCAAAATGAAAACTCATTTAAAATTTTTTGTAGTATATCGTAAATAAATAAAATAAAAATAAAGTCAAAACTAGAACCATTTTGATTTCACTGAAAAAGAATATTTTGATTGACTTGAAACTAATTTGTTTTAGAAAATTTTGATTCATGGGACATTTCCAATTTTTTTGTTTGTGTTCTAATTTGGAATGAGGACAAATTCCAAACTCATGGATTTTCCTGAAAAATGGAAACTCCTGTTCCTGCACAGATCTAGATTTGGTATCAAATAAGAAATGTCCTGGGTCACTCCAGTTTGAGAGTCGGGCACCTAATTCCCATTTATGCCTTTGAAAATCTCCCCCTGAATCCAGGAAAAAGAGAAAGGGACGGATAAAAAGGGGCAAGGATTCTTTGAAGATTAAACCAAGATCTGGGAAGGATGAGACTGAGCACTCTGTTACTTAGAAAATATTTCTGCAGTTGGTCTTTGTGAGAGTCTAGGACAAATGAGCTTTACCACTTGCTGTTACATCAAGATTGGTACTGAGACAAGAGTATGCAACAAAGAACATAGGGAAATGTTCAATAACAAAACTAACTAACAAAAGAAAAATTAGTTTTGGTTTGGGGATTTTTCCCCATGGAAAAACAACATCTGCTCTATCTCCAAATCCTCAGGGCAGCCTAACGCAGCCTCTCCCCCCACCCCACCCCTGCTAACCCCAGCATGTCCTTTTTGGGGGAGAGGACCTATTACGGGAACACTTCTCCAGTAGTGCCAACCCCAAATGTTGAAAAATCAAGAGTCAGGCTCACCAAAATCATGAGATTGGCTTTAAAAATCATGAAATTATGTAAAAATAATAGGTATGGTGTTCTTTTTATTTGCCTTCTGCTTTTCAAGACTTTAGGGTGCACTGGGGTCACATTTTGAAGCTTTCTCCACAGCCATGAGGGCTAGAAACTTATTTATTCCTTAAGAATGAAGGCTGAAATCATCACAGATCCACTTGAATCCAAGAGCTGGGGCTTTAAGGAAAACAATAACCATCATGAGACTCGTGACAAACTCATGAGAGATGGCAACAGTGCCAGCAGTGTTGAAACTATGACGAACGAAAGAAAGTTCCTTTCTAATCACAATCACAGCCTTGAGAGGGGGCAGAAATCCTATGTCTGTCATCTTTTTCATTTCAAACTTTCAACCCCACCTGCCTGTCACCTGACTGTTATTCCAAGGTCTATCAAGGGACAGAGCCTATGTATTTTCCCCATCCATTCATCTGCTATTATGCATGAAAGCAGGAGCTGCAAAGTGGCTGGGAGGATATGCAGAGCAGTTCTGTCGAGGAGCTCAGTGGCCCTTAGAGAATGGAGCAGCAGGTGGCAGGAAACTGTGGGAAGTCATGGTTTTGCCATGTGATCTGCATGGGACTCCTGACTCACTCGATGATATCATGCAGGACACTTCCCAGGCCTGGAAATCCCTCTGACTAAAACCTGTGACAAGACTGCTTAATATATCCTCTCATTTCTATCGCATGGGCCTTAGTCCTGCTTCCTTGTCTAGCTCAGGTTTGCCAGTTATGGGAAGGCCTGGGTCTCTGATAGCATCAGTACTGCCTTCCTGAGTTAGAGTTTTCTCAGGGCAATACCTTCTTATGTGTCCCATTTTCCCCACAATGGAAACAAATGGTCTCTGGGGCTGCCTTCCAAGCCCTAAACTGAGTCCCAATGGTGCTCTGTTCTGCCTTCACTACTGCCTGGACCTCAGCCATTTGTGGCCAGGTGTCTTGGTCAGCCTGCCTTTCACTGGTCTCAGTGGTGCTCAAGGCAACCAATCTGGCCTTACAACCAGGGCTTGTATCAGGGTAAACCCATCTCACCTGCCCCACTTGTCCATAGTACCTACAGCTCCACAGTGGGGTCTTCTGACTCTTTCCTTTGCAGCATCTGTGGCGGCTGGACCCGGGGCGATGCTGTTGTGGGTACCGAGCTCCCTGCCAAGACTGAGACTGGTGATCCTGGAGTCGCTGCTGCTGAAGCCCTTCCAGGGTTTCGCCGTGCTGTTGCTGGGCACCTTTCTGGGGCTTTGCAGCTCCTGCAGCCTGCTGCTGCTGCTGGCCTAGATGTAAGCAGGGGAACAGTCCCGCTATTGTGGGGAACTTTCCTGGCTTCTGCACTACCTCGGTGAAGTGGGCTAATGAAAGGATCTGAGTCCTAGCTCCCACTTTACCCAGTGGCCTCCCTGCCCTTGAGGACTCCCCTTCCACTCTCCTGTCTGGCAGAGTCCTCGTAACCCCAACAAAGCTGGGCCCATGATTCCTGGGGGGCTCGACACCCAACCCTGCTGTGGTCACTTAGGACAGGGGCTAGGGTGTCCCCACTCCGGGGTACTCTCTCTGCACTGGGCACTTCTCTGACCCACTGACCATTACATACAAGTTAAAGCAAATGCAAGTTATTTAATCAACAATTAATTTTAAAAAGAATAAGGAAAAATGGGAAAGGTTAAAGGAAACACATCAACCCGCTTTGTGGCGGGGAACATCACACACAGTGTCTCTGGAATGTCAGGGCAGTTCACAGTCTGTTCCTTGTAAGTCCCAGGCCTTCTTCTCAGGCCCTGGCTGTGCTGCAGGGATGCTGTGGGTTGGACACTTGCTCTGGTGGTGGCCACATGCTCTCAGGCTCTCAGTGGTAGGACCCTTCTTGCCAGTGTCGCCCCCGCCCTGTTGGGGTTATGATCCAAGCCTGGCCTGCAGAGCCTCTTCGCTGAGGCATCTCCCTGTGCTGGGCCTGCTGCCCAGGGCCCCCCTCGGTCTCCCCAGGTGCTCACCGCACCCAGCTCCGGACTATTCCAGCCCCAGCTGCACCACTCTGTCTCTGCACTGCTGCTGCTGCTCTGCATCCAGCTCCCTGGGCTGCTTCTTTGGCCCCTCTGGCTCTGGTTGCTGCAGCTCTGCTCTCAAGACAGGTCTGCTCTCTCTGGGCTGCTTTTCCAGTCCCTCTGGATCTGGCACAGCTCTGTTCCCCAGCTCAGTTTGGACCCCTGCTTTCTCCTTAGCTCAGCCCCACTCTGTCTTACCCAAGCAAATGCAGCTCACACAGAGGACGGGACCTCCCTGGCCTCCTGACTCCCTGATTAGCCTGCTCGCCCTGTCATTCAGGTTGACCTGGAGCATTGGCCTCTCCCCATTGTTCCTGGGGGCTGTCAGTCTCAGGGTCCTGATTCCCCATTGACCCTTCCCCCTTTTTAGTACTGGGAGCTAGCAACTAAAACACCCCCACTGAATGTTAGTAAGGGGGCAACAGTCCCCTTACATTCCCCCTTGCTAAAATTCTGCCACAGCCACAATATTCACACCAGTACATCCAGGCCCCATAGTAACAACATATACCCACATCATATCATATAAAAAACCCATTAACAATGGTCAAAAGAACATTTAACATTTCACATCTACTTCTTCATACTATACATAACAATATTCATTAAAACACTCCCTAGAACCAATAACATAATAATCTTTAAGTCTAAGAGGAAGTACACCCTTATTAGACCTTTGGGACCTTCTTAAAACTGGTGGTTCGTTACTCATATTTTCTATTTTCCTGTTCTCAGGTAAAACTGGGTCAGCTTGAGGGATTTAGCCATTTTTGTTAGGGTTTGGGTTTACCCCATTGGTTTTAGTCTCCTCTGGAAATGCTGCTCTATGCCTCCTACGAGCCCTGGTAAGACTAAAAGTCCAATGCTTTAGCTGGTCCCTATGTACTACTCTCTCAGGACCTCCTTGTTCAGGCTGGATAGCGTACATTGGCAGTTCCGGATTGTTGTGGGTGACCACAGTGTGGGGATTTAGCTCCCATTTGTCCTGTATTTTATTACGTCTCTGGTGTCTGTGGCTACGAACTGGTACACTGTCACCAGGTCTGATGAGAGCCCCACTGGACTTGCGATCATAAGTCCTTTTCCTACTTTGGGCTTTGTCTTTAGTTGTACTGAGAGCAACTTCGCTGGCTGTCTTTGGTCTGTCGTGGACACCTTTGACCCAGTCATCGAAATTGGTCTCCTCATCCAAGGCTTCTTGATGCTTCTCTGGCAACACCCTTCAGTTAGCCACCTGTGCAGGAATCAGCCCTTGGCATGCCGCTTGAACTGGAACTGGCAGTCTCCCACCACATCTTTCCTGAGGAAAGGTAACTTGTTCTCCCCTCTCCCCAAATATTACAGCCTGAGGAGGTGATCCCTCAGATGAAGGTAACTCCATAGCCTTCACGCTTGAGTTTAGAAGACTCACTGGTACTCTTCCTTTGATGGCACTAGTCAGTACATTGGCTGACTGAAGTCCATTAGGTAGGTTTACCCCAGATGTAGGCTCTACAAGAGCTTGATATCTATTGGTATTTTCTGATACACAGCAGTGTTTGTCAAGGAACTTCCCTCTCCGCGGAGGAATAACAGTCTTCTGTTTTCTGCCCACTTTAACATTTCCAATCTGCTCCGCAGGGCCCAACGCATGGTTTTGTCTCCGTGCTTGAGCCAGTACTCTACTCAGCACAGCATTCTTCTTGGAGTGCCCATGACGGTTCATCCTCCTGGTTCCTTCTTCTGGCAACAGTAGCTCCTTCAGCTCACTAATGATGTTCATCCCTAGAATCCCTGGGACTCCTTTTCCCATATGGCTCCCTTCAGAGTCTTTGTCTTTCAGAATGAAGATGCATTTCCCTGGCAGCGTCTGGCCCATGTAGTCTATGACTGCTTCAAGGCATCCCACCACTGGGATTGCCAGTCCATTAACTGCTGTTAGACGTACAAACTGTGTGCTGTGCATGCAGCTCCTTGTCTTTCAAATATTTTTGAAAATGAAACTCAGTAATGGTGGTGACTTCCGAGCCAGTATCTAACAAACATCTAGTCTTCACCCCTGCTATACATACTTCAGCAGTTAGACAGTTTCCAAATGCTCGCTTACAGAAGTCACTAGATATGCTGGAATTGCCCACATTCCTTTCAACACTGTATGCAGAGTGATTTTCCACCAAGGAGAGGCCTAGGAATCCTTCTGCCACTGCTTGGCCTTCTACTGTAGATGGACCACTCGCTTCTGGTGTACCATTGGTTCTCCTTCTCAGTGGACATTCCCGGCTAGTATGCCCTGGCTTTTCACAAGTGTAACAGATGTACCTTCCCAGCTCATCCTTTAGTGGGGTTCTTCAGGATCCCGGTGCCCTTGGATACTTTGACATACTAATGGGATTTTTTTCTTTCATTAACTCAGTCATCACTTTTATCATCTTCCCCTGTTGGACCACCAGTTTTTGGACAGCTTCACTTAAACTTTCCAGTGTTAGCTGTGTTTGGGGCAGGGCCTTTTCCCCAGCAGCTGCATTCACTAGGCCCCCACTTCGTGTACGGGGGTTAGGCTTGGCTGTCTCTGTCACAGGAACTTCCTCTTCTTCTGACCACATAATGGCAGCCTGCATGAGTTCATGAAACTTCTTACTGGGCTCTTCCTTAAACCTCCTTTTCATTTTGCGGCAGAGGGAATCACCCTGGAGCCCCAGCACTAACTGCTCTTTCAGAACCGTATCTGGGTCTGGAACTCGTTGAGGGTCTCGCTGCTCCACTTTGCTCATTCTTTCCTGGAGGTCATATGCATATGCCCAGATAGTTTCACCGGGCTCCTGCTTTCGCTCAAAGAACTCCTTTAGGTGGGTTCCAATAGGTACCTTGTCTCCATACACTTCTAGGAGGAGTTCAAACACCTTTCCCACATCTTTTTTGTCTGCCACTGCCATGACCTTCACTGTGGCCTTGGCCTGGCCCTTGAGGTGCTCCTCTACGAAGTCCACATGATCTTTTTCAGATACTCTTAGCACACGCAGAGCCATCTTCACAAACTTGACCCACTCCTCTACTCTAATGTCTCCTGGTCTAGTCAGGAAGCCACCAAACTCCGTGACCTTCCACTCCCATGGGACATAAATAGTAGGGGGTTTCTTATCTTCTGCTGCCTGTTGGTCTACTACTGCCTTAGCCAGTGATAAGGCTTCTCTCTGTTCTGTCCTAGCTTGTTGTAATGCCTCCGCTTGGTCTGATAATCTGCGCTGAGCAAACTGGGCCCGTAGTTCTTTAATTCCAGCCATGGTAGGGTTCTTGACCAGCCCTGGACAGTGCTACCAGAACTCAACCAGTAAACCAATGGGGTGGACCCTGTGGATAGGATCCTGTTTGTGACGCCAATTATGTAAGCGGGGGAACAGTCCCGCTATTGTGGGGAACTTTCCTGGCTTCTGCACTACCTCGGTGAAGTGGGCTAGCGAAAGGATCTGAGTCCTCGCTCCCACTTCCTTTACCCAGTGGCCTCCCTGCCCTTGAGGACTCCCCTTTCACTCTCCTGTCTGGCAGAGTCCTCGTAACCCCAACAAGGCTGGGCCCATGATTCCTGGGGGGCTCGACACCCAACCCTGCTGTGGTCACTTAGGACAGGGGCTAGGGTGTCCCCACTGCGGGGTACTCTCTCTGCACTGAGCACTTCTCTGACCCACTGACCATTACATACAAGTTAAAGCAAATGCAAGTTATTTAATCAACAATTAATTTTAAAAAGAATAAGGAAAAATGGGAAAGGTTAAAGGAAACACATCAACCCGCTTTGTGGCAGGGAACATCACAGACAGTGTCTCTGGAATGTCAGGGCAGTTCACAGTCTGTTCCTTGTAAGTCCCAGGACTTCTTCTCAGGCCCTGGCTGTGGTGAAGGGATGCTGTGGGTTGGACACTTGCTCTGGTGGTAGCCACACGCTCTCAGGCTCTAAGTGGTACTTCTTCCCAGTGTCACCCCCGCCCTGTTGGGGTTACAATCCAAGCCTGGCCTGCAGAGCCTCTTGGCTTAGGCATCTCCTTGTGCTGGCCCACTGCCCAGGGTCCCCCTTGGTCTCCTCGGCTGCTCACCGCACCCAGCTTCGGACTGTTCCAGCCCCAGCTGCACCACTCTGTCTCTGCACTGCTGCTGCTGCTCTGCCTCCAGCTCCCTGGGCTGCTTCTTTGGCCCCTCTGGCTCTGGTTGCTGCAGCTCTCCTCCCAGGGCAAGTCTGCTCTCTCTGGGCTGTGCCTCTGGCTTTGGGGCTGCAGCTCTGCTCCCAGGACAGGGTCTGCTCTCTCTGGGCTGCTTTTCCGGTCCCTCTGGATCTGGCACAGCTCTGCTCCCCAGCTCAGCTTGGACCCCTGCTTTCTCCTTAGCTCAACCCCACTCTGTCTGACCCAGGCAAATGCAGCTCACACGGAGGACGGGACCTCCCTGGCCTCCTGACTCCCTGATTAGCCTGCTCGCCCTGTCATTCAGGTTGACCTGGAGCATTGGCCTCTCCCCGTTGTTCCTGGGGGCTGTCAGTCTCAGGGTCCTGATTCCCCATCGACCCTTCCCCCTTTTTAGTACTGGGAGCTAGCAACTAAAACACCCCCACTGAATGTTAGTAAGGGGGCAACAGTCTCCTTACATAGAGCTCTTATCAGTTCTTCCATAGTCCCCTTGTTTGCAGGGGCCAGTCCGAACAAACCCCACTCTTGGTACCAGTGTAACAGGGTTGTACTCACCTCTTGTGAACGCCCTCTGGCCGAGAGCTTGTGCCTGCACTCTCTCTCTACCTGTGTCTGCTGGGTCTTTGCTGACTCAGTCCTCTGGCCAAGTTATACACAGTCTGCCTGTGAGATAAAAGCAAAGCAAACCCTTTTTTGGGGTACAAGTCCAAAAGGGTCCTCTCTCAGTGCCCTCTATAATGTCTCTCTCTGTTTGTCTCTGCTCCGGAATAGAGCAGTGCCCCAGGACCCCTTCCCTGGAGGTAGTGTCTTTGCCTTCTCAGGGTCTTTCTGGCCCCAGCTCTTCAGCTGGGCTACTACAGTTCAGTTCCCCTTCTAGGGTGCCTCAAAATCCAAACCACTTTCCCAGTGGCTGGGACCTGGGCCCGCCCTCTACTCCAGGTCCCAGCTCATGGACCCTGTAGGTAGCAGCTGTCCATAATGTCCCTTTAAATAAACTGAGTTACTGCTATAATTCCATGGGCCACTTCCCCCACACATTCTTCACCCTTACCTCAGGTCCTTGCCCTTGTGGCGTCTCAGCGGCCAGCTGAGAGAACCATCCACCCTCCTCCAGCTCTAACAAGGAACTGAACTCACTCTGGCCCTGCAGCTTTACTTATACTAATCTGCTGGGCCCCGATTGACTGCTTCCCACACAGCCACTCTAGGAAGCTTGGAGGACCTCTCTACCACCCTTTTCTGGGGTGGGGTGTAGCAGGGCCACAAGGTCTCCATTGGGGCCTAGTCCACCCCGTCACAGCACCCATGAAAGGCAAAGGGATATCTGGCCCTTTTCATATGACGGGTTAAAATACACCAATGTGCATTAATGTGAGAGTAAACTTCAGTGTTCAAAATCCATGAAATGGAGAAGCTTTGGTTCACATTAGCTCAGCCACACAATCCATCCTGTAGGCTTTATGTATGCAGCAAACAACACAAATATTAAATTATCCATTTAAAAAGAAAAGGAACACAATTAAAGAATGTAGCACATGTGCAGTGAGGTCCAGTAAATGCTGCCCTAAGAACCATAACTTGTTACACTCCTGACAGCTGGGCAAAACATGTGTGAAAAGCTGCCGCATCAGAATGGCAGCATTTCACATCCACATCACACTGGTGTAAATGACTACACAAGCTTCAAGGCAATGGAGAAGCAGGACCTATACACACTCTTACACAAATTATGGGGTGGAAATATGGCAAGGGAAAATTGAATGTAAAGTCTGCTAGATACCAAATGACCCTGGTTTTTGAATGAAGAGGAGAGAAAGCTATAAAGGAGCTTTTCAGGGTACATTTATACTTCAGCTGAGAGTGAGCCTCCCAGAATGGGTAAACAGACTCACACTAGTGGGGCTTGAGCTATTGTGCTAAAAATAGCAATGTGGACATTGCAGCTTGGGCAGAGACTCAAGCTAGCCATGCGAGCAGGTTGGGTGGGATTGCGAGCCTGAGCTGCAGGCTGAGCCACAACGTCCATGCTGCTATTTTTAGCCACTAACTCAAGATCTACCACCCGGGGCGAGTCTATCTACTCGTGTTGGGAAGCTCATTTCCAGCTGCAGTGTAAACATCCTCTTAAGGGCCAAATCCAATGCCTAAAGAAGTCAATAGAAAAACTCCTATTAACTTCAAGTAAGCATTGGATCAGTTCCCTACTCTGGAGACCACATACATAGCTAGGTACGGTGTTCGTTCTTTGGCAAAAATGGAAAACAAAAGATTCTAAATGTCTTAAAGTTTCTTAGGTCTGCTTATCACCTGTGAGGTTTAATGCCTTGATGATTTCATCAGGTTGCTTTATAAAGGTTCAGACTACCAATCAGGGAACAAGGATCATGCTATGTGACTTAGGTGACCAATCGCATAGGCCGAATATTGAATGATAAATATCAAATACAGAAATACAGAAAACCCACAGGAACAAATATGCTCAAAACTGATTGATGAACAAATATGAACAACAGACAAATTTGTAATATCACAGACAATTCTCAATAGGAAAAAATGGCCAGATCTGATGAATAATTTGATCAGCATTTAGTGCAACATTTTTCAAATACCCCACCCCTTTCTAGCCTGCACCTCACAAGTCTAGTTAAAGAGAATAAGATTGGTAGCTGCTTTTCATCAGCTGTTTCTTACAGGGGATTTTCAATGAGGAATTATTCTAGATATAAACTCCACTTCTGCTTTTTCTTCTTGAATTTTTTAACTTACATATGGGCAGATCACAAGTCAGAATCTGGGCCTCCATAACTGTTGTAGTAACAAAGGTCCCAGGCTTCACAAGGCATTCCCTGGTTTCTAAAATACCTTCTGTGGGATTAGAACACATTTCACACCAAATAGTATTGAGAATACTGCCAATGTAAATTCATTTAAATCTCTGTCATTGTTTTCACTGTAAAGGGAAAGAAATGACCAGGCTATTGAGTAGTTAACTACACAACTGCTACCTAATGATCCTAATTTCCATGATTTTAATAATAATGAGTAAAACCAAACTGTTAAGTTGCACTTTCTACCTCAGCAAAACTGAGCTATAATTGTGTAGAGAATAATTTTATGGGTGAAGTGTGCTCTGTATTGTAAAAGATTAGAATAAAGTGCTCTAATATACAATGTCTTAGCAGGTGCAGGCACTTACCTGGGCAATTAAAATCTTTTTAATATACAAATCACAGCCAATGAGACTGTTGACATGACAAACTGGATCTTTCAGGACACAATGTGTTTGTCTAAAAAATAGCAATAATTTGTCTAACTTTTGTTTAAAAGGAAAATGACTAAATGCAGAATAATTTGCAGAGGATTCTTAAAATGCTTTATATATATATACCATTAAATGTTCCCCATTCATATACAACACATGCATTAATGCCCTTCATTTAACATCTTTCTTAAAATGTGAATCATCTAACTTTTGGTATTCGTGTATTATATTTGCTATCTACTCTTCGGTTGGCTTGAATAGAATTTTGCCTTGAAAGAGCAGACAGATCATGGAAGGTGTGTGAAATATTCTTAACTGATTTGCTTTGTTAACTTCATTAAATGTCATTCTTTGTACTGCATGTATTCCATAAATACCACTAGTTGAAATAGGTGGAATGTTTTTTATGAAAGTTTACAGAAAAAAAATTCTCAACTCTTCTAGTACTTTTTTTTAAATTCCTCAAGACGTTTGTTTCGTGTGTTATTTTGAGGCCCCTTCCAAACACACTTATAAAAAAAACCCAAACAAAAAATGCCCCCATAATTTTCCTCATAATTCTTCCAAATAATCCACAAAATACATACATACATGCCCAGTTTTACACTCCCTTGCAACCCCAATTCACAGTTCACAAAATCCATTATCTTCCACAGTCATGCCACAAATTAATCTAATTATTAGGATATTAAGTCACTCAGGCCCTGATCGTGAGTGGTGGATAGAAAGCTGGCTAGGTCATTGGGCTCAATGGGTAGTGATGAATGGCTCCATGTCCAGTTAGCAGCCGGTATCAAACGGAGTACCCCACGGGTCGGTCCCGGGGCCAGTTTTGTTCAATATCTTCATTAATGATCTGGAGAATGGTGTGGATTGCACCCTCAGCAAGTCTGCAGATGACACTAAACTGGGAGGAGAGGTAGATATGCTGGAGGGTAGGGATAGGATACAGAGGGACCTAGACAAATTAGAGGATTGGGCCAAAAGAAATCTGATGAAGTTCAACAAAGACAAGTGCAGAGTCCTGCACTTAGGATGGAAGAATCCCATGCACTGCTACAGACTAGGGACCGAATGGCTAGGCAGCAGTTCTGCAGAAAAGAACCTAGGGGTTACAATGGATGAGAAGCTGGATATGAGTCAACAGTGTGCCCTTGTTGCCAAGAAGGCTAATGGCATTTTGGGATGTATAAGTAGGAGCATTGCCAGCAGATTGAGGGACATGATCATTGCCCTCTATTTGGCATTTATGAGGCCTCATCTGGAGTATTGTGTCCAATTTTGGGCCCCACACTACAAGAAGGATGTGGAAAAATTGGAAAGAGTCCAGCAGAGGGCAACAAAAATGATTAGGGGGCTGGAGCGCATGACTTATGAGGAGAGGCTGAGGGGACTGGGATTGTTTAGTCTGCAAAAGAGAAGAATGAGGGGGGATTTGATAGCTGCTTTCAACTCCCTGAAGGGGGGTTCCAAAGAGGATGGATCTAGACTGTTCTCAGTGGAAGCAGATGACAGAACAAGAAGTAATGGTCTCAAGCTGCAGTGGGGGAGGTTTAGGTTAGATGTTAGGAAAAACTTTTTCACTAAGGGGGTGGTGAAGCACTTGAATGGGTTACTTAAGGAGGTGGTTTAATCTCCTTCCTTAGAGGTTTTCAAGGTCAGGCTTGACAAAGCCCTGGCTAGGATGATTTAGTTGGGGATTGGTCCTGCTTTGAGCAGGGGGTTGGACTAGATGACCTTCTGAGGTCCCTTCCAACCCTGATATTCTATTCTATTCTATGAGATCCTTAAGCATGTGCCTAATTTTAAGCATATGTGTAGCCCCCTTGACTTCAATAATTCTACCTCTTGAAGTTAAACGGGGGCTTAACTAATTTGTAATATTCTTCACTAGCAACACATTGGTTCCATTAAGAGTACAGAATTGTCTTTCTATGGGTTTTTTTTCTGTTTTATTTTTAAGGAGAAGTTGGGGGGATGTTGAAAGAAGGTATTTACTACATTCCACAAAGAATCCATAAAGGAGAGAAGTTATTTTAACTAAAATACTCAACATATCATGGCTGACATATAAGGAATAATTAAAAGAGTGAAACAATAAATGAGGAGTATTTTTGAAATCCATCACGTGGCAACTTTGACAAGTTTGGTGAGGTATATATCAACTTTAGTGTTGTTTTATGAAAAGAATGGAGGATGATAAAGTAACCTAATAATGTGACTACTAAATTATAGCTGCTGCTGCTTCTTCGAAGGGCACAACACATGCTAGGTTACAGGCACAGGATGACCTAATGGTTTGTCTGCCAAAGGGAAAATGGGATGTGGTAAAATAGCATGTCAGGTGTGCAGTACAATAAGCAGTTAAACAATATTCTTACTGTCTTTTTTGTTTTTGTTTCATGTCTCCAAATGTAATCCAAGCATTTATATGCTACACTTAAAATTGTTTAAAGGAACTAAATTGTGCAGAGCCATTACCCTGATTTCATATTCTGCATGTGACTCTGCGAAGGAGGGACGACATAAATCCAATGCACCTCATGAGGGCTAGTCCAGTAGGGGTCAGTGCAGTGGCTGCATATACCCTGGGTTTTCAACCTGTGGGCCACTAACAGGTGTCAGAGGGTTGTGATCACACCACCTACCCCCTATGGCTAAATGGCAGGGTGGTCCCAAGGCCATGGTATAGAAAAGCTTGAGAACCACTGGTGAGATAAATCATTAAGTCCTTCTAAGGCTTAATTCCTTGAAGGCAGGATATCTGCAGTCTGCCCTGTTCCGCTGTCTTGATTTAGGCCTTGATCCTCCAAGGTTTTTAAGCATGTATCTTACTTTAAATATATGAGTTGGCTACTCACATGTTTAATATTAAGTATGTGCTTAAGTACCTTTCTGAATGAGATCTTCATGCTATTCTACTATTACTTATAATTACCTACAGTGCAACCTCAGAGCAAACCATCCAAAATGTTCTGCAAGTCCCAACCTCCAGCTGACAAGTCCACACATCCAAACTCTTCCAACCACAAACATATGTACTATAATGAACCAGACAAAATGTTCCTTCCTTTATATGTCATAAGACTTGGCTTTCTGATTTACCTGAGTTGCATTTTCTCCTACAACTGCATCCCTGCCCATTGTTCTGAACTCAGTTGAGATTCTCTCACTTTTACATATGGCTCCCTCCCAGCTTCCTATGTGAAAGGGGGGTGGGGAGAGGAAGAAGAGAGGATGGGGAATCCTGTATCATTTAGCTGTGGGATCCAGCCTCCACCACCCACTCTGCTGTGTGACCCCGCCAGCACTCATGATACATTGTCCCATCACCCTCACCGTTTACAGCAAAAAAGCTATTTAGCCAGTGCCTGCAACCCTTCAGCCCGCAATGCCTTGACAGCAGAGGTTATAGAAAAAAAGAGAGAGAGAAAGAAAGAACAATGTGCAATCGGCACTGCATTAGAGATGGAAAAAGTACTTAAAGCCTGCAACATTCATCAAGGCTGAATACATAAATGCCACATTTTGAATAAGCCAAGCAAAAGACAATGACAAAGGAAAGGCGCATTGCTTCAGGAATCTCTATCATTTTCATTTGCTGCTGTCAGGAACCTGTTTTTTGCCTCTCACTCTATCAGCCATTATAGCATTAATGAAGTAACCTCACATAGTTATTGACTGGCTTGTCAGAGTCCCTGCCTGATCCCTTAATAGAAACCATTGGTCTTCAGTTAAAAATGGGGTGAGCTGGGAGGTGCTGTGGGCATGTGCTGAATTTCAAGTGCACTCTTGAGGTTATCAAAAGCCATGAAATGCAAATTATTATATTTTTTAAACACACAGATTTCATGCAACTGAGCATATAAAATTGACTAATACTGTACTTTATGCATTCCTAATAATGTTTCCAAATATGCTCTGCATATGTTCTTTCCCTAGAAAGTTGTGGGTGGTATTTGAATAAGCAGAAATGGGCCTAGTTTTATTTTGTGCATAAAGTAGTTCCTGGATGTTGCAAGTCTCTCTTCTTTCTAATATAAAGTCATGTTTATGCACTGTCTGCTCAAACAACACTGGTAATCCTTTATTTGGATTTCTGTTTAGATCAGAATAATTTTTCCTTCATCATTTTCTTCTTCTTTCATATAGCATCCCATGTCCCAGAACTAGTATATTCTCACTTTCTAGAAATTGAGAATTGGCAGGGGGTCCAGAAATAACTTCTTCTCCATAAAGTAATAAATCCAGGGAGTAATCTAAAATAGAGTTATTAATTCTGATACTACCAAGCCATAGACTGGATATGGAAAATTTGCTCGGTATGTTACAGAATTAGGCATGGCTGACAATCAGTACCTGTATGATTTCTATGCAGAGTGGTACCTAAGGGCATCTTTATGTGTCTGCTTGTTGAGGACAAGGCATCCACAAAGAGAGTGCTAGGTTGATATTTGGTGTGGTGCACAACTGGATCATCATATGGTAAAAAGTGATTGGGTGACCTTTCATAAGCTCCACAAGGGGGTCCACGGTGTGATGATTTCCGTTATGGCTCTTAACATTAAGTCCAGAGGATGTGCACTTTTCACATTTGTGATCAGCCATCTCATGCCCTATACACAGAGCTGCAAATGCCGCAGTTCTGTTTGCTGTTAGAACTATTTCGGTAAATCAGTTAACTTACCAGAATTGTGCCTTCTTTATATACAGGAATGATTTTAATTTCTACCCTTCCCCAATGCAGGCCTCATATAGTCTCAAAAACGTTACAGTCTCCTTTTTATTCAGGATCAAAAATGCAGCATTATACTGATTTTTAAAATTAAAGATGAGACGTCTCCAGTTTTATTCAATGCAGTTAACAATGAAAAGTACAGATGACTGTCCCAATTAGAGCTGGTCAAAACATTTATGACAAAACTTTCTCCCATTAATAAAAAGCCATTTTATCAAAACTGAAATGTTTTGCAGTTTCCAATTTTGACAAAAATGTTTCTCAGGGCCATGGAGAGAGAGTCACCCAAGAATAACCAAAAGCTTCATGCTTACCACACTCTGGAGTGGTGACTTGGGGTCCCGTACCCCAAGTGATTGCCCTAACCACCAGGATATAGTGTCAGTCTCTCCCAAGCTCTCCTGTTGGAGCTGCTCCATTTTGTATAAATAATGAAATATTCTTTGCAAAATGGAGTTGTGGTTTTCCAGCCAGCCCTAATGCCAGCCAGATTTGAGGTTGTCTAGACCCCTTAGACTGCAAAGTCAGGTTAGTATTCTCACAAGAACAAGCTCTCTCAAACAAGTTCTCTGTTTAGTCCTTTACTACTTCTAGTCAGGCTAAATATTCTATAACAGTCTCTCGTGACATTTTGACATCGGAGCCAATTTGTCATAATGAATCATGTATTTGTTGATTTGGAGCACTTTTTCTGCTTCCAAACTGATTGTGAAATTCTCCTTTTTGTCTGCCGTCTCTCACCAAAAAAAGAAAGATTTATGTCTGTGGATCTCAAAGGCCAATCTTAGGTGTCCATAAAGGGGAAACCATGAATAACCCCATGCCCTGTGCTAATGACTTTAGCTTACATTTTCAATGATATCTTTGCAAGGAAAAGTGACACTCAATTTAAACTAAACAGATGAGATAAACCATGACTTTCTAGATCCCTCAGATTGAACAGGGGGAGTTGTAGCCAAAGGGTCTGCAGGATCTTATTCATTTTACAGTAAAGACTATCGCAACCGTCAGTAGTTGGCAACTCTATTAGCAGTCTCAGCTGAAAGGTCAAGGGCAGAATGGGCACACAGACTGAGCTATCCTCTAACCCCTAGAGATGATTTCTTCTATAGTCCGTAGTTGAGGCACAATGGGGAGTGGTTTATTTCTCTGTGTGCATGAGAGAGTTTTGCATTGCAGCTTCCTATGCTGCACTGCTCCTGTAGATTAATTACTGGCTTCAATTCATATTTTTAAAAGTTATTTGAATATTTTTGAACTTCTGAAGAGACTCAGCATGAGAGAAGCAGTTTTGGATGAAGTGAGAACCAAGTCAGACCTTCATCTAAACTTGGATTGAACATCTAATAGGGACGGACTAACTGTACTTTCCTTTTGTGGAGCAGGATGTACTTATCTGAGAATTAAAAAAAACGGAGGCCCTTCAGTAGGCTCCAGTTATTACTCTTCGTGTTAACCTGCTGCACACTGTGTATATAAATTGTATTTATTATGACTCTTTCCTGCACTTTAAAAACAGTTCTTGCAACTGGCCATGATGTATTCAGATACAGCCTGTTTTAGGATAGACACATACTCTCCATGGAGACCAATTCTTGTTCTTTCTTGTTTCGATGCATTCTCAAGTATGCATTCTAGTACACTGTAAAAACAACACGGAGTCCGGTGGCACCTTAAAGACTAACAGATTTATTTGGGCATAAAAAATGGTGGGTAAAAAGTACACTGTGTATCCCAGCATGAGAAAGATGTAAATCTAGAGGTGGACAGAGCTCTTGGTCAGGAGCCAGTTTGTTCTGGTTCTTGTTTTCCTGCTGTGGTTTGTCCATCCGTACTTCTAAGCTATTGTTTCTCATAAGCTCGGTTCATATGCTGGCAGAGGGATAAGCTGATACTGTGTTCCATGAGCCCTGTGAAATGTCACTATTGCCACAGCTCTTTGTTCTACAGGAGCGGTCTACTGAGTGGCCCATATAGAACTAAACTGACAGGAACCCATAATTTCTGACTTTCTAATTGTGTTTCATAATTGCTGAAAGGAAGAAAACAATCACTAGTGAATGTAGACTTCTACAGTATTTAATATTGTTATTAAATAACTATTACTAATTATTAGACTCTGGCTAACCAAAAAGCATCTGTACTTCCAGTACAATCAGCAAAGATTTTGAGCTTCTACAATTAAATATACAGCCTCTTTGACTGCTGTTTCATCATTTACAGCTTAGCTCTTGCTTTAACTGTCTGCAGTACAAAAGTCCACCCTGATATGGGTACAGTGGTAAATCCTCCTAATTTATTGTAAGCAACAACTCAGTTCATTTTAGATATACTTACAGCCACAATCTTAAGACAATCTTTGGTTTCAGTGACATGTTATCCAGTGCTAAGAGAAATACACTAGATTTTGTGCATTGCAGCTATCCTGGCATGCTATAGTAAAGTAAGCTTTTCTTGGAGATGCCAGGAATTTTTACACAAGTAAGGTAAAACTACAATAAAAAAGTCTATAAAATCAAATTAAGAATTGCATTAATAGTACACACACACACAAAATGCCTAGTATTGCATTTATTTTGTTGAATGCAATATATCCGGCATGCAAAAGCGGTGTCTTTTTTGTTTTTGTTTGTTTGTTTTGCTTTGTTTTGTTTTTTTAATAAGTAGTCTGGACATATTGTAAGAAGCAAAATAATTAGCATTCACTCAACCCAGCAGGGCAGCAATTTAAACTTTTACAAGCAGTCAGAGTACAGGATGCTGCCCTGCCATCAACTGTCTACATACTGAGGGGATATAGTCTGGAATATCCAAATGTTTAAGGCTACTCTGGGTTATTTGAAACTCCAATAGCCAGACTACTATGGGGAAAATTGTATAATCTGCTCCAGGATTTATTGCTATTGTGCATTCTGTACCAGGTTAAAATAGCATGCCTTGCAAAGGTCTTGGCAGGTCAGAAAAACCTGTGCTCAGTGCAAGTATTTCATATCATATTAAAAAGTTTCTGACCACACCTTTAATTCTCAAAATCATTAAAACCTATTTTTGTACAGCTATGCATATAAAAACATTCCACAGAATGAATCTGCTTTACATCACCCTCAAAATATTGCCTTAATGCAGAGAAAGGTAGGCAAGTGAAGCAGTCCTACTGCTCATCGGAGTATAGTTTATCAAAAGGTGAAAGCACATTTGTATAAAGCAGGAAAAGAACTATTTTGTTGGATTGATTTAAGACTTAGTGCAGGCTGTCAGAAATATAGGTTTTTCACCTGTTAGGCAGTTATTTTTACAAATGTATGATATGAGACTGATTAGCAAAATGCTCTTTTCTCAGTGAATTCTCATTATGCCCATTCCTTTGTTGCTACACATCGTATAATTTCCTCTTTATGAAATTATACTTCTCACTACTTCTCTGCTTTGGTTTACAGGAAAAGAGATTGAGATATTTATTATATAGAAAAGACAGACACTGTAAACTGTAGCAAGAGTCTTCAGTTAGGGGAAAACCTCAAGGAATTCAGGTTTTGTACATTTACATGTTGAAACAGTAAGAAACTTGAAAATCCCACCCAAAACCCAAAGTGATGAAGTGATTTAGGACCAAGAGATTCACTGATGAATCACTTATGATCCCAAGTCACTAAGGCATAGATTCTCAAAGGTATCCAAATGCCTAACTCCTATTGAAATCAAATGGGAGTTAGTCGCATAAACACCTTTGAAGATCTGGGCCTTAGTTTCTTTTAAAAATCCTACCTGCCATGCCTAAATTTAAGTATGTGAGTAGTCCCATTCCAGGCAATGAAGCTCAGATTATATTATCTTTTTATCCAGAGCTTCTCTGCACTAGGGATCCCTCCTTTAGGCTCAAATTCAACAAAATGCTTAAGCACGTGATTACCTTTAAGCACCTGCTTTAGTCCCATTCGCTTTGATGTGAATTAAGAACATGCTTAAGGTTAGGTATGTGTTTCAATGCTTTGCTGAATAAGGATGTGCTTATGTGCTTAGCTGACTCAGGGCTTTAAGGAGTGTCTTGGAGGTAGCCACTGGTAGCAGAGTTTCAATGGAACCAGAGAATTAAGGCTATCGGGGAGGCCCAGATCTAGCACAGAGAGGGTTCCTTGTGTCTCTGGCAGTTCTTTTGGGATCCACACAGCTTGGGGGTGGAACTGTAGACACTTACCACAACCTGACAAAATGATTTGGGGGCATTCTGTGAGGAGATATTGATGGACTTTTTCCTCCCCCTAGGCTCCGTCCTGTGGGAACAGGTAATACTGGTCAGCAAGAGCAGGCTAGGAACAATTTTACAATAACACATCTATTTGCATATCCAATGATGAACACAGATTTAATCAGGACAGAAATTCTGGCGACTCACTTGCAACGTAAACAAACCTGATTTAAAATGATTTAAAAAAATCTTACTCAATTACTGTGGAAAAGTGTCTTGACAGCATTATGTTAGGTTTTCTGGGTGAACCGTGATAGGAAAAAATACATTTTGCTGTTAATTTTGAGGGTACCTTTTTCATCTTATGGAAATAAATTTAAAAAACAAAACAAAAGACCCAGAAGAAATTGGCATCTTGAAACTGAAAAGCAGGAGCTGGCATTATTTTTGGAAATGTACTTCCCTCACTTTAATACAGATTAAAATTAAATATGAATGTGTCAGTTGTAAAATGGAAGTATGAACACTAAAATGCATGTTACAAATGACTTACAAATAAAATAAGCTCTCATAGGAGCCATATAATTTGTATTACAGTATTGCTCACAGGCATCATCTAAGCATAGTGCCTCCTTGTGCTAGATGTTGTACCTACACATGGTAAAAGATAGTCCCTGCCCAAAGAATTTACAATAGAGGTAGAGAAAGGAAGTGTTATTATCCAGATTTTACTGTTGGGGAACTGAGCCGCAGAGAGATTCAGTGACTTGCCCAAGATCATACAGACCATCCTTCTTCTCTTAACAACATATTGTTTCCCAAGACTTCACTAGGAATTGTGGTGCAAAAGGAGAACAAAATCAGGGCCTTAACTTCTGCTTACTTTTATTAACACATTGGGATTTTGTAAGGAACAAGCAGAACAGTTCGGTTAAAATGAGAACCAACTTGTTCCTTTGCTCAACACTCAAATCAAAATGGTTTGGAACAGTCCAATAAGTATCTGAACTTTTGGATGCTTAACTGAACTTCTTTTGATAGATACTTTAGATAGAAGACAGTACCATAGCTTTTGGTGATAGTAAGAGATCACCAAAGCTCAGTTATAGTATACTTGCCCAGTGTCTACTTAGCTGTCTAGTGGGTATGTCTACACTGCAAATTAAACAGCCCCACAAGGCCGAGCCCAAGATCCTGAGTGGCATGGGCCATTCATGGGTGTCTAATTGTAGCATAGACAGAGTAATCTATTGATAGAAAAGTGTAATGTTTACAGTGCTGGAAAGAGAAAAGACCAGGACAAAGCTCATAATGAGAATGGTGGCCTCAAGTTTGTAAAGCCTATTGCCCAAATCACAGCCTTCTTCTGACCCTTTGAAATTTCAGCAGGTGGTTGGAGGTGCTAGGGCCACAGAGGTACTTCCAGCTTCATGCAGCCCCCAATGTGCTACACTTTGCAAATATCTGTGAAACATCCCAGTGACCCTCCCTCATAATTTCAGACATAAGGGCAGATAACACCAGTGGGAGGCTTTTGGGGTGAAAAGACAGGATATGGCGTTTCAGCACTAACATGAAACACAGCTGAGTGCCATTAGACCCTCCCTGTTCTTTAAGTCTGACTTCTGAATATGCAAGCAGGTATGAGAGTATTCCCCACTCCTCGGCATACACACCCTTCCCAGCACACAGGAGGAGAAAAAGGGTGCATCAGCTACCCCCTTACACAGGATATGTGAGGGGAACAATAGAGGTGATTTGGTCACTTTTCACCTTCTGACTGGAACACACAGTGAAGAGGGTGGGAAAGAAAAAAATATGCCTACCCTTTAGAGCCCATTAATTTCAATGGGTGCAAAATACAGCCCACTGATTCCATACCAAGATCAAATACTGTGAGTAAAGCCTAAAATCATGGGAGGCAGTGTTTTCCAGTGGATAGGGATAGTGGCCTGAGGGACAGGAGATCTGGCTTCTCTTCCACACTTGGCCACTGACCTGCTGTGTCACTTTTCCTCCATGTTTGTCTTGTCTGTTTAGATTGTAAGCTCTTTTTTGGGCAGGGATGGTCTCTCGCTATGTGTTTGTTCAGTACCTAGCATAATGAAGCTCTAACCCTACTTGGGATTTTTAGGTGTTACTGTATGCAAAAATTAAATAACAGTAACAATCCCAAATCTCGGGTGGATGTCTCCGGGCAGGGAGATGGGGAAGAGTTTCTTTCACCCTACCCACCTCCTGCAAATATATAAAGACCAGTGAGAATGAATGCGGAACCTGTCAGCATTATTACCCTAACAGAATCCTGTGTACAAGAAAACTTCAGGTGAGGAGACATTGGCAACAAGACTCCAGATGCAGAGGACCTGAGAGTTGGGGGGACAGGGGGCGGGGGAGGATTCCTTGCAAATCTTGAGACATCCATAGAATCATAGAATCATAGAATATCAGGGTTGGAAGGGACCCCAGAAGGTCATCTAGTCCAACCCCCTGCTCGAAGCAGGACCAATTCCCAGTTAAATCATCCCAGCCAGGGCTTTGTCAAGCCTGACCTTAAAAACCTCTAAGGAAGGAGATTCTACCACCTCCCTAGGTAACCCATTCCAGTGTTTCACCACCCTCTTAGTGAAAAAGTTTTTCCTAATATCCAATCTAAACCTCCCCCACTGCAACTTGAGACCATTACTCCTCGTTCTGTCATCTGCTACCATTGAGAACAGTCTAGAGCCATCCTCTTTGGAACCCCCTTTCAGGTAGTTGAAAGCAGCTATCAAATCCCCCCTCATTCTTCTCTTCTGCAGGCTAAACAATCCCAGCTCCCTCAGCCTCTCCTCATAACTCATGTGTTCCAGTCCCCTAATCATTTTTGTTGCCCTTCGCTGGACTCTCTCCAATTTATCCACATCCTTCTTGAAGTGTGGGGCCCAAAACTGGACACAGTACTCCAGATGAGGCCTCACCAATGTCGAATAGAGGGGAACGATCACGTCCCTCGATCTGCTCGCTATGCCCCTACTTATACATCCCAAAATGCCATTGGCCTTCTTGGCAACAAGGGCACACTGCTGACTCATATCCAGCTTCTCGTCCACTGTCACCCCTAGGTCCTTTTCCGCAGAACTGCTGCCTAGCCATTCGGTCCCTAGTCTGTAGCTGTGCATTGGGTTCTTCCGTCCTAAGTGCAGGACCCTGCACTTATCCTTATTGAACCTCATCAGATTTCTTTTGGCTCAATCCTCCAATTTGTCTAGGTCCTTCTGTATCCTATCCCTCCCCTCCAGCGTATCTACCACTCCTCCCAGTTTAGTATCATCCGCAAATTTGCTGAGAGTGCAATCCACACCATCCTCCAGATCATTTATGAAGATATTGAACAAAACCGGCCCCAGGACCGACCCTTGGGGCACTCCACTTGATACCGGCTGCCAACTAGACATGGAGCCATTGATCACTACCCGTTGAGCCCGACAATCTAGCCAGCATTCTACCCACCTTATAGTGCATTCATCCAGCCCATACTTCCTTAACTTGCTGACAAGAATACTGTGGGAGACCGTGTCAAAAGCTTTGCTAAAGTCAAGAAACAATACATCCACTGCTTTCCCTTCATCCACAGAACCAGTAATCTCATCATAAAAGGTGATTAGATTAGTCAGGCATGACCTTCCCTTGGTGAATCCATGCTGGCTGTTCCTGATCACTTTCCTCTCATGCAAGTGCTTCAGGATTGATTCTTTGAGGACCTGCTCCACGATTTTTCCAGGGACTGAGGTGAGGCTGACTGGCCTGTAGTTCCCAGGATCCTCCTTCTTCCCTTTTTTAAAGATTGGCACTACATTAGCCTTTTTCCAGTCATCCGGGACTTCCCCGGTTGGCCACGAGTTTTCAAAGATAATGGCCAATGGCTCTGCAATCACAGCCGCCAATTCCTTCAGCACTCTCGGATGCAACTCGTCCGGCCCCATGGACTTGTGCACGTCCAGCTTTTCTAAATAGTCCCTAACCACCTCTATCTCCACAGAGGGCTGGCCATCTCTTCCCCATTTTGTGATGCCCAGCGCAGCAGTCTGGGAGCTGACCTTGTTAGTGAAAACAGAGGCAAAAAAAGCATTGAGTACATTAGCTTTTTCCACATCCTCTGTCACTAGGTTGCCTCCCTCATTCAGTAAGGGGCCCACACATTCCTTGGCTTTCTTCTTGTTGCCAACATACCTGAAGAAACCCTTCTTGTTACTCTTAACATCTCTGGCTAGCTGCAGCTCCAGGTGCGATTTGGCCCTCCTGATATCATTCCTACATGCTCGAGAAATATTTTTATACTCTTCCCTGGTCATAAGTCCAACCTTCCACTTCTTGTAAGCTTCTTTTTTATGTTTAAGATCTGCTAGGATTTCACCATTAAGCCAAGCTGGTCGCCTGCCATATTTACTATTCTTTCGACTCATTGGGATGGTTTGTCCCTGTAACCTCAACAGGGATTCCTTGAAATACAGCCAGCTCTCCTGGACTCCTTTCCCCTTCAAGTTAGTCCCCCAGGGGATCCTGGCCATCCGTTCCCTGAGGGAGTCGAAGTCTGCTTTCCTGAAGTCCAGGGTCCGTATCCTGCTGCTTACCTTTCTTCCCTGCGTCAGGATCCTGAACTCAACCAACTCATGGTCACTGCCTCCCAGATTCCCATCCACTTTTGCTTCCCCCACTAATTCTACCTGGTTTGTGAGCAGCAGGTCAAGAAAAGCGCCCCCCCTAGTTGGCTCCTCTAGCACTTGCGCCAGGAAATTGTCCCCTACGCTTTCCAAAAACTTCCTGGATTGTCTATGCACCGCTGTATTGCTCTCCCAGCAGATATCAGGAAAATTAAAGTCACCCATGAGAATCAGGGCATGCGATCTAGTAGCTTCCGTGAGCTGCCGGAAGAAAGCCTCATCTACCTCATCCCCCTGGTCCAGTGGTCTATAGCAGACTCCCACCACTACATCACTCTTGTTGCACACACTTCTAAACTTAATCCAGAGACACTCAGGTTTTTCTGCAGTTTCGTACCGGAGCTCTGAGCAGTCATACTGCTCCCTTACATACAGTGCTACTCCCCCACCTTTTCTGCCCTGCCTGTCCTTCCTGAACAGTTTATAACCATCCATGACAGTACTCCAGTCATGCGAGTTATCCCACCAAGTCTCTGTTATTCCGATCACGTCATAGTTCCTTGACATCACCAGGACCTCCAGTTCTCCCTGCTTGTTTCCAAGGCTTTGTGCATTTGTATATAAGCACTTGAGATAACCTGTTGATCACCCCTCATTCCCAGTATGAGGCAGGAGTCTGTGCTTCCTCCCAGTATCCCGCTTCCCCACTTACCTCAGGGCTTTGGTCTCCTTCCCCCGGTGAACCTAGTTTAAAGCCCTCCTCACTAGGTTAGCCAGCCTGCTGGCAAAGATGCTCTTCCCTCTCTTCGTAAGATGGAGCCCGTCTCTGCCCAGCACTCCTCCTTCATGGAACACCATCCCATGGTCAAAGAAACCAAAGCCTTCTCTCCGACACCACCTGCGTAGCCATTCGTTGACTTCCACGATTCGACGGTCCCTACCTAGGCCTTTTCCTTCCACGGGGAGGATGGACGAGAACACCACTTGCGCCTCCAACTCCTTTATCCTTCTTCCTAGAGCCACATAGTCCGCAGTGATCCGCTCAAGGTCATTCTTGGCAGTATCATTGGTGCCCACGTGGAGAAGCAGGAAGGGGTAGTGATCCGAGGGCTTGATGAGTCTCGGCAGTCTCTCCGAATCTTAGCCCCCGGCAAGCAGCAGACTTCTCAGTTTTCCCGGTCAGGGCGGCAGATAGATGACTCAGTCCCCCGGAGGAGAGAGTCCCCAACCACCACCACCCGCCTTCTCCTCTTGGGAGTGGTGGTCGTGGAACTCCCAACCTCAGGACATAGCATCTCATGCCTTCCAACCAGCGGAGTCTCCTTCTGCTTTCTCGCCCCAGACATATCATCTGGTCCACTCTCCGCAACGATACCTGTGGAGAGAACATGAAAGCGGTTAGTTACCCGTGTCTGTGTTACTGGAACCCGGACATTCCGCTTACCTCTTCTGGAGGTCACATGTTGCCAAGCTTCTTCACTGGCCTCTTGGCTCCTCTGTGCAACCTGCTTTATATCTGTAGAGCTTTGTGCCCCTAGAAGCCTATCCTGAGTTTTGTCCAGAAAATCCTCAGTTTCTCGTATGCAACACAGGGTCGTTATCTGTTGCTCCAGAACTTCAATCTTCTCTTCCAATATGGAGACCAGCTTGCACTTTGTACAGACAAAGTCGCTTCTGTCCTGTGGAAGAAAGACAAACATGGCACATCCAGTGCAGGTCACAACAGCTGAACCCCCCCTTCCATATCACCTACCTACTACGAGCTTCCTCAGAGCAGTTTGCAAGACGTAAGCCTCACTGGGCTCACTCCAGGCGAACTCCCAGGCAAACTCCTGCTGTGAGCTGCTCTGCTGTCCCCGCTGCTCAGCTGGTTCTCCACCGCTCAGCTGGTTCGCAAAGCTCTGGCTATTTTTAAACAGCCAGGCTTCCCTGTCGCAAACAAACAGACACCCTACTGCCCGCCCCCTGCAGGCTAGCAGCCAATCAGACACTCACTCAGGCTCTCACACTGCCCCCCCAACAAACACACGCTCGGATACTTCCTTAGCAAGCAAACAAACACACACTCGGATACTTACCAGTCCCAGGCAGACTCCTGCTGTGAGCTGCTCTGCTGTCCCCGCTGCTCAGCTGGTTCGCCGCCGCTCAGCTGGTTCATCCATGGTTTAGGAGGGTCAAACTCCATGTCTACTCCACACATTTCAAAACCATATTCCCTCCACTATTATAGGCGGGAATAGTGGCACCTCCTATTATGAAGGGTGCCTAATATATTCCATTATAAAAACCTGCTGTCAGTTCAAATGTTACTTGGATTTATGCAAATGCTAAAATAGGTCATATATCCATGTGCTCTGGACATCCATTACAACCATACAACAAAATTATTACCCATATGTAACTAAAATACAGTAAAACAATACAGGATACATGATGCAGAAGAATCTTTGCAGTTTCAGGACCAACTTGTCTAACTTGGCTCTCCAGCAAGTTTTTCTATGTCAGATGAAGATAGCCTTTGACAGTGTTTGTCTCTTTGGGAAAGTTGTGATATCACTGCAGGGAAAATAACTTTTATATCTCTGCTGTGTGGCTCAGAGAGTGATATATAGATATACATATGCTATGCATCTGTGTGTGTGTGTGTGAGGTGGGAGAGAGAGAGAAAGAAATAGATATGTAGAGCTACATACACAAATATGCATCGGTGTGTTACGTGTGTGTGTGTGTGTTGTATATGTATATTGAGCATGTCATCTCAGATATATGCTAAATATCTCAGAGATCAATTCCTGCTGCAGAGAGAGAGAGAGAAGTTCCAAGCAAGTAGTGGATTATTAAACACCAGTTTGAGGCCAGGGGCTTATAAAGCCAATGAGGGGCCTATAAAGCCATTCTAAGTCATATTTTTGCTTTTTTTAATTAAAAAAGCTCTAACTCTCCCCTCACCACTTCTGGACTGAATTGGTTTGATCCAGAGAGGTAGTTATGCATAAGAGCAACCACTCTATATTGTATTAGGGGATTTCTCATGCAACACATTTCACGAATTACAAGGCAGGGATGCAATTTTATGATTTATAATACATTATACTGTTAAGTAATATAACATTATAGATACAATTTGTACCTATCTCTCTGCAGATTAGAGAGGTGGCACATGAAGAGTGGATCATTAACCAGCAGTGCAAGGCCAAGGGCCAAGCACTTCTGTTTAACAAGCTGCTCCAAGTACCACCTCTCTAATCCATGGAGAGACAGAATAACTTGTTCCTATAACTTATTATAAATCATGTTCTGTGGGGGTCTTTTTTTTTTTTAAACAATTTCTGTTTGGGCCATCTCTTCCCTGAGCTAAGGTAGCTTGAGCTGGAGGCACTTATGTTCCAGAAACAATGGCGAACCAGACTGTGTCATTTACAATATGGCCCACGTTTGGGGCTGGCATAGGCACAATGAGCAGGCTGCACTGTCCCTTTGGATGGTGCAACCTGCTCTCTTGACCATGCTACATGGGCCACTTTCTCCCAGACTCCCTTGAAGTGGCTTGCATTCCTAGGGATGGTAGGTGGGATCTCTCTGTCAGCTCTCCCAAAACACAGAGATCTGGCCCCATCCTGGGGCATGAAAGGTGTGGTAGGTAGAGGAAAGGCTCCTTGAATCCTTACCTTTCCAACTCACCCATATTGGGGAAAGGCACAGTTTGGTGTTCTGTGTAGCACAGCCCACCAACCAGGAGTTGCCATGAAAGCCTGAGTTGCAAAATGGTGTCCTATCCACTTTATCCCAGATGCTATATACACACAATAAGGTAGATGGCCCCCTTTAACAACAAATCTGTTTGTAATGTCAGAGGTTCAAAATTCCCTTTTGGATGATGTCACATGAGTAATAGTTGAAATACTTACCCTGGTGTTATCCCTATAGTAAAGCAATGCAGTCACAATGTCTATCCCTGGCATTAAAAAGCAACCATGGCCAAATAAGCAGAGGTCTTTGTGAGGACAGAATTGTTACAGTGGCATTTCAATGCACTGTGTACAGACTTGCTCAGTTCCATGGAGATCTGCGGCAACTGAGAAGGTGAGCTTTTTGACCTCTGTCTCTTCCGTTTATATTACTTCTTTGAGGTCAATGAATGTGGATACAAATATCAGCCTTTGCAGACAACCCATAGCTTTATAACACTCCAATATTAGGGTTCTGTGCCTTATCTTCCAGGTTTATTAAACTCCATTATAATCCCCTTAACTCTGACAGCACCTTTTTATAACACGACAGTCGTTTGGTTCCTAAGGATGATAGCACAATCAGGTGAATTGGAGATATGAGAACATTGTTAGGCTGCCTCATAAACCCTAACTTGTCATGAGACAAGTCATTGATTGCTATTAAAAATATCATTGTAATGTCAGAATGTAACCTGAATTCACCCTTCACCAGTAGCAAAACTAAACAATGGCCCCTGCAATAGAAATGGGATGGAACTTAAAAATCACCACCACCACAACAAAAAGTTATTCTCAAAAACAATTGGGTAACTGAACCTGTTGGGAACTTGAGTAGAGCTGAGCAAACTATCAATAGCGAACAAATTATTTGACAAATTTCACCTTTTTTTTCTTGTTTGCAAATTATTCTTGAATTGACTTTCTTTATACAAATGTGTGTGTTCCATGAAATTAGTAGATCAATGTTCCACTAAATCACATTTCAGACTATGGATTGTTCGTGAACTGTATTTGCTGCGTATATTCAACCTATTTTGTTACTACTTTGAGATTGGTCATATTAGGTCACAAGTTATAATTTCTGCCCCCTAACTGCATGAGTGTCACTGACATAACAAGGGAAATGGTGTGATCAAGCCACCAGCCCTTTGATTCATTAAGTTTGCGGAGTTAGGAAGGAAGAAGCTGGCAGGATTTGGGAAATTTTAGGACATTTTAACTTTTGGTTCTGGGCCACTGGCTTTTCCTGAGACATTGCTGTCAGAAAAATGAGGCACTTATTACATGGACTTGTGTAAGGTCTAAAATTAATTTTTACTTTTCACATTCACAGGAAGTCAATGTGTGTAGCATGTGCTTGCAAAATCTCAACTGCAAATGATGTGACCATGTCCTTTCCTATCTTATTTAATTGCCAGAGCTCTAGCCTGGGGTTTTACACAGTCTTAATTGTGAAGTGTTAGAGCCATCTTGTCCAAGGTCATTAGTGTCAATGAAATCGCTCTCCATGGGACTACGTTGTTGCTAAGAATTCCACAACAATACTTCATATGTCTACCAAGTGGATATTTTAATTTACTAGCCTCTAGATTACAGTCAATTATCGTCATTCACTACCCCTTTCCTATAAATGTGAGTTTGTATCTGTAGTAAGTGGGAGTTTCACCTGAGTAAAGAATAAGGCTAAAATTTTTGGATGTCTGACACACAGTGTTCTGATGGATATGGACTATGGGTCAGAGACTTAGATACCATGAAGGGGAAAGAGGTAGAAAGGGACGCAGGAACATTTAAAATATAGGGGGGATATTATATTATATTATATTATATTATATTATATTATATTATATTATATTATATATTTGTCCCATGGGAATAAAAATAACTCAAATTGTAATTCCCAAAGCAACTTTATAACAATATAGTTCCCAGCTGACATAAAAGTCTCAGAGTTAGAACAAGTTATTACACGTTATTCTGGGCTGAACAAAATCTTTCTGGGTAGGTGGAGGCCTCTGACAGACATCCAAGTTAAACTGAGTTTTTCAAGATTTGAACAGACCTCTGCCATAACTAGACTTACAGGCTAAATTCAGTCCCAGGATAAGAAATCTTCCAAAGCTGAAGCAGGACTCAGGCTAGACCAAGTCCCTGACTAGACATTTTCTTTTCTTTATGCCACTCTCCTGCTGGTAATAGCTTATCTAAAGTGATCACTCTCCTTACACTCTCCTCACTTTAGATAAGCTATTACCAGCAGGAGAGTGGGGTAGGGGGAGGTATTTTTTCATGCTTTGTGTGTATAAAAAGATCTTCTACACTTTCCACAGTATGCATCCGATGAAGTGAGCTGTAGCTCATGAAAGCTTATGCTCAAATAAATTGGTTAGTCTCTAAGGTGCCACAAGTACTCCTTTTCTTTTTGCAAATACAGACTAACATGGCTGTAACTCTGAAACCTGTCTTTTCTTTATAGCTCCTGAATCCCTTTTCACTTGAACTCCAGACAGTCAATCACTCTCAATGATGTACCACTCCATTACAGCGCCTCAATTTTTAGGTGCCCACCTTGAGCCATCTTAAAGCAGCCTGAGTTTCAGAGTGTGGATGGTCAGCATTTTCTGAAAAATGAGGTCTCTTAAGGCAGTCTCAGATTGGGCCCCTAAAAATGGAGGCATCCAAGATCACGTCTCACTCTGTAAAATTTTGGCTTAAGTATCTCAGGCTATTGGCCTATATAATTTAGGTTAATCAACATTGTAATTGGAGCCCTGAATAGTCATAGAATAGAATATCAGGGTTGGAAGGGACCTCAGGAGGTCATCTAGTCCAACCCCCTGCTCAAAGCAGGACCAATCCCCAATTTTTGCCCCATATCCCTAAATGACCCCCTCAAGGATTGAACTCACAACCCTGGGTTTAGCAGGCCAAAGCTCAAACCACTGAGCTATCCCTGGTCCCCCATTCTCATTCACTGGGCACAGACAACATAATAAATCTTAAAACAAAAAAGCCAACTTGAAAACCAAAACCTAGTCAGGTTATTTTTAACTGAGATTTTATTTGTTTTTAAAGTTTACTTAATGTGCTGACTTTCTCTGTCATTTACATGACATCCCTATCTCAGGATATAACCCATCTAGCTAGATGCTGTAAATGGACAGAAGGAAACACAGATATCCAAATGTATACATCTCACACAGGCAAAGGAAACATGAAATAGCTGCTGATTGTGCCTGGAATGCACAGGCAAGAACAAGAAACAGTTGCTGAGCTAAAAAGATGGATCTATATCAAAACTCCCTCCTTAATTCTCCTCCATCCTCCAGGCCCAGCTGGACTAAAAGTCCTAACTACTATATCTCACCATTAGGACTGGGTAGGTGGTGAGTGGATGGTTGGCAAGATACCCAATCTATTCGAAGGGATCTGAACACACCCTTAGGTTCAGCAGTACCCAAAGTTTGCCAAATCATTTCAGCTCAACTCTAATTGTCAGAGATCACTATTAGTGCAGTTGTGCGGCTTTGACATAAGGATGAACAGAAGGGTTGTTACTGGCTAGTGATAGGAGAGGAGCTTCTGGTCCAAGGAAGAAAAACATCTATAGCAGAAGGACTGTCTGTTACCCCCCCGCAAAAAAAGGGGGTGTACTGTACTATATGTAAGGCTAAACAGCAAAGACAAAAGACAAACCGGTCTCCTCATAATGAATGTCCTCAAGCTTAAGCTTATCTTATTGTCAAATTTAAAAAGAATGTGGCATTGTTGTACTTTTTAAATACTGTAAACTGGATCATGTCAACATTGTCTAAGTAGAGTGGGGAGGAGAAAGAAGCAGCTATGATAGTACAAAACAACACCGTTTTAATCTTTGGACCTTTCAGTTAGCCACCTGCGAGACAACCTCTCTTCCCTCAAACAAGCCCTTCCACAACAGCAAATGTTTTGGAACTAGGTGTTTCTTCGGTTCCATTTAATTTTGACATTCTAACTTAGTGGTACAAGTTTAGGCAAGCCTTGCACTTCAGTCACCTAGACCAAAAAAACATGACTTCACTGAAAGCCAATGCTAAAGCTCAACCAGGACATAGCCTTCTGGGGAAAATCAGTTACACCAAAATCCTACATCTTGGCGGGTTGTTAGACTACGTGACCCTTGCGGTCCCTTCTAACCCTATGATTCTATGATTCTAAAATTATTACCTTCATATTTTCAGATTAATTATTATTGTTTGATTTCAGTCATTAAAATAATAGGGCTTTTTTTCCTTGCAAAACTAAAATAATAACGTTTTAGGTATAGTAAAGGTTCTTTCATACAGGTCATATAATTTAACTGATGTCTTTCTGTTGATATATCACTACAGTCACAATGGGACAACATGCTGAACCTGGTACCTCGGGCACAATGGGAGGTGTTTTGCATATTTTGCACAATGTACCTGGCATGTTAAAGGGGGACTGAAGCAGTTAAAGAGGATTAAAATAAACATATAAATGAGAGACTGGTTAATATAGAGTCTAAGAAGGGGTGGGTGGAAAGAAATACCAAGGAAATAGATGGGTACTCAGATACCTGAATGAAATAGAGCCCGTGACAAGCCCCATTTAAAATTATATTATTCTCCAAAGATGGCAAGCCGCAATACCATGGTGTTCTTGGAAGAATGTTGATCCTTCAAGATGATGATTCCAGCAGCAACCAGAGAATATTTATGCTCTACCATTTATGCTATACCATGTAATGGACATCTCAGTAGCTGCCTCTCTCTAACATAAATTGAAAAAAAAAAAAACACCCCTAAAGTCCAGCCAATATAATGTAATTACAGTACGTAGTTTGTTTACATATCTCATATACACTGAGAAAAAGATAAATGTCTACTAAAAATCACAACCCACTATTAAGGAGCTATAAAATGCTTTGCTATCTTCCCATTTCAAAAGCTTCCATGGTATAAATAGTGGTCAAAAGTTCAGTGAACTGTCTTGTAGTCTGGTGCTCCATTCAGACTGCTATTTCCAGAGAGTCTCCTGACACCATATCTAATTTCCAAAATGAATATGCTTTAATTTTCCTTCTTCATGCATTGTGCTTTTTCCTCATTTAAAACAGCAACAGCCTCTGGCAGTAAAGGACATCACATTTCTGTGCGAGATGAAGCTTTTTTCCCTATGTGCAGGAGAATGGCATGGGTCAAGGGAGAAAAAATGTATGCAAAAAACATCACACCCCACTGACCCCAGTATATTTTACATTACAATTTTGCCATTTCCAATATAGGTTCATTTTGCAGTGGACCATATCAGCCATATTTCAGGATTAAAAAAAAATTCAGTACCTGGAGCATTGGGTGCATTGGGTGCATACAGTTATGTCCTAACACAATATATGGATTGTCTTATTAATACGCAAAGTAACCTGCATGGAATACATGCACATGCGCTCGCACCCACACACATATATGCTGTATATGCAGTGCAGATGTATGTAGTATGTGATAGTATATACATTAGAATATATCTGTAGATAATAGGTAAATAAATATTTATTTTGGAAAAAATATAGCTATACACTATGGGTGGAATCCTGGCCCCACTGAAGTCAGCAGAAGTTTCTATGGGGGTGGGAATCTCACACAGTAAACCTGCATCCACTGACACAAATCACAAGGTCCATCAAGCTTCTCTTAAGGAGGCACTATACTTCTCTCAGTATAGCCTCAGACATTTATGTTCAGGCCATCATGCTTTAGTATACTATGAAGATATCCTGCCTGCTTGCACACAGTAAGAGGCCTCCTTCCCCCTTTTCTTAGCTATAGTACAGAAGACAAAATTCAGAGCCTGATCCAAAGTTTAATGAAACCAATGGGTGTCTTTCCATTGACTTCTCAGTCTTTAGCCCTCAGTGTTTTAATTAAGGTCATTTAGAGCCTAATACTGAAAACACACATGCTTAACTCTAAGCACGACTACCCCCAGGGTATGTCTACACTACAAAATCAGGTCGAATTTATAGAAGTCGTTTTTTTAGAAATCGTTTTTATATATTCGAGTGTGTGTGTCCCCACTGAAAATGCTCTAAGTGCATTAAGTGCATTAACTCGGCGGAGTGCTTCCACAGTACGGAGACTAGCGTCGACTTCCGGAGCGTTGCACTGTGGGTGGCTATCCCACAGTTCCCGCAGTCTCCGCTGCCCATTGGAATTCTGGGTTGAGATCCCAATGCCTGATGGGGCTAAAACATTGTCGCGGGTGGTTCTAGGTACATATCGTCAGGCCCCCGTTCCCTCCCTCCCTCCGTGAAAGCAAGGGCAGACAATTGTTTCGCGCCTTTTTTCCTGAGTTACCTGTGCAGACGCCATACCACGGCAAGCATGGAGCCCGCTCAGGTAACCGTCACAGTATGTCTCCTGGGTGCTGGTAGACACGGTACTGCATTGCTACACAGCAGCAGCAACCCATTGCCTTGTGGCAGCAGACAGTACAATAGGACTGGTAGCCGTCATCGTCATGTCCAAGGTGCTCCTGGCCACGTCGGCCAGGAGCTCCTGGACAGACATGGGTGCAGGGACTAAGTTTGGAGTGACTTGACCAGGTCATTCTCTTTAGTCCTGCAGTCAGTCCTATTGAACCGTCTTATGGTGAGCAGGCAGGCAATATGGATTGCTAGCAGTCGTACTGTACCATCTTCTGCCGGGCAGGCAAGAGATGGGGATGGCTAGCAGTCATATTGCACCATCTTCTGCCGGGCAGACAAGAGATGAGGATGGCTAGAAGTCGTATTGCACCGTCTTCTGCCGAGCAGCCATGAGATGTGGATGGCTTGCAGTCCTTCTGCACCATCTGCTGCCAGCCAAAGATGTAAAAGATAGATGGAGTGGATCAAAACAAGAAATAGACCAGATTTGTTTTGTACTCATTTGCTTCCCCCCCTCCCCTGTCTAGGGGACTCAATCCTCTAGGTCACATTGCAGTCACTCACAGAGAAGGTGCAGCGAGGTAAATCTAGCCATGTATCAATCAGAGGCCAGACTAACCTCATTGTTCCAATAAGAACAATAACTTAGGTGCACCATTTCTTATTGGAACCCTCTGTGAAGTCCTGCCTGAAATACTCCTTGATGTAAAGCTCCCCCCTTTGTTGATTTTAGCTCCCTGAAGCCAACACTGTAAGCCATGTCGTCAGTCGCCCCTCCCTCCGTCAGAGCAATGGCAGACAATCGTTCCGCGCCTTTTTTCTGTGCGGACGCCATACCAAGGCAAGCATGGAGGCCGCTCAGCTCACTTTGGCAATTAGGAGCACATTAAACACCACACGCATTATCCAGCAGTATATGCAGCACCAGAACCTGGCAAAGCGATACCGGGTGAGGAGGCGACATCAGCGCGGTCACGTGAGTGATCAGGACATGGACACAGATTTCTCTGAAAGCACGGGCCCTGGCAATGCGGGCATCAAGGTGCTAATGGGGCAGGTTCATGCTGTGGAAATCCGATTCTGGGCTCGGGAAACAAGTACAGACTGGTGGGACCGCATACTGTTGCAGGTCTGGGACGATTCCCAGTGGCTGCGAAACTTTCGCATGCGTAGGGGCACTTTCATGGAAAGTCACTTTGTGACTTGCTTTCCCCTGCCCTGAAGTGCATGAATACCAAGATGAGAGCAGCCCTCACAGTTGAGAAGCGAGTGGCGATAGCCCTGTGGAAGCTTGCAACGCCAGACAGCTACCGGTCAGTTGGGAATCAATTTGGAGTGGGCAAATCTACTGCTGGAGCTGCTGTGATGCAAGCAGCCCACGCAATCAAAGATCTGCTGATATCAAGGGTAGTGACCCTGGGAAATGAGCAGGTCATAGTGGATGGCTTTGCTGCAAAGGGATTCCCTAACTGTGGTGGGGCCATAGATGGATTGGTTACACAGGGGCTGTAGTGGCAGTCTGTGCTCCAGCTGCCTTTGCTGCAGTGCAACCATACACTGGAGCATTCTGGTTTGGTCCTCCAGCAGCCTCAGCATTGAATCCTGCCTCCTCTCATCACGCTGCCGCCACATTTCAGCTTCAGCCCAGTCTTCAGCCCGCCACTTACTCTCTTTAGCCCGCCACTTACTCTCTTCAGCTCGCCACCTCTCCTCCCGGTCATTTTGTGCTTTCCTGCACTCTGACATTATTTGCCTCCACGCATTCGTCTGTGCTCTGTCAGTGTGGGAGGACAGCATGAGCTCAGAGAACATTTCATCACGAGTGCGTTTTTTTTTCTTTCTAATCTTCACTAGCCTCTCGGAAGGAGAAGATCGTGTGATCATTGAAACACATGCAGCTGGTGGAGAAAAAAAAAGGGACATCGGTATTTAAAAAGACACATTTTATAAAACAGTGGTGTCATAAATATAAAGGGAAGGGTAAACCCCTTTGAAATCCCTCCAGGCCAGGGGAAATCTCCTCTCACCTGTAAAGGGTTAAGAAGCTAAAGGTAACCTCGCTGGCACCTGATCAAAATGACCAATGAGGAGACAAGATACTTTCAAAAGCTGGGAGGAGGGAGAGAAACAAAGGGTCTGCGTGTCTGTCTGTATGCTGGGTCTTGGCCGGGGATAGACCAGGAATGGAGTCTTAGAACTTTTAGTAAGTAATCTAGCTAGGTATGTGTTAGATTATGATTTCTTTAAATGGCTGAGAAAAGAATTGTGCTGAATAGAATAACTATTTCTGTCTGTGTATCTTTTTTGTAACTTAAGGTTTTGCCTAGAGGGGTTCTCTATGTTTTTTTAATCTAATTACCCTGTAAGATATCTACCATCCTGATTTTACAGGGGGGATTTCCTTATTTCTATTTACTTCTATTTTTATTAAAAGTCTTCTTGTAAGAAACTGAATGTTTTTTCATTGTTCTCAGATCCAAGGGTTTGGGTCTGTGGTCACCTATGCAAATTGGTGAGGCTTTTTATCCAACATTTCCCAGGAAAGGGGGGGGTGCAAGTGTTGGGAGGATTGTTCATTGTTCTTAAGATCCAAGGGTCTGGGTCTGTAGTCGCCTAGGCAAATTGGTGAGGCTTTTTACCAAACCTTGTCCAGGAAGTGGGGTGCAAGGTTTTGGGAAGTATTTTGGGGGGAAAGACGCATCCAAACAGCTCTTCCCCAGTAACCAGTATTAGTTTGGTGGTGGTAACGGCCAGTCCAAGGACAACGGGTGGAATATTTTGTACCTTGGGGAAGTTTTGACCTAAGCTGGTAAAGATAAGCTTAGGAGGTTTTTCATGCAGGTCCCCACATCTGTACCCTAGAGTTCAGAGTGGGGGAGGAACCTTGACAAGTGGCCACACTCTTTCAGGGTAAACCTTGCTGTTAACATTACATACATAGCACATGTGCTTTCGTTACAAGGTCGCATTTTGCCTCCCCCCCACCATGTGGCTACCCCTTCAACCCTCCCTCCTCCCCGTGGCTAACAGCGGGGAACATTTCTTTTCAGCCATAGGCAAACAGCCCAGCAGGAATGGGCTCCTCTGAGTGTCCCCTGAAGAAAAGCACCCTATTTCAACCAGGTGACCATGAATGATATCTCACTCTCCTGAGGATAACACAGAGAGATAAAGAACGGATGTTGTTTGAACGCCAGCAAACATACACTGCAATGCTTTGTTGTACAATGATTCCTGAGTACGTGTTACTGGCCTGGAGTGGTAAAGTGTCCTACCATGGAGGATGCAATAAGGCTGCCCTCCCCAGAAATCTTTGCAAAGTCTTTGGGAGTACATCCAGGAGAGCCGCGAATGCCAGGGCAAAGTAATCCTTTCACATGCTTGCTTTTAAACCATGTATAGTATTTTAAAAGGTACACTCACCGGAGGTCCCTTCTCCGCCTGCCGGGTCCAGGAAGCAGCCTTGGGTGGGTTTGGGGGGTACTGGCTCCAGGTCCAGGGTGAGAAACAGTTCCTGGCTGTCGGGAAAACTGGTTTCTCCGCTTGCTTGCTGTGAGCTATCTACAACCTCATCATCATCATCATCATCTTCTTCTTCATCCCCAAAACCTGCTTCCGTGTTGCCTCCATCTCCATTGAAGGAGTCAAACAACACGGCTGGAGTAGTGGTGGCTGAACCCCCTAAAATGGCATGCAGCTCATCATAGAAGCGGCATGTTTGGGGCTCTGACCCGGAGCGGCCGTTCGCCTCTCTGATTTTCTGGTAGGCTTGCCTCAGCTCCTTAAGTTTCACGCGGCACTGCTTCAGGTCCCTGTTATGGCCTCTGTCCTTCATGCCCTGGGAGATTTTGACAAAGGTTTTGGCATTTCGAAAACTGGAACAGAGTTCTGATAGCATGGATTCCTCTCCCCATACAGCAATGAGATCCCATACCTCCCGTTCAGTCCATGCTGGAGCTCTTTTGCGATTCTGGGACTCCATCATAGTCACCTCTGCTGATGAGCTCTGCATGGTCACCTGCAGCTTGCCACGCTGGCCAAACAGGAAATGAGATTAAAAAGTTCACGGTTCTTTTCCTGTCTACCTGGCCAGTGCATCTGAGTTGAGAGTGCTGTCCAGAGCGGTCACAATGGAGCACTCTGGGATAGCTCCTGGAGGCCAATACCGTTGAATTGTGTCCACAGTACCCCAAATTCGAGCCGGCAAGGCCGATTTAAGCACTAATCCACTTGTCAGGGGTGGAGTAAGGAAATCGATTTTAAGAGCCCTTTAAGTCGAAATAAAGGGCTTCATCGTGTGGACGGGTGCAGGTTTACATCAATTTAATGCTGCTAAATTCGACCTAAAGTCCTAGTGTAGACCAGGGCCCAGTGACTTCAGTGGGAGAACTCATGTATGTAATATTAAGTGCATGCATAAGTGTTTGCAGGATAGAATCCTTCTGAAAGCAAAACTCCCATGACAGTCAATGGGAGCTTTGCCAGAGTAAGGACTATAGCTCTGACTCCATCTACTACAAATACCATAAAGTTCCTGCAACTGACAGGTCTGATGATTATAAACAAAGCCATCACCCACTATTCTGACAGAAAATCAATGAAGTATGACTTTCTTGAAAAATATGGTCTCTTATAAAATCTTTGCTACTATCTCTGTATGATCAGCTGAATAACTACTAAACAGAGATATGATAAACATCTACAAGTGTTGAAGGCTATAAATACCATTGAAGAGGCCTTATAAACACCTTTCCCTGGGTCTTTGTTGTCTTCTAAAACCAAACAGTTGCTTTACTGAAATTCCTCTTTTGTTTTTAGTTTTTCTGTTGTTGTTATCACTGTCCCTTTTTAAAAAAATTACTTTTCATTTCATATCAGATCAACCCTGTATTAAAAATGGGAGGTCAGCTCTTTCCTTTTCTGTGTTTTCTTCCTGCCATAACCACTTTTCATCACTACAAAATGGTGGCTAAAGATGATTATTAATGCCATTATCAGCCCTAAGCCCCAATCCTGAAAAGACTTCAGCACCTAAGTCATCAGTCCCATTGACTTCAAATGACCACTTCCCTTTTACCCCAACTTCAGAGTCAGCCTTGAAAGAGCTACAGTGTCACACTGGCCATTGGGGGCAATCATCCTCTAAGCTGAAGCATTGTTATTAGCCTTACATAAGGGATGGTGACTAGGAGAGTCTAGGCCCTGGAGGAGGATGAAAAGGCTGACCTGGAACTCAGGCATGGTCCTGGTAGGCAGTACGGATCCCAGTGAAGGCTGGAACTCTATTTGTTCACAGTGGAAATGGTGGTCAATGGAGAACTGAGTTATCTGAGAGTTACATGCAGAAAAGGCAGAAGAGCTACAGTGTGGCCAGCAAAGAGTTAATACAGAGATGATCAGACAGAGATTGAAGGGTAGTGGGGTGTACCCAGTTATGGGGTATCCTTTGAATCAAAATGCTAAGTCTTGCTATTGTGAACATAACTATCAGCATTACTGACTGCACCTGAGTATCCGCACAGCACTGACTAAACTTTCAAAGCCATGTCTCAGCAGGCTCTAAATCCTGGAATGGATTCTCTGGTACAGTTTGAGTATGTTGTCTTTGGCTGTTCCACAGTCCTGGTCGAAATCTGGAGTGGAGATTTTCAGGGTTTTATGGGAAAATGGCCCTTCTAGCCAATGAACTTCAGGGCAAGGTGGCTACAGAAAATGTCAATGTTTATTTTTACGCTTTTTCTAAATTTTTATCAATTTAAATTTTCATAGTTGCACAGACGTGTGTTGGGGGCATGTCAGACAATAATTATTTAATGACAGTAGACAATGATATTCTAAAAGTTAAAGTTACCTCAGAGGTACCCCTGTTCCAGCTCCACTAATGTGGGCATTACAAAGCATTTTAGTCACATTGAGGTGGGACTCTAATAAAGTCTCAAGCAGTATTTTTCTTATTTTGCCTATCTGTAAATTTTGATTATTATCAACAAAAATATGGTTTTGTCAGATTATGTATGCACAGTGAAAGGGATATTTACCAACATTTGCCATCAGAAATCTAATCTTTCCAAGCTCAGGTATAAGTGGGTGAGCCCACTAAAGTAGGTGTGATTGAGGCCCGAATTTGGCTTTTTTTTTTTTTGTATTCAGCTGGAGTTTAAAAATAAACTTTTGAACGCGTTAAACATATTTTTTTAAATATTCCCTTCAGGCTCAGCTCACCAGTTCCATCCGAGCTTTAAGAACTAGAAATTTCAACACCTAGACACAAGCCATTTTGGAAAGGGAAGAAGTCCAGAGGCAGATAACAGAGAAAAGAATACCCATTAATGCCCCTGAAAGTCATACCAGTGTAATACATTATTTTAAAAGGAATAGTTTATTTTTGGTTACTGGCGGTGAATTTTTGCATGATGACCAAGCAATTTCATAGTGCCTGACCCAGCCAAATACAGCCACAGCCTTCTGAGCAACACAGGCCGTATGTGGGGGTGGAATCTGGAGAAAGTCAGGTTTCAGAGTAACAGCCGTGTTAGTCTGTATTCGCAAAAAGAAAAGGAGTACTTGTGGCACCTTAGAGACTAACCAATTTATTTGAGCATAAGCTTTTGTGAGCTACAGCTCACTTCATCGGATGCATACTGTATAGTGTAGAAGATCTTTTTATACACACAAAGCATGAAAAAATACCTCCCCCAGCAGGTGAGCTCACGAAAGCTTATGCTCAAATAAATTGGTTAGTCTCTAAGGTGCCACAAGTACTCCTTTTCTTATTGGAGAAAGTCAATAGAACATAAAAATATAAGATTTAAAATGATAAAATTAAACAAAACCAGAAGAGCTTCCCCCCTGTATCTCTCCCATTCCCAATCCTCAGTCCATTCCTTCCCCATCTTTTCCTCGTGGGACACATGCAATATGGGAGTTAAACAGTTCTGTGCTATTCTAAGCAACTACCATTTGGCGATTCTACATTATCAGGGGAGCTACTCACCCTGAAAGCATCTTTCTAGAGGAGTAAGTCCTCCACTGTCAGAAAGTCTCTGGGTGAAGGATCCCTCTTTCCTTCCAAAACAGACCCAAGGGAACTCAGTATTGTCAGGCTACAACCCTTATAAAAACACTTCCCTTTCTTAGTGAATATCAGTTAGAATTGGGCTCATAGATTGTAGGAGCACACACTTTACCGAGAAATGTAGAGACATGATAAGATGCTTCCCTGAGAGAGGTTTCTCCCATTCTGGAAATGGAGTGGGGACCTTCAGGATTACCACAGGTAGGCTTGTGAGATAGGAATATCATAGACAGCCAAGATGCATATCACTTGTCCTTGCCAGAGAGTAAATCGGGGGAAATTGCTGGCACAAAAGTAGAAGAAATGACAATTCCTGGGCACATTTCCTTTCTCTCTTCTGGTTGAATCTTAACATCACTTACTAGAAGGTACATCCACTCTTTGTATACTGCTCAAGAAAAAACAGAATTCAGAATTCCTTCTGCTTGAAAAAACAGATTACTTTGGTACATCTGTATTAGTAACTCTGTTCCTCATAAAAACAGGGTTTATAATGGAATTTCTCAGCAACCTTAAAGATAGCAGGCAACTCTGGGAGCCCACAGTAATAAATGTAACATTACATATATTCATTTGGACATGCATACAGGCATGCACCTGCAGAACATGCTGTTAATAATTAATTTAATTGTATAAACCTGCAGATATGTAAATACACAGACATATCCTTAAATTGTGCCTGATGCTCTGTAACAAATACTCAAACTGAAACCAATTTAACAAGGTACATTTCACAAATCTGCAGACAGAAGTTGTATCAAGAAAGTGCTTCTATTTCAAGTAACGCTGACAGCATATACTGTATGTAGGCAGCCATATTTATTTTCAATTATCATTTTTGTCTTTTTTATACTGGTAAATTATACATTTTTGGAAACCATAAACTTGACTCTTTATTTGCAGCTCAAGTCTTGCTGTATCATTTTGTCTGCATTCACTCTTGTTCTGTATGAGAGGCTGATTACTTTGCTTAGCTGCAAGATGTAGAGTGTGACATCTCACTTGCCAATCCTCAGTGAGATATGGCCTAATGCAGAATGACCACATCAAAAGCATAGGCCATCAAAGAAGATGGGAAAAGGCCCCAGAACTCTAGCTGTCAGGAGATCACCCTGGCTTGTCTTCTCCATGTTCAGTATCAAAGATTTTCGTTTCACCATCTTGGTAAACAAAAACAGATTTCTGAAAAAATTCTAATATAACAACTTCTCCCTGACCCCCCTCCCTCCTTTTGAAAGATGCTTTCCTGGCAGATGGAACTCAATATGCCATCTTCCAAATCTTAAGCAACCCCAAAAATATGAAGTTCACGTATACCAAGGGGCCATATATATCTTTCTAGTCCCTGTCTCTTTAACTGACACTTTGAACTAGTGAACACTTCTTTAATCTGGCCCCATTATCATCCTAATAGTACCTCCCAATATTCATAAATGTCTAGCAAGACTTTCAGCTATTTTGTGTGAAGAAGAAATATCTAGCTAAATTGAAAAGATTACCACATCACCACATAAATCAGTGACAGCCTGTGTGCTATTACAGTTGATTTTTGTTGACAGTTGGCTGTAGGCAGTTGTGTTTCAAATGCCTTTTTTCACTGGGAAATTAAACAAAATTCCATGCAAAATGCAGCCTTCCAGTTCAAAACCTGTGTATCCCAAATTAGCATTTCATACTTTAAAAGGTAGCACAGCACAATTTTCCATTGAAAGGTCTGTACAGTTGTCACAAATGGGTGCTTCACACATGACACTAATGCTACTGATGCCTTTTAAGAAAGCCACCTTGCTCTGATATTATTTTCCTCTCCTAATAATCTGCATACACTATAGTTCATCCCTATGGAAAAGAAAGAAAGCTCACTTACTTATCTCTTCTATGTGAGTTTTATGCTTTCAGCAATTCAGACAGATAGGTTGGATTGGAGGGGGGTGGGTTATGGACTCCTCCATGACAACAAGAAAGGCATCATGGGCAGTGAAATGTTAATCTTCACTTGTATAATTAGTTCGGCCATTTTACCACAACCAGGAGTAGCAGAGAAAATGTAAGTGTAAAGAAAAACATGGTAGATTAATGAGGTGAAAGGAGACACATGCACAAAATAATCTTCATACTGTGCCAGATGATACTTTATATGCAATGGTCACATGACCCAATTAAAGAAAATATGTTACTAAAAAATTTGTTTTTTTAAAAAGCGACTTGGATGACACAGAAAAAGACTAGCACTTGCAAAGGGATTTCTGTTTCCTGAAGCAGCTGACCAGCCAGTTCTTAGGTCTCGGTGGGTCAATTGTCAAGTCTCCTTTTTATAATGATTCTTGTATTAGCAAACCTTCCAAATAGATGGTGTCCCATCCTAATCTTAAGAGAGGTCTCTACTGTTGCCTATTTCTTGGCTACTTGACTGAAAAGAAAAGTTTATGATTTTGCCTTGGCATACTGCAATGTACTGACGCAAAGAAATGAAATGCTTATTTCTGAGCAGAGGGACAGACACATAACGTAGCTTGCCAGCCAGAAGATGTTGCACCAATCTCCAGGCAAATACCTGACTGGCAGCAAAGTGGCTTTTGGCCACATATAGTCAACTGCCTAATGGTCAGCACTATTAGCCCGAAGAACAAAATGGTGGGCAATTGCCTCAGACTTGCCTTTTACTGCATTCAAAGATAGAAGCTTAATGGTTCCCTGTTCGAATACTTTCAGGGCCCAGTCTTGCAGCCCTCCCTCACATAAGTGGTGCCACTGAAATGAAGGAAACAATCACAGAGGAAGGACTGCAGTTTTGGGTTTTCAAGTTCGTATCTGTGTGGAGTAATAAAGATTGAAAGGAACTGGCTCTGAGGCACTTCTTTCTTCCTCTGTGAACATTGACCATGTAAAGTCAAAATCTGCCTCCAGGTACTTGTGCGAAGCTTTCAAAACTGTGTGCATATCTGAGAACAGAATGTGGCCCTTAGAATTAAGAAATCAACGATCAGTGAGTTGCCAGCCTGATAATGTATGGATAGTGTTCTCAATTGGAAGTTCTGATAAGGTAAGAAATATAGGGCCACAGTTATATCAGTGTAAACCTGGAGTAACATTGATGTTGATAGAGTTACTCCAGGTTTACACAATGGCTTCCGAGAGCAACATTTGGTCCTTACAGATTGTGTTTACAAAATATTGCAGTCAGTATTCATTTAATATATTGGCCACTACACATTTTAAAGCTAATAGTTGCCTCTATTGTTTGCTCTCTTCTGGGTCAAGATTTAAATTATGTAGCGTTGCATATAAAAGCATATAAAAGAGTATATGCTCTTGATACGAAATTTTCCATTGGAAGTGTTCTTGTGGCCTTATTTAGAAAACACGGATCAAATGCATTTCTTTCCTTCATTCCTAGAAGTTATAAGTAATATAAAGAATTGCTCACACGGTGAGCTATATTGGTGACAGAAGTCCTGAAATAATTTTAGTTGGCCATTCTTCAACAGACTCTTAAGTATTTTAGTCTCCTTTGATTTCAATCTTGCCACTACGGGCTATTCAAACTGGATTCTAATGTTGGCAAAATAATACGGTTATTCATAGTTATACACATAAAAGTGCTTGTCCTTGACAATTAGTAAAATAACCCAACAGACATAATAGTTTAATTTGACTTAACAATGGATTTTATAAATTTCAAAATTATTTTTCTCTATCCTTTCAAAATTTGATTAATCTATGACACTTTTTTATCATGCACAATTTTTGTCTTCTCATCATTCTCCTCTTCCACGTCATAAATAAACATATTGAAACAAAACTACTATTAATGTGGATCTCTGGAGCATCCTACTATTAACAATCATGAGTAGGGACACAACTAATATTTTATTCTTACTCATAGCTGGGTTTAAATCCTATAAGAAAATGTTAGCTCATAACTCAAAGATCTACAGGCTATTTCCAGTGTTACCTTGTTATTTTCTAAAGGAATCTGAAATATTTGGCAAATCATCTTTTCAAAAATTCTTACCCAGCTTGGAGCCCTCTTCTCCTGGGTTTACAATAACGTGCAGAGTTCTCCTGTGGGCTGTTTTCTGCCTCATCCACATTTTCTTCTGTACGATGCAGTCTGCTTTCCAGGTGCTGAACTAATTTCTGTGGCTTTTTGTGAACCTCTTGGTGATGCTGCAATTTGTTGCTCAGCTGTTTCATCTCTTCTATCCACTTTGTCCACAAGAGCTGCAATAATTTCCTGGGTGCTCTTTGTTTCAGCACATTCTATGTTCATTGCAGAGGTCAGATTTTCTGTTACCCTATGTTGTAACAATTTGTCGGGCTGCAGTTTATGTTTGCAGGGCCAGGGCAAACATAACTGACCCAAACATAACTGACCCACTGACCCTTCTTCTTGCTTCTTTTCAGTTATGGCTAGGTCTGGGTATCTGTCCCTTGCTTCTTTTGCCTGGCTGGGGTACTTCTCCCCTTCATTTTAGTATAGTGATTTTGCTTTGTTATCTGTGGTCACTCTGTGGCAGAATACAGCAGGAGTCTCTGGGGCATGTTTCAGAGTAACAGCCGTGTTAGTCTGTATTCGCAAAAAGAAAAGGAGTACTTGTGGCACCTTAGAGACTAACCAATTTATTTGAGCATAAGCTTTCGTGAGCTACAGCTCACTTCATCGGATGCTTATGCTCAAATAAATTGGTTAGTCTCTAAGGTGCCACAAGTACTCCTTTTCTTTCTGGGGCATGTGTTTGCTCTCAGCCTTGCATCATGTGGTCTGACCAAAATACTCATGTATGTTTTCATATAGTTTGAGATATGTTAAAGGAGGGCTTTTTCCAACAGCTTTTAGTATCCAATTGAATTCCAAATCAGAAGCATAGGTGTTAATATGTCTGCTACTCATTCCTACCTCTGCATAGCTACCCAAGCTTCCAATAGTCTTTAAAAAATATTTAAGTTACTGAAGGAGAAAAACCTGAAAGTAGAACAAAATACAAGGGAAAACATCCTACAAATACTAAATATGAAGATAGCTACAAACATGCAGTACTTTTTGATTATATAGTCCAAGGGCCTGATTTCCTCTCACTTGGACCATTGTCAGTCAGGAATAACTCTGTAGAAATAAATGGAATTACACTGCTGGAAAATTGATATAAGTGAAGGGAGAATCAGCATGAAACACTCTAGGAAATTCACAGAGCTACCTGAATACCATAGGGACTGTAAATAAATTTGGATGATGAAGTTTTTGGATGACTTACAGAATTTTCAGCATTATTGGTGCCAGGATATGACCCTGGTTTGGGTAACAGGGAGTTCTAGATAGCTGCGGCATGGGTACTGTAATTGGCAAAAATTGAATAGAACCTGCTTTACCAGAAGAAGTTCCTTTGAGTTGTCCAAAGAGCTTAAAAACACACTGTCAATGGGATTGTAGGCACTTGTGACAAATTTTCAAAGACACAAATGACAATGAAAAGTCCTAATTCCCTTTGACTTTCAGTGAGAGCAAGGCACCTAATTGCCATGTGCGTCTTTGAAAATCTACCTCTCAGTGTAAAACATGACGTCTTGCCATGCACAGATGGATGAGTGTTCTGATGAAGCGAGCTGTAGCTCACGAAAGCTCATGCTCAAATAAATTGGTTAGTCTCTAAGGTGCCACAAGTCCTCCTTTTCTTTTCACCCAATGACTATATCTATATAGAAAAGCAATGGGAAGTCTTTATCTGTTCAATTCATATCAACATACGGCAGCTAAATTTCTCACTTAATCCCAATAGTCTGTTGTAAAGTAACAGTCTGCATGTGCAGCTTTAAAAAATGCCTCACTGTGGGTACTGTGTAGGAAGTGTTAGCCTGTTGTCTTACACTGTGTTTATGGGCCAGATTCACAGCTGGAGCGTAGTATAGGGAAGCAGTTTGGTGTACGAAATAGGACACTGAACTGGCAGTCAGGAAAGCTGAGTTCTATTTCCAGCTCTACTACTGGTCTGTATGATCCTTAGCATGTCACTTCCCCTCTGTTTTCCCTCACACCTTTTATCCATTGAGATTGGAATCTCTTTAGGGCTGTGATTGTCTCTTACAAAGTACAGTGTCTACCACGCTGAGGCCTTAGTCTCAGCTGTAGTCTCTACTGCTATTGTAATACCTATAATAAAAATAAATAGCATTTCTACAGCCACACATCACATATAGCTTCTACTGACGCCGTCACTGGAAATCATTTGTATCTCGTGATGGGACAATAAATCCCCAGGAGTGAATTCGGTGTGATCTCTCTCTCTCTCTCTCTCTTTCTCTGGTTCTTAAAATACGGACAAAATTATGTGCATACTATCCTGGGGGAGCATTTGTGTTTTTCAAATTACCTTACTTTGACTGCTCATAATTTCTTAATTCAGCAGGAGGACATGTTGTGGCCACCATTTCATGAAAGGTCTGTGAACAAGCCAGCTGTTTCTCACTTCTCATTTTGTCACTTCTTTTTTAATACTACAGACTATCTAATTCTGTGTCCCGTTAACAAGTGGTATCACTATAGCCCAGGGGGACTCCAACCACTGAATGTTTGGGTGACCCACAGCCACTTATGAGTCTGAAGAGCTGGAAAGGGGCCTTGTCAGGGGCATTGTGATTCAGACCCCGGCTCAGTGGAGCCTTGGGGTAAGACCTCGGAACAACCTGAGAATATTACTGGAATTGAACAATAATAAAATAACAACAATTAGTTCACTTTCATATTGTATCATATTCCAATCACTAAAGAAACAGTAAAGGCCAGTTTGTGAGATACTCATGCACAATGCGCACAGACCACAAAAGAGCCCTCCCCATCCCCCTGCATGGCGCATGCAAGGGTGACTCACCATACCAGTCCCTGTGGTAGTGCGTGCACCCACCATGTGCACTGAGCAGCCCCAGGGGAGATGGTAAGTCACAGTCTCTCCTGGTGCTTCCCTAGGGGCAGTGTGGCTTCCCATCACATCCTGTGCAGGGCTCAGTTGAGTTCAGTTCACAACTGCAGGCCACCTCACTCCTGACAATGTGGACCTCAGTCATAGCATGCTTTTTTGAAAGAAATTTTGCACAGGCAAGATAACTTGGAACTGATGGGTTCAGTCAATCTGGATCTGATACACTCAGTGCGTTATTATGGGAGCACACGACTATATGCTAGTCCTAATGAAAAAGGATCAGCATCTCGTCTACACACGGAGATCCCAGATTTGGACTCCCCCTGCCGTCTTTTCACTCACTGAGGAGAGGCCAATCTAAAGCCCTAGAGATTCTCACAGGCAATGTTGTCAACTGCACACCAGAGCTCTGTAGTGAGAAAGAAGCCCCGAGTACTGTGGGAGAGTGTAACAAAAGCAAATCTAGACCAGTCCACAACTTGAAATGGACTGACCTTCAGTACTATTACTGCAGCTACCCACCACATCTCTAATGCCCAACGGGCGGTCACGCTCCTGCTGCCCCTGTGAACAACATCCCAGAGCCTTTTTGGAAGGTGGAGGTAATTCCCAGTGGAAACCAGATGTCTTCACAGAGCTGCTGCTGCTACTGCTTCTGTTCAAGCAGCCTTTGAAGCTCCCACCCATTGTTAGCAACTCCCAGCAAAAAGTGGAGCTCCTCCTCAGAACAGGTGGAGGGACCCTGGGGAGAGGGGTTCCAAAAAAGTTAAATTACAATTAAAAGACTTACAAATGTTGAGGTTTTCCTGCTGTACACTAAAAACACAAGGTTCGGTGCTTAGTTGTGCTGAGTTCACACTCAGCATAGCTGTGGGGAAGGGGAAGCCAAGGTGGCTTTAAACCACTTTCCTACTCCCCCCAATCCTGGAACTGTCTCTTGGTGCAAGTTAAAGTAGCCTAACAGCTGCTGTCTGCTGTGCCAGCTGTTAACGGCCCCCTACAGACTGTTACACTGGTGAGGCTCACCAGAGTACAGCCCGGCCCTACCCCAGATATTCCCCCAGACTGACATTGCTGTAGAGGCTACACCAGCTCCAGATTCCCCATGCTGATATGGTTAAGACTCTTTTATGCTGCTTAGCTGGATGAAGGACCTGGCCCAGGGTTCCAGCCATACTTTCAGTGCTGCTCAGTGAAGGGCTTGTAAAAATGCCTCCAAGTCTAGTGTCTGACATACTGCACACAAGCAAGAAAGACAAATAGGAGGAGGTGGAGGATGACAAGAAGAAATCAGCAACAGCACAAGGGATGAAATGTTAAAAAATTAATTAGGATTCATTACCTTGGGCTTATTACTAACAATGGTAAAGCCCTCCAATAGTGCACAGCTTGGATAAACAGGGTAATGGTGACCAGGGCTGAGGAACAGAGTCATCAGCTCAGTCTGCAGGAGCTACTGAGGGAGCCACTCTGTAACCACTATTACATGTGTTGGAGGAGAGAAAGCGTGTTGCTTCCCCTGAGCCAAGCTGTTGGCCACACCTAGACATCCCCTCACCCACTCATAGTTCTTCTAGCTGTGCCCCGACTTAGAGATCAACCACAGAGCCTATTGCTGTATCTTGCACGGGGTTACAGAGGATCCCCCTGCATGGGCCATCCATTTCCTGGCACCCTCCACTCTGGGAATTTAGCACTTTGATTGATGTTTCAAGGCCTGCATTTCCATGGACAGGATGAAGAATTTGGCCACTAGTTTTCTTGTTCGTTTCAGGCCAGCATTCATTTGTCACTTTATTCCGTCTACCATAAGAGTTACGGTGTATCTGTATTAAAGTGAAATCCCAATCCGACCTCCCCTCCCACTCTCTGTGCCAAATGTATTTTGGAAGCCCCATAGCTGCATTTCAGTACATTGCAGTCCCCACTGTCAGTGTTTTGATCTTCCTAGTTTACTTCAGTAGAGTGGGCGTGAGGAAGACCCACTTGGTCCCTGATATATTTATTATTACTTTATAGCTCCATTTCTAGTTTAAAAATATGCAGGCACTGACTGCCATGACTGTCCTTGCCACTGTGAGCAGGATGTGTTTTTAACTTCTCATCTGAAATATTTGCATCAGTGGTTGGTTTCATCTTTGCCCCTGCTTGAGGGAGGAGGATCTTTCTTTCACTTCTCTATTTTGTCATGATCTATAGAAATAGGTTCAAGAGGGCAGAAACGCGGGGCTGACATCCCGGATGCTTTGACTCACCCTCATGAAAAGTTATTGGTGTCAGTGCTGCTCAAGCTGCTGACTTTCCCCTGGCTTCTTTAATTTCTGTTCCCCTGCCACATGGTACAATAGACAATAATGAGCTCTCACATTCCCTTGCTATCCCCTTTCTATCAGTCAAGAGGAAAATATGTATATATTTCTTTGCAACCAATTGAATTGTAAGATAATTTTTTGCAAAACATAATAAATTTACTTAAAATAAACATGTACATGGCATTTTTCAGGAAAAGCTTTTCAGCCATATTGCTGTTCAAGAAAAGGAAGAGAAGATAGATAATGAGATAACTTTTATTAGACCGATAGATTAATACACAGTATTTGTGGCTGAAGAGGCCTTTAATGCTCTTCATTTTGGCTCAGGGTTGTGGCTTGTGCATTATATTCTTCAGTCCAATAAAAGTGATCACATTATCCACAGTACCTTAACTTTGGATTCACTAGAATAGGGCTACCTAGCTATTTATATCACACTCATCACCAGGGTGTCTAAATGCCTATAAAGATATTGCACATTCAAAATGTTATGAATGTTTGTCTCCATTCTCACAGTGCTACAACTCTTGTGAAATGACGCAAACTTTTAATAAACATTGAATTTGCTTTACAAATGTTGCAGGTCAAAAATTGTTTCCCTCTCACTCAGCTATTTTATAGAGCAATGAAGGCAGACAAAGAAAGAGACTCTCGAAACCAAACTCAACCATTCCCCCTTCCCCTTGAGTGTCTGGAAACAAAAAATAATGGTGTTATGAGGTTTTGTTTTTCTCCCTTTTTTTATCACTGACTACCACAATTCAAAATGCCCTGTCCCATAATCAGCAGCCCTAACATTACAGATACAACAAGCACAGATTTCCAAGCAAGTTAGGAGGGTGAAGGTTTTTTGTGTGCTTTTCTTCATCAGTGCTAATGGAGAAGAATTTTTAATCTGTAGATTGACTTGTTTGTCTCTTTTTAGTTTGCCAATTTCTCCGAAATGACAGGGGGAAGAACTATTTTCTTTGCCATGGGAAATAGCTAAAGAGCATGGACCAGTTTCTGCACTGACTTACAGGGCCTAGAGTTGCAGAGTCAGGGAAGAATTTGTCTCAGTGTTTTCATAGGCTCAGTTGAAAAACAAAATGTGTTTTGTTCCTACCTCTGAATTTTTGTTAAAAAGAAATAGTTTTAATAGACATAAGAGTGCCATTTTTACATTCAGATATGTACAAATACTGTATCTTGATCTCTGTGTATTAGACAATAAGAGGCTAATATATGCCTTCTGAGAAAGTTGGATATCCCAGATTTGGAATGCTGCACAATATCCTGAGCTATGAGGTTTGAATTCTATTCTATTTGAAAACTATTCTTCTTGAACAAATATTTACCTAATTTGCTATGTCTAATAGGTAATCTGATACAGCTTTAAATCCTAGGAACACTATTCTTGTTTCTGTTTTTAACTAGACTCATAGACATTAAGGCCAGACGGGACCATCATGATCATCTAGTCTGATCTTCTGCACATTGCAGGCCCAGAACCTCATCCACCCTCTCCTTAATAGATCCTTAAACTCTCACTGAGTTACTGAAATCCTCATATATTCCTTTAAAGACTTCAAGTTACAGAGAATCCATCACTTACTCTAGTCCAAACCATGTAATGGCCCCATGCTGCAAAGGAAGGCAAAACTAAAAAAACAAAAAAACAAAAAAATCCTAGGGTGTCTGCCAATCTGACCTGGGGAGAAATTCCTTCCCAACCTCAAATATGGGGATTAGTTAGACCCTCACATATGGACAAGACCCACCAGCCAGACACCTGGGAAAGAATTCTTTGTCGTAACTAAGAGCATGTTCCTTCTGGTGTCCCATCTCTGGCCACTAGAGATATTTGCAAAAGCAGTAGCAGATGGGCCATATGCCATTGTAGGCAGTCTCATCACACCATTCCCTCCATAAACTTATTGAACAGTCTTAAAACAAGTGTGTTTGTTTGTTGCCCCCCTGCTCCCGTTGGAAGGCTGTTCCAGAACTTCACTCCTCTGATGGTTAGAAACCTTTGTCTAATTTCAAGCCTAAACTTATTGATGGCCAGTTTAATATCAATTTGTTCTTGTGCCAACTTTCACTCTTAATTTAAATAACTCCTGTCCCTCCCCGATAAGAGGGTCAATAATTTGGCAGGCAGCCTACGAATTGTGGTGCCTAGCAATGGTGGCAGTATCTAGTGTGTATGTGCATCTGGGACTGTCCAGTTCACAGGCAGAGATATTAATTCTGAAGCCTGTCAGTCAGGGCCCAAAGGATAGGTTAGCTAAACTGTGGTTCCATGGCCCAGTTAAATCAGTCAAGATATAGGCCATAGGTAAAAAGAAGATGTTTCTTTGGTTACTACATCCACATTTCACTCATCTTGCCATTCTAGTCCAGTTGTATTGGGACACCTACTCCCTTAAAATAAGAAATGTTGATCATAGGGTTTACCTATACAATGCATTACAGGTTAGGGTGGGGATTGGGAGAAGAGACCTTTCACTGGTCACTGCAGTGTCAGTAAGGTAAGGCCTAATCATTTTTAATGGATGAGAGGTGCCTTCACATGATGGCCTACTTTTGTACAAGGTTGAATCATACCAAGGACATTTGGCAGGCTTTCCCAATACAATATAAAACCAATGATGTATTAAAATATATCTTAATTAATTATTTTTTAAATTATTCTAGCATTAGTAACTGTCTTTTGTGCTGTGGCAGGTAGTTAAGTGGCAGAAAGGAAGGCTGGTCAGCAGTGTAACAGCAGCTACTACAGTGAATAGATACTGTTCCCTGCCCTTTGACGGGGGACCAAGGCCATGACATAAAAAGTGGGCTTCACCTTAGTCATTATTATACCCATGGAACCTGTTCTTGTCATCGTTCAGGTTTTAAAGGAAGATTTTCACAGGTGCAACTGGGAGTTAGGCACAAAACTATCATTTGTGCCTTTGAAACCCTCCCTTGAAGAAAATCCAAAGCAGATTACATCTTTTGAGTTGAGGTCTGCTGCCATCCAACTTACAGCCCGGCAAGCTGCAGCAGTTTCAGAATTTACAGTCTTGAGGCAATTCTCTTTCTGTTTCGACATTTGTTTTGTAAGAGCAGCGTGTGTCTCTCTATGTTCCATTGCCATTAAGAGTCCAATTCTTTTATTTGTATTTCTCTCCCTCCCTGCTTTTTAAAACATCATGTTTATGCAAGTAGACAGGAGGCTCTCTTATCTGGGTCACACGTTTGCTGGAGGTCATTGAAAGGCTACAAAATAGAGCATGCCTAATTCTGCTATTTCTGAAGTTTTCTCACATGTACTCGAGACAATTATGACTATTTAAATGAGTTCATTACATTTCACAAATCCTTTGAAAATTGTGGCATATCAAAAATATTCCTCACTCCTTTTATTTCCCCTAATGCCTTTTAGAAATGTTAGAGTCCAAGGGGCTGTTGGACACAAGCTTTCCAGCTTAAGGTGTGGCAAAAAAAAATGTATCCAGTTTCCACTGCAGGCATAGTTAGTAACACTCAGGGGGAGAGGGACAGGGAGGAACAGTGAAGTCAGTGAAGTAACCAAACACTACTCTACTGGGGATAATGCAGAGTGATGCTAAAAATCCCACCGAAATCGTTACATGTTTTTTGTGGGGGTTGTTCTTGGAGTGTTTGTCTGACTATCCCCTCTTTGAGGAAGAGGATTTGGTGATCAAGGAGAGGGTAGGTGCCAGCCTGCAAAGCTCAAGGATCCATGGGCAATGCAAACATTGGCTGTGTATGTGTCAAGCCATCATCTCAAAGATTTAACCCCCCTGCAAAGCTCTCATAGCATCCCCCTTGTTGGCTAACCCCTTTTCCTGCCAGGTCCCCATCTGAACTCCTGTGACCTTCCCCTCACTCCTCTCCTGAAGAAGGACAGAAGGCATGAACAGGGAGTTACTGCTGGGATGAGCCAGTGATGTCATGATTTGGTAATAAGTCCCCATTAGCTCTTGCAGTTGACTACCGGCTATCTCCCCTAGCTGATGGAGGGGCAGGGTCATGTTGGGAAGGAAGTCCGGTAGGTGGGTAGCAAAAGACAGGAATGAGGCTCCAGGTTCCTTTCTGGTTCTTGCTCTTCAAATTCTGGTTGGGGTGGGCAATTGAGAGGAAAGATGGCCCAGTGGGACTCAGGAGACTTGGGTTCAGTTTCTTGTTCTGCCGCCGACTTCTTGTATAATTTGGGAGAGTCACTGAGCCTCTCTGTGCCTCAGTTCCCCACCTGTAGAATGAGGATTCATAGCATAGCTCTACCTCTCTGGGACGTTGTGAGAAGAAATAAAGATTGTGAGGTGTTCATATACTCCAGCAATAGGGCTGTACAAATACCTAAGATAGAGAGGCAGGCACAAGCAGAAGAAGAGGGAGCACTGTAGGACCCTCACACAGTGACAGCAGCAACTTGGCTCTTCTTCTTCTCCTTTACCTTGAGCACCTGTGAACTGTCCCTGGTGTAACTGTCCCTGGTGGATACCTCATGAACCATACTGGTGGGGATACAGGAGGAATGCTCCCCTTGTAGCAGCTCCATAGTCATGGCTTGACAGCTGCCTGAGTGGGACTGGATGGGTCTTTGAAACAATCACTTTTTCCCATAGAAGTTATCAGTTCCAGATTCTCCAACTGAATTGAATGCACCGGGCCTAAGGACTTGAGGGAGGGCCAGTGACTGTGATAAACCCCAAAGTTAACTCATTAACATTGAAAGTGGGGGTAGAGGGCAGGAAGGAAGGGTAAGGGTTCCTGATACAGATTTGAATCCAGTAGCTTATCCCTTCAACACTCAGAAATACATTACCTTGGTTTCTATGGCTGTTGTACTCGAGGAGTAAGAACTTTGCAACAACTTCATACAAAGACACTTACTGTTAAATGGACACATCAATGCTCCTTCAAAGGGCAGCTAACAAGGGACTCGTGAGCCCCTGACAATCCCCTTTGGGACGTCAGTGGTCTGAGCAGCAGCCACTGTGAGTGGAACTGTTATCAATCAGCTCTCCACCCAAAGGAGCATGCTGTGCAAAGTGGGTGCTCCTGCTCCCTCACTGTCCCTGTCCTGCTACCCAGCATGCTGCTGACCCTCTGCCTCTAAGTTCAAACACCCAAGTTTGAAGAGTTTGGCCTTCATTAGCATTACAATGAGTGTTAAAGAAAGTTAGAAATCCAGCAGATTTACTGTTGTGATTTCAATGACACACAAAGACTGTGTCATGGGACTGGTTTGACATCACAAAGTTCTGGGCATCTGTGAAAAAATTTCCAATCACTTTATTAAATATTACATAGAGTATCATCTCATTGAGCAGTACTGTCAGTTCTAAGGAACTCTGTCTGTACCTCTACCACGGCAATCTGGAAACTGAAAAGAATAGAAGATGATAGCTCATTAAGGAACGTTTCTTTTCAGTGGGTAAAAGAACGTTTATCAAAGTAGGCCTGCATCAACAATCAACTCTGGGCAGAAGCCATCTTTATTAATGAAGGGGAGGGAACACTTTTTAATCTGCCTGAGATCTCTTATCAATTGATTTTATATGATTTACTGTAGGTTTTATTCTCTAAGAATTATGATACACTTCAAGTGCCAGCAGAGATCCAATATTTTTATTGTACAGCTTTGTCACTTGACACTATGTCATTTCTTTGTGACACTGTAATATTCCCCTTGCAGACACTCACTGATATTGTTTCACATTATCCTGGTCTCCATAGATTTGCATGGTCATGCCATCATGATAAGTCAGATTTAGGTAATTAGGGGGGGAAGTACCAACAAAGAGTTTTGCTTAATTTGCACAACAAAATATTAAATAAGATTTTTAGCTATGCAGCACTCCTTGATATTACTAGAATAAATTCACCTAGACCACTCTATATTTATTCTATGCTGCCTCACAAGTCATAATATCAGAAGGACCCTAAATGTTACCATCCATGTATGGCTCATAAGGAGGAGGGGATTTTATTGGCATTAGATGCTGGGAAAGCCTTTGATCACCTCCTCTGGAAATGCTTCTTCACTGTTCTGGAGACACAGCTTTGGACCAGGGTATACCAAGGCCATTAAGCTATTTTATGCATCTCCTACATCTCACTTGTGAATAAGCTGAAACCTGCTCTATTTCCCTTACTAAGTTGCACATGTTAAGGATCCCCACTACCTCTTTTATTATTCACTTTATTTATAGAGCTCCTTGTAGTAACCAAGGATATCAGTGCTATCCATGTTGAGGAAGAAAAGCATACTTTGCAGACAACATTCCTTTATACCTATCCAAGTCAAACAACTCATTGAAGCATATTAATGACATACTTGAAGAACCCGGGCAGTTCTTTCAAGGCGTTGGCCCAGATCCTTGGATATGGCTGAGGGGTGTGCATGGTTGCTTAGGAAAGGGGGAAAGAAAGGTCGACAGTGAACCAGTCCCTGATGTAACTTAGAGTAGCCTTGGGGAGCCGGGCAGGGGGAAGGAAGTGTAAAAGAACAGTAAGCTTTATTGAATTTACCACTATTTTGAACAATGTGAAGCTGCCAAAATCTCATGCTATGCCCTGCTGGCATGCCTGATGTTTAACATTACAGCTCTGTATTTTTAAATTGCCTGGCTGCTTTAAAGCAGTTGGTAGCAGATCTTCCAGATTCCCTCACAATAGCTAACATATATCCTGACAGGGGGCTCCCTCCAACTCCTACTGTAGTCAGCTGAAAGATTGCAATGGACTTCAGGGAGTATTGGGTGCAGCTCATAGGACACATTACATCTAGTAACAAGAACTGACTGGAGGGCTTTAGCAGACCAGTTGCTTAAAGAGCAGTTTTTCTTTCAATCATTCACATAAACAGTAAGGCCAGATTCTCATATCCTTACTCCATGAGTATCCCTATTGACCCTAATGGGAGTAAGGGGATCAAAAGTGGGGGGAATGGGGTCAGGAGAAGACAACACGTTAACCTTTCTTTCAGTCAATTACCATGGATAATAGGATCTGAGTCCCCTACAGGAGTAAAGGAATTGAATCTCCAGCAACAACAGTCTTCTCAAAACCATATTTACTAGCACATGAATAAAATGGAATGTCTGCTGTGACATGTGGGTTTCTATGTTCTCTAGTTAAGATTGGCTGCAGTGGAGTAATGTCATATAAGATGTCAAAAATAAGAAGCAACATGTTAGAAAAGTGCTGGCTGGAAATAAAGCCCTGCTTTTATTGGATAGCTGATCCGATAAAAGCAGTTATTTGAAATATCTGCAGATCATTTGGATCCGTGAATAATTGCTATCTGCACATCTCAAATTCTGTACAGTTTTTCAGTTAGACATATCTGTGCAAGCCTATAAATAGTAAAGCAATGTCGCTCACTGCATAATACAGTCTCTGTGCTTTTACAACTCATCATGAACTTCTATGTAATTTATTTTTTATTGAAGAATTCCAATTAATGGCTTCCTGGTGATTTTAAAGCCTCAAATTATCAGTCTCTGAAAACAAAGCAGAGAACATAATTATCATAAACCGAGAATTTTTCATTTTGAAGCTTATCTGTTTGTGCTAAGTATCTTGTCTGTAAGTAATTAGTGCCTTTATTTTTTCAGTAAAAATAATGACCATTCTATGCTACACATCCAAATTTTGTTAACTGCTAGATGTGCTGTATATATTATATTTGAAAATGTACCACCTAGGACCAGCTTTAAAGTATTTCATCAAATGATAATGGCAACAACAAAATACATCTGTTTGTTGGAATAAATTATGTGACATGTATTTTTAAACCTATTATAGCTTTCTCTTTTCTTTCTAAGAATAAAAGCCTTACAAAAATATGTACTTGTTATTTATTACTATAGCTGCACAACAAGAAAAGATTGGTTTATCAGCTATTTGACTATTTATAATTCCTAACTGCTAATCAGAACCAATCAGCCAACCATTTATACTTACACAGCACCTTTCATGTGAATATTTTTAGAATGCTTTACCACAGATAAAAAAAAAATACAATTACATGAAAGAATTTTAAAACAATAAAGAAAAATTAGCTAAATATAGGCTAAATTCCACCTTGACTTAGGGTGGAATCCAAAATTTGGATTCTTTCCATTGATTTCAATTTGCTTTGGATCAGGCCATTTCGCCTCACATAACCCAAGAGAAATCAATGAAGCAGCTCAGCATGTCACACAGTGCAATACCTTTGGTCCAATACCTTTAGATATGATTTGGAATTAGTCAATGAACTCAATTCACATATGATAAATTATCTGGCCAAAAATGTTGTATTATTAGGTTTATATTCTACCATTGATATGTGTGAGAAACTCCCATTGATGTCAATAGCTGCTGTGCTGGTCTTTCATATCTACTATCCTACCTCCAGCCCTAGAAAATACCTTATCCTTGGATAGCTAGAGAGACTCCCCACCCACCCCAATGAGCCTAAACAATTCTTCATATGGGGAAATGGAGGGAAATTTCTTGCTAAGCGCTGTTTTGATCAGCTTATACAATGACAGATGAGAGTCGTCGATCCTTATCCTAGCATGTGCAGCCACAAATGTTATCACTAATCATAGCTTTTAAAAACTCAGTTATAATGGGAGCTGGCATCTGGCTTGAGGTATATGGCTCTTAATGGGAAGAAAAGTCAGGCATTTCTAAACCACAGTTAAAAGAGCCCGTTAGGGGTATGGTTTAAAAAGGTCTCATAAATGATGGAGCAAAGTCATACATAGCCTTTTATATTAGTAAAATAATTCCTCAGCTGATCTGCTGCTTCACAGGAGGCAGAGAAGTTCTCTCATTGTGGGAGTAATGTGCTCCGCAGTCCTGGGTATGGAAAGTGTTCTGGTGGTAGAGTTGTCGACCAAGCTGCAAGCACCTGAGGGACCTGGCAGACAGACCTACAAATAAAGAATTATAATAGTAATAAAGACACCTTAAGGGCATGTAAAGAATAAGAGTTTCAGGATCCCAGGGAGACAGCTTGGGTTTCAGCTTGGAAAAATTCCTTGGAGAGCACTGAGACAGCTTTAGAGTCTACTTAATATGAGCCTGAAGTATAAGAGTTTAAAGCAAGGAAAATTGAACCATCATTGGAAACAGCCATGATGGGTAAAGGGAGAAATTATTAACAGTTCAGTCTTGTCAGCATTCATTGTAAAGAAGGAATTTCCATGCAGAATCTGTCAATTGATTCATCCAGTCTGGTATCCTGCTTCTGCCAGAAACCTAGAGAGTCGGGGTAGAGGGAACACACATGGGGAAGTTAACTCCTGTACAAACAGCCCAAGCAAGGCCTATATATCACTATCAATTTAGTGGGGCATAAGCCTTGCACAAGCTCTTTGCACAGGGGTAAACGAAATCCGAATTGTCTTTAGCCAATTGTGCTATACTGACAATGGGGTGGAGGAATTCTCGTCCTAACTCCAGACAAATCAGCATTTGCCCTGTAGGGATGCGGTTTGATTGTCCTTATCACAGTCTTGTATTGCATACCAAATTCAGTTTAATGCAATAAGTCATCATACAAATCCTGACACTGGCAAATGGTCGCTGAAGCCTGCTCAACTGCATGGTCTGAGAGGCTCTAGAAATATATGTGGCTGTGACACTGGAGGCTAAGGACATGGCTAACTTGCCCAGGGAAGGCATGCAAATAGATGCAGAGCTAGACAGGAAAGACTGCAAAGGATCCTCAGAAATAGACTGGGCAAATGGGGGGATGTCTTAGCCCATGGCAGTATACTTCATAAATTGAGTTGGGCCAAGGAGTGCCCAACACAACTCAGGAAAGGTTGCAAGGGTTGCTTTAAGCAACCTTTTCACTCTACAGATCTTGGGCTGCTCTGAACGTGGTGTAATATACAGCTGACTAAAGGCAGTTCTAAATTATGTTGACTGCTAATTGCCACAAGGGACCATTATGACAACCAGGGATTACTAGGACATGGGGAATCTCTGGCCATGCACTGCTCAGGACCCATTCTGTTGGCTCTACATGCCTAGAAGATCCACTTTGCCACAGCTGAGGATCAGGGACCAAGAATTTGTGTTACTATCTCCTTTAATAAGTGTGTATAATTACCATAAATCTTACATATACTGCCTCAACTCTGCTCTGTTGTCCTACCTTATATATCGGATGCCTTCTCTAATCTGGTTTATAGAATAAGAAAATAACTTCCATTGTCACTAATTCTCATTTCTTTTAATAAGTATCAGTAACCAATTTATGACCTCTATGCCCAGATGAAGGAATAAAAGAGAAAGAATGACATGTATTTTGTTCACAAAACTATGTTTCCAGTGATCAGTGTGTGCTCTAATTGAAAGCAAATATTTTCTTGTTGCTCTTACATGTAGATTAAGTAATGTTACTAATGCCATATTCTTCTCTGTCAAAACTTTGCCCTTCCTAATATCTATTAAAAGCTATGAAAGTTGTATCTTATGCAAGAATTTCTGCAGGGATATCACTTTTATGCTGAAATCCTGGCACCGCTGAAGTCAAAGGCAAAACTTCCATTGATTTCAATGGAGCCAGGATTTCACCCTTGGTTTTAAATTCAATTCAGTGGGCACAACTAAAGGTTCCACTGTTTTGAAAGTTTCTACTATTTTCAGCAATAGCCCTTGTTTATATAGTGAGGGATTTGGCTAGAAACAGTAGAAACTTTCAAAACAGCACCAATTTTTAAGGGCAAGCAATGTAAAACATAAACACTGGGGGTTTTAGAAGAGAAGTAAATATGTATTAAAAATAATATAACAAATCAGACTACATGAGACTATATCTGGAAGCAGGCATATGCTGATACAAAGAGACAATATATCTCTTACCTAGTCCCCCTGTATTTCACGGGCCAACCCCACAGCATCTGACATTCCACATATTACAGAACTCTTTCTCCCCCATCCAAGCCTTCTTTGGTCAGCTCCCTTGCTACCTGAATTTTATTTGAGGTACCATCTACCCTGACCCTGTCTCTGGATCCCGGTAAATCTTCTGAATTGGTTCACATCTTCTGTTTTCATGAGCCAAGCATCCAAGCTCCCTTCCCAAATCTATTTTTTGGCAGGGTCCAGGCCAGTCACTAAAGTAACCCTTTCTCCCGCTACGGCTCTAGCTTTCTGCCTCCTGGTGTTGGTGGAGTTTGCAAACCTCTCAAGCAGTGTCAACTTTTATCATCTCTGCATGCACAGTCGCTCACACATGGCTCCCAGAAGAATGTAATGGAGAGGAGGCCAAAGACACTCCAGTTTGCTGTGTGCCTCACAGTATCCTGGCTTCCAGGCAGTAAGTAAATGTTAGCTTTTCCCCCAATGTTACATGCATTATTAATTCAGAAAGAAATTGAATATGGTTTTCATGCAAGGTGAGATGATTCTGAAGTTTAATAAAAACAGTGGAATTTTTCATTAATGGTAGACCACAATTTAACTTTTGCTATCTTCCTATAATAGGGAGGCAGATGGATGAAAAGAGGTCATCCGCATCTTGTAACATTCCTACCATCTTCACTTAGAAAGTCAGTGGGTTGCAAAGAATTCTAAAGGAGTTTTATTTGTTTGCTTCATTCTGTATTAAACAGAGTGACACAGTACATTATACTTGACAACATTTATGAATGTTCTGGGGAAATGATGCCCTCTGATTGACTGAAAATATTCGGCCAAATCATGTCCTCTGTGGGAAAAAACAATGGAGGGGTCAGGAAATTCCATGAATTTCAATTCAGCATTTTGGATGGTAGATGGTTCCACCCTCTGGATCAGGCAGAGGGAGCAGCCCTCTTGACACAGAGATTATCCCACATCTGGGGAGAAACGCTAGAGATTATTAGGTCTTTTCATAGAATCCTGCAACTTTGACTCTAGTCTCGTTGTACCCCATCCCTGGTAGCAGTATGAATCCCCCAACAACTCTGTTTCCACTGGCTACCTGTCTTCACCTTTCCCCAGAAGAGAATCCAATGCAAAATGATATAAATAGTGTCAAGATTATCAGTGGTGCAGAAATCCCTGCAGATTTGGAGGAGATCGTGCCATACAGTGTCTCCCTTTTTCCTCCAGCTCCATCCCCATTTTTCACAACCTTTAAAAAACCCAAGGGCACAGAAAGCATGTGCAATAGTTTCTACAGAGTCAAAAGGAGGAAAAGACGATACCATGATGATTCAAACTCTTTCAGCCTCTGCAATTAAAAGCATGATTGGCCCATTGTTTTAGGAGGCCTCTCTGGGGTTGCTTGTGAATTTATTTCTGGTGATTGTATTTCTGGTGATTGTTCTTTGGATATTGCCCATCTTAGCACAGTTGCCATTAGCCTCAGAGAAATGTGCAGATCAAGTACTAGACAAGTGTCTTCTCTCCCTCCACTAGATTGCAGTACACACATTCTCAGGTTCAGTAAAGCACAGCTTTTACTCTCACTGCCTTCCCACTGCTCTAGAAGACTTTGGTATTGGAAATTAAACCTATCCAGAAGGCTGGCTCCACAATCCAGAAACAGATCCTCTAACATAACCTTTAGTAACTTGTTATCTGAACAGTAGTAGTTGCATGTACTTTGCTTCTCAAGAGTACAGACCTGTAGTCTGCAACAGTGATATAGATGAGGAAAATGTTAATTCACAGAACATGAGAAAATTACTTTGCGTTACTTTGTATTACAAATTACAATGTGCATGTTTGCTTTGTGGCTGTTATGGGAAAACAATTCTCGTCATTAAAACTATTATGCAATATTTGTTCTTTAGCCATTGCTCTTTGTAGGACTGCTCCCCAGGTTCCTTCAGTACCTGTGGTTAGTATAAATAAGGTCCTTGGGTTCTCCCTAACTCATTCTGGGATGATCAGCTTTCCCATCTCTGCCCCTAAACCTTTCAACATGTATTGGGTGTCCACCCTTACAATGCATTTTCAATAGGTGGGAAAACAGGACTGCCAGTATGCTAGGACAGTGCCCTTCCATGAAGCAGATATAATAAACTGTGATACACAGGAGTTCTGGTAAGACTCCTAGCCCAGTCATCTGACATAGGTCTAGGATACAAATGGTTGTATCCCTGTAATATGGCAGGCTTCAATATTCACTTACTTCAATGGCTACTGTTCCAGGTGATACGAAGAGAGTAGATGGCCAGAAGCTGTCTCCCTGGCAAAGTTCAAAAGCACCACTTCTGTGACATGACTAAATTCTGCTGTGCCGGAGCGCAAAAAATCCCAAGATCACTCCCAAACCTGTAAGTGATTTGTGCTGCTTCTGTTGCTAGCATACCAGGCCACCTGGAGATTTGTTTGCAATGTGAGGAAATTCATTCTTTGTGCATATTATACTGCTATGTTGATAGATACATTACAGAATGAATACAAAAATAAACAGCAACATTTGTTTAATACCCAACAATGATGCTCCATCAACAGTTCAGTACATTTTATAGATAAAAATATATAACTGTTCCTGAGGTTGTTTTGGGTACTTCATTTTAAAATCAGAGAAAGAGACACTCATACAAAGTGAACTCTTTTAAAACACCCTCTAGATTGAACACAAAATCCCCACATGCTTTTGTGTGCTGTATTTTTCCTTCTGGAAGACCTTAGTTTAAGAAGAAAAATAAGGGTTTTTTTTTTCTCCTCATAAAGGCACCCAAACAAATGAAAATCCCAGAATCTATTTACTTTAAGCCAAAATGTTTACTGAAATTTAGCCTGTCTTTTTTGCCTCTCTCCTAATATCAGAGCCTATCTAGATACAAATGCTGAGAACACAGGTTTCCCAGAAAAGAAGAAAACATGTGAATGAGTCTAGGATGTACTTCTCTTTCTGGAGATTTTATTTCTTTTCAAAATTTGTCTTGTTCCCAAACTTTTCCTAGTCCGAGTAAGCAAGGAATTAGCTGCTGATAGAAATGCAGTGGGTTTTCCCCAAATATTCCCCAGCCATTCATCATTTCTTTTTCACTTGAATATTGGCTGGTTAATTTCAGAGCTGACACTCCAACATGACACATGGTGCTTTGTGCTCTATTTCCTTCACTGAGCCAACCAAAAATCATTGGAAGTTTTGGAGTCAGAAATGGCAATTCTCAGTAATACGTAATAATGAAGAAGACAATTCTTGTCTGTACTGTGGAGCGCTGACCTTTTAGGAGGGCAAATGTCAGGGAGAGATACACAAATGTGTTTAGAACAATATCAGGAACTTCTCTACAGGGGGTATTCAATCAGGCACAGGTACAGCAAGGGATTTACTATCTACAACATTTCACGAGCTGCTGGACATGCAGCGAGCATATTCTTGAGTTTTAAGGTCATTCTTAGAAAAACTAGCTGGGAAAATCATACTTCTAGAAATAATGGGCCAGATCCCTGGGTCTGGCTGAGCTACACTTAGTGCAGGAACAGAGGTGAGTGGGAGATGGGCAAAAGTGACTTAAAATCATCTTGGTGCTCCTCTGATCCTGGGAGCAGTCAGAAGCCTTTTCAGCCCACAGCTGAAGCATACCTTTAGAGCAATATCAGGGCTGCCATAGTTGTATGCCCATGGAGGACTTCCCTATAGAAGGGGGAAATCCAGCTTTCCAGCCCCTTTGAACCACTTCCATGGTTCAAAGGGGAAGGAAGGAGGTTCAAGTATCTGGGCCTATGTTACAGGGCCAGAACGATAAACAGTCCACTTTGTGACAAAATTTATGAAAGATTCACAACGTGGTAGGTAATTTTACCCATAGACACACAGAGTCACATGGTTAGGGCACAGTGGAATGGAGAAAGGATTAGCAAATACATTCAGAAGTCTAAGTACTGCCCCAAACCTCCTAGCTCTTGCAATATCTTATCAAATTACAGCAGAAAAATGGGACCAGACAGATATCTGCCAACAACATAAACAAGTGTCAGGCCTCTAGTAACGTGGGAGGAGTAAGGGAATGGATACCTTGGAAACTACATGTTACTGGCTATATAAAAGGTATTTCAAGTTACCACTTGCCTAGCTAGGCAGTAGTAAATTGCTATTGGCAGCTGTGAGCACCTCAGAGGTTTATTATATAAATGTCATTAGATTTCCAGGAACACAGGGGCTATTTGAACAAGGTGTGGGTGTTTGGGCTTCATTTGAAACTGAAGGGTGCTCAGGAAATGTTCATTTTGTGCTTACATATTCCTTGTCCCTTGGTTATAATTACAGACACATATGTAAGAGGGCAACATGCTTAATAAGATAGCCACATATTGGGGCTCTTCACTATTATATTGATTTGTTGAAACATGGTTTTCACACTAATCAGATGCCACCCTATTTATCAATGTTCCATGGGCCTGGTTCCCCTCTCTCTTCTAGTGCACCAGTTCTACACCAATGTAACTTCGTTTACTTCAGTGGAGTCACTCCTGATTTACACAGGCATGAAAGAAGAATGAGGCTACACCTGAACCAGAACTGGAAAATGGGTCCCATCTGGTTTTGAAGCAGAACCAAAATCAAAACATAGCAGGCTGGGATCCAGTGATTTAAATACAACTTGCCGCAACACTGAAATCCTAACAAGTTTGGGTTTAAGGCTCTAGTTGTGGGCCATCTCTTGCACACAGTTAGATATTTTGGTTACTGGAGCTTGCTCATCTAGTATTTAAGATCATTCTGCTGTTCATCACGGAAGTATGACCATTATTTTCTGAAGACAAAATGTAAAGAAATACCTTTTATGCTTCACACATTCAACTGTTGGCAGATGGAAATGCCTGCCCTAAGGACAATACAGTGCAGGTCTGTTACAGCCCTTGTATTACATTCTTTTCTATTGCTCTATCCAGGAGATCAGAACAAGGCAAGTTTTTAAAAATTCATTTATTGCACTCAGTTCTGCCCTCAGTTACATGGGTTTAGCTCCTACTTCAATAGGAGTTGCACCTGTGCAAAGGAGGACAAAACTGGTTCCTCGAGTATCATTACAGTACATTAAAGCAATACAATCAATAATGAGCTATTGCAGCCTGGAAGGCATCATCATCTCTTCAAATTGGCTTTGTCTAATTTGTCAGGTACAATTAAAAGGTATGTCGATATATCTGCATTAAATCAGGGCGCACACATGGATCTAACATGGGTTTTGTTCCCATTTGGCAATATTAGAGCAAGCCAAAAATGTCAGCATCCACTCAGTCTCACTGGTTTTCTTTGCAAGCCCTTCTGAAAATGATTTGCAGCAGCACTTGGCAATCATGTGAATATTTAACACTGAGACCCCAACACAGGTGCATACACACATCCATGCACCTGTCTGTACATACACATGATCGCACACAAACTCACATACAGTGCTAATGTCTTCATGCCCTTTGAGTCTGGAAGGAGCAAAAAAATCACATATATCAGATTAAATCTAACTCATGATTACTTCTTGTTTTAGCTTCACACAAAAAATATTCTCGCAGGAAAGGTGCATGTCAAAGACCTTCAAAGGGATAGATCCAGATAACTTCGCATCGGCAAGCCTGCTTTTGTAGTTGCTGCTTTATATTGATTATGTGCTGAGGGGCCTAGCTGATTCATTGGGTCCACTTGAAAGCAACACCTTACAGCTGAAAAGGAAATGTTCAAGAAGCTGGCAAGGTATAAGTATTAATAGCTGTTCTTTCCTATTTAGTAACGCTGTTGTGGGGGAGAGCGCAATAATAAGGAGAATGTTCTAGGCAGCATGTTGAAAATAAGGTACTAAGAAAAATCACCAAAAAATGTCAGACAAGCCAACAGGGAAAGGTCCAAGGAGCAGCAAAAGCACAGCATATACTTTTTCATCTATTCAATCTGACCCGGGGCCCAGTGCCACAATCTTTTTAAGGTTAGTGGTGGGAAAGCTGCCTTGCGAATGTTTGCAGAGGTCTATTAACATCCTGTGCTGAGGAACCTTAAACCCCAGGTAGGATTTCAGAGGAAATGGACAGCACAAAACACAGACTGAAAATTAACCACAGCAGACCCTGGGCCTAAATAAGTTCCACTAGCCTATTCTGAAATCACTTAAAGGCTTTTCTTCCACTTGGACCCTTGCCCAAGCACTTTCATAGGTGCAACAGGGGAAGAAAAAAAAAGAAGAAGAAGAAGAAAAACCCTATTTGGCTGAGTTATTTAAAAATTCTTTGCAAAATAATAATAATAATAATAACAACAATCAAGTTACACCAAAAGTGCAGCTGTAGCAGGTTTGTGAGGGTAACTCAGTGAAATACTCTGTGGATGGCTGCAAACCTCTATGGAAAGTTGTATAAGTGGCTGAGGCCAAAGCAGGCATTAATTACAATGAAAAATCAGTTTAGTGCAGGCCACAGCTAAATTGGAAGCTGGTCCTCTAGGTAAAACAAAGAAAGTGAACAGAAGCTTTAGATTGGATTACATGGCAACACAAGAAAAATGTGCTGTATGTTGTCTATTATTAAAGCTGCTTTTGGGCCTTGTGCGTATGCCTAAGGGATTTTAATAAAAAAATTAGTAATAGCCCTGCTGCCCCGGTTCACTATGGCTTTTGGAGCATTTGTGAGTACAAGACTCGTTCTGCAGTACAAATTAAGTCACTTTAGACAAGCAGCCTTGAAAGCATTATATGATAGCAAAGTTCAAACGGGGCATTTCTACTTTAAGAAGACACACAGTCCCTTGCTGGAGGCCAACTCTGAGTTTAGAAGAAGCAATAAAATTTCATCAGAAAAAAATGCAACTGTTATATTTGTCTTTGATTATTCTTGGCAATGCTATGAAATACATATCCAGGTACATAAACTCTGTCTAAGTGTATAGAATATTGCTAGAGAGAACATTATTGGCACAAAAAGTAACCATTAATATAGTATTTTTTACAAATGTTAACTGTAACTCTCTTTACACTGATGTAGCAATATTAATAATATTGACTTTATTGCTAATAATGCCACTGGGCCTTTGGCGAGGCTGAATGTAATGAAGCCAGGAACGTTCACCCTGAGTTAAAAAAAAAATCAAACTTATAAAATTGCTTTACTAAACATATTTTTAAAGAGAAAATAACCATGTTGTTTACACTCTAGTGTATGCATGACGGAACAGGCCTGATTCTAACTTCAGTTACATGGCTGTAATTCCCCGTAGTAGAAGGAAGGACTGGGTCCACCGTGTTTTGTAAAAAAATCCTGGAGAACAGGGGTGAAGGAAAAAGAAGGTGGTGTTATTGAGGCAATGAATGCACTTGGAAAGAGAATTCTAGCCCCAATCCTCCAATCAGATGTGGTGCAGGTGGTGACCCCTTGCACCCAATGGAGCTCTGCGTCAGTGCCAGGGTGTAGTTCATCCACATTACAGTGTTACCAATTATCAGGGTTTTTATTGTAAAAGCTGGGGGGTGGTGAAGAAACACACGGTTCAGCATGGAGGGGTATGCTCACTGTGTAAGGACAAAAGCTGATCCTCTATGTATATATTGGTTTTCACTAACCAGTATAAGATCTCTGCAAGACTACAGTAGACAAGGTAAAAGAAGAACTCCGTGTCAGAACCTATTCTCTAGTACAATAGTATGTTATGCCTATACAAAGCCTTCCAACAAAGAATCTTAAAGCACTTTCCAAAATGGGGGATGGGCATCTAAAGCTCTGTTTTTCGACCCAAAGTTCCAGTTCCATGACCAATGTGATGCACAGAGAAAGGGGGTTCCTACTGAATGCTGTAGGTGCCTAAATGCACTTGGCATCTAGGTTTTCAGGGTAAAAGTTCCCTGGAACCTATGTTTCCACCTGTGAACATATGTACTGCTGCCTCCCTGTGGGCATTGTGACAAAGTTCCTCCTCTGCCTTGGTGGGTCCTGCGCTTATTGGCGGATTTGCTCGCCTCAGAGGTTCACGGCAGCCCTCAGTTTGGCCATTTTCGTGGCTAAAATCTGCCATTCACTCAGTTAGCCTCATTACTGGCCAGCATGGGGAAAAGAAAGAAGAACAATCCCCGCAGTCTCTGCTGATCCACCTAGTGGATTGGGGGAACAGGCCAGAGGCCTTCCCCTCTGGTGGAACCCACAGTCCAGGTCAACTCCTCCGGTATCAAGTAGGGAGTTGGGGGGATGGAGGGATGGGGGGAACCCAGGCCCGCCCTCTACTCTGGGTTCTAGCCCAGGGCCCTGTGGATTGCAGCTGTCTACAGTGGCTCTTGTAACAGCTGCGTGACAGCTACAACTCCCTGGGCTACTTCCCCAGGGCCTCCTCCCAACACCTTCTTTATTCTCACCACAGGACCTTCCTCCTGATGTCTGGTAATGCTTGTACTTCTCAGTCTTCCAGTAGTACACCTTCTCACTCTCAGCTTCTTGCTTCTCTTGCTCCCCTTGCTTCCTCGCACACACGCCACAAACTGAAGTGAGCTCCTTTTAAAACCCAAATGCCCTGATTAGCCTGCCTGTCTGTCATAAATATAAAGGGAAGGGTAAACCCCTTTGAAATCCCTCCTGGCCAGGGGAAAGCTCCTCTCACCTGTAAAGGGTTAAGAAGCTAAAGGTAACCTCGCTGGCACCTGACCAAAATGACCAATGAGGAGACAAGATACTTTCAAAAGCTGGGAGGAGGGAGAGAAACAAAGGGTTTGTGCGTCTGTCTGTAGTCGTCTTGGCCGGGGACAGAACAGGAATGGAGTCTTAGAACTTTTAGTAAGTAATCTAGCTAGGTATGTGTTAGATTATGATTTCTTTAAATGGCTGAGAAAAGAATTGTGCTGAATAGAATAACTATTTCTGTCTGTGTATCTTTTTTGTAACTTAAGGTTTTGCCTAGAGGGGTTCTCTATGTTTTTGAATCTAATTACCCTGTAAGATATATACCATCCTGATTTTACAGGGGGGATTTCTTTATTTCTATTTACTTCTATTTTTTATTAAAAGTCTTCTTGTAAAACACTGAATGCTTTTTCATTGTTCTCAGATCCAAGGGTTTGGGTCTGTGGTCACCTATGCAAATTGGTGAGGCTTTTTATCCAACATTTCCCAGGAAAGGGGGAGTGCAAGTGTTGGGAGGATTGTTCATTGTTCTTAAGATCCAAGGGTCTGGGTCTGTAGTCACCTAGGCAAATTGGTGAGGCTTTTTACCAAACCTTGTCCAGGAAGTGGGGTGCAAGGTTTTGGGAAGTATTTTGGGGGGAAGGACGCGTCCAAACAGCTCTTCCCCAGTAACCAGTATTAGTTTGGTGGTGGTAGCGGCCATTCCAAGGATAACGGGGGTAATATTTGTTACCTTGGGGAAGTTTTGACCTAAGCTGGTAAAGATAAGCTTAGGAGGTTTTTCATGCAGGTCCCCACATCTGTACCCTAGAGTTCAGAGTCGGGGAGGAACCTTGACATGGTGGCAGCGGTGGGATTAACCTGAAATCATTTTGAGATCCAGTTGAGATTTTTTGAACTAGAAATACAGATTTTAAAAAGGAATTTTTAGGAAGTCCAGAAGGCAGCTTTGAAACTGAAAGCAGCTTGGTTTCTCTCTGCTTTGTGGCCAAGCAGAGACAAAAGGGGATTATCTTGTGAATTGCAGGTTTTCTTGCCTGGAGGCAGGGTACTTAACTCCTGCAGGGAAATTCACAGTCTTCCAACCCAGAGGTTTTTTTTTTTTTCTTTTCTTCCAAAAAGTAAATAGGGGGTGTGTGCTCTACCCATTTGCCTGGAGACAAAAGTGGCAGGGTTTTTTTAGGATTTTGATTTTTTTTTTTTGTTTTACAAGGAGCACAGGTTTGAAAAGAAATTTTTTTCTTCTTTGGGCTGGGTAAGCAGGTTTCCAAGTAGTTGGAGGTTTTTTGCTTTAATTTGGGCCCAGAGCAGAGACAAGGGAATTGTCTTTTTCTGTAGGCTGACAATCACTATCAGAGAATAGGTATTCTATTCCAGCACAGCAAAATTTTACAGCCAAGTTTTGTTTGTTTATTTCTAAACCTCGGGTGTAAAGTTAGTTAAAAACAGAGAGGTTAGAATGGCCAAATCCTCAGCTCGACTACAGCTGGAATTAGCCAAATTTCAGGCTGAGGAAAAACAAAGGGAACATGAAAGACAGATAGAACTCATGCAGCTGAAGAAGGAACAAGAAAGGGAGGCAGAACAACACCAAGAGGCTGCCCACAAGAGGGAAATGGAGGCAAGGAAGCATGTGGAGGAGGAGAGGGAAAAAGAGAGGAAGCATGTGGAGGAGATGGAGAGGATAAAGGCCCAGCAGAATATACCAACAAACCCTAGCAATCCTTCTCCAGGTACCACTTCCCATCCCAGAAAGTTCCCCACCTACAAGGCAGGTGATGATACTGAGGCCTTCTTAGAAAACTTCGAAAGGGCCTGCCTTGGGTACAACATCTCTACTGACCAATACATGGTAGAGCTGAGGCCGCAGCTCAGTGGACCCTTAGCTGAGGTGGCAGCTGAAATGCCTAAAGAACACATGAACAAGTATGAACTGTTTAAATCCAAGGCGAGAGTCAGAATGGGGATAACACCCGAGCAGTCTCGTCGGAGGTTCAGAGCCCTAAGGTGGAAACCAGACATGTCATTTACCCGACATGCTTACCACATTGTAAAACATTGGGATGCCTGGATATCAGGAGCAAGTGTTGAATCTCCAGTAAATTTGCCCTTCCTAATGCAAATGGAACAATTCTTAGAGGGTGTTCCTGAGGAAATAGAAAGATACATCCTAGATGGGAAACCCAAAACTGTAATTGAGGCAGGAGAGATTGGAGCCAGATGGGTGGAGGTGGCAGAGAAGAAGAAAACTGGTCGCAGTTGGAGCGGAGACCAGAAGGGACCACCCCAGACCACACCCTATTACCGGGGGCCGCCCAAAGCCCCACCTACCTCCCAAAGAACCCTCCAGACCCCTTATCGTCCCACCACCCCGTTCTCCAGCAACCCTCCTCGCCCCAGTGACCCGTCAGCTGGACGATGTTTTAAGTGTAACGAGCTGGGGCATGTAAAGGCCAACTGCCCCAAGAACCCCAACAGATTACAGTTCATTGCACCGGAATCACACCAGAGGTCCACAGGCCCAGATACCTCCCAGATACCCTTGGAGCGGAGGGAAACTGTGAGTGTGGGTGGGAAGAAGGTCACCGCGTGGAGGGACACCGGAGCACAAGTGTCAGCTATCCATGCTTCCTTAGTGGACCCCAATTTAATCAACCCAGAGATCCAAGTGACGATTCAACCCTTCAAGTCCAACTCTTTCAATTTGCCTACAGCCAAGTTGCCTGTCCAGTACAAGGGCTGGTCAGGAATGTGGACTTTTGCAGTCTATGATGATTATCCCATCCCCATGCTGTTGGGGGAAGACTTGGCCAATCATGTGAAGCAGGCCAAGAGGGTGGGAATGGTCACCCGCAACCAGGCTAAACAAGCCGTGAGGCCTAGCTCTGTTCCGGAAACTTCTATCAGGACCCAGTCAGAGGTGATGGACCTGGACCCCAGGCCAATGTCTGCAACAGCAGTAGTGGATCCAGTCCCAGACACCCAGACGGAACCAGTCCCAGAACCGGAACCAGCCGAACAACCAACACCAGACCCCGTGTCAGCACTGAATCCAGTACTTGCAACCTCAACACCAGAGGGCCCCACCGAACCTGAACTGGCAGCAGCCGATAACCCTACACAAGAGGCTCAGCCGGAGCCTGAATCCCAACATAGTACACCAGCGGAGAGCGGTTCACAGTCAACAGAAACAGCTCCATCCCCTATATCGCTTCCAGAGGGACCAAGCCTAGGTCCACAATCCCATGAGGAACTGATGTCTCCAGCATCAAGGGAACAGTTCCAGACCGAACAGGAAGCAGATGAAAGCCTCCAGAGAGCTTGGACGGCGGCACGGAGCAACCCACCGCCTCTCAGCTCTTCTAATCGATCCAGGTTTGTTGTAGAAAGAGGACTTCTATACAAGGAAACTCTTTCTGGGGGACACCAGGAAGACTGGCATCCTCAGAGACAGTTGGTAGTTCCAACTAAATACCGGGCCAAGCTCTTGAGCTTAGCCCATGATCACCCTAGTGGCCATGCTGGGGTGAACAGGACCAAAGACCGTTTGGGGGGGTCATTCCACTGGGAGGGAATGGGCAAGGATGTTTCTACCTATGTCCAGTCTTGTGAGGTGTGCCAAAGAGTGGGAAAACCCCAAGACCAGGTCAAAGCTCCTCTCCAGCCACTCCCCATCATTGAAGTTCCATTTCAGCGAGTAGCTGTGGATATTCTGGGTCCTTTTCCGAAAAAGACACCCAGAGGAAAGCAGTACATACTGACTTTCATGGATTTTGCCACCCGATGGCCGGAAGCAGTAGCTCTAAGCAACACCAGGGCTAAAAGTGTGTGCCAGGCACTAGCAGACATTTTTGCCAGGGTAGGTTGGCCCTCCGACATCCTCACAGATGCAGGGACTAATTTCCTGGCAGGAACTATGGAAAACCTTTGGGAAGCTCATGGGGTAAATCACTTGGTTGCCACTCCTTACCATCATCAAACAAATGGCATGGTGGAGAAGTTTAATGGAACTTTGGGGGCCATGATACGTAAATTCGTAAATGAGCACTCCAATGATTGGGACCTAGTATTGCAGCAGTTGCTCTTTGCCTACAGAGCTGTACCACATCCCAGTTTAGGGTTTTCCCCATTTGAACTTGTATATGGCCGTGAGGTTAAGGGGCCATTGCAGTTGGTGAAGCAGCAATGGGAGGGATTTACACCTTCTCCAGGAACTAACATTCTGGACTTTGTAACCAACCTACAAAACACCCTCCGAACCTCTTTAGCCCTTGCTAGAGAAAACTTACAGGATGCTCAAAAAGAGCAAAAAGCCTGGTATGATAAACATGCCAGAGAGCGTTCCTTCAAAGTAGGAGACCAGGTCATGGTCTTAAAGGCGCTCCAGGCCCATAAAATGGAAGCATCGTGGGAAGGGCCATTCGTGGTCCAGGAGCGCCTGGGAGCTGTTAATTATCTCATAGCATTCCCCACCTCCAACCGAAAGCCTAAGGTGTATCATATTAATTCTCTAAAGCCCTTTTATTCCAGAGAATTAAAGGTTTGTCAGTTTACAGCCCAGGGAGGAGACGACGCTGAGTGGCCTGAAGGTGTCTACTACGAAGGGAAATGTGCTGGTGGTGTGGAAGAGGTGAACCTCTCCAGGACCCTTGGGCGTATGCAGCGACAGCAGATCCAGGAGCTGTGCACTAGCTACGCGCCAACGTTCTCAGCCACCCCAGGACTGACTGAACGGGCATACCACTCCATTGACACAGGTAATGCTCACCCAATTAGGGTCCAACCTTACCGGGTGTCTCCTCAAGCTAAAACTGCTATAGAACGGGAGATCCAGGATATGTTACAGATGGGTGTAATCCGCCCCTCTGAAAGTGCATGGGCATCTCCAGTGGTTCTAGTTCCCAAACCAGATGGGGAAATACGTTTTTGCGTGGACTACCGTAAGCTAAATGCTGTAACTCGCCCAGACAACTATCCCATGCCACGCACAGATGAACTATTAGAGAAACTGGGAAGGGCCCAGTTCATCTCTACCTTGGACTTAACCAAGGGGTACTGGCAGGTACCGCTAGATGAATCTGCCAAGGAAAGGTCAGCCTTCATCACACATCTCGGGCTGTATGAATTTAATGTACTCCCTTTCGGGCTGCGAAATGCACCCGCCACTTTCCAAAGACTTGTAGATGGTCTCCTAGCGGGATTAGGAGAATATGCAGTCGCCTACCTTGACGATGTGGCCATATTTTCGGATTCCTGGGCAGACCACCTGGAACATCTACAAAAAGTCCTTGAGCGCATAAGGGAGGCAGGACTAACTGTTAAGGCTAAGAAGTGTCAAATAGGCCTAAACAGAGTGACTTACCTTGGACACCAGGTGGGTCAAGGAACTATCAGCCCCCTACAGGCCAAAGTGGATGCTATCCAAAAGTGGCCTGTCCCAAAGTCAAAGAAACAGGTTCAATCCTTCTTAGGCTTGGCCGGTTATTACAGACGATTTGTACCGCACTACAGCCAAATCGCTGCCCCACTGACAGACCCAAAAAAAAACAGCCAAATGCTGTTCAGTGGACCGGAAAGTGTCAGAAGGCCTTTAACAAGCTTAAAGCGACACTCATGTCTGACCCTGTACTAAGGGCCCCAGACTTTGACAAACCGTTCCTAGTAACCACAGATGCATCCGAGCGTGGTGTGGGAGCAGTTTTAATGCAGAAAGGACCTGCTCAAGAATTCCACCCTGTAGTGTTTCTCAGCAAAAAACTGTCTGAGAGGGAAAGCAACTGGTCAGTCACTGAAAAAGAATGTTATGCCATTGTCTACGCTCTGGAAAAGCTACGCCCATATGTTTGGGGACGGCGTTTCCACCTGCAAACCGACCATGCTGCACTAAAGTGGCTTCACACCGTCAAAGAAACTAACAGAAAACTTCTTCGGTGGAGTTTAGCTCTCCAAGATTTTGATTTCGACATCCAACACATCTCAGGAGCTTCTAACAAAGTGGCTGATGCACTCTCCCGTGAAAGTTTCCCAGAATCAACTGGTTAAAATCGTCCTTGAGATGTGGAAAATATTGTTAGTCTTTATGTACTTGGTAGTATATTTAGAGATGCATGTGTCTTATTAACTCTGTTTTCCTAGAGCTCCAGGAAGAAATCCCAGCCAGTGTTTCACCCTAGCTGAGATTTGGGGGGCGTGTCATAAATATAAAGGGAAGGGTAAACCCCTTTGAAATCCCTCCTGGCCAGGGGAAAGCTCCTCTCACCTGTAAAGGGTTAAGAAGCTAAAGGTAACCTCGCTGGCACCTGACCAAAATGACCAATGAGGAGACAAGATACTTTCAAAAGCTGGGAGGAGGGAGAGAAACAAAGGGTTTGTGCGTCTGTCTGTAGTCGTCTTGGCCGGGGACAGAACAGGAATGGAGTCTTAGAACTTTTAGTAAGTAATCTAGCTAGGTATGTGTTAGATTATGATTTCTTTAAATGGCTGAGAAAAGAATTGTGCTGAATAGAATAACTATTTCTGTCTGTGTATCTTTTTTGTAACTTAAGGTTTTGCCTAGAGGGGTTCTCTATGTTTTTGAATCTAATTACCCTGTAAGATATATACCATCCTGATTTTACAGGGGGGATTTCTTTATTTCTATTTACTTCTATTTTTTATTAAAAGTCTTCTTGTAAAACACTGAATGCTTTTTCATTGTTCTCAGATCCAAGGGTTTGGGTCTGTGGTCACCTATGCAAATTGGTGAGGCTTTTTATCCAACATTTCCCAGGAAAGGGGGAGTGCAAGTGTTGGGAGGATTGTTCATTGTTCTTAAGATCCAAGGGTCTGGGTCTGTAGTCACCTAGGCAAATTGGTGAGGCTTTTTACCAAACCTTGTCCAGGAAGTGGGGTGCAAGGTTTTGGGAAGTATTTTGGGGGGAAGGACGCGTCCAAACAGCTCTTCCCCAGTAACCAGTATTAGTTTGGTGGTGGTAGCGGCCATTCCAAGGATAACGGGGGTAATATTTGTTACCTTGGGGAAGTTTTGACCTAAGCTGGTAAAGATAAGCTTAGGAGGTTTTTCATGCAGGTCCCCACATCTGTACCCTAGAGTTCAGAGTCGGGGAGGAACCTTGACACTGTCTTAATTGATTCTGGCAGCTTTTTGATTAGAACACCTGCAGCCAATCAGCCTGTCTGCCTTAATTGTTTCCAGAAAGTTCCTGATTGTTCTGGAACCTTCCCTGTTACCTTACCCAGGGAAAAGGGACCTGCTTAACCTGGGGCCAATATATCTATCACTCTCCTGTAGCCGTCTGGCCTGACCCTGTCACAGCATCTGGATGCCTGTTTCCCATCTAAGCCCCAGAGCAATTCCCAAACCAGGGGAAGATAGGTATTCAGCCGTCTAAGTCGCATGCACGTCCTGATCTGGTAGGCAAACTCAGAGGTCACCAACAGGATCGGATCCCATTCAAAATCCTGACAGGAAGGTGGTTTTGGTGGCGCTGCCCTCCTTATACCTTTTAGTTGAGTGTTAGAATATTCACCTGGGATGTGTGAGACCCTGGTTCAATTTCCCTCTCTCTGCCAGAGTGGGAGAAAGAAAATGAACAGGGATTTCCCACCTCTCTGAAGAGTGCTCTAACTACTGAGCTATGGGGTATTAGAATGTGGGGCTTCCTCAGCCTCCCCTGTTGAAGCTGTTCCACTGTGTATAAAGAATGAAAGAGAGGTTGGAGCAGGCAGACTGGACCCAGGGTTTCCCACTTCCAGGTGGGTACCTGTCTGGTATCTGTTTCCTGATGACTAGTATCTAGTTGGCAGATGCTTAGTTTGGGGATGCACATACATAAACAGAATATTGAATGTCAGCTGAATACCTCATCGTTTTAGCATGTGGTCCAATTTTTTAGTTTTCTGTACATTAGAGTCACTCAGCGTAAGCTTTTTGTGTAACAGTCATAAAGCCTCAAAGTTTACTTTGGTACATACATATATTTTCAAGAACAGGGCCCTGTGACAGCAGTTTTAAAGTAACTGTACCATGGGAACAAAGAACTGTAAATATAATTGATTTACTGTAGCATGCTGGATGTTGTGAGCATGTATTGCAAATACTATTCTAGCTTGAATATCTGTTAAACTAATTGTTAAACTATTAAACTACCTTTAAAACAAAATGATGCAACATAGGCAGATTCTACAAGTGTTCAGTGACTCTGAGGATATCTGACTTGACAAGGTGCAGGATGTGTTTTTCCCTTAAACACTCTGTTTGCCAGTGCCCAATCACAAAAAGGCAAAGTCCTCTATAATATTTACACCATTCCTAAGTGGAGCTTCAGGAAATATATGATACAGCATCTGCTTCCCAGTGGCATCAATTCTGGGAATGACTAGTCAGGACAAGTATACGGGAGATTTGTCTGAGCGAGCATTTCTGGAATAGTCCCACAATGATGAAGTATAGACAGGTAAGTTGTATAAAATACCGGCACTATCAATAGGCCCCCGAGAGCCTGATCTGGTAAAGTCCTGAGTACTTCTGAAGGGTGCTGAGCACTCACAACTCCCATTAACACCCACTAGAGTCAAGAGTAGTTAGCATTTCTCAGAAGTACATGAGAGCCTGCAGGACCGTCCTCAAATGCTTTTGTCTCTGGAGGCTCCCGCTCTATTCAGCGTTATTAAACAAAATTAAATAAACAAAATAAAGACAACTTTTTGTGTTAATCAGAAATACTTTTCCAAAGCCATTTTATATAGTCTGGGATATTATAAATAAGGGACTTTCCATAAATGTCAATACAAAAAGTCTATTTATCTCAGGCTCTTATACTGCCACCCATTGCCATAGAACCTGAGCACCTTTCATGTTAAATTGTAAGGCCCTAGTGGACTTTATGGAATCTCTGACTCATCTCCCTTTTCAAAGTAAAAACTCAGCTTCGGCTATTTTTAGTTTGTTTGGGGTTTTCCAGGTTTGTTTGGACACTTAAATGCTGCCTAATGTTATAAGTACACCTCCAGAGTTGCCACGTGGACCAGGTCCAACATGTCATTACTCGTGACATTTCAGTGGAATGTTGAATCATTAAAAAATACTACCACATTTCACCACCACACTGGCTGTATTGGAATCCAGCAGGGAAGTGGCTAATGGTTTTCTTAATGTCAACATAAATAACAGCACTAATGATTGCTTTAGGTTTACTATTTAAAGTAGTTTTATGAGATTACTAGCTGAAAAGTTCCAATCTATTTTTCTTTTTTATGATACTTTTGCTTTCTCGTGTGAATTCAGCTCTTGTGAAAATGGTCAGATAGACAGCTCTGGAGGCTGAAGTTTCTCTATATGGTTTATCCACAGTAAAAGGTAGTTTGGGAGCTATCAGTGCTATCTTCCAGACACCCCCTTGCTGACGGCTTTGTCTTGTCTAAAAAAAGTGGGCAAGCTTAAGTCATGTTTAGCTAACATATACTAGCTAAACACAACCTAAACTCTACCTTTTTCCCTCGTGTAGGTGCTGGGTAACAACTGAACTGAACTGTAGTTCAATTTAGCAGGCCTCTGGTTTCACACAGCAGTTTGTAACAAGTTTAACAATCCTGATAGCACATGAACATCAATATCAGGTCAATTGTTCTTTGTGAAGAATCCATGCTGCTTCCCCCTGATTTCAAACTGCAACATTTGAGCTAGGATATTTTAAAGGGAACACCTAATCCACTTACGGAGGAGAACTTACGCAGCATAAACTAGCAGCGATTCCAGAGGCTTGGAGTGCAACGTACAAGGCAGCTGAATGGTGTCTATGCATAGGCACAATACCACTGCAGACTTTGCACTAATTGCCATTGCACAAAATGGAGCTGTGAGATCCTGGAAAGCCCCATCTAGAGAGCAAGATCTCTAAAGAAAAGGAAAGAGAAGCTCTCCAAAACCATGAGTCTAAGGGCAGAGTAATGAAAAGTATTTGCAGTTATATTAAAATATTCCACAGTGTCAAAGTGTGAGAAGATGATCTATGAACAATAGCTTTATGAAAATTCTGTTTTCCCTTTGCCCTTCCCCTCTTGTCCTGTAGCCAGGTTGATTTATTTTAAAATAATCAAGTTATCTTTATTGTCTGCCCCATCCCACCTGCTGCGGACCTATCCACTTCCCTCATCAATGTATCAATTCAAATAGAATCGTTCACCTTGATACATTGTTTTGGTACAGTATGCAGCCCCGATTGCTATTTCTACCACACTTAACAAAAGGCCTGTTCCTGCAGGGAGCCAAGCACACCCATTAGACCTGGTTGTAATTTTTAAAGTGAAAAGCTGTACACTGAAAAAATGGCAAAGCTCTTGAAAAACCTGATGTTTTTACAAAAAAAAAAAAAAATGGGGGCGGGGGAAGAGGTTGCAAAATGGTTAGCGAATTTTAAATTTTTTTTAATAGAAAATGTAAATGAAACTAAAGCTGGTTGGAGAATCTTCAAAGGAATCATATTCTGCTGAAATCAAAATGCTTTGCAAAACTGAGTTGATTTCACCAGAATTCTGTTTTGGAAGAAAAATGGGGAGGGGAGTTCTGACAATGTCAAAATGTCCAGTTTCTACATTTATGGAACGAAGCATTTCTATTTTTCAGTTTGAAATTACTTTTTTTGTTAAGGTTTTTTTTTTATTTATTTATTTTGGAATCTCTCTCTCAATTACATTTACAATATAATAAAATTCTTAAAAAGTCAATTTTCAATCAACCCAAAACAAAAAACTACTCTGAGTTTTCTTCACAGAGAAATCTGAAATTTTCGGTTTCCATTCCAAATTAGAAGAAAGCCAAATTTTGAAATCATGAAATTCTTCACAAAACAGAACTTTTGTCCTATGTACAGCTCTAATTGAAACCATTATCAGAATGTTTCATTTAGCAGCCCAATGAAAAATGGATCCTTTGTCAGCCCTGTGAAATGGAGACAACGTCAAAATTTTGAAATCCCTCCAATTAAAAAGAAAATATAATTTAACCACCTCTAGCCTTCACCCAATGACATGAAGCACTGAATGAATGCTTCCTGTAGGCTGTTGAATGTCCTCAAGTCCTTTATGGCACAGGGTGCTGTGTATATCCACTGGGAGCAGTTAATGGTACTCCGCCTAAGCACCTCATAGAGGTTTCATATGAAAATGTAAAGTGAGAGGGGAAAAAAAACCCCTAACATTTCCAAACATTTTTCTCAGGCAGACTGCTGATCCTTTTAACATAGCTCAACTGACTACTCCAGTGTGGAACAAGACCAGCTCATTCAGTGATGATATGCAGCAGCAGCAATCTGTCTGCCAAACACAAGCCTAACAGATAAACTTCAGTGGCTGGCAAACTTGTAACTTGGGTATATTTGCCAGTCTGACTCTCCAGTGAACAACTCATTGTAGCTTAGTCTTAAAAATCCACAGTGCAAATCCACAGCCCTCTGTTCTCACAAGCAATATAAATAAATCTTCTAATTTATTTCTGACCCTTTTTGAAACCATTATCAACCAAAATAGATAGTAACAACCATCCCTAAAAGCTATATAAATATTTATTCATTTTTAAAAGGCCATTCTTTTTTCTAAATGAAAATCTGCATCCCATAATAGTTCCTTACATCATAATATCTTATTGGCTGCAGAAATGACCTACTTGACCCAGTTTCTTCTTCTTCTTCTCTCTCTCCTTTTAATTTTTTTTTTTAAAGTTTATTTCTAATAGAAAGGCCTGTTTAAAAAAAATTCTCCAAAACTTTTTGTCTGTGGATTCACAAGAGCCCTCTTCATGCAGGATTCATCTACATTAAATTGGTCATGACCTTCCAGGGGTCTTTAAGGTTGAAGTGTTTGCTGGACCATTTAAAGCTACTCTGGCTGGCTCATGTGACCCTCCTGACATCAAGATCCAGGCTTTTACGAATGTAGCCACCTTGTCAATGCACAAAGGTCACTAATAGCCTGCCTTGGGCCTTCAAATGGGTCATGTTCGGATTGCTAGTCCAACACAAAGGAAAAGGAGCGGAAGGGTGGGGAGAGGGGATAATTATCATTCGTTTTTTTTTTTTCCTCCTCCAGGCTCAGAGTTATGCTCCATGTCACTGTGTTAATGCGCTTGCATCCAGGGAGACACATAATGCTCCTCTCAGCCCTGTTTATTAGTGAGATCCATTTGCGAAAGGCCCTTCTTTTGTGCCACAATATGAATGTGCTTTGATGGCAAATAATTACGCCAGTCCTTTTGACATAAGGATCCACAGGCTGCCCTAGTTAAGCCAGTAATTAGCCTGTCCTCCTTTTTTTATTATTATTGAGAAACTACAAATTATCCTCATATGAGCACTGGCCATTCCCTTTTCTCTTTTCTATTCTGCTTCTCTCTCTCTCTCTCTCTCTCTCTCTCTCTCTCTCTCTCTCTTTCTCTCTCGTATCTCTCAGCACTTTGGATAAGTGGAATGCAGCTGCACTAGAGCAAGATAAAGCTCCGCCATCAAGATGATGAACAATTTGGATGAAGAGCCTTCGAGATGAACACAAAAGCTGAAGAAGTGCGGCTGATGCAGCCCCGGACAGCTGAAGAATGCTGCAGTCTGCAGATGAATAGCCCTCATTTGTAAATATACAGATTTTCCATGATGAATAAAAACTGAGTGTAGGTCACAATAAATAAACTTTTTTTTTCTCTTCTTCTTAAATAATAATTCAGGTTCCCGGCACCAAACAGCTGTAAATTGAAGGTTGTGCTTAGTTTTCTCAACTCTCAAAGGGGATAATTAAGCTAAGCTCATATTGTTTGATATATTAGTGTAATGATGAGCTACTATATTCTGGCTTCTTTCGAGTTATTTTAGGGGTTTTTTCCATTATCTTTTTTTTAAAATTACATTTCAAATGCATTTTAAATGTAGAAACAGCATTTCTGAAACACAGTTGCCCTATGTTTGGGTCTATGTGAAATGTATTCATATAACATTTAATTAAAGCTGCAGCATCCCCCTTTTCGAAAAAGTGCAGAGATAAAAATATCTGCATTATCTGACTAGGCCTGACATAATCTCATCAAACTGCTAGTCCCTTATCCTTATTGGCAAGATAATTATACTGGGCAGTATTTATTATCAATATAGAGGCCATCATTAACCTTCTGAAACTTCAGTGTCGGTATTTCTTGGCAAGGTCAAATCCAGCCATTCAGCCCCTATAATATTTTCATAATTTTGCAAAAGATCGATGCAAAGGCAAAGATCATTTCTGAAAACTTCTGTTCAGGAAAAAAAACCCTAAAGCCCTGTGCTGAACATCATCTCTCTCAATAGATGTAACCCTTGATGTTACTTTCAAGGGAGTGGAGATAAATGGGAAGGGCCAAGAGGTTAAAAGGTCTTGCTACCCATCAGCAGAAAGGCGAAGCTAGCATTCATATTCATAGTCTAGCGGATCTCATTGTTCAGGATCATTTCCCTATTTCTGGTGTAAGACACCAGCTTCTTTAGTTCTTTACACCAGCACAAACAGAATTAACTTCACTAAGTCAATGGAATTACTCTGGTGCAAAACCAGTGCAAGTAAGAGGAGGATCAGGCCCATCGACATCCATATCACTAGATTTTGTGATCAGAAAGTGCAGTTCTATGCGGGCATCTGCTAACATGGATAAAGGCGGTTGTCATATCCAGCAAAGCAGCGTGGATTGGCTAACTTGGTCCTGTGGACACTGAGGAATGTGAAGCCTTTTCCAGAGGGCACCTTTTGGACACTCAGCAACTCACCATGGTTTTGAAAGCTGGCTTACTCCTCTGTTCTTCGGTCATAGACTACTATGCTCTTTCATAAGCATACATAAGTCTAACCAGTTCAATCTGTCTGAACTTTACATACAATAAGCAACCATTTATAGAATGCAGAGATTCTGTTATTTTAAAGAAGGGTAGCCATGGGATGGTAAAAAACTAACTGCGTCAGAGAACATCTCAACAGTCCTTTGATTCACCATTGTGAATCCTTCCTCTCTATCATGAAACTTCCCCTCATTAAGAACAGGAAGAAGCATGAACAAATATGGAGAGGTTTGAAAGTACTGTATATGAGATGCCAAACTTGGGCTATTCTGGAATAGTAAACGTTCAGCACAGCATACCAGCAGGAGATTGTTGCTTGGTTCAGCTTAACCTACATAGTGCCGGCAGAAAACTAAATATTTGCACAGTTGGAGCTAGGAAAGGCACATGAATCCCTCGGGCAACCTGGTAGAGAACTGGAGGAGATGACTGCAGTGCTTCCAAACTTTTCTGGAAGCAAGTGGCTTTGCAGGGAAATCGGAGAGAGTGAAGTCCTCCATTCTGCTGTATGTGGCAGGACCAGAACTGCAATACATTCCAGTGGGAGCATGTGGGCCTGCAAACTGCAGACAGTCAACTGAAATGGCAAGAATACTGCGATCCACATAACACTGACGTTTGGGAAAGACACTTGGGCCAGATCCCGGCTTCTACTTTGCCAGATCACGCCCTCTAAGAATTCTCTGTGCATGGGTAAACCTTCACGTTTTTGCAGAGCAGCTCCCATGCCACACCCCTCCTCACCTCCAGTATAGGGGTTATGGCAGGAGAAGGAGGGTTTGGCTTTGATTTCTCTATGCCCCAGCAAATCCCTGCTAGTTGCCAGCCTGCAAACTCAACCAGAGACCTTCTAGTCAAGCTGGTTTCTTTCTTTCTCTCTGTTAATCATCTGTAATAAAGGTTCTGCAAGCCAAGTTATGCCCTTCACAGGTTTGCATTCCCTCTTAGTTATGTTGGCTTCATGCAAGTAAAGGGCAATAAAAACATTCTTTTGTTTCAGCAAGATCTCAGTACACATCAGGGTCAAGTCTGCCAACTAAGAGAGTGTCATTTTCCCCTCATCACTTCCCAGAGTAGAGCCACACCTTAAGCCTTTTCTCCTCAGAATATGCAGCTCACAAAGAGTTACATTATTTTTGCCTCTAATAACCTTAGCCCTGTTCTACAGTGTATAATATCTAGTACAGGGAGTATGGGGGCAACTCAAAGAGTTTTGACTTTGGGTTCAGTGTTGACTATAAAGTTCAGCCAACTAGAAGTCAAACACAAACTTCTCCTTCTACCCACATTTTGATAATTGAGTCCCAAAGCACAGGATAGTTCTGTTTGTTTCATAACACCATGACACAGGATCATCACATGCCCACTCTAAAGAGTTTACAGTCTTAGCACGCAGTGAGAGACAAGAAGTGAAGAAAAAGCAGTCAAACAGGTAGGAAGGGCAGAGGACAAGGTCATAGTGAAACGATTCTGTTTGGTGTAATTAGTAGGAGTCGCAGCACCCAGTAAAACAGGATTTAGTAATCCCTCATTCAATATGATCAGCTTTCATTTCCAAGCAGTAGTGGGTAGAGGTAAGTAGAACTCATAACCTAATGGGAAACCCAATTTTTATATCCAGAAACTTAAGACTCACCCAAGGGATCGTCAATCAGCAATTTGGTTTAAAATTCTCTTTAAAATGTTTTACTAGCTCACTTTACTCGGCATTTTTATCGCTATTTATTTCTCTAAAGTAGTGATATAATTAGTAAAGCTATTAATGTTTCTGATGCTTAGCTTTACAAATGCTACAAATAGCTATAAATCTGGCTTATAGCAAAATAAATAATTATGATAATGCTATCAACCTTCAATATCATTTTCTGGACAGCATTGTATAAACTGAGCAAATAGGAACTCTTAAAGAGCTTAATCTGTGCCACTTAACCATCCCTTCAGTAAATGGTTCTGCAGGCCAGAAAGGACCATGCAAGTTAGTTGCGTCCCAGACACCTTTCCTTCCCCTTCTACATACTGGGTTAATTCTGACTAGCCTCACTTTATGTGTCCTAATTCTTAACCTGGAGCCAAAGCCTTAAATCCATACTCAAATCTTATTCAGGCAAACCTTCTGTTGCTTCCTGGGTTTCCATTAGCTCTTCAGAACTTTAGGATTTGGACCAGAGTTGGAATCCCATTTTATTTTAGTTAATAGTGGGTATAATTTACTGTATTTACTTACTGTATTTCCATATGTTTAGGAACACATGAAGAAATGTGTCTGAAACAAATGAAAACCTAGAAAAAGGTCATAGTCATTCAAACAAAATCATAGAAGCCACTCAGCTGAATCTTCACTCCCTTCTATCTCATGTAATCATTTTAGAGTCCAATTCAGAAAGGTAGTTGAGCATGTTCCTAACTTTTAGCACATACACTGTCCCATCGACACCTGCACAAACTGAGTATAAAATGCTACTAACAACGACAGCACTTCACATTCCTTTGCCCAGGTGTAAGGGGTGATACAAAGTGCAAGGCAGTGGAGAATCAGGCCCCCAATAGCTATCCTGCAGGACAATGTACAACAACACTGAGCAAGAAGTTTAAGGCCTAAGGAGCAGCTGAATGAAATCTTTGTACAAATGAAGAGTAGGCTCTTGCAATTGCTTTTCATAATCCAAAGAGTAATTTGGGCCGAACCTAAGTTACAGGATGGCATGCAGGAAAATGCTGCAAATGCAACCCTAAATACAAAAATACTATCTGCAGAATTACCATTTTCAGTAACAAAATGAATGGTCATGCACACAAGTACTGAGTAATAGGTCTTTTAAGTAAAAGTATTAGAAGAATATATCAGCTATAAGATTTACTGTCAAAGACTACTACCACACGGTGAACATTTTTAACTTTCACTCTAAAGTGACTCCATGATAAGAGAGTACAATATATATTTTGAAGGCAGGGCGAGAAGATCTTTTTAATATAAATGTCTTATGATGTAGCCATATATCATTTCTAACCAAAATGCTAAACAAAACACAGTCCTTTTCTGAAACATAGATAATGACAGATTTTCATTATTCTATTTTATTCCATGAGCTAATTTTTCAATCCAAACTTTTATGTTATTGATGGCATGAAAAGGTTTCAGTGTATCTTATTCAATATCAAAGGTAGCTTTCATAAAGCTGTGGATTGGAAATATGAATACAGGGAAAGATTTTTTGCCAAATAATAAATAAATTAGACATTCTAATATGATAGGTTTCATGGAGATGGAAAAGGGATTGGTAAATTGTGTTGACTGTCCTGGCCCTTTAAAATTCCTCCTGTGGTTGTTGAACCTGTCTTTGTCACAGATTAGGTACAATGGTGATGGAGGCCATAAGCAGCTAGCTAGATAAACACCAATGCTTGCTTTCCTACAAAGGTGGGAAGTTGATCATGGATCATAATGTCCATCAGCTCTTAATGGATGGTATCTACACAATGCTCCTCAGAAAATGACAACTAGGAACCAAAGCTCTAAACTAAAATCCCCTGCCACAAACCACCCTAGACATAATTTTTCCTCCAACCCTGTAACTGGGGATCAGTTTAGCCCTGTGTATTTGAGCAAGAATCACCATAGTTACGTATCTAATCCCATTTATAGCCCAAGATATAATTGATGTCCAATGAATTGCCTAATTCATTTTTTTTTTGTATCCTAACAAGGTGGATTCTGCCAATATCTCTAAGGGACAGAAAATTCCAAATGCTGGCTCCCTTGACTACCATCTACTGCACAAACTAAACATAATCTATGTACTTAATTTAACTTTTACGGAATGGGGATTAATATCCATGAGTACCCATGTTTCCCAACCCTACTTAGTTCAAAGTACCCCTTTACCATGTCCTTGTCCCTTTTTCGATACTTTTATAGTACACTGCAATACAGTCCTCCTGTGGTCTTCTGTCCCAACAGTTATAGGCTTAACTTCCTTCACCTATCATATAGCTAAGGCCTTCCATAGTTGATCAATTTAGTTACTGAAAGTTTCCAATTTTATTGTCACCAGAAAATTGTTACTTTGCCTGGCTCAAAGGTCATTAATAATCACATTAAAAAGCAATCATCCTAGATCTGGCCCTGAATCACCTCACCACTTAGTTCTCTCCTCTATAACCAACTTGCCACCCAATGTATGCCTGTGTTTCATACCCCAACTTCAGAATCTGTTGTGCCTTCTCTAATTTTCATACCTTACTGTCCCTGTGCCCTTGTTTCACCTATTATATAAAACCTTCCTCCATTCCTCTTGCTTCTCCAGCATCCTACACCATTTTTTTCTTTCATTTACCACCAGATTCCTTGATTGTGCTGTCTTCTCCCATTGTCTTGACTTCAAATCCTCTAAAATTTTCTTGGAGCCCCTCTATTACGGCTTCCACAGTGTTAAAGCCACTCTAATCAAGGTCTTTAATGACATCTTCTTGTCCAAGTGTAGAAGCATCTTCTCTGTTGTCATACTCCTTGATTTATATGTTGCTTTCAACACTCTCAGTTCCTCCTCAACTCATTCTTCTTGGGCCCCCCGAACTGCCCATCCCAATGCCTGTCCCTTTTTACCTGACCCCAACTCCTGTTAACCACCTGCCACCACCCCCGCTGGGGCATCGGCAATGGAGGGCACTGGGGTGACCTCCGCCGCCGCCAGGCCCACCGCCTCCCCAGACTCTAGGGGAGCCCCCCCAGCCGGCGGGAAAGGCCAGGGCAAGAAGAAGGGGAAGGGCCCCGCTAAAACCACCAGGTCCTCCATGGCAGGGGCCACCCCCACTGCTGCGGCCCCGCCACCGACCACGGCATCCCTCCCCGCTGCCCCCTCCACCGGCTCTGCGGGTGTCCCTCCCTCACCCCCCAGGACATATGCCCGGGTGGCGGCAGCCCCTCCGCCTGCCGCCTCGTCATCTCTCCCGCCCACCGCCTCCGCCACCATCAACAGTGGCTGGGGCCCCTTCCCCACCATGACAAGGAAGCACGGTGTCCGATGCCTCCTGGTGCCTGCCACGCCCCACGTGGAGACCTACATGCGGGCGTTGGCGAGGGTGGTGGGGCCCTCGGCCATTGTGGCAGCCTCCAAAATGTATGGGAAGGTCATCTTCTTCTTACCATCGGAGGCTGCCGCCCAGGAAGCAGTGGAGAGGGGCCTGGTGGTGGTGGGGGGGGTGTTTGTCTCCCTAGAGCCACTGGAGGACCTGGGCGTCTGCCTGGTCCTGACCTCTGTCCCTCCTTTTCTTCCCAATGCTGCCCTGTTACCCACCCTGGGGAAACCTGTTTCTGTCATCAGCCCTCTCCCGTTGGGCTGCAAGGACCCCACCCTCTGTCACATCTTTTCCTTCCACCGGCAAGTGCAGCTTCTACTGCCATCGGCGGCGTGTGACAGAGAGGCGCTCGAGGGGTCCTTCCTAGTCCCCCACTAGGGGGCCCGTTACCGGGTGTATTTCTCCACGGGGGAAGCCCGGTGCTACCTCTGCCAGGCGTCAGGGCATGTCTGGAGGGACTGCTCCTTAACCCAGCAAGGAGGGGCACTTGGGATCCCCGAGACCCGGCAGAACATCAGCCCCATCATTGCCGACGCCCCTGGCCGCCCGATACCCGAACCCGCCCCCTCTCCTCTTCGGAGCACCACTTCTCCCATTCAGGCCCAAGGGGCACCTCCCCTACAACGCCCAGACGAGCGGGAGAGCCCCGCCCTCACTGCTGACAATCTGGCAGGGCCTATGGAGGAGGATGTGGCAGAGATACCACCAAGCATGGGAGAGAGCCTGCCTCAGGGAGAATCCTCCCTCCCTTATGCCGCCCCACCGTCCCGTCCCCCCCCCAAGTCCCTGAGCCATCGCCTTTACCCCCTGATATGACCCCTGCTAACCAGCCCCCAGATGATGCCATGGAGGACTGGGCCCTAGTCCAGAGGAAGCAAGGCAAGCGGAAGGCTCAAGCTCCGCCTCATCTACCCAAGGCGGAGGCCCACCAGAAGACCAGGAAGGGGGGCACCGATGCCGAACCTTCCGCTTTGCCCACCAGTGCGTCCCATCCACCAGTGCCAGCCTGGAAAGACGTGGTAGCACCGGAAGGTAGTGTCTCCGCTCCACAGGAGACCCTCCCCTCCGAGACCCTCGAGGAAGCCCCTTTTGTCCTGACACTACCCAAAGCCCCCATGAACCCTGAGGCAACCGTCGTGGTGGGTACCAGTGGGGAGAACCCCGGGGTGACGGAAAGTGTCCTCTCCTCCATGTTCGAGGAGATCGAGGCCCTAGATCTGACCCTGGTTGCCCAGGGGGAGGATGACCTTTTGCCAGCAAACCTCGATTTGGGTGACCTCACTCTACCCTTCTTTTCCCCATGCTCCCTCCCCCTAACTGCTGCTTCTGCTCCCACCTCCAAGGAGCCCCGGACTCCCCCATCGACCCGGCTGCTGATGGCACCCTGCTGATGACCACCGAGCCTGCTCAGGTGACAGCCAGCGCCATGCGGCCGGGACACGAGCCGCCAGGGGCACCCCCCGTTGGTGCGGAGCAATCGATTTCCTTCCCAGGCGGGGGCCCAACAGAAGATAATCCACCTCCTGATGCTGTGGCCGCTAAATCCACCATAGAGCCCGTGCCTGGTATTATTGAGAGCTCCCTCCCCACTCCCTTAACCCCCAAGCCTGATCAGGAGGCACCACCATCCAGCCGCTTGCATCCCGAAACCCAGAACCTCGCTTCTGCCCCTGCCCCTACCCCTATCCAGCCTACCTCCTGCGATGTTATCACCGCCCCCAGGGCTGTCTCCTTCCCTTTTCCAACTGATGACTCCCAGGGAGCAGCCTTTGCGTTCTCCTGCCCCAACCCATTAGGGGCTGTTATTTTCCCTCCACCGCCCCCTATCGCCCCAGGGCTTTAGGCGGACCTAGAAGCTCCAGCCCATCAGGCACCCCGTCGGGGGTCTGCACCCTGCTTGTCCGTTTTAGTGGGCCACAGGGCTGCACCAAGGGCCCCGCCGGGAAACAACTGGGAAACCATAACCCCACCCCCCCATGAGCTGCGAGGAGAGCTGCGGAAGTTTTTAGAGGATGTCCATGGCTCCCGCAACAAGGTACAGTTTGCTCTCCAGCGATGGGGGGATTTTTTTCAAATCCTCCGGACCACAAGGGCCCTCATCGGGGAAGGTAAAGGGACGGGGAAGCAGGATGCCGCGGCCTACTGGCGGGTCCGTGTCTTCCGTGACCAATTACTCGCCTACAGGATAGGTCAAGAACTGTTGTGCGGCCCTCTGGGGGATGCAAGCATCCCTGCCAGTGAGGATTCCCCCCCGGCCCTCCCCATGACACCTCTCACCATCGCAACGTTGAACACCCCGGGCTGTAGGATGGCTCTCCGCAGGTCCCAGGTGCTCTCCTTCCTTCAGGAGAGAGGGTACTCTGTGATTTTCCTGCAGGACACCTAAACGGATCCGACTGCCAAAGATAGTTGGTGGCTGGAGTGGGGGGACAGGGTCTACTTTAGACATTCCACGATTCGGCAGGCTGGAGTGGCGACCCTGTTCTCCCCCGACCTACGGCCCGAGGTGCTAGGGGTCACCGAGGCCGTGCAAGGTCTCCTGCTGCATCTCCGGGTCCGTATAGAGGGGCTCGTGGTTAACTTAATTAACGTCTATGCCCCGACATCGGGCCCGGAGCGGCTGCAATTCTATCAGCAGGCGTCCGCCTTCCTCGGAACCTTAGATTCTCAAGAGTGCCTGGTCCTGGGAGGGGATTTTAATACCACCCTCAAGGAGCGAGACCACTTGGGGACCGAGCAGTGCCCGGCCGCTGCGGACACGCTCCAGGAGATAGTTGAACATCACTCCCTAGTGGACATCTGGCGTGACCACCACCCGGATGACACTTCCACGTTCACCTTTGTCTGGGTGGAAGACCTTCGGTCGAGCCACTCCTGGTTGGACCGCATTTATTTATCACGCTTCCATCTCTCACGAGCCCACTCCTCCAGCATTCGGCTGGCCCTATTTTCTGACCATCACCTAGCCACCGTGACAGCCTCCCTCTGTGCGGAGAGGCCGGGGCTGGCCTATTGGCATTTTAACAACAGCCTGTTGGAGGATGAGGCCTTCGTGACGTCCTTCTGGGAATTCTGGCTGGCCTGGCGAGAGCAGTGGCGTGCCTTTCCCTCGGCGCAGTGATGGTGGGACCTGGGGAAGGTGCGCACCCGGCTTTTCTGCCACAACTACACCCGGGGCACCAGCCGACGGAGAAATGTGGCGATAGAGCAGCTGGAACGGGAGGTCTTAGAGCTGGAGAGGCATCTGGCTGCCAGCCCCGAAGACCCGCTCCTCTGCAGAGCGTGCCAGGAGAAGTGGGAGGAGCTCCGAGCCCTCGAGGACCATCGGGCCTGGGGCGCCTTTGTTCGATCCCGCATCCGCCTCCTTCGGGCTTCCCGCTTCTTCTATGCCCTGGAGAAAACAAAGGAGCCAAGAAACATATCACCTGCCTCTTGGCAGAAGACGGCACCCCCCTCACGGAACCAGCAGAGATGTGTGGGAGGGCCCGAGCCTACTAAGCAAGTCTTTTCTCCCCAGATCCGACCGACCCTAGAGCTTGCAGAGTGCTTTGGGAGGAGTTCCCTATGGGCAGCGCAAGCGACCGAGGCCGGCTAGAGTTGCCTCTCACTCTGGCCGAGTTCTCGGAAGCCCTCCATCATATGCCCACTAATAAGTCTCCAGACATGGATGGGCTGACCGTGGAGTTCTACCGCGTGTTTTGGGACATCCTCGGCCCAGACCTAGTCACCGTCTGGGCCGAGTCTCTGCAGAGTGGGGTCCTCCCTCTTTCGTGCAGGCAAGCTCTGCTCACCTTATTGCCGAAGAAGGGGGACCTCCGCGATTTATGAAATTGGCGTCCCGTCTCGCTCCTCAGCACGGACTACAAAATCATAGCGAAAGTAATCTCACTGCGGCTAGGGTCTGTGCTGGCGGACGTGATCCACCCAGACCAGACCTACGCTGTCCCGGACCGCAGTATCTTTGATAACCTTTTGGAACTCGGGCATAGAGACGGGTCTGTCGTTCGCCCTCCTGTCCCTAGATCAGGAGAAGGCGTTGGATAGGGTGGACCACAGGTACCTCCTGAGCAGTCTGTGGGCGTTTGGCTTCGGACTCCAGTTTGTGGGTTTTCTCTAGGTGCTGACACTTCCGCAGAGTGTCTGGTTAAGCTCAACTGGACCCTGACTGAACCGGTCAGCTTCGGGCGAGGAGTACGGCAGGGGTGCCCCTCTTGCGCCAGCTGTATGCTCTGGCGATCGAGCCCTTCCTCTGTCTCCTCCGAAGGAGGTTGACAGGGTTGGTGCTGCAGGAGCCAGAGCTGCAGCTGGTCCTGTCAGCATACGCTGATGACGTGCTCCTCGTGATCCAGGACCCCACCGACTTGGCGCGGGTGGAGGCTTGCCAGGCCATCTATTCGGCAGCCTCCTCTGCCCAGGTCAACTGGGTCAAGAGCTCTGGCTTGGCAGTAGGAGACTGGCGGCAGGCGAGCTCCCTCCCACCCGCGCTTCAGACCATCCTGTGGAGCGCGAGTCTGCTGCTCTACCTCGGCGTTTACTTTTCTGCCACGCATCCCTCTCCACCGGAAAACTGGGAAAATTTAGATGGCGGGGTGATAGAGCAGCTCCGGAAATGGATGGGACTACTCCAATGTCTCTCCCTCGGAGGGAGAACACTGGTGCTTAACCAACTAGTCCTGTCCACTCTCTGGTACCGGCTCAACACCCTGGTCCTGGCCCCAGGTTTCCTGACCAACCTCCGGACATCGATTCTGGGGTTCTTTTGGTCAGGAATGCACTGGGCCCCTGTTGGGGTTCTTCATCTACCCCTGAAGGAAGGAGGACAGGCCTGAAGTGTCTACACACTCAGGTCCGTGTCTTCCACCTCCAGGCCCTACAGAGGCTCCTCTATGGTGCAGGCAGTTCGGCGTGGAGCACACTGGTGCACGCCATCCTGCGACGCATCCGAGGGCTCCGATATGACCAGCAGCTCTTTTATCTCCGTCCGGGAGGTCTTCTGTGAGACCTCTCGGGGCTGTCAGTCTTCTACCAGGACCTCCTCCAGACTTGGAAACTGTTTTTAATTATCAGATCCGTGGCTGCCACCGGGGGGGTAGATCTCCTCGCGAAGCCCCTGCTACACAACCCCCAGCTCCGTGTGCAGGTGGTGGAGTCCCGCTCGGTGCGCCAGAGCTTGATCCTGGCAGAAGTCACGAGAGTCAGAGACCTCCTGGACTACGACCGGGGAGACTGGCTGGATCCTCTGACGCTCGCCCGGCGCATGGGGCTCTCCAGACCTCACACCCCCTGGCGCACACTTCAGGAGGTGAAGACCACTTTGCCGCCCGTTGCTCGAGCTTACCTCGACCGGGTCCTGCTCGAGGGCACGCCCCGCCCCCCCTCTACCCCAGGCCTGCCGGACCTTTTAATTGGACCCCTGCCCCGCAGACCCAATCGACCCCCTCACCCCTTCACTGCAAGCCTGCTGCATGAATTGCAGCCAGTACACTTCCAAACCGCGCCAAGGAAACATCTATACATGCTTGTGCTCCACACCCTTCACGCCCTCACCCTAGTGTCCCGCCCCGACACAAAGTGGCGAGACCTTCCGTCACCTTTGAAGGGTGAGCAGCCCCAGTGGGCCAGCCTATATTCCACCTTGGTTCCGAGGCCCATCGGGGACATCAGTTGGCAGCTCCTTCATGGAGCTGTGAGCACGGGCACTTACTTGGCGCAGTTCACCCCCGTCCCAGATACTTGTCCCTTTTGTGGTGTGAGGGAAACCCTGGCTCACCTATATTTGGAGTGTGCCAGGCTGCAGCCCCTGTTCCAGCTCCTCACAAATCTCCTATTAGGTTTTTGGTAGCATTTTTCCCCTCACCTTTTTATTTATGCACTCCCCATCTGTGGCCTCACAAAGTCGCAGGATCTCCTAGTTAACCTCCTCCTGGCCCTGGCTAAAATGGCCATCTATAAAACCAGAGAGAGGAGGTTGGCCGATGGAGTTTCCTGTGACTGTGGGGACATTTTCTGATCCTCAGTCCGTTCACGTATCCGGGCAGAGTTCCTCTGGGCAGCGTCCACTCTTGATGCCGTCCCTTGATGCTTTTGAGGAGCGGTGGGCACTGTCCAAGGTTCTCTGCTCTGTGTCCCCGTCTGGGTCCCTTTGTCTGACCCTTTGATTGGGGGAGAGAGTAAGGGACCCCAGCCCCAGCCATTGCTGCTGCGGACACCACCACCTTAGAGGGGTCCTTTCACACGTGGGTGCACATGTCCGTCCCCCCCCCCCCGGATTGTCCAACCCACAGCCTGCCCCTCTTGTTGGGTGCTTTCAGAGGAGGGAATTGTTGGTGACACTCGGGCGTGGCGCCAGGTAACTCGAGGGGGTGGAAGACCACAAGAGTCGATGAAGCCGCCCCGCTCTGGGCCACCAGGTAACTCGGAAGGGTGGAAGACCACGAGAGTTGAGGAAGCCCCCCGCTCTGGGCCCAGGCAAGCTTGAACACTTCCCTTCCCCGAAGCTAATGAGAAAACAATTGTGATTGGTTGCTGTGTTACACATTGCATATGCTGCTGTTTTTACTTTGTAAGTGTGTTATGCAAATAAAAACATCTTTTGCTTCAAAAAAAAAATTACTCTCCTATAGCCATTTGGCCTGACCCTGTCACAACGGAAAACATCACACACATTCCCTTTTCCAATGCTGTAGCCTATCTGATTTCCTAAATAACAGACATCAGGATGATGTGATATGATGCTTATTTTTGTAAAACTAGTTTGGTTCCCATAGGATCTGGATTAGCGTCTATAATTTCACTTATTGAAATTCAATATCTGGAAAGCCAGGCATCTAAAATGTGTGATCTAATAAATGAATGTCTCATAATAGGAGGTATTCACAAGATTCAAGACAAAGACCAGGACGAAGGACTTGTCTAGGGTAGGGATATATGCACTGATGTAGGGGTAAGTTGCAGTTACACTGTTGCAAATTTCCCTAATCTAGATAAGACTGAGGACTAGGCCCAAGAGAACTTTATTTAAAGAGAAAGCAAGCAGACTTTCCAAACTAGGAAGTGTGAACAGGTTTTAAATGAGATTTTAGCACTACACAGTGATATAACGGGAGCTGCATTACTCAGAAGGAAAAAAAATGCAGACCTGTAACACCAGCCCCAGTTCTGCCTGTCGCTTTTCCTGTTGGCTGCTGGAGGACCATTGACCTTGTGCTGCACAGCTAGTCACATAGGTCTGAAGTTATCAGACATCACCTGTCGAGGTGCATACTTCTGACTTCTGTCTGTATTTCTATTACACAAATGCCACAAATTCTGCTTTTACAAGATTGAATTGAAGATAGAACAGCCAAATCCAAATAGGGGAACAGCTCACTCTTGTTTGACCCAGCTGGAATCCCAGGACTGGTCTCACTCTCCTTCCTAACAGTGCATGGTTGTAACAGCAGATTTCTGTGCAATTTACATTTCTTCAAAATCTCCAATACAGCCGCCATGTATAGAGATAGATTTAAAAACCAAAGAAATTTACAGCGAGAATCAAGTGAGTGACACTGAAGCCGAAACTTTCTCTCCTGTTTAATAAGGTTAAAAATAGTTACAGGGGAAGCACTGGAATAAGGGTTTTAAAGAGCACTCTGCCACATCATAACAGACACCCAGGCACTGCTTTTGTAGCACTTTCTAATAAAAAACACCCAGGCCTGCAGTTGTTCTTGTTTTGCGTTCTCACTGGATACACTAACAACTTTGTCTATAGACCTCCTGAAGTTTTTTGGCCCTGGTATATCCCTGGAACAATAGGCACAGAACAAGCCAGCATTCCTGTTTACAATTAGCGGAGACCATTTTAACTACCTGTCGGGCTGTTATATTTAGAAGAAAGAGTGGCTGGTGGGAAGATGGTTCTGGCAAAACCATCATTGCTGAACTATAGAGTACTTTGGACATTTTATTTCAGTTCATTATAATACTTTGGATCCATTTTTAAGGTACAGTATGACCAAAGGGACAATAAACTAGCTAAATATGGAATTTAGCTGCAAGAAAACTACAGTGCATTGAAGGGAACTGGGTTTGGGAATGAGATATTTTCTTCCTTACCTACTGAGTCATTATTCTGCATATCAGAAATCAGAGGATGTGTAAACCAAATGTACATTGTCCCTAAAAGACAGAAGAAGCATTTGATTTATTTGTTATGTGGGAAACCAACTGGAACAAGGAGAGGAAGGACGTGCTTGTGATTATGGCAGTAGACTAAAACTTGGAAAATCTGGGTTCTGTTCTCTGCTCTACCACACACTCCCTCCATGGCAGGTCTCTTAATCTCTCTTGGCCTCAGTTTCCCATCTGTAAACTGGTAATCATAATACATATTTTCTCTTACTCTATAACTTGTTTGTTTAGATTGTCAGCTCTTCAGGGCAGGAGCTGCTTTTACTGGATATACACAATGGAGCCCCCAACAACACAATGGACCCTCCATTGTCTAACACAATGGAACCCCCAACAACAATAGAAACCATTACAACCAGAAGAACTCACTCAAACCATGCATGCCAATGAAAACCTACCACAGCCAAACTGCATTTAGGACAATAAAAACCATTAAACAAGGTCTGAGAGAAGCTCCAGTCAGAACAAAAGACAGAGAAGACCAATCTGTAAGCTTCTCAGGTTTTGAATGAGCTTCCATTAATCAATAAATTGGGTTTCTTCTTTCCTCTTCTGCTGAAAGCAAAAGATTGAACTGATGCTCACACAAGCAGAGATTTCAGGGTGGGTGCTGTGGACAGACTTCTCATTTAGAGGTTTAGTAAGGGCACTTTGACTTTGCTCAGGAAGACGGTGAAATCTACTCAGAACTTTTCAACATGAGGGTGCAGCTAGCCAGTTAATTGGAGAAGATAAAAGTCAGGCTTTTATGAGAGATGTTGTCATTATCAGAAATGAAGGGTAAAAACTTGAACAGCAATATCTCATTTTATCTCAGAAGAAAAAAAAGAAGTGTCTAAGTTTTTGATAGTTCCATTTAACCACAAAAATTATGTTAATGTAACCTTAAGGGTTTGACTCAAACCTGCAAAATCAAGGCAATCTGGAGTTCAGTCTCCAATTCTCTCCTTAACCCACCCATTGAGCCTACGTATTGTGAAACATATGGTACATAAAATCCCCCTCTATTTGGAGACACCGTCATTATGCAGGCACAATGGGTGGGTTAAGTATGGTCTTTTACAGTTACATAACTTGCTTTTGTGTTATTAAATCAGATGCCAAACGTTTCTTTAATGTAGAGGTCTGTTTATGCATTCTTCCATAGTTATTTTAGGGGAGTTTTGCACTGGAGGAAGAGCACAATGAAAAATAAAAAGAATTGTATGGAAACCTGTTTCCATTGGGTCGGACCAAATTTACTTTGGTCCAAAAGCTGTAATATGTCAATATACAAATTGAACAAACACCGGGACAGACTCAACCCCCAAAGATTTATAGTATTAGACCCGGATCCTGGCACCATGTGGCAGAACCCTACATCTGCACAGACCCCTGTTGACAGCAAAGGACTTTGGATCTGACTGCATGAAGACATTTGCAGGGACAACAGCTTAGTTTGTTATTTATTTAATTGCCAGCACCTCATAAAGCGCTAGGCATTTTACAGAGCAAATAGAACAGAATAGTCCCTGCCTTTAAAAGTATTGCAATCACGTGCTTACCCTGTTTAGGTATATGCAAATCTTAATGGTTCAGGTAATTATTTTACTATACATATTATTATTGTTGGCTCAGAGCTCATGGGCATGGCAGATGAAGTGAGTCTTAAGGAAATATTTGAACAAGAGGGCAATGCTTGGTGGATCAGAAGTGGGAGGGGATTCTCCGAGGTAGTTAGGGGGGGAAATAGACAATTCAGATGTCATGCCTGTTGTCATTACCAAGTGGGGAAGAGGGCAACAGACAGCAGACATGCACACTGTAAGAACACTGTAGCATTGAAAAAGAGTAGCTATTTGTGTGCATTACTGAGGCTTGAGACTATTCTAGGGAGGGACACATTTTACCCTCAGACGCATCTGTGTTGCTTCTATTGGCATAGAGAGTCACAGATGTATCTCTGATCACTTCTATTCAAAATGCAAAAAGGAAAAAAAACTATTGCCATAACAAATAGTCTCCATGACAAATTGATGCCCACTAAACCATTACATGCAAAAGCATAATCTTGACTGAGTTAAAGAAGCACTAACCAAAGCATCCGAAACAAATCTTTCTGAATTTCTGGATTCCCCAAATTTAAAAAGAGCCCAGACTGATTTTAAAAAAAAAAATTCAAAAAAGAATTCACTCTCCTCCTGAAATTTGACAAGACATATTAAACCCACAGGGGGCTGGGAGGTTGTTGGTTTATTTTTAAATGGCTGAGTCATAAAGCGCTGAAAGTAGGGGTTTCTAATGAAAATGCTGACAGATCCTTAACTATATAGATGTGTTAGCAGGCGCCACCATAATAACCATTTAAGCCCTCTTTTCTCAGAAACGATTGGCTCAGCCAATAAGCACAGTGTAAACACGGCTGGTATCTTAATGACCTTTGAGCATTAGCAGATGGCCTTTTTATGATCAGAGATTAGCAGTCCATGGTAGTTTTTAATGGCCACTAACAGGTGCCAATGCTGCTTTTCACTTTTCTGCCTACCTATAGCCTGCAAAAAAGCTGGTTTTAAATTGAATTTCCCTCCCTCACCTATCTCATCCTTTATCCTTCAGAACAAAAAAGAGTAGATCACATACTATACCTATGACTGTATGTTATAGAAGACCCTCCCCCACCTTCTCAAAAATATTTGTTTTTCTTTTATCTCTTCCATTCTCCTTTAGGAGATGCCTTCTTCACTTGCATCAATATTTCAATACCAAATTTTAAACACACAGAACAGAAAAATGGAGATCAGAATAAACATTGCTGATTTACTCCAGGATGTCTAGCACTATGGGGCTGAGTGATGAAACACTGTAGCAGTTTCTCTCAAAGTTAATTAAATAAATCTGCTAGCTTGGGTGAAACCATCAGAACAGTTTCACTGTGCCATTGACAACATCATTCCATTAACTTCACCACCTGTAATGATCTCCATCACATCTGAGCCACAAGACCATGATTCCCCTTCCCAAATATTTCTCCCAACTCTTTACCTGTCTGGCTCTGCCCTTCTAGGGAGAAATCTGATTCCTGTTGTAGATGGAGTGAATGTAAATGTTTGTTCCATCTTTTGATAAATATTCCTAGTCCTAGTCTATTTTGGCTCTGGAATAATTCAGAAATGCACCAGGACTCAGGGTAATTACCAAATTGGTTTCTCTGCATATACCTCTGTGGGTGGGTAGAGAAAAACCCTTACAATTAATTACAGATGCTGTCAGATTAGACACATCTCAGGGTTTACAAGCCTGAAGCAGATAAAGCCTGCTTCAAAGTTGGAGAATATGCAGAACCTGAGGTAACACTCGATACAGTTGAGTACACTCAACCCTCTTGGTTGTTAGGTGTCAGGCTAAGTTGCAGCTTGAATGTGGGTATCCTAAACTGAGGTTCAAGATCCAAACTAAAGAAGCTCTCATTACAGTTGATTATCTTTGTATTCAAATGTCCTTACAATTTGGGATGATATTCTTAGCTGATGTAAACCAGCATAGCTCCAATAATCTCATTAGAGCAACCACAATTTACACCAGTTGAAGATCTGAACCTCAGTAGGTAGTTCATCATTTTATTTCAAATAATGACTTGCATATAGGTTTGCAGAGACATGAGAAAAGTTATGTTTTCCAGTACTGAGAAAAGTTTAAAATAACAATAATAAAATGAGGGAATTTAGTATTCATGAAAGAGCTAAAGTAAGAGCTCTGGAGACTGAAATCCTCTATTAATCTACAGACCAGGTACAACACTGGCCATGGTATAAATTTTCCTACACTGCTCAATCATGACCTAGAAGGATCAGCCTTCAGGGGGAGGGGATGGTTCACTCTATATGCCTTTGTCTCCGTGTTTAGACTGACAAAAAAGTACAATTGAAAAGGTATTTTTTTATGATGTGGACACTTGTCCCTTAGGAAGGGATTGAGGTCATCACTACTGTAATTGGAGATAATAACAAACTTTGGTTTTTGTAATCGTGGGCTAGAACTGGTAACCAAGAAGTGAAAAACTACAGCTATAGCCCAATGCCCTGAGCCACCAGAGAGGTACAGCAGGCAAAGTTCATGTATAGTCAAACTCAGTTTACTTCATTAGCATTGATCTGTAGGATGAATTTGACTCAGTATGCATTTTTCAGGGTGAAACTTGCAGAACTACAAGAGCTGTGCCCATTCATGCAACTTCCTTACAAATTGAGGCACAGTAGCTGAACAAATAGCAAAACAATTTGAAACTGGAAGAACTTTCATTTTTAAACAAAGGGGAGGGAAGGGATTTTGAATATCTGTTTATGTTGTGTTGACAAAATGTACTTGCTGTTTTGATGGGGCCGTTTGTAGAGAGGTTATATTTTCCAAAGCTATGAGTTTCATTGAACTTTATTATATATCTGATTTTTTTTCACCTTCATAAGAATTTTTTATATAACTGTAGTTTGTTGTAATCACTGGGAACTAGATGGTGGTTTTACCTCAAGCCCTGAGTAAGGAGCAGTACATAGCTGCATTGTCCCAAGAGCAGACCGAGGATCATATTGTGACTCAAAAGAAAATCACAATTTCCTCCTTGCTTTAGGGAGGAAAAAATATGTATCAGCTCAGTACCTTCCCTATTTGTACCAGCTTAGCTGCCCTAGCAGGCCAGTTGGAGTGGAGCTCAGAATAAGACTCCACCCACTCCCTACCCATGAACGCTCTCTCCCTACATATCTATTTTGAGAGGGAGTATCAGTGGTTCTCCACTGAGTTCTGCAACCCACACGTATCTTACAAGTATGGGTATCTTAGCACATTCTGCCCCCTTATTCTCCTGTGTAGGTGCATAACAGAGGTCATAATTGTGCCCCAATAAATGCAAGTTGGTTTTAAAAGCAAACTGTTTTTTAACAGCTCTTGATCAGGTTTCAGGAAATCTAGTTTGGAGGTCTAACTCCACTGATTTCATGAACAATAGCAGTGGTAACCCCACACTCCAAAACAATCCGTGCCTAACTATGGATAGGCACCCATGTTTGAAATGTTTGGCCTAAGATTTTACTCGCTAAAGATTCCTGAGATCGATTCCATCCCCATAACTTTGGCACCAGGTCACTACGGGCCAATTTATGGTTTTGTATCTCATCCTTGTAAAATGTGTGATTTTGCCCATTTTCACAGTCATGCTGGAAGGGCATAACAAGTGGGGTCTTGTCCTGCAGGGATCAGTTCTGGGTCCAGTTCTGTGCAATATATTCATCAATGATCTAGATAATGGCATAGAGAGTATACTTATAAAGTTTGTGAACGATACCAAGCTGGGATGGGTTGCAAGTGCTTTGAAGGATAGGATTAAAATTCAAAATGATCTGGACAAACCGGAGAAATGGTCTGATGTAAATAGGATGAAATTCAATAAGGACAAATGCAAAGTACTCCACTTAGGAAGGAACAATCAGTTTCACACATACAAAATGGGAAATGACTGCCTAGGAAGGAGTACTGCAAAAAGGGATCTGTGGGTCAGAGTGGATCACAAGCTAAATATGAGTCAACAGTGTAACGCTGTTGCAAAAACAGCAAACATCATTCTTGGATGTATTAGCAGGAGTATTGTAAGCAAGACAGAAGAAGTAATTCTTCCACTCTACTCTGCGCTGATTAGGCCTCATCTAGAGCAGTGTTCCCCAAACTTGGGACGCCGCTTGTTCAGGCAAAGCCCCTGGTTTCCGGACCGGTTTCTTTACCTGCCGCATCCGCCAGTTCGGCCGATCGTGGCTCCCACTGGCTGCGGTTCGCCGCTCCAGGCCAATGCGGACTGTGGGAAGTGGCTCGGGCTAAGGGATGTGCTGGCCACCCTTCCTGCAGCCCCCAATGGCCTGGAGCGGCGAACCGCGGCCAGTGGGAGCCGCGATCGGCCGAACCTGTGGACACGGCAGGTAAAGAAACCGGCCCGGCACGCCAGAGGCTTTCCCTGAACAAGCGGTGGACAGGCTTTGAGAACTACTGGTCTAGATAATACTTAGTCCTGCCTTGAGTGCAGGAGACTGGACTAGATGACCTCTCGAGGTCCTTCCAGAACTATGTATGATTCTATGATGTGATACAAGGTGAAACTCAGAGGTTAGGTGCTAATTGGTGTAGCCATAAACACAGTCAGTGGAACTATGCTGATTTACACCAGCTGAAGATGTGTCCCTGTGACTGCAGTTTGCTTTGAGATGTGGAGTTCATTTGAATACAGAAACTTGAAGTGAAATTCAGGGTGTATGAACCCATTGGGCTGAAACTGAAGAAAATGTTTATATGAATCAGTGTGAAGTGAAAGCACAGAAGAGTTTTGTTTAGATCTACTTCAGATTTTTCACTGTTTTTTTCCAAGTGTTTGATCAATGAGAAGAATTTTTAAAGTTGTCTCTCTCAGGCTCTGCAGATAGAGATCTAAGGATGAGCTCTACAGTGAGTAGTTAATATTGGAGGACCAAGTTCCTCTGTGGTAAAACTGTCTTTACTTCAGTTGTGTTACCTCGGGGATGAATTTGACTCTTAATGTCAGCATTTATATCTAAGGTCTGAATCCAGCGTGGCAGCTTCACTGACTTGACTGCTGCTTTGTGCACTCATGCCAGTGCTGCATTTGGCCCTTTATCTTTTTCTTTGTTTCACGTACAGTTAAAAAGACCAAATGAAAGCCCCATTACTAATTAGAGTGTTAAATTAAACTGCTTTAAATTTATTTTATGGGATGCATAAAGCTGATAAAAGGAGGCACCCAGAGTGCTCTCAGTGACCTTTCTCAGTCCACCCTGGTGCTTTTTTGAACCAACTGGCTGAAAACTCATGAATTTCTTAACACCTTTTAGTCCCTCTCTGCCACTTTCAAACCTGAAGGATTTATTTGTATCAGTCCCTCACCCACATAACGACTTTAAAATTCCTTAGGTTCATGCCTTAAAATATAGCTGGGAATTAGAAGTAATGCCAATTAACAAGTCTAGGCTCAAAAGCACTGATGGAGTTAGCTAGCACTTCTCCCTGAAAAACTGTCATAAGGGTATATAAGAATCTATACACCTCAAGATTTCTGTGCATAGCCATCTGTCTGTCTGATTACAGTATCTAATCAATAGTATTGCTAGGACACCTGCTACCATAGTGTCTATTCGCTAGATTGTCCTTTTAGGCACAGCCTTGAACAAAGAAGGGGTGGTAGGTTAGCTGTTCTGCCCCAGAGTTACCCTCAGACACATCCCGCTGAGATACAACTCCCTCTCTCATTCTCCCTTGCTCTAGGAAAGCAGCAATTTAGTAGCAGAGCCCCCAAGGCAGTTCAGATGTGTTGGCACTGTCTGGTGCCTCCCTCTTCTACCCCACCCACCTGCACGGGCCAGTTTAAAGGAAGGTCCATATTCCCCCTCACTCCTAGTCCAAATAATTATTTAGCCCTGTATGTATAGATGCAGTATGAATAAACAGTCGTGCAGCTCACATACTCTGGGCCTCACCCAGATTTCTGGATCCAAACACCCCCAATGTTGGGAATAGCCCCTATTCAGATTTTAATATGCATGCGTTGGTCCCATCTCTCTTTAACACACTTGTACAAATGAAGTATTGATAAAATCAGTGATTCATCTGGATCCTGTGAACAACAACTGCCAGGTTTGGATCAGCAGGGGCTGAGAGGCAGGAAGCCTGAGGGCTATTCCCACCTCTGCTACTGGCTTACTGGGTGACACTGGTCAAGTCACTTCCCTCTCTGCCTCAGGTCCACATCTGTGGAGAAATGGTGATAATGATACTTACCTTGTAAAGTACATTCAGATATGTGGGTGAAGAGCTAGGTAATGTTCATTTGTTATTATTGTAATTACTCTTCAGGTTGAGTTCTAGGATTTATTTTGCTAGAAATATAAAGCACCAGGTGCTTTTCTGGCTTTCTTATGCACCATTTGAGAACTTACTCATTCCTACAGGGCAGCTGCAATTTAAAAAACTTTCTTTGCATCCTCATCCTCATCTAAATCTCAACAGTCAATACAAATTCTGCATGCACATGGCTCCTGTTGACATCAGCGGGAGCTACCTGCAGCTGATGGTAGATTTTGGCCCTTTCTGATCATCATGGAGAAAAGAATGATAAAGGCACTCAGTCTACTAACACTCTCCAAGTGATGTCTGCCTTGAACTACTTTCAAAGAATTTTTGTAAGTAGCTCTTCGGTCCGAGAGACTGAATGTGTCCTGTTATGTGCTAGGGAAGTGAACATGTAAACGGTCTCTTCCCATTGCAGATCTCCTCCTTGTGTGTGTGAGAGAGGTTGATGACTGGGGAGGTACATTATCTTCAGGAGCCTAGAGGTGTACACTGAGACTCTGGCATCTCATTCTCCCATTGATGCTGTAGTTCCCCACGATTTTATTCTTTTTTGGAATGATGTATTTTCAGCGAAGGTGAGACTGTCACTCCCTTTGAGGCTAATCCTGACATTCCGGTGGCCCACATGCAGTGTATTGCTAAGCAACACTTAGCAAAATTCATGCCAGGTTGTGTACCTCCCTTTTGATGTTTTGCAGAAGCTTTGTCCTTTCCATCTCTGGCATTGTTTCCTGCATTTGGGGTGTCAGCGTTGCTGAAAACCATCACAAAAAGGATGTTTATTGAACTGTCAGAGGGTGAATGATTGACATGAGGCACAAGTACTTTTTATGTTAGGGGTTTGGCATGCCACGTTTGGATTATTTCCTGATAAATGCCATCCAATTCCACCAGATGTACCACTGAGAGTCATGCCAACCTGTGTGAGAAATAGAGTAGATACTCAGTGCCACTTATTGGTAGATGTGTGCTTCTCCAGTCAATCCTTTTGTGAAGCTCCAGGGTATTGTATAGAAGCAGTGGCTTTTGTGATACTCACAATTAGAACAGCATGGCAATTTTCATAGTGGAAAAGGGTATTTTACGATACCCATATTTGATTTCATTCACACCAGTGTGGATGCACTTAACCTGTTCCTCTCCTCCTTTTAGATTCTGTGTGTGCTGCTCTGTGTCTTGTGCATAAAAGAGACATTTTAAAAATCAGGTGTTTCTCATATATAAATAATATCAATAAAACAAACCCTCCACCTTTCTGTTAATCTTTGCCTAATGGGTCATTTACTGATCCAAATGCAATACAAGGATTGTAGGGCAGATAGAATGTCTAACAGATAATGCATCATACATGCCAGCCAAAGTTTATTAAATAGTTGAATTCATTTCACTGACACTCAGCAAAGGACTATGTGGCTCTATGAGACTGAGTGATGAGTAACAACACCATGGGGGGATGGGACCAAGATATTTCCCTCAGTGGCTAGGATTAAGGGTTACTTGCTGCCAGGTTGTCCTTGAAATTAGTGGGTGTATATGTGAGGAAGGAGGAGAGGGTGCAAGGAGTATTTCTATGTGAGTGCCCAACACCAATGCCAAGGACAGTCACAGTCTCCCTCCTTAGGAGAGTCAAGGAACTATTCTGTCCATGTATAAATCACTTCAGAGGGGTGCATAGAAGGTGGATGAACCTACACATACACACACACACTCACACACACACACTGACAGAACTAGTGTGACATACATGGGGTGAATGGTATGGTGAGGCAGCTGACACCACCACCTCTTCCTGGCAGCCCCTCGTCCTCTCCTTAGCTATGTCCCTGATATGACCCCTGCATTGAGGAGGGGCTAGACTGGAAAACCCCTATGCTACAGAAAACCCTATCTGACCATTAATGTAGCTCTACTGACCCTTTGTGCCCCAGGAGCCAGGATATTGTCATGTGTTTCTGCCTGTGAGAGTTGCCTTTCCGGAGCTTTTGAGAGGCTGTGAGGTGAAAGCTATAATTCTGGAGGATGGGAAGTTGGGAGCCCCTGAAAATGTGATTTTTTCACAGACGTAACCTACAATGAGAATTCCATCTGAACTGTCCACTAGTAAGACAAAAGAAACATCCGAGTTATCTATTACAATACATCACTGTGCTTTTAAGGTATATATATAAAAAAGTAAAACCTTTGCACTAAATCTAATGAGCAAGAGTGAATAATGCAGTATAATTAGTCACCTTTACTCAATGCTCTGTCACACATCTCACCACAGCTCAGACAGTAGCATGGCACCAGGGCTGACCGGTTTCTGAATCTCAAATTTAGCATTACTTCGGTGTTCTATGCTAACTGATTTCTCATCTTTATCATTATTAGAAAAAAATATATATTCTGTTTGCCTTTCTCCATCACACTGATGTCTTCTGTTTAGCCTTTGGGTTAATTTTAGTCCCTGTCAGCTAAAATTAAATGTAGTTAAAGTGGGAGCTTTGGGCCATAGTGGTTATTAGTGAACTAGCCATCTCTAGAGACATGTGGTCAAATCCAGGCACCTACTCACAAATAAAATGATGGGCAATTCAACCCTTTGCTTGCATTAAACACATACATACATACACATATACATATATAGGAAGATGGATAGTATGTATAAAAAGCCAAGCAGTTAACTAAGGCCAATATCTTGCCATAGGTTCTACATGGGCAGATACCTGCATATACACAGTGGTCATTGCAGGATTAAGACAAAGATTCCTCATAACCTGCTGCTAGTTTCCAAACCTGTGAGTATGCTTTGGAAAGCATATTCAAAGTATAAAGGGCAAAATAACATAGTTTTATAACTTCTCCTCCTCAAAACTCCGAAAATTATCTCCATATTTCTTTACAGAAGGAAGTTGAGAAGAAAACTGAGTATACAGGGCTTGCTTTAAAACAAACCCCAAAACACCATGCAAAATGATGTTACTGCAAGTATTTCCAAGGAGGTAACTAACATTTTATTGCAGATTTGTTAGTAAGCTTATAAATCAATTGACAACAACCCTGTTTAAAAATCTGTTATGCACAGATGCAGTAAAATGAATCACACACAGGTAATACTGATGGTCTTGAAAACTTTAGAATTTCTTTAAAGTAATAACTTTAATTTAGTTCTTTCTGGCATAAACTTTTTCATCCCATTATGTCAAAAACTGTATTATCCATCCATTTGTCTGTCAGAGCTATTCCCATAGGGCCTATATACCACAGGTTCTTCTACTCTAAACCTTCCTATTACATCCTGCTATCAAGAGTCACAATTTTCAGTGAAAGTCTCTTGTGACTTTTGACAATGTTTTACAGTGAACTAGACCAGGAAGCTCAGAGTTAAAGGAAATCTTCCATTCTGGCAATGAATATGTAATAGGCATTACATTGTGCAGTATTCAAAAAATGTAAGGTTCATTAAGTCTTTCAAAGGCAAGAACGTCCATGTAGCTTTGAATGAACCTGTCTTCATGATAGCATTAGCAAATGACACTTTGGGCAGGAAATATTAATATTACACATTAAGGAACAAATTTGTTTAAATGCTGGATGGTTGTATGTGGATGCAGATGATCCAGAAATAAATAAAAAGTGAATAGTTGTCCAACTTTATATGTAAATTGTCTGTTGCTTATATACATAAGAATGCTCCTTGCTTCTAAATTCCTTTATATTAACAAGCAGGAGTGTAACTAATATATAAAATAAAGTCATTCTCTTTAATGAGAATGCTAAATATTTTAAAGAAATGCATGGCTATGAAATATTGTCAAGGGCATTTTTATACTTAAGTTTAAGAACACTTATGACTTAACTGTTGAATTATTTAACATGTTCAGCCTTGAAGTACTATTTATGTATGTTTTTAATGTTCGTACTTATGTTGGGTTTTCTTTGCTAAGGATTTAGGACCTTTGATTTCAGTTTATAAAATTTACATTTTTAATCTCCTGTTTCTGTGTATTTCCCATTGACTGCTGCAACAATATAGGCAAAAAAGGGGAAAGTGGGGGGAGATAAAATCATCATGAAGCCTGGAACAGGGAGTGTGTGGAATTTAGTGAACATAAGGACAGATTTTAAGGAAATGAGCTTTGAGTTAAAAAACACTATAAACACAAGCCACCTGTACAGCTAAAATAACAGATTTGCAAACTAGTTTATGAGCTTTCTCTGGGGGAGAGGAGTGGGGGAGGCCATGCCACAGGAGATGGACATGTTACACTACAGTATGGGCTGGAATGTGGCTGGTCCTTATGCCACTGTGAAGATGGAGAGGATGTAAGGACCCTTTTCCCTCTGCATGGCTTGCACAAAGGCCATTCAGCAATGTTGTCCTCTGGACTCAGTGGAGCACAGGGGCTGCTACCGCGTTCCTTTCCATTATGGATTCCTGCTTCCACCTCCACATGAGCTGGGACTCTCAAATAGGTGTTTCAAATTACCTGCATCCACATCAGACACTAGTGGGGGGGGGAGGGGGCCACGCACGCAGGAAGCATTGTGCCCCTCTGAGTTATAATCCCTCCTGGGACCAGGCAGGACTGCGCTACATGCAATACAGGGCTGTGGCTAACAGCCATGATCTAGTCCTATCTGAATATCATAATATAATCACAAGCACTACTGTAGGGCCTTATTGTGAAAGCCTACTACTGCTTTAGGATGAAAGGCACTTCATAAATATTGTCATTAAGGCTGACTTGCTGTATGCCCTGCATTTGTGCCCCAAATGTTCAGACTGATTGTATGATAACCACAATCCAAGGCAGAAAAGGTGAGAAATTCTAAATATAATGTTAATTTTGCACAAAATACACTTTGGGATAAACAAAAACATTGACTTAAACAGTTTACAACATGACATCCCCTTTTATTATGATATTTTGCAATAAGCTGGTACTTCATGGCCACGTCAGTGACTTTCAGAAATTTCTTTCAAAAGCTGCGTCTTCAACATTTTTATTCTTTTAAGTCATTTAAAAACAAAAGTAGGAAGCACAGGCTGAAACTATGGCAGCACATGCTGACTATTTGGTCTGAGTTTTATGCTGGCATGAAAATTTATTTTATGTGATACAAACCATAGGCAGAGAGAGAGACAGATCATCTCAGCAGGATGGATAGGCTCCTTCCATGCTGATGTTAGTGTCTAACTGTGGGCCCCTCAATACCCATTCTGCCTGTGACAGTCACTTGCCAGACTCCAAATGGATTATATCTGCGTGGCATGTTTATGGTATAAGGGAAGATGAATCTGAGTATCTGTGAACCTTGGACTCAGAGGATGACGCCTTTGGAGGGGATAGTGAGTTTTTCAAGGGCAAAAAAGTTACTATCAAATTAGCTTAATGGCTCCTCAAATCAGTAGACTCTTTAGCTACTATAGCTCAGAGATCACTTAGACTGAAAAAAGTTAATGGGGTGCTCGCCACTCTACAGCGTTAGCGTTAAGAGCAAGAGCCACAAGTTGGATTAGAGTGCTGCCTTTTGAGCTGGGAATTGTACAAAGGATGCCCCCAAGAGCTCAGGCAAAGGAAGAATTGTTTAGACCCATTATTTACTCCATAGAGGGGAATCTCCTGAAGCAGTCACATCGGCCTGATCCTGCTAAGTGTTGAGCTCCTCCTGCCATTAACCCCAGTGGAAACTGAAGATGCTCAGCACCATATAAAATCTGACCTTCACTGAACAGAGTAGAACCTTTCCTAGAAGAGAGCCATGCAGCCCAAGAAATGCAAGATACACCTCACAGGATTAAATCCCCAATGACCAAGTATTGCTAAACTGGCACATAAGGAAGCTATTCCACAATTAGGTATCTACAACGCCACTTAGCACCCTGACAGAGGAGGTGAGTGGCAAAATGGAAAAACATGTATAGAGAGACAATAAACAATTCTATAGCTATATTGGGCCAGATCCTCAGCTGTGGAACTGTGCCAATTTACACTACTCAGCAGCCGGGTCAACACATCCCTCACTGAGGTCTTTAACTTGGTGCAGCTATTAGCTCGGGCCTTACACCCCCCACAAATGGGGTAACTAAAGTGGGTTGAAATATTCTCTTACACTCTGCATTCATTTTTAAACACACCCCGAATTGAACGAGAATGAAATTTTGTGTGTGACAATAGCATTAAACCCAAATATGTAAATTAAGAAAAAGACAGAGAGCGAGCTCTCGCCACTTCCCTTGTATTAAACAATTACATTTGTTTCCTTGGGATATCTGCACAGTCATTCAAAAATCTTAACCAAAGGTCAAGATTACAACAGGAAGTCAAGACTGGATGTTTTTCTAAAAGATATATGCTCTAGGAATTATTCTGGGAAAGCTCTATGACCTGTGTTGTATAGGATGTCAGACCAGATGATCACTATGGTCCTTTCTGGCCTTGGAATCTATGAATCTATGAAAAAAAGAAAAGAACATTGCATTTACAATGCACAAAATATGGTATTTCTAGGCTTTGCTCCCTTCAAAACCTTGAAATACTTGTATGTTACAGTCCTTTTTTCCAGGAATGCCTTTGAAAAGCTGTTTTTCCTCTAGCAGTCAGCGTCTTTTTATTTTTTTAAAGAATATATTTAGGTAGGAACTGGCCTTTACATCCAAAGAGAGCAATGGCTATCAGTCAGTCTATCAGTAAACCACTCATGAAGTTCACTAGACAAAGGGCTAGTGCAGCTAGTACCACAATAATGTAGAAACAGAAATATTACAAAGTAAAGGCTTATAAAATAATAAAAATTCTACTTAGTTCAGATACCTCCCAGTGCCTTTGGCAAAATACCTTAAGCATTCCACATAAGGCGGGCATTGTCTTTATAAGATGGCACCTCATAAAATGGTATTAAATATCACCAACGGGGCTTCATATTTCATCCAGCAGGGTTTAGGCCAGACATGTTCTATATCACACATTATTAGAATGACATCTGCTTTGCAAGTTGTGTACCCAGGAGCATACCTTGATAACTCATTTCAGCACTCATTCTTGAGGCTTCTGTGCCTTCATAATACCTAATATGTTTAACTCATTTTGAACAGAAGTCTAAAGCCTGTCGTGGCCCTCTGGCCAAAACTGTAGCTGTCAGGCAACAGAGCCAGCTATCAAACATTACTCATTTATCATTAGTGGTGATGCAGCTGTACAGAGAAATGTACCCACTGAAGTGAAGGGCTGTCAATTGTTCCCCGTATAATACTCTTCTTCTCAACAGGGCATTTCTCTATGGATGTACTGTGATTGCACTTCACTATTTTCCCATAGCATAGAATTTATAGTAGCAAGGAAAATGGGTAACGTATTTTCATTTAAATGCTTCTGCCACAAGGTGAATAAAAAGATCATCAGTAGTATCTGTGTATATATGCAATGCAATGTTTATAAACATTATATATATATGTTATATTTCTAAACACTTAATATATATATGTATAGAAATATAACATAGAACTAGATATGAGTATTTAAACATGGGGATACAGTCAATATTAAAAGCGCCACTTATTCTTTACTCACCTATTCTGTAGGAAAGCTGGAATGTACAAGTTAGTCTATTCTGCTTACAAAACTCAAGGCACATGCTGCCTTGTACTTCTCTATTGTGAACTCCACTCCCCAGGGAGGAAAACAGCTAGATTAAATCTACATGAGAGATCTTCTGGCTGCAGACTTTACTGCCTTTATCCACAAAGGGAAAGTACTGGATTGGTTCCAGAAAGCATCACAGTTGAAGTAGTCTTTTCAGGCTCCTCTGAACCATTGCTGCACCCAGATATTTGTATACACGCATTATGAAGAAAGTGTCGCACAAATACCTGAATTTTTATTTATATGGCTCTATGCAAAAACAAGATCTAGCTCTCTAGTGGTTAGAATGCAGCACTGGGTTCTATTTCTGTCTCTGCTGCTGACTCAACATGGGTCTGACCTGAAGCCCATTAAAGACAATGGGACTTTTTCCATTGACTTCACTAACCTTTGGAGCAGACCCTGGGTGACTCTGCCCAAGCCACTCAAGTCAAAATTTTCAAAGAGGGGTGTCTAAAGTTAGGCACCCAAATCCCTATTTGCCTAATAAGGGGACCATAAACTTAGGCACACACATTTTAGAATTCTGGTCTTGTCTTCTCTGTGTCCTTGTTTCCCCATCTGAAAAATCAAGATGATAGTAATAACCTTACAAACTGGTTTAAGCTCTTGGAATGACAGAAGTGCCAAGAATGGTTATTTAAAGGAAAGACAAAGGAAAGACACTGTGGGGCTGTCCCAGAGATTCATGCATGCACAGAATTGAGCCAGATCTGGGAACTTCACTACACAATGCGTGATGAGATACTATGAACCCCGATCATTCCAGCTGGCACAAAAGTCCTCAGTAGACTGTACATATTTACTATAATTTGATGATGATTTCTGCTGTAGAATGGCAGAATAATGTACATAAACTGTTCTGTGGAAAATAGATGGTTCTGCTCTAGCTGTGCCCTACAGGATCAAGATAATCCCCAGCACAGTGCCCAAACATCTCAGCTGACTGCTGATGTCATCCAAAAGAGACGAGAGGAAGAATCCACTCTCAAAACTTGCAAAGTGACGGTGAGGCCACACCACAGAGACTATTCCAGCCTAACTCCTAGCAGACACCATGACTCTAATATATCTCTGCTGAATGGGGAATTACTGGAATATCTGCAGCCTTTGCTCATCCCCAGAACCTGCACACAGTGTGGATCCCCTTTACCACTTCCCTAAGCTTTTCCATCTTCTTCCTCCTTGCACAGTGGACCACATATGTTCTGTGGTCAGGAGCCTTTCCACAGACACGGAAGTAGGGGAAGGATTTGCTCCCAAGTGAAGATGAGTATAGTAGTAATGGTGTGTACGATTTTCCTGGTACACATCTATCTATAATGAGAGGTTGTGGTTTGGTGGAAGAAGAGTAATGACTGGTGATCACTAGAAGGGAGGTATAAAAAGTTTGGGACATAAAGTGGCAACAGCATATTTGTACGTTTTAGCGGGCTTTATGAAAAGAGGAACAACTATTCTATTTGTTGGGTATAATTTCTCTCATTTATACTCAAAAGCTCCCAGTTAAATGAAATTTGTACATCACAGGAGAGCTAGTGGTCAGAATGTATGTGACTCTGGGTAGACTCCCTCTGTATCTCTCTTCCTATGAGAGGGTTTTCAAGCAAGTGACACAAGGCACCCCGTTCACTCCTTCCCTTGGCCTAAGCAAGCTTTGTCTGCAGCATTCCCCACTAGAAGTGGCTGAAACTCAGGATTTCTGGGTCATGGAAAAATAGGATATTTAGAAATTTGGGTTAGTTCCAATTCACAACAAAACCGATTTTTTCAAAATTTCCCCAAAAGCAAAAAAAAAAAAATTGTTTTGGAAACACTGGATGCTGACTGAATTGACCTAATTCTTGCTTGGAAATCAGGCAGCATGGGGAGCCAGCTGGCCCAGGAGTCTGAAAGCCTTGGGGTTTTCAGTTCAGGGTAGTCCACATGGAGAGCCACAGACCTCAGGAACCTATCCCAGGACTTCCTAGCTCTATGGCATGGAGTCTGGAGGACCGAGAGCAACAGCTCTAAGTGAAGTCAGGAGCTCAGCTTTGGCTAGAATTGAACCTCCTGAGAGCCCTCCCGCCTTCTAGGCTCCCTGCTCCAGAGCCAGGAGCCTAGACTGAGAGTTTCAGCTCCATCTGGGTGTCCCAAGCTCCCAGCTCGATGGCAGGGTAACCCTGGCATGGCGTGTCTGCCCCAGAGCCACAAACCCTGGAAGCCCCAGGGTCCCTGACCCCAGGGCAGTCGCCATAATGGGACTACTCCAGAGCCATGGGATTCCCAGCAGCCCACCAGAAACCAGGCAGGTTTTCATTGAACTCCTGCCTGTGAGTCAAAAAAAGTTCATTGAACCCGAGATGGTTTTATGAACCATTTCAGGTTCAATGAATCAGCATTTTCCAATGTAACTCTGTTTTGTCAGAAAATTTCCAACCAGCTCTGCTCCCAGCACCCTCTAATCCTGGGGGTAAGAGGGCCTAAAAAGTCATAAAGGGTTCAGTTATAGCTACCAGCTACCCGGGAACAGAAGTGCCCTCTCCACTTCAACCACCCACCCTAGTGCTGCCACACAAAAGACAGCCATCATTTGGCTCTGCACACTCCCTAATTGCAGGGGTACAAAACTTCCCAGCAATAGGAGCATACTTCTTCCCAGCATGAAGACACAGCCACTACCTCAGCTCCTGGAGAGACTCTCCCACTGATTTTCCTGCCAGCTCTCCCAGCCTGAGCACAGAGTGCTCTAACGGCTCCCAGCAGGCCTGGTTCGTAGTCACCAGCACTGGGAGGTACAACAGGTATAGATGAGACTGGGCGAAACTTCCCTTAAGGGGCCAACTCACCCTGTGCTAATCCCTGAGAGGCAAGTCTGGCTGGGGGCAGGCCTGTCGAGAGAAATATGGCACCCTGGTACATCATGTTCACTGGGGCTCCACCCACTTCACCCCGATTTCATCCCAGTTACAGACATTTGGGGGGGGGCAGAGATTGGGGCCCATTAAAATTGTCTCCCCTTTCTTCCCATCTTGTCGTCCCTGGCCAGGGGAGAAAGACGTGGCCATGGCACCATCCTGACAGAGTGCATGCTACACCTATTCAAAAGATACAGAAAAGAACAGTGGTGAATGTGCCCTCCTCAGGCTGCTGAGTAGCATTATGTCCCTTCCCGGCTTTCGCAAGCATAATGCCTACCAGTCACTGCCACTCACACTGTGAGCTTCCTCCTCCCAGAGTCCTTCTCTCTCCAGCAGCCTCCATTTGGCACAAAATATTGTACAATATCTATCTGCCAAGTTTGCTTCCACTCATTGTCTCTGTGTTAACTATACATTGTGGTTATTTGACTAGGTTATACTCTAGTGATCCCATTCAGATACAAAAATATGTTTTGTCCTCTAGCATTAGGCCCACTCTTGGTCATGTTTTATATAGTATTATAATTGACGGAGTCAGTAAGAACCAACCAGGCTAGAGATTTGGAACAGTCCCATAGATGCTAAGCAACACCTAGGCAGAAAAGAGCTGAATTCAGAGTAATCTCAAAATGTCCTTGTAACTAACCCAGATGTTGTAATTCTACCATAGTTTTTTTCTGGTTATTTTATTTCCTGCTAGCCACACATCCTTCCCATTTTCCTTCTACCTCCTTACAACCCCCATAGCATCCTCTAGTCCCGTTTGTTTCTTAACCCAGATGTTTTCCTCTCTCACCAAACCATCCTTAATATCACATACTCCATCACCAGCTGTACAACTTCCACTTTGCTTCAGCATGTCCCTCAAAACCACATGTCACTCCTAAATAACCAGTGCTGGAAACACACACTGATTAACTGTCCTTTTCGAGGAAACATTTTTGCCTGTCACAGGATCAAAATATATTCCCCAAACGCCATACTCTGCTTTGAGTCTTCCTTTCTGTTTCTCACAGATTTTTCTTAAACTGGAGTCTCCCCTCCTCTGCTGCAGTGTGGAGAGGAGAAGAGTCTGTGGGAAAGCCACAGGGCTCCAGTAGAGAGCAAAGACACCTGCCCTTCTCATCCCCACCCCATCCCCAGAGAAGCTGCAGGTTGATCTGTGTAGAAAATGTAGGTGGTCTGAGGGAGTGGTCAGTCTTCCATGCAGACCTAAGCCCATGTATAAATATGGCTAAATTGGCTACCGCTCTTTACTCAGTGATCCTCATTGGAGGACTCCCAGAGGGCAACCTAGCAGCTTGAGGCAGCACGACTGGGTGTCACAGATGCTTAGGTGTGGGGGAGGGGTTGGAAGGGAAAACAATTGGCCCATTTGGGTATGGCTCAGGAGATACTGTAATCCCCAGCCTTTGCGCATGGCTTGATTGAGGGAGGGGGAATCAGGGGGAAGTGATCCAACAGCCACATTTCACTGTGGATTCTGGATTCTTACATGTTGCTCTCTCCTACACATTTCTAAGCAGTAGCAGAACATTGGATCCCTAGCAATTTTCTCTGCTAGGTCGGCAATGGCATATTGTTTTAATAATCACGGTCACTGCATTGAGCTCCTGTAACTAGTTTCTAAGGGAGTCTGTCAGCCTGTTCATTGTAGTCAATGTTGGTTTTACTCCTTGCCTTGTCACATTTTTGTTTTCCATGGGGTGTTAGTGGTGAATCATACATAGAGTAGTTTAGGCTTGTATCAAGAAGGTACAGCATGTTGAGCTTCTGTACCAATGTATTTTAGATATGCACATTGTGTAAAGAGTTGTCACTTTGGATGGGCTATCACCAGCAGGAGAGTGAATTTGTGTGTGGGGGGGTGGAGGGTGAGAAAACCTGGATTTGTGCTGGAAATGGCCCAACCTGATGATCACTTTAGATAAGCTATTACCAGCAGGACAGTGGGGTGGGAGGAGGTATTGTTTCATATTCTCTGTGTGTATATAAAGTCTGCTGCAGTTTCCACAGTATGCATCCGATGAAGTGAGCTGTAGCTCACGAAAGCTCATGCTCAAATAAATTGGTTAGTCTCTAAGGTGCCACAAGTACTCCTTTTCTTTCCACTTCTGAAAGTGAGTGGTGTTTCCATATCCTACAGAAAGGGCAGTAGAGAGAGATCCATTTAATCTCAAGCCTTTCTGCTGGGACTGAAAACTTCAGATCAGCTATAATTGTGACGGGAGGCCCTGTGGAATAAGACCAACCGAATAGCCAGCAGATGCTAACTAGAATAATTATTGTCATTGGATGGAGTAAACCAGTGGCCCATGTAGGACTCCATGTCTCAATAAGTCACCTGCTCCTATAGCCTGCCAAAGTATATCAGAAAATTGTGGTGGTTTCCATTGAATATAGGAGTACTTATTTACTGTGTGTGAAATCCTGGCTCCATTCAAGCTATTGGCAAAACTTCCATCCTGATGCCAGGATTTTACTCTGCCTCCATAAGTTGTCTGTGCATTTTATTGCCTGAATATCTACCAACAACAGAGCAAGTTCTATGGACTAACTAGCACTAGAAAAATTTAACTACAGAAGCTGCTTCTTCCATCACATGGGATCTCTGTGTTTTCCAGTAGTTTCAGTTTGCCTCTGACTGGCAAACTGGCTGGCATTTAGTTGTCATAACTTTAATGTTCTGTTAGTGTAGATTCTGATGACTGAACAGAGTATATGTGACACACTGTACCTCAAAATAGCACCCTGGAATCCCCATATTCACCACTGTGTTATGATTATGGTATGTTTTGTACAAAGTACGCCTTCTAAGGTATCATTTGAGAAATCATGATCTGTTGAACATTACTACCCTGTTAAATTGTGTGTTTTACCATTGTATCTGAAGTTATGAAATATTGGTATGTGTGTGTTACTGAAATATGTTGTGAGGTTGTGAGGTGCCCACAGCCAGCCTTTTAGTCGCAACAAAGGAGCACCTAGTGAGACAGATTTACATCAGGACCAGCCAGACATGATGGTGGCCCATTAAGGGCCATCCTAGAGAATCCTCAGAGGGCATGTACATGATGGAGGTAGCCTAACTCATGTGACACAGTGAGAATCGTTCTAGCAACTGGAGGAAAGTATAAAAGAAGGACAGTGACATCACCACTGGGCCTCTCTCCTCCCCTATCTCAACACCTTGAAAATCATCTGGAAGACAGAATTTGAACTGAGGAGATTCATCCCAGGGTGAAAGGGAATACAGTCTGTAAGGACTGTGAGCTGCCAGCAACATCTGTTAGGGTGAGAAAAGCAAATCTGACGCAAATGCAGAATGGAAATGTAAATCTTGCTTAGTCTGTTGAAGTTAGAATTTAGACTGAAAATTTATTTTTATTTCTTATGTAGCCAACTTGTGATCTCTCTGCCTGCTACTTATAATCACTTAAAATCTATATTTCTGTAGTTAATAAATCTGTTTTATATTTTACCTAAAACAGTGTGGTTTTGGTTGAAGTGCTTGGGGAATCTGAGCTCAGGTTTACAAGGGCTGTTGCACGTCCACTGCCCTTTGTCAGGGTGGTAAACTAATTAATGAGCTTGCAGTGTCCAAGGGAGTCTTGAGCAGCGTAAGACGGTATATTTCTGGGGTGGAAGGCTGGGGCCTGGGGTGATTGGCTGGTGCCTCTCTCTGTATAATTCATGAGTGGCTTAGAAAGTATTCCCACAATCTAGCTGAGTGTGGGGTTCCATATGCTGATGGCTGAGTGATCACGGTGCCTGGAGCGGGTTGCTGTCTGTCACTAGCATAGCACAGTGGGAGACAGCCAAGGCTGGAGAGTTAAGATGGCACAGCGGTCCCACAGCTCCAGGTTGTACTCTGGAGATCCCATCACAATATAACAACATGACCACTAGTTGCATTGTTAGCCACCAGGTTGGAGGCCAGCTAGTCACATTAGCTATCCTGTCAGGTTGGTATGATACCACAACCACTCCCTTTGAAATTAGCACATGCTTTTTATTAATGTTTAAAATACTGTTTCTTAACACATATATTTTGCTTTGTCTCTTCGAAGTACATCACAGACATAGGCCAGATAATCCTCACAACATGCCAGCCATGATAGGCCCCTCATGTGGTAACAGACACAGATAAGTTAAATGACCAGCCAAGGCCACAGACAGAGTCAGTTTCAGAGACAGAATTAACACTGGTAAATTCCTGGCTCCTAGTCCCATAATCTAACCATACTACACTCCTCTCACACAGCCCTAAAACAGTAATTGAAATACTGTGATATATTCTTTTCACCGGAAAAAGTAGCTCATAGCAGAAGGATAGCCTAATGTTTTAAAATTAGTTTTCCTCATCATCAATTTTTAAAACCAGGATGTGGTTCTTGATCCAGAGCCCAAAATTGTGCCAAGGCACCAATAGTACAAAATATGTATCAGAAGGAAGAGACTCAGATGTCTCTCCTACTGCTATGCTATAAAACCAATTTACTCCTGTGTATTATGGCCTTGGTGAAAGCTGCTTCTAAGCCGATGAATACCTGTAAGGTAATGAATTCCCAGGAAGACTCCCGTCATTACTTTTTGTATTCAGAACAAGGAGTCTGCTCTGCCCATTTTTCAAATACATGTCATGTGTGCTGAAATTTTTGTGGTGTACCAAGCTATTTCCTAGATGCTAACATTTAGACATGCATTACCTTCATTGTTGCCAATGCATACCATAAAGACAATGCACCTGTCTGGCTGTACAGAGAAATGAGCTACAAAAATGAAGAAATACACTCATGTAATTAAATATCGATGAGTAAAATCCATTGACTGACTTGAAGTCAGTAGGACATGGCTTGAAATAAAACCCCTTGAGTGCCACACCCCCTAGTAAGCCCAGGGCCATGCCTTTAAAGGCACGACAATTATAATTAATTGAGCAATCTGACAGGAACCATACATCCATAGATAGGCGCATGAAGTGACACTTTACACATATACAGAACCATCTGGCACATTCGAAGGGTTAATACTGGTTCACTAGACCAAGGACAGTAAATTCTGCCTATGGCTACCACTAGTTTATTGTATTGTTATTGCAGTCTTTAGAAACAGCTTTTAATTTTAACCCTCTTTATTCATTTGTAGTATCTTTTCTTTAAACAACTGGCATTGAATAAAATTGTTTGAAATCTTCTTGGTTCTACCTTTCTATAATCTCTTTAATTTCAATATTTACAGAGCTATAGAGGGGGAAATACAGTCCAGATCTCCTTCACCTGTAACATACAATGGAAGCCCTTTCTCTATAACTTATAAGAGCAAAAATAACTCTGGAAGGGAGTTTCAGTGCCCACTAACTACAGTAAGCCTTACTTTAGAATCCTATCTATTGTTTACTAGAATATGCACCATGAATATTCACAGTTTTGAAAAACTTGTGGGATAAATATAGATAATCTTGTACTTTTCCAGTTTCTTAGAAATCTGCATTCACTTACTTAACTGCATTTTTAAGATGACACATCAGGAATGGTTCATGTCTGTAAGAACTGGCAAGTCAAACACAAAGGAGCCAGTGGTTACCTGTAATGCAACAATCTCATTATTGATAACATTTTCAGTCACATGCTGAGCACATCATCAATTCATAGGCAATCTAAGAGAACAGTTTATGGAGCTGATCCAAAATCTATGGAAGTCAATGGGAGTTTTTCCACTGACTCCAGTGGGCTTTTATCAGGCCCAGTTCCATTTCTTTCCATATGCAGATGCAAGATAAATGTCATGTATGATTTTCACAAGACATGGTTACATGCTAATCTAGTTCTAGGAGCTACAGAATGACCCAGATAGATAAAATGGTCCAGCTCAAAATACTAAACATGTCAAGATATGAAAATATTTTTCCTTGTTTATGAAGTGAAGATGGGATTAGAAATGTCACAATTGGACTTCTGTGTATAATTAACCATAATCTATCATCTCAGAGCAATTGCCCATTTAGTAATTAGCAATTTAGCAATTGCACTATTTAGTAGCTATATGAAGGTTGACAGATTCAAGCATTTTTTTAAGTTTGCCAGACATACAGTAGGGCTCTGTGTCAATTATCTGACTTTTTCTCACATACACAAAAAGAGTCACATTTTTCAGAATTACACATGGAGGTTATTTTTTTCATTTGGGTAGGCAGCTCATCTGGGTATTTGGGCACCTTAGTGCTGATCTGAGTGTCCAAATGCAGAATCCTAACTATGCGCCCAAGTTTGAAAGTTGGGCAACGATGCTTGTTTCATATGGAATATATGGAATAAATATATTCATTTAATTCATGACATACCTCGCTGGACTGAGACATGGGTTATAAAATGCCTTCAAAAGGAAATTCGGAGACATGCGAGTGACTATCATATGAACAAGGAATGAGCTAAGACTAGAATATAAGAGCATAAGAATGGCCATCCTGTGTCAGACCAATGGTCCATCTAGTCCAGTATCCTGTCTTCTGACAATGGCCAATGACAGGTACCCCAGAGGGAATGAACAGACCAGGCAATCAGAGAGTGATCCATCCCCTGTCATCCACTCCCAGCTTCTGGCAAAACCGAGGCTAGGGATGCCCAGAGCATGATGTTGCATCCCTGACCATCTTGGCTAATAGCCATTGATGGACCTATGCTCCATAGACTTACCTAATTTTTTTTTGAACTCCATTATAGTTTTGGCCTTCACAGCATCCCCTGGCAACGAGTTTCACAGGTTGACTGTGCACTGTGTGAAGTACTTCCTTATATTTGTTTTAAACCTGCTGCCTATTAATTTAATTGGATGACCCCTAGTTCTTGTATTATGTGAAGGGGTAAATAACACTTCCTTATTCCCTTTGTCCACACCATTCATGATTTTAGAGACCTCTCTCATATCCCCCTTTCGTCGTCTCTTTTTGAAGCTGAAAAATCCCAGTCCTTTTATTCTCTCCTCGTATGAAAGCTGTTCCATACTCTCAATCATTTTTGTTGCCCCCTCTGTACCTTTTCCAATTCTACAATATCTTTTTTGAGGTGGGGCACCCAGGAGACTATGGAACAAAATTATGTTTCCCTCTTTGCTTTGTGTTTTCACTCTCTCTTTCAGCCTTTTCAGTAGAGCTAGTCCAATACATTATTTGACAGATTTTTCTTTTGTCCACCAAACAGCTTAGTCAGGGTTAAATTGTGCCTATGTCTTACTCAGCTGAGTAGGGGAATAAGGAGGAGTATGCCCCACTCATGTCCACTGCTTCAGTATACCTGGATCTTGGGTACAGTCTACCACAAAGTATTCTCCCTCCTCTCCAAATTGTGTGAGAGAAGTGGGCAGGGCGTAGGGATCGGCGGACTATTGGTCCCATCAGTGGAGATGTGGCAGTAGAAATAAACCTCTCCCTTTCAAATGTTGCAATAACTGGGAGCAAGGGGAGGAACCGTGACTCTGAGTCAGAGTGGGGTGCACCCGAGCCCGTACAGCTGTGCTGCCCTCGCTCAGGTCTGAACCTAAAGATTCAATCAAACCCTCAATTAATCTTTCTTCTGGTATTTGACCAGCTCTCCTTTTTATAACTGGATGGTCTGCTCTCTCTCTCTCTTTTCTTGTTTGTTCTGTTAACCCTCCCACACTTAGGTAGCTGCATCATTGATTCAGTCTCCTGTTTTCCTCTCTCAGCTCTTTGGAGTGAAGATCCATCAGGATTGTTTTCAAAAGCTGAAAAGCACATGCAATGACTTCTCATGTTTGGGTGGCTTTCAAAGTGTGGATGGCTGTGCATAAACAGCCTGTGCCATCTCGAGATTTCTTTATGCATTGTACAGTATACTGCTGCTTGGATGCTTCTTTACATGTTTTGCTTTTCTCCTGACAATTTTTTGTAAACCTTTAATTAAGTACAAAACATTTAAAACAATATTAGAACACATTCCCTTCAGTCCTGAGGCACACGGTCACTTCTGTAGCTTCACCTTAATACTAACACAGAAGACGAAGTTTCAATGGACTGATTTAACCATCTTGGCCCATGTCACTGGTTTGACCATCTGGAGTTACTCCTCTGCCTTGGCCTCCTCTCATGGCCAGAAGTGATGCCATTTCATGTTTGTTCAGCAAGCAATATTATACAAATAATATATGTAGTTGAGGATACATCTAAATCCTTGGAGAGGAAGGATGGGGCAGTTCTACAGGCATTGGTCTAGCCTGGGACTCAGGAGATGCAAGGTCAATTTCCTACTTTGCCACAGACTTGCTGGATGTCCTTAGGCAAATCACCTAGCCTCTCTGTCTCAGTTCCCCATCTGTAAAACTGGAATACATAGATTAATCTGCCACTTTCTCCTCACTAGCCAAAAGGCACCCAAGATTCCTTAAAGTGTTGAAGCACAGGACCAGATTAAAGCATGGGCTCCATAGTCACATACCTAGAGTCCCAGTTCCTGAAGTCTTGTGATGACATCAGCTTTCATTCAGAAGAAGATGTTGCGATCCTTTTCGGTTGTGATGCAAACCTTGAAAACATAGTCCAAATATTTTCGGCTTAGCTGGTCATGAACTCCAATATCTATTGCCTTGTGGGCCTTCACCAACACCACCATGGCTGAGAGCTCTGCGTGCAGGGAATCCTCACCATTGTTTCAGCATTGTGGCTTTGCTAGGGTGGTGTTGGAAGGACCTGTTCACACGTAGACTGTCTTGTCAATTCCTACCACCATGAATCTTGTGATATTTGGTAATTTTTCTTAAAGCTCCAGTTCCTGGGGTTGTAGGAGAGTAGGTGAGAATCTCAGCTTTCGTTTAAAATCAAATGGGAGTTTCTAGCCCTCGTTGTTGCAGAGAACATCCGGAAAATGAGGGTGACCTAAAGACTCAAACTCTAGAAGCCAAATGAAAATAAGTCACTATACTTTTAATCTCAAGATTTTATAGCCCACCTCATGATTTTTTGGATGCTCGGGGCTATTGGCAACACTACTGAGTCCTCAGCTCCAGTGGGTGGAGACTGAGTCCTCACTCCTCGGGGGTACATCCTAACTCACCTAGAGACAGATAGTTGTGCTCAAGAGAGGCCCTGGTCTGCCCAAGGAGGATTGGTGGTAAGACTCCCACCAGCTCAGCCTTCGGCTCTTGTCTGAGCACTCTGTGACACTCAGAGCAGGAGTGGAGCCATGGCTTGGATCAGGGCCAAAAGGGAACTGTGTGTATAAAATCCTAGATTGTCTTAATCTAGCCCTAAAACCATGGCCTTGTGCAACACCCAGGGCAACTCTACACTACAGCGCTACATCGATGCAGCTGTGTCGCCATAGCATGTGTGGTGAAGACGAGCTATGCCAATAGGAGAGTGCTCTCCCATCAGCATAATTACTCCATCTCAATGAGAGACAGAAGCTATGTTGACGGGAGAGGCTCTCCTGCTGACATAGTGCCGGTGTGGACAGCGCTTAAGTCGATGTAACTTGTGTCGCTCGGGGGGGTGTCTTTTTCAGTCCACTGTGTGATATAAGATACATCGACTTAAGTGGTAGTATAGACCTGCCCTCACTGTGCAGGGCAGTCTGAATTCATTGGTGATGCAGTTCAGTGGGTGTCAGATCAGCAGCACTGTTCCAAAGGGAGAACCAGAAATGGGTGTCCTTCCATTCAAAGCATGGTGCAGGACCCCTGTCCTTTGCTTCTTGATTATCTTAGCAAATTATCATCATCATCATCGCTCCCATAACCGCATTGGTTACTGGGGCACCATCATTGATGAGCAATCAACCAATTGTCTCCACCCCTGACGATTGTGTGTCAGTGCTTGAGTCTCTGTGAAGTCCATTCCTGTCCACTCTTTTATGTTGTCAATCCATCTTTTTTTCTGTCTACCTCTTATTCTCTTCCCCTGTACTGTCCCTTGAAGGATGATCTTGGATAGGCCAGATGATCTTGTTACATGGCTGTACCACTTCATCTTGTGCTTCTTCATGGTTGTCAGGAGGTCTTCATATGACCCAGTGCATTGGGTGATGATGTTGCGTATCTCTTCATTAGTGACATGGTCGAAGTAGGAGATGCCCAGGATTTTACGAAAGCATCGCATCTCTACTACCTTTATCTTCCATTCAAGTTCTGCCGTAAGGGTCCATGGCTCGCACGCTCACAGAAAAATGGAGATGACCAATGCGTGCAGCAGTTTCAGTTTGGATTCCAGAGAGATATTCTTATTCCTCCAAATTGGCTTTAGCTTTGCCACTGATGCTGTTGTTTGCGCAGTTCTTGCCCAAATTTCTGCCTTGAATCCTTCATAGGTGATGATTGCCCGCAAATACTTGAACTGTTTCACTGTCTCCAGCTCTTGTCCACTCACAGTGGTAAGTGAGCTGATCCTATCACGTTTGTTTGTCAACAGCTTGGTTTTCTCTGCACTGATTTCCATGCCATATTTTGCGGAGGTTTCATCCAATCGTTTCACAAAGTTGGCAAGTTCATCTTAGCTGCCTGCCAGGCCACCAATGTCATCAGCGAACCGAAGATTTGAGATTGTTTGCCCCCCATGCTGACTGTGCATATGTGATTTTCTAGGGCATCAGTTATTATTCGCTCCAAGTAGACATTGAACAGTGTGGGTGAAAGAAGTCAGCCTTGCCGGACTCCAACAGTGGTGCAAACCACTCTCCTATTGTGCCATTGACGAGAAACGCACTGCTGGCCTTGGCATACAGTTGTTTAATGGTAAGAATAAGCTTATGACCAACTTTGTACTTCTTCATGGCTGCCCAGAGAGCTTCATGCCATACTCTGTCAAATGCCATCTTGAAGTCAACAAAGACATGGTAGATGTCCTGCTGGTATTGTAAGTACTTCTCACATAGAACACGAAGGTTGAAAATCTGTTCTGTGGTACTTCTTCCAGCACGAAAGCCAGCCTGTTCTTCAGCGATGATATTGTCTGCTTGTGGCTTCAATCTGTCCAATATGACTTTCAACATCACTTTGCTTATAGTCCAGTAATTTTGACACAATTGCAAGTTGCCTTTCTTTGGCAGAGTGATGACTGGTGAATGTGTCCACATGGAGGGCCATTCACCGGTCTGCCAAATCTTGTTACAGATCTTGCTGAGTACATCTATTACTATTTCTCCTCTGAATTTCATCAATTCACCTGGGACGTTGTCAATACCTGTAGCCTTTCCGTTCTTGAGTGATTTCAGAGTTGTCTCCACTTCTTCATGTAGTATCAGAGAGTCATCCTCCTCTGTTGAATCTGGGTTGTCTAAGACACTAGTATCTCCATTTGTCTGGTGGTTATATAGATCAGAGCAGTAGTTTGTCCACCTATTGATGATATCCCTTTCTTCTGTAAGACTGTTCCCTTCTTTGTCTTGAATTGCGTTAGCTTTGGTCCATCTTTCCTTCGTCAGATCTTTTACAACCTGGAAGGCTCATTAGCTATTTTTATTATTGATACACTCTTCAATTTTAGAGCATTGTTTTTCAATCCGTATCTCCTTGGCCACCTTCATTCCTTTCTTCATCTTTCTGCCAATTGCTCTGTATTTATCAGATCCCTCAGTACCGTTCTTGTCTCTTTTAAGTTCTCTTCTGATGTCACAGATTTGTAGTATTTCATTTGTGACCAGTGGTTTTGTCTTCTTGTGAGTTTCCCAGGGATGTCCATTGTTGCCTCATTCATTACAGCATTGAAATTGTTGGTCATCGTTTCTAGATCTTCCTCTAGAGCAAGCAGCAGGGCAAATTCTCCCCTGATCGTTGCTTGGAATGACTCTGCAATGTTTCCATCTCTGAGTCTTTCTAAGTCAAACTTCGTTCTGGTGAACTTTGGCCTGATGATTTTCCTTAGCTGCAGCCAAAAATTTAGCGTCACAAGGTCATGATCATTTCCAATATCAGCACTGGGGAAGCTCCTTGTTTTAGCTCTGTTAATCCCAGAATGAAATTGGTTTTGCACCATGATGTAGTTGATCAGGCTGTGATGTATACCATTAGGTTTGTGCCATGTTGATCATCTGGATACTTTATATGCTCCTAATGTGTTTGCAAGAACCAGATTGTTATAGCTGGCAAACTCCATCCTCACTCATTGGTTACTGCATTACAGAAAGGGCCACAATAATCTCACCAATCTTCCTGTGTATCAGTACACACTTTAGCATTCCAATCTCCTTGTACAATCAGGATATCTTTCTTGTGTACCTTATTGATGATGTCTTGGAGCTAATTGTAAAAAACTTCAATCATCAATTTGTTCATCTGTCCTTATGGGTCCAGGGACAGAACAGGCCCACTGCTCCTCCTACATGTCTTATATCACATATCACAGTGGTACAAATCTGTGCCCCTACAACAGACTATGATGGTGAGCAAATTGAAGATCTTAGCAAATACCATTCTCAAAAGGCTGAGACCACAAGAAATAGCAGTCATGGTTTGTATTAATTTATAAGAATCGGCTCCTAAGAGGTCTATGGTAGGCATGAGAACTGCAAAGCTAATTTGATCTATTGTGGCACCAGTATTCTGATATGATAAGATATACCCATGACTGGGTTTAATTTATTATAAGTCACTGCTTTTTTTTTAAACTTGAGCACCTCCTAAAATAAACATGAGAGCAGAACGCTCAATAGCCACACAGACTAAGGGCGTAGCATTTCCAGTTTGTCTTTGTGACAGGTAAAACTTGATTGCCGAGTAACAAGTTCAAAAGGTGACAAATGTTCAATATGGGGCTAAGTACCTTTTCTCACTGTCTTTAATATTTGTACAGCCCAGATTGTCTCCCATTTTGTGTTCTTTGTCCTCCTAGTTGTGCTTTGCCATCAACTGTTGGGAAGAGAAACATACCCTTTTTCCTCTTGATATTCTCCTCTATTTGGTATGGCTATAAGTGATCAGAAAAATCATTTAGTTGAGAGTTTCTGCATGTCCTGGTGCTTCTTGTTTTCTCTTAGCAGATAGATGTTGGCCCAAAAAATGCTTCCTGAAATGTGCTGATTACTATTTATTATTATTATTTTTCACATTATAGTAGTGCCAACTGAGATAAGGACTCCATTGTGTAAGCCAATGTACAAACACATAGTGAGAGACAGTCACTGCTATGAGGAACTTACGATTTAAATAGACCGGACAGACAAAGGCAGCATTATTACCCCTATTTTACAGATGGGGAAACAGAGGCACAGAGTGATGAAGTGACCTCTGCTCAAGGTCACATAGGAAGTCTGTGGGAACCCAGATCTCCTGAGCCCCAGTCCTGTTCCTTAGCAACAAAATTGTTTTTTCCCTCTGAGAAACCTCACCGCCCGTAAAGGGCAGTTGAAGGTGATCCTTGCCCGATCAAGTCCTTAGCCTGCTTTTCTTTTTTCCCCCTCCAAAAAAAGGGAGGTAGTGGAATAGCACACTCCATTTCCCACCACAGTGCAAGACAGTATGCCTGACCAAATAAGAGGACTTCAGAATGGTCTGAAAATGCTCAGCACCCATTGGTTGGGAAGGATATATAATGATTTGTAATTGCAATACTTTCATTACTGCCTCTTAGTTCTTTGCACACTAATGTCAAGAGCTTTGTCTTTGTAGTGTTATTGGCATTTTTCATCATATTCATGAAGTGTGGGTCAATTTTCTTCAAAAGGCTCACTTCGCCAACTTGCCACAAAGACAGTAATAAATTCTACTAGTGCACAGTGAAGGCTTCGTAGCTGCAAGCAACAATAAAAAGCAATGAGCTGGGTGTCACTAAGTAACTCCAGTTTACACTGCATTTTCTTCTTTTATTGAAAACTCAGAATATGAATTTATTAATGAATACACAGGCTTACTCTGAAGGAGGGGGGACAAGTCAATTTATTTGGTATTCACACAGCGTGTGCCTACATTGTATTGTTTCATCATTTTATGGCCAGGCATAGCTTGTTAGGCTGTGGCCCTCCAGAAAAAAGCAGGCTCATATAGCAACACCTTGACGTAGATGTACAGCTGCTCTCGCTGTGGCTGTCTCACCTTTAGCCCCGTCTGTCTACTGCCGGCTTTCATTTTCCGCATTCATACATCAATAAGCTTTGCATGCTGACACCTAATTTTGCAGGCTACTTTGGTTATGGAGGCCGTGTTTTGCATATCACTACCCACCCCCTTCTGACATCTACTGCCTTTAAAGAGGGAGAGAATAGAGAGAGCGCGAAAGAGGGATTCTTTTCTTCTTAGCCTAATCAGAGATTTTCTTTATATTTGTCAAAAGCAGATCTGCCAAATCAACTTTAATTGATTCTTCCATGGTTCTCGTGTATGATTTTTGAAGGACTGGGCTTGTGTTCCAAGACACAGTGTTGTGTTTCAAACAAATATGAGGTTTCTACAGCAAATCAAATTTGGATGCCAATTAGTTAGTATTTTCCATTCCAATTAAATCTGAGACCTTTCTGATTTTGGAAGACTTTATATATATATAATTAAAATGTGCTCTCACTGGTCTAACAAGTGGGGAGGGGATATATCCACTAGTGGAAATATACATTTTGGAGGGATTTCTTTCTTTTTTTTTACCTTGTTTATTTCACAAGGGCTTACCAGCCCATTCTAACCTGTTATGTGACACCACAAAGGTTTTTACTTCTCAGTCAGGTGGCTAATGTCATATATTTGACAAGTCATAAAACGTTAGAATCTAATACAGGGTTTTTCTCCACCATGATAAAAGCTCACTGTAGCAAAGAGAGCCAAAAGTAAGATTAATGGTTTAAAAAAAAAAAGGAAGCGGTCTCAGTCCAGTTAGAGTACTATAACTTTAAAAACCAATACAATTTGCATATTAAGAATTGTCTTGCTCTAACTAGATTTACTCTAAACAGACACAAACACTATATGGCATTTTCTACTGGAAGCAATGTACTCCAATGAAGGACATTAGATAGATAAATAGATAGATAGATTAGATTGATTTTAAAATAAAATTCCTCTCTTTAGGATTGGAAAACAAGTTAAGAATAATGTCCTCCTCTGCTATCCTTCCCCTTGCCCACACGCAGGGGCTAATATGGAATCCAGTACCATGATGATGAGTTAGAAAGAGAGAGAGATTAGATTTATGAAAAAAAAAACTTGTTTAGATTACATAGAATTAAAATACACATTCCCCATCAGACATAAAACTATCCCAGATAAAATCCATGTGCTAAAAAAATTACCATAGGATCATTAAAGCTGATCAGTATACAAAGGATGACCTGGAATAGAAAATTCCTTTTTCCTGTGAAACCCCAAAAAGGACTCCACAGTAAAGGGTTAACTTAACCTAAATGCAGTGCACAAGGGGGCAGATTCTCATGTGGTGTAAATTGCCATAATTGTGTTCACATCAATGGAGCTATGATTTTTGCACCAGCTGAGGATCTGCCCCAAAGGGGGCTGGAGTAGAAATTTCTGCTCTCTTTTTGGTAAATGACTGCATGCCTACATTTCAACGAGAAGGAGACAAATCAGTTTGCTCCTTTTTTTAAATATAAAAAAATAGACAGAGGAATGTGCCTAGATAAATAAACCCAAAGTTACCTTGGAGGGCATGGAAAAGTAGCTTTTAAATGGTTTAGAGCCAGTACTGCGTATGCTTTGCAAGTGTATGCAACCACTAGACAACGCCACCAGAAGCAATAAAATGAGAAATTATGAGGGCTATTGAATACTATTCATGTAGTCACAGTGTTGGACCACAATGTCAATTAGTATGTGTGTTTCCATAATTGTTATACAAGGGGGAATTTTGTAGTGTTAAATGGCCCTCAAACTCAAACTTCAGTAGGGATTTTGGTTTGCGATGTGTTTAGTGCTAGTGTGCTAGGCTCTAAAATAAAATCAGTGGGAAAGCTGGCTGGCTTGAAATCTCTTACAAGTTTGTGTTAATGCAGCCTGAGCTGCTTTCAGAACCCATCTGCTTTTCTTTGCTTCTGTTTTTATCTTTATAATAGAACGGGTAACTCCAATGCTAATGCTGGCTTTATGAACCCTTAAGGCCTGTGTCTGAGGGCTTCCCCAATAACTGGGGAAATTTATCTACCCATCCTGAAATTCCCAAGATTTCTCATGGGTCTGGCACACGCCCTACATGGCTGCAATTAAAGAGCCAGATTTTCCAGCAAGCTCAGGGCTAGAATTGCAAGAGCTTAACAGCCAGAGCTTGGACTAGATTTTCAAAAGTGCTCATCTCCCAGTGTGCTGAATTCTTTTGCAAATCTGTCCCATACAGGCCAATATGTATTGTGGCACTGTGGTACGATTCATAATCTGATCACATTATATCTTCATGTTGTTATGCTGCCTTATAACAGGATGAAACAACAGGACAACACAATGATACAATATCACAGTGACACCAATGTCACAAAAAGGGGAAGACCACATTTGACAGACACTCAAGATTAGGCAATCTGGGAATGCTAGGAGAGTCACCAATGCTCACAGGAGGGATCCAATTTAAAACACTGCTTTTGAACCCAGGAGCTAATCACACTACTGCCAAATACACTGCAAGCCACTGAACTATATCACATGTGCAGATGAAAACAATAGAGATTGCATGATCATGTTTCTTGATCTATAATGTATTCATTGTGCACACAGTAGCATGGTATATGAAGGTCTTTACGTGTTTGTCACTTTAAGGATATTTATTTGTTGTAGGTGAGCAGCTGCACCCAGAAGACCATAAATGAGGGGAAATGGAAAAGGGGCGGGAGCTGGTTTGACAATGGTAGCAAGATGTGACTTACTCACCAGTTGCAATAGACTGCAGAAGTCAAGACTGGAACACAAGTGTTCGCCTAATGCCCAAAAGTCTTTGGAAGATGGCAGAGCCTACTGAAATGAATATAGGCTTGGGTAGAGTTGATACCTGAGTTGTAGTCTCAGCTCTGCTGCTGTCTCATCCCATCTCTGAACTAGCTAATTGGGGGGGTGGGAAATACAGTCCCTCTTTTTTCTTTTGTTTTCATAGATACATGGATTTGAAGGCAAGAAGGGACCATTAGATCATCTAGTCTGACCTCCTGCATAATACAAGCCACTGAATTTCTTCCCCTTATAGATAGTTCTATAAAATAACAGTCCGAATTTCACTGTGAGAAATATGCCCATGCCAAACAGAAGCAAAGGCGGTGCCTGGGGTTGTTTGATCATTTACCTTCTTTACACCTTTGCCTCAATAGGTTTTTAACCCCAAATCTCCATGGGTGGAGGTTAGATCATGTTCACTGAAAACACCACCTTCACTGAAAAGTCCCCCACTCGCCCATGGGGGAATTCATTTGTAGCCTGGTATGCGTAGCAGCACCTTCTGAAAGCACACTCAGTGAGAGTGTGCAACCACTTGACTACCAAGGGAACACAGTCATTAGCAAGAAAGCCAGCTAAGAAGCTCTTTAAAAGTTCTAGTGGTATTCAAATTACAGTATCAGCTAAAGGGCTCAACCAAGATTGGGTCCGGTTTTGCTACATGCTGTACACACACTGAGTAAGAGACAGCCCCTGACCTGAAGTTTACAATGCAAATAGAAAAGACAGACATAGGGTGGGAGAAAGTAAGTGGTGTGGTAAACCCAGGACAAACAGCTACAAAGAGTGGGTAGTAATCAGTCCCAGAAGGTTAAAAGGCCCCTCCCTATCCACTGAGGAGAGGTAACTACAGGTTAATAAGGTTCAGCTGAAAAGGAATTGTTAGAGAACCAATTAGGGTCAGCTGACTCCAACTGCCTGAGACCTTTTTAAACCCTCCCCTGTTGGAACTGGGACGGGGGGGAGTGAGGGAGTGAGAGAAGCTGGGAAGCTGCTAGTAGGCTCGGTGTAGCAAGACACCGAACCTTTCCAGGAAGGGAGGCTGCATTCCCTCCCTAGGAGGGAAAGGAAAACAGGCACAAGGGACTGACTGAGGAAAGGTATAGCCTGACCTTGTGCCACCTAGAAGGACTGCCTTGCCCAAACCTGTGTCTCCAAGGCTAAAAAGAACTGAGCCTGCTGAGGCGAACAAGGTACTTTGCCACACATGGTGTCAGAGATGGGATAAGTGAGTGAGGCTCTGTGGCAAGACATCTCAGGGCAGGGTAAATCACCCCAAACAAAAATAAATAAATAAAAAATGGAGGATGTAGTGAAGGCGTTGGTACAGGCCACCGCAGCCCAACAAAAGGCTACCAGGGTACAGATGGCTGCCCAGCAAGAATCAGTGCGAGTCCAACAGGAGACAAACCAATTATTAATGAAGCAGGCAGCCCAAGATAGAGCCACCCTGAATGAAGTGGTGAACCAGTTAAAAGCCCTAACTATGCTGACACACGGCCCCGAGGGGGTCCGGCCAGTGCAGGCAAGCAACTATTTACAGAAGATGACCACGGACGATGATATAGAGGCATATCTCCTTGCGTTCAAGAGGATGGCCCTGCGGGAGACCTGGCCCCAAGACCAGTGGGCAGGTATCCTGGCTCCGTTTCTCTGTGGGGAGGTCCAGAAGGCCTATTTTGACAAGACAACAGAAACAGCTATGGATTACCCCCAGCTGAAGGTGGAGATCTTGGCGAGGTCAGGCGTGATGCCAGCCATAAGGGCCCAGCACTTCCATGAGTGGAAATACAGGAACAACAAATGTCAAGGTCCCAGCTATTTGACTTAATCCACCTCTCCTGGAAGTGGCTCCGCTCTGAGATCCATGGCCCAGAGAAAATTGTGGAAATCCTAGTGTTGGACAGGTACATGAAGGGGTTGCCGCTGGACATAAGATGGTGGGTCCGCCAAAATGATCCCTCCTCCTATGATGAACTAGTTGCCCTCCTAGAGAGACTCCTAGCAGCCCAAGAACTTTTTCGGACCACCAGGGAAGGAAGGCGCCAGAATCGGAGACAAGTCTCTGTGCCAAGGCCCCAGTTTGCCCTAGCACCAGGCCGGACTATGGAGCGGAGGAAGGAGGCTGAAGAGCACCCAGAGGTCCTTGAGACACTTGAGGACTGGGGGAAAAAGGCTCGTGGGATAAAGCCCAACAGCCCGAAAAATAGGGGGCTGCCCTGGGCATGGTACCGATGTTATGCATGTGGCGAATTGGGGATATCGCTGCCCAATGCCCAAATCTAGAAGAGCCCATGCAATGCAAACTGGGAGATATAGGAGGACCATGTGATCTAATAAATCTAGTAGGGGTTGCGATGGTCCCTCATAGATACATTAGACCCATTAAGATGAATGGTATAGAGAGCACCGTGTTAGTAGACTTGGGAAGTGCAATCACACTGGTCTCAGGAAAGCTGGTTGGGCAAGACCAACTATCCCAGGCCAAGCGCTCAGGAATATCCTGTGTGCATGGGGATGTCAATTACTACCTGACGATCCCTGTAAAAATAGAAGTTCTCGGAAACCCCACTAAGGTGACAGTGGGAGTAGTTCCTAAACTCCCCTACCAAGTCCTCATCGGACGAGACTTCCCAGGATTTGCTAGCCTACTCCCTGGAGAGAAGGCGGAGGGAAATAATGAACCCGGGACCCAGGGGATGGCCCCGATAGTTAACTCCCTCGGCCTTCCACGAATTTGCCCAGGATTTGTTCTCCCCGCCTGGAAAGCCCAGAAAGACTTGGAGGGGATGGAGGGCAGATAAAAGGAGGGGAATGAGAGTCTTGGCCCAGTATCAGAAATCTTGTAGGGGAAAGAGGTGGCCCAATGGACAGTGGGACTGGTGATCGACAACCCCGTCACCGGACCTAGTTCCCCAGGGTTTTCCCTGAGGGGGAGACGGAGGTAGATCCCCCTGAGTTTGGGCAAATGGGGCCCTCACTTAGGAATTTTGGACAGGATCAGGCCAATGATCTAATATACAACAATATTCATAAAGAAGTAGTTGAGGTAAATGGGGTCCCTGTGGAGGGGAGAGTCAAGAGCCCAGGGCCATATTATGTGATAAAGAATGATCTGCTATACAGAGTAGTCCGGGTCCAAGAGCAAGTCGTAGAACAACTCTTGGTACCACAGAAACATCAGAGGGAGTGATGGATTTGGCCCACAGCCATCTATTCAGGGGCCATCTAGGGGTAGATAAGACCCTTGATCAGATTATGCAGAGGTTTTTTTCGCCCAGCATTTATGTGGCGGTCCGACGATATTGTTCATCCTGTCCAGAATGCCAAGTACATGGGTCCCGACCACACTTAACGGCCCCTTTGGTACCTCTGCCGATTATTGACATCCTATCTGAGCAAATAGCTATGGACCTAGTAGGGCCATTGGAGAAGTCAGCCTGGGGCCATCAGTACATACATGTAGTGCTAGATTATGCCACCCGATACCCCGAGGCCGTACCCCTACGGAACACCATGTCCAAGACCATAGCCAAAGAATTAATCCAGATTTTTTTCTAGAGTAGGGATACCTAAAGATATCCTGAGAGACCAAGGGACCCCCTTTGTGTCTAAGTTAATGAAGGACCTATGTGTGATGCTCCACGTATGGACCCTAAGGACATCAGTCAATCATCCCCAGACCGATGGCCTTTTCAAACGCTTTAATAGAACATTAAAGAAATGATACGGAAAGTGGTGAGATGCAACAGGAAGGACTGGGATGCCCTGCTTCCTTACTTACTGTTTGCCATACGGGAGGTTCCTCAGGCTTCCACTGGATTCTCCCCATTCGAGCTGTTATATGGTCGCCATCCCTGTGGCATACTGGACATCGCCAAAGAGGGCTGGGAAGAACAGCCGAACCCAGGGAGAAACATCATTGAGCATGTGTTGCAAATGAAAGACAGGATAGCCCAAGTCTCCCCCATTGTGCGAGAACACATGGAGAAGGCATAAGGGGCCCAACAGACACACTACAATCGCCAAGCAATGACCTGAAAGTTCCAGGTGGGAGATGGGGTAATGGTGCTCATACCCACAGCAGAAAGCAAGCTCCTGGCCAGGTGGCAAGGAACATGCAAGATAATAGAAACCATAGGAGAGGTCGACTATAAGATACGACAGCCTGGTCGCCAGAAGCTGGAGCAGATCTACCATATAAACCTGCTGAAACCATGGCAGGGTAGAGAAGCTCATGTGGTTGCACCATCCCCTGAAAGCAACCAGCCTGACCAAGTGGGAATATCCCCAGAGTTGACTCCAGAGCAATGATCTGACCTGATCAGCATGATCAAATACAAACAGGATGTGTTCTCAGAAAAGCCAGACAGAACTACTGAGGTTCACCATGACATCCTCTCAGAGCCTAGAGTGAAGGTGAATGTCAAGCCATACCAGATCCCAGAGGCAAAAAGAGAAGAGATCGGGACAGAAGTCAGGAAGATGCTGAAGTTAGGAGTCATTGAAGAATCTCATAGCTAATGGTCAAGTCCAGTGGTTTTAGTGCCTAAGCCTGATGGCAGTATGAGGTTCTGCAATGACTTCAGAAAGCTGAATGAGGTGTCCCAATTTGATGCTTACCCTATACCCCAGATGGATGAGTTAATTGACTGATTGGGAAAAGCACGATTTTTGTCCACCCTTGACCTGACCAAGGGCTACTGGCAGATCCCCCTGCCAAGGCCAACAAAGAGACGATTGTCTTTGCAACACCAGAGGGTCTATATCAGTACACCGTCCTCCCCTTTGGGTTGCATGGGGCTCCTGCTACTTTCCAACAGCTCATGGACAAACTGTTGCGACCACATGGCAAATATGTGGCAGCCTATCTCGACAATGTCCTTATATATAGCCCAGACTGGGAGACACACTTGGGGAAGGTGGAAGCTGTCCTGGACACCCTGAGGAAGGCAGGGCTGATGGCAAACCCCTCCAAGTATTCGCTCGGGCTAGCTGAAGCCAAATACCTCGGGTATATAGTGGGGAGGGGCCTGGTGAAGCCCCAACTCAACAAGTTAGAGGCAATACAGAAGTGGCCCCGACCACTCCAGAAGAAACAGGTCAGAGCATTCCTGGGACTAGTGGGGTACTATAGGCGGTTCATTCCCCACTTTGCCACCAGGGCATGCCCATTAACGGATGTAACAAAAGCCCGGGGTCCAGACATAATAAGATGGTCTACCGTGCCCAAAGGCGCTTTTGCAGATCTGCAAATGGCCCTCTGCATAGACCCCATACTGGTAGCCCCAGACTGAGAGAAAGAGTTTATCCTACAAACTGACTCCTCTGAAGTAGGATTGCAGGCAGTTCTTTCACAAATGGTCGGAGAAAACGAACATCCGGTCCTCTTCCTCAGTAGGAACCTTCTGCCTAGGGAACGGAAATACGCCTTAGTAGAGAAGGAATGCTTAGTGGTTAAATGGGCCATAGAAAGCCTCCGCTACTATTTACTGGGGCAGAGGTTTACCCTTGTCACGGACAATGCCCCTCTGCAGTGGATGCACCAAAACAAAGACAAAAACGCGAGAGTGATGAAATGTTGCTACAACCCTTCCACTTCAAAGTACAACATAGGTCTGGAATCCAGCATGGCAATGCGGATGGCCTGTCGAGAGTGCACTGTTTGCTGACCCAAGTAGCACAACCCCGTAGTGTTGAGCGGGGGGGAGGGGGTTGGGGGGATATGGGGTAAACCCAGGACAAACAGCTTCAAAGGGCGGGTACTAATCAGTCCTAGAAGGTTAAAAGGCCCCTCCCTATCCACTGAGGAGATGCAACTACAGGTTAATAAGGTTCAGCTGAAAAGAGGTTGGTGAGAGAACCAATTAGGTTCAGCTGACTCCAACTGCTTGAGACCTTTTTAAACCCTCCCCTGTTGGAACTGGTGGGGGAGGGGGAGTGAGGGAGTGAGAGAAGCAGAGAAGCTGCCAGTAGGCTGGGTGCAGCAAGACACTGAGCCTTTCCGGGAAGGGAGGCTGCATTCCCTCCCTAGAAGGGAAAGGAAAACAGGCACAAGTGACTGACTGAGGAAAGGTATAGCCTGACCTTCTGCCACCTAGAAGGACTGCCTTGCCCAAACCTGTGTCTCCAAGGCTAAAAAGAATGATAGAATCTCAGGGTTAGAAGGGACCTCAGGAGGACATCTAGTCCAACCCCCTACTCAAAGCAGGCCAATCCCCAATTTTTGCCCCAATCCCTAAATGTCCCCCTCAAAGATTGAACTCATAACCCTGGGTTTAGCAGGCCAATGCGCAAACCACTGAGCTATCCCTCCCCCCTCCACTTAGGCCTGCTGGGGCAAACAAGGTACTTTGCCACAGTGGAGTTAACCCAATTTTATAGGTGGGGAACTGAGCCCAAAGTCACAAAGGGAGGCTGCAGTGGAGTTGGGAATTGAAGCCCAGTCTCCTGAATCCCATCCAGAGCCTTGATCACAAGAACATCCTGCTTCTCTCTTCATGATATTAATTTATCATAATTTGAACAAGTCAGGCTAGCCAGACGAGGTAGAGATTGTGGCTCTGTGAAGTGCAGAAGAGCAGTTTTACAGACAATACACAGTTTTTAACCTGAAAGACATCTTTGCAAAAATCCTCATCCAAAAATGGCCTCCCCTTCCTCTTTCTGAGGGAAAATGGTGAAAACTTTCCTTTCCCCACATTTCCCATACATGTGTGAACATTTTTACATGGCTCTGACTTTGCTATAGCAGTGATATGTTTATACACTTGCTAATGAGTTCAGCTGGTAGGACTGACATCTGAGCTGGGGGTCACCTGCAATAGTGAATGTTTACAGTCCAGTGTCAGTACCCTAATGCAATGCAAAGCCAATGGCACGGTTGGGCTTTTTTCATGCCTGCTTTCCTGAACTTCACGTTGGCCTGCAGGCTGGCACAAAACACTACATTTCTCTGCCAGCATTGCAAGGGTCTGGCTGCTTCACTCTCCTATTCTGCCAGTATACCAAAGAATCAGTTGTGCAATTTCATTTAAGCTCAGATAACTAATTATTAACCATGGTCTCAGCATTCAGTGTGTAGATAATGGAATCACTGAGGCAATGTTCTACTAGGTCAGAGGTGGAGCATTGCAGTCAATATGGGTTTTTTTAATTGTTGAGCAATGGGGTCAATTCTGTAAAAGTGAATTAAAATGTATTAACAAAAAATCTGATTTATAACCACAATGTTTCTTTCAGCTTTTCTCTGAGTGCTCACCTTAGGGGATCCTAAATGATTTTTCACCCTTAATATCAAAACAAGGATGCATTTAAGAAGGTGTGATGATAACTCTCTTTTTAAAGAACTGCTCTGAATTATGCAGAGGGGCCTTAAACTAACCCCTGCATCCAGATATCTCCACATTTTGAATATGAATCCAGATATGACTCAAAGGATGGCCCCTGTGACTATAATGGGCCAATCCAAAGCAAAGGCCTGAAGGCCCCTAAAGTTTGGGAGTGCTCATTTTGGGATTGCTATCCAGACGTTGCAGCTCAAGCCCATCTTTGATATCTCACTCTTCTTCACTTAAAAGGAAGCCATGCCCCAGCAACCCTAGCCCAGCAAGATGTTAACTTGCATGGTGAGAAGTGTTTCTTACCTCATGCAAACTGCAAAACATGTTCTGAAAGCAATGATGACATGTTAGATCCTGCTTCTTGTATTGGTAGTCTGTCTTGCCATTCATTTGTGCTTTTGTGACACAAGCAGTACAACAGCCCAGCGTCCAAGTTCATAAACCATTTCCCATCCCATTTTAGGCTAGTTCAACATTAGCTAAGAACATTACTCTGTAAACATGGGTGAGATTTTCAAAAGTGCGCAGTGATGACCTAACTCTGCTCCCATTGAAGCCTATGGGAGTTTTGCTGCTGAGTTCTCTGGGAGTACTTCGACCTTTGCTCTGTAAACATTGTCTCAGAAAGAAGGAGTGGTGACACTCAACTGCTTGGCCAAGAGTTATGAAAATATCTACTTTAGTATCAATCCATATAGGTTCAGCAGTCCCCCAAGTTTTGCTTTGACCTTGGGGTCCAAATGAACGGCAAACCTGAACATGGAATGGTTGAGTTTCACCTGCCTTGGCATAAGAATCATGCTAGCTCTCTACATTTTGTATGGTACAGACCCAGTTCAGACTGAGTTCACTTTGAAAATGGCTTCAGGACCCCTCAAAAGGCATGTGAATCTCAGCAAACCATCACCTCGTTTGTACTGTGTCTCTCCTTCTCTGTCATCCAGGACTTCCAGGCTGAAGTATATAGGGAAGGCATTTCCTTGTAAGAAGTCTCATTTTGAGGATGCAGCAAATGAAGTTTTGTTATTATTTAACAGTCTCTGGGTCTCTGAAAAGATGTATTGTAAGGTCTCATCTTGGAAAGGAAGGCAGCAACTATGTACCTGACTGATCAGCTGTTATCATTGATGATCAGCTCGCTGTTAGGAAGTATCAGCTACAGACTGGGTCATAACTGATATTACCGTAGGGGCCTCAAATGAGCTCTGCGCTCCATTGTGTTAAACCCCACAAAATGTATTGTTATCTCTCCTTCTACAGATGGGGAACTGGGTTACTAACTGAGGCAAGTATCCTTAATCAGGATGGCACTAAAGCATGGGCTTAAGTCTCACTGTAGTCCATCTTTGCTCAGGACAGCACTAACTGATATCTGATTGATTTCACTGGAATTTAGCACCTGCTTAAAGTTAAGCACTTGCTTAAGTACTGTCCTGAACTGGGATAGATTTAAGCACATACTTTTAGGGTTTTCTTGTATCAGGGCCAGAGAGATTAAGTGATATGCCCCAGGTCAGACAGGAAGTTTGTGGCAGAGCCAGAAATTGAAACCAGATCTCCTAAATCCCAATCCAATGCTTTAATAGTACGACCTCTCTAAATGAGGATAGATATCTTTATTACCAGATATTCCCCCTTGGCTGGGGAATTTTAAGATGAAATGTATTGGACTCCCTCTAGGGAAGTATCATTGCAAGGTTTCAATCTATTTAGATCTAATCATACAAGTATCAATAACACTCAGGTTTGATTCTATTTGGAATACTGCTCAATAGGCAAAATCAGGAGTTACTAAACCATTTGGACTCAGGTTCACATTTCTCATAAGGCTGGGATGGGAGGTGGGAAGGGGAGTCTTTTAAAATGGCAGTAGGAAATGTTGATTCATTTTCAAGTTGTACCAGATTCTTACAATCAGGATTTCTCATATTCATTTGCAGAGAGGCATTGTAGGATATTAGGTTTGACTCTTAAGTTGCATTGCTAGGAAAATGTTTATTGTGATACGGAATGTAAATAAAGGATGAAACTGAACATGGCACACTAATTTTCTATAATCGTCATCTACGATGATAAAGTCTAGCTTATACCTTAAGTCAAATTTGCAGGGCAGGTACTGGTACTACCAAGTACTGCATAGGTGTCTTTTACAAAGCTGCCCAGGCCTGGCATGAAGATCATGCCATTTTAACGAGAGAATCTGTTATTGTGATGTTTGCAAGAAGAGAACAAGAGGGAAAGTCACTTTCAAGTGTATCTCAGTGCTCTTTTAATGAGGGATGGGGTCTTCTTCAGAACCGGCCAACTACTGACGAGGAGCTGACACCCTTAGAAGTCGACATCCTCAAAACAGCTGACAGCTTCAGATAAATCAGTTTGTGTACTTCCTCCTCTTTTCACATCACCTGCAGTGACAGGAAAGCACTAATTTTCGTTGAAAGGGAGAGAGAGAGATAGATGCATGCATGCATCCTGGGCATGTTGATCCTTCAGTGTAAAATTAACACAAACAGAGGCCAGGGAGAACTGGGAATAGGCAAAGCACTTTGTCAAGAGAAAGGGTTTGCTGCAGTATGAAACTGTATTCATCATACGGTAATTTACAAATATACACACAGCACAGTCACATTATATTATCCCCTGGAAAAAGAAGCTATGACAAATACAGCATGTTTGGTGAACCAATTGCCAAATTCATACCTATAATTCTTTCCTGCTCACACAGGACATATGCCAAGCCGATTGGCACGGAGCAGGGTTGCACCCACCCTTGCAAGCAGGAGCAGCACTGGGGGGTTGCCTGGTATTATATCTGAGCAATGAAGATGTTATATCAGCTGGTACATAGACACAGGGATATTTATGTGATTTTCCTTTTAAGAGAAAGTGAGCCAGTGGCGCGATAGAATATTAATTAATTATGTTTACAATAAAAACAAAGTACTGTGCTAAGTATACAATCCTAAGAAACAGGTCTAGGTAACTATACATTTAAAATTTCATGCAGGATATCTATAATAAGGTGTTAAACCACCTTGTGATTTTATATAGGTCCTATTGTAAAGACATAGTCTGACTGTACACAGTCATACTCTTACTATATCAACTAGTCCTCAGCTAGTGCATGAGATGTAGCTAGGCAGTATAGACAGTGGGTGTGATTTCCAAACAAGAAAGGGAAGCTTGGTACACAGCACCGACTGGTCTTGGGGACACATATAGATAGAACTCTACATATCATAACCATTGACCATTACATCAAATATTGCTGGGTGTATTTGGCGATCAGGAGCTGACTGCATAACAGCCAAAGAGATAGAAATAATTCTCAGTATGTCCCATCTGAAAATGGGGCTTTCCTGTTATGTCTTTATTGATTCTGTATCTAGTCACCTTTCAAGATGACTTGCATTAGTATGAATGAGCATGATGGGTGGGCACAGAAAAGAGTTCAGAGTAACAGCCGTGTTAGTCTGTATTCGCAAAAAGAAAAGGAGGACTTGTGGCACCTTAGCGACTAACCAATTTATCTGAGCATGAGCTTTCGTGAGCTACAGCTCACTTCTTCGGATGCATGCCGTGGAAACTGCGGCAGACTTTATTTATACACAGAGAATATGAAAAAATACCTCCTCCCACCCCACTGTCCTGCTGGTAATAGCTTATCTAAAGTGATCATCAGGTGGGCCATTTCCAGCACAAATCCAGGTTTTCTCACCCTCCACCCCCCCACACAAATTCACTCTTCTGCTGGTGATAGCCCATCCAAAGTGACAACTCTTTACACAATGTGCATGATAATAAAGTTGGGCCATTTCCTGCACAAATCCAGGTTCTCTCACCCCCTCACCCCCCTCCCAAAAACCACACACACAAACTCACTATCCTGTTGGTAATAGCTCATCCAAAGTGACCATTCTCCCTACAATGTGCATAATTGAGGTGGGCCATTTCCAGCACAAATCCAGGTTTTCTCACATCCCCCCCCCCACCCCCATACACACACAAACTCACTCTCCTGCTGGTAATAGCTCATCCAAACTGACCACTCTCCAAGTTTAAATCCAAGTTAAACCAGAACATCTGGGGGGGGGGGGCGGGTTAGGAAAAAACAAGAGGAAATAGGCTACCTTGCATAATGACTTAGCCACTCCCAGTCTCTATTTAAGCCTAAATTAATAGTATCCAATTTGCAAATGAATTCCAATTCAGCAGTTTCTCGCTGGAGTCTGGATTTGAAGTTTTTTTGTTTTAAGATAGCGACCTTCATGTCTGTGATTGCGTGACCAGAGAGGTTGAAGTGTTCTCCGACTGGCTTATGAATGTTATAATTCTTGACATCTGATTTGTGTCCATTTATTCTTTTACGTAGAGACTGTCCAGTTTGACCAATGTACATGGCAGAGGGGCATTGCTGGCACATGATGGCATATATCACATTGGTGGATGTGCAGGTATACGAGCCTCTGATAGTGTGGCTGATGTTATTAGGCCCTGTGATGGTGTCCCCTGAATAGATATGTGGGCACAATTGGCAACGGGCTTTGTTGCAAAGATAAGTTCCTGGGTTAGTGGTTCTGTAGTGTGGTATGTGGTTGTTGGTGAGTATTTGCTTCAGGTTGCGGGGCTGTCTGTAGGCAAGGACTGGCCTGTCTCCCAAGATTTGTGAGAGTGTTGGGTCATCCTTTAGGATAGTTTGTAGATCCTTAATAATGCGTTGGAGGGGTTTTAGTTGGGGGCTGAAGGTGACGGCTAGTGGCGTTCTGTTATTTTCTTTGTTAGGCCTGTCCTGTAGTAGGTAACTTCTGGGAACTCTTCTGGCTCTATCAATCTGTTTCTTTACTTCAGCAGGTGGGTATTGTAGTTGTAAGAAAGCTTGACAGAGATCTTGTAGGTGTTTGTCTCTGTCTGAGGGGTTGGAGCAAATGCGGTTGTATCGCAGAGCTTGGCTGTAGACGATGGATCGTGTGGTGTGGTCAGGGTGAAAGCTGGAGGCATGCAGGTAGGAATAGTGGTCAGTAGGTTTCCGGTATAGGGTGGTGTTTATGTGACCATTGTTTATTAGCACTGTAGTGTCCAGGAAGTGGATCTCTTGTGTGGACTGGACCAGGCTGAGGTTGGTGGTGGGATGGAAATTGTTGAAATCATGGTGGAATTCCTCAAGGGCTTCTTTTCCATGGGTCCAGATGATGAAGATGTCATCAATATAGCGCAAGTAGAGTAGGGGCTTTAGGGGACGAGAGCTGAGGAAGCGTTGTTCTAAATCAGCCATAAAAATGTTGGCATACTGTGGGGCCATGCGGGTACCCATAGCAGTGCCGCTGATCTGAAGGTATACATTGTCCCCAAATGTGAAATAGTTATGGGTAAGCACAAAGTCACAAAGTTCAGCCACCAGGTTAGCCGTGACATTATCGGGGATAGTGTTCCTGACGGCTTGTAGTCCATCTTTGTGTGGAATGTTGGTGTAGAGGGCTTCTACATCCATAGTGGCCAGGATGGTGTTATCAGGAAGATCACCGATGGATTGAAGTTTCCTTAGGAAGTCAGTGGTGTCTCGAAGGTAGCTGGGAGTGCTGGTAGCGTAGGGCCTGAGGAGGGAGTCTACATAGCCAGACAATCCTGCTGTCAGGGTGCCAATGCCTGAGATGATGGGGCACCCAGGATTTCCAGGTTTATGGATCTTGGGTAGTAGATAGAATATCCCAGGTCGGGGTTCCAGGGGTGTGTCTGTGCGGATTTGCTCTTGTGCTTTTTCAGGAAGTTTCTTGAGCAAATGCTGTAGTTGCTTTTGGTAACTCTCAGTGGGATCATAGGGTAATGGCTTGTAGAAACTCATGTTGGAGAGCTGCCGAGCAGCCTCTTGTTCATATTCATGACATCATGAATAGGTCGGAATATTATGGGCCATTTAAAGGGTTGCTATTTCCTCTTGTTTTTTCCTACCCGCCCCCCCAGATGTTCTGGTTTAACTTGGATTTAAACTTGGAGAGTGGTCAGTTTGGATGAGCTATTACCAGCAGGAGAGTGAGTTTGTGTGTGTATGGGGGTGGGGGGGGATGTGAGAAAACCTGGATTTGTGCTGGAAATGGCCCACCTTAATTATGCACATTGTAGGGAGAATGGTCACTTTGGATGAGCTATTACCAACAGGATAGTGAGTTTGTGTGTGTGGTTTTTGGGAGGGGGGTGAGGGGGTGAGAGAACCTGGATTTGTGCAGGAAATGGCCCAACTTTATTATCATGCACATTGTGTAAAGAGTTGTCACTTTGGATGGGCTATCACCAGCAGAAGAGTGAATTTGTGTGGGGGGATGGAGGGTGAGAAAACCTGGATTTGTGCTGGAAATGGCCCACCTGATGATCACTTTAGATAAGCTATTACCAGCAGGACAGTGGGGTGGGAGGAGGTATTTTTTTCATATTCTCTGTGTATAAATAAAGTCTGCTGCAGTTTCCACGGCATGCATCCGATGAAGTGAGCTGTAGCTCACGAAAGCTCATGCTCAAATAAATTGGTTAGTCTCTAAGGTGCCACAAGTACTCCTTTTCTTTTTACAGAAAAGAGTATATCTTCCATTGTCTGTGACTATTAATTATATTTCAGATGCCAAATCTGTATGATCACATGGAAAACCCAGCTGTCTTGATGTGTCAGGGACTCATACCATTTTCTCAGGCTTGTATTTACATAATCAATTGTTTGTCAGTTGCTTGCTACAATCAATATAATGTTAAGTTTTAACCATATCCTCTTTCACAGGAAGACCTACTAGTACTTTTCCTAGATACATTGCCTGAGGGTCTCATGTGAATAAATGGTGTTACATAAATTAGATATTATGGGCCATTTAAAGGGTTGCACATTCGTGAAAAAAAGAAACCTACTGAAGAAACTCTACAGGTAAAAGAGTCAAGTAATATTCATTCCCCAGAAGCTGTAGCCACATCACCCATGCCTCCCCACTCACATAAAGCACATTTCCTGCTCTGGCTAGAAACTCCAATCAGCACCAACCACAAGAATTGTAATCTTTTCTTCTTAGATCTAAAAAAAAAAAAATGCGCCTTTTAAATTGGTCATTGAACACCCATTCCCAGGTGCATAGTTTCAGGAGATTCAGGCTTTGCGGGGAGATTTTCAGAGGCACAGCTGGGAGGTAGGCACCCAAATGACTTTCAGTGGGAGCTGAACTGCCCATAGTGCCTTTGAAAGATCTCCCTCCTATCCCTTTCTTTCAGAGAGCTGTGGTTTCTAGATATCCAGCCAGACATGACCATGCACTATCCAATCCCAAGAGGTTGAAGCCCTCCTCCCTGTTTGGTGCTTGGTGCTATTGTTATTACCTATAATTTGTTCTTTGGTAGCACCGAGGAGCCCCAATGGAACAGGGACCATTTAAAACAAAAACCAAAACAAAACAAAAGCAGATTTGGGTTTACCAGGTCTCCCAACTTTTTTTTTCAAGTTGACAGCGGCTACATTGTTGCTGTGATGCATCAGGTTATGTCACTTAAGTCACCCAAGGTTGCATCACTTATATAATGGGACATGACTGATGTGATCAGATCAGACAAGTCACAGCAATGACGCGTCACACCAGGAAATCTAAACAGAGACATTTTTCTGACAACCATTTAAAACACTTGGAAATTTACATTCTTCAGAAATTATACACACAAACACACACACACGCACAGAGTTTGCTGCATTAAATTTGAGGTATATGTGATAGGCACTCATCTCCGGCGACTAGGTACTACTAATAAAAATGAAGAAATTACGATATGTAGCTTTTTTCCCCAGCCTCTTCATCGCCTAAGCTCCTGCAATTGCTCCATGCAAATGGACCCTTGGGCCCATGCTTATGGCTATGAAGGAATTTCTTCATCTCCTATCCGCACCCCCGCAAGCACAGGAAGAATGCTCTTCTGAGAACGAAAAGCAAAGGATGGCTAGAATGCCCTTGCAGTACCCTATACCCCAAGTGAGGTGCTTTTATGGCAGCCAGTCCAGGGCCCCAACCCCATGACTTCCTACTAACATCTAGTATATGGCACTGGGGATATATACATTGAACATTTTTTAAAAGAAGTGTAGTGACTTCTGGGCTGCTGCCTCCTGCTTGCCACAAGGATTTCTGCATGAAACAATACTGCATGGGCAAAATGGCTCTTACTCACAGCAGGCATAGTGTACTGAAAGGCACAATACATGTTTATGTTACACTATCCCATATAGCACTGACCAGGTACAGGTCAGAACACATAGCAATAATGCTATAATCTAATACTGAGTTCAGGGTTTCTTTACATTGATGAGCACATCAGCAGAGCTGCTTAGTAAATAGCTATTATTAATTATTATTTTTAAATGACAGTGAAAATTAATGAAATAAAAGTCAGAATAAATTTATATAAACAATGGGGGTTAAACATAAATAAGGAACAATAAACTGTCCTCCCTGAACAATGCCACCAGATGACCATCTGCTCAAGCACTTTTATTAAAACAACAAAGCACTAATATAATATCCAGTAATATATCATCGTACCTTAAGCGTCCTTTCCTCATTCATTGAACACTGTTCTCAGATTTAATTGAAGCCTCTGCAATAGTCCTTACTCTAGGCCAAGTTTAGTATTTCAGTATTTAGCAATATGTGATGGAGTCATGCTATTGACTCTCAAGCAATCCTCTTTTGCTTCTTACAACAAAAAAGGATGCCCACAGAAATACCAAATACCACATTCAGCTTTCTAGTAAAACATCCCTTAGTGAATTGTGCAAAAAGGTTTTTGATTTAGACTTAAGAATAACAAACATTGGGTATATTTTTCACTGCTGACCCTCATTTGACATGTCCATAACCCCTTTCACAGCAGGAATGTCGGCCTAAAGGCATCTTAGAAGCTAAAATGAGTGACTAGAGGCTTTCCTGTTTTTATTATATATATATATTTAGTTTATAAGTGGAGTCCTCTTAAAGACAAGTCATTCTTTTTCTTAGGACAACTTCATTCTAGACCTGATCCAGCAGGGAGCTGAGCACCCTCAACTCTGATTGACTGACAAGACATCAGAGCACCTCACAGGAGGTGATCAGCAGCAGCAGATTCTCTATAACCAGAGCTGCAGTTTGTACATTGCGGTCTGGGGCTTTTCTTCTTTGGTACAATAAACTGCAGAGAGTTGCCTGGAGCAAGACTTTATGCCTGGAGCAAGACTCCAGAGCTGAATTTCATGGATGCCCTCTATGTTCATAAAGGTCATAACAAAACTCCTACCTCAAAAAACTCCTCAACTTTGGGGGAGTCCTCATAAGATCCTGAACTTTGCAGTTCTCATCCATTTCTACCATACAGAGAATTTCATTGTATTCAGATTGATCATAGGCAGGTTCCACTGTACAATCAACAGTTACTCTGCTGGTGCTTTTTTATATATCTTGGCTGCTCTATCTCAGCGTTTACCTTTCTGCCACACAACCCTCTCCACCGGAGAATTGGCATGATTTAGAAGGCAGGGTGATAGAGTGGCTCCGGAAATGGACAGGACTACTCCGGTGCCTCTCCCTTCGAGGAGAGCGCTGGTGCTTAATCAACTAGTCCTGTCCACGCTCTGGTACCAGCTCAACACCCTGGTCCCGGCCCCGGGTTTCCTGGCCAACCCCCAGAGAGCAATTCTGGAGTTCTTTTGGTCAGGACTGCACTGGATCCCTGCAGGGGTTCTCCATCTACCCCTGGAGGAGGGAGGGCAGGGCCTGAAGTGTCTGCACACTCAGGTCCATGTCTTCCGCCTCCAGGCCCTGCAGAAGCTCCTTTATGGTGCAGGTAGTCCGGCGTGGAGCATACTGGCACGCACATTCCTGCGCCGCTTCCGAGGGCTCTGATACAACCGGCAGCTCCTTTATCTCCATCCAAGAGGTCTTCCGCGAGACCTCTCCGGGTTGCCTGTCTTCTACCAGGACCTCCGCCGGACCTGGAAACTGCTTTCAATGACCAGGCAGCCACCGAGGGGGCAGATCTCCTCGCGGAGCCCCTTCTACACAACCCCCAGCTCCACGTGCAGGTGGCGGAGTCCCCCTCAGTGCGCCAGAGGTTGGTCCTGGCAGAAGTCACAAGAGTTGGAGACCTCCTGGGCTATGACCAGGGAGACTGGCTGGATCCTCTGACGCTCGCTTAGCGCATGGGGCTCTCCAGACCTTGTACTCCCCGGCGCGTATTTCAGGAGGTGAGGGCTGCTTTGCCTCCTGCTGCTCGGGTTTACCTCGACCGGGTCCTGCACCAGGGCATGCCCCACCCACCCTCCACCGCAGGCCCGCTGGACCTTTTCATCAGGCCCGTGCCCCGTGGACCCAACCAATCCCCCGCCCCTTCACTGTGAGCCGGCTGCACTAGCTGCAGCCGGTCTGCTTCCAGACCGCACCAAGGAAACACCTATACACACTCGTGCTCCACACCCTTCACATCCTCACCCTCGCGTCCCACCCCGATACAAAATGGCGGGACATCCTGCCACCTCTGGAGGGTGAGGAGCCCCGGTGGGCCAGCCTATATTCCACCTTGGTCCTGAGGCCCGCCGGGGATATCAGTTATATATCAGTGAGCATGGGTGTGTACTTGGCGCAGTTCACCCCTATCCCAGACACCTGCACCTTTTGCGGTGTGAGGGAAACCCTGGCACACATATACTTGGAGTGTGCCAGGCTGTAGCCCCTATTCTGGCTCCTCACCAATATTTTGCTACACTTTTGGTTACAATTTTCCCCTCACCTTTTTATTTACGCACTCCCTAACTGCGGCCCCACAAAATTGCGGGACTTCCTGGTCAACCTCCTCCTGGCCCTGGCTAAAATGGCCATCTATAAAACCAGAGTGAGGAGGTTGGCCGACGGAGTCTCCTGTGACTGTGGGGCCTATTTCCAATCCTCTGTCCGTTCATGTATCTGAGCAGAGTTCCTCTGGACGGCGTCCACTGATTCCCTTGACGCCTTTGAGGAGCAGTGGGCGCTGTCCGAGGTTCTCTGCTCGGTGTCCCCATCCGGTTCCCTTCATTTGCCTCTTTGATCCCACTCCTGTCCCTGTTATTTCATTAGTTGTCCCCCATAATCATTTGGTGTTCAGGTTCTGTGGATCCCCCTCTTAGGCTGGGGGAGATCCTTTAGTAGGGATCCTTCCCAGATCCCAATAGGATCACTCTCCTGTAGCCCTCTGGCCTAGAGGGAGAAGGAGGGAGACGGCTGCTGCTCCTGCTCCTAGCGCTGCTGCTGTTAGGCCCTGGGCTCTCCCAGCTGCTTCCCTGGCTGGGCCAGACCCCCCCACTTCTCTCCAACTGCAGCCCCTGGGGGGGGGGCTGCTGGCCCGCTCCCCAGAGGAAGGGAGTGAGGGACCCCAGCCCCAGCTGTTGCTGCTGTGGACACCATCACCACCACCACCTGTGAGGGGTCCGTTCTGCCTGCCTGGCCACCAGACTGCCATCTGGAGTTGCTGGAGCTGCTGCTCCCCTTGCTGCCCGGGAGCTGCTGGACCCGAGAGGAGGAAGACGAAGAGGACCTGCTGCTGTTGGGGAAGCGCGCAGAGACTCTGCAGACCACGTGTGGAGGGGGCCATGAAGGACTGAGTAACTTTCAAACTGTGCTCTTGTGGTGGGGGGTTTGACTGTGTTTGTGGGGACACAGGGGGTGTGGGGTGGAGCTGCCCCCCAATCCATCTGTGTCCCCCCAAACCCTCCGCCCCCACCACCACCACAACTGCCCGTACAGTTTGCTTAGAAAATTACAATTGTGAGTTTGTAGCTCCACTCATATCCTTCCCCCACCCAAGTTTTATACAGTGCAGAAGTAGTCACACATCCACAAGCTGGAATGGTTAAAACTAGCTGTATAAGTGTGACATGGACTCACATATATCTGTGCACCCACATGCTTGTTTCCCTTGCAGTTTTCATTTTGCACAGAGAGATGGCATGGAAAAGTTAGAATACACATCACTTAGGCCCGTGGTTATCAAACTTTTGTACTGGTGACCCCTTTCACACAGCAAGCAGCTTATAAATTAAAAACATTTTTTAATATATTTAACTCCATTATAAATGCTGGATGCAAAGCACGGTTTGGGGCGGAGTCTGACAGCTTGCGATCCCCCATATAATAACTTCATGACCCCCTGAGGGGTCCCAACCCCCCGTCTGAGAACCCCTGACTTAGGCTAAGCTTCAAGGAGCCTGGAGGGGTTATGCCACTGCTAAGCCCCTCTACACCACCCTGAAAATATGCTGCTGCCCTTGCAAAAGCTTTAAAGTGACATGACACTAGGATCATAAAGCTACCTGTTAAGTTTCAGAGTAGCAAACATGTTAGTCTGTATTCGCAAAAAGAAAAGGAGGACTTGTGGCACCTTAGAGACTAACAAATTTATTTGAGCATAAGCTTTCGTGAGCTACAGCTCACTTCATCGGATGCAACACAGGGCATGGGCAGTCTGACCTAGTGGTCAGAGCAGGAGTCAGGAATCAGGCTCTCTGAGTCCAAGGCAAAGGCAGAAGGCAAAACAGAGAGTCAGATAGAGTTAGGTTACCAGGAGATCAGAGTCAACTTCCTGTTCCTGTTCTATATTTATATATAAGTTGAGAACCAATCAAGACCTCCCGTATTCTGCTAATCAGATTCTAGGGGTCCTCTGTCAGGGTTCAGCAGGTCAGTGGGTGGCAGGTTGGTACTTACTATCACCTAAGAGCCCTGTGAACTGCATTCAAGACTTGTGATCACTGACAATATGAAGCCGCTGATCATGTATACTAGTGGATATTGCTGCCTTGCTACTCCCACTCCAAAACAGGGCTCTTTCAGGCTGGTATCAGCAATTTGGGACCCTCAACCAACTGAAGGACGTTGGTTGGACTGTAGAGGAGTTAGCAAGTCCAGACTCTGGTGACACTTATGTCCTCAGGAGTTCTGCCCTGTTAAGTTACTGCCAGTGTGAAAGAGGAGCAAACCAAAGACTGTGGTAACAGCTGTTTGCCCCTCAGCTCCTGTGTTTCATGAATATGTAGATATATGTTGTTCTTCTCCATGATTACTGGATACACATAGTCCCCATGTCTGTCTTCTTTGCCTGTATATAATCAGGCTGACTAACTTTCATCAGCATTCACAAACACAATGATGGAACAAACGTTTGCCAAACCAGTAGTTTCTTAAAAAGAAAAGTGTCACTTACTGTCCCTGCATTCCACGGGCTAGCTATATAGGGCCTTGCTCATAATGGCACACTCTCAGCTGCCACAACCAGAAATGTCCTAGGATCTATGCCTCCTCTTCTCATCTTTCAGCCCCTCTCTATTCCCCTTCTGGCACATTCCTTTCTATATATTGGTGTATGGGAGTAGACCAATGCCTGATGATCAGAACTGGCTGTCTAATTGTGGGTTCTGCACATGCCATCCAAAGGCAAAACAAATAACAGCAGCATTAGCCTACCACCAATGAGAAGATGATTTCCTTTGGCATCAATGGTGTATAAGGTATGGATATCTATGGGTTGTAGGGAGCTGGGGCTGTCATTGAACTAGTAACTCCTGGGCCTGATTCTCCAGTACCTTCTGGCAGTGGAAAGAAGCTGTAATTCTGTTAAATGTCCCAAGCCAGGATTTCCTTCTCTGGGGAACTATTCCTACATCATCCCTTCCATGCTCCGTGCTGCAGGGAGTAAGGCCAAGGCTGTTGGAATGCCCAGGGGGACTCAAATGGCACATGCTGGCCCCAAGATTGCAGAGCCACCACAGTGGATTAAGGCCACCTGATATTTATTCCCCTCTGCTGGTCTGGGAAATCTGACCTACATCTTAGATCTGCCTGACTAAGCTCAAGAGAGGATTATAGCCACAGAAAGAAAGCAGGGTAGGTTTTCTGCATGGGTATAAAAAGGGTTGACTCTATCATACTCTCCTGGCCCTCTATGTTCTGTTCTTCAGGGGACACCCAGATTGCATCTGGCTTTGGTGTAAATCCTGCAAATAGCTCATAAATCATGCAGTCTTAGGGATCCAGTCGCCCCTCAATACACCTGCATAGTTTCCATTAATATTAATGGGAGTTACATGGGTGTATCAAGAACAGAATAGTCCTTTCCGTGAACAGGGCTGCAAATCTAGTAACCTTGACCTACCCCCATAAGCATGCCCTTGGACTCAGCTGCATATAATTCTGTAATCTATTTGGCATGTTAAGTATTTCAAATTTTAAAATGTAGCAGTCAGAACCAAAACAATGCCTAATATGCGATAAGGTTTTAATTCAGCTGATCCTGATAAGGGGGAAGAGGAGAGATTTTTGCCAATTATTTTGCATTTGGGGTAACTTCTTTCAAGACATGTGGGCCACTTTTGTAGCTTTGTTGTTTTGTTTGTTTTCCCCCAAACCCCAAATTATCTCCCTCTCCTCAAACCCAATTATTTAATATTAAGAACATGTGCATATGCAAATTACACTACGGTGCACATAAATTTCACTTTACAGGACAGTTGTACTTGTGTAAGCCAATCAAATTACACAAATTTACTATGCACAAGATCTCATTAATATTAATTGGGGTGCAGGCACTGTGTAGTAGCCCATGCCACCATTAGAAATGGACCCCTTACTTTAATTGTGTAGCAAGAGTTTAAAAAAAACAGTGCCTATGACTTGATTTAAATATGTAATTTTTTTTTCCAGGTAGTCTTCAGAACAGCACCAGAACAGTATTAAAAAATACAGAGCAGACCTTTTCTAAGACAGATGGCACACAATGAGGTTAAAAAAAGTATCTTGAGATCCAACCTGCAAGAACAAAAAAAATTGCTTGCATTGTTGTTTTCATTATCTTGCTTCTGTCATTTCATGAGCTTTGTATCTTGCAAGGAAAGAAAGAAGGGAGAAAAACTGTGAAATTAATCTTTTGTGCATGGCCTGATAAAGAAGAGACATGCTCAGACAAAAGATAGACTGAGAGAAGGTACCGTGATTGATGACTAAAGTAAAGGTGTCAGAAGAGTATTATGTAAATTACTGGAGGCACAGACCATTTCCGAGAGAATGAGAGGGAGAAGGGAAGCGAGAGAGAGAAAAAGGACTGCAGAGTTGATGTCACCAAGACACTGGTCCCCAAGCGCCAATTTCTTGCCATCTTTCATCTGCTCAGACAAGCTCCCCTCACGTTCTCTTTGGTTTGCACAATGTAACAAAGGAGGAAAAACTGTCAACATTAACATGAATATAGTCCAAACGGGGGTTTTGAGCGAGCAATGTCTGAAGTGAATCAGTAGGTAGGGAAGTTTAAGAGAAGCAGCCTGGGTACTTATGTGTGTTTGTGTGAGACATGGCAAGAGAGGTTGGGGCTGATAGCAATTTCCTTTTTAGTCTGTGCCAGAATTAGAATTTTATAAGCATGTCTAATTTATTTCTTTATCTCTAATACCTCTCTCTCTCTCCCCCTCTCCATCTTCGCATGCACACACACACACACACACACACAAACACAAACACACACAGCGTGTGTGTATACATATATATATACAAATACTCAAATATATATGGGCTTAAATTCTGCCCTATGGTGAAACTCCCACTCACGACAATTACTGTGGCATCCACTTGTGAAAGGGCTGAATTATGCCCATATAGTTTATATGCCAGTCTCTCTCTCCAATCTAACCTGCCTATGTCTATACACACCCACCCACTGTGTATATGTGCATATAGAAGTAGATAGATGATAGATGAACAACTAACATGTCCATCCCAGACTCATGCCAATAAACCTTTTATGTCATACAGCGCTGACAAAGGATGAGAGAGAGAAAGAGAGAGACTCTGTTAAATCGCCCATCATCTTTTGTTCAAGTTTCCACTACTTAGCTCTGTAATAGCTTAAAGAGTCCAACAGGAGGTGCTATCTTAGCAGATTGTGTACTGTATTTTTACTTAAATATATTATCTTCTTAAATACCCACTGCATTTTTGTATTTTTACTTTTAAGAAAATAATAACCTCTCATCAATAGTCTAGCAGGATCTTCTGAAACTTTTTCCTTTGTTCCTGACTGTATGATTAATCTAGTTCCTGCTTTAAAACCAGTTATTATGTATTGTCTTTTGAATTTCACCTCCGACATATCTTTGCCCCTTATTTAATTCTATTACTGGCTTTTATTCAAAAACTTCATGTTACAGAAGGAAAAACAACTACAAATGGTCACCTATCACCTGCATGGTAACAAGTGAAAAGAGCATTCAGATGAGAATTCAATATCAAATTGACATTTGATGTAACGCATTACACTATACACGTATGTAGCATAATAATAATAATAATAATAATTAATAATACTCTGTACTTACAATACATAATACCCTACAGACATTAACTAATTAACCCTCCGAGCACCCCTGCGGGGGTAGATTAGTAATATTTTCCGTGTATACAATGGAGGCAGTTAGAAACAAAGATTGGTTAGGTGACTTAGATGATTATCAGTCTCAGCTATTGCTCCATTCACTGAACACAGTTTTTGCTCACTTATAATGACCATGGACCAAATCCTGCATTCAGTACAGTCGTCTAAATCTGAGCTACTCCCATTGAAATCAATAGCATTATATTGGACTTACACCACTGCAAGAGAAAGCAGGATTTGGTCCCACGGCTACAACTTTGTCTATTCCCACTGCTCCACAACCTCATTTTAGCCGTAGAGGTTATGAAGCATGTATATCTATAGCCACACTTGTGGAAATAAAACCTTGGTTTTCCCTTCCCCTGCTGCTTTTTGTGCTGCTCTTTGTCCTGCATTACTGTTGAGCATCAGATGGTGTTCAGGAATGTGGCTTTTTCTATAAAGGAGCCAGAGTCATGGCATTCCCAGCAAGAATCATGTCAGAATAGAGAATGGCATTGCAAACAAAAGCATTTTCTGGGGTTTTTTCTTCAAATTTGGATCAAATATCACATGGACACAACTTCACTTTTAATACAAGTGTCTGAGTGACATTATAATGAGGTTTTATTGCAAATTGTTTATATTTCACCTCTCCCAAGTGTTCTGTTGGCAACGTAGGTCAGACAGGACAGATTGTGGAAAAACAACTCTTCTTTTTGCTGGATTTTTCATTGTTTTTCACTCACTCCCTCCCACTGTATATGAGGGACATTACAATAGATAAAGAAGATTTTAAATTCAAAGAGGTAGATTTTTTATGCCACCAGTTCACCCTTTAAGGGATTGAAATGAACAATATTTGACTCTTCCAGAAGAGATAAAATTGGTGTCCTGGGCATTATGTTCAGTGCAAATCGACTTTAAAAAGTGTCAGTGAATTCACATTTTTAAAGAATACTTTAGTTTGCAAGACTGAAATTCTCCCTAATAAGAATCTCTCAAAGGAAGTTGTCATTTTAGGCTGCAGAAACCAAAACCCTTCCAAAATCAGGTGCTTAGAAATTTTTTTGAAGTACTTTAATAATTTAAATGGCTCCCTCTGCACAAACCCAGAACCCAAATCCCTTTGCCAGCTGAAGTGCTTATATAAAAATTTGACAGCTCTTATAGCTTTAAATTGCTGTACACTCAGTATGCCCAGAATCTTGATCACTTCCAAATTCAAGGACTTATAAAAATTTGAAGCACTCCAATAATTTTAAATTGCAATGCACAGTGTAGAGTGATTTAAAATTATTGGACTACTTCAATTTTTTTAAAAGGTCTTCAATTTGGAAGTGAGTCAAGCAGCATTCTAATACAGTAGTTTAAAACATACTGTACTGATCTAAATTTTAACATCTAAAAATAATGACAATTAAACCAAATAAACTATTTTAAAAGTGAGGATGGCTCTACCTAGAAAGCTAGTAAAATCACAACTTCAGGCTGTCTGGTCCTCCTTATCAGGTGAGTCCAGGGAAAAAATAAGCACTCAGATGACATCAGTGAAATTGTGATCACAATAGTGCTCCAACCCTTTTAGGAGAAGAATAGGGAAGAATAGGAGAAGGAATAGCAGGCCTCTCAGATATTGACACCATGTGAATTCCATCGATGGTATTATGGCGGATACAACTTCATTGTATTCTGAGTTTGAAATTCCCCCCTCTGAGCCACTTATTTCCTATTTTGAGGGTTTAAGTAGAACTTAAGTGGTACAAAGGGCTCTGAGCACATGGATGAATTTCACCCTAGTATTTTCTCCTGAAAGGACAAGTAAACTTGAGCAAAAGGGCTTTGCTTATGCAAAAATACACTGCAATGCAGTGAGTCCATGATAAGAAATGTTTAAGCTTAATATGCTGCACCTGTGTAGCTGGCTGCTGCCAGGCTTGGTGAAATGACATGGTTTCCTTCCATATGAGGCTTTGAGAGGGTGGCTCCAAACTATTTACAGACCTGCTGGCCATAGCCTCATGTGGGGATGATATAGTGGAGACCCATGGCAACTGTCCCATGCATGGTTCACAGAGATGTGTGGCATTCCCAAGCATAGATTTCCCATCGCTTTGCTTCATTGAGAGTGGAAATGTATAATTTCCACTAAGTCAAGATCTTATACGCTTGTGCAACAGATCTCAGCATTAGGTGTTTGGATTTTTAAAAATGTGCTTTTGCCAGCTATCCACGCTTCTTTTACTTTCTTTACTTCTTTTGGATGGATTAGTTTTACTAGAGAATTTTGTATCAGGACTATTAATGCTGTATACTAAATTCAGAGTTGGTTGGTATTTCTAGTATATATTCTTAATTTTAAGGGTGGGAGGGAAGGCTATGAATTGGCTTAGTTGGCTATGAACATTTGCTGTAGATTTGGAACTTATTCAGCATCTCAGAACAGGAGTCAACTTTAACTCTGGAAAAGTTTCTTCAAAAAAATCACTTTGGACATATTAATGTTGGGAAGTAAAGAAAAGAATTTAAGTCCCCATATTTTCCATGTATTTTTGAACATCTGCAATGTAAACTGAGAACAGAAGAACAGAAGAATAGCCATAATGGATCAGACCAAAAGTCCATCTAGCCCAGTATCCTGTCTTCTGGCAGGTGCCCCAGAGTGAATGAACAGAACAGGTAATCATCTAGTGATCCATCTCCTGTTGCCCATTCCCAGCATCTGGCAAACAGAGGCTAGGGACACCATCCCTACCCATCCTGGCTAATAGCCATTGATGGACCTATCCTCCATGAAATTATCTAGTTCTTTTTTGAATTTTGTTATAGTCTTGGCCTTCACAACATCCTCTGGCAAGGAGTGTGTTGTGTGAAAAAATACTTCCTTTTCTTTGTTTTAAACCAGCTGTCTATGAATTTCATTTGGTGACCCCCTAGTTCTTGTGTTATGAGAACGAGTAAATAACACTTCCTTATTTACTTTCTCCACACTAGTCATGATTTTACAGACCTCTATCATATCCCCCCTTCGTCGTCTCTTTTCCAAGCTGAAAAGTCCCAACCTTATTAATCTCTCCTAATATGGAAGCCATTCCATACCCCTAATAATTTTTGTTGCCCTTTTCTGAACCTTTTCCAATTCCAATACAGACGCTCCCCGACTTACACAATCGTTCGGTTCTGGAACGCCTTGCGAAACTCGAATTTTGCATAAGTCAGAAATGTATACCCGACTGTTACGCAAAAAAAACAAAAAATACAAACAAAAACCACCACCTCCTATTTCTAACTTACGGAACTTTTTCCGTAAGTGCGGATTTGCCTAAATCAGGTCTTGCATAAACCGGGGAGTGTCTGTATATCTTTTTTGAGATGGGATGATCACATCTGCATGCCGTATTCAAGATGTGGGCATACCATGGATTTATATAGAGGCAATATGATATTTTATGTCTTATCTATCTCTTTCTTAATGATTCCCAACATTCTGTTTGATTTTTGACTGCTGCTGCACATTGAATGGATGTTTTGAGAGAACTATCCGCAAGTATCCAAGATCTCTTTCTTGAGTGGTAACAGCTAATTTAGACCCCATCATTTTATATGTGTAGTTGGGATGATGTTTTCCAATGTCCATTACTTCGCATTTATTAGTGTTGAGTTTAATCTGCCATCTTGTTGCCCAGTCACTCCGTTTTGTGAGATCCTTTTGTAGCTCTTCACAGTCTGCTTGGGACTTAACTATCTTGTGTAGTTTTGTATTGTTTGCAAAATGGCTTCACAATGGGGGCTGGGTGCCATTTCATCCATTTTTTCATCAGCAATATAATCTCATTCATTATCTAAAATGCTCCTTTAAGAAATAATGTTGCATTACTTCTATTTCACATTCACAGGCTTGTTTCCAAGTTTTTGTTTGTTTTTTCCTGTGCATCTCTTCAGTCAGCACAAATCATTCTATGGGGGTTGAAAACAAAAATACAAATGATTTTAGATTAAAAATATAAAGTATCCAAGCCTGGTCTTACATGATGAACTCATGATTGTATGTAACTGGCTCATGATTTATCACATACATAATATCTGCTTTAAAACATTGTGCAAAGATGTTTTATTTGATAAGGCTGTAATGGTGAGCTTTTATGGTCTAGTGGGTAGATAATGTGCATCTTAAACTATTGTGTAAATACATATTTATATAATAGACTGTAACATTTCCAAAGGAGCCATTGCAGTCAGTGCTAAGAGTAGAAGGAGCTCATATGAGATGAACTCTGGCACTTTTTTCCACAGCAGGAGCTGAGCAACAGCAATTTCTTTTGAATTAAAGAGGGGGGGAAAGTTCCTTACTGATTCACATGAACAAGCAAAACCAGTGCAAAGACTGTAAAGTGGAACAACAGCCTAAAAGAAATACAGCTGGAAAGAAGAAAGACAAGTGTTCCTTTGAGGGCCTGCTTTGCTTACTCCTCTACACACCCTATTTCCTTGCTCCCCAGCTGAGACAGCAGCACTACATGAATGTTCTCCAATTTTTGTTTCCCAGAGCCAATTGAATTATGTGTTGTGAATAACAGTCACTGTGGCTTCCATCCTGCAAACACTCATGTAGGGGAGTAACTTTACACCTGGGAGCAATCCCCACTCCATCCTTTGACAGTTCACAGGTGAATCCTGAGACCGACAGATACATTCATTTTTTATAAGCATTCACTACAATGTAATCAAATTTGAGAGTCTGTGTTGTTTACAAAAGGTTCACTTGGCTATTTGTGATGTGTGACTAGTGACAGTCATCCAAGTCACACGGTATTTGTTTCAGCTCCCTGATTGGATGACTGACACTTTTCAAAGAGAAGAACAAATGGTAAATCAAGAATAGCTAATAACTCACATCCATTATAGATTTTAGAGCAAACAATCATAGGTGCTGGAACTACAGCCCCCTCCCCCCGACCCCGGCATGAAGTGGCTTCCATTATATACAGGGTTTACAGTACACCCAAATTGTTCCAGGACCTTGCAAACAATCATTTGTGATAGAATTCTTGAAACTTTGGAGATTCATAAACATTTTCCCAAATACCAGAAGGCCTTCTGAATATAAACAATGAATAACATGACCCTACAAATAAGAGCAAATTGACCCAGAAGCTTTTATACATAAAAATATAACTAGTTGCTTTTAGTATTATTCAAGCATCTCTGTTTTAACACAGATTAGTCAAGAGTCTTATGTACACTTTTTTAAATGGTCTATGTAAGTAATCAGCAGGCTTTGGCATGAACTGAACCACCAGAGCATAGGCTGGCCTCCCCAGACTTCACAACTCAGTCCTGTCTCTGTAATGGGCCAAACCAGAACACTAAATGCAAACACCTCTGAACCATGAGGAATTATAGATTAAGATACGGACAACACACCTCACATCCCACTTGGATAATTGCCCATATTTTTGTATTTATGCTATGAGCCATATTGCACATACAGTGCATATATAATCCTTTATTGTACTGCTGAAAGAGGAATCCCTATTATTTGCATTTCCTAATGTGGCCAATATGATAGGTTATTGCTGCTGAAACGAATGAATAAAAGCATATATGAGGCAAAAAAGTGCTGGTAGTAAAGTTAAAAAGATCACAGATCAAGACTAATATCCTCAGAAGTCAGGGCCAGGAATACTTAAAACAAGTAAAAAGATATAATGAAGGAAAAAGAGAAGAGTTGTGAGGAACTTTTGTTTGATACACATGAAACTTGTCAGCTTGCTCACTACTAACTTTGTGAACATTTCAAGTGAACTTGGGTCCACTTTCAAGCAAATTTAGACTGATTTATATATTTTTTTCCTGTGAAACTTCAGAGGAGTTTTGCTTTGGTTTTATGGGTCCATTCAAACTTGAACTCAATGAATGTAAACTCACACATACTGGAAATTGGAAGAGAAAAATTCAGACACTCAATTTAACTCCATGGAAATATATTGGGCACAGACAGCTTTTTGGAAAGACAAAGAAACTTGAAGTCAATGGGAATCTTTCTGCTGAGTTTAATGGGCTTTGGATCTGTGGGGTAAACAGCAGCTACATTGCTAAAGGAATACTGAGAGTGTCCATCTTGGATAGGGACAATTTGCATGTATTGAGATGTAAAGCCAGATAAACCAAACCCAAACATTTGAACCTGAACTATTGAGTTTTACCCCATTCTAATAAAGACAAAGAAAGGAGTCCTACCAATCAGCAACACATTTATAAGGAGCTATTGTACATGCTAATCTGAATGCAGGTAAGAGCACAAATCTCTTAGTCACTAATATACTGTTTGTTAAAAAGAATGGTCAAATGCCTTTTGTGCCCACTAGAACTGTGGCCCATGCCACTGTGTGAAGAGACACAGTTAGGACTCAGAATAAGTGAGTTAATAAAGGGAATGGAGAGATGATTAAAAATACTTTGCTAAGGAGAAAACAGTTTTAGTCACACGCATATCGAGATGTCACCATTTAATAAAATGACAAAAACTATCTATCACATATGCATGAACACAGAACAATATAAAGAGGTTAACAAAAATTGATGGCATCCCAGCTTTAATTTTACACTGAATTGGAGTCTTTGGTGATTGAAATAGACAAAGATGTATAGGGTTATCTTGTTGAAGAGGCTTTGCTAATTACTGGCACTTGTCATTTCTCCATAGCTTTATCTAAGTCAGGAAGGCTAACTAGCTCCTTTTCCCCAGTGTGCATTGTTTGTTCAGTAAGCTTTGTGCTGAGAAAGCCTTTTTTCATAACTGCACCTCATTATTAACGGGTTCATAAATAAATGAGTCCTAATATTTTTCTCAGTTAGCATTTATGATAGGGACATTTGGACTACAAAAGATTACACTTGTCTTTAATAAAAATAGGCACTTGTACATGAAGCCTATTAGGGTCTTGTTATGTTGAGGAGGTGGAAAAGGGGAGGAGCAGGATTATAAAAATGGGCTTTATAGCCCCTTCATATATTTCATGTGATTTTATTATCTGTTATGTTACATTAGCTAATTATAGCTCTAACCTGCAACAGATTTCTATATTGCACACTGTATTCTGACACTTACCATCTTGTAAACTGTCAAACCAGTCTGCTACATAATAAATAAGGCAACCATTTTAGCACCTGGTACTTCGGGGTAACATAAGCACAACAAGAGATTAGAGATGGATCAGAGACACAAAGTTCAGCTCCAGACGCAGGTCTGATCTTTCTGAAAAGTTGTAGGGTGTTCTGATCTGGAGCTTGGGTTCAACTCACTGTAGAACAGGAGCCAACCAAAAAGTTGGGATCTGGCTCCAAACTTTCCCAGTGCTGAGGGGTGCTTGTCTACAAGATAATTACATGCTGTCACGGGGATCTTTGGGAAGACCTCCAATCATAGATATACCTCCCTCCCTTCCTACGTGCTGCTTCCTTCTCTTCATTCATGCCCATCTGGGACATACATCTCCACAGACAGAACAAAGGGTGGGAGGAAGGGAGTAAATCATTATTATGGGCAGTCCTCGGACTTACGACACAATTGGTTCCTTAGAATTGTGTCGTAAGTCGTAATGTCGTAACTTGGAACTGCAATCTACTCCAGTGCGGTACCTAGCACTGTAAACTCAAAACTGATAGTTGTAAGTCGAATCACAGTGTCAATATAGAAGCGTCGTAAAGTTGAGGACTGCCTGTATTCCCCTTTTACGGAGGGCAAACCAAGACAGAGAGAGATTAAGCGATTTGTCCAAGATCTATGGCAGAGCCAGTAACTGAACCCAGATCTCCTGAGTCCCAATCCAGAGTTTTAACCACAAGGTCAGCTTTCCTTTGTTATCATTTTCAATTCAAAGAAGGCCCAGCCTTCTGATGAGGAAACAGGTGAATTCTGCTTTGGAGGAAACTAAGGAGAAGCTCCTGCTCCTAAAGAGAAGGGCATTTGGAGGTATTGGTGGGTATGAGGCAATGTCTCAAAAGATGAGAGGGGCATCTTTTCTTACTTTGGAAGAAGAAGACATCTTGGAGCCTCAAACTAGAGGTACCAAGCCTCAGCTTCTCAAACATAATTAGATGATGCTTGTTGTGGGGGAAGGGCTCTGAATTTCATGCTGGTGGAAAAACTCTCTGGGCCTCGTGTCCACGGCTGAGAGAAAAAGTTTCTTTCTTGCCGGCATGGCTCTCTCTCTCTCTCTCCCTATCACTCTCTCATCACAACCCTGATACCTCCAAGTGTCTGTGGATAGTAAGCCACTGTCAACATCCCCACAGAACCTCCTCCAGCAGAGCATGGTGATTCAGGGCTGCTAGACAAAGATCGTAGGAAAACCTAAAAAGTATATTGCCAACAAAAGCTAGTTTATAACCCAAACCAGTAAATATTTGATGTATTTACTAAGAGGAATCAGTAAAGGTGAAGTCAAAGGGTTCTCAGAGTGCTGAGCATTTTCTCAGAGGCCCGCAGCATCTTTTAGAATCAGACCCATTGTTAAACTTGAGCTACTTTTTATTAGCGCTACAAGGAACTACACAGTAACAATGTCAATTCTTTTCTGAGGATAGACAATCCACAACATTTTCAGACAGATTTAGGGAGTTTTAGGACTCATACAATGTTGTTACCTCTTTTATAGCTCCTTTAACACACTTTTTTGTCATCAATTTATAAAATCACATATCGTGGTCTTATTTAAACCTAATCTTCTCCAAAATAACTTCAGACGAAACAAGCAGTAATGGACCATTCAAGATGTCAAAATACACTGACTGATACCACAAACCATGTTTTGTTTTGTTTTAGAAAAGTAGTGGTCTTAAAGCCAATGTACCGGAAAGCCTATGGCAGTGTGATCTACTATGAGTTAGTTAATTTGGTTTTGTTGGGCCAGCTCAAAATGTTTTTAACATTTGATTCTTTTTAATTAGGTGCAACTCTCACTTTTTTGTTTTCACTTGGATGTTGGAGTTATTTGAATATTGTTATTGACTTGTAGCACAAAATCATATAAATATATCTGCCATGGTGTTTTTTTTTCTTTCTTTTTAAATCAGTGAACTATTCAAAACCAGTTTAATCACAAAAGGACCACTTCCTTCAGGATGTCAGTAATTCTCAGAATTGCTTTAGATATTTGCTAGATATCAGAAATGGGTAATGCAGCATTTTAAGTGGCAGAAATACATTAGTACTATGTAAGTACATGATCCTTAATGTACTAATCTCAGCAATATGTGTAATGAGAACTTTCAGGAACACTTTATTTTAAGAGTCCTCTGAGAAATGCTAATTTACAATGAAACACCTATGGAAGTACATGTGACATCTACATGAATACCAGATGAATTCATTTTGATCAATGCTATTACAATGAATATGATATGAATTCACAATGATAGGACATTTAAAGAATTACCAAATTTTCTTTTAATATTACATATGTTATGAAGATTAGCATACGTTAACGATCATGTTACACATTCATTATTAGTTATATGTATTCTGATGTGCATAGGATGTACATTAACACTGATTAATTGATGTTTGCTCTACTTTAAGTATTAACAAAAATAGAGTATGTACACAATCAGACAGGATCTTTCTTCAGCTACAACCATAGACTTCCCTGGATTTAAATGGGTTTGTATAATTGTTTCTTAGGACAGAATTTGGCAGAATGAACAAGATTGTGCCTTGTTACTCATTTTGTAGTGCAATTACTCATGTGAGTAAGCATTGTACAATCTAGCCCATTATATTTTGTTTCTCTAGAATAACATGTCACATTTAAAAAGAATAACACTGAGAGCCAGATTTTCAAAAGAGTTCAGCAGGTTGGGTGCTGCCAAACTCCTTTGAAAATCTGACTACAAGTGTCACAATAGAAGCTGCTGGATGCTGAGGATTTTTAAATCCCTCTCTTATTGGGGTTCCTAATGGGAGCCAAGCTCATCTGAAAATCTCTGCCCAGTCGTTACCTCTAAATAAGCAGAATTTAGAAAAGATGTTTTGGTGATTCCTAGTAAATTACATTAGCTAGTTTGGTGACTCCTGCAAAGAGTTTGTGCATCTAAGTAAATCATAGAATCATAGAATCATAGAATATCAGGGTTGGAAGGGACCCCAGAAGGTCATCTAGTCCAACCCCCTGCTCAAAGCAGGACCAATTCCCAGTTAAATCATTCCAGCCAGGGCTTTGTCAAGCCTGACCTTAAAAACCTCTAAGGGTATGTCTACACTACGAAATTAGGTCGAATTTATAGAAGTCGGTTTTTTTGAAATCGGTTTTATATATTCGAGTGTGTGTGTCCCCACAGAAAATGCTCTAAGTGCATTAAGTGCATTAACTCGGCGGAGCGTTTCCACAGTACCGAGGCAAGCGTCGACTTCTGGAGCGTTGCACTGTGGGTAGCTATCCCACAGTTCCCGCAGTCTCCGCTGCCCATTGGAATTCTGGGTTGATATCCCAACGCCTGATGGGGCTAAAACATTGTCGCGGGTGGTTCTGGGTACATATCGTCAGGACCCCGTTCCCACCCTCCCTCCCCCCGTGAAAGCAAGGGCAGACAATCATTTTGCGCCTTTTTTGTCTGCTGCCAGCCAAAGATGTAAAGGATCGATGGAGTGGGTCAGAACAAGAAATAGACCAGATTTGTTTTGGACTCATTTTCCTCCTCCCCTGTCTAGATCACACTGCAGTCAGTCACAGAGAAGGCGCAGCGAGGTTAATCTAGCCATGTATCAATCAGAGGCCAGGCTAACCTCCTTGTTCCAATAACAACGATAACTTTGGTGCACCATTTCTTATTGGAACCCTCCGTGCAGTCCTGCCTGAAATACTCCTTGATGTACAGGCACACCCTTTGTTGATTTTAGCTCCCTGAAGCCAACCCTGTAAGCCGTGTCGTCAGTCGCCCCTCCCTCCGTCAGAGCAACGGCAGACAATCGTTCCGCGCCTTCTTTCTGTGCGGACGCCATACCAAGGCAAGCATGGAGGCCGCTGAGCTCATTTTGGCAATTAGGAGCACATCAACCACCACACGCATTATCCAGCAGTATATGCAGCACCAGAACATGGCAACGCGATACCGGGCGCGGAGGCGACATCAGCGCGGTCCCGTGAGTGATCAGGACATGGACACAGATTTCTCTGAAAGCATGGGCCCTGCCAATGCATGCATCATGGTGCTAATGGGGCAGGTTCATGCTGTGGAACGCTGATTCTGGGCTCGGGAAACAAGCACAGGCTGGTGGGACCGCATAGTGTTGCAGGTCTGGGACGATTCCCAGTGGCTGCGAAACTTTCGCATGCGTAAGGGCACTTTCATGGAACTTTGTGACTTGCTTTCCCCTGCCCTGAAGCGCATGAATACCAGGATGAGAGCAGCCCTCACAGTTGAGAAGCGAGTGGCGATAGCCCTGTGGAAGCTTGCAACGCCAGACAGCTACCGGTCAGTTGGGAATCAATTTGGAGTGGGCAAATCTACTGTGGGGGCTGCTGTGATGCAAGTAGCTCACGCAATCAAAGATCTGCTGATATCAAGGGTAGTGACCCTGGGAAATGTGCAGGTCATAGTGGATGGCTTTGCTGCAATGGGATTCCCTAACTGTGGTGGGGCTATAGACGGAACCCATATCCCTATCTTGGCACCAGAGCACCAAGCCGCTGAGTACATAAACCGCAAGGGGTACTTTTCGATAGTGCTGCAAGCTCTGGTGGATCACAAGGGACGTTTCACCAACATCAACGTGGGATGGCCGGGAAAGGTGCATGACGCTCGCATCTTCAGGAACTCTGGTCTGTTTCAAAAGCTGCAGGAAGGGACTTTCTTCCCAGACCAGAAAATAACTGTTGGGGATGTTGAAATGCCTATATGTATCCTTGGGGACCCAGCCTACCCCTTAATGCCATGGCTCATGAAGCCGTACACAGGCAGCCTGGACAGTAGTCAGGAGCTGTTCAACTACAGGTTGAGCAAGTGCAGAATGGTGGTAGAATGTGCATTTGGACGTTTAAAGGCGCGCTGGCGCAGTTTACTGTCTCGCTTAGACCTCAGCGAAACCAATATTCCCACTGTTATTACTGCTTGCTGTGTGCTCCACAATATCTGTGAGAGTAAGGGGGAGACGTTTATGGCGGGGTGGGAGGCTGAGGCAAATCGCCTGGCTGCTGGTTACGCGCAGCCAGACACCAGGGCGGTTAGAAGAGCTCAGGAGGGCACAGTACGCATCAGAGAAGCCTTGAAAACCAGTTTCATGACTGGCCAGGCTACAGTGTGAAAGTTCTGTTTGTTTCTCCTTGATGAAACCCCCCGCCCCTTGGTTCACTCTACTTCCCTGTAAGCTAACCACCGTCCCCTCCTCCCTTTAATCACCGCTTGCAGAGGCAATAAAGTCATTGCTGCTTCACAGTCATGCATTCGTTATTCATTCATCACACAAATAGGGGGATGACTACCAAGGTATCCCAGGAGGGGTGGTGGAGGAGGGAAGGAAAATGCCACACAGCACTTTAAGCACAGCACTTTAAAAGTTTACAACTTTATAATTTATTGAATGACAGCCTTCTTTTTTGGGGGCAATCCTCTGTTGTGGAGTCGCTGGTTGGCCGGAGGCCCCCCCACCGCGTTCTTGGACGTCTGGGTGTGGAGGCTATGGAACTTGAGGAGGAGGGCGGTTGGTTACAGAGGGGCAGCAGTGGCAGTCTGTGCTCCAGCTGCCTTTGCTGCAGCTCAACCATACACTGGAGCATTCTGGTTTGGTCCTGCAGCAGCCTCAGCATTGAATCCTGCCGCCTCTCATCACGCTGCCGCCACATTTGAGCTTCAGCCCTGTCTTCAGCCCGCCACTTACTCTCTTCAGCCCGCCACTTACTCTCTTCAGCCCTCCACCTCTCCTCCCGGTCATTTTGTGCTTTCCTGCACTCTGACATTATTTGCCTCCACGCATTCATCTGTGCTCTGTCAGTGTGGGAGGACAGCATTAGCTCGGAGAACATTTCGTCTCGAGTGTGTTTTTTTTTCTTTCTAAGCTTCACTAGCCTCTGGGAAGGAGAAGATCCTGTGATCATTGAAACACATCCAGCTGGTGGAGAAAAAAAAAGGGACAGCTGTATTTAAAAAGACACATTTTATAAAACAGTCGCTACACTCTTTCAGGGTAAACCTTGCTGTTAACATTACATACATAGCACATGTGCTTTCGTTACAAGGTCGCATTTTGCCTCCTCCCACCGCGTGACTACCCCCTCAACCCTCCCCCCTCCCCGTGGCTAACAGCGGGGAACATTTCTGTTCAGCCACAGGCAAACAGCACAGCAGGAATGGGCTATACTGAGTGTCCCTGAAGAAAAGCACCCTATATCAACCAGGTGACCATGAATTATATCTCACTCTCCTGAGGATAACACAGAGAGAGAAAGAACGGATTTTGGTTGAATGCCAGCAAACATACACTGCAATGCTTTGTTCTACAGTGATTCCCGAGTATGTGTTACTGGCCTGGAGTGATAAAAGTGTCCTACCATGAAGGACGAAATAAGGCTGCCCTCCCCAGAAACCTTTTGCAAAGGCTTTAGGACTACATCTAGGAGAACCACAAATGCCAGGGCAAAGTAATCCTTTCACATGCTTGCTTTTAAACCATGTATAGCATTTTAAAAGGTACACTCACCAGAGGTCCCTTCTCCGCCTGCTGGGTCCAGGAGGCAGCCTTGGGTGGGTTCGGGGGGTACTGGCTCCAGGTCTAGGGTGAGAAACAGTTCCTGGCTGTCGGGAAAACCGGTTTCTCCGCTTGCTTGCTGTGAGCTATCTACAACCTCCTCCTCATCATCATCTTCTTCGTCCCCAAAACCTGCTTCCGTATTGCCTCCATCTCCATTGAAGGAGTCAAACAACACGGCTGGGGTAGTGGTGGCTGAACCCCCTAAAATGGCATGCAGCTCATCATAGAAGCGGCATGTTTGGGGCTCTGACCCAGAGCGGCTGTTCGCCTCTCTGGTTTTCTGGTAGGCTTGCCTCAGCTCCTTCAGTTTCACGCGGCGCTGCTTCGGGTCCCTGTTATGGCCTCTGTCCTTCATGCCCTGGGAGATTTTCACAAAGGTTTTGGCATTTCGAAAACTGGAACGGAGTTCTGATAGCACGGATTCCTCTCCCCAAACAGCGATCAGATCCCGTACCTCCCGTTCGGTCCATGCTGGAGCTCTTTTGTGATTCTGGGACTCCATCATGGTCACCTGTGCTGATGAGCTCTGCATGGTCACCTGCAGCTTGCCACGCTGGCCAAACAGGAAATGAGATTCAAAAGTTCGCGGTTCTTTTCCTGTCTACCTGGCCAGTGCATCTGAGTTGAGAGTGCTGTCCAGAGCGGTCATAATGGAGCACTCTGGGATAGCTCCCGGAGGCCAATACCATCGAATTGTGTCCACAGTACCCCAAATTCGAGCTGGGAATGTCGATTTAAGCGCTAATCCACTTGTCAGGGGTGGAGTAAGGAAATCGATTTAAAGAGCCCTTTAAGTCGAAATAAAGGGCTTCACTGTGTGGACGGGTGCAGGTTTAAATCGATTTAACGCTGCTAAATTCGACCTAAAGTCCTAGTGTAGACCAGGGCTAAGGAAGGAGATTCTACCACCTCCATAGGTAACGCATTCCAGTGTTTCACCACCCTCTTAGTGAAAAAGTTTTTCCTAATATCCAATCTAAACCTCCCCCACTGCAACTTGAGACCATTACTCCTCGTTCTGTCATCTGCTACCATTGAGAACAGTCTAGAGCCATCCTCTTTGGAACCCCCTTTCAGGTAGTTGAAAGCAGCTATCAAATCCCCCCTCATTCTTCTCTTCTGCAGGCTAAACAATCCCAGCTCCCTCAGCCTCTCCTCATAACTCATGTGTTCCAGTCCCCTAATCATTTTTGTTGCCCTTCGCTGGACTCTCTCCAATTTATCCACATCCTTCTTGAAGTGTGGGGCCCAAATCTGGACACAGTACTCCAGATGAGGCCTCACCAATGTCGAATAGAGGGGAACGATCACGTCCCTCGATCTGCTCGCTATGCCCCTACTTATACATCCCAAAATGCCATTGGCCTTCTTGGCAACAAGGGCACACTGCTGACTCATATCCAGCTTCTCGTCCACTGTCACCCCTAGGTCCTTTTCCGCAGAACTGCTGCCTAGCCATTCGGTCCCTAGTCTGTAGCTGTGCATTGGGTTCTTCCGTCCTAAGTGCAGGACCCTGCACTTATCCTTATTGAACCTCATCAGATTCCTTTTGGCCCAATCTTCCAATTGGTCTAGGTCCTTCTGTATCCTATCCCTCCCCTCCAGCGTATCTACCACTCCTCCCAGTTTAGTATCATCCGCAAATTTGCTGAGAGTGCAATCCACACCATCCTCCAGATCATTTATGAAGATATTGAATAAAACCGGCCCCAGGACCGACCCTTGGGGCACTCCACTTGATACCGGCTGCCAACTAGACATGGAGCCATTGATCACTACCCGTTGAGCCTGACAATCTAGCCAGCTTTCTACCCACCTTATAGTGCATTCATCCAGCCCATACTTCCTTAACTTGCTGACAAGAATACTATGGGAGACCGTGTCAAAAGCTTTGCTAAAGTCAAGAAACAATACATCCACTGCTTTCCCTTCATCCACAGAACCAGTAATCTCATCATAAAAGGCGATTAGATTAGTCAGGCATGACCTTCCCTTGGTGAATCCATGCTGGCTGTTCCTGATCACTTTCCTCTCATGCAAGTGCTTCAGGATTGATTCTTTGAGGACCTGCTCCATGATTTTTCCAGGGACTGAGGTGAGGCTGACTGGCCTGTAGTTCCCAGGATCTTCCTTCTTCCCTTTTTTAAAGATTGGCACTACATTAGCCTTTTTCCAGTCATCCGGGAGTTAGCAACAAAATAAAATAGTTGATTGTCACTATCAGTACCTACTTATATGTTCTAAGAACAAACAAAAGATCCTACTCTGGGTAATTTTCTGCCCTAAGACCTACACCTAGCAATCACTTCAGACATTTTCAAATTGCACCTACTGTAAGATAGGCCAAATTCCGGCCATTCAGGGGAAACACTCATCATGAAGTGGCAGCTCTCCTGTCAGCATGGAAGAGCATGTAACAGTCAGGCTGGGGAGAACTGGTGAAGGTGGATCTGCAAACTATGTGACCAGTACCTGAAAAATCCTGTATACAGGAGCATAACCATTTGCAGACACACTATAGTGGTTGGAGCTTTAAGAATGAATTAATGAAGGAAGATAGCTAGATAGATAGCTAGATAGATAGATAAAAATGGCAGTAGATCTTTAAAAGTCTTTGTCAACAATGATGAATCAAGTGATTGCCTGGCAACGAATGCTGATAAAAAGCAATGAATAAGTAGGGGTGAACAACTGACTCATACGCACTTGGGTTTGTTTTCATTTGATCTTAGCTGTCCTCACATGAACTTTTAATATAAAAGAAAGACCTGCACCTGTGTCTTTCACTAAAATGCTGCTATTTATTCATTATTTTATTTATAGTTATTAACAGTGACAATATCTTCATTTACGTTAAAATATTAGACAATTTGTTATCATTGCTTACTAATATTTTCCTGGTTTGGTCCGATTAAACTAGGCTGAGCAGTGCAAGAGCACTCTAACTGCCAGCATCTGCCCTTTGCTTGGTGAATCAGGCTGCAGGAACTGCTAATAACAGTTTGGATGCCATAATAAGGAGTACAAGAAACTACCTTCAGGAGTAAAGACCCTGTTCCTGCATGGCCTGAGTACCTCTTGTGAAGTATGATGCGTGTCCTCAACTTCCATGGACTTCTACAACAGTTTATGGTGCTATGACCTCATAAGATTGTAAAGGCAAGTCTATGCTGCTATTAGACACGCACAGCTGGCCAGTGCCAGCTAACTCAAGCTTGCGGGGCTTGGGCAAAGGGGCTGTCTAATTGCAGTGAAGATGTTCAGGTTCAGGCTGGTTCCCAGGGCTCCAGGACCCTGTGAGGTGGGTGGGTTCCAGAGCTCAGGCTGCAGCCTGAGACCAAACATCTACACAGTCTACACCACAATTAAATAGCCCCTGAGCCTGAGACCTGTGAGCTCAAGTCAGCTGGTTTGAGCCAGTCATGGGTGTCTAATTGCAGTATAGACATACCCATAGTTTATATTACATCTACGCTTATGCAGCCCAATTGCTATACATGAGTTTCATTCAACTGAAACTTCTTCACCAAACCAGTCCCAAGATTTCTGCAGGGCCATATCCTAGGGTGATTATAAATTATCTAACAAATGCAGTAGTTAGTGAATGAGTATGCATATTATATAAATACATGAATGAAATGAAATGTAAGTTTGTGAGTATCTGCATTATGGGAAGCAAAGTATATACTGTGGAACTCAAAGTAATTTTTTAGAATGCCTATAATAAAGTCATAAAATGAAAAGACCCCTGAACTGCTGTATTTCTGATGTACTAAGCACCAAACTGTACTGTGCTTCACTTTACCATGAGAAAAAAATTAATAGAAATTACTTTCAGTGTTTGAAGTTCACATATGACTTATTCTTTTAAATTAAGGAAGGAAAATGGGGACAGGCTCTGAGCTTTTTCAGGAAATTGCTAAAGGAAAACAAAGTATTTCACCTGTAGGACAAAAAATTAGCCCCATCCAGTAATAAATCAGATAAAATTTGATCATTTTGGATCTGGAAAAATATTTGTGCATTCAAACCATGTTCAGATTACATTTTCACACCTAGCTGTATCCCTTGTATGAGGTGGTCCTTTAAAGAAATACAGCTCAGACATATTTAAAGTCCAAATTAACTTGAAATTTGGATGGGTGAAGTCTGGATAAAGTGGGGGGAGGGAACCAGGGGAGTTGAAAAATTGCAAAAATTCAAAAAATTGTATCCAGAATGAAATTCTGCCCCCTTCTTTGCCTCTAGAAAGTCATTACCATCTGACAGCTGTTTAGTGGCATATGTGAGTTAGTGGTACCAGTCCAATTCCTAGTGGGCAGGTGTCTGCATCACAAAAGCCACCATCACAATTGTCACTAATTGGCACCCTTGCTGGCAAGCTCAGCAGTGAGAATAAGGATTAAATGGCATAGAGATCAAATTATCCTGTCACCATATAGGTGCTCCCCCTCCAGGTCAAAGCAGCACGTTGGCAGGACAGTTTGGGGAAGTTTGCATTGCCTGCACCATAGCTTTCCGGGGGATAAAGGAACCTTCATTGTCTAGTGCTGTCAAGATGGCACATTTCACAAGCCCTGCATTCCCTTAAAAATTGCAACTGGATTAAAAAACAACAAACAAGAAAATTCCCTCTTAACTTTGATAGTGTCTGATCAATGCAAAATTGCTGTTTTACACAGGCAGACACCACTGTGCTCTAGTGTGATATTGCTACATTTGATGTCTCTCTTTGTTTGTTTTTTTAACAGCATGCAAATTCTATGATTTTTTCTAAGTATAGGGTGCAAAACTCACTGGAAAGGAGTGGGGGAGAAAAAGTCTTAGAGCTCAGCAAGCTTTAGGAGGATATTCTCTTAGTTATTGAGATGAGTTGAATAATTCTCTACTAATTTATATACCAGTGAAACCGGCCTGTTGGCAAGTCCACAATTAATGTGAATGCCAAGTGGAATTGCAGCTTTGTTTCATCTAGGAAAACACTTAGCTGAACAGCAGCTTTTCCAGCTGAAAATGTGTGTCTCTCTTTAAACTTGCAACAGAAGCTGGCATTTCTTCGCTTCCATTCACTCTATCATTATGATGCATTATACAATGTAATGATGTAATATGCTGGAAAGCTGACACACAAGTTCCTTGCCAAAAATAATAATACAAAAAGTGTACAATTATTTTCATCTATGAAAGCCACTCTCACTATCATCTTCGACTCACCAGCCAAAGCGAAAGCTTCCCTAATGGCAGAGATTCTCTTTATATTGTGAATTGGGCATGAATGTAAGAAGTAGGATGTTGGCTTCTCTGTTCTGAGTTAGAACTTTTAATGGATGTAAACAGATTTATCACTTGAGCATGTCAGGCCATCGCTGAGCTTCCTTTGCCTTATTTTTAATAGTGCTATCTCCTGAGAACCAGATTCTGATTTCCCTTGGTGGGTAGCACCATTGGTTTCACTAGGGCTATTTGTGAAGGTACTGTTCAGTCCTAGAAAGGGGCTTAGAATCTGACCCTAAGTTAGAAAGGCAAAATGTTAGGAATTTTGAAGACCACATCCTGTAAACCAGGGGTGGGCAAACTATGGCCCGGGGGCCACATCTGGCCCTCCAGATGTTTAATCTGGCCCTTGAGCTCCTGCAGAAGAGCGGGGTCCAGGGCTTGCCCCGCTCTGGCGCTCCAGCTGAGGAGCAGGGTAAGGGGTTTGCCCCACTCTGCGCAGCTCCCAGAAGCAGTGGCATGTCCTGCCTCTGGCTCCTACACTAGGGGCAGCAAGGGGGCTCCACACCCAGGAACTGCGGCCAGTGGGAACTGCAGGGAGGCACCTGCAGACAAGGCAGTGCGCAGAGCCACCTGGCCACGCCTCTGCATAGGAGCCAGAGCAGGAACATGCTGCTGCTTCTGGGAGCTGCTTGAGGTAAGCGCTGCCTGGAGCCTGCACCCCTGACCCCCTCCCATGCCCCAACCCCAGCCCTGATCCCTGTCCTGCCCTCCAAACCCCTTGTTCCCAGCCTGGAGCACCCTCCTGAACCCCCAGCCCCTCATCCCCAGCCACACCCCAGAGCCCGCAACCCCAGCCAGAACCCTCACCCCCTCCCGCACCCTAACCCCCAATTTCATGAGCCTTCATAGCCCACCATACAATTTCCATACCCAGATGTAGCCCTCAGCCAAAAGGTTTGTCCACCCCTGCTGTAAACCCTTACCCACACAAGTGTTCCTCACTTACCCAAATAATACGATTAACACCTAACTCTTATACAGTGCTTTGTGAAGGCCAGTAAGCCCTGGTCTACACTAGGACTTTAGGTCAAATTTAGCAGCCTTAAATTGATGTAAACCTGCACCCGTCCACACAATGAAGCCCTTTATTTCGACTTAAAGGGCTCTTAAAATCGATTTCATTACTCCACCCCTGACAAGTGGATTAGCGCTTAAATCGACGTTGGTGGCTCGAATTTGGGGTACTGTGGACACAATTCGATGGTATTGGCCTCCGGGAGCTATCCCAGAGTGCTCCATTATGACCGCTCTGGACAGCACTCTCAACTCAGATGCACTGGCCAGGTAGACAGGAAAAGAACCGCGAACTTTTGAATCTCATTTCCTGTTTGGCCAGCGTGGAAAGCTGCAGGTGACCATGCAGAGCTCATCAGCACAGGTGACCATGATGGAGTCCCAGAATCGCAAAAGAGCTCCAGCATGGACCAAATGGGAGGTACGGGATCTGATCGCTGTTTGGGGAGAGGAATCCGTGCTATCAGAACTCCGTTCCAGTTTTCGAAATGCCAAAACCTTTGTGAAAATCTCCCAGGGCATGAAGGACAGAGGCCATAACAGGGACCCGAAGCAGTGCCGTGTGAAACTTAAGGAGCTGAGGCAAGCCTACCAGAAAACCAGAGAGGCGAACGGCCGCTCCGGGTCAGAGCCCCAAACATGCCGCTTCTATGATGAGCTGCATGCCATTTTAGGGGGTTCAGCCACCACTACCCCAGCCATGTTGTTTGACTCCTTCAATGGAGATGGAGGCAACACGGAAGCAGGTTTTGGGGACGAAGAAGATGATGATGAGGAGGAGGAGGTTGTAGATAGCTCACAGCAAGCAAGCGGAGAAACCGGTTTTCCCGACAGCCAGGAACCGTTTCTCACCCTGGACCTGGAGCCAGTACCCCCCGAACCCACCCAAGGCTGCTTCCTGGACCCGGCAGGCGGAGAAGGGACCTCCGGGAGTGTACCTTTTAAAATACTATACATGGTTTAAAAGCAAGCATGTGAAAGGATTACTTTGCCCTGGCATTCACAGCTCTCCTGGATGTACTCCCAAAGCCTTTGCAAAAGGTTTCTGGGGAGGGCAGCCTTATTGCGTCCTTCATGGTAGGACACTTTACCACTCCAGGCCAGTAACACGTACTCAGGAATCATTGTACAAAAAAGCATTGCAGTGTATGTTTGCTGGCGTTCAAACAACATCCGTTCTTTATCTCTCTGTGTTATCCTCAGGAGAGTGAGATATCATTCATGGTCACCTGTTTGAAATAGAGTGTTTTTCTTCAGGGGACACTCAGAGGAGCCCGTTGCTGCTGGGCTGTTTGTCTGTGACTAAACAAAAATGTTCCCCGCTGTTAGCCACGGGGAGGGGGGACGGTTGAGGGGGTAGCCACGCGGTGTGGGGAGGCAAAATGCAACCTTGTAATGAAAGCACATGTGCTATGTATGTAATGTTAACAGCAAGGTTTACCCTGAAAGAGTGTAGCCACTGTTTTATAAAATGTGTCTTTTTAAATACCGCTGTCCCTTTTTTTTTCTCCACCAGCTGCATGTGTTTCAATGATCACAGGATCTTCTCCTTCCCAGAGGCTAGTGAAGATTAGAAAGAAAAAAAAATGCACTCGAGATGAAATGTTCTCCGAGCTAATGCTGTCCTCCCGCACTGACAGAGCACAGACGAATGCGTGGAGGCAAATAATCTCAGAGTGCAGGAAAGCACAAAATGACTGGGAGGAGAGGTGGCGGGCTGAAGAGAGTAAGTGGCAGGCTGAAGACAGGGCTGAAGCTGAAATGTGGTGGCAGCGTGATGAGAGGAGGCAGGATTCAATGCTGAGGCTGCTGGAGGACCAAACCAGTATGCTCCAGTGTATGGTTGAGCTGCAGCAAAGGCAGCTGGAGCACAGACTGCCACTACAGCCCCTGTGTAACCAACTGCCCTCCTCCCCAAGTACCATAGCTTCCACACCCAGACGCCTAAGAACGCGGTGGGGGGGCCACCGGCCAACCAGCCACTCCACCACAGAGGATTGCCCAAAAAACAGAAGGCTGGCATTCAATAAATTTTAAAGTTGTAAACTTTTAAAGTGCTGTGTGGCATTTTCCTTCCCTCCTCCACCACCCCTCCTGGGCTACCTTGGTAGTCATCCCCCTATTTGTGTGATGAATGAATAAAGAATGCATGAATGTGAAGCAACAATGACTTTATTGCCTCTACAAGCGGTGATCGAAGGGAGGAGGGGAGGGTGGTTAGCTTACAGGGAAGTAGAGTGAACCAAGGGGCGGGGGGTTTCATCAAGGAGAAACAAACAGAACTTTCACATAATAGCCTGGCCAGTCATGAAACTGGTTTTCAAAGCTTCTCTGATGCGTACCGCGCCCTCCTGTGCTCTTCTAACCGCCCTGGTGTCTGGCTGCGCGTAACCAGCAGCCAGGCGATTTGCCTCAACCTCCCACCCCGCCATAAACGTCTCCCCCTTACTCTCACAGATATTGTAGAGCACACAGCAAGCAGTAATAACAGTGGGAATATTGGTTTCGCTGAGGTCTAAGCAAGTCAGTAAACTGCGCCAGCGTGCCTTTAAACATCCAAATGCACATTCTACCACCATTTTGCACTTGCTCAGCCTGTAGTTGAACAGCTCCTGACTACTGTCCAGGCTGCCTGTGTACGGCTTCATGAGCCATGGCATTAAGGGGTAGGCTGCGTCCCCAAGGATACATATAGACATTTCAACATCCCCAACAGTTATTTTCTGGTCTGGGAATAAAGCCCCTTCCTGCAGCTTTTGAAACAGACCAGAGTTCCTGAAGATGCGAGCGTCATGTACCTTTCCTGGCCATCCCACGTTGATGTTGGTGAAATGTCCCTTGTGATCCACCAGAGCTTGCAGCACTATTGAAAAGTACCCCTTGCGGTTTATGTACTCGGCGGCTTGGTGCTCCGGTGCCAAGGTAGGGATATGGGTTCCGTCTATGGCCCCACCACAGTTAGGGAATCCCATTGCAGCAAAGCCATCCACTATGTCCTGCACATTTCCCAGGGTCACTACTTTTGATATCAGCAGATCTTTGATTGCGTGGGCTACTTGCATCACAGCAGCTCCAGCAGTAGATTTGCCCACTCCAAATTGATTCCCAACTGACCGGTAGCTGTCTGGCGTTGCAAGCTTCCACAGGGCTATCGCCACTCGCTTCTCTACTGTGAGGGCTGCTCTCATCTTGATATTCATGCGCTTCAGGGCAGGGGAAAGCAAGTCACAAAGTGACTTTCCATGAAAGTGCAGCTACGCATGCGAAAGTTTTGCAGCCACTGGGAATCGTCCCAGACCTGCAACACTATGCGGTCCCACCAGTCTGTGCTTGTTTCCCGAGCCCAGAATCGGCGTTCCACAGCATGAACCTGCCCCATTAGCACCATGATGCATGCATTGGCAGGGCCCATGCTTTCAGAGAAATCTGTGTCCATGTCCTGATCACTCACGTGACCGCGCTGACGTCGCCTCCTCACCCTGTATCACTTTGCCAGGTTCTGGTGCTGCATATACTGCTGGATAATGTGTGTGGTGTTTAATGTGCTCCTAATTGCCAAAGTGAGCTGAGCAGCCTCCATGCTTGCCTTGGTATGGCATCCACACAGAAAAAAGGCGCGGAACAATTGTCTGCCGTTGCTCTGACGGAGGGAGGGGCGACTGACGACACGGCTTACAGGGTTGGCTTCAGGGAGCTAAAATCAACAAAGGGGGTGGCTTTACATCAAGGAGTATTTCAGGCAGGACTTCACGGAGGGTTCCAATAAGAAATGGTGTACCTAAGTTATTGTTCTTATTGGAACAATGAGGTTAGTCTGGCCTCTGATTGATACATGGCTAGATTTACCTCGCTGCACCTTCCCTGTGAGTGACTGCAGTGTGACCTAGAGGAATGAGTCCCCTAGACGGGGGAGGAGGCAAATGAGTACAAAACAAATCTGGTCTATTTCTTGTTTTGATCCACTCCATCTATCTTTTACATCTTTGGCTGGCAGCAGACGGTGCAGAAGGACTGCATGCCATCCACATCTCATGGTTGGTCGGCAGAAGATGGTGCAATAGGACTGCTAGCAATCCGTGCTCACCATAAGATGGTTCAATAGGACTGACTGCAGGACTAAAGAGAATGACCTGGTCAAGTCACTCCAAATTTCGTCCCTGCGCCCATGTCTGCCCAGGCGCTCGTGGCCGACGTGGCCAGGAGCACCTCGGACATGACGATGACGGCTACCAGTCGTATTGCACCGTCTGCTGCCAGAAGGGAATGGGTTGCTGCTACTGTGTAGCAATGCTGTACAGCGTCTGCCAGCACCCAGGAGACATAGGGTGACGGTTACCTGAGCGGGCTCCATGCTTGCCGTGGTATGGCGTCTGCACAGGTAACTCAGGAAAAAAGGCGCGAAACGATTGTCTGCCCTTTCTTTCATGGAGGGAGGGAGGGAACGGGGGCCTGACAATATGTACCCAGAACCACCCGCGACAATGTTTTAGCCCCATCAGGCATTGGGATATCAACCCAGAATTCCAAAGGGCAGCGGAGACTGCGGGAACTGTGGGATACCTACCCACAGTGCAACGCTCCAGAAGTCGACTCTAGCCTCTGTACTGTGGAAGCACTCCACCGAGTTAATGCACTTAATGCACTTAGAGCATTTTCTGTGGGGACACACACACTCGAATATATAAAATCGATTTCTAAAAAACCGACTTCTATAAATTCGACCTTATTCCGTAGTGTAGACATACCCTAAGTATCAGTACCCTCATTTTACAGGTGGGAAAAGTGAAGTATAGGAAGGTGAAGTGACTTGCCCCAAGTCACACAGCAGGTCAGTAACAGAGCCAGGTCTCTCCTCACTCCAGTACAGTACCATACCCTATGATAGGGTGGCCAATCGGTGGTTCACGAGCTGCATGCGACTCTTTTACACTTCAAGTGCAGCTCATGGAGCCCTCCATATGCCCCCCATTCTCCATATACCAGACTGGGGAAAGCTTGGGGCTTTTGCCCCATGGTGGAGTGGTAGGGCTAGGGATGAAGCCCCAACCCTCAGCAGGTGCCTCCTGTGGGGCTGAAGCCCAAGACCCCTCTCCCCACAGTACAGAAGCCCCTACCCCACCACCCTGCTGCAGGGCTGGCTCTCAAACTTCTGAAGATTTTCATATGTGGCTCAGAGGGTCAGACATTTTGGCCGCCCCTGCCCAGTGAATTATACCTCCCATTGGTTTAAATGGACCTACCTGAGGCCCCAATTCAACAAAGTACTTAAGCATGTTTCTAACTTTAAGCATGTGAGTCATTTGAAGCATCCTTTGTAGTCAATAGAACTATTCCCAGGCTTAGTAAGGCATGTGCTTAACTACCTTGCTGAATCAGAGCCTCTGGTGAATAAAGGCTAATTAAATCTGACCCTGAGAGGTGCAGAGCACCCTTATCTCCCAAAGTCATCCATGGAAGCAGAAGACACTGGGAACCTGGCCCTTCCATACAAAAATCTAGATTATACAAACCTGTCCAAGGTATTCTGACAGTCCCGATACCTGAGCCCCTCATAATTCTCTGACCACCTCACAATTTTTTTAAAAATCTGTGTTTATCCTCAGAGCACCCTGGGAGGTAGAACAGTCCTATTATCCCTATTTTACAGATGAAAAGTTGAGGCACAGAGAGACTCAGTGACTTGTCCAAGGTCATCCAGCAGGAAATTGAACCCAGGTCTCCAGCTAGAGCCTGAACTACAGGTCCACGCTTCCTCTCCATCCTGATCCACAGAAATCAATTAACTTAATCGTGTCAGCTATTACCAAAAAAAATCACACACTGAAAGCACTAGAGACAAAAGGATTGGCTAATTGCTGGATTATAGCAGTTCAATCATAGAATATAGATGCTTAGGGTTGGAAGAGACCTCAGGAGGTCATCTAGTCCAACCCCCTGTTCAAAGCAAGACCAACACCAACTAAATCATCTAAGCCAGGGCTTTGTCAAGCATGGCCTTAAAAACCTCTAAGGATGGAGATTTCACCACCTCCCTAGGTAACCCATTCCAGTGCTTCACCACCCTCCTAGTGAAATAGTGTTTCCTCATATCCAACCTAGACCTCCCAAACTGCAACTTGAGACCATTGCTCCTTGTTCTGTCATCTGCCACTACTGAAAACAGCTGAGCTCCATCCTCTTTGGAACCCCCCTTCAGGTAGTTGAAGGCTGCTATCAAATCCCCCCTCACTCTTCTCTTCTGCAGACTAAACAAGTCCAATTCCCTCAGCTTCTCCTCATAAGTCATGTACCCCAGCCCCCGGATCATTTTTGTTGCCCTCCGCTGGACTCTCTCCAATTTGTCCACACCCTTTCTGTAGTGGAGGGGAGCGCTACACTGAACCTGGAGTTTTCAGACCAGACTAGATTTTCATGCCTGAGGGCTGGATTGTGTCATAGCAAGGGGCAGTGTGCAGCCATCGACAACAAGAGTGCTTCACTAGAGGAAACCAAGCTGCACGGCCACATTCAATAGCCACTGTGGACATGCCAACAAACCAGTATGACTCATATGAAAACTACTGGAGAGAACTATATCGCTCACCTCAGCCATCAACATCCTCCCTCCAGCGGCTGTGTGCCTGCTACTGCTAACCTTTCTGTGGAACGTAGTTCCCTTGTCTATGTGCCAGGAAGCTCTGCTGACCCATGTACTTAAGAGGAAATCATGGCCTTGTCTCCTTCCCACCCATTTGGGAATGTGCCTTCAGAGAGGCAGCACTTGAGTAAGGGTTGCAGGATTGGGCCCCAGATTACTTACTTTTAATTCTGTTCTCTGAAAAATATGAAACCGTCTGTGTTACCTGCGTTGGAGGGGGTCTCTGATCCACGCCCAAGACCTTGCTGGAACTTCCTCTGTAGCTTGTGCTAGCACCTATGTTGTCCCTGGTTTTCAAAGGTCCTTTCCTTTTAAGCAGGAGGAAGGGTCAACTAAATAAACAAAGCAAGACACCTCCCCAAATATTTCCCAATAACTGGCATGAGAATTTGATCCCCTACTGTATTTTTATGCAACATTCTCTCTCAATAAGGCTGTTCTGGAGAGCCAGGAGCTTGCATGTCGTAACCAAGTGAGAGTAAGCATGGTGATGGAGACAGGCCCTTACTGGAGTGAAAGCTAGAGTAAAGTAACTCTATAAAGGGTGGGTGTGGGGGAAGGGGCTTGTACTATAGAGCTTTCAGGTTAGGCTGTACTATGCATATATAGTCCATCAACAACATTCATGTTTGCAAGGCAGAGAAAATTCTGTTCAAACAGTGATATACAATTGCACAGTAAGTGTATCTTAATAATACAATGAAGTGTTAGCTCTGATTAGAAAAGAAAGATGAATTCTCCTGCTAAACTAGGGTAACCCTAAAAGCGTGTTAACATGAAACACTAAATAAAATGCTACTCATCTATAATAAATCTTATTACACATTTTGGCAATTTTATTACTAACATAGTGAAGGTTTCAAGCAATGTTTGAAAATAGAAATCTTAAATTGAATCATTGTTGCATGAATATATGCAAAATATTCATTTCTAGCACTGTGAGGGTTGAGTGCTTTTAAATTGGAGAAATCACTCATGACTTCACCTTTTCATGCAAGATAAAGTTGTATGTGGTAACATCATTACAATGTCATGAAAGGAGTGGAAATCATACAACAGTTCTGCCTAAAGCTAATATACAAAAAAGTGCTTCAATATTTTTCAATATTGTTCAATATTTAAAGGTGCAGTACAAGGCTTTAAATATATAAAAAAATCATTAGGCTTTAGATGTCAGTGAGGCCTTTACTGAGTACTGAGACTAATAAAATCATTGATGAGGTCTCTTTAATATTTAACAGAATTCATGTCTTAGGTACTAGCCTCTTTTCAACTCCAATCTCTGTGGATGGAACTAAATATAGGAATAAAAAAGCAAACGATTTATGTGGGGGTCATTATGGATTTTTTTTTAACTAGGGCACTAAAATTAAACTATTTACTCAATAATACTGTCATAACAACAAAGAAAATTCTAACACATTTAAATAGTATTTCCTATAAATTCTTTAGCAGAAGATTACTTCAAAAGTACATAACACTTTTATACACATTAACAATCAGTAAATTCAATCAGTTAAAACGAATGAGCATATTTTGCAATGAGTTACAGCACCACGAATCACCAATATAGAGTTCAGAGGGCTACTAGAATCTTAAAGGTATTTTTAAAGAGTGGAGAAAGGAATAATTTATGCTCAGATAGTTCTTTACCTTTCCTTTGCTTTGATTAAAAAAAAATAGACCTGAAAGTTCAGTCTCAAACATAGAAGTTATACAAAAAGCCCACCCTGCAATTTAACTACATTATTTTTACAGCACATCTGTAGGGAGAAAAAAAAAAAAAAAAAAAACATGGCAAGGCAATTGCACAATGTCAGACTCAACTTTAAACCCTGGTATGCATGAAATTGATAGCTCCATTCCTGTTAGCTAGTCACTAGTCCAGCACTTCAGAGTCAAGAGGTTGCAAAATAAAATTATCTCTGTTTTGAATTTCAATTCTACAACCAAAATATTCTCATTTATTAAAATAAAAATGTAAATGTATATATTATCATCCTATTTTTATGTAAAGGCATTCTGGAAAGTACCACATATCATCATCACATGGGGAAATGTTTTCACTTTGATTGGCTGTTGCTAAGCTACAAGGAAATGGAATGGACCATTGCCAATGATGAATTAACTGATGAGCCTGGATGACAGTAATCTTTGTCACTCGATGCAGTAGCTGTCTGAGCCCTGTCATTTTCTGCATTTCATGTTAAACAGATATACCTAGCTTGTAAAACAATACAAAAAGAGACTGCAAAGAAAGAAGTAAACTTTAACAATTAGAGGATCATAATTTTTATTTACAGCCTTACTAAGATTATACTATTCTACAGCATTCAACCATGGGGTTCGTATTAGTTCAGATTTTGCTTGTAATTCTAAGACAATGGGTGCATGAAACTTTATTGAGGAGCAAATAGAGCCAATATAAAAAGCTATTGATGGCAGTTTTATGGTTGAGACAGAAACTCACAATGACACAAATGCTTAAAGTTAACTCTAATGAGTAATCCATAATGCCTGTTGTACCTCAGTGTTCTAGTATATACTTTATACATAATCTATATCTGAGGTATCTGTGCTACTTCTGTCCCACCAAGGCATTTGTGACCAGCTGGCTTGTCCTTGTTTTGCTATGCTCACACTCATTCTGAATCAGGCTGGGGTAACCCCATTTGTGTAATTCTCTCCTATATAAAATCTGACATCTCTGTGTGGCTGTTTTCAGAATTGATATATCCTTCTGGTTTGCATCTATTGCTTCATGACCTCTCTGCTTCTGCCTACCCCATTTTTTACACAGATTGCAGGGAGGAGTGGGTTTTGTCACCAAATGATTATCACTGGAACACCAGGCACCTCTGGGGAGAATCAATGTTCTTTTTCGCTCCGTATAGTTCCTAGCTGTCTTTGGGTTGAATATAGGAACTTATATCTATCTTGAGTACTTTTATGCCCTCATCACTTAGCCCCTTGCAATCTTTAATGTATTTATCCTCCAAACACACCTATGAAGTAAAGAAGCACTACAATCCCCATTGTACAAATGGGGAACTGAGGCACAAAGAGAGAATTACCCTAGTTGACACATGAAGTATGTAGTAGAGCAGGCAACTGAACCCAGGTCTGCAGATTCCCAAACTAGCATCCAAACCACTGGACCACACTTCCTGCTCCTAAATGGGTAGTACTAATAATTAATAATAAAAAATACACCAATCTTGAGATTCCTGCAACACCTTGGCATGGCTTCAGCTTGGCTTAGTAATTTTATTTTTCCTTGTTTCTCGACAATACATGCCTCCTTAATGAGAGGTGCTCTAAATGTACCTTTTGTGTGTTCATTTCCTTTAAAAAATGCAACAAGACTATGCCAATGAAAGCAATTTTTTTGGTCTTGTAATCTATAGATTATTGACAAGATGAATGAGATTGTTTGGACGTAATGCCTCCTACTATTCAAGGGCTAGCAAAGCCTTATTTTTTAAATATGTGGATTTTGAAATGATAGATCATAATAACAGGCCCAGTGCCTATGAATGGGGACTGCAAACACTTAATATTTCAGTAGAAGTGTGTGCAACATGATCCAATCACTCTGAAAAATGTACATAACAGAAATATACACAGAAAGCAGCTGGCAAAAAAGAGAATAAACAAAGAAATATTGATAAACCTCTGCACTGATTAGGCAAAATATATTCAAGTTGCATTTGAATAATCTCATATATATTTATATGTATACACATATATATTCAATATACTGAAAGATTTCTTACCTAATAATTCCTTTCTTTGAAGGACATATCTATGAATCTACCTCTCTTAGTGAACACCATTTCCTTGTGAAGAGCAATGCAGTTTTGGTATAGGCGATAGCCCAGATCCCCAGCTAGTGTAAATTGCCATGGACCTATGCTTATTTAGGATTCCATTTTGCAAGGGGCACCAATTCAACAAAGCCCATAAGCACATGTTTAGCATTAAGTCTGTAAGTAATCCCTTGAATATCTGCTCTATAATTTATTAGACCTGGTCCTGCAGTCCTTTCTCGTGTGGACTGTCCCATTGACTTCAGGATTGGGCCCTTAGAAGTCAGTTACAGTTGAGTTGCCCCTGCTCACATCAGAGCTGTGTTTATCCCTCTGCACTCCTGTATTAAAAATAACTTCATCTCTGAAAGTGAATTTTACGACACAATAAAGTAAGTTCTCATTCTGGAAATGTACTTTCATACCATGCCAATTACTGACTTAGTGCAAGTTTTTGTGGCAGGTGTATAAACAAGTGGGATTTATAATGGAAGCATTGCTGGATTCCTCACTGCAGGAGTTCTGCTAATAGGCACCTCTCTAGTTCTAAGCTATTGTGCTGTAGTTATTGTACTAGAAGGAGGGAAGAGGGGTTGATGACCCTCTATATTTTTGGGTTACCTTCCAATCCCTTACTTATAAATTGATCATACCCAGTACCCACACATGGCACCCTAGCTGGTGAAAGAAGGAAGCAGAGACACATCTACCTTCCCTACAGTGTTCATTACCACATTATGTTCTTTTTTTAATCACAGCTGCCCTAAAATCCATCTTACACCCAATGACAGCAATCTATCCTTCCCTGGCTAGATAGTCTATATAATAGGCTTTGCTGGCTCATTCTCTCATGTGATTACACCTCACACCATTGTGACTTAATCAGCTCAGTTGGCTGCACACATCCACACACAGGAATTCCCAGTGACTCATTTTACTACAGAAATTTACACCAAGTAACTTGCCAGGTTATTGTATCTTGTTTGCACATTGGACATCAGCTGATCAGTCCTACATTGCTCATTGCTCTGACTCCTTTAAATCAGCAAAGCTCTATCATTTTAATGGGTGTTCAGATTTACACCACCTGAAGGCTTGGCCCCTTGTTTTATAAAGCTATGGAGATTAGTAGAAAAAAAAGGCATGCAAATAGTAGATCTAACTATTGGGGCCCATTAGAAAATCAATAGATGATTGAGACATTATTTTTAAAATGTACAAACATTTGAAAGGCTATCTTTGCTCTTTCCATGAATAAAGGCATTTTGGCAGTGCAGGATTGCTCATATTATACAATCTATATTCAAATGTGCTGTGGACCAGATCCTTGGGCCTTGGCATGGCTTCTTTAAACTGGTCTGGAAGTGCAAAGGGGCTGTAAACCCATCAGCTGACCTGCCTGTGGTCCGACAACTCCCATGTGGAGCCCCCAGTAAAAGGAGGTGTAGTGGGGTGTGGCAAGAGCTCTGCTGAGCTCCACTGAGTCCCAGCTGGCATAATGGTCCATAAGAGTCATTACCTGAGGACACAAATTAGAGAGGCCTGGGGATTAGTGGCCTGCAAAAATGGCATATAGCCACTTTTGTACACACCATCCATGGGTCCTGCACCAAGTGCAGCTCAGCAGGGTCATTCAACTGAGTCCAATATATTTGTGTGTAATATAGTTCTGTTTACCTGTTGTCCCAGGAACAAAGAATTAAAAAACGGCATCTTTTTAAAGTTTCTCTGGTGAGCAAAATTTCATATAACTCAATCTTGAATTAGCAGTGATAGGCTTAGTATTAGAGACATGTCAAACAGCCACAACTCCAATTACATTCTGTCAGAACTAAGCTGGGTAGCGGCCCATTAAGAGAAGCAAATCCTATAACTGGGAGGACATCACAGAATCAGACATTGCACAACACTGATGAAGGACACTATGATACAGTGAACCTCCACAGGAGATGATACAGTGTGAAGACAGGAATTTGAGGTGCTCAGAGCTGGAGGTGGATTTTCAGGAACTACCTGGATCAGCTAAGCGTAGCTGAGTCCTACCCATCTCCACTTAGGATTTAAGGCTGTTACACACTTGATTTATTCCTCCCAAAGAAAACCTCTTTGGGCCTTAGTCTGATCCCATTTACACTGGTGTAAACCCTGCATACCTGCACTGATAGCAGCAGCTCCTCCAGATTTATAACTGTTTATAGCTGTAATCAGAATCATCACTTTATCATGAGACCTCAGGAACAAGACTGTTATTCCATTGTGTCGAGTTTCTAACTCATGATATGGACCAACCCAAATAGACACACACATGCACCGGAGAGCAGAAGTTTAAAAGAACAGCTTTTCTCTTGGCACGGGGCAGGTTACCACTTCGGTTTGTCCAACAGGTGGACTACCTGACAAGCAGCAGGTAGCCTTGCTTTTGACTACCACATTTTAAAGCAGCCTGGTTGGCAATTCATTAGTGTCTGCTAACTGTTAAACACAAGAAAGTTCAAAAACGTGCATATGTTTCCCTCCCTGCCTCCCAGGTGGTATCTGTTTCAAGCAGCAACCTTTTCACTTCGTGCATCAAGACTTGTAAACTTCCTGTGGCTACAGCAGCGTTTCCTAACCAGGTGCCTGTGTCTGAGCTGCAGTCTCTGAAGAGCAGCAAACTCCATATGCTGATCTCGCTCCACCGAGATGCCATTCGCTTCTCCTTGAAAGTTTGTTGTCAGAATTACTGAAATGTACACAAATGCCTGTATTTGAAAGTGAAATTTGGTGGAAAAATAAAGATATAATAGGACTCTTTCTTATACAATTTCCTGGTGTGATATCTGTCTAAAAAATGAAGTGAAATTATATGATGTCAAAAAATCATGTTTCAAAATGATTGACAACATGTGAGTGTTTAGCATTGTGAAATGAGGTGGAAAATTTTAATTGCATGATGGAAGGACATAATATTTATTAGAACCTCGTTACCACACTGGATTTCAGTGAAGAGGACACAATTTTACATTTTGCATTAATACTTCAGGCTAAATCTTAAATGAACACATAGAAGTAAAATTCTGTATCCGAACCTTTTCTTATGGTATGTGATTAAGTTTTCAATCTCTAATAGTAAAACAGCACCAATGTGATTGGCACATTGCCATAATGACAAAGAGTTTCCCTAATACATATACTACTATTCTGATTTGAACAATGTACAAATGTGAAGTTTCCAAGTCAGTGAAAGAGGAAGCAGGTCTTTATACACTGCTCGGTTGAAAGTGTAGTGAAGAATTTGCTGAGCTGATGTATTATGAAACTCAAGACTAGCTGATACCAAGGTTCAACAGGAGTGGTATATTTATTTAATTTTTTTAATTAACTCTGCTTTGGACTAACCCATCACTATTCATCCAAATGTAATACACCTGCATGAGAAAAAATACACTACTAAGTCTCAGGACTCCAACCTCATTCTTCTACAATTTGCAACCCCACTTATATATTTCCCAAAGACCTTGGAAAAAAGATGGGCGGGCTTTGCAGCCTGACCAGATTGTTAGGTTCTTGAAGACAGAAGGTGAAAGCGAATTCCAGAGTCACAGCCATTTAATGGAAAATACCTAGCCACCAGCAAGATAGTGGCAACAATTTCAGGTAGAAGTCTGGCTGCTTGCATAATTGTTCTCATAGGCTTTAAGGTCTGAAGGGACCATGATGATCATCTAGTCTGACCTCCTACCAATTGCAAGCCCCTGAAATTCACCCACCCACAGAGACCCATAATCTCTGGCTGAGTTTCTGAAGACATCAAATCATGATTTAAAGACTTCAAGTTTCAGAGTATCCACCATGTACTCTAGTTTAAACCTGCAAGTGACCTGTGCCCCATGCTGCAGAGAAAGGCAAAAAAACCTCAGGGCCTCTGCCAATCTGACCTGGGGGAGAAATTCCTTCCCGACCCCAAATATGGCAGTCATTTGGATCCTGAGCATGTGGGCAAGACCCACCAGCCAGACAGGTGGGAAAGAATTCTCTGTAGTAACTCAGACTCCTCCCCATCTAGAGTTGCATCTCTGGCTGTTGGTGATATTGCTACTAGTAGTCGCAGATGGGCCACCTGCCATCTTAGGCAGTTTCATAATACCATCCCCTCCATAAACTTATCAAGCTCAATCTTGAAGCCAGTTAGGTTTTTTGCCCCCACTGCTCCCCTTGGAAGGCTGTTCCAGAACTTTACTTCTCTGATGATTAGAAACCTTCATCTAATTTCAAGCATAAACTTGTTGATGGCCAGTTTATATCAATTTGTTCTTCTATAAACATCGGCACTTAACTTAAATATCTCCTCTCTCTCCCTGGTATTTATTCCTCTGATGTATTTATAGAGAGCAATCATATCTCCCTTCAGCCTTCTTTTGGTTAGGCTAAGCAAGCCACATCCCTCGAGTTTTCTCTCGTAAGATAGGTTTTCCTTTCCTCTGATCATCCTATTAGTCCTTCTCTGCACTTGTTCCAGTTTGAATTAATCTTTCTTAAACATGGGAGACCAGAATTCCACACAGTATTTCAGATGAGGGCTCACCTGTGCCTTGTATAATGGTAATAATGCTTCCCTGTCTCTACTGGAAATACCTCGCCTGATGCATCCTAGGATTACAGCCTTTCTGCATCGCATTGATAGCTCACAGTCTTCCTGTTACCAACCAATATATCCAGCTCTTTCTCCTCCTCTGTGGCTTCCAATTGATATGTCCCCAGTTTATAGCAAAAATTCCTGTTGTTAGTCCATAAGTTTGTACTTTGCACTTTGTATTATTACAGTTCATCTCATTTCTATTACTCCAGTTTTCAAAGTATCCAGATCTTCTTGCATGATATTCCGGCCCTCCTCCATTCTATTTCCAGGGGCCCCAGATTAAGCACTACCACTGACTGCAATGCCTTTCTGGAGAGGAGGATGAGAGAAGAGAAGAGATTCTGATTCTGCCCTCCCCATCTCTGAAGACCTTTGCAGACAGAGTCATGGAAGGGTGTTCCTAGGCAGGACCTACCAGCAGGAGTCAGGGAGTGTGGTTCATGTGTTACAGCATTTGTGACCTCAGCAATGAGCCCTAGGCACCACCACCACTAAATATTCAGATTACTCCTAGTCCTGGCAAGAATCTGTGAGTTAGGAAGTGACTGACCAGAATATGGGTGCACATTAATGAAGATTATATACCTATTTTGGAGCCAGTTCATGCAGTGCCAGACTGTGGTCCAAATTTGGGGGGTTATGTTTCTGAGCAGCATCCGAATTTTGTGTGTTCATCGGAACCAAATCAAGAATCTGCGATGGCTTACCTATTCTCAATGAGGACCCTAAAAGTCAAGCAACTCTTGTATGCCAAAACCGCTTTTAAGTTTACCAAAAGGAAATGGTAAACAAGGGTAATTCTTTGATGACTCAAAAGAATGAGGTCACATCGACTGGGCTGGGATCCTAGATTTAAAGGCTCAGCAACAACTTCTGTTACAAAAAATAATTAATGATCCAGAATTGCAGAAAGAACCCAGTTTACGTAGATTTTGTTTTCTTACAGTCAGTATCAGCAATATTATAAAAGTTTACATGTGATCATGCAAAAGAGAGGGAGGATTGTTAAAATTATACACATCAAGTTTAAATGAAACACCAAGAGTGAAAAGTAAGGACAACAGGCTGATGATATCTTGCCATGTGCTAGGGGAAAACAAGAAGGCCAGGTTCTGATTCTATCAGTGGTTCAGTGCACTAGTAATTCACATGAATTTGGGGTAGGACATAAATCACAGTGTTGGGAATCCTAAAGGGTCAGTGAATGGGTCTGTAGCTAGTCGAGCAGAAGAGTTCAGAAATTAAAATGCTTAGCAATGAGTAATAAGAAATCTTAGAGGCTTAAACAGTTGTTTGAAATATATACTTGATGAGCCTTTCCACAGAAGGAAGGAGCTTTTCTCTACTCCAGCAGACTGGATCCCACTGAATCGTACCAAAAATTTGCTTGTGCATATTCTCTCAAACTTCTTAATGAACTTACTTTGTCTGTGCACACACATTCCACAAGCATTTGGTGTGGTCAAGTGTTACTGGCAGGGATAGTAGAAGAAAGCAAATTTCCAAGCCCTCTGTGAGAATATTGGCAGAGAGGGAATTTTAGATGTTCCCATGCGAGTATTTGCACCAGAAGTACAATCTAGGGAGGAAAATAGAACCATGCCATTTATCTGACCAAACACAACTAACCAATGTAGCTCCAAAAAGGTAAAATTCACTTTAGTACAGATGACCCATGCACCACTTAAGTCAACTGTTAAGGTTTTCTTAAGGTCATTTTATGTGATGAACAGGCCTTGGAAAGGTCTTCTGCATGGTGGTGAGTTCTGTCCATAGTGAACGCTTCAAACAACTGTATGTGATCAATCCAGATAGTGAGCAAAAATGTATGAACTGCTTTTGAATAACAAATAAATCTGAGGGAATCACAATCTGCTTGAAGCTATTTCATAAGCAGGAAAAAAAGGCCAGATCAATTATTCATTTCAAATTATTCACTCCACTCTCCATCAAACTCTTTATAAGTCACAAACATTACAGGATAAAAACAGTTCTAAAACAAACCTCTACAACACATTCAAAGAAGAGGTTATTGTTATAATAAAACATTTCTATAGCACAGTAACTTTGCATGATTCTTTACAAAATATAGACAAGATATGGCCTCAGCAGCAAATTCTGAACCAGATTCAGACTTCTGAGCTGCCTCATAAACTCAAGAGTGTTTGGATTTGGGGTCCCCATTATCTACATGCAAAATGTGGATCTGGCACTGGGTTCAGACCATGAACCATCCCCTGCCTTCTCCCCCTACCTCCCCCCCCCCCCCCCGGCAACACACACAAGGTCTGTGTGTGTTTCAGGACTGTGGTTTAGGTCCATCACTAATATGAATTTATACCCTCTTAAAAGGATCCTGTATAGGTTATGGGTCTGATTTGTCAGTGAGGAGTTTTGAACCGAAAAATAATGATCCTGAGGTTGTTCTTTGTTATGGTCATTAGTCTCAAAGCATCTCACTGCTGAATATTAATGAAAAGATTTTTAATAATGATACTTAATCCATAAAACATCTGCATGTGTGTGCACACAAGAGAAGATTGTTTCAATAATGTGAAATAAAAATGTTGGGGTACTTTAAATTGCAAGCCACTAAAGGCCTATCTACCTCCTTCCACCTGTTTGTATCATTTATTTTGCTCTGATCAGAAAGGAAATAAGCATCTCTGAACAAGGAACCACAGAATACACAAGAGCATCACAAAGTAATTATGAGTTTATGACATCATCTTAATATTACAAGGGAGAGAGTGAAAGACTCAGGAGAAACTTCAGATTTCCCTTTTGGGAAAATGTTAATGGATGCTTACAATCTGTTTCCCTTTGTTTGGATGTTACAACCAATAATACACTTTTATGTCTATAAATAAGAACTAAAGTTGAATAAATCCAACAAGCTCCTGAGCCTGCAGCTCTGAAACTTGATTCACATTTATGGTAAAGATTTATGAGTCACTTGCAGAGAATAAGTTGAAACTGCAAGATTTGGGGTGAAATTATTCAAAATGGTGATTATTTTTGGAAGCGATTATGCATGCACACCTGATCAGGGTGTCACCTGTGCCTGCTAGTCCTACATGATAAAACATGGCAATTTTCTGCTTTTCACTTTGTTTGCACAAAAGAAATTCAAGTGAGCACAGTCAAACTACTGTATTTATTTTAGATGCACTGGCTCATCAGTGGGTATATTTTTTTCTTTTTGCTCAGACCCTGGAATATGTTGTTTAAATTATTTATGTAAATATCCTAATGGCTGCAAGGGAAAGGGTGTGTGTGTGTGTGTGTTAGTGTTAGAGAGAGAGAGAGCACTCACAAAACATTACATTAAAAGAACATTAAGGTTACAAAATCAAGCACTCAAACTTTAGGGAATGCCAGAACTAAGGTTGCTCATGTAATCTGAATTTGGCCCCTTCATAAATATTAATTATGGTACAGTCCTTAATTACATCATCACATACAGGATCCCTCAGAAATAACGGACAGCAATGGTAGGTTGTCATCTTGTATGTGGACCAGCACTGGGGGGGAATGAGCTACACACTGCCGATGGGTTTCACAGATTCAGGCATCTTGGGTTCCATTCCATTCCAAGAGAACAGTTTTCTAATGGGCACAGACTCTTTAGCACTGTTCCCACCAAGACTGGCTCCTTCTACCTCTGGCCCTTCTTGCCTGTCCCCTTCACAATCATGTCTCCCCTGGCTCGAGGGACCGGTGTAAAAGACAGGTTTCAGAGTAACAGCCGTGTTAGTCTGTATTCGCAAAAAGAAAAGGAGGACTTGTGGCACCTTAGAGACTAACCAATTTATTTGAGCATAAGCTTTCGTGAGCTACAGTAGCTCACGAAAGCTTATGCTCAAATAAATTGGTTAGTCTCTAAGGTGCCACAAGTGCTCCTTTTCTTTTTGGTGTAAAAGAAAGTCCTTCTCCATGTAGAGGAGCTTGCATTAGATGACCCAGGGTATATTTTCCAGCCCTGTGGATCTGTACTTTACAAAACTTACGTTATCTGGGGTAAATATTGTAAAAATACTATTAAGGAGCTGTCAAAAATATATTTCAATAGATGTATATTCAAACCAAAGCCCATAAGCATACTTGTATATAGTGTATTTTTGTTGTGAATATGTGTATACTTGTTGTGGTTCCCAAGCCTGATATGGTCCAGTGGCTCCTCCCTCCTCAGTGACTTATCTCAGACCAAGGAGCCCTGCCACCCTCTCCCCCGAATTGTGTCTCCCATTCCCCCACCCCCAGGTTCTTATTCCACTCCTAGTCTCCATGTCTTCTAGTCCTAGTCTCCCCATCAAAGTCCCAGTCTCTCCCCACCCTGGCTCCTTACCTCTTCCTTTAATTTAACCCTGTCCTTTCCTTGAATAAAGTGTTTGTTCCATCTCAGAATTGGACACAATAGTCTGTCTGAGGCCTCACTAGGGTTGAGTAGAGCCAAACAAGTGCTTCCAGTGTTTTACATACAACACTCCTGTTAATATACCCCAGTATGATATTAGGGTTTTGAGCAGATGCTTCACATTGTTGACTCATATTCAATTTGTGATTCACTATAACCCCCAGATCCTATTCAGCAGTACTACTGCCTAGCCAGTCATGCCCCATTTTGCATTTATGCATTTGATTTCTCCTTCCTACGTGTAGTTGTCACCTGTCTTTATTAAATTTCATCTTGCTGATTTCAGCCAATTCGCCAATTTGTCAAGTTTGGTTTGAATTCTAATCCTGCCCTCCAAAGTGTTTGCAACCCCTTCCAGCTTGGCATCATCTACAAATTTTGTAAGCATACTCTTCACTCCATTAATGAAAATACTTATGGCCCTACCAAATTCACGGCCATGAAAAATGCATCCTAGACCGTGAAATCTGGTCTTTTGTGTACTTTTACCCTATACCAGTGGTTCTCAGACAGGAGTACCTGTACCCCTGGTGGTACGCAGAGGTCTTCCAGGGGGTATATCAATTCAACTAGATATTTGCCTAGTTTTACAACAGGCTACATAAAAAGGACATCACACTAAATTAGTCATAATTTACAAGAAGACTGATAAAATGATAGAAGGATTAGGGGTATCTGACACAACAGGAAAGGTCAAAGGAACAGACTTGGCTAAATTGCAAAGGCGAGGACAATGGGTGCACCCCCATGAAACAGACTTCTTTTCTCACACAGGGAGACATTTGTGCACACACATAACAGGTAGTTACATGGTCAAATAAATTGATTAGTCTCTAAGGTGCCACTAGTACTCCTTTTCTTTTTACGAATACAGACTAACACGGCTGCTACTCTGAAACCTGTCATATGTGCACAGTTGCCTTCTTTGCCTTCTTTGCTTATGCAACAGCATGGTTTTGCAGATGCAACAGTGAAGCCTACCCTACGAACTTGCTCCAAGATATATAGCTTTGAGGAAAGAAGACAAAAGTTGAGGTATGGTATATCACATACAAATTGGAGCTGGGCCCTAAGCACAAAGAAAAGACAAACTTCCCCAAAATTCAAGTCTCTTTAGGTTCAGAAGTTTGGTTCCGCCAATTATAGTGACAGGAACCAGCTATACAGTCTGTAACCGGATATGAACTTCCTCAAAGTTCAGATGTCTTTGAAACTGGGGTTTTGTTTCAGACACATTGTCTGCAACAAATAGGGCAGTGAGGGATTGTTTTCAGCAATTTGGAATAGCCTGAACAAGGAGCAAAGGTTTGAGACTAAAGAGGCAGAAAAGTAGGTGAGACAGTAGAAAGAAAAAAAATCTTACCAGTAAGGATAATTAGGCAATGAAATGATCTGTCTATGGAAGTTTGCTGAGGCATTGCCACCAAAAGCCTTTTAAAAGAAGACTAGATTACTACTGGCCTAGTGGTTGGGTGGGAAGTTTAGACATGATATATCTTAATTTTAGTAAGATTTTGACACAGTCCCACATGACATTCTCATAGGCAAACTAGCAAAATGTGGTCTAAATGAAATTGCTGTAAATTGGATGCACAACTGGTTGTAAGACTGTATTCAATGAGTAATTATCGATGATTCACTGTCAAACAGGGATGACAGTCCTGCGTCCGGTACTATTCAGTATTTTTAGGGCCTTACTAAACTCACAGTCCATTTTGGTCAATTTCATTGTCACAAATGTAAAGGGAAGGGTAAACACCTTTAAAATCCCTTCTGGCCAGAGGAAAAACCCTTTCGCCTGTAAAGGGTTAAGAAGCTAGGATAACCTCGCTGGCACCTGACCAAAATGATCAATAAGGAGACAAGATACTTTCAAAAGCTGGGGGGAGGGAGAAACAAAGCTTCTTTGTCTGTCTGGGTGATGCTTTTGTGGGGACAGAACAGGAATGGAGTCTTAGAACTTAGTAAATAATCTAGCTAGATATGCGTTAGATTATGATTTCTTTAAATGGCTGAGGAAATAAGATGTGCTGAAAGGACTGGATATGCCTGTCTTTTTGTCTTTTTGTAACTTAAGGTTTTGCCTAGAAGGATTCTCTATGTTTTGAATATGATTACCCTGTAAGGTATTTACCATCCTGATTTTACAGAGGTGATTCTTTTACTTTTGTTCAATTAAAATTCTTCTTTTAAGAACCTGATTGCTTTTTCATTGTTCTTAAGATCCAAGGGTTTGGGTCTGTGTTCACCTATGCAAATTGGTAAGGATTTTTATCAAGTCTTCCCCAAGAAAGGGGGTGTAGCGTTTGGGGAGGATTTTGGGGGGGAAAGACGTTTCCAAGTGGGTTCTTTCCCTGTTATATATTTGTTAGAAGCTTGGTGGTGGCATCAATAAAGTCCAAGGGCAAAAGGTAAAATAGTTTGTACCTTGGGGAAGTTTTAACCTAAGCTGGTAAAAATAAGGAGGTTTTTCATGCAGGTCCCCACATCTGTACCCTAGAGTTCAGAGTGGGGAAGGAACCTTGACATTCACGGTCATAGGATTTTAAAAATTGTAAATTTTGTGATATCAGATATTTAAATCTGAAATTTCATGGTGGTGTAACTGTAGGGGTCCTGCCTATACTATACAGACTTCATGAGGGAGGCCAGCATTTCTAAAACTGGGGGTCTCAACACAAAAGGGACTTGTGAGGGGTCAGAAGGTTATTGTAGGGGGGTTACGGCATTGCCACCCTTACTTCTGCACTGCTGCTGTTGCTGGCACTGCCTTCAGAGTTGGGTGGCTGGAGAGCGGCAGCTGCTGGCCGGGAGCCCAGCTCTGAAGGCAGAGGTGCCACCATCAGCAGCGCAAAAGTAAGGATGGCCTGGTATGGTATTGCCACCCTTACTTCTTCACTGCTGCCTTCAGAGCTGGGCCCTCGGCCAGCAGCTGCCCCTCTCTGGCCACCCAGCTCTGAAGGCAGCAGCTCAGGAATAAGGGTGGCCTGGTATGGTATTGCCACCCTTTCTTCTGCGCTGCTGCCTTCACAGCTGGGTGCTTGGCCAGTAACGTCTGCTCTCCTGCCACCCAACTCTGAAGGCTGCGGAGAAGTAAGGGGGGCAATACCGTGACCCCCCTACAATAACCTTGAGACCCCTCCCTTTCAGCCCCCTTTTGTGTCGAGACCCCCCGTTTGAGAAATGCTGGTCTCCCCCATGAAGTCTGTATCGTATAGGCAGTGGTTCTCAACCTTTCCAGACTACTGTACCCCTTTCAGGAGTCTGATTTGTCTTATATATCCCAAATTTCACCTCACTTAAAATTTACTTGCTTACAAAATCAGACATAAAAATACAAAAGTGTCACAGCACACTATTACTGAAAAATTGCTTACTTTCCTATTTTTACCATATAATTATAAAATAAATCAATTGGAATATAAATATCGTATTTACATTTCAGTGTATAGTATATAGAGCAATATAAACAAGACATTGCGTGTATCAAATTTTAGTTTGTACTGACTTCGCTAGCGCTTTTTATGTAGCCTGTTGTAAAACTAGGCAAATATCTAGATGAGTTGATGTACCTCCATGTAGTAGGGCAGCTGCCCTACTCTGGTGTGGAAGTAGTTAGAACAAGCCAGAGAGGCTGTGCAGAGCCCCAGCCAATCATGGAAGGGCTTATTGGAAGCCAATCAAGTGGAGGCTTGAAAGCAGCCTCTCAGGGCCAGGCTGGGCCCTATAAGAAAGCTGCAGGGCAGAGAGGAGGGGAGTCTTCCCCTAGAGGGCAAAGGGAGAAGAACTATCTCTTAGAGAGAAACACCTAAGACAGAGCAGGGCTGGGAAGGGTCAGCAGAGGCTGGGAGAGCTCTAGGCTGATGACTGCCAGACTGGGGTCCTGACACAAAGGGCCAGAGAAGGTGTTGGGGCTATGGGGAAGTGGCCCAGGGAAGTAGGTAGTAGAGGAGAGTTGGAGGAGGGCTATAAATGGCTGCTGCTAGAGGGTGCCTGGGTCACCCACCCCTTCTTTTTGCCCCCTTGCCAGTGAAGAGAGTGGCTAAGCCAGACTGCAGTTTTCCCTTGAAGGAAGGGGCTAGACTGAGGACTGCAGTGAGCCACCAAGGCAAGTGATAGAACCAGACACTGCCAGTCTCCTGGAAAGCGGGTGGTGAGTGGGAGCCAACAGAGTGGGCACAGCTGGGGGATAGTGTCCAGAAGTGGATGTCGCGGTCCAGGAGTGACATGGGTCTGACTGTGAGGATGATGGAGACTGAGAAAGTAATGGAGGGCGAGACACCACTAGTGAAGGCATGCCACTGAAAGAGCTAATTCCCTAACCAACCAGCAGGAGGCGGCACTGTGGTGAGTACGACCCCGTTACACCCCAGAAGACTTCTGTGTACCCTCAGGGGTACCGTACTCCTGGTTGAGAGCCACTGGTATAGGGTCAAAGTACCCAAAAGACAAAATTTCATGAGAGAGACGAGATTTCACGGTCCGTGATGCGGTTTTCGCTGCTGTGAATTTGGTAGGGCCCTAGTAATAGCCGAAGTAAAAACCCTGGATCTGAATTCTTCTGAATGCTGGGGTTGCTAAATCTGGATCCAAATCCAAATATTATGACTTCAATCAGTCTGTACCCAAAAATGACTGCAATGCTCCACATTTGAATTGATAGAGAAGCAGTAGTACTTGTGTTGGAATGCCATATCTCTTTCCTGCATCCTCACCATATTCTCGGGAACAGTGGTTTTCAACCTTTTTTCATTGGCAGACCCTACAAAATTTGGAATAGAGGTGACCGTTGGAAATCGTAGACATAATCTCCAGACTCCCAGAAATCTGTGGACGACCAGCTGAAAACACTGTTCTATGGTAACAACAATCTTTTGCGGACCCCAAGTGTCTGCAGGCCACAGGTTGAAAACCACTGCTCTAGAAAGAGGTTTCATCAAATGTTCCATGCTCAAGAGTGGGAGCCAGGAGCTCCAACACTCTTATCCCAACTCTTACTGTCCTTGTCTCTACGGCCTTGAGGTAGTTACACATCATTTTCCTGTGTCTCATTTTTACTGTCTATAAAATGCAGATGAAAATGTGTACAGGAGTGTTGTAAGGATTAATTAGTTGTTTATAAAGTACTTTGAAGATGAAACATGGTATATAAATATTTTTATTGTTCCATTTGTTATCTACTATCACCCCAATCCTTTCCTGCATTAGCACACCATGCTCTCACTTTTTAATTGTGCTGAGTGCTATTTCCCCTGCAAACAGACCTAACCAATAGGATTGACCCCAGGAAATGGTAGTGTATTAAACAACAGGTTTACTTCCTGGTATGTTAAGGATACAACCTGTCTCAGAGGCAGAGCCGTGACTGGTGGTGCCACTATACCTGTGTAATTCTTTAATATTAGGGAGGAAGTGTACTAGCCATCAGGCCTCGGCACCTCTCTAAAAAAGTGTGGCTTGTGCCTGCTCCCCTTGCCTGGAGTGCTGGGGGAACTAGGCTGTGCTCCTCTCTGCCGAAACACAACTCCCACCTCAGCCAGCTGAACTATGTCCGACTTCTGTGTTAGTGCATTATGGGCTGTCCAGAGAATGAACTCCCTGCCTCCTTTGGCCCTTCTAGTGCACATATGCAAGGCCAGCTCTACTTCAGCCCTGAGGTGATATCATGTAGTAAACCACACTGCAGTAATTACTAGCTTCTGCAGTGTTATTTACGGCATTTGCAACATTATTATAGATTAATAGTGATGCTACTGTCTTCAATGTGCAGGTTTTCCTAGGGGTTAAGACCCGGGAAGGCCTGTACCATTCAAAAGATCCATGCAATAAAAATAAAGGAATCATTTCTAGTAAGTTCTGACTGATTAAAAAACAATCTCTATGAAATAGAAGCTAATAAAATTGCTTTCCTAATTACCCTGAGCTAGTTCATTTCCCAGCAAATATAATAAAACAGAGTTTCTTGGCTCTGATTCACAAAATCTGAACCCAAGCTCATTATTAAGGCATTTAGCAGTGAAAAGAGCATGTGTGCATACGATGCTGTCCCGTCAAGCAGAAGGCAAGAAATCTTTTGAAGTTAGACCTTTGAAGTCCGAAGTTATTGCAGCATTTTTTAAAAAATGCAGGTATTTCAGCTCGAGAGAAACTCAGTGTGTTATTTATCCAAAGGGAACAGGGCACCTATTATATTGAAATATTCAGTGGAGATTTTGCAAGTCTTAATTTTAAAGAAATATTTAGAGTTTGTACATAGCTCTTCTTAATCTGTGGGACTATTACAAGGCTGTAAGACTTCTGCATAATAGAATAGACCAGTCAATGTCCCAAGGCTATTAGTGCTATGACTTGCAGTGCTCTGAAATCTCTTTCATCTCTGTTAGCTGGGATCCTGATTATTGCAAATGTATGAATGTTTTGGGTTGCGGGTTATACTAATGCTTTATTTATTGTTTGCTATTTTTTTTACCTATATAATTTAAAGATGAACAGATTCGATCAAATTCTGCAGTTCTTACCCAGCCAGACCTCCCATTGACATCAATGGGAGTTTCCCCCTGTAACAACTGCAGTGTTAGCTCCATGTTTTTAAGGCAAAAGCAAGTGAAATTGATTAGAATTATTCGGCAATACAGTAGTTTCCCCTTATGTACAAAGCATGTGGAAGGGGAAAAGTTAATACAAACAATCTGTGTTGTTGATGGCATGTTGACTGCACCTCGGGGTTAGCAGTGGTAGGGATGGGCCAAGGGGTATAGCTTCAAAATCATACACAGCTTAAAATCCCCTAAACCCTCAAATCTCAGGTGACTCACAGAGTTCCAGCCATGCATTCTTCTGGGATGCCTCTTGCCTCTGGCGTTCTGACCCTCTTGGAGTCCTTCCCACCCCCCAGCTTCTCTCTGATGGGCTTAGACACAGCAGATCAGAAGTTAATGGCATAAAGACCTGCAATAATTGTTGTGGGGACTTTTACTGGCAGCTGTTTGGGTTTGCTAGAGAAGCCTGCTCCCTAGAGTGGCTGCTCCCCAAATGCTCTAGCCAAACTCTCCCACATTCTCAAACACTAATAACCTAATCCCAGTTCATTCTGGGAGCACAGCCCCCACTTTCCATTTGAAAAAATATCAGGGAAGGGCTTTTATTTATCTTGAATTTATTATTTAACAAATAGATTTTGTGAACAAACTTCAGCCTATGACTCTCACTCAAACTATTCATTGTAACCGTTGCTTGTGTTTATTGGTCACAAAAGTCACATGGACTTGTTACTGTTCCCGGAATGGGTGACTGGAACTTTTAAACAGAAGAAGGGTTTGACTAAATCCCTTGTGGCAAAAGCATGCAGGCAACCATGTCTGAGACTATTCTGGAGCCAGTATCTGTGCAAATACAGCCTCAGCACATTCCTCCATAAGTGCAAGGTGCAGGTCTCTGACTCTTGCCCTCACTAACATAAACACATAGCAACATGTGTATTATAGCTATGCTACCAAAACAAAACACTTCTCCCACTGCGGAGAGGAGGAGAAAACAAACACATGACAGATGTTGGTCACATCACTAAACGCACTGCTGGAGTGGTTCGGATAACACTATGATGAGTCTGGTATGAGAATCTGAATAGAATAGAATCAATCACTACTTTCTGCTTTGTAATTTGTACCTGGGTGTCCTCCATTCAAAATAGTGAAAAAGTATTTTCAGTTGTTAGGCATCTAGGATGGTGTGTGTGAATAATCCAGAGGGTTGAGTTCTAGTCCCAACCCTGCCTCTGACATCCTGTATAACAAGTCCCTTAATCTCTCTGTGCCCCAGGCTCTACATTTATAAAATGGAAATATTTCTATACTGCACAAGGGTGCTGGGAAGTGATGAATGAATATGTGTAATGTGCTTAAAGAGCATTTCTATAGCAATCCGCAACGTTTAGGGTGGGGTTTCTAAAAGCAATCAGTGATGACCATAATGATTTCGGTGGGAGCAGAGCTAGACCAACACTGAAAGCATCTGCAAATCCCATCTTTAGTGAGTAAGAGCCAGATTTTGCCTTATTGTTCTGGGAGCGTTCAGGGAAGGGGTGCAGGGAACCCTGGCTCAGCTACTGAGCACAGTTCCAATCTCTGGAGCATAGTGGCTGCTTGTGATCACTGGGGATAGGGCTGGGTACAGCTATGTCCCCATTCTCACTGTGCATTGGCCAGAAAATCAGCCAGGGTATGCAGAGGGCAATGTGCTGCATCCCCGGAAGGGGTGTAGCAGTGGATGTACCAAGAAGCACTACAGAGGCCTTGCCTCTGTATTCTGAGACCTTTTGTAATCAATACTACAGCACGGGGTGAGAAGAGCATGTACAATGAGAGTGCACACATGGGGTGTCTCGTTACACCGGCCCAGTGCCTATGACAATCATTTGATAAAGCAGACAAGTGCCCAAGAGAATAAATACACCCCATTGTTTTGGGAAATAGAATAATACATAATATTAGAAAATCAATGGGCTTTCTCAGCTGCTGTCATTTCCATATTTGATACATTCAGTGCCGCTGTGTTAGAGCGCTAGAATGGCAGAGCCATTCCATTTGCATTCTGAGACTGACTTTGAAACCCATAAGGCTGTAATAGCACTAACTTGATTAGAGCAATACATCACAAAGGTACCGTGGGTGGTTGAACATTCTTACACAAAGCTGTGCCCTCCCTTCAACCCCTGTAGTAGCACTACGAAAACACCTCGATGGCACCATTGTACCATACTTGTCTGAGAAAAAGATTCATTGGTTATGAACCAAAGCCTCATCCCAGCCCAAAGCTCGGGCCACTAGGCTGTGTATGGGAGAGTTCCATAGGAGACAGGAAAGAAACACTTTCCCCAGCCATGAGTAGCAGCACGGTCACTCCATATCTCTATCTCTACGGCCTATGGACTGTAGAGGCCTTTACTCTCAACAGCTCTTTCCACCCAGGTGGGTCTGGTCCCATAGATCACCAGCGTACCCCAGCCTACCCCTGCCTAGAAACCCCTTCAAGGAGCACACAGAACTCAGCTCTGTGATAGGTAGGGGGTCCATACAAGGGGCCCTCCGATACTGCCCCACAAATTCAAGGTTCAGGATTTGCCCCCCTCTAAGGAAACAGGACTTTCTTTGGCTTTAATATCATAAACATGACAAAAGCTGCTCTGCAAACAGATTTTTATATTAGTAATTCTAAAGATAAGCATATGCTATAAAATGTCAAATTAATAACATGTGGATTTTTAAAGACTTTCATACTGTACTAAAAAAATCTTCTGAAAATGACTTCTCATTATAAAACCTATCGATAGTGAATCCCGCTGTTATGCAGACGTACTTCTCATTGAAATCAGTGGAGGTAATTGCAAGATCCAAGCCTCACCTAAAAATTCTCTCAATGATGCATGAGCCACAAAAGATTCCAATTCTCTCTTCCACAACTTCTACTACTCTAATGGGAGGAACAAGTAGTAAAAGCTTAGTCAGTGAATTAAGCAGCTATGACTAAGAACACACAAAGGAAGCAGATTTGTGAAGTAAGCAGGTTCCATTTTTACATAGTCCCTTTCCTAACCTTATCCACAGTTCAATGAAGTCACTGTGACTCGCATACGCTTTAGATACTTATTGTAGTTTGTTGGTGACATCTGAAAAACCTAGTTCCAATAGGGTGCATTAAGGAGGGAATTTCTGTTTTAACCTTTAATTGCTATGTTTTTGTGATGGTAAGTTAGATCCTTAACATTATCTTAATGCACTTTTTATAGTTTAATTTCCTTTTTCGTGGTGCTGTTTTCCACAAGAAGGCTCTTCAATTGAAATCAGATTTCCTCTGAAGGAGCCAGCCCGATTTTCTACGAAAGCCCGGTACAATACTGTCATTCTGCTGAGACTAACAATTTTGTTATGGTTCTATTTGCTCTCTGTTTGCAAAATGTTTGTTTTATAAGGAAGCCTTTTTTTAAGAAGGGCTAAAACCCATCTGAAATCATTAAAGACAAGAACAAAAATGTTGCTTTCATTACACAAACTCCTTCATTTTCTTTTGACTGGGACAGACATTTCTCTCGTCACCTGAGAGACAACATATGGCAAGTTTTAATCTTGTGTAACACTCCCCTTCTTTCAAGTTATATATCCCTGAAGAAGTGGTTTTATAAAGAAAATACCAACCAATCCTGAACTGTACCATAATTAATGAAATAATACAATATGAAAAGGAGAGGCAGATTGTGAATGGTGGTTGGTGGAAACTACTAATTATCTTCAAATTTCTTGTACAGTTTGGCTCCAATTTGACCTTTAAGCATGAGAATAGTCTCATTGACTAATGTCCTTAAAGTTACACACACACACTTAAGTACCTTGCTGAATTACAGCCTCTCTTAAAACTATCAAAACATGCTTGTAGTTGTTTCCTCATGGATGGATCAGAATCGACTGTAAGCAAGTGTTACTGCATATTAACAACTTTAATCTTCCATACCATGTCATTAGACACTTTGAGAACAGGCCATATATACACTGGGACAATAGTTCGGCCGACCTTTTGATTCAGCAGATAAAGAAACATACACATCAATTCCTCTTCCAACTTCCCAGAGCCTCAATCCTTCACTCTCAAGATGTTCCTTTCTTCCTTTCTGTGGCCCACCAGGAAGGCCTGTCCACCATCCATAGTTTAAGAGGAAAATAAGGGAGGAGAAATGATGAAGAGGATAATACAGACCTATATTTTGGGTTATTTTTAAAGCTTTCTTCTTATGGTAAACTTTCTCTGCTATTATGAATTTAAGAAGACTCCTCTAATAGTATTTTAAAATATATTTCAGTTGGTTTTATTTAGGAGCAAAGGTCTTTATAACTCCATGTTCAGTAGCTCCATGGCTGTCACAGACATTAGTGAGGTTCCCTGTCAGAATTTCTGGTTCCTGCAGAACTCTGTACATTCACATGAAGCATCCCTCTAAATAATCACCTAGCAGAGGAAATACAAAGAAAAATTGTCTGATACTCACATGCACACTGATTAAGTTTTACATTTTTTTTGTGGTTGTCAACAACTAGTCTGAATTGCTTTGCTATGTTTTAAAATGTTGTAACAGGTTTCTTCTACTCACTGTAACATCTCAGTATATTAATTCATTTTCAAAACCCCTAAGCCATAAAAATGTAGCCATTCAAGGTCACATTTTGGCTTATTTACAATTGACGTATAAAGTGGCAAACTCTGCATTCAGTTACGTTGTACAGCAGAAAATATATTGTCATTCAGGTTAACAAAAGACTCTTTTCTTTGCCATCTCACTACAATGGCCCTGCAAATGAACATCGCCAGAATAAAATCCTAAACACATTTTCACACTCATTAACCACAGTAGGGTATCACACAATTTGCCTGGCTCCTACTTAGACCACTGTGCACCATTTTACTAGCAGCAGTTTGATGGGTTTTATGGCAGGTGATATATGGAGTGGGAGTTTCGGGAGTCATAAACAGAAGCCAGAGTGTATCACAATGTGGTTTAGGGATATAATGACTGTGTTGTAAAGCAAAGGATGACAATACTGCACTAGGCGTGAGGTAGTGAACCAATAGACCAAACAGCTCAACATAATTCAAGCTACAAACAGAGAATCCTAGGTGTGTGCCGGTCTTCCTATATCTTTCATTAATTACCTCTGACGAATTTGAATAAGAACTACTAAAACTGAAATAAATCTTTGTCCTGCAGAAAAATTATATCACTTCTCCTAGTATTTCTTGGATGATATCCCCCCCAAACCAGCCTTTTGCATCACCAGCTATATAGTTACATTGCTGCTAAGGCCATTGTCACTTACTGGTGAGCTGGAGCAGACTCTGACTGACCCAGAGATTGTACACATACTGGGCCAGATTATGCTCTCAGTTACAGCTGTGGAAGTCAGCAGTGGTGGTATGGGTGCATCTGAGGAGAGATTTTGCCCCTTAATATTTTCCCCAGGCTCCTAATCCATACATGCTTTGTTGTCAGACAGCATGTACTTTTCCAGTGAATCACTGCACTCCTAACCCCTACAGATAATTTTAAATCCCCTTTCATTAGAACGCCAAGTGTTTTCTGTGTCGTCCAGTTTTATTGGTTGATTCCACAATGAGGGCCTGGGATTGCAATTATTGCAATGACCAATGCACCAAGATTTTTTTGGCTACTGATATGGGCTAATTATGGCACAGAATAAGCCTAAAACCAGGACAGAGTAAGACTTTTTTCTGAATAGTCCCCAAAACTGTATCAAAAGCCACATTGTGATAGACTGGTGTCAGTGATTGATCTCTCTGCAAGCACTGAAAAACTGTTCAGCAGCATTTAAACTAAATAATAATACTTAGCACATATAGCGCTTTGCATATTCAAAGTGCTGTACAAACATTAATTAATTAATCCTCATAACATCCCTGTGAAGTAGGTAAGTATTATCTCAGTTTTACAGATGGGAAAACATCCACAGAGAGGTTAAGTAAAATGAAAAATTAAGATGGAGGTGTGCTAGCTAATTTGGAATTGCACTTTGTGCTACTTGAAAAATTAGAAGGTACAGCAGCAGATCTCCATTATCCTGCCAAGCAGTGCAATATTTTGATGTACTGGCTCCCTTAATAAGAACCATTGCGTCAATAAAGTGTCTTGAAGCTAAAAACCTGGCGCTTTCTGGTTGGGGAGCACACACTAGAAACTTATCTCTAGTCAAGGCATCCAATTTATGGCAAAAGAACATTCAATGCCAAACCATCATCATCAAACACATATAGTCTGCTGAGGACCATTGCACTAGCCGGAGTGACTACAGCTGATGGTGTTGCACCAGTCATTGTGTACTGAAGTTCCCAGACCTGGCTCAATGCTGAGAATCCACAAATCTCTAGGGCAGCCTTATAACCGGTGCCAAGTACTGTCAGGTATACACCCCTTCATGCATTGATGGAGAGTTTGAGAGCATGATATGCTGGGGTGTTCTTGTCCATCCTGGCAACATGGCCAAAGAGCATGCAACAGTTATAACGAACAACTGAAGGAAGGCCACATGTTTGCAAGATTATGATGTTTTGCACAAAGTTGGACCATTTTATTCTCAGGGTTTGATGCTGACAGTTTATATGGAATGCTCCTAAGCTAGATGTATATCATATTCAGAGTAGATTTCAGAGCTAGCTCAAGTTTTAGACATCTAGTTCAGGTTATTCTCCTAGTTACACAAGTTAGCAGAGTAAGCTTATTAGAAGTAAACTAGGGACAAACCCATTTGAAATACATAGCCATCTATTGAGATCTCTCAAGCAACTCCTGCCAAAATATTGTGATTATTGTTTCTTCTTTTATTATTTGTATTGCGCTAGCACAGAAAGGCCCTGGTCAGGATCAAGATCTCCTTCTGCTGGACATTGTATAAACACATGGGAAGAAGACGAAGCAGCTGCCACACAAAGATGGGGGGAAAATTCCCAATATGTTGTGTAAATAATAAGGTGTTATCTTCTGATAAAAGAAAAGGAGGACTTGTGGCACCTTAGAGACTAACCAATTTATTTGAGCATGAGCTTTCGTAAGCATCCGATGAAGTGAGCTGTAGCTCATGAAAGCTTATGCTCAGATAAATTGGTTAGTCTCTAAGGTGCTACAAGTACTCCTTTTCTTTTTACGAATACAGACTAACACGGCTGTTACTCTGAAACCTATCTTCTGATAAATGTGTCACAATTAAGTAGAAGCAGTGTACTAGTTTGAGGAGCCTTCTTCCTGTAAGGATCCAACGTGTAGCACTTTTCCCGAGTAACATTCACAAACACTGTATATCCTACTTGGGATTTTTGTGCCAAAATGAAATTCTGCATAGTGGTACCTGCTTGTTTTGCTTGGAGAGAGTGTCAGTATTGGGAATGGGTAAATATGGCAAGCTGTTCTGTATGATCACCAAATCAATTTGAGCTTGTGACCCTTCTTTCCTGCAATTTAAACTAATTTTTTTTCCAAGGGTGTTTCATTAAAAATATAACAGAGTGCAACATCCTTCTAACCAAAATAAAGCCTATATTGTGTTAGGGAGAGTAGTTACCTCCCAAAAACTAGGCTAGCATCAGTTGGCGTCCTGTAATGTATAAAATATGGTGTGTATATTTACAGTGATCAAGATCCTTGTCTTCTGAACTGTTCTTTGAGCAGTTGTGGAAGAGCAAAACAATCTTACAGCCAGTTTAAGCAGCCAGCTGGGAATCCCTCAGTAGCATAGAGCCAATGTAGCCAACTCTACACCAGTCCTTTTAACCATGCACTCCAACAATCCCCAGCTGCTAGAATGGCCCCTTGCAGTGGTTGCAGCCAGTGCAATCACAGAAGACTGGACTACCTCCCCATGGCTTGCCAAACAAGAAGCTGCAAATGTAACATATAATCCAGTTTTGGAGCCACCTTCCCCACTGATGCACGTTGCACCAAGATGTACATTGCACTAAATTAGCATTCCTGACGGTAAATCTTACAGTCTAGTGTTTCGTTAAAATCCCTCATCTCTTTCTCCCTCTCTCTATTTGTATTATCCTCTGCCCACTCTTTGCTCCCTTGCCCACTCTATTTTCATTGATTATTTTCTCTCTCCCACCTCCTAGTCACGCTTCTTTATGATCTCTCTTCAGCAGAAAGCAAGCCCAGTGCATTTTGAGGCTGATTCACAGTTGTGAATATTTAATGTTTAAGTGGGTGCAAAATTAGACAAAATGAGTCCACCCATCTCCAACGAATATTGGATGCTGTCTGCTTTATCTCTACCATGCTGCTTTGAACATTTCCTTGGCACTCTTCTGATGCACAAGAGTGAGTCTTCCAAAATCTTTTGGGTATCTCTGAGCCTCGGTCAGTGTCTGCAGGAGCCACAGGTTTTTGAAAGTGGATGTCTGACGCACAGAGGACTGGCACTATCTAGCAGCTCCTCTCTCTGTTGGCACACTCCAGGAAGGAGCCATTGCAATACCGGAAGCATTTTAAGATCCTTACATTTTAAGAGCTATTAGTAGAAATATCGTTCATCCAAAAAAATGCAGACTGGCTTAGTCTGTTACAGTTTTCAGAATCTTTCTTTTTTTTTTTTGTCTGAACTCAAACATTAACTCCTTCCTTCCAAAAAATAAATACATAAATCGTGGCAGATTCGGAATGAAACAAACCATACAAGGGAAAACCTACCCAGTGTGCCATCTACCAGAAAGGTTGGCAATTCTCTAAAAATGCCTAGGGGCAGCACACATTATAATGCTCTCTTGTATGATGCTATTTGAGACATAATGCACTTTTACCTTATCTTCCCAAAAGAACTGAGGTCCATGATCATGTGTTCTTGTATATGATATGTACTATTATAGGCAGTGCTGTTTGAGGAAACTTCCTCTGCACCTGCCTCTAGTCAAGTTTTCAGTTGCTTATAACTTTTTCCATTCAGGTTGAAATTTTCTATGCCGCATGCTGAACGTAGAGAGAGAAATGGCTGGTGGATCCATGTAGTCAAACCACTGATCTTGCCCTTCTCCTTAAAACCTACTGCAGTCAACATGTGGCCTGTAGAGATGTGGACCTCCTGACAGGTCCTCAAATCCTGCTCCTCCCATACAGAGGAACCACACTTATGGTTTGCTACACTGGAAGCCTTCCATATCTGCAAAGGAAGGGACAGGATTTGCCCCTGGGTGACTTACACAAAGCCACAGAGTGAGTCAATGGTAGAGTTGTGAACAGAATCTTCAGTCCCCTCCAGTAACTCTTGACAGTCCATTCTTTGATTGCCATGACTAAAAAAAGCGAGTAGGAGGTCATTCATTCGCTGAACCGTTTCTATGGCAAAATGAAAGCAGCATGTGACTGATGAAGAGAAACTCACTGTCATTCAGAATATCAATAAATGGGTGAACACTTCATAAAGGTCTATACAGTAAACTCTTTACTTGCCAGACTTGGTGAAAGGCTTACGCAAACATATGAGAGAAATTGCGCAAAACTGGCTCTAAAGATGGCCTGTGATAAAAGCAGTTTAAATGGAGGCGCCTCCAAGTTGTGTGTGAACAAGAACACAAAGTCCAAAAAAAAAGGAAGCATGAGAGAGTCCACAAACTCACAGCAAGCAAGAGCAGGAGGTTTCTGAAATCTGAGGAAGAAGATGGATTGGCAGATCCTAGAGACTCAGGAAAGCATCTGAACTTGTGGGGTGCTTATTCAAAATGAATCCCAACTTTTTAGGATTGCCCATCACTAATAGCTACCCTTATGTCCTAAAGCTCAGCTCAGACACTGCTTTATTTGTTTTAAAAAATACAATTGTTCATTGCTAGCGAGCAATGTGTGTTGGACTTTTTCCAGCACCTAGCACAACAAAAAGCTACAAAACAACAACCATGATGAGAATAATTTAAAAAAGTCAGGCGAATACAGCCAATGGAAAACTGATTCGCATCCATGCAATGTACCAAATTCAGCCTTTCAATAGACATCCTACATTTTTATTGCTGACTTTGTTAACAATAACAAAAAAAGCTTTAAGGGTCATCACACATTGCTGGAGCAAAAGAAAGAGAGAGAGGGACATTTGCAAAGCAAAGGACCAGGCTCAGCTTTCAACAGTTCTTCCTCTTTGACGGGCAACTGAACAGCTGAACTCGATTCAGCATCTCTTGTTGCAGAAAGTGCTCTAACCTGCACCATTGAGGAAGCAGATGAAATCCCTGATGAAGACAGCTCCATGAGCTGGCTCGGTGTCCAAAAGGAGTGGCCTCACCAGCAGTGTACTGAGTTAGATGAAGAATTTAGGAGGGGCATTGAGCTTTGTTTGCTGAGTAAGAAACTGTAGAATAAAGGAGACTGGAACAAGACAAGGCTGTGTCAGCTTGTTAAGCCAGATTCCAACCCTTCTGCAAATATCCATTACCAAAGCACTTTGCACCCAACTGCAAAGAGTGCATTAATGTATGCTCCAAAGAAGCTGTCAGATGCAGAACTCCATGTTTTCAATTGTAACAGGTACATTTGCCTTGAAATGCAAGTTCCCATTCAAGTTTTCATTCTGTTTTATGTTGAACCATGACCTACACTTAGGTAGTAGAGAAAAAAAATACCCTCGACTGCAGGACTCACTGGATGGGGGTATACGGCCTCTGCTATGCAGGAGGGTAGACTAGATGATCATAATGGCCTCTTCCAGCCTGAGAATCTCTGAACCCTTTGAATGCATAGTGCTTCAAAAATAAACATGGGAAAGAAAACGCAGCTCATTGTGGATTAGTCTTACTTTTCCTAAACAGTATCTTTGTTCATATCTGCCCTTAAAACACTTATCTTCCATCTCTTCTCCAATTCTGTCTGCTCCAGCTCCCACACTCAATACTTATCACTTGTATTTTGTCTCTCTCCATTTATTTATATAGTATCTCCTAGGGGCAGGGACCCATGCCTTCCTGCATATTTGTAAATACAACTATGGTGTCATATAAATAAAAAATAACATCATGGTTCCTGCAAGGTGCTAAGCACTGCTAAGAAATGGGGGGAGAGGCTACTCCATATACAACAAGAGTGCTCAGCACCTCACAGGATTGAATCCTAAAGGCCTAATCCAGTTCCTAGTCAAATAAATGGCAAAACTGATACTGTCTTGAATAGGAGGAAGATCTGAGCTGTATGTGAGGATTATTCTCTTTCACTGAATCTCATTCACAACACTATCCTATAATGCCCATTAGGAAATGGAGAGCTGTATTATGAATGAAATACAAGGCCCCAAATGGACATTTATATGAAGGATCCCCTATCACATGAATAGGATGTGTTTCTAGACTAACTGCAAAGAGGAATATGTAGCTCACTGAAAAATGTGGCACAGTACTGCATTCTGTAATACAGTTAAAACATAATAATAACTAAAATTAGTACTGTGATATTTTGTGACTGTAGCTTTAGTGAGTCCTGCCAGCTAGGGCATAGAGTATTCTTCTCTTGATGTTAAACACTACGCCCTTTAGCATTAATATTAGTTACAAGTATGCTCGAGGAGAAATATTTCCTAGAGATTGAATTATTTGTTATACTGTATAACAAATAGAAGTTTTCCAAGTGAATAACTATTGTATCCAGTTTTAAAATTTCTGCTTCACTCCGAAGAAAATGATTATGCCTTTGCCACTTTTTGACATGAACCTGAACTCAGAATTCTAAACAGGACTATGCAGAATTGAATTACGTTTCCCCTCCTTCAGCAATCCATCTTTTCCATTTCTGTTCATTTGGTGTAGCCGCAGAAATATTGAGTGCTGTGAGATATACTTAGTTTTCTAAACCATGCAAGTCATTATGAATGGCCTTGTGTCCAGGTAAAGGTTAAGGAGGTCCTTTGTTGTTCTAGTTTAAGTTGTCCCTGACACTGCAGCCTAATCATTCCACATAATAACAGTCCTGATACACAGGCCTGAGTCAAAGTCACAAGTCAATAAATCCATTCCTTCCTTTCAGGCAAAGTGTTGAATAGCACTGAGTGTGCAGTGTCACAAAACCCTGCAGTCTATCACATCAAGGTCATCTGGTATACAGTGTGAAAACTTTCTTTCTTTAAGTGCCTTACACATTCATAAAAGAAGATATGTTGTACACACAAACAAGTATGCTTCCAATTGTTTGGAGGAGATTAAAAAGAAGGCTTGACATAGGAATAGTTTTAGTCACACTTGCTTAATCTTTTGGCTGTTGTTGCTTTAACTTTTGGGGAGGAAGGGGAAATGCCACCATTTGTACACTTGTACACCTCTGTACACTTGCAGAGAACAATCTAAGCCGTGCTATGCTCTCACTAGAAATTTCACCTCGCCAAAAAAACAAGTCTACTTGGATGCTGGTGAATTTTACTTGCTGAGTTTCACCATTTGAAGTCTATTGTAATAGTCTAAATCAAGTAATGTGAATTGTTTGCCTCTCTGAAACAGAAACGTTGCTATATACTGAATCATCTTTTCACCTTCAGTTAAAAAAAAAATCCACCTCTACTAGTAAGTCCCTGGCAGTATACAGCACTGAGTTACAGTATGTTTACTTTGTTAAGGGACTTACAGCTCTTCCAGGTTCATAAATTCCTGTGGTAGACTGCGGGAATGAGTATAAATTAACTTGAATCATAGGACTATGTTTGTGTACATTCCAACTGTCTAAAGCACTTCCCGGGGAAAAAGCTAGTCGTACTTTTCAGCTATCATGTCTTCTTTGTCCTTAATTAGTAGGTGCATTTAGTGTACTTGCAAGTGTGGACTTCATAGAAATGACCTGAGGCAGGTAAGAATAGTTTCTCCACACAGCTCTGCCAGTCTGCCTCAGTTCTATCCAGCTGTAGACTTGATATTCCAATCCTTGCCTTTCCTTTTCCAAACTGCATTGTAGTTGTATGATATTTACAAATGTCCACTAGGGATTTAGAACGAGATTACAAAACTCATTTTCACATTTGCACAAAGAAAGAATCTGAACCCTGGTCTCCAGCAGTGAAAGGCTAATGCATTAACTCACAACTCAGTCCGGCCCCCTTTTCATCCATCCTTTCAGCCTGTTTTTGCAGGGAAAAGAGAGAATACCATATCCCAACCAAACCACGAGAGGGAAAGGCTGCCAAATGATAATCACAGAAACTGGGAGTTCTCAACATTCTTGCTCTTGAAAACTGAACACTAACATTCCATTTCAGGAAGCAGAGACAGGTGTTCTCAAGTTTGGTTCATTGGCTCAGGCATAGGCCTGGGAGCTAGGATGGCTACATTCCCTGGATATTGTTCCTGAGGTGTAGCTATGCAATCTTGGAAAAGATATTTAAACTCTAGCTGCTTCAATTTACTTGTCTGCAAAATGGGATAAACAATATTTATCTCCCTCATTGGGATGTTGCAAAGATCAATTAATGTATGGTTGCAAAGTGCTTTGAGATCCTAAGATGAATGGAGCTATTGTAAGTGGAAGGTATTATCATATTGTATTGCATGATGATGGACAGCTAGCTAAGGGTCCTATCCTCCCCTATTGAAGTCAATAGGAGTTTTGCCATTTACATCAATGAAACAGGCTTAAGCCCTTGAAGTACTAATAATTTTCCTAAGTGTTTCCATGCTCATGATGGGCTCAGTCCTGAGGAGTGCTGAGCTGCCATCACACCTGACTTGAGATCTGTGGGAGAGGGGGGTGTCTTGGCAACCCACAGACTTGCACTAAGCATGCCTGGGTAGCTCCACTGGTAACATCTGTGAAGGTAAAAAACTAAAAGAGCAATAAAGGCAAAAAGTGTCAATTCGAAATAAAAAGCGGAGGTGTCCCCCAGCTCCCTGTTCATTTCCCCAGCCTTCTAACTACATTCAGTGTGCCAGAAAGTCTACAATCTGCACCAGTGAAAGACATGCAAAGACTGACAATTTTTAGCTGCACCTAGTCCAATGGGTGGTGATTATACTATAATAGCATAGTAAATTCTTTCCAATAATACTATAGCTGAGCTCTCGATTTATTGAATTATTGTGGATCTCTGTATTATACTCAAGAGTATGCACCGATAACACACCAAACCAGCTCTCCTCACAGAAAGGGTACTCACTAGTATGACAAAGATTAGGGCATTATGGACTGTCCATCCTACAACAGGAAGGCAATAGTAGAAATGAAGTCCATGTTGTGCTTGCAAGGCTATTTGTCATGATATTGTACATGGTACAGTATATACTGATTATATCTTGCATTCTATTGTACATGGCTCTTTTTGCAGTTGCAAAACTCTAAGGACCCAACTCTGACACATTTGATTTACACAGGTCTATCTTTGTTCCTATGGATTTCTCTAACACGGTTGGGTGACTGGGCTTGCAGCTGGTTTATAACAGGAAGAACAGGTGAAATGCATTTCCTTAAGATTTTTGAGGTCGCGTATTGTGTGTAGATTGCAAATAAGGGCAGAGGTTTGTGTTTAGAAATGAAACAATGCATCTTAAATTATTTATTTTACTCTTGGATTCAGGGAAGCGATGTATGGCAGAAGACAAAGCAATGGCAGAGCCACCTCCCAAGACTTTGGGGAGAACATCTGGATGCAGGGATTTGGACTATGTTGGCTATTAAATCTTGTCATTTTGTAAGTCTTTAGTCCAAAATTATGCACTTTTTCACACCTTATTCATCCACAGAAAAGCAGCCCCTGGCAGTGAAGTGTGTCACACCACAATCTACTCATTCAAACAACTCTGAAAGTGTCACTGTTTCAAAGTCCTTAAAACTGAATTCATAGAATATTAGGGTTGGAAGAGACCTTGTTTCAATGACATTTCAAGAGACATTGTTTCAATGTTGTTTTTCCCCATTCTTAATGCTATTTCCATTTCCTGGTCACATTCTAACTGAGACACTTACCTTCTGCCTACCTCAGTTTTGTTCAGGTAGTTTCGTTTGAATATATTCTTCCCATTGCTGTCCAAAAAAATCTTCTGTTATTGGTTTGTTGCTGGTGCAAAGTGGCCATTCCACTCTAGACATCTCTGCCTTGAAGAAGAGTAACACTTATATACTATGTGCAGTCTGCAAAGTGCTGTGGAATCCTTTGGGAATGAAAGGTGCTATATAAGTCTAAGATATTACTAGTGTTCAGTAAATGACTCTCATTCAGGAGTCTAGGTCATATAGAGAGAGACTCATTCACACCAACAGACCATCATCCCCTGCATGCTGTTGTCCATTGCTAGGCAATGAGGAAGAGAAGATGATGAAGATTACCCCAGGCTGGAAAGGGGAAGGTTTATTATGTTACCTTTGTCCAGTAGCTGGAAATTGCTCTGATAGCTCCAGTAATCATAGTTACTGATGGCTGTTCTACTAGTGGAGCATCAATGACACTGCAGGTTCAGGAAATGAAAAATGAAAATCAAAATCAGATGCATGTAACTCCCAGTTGCAGAGCTGTTAAATGCACAGTGCAGCAGTGCAGTCTTGCAGATGAAAGATTTGTGCCCTGTCAGTGGCTCCAGAGGTCCAGGCAATGTGGTGCACATTCCAACCAAGAGGTCCACAGCAGATGTAGCGTCCTCATCACTTCAGCTTGGACACCGACACTTCCTTAGACAACACAGTTGCTTGAGGGACCGTTCCAAGGCCTTCTTAATTAGGGCACAATTTTAAAACCATTGAAGTCCATGGAAAGGCTCACTCATATGTCATTTAGGTGTCTGGGAGCCACTCTCTAGTTTGTGGATTTTAAGCAATTTCCTTCATGTCAGAACATTTCCAGGGCTAACCCTAATCCTCAGAGCTATTTAGTCCTGACCTTACTTGCTGTCAAGCTCTGTGATGCTTCAGATTCTGACATTTCTGGGTCCAGGGGTTTTGCCCAGGACAGACAGATCCATCCCTGTCTGTTTGTATTGCTCACCTTTATAAGGGTCCCTCTGTGCTGTGACCATCTTATAGCATGATCATCTAGAATTTTCTCCTCGGGGTCCATTTTCTGTGGGCTGTATTATATGCAGGACTTCAGACTAGTTGATTAGGGTGGCACCTTCTGGCTTTAGAATCAGAGAATTAACATCACCCCTACTTCTAACTCAGGAGTCACTGCAGAATTGGATGAGACGTTTCTTTGCCCCAGGGACTAAGGGCCTGATCGTATTCCCATTGATGACAATAGGAGTGAGGCCACTGATTTCACTGGGAGCAGGATTAGGGCACAGCCGGTCCAGCACTCTTTGCCTCTGACAGTCCTGTGAGATCTGGGTCCCTAGAATGGTTGTACAGAGTGCTAACCCTAGGGAAGCCTTTAGTTTAACTTTTAAAAACTAACAGTATGTCTTGCTGGAGAATATTTAATCATTAATGTACATTTGTCAGATACTGTCTCTGACCTCCAAAGCTTCTATTGATTGCTTCTGAGTCCATCGTGTTGCATTACACTTTCTGAGGCAGCAAGACAGCGAAGTCAGGAATCAGCTAAAATAGTCAGATTTTTAAAAAAGCAATAAGAAATAGCCCAATTCCCGATTTAATAAAAAGTGCTACAATTGGTTTTGCAACTGAGGGGCATAAAATATTGCATTATACCAGCCACCATAAAAAGAAATGCCCCCAAAAGAACCTTGGAAATTATATAACTCCACAAGAAAATAGGGCAACAGCAGCTACCTGTGAATGAATAAATAACATCTGCATAGACTACCAGTAATTGTTCCAATTTTCTTGGTGCCTTATGTTTCGCAGAATAAAAAATTATAGACGATGAGGTTTGTTCCACTGTCCCCTAGTCAGGGGCAATCCATATAAACTAGAGAAAACAAAGGTCCAACACAGAGAGATTTCAGTGAATTCTCCCATCAGGAAAGAGCTAGTTTGTTTTTTGCCTAACTTCCCACAATATGGAAGAGGCCAGAAGTTCTGCCTCCTTAATCCACCATTCGGCTGTGGTCTGCATGGATCTCAGAAGATTTTCAGCAATCAAGAGGCCCCTTAATAAAGCTTTCTCCTCTCCCTTTCTGTGCATATTTCCTTTGCCGTGCTCTGCCATATCCATCTCCTGGAAGAGAGGTTCCTGCAGGGGGACACACAAATACTATGATGAAAAAAGTAAGGTGAGACAGATGTATGGAAAACAACCAAAGCTTCAAACAGAGAAGAATGGGCAGCCTGTAGACCACCGGGGAGAGACGAGCTAGGAGCAGATGAGAAGCTGGCAGGGACAGAGCTATATAGAACCTTGAAGGTGAGAATAAGACATTTGAACTCAATCTTTCTTCTTCTTCTTCTTCTTCTTCTTCTCCCTTCGAAGGGAGAGCCAAACAGTATTTATTTGGGTTGAAATCCGTGCTGACAGACCTCAAGCAGAACTAAATTAAACACTGGTGCTCAGAGAGAGAGAGAGAGATCTTCAGCACTAGGAGAACCTGAGACATTTTTTTTTAAAATTGCTTCTAGTAAAAGCAAGTTTACTTAGAAAACGTTTTTCTCAACGTAATAGAGCATGGAATAGTTACTTGCCTGCAAGATGGAAGTCCATCAATAACTGTGGTGCATAGGTTTCAGAGTAGCAGCCGTGTTAGCCTGTATCTGCAAAAAGAAAAGGAGGACTTGTGGCACCATAGAGACTAACAAATTTATTTGAGCATAAGCTTTAGGGAGCTACAGCTCACTTCATCGGATGCATTCAGTGGAAAATACAGTGGGGAGATTTATATACACAGAGAACATGAAACAATGTGTGTTACCATACACATTGTAAGGAGAGTGATCAGGTAAGGTGAGCTATTACCAGCAGGAGAGCCGGGGGGGCGGAGGGGGACCTTTTGTAGTGATAATCAAGGGGGGCCATTTCCAGCAGTTGACAAGAACGTCTGAGGAACAGTGAGGGGGAGGAGGGGGAAATAAACATGGGGAAATAGTTTTACTCTGTGTAATGACCCATCCACTCCCAGTCTTTATTCAAGCCTAAGTTAATTGTATCCAGTTTGCAAATTAATTCCAATTCAGCAGTCTCTCGTTGGAGTCTGGTTTTGAAGTTTTTTTTGTTGAAGAATTGCCACTTTTCGGTCTGTAATCGAGTGACCAAAGAGATTGAAGTGTTCTCCGACTGGTTTTTGAATATTATAATTCTTGATGTCTGATTTGTGTCCATTTATTCTTTTACGTAGAGACTGTCTAGTTTGGCCAATGTACATGGTGGAGGGGCATTGCTGGCACATGATGGCATATATCCCATTGGTAGATGTGCAGGTGAACGAGCCTCTGATATTGTGACTGATGTGATTAGGCCCTATGATGGTGTCCCCTGAATAGATATGTGGACACAGTTGGCAATGGGCTTTGTTTTGCTTTCTATTGTGTGGTTGCTGGAGAGTATTTGCTTCAGGTTGGGGGGGCTGTCTGTAAGCAAAGACTAGCCTGTCTCCCAAGATCTGTGAGAGTGATGGGCCATCCTTCAGGATAGGTTATAGATCCTTGATGATGCATTGGAGAGGTTTTAGTTGGGGGCTTAATGTGATGGCTAATGGCGTTCTGTTGTTTTCTTTGTTGGGCCTGTCCTGTAGTAGGTAACTTCTGGGTACTCTTCTGGCTCTGTCAATCTGTGCATAGGGAGACTATAACATAGCCCAACAGGGGATAATACAGACTCTGTTGTGATACTTTGCATGGCAAAGCCAACAAAAGAAAAGCACTTTCTCACATTTCTGTTAGAAACACACATCTAACTTTGAGTCTGATGCAACGTATTACTGATCTGTAACAATGACAAGCAGAGGACAGCACATATAATTGAGCCCAAGAGAAGAACTGGAGTAATACCTCTAAAATGGGTGTTATTATTTGGATCACAGGATTGCCTAGAGGTACCGTTGCATGAGCTGCTGTACAAACCTATAGTAAGATACGTAGAAAAGCTTGTATTCTAAATAAATAACCGAAGGATGATTCCTGCCATTTTCAGATGGGGAACTGAGGCACCAAGAGATGAAGTGACTTACCCAAGGTTAGAATGGAAGTCTATGGCGGAATGGGGAATCAAACTCAGATTGCCTGGAAGCCAGTCAAGTGTCCCACAACCATCCATCCTCTCTGATCCTGGTGCATATTTTGGCCTTGAGGGATTAAGATTGCATGTCTAATTCCTCTCAAATTAAATGACAATGCACCCTATAGAATACCTGCTGATTAGCTTTTCAGTCCCTCAGATGGCTGGGACTGTGAGGGAGGGCTGCATTGCAGCTGACGCAGCCAGACCAGGTTTCTTAATAGAGGACCATGGCCTCTAGCACTTCCAGCCTCTTCATCTTCTTTGCCGAACATACAGCACATTGCCTATTTAAAACTGACATTCTGATTTAGCAAAGGTCTTATTATTTTTTCCCAGCTTTTATATATATATATATATATAAAATGAGGCTCTTCTTAAAGGGAATGGAAGTGCTACAGCTGTGGTTATGATTAACACAGTTCAGGGTTGAAGTTAATATTACTTCTTCCCTGCTGTATTTTTAATTACACTCCTGATTTTATATTTGGAGACCGTCATAGACCTGTTCTGGTAAATTGTCAAACAACCAGAAGTCAAATATGTGTTAAATATGAGAATATACTGCCATTTTTATCTGATTTCTGGTTCATTCACACTCTGTTATCTACTTTTAATTAAATATCATAAAATACACATGGTCAGCAGTTTGACTTTTCATTTCCTTATAATGTCAGTATTTCAGCTTGATTGTTTCCACCTACCATAGAATTACATTTTAAAGATGTTACCCCTGCACGGTGCAGATTCAATATCACAGCAATTTAAACTAGTGCTAAAAATAACCACCATCTAGTTAGTGGGAGCTTTACCTGGAGCAGAAGCATTCAGATTCACAACTACTTGCTTGTCTGAGTATGGTAAGCCTTTGCCTTGATTTCTGTTTCTTATTAAATACTTGTATCATCTCCTTTCTTGATCTGATAGTCGACTATGTTCATTGAAGCTATAGCTAGGATTCTGCTATATTACCCCAGGCATTGGACATAAGAACCTTCCTAGTAGGCATGTTATGCATGGACTTAAAGTTCACCACGTCATGAATACTGTTCCACAGCCAGGCATTTTACATGCTGCTCTGATATATTGCTGTTTGGGTGAGGATACTTGTTCCCACTTCTTTAAAGGGGATCGAGTTTTTCATTCACATTTTATTCTTTCACTTCTGACAATTTCAGATCTCAAGCCGTTCACCTTAGAACTTTGGATTTCCAGACTGGATTTCTTTGAGAGCAAGTAGGCTTGCTGTTTTGCCCCAAATCGAAATTCAGAATATTCTTAGATTCATAGACTATGTGGCCGCAAGGTATCACTGTGATGATATAGTCTGACCTCCTGCATAACACAGGCCATAGAACTTCCCTGAAATAATTCCTTTTTAACTATTAGCAATGGTCAAAATGGGTGAACATCTGCATGGAAATGTTCACAGTTAGATATGTGGCTCCAAAATATATTTTTCAGTTCTCCTCTCTCATATATGTTCAAATCTGGATTATGGCAGGTTATAGGACAGATTCTCTGCTCTGTTAGGGTAGTGTGGCATTGTACAACCAACCAGTGGAGAATGCAATCAGCAAGCTCCTATGCCACCCTCCTTGGCCAAAAGTGTATAGGGTATGGCTGGGACGTCCCTGCAATTTGACCGTGTTTGGCTTCCAGAACAGTTTCTAAGGGTTTGTTTCATCTGGTGTACTTTAGAGTAGCCTTGAAACTGCCCAAATTTGTGCCATCACTGAATGGGCTGAGAATTAAGGGGTGAGAAAAAGTGGCTAAAAGCCACCATTTCTCCCTCCCAGTCATTGGATGAGTACATCTTGTCCAGATCTGAGAAGCTGGCCCTCTGTTTTATTCTTGTAAAATACAGGATTTCTAGTATGCAACAAATGGACAAGAAAACCTATCTCAGAAAAAGGTGAAACTGCTCATAATTGATGATTTTCTTTCAAAAATCCCAGCAGAAACAAATCTTATCCAGTGGAATTATATTAGCACATTTGTTCTTTTAAAGTTTTCTTAAGGTGGTTGGTTACAGTTCATTTCCACACCTCACTTCGCACCCCTGTGCAACTGAAAATTTGGCCCCTTGACTAAGGAAAAGACTGTGCAGGTGTCAGAGGATTGGAAACTTCTAATGTGACCAAGTACCAGAATCAGGACTGAAGTCAATGGGGGTCTTTTCATTGATTTTATATGGACTTTGGATCAAGCCCTTGGAGAGTAATTGCCACTTCACATGGTCCAATATACGAAAGCTATATATAGGACATTTAGGAAGAAAAGTGTAAACTTATTTTAATCTCCATTGAAAGACAGTAAACTAAGAGTGGAAAAGTGACAGAAATATTGCTAAAAGAAATATGGACAGTCCTTTCCTAAGCAAGGATTCTTCAATAATCCTGTGTGGTCTAGTGGTTTGCACAAGACCCATAGGTGGGATAACTGTCGCTGGGAAAGCCAACAAAGAACAACAGTGTTCTCTCTACTCGGCTGTTTAAAATATTCCATCTTCCATTCAGACAGAGGAGTGGAGCAAAAGCCTTTTACACAACAAAGGGGAAACAAATGAGCAAAAGAACACCTTAGTTACCATCATTTAGGATCATAAACATGGGAGGCCTTATCCATGCTACCTTTAGGTAAGATTTCCCAGGCTCTCCTTTCTGATTTGGAATTATTTCCTCTTCGGTTAGAGACATGTGTATGTAAAAACCAAGATTTTTCAACAACAACAATTCCTAAAAGGTTGTGACAAATAGGTCCAGGTTATCTGGTGTGTAATTCTACCTAGTATATTTTATCTAAATAATTGAAACGCCGTGTTCTCTGTCTAAATAAAATTTTACTGTTGAAGAGCAGCAGGTACAGTGAATCCTGAGGGGAGAAGGAGCTCGGTTTTGGTGGCTATTGTCCCAGGTCTCAGTGTGAGATGGTGAAAAGGCATTGCATTGGATAGTGGTGACGGGATGAAGCAAGGGGACTATCAGTGTTTTTATACTGCACTCCATCACCATGGTAGCTGAGGGGCTACAGCCACAAGTTAAGGGATGGATCTGAGATGAGTTCATGCCCCCATGAAAGCCATAGCCTTCCAAGTAGAAGTATGTCTACATTTTCCTGTGTGTATGCAGTGCACGGTGCATGGAACTTTGCACAATTATTTCCCCCTTTTCTAGGTGACATTTAGACTTAACCAGCATGAAGAATCTGTATTTAACATAAAACAAATAGCAATGAGGATACCAGGGGTTCTTCCCCCAGTACAGTCCTGCATTTCTGAAGATGTTTCAAATGTGAATTTGTACAAAGTTTCCCACCTGAAGGATGGGAGGAGCTAGTAGAAGATGTGCATAGAGGACTTGTTCTTCTCCCATCAAGTGTTGCTGCTCCACCCCGGTAGGAAGGCTGTGAGCCTCAGAAACTCTCCAGCCAGACACCAACTCCTCTCACTTCAGATTCCCCTCTGCTTCATGAGTCCTTGCCTCACCAGTTAAAGAGGAAGGTTCCGTCTCACACTGTTATGAGAGGGAGAGTCCACACTATACTTTTATCAGAAGAAGCAGAGCTGCACTTCCCCATATTACCTCCTACTTTAACTAATGTTGGGGAAACAGCAAAGAGGGACGGTCCAATTTTCATGTTTTGGAACCTTTAAGATAATTATGGGGAGGTAGACAAGGGAGAAAGAAATGGGGAGTTGGCAGTGATGGACTGGGATAAGCAGTAACACTAACACTGATAGACCAGGATGAAGGTGGGGGTGGAGGGGCTGCTCTTGTATGTAAGACAGAAGACTGGAAGTCATCAAGAGTTGGATGCTTTGGTTTTATTTCTCGCTGTACCAGAGACTTGCTAAGACACAATCTTGCTGAACCTCAATTTTCAGGTCTGTAAGATGGAGATAACAACATTTACCTGCCTCGTGGGTGTTGAGAAGCTTTATGTGTAAAGTGCTTTGAGATCCTTGGCTGGAAGATACTACAAAAGGTCTAAGTATTACTAGCAGAAGGGAAATCTCTATTTGAAAAGAGCCTTTGAATATGAATATTCATATTTACTGAAAACATCACTAATTAAGTTTGTCATGAGCTGAAAAGAAAATATGTTTGTAAAAGGATTACCTAGCAGAGGAGGAGGTAATCCCAAAATGTTAATAGTGAGTTTGACATTTGGGAGCAAATTCAGCCCTGATACAAATGGGCATAGTTCCAACTGAAGTTGACTGGAGTTGAATCACTTGCACCATCATTGTATTTGGCCCTTAGACTAGAAAAGCCAAGTTGGGCTATAAAGGGAAGGGGGTCTCTGGTTTCTAGGACACTGATTCTCTAGGACATGTGGTCAGGCACTTGATTGGTTTAAAAAGAATATGCTTTAGGCTATGTGCAAGACAAGGTGGGCTATTCTGCCAATCCAAGAGTTCCAGCTGATGTGGCAATATCTAGTAACTAAGTTTAGTGCCAGTTTAGCAGTATATTCCGTAGCAGTGTTTGTTTTTGCTTATGACAGACAGCTTTATTTCTATTTCCATGGCAGGGCCAATCAACTATTATTTTGTTTCAGACAGATATAATTGAGTTTGCAACTTAAGGTATGTCTACAGAAAAATTTCGAGTCCATGGGAGCAAGCTTCCCACCCCAGGGAGACAGACTTGGGCTAGGGGGGCTCATGCTAGTGCTCTAAAAATAGCTGTATAGACAGTGCTTTGAAGCTGTGGCTCAGGCTGGTGCTTATGCCCACCTCCCCACATTTAGGCTTAAAAGACCTAGCACTAGCCAAGCTGCCACTTCAAAGCACTGTTTAGACAGCTATTTTTAGAGCACTAGCATGAGCCCCCCAACCCAAGTCTGTCGACCTGGGGTGAGAAGGTCGCTCCTGTGGACTCAAAAATTTTGTGTGGACATACCTGAGGGTCTGTTCCAGAGACCACTGAAGTCAACAGGAACCTCTCCATTGATTTTAAGGGCATTTGGACAAAGTCTTTAATAGGGGATGTTGCTGGATAGTGCACTTGTACAGGACAAAAGTTCTCTGCCTTCTTAAGAGATACAAAATCATAGGCATGAAGAAGACTGCAGGCTTCCTTGCTACACAGAGCTAGGGTAGAACTGGCAAAGGCTATCATGTGTGAGTACACAGCAAGCTGAACGGTCAAGGAGAAGTGGGGATAGTACAGGACCTTGTTACAAATATTTAAACATGTCTTTCAGAAATTTGGAGTTCTGCTTTACCAGCATAGGCTTTACTAATCCCAGATTAGAAATGGGCTTGAAAGGACAGGTGTGGGGAAGTGTTCACTGTTTTAAAGAACATGTTGGGAGGGAGGAGAGAGACATTTTCCGTTGCTACTATGCAAAAAATATTAAAATAATGATTAAACTAAAATATGCAAATACTCAAGATGTTTTATGCTGCTAGGAAAGGCTAGAGCTGATATTAAAATGGTTCATGAACATTATAATATGTTCAGTGCAATGAGGAGAAGGCACAGAGGAAAACAGCAAAGAAGGCAGATGATCATAGCTGGTGGTCAATTAAAGAGAGAGAGAGAAACACAAAATTTGGGGGAAAATATTTATTTTGGTACCTCTTGTGTGTTTGGACAAGTAGTTCTGGAATGATTCCCCCACTGTGTTCAGAGCTACTGTGTCTACCTGAAATCAAATCAGAAAACTCTCCAAGATTTTTCTGCTTTCCTAGATTGTGGTGAAAATAGTTTTGTCTTAATTGGTATAAGAATTTCATCCCAAAGAAAGTGTTTCCCTTTTGTGATTTACTGACACATGCTGTAGCCAGCTCAAGGTTTTAGTGCCACTCTTTAAAGCTCCTGGTAGAGCTGGTCTGATCCACCTTAAAGACAACTGCTTACAATGACCTTACAGATCAGCTGCACTGCTATGGAGACATAGAGTTGCCTAGAACATAGGCAAGATTTGTGATAGATGGGACAGAGCTTTTTCAGCAACCAGCCCTTGACTTGTGGAACTCAAGAAGTCAGAATAATCTCAAATATCCCCATTTTTAGATTGATGTGTAAAATCTCTCACACACACCCCTTAGCTTTCCTACAATAATAATAAAAAATCCTACCACCAAACATTGTTCCATGCCAGTAGATGAGCGGAAGAGAGAGAAAACTAATTCTACACCAACTTCCTTTGCTCTCATGAAAGATGCGTTGACCTCACAGTGATGAGATTGGGACTGGACCTTATGTGGGTGCTCAAAGAGTTAGGAAGTATACCAAAAGCTTCCTCCACTCCATGAACTCCTTGCAATGGCCAGTCCCAGCGGAAGTCCCTGTGTTCAACAGAGGGTCTACTTTTCCTGTCTGCTCAGGGGAGGCACTTCACCCCAAGGGGAACAGGAAGAAGATGGGGCCTCTTGCCTGCAGAGCTGCTAAAGGCCAGTGCATGCTGGGCAGCATCCTTTCATATGGGGATGCTTGTGGAAGCATCATCTCTCCCTGAGAGTGGTGCCGCTCTGTGTGCCCCCAAAGCAAGCCAGTGGCTAAATGCCGCAAATATGACTACAAATCAATGCTCTCATTAATTCCAATCTAGTGTTCGAGTAGCATACTGTACATGGATGGCTATAGATGGGTACCATGACATTTATTAATTATATACAGAATTACAAGCCATTTAAATGTGTTTTCAGAAGGAAAAAAACATCCTGAACTACCTAGGCTGGCCCAGCCTGCCATACTCAATACAGTTAGTCACAATGAATTTTATAGCTAATTCAACCATACAGAGGTGTATAGGTGCTACTCTAAGGACAGGTTCTTTATCAACCTGCCTGTCTAATCTCAGATATCCCCGAACCCTCAAACTCTGCTGTGATCTCATTTCCTAACACAGTCCTAGCTGAAGGCTGTAGTCGTTCCATGAATGACGTCCTGGCACAAGGTGGAAATCAGCTGTAGCAGTGCTGTGATGTCATCCATGGCTGTTGACACTGTCAGAAATAACCTCCAAAGACTTTTGGTGGGATGCTCATTCTTTCCTATCCCCACAGAGGTCCTGTAACACAGTGGTTCTCAAACTTGGACCACCGCTTGTTCAGGGAAAGCCCCTAGCAGGCTGGGCCGGTTTGTTTACCTGCCGTGTCTGCAGGTTCGGCAGATCGCGGCTCCCACTGGCCACGGTTCACTGCTCCAGGCCAATAGGGGCTGCGGGAAATGTGGCTAGCACATCACTCGACCCGCGCCACTTCCTGGAGCGAAGTGCATTAGACTGACATGCCTGAAATAAGAGAAGACCCAAAGTGATCAAGAAGTACCAAAATCTGGTGGGGGCATTATTAGCCCAAAATTTGATTGACAAGTTATCACAATCCTCTCCTAAAGACTTTAATATATGTAAATGTTTCATAACAATTAAATATATTCCAGGCATAACTGGGTTGAAAACAATTATTGTTCATCTAGGAATAAAAAGCAGATGTGGCCACGTTTGTTGGGGACCTGGGCCTGTTGTCAGCAAGTTCTTCGGATGAAACAAATCAGTGCAGGGATTTGCAGATGGTACAGTTATTCAAAACTACTGTCAAGATTATCTTTGACACTATAAAGGCTAAAGACTTTTTTTATGAAAATTAAGATTCTGTAACACTGTTATACAACAATTTATGTGGCTGCATAATTGCATTATACACAAGTTCACTGTATAGCCAGCGTACATCCTGATTGACTGAATTTCCAGCCCTTCAACTTCAATCCCAAAACTGACTTTACCCCTCCAGATTCTAGCATTTGAATTGTTACCCTCTGTATTGTATTTTGTCTCAGTTACACTGTAATGTTTTGAGGGGAGGGTCCTTCTTATTGGTCTGTCTATAAAGTGGCATGTACACCTATGGAAATCTAATGATATCGCTCATAGAATGGCTGATATTGGCTTGGGAGACGGCTGATTCCCAATTAGATGGCTCACTGGCTTTGTACGACTAGCAACAATGACTCTGTTGATATTGGTGGACAAAACCTAGTAATTGAGTTTGTTGCTGAAAGGATGTTTATAATGTTTGATATGCTTAGGGGATGGGAGGTTATTATATTTCTAAAAAGAAACCAGATAGTTTGAAGGGTAGGGTATTGCACTATATGTAGATATTTCATTCATTCCTAGAGAGATATGTCAGGTACTTGAAGCTACTGTGTTGCTACCAGTAAAACTGACTGTGAAAGAAGTATTTCCAAAAATGACATCAATGCATCTGCCAATCAGTGCAGTTGCACGTAACATCATACCTTCTGGACGTGCTAGATTCAAAAATGGTAATTCCTCTACTGAGAAAACAGCATCAGTATTTGGAGGGCAGACCTATATCAAAGAGCGTACCAACTGGAAGGTACAGAGGTACCCAAAGTTCGCGAAGAAGGATGTGAATTTATACTGTTACTATAACAGTCATCCTCATGGCCTTTTTTCTTCTGTTCTTCTTGGTATGGCTAGTAGGGTGGACCAACTGGATCAGTTAATTAAGAATAAGGCTGAACCTCAGTTCCTACTTTGAAATTAACTGAACTCAAAACTCTTTCATGTTTTAAGAAAGCTCAGGTCACTCCCTGCTCCAATCTCCACAAGGGATTTTGTTTCCAGTGGAATCCACCTCAGAGTCCCAGCCAGTCTATCATTGCCCTCTGGCTGGCTACTCTCTTTCAAGCACAGGAATTCCATGGTTCTCAAGGCCAGAGAAAGGCAAAGGAGTTTGGGTTGCCCTTGACCCATCATAAGTGAAAGAGCAAGTGCTGAATGGAGCAACCCACAACAACTGGAAGAGCACCAAACCCAAGACCCCTCCCCTACCTGAAAGCCAACAAAAGTTAGTGGTTGGGATATCATGGGGCCAGTTGAGGAGCAGAGAGAGACAAGCTGAGGGTTTCAGGAAGCCTGCTGGGCATTGCTGACAAGGAATCTAGAGATCAGGGGAGGGAAGGATGAGATGAAGGATGGAAGGATGAGATGAAGGATGAGATGAAGAAGGGCTAAGGATCTGATTGTGCTGAAGAGAATTGTAAGTGGTGAAGATGGAATGACAAGGGAGCCCATCCTCAAAAAAAATTGAGTAAACTATGCATCTGAATATTTGGGTGCTAATATGAATCCAACTTCCTATGCAGTTCGCTCATCACTAATCACCAATGACTGGATAATGCAGATTGTACACACAGATCATCATATGTAGACGTGTGGAGCCACCTCCACCAGCAGAGAACCCTCAGAGACATCTTTTGCCTTGAGGAGATGGCGTGCTCCCCAGAGCTCCAGAGACTGCACACCCACCACTAAAAACCTTTATGACTTTAGACCTTAGTCCATCCCGTGCTTTGCTGCATATCAGGCTACCCACATTTGCCATCCTTGCCTGTCAACTGCCCTTCTCTCCAAGTCTTCTCATTTCATGTTGAGGTGCTTGATGTCATTCAGAACTATTTGTTTCCATGTTATTCGTGGTCTTCCTCTCTTTCTTCTTGCATTTTCTGGCTTCCATTCAAGGGTGGTATTTGGAAAGTGTTCTTTTTCCATTCTCAGCACATTTCCCAGCCACTGATGTCTTCTTTTGTAGATTATGTGTGAGAGGGTGCCTTGTCCAGTAATTTTTCTGACCTCTTCATTCGTCTTCCTATTACTATATGTTATTCCCAATATTCTTCTCAGACATTTGTGATAAAATGCATCCAGCTTTTGTGTATCTTACTTGGTAAGTTGCCATATCTCACTGCTATATGTTGTGATGGCGATAACAATTGCTTTGTACACATTCAGTTTTGTCTTGAGGGAGATGTTTCTGAGTCTTCCAAATGCTGTGTTTGCCTTCCCAATTCTTATTATTATTTCCTCAGAACTAGTACCAACTTGGCTGATGGTACTTCCAAGATATGTAAAATTGTCCACCCCCTCCAGTTTCTCTTCTTCAATTTTTATTTCTGTCCCTATAGTCCCCATTAACATGACTTTACATTTCTTTGCATTGTATCTCAAACCTATCTTCTCCATTGCTACTTTTACTTGGTTTGTGCATTTTTGTAGTCCATTGGCATCTTCAATGATAAGAGTGATGTTGTCAGCAAAGTCTAGATCTAATAGCCTTGAATTCTTCCATTTTAGGCCATATGTATCACTGTCACATTGTTTTAATCCATAGTTGAAGACTTGCATAAACAAAAAAGGAGACAGGATGCACCCCTGCCTTATATCTGTCTTGATGTAGAATGGCTTACTCAATCCATTTTCCATTTTAATGCAGCATTTTGAGTTGGTGTAGAATGCCTTCATAATGTTAATTAATTTTGTTGGAATTCCATATTGTGCCACAATTTTCCACATTGTTTCTCTGTTTACATTATCAAATGCCTTTTAAAAGTCCACAAAATTGATGCCTTCAAATTCAATTGTGTTCTCAATAATCCATCTCAGAGTGAAAATAGCATCTGTGCACGATCTCCCTTGTCTAAATCCAGATTGTTGTCTTGTCCTGGTTATGGGAGATTTTAATGCCCAGATCAGAAATGAAAGAAGAGGTTGGGAAACAGTCATCGGCCCACATACAACTGGAACAATGACAGACAATGGCACAGGATTTCTTGAATTTTGTGCCGAAAACAATCTTAGCATCTGCAATTCTTTCTTCCAACATAAAAACATACACAGAAAGACACAGATTTCACCAAATGGCCATTCACAAAATGACATCGACTATATCTGTGTTAGTCAGAGGTGGAAAACATCAGTGTTAGATACAAGGATATTCAGAGGAGCAGATAAAGGGAGTGATCACTATCTGCTGAAAGCAAACATCAAATTGAAGTTTAAAGTGCTTAAAAAAAGAAAAACCAAACCTTTATGGGGGGCAACTTATTCCTGCTCTTCTGGTCTCTGTGTACAGGGGCAGCGTCCTGGCTCTGCCTCCCTCTTTGGGGAACGAAGCACCTATAGGTAAGTTGGGAAGCAGTAGTCCCTGGGCACCTAAGAGTGCAGAAACTGCAATCCTGCTTGGCCTTTATGTGGACCATAGAAGGAGGGGAGGGATTCTTTTGTCCTCTAATATTCTGCATTGGCATAAGGGTCAGGCAGAATCTGGCACTGTGTGCTGGGAGACCTGGCCAAGTCACCTAACTCATATGCACTGAATGCATGAAATGAGATCGCTTGCACCAGCCTTTTTGGCAGGCTAAGTCTCTGGAGGGGATGGTATGATGGGACTGCCTATGATGGCTTGTGGCCCATCGGCGACTGCCAGTAGCAAAAATCCCCAACTGCTGGTCACGGGACACTAGATGGGGAGGGTTCTGAGTTACTACAGAAAATTCTTTCGCAGTTATTTGCCTGGTGAGTCTTGCCCACATGCTCAAGAGCTAACTGATTGCCATATTTGGGGTCAGAAAGGAATTCCCCCAGATCAGATTGGCAGAGACCCTGGGGGTGTGGGGAGGTTGCCTTCCTCTGCAGCATGGGGCATGAGTCACTTGCAGGTTTAAACTAGTATAAATGGTGAATTTTCTGTAACTTGAAGTCTTCAAACCATGATTTGAGGACTTCAATACCTCAGCCAGAGGTTAGGTCTCTATTACAGGAGTGGGTGAGGTTCTGTGGTCTGCAATGTGCAGGAAGTCAGACTAAAGGATCACGATGGTCCCTTCTAACCTTAAAGTCTGCGTTTCTACTTATCAGCACAGCAAAGCAGCAGTTTATCACAGCAATCTATTGTGTTGAGTCCACAGCACTACTGTACACAGTCACCATGATGTAGACTGGCCAGGCTGAATCACCACTACAAGTTTCTCAAAGCAGGACCTTGCCACTACTGGTTACTGCACGTCTAGAAGTGCTTGGAGACTCAGGGTATGTCTACACTACGAAATTAGGTCGAATTTATAGAAGTCGGTTTTTTTGAAATCGGTTTTATATATTCGAGTGTGTGTGTCCCCACAGAAAATGCTCTAAGTGCATTAAGTGCATTAACTCGGCGGAGCGCTTCCACAGTACCGAGGCAAGCGTCGACTTCTGGAGCGTTGCACTGTGGGTAGCTATCCCACAGTTCCCGCAGTCTCCGCTGCCCATTGGAATTCTGGGTTGATATCCCAACGCCTGATGGGGCTAAAACATTGTCGCGGGTGGTTCTGGGTACATATCGTCAGGACCCCGTTCCCACCCTCCCTCCCCCCGTGAAAGCAAGGGCAGACAATCATTTTGTGCCTTTTTTGTCTGCTGCCAGCCAAAGATGTAAAGGATCGATGGAGTGGGTCAGAACAAGAAATAGACCAGATTTGTTTTGGACTCATTTTCCTCCTCCCCTGTCTAGATCACACTGCAGTCAGTCACAGAGAAGGTGCAGCGAGGTTAATCTAGCCATGTATCAATCAGAGGCCAGGCTAACCTCCTTGTTCCAATAACAACGATAACTTTGGTCCACCATTTCTTATTGGAACCCTCCGTGCAGTCCTGCCTGAAATACTCCTTGATGTACAGGCACACCCTTTGTTGATTTTAGCTCCCTGAAGCCAACCCTGTAAGCCGTGTCGTCAGTCGCCCCTCCCTCCGTCAGAGCAACGGCAGACAATCGTTCCGCGCCTTCTTTCTGTGCGGACGCCATACCAAGGCAAGCATGGAGGCCGCTGAGCTCATTTTGGCAATTAGGAGCACATCAACCACCACACGCATTATCCAGCAGTATATGCAGCACCAGAACATGGCAACGCGATACCGGGCGAGGAGGCGACGTCAGCGCGGTCCCGTGAGTGATCAGGACATGGACACAGATTTCTCTGAAAGCATGGGCCCTGCCAATGCATGCATCATGGTGCTAATGGGGCAGGTTCATGCTGTGGAACGCCGATTCTGGGCTCGGGAAACAAGCACAGACTGGTGGGACCGCATAGTGTTGCAGGTCTGGGACGATTCCCAGTGGCTGCGAAACTTTCGCATGCGTAAGGGCACTTTCATGGAACTTTGTGACTTGCTTTCCCCTGCCCTGAAGCACATGAATACCAGGATGAGAGCAGCCCTCACAGTTGAGAAGCGAGTGGCGATAGCCCTGTGGAAGCTTGCAACGCCAGACAGCTACCGGTCAGTTGGGAATCAATTTGGAGTGGGCAAATCTACTGTGGGGGCTGCTGTGATGCAAGTAGCTCATGCAATCAAAGATCTACTGATATCAAGGGTAGTGACCCTGGGAAATGTGCAGGTCATAGTGGATGGCTTTGCTGCAATGGGATTCCCTAACTGTGGTGGGGCTATAGACGGAACCCATATCCCTATCTTGGCACCAGAGCACCAAGCCGGCGAGTACATAAACCGCAAGGGGTACTTTTCGATAGTGCTGCAAGCTCTGGTGGATCACAAGGGACGTTTCACCAACATCAACGTGGGATGGCCGGGAAAGGTGCATGACGCTCGCATCTTCAGGAACCCTGGTCTGTTTCAAAAGCTGCAGGAAGGGACTTTATTCCCAGACCAGAAAATAACTGTTGGGGATGTTGAAATGCCTATATGTATCCTTGGGGACCCAGCCTACCCCTTAATGCCATGGCTCATGAAGCCGTACACAGGCAGCCTGGACAGTAGTCAGGAGCTGTTCAACTACAGGCTGAGCAAGTGCAGAATGGTGGTAGAATGTGCATTTGGACGTTTAAAGGCGCGCTGGCGCAGTTTACTGACTCGCTTAGACCTCAGCGAAACCAATATTCCCACTGTTATTACTGCTTGCTGTGTGCTCCACAATATCTGTGAGAGTAAGGGGGAGACGTTTATGGCGGGGTGGGAGGCTGAGGCAAATCGCCTGGCTGCTGGTTATGCGCAGCCAGACACCAGGGCGGTTAGAAGAGCTCAGGAGGGCGCGGTACGCATCAGAGAAGCTTTGAAAACCAGTTTCATGACTGGCCAGGCTACAGTGTGAAAGTTCTGTTTGTTTCTCCTTGATGAAACCCCCCGCCCCTTGGTTCACTCTACTTCCCTGTAAGCTAACCACCCTCCCCTCCTCCCTTTAATCACCGCTTGCAGAGGCAATAAAGTCATTGCTGCTTCACAGTCATGCATTCGTTATTCATTCATCACACAAATAGGGGGATGACTACCAAGGTATCCCAGGAGGGGTGGTGGAGGAGGGAAGGAAAATGCCACACAGCACTTTAAGCACAGCACTTTAAAAGTTTACAACTTTAAAATTTATTGAATGACAGCCTTCTTTTTTTTGGACAATCCTCTGTTGTGGAGTCGCTGGTTGGCCGGAGGCCCCCCCACTGCGTTCTTGGGCGTCTGGGTGTGGAGGCTATGGAACTTGGGGAGGAGGGCGGTTGGTTACAGAGGGGCAGCAGTGGCAGTCTGTGCTCCAGCTGCCTTTGCTGCAGCTCAACCATACACTGGAGCATTCTGGTTTGGTCCTGCAGCAGCCTCAGCATTGAATCCTGCCTTCTCTCATCACGCTGCTGCCACATTTGAGCTTCAGCCCTGTCTTCTGCCCGCCACTTACTCTCTTCAGCCCTCCACCTTTCCTCCCGGTCATTTTGTGCTTTCCTGCACTCTGACATTATTTGCCTCCACGCATTCGTCTGTGCTCTGTCAGTGTGGGAGGACAGCATTAGCTCGGAGAACATTTCATCTCGAGTGCGTTTTTTTTTCTTTCTAAGCTTCACTAGCCTCTGGGAAGGAGAAGATCCTGTGATCATTGAAACACATCCAGCTGGTGGAGAAAAAAAAAAGGGACAGCGGTATTTAAAAAGACACATTTTATAAAACAGTCGCTACACTCTTTCAGGGTAAACCTTGCTGTTAACATTACATACATAGCACATGTGCTTTCGTTACAAGGTCGCATTTTGCCTCCTCCCACCGCGTGACTACCCCCTCAACCCTCCCCCCTCCCCGTGGCTAACAGCGGGGAACATTTCTGTTCAGCCACAGGCAAACAGCACAGCAGGAATGTGTCCCTGAAGAAAAGCACCCTATTTCAACCAGGTGACCATGAATTATATCTCACTCTCCTGAGGATAACACAGAGAGAGAAAGAACGGATTTTGGTTGAATGCCAGCAAACATACACTGCAATGCTTTGTTCTACAGTGATTCCCGAGTATGTGTTACTGGCCTGGAGTGATAAAAGTGTCCTACCATGAAGGACGAAATAAGGCTGCCCTCCCCAGAAACCTTTTGCAAAGGCTTTAGGACTACATCTAGGAGAACCGCAAATGCCAGGGCAAAGTAATCCTTTCACATGCTTGCTTTTAAACCATGTATAGCATTTTAAAAGGTACACTCACCAGAGGTCCCTTCTCCGCCTGCTGGGTCCAGGAGGCAGCCTTGGGTGGGTTCGGGGGGTACTGGCTCCAGGTCTAGGGTGAGAAACAGTTCCTGGCTGTCGGGAAAACCGGTTTCTCCGCTTGCTTGCTGTGAGCTATCTACAACCTCCTCCTCATCATCATCTTCTTCGTCCCCAAAACCTGCTTCCGTATTGCCTCCATCTCCATTGAAGGAGTCAAACAACACGGCTGGGGTAGTGGTGGCTGAACCCCCTAAAATGGCATGCAGCTCATCATAGAAGCGGCATGTTTGGGGCTCTGACCCAGAGCGGCTGTTCGCCTCTCTGGTTTTCTGGTAGGCTTGCCTCAGCTCCTTCAGTTTCACGCGGCACTGCTTCGGGTCCCTGTTATGGCCTCTGTCCTTCATGCCCTGGGAGATTTTCACAAAGGTTTTGGCATTTCGAAAACTGGAACGGAGTTCTGATAGCACGGATTCCTCTCCCCAAACAGCGATCAGATCCCGTACCTCCCGTTCGGTCCATGCTGGAGCTCTTTTGCGATTCTGGGACTCCATCATGGTCACCTGTGCTGATGAGCTCTGCATGGTCCCCTGCAGCTTGCCACGCTGGCCAAACAGGAAATGAGATTCAAAAGTTCGCGGTTCTTTTCCTGTCTACCTGGCCAGTGCATCTGAGTTGAGAGTGCCGTCCAGAGCGGTCAGAATGGAGCACTCTGGGATAGCTCCCGGAGGCCAATAACATCGAATTGTGTCCACAGTACCCCAAATTCGAGCTGGGAACGTCAATTTAAGCGCTAATCCACTTGTCAGGGGTGGAGTAAGGAAATCGATTTTAAGAGCCCTTTAAGTCGAAATAAAGGGCTTCACTGTGTGGACGGGTGCAGGTTTAAATCGATTTAATGCTGCTAAATTCGACCTAAAGTCCTAGTGTAGACCAGGGCTCAGTAGTGTAGAGGTGATCTAAATTAATTCCACTGGAACTCCCCCAACCCCAACACACACACACAGACCAACTGTATTACCTCCTGAGGAGCAAAGCTTTTGCCTGTCATGTATCTTTCAAAGCAAGTTAGTGAGGTTGTATGTTTGCAATTCCCAGCTTGACTTGCATTTCCTCTTTAGCTTTCTTAGCCCTTGTAACTCTGTGCAACTGCACTGCCACTAACTCAGAGAAACCTGGAGATGCAGTTGCTGCTGAGTGTCTGTTTATCTCTGTAAAATCAGTGCTGTAGATCCACCTAACTTGTACAGTTGCGTTTTTTAAATTACAGTGTGGCATAAGAGTAGCTGTTTGGTGGGTGGGTATCAGCAGCCTGTTTTTAATTAAGCAGGTAAAGTCTAAATTAAACTACATCAAATGGATAATGTTTCTTTAATTTTATATTGTCATTCTCCTCAGCCAGTGCAGAGAGGGGTTGGCCTTATCATGATTCTTGTTACTAAAAAGCCAGTCTCATGACCAACTACATAATTGATTAAACACAACTGTGGACTCCCATTATCAGGAAGTACAATTTTCCTGGTGTCGCTTCGAGTCTAAATACCTCAAGGGTAATTACAGATTGAGATGCAACATAGAAGGCTTTGAAGTGGGGAAAGAAAAGATTAGGGTAGTTGAGACTATCTGTGTCTGTTCATTTGTCCTTCATGGCAAAGTCTTTAAGCTTCTGTAAAAAGTTGCCCCTGTCTGTGTTGACTAGTGCAGGTCCTGTCTGCAGATGTTCGGAGGATGTGTCCCTCTGGCCCTGGGCAGCTTCAGGGGTCACTTAGAATTCATGTCAGAGAGACTGGCTTTTCCTCTTCAGCTCTAATGAAAGTTTCATGCAGCTTTGATTCTTTTTTGCCTTGGATTTGGCATGCCTGACTGCGTGTGACTGGGCTGTCCACTCAAGACTGAGTGAAGTGCACTTTCTCTGACCAGCTAAATTATTTACCCTGGTAACAATTATATAACACTGCACTTAGAGACCCTCTTTGCAGTTCAAGGAAAAAGGCATTAAAAGTAATTAAAAACAGAGATATAGTTTTATTTTTAATTAATAACAAGTTAGAAGTAAAAACCATTTTTAGTGATGGTACATAAAGGGGAAAACAAACCTGTATCAAAAGGGCTATTTAAAGAAATGTTAATTAATTGAATTTGAAGTTCTTCGTAGTCAAGCAAGAAAAAAACTAATGGTTTTAAAGAGGGAAAGTGAAGCATTATTACATGTTGGATATTTATTATGTCAGTGACCAGTTTGCCAGAGGCTTTGAGGTTAAAATGCAAGTTCAAATCCCTTCTACAACATTTACAGCTATACAAAGGTAAACATATAGGAGTTCTCACACACACACAAAAAGCTCACTAATTTTATGTGGGTTAATAGCATGTGGAAGAGAAGCATAAACACTCACATTTTAAACTAACAAATTTCAATAAAAGTGTAGAATTAGAATTTAACCATTAACAGCACTTGGGTTTTACGAGGCCAATAATGCTTTACAGTATGTCTTTAAAGCACTTTAAAAACATTAACTAATTAATCCTAACAACATCCCTGTGAAGTAGGCTAGTAGAATCCCCATTTTTCAGATGAATAAACACAGTGACATTAAATGACTTGCACAAGGCCATGGAGTCAGTGTCAGAGGTGGGCATACAATGCAGGAGTTCTTGGCTCTCAGTTCACTACATTCCTTCCCCAGGCATACTTTTGGTATTTCTCTCTATTGTATTATACTAATTAGGGAAGTCGTAGAATCACCCAGTTTCTCATGTTTCCCTGCACTAGCTCTGGCCTTTTCATGTTCTGACATGCAGGCAAACATTCTATATAGCACTCCACTCTGAGTACAGTACAGTCACAGCTCTGTCCACTTAGCTGATTACAATATGATAAACCTGATTAAGAGGAAAATATTTTCATCCTCCACCTTTTTTAACAAGTGTGTGCCCTGCAAAGAAGTTACCAATAGGGGATTAGATTTATAATAGAGTTAAGGACAGACCGAGGCTGGCCTACATGCCCATAAAAGAGAGTAAGGGGTGAAAAGCACCCAGTGCAGATCCTAAACCATGGTGGAGGAATGCTTGCCACTATTCATAGGGGGATGGAGTGGTTTTAAGGCAGCTGCTAGGGCCTCCGTGTTCAATCAGGACTAGCCTAGGTTGCACCAACTGCCAGTAGACCCTAGGGGCCATTCCTACAGTTGAGCTTGGCTGGGCATAGTGATGTATCCATTTCCCCTACTACACCCTCCTGACCCAGCCTCAAGATCAGGGGGTGTCCCAGTGAACTGGACTAGGACTCAGAAGACTACGGTTCTAGTCCTGGTTTTGCCAATGGCCTACCGGGTGATCTTAGATATGTCAGTTCGCCTTACTGTGCCTCAGTTTTCCCATCTGTGAAATGGAGATGACGCTGACCTCTTGTGTAAAGAACCTTCAGACTGCTGATGAAAAGAACGAGGTATAATTATCACTATTGTGGGGAGATCCTTCTGTGGTCAACCAGGCTGGCTCTAGAGCAGTTTTGCAATGGGGAATTGATTGGCACAAGCTTCCCTAAAGCAAGCTAGGATGTGGGCTGGCCAGCAGAGCATGAAGATGAGTTGCTAAATTGTGCTGGTAGTTGGAGATCCAGAATACCAGCATTTTTCAGGTGGCCCCTAAAGATTTCTTCTGAATTTAAACTTTCATTTAAAAAAAAATGTCCAGCCTTTGTGGTTGTGAAGAGGAACCTTCCAAATTGGAAATGAGGTAGTATTGTCTGAATGCATCTGCAGACACATGACAGGCCAGATTCTAGACCCACAAAACAGCCTTTAAAATGGCTACATGAGAATAGGACTGGAGTAGCACCCTTTCTGGTGCCCTTGCTTGGGAGGAATTCGTGGTAGTGGGTGGTGGAAAGGGATATGGCCAAGCACAGCTGCATTGCAGCACTACCCAGCTGTGGAAGTGCCACCTGGGGACCACTGCGGCAGAGTGTCATTTACAGCTCTAAGTCACGCCAGCTATTGAACCAGCCCCAGGATTGGGAGATCCCAAAGGTGGCTTAAAGTCTCCTTTCTCCCTCACCCCTCCTGCTGCACCAACTGGAGTTGAGGATCTCAGCTGACAGTGGGGACAGAAAGGCAAACTGTCCTGTTTTGCTCAGCTCTAAAGCCTAATGGTGGACGTTTAAATGGTGACACAGATGTTGGACACGTGATCATTTGACAGATGCAAATGTTCAAACATTGCCAGTTCTAGGGCTGTGGGTACAAATCACACTAGCAGACTGTGGATCTTGGCCCCCACCTAATTGACTAGTCCACACAAGAGGTTAAAATACTCTAGAGTTGCCAGGCAATAGAGGTATTCCTTTGGCACAAGCCGTTCATGCCTTTAACACTAAATGTCTCCAATTCAAAGTCCTCTGTTAGCCCAAGAGGCTGGGGATTTGGGAAGCCTGAGTAGAGCATTATGCTTTTCATTCCACTTTGACCCCTTTTTGATTAAAAACAAAGAAGAATTAGTTTAATAGAGTTTAAGGCCAACAGGGCCCATTAGATCACCTAGTTGATGTCCTGTGTATTGTAGACCATTAAATATCATCCAGATACCCCTATACTAAACCCAGAGGCTTTAGTTAAACACAAACATTTCAGTGCTCAGGGGACTAAGCTGTGTGCCACAGGGAGAGAGAAAATGGGAGAGACCAAGGGCCACCAATGCTCAAGGCCCCTGCCTTGGTATTAGGTGAGATACGCCCAGATGATCCCAGCAGGAAAACCACACCCCATGCTGCAGAGGATGGTGAAAAAACAAAGAAACCAAAAACACTCAAGGACCCTGTCAATCTGACCTGGGGGGAAATGCCACCCCAACCCCAAATCTGGTGATCAGCATGACTCTGAGGCTGTGAACATGACATACCAGCCAAACAGCTAGGATTCTCTGCATCATATCAGAGCACTGGTCCATCCTGTCAGGTGTCCCTCGGGTGACCAGACAGCAAGTGTGAAAAATCGGGATGGGGGTGGGAGGGTAATAGGAGCCTATATAAGAAAAAGCCCCCAAAATTGGGACTGTCCCTATAAAATCGAGACATCTGGTCACCCTAGGTGTCCCATCTCTCATCCTTGGTGATGCTGATGCTTCAAAAGAAGATCCCACACACACATATAGTCAATTGTGTATTGGGGGTGGGGGGAAAGGATTCCTTCCTGACCCCTGCAGGTGATTAGCTGAAACCCTGAAGCATAAGATTTGATTATACTCATTATCTTAATGCAGAGCTGAAAACATTCTGAGCATATTGAGACCCAAGCAAGCAATCCTGTTCTTTCCAAGGAAGGGGGTGACCCTGGAAGAGGGGTAATCAGATTTACGGATTCTCGTTACTAGCTTGCTGCCTTTGTATTGAATTTTGAAAGCAAATTCCACACTCTGTTTGCTCCTGTGGACATGTATTTCCACAACATCTTGCACCCACTATTCTCCCTGCAACAGTTAAACAAGAGCATGTTTATCTGGACATGGCAGGGAATGAGGAAAAACACAGGGAGGGATATTAAGTGGCATTAATAAACCACACCATTATTAAACTTAACAGTGGTGAGGGTCACTACCCACCCTGTCATCCGAACTCTCACCTACCAGCTATTTTATGTGGTTTCTGGGCAGGACTTACAGGGTTCCTACCACATAACCTGTAACTCAGGGTAGTCTCTTCTCAGCCTGCCCTTAGGACTCAGCCAACTTTTCTGAATCCTCTCCCCCCTGTCACAAGGGGAAAAACAGGAGTAAAAGTGGGGGCAGACCTTGGCCAATGAAGGCTACAAGGTTTCCCCCTATTCCATGGGCAGAAGGGCCATCAATAAAATCCCAGGTCTTATTTCTAAGAACTGTTCCTTTTACCCTTTTAACCACAAGGGAAACCCATCACAAGTGATGAACTAACATCCCTACCGAGTACCACCACTAATTACTAAATCCTGTTCCTATTTAACTTAACTGTGCCTCCAGGATGCTGCAAGGAAGGAGCCCACCAGACCTCTGCCAATTTGGCCCCTACAGGAAGAAAATATTCCTTCCTGACCCCAAAACTGGCAATCAGTCAGGCCCACAGGATATGTAACACACAGCTCAGAAGCTATCAGTATTGGGGGGCAGGGGAGTTCCAAAACAGAGCAAACCAAGGCTCCACACAGCCTGGGTGAGGGTTTAATGGAGTGCAAGAGACCAAATCAGCTCTCTTCCTCTCCTAGCTGCCCAGTGAATGGCTAGAGATTCTGTAGAGCAGCAACTACCCCTTCATTCCCCCAGTTACTGCTTCTCTATCCCTTTTTCCTAAAGCTATCCCAATCACCACCAGTCTCATCAAGTTTTCCACCCACTGAGGCTGGTGGGTAGTAAACTTTACACAGTGTACAGGATGACGAGGAGAGCAGGTCTAAAAATGTTTAAAGGATTTATTTTTTTTCTTTTCGTTTTCTTTCCTTTAAGATCAGACATCCTATCTGGTATTGGTTCTCGTAGCTAACATCCAAGCAAAAAACTGGTGGATAATTCATGAACTAGATATCCATGAAATGTGAATCGTTTTAAAATATTCACCATTCATGCAACACCACATGTTTTAATGACAGCACATTTCTAGTCTCCGCTTGACTCTTCAATACGACCACTCACTGTATCCATGGTATTTTTCAAATATTAAAAAAACATCTAATCCAGTACATCCAAGCTTCCGTTAATATGATTCCGGAGTTTAAAAATAAACTACAAATAAACATTTACTGGATTTTATTTACTTCCACAAGATTGTATATTAACTAGCTGCACACACATTCAATGCAGTTTAACATCCACGAACCAAAATTATCTCCAGGCTTAGACCTGTGAAGCATATATATCTGTCATTCCCCTGAAAAAAACCCATATTTAAAACTCTGCAGCCATGTATCATTTTCCTTTCAGGCCAGGAACAAACAGCTAGAATTAAATAAGGATACTATACCCAGCTTTTTGGATTTCAGCTAATTCTAGTGATTGTTTAATGATGTGTGTCCCAAATAGCTTAAGACTAAAGATTTAGACACATTTTCCTCCATATACCTAGCTCAATGCTGTACAAAGAAAGCAATCATAAAAAAGGGCACAAATGCTTCAATTTAATGGCAGATGTACATGGTTGTTTGGCATATTCTCTAATTAAAGTGTTAACTTTCTATGGAGACGCTTATGTTTGCTCAGAAGAGAAGTAAAGCTGTGATGTTTGCAGATATCATTTCAGTAGTATTGCTTCCAGGGAGTATTTTATTTGTACAAACCTAGAATCCTTTTCTACTCCATGTAAAAAATAGATTAGTCCCTTGATAGCTTTGAAAGTCATATCAGTCACTAGACAATTAATAATGCATGACATAGTATATACATCTTTAAAAAAAAATAGAGGAAATAGGCTACAATGTCTGAAGACCACTGTCCATCCTAGTTTACATCCAGTTTTCCTTGGGACCTTAACATCTTCCTTCCCCTCTGACAGCACAAAAGGTATAAGTGAAATTATTTCTGACAACTTCATGTAAGTCTGAGGCGTTCCCAACCATCCCGAGTATAAAATAGAACATTGCTGCTAGTACGACACAGAAGCCCTGAACTGGAGAGATGAAGACTAGAGAGCAGAAGATGTGAAAATACACTCCAACATCAGCAGCAGCGGCTCCTTTGAGGCTCTAGCTTAGAATGCTAGCTTACAGAACTGACTGCTGTAGGAAATGTACCTAACCAATGATATGCTACAGTATACCTTGCATTTATAACAGAGAGCAGCACCTTACGTTGTTGTACAGTTCTAAATGTAACTAAGAAAAGTGAGAGAACACTCTGAACGTTTTCTTTAAAGGCCCACCAGTAGAAGGGGGGGGGGGGGAATAGCTGCTATTGCAGTTAATTCCCAGCTGCTTCTTTGTTTTTGTATGTACATTCCTGCTGTAACTCCATTGCCTTCAGAGGAGTTCGCATCCAGTTACACCAAGAAGAGAATTTATCTCATCTTGGTCTTCTGTTAGACCCCAGTTATTCGTAAGCTGAGGAACAAAATGCCAGGAAAATCAACCTTGAATAGGCTTGGCGCACACTTCAGCATCCATTTGTTGTTTGGGTTGGTTTGAGCTTGTTACACTTACACATGGGTGGATTTGTTTTAAGACCAAATTTTTTGAGTTTCAATGCCTAAAATTAGGCATCTAAATTCATACTTATGCACCTACATGAAAGTAATTTTATTTTCAGAGGTGCTAATTACTTGCAACTTCAATGGACTACAATAGGAACTATGGGTGCTCAGCACCCTTGGAAATCAGGCCCCTTTTCTATAGGTCCCTAACTTTAAACACCCAAGTTTAAAAATGTTGGCTTGAGTTACATACCGTTTGCTCAAACATTTCCATTGCCCGGAAGAAAACAGAATGAAAGAACACGTCAGTTGTCTTCTCCTTACTCCTTTGGGAGGAACACTATTTCCCAGCTCCTTCAGTGTGAGCTCTCTTCCCTTTGTGTGAGAAGTGAAATTCAGAGGGTGGACCAGCTCTCCCCTTCCGATCATGTGGATCACATTCTTCAAGGGAGTTTTTACTTGGAGGTGGTATTTTGCTGTTGGCTGCCTTCTACCTTGATGGCCTGATACATATAGTCAGCACTAAGGCCATTAGCATCTGTCACCTGCGGTCCTGCTGAATTATCAAAAACTGAAAGAATATTTATTGTCTCTCTGTGCTTGACTTTGTCTTTAAAGTGAGATATTCTGAGTAGTCCCATTGATTTCAAAGGGTGGCAGAACTGAAGCCAATATTACGTAGCATATGCTTTAAAAAATACTGTACTGTACAGGCACTGTCTTACAAGTAGCATGAAGAAAAATAGGTGGTTTTTTTTTCAGTTTAACCTTACTTGTGGCTGGATTATAACATTACAACTCAGCCTGAGGAAGGGGCAGGCTGTGGTCACAGTACCCCAGCAGCTGGGCAGGAACCAAACTGTGACACTAGAAGCACCTGCTTGCTCAAGGGAGGAAATACATGGCACCAGCCCCTTTGGTGGTGCAACTGATTTCCCCCTCTGTTCTGGCTCAGTTGTGTGGACTGGCTGGTCTGGCAAGCTAAAGCTCTACCCACCCACTCCCAGTCCATCAGTGCAGGAGAAGCAGCAGCCCCACAGCAGCTGCTCTCAACCACTGCACTGAGTCTGGCAAAGTTAGGAGTACACACAAAAGAGTGTGCCCTACATGGGCACGAAGCTGGGCTCACAACTGAGCCCTTAGAATGCCAGCTTCACACCAAATACATGCACATCAAGTATAAATAAATAAAAATGAATCACAGTGACTCGCTCTGTTGGTTTATAGTTCTTTATATTTTATATTGTGTATGTAAATATAATATGAATGAACAGGATAATGTGATGCTAATAGATTCTGTAACTGGGAATATTCCGATTTCTTAATTTTTTATTTTATTTTTTATTATTTGCTTGCATCCCTTTTAATTCTCTGCTCTTTGGCTGAGCTGTATTCCATTCAGAATTGTCAAGCCTTCTGGAGCCATAAGTATTTTTCAGACCACTCACTAACAAACAGACAACCAATCTCAATAAGCATTATCAAAATTAGATCTCTTTGCAACAGCTGACAATTATGTATTATACAGTTACATGCTTACAAATCGGTGACACTGCATTGTTAGACTTTGGAACTGACTTTTAACAATATGCTTCCTAATTACATTTTGTATTGTATTATGACTGTATGGGAGCATTTTATTCTGTGGCCCCACTTTACTCTGCAATTTGTTTCTCAATAAATGTAAAATAATAAAAACCCAAATCTTAGCATATAAAGTATTTTTATTGACACAACTGTTCAGCTAGTAAAGAGAACTTTGATGATTTCACAAATGAAACTTTATTAGGTTGTGTTAATTTTAAAATACAATTGCCATGAGAATGATGTTGAAATGGTTTCTTTAAGACACTCTTCTGTTATTGGATGCTTTCCGAGGGCAAGCGCCAAAAAGAAAGCAATATGGCTATTGTGAACCATGACACTCCTCATATAGTTTTGGTATGGCAAGTATTTAAACTTTGAACTCCCCTGCCATGTATGCAGAGAAAAAAACATACGAGACAATTTAAATATTAGCTATTTGCTGGAACTCACTGGGTAATTCCCAAAATACTCATAGGTATGTCTAATCTGTTTTAGCAACAGCCAATGTGCCAATCATTGTGCTATCTAGGCAATGACATTCTTAATGGCCTTATTCTCCTCTGACTGACGCTGGGTTTAAACTGACGTTTCTCCATTGATATCAATGGATCTAGTCCTGATTTACACCACTGTTGGCTCCTCAGGGCCCTGAGTCCATTTTTGTTTTCAACTCTAAAACCGGGGCACTTCCATTGAAATCAATGGAGTTGCACCAATGTAAAACCAATGCAAGAACAAACTCAAACCCTAAGGCACTAATTCCAGTGCTGGGGTGTTATTTCTGAAATTACCACTTCCAAAAATTGGTCTCTCCTGAAATGATGTTTCAATGCCAGCCAATCAAAGAATTTCAGATTTTGTAGCATCTTTTGGTGAAGTACCACTTTTCAGGAATTATTTCTGGGGGAAATCAGAAAACATGAGTGTAATGTAATGGCATTGTTTTGAAATGCCTACTCTGCATCGAACCTCTGAGGTGCCTTGTCACTGAAGGTGATCAAACCTTTCTAGCCACTTTTTAGAAATGGCACACACAGTCTCAAACTGTCTGTTGTCTTCCATTTTAAATAGCCAAAATAAAACCTTATATCTCCCTCATGTTCTGCCGTAGCCAGCCCCAAGTCCAGTAGAAAAAGGAGAAGATTTGACATCAGGCTGGCAGCCGGATGTAAAACTTTACCAAAGAAATCCATTAAATAAATCATTTATACTCCCCATATGACTGGACCATTCCTTGGAAGCGAAGGGCTTCTGTTTCATTCTGGACGGATGCAGCCAAGGAAGAGAGTCCAGAAAACATGACTGGTATCTTGAAATTTAGGGACAGTAACTGGAAAAAGTGTAGAGTTGGTGTTGATGAAAAGGAAAGTACAGACTGAACCTAGATATTTGAACTTCCGTACCTTTGGTAGTGGCTCATGGTCTTCCTGCAAGGTATCATTGAATCTACAGATCATATACTCTATAATATTTCTGATGATTTTCATGGCATTTGCTTTCAAGTATGCTCCTCTATCTCTCTAAATCTTCCTCTGCTTCCTCTTTGCTCTCTCCCGTAGCGCTATATCACCTGCAAAATGCACACACCAGGGCACCAGTCGCTAGATGTTTTCTGTAAGTGCATGGAGCATCCATATGGACAGAGGGGGCTAAGTGCCACGCCTTGATGTACTCCAACTCTTACTTGAAAGTTTCTCCATGTGGCCTTCTAACTGGCCTGTGATATGTCCTGGATAAGTCTGATATATTCTTCAGGTATCTGTTTCATTCTCATACACTGCCAGATGACTTCTGTTGGAACATGGGCAAAAGTCTTCTCAAGATGAATGAATTCTACCTGCAGGGTTTTCCTCTTTTCACTACATTTTTCCCAACAAGCAATCTTAATGCAAAGATAACATCCAGATCACAGCTCCACTTACCACACTGCACTTAGACATGTTTAGAGTGAAAACAAGTAACAGTTTACTTAACGAAATATAGAAATTTAAGTGATAGCAATTAGAAGTATTGGAAACAAAGGGTTACATATAAAATAAAATCATAATAGCATTCTACAGCCAGGCTTGGCTTTGATCTTGCGTTCATGAGACAAGTCATGCTGTCAGCTTGCCTCCTCAGTGAAAGATCCAGGGTGTCTGTTAGCAGTACCAGACACATCAGAACAATCCATTGTCCTTATTCATAAGCAGGATGCCCCCTGCTGGTTGCTTTTTCCTGTTTACTCCTTTCTTGTAGATTTCACAATCTTTTAATCAGCATCTTGGTCAGTATGCCAATAGGTATATATTGTGAGACACACAACGACCAGACACAGAGAGAAACTTGTGTTAACCCTGCCTGAAAGGAACTTGTCCAAGACACATCACCTCCTGGTTACCTGCCTTCTGAATGTAATTTTCAGTATGGACACATAAATCTTTACATACATTTCACAGTCATTATGATGACCAGTAGGCTTCTGGCTCTCAGCAGAGCCCTCACGAGCCACCATTTATGCATATGTTCATCCCAGGGGATCCCTGTAGAATCTTATCCCGCCCATCCCCCGTGCCGTCTGTCAGTTGGCATCAAGAAGTGCCTGGAAGATCCAAAACCAGATGGATGGATGTTATACAAAAAGGAGCTGTGCAGTTCCCAAAGAACTGCTTCAAGACAGACTGGAATGGAAAAGAAGGTCTCAAAGAGCTGACCCAATATAAATGGGATTAAGGCTAGAAGAAGAAGAAAGAAGGCACATTCTCGCATGCTCTATAAAGAAATGCAAGTCAGATGCAGTAGATGCCATTCTAATGAGATACAGGTGCAACTTTATGAGAGCACACTAGGTCTGATTCTCTGTTGTCTTGCACCTTGTGTAACGATTTACACCCGTGCAAAGTGCTGTAAAATTCTCATTTGGTAATATTTTACACCCCTTCTCTCTCACTTTGGACTAGTGTAAGTGGCTGTCCAAGGTATAGAGTAATAGAGAATCAGGCCCTGGGAGCTTCCCCAGACCTCAATTGATTATAAACTGAGGTTCACAAAACATCTGTAGTAAAAAGTTCCCAAGTGTCCATAAGGCCAACAAAGTAAGTTCAGAAGATTGTTAAGAGAATGCTCATTAGCTTCATATTGAATATGGAACAACAGCATCAGCAACAGAGCCAGAAGCAATAGCAATGCTGTACTGCTGCCCACACACCATATTGTCTTCCTCCAGCAACAACTATTCCAGAGGCTTTTTGTGATGCCAAACAACACGAGCGAGAGAGAAAAAAAAATAGCCTCTTGAAAATGTCCTATCTGTTCATTTCCACAAATGCTAGCCCAATGTTCTTTAAAATTACACACATGTAAAGAGATCTAGAGGTTTCTGGTTAGTTTGTCATATATTTTATAGGCTTTTCTGAATGGTTTTAGATTTGACATAGTAACTGACTGTTACTAGAAATAAACTGTAAGTCAATTCCATGCTTCCATAATTCACTGCTCAGGGTTGTTGAAAAAGATTTAGTGATACTTGTGATAGACAGCAAGCCTCTTGATGTTTTCATTTTCACTTAGTGCCTGTAATCCCTCAAACTTGCTGACCTCTACAAACTGGATAGAAAAGGGCTCCAGAACTTCTTTGAAGGCATTCATTCACCAGAACATTTAAAACACTCCTTTATTTTTGAGACACAAACATCAACACTGCAATAAAGTTGTTTGTTTTAAAAAAAAGGTGGCTGCTATTGTTATCTCTATTACCAATAATTTGTTTTCAATCATTTCTAAAAGGACAAATGAATCCAAGGGGGCTTTTTGGAATCTCAGATTTTAAATTGTTTTGACAGATGCAAAATCGTATTTCTATGACCAAGCACCTTCAGTTGGAACCTTAGCCTATGTATGGTCATTTCCTTTTCCTCTTTAAATGGAAAGGGACAAATTTTAAGGGCTCAAGAGCTGCATGCAAAAATGTGTGACCAATTGTGTGCCTACATATGCATGTGCATTTACCATGAATGCATGTACTAATGACTACTTAGGCATCCAAATACACAAAAGCATTTGCAATCCTGGTAATTACACATGCAAATACAGGAATGCAATTATATACACATCTCTACACATGTGAGAATTTAATCGTGGAGATAGATCTGCCTATCAAGCAACACTTCTACATTTCTTTCTTTGAATCCTGGGTAACTGGGAAAGAGCACTTTTATAATAGCAGCACTGCACCCAGCCACTGATATTTGAAAATACCTATCTGAATTCTGCTCCACACATTGTCCCAAAAGTAGACTTTAGGCCACCTCTGTTTCCCCAAACCAGCCCCCCACTCCTTTGTGCAATTCACTGCACTGTTAGAGCCAAATTTACACACATTTACACAAATTTACACGTGCTGCTGAGCTCTTTTAAAAATGCAGACACTTGTTTCGTTTGATAAAACAATTGTGGAAGCTGAGCACTTCTGAAAATACTGGCCTTTCTCACTACCAGAAAGACTGTCAAAATGACACGTGACTCACTTTAAGTGGCAAATTGGAAACTACAGAAAAATTACAAGGACTCTGGATATTTTTCGCCATGAAAAATGAGATAAAATCCATATCCGTCTTATATTTTAAGAAAGTTTGGGTATAACATAATATAGCAAAGACTGCAATTTCTTGTTGACATATAAACCTTTCCTATAAAGGATGCCTCACTTCATGGAAAAGTGTTTGTCCTAAAAAGCATTCTGAAGTTGCAATTATTTCATAACAAATGGGATATAATAGTTTCATTCTGTACAGTATCTTTCCTAAATTATATCCCAAAATCCTTTACCGAGGAAAAAATATAACACACACACACACACACAAACCCCAAACAGCAGAAAAATAATTTATGAATGGGAGAAAACAGACATGGAAAGGCATTGTACAATGATTAAATTAATGCATTCAGTCAACAGAGGATGGGAGAAATTTAGAGGTAAAGGCAAGGGAGAAAAAAGGTATGATTTAAATTAGGGCTTTTTCCATGGACCACTCTCACCTACTGTTTCTGCACAAACTATTTAAAGTTCCTTTTTATACTCTTCCACACACACACAAAAATCAAACAATAAATAAATAAATAAACCCCCAGACTTTGCATACTCAGCAGGGCCGGCATGGATCTTTTAAAATCTGTCTAGCAAGTCAGTAGCTTGCTAAAAATCAACCCGATAATGGAGGCTAGTGGTGTTTACACAAAGCCACTGCCTTTTATACAGACATTTGCACATTATAGCAACTCATTTTTTAAAATCTAAACTTTACATTTGTCTATGGGATTTGCCCCCAAACACACACACACACACACACACACAGGTGTGCCAAAAAGAGGAGGTCATTTGTGACTCAGGAAAATGAGGGAATGAGTAAATTACAAAATGAAGCACTGGAAAAATAATGTGCCTCTTTCACTGTTAACTGAACTGCAGGAAAACCTCCTACCTACACAGACAGAAACATAAGTGGGGTGTACATTTTTTATGAATCAGGCCCTTAGTTTTAATTGCTCCTTACAGCATAGACCAATTAAGGATGAATTGGCAGGACAAGGATCTTTCCCAGCTCCTTTGAAGTTATGAGAGATGGAGTTTGCTTTGCCTGAGGCTCCCATTCACAGATTTGTCCCCCCCAAAAAATGTGAACACCATTAAATACCTCTGATACTAATGCTTGCTTTATAGGAGTTGAAAGCAAAAACTCATGACCAAAAGTTGCCCTTTGGCCCCTTCTCTTGCTTCCAAATAAAATCGATTACAATGTTTGTAGTTGTCTGAGCCTTGGAAAGCTAAATACCAATACATACAGATCTAGAATTGTACCTAGAGAAACTGATATGTGTGCAAATCCTCAGAGATCTCCCCTCTTTTTATCTATAATTGATCCTCTGCATCTTTACGCTGTATCAAGGTTAAAGATTATGTAAGTTGCTTTTAAAATAATATTATATACATTTTCTAGCCCATAGTGTATGGTTAATTTCAACATTGCAAACTCTATATATTAATTACCAAAGTAATAAAATATATGGTGGCAATCTGTCAAACGTGCTCTTAAATCAATCATATGGCTAGGTGACTAAGATGTCTTTTTTAGGTAAGTAGATAATTTTTGATGTTTGTTTCTTGTAAAATTACATTAAAATATTTCAAATCTTATGTACCTAGCAACAGTGGCTGAAACAGGTTTCATAGACAGTTACGCCATTAGGTCTCACTTGTGTCTTGTAGGCTCTGCACAGCCCTAGGGGAATATTAGAGGCATTATGCTTGAGAAAGCAAGAATGCCTCCTAGGGCTCCCCAGTGCACCAAGGAACTCTCAGGTGGCTAAATCTGTTTAAGGGGTGCAAGCATATTCTTCGCCATACAGACAACCAATTCTGCTAGCCATAAAGGAAGGGACAGACCTGTGGTCCCATCTAATCCGCCCCACCCCTTTGAGGCCTCATGACTATCAGTATGGTGAGCATCTTGGTAACAGCCCTATGCACCCTCAAGGACAGCAATTCTGGTCATTCTTATGTGGGCTGGTCCAGAGCCGGGGCCGGGGGAGAGTCCTTATTCCCTCCCCAATCCTTGCCCACCTGCATTAGGGCCAGCCAGACTCTATCCCTGAATTTGTATACTTGTGTACATCTGCAGTGAAAGTCTATATTTTAACATTCGAGACATGAGAGGACTGGATGGCCCTGGGGATTAGTAATGGGAAATGAAGACTTTTACTTCAAGGTAACTAGTTCAAGTCCACTCGGGGGCAGCAGTGAGCACAAGCCATCAGCGCTGTTTGCATAGATTAGAGCCAGCCACCTTGAGGTAAAAGGCATGGCCTATTTCAGACAAAGAGCTGGCTCTCAGTCCAATTCCTAACGGACAAGGGAACATATCAGCTGGCACCATTTGTTGGCTGTCTTAATAAAGAAGCAAAAGGTTAGACAGGAATGAAGATGGAATGATTAGATTCCCCCCCCCCCCACCTTCCCTGTGCAGGTCAGGATCGGGAGACAAACTGTTGTTGCACACAAATGTACCAGTTTGGTCAATAAAGATGTCACTGATAAAGGGGACAGGCCTGATGGCAGCAATCACCGAGTGAGGTTCCTTGGCCTGTGCTATATGGGAGATCAGACTAGATGATCATAATGATCCATTGCGGCCTTAAAATCAGTGCATCTATGAATCTACAGAAAGAGCTCCTGGCCTGATTTTCAGGGGTGCTCGACATCCACAGCTCCTATTGAAGTCAGCATGAACAGTGGCTGCAGCACCTCTAAAACAGGCCTCAACTGTTAATCCAATGCCCTTCACAAGCATGGGATTCATTAAGGAAGTTTGAAAAAGAAATGAAAGCCTGGCAGAAGTGACCTGACCGCATGATACTAAAAAATAAAAGAGCTTCCCAGCTCGTGATAAACATATAGTGACGCTTCTAATTTTCCTAATGAAAGAATTAACCATCAAGATAAAAGTAAAGTGATTTATTAGATTTTCAGAAATAATGGAAATAAAATAATAAATCAGTCTAGACAGTAACTACTTCTTCTCATCTTGCAGTCATTAACTCTTTGCCAGCTGTAAAGACATTCTAACATCTCTGTTTAATTCCACAAGCCTGTCTCTAATCCAAGACAAAGCAATAATTACTATTGACTGGAGAAATAGTGGTTGAAGTCTTCACTTCAAAATGTGCCTGAAGTCATGAAGAGAGGATCACCAAGAACCTGTCTGAGAAAGCTAAAATGCTACTCAAAGAACCCTGAGAATTTCAAACTTTCAAAACTTAAAGGAAAGAACATGGCTACTCTCAGCTTTCAAAGGATGTACATGCTGTTTGCAAACCCTCACCGAGCCAATCCCCCAAACCCCATAAGAACCTTCTTCCTGATGACCATAGTGATTTTAAATCCCTTGCTTCACTAATAGCTTCCCCATCCCATTATTAATTATTATTATTGTTACTATTATTACTATTATTAAGGTATAGAATGTAGAAAAACATTCTCCAATTCTTCTCCCTCACACTAATGGTTCTTTTCATGATCTGCAGTAAGGATACTTTAATCTGTGAAGAATGGAAATTTCAGTGTCGATATATTGTCAGGTATTACCTATTATTTTCCGATTGCATATTTGGAAAAAGAGGAACGGTTTAGTGCATTTGTCTTGTGAGGACTGAACGTTCAAGGATATTGCAGAAAACTGTTTTCTCTGAATATATTTTTAGACATTGAAACTTCCAGTTGCTTCCAATTTTTCTGTTGTTGATTCCTACCATGATAACGCAGAGCACATACTATGCACACAGGAGCATCTAATATCTTGCCACAGGGTCCATTGCTACTTCCATTTCATTCCAGATTTCATATTTTGGGGTGGGAAGGTGGCATGTTAGCCTTTTTTTAAAAAAATTATTTACACCAATCCAGCATTAGTCTCCTGAGGAACAGATAGCCTAAGAGGCAATTTTTCCAAAACATATGGGTGGGGGGATTTTTCTGTGAGCTGGACACCAGCATTGCTCTTTCTGCCTTTGAAAACCCCTCCTGAGCTTTTGGCCAAGGTCACACAAGTTAGTGGCATAACTGTCAAGAATAAAACTCAGGAGCCCCTCATTTGCAATCCCTTGCTCTAACCACTAAACAAATCTGCCTCTATATACCACTTCTCAGCAGGATAAAACTAAGGAACAGTATATCATTGTGCTCCTACTAAATCAAATAGTCACAGTGAAGAACAGATAGAAAAGGCACAAATAAAAAAATATGTGTGCATCAGTATTTAAAACAAGCTGTACACTTAAAAAAGAGATGGGAAAGTTCTTAACTGGCCTATGAAGTTCAAACAGTACATCTCTGAGACAGCATGGAAAATTATGTCCTTGCAATGTTTTATTCTGTTGAATTTAAAAAGAGGAAATGAGGAAATACCAAAAATATATATATTAAAATGAAATAAATTAGGGCCACATTTTCAAAACTGAGCCCAACAGCTTTGACCACCCTAAATACCTGTTTTTCCTGTATAGTCTCATACTTGTATTGGATAGTGGGGATGAAATAGAACTCTACGTGCTTATTCCAGGGTTGAATTCAGCCTGGAATGTTCAGAGACCTCTGCAGTATGGACGCACAATAGGGTTAATCCAGAATGGAGTAGCTGTTCCGTCTGAATGTCCATCTTAAGTTAGTACCATGTTAGTTAAGTACCATGATTTTAACATCAAGCTTTTTAAAAAAAATATTTAATTTTTCTGTTTCCTGCCAAGGGGGGCACAGATAGCTCAGTGATTTGAGCATTGGCCTGCTAAACCCAGGGTTGTGAGTTCAATCCTTGAGGGGGCCATTTAAAGATCAGGGCAAAAATTGGGGATTGGTTCTGCTTTGAGCAGGGGGTTGGACTAGATGACCTCCTGAGATTCTATGAAGGTCTTAATCTGCACTGGCAGTGGGAACATTTTAAAGAATCATTTCCCAAGACACATTTAATACATTTCCAGTAAATTGTACGTAAACCTGTCCAGCTGGCTGGGTCATTGAGTAAGTGACACACCCACTGAGTGCAGAATGCCACCTGAGATTTACCTCAGTGCTTTCAAAAACAAAAAGCTGTGTATGATGATGGGATAAAGCTTTGCTAATGTGTGAGTGCTATGGGGAATACAATGATAACTGCCCACTAGGGAGTGTAAGGATCTTTTTAAGTTTCGTTATGGGAAAGCTTACACACAGGATTAGACAAAAGGGTTTTGAAGATCAGCACTGAAATTACATCGGCTTTAAGGAAAAGCAGCATTAAAAAGCTGGCTGATTATTTAAAACCATTTTAAAACAGACAGTAAAGTTTATCAAGTGTTTTAGCCAGATTTTGTGCTGCTTTCAGGGATTGAAAGCACACTTGCAAATGTAAACTAAGTTTGAACAGGATCGGAGACAGTGAGGCATCTTAACAGAATCTGCTAAGTCAGAAGGAAAATATAATGAATCACTTGCTCATGCTAGCTAAATTGAAATTATACAAATGAGGAAACGTTAATACTGTTTTTTTCCAAATAGCCTCTCATTTGTGTGTTTGCATTTGTTGAATTGAAGCCAGTGAAATAAATAGAAGTTTTCATTTTCCATAATCTAGCTTGTTTGACCTTGATCTTTCTGATCATGAGAGCAGAGGAGGGAGACCGTTGTGGAGACACATTCCTTGAAAGAGCAGGAGGTATGGCCAAAGCCGGAGTGAATATGCGGCAGAGTGGTGGTATGAACAGGCAAACAGTGCACACATGGTTCCACCTGTCTCATCTTCAAGGCAGAATTAAAAAAAAAATAGCTCCTCCAAGAGATCTCACAAAGTCTCTGTTTTCTCAGTAATTGAATGGATGTGCATACAACTCTGCAGAAGTCCCATTTACATCTTTCTCTCCATGTATGCCTCAAGTGCTGAGTGTCTCCTCCTGGCAAGTGCTGAGCCCTCTTGGCTTTTACGGAAATCAATAGGGATGATGCTCCTTCCACACCAGTTGCAATGGAGTTACTCCGGATTTGCAACAATGTAAGTGAAAGGAGAATCAGGCCTAAGCCATGGGAGTTTGGCACCTCACAGGATTGAGCCCTCTGCTTGTGCGTAAATACGGAATGTCGTGTTTACTGTACAGCTGATAGGTAGAGTCCATTTCCTGCAAGTAATCTTATCATTTTGTAAACAAAGTCATCAACAGTGCATTAACTGTGGCTTTGATGTGCCAGCAGAGTATATGGAACAACAATGGGGTCCATGTCAAATATTCGTAAACAGAGCCAGATTCGGAAAGGCACAGAGCACACACAACTCCCACTGAATTACAGATATGGCATGTAAAACATTTAGCACTTCATGTGAACAAGTCCTTTACGGAGAAGAAGGGTGACAAGTTCTAATGTAATGAACTCTATTCCTTCTACTCTGTTCACACTTGCAGCTCATTCCCCACCTCATTTTGTTCTCAGAAGTTTGGAAATCCTGGCATTTTCTTGTCTCTCTTCATCACCGCCATTTAAGTGAATTTAATAGAATTATTTTTCTAAAATGTTTTAGATGCCATATCTATTATCCATAAAATTTATTGTACCTTTATGTAGAATTATACTGGAGTTGAACATATAAATCAATTTATAAGGTCTAATGACACACAAACGCTTAAAAACTAAAGGCGATGTAGTAAATTCAAATTACCATTACAAATGTAAGCTTTGTAGTCAGTGTGTGACCCACTAAGGATTATATTTAACTCCCCTGAGAGTGGTTTATCATAAAACTTTATACTTTTATTACAGTGAATTATTAACTCCTCCATGATGTGAGTCATTCCATGCTCTGACTATAGCTTTTTTAATGACACTATAATAGACATCTTGCTAATAGCAGTAGAATTGCTACCTCTGAGGTGTGAAAGAAAAGAAAAGAAAAGAAAAGAAAAGAAAAGAAAAGAAAAGAAAAGAAAAGAAAAGAAAAGAAAAGAAAAGAAAAGAAAAGAAAAGAAAAGAAAAACAGGACAAATAACATGGAAATAACATATTTCCCAAGGGAATAAAACCAGCAGTTTATAGGAACTACTGATTGAAGCCACACAACACAGAGACCTCTACATTCTGCCCTTGTGGTAAAACAATAGCTTACCAGGGTGATGTCTGAAAGAAAGAAATTTAAATGTCACACCTTGGGAGGAAAAAATGCAGATTATTATGAGGATTTTTTTTTCTTTGAAAGGTCAAAAATTAAAAATCTTATAGCTGGTGCTGTAACTTATCTGAATGATTATAAAGAATTTTTATACACATTTTTTTAAATGTTCATCACACCATGGAAGCCACTGCAAACTGTAATCAATCAGCTTCCACTATGTGCTGTGAACTGTAAATTAATTTCTATACGTACAGCCCAATCCTACCCTGTTGGAAGGGCCCCAAACTCCCACAGAAGTCAATGAGATTTTTGTAAGAATGGAGAGGGCTACATCGGGCCCATGGTTTTTAATGTAACAGACTGCAAGTTATTCCATGTGGGTGAGCACACCGAGGAATAGGACTCCATGTGGGCTCAGAGGTTTGTCCATACACAGCAGTTCCCAGGATCAGGGCCCTCATTAAAGTGTAAGCTCTCTGGAGCAGGGACCACCTTTTTAGTTCTGTGTTTGTACAGTGCCTAGCACAATGGAATCCTGGTCCATGACTGGGGGGTTCCTACATGGTATCACAACACAAAATCATCATCAGGACCATTTCATTTCATTTTTTAAAACAAAAAACTTTTCATAGCATAATACAATATCAATATTTAACACTTAATAGAGGAGTAGAAAATATTTGAATTAAATGTAACTTGCTTTTAAAGTGTGTTTCCTTAGCCTACATTGAGAATAATAGCCTATAACTGCTACTAGCTAATGGTAGTAGCAGTTATAGCTCAAATGGTAGAGATCAGTGTTTTGGTGCCTAAGGTCCCATCTGCAAATCCCACTAATGTTATACAAAACTACTCAACATTCAAGAGGAATTTTGCTTTGACTTTCTTACATTTCATTATGCATTTGAAAAAGAGTCACTATCCCCAGCAAATTTCAACTGCGGTTCATTAATTTTCTGAGAAAAAAAATGCTCCAGTGAAAACTTCTAGGGAAAATGGGCCACTTCGCAAGTCAAAATTAGCCCATTTCTGAGCAAATCTCCACCCTTTTCTCAAGCATGAGGGTCTTTTTCCATTGAAATCATGCAAAAATTTGCATTTCCACATTTTTCCAATATGAAAATAGCCATCTCATTAAAAAGGTAACTAAGTAAAATCTGAAGGGTGCAATTCTGTGCAGCACATGCAAAATGAAGCTGTGAACATGTGTCCACAAAACAAAAACAGTGAAATTCCCTAGCTCTACCTATTCTGAAGTTTAGTTGTTTATTACCAATAGAAGACATTCAAATGAAGTCCAGGGGAACACTGGCCCTCTGTGTCTTGAGGACACGCAGAATGCTACTGACAATTCTTGTGTGCTGACACTTATTACGTGCCCACCCAGTCAGTGAAAAACCCCAGGAACAGTAAAGGTGGCTCCGGAGGGTGGATCTACCTCAGTGGCCAAAGAGGCCATTGCAAAGTGGACCATTCTGAGAAGCGGTCATGTGATCAGAAAGCCATTTTTTTCAGAGATATCAGTTATTTAGAGCTACTCATCTACTCCCTAGACCTCCGTTTTGGAAATTACTATTAGCTGGTTGTGTTTGTTTGTGCTTCCTATTTTTGAATTGATAATGAGCATTTGGTTATCAGAAGGAAAGATGTAACAGTAGCCACTGGGGTTCCTAGACACAAAGATTATGTACCTATATCACCTTTTGTAATACTGATCAATGACATGGGACCGGGGCCAGGAAATAAAGTTCAGTCCCATTCCAGTACTTCTGTGTCCCACAGCTTTGTGACAATCACCGCACAGAATCAGGTCTTTATTTTGGACTTAGTCTTGCAAATTCTCTCTGTCGACAGCTTCTACTCACTTCAATGGGAGTTCCACATGCAGAAAGGTGACAATATTGGCCCTTTATTAGCAGTTAGGTTTACAGTAACATGCAGGTGGGTGGGAGCGGGCTGACTTTCTTATTTTATTAAACTGCTGCCAGTTCCTAAAATTGAAATTGGTTGTACGAGCAGGAGACCCAAACTCTGTGATAGCTATGTTTTGATGAATGGCTGTTGGTCTCTTTTTGCATGCACTGGAGGACCATTGTTCCATAGCACATTACAGTGTACAGTCTAGAACAGAGTACACCCAATCCCGTTTGCAATGGCTCACCCTTTTAAGAGTGACTCTTTAGGTGTTGTTGCTGTTACTTATCTTTCCCTGGATTCTATTATTTCTGTACTCTGCATCATTACTTAATAAGCTACTTGTCCCTCTGTGGGTATGCAAGGAAGATGGCGCAAGCAGCATTCCCTATGCTGGGGTCAGCTACCATTCTAGTCCTTGAACTCTGAGGATCTGATCCCACTGTAGTCAATGGAACTTCTGCCACTGTCCTCAAGGAGTGTGAGATCGTCTCTTGAGAACACGAGGACGTACCACTCACTGCCTAAAGGGTGGGAAGGGACAAGGGCACAGCAATGGTTCAGCCCTATTGCTACACCAGCCAGCACAGCTGAGTCAGCACAAGTAGAGGAACAACCTGTGCCCTGTTAAAGCACTGCATAATACCTGTTCTTGTCTGCACCTCCCCAGTGCCCATGAGGCTGAGTAAGACAGAATGATTACGGGACCCGCACAAAGCCTTTTCTCAGTTCTACTATACCAACAGCTTCTAGTACTCATGGGCTTGAAGTGACACTAAAGGAAGGCTGATCACATATGAGAATCCTGTCCATGAAATAATCTCTGTTGTTGCAATACTGGCAGATATTAGCCATTTACACAGGTTTTATGGGGCAGTTTAGTACGGTACTCCTGTCTCTCTGTCTCTGTGTGTGTCTCTTTCCTTTTCCTGTCAGCTTTTATTTATTTAACCATAAAGTCTCCATTGAGACTGAGCTTTGTTTACAAGTGGTTCCCAACCCTGACAGCAACTGAATACTAGATGTAGAAGAGCTATGTAAAGTTGGAACGTTCAACTGAAGTAACAGCAGAGCAAACATACATTGCTTCCCGGACACTGCAGCCTCTCATGCGCGTTCCCTGGTGCAGCCTGGCCATTACAGCACACAATTATTAATTTCATGGGGGCAACATTTCCGATGGCAGGTTCTCTTTGTTCTTCATCAGACCTTTTATTAACATAACATCCCTCCCTGAACTGAACATCCCTCCCTATAACCAGCCACAGTCACTGTGTTATTGGTCATACTGGAGCCATTTCTGAGAATTGTACTCAGGCTAAAACGTCCCTGACTTTGCTGCAAGGGGAAACAAGGAGGTCAGACTCAGGCCCACTTTGTGTAATGCAGGGATCGAATCGGGCCAGCTCAGCTCACCTTCACATGCCAGTGCTTTTGTAGGGGCTGCCTTCTTGTGCTCTAGAACTAAGGTTTCATTTAAAAAAAAAGTTTCTGGTCTTTATGGTTGTGAAGAAAACCTTCGAAGTGTGAACCAAAGGGAGAACTGAGTCTGCCTGAGTCTGCAAATAGCCTGAAACAATATTTCTAGGTGATGTAAACTGTCCCTATTCTACGCAATGGATCATTTCTCCAGAGCCTAATTATGACCCATTCAAATGGTAATGGTACTAGCTACTTCATTGATGATGATCAAAGCACACAAGAAAGAAGGACAATCATATAATAAACTTTTGCACAATCCACTGTTAGCTTCTTCTTATTGTGGTGTCACTAGTGGGTGGAGCTTGGCTTGTAGGTGGAGTTTAGCAGAGCACTACTACTATTTTTCCCACAGTTTGATGTTGGCGTACTGACAAATCAACTTTGGGAAACAACGAGCCAAATTCAGAGTGAATCTAAAGAAACGTAAGAAACCTAACTACACCTTCTTCCTGCCCCCTCAGCATGTGTGTGACATTAACCTATGCGCCGTTATCCTCTGTTTTGATGGGTTCAGTTCAGGAAGGGATGTGTAAGGGGAAGTTCCAACCAGGTAAGTGAGCATGAGTCTTCTCAGAGAGACTGAGACTAAGGCCATATAATTTACAAACTTAGGGGAAAAGAAGAAAATGTAAACACCAGCTTACACTCCCAGTGGTCCTATGGACAACAAGGGGCAACTGGTGACCACAGGAGTCCATGGCAGACAATCCCTCCCCTTTCAGACAGCCACAAGAGATGATGGGGACTGAGGAGGGTCAGGGCAGGCATCACTATAGAAGCCAGGATCCTCTGCATGAATGTCACTATATTTCCTGGGGAATCCATGGGTTTGAAAGGTTCAATTCCTTAGACACCTCTATGGGGGTCAAACTCCCCCTGTCCCCTCCATATAAGAATTTAAATGAAACTCCATAAAGTTCCTACTCCCCTATGTAGGCAATGCCCACTGAGGGGAGCACAAAGGTTAAGAAGAAATTAGAGGCCCCACAGCAGTTGAATCTTGCCAAAAAAAATTGTGCATAGAAATAATGACACATTTTTTGTATATTGTCAAGATTGTACTTTAACAAATGAGTGCAAAGTGGCTTGCTCAGGGTTTGTGAAGATAACTTTCCTGACTTTTGTGCATTTAAATCTCAGCACTAAGATTGCTCTAGTGTAACTGTAGATTTTTGCATTTGAATGTCCTTGTTTCTAAGAAAGAAAGAAAGAAAGAAAGAAAGAAAGAAAGAAAGAAAGAAAGAAAGAAAGAAAGAAAGAAAGAAAGAAAGAAAGAAAGAAAGAAAATTATGCAGAAATATAGCAAGTGATTTTACTTTGAAATAAAAGCAGTACTGTACTTCAGAAAGTTATAAGTGCCTAAAAACAGGAGTTTATAATGAAAATGCCTCTTCAACCATAACTATAGCATCGCTACTGCAACACTATAATACAATAAACTATCCTATTAAATCTAACTCTTTGAATTTAAAGAGTTAGATTTAATAAGACAGTAGTTGTATATTAAATAAATGACAAATGATTATTATAATCTTTTTACTAAGGATTAACAACTAAGTCATACAGTTACTGCCTGATTGCACCTGGATAAAATGTATGTATGAGAACCTTAAACTATTGCATAAAAGCAAGAAATATTACTACAAATGGACTGTTAAAACATGGAGGAACATAGCCATTGAAAGTATCCTTTAAACCATTGTATTAACCAGAAAATGTCAGCAGGGAAATTTGGGAGATTGGTAATTGCAATGAGTGTCTTTCAAAATATATGCTATGCATTTTGGTGGTGAGCATTGCAACATTGTGGCATTACTGTCATTATATGGTCAGTAGTCACCCAAAGCCATGGTAACTTGCTGTCAGTTTAGCAAATGCACATTCCTTCTTTGCTGTACTTCTCTCTTTTCTCAATTTGATTATAAAGCATGTGAAGGCCACACCTCAGAGCAAGACATGTCCTCTATTTAAACCAGTCTCAGCCTTCTTTCGGATTGTGCATTAGACAAGTCAATTTTCATACAATAGACAAATTAAAGCAATGCCTCCTGAGTTGCAAAAAGTAATGTGATGTGAAATGTATGATACCTTAAGAAGCTTAGCCAAGAACATTAGGAAGCTAGGACCCTGAGGGAAAGACATTATATGGTGCTACTACACCAAAAATCCTTAAGGTCATTTGAGGCTGGATTTTTTTCAGTTTGTAAATTCAAGAGTAATCAAGGTGGTTGAGTAAAGAGATTAACCTTAAACTCTATTTCTGGACAGCAAGAGGTGGAGGAAATGTTGCAGTCGGCAAGCAAAAATGCATTGTTGACAAATGACTCCATTTATCGTCCAGATTTCGGACACCTTGTCCTTAGTCACCAGTGACATCTAATTTGTCCCTAAAAAAACTGGCCCTTACATCTTTGTTACTTTAGGCTCTAGGTTAAGACGTGTGGATGTCCCTCATAAATCTGATCTCCTACAGGGCCTGTCTGTACCCAGGAGCTTCCCAGCTGCAAACAAGTAAATAAAAAATAAAGAAAAATAAAGAAATCCAGAAATGAAACCTTTCTTTTCTTTTTCCCAAGACCTCCTTAGGAATAAATAAATTGTCCTAAATTTAGACATGTTAATCCCACAGCGTTTGTGTGAAATAGGTTAGCCACTTTGAGAACAAAAGTGGGGGCTAGGGGGAGCAGACAGCTATAAAAAGCAAATGAAGGAGAGAAAAAATATATCTACTGTACTTCACCGGCCAGAATCACTGTAGGTATATACTATATAGGGACATCCGTCAGCACTAATCAATACATGTGGTGTTAGTCATGGATGATAAATTTGAAAGGGATTATAACTGTAAACAGTGATCAATAGAGACTTGCTGGAAGAGACAGAGAGGAAAAAACAACCTTAAAATGTTACACGGTTAATAAAGTAGGGGGTCAGTCTTAAACAAAACTCCAGCGAGACCCACTTATTTCAGAGCTATTTCTACAAAGGAAAAAAATACCCAGCAATTTTCACTAAGCAATTGCAACTAAAAGGGCACATTATTAATTTACGGCATATTTGCTGATCTTTCTATTTGGAAGTCACATTCTCCATTAGCATTTGGTTGGAGATGTTTTGCTGGATATGAGCTGGCATCCCTGAGGCCCCCAGAGTAAAGCTTACCTTTTTTTTTCCTCCCCCCTTCTCCCTACCCCTGACTTCACTATGGGCACATGACTGATCAGGGCATTCACAATGGTGACATTCCCCTCCACAAACAAATTCATCCAGGGCTCCAAGTAAAAAAAATGCAAAGAGCCACTGCTGTTCACCCACAGATGAATGGAACTATCCGTCTTGTCACCAGGGGTCGTAGCAAGAGGTTACTACGAGTATATACCTTGGCTTCTGCGCTGATGTCTGCAAGCCGCTTCCTTAAAAAAATAAAATAAAATAAAAAAATCCTGCCATATCAAGCACTTATCCAGTCCCTCTAGAACCTCTCTCAGACTGTGTCTTTCCACACCTTTGGAGTCACAGCTCCAGGCTTGATATATATATTTTTTTTCTGCTGACCTTTTAGCGTCCTTTCTGCCACAGTGTGTAAACCATAAGCTGATATATGAAGGCAATTTTTAGTGGTGCCACTTGTATCTGAGTGATTGCACACACTTTACGTTTCTGGCCTGCCACCCTTCCACCTTTTGAAGATCTCTCTATTTCTTTTAAAGGCACTGCAACAAAGGTGAAAGGAAGTTTAACTGCTTCAAGACTTTGATGGCCCAAGAGCACCTGTTTTGGGTTTTCAAGAAGATACCCCACAGATTGGCTGACCAGTGCCTATGTTCAAACACTAAATCTCTCTTTTCTTATATATAGACCTGCAGGGGCTGAGGGGAAAGATTGTTCAAAGCATTTTCCCAAATTTAAGCTGGCAAAGACCAGTGATCACAGCAGGGCAGCTTTGCAAATATGTTACTGATAAGCTCAGAAGATCTGGAATCCCAGCAACAGGGACTGCACATTACAAAGCAAGGGCCTCTCTGAAGATTTTCATTGTCAGAGCCAGGGAATGGTCTCTGTGAAGATTTGCAGCAGACAGCTTCATACAATCATCATTTTTGTTCCCTGTGTGCCACTCCCTACCCTAGTGGAATCCGTGACAGCTAAGCTCTCAAAAGAACACAAACGGTGAAACGGCATCAAACCTTTCAGCACAGAGCAAGACTCCTTCCAAATTCTTAGCACACCAAAGTGGTAAACTCCCACCTGATCACAGAAAGATGGACACATACAGAACAGCGCTGTAATCTTGTAGCAGTCACTATCTACTACATTAGTTAAATCAAAAGGAAATCACTTTATAGGAATAAAACTAGGATCACAACTAAAGGAGTCAGACAGCTCCCCGTAGAAAAGCAGATTCTTCTCAGAGGTTACACCATGCTGTAAATGTGCAAAATCAAAACCAGACACTGAAACCATCCCAAGATAGTCACCATGAAGCAAAAGCATACATATTTTTAACAGTCTGTGACCATAGTCAATTTTTTTAGTTATAGATGCCCTGTGCCCAGCTGCAGAAGGTTTGTGTGAGTGAACAGGTGAGCCCCAAATCAGCAGCAAAGTGAAGAAAAGTGCATCTTTATCCTTGTGTTTCTTGTTCAAGAAACAGACACTTGGGGGCAGTCAGGGGAATGTTGGGGCAGAGAAGGGGGACTAAGATCTGAAGAATCTGAGATGACAGAGAATGATGGGGGCGGGGGGTAAAGGAATAGAGACATGAGAGAGACTGAAGGGGCAGTGTAACTTGGGGAAGGTAAGGAGAGAGAGGTAGGGAGTAGGCCGGGGATGTTGAGGACTGGGAAGGGAGAGCAGGGGCCATGGAAATGGGGTAGAGAGAGCGGCTGCAATGGACAAGATAAAATGAGAGGCATAAGACTGTGCATGGAAAGGAAGTAGAGTTGCAAATTGTCTCTTACAAAATTAACATGAGGATCACAATATAAGGTGGGGTTTTGGTTTGAGGGTTGCTTGGGGTTCTTTTGCTTGTTGGCTGGTTGGGGTTGTTTTTTGGGGGAGGGGGGTTGGTCTGTTTTTTAGTTTCTCGTGATCTCCAGATTTCTGGCAGAAATTGCACAATCTTTTTCCTGTGCTGAAAAATGTCCTCCCTCTCTCATTACTTTCACACAAGGCTAAAGCAACTGGCTGCCCTCAGTCTAGATAGATGTCATTTACGCTGTAGCTATTGCAAGTAGTGTGAAGCTATCAAGATAAATGTGGTGAAAGTCACTGATTTCCCCCACCCTAGCAGTGGAGGAGACAGCACAAATCCACACGCCACCCAGCCTATATCCCCACAGTCCCAAGAAATCGCCAGTGAGAGCACACACACACTTGGACAGCCCAGGGGGCGGGATACATGGGTAAGACAGGGGCAGCTGGGCTACTCTGGGGGTGTGGCAGGGCAATTGGGTGTTGGAGTTGTCTATTGGGGCAGCTAGATATGGAAGGTGCCTGAAGTGAGTGCTGGAGCACCTGGGAGTTGGGGATGCTTAGGTCATGGAGAGTGGGGTGGTCACGGCTGCCTCCTCCCTATTCTGATCCCTGGCCGCTGCTTCCTGTGCTTAACCAGCAGAGTAATGAGAGGAGAATTGGAAGGTTCTCAAGACCATTCTTTTGATTCTTGGAGGGTCTGATTCATTTTTTGAAGTCTTGGGTTTGGCAATATCCTCCTCAGTGAAGTGGTGTGTGGCTCATATAGGTTAGATGACTGGCCTTCTATGTACTACACCTTCAAATAGAGAGACATCCCCCACTCTGTTGCAGAGACCTCTGCCATACTGTGTTCAGATGCAGCCTGATACACACACTGCGGGCTCCCTCATAGAGGGCTTCCTTTTGTTCTTTCCTTTGCTCCTCACTTAATATAACACTTATGCTGAATGAAAGTATGTGGTGACTCCCTGAATGGAAAAGCACAAGTGATATGGAAGCTGCCTAGTGGTGAGGCTGTGGAGGGGGATTTGGAGGAGAAGTAAGGACCATGGCACAGAGTCCAGGACTATATTTGGGAACTGCAAAGCAAGCCGTACTGTTACTACTATATAAAAGTAGTAAATGCAGAGGGACTACATGGGTGCATCTGAGCAGGGGAAAGGAGATTTCCAACCACCCTAATTGCTATGTAGTTCCTTGTGCACAGCTCATACTTGATCTTAGACCAGGATTGGCTTTGAGCATGAGCAGTCATCTATTGCCTTTGAAAAAGAAAAAGAAAAAAGGAAGCTATTGGCTGAGGTTCAAGCTGACCATACTGAATACTAACTGATCATGTGATACTGTTTCAGCTAATCAGAAAATAATACGTTAGAAACATGAAAGACAACATACAGAATTACTACTCAGGTTGTGCGTGTGTGTCTAAGTTTAGGATTTGGTAAGTCAAGGGAAAATTGCAGAGCAGAGAACTGACAGCAAAGGTTTGACCGTGACCATATTTTCTTCAAGCCTCATCCAAAAACCATTGAAGGCAGTAGAATGATTCCTATTGGCTTTGGATCAGGCCCTTTGGGGAGTGCAGATAATTTCCATTCCACACATCTGTGGAAAAGTCCTGCATTGTTTGTGCAGAAATGATACCAGTAGACTCTCCTTCCAGTACATATTAGACAACAGCACCCACACCATCCATGATAGCTGGCTCAACACAACAATCCTTCCCTATTTCCTCTGAGGCAGCTGCTAACATGGATTGGGTGAGCAAAGGGGGAAACTCCCAGAGGACCAGCAGAGATAAAGCTGCTGCTTCTGTGGAAGATTGTAGACTCGCACTGGTGGTCTAGTGACCCTGATGATATTGATGACAATTAGTAGACAGAGATTAAAATGGAAATGAGGAGAGGAGTTGTCTGTCATGTTATCCATCAGCTGTAGCTTGCCCCAGGCAACAGACGCACGCTGGGCTTTTTGTTTAGTTGTTATTCCCTGGTTCAGTTCAGTTGGTTTCAGTGGTTCACTTAGCTGTTACTAAATTTTTCTTAAAACTACTATAAAAAGGGTTTTTGTCAAATCCCCATTGCTGACATCTCACAGCACAGAATGAGCTAATTGTTAATAAGTCTGACTGTTATTGCTGGTTTACTGCAGGTGGATGGGTTGGCTGGCTTGACTTTCTCATTCCACTGTTATGTATTTAATTTTCTTTTGTTAATTTAGTAGTTATAAAAGCTATTGATTTGATGGCCCTGGAGACTAAAGTTTTCTATTTAGCCACTGACCAGGTACAGCAAAACAGTGGCAATGTAAACTGGTTTATACTGTGCAGCCAATATGCCTCACTCTGGACCAACAGTAGAAAATTAGAGTGTTTGCCCATTCAATCTAGCCCCACTTTGTCCTCTTTGATGAGAGTGCTGATGAGGTTGCATAATGTGCTGGGTTTTGTGATGGGGAGACATCTTCTAGGAATTGCACTGAGATTCATTTCTAAAGCTGGTCGAAAATTAGCATTTCCATCTCATGGGAAATCCTGCTATTTAAACATTAGTTTTTGTCCTGAATAAGGATGAAAAGTTGTAATATCAAAATTTTTCATGAATATAAAGCTCAAAAAAAGAAAAAGTTCAGAAATGTCTGCATATTTTGGTTCAACATTCCCAGATCAAAATGTTTCATTTCAGTTTGGTTCAACATTAATCTGTCTCCCCCTGAGCTTCCACAGTGCTTTCTGGGAACTGTAGTTTGGGTCTGTCATGCCCCCATGCATCTCTATGGGCTGGGCTTCCTGGCCATACTACATCTTTCATGATGCACTTTAGCTATCAGTACCACATTTTAATGTGTTATAGTCAGTGTGTGTTGTAATGATGAGATCCCCTAGCTGGACTTCCATTTCATCAGATTCCAACTAACTGAAGCAAATGATAAAGTTTGAGAGTACACCAAAGAAAGTATTTTGTGTAAACACAGACAAGTGTTTAGAGGGGGTTCATATACAACAGAGAGGAGTTGCCTTATTCATCCTCTCTCTCCCTAGGCAAGGCGCTAAAGGACAAAATGCACCGATGGGATATGTAGGCCATGCTTACTGTTAGGGACAATTGCACCACAAACCAGCAAGGAGGTCATTATAGAGTGTTTTATATCTGAATAAACTCATTATTATTATATCACTGTTGTAGATTACCAGCCTGCTACTACAATGCTCTGACTCAGAGCGTGGAAAAGGATGAAAATTGTAATTTGGCCAGTACAGTCACAGTGCATCTCTAACCCCTCCCTGGTCTCTCTGAGGGCACCTGCCCAGGTGTCAGGCCTTGTGCCTTTACCTTCCCTGTGGTGGAATCACAATTGTCCCACTCTTAGACCAAGCTCTGCACTATGCTACTCTGTGTATCTACTGTGCTTACCCAGTCCAACTGAGTTCAGTACCTGCAGTTCTTCCCTTCAGGAGCTTGTGACCCTTGGTGAATAGAGTGACCAGACAGCCTTTGTAAACCAAAGTATTGTTTAATCTTAACAGTAGGAACAGAGCATATCATGAGAGAAAATTTTAAGTCAACAAACGTTCTACATGCATGTGTCTTACCTAAAACTTTACTGCCGCGTCCCCCCCTCCAGCCTCCCACCCCCACCCCCACCGATGGAAGCCACCCCTAGTCTTCAGGGTCTGCATGTTAGTCTGTTTTCCTTTACTATCTCTCTAGACTACTGCCTCCCCATACACACTTCTTATCACACACTTCTTACAGCAAGAGTTCTTTGTTCTCCGAGGGTTTACAGCTGTACTGTCGAAAATCAGTTTGGTAGGCTCAGTACGAGGTTGAGCCAGTCTCAGCAGGGCCCATTGCTTTACCATAGTCTTGTAAGTGTTTGTTTAGGGGCATCTTGACTCATCATTTTGCCTTCCTATTTGTTTCCCAGTAGTCCCATTGATCTAACCCAGTATAGTCATATAGTAAACTTCCCAATAACCAGGGCACATACAGTACTAATCGAATATTACAGCAGCCCCACATCCACCACCCTCTTATCATGGCTTCTATTTTTACAGACTCTGCTGACTTGGTTCACCAGGAAAACCCCGGTTAAAGAAGCTGGAGGAACCTGATACCAGCACCACCTCTCCTGCTGCTTGTGGATTTAGGTGCTCAGATGCTGCAGTGATTTGGGGCCAAATAAATAGATAAGATTGATTTTGATGCACTAAAGACCATGCAGCATGAACAATCATCTTTCCAAATACTGCAGCTTTAGAAAATTAAGAACTCTCTGTCTAGGTTTAAAAAGGAAAAAAAATATTCTTAGGCCCTGCAAAGAGATACATGTGGGCAGATCCCTGCACTCACACAGAGCCACTAGAGGGCACTGCATGGGCTCAGGAGTTACTCCATGTGCATCGAGTTGTGGGATCAGAACCTTTGATTGCAATCTTTTGAGGCCAGGGACCACGTTTTCCTACCCTCGTGGGACTCCAAACCCAAATGTACCAGTAGAAAGAGGAATGATTTCTCCCCCTATACCCACATTTCAAAATTAAAATTGAACCTGAAAAAAATAATTTATTAATCCCTTTTCACATGGTTAGTTGCAAAGATGATGGTGTACTATTGACTAATCAGAAGGCCAGCAGTGAAAGTTTCCATGCTGGCTGTTGACCAGTTTGGCCCTAACCAGCTAGGCCCTTAAAAGGTTTCCCCAAAACAGTCATTCAAGCCTCCACTCTGACAGAACAGCAGCAAAGGCGCTGTCCAAGTTCCTGCTACTGCCAGAGCCCCGACTCATTTTCTTATATGTAAATATTATTGTTGTAAAATAAGCGGCATTCCAGAACATGCATTGAAAATGACTGTCAACTCATTCAAGCTCCATATAGATTTGAATTTTTTTAAAAACATTCCTGGAGAAATTTTCACTCTCTAGAGAAAATGATAAAATGCTGCATAAGGATCCAGATCCTCTGGTACATTTAGGCTGCCTTGTACACTCTGATGGCACAAATCAGTTCTAAATAAAGCCGACCTAATTGGTCTCTTGAGGGTTTTCCCTACCCTGAGGAATTCCTAGGTAGTGTAGAGCTGCCACAGTGACTTCTACACCACCATGCCTATTAATGACACAAATGAGGTGGCTGGGGCATCCCTACACCTCACTGATTCTGTGCTGCAAGAGCCTTTGGCGTAGATTAAAGCACCATGCAGTCTGCTCCAATTTATGCCAAATATAGGCCAAGCATCAGGATGGCTCCAGGACTGGGGCAGGCTAAAGTTGCTTGAAGATACCTCTACAATTCTCTCTTCCCCCACACTGAGCAGAGCATAGCTCAGCTGCAACTCAATCTGGGCCCAGGTTTTTCACCTGATACACCCTTTGGAATTGCTGTTCAGTTTTTTCACTACGTTTTAACCCAAATTAACATATTAAACCTGAAATAGAGAGGTGCTCCCACCATTTTGATCAAATGGATTAACAAAAATAAATCTGCAACTAGGGTTTTTGATTTCAAAAGGGCTGACTTTCAAAAATTAAGGAAATTAGTTAGGGAAGTGGATTGGACTGAAGAACTTATGGATCTAAAGGCAGAGGAGGCCTGGATTACTTTAAATCAAAGCTGCAGAAGCTATTGGAAGCCTGCGTCCCAAGAAAGGGGGAAAAGTTCATAGGCAGGAGTTGTAGACCAAGCTGGATGAGCAAGCATCTCAGAGAGGTGATTAAGAAAAAGCAGAAAGCATACAGGGAGTGGAAGATGGGAGGGACCAGCAAGGAAAGCTACCTTATTGAGGTCAGAACATGTAGGGATAAAGTGAGACAGGCTAAAGGTCAAGTAGAGTTGGACCTTGCAAAGGGAATTAAAACCAATAGTAAAAGGTTCTATAGCCATATAAATAAGAAGAAAACAAAGAAAGAAGAAGTGGGACCGCTAAACACTGAGGATAGAGTGGAGGTCAAGGATAATCTAGGCATGGCCCAATATCTAAACAAATACTTTGCCTCAGTCTTTAATAAGGCTAAAGAGGATCTTCGGGATAATGGTAGCACGACAAAAGGGAATGAGGATATGGGGAGGTAAATATTATCATATCTGACGTAGAAGCGAAACTCGAACAGCTTAATGGGACTAAATCGGGGTGCAAATGGGGGTTGGACTAGATGACCTTCTGGGGTCCCTTCCAACCCTGATATTCTATGATATTCTATGAAAGATAATCTTCATCCAAGAATATTAAAGGAATTGGCACATGAAATTGCAAGCCCATTAGCAAGAATTTTTAATGAATCTGTAAACTCAGGGGTTGTACCTTATGGAGAATTGCTAACACAGTTTCTATTTTTAAGAAAGGAAAAAAAAAGTGATCCGGGTAACTACAGGCCTGTTAGTTTGACATCTGTAGTATGCAAGGTTCTGGAAAAACTTTTGAAGGACAAAGTAGGTAAGGACATTGAGGTCAATGGTAAATGGGACAAAATACAACATGGTGTTTTACAAAAGGTAGATCGTGCCAAACCAACCTGATCTCCTTCTTTGAGAAAGTAACAGATTTTTTAGACAAAGAAAACGCAGTGGATCTAATTTACCTAGATTTCAGTAAAGCGTTTGATACTGTGCCACACAGGGAATTATTAGTTAAATTGGAAAAGATGGGGATCAATATGAAAATTGAAAGGTGGATAAGGAATTGGTTAATGGGGGGACTACAGCAGGTCCTACTGAAAGGTGAACTGTCAGGTTGGAGGGAGGTTACCAGTGGAGTTCCTCAGGGATCAGTTTTGGGACCAATCTTATTTAATCTTTTTATTACTGACCTCGGCACAAAAAGTGGGAGTGTGCTAATAAAGTTTGCGGATGATACAAAGCTGGGAGGTATTGCCAATTTAGAGAAGGACCGGGAAATCATACAGTAAGCTTTGGATGACCTTGTAAACTGGAGTAATAGTAATAGGATGAAATTTAATAGTGAGAAGTGTAAGGTTATGCATTTAGGGATTAATAACAAGAATTTTAGTTATAAGCTGGGGACTCATCAATTAGAAGTAACGGAGGAGGAGAAGGACCTCGGACTATTGGTTGATCATAGGATGCCTATGAGCCGCCAATGTGATATGGCCATGAAAAAAGCTAATGCGGTCTTGGGATGCATCAGGCGAGGTATTTCCAGTAGGAATAAGGAGGTTTTAGTATCGTTATACAAGGCACTGGTGAGCCCTCACTTGGAATACTGTGTGAGTTCTGGTTTCCCATGTTTAAGAAGGATGAATTCAAACTGGAACAGGTACAGAGAAGGGCTACTAGGATGATCCGAGGAATGGAAAACCTGTCTTATGAAAGGAGACTCAAGGAGCTTGGCTTGTTTAGCCCAATTAAAAGAAGGTTGAGGGGAGATATGATTGGGATAAATACTGGAGAGGGAGAGGAATTATTTAAGCTCAGTACCAATGTGGACACAAGAACAAATGGATATAAACTGGTCATTGGGAAGTTTAGACTTGAAATTAGACTAAGGTTTCTAACCATCAGAGGAGTGAAGTTTTGGAATAGCCTTCCAAGGGAAGCAGTGGGGGCAAAAGACCTATCTGGCTTTAAGATTAAACCCAGTAAGTTTATGGAGGAGATGGTATGATGGGATAACATGATTTTGGTAATTAATTTATCTTTAACTATTCATGGTAAATAGGCCCAATGGCCTGTGATGGGATGTTAGATCGGGTGGGATCTGAGTTACTTCAGAAAATTCTTTCCTGGGTATCTGGCTGGTGAATCTTGCCCGTATGCTCAGGGTTTAGCTGATCACCATATTTGGGGTCAGGAAGGAATTTTCCTCCAGGATGGATTGGAAGAGGCCCTAGAGGTTTTTCGCCTTCCTCTGTAGCATGGGGCATGGGTCACTTGCTGGAGGACTCTCTGCTCCTTGAAGTCTTTAAGCCATGATTTGAGGACTTCAATAGCTCAGACATAGGTGAGAGGTTTTTCGCAGGAGTGGGTGGGTGAGATTCTGTGGCCTGTGTTGTGCAGGAGGTCGGACTAGATGATCATAGTGGTCCCTTCTGACCTTAGTATCTGTGAAAAAATCTATGAATCAATGAGCAATGGCTCATTTTAAAAATACAATGGGTTGACAGGAGAAAAAAAGATGAAAATCAACAAAAATTAATACCTGAGGAAAAGCTATTCACCAATAAAGAAAAAAAAGACTTTCCATAAAACAAACTACATACAGCAGAAACTAAAAGTACTTATGGTTTCATAAGAATGGCCTAATCTTTCAAAGTCCTGAGCCAATGGGAGAGGGGAGGGTACTTAGCAGCTTGGAGAATGCACTTCTCCAACTGGTCTCTAAGGTTTGCTTCTCCACTGCCTTACCCCTTGTGCACTTATATACCAGCTTTTGAGGAGTAACATGAAGATAGAGATGGATCAGTTCCAGAGGCACTGTCTTTTGACTGGATGGAGGCAGTTCATATGTCTCTGAGGAGCAAATTGTGTCCTCTGTTTCACAGCTACAGTGGGCTATCCTCTACAGAACTGATGCAGTTACACAGTGAAAGGGGTATAGAATGATATGGGGAACCCATGTAAGGGATCCTTTTTGCCTCAAAGATCAAGTCTTTTCACCCCACTGTATAGTGGGTATTCAGGACTGGATCAAAGGATCTGCAGTTCTACTGGCAATTCCCCTTATATAGAGAGGATGATGCAAATGACAGAGAGGCTGTTCCAGCCCTTGGGCTAGCCTGGTAGACATGGATTCACTGAGGGTGGGGGAAAGAATTCCTTCCCCATAGATGCAGAGGAACTCCCCAGTACAAACCACACTTGCTTGGGATGCAAAAAAAGGCCAGATTATGGGCATTAGGCAGGTCATAGCTGTTGTCTCAAGCTGTGTGCTTGCAGGAAGACATTAGTGCATTGGGTCACATTTGAAAGGGTAGAGTTTGTTGCATTTTTTTTAAAAGGAAAGCTGAGATTTTGCCTAAATCAATGGGCCAATTCACCACTCACCAGAGAAATTTCTTGTTCACCAATGGTGAGTGGGCGAGTGAGTTTGTCAAGACCTGTCGTAGCTCTAACAAGAGCTAAAAAAACTTGCATCAGCTAGAACCATCTGAGCCTGTCAAATTCCACTGCAAACAATATGTCACTCTGCTGGGGAGGCGGTGAGCAATCTGAGTGAGAAAAAGGGAACTTTTAAAGTAGCCAAAAAACTGATTCTCAAGTTTTAAGAAAAGGAGAGAGGACGCACACACACACACCCATACATATACACATACACACACACACAGCCTTCAGACAACAATCCCTAGATTAAGAGCTATAACCTGTAGATTTTCCAGAATTAGTGTTTAAAGTGACTATTCGCGAAGCTACCTTGATTTCATTACAGTCAGATAATTCCAATATTGGCAATTATTCTTGAAAATCATGACTGTGGAGCAACGCCAGCAGAGCAGGGCAGCCTGCACAGACACCCACTCGGCTTTCTTTTAACTGGTCTGGGCTCTTTTTCCAATTTGCCATCAGTTTTAATTGCGACCAAATTCAGCTTTCAGCACGCAGTGGGGATAACATTCTTATGTGAGTGGCTGTCTAGGGGGATTCTGCAGTTCTAAAAACGTTTGTGAACAGCTCAGTCCCAGTAGGACTAAAAGCAGGAGTATGTCCTCACTGATGCAAGCAATGGTTGTACATGCAAATGCTAACTTTTCTTTTTTTTCCAATGTGTCCCCCGAAAACATACATTGTCTGGCTCCCACACTGCTGTGAAGCCCCTATATACATCAGACATTATGCAAGGGAAACTCATTGGAGTATGGTGCTGGCCTGTAGGTAAAGTCTGTTTGGAGTAGATTCTGCCTCACTCTTACACTGGTGAACAGTGAGGAGGAGAGAGCAAGGAGTTTTGCACAAAGCCCATGAAGAATTGCAGCGCCTACTCCTCCGGGGGTGCCTGGCACCCCAAATGGGATAGGAATGTGGCAAGGCCATGCCCCTTCCCTACAACAGCTTGCAGAGCAAGACTGGGCTACTGAGGGGAGCAGGCTGCACTTCCTAAAGGGGTGTAGTAGCAGCATGTGTATTAGGAAGAGAGCCTGAGACACAAGCCCTTGTATCAGAGGCCTGATATGAGGCAGGCACCTGCTCACAGAATCTAACCAAAGCATGCTGAAGAGCATTCTTACAGTGGACTGTGCCCAAGCATCATGACCTAACCCTTTGCTATTACACAGGACAGTTTATGAAAGTAAGTGCCCTCCAGCCTCTCCAAGGAAACTGGAGTTTGATTTACCATGGCTGGCTTTAAGAGGGCAATATTTTTACCACAATTTATCTCTATAAAGTGCAGTAACCTTAGTGAGGAATACAGTTTGGAATATAGCTTGAGAGGTGCTGAGCCTACACCTCTCATCGGCACTTACGATCTGGCCCCCTAAACATAGGAGAGGCCACAGAAAAGTGAAAACACCTCTGTGCAGTAAATATTGACTTTTTAAGTGCATCTACTGTATTTGTAGTTTGATAGTTTATGTGCAATTCAGCTTTAAAAAGGGTGCAGAATCGTAGGCAGTGAGACTTATATCAAGTAATGGCTGCTGATTACCCTGGGCTCGCCTTCCCCCATCTCTTCTAGAATGTCTGCTAACCCTGAAGGCCAAGGAAAAGGCCCCATCATAGGCAAGGGAATGCAGTGCCAAAATAAGGAAGAAATATCCAGGAAAGCTCACACTGAGTTCAAACACTGAAAATCTAGGAAGAAAAGAAAATAGAAAATTAGAAAGCTATAGCTGTTGGAAAACAGAACAGAAACAAAACCGATCAACAACCCACAGAGCAAAACAGCATACAAATGGGAGCAATCAATATGAATAACAAGAAAACCAAAGCTACGGCTCAAAACCTAAACCACACTAGCTAGGCCTGAAATAACCACCTCTCTCTCTGAATGCAAGACCAAAGCCGCTTCTTGAGGACAAATCATTGATGCTAATTACCTGTAAAGATTTGGAGTGAAAACAGACCTTGAGTCTCTTTTAGGGGAGATGGGTATTAAAGGAACATATTTAGTTCAGTTTACTGAAAGGAGGTGTTCTCCACCCTCCTCCAAACCATGTTTTTATAATCCCAATTTGAGACAATCAAAACATTTCCAAAGGACCTAGTGGAGTTTTAAAAATGACTTATCCTCCACACTGCTTTTAAAAATACACTTTTGAAAATGATCAGAAGCCTCATGAAGAAGTTCATCGAAATGAAGACTTGCTGTGTAGCAGCGTATGTATGTGTGAAACAGCCCTCCCCGACCATAACAAGATTCCCAGCTTCTCACTGCAGTACTACTGTATTTTTAGTCATGGAGAGCTCCTTTCCTTTCTTGTCAGATGCCACTTCACAGACCCTTGGAACCTTGTTAACTTTTCACCTGTTATGCTTCCACCTGCCCAAAGATCTCTAAAACCACATATAAGAAATACTTAAAGGGACACTTGTAAAGGCTGGCTGGCCTAAAATTGGACCTATCAACTACAATTTCCTTTATGAACATGTACAAGCAATGTCCCATCACCCCTCTGCTCTGTCTGTGAACAGAGAGGGGAATGAAGTACAATCTAACTCCCTTATCCCAAACTAGTTAACCAAAGGATGCCTACAGCCCCCCTTCACTATAATGTCCCCCAAATGGTTATTTCTTCCTTGTTACTATGAAATCCTATTTCAGATGTTCCCCAAAGGAAGTCAGGCATGCAGGGCTGTCCAGCGTAGAAGAACAACAAGGAGTCTGGTGGCACCTTAAAAACTAACAGATTTATTTGGGCATAAGCTTTCGTGGGCTAGAACCCACTTCATCGGATGCATGGAGTGAAAATTAATTTAGAAGAGTCATGCTATTCTATAGCACTTCCAAGAGGCAGGATATTTTCATATTCTAATACACTGTCAGCAGCAGCAACATAGTTTAAACTCAGGCAATACTTTGAAGGAGAAAACAGTCTATCTGTGACAGAAAAGGATGTGTACATCTGGCTTTGCTGCATTAATCAGCAGCACTCAAAGTAAAGACACGTCTGCGATAATCCTTCACTTGTGGTGAGCTTCACTCCCAGTTCCAGAGGCATCTCCCCCAGCAAGGGGAATATTGGTCACACCTGTTACTGCTGAGTCTCACCCTGAAGGCTTTGCCTGAAGGCATTGCTGAGGCAGATGAAGATGAACAAAATAGGTATGCAAAATAAAAAAAATAAAGGAGAGGGAAAGAAAGCTGTGGGAAGAGAAAGTGAATGAAATACAGAGAAGAAAATGCAGAGAAGGTAAAATACACGGTGAGTGCCCATACTGCCCATAGGGCCAGTTGAACTCAGGATAGGAGACCCCTGGCCACCTGACTATCCTACCCCAGGTCAATCAGTCATTTTCACATCACTCTACTCCCAGCAAAACACCTACTAGCAAGAGGGAACATGAGAAACAGCAGCTACTGTGAGGGAATAGGATAGGCCAAGCAACTCATTTCATATGCCGTTACTCGTAGGTTAGCATTTAAAGGAGATTATATTCTGTTCCAGTAGGTACAGTCCAAGCACTGAGCTCTCCAGCTCTTGTGTTGTCAGGTAACTCCGCGCCAAAAGTCATGGCAATGACACAAAGCCAGGAGAGGAAAAGAGCACTACTGCTACCTGTCTGAGCCAAACCATTCACAGCTTATAACAGCTTAGAAAAGGAACAGTCCAGCTGCATAAAGATGTGAGGCCAAATTCAGCCCTGGCATAAGCAGGCACAAATCCACTGTGGTCCCTGGGGTTACACCAGGGTCAAATTTGACCAGCGATAGCTATAAAAACAGACACTTAGTCAAGAGTTAGCTGTTTTAATGATCACATTAAACAACCCACAATCACAGCTAACTTGGCCCTTTGTAATATATTTGTCACTGATTCATTCCTCTTTGGGATATTGTAGGAGACAGGCAACATGGAGTGAGCCCTTGGAAAGTTATCTTGCTGGTTGAACTGTGGGAGTTAGTGAGATGAGAATAATACTTCACGGAGACACAGATTAAAAATAATTTCTTCCACTAGATTTACACAAGACTCAAATTAGAGTGACCCTTATAAATAACAATTCAGTACATTACACACTCACTTTCTCCTCTTGCTTAAAGAGCAGTACACAGGGGAGTTTGTGAGAGTAGGACTATGGTTGGTCTGTCTGTTTGCCTCTGTGAGGGCTGTGTGACTGGGCTTTTGGGACCCTGAACAGGCCAGGTGGGAGACCTCTGTGTGTTCGTGTGTCTGTGAGGAGCATGTGCTTTGAACCCTTATGTCTTTGATCAGACCCAGTGTTTGAAGTCTGAGTGATTTATGCCTCTTTGTCAGTGAGAGGGTGGAGCTAAGCAGTGAGACTAAGGGCATGTCCATAAGGAGAGTTAATCTGAGGCATGCTGGAATGCTCCAGATTTATATTGTGGCCTGCCATGAAGCAACAGTTCACATAGTCATGCCTTCAGTATATGAGTCAGTTACCAGGCAAACTCCTGAAGAGGCAAACGTGAGTTTCAGAGGGAATTTGGGGAGAGGTATGATGAAAGGCTGTCTTTCTAAGTATAGTTCTAAGCTCAATGCTGTGATGGCCAGAAATGGAACAGTGGTTGTGATCTACAACAGAAGTGCCATGTTATCTTTCCTACTAGAAGCCAGAAGGAATTTCCTCTGTGTGAAGTGCAAGCTGGTGGCTGTGCTGGAAGAAAAGATATGAGGTCTAGAAGGAAACGGGCATACCCTATGGAGCATCAGACAGGCTGAAGAGTTCTTGGATAGCCACATTCAGGAAGCATCACCACCCCAGATTCAAGAAAGAAAGGAATTGGCCACCAAGGAATCAGAGAGAGTGGAAACCAGAGAGGAGGCTTGGCAGTTTATAACTGCCAGAGGCAAGAGGCCAGATGGCACTCTACATGGCTGGAAGATAAGGATGGGCAGGCTGTTTCCACCAGACAGAACAGAATCAGGAGTAATTCCATACAGCTAAAAGTATCTGATTATTATCATGTTCTCAGCATCGGAACTGAAGTAAATTTCTCCGAAGATCCAGCTGGCTGAGTGGAACATAGGAATGTGCAGGACATACCTAAGGATGGCTTCTCAGCTCAGCCTGCAAGGCAATCAAACACGTCCAAAAAGTGATCTCCAACCATCCAAGAAAGACAGAGGGTTCTTGTTGGGGACTCCATATTAAGAAGAATGGAATGGACATTCCACAAGGGATAGGAAGACAACAGGATGTTGCACTGTATTCCTGAAGCCAAGACATGAGATGTATCTAAGATTGGATAGGCTTCTAAAGTCAGTGAACAAGAATCCACTGTTGATGGTGCATATTGGCACTAATACCCAGCTTTATGAGATACCTCACAGATTATAGAAGACTTCAGGGAACTGAGAAGGATGCTGAAGGAGAAAAATGTCCAAGTGATCTTCTCAGATATCCTTCTTGTCCTGTGAGCAAAGAAGGAAAAGGCAGAAAAATCTGGAAGTGAACACCAGGCTAGGTAAGTGGTGCAAGATGAAGGGGTTTGGTTTTGTGGAACATTGGATGGCTTCCATCTGAGGAGAAGGGAAACCTCTTTTCCCTATAAAGCCTCCTTTCCCCATAGAATCCGGACCTTTAGGAGACATGCCAGCTAGATCAATCAGGAGGATGTTAAACTAACAATAAAAGGGGCGTGAAATGGGGGAGAACTCATTTAGCAAAAAATCAAGATGTTGAAAACAAAATAAATCAAGGCATCACGAGAGATAAGGAGAAAAAAATATTTTATTGCCTACACACCAATGATGAAAGTCTAGGTAATAAACAAGAGGAATTGGAATTGCTCATTTATGAGCATTAACTCAACCTAGCTGGTATTCCTGAAACTGGTTGGGAATATTTGCATGACCAGAATGTTAAAAATCAATGGTTATAATCTATTTAAGAAGAAACAAGTGGGCAAAAAAGGAAGAGGAGTAGCACTCTGTCAAAAATGGCATTACCTGTTTCCAAGTCACTGACACCTCAAACAAAGCTCTTAAATGCTTGTGGATCAATATTCTAACAGAAAAAGCAAAAGATGGGATACTGGTTGATGTCAGCTACAGACCACCAAATCACACTAGAGAACAGGGTGACCGGCTCCTTAAGCACCTATCTATAATGTGTAGGGAGAAATAACCTCTGTTTTCATGGGGGACTTCATATGCTGGAGGTCTCATGTTGCCAGTACTAAAACATCCTTGACATTTCTAAAAAGTATAGAGGCCAATTTCCTTACCAAAAAATTGTTGCATCCAACACACGGTAGACCTCATCTTGACATATAAAGAGAAATTGACCACAGAACTACAAATTAGTGGTAATTGAGGTACATAATTGATTTGAGGTAGAAGTAGAAGCATGACAACTTCAGACTTGAAATAAGGTGCACATTTTTAACAGTAGTAGATTTGGCAATAAACCATTGGAACAACTTGCTAAGTGTGGTTGTAGATTCTCCAGCACCGGTCATTTTTAAATCAGGATGTGCTGTTTTTTCTAAGAGATATGTTCTAATTCAAACAGGAATTAATTCAGGGAAGTCCTTTGGCCTGCATAATTCAGGCGGTTGGACTAGATGATCACAATGGTCCCTAAAGGCCTAACTCCTGCACATCTTCCTTTCCAGGGCAGAGCTCTCTCCCAATTCCAAAGGGAATTGACATGTTGCTTGCCCGGAGATTGCCATCTAAAGGGGTGGAGTTTCAAACTCCTGACTCCCTGAAAAGAGTCAGGAGTAACTCCTCACACCTGTATCTTGAGCACCCATATCTTGGTTTATGAAGCCAAGTAGGAGGAAGATGATGTTTGCCCTAATTGTGTCTGATTTAATTTGGCTTTATAAATGACAGTACCTTTTCTATTATCTTAATTTTTATAGGGTAGCTATCACATCTTTATGCGTCTGAACTTTTGTGTCTCCAACTTGGCCAATTTTTGTACATGTTGCAATGTTTGAAAGCAGATCTTAAGAAACAGTACCGCTTGAGCTGAAATATACATAGACACAAAAGGGAGAACTGAGAATGAAATAGGACTTTAGCCCATAAGAACATTACTGCAATGCATGACATTCTGTCTATACATGTCAATTCTACTATCATCATTCTAACATTCTCCTGAGCCCTTCCATCCATACATTTCACAAATATAGCTTTGGGCTCATATTTAGTTCTTCCCTTTAATCTTTACTAAGGTCTTTGCAGTTTGGGGGCTTGTAGTTTATATTTATTCAGCCACTCCCAATAGACTACTATTTATTTACAGTGTGTCACGTGCCTGCACTGTTAATCTCCAGAAGTGGAGTCCACTTGATTCCATTTTTCATAACGAATAGTGAGAAATTGTTAAGTCAATATATCAGGTCATTCTGGAGGTGAGGATGACTGAAAGAAAACCACCTGCTGTCTAAAAAGTTAAGATAAAAACTATGGCCCAAATCCCACAAACACTTAAGCAGTAGGACTACCCATATGCTTAACTTTAAGCTTGTACATATGTGTTTGCAGGATCCAGGCCTATATGTACTTTTATGGGGGAAAAAACCCTCTCAGAATGTATACTAGGAATATTTTAAAATGAAAATTATGGAGTTGCTTAATTTGTGCCACTTGCGGTTTCAACACTTTTTTTAAAAAATTCAACAGCTATTTCAACTGCAAACAATCAAGCAGGCACTTGAAGCCACTGAACAACACCACCACATTGTACCACTGACACAATGCTAGTGAGGTCTCCTAGTGATATAACTTGTCAGCTACTGATTGGTTGGTTTCCTAATTTCCAAGACAAGCCAAGAATGAGCCAACAAATGATCTGGAACTTACTGCATCAGGTCTCAAAACTAGATGCCAATATAGAATTTTAGAAAAAAAAATTAACAGTCAAGCTACTGATGTCAGCTCAATCACAGAAAAGGAAACCCAGCTAAACAGAATCCTTCATGACACTTAAAAATCTGATGATCTAGAACAGTTTCCTCTCCTGGGGGAGTAAAAGCTGCAGCACAGAAGTATCTCTTCAAGCTTGAACAAGTTTATACCACTGGCTGCAGAGCTTGTCAGGACACTGTCACAAAGAAGCTGACATCCATAAATCAGGCCCAGTAAGTTCCACCACACACTCTTATTTTATAGGGATACTGTGTCTCTGTGACAAAAACCATCTAATACTCCCTTAGCCTAATAACTACATAATGAACATAAATCTGAACCCCTTTTTCTTTGCATTTCCTAATTAAAAGGTAGAGTAATTCCAGTTTTTCTATTCTAAAATTGTTTTTTTAAACCAATTTTGCTTTATTAAAACAAACAGAAAGGCAGTTGCTCTTGATCTCCCGTTAAATAGTTTTGGTAAATATTTTGACTAGTTCTGCAAAACTTAATACAGATATTACACCTCTTTTGATCACCACAAGCAATCGATGCAGTGGGCTAATGCATATCCCTGGGAGTGAAAGACAATACTGGACTGAGCTTGATGGAGCTGAAAAATAAACCTCTCTCTCACAGTTAATTTGTAGTCTACACAAATGTAATATATCTGTGTGTGTGTGTGTGTATGTGTTTGTGTGTTCGTGTTCATACCATGCAAGTAAAAATGTTTCCACTTTTATATTTAGCTGCTGCATGGAGATGCATTAAGAAAAGAAAGCCCCCCCCCCCCGTATGTATTCTCCCATGAATATATGGATAAAAGTAGTTCTATACAAGTGACTAAATGCATTAGGGTTCTGTTCAGCAGAAATTCAATTTCTAAAGGTGCCAGAAGCAGAGAATCTATGGAATTCCATGGTTGAGCATCAAAAAAGACTAAAGCTAATTCACAAGATGAAAATATTATATCTGTATCTCTCTTTTCCTTTGCTTCCACAGATCTCATGTACCTGGCTTTAGCTACTCCCACCAGACTGCCATAGAACATGAAGATACATCTCCCCGTGTGCCCAAGTAGGAAAATTATCTCATATGGATGACATGTTAAGAGCTGAACTAAAAGTACTTAGAGGGAACATCAGCAAAACTATTTTAAAATACACACACATTGTGGAGAGGAGAGCTGAAAGATGACTGTAGGCTAACTGTGAATGAGAGTCCGTCAAGACAAAACAGCTTGTCAGGTCACGTCTGTCTGAGCTTTGAGTATCAACATTTCCGGGCTCTGTATCATGACATTCTCAACTAGGTGGGTCAAGGAACACCTTGATGCATGCCTTGACATGAGTTTAGACAGACAAGCAAGCATATTTACACTTAACTTTGCCTGTGGCATACACAATTGGACACTTAGCTAGCTCATAAACAATAGTGGCATGGGCTCAGCCGATGAGGTAACAACAGTAGGACACATTGTTCAGTTCTCAGGTGTCAGGGAAGGTGTTCTCACAGCTGAGGAAAGTGCTGAGTGTTGCAGGAGGTATTTTATATGAAATATTTTTAGACTAAAAGATTAAGAAATCTGTTTGACACCTTAAAACATTGGTGGGTATTTTCTACATTGGGAGATTGAATTACTCAAGAAGAGTATATTTTGTTGGTAAAAGTTTTAATCCCCTTTTAGAGGAGGGTGAAGATCTGGCATTTGGATTCTGCCCTTTCCCCGAAATGTACACTGTTATAATAGAGTGCCATGTCGGGATTTCATTCCCAGCAATAGCAACTGGAACCAGGCAAAATTTTTCAGATAAATCGTTTATCTGATGAAAAATGCCATTTCAGTCAAAATGAAACTTTTCACGAATTTGACACAAGTTGTTTTAGCCATTCACAAAATGGCCAGAAGAAGAAGAAGAGGAGGAGAAGGAGGTGGTGGTGCTATAATCACAATGCTTCCCCACCCACGCTTTTGGAATGTGAGAGATCCAAGTTCCAATCGAATCTCTACTCTGGAAAAGATTGGAAATGGATTTTTTTAATTCAGGAAAAACTCTGAAAGTTTGCAGATTCAGTTCAACCCAAACCATTTTATTTTCAGATTTGCCAGTGAACCAAAAAATTAATTATTTGCTCAGTTCTAATACCAACTTTAGAAGGTGGTCCGCCAGGAAATAGCATCACCTGAGCAGTAGCAATTCAGCATTTTTGAGAATGTCACACTTCAGAACAGAATGCTAACTCCAGAAAGGGGTTAGAAGGAGAAGGTTGAACTATTCATTGTGAATAATACCTGTTCAAAACATAGCCCTTTTTCTGTTCGTGAATTGTCCACAAACCCATGTGGATTTCAGATTTCCTAAGTATTAGCTAAATAGTGTAGACAATTTTCAGTCTATGGGTTGTTGATTTTGACACTATTTGTAGTGTGTGTACTTAATCACATAAGACACCTGACATTTGTTTTTGTTTCCTGATTGGATGACTAACTTTTTTTTGAACAGGAGAATAATGAATAGCAACCAATGAAGAGCAAATAGCACACTTTGAATTTGAGTTTTAAGACTCACAATCATTCATTAAACTTTCTGGATGTGCAAACATTTTCACAAATAGCTGGAAGTTCTACTATTACAAAAACTGAATAAAATGACCTCCCAAACAGCAGCAGAGCAAAGTTCTAGTCATTCATGAATATATTCATGGCTTTGTTTACTGCTGTTTAACCAGCTCTTATACAAGCCAGTGTACAGAAGAGGAGACAGGATACTTTCTGCCTGTGGGCCTCTAAATGTTTCCAGTAGGGATGGACAAATTTCAAAAGTTTTGGCATTCAGATGCAAGTTTAATATGCTTATCTGCCACTAATCCAAACTCTCCCAACATATCAAGAATGTTATACTGGGCAGGAAACCACATGAGAACAGGCTTTCTCACAAGATTTCTGGCATTTCTACTTTGGATTCCAGATGGAAATACCATGAGAACAGCCTCTGTCATGGTGCTTTGGCACATTTAGTTTAAATCCTGGCTGGAAACCTGAAGTGGAAAAAAAGAAAAGGAAAAAAAAAAACACCCCACCAATTTATCACAACAACATTTCAGAACCTGAAAAAAAGTTTATGGTTTGAGTTCGGTTCTAAAAATAGACAAGAGTACAGGGGCAGGAGGAGATGTTCCCATTTTGTCTTCTGTGGTACATCTGTCCCTAATTCCCAGTTTAAGATGTACCTGAAGATAAACATTCACCCCAGTGGGAAAAAAAATCTGACAATTCACCTCAAACACAAATTTATAAGCTGTTGCAAAATACTATCTGTGGTTGGCTTTTGGGGGGGAGGGGCGGGGGGGCAGTAGGGAGTTAGTGTTTTCTGCCTATCCATTTTTTACTGCTTGGTGTAGTCAAATTAATGTGTTAGAAAACAAATAACAAAGATGGTTTTAGAAGCAATAGCCACTATTGTAACTGCAGTAGCTTTCTGTTAGTGTATATAGATTTGCCACTTTCTAACTTAGACAACTGATCCTAACTTATAAAACAACTCTGGAAAGAACCTTCCCAAAAATGATCTGAAACCCTGGTAAGCAATTTTAGTTTTCAAGATTTTTGTAATGTCTGCCATTTCTCCATTTCATTATTTTCTCTCTCAAGGTGATTTTTTTTTTCTTTTTGTCATCTCACTCTTTATTCCTGTCCCCTTTTTAGCACCATTGTTCACATTTGCCTTATGGGAAAGCTGGAGTAAAATCAGAGGACTGTGGGATCAGTCAACTCATTGGTAGTTCAGTGTGTCAGCTAACTGCCACCCTCCCACTTTCATTTTTAACTAAATACAAAAACTATGTTAAAATTATATTAAGTATCTGGTTAGGACTACAAGAGAATTGAGTTAAAACAGCTAGTTTTACTTCAATGACCCTTTGAAGCTGCATGCAGGAGTCTTAGAATAACGATTCTATAGCTCATACTGTAACAACATATAATACTTACATACTGCCAGATTCCATCACCCTTGCACTGAGTAGTATCTTACTCTCAGAGTAATTCTATTGAAGAAAATGGGTCAAGTCACTGAGTGACGTACTGCTCAGGGTGAGTAAGGTCACAGAATCTAGCCTATAGAAATCAAAATTCACCAACTAATGGCATAGTTAACGATGACACAACTGAGACCACATTGAATTGTAGTGTGTTACCTTGTGTGTACATTTAAAACCAACTTTGTCTGGAGGACCAATATCACATCCACTCATATATACATCAGTTCCCTATACTGGCTACATTAATTAAGCTGTTCCTTAACTCAGTAGACACCTGTGTTTTTAGAACTGAAGAAGGTGAGTTCTAAACCTAGTGACTCACATAAGCTATAAAACCAGGTAAGTATTTATCCGTGGCTTGTTTGCCACAGCAGGGGGTGCATGCCAGCTATTCTGATACTCCTCTACTTAGGCTCAAGAGGCTCAGTTAAGAAAAACTGACTTTTTAAACTCAATTCCCTTGTTGTAGTCCAAGACAGATGCTTAACATCATTCTACTGTATTTTTGTTTTTAATTGTGACAGTTGGCTGACCCACAGAGGCACCTATGAATTAACTGGTTTCAGAGTAGCAGCCATGTTAGTCTGTATTCGCAAAAAGAAAAGGAGTACTTGTGGCACCTTAGAGACTAACAAATTTATTTAAGCATGCTCGGGGGTCGCATAACTAGAATTAACTGGTGCTATACTCACGAGGTACAATCATTCCCAAAGCCCCCGAGTACAATGTTAGCGCACATGCTGGTGGGGTAGTAGTTTGCTGCTTATCTATACAAGTGTCCAGTTATGACGCTGCCCATGCCAAGTGAGCTGGGTTCCACCCACTCACCCCCAACTCACAGTGCCCATAGATCCAGTGGGTAGCTCCCACAGGAGTGCCAGAGAGATTTGTACTCCCCTGTATGTCCTGTCCAGCCACATAGCTCCAAAGACAATTGAACACTGCCACCAGGCAGACATGGAACACTGGCCATGTTTAGTAAGTGTTTGTGCTAAATGGCCAGAGAGAGAATGTAACCTAAAGGCTAAATCAGGGGCTTGGAAGTGAGGACGCTTGGGGATCTTGTCACTGGCTCACTGTGCAGCCTTGGAAAGTCAGCTTATGCCTGTATGTTACCCATTTGGAATACTAAGCAATAATACTTACCTAGTCCCCAGGGATGTTGTGAGGCTTCATTGACTGATATACATGAGGTGCTTAGAGATCTTTGTGTGAAAGCAGCTGTATAAATGCAAAGATTTACTATCTAAAGGACAGCAACGTTGCCAATTTCATTGGTCTGAATCATTGCTTCCCGTTGTGTGTACATGAGGTTCTCCCCTCTTAAATGTTACTTACATTTTGGTGTCCTATTACAGTCACAAGGTTTGAGGGAAAATTAATGTAAATACACATTATGCCTCATTATGCTACTAGCCTGGTGCAATAATCCCGGCCTGCAAATGCCCAGCAGAGAATTCCTGTCAGAGGGCAACTGCTTACAGGTGCATCTGCGCTATAGCCAGGCCCTGTGTCTGTAGCACTCCTCCCACCATGAGGGGTGTGTGAGAAGCCAGATGAGGCAGGGAGGAGAACAGGAGAGCTACACCACATTATACCAATCCTCCACTGCTTCAGCATTTCCTAAGAAGCCTACATCAATGGTCCAATTTAGAGCTGCCCAGCAGGAGTTCTAAACATCATCGGGGCCAGTGCCAGAATCAGGGAGCAGTAACTGGCTCCCAGATGCTCCCTTTTCTATGCCAAAACAGTGTTCTGTCACAGGAGAAGATTTTACACACACATACACACACACGCACATACATTTACACACAGCCCTAACACCTTTACGACTACAGACATTTAGAACACTGTATTACAAAATCCTGCTTCCAGTCCTCTTTCCATAGTTGGCTGGTGAGTTGATATATACCTAACATGTGTCTACCTGAGACAATGTCTTTTTGATATCATGCAGTGGAAATGGCAGAATTTGGCTTTTTAGTGACCGTGATATCTAAAAATTGCAGCAGGATTTCACCTCTGTTTCAGAGGTTAAATGAATATTCTGTGGGTATTGATTGTTAAATTATTGTAGTGGAAGATGAATGTGATCAGCATCAATAATCAGAAAAAATATCATCTACATACCTCTCATATGCAGATGGTTGCTGTGCAATACCAGTCGGTAGTATAGTTTCCTGGCATGACAGGAAAATTTCTGCAGCAATTGAGGATTAAGGGAGGCCACTGCTACACCCATGTTTTGTTTACAGTTTCCACTCTATGAGAAATAACTGGTTACACATTTCTGCCTTTGACATTAAAATTCACCATCGAAATCTCACTCAATAATAATAAAGCCCCTGCAAGAGTCTCTACAAACATACTAGACTCCAAATTAAAGAGCAAGTGTATTGTTAAGGCTTCCATGGATCTTTTTTGTATTAGTACTAGGTGAACAATAAATAAAATTCCAGAAGAAGCTCCCCAAGCTGATATGCATTCAAGGTATTATCTTTGCTCTGTACTGTATGCGCTTCTGGGTGAAAAAATTCTAATTGCACTTCCATTCAAAAATCAACCGTGGGAATAAGGAATCATGCTCATTTTATGCACAGCAGCCTGAAGGCCTTATCCTTAAAACAAATTACGGCACCTCCTATGCAACTCACACTCTGAAGTGAATTCTAACCCTAAAGCAAAACTCAAAAATTAAACTTTAATCTGTGATCTAAACAATTTTGTGTTTGTGATCAATCTTGCTTTCTCCCCCCTCCTTTTTTTTCTAAAATATCAAGGTAATTGTTAGCACAGCTGAAGATAGAACATTAAATACTATGTTCAGTGAGACCAAGATAAAACTGTTAAGCACACTTCTACATCAAGTCCTGGGCTTGTAACCCAAAGAAAGCTAAAATTCCATCATGTGTATCATATTTACTGTGCTCTGCCAAAGAAACAGGCGGGCTGCCATACCATTAAAGCAATTACTCTTACTCTCTTACATATGTAGAAATTAGATTCTGTCCTTTGAAATCATATACTTTGGTGGATTGTGGTGGGGAGAGGGAAATGGAACAATACCTCAGAAAGAAACGTGTCACCCTGGATGTGGACAGATACTGGGCTGCAAAGAGTTAAAGGAGTTCAAAGGGTATGGTCTGTCTCTTCCAAACTTGATGCGGGGATTCTGCATCCTGCAGGAACCTGTTCAGATGCTCTGATAAGTCAGACAGAATTCATGGGAGATTACCACGCAGCTCCTGCCAAGCTGTGCTGCAGCGCGGGTAATAGATATGCTCCAGTACTAAATCCTAAAAGGCCCTGCTACATCTGTCAAGCATGCCCTGGAAAAGCACCCTCAGTTCAGATGTTATCACTGCTCTGCCTGCATCAGAAGATTTAGTGTCCACCCTAGAGGTTGCTTTTGCTGCACAGTTTTCAGGGGCAAAACAACAAGGAAGAAAGATGAGAGAAAAAAGGCAAATTATTCTTGCTTAAAGCAAAAGGAATGAAGTGATGTGCTTGCAGACTAGTTCAGCTTCTCACCCTGTATCTAGAAGGTCCCAAATCCCACATTAAGATGGTACTGATGTTCTAAACTGATTAGCTAGGACGTGTTGGATTCCCTGGACTGTGACACCATGAAGATGATCTTCTGTAGAGCGACTCTTTCCCAAGGAAAGCTAAACAACAAACCCAGCAGGGATCCATAGAGAGTGGATAGAAGATGCCAGCCTTTGATAATTAACTTTAAAACTGGTTCTAGAAAAGCTGCTCTGACATAAAATGAACTTTTCAGAACACTGCTTATAAAACAATTGTTATCCTTTCCATTAACCACGTAACCAACTGCAGTTTCTATTTGCTCATTTACTTTAACACTACATTAAATGCTGTGTTCATTCAATACAAAGCAGCACTAGTGTATATATATATATATATAAACACCCTGAAAATACTCTCTCAATATTCTCAAAAGGAAAGCTGAATGTTTTAAGCATCTATCTCCTCATTCAAATCAGCAATGAATAAGAAAAGAAAGGGAGGTGACTCTTTTTGTAGGTATTCTTCCCTGATTTCATGGAGCAAGATGGTGTTGCTCTTACCCAGGTTATTAGAGTTTAAATTTCTGTTTCCTGCACCTGATCTGTGGACAGAGGGGTTCCGACAATGGGAATGTCTGTAAGAGCCACCAACTATCGCATGTTGTTCATAGCCCCCGAATCTGGTAGATTCTGGGTCTGGATTTGTTATGTGCATATGTCAGACACAGCAACAGAAGACTGTGGGAAAATGGAGTGATAACTGGGGATCTTAAACTGAGCAGCTGCATAACCCATACAACAGACCGAGAATGCACCAGAGTAATAGGATCCATACATGAAGGTCTTGCTGATGTGACCTGGGGTGACTAGTTTAGGTTTGTTTATACAGAACCACAGGTGTGTGTTGTGTTTACAGACAAATATAATGACAGAATCCTGTCCCTCCCCCTTTGTTGTGTTTTTTAGACATAACACAACAAGGATGACAACAAGGAGGTCACAGCAGAGGAGACAGAAAGACCGGGGTAAAGATTCTTATTACTTACGTACAGGAGTGTGCAAAAGCCCTAATGCACTTTGCGGGTCCATTATCCATGTATTGTACAAACACAAACACAGGCAGGCATTGCAAGCTTTTTGGCAGGAAGAATCTAAAAGACAAGACACAAGAAGTGACTAACAAACAAGATGTGGTCCCTCCCTTTACACACACCTCCTTCCATCTATGGGTGCCTGTCTCACAGAGGTGTGAGCAGTTACTGGGATCCTCAGGTTTCTCCCACTCTCTCTCTCCTGATGTGAAGGTGGGCAGGGGATTGTCCATTCAGGTGT